>NC_136059.1:706129603-710929603 GCF_964261635.1 Lissotriton helveticus | reverse complement strand
CATTATGGTTGCACTTTCGAGCATTTTTGACCCACGCATGGTGTGCCTTCACGTAAAACTATTGTCATTATATTAATGATACTCTATCTTAAATGCTGAAGAATTGTTTTGTTTTTACAGATTGCCCCTGAAGAAGGGACACCACTGTCCCGAAATGCATCGGGCATTTCCAAGATGGTTGTTGTTAAGATTAACTTTGAATGATGTATAGATAATTGCATTTAATGAACCAATGTATGGATTCATATATTAATGAACCTGTATGAAAGAACATGTTTTCATGTGATTTAATGAATTTACAACAAAACTGTACTGTAACATTTGTTGTATAACGCAGGAACTGTTGTTATGAACTACAATATCAAATAATTTTCTTTTTGAAAAATATCATATGCATAAGCTTTTTTTTGTTTACATATTAAGTGTACCTATAGAGTCCGTTGGGACTATTCATGCACAGTGCACAGTGTTTACTACCAGCCTTGGCAGTAATTTTTTCTTATTAAATTCCACACTTGTATGACAGCAAGTGTTACACTGTGGCACCATTGTGATTACAGTGTATATAGATTAGGGTTTAAAATTGATTAGTTTGAAAACTAGGAGTGCGCTTCCAATCCCTCTACACTTTAGTTCAATTCCAGTAAATGAGTCATTTGATCATCTCCAAAGATAGAAGAGACATACCTACATTTTCAATTAAGTCAATTTAGTTCTATTGAGTAAAAGTGCAAGTGTGCTACATTTTGGCAAAAAGTAATTATAGAACTGGAATAGGCTGATATTTGTTCATAAATTCGGCCTTGCTCATTCTAACAAATTGAGTCTGTATTCATCACACCTTCGGAATATGTCAGTAGCTATCAAAGAATCAGTGTTGTCTTTGTTTGCATAAGCCAAATATTCCTTGTTAAAATATGTCAATCTCCAAAGGATTTCATTATCATTTAGGTTAATGTGTCCTCCGCCTGCTTCCTTCTTGGGGTGTACAGAGAGTTTGATACTTCCTTTCCTCACCCAAATCCTATTGCCATTGCACATTAACATATGATTATTGTGTCTTCAGATGTTATAAAAAGTTTACAAAAAGGTTAGGTTGTGCATTGATCCCATCCCCTATATATTTGCTTATTATTTATGGGACAGCAAAGGTTTAATTTCCTCCTGAAAATTAGTTCAGAAATCATTCTTCTTAGATGTGCCTGGAGGGCGTTTCAAACAGTGGGTCTTAATTAGAAAATGCTTGATTCTGCATTTTAGATTTAAATGTTTTAGCCATAGAGAATACATTGATAGACCTCAGTGCTCATCAGAGTTCCAGAGGATTTTGTTTTGAGTTTAGAAAATGTGGAATTTCTCAATTTGTGAAGTTGTACACTCTGATAAGATATTTGACTCAATGTATAATCCACCTGCAGTGAGAATTGGTTTCTTAGAACTGCTCAATTGTGACACAAATTTAAGACGTCTGATCACTTCCAGAGGTGGATGGGTGATTTTAGACACTGTTTTTACAAACTATGCAAGATATGACACAAGCTTATACCATCCTTCAACAACTGCTCAGTCAAAATGTGTATTTTTATATTAGTGGAATGGAAAGAAGTATTTTCGAACTTAAGTTTAAACGGTCGTAGATTAATTTGACATCCACCTCTGAACATCCACCAAATATTTTGTTGATAGGAAAGTGATATTTATTTATAGATGTTATTTAAACAATTTTTATTAGGAAATCCAAAATATATAATTAACTTTTAACAAAATTCAGTCTACGAAATCCAGCCAAAATAAACAATAAATGAATACATAGGAAGTGAATCACATAAATAACAACTTACCGCCATGCTTAATGCAGCCGCTGATCACGGATGCCCAAGGTCGTGGGGGGTTTCCACGATAGTCCCAGTTTTTAAAAAAGGGGATCGCAACAGCATGCCCTGTTACAGACCAATATCTTTAATTGACTCCGTGGTCAAAGTAGCCGGTGGTGTAATCCTGAATAGATTAACAGCCTGGGCGGAAGAGCACAATATAATCTCCCCGATCCAATATGGCTTCCGGCCAGGCCACTCCACCATCTCACAGTGCCTCAATTTGTATATGGTCCTGGGAAAATACACTTTGGCACGCCAGGGTACAATTCACATGGCCTTTATGGACCTCTCCTCAGCCTTCGACTGTGTTGACCGGGCTAAGCTTTGGGAGGTCATGGGCAACATGGATGTGGAGCAAAATCTTGTTAACTTATTGGCGGATTTACACCAGGACACCCGGGCCAACGTACAGTACTCCCAGGATCTAAAGGTAACTAGGGACTTTGGAGTACACCGGGGTGTCAGACAGGGCTGTATTTTGGCCCCGTTTCTTTTTAATTTATATATTAATAATTTGGAGGAGAATCTTTTAAATACAGGTGCAGACTACCCCTATGTCGGGCGCAAAGGGTTACCTGTCTTACTTTATGCGGATGATGCCGTTTTGTTGGCTAGGACCGCAAATTTCTACTTGACACCTTTTTTAGCTTTATGAAATCCCGAGATCTTGCCATTAACAACACAAAATCTTTTCTAATGAAAATGGGGAAAGGTTACAAGAAGACGTTCCCATTTCATGTTAATGGGGAGAAGATCCCTACAACAAAAACCTTTTCATATCTGGGTGTCTTGTTCGACTATCAGTTGAAATGGGGCCCTGCAGTCAAGAGGAAAAGGGGGGAGATGATTCGGGCAAATGCGGCCATTTTTAACTTTGCCAGGAAAATGGGCAAACGCCCAATTGCCGCGCTGTTAAAAATTTATCAGGCCAAGAGCGTGGCGGTAGACTGCTATGGAAGTGAGTTGTGGGGGCACATGGCAGTTAATGACCTTGTGGTGGCAGAAAATAATTTTCTGAAACAGCTGCTGGGGGTTTCTAGGGGAACTGCCAGCTTTATAGTGCATGAAGAATTAGGCACTCCCTTTCTAAGTGATACCATAGCACTACGACCATTAATTTGCTGGTTAAAATGTTGGCTAAATAAAGACCTGCCTCTAAATCACCAACTCCTGAGAGAAGCTTTATGCATGGGATAATATGCTTAAAATCCCGTGGTTAAAATATCTAAAAGTTTGCTTCTCCGGACTGGGGCACCCAGAGCTCTTTGTAAACCCCGACTCTATTATTACAGCTGATGTAGAGTTCGTGAGGATTTTTTTTCCCTCTGACAGCATTTGTACCGTGACGAGGTGGAATTAAATAAATGCAGTGTCCGGAATTATGTTGTTCTGAAATCCACACCAAGGGGCCGATTATGATGGCGGACGGACCTGAGTCCGTCCGCCACCATAGAGAAGGAGGGACCGTCCGCAGGGGCAGCGGCGGTCCCTCCGTGCAAATTAGGATGTGACCGCCACCCTGGCGGTCACATCCTGTATTTTTATCATTGCGGCGGATGCTGCTTGAAGCAGCACCCGCCGCAATGATAAAAAAGTAAGTTGTGCATTTGCGTGCACAAAGCGGCAGGCACCTCGCGGTGCCTGCCGCTTTGTGCAGGCAAATGCAGGGGGGTACCATAGGTACCCCCCATGTGCACCCCCCACCCCCCTTCACCCCTGGGGGCCCGCAACGGGCCCCCAAACACAATTCCGTATGCCTTTACACGGCGGAAATGCCGCCGTGTAAAGGCATCTTTCCGCTGTCATCCTAATATGGCTGGCGGTGTCTGATAGACACCGCCAGCCATGTTAATGCTTTTCCGCCGTGGGCGGAATCCGCCCGCGGCGGATTAGCAGGGGACAGATAGTAAGACCCACCAGCCATCCTAATATGGCGGTGGGTCTTGCAAGGCTCCCCGGCGGATTTCCCGCATCCTCCGGGCCGGCGGTGGCTTCCGCCGGCCCGGTGGATGCGGGAAATCCGCAATCGTAATCGGCCCCTTAGTATGGAACCCTATTTGTCCTGGCCGATGTCGGGCTATGATCGTTATTTGTTAACCAGGTTCCGTCTGGACTTTTTCCACCTATTGCTAGCTGTTCCAAAAGGCAGCCACCGAGATCAAGTGCTACCACCCTGCGGCTGCGACAACGTGTCTCTGCAGGATCTGGTGCACTTTTTATTTATTTGTCTTTTTTATGATATACCTCGGAGGTTTTATCTTAAGCCTATTCTTAAAAAACTGATTTTTAACCAAGTTAGACCTACTCTTTGTTATTTACAGCTGCTAACTCACGAATGCACTTTATTTGTAACTGGCTTCTTAAAATTGGCCATAAAATTTAGAAATAGCATGGAGGGTTAATTGCATAGAACTGTTGTTAATGTTGTACCTGATTAACGGTGATTGTAAACTCTGGATATGTGGCTTTTAGATATCTGATTTTATTTGTGTTTTTATTAAATTGTGCTTTTATGGTTGTTTTTGTATGAATAACCGAATAAAGATTTTGACTGTGACTATGAACTTTTAAAATCACCTGATGCTAAAAACAAAAAGATTTATAAGATAGATAAAAAATTAAAACGATATAAGCACAAAATGCATAAACGTTTCCCATCCATAAAAAATAAAATAAATTATTTGTAGCTGAAGTCCACAAACTAGAAATAATCCAAAAATAAAAGACTGAAAAATAAATAAAAATGAATCCCAAGAACAATGCAATAATGCAAACAATAAAATTAAATATCCAATGTGAAAAAAAGAATGCATGGGATCTACCCAAAACCTGAAAAACTAAATATCAAAAACTTTCCAGGAAAACGAAAAGTCTAGGAAAATAAATGTAATGTTGGGTAATATATATATATATATATATATAAACAAACTTGTTTTCTTAAAAAAAAATTATCCAAAAAGAGCAAAAAATCCATGACCTAAACAAAGCACCTGTAAATAATACAAAACACCAATCTATAAAGCACAAATAATCCCACAAAATCTCAATTTAAATAATAACAACCGCAAAAACACATACATAAAATATATTTCAAAGAAGCATTACATGAAAATATATGCAATACATTAAGGCCTATTGCACTAGGCTACCAAAACGACAACTAGAAATTTAGCTACTAAATATACACAAAGCACTAATATATACTAACTAAGCTAACTCTAGGCCCCTTTCAACCCCCCCCCCAATTTTTCAACCCCCAGAATATTAACTTAAAATAATTTTTACCTGACCGAGAGAGCAGGAATGTGGAACTGTGCACATTAGGAAACTTAAACAACACCTATGAGGGAGGCTGAATAAAAAATGAAACAATGTGGAATAGAAAATGGCTGTGAAATGAACATAAAAAACTAACAATAGCATTTGGAAATAAAAAGTCATTGTTTACTTTTAATTTTGTATCAACTTAAAAAAGGTGAAAATGTACAGAATTGTATTTTATGTTTTTACAAATTATTCATTTAAGCAAAGTGAAAATACATGAAAGGGTACTTAAAATTAACCTTATTAAATTATAGTACTGATTAATATATAAACATTAAATATATAATTATAAAAATCATAACAAAGAGATATGTTTGTTAAAAATGTATCTTGTTTTTAAAACAGATTGTTTAAAAGATGTATTTATTTACAATATGCGCAAAATAAAAACATGTATGATCTAATATTGATGAAGCGTAACATTATATGTATTTTTGAAAAATATCAACAAAATGTGGAAAATGTTTGTAACAATGAATCATTTTCTTAATGTATTTAAAAATGTTAAAACATGGAAAATAAAACACGGAAAAATTTATAATTTTTTTTTACTGTATTAAAAACAGTCTGCTACTACTGTAAAAACTGTGTTACCAAGAAGATGCCTTATGATTTGGAATAAAATTAACTTACACAAATACTATTCTACTCCAACCTAAACCACATTGGGGTAAGTGTTGGACTTTAATGGGGGGTAGATTTACTCTTCTCACTCCAATCTAAACCACTTTGGGAAAATATTGAACTTTTTGGGGATTCAATTTAATATTCTCACTCCAATCTAAGCAACCTTAGTCAAAGTGTTGGACTTTGAAGAGACATATTAACTATTCTCACTCCAGATCTAAAATACAATGGTGAATGTGCTAAACTTTGAGAAAGGCAGATGTAATATTCCCACTTCAATTTAAGCCAAATTGAAAAAGAAAGGTAGATGTTCTATTCCCACTCCAATTAGATGAACTTTGGAGAAATAATTAAACTTTTAAATATGTTAGTAAAACTTAAATAAAAATATATGTTTCTACTGTAATAAATTACAACTTTGAAGACAATTAGCAACATTTGCTCAAATCCCCCAAAAATGCAGTAATTGTAATATTGATTCTGAAACATATAGCAACTGATTCACCTAACTAAAAATGTACACTTTTGTGTAAGTTTACGATTGTTTGGTATGCACAACTGTATATTACGAGTAGTAGCTTTACGACTGAGGTGTCTCCGCACATAAAAAATAAGATTGTCCTAGTAGATAAAAGGTATTTTACAATTAGTATCTTTACAACTGTGGAGTTTGTACAACAAAAGATTGGATTGTCCTATCTTTTGATGTGCGGAGGCTCCTTAGTCATAAAAATATTAATTGTAAAATACTTTTGTGAATAGCAAACAATTGTAAACTTTTTTTTTTATATTTATTTATTGTTGTAAGATGTTCATGGTATACATCACAGAAGTAGTATACAAGTCTGCGCCTACAACCTTATTAGGCCGGCCCCTTAGTGTTGCAATGTATATTATACGTTGATATTTGTACACAGCCCTTCAGCCGACATCGATAGGACCGGCGGCATGTCTTGGAAAAGCATTGATAACATTACACAGAATTGCATACTGGGCATGAGCATGTTCTTACATTTTATATTTGAAAATATTTTCCTAAACCTGAAATAAAACAACAAGTAATTTCAGAACTTTAAACACTGTGTCTCTACATTCTTCCTCATCTACTTTTAGTATGTGTAACTCATCATTATACATTCCGTCTCGCATCAATATTGTGCACTCTGCAATGGTCATGTCGGCGTGTGCTTCAGTAGGTAGTTACGCAAATATACCCAGTAGTCCTTGGGTCGTGAGTTTACCGGCAACTCCTCCTCATATGTGGCCAGTGTGTCACAACAGTACGTTAAGTCTTCCAGCCAACTTTTCAACTTCGGCCCCGCCTTACTGTTCCAGTGCATCGAGACCCTCCTTTTTGCCATCAAGAGTGCTACTACACAGAACTTGCGCCTTGTTGCTCGCAATTGTGGGACTATGCCTAACAGGCAGATCTTGGCTTCGCAGTCCAGTGATGTCCCTAACATTTCATTTAGTGCCCGTGCTACCTGCGCCCAGTAATCAGCCACAGGGCCACAGCTCCATGCCAAATGCAGGAAGTCCGCATCGTCTAGTTTACACCACACACATTTGGAATGGTCCCTTAACCCGTATTTGTGGAGCCTTTGTGGTGTGTGGTACATTTGATGTATGTATTTGTAATGTATAATCCTCAGGTTCCCATTCGCTGGCAGCATGCCAGTCAGTAGGCATGCAGTTTCCCATTCCTCCTCTGACAGGTCCCCGCCCAAGACATTGCTCCATTTCCCTTTCATCTTGTCAGTGTTCCCCCCAATGTCAGTCTGTATGCTCGTGTAGAGTCGTGACACTAGGTGAGAGGCATTCGGCGTTGTGAGAAGCAGTTGTAAGGGAGATAGTGCCTGAGGCTCCTCCGGAAATGCGGGAAAGTGCTCTTTGATCGCTCTCTGTAATCTATAGTAGTTGAAGGTAAACAATAATGTACTGTTGCTAATGTAATCCAATTTGTCTAGTGTTTGGTATGTCCCTTCTACATACAAATCTCCCATCGTGACTATGCCCACATTCCTCAGTAGTTCCATCCCAACCTGTTCTTGCGTGACTGACAACTCCGGGTGATGTGCTAGGGGGAGAGCAGGCGCATAGAGTGGGAGTCGCTTTGCCACTTTTCCCATTCGTCGCCATGCATCCGTGGTAGTGTTCACTGGGTTTATGTCACGTTCGTGTAGTTTGCTACGTTTGTGCGTCTTAATGCTGGTTAAGGGAATCGGGTCAGCGTCTCCTGCCTCCACCGCCACATGGGGCAGGAACGGAATCTCATGGTACCAGTAATGCGCAAATTGCGCTTGCGCGCATAAGTAATATAGATAGAGATCTGGTACTTTGAAGCCCCCTTTAGCGTAAGGTAGTGTCATCGCTTGCAATTCCAGTCTCGCTTGCTTCCCAGCCCAAATCAGACTGAGTGTTAATTTTTTAATATTACGGAAAACCTCAGCTGGTGGTTTAATCGGGATATTATTAAACAAGTATAAGAATTTGGGGAGGATTACCATTTTCACTATTGCCACTCTGTCTGCTAGCGACAGTGGCAGCCTATTCCACCTCTTGATCTTGTCATTCAATGTCGAGATCGCTCTTCCGTAATTAGTCCGGATTACAAGTTCAGGGTCTCTGTGAAACCACACTCCTAAGTATTTGGTCGGTTCTTCCTGCCATTCAAGAGGATAATCCACGGCCGTTGGGTGTGTGCCGTCTGTTAACGCCAGTATGAGGGATTTAGTCCAGTTGATCTGGAGCCCTGAGTGTTGACCAAATTTTATATATTCACGCAGTAGCGGGTTTAGGTGCAGTTCTGGGTTTTTAACATAAAGCACCATATCATCCGCATATAGTGAGATATGGATCGGGCGTGTCAGTAGTTGTATGGCCGAGTAGTGGTGGTGCTGTCTAATTTTGCAGGCCAGGGGTTCCAGCACTAGAGCAAAAAGCATTGGGGAGAGCGGACATCCCTGCCTAGTACCACAACATATTTCTATTGGTTTCGAGATATGTTTGTTCACTCGAATGCGTGCTGTGAGATTTGTGTAGAGCATCGATATCCAACCCGTGAAGATCGGAGGAAAACCCATACTTATCAATACTGCGTGTAAGAAAGGCCAATCTATCGTGTCGAACGCTTTAGCCGCATCTAACAGGACAGCCACAGCCTTAACTTCAGGCGCCAGATAGTGAGCCAGTGCGAATAATGTACGCGTGTTATGTGTCGTCGACCTTTCCGGGATGAATCCCGATTGATCGGGACGTATTAATAGTGGCATGAGTGGATTTAATCTATCCGCCAGCAGGCTGGCTATGATTTTGGTATCCACATTTATGAGGGATAGCGGACGGTATGAGTCGCAGTATTCTTCCCCTTTGCCCGGTTTAAGTAGTGCTATCAGTAAGGCTTCTCTCATGGATGC
Organism: Lissotriton helveticus; assembly: GCF_964261635.1. Lineage (NCBI taxonomy): Eukaryota > Metazoa > Chordata > Amphibia > Caudata > Salamandridae > Lissotriton > Lissotriton helveticus. The sequence goes on along the minus strand of NC_136059.1, from coordinate 710,920,359 downwards.
TGGGAGTGTTTGCGCTTCATGCGCCTCTCCATATAGTCTCACTAAGTGTGGGGCTAGCAGGTCTGCGAATGCTTTATAAAATTCTATTGTAAAGCCATCCGGCCCTGGTGCTTTGCCATTCGGCAGACGCTTGATGGTGTTCACTACATCCTCCACCGTAATGGGGCGAGCCAGCCACTCCCTATGGCCGTCGGATAGCCATGCTAGTTCTATATCTGCCATGTAGTGCATTAATTCCTCTCGCTGTAGCGAGGGGCGAGCTTCATACAGTTTGCCGTACGTGTCCATAAATTCCCCCATTATCCCTCGCATGTCATGTGTTACGTGTCCCGCTCGGGTTTTGATAGCAGTGATGTGTTGCGGTGCATGCCCATTACATATCTTCTCAGCCAGAGCCCTACCTGGGCGGCCCGCCTCACCGTATCTCCTGGCTGTGCTACGCTTGTGTATATATTGCAGCTCATCAGCAGCAAATTGTCAGTGTTCAGTAAGGAGGATATAAAGATAATCCTCCGAGCACTCAGCAATCAATGTCTTTATCAGTAGTGATCATCAATCATCAATGTCATCAAATCTTCAATCCAAAATAAGTAAATTGTCTTGAAAAGTTCTGAAAAGTTCCAATTTATTCAAATGCGCAGCCAACACGTGTTTCGTCTGTCTGTAAGACAATGACTTCCTCAGGGCTGCAACCCAAAACAGTTACAATTAATTCTAAGTACAGTATCTTATACGTTGTCAACATTTGCTTCCACAAGAAGCAATGAAAATAAATAAAGGGGAAACACCCTCAAACCAAAGGTAAATTCACAGCTATGTCAATGTGAATGATAAAGAAGAAACAATCGCCAAATTCGTGATTCTATATTCATAAAACTTATGTATATATGCATTAACTATTCAAATTAATTAAATCTAATGAATGGTTTGTGTCCACCACATGATACATGGTTAGCCGGATATGGCATTGCATAATATCTATAAATGAGATAATGCACTCACCCTTAACTCAGTGTAATCACACGTGATCCAATCAGAAATGTCACAATTGATCCAATCTTCCGCCTGCATTAAGCAGTAATTATCAATGCAGGTATAAATATATGTCTAACCCTACAAAAAAGTCCATAATAGTAAAATAACTCCTCAACTCAGTGTAAAGGTTGATAATGTCTCATACGTGAGACAAAAAGTCTATAGGAACTCACCAAAAGGTGTATATTCGTGTTCTCTGTCAGAGCAGATCAGCAACTGACCAGGTCATTATTATTTCATTCCGTCCAGGTTCAAATAATCATATTCTCCTCAAACGTAGTGAAGTACGAACATTTCTAAAAATGCATTAAATAAATGAATTACATATCTAGCTCATGTATTGATCGATACATGGCACCTTATATCCCTTACTTGGAAAATGGCCTCACCTATTGTACGATGTCAAGCCAAATCTCAATATCCACGGTTCCCAATTCCAATTCAAAAAGTAATCATGATTACTTTTTGAATTGGAATTGGGAACCGTGGATATTGAGATTTGGCTTGACATCGTACAATAGGTGAGGCCATTTTTAGAAATGTTCGTACTTCACTACGTTTGAGGAGAATATGATTATTTGAACCTGGACGGAATGAAATAATAATGACCTGGTCAGTTGCTGATCTGCTCTGACAGAGAACACGAATATACACCTTTTGGTGAGTTCCTATAGACTTTTTGTCTCACGTATGAGACATTATCAACCTTTACACTGAGTTGAGGAGTTATTTTACTATTATGGACTTTTTTGTAGGGTTAGACATATATTTATACCTGCATTGATAATTACTGCTTAATGCAGGCGGAAGATTGGATCAATTGTGACATTTCTGATTGGATCACGTGTGATTACACTGAGTTAAGGGTGAGTGCATTATCTCATTTATAGATATTATGCAATGCCATATCCGGCTAACCATGTATCATGTGGTGGACACAAACCATTCATTAGATTTAATTAATTTGAATAGTTAATGCATATATACATAAGTTTTATGAATATAGAATCACGAATTTGGCGATTGTTTCTTCTTTATCATTCACATTGACATAGCTGTGAATTTACCTTTGGTTTGAGGGTGTTTCCCCTTTATTTATTTTCATTGCTTCTTGTGGAAGCAAATGTTGACAACGTATAAGATACTGTACTTAGAATTAATTGTAACTGTTTTGGGTTGCAGCCCTGAGGAAGTCATTGTCTTACAGACAGACGAAACACGTGTTGGCTGCGCATTTGAATAAATTGGAACTTTTCAGAACTTTTCAAGACAATTTACTTATTTTGGATTGAAGATTTGATGACATTGATGATTGATGATCACTACTGATAAAGACATTGATTGCTGAGTGCTCGGAGGATTATCTTTATATTGACTTTGGTCTCTTCAGAGGTTGTGGTAACCAATCTCTACTCTCTTCCTGAGCACCAACCGTACTGATTACTATTGTTATAGACTTGATACCTATACTTTGCTGTGCGCTCCTATTAACCGTTACCATTTGCTATTGTTCAGTAAGGAGGACCTGTATTTCCCCCAGCACCGTCACATCCCTTGTTTGCGTATATCTTTGTTCCAGCACGCTTATTGCGTTCTCGCGTGTTTTCAATTGCTGCCTAATGTCTCGTAGTATGCCCGTGGTCATGCTAATACACACCCCTCTCACTGTGGCCTTAAATGCTTCCCATAGTAGGCCTGGGCTTTCCGTCGTGGGGCTGTTCAGGTCAAAATAGTCTACAATTGCTTTATGTAATGTGTCTGTATATACTGGGTCACGTAGGGCTACTGCATTAAATCTCCAGGTAAATGGCGGAGGCGCATATCTCGGTACGTCCATCTCCAATGGCACCGGGCTGTGGTCAGACAGTGTTCGTGGAAGATGCTTTATGTGTGTCACCCATGATGTTACTTCCTGTGTTGCCAACCAGTAATCCAGTCTAGACCAACTTGCATGTGCAGCGTTTATGTGTGTCGCCACTATCTCCCCAGGGTGACGAACACGCCATATGTCCACCATCTTAAGGTCTTCTATTGCTTCGCTAAGTGTCGCTCTCGCCCTTACGTGCGGCTCTAACGTGTTCGGGGATCTATCAAGTCCCTCCCTTAGTGCTATGTTGAAGTCTCCGCCCCACAATATATTTTCAACCTGGATGTCCGCTAAAGTATCCCATAATTTCTCATAAAAGCCCGGGTCGTCTATATTCGGGCCATAAGTGTTCACCAGTGCCATCGTGTGTTGTCTTACTGTGCCCACCACAATCACACTCCTGCCTTCCGTATCTCTATGTGTGGATAGGATCTTGAAATGCACCCCTTTTTTTATTAAAATGCTAACCCCTCTAGAGTATGATGAGTAGTTGGAGTTAGTGACTGATTCCGCCCATCTAGTACCCATAGTTGAAGAGTCAGTCGCCGCTATATGTGTTTCTTGCAGGAAAGCCACATCAACATGCAATCTGTCGAAATATGCAAACATTTGTCTCATTTTTTTCGGAGTGCCCAGCCCTCTGACATTCCACGTAATACACTTCAGAGTGGCAGAAGACGTCATTTTATCACCTTTACGTTATCATGTCCGTGTGTTATGCCCCTCTCGTGTACTGTTTCGCAGCTGAGTGCACATTTCACAACAATGAGGTTATCTTCTAATGTAGAGCAAATTGGTTTTACAGAGGTCGCAATGTATCTCAGACACAGTGAATCAACATAAACAGTTCCCATTTTCCCCTCCCTCCCCCCGCCCACTTCAGCACCCCAACTCTGCCAAAGCCATCCCCATGCTGTAACACAAACGGTAACTAAACTGTAAGTGGGGCACACCCGCCTGGGGGTGTCGCCAGGTACACACGTCTCCATCCACATTGTGGACGTGGACAGGTGTATACGTCACATCAATAATTCGTTATATTCTTTTCGCCTCTCACTCCCCGCCACAATTCGGCAATTAACCCTCACCCTAAAACATTCTTAGACCAGACGTAGTGGCTGAATACATCACTTGTCATTCCCACCCTTGACATTGTGCAGTGTGTCTCACCTGTGTCACCACGCAATCTAGGCCCAAGGTACATCCGTGCATCCATTCAGCACTTACATTGAATGGCACTGTAACGGCTTCGTGCACACTCGTGCCAGCCTTCTTCACATTAGTGCCCTTCCTACCTTGCCTGTAATGTCCGCTAAGTGTGTTGCTCGGCAACATTGTCTGCTGTAGTGGCAATCGTAGTCTTGAGACGTTAGTAGTGCTTCAACCGTAGCCTCCAACAATAATAGTTCGAATTTTTCCATCAGTCGCTTCGAGACTCATTGCGCAGGCACGTTCCGCAGAGCATCGTCGTCAACTCGTCAGCTTGCAACTGATCACGGCAGCTGCCTTCTCAGTGTCTCAGTCATTATCACTGGTTGGACCTTCCCGTTCTTGTGATTTACGTTGTTTGCCCAGTTTCCGAACGTATTCCTGTGCTGTTTGCACCGTGGGCAGAATCACTGGCTTGCCTGCATTCGTTATTTTGAGTTTCGCGGGGTACAACATTGCATATTCCACCCCTAGTTCTCGCAGCTTCTTTTTAACCTGTGCAAATTCCTTGCGCGCCAACTGTACCGCCATCGTGTGGTCTGGGTACAATTCTAGGGCGTTGCCTTGATGTGTGATTCCACCCTGCTCTCTGGCCAGTCTGAGGACTGTATCCCTGTCTCGATAGTTGAGTAGACGAGCTATTATCATGCGAGGAGTGGCACCCGGTTTCGGTGTAGGCGCCAGGGAGCGGTGTGCTCGCTCTACAAGGAACACTGGGGATAGCTTGTCGGCACCAAATATGTCCGTAAGCAGTTTCTCGATGTAGTTTTCCATTCTACCCGTGTTTGTCGATTCTGGCAGACCCGATATGCGAATGTTGTTCCGCCTCGATCTCGCTTCCTGGTCCTCCACTCTGGCTCGTAGGACTGCTAATGTTTTTTCCATGCCGCCACAGGTTTTCGAAGTGGTTCTGGATTCATCCTCCACTTTGGAGATCCTTTGTTCCGCCTCCACAATCCGCTCGTCGTGCTTCTCTATCTTCGCTGCCATATGGTCCACACGTTGTACCACATTGTCTAGCTTATTATTCATTTCCTGCAGGCTCTGTTGGATCGCTCTCAGCACCGATTCCATGCCTGATCCATCCGTCGCATCTTGTTCCCCCTCTACGTCTGAAGTAGTGGCGTTGTTTTTGGACTGCTTACGCGTAGAAAATGGCAGCGTAGTTTGCTGTTTATCTGGTTTACCCATGATGCTTGCTGGTTGCGCAGGGTTGAGTTGCTTCTGTCCCCGACCTTCCACTGATGAGCCTCGTGCTGCAGTGTGGTATCGTCGCAGGGGTGTTTTCGCTTTTCTTGGTAGTGTCGAGTTATGCATCTATTGCCTTCCCCACTCCCACGGACCACTTTGGTGCATTCGTATTGTAGTTGCAGGAGTGGAATGGTCGTACACGCGACTTTCTGCTACCTCTGTGCGCTATCCTTTGACAGAGTGCGTTATGGCTGGTTCAGCATGTTCAATTCATTCCAGGTCGCACTGCACCCTGCACCTTTACTGTGTTGTCTCGACGTTATTGCATGTACCACCTCCTATAGTAAGTGCAACCTTTGGGATTTACGTTGGATGTGGGTAGACGGTATGCCGGCCCCCTCAAGACGCTTTCAGGATTTCGCGCTAATTAGGTAGCAAAGTCAGGCGCCATGATGCGCTCGAGCCGCTCCCCCTCTGCGTGTCTGTGGAGCGCTGTAGGTCCTAGGGGAAAGCACCACTCCTCACCTCTCCCTCACCCAGGGTAGCCTCTGCCAGCACCTGTATTCATTCGTCAGGGTGTGCAGCTTCTTTCCGCCGTCCCGCAGTGGCCCCCATACGCCGTTCAGTTCTTGCGTTCCACTGCCGCCACCATTTTGCTCTCCGTGGAACGCATTCTTCCAGCGCGGTTTTCCTAGCGCGCTCAGCAGTTTCAATCTATGTCGCTGTGTTAGGTTTATATCGTCGTGGGCCCGCTTTGAATATCTGACCTCCGGTACCTGTTGTCTTCACTTTTTGGCGATCTTAGAGCCCTTGGTGCCGAGCGCTCCCAGCAGCCATCTTGGCTCTCGGTGTGCTGCCGTGCCGTTTTTTTTTCTTGTCGCAGCAGTCCCGACCCTCCTACAACATTTGCTGCACTTTCATCATGCGGTCAGCGTGTTCCGATTCATAATGGTACCTTCGTCGACTTTCTTGCGGCAGGAGAAGAGGCTCAAAGTCTTTGTTTGTGTACCCGTCCGGCGGAGCTGACTATTTAGCCAACCATCCCGCAGTGCGCCCTCTAGCGCCCCCCCAACAATTGTAAACTTACACAAAAGTGTAGTTATATATTTGTGAATCAGGCACATAATCTTTCAAAATAAAAAAGTAAACAAAAAAGTAAAACATGCTTCAATAATTATAATTGTTTAATATTATCAAAATAGAAATTTATTTTATATAAACATACATTTTTATTAATAAAATGGCATCTACATTTCAATAAAAATATGTATTATTACACAAAAAACCAATACATAAACACATATTTCAATATTTTAAAATATAAAAGAATAATTTAAAATAAAAACAACAACATTTAAAACATAAATTAGAGCTAAATCTTGAAGTGAGGGAGAAGCAATGGTTGACACAGGCAAGGACTGCTTCCTCAAAACTGTACCTGCGCCCCACCACAGGAACACAATACAATTGAAGACAAGAAAAATTGTTAAGGGTAATGGAATGTCAATGTAAGTCTTATTGTTGCAGTTAGGACATGCCAACCCATGTTTCACACTACAAATCGCTTCATCAGGGCCTGAAACATATATCCAATTGTTCTTCTTTCACTGCAAAGTATCTTTCCCAGATCATTGTAATAAATAACTGCTCTGAATAATAGGACCCTGTTTTACTATTCATGGTGTGGCACTTTCTTATCTTATCTTATCTTAATGGGGTCTTCTATAGCGCTCTGTCACCATAAGTTTCCTGGCGCTGGGTGGGTGCTGAGGGATGTGAAGGAGGGGAGCTAGCCAGACTGTGTAAAAAGGCTGGTTTTCAGAAGTTTTCTGAATTCCAGAAGGAAATTGGAAGATTTAAGCGAGAGGGGCAGCTGGTTCCAGAGTTTGGGAGCCAAGTGAGCAAATCTACAGCCACCATATTTTTTAAGCTTAATTGGAGGTGCAGCCAAGAGTTGGCGATGAGAGGACCGTAAGTTACGTACCGGACAGTAGGGAGTGACTAAGGATTTAAGGAAGGCGGGAGAAGTTCCGGGCATAGCTTTGAAAGTCAGGCAGCCCATCTTAAATGCGGCCCTCTGTTCGACCGGCAACCAGTGGAGTTTGCGGAGTAGTGGTTTTGCAGACTGCCACTTCGGGATTTTATAGGCCAGTCTGGCCGCCTGGTTATGCACAATTTGAAGCCTATGGAGAAGATATTTAGGTAGGCCGTAGTGCAGGGAGTTGGAAAAATCCAGGCGGGAGAGCACCAGGGCGATCAGGACCTGTATCAGAGCATCGGGTGTGAGGAGATGGGAGACTTTCCTGATTTTCCTTAGCTGAAACATACAGGATGACACAACAGCACCCACCTGAGGCTTGAGGGAGAGCTCTGTGTCTATGATAACCCCGAGACTCTTTGCTGACTTCGCCGGGATAGGCGGGGAGCCGAGCTCCAACGGCCAGAACTGTGGGCCCCAATAAGTGGGGCTGTTGCCCGGGAGGATTAGCTCTGTCTTCCCCGGGTTCAACTTAAGCTGGTTGAGGTTCATCCATTGCTGGATGTGTAACATGACCGCTTGACAGTCAAGGGCTGCATTAGGGGTATTGAGGGGGAATTTGTCCATTACTTTTCTGCACTACAAAAAGGCTACATCTTGAATCTAGTTTGACAGTTCATTATTTACAGCCATTGTTTATTACTGTGATCTGGAAAAGCTAGTTTGTTTTGCATGATGAATTCTTAGATAAATATTTCAAGACCTGATGATGCGATTTTTGGTGTTGGTCCATCCTAACTGCAACAATAAAGCTTAAATTGGAATTTAATATCCCCTAATAAGATGGAGCCAAGTTATATCAAAAATATCAAAAGCACAATACATTTTATTCACATACCTGAAAAAGTATTATTTATTCAAATTAAAACATTTAAAAAAGTAAATATAGTAATATTTACTTTTAAAAAGTGAACAAAAATAAATTATGTTTAGAATCATATTTTGCAAATGAATTGCATTTTTAAAATCAGATGAAAACAATGTAACAAAATAAATTATAAAACACTCCCCTCCCTTATATAAACCACGCATTCCACAATAAAATCTTAAGAACACTGCTTAAAAAATGCTACATTTACATGTAACAAAAAGATTCCAAAAAAATGAAATTAGTATAAATGAATACTTTATTAAATATTTAACACAAAACAAAATCCACTCCTGAAACCTTTAAACATTTTAAATAACAAATAAATCTCACAAAAAACTGAATACAAATGTAAGAATAATTAGAAGAAAATTATATTACACATATAGTTAATATATGCATAGATATTAGATGCAATAATATTGTTGCCAGTGATAATAAATAAAACATTAAAAAACTATATTGGTAATAGTATGTTTTTTCTTTGATATTTAAAAAGACAATATTTTGGAAATGATAATACAAATGCAACAATATTATGATAAAACAATATTTTGTTTTCACTATTTTGACAAAACACCAGTAAGACATTAGGAGAATCTATGCTGTAATCTTTCCCAATACACTACTGATTTCCTATTAGCAAGGTTCGAAGGAAATGTGATGTGTGAGAAGGTGGTGCAACCTCCTGCCCCTCAGCCTTATTTCAGTTGAGATGCCTTAGACAATTGAGGAATAGAGTGCCTTTGAATGTGCCCAGTTTCAATCCCTGCACGCTCAAATGGCTATCAGGTCAGTGACACATAGCCCTACACCAAGCAGAGCATATGGCACCAACACAGGTCCCCAGAGTACGAGTTCATTATTGCACTGTTAAGCAAGGAATATCTGCATAATAAATACAAATATTTAATGAGAAAGAGCACACATATTAGCAATAATCAGAAGGGTATTAGGTGTACTGAATATCATCAGGACAGGGAAGCACACCATAAATCGTGAAGCCAAGGACATTAAAAACACAAAGGCCTACCAGGATCACCTACTACAACAAGGAATGGCAAATAATAATGTATGGTAAATCGTGATCCACCTAGAGAGTGTGTAGGATAGCATGGTCTAAGTAGAGCAAAACTACATCAAACATTTTCCATATTGTGAATTGTAGGGCCTGTTTTACCGATTAATAGTGACAGTGATTAATTCCTGAAAATGAGACAGTGGATTGAGACAAGTAGAATGTCATGGATTGGTTTCAACTTAATAGGCAATGTAAGAATAGACACATATGAATTGAGCTACTTCCAGCCGTCTGTTTGGCCCTTGTTTAAGGGCAGTCACAAGCAACTAGAATGTGCAATACAATTCGATTTGATTTGATTTAAGATCTTTATTCGGGTTTAGATAACACCATAAAGGTGCAAATAACAGCTCACAAACAGCAGAGGAAGGGTCCTTGGCATATCAGCATTAAATCTTACGTACGGAGTGCAAAATATGACATGGTGCATTGAGAATATTGTAAAATTCCTAGTCAAAAGATGTCCTTATAAAATACAAAATGTAAAATCAGAATGTAAGCTATGGTAGCAAATTGCAAACAGTAAAATCAGAATAGAAACTGGTTATCATGCATCTTTCATTTGCAAAACGTGGAGCCAGCCAATTCATTATCAAGTGCAAATGCGATTTAGTGAGTTTAGATCAGACCCCTAGAGGATTACAAAGTGCCTGTGCAGCTTAGTGTATTGATGTAGGGCTGATTAACGTCTGTTAGAAGGTAGTAAGTGGTCGTATTGAGGTGACCCTTGGTTTGCCCCTACGCTCCACAGAAACTAAACCCTCTATCTAGGATCCGCTATGTTAATGTAAAAGAAAGTTGCAAAAAAACCTGGTGATCACTCTCAGACCATCACTGTGGAACTATGAACCTTGAGTACAACTAGATCATGCTGGTGGGTTCATACGAATCAAACAGTATGGCTAATCTATCAAGCTGCTGCCCCACAAGAGGGCACTCAAGCACCAATGGAAGTAAATAAAGGTTCAGAGCATCAGAAAGTCACATATGAATATCAGAAGAGGGGTTGATGTGGGAAATTTAAGATTTTTCCTAAGGGAGATGACTTTCCATATAAAGGAGGCACCTAACTACAAACACAAGTTTTAAATAGAGTTTCCGGATTCCAGTATAAAAGCAACAGAAAAGGATACAATCCATTGTTGCTTCAGTGAATCTTCCTTCACCTGGACATTTAACAGCTGCTTCGGGCCATTGCTTCATTATCTGGGAAGGCTACCAAAACATGAACTATACCCAATCTTAGTTATGTCAAGACAAATTGTTGTTGGAGGTTAGTTGTAAATGTTAGGTACCTCTAAAGGCCCACAGTTTGTGCCACAGCAAAGTATCTGACCACTGATGGTTACAATCTCCTGCCGAAAGGAGGGTGTATTGTAACGCCTTAGAAGGAATAAATAGAATTAAGTCTTCTTCCAGTTTAGTGATTACAGCACAATATGAAAATTTAAAGATGTTGTTATAAAAATTAACAATAAGCAGAGGACAATCATTTTTAGCATAATATGAGCAGAAAATGGTAATAGGGAGATCTAGTAAAGGTCTTGATAATTTCCACTTAGAGCAATATAGAGTCAAAAATACTTAAACCCCCTCTAGCCCTCCCAGTACTAGATGGAGTCACTGTGGTGGCCACTGAAACAAAACCCTCAATGCGAACATTGTCCATATCCCATGTTCCTTAGTGCAGTTTTATCTGAGCAGATGTCATTAAGGTTTGCCAATCAAGGGACAATCGCTTGCCCCTGAGACAAGCCCCATTGCATGAAATAATTTGAATATGATTAGTCATATGAGTGCAATAGTCACCGACCAGGGCACTGATATTGTCTACTTTAGGGCAATTATGGCAAGAAGAAGCTGAGCACATGTAGTGTTGACTGGTGGACCAGGCAGGGGTGATCAGGCCAACCTGGAAATTGTCTTAGACCTGTGAGGAGAGCAGCAGAGACCATTGGCACATTTTGAATCTGTAATAGTGGATCTGCATCCTCTGAGGCATTTGTGGGTTTTTATACAAGATAACTTGGAATTTAGATGGACGGATTGCCGTAAAGCACAACCTGGATTATATTATACCTGGGGATCAATACTGAATAAGAGCAGGAACCATGAGTACCCTAATGTGAATATTAGGACTGCCCATAATTTATAAAGATGAAGGGGCTTATTGCGGTGGCGTTCGCTTATGGTATCTCTAACACTGCGGTAGCTACAGCACCTGCTGCAATGTACAAATTGCACTGTTTGCATTTCCCTGCACTACGTGGCAGGCACCATGCAGTGCCTGCCACCTGGTGCAGGGAAATATAGGGTGGTACCATAGGTTCCCCCAGTGCAAAACTAAAGTCCCCCGGGCACAAAGGGGGCCCGCAACAGGCCTTCAAAGTACATCCCCTCCAGCCTTTCCATGGCGGTTTCACCACCATGGAAAGGCTGGCAGGATGCACCATTGTAATATTGCTGGCGTACTGATGCGCTTTGGTCTGACAGGCAATTGTAACGATTGCTGCTGTCAGACCCGTAGCGGACAGGCTTTCCCTCTGCCATGTGAGTCAAGTTGAAAATACTTTATTCGGCTGATGGGAGCCATAAAAAAACTCTGTTCAAACATATACACACATTTCAATGGACAAACTATTTGTAAAGAAAGGGTAATAACATGTCCATTAAAAGGGTCCTCATCATACACATAATACATATACATTAATTAATGACCTGGATCCAGTCAAAATAGAACACATTATATAATATCATCCAATTATCAATACATTAAAGAACTTTCAACATATACAATACCATGGTAAAAGGAGCTTTAACAAATAACCCCATGATAGTAAAAGGGGTTTTAAAAAATACATAATAGTATAGACACATTTAAGAGGCTTATTTTGCAGCTACTGCAGGGACATCTTCTTCCTCAATCTCATTGCTCCTATCAGAAAGCTTGCAACCCCAAAGCATGTTACAGGGGAAGGTAGCATTTGTAAAAAGCAAAGCAGGCCTTGCTTAAAAAAAGTTTGCCTCTCTCAATAGCGGTATTATAAATTTCTTCCAATGGGAGGAATAGGATTCACAAAAAAAGATAAAATGCAAGGTATCCTGTTCCAAAAAATTGTCACAGGGGCTCGGTTTTAAAGTGCCTGGCCACGAGAAACCCTTTGGAAAGGGTGAGATCCAGGGTACCTGATTCAGCCAGAATCTAATTAGAACAAAACGATGTTGTATGTTTGTCACTAGTGACAGATAGGGCTGTAGTTTTTGGGTCGAGTTGAAAATGACATACCTTCTTACCATAGGCTTGGCTAATTCGAGGTCCTCCCTGGTCACCTACTGCCTGCCTAAAATCTTTATTTTAATCTCCTTGATCGCTGCCGGTCCTAACGATGTTCGTTTACTATACATATCCAGGCAGCCCAGCAACGTCAATTGCTCCCCGTCATGCATGCCGTCCACCATTTTAATCTGGTGGGCTGGATTTGGCCGCACCATTATGGTGAATCCGCCATCGTCAGGCTGCCGGTGGCGGATTTACCACAATCGTAATGACCCTCCAAGTTACAAGTAAGAACATAGGGGTTAGACACAGAAGTGACAAAAACTTAAATATAAGTTTCAGCTCAATCAAGGATCATGTACCTTTTTATATAACGGCGAGATCCCAAGGAGGGGGACCAAAATTAAAGTTGCTTGGATCACATCATCAGGAACAAGGGAACGAATGGCCAATTGAGATTAATCAATTGTTTTTTAAAATAAAATAGTTTTTATTAATTTGTCCTGAAGAAGGTGGGGATTTCAACCTAAAATACACCAAAACACCTGCATCGACAGATTTTAGAAATGGAACTAAGTAGGTACATATAGGAAAAAATATCTAATTTCATTTGTATTCGATTTTTTTAGTTCATATCCACGAGTGACAATCTATTGATATTTTTATATATAATTTGTACAAGGATAACTACTGAAACAATTTATATGTTTGTAATGAAATATATATGTTTATGAACCATGATATAATGTGAACATAGATAATATTAGATCTGCTTATTCAGGGACTGCATATGAACATCACACATGGGTATATATACTGTTTAAATTTTACACATGAATAGGAACAATGTTTGACTCCATTGTGTTGTTGTATATGTTATAGCTTATATTTTATATTGCTATAGTACAAACGTCAATGTATATATTGTGGATAGAATGTTTTACATTTTATATTATAATAAAAGATATATATATATTTTAACAGGAGACAGCTATAATCAGTGCTTTAATTGATGAGTATTGAATTTGAAGCAGATTGGTTCAGTGCATTCTGATTGATTTGCTACACACTGGTTGGTGAATTGAGAGCACAAAAGGGAAAACTTGTTATGGTTTTTGGTTTTTGAACAAGGCCTATGCCGGCCTTGCCACATGAGTGGCTTCTTTGTAGATTCTTGATGGGATTGATTGAGCAGGCCAAATTTTCAGAGCCTTCCCATCTAGGTGGAGTGTCGCAGGTAAAAGAGCTGGTGGTGGAGAAGATGGGTTTGACTGAGGATTGTCAGTCATTATTGGAAAGGGCAGATAAAACAGAATAGCGATTCTTTGTTGGAATTGTGGCGGGTTGGGTCCAAAAATTGATTTGCACATGGGAATTGACTTACAGACCTAATGCTGCTCTGTAGATGGCAGTAAAACACCCTAATGGAAGTCACTTGATGGAGACCTGAGAAGCATGCATCAGGTTACATTTGGTAGCAGATCATTGACCAGGTTTTCATATCTGAAGGTAATTATCACACAATCACCTTTGAAGTTAATTTTAGATGGACCAACCCATCTGAACCTGCAAACCATTTGATTGCTATTGGCCTCAGTGAGGGGTAAATATATTTTTGAGTTTAACCAGTGAATTACCTTGTTCTTCAGTTAGCTGTAGGATTCATTGGTATTTGTGGAACGGGATGAAACATTCACCATGGCCACCACATATGGGCCAGCAGCTGGGGGGAGGTTAAGTGTAACATAGTGTGGGTCAGAATTCCGGTTGCTATCTTTATGCCTACCTCCTCTTCCCCTAGGGGGAAACGGTATGCCAGGATAAGTGGCATAAGACACAATACTGCAGTCAGCATTCCTCCTGCTATCAACCCCACTCACATGGTCGCTGGATGGTTTGTGGGTGGCATGATTTGAAAGTGGAAGATAACACAAGGTCCTCACACTTATTGTTGACCTGGCTGTAGGGTTAGAGGTTCATGCACCACCTGGAGTTTTTTCACCGCTGGATTGCTGGCAGCAAATGAGTGGCCAAGTGAGTGGTCTAAATACTGCCAATTGGAGGGTAAGTAACTTCCTCGTTGAAAGGCAACCTCTGCTCAGTGATCCTGTCCATAATTGTATCTATATGCTTGTTGGAGAATGTGTCAATACACTCAAGACCTTGCAATGTCATTGGAGGTGCAGCATTGTTTTGCCTGTGTGGATGAGCCAGAGTAGCTGTGGAAACAAAAGATTTTGCACTTGGAAGTAAGGCACGCTTTTTGCGCTTTACCGGTGGATGCCCATCTATCAAACTGCTAGGAACCTGGACTCTGGATGGGTTGGGGGGAGTTATGCTGTGATCTGGTCACTGACACTCAAACCGCCCCTGCTTGAGTTTGCTCTTCCAGATGGAATGACCCACTGATCCGGCTAGTGAAAGTACCTTCATCAGGTGTTGTAGTTATGATGTGTGTGGTGGTGTAGAGGTTGTGCTATGGATGCAGAATTTGCAGCTGCTACTAGTACTGTGGGATAGAGTTATCCATTTGTATATGACCCATTGTAGTGCCCATTATATCCGCAGAGGGAAGGGTTTTCCACCAAGAAATTATTTGCCAACATCAAGAAAGAGCATTTTTAGCTCCAAATAAAATAAGTATCATTTCTAGATTTTTATATGTTAATGTTGAAAGATAAATGCATATTTTGTGGAAATTATCTGTATTCTCATTAATGCATAAAGCAGCTTTTAATTACCCACTGTGAATAGTGCAGTTTGACCAAACTAGCTAAACTTTGCACTGGGGCAAAAATGGAGACAGTGCTCTTTTGAATTAATTTTGTGTCTTGTGCAATGGAATGCCATTGTATATAAAGATATTTATAAAAGAAGTGTTTGACTATTTCAATAACGTGTAATTTGAAAGGATTAATCAGAAATGTCAATCATGTATAACAACAGACGCACGCACAAGAGGAAGTGGGTGACTGGTGTCGAACCCACCCACTTTCCTCATGTCATGTGTATGGATCATCCCATGTGAAGACTTTTAACATATGCTAAGGTGATCTTGTGTTCATAATTCCTGGCATTGAGGTTGGGGAATCACTAGTCACAGTTCACTGACTTTTACAAGAACGCCGTTAATCATTATCCAGATAATTATGTATACCAAGTAGCAGTACCCGTGGTGATGTGCCTAGCACAATGCTCATAAGTGTAGATCATATTATATTACTGGGGTGGAAGGCTGACAGATGGACCAGCAAGAATCTTACTCTTCAATTTTTTTAAAGACCATGGATAATTGTATGTGTCAGAGGAGAAATTAGTCCCAATATTACTTTTTAAACATTGCTGTCATGCAGTTAGTAGTAGTAGAGGAACTGCTTCTGAGAGGTCAATTCTCACTCCGGTGAGATTGGTTAATTATACCTGCAGTTTCCTGCATCCAGTCAGCTTGACTGCTGTGCTGATAACATCTGTCACCATTTTATATAAAACATCACCCCACTTTTTCATTAGTTCTCAGCACACAAGCATATAGATAAAATTGTAAATTAAATCAATACCATTATTATATTGTGAATATCATTTAATTCTTTAATTTAAATCGGATTTGACCAATCTATATTAGTTTTGTAACGTTTCTGAAATAGTAGATTGTAGTGTATTGTTTTTATCATGTATATAACTGGCTGCCTCGCCCGAAAGCAGTGACCTAAATAAATGCATATCTAGCACCAAGGCCATTCAACACCTCTTCACACCACGAGCTGAAGCCTTCCATTTTCCCTCAGTTCTCTTGATGACCTTACTGGACCAAGCTTTAAAAGGAGCACATTATGGTCAAGAATAGGAAATGTCAATCATGTATAACAACAGACGCACGCACAAGAGGAAGTGGGTGACTTGTGTCGAACCCACCCACTTTCCTCATGTCATGTGTATGGATCATCCCATGTGAAGACTTTTAACATATGCTAAGGTGATCTTGTGTTCATAATTCCTGGCATTGAGGTTGGGGAATCACTAGTCACAGTGCACTGACTTTTACAAGAACGCCGTTAATCATTATCCAGATAATTATGTATACCAAGTAGCAGTACCCGTGGTGGTGTGCCTAGCACAATGCTCATAAGTGTAGATCATGTTATATTACTGGGGTGGAAGGCTGACAGATGGACCAGCAAGAATCTTACTCTTCAATTTTTGTAAAGACCATGGATAATTGTATGTGTCAGAGGAGAAATTAGTCCCAATGTTACTTTTTAAACATTGCTGTCATGCAGTTAGTAGTAGTAGAGGAACTGCTTCTGAGAGGTCAATTCTCAATCGGCTGGGGTTGGTTAATTATACCTGCAGTTTCCTGCATCTAGTCAGCTTGACTGCTGTACTGATAACATCTGTCACCATTTTATATAAAACATCACCCCACTTTTTCATTAGTTCTCAGCACACAAGCAAATAGATAACATTGTAAATGAAATCAATACCATTATTATATTGTGAATATCATTTCATTCTTTAATTTTAATCGGATTTGACCAACCTATATTAGTTTGGTAACTTTTCTGAAATAGTAGATTGTAGTGTATTGTTTTTATCATGTATATAACTGGGTGCCTCGCCCGAAAGCAGTGACCTAATAAATGCATATCTAGCACCAAGGCCATTCAACACCTCTTCACACCACGAGCGGAAGCCTTCCATTTTCCCTCAGTTCTCTTGATGACCTTACTGGACCAAGCTTTAAAAGGAGCACATTATGGTCAAGAATAGGAAAGTTAAATACATCCATGACTTTCTGAGTGAATGATGGCACAGGATCCAATTTTTGCACTAACCAAAAAAGAGCTAGTATTTCTTTGTGCCAAGAATTTAACATATTCCAAAATCACGCTCTCGCAAGTGTTCACAAAGTAAAGCTGGAGAAAATATCAGCACTTGTCTCACTTGTTATTTGCTGGATGAAGAAGTTGTCCATGAAACTGTAAAGGCCTTTTGTCCAGAATGGAAAGTACAGAGATGCACTTTATATTTGCACTGTTGTTGTCGATTCTTTAAAATTCCACTTGATAATTGAAGTGATATCGCTCACCCTTTATGTCTTAGTGATATCACTGGTTTTTCAGCCCACTTAAGGCATATAAACAGTCTCCTGATTGCTTGTAAGAAGCAATGAGTTTAGCTCTTTTTACTTCCTATTTCGAAATCCAAAAAGCAAACATTCTTGGTGTATCGCACAGACACATTAGGGAACAGATTTGGACACAGCTAGGGCATCTTTCCAAATGCATGCAATCGATCTACTGATACAAATAGCTAGACCAAACAATTGCAGAGAACCGGATTGTTGAACATTGATAAACACAATCAATTTGAAGTCTACTTGAATGATCAGTTAAACTGACTACTCTACAATGAAGTTGGATGACTATAATACATATGATTATTGGACGTTTTGATAAAGGTCCAAAGTGTATTTCTCATCTCTGTTGCTTCGAACACAGTTATGGCTGGATTCCTTGTCTATAGACCCCCTAGCTCTCCACCTGAACATCTCATGGATTTCTATAATATTGTGGCTGATCTTTCACTTAAACATTCTCATTTTATAGTCCTCTGTGATTTTAACTTACATGTGGATGACTCACGGTGCACAAAACCCGGCCAGCTCTTAGAAACTTTGGAAGGCCTTAATCTTACCCAGAGGGTAAGAGGTCCTACCCACCGGGCTGGCCATATGCTAGATTTAATGTTTACGATCAGCCCCAATTTGTTCATAGCACCACCTTTACTGCTTACATGGTCAGACCATTCTTT
The DNA here is from genome assembly GCF_964261635.1 of Lissotriton helveticus. Classification (NCBI taxonomy): domain Eukaryota; kingdom Metazoa; phylum Chordata; class Amphibia; order Caudata; family Salamandridae; genus Lissotriton; species Lissotriton helveticus. Next base: position 710,901,982 of record NC_136059.1, on the reverse strand, counting down.
AATCCCATTTAGTGTGACTACTCTTTCTCAATTCACTAAGTCTACTCTGACTCGGGATCAAAGTAGGAAATGGTTTAAAATTACCTGCAACTCACTGGCTCCCGCATTATCTCGCTCCCAACTGCATTTGGGGTGGGATTTATATCTGGATGTTTCTAATTTCAATAACTGTCTCTCTTTGTCCCTCGATATGGTGGCCCCTGTTCAACCTACTGCCTCTGCTAGACAAAAACCTTCGGCCCCTTGGTTTACTCCCGCTCTGTGCACTGAAAAAAGTTGGTGCAAGAAACTGGAACGGAACTGGAGACTACCCTACGATATGGAGGCTAAATCAATTTACAGAGCGATTAAGAATTTTCATAAACTAAAGCGCTCAGAAATGAGGGAATACTTTGTCACAAAGGTGAACTCCGCTGGTAACTCTTCTAAAACCCTTTTTAAATTGTGAAAGAGTTTACTAAACCAGCTGCACTTTCTAGTACTACTCCCCATACTCAGGAACTTTGTTATGGACTACCCGACTTCTTTTATGACAAATTTTAGGTATTTTCTCCACAATTGGTCCCACCCGAGATTGTCCGGTGCTAAACTCTGTGGCTACCAATAGCAGCTCTTTCACCTCCTTCATTCTAATCTCCACCAAGTTAGCACCCCAAAAATGGCTTGTCTGTAAATCAGGCTCCCCAAGGGACCCTTGACTAGTATCACTAGTTAGTTTCCCTCAGCCTGGAAACAGGCCATGTTAATACCTATTTTTTAAAAATGGGATTCTGATCCTTCTATTTTTAAAAACTATCGCCCTATCTCCCTTTTACTTAAACCAGCCAAAGTTCTAGAAAAAGTAGTCCAGGAGCAATTATCCAGCTATCTTGCGTCACAGTCCCGGTTTAGATCCGGATTCAGCACGGAGACTGCATTGCTGGAGGATTCTGGAACCATTTGTGAATGTGTGGATACAGGTGAAGCGGCAACGCTGGTGCTCCTCGACCTGTCCGCAGCATTCGATACAGTCTCCCATGCTATTTTGCTTGAGAGACTATTCAGCCTCGGGATTCAAGCTACCCATTTATCTTGGATCAGATCTTTTCTAAGTGGTCGGTCTCAACAGGTCTCCCTCCAGCCCTTTCTTTCAGAGGAGAAACCACTTAACTGCAGAGTCCCATAGGGCTCCGCGTTTTGACCGTTATTTTTTAATGTATATCTTTCTCCCCTGGCCTCAGTGAAGCATCTTGGTGAGGCAGAGTGATTTCCTATGCTGATGAGACCCAATTGGTGTTCTCATTTAAGGATAACTCAGAAGCTACCTTTTAACTCTGATAAAACTGAGGTATTGTTTTTCAATCAAAAAAGCCCTCCTCCACCTCTACTATGTGGCCATCAGAGTGGAACCCCCCTCCTGAACGGGTGGATTCAGGCAGGAACCCTGAATTCCGGTTCAATAATGAGTTATCATGTGAAGCGCAAATCGAGCAGGTTTCTGCTGCATGTTTCAGAAATTTGCAAATGACTCGTAAAATTCTCCCGTTTCTCCCTCTGGAATCTCGCCGGACTATTAATCATGCGCTGATCACCTCACATATGGACTATGCTAATAGTCTGTATGCTGGGGCTCCTGCTTACCTGATCAGAAGCTTTCAGATTGTTCAGAATGCGGAAGTCAGGCTGATCTATAACATCCCTTATCGCCACTCGATTCCTCTTTACCTGAAGAAGCTTCACTGGCTTCCAGTGACCGAATGCATTCAGTTTATGTCCATGGTTTTGGCTTTTCGAGCATTGCAGGGCAAGGGCCCGGCTTACCTTAGAGCTCGACATAAGCATGCTCCGGCTAACTGCTCACTCAGATATAATCATCTTTGCCCCTTGGTGACTCCCCGTTTTCACCGCGCCAGAATGGTCGGCAGAGCTTTTGCAGTGGTCACAGCCAAAACTTGGAACAGCCTGCAATTGTCTTTGCGGATGGCAGAATCGGAATCTATTTTTCGTCGTGACTTGAAGACATGTATTTTTTCTAAATCTTAGCCTGTTTATGAGCCCTCCTATCTACCATCTGTCCTAGCACTGGGACACCCCCGTTGGGGGTAGCTGAGCACTTTACAAGCTTCTAAGAATGGCACAACATGTACTAAAACTTCCTATGTCTAATGAGCACAATCTGAGGCTACGAGATTTAAGGAGAGAATTTAAGAATAGAAATTTACAAATATAGCGGGATAGTGAGAACAATGCCTATGCAAAATTATATCATGCTATATTAACCAAGAATGAACTAGCATATTGGTCTCTGGTGTGATACGGTACAATCTCATATAGGTAGACAGACGAACTGTTTATGCCAAGTGGGAAAGTTATATAAAATGTCTGTGTAAATTAACTATTATTTGTAATTAGACACCGCCAAAGTGATGGAATATTTCCAGATACAACAAAGGAAGAAATAGCAGAACTAATAAAACGTTCACGCTCATACAAATCAGCAGGACCAAATGGTATCCCTACAGATCTGGTTAGGTTAAACACAACCTTCTGGAGTATGCTGTTAGAATAGCTGTTTTCACAGGTAACTAAGTTATGAAAGATACCATCTTCCTGGAAAGGAGCTATTGTGCATCTGATATACAAACAACGTCCAAAAGCCAACCCGTCCAGCTAGAGATTAATAGGGTTATTAAACTTCAAAGGGAAATTGCTTGCAAAACACATTAAACATAAATGAATGCTCTGGGATTTCGTTCAGGGTGTTCAACAAATGGTAACATCGTCTTACTGGCTGTACTAGGGAAAAAAGCGCACTTGCAGAAAACAACAATATATGGCTGTTTCGTGGATTACTCCACAGCATTCGATAAGGTAAATTGACTAAGTCTATAAAGTAAGTTGATAATATGGGAAATCAAAATGACTCTTCTGAATTTTATTATCAGACTGCATTCTAAAACACGGCTCCAAGTAAAATTAACACTTGACAATATACTATCATCAAAAATTGGTATTGAAAATGGCCTTAGGCAAGGTTGTGTCCTTGCATCATTGTTATTCTCTCTCTGCATTGCTGACATAGATATTGCACTAAAGTCTGACATGGGTATCATACCAAAATTAGGAGGTAGAATAATACCATACCTAGCATACGCTGATGACCTTGTGATCCTGTCTATAACTCCAAAAGGACTCCAGCATTATTTGAAATAATTATACATCTACAATACAGTGAATGGTTTGATAGCCAATATGTCCAAAACAAAAATTGTGACCTTTGGACAGCCTATAAAACCTGAAAGATGAACACTAGGAGAAACATGAATCGAAGTAGTGGTGCAAAACGAGTACCTTGAAGTTATCCTTGTCAAGTCACTCGGTCAGTAGAAATTCGAAATCAACTGTTACTAAATCGATTTCAAGATTCATGAAAATGTTTGAAGGGAAAGTGATCAGCCCATCACTTAAAGCACTACATATGAAATTAGTTCCATTAAAATTATATCCTCAGTAATGAGTGAGAAGGTCATTTTCAACTTCGAGAAATGTTTTATGAAATGGGTACGCAACTTATTACATCTACGACAGGCACATTGTATCATGAGATTGGAACTCGGTCTAAAATCCCTGTTACTATTGCACTACAGAAACTGTGTCAATTACATTATTACATCTTCATTTAAACATTTATTATTTAAAGAGTTATGGAGATTTAAATACAGAGATACGGATTGTATATTATATTGATGGGATTAGGATCTTACGAATTTTTCTGACATACAGGAGATGGGGCAAATGAACTGATCTATGCGGAAAAACTTAATACGGAATACGCTTACTACTAAGCAGTGGGCCCTATGCCTGCTACAAGCTGGAAAATACAATCATATGGATTTAGTGAGTGAAACTTATACTGTACAGGCTCGAAAATATTTATGATCAAGCGTACCTGGCCATATAATAAGGAAAATTGTAATATTCACACTATTTTATATATTGATTTGAGGGTTTGAAGGTAAATGGAACCAGGCATTTAAAGGCACACCAACTTACCAGCTTTGTGGAACTACTGTTGAATCACTTGTACATTTAATATGTGCCTGTCCTAAACTGTTGCCCATACGGAGGATATATTTATGCTCCTTGTTTAAAAGTGCGACAATAAGAACAGCCTCTGAGGCCATTAGAAACTGTTTTAGGCTCAAAGAAAACAGTGCAATAACAATGATGATAACGTTTTTAGATCATGATATATAAAGCATTAATAGCGTAAATGGCCCATATAGTGGAAAGCAACACAGATTTTTTTCATCAGAGAAATATTATTAAATAGTATAATTTTGAGAAAATTATGTATCTCGCACGTCTGCCACTTTACCACTTTAGTATATTGCTGAAAGTAACAAACTGAGCAAAAAGAGCATAATACATAGGTAGATGGGTAAACGAATTTTGCACATCTGGCATATTATTCCTTTAGTATATCTATGAAGTCATTGATTGAGCCAAAGAAGATTATAATTCTGTTAAATGGTTAAATAATATATGTAAATTACTATAGAAAAAGGAATAAAAATGGCACTCACACCTGAGAGGTGTACGTATTGAATCTCTTATGGTAAACCAGAGGCATACATTTTGCCTAATCAGCGCATTAGCCCTTTATCATTGAAAAATAATAGACTGAAGTAAAGAATGTTGTGATACAGTGGTAGATGGATGAATAATGATTGGAAACCATTGTGGAAACTTATAGAATTTTGTATTATGAAGTGTTTGTACTGACCATGATAGTAAGTTTTAATCATTGAAATTTTAAACTATTGATAATTTTTCTGTTAAATGTTTGCATTCTTACTGTAATCGATTGATTAATACAATAAAGTATTTTGCTACTACAACTACTATTATTGTTAATGTTAATGTTAATGTGATTTATAAAGTGCACCAATAACCGGAGGTGTCTTGGTGCTGAGGACAATAGTGGACCTGCTCGGGCGTCTAGTTCTGGAACAACGAGGTTTTCAGGCTTTTTATGAAAGAATGTGTCTGAGTAACTACTCCATTTAGAATCAGTACAAAACAAACAACTCCCACAGGTGAAGTAATACAGTGGGCTGCTCAACAAAAGGATAACGTACCTTCTTCTCTGTCACAAGAAGTTAAAGATGAGAGTGAGGTAGCCAACTAATCAAAGGTAACTAAACTCCATATCAGTAGTAAAGTCAGTTAAAAGAGAACCGTTTGACCTAGCAGTTATTTGAAGAACATTATAATGTATTCAGAAACGTTTTTCATGCTAATGCTAAAACATTGCTTGCCGTTTTCTGATTAAGAAACCACCCGGAAAGATTCAAGACACCCGCTTGCATTATAACATCAGAATTAAGATAACTAGAGGACCACAGTTCCCTAAAGTCTCTTTCACCTTCCCTACCTACAGTTCTTGCTGCTTTCTTCTTGATGTCTGCCACATGGACTGCTAATTTTGGCTTCCTCTAATTGATGTGCATAGTGGGATAACTTAACAGAACAATTTGCCCTTGACTGGAGCACTTGGCTGTGTAATGTTGTGGATCATCCTCTTGCTCCAAATCAGTGTGTCACATAGGTAGTGAGCAATCAGAACGCTACTATGAGACTTGCCATCCTTCTGGCTCGTGTGATATGGGACAAGATACAAATGATGTAACAGGACATCAGAGACGACAATGATGAAGCAATGGTTCTGGTTAGTACCTTTCTCCATCACATAATTCAAATGTCAGGATCAATTGGAAGATCTACACTTCCTGGGGATGCATCAGATGCACTGTTTTAAATACAAACCAAAAATGTATTCTAACCACTTGTATGCCTATTTAGAAGAGGACGTTGCTAAGTGCAAGAGGTGGGTCACTGGCTGAATTGAAATGAAATGGATTTGTCTTTAGGAGCAAGGAATAGAGGTGCCTGTGCAGGACACATACACATAGGATGGTGCGAGCTGCAGGAGTGATACTATATTACAGGCTCAGCAACAATCACAAGGTGGTACAACTATCTGTGAGGCTAACAGCCACAGCTGCCCAGATTCAAATCAATCCTTCTTTTTATACACAGGCATGGCCTACTTCCATCCCAGGTTATTAATCATACAAAGACCATAACTGTATCAGTTGATTCTATTCAAAATGTGGACTTTTGGTAAACCCCGAACCCAAAAGAAACCGGTCAATCGCTAAGGTCAAATAGTCCAGCAGAGGAAATGATAAAGCAGAGCATTAATAAGGATAAACAGTTGACACTGCTTCAAGAGTCATTGGTTTACTAGCAGAAAGGAATGCAGCAGTGGCTAGCACTAAGCAGGCTCACAACCACATCTGGTGTCTTGACACAAGTCTATTTTCCAAATATGTTTCCATGCAGCAGACGTTATCAGCTGGGGCAAAAAACAGTCTGTTATGTGGAAATGTTGAATGACTAACCATGCTGGAAATGAATTAAGCTTTGGCTACCGTCATTTCATACTTTGTCACAAGAACCACTACTACGCTTAGAGGTGTGATCAAGTGTTGACATTACAAACCAAGCAGCAGCTGCTTAACAAGATGATGAAGCAGGGGGCATAGCTTAATGAACATGTACAACACGCTGACTTGATAGGCTTCCAGGCCTTTACTAACAACTAAAAATATAATTTTCGACAAAGTGTCCATTTTGTGAACAGTTGGCAGATTAATAATATTTACCATGTGCTTTAAGAAAAACACGGAGTACTGTTACATTTAGATGTAATTACCTAGAAAGGCAGTGCTATAATCTTTACAAAAAATGTTGGCCATGATGAACTATAAAAATTAAGACAAAACAGTGGTGGATTACACAAGACTTTGCAAGGGAAAGAGATGAGACCCAAAACGATACTAATAGTTGGCACTTTCGGAATGTAGCTTTCAAATAAATGAATCTTCATTGCCAAAACAAAGGACTAGTCCAGTTTTCTGCTCGAATAAGATGATGGAATTTCAGTATCATGATGCTCACTACCACAGACAACATGTTGGTTCATGCCTCCAAAACGTTAGAGGCCATGATACCCTGGTCCACGCCTTACCAGGGGCAACAGTGTTTGCCTTCCATGATATGACAATCTCTGGTCCCCTCTGAAAGCGTTCACACAAAACACAGTAGGGCCTCAAAGAGCAGACCTTATATTGCTGCCGACCCCTCATATCAGTAATAAAATCCTGCAAGAATAGAGAGCTATCAACCTTTGGTTGTGAAGCTCGCGCTGCAGGATCTAGTTGGACAGCTTGGGCAGTGCAATCCTGCAAGAATAAATCCCCAATTTTGGTGAAATATCATTTTCTTGATTTCTGAGCGGGCACCATGGATGCAGCTATCCACTAATGCCACGCTCAGGCCCCAGAGCATGCTTCCCTTTGAAAGTATTCAACAGGGGCACAGGACATATTACTTCGTGAGAGGCATGTTACGTCCTTCTTCAGTTCTGTTAGGTGACTGCTCGTCAAAAAGATGCTGCCTTTTGTTTTCTGTCCATGACTCTTCATTTACTTTTTGGTCCTTCAGAAGCAATCTCCCTTCTTGCAACTTAAAAAAACAGAGACAAAAGGTAAGTGCATTAACAACTCCTCAGCACAAAATTGCACCATTGTACCATATCTCAACTTGGCTCCTACATACCATCGGTCCAATGTGTATTTAAGCAATCAGCAAGTAAAGACTTGAAGTAATCCACGAACTGTAATATTGAAAACAGGCAGAACGTTTATATTTGAACCAGGGCAACAATATGAACTAGAACAATTAACAGCAATACCTACTTTGCACTCATCATAAAAAAGAAAGTATCTGGAGTGGATACCCCTCCAAAAAAAAACAGACCACCAATGTGGCAGTTTGAGTGCATGTGTGGTATTGTTGAACTAACTGAACTAAACAGTGAACTGTAATGTTGACCAAGGCAAACATATAGCATTTGATTTAAGGCAACATTGTGAACTAAAACCATTAATATATTTACCTACCTTCCACTCATCGATACTAACATACACATATCATCAGATATATCGTGTTATAAAAACAGCTGAGACTCCCCATGCACATATGCCCTGAGAGTGATGTATTCCCTTTATCCCAAAAGTATCTACCCGTGGCACCATCCTGGGTATGTAGCTCGTGGCAAACTGACGGAAGCCTGGTACATCCTCTAGCGTAAACATTCCATTCTTGTAAGGTGTCTTCCATGACAGGTTAAAGCAGCTTCAAAACAAAGAAAGAGAATACTAGTGAAAAGAACAGAAATGACAAGGTAGGCAATTATGACAAGTCCAAGGGAAAGATGATGAACAAGAATAGAAAGTGTTCACCAAAGAAAATCATAGACTGTCAGGTTTTTGGGGGGAAAAGTTCCACAGTCCAGCGTGATTGGGAGTCGAAAGTTGGCTCCTGGCAATGCTTGTGGTACTGTTTGCCAACCAACCATTAAGTGAGGAGTGAGATTCGAGCTTTTGATTAAACTCGTTTCAATTCATGCTACTTTAGGTGTTGTGTACATGAACTCATACCTAAATCTGTATTTTGCAAAGACATTTTTCAAGCACAAAGCAGCTTCTAGAGATGAAGAATAACCGTATCGATCTGATTTCTTGAAAGTATATATTTTGCTGTACGGTTTAAGCATAGTACATTTGATTATATGCCTGTTAGGTCCTGCAAAACCACGGTTTTCACAGCAACAAGCCTGTGTAGATTTTCACAAATATGCTTATATTTTCAAAGATTTTCGATTAAATCTTAAAAAGCAAAATCCTGCTTATACGATCTATTATAATAAACCGATTGACACTAATATGTTGCATAAAATGTGTGGCTCTGTCTCATGCTGGTTTATATTGGATATAATTATAAGAACACAATCTGAAATACATGTAATACTTACAATCAGAACTGCACTTAATATCTCGTAAATTAATGATCTTATTATGCCTTCTTGCTTTATAGTGGCATTGATACTTTGAAACAATGTCTAACATTCCATGTCAAAAGTGGTGCTGTAAATTGTGCATATAAAAATAAGATAGTTGCTGCACACAATCTTGTTAATACCAGAACACGTATTTGTTTTACATAAGGATTGTTGCGATGAAAAACACTGTGTTCAAAAAATTAAAAGCAAAACAGAGAAAGTTCTTCATTTCTATAAAGTGAACATACTGCCCCTAGAAGGATTCTATTGCATTCCACTTTCTACCTTCTGGAAGTAATCAGATTCCTCTCCAGGGGCGAGTAGAAGTGATAACATTAAATGCATTTATGCTTTCCCTCTGGTCGCATCTTACGCAACCAGCAATAAGACACGTTCACCAACAGTCCTGGAAAGGCTTCAGGGCTCCCAGCTGTATTCCTCAAAAGTTTCACACTAGATGAACTCAGAACTCCTGCTGAGTGACCCAACAAGCCAAACTGCTTGAAGGCAGTGTAAACATTAACTGCAAAAAAATCCAAACCAGAAATAAAGCAATGGCCAAGGATAACAAGGAGTTCTGAAAGAAAGTAAACGTTATGCAACAGAGAAATGTTCACACTGAAACAAATAAGTAAAATAAAAATAAGACAAAGCTAGCACACCGAAGACAATGGATAAGCAAACATTTGGGCATATATTTATTCCTTCACACAATGGAGCACTGCACAAAGAAATCACTGCGCTACTTTGCACAAACAATTAAAAATTGTGCAGCCTCAAGGGTTGAGCACTAATGAGAATCTGGTGTTGACACACACGCAAAAAAGCCTGTTTTAAATGACGACAAGACTTATGCTATGATTCAGTGATGGGCCAGTGGTGTCTGGTGCAGAATTGCTACTCAAGGTACAATGTCCAGGCATCTGCATAAGGAAGAGAGGTGTAAAATGTGTAATTTTGTGTAAATCACACTTTAGATGTAGGAATATCACAGGATTACCCCTTTTTGCACCTGATTTCACTTGGTGTAATGATGTGGCAGAAATCCAGGTCAGCTTATTTTAGTGGGTATGGCTTTGTAATGTTGATGTCTTGAGTTGGTGTACAAAGAATGCATATATCCCTCTGGGTGTAGTACGAGTCCGGTCCATCCGGTGTGCCGGTCTGATGGACCAATTGGTTGATCACCGCTTGTGGTGCTGCCCAAAAATATTTATATATGTCCAGCAAGGATATTCCACCATTGTACCACCCTCTAGTCAGGTCTGTCAAAGTGATACGAGGTGCCTTCCCATCCCACAATAAAGTATGGACCTCACTTTCTATGTTTTAAAGTCCAATGTGGGGACTGGGAACAGTGTATTAAGTAGTGCATATAAAAACGCAGTAGTGCCATAATTTTGAAAAGGGCTGCTCTTCTCAAGAGTGAGAGCAGCAGTGTTCTCCAGTGTTGGACATCACATTTCAATCTTTGTAAGGGGCTATGTAGGTTTTGCATATAAAATAGCGTGGGGTTCATAGTAACATAGCTGCTGAGGTACCGAAATCCCTCTGACTCTATAAGTGCTTCACAGTCACATATCAGGGCAGACTTCTTTCTGTGAAGGACACATATTTCAGACTAATTAATGGTGTACCCTGAGTATGCAACAAAATTAGTAAAGATGTGAAATATTCTATTAATGGAGAAGCGCGGAGTTGCTAAATATAGAAAAATATTGTCCATGTATATACAATACACAATACAACATTTATAAAGCGCATCAGCTACCTCAAGCAGAGGTGTCCCGGCGCTATCGTGAATCAGCAAGAGGTGGGAGGACGAGGATAACAAGCAGAAAAAGGTTTCAATCTAACATTGGCTAAAAGCCATGTCTTTAAAGGTTTCCTGAACTTCCCATTTGCCGGTATAAACCAAAGTCTGTCAAAGAGGGAGTTCCATAATTTGGTTGCTACTACTTAGAAATCCCTGCCACCAATGCAAACTTTCGCAAATTGGGGAGCACACACCAGATTCTGTGAGTTAAAACAAAATGAGCACCTTTGCGACTAGCACCGATGATGCGCTCAGCACCGCCGAACACATGCATTTCCAGATCCACACAGACCCTAACTCCACCCTCAGAGGCACCCTCGTCTACCGACCCCCTGGACCCCGCCCCCAGTTCATCGAGTCCATCGCCGACTTGATCAGCTTGCACGCCCTGACCTCCACCGACTACAACCTCCTCGGAGACCTGAACTTTCACCTTGAGAACAACAACGACAACAGCTCCACAACCCTGATCGATAAACTCGCCAACCTTGGACTGAAGCAACTCGTCACAACGCCCACCCACTCCGCCTGCCACACGCTCGACCCGGTCTTCTCCTCAAGCCCGCACGTCTCCGTCAGCCACGCCACCGAACTACTCTGGACCGACCACCGCTGCATCCACTTTGCCTTCCAGAAGCCGACCGCACCCAACAGATCCCCCGCCGCTGCTGGAGCAAAATCACCGAATACCAGCTACACGCAAATCTCGCTCTCAGCCCACCCACCGAACCCTCCAACACCGATGAAGCTGCCCACAGCCTCATACCCTGGATTGAGGACTGCGCAAAACGCTCGCCCCGCTGAAGAAACCCCACCACATAGACACCAGCAAGAGGGCCAGCTGGTTTACCCCAGAACTCCTAGCCTCCAAGCAAGCCTGTCCGATACTAGAGAAGAAATGGCACAGTGAACAAACACTGGACAGCCATGCAGCACACAAGGACGTCATCCGCAACCACCACCACCTCATCAGGTCAGCCAAGAGGACCTCCTTCAAAGACCGCCTCGACAACAACGCACACAATAGGAAGGATCTCTTCAACATCATGAAGGAACTCTCAAACCCCAGCTCCAACACCAACGACATCCCGCCGTCGCAAGCCCTGTGCGACTCCCTTGCCACCTTCTTCTACCGCAAGATAGCAGACATGCACGACAGCTTCAACACCCAGACAGCCCCAACAGACAGCAACACAACAGACCCTCTGCATACCATCGACCACGACCCCCTGCAAGCCTGGGCCAGCGTGAGCATCGATGACACCATCAAGACCATGCGCACAATCCACACCGGCTCTCTGTCAGACCCATTCCCGCACCACGTCTTCAACAGAGCAAGCAGCTCCATCGCACCCCACCTGCGCAACGTCATCAATCTCTCCCTCGAGACCGCGACCTTCCCAGAGATTTGGAAACATGCAGAGATCAACGTCCTACTCAAAAAACCTAAGGCAGACCCAAGAGACCTCAAGAACCTCCGGCCTATCTCTCTGTTCCCCTTCTCGGCCAAGGTCATCGAGAAAACTGTCAACAGACAGCTAACCCAATACCTCAAAGAAAACAGAATCCTGGGCCCTTCCCAGTCAGGTTCCCGCAGCAACCACAGCACCATGACTGCCCTCATCACCGACACCGATGACATCAGGACCCTGCTGGACAATGGCGAGACCGCAGCACTCATCCTCCTAGCCCTCTCCGCTGCCTTTGACACCATCTGCCACCGCACACTACTCGCACGCCTCCACACTGCAGGGATCCGAGACAAGGCTCTGGATTGGACCACCTCCTTCCTCTCCGGCAGAACCCAGAGCGTACGCCTCCCCCCTTCCGTTCCAAAGCCTCTAAGATCATCTGCGGCGTACCCCAGGGATCCTCCCTCAGCACAACGTTGTTCAACATTTACATGGCCCAGCTCGCACATGTAGCCCGACAGCACGACCTCAACATAATCTCCTACGCCGACGACACTAAGCTGATCCTCTCCCTCACCAAGGACCCCATCACGGCCAAAGACAACTTCCATGAAGGAATGAAGGCAATCGCCGACTGGATGGAGACCAGCCGTCTGAAGCTGAACTCGGATAAGACGGAGGTCCTCATCCTCTGCTCCTACCCTTCAGCCTGGGACGACCCCTGGTGGCCGACGGCACTGGGGGCAGCCCCGACACCCACCGACCACGCATGCAACCTGGGAATCATCCTTGACTCAACACTTTCACTGACCAAGTAAGTCTACGCCCCCCATCCTCCTGCTTCAACACCCTCCGCATGCTCTGCAAGATCTACAGATGGATCCCGACAGATACAAGAAAGACAGTCACCCAGGACCTCGTCAGCAGCAGACTCAACTACAGAAACGCCCTCTACTCGGGAGCCCCGACCAAGCTCATCAAATGACTGCATCGCCTCCAAAACGCCTCGGCACGACTGATCCTCGATGTACCAGGCCACAGCCAAATCACCCCCCACCTGAGAAACCTGCACTGGCTCACCAACGCACACAAGGCACTCCACAAGACCGGCCCAGACTACCTCAACAGACAGCTCTCCTTCTACATCACCAACTGCCAGCTACGCTCCGCCGACCTCTCACTCACCACCGTCCCGCACATCCAAAGAACAACCACCGGTGGGAGATCCTTCTCCCACCTCACCGCCAAGACATGGAACACCCTCCCACTGAGCCTACAACAGACTCAAGACCTGCTGACCTTCAGGAGGATACTCAAGACCTGGCTGCTCGATCAGTAGCGCACCCCCAGGGCCTTGAGACCCTTGCGGGTATGTAGTGCGCTTTACAAATGATTGATTGATTTATTTATTGATAGGGGAGGATGCGTTTTTTTATGTAGTTGGGGCAGCTGCCTTTCTGGGTCTTGAACGCAATTGTCAAGGCCTTTAAATCTATCCGCTTCACAACTGGCAACCAATGGAGCTGTTTGACATGCGGAGAGATATGTTGTCTAAATGGCCCTCTTCTAATCAATCTCGTAGCCGCATTCTGCACCATCTGCAGTCTCTTTATGAGATACGCCAGAAGATCAAGAAACAGACTGTTGGCATAGTCAAGCCTTGAAGTCACCGTGGCATGAACAACTAATTTTCAACATCCCTCCTGGAGTAGATATAGATATCCTGTCTTTCCACTCCTCTGTACATCGTAGACCCCGGATCAATGGATCCATCCATACCCAGGCTGCCAATGGTTGAATGATCAGGGCAAAAATAAATGTCGAGAGTTGGCAGCCCTGCTTGGTGCCCCACTGCAAGGAGTAGATTTGAGATGTCCGATCATTTACTACTACTTGTGCCTGAGGCTCTGAATATAGACGTTTCAACTAAGAGAGGAACTTAGGGCCAAATCTCATGCACTCTAGCACAGCGAAAAGGTATGGCCATTCAATGGTGCTGAAGGCCATGCTGTTGTCCAGTGACATAACCACAGCATCTTCAGGAATTGTATCTAGGTGACCCAACACTCCATGTAGGTGCATCAAATTAAGAGCCTTATTTCTGCCTGGCATGAAGCCTGATTGGTCGGGATGTACTAATTTGGTTATTATCAGTCACAGTCGGGATGCCAGAAGCTTAGCCAAGATCTTTGCCTCTGCATTAAAAAGGAAAATTGGCATAAAGGAGGAGCATTTATCGGGTGGTTTACCTGGTTTATCCAGTGCTACAATGGAGGATAATCTTTGATCTGGCGGGAGAGTACCTGTTGTGCAGCTTTCTTCATACATTCATAACAGATGGGGAGCACCATCAGTGGAGATGAGTTTGTAAAACTTAATTGGGAGGCCATTAGGTCCCATCGCTTTACCCGACTGAATGTTTCTAGTGGCCTGTTGTATATCGTCCTTTGTAAGTTCCTTCTCTAGAAGTGATTGGTTGTTCCCTGAGACTGTAGGAAGGGGTAAATTCTCTAGTAATTCACGAGAGTCAGAAATCATTTTGGGAGAAGCAGGGGAATAGAGATGGGCATAATAGTCCACAGTCATCCGCTATCTCTTGCGGAACGCTATGATGTTCACCGTCCACCGTACAAATGTCTGCTATCAGTGGCTAACTCTCTCACACTTATCCAACCATGCTAGGAGTTTCCCTGCTTTATCACCTACTTCATGAATCTGATGTTGAACTGTTCGATGTTTAAATTTAGCAGCCTCCATCACCAAGTCACTATATCCCTGCTGTAACAATGTTTATTGTCTCCTGTAGCACTCAATGCTAGCTTGTTTTCGAGTACTGTGAGGTCCTGTTCCAGTTTGTCTATTGCAGCCCTTTTCTTATTTTTATAGCCAATTGTAAGAGACAGGGCCTGTCTCCCAACCACAGTCTTCTGGCTTCCAACAGTATTTGGGCAGAGCTCACTGATGGCTCATTTTCTGCAAAATAGTGCTTAATGGTTTCGGCTAAACCCTCCCTGACCTTCGGTATCTAAAGACACCAGGGCTTAAAGAGATGGTGCATTGAGTTTGGGAGCTATCAGAGCTATAAATTGCCCAAATCAGGGAGTGGTCTATTATTCCTATTGCCATATGTCAGAAGTCACAGAAGTGGGACATATTGTTGGCCTGCGTGAATAGAGAGTCTATACAAGACAGGCTAACGTGGGCACCTGAGCGAAAAGTGGAACTCAATGACTCAGGAATACGTGTACTCCGGATGTCTGCAAGCCCCAGAGCAGGGGAGAAGTCCACCAAGCCCATTCAGATGAGCGTTGCCTTCTTAGGAGGCAATAGTCTGCATTATAACATAGGGTCATATTAATGGGGAATTCCAAAAGGACTGTACCCAGAGCTGGGAACCTATGCGCTCTGGGTGACCTTAACATTTGGTTTGATAAACCCAATATGATCCATCCAAAAACAATAATCACCGGCCTAGACACATTTAACCTGCACCAGATTGTCCACAATCCGACACACACTGCTGGACAGATCCTAGATGTCATTTTTGCTAATACTGAACTAGTTACCTTTCAAACTATAACTCCAGTCACATGGTCAGACCACCACTTGCTTGCCTTCCAACATAAAACAATGCTATGTGACTCACCTAAAACTACCTTACATTCATCCACCTATCGGCAGTGGCACAAACTAAATTTGGAACACTTGGAAACGCAACTATCATCCAGTACAAATCTGGAAACCATAAATTCTGTTCAAAATCTATATGAGTGGCTACAGGAAGCTTTTGCCATTCTGATACCACTCAAAATCACACAACAGAACAAAAGAAAAAAAGCTCCTTGGAGAAACATAGAAATAAAAGACATAAAACAACAAATTAGAAAGCGGCTACGTACCTCGCTCAAAACAAACGCCAAACAAGACAAACTTCACCTACAGAAAATTAACAGATTATACAAGTCAGCTATCAAAATAGCTAAGAAAAGGTACTATTCAGACAGAATTCAAAACGCTAAATGTGCAAATAAAGAATTCTATAAAATACTCAATGAATTTTGCAAACCAAATTGCCTAGAAGGAACTCATCCTGTTACCCAATATTTCACAGACAAACTGGCAAATCATTACACTGACAAAGCAGGCACATTGGAATCGTACTTAAAACAGAAACAAAGCACCAGCACTAACCATTGTACAAAACAACAATCCAAGAATGCTCTAATCAAGCCTCTCCGTTCCTTCCAACACATCTCACACAATGAATTTATGGACCTGGTCAAAGCAAGCGGGCCTGCCGGCAGCCCTTCTGACCCTGTCCGCCACAAATTTTCAAGACAATTCTTTTAACAACCTCTGCTGCCCCTTCAGTAAGAAGAATCATCAACGATTCCTTAACTACTGGAATATATCCAGAAGAACTCAAATAGTCATACATATGCCCTTTACTGATGAAAACAAACTGGGACCCGCTGAACCCTGACAACTACAGACCCATTACAAATGGACCGTTCCTGGGCAAACTGATGGAAAGAGCAGCGTTCGCCCAGATGTCACAATTCATTGAAAAGAATGACATACTTTCAGACTTCCAAACATGATTCCGTCCAGCGAGAGGCACTGAATCTGCCCTCCTTGCCATCTGGGATGACCTAAAGAATACAGTTGACCGCAACGGGGTTGCAGCGCTACTCCTCTTGGACCTCTCAGCTGCCTTTGACACGGTTGACCATGACACTCTGAAACAAAGGCTCTATGAAGCCGACATAGTGGGAACTGCTCTAGACTGGATCGCGTCCTACCTTCGAAACAGAACTAATGTCATCCATACCCCACCTTTCTCATCCAAACCGTACTCCACAAAAGCAGGGGTCCCTCGAGGTTCTATCATCTCGCCCATGCTTTTTAACATCTACATGAAGTCATTACCAGTACTGATCAATAAATTCCTCCTCATGTGCTATAACTAAGCAGATGACACGCAAATACTCCTTTAACTGGAATGCCCCAAAGACATTGGAAAATCACCAATTTTCAGCTGTCTCAGAGCGTGGATCAGTGGATGACCTGGAGCCATCTCAAATTGAATGTTTCAAAATCTGAAATACTCACGTGTGGCGATTAGAAACATTACAACCCGCTTGCCTCATGGCCTGATGAACTGGGATCACTGCCTAAAGTATCGAAGGAAGTAAGAAACCTCGGAATGACCATGGACTCCAAGCTGTTGATGAATGCCCAAGTGGATAAACTAGCAAGATCAAACTTTGCTACTATAAAAACGCTGCAATTTTTTTTCCCTTATTTGGGATTTCCACACAAGGTCCAAGCTACCATCTCCCTTGTTCTGTCCAAACTCGATTACGCCAATAGCCTCTACCACGGATCACCTTTAACGACCATGAAAAGACTACAACGGATTCAGAACTCGGCTGCCAGACTATACTCTTGCATATCAAACCGCAAGACCACATTTTCCCTGCCTTGAAAGCCCTGCATTGGTTACCGGTTGCCAGAAGATACACGTTCAAGCTGCTTTGTATCACTCACAAAGCAATACATGGAATGGGACCACTCTTCATCAGGAATAAAATCACCAAACACATTTAACAAAGGAACCTCTGCTCTAAAGGAGCATCTCGCCTCAAAATCCAGCCATACAAGAAAAAAACAATAGGTGGCACATCCTTCTCTGTTCAAGCAGCCAAACTATGGAACTCTTTACCCGCCAACATAAGGTCCACCGACAACCACCTTATCTTCAGAAAACTACTCAAGATTTGGATCTTCCCCACATAAGCTCAATACGCAAACAGAAATTTAAAGCATAGCCCTCTGTATACAAGTATTTGTTTTCACTATAGATATGTACCTATCTTTGTGTATTACTTTGTATAAACATGTAAAATAATTATGTTGTTGAGAGAAAAATAATAATAATAATAAATAAATAAAAATCATCTTTGGTCTATATGTACATACTTCAATTGTGCATCTATGTACCTTCCATGTACTTGGATCTATGAGTCTGTTACTTTTCTCCTGAAAAAGCATCTCCAATGCACTACCCTATTTCTCATCCAGTGCCTCTATCAATATCTTTAATCTACATATACTCCTTTATGTATCTATATACTTTCAATGTAATTATGGATCTATATATTTATCATGCTCTTCTAATTTAGCATTTCCAATGCACTACCCGATTTCTCAGCCTATACTTCGCACAATATATCTTCTAGCACAACCTTCTGACTCATCTCAAACTTCTTCTACTACTCCTTCCAATGCACTACCCTATCTGTCATCCTATACATCTATCAATATATCCTCTACATCCAATCACTAATTTATCCCAAACCCCATACCACTACTATGATTGCCAAAATAACCCTTTCTAGACTCTCTCCTACTGTACCCATCCTTGCATCATCTGACACCTCTTTTACTATACTGATCCCCTAAAACAAACCTTTCTAAACTCTTCCCTCTGAGTCCTTCCCTTAAAAGCTCCTTTTTACTCATCCAAAAGCCTCCTCCTACTGATAAGACCTAAAACCAACCCACAAAAAACAAATCCTTCACTCTTTTATCCCTCTACTATCCTTTTCAATCAAAATTAACAGACTAACATGTTCACTTCTCAAATTCCATATTAAACTATACTAATATACTACCCAAATGACTAAATAACATATCCACTACTCAAATTACTTCATATTTTTTACTATACTAATTTTCAACAGTAATCCTTTATGGGTTCCAGAGTGGCGTGCTACTCGCCAGAAAAGCGCTTCAATACCCATCAGGGGTAACAAGTGCTATATGAATGCAAATATTTCTTCCCCTTTTATCCCTCCGCTATCCTTCTCACTCCAAGTAACTGACTAATATCCACCACTGAAATTACTTCATATTTCACCATATTAATTCACCACTAATCCTTTGTAGGCTTCCTGAATAGTGTGCATCAACAAGCGCTATATAAATACAAACCTTTGTCCTCCTCTATCCTTCTGCTATCATTCCAAATCCAAATAACTGACTAACCTATCCACCACTTAAAATGTACTTGCATGTTTAACTATACTAATTCAACACTAATCCTCTATGGGTCCCGGCATAGCGTGCTCCACGCCGAAAAATCGCTTCGACACTTTGTCAGGGGTAGTAAGCGATATATAAATGCAATTACAATTACAATTACAATATATCTTACATCCCTATCAAACCATTGCCTAACAAGCATAACCCTTTGTCTCTTGTAAAAACAGCCAAAAGCTACTCCACGTACAAGGACGCCGTGACGAACTACCACAACCAAATCAGAACCACCAAGAGGAATTTTATCCACAACAAAATCCTCTCCAACTCGATCAACTTCAAGGAACTCTTCCATGTCATCCAGGAGCTCAACAACCCACGCAGCGAAGCCACAGAAATCACCCCATCCCAAGACCTCTGCAACAAACTTGGAGCATACTTCCACCCCAAAATCAAAAACCTCTACGATGATTTCACCAACCACCCACCAGATGCCACATCTGAACCCATGCCCCATAGAGACACAAGGCGGCCCACCATCTCCAACTGGACACCGATCACTACCAAACACACCACATCAACCATGCAAGGCATCCACTTGGGAGCCCCAACTGACCCCTGCCTTCCTCTCATCTACCACAGAACCGCAGCCGCCATCGCACCCAAACTACAACGCACCCTCAACACCACCTTCAAAACAGGCACCGTCCCAGATGATTGGAAGCGTGCAAAAGTCAGGCCCCAGCTCAAGAAGCCCACGGCAGACCCCAATGACCTAAAGAACTACTGACCCATATCGCTCCTCCCCTTCGCGGCCAAAGTTGCAGAGAAGACAGTCAACAGGGAACTGACACGATTCATCGCAGAGAATGCCATCCTCGACCCTCCCCAATCCGGATTCCGTAGCAACCACAGCACTGAGACCCCCCTACTTGCCACCACAGACGACATTCGCACCCTCCTGGACGAGGGCCACTCTGCAGCACTCATCCTACTCGACCTATCAGCAGCCTTCTACACCGTCTCCCACTGCACACTAGATGCCAGACTACACAACGCCTACAAAGACTAGACTGGCTCCCCATGGAGAAAAGAGTCACTTTCAAGATGCTCACCCATGCCTACAAGTACCTCTATAACAATGGTCCAGAACACCTCAATGGCAGAATCAACTTCCACGTACCCAAAAGGAACCTCCGATCCACCAACCTCTCTCTGGCCGAAACCCCACGCATATGCAGAGCTAGGGCAGGCGGAAGATCCTTCTCCAAAATCACAGCCAAAACCTGGAACAAGCTACCTGCAGACATCAGGCGCGCCCCTTCCCTGTAGACCTTCAGATAGACACTCAAGACCTGGCTCTTCGGTTAAGCAGATCTGCTACCCCCACTCTTCAGCACCTTGAGACCCTCACAGGTGTGTGGTGCGCATATAATCCCCATGATTGATTGAAAACACTACTTCTGGAGAGTGCCTCTTAAGATACTGGAGGACCACTCCTCGCTTGATTTTAGCCCCCAAACAATTGACATTCCAGGACAAACATTTAACCTCTGTTTTCGACATCATGTAAGGAATAAAGGCATTGGACCGAGTAACAGATCAGGTTAGGGCAAACAAGCAAACTGGGAATATCAAGCTGGGGTTTATTGGCTTCTCATGTCACTGCATGAATAATTAGTCTGGTGCATGCATAATAATTGTACCAATAGTATACAAAGAGGAAAAAGACAAAATTCTTCAAGCATACCCTCCATCCCTCTCCCTCCCCCGCATGAACCCAAATCCCGACTACCTGCCTCCCTGCATGACAGTCAAGAAACTGCCTGCCCCCCCCCAATTCTGCAGAGCGCCTGTCATCCCACTCCAACTTTAACATTACCATTTAGGAGAGCGTGGCTCGCCAGGATTAGCTCCCGCTGCACCCCCAACACAACAGATTATCATCTTCCTTACGGCCAATTGTACATAACAGGCCACATGTGAGCAAGCTACCTGTTAACCTTAAGTCAGAATGGTGACACCAAAGTACAGGGCTCCTGTCCAATGGACAACATCTCAATATTCTAAAGGATATAATATAACTGAAACAAGAGCACCATATTATCACTCCCATATACATTTATTAGTTCCTAGGAGAGTAGTGATGATGCATAAGTAGAGTAGCACAAGCTTTCAAGGTGCCTGGTGTTTCGGTGACCCACGTCTATCTTGACTCTGTTCCTTTGCTGCCACACCACTGGGGCCCGCGAGGTGTCTTCTGTGCCCCTTTTGGCTATTCCTTAACCCTGTTCTGTTGACCGTTCAACAACCTCCATTCAATTCCATGCCTCTTTGGGGGTCCAAAAGAACCATGTCTGCCCCTCCGACTCCACTTGAAGCTTTGCTGGAAACATAATGGAATACTTTATTTCCTTGTCCTTTAGTGCTCTTTTAACCTTCAAACTATGGTGTTGCCTCTGGACCTGCTGAGGGTCATCAGGAAAAAAGGTTATTGTTGCATTTTCAGATGTGAGTGGTGGGATGCTGCAGGCAGTCTGAAGGATAATATCTCTGTCACGAAAGTTAAATATATGGCTATGATTGGGTAGGGGCAGGCCCAGGTTTTGGGCATCTGCCTAGAATCCGATGAGCTCATTCAGAGAGACCCCGTAGTTGTAGTTCCTTAAGAATGAGGTCATTGACAATAAGTCCACCGAGGGTCCCTCAGCCCACTTAGGACTCCTAGTATACACACATTTTTATGGCGAGATCTACCTTTGTAGTCTGCCAGGGGAGTTTCCAGTATTTTATTGGCTGTTAACCCACTTACTTAAGGTTTGAAGTTTCATGGTGCAAGAAGGTTGTGGAGTCCTCCCCCTCCTGCACTCCTGTGCTAATGTTCCAAAGGTCTGCCTACAGCAGAGAGACCTCCATCGTGGTGGAGTCATTCAACCAATCAGGGTTCTTGTAAAGCTCCACTACTCACCTGTTATGGTCTCAATGCGCTGGGGGGAGGATCTGCAGCTCAGTCAAAGAGCCAAGTCTAGAAGTCCTTTCTGAATTGAAGCAAAGACGGTGATTGCCTGGAATGTAGAAGGTAGGGAGTGTCAGATTTCTGAGTGAGGTGGGAGAAGGATCTTTCTGTAGCCATGGTCTTGCAGATCTGTGGGATGGTCGCCAGGGCCAGTTGGGCAGAGCGGATATGTCTGGTGGGTGTGTAAAAGGAGAGGAGGCGGCAGAGGTATGCAGGTCTTGTTTGGTGGAGGGCTTTGTAGGCATGCATGAGGAGTTTGAAGGTAATTCTTTTGTTGATCGAGAGCCAGTGGAGGTCTCTAAGGTGACTGGTGATGTGGCTGCAATGAGGGATGTTTAGAATGAGTTTAGAGGAGGCGTTCTGGATGTTCTGTAGTTTCTTTAGGAGCTTTTTGATAGTATCGGCATAGAGTGTGTTGCCATAGTCCACTCAGCGGCTGATGAGTGCATGGGTGAGCATTTTCCTGCACACAGTAGGGATCCGCTTAAGAATCTTCTGAAGCAAAAGTGGGTGGAGTCAGGAGGAGGAGACGCATTGATTTGTCGGTTCAAAAAAAAAAAAGTGAGGGGTCCAGGATGATGCAGTGTGGTCTGTGGGTGTGGGGGTTTCTGAGCGCTGCTGGCCACCAGGAGTCATTCCAAGAGGAGGGGGTGGAGCCCAGGATGAGGACTTCAGTCTTTTCTGAGTTGAACTTGAGGCAGCTGTCCATCCAGGTGACGACTGAGGAAGTTGCTCTTGGCAGCTGTGGGTTCATATGTGAGGGGAAGAATTAGCTGGGTGTCGTCAGCTTAGGAGATGATGTTGTGTCCATGGCTTCTGATGATATCTGCAAGTGGGGCTACATAGATGTTGAAGAGGGTGGACCTCAGGGAGGATCGTGGAGGGTGCGCATGTCATCTGTAGCAGCAACGAGCGGAGTCTTGGTTATGTGGATGCTTGTGAAGCCCAACTGGGAGAAGTCCAGGATGTGGTTTGTTTAGATGAATTTGGAGAGCTGGGCATTGATGGTCTTCTCGATGACTATGGCTGGAAAGGGGAGCAGAGAGATGGCTCTGTAGTTGTTGAGGTTGGTCGGGTCAGCAGAGGGTTTCTTCAGCACAGGGTTGACCTCTGCATGTTTCCAGTGTGCGGGGAAGGTGGCAGACTTGATAGAGCATTGATGGTGTGGCAGAGTTTGGGGATGATGAAGGTAACGGCTCTATTGAAGATGTGGTGAGGGCAGGGATCTTAGGGGGCTCTGGAGTGGACGCTCTTCTTTATCCTGAGGGTGTTGTCAGGCATGAGGGTGCTCCAGTTGGGCAGGGTCTGCTGGGGTTTGCAGCTATTGGGTGTGGTGGGGATGGTGGGTCTTGGGTTGCGAGGCTGTCATAGATGTTATGTTATTTAAATTAATAAGGTACACAGCTACCCCAAGGGGTTTCCCAGTGCCAGCCTTGTAGAAGAAGAAAAAGGGAACAAAGACATTACATATTGAACAGGCAAGTTTTCAGACATTTGCGAAAATTCCCATAAACTGTTTCCTTTCATAATAAAATTGGGAGAGAGTTCCATAGGGAGGGTGCTAAATAAGCAAAAGATCGACCGCACAAGAGCATAAGTTTGATTCTGGGAACAGTGAATTTAGACTGTGTAGTGGAGTGGAGGGGGCGTGAGGGTATTTAGGGTTGTATTAAAGATTGTAGATATTGTGGGGCTAGACCATTTTTGATTTTGAACATATAGCTCAGGGCTTTGAATTTGATACGATTCTCAACCTTTAGCCAATGAAGTTTGTAAAGAAAGCCAGAAATAGGGGCAGTCCTAGGAACCTAGCAGAGCAATCTGGCAGCCGCATTTTACACCACCTGCAATCTTTTTATCACAGCTTTGTTGGAACCCAGATAGAGGATATTGCCATAGGTCAGCCTAGATGTAACAAGGGCCAGGACTACTGTTCTCTAAGTAGAACTGGGTAGCATCCAAAGAATTTTCTTTAACCATTTTAGAATGGTGAAACAAGTTGAAGCCACCTTTGTGACTTGTTTCATCGATAACTGGTCGTTGATAATGAAGCCCAGGGTATGCACCTAATGAGCAGGCTGGGGTACAACACCCATTTACGAGGGCCATTGCTGGAGACTCCAGAGATCTTGTTGCTTCCCTAAGATCAGGACTTCAGTTTTTCCTCCATTGAATTTGAGTAGATTATTTTGCATCCAAGACGCAATTTTTCTCAAACCAGACTGGAGAGTTGAAGATTCAGATTCCTTCGCTGAAGAGAGGGAGAAGCTAATATGTGTATCATCAGCATAGGAGAATAGGGACAGCCCGCCTCTTCGGCAACATCTGCAGTGGGCAAACGTAAACATTAAACAACAAAGGGCTCAATACAGAGCCTTGAGACACTCCATAAGGGTACAAATGGGGTTTAGAGCTGGCTGTGGAAGAGAAAACCTGAAACCTGTGGTTGGTAAAAAAGGAGTCAAGCCATTGAAGCGCTAGGCCCTCAATACCCAGGGATTGCAGAGCTTTCAACCACACGGTGTTGACACCGTGTCAAATGCGGCACTCAAGTCAAGTAAAATAAGGGCCACCGTTTCGCCAATGTCCAGTCGGTGTCTTAACATTTTAGTGACTCCTAATAGAGTCGTTTCAGTTGAAAACCCAGTCCTAAAACCTGATTGAGAAATGTGAAGGAAGTTCTGAGACGCAATAAAGGAGGATAGCTGGGAATTCCCATGTTTTTCAAGAAAAAGTCGGAAGCAGTGAGATAGGTCGGAAATTGGAAGGCTGAGATGGGTCAGCGATGGCCTTCTTAAAGAGAGGGAGAACAATGGCATGTTTCCATTCTGGTGGACTAAGCCCTCCTGTAAGGCGGTGTTGAGGAGATCCATAATTAGCATATGTAAAGGAGGCTCAAGCTCCTTCAGCACAAAGATAGGAAGTACATCACAGGGAGAGCCAGATTTTATGCTAGCTGGAAGCTAGTTGAGAGAGCTCGTTTCCAAGAGAGACCAAGCTTCCAGTTTGTGGATGGATTTAGTATTCCTATAATTCTCCGGCCAAGTATCACTGGCTGCATTGGGGGAGGTATTGGCCTGATGTAAGATATTAGACAGATTGTCACTAGACAATGCAGAATATATTTTTTCGACTTTACTTGCAAAGTAGCGGGCAAGATCCTCACATTGCGTTTCATTGAGGGTGCGAGCGGTAGTGTGACTTTCTGATCCTGATAGTTCTTTGACCACCTTGAACTGGGTTTTGGAGCAGTTCTGAGCTTGAGATATTGTAAAAGAAACATACTCAGCTCGAGCTGTTTTGCAGAGAGAATGGTAACCCCTATGGTCTTTTTATAGGCCAGTTTGGCATCAGGTATATAGTTCTTTCTCCATTGCCTTTCTAGAGTTCTGCAGGGAGACAGGTATCTACCGATTGTAGAAATCAACTTTGGATAGCGCCAAGATTCACAATTGACATTTTATTGATTGCAGGTGTGCTGTTGGCTAAAGAATTGTTTAAATCTCCAACATCAAGCTTTGCCCAATTTCTAACTTTGGACCTTGTTCCCGTCAAAGCTACCGGGGGCAGGGAGCGACTTTTATCAGAATGGTAGCAGCAAAATGATCTGACCAGCACAGGGGGAGGCCTGGGGGGCAATAAATATCAGGCAAGTTAGAAAAAATAGTGTTCAGTAATTGACCAGCCACATGTATTGAACCAGAATTGCAGAGTTGGATATTCATTGCTTCAAGATCGGCAATGAATGCAGCACCTTTTGTACATGCAGGGTCGTCTAGATGGAGATTCAGATAACCCAGGATGGTGAAGTTGGCAGCATTCAGAAGGTAAGGCGTTATTGAGTCAGGGAAGGACAAAGCCCATGGTCCGAGTGGGCCAGAGGGACGTTAAACCAGTTACCCGAAAAGGTAAACTGGGGTGTAAGTGTGATTTTGAATAAGGAGGCCTCGCAAACAGTGGAGGGTAGATCCTCAAATTTACAATCAAAAGACCTTTTGTAAATTATGGTAATGCCCCCCCCCATCTTTCGTTTCCTGTACTTTCTGGCGATGGAATCAGTTGTAGGGAGTGCTGAAGCTACAATAGGACCTGAACTGTCATGTTGCCAGGTCTCCGTAAGAATAACAGCATCAGGCTAATCGTTAAGCAGAAGGTCAAAGATGTCCGCCTTGTGTTTCAGGAGTGAGCGGCAATTAATGTTATAGAAAGTAAATTCCTTATTTAATGAAGGTGTATGTTTAAGTATGGTATTTCCCTGCAGATCCGTGTGGATTGGAGTCTCTGAATCACTCTGTTTAATATGGGATCTACCGTTATAATCATTGTGTATAACATCAGTGGAAGAGAACCTGTAGTGTAAGCACATAGGGGGGCTTTCATTAAGCTTAAACGTAGTGCAGTTAGAAAGAGGATTCATGCGGTACTCTAGTAGTTGTTTAGCTGAGTAACTTAGTATCTTTGTCCTAGTTGGACCAGGGGTCATGGCCCCTGGTCCCAGTCAGGCGTGCACTGGGCACAGACGGGCTTGTGTTTGGCGTGCCTTCAGCGCGCCCGCTGCACGCGTCAGCCACACCTCTGTTCGTGGGCCATTAAATAGGGTCCGAGGCATGACGGCATGCTAACCGCTAGAGTGCTAAAGTGCAGGGAGCACAAGGAACAAGAAAATGGCCTCCCGGTGAAGAAAAGCCCTGTATTAAAGTGCTGGTGGAAAAGAACTACTGAGTATAACTCATTCAAAACAAGTTACAAATAAAAATAAGGCAACAGTAAAAACACAATATGTCTGCTTAAAAATCATCGCATTAAATCAGGTTCCGTAAGTGCAAGAAGAGTGAGTGGGTGAAGACCTACAAAGCACTGCACGTCCGCTCTTGGGCCATTAAATAGGGTCTGAGGCAAGACGGCATGCTAACCGCTAGAGTGCTAACGTGCAGGGTGCGTGAGACAAAACAATATGGCCTTCTGGGGAAGAAAAGCCCTGTATTAAAGTACAGCTGCAAAATAACTACTGAGTATAACTCACTCAGAACAAGTTACAGATAGAAATAAGACAACAGTAAAAACACAATATATCAGCATAAAAATCATCCCATTAAATCAGGTTCCATAAGTGCAAGAAGAGCGAGTAGGTGAAGACCTACCAAGCGATGCACGTCCACTCTCGGGCCATTAAAAGGGGTCCGAGGCAAGACAGCCTGCTAACTGCTAGAGCGCTAACGTGCAGGGAGCGCGAGGCACATCAAAATGACCTCTGGGGAAAAAAAGCCCTGTATTAAAGTGCAGGTGCAAAAGAACTACTGAGTATAACTCACTCAGAACAAGTTACAGATAAAAATAAGGTGACAATAAAAATAGAATATGTCAGCATAAAAATCATCCCATTAAATCAGGTTCTGTAAGTGCAAGTAGAGCAAGTAGGTGAAGCTCTCTTGATGTTGCAGTGGAAGAAGGTGGTGAGGTTGTCGCAGAGGCCTTGAGGGGGGGGATGTCTGCTGTCTCCATGCTGGGTTTGGTGAATTCTTTGACCACAGTGAAGAGTTCTTTGCTGTTGTGTTCGTCGGTGTTAATGCATTCCTCTATGGCTGTTTCCATTATTGTTCTGATGGGCTGGTAGTGGGCAGTGACTGTGGTTTTGTAGACTGCATGGTCTGCCAAAATCTTGCTGCTCCTCTATTTTTTCTCGAGCCGTCTGCAACTGTGCCTGGATTCTTGGAGTATGGCAGAGAACCAGATAACTCTCTCTGTGGGCTGCTTGCCTGAGGGTCTCCTGAGGGGAGCCAGTTTGTCGGTGCAGTTGACAATCCAACGGTGAAGGTTGCATGCTGAGGCATTGGTGTCCGTGGATGTCGGTGATGGGAATTTGCTAAGGGAGGTGGTGAGCAGGTCTTCCACCTTCTACAATGATGGCGTGGGCGAGGTGGTGTACAGTGTGTTTGGTGAAGGAGAAGTGGACACATTGGTGCACCATCTAATGTAGCTCGGAGGTGTGGCTGAGAGAGATGTTGTTGCTTGCGGAGATGATGGGGTCAAGCATGTGCCCTGATGAGTGGGAATCACTTCGGTTTTCGAGTGCTGCGCAGGCACCATTAATCACCACCAGGAGGTTGTGCATTGTGGGTTGTGGTCCATCGGTCAACAATGAGGAAGTAGTCGGAGTGGAACTCAGAGTCGTTAGGCAAGACGGGCTCTGTAGGCAATGTATAGTTATCCAATTTCATCTGGTGAGTGCCCCAATGTCCTTTGAATCCAGTCATAATGCCCAGAGAGGAGGATGTGTAGAGAGCGGGGAGAGCCTGGGCTTGTCGGGGGTCTCACTGCTGACTGCCAGTGGGTGTCACTGTGCACTCCATGTGGACTGTCGGTTCTCCCTTCCGTTTCATGAGCCACACAAATCATTGTTGTTTGTAGGTATTAAGTTCTCCCCCAATGTGAAGAGTGTACGTTCCTTCCATACAGGCTCCTGCCAGCAAGTGATATTTTTTGCTGCCCAGCAGTCAAGATCCACGGGAGCATCAAAAGCTCCCTAATCACCAAATGTTCCCAACACCACAGTAACGCACCCAGGAAATATGTCAGCCTTTTGTGCTGTTCAAGGCTGTAAGCAATTATGAAGCAGGCTATCAGGAAACATCATCCTTCTTTGTCACTATATTTTGCCTCCTCTTGTATTCACCAGCACTACAAAGCCAGCCAAGAGCAGCCAGGGCCCTCCATAGCAATCAGCCCCAAATGAGCAACTGTGCAGGATCACCTTACTGTAGTCGAGGAGGGTGGCGAATTGCACTGCAGCCTTTGTGAGCAAACTTTTCCTGCTCTTGCTGGGCTCCTCATCCAAGGTACCGTGGCTGAAAGTGGCATCACAAATTCGCATGGGAAGTCCCTACAGTTCCTCTTGCAGCTATCTGCACCAGTCACAGAATCAGTTGCCTCACCCAAGGAGAATGCACCTCTCCTCATTCTTGCTGCAGCCCACATGGCCGAACCCCACCGCATTCGCCAGCTGCCATCACCACTGCTCCACGATGTGGGGTTGTTAATCTGGACTGGGGAGGGTCATCTCTCCCCCCCAGATCAGTCCAGTGGTTATAGTCTACGCAGCAGAGAGGGGCACACACCCCACTTGCTCCACCGCTGCATTCACTGCCCCCAGCGCGAGATGTGACAAATCGAAGCCGCATCTGTAGTAGGTCCACCAGGCCGTATGTTCGCCAAGCAACCGACTCCACCACTCCGCTGGTATTGCTTACAGCCAACATATGTTTAGCCCCACTGGTAACCCCTGTGGTAGGCTCCCGCTAAGCGGTAGCAGAATGTTTCCGGGTGCCGGATAATATGTGGATAATTAGAGGGATTGCAGTGGGGTGAGGAATCAGCTAATCAAGCAGCAATCTTCTTCTACAGATAGCCATGCCCCTGGGCCTTAGTATACTTGATCTTCAATGCAAGTTAGTGTTTTAAAAATAAGCACTATCTGCTTCAAGTGGGCATATACTCCCAATATGTAGGTCACTGGAAATTAAACCTATTAGGAACAAATGCCTTGTGGAAAGATGGTGGCCAGCTGAGGTCATGCGTCTGCCATTTCTGGGACTCTACCTCCTGCTGTCCCAGTATTTCTTGTTATAAGAAGAATCACTCCCAATATGGCTTTGATGGCCTGAGCTCAGTGAGTCTGTCAACATTGATCCTGCTTCTTTGTTTGCCACCTTTCTACTTTGTGGAACCATTTAGGGCATGTTTGGGACATAGCATTCTTCACTTGATGTTCTTTGCTCAATGATCTTCTCTTGCAAGTCCTTGGACAGCTTGCGGTGCAGATGCTATCAATCCTACCTGCCCAATCATCTTCTGAAGTTGGCTGAAGCTATCATTCAAGCACAGTTGCTGCTTGAGGGACTACTACAAGGGGTTGTGTCCTATTTTTTTAAACCTAGTTAAACCTAGTTTTGTGAATATAATAAATAATGTGTGAATATATCATTTAGCTTGGAAGAAGAACTTAAACCTACTGAATGTAAATAATGTTTTCTTTCTGACAATATAGTGTGTCTTGTTCTTTTACATATATCCATTAGGAGGGAGGTTGTGCTGATATTGGCTCTCCGGAGAGCGGGTCTCATGGTTCGATCCCTGGCACCACAGTCAGCCTAGCTCAGCATCATGTGACTCTGAGTAATAGCTCACTTCATCTCCCCAATGGACAATAACACCTGGAACCCCCTAGGGGTGATAAGTTTGTGCTTTGCAAATGTAGAATTATTTTTATTATAATGTTCTGTTATACCTCCCTTCCCTGGCCTATATCAAGGGAGAAAGGCTATAAGGCTATTAGAACATTCCACCCATCAAGGGTAGAATGTTCTCAGTTATAAAGGGAGAAACATGAAGACAAACATTGAAATGTTGAAGGTCCGGGCTAATATCAGTCATTATAAGTCCAAAACTGTTCTATTGTCTTTAATGAAGTGCTCAACATTGCAATGTTCTAATAGAACCTAATATATTTTATAAACTTGGTGGGCAAGATTGTCCCCAACTGATTGTCTTCTCCAAGGATGATATGTGTATGGACTTGGTTATCACTTCTACAGTAGGTTCATTTAACATTTCCCTGTCTTTAGCTGTGAGTGAAGGCAGATCTGCTTCGTCCAGCCTGGTATTCACCATTGTGGGCTTTTGTGACTATAGTTTATCATAGTACTGTCTTAATCTGTTATTGATACTTTGTTCTATTTTTTTTTTGGCAACACTTTTTTTTGCATCCTAATGATTGTCCTACTGCCTTTACTCGTATTAACCAATACCAACGTATTTTTAAATAATGCAATGCCTCCAGAAATCCTCGATCTCTGTGGAGTCATTTGAGGAGACTTTTTGCCCCTGATATTTACAATAATATGTCCTAATCTTAGTAAGAAAATAGCATCTGTGGGAAAAATGCTTGAGATTGAATTACTTCTAACTTTTACCTAAGGTGTTGTTCTTGAGTAAATAAAGTGAGCCATGATCTGAAGCTTAAATCATTACAAAAGAATATACTGTGGAGATACTACTTGTCTACAGAAACAAATGTATACATTGGCAATTACTGGTACTGGACATGCATCTCTCTTGAATGTTATCAGACTTGTTTACTCAGAACTGGACATCAACCTGAGGAAGAGGTAGTTAACATGACTTGGAACATTGCAATGTTGATAGCTCCACAGAAAACAAAGGAACATCGAGGTATAAACATTGGTATACGCTATGTCCTTATTTACAGCCTCAGACTCTCTCTCTCACACATCTCCTCAGGATATGCAGACTGAATAGGGAAATGAGAGAGTCAAAGGTTGTGGACAAGGTGCACAGTTTGCCTTCCACTTTCTTCACATTATAAG
This sequence comes from Lissotriton helveticus, assembly GCF_964261635.1. Taxonomy (NCBI): domain Eukaryota; kingdom Metazoa; phylum Chordata; class Amphibia; order Caudata; family Salamandridae; genus Lissotriton; species Lissotriton helveticus. The sequence goes on along the minus strand of NC_136059.1, from coordinate 710,870,361 downwards.
TGAAGCCAGGGAAGTAGGTTGGGTAAACCCCTGCATCTCACTGGGCACTACAAAGCAAAGAAAAAATAAAACAATAGTTCGGCAGAGGGCATAGATAGGGACGGGGGTGGGGGGCGGTCCACCCAAAGCGGCACCATTTTTGGGGCGGCAGAGCGGCACTGGTGGCCCGTTGCGGCCGAGGTTGCCTTTGTAATTTATTTGGGGCCACTGTGTGTCCAAATAAATTATAAAAGGCCGCCGCAATGGGCCACAAGTGGCACACGCGTCCCAGTTTGAAAGTACGCGCTGCGCGCACCAGAGTCTGACCTGCTGTTTATAACTGCTAGTGCGCCAGCGGCAGTCACAGTGCTTCCAAAATTGCGGCCACGACGTCCCGTCCCCACGTTTGTCCCGCCGCCGAGTTTGTATTTGCTCAGCTTTTGATTGTTGGTCCGCAGGTCCGTCCCAGCCTCCATGGCCGTCAATCAATCTTGTAGCGCGCGAGCGCTACCAATGACGGCCCTGGGCGACATTAGATGACTTATTTTTACCGGCCCTGCCCTCGCGATGAGAACGACTTAGCAGTGAGGTGTCACGCGCTCGCTACGCGCTCTCACGTTCATTCTGGCCTGTGGCAGTCAGTGCAGTGGTGCTCTCTGGGCGATTTGTAGCACTGGAGACTGGCCTGGCTGCTGATAAAGTACGAACCAACTACAACTGCCTGCCATAGAGACCCTGGAGTGAGTCACAAGTGAGGTAAGAGGAGAGTTTTCTGAAGGAATATTTTGTGAGTGGCAGAGTGGCTGCATAGCTGCCAACAGGGCTTTAAGTGGGATGAAAAACCTGGGGGGTCTTTCAAAGGGGGGTGGCTGATTTAATTAAGGACGTGGCTTTAAAACACTTATGCTAAAAATCTATGTTTAGCATAGTGTGCCGCCTGACTTGTATTTTGCTGTTTCTGTCATTGCATCCAGTCCAGATATGTGATACAACAAGTAACATAATACCTACAACCAGGCCGGGTTCTAGAGGCCCACCGAAGGATTGACCTGGCCCACCCTAGGCCATTGTGAACTGAAAAATTAGCGTTTTTCATCCTAATGTCTCTCAGTGGCTTGAAACCCCATTGTGCCCTGCTGCGCTGTTTTATTTATTATTAACCATTGACATGCTCTAGTTTCAGGCCTGGGGAAAGGTGTTAAATCAGCAGGGATAGTAGCTGCTATGATGTGCAAATGAACCACACAGACATCCTGAACACTATCACTCCCTCACACTAAAGAGGCTGCAGGCTTCCATCACAAGGTACCTAGGAGTTGCAAAAAGTTATATGACAGAAACGCTTTGCAAAGGATTTCCTTTTTCCCAAAAAGTTAGTGAAAATATGTTTATCATTAGCATAGAGATTTACTCAGGTTTAAAAAAAAAAAATCTTCCTACTCTGCATTACTAACTTGCGGTATTACATAAAAAATAAATTAATGGAAAAAGTAAAACAAAAATATGTTTTATCTTTCCATTGGCTTATTGAAAAAACATTCTACTCATCATTAATTCACACCACAATAATTTGTATGTCGATTGTTACAAGTGATAGAATGATTCCTTGAACAGGGACCTATGGGCAGGGCCACTGGAATTATGTGATTTTGCAGGCGTGGTATTTTTCGCATAGCTATGGATTTGCCGCATTTGCCACATAATCCATTATCTTCTGCATAATCTGCAGATTTTTAAAGAGGTCGTTTTTAGCTCAAATGGTTCAAAAGTTTTAAAATTGCACTGAGATGTGGTGGCGAGTGGTAGGTGTCTCTCGGACCTCTTTCAAATGCTCGCCGTCCTTTTTTCCCAGCACCCCTCCACCCCCCACAGGAGCGGCAATCTGAGGGATAGCCCCGGCGCCACAAGCTCTAGCTACGCCTCTGGGCAGAACCAAAGCTGAATCGAGGTCTGAAAGCAGTCTGCTTTCACAGCTCCTTTCTTCATGTGTGTCTGTTACTTCAGAGGCTGTGAGTGCTGCTGCATACTCAGAGCTGTGAAAGACGTAGGGGTTTCGAAGCTGAAGGGGATTGCCTATTCATAGGTCTTTAATGTTAGGGGAAAAGGAATCTGAGAAATTGGAAATATTACGCAAATAATAGATATGTGGTTCCAAGAGTTATCTGATTTGGTGTTGTATTTTCTATGAATAGTGTCTCATGACATTATCTCGAGGTCCGTACGTTTTGGAATGTTGCTCTAAATTGAATGCAGCGTTCTTATATCAGTAGCTGGAGAGAAGCTCCCGAGGAAAATGGTTGTGCGACAGTCTCTCCATGTGTCCCTGCGGATAACAAAAAATACATGTGTTTCATCACTTCTGTGTAGATGTGTCTTTTCACCATTTGAAATCTCCATTTCAAGAATAATGAAACTTTGCTGGAAGTTAATGCTGTTTTCTGTTCTTTTTTGGAGTGTTATAAATATTTATAAGTGATTAGAACCTTCAAAGGTCATTTGTATCCATGTGCCTTCTTTCTTACCTTCAGTTTAGTATAATGTAATCATACAAATACCTGTGTTTTTGTATTGATTCAAAACTAACATCAGTTTAATGCTTTGTATGTTGTGCATAAATACTGGAACTCATGATTTTATAGAGATGTAAGTCTGTATAGAGGCATCATATTCTATTTGTTCTTCTTGTAATAAGTTAAATGAATACCATTTTTAAAACAAAAAGAAAAAAATCTTTAATCCTAACCATGCTATAATATTACTTAAACATTAATGATCAACTAATTGAAAATGAAGCCATATACTGAGATGACACTTGATTGTAAGACATGCTTCTTTTTCCTGCAATATTACTGTGCCTGATAAAAAGAGTGAGGGGTCTTCCAAAGTGTAGATGCATACATGTCCTGATCTCTAATCAGCAGAGATATTAACATCTTGCCTAATAAATTCTCTCCACATGCCTAATGTTCTTGAGAAGTAAGTCTACTTTGATTAGTGAGGGTTATTGAGTGGCAGGTCAAATGCACACAGCATGCACAGGATTGTTGTTTTCAATGAGATGGTTGATCAATAGCTCCCTTCAACTCCTGATCTAGAAAACACTGTTGTCTCAGTTACTAGGTGTGAGACACCAGGTTATTGGTTGAGAGAAGTGGACAATTCACTCAGGCAATAACAACTATCCTTGTCAGGGTGAACCACAAAAGTCACTCAATTAACCTGTGCTTAAAACTCTGGTAGCTTGGTACAAAGCAAGCAGCCAGTGTTAACTTAGAGGCAATGTGTAACGTATTTATGCAGCATGCCAACAGTAATAAAGTGGAAACATTGCCCAAAACCAATTGAGAAATAAAATGATACCAGAATGCCAAGAATCCAATGAGTAGAACCGGAGATTTTACATTTTGAAGTTTTGAATAAACATAGAGCCTAAAAGCACAAAGCGCCATTTATAGCCATCTGGTTGTGCTAGACCAGAGGAGAGTCACAAGCTCAGGCCGATACTAAAAATACAATAAACAAAAGTTACGTAGGGAGCTAAATTCCCAGTAACATACCCAACTCACAAGGGGCTAGATGTAGGTAAATCTTTTTTACCGATTCTAAAATACCGAATTTTACCGATTCGGTATTTTAGAATCGGTAAATTAGATGTAGGTAATAATTCGGCCTATAGGAATGAATGAATGTCAATTACCGAATTGGTAAATACTGATTCGGCAAAATTGGGAAATAGTCAAGGGTGGCAGGGTGTCACTTTGACCCCTGATTAGTGCTTGTGTGCCATGTGGCACACATACATGCCCTAAGGGATGTATGTATGTGTGCCACATGGCACAGGTGTAAATGCACATATTTGCATTTACATAGGAATTCGTTATTTACCACCAACTAATAGTTGGTGATAAATAACGAATCCTTAAAGCCCTGTAGCACTGTTTACAGTGCTACCTACATCTCAAAACACAGATTCGGTAAATTTACCGAATCGGCAAATTTACCGAATCAGTAAAATTACAGATTCGGTAAATTTACCGAATCTGTGTTTTTTAATGCCCTACATCTCAGTATCCAAATACCGGTCGGTAATGGCTGAAAATCGGTATTTTCGGCCGTTACTGACCGGTATTTGAATACCTACATCTGCCCCTAGGTCACTAAGAATAGTAGTTTCTCATTAGAATATATTGAAAATGATTTACCTTGGTGAGTAATGATGAAACATGTGTTGGCTGAAAATATCACGTTATAAGCAAGTGGATTGTAACTATTTGTGAAAACATCCTGTAAAACTGTTTCTTTAAGTGTTATTGAATCTCGCTTTTTTGCTATTGTCCTCGGTAGAAATTGATGGCTCAATGGTTTTGACTAATATTTTGCTGTTACTCTCTAAGGTAAAGAATTTGTAATAAATTCTAATGGGAAACTACAATTCTTAGTGTACTTGTATGCTGGATATGTTACTGGGAATATAACTCCCTACTGAACTTTGTTTGCTGTATTTTAAGTATCAACTTGGCTGGGTACCTGCCTAGTAGGTTGAGCCTGCACAGGGCTATCAGAATCTTTGCCTAACATTCAATATATACAAGCTCAGGCCGACCGTGATGGAGCACGGGTTGGATAGAGGGAACAGTTATACCTTCTCAAAGTCCAGAGCAAAGAGTTTTGTTCGTGGTGGAGGAGGGCCCGAGGAGCAGGGACAGTGTCACAGATGGTCATCGATGTGGCGCCAAGAGCAGGCCTTGCATAGCAGATCGTCGTCAGTGTAGCACAAACATCCAGTCAGGCGTCGCAGACGGTCGTTGATGGAGCTTCATAGTGGTGGTCACCATTGGCTGTTGGTGCTCTATCATGAGGTGCAGATCTCACGTTGACAAGTCTAGTGGTTGCAGGCAGCAGATAGCAGCTTATAAAAGAAACAATAAAACTAATAGCCTCCTTTGGGTTTGTGAAGGCACAAGCTGAGAAGCCTTTTGAAGGAATATGACAGACACTCAATGAAACATTAAATATTACTTGACTTAGATGGATGTAATGCCCCCCAGATGTCTGGGTTTGATTCATCCTAAATACCTCACCAATGCCTTAATAGCCCTTGCAGTGATGAAGGGCGGAGCAAATAAGCAGATTTTAACACCTTGTATTGGAGTTTAGTCATATGGCTTTTTTGTGATCTCAGATTTAGCATTCTGGAGCAAATCACTGAATATTTAGTTGCATAATACTCATCAAAGTTTCATCTAAATGGTCATGCTAAATCCCATGGCCAATTTATTGTGGTGGCATTGGTGTCTATGAAAAGATAGACAATGTGCCGAATACCATCAAATGTAGTTCAATTTTCTAAATGGATGTACTGAAACTAAGGAGTTGATCTTACCTTAGTTAAATCTTTACAGGCATCTGGGAAAACGGCTGAAAATCCTTGCTGAAAAAATCTATCACACAGTGAACGGTATGCACTTTCTCACAAAGGTATCTTACATTTGTGAGTAAGTTACATGTGTATGTTTATCCTTACACTTTTGAGTAACTTTACTACTTTTGGCTATTCTCCATTTACAAGTGTAAAGTTACTCAAAAGTGTAAACTTACATGTCCACTAAAACACAGGACTGATCAAAAATTAGAAGTGTAAGTTACAAAAAGGAGCAACACAACACCACATCACCACCACATCACACAAACTTTTTTGTGATGTGCATAAAAGTGAGCTCCCAAATATTTGTGTTGCATATTCCAATTATAAGAGTTTATCACAATCCATGTCTACTTTTTTTGCTAATTCCTCTTTATCCTTTATAAATGAGGTAAATGTAACTGTTTTCTAAGCATGGGCGGATTTTGCGAATTGGCAATCCGCAAAATTGCGTATTTATGGATTCGCAATCCGCAAAATCCGCGAACTCTCGCGAATTTTGCGGATTCCTTTTTTTTTGTGTTCGCAAGTGTTTCTGCCATTTCGCAAGGGTTTTTTACCAGTTCGCAAATGCGAACTTACTTGTCGGGTAGCAACGGTCGCGACCATGTTGTTTCTACGTCTGGTTCATCACAGCACCCTCTGTTTCACCACTGCCACCCTCTGTTTCACCACTGCCACCCTCTGGCTCACCCATGCCACCCTCTGGCTCACCCATACAACCCTCTAGTTCATCACTGTAGATTATGGGGGGAAAAGAACACCTGCCCTGCCTCAACTGACATGAATGAATTAGGGGCTGATTAATGTGTCACTGAATTTGAACTTCCAGGCTGGCACCTGCTTCCTTATCTGTAATTGCTTTCTGTTGCAGTATAATTTTTTTATCTGGATCTTTGTTGAATACTTGTAGCTATTCTCTGAGCCTGCTGTGAGGGTCAGAGCAGGGCCATAGAATAGTTGCAAGTAGGCAACTGAACTCTGAATGGGCCCCTCAGGAAGCACTACAGGGAATGGTTACTAATGATAAGATTGAACGTTTGCACCTGCTGAGTGCTTTCAGTTTTGCAAAAATCCAAATATCCAGCAGCATCCACAAAAAGTAATCTTTCCAGGTCAAGATCCAAATCAAAGAGACCAGCACATGAAGAAAGCACTGGGAGGAGCCTGCTGGACAGGAACAGGAAGTTGGAGACTGTGGGCCACTTCCATCCTCCCACCCTCCCCCCCCCAAAATGGACTCCTTGCAAAAAAAAAGTACAGGCAAATGTCAACCTGAGGAGTTATGCTGATAAAAATCATAATTTTCAGGGTTTATGCTGCCTGCTGGTGGATTTCTTGTGCGAAATTGCAAATTTTGCAATCTCGCAATTGCGAGATTGTCGCTGCCCGCCGCATCTACGTGTTCGCAAGTGTATACTACCGCGATGCGTGATCACGGGCCTTATGACGTACTCGCGTTGCCAAACTCTCGCTGTGCAAGGTGGAAAGCCGCAATGACGTCGACCAACACCCGCGGGATCCCGCAGCAAGATCCAAAATGGCGCAGCACACGCAAACATGGAGAAAAACAACTCTGCAAACGCTGAATGACGGTAAGTGAACGCTGCGCGCCGCAAAATTGTATAGTATTCTAGTTGGCAAGTGCGACCAAGCAAAAAATCCGCTTCGCCAGGATTTGCGAATTTTCGGCAAATTCGCGAGAGTTCGCGGATTGCGAATTTGCCGAAAATCCGCAAAATCCGCGAGCGGAACGGATTTTACGCCCATGCTTACTGTTTTCGTCACCACTCCCTTGAATTCGGATGAAGTCACTGCGCAAGCCAATACATTATGTAATTGGAATCTTTCCAAGACACTATTCAAATGGTTATATATGTTATTAGATTTAGCCCTGGTAATTGCTTGCCAGACTTCATCATCTCGGGAATCCTTTAATGCGTCTTTCAGATTCCTACTAAGTTAGATAAATCCCTCTTAGCAGGTAAATGTGTGTTTGATCAAGCCAAATTCCAAACAAATTTTGAATTCATGATTGAGAGGTGTTTTTATGCAGCTTGAAGAGGGATCCATATACATTAGTTTGAAGAACACCCAACATACTGCCTTATTTCCCATGTAAGATATCTGTCCCATATGTAACAGTAGGCAATAATTTATCTTTTACAATCTTTAAAAGTCGCTCAAAGGAAGGGCTTAGCATTTTCAAATTTACTATTTTAAATCCATAGACCAGCGAATTGGTTTTAGCTCGCAATGATTGAAGATGATTTTTATACCTTCCTCTTTTATCAAAGATGACCCCAAGATAAGTGATTTCATTTTATTTCCTATAGGTAATCAGAGCTACCCCTTTTTTTGACAAGAGCTAAAATTGATTTTCTTTATTTTCTTTATGTTTATTTCCAAACAGTTCTAATATATGAATCAAATGCAGAAATTGACTTTAGTAGGCCTTTCTCCATTTGACTCAGCAGGATAATGTCATCAGCACATTGCAAACTTTAGAATGATAGATGCGCTAGTTTCGGTGGTCGAGTGTTCACTTTACTAAGTGTATCATTCAAGACATTCTAGTCAAAGATGTATAGATTAAAAAGCAGGGGGTTGGCCAAAACACATCCTTGCTGTAGTCCATCACCTGTACCTATCTTCCAAGAAGGTGTATTTCCAACACCCAACTTTACGTGCACCCACGTCTCTGTATATTTAAGTTGTAAAGCTCGAAATAAATTTGAAGGTACTCCCCATTGGCTCAGTTTAGACCATAAATATTTCTAAATACTCTATCAAAGGCTGCTTTTATGTCAACAAAACAAGCATACAACGTACATTTCCTATTTTGAAAATCCTCTATTATACATTAGGCCGTGATGTTAGTAACCGTAAGCCTGTTTGATTTAATGGTATGATGTTTTCTTTTTGAGCCCATGCTTTCAAGTATGATAACAACAGACTTGCAGAGTATTCAGCCTCTACATTCTTTTATGCAATTCTTATTTAATTTGTTGGATCATCGGAAGTACCATTCATATATATAGGATGAAGTATGGACCTCTCCTTGACTCTGGATCCTCACTTCTAGACAGGCAGTAGGTGTATAATGATGATAAGCTTTTCATTCAGTATTCCTCATATGGTATAAGTCTAGTTGGAATATTATTTGGACCAGGGGCATCATCTAATTTTTAGGTTTTTATAATAAGCTGCAACTGTGTTGTAAAAATTGTAAAACACTTGTGAACATCCAGAGAAGTGCATTGACAGTATGCATTTGTGAGTTCAAACTTATTTCACTAATATTTGCAATATTACTTCTATTATACCCATAGGATAAGGTATTAATGAAATTCCAGAATCCCTTTTCATTCATAGTTTTACAAGTAGTGTATAAGTGGGTCCACATGTCACTTGTTTTTGCGGTTTTCGCATTCCGGACTGCCTTTCTTTTTGTCCTCATTCACATCAGAAATAGAGAAAGATGTCCATTTATTTCTGCCCTTATTGTCGAGAGAGATACCAACCGCTTACTCCAATAGGCACCAAACTTTCTGCAGCTGTCTATCTCATGCGGTATAACACTGATACTGCTTGATTTTCCAAAGTTTGTACGGGCCCTAAAGCAGTCCTGGAGTGTTAGCAAGTGTAATCATTGGACGTGAGTTCATACTTCTATCAGCAATTTAACCTCAACTATTTTTTTGCACCCCATCTGGGCTCTATAGCCAAGCAAATAATGGCTTCCAGAAAGCTTTATTCTTGGACTTTTTCCCTGAAAGATCCATCTTAGACATATATATAAACGATTCCAGACATTCTGAGTGCTGTGGAGATATATTGCTCACCCATTTACGACAAACTTCCCTTCTTGCCAGTAGTATTGCATAAAACAACAGATCTCTGATGTTACCTACAAGTTCGTCAACCACCCCAAAGATAACCAGAGAAAGGCTTACCTTTATTTGCCGAGCCAAAATACCTGTCATACTTGTTTGTACTTTATTCCAGAGCTCACTGATTACTGGACTTGGGAAGAACATATGGATGTCTGTAGCCTTTTCCAACCCACATTTAGCACAGCTAGTTTGGCTTCCTTTCCCCATCTTAGCTAGTTTCTCGGGTGACATATATGCCCTATGGAGTGAAAACAGGTGGTTTCATCTTAAAAAAACAGGTTTAACTGTGATGTAAAGAGTGCGCATAGATACTTGCCAAATATTCTGCAACTGCTCCCGAGGCAAGTGATTTCCCCACCGCTCCTCCACCAGAGTGAATTCTCCATCCATGATGTCCTGAAGATGCCAATACCAGAGTGCTACTTCTTTGCTTCCTGGTGGCTTAATTACCAGTTGATCTTCTAAAATATTACCAGTACCCAATGTCGATTCCCTACTTTTCGCCCAACTTTTTAGTTGTAGGTATTTAAACTTTGAAAGGGTACCCTTCATCAGAACGTTTAAATCATACCAGGGTAGCACATTTCCTTCTCTAGTCAGATTCCCCAGACCTTTAGGTCTGCGTCTCTGATGGGTAATACCAACTTGTTGTTGAGACACTCTGGGTTCCCTGGGGAGTCCCAAATTGAGGCAGAGTGGGAATAGTAGTCTATTTTTGAAAGGCATCGGATGTGATACCACATTGTTGCCATCGAGTGCAGCACCTTCAGTTTCACTTTTTTTTAAATTTGGGATCACCAAATTTGAAAAGGAAGCCATCATGCTTTATTTTTTGCTCTTTCAGCATGGCTGAGTACATTAAACCTATTATGGATCCATCTGGAATTTTTATGAGCATTCTGGAATGTTTTAATTGAAAAGCCCACGCATAATATTGTATGTCTGGCGAAGATAGACCTCCCTTCTCCCTTCTTCTTCGTAGCTTCTTCCAAGAGATCCTAATCCCTTTATTAGCCCAAATAAATGTATCTATTGCTTGCTGAATATTGTCTATAGTGGCTTTATCGAAGTGTAATGGTAGAGAATTGAATATGAAGGTAATCTTTGGCAAGATGCTCATTTTGACCAGGCTGACTCTCCCTAGAATAGTTAACGGGAGGTGTATCAAGCTTTTAATTAAATGGACTTTCTCTTTAAACACTCTTCTTAAGTTCGTTTCAGCAATCACGTTGAAATCTTGGACTATTCGTAGACTGAGATATTGCATCTCCTTAATAATTAATGGATTGCAACCCACTTGGTTCCATATCATTGCTTCGGTCTTAAGCTCATTTACTGAGTACACCGCCACCTCTCCAAATTCTTTTGCTATACGTAAAATTATAGGTAGTACGCATCTAAATTGGAAGAATATACCATGAGCTCGTCTGCATATGATGCAACTTTTTAACCCAATTACCCTGACAAAAAGATGGAATGTCAGTTGAGTGTCTATTTCTAAAGGCCAGGGGCTCCATGTATAAAATAAACAAAAGGGGGGAGAGGGGGCAGCCCTGTCTTGTGCCTCTAAGGATTTTGAAAGGTGAGGATAGTTTACCGTTTACTAATACTCTTGCTACTGGTTCTTTGTATATTAGCTTTATAGCTTGACAGACATTATCACCCAGGTTATATCTCTTTAACACTGAAACTAGATAGGCCCATCCCACCTTTTCAAATGCCTTAGAGGCATCCAGTGTTGTTATGGCTAGCAGCGTGTTAGAGGTTGTTGCGAAATCGATGGCCACAATGAGCTCATAGGTGAGTTCATGTAGGAATCTCCCTTTTACAAAACCTCTCTGATCTTCATGTATTATATTACCCACAATTTTGGTAACCTACCAGATAACATTTTTGTAAAAAGTTTATAATCCAAGTTTAAAAGTGATATTGGTCTATACGACTCACAAGATACTGGATCTTTACCCGGTTTCAAGATAAGGGTAATCGTAGCCTCATTCCACGATTTTGGTAGTTGTATTCCCTGACCTAATATCTCACTTATCACTAATGTCAAGAGTGGAGATATCTCCTCTACTAAGATTTTATACAACTCTGTTGGGATGCCATCTGGCCTTGCCACTCTTCCCACTTAGCTAGCTTGAATTACTTTAACTACTTCTTCCTTGGTGATCTCCTGATTTAGAATTTTTTGTTGACTAGTATCTATAGGTCGAATGGATTCAGTAAGCCAGTCCTCTACCTCAGTACCTACTGTATCTTCTTTATCTTCCATATATAGGTCACTAAAGAAGTACTTAAAGGCCTCTTTGATCTCAATCTCACTACTCAGGGTAACTCCAGACTGTTCCACTTTGACCTCCTTAATCTTGTTCTTCTTCTGTTCTGTCATAACTTTCCAAGCAAGAAGTTTACCCGCTCCCTCTCCATAATCAAAATGTGCTAGCTTGCTGGCCTCCCACCTCTTTCCTATTCTTATTTGGAGGATCACAGATAGTTGATACTTCATAATAAACTACTGCTTTTCAAGTTCCTCTTTATTCCCCTCTGAGTCTGATCTTTCTATTTCTAGATCTAATTTCTTCATCTACTCCTCTAGTCGTGAGATTTCTCTACTATATGTCTTATTTCTGTGACATGTTACACTGGTGATTTTACCTCTTATAAAATCCTTTAGGCTATCCCACACTATTCCATTTGATGTTGAGCTGGTATTAATCTCAATAAACTCTCTAACCTCCACCATAAGAATTTCCATTGCTTCGCTATCTGCCAATATGGTCCGATCCAGAGTCCACCTAGTCTCTTCACACCTGATACTGTTTTTTAGTATTAAAAGAACTGCTGAATGGTCTGATAAGTGGACCACCTTATATTCAATGTCTAAAATATCTTCTCTAAGGCTCCAGTCTATTAGGAAATAATCCATTTTAGACCTACTACCATATTTTTTGTTATGAAAAGATATTCCCTGTAGAGTTCCTACTCTTTCTCTCCAGAGGTCACACAATGTATCCTGGGTCATCATATTTTTTAATAGTACACATGAATTGGGAGTCGGTGTAGTTCTGATTTTAATCGATTTATCTAATTTTAAGTCTAGGACAACATTAAAGTCCCCTCCCATAATTATTTTGCCGGTGAAATCTAAGAGATTGGCAAATAGGTTTGCTAATGGTTCACAGTCGTCATGATTTGGGCCATAAATAGCATACTAGCGTTAATGGCCTACATCAGTTTTAACATCTGCTATATTCCACCTTCTCCCTTTGGCTGCTTTCGTACGTGTTACCCAAACTTGTGTTTGTTTTTTCACTATTATTGCAACCCCTCTGATATTCATACTCTGATCTGTACAGAAAACTTGTTGTACCCATGTTTGTTTTTCAAAGATATCGAGACATTCCTTTTTCAACAAGTGTGTCTCCTGTAAGATCAAAATTTGTGCGGGAGAATCCCTTAGGTACTGAAGTAGCCTGTCCCTTCGGCCCTTCACCCGTAATCCATTGACAATTCACGTTAATATCTGTATAGACATATCTCTGATATTGTAATTCTAGTTGCTGATACTAATAATAAAGTGTTGGAGGATTTGTTTTATTTTTTCCCAAATGTTCCCCACCCTGTGAAACCCTTCCACCCCCCAACCCCCACCCAACTTGCCCTGGAGAACCCACCACTGCTTCTTCTTCTTGGACATGATGTTAGTCCAAAATTAGTCCTTTGCTCCATTAGCTCCCAGTCTCACTAAGTAAAAGAATTATAATAACTAAATCGTAGAAAAAATAGCCTTCAGTTTATGTGTCAAGTTACATGTTCCGTGTAAGTGCCAAAATAAATACCAACTTATTCTATTTTACCTAACTGCCCCCGCGGCCTTCCCCCCTTAATACTTTCTAGTAGGTCATCTGCTTCTCTTGTACTCCTAACCATATGCATTTTATTATTGAACATTACTCGCAGAGATGCTGGAAATTTAAGTTGCAGTTGCCACAGCTTTTTTAAAGTCTTCCATGCACCTTCCCAGTTCCCACTGTCTGTCTAGGGTGGTTCGTGATAAATCTGATCTTATGACAAAAGAGAATTCAGAGCCCTTCAGGGTTTTAAGTTTTAGTGTGGCTATCAATATTATGTCTTTAAGTGCATAGGTATGGAAATTAATGAGGATCTTCCTTGATTTTGTTCTTCCCAGGGTTTTTCTGAAGGGATCCCTGTGTATTCTTTGTATGTCTTTAGCGATATCCGCTTCACTTTCCTCTACCTGGACTGCAGCTTTTATGAGAGCTTCCACAAATGATTTTATGTCCTCACTCTCTTTTCCTTCAGGAACATTTAATATCCTCAAATTATTTTTTCTAGAATTATTCTCCAGCTGCTCAACTTTTTCCTGAAGAGCCTGTTCCTCTTTGCGCAGTGCCTGGAGTTTCATCCTATTACTGGAAAGGCCCCTTTTTAGCTCCTCTACTGTGCCGTCTAGGATCTATGTCCTGTCGGATAGCATAACTAATTTCTTTTCCAGAGCCTCACAAAACTCACGAATTTCGCGCTGGTTTGCCTCAGATATTGAGAACCCATTCCTGATCTCTGCAGTTAGATTTCCCATCATTGCTTCTAGTGGATTTACCAAAGGTGCATCCGACTGTCCATCCGGGTTCCCACGGCTAGAAGTTGTAATACTTGTTATATTTATATCTGCTCCTAAAGTACTTGTGTCTGGTCTATGTCCACCATAGTCACTACCATCATTATATCCTTTCTCCTGGGTGCCCCTACCGTTGTCGACCGTTATTATTCCAGCAGAAGCTTCAGGGATGTCGGGAGCCATGCTCATAGCAATTTTTTCAGCACTATCCTGTCTTAATTTTTTACCACTCTTCATAACTACGGGGAGGGTATCTAGAACAGTTTTTGCCATGGGCCCCCCAGTAGAATTTGAACCTTCTAATTCAACTTGCAATGGTCTTTTTAGAGCAAGTACTGATGGCTGTACTTTAAAAAAGAGCGCAGGGATGGTGTAATTTTAAGTTTGGGATCTATAAGGTCTCCTTTTTTCTTTTGTTTTCTGCCCTTCTTTTTGATTTCTCACCTCAAATTATCCCTGGGGAAACTCTTTTGGATATTTTCAGAAGATGTTACTGTAGAACAAAGTGGGGCTAAGTCACAATAACAATCGGGAGTCTGCCCTTCTTTCGGCTCAATAAACCCAGTTTGACCAGTTTGTCCCTACTTTTCTACTTCCACTGCGAGACCCTCTGTAATCCGGTCTCCGGGCCCACAAAGAAAGACCTCTGCAGTGGGTCTCCTACCTTTCAGGTCCTGTTGTCCTTCAGCGTAGATGGTGTTGATGGCGGCTGGCTGCCTCGAAAGAGCTCCGACCTCCAAGCTACCCAGGCATGCAGCTACAGCGAATGTGCTGGTGCTGCCACTGCTCGCCCGGGGTTAGCCTCGCGCTGCTGCCCTGCAGCTTTTCCCGAGCTCCAGGGCAGCCAAGCGCTGACTGATGTCCGAATTCTGGCAGGAGCCAAGCGTCAGCAGATTCAAGATAATGCCCAAGATAAGACATGTCAGAGAATGCGGCCCTCACCAGGAATTAGAAGCAGCGATTTTGGGGTAGAATTGAATAAGATCGAGTAAGGTTAAAGGCTATGCATATTTCCTCGGCAGTGAGCCTCCAGAGCTTGCGACCTGCGCGCTAGTATGATAACAACAGACTTGCAGAGTATTCAACTTCTACATTCTTTTATGCAATTCTTATTTAATTTTTTGGATCCTCGGAAATACCATTCCTATATATAGGATGAAGTATAGACCTCTCCATGACTCTGTGTCCTCACTTCTAGACAGGCAGTAGGTGTATAATGATGTTAAGCTTTCTTTTCATTCAGTATTCCTCCTCTGATATATGTCTAGTTGGAATATCATTTGGACTAGGGGCATCATCTCATTTTTAGGTTTTGTAAAAATTGTAAAACACTTGTGAACATCTTGAGAAGTGCATTGACAGTATGTATTTGTGATTTCAAAATTATTTCACTAATATTTGCAATATTACTTCTATTATACCCATAGGCTAAGGTATTAATGAAATTCCAGAATCCCTTTTCATTCATAGTTTTACAAGTAGTGTATAAGTGGGTCCACATGTCACTTGTTTATGGGGTTTTCGCGTTCCAGACTGCCTTTTTTTTAATCTTGCCTCAACAATCTGATTCGATCCGATTATTTTACAAAGAATGATTCTTGTTTTGTAATCTTTTTGGATTCCAAAGCTCTTTATTAAGGTCTTCTTTTTTATTCACATACATTTTCTGTGAACCATGTATTGCATGGCGTATTCGCCTATGTTCCCTTTCCTTTTGGGTGTTCGTAATTTCAAATTCATCTTCTAAATCCATTGTGAATATGGCCCATTCTGAGAGGAGGTCGAGATTCTTTGGAAATGTAGCTAAAGCTTCTATATTGTCCCAATCTTGCAGGAACTTTGTCACAAAATTAGATATTTGGTATGTAAAATCGGCTTCCCAGTTAAGACATCTCAAGTTATCTGTTTTAGGTAGAGTTGTTATAGCTGCTGTCTTTTAAAAATTATTTGTTAATCTCAAAAACAGTTATTTGGGGAAAGTGATCACTCTTCAATCTCATTTAATTATAAAATTCATTAATACTAAAAAATGTATTTATACTCGCAAATGCATAATTTAATACTGATCGAGTGGACCCTGAAACACGAGTTGGTGCTGGTGGCTTGTCTGCACATAAGCAGCCACTGAGTGCCCTTAACCTTGCTGAGTGCAAGTACATAACCAATTGTTCTCCCTTTTTGTTCTGTTCCAGTGCTAACTTTATTTGAACAGGAATTTTCCACATAGAATTCAGTAAATTCTTAAACTTCCCTCCATATGATTCAACAATTTCAAATTGAAATCCCCATTTTAAAGCTAATGGGCATTGATATGGACTGCTTAAAGACCTTCTTCAGGTTTTTCAATTCTTTCCAGAATGATTTTTTTCTGAGTTCTGTGTGGATTAACATATGTATATTTAACAACATAAGGAGTTGTTTCCCTTCCCAGCCGTGTACCATTATGCCCATTAACCATGGTTCTGATAATTCCAACTGGGATACTCTCAAATCAAAACTGGCTGCAACATATACGTAGAGTCCTCCCTTTGCACAACCTTTTTTGTATTGTTTCAAGGCTAATGTTCGATATTCAATATATTTGTTTAATGGAAAGGATGTGTTGCACCATGTTTGTTGTTACATAAGGATATCAAATGATTTCCAAAAGGTTGACACTTCCTCATTTTCTGTGATAGGTCAGAGGCCGCCCATGTTCCAAGAAGCCATGGTTAAATTCATAATATCAGTTTGAATGATATTTAAATCTTTCTTCTTTTGCATCTGTATTGAGGGCATCCAAGGCTAGTCATTATTAACTTTGTCAGATGTTTCACCTATAGTACATAGTTACCCTGATCCAGAACCTAAATAGATTTTTTAAATGGAACTTTTCAGTACATTATGATTTACTGGGCCCAATGTACCTTTTAAAACCTTTACTTCAGATAAGAGAACCAACAATTTGACCTTGTCCTTGCTGTTTTGAGGGAAAGATTTTATTTGAGTTTCTTGGGAATTCACAAAAATTTCAGGATAGCAAGTTTTGGAATATGTATTTACTGCAATTGTTCAACTTTTAAAAACGTTTATCATTTTGTATGCCTCCTCAGCAATATGTGCAGAGGACAGCGTGCCTATGATTGATTTATTCTGATGTGGAAATGTAATGGATGTTAGTTTCTCTGATTTTAAATACAACAGCTCCTTTATTGGTTCAAGTAACTTTAAAATGTTACCTTTATTTAAAATATCAGAGTTTTCTTATGTTGTATATTCTGGATGAAATAACAGTTTATTAGTTATAATTTTGTTTCCTTTAAGGGATGATAATCGAAAGGCTCTATCGCTGTCATGCTGCTGATTTTACACATGATTTTACACATTAGCCATCAGAGAATTTGCTTCTACATTTAAAAATAATTCTTCATGAGGTTTGTTAGCAGGTTTATTTTGTGCATTGGAACAGGTCCATATGTACTATTGATTGACATTTATATCATTTGCATCATTTGTATCATTTCCATCAATTCTTTCTTCAATTAGCTGTAGTGAGGTATTATTAATCTGAAGCACCCCAGCTAGTTCAGAACCTCTCCTATCCTGGCTAATGTTCACTTTTGAATTATTATTTTGAGCTCTTAATGCTTTCTTATTTCTTGAATCTGGGAAATGTAGTCTAGCAGATTTTGATTTAGAGGTGCCTAATTTATAGGCGTATGTGTTTTTGTTTCCAGGGGAGGCCACAACCTCTATTAATACGTTTGCAATTTGTTCCCAAATACACTGTTGATTTGTTCCCACAGTTTTTAAATAAAGGCAATACTTCCTGTGGATTCATGATTTATTTTATGTTTCCTCTACTTTATATTATGTGCTTTTCACAGGTGCTTCTGTTACCTTTTTTTAAATTGTTTAATTGGTACAAGAGGGACCTAATTTTGTGACTCCTCTTAAACCTCTTTGTTATCAAATCTAGAGGGTTTTCTGATGAAGATTTTAAAAGTTGAGTTAAAATATTCTGGTAAATGTATCAACGCTGAATGAACAGTCTGATGTAGTTGCGTTATTACATGAGATGGAAGGTTGTTTTGAGAAATTGACTGTGGGTTTTGAAGTAGATCTTTTTGGGTTAGTGGCCCGACCACTTTTTAATAAAATGTTCTCAGTATTTTGACCTCCTGTACCAGAACGTCCAGTACACTTGGCAAAGATACTAATTTGTTTATTATTGGCTAGCATACACAAGTCAAGGGTGGAGGGCTCATTTCAGTTTTGACCCAATGACTCAATCCATTTCGATGCTCAAATTTTTTATTGCTTCCCGCCACATTGGCAAGTAAACCAACTTCCATCTCTAATTTGTCTGATTGAAAGCTAAGTGTTTTAATTGTAGCATTCAGTGAATTAAATAGTGACGTCCAAGCAGAGAAGTTGTCTTTATGTTCAGTTTTTGAGGAGTTTATTATACTTAAAGACTATAATATTCTTGTGCTAACACTAGTTTACAATAACTTGTAGCTGATTTAAGTTCTGGAAGTGATACTTGTATATTCTGTGACTGATTAACAACTGCCTTAATAAATACTCATCTGCCAATTGATTCATTTAAGCTATGTGAGCCTCTACTAAAATGGATCCTCTTTCACATCAATTTGCAGTAACTTGTGACTACTAGTTTATTTGTTTGGAGGATGGGCTACAATATCTAGATCCAAATGTTCCTTTAAACTGCCATTTAAACTTTAAAAAAATGTTTTGGGTTCTGAACCCTGAGACTCAAGACTGATGCTGCCAGACTTTGTTGACTTTGCTTTCCATTAGATTTATCAATTCTACTAGTTGTAGATGTTCTTGTTTCCCTTAAATACTTTAATAAGGTTGTTGCAGTCGAGGGGTTAGCCCAACGAGGCCCTTTCTGCTGTTTGTTCTGTTCGCTTCCCCCAGATACGGCATCTAGTCCATGTCTTTTCCTTTAGTATTTTGCCAGAGGAGGAGCTATGGTCCTTAGGCACCAGGATCTCATTTTTAAATGTATTTTTTTCTAGATGTTAATTTATTATTTATATGCTTTTTCCTTTTTCTTCCTATTAATTGACCCTCTAATGACCAAAAAACCAATAACTAATATTATGTTTGCTCCACAAGTGTCTAAATCAAAGCAATACCCTGCAGCTCCACCAATAAAGACAGTGACAGCTTGTCCTGGCTATTGCAGTCCTCACTGTCAACTGTTACTCTGCCAAGCTCAGCTTTACTTCGTTAACTCCTTGGCTCCTCAAGCTCCTAGTCCGGATTTCTGAGGCTCCAATGCTAGGCACCCAGCCCACTTCGACCAGCTGGGCCCAATGGAGCACAACAGGAGCATGGTAGGAGCATAGACAGCCCAGCACTGCCCAGAGGAGCCAAACAAGTGGAGACGCAGGGAAGTCTCTATTCCTGCTGCTCCTCTCCTCGACTCCACTCTGGTCCCCCTGATCCTGCTGCTCCGTGCTCCCTGCTGGTCTGCCAGTTCCCCGACAGAGGAGCAGGGCATGCCGCAGCCCCATGTGCAGCAGTAACTTCAACACCCTCCACCAAACATCCAGTGATGGTGCTGGAACGAGCACAGAATCAAGGACATGAAGTCCCCAGCCAAGGCAGCCAGAACCCGGGCAGGGTTGCAGGGTACCACAAGCACAAGATTAGATTAGCCGCAGTGAGTTACCATGACCTCATGGGCTTCCTAACTGCTCTCCTTGGCCTCCTTGCTGCTGTCCTCCATGATCAACCAGTTATTCAGGGAGAAGTTTGGTGTCCTGTTACCAGTGTCTATTTACCCATTTCTCTACAAGACGGAATATGATATGCATATATTTATCAGAAGTGATATCATCTGTGTCACATATTACGGTTCTCCTCAGTGCTGCTGGTACAATTCTGAAATGCATCTTTACACTTTTTTACAGATTCTGGATCAAGGGACACCTAGTCAAGGCCTTCTTCGAGACACTGGTTTAGCAGAACCTATAGTGATACATTCACAAAAGAAGCATCCATAGAGGATCAGGTAAGACAAAAATATATCTCATTTTTATGTACATATATTACCCAACAAATGAAAGTATATAACAGTCTAAAGTATCATTTATCTATAATAAAGTGTATTCTCATGGTTAAAGCAAATGTACAGTGTCTGATCCTGGTGGTGATACCATACCATTCACATGTGAGGGATTGTGAATTCCAGGAGAAATCCTATCTTATCACAAGCTGCATTCTGTATGGTCTCCATAACTGAAGAG
Organism: Lissotriton helveticus; assembly: GCF_964261635.1. Taxonomy (NCBI): domain Eukaryota; kingdom Metazoa; phylum Chordata; class Amphibia; order Caudata; family Salamandridae; genus Lissotriton; species Lissotriton helveticus. The sequence continues at coordinate 710,850,159 of NC_136059.1, read as the reverse complement.
GAGCGTGTTGGTTCCACCCCTGAGAACATCTAGAAAAACAACTTACAGCCAGCCATCAGTCTCCCTCCTAAGAGTTACCTTTGGTTTGCAAATTCCCAGGCAATAGCTAAAAATTAATGGGAGCTCATTTCTTCTATACAGAACTCTCCTTCACATAGACCCCTGCCGAGAGGCACCTTAGCTTACTACCCTTCTCTGCCATCAAAGGTGCAATTCTGGGTTTCGCTCAATCTTCTGAGGGAAAGGAAAGCCCTTGTGAGAATGAATTCCCTTTTAGTCAGCATTCTGCCTCCTAAATGTGCACCCACTGCACGATTGCTAAAGTCCTGTCTATGTAAGATGGTCATCGACAACAGTCATCATGGAAGATTAATTTTTGCAACAGCAACAAGTTCGTGAGGATGTTCATCATATTGTGGAGACCCTGCTAAACATGAGAATCCACTAGGAACGAACCCAAAGGATTCTTGAGAGGCATTCTCATGTCTTAGACAGCATTGAAAAGTGTGTGCAAGACATGGAGAAGTTGTACCAGGACCTCCTCAGGAGATTGAGGAAGGAGGATGCAAGGCACCATGATTATTCCATGCAGATGACGGAAACCTTTCACACCAGCGTTCATGTCAAGTTGAAAGACCAGATCATGCTTGTTAGTCAACAAGGGATCAACAGCAAACTTGCAAGGCCTACTCAACTAGCAAACCCTAGCCACAACCCACCTGCAAGCACCAACAAACCCACCTGCTTTCACTACAACACAATTCCTCAACCAACCATGGACATAGTACTTCATTTGAATACATACATATGACCGCCTTCTCTCGGTCAGAGACCAGCATCCACCACATGCTAACCCTATGAACAATTCACCCACTGTTCACTGACAGATCCTCTCACAACACCTCCCAACCACTGTTTATATATACTGAAACAACTTTATTGTTGAACATTTCCAATAATTATCACTTGAACACACCTTTCATCGGTGTTATCTAATGTGTGTCTGGCCATGAAGATGAGTGTATGAGGATATTGAGGTTGAGATACTACATAAGGGTCAAATACCATCCTCACTGACCGATTTTTAGGGTGGTTACTTGCAGAAGTAAAAGGGAGTGCAGCTAAAGACCCTGTTATTTTGGGGGTCTCTGGCTAGGGGGATGCTTAAGGCTCCAGTGATTTAGGGGAGCCTGCTCTTCGTTTATGCCTAAAGGAGTGCCACTGTCCAGCTGTTCCAGGCATGCATAATCCTGATCAACCAACCAGCATATGGTTTCCACAGCTTCCACCAGAGTCTCTTTAATTGGTAACAAGTGACTCCCCACGGTGCAACTTTCCCAGTGCTGAACTTCTTCCTCTCCAGTCATGGTATTTTGTTCTTGTGCCCGCCGAGCAGCCAAGGAGTTTCTTCGGTTTTGCCTCGGCCATGCTATTTCACACTATTTACTTGGCTGCATACTGAAAATGAAATGCTGCAAAAGAAAAAAGAACTAGAGTGCATATGTGCAACATCATGTGTATATAAAAAATCAGCATGCGATATTGTGATGAATGTGAACAAGACTGATATTGTCCATAAAATCTACTCTCCTATGCCACGCCATGCAAGGATATATTTTCTAAATGGCACTTTTAAACATGGATGAGTATAGATTCACCACATGTACCTTCCCTCTCAAAAATATCCTTTTTCTGTGATCTACATTTAAAAATGCCACCTTTGTACGTGGGATGCCTTGTCTTACTCAAGAAGTGTCACTCCTGCATTCCCTCATGAGGGCACACCCGAACATGGGCATCATTCCAAGGTCAACAGATAATAACTGATAGGTCTAGCATGTGAGCATGTGCATTGTTAGCTGGGCACGGACAGGTGACTACCTCAAAGTGCCTTCTGTATATACATAACTTGACAATGACCATTTTATCTGTGTCATAACAACTTCAAAATAGACAAGACGTATGTTAACACTGCTCAAAACGTGTGTCTGTAGTGATACAATTAAGCTAGATTACATGTGTTATGTACATTCAGCATTTTACAAATAAGGTCATTTGACAATGTTGACCTGAACATTTTTTATAAAAACACAGATTCTCCTTCATCAGGTGCCCATGTGCTAACATATGGCACAATTACTTTAATAAATAAAAAAATAAAAAAGACATTTGACATAAATGGCTTTCATTCAACTACACGTTTTATAGAATAACATGTTAGACAGATAACATGGCCATAAGAAGACAAATTAAATATGAGATATGACATTACACATTTTCAATCCAGAGATAAACAATGCAACGTAACAAATGTTTTGACTTCCCATCTTGTGGCTTCTTGTTTGCCTCTCACTGAGTGTGGTGGATCGATCAAGCTTTTTATATGACCCTCCTATGCAGTGGGGAGAGCCTTGTATGATGCGTACAGTGCTGATAGGATATCTACTGCACATTCTGTGCTTTCTGGTGTGCCCAAAGCTGTAGGTACTCCTAGTGCTTGCAGAACTCCATGTGTGAACACTGACTACACTGCAATGCGTGGTGATGCCCAACCAGATATTCCTTAGTGCTGCATTACTCAGGTGTTTCCTAGAGCTGAGGATCTCTTTGGAGGACTACCTCCCCAATGGACTCAGTTCCTTCTGGGAGCATCCCTAGGTCCTCTCTTCACAAGCCACTGTCATTATGGCAGTTTCAAACAAAAGGAGGAGTAGGATAGGTGAGAATTGTTTGGTGGTTCTTGGATGACTCAGGAATAGCCTCCTTCCTGTTTCTGGTTGTCACTTCCTGTTTGTCACTGTTAGTGGATCTCCCTGCCTCCACTACGTAAAGTAGGGGCATATTATCAAGACAGGAGATAAAATTATCGCCGCTTTATCGGCAGAAAACTGCAGATAAAGCAGCGATAATGAGCTTGATAATATGCTCTATGGAGTTCCAATCGAAACCCATGTTAGATGTCTTCACATCTAACATGGGCTTCGATTGGAATTCCATAGAGCATACTATCAAGCCCAATATCGCCGCTTTAACGGCAGTTTTGTGCTGATAAAGCGGCGATAATTTTATCTCCTGTCTTGATAATATGCCCCGTAGTTCCCTGTCCCGTTATCGAGTTACCTGTCTACAAAATGGAAATAGAGTAACCAGCCGCATTGGCAAAAGAGGTAAGACTTTAAAGAAGGAAATAACATGTATTTCCTTGTATGGGGTTCTAAATTGCTCCCAGGTAATAATTCTCAACAACATAGGTTATCATTATTTTTGAGATAATTGAAGTAAATAAAGTGTACATTAAGATGTGTGGATGTACTTTAAATGTGTGTCATTGTCTGTACAGTACAGGTTGGATGTATTGATGTGAGTGAAAACTACAAGTGAATGATGTATGTAATTGTAAGATAGAACATATTGATAAATAGATGAGGCATATATCTATAGATGCATACTACATACTAAATAGCAAGTTTGGTTGTGACATCATGGTAGCGCACGAGTGATGTCTCGAAGATGTACTTGTTAGTCCACCATTCAACATTATTTGCCCAACTACTGTATTGGTACAAAAGGGGGTGGTGATGGACGGAGCATCTGAACCAATCAAACACTCACACCTAGTTAATCCATCACCGTTCTTTAGCCCACTCTGCCACCCCAGTTCAGACATGGCCATATGCAAATCAGTCTGACCCTGTGCCTCATGGGAACAGTCCAGCCCGAAATGCCAAGCCATCCCTTCCCTGGACCAGAAACAAGCTTCCTAGGACCGGTTTCTGGCATTTCAGCCGTCTTCAGCCAGGCTTGCTTGAATCCAGTGGCAAAGTGAGCAAGGGACTCACGTCTGGGCATACCCTGCCAACTTATGGCGAACAAATCGGTACAAAAGGGGGTGGTGATGGACGGAGCATATGAACCAATCAAACACTCACACTCAGTCAAAAGATCTGGGTTTAATCCATCACCGTTCTTTAGCCCACTCTGCCACCCCAGTTCAGACATGGCCATATGCAAATCAGTCTGACCCTGTGCCACATGGGAACAGTCCAGCCCGAACTGACAAGCCATGCCTTCCCTGGACCGGAAACAAGCTTCCTAGGACCGGTTTCTAGCACTTCAGCCGTCTTCAGCCAGGCTTGCTTGAATCTGGTGGCAAAATGAGCAAGGGACTCACGTCTGAGCATACCCTGCCAACTTATGGCGAACAAAGCGGTACAAAAAGGGGTGGTGATGGACGGAGCATCTGAACCAATCAAACACTCACACCCAGTCAAAATATCTGGGTTTAATCCATCACCGTTCTTTAGCCCACTCTGCCACCCCAGTTCAGACATGGCCATATGCAAATCAGTCTGACCCTGTGCCTCATGGGAACAGTCCAGCTCGAACTGCCAAGCCATGCCTCCCTGGACCGGAAACAAGCTTCCTAGGACCGGTTTCTGGCATTTCAGCCGTCTTCAGCCAGGTTTGCTTGAATCCAGTGGCAACGTGAGCAAGGGACTCATGTCTGAGCATACCCTGCCAATTTATGGCAAACAAAGCGGTACAAAAGGGGGTGGTGATGGACGGAGCATCTGAACCAATCAAACACTCACACCCAGTCAAAAGATCTGGGTATAATCTATCACCGTTCTTTAGCCCACTATGCCACCCCAGTTCAGACATGGCCATATGCAAATCAGTCTGACCTTGTGCCTCATGGGAACAGTCCAGCCCGAACTGCCAAGCCATGCCTTCCCTGGACCGGACACAAGCTTTCTAGGACCAGTTTCTGGCATTTCAGCCGTCTTCAGCCAGGCTTGCTTGAATCCAGTGGCAACATGAGCAAGGGACTCACGTCTGAGCATACCCTGCAACTTATGGTGAACAAAGCGGTACAAAAGGGGGTGGTGATGGACGGAGCATCTGAACCATTCAAACACTCACACCCAGTCAAAAGATTTGGGTTTAATCCAACACCGTTCTTTAGCCAACTCTGCCACCCCAGTTCAGACATGGCCATATGCAAATCAGTCTGACCCTGTGCCTCATGGGAACAGTCCAGCCCGAACAGCCAAGCCATGCCTTCCCTGGACTGTAAACAAGCTTCCTAGGACCGGTTTCTGGCATTTCAGCCAGGCTTGCTTGAATCCAGTGGCAAAGTGAGCAAGGGACTCACATCTGAGCATACCCTGCCAACTTATGGCAAACAAATCAGTACAAAAGGGGGTGGTGATGGACGGAGCATCTGAACCAATCAACCACTCACACCCAGTCAAAGGATCTGGGTTCAATCCATCACCGTTCTTTAGCCCACTCTGCCACCCCAGTTCAGACATGGCCATATGCAAATCAGTCTGACCCTGTGCCTCATGGGAACAGTCCAGCCCAAACTGCCAAGCCATGCCTTCCCTGGACCGGAACCAAGCTTCCTAGGACCAGTTTCTGGCATTTCAGCCGTCTTCAGCCAGGCTTGCTTGAATCCAGTGGCAAAGTGAGCAAGGGACTCACGTCTGAGCATACCCTGCCACACTAATGGCGGCCAAAGCGATACAAAAGGGGGTGGTGATGGACGGAGCATCTGAACCAATCAAACACTCACACCCAGTCAACAGATCTGGGTTTAATCCATCACCGTTCTGTAGCCCACTCTGCCATCCCAGTTTAGACATGGCCATATGCAAATCAGTCTGACCCTGTGCCTCATGGGAACAGTCCAGCCCGAACTGCCAAGCCATGCCTTACCTGGACCGGAAACAAGCTTCCTAGGACCGTTTTCTGGCATTTCAGCCATCTTCAGCCAGGCTTGCTTTAATCCAGTGGCAAAGTGAGCAAGCAATCCATGTCTGAGCATACCCTGCCAACTTATGGCGAACAAAGCAGTACAACGCTGGTATTGCAGCAACCAACTAGCAGCTCAAGTGAGATGTATGGACACTAATCACTCATGGACTGGCAGACATTGACCTCTATTCTGTATCCCCTCCAGAAACATTGATGGGGCTATGGTTCAGGGGTAAGGTCTACACATAAGCACTGCTGCAAGGCAATGTAATAAAACCCACAACAGGCTACAGTGATCTTGAACACTAATTCAGGGGTGAATAGGAGCACTACCCATATGATTAATGAATCTGAAGCACAACTTGAGGATGCCAAATTTGTGTTCAATTGTGGCTTACATACTTAAGAGTGCCATAATTTAACTCTGTTGAGGTTGTGTGGCTGGACGCCAGAATGGGGTTGAGGGGATGGAGAGAGATGTTATACCCAGCATCAGCTGACAAAAAGACATGACATATTTTAAAATGCTTTACCTTGAGAATGTTTTAGGCATTCTAGACATTCATACAGTCTCCTGGGAGTATATTGTGATTGGGGAAAAGTCATGAATGAATACCTTTGTGAATCCATATCCCTGGAACACATGCAGTCCCAGTAAGTAAACTTACCTAGAAGCCACAAGGCAGTGAAAACCTCAGCAACCAACTAACCTGCAACAGATGATTGTTAAAAAATGTGAGACTCAGGACAGGTAGCATACACATCAGTGAAGCTGACAGCGCAGACAGCTTGCAGGCTGATGGTGTGTCAGAGGTGTTATTTGCACAAATGGTCTCCCCTTTGGCCGGATGGCTCAAGTGCCAAGTGGGTGCACACAGTGGCACCTAATTCCAAGGGCAGTTGGCATTGGCATGAAATTACCTTGCCACATGTTCTCTTTCTGCCAGTGATATTGTGGGATGACAATAAACTGTTGCACACGGCAAATGATACATCTCAGTACCTGTCACAAGCACCTTAAGTGGCTTTCCTGTAAGATGCTCATGATGCCACTGCTGAGTTCCTGGCAATATTCAGTGGACAGGAAATGGAGTGCAGACAGTATTTTAACACGTGCAGAGATGTCCTGGGAGTGTTCTGTAGGTGAAGAGAGAGCCTGGTCCCGGTCTGCAACCATGTCAAGCTCACACATGGAGAGAAGATCTAGCAATTATTGTTTGCATGGGCATCAGAAAGACCTTGGTACTCTGCAGGTATATCTTCTCGTTCCTCCTCAAGTAATTGTTTTTCAAAGACATTCACTACTAGCATGGTTTGGTCTGTGGTCTGCTATTTTATATTGGCCGTTTTTCTATTATTCGTACATGTTGTAGTGTTGTGATGATGGTTGTGGGGGAGATTACTTTTGATTTACCCACCCCCTTGCATTAGCAGGGTTATTGAATGTGAAAGTCTGCATTTTTCTATATGTGTTATCTACAACTTCTAACTGCATTTACTGTTATGTTTATGTATTTGTATTAAAATATTTTAAAACATGACAGCATTTTTCTCTTTTTCCTTAGTTTTCCTTTGTGCTTCTAGTGTTACTCCTTACATCCATTGATTCTACGAGACTACATTCATGTAGTACTCAGTGGCACTGTGTGGAGTGTAACTTATTCCCAGCCTTGGCTGGAGTAGATAAGAGCCTATTTGACATTGTATATAAATGTGTTTATTTATTTATGTTTAAATGCTCTAGTTAGTAATAAAAGCCAGTTCATGGGTGTAGGAAGTCTGCCTTTTCTATCTTGTCGCCCCCGATTTTTTGCCTTTTTCTGTACTCTATGCTGGCTTTAGAACTCCATCCACTTTACCCCTCTTAATGAGGAGTAAAATGTCTGTGCTTCCCCTCTAAACATGGTTAAATCGGCATATTCCTGATTGGCACATTTAACCTGCTTGTAAGTCCCTAGCATATCCTGTAGAAAAGACACATAAGGACTAGAAGTTAAATGCCATGGGTGGATTGTAGCACCCTTTGTGCAACCTACTACAGTAGAGTAGATGTGCAAGCATGGCTACAGGCCTACCCTATGTAGCCTGATTGCTGCAGTGTCAAACCTGCAGAGTGTCCGGTATAAAATAACCCTTTGTGACATATACAGGCATTCCTATGTGGGCCTTGTAGCCTACAAGGCAGGGTGCATAGTATTTAAAAATGTGACAGGAAGTAATTAATATTAACATGCCCCTACAGTGACAAGGCCCAAAAAACAATTTTCACCATGGCAGGCCCAGCTGAGTGCAGATTCCAATGCTACTACAGATAACTCAGGAAAGCTAGAAACATAATTAAACCATCATTTTCATAGTTATCCAATTCCAATTCAAATAGGAAGTCACATTATTAATGAATATTACAAAAGTAACTTTTAATAAGCTATCTTTTCCCTGCCTGATTTCTTGAAGGCTAATTTGCCTGAACCCTGAAAAGTTGAGTCTTAAAAGACTAATGCCCAGATTTAGAGTTTGCCAAAGAAGGTACTCCGCCAAACTGAAGGTCTGCCCATCTCATTTAGAGTTGGGTGGACCTTCACTATGTTGACAATGGAGACTACTACATCTCCACCAGTTACATAAACCTTAAATGGCCTGACAGAGTAAGGGCCATCAGAGGGTTAGCCATGTATCCATCCAACAGATTTAGAACGGGTGAACACATGGCCAGTTTTCACTGTCCATCACTACCAGGTAAAACCTGGGGGTAAGGGGCAGCGAAAACTGCAAAATGTCCCTTTTCCATGGGAGCAGACTCCCTCAGAGAGGGGGAATTATTGTTTTTATTCAAAACAAAATTCCACTTTAAGTTTTTGTTTTGGAAAATAATAAAAATCATTGTAAGTTTGACAAGTGGCTCTGTCATGTTGATGGAGCTGTCTGTCAAACTTACAATGTATTGACAGGAACCGTTGTGATGGCAGTGCTTGTCAAAGTTGGAGATGTCCACTGGGCTGGTGGACATCTCACAGTTTGGCAGGTGATTACTCTGACCGGGCAATGGAGTACTTTTTACACTGTCGTCCTGACAGAGTAAACACCTGTCTGCCAAACTCTAAATCAGGCCATAGGTCAGAAGGGAAAATCTTTAACTAGGATGCACTCTATTGTGTTCCATCTGAAATCATGCATTGGACTCGGTCTACTGTGACCATAAGCTATCATTGGTGCTCTGTGATTTTTTGTGCCTTTTCTACTTAAAACTGTAAAAAATCATATATTTGGCTCTCCTTATGGTATTTTTGTCATTTTGGTGTCATAATGTTAATTACATTTTACCTTAATTTTATGATTTGGTTTGGAATTTTAATTGCTTGCTGTTTCGGCTTCATACCAGTTTTTGGGCTGCATAAATACTTTATTCATTTCTCTAAATTAAGCCTGTCTTCTCTGTTCCATATTTACCAGGACATTGAGCTCCGGTTAATTTAGTGACTTTAAGGGTTCACCCTGACAAGAGTTGTGATTGTTCCTTAAGGGTGGCATTCACCCACCCCAAATAACAATCCAATGGCTCACAACAGCATAAATGTGCCTGATGAAAGGCCTTTCGTGAGTAAAACAACCACGGCATGGAGGATTGTGAATCTCACGCAAAGTCTTCAGATCTGAACATTGTAGGGGCTCAGAAGGGGGGCATGTCCCAATAGCTTAATGATCTGGACATAGAGAGTTTTCAGAGCTGAGCTCCTGGGACCCTGGTTATTTTGCACACATTTGACTTGCAGTGAAACATAGCCTACAAAAGCACGTTTGCATTCCTAAACCGTATGTAGAGTTTAAGATACAGAAAAATCTGTAAAACCTAGGAGTCACTCTCACTCCATTGCCTCTAATCTGCATTGTAAAATCTTTCTGTATTTTGTGATGTATCATACACAGAGGTATGGGTTACACTTACAGTACAACAAGGATTTACTACCCAATTTACATAAATTGATTTTTGCTTACATTCTCCTTGAATTCGGAATGCATTAAATGCCCATGCTAATTCCCCAATCATTTCTGTACTTCGGGCAAATAAAGTGACTAAGTGTTTGTTCATGCTTGACTATGGCATATACCTTTTGTAATTCCACTAAATTGACTAGTACTACCTCTGAAAATGTAACAGTGCACTGGCCTGTTACATCTGTATGAAAATGTTTCACACTAAGCAAAATATTTTGCCTGTACCAGTTCAAAATTAATTCATCTGCAAAAACAATGTTCCAGGACTCGCAGGTAAAGTAGCAAAGTGCAGGCGCATAACGAAAGTGTCAGTAACTCTAGTGCATATGGGCATGTTCTTATACAATTTCTCCAACTTCTCTAACACTATCTTGAAGAATTTATAAATCTGCTTGCCAGTAGTGTATCTGTTGAGTTGAAACATCCCTTTACTGCCAGACTGCAAGTGCTTATACTAAAGTGTCTGAATGATGTCACAAGTAAATTTGATCGCTCAGGTGAGAACCCTTGGCAGCTGCATCTGATAAAAGCCAGTGATTCTTTCCAATATTGATAAATGTGGCGGTTTGGCAATAGACATACATTCTTCCGTTATTATCTAAACTCTCTGACATAAAATAGACCTAATCTTAATCTTGTTAATCCCCATTTTTATTCTGAATGATGTTGTGGTCATCAAGTAGTGTTGCATTTTATTCGGGTCATAAGGAGTCAATAAACTGACAAAGTACTTGCTTGAAGTGCATGAAGACTGATCTTTAGCCAAGGAGCATAAGCATTGTAGTCTTCTGACTTGGGCCTCAAACTGTCTCTGGGAAGGCTAGAGCTTCAACATTTCTAACACCTTTAGAACAACGAGGGATCGACCTATGCTCTTGAAATGAATTTTTTTATACTCTTCGAACACTGAACTACGCTCCATATCGCTGCCCTGAGTGTACTCTGTTGAGCTCATTTGCAGTTATGCCAGAAATGTATGATGCAATGAGCTTGGTATACAGACTGATTCAGTAGATTAAATTCTAAGTGACTTTGGGCTTGTGAAGAGGATGTCATCAGATGGAATAACCATCTGAATAAGTTACAATGCCATAGTTCTAACTAGTTAATTAAAGTAGGAGGGGAAATTTCACAACCATATCATAAAGCTGGCATGAATTTTGCCTTGTTCACATTGAGTGGTTGCTTCAGTGGATATTATTTGCAAGTTTTACCAATGCATAAGAAAAATTGTTAGCTTTATTGTTTCATAAATGATCAGGTGTCATCAAACCACAGGTCCAGATATTTAAAAATAATTAGCAACTTTTTTTTTTTGTTGTTTACATCCCATCCGTTCACTTTGCTTTCCCTCCTCCCATGTGATTTGTCCAAGTTTACTGTTAAATAGCTCTGAGGACAGTACATTTCGAAGCACTTCAGTGTATGCTGGAGGTCGACACTTGTCTGGTCGAAGATCAAGGTGTCACCTGCTCACAATAAAAGATTGTGATTACTCCAACTTTTGGGGGGCCGTCACTTTTGTTGCACAAATATGTTGTAATGTTGACTACTTAGAGGTTAAAAAGCATTGGTGATGAGACTCAACCTTGCTTAAGGCCCCTAATGACCATTAAAGATAATGGGGTAAACCCTGTGTCCCTCAGAATGTGAGTAGGAGCAATATAATCTACAGTAAGTTCTGTTGGGTAAGACAATTGTTTAGCAAAACTTTATTAATAGTAAAACATATCTAACCTAAATGACATAGGTCAGGGAATAGTCTCGTAATTATTTTAGACGGTGACAAGAGTCAAAACGCACCACAAACAAAAGATCGATGTTTTGAAAAAAAAAAGATATTATTTATAATGGTTGCATTTATAAATGTCTGTCACATACACAAATGATAGAGCAAACAACAAAATGAATGTCACTGCGGGTCTTCCCCCAGGACTGGTGTAAGGACTGAGGCCTCTCCGCGCAACTGAAGAACACAGCCATTTATTACCGATCTTCAAGAGAGATTCCAACCGAACTGTGTAATTATTCACAAATAAGGAATTAATGCCCACCACTAAAACCAAGAATCTATCTATGAATATTACTTGTGTTTCACAAATTTTGGTCACCAATTTCGGCGCCTCCATTCAAGAACGATCTACTTTGAAATCCACTGAGAGACGATACATGAGTCTTCTCTTTCGCACATACTTAGACTCCATCCAGAATTGGAGGAGTCTGTTAGAATTGGCTGCCCACGGTCATTACACCAGTCCTGAGGAAGACCCGCAGTGATGTTCATTTAATCACGCATACCTTTGGGTCAAAACATCAACGCTTCATTTATCTGTCCATTCCCTGAGTCTCTTCACCCTTTTGCTAAGAGGAAGGCAGTTCAATGGGTGCTCTTAGTACTTGAAAAGGGATGGACCTACATTTTGAATACATATCTGTGTATCCAAATTTATGTCTATTTTTGTTTAAATCTTATAAGCACTTTATGCAACATTCCATAACCAAAGTCACTCTCTTTTTTGTTGTTTGTTCTATCATTTGTGTATGTGCCCGCCATTTACAAATTTAACCCTTATAAATAGAATATATATTATTTAAAAATCGATCTTTCATTTTTGGGGCATTTTGACTATTGTCACTTTCTAAAATAATTACGAGACTATTCCCTGACATTGTTTGTCATTTAGGTTAGATACGTTTTACTATTAATTAAGTTTTGCTAAACAATTGTCTTACCCAACAGAACTTATTGTAGATTATATGGCCCCTAATGGTCACAAACCTTCTGATCCATGACTTCTCTTCTCTCAATTTCATTCTAATTATAGTATCATTTTAAACTACCTGGCTATACCTTAAAATACAGAGTCTATTCCCCACAATTGTAATTGTAATTTCTACCAAAGTACATTTCAATCTATTGCATCAAATGCAGTACGCAGGTCAATAAAACAGACAAAGAGATCGGCTGTTGATGGCATTAGATGTTTTGGCTAATACTGAAAATGTTATGATATTCTTCATGGTGGATTGTTCCGAAGTACTGCTACTTTGTGATGTTGGCTAAAAAAAAAGTTTTTCCACAAGCGATTGCTGCCAAATTTTTGCAGAAGCTTCTGATTTTACTTATCTGATTGTGTGTGTCAGTACATATCACACCATGGTATGTCCTAACAATCAGTTAATAACCACCTCTAAAATACCGGTTTCAGCTTAAAGATCAAGTTGTGGAATGCTAAGCGCTACATTGCTTGCATTAGTACTCAAGTAGCATTATCAGCATCTGACAGGAATACTCTAATGGTCACAACTGAAGATGGATCTTAGATTGAATCTATGTGAAAATTAATTTTTATTTTGGTAGAAAAATAAAAGCCAAAGGGGTGGTCATCTAGAAACTGGCTCTCTTATAAGGTATTTAGTTCTCTTTATAGTTTTGGCGCAGTCGTGCTTCCCTGCTTCAGTCGTACAGATTGTACATTACACATCGCATTTTATATCTGCATGAAAGAGTGCACCCATGCCCCTTAGAATCTTGTCTGGGGAATAGCAAAAGACTGTTTTGGACTACCAGGGGAATAGGAACTTTAGGAAGTGAAAATATCCCACCCTCAGTATATTATACAGGAAAGATGATTGGTCACAGGAACCTTAGTGGCCCATTCTCTCAGCAACACACATTAAAACATGTGGTTATGTACTTCCGCTGGTGCTGCTTACTGCCACGTGACACCTAAGGAACTTGTTTATGAAACACAACAAGGGCACCCAATTGAGTCAGCACAGGACCTGGGGGAACTTATGAATGTGAACAACAGTGGTCCCATGCATGGAGGAATTTCAAACCAAGGTTAAATATAGACACAATGGAAACTATATTGTATATTGACTTGCCCAGCCGGGCAGCGGTCCAATATTTAATTTTCAACAACAATTTTCAGAAAAAATACCTTCAACAATTTCTTAGAGACGGGCACAAGCCTGTACCCAAACATTTACAAATTGTCATGGTTAGCAGAGTGGACAGAAAATAGGACGAGATTCTTAGGCAAGAGCTATTGTATTCTGTGAATATAACAAAAATAGAATTTTCATTCACACCATTACTGCAATTATAGTAATTAATACAGAACACAGTATATAGTGTAGTAATTGTCGACGGCGTTTCGATCCCATTAAAAGGTTACAGGGATCATCATCAGGACTGAATAAAGCCTAATTATTCCTAGCCATGATAGCCTAAAGGAAAGGGGAAAAAATAAAGAGATATGTCCAAGGGAGGACGCTCATTAAAGAACGCTTAAAGCTTACACTGTACATGATCTTAAGATTAGGACATGAGTGACATTCCGTGTCGCCTTATGGGCCTATGTCGACGGTGTTGTGCACAGGACGTGAAGGGCAGTTTATATACAATTTGAGAAGAGTTAAAATCTACCACTGTAAAGCATACCCGTCAAGTATCATAAAAGTGGGAAATACTGTTTCTCTTACAGGACTAAACACATAGCATTGCTGGTGAATTTTATATAGCAACAACGTTCATGCGGTGCCCGCGTTTTACCAAATAGACACAGCGGAAATCGGCACGTCAAGATATTGAATAGTGCCTGGGGAGCCCGTGAGAGCATGCAGCGCGAATTACAATCTTACCCCGATAGTCAGCTTGCACGCTGTGGGTGCCGGCCGGTACAGGGTAATTAATTAGACTATGGTTGCAGTCATGACCTATAAGAGACCAATGTGGTCTGTTAGCAAAGTATACTTGCTAGGAAAAAAAGAAAGGCAGCGAGGTCGCGAGCGCGGATTCTTACCCGTGAAGGAACACGTCGTTCCGTTTTATTCCGGGCAATGTTTTCAACAATGGAACGTAGAACAATCTCCTAAATATACAAGTCAGTGCCGGGGATTACGGCGGGCCATGCAAAGTGGGAAGGAAGTGCGCTGAAAGTGGGCTTACCCCGTTTATTGATAAGACGCGCCAGCGGTAGGCTTGGTCATGTCATCGTTTTCGATATGACCTTTGTTAACAAAATGTTCGACGAGAGGGGCTTTTTCAGTTTTACATCTAATCCTGCTGTGGTGTTGTGAGATTCTCAGTTTAATTTTCTGACAAAGGTCATACCGAAAACGATGTGAGATGGACTGTGATCAGCCAAATAATCCTACCCCCTAGAGGCGGGGACCTATCCAAACTTCTCAATAAGGAAGAACTTAAATGGATACTACGAACTGACAGCCTGAATTCTGGACTCAACCAACAAGAGGACTGGACAAACTTAACATAGATTGTTACAAACTGGGCTTATTATCAAGTGAAATGAGTGGGTCGTTAACCTGTGTATGTTAAACTCTGTTTTTTATCTGCACTATTGCCACTGCATGATCTCACCCCGTTATTCTGTCATCTAAATCACTGCCACAATTGGCCAATGAGACACCCATTTATTCTCAATACTTCCATTCACCCAACATGGCCGCCACTGTGTCCTTCCTTTACTTCTATTTCAACCATGTGACCCTCTCTCCCAATCATGGGTGAGCTATATTTTGCTTCCTGGTTAGTCTGCCTACGCACCGACCCGGGAAGCGGTTGCAGTCCATTGTGAAGGTAAGCTCCAGCTTTTACTGCTCCCAAGAATTTTCGGGCCTCACAAGACCCGTATCCTTAAAACTCCTTCCCTTTTTCCCCCCAGGCTCCAAGTGACACGACCAAGCCTACCGCTGGCGCGTCTTATCAAAAAACGGGGTAAGCCCACTTTCAGCGCACTTCCTTCCCACTTTGCATGGCCCGCCGTAATCCCCGGCACTGACTTGCTGTTTTATATTTAGGAGTTTGTTCTCCATTCCATTGTTGAAAACATTGCCCGGAATAAAAGTATACTTTGCGAACAGACCACATAGGTCTTTTATAGGTCATGACTGCAACCATAATCTAATTAATTACCCTGTACCAGCCGGCACCCACAGCGTGCAAGCTGACTATCGCGGTAAGATTGTAATTCGCGCGGCATGCTCTCACGGGCTCCCCAGGCACTATTCAATATCTTGACGCGCCGATTTCCGGTCTAAATCACCCCTCGTGCACTAATGGGTACTCCCCAAGCCGCATCTTGCACCATTGCCGTTCATCCCTTAGTCTCGATCACGGGGCTTTTCACAACTACATCAGTATCTTCAATATGTATGACTTGCTTAATTTATGGCTGACATTTTACATGTAGGCCCCTAGGGCTTTATGTATTCCCATTATGGGATTTCATGTTTTCGCTGTGTCTATTTGGTAAAGCGCGGGCACCGCATGAACGTTGTTGCTATATAAAATTCACCAGCAATGCTATGTGTTTAGTCCTGTAAGAGAAACAGTCTTTCCCACTTTTATGATACTTGACGGGTATGCTTTACAGTGGTAGGTTTTAACTCTTCTCAAATTGTATATAAACTGCACTTCACGTCCTGTGCACAACACCGTTGACATAGGCCCAAAAGGCGACACGGAATGTCACTCATGTCCTAATCTTAAGATCATGTACAGTGTAAGCTTTAAGCTTTCTTTAATAAGCGTCCTCCCTTGGACATATCTCCTTATTTTTTCCCCTTTCCTTTAGGCTATCATGGCTAGGAATAATTAGGCTTTATTCAGTCCTGATGATGATCTCTGTAACCTTTTAATGGGATCGAAACGCAGTCGACAATTACTACACTATATACTGTGTTCTGTATTAATTACTATAATTTCAGTAATGGTGTGAATGAAAATTCTGTTATTGTTATATTCACAGAATACACTAGCTCTTGCCTAAGAATCTCGTCCTATTTTCTGTCCACTCTGCTAACCATGACAATTTGTAAATGTTTGGGTACAGGCTTGTGCCCGTCTCTAAGAAATTGTTGAAGGTATTTTTTCTGAAAATTGTTGTTGAAAATTAAATATTGGACCACTGCCCGGCTGGGCAAGTCAATATACAATATAGTTTCCATTGTGTCTATATTTAACCTTGGTTTGAAATTCCTCCATGCATGGGACCACTGTTGTTCACATACCTAAGGAACTTGGCCAAATGTCTGATGTGGCAGAGATGGATGACGTGTGGATCCTCCATCTGCAGCACAAACTCTCTGAGTATACAGCAGTAGTAGACTAACTAGCCAGAGTGACTTTTGTATGCTTCCCTCCCGACCTTGAACCTACTGTGAATGTCACCTGTGAATTCTAGGATAGGAGTCCACTACCACAGCACAGAGAACAAAACCATACTACCAGCATAAACAGGGTACAGATTTTCTACCTAGCCAGACACCTCTTTACTCAGACGTTTTGTCTTTCCTGGGTACCTGTTTTTTTCTGCCTTGGGCAATGTCTTGCACTATGGACTAATGTTATACTTGTACAATACTAGTTCAGATGATAGTCATTTCACTTTCGATGACTTTGTCCTACTCTGTTATACTTTCTCCTAATGGGGTGTGAAGAAGGAGGAAGTATTAAACATGTGGGTGGCTTTGAGCACAAGCAACCCATGCTGGACCATGGCAACTTCTGGTGACAACATAAAATATTTCAACAAGTGCAACTAAATACATGCAGCTTCATTGATTTATACTACAGCCTACTGCATATGTGGCACAGCTTATGACAATGTTTTACACTACGTGCACCATTTCTGTTCAGGAGACCAATAACATACATGAGAGATACCGGTTTCATGTGACTAACAGTATTTTTCTGGCACTGCATGAATTACTGTTCTGCTCGCAGACTGTTGAAAGGCAAACTTTTGGGTTAATAAATGTGGAATGTGGCAATTATGGCTCTTCGGACACCGTGGAGCACATTTTATCTCTCTATTAAGTCTGTCTGCTTATCTCACTTCGGTTTGTAATTATTTTTATCCTCTTTATTTTTTTAATAAAATCTGTGAGGCTCAAAATTGCTCGAAAACATTGTCTCAAGTTGTGAAAACACTTTCAGATCCTGCAAACATAGCTCCAGCTGTTCCCTCATTCGCTCCCAATGTGATGAGCTAGCCACTTTTTTCTCAAAGTTGCCGATATTCAAACCACTTTCTCTTCTACATCAGAACTTAACTTTGCAGACGTACACACCACCCTCTCACCCACAACAGATTGTAATCCTCAACAATACCATCCTGCCAGGATCAGCTCACTGAGTGCTTTTCAGCGTGTACCCCCTGACTTTTAAATCTCTCCTTATTTCTTTGAAGTCAGGTTGCCCTCTTGACCCTTGCCCTCCTGCGGAGTTTGGCAATCTAGATTCACCCTTGCTGGATTTACTCACACAGCTTTTAAAATGATCACTGTTGGAAGGCACTGTCCCAAGGGCATAGAAACATGCAATGGTTATGCCTTTGCTTAAAAAACCTAATCTGGATCCCTCCGTTTGGTCTAAGTATAGACTGATAGCCCTCTTGCCTACGATGTCTAAAGCCTTAGATAATCATGTGAATCCTCAACTCACGTAGTATATTGATCACAAAGGATTGCTCCACCATTCTCAATTGGGCTTTAGAGCGGGCCACAGTACAGAGTCTTCTCTATTGGCTGTAACAGAATATGGAAGGAGACAATGGTGGCACTGCTACACTGACGTTGTTAGATCTCAGTGCAGCGTTTGATACAGTGAACCACACCATTCTACCAGTCACGGGCCGTATAGTGCATGCCACCGGGCGGTGACGTGGAGCGGGGGAGTGGCAGGGTGGGGATTGTAAAATTCAGCTAACAGATGATTTCAGGTAAGAACGGAAAAAAAAAACGGATTTCGTTGCGCTCGCTTCATCGCATTTGGCAATGCTGCACGCGCCACGAAATTAGTTTTATTTATTTATTTCATTAATTACCTAGAATCGTCCATTTGCTGCATTTTACAACACCCCCCGCCCCCCACCCTGCCTCTTCCCTGCCCCACGTCACCACCCAGCGGCACGCCCTACACGGGCCGTGGGCTGCATTCTACTTCAAAGTTTGGAGGTCGCTGGTGTTCAGGACAAGGCCCTGGCTTGGCTGAGCTCCTTCATTTGGGATCAGGTCATCCATGTGCACACCCACCAGCATCGGTCTAAGCCACACCCTCTATCATCTGGGGATTCTCAGGACTCCACTCTCAGTCCACTTCTCTTTAACCTGTACATAAGGTCACTAGCTGACATTGTAGGAAAGCATGTGCTTACACTTCTTTCTTATGCTGAGGATACCCAGATTGTTGTCTTCTGTCCCCTCAGGAGAACCACAGTGTAGTGACACTGAATAACTGGCTCATTCAAGTCTGCTCTTGAATTAACTCTAAGTCTAGGAAGCTGAATGGAGACTAGACAGAGGTACTAATGTTGGAAACCCATACCCATCTGTGGGGCCCGCATTCATGGCCTGAGGTGTTGGGTGCTATACCTGCCCTAGTTCCAGTAGTCAAAAACCTTGGAGTTTGGCAGGGTGTGAGTCCTTCTATGAGTTACCAAATCTACGAAGTGGTGGCTTCCTGCTTCTGTTGTCTAAGATGGCTCAACATTTTTTAGGTTGTCTTCCGTTCTTGTCCCAGTAAACAGTCATACAGGCCTTGATGATTTCGAGGCTTGACTACGGAAACATTCTGTATTTTGAAGTAACTAAGAACCTTCTCAACCATCTCCAAATAGTGCAGAATGCAGTGACAAGACTTCTACTTTATACCCCCCCCGAACTTTCATTCTATTATTAGCCAGCTCCGCTAACTGCACTGGCTCCCAATTGAATGTCGCTTTCATTTTAAGGAGCTGTGTTCTGGCTGTCAATGTCTCGTAAACTCCGGTCCCTCCTACCTTAGATCCTTGGTGTTACCAAACGCTCCCAGGTGGTACTTATGCTCAAGCAACTTAGATCTTGAGTAGTTCCCATGGTTAAGAAATCCAGGCAAGGAGGTTGAGCCTTCACCTTCTAGGCCCAAAGCTGTGGAACTCTTTCCCTGCTGAGTTGAGATCCTGCCACTTGCTTTTAGTCTTTCACAGTAATCTCAAACCCTGGCTCTTCCAAACGCTGTTGCTATGTACAGTCTTTTCAGTGCACCTTTATTGTAGCGTAGCGCTGGGAAACCCTTGGTTGTGTAGCCATGTGCTGTACAAATCCGGATAATAATAATGATAATACCAATCATAATAATAATAATGGATACATATCTTATTCAATTGAAAGTCTGACTACATACAACTGGGTCCTAGAGCTTACATCATCAATGAACAACCCAGAGAGAGAGGGACTCTCCTTAGCCATTAGTTGTTGTGTCATTCACATGTGGAAAAGCCCACATTGCATCTCTTCTTTGTTGTTACAGTGAGTAATTTTTTTGTTACAGTGAGTCATGACATATAGAATATTCATCAAGTACTGACATATATTGATATGGCAGATGCATAAGTCTGCATATGTACGGTTCCACTTTGGTATTTCTTTTGCACTGTGCTGCAGGAGTGACCACTTTTCCACACATTTGAAGAAAAGTGGCATTATTTGGGACTGGATTCCGTTGTCCATATTTAGTGCATCCCTGCATTATTATAGCTCTTTACCATGGCATTAGTTTCATGAGACTGAAGTATTTGTATTTGTATTTAAATTTAGAAATCTCATTATGCCCATAGGCGTCAAAGCGCTACAACTGGAAAAGAAGCTACCAAAAGAGGTTAGAGTCACTGAAGAGAGAATACTCAGCAAATCTACCCCAAGCTGCCTCAATGGTCACCTCCTGTCTGAGTGTTATCCTTGTTGTTTACAGGTAGAAAGGCACTGTACTTGTAAGAGTGACATAGAAGCTGTGTGGGGTGGACTTGAGCAATGTGAAACTAAAGCTGTGGTAAAGAGCATCAGCAGGTGTCAGTACTCATCACACAAATGAGTGTAGAAGTACTTTCAATTTTTTCTCACACCCTCTCTCTGTATAGCTTCCTCTTCCTCCTTTTTACCATCTCCATCCATACCACCTGTGCCATTCTTACCTCACTCCTTTTCTTCTCCTTCCCCTCTACACCATTCTCACCCCTTCGATTCTTAAAGTGTGCATAAAATTCCTGTTCTCTATCCCACCTTCTTGTCTGTGTTTCATTAACTTTATCCTCATCACTTTCCTTTTCCTAGCTCTATTCTCAGCTCCTCCCCATCGCTATCCTCCAAATCACGCTTTCGCCTGTGACCTCTTCTAATCTTCTTTATCATTCAGTACCATTCTCTTTTCCTATCTTCATGTCTCTCCTCAATCACTTCTTTGATATGTATTCCATCTACTGTCTCTAGCCCTCTGTGCTCTTCTCGGTTTCCTATATCTCCTGCTCTTTCCTTTCTTCCTTTCTTGGAACCCCTTGTCCATCCCTTCCTGTCTGCCTCCTGTCTGCCTCCTGTCTTCCACCTTCCTCAGGTTAGATGGGATTGATAACCAATCAGTGCAAGGCCCGAGACATGGCTAAGATGAATGGGCATCACACGGCCCTAGCGCAGCGAGCAGCTCCTTTTGTCAATTTATCTTAACAAGACCGACATTTTTATGAGGGAATTAGCTTTGGCACACATTTCACTGATATGGCGCTCAAGTGAACTTAACTTAATTTACCACCTCACTAAAACCCAAGTTTTCTTTACAAGATGGTCACTTTCTTTTTAGTAATATTTCTGTTGTGTCCTTTATATTTCTTATGTATCTTGAAATGTCCTGCCATTTATTGTTAAGTGTATATATATACTTCAATTGCCAAACGTCACCTAATTTGATGTTTTTGTATTATGTATTGGCCCATCACCACCTTCCCCTGTATCCTTGTGTATGTGGAACATTTCATGTTGATTGTCCTGGCTGTTCAACAGTTATGACAGTTGACTGCATTGAAGTTGTATTTAGAGGAGATTAAACCTTCTTCTCAAGAGGAACTTGAGTTTCATTATTTCGGAAATGGCATTTTAAATCAGGAAGCCATATGAACCCAAATTGAAATTTATAGTCAGTCAAGTCTTCTTATCTGGGGATTCACAACTTCAGATGGTTTATGGTTTAAATCTTTTTATTAGTTTCAAAGACAAAGAAGACAACAAAGAGCATGACCCCCAGCTCTCAAACTTATCTTAGTACAGACAACAAGTGTCCTAGGTAGCTGTGATACTGTAAAGTATGCATGGAGCAGGTCTGGTAAAGCCGATACATACGGCGGTGCAAGAAGCAAACAACTGAAAAAACCCAGCAGTTGACTTAGCCGGATACATGAGCAGATTGGGTAAGCCCAGAAGGATATAGGCCTGGAAGCATGGAAGTTGTGTGTCCAGGTGGCGGTCTACTTCGTCTAAAATTTGGGACCAGTACGATTGAATTCAGGTGCAACCCCATAGAAGGTGTTCCTGTGTGCCCACCTCCCCACACTCCCTCCAACACAGGGCGCTCTGGCGGGGGTCAAACTGGTGGAGGCGCTCTGGGGTGTAATACCAGTAGGTCACTACTTTAGTCAGTGTCTCGGTAAGGCCTGCATGATACGCCGAGTGCCTGGCCCTGTAATAAATACTATCCCATTCCCTTTGAGTGAGAGTGCGGCCTAAGTCCCTCTCCCAACGCACTCGCCCTGCATTATATGTGTGTACAGTGGTGAGTAGTAGGTGCTTGTAAAGATCTGAAATGAGTTTCTTGTCTCCAATGCGAGTGATAAGCCACTTCTTGTATGCAGTTAGGAATTGCTGAGCCACAGGTCTGACTTGTGATTGGAAAGCCCAGTGTCTTAGTTGTAGATAAAACAGCCTCTCCATTTCCGGGATACCGTAATGTGTCCGGAGACGTGTAAATGGGATAATTCCTTCTAGGTCGAATAAGTGACCCAACGCTCTGCAAGGGGTAGGGCGCCAGTGTGTAAAGGGCTTGGCAATGGTACCCGGATGGAACTCTGGGTTATTAAATAGTGGAGTGAGCGGGGAGGGGAACGACGTCAGCCCATGGGTTATGGCAGTGCGATCCCATGCTTCCATCATGGTGCCGTGATGTAAGAGGCATAACGATTAGGTGGTCTGTGTGCTCTGTTAAGGAAGGGGATACCCTGTAGGGGCGTACCGGCGACTGCTTGGTCCTGAAACAGCCAATGTTTCTCGGATTCGAGACGGCTCCACTCCACTATGTAGCGGAGCTGGGAGGCGTAAAAGTAGAGCAGTAGGTCAGGGACCCCAACACCTTCTTGTTCAGGAGGCAGAATTGCTATGGCATGCTTAAACCTGATGAATCATGCCAAGTCTGATTGGGTTTGTTGGAGCCAGCCCACAGGGGGTCGCAGGGGAAGCGTCTGGAAAAGATAAAGAATCTGTGGAAGTATGGTCATCTTGGTGGCTGCTATTCCGCCCAGCCAGGAGAGAGTATGATGTTTCCAGCGATCAAGCTCCTGGCGGATGTGGGTACGGAGCCTACCATAGTTGGCGGCGACGGTGGCGGGGATGGTGGCCCCCAACTGCACTCCTAGATATGGAATGGTGGAAGTGGACCATTGGATCGGGTGTTCGTCGCGAATGTGATCCAGGGGGTCCGGAGCGAGTGATATGTCAAGGGCGGTGGATTTCTCCATATTAATCTTGAACCCGGAGGCCCGTGCAAAGCTGTGTTGCTCGACGAAGAGAGCCCTCAGGGTCTGGATCGGGTTAGAGAGAGATCAGAATATTGTCTGCATATAGGCTGATGGTGTGGGTATCGCCACCGAATGTAATCCCAGCAATAAGAGGGTGCTGCCGGATTTTTGCCAAGCCAGTGGCTCCATGTAGAGCGCGAAGAGGAGGGGAGAGAGGAGTCACACCTGCCTTGTTCCTCTGCATATGGGGAATCGGGATGATGTCTGGCCGTTCACACAGACCGTCGCCTTAGGTAGGCGTTAACAGTTAAGTATTCGTGTGCGTCATTTGTCCCCAAAGCCGAATGCCGACAGAACTTGCTCCAAGTAGGGCCAGAGCACCCTACCAAAGGCCTTCTCTGCGTCAATAGCCAGGAGCATATACTCCCCTTGAGTGCAAGAAGCCTTCTCAATAAGGTGTAGTACCCTTTTAGTGTTCTCGCTGGTCTGTCTCTGCAATATGAACCCTGCCTGATCCGGTTCAATAAGCTGGGGCATGTAGGGCATTAGGCGAGTCGCTAATATACTCGTGTAGAGCTTTATATCAATATTTAGAAGGGAGATGGGCCTATAGGTGCTACAAAGCGTCTTGTCTTTCCCAGGCTTAGGGATTACTACGACGGATGTCTCCAACATTTCACCGGGGATGGCCCCCGTTTGTGTAAAGGTATTAAAAAGGTCCCGCAACAGGGAGGCAATTTGACCACAAAAGGTTTTATAAAAGGCTGCCAAGTAGCCATCGGGCCCCAGGGATTTACCGATTCCGAGGCGGGAGATGGACGCGATTACCTCCTCCGTCCCTATATCCCTATCTAGGTGTTCTGCCTGTGCTTGAGAAAGTGAGGGTATCTGATCGGTCTCTAGGTAGTCAAGCCTGTGAAAAGCGTCAAGAGAGTCGCTCGAATATAAATCCGCATAGAAGTCTTGGAAAACTTCCGCTGTGTCTGCGTCTTCTGATTTAAGCTCACCCCCGGGGTCTTGAATGGCCCGTACACCCTGGCGTTGTCGCGCTTCCCGCAGTTTGTGAGCCACGAGGCGGCCACATCTATTGCCCTCCATGTAATAAGAATGGCGGCTCCTGTGCGTTGGTGCATTTGCTCTAATTCCGGATCCCCACTGGGTTAGTTCAGCTCTTTTTTTGCTGCGTTCCACATTATTGGCCGCAGAAATGGCGATAAATTCCCCTCGCAGGACAGCTTTGAGGGCAGACCACTGCATCGCCAAAGATGTGTCTGGATTAGCATTGAGGGTCAAGAAATTTGTGATGGCTGTCTTGATTTGAGTGACCGTAGACGTGTGATGTAGTAGTGTGTCACGCAGACGCCAATGTCTCTGTGGCTGCCGGACATGTGGGAAGTGAAAGGTGGCCGCAACCGGGGAGTGATCAGGGAGGGATGCAGTGAGGATCTCAGTGTCTATTGCAAGCACCTGTAAGGGGGTGGAGCTGAGATAATCCAATCTGGCATATGTTTTATGTGTCCCTGAGTAGTGCGTATAAGCCTGAGTATGAGGGTGAAAGTGGCACCACATTTCTGAGAGCCCAAGAATGCGAAGCCGGGGGGAGGAGCCAAGATGGCAACCGAGATGGCTGCGTAAACGCTCGGCTCCGTGAGCCGTCTCACCCCGCGCATACATCCTGGCAACTATCCTGGGCCGTAACGGCGTATTTATGTAGGCGAAGGATAACTTTCACTTACCGTTCATTCCCGAGGCTCCTGCTTGCTGCAGACCCGTTGAAATGTCCCCGAATGTTTTGCGGCCTTCACGGAGCTGGGACCGGGGTCTTGAGTGCGAAGAGCGGCCGGCCGCGACTGCAACAACAGCGGCCTCTGGTGCTGGTGAGGAGTCGGCCGGAAGGAACTGAAGTCCTGATGGCCGATGGCGACGGTGCCGACCCGGCCCAACTAGCGGAGAACCATGTGGGGAGTGCGATACAGCTGAGTTGAGGGGAGTGCATGATACTTGGCCCCCATTCCGGTGTTGTATCCGGGCACACTAACGACTTTTCCCGGTGTCAGCGTGCGGCCCCCGGGGAGAGGCGGAGTTTTTAGCCTTTTGGTGACTCTCCGCTGAGAACCCTGCATTGCCTTTTGAGATTCCCGTTGTGAATCCTGTCTCTCCCTGGAGTGGGGCCCGACCCCGAGGTGAGGTGGAGAAGGACGAGGCCGGATCAGCTAAGATGGCGGATAGCACCCTCTTACGCACACCTCATCCGGGCAGAGAAGCCGTTGTGCGAGAGAGTCCTGGGATCTGGCGGCACGAGAAAGAGCCCACGCCCATAGATATATTGGCTGCATTAACAACTCTGCATATGACCCTGATCCGGGACGCTCGGGATCTGGGAAGAAGGATGGCCGCCATTGTTGTCCCGCCGCTCCACATGGGCATGGTTCAATCTCAAGGAAGCGCCGATGTGCCCGCTTCTGTGTCAATGATGACTGTTCCAGCTGCGCCTCCGTTCGTGGAGACGCCGATAGACCCGGTCCTTGATGCCGCTTTGGATTGCCCTGTTATGTATGTGAGTGACTCGTCGGGCCCTTATCTGTACGGCGGCTGCAGAAACAACATCGGTCCATAGTTTTGGTTGCCCCGGCGGCATTTCAACGACTACCGGAGTGTGTGACTTTCTCTTCCTGGCTGGTGAGACTGTATTCGGACTGGGGGATGTTTCCGGTATCGATACTGACACAGACGGATCTCCGCCAACCGTATTCGGCTGGGTCTTGGGGGCTACAGTCCCATGGAGTAATGGCGCTGCCCGGTCCGCCCGGATCGGTTGAACCCACCACACTGCTTTGTATGCCGACTGATGAATGGCCGCATGTGGGTACTATTGATAGGAAAGGCCAGGGGTGAGACCGTATAGGACATAGTGGAACGCATTGTTGGCTCACGGTGACTACAGGGACACTCAACGGGGATGTTATTGATTGTTTTGATGATTATTGCTTACTGTGGCTATATCGACCGTGCTTTTATGATGGTAATTGTGCGCGATGGGTGAGGGGGGGCCGGGTGGTTTGATCGAGGGCCCTTCTCCGCCTTTTTCCTTTTTCTATTATTCTATATTTCGGGTTCTCATTTAGGGCGATAGGCACGCTGCTGGGGGGGGTAGGCCGTAGCCTTCTGCAGGGGTGCAGGGTGGGGGGTAGGGGGAAGGGGGTTGTTTACTTGTTCTTTCTTTGTTTCTATGGCCCCTTGTCTTTTCTTCTTTTCGGTGTCGTCGTTCTTCATGTTTCCTACAGTCTGTTTTGTTTTAAGGGCTGGGGTGCTGTTCGACGTGGCCTGTATGTGTTGTTTACATTTATCCTGACTCGTATGCCTTGCCCCCATGTCTTTCAGTGTTTTCGCACTCTTTGCAGATTTCTGTTTTATGTTGCTATTGTAGGACCATGTATGACCGTATGGCAATTATTCTGATGTTTTTTCTTTTTAATTTTTCTTCACTGTAAAATGAACCCCCTTGAATCCTGCTTATCACGCTGTACGCTTGAATACGAGTTATATCCTGGATGCTTATCTGACCCCGAATTTTGGGCTGCTGTATCTTTTTGTATGGCTTTGCTGAACTTCCGGATTGCCTAGCGGCCGGCCGGGATGGTTGTAGGCCCATGCTTGTATTTCTGTGAAATGATAATAAAGGTTCTCAAAAATAAAAAAAATTTAAAAAAAAGAATGCGAAGCCGATCCAGGTCGGTTTGGGAGAGACCTCCAACTTGGGTTGTGCGCTGACAAGAGCGGTCAGTGATGTTGTCGAAGACCACGTTTAAGTCCCCCCTAACGGCAAGCATCGTTCAGTATTAGCTGTCGCCTCTGTGAGTACTGTATGGAGAAATCTCCCTTGACCTTCATTGGGGGCATAAATAGAACCCACTATGAGGGGAATCCCCCCACCTGGAACCGGTATGTGAGTAAGCGGCCTTTAATTTCCGCCTCCTTCTGGAGGACCTTACCTTGGAAAGAGCGAGAGACAAGTATAGCAACCCCGGCTGATTTAGTGGAGTTAGAAGAAAATAGTTGCGTGGGGAATGCCCGGGACCACAATCTGTGGTGATCTTTAAGGACAAGGTGGGTCTCTTGTAAGAGGCAGATATCAGCCTGTGAGTGTTCTAGACAGTGGAGGACCGCACTGCGTTTAATCGGGTTGTTGAGAGCACGACATTGAGGGTGAGAATTTTAAGTGATGTTGGGGCCAGGGGACATGTAGAGGGGGAACTGGCTGGGATAAGGTCTGGAAGGGCCTCTCAAGAGCTCCTGGTTACAAAGGGGAAAACAAGGTTCGATAGCGCTGCAATCTGGTACCTGAAAGAGGATGGAAGGTGGACGAGGGGAACAATACCCCCAAAAGAAACCTGCAAAACCCGCACCAAAGAAAAACCCCACCCCGTCTAACCTGAAAACAACCAGAGCAAGAACTGTTCGTAAGAATGGTCCATCGTCCCAAGACGACTGGTGTATCATCCAGTTGGCGTCCATGGTGTGATCAATGGGAAGGAAAGCGCTCCCCCGCCACCACCCCGAACCAGTAAGGAAGCATTAGGATGGTTCAAAAAAAGCTTAGTAGGTCCAGGACCATCATTGGTCCCCAGAGCCCTCCCCCCGAGGGCCTAGGTAGCTGCCACCAATGCTTCCTGTTGGGTACGGGAAATTTCCGAGGCGGGCGGTCTTCGAGGGCGCCGTCTTCTGCCCTGTCGTTGCCATCCCGATGGAGAGGTCTCTGGCCTGGATCCCGGCCCGTCGGTCTCCTCCTCCTCACTCGGTGGGGCCAACCCCAGCAGTCGGCATGCATCCATTAAAGAGCGCAGTTGGTGGAGTTTACTGTTGTATCTGAAAATTAGGAGAAATGGGTGCCCCCAGGACTATGGTGGTAAGTCACTGGGCGGAACTGCCGTCGTTGCTGAAGAGTGATCAGTGCTAGGTCTTGATATAGGACCGGGGAATGACCTTGAAGTGAGATAGGGTGGAGAGTCCGTGCTCTAGAAAGGATAGGGTCTTTGGTCTTGAAGTCTTGAACTCACACCAGGATATCCGCCGGTGGTGCGTTGGGACCGCGGGGCGGACCCACTCTGGGTGCTCTGTCCAAGACGACGTCAGCCTCGTGGGAATCACAAGTATGTGCCGGAAGAGGCCAACTGTGAAGGCAAAGAGGTCTCGGTGTCGTCTATCAACCTCACTCCCCAAATTCGGATTTTATGTCTACGAGAGCGGTTTTTCTAAATCTTCCAAATGCATTTGCATGTCTACGTTCTGGTCTTGCAACCGAAGGACTTCTTGCTGAAGCGTCGTCAAGTCTGGGACTATGGAATCCCTCTTCTCTTCGAGTGCAGCCACCCGCTCACCAACTCCGTCGACATCCCGGCGTATGTCTTTTGGTTCCATGGCGAATTCGGCTTTGACTGACTGGATATCTTCCCTGAGAGTGAGGAAGAGTGATTCTAAGAAGGCCTTCATGATGGGTTCATCCCCGGCTGCCGCGGGGCGCTTCGCTGTCTCAGTTTCCGGCGCTATGTTAGCCATGTCAGTAGTGGGCTGTGGGCGACCAAAGATGTCTTTCTGGGGTTTCGGTTTGTTGGGCCTGGCTTCGGACATGCTCATTCAACCCCCCGAGCACCCAATGGAGCAGTGGCAGAAGGTCAGGAGACTCCTGGGGCGTCCAGGTCTTCCAGCCAGCGGCTGTCGTCTCCCTAGGAGAATTAGTGCTGACAGAGACAAAGGTGTGTGGGCCCTGCCTATCGCGGCAGCACCGATGGCTGGGGTCCAGTGAAAGGGCGATTCCCAGAGTTGCTATCATGTGTACTCTCCCGTCAAAGATGGCCACTGGGAAAACTCTGAGCCCACACGTGGAGGCAAAGGCCAAACACTCCTCGTATAATGAGATGCAAGCTGGGATGTTCCCGTGGAGAGCCCTGTGATTGAGGTGTAGGGGCCGCTCACTGAGCGCGTCAGGCCCCCTCCGATGCAGCCCCTGGGCCGCCCCTCCATCGAGTGGTATGTCCAGCAGAACTGCGTGGTCAGGAGAGAGATAAGAGGCTAGGTGTAGGGGAGTGTCACTCTCGATGGGTCACCCCAAGCCCACCTCGTCTCCCAGCACCAGATATCAGCGGTATTGGGGTCCAGCGGTCTCTCCCAACGTGTCCGCAGACCCAGTAAGGGTGCAATTTGGGGCCTCTCCCGACCCTCAGATCACCACCGGTTTGGGACAAGGACCCGACACCAGTCCCCGCTGAGCACCCAATTGAGCGTCGTGTTGTCTCTCAGGGCCCTCTCCTGCATCCCCCCGCCGGTGGGTCCCAAGGTGCGGTCTTGAGCGGACCCCCCAGTCGTCCAAGTCCGGCAGGCGAGTGACCCAATCCCAGTCCGCTGGTCTCCCGGCTGCAGGCCCACTTCACTCTCTAGACTTCAGAAGGTCTTCCCTGCTGGTGCTGACGTCCTGGATCAGCTACTCCCAGGCCTGGAAGCAGGATGTGGTCCTCAGATGTCCCCCCCAGCAGGCATGGGGTGGACAGGGCATCAGGAGGGGTCCTGTCGGCTCGTTGAACCAGCGCGGGGGGAGTGTAATAGTTGCAGGCCCGCCTCCGGGATGCCGCTGCCTCACCTGCTGCACCACCATGTAGTGTAAAGCTGTGTCGGGTGCTCCACCTACCGTAGTCCGGGGATCTGCACGGCCCAGTCGGATGTCAGAAACCGGGCAGCAACAGCACTCGACCCGCGCCCCGGGGCGAGCTCGGCAGAGTCTCCACAGGAGGGTATCCGGTTGCTCCGTTGATTCCTCTTCCCCGTGACCTCAGGGGACGGTGCCCACTTTGCTCAGGGCCCGGTCCTCGACCAGCACGGGCATCACCGGTGGCACCGGACGCCTGTCCTGTTGCCCACCGGCCGCCAAACCTGTACCACTGTGACCGTGAGGGAAGGTGCTGGCCTCGACGATCCGCGAAGCGATGCGTTGTCGGGGCCTCTCGAACTCGGAGAGGCCGGGCCACCTCCCGGCTGTTCCTCGTTGCCTCCGGCAGCTGCTCCCTCCGTCGGGACACAGGGCACCTAGTGGTTCCATAGGGACCCCCACCGCATTATCAGCGAACCTCGGGTTATTTAATGCCCCAAAAGGGCCGTGTTGTGCCGATTCAGGAGGCGACGTGCAGGAGCTAAGGAGAACACGTCCTATCCCGCCGCCATCTTGGCCACGCCCCCAAGCCGAAGACAAGGGACTTTAACAAGGCAGAGGCACTTAAATAGCCAGTATAGCCCAGCTACGAAGGGCTATAAGGCTATTAGAACATTCTGCCACTAGAGGGCAGAATGTTCTATCATATTAAACAAAGGCTTTAAGGAGCGCAAGGGGATTGTAATCCCCTCAGGCTCGCTGAAGCCTTTGTTCACAGCCAGAGCTGTGAACAAAGAAGCATTAGAATGTTGGAGCTCCGGGCTTATACCAGCCATTATAAGTCTGGAGCTACTCCATTGTTTTCAATGGAGCTTCCAACATTC
Organism: Lissotriton helveticus; assembly: GCF_964261635.1. Classification (NCBI taxonomy): domain Eukaryota; kingdom Metazoa; phylum Chordata; class Amphibia; order Caudata; family Salamandridae; genus Lissotriton; species Lissotriton helveticus. Next base: position 710,819,317 of record NC_136059.1, on the reverse strand, counting down.
CAATGTTCTAATATAGCCTTATAGCCCGCCGTAGAGGGCTATACCGGCTATTAAAGTCCCTCTCCAGCGTTAAACAAGGGAGAGGGACTTTAATAGCGGTATAGCCCAGCTACGAAGGGCTATAAGGCTATTTGAACATTCTGCCACTAGACGGCAGAATGTTCTAACAAAAACGAACAAAGCCTTTTGGGAGCGTGAGGGGATTGGAATAACCTCAGGCTCCTTGAAGCCTTTGTTCACATCCAGAGCTGTGAACAAAGAAACATTGGAATGTTGGAGCTCCAGGCTTATACCAGCCATTTTAGGCCCAGAGCACTCCATTGTTTTCAATGGAGCTCCCAACATTCCAATGTTCTAATAATTATTATAAGCAGGGCATAAGTCGAGGGTACATGTGGGTAGACGGTGTCTACCCATTCCTTTTACCTAGTGGATGTCATCTACCCTGCCAAGAGGTTGGGCCCCACAGAAATATACTTAACTTCTCCCAGTGTCATTTTCCGACTCTGAGACACATTCAGCAGGGCCTGCACAGTGTCTGCTTTTGTTCGGAGCAGCAAGGTGCAGGAGTGGAGGGATCTTATCAGATTCCAGCTGGGCCCATAACAAAAGAGGAATTTAAGGGGCGATCAGGCCTTTTTTGTTGGAGTATCCTAGCTCAGAGCTATCTGGAGCCTCACACATAATTGCACTGGAGGGGTAACAAAGGCACACAGCTTATCACTTCACATGTACAAGAGATATGAATGCACTGTCAGAATGCCAGATGTATTGGTATGACCTAATTTACATAAATAACAATTTGAATACTACCATTTTGTTTTGTTTCTTTTATAGCACTACTGATCCCAATGCCTGGTTTCAGAGCGCTTTACATCAAACCTACACATTACACATCAACAATAAATTATATGTGTGTAATTCAATGTGCAGGTTATGTTAAATAAGACAGTAAGAGTTACAAGGAGTAGGAGCCACGTGTCCATCACTCACTGTGCTATATTGGAAGGATTACAATCTATGAGAATTAGTACTCCTGAGGCGGAAGCCGGGAGCGGCACACGTTATGTTTAAGATTTGAGTGTCACTTATTTTTCTCTGTACTTTTAAAAATCTATCTCACCTGGCAACATTACTGGCAGATAAAAGCAACTCCCAGTCCCTGCGCAGCGGATCTTATCGCTGTCAAGGACCCAAACAAACTATCATTTGTGGACGCCATTGCCGGCGTGCACCGAGGCCTCGCCCCCTTTGAGGCCACCCCCCCCTTCTAATCCCTCCTCCACGCTAAATATGTGTCCTTGGAGGAAGCGCAGCGGACGAGCGCAGCGGGCGCGCCGTCTGCGCGCCGAAGGCGTGCCTAAGGCAAGCCCGTCTGCGCCCGTCCGCGCCAGGACGGGCCGAGGGCCAGCCACCCTGGTCCCTTCTACCCAACCTACAATATCATACTCCAGAGACTTCCTGCTTCAACTGGATCCGCGCCTCCAGCCTCCCTGTACGATCTTTCTTCACGGTGAGAGTTCTCCTTCCCACTGCTCGCACTGCTCATTCAAACTCACCCCGGTGATGAAATATCAAGCACCCCGGACCATCGTTAAGATGGCCCTGTTAAATTGCAGATCCCTGCCCAAACATAGTCATGACATTTTTATGCTTCTGGAAGAAGAGCAATTTAAGATTCTATTTCTCACCGAGACATGGCTCACCCCAGACTCAGACTTTGATGTGGTGCAGGCGCTACCGCAGGGTTACCTTATACAACACTTGGATCGAGCGAAGAGAAAGGGAGGAGGGATAGCTATTATCCACAAGGAACAACTTTCATGCAGATTTCGGGACATTCCTCTATTGAACTGTGAAAATGTTCATTTTAGCATTCAACTGTCCCCCTGTAAATCACTCTCAGAAGCCCTTATCTACCGCCCCCCAGGAGCCCTGGGCCAATTCTGCAGCTCCCTCGTGGAATTCTCCACAGCCATGACAAGCACCTTGTCTAACCTACTTATCCTAGGGGATCTTAATATCCACTTCGATAAGGGGGAGGACAGCACTGCATCAGAGCTGCTCTTGGACCTTGCCCCCCACCATCTTCATCTTCAGAATGACCAACCCACGCATAGTCATGGGCATTTACTTGACCCTATTTTTTGTAACATCGATACCTTGAAAACCAACGCCCCGATCCCTCTGCCCTGGTCAGATCACAGGCTCATCCCCTTTAGTTGGGAGATTCCGACCAATGTTCCTCTCATCCAACCTCCCGGTAGACTGGCTCGTCCCTGGGCAAAATTAGACCCCAAAAAATGGGAACACATTCTAGACCTCTCCAAGCCCAGCCTGGCCACCGACCCCGTAACAGCGGACGCAGAGTTCTCATCTTGGATCGAAAACTCCCTTAATACCATCCTTCCTAACAAACCATATCGGACATCCCGCAAAAAAATCTCCTCCCCATGGTTCACCCAGGATACCCGCCTTCTGAAGAAGCTATGTAAAAGGGCTGAAAGAACTTGGCGGAAAGTCTACGACCCCAATAGCAAGAAGGAATACAGGCTGGCCATCCTTAATTATAAAAAAGCCTTGAAAAATGCTCAAACATCGTTTTTTCAAGAGAAAATTAATGCTGCATCTTGCTCGTCGAGGGAGACATTTCGCATTGTAAAACTACTCTTGAAAACCCCAGAATCCACTTGTCCGTCTGTCCTCGCAGACAACCACTGTGATAAGTTGGCCACGTACTTCGATCAAAAAATTCACAATATTTTGCAGCAACTTCCGCCTATTCCTCTGGACCCATCACCTATTTCCCTAACACTAGCCCTGAACCTCAACACGAGACTTGAGAGGTTCACTCCTATAAATAAGGAAATTTTGGCCCCCATCCTCCAATCTCTGAAAAGTGGCTCACCTTCTGACCCTGCCCCAGTTAACATCTTAAAACAAGTAACATCTACCATCCTCAGACCTATGGTACACCTGATTAATGCCTCTTTGGCATGTGGAGTGGTTCCCCCAAGCTGGAAAAAGGCGAAGGTTAGAGCCCTATTAAAAAAAACTAATCTAGACCCCCTCAACCTAACCAATTTCAGGCCTATTTCGCTCCTCCCCTGCATTAGCAAAATGACAGAAAAACTCATAAATGCCCAGCTTTCACACTACCTAGAATCAAATGAACTACTTAAACCATCTCAGACGGGTTTTCGCCCCGGCCAGGGCACGGAAACAGCAATGGTGACGGTGGTCGAGGAGGCCAGGAAGATCATGGATGCAGGAGGATCAGTGGCAGTGATCCTCCTGGATCTGAGCGCGGCCTTCGACACGGTCAACCACCAAATCCTGGTACAGCGACTTAGTGATCTTGGGATTACAGATGTTGCCCTGACCTGGATAAAATCCTTTCTCCATGATCGATCATTCCAGGTGATCGAGGGTAGTTATACCTCCAGGGAGACCTCTGTACGTTGCGGAGTGCCACAGGGCTCCTCGTTGAGCCCAACGCTCTTCAACGTTTATATGTCCCCTTTGGAAAAAGTAGTCACACCGCACGGGATTAAACTCCTAACGTACGCGGACGACACCCAGCTGGTTGTCTCTCTCTCTCAGGAGGAAAACCCTACCACGCCACCGGACTCCACTGGACCGACCACAGCTGCGTCCACTTCAGCTTCAAAAGATCCACGACCCACCACCACCCGCAACAGGTACCTCACAGGAATTGGAGCAAGATCACCGCAGACCAGCTCACCACCTCCCTCAGCCAGAGCCCACCCGCCAACACAATGGACCCCAATGAAGCAGCCTGCAACTTCACACAGTGGCTGACCGCCTGCGCCGATGACCTCGCGCCACTAAAGAACCCTCCCAGCAGACCCAGAAGCAAGAAGGCATCCTGGTTCACCGACGACCTCTAGGACTCCAAGAAGACCTGCCGCACCCTCGAGAAAGCCTGGCTCCTCGACCGGACCACCGACAACATGACCGCCCTCAAACACGCTACCCGCAAGCACCACCAGCTCATCCGCACCACCAAGAAGAAATCCCTGAAGGAACGACTTGACAACAACGCCCACGACAGCAAAGAGCTCTTCACTATCGTCAAGGAGTTCTCCAACCCCAGCACCGGCACCAACGACATCAATCCGTCACAAGACCTCTGCGACTCCCTCGCCTCGTTCTTCCACCGCAAGATCGCCGACATCCACAACAGCTTCGGCGCCCCACCCACGCACCCAACCGTTCAACCAACGCCCCCCACCGCCACCCTTCGCACCTGGACCACGGTGACCACCGAAGACACAGCCCGCACGATGAACACCATCCACTCCGGATCACCGACCGACCCCTGCCCACACCACGTCTTCAACAAGGCCGACTCCACCATCGCACCCCAACTCCGGAACATCATCAACGCCTCCTTCAACACCGCCACCTTCCCGGTGAGCTGGAAGCACGCCGAGATCAGCGCCCTCCTGAAGAAACCTACAGCGGACCCCACCGATCTCAAAAACTTCCGCCCCATCTCGCTCCTCCCTTTTCCTGCTAAAGTCATCGAGAAGATCCTCAACAGACAGCTGACCGCCTTCCTCGAGACGAACGGATCCCTCGACCCCTCGCAGTCCGGCTTCAGAGCCAACCACAGCACCGAGACCGCCCTCATCGCAGCCACCGACGACATCCGGACCCTGCTCGACAAGGGGGAAACAGTGGCCCTCATCCTCCTGGACCTCTCCGCTGCGTTCGACACGGTCTGCCACCGCACCCTAGTCCGGTGCCTCAGCAACATCGGTATCCAAGAGAAGGCACTGGAGTGGATCATCTCGTTCCTCGCCGGAAGAACACAAAGAGTCCGCCTCCCCCCGTTTCCCTCCGAGGCCACCGAAGTCATCTGCGGCGTCCCGCAAGGATCTTCACTCAGCCCCACCCTCTTCAACATCTACATGAAACCTCTCGGAGCCATCGCACGCCAGCACAACTTCAACATCATCTCTTACGCCGACGACACCCAGCTGATCCTCTCCCTCACCAGAGACCCCGACACCGCCAGAACCTGCCTACACGAAGGGATGAAAGACGTCGCCGAGTGGAGGAAGGACAGCCGCCTGAAACTGAACTCGGACAAGACCGAAGACCTCATCCTGGGATCTTCGCCCTCCGCCTGGGACGACTCCTGGTGGCCCCCAGCCCTGGGCACCGCACCCAAGCCAACCGACCACGCACGCAACCTGGGCTTCATCCTGGACCCCTCCCTCTCGATGACCAGACAAGTCAACGCCGTCTCCTCATCGTGCTTCAACACCCTGCGTATGCTTCGCAAGATCTTCCGCTGGATCCCGACCGAGACCAGGAAGACTGTCACCCAGGCACTCGTCACCAGCCGACTGGACTACGGAAACGCCCTCTACGCCGGAACCACAGCCAAGCTACAGAAAAGACTCCAGCGCATCCAGAACGCCTCCGCCCGACTCATCCTGGATGTCCCCCGATGCAGCCACATCTCCAGCCACCTGAGGAACCTGCACTGGCTCCCCGTCGACAAGAGGATCACGTTCCGGCTCCTCACCCCCGCACACAAGTCTCTCCACGACCTGGGCCCCAAATACCTCAATGACCGCCTGACCTTCTACACGCCCACCCGCCAGCTACGGTCCACCAGCCTCGCCCTCGCAGCCGTACCACGCATCCGAAGAGCCACCGCCGGAGGAGGATCCTTCTCTTACCTGGCTGCCAAGACTTGGAACTCCCTCCCCATCCACCTTCGGCTGACCCAGGACCATCTCACCTTCAGGAAACAACTCAAGACCTGGCTGTTCGAGCAGTAGCATACCCCTCCGCCCAAGCGCCTTGAGACCCTCCCGGGTGAGTAGTGCGCTATACAAATGGCATGATTGATTGATTGATTGATTACCAACAAGCTTTACTCCTGTCTGAGAGACATAGTCAGCTGGATGGACAGCTCTCACTTGAAGCTCAATAGCGACAAGACGGAGATACTGGTAATGGGGAACCAGGCTCATTTCCGTCCAGAATCTTTATGGCCCCCTTGCATGGGCAAGCCTCCTACCCCCAAATCCGAGATCAAAAGCCTCGGATTATGGCTTGATCAAAACCTCACCATGCACACTCAAGCTAGGAAAACGGCCGGGGTCTGCTATGGGCTTCTGCGATCCGCCCGGAAAATTCTTCCTTTGCTCCCCTTTCCATCAAGGAAACTCCTCATCCAAGGCCTCATTCTATCACGCCTGGATTATGGCAACGCACAGCTTCTGGGTGCCCCGCGGAAAGTTACTACCAAACTTCAGGTGGTGCAGAACGCGGCCGCACGGATCCTCACCAATACCAAGAGCCGGTGCTCGGCCAAGCCTGCCATCAAAGCACTTCATTGGCTACCCGTGGTGGAAAGAGTGCAATTTAAGTCGCTTTGTCTTACGCACAAACTCCTCAACGGTAAAGCCCCTCCCATCTTCAGAGACCTGGTGACCCCTTACACCACCTCTAGACCTCTTCGATCCTCCAATGCCCATTTAACTCTGCCACCCAAGATTAAGAGAGCGCGATCAGGAGGTCGGCGTTTCTCTTACAACGCTTCCAAACTATGGAACTCCCTCCCTCCTGATATTCGTGCACAGCCCAAACTTATGGCCTTCCGAAAATCTCTGAAAACCTGGCTGTTCCCGTGAGCACCCTTTACGACTTCGCCTGTACTCATTCAGAGCTGGGACGCTCACGGGCAGCCATGCGCTTTAGAAATCCGGTAACATTTAACATTTAACATTTAACATGAACTGTAGGTAACAAAAGGATCTGTTTTTAAAAGCAGTAACCCACTTACCCATTTTCATAAGATAAAAATCTGTTATCTTCATGATACACCATTTGCTTTTCAGGAGACATATTAACGTGCTGTGCTACTTGGATTTAAAACTGAAACCAGACAAAACACAGATCTCTCCAGCAAATACATTGAGCTCCAGATTGCTTAATCATTATTATTATACCCTGAGATGTATTGGGCACACAAAGATCTCAGCAGCAGGTGCCTTAACCCCATAAGATGTTTCAAAATGCAGACTTTGCAACCAATTATGCACAACAGATTTCTCCTTGTTGTCAATTTCTTTATGGCAGGGTTTTAAAAAATAAATGTATAAATTGAGGCAGAGATTATGCGTTGGGGCTGCATCAATTTTTTGGCACACCTTCGACACAAAATCACATTTGTTAAATATTATAATGCGCTCAAATGTACTCATTATAGGTCTGCTGAGCATGTGTGAGTTCTTAAGATTTGATGTCACTTCCTGAGAGGTCATGGGTTGTTATGCCACTTCCTGTGATGCCACGTGCCATGTCATGTGTTGTGATTTCACGCATTGTGAAGTCACTTGCATGCTGCCAAACTTGGCTAGCCACCCTGCTTCTTTTTTAGTAATTGTGCTCTGATTATAAAATAAAATGTGCTGATGTGTTTTAAGCACTCATAGGTCGTTTGGACCTAACAACACTGAATAAATAAACCACTATTACTCAGTGGTTAGTTACACAAGTGATTTCCCACCTTTTTAGCGAGAAAAACGTGTTAAGTAGGGGAAAAAAGAAGTAGCAATGGGTGCGAGAAGTGCCATTTAGCATCTGAAACTAAAAAAAATGCAGCTAAAATCAGAAGAAAGAAAATACCACATCAGACGCTGCTGCTACTCGTGTCCTTCCTACCAGCTGACTCTGCTCCAATATATTGGTGGCCGTTATTTTATGACCTATTGGAATGTGCAAGCAAATCAATACCCCACAAAGCAAAACAAACTGCTACTGTCTGGCATCCTCTCGGCCTTATTGGAGGAAACAAAGCGAAGCCAACACAGTAATGAAAATTCAATAGACCAGATAACTCAAAGGTTGTGTTTCACTGAAGCATAGCATATTACAGCGTTATTTATGAGAGCTGGGTCTGCGAAGCCATGTTAACTGGGACTGAAACAAGACAACATTCAGCTAGGAAAAGAGAGATGAAACATGGAAGGAGGACATTTTATAGGCACTGTGAGAAATTTGAACATAGCGAAGGACAAGCATGATTAAACAGAGGTCATGGCCACTGAAGATGGTTATAAGGCCAAGCTTATGGTAGGAAACTAGCTTTGGCAACGTTGAAATTGAAAGGAAGGAAAGCAGAAGTTCATTGTTATGTGTGTTCCGAATGTTTAAGAATGATTTTGTTAGTGTAAATTAGGTTAGGTTTGGTTTAATTTCCTTTTGATATTTTATGTTACACAAGTATCCCAAGGCTTCAAAGAGCCCACCGTGACAGGAACAGCACCATACAAAGACGTTATCTTTTTCCATCAACACACAGTAGGATTCATATCTGCATTAATTAATGGAACACAATATTTAGCTTGTTAGATCTCTGGAATAAAGCATCCCTTCAGAAGCGTGGAAGACGCAGAGCTTAGGATCAGTACTGATTACATTGTGGAAACAAAAATATGGAACACCAAAACATTTAAGTAAAACAATCACTGCCAAAGACAATATTTCTAGCTTTAATGCTAACCCATGAAAAAGCATGGTCTTTGCACGAATTAGCACGTTGAAACCGGAGTTGTTGACTTTGTGACTGTTTCTTTAACTCCTTATGGACAGAAATTGCTGCGTTCCGTCCTGGATCATAAAAAGTGGTAGAATGGCACGATTGTATCAGTAGACTAGTGTTGTTCCAAAAAGTGGTAGTTAACTATTTAAATCAGTGGCTGCCAAGTATGGCTTATGACAATGTTATGAGCAGCTCCAGAAATCATCAATAAGTGTGTGGCGACCAAAAGAGATCTGTCTCAGCCGCATGACTCTTGAGAAGGAATTCCTTTGGACCCTGAAGACTATTAAAAGAGACGTGTCATGGCATCCAAGTGACCCCATGTAATGCTGCCACTGTAAGCCAGCCCATGGCCTGTGTAATGTATTACAAACAGTTTGTGATCCTTAAGAGAAAAAGAAAAATAGGAACAATATTATGAACCGCAAACGTTTTTTCTTCACTAGAAATACAAAAAATGTATATATAGAAAATACAAACCTTACAATTGACCATTACACATCCTGCAGCAAATGTGTTGGGTAACAAGCGCAAACCACATGTGCAGAAACAACATTAATGTACAATGAACATGTCTAAAGTACAGCTGTGTTTTTGAATTAAAAATAGTGTTTTAAGTATCGACAGGAATGGGTCAGATATAATTCAGAAGACAAGCACTCAGATGAAAATACGAACTTATTTACCAATTTGGCAAGTGGAACTGGATCTTGGCACCCATTACAAGTTTAATGAAACGAACAATTTGAGCTTTGAGGAGCTTTGAGGATCTAAGAGTACTACATGGCTTTGACAATAAAATGTTTTGACATTTTCGACTTTGACAATAAAACGTTGATGCTACTTTCCGACTAGATCCAATGGGAGACACTGCTTAAATCTTCTTCTGGTAAGTTATCTTCACTTGAAAGATTTGTGACTATTCAGTACAGGTTACCACAGTCATTCAAGCTATAAAAAAAAGTACTACGATGGCACCTTTGCCAGAAATGGTGAAGTCACTTGTTTAAGTGAAAAAGGATATCCTGTGGGTCCTACATGAAAAGGTCCCTCTCTTGAAAGCTCTCATTCTGATAACAAAATACATATTATTTATCACTGTGCAGTCACTTTTGAACTACAGTATGGATAAGCTCGGGTGCAATCTCAGTCAGCCCCACATAATCATCCATAATACTCGTCCACAAACATGACAATCTCAGAAGGACTGCATATGGGTAGATGTTGTGATGCAACAGGGATGAGAACATGCAGCGTTAAATCAGAACATAAAATCAGAGAAATGATTCAGCTCATTACTCTGTGCAGTCCCCTGCTGCACATACCTCGTTTGTCTTCCTTTCAGTATGCAAGGCTTTTTCAGCAAAGTGAATCTCTACTTTCAGGAAGATACAATAACTTTCTTCCATTTTACAAAAGAAAATCGGATTGGAGGTGCTTGATCCCGACAACTATGATTGGGAATAAAATATTATGTGGCTCCTTGAAATCCCGGAGAAAGTGGCCAATCCACAGTTCTATACATATGTGGAGATAGATGGTGTTCTTGGGGACACACATTTGGGCTTTATTAGCTTTGGTGCATGTTTAGACCGCCATTCTTGAGATTGTGGACTAAGGGGATGCAGACCTCCTGAGGCTACTAGATATCTTGGCAGCCTTGGACACCCTTGACTATCCCATGCCGGTTGAGATGCTGAGTGGACTGGCAGCAGTGAGAGAGACATTCCAGAGATCGTTGAGCTCATTTCTTAACAGACAAGATCAGCAGATCTGCAACCAGCTGAAACTATGATGGTGCATTGTCTTCATTGACTATGTCAGCCGCTGCCTAACCTGGTGTCAGTTCTCAGAATTTTGCTGATGCTACCTAAGGATCCAAGTCTGGACAGATAAAAGGATGCAGGTGTGTCTGAAGTGATTGAGGATTGAATGAATGAGTCTAATGGTGTAAAAAACGGAATGCTTGCTAATTGATACTAATCATTGCTGAAAAACAGGAGGGCTAAAATGAGGTGAAACGTAAGATAAGGACTGGTAGGGTGTACTTAAATGAACAGCTGGCAGTGACAGTCGTCAATCAGACTATATATTTCTGAAACAATTATCTTAAAGTATCATGCAAACCTCAAAATCTGCTCTCCCTAAACACTGTAAAACATTTGCAAGAGTGGTTGCCTGTTCATAAAATGTACTATGTCAATCACTGACAGTATTATTGACAGTTACTATTTTAATGTACTAATAGTAGGTGCATCAAGTGCCAAGGTTAGCAAAATACAAACTTTTCCAAAATCCAGCAGTTAACATGACTCTCGAGATGCCATTTCTTCTGAGACATGCCACAACCTTTACTCGATTCTGGTAGCATCGCGGTTCCAGTTTTGGACAATTATCTGGAAACATAAAATTTTATGTTGCACTGTCTCTGAGTATATGAAGCTCGACTTTTCTTTGCGTTGTTCAAGCAGGACTCTTTGATCTACTGGAATACTTTTATTAGTGCCTACTAAAACCACCATGAACGGCAAGCTATGTCTTATATTCTTTGCTGGATGGTATTAGCTATATCCAGCTTTTCGGTTGCTAATGCTTCTTGGCTTAATCAGTTCTCTGTGCTTAGTTTACCGTTTCAAGTTTTTAGTGCTATGAAAATATAAAATCAAATTAAAATTAGTGAAAATTGTGTTTGGGAGATTTAACATAGTGTGTCAGAATCCCCTCAAGTCAGATGGGTACACCTAATGGTACATCACATATGTTGAACTGTGTTTTGAAGTTACTTCCAATTCCTTCATTCCCTAACACACAGCTCAGTGCAGGGGGAGTGAATTTGAAAATGTTACAAGTACCACAAGTATGATGACCCGTTACTGAGGGAAGAGCCAATCTGTGATTGAGATTGGGATAAGTATTATTTTTAGGGATTAGGTTTTGAATTAGTAGTAGAGTTAGGTCTGGGATTAGGATTAGGTTTTTATTTTGGTGTCTTGTGGCAATAGTTGGCCTCTTCAGTTACAACTAGGTTTGAAAGCACAACATGTGGAGTAAAAAACTAAGCTCCTGAATTTAGAATTCACAAATGATTCTTAACTATCTTGCACATCCAAGCCAAGATGTTTTGGCTTTGTAAATTGCCCAAAAAGGATCAGCATCCTTCTTTAGGGCACCTCCGATACCCGCCTGTATTACACTCAGATCCTATGGGCCACCAGACAACCAAAGGCCGCTGAACCTTTTTGGACAATCTACAAGGCCAAAACATGATGGCTTAATAGGTTGGAGGGATTACTCAGTCTTTCTTATCAAATATCCTTGCATGTAAAGTTTTTAATCATTTCTAGGGTAATCAATTATTAAGAGGGAAACTTAGCAGTTATATCCTAAAGTATTTTAAACAAATATCTGGATCCCAGCTTCTATCAAGTAATATATGTCAAGAAGTCCCGACTAGCGGTTGAGCGCACCAAGCTGCTATTTACCTACCTTGGTGGGGTTTGGATATCAATGATAAAGCATGTCACGATAATGTGTGGGTGAGGTGACCTTTCTTGGCGCCATATGTAGGTAAATGCTATTTACCGATTCTAAAATACCGAATTTTACCGATTCGGTATTTCAGAATCGGTAAATGGTATGTAGCTAAAAATTCAGTAAATATTACCGATTCGGTAATATTAGGTATTACCGAATCGGTATTTACCGATTCAGTAATTCCCACCGAATCATCACCTACATTGGAAATGGCTCAATACCGGTCGTTAAGCCTGAAATTTACCGAATTTCGGGTTTATCGACCGGTAATGAGCCACCTACATCGGGCCCTAAATCTTTTTGAGATTCCTGCATGGTTTTCAAGGGGCATATAATTGTCCAGTTTGGACCCTAGCACTCTTACTGTTATATACTATTTTATTAGTGATGTGCATGGGTCTTAAACCTCTCTCTCTCCCCCTCTCTCTCTCTCTCTCTCTCTCTCTTTGTGTCTCTTTCTCCGTATATTTGCATCTTTTAAATTAGGCACAGCATCCAAAAACGGATATACTCAAACTAATTCATGGTAAATGTATTAGCTAGTACATTTACATCGTCTTCCAGTTACCAACCCATTCTACTTCACCTTAGGCCTTCATGGGGCAGAAGGGTTTTAAAAAGGTGGTACAAGCACTAGCATTCTCCGTAAGCCTAGGTGGAGTTCGGGTAGTGGCGTTACACGGAACTCCGCTGCACTATGCGGATTTCCGCAAGTGGGCAGAGTTGCTTGAGTTTGTATTGGTGTTTTTCTATACTTTATTGTGTGTTTTGGTGAGTTTTTTTCTTAAACATTTTTTAGCTAGCCTACTTCCTTATTACTCTCCTTCCTTCTTTTTCCCTGTTTCTTTTTTTTTCTCTCTTGCCCCCCAGCCCCATGACAGATAAGGGCGCACCAAGGCACACCAGTAGCAGCCAGCTTCCTTGCAGGTGGTGGTGCCATGCAGGGGTGCAGTCCCGTGCCCTGTTTTCCGATGTGGAGGTGGCAGCGCTGTTTTTTTATATCAAGCGCCACATTTCCTCCACCCTGGTAGCAGGCGGCAGGCCTTGGACTGGATATGGGATGCAGAAGTGCCACCAGAGCCTGCAGTGCTGGGCGAGGGTGCGCCAGGCAGTTTACCGATGCTCTGGGGTCCGGCGCACCCATCAGCAGTTAGTGCACCGCTGGCCCGACATCCTGGACCGAGTGAAGGACCTGCTGGACCTGCTAGGAGTTGAGGTTAAGGGACTAGGTGAGTAGCTAATTTTTAAAATTATTACTTGTGTGTTCTATGTTATAGCTAATATTTTTCCCTAAATAATAGCAAACATGCTGCTCACATGCAGGTAAGTTCTGGTTTCAAATATTATGTAATAGTCTAGTATTCTAGACAGGTGCTTAGCTTACCTAACCTAGTTATCAAATCGTACTAGTTGGCACTCGCTTGGGCTGATGTGACTAGTGATCATTATGTAAGAAGTTCTGTAATTAGTTATTTATAATTTCATAACAGCATGGTGCATGCCACACGGATGGTGCAGAGATGTTTGTGAACAACAACATCCATTTTTCAATGGAAGCTTGTGCTGTTGGCCTTTTCTGCCTGCCACACGAGCTTCCATTGACAAATGGAGGTTTGCGACTGCCCTATGGCCTATGGGCGATCGCATCAATTCGTAATAGACTAGTGAGTTCATCGTGACCGCGGTGCCGAACTAAGGTTGGGAGGTGCCAGAACCGCAACTGCATCCACCCGACATCGTTGTTATCAACAATAAGGCCCTTAGTGACTAGTGAATTGGCCCATCAAAGGAGGCTGAGTGATTGAGAATGAGATTTGAAAAAAAGCAAACATCATTTGTTGCAATTTTTATTAGTAAATCCAAAATGTAGTTTACTAAATTTGGAATAGGGCTAAGTAGGTAGGTTTTGGAAATTTGGAATAGGATAGGACGGTCCACGATATACTATTACTAGTTGATCTGATTTAGCAAAGTTCAATGTTATTGCGATTGCCTGTCAAAGTTGGGGTGATATTTATTCACCACTTATCTCTTTTTGTCTTTATGTTTTGCATCAGCATCCAGGGGCACGAAGAGGGCTGGGGCGGGTGATGGTCCGGGAGCTGCAGGTGCCTTCCAGAGTTTCTTGGCAGATGGCTCTGCTGGCACGAGTAAGTCCTCCTAGTGTTAACATTTATATATTTATTCCTATAACTTTTCTGCTCCTTTTTGAATAATGTTGCATCTACACTTTTTATATTTTTTATCCAAGACCTCTTCGATTTATCCATCTCTAAATTCTTGTTATCCCTGCATTATTCTATTTACTAATATTCTATATTTCAAGTTTCTGTACTTTACGTCAAACTGTCTCTAGTCTGTAGTTACTAGTCTGTCTGTAGCTTCCTCTCCTCTGCTTTTTCAGTCAGCTTTCCCTCTCCCATTTTGTGGGCGGCCGAGTGGTGGTATTCTAAGACTCAGAGAACCCATTGGTCACATGCTACTACTACTACTCATCTGAAGTACAGATTGCATGCCAATTGCCCAAGTAAGGTTTTCTATGCATGTATCTTGAGAAGAGAAGCCTCAATCACTAAAACAAGGGAGTGGCCATGGTCACGTTAGGCACTCCAAAGTTGTGTTTTCTTATTAGCTAGGCCTAGTATTATTAGCAGCAGTTGGTGAACCGATTACTGTGCACCATGTATGGGAGGAAGTATGAGGAGAATGGCCCATTGCATGTTCCAACCAATGCCATACACTATTTTTTTCTCAAAACATCGATTTAATCAATGAATAGCTCAAGCCACTCCTTAACAGCTTATCTCTTGACTTGAGGCTTTTTTCTAAATTGCCACCAACAAAATGACCAACCGTATATTTTTGATAGAAGATACTGTCTGTAAAGTATCCATATTGTAGTGAATAATGTGTATAGTGTATTTTTATTTTGCTAAATAATAGGGGGAGGCCTACCTGGCATCCAACAAACATGTAATCTTTTATTTGTAGTCACACCAACCAACTGTGCGGGGGCCAGCAGTGACGGCTCCAGCCAGTATGCAGATGCCGCAGCAGACGGGGGTGAGCCAGCAGCAGTGGCGGGTGATGGTAAGTCATTTTGCTTGCTTATTGACAATTAATTATAAACTCACCGTAAAGGTGTAGTGTTGTTGACTTGTAAACAACAGGTAAACACTTCAGGAGTTGAGCTGAGTAACTAATGGCCGCTCCTATCTTCAAATCAGCAGAGAAAGTTTCATGAACAAGACCTTTAACTATGGGTTGATGGAAAAGGGAAGGATGGAAGGGGAAAGAATGGGTGAAATGTAATATATATGACTGAAAGAGAAAGATGCGTGGGTGAAAGCACCGGATGCATAAATACTATAGATGCCTGATAGCTAGGATGCATGGGTGGGTGAATGATGGAAGAAAGGTATACAGGTAGGAAGCGTGTCTGGATAGGTGAAAGTGTATGCGTGAAAGGATGCCTGCCTGGGTGATTGAAATCCTGTGATGGTTTCTTTTGATTGAAATACACTTAAGGATGCATGGATGGGTAAATGACAAATATATGTTGCTGAAAGGTTTGTACTTGAGATAAGACTAGATTGAGACAGAGAGTCATGTTTGGATAGATGGCTATATGGATGGATGGGTAGTTTTAAAGGTAAAGAGTGGATTGGGAGAATGTAAAACTTGAATGGTGGTGGGTAGCAAAGTAAAGGGTGAAGAACAAAAAATCAAATACTAGAAGAACAATGCAATGATGAATGGAAAAATCCTTGAAAAGGAGAATAAGGAACTAAGGGTTTCTTCTGTAGTGGTGTTCTTCACATCTTTACTTGCTTGGAATGGTTTTTTGGGGAGTTTTTTTTTGTTTCAAAGGGTTGAGGAGGTGGTATTTCGGACTCCTCCGTGGACTCACTGTAGTTTTCAAGTGCAACATTATGTATCCTGCCTACCCACCCATCATCAATCACTTCCCTCCCTACACAACCTCGGCATCATTTTCTATGTGTTGAGCTAAGAACATTGTTTACAATTTGTCTTTTTTCTTTCTTGATGTGTAGATACTTCTGCTGCTGATCCAAAAACAACTAGCAGGCAGGAGATTGCAGACCGGACCCGGCAGCAGAAACTGGAGGCCATTGGGGCCGAGTATCGGCTGCTGGTGGCCTTGGAGCTTGAGGAGGCAGAAGCTGCTACAGATGCCCCGGGCCCCAACCAGGCCACCACAACCGTTGCTATGGTCCAATGGGCCCCTACCGCCATTCCACCACCACCGCTGCTGCCCCTTATTTCTTGCAATTTGAGTGTTGCATCATGCTAAGGCTGGCGAATAATGATGCCAGGCAGGAAAGGATGGACAGGCACCCGAAGAAGCTCCTATCTTGCTGTTAGTGCCCTTTTCAGCCCATTTTTTAATCTATTTTTTGGTGTTTGGGTGGGTGGGTGGGAGTTGGGGGATTGTTGGACATTTATGGACATTTTATTCTTGGACACTATTTGGACATTGGTTGGGGTTAGGGAGAGGGGTAGGCCAGTTGTTGGTTTGGTTTAGATTTGTACAGGGAATACACTTTTCATACTTTTACATGGTATGATTATGAATGATTACGCAAATGTTTTGTGGGGTTATTGTTTTATTCCACACTGCTGCCTTTGCCACAGCCAGTTTTAAAAATCTGCTGATAGTGTAAACAAAATAGTGATGCAGTACCCTCCCTTGTCCTACTACTCTATCCACCTAGTCTCTGCAGTCTACTCTGCTACTATATTAACCCCTAAGGACTCGGTGCGGGTGAATTTACATTGTATTATAAGATTGTCGTTCTACAATGAATCAATCAACCACAGTTCACTTCTATTTCCTGATTAGATGAAGCTAAGGCTGCATGGTTTTGCAAGGCGCCATGGTGGTGGTAGCAGTAGCAGCATGCATTGCTAGCGTTTCTTTTGTTATTGAAGGCAAACTCATCAGAACTGAAGGGAGGTCCCACTCCCACCTAGGCAAAATGGAACTGTAGAATAAGGCCTTGGGGAGTGGGGACTATTCATCGAAAGGGGAGTTAACAAATTGAAATAAAATAAAACTAGGTAATGCCGTTATTTTATGCAACCTTGATGGTAGTCACCAGAGACTAGACTACTAGAACAGACTGAGACACAAGAAGAGAGTATGATGAGCAATGAAAAATTGGATTAATCAGAACAATGTTGAGCTACTACATACTGGACGAATTAGACAATCTTAACTTTACATGAAAATTAATACAGTACCTGAATGATGATGCTAGCAATGAGGAGAGATTCCTCTGAAAAAAATCATACACTGTGCGGGGTGGATAATATAATATACTGCTAGTGTGGGCTATATTAGTTTAAGAATAAGATCCTTCTCACCCTGCACTGAATTGGTGTTGCTTTCACCACATCCGCCCCACCAAGTGTGTGATCAATTAATGGTGTAAATTGTTAAGTCACACCTCAATAAATCACATTGCCCATCATCTTGGCAGCCGATCATCATAAATCTGTTATGGGAGGAATAAGAAATGCATGCATGATGATAAGTAGTACTAGACTAGTACAGAGCCGTATATTAATTATGTGTGCCCCCAGAGTGACCCAAGTTAAATGCATTATGTTCTGTTGTACCGGGCTTTGAAAGATAGCAAATAAAATTAAAATATCTGGAGTCCATTAGGCAAACATAAACAATACACACAGTCATAATGATTGAAGAGAAAACAATTACACTGTATTGACAAATTGGGGTTGCAGCTCTGCATTCCTCTTGGACTGTCAATCTTGGGTGCCTGGTGGATGCAGTTTGGTAAGGTAAGTGTGAGTTGTTTTTCCAGTATGGAGCAAGGTAAAGGACCTATAGTTAGAATTGCGTACGGAGGAGTGAAACAAGAAGAATTTCAGAGGCACTATGGGTAAATCATGTCTGTTTCCGGCATTTACCTCCAACAACAGGCCCACCACCCACCCTCTACTTAGCTTCGAATTTGAGCAAGACAGCACTGAGCACACAGTCTCACACAAACACACGCACAGCAACGTGGCATTTTCCAAAGAGGTAACAACTCAATGCACCGCTGTCAGTCACACCACACTCACCACCGCCACTACACAGACATGTAGGTCTGGTGTTGTTGTTTACCTTTAGGCCACTTCAAAGTCATCATCATCCAAATCGTTTGTTTTCAGTGAATTTTAAAACGTCTATTTTCTTCTGGTGGCATTTCTCAAAGTAGTCACGCTCATGCCCATGCCCTGAGTTTTCCCATCAATCATCTCTGATCCTCCTGACTCTGATTGCGATTATGGTGTTCAATTGCGTACCAACAGTTTCCTGAATGAGTCCCGACTCATCCCAACTCAAAATGCAATGGATCTGCCTGCAGTACTACAATTTTGTTATTGAACAACAAGAAGGGAAAGACTGACTTAAGTCACTATTTTGTGTATAGAATAGTAGACATCATTGACAATAAACAACAATCACTAAGCGTGCAATGCATTCCATCATTTACCTGTTCTTTTGGGGCAGTCGCTCTAAACTAGTAAAGGATAGATAGATAGTCAGGGCCCAGGGTTGGAGGCAGGCATACATCTGTTTGTATTCTCCATTTAATGTCTGGCTTGAGGGAAATGGCTTTAGGGTAAGTCAGGAGTTGACTTACTTCTTTACTGACTGCACACAGTTGCAACTCCAATCCGGCAATAAATGAGTAAGATGGTGGGGATGAATTTGTGAGCCAGAAAGACAGTGACACACACAAATAATAAAGTAAATAATGTTCCTTAGGTATATCTTTTTTTTGGGGGAGGGGGTCAAAGAAATAAAGAAACTCGAAAGCCTAGTTGTCAGTTCATCCTCTAACTCTGGTGGTTCGCGCAGAGAAGGTCACCTAAACCACTACTTCCATGACGTGAGTTGCCGTCATCATCTTCCTGCTGTGGTACTTCAGGTATGGTAAAATCCAGTGGTAGACCTCTGTTGGGTCATTCAGATAGGCCTGGACCATCCCCTCAATGGTTATGGGTGCTCCCCTTTCCTCAGCCTCTTTTGCCATCGCCTCAGCACTGGACTTAAGCCCTGCCAGTAGAAACCATTCCTTTGCCGATTTTGGGGCTGATGCTCCTCTTCTTGTTGTTGTTTATATTGTTCTTGCTGTTGTTGGTGGTTTTGGCTGCTGTGAGCCAACTGCACTGCCCCCTGGCTCTGAAGTGGAACTTGAAGGCTGCCCTACAGTACTTGTTGTGGTCTGGAGGAGTGGGCCTCTAATTCCCAGATTTTCTTTTTCTAGCTGACTGGCTTGCACAGCTATCCAAGTGTTGTAGTTGGCAACATTCCCATCTAAAAGAGGAATGAAGTGCCCAGTAATGGTTTGTACCAGAGATCAAAAATTGTGGCACAAATGTAATGGTTGGTTTACACAATGTCTTGTTGCATCCTTGTATTTTCAGATAAGCAAAGGATTAAGCTCTCCATCAACTCATATGCTTCTTTTTTTCCTTCACACCTGCACACAATGCAGACACCTCCTTTAGCAGTTCCTGTAGCATGTGCAACAATGGGACAGCTTGGCCCATGGTACAGTTATCCTTGCTGACTTCACGTGTGAAGACTGCAAAATGAAGCAGCATTTCTGTCAGGCATTTAACTAGGCCCCATTGTTCCATCTCAATGATCATGCCTTTCACAGTTGCATCCCCTCTTTGCACGACATATTCATTGATAGGTCTCCACTACTCAAACAGACGTTCAAGCAAGTAATAAGTTGAGTTCCAGCATGTTGGCACTTCCTGGATTAGTGCTTTTACTGGCATTCTATTATCAAGTTAAATGATCATCAGCGGCTTCCAGGCTTTAAACGAATGGCAGAAATGTGTGCAGATTCTTCTGCAAGTGGTCAGCAAGTTGCTGACTCAGTTTTATTTTTTCAGAAAGTCTACAACAATGATGTTAATGCAGTGCGCCAAGCACAGGATCGTGAAATAGCCAAATCAGCCATGGCCTTAACTGTTTTACTGCCTTTGTCCGTGACAACAAAACCAATGTTAAGCTCCTTGGTCGCAGCCATTCAAAGACCTTAGTGTTAAAGTCTTCCAAAATGTTTGCAGCTTTATGGGATTTCTCCATGGCAAACATGGCTAATGTAGCATGCTTCCGGACACCATTAAAAATGTCAGAAGTGTTAACACCTGCAAATATCTTTTCTCTAACCTCCACAAAAGAGATCCAGTGTGCAGTGATGCACATGTAATCAGTGGCTTGGCAACTGGTCCACATGTCTGTCGTTAGATCGATAGTGTGAACAACACTCTGCTGCAAAGCTTGTTCAAGCAATTCCAGCACGTCATGGCATAGTGCTGGAACAGCAACTCTGGCGAAATAGGAAAGGCTGGGATCTTTCCATTTTGGGCAGAAGGCTGCCACAAATTCAAGAAAACCCACCCCTTCAACAAAAGAAAAAGGGAGGAGGTCCAGCCCTAACATTTTAGCCAGCTTTGCGTTGTACAAACATGCTGTTGGGTGGTTGCCATCGCACTGCCCCTCTGGCCTAAACATACTGAGAATGGTAGCCTGGATTTTTTACTTTTCCGGTGTCACTGATGCAGGTGACTCGAGACCAGATATTGTTAGGCTCAATGCGTGTTTTTTCATTGCGATACTCTCTTGCCTTGGAACCCTTGGTGTCTTGACCTGACTCTTGTGCCTTTGCGATGTTGCTGATGATGATGTGGGCGGTACCACTGCACTGCTGGGGACAGGTCTACTTTGTATACTGTATAAAATGTTTCCCGCTTTTTCACATTCCACCATGATCGGGTCTTCATCTCCTCCACCAACAAAGCTTGATCAGTTTTTCTCAGATGGGTTGTTTGGCCTCTGGTACCATAGTTTGTACCAAGCTTACCCCGACTAACACCTATCCACAAATGGAGCATAGACCAATGTTAACCTCCTTCTGGCTTACTGAAAAGAAGTCCCAAACTGGGGAACTTTTGGACACTTGCAATGTTGGATGAATTGGTAGGTGGGTGTGACGTTTGATTCTCTGCAGTACCTACTTCCACTGAGGTGGTTGTTGTGGATGTAGGTCTCTGCTGGGACTTTGTAAGTGGGCCAGCTGGAGGTGGTGTTGGTGTTATCTGTGTTGGTGGTATCTATGCCATATCCCTCACAGCAATTTGGGATGGGGTAATGTTGGTCTCCCCTGGGGTGGGACTATCATTATGACTGGCTTATCACCATCTTCCCCTTCTACATCTACCACCATAACTCTAAGGCTTTCCAGAAACTTACTTTTCCCTAGTTTGTCTTGTGGGCGTGGCGTGCGTCACTCTCAGACTGAGGTGGGATCATCATAAGGGGGACTTGGAGAAGAAGTTGGAGAAGAAGTTGATGGACTAACCCTCCTTTTCCTTACTGGGGATCTGGAAGACTATGGATCTTCTGAAAGAGTGGTTTGCTCTTCTTCCTCAGTAGGAAGATCGATCTCATTAACTGCCCCTACTTTAGGAGGAAGTACTACTATTGGTGGTGGCTGCGGTTGTTGTCGCCCACTTATCTGAGTTTCCTGCATTGATTGGGTACTACTTTGCGATAACGATAAGTCAATTTCAACATTGCTTCTCGTCTGCATTGTCATGATTAGACTGGCTGCCTCTGTGACAGACATGGGCTTGGGCCTAGGTTGATGGGGTGGGTCTGCGGATGTGGGGGTGCTGCTCTCAGCTTGATCCCTGGACACCGCTGCTGCAGGCACAATTTTTGGCTTCCCAGAATAGATACTGGGCAACCTACTAATGGGGGTAAGTGGCAGTGCCTGCTTCTTCTCACTGGCAACATTGACTTTCTTGGTACCGGAACCTTTCTTTGGAGCCATCTTGAAGCTGTCAAGGCAGTACCATGGGTGATGTTGTCTCCTCCTCTTGTGCACCTAAAAGCAAAAAAGCAAGTGAACATCAGTGAAATGTGGCATTGCTGTAGTTCAATAATTACTAGTACAAACAAATATTATAATATTACAATATATTATTATTATAATATATAATTTAGTGTTAGGTCACACTTGTTAATGTTACCTCAGTTATTTAAAAAAAGTTTGCAATATAGTGAAACCATTTGTGAGACTTTGACAACAACAAGGGCTTTCATGGTGTACTGTACTGTCCAGTACACTCACGAAGGATAGGAAAGAAATGAACAATAACAAAAACACAAATGTAACAGATTGGCATTGAGTATCACGTGGCGGGGAATGGATGCTGCACTCAGGGAGCTACAGCTGACAAATGATGACAATGGAATGGAAACATCCGTAGACAATTAATTCTGTTGTACATGTCATATAGCAGACATTGGGTTAATGTTAATGGTTCATCGATGCCATGTCATGTTACTATGAAGTGGAAATTAAAAGTGTGAAAAACAAATTGAAAAACAATTACAAAAATAATCAGACAATTTGAAAAAAAATGGAAAGTATCATTTGTTTTAAACAAATTGGAAAAATTTAAACTGAAAACTGAAAAAATAAATTAAATTAAAGAAATAATTATAAATAAGTCAAATATAAAACTTACCCTCAAGCGTCTAGTTATTAATTTATTAAGCTGCTTGTCTCATTGATCATGCAGGCATATGGCAAAAGGGCACAGTGGCTGAACGCACAAAATGGTTGCCAGCCACATGACCAGGCTACAACAAGAAGCAATGTGGTAAGGGGAGCAGAGGGAAGACATGCAGGCCTATGGCAAAAGCATACTGACTGCCCTTCACAAAATGGCCGCCAGCCACATGGCCAGGCCACCACAACAAGAAACAGGAGGACTGGAAAACAATGAACACCAGCAGGCCTAAGGAGGGCACAGAGTTTACCAAATGGCCCCCGCCAGTGCCATGCGGCCCTGAGGAACCAAGGCAAATGCATTGCTGGCCTACTTGCAAATACATTGACACACTGGCCAGACAAAGGAGGCATGCTTGCTAAACAACACATCTTTAATACAACAATGCAAAAAATGGAAATCCACCGGGCTATAAAGGTTTGCAAGTTACTTACAACCATACATATCCAACAAAAGCATATAATTAATCTAATGCATATAAAAAGTGAAATGCCACAAAAAAACTATTTTGTATTTTAATCCAATGCCATCCAGGGTCAAAATGATGTTCAAATTAAACAGACACCACAGAAACAGTTGTTGCAGGCACCCATGAGTAGCTCTGGGTCTATTGGCTGGAAAACCCATGGGCAGACTAGGCCATATAGTGAATCAATTCAAATCAACATTGCAGATTTATTAAAAACAAGGAGAAAAAGTAGTGAACTCTGCTACATTTTTGCTGAATAAAAGAAAAACAATTGCATCCAAAACAACAACGAGCAAGACAACATAGCCACCACAAAGAAGGCATGTAAGCCTATGGCAGAAGCACACTGGCTGCCTTCACAAAATGGCCACCAGCCACATGGTCAGGCCACCACAAGAAGCAATAATTACGACTCCACTGGAAACACAATGCAGGGCTATGGGAAAACACACAGGCTGCTTTCACAAAATGGCCACCAGCCACATGGCCAGGCCCCCACAACAAGAAACAATAAGCCAAGAGGAAGAAAGGGAAGACATGAAGGCCTATGGCAAAAAAGCACACTGACTGCCTCCACAAAATGGCCACCAGCCACATGGCTGCAACAACAAGCAGGAGACCTGTAAAACAATGAACACAAACAGGCCTATGGACAGAGACTTTACAAAATGCACCCTGGCCACATGGAGAGCCAAGGCAAATGCCGGGGCCTACTATTGCAAACACACTCACACACTGGACAGACAAAGGAGGCATACTCAACAACACATCTCAAGAAAAAAAGTGAAATATCACAAAAAACACATTTTGTATTTCAATCCAGTGCCATCCATGCCCTAAAGGATGTTTTAATTCAACAGACACCACAGAAACAGTTGTTGTTTCATGCACCCAGGTGTAGCTCTGGGCCTACTGGCTGAGAAAGACCTATTGGCAAACTACTGGCTACATGGTGAATTAAATAATAATTGCAAATTGATTTCAAAAGCAAAACATAAAGAAAAGGTAGTGAGGTAGTGAACTTGGCAGCAAGCTTCCTTAATAAAATAATTAAAATTACTAGGCCCTAACTGAAACCACAGGTCACCCATCTCAATAAATCTAGGTGAAATGCCACAAAAAAAACTATTTTGTATTTTAATCCAATGCCATCCAGGGTCAAAATGATGTTCAAATTAAACAGACACCACAGAAACAGTTGTTGCAGGCACCCATGAGTAGCTCTGGGTCTATTGGCTGGAAAACCCATGGGCAGACTAGGCCATATAGTGAATCAATTCAAATCAACATTGCAGATTTATTAAAAACAAGGAGAAAAAGTAGTGAACTCTGCTACATTTTTGCTGAATAAAAGAAGAAAAATTGCATCCAAAACAACAACCAGCAAGACAACATAGCCACCACAAAGAAGGCATGTAAGCCTATGGCAGAAGCACACTGGCTGCCTTCACATAATGGCCAACAGCCACATGGTCAGGCCACCACAAGAAGCAATAATAAGCCTACAAAGGAAACACAATGCAGGGCTATGGGAAAACACACAGGCTGCCTTCACAAAATGGCCACCAGCCACATGGTCAGGCCACCACAAGAAGCAATAATAAGCCTACAAAGGAAACACAACGCAGGGCTATGGGAAAACACACAGGCTGCCTTCACAAAATGGCCACCAGCCACATGGCCAGGCCCCCACAACAAGAAACAATAAGCCAAGAGGAAGAAAGGGAAGACATGAAGGCCTATGGCAAAAAAGCACACTGACTGCCTCCACAAAATGGCCACCAGCCACATGGCTGCAACAACAAGCAGGAGATCTGTAAAACAATGAACACAGACAGGCCTATGGACAGAGACTTTACAAAATGCACCCTGGCCACATGGAGAGCCAAGGCAAATGCTGGGGCCTACTATTGCAAACACACTCACACACTGGACAGACAAAGGAGGCATACTCAACAACACATCTCAAGAAAAAAAGTGAAATATCACAAAAAACACATTTTGTATTTCAATCCAGTGCCATCCATGCCCTAAAGGATGTTTTAATTCAACAGACACCACAGAAACAGTTGTTGTTTCATGCACCCAGGTGTAGCTCTGGGCCTACTGGCTGAGAAAGACCTATTGGCAAACTACTGGCTACATGATGAATTAAATAAATATTGCAAATTGATTTCAAAAGCAAAACATAAAGAAAAGGTAGTGATGTAGTGAACTGGGCAGCAAGCTTCCTTTATAAAATAATTAAAATTACTAGGCCCTAACTGAAACCACAGGTCACCCACCTCAATAAATCTAGGTGCATGGCCTTAATCAAACAAACAACACCAGTTTTCCAACCTGGGGGCCGATTACGATGCTGTAGTAAACGGCTCCGACCAAACCCCTGTTTGGATTAATTTCAGACTGACCCATTTTGATGGAGTCGGTCGGAAATGATCCAAACAGGATTTCCTACTGGCGTATGAAGGGGTTGGAGAGCCTGTCTGCCAATCGGAAAGGGACCGGTAATTCCAAGGGCGGCTCTTTCCGCCCAAGGGATTACAATGGCAGATTCCTACAGCCTTTCTTTCGCGGCCTTTCAGACACAGAAAGGCTGAGGAATCCAACTTTGGGTCCCCAGCAGGGCCCCCATGGGAGCAATGCCTACGGATGGCCGTCCCCTGTTGATCCCTGCACCTTAACTCCTTACAACGAGAGCATGCATTCCAGTCGGAATGCATGCTCCGATTGTAAAGAATAGGATTGCGACCGAACAGCGTTCAGTTGCATCCTAACTGCTGGTTTGCGACCGCCGACAGGAGGTCGGTCAGTCCAGGTCCCGATTAACGTCCGGCAGACTCAGGTCCGTCCGACATCTAAATCAGTCCCTTACTTAAATCCAAAGTCCTCAAATCCAATGATATTATGAAACAGACACAAAGAGTGATCCATCCAGCTCCAAATCCAAATGAAAATAGCCCAGGAGATGGACAAAGCACTGGGAGAAGCCTGCTGGACAGGAACAGGAAGTTGGAAAAAAAGAAAAAGGACTATTCGCAGAAAAACGTATTGCCAAATGTCAATTTGAGGAGTTTTTTACTAAAATTGTCATTTTGAGAAGGATTTGATGCAACTCTGGGAGAAAAACCTTCTCCAGATTGCAGTAGTTGTAGATCCTGCGCATTCAGGATAGCGTTCTTCACAACACTCCAGCAGGGACTAACAGCAGAGTATATGTTAGGTTACATTATGGTAAGTCACCTTACTGAGTGCAAACTGTTGACTAAAAAGAATGTCCTGATGCTAGGGCTAATAATAACTATTTGCACAAAAATCCCATACCTATCACTCAAAAATATTTATTTTGATAGATTTCCTGAATGGAAGATACAAGTGGGTCTCTTTCAAGGCAGAAAGGATGGTGTTCCATTGTCTGGACGCTAAATAGGAAAAGGCATGGTCTCTCTTGCATAACTTGTTAATTTTGGGGATCACCATTTGTGGTCTTGGACACACTGAAGCAAAAGGCTTGGTTGGTATATCTGGAATTTCCCCTGCATATAGATAGGGCTTCTTTTATAGATTGCTTTATGAGCTAGGCAGTAGGATTTAAAAATAATTATCTTCTCTGTTGGTGGCCAATGAAGATTTTGGCTATATGCCAACATGTGTCAAATGATCCAGTGTATTTCTAAGTGCTTGCAACTTCAAAATGTGAGGTTTCGAGATACCCAAATAAAGGCTGTTACCATAATTAGTTCTCAACATAATTAGGATCTAAGCAATCAAGTTCTCTTACCTGGCACAACAGGAACATAGTTGAAGGATAAGATACAAGCGAGTTCTCATCACCTCCACCACAGTAAAGGTAAATGCAGACCCCCAAGGTAGGCTTTGTTTGGGACTCCTCCTCTTCATTATGTTTCTTGACTCATCAGCAGAGGATCAGTTGAATTGTAGGGTATGAAAAAGGCATAACTTGGCTTGAACAGTATATGTTTTATCCTCCTTAAAGACCAACTGAACATCTCCAACCATAGAGGAGACTTGGTGTTAAGGGGACAGGCAGCCATGTTACACATATTGTGTCTATCATTTTGACTGCTCAAGAGGCTGTGCATCATAGATCCTAAAATTGGAAACATATTGGACATGGAATGATGTCTGCGATCTGGATAGAGTGATCAAAATAGAGAGTAAACCCTCTCACATCAAGGAGACAGGGCTCTACCAAACAAAAAAACAAAAATTCCCCTGGGTACTTTACTTCATTTCAAAATACTCACTCCACATATATATAGCGAACCCACAACTCATACAATCAAATGCTGCTAGAGTTTTCACAAGGATACACTCATATGCCACAAGAGATTTAGAAAAAGTACACTGCTTTTAATATATTACATTCTGTATACCATTAAAAAAGGTTTCTCCACATAAGAACATCACATATCTAAAAAATAACATTAAAATTACAATGTGCATCAATCATATTGGGTAAATACTTGTAAATACTTTTAGCTCCTTCCGCAATTATGTTAATGGCCAGGATAATTTCTGAGATACTTATTGAAGCATACAGGCTCTTCACTTACAGCATGCAAGTAGCACAATTCCACCTAGATACCCAGAAGTGAATGAGCCTTTACCTCCTGCAGCCTAGACTAACTATTGGAATGAGAAGCTAATCAGCTCCGTCCTCTCTCTCCATCCACAAGCATATCGAGAGACCATACATTCAAGAGAAGATATACTATAGATAAAACTGCCACACAGTAGAGAGTATTTCTGACAGTTGAGCAAACAGTTTTTAAACTGCTGAAAAGTGAGTCTGCAATCAATCTCTCAATGCTTGGCACCTTAGGAAAATTAATTATTCATTTAATTTTCCCTCTGCATCGTCCCTCAAAATCCCCCTTTTCCCGCCTCCACTGACCCACCGCTGTTACCTCCACGGACTGTGGCTGCCAATTAGGCACTGGAAAAAGTAATACCCTGCTGGTACATAGAATAACACAGGAATTCAAAAGAGTCATGTTGAAAAGCAGATTATTAGTACTGGTAAATGTCTATCCAACCCCCGGCAATAAGGCCACTAACAGAATATAGGGCTCAGAATAGGTCTTAGAGAATTATTCCCATGCTCAACCCTTGGTAGCTTGGCCGTGAGCAGAAAGGCTTAAAATCAGAGACAGGTATGTAAAGCATTTAAAAACACAATTTCAGTAAATAATTAAGACACAACACACAATAAAAATCAAAGAAACTATTTATAATCCTAGTAAATATTTGTATCTTTATATTGACACAAAAAAGAAGAAAATCTAATGTAGGGAACAGGAGATATGAATTTTTAAAGGTTTAGCACTATATAGCACATATAAACCTATAGTGTCTATTGGGACACCTGGTCACACTAGACTGGGACAAAGTTTCAGGCTGACCATGATGGAACCCTGCATGGCTCCTCTTGCAGTAGGTCTCGGTCAAAGTTTTTACCTTCTGACTTTGAAAATGTTCTGGAGCTTTATCTCCCTGGGTCCCTCTCAGCTCTCAGCCAGTCTGGATTCGGTGAGGGTTTGCTGACTTGGTTTGCAATGAGCTCCTGGTCAAATTTATGGAAGTCAGACCTCCGAAGCTTTCCAGCTGAATGAACTAAGGATCCAGGCTGGCTCACGGTGCGGTCGGACCCAGTCATCTCATTAACGTTTCTCGCACGATCCATCAATGCTCCTCATCAGGCCAGATTCAGTGAGGGTTTGCCGGCTTGGGTTTCTTCCAACACCCGGCAAAACCCTGGAATTCGGACCTCCAGAGCTTTTCAGTGGGACGAACTAGGATGGCAGGCCGGGTAATGCTTGAGGGTCGCGAGATTGGTTCTTAGAGATCGAGTTGGTCCACTTATGGAGCTTTTTTACAAAGTTGCTCCAAAGTTTTCCAAAGTTCTGGAACTTCTTCCTAAGTTCCTTTGTTGGTCCCAACGTGCCTAAAACTTACTCCAAGGCTCTGGAAGCTCCAAAATAGTCCTTGAAAGTTTGGGACTTCAATTCCCACAATCCACTTGGACAAAATCCGTACAAATCCACTAGAGTCACTCCAGGCTGGGGATTCTTGGTGGTGATGGTGCAGGTAAGCTCTGTTAACCTGTAGCCTGCAGAGAGTCCACTCTTTAGATCTTTTGAAGCAGGTTTGATCCACAGGGCTATATTTCCAGATTGTGCAGCAAGAGCAGTCAGTCAGCGTGCAGGACCTGTTTGGTGCAAATCAAACTTTTAGCATGGGCCCTTCTTCTTCTGTAGTTTCAAGTCACAGATCTGAGAGGCACTGCCCCTCTCAGACACTTATTAAGTGTTCTCTGGGGTCACACAGGAGGGCATTCTTGTCCAATGAGGTGCAGGGCAGCACCCCAGAGTATGACTATTTCCTCCAAAGTGTGGCTCTACGGTTTCCCAGAAGGCACTATTACTCTAAAATTCAATATATTTGAAGTCTCAGGCTAGAGCTTGCTAATCATCCTTCAGGATGGCTATTTTCCATAATCTCCCTCTCCGTAGCATATGCACATTCTTTCCTTACGCTTGCCATCTGGCTAGGTTCACAGAGGGTGGACATAGATGGACCTGGCTCTTTCTGCCTGTCTCCCTGGGCCTTTGAAGCTCATAGTTTATGACCCCTAACGCCTTGCTCGGGCATTCCTATGCAGCAGATCCCTCTCCCCCCAGAATGGCTCATCACCATAATGCGGGGGACTTTGATCCGTGTGCAATCCCAAGGTTGAGGACAATTAAACAGTGTGACTTGGTTCTGGCTAGGCATAAATGTGAAGAAACTAAGGAGGCTTATGCCACAACTCTAAATTATGAAATTGACTAAGGAAATAAGCCCTAAATTATCCCGAATTTAAGGATTATCAGTGGGATAGGAGAAGAAACCCCACTTGAGTGTTGAATTAAACTTTAAGAAAGTGAATCACTTCATGAGATGAAATTCCACATAATTTGATATGATAAAGTACTGAACAATACTGTTTTTAATCTAAAGTGTGTCCTGAAGAAGGTGGTGTCACCCAGTTTTAGTTCACCGAAACACTGCGTCGACAACTGTTTTGCATTGTATTTTGATAACTGTTGTGCATTGTATTGTTTTTATATATAATTTCTTTTTTAAAACATTCAAATGTACGCTTTTACTTTTTAGACTTGTTGTTAGATAGACTATCTATATATGATTACCTAATTTTACATATGGAGCAGTGAATTAAATTTGAATGAGATTCTCTGCTTACAAACAAATGTTTAATATGTGTTAAACTATGATTGGTGTATAGATTAAGGGCCGCTGTACATATGTAAGATAATCCAGTACAATACTGTTTGTGGTCTCTTTTGGAAAAAGATTTTATAAATTATTTTTGAACTATTTTGTGTTTTAGTATATCTTTAATGCTGTGTATTAAAACATTTTTCAATAAAGGAGGAAATATTTTTTGCTAAAAATAAAGCTAACACTATGGATATAGTGTATGCAAGTATGTGAAAGAGGCAGTAAACAGAACAACTACATAGGGAACAACATTTTGTTATTGTCATCAGCCCAGGTCCCACTTATCACTTCATCAAAGCAGCCTGGCTAATTCATGTAACTCTGACCAATAAG
Organism: Lissotriton helveticus; assembly: GCF_964261635.1. Taxonomy (NCBI): domain Eukaryota; kingdom Metazoa; phylum Chordata; class Amphibia; order Caudata; family Salamandridae; genus Lissotriton; species Lissotriton helveticus. Next base: position 710,788,451 of record NC_136059.1, on the reverse strand, counting down.
GACCGATCACTGGAAGGATGAATTTTGACTTATGAAAAAAAAGTCTTATAACTTCTTGTTTGTACATTTTTGGATAAGTTCAACAATAGCATATTGTTGGATAGATCAATATCATTCTCCAAAATCTTTGAATTATATATTTCAGTAATTACTGGTGGGAGTCATCCTAAGGTCAGTAGCCCATTGGCTACTACCCTCAAGACCCCTAAAAGTCCCCATAAATACAGTATTTAGAGGGCAGCCCTGAACCAAGAAGAGAGATTCCCTCAACCTACAAAGGAGAATGAAAGAAAATGCCTAGCAGAGGAGACATCAGAGAAGAACTGACTTGGCCCCAGCCCTACCACTCTGTCTGCAGTTTACAGAGATCCTGCTCCAAAACCCTTGGTGTGCTCACCCCACATAGGGGAGTGGGCACAATCCCTAATCCTGCTTGGAGGGTGCCTGCCATCTGCAAGATGGTGGGCACTGAAGAGTGGGCTTCACCTTGCCACCCTCATCTGAGGGGTGGGGTTGGCAGAGGTGGGCACACCTTCTGGGCTGTGCTAATTTCTCCCACCTGTCTTCCTGCTGAAAAGGAGGGAGGACAGGAAGGAGGCCTGATCCTGATCACAGGAGAGGCTGGGGGCGTGTTACAAAGGCGGCAAGGCCTTTGAAGCTCCCCTGCCACAGATGGCTCTTCCTGGCCTGGAGGAGGTGTGACCACCTCTGCCCAGGAATGGCTTTGTTTCTGGGCTCAAGGAGCAAAGGCTCCCACCCCATGGGTGGAGAAGTGTGGCTCAATGGTTAGAGTGGCAGACCCTGATGCAGAGGTCTAGCCCGGGACCAGGGTTCAATTCCTGCCTTGGCTGGTCTTGGGCTCAATTTGCTCGGACCTGATAATTCTCGCCTCGGTGCCTATTCTATGCCTTTATCACTTTTTTCACCCTCCCCTGACTTCTTTCCCTGCTCTTTGCCTGTGCTGCTCGCATCCACGCGTCTAATACCTCAAACTGTGTAGGTACAGAGGGAGGTCGCAATGAAGCCATTACTCTCCTCAAATGATATAGCACCTCCAATTGAATGGAGCCATAACATGGAAAAGACAAAGCTCCCTCATTTTCAGCAATCTTATATCAATTTTAAAGCCGAACTATAGTATGAGGTCCTACATTTGTTGCCATGTACTGTGCTGGCGTGTCCTCTTGTGCCGCTTCCTCACCCACTCAAATCACCTCTCCTCTATCTCCCCTACAAAGATGTCATAATACTTTAAAGCATTGCATGATTAAATCAAAACTCTTTACCAACAAGATATTTTTGTTTTAACTTCCTGATCACAACTCACCAATCCCAGTGCGGCATTACACCAACTGACCTAAAGCAGCACAGCACACTCCGACGTCACTCTTTCCTCTCACAGTGGTTCACCCTCCTTCACACTCTCTCTTTACACATTCACTCTCTCAATCATAGAAACAAGTATTTGTCTGTCCACAAAACGACCGGACTGTCACATAACCCAAAATCAAGTAACTGTCTGTCCATGAAACGACTTGACAGTCAAATAAACAAGTAATTGTCTGCCTCTCTTCTCTTCAAGATCAATAGAACTCAGTCACTTAAGAACATTCACGCACCGTGACCCACGACCTGACCTGGCCATGTGAGTCTATACAGTCCACCTGTGTGCACACGGCTTCCCAAACAACTCCGACAGATTCACTCACACAACAGAACCCTATCTCAGGCAGGTTGTCGATAGCACTTCAAAACCTCCAACAAACCAATGGTCAGACAATTATATCAAATCGGTGTCTTCTATACCACAAATATAACCCAGGATTTTAGGCTACTCTTCGAGTCTCACATCAAATCAAATCAAATCATCATGGACCACGCACGTTCAGCCCAAAACCACATTCACTTGACTTACAACCCAACTCTGCAAGACATCACACAATCAAATCATAACCACAACCTAACACTCAACATCCCTATTCATACTCACTCCACCATTCACAGCTGTTCTCGCCACACCCGAAATCTCAGTCGGTCTCCACCAAAGTCTGTCATTCTCCGCTCTCAATCTTTGGGGCTCAAGGGGGCTCAACTTTCCTGGAACTTTCTGGATTCTCCCCTCACTTCAGGAAGAAACCATCCGACATTGCTACCAACTGATGGGGCCGGGTTCCATGTCCGAGATTTACCCAAGAACGCCTGGTCGACAGACTGTTGGTTCCTGCTTAAAAGTGTAGAGGGGAGAAGTATCCTGTCTAATTGGATTTCATAATTCAAATTAACCATGACTCTGAAGAATCACTGACTCCAAGATCTAAACTTAGTTTATTACAAAGCCAAGAATAATTGGACATACAAACACCTCAGAACAAGGTTATAAAAATACATCAGAACTAATACAAAGCAAACCCTACGGACAAGATTCAATCTATGAAACATACAGAGAATGACTAGCTCGAAAATCAGGATGCAGATAATCACTGTGCCAACATCAAGAGTATTCTTCATTCAAGGTTCGTAAGTAAAAAGCATTAGACTGTCCCTACTCTACTACTAATTGGACATCCCTACTTAGCATTTCCCCAGCCAAGTTCAGTAAAAGGTGTCCGCCCGTGGAGACTTCTTAAGAAGAGCACTCACGTTGAATGGGTCAAGTAGCATAAAGATACAGAGCTCGTTCAAAGGAACTTATGTCGATACTTCACATACCATTACTACGCTTGACTTTAGTGCGATGTTTTTACTTAGCATAAACCATTACTTTGCTTTTTAACTGTGCATGCATTTATAACGCAAATGGTTATAAATGTACTATGGTTTAATGTGAATTAAAACATCACTCTAAAATCATGCTTACACTACACTACCTTACACTACCTTACATTACTTAAACACCACTACACTACCCTAAACCCTTATACACTATCCCCTACATGACCCTCCCCATCCCCCTTCCTGTACCCTACACTCTAACACTACACTTCAAAACGCCTGACACTACCCTAAACCCTAAAATACTACCCTACACACACAAACACCACATCACTACCCTAAACCCTAATACACTACCCACTGCACGACCCTACCCACTGCACGACCCTCACCCTTTCCCAGTCCGCTCCCTACACTACAACACTACCCTGCATGACACCCCAACATTACCCTCAACCCTAAAACACTACCCTACACTACACAAACACCACACCACTACCCTACACCCTAAAACACTACATCCTGCACAACCCTCCCCGACCCCCAGTCCTGTCCCTACACCCAAACACTACCCTGCACAACACCCCAACACTACCCTAAACCCTAAAACACTACCCTATACTACACTAACACCACAACACTACCTTAAATCCTAAAACACTATCCCCAGCACGACCCTACCTCTACCCCCAGTCCGGTCCCTACACTGAAACACTACCATGCATGAACCCCAACACTTTCCTAATCTCTAAAACACTACCCGATACTATACAAACACCACATCACTACTCGCCAACACTACCCTTCACGACCCCCGACACTACCCTAAACTCAAATACACTACTCAAACACAACCCTACAACCTAAAAGACAACCCCTGAACAACCCAAAAAAACTACACTTACCTCTCTCTCCTCCGTGGTTCCTCTCTTCTCCGGCTTCCGGCGACGTCAGATCTGTACCTCGTTGTTTGGAAAAGGAAGTGCCTTCCAAACAACGATGTGGATAGAGCATACCATTACAACGCATGTGTTGTAACAACGCTTGCGATTTAACAACTTCTATACTAATGGTACGCGTTGTAACATCGCAAGCGTAGTAACGCTTGCGAAGTAATGGTATGCGCACTAGCAGCCACGCACTAAAGGTCGTATACCTGTTCTAAGATGCTCCTTCTCTCTCCATCAGATCTCCTATCTCACTCAACCCCCAGGGCCTGTCCCTAATTTCAACATCAAAATTATAGGACACACCCATACTTGCATCACAAGAACATCCTATCCAGCTGGACACCTCCTCATAAGTAACTTTCAAGTCAGTTTCTTTGCTCCCAGCCTCTGGCTCGATGACTTTGATTCCCAGGCCTTCTCCAGTGAGAAATAAAACCATCCCACATTATCAGCACTCCTTGCCCAAATGAATCCTCTCCTCCCTATGCTTGACTCCTAAAACAAAAGCATTATTATAACTAACAAAGATGAACTTCTCCAGCTGCAAAAGAAATGTGAGAAAGAAAAGATTCTGCATACCCATGAACATAACAAATGCTTTAGTTATGAGAGTCAGGGAGAAATACACATGAGGCCTACAGAAAATCGGCTAACATAAGAATCACAATAGATCTTAGTTAAACACACATAAACAAGAACATTGTTACTGTGCACATTTAAATTAGTACTTTATATGGCAGTAAATTAATTTCTCATTAGTCACTTGTAAAACGGGCGTTAAGACTTTACCATTTAAGGCACAATTACAATGTTAATTCCTCCACGTTGCACGAAATCCCTCTATCACATTAGTTTACATGCTATGACATTTCACATTCTAACGATCAAATGTTAACACAGCATAAGAATATGTGCAGATTCAGACTACTCGTGATTATAATGCACCCCTACGAATTGAAGAGCACAACCGCTCTCTATCACTGTCAAATGATTCGATCTGAAAGTCTCCTTCGAAACTGGAGCCTAGAGACCAGTTATATAGCATATATATTTTACTCTCAATACCTATTTTGGTTACATACTATAAACTTGCATCTACTCTAAAAATCAATAACAATGATCAAAGCTGCTGCATTCAGTATACTGCACGCAAATTAAGAAGGCACTGTCACCTGGTGTGTGTATTGGGAACGTATGTTAGCAAATAGAACAAAATGTAAATAGAACTCCTTGTTTTTAGTAAGTGTTTCATAATATCTTTGGTTAATACTATACGGAAGGCGACATCATTTAAAGCGATGACATAAAAATGACAAGTGTTCATATTTGTCCACTGAATACTGCGTGAAGCTGCCACATCAGTCTCTCTAAAGTTGCCCTGAGTTCAACACTTCTCTAGGGATGCGCTAAATGCTTCCTCGGCTACAACAAGTGAATAATTCATCTACTGTATTTCCTCGTGCAGCCAAACATGCATAAGTACAGGGTCTTTGAAAGTTCAACGGTTAGTGAATAATAGAACTGCCTGCAAATGGGATGTGGTGCACTGGTTATTAAATATGTAATGTCGCTGACATGAATCTAATTTTACCCTGGTTTGTTGTTGCCTTGCCTCAGACTGTCGGTTGGCTTCATAAAATAATGATGCCCGTCTGTGCCGGTTCTCGTGTGACTTTACAGGCAGACAGTGCTATGTGCGGCCCAAAAACATTCAGTTCTCCTGCTGTACAGTGAAGCTGCTTGCACCATCCAGACATTTGTGAGGCTGCAGTGGGGGCTGCGAAAGAGGATGTATGTACCTCCAGGACAAAGCCAGGAGCATGACCTCGTATATATGCTTACTATGGCTCTCAAAAGTCATTTTAACTTTGTGGTACATATTTTTAGTCTCACAAAAATTCTCATGTTAAAAGGTTATCTTCATTTATCTTAATTTTTGTTTAACAGCGTTTATTTGTTTAAAATAAGGCTGTACTGGCAGGGAAGCGTTGTAAAACACATTTCAATGAACTAATTACAATAGTTCCATTAAGCAAAGATGGGATGTATACACAGTACACAGGTCTCATTCAAACAAATAATATGAGCCATACTTTTGCTGAGAAGATTCGTTTTTAGCTCCCACTGCAGCAAGGCATAAAGGAATAGAAACGGGGAGAAAATGTCAGCGTTTTTACAAATATCTGGTTTCAGCAATGTTTAAGAATGTGATATCTTTACTTGGAGCAGAGCTTAGATCTTATCATTCCTGGCATGTATTTTTTTTTATTATTAGTGCCTTGCAGGTCGCCTATGTCAAACCTTAAACATGATAAGCAATTCCAGAGGTAGCCAATATAGGATAGTGAAATTATGAGCGACAAGGACATATTGTTGAATAGCAGTAACCTTGTATTCTGAATCCAATGGAAGCGATTAATATATCCACGTTTTTTTATTTCCACAGTCAGCCGCACACAATGAACATATGTTGATTAACCTCAGACCCAGAAAAAGGGGAATGGCCTAAGAGAGAAAACAGAGACATTAGATATCATCACACTGACTCGTTTCTCTGTTGGCACTGAAGTCTATGGGTCGCAGTGGATATCTAAAGACAAGACATATATCTTTAATATCTCATTATAATATTGAGTTACTAACAATATAATATAGAAATGGTATACCTTCCGAACATCTCTGTATCTCAGACTTTCTGTACTCAAACGGAGTGTTGACATTCCCAAATCTGGAATGCGAATAACATCTATGAAATCAGTGTTCTTCTAGTCTTTGAGAGTAATCTTGCACACATCTTCTAACAAGGTTTTGGAAAATGGCCCTCTATGAAGGGTCACTCCAAATGTTTTGCCTTCCTCCTCCTCTTTTTGCTGAATTACTTTTGTTGGTCTTCGGGCTGTTACAATTTTACCACTACTAGCCAGTGTCAACTGCATGTGCTTCTCCCCTAAACATGATGATATTGATGTATAACCGAATGTCATATTTAATTTACCAGTAAGCCCCCTTATAAAGTGGTATGCCATATCCCCAGGGCCTGTACTTCAAATCTACCAGTGGGTTTGCAACACTGATTGTTGCAACCACAGAAGTAGCCTAAACCTGTCTCAGGCCTGCCACTGCAGGACCTGTGGGTGCAGTTTGCTGCCACTTCGACTTGACACTTACAACTACTTGCCAAGCCTCCAACTCTCCTTTTGTTGCATATAAGTCACCCATAAGAAAGGCCCTAAGTAACCCTAAAGGCAGAGTGCTATGTAGTTAAAAGGTAGGACATGTACCTTTATGTTTTACATGTCCTGGTATTGACAAACAACCTAGTTTATTTTTCACAACTGTGAGGCCTACCCCTATCATAGACCAGCATTGGGAATTCCTTAATATACTTTTAAGCTGTATTTCATGATCAGAGAAGAGTAGTGTTTTCATGTTTAATATCTTTGGAATGATAATGATAAATCCTCCTTACTGGTGAAGTTGGATTTAACATTACTGTTTTGGAAATACTACTTGTAGAAAGTGGACATTTCTCTGCACTTACTGCTCTATGTGCCTGACAGCCTGTCTCCAATACACATCTGGGGTGGGTGACAGCTACACTTTGTGCATTCCTTCAAGACAACTACAAACACAGGAAGGTGAGGCTCATCTGCATTCAGAGCACTAATCTGCCTTCACTTGCATTCTGATGGGTCTTCCTGGGCAGTGAGGAATAGGAGCATCTGACACACTTCAAAAGGTAGTGTTCTGTCCACACACAAAGCACTGATTTACCGCCGCACAAATAGCCCGGGAGACAGGACTGGGTTAAAAGGGATCCTTGTGCACTCCAGAGTGCTGCTTAGAAGTCACTCCCTACATCAAAGGCACTTTTGGGTATAAGTACTGTGTCTCTGACTCCCTAAAATCAGACACTACTGGTCTTGTTACTAATCTCTTCCTGAGGAGCTGCTGTGCTGCCTAAACGAATGCTTTTCGGCTTGTTGTCCTGTTGCCTGCTGTTCTCTGACTCTGTTGAATGAGAGCTGGACTCTGCCTTCTGCCATGTGAAATTCAAGGGCCTGCTGGCTTGCCCCTTATTAATGAAGTCTCAGGACCATCAAAGACTTCATCTGTATATTGCTGCTGTGGGACTCTGGCACTTGTGAGTTCAGCAGCTGTATCTTTGACAAGGACCAGTGCGAGCCTGATCGCCGGCATGCTTTGTGAAACTAATGAGCATTTCGCTTGTTAAGGACCGTGCGGCCTGTTTCTGCAAAAGATGCTGCAGTGCCAAGGGTAGCCCTTTAAGTAGTATTTACTTTATTCGATAAAAAATTTCATCATAAAAGTATAAAATTTATACAATACATTAAAAAGGTAAAAGAGTAGGGACCCACCAATCCTATATATACATACATCATCACATACTACTCAGTTAAAAAAAAAAACCTCTAGAATAAACATTAAAAACAATTACGTAAGAACCGTAAAAAGCACTTCCTGCCATAGGGCCATCTGGCGGTTAGGTTAAATAGGGGGTAGGCTTGGCCCTCCTTGTACGTGTCTGCCATGCACTACCCAAATATTTGGCTACCCCACACACCATAGCGACAGAAGACGTATCAGTGCAGAGGACCCGTAGGGCCATTTTGTGACATCTAAAGCCCAGCCCCATGCATAGTGGTTTTAACCATATCTTCCTGGCAACCCTATATGCCGGACAGGCAAAAAGAAAAAGCGCCACAGACTCATTAGGGGCTGCACATCCAGGGCAGGTTTTAGATAGAACACCCAGGTTTTTCCACCCGGAAGAAAAAATATTCACCGGTAAAATCCCGAGCCTGAGTTTTAGGTAAAGTGATCTGTCCAGAGGTTTCTCTATAAAGTCTGAAAAGGGTTCAAGTTTTCTTCTCCATTTGATCTCAAGGAATCGCTGGGAGAGAGGGCCCCCTTCACTTCTGCGTATGGCCATCTCCTGTACCCAGTCCCAATAGAGCTTCTTGATCACTGGCTTGGGAGGCGGTGTTTGGCTCGACCATGATTCACTTAAGCCCAGTTGCACAACCAGCTGTCTCAGGTTGCACAACCACTTAATCTTGTTACGTGTGTTGAGCAAGATAAGTTCATCTAGAACTGCAGCATAATTATGGAGATCCCGGGTCCTTCTTAGACGCACCCAAAAAAGTAGTGGGGGTAGACGCACTATGTCTTTGAGGGGACGCCTACCCAGGTCCAGCCGTAGGGGGATTAGCGGGGTGGAAACTGGGAGGGCCACCAGTTCTCTCATAAACTTGTTTTCAGATGTTACTAACTCCGTTATGTTCTCGAACCCCCACAGCTCGGATCCATATAGGGCTGCCGGCAATACTTGGCCATCGTATATTGCAAGAGTTGGTGCCACAGGTTTGCTCCTCGACTCCCGCTGTTCCCTTAAAACCACCCCTGAGACTCTTTTGTGGTTTAATAGCATTTTGGCCAAGTGATCTTTCCATTTCATCCGGCTGTTTACCCTAACACCCAAATAATCGAAGGAATCCACCAACTCCAAGGGGGCACCATTTAGCGAAACATTGTTCCTGAATCTCTTGGAAGGTAAAATAGCCATAAGCTTTGTTTTAGAGGTGTTGATGGTGAGACCTCTGTCAGTGCAAAGCACACTAAAGCGGTCCAAAGTTTTTGAAGACCGTAGGGGGATTTAGAGATCAAGATGGTATCGTCCGCAAAGAGGAGGGTAGGTGTTTTTTCCCCCGCCAGGGATGGTGCATCTGCCGCTTCCTCCCTCAGATGATCCACCACTCCATTCACAAAGAGGGAGAACAGGGTCGGTGCCATAACACAACCCTGGCGGACTCCACTCCTCACGGGCACCCTCTCTGTCAGTTGTCCCTGGGTGCCCCATCAGATCCTCGCATAGTTCCCCTCATGTAGCTTCGCAATAAAGCCTAAAAGTGGCCTTGGAAAGCCCATCTTCTCCAGAATATCCCACAGCTTTTCCAGAGGGACCAGGTCGAACGCCGTTTTGAGATCTATGAATGCCAGATAGAGGCTACCCTTGTTGATGGTCACAGCCTTCCAATAGATCGCAAAAAAACGGAAGACCTGGTCCATCGTGCCCACCTTCTGGCGAAACCCTGCTTGGAAGAGTGAGAGGAAATGCTCCTCTTCCATCCAGACACCCACCCTAGAGATGATGACCCTGCCAACCACCTTCTGGATCACGTCGATCAGACTGATCGGTCTGTAATTGGCAGGGTCATCTCTGGCGCCCTTTTTATACACTGTTACCACCTCTGCTCCCTTCCGTGAGTCTGGCACAGGGTAACCCTTGGAGATCAAATTCATTATTAAGGCAATAAGTCTGGCCCAGGCATCGGGATCATTCAAAAGAAGGTCCCCTGGTATCCCGTCCGGGCCAGCAGCCTTCCTAGGGGTCAGATGTCTAATGGCCAATATTACTTCAGAGGGCAGAAATGGTTCTTCGAACACCGGTGGAAATTGGGTCCTAATACCTGGGTCTGGGGGAGGTGAACCTACTGTTTTTCTCCCACCATACAGTGCAGAGAAGTGGGAGTGCCATTGATGTTCCGTTATATGGTTAACAATAGGTGGCGTACTTTGCTGCCTAGCTTTGTTGATCAGATCCCAGAACAGCATGCCATTCTTCTCATTGGCAGCAGATTTAAGATCCTGCCAATGTTGTTCCTCCCACTCTCGTTTAGCCAACACTAGCACCCTCGCATAATCCTTCCTAGCCGCTCTAACTAGTGAGGGAATCTTTTTAAGCAGGGCGACTGTTAGCTCCTTCCGTTTCGCCTTACACTGGTCTGAATACCACAGGTTACTGGATGTAACTGGTTTATTGTTCACTCTGCCCCTTTTGCCCTGGACTACAAAATATTGTCCTACTTCCTCTATCGTGTTTTTATAAGCTGAGGAGAAGGACGGCCCCTGGGCACTACCATTTCCCAGTTCAAGATCCTCCAGCTCTAATGTCAATTCTGCTACATGCGCCCTAATCCTCTCAAGATTCCCTTCCTGCAATTGAACCTTATCCCATTTCAACCTACGATTACCATTGTAAGGGATGACCTCATTGGTTGTCCTCAAGGGGGCTTTGTTCCCACTTCCCTTTAGTTTACCCCACCTTAGCTTCGTACATAAGGGGTTATGGTCGCAATCCTGCGAAGGAACGACCTCCATATCTATTAGGTCGCACCACAGTGTGACATCCAATGGGATATAATCAATTCTGGACGGGCCATTGTGCCTATTAAAGGTCATTGCTCCAGCACGGTCAAAAGTTGTCCTACCATTTAACGCTCTTAAATTAAATTCCATGGTCAGCGCATTGATCTGGATTGCCCTTGCTGACCATTTTCTAATTGGAGCTTTAAGTGCATACCCACCTGGCTGCATTGACAAAGATCGAGCACTTTGTTTTGTGAGGGACCGACTGCTCTGTTTCTGCAAAAGACACCACAGTACTGAGGGAAGCCCTTTCAGCGCATCCCTGCCGAGCTGCTTTGGCAACAGGAGCTTCTTCGCCTCAGCTCAGTCCTCCCACATGAGCAGAACCAGCACTGATGTTGGCAATCCCGAGTTGAAGGGCCTGATCACATGGGATGGCCGCCTCCGCGTTACCCTTTGGACATCAGACAGCTGAATCTGCCTCAAGGACAGCCCAGTGCAGTCCATCACCACACCGCCTTCCAACAGGGGAGCCCCAGTGATGAGGACCATGCACTTTCAGAGAACGTACTGTAAACAAAGAGACTCATGAGGTATTTGCAGCCCACCTGCACGCCATTGCGGGTAGCTAGGATTAGTTAAAGCATACTGGTTACTAGGGAGGTGCCATGAACTTACTTACTAGGCACTTTTGGAGCACTGCTTTCCTGCTTCAACATTAATAAAGTCCAGTTGCCTTTTACTAGCCTTACTGTAAGGATCGTAACAGAAGCCTATGTGGTTCCTGCACTGTGTTTTTCTTTTATGCCTTTAATGTCATAACTTAAAAAGTCTTAATTTGATTTTGGTTGTTTTTTATCTTGTTTTGCTCAGACAAATACTTTCTATTTTTCGACACCTTTGTGAAGTCTTTTTGTGGTGTATTCATTGTGTTATTGAGCCTTTGTTGCACAAATACTTTACGCATTGCCTCTTTATGTTATGTTATAACATTTTATAAAGCGCATAGCTGCCCCAGCTAAGGGGCGTCCCAGCGCTGAGCAGAAAACTGCAAAGCAACTGACAGGGGGGGGAAAGCCTACGACGGAGGGAAGAGGTACGCTTTGATTGCCTTGCGAAAAGCCAGATAGTTATTCATACTGCGGATGTGTATAGGTAACACTTTCCAAAGTTTGGCAGCCAAAGTACAAAGGGAACGTCCACCGTCATGCGCCCTCCTCACCCGAGAAACGACCTCCAGATGCTGCCCCTTAGACCTTAGTTGGCGGAGGGGAGTATTGGGTACAAGCAAGTTGGCCAAGATAAGCCTGACTGCTCAGTGCCAAGCTACCAGAGGGTGAACAAAGGTTATCGTTTAGTGTGTATCTAACTTACCCTGAGTAGAGTGGTTGTTCCTCCTTGGCCTGGGCGCTTACCCCAGCCAACCAGGAATACCATTTCTAGCACAAGGTTGCTGCTTCTTCCTGGTAACAACATACATGCATGTGCTCTTTTGTGAAATTGTGATATAATAAATATTCAATCAATCGCTCAGGTTTCTTGTATAGCGCAACTACTCACTCGTTAGGGTCTCTGTGTGTGGGGGGGTCTGTGATCTGGGTCTTGAGGTTCTTCCTGAATTAAGGAACTGACTGTGATTGCCTGGGATGTAGGAGTAGGGAGTTCCAGGTCTTCGCAGGAAGGTAGGAAAAGTATCTACCTCCAGCCGAGGTCTTGCAGATCTGTGGGATGGTGGCCAGGGCCATTTGGGCGGAGCAGAGATGTCTGGGGTGTGAAGAAGGAGTGTTGGTGATTGAGGTATGCAGGTTGGGCATTGCGGAGGGTTTTGTAGGTGGGCATGAGGAGCTTGAAGGTGATTGTTTTGTTGATCAGGAGCCAGAGGAGGTCTCTCAGGTAACCGGTGATGTGGCTGCGGCAGGTGATGTTCTTGATGAATCTGGCAGAGATGTTCTGGATGTTCTGCTATTTCTCTAGGAGTTTTTGGGTGGTGCCGGCATAGACTGTGTTGTCGTATTCGAGTCTGCTGCTGACAAGCCCATGGGTAACCTTTTTCCGAAACTCAGTCAGGATCCACTTGAAAATCTTCAGACGCAGGCAGAGCATGTGGAATCAGGAGGACAAGACAGTGTTAATTTGGCGGTTCATTGAGAGCAAACAGTCCAGAATGATGGCGAGGTTCTGTGCATGGTCTGTGGGAGTGAGGGGGTTTGGAGCACTGTGGGCCACCAGGAGGCCCAGGCAGAGGGGATGGAGCCCAGGATGAGGAATTCGGTCTTGTCTTAGTTGAGCTTGAGGCAGCTATCCTTCATCCAGGTGGTGACTGCTGTCATCCCATTGTGACAGTTGCTCTTGGGGGCTGTGGGTTTGTCAGTGAGGGAGAGAATCAGCTGGGTGTCATTGGTGTAGGAAATGATGTTGAGTACGTGGTTTATGATGATGGTTGCAAGCGGGGCCATGTAGATGTTGAAGAGGGTGGAGGTCAGGGAGGATAGTATAGCTCACACTGATAGCAATTAATCTCTTCTCTTTAGCACCCATCACTACCTTAAATACATTTTAGATAACTCATGAATAACATTACAGTCTATTAAAGTACTAAGAAATATATCCTATTTCTCCATGTAAAAAAACCTTATAATTATTCTCTATATTAGACTGTGGGCTTTTAAATTAGCCTTTTAAAGAAAAACAGTTCACCAAATAAATTAAAAATTAAAAAGTTCCCAAAGTTTTAGTGGCTCTGGTAAGAAAGTCCGGGCTGCACCATCATATCTGATTTTCCCTACAAAGTAGCTGTGAACCAAAGGAAATGTATGCCCCATAACTCTAAAATGTCCGCCACCATATCAAAATAAAACAAAAGTCCAGCAGGCACATAGAAAATGAAGATTACTTTTGGGTTTTACTGGACTTTTCTCTGGCCAGGGACAGTTGCTGTGCATCCTCAAGAGATGCAAGGTCCTTTCATCAAGCAGCTTCAACCTTCCAGAACCACTACCAGACTTTTCTTCTGAGAACAAACAAGTGAGTTTCAAGATCTTCGCCTGTATACCCACTGTGCCCTGGGAGGTTAGCCACATTCAATCCTCCAATACTTCCTCCATTGCTGTAGCTCCTTTTCATTCTTCTCCTTTTTAGGTTTGATGTGTAATGGTGCTTGATTCATTTATGGCTAACATTTTGTATTCTATGCATACCCTAAGGGCTTTTTATTCAGCCTTAGTATTATTCAGCCATTGACTTAAGCCACTGCAATCACACCTGGGATCAACTAATAGGCGTATTTTAGTCTCAACAACTTTCTACTGGTTGTTTAGTTGTCTCCCCTACCGTCTATGGGTCATATTATCAAGGACCAGTGATAAAATTATCGCCGTTTAATGAGCAGGAAACTGCCGATAAAACGGTGATAATGGGCTTGATAATACGCCCTTGTTAATTCCCATTGAAGCGCATGTTATGGTGTTAACATGGGCTTCTATGGGAATTAACAAGGGCGTATTATCAAGCCCATTATCGCCGCTTTATCTGCAGTTTCCTGCCGATAAACCGGCGAAAATTTTATCACTGGTCCTTGATAATATGCCCCTATGTCCTTCCACCATTCCTACATCTGGAAACCCCACATCACACATTTACTTCATCTCATCCATGCATGATAAACACAATTGCATCCTTTTGCTAAATGTTTAGCACTGCAGTAGACATTTTTATTGCAATTGTCAGTGCTCTGTTGTGCGAGTCAAACCTTACTGACTTTGACAATGCTTGTTCAGACATATGACAGGCCATTCTGTTCTTCCCTTATCCTGTGCATGACTGATATTAAAGTGGATATACTCTAAAAGAGATTGTTATAGTTGTTAGGTTAAGTAGATGTCTTATTTTTTGCTTTAATGTTTTTTTAACTCAAAATCTGTTTATTACATTTTTCAAAAACATTGCAACACTTTTCTAGTTGGAAAAGCAAGCGATAGGAATTGACACAGCATTAGGAATTCACTGAAAAAAACATGCTAATAATGCATTGAAGCTGTCCCAAACCCTTTGGAAGGGAGGTTCCCACGGTTTGCTGAATGTATTCCTGGTGAAGACACCAGGAAATCCTAAAGAGTGGACAAGGAATGCTGCTTTCGTATCTGTGTAAGCCTGGTTGAAGAATAAAAATAAAAAATAAACTGGGGCAAGGAAGGGGGGAGGGTGCCATGGGGGAAGGTCAGGGGGTCTTTAGCTTATCTCCCTTGACTGCAGAAATGCAAAGGGTAGGAGGGTGCCAATCGCTGTATTAACCCTTAACCTGGTGTGTCAAACATGTGAAAAGTG
This sequence comes from Lissotriton helveticus, assembly GCF_964261635.1. NCBI lineage: Eukaryota > Metazoa > Chordata > Amphibia > Caudata > Salamandridae > Lissotriton > Lissotriton helveticus. Next base: position 710,773,296 of record NC_136059.1, on the reverse strand, counting down.
TGCAGTCTAGGGGGTGGAAGCACAAGCATTCAAAGCAGGACATGTAATCAATAAGGCACAGGAACCTTTTATCTGTGTGAGATAGTTTGTGTGTGATCTGCTCCATAGCAATGGTGTGCCAGCGTTGTGTGAAATATGACACTGCTGTGGGGGCCAGGGGAGACCTCCAGGCTTGAGCAACAGCTGCTTAGTTGTGCCTGTCATATGATGTAAGTGATACCAGTCCGCATGCATCATTATGGCCAGTGATGTGCAGCTGGTACCCAAAATGATTGGGATAGTCTGCTGGTATGTGGCTGTCCAAGGTGCCCTATATGTGACTCAGGATCTCTTGCTGAAAGATAGTAAGGGAAGGGTATATCCTCTATATGTGGTGATAGTCCCCCTTCTGCTCTCCACATTGCCAAGTTTCGACCGAGGTCGCAAAGGAACATGCTGTGGAGACATTCTGGGGTGTTGTGGCATTGGAGCATTACATTATAAACTGCTTCTTGGGGGCGTGGCCAAGATGGCAGAGTGAGCGGATGCGTTGTCCTTGAGCTACGCTCCCACCGGGCCTACAAGCACTGTTTACAGCATCTATCTGCACCCGGCTCCCCTATTGAAGACTCCTCGGCGGGACTCCAATAGTGGGACGTCAGCACCACGGTGCTTTGCCCTACCGAGCGTCTTAACAGAACGGACTTTGGAGGTCCAGTGGCTGAAGCGTGGTGGACGGGGCCGCACTGGGCCTGGTGCGCGTCCCATCAGTGGGCCTCTGGTGGCAGACGATATTCGGCGCACCCCCTGACGGAAGAGGCGGGGTGCCCTCCGCTGTTGTCCCAGTAATTCCTCGCTCCTAGTCATCGCCCGAGGACTTGATGACGGGCGGTGGACTAGATCCAACCGGAGCGCAGCATTGAGGCTTAGGACTGGTGGCGCGGCCTTTCTGGCCAGATCTCTTACGTGAGCCCGCAGGCGGAGAAGATATTGTGCACGCCCTGAGACCGGGTGCTTCTGTTGGACCTGTGCACCGGGGGTGTACTGGAACCTGCCCACTCCCCCCTGAAGCATCTTCTTGTCTGCCTCTGCCATTTGCCTGAGGGCTTGATCCAGCCGGCACCTGGTAGGGCCTCCCCCTGCCGAGTGGTGCACAGACGGCGGAGGACATTGAGTGCACAAGGTACGTAGGTGCACCCGGAGGGGCCTGCTTGCCGTGGTCTGCGCATGGTGTCTAAGGGGATCAGCCTGCTGGCTGCTAGGTGTGGTGTTGTGAGGACCTTGGGAATCGGTGGTGACTCAGAGGCATGTTTGGGACTATCGTCAATTGCTTTACCTCCACTGCACGCCCAGCGGATTCTGTCTACGGGGCTTTCCTCGAGACTATGAACCTGGCTGGGTATTGGCCCCCCACTGCTCGACGCATAACCGGTGCCCCGGTCACCTTTGATGCCACACCTGCATCATACTTTTACCGGGCTCCCGGTGGAGCTCCTGGCGGTGAGCGATGCTTTTACCAGAGGCTTGCAGCCTTCATCACTGTTCAGCCCCCCTCCTAGTGCGTGCAGCCCCTCCTCCCATGGCTAGTTCCCAGCTTGGACTTCCACAATGGCTGCCTCCAAAGCCAAGAAGGAGTGGTCCGTTGGGGACACCTCAGGATCTACATCGACGTCGGGCGGCGATGGCCCAGACGCTGCGGCCACCAGGGAGTTCATGGAGTCGTTGTTTAGCTCTTAGAGGGAGGATATCTTGGCCATCAAAACAGATCTGTAGGATGACTTGCGGGGGGTGCGAAGAGATGTCAATGCCGTGGGAGAGTGGGTGGCCTCCCTGGAAGACACAGCTACCGCCAGGGACGAGGATGTAGAAGCAGTCCAACAAGAGGTCCTTCGGCTCCGCGACCAGCATTTGGACCTCCAGGCACACACGGAAGACCTGGAGAATAGGTCAAGAAGGAATAACGTCCCAATCCGTGCAGTCCCAACCGGGGCGGAGGACCTCGTGGGATACTTTCACGACCTCTTTCGCACGATCTGGAATGCGCCGGAAGACTCTGCCGTCAAGATTGATCGATGTCATCATGTGGGCCCACCGTGGCAACCGAACCGCCCTCCCACAGAGATTTTACTGTGTGTACACGACTTCACGGTGAAGGAGGAGATTCTCAGGGTGGCACGTTCAAGCCAGGCTTCAGAGACTGCTCTCCGCAGTTGTATCAGGATCTGGCTTCCAATACCCTGCAAAAGAGAAGAGACTTTAGCCCCATCACCAATCACCAGCACTTTCAGAACATCGCTTATGCATGGGGCCACCCTTTCCGTCTCATTTTCCACATAGACAGGAGCCTACACCAGGTTTCCTCCCTGACTGATGCTTGTAAAGTGTTGAACCTTAACATCGATGACCTACCCTCTCAGCTAAACACTCAGGCGTCGGGCTCACAGAGATCTCGGTGGCGCGGGCCCTGGAGGGACATGGGTGTGGATCGCCTCTGCCCCGACTCCACCACAATTAACAACAAGTGATCTGCCGTTGCCGGCACAGAAGGGGATAGCCTAGACTCTAATTATTGATGGTGAAAGTTTGAGGGGTAATACTACTCACATCTGGCCCGGTGGCAGTGGAGAAATCTCTTCTCTTCCTCCGATAGGAGCGTGCTCGGGCCCTTGATTGACACCAACCTTTACTGACCAATCTCAGGATGGACTTCATGAACTTGCTCAGGTTACTGTTTTGTTGTGTCAGGGTTTGTTCTTCTTTTTCTGGGGTCGGAGGCGTCCTCTCTCCGGTGAGCTTTTTCTTTAATGCCTTTTTGTCAAGCTATGTCTCTCGTCTCAGGTACTTCCCATAAATGTTGCCTCTCAGCGTGCTCCCAGCAGCCTCAGCTATTGCTTTAGATGGGCCATCTTTCACAGATGGAGGTCAAGGTAGTTAGCTTTAATGTCCGAGGTCTTAATAATCCCACTAAGCGGTAGGCAGTCCTATTGCTACTCGAACACTCGGGGGGCGATGTGTGCCTCCTTCAGGAAACCTAACTTCTTCATGGTGTGTGCAACATAGGGAATTCCCCATGCAGTTTTGGTCCTCTGGGAGAAGTACGCAGGGCGGGGTGGCCATTCTACTCTCGAGGCACTTTAGGGAGTTGGTGGTGGGTCCTGTTGTGGAGATCAAGGGGCGCCTCCTAGCACTGCGGTTTTGTATTGGGCCCCCTCACATAACTATATCCTCCATCTACTCTCCAAATGAGCACCAAGAAAATGTCTTGCTAGAGGCACTGGCTGAAGTCCTTAACACACCCGACTCCATGGTGGTGGTGGGCGGCGATTTTAATTTAGTAATGGCTGCTGGGCAGGACCATTCAGGCTCGCGGTATGGGGATGTGGGGGCCTTGTCAGTGAGCGTTGGCAAATGGCTGAGCGATGAGGGGATTAAAGACGCCTGGCGGGGCTTACACCCAGATACACAAGATTATTCCTACTATTTAGCGGCCCATACGACCTACGCCTGGCTGGATCAATTCCTTATCACTCAGGCCACCTGGGCTTGTACCACAGACTCCACCATGGAGGCCCGCTCCCTTTCATACCATGCACACATTACCTTGACTCTGCGCTTCCCACTTACACAGACAGCCGCTTCGCAGTGACGCTTGAGGGACTCGCTGCTTCGGTCACCAGTGGTAGTGGACAAGATCAGGCGTTGCCTGACTGACTACCTGGCGCTTAAGGATGTTGGCACTACACCACTGTTCTCGGTGTGGGAGGCACTTAAACTGGTCGTGAGAGGGGCCTTCATCGCTAATGTGGCTTACGAAAACAAGACAAGGCAGACCAAGCGTGCAAAATAGAGACCAGCGTACGGGAGCTGGAAACCATTCATAGACGTAAGGGGCCCGCAGAATTTGGCACCAGTTAGAGAAGGAGTGACTCCAGCTGAAGCGTTTAGATCTTGATAGAGCTGAACATGTGTGGGTCCGGTTGAAGAACAAATATTACGTTGGCTCTAATAAAGGTGGTCGCATGTTGGCCCACTGTCTCCGTGGTCAACATGTCGCACAGGCTATCAAAGCGTTACCTGGAGAGATTGGGTTCTCGGTGACAGAGGTCACAGGGATTGTAGCAGCCTTCCAATCATTCTACGAGTCCCTATACTCCACTGCCTCCCCTACTTTGGCCAACCCCGGTGAGTACCTCCAAGACGCGGCGGTCACCCCTCTTCTGCCCAGTGAAGCAGAGGAACTGGAATCCCCGTACGCGTAGAGGAGGTGATCTCAGCTATCGCCCGCCTGAAGCCCCTGAAGGCACCATGCCCGATGGTTTTAGCGATTTGTTTTACAAGACCTTCTATGTCGAATTGGCCCCACTGCTCACCCTTTTATTCAATTTATTTCACGGAAACGGGCTGCCTTATGACCTCTATGCTTTAAGCTACTATCTCGGTCATCCCCAAACCGGGGAAAGACCCGGAACTTTGCAGCTCCTACCGGCTGATATCTTTGCTGAATGTTGATGCAAAGCTATACTCCAGCATCCTGGCCCATAGGCTGAACACTCTCATGCCCGGTTTGATTGATCCGGATCCGTCCGGCTTCATTCCGGGTCGACAATGAGGGGACAATACTAAATGGATCGATCTCCTGATTGACAAGGAGCAACGCTCTAAGGAAGAGACTCTAATATTGATGGTCAATGCAGAAAAGGCCTTTCATCACGTGCACTGGCCTTACCTCTTCACCACTCTCGAACGCTTTGGACTAGGGTCAGGATTCCGTGGATGGGTGGTGAGTATATATAGCGCTCCTTCGGTGGCTGTCAGTGCCAACGGTCTGCTCTCGAGCACTTTTACGGTGGGGAAAGGTACCAGGCAGGGCTGCCCTCTCTCCCCCTTACTTTTCACCTTATATATGGAGCCTTTCGCTCAACGACTCTGAGACAACCCGTTAGCGCATGGTGTCCCATTTGGATCAGATCACCATCTCATTAGCCTTTACGCCAACAACGTAATTTTCTCTGTGGCCCAGCCCCTTACTTCCTTGCTGGCCATAGTGGATGATCTGCAGGCCTTTAGCCAGGTGTCAGGCTTTAAAATAAATATGCAGAAGTCCCAAGTGCTCAATCTTACCGTTGCACAAGCAACAGTTGACAACTTGAAGGCGCAATTTGCTTTTGACTGGGTGACGCAGGGTATCACATATCTCGGGCTGGTTCTTTACAAAAGCCTGGCTAAAACTGTAGAGGTGAACTATACGACCTTCCTCTCACACATCCGCAAAGACTTGACCCGCTGGCGGTGCTTACCTGAAATGGTTTGGGAGGCTGGCCACTGTTAAAATGAACTTACTTCCCCAGGCCTTATATCTCTTTCAAACGCTTCCCATACAGCCTCGACGCACTCGCTCCAACATATACAAGCCGAGATTAAATGTTTTGTTTGGGGCGACTTCTCCCCGCTTGCAGACGTCCTTGCTGCAGCGCCCTAAAAAGAAGGGTGGCCTCGCACTGCCCAACATCGCCCGCTATTTTCAGGCCTCACTGTTGGGGTACCTCATTAAGTGGAATCGTCCCATGACGGAGAAGTATTGGGTCTTCATGTACCAGACAGTGGCGGGCCAGTACATCTGGAGGGAGGCTTGGCTGTTGCGGTCTGCCTGTGCTTGGGGGCTATATTTCTCACTGGTTACCCACCCTACTCTGCTTGCCTGGGATAGGGTTTTCACGCGGGCTAACCTCACCACTATCCCCTCACCGATGACCCCGATCTTCCTAAACCCTGATTTCCCGCCCAGGATGAATAGGAGGGTTGGCCAAAGCTAGTTGGAGAGTGAGTGTAAGCGCCTGGGACATCTGTTTGACATACAGAGCCTCATTCCTTTTTAAACATCTTCAAGTGGACTACAGCCTTACTGACTCGGATCTCTATTTACAGATACAAATGCACTGGGTATCCAGCACCATAATAATACCCTTGGCTATTAGACTGATGCTGCCGTTTGAGAAGTGGCTCCTTTGCAAAAAAGATGATCACAAACTTCTCTCTGAAATATACTTGTTCCTCTCTATGAGCACTGAGAAGACTCACTCAGCAGGTCAGAGGCACTGTGAAGTTGAGCTGGAACACACATTATCAGACAAGGAGTGTGAGGATGTCTTTTATAGGGCTCACCACACTGCACACTCCATGGGGCATGCTGAAACTGCATTTAAAATTGTATCCTACTGGTATCACACCCCGGCCCGCCTAACCAGGTGAAACCCTCAATGTGATGGCCTCTGCTGGCGCGGCTGTGGAAGCCCTGGTACCCTCCTGCACCTGTTGTGGAACTGTCCGAAGCTCACGAGATACTGGGAGAGTATACTTGATGACATTGATAGGGCCTTTGACACCACCATCCCTAGGCTTCCCGCTTATACACTCTTGGGACTGCCCAATGCCCTGACCTTCCCCTTGTGCTCTATCAGAGATAAACAGATGGCGCTAGCGCTGAACATCACACACTGGGTACTGTGAGCCAGGTGGAAATCAAAGTGGACCCCGGACCATACGCAATGGCTGCATCAGTTATGGTACCTTTTAGGCATGGAGAGGCTGTAAATGGCTACCCTTGGGAATAAATCAGAGTATGCTAAGATCTGGGCCCCCTTTATTTCCATTCTATCCACTGAATTCCGCAAACTGTCTTGTCCTAACAATCTCCGGATTTTGAAATTGATCCCCGAAGGATGGTGTGGAAGCATAGTGCAGTCTATCTTTGAAGGGCTAAAAATCATGACACTCTATAGCAATGTGGGGTATCACATTCATTAGTTACAGGCTAGATTGTATACTCTTTTGTTTTTGGCTCACAGGAGAGAAGTGGGTTGGGGGGTGGGCGTTGTTTCTCTGATGTTCCTTTATTCTCCTTATCAAAAGCAGACCCACTACAACTTCATGGTTTGTTTCAGGCTTTCTGTAAGCTGCTGCTCCTACTCCCCGCAGTGCATTGGACTCTGCTACTATCCACTTATTGTGGGTTTTAGACCTACCACTTATTTTTTTTTATCCAAAGCGGCCGGCCCTGTTTGGGTTGTAGGCGACATACTGTGTATTTACCTAAATGTGTGAGTCTTGATCTCACTGCCAGCCCTCCTGGTTTGAATATGACTATGCCGCCCACTAGGTTGTAGGTGATACTGTGATGTATTTTCACATTAAGTGATTTTCCTAATAAAAATCGATTTAATACTAAACTGCTTCTCGCTGAGTGAATACGGGATCTCTTTCCAGAGCGGCTCTCACTGTTTGTGGGTGATGTCAAGAGCATTGTCTGGGGCCCATTTCTACTGATATGAATGGTGGGGAGGAGGCTTGATTGTTGTAAAGCATCATACGTCTTGGCCGCCAGAGCCGGAGGCCGTCAAAGCTCCCCACCAGCTGTTCAAAGAGGGCAAGAGGGCAGGTGGCCGCCTCTGGATCGGGAGATGTAGAGGGCCTAGTGATGGAACTGAAAGTATTGATGGCGAGCAGTTTCAGGTAGACAAACTTATTTCTTACGCTGGTTGAAGGGCTTGACAAGCGGGCCCTGAAATAGGGCCTGTAAAAGGCTGCATTCATCCTGAACCTTAGCTCAGAAGGAGTCCTGGAGAAGAGCGGGAGAGAAGTCAGGGTTCTGCATAATTGGAGTGTTCAGGGATGGTAATGTAGCTAAACTCCGTCCAGTGGCGAATTTGTCCCATATCTCCAGTTCTGTATGTGTCAGGGTAACAATATAAGGACTACAGTGGTGATGTTGCTTTGGAAGCCAGGCGAGGTCCCAAAGAGGTTGATAAGCGACCGCTCAGTCTATGTGTACCGAGTGTTTCATGCTCTCGCTTACCACCCATTCAGAGATGTATCACAAGTGGGTGGCCCAATAATTATCCTGGAGGATAAAGCAGGTGAGCCCAACCCCGCTCCTTAGAGGAATAAGGAGCGCAGTGGAAACACAGGGGTATCTCCCTTTCCAGATGAAGGAGTGAAGTTCCTCGTGTTGTCGCTTGATATTGTTGGCGGGGATGGGGGTTGGCAATGTCTAAAATAGATATAGAAGCCAGGGAAGGACCTCCATTTTTACCACATTGATGCGGCATACCCACAATATGGGGAGCCGTCTCCAATGCCGAAGGTCTCCAAGAATTGCTTTGCGGTAACTTGCCCAGTTAACCCACATCCAAGTGACCAGGGAATGAATGATTGTAAGGCCTAAATATATAGCAGTGCATTGCGGGGGCACGAGTTATAGTTAGCTGAACTAACTAAAGTGGCAGAATTTCTATGGTTTTGTGTGAGTGAAATGTCCAACTAACTATAATGTCCCTGAAACGTATGTTTTTTTCAGTGAATTTGTAAGGTTTTTTAAATGTTAATTTTTAACTATAACATGCTTGAAACAGAGCTGTGTTGCAGAGTGGTGTAAAAAGGGGGAGTGGCCTTGGACCAACTCTCTGCAACGCAGCTCCCTGGCGCATACTGGAGGTACCTGGTGGGCTAGTTGGCCCCCAGGGACCCTCAGTATTCAAGGGGAATTAATTCTCCAACTTACAACGCACCAGGGGTCGCATTTGCAGAGTGCTGGAGGGAGGGGGTGGGGCCTCCGGCGTGATGCTGGCGTTTTTTATTTTATTTTTTAGAAGGGGAGCTGTGTGGCTCCCCTCCTGGGCCACTTCTGGCCCCGGGACCCTATCCCCCGGGGTCGATCCTTTGTGTTGGGGACTGTGGGGGGAGCCCCAATGCCCCCATGGTCCCGCCGGCTCCCCGCCTCCAGCGGGAGCCGGCATTGCTTTTCCACAAGGGGAGCTGCTGACATGCAGCTCCTCTTGTGGAAAAGCAACCCTGCATAGCTTCATTGAAGCGAGAGCAGGTTTCCCTGCTCTCGCTTCAGTGAAGCAAAGCAGCCTTTGATATGGCAGGATGGGAGCCGCATGGCTCCCGCCCTGCCATAGCAAACAGCAGTGTCCCAGGGAGTGAACCCCGGGACACTGCAGGAGCTGGCCCTGGGGTGGCGGTCCCCAGGGCCATCAAGGGGTCCAGGAGGGGGGCTGCGTGGCCTCCTCCCAACATTTAAAGCCCCGGGGAGGTGGTGGTCCCTGGGTACAGGGGTCCGTAATGGACCCCCGTTTTTAAATTCAAAGTGCCCTGGGGAGGTGGTGGTCCGGGGACAGTGTGGGGGGCTCAAGCCCCCACACTAATTAATTTTGACAGCCCCGGGGAGGTGGCGGTCCCCGGGTGGCTTGTAGTGGCCTGCGAGTCACCTCACCCTTATTTAATGAAGCCCGGGGAGGTGGTGGTCCCCGGGGCAGCTTGGGGGGGTGGGACCCCCCACGCATAATTTTTTTTTTTAAAGTCCTGGGGAGGTGGCAGTCCCCATGGCTGCGGGGGCCCCAGCAGGTCCCCGCTACAGTAATGAGGATTGCCCCCGGGACCAGGCCCACCCGTGGGCTTTAAAAAACAAAGCATAGGTGCCCGCTCTTCGTTTTCTTTTTCATTTTCGAAGGGGTTTGCGCACCCAGGATGGCCCGGCCAAAAATAATAACAAAAAAAAATTGGGAGGGGGTCCTGGGGGTCCTTGTGCGACCTCCTGAGCAGGCCTACGGGGTCAGGGGGTTTATACCCTGGCCCCTTTTCTTGCTTTTTATATTTGTTTTACTGTTTTTCACAAAATGGTTGCCAACACTTCCTGGTTTGGAGTGATGGCAGCAAATCAGAGTGACACTCGTGCCCGGGAGGGTTCGCGATCCCTCCTCTGTGTTCAGATATTGACATTTTCTTTTTATAATTTCTGCTGAACAGATTTACACCAAATGTGGCCAAAGGGTAGGTCAGAAAGAGCACTTTTTATTAAATGGTGTAAATCCATTCAGTAGTTCCTGAGAAATTAGAAAAAGAATGGGTTCGAAATCTGTCCTCCATAGGAAACTTTAGACAAAGCTACAGCCCGAACTGCTGAACGGAATCACACAAAATTTGGCAAAAAGCTAGCCCTTAGTTCAGAAAGAGACCTTTTTTTAAATGAATTGAATCCGTTCAGTAGTTCATGAGAAATTCATAAAATAGAGGTCGGAAAATCAATTTCCCATAGGAAACTTTAAACACGGTTACATCTTTAACTGCAGAACGGAATTACACCAGATTTTGCAAAACGGTAGCCCTTGGTTGAGAAAGAGACCTTTTTTTTAAAATGATGTAAATCCGTTCAGTAGTGGCTGAGAAAATCAAAAAATAAAAGTTTTGATATATAGAGGCTCAGTGGATCCGCGCACCCTCCTGACCATGAGCTTTATTCTAATTGGCTGTCAACACTCCAAACCAGGAAGTGTTAGCAGCCATCTTGTACCTCAGTAACTGAGGCACAAGAAAACAGAAAAATAAACGCACAAACAAGAAAAGGGGGCAGGGTAGAAACTCACTTGGCCTGCTTAGGGGGACCCACAAGGACCCCAGGGACTAAAAAAGTATTATTATTTTTTTTTAAATCTTCCGAATTCGCACTGGGTGCACAAATCCAGCCGAGAAAAAAAAAGAAAGCGTTGGCTCCCTTGGCTTCATTATTATTTAGCCCCGGGTTGGCCAAAATTGCAGCGGCCCAGTGGGACCCCCACAGCCCCGAGTACCGCCACTGCCCGGGGGCTTTGAGAAAATATTTGCAGGGGCCACATGGACCCCCCGCAGCCCCGTGGACCGCCACACCCTGGGGCTTGTTTTTTTAATGTTTGGGGGTACTCCAAGGCCCTCCATGCCCCAGGTACCACCACCCTGGGGGCTTTTAATAATTATTTGTGGGGGGCACACTGCCCTCCCGCAGCCCCGGGGACCGCCAACCCCCGAGGCTTCTTCAAAAAAAAAATATATATATACCTGTGTAGGGGTGCTTGAGCCCCCCCACATGCCCTGGGGCTGTGCATGTGATGGGATAGGGCGGAGCGGCCCCCCCTCTGCAGCTTGTGATGACCCTGGGGACCGCCACCCCCCAGGGGCAGCTCCTGCAGTGTACCAGGGTGCCCACTCCCAGGACACTGCTGTTTGCTATGGCAGGGAGGGAGACTTGCGGCTCCCTCCCTGGTTTGGATTTTAGAAGAGAGAGCAGGAAACCTACTCTCTCTTCCAAAATCCAAACCACATTGCTTCTCGACACGGGTAGCTGCATATCAGCAGCTCCCCGTGTGGAAAGGCAATGCCGGCTCCCCCAGGAGGCGGAGAGCCGACGGGGACAGTGGGGGCATTGGGGCTCCCCATGGTCCCCAACAAGAGGCCAGGCCCAGGGGGGTGGGGTACTCGGGGCCAGAAGTGGCCTGGGAGGGGGGCCACGCTGCCCCCTCCTCCATAAATAAAAAATATATATTTGTGTTAAGCTATGCAAAGGCCGGCCCCTGAGCATGGGGTCCCTGGGGCCATAAATGGCCTGAGGAGGGGGGCCACGCAGCCCCCCTCCAAAAATAATAAATAAAAAATAAACACTGGCCCTGCCCCTGGGATGGGGTCCCCGGGGCTGAATATAGCCTCGGGAGGGGGGGCACACAGCCCCCTTCCATTTAGAAAAAAAATAGGGGTTAGGCCCTGGGGGATGGGGTCCCTAGGGCTAATAAAATAGGAAAGGAAGTGGGGCCACACAGCTCCCCTTCTTAAAAAATAAAAATAAAAAAAAGACCGGCATCGCCGAGGCCCCGTCCTCTCCCAGCAACACTCTGCAAATGCCCTCCTGTGCTGCGTTTTAAGTTGGGCAATTAATTCCCCTTCAATACTGGGGGTCCCTGGGGGCCAACTAGCCCACCAGGTACCTCCAGTAAGCGACACAGGGTTGCGTTGCAGAGAGGTGGTCCAGGCCATTCCCCTTTTTACACCTCTCTGCAACGCAGCTCTGTGGTACTTACTAGAAGTACCTGGTGGGCTAGTTGGACCCCAGGGACCCTCACGATTCAAAGGGACTTTATCCCCCAACTTAAAACGTGCCACGGGTGTGTTTGCACAGTGGTGAAGGGAGGGGGCGATGCCTGAGGTGACATGTGTGCATACACGCCCTGTGGCACATTTTAAGTTGGAGAATTAATTCCCCTTCAATCCTGAGGACCCCTGGGGCCAACTAGTCCACCAGGTGCCTCCTGTAAGCGCCGCAGGCCTGCGTTGCAGAGAGGTGGTCCAGGCCATGCCCCTTTTTACACTTCTCTGCAACGCAGTTCTGTGGCGCTTAGTGCACCTACCTAGTGGGCTAGTTGGACCCCAGGGACCCTCAGGATTCAAGGAGACTTAATCTCCCAACTTAAAATTCGCCATTGGGCACAGTGGATAATGGAGGGGGCCGGGCCTGAGGTGACGTGTGCAAACTCACCCTGTGGCGCGTTTACATTTGGGGAATTAATTCCCTTTCAATCCTGAGGACCCCTGGGGGCCAACTAGCCCACCAGGTGCTTCCAGTAAGCGCCACTGTACGGCATTACAGAGAGGTGGTCCTGGTCACGCCCCTTTTTACACCTCTTTGCAATGCAGCTCTGTGGCGCTTACTGGGGGAACCTGGTGGGCTAGTTGGACACCAGGGACCCTCGAGATTCAAGGGAATTTAATCCCATGTTTTTTTCAGTGAATTTCTAAGGTTTTTTAAATGCTCTTTTCTAACTATGACGTGCCTGAAACCTTTGGTTTTTTCAGGGAATTTCAAAGGGTTTTTTACATGCAAATTTCTAACTATAACATACCTGAAACCTATGTTTTTTTAAGTGAATATATATATATATATATATATTACCTACTGGCGGTCGCCAGTAGGTATATATAGTTAGGATTTTTTCCCTATGGGATTTTTGAAAATTCTATGTCTAATAACTTTGGCGTTTGTGGACGGAATTGGCTGAAATTTTCAGGAACATGGCACATTTTGTTTCTGAGCAGCCCTTGAAAATTTGGGGGGGGTTCGTCAAGGGGGGGCCGAGAAAAAAGGGGGGTCCCAAAACGTGTTTTAACATTGAGTTTTCCATAGGGCGGTTGGCCTCACTTTTAGCCCGAAGGGCTGAATGGATTTGCACGAAACTTGGCAAAATTGTAGGGACTGGTAGCCCGATGTGCCTTTTGTAGGTCTCAATATATGTGCTTCAGTGGATTTTGAGAAATTAACGTTCAAAAAAAGATATATATCTGTAACAGCGGACCGGGCAGCGCTCCAGTTCGCGTACTTTTCGCGCAACGGAGCTTTGTGAAGTGAAGCTGATTGGTTCTCCGGCGTCTGTAAACATTCCAAACAGTCCGTAGCGGCCGCCATCTTGTCTCTCGGTAGGATCGAGAGACAAGAGGAGGCCAAAGCGAAGGGGCAAATGACCATAAGGGGGCATAGTAGATTCTCGCTGACCCCCTAGGTTTGATGTGGAGGTTTTAAAAGGGCCCCGCGGGGCAAAAAAAAAAAATAATAATAATAATCGAACGGCTGAATGGATTTGCACGAAACTTGGCAAAATTGTAGGGACTGGTAGCCCGATGTGCCTTTGCTAGGTCTCAATATATGTGCTCCAGTGGATTTTGAGAAATTAACGTTCAAAAAAAGATATATATCTGTAACAGCGCTCCGCTTCGGAGCTTTGCGAAGCTGATTGGTTCTTCGGCGTCTGTAAACATTCCAAACAGTCCGTAGCGGCCGCCATCTTGTCTCTCGGTAGGATCGAGAGACAAGAGGAGGCCAAAGCGAAGGGGCAAATGACCATAAGTGGGCATAGTAGATCGTCCCTGACCCCCTAGGTTTGATGTGGAGGCTTTAAAAGGGTCTCGCAGGGCAAAAAATATATATATTGTTTTTTTTGTTTTTTTGCGTGGAGTGCGCCCGGTTCGCGAACCGGGAAGCGTTCTGGGGAGCGTACTTTCTTGAAAATTAGTGAAAAAGTTAGAGTAAAATAATAATTGCGAGTGATCAGATGTAGGGTAGCTCTGAGAAGAGCTTTTGGGTTTATGGTACATTTAGGTACTTATAAGTAGGTACCAATGCACAGTCTTAAATTCAAAATGAAAACTCTGTTGCCCTCATCTGAGAAGTGAACTCCATCTCCTCTGTAGATATCTTGCATGTAGTAACACAAGTTATTGTTGTACAGGGAGCCCATTCCATGGTCTCTCATGTAAGCTGAAACAGATTTGTTTACATGCTTCCTCGACTTCTCAATTTGTGGACAAAATTGGTTTGACCACCTCCATTTCTGTCTTTGGCATATATTTGAATATACCAAGGCAGTCTGGGGAAAAAGTGCCATCAATTGCTCAAAGGTGTCCTTTAAAAGCATTTCCAGACCTACCCCAGTCAAAGTGCCCAAATCATTACCTCCACAGTGCACAATTAACAGGTCAGGTTTTGGCAAATGCATAAAGGTTTTCACCAATGGTATCAATTGGTGACATTTTAATCCTCTGTGGCCAAACCACTTAATTTCCACATCTTGTAAATTGAGGTTAGGTAAATTCCTGTTCTCAGCATACCTCTGAGCCCAATAGATGTAACTATGTCCAACAATCCAGACAGAAAACATGGTGAGAGAAGGTTCTCCTGCAGTCAGATGAAGTGTGGCAATGAAATGGCAGTTGAAAAAATAAGAGTTTAAAATGAAAAAAACTGTGGAGTTTCTGTGTTAATGAAGCAGTAACAGTGATTGGTGGATTTTGATTGCTGAAAACAGAAAGTTAGGGTGCATGGATGAGTTGTTTGAAAGATGTATTTTGAGTGGTCAAGAAAAAATCATTAAATGAAAGAATGCACTGGATATGAGGTGCACTGAGAGTTCAGAGTTCAATTGCAACATTGTTGTGTGAACTTGCAAACACCAGAGGTCTTCCAAGACGTGGTTGCCATGCAGAAAAGGCATGAAATGGCAGAGGGGGGAAGGGTTTTCATTTGAAAAAAAGTGAGGGAAGAGTTTTGATTGGGTGACATGAGAGATATGTGTGAAGAATTACAGCATTTCTGTGCTTTTGATAGCTGCAGACTCTGGAGTGCATACCTTTTGCTCTGCTGAAGACAAATTGGTGTGTTTCTGAGACTGTTTTGAAACTCAAAGTATTTGCTAAGGTGAGAAAAGATTTCTTTAATTTAGATAGAAAATAGTGTGCTTTAAGGAGAAAATTATGAAGAAAGTTGTGTTTTTCAAATGTTGCTTTGTCTCAAGTGTTTTACAAATAGATTTTGTTTCTTTGAGAAATTGTAATTGGAGAAAATGTGAAGTATTAGTACTGACAGGGTTTTTATGTGCATAGGAGCTGTGGAGTGTTTTCAAATTATGACTTGTAAATCGTTTTTGAGAAAAAGCAATGGTTTTAATATTGATGACAAGGACATAATGGTGTCTGCTTCTTTATAAGGTAATTGAGAGTCTCTGATGTTATTTTTCCCATTTCAATGTAAGAAGTTTGTCTGTGGAGCAAATTGCTTGTAAATATGCTCCCACCTGTGCATGGCAAATTTAGATTTTGAATGTTTGCGTTACATAGGCATGTTAAAGGTGACTGAAACATGCTGCAAAGGCAATCAAAAAACGCTTTTATGTGTCTTAAGGACATTTTAAGTCATTTCCCCATGTGCAGTGTTTTCAAATTATGAGTTGAAAATCGTTTTTGAGGTAAAGGAATGTTTTCAAAATGTATGTGCGCCATATGCCCCCAAATTTCTTTTTCAGGGGTGCAGCAGGGTGTTCTTGAGACACCCCTGCACCCTCGGAAAAATTCGTAATTTGCGATGAGGTAATTGCTAATCGCAAATTGCACCTTCATTCCTATGGGCCTCCTGCTGCATGGAAATGAATGGGTAATTTGTAATTAGCAAATAGCTCATCGCAAACTAGGAATGGTAAAGAATCGCTATTTATTCCTTAAAGTTCGCTATTTAGGAAATGCAAAAAACTTTGATGATACATATGGCGGTTCATCTCTAACAAGATAAGAAGCATAGGGATAGATTTATGATGACTGGCGCATCACCAGGGATGTGTTAGTCATTCTGTGCCGCTGTTCCGTCACCTATGGTGTGCTGCATTTACAATGCGGCGCATCATGGGGCAAAAACAGCACAGATGCGTGACGTATCTGTGCCGTAAAGGTGGCGCATTGCTGGAGTTGTATCGCAAGTGTGATGAAGCTCCAGCAAGGCTCAGGGGTGTCCCTGTCGCAGGGTTTCTGTTCTCACACAGAACTGTGGACAGAGGATTGGAACCTCGGCGAATTAGGGTGCCCCAAAACTCACCTTAGTAATCAAAAACCCCTTAGCAAGCTAGGTACAGTGTCACATTGGATATAACAAACTCTCAATGTTTAGACAATCCAGAATATGAACTTATAGTACCTCAGGATACGTGGAACTCATGAACAGTCGGTCGTTATATATTTCTTAGAAACCAGAACATGGAGTTAAGAAGAACACATGTGTATTTGAAATGTTTATTTACTAATGCCGTCTTCTCAGGCGTAGTATCTTAGATAATAGAAGTACACATATTATCAGTAGCAAAATTACCAGCATAGTTACTAGTACATAAAAAGCGAATGGTGACAGTATGTTAACATGCTGTAAATGAATAAGAGTTAGCAACACTTATAAGCAGCCGCGGGCCGTGGAGGGAGTTACGGTGGGGCAGGGAGGCGGGGAGGGGGAGGGGCAGGGTGGAGAGGGCTCCACCCTGCCCCTTCCCCTCCCCGCCTCCCTGCCTCACCGTAACTCCCTCCACGGCCCGCGGCTGCTTATATCTGACCCTCCCTAATACACATATTATATTATTTGCTAAGAAGGTCTCTTTGTGTTGGTTTAGGGCGTGCCCATACTTTAGTGTCTTAGATTTGAAGGAATCACATCAGCATACACCAGCTCTCTCTTCATGTGAACCGCATCAAGTGTTGTGTATGTGTGTTCGGCAAAGCAATATAAAACCCGCCTCATGCCCAGAATTGGCAGAAGCTGCACTTATGTTATGAGTATGAAGTCGTGGAGATCAGACCTCATAACAATTCTGTATCGTGTTGTTCTTGAAACTTCAGCAGTCGCTGTACAGATATAGTTTAACAAGCAAAGCAGATAGTAGAGCAATAACATATTATTCTCATGTAAACCACGATGAACTACTAGGTTGAAAGCTAAAGCAACAACTAAGTGTCGTGTGCAGAAGTTGCAAAAAAGGAAAAATGGCGTTTAAACCGGTAATGAGCCCATGCTAACTTAACACGGTGTAAAGATATCCAGGATCTAGATGACACCTCCCCATGATCCGGAAACGAACTGAATAAGATAATAGAAGTGGCATCTCATGAGAGCAGATTGCAACTTTATATGTGGACGGTCCGCAAGGTAAAACATTAAAAACTAGGAAAATTTAATGCTAAAGAAAAATAAAACAGCCAACTACTTTATCGAGGCTTAAGCCAATAGGCAAGCTAAATAATAAAAACTTGACAAATAAGTCAATGAATTGTCAATGAAATGCTAGTACTCAGCATATCAAACATGAAAAAGGTCTATGACATAACTGTGTATGCAAAATAAGCTGCAACAGCCTCCAATAGGAAGTCACTGTCTTCATCCGAAAAGAGTTCAGCCATCCAATTTAAAAGCGGAAAAGAACATAGTGCTCTCCCAGCACCGGATCCTCTATCACCATCAGAGGACAGCTCGGTGGGTTTTCAAGAAAGCTCTGTTCCAAGAAAGACTGTGTTGCCGCCAGTAAATTCCAGGGACCAATTAGTCCATGCATCAATGCCACAGCCATAATCCTTTCGCCAGGACAAACCAACTCGTGAGTAATGATAGGAGTCATCAGCTGATTAAAGTCGACGTCAGGAGAAACCGGTCCGCAGAGACACAAATCAATGGCCCAATCGAAATCACAGGTCAGGCAGTGAAATACAGGCTGGACACAGGTGAAGTAGGAGAATCGAAAAGATAATCCATATGCCGTGCTTAATATCGCCAACGGCATTGTGCCATAATATTCAAGCATGCGATTGCGGAACAGCGTCAGCAGCTGCAGGGCGGGAGCTTGCACAGGAGGGACATCCATATTTAAAAATGTAAAAAAGCACAAGAGCGTCCGCTGGTAATGCAAGTAAAAATGGGAATCCACCAAGCACAGTGGAAAAAATAGAATGAAAGAAAGCAGGGATGACTCCAAAGATTTTCTCAAATGAAGTCACGAGACCACTGGTAACAACTTTAAAAAAGTGCGCCAGGCCCTTTGTGGAGGACGCGTTAAAGATAGTCCGAACCATCTTGCTGAAATGGAAAGGCAAATCTGTATTTAAAAGGGTCTGCACCTCTGTACGGGTGTTCGCTATGTGAAGCACGAAAGTTTCACGGGCCGAACTCAAGGCCACCTCTCTCTGAGACAAAAGAGCTCTTATTCTTGCCATGCCGTTGAAATCTGTTCCCAAGGTTGGTATTTGTGGCCAGATTGAAAACTCCCTATGTTCATGTGTGGGAGGAAATAGAACATTTCTGCAGCAAATAACCCGTTCACTTACTGTTACGATAAAAGGAATACTTTTAATTAACCCTGAACAATCTTCATTATTGAGCATCAAATAACTACCATTTTCCAACAACTTGAACGTGGGGATGATAGCAGGAACTGGCGTGCCTTGCAACACGCAAGCCATATTTGGTCGGTGTTTGTTGCATGAACCGTGTAACTGTATGTGCCTACACATTAGTGAATGATGTGGCGTCTCAGTGCATTCCTCTCCATTCAGATAAACTTCTTGATCATCTTTGAAACATCTGTATGTGTATGGACGCGACCAGACCTCATGAAGAAAACCACTACCTAAAGGTGCATAACGACCTATTGGTATATATTTCATACAATTTGAAAACTTATATAAAGCAAAAGGCAGCGTTATTAAACCGTGGATAAGGCACGTTGCCAAAGCAGCCAACCTTTTGGATTTATACTGGAAATGTTAAAGGAAGAATTATGGAGTAGGGCCTGTAAATCTTTAATGGACAACCGAGTAAAATTACTCCAACCATCATATTCCTCTAACTCCGGGATAGTAGGGGTGTTTAATTTTTTAGAAGTAGCCAATCCAAAGCATTTGGTCTGGGAAATTGTTTCATTCACAAACAACATATGATTTGGGATGACATATGCACGGTGCAAAGCCTCAGTGCCTTTTACCTGCCAGGTTAGTGAACCCCAAACTGATGTAGATCCTGGATATCTTTACACTGTGTTAAGTTAGCATGGGCTCATTATTGGTTTAAACGCCATTTTTCCTTTTTTGCAACTTCTGCACACGACACTTAGTTGTTGCTTTAGCTTTCAGCCTACCTGCGTCAAGATCTATGCCTGCTTCAAGCAGGCGCAGGGTTTTGATGCAGCTTTGTCCTATCTGATTGTAAATGCGGCAGACTGTGGGTGGTAGAGCAGCGGTGCACGTTAACTGGTGCATCTCTGGGGATGTGCTAGTTAATATAAATCTGCCCCTTTCCATACATACTGAGCATGTCATGAATGATGTAATATGTGACATCATCAGCAGTGGATTACGGGTAATAGTATCTCTAGTTTACTCCCCTATAGCTGTCTTTCTTTTAACATAACTGTCTGTTTCCTTCCCTTATACTTACTGTTTTTTTGGTTCGCTTCCGGTTCGCGTACCGGCGAGCGAACTGGGAAGCGAACTAAGAGAAATAGAGGTTGGCACAGTTCCAAATATTGTACCAATTTTTTAATACCGGGGAGGTAGTTCTGAAAAGAACTTTTTTTTTATTGTTTTTGTTGTTTTATATTTTTTTTATTATTTTTCTGAACATTTTTTTACTTTTTTTGAATTTTTCTGAACAGTTTTATATTTTTTTTGTTTTTTTTTTGGAGGGGGCAACGAAAACGATTCATTGTAAAGGGCTCAACAGGAGCAACAAAAAAAAAAAAGAATTTATTGTTTGGGGCGTTTCGGACAAACATGAGCATGATTGTCAATAGCTCTGTTGATCAGAGTGATGCTACTTTCTCCGTAGCAAATGAATCCACTGCAATGTACGCAGACTTGTTTTACTTCACGAAATCTCGTTTGTATATTTGGCACCATCTCCCTGCCCTCTGGTCCCGTTACTTCCGGTACAACAGATCTTCTGGCCATAATAGGGAGATTATCTAGGTCGTTACGAAACTGTGCAGCACTGTAGTTGTTAGGATGCCACCTAGTCATATGGCGATGCATTGTGTAGTTTCCGAAACTGTATTTTTTGTCGGTCCCTCTGGACAGTCTATCTTGACATATAAGGCAAGTTACGTATCTTGCATTTACTTTTTTCTGACCTTTGGGAATTTAAAAAAATTGCCAAATGAAGTTTTCTTTCCGGTGAGACGTCCTGGGCTCCTCAGGCAAAAAGTGCCTCTCTTCGTGCTCTTCGTCCTGTTCCTCTTCTTCCTCTTCTTGCTGAATTATAACTTCAGCAGGTGGTCCACTCTTCCTTGGATGTGGTGGAGGTGGTGGGGAAGCACCAGCTGAAGCTACTAAAGAAGCCATTGCTCACTGGTAACAAAGGGTCTTTCTCTCACAATGATGAAAGTCAGAGTGAGGAAAGAAGGAGGGATTTTCATCATTTGGGAAAAACAATAGTTCTCAACCAATGAAAAGTGTTCATTTTAGATTATATGACCTAGTCTTACATCATTAGGAAACCAAAAGTGAAATGAACCAATGAAAAGTGTTATTACCAAGTCACATGACCTGCTGTGTTTACGTTACGCGCTTTGCAGGGCCTCCCGGTTTGCTTCCAGAAACCTGCGCTTTGCGCCTCGCTTCGCGTACCAGTTCGCTAACGTAGCACGTCATATGACGTATCACGCGACAACGCGAAACGTCATGTGGACGGGAGGCGTCACGATGTTGTTTTCTAACGCGGCAGTTGCGGTAAAGAAACGTTTACCGGCTCGCGGTCTATTTCGCGGCATCAAGGTCAGCTAACGGGAAGTTTCCCGATTCGCAAAGCGGGAACGAAGAAAAAAAAATATTAAATTTTTTTTTTATTAATAAACATATAAAATATATTTTTGGATTTAAAGAAGAATACATTTTACAGCTACAGATATTAGCTGTTAAAAAACCAATGAAATTCACTGAAAAAACCATAGGTTATAGACCATATATAGTTAGGAATTAGCATTTAGAAAACCTTATTTTACTCACACAAAACCATTGAAATTCCATATATAGTTAGTTGCACTAACTATATATCGCGCACCCGCAATCCACTGCTGATGATGTCACATATTACATCATTGATGACATGGTCAGTGACATCACTGATGACATCACTGATGACATCTCAAATGACATCACTGATGATATCTCATTTGACATCAATGGTCACATCAATGATGATATCATTAATGTGACAATACAATGCATCTCCTCACACTTTAATATAACCTCTGTTACACCCAGTCTTAAATACAGAGTATAATTTTTGAAACCATTGACACACCAATACTAGTTACTACATACGCACTCACTGATTCCTACGTCTACACACACATTCACTCATTCACCCATACAATCATTCATACATACAATCACTCATCTTTACAACACTATCATATGCACTCATACACCTATACAGACACTCACACTCTGCCACTCATCCATGGAGTTACTCACACACCTAGTCAGTCCTGTAAAGAATCAATCACACTTCCATTTTCTAATCTACACAGTTAAACATAGAGTACCTTACATTTTCAAACATATACTAACACATACTTACTCTCTTATAGAATCACTGATACAAGTACACATTGATCTGCACAGAGTCACACACCTCCCAGCCAGCCATACACACACTCAGCCTCCCATACAAATACTTGTGCAACCAATCAATAACCCATATAGCTACTTATATAGCTACTGATCAACACATGCAGCAGCTTGCACAACAACAGACATACTGATGCACACTTTCAGACAGTTTAGTCACTAACCCGTGCATTTAGTAAGACGCATTTAATCACTCACTCATACAGTCAATCACGCACCTACTAAAACCTTCATTCAGACACTTATACATCCACTCATTCTTCAATATGTAAAACATATTTAAACTTTACAGAAACACATAATCACTGGATGTTGTCATCAGTGATGTCATTTGAGATGTCATCAGTGATGTCATCAGTGATGTCACTGACCATGTCATGAATGATGTAATATGTGACATCATCAGCAGTGGATTGCGGGTGCGCGATATATAGTTAGTGCAACTAACTATATATGGAATTTCAATGGTTTTGTGTGAGTAAAATAAGGTTTTTTAAATGCTAATCCCTAACTATATATGGTCTATAACCTATGGTTTTTTCAGTGAATATATATATATATATATATATATTGAAATACCCCTACACCCCTAGAATTACACATGCTACCCAATACCCATAACCCCTAAAACCCTAAAATTACACTTACCACCCCAATACCCATACCCCCTAAACCCCAAAATTACCCCTATGACCCCATAACCCATACCCACCCTGAACCCCAAAATTACCCTTGGTACCCCAAAACCCATACCTACCCTAAACCCTAAAATTACCCTTGGCACCCTAAAACCCATACCCACCCTGGACCCTAAAATTACCCTTGCCATCCCAAAACTCATTCCCACCCTGAACCCAAAAACTAACCAAAATATACTTACCTTTCAAACACATATATCTTTACCATTAATTCTTTACAACAAAATTAGTTGTAAAGGCATGCGTGGTAAAGGTATATACGTTGTAATGGCATGCATTTTCCACTAGGTGGGCAAGGCAAGGCTGTGGACATTATCCCAACCCTGCTCATTCCGTATGAAGCCGATCTGGTCAGAATCTATTTTACTGTTACTGTTATTGACCCAGAGAGGAGGGATTCTAGGTGATTGGCCAACGTTTTAGTGTAGTGTTAGTGGTTGTAAGAATGTGCAGGGGATAAAGAAGGGGGCCAATAGGGCCCAATCTTGTGAACCTCTCCACTAAGGGTCAGGAGAAAAGGAGCAGATCGTATAAAGATGTCACCCTCAACGAAGGAAAGGTTAGTGTCAGGCCGGAGGCCAGTAGCAACTCAAGTGGTGAGTAAGACCTGTAATGGAAAATATAACAGGTAAGCATTCAAAGACTGAGCTCTAAACCTCGAGCACTGCCAAGTGGGCTGATGATTCGATGGGCCAGTGAGTGTCAAAAGCAGTTGAGGCACAAGACATGGACATACTCTGCTTCTGTTAATTTTCCTTGGCCGAATCTGCCTTTTCAGAGAGTGAGTCTTGTGCAGTATTGTTGTGGTGGGTGCGCCAGCATCGCTCGACCGTATGCAATTTGGATCGCCTGGAATCTGATGCGCAGAAGGTGAGGGCAAGTTGTCTCTGCTAGTGGAGGCCCTCAAAGGCCGAAGAGCATCTTGGCCTCTGAACGGGATCAGAACATACTTTGCTTTCCATTCCATAAGAAAAGCAAGCCAAAGGGATGCATCCATAGATATTTGACACCCTAAGTGTGCAAGTGCTCCATCACTGGTTTAAAGTCCCATCAGTTCTTCAGAGTGAGCGGGAAGATGTCCTGGTAGATCTGTGCAGTGTGGCCGTGAAACACAATATCTGCCTTACCCCTGGCTGCCCAGAGCACATCGTCTTTATCCTGGAAAAAGTGAACCCTGGTCAGTATATCTGGGGTGCATGTGGTCTATACGAAGCAGCAGTGACTCAATGTGCTCTGCAAAGACCCAGGGTAGCCCCTCCAAATTCTCCAGATGGCCAATAGCATGTCTCTAGTAAAGAACTTGATGTCCTCCCCTCCGCCCAATGGAGAATTCCTCTAATAAGCAGGTTGTTGCATTGGCCGCGGTTATTTAGCTCTTTCTGCTTGGCCTGGAGTTCAACATGTTGGGCCAGCCCATTGACCTTTCCCCAGAAGTCTTCCTGATCTTCCACACCGAGGTTGACAGTGCATTCCAGAACATCAGCCTGGTCCCCTACTGTTGCTATGACCCTTTGCAAATCGTTGAGACAGCTTTTAAAATTTCTCCAAGTAGTTCTACATGATGGAGAGGGCGGGGGATGCAGGGGGCTGAGTGGACTGGTCTTTCTTGCAGCTTATTTTGGAGGAAGTCACTTTAGCCAAAAGGGAGACCACAGAACAGTCCCTGTTGGACTTGTCTCTGGGGATAATAGGCCAGCCCACACTGCCGTTGACTTCTAGGGTGCCACATGACGATATTCCCCATTGAGTGTGAGCAGTTAGCGAATGGAGCCTGGGAGGGATGTCCACATCGCACAGAGATCAGTGATTTAGTAGGGCACGAAAATGTCTCATCAGCGTGGGACTGGTGGGTCCCTGGGGAGCGCTGTCAGTCCATTTGCCTCAAGGTCAGTGGTGTGGGAGGCACATGGTCTCAGCAAAGGCCCATGAGCTTGCAATTTCAGACTGGGCAGTCCATGTCCTCAGCATCAGATATCAAGAAATCAGTAAGGCCACATGGACTGTTAGCTCCTCTTCAGTTCTCAGATCTCCCCATACACGCTGTGTCGGGGGAAGCCCGCCAGACTCCCCAAGCTCCGCAAACACCCACAGGGCAGTCTCTGCCATCACAACACTCGAGGGTCGCCGTGCCCCCAGGAGAGAGGAAAGTGCCAGGAGAGAGACCCTATAGAGGCTCCCACAAATGAGGCACAAACCCCCGAAGCCTAGGCCCAACTTGAAGGGGAGGCCCTGGAGCTAGGCAGGGTGCAACTGGCCAGCCAGTATAAAGGCATTTGAGGTGTCCTTCTACTCCCACTCAGCCGTAGAAGTCCTGAGTCATATCGACCCTCGAGCTCTGTAGTGTCCCGACCCTCTCCAGTGACTGCCCTGGCCTGGTGAGAGCAGCAGAGGCCTCGTCGAGTAAGTGCTGTGGTCCCTCCAGGAGCCGGAGAGTTAGCACAGAACTCTTCAGGAGAATGGGTCAGGAACTTCCACAGTGGGGCAGGCAACAAGGGGATAAGCAGGGGCCCCAGCAGCCGCCACTCAGTGCTATTCTGGTGCTTCAGGGGAGGGGGCCACCCCCAGGAATCCATAAACGCCCAGGCAGCTGCAGTCAATGACCCCACCTGCAACTGCAGGCAGTGGAGCTCCAGAGATCCAGCAGGCGGACTGCTGCTGTGGTTGGTGTTACAGTGTAATTCTGAAGGCAGACCATGATCAGGGCAGCTGCGACCAGCGTGTAGGCCTCCAGCGGGGCCCATTCGTGAAGGTCAGGCATTCGGCATGGCTTTAGCAGGAGCTGCACCCCACTCCTCATAGGGGCTCAGAAGGGCCAGTGCACAGGTCAGTTAAGCAAAAGGCAGGAGTGGGAGAGAGAGAGGTGCCACCCTGCCAATGGCCCTCAGCTGGCTCAATGCTCCCCCCACAGGAGCAATGGCCTGGAGAGCCTCGTGCAAGATGGAGCACCAACTCCTCATGGCTCCAGGGATGTGATCAGCACAGCCGGTCGGAAAGAGTGGGGGGCACCATGCGTGCTCCAGCAGCACCGATGGATCTCCGCTTTGCTGAGGGCCTCATGTTGGTTCAGGCCACCCCTCAGCGAGCACTCAAGCTCGAAGCAGCCGGGCAAGATGTCACCGCCCCTCCACATGACACCAGATGCGACCGCTGGTCAGCTCCTTGGCAGGTATGGGGGACACCGACTGTGTCCCAGTTGCAGTCACTCAATTCAGGTTCTGGCACCACCGAGTTTAATTTTGACCAAAAAATTTAACTTAAAGAGGCTTTAGGGCCTGTGGGCTGCAGGAGCTCTAGCAATACATATCCGGCACCATTCCCAGCCTGGCCATGCCCCCTGCTTCAATACTGTGATTCAATGACAAAACATGTATTATTAAAGCATTGTTTCCACAAAAAAAGTATAAAAATAAATACTTTCCTTTGGTAGGTATCCCATTGAGTCTGATCTGGGGTACATGAAATTTCCACATGCATGTGACTGGGCTTCAGTGCCCCGTCACAGAAAATATCTCTATGTTATGAGTGGCACAGCACATTAGTGATTGCCCGTATCCTAGTAAAGGAGTGATGCAAGTGCCTTTTATGCTATGAGAGATGTTTAACTTACATATGCAGCAGCTTCTTCCTGCCTGTCGGCAGGTGTGAGTGTACACCTAAAATACCTATAACATGAACATCAGTATTAGTGTGAATAATACATGTCAAGTTAGGGGCTTAATATGGAATTTATATGGAATCTGTGGTGTGATACTATCATGAGAGATAACTGTTCCAGGGTTTGTCAAATGTTTCTTGTTCAGATAAGTCAAGAGTTGGTTGTGTCTCATCATGACCGCCAAGAGAGTGCTCAGAGCTGTGCTCAAGAGAGGCAATAACTGTGACGTCTATTTGTACAGACACATGGTTTAATAGCTAATGTAGCAGCCGATTGTGCTTTTATTCAGTGGTATCATTAAGGTAGGCATCTACTATTGCTCTTCTATCATTACCTATATGAGCCACAACCACCTGCATGCACAATAAGAGCATAAGTACTCTCTTTCCTATATTTTATTGGAATTTACCTCGTAACGATCCGTTAGTTTGATATACTTTCATATTGTTAGCCTAACCTGGCTTGTGGTGTCTGCGTTTGGTTTGTAGTCCCATGTGTTCATACATATGGTAGTTAATCTGCTTTAAGAACTCTATAAATTGGTATGTGATAGGTCAGCTATATTTATTGCCTGCCACTAGAAATATTGAGAAGAAAATTAATGAACAGTGGAAATTATGCTGAACGGAAAAAATTTATTCATGCAATAAATTCGGTTTGTATTGTCACAATCGATTTAATAACCGAGCTTGCTTTAAAGCAAATAACAATATATAATTTTGAGGAAAGCACAGTTAAACTGTTTGTTCATACTTTTACCTTCAAGGAATAACGCAAGACTTAGATGCTGGGTGGACAATCAATGTTCAATGCTTGTGATTTTGGGAAGATACTTGAGAATTGCTGCAGAAAATCTAAGATGCTGAAGGGCATATTTAGTTAAAAAAAATCATGCAGTGCAGTGCATCAAATAACCTTGCTACACTGCGAAGCATGACATGGAAAGGACAGAAATGCACTGTATCTAACATCGCATTCCTATCTTTTCTCAGTACTAGCGTACAATTTGCTGCCCAGCGCCAACGCAGGCACCCTTGCTCCATGGTGCAAGGATCCCTGCATTGTAAGCAGGATTGTTTTTGGGTAGGAAGGGACACCTTTTTGCACATTTACAATGCCGTGAGGAATTTTCCTCTTTCTATGGGTGCTGTGCAAAGTGAAAAGTGGGAGTAACATGGAGAAATAAACATTTTCTCCCTCGTTACTTACATTTTGACACATTTTTGGGTCTACCAGTAATGATAAATCTGAGATTATGCCAAAATCCATGGGTGAGTGGGAACACTCATGGAATCCCTCCCTGGGGCAGCGTTACTCTAGATTTACCAATCCAAGCAGGGCAACATAAGGTGGCCTTGCATTTTTTTATAAAACTAAATTAGGAGTGGCGTCACTCTTGCTCCTCATTTCATGGCACAAGGGTGATGCAGCTCTTTAATGAATATGTCCCTGAATACCTAAAGTCACCATAAAAACTCTCCCTTATATCAAGTGTAATGCAATTGTAACCATACCTAATAAAGAAATGCCACTGATGTGCTGGCTTTATTAATATAAAATGAGTGAAAAGGATTTTATGGATTTTATGATGAATGTTAAAAAACAATGTCAATTCAATATTCAATATAAATCTTTTATATAGATGGAGTATACGACCATAAAAGCTCATAAGAAAAACAGTTTATATACAACAATTTACGTCAAAAAAATGTCCTAGTCTTTATGAGTCTCTTATGAGCCCTGATGCAGTGGAAAGCTTAGAAAATGTACATCTCATCTTAACATTTCAAATCATCAACATCAACTGGCCCATAAACACGTCACCTCACCTCAACCTATGGTCCTCCAATGGATCTTTTTGTTGAGCTAACAGGGACTTGGATATTTGGAGAATGTGAAGCAGTTTCCTTATAAGGCCCTGTAAAAAAGAAATGTTAAATACAAGCATATTCCATCAACAACACAACGCTGCATCAATACATATTACCTTAAGACAAGAATTTTTTTAACTCTAAAGAACACACATACAATAAAGATTTGTTCATGGAAAACATTGATCTAAAGCCTCAATTTGATTGGTCAGAATATGAAGTCGCATTTCATGTTTCAGGTTTAATAGCAATTAATTAGTACAAATAGCCACACAATATATAACACAGATTCAATAAGTCTAGAAAGAGGGTAAGAGAGAAAACATGAGAAATATTCGAGACTCCAAAATATAATCATACAAACCAATTATGATTGCGTTATACTCCGTCTTCGATAGTGATGTGAATAAGTCAGAACTGTAGCACAGAGTGCCACAGAAAGGAGTCAGTTAAACCTTTAGCCAAAAGGTTATTCACTGCTCAACTTTACCAGCCGACAAAGTGCAGGTTCAAGAACAGTCAAGAAAATTCAGTTCAAAGGTTTGGCTTTAGGGGAAAATGTAAGGATAGTCCAACAGCATGCCAGGCACGGAAAAATGGAAAATGATAACTAGCCCAACTCCTCCTTCAAGGAGCAATTATACTTCCAAATGTTTACGGTTTACACCCACAATGTATCGTTTCCATCGGCCCATATGAATTCCATGTGTTGCTAAAACAAAATTGAGTCCATTGTTGTAAAATGCAGAAAAGAAACTTCATGAAAGTTTCTCACAGCTTCTAAAGTGACTACTTCAACTAGATCCTACCTTTTGAGCATGACAAAGAGAAAAGCATCTGAGGCCTACATGAAATGTTGCTGAATTATTACCACATTATGATTACTACAGTACACACATTAATATAAGTATTTCAATTTCCTTAATTAATTCAAACATTATTCTTCTTTAAAGGTTACTTGTCAATATTAGGCACTCCTAAACAAATAAACACACATCATTCTGAAGTTCACGTAATTAGCACATTAAGTTAGAATCAGCTGCAGGTTTACACATTATCGATTATTTCTAAATGAATCCTTCTAATCATTCAGAGGCTTTATTATGCAGAAATTTTTTCATATTGTCACATTTTAGAAGTTATTGTCACCACATTTTCCTTGTTAATTAGGTTTAATTTCTCAAACATGTGATTTCATGCACAGGTAAATAGTCATTGTTTATTTCTTTTTGTTTATGTTTTCAGATTTCAATGTTACAAACACTTCTGCATATTTTTACAATGAAGTATGAAATCTCACGTTTTTTCGTCTTAGCCAGTTTTTCTGGTTTTCATAAAAAAAATATTACTGCAAATCGCTTGTACTAGTGACAATTGATAGAGGCAACTGTCATTTAACATTTACGTTCCATCAGCCCCAACTACTTTCTGGGATGTACCCCAGTCCCTTCTCAGTGATCTCTCTCTCAATTACAGAGCGTCATTAAAAGTACACGAAAAGCCTGGCTCTCCCTTCCTCCGGTGTGTCCCACTCAGCTTACAGGAATGCAGCAATAAACAAATCTGTCTGCGAAGATTCCCCTACCTCGTCTCCTCATGGTCATCTAGTCTTAGATCTCCCGAAATGGAACCCAGAGTATTCCATGTACTGTACCATCCATGGACATACATGCACCCATCACATGTTCACTACACATACACTGTTCAGCACTATACACCAGATTGATGGAGACCAAAAGTGAGTTAAGCACACAGCAGTGGAACTTTTAAAGTAGTGATCCTGTAGGTCCCACTCCAGTGAACAAAGGTTAAAAGGACATGTTTACTCCCACTGATCACTACACAGCATGCTGCCACCACCAGACTTGGTTTCCTTTACTCCTGGAAAAAGCAGTAGTCTTTCACAACTATGAGAGTGCGCTTTGGGCGCCCCTCCTGGTCTCAAAAGATTGTAATGTATGATACAGGCCTATGTCATGCACACCCATAATCCGTGTTTGTCCATGACAAAAATCAGCATTAATGATCCAGGCATCATTTCAGTTGGGACACTCAGGGTTGGGGGTGCACATCCATCTCCCTGCAAAGAACTTTTCCATCTCTACAACTACAATGTTAGGCATCTTTCATTTTGCTCAGTGAATTGTGATGTCTCCAGGTCACATTTTGGGGAATCTTGTGTCATGGCCACTAAGCCTGGCCACATATTTGGGGGTACCATTTGTATTGGGAGATGTGTGGAAATATAGAGCAGTAGAAAATGTGCTATTACCAAATCTATTTCTCTGCATTTTCGGCTTCCAAATGCAAGCCAGAGTGCAAGAAAGAGGTCATTTTGCAAGGTGCCATCTAAATCCCTTGGCAGTATAGATAACTCCAAATTCAGAGTTGTACAAATAGCCATGGTTCTTAAACTCAGCATCTTATGCACATTTTAGAAATATGTTGGTTTCCTTAAAACAAATTTTTTAATGTATTATATTTTACCATATGAATTGCTTTATGGTGGAAACACAATGAAAAATCATTAAAAGGTACAATTTAGGTGTTGGCTTTGGGAATATCATGTTTTGTTTTGAGAACCTACAAACTTCTGGTCACCTGAAGGGTTTATAGGATGACACAGTACATTGTTTTTGTAAATAAGCTATTGTGACAAAAATTACAGATGAAAAAGTTGTCACCAGTGGCTGTTTGTCCAACTTATTTTCATTATATTTTAATCCATCCATTAGTTTCTTTGGGGGAACCTTGAGGGATCTACACAAGGGACCCTTTGTTGAATTTAGACCTTTATCTTTGTCTGCCCAGGATCACCCATTTGTTTCACACCTGTTTCCTCCTCAAACTGCAAGTAGGTTGAAACCCAACAAATAGCATAAATAGACAAGCTCTTAAAAAAATGTAACATGTTAAATAAATGTTCTGTTTATACAACCCTGTTCCTGAAAGCTGGGAAGCTTGGAACATGGCTAAAAGACATTGGCAAAGCCAATAGCTTTTGAATAGGCGAGGCATATCCTATTGTCTCTGTCAATGCTTGTTTATATTTCCTGTATGGCTTTAGGGAGTATGATTGATTTATGCTGCCACTTTTAAATAGCCCATGATGTTCAAGAGCATGTGATTATTTGCCAGGGCGTCTTGCATCATTTGCCAGCAATTTTTTTTTTTTTTGTGCTACAGCTGGAACAAATGCACTCTACTGGCCCGGTGTTAAAGGAGCACAGTAAAGAGCTCAAAAGGAATTGGCTGAGGTATTGCTCCAAAACTGCTTGCAGGCACAACAATTCAAACTAGGCAAAGTGAAGTTGGAGGGAGTCACGAATTATAAATACCTCGGCCTAAGTATTGACAGCAGATTTAACTTTAAAACACATAATGATGGTTAATCAAGAAAGGAAATGGATTGATATATGCTTTTTGCTCTATAGCGAAGAGTTTAAGCTGTCCATTGTTCAAACCATTACTGGCTGTTGTTAAAGCAAAGCTCTTGCCGACTTTAGCCTATGCTACTGAAGTTCAACTTCGCAAGGAAGTAGCAGTTCTTGAGGGAATGCAAATTAAGGCATATAGAACAGTATTTGCTCTATCGAGAAATTCTTCTCCTGCGCAGATTCGCCTAGTGTTTGGTTTACTGCAGCAACGTCTAGCAAGAATGTATGCGACAATAAAACTGTGGTATAAAATTCGGTCAAGCTGCCAGAATCCGCTTAATAGCGCCATTTGGGAAGCTCGAGAATAATCCTCGATCAGCTTATCACAAATATTTCCAGTTATCAACAAAGTTAACAAAGGTGTCAGAGTTATGGAACTTGAATTTACCACTCACAACATTTCGTCGACTAATAAATAAAGCAGCAAAAAGACACTTGTTAACGGAGGACAAAATTATATTCAGCAAGCGCTCCCTTGCCTGGATGGTACTGCAATCCTATATGATTTTACAACCAGCGGCTTATTAGGACATAACATATTCCGTTCATCTAAAAAGGAAATTGTTAGCAATACGTCTTGGGGCACTTCCAACTAATGCTTAACCTCTCTGGAAATATAGTGCTCCGCCGTCATTTGCATTATGTGGTGCTCTGAAGCAGGACTTTGTTTACCTGTTTTCCTAAACACGCGACACAGATTAACCATCTCATAGAAGACCTGGAGATAGATATCCTTTTTCTCACGGAAACGTGGCTTGCCCCACACTCACAATCAGACATGGCACTTGCAACTCCACCGGGCTATCTCATTCAGTCCCTACCCCGCCCCTTAGGCAGAGGTGGTGGTGTCGCCATTATCCACCGGGACTATCTCCACTGTAAAACCAGTGATGCGCAGATTACCGACTCAGAAAGTCCTCACTTTACTATCAAGCTAAACCCAACCAATTCATTAACGGGATTACTTGTGTACCATCCCCCCGGTCTCCCAGGTCCCTTCGCCAGTTCCCTCCTGGACTCAGTTACAACCCTGGCCCACTCTCTATCAAACTTTATGATAGTAGGTGACCTGAACATTCATCTCGAAGACCCGACAGAACCGGTAGCAAAAGATCTGATTTTAGATCTGGCGGCACTGGACATTTGCCTCCTCAACTCCGGAGCCACCCACATCAAGGGTCATCTATTGGACCCGGTGTTCACTAGTTCTCCCTCGATGCAAGCAAAAGAGGCTCTTCCCCTTCCCTGGACAGACCACTTCTTAGTCTCCTTCCAACTACCTGGAACTTTCAGGAAACCCCAAAAACCGCCCACCTACAGCAGGGACAGGACCTGGTCCAGACTCCCCACTGAAGAATGGGCCAAAACCCTAGAAAGGACCACCCCGGCATACGCGGAAGACCCGGCTATCGCCGACAAAAAATTCAGAGAGTGGATCACCTCCTCCCTGGACTCAGTGCTCCCACTTAGAACGAGGGAGGACAAAAACGGCAAACCTGGTTCGGCCCCGTGGTATACCGAGGACCTCCGACTATTTCGCAAAAACTGCAAAAAAGCCGAACGGCTTTGGAGGAGAAACTGGCAGCATGCCAACAAAGAAGCTTACCAGATCACAGTCAGACTCTATAAAGAGGCCATCAGACAAGCCAAAGCCTCACACTACGACACGCGGATACAAGAATCATCCAACTCAGCCAGGGAATCCTTCTTAATTGTAAAGGAGCTGCTCAAAGTCCCCAACACTCCCCCCCCCACCACCCCCAAAGTTGACCGAAGTAATGAACTAGCTAATTACTTTAATGACAAAATCACCCGTATCCTGGCCTCCCTCCCACCCCCCGGCCCCCTTAGTCACATGGAAAGCCGTCTATCCCTCGACCAGGCCGAAAGCAATCTGCGCCCCACACTGCCGACATTTCGGCCAGTAACTTGCCTAGAGGTAGAACGAACCTTGACGAAAATGAAAAGCGGATCACCTCGGGACACAGCACCGATCAGGTTCCTCAAAACAGTAGCCTCAGTCATCGTGCCCACGGTCACGGAACTTATTAACAGCTCGCTCGCCCATGGATCTGTCCCCGACAGCTGGAAGAGTGCTGTGGTGAAGGCACTTCAAAAAAAAACCCAGCTAGATCCAGCAGACATGTCTAACTACCGACCAATATCTCTCCTCCCTGGTATCAGCAAAGTAGCAGAGAAATTGGTAAACATACAATTATCTCAGTTTTTTGAGACCAACAACGTACTCAGGCAATCCCAAACTGGATTCCGCCCGGGCCATGGCACAGACACCGCACTCCTTGCCGTCATTGAAGAAGCAAGGCGCATACTGGATTCAGGAGGATCAGTGGCAGTGATCCTCCTGGATCTAAGCGCAGCTTTCGACACAGTCAACCACCGTGTCCTTCTTCATAGACTGGCGAATGCAGGACTTACCGGGACGGCACTCAGTTGGATTGAATCCTTTCTCACAGGGCGCACGTTCCAAGTGTGGGACGACAATCACCACTCATCCACCCTTCCACTCACAAACGGTGTCCCTCAGGGCTCCTCCCTGAGCCCGACGCTTTTTAATGCATATATGGCCCCCCTTGAGGACGTGGCGACACCATTTAACATAAAAATGGTAAGCTATGCTGACGACACTCAGCTGGTCGTCTTCCTGTCCCAACTCATCGACCACCCAGAAAACCTGACCAATTGTCTTACAGAAATTCACAACTGGATGAATAATTCATCATTAAAACTTAATGGGTCAAAGACGGAGGTGATGCTCCTAGGGAAACAATGGACGGCCATCCCCCCAGCACTCTGGCCCGACGTGTTCGGGGAAATCCCCCCCCCCGAAGCGTGAAATTAAGACACTCGGTGTGTGGCTCGAACCAGAGCTGTCTATGAAGACACAAGCAGCTAAAATTTCGGGCACCTGCTTCGGGCTCATGCGCACGACCCGCAAGATTCTCCCCTTACTGCCACCTGCTTCCAGGAAACTGCTCATCCAGGGACTAGTACTGTCTCGCCTGGACTACAGTAATTTGGTCTACCTGGGAGCCCCTGAGGCCACCCTAACGAAGCTCCAGCGGACACAGAACGCCGCGGCACGCCTGCTCACCAACCTCCCCTCCAGAATGTCCGCCAAGCCGGCCCTCAAAGCTCTGCACTGGCTCCCTGTGCGCCAAAGGGTGCAATTCAAAGCGATGTGCACGACACATAAGCTGATCAACGGATCTGGCCCGGCGATCCTCAGTAAAATGATCACCCCCTACACAGCAACCAGATCCCTACGATCCCAGAATGAGAACCTAGCCAACATTCCTAGATTCAAAAGGACTCGGACAGGAGGACGACAATTCTCCGTTCAAGCAGCTGCTGGATGGAACGCCCTCCCCCGCTCCCTCAGACTTGAACCTAACTACCTGGCATTTCGCAAGAAATTAAAGACACACCTATTCCCTAAATAGAGTTCCCTCTATAAGTATCTCTCCTCTCTCCCTCCCCCTCAACAGGATCACTAACCTTATAGCGCGGGGATGCCCTTGGGTCACCAGGCGCTTTAGAAATCGTTATTAAATTAAATTAAATTAAATCTGTATATGTCCGGTTTTAAAACGAAATCATCTTTTATTGTTAAAATATCCTTTTAAAGATAGGGGCATACGCACCTGCAGATCTGCTATATTAAAGTGTCTTAATCCATATGACCCGCAACTTAACTGTAGATTGGTAAAGTGTTTACTCTTATATGAAAAATTAATCTGAATAGCATTTTAAATGGTGCTTTACTAATGAGATGAAACTTTTGATACATGGTTCAATTATTGTTTTATCCAATTGGAACTGGTTTCTACAGCGGACAACCAGTAAGTCTAAGAGGTATATACACTGGTGCTAACACTATCTTGATATGATGTCATCAAAAACTGTAAATATTATTAATGGTAATTAATGGTTTTAATATGTACAGTATTTATTCCTCTGCAGACTGTTTAATTTTATTGGAATTGTTATGGTTTTAATTAACTTAAACAATAAAGATACATTTTGACATTTGCTCCAAAACTGACAAGAAGTGCTTCAAAACCTCGCTATACAACTATAAAAGAAAGATCTGCAAATATTTCACTAACGAAATTCTGATAGCCTCAAATTGCATGAAAAAGGTTTTTGAGATCCTTAGGATATATCCGATTCCAACTGTATGAAAAAGACAGTCAAACCTTCTGAGGAGTTATGCAACAATCTTGCAGATTTCTTCAATAAGAAAATCAGCAAGATATTGGAAGACATCGCTACCCCCTCTCAAACTATAGACAATACGGTCCCTAAGATTTTAAAGGCACCGGACGTATTCGAGGGTCAGGTAATCAGGTTCAAATCCTTTGAATCTATTTCAATCGAGTACTTCCCACTCATCGCACGATCCACCACCTCTGTATCACGATTAGATTCCCTACCCCCTTAGTATGGAAAGAGCTCGAAGATGAGCTAGGGTCCCCAACTCTGTTAATATGTAATCAATCCCTGGAGTTGGGGATTGTACCAAGTGACAGAAAGAAGGCAATAGTTAGTCCCTTCTAAATAAACTTTCAGAGGATCCACTAATCCTGAGTAACTACAGACCCATACTCCTTCCCTTCCATGTGAAAACAGTATAGTGATATGTGAGCAGGAAGTTATCTCACTTCCTTGAGGTCCACTTTCTCCTCATGGACGAACAGTTTGGGTTCCGACAGGGGCATGACACCTAGTCGGCCCTAATCACGACCCTGGATGAGTTGCAGATGAGGTAAGTCGACAGTCTTGATTATGCTTGATCTGTCAGCTGCGTTCAACACAGTTAACCATACAATCCTCTGAGATACATTAACGGCAACTGGGGTGGCGGGGGCCCTGTGCCTAAATGGATTCATTAAATCAGATAGATTGGAGACAGGCTGTTGAAGCCTGCACCAGTGAGTGCCACAAGGACCAGTTCTTAGCCCTGTCTCGTTCACGTTTATATCAAAAAGGAACTTGGCCTGACTCTGCTTAACTATGCGGACAATACATAACTGATATTTTCCCTTACCAACAACCAGGAGAAGACAGTCACAGCCCTTCAAAGAGGCATGACACAAATTCGTGAATGAATGAACACTAACTCGTTGAAACTAAATGGGGATAAAACTAGGGGCCAGATGTAGGTCGGTCGGTAACGGGCGAAAATACCGATTTTCGGCCGTTACCGAGCGGAATCGAACCATCGGGATGTAGGAGTCCGAAATCCGTCATAATCGGTAAATTACCGAATCGGTAATTATACCGAATCGGTAAAATACCGATTCGGAAAAAACACAGAATCGGTAATTTTACCGAATCGCTAACATACAGAATCGGTAAATATACCGAATCGGTAATTATACCGAATCAGTAAAATACCGATTCGGAAAAAACACAGATTCGGTCATTTTACCGAATCGCTAACATACAGAATCGGTAAATATACCGAATCGGTAATTCTACCGATTCGGTAATGTTACCGAATCGGTAAAAAGCCGATTCTGTAAATAAGAAGTGTGAAAAATGAAGAGTGAGATGTAGGTAAGCTCAGAAATACCGAATTTGCCTAAAAATCGGTATTTAAGAGTCTGTATTTACCATGGATTGGAATCAGGTGGTAACCAGGTGCAACCTATAAAAACGGACCCAAAATGCAATTCTTCTTGCACTATGGCGGCATTTTATGTCATTGCAAGACGGCTACGGCTACAGGAGGAAGGAGAGAGGGAATGGCAGAGAGAGGAGCAGGTCTACAGGCAGAGGGTGACCCTGTGCATGCTCACAGAAGCAGAGATACTCCAGAGGTACAGGTTGGCCCCAGACACCATCACTGACCTCATCAGGGACCTCCAACCACTGTTGGACCACCCCACCCCAAGGGCACACGCAATCCCAACACAAGTGCAGGTGCTATGCAGCCTACACCTGCTTGCGTCTGGCAGCTATCAAAGTGTAGTTGCTGTGGCAGGAGGGGTGACCCAGAGCAGCCTGTCAAGGTTTTTCCACAGATTCCTTGACGCCATGATACAGAGGATGGACCAATACATTTCCTTCCCTGCAACCCATGCGGAACTGGTACAAACTAAAGCAGACTTTTACCAGATGGCAAGATTCCCCCACATCATTGGCTGCATTGATGGCACGCACATTCCGATTTGCCCCCCTGCTGACACAGAATACATATACCGTAATCGGAAGTCAACGCACACCATAAATGTGCAGGTGATTTGTAATGCTAAGTGCGTCATCACAGACCTGGTTGCAAAATTCCCAGGGAGTACCCACGACTCCTACATCTTCCAAAGCAGCGGCATCCATGCACGGCTGACGGCAGGGGAATTTGGTGAAGGATACCTCCTAGGTGAGACACATCGTCAGACCCCCATAACAAAAATAGCAGTGTGAAGTACATGTATGCATGTGAGTAACGTTACCCCTTTTTCTTCTAGGCGACAGTGCATATGCCCTCCGCTCATTCATACTCACCCCCTACCTCAACCCCTCAACACCCAACCAAAGGAGGTATAACCGGGCCCACAAAAGCACAAGGAATGTGGTAGAACGGACCTTTGGCATCTGGAAAAGCAGGTTCAGATGCTTGCACAAGAGTGGAGGTGCAAGGCAGTATACCCCCATCACCTGCTGCAAGATGATTGCTGTCTGTGCAATGTTGCACAACCTTGCGGTCAAGAAGGGCACTGAGGTAGAGTTGTCAGACTACGAGGACCATGACGACGACATTGCTGTGCCACAAACCCAACCTGCTGGAGTGTCAACACCAAGTGATGGCAGATACAGACGGGAGGAAATAACAGACAACTATTTCTGAGTGAGTACAGATGAACACACAGGTTATGGATGTGAAAACATTTTTTTTTAATGTTGGAAGAACGTTCAAGCACTGATGTGCAACAAGTGAAAATATGAAATTGTATGTGGGGACTGGAAATGCCCCGGGTTGCCTCACCCACACTGGCAGAGTCATTTTCTGAAGCGCTTCACAGTGCCACTGGGATGCTGATCACCCCCTTCAGCATGGCCTGCTGCCTCTGCGGAGCGCCTGCTGCTCCTGCGCGGCTCTGACACAGCGCTAGCCGGGCTGCTGCGGCTGCTGCTGTCCCCAGCCTCGGCCACGTCCAGGGCAGGATTGACCACTGTATTGGATATGATGAGGGCCTCCATGGCACTGGTGATCCTGGCCATGCCCCTGGTCACCTCCGCAGTGTGTTGTGTCAGGCTCTCTTCCAAATTTACCCCTCGGCGATATAGCTGGGACGTTGCAGCGGCAAGCCGGTTAATTGCCCTGTTTTGGACACGGGCATCCCTGCGCCTTGTGTGCTCAGTATGTTCCATCTTGGCACAAAGCTGTGTGATGGCGGTTGTCATGCGTCCCATTCCTGTGGCAATGTCTCTGTTTGTTTGTGCCACCTCCTTGTTGCTTGCCACCAACTCACCAAAGCCCTTTGCCATTTCTACCATTTGCAGGTTGTGTGCACGCAATTGGCGGTGGCATGCCAGGATGGATTTTGCCTGCAGGCGCTGGATTCGCACCATGCTCCCCTCAAGGCCTTGGAAAACTGTGCCCTCTCCTGATGGACATGCACTGCTGGGAGTGCGTGGGCGGCGATTGGTGCTGGCCTGCTGGGTGGGATGCTGTGCTACAGGTATCGCTGGTGTGGGTGCTGGTGCCTGACCCGCAGCTCCCTCCATGATTGTCAATGGGGCCACAATACTCCTCCTGGCTGGTGATGTGGCAGGTGCTGGCTGGGACCGTGAGGGGGAGTTCTCAGCTGAGAACACCAATGGGGGGGATTGTGATAGTTGGGGGGGGAGGGGAAACGAGGGCATGTACAGGGTCGTCCTCATTGACCATGGCACTGCTGTCGTCTTCCTCCTCCTGCGAGGCATCCATGGTGCTTGGCCCTGCCATCACACTCTGCGCCGTCGCTGGAGCTGTCGCTTGTGCAGCTGATGCTCCACTGCCTGCACTGCCTGATGTTGCCCCTAGGTATAAAGAATCATTTGTGAACTGAGTGCAAATGTCTTACAGTCACTACAATAAAAGCATTGCACATGCCACTTTCATTACTCTGATTCTTTTGTCAAGTGCCTTGCAAATTAATGTGCACTGACTAATGTTTCTACATTAGCTGACTACATTTCCCATTATGCATTGCTCATGTATGGTACTAGCAGTACTGGACTGGGGTTTGACTGTACATTGAGGCTATAGGGGAGGTGTCTGGTTGGGTGTGTCATGCTGCGCATGCTTCTTACCTTTTGCTGTAGCTCTGGCTGAGCTGTCCATGTCCCCTACTCCCACCACACTCTCCGTCTCGATGGTCGTGGCCACCAGTTCCTCCAGGTCAGTCAGGGGGGGCGCGGGGTTCCTGCCTCCACCAGTCAGACCTGCCTGCTTGTGAAGCTCTGACAATTTCCTCTTGGTGAGGCTCCGGATGTCATAAAGCCTCTTCTTGAGGTCCTCCAGGCTCCTGGGGGTCACACCAACTGCATTGACCCTCTCACTTATGGCACTCCACAGTTTCCTCTTGGTAGACTCTGGGACTGTGAGGGACAGCCTCCAATAGAGCTGCCTGTGGACCCTCGTCACCTCCTCCACCAGTACTTGCAGCTCCATGCTGCTAAACTTCACTTTGCGCTTCCTCTCAGCCTTCCGGCTCTCTGAGCTGCTTGCCATTTCCACTGTCTGCAAAATCAGCTACCACTCTCTCTGCTGCTCCCTCTCACTGCTCAGCTCTGGCTGCCTCTCCAGAAAGTTCTGATGAGTTGCACCTGCCTGGGTAGCCACTCCCTGGTAGGGTGGGGGAGGGTGGTTCCACCTCATTGGCTGTTTGAATTGGTTTCACTTTTACTTGCTTGCCGATTCCGTATTTACCGATTCCGTATTTACCGATTCGGTATTTACCGATTCAGTATTTGCCGAATCGGTATTTGCCGAATCGGTAAATACCGAATAGGTTTTTCCAATGCATTCCTATGGCCCTTTTGGCCCATAGGCTTGTATTGTCATTACCAATTCGGTATCTACCAATTCGGTAATTACAGATTCGGTAAGTATCGAAACACGTTACTGATTTTTACCGAATCTCTACATCTCATTTTACGATTTCAGAATACCGATTCGGTAAAAATCGGTATTTTAAAATCGGTAAATGACTTTTACCTACATCGGGCCCTAAGTTCCTATGTGGTTCAACAGGTAGGATCCCCATGATACTGTCCTATCAATTCTGGCCCCTCTCGACAGAGGCGCCTCAGCCATCTGACACAGTCCGTAATCTCGAAGTTGTGTTTCACAATGAACTGTCCCTGGAGAACCATGTTCCGTAATCTCGAAGTTGTGCTTGACAATTAACTGTCCCTGGAGAACCATGTTCTGTAATCTCGAAGTTGTGTTTGACAATTAACTGTCCCTGGAGAACCATGTGACAAAAGTAGCCAGCACGTATTTCTCACTTCTCCATTGACTAAGAAAGGTGCTCCCATTGCTGCCCTAACATTCCAAACCCCTGGTGGTGCGGAGTGTTGTACTCAGTAGACTAGACTTCTGTAACACACTACTCCTTGGAACACCTCAGGATAACATCTCACTGAGCGGGAGAACACACACTACAGACAGTGGAGTAGAGCAGTGGTCTCTGTCTTGTTTGACTCTTCCCAGCTGTGTCGAAATTGTGGGTCATGTGCAGATCTCAGGATACACCTTGTGACTTTGGCCAGTAATGTTCATAGCCACACTGCCTGCTGTCTCCATCCCAACTTCTCATCTCCCCCTCCTTCAATAAATGAACTTGTCCGGATGTAAAGTGATCTGTCACCACCTCCCGTCCAATCGTGCTAAAGAAAACTGTGACTAATTAAATAAATTAATTGTGTCCCTAACCTATCTCACAAGTTCATCATTGTATTTGGGTCCATTTATTCACCCCAGTACTTACCTAATTGAGTACCATGCCTTAATCCTAAATTCATTATTCCTCAGAAATACTGTGTAACTAACTATATGCATAAATACATCTTCTGTATTGGTAATAACCATGCTGTAAATCAAAGCATCTTATGCCTGCAGCACAGGATGGAGAACCTTAATACTGAACTCCATGGAGATTTTATAATCCATGGCCAGATTGTACCGGGAAATTAAATAAGGACCAGCAGACCAGATTTCTGCTCTCTATGGGCCAGATGTACCTAGGTAATCGTTTGCGATGACCAAATACTGGATTTTTGCAATTCGATATTTGGTAAACACAAAC
Organism: Lissotriton helveticus; assembly: GCF_964261635.1. Classification (NCBI taxonomy): domain Eukaryota; kingdom Metazoa; phylum Chordata; class Amphibia; order Caudata; family Salamandridae; genus Lissotriton; species Lissotriton helveticus. The sequence continues at coordinate 710,731,563 of NC_136059.1, read as the reverse complement.
ACCAATACACAAATGTGTCTTTTTCACACTTTGCAATTCGCACTGGGTCGCAAATAGACCTACTTCATTACTAATTATGAGCTAGGTCTCGGTTTGGGACCCACTAGGAATCGCAAAAATAATAAGATGGTGGCCTGCTAGGGCAGCAGACCACTGTGTGTATATTTGCGGTTCAATGAAGCATTTTTTTTAAATGCAGTCTGTTTTCCTTAAAGGAAAACAGTATAGATTTCGAAAAGAAAAATGAAAAGTTTTCTTTTCATTTTTTAAGAGTAGGCGTAAATTTTTTTGTTTACAAACTGTCGCAAAGAGGAAGGTGTACTTGAGGACCCCTTCCCATTTGCGAATGGGTTACCACCTACTTGAAGTAGGTGGTAAAATGTGAATGCTTTGTGACTGCATTTCGGTCGTAAAACATTCACATATACCACTGCGATTTCATATTAGGAAGGGACGCCCTAAACACGCCCCTTCCTAATACCGAATTGCAAATCCAATTTGTGATTCAGTAATAGCTTACCGAATCAAAAATCGTGCCTTTGCACAATGAAAAACCCTTGTTTCGTTTGCAAACATCCCAATTTGCAGAATCAGGCCATACCGTACTCAAAAAGCTTTGTACATCTGGCGGTAAATATCCATTTGTGATGCCCCTTTTGACTTAACTCAGGAGATATCTCTTTCTTACTTTTAACCTACTATGCACAGAATCTGGGAACAAAATTGCAGATTCCTAATTGGCCACCGACACTATCATTTTAATCCAGCACCTGAATTTTGAAGTGCAAGAGTTAAAATAATATCCTGCTATTGCTCAGCTGATAAATTGGTTGCCCAGATTAGGATTCATGGTAGAAGACTATAGATACCTCCTTGTTACCTGGGTAATGTCCAGTAGGTGAGCATGCTGTTTCTACTGAGGATTGGTTGGTAACCAAGGAAGAGTCAGTAAAATGGAAAACGTTTGAGACATACCAGAACCCCACCCTATTCAAAAACATTATTAGTTGAGTTTTCAGAGTGACTGATACCCCAGAGGTCTTATCAAAGGTATTACCACCAAAAAAGACATTCAATTTACGGGGTTAGACTGGGACCTCCACAAAAGGCTTTAAAGGAGACATCCACAGGAGCCAAAGGTTTAGTGACCAAGTCCCTCAATGGCCAATGTCCATTTCACAGGTTTCCTAACATGCATTTATGGCAGCCCACTAGGCTTTCATTGTGTACATTGACAAACTCAAATCAAATCTCTTGAGGTATTTTTGAATAACCAAAGCAGCATTATATTTCTTGGATTGACCTCCTAGTCCTAGCACCAGGATTAGAATAAGGACAACATATGGTCATAAGATTATTTTAGTTTATGTCCTCTGCAAAGCTTTAATGGAAAGTGCCATGCATCTAGAAAGACCTAGTGCTGGAATGTGTCTTATCAACGTCCAAACCAACCTGTCAGTTGGTGGCACAAGAGGTTTGAGTCAACCTGGCTCCTTACAAGACTGGGTTCCATTGGGAGAATCAACTCAGGGTCACTGACAATTGATGTAGGAGTTTGGACAACACAATCTGTTGACCAAATGTGTACCACCTCCATAATTAGAGCATTATTTAACTGGATCAGAGACAGGAACTTGAGTAGGAGGAAGAGCTTGCCTAAAGCAGCTGTCTAGGGAATATTTGCATACCTAGTTCGAAAACCATCACCTGTGAGAAGACTTCAACTTAAATAATAGAACCTTTAATTCCCTTTAAATTCCATGTAAAAGGATGTGATTGAACTTAGAATAGAGTCCTCTTATGGGATGGAATAATAGGCATCCTGGAGATCAACTGTAGTCAACGCTTCTCTTGAAGTCTCTTCGGAAGAATCCACTCAACGGTCTCCTCCTCATAGTGCTTGGTCTGCACTTTTGATACTGATACTTTTCAGATGGCTAGTGCTGGACTTGGCCCTTTCTGCAGGGTCATCCCTGAACTTTATGGCCTCACCCTCCCTTTTTCTTGGACCTGTTTCTGTTGGCTTGTAGGACTCTGCACAATTTACCACTGCAAACAATTGCAACGTGCTTGTTCTCTCTCCTTTAAAAATAGTGAAAGTGGCTTACACCCAATGGGCACATTTAAATTGCTATTACTTGTAAGTCCCTAATAAAGTTGTACTACATGTATCTAGGGCCTGTAAATGAAATGCTACTAGTGGGTCTGCAGCACTAATTCTGCCACCCACTCAAGTATCCTTTTAAACAAGTCTCCGGCCTGCCATTGCAGCCTGTATGTGCAGTTTTAAACTGCCATTTCGACTTGGCAGAACAATCCAATTGCCAGGTTTAAACCTTCTGTTTTAATAAATATGAATTACCCCTAGGGTAGTTCCTAATCAGAACAGAGGGCAGGACCCAGTGTATTAAAAAGTTAGACATGTACTACGTTTTACATGTCCTGTTAGTGAAAAACTCAAAAATTCATTTTCCATTACTGCAAGGCCTACCTCTCCAATAGGATAACATTGGATTACCTTATTACATATAATAAACGATAACTTTCAATTATAGGCAAGCAGTAATAAGGAGTTTGATATCTAAAGAATTGTAATTTAAAACCCTCTTTAATGGTAAGAAGAATTTTAAGTCACAATTCTGAAAATACCGCTTTTAGTAAGTTGGGGTTTTCTTGTCCTAACCCTTTGGTGCCTGCAGCTTGTATCCTGGGTCCCATGACTAAGTGCAGCTGGCAGTTGGTATTTTTGTATTTCTCTCAGACAATAAGAAAAAAAGAGAGATAGGTGTTAGCATGATGGGCCATCTCTGAATAGATGAGGGGAAGAAGTTGCCACGTCCAACACTTGCACATCGCAAATCCTCTGCCTCAGCACACTCACAATGGTCTTTTGTGACCCCCAGACAAGCTGGGGCCAGGGCAGGGAGGCAGGAAATTCCAAGCACCACTGAGGATGAAAACCTCCAGAACCTTATCCTACTTCAAAGCTGGCACAAAGTATAAATATTGGATCCACAGATCCAACTCTTCAGTACATCTCTGAATCTGTGAAAGACTCAGAAGGACAGCTATGCTGCTCTGCTGCAAGAAAGACTGCTACCCTGTTACTCTGCTGCCCTGCTGCTCTACTTCCTGAGTGAGAAGGACTGGACCTGCGTCTTCAACCCAGAACCACCAGAGTGACTCCAAGGGCTAGTTGGATGGCGTCAGGGACAAAAAAATTCAACCACCTTGAACCCTGCACCTGTACTCTATCTACTGTGAGTCCTACCCCCTAAGTGGTGTCACCCCAGTCTTGGAACCTTGCAAGTGGCCTGAAGGTGGTGTGCCAGGTGGTCCTGTGGACAGAACCAATGCAGTGTGACACATCTCCTCACATCCCCACATGAGAACCGCCGCTGTGCGATGCATCCCCAATGCAGGACTTGGTATCACAGCCTACATTCCCTCGGAACCGCCACTGTGCGATGTGTCCTCAATGCCGGATTTCACCTTACAACCCCCATCTACACCATCCTCAATGACTACACAGTACATATCTTTGCAGTGGGAATCCTGTTAAAACCATCTTTAAGGCCCTTAAAGACCTTGTGGCTAGGAAGCCTGCCGGCAATTCCATCAGCTCCAATACCCATTGTGAAGCGCTGGCGGCTTTCTTCCTGGAGAAGGTCCAGACCATCTATAGGGCCTTCCCCACCACTGCACAAACCAGTACGGGGCCACCCATCCAGCAGGATCAGGTGGTGCTAGATTCTCTCCCCTGTCTCTCTTTGGAGTCTTACACGGCATTGGCCCTTCGAGTCAAGTCTGGGTCGCCGGTTGACCCGCTCAAGCCACCAATGTTCAGAGACCAGACTTTTGCTCGCCCGGTCTGCGACTTAATCAACATGTCGCTATCATCTGGCCAGGTGCCTTTGAAATGGAAGCATGCGGTAGTTATGCCCATTTTGAAAAAACCATCTCTCGACCCCTTAAAATCGGAGAACTACCGCCCGATTTCGCTTCTCCCGTGGCCAGCCAAACTCGCGGAGGTGCATGTTAACACCGCCCTCACTGATCATCTGTTGCGTGCCAACATTCTGGACGACACCCAGAATGGTTTTCGGGCCGGCCACAGTACGGAAACAGCATTGTTATTTATGGTCGAGCACCTGCGGGCAGTTCTGGATGCAGGTCAAACGGCGGCGCTTGTTTTGTTAGACCTAAGCGCCGCCTTTGACACGGTCTCCCATGAAATTCTCCTGCAGCGGCTGGAGGAGATAGGGGTGACTGGCACTGCACACCAGTGGTTTCGTTCGTTTCTCAGGGATCGTTCCTTCTGTGTGGCGTCCCCGCCCTATCAGTCCAAATGTCATCCTCTGTCTCTTGGGGTTCCGCAGGGTTCCTCGCTGAGTCCCACGTTGTTTAACATCTACGTGAGGCCGCTGGCTGAGGTGGTGAAGCTCTGTGGTATGACCATGGTGTCATACGCAGATGATACCCAGCTAGCGGTCACGATCAGCGGGGACTCTGGGGTGGATGCCCCAAGATTCAGAGAAGGACTTAGGGCGGTGGCTGGTTGGATGACGTCCAACTGTCTCCAACTTAACGCCAAAAAAACGGAGGTGATGGTCTTTGGGAAGCGGACGGACCTTTGGGGAGATACCTGGTGGCCCCCTGAGTTGGGTCCCACCCCCACTCCGGTTGCGGAGATCAAAAATCTTGGTGTCTGGCTGGACCCTTCCCTCAACTTTGTTGGTCACACTAAAAGGACGGCGGCGTGCTGCTTTGGCATCTTGCGCAATCTGCGACCTGCCCTTAAATATTTTGATGCCGCAACCCGTCAACTTGTGGTACAAGCAACGGTTTTGGCTCGGCTGGACTATGCCAGCTCCCTTTTCATAGGGTTAAACCAGGCCGAGCTAACCCGACTTCAAAGAGTGCAGAACGCAGCGGCCAGAGCAATCGTAGGTCTTCCTAGGTTTTGCTCGGCCGGTCCAACCTTGCGAGCCTTGCATTGGTTACCCGTTAGGCAGCGGATCCATTTTAAAGTACTGTGCATATCTTTCAAGATTCTGAAGGGCCTACCGCCTCCCTTACTGTGCCAACTTTTGTGCTCTTACATCCCGGGCCGCACTTTGCGTTCGTTGGACCAAGAACTAGCGGCAGCCCCTCGGTTCAAACTCAGTCGGGCGGGGGGTCGCTCTTTTAGGGTGCGGGCAGCCGCGCTCTGGAACGCTCTCCCCTTGAAACTCCGGACCCTTGGCGACTTGCTTTCCTTCCGCAAGGCCGCTAAAACCCTTCTGTTCTCTGAGTTATGTTAAAATCCATAACCCCATTTTTAAATAATATTTTCTGTTTTCTGTTGTGTTGTGTTCGCCACCTTGTCGGTGCGCCGGGACGCTCCTTCGCTGGTGCAGCCATGCGCAATACAAATAGCCCTAACATAACATAACATAACAGTCCGCAACTCTTTTGGACCGCTGTTGCGCGACGTATCCTTGAAACTGGACGTCGAATCACAACCCCCCCGGATTTAAGACTTCCTCAACAATGATGGCAAGCCTTGCATCGCAGTCCCGCAGCTTTGTCTGAACAGCTGCTGCACCACGCATCCTCGATGCGGGATCTCACAACTCTCTGTAAGCAGGATTTACGGTACTTTGTTCAGCTGGACTAACGTGTTCCCTGTATCCCGCAAACGCTCCATCATGGTCACCCTGAGCTTGTGACTTTGTTTTGGTCTTGCATTACCCGATAACCACAGTTGGTGTTTTGTGCTTCAAGGCACTAATTTCCTTGAAATCTTTACATTTCCATATCTCTGGTTCAACTGATTGGACTTTTGTCATTTTGATCTCAAATAATTTATTACATTTTACTCTCTTGTTCTAAATTAGTGTGGGATTTGCCTTGTGTTGTTTTATCACTGTATTACTGTTTGAAGTGCTACAATACTTTATACATTGTCTCTAATTTAAGCCTGACTGCTTTTGTGGCAAGCTGCCAGATGGTTAAGCACACATTTGTTTGGAGTCTGCTTGTGTTTCACCATGACAAGAATTGTGGTTGCTGCTTGAGTAGGGTTTCACCCCCCTAAATCAGTAACCCAATTTCCTACAGACAGTAAGCTTAGTAATAAATGTCCTTGGCCCAGGGAAAGCACCAAGGCCCATATGCAGCAAGTGAATCGCTAAAAAAGACCGTTTGCGATCGCAAAATAGCTTGTTCCTATGCATTAAGCAGATTTGCAGAATATCTATTTTTTTGCAAAATCAGCGATTACCAAAATACCGAATCTGTAATAGCGATTCCGTATTTGGTAGTCACTAATAGGAAATCGCAAAATCAAATGCAAAAAGAATTTAAAAATACAGAATAAGTTAAGGTTCGCAAATTGCATTTCTTAAATAAGAACAAAACATATCAGGTGGTAAAAATTTCTCATTAAAAAACTCAGGTGTAAATCATCAGCAAACACAGTCACATAATGCATCAGAATGTTTCACAATGGCAGTTCTCTAAGTCATGGCGAGGAGGATGAGGCTAAGGGCAGCAGCACAGAGAAGAAGGAAGATACAGGAGAGAATTTTCAGAGTGCGCGCCACTTTGCTAGGGCAGACGGATGAAGAGATTTATGATAAATATAGGCTGAATGCTGCCACAATCTTAGATCTCATTGCTGAGTTAGACCCAATACTGCAGCGTCAGACTCGCAGGACACATGCCATCTCCACCCAAGTGAAGGACCTGTGTTCTCTGCATCTCCTAGCTTCAGGGACCTTCCAGGGATTAATTGCTGCCGCTGGAGGTGTCGCTCAAAGTACCCTATCGCGCTTTTTCAAATGTTTCCTAAATGCCATGTTGCAGATGATACACCACAACATTAGGTTCCCCACAACACCTCTGGAATTGCTGCAAATTAAATTAGATTTTTATCAGGTTGCACAATTTCCACATGTCATTGGTGCCATTGATGGGACGTATGAACCCATATGTCCCCCCTTAGTGAATGAGTATATCTACTGAAACCGGAAATCTTACCATTTGCTGTATTCAAGTAGTCTGCAATTCAAAAACAATAATCACAGACATAGTAGCAAATTACCCTGGCAGTGCACATGACTCCTACATCTTCCGGCATTGTGGCATACTCAGACGTCTACGTGCAGGTGAATTTGGAGAAGGATATTTACTGGGCAAACAAATGTAATACTGTCTTGCACACCTGTCCGCCATGGTGACACATAGTAGTAAATAATGTATATTTATTTGTACTATCCTGTAGGTGATAGCACATACGCTGTGAAGTCTTTCATCCTCACTCCATATCTGAATCCTTCTATACAAAGGGAGCAGTGAAACAATGAGGCACACATTGTGACACGCAATGTGATTGAGAGGACATTTAGTGTACTCAAATCAAGGTTTTGCGTCCTACACAAAACCGGTGGGGCTTTATAGTATAGGTACGAGACTTGATGTAAAATTGTTGCAACGTGTGCAATGTTGCACAACATAGCCACTAATAGGCGCATTCCCCTGGAAGACTCTGATAGCGAGCCATCACTAGACATACAGCCAAGACAACCAGCCCAAGCAGCATGTGGTCCAAATGCAGCAGAGGGGAGACGGAGACGGGCAGTAATCATGCCGCATTACTTTATAGGTGGGTAATCACAAAACAACACAGTATTTGCTTAAAGGTTTATTGTGATAGTTGTGTAGTTGTGTTGATACACACATACCATGTGCAGACACGTGCAGTGCGGGTACAGACATTTAAATGTCATTGCCTTGGCACTGCAACCTCAGTGTGAACAAGTTACACATTTCTGGTTACGGCACCAGATTTGTAAATGTCCAAATGTCTAATTCTACCTGCTAAGCACTCCTGTGGCCCTTTCAGTAGGCTCAGCTACACCCTTCATTGAGCCTTCTGTGCTGGCGTGACTCCTGGTACTGCGCCTCCTGGTATGTGCCACAGGCTCCAGGAGGCTTTTGAGGCTGGAGGCCTCCTCACTGTCCCCCCTGCATTCATGAGGTTTCCACTAGCTGTTGCTGTCTGGAGTCCTTCCACAGCAGTGGTGACCTGGATGAGTCCCCTTGCCACATCCCTGCAGCAGTGGCTCATCTCCACCTGCATGCTGACAGCACACCTGGAAAGCTGAGCTGTAGTAGCACTCAGCCTATTTACGGCCCTGGTTTAACTGTGCATGTGCCCCATCGAATTTTGATGCCTCCTGCCATTTGAGACATGCTCAGTCTGGATGACCCTGCACATATCTTCTATGGCTGTTGCAACACGGTCACGTTTTTCACTTTTTGCCCTGTGCCCTTCAACTACCTCAGTTGTTAGCTCTCTCAGGCAGTCATGTATCCCACTCATGTGTGTTGCCATTGTTCCCAGTTGGCCCTGCATACTCTACATATTCTCTCCTTGCAGGTGCTGGACCCTCAGCATCTTGGCCTCAAGCCCACTGGAGGCAGGTGCACCATTGTCCTCAGCAGACGACAGGATTGCCCTAGGCCGTCGCCTGCAGAACTGCATAGAATGGCGCCGCATTGTTACCTCGGGTGGTGGTGGAGGTGTATGGGCAGGTTACTGTGCGTGAGCTCCTGTTTGACTGTCCTCATCACTGTCCAAATCAGGCAGTGATTGGACTATCCTCCTGCAGCGAGTGGGAGCAGGTATGGGTGAGGATGCTGGCAGTTCTTGTCCCTCATCAGGCTGTTCCATGTGTCTTTCGAACTCATGGTCGTCAGCCACGACACTTTCCTGTGCTGCATCTGTGATAAAAACAGTGCAAGTTCAGTCACTTTTTATTTGCACGTTTGTAACATAACGCCTGCAAAGGTCTATTAAATGTACTTATGTAATGTACAAAGTCTACTGTAGTCACTTCCTTGCTGTAGTCAGCTGCATTAGAGCTGTGTTAGTCCCTACATGCCTTGCCCTTACATTTGTCTGTATACAACTCCCACAATGCATTATTGTGTTGCAAGTAAAAGGTGGACTGGCCTCAGGTGTGCTACACTACGCAGGGTATGCATTTGGGGCAGTTTGAGTTACATTTGACATAAAAATATGTTTAGCTGTGCTCTTACCTTGGGAGGTACCCGCATGTCCTGAGGTATCGATCTGCGTAATCCCGACAACTGCCTCTGGCTGCAGAGTGGATTCCACCATGTCCTCCAGTGGGGTGTTTGCACGATCTGTAGATGGTCTCCCTCCTCTTTTTTTGGCAGCAGCTAGCCTTTCTGCCACACTCTCTTTAGCTAAGCGGCGCAGGTCGTACCATCTTTTTGCAGGTTAGGGATATCACAATGTGCTAGCCCCACAGCATTGACCCCCCAGCACCCAGATGTGGATTGCAGACATGCTGACAGGCACACAGAGCCACGAACATAAAAATGCCCACTTTCCAAAAGTGATATTTCCACGTTAGTAGTGTTGAATCCACTCGCACCACACAAGAGGATTTGCCATTACCAATTTATCAATATCAAACACAATACTGCCACTCTTCTGCAAGTAGGGAATACCTCTAAATAGCCTTACCACAAATTCCTCATGACAGTCCAATGTGAGAAGCAGGCCCTACCTTACCAAACACACCATCCAGTGCCATTCACTACTAGGGCATGCAGCATTCAAGCTCACATGCCCTACCTCTGCCTGACACTGCACCCTGTCCCTAGGGAGTACTGTGATATAGCACGAGACACGCAGAACCTTGGCAAAGAGCTTTTTAAAGGCCAAACCAAGTAACAGTAATCTGCACACACAGGCACTGTCATGGCAAACCGGTGACTTGTTTCAAGAGCTTCTTCCCTGGGTGGTACAACCAGTGCTGCAGGCCCATCGAGGAGCATTTGAATTACATGCCCTAAGTGTATGCAGTACCCTTAGACAAGCGACTTACAGCTAAGTCAAATCAGCCAGTCATGTATTCGCCAATCACCAGTATGTGTATGACAAGCACAGCGCTTTATCACTGAATGGCAATGTCAAAAGCGCTTAAAATACTAAGGCTAGCAGATAGATCAGTGGAAAGCCAGGAGGTACAAAGCAAAAGGTTAAGGGATAGCACGCTAGAAGGGGCCATTTTCGACGGAGTGTATGAAAGTGATAGGAAAGGCAAGAGAAGGAGATTTTTTCTTGGTCTTCTGCGTTGTTGCTAACTCAGTACAAGTCTAAAGTTGCCAATAGAAATCTCAGACATACTTTCAGCAAGCAGGGGCTTGAAGTATAGGATTGTGGTTCCATTGCTGGTGTTTACCCCACTTCCTATGTCTTACCATCGTTATCAGGAGGCATTTTGGTTTGTCTTGAAGTAGTGCTTTCTATTGTCCGTGCTTTAGGCCAGTATGCTAGAACCTGTCTGTGGTTTAGGCCAGTATGCTGGAACCTGTCAAGAATAAATTAGATCCATGTTACATGTCGCCATATGAACCTACCCGAGTGAAATTCATGTAAGTACCTGAAATAATGCCTAACATGTAAGTAAACAGAACCTGTTTTAGTAATTCCAATGATAGAAAAGAGATGCAGCAAAGCCATATTGGCTCTCTAGCGGACCAGCCAACAGTCATGGCCCCTCATAGTACAGGCCACTTCATTATGGTTACCCCAGGTCATCACAGCAACATAACATATGTCATTCACAAATACATTCAAAAAAGGGTAAACGGCTCACTGAATTTTTCACCCTGGAGGGTAATGGTGAAAACTGGGGTTTTATGATAAAAATCTTCGATTGGGTCAAATTCTTGCCAGGACAATATGGTAAATGTTATTACTTAATGATTGACTAGCTCATTTCGCGAAGTTGCTGAAGGGCAGCAGAACTCTAACGAGCACAAGGCCTCACAGCTTTGCGCCGTTTTCAGTGTCGATCATTGCAGCCCTTCCAGCTACAATATCGACGTCTGGCTATTTCACTGACAGACCTGGGAAGGCCAAGGCAGGCTTACGGGTAATGGGAGAGGGAATTACTGCTGTCATGGCTGTCACACAGGTTTGAGAGGTGATGACTGTGATGCAGAAATTGCAAATGCTACTATTAGGTGTCAGTCATAATGCAGTATCACCATGACTATATTTATGCGGGCTGGCATTACAGTGCTTTAATAATGAGGTACCAGAGGAGGTTGAGCAGGGAGAAGAAACATATTTGTTGTGACTGGCAGAAAAAGGATTCGGGAGGTGCCAGAACGTCCCAAAATACCACTCATTAAAAAAATGTTCCAGGCGGTTCCATGTCTGAGTCTGGCAATCCGAATCAGAACAAATGGAGCTGAAAAGTGTGACTGACATTATGGAAACAGGCTGAAAATGTACACCAAAATACAAATATTGACTGAGAAAAAGGACTACATTTAATACTACATCCACATCAGACCTGGATGGATTACCTAAACGAGGGCAGGAGGAAACAGATGAGTCTCTTGGTAACTCTTAATACATTGATCAGATTGATCATCATTGTGCTCTTAATGTAAAGAGAATTTCATGCGGATTATTTCATAATAAATGTAGATGATTTTGATTCAAATGAAAATAGAAAAGGGCTTTTTGGAATATGGGACATAACATTGCAACGTGGTTCTCTGTCCCTTTATCATGCAATTACACCATAAGCAATCACAACGGGTTGTACGAGTTGAGCCGTACAAAGCTTCATACTTTCTATAGGAAATACGTATTTTGTTTTGCTAATAACTTCGACAAAGTTTGATGAATCTTCATGCAAATTTCCAACAAAAGTTTAATCACCTCAGCTCCTTTCTAAAAAGGTTTGGGGGTGATCTGTCAAGCAAAGGCTGGGAAAATATTGGTCCAAAAACACATTTCCCCCATGCAATTTCTTATAGGAATATTAGAGGATTGTTGAAAAAATGGGCAAACAGAATGAGATCAAATTTGCCAGCAAGGTAGATCTTTAGTCAGAAAGCGCGAACTTTGTGATTTGGTGCAAATCCGCTCAGCAGGTTTTGTTTTTTATTCAGGTTAAAAATTTGTTGATATCTTGACAGTTGGTGTCAATATTGGTGTCAAATATTGTTCAGGTTGCTCACAACCTGAACAATATTTTGTGGCAGCCATTACAGGGCTCAGTGACATAGTCCTTGTGTCCCAAAAATTAATCAAAAAGTTTTAAGAATCAGGGTAAGCACACCCTTAACCAAAAGAAAATGTGGGGGCCCCAATGGCTGGCCACAACATTGACAGCAAGTTGTAGTAGCCACTACAGTACTTCAGGATATGGTCCTTATTGAAATGCATTGTAGTGAAAACCTGTTTTTGAAGGTCATAAAAAAGAGCACATATAAAGTGTAACAACAGATTTTAATCACAATATAAATCATTTGTTGGTGGTATCATATTCATTTTATGAATTGTGATGTATTCTAAGGTGGATTTACCATATGTAAACTGAAAACAGTTTTCTCTCAGTGATTTTCTCACAGAGGTTCTGGAAGGTGGCCAAGAAAATAAAATGAGAGCATATTTTTTGTAAATGCACACTGTCAACCTCAATCATGTTAGTATGAAGTCTGACATACTGAGTAAAACATGTACTTCCAACTGGAGCAACGGAAGTCTGGCAGATGATTCTGCAGTGTTACACTACAGCCTCCCACAGTGCTCTAGTGACCAACCAGAGCACTAAAATTCCAATTTATGACAAAAGTGTGGCACACCTAAAACCATCTTGATTGAATCAAATCTGTAAAACTGAAAGCAGATGCTGAAGAAAATGAAGAAATGACGGCCACCTAAGACAAGAGCCCAAATATCACCCACATATAGCCCAATGTTAGAGGTGTGAAACATCCTTAAGGAACTACTGCAACAAATAATCAACTTGATAAAAACATAAAAATATAAAACTATTTAAACAGATTTTGTCGTTATTTGAGAACTCAAGATAGATGCCCTCATTTTAGTTTTCTAGAACACTAATCTTAATTTCTATGAGGAAGAAAAGCACTGATTTTGTTCATCTCTAAAGGAAATGCTTTAGGTTTCACAGTTTTGATTCCATCAAGATGACTTCAGGTGTGCCACACTTTTATCATAAATACAGAATGTTAACATTCTACTTGTTCATTGGACCACTGTGAAGAGGGTGGGGTTTTGTACAAACTCAGACAATGGAGGTCAGGGGGAGAGAGAAGGGGCAAATGCAGCAAGACGACTACTTCAGGAAAGCTGGTGGAGTAGTGGCAGTAAAATGAACCATACAGGGCAGACAGGAGGGGCAGTGGCAGAACAATGAACAATGAAAGAAAGGAGGGAATCAGCCAAGGGCAGCAAGCCAACTATGCAAGACAGGCGAGAGAGGCTGTGGGAGAAACAATGGAAGAAGAAGGGAAGGAGGGAGAGGCAGTGGCAGCACAATTGACCATGGAGGGCAGGAGGGGTGTGGAAAAGGCAAACACTCAGATAATGCAGTGCAAGAGGACGATAGAAGGGGCAGAAAGCTGACCTCGTATGACAGGTGTCAAGCACAGCAAAATAGACCACACTGGACAGGTAGGAGGGCAATGACAGCTTAGCAGATCATGGGGGGCAAGGACACGTACATGGAAAACAGGCTGCAAGAGGAGGGTCAGGCAAGCAAGCTGGCCGTGCAGGGTGGGTGAGATGGGCAGTGACAGCACCATGGAATACATGGGGGTGGGTGCAGAGGCATGAACAAGTGCAATTGAGGATGGAAAAGGGAGACAAGGGCAGCAAGCTGATACGCAGGGCAGGCGGGATAGGCAGTGGTGGCACAACAGACAGTGGAGGGCAGGAGGGAGTGGGCAGGGAAGTGCCAACAGATCATGGAGGGCAAAGAGGGAAGGGAAAGGGACACAGACTCAGACAATAGAGGGAAGTGGGAGGAGAACAGAGGCAATAAGCTTCTAATACAGGGCAGCTAACAAGGATGATGGCAGTACAATTGGATAATGCAGAGTAAGAAAAGGGGGAGTGACATCACAACAGACAATTGAGGGCAGGAGGGATGGGCAGTAACAACACAACAGACCATGGAGGGTAGGATGGAGGGGACAAGGCCAACAAACTGACCACACCGAATAGGCAGGAGGGACAGTGAGAGCATGTGAGACCACACACGGCATACAGGAGGGGCAGTAGCAGCTCAATAGACAATGGAAGGCAGGAGTGAGAGGCAGGGTCACATAAACTGACAATGAGGTCAGGGGTGAGAGGGTAGGGACAGGGGCAGCCTTCTGATTTTGCAATGCAGGCAGAAGACATTGGAAGTACAATGCACTATGGAGGGCAGGACAGAATTGATAGGGGCATGAACACAGACAATGCAGAGAAGGTAAGAGGTGAATATTGGCATTTGTATGGCACATCACAACCGCAGTTGAAACACAAGGTACCACATATGGCATGAGAGGGGGTTAGAGGAGCACAACAGGCAATGGTGAGCAAGAAGTAGGGGGCTGTGGCACGCTAAAAGGACCATGGAGGGCAGAAGATAGGGGGTAGGGGCTGTACAAAGACAACAGAGGGCAGGAGGACTGAAGGACTGGAGAATGGGCAGTGGTAACAAACTGACTGCACCAGGCAGGTGGGAGGTACCAGGGCAGTACAGAGGACCATGCAATGCAGGCAGGAATGGCAGGTCAATGGACCAAGGAGGGCAGGAGGGAGGGACAGTGGCATGCAGATTGATACCCGAGGGCAGAGGGGAGCAACTGATGTGCAGCAAGCTAACCACAAGAATAACAAGAGGGGCAGTGGTACACAATGAACCGTGCAGGGCTGGAAAGAGGGGGTAGGGGCATGGACTCAGACAATTGAAAGCAGGGGAGAGGGCAGGTGCAGAGACAACAAGCAAACTCCAGTGGCAGCACTCTAGGCCATACAGTCAGGAAGAAGGGGAAGAAGCATGTACTTGGACAAATGAGGGCGGAGAGGGTAAGGGTAGGTAAGTTTAGGGGTAACAAGTTTACCACAGAGTGCAGTCCAACATGGGCAGGGAGAGCTCAATGAACCAAGGAGGGCAGACAAGAGGGCACAAGGGCACACACAAGGAGAACAGAGGACAGGGTGGAGGGGGCAGGTTCATCAAGCTGACAAAGGAGGGCAGGAGTTAGGAGCTGCACCATGCAGATGGAGAAGAGAGGGTAGGCAAGAGAGGAGCATGGGCACAAATATATCATGGAGAGCATGCTGCAGTGGGTTTCCCACCTAGTGCAAATGACCAAAGGCTATCCACAGGGGATGTGTTAGTTGAATATGTTAAAAAAAACTGGCAGCTTATGAAAAAGCATGGGGTCAATAAATGTTAAATTGTGCCCCCACCATGCACTGCTTATGACCTCAAGTCTTCTGTGTTGGAGCCACGCACACCGTGAGGGCAACGGTCTCTGCTCCTTCCGACAGCGCCGTGAGGGAAACGGCAGGACCTGGCAGCTACCGCCACGACACGCCGCAGTTCAGGCGAACCACATTGCCCAGAAGCCCCGGGGACCGCGCACTACTGTGACGCCACCACCGCGCCTGGAGGCGCTTAAGAGCTCGGAGCGCCGAGCACTCCTGGGGGTCTTCTATGTTGGAGCCATGCACACCGTGAGGGCAACGGTCTCTGCTCTTCAGGTGAACCACATTGCCCAGAAGCCCTGGGGGCCGCACACTACTGTGACGCCACCACCGCGCCTGGAGGCGCTTAAGAGCTCGGAGCGCCGAGCACTCTGGGGGTCTTCTGTGTTGGAGCCACGCACACCGTGAGGGCAACGGTCTCTACTCCTTCCGACAGCGCCGTGAGGGAAACGGCAGGACCTGGCAGCCACCACCACGACACGCCGCAGTTCAGGCGAACCACATTGCCCAAAAGCCCCGGGGGCCGCGCACTACTGTGATGCCACCACTGCGCCTGGAGGCGCTTAAGAGCTCGGAACGCCTCCCGGGACGCGCGCGGGCGATGCCGGGAGAAGCCCGGGACAAGGGCGGGCCGTCTGTGGTCATCAGAGGCCGACCAAGGCTGGGCTGGGCCAAGGACCCAGGTCTTTTGTGCCCCCACACACCTAAAATACCTGTAAGACTCTTTATGCTTTATATTGTGTGTTTCTCAGCGTGTCTCTGTAGATGTTATAGTTTATAGCAGAGCCTGCCTTAGCAATAGTTTTGGAGCCGTTAAATATTGCTCCGTATTTATCATTCTGATTACAAATGTCTAAACTAAGGTCGGCCAAAATCCCCCTTGTGTCGAGCACAATGGATAACTACTTGGTTAAAGTAGTAAGAAAAATCAACAAAGAAAGGCGCCTTTCATTAAACCGGATAAGCCCGCCGGCCTCACGTACAAGTCAGCATGCCCTCCCAGTCACTCCTTCCCTAGAACGCAGTTGTATTGAAGACTCGCAAATAATTATTGACCATGAAACATCTGCACTCTCAGTGCAGATTCAGGCAGAGTTGGATAATCCCCTGGACATTTCACCACAACCCTCTCCGATATCTTCACCGGTACTCTCCCCGCTACGAAGAGTAGTAAGGGCATGTAGGAAGCAAGCTGCTAAGCGGGGGAATAGGAAACCCAAAAAAGCTGGGTCCATACCCACTAGTACTGGGGGAGTAAATGACACTTCAACTCAGGTGGAGTTGACTAACCTGAATACTGATCAAATTGATCTGCTGGCTAGTATTATCAAACCTAAATTAGAAATTATGATCAAACACCTTGTGGCAAAATTAGATGAGGTAACAAAAGAAGTAACTAGACTGGGCGGCCTTCTGAATTCTCATCTAACTCAGACCAAAGCTAATAAGAGTGTAAAGGCCGGCAATATTGTAAATAGGGAAGCAGCTGCTCTTTGCAATGGGGGGAACAGGCTGACACATACTGCACAAACTGCACCAGTTATTCAATCACCCCCTCTACCAGCCACCATTCGTACACCACCTGTACAAGCCACTCAACCACCCCTCACGACCCCTAGTAATCAACCTACTATAGGGAGGAACAACAAAGGGAGGAGCGCAGTAAAGAGAATATCTTCAGTCAATCTTCCACCAGAATGCGCTCCTTATATAGTTGTACTTACAAATGTACCCGAGGGGGATTCCTATCTCACCGAGTCCCGGCTTGAAACCCACGACTCCCTGAAAAATAAATCATTATCATGGCTGAATAGGAATTGTGGGTTTCCTCTTGCCTTCTCAGACGACATAATATTGACTCGTAGAGTCAGTTGGATAGGAAACTCTAGGAAAAATAGTAGGGAGCATTGCATTATTGTTAATTTAAAGCATCCGCAGCATGTTGCTACAGTCCTGCTTAGAGCAGCTTCCCTATCAATGGCCGATAACACTGTATGTGCACGCCCTCTTGGTTTCTTCTATAACCATCTTATTAACAACACATATCTAAATACTGACCAGCCCAAGCCATTTCAACCGCCACCTAGGCGATGCTTTGTTACTCCTCCTCCCCAATTTGGAATCCAACCACCAAATAGTCAGGACTCATACTGTTATAGGCTGTCCAGGCAATATAATCATTCTGTTCAATCCCTCCCACTGGCCAATCGATATGCTCCTCTAGCATCTCTGGAGGAAAATGATTGACAGTCAGCAGAACCAAGGATTAATGTACAGCCTTTATACCCTACAACTAGGATTATGACTTGGAACATTGCTGGCATTAAGGCTAAAGTAGGGAATGATATCTGGACTAACTCATTAAAGACCTATGACATTATAGCGTTTCAAGAAACCTGGGACCAGACAAACAGCTTTTCCCTGGATGGGTACAGACATTTTTGCATCCCAGCGATTTGCAGCGTGGCTGGTAGAGCCAAGGGAGGCTTACTAAGTCTATTTAAACTTGATCTAAATGGGAAATTAACTCAATGTAATTCAGGCTGCCAGAACTGTTTAATTGTTGAATTATCATATTCGGATACCCCCAAGATTTTATTTATTAATTTTTATAACTCATGTGCCAATGAGTGTACCGGGTTTAATCTGGACTTATTGGAGAAATTTTTGTCAGTCTATAGTACAAATGTGAATACTTTTGCAATAATATTTTTAGGGGACTTCAACATCTATCCCTGTAACCAACCGTGTTCCAGTATTGAAGAAGAAGGCCCCCCATATTCTTCATTTATGCATTTTGAACATTCTAAGAGGGGGGAAGCCCTTGAAAATTTTTGGCCGAGATGGAATCTTTACGAGTCAGGTTGCGGGTAAGGTGGTTCGAGGTCCCCTACTTTTAAAGGAACAGACGAAGGCACTATTATTGATTATATTTTTATGTCGTCTTTTATGTTATGTAAGGTTCTAAGGTACGAGACTGAGGTATCGGTCTTTAGCGACCACAATCCAGTGTTAATAGAGATAAAGTCTGTGGACTTATTAACTATGACATCTGTGACTCACAAGGGTGGTTTAAGTGTGGCTGTAAAAGATCAAGGACGTAGGCTAAAATGGTCAAACATAGTCCCTGAAACTTTCTTGCAGAAAGTGTTGGATAAGGTTGAGGACGATGGGGCCATATGCCTAGCGAAACAGGCCCAAAACAAAGAGGTGGTCATTGCCTTTGATAATATTTGTAGACAAATTAATCTAACCTTACAGGCTGGCCCTAGACAGAGGACAAACTATGGTAAAAGATGGTTTGATAAAAGATGCTCTAGGGCACATGGAGTTTTACTTACGGCCCTGAAGGCGACGCCTAAGAACCAAGCTCAAATAGCCAGCTCAAGATCTGCCTATAAGAAAGCAATTTTAGATAGGAAAAATGAGTTGAAAGATGAAGCCTGGTCACAATTACTTGCCCCTGAGACCCTAAGAAATAGTGGGCAGTTCTGGAAAATTGTAAATCAACCGTTATTCTCGGGTGAGGAGAATACTCCCCTTGAGTCTAACATTCCAGACGAGGGCTGGATAACTAATTTTGGGAAAATATACTCTACCCCAGGTCCCGATATTCAAATGGCTAATACCCTTGTTAGATCTGAAGGGCACCAGGTGATTTTTGAGGCAGCAGAGATAGAAAGAGCTATTGAGCTGACCCTAAAAAACAAGTATCCAGGCCCTGACGGGGTGCCCGCAGATGTTTTTAAAAGTGCCCCAAAATTCTGGTCTAAGATCTTGTGTAGTGTTTTAGGACCAGATGTAGGAGCCATTTACCGACCGGTAACGGCCGATTTCGGCCGTTACCGACCGGTAAATGGGTTTTCGGTATGTAGGGGCACTTTTTTACAGAATCGGTAAATTTACCGATTTGGTAAATTTACCGATTCTGTAAAATACCGAATCGGTATTTTTACCGATTCGGTAAATCTCAGATGTAGGTGGGACTCTTCAGAGTCCCAAAGGCCCTACAAATTCGGTATTTTACCACCCAATCCAATTGGGTGTTAAAATACCAAATTCAGGTGTGCATGCAAATGTGTGCATGCACACCTATGCCATGTGACAGACAGACATGCCCTTAGGGCATGTCTGTGTGCCACATGGCGCACATGTCAATTTTCGGGGTGCCAGAGGGTGTCAAAGTGACACCCCCTGCACCCTTGCTAAAATCGGTATTTACCGATTCTGTAATTACAGAATCGGTATTTCCCATTGATTCCTATGGGCTTCACAGCCCATAGGAATCAATAGGAAATACCGATTCGGTATTTACCGAATCGGTAAATACCGAATTTTAACGATTCGGTAATTCCACATCTGGAATTACCTATATCTCCCCCCCTCTATTTTACCACTTCTTAAATACCGAATCGGTAAAATTCGGTATTTAAGAAGTGATAAAATAGATTTACCTACATCTAGCCCTTAATGCCTTAAATCAAAACAACATACCGGCCTCATGGAAAAAATCCATTATTATCCCAGTTTTTAAGAAGGGAGACAGGCAGGACCCCTCTTGTTATAGGCCTATTTCTCTAATAGATTCCTCGGTTAAAATCTTAGGACGGGTAATCTTGCACAAACTCACAGACTGGGTCAATGACAGAGGGCTCCTGTCCAATCTACAATATGGGTTTAGAACGAAAAGGAGTACATCACCTTTTCCAAAATTGAATTTATCCACACTATGTGTGGGAGGGTATACTCAGACGTGAGTCCCTTGCTCATTGCACCATCAGGATTCAAGCAAGCCGGGCCGAAGAAGGCTGTGATGCCAGAAACCGGTCCCCGGAAGCTTGTTTCCTTCCCAGTATAGGAATTGGCTTGGTAGTTTGGTTTGCCCTGTTCCCATCATGCACTGGGACAGGAACAGACTAATTTGCATATAGCCAGGTTCTTAGCTGGGATGGTGCAGTGAGCTAAAAAACAGTGAGGGATTAAAACCATGATCTATTGACTTGGTAAGAGTATTCTGCATCATTCAGAAACTCTGTCCATCACCTTTTCCAAAATTGAATTTATCCACACTATGTGTGGGAGGGTATACTCAGACGTGAGTCCCTTGCTCATTGCACCATCAGGATTCAAGCAAGCCGGGCCGAAGAAGGCTGTGATGCCAGAAACCGGTCCCCGGAAGCTTGTTTCCTTCCCAGTATAGGAATTGGCTTGGTAGTTTGGTTTGCCCTGTTCCCATCATGCACTGGGACAGGAACAGACTAATTTGCATATAGCCAGGTTCTTAGCTGGGATGGTGCAGTGAGCTAAAAACAGTGAGGGATTAAAACCATGATCTATTGACTTGGTAAGAGTATTCTGCATCATTCAGAAACTCTGTCCATCACCTTTTCCAAAATTGAATTTATCCACACTATGTGTGGGAGGGTATACTCAGACGTGAGTCCCTTGCTCATTGCACCATCAGGATTCAATCAAGCCGGGCCGAAGAAGGCTGTGATGCCAGAAACCGGTCCCCGGAAGCTTGTTTCCTTCCCAGTATAGGAATTGGCTTGGTAGTTTGGTTTGCCCTGTTCCCATCATGCACTGGGACAGGAACAGACTAATTTGCATATAGCCAGGTTCTTAGCTGGGATGGTGCAGTGAGCTAAAAACAGTGAGGGATTAAAACCATGATCTATTGACTTGGTAAGAGTATTCTGCATCATTCAGAAACTCTGTCCATCACCTTTTCCAAAATTGAATTTATCCACACTATGTGTGGGAGGGTATACTCAGACGTGAGTCCCT
Source organism: Lissotriton helveticus (assembly GCF_964261635.1). Lineage (NCBI taxonomy): Eukaryota > Metazoa > Chordata > Amphibia > Caudata > Salamandridae > Lissotriton > Lissotriton helveticus. The sequence goes on along the minus strand of NC_136059.1, from coordinate 710,710,445 downwards.
TGCTCATTGCACCATCAGGATTCAAGCAAGCCGGGCCGAAGAAGGCTGTGATGCCAGAAACCGGTCCCCGGAAGCTTGTTTCCTTCCCAGTATAGGAATTGGCTTGGTAGTTTGGTTTGCCCTGTTCCCATCATGCACTGGGACAGGAACAGACTAATTTGCATATAGCCAGGTTCTTAGCTGGGATGGTGCAGTGAGCTAAAAAACAGTGAGGGATTAAAACCATGATCTATTGACTTGGTAAGAGTATTCTGCATCATTCAGAAACTCTGTCCATCACCTTTTCCAAAATTGAATTTATCCACACTATGTGTGGGAGGGTATACTCAGACGTGAGTCCCTTGCTCATTGCATCATCAGGATTCAAGCAAGCCGGGCCGAAGAAGGCTGTGATGCCAGAAACCGGTCCCCGGAAGCTTGTTTCCTTTCCAGTATAGGAATTGGCTTGGTAGTTTGGTTTGCCCTGTTCCCATCATGCACTGGGACAGGAACAGACTAATTTGCATATAGCCAGGTTCTTAGCTGGGATGGTGCAGTGAGCTAAAAAACAGTGAGGGATTAAAACCATGATCTATTGACTTGGTAAGAGTATTCTGCATCATTCAGAAACTCTGTCCATCACCTTTTCCAAAATTGAAAGTACATTAGACCAATGCCTTAACTTGCAACTGTTACTGGACAAATATACTAAGGACAAAGAGGGTTCAATGTATCTGGGGTTCATGGACCTCTCTTCGGCATTTGACCTTGTAAACCGGGCAAAGTTATGGCAAATTTTAATTGACATGGGTCTTGATCGGGTTTTAGTTGACCCTTTGGCGGACTTACATTCTGGCCTATTGGCCTCGGTCAGGGTTACTGCTGAGGGGCGCTGTACTAGCCATTTTAACTCAGAAAGGGGGGGTCAGGCAAGGGTGCATCCTGGCCCCGCTTCTTTTTACGGTATACATCAATGCCCTAGAACCTGCACTAAAGGAGGCTACTCTCGACATACCGCGTATAGGGGAACTGGGTATCCCAGTTCTCCTCTACGCGGATGATGCTGTCCTTCTTTCATGGACAGGGATTGGATTACAGCGGCTCCTGGATGTATTTGGGGACTTTATGGGATCCCTGGACCTTAAAATAAACGCAAAGAAGTCCCAAATCATGATTATGGGGAAGTGCTCTAGGAAAAAGCAGTCTAACACTTTTTTCTGCTGCAAAGAAGAACTCTGTAGGGTGCCCACATTCCCTTACCTGGGGATTACATTTGATGAGAGAGGGAATTGGGGCCCGCAGCTTAAAAATAGAAACATCTCCATTGCAAGAACTACTTCTGCACTCCAGGGCTTTATAAAAAAACTCGGGGCAAGGCCTATAGTAGCTGTAATGAAGATCTATAAAGCAAAATGCCTCGCAGTAGCCAAATATGGTAGCTCAATATGGGGCTACAGTGGCCCTGATAGTTTACAGGTGACCGAAAATAAATTCATGAGATCTGTCCTATCAGTGCCACAGTCCACGCCCTCATATACCATCCATTCTGAATTGGGGGCAGGCTTTATTTCTGACATGATAAGAATGGCTCCTTTAATATGCTGGTTAAAGACCTGGATGAACCAGGAAATTTCCTTGAACCATATTATCATGAAAGATTGTCTCCTACTAGAAAATTACAGTAAGATTGAGTGGCTGACATACGTTAAAAACAGCCTGTTTAAACTAGGGAGACCTGAGCTTTTCTCCTCACCAGAGTCAATAAGACCGAAGGACATTGCACTAATTAAGGGAGCAATGGCAGATTTGCTGCCTCTGGAGAGAGAGGAACGCAAATTAAAAAAACCCACTGTAAGGGCCAACCTCATTATAACCAGCTCACCTGGTCCTGAAATCTACCTTAATGTGGTGAACCGTCCCTTCCATTGGCTTCTCCTAACCCGCTTCCATTTTAATCTGATCCACCTGAACTTAGGACAGTTTCCCACTTGGAGTACCCCCAAAAATGCATCGCCGTGTTCCTGTGACAACTTCTCCATCCAGAACACATTGCACTTCCTGATGTTCTGTAGTCACTACACAGAATTAAGGATGAAATTCTTCGCCCAATACTTAAGGAGGCAGGGGTTTTGCAGGTCAAGCCTGCCCTCTTGTACTTGCAACTATTACAGACCCCCAGGACTATTTTTCACGTTGCTAGTTTTTTAGTGGGTGCTGTTAGGATTAGGAACAGGAAGAATTGTTTGACTAATTGTACATAAATGAATTTGGATTAAAATTTGTATGATGTCTGCACTCTAAAAAGTGACATTCAAATGGGCTAATGTTCTTATTCTATTTATTGTGCTTTCAATCTATGAATTTTTCATTTTATGAAATAATCTTTGGAAATTTTTAACTGGTTTAAGACTCCGTTTTTATTATGTATAAATAATGTATTTAATTGTATGCCTTGTATAGTACCATTGTCTTTTTATGATATTGATTTATCGAAATAAAGTATTCTGACTGACTGACTGACTGACCTCAAATATTAAATCACTCATGGCATGTTAAATGACATCATTGATGACATCACTGATGCCATCTTAAATAACATCATTTATTGTATCACTGATGACAAAATCGCAGCTATTGTTTCTAAAATTATTCTATAAACCACCTAATCATTGTAGAAAAAAAGTAACAGCCCACAAACATATTGACCATGTATGTACATGTGTGCATCTATGAAGTACATATAGTGTTGTCTGGATGACAAGTCTGATACAGTATGGTAAAATATATATGGTGCACAGTTTAATTCTTAGCAAAAGTGTAAGTTCAAATAGCACTTCATTTAAATAAATTGGAGACTGAGTGTGAGTGTGAGTTGCAGATATATGTTACAAATAGGTTGTGGTTTAACTCAAAGTCTTGTTGCCAAAATATGTGAGAAAAACGAAACTTATGGTTATATCACATTACTCACCCGTTAAATTTTGTGCACATGCTGGCATCAAAGAGTCGTCATGTAGTGCTATCATAGTCTTTTTATACACTGGAGATTTATAAGTGCAGATATTTATTTCCAGAAGTTCAATGTTGAAGAATGTATAATCTACAGTGACTCACTTATGCTGGAGTGGCAGGGGTTGTTTTCAATTAAAGTTCTCAGTTAACTAGCATCATGGCTGTCAGCCACTGCTCCCTCTGAGACAATGGATGTTTGCCATTGTTTTATAGAAGATTAGAAGTTGTACATCAAATAAATTATAACCACAATCATTAATCTATTTTTAGACAGTACATGTGGGATGAGTTAAATGGTTTTATGAATTCAATCTTTTAGGAAATCATCTTTGTTAAGGTCACAAGTTTATTCTTAATAATCTCAATTATCAAAGATGAACAGAAATCAATAATCGATATCAGTCAATAAAATCATACCAAAATGCTTTAAGTGTGTTCTATAAAGGCGAGAATCCCTATTCTAAGAATCGTTGAAAAGATGTTTGTCAGAGCCCATAAAGATTATGTGGGTAGGACTGGTGCCCGCAACAGGATATGGCCCAAAACGTAATGTGGACACACCACATTAAAACACACATCACAGTGAAAACTGACCCTTTTTACGCAAAGTGGCTAGCTGTAGATTTTGAACCCTAGCTGTGCCGACACCTAGGGAAACCTAGCAAACCTGTACATTTTTTAAAACTAGACACCCAAGGGAACCCAGAATGGGGTGACTTGTCAGGCTCCCACCAAGTTTTGTTACCCAGAATTCCTTGCAAAGCTCTAACTTTGTCAAAAAAACTAATTTTCCTCACATTTCTGTGGTGGAAAGTTCTGGAATCTGCGTGGATCCACACATTTCCTACCACCCAGCGTTCCCCCAGGTCTCGTGATAGAAAATGGCACCTCATTTGCGTGGGTGTGTCAAGTATCCACGACAGGCAAGGCCAGAACATATTGAGGAGTCATCAAAATTACCTATCCCAAAACAACCTGGTTTTGCAACGTGGGTCACCTGGGTTTTTGGCCCCAGGCTCGACGGCCATCTTGGGAAACCTACCAAACCCACATATCTCTGAAAATGTGACACCTGGGGGGTCCAGCAAGGTATGGCTTGTGTGGGCCCCTGAACCTTTTCCTTACCAGAATCCCCCGCATACCTCAAATTTTGCTGAAAAAAATCTAATTGTTCTCAAATTTCAGTGCGGGAAAGTTCTGAAATCTGCATGGCTCCACAAATTTCATTTTTTTTAAACGTAAACATTTTTTTTGTTATTTTTTCCTTCATAAACTAACAAAAAAAACAAGCAAATAAACTGGATGCAGCCGCTTGGATTTTTAAATCACAACAGTGTTGTGGAAGAACAGTATAAAAGTAATATGGGAAAAAACTAACATTGGTTCTTGTTTACTTCAACAAAAAATCTGAACCATTCTGCACTTTCACTGCCAAAAGCTTTTGACAGGTGGCACAGTGTGTTACCATGCCTCCTAACTTTGCAGAGGTAGCTGTTACAGAAATGCTGCTATTTCCACAAGAGGTCGAACAACTTGCAGGAAATACCAGATGTTAACTCCCTCTCCCTCACCATCGCAGATAAAACCGTTCATATACGGTCTTGATGTGTTTCCACATACTTGATGTTCCATGGTTGTACTTTTTTGCAGTGCCATGTGATAACTCTTTCCCACATAGTTTGCATTTCACGAACCTGGCAGATATCTTATTCTCTCCAGACGGTATAGTGAAATACTGCCAAGCCTCTCTCTCCTCCCTAGAAGTAGATGGCACTTCTTCTTCTTCATCATGAATAAGTTGAGGGGCTCCAGATGGCAGTGGAGCACTCCCTTCAACCATTGGAAAAAGAAAATACAATTGCTAAAAGAGTCTCCCGTATACTTAAAACATTTTAATAAAAATTTGACAAATCTGTGGGTCTGTTCCGATCATGTGATCAGAACAAAAACCGTTGAATATGGCCTGTCTGTACTTGCGTTACCTCAGAGGACCTAAGGACCTAAACATTTTTTTAAAAGAATCATGAAGATGGTACATTTGCAAATACACTACCTTCACTTTCTTGATGAATGAACTTCTCCTAACTACTTCTTCATTTACTCCTTTTTTTGCTATTTAATTTTGCTGTTATTTTTTTAAGTGCATTATCATTGCTTTAATTGCATTGTTCCTGTCACTTCTTCTTTATATCACAAGTTCATAAAATTATTTAATTTGCCTCCTACATATTACTTAACTAACAGCGCTTTGCTTTCCCCTCTTTATAAATTCTTTTTTCCAGTTTTCACCTGTATTGCAAATCCACAGCCACATCAACATTCAGTACCCATTAGCACATGTATTCAGCTACACTCACATTCACCGGCAAACCCAAAAACCCACTCACCACTAATTTATCCAATCATACAACCACTCACGCACCCACTCACAGACCCGTACAGCTACATACACACACTGCTACACCTACATAAGCACTCAGACACCAACTCAGTGACCCATACAGTGACCTACACAGACACTAACACACCCACTGTCAAACCTTAGAGGTTACAGTTATGTTAAAAAATAAAAAAGACTCACTAAACTCACTAAAAAATGTAAAGGTTACAAGTATGTTATAGTTAGGAAATAGATTTTTTTTTATTTTAAAATTCACGGAAAGAAATGCAGGTTACAGGGGTGTTGGCTCAGATTTCCCTCATAAAAAACCATTGAAATTCAGCAGGTAGAGCTACCTGAGATTACTATAGCTTAAGCCCCCTGCAGTGCATTGCTTATGACCTTACATAATACATCACTCATGACGTGTTCAGTGACATCACTGATAACATCACTAATGCCATCTCAAATGACATCCCTGATGGCATCTCAAATAACATCACTGATGACATCCCCCAGTGAGCGTCAGTGTTTCATAAATGCTTTTGAGACTTAAGGATACATTCTAAGCTACTGCCTTAAGTTAAATTGCTATTGTTTATGTACTATGTCTAACATATGTCGTCTGAGTGGCTGTGTGTCTCTGTATGAGTATGTGAGTGTGTGTCTAAGTGGCAGTATGGTTGTGTGAGTACGTGTGAGTGGATGTGACCACCCAACTTTCAATGGGGCGGTCGAACTGCCAGTATGGTGGTGGCTAAGATTGCGAACACCAAGCCACCTTGAGTCTGATGGGCCTCGGATTGCCAGACTCATAATTAGGCCCTTTGTATTGACAGACAGCTAATAACATGTCCCATATTGAACTCTCATACCCTGCTAGACTGTGCCTCATGAAACAGTTTTGGGAGGTGAAACCTTGGCCACTGTGTAGACGTGGTCTGTGAATCTTTCATTAAATAATATATGAGGGACTTCTGGCACAACCTGATTTACCAAGAATAACATTACTGAAAAAGTAATCTCAGTGGGAGAGATTGAAAGCAACCAGTATTTTGAAGTCTGTCTTAGGAAAAATAAAATTGATTCCACAATGCTAGGGCTTTGACTAGATATTAAAGGAAATAAGATACTTATTCATCAAACAGTTAAAACTTTAAAATAATAAACTTTTTTATGTTCAGGGGCCTGTTGGTCCTTCAGGGGTGCATTCCTGGATCATGCCAGAGGATTTTCCTTACACTAAATACACGGAAGGCCTATGAGATATCCCTTCAAACTATCACCTGATTTGCCCCCTTGATGGAGTAGGATAGAATTTGCTAGAGCCATTTTGTAATATCTGTAGACTAGGGAACATTGTACTCACTTAATATCCTTGGAAAAAAATAGGTTTTGAGCAAACTGCTTATCCATAGAAACAATCTTGACTCCTCGGATTGTGGAAGGAATGTGTATTACTCAAATGGAATCTAAATTGTATGTATATATTTCTTTTGTGTCATTGACCAAATTGATCATCCTCACCAAAAGCCACATCTCAACTCCAAGAGCATTTATTCTGGTATTCAAAATCTTTTGGTAGCATAGTACATTGACAATCAGATCAGAGTCGTTAAGGGGGCAAAGACTAAGGGCATCATTTAGGAGGAATTGGCATAGGGCACAAGTCTTCTCGCTGCGATGCCCTACGCCAATGTGAAAAGGGCAGGAGTGCACCGTATTTGTCAAATACGGTGCATTCCTGTCCTTTCCCCCTGCACTGGCACAGAATTTGCTGGCTAGCCCCAACATAGGCATCCATGCACCATGGCTCAAGGATGCCTTTGTTGCAGGCAGGATTGTTTTTGTGCAGAAAGGGACACCTTCCTGCACAAAAGCAATCATGAGAGGAATCTTCCTCTTTCTAAAGGAAAAAATGAGGAGAAATAAAAATATTTCTCCTCATTATGCCTCCTCTGGGAAGGAGTAAAGTTTTGGGTCTGCCCAGGTTTACTTGCCCACCACAATGCCCATGGAAGTCCTCCTTGATGAGGGAGTAAGCAAGACAGCGAATTGCGCTGCTTTGACTTCCTCCATATCTATAAGGCCATCCAATGCCACACAGAATGGCTTTGCATTGCTACATAGATATGACTGAGAGGCTTCTGCAGACGAAGCATAAAAAAAAGTGATGCTCAGGCGGCGCAAGCCTCTAATAATGAAGCCCCTACGTTTTCAAAGATGTTTCAAACAGTGGTCTAAAACAGGAACGCATGTTGGTACCCCTCTTGTTTTCATTATATATTGCTTGACTTTCTAACTAGTTTACTTCCCTACACTGAATTCAATAAGATGTGGATACATTTTAGTTAATCTCAAATATTATGTTGAGGGGACTAGCGGAGGGAATAGCGGAGGCAGGGGTTGAGAAGAAGCAGGATGAGTCTTGGGTCAAGATGCCAATCTTACAAGGGGAATCGGAAAGAAAGTGTGTGGAAGAAGCAAGGAGCCATAGCTCATCTGTAATATTTTCTGCCTCTTGGGGCACAGGCTCTAGCAGGACAAGGGTTCGGATCCTGCCAATGCTGGCAAAATGTAAGAAAAAACTGAGGAGGAAAGGTTGGAGTGCAGGGGGACAGAGGGGTGACGTTAATGATGTTGTGCCTAGTCTGTTGCAGGCTCGGAGATGAGAAGAAGGATACCCTGCACAAGCCAATGCCATTCAAGGCCCTTCACTACTGGTTAGGTGGCCTGATCCAGTGCGGACACCGACCTTGTCACCAGGTAAGAGCGATTGGGGGGCGGAGAGCAAGGTCGCAAAATGGGCCAGATTTCATTGGAGGCGAAAGGGGGCAGCAAAGACGATATTCGAAGAGGTCTGTCTCTGAAAAGGTTTGTGGGGGAAAAATACCAGGTGGGTGCAGAGACACGGATAAGAGAGGGGGGAGAAAGGTCAGGGGCTGATGACGGCACACAAAGATGAGACAAGTTGGTGGAGACGGATGAAACAAGGCTGCAGGATAAAAGGGCAAAAGAAAGTAATGATTTAACAATAAAGAAGCTGCCTTACATGGGAGTGACAGAACACCGGGGATCACTTCTTATGAGGCAACCGAAGAGAAAATGCAGAGATGAATAGATGGAGATGTTAAAATTGCCCCCCAGAAGTTAGAGCAAAGGATGGTGCAGATTACAATAGAGGGTTAGAGGGTGGAACAGCTCTTTTCCTGATTTTCACGAGTGTTTAGTTTTGGAAAACCCCAGATTTTATACATATACATGGATGGGCTCATGAGGGCACAGGTAATACATTGGGGTTAGGCCTGCTAACACTGCAATGTGGAATGTAGGGCCCGGCTGGCCTAGGACCCTAAGGCCACAAGGGGGGAGATCAATACAGATCTGTACCTGTAGACGATAGGATTGGGCAAGTACAGGAAACCACCTATACGCCCAGCGGTCTCCTGTTAGTATACCACCCTGTCAGAACCGCACCACCACGGGTGGTGTCTGTGGAGATGCAAAAGAAAATAATATGAGGCTTCGAGTAGTCTCTGGGGACTTTGACAACAGTTTCTGCAAGAGCGAGTAGTGCAGAATCCCAAATGAGTCCTTTATATCTGCAGAATGACACCCACTTCTACAATGTTTCAGGCGGGGTGGCACACGTCAAATGACAGCTTTTTGGCCAAGGGAACTAGCGCCCTGTCCTTGTATAGTGGACAACAAATAACAGGGGGCAGGAGAGGGCATCGGGCACATGGTCATAAGGGAACAGGCTAGTATGCCATTTAAATAACAATATTTTTATGCTTGGTTGACATATTAACCCTGCAACAAGTATGCAATATTGTTAAGTCGAGAACTGTGGAAGAGGTTTATACTAAGGTAGGAGGAACCAGGCCCACCAATTTGGCAGAAAACTTAAGGTCACTCCATGCACATATGGTGGGGAGCGGGAGGAACTGTTCAAAGACATTGCGGAGGGAAGAAGGAAGGCCCATTTACAAGTTGGCTGATCGGGGATTTGATCATCCACCCTATTGGGGTGGTTTCAAAGTAAGGAACATGGCGATTGAGATTGTTGCAGCACTTGCCTTGGCCAGAGGGAGTACAGTCAATGATTGCATATCTGAAGAACTAACCTCGGTTTCATACTTAGCTGTAAAGCAGCCAGGGGACAGGGTGAGAGAGCAGGAAAAGGGGCAGAATTGGTCTAATGTCATAAAGTCAGCTTCCTGGCTATTGCGGGCAACCTGATTACTTCCAGGTATTGGGCATCCAGTTTGATGGACATATATTTGTGGAGACAGCATTACACATGGGTTTCCTATATATCTTGTGCCTTGTTGGAGTGTGTCAGTGCAATTCTGCAATGAGTTCCTCATGGCAAATGGGTAAACTGATGGTCACACGCTACCTTGTTGACTCCTTCCTGGTGGGCCAAACTGGTTTGAAGGACTGTCAATAACATTTGATAAGGTTCTAAGAGCTTGTGGGGTACTGAGAGTGCTTCTGGCACCAGAGAAGGTGCAAGGTCCAAGCACAGTGTTTTTTTCAGTTCTGGGAACTGAAGTGGTTTTGGTGACAATGGAGGCACTCCTAATAATAGATGAATAATGGCATTTGCAGGTGATGCGGGATGACATGTTGGCTAAACTACAAGTGACAGTCAGGGAGGTACAGGTTATGTTAGGCCATTTGACGTGGCATGCAGAGTAGTACAGACAGGAAGGACATTGTGTAGGTGATGGAACAGGTCATTAGCCATCACATGTATTTCTCCGCTGGGACAAAGGAAGAGTTACACATGAGCTTCAGCGCGCAAAGAATGGGAATAGAATGTACATATGCACTCTGACGCTGCAGTAGCTAATGGTTTGGTTTACACGGGCAAGGTTGATGGTGTGCAGAAGCAGTGAACATGGCACTGGAAACATGGGGGTAGGAGTATTGCCTTCTTTGAATTTTCCTCTAGGGGTAGCGGTCTTGACAGGGAAACAGGAATTGCCATGCAGGAAGGTCCTTTACAGGGTGGACTGTTGCAGTTGTACACATGGCCAGTAAACAGTCTCCCAGGGAGGAACAGGTCTAAGCTGCTGTGACCTGAGTGGTGGTAGAGAGGCGACAGTTGATGCTGTTGTTGGCGGTAGGGTCTCTGGACGTATTCGCTAGGAATGCACGTGCTAGGCGCGGCAGGAGTTTCTGGATTGGGGTTGCACTGAAGAGGTCAGAGGCCCGGGCAAAGGGAGATGATGTTTTCCATTTAATTTAACATTTATTGACAAAGGTTTGTCCAATTTAGGATTGCTGGCAAACTGGCAAGGTTTGCCTGCATGTGGAAACTCTTGTGAGGTTAGGCTCCTTCGGCATGTGCACTGGACAAGCGCATGCTTGAAGGGTGGGCAAAGGAGATGGGGATCTGATCTAGGTTTAGGAATCTATGCCTAAAACAATTTTGGCGACCACGTTAGGGGGTTTTGCAGGAGAGATGCAAAGGCAGTGGGGAGACAGCCTTATTTTCCACTTCAATGTCTTGAATGTATGTCGGCACATTTATGACGTCCGATCTCTTGGGGAAAGCGTGAGTGCCAGGGTTGGATTGGGAGGACGTTGGGGAAAGGGACAACGATATAGGTTCTGTATTGGTGTTGCTGGGACACTCCAGATCAAGGAGGTACATGTAAAGTGGTGCAGATGAGGGCTTGCCTTCAATCGGCCTGGTGCCCTGTTTCTTTCGGGTTTTTGTGTGAAAAAATATGTGTGGCCTTAATTTGAGTGGTGTTTATTTTTCAGAGTTTCGGGAGAGGTGTTGCCCACTTCCCAACTACTGTGGGTTCATGTAGTGGGTATTGGCACATTGGGCAGATCCCTCAAGCGTATTTGGCTCTCAATATTTTCAGGAGCAGGGTTCCTACAGATGCAGCGCAACAGGGTTGGGGCAGGAACTGGTTAATGCAATTGGGGCAATTGACTTCTGACTGCTTTCGTTGATATGTATGGCATGGGGTGCATAGGTATTGGCAAAATGTACATTTCCATGTGTCTTTAGCGGGGACTTATGCATCAGATCTGGCTATGGGTGAATAGGTCATTCTTTCCGTACAATGTGTGAATGGCATTAAGTTCAGAAAGGGAATGGTCTAAATCTTGGGCAGGCTTTGGACTGGAAGGGTAGGAGGCGTGGTACGTGCTTCTGATTTGTTGGTAAAATTGAGGAACTGCCGCATGTGAACAGATTTTTTAATATCGCATGTAGGGGAGTATGATTTGGTGGCAAAAAGTTTTAGAGTTGCTGAAGCAGTTGAAGAGTGGTTTACTGGAAATAAGTCAGCTATGGTCTGGATCTTTTTTCATGTGGATGGATTTCATTTCTTGGTCACAGTAGAGGAGCAGTGCGGTCCACCGCAAGGGTTAAATAAGGAGAATATATAGGGACATGAGAAGTATTGTAGGGAGTAATGTTTCGTAGGGTAGAGCTACCTGTGTTGAGGGTTGCAGCGTTGGAATTTTTCAGAGGAGCTGGAGGGCATCTGCTCGCTTTGAGGTCGAGCTGTAAGTGGTTCAGATAAAGGAGGCACTGCACAAGGCTCTGAACATGAGGAGGTACCCTAGCTCTTCCTAGTGCGGGGGTAGAAACGTCAGGGAGGTGGAAAGAATTTTCGAGTGGCGTTTGGAAGCTAGTTTTTACATGGTTACAGATTAAGTTTAACGTTGTGAACAAGTTACACCAGGATGAAGCTGTAAATGAGAAGTTAAGATGGGAGATATTTAGATAGGTAGATATTTATAGTAGTAGGCAAGAGGTTGTAGGGGTTAAAGTTCAACAGTTAATGACCGACTAGGGGTCCTAAACAGTTACAAGGAAAGGATATAGGGTGAAACCTTAGGGGTGGGGGGAGAGGCCAAGTAGGTGAACAAAAGCATAGTTAGGTGTAGTTTTGTAAGTCAAAGGCCAAGGGTAACATTGTGAGGTGCACCTGTCTTCAATAAAGCAGCCTTTTTCACACATAAAGATCGATTTTGTGGTCTGGTCTGCACCCCATTTGGCCCAATGAGGCTTTGTTGGGGCAGCCGACTGCATGAGAGGCTTGCACCCCTGGGGGATTTGGGTCTATGGTGCAGCTCAAACCCAATTGGGCTCTGTTTGGGCTCTGCCTTTGGGCTGCCGGGCGGGATATATATTCGGCCCACTTATGCTCTATGTCGCAATTTTGAGTAAGGTGACGCAGCAGCTGGGCAGGTGGGGAGGAAACATTTTTCCCTCCCACCCACCCTTATTTTTATTCTGGGGTATTTCAATGAATTTCTACATGGTCTAGCATTTCTGTTGGGCACAGCTGGGCAGGGGTGGAATAATTGTATTTGGTTGTCGCTTGAAGCAGGTGCATGGCCTTTGGCAGCTAGCTTTTACATGGTCATACGTTAAGTTTATGGTTGTGAACAAGTTACACCAATAGGAGGCTATAAATTAGAAGTTAAGATAGGAGATATTTAGATAGGTAGATGTTTATTGAAGTAGGTAAGAGGTTACAAGGGTTAAAGTTCAACAGTTAATGACTGAATAGGGGTTTTAAACAGTTGCAAGGAAAGGATATAGGGGGGACCTTATAGGTGGTGGGAGAAGCCAAGTAGGTGAACAAATGTATAGTTAGGTGTAGTTTTGTAATGCAAAGGCCAATGTTAACATTGTGATGTGCACCTATCTTCAATAAAGCGACGTTTTCACTCATAAAGAGTGAGTTTGTGGTCTGTGCTGCACCTCCTTGGGCCTAAGAACCTTAATTTGGTTCTTCTGATGCTGACACCTTCCTCTACGAACTTCCCCTTGCCAAATATGATGCTTTATTTAGAATAGAGAATTCCTATATAGAAACACGCTGTATTATACTTTGTGCTCATTACACTGTTATATTATTTATCTGTTTCCTTAAGAATATTCAAATTAAGATTGCATGATTACATGTATAAATATGCTTTTTGGATAAATCGATTTGCTTATTGGTTTATTTATAACATTTTACTAAATGTGTGAATGAACCTTCGTGGTTTTGACATCATCCTCTCTGTCATTATTGTGAAGCCACATCAATTTCTCTGTCATTGAAGATGCTAGCTCCTTTTACACGCTTTTAGTCACCAACCAGTGGAGGCTCCTGTGAAATGACTACACGATAACAGTGAACTCTGACGCATCAGGACCGATCCGAAATATTTTCCTACATTAATATCCGAGAATATGGCAATGTGTGGATTTTATATTTCCCAAAGAAGGAGAAGGACGTAGTGCGACTGCGGACACGATGACACGTGGTTGAAAAGCTGCAACAATGATGTGATGCATTGCTTGACTCTAAATAGAATGGTATGTTTTTGTCAAAAAAAGCCTGATGTGGTATTATTTCCGCAAATCTGTCACCCAAAGCCTGACTTTATTGTGACTTTTTTCTTCGCTGATAACCCCAGGAAATGTTATAGTGTGCATTAAATTAAAAAAAATGTAAACTGTCCATGCCAGTCCATGCCAATTGGTTATCATTCTTGAGCCACGCACTGTAAATTATTCGCACTATTGTTCACTTTGCGCCGTCCACGCTGTTCACCTTGTCACTTGCGTCGCCACGTTCTCCACTCGCACGTACTTGAGCACCAAGTGCATTCTGGTTGTCACATGATTTTTCTAATACAGTGCTGCAATAACTGTATAGACCTGACCATATATATTTTTTGATGAAATACAAGATGAATAACAATCTAAATTTAATTGAATAGCTTTCTCCTTTATTTCTGTTCTTGTAATGCTTGCTGCATACATGCTTATTTGTCTAAAAGAACATTACCTGTTGGGATATTGTTTGTTTTTCTATCTATTTTTCCACCCTTAGTAGAGGCACGGCTAAGCATTTCAGTCCTTTTTCAGCCGACAAACAAATACAGTAACCTATGCCGTCAATTTATGGCATAAGCCATATACAGTGAGTGCTGTTGTTACATTTTGATTACAGTTTTACCTCTGTAATAATAATGCATGGTGTATTTTGGGGTCTATATATGTTTCCGTCTAGCCCCCGCTTAATAAAGAATTTAAACTATTCTAAACTCCTTGTTTTTTAATATAAGTACCAAGTACATCCAGTGACTTTCCATCCATAGTTTGTCCTTTCAAACACACTACACTATTTTCACATTCTTATGACATTCATGCAACATTTTAGAGCACTGGTAAAATACTTTTGGTGTTTGTGTGATTAGGTACTTCGAATGTGACTCCATGAAAGTGTCCTTTCATTAGCATTGGCATTTTGACCCTGAAACTATCTATACTTAATATTAACTGTAAGAGGCCATATTTTAAGTGATAATGTTCCTTTGAAATTATTGATTAACAATTACTTTAATTGAACTGGAAGTTGTAAGAGAGTTAAATCAATTTGATATAGGCTATTGTGTTACATTGCTATTTATCTCATGTACAGCTTAATGTACTGGGCATCATCAAAGGTGAATAGAACCCCATTTCAGGCAAGAAATGAGCGTGTGAATGAAATCTGAGGCAATATAACAGTTGTCCCAATCAATGTGTGCTACATATCATTTTTTTTTACTCTAGCTGTTTCAGTAATGATTTGTGTAAGCTTAAACGGACAAATTCCGTTATAAAAAAGTCCTTTAAAATCACCTTCATACACTCCTCGGTGATGTGTTGAAACTACAAGAAGATCATTTAAAAAAAATGTCCATACAATAGCCTTTCAACGGCTTCTTTTAAGAACTAAAATCTGTAGCACCCTTAAAATGCTACTGTCTATATTTACACTGTGTGCTTAGTACAGACTATGAATTTAAAAGCCTCTACGGTTGATCAATAACACAATTGGAATGTGAAAAGTCACAGAATTCAAATTTATTTTCTTCTTTTTATTTTGTTCTTCTAGAATTGCTTGTTTTAATGTCCTCCTTTTGCCCATGATCATTATATTATAACAGAGTCTCAACAGCATCTGAACTATGTTTCTTATTCCACTGTACCTCATCTCAAACATCACTCATCCTCTAACAACTTTCCTTCATTACATCAATGACTTTCCTTGAACCCCGGATTGGCTCATTTACTCACTCACTCTCCTATAATTTTCCACCGTATCAACAATTCAAAGAGAACTAATAATCCACCATAACAAGGTTTCGATCATACTGTTTCTTCCAAAAGACTTATTCAATATCCTGAATCACTAAAAATATGACAAAGCAATTGCACAGGTATTAAGGACATTGACACCAACAAGATATGAAATTAAGACAGTATATTGTTCATCATGTATCGTGCAAAAATGCAAATAGTAACATTTCAAAGGCACACACAGGACTGTCCTATAACATTTACATAAACTAGAAACAAATAAATACAAATTTAACAAACGTGTACCAAGACTATGATACATTAAATACAAGAGACATTACAAAGATTAATATAAAATACATACATGAATCAATATGGTATCCATAGAAAACATAAATATGTTGTAGCAGATATCCTATTTTGCTTGGATGTATAGTCTGCTCTACATCGGTAAGGAGCACCTTTAATTGTCGACATTTCGACCCAAAGAGGTTATGTGTTTGTATAAAACATCAACACAGGTCTTCTTCAGGACTTGGACTAGAAAAGAACAGCTTGTGAATAAGGTGAGGCAGCCTCAATAGTAGGCATCCCACTCAGACATCAAATATCGGTCAAGGGAGGTCCTTATTATTATTTGGAGTGTCTGTGTATTTATAGAACAGAGACCGTGGGTCCCTTGGGATTCCTTCTCAGTATATACTGGAGCCAACAACTAGACTCCCATGAGTATATGGCTGACTAGCCAATACCTCGGAGATCCAGAACAGATTCTTTTTGAGTGTGACTGTAGCGAGTCTCGCCGACCAGGGAAATGATTCAACTACAAACATAGGCACAAGTAAAACCTCTGGCCAATCCTTTGTTCAATTTCGAGGGTTATCCTCAATTTAGGATGCTTTGGTTGCTGGACTGCAAGAGCCTTCATTATACTCTAAATTGAGGACGCCCTCAAAATTGAAAAAAGGATTGAGAAAAAGATTTACTTGTGCACTATGTTTCCAAATAGGGAATGGGTTTGCCCTTAAAGGAAAAAAATACACAAGAGCATCACCTGCCCTCGTCCTGTTGAGAACCCCCAATAATCAGTGGTTTGAAACACTTTGGTGATGTCCATTGGGGATTTCTCCTTATTTGTATGAGTATGGACAGTGATTAAGACATTGTAAAATTACGAATTTGGCCAAATTAGATGATTTTGAAAACCCTTTGATAGCACCAAGAGGGTCAAGTTTAAAAAAAACTTTTAGCTACAACTTTTAGCTACAATACATTGGCCTGGTTGAAACAATTGTTTGTTTCTTAATGCACCTGCACTTTTCAATACTAATTTGTTCTATATACTAAGCACGTTCAATGTTGCTAGGAATTAACCTTCAACAATCATTCTTTTGTGTCTACTGTGCCGTTTTGACTACCACGAGTAGATATTCGCTGTCACCGTTTTCTTTGGTTTTTGGTGTGGTACCCTTGAATAATGTCAAAGAGTAGTGTTTTTCCTTTTTAAAAATCTTAAAGCGCAATAACTATGTCTAACGAATTGTGAAATGAATGCAGAGGCCTTGTTTATTGTTTAACTTGTCCTTAAGTAAAGGGACGTGAATTTACTCAGCCACCATTCGATTTTGTTTCTTGTACTTTTAGAAAATGTACATTTCTTTCTCCTGGCCATTTGGTGTCTGCAGCATGTTTCCTGGGTCAATTGACTAGGTATAGCTGGTAGTTGGTCTTAGTGTATTTCTCCCAGACAGTGAGACAAAGAAGCATAGAGGTTGGTAGTACAGGCCATCTCATACATGATAAGAGGAGGAGTTGTAACCTACAGCTCTTGCAAATCACAAAGGTTCTGTCTGAGTACACTCACAAAAGGGTTTGACACTAGTCTATTATTATCCCAGATAATCTGGTCCCCAGAGCAGAGAGGCAGGAAATTCCAAGAACCTCTTGGGTGGAAACTTCCCGAACCTTCTCTGACTTCGTAATGGGCCCCAGGTATAAATACTTTAAACCCCAGTTCTCAGGCCTGGAAGTGGGCCTGAAGGTGCTTTGCCAGCCCAGCTGTTATCCCAGGAGAATTGACGCAGTGCAACGCATCCTATGTAACTCCTCCAAACAGCCAGTGCACAATGGATACTTGATGCAGGACCTCGCATTGCAATCCTGCAGCTCTCTGGAATCACTGCTGCATGACAAATCCTGGACACAGAACCTTGCATCGCAACCAACTGCCCATCGGAACCGCTGCTGCATGTTTCATTCTCCATGCGCTCTCTCACAACACTCTGCAACCGAGATTTACGGTGACAGACTACCAGTGGGTTAAGTACAGGCTAAATTGGCTTTGCTTGTGTTTCCCCCTGACAAGAATTATGGTTGCTGCTTGAATAGGTGTTTACCCCTTTCAACCATGAACCCAATTGTCTACACCACTTGTTGCAGCAGCCACTATTTCCCCATCCCCTGGATGGTGGTCTCTGCCCTGCTCTGCCGGAGCCTGAAATACTTCTGGTCCTAGACAAAAGCATTATGCACTTATTAGAAACCAGATGTAATTAACCATCACATTGTTTTTCACCAGTTACTAAAGCAATACATCACTAATGTTGGGGTAACCAATCCTATTTGCTATCAAAACTATCACTTTGAAAATTAAACAATGTAGGATGGAAGGTAATGGAAGCATGTATGGTGGTATCATACCATGCTACACTGTCATGACATCATTGAACCTTGTATGACATGACATCCCGTTGGGGTCCATTACTATCACAAGACATTTAAATAGGGGCAAGAGAATGGTTACTGAAAAGGGCAGGGGAATTAAGCTGCAGACAGGAGAAAGTCAGCTGTGGAAACTGGGAGAATAAAAATATTATGAGGAAGGCTTTCACTGTTAAGGTGAACTCCAACGTAGAAAAGAAAGGGGAAAGTTAGAGAAAATACAGAAGACCCTAATACATACTAGCTTACCGGCAGAAAATCTTCAACATGATGTACCGGCTGCACCAGCATGAATAGAATAGGTGGAGGCTGCTTTGGTCCCATGGGGCAAGGGAGGGCGGTGAACTGTTCTGAAATGAGGAAAAATAAAGAGGAGTCTTAATAGTACTTATTATTAGTAGGTACTCCTTTAAAAATAATAAAGGGTGTTTTAGATTAAAGGCAAAGAAATCTAATGCCTGACTAAGCAGTCCTTTACTTCCTTTCAGTTCAACCCTAAAAATAAAATGATTATGAGTATATTGCTCTTCCCCCTTGCTTCATGCAGTTTTGAAATATGTTGACACTCTGAAAGCTATGAGCAAAGTCAGTCCCCCTTCCTGTACTGCACTGGACAGAGATGAAACATAGATATGTACAGGAGGGTGAGGTATGGGTTTCTGTCATCACTGCAGTGGGGTGGAGAAACAAGCTACAGACGGGGGAAGTCAGCTGTGGTAACAGGAAATATAGAAAACCCAAGGAAATATGTGGGAATAACAAACAAAAGTAGACCACAGGAAGTTAGGAAAATTAAAAATACTGAATTCCATAATACACACAAGGTGGGAGTAGGCAAAGTAAGAAATAACTAATAAACATTACTTACCAGCACTAGCAGAAACGCCTTCTGTAGCCAGGCCATCACCAGCTTCATCGCCTGCTTGGGTACCTGCCATGCTGCTGCTGCTGCTGCTGCTGGTGGGCTTCCCCCTCTTGTCCGACACTTTGGCTCTCTTTGGTTCTTCTGAAAGGAGGAAAGATAAAGAGGATGATGATTGGTTGTAGTTTCTACAAAGGGGCATTCGAGCACTATACTGTCTGACTAACCAGTCCTACTATTCCTTCAGTCAAACCAGTCTCTAAAATAAGTTCTCTTTCCCACACATTATTTGCTTCCTACAATAATACTGGTACTTCACTTGCTTCACAAATTTTTTCTATTGATGGCTAGTCTTGTGTATTGCACCTCACAGAGATGGAAAATGAATTGTCCTCCACAATGCCGACGCCGCTGGCTGCTGGGCGGCTGACGACCCTGCCTCCCTGCTTCAAAGGATGAGGTGTCCCATGACGGGAGACACCTCCAACCGGGATCTGGGGAGGGGAACTCCCTGCCTACATGAAAGGAGATCTAGGACATTTTCGGGAATAAAGGAAGGACGCTGGCACTAGAGAGGAGACTCTTGTTGGGGGAACGAAAGAAGATGCATCCCCAGAGCCCTGCTGACGCTGTCGCGGCTCCCACTTAAAGGCACGGCGAGTGTGCCCCTGCGAAACCTTCAGAGACCTGCTGTCGCGGCTCCCCCCGGACTATGCCCGTGATCTCGAGAGGAGATCAAAAGACGAGCCCTGCTGACGTGGTCGCGGCTCAGGAATAACCTACAGATTAACGGGGACAAGAAGAACCCCTCACATGAGCCCTGCTGACGTGGTCGCGGCTCGGGATGAACCTACAGTCCTACTAGAACCGACAAGAAGACCCCTCACACGAGCCCTGCTGACGTGGTCGCAGCTCGCCTATAGTGGACGAACTTACGTGGTGCATTGATCTTCAGGAGCGGAGTACGCCTCCCCCAAAGAACCCAGCACGTATGCCTGTGCGAGGCGCACAGCGGTGTACTCCTTGTAACTGAGACCTAGTGTGTGCCTAGGAGCGGAGTACGCCTCCCCCAAAGAACCCAGCACGTATGCCTGTGCGAGGCGCACAGCGGAGTACGCCTTGTAACTGAGACCTAGTGTGTGCCCAGGAGCGGATTACGCCTCCCCCAAAGAACCCTGCACGTACGCCTGTGCGAGGCGCACAGCAGCGTACGCCTTGTAACTGAGACCTAGTGTGTGCCCAGGAGCGGATTACGCCTCCCCCAAAGAACCCTGCACGTACGCCTGTGCGAGGCGCACTGCGGCGTACGCCTTGTAACTGAGACCTAGTGTGTGCCCAGGAGCGGAGTATGCCTCATCCGAAGAATCCAGCCCGTACGCCTGTGTGGGGCGCACAGCGGCCTTCGCCTTGCCACTAACACCCCGTGTTTGCCCAGAAGCGAGGCGCACAGAGGAGTACGCCTCATCCGAAGAATCAAGCACGTACGCCTGTGCGGGGCGCATAGCGGTGTACGCCTTGTTACTGAGACCTAGTGTGTTCCCCAGAGCGGAGTACTCCTCATCCGAAGAATCCCGCACGTACGCCTGTGTGGGGCGCACATCGGAGTACGCCTTGTAACTGAGACCTAGTGTGTGCCCCGGAGCGGAGTACGCCTCATCCGAAGAACCCAGCACGTACGCCTGTGCGAGATGCACAGCGGCGTATGCCTTGTAAATGAGACCTAGTGTGTGCCCCGGAGCGGAGTATGCCTCATCCGAAGAATCCAGCACGTACGCCTGTGCGGGGCGCACAGCGGCGTACGCCTTGGCACTAAGACCCCGTGTTTGCCCAGGAGCAAGGCGCACAGAGGAGTACGCCTCACAGTGCGGACCGCAGCTCATGACCGAGGAGCCGAGCCCGCGGTACGTCCCGAATTGAAGTTGGACTCCAGGGCTCAGTGAAGCCGAGGGAACGCCCTAAGCCCACTGAAGAACATGACCCTGTGACTGGGACAGAGAAATCACCACCACCTCTGGAGTCAAGTACCGCACCTCACGGACTAACCTGCACCAACGGACTCAGCGTGGACCCCGGCTCGAGGATTGAGAGCCCCACGCTGAGCCCGCCTCCCAGTGACCTACACCCCCTCCAAGGTCCTCCAAGCCAGCTGTAACCACTGGGGGCCACTGTAAGAGGTGCCTGGGAGTCGGCCCCACTCATCTCCCCCCATCGGCCTTACTCAATTTACCTAGACTGTGGCCCTGCCTGCTACCGGAAGACGGACACCCCATTCAGAGAAGAGAAACGGACTTCTGTAGTTGCAGTGGTGTGGTGTAGCGTATATAAAGAACCAGTTTGAACTATACCCAACTGTGTGGTGTCCCTTTGTGGTGTGATGAGAGCATACTGTACCCCACTACAAATGCCTAACCCCCTCTTGAGGGCCAGACTCTGACCAATCGGCCACGTTCCTAGAGGAGGGGGGGACCCTGGGTGGTCCGCGGTAGTTACCCCGGCCGGCCTGGGAACCTCCCCTTCCAACACTGAGGGGTTCACTTTTTTGACTAGGCCGGATTTTTGCAACGTTACAGTGGAGCGAAGATGGTGATTGCGGAAAATGATTTCCCAGTTTCAGGAGAAGGGAGCGCAGGCCTTTCTTCCAAACCCAGCCCGGCTGAAAGTCATCTGGAAAGAGCAAACTTGATTCTTTGTATCTGAAATTAAGGCCAACTAATTTATGAATACCGGGGGATGAATCTCGGACGGTCTTTTTTCATTTTTTTTATTGCTATTGGGCTAATGGGCAGAATGGACAGAATGACGAAAATAATGATTAGAAAAGTGTGAATAAACATACCTATCTATGTGGGATGTGGTCGGGGTGACTATTTGGGTTCAGGTTTGATATTTAAGTGTACAGAAATATAGAGATGCACTGTATGCCATCACTAGGGAAGGGAAGGCGCCCCCACTCATCACATACAGACCTAGAGAGGTCTGCTGCCTTACGTAGCGGGGAGGGGGGATGGAAGGGGGTCACTGGGGTAGAGAGGTGGGAAGGGAGGAGGGAGGAAGAGGGGAGAGGGGGAAAAAACCAGAAAATCCAGGAAATCAAATCTGATGGACAGGAGACAAGATGTACCAATGGTAGAAGCTGCACTAGAAGGAGGGTAAGAGAAAAGCTGAAAGTTCAACGTAGGAAGCAGGGAGGCCGCAAGGATGGCCAGGCTGACAATATCTACTATTAATGTGGGTCGCTAAATGATAGGGGTAAAAGAAACAGGGCCGGGGAAATGCTCCGAGCACTCAGGGCTGATATTATATGTCAGCAGGAGACCCATTTCCCTGGCAGAAAAGAGGGGTCAATATTATACCAGGGTATTCCCAAGTTGTCTGCTCCTCCCAATCTACTAACACTCGAGGCGTAGCTATACATGTCTCCTCTCGACTTTTACCTATTAACCGAGTAAAGGCAGATAGATGGGGATGATGGGGCATTGCTTTTATACCTAATAACTGTACTATTTGTACAGTATATGGTTTTAATATTGACAATGCTGAATTATGGGTAAAGCTGGAGATGGCAATAGCATCTTGGCCGACACTCCTAATTATATGTGGGGATTTGAATATTCATATAGATACGGGGGAGTGGGGTAGGGGTGGGTACGCAGGGAGGAAGCCGCAGGTTTTGAAAGCACTAAAAGCTCTTACAGAAAGCCATGGTTTGGTTGATATGTGGGCATGTAAAAGAAGGGGGGATCCAGGGTTTACGTATTTCTCATACCCACATAGGCAATATGTCAGATTGCACTATTTTTTGGCTCCAGCATCTCTTTTGGAGGGAGCACAGATTAAAAGACACCCCAGAGTCCTATTGGACCATAACCCACTGATAATGAGTATTGTGGTTCCGGAATATATAAAGGGTCCAATGAAATGGATGTTTGATAAAAAATTACTAGTGATCGAAGGATTCATAGAACATATCAGGGGGTGGACCAAAAAGTTCTTCGAAATGAATATATATAGTGCATCCAGAGAGACTGTCTGGGTCGCATATAAAGCAGGGCTTTGGGGCGAAATAACGAGTTTGGGCTTTTCCCATCAGAAACAACTAAGGGACGAAATACAGGCATTGACAGAAGATGTAAGCTCAATGGAGCGACAACATATGGCTGCCATAGTACAGAAGCAGGAAGAACAACAAATCAGGTTAGAGCTAAAAGTACTTAAGGCGAAAATGAATGGAAGTTTAATTAAATTTGTGAGTCCGTCCCCTTGTAACGTAACTGGTACTATGTAAAGCGCTCTGATACCTGATTCGGTTCGGGTCTAGTTCGCGCTATATAAAACTCTGCAAAAAAAAAAAGTGGCGGAAAAATTTCAAGTGACAACTCGGGACAACTATGAGTATGGGGTGATGGTAGGGAAACATTTGGCATTACGCATGAAACAGAGGGCAGTGGCTATTAATATATCACAGTTAAGGGGGAAGGATGGAATAATAGCTGCAGACATAATAGGTATATTAAAAATACTTGTTGATTTTTATCAGGACCTCTACTGCTCCAGGGATCCCATATTTGATGGATTGGGGGTAGAAGTGGGGAATGAAGCTCCTCAGCTCCTGGAGCTCGAAGCAGATATTAAACTAAATGAAGTTCTGGAGGCTTTAGGGATGATGGCGTCAGGAAAGGCACCGGGCCCGGATGGGATTCCGATGGAGATTTACAAAGCTTTACAGACAGAACTAACTCCAATATTGCTGGATCTGTTTTTATCTGTATAATATAAAGGGGTACCCCCACGGTCTTAGCAGGAAACAAATATTGTAATATTTTTGAAGAAGGGTAAAGAGCCGGAAGATCCAGCTGCCTACAGGCCAATATCATTAATTAATACGGATGAGAAATGATATTCAAAGATATTAGTTCTGATACTGTCTAAGGTCATCAAGACCCTAGTGAGTCCATGGCAGCATGGCTTCATCCCGGGCAAAAGTACTATGGATGATGTTCCCAGGGTTATTTCTTTATTTGATATTTCTGCAGCCACATGGGCACAGATGTCTCTTATGTTGTTAGATGCTCAGAAAGCATTTGATCAAGTAGATTGGGGGTATCTGTGGCGTAATCTAAGAGCTAAGCGATTCGGTATAAGAATAATAACTGCCATGCAGGCCATGTATGTCGAGGCACATGCTAAAATTCAATTAATGGGGAAGGAGTTGGACAGGATTAAAATTACATGGGGGACGAATCAGGAGTGCCCATGTTCCCCCTTCTTATTTGCTCTATACATAGGTCCCTTGATTAGATCTTTGTTGGCGGATCTGGCAATTAAAACAGTAGTCACCCTAGGCTATCAAAAAGTGCTAGCCTACACTCACGACATCGTGGTTGTCACTCCAGACCCGCAGAGCGCTATAGATGAGATCGAAAGGCTAGCAATAGAATTTGGTAAACAATCAGGCTATAGTCTAAACACCGACAAAACACAAATTCTTTGTACCAGCAACACACAATTCCAGGATGCATGGAGGACAGATGCAGCTAATTACTTAGGGATAATTATTACAGCAGAGGTGGGTTCAATGTGGGAAATAATTTGGCTCCGATTTTTAAAAAAGTGGAGGGGGACCTCAAGCGGTTGGATAATTTACATCTCTTCATTATTGGCAGAGCAAATGTCATTAAAATGACGATGTTTCCTAAGCTGTTCTATCTATGTCGGTGTATACCTATAGAACCGTAAAACTTCATATTTAAAAAGGGAGAGGGAATGTTTTCGCAATTTATTTGGGGATATAAAAAAATTAGGAGATCAATAAATTTATGACCTTACCGCAACATCGGGGGGTTGGCATCCCTAATTTTACATGCTACTTTTGGGCAGTAATGCTGCAACACATGATTATATTATTCATATCTCAAAGTGAGGGTATGGCAGGGGCGGAGGAGGAGGATTAGGAGACCCCACCAAATATTTATGAGCTAGCAGTTGGCAAACTTGCTCCAGGGCTCGTGTTAAGGCAGCTGGAAGGCAGTTAATATAAGAAAACACACTTTAAGATTCTAAGAACTGCCTGCAATATATGGCGAAACATTAGTAAAAATCTGGAGATACCCGAAATCCACAGATATATATGGTTGTAGCGCTCATCAGCCTCTCCGGCCCTTTTTTATGATAACATAAGTAAAAAGTGGGAAAAGGCAGGTATAAAACAGATAGGTGATATTGCAGATCAGAATGGGGTCGCCTCATTTGAGGAACTTCAGACACGATTTGGGTTGCATTCAAGCACCATTTTCAAATATATACATGTGAGGGAGGTGATAAATGAGATGGGCTTGCAATACATTAACTTGGGTCGAATTCCATTATTATAACTTTTGATGAAAAAACATATTTGTGTTCAGGATGTGAAAATAATATTGTTGGAGGCCACCCCGGATGACATCTGTAAAGTTGAAAGTGCGTGGGCAGCTAAATTGGACAATCCCGACATAGATATCTGTAGATCATTAGAGCTTTCAAAGAAAAAGATTTTGAGCGCAAATCTTAAAGCCCAAATTTATAAAACTGTGTTTAGACTTTATTTCACCCCGGCTAAACTTTGGGCTTAGGGGAAATGGGATAACAATAAATGTCCAAGATGTGATCAGGGACCAAGTGATATAATACATATGTTCGCTGATTGTGATAAACTGCTGGCCCTGAAGGCGGGTATTGAACAGTTCCTATGTCAAAATCTGGGGTGGGCAGTAATCCCTACGTCAACGTTGTTAATACTGGGATTTTATGAAAGATTACAGCTAAACCCTACTCAAGGATATTTATGTTATATGGTTGCAGCTGTTTATCGTATTCTGATAGCTACTATGTGGAAGGATGCAGAGACACCAACATATTAGGCATGGTATGCAAGATTATGTCATATATTTAATCTGGAGATGGCTTTGTATAAGTGTAAAGGTCATAGGGGGAAGATGAGGGGCAGACAGATATGGGGTTTGTTGATGGAAGAATAGGGGGAAGGGAGGGCTAACGCCGTGCACTGCAGCATTCTCAGGGCGCTTACAGGTCAGTTTATTTTATATGTCTTTATGGTCTGGGCGGCCCCAGTGACTGTTTTTCTCTTGTCTCTTTTAGTTTTCAGCTTCATGATTTCTGTTGTGTTGCTTTTTTTGCTCTCTTTTCTGTGTATGCATCAAGTTTGTTACTTTGGTTTGTCATATATAACAGAATGTGTAATTATTGCTTCTTGGAAAAAAAAAAATAATAAAAAGGGACTTAAACATGACTACAGCCCGAACCGCTGGATAGAATTATCCTCAATTTGAGAGAGAGCTAGAACTTGGTCCAGAAAGAGGGCTTTTTGTTGTTGGTATAAATCCATTTGCTAGTTTTAGAATTATTGAAAGAAAACCAAATTCGCATATCTGGGGAAGCGAACCTTCCGTGATTCATACTGATCTCATGCAGATATCTGATTGGCTGCCAACACTTCAACCAGAAAGTGTAGGCAGCCATCATGGGACTTGGACTCTGCTGAGTCCCAAACAAAAACATATAGAAAACAAAAAAGGGGCCACAGTATGAATACCCTTACCCACTAGTCCTGTTGGGGTCCCCCAGGGACCCTGGTAGTGCACAAAAGCTTTTTTATTGAATATTTTCACAGAAACAAATTGCAAGATTCATGAATTTGTGGCAAATTCTTTTTAAAAATCAGCGGGTCTCCTGCGCTTGTCTCTCTTTTAGCCCTCAAGTGGGCCAAGTCCTGAGGGCAAGCATGAATTACAGAAAAAGGGATGGGGTATTGACATAAAAATCCCCTCATCCTATAAGATATTTTCATCTTGGTCCATAAACTTCATATTTTGTCCTGAAATTTCCTACCCTGTGACTCTACACGACTGAAAAAACCCTAAACAGTCCACATCCAAAATCACACTTTCCATAGAGAGCGAACCCTAATGGATCATTGTAATCTAAAAATATTTACATTTTTTTTATTTTTCTAGGGGGATGCAGCACGAAGCATGGTCCTTTTAAATATGAACCCTTTACAATTTTCAAAAATTAAAGCAAATCAAATGTACAAATAATACAAAACATCCAGTTCTCCCAATAATCCCTCCCAATGTTCCATGAATTATAAAAATCAATACAAAATTCATATCTAATCCTCCCAATATTTCCAAATATTAGCTGTTTGTAGACCCTATACGTCTTTCATATAGTAGTTCATAATTTATGCATCTTGTCAATCCACTGGGATGTAGAGGGAATTAGGTCATGTTTGCAGTTTCCTAATATTAGTGATCTGACCACCTTAGCTGGTGCTGGCTGATAGATATATCTCCTGAGTGGGCCAGTATCCCAAACAATTTTCCATACATGTCTGGTGAGAAATTAAGCTTATGTTTCTCACTAATTTCTGCAAACACATCTCTCCAGAACCCCATAACATGACAGCAGGTAAATAGAAAATGGAGTCAGTCCCCATTCCTATTGTTACATCTAAAACATTTAGGCTCAATCCCAGGGTAGTGTTTGTGCATTTTAACTACAGTGTGATACAACATCCATTTACTAAAAAAGGGAAATTCTTCTTACAATGGCAGCTTGCACTGTCTTAACACTAATATAATTAAAGAATGTCCACTGCAAAAAATTCACACCCTGTTGAAGATTTGATTTGCCGTAACATCTCTGATAATAGCATCTCTTGTTCTTTAGAATTCAGAAATTGGTACCAGTTTCCTGTGCCCATTGATTTAGACAAAAAGTAGGCTGAACTAAGGGGTTCTGTAAGAGCTCCCTCCCTTATCACATAGTCCGCACAAAATTTCTTGATTTGAAGATAACGAAAAAGAAAAGAGAGAATGAGAGCAGAATTCAAGTTGACCAATTGCTGCCATTGCGAGAATTCATTATTATGAAAAAAATCTTGAAACCTCTGAAACCCCAGCCAACTCAACCTTTTATACATATGGGTAGATAAGCACAAAGCCATAAGCCTACAGTGTGGTATTTTTGACTGGGGCTGAAGCCTGGTAATTTCACATTTTCCAATATCCAATTAAACCTCTCTACAATAATACGTGGTGTCTTATATCTTGATTTCTTTGGAAGTCTTGGGATTTTTAATAGGAGCTTAACCAATTTCAGATGGATTTACCATTTGTTCCAAATAGAATGTTGTGTCACTAGGAACACTAGAACTTGACTCTACAAGCCAATTGAGAAATGATGCCTGATAATAATACTTCATGTCAAGCAGTGCCAAACCTCTGTCCTCAAGATTCATCTGAATCACATCCAATGGACGTGATCTAATGCTTTTTCTGCATCCAGCATTATAATAGCTATCTTGATGTTCTGTACTGAAAAGTAATCTATCGCCTGAATTAAATAGTGTGTAATGTCTGCCATCTGTCACCCCAAAATAAACCCATTTTGTGGGTGCTTCCAAAACAATACAATTTGCTAAAATCTTTGTAGAAAGTTTATAATCATGGTTGAAGAGGCTAATTGGTCAAAACAAATTTGCGTCCAGCTTAGGCTTACCCTTTTTTAAGAAACTAATAATAACTGCATCTGTAAATGAAGTTGGAATATCTGCCCCTGTCAAAAATGTTATTAATGATCTAACTAAAAATTGATTAAGCTGGGGAGCGAATAATTTATCTGTTTTAACAGGAATTCTGAGCTAGATTGATTGCCTGTGTTACCTCTTCTGAAGAGATGGGATTGAGCACAGCGTTCCCCTTCTCCTGTATCAAAGTCAGTATGTTTAACTTTTCTAGCCAGTTGTTTGTTTAGTGCTCGGGGCAGTGTACCTTATGAGTCAGAGTAAATATTTTTTATAATGACCCAGAAACTCCTCTGCTATCCCTTGTGGCGGGGTTATAATCCTGCCTGAATTAGGGTCTTGAATCAATTTAATGCAGTTAGCATTTGATCAATACTTAATTGACCACACTAAATATATCCCAGTGCATTCATTTTTTTCATTCCTTTGTTGTAAAATCCTTTAGCTTATTTCCAACCTGAGTAGCAGCATACTTAGCTTGACTTGAAGGGGCAGCTATAAAATCTGCTGTTGCCTGAATAAAGCTTGTTTGTAGCTGATGAATCCTATCCTTCTCCTCCCGTTTTTTGCCCTATCAAAAAAGTAGTTACTTCACCCCTAAAAAATGCTTTTAAAGACCCCACAGACAGAGCATTCCATAGTTGTATCCACATTCTGTTCTAAGAACAATGTCAATGCTAGTTGCATTTGATTGACCCACTGCTCATTGACTAAAAGAAATTTCTCAAAGATCCATCTTTGGTTTTCTTGTCCCTGATGCAGCGCAGTAAAGTATAGAGTTACTACCAAATGATCTGAAAAAGGATTATAAATAATATCTGACTGAGTTCTGCAAAGCGAGTGAGTTAAAAAAAATTCTGTACAAGATGCGGAATTAAACCTTTTTTAATTACATGTATAAAACCTCTCTTTACGGTGTGTGCTATGCCAAGGACCCATCAAGGGGAAATCATTTATCAGGAAGCGTAAAGACATAGCTGATCTTGTTTTTTCTGTGTTCTGTTGAGGCGGGACTAGTCCAGTGTGATATCAGGAATAATGAAATGAAAAAAAAAATGAAAAAAATTGCATTTGTATAGCGCATAACTGCCCTGAGGCCTCGCAGCGCTTGAAGATTAAATGGTTTAGCGCAGGCTCAGGGCAGATCAGCAGGATTTTGCAAACAAATGCGTTTTCAAGGCCTTTCTAAAAGACAAGAGGTTGCTGTTTCCTCGGATGGTGAGGGGAAGGGCGTTCCAGAGTCTGGCCGCCGAGTGGGAAAAAGAGCGGCCACCCCACCGGGCTTTATTGATCTTAGAGGAGGTAGCCAGCTGCAGGGTGCCAGAACGAAGGGAGCGAGCTGGAACATAGGGCGTAACCAAGGGGTGCAGAATCGCTGGGCCTACGCGATGGAAGGATTTGTGCAAGATGCACAAAGCCTTGAACTGCACTCTGGCAGCCATTGGGAGCCAATGGAGGTCTTTCAGAGCCTTCCTCGCCGACTGCCGACGGGGCAGATTAAACAGTAGACGGGCCGCACTATTTTGTGTGACCTGGAGCTTCTGAAGTACCGAGGCCGGTGCTCCCTGATAGAGAGCATTCCCGTAGTCCAGGCGGGAGAGAATCAGGGCCTGGACCATGATCCTCCTCGCCTGGAGAGGGAGCAGAGGGAGCACCCGCCGGAGCATCCTCATTAGTCCAAAGCAAGTGGCAGCGGTCTTAGTGGCCTGGACCGAGAAATCAAGAGCGGTGTCGAGCCAGATCCCGAGGCTCTTTATCTGGGACCTGGGGGCGGGGGGAACGCCAAGACATGGTGGCCAGACGGGTGCAAGAACAGACGGGGAGGAATTTCCGAGGAGAATGATGTCTGTCTTCTCCCCGTTGAGTTTCAGACAGGAGGCTTGCATCCATCTGGCAACAGCCTCTAGACAGGGGCCTAATGTGTTGGATGATCCGTCTGCGTGGTCTAGCGAGACCACCAGCTGCGTATCATCCGCGTAGGTGACAATACGCACACCAAAGGGATGGACTATCCTGTCCAGAGGTTCCATGTAGGCGTTAAAAAGGGTCGGGCTCAGGGAGGAGCCCTGAGGAACCCCGCACCTGAGAGGATGTTTGGGAGAGACTGTCTCACCCTCAAAGACCTGGAAGAAACGCTCGCTCAGAAAGGTGGCAAGCCAATCCAGGGCCGCGCCCGACACGCCCATGCCAGCCAGTCGATGTAATAGCGTGGCATGGTTCACCGTGTCGAACGCGGCGCTATAATGTTAAAAGCATCCCCTATTATAAGCATACCTGGTTCCCCATTTGCCAAATCGGATAGGGTATCTAAGGCCCACAGTAAGTCTTCTATTGGACCACAATAGCTCACCAGATTAATCAGTTGATTCATCACCTTAATCCGTATCCATACCCAATGCACACCTGGCTCGCTGTAAAACTTTACTATTTTGCATGGCAGATCTCGGGTAATTAAAATCAGGACCCCCTTAATGGCAGCATTTGAAGATATATAGAACTTGTGTTGAATGAACCTTGAGTTATTAGACAAAATAGCTTGTTTGTTCAATACGTCTCTTGAAAAAAATATATATTAGCTTGAAGCGTTTCGAACCAAGCCAGCAAAGTTTTTGCTTTGTATTTATTGTTAAGTTCATGGCATTGCAAGATATAATTCTCACACATCTATCTGCCATGTTCTGTCAGCAGCACGATCTAAACCTCTTATTGTCGTTGCTTTGCACCCACATTTTCCGAAAACGATATCTCTTTACATTTTTGTTCCTATCTGTGTTTTTCTCATTTTTCAGCACTCCCAGACTCAGTGCATTCACGCCCTTTTCCCCTTCCCTTCCAGAAGCCCTACCCATCACAGGCTCCCTCCCCTTCCTATTCCCAACCCTTTCCCCTAGCCCATTTCATTTCCCTGTATGTGAGTACCTTGGTATGGTACTATCTGAGACCTTCCCTGAGAGGAGTACTGAGAAGGAGGAAATGTACTTCACACTCTGCCCCCGAACAAACTAACGTATAACTCTCTACTCCCCACTTAGAGTGATCACAGGACAGAAATTCGCCAGTTAATTCCAGTCTTTGACAAAATCAGACCTTTTGTCTTCCAGCCTAGCTCTTTCCTTATTGAATCCCGAAATTCCTTTGCCTGATCAACTGACTGTTACATGTGAGTTCGACCCTTGAGCACAGTACTTTGAGCTTGGATTGTTGAATTATACCCACCAGGGCTCTTAGGTGTTTAAAGTCTTCAATCATTCCCAAAAACTCCCAGCGCCGTTGTGCCGCTCAAATTCACATATCTGAGAAAATTTGCAATGAAACTTTTTCTGACATAGAAAAATATTTGTTCTCAATTGCCTGAGATAAAAAAAACTATTTGATCTGTACATGCCCAAAGTTTACCAAAATCGTGCAGGGTATTTGGCATTAGTAGGTCGAACTGTGGGCACCCTGTGTGGCCAAGCGATAGTCAAGTCTACCTTGTCTGACACTTTATCTGGAAGAACATATTTATGAATCAATTCTGAGATCCATTTTCACACAGGCTAGCCTGCCTCCCGGTCCTCGGGAATGTCGACAAATCTCAAGTTAGTGAGTCGAGCTCTATTCTCTACATCATCTAGTTTAAACTGAAGCTCTTCCAGCTCGGCTTCCATTTTCCAGTAGGCCCCTTCCTGTTTATTACTAGTCCCCTCCAGGGTCGATACCTTCAATTCCACCTGCCTTATTCGAGAAGAGAGTTGTTGGATATTATCGTGAAACTGGCCCAACGTTACATTAGTTGTTCCATGGGCGTCTTCTTGGGATATTTTCATTTCCCGGAGTTCACTTAAAACTTGATTAAGCATTACTTCGATAGAGATTGACTGAGATAAATTTGGCCTTAATGTAGCTTGGATTTTGGGTTAGCTGGAGCTTGAGCTTAGCAGAGATTCCTTATCCACTACGTCAACTGCGATCGCATTGCTTTGCTGATCCGTCGTTGCATGAGCCTGATCACTTTCTTTCACTCCTCCCTTAGTGCCACCATTATCTACTGCTTTCGACTGGTCTACTAAAAAAGCTGTAGCAGTTAAACCAGTGGTCATACCAGAGGGGGAGGTAGTGTCTGGGCTTGAAGCGGAATGCGAGTTATCCCCCAATTTTTGTGAATGATCATGCCATAGTCTATCTGAGGAAGAATCCTGTTGAGCCGCATATCCAAGTTTTGTATCTCTAATCTCTTGCCTGCTGGCCATGCCCCTTATCTTATCTCCTTCGGGGTCCTTGCTATACGTGCAAGTTTTCATTGAGTCTCTAGATAAATGTTTCATTGGGAAGCCTGACAATTTGTACCACAAAGTACAAGAAACAATTCCCGATAACAATGGGGGACACAAGAGTTGTCACCCGGGAGCCACAAGCAGCATTAATGCTGCACGGGACACCTCCGTGACCCCCCCAGCACTTGCTCAGCACATTCAAGCAATTCGTATAGTATGCTAAATTAACACAAGTAATCCAAAGTCAAGAAACTTGTATATTCCATAGCATTCTTCTTTCCCTTACTCATTTTATTCCTTGGAAATTTCTATTCTTGGTATGTACACAAACAGAAGCAGCTGACATGTGTTTCATCCTTTGGACTTTCTCAAGGCTACAGACAGTATATACATATACATATCAGTATATAACATAAATCCAATGTTCAATAGAACCAAATATAAGGATATTGAAAAGCAACCCCACCAAAATTTGGTTAAAAAGTTTGGATGGTAGTGCAGTCAAAGAATAACAAGACGAAAATTGAGACTCAAGTGAAGAAAAGCAAGTTAAACAGGATCTTGGATGGAAATCAAGACACAAAAGAGATTAGACCCATAGGGATCCGAGGGAGTAGAAAGATAGGTGAGCATTTTTAGGTAGGTGCTCGAAGTTGGTATAAGACCGTCCCAAACAAAATGTGCCCATGTGGAGATGAAAGTAAATAAGAAAGCCAACAATACCTAGTTGTCTCGTCAAATAAATGCAGAAACAACCTAGGGAGCAATGCCACCCAAGACCAAAAAGACAATTGAGCTGGCCATAGAGACAAAACGCCTCCAGAAAGAAGCATCACTGTAGGAGATTAATGAACAAAAAATAAATAAAATGAAAAGGTGTGGAAAAAAAGCTGTGTATCAATACTGTGATGGAAAAATTAAAGACTATGACCAAAAGTTGCTCAGCAGAGCTATTTGGAAACAAAACAACCTAAAATCGTTCAAACCGCCCCCACGGGTTTTTGTAAAAAGCGAGTGTTAAACAGTACGTGTACGGCGCTGCGGGCCCAATATTAAAACCCCCCATGTGGTTTAGTGGTGCCAAATATATAAAGACATTCTAAAGTGTTATCTACCACACCAAAATAATTTTTGAGAGTGAGGCGTCTGAATATCAGGTCCAGAAAAAGTAGTCAAAAGAAACAAGTGCGATCCGTGTGGAAAACAGTTACCAGCCAAGACTGTGTAGCTGAGAGACTCACTCCCAAAGGCAGCAATTGGCTATGGTGAGCCTAAAAAAGCAAAGGCATATTTTCATTAGCTGCCTGGAAGGCAGCAGCTACAAATGGACAGAAGGGTAATAAAAAGAAAGCCCAGCTGTCCTCCTACCTGAGGGAGTACCCATGTCTGGAAAGCAAGTGAAGGCTGTATCCAGTGTGTTACACGGAACGCCAGTGGGCCGATATAAGTAACAGGCGTCCCGAAGACTTACATGGCAAGTAAAATCGGACTAATAGTTTCTCTACTCATGGTTGCCATGTTTGCCTATGGTCTGAAGATCTGAAACTGTCAGTGGAAGAGACTTGTGGTAGGGTCTCAAATTAAGAGATGTCCAGAAACCATTCAAACAGGAAACGAAGGGAAACACACAAATTAAAAGTACAGAATAAGTATGAAATGGATTTAAGATTTGTTGCAAGAAAGAAAGAACAGGATGAGGAGGTACAGTCACCCAAGTGTTACAGATGTTGGTAGTGATGCACTCATATTCATATGATATGTGTCACATTGATGGTAAAGAAGTGTTCAGAATGTTGGAATCAAACATCAAATTAATAACTGGAAGAATCAGATTTGCATAGCGTATGTTGCATACATGATGTTTGTCTCATAGGTGGCAACAGTGTCACATACATTTGGAGTATAAAGGTAATATGTTAGACTGGGAGAAGAGTGCATCATACATTGTAGCTAGATGATTCACTCATGAGATATTTTAACATCTCATAAGTGGCAGCAATGCTAAAAATATTGAAAAATGAAGACAATATTATTATCTGAAAGAATGGTGCATCCTGTTGGTGGCATGTTTTGCAGAGAAATATATACACATCCCAAACATAATTATCTACATCCAAGCATATCATTTTTCTACATGAGTCTAATATCATTCCAAGGAATATAGGGCAAGCATGGTGGATAGCAGAAATCTTAGGCAATTGGTAATTATTTTAGGAAGACATGAAGCTCCCTATCTACATTGAGGCCGATGTCCACCTCCTGAAGTTTGATGATCCAGCGGTTTTCTAACTCTCTGAGAGCCAGTGTTCTATTTCCACCCTTGGACATTGGACCCAATGTTTCTATGCTGAGAAAACCATTCTTAAGATTTTCCTTTTGCCCACAAATACAGTTGTAAGGTACGATAAAAGGATAGTCAATGTTACTGTTTTTAATAGCATGTACATGTTCCTGGATGCGTCCCTTAAGAAGTCTTATGGTGCTGCCCATATATATCATCCACATTCACATATGATGCAATAGACAACATATTTCATGATGCAGTTAATAAACTATGTAATTTTGTGCTTTTTGTTGGTGTTATATTGGAACTCAGTGACTTTGTCTTTGGCAATACGATACATATTGCAATGTCCACATTTATGGAAACCTAAAGGAGGTGTAGACAGCCATGTGTTTAGGTAGATGGTAAAAGGTAACTGTGGCATAGTGTTTGTCTGATCGTTCTGCCCCAGCTATGAACCAAACATGTTGATTGCCTCCTTGAGTGTGTAATGAGTGCCTGGTTTTTAGTTTTGTTTATCTCCCTCCTTCGTCTTCCTCTTCTGTTTGTAAGTAAATCAGTGTGTTGTACTTTCTGGAACTTGTTTTTGGTCTTGTTCAATATATGTGTGGGTACCCCTAATCCTGAATCTATCTTACACTGATGGAGTTCCACCTGAAAGCAGGCTTCCTGGCTACAATTGCGTTAGATTCTGGTAATTTCACCAAGTGGAATGGCTCTCCTCTGTGATTGGGGATGTGAGCTAGTGGCATGTATAATTGCATTACACGCAGTTTGTTTTCTGTACTGTTGGGAACGTATGTCTATAACAGGTAATCCAGGCTGTTTCTACCCTCCTGCAATCGATACTTGCTATCTGCAATGTATGCCAGAAAGAAAAATGTGTAGCAAATCGTATGGTCTTAAGATCCAAAAAGAGGGGGAGACGTGATATTCACAGTCATCTGGACCCTCTGAAGTTTCCCTTTTGCCTGCAGGGAACAGAGAGCCACTCTTCTCTCCACCTCGGATCCCCATCTGTGTTTTTTCTGCCGGCATCCTTGGAATCCTCAAGACTTGCGTCTGGCTGCCAAAATGAAATGCGGCTTCAAAGACAAGGTTACTGACTGCAGCGGAATGTCAATTTTCACTGGAAGCGGGTCCAGTGGACTCAGGGAGACTGATGCTGTGGCGGCATTTACACATCATTCATCTTGCCTTCCATCTCGCTATTTGGTGCCGGACTGAAGGCCCCCGGGGGAAGTAGGGTCACGGACCAGTCTTCCCCCAGGGGTTTCACGCAGGAAGGACATGCTGTGGGGTTTAGGGGCTGGGTTGGGGAGGAATATTAGGGTGCAGGGGAGGAAGGCTCTTCCTCTTCCTGCATCCAGCACCGTCGGGAGGGTTGTTAAAAGTTAATTAGAGAGTAGGCCCAGGGTTTAATTCAACCGCCAGCCAGACGATTGGCAGGGTTATTACCTTTAAGTTAGGTCCTTTGTGGATGTTGAAGTGACACACCAGTCTGTGATGTCAATGTCCGATGCAAAGGCAGTGCAGGAGGCGCTGCGCGTCCTGGGTCGCGCGGGCCAGGAAGATCTGCTCTGGCCCAGCGTGCCGTCTGCAGGCATGGCAGCTGTGGTGGTGGTGTGCATGGACCAGCCAACCCCGGTGATCGAAGGTACGTCTGGGCGGGGGCAGGGCCTGGGGAATAAGGAAGCTCCGAGGTGCCGGGGCAGGCATTGGAGCCTGCCCACGCTTGGTAATGAGGAGGCAGTTCTAGACGGGCTTTCAAAGGAGGCCGGGGGTCTTCAGTGTCAGCAGCGTCCCAATGTGTTTGAGCCTACGGAGCCTGCGGGGAGGGGTGGGGGGCCCTGTAGAGCCGGCCGGGCTTTCTATTGGAACCAGCAAGGAAGTGCTGGTGTTGGTTTTGGAGGGCAGGGGGCTGAGCAGTGGGGCAGCGGTCAGGCCCTTAATTTGTCCAGGCATCAGTCTTTGGGGAGAGAGGTGGGCCAATGGGAGGACGCTCCCATTGATCTCACTTGGGGGCTATTGTGCAGCAGGTGCGGCACAGTGGGGGTCTGGTGCCTTCCAGTTGTGAGCAGGGATAGTGCATGGGGGAGAGGGGACGGTGTCTGGAGCTGGGAGTTGTTCAGTGGGGGAGCTGAGAGGGTGGGAGGGGAGAGTTGTCCTCCGCTGATTTTGTCCTGGTGAGAGGGCTTATCCCTGGAGATAAGGGACCAGCGCAGGATCATCCAGGAGACTGAGGCCAGGTGGGGAGTACTTTGTGCGGCAAGGGTAGGGGGACTGTGACGTTCGGGCAATAGTGCCCCCCAGGCCATGTCAGAGGAGGAGTTTTGAGTGGAACAGGAGGCCCAGGGGGGAACAGAGGGGTAAGTGGGTCTGGGTGGAAGAAGGCAGCCACCACCAGACGGGGGCAGGGGCAGTCATGATGGCAATGAGACCTAATGGTGCTGGGGCCTTCCAGGTTGGAGCAGCCTGGGGGAGATCCAAGCCGGCGGCATTAGGCAAAAAAGCGGGGGGCCAGCAGGGTGCAAAACAGCCCCAAGACCCCGGTGGGAAGCAGCAGGGGGGTCCGCGGCGGCCTTCTCTCCGTCACGGGAGCAGGCATTGGTGGCGTGTGTGAAGGAGTGTAGTGCTGTGCATGGTAAAAAAGGTAAAGGTGTGAAGAGACCGGTACAGGAGGTGTTGTGGGCACCTGCAGAGTTTGAACCTGAGTTGCTTTTGGATTACGGTGCAGAGAGTGGTGAGCTTGAAGAGGGTGAACTGTGTGATGAGGACGAGGGGACGGGATGACCTGGGGATGGGGGGGAGAAGGCAACTGGACACGTTGGTGTTCTTCAGGAGACAAGCACAACACATGGCAAGGTGAAGTTTAGCCACCCGAAGTAGAGCGACGCCAAAGGGAAGGAGGGAGAGACACAAGACAACTTGACAGGTGAGGGCACTTAGTGGGCTGCTTGGGATCGCGGTCCCAGAGGGAGGAGGAAGAAACCCTGCCGGTCGGTGGGTTTGGGAGAGGGGTCAGTAAGGGACCCGAAGGCCTTACCATGCAGTGCAGAAGTGCCAGCGACAGGGGGGAAGGAGGCCAGAGCTAATAAATTGGTAGTGGCCAGTGTACAGATGGACAAGACGGAGGGGATGGACGGGAAAGAGGACAAAGGGGAGGACAAACACCACAAGAAATTGCTTTACATGGGGCTGACCATGCTGTTACGGCCCCATCTGTCACAAAAGATGAAGGGCAGGATTTGGCGACACGAATATGTAGACGTGTTTAAGCTCTTACATAGAGAGATCCAGGCCAATGAGGGTTCTAAAGAAGAAGAATGGGAACTCACGAGGAGACCTAGGGTGCCAGTTAACATGGAAAATTGGACTTCTGCATTTTTGTATATATGCTAGCATATATTGCGAGAAGCATGTCAATAGGGCTATAGCTTTGTTGAAATACATGGACATTATCAGAAAGGCTCAGATGCACTTTGGGGGCTTTGCGTGGCTGAGCTATGATGAGGAGTTCAGGGCTAGAACCAGTGTCAGCACAGACAAGCCTTGGGGGGAAGTGGATCAGGAATTATGGATGCAGTGGATGTCATCCATGCAGTCATCCGCCTCAACTCACACAGCTAGTGGTCGGTCTGTGACGTACCGGTCTTTTCCGGCGCATCCCGCCCAGGTCGGGGCCGGGGGGGCACACCACGATGAACACAGGGCCACCACCGAAGCAAGGGGGAGGTAACACAGGAGCTTGTTGGAACTACAACAAGGGTTTCTGTTCCGGATATCTTTGTAAATTTAAGAACAAATGCTCTAAATGCGAGCAACGACAAGCGCTCAAGCAGTGCTACACCATGGCCACACCATCTGAACAGTGGAGGGCCACTAAGAGCAGAGGGCAGGCTGGGCCAAAGGGCTCCTACCGCAGTTAAGATCGAGGCCACAGAGAAGCTGTGCTAAAGATTCAATGGGGTTTTACTGAAGGTTTCCAGGTGGGGTATCTGGGTCCTCAGTAAAGGAGATGGGCGGAAAATTTGAAGTCAGCCAAAGAATTGCAGGAAGTGGTCGCAGCCAAATTGCAAAAGGAGGTCGAAGAAGGCAGAATAGCTGGCTCGTTTGTCGATTGGCCCATCGGTGACGGTATCACCGCTCGGGGTGGTCCAGAAGAAGGAGCCGGGCTAATACAGGATGATGCACCATTTATTTTGGCCAGAAGGGAAGTCTGTCAATGACTTCATTTCAGAGGAGGACTCAAGTGTGCAGTATGCTTCAGTGGACGACGTAATCTGCCTAGTGCGTGTGTGTGGGCAGGGGGCAGAAATGGCGAAATGTGATGTGAAGTCTGCCTTTCAGCCCCGTGGATTTCTCATTGCTGGGGATGCAGTTTGAAGGGGCCACTTTCGTGGACAAGGTCTTGCCTATGGGCTGCGCAATCTCCTGCGCATTGTTTGAGATGTTCAGCATATTGTTGCACTAGGTGTTCTTGCAGATCAGTGGTCATCGGGCAGTGTCTCACTACCTGGATGATTTCCTATTTGTTGGCAGGGACAGGTCAGGGGAGTGCAGGACGGCACAGACACAGTTTCAGAACATGCACAGTGATTCGGGGTTCTCCTTGCGCCAGAAAAAAAAGCTAGGCCCAGTTGTAGGTTAAAATTCTTGGGCATCCAGTTCGACTCGGTCCAGTGGATAGCTCGGTTGCCGTCAGGGAAGGTGACAGACATTCAGACTTTCCTGTTAAGGGTGATTGGGGAGAAGAATATTGATCTGAGAGCAGTACAGCAACTCATGGGCTTCTTGAATTTTGCTTGCCAGTTGGTGAGAGCTGGGAGGACTTTCTGCCGACCCCCCTGCATGGTCATGTCGGGGGCGGTGCTACCGCATCAAGGGTCGGGATATCAGGTATAATAACAGGATGATTTGGCAGGTGCAAATTTTCTCTGATGCAGCTGGGGTCCGGTCTTGGCATCTTTTGGGATGGCAGATGGTGCTTGGAGGGTTGGCCGGCACAATGGTTGCGACAAGGGAGGAACATCGCTTTCCTATAGTTCTTTCCCCTGGTGGTGGCATTGGCTGTTTGGGGCACTGAGTTTTGGAATAGGTTGGCGCTGTTTCAAGTGGATAACATGACTGTGGTGGAGCTTGTGAACAGGCAGAGAGCAAAGGACTTGAGGGTTTTAAGGCTGCTGCCTAGTTTCATGATGCAATGCTTACTATTGAATGTGGTTTTTCGGGCTAAGCATGTTCCTGGGGCCAGTAATGACATTGCAGACACTTTGTCTCGTTCACAGTGGCGCCGATTCCGACGACTGGCACCTTGAGTGGATGCATGCAAGACAGAGCTGCTGGATGGAATCTGTGCCTGGGGGGAGTGAGTGTAATAGACCTTGTTGAGCAGTCAATAGTGGAGTGTTCGAGGCACAGTTACCGGTTGGCTTGGGCTGAATTTGGATCCTTTATGGGATGGAGCCTGGATACGAGGATCATGTCAGAACACGATACTGAACAGGGAGTGTTATGTTTTGTTTTGAGTTGATTGACAAAGGCATGTCGCCTATAACGATAGGGGGGAAATAGGCAGGTATATAACTTTACAGTAAGTGGTATGTGGGGTTTGATTCTCAGAAGTATACTGAAAGACTGGGGTTGTGAGAGGGGGTAGGGGAAAAGGGTGGTGTCAAGGGAGGCGATTACGTTTGAGTTACTCCAGTTTTTGATACGGGTGTTGCTCGGCTGTTGTTATGATGGTTATGAGGTTGTTGTGTTTCATTTATGCATGGGGTCGATGTTTTGTGAAGCTTTTCGAGTTTCCGAGTTGTTGGGCACAAGGGGGCTGGCAGGGAGAACATACGATGAAATACGATTGGATGGTGATCGCTTGGGGATTTGGTCGGGTCATTCTAAGACGGATCAGGTGGGCAGGGGTAAATGGGTGTGGCTGAATGAGAGTGACTGCGAGGGAGTATGCCCGGTGAGGGAATGGCGATGTTTCTTGCTTGGGCACAGCAGACGGACGGGGCAATTTGTTGTCACTGTATTTCAGATAGATAGGGTACGCATTCTTTTCGTATTGGGGCAGCCATGGCAGAGGCACAATTGGGTTGGTCCTGGGACAGGATTTGATGGATTGGGAGGTGGAGGTCCAGGTGTTGTGAGCGTTATGTGCGGAAATAGGTGTAGTGGTTTGGGGGACCAGGAAGGGTAATTGGGAATAAGATGGGGGAGAGGATTTCTGTAGACCATCATATTTTTCTTGCTGTAGGTTGTGTGGGAGGCCCGGTGACCAAGACGGTCACCTGGATCGTTGGACA
Organism: Lissotriton helveticus; assembly: GCF_964261635.1. Taxonomy (NCBI): domain Eukaryota; kingdom Metazoa; phylum Chordata; class Amphibia; order Caudata; family Salamandridae; genus Lissotriton; species Lissotriton helveticus. The sequence continues at coordinate 710,668,958 of NC_136059.1, read as the reverse complement.
TTCTTTCATACAGTGGGCAGCCAAATATGCAGATATACAGATCGGCAGGTATACGGCCGTAACCTGGGTCTGAGGAGCAGTCATCACGAGGTGCATTGGTGGGAAAAGGTGGGATGCGTTGGGGGACCCTCTTCCCAGGCTGATGAAAATGTTATCATAGAGAGGTTGCCCTGATATTTTGGTCCTGCATTTGGGTGAGAATGACTTAATACGCTTGTCAGGTTTGGCGCTTCTACAGCTGATGCAGGGGGACCTGGAAGTCAAGAAATTGAATAGGGCAGGAACATGCATTGTGTGGATGAAATTTGTGCCACAAAAGCAGTGGAGAGGGGCAGTAAAACCTGTGGCAGTGGAAAAAGCCTGTAGGAAACTAAACAGAGCTATAGTGGTTCTCTGTGCAGCAAAGGACATTAAAGTGATTGTGCATTTTGGGCTCCAGTTGGAGGAACCTTTGTTGTTCAGAGACGATGGGGTGCGCCTTTCGCAACTTGGGAACGCCTATTACATGATGGAGATGCATGATATGATTAGCAAGCTGTGGAAGGAGTCGATTTGGTGTCGCAGGGAGGTGAGGGAGTGAAGGCGAAGGGTGCCCAGGACTGTAGAACGGGAGGCAGGTAACTACCCTATAGGGGGTTCCCTGGTTGGCAGTACTTTGGGGGGTGGGGGAGTCACTGATGGGCAAACCCATCCCTCGGGGGGGGGGGAGATGGTTGAATGATGGGGGTGTGGGATGCATGAGTGCAATCGAAGGAGATATAGGAGAGGATGTTCGAAGATAAGTGGATGGAGAATCTAAAGGGGGCACGAAGTGGAATGGGAAGAGAGATTTGGAGCAAGTTGAAATGGTTGAGTGAATGAAAGGTTGATGTTGGGAATTGTTATGGTTTAATTAATGTTGGGGTGTTAATGATTCTGTGTACACGGCCTTGTCCTAATAAATGGCCTTTTACGCTTCAATAGCAGCGTGGAGTGTGTTTATTGCGCGATGATGGCCCCCGGGGGAAGTAGGGTCGCAGGCCAGTCTTCTCCAGGGGTTTTGCACAGGAAGGACATGCTGTGGGGTTAAGGGGCGGAGTTGGCGAGGGGTATAAAGGTGCAGAGGAGGAAGGCTCTTCCTCTTCCTGCATCCAACACTATCGGGGAAGGTTGTTAAAAGTTCATTAGTCCGCCCGCCCACCATGCATGTCTTGGGATTGTGGTGACAGATTGGTTGGGGCATGCCAGTTTAGGACAGGTTGTAGGTTGGTGGGGCGGTACAGACCTTGAAGGGGTGGGGGAGCTACTGACGGGCAAACCCATCCCTCAGGGGGAGAAGGGTGAATGATGGGGGTGCGAGATGCATGAGTGCGATGGAAGGAGATACAGGAGAGGATGCTCTAAGATAAGTAAAGTGGATGGAGAATTGAAAGGGGGCACGAAGTGGAATGGGAAGAGAGATTTGGAAAAAGTTGAAATGGTTGAGTGAATGAAAGGTTTTAATGCTTCTGTTTACACAGCCTTGTCCTAATAAATGGGCTTTTACACTTCAAGAACAGTGTGGAGTGTGTTTATTGCGCGATCAGCATTGGAGCATGACAGGAGCTTACAAGGGACATCTTGAGGCTGCAATCTAAAAATGTATTGTGCGAGTTCCTAGATAGGACTAGAGCAAACAAGATTATAAGGGGAGGACCACCCAACACTACTTGGTGCTGATGTAATAAATAGCAGTGGTGTCTGAAACATGGCAATGACAACGCTGGGAGGACAAATTTCTCACAATGCCCGAGATACTAAGTGCTTATGAAGGTATAAAAGTGCTGCCACTTTACCTGAAGAGAGAGTTCTTGACAGGCCTGTACTTACTGTAAGTGCCAACCCTAACTGCAGGGTGGAATGAGCCCGGTAACACACCGGGCTCATTCCACCCTGCAGTTAGGGTTGGTGTAAAGAAAGAAGCCCCCATTATGCAGTATAGCTGCTTGGGATATTTAAATCAGCTGGGTGTGAACGGGCTGCCATTTCCCATCCTTGGGTAACCCTGGGAGGCTGGTGATGCTCCTGGCAGTCATGCCATCCAAAATATGCCCTCACAATCCCAACAACCCTCATCACCACCAATACAGAGTGAAGCCGAGCAACCAGAATGTGATAAAGTCCCAGAAACTTTCATCTTTCCCCAGAGACCTTCCAGGCCAGGTTTACCAGCTCACAGTGGGGCAGCTGGGGGTGTGTGCTTTGCCTTGGCTTTCTCTCCTCTCAGCCACCTCCAGCAGTAAAAACGCAACTGGTGCTGACCATTAGGAGATCTTTAAGACCTGAGAAGAATGCCCTCTGGGTAAGTTCTGTCCACTTCCCACAACTCTCCCTGTCTCAGCAGGGAGCACGTTCATGAAGCCTTCTCCTTGCAGTAGATCTCCTCTTCTTCATTCCCAACTGCTCTCCTCCTGCCCTTTCCGACAGTCACTTCACCACGCTGCGTTCTAGACCACTGAGATCTGGAGTGTAATCCCGCTTCTGGTGTCCAAGTGATGGCAAGGTGATAGTTCCTCCCAAAATATAAATCTACTGGAAAGGCATATTTTTATAAATGCACTGAGTTAAACATAATTTTGTGGAGCCTCCTTTTCCTAATTATGCTGTGCACCTTATAGAAGGGTTGGAATTATTAACAGTTCTTATTTTGCTATGGTTCCTTCTGAGGACAAAGATGTCACATATTTAACTGGTGAAATATTGGCACAAGCGCAACACCAATTGTCAAATGGAAGGTCGGTTTATTTTCTGAGGTCAAAAATTCTAGTATGATCATCACAATCGTGTCAGTGACTGCTTCCCCTTCCGCACAGCTCTGTCTGGTAGCTGCTGCCTCCTACCCTTGCAGGTCTGTGAGTTCAAGCTTCTCCTCCTCTCACAGGCACCTGCCTGTGCCTCATCAATGGTGGTCTAGTGGGGAGCATCTCTGCTGCTGCTCAGCCCTCTGTCTCTCTGCTTTCTTCCTTTTTCTCCTCTGATCTCTTTTTTACCTTCCTTTTATCTTTTCTGCTTTTTGTCACTTTCTTTCACTTTTGCAACTTTTTCACTTTTTGTACATATATCCTTTCCATGTCCCTGCTGCTGCTTATACTTCTCGGCCCCACCCCCTACAGCACCGCTTTCCTACTTCCCACTTTCTTGCTTCCCAGCTGCCCACCCCTCTCCCTCACACTACTTAATGGTGGTGCTGCATGGCTGCACACTGCGGGCGTGCTGGTGGCACACCAAAGGCACGCTCGTCCGTGCCCGTCCACACCTGGACCCAGCACAGCCCCACGGACCCTGGTTCTTGGACTATTCACTGATATGACGCCAGCACCCTCCATGCCCTCAATACCAGATGCAACTCCACCTGCCACCTTATGTCACCGAAGAACACCCAAGGCCCATCCACCTGTCACACCTGCAACTGCACCTTCGCCAGCCTCCACACACCAGACCAACCAACTGCACAACCCACAAGAACTGAACCTGACCACTTCAGATACATCCTACTCAACACCTGCTCCCTTGGAGCTCAGAGACCTGCTCGACTCCATCTTCTCAACATCACCTTCTTTACAGAAACCTGGATAATCTCCAGCTCGGACCCGGACATTCCAACCGCCATACCTGACACATAAAAAATCATCCACGAGGACCGCTTCAACCAACCGGGAGGATGCATTGCCACCTCCACTTCCAGATCCAGAGCAGCCTGAATTCCACCCGCCGTGACACTCAACCTATAGATCTCCTGCACCCTGCAATCCATTCAGAAATGCCGTAACCGACTTCATCACTCACCACACTCTCGCATCAATGGACTACATGCTCCTTGGTGACCTCAATTTCCACAACTCCTCATCCCTACTGGAGAACCTCGCCACCATCGGACTCAAACTACTAGTTACAATGCCAATCCATTCAGCATGGTACAAAAGGGGGTGGTGAAGGACGGAGCATCTGAACCAATCAAACACTCACACCCAGTCAAAAGATCTGGGTTTAATCCATCACCGTTATTTAGCCCACTCTGCAACCCCAGTTCAGACATGGCTATATGCAAATCAGTCTGACTCTGTGCATCATGGGAACAGTCCAGCCCGAACTGCCAAGCCTTGTCTTCCCTGGATCGGAAACAAGCTTCCGAGGACCGGTTTCTGGCATTCCAGCCGTCTTCAGCCCGGCTTACTTGAATCCAGTGGCAAAGTGAGCAAGGGACTCACGTCTGAGCATACCCTGCCACACTTATGGTGGCCAAAAGTGGTACAAAAGGGGGTGGTGATGGACGTAGCATCTGAATCAGTCAAACACTCACACCCAGTCAAAAGATCTGGGTTTAATCCATCACCGTTCTTTAGCCCACTCTGCCACCCCAGTTCAGACATGGCTATATGCAAATCAGTCTGACCCTGTGCCTCATGGGAACAGTCCAGCCCGAACTGCCAAGCCATGTCTTCCCTGGACCGGAAACAAGCTTCCGAGGACTGGTTTCTGGCATTCCAGCCTTCTTCAGCCCGGCTTGCTTGGATCCAGTGGCAAAGTGAGCAAGGGACTCACGTCTGAGCATACCCTGCCACACTTATGGTGGCCAAAAGTGATACAAAAGGGGGTGGTGATGGACGGAGCATCTGAATCAATCAAACACTCACACCCAGTCAAAAGATCTGGGTTTAATGCATCACCGTTCTTTAGCCCACTCTGCCACCCCAGTTCAGACATGGCTATATGCAAATCAGTCTGACCCTGTGCCTCATGGGAACAGTCCAGCCCGAACTGCCAAGCCATGTCTTCCCTGAACCGGAAACAAGCTTCCGAGGACCGGTTTCTGGCATTCCAGCCGTCTTCAGCCCGGCTTGCTTGAATCCAGTGGCAACATGTGCAAGGGACTCACGTCTGAGCATACCCTGCCACACTCAGGCTGATGAAGGCTGATAGCCAGAAAACGGTCCTTGGATGCTTGATTCCGGTCTGGGAAAGACATGGCTTGGTAGTTCGGACTGGACTGTTCCTATGGGGCACGGGGTCAGAGCTGACCTGCATATAGCCAGTGTCTAACCCAGGGTGGTGTGGAGTGCAAAAATAGGATGGATTTAGGCCCAGATCCTTGTACTGGGGTGAATGTATGACATTGTTCTACATTCTGTCCATCAACTGTGTTTTTTGCAATTTTCACCCCGAGTGGGCTGGGTATGCTCAGACGTGAGTCCCAGGCTCTCCACACCACTGGAGTCAAGCTATCCAGGCTGATGAAGGCTGATAGCCGGAAACCGGTCCTTGGATGCTTGATTCCGGTCTGGGAAAGACATGGCTTGGTAGTTCGGACTGGACTGTTCCCATGAGGCACAGGGTCAGAGCTGATTTGCATATAGCCAGTGTCTAACCCAGGGTGGTGTGGAGTCCAAAAAAACGATGGATTTAGGCCCAGATCCTTGTACTGGGGTGAATGTATGACATTGTTCTACATTCTGTCCATCAACTGTGTTTTTTGCAATTTTCACCCAGAGTGGGCTGGGTATGCTCAGACGTGAGTCCAAGGCTCTCCACACCACTGGAGTCAAGCTATCCAGGCTGATGAAGGCTGATAGCCAGAAACCGGTCCTTGGATGCTTGATTCCGGTCTGGGAAAGACATGGCTTGGTAGTTCGGACTGGACTGTTCCCATGAGGCACAGGGTCAGAGCTGATTTGCATATAGCCAGTGTCTAACACAGGGTGGTGTGGAGTGCAAAAAAGGATGGATTTAGGCCCAGATCCTTGTACTGGGGTGAATGTATGACATTGTTCTACATTCTGTCCATCAACTGTGTTTTTTGCAATTTTCCCCCCGAGTGGGCTGGGTATGCTCAGACGTGAGTCCCAGGCTCTCCACACCACTGGAGTCAAGCTATCCAGGCTGATGAAGGCTGATAGCCAGAAACCGGTCCTTGGATGCTTGATTCCGGTCTGGGAAAGACATGGCTTGGTAGTTCGGACTGGACTGTTTCCATGAGGCACAGGGTCAGAGCTGATTTGCATATAGCCAGTGTATAACCCAGGGTGGTGTGGAGTACAAAAAAAGATGGATTTAGACCCAGATCCTTGTACTGGGGTGAATGTATGACATTGTTCTACATTCTGTCCATCAACTGTGTTTTTTGCAATTTTCACCCCGAGTGGGCTGGGTATGCTTAGACGTGAGTCCCAGGCTCTCCACACCACTGGAGTCAAGCTATCCAGGCTGATGAAGGCTGATAGCCAGAAACCGGTCTTTGGTTGCTTGATTCCGGTCTGGGAAAGACATGGCTTGGTAGTTCGGACTGGACTGTTCCCATGAGGCACAGGGTCAGAGCTGATTTGCTTATAGCCAGTGTCTAACCCAGGGTGGTGTGGAGTGCAAAAAAACGATGGCTTTAGGCCCAGATCCTTGTACTGGGGTGAATGTATGACATTGTTCTACATTCTGTCCATCAACTGTGTTTTTTGCAATTTTCACCCTGAGTGGGCTGGGTATGCTCAGACGTGAGTCCCAGGCTCTCCACACCACTGGAGTCAAGCTATCCAGGCTGATGAAGGCTGATAGCCAGAAACCGGTCCTTGGATGCTTGATTCCGGTCTGGGAAAGACATGGCTTGGTAGTTCAGACTGGACTGTTCCCATGAGGCACAGGGTCAGAGCTGATTTGCATATAGCCAGTGTCTAACCCAGGGTGGTGTGGAGTGCACAAAAATGATGGATTTAGGCCCAGATCCTTGTACTTGGGTGAATGTATGACATTGTTCTACATTCTGTCCATCAACTGTGTTTTTTGCAATTTTCACCCCGAGTGGGCTGGGTATGCTCAGACGTGAGTCCCAGGCTCTCCACACCACTGGAGTCAAGCTATCCAGGCTGATGAAGGCTGATAGCCAGAAACCGGTCCTTGGATGCTTGATTCCGGTCTGGGAAAGACATGGCTTGGTAGTTCGGACTGGACTGTTCCCATGAGGCACAGGGTCAGAGCTGATTTGCATATAGCCAGTGTCTAACCCAGGGTGGTGTGGAGTGCACAAAAACGATGGATTTAGGCCCAGATCCTTGTACTGGGGTGAATGTATGACATTGTTCTACATTCTGTCCATCAACTGTGTTTTTTGCAATTTTTTCACCCCGGGTGGGCTGGGTATGCTCAGACGTGAGTCCTAGGCTCTCCACACCACTGGAGTCAAGCTATCCAGGCTGATGAAGGCTGATAGCCAGAAACCGGTCCTTGGATGCTTGATTCCGGTCTGGGAAAGACATGGCTTGGTAGTTCGGACTGGACTGTTCCCATGAGGCACTGGGTCAGAGCTGATTTGCATATAAGCAGTGTCTAACCCAGGGTGGTGTGGAGTGCAAAAAAGGATGGATTTAGGCCCAGATCCTTGTACTGGGGTGAATGTATGACATTGTTCTACATTCTGTCCATCAACTGTGTTTTTGCAATTTTCACCCCGAGTGGGCTGGGTATGCTCAGACGTGAGTCCCAGGCTCTCCACACCACTGGAGTCAAGCTATCCAGGCTGATGAAAGCTGATAGCCAGAAACCGGTCCTTGGATGCTTGATTCCGGTCTGGGAAAGACATGGCTTGGTAGTTCGAACTGGACTGTTCCCATGAGGCACAGGGTCAGAGCTGATTTGCATATAGCCAGTGTCTAACCCAGGGTGGTGTGAAGTGCACAAAAACGATGGGTTTAGGCCCAGATCCTTGTACTGGGGTGAATGTATGACATTGTTCTACATTCTGTCCATCAACTGTGTTTTTTGCAATTTTCACCCCGAGTGGGCTGGGTATGCTCAGACGTGAGCCCCAGGCTCTCCACACCACTGGAGTCAAGCTATCCAGGCTGATGAAGGCTGATAGCCAGCAACCGGTCCTTGGATGCTTGATTCCGGTCTGGGAAAGACATGGCTTGGTAGTTCGGACTGGACTGTTCCCATGAGGCACAGGGTCAGAGCTGATTTGCTTATAGCCAGTGTCTAACCCAGGGTGGTGTGGAGTGCAAAAAAACGATGGCTTTAGGCCCAGATCCTTGTACTGGGGTGAATGTATGACATTGTTCTACATTCTGTCCATCAACTGTGTTTTTTGCAATTTTCACCCCGAGTGGGCTGGGTATGCTCAGACGTGAGTCCCAGGCTCTCCACACCACTGGAGTCAAGCTATCCAGGCTGATGAAGGCTGATAGCCAGAAACCGGTCCTTGGATGCTTGATTCCGGTCTGGGAAAGACATGGCTTGGTAGTTCGGACTGGACTGTTCCCATGAGGCACAGGGTCAGAGCGGATTTGCATATAGCCAGTGTCTAACCCAGGGTGGTGTGGAGTGCACAAAAACGATGGATTTAGGCCCAGACCCTTGTACTGGGGTGAATGTATGACATTGTTCTACATTCTGTCCATCAACTGTGTTTTTTGTAAGCCTGGGCGTAGTGGGGCGTAGTGGGGCTACGCGGAGCTATGCGGAGAGGGCGAGAAGCTACGCCCACTCCCGCACTCCGCGTAGCCCCACTACGCACCTCCCTCCCGCTCTCCCCTACATACTTTATTTAAGCAATTACACTGATTAAAACAATTTTAAAGCACTTACCTTGTCCGGGGCTCGTCCGGGGCTCCCTCTTTGAATAGCGTCCTTTTCCTGGATACCAATGCGCATGCGCAGGGGGCCGCGCATGCGCATTTCTCCCGAGAAATGCGGATGCGCGGCCGCCCGCGCATGCGCATTTGTTTCCAGGAAAAGGACGCTATTCAAAGAGGGAGCCCCGGACGAGCCCCGGACAAGGTAAGTGCTTTAAAATTGTTTTAATCAGTGTAATTGCTTAAATAAAGTATCTAGTGGAGGGCGGGAGGGAGGCGGGTGGCGGCCGACTCGGCTACGCTCACGGAGTGGGCGTAGTGTTGCCGGCTACGCTGCCTACGCAAAATGCGTAGAAGGCAACACTACGCCTACTCCGTGGGCGTAGCCGATTCCTCCGCCCAGGGTTAGTTTTTTGCAATTTTCACCCCGAGTGGGCTGGGTATGCTCAGACGTGAGTCCCAGGCTCTCCACACCACTGGAGTCAAGCTATCCAGGCTGATGAAGGCTGATAGCCAGAAACCGGTCCTTGGTTGCTTGATTCCGGTCTGGGAAAGACATGGCTTGGTAGTTCGGACTGGACTGTTCCCATGAGGCACAGGGTCAGAGCTGATTTGCATATAGCCAGTGTCTAACCCAGGGTGGTGTGGAGTGCAATTAAACGATGGATTTAGGCCCAGATCCTTGTACTGGGGTGAATGTATGACATTGTTGTACATTATGTCCATCAACTGTGTTTTTTGCAATTTTCACCCCGAGTGGGCTGGGTAAGCTCAGACGTGAGTCCCAGGCTCTCCACACCACTGGAGTCAAGATATCCAGGCTGATGAAGGCTGATAGCCATAAACCGGTCCTTGGATGCTTGATTCCGGTCTGGGAAAGACATGGCTTGGTAGTTCGGACTGGACTGTTTCCATGAGGCACAGGGTCAGAGCTGATTTTCATATAGCCAGTGTCTAACCCAGGGTGGTGTGGAGTGCAAAAAAACTATGGATTTAGGCCCAGATCCTTGTACTGGGGTGAATGTATGACATTGTTCTACATTCTGTCCATCAACTGTGTTTTTTGCAATTTTCACCCCGAGTGGGCTGGGTATGCTCAGACGTGAGTCCCAGGCTCTCCACACCACTGGAGTCAAGCTATCCAGGCTGATGAAGGCTGATAGCCAGAAACCGGTCCTTGGATGCTTGAATCCGGTCTGGGAAAGACATGGCTTGGTAGTTCGGACTGGACTGTTCCCATGAGGCACAGGGTCAGAGCTGATTTGCATATAGCCAGTGTCTAACCCAGGGTGGTGTGGAGTGCACAAAAACGATGGATTTAGGCCCAGATCCTTGTACTGGGGTGAATGTATGACATTGTTCTACATTCTGTCCATCAACTGTGTTTTTTGTAAGCCTGGGCGTAGTGGGGCGTAGTGGGGCTCCGCGGAGCTACGCGGAGAGGGCGAGAAGCTACGCCCACTCCCGCACTCCGCGTAGCCCCACTACGCACCTCCCTCCCGCTCTCCCCTACATACTTTATTTAAGCAATTACACTGATTAAAACAATTTTAAAGCACTTACCTTGTCCGGGGCTCGTCCGGGGCTCCCTCTTTGAATAGCATCCTTTTCCTGGATACCAAGGCGCATGCGCGGGCGGCCGCGCATGCGCATTTCTCCCGAGAAATGCGCATGCGCGGCCGCCCGCGCATGCGCATTTGTTTCCAGGAAAAGGACGCTATTCAAAGAGGGAGCCCCGGACGATCCCCGGACAAGGTAAGTGCTTTAAAATTGTTTTAATCAGTGTAATTGCTTAAATAAAGTATCAAGTGGAGGGCGGGAGGGAGGCGGGTGGCGGCCGACTCGGCTACGCTCACGGAGTGGGCGTAGTGTTGCCGGCTACGCTGACTACGCAAAATGCGTAGAAGGCAACACTACGCCTACTCCGTGGGCGTAGCCGATTCCTCCGCCCAGGGTTAGTTTTTTGCAATTTTCACCCCGAGTGGGCTGGGTATGCTCAGACGTGAGTCCCAGGCTCTCCACACCACTGGAGTCAAGCTATCCAGGCTGATGAAGGCTGATAGCCAGAAACCGGTCCTTGGATGCTTGATTCCGGTCTGGGAAAGACATGGCTTGGTAGTTCGGACTGGACTGTTCCCATGAGGCACAGGGTCAGATTTGATTTGCATATAGCCAGTGTCTAACCCAGGGTGGTGTGGAGTGCACAAAAATGATGGATTTAGGCCCAGATCCTTGTACTGGGGTGAATGAATGACATTGTTCTACATTCTGTCCATCAACTGTGTTTTTTGCAATTTTTTCACCCCGGGTGGGCTGGGTATGCTCAGACGTGAGTCCTAGGCTCTCCACACCACTGGAGTCAAGCTATCCAGGCTGATGAAGGCTGATAGCCAGAAACCGGTCCTTGGATGCTTGATTCCGGTCTGGGAAAGACATGGCTTGGTAGTTCGGACTGGACTGTTCCCATGAGGCACAGGGTCAGAGCTGATTTGCATATAACCAGTGTCTAACCCAGGGTGGTGTGGAGTGCAAAAAAGGATGGATTTAGGCCCAGATCCTTGTACTGGGGTGAATGTATGACATTGTTCTACATTCTGTCCATCAACTGTGTTTTTGCAATTTTCACCCCGAGTGGGCTGGGTATGCTCAGACGTGAGTCCCAGGCTCTCCACACCACTGGAGTCAAGCTATCCAGGCTGATGAAAGCTGATAGCCAGAAACCGGTCCTTGGATGCTTGATTCCGGTCTGGGAAAGACATGGCTTGGTAGTTCGGACTGGACTGTTCCCATGAGGCACAGGGTCAGAGCTGATTTGCTTATAGCCAGTGTCTAACCCAGGGTGGTGTGGAGTGCAAAAAAACGATGGCTTTAGGCCCAGATCCTTGTACTGGGGTGAATGTATGACATTGTTCTACATTCTGTCCATCAACTGTGTTTTTTGCAATTTTCACCCTGAGTGGGCTGGGTATGCTCAGACGTGAGTCCCAGGCTCTCCACACCACTGGAGTCAAGCTATCCAGGCTGAAGAAGGCTGATAGCCAGAAACCGGTCCTTGGATGCTTGATTCCGGTCTGGGAAAGACATGGCTTGGTAGTTCGGACTGGACTGTTCCCATGAGGCACAGGGTCAGAGCTGATTTGCATATAGCCAGTGTCTAACCCAGGGTGGTGTGGAGTGCACAAAAACGATGGATTTAGGCCCAGATCCTTGTACTTGGGTGAATGTATGACATTGTTCTACATTCTGTCCATCAACTGTGTTTTTTGCAATTTTCACCCCGAGTGGGCTGGGTATGCTCAGACGTGAGTCCCAGGCTCTCCACACCACTGGAGTCAAGCTATCCAGGCTGATGAAGGCTGATAGCCAGAAACCGGTCCTTGGATGCTTGATTCCGGTCTGGGAAAGACATGGCTTGGTAGTACGGACTGGACTGTTCCCATGAGGCACAGGGTCAGAGCTGATTTGCATATAGCCAGTGTCTAACCCAGGGTGGTGTGGAGTGCACAAAAACGATGGATTTAGGCCCAGATCCTTGTACTGTGGTGAATGTATGACATTGTTCTACATTCTGTCCATCAACTGTGTTTTTTGCAATTTTTTCACCCCGGGTGGGCTGGGTATGCTCAGACATGAGTCCTAGGCTCTCCACACCACTGGAGTCAAGCTATCCAGGCTGATGAAGGCTGATAGCCAGAAACCGGTCCTTGGATGCTTGATTCCGGTCTGGGAAAGACATGGCTTGGTAGTTCGGACTGGACTGTTCCCATGAGGCACAGGGTCAGAGCTGATTTGCATATAAGCAGTGTCTAACCCAGGGTGGTGTGGAGTGCAAAAAAGGATGGATTTAGGCCCAGATCCTTGTACTGGGGTGAATGTATGACATTGTTCTACATTCTGTCCATCAACTGTTTTTTGTAAGCCTGGGCGTAGTGGGGCGTAGTGGGGCTACGCGGAGCTACGCGGAGAGGGCGAGAAGCTACGCCCACTCCCGCACTCCGCGTAGCCCCACTACGCACCTCCCTCCCGCTCTCCCCTACATACTTTATTTAAGCAATTACACTGATTAAAACAATTTTAAAGCACTTACCTAGTCCGGGGCTCGTCCGGGGCTCCCTCTTTGAATAGCATCCTTTTCCTGGATACCAATGCGCATGCGCGGGCGGCCGCGCATGCGCATTTCTCCCAAGAAATGCGCATGCGCGGCCGCCCGCGCATGCGCATTAGTTTCCAGGAAAAGGACGCTATTCAAAGAGGGAGCCCCGGACGAGCTCCGGACAAGGTAAGTGCTTTAAAATTGTTTTAATCAGTGTAATTGCTTAAATAAAGTATCTATTGGAGGGCGGGAGGGAGGCGGGTGGCGGCCGACTCGGCTACGCTCACGGAGTGGGCTTAGTGTTGCCGGTTACGCTGCCTACGCAAAATGCGTAGAAGGCAACACTACGCCTACTCCGTGGGCTTAGCCGATTCCTCCGCCCAGGGTTAGTTTTTTGCAATTTTCACCCCGAGTGGGCTGGGTATGCTCAGACGTGAGTCCCAGGCTCTCCACACCACTGGAGTCAAGCTATCCAGGCTGATGAAGGCTGATAGCCAGAAACCGGTCCTTGGATGCTTGATTCCGGTCTGGGAAAGACATGGCTTGGTAGTTCGGACTGGACTGTTCCCATGAGGCACAGGGTCAGAGCTGATTTGCATATAGCCAGTGTCTAACCCAGGGTGGTGTGGAGTGCAAATAAACGATGGATTTAGGCCCAGATCCTTGTACTGGGGTGAATGTATGACATTGTTCTACATTATGTCCATCAACTGTGTTTTTTGCAATCTTCACCCCGAGTGGGCTGGGTAAGCTCAGACGTGAGTCCCAGGCTCTCCACACCACTGGAGTCAAGATATCCAGGCTGATGAAGGCTGATAGCCAGAAACAGGTCCTTGGATGCTTGATTCCGGTCTGGGAAAGACATGGCTTGGTAGTTCGGACTGGACTGTTTCCATGAGGCACAGGGTCAGAGCTGATTTTCATATAGCCAGTGTCTAACCCAGGGTTGTGTGGAGTGCAAAAAAACTATGGATTTAGGCCCAGATCCTTGTACTGGGGTGAATGTATGACATTGTTCTACATTCTGTCCATCAACTGTGTTTTTTGCAATTTTCACCCCGAGTGGGCTGGGTATGCTCAGACGTGAGTCCCAGGCTCTCCACACCACTGGAGTCAAGCTATCCAGGCTGATGAAGGCTGATAGCCAGAAACCGGTCCTTGGATGCTTGATTCCGGTCTGGGAAAGACATGGCTTGGTAGTTCGGACTGGACTGTTCCCATGAGGCACAGGGTCAGAGCTGATTTGCATATAGCCAGTGTCTAACCCAGGGTGGTGTGGAGTGCACAAAAACGATGGATTTAGGCCCAGATTCTTGTACTGGGGTGAATGTATGACATTGTTCTACATTCTGTCCATCAACTGTGTTTTTTGTAAGCCTGGGCGTAGTGGGGCTCCGCGGAGCTACCCGGAGAGGGCGAGAAGCTACGCCCACTCCCGCACTCCGCGTAGCCCCACTACGCACCTCCCTCCGCTCTCCCCTACATACTTTAAATAAGCAATTACACTGATTAAAACAATTTTAAAGCACTTACCTTGTCCGGGGCTCGTCCGGGGCTCCCTTTTTGAATAGCGTCCTTTTCCTGGATACCAAGGCGCATGCGCGGGCGGCCGCGCATGCGCATTTCTCCCGAGAAATGCGCATGCGCGGCCGCCCGCGCATGCGCATTTGTTTCCAGGAAAAGGACGCTATTCAAAGAGGGAGCCCCGGACGAGCCCCGGACAAGGTAAGTGCTTTAAAATTATTTTAATCAGTGTAATTGCTTAAATAAAGTATCAAGTGGAGGGCGGGAGGGAGGCGGGTGGCGGCCGACTCTGCTACGCTCACGGAGTGGGCGTAGTGTTGCCGGCTACGCTGCCTACGCAAAATGCGTAGAAGGCAACACTACGCCTACTCCGTGGGCGTAGCCGATTCCTCCGCCCAGGGTTAGTTTTTTGCAATTTTCACCCCGAGTGGGCTGGGTATGCTCAGACGTGAGTCCCAGGCTCTCCACACCACTGGAGTCAAGCTATCCAGGCTGAAGAAGGCTGATAGCCAGAAACCGGTCCTTGGATGCTTGATTCCGGTCTAGGAAAGACATGGCTTGGTAGTTCGGACTGGACTGTTCCCATGAGGCACAGGGTCAGAGCTGATTTGCATATAGCCAGTGTCTAACCCAGGGTGGTGTGGAGTGCACAAAAACGATGGATGTAGGCCCAGATCCTTGTACTTGGGTGAATGTATGACATTGTTCTACATTCTGTCCATCAACTGTGTTTTTTGCAATTTTCACCCCGAGTGGGCTGGGTATGCTCAGACGTGAGTCCCAGGCTCTCCACACCACTGGAGTCAAGCTATCCAGGCTGATGAAGGCTGATAGCCAGAAACCGGTCCTTGGATGCTTGATTCCGGTCTGGGAAAGACATGGCTTGGTAGTTTGGACTGGACTGTTCCCATGAGGCACAGGGTCAGAGCTGATTTGCATATAGCCAGTGTCTAACCCAGGGTGGTGTTGAGTGCACAAAAACGATGGATTTAGGCCCATATCCTTGTACTGGGGTGAATGTATGACATTGTTCTACATTCTGTCCATCAACTGTGTTTTTTGCAATTTTTTCACCCCGGGTGGGCTGGGTATGCTCAGACGTGAGTCCTAGGCTCTCCACACCACTGGAGTCAAGCTATCCAGGCTGATGAAGGCTTATAGCCAGAAACCGGTCCTTGGATGCTTGATTCCGGTCTGGGAAAGACATGGCTTGGTAGTTCGGACTGGACTGTTCCCATGAGGCACAGGGTCAGAGCTGATTTGCATATAAGCAGTGTCTAACCCAGGGTGGTGTGAAGTGCAAAAAAGGATGGATTTAGGCCCAGATCCTTGTACTGGGGTGAATGTATGACATTGTTCCACATTCTGTCCATCAACTGTGTTTTTGCAATTTTCACCCCGAGTGGGCTGGGTATGCTCAGACGTGAGTCCCAGGCTCTCCACACCACTGGAGTCAAGCTATCCAGGCTGATGAAAGCTGATAGCCAGAAACCGGTCCTTGGATGCTTGATTCCGGTCTGGGAAAGACATGGCTTGGTAGTTCGAACTGGACTGTTCCCATGAGGCACAGGGTCAGAGCTGATTTGCATATAGCCAGTGTCTAACCCAGGGTGGTGTGAAGTGCACAAAAACGATGGGTTTAGGCCCAGATCCTTGTACTGGGGTGAATGTATGACATTGTTCTACATTCTGTCCATCAACTGTGTTTTTTGCAATTTTCACCCCGAGTGGGCTGGGTATGCTCAGACGTGAGTCCCAGGCTCTCCACACCACTGGAGTCAAGCTATCCAGGCTGATGAAGGCTGATAGCCAGCAACCGGTCCTTGGATGCTTGATTCCGGTGTGGGAAAGACATGGCTTGGTAGTTCGGACTGGACTGTTCCCATGAGGCACAGGGTCAGAGCTGATTTGCTTATAGCCAGTGTCTAACCCAGGGTGGTGTGGAGTGCAAAAAAACGATGGCTTTAGGCCCAGATCCTTGTACTGGGGTGAATGTATGACATTGTTCTACATTCTGTCCATCAACTGTGTTTTTTGCAATTTTCACCCCGAGTGGGCTGGGTATGCTCAGACGTGAGTCCCAGGCTCTCCACACCACTGGAGTCAAGCTATCCAGGCTGATGAAGGCTGATAGCCAGAAACCGGTCCTTGGATGCTTGATTCCGGTCTGGGAAAGACATGGCTTGGTAGTTCGGACTGGACTGTTCCCATGAGGCACAGGGTCAGAGCTGATTTGCATATAGCCAGTGTCTAACCCAGGGTGGTGTGGAGTTCACAAAAACGATGGATTTAGGCCCAGATCCTTGTACTCGGGTGAATGTATGACATTGTTCTACATTCTGTCTATCAACTGTGTTTTTTGCAATTTTCACCCCGAGTGGGATGGGTATGCTCAGACGTGAGTCCCAGGCTCTCCACGCCACTGGAGTCAAGCTATCCAGGCTGATGAAGGCTGATAGCCAGAAACCGGTCCTTGGATGCTTGATTCCGGTCTGGGAAAGACATGGCTTGGTAGTTCGGACTGGACTGTACCCTTGAGGCACAGGGTCAGAGCTGATTTGCATATAGCCAGTATCTAACCCAGGGTGGTGTGGAGTGCAAAACGACAATGGATTTAGGCCCAGATCCTTGTACTGGGGTGAATGTATGACATTGTTCTACATTCTGTCCATCAACTGTGTTTTTTGCAATTTTCACCCCGAGTGGGCTGGGTATGCTCAGACGTGAGTCCCAGGCTCTCCACACCACTGGAGTCAAGCTATCCAGGCTGATGAAGGCTGATAGCCAGAAAACGGTCCTTGGATGCTTGATTCCGGTCTGGGAAAGACATGGCTTGGTAGTTCGGACTAGACTGTTCCCATGAGGCACAGGGTCAGAGCTGATTTGCATATAGCCAGTGTCTAACCCAGGGTGGTGTGGAGTGCAAAAAAACGATGGATTTAGGCCCAGATCCTTGTACTGGGGTGAATGTATTACATTGTTCACATTCTGTCCATCAACTGTGTTTTTTGCAATTTTCACCCCGAGTGGGCTGGGTATGCTCAGACGTGAGTCCCAGGCTCTCCACACCACTGGAGTCAAGCTATCCAGGCTGATGAAGGCTGATAGCCAGAAACCGGTCCTTGGATGCTTGATTCCGGTCTGGGAAAGACATGGCTTGGTAGTTCGGACTGGACTGTTCCCATGAGGCACAGGGTCAGAGCTGATTTGCATGTAGCCAGTGTATAACCCAGGGTGGTGTGGAGTGCAAAAAAAGATGGATTTAGGCCCAGATCCTTGTACTGGGGTGAATGTATGACATTGTTCTACATTCTGTCCATCAACTGTGTTTTTTGCAATTTTCACCCCGAGTGGGCTGGGTATGCTCAGACGTGAGTCCCAGGTTCTCCACACCACTGGAGTCAAGCTATCCAGGCTGATGAAGGCTGATAGCCAGAAACCGGTCCTTGGATGCTTGATTCCGGTCTGGGAAAGACATGGCTTGGTAGTTCGGACTGGACTGTTCCATGAGGCACAGGGTCAGAGCTGATTTGCATATAGCCAGTGTCTAACCCAGGGTGGTGTGGAGTGCACAACAACGATGGATTTAGGCCCAGATCCTTGTACTGGGGTGAATGTATGACATTGTTCTACATTCTGTCCATCAACTGTGTTTTTTGCAATTTTCACCCCGAGTGGGCTGGGTATGCTCAGACGTGAGTCCCATGCTCTCCACACCACTGGAGTCAAGCTATCCAGGCTGATGAAGGCTGATAGCCAGAAAACGGTCCTTGGATGCTTGATTCCGGTCTGGGAAAGACATGGCTTGGTAGTTCGGACTGGACTGTTCCCATGAGGCACAGGGTCAGAGCTGATTTGCATATAACCAGTGTCTAACCCAGGGTGGTGTGCAGTGCAAAAAAGGATGGATTTATGCCCAGATCCTTGTACTGGGGTGAATGTATGACATTGTTCTACATTCTGTCCATCAACTGTGTTTTTTGCAATTTTCACCCCGAGTGGGCTGGGTATGCTCAGACGTGAGTCCCAGGCTCTCCACACCACTGGAGTCAAGCTATCCAGGCTGATGAAGGCTGATAGCCAGAAATCGATCCTTGGATGCTTGATTCCGGTCTGGGAAAGACATGGCTTGGTAGTTCGGACTGGACTGTTCCCATGAGGCACAGGGTCAGAGCTGATTTGCATATAGCCAGTGTCAAACCCAGGGTGGTGTGGAGTGCAAAAAAACGATGGATTTAGGCCCAGATCCTTGTACTGGGGTGAATGTATAACATTGTTCTACATTCTGTCCATCAACTGTGTTTTTTGCAATTTTCACCCCGAGTGGGCTGGGTATGCTCAGACGTGAGTCCCAGGCTCTCCACATCACTGGAGTCATGCTATCCAGGCTGATGAAGGCTGATAGCCAGAAACCGGTTCTTGGATGCTTGATTCCGGTCTGGGAAAGACATGGCTTGGTAGTTCGGACTGGACTGTTCCCATGAGGCACAGGGTCAGAGCTGATTTGCATATAGCCAGTGTCTAACCCAGGGTGGTGTGGAGTGCAAAAAAACAATGGATGTAGGCCCAGATCCTTGTACTGGGGTGAATGTATGACATTGTTCTACATTCTGTCCATCAACTGTTTTTTGCAATTTTCACCCCGAGTGGGCTGGGTATGCTCAGGCGTGAGTCCCAGGCTCTCCACACCACTGGAGTCAAGATATCCAGGCTAATGAAGGCTGATAGCCAGAAACCGGTCCTTGGATGCTTGATTCCGGTCTGGGAAAGACATGGCTTGGTAGTTCGGACTGGACTGTTTCCATGAGGCACAGGGTCAGAGCTGATTTGCAAATAGCCAGTGTCTAACCCAGGGTTGTGTGGAGTGCAAAAAAACGATGGATTTAGGCCCAGATCCTTGTACTGGGGTGAATGTATGACATTGTTCTACATTCTGTCCATCAACTGTGTTTTTTGCAATTTTCACCCCGAGTGGGCTGAGTATGCTCAGACGTGAGTCCCAGGCTCTCCACACCACTGGAGTCAAGCTATCCAGGCTGATGTTGGCTGATAGCCAGAAACCGGTCCTCGGATACTTGATTCCGGTCTGGGAAAGACATGGCTTGGTAGTTCGGACTGGACTGTTCCCATGAGGCACAGGGTCAGAGCTGATTTGCATATAGCCAGTGTATAACCCAGGGTGGTGTGGAGTGCAAAAAAAGATGGATTTAGGCCCAGATCCTTGTACTGGGGTGAATGTATGACATTGTTCTACATTCTGTCCATCAACTGTGTTTTTTGCAATTTTCACCCCGAGTGGGCTGGGTATGCTCAGACGTGAGTCCCAGGCTCTCCACACCACTGGAGTCAAGCTATCCAGGCTGATGAAGGCTGATAGCCAGAAACCGGTCCTTGGATGCTTGATTCCGGTCTGGGAAAGACATGGCTTGTTAGTTCGGTCTGGACTGTTCCCATGAGGCACAGGGTCAGAGCTGATTTGCATATAGCCAGTGTCTAACCCAGGGTGGTGTGGAGTGCAAAACAACGATGGATTTAGGCCCAGATCCTTGTACTGGGGTGAATGTATGACATTGTTCTACATTCTGTCCATCAACTGTATTTTTTGCAATTTTCACCCCGAGTGGGCTGGGTATGCTCAGACGTGAATCCCAGGCTCTCCACACCACTGGAGTCAAGCTATCCAGGCTGATGAAGGCTGATAGCCAGAAACCGGTCCTTGGATGCTTGATTCCGGTCTGGGAAAGACATGGCTTGGTAGTTCGGACTGGACTGTTCCCATGAGGCACAGGGTCAGAGCTGATTTGCATATAGCCATTGTCAAACCCAGGGTGGTGTGGAGTGCAAAAAAACAATGGATTTAGGCCCAGATCCTTGTACTGGGGTGAATGTATAACATTGTTCTACATTCTGTCCATCAACTGTGTTTTTTGCAATTTTCACCCTGAGTGGGCTGGGTATGCTCAGACATGAGTCCCAGGCTCTCCACATCACTGGAGTCAAGCTATCCAGGCTGATGAAGGCTGATAGCCAGAAACCGGTCCTTGGATGCTTGATTCCGGTCTGGGAAAGACATGGCTTGGTAGTTCGGACTGGACTGTTCCCATGAGGCACAGGGTCAGAGCTGATTTGCATATAGCCAGTGTCTAACCCAGGGTGGTGTGGAGTGCAAAAAAGGATGGATTTAGGCCCAGATCCTTGTACTGGGGTGAATGTATGACATTGTTCTACATTCTGTCCATCAACTGTGTTTTTTGCAATTTTCACCCCGAGTGGGCTGGGTATGCTCAGACGTGAGTCCCAGGCTCTCAACACCACTGGAGTCAAGCTATCCAGGCTGATGAAGGCTGATAGCCAGAAACCGGTCCTTGAATGCTTGATTCCGGTCTGGGAAAGACATGGCTTGGTAGTTCGGACTGGACTGTTCCCATGAGGCACAGGGTCAGAGCTGATTTGCATATAGCCAGTGTCTAACCCAGGGTGGTGTGGAGTGCAAATAAACGATGGATTTATGCCCAGATCCTTGTACTGGGGTGAATGTATGACATTGTTGTACATTATGTCCATCAACTGTGTTTTTTGCAATTTTCACCCCGAGTGGGCTGGGTAAGCTCAGACGTGAGTCCCAGGCTCTCCACACCACTGGAGTCAAGATATCCAGGCTGATGAAGGCTGATAGCCAGAAACCGGTCCTTGGATGCTTGATTCCGGTCTGGGAAAGACATGGCTTGGTAGTTCGGACTGGACTGTTCCCATGAGGCACAGGGTCAGAGCTGATTTGCATATAGCCAGTGTATAACCCAGGGTGGTGTGGAGTGCAAAAAAAGATCGATTTAGGCCCAGATCCTTGTACTGGGGTGAATGTATGACATTGTTCTACATTCTGTCCATCAACTGTGTTTTTTGCAATTTTCACCCCGAGTGGGCTGGGTATGCTCAGACGTGAGTCCCAGGCTCTCCACACCACTGGAGTCAAGCTGTCCAGGCTGATGAAGGCTGATAGCCAGAAACCGGTCCTTGGATGCTTGATTCCGGTCTGGGAAAGACATGGCTTGGTAGTTCGGTCTGGACTGTTCCCATGAGGCACAGGGTCAGAGCTGATTTGCATATAGCCAGTGTCTAACCCAGGGTGGTGTGGAGTGCAAAACAACTATGGATTTAGGCCCAGATCCTTGTACTGGGGTGAATGTATGACATTTTTCTACATTCTGTACATCAACTGTGTTTTTTGCAATTTTCACCCCGAGTGGGCTGGGTATGCTCAGACGTGAATCCCAGGCTCTCCACACCACTGGAGTCAAGCTATCCAGGCTGATGAAGGCTGATGGCCAGAAACCGGTCCTTGGATGCTTGATTCCGGTCTGGGAAAGACATGGCTTGGTAGCTCGGACTGGACTGTTCCCATGAGGCACAGGGTCAGAGCTGATTTGCATATAGCCATTGTCAAACCCAGGGTGGTGTGGAGTGCAAAAAACAATGGATTTAGGCCCAGATCCTTGTACTGGGGTGAATGTATAACATTGTTTTACATTCTGTCCATCAACTGTGTTTTTTGCAATTTTCACCCCGAGTGGGCTGGGTATGCTCAGACATGAGTCCCAGGCTCTCCACACCACTGGAGTCAAGCTATCCAGGATGATGAAGGCTGATAGCCAGAAACCGGTCCTTGGATACTTGATTCCGGTCTGGGAAAGACATGGCTTGGTAGTTCGGACTGGACTGTTCCCATGAGGCACAGGGTCAGAGCTGATTTGCATATAGCCAGTGTATAACCCAGGGTGGTGTGGAGTGCAAAAAAAGATGGATTTAGGCCCAGATCCTTGTACTGGGGTGAATGTATGACATTGTTCTACATTCTGTCCATCAACTGTGTTTTTTGCAATTTTCACCCCCGAGTGGGCTGGGTATGCTCAGACGTGAGTCCCAGGCTCTCTACACCA
This sequence comes from Lissotriton helveticus, assembly GCF_964261635.1. Classification (NCBI taxonomy): domain Eukaryota; kingdom Metazoa; phylum Chordata; class Amphibia; order Caudata; family Salamandridae; genus Lissotriton; species Lissotriton helveticus. The sequence goes on along the minus strand of NC_136059.1, from coordinate 710,646,831 downwards.
CTGGAGTCAAGCTATCCAGGCTGATGAAGGCAGATAGCCAGAAACCGGTCCTTGGATGCTTGATTCCGGTCTGGGAAAGACATGGCTTGGTAATTCGGACTGGACTGTTCCCATGAGGCACAGGGTCAGAGCTGATTTGCATATAGCCAGTGTCTAACCCAGGGTGGTGTGGAGTGCAAAAAAACTATGTATTTAGGCCCAGATCCTTGTACTGGGGTGAATGTATGACAATGTTCTACATTCTGTCCAGACGTATGCTCAGACGTGAGTCCCAGGCTCTCCACACCACTGGAGTCAAGCTATCCAGGCTGATGAAGGCTGATAGCCAGAAACCGGTCCTTGGATGCTTGATTCCGGTCTGGGAAAGACATGGCTTGGTAATTCGGACTGGACTGTTCCCATGAGGCACAGGGTCAAAGCTGATTTGCATATAGCCAGTGTCTAACCCAGGGTGGTGTGGAGTGCAAAAAAACGATGTATTTAGGCCCAGATCCTTGTACTGGGGTGAATGTATGACATTGTTCTACATTCTGTCCATCAACTGTGTTTTTTGCAATTTTCACCCCGAGTGGGCTGGGTATGCTCAGACATGAGTCCCAGGCTCTCCACATCACTGGAGTCAAGCTATCCAGGCTGATGAAGGCTGATAGCCAGAAACCGGTCCTTGGATGCTTGATTCCGGTCTGGGAAAGACATGGCTTGGTAGTTCGGACTGGACTGTTCCCATGAGGCACAGGGTCAGAGCTGATTTGCATATAGCCAGTGTCTAACCCAGGGTGGTGTGGAGTGCAAAAAAAGATGGATTTAGGCCCAGATCCTTGTACTGGGGTGAATGTATGACATTGTTCTACATTCTGTCCATCAACTGTGTTTTTTGCAATTTTCACCCTGAGTGGGCTGGGTATGCTCAGACGTGAGTCCCAGGCTCTCCACACCACTGGAGTCAAGCTATCCAGGCTGATGAAGGCTGATAGCCAGAAACCGGTCCTTGAATGCTTGATTCCGGTCTGGGAAAGACATGGCTTGGTAGTTCGGACTGGACTGTTCCCATGAGGCACAGGGTCAGAGCTGATTTGCATATAGCCAGTGTCTAACCCAGGGTGGTGTGGAGTGCAAAAAAACTATGTATTTAGGCCCAGATCCTTGTACTGGGGTGAATGTATGACAATGTTCTACATTCTGTCCATCAACTGTGTTTTTTGCAATTTTCACCCCGAGTGGGCTGGGTATGCTCAGACGTGAGCCCCAGGCTCTCCACACCACTGGAGTCAAGCTATCCAGGGTGATGAAGGCTGATAGCCAGAAACCGGTCTTTGGATGCTTGATTCCGGTCTGGGAAAGACATGGCTTGGTAGTTCGGACTGGACTGTTCCCATGAGGCACAGGGTCAGAGCTGATTTGCTTATAGCCAGTGTCTTACCCAGGGTGGTGTGGAGTGCAAAAAAACGATGGATTTAGGCCCAGATCCTTGTACTGGGGTGAATGTATGACATTGTTCTACATTCTGTCCATCAACTGTGTTTTTTGCAATTTTCACCCCGAGTGGGCTGGGTATGCTCAGACGTGAGTCCCAGGCTCTCCACACCACTGGAGTCAAGCTATCGAGGCTGATGAAGGCTGATAGCCAGAAACCGGTCATTGGATGCTTGATTCCGGTCTGGGAAAGACATGGCTTGGTAGTTCGGACTGGACTGTTCCCATGAGGCACAGGGTCAGAGCTGATTTGCATATAGCCAGTGTCTAACCAAGGGTGGTGTGGAGTGCAAAACAAGGATGGATTTAGGCCCAGATCCTTGTACTGGGGTGAATGTATGACATTGTTCTACATTCTGTCCATCAACTGTGTTTTTTGCAATTTTCACCCCGAGTGGGCTGGGTATGCTCAGACGTGAGTCCCAGGCTCTCCACACCACTGGAGTCAAGCTATCCAGGCTGATGAAGGCTGATAGCCAGAAACCGGTCCTTGGATGCTTGATTCCGGTCTGGGAAAGACATGGCTTGGTAATTCGGACTGGACTGTTCCCATGAGGCACAGGGTCAGAGCTGATTTGCATATAGCCAGTGTCTAACCCAGGGTGGTGTGGAGTGCAAAAAACCGATGTATTTATTCCCAGATCCTTGTACTGGGGTGAATGTATGACATTGTTCTACATTCTGTCCATCAACTGTGTTTTTTGCAATTTTCACCCCGAGTGGGCTGGGTATGCTCAGACGTGAGTCCCAGGCTCTCCACACCACTGGAGTCATGCTATCCAGGCTGATGAAGGCTGATAGCCAGAAACCGGTCTTTGGATGCTTGATTCCGGTCTGGGAAATACATGGCTTGGTAGTTCGGACTGGACTGTTCCCATGAGGCACAGGGTCAGAGCTGATTTGCATATAGCCAGTGTCTAACCCAGGGTGGTGTGGAGTGCACAAAAACGATGGATTTAGGCTCAGATCCTTGTACTGGGGTGAATGTATGACATTGTTCTACATTCTGTCCATCAACTGTGTTTTTTGCAATTTTCACCCCGAGTGGGCTGGGTATGCTCAGACGTGAGTCCCAGGCTCTCCACACCACTGGAGTCAAGCTATCCAGGCTGATGAAGGCTGATAGCCAGAAACCGGTCCTTGGATGCTTGATTCCGGTCTGGGAAAGACATGGCTTGGTAGTTCGGACTGGACTGTTCCCATGAGGCACAGGGTCAGAGCTGATTTGCATATAGCCAGTGTCTAACCCAGGGTGGTGTGGAGTGCAAAACAACGATGGATTTAGGCCCAGATCCTTGTACTGGGGTGAATGTATGACATTGTTCTACAATCTGTCCATCAACTGTGTTTTTTGCAATTTTCACCCCGAGTGGGCTGAGTATGCTCATACGTGAGTCCCAGGCTCGCCACACCACTAGAGTCAAGCTATCCAGGATGATGAAGGCTGATAGCCAGAAACCGGTCCTTGGATGCTTGATTCCGGTCTGGGAAAGACATGGCTTGGTAGATCGGACTGGACTGTTCCCATGAGGCACAGGGTCAAAGCTGATTTGCATATAGCCAGTTTATAACCCAGGGTGGTTTGGAGTGCAAAAAAACGATGGATTTAGGCCCAGATCCTTGTACTGGGGTGAATGTATGACATTGTTCTACATTCTGTCCATCAACTGTGTTTTTTGCAATTTTCACCCCGAGTGGGCTGGATATGCTCAGACGTGAGTCCCAGGCTCTCCACACCACTGGAGTCAAGCTATCCAGGCTGATGAAGGCTGATAGCCAGAAACCGGTCCTTGGATGCTTGATTACGGTCTGGGAAAGACATGGCTTGGTAGTTCGGACTGGACTGTTCCCATGAGGCACAGGGTCAGAGCTGATTTGCATATAGCCAGTGTCTAACACAGGGTGGTGTGGAGTGCAAAAAAACGATGGATTTAGGCCCAGATCCTTGTACTGGGGTGAATGTATGACATTGTTCTACATTCTGTCCATCAACTGTGTTTTTTGCAATTTTCACCCCGAGTGGGCTGGGTATGCTCAGACGTGAGTCCCAGGCTCTCCACACCACTGGAGTCAAGCTATCCAGGCTGATGAAGGCTGATAGCCAGAAACCGGTCCTTGGATGCTTGATTCCGGTCTGGGAAAGACATGGCTTGGTAGTTCGGACTGGACTGTTCCCATGAGGCACAGGGTCAGAGCTGATTTGCATATAGCCAGTGTCTAACCCAGGGTGGTGTGGAGTGCAAAAAAAGATGGATTTAGGCCCAGATCCTTGTACTGGGGTGAATGTATGACATTGTTCTACATTCTGTCCATCAACTGTGTTTTTTGCAATTTTCACCCTGAGTGGGCTGGGTATGCTCAGACGTGAGTCCCAGGCTCTCCACACCACTGGAGTCAAGCTATCCAGGCTGATGAAGGCTGATAGCCAGAAACCGGTCCTTGAATGCTTGATTCCGGTCTGGGAAAGACATGGCTTGGTAGTTCGGACTGGACTGTTCCCATGAGGCACAGGGTCAGAGCTGATTTGCATATAGCCAGTGTCTAACCCAGGGTGGTGTGGAGTGCAAATAAACGATGGATTTATGCCCAGATCCTTGTACTGGGGTGAATGTATGACATTGTTCTACATTATGTCCATCAACTGTGTTTTTTGCAATTTTCACCCCGAGTGGGCTGGGTAAGCTCAGACGTGAGTCCCAGGCTCTCCACACCACTGGAGTCAAGATATCCATGCTGATGAAGGCTGATAGCCAGAAACCGGTCCTTGGATGCTTGATTCCGGTCTGGGAAAGACATGGCTTGGTAGTTCGGACTGGACTGTTTCCATGAGGCACAGGGTCAGAGCTGATTTGCATATAGCCAGTGTCTAACCCAGGGTGGTGTGGAGTGCAAAAAAACGATGGATTTAGGCCCAGATCCTTGTACTGGGGTGAATGTATGACATTGTTCTACATTCTGTCCATCAACTGTGTTTTTTGCAATTTTCACCCTGAGTGGGCTGGGTATGCTCAGACGTGAGTCCCAGGCTCTCCACACCACTGGAGTCAAGCTATCCAGGCTGATGAAGGCAGATAGCCAGAAACCGGTCCTTGGATGCTTGATTCCGGTCTGGGAAAGACATGGCTTGGTAATTCGGACTGGACTGTTCCCATGAGGCACAGGGTCAGAGCTGATTTGCATATAGCCAGTGTCTAACCCAGGGTGGTGTGGAGTGCAAAAAAACTATGTATTTAGGCCCAGATCCTTGTACTGGGCTGAATGTATGACAATGTTCTACATTCTGTCCATCAACTGTGTTTTTTGCAATTTTCACCCCGAGTGGGCTGGGTATGCTCAGACGTGAGCCCCAGGCTCTCCACACCACTGGAGTCAAGCTATCCAGGGTGATGAAGGCTGATAGCCAGAAACCGGTCTTTGGATGCTTGATTCCGGTCTGGGAAAGACATGGCTTGGTAGTTCGGACTGGACTGTTCCCATGAGGCACAGGGTCAGAGCTGATTTGCTTATAGCCAGTGTCTTACCCAGGGTGGTGTGGAGTGCAAAAAAACGATGGATTTAGGCCCAGATCCTTGTACTGGGGTGAATGTATGACATTGTTCTACATTCTGTCCATCAACTGTGTTTTTTGCAATTTTCACCCCGAGTGGGCTGGGTATGCTCAGACGTGAGTCCCAGGCTCTCCACACCACTGGAGTCAAGCTATCGAGGCTGATGAAGGCTGATAGCCAGAAACCGGTCATTGGATGCTTGATTCCGGTCTGGGAAAGACATGGCTTGGTAGTTCGGACTGGACTGTTCCCATGAGGCACAGGGTCAGAGCTGATTTGCATATAGCCAGTGTCTAACCAAGGATGGTGTGGAGTGCAAAACAAGGATGGATTTAGGCCCAGATCCTTGTACTGGGGTGAATGTATGACATTGTTCTACATTCTGTCCATCAACTGTGTTTTTTGCAATTTTCACCCCGAGTGGGCTGGGTATGCTCAGACGTGAGTCCCAGGCTCTCCACACCACTGGAGTCAAGCTATCCAGGCTGATGAAGGCTGATAGCCAGAAACCGGTCCTTGGATGCTTGATTCCGGTCTGGGAAAGACATGGCTTGGTAATTCGGACTGGACTGTTCCCATGAGGCACAGGGTCAGAGCTGATTTGCATATAGCCAGTGTCTAACCCAGGGTGGTGTGGAGTGCAAAAAACCGATGTATTTATTCCCAGATCCTTGTACTGGGGTGAATGTATGACATTGTTCTACATTCTGTCCATCAACTGTGTTTTTTGCAATTTTCACCCCGAGTGGGCTGGGTATGCTCAGACGTGAGTCCCAGGCTCTCCACACCACTGGAGTCATGCTATCCAGGCTGATGAAGGCTGATAGCCAGAAACCGGTCTTTGGATGCTTGATTCCGGTCTGGGAAAGACATGGCTTGGTAGTTCGGACTGGACTGTTCCCATGAGGCACAGGGTCAGAGCTGATTTGCATATAGCCAGTGTCTAACCCAGGGTGGTGTGGAGTGCACAAAAACGATGGATTTAGGCTCAGATCCTTGTACTGGGGTGAATGTATGACATTGTTCTACATTCTGTCCATCAACTGTGTTTTTTGCAATTTTCACCCCGAGTGGGCTGGGTATGCTCAGACGTGAGTCCCAGGCTCTCCACACCACTGGAGTCAAGCTATCCAGGCTGATGAAGGCTGATAGCCAGAAACCGGTCCTTGGATGCTTGATTCCGGTCTGGGAAAGACATGGCTTGGTAGTTCGGACTGGACTGTTCCCATGAGGCACAGGGTCAGAGCTGATTTGCATATAGCCAGTGTCTAACCCAGGGTGGTGTGGAGTGCAAAACAACGATGGATTTAGGCCCAGATCCTTGTACTGGGGTGAATGTATGACATTGTTCTACAATCTGTCCATCAACTGTGTTTTTTGCAATTTTCACCCCGAGTGGGCTGAGTATGCTCATACGTGAGTCCCAGGCTCGCCACACCACTAGAGTCAAGCTATCCAGGATGATGAAGGCTGATAGCCAGAAACCGGTCCTTGGATGCTTGATTCCGGTCTGGGAAAGACATGGCTTGGTAGATCGGACTGGACTGTTCCCATGAGGCACAGGGTCAAAGCTGATTTGCATATAGCCAGTTTATAACCCAGGGTGGTTTGGAGTGCAAAAAAACGATGGATTTAGGCCCAGATCCTTGTACTGGGGTGAATGTATGACATTGTTCTACATTCTGTCCATCAACTGTGTTTTTTGCAATTTTCACCCCGAGTGGGCTGGATATGCTCAGACGTGAGTCCCAGGCTCTCCACACCACTGGAGTCAAGCTATCCAGGCTGATGAAGGCTGATAGCCAGAAACCGGTCCTTGGATGCTTGATTACGGTCTGGGAAAGACATGGCTTGGTAGTTCGGACTGGACTGTTCCCATGAGGCACAGGGTCAGAGCTGATTTGCATATAGCCAGTGTCTAACCCAGGGTGGTGTGGAGTGCAAAAAAACGATGGATTTAGGCCCAGATCCTTGTACTGGGGTGAATGTATGACATTGTTCTACATTCTGTCCATCAACTGTGTTTTTTGCAATTTTCACCCCGAGTGGGCTGGGTATGCTCAGACGTGAGTCCCAGGCTCTCCACACCACTGGAGTCAAGCTAGCCAGGCTGATGAAGGCTGATAGCCAGAAACCGGTCCTTGGATGCTTGATTCCGGTCTGAGAAAGACATGGCTTGGAAGTTCGGACTGGACTGTTCCCATGAGGCACAGGGTCAGAGGTGATTTGCATATAGCCAGTGTCTAACCCAGGGTGGTGTGGAGTGCAAAAAAACGATGGATTTAGGCCCAGATCCTTGTACTGGGGTGAATGTATGACATTGTTCTACATTCTGTCCATCAACTGTGTTTTTTGCAATTTTACCCCGAGTGGGCTGGGTATGCTCAGACGTGAGTCCCAGGCTCTCCACACCACTGGAGTCAAGCTATCCAGGCTGATGAAGGCTGATAGCCAGAATCCGGTCCTTGGATGTTTGATTCCGGTCTGGGAAAGACATGGCTTGGTAGTTCGGACTGGACTGTTCCGATGAGGCACAGGGTCAGAGCTGATTTGCATATAGCCAGTGTCTAACCCAGGGTGGTGTGTAGTGCAAAAAAAACAATGGAGTTAGGCCCAGATCCTTGTACTGGTGTGAATGTATGACATTGTTCTACATTCTGTCCATCAACTGTGTTTTTTGCAATCCATTCAGCATGACACACGCTCGACCCCATCTTCTCCGCAGTCAACAACATCACCGCCAGCCACACCTCTGAGCCACACTGGACCATCCATCACTGCATACCCTTCTCTTTCACCAAATCCGCTGTATGCAACCACACCCATGCAATCCTCACAGAAGTTGGAACAAGGTCACTGAAGGCCAGCTAACCACCTCCCTCAGCAAGACCACACCACAGACATCCATGGATGCCAACACCTCAGCATGCAACCTCCACCACTGCATATCCAACTGCACCAACACACTGGCCCCCTCAGGACACCCTTAGGTGAACAGCCCTCCAAGAAAGCCAGCTGGTTCTCCCCCACTCTCCAAGAGTTCAGTCACACCTGCAGATGGCTCGAGATAAGATGGAGGAGCAGCAAGATCATGCAGCCTTCAAATCCACCGTCACCGCATGCCACCGCCTCATCAGAACAACAAAGAAAATAGCCATGAAGGAAAGCATCAATGCCAATGCGCACAATAGCAAAGAACTCTTTGCCGTGGTCAAAGAATTTACTAAACCCAGCACAGATACAGCAGACATCCCCCTTTCTCAAGATCTCTGTGAAAACCTCGCCACCTTCTTCCACTACAAGATCAAGGAGATCTATGACAGCTTTACAGGCCAAGACTCATCCACCCCACCCGCAACCACCGCTCCAAATGGCTCCAGCACCCAGCAGACCTTGAGCAACTGGACTACTCTCATCTCTGATGACACCCTCAGGATCTTGAAGAGCTTCCACTCCGGAGGTCCCAATGATCTGTGTCTAATCTTCAACAGAGCCAGCACCTCGATCGCATTCAAACTTTGCCACACCAATAACTGTTTCATCCAGTACGTAAATATTCCGGAACACTGGAAGCACTCAAGGTCAACTCCCTACTAAGGAAACCTTCTGCCAACCTGACAGATGACTTTGGCTTCCCAGCCAAAGTCATTGAGAAAGCCATCAATGCCCAACTCGAAATGAACAACATCTTGGACCTCTCCCAATTGGGCTTCAGAAGCAACCACAGCACAGAGACAGCTCCTTTGCTGCTACAGTTGACATTCGCACCCTCCTCGACCGAGGTGAGACTGCTGCCCTCATCCTCCTGGGCCACTCAGTCGCCTACTACACCCTCTCCTACCACACCATCTCCTATCACACACTCTGCGCAGAACTCCACAATGCCAGCATCTGCTACAAGGCCCTAGAACTCTTCTGCCCCTTCCTCACTGTCCAAACGCAGAGAGAAAGACTTTCACCGTTCAACTCACAACCCACAGAGATCAGCTGCGGAGTGCCTCAGGGACCCTCCCTGAGCCCCACCCTCCTTAATATCTACATTGCCCCACTTGCAGCCATCATGAGAAAGCACGGGCTTAACATCATCTGCTATGCTGATGATACCCAGCTGATTCTCTCCCTCACAGACAAACCTATAGCTGTCAAGAGCACCTTCCAATACAGAATGAAGGCAGTTACCACCTGGATCAAGGACAGCTACTTCAAGCTTAACTCTGACAAGACTGAAGTCTTCAGCCTGGGCTCCTCTGCCTCCACATGGGATGAACTACCCGGAATCCCCACCAAAAAAAACTCTGTATCATCCTGGACATCTCGCTCTCGATGAACTGCCAAATCAATGCTGTTTCATCCTCCTTTTTCCCCATGCTCTGCCTACTTCATAAATCTTCAAGTAGATCCTCACAGAGTCCAGGAAAATGGTCACCAATGCGTTAGTCAGCAGCAGACTCAACTATGGCAAAACACTCTACACCAGCACCACCCAGAAAAAAAAAAATGCAGAACACCTCTGCCAGACACTTCCCAAACATCCCACGTCGCAACCACATCACCAGCCACCTAAGAGACCTTCACTGGCTACCTGTCAACAAATGAATCACCTCCAAGCATCCCATGCATGCCTACAAAGCCCTCCACAAAACCAGACTTGCATACCTCAACCACTGCCTCTCCTGCTTCACTCCTACCAGACATCTCGGTGCCGCCCAACTGACCCTGGCCACCATGCCACAGATCCACTAGACCATGACTGTAGGAAGATACTTATCCTACATCACTGCGAATACCTGGAACTCCCTGCCTCTGCAACTCAGGCAATCACCATTGCTGCCCCAATTCAGGAAGGGCCTCAAGTCCTGACTCTTTTAAAGAACGACAGACCCACCCACCCCCCCACTCAACGCCTTGAGGCCTTCCCTGTTGAGTAGTCTTGCTTTATAAGATTACTGATTGATTGAATCCTGGTTGATACATTGGTGCTAATCGTTTTTACCACTATACCATATAAGTGGGTTGATGGCCTACTTCACTTGTCACTACAATCAACAAACAATTATTTAAGGGTTCAAGGGAAGTATTTAGAGACCCGGGCACAGTTATGACCCCCCACACAAGTACTAAGAAACAACAAATAACTGTGGGTCTAATGATACGTTCAAGACATGCTATGCATAGCTGGCTATGTGTCTGCTGCTACTGTTTACGTAGAGGACAGACTGGACAATCAACCACTGTGAAAAATGTCCATCAGTTACTCATTTTCGGGCTCCCAGTACATCATCTGGTCTACTCCACAGTAGTATAACCACCACTCTATCCCCATAGATATATATTGGAGAAATATAGTGGTGGATGAATGTCTGGTAAGTTTTTTTCATTTGTGAGTAACGGAAAGCAGTGCATAAAAAATAAGTGCAAAGGGAAAAATATAAGTGTAAGATTGGATAGTGCATACAATCATTACTTTATTCTAAGGTCATGCACCTCCAATGTTAAAAACAACAATAGTGCAAAAAAGTCAGGTGGTTCAAACAAATACCTTCTGACTGGGCTATCTGGTCGACATGTTTCTGCGGGTAATGGTCATATATTATACCAACCGCTTCCTCAGGACCCATAAACTTAATTGCTACTGCATAACGTGATAATGTGTGAAAAAACAACAGGACATTTGTGAACAGAAAAAAGTGTCACCTGTACACTTCCATTTTCCTCCTGTGAAAGTCCGGTTGAAATAAAGCCAGCATGTCAACATGTAATGAAATATAAACAATAATAACACCTTCATTAGTAAGGGCTATACAAGCGATATCGCTATAATCATATCAGTACTGTATCTGGGTCAAATGACCCTAGTATGAATCACATTGTATCTAAAATCAATGCCTCACCTTAAATTGTAAGGGGAATTGCCTCACCTCACCTGGCAAACAGCTCAGGAAAATGAAGCCCCGCTCTAAAAATGCAGAAAATGTATACAAAGATCAATATTAAAAAACCTGTGTCGGGTCATGGCAGAGACAAGCCTGTGGGATGCTCAGACAGCAAGCCACTAGGGGTCAATTGTCTTATCATTCCAAAGTATTATTCCAAAATATTAGGCCACATGGTTAATTGCAATGGTGTCAGGCATCAGATGTTGAGAGTAGCCAGTAATTAAATCCTGCTATTATTTCTTAATATCTGCCCTTTGCCTGTTGAGCCATCTTAACAGATAGCTATAGCGCATCCATGCATATCTTGTGTGCATTAAGATCTGCCGTGTGCGGCCAGAAGATAGAAATATATATTTCTGAGCGCGCGCTGTGTGTCACAGGACGCGTTCAGGCGCTGAATCTCAACGCGCTCAGTAGAAACACCGCTCGTCACAGTCTATGCCTAAGTATAACATGCAGAAGCGCATACGCTCGGATTAAATAAAGAGCGTCTAATCCATACCAGTAAAGAGTTAAACATAGCCCCTCCTGCGCCCTTACCTCTCCGTCGGTACTTCAAACAGTCAGCCGGGCTGTTTGGGGAGGTGCCGACGGGGGGGAGCGAACATTTCCTTATTGGTTCTGGGCCTGCGTCGTATGTCACGTGGACGGCGCCAGAAACTACCCGAGTTGCTGGGAGATGTAGTCATTAAGCCTCACGCATGCGTGCTCTGGCGCGCAGCAGAGGAAACTACACATGCACATGGGAAATGTAGTTTTTTGTAAGACAACCACTCGCAATGTGATTATAGAACTACAAAAAGTTGGTAAATGTAGTTCAGGACCGCCGCGAATACGCGGGTCAGTGTATTTACTATATTCCCAATGTTTTAGCAGCGCGTGTGGAATATATAAGCGCTCAAGGGGATGCTGAAACTGCCCAAAACTACGCCAGAACTACCAAAGTAGCTGGAAGATGTAGTCCAGAAGCCTCACGCATGTGTGCTCTGGCGCGCAGCAGTTGAAAACTACACAAACAAAAGGGAAATGTAGTTTATTGCAAGACCACCAAACGCAATGTGATTATAGAACTACAAAAAGTCGGGAAATGTAGTTCAGGACCACCGCGAGTACGCGGGTCAGTGTATTTAATATAATCCCAAATGTTTTAGCAGCGCGTATCAAATATATAAGCGCTCAAGATGATGCTGATCGTAAAAGGAACGTCATGGAGGAATGTCATCAGCAATTCCTTAGGGGTAGACTATAGTGTCCCAAGTCTCACTACGAGCACCCTCAGGAGTCAGGTAACTGAATGACCCTGTCCCAGTGGGATGGAGTCGGTGCGCAGATGATATAGATTCATAGCTGTGGGCAACCTTATAGTTATACCTCAGGATTCCAGCAGGAGGCCAGTCAGTCAAATGCCTTCACAGTCAAACCAGTATTCATGTGGTAATGATAGGGGAGCATTCCTACAGTGTCATCCATGGGATGTCTTCATTAAGCCCGCCTTTGTCGCAGTTGAGCTTATACACCCATTTCTGCTCGATCTTGAACAAGTGTCTTGATATATCTACAATATGCATGGGAATATTGGGTTGTTCCAAAACGGTCCATTCGAAGTCCGTAGGCTTGTGCCCCACTTGGATGAAATGATTTGTCAGTCTGGTTTGACTGTGAAGGCATTTGACTGACTGGCCTCCTGCTGGAATCCTGAGGTATAACTATAAGGTTGCCCACAGCTATGAATCTATATCATCTGCGCACCGACTCCATCCCACTGGGACAGGGTCATTCAGTTACCTGACTCCTGAGGGTGCTCGTAGTGAGACTTGGGACACTATAGTCTACCCCTAAGGAATTGCTGATGACATTCCTCCATGACGTTCCTTTTACGATCAGCATCATCTTGAGCGCTTATATATTTGATACGCGCTGCTAAAACATTTGGGATTATATTAAATACACTGACCCGCGTACTCGCGGTGGTCCTGAACTACATTTCCCGACTTTTTGTAGTTCTATAATCACATTGCGTTTGGTGGTCTTGCAATAAACTACATTTCCCTTTTGTTTGTGTAGTTTTCAACTGCTGCGCGCCAGAGCACACATGCGTGAGGCTTCTGGACTACATCTTCCAGCTACTTTGGTAGTTCTGGCGTAGTTTTGGGCAGTTTCAGCATCCCCTTGAGCGCTTATATATTCCACACGCGCTGCTAAAACATTGGGAATATAGTAAATACACTGACCCGCGTATTCGCGGCGGTCCTGAACTACATTTACCAACTTTTTGTAGTTCTATAATCACATTGCGAGTGGTTGTCTTACAAAAAACTACATTTCCCATGTGCATGTGTAGTTTCCTCTGCTGCGCGCCAGAGCACGCATGCGTGAGGCTTAATGACTACATCTCCCAGCAACTCGGGTAGTTTCTGGCGCCGTCCACGTGACATACGACGCAGGCCCAGAACCAATAAGGAAATGTTCGCTCCCCCCCGTCGGCACCTCCCCAAACAGCCCGGCTGACTGTTTGAAGTACCGACGGAGAGGTAAGGGCGCAGGAGGGGCTATGTTTAACTCTTTACTGGTATGGATTAGACGCTCTTTATTTAATCCGAGCGTATGCGCTTCTGCATGTTATACTTAGGCATAGACTGTGACGAGCGGTGTTTCTACTGAGCGCGTTGAGATTCAGCGCCTGAACGCGTCCTGTGACACACAGCGCGCGCTCAGAAATATATATTTCTATCTTCTGGCCGCACACGGCAGATCTTAATGCACACAAGATATGCATGGATGCGCTATAGCTATCTGTTAAGATGGCTCAACAGGCAAAGGGCAGATATTAAGAAATAATAGCAGGATTTAATTACTGGCTACTCTCAACATCTGATGCCTGACACCATTGCAATTAACCATGTGGCCTAATATTTTGGAATAATACTTTGGAATGATAAGACAATTGACCCCTAGTGGCTTGCTGTCTGAGCATCCCACAGGCTTGTCTCTGCCTTGACCCGACACAGGTTTTTTAATATTGATCTTTGTATACATTTTCTGCATTTTTAGAGCGGGGCTTCATTTTCCTGAGCTGTTTGCCAGGTGAGGTGAGGCAATTCCCCTTACAATTTAAGGTGAGGCATTGATTTTAGATACAATGTGATTCATACTAGGGTCATTTGACCCAGATACAGTACTGATATGATTATAGCGATATCGCTTGTATAGCCCTTACTAATGAAGGTGTTATTATTGTTTATATTTCATTACATGTTGACATGCTGGCTTTATTTCAACCGGACTTTCACAGGAGGAAAATGGAAGTGTACAGGTGACACTTTTTTCTGTTCACAAATGTCCTGTTGTTTTTTCACACATTATCACGTTATGCAGTAGCAATTAAGTTTATGGGTCCTGAGGAAGCGGTTGGTATAATATATGACCATTACCCGCAGAAACATGTCGACCAGATAGCCCAGTCAGAAGGTATTTGTTTGAACCACCTGACTTTTTTGCACTATTGTTGTTTTTAACATTGGAGGTGCATGACCTTAGAATAAAGTAATGATTGTATGCACTATCCAATCTTACACTTATATTTTTCCCTTTGCACTTATTTTTTATGCACTGCTTTCCGTTACTCACAAATGAAAAAAACTTACCAGACATTCATCCACCACTATATTTCTCCAATATATATCTATGGGGATAGAGTGGTGGTTATACTACTGTGGAGTAGACCAGATGATGTACTGGGAGCCCGAAAATGAGTAACTGATGGACATTTTTCACAGTGGTTGATTGTCCAGTCTGTCCTCTACGTAAACAGTAGCAGCAGACACATAGCCAGCTATGCATAGCATGTCTTGAACGTATCATTAGACCCACAGTTATTTGTTGTTTCTTACTACTTCACTTGTCAGCAGACGTAGAGTCTGTTGGAGCACATTATATCCCAGAACAATATGACAACAGTAGTGAAGCAAACACAAAACACACCAATACAACACACATATTCAACCCACATCAGGGTCATAGTAAAACACACAAACAAAAAGCAACTCAAGTAAATAAAAAACACCAACACAACAAAACCTCAGCACACCAAGACAACATAAAAAAGCATCAACACACTAAAGAAACACAACAAACTAACAAAAAACAATACAGCACAGCGGGGTCCCACAAGGCTCCTCATTAAGCCCTGCACTCTTTAACATTTATATGAGGCCACTGGCTGAGGTTGTTCGTCCGTTTGGAGTTAAGATCATTTCCTACGCGGACGACACCCAGCTGGTGGTCTCATTGACGCAGGAGGCCAACATGCCAATGGGAGGAGGGCTCAGAAAATGTCTAGAGGAGGTAAAGAGCTGGATGTCCTCCTCATCACTCAAATTAAACGGGGACAAGACAGAGCTGATGCTTCTGGGCCCCACTGATCCTAGCTCCTTCAATGCTCTATGGCCACCCTGTCTGGGCACCCCCCCAGCACCTAAGGATAACATCAAGAGCCTTGGGGTGTGGCTGGACAGATCCCTTTCATTTGGCATCCAAGCTACCAAACTCTCGGCTACCTGCTTTGGCCTTCTTAGGATGTTAAAGAAAGTTCTTCATCTTTTACCCATGGAGGCTAAGCAGGTAGCCATCCAGGGTCTTATCCAGTCCCGCCTGGACTTTAACAACGCCCTCTACCTTGCTGCTCCAGACTATACACTGAGGAGACTTCAAATAGTGCAGAATTGTGCAGCTCACACACTGCTTCAGCTCCCTCGTCGACAATCAGTAAGAGCTGGCTTGATCAGCTTACACTGGTTACCAGTGCGCCAAAGAATCCATTTCAAAACCTTGTGTATCGCCCACCAGGCCTTCTGGAACACAGGTCCTCTGATCACCCGTGACCTAGTCTCCCACTATCATCCAAGCAGAAATCTCCGCTCAAACCAGGTCTTTATGGCCACAACGCCCAGAATAAAAAAGGCCAGATCAGGCGGTAGGACCTTCACCCATAATGCTTCCAGGATGTGGAATGCCCTACCCCTTCATCTGAGAGCCAACCCCAATCTCTCCTCATTCCGGAAACAGCTTAAAACATTCCTCTTCAACTCCCCACAGTAATTCCTTGCAAGACCTCCTGCTTCAGCCAATTCCCTCTGTTGGTTCCTAGCGCTTGGACGCCCCCGGGCAGCAATTGCGCTCTACAAATCCACATACAATACAATACAATACAATACAATACAAGTAAGCAACAATAAAATTGTGATGTTGTGTTGGTCTTTTGTGATATCTGCTGTTGTGATGTGTCATTTTGTGTGTGCTGTGTAGCAGAGTGTTTGTGTTTTATGTTGCCTGGTGATTTTATATTGTTGTGCTGAGTTGTGCTCTCCTATTATGTTCTATTGTACATGTGTTGTGCTGTTGTGCTGTTACATTTTCATTCAGAAGCAGGTCCTTAAATGAAAACTTAAATGGAAAACAATAATTTTCAATTGTCAATGTTAGTCACTTAAGTCTTTGGCAGCTACATCTTTCCCTCTAGAATGGTGCTTGCCAAACTGTTTAGAACTACAGTATAATTTCTAGAATGACAAAATTTCGCAATTCTCCTAGTTATCACAGGCATAAGGCTGGGGCATTTTTTATGTAGTAGTAAATCACCAGGCTTCTAAAAAATCATGGTGTTGTTAGCCGTTATTGTAGCAAATTTGGGGAGAAAAACGCATGCATTAGTGTACGGGTTAAGGCCTCATATCCTTGTTTGTGTCAAAAAGACTAAATGAGAAACAGTAGTGCATTTTGGACTCTTTCTCTCTTTCGCTCTCTCTCTCTATATATATATATATTTTTTTTTTTGCATATATATATATATATATATATATATATATATATATATATATATATATATATTTTTTATTTTTTTTTTCACAGAAAAGAAACATAGGTTTCAGGGGTGTTATAGTTAGCTGGATATTTCACTTGTACAAAACCATAGAAATTTCATTGTTATAGTTAGTTCTGCTAACTGTAACTCGAGCACCCGCAATGCACTGCTGATGATTTCACATATTACATCATTCATTACATGGTCAGTGACATCACTAATGACATCTCTAATGAGAATTTTCTATGGTTTTGTTTGAGTGAAATTTCCAGCTAACTATATCACCCCTGAGACCTATGTTTTTTTCTGTGAATTTCTAAGATTTTTTAAAAGCTAATTTTTAACTATAACCTCTATGAAACCTATGGTTTTTCCAGTGAATTTCAAAGCTTTTTTAAATACTTATTTCTAACTATAACCACTCTGAAACCAATGGTTTTTTCAGTGAATTTCAAAGGTTTTTTAAATGTTAATTTTAAGTGTAATAGTAGTTATACCTATTTTTTTGTACTGATTTTCTACAGTTTTTTAACTGTTTATTTATAAATATTTTATTCATTAAATAACATTATATATTTTTCTGAAAATTGCAACACTTTTTTTATTCAAACTGAAATATTGTTTACTTTTTTGTTTTATTTTTTTATTTTATTATATTTATTTTATTTTCTTTTTTTCGGGCATCGAAAGCGTACACATCACTGTGGGTGCGCGAATTCTAGCAGCCATTTTAGAAAAGTCGTGAAGGATCCGCGTACGGTGTGCGACGGCTGCGTGTTTTTCAGTTACATCATATACATTTAATATTATGTGATGTGTGCAAATGGTATGCGACCAGTCCGCGACTCCTGCTCCCACGCATTTGTGACACATGCACATTACGGTACGCCATGCTTGCCCGGTGGCGGGTCCCGCGTGACGTCATATACTTGCTGGGACGCGGTGGTTGCGCAACTCCTGCAAAAGAAATTATGTTCTAAAATGATATGCATATGTCTTTAATATACATATTAGGGCAAGAGGTCATCTAAGATATTCATAAAAATGATATATTTGTACTTATAATAAACTTATATTATTTTTCAATATATTTACGCGAAGTCACGGATACCATTTGACCTAAAAAAAAAAAAGATTTAATTGGTTCATAACATTTCTCACTGTCACTATTGAAGGACCCCACCCATTTTAATCATTCTAATTGGAGCATCTTTAGAGAGACATCTCTTTTCCGACAACAGCACTTTTTGCTTGTTTTTTTGGTGTTTTAAAAAAAATATCCTACAAAATGGCATCTGGACAGCAGCAGCAGCTGGGTGAAGTTTCTTCTGAAGAAGAATTCTTGCAGGAGGCACCACGTCCACAGAGGCCGGAACCTGTTGTGTGGAAATTCTTCACTTTTCCACCTGGAGAGAAGAAAGTAAATGTGAGAAAGGTGACGTGCAAAATTTGTGACCGAGTCCTGTCAAGAGGCAGTGAAAAAATACTCTTGTGGCACTGCTTCTACGTACAAGCATCTCCGGACCACACATCCTCTCAATCTTGCTCGGGAGGAAATGAGGGGAGCTGCTTTGAACCCCTTACCTGCTGTGGCAAGTACGTCTGGAGCATCCTCAGAAACACCTGCAATGGACATTAGGCCCGAATTTGCCTTTCTCGAGCAACACTGCGTGAAGTGTAAGAAACTTATGTGCTTCGGTGAGCAGTCGGTGGATGCAATTTGTGCTGCGTAACGCAACCATTGTTGTTAATTTTTTGTTGTTGTTGTTTTTGGAATGATAAGTAATTCCAAAAGTTTCCTGTTTTATTTGTTCTTTTTTTGTTCATTTTTTGAAAAAACACCAAAAAAATACAAAATTGTTAAAAAAAATACAAAAATATACAAAAGAAAAAAGAAGAACAAAAAAGTTCTTATCAGAACTACCTTATCTGATTCAAGAAAGAACTATAATTGCAAGGTAATGTGTGAAAGTTTGGTTAAATACATGAATACAGCATGATTGACTGAAAGAATGCATTAGTAGTGTATGGTGAATTTATAGGTGAAGATTTATGAGGAAGGACTGCAGAGTGACACTACATGAATATGTTGCAATTCTGTGCTTCCCACTGCACTGCTGCACAAACTGCAGCCATGAGGTGACACAGGCACCCTTGCTCCATGGTGCAAGGATTTCTGTGTCGTGCGAAGATTGTTTTTGTGCAGGAAGGGACACCTTCCTGCATAAAAACAATCAGTAAAGGCATTTTCCTCTTTCAATGTATGCTGTGGAATGCAGTATGCATTGAAAGGGGAAAAAATGAGGAGAAATGAAAACAATATTCCTTGTTGTGCCTTGCTACATCAACCCTAGAATGGTGCAGCATTCACACACATCTCCAGATTTATGATTTCTCATAAATCTGGAGATGTGTCTTGTTCTATGGGTGTTGGGTGGGAACACCCACAGTAACACCTATCGAACGCCCCTTCAACGCAAAGTTCTGTGTATGAAGGGGTCATATTTACAAGGAGAGGAAAAACCATGCAGGGTGGCTTTTCCCCTCCTTGTAAATATGAAGGAGTGCCTGGCACCATCAGTACATTACAAAAAGTGACGCATTGGTGGCGCAGGGTGCTTGTAAATCTGCCCCATAAGTGCTTAGGTATTGGCAGACTGATACAATAAGAACATAGTGCTGGATGGGTAATTGAAGAATTGCATTAGACTGACAGGAGTA
Organism: Lissotriton helveticus; assembly: GCF_964261635.1. Lineage (NCBI taxonomy): Eukaryota > Metazoa > Chordata > Amphibia > Caudata > Salamandridae > Lissotriton > Lissotriton helveticus. Next base: position 710,627,293 of record NC_136059.1, on the reverse strand, counting down.
AGTAAATTCTTTATTGTTTGATTATTTAAAATCTTACAATATTTCCAGTACAAAGACATATTCAATAAATACAATACAATAAAAGCAATTATAGCCTAAAAAGTTTCTTTAAAAGTATTCATAAAAGCATTTTTTTCTAATTTATTCTCCCAGTTTTGTAGATGCTATCTTTAGGAATTTTACAAAGGCAGCGTTCATGACTATATCATTCGAATGAAGACAGACTTTCAATGCCTGTCTACATGTCCTTGTTCCACGCATATTAAAGTGAGGTTTAAGTACTGCGCATCTTTCGTTACGGAGTCCGGGACAGATACATACAAGGTGGACAATATTCTCTTCTCCACCTTTACAAAGTCTACACAATGTGCTGCTGTTGTTTTTTTTCCACTGCGGGGCGTGACTAAGGCCTGGCAGAATTCCAAATCTTGCTCTCACAAGACATTGTTTACTTTTTTCAGACCAAGGTATCTCCAAGTATTCTTGTACTTTCTTTTTTTCGTATCCATTTATTACGGACCACAAATGTTTTCTTTTAGCCAGCGTATCTTTGTCGTTTACAAGTGATAGGTGGTTTGTTGTTCGGTTTACTATTTTTTTAAAGGATCCATTGTTTATCATATTATTCCAGATTGGCATTAGTGCAAACTCTTCTAATGCATCATTGAGATATTTCCATGCAACTGATCTTGTGTTCTTATTTATTTCTTGCCAAAGTAGCTGAGATATATGATTGTCATGGTCATTTTTGATCCTATACCACGTTTTGATAAATTGGCCTTTTCTTGCAAGAATTTGATTGTTTAACCCGAACTCCAGTCTAATTTGTGCTGAGGAGGCATTCTTTGGGAGATAGAAGAGAGTTTTATATGTTTTGGAAAGGACCTTGTTTATCAATTCTGCATCCATTCCCATTAATGCCTCACTACCATATGTTATTGTTGGGAGCAATTTAGCCCCTATAATTTTCAAAAGTGGCCGATAGGTCAGATTTCCGAGTGATTTCTGTGCTATCTTGAATGCTGCAGTTAGTGAGTTAGCTTTTCTTTGTATGTCCAGTTTTTGTAGTTGATAGTTTCCTTTCTGGTCAAATAGTACACCCAAATACTTGTACACTTCAATTTGTTCCAGTTGGGTGTTTTCCATATACCATTTATTTTTTTGTCTGTTTTATGTTCCTGGTGACAACCATGATTTTTGTTTTCGTTTCATTTATTACCATTCCATTTTCCTGAGCATACAAAACTGTTCTATTAATTAAGCGCCGAAGACCGATTTTAGTATGGCTTAGAAGGATGGCGTCATCTGCATACATTAAGTTAGATATCAATTTATCCCCTAATTTCAGAGGATGTGCATTAAGTTCGTCAAGGTTCCCTGATAGATCTCCTAGGAATAGATTAAAAAGGAGGGGGGCCAACACACATCCCTGCTTTAGCCCATCTGTTGCTGGAATCTCCTTTGTTAATGATCGGCCGTCCCCCATCCTTACTCTTACCCAGGTTTTACTGTGTAACAATTGAATCAGTCTTAATAGTTCAATTGGAATGTCTTTTTCAATAAGTTTTTTCCACAGTAAATTCCTTTGCACGCAGTCAAAAGCAGATTTAAAATCTACAAAGCACAGATACAAGGGTTGTTTTACTCTGAGTGATTTTTCAATTATTAGTGATAACGCCATGATGTTTGTCATTGTTCCAAGCCCCTTAATAAAACCAGTTTGATTTAATGGCAAGATCTTGTTTTCTGTTACCCATTCTTTAATTTAATTAGTAGTACTCCTGCAAACAGCTTGGCATCTGTATCTTGTAAAGTGATAAGTCTGTAGTTCTCCGCAAGTGCCCAATTGCCTTTCTTGAATATGGGGGAAATTAGCCATCCTCGTCAGGACTCAGGAATGTTGCCTGTCTCTATAACTTCTTTGAATACCTTTTCCAAATAGCTCGACCAAAAGTCCGGGTTTTCTTTAAAGAGGGCAAATGGTATTCCATTGGGGCCTGGTGCACCATCTTTCTGCTTCTTTATTAGTTTTACTAATTGTTCTTTTGATATTATGAATTGTTCTTGCATCTCATCACTTATTGTAGAGCTCTCTTGTGTGTTTGCAACGATTTTTGTAGCTCCCTTACTGTTTAGATGCTTTTCAAGAAAAGTAGCCCATTCTTGCTCAGTTAAAGTTGATGAAACTACCAATTTGTTCGGCCGTACTAATTTATTTATAATTTTCCAAAATTCTCTTGCGTTTGCTTGTTTGCTTGCATGAAATAATTTGGACCACATTTCCTGTTTAGCTTGGTATTTCTCATTCCATATTAGCTTCTTCAGGGATTGATTAAATGCTTTTAGATTGTTCAAGATTTCATCATTAGTTGCTGTGGTTTTTATTTGTCTTCTTATTTTGTTTCGGTCTCTTTTTAACTTCGCTATTGTATACGGAAGATTCATATATGAGTCCTTTCCTTCTTCTTTCCATTTTACATTCCTTTTGTTGGGGTTAACCTGGGTTTGGGGTTTCACTATTTTCTTAGTGAATTCCACCCACTGTTCAACTGCTGTTTCTGTCGTATTTTCAGTAAAGCAGCTCTTTATATTGTTCTCAACTTTTCCATTCATACTATCCTGATTCAGATTAGTCCAAATTAGTTTTTTATAGTTTATTGTTCCAGGATACCCCGGCACAGTATGGTATGGTTGGTTAATATTGTGTCTAATGTTGGCAGTTATTATCTGCTGGCAATGGTCACTATCTCCGACTTTAACTAATCTATAAGAGTTTATGTTTTGAAATATGTTGAGTGAAACCATTGTATAATCGATCCTAGTGCTTGCATTATGTGCGATATACGTGTATGCTGGGGGTGTATCCTCTTTAAATCGGCCGTTAAGGACTCGCAATCCCAATGCTTCTATATCCTTAATGAATGTTATACCAATTTGATTTCGTGCCTGGTTAGTCGTGTCTCCTTGATAGTCCTGCTGCGGAATTGACCATTGAAGGTCTTGTGATTGTGAGACATCATCCCTTATGAACGGTATTAGTAAATTAAGGTTAAAATCCCCAGTCATCACATAATCCACTAATGGATTTTCTATGATTTGTTCCAATAATATGGTGTTAAGGGTTGCACATATGGTTGCTCTACTTGTTTTTGTAGGGTTGATATATACATTGATCATAATTAAAGACGTATCCTTTTGGTCTGTATTTTTATATTTCAGTCTGACTATAAGTATATATTTACTGTGTGTTGCAAGTTGCTCATGTTCAGCTTGTATGCTACTGGAAATAAAAGTTGCTAACCCCCCACTCGGGCGTCCATACCTATGAATTTTACTTGCGTTTTCATAGTATCCTACGTAACCCTCCAATACAAAAGGGTGTGCTTCCCAGGTTTCCTGGAGGAATAAGATGTGACAGGGTAAAGGAATAGACCTTATTTGTGCATTGGAGAGCTGTGTCCCTACTCCGTTTATGTTCCATGAACACATTCTCAACTCAGTTGCTTTTGTTTGGGGGACTGGAATGTTATTCCTTCATTGTTCTATATGAGATTGACAGAAGGTATCCTACGCTGCATGTGTACTACTTCAGTATTCAATGGAGTGGACCAATAGTATGTATCTGCTTAGAGATTATGCACAGAATATTTTATGTGTACTTGTGTTGGTGCCTAGGTCATTTTATAAGAATACCACTAGTAACTGGAATGATGACAGTGCTGCAAAGAGAGTGAGCACTTAATTTTGCAGAAAAAAAAATAAAGCAGAATATTCTTTTAGCAAAGATAATTGAGAGATATATTTTGCCAAAACCATTCTTCTTCTGAAAAGAATGTTGTCTGATGTAACATATATTGGCTAGGTATAAAATATGAATATTTCATCCTTCAAAAATACTTTGATCTAGTAGCTGAAAATGTTCAGATCTAAAAACTGTGTTCAAATTGCAGTTTTCAAATTAATTTCCCTAAGCTCATGGACGAACTGAGCAGCCAGGTAACACATGTTTTTCCTCCATTAAAAACTGTAATTCCATTATCCATCACTATTTAATAAAATGCTAGAACTTCAAAAATTGTTTTAAAAATACTCGCCATAGTCTGCAAGAGGCTAATATTGGGTTAAAGAACATGTCATGTAACTGCTTTCACACCAGTCATATTGATTAAATGAGCCCGCTAAAAACGACCTGACAAGCTAAGTGCTTGCACTGTGCTTGTGAAATCTTTTGTGTATAATAAACCCTAAAAGGGGGCTCTTCTCGGTTCCCACACTTCACTTTGGTGTGGTTTTTTTTGTTAACTTCCCCTGGCTGCACGCGTTTACTATACTTCTACTAAAGCTGTTCACACTGTTTAACCCCCATTCACTGTCAAGATATGATCCCTTCCCAAGAAAAAGGCAGACAGCTTTTAACAGTACGCTGGAATGCTTCCTTTTTTATTTTTTATTTTTATTTTCTTACTTCTCGGTCGGGGTTTAGGGGCTTTACTTGCTACAGGGTGTGAAGGGGAATTAGCAACCTCTGGGGAATCATTTACATCAAGAACAATCTGTGCACAGGGCAACTCTGCAAAAGAGCACATAAGGGAAGAGCTAGAATCAGGGGGATTAACAGTAACAGCTGAAAAGTCCCCAACAGACTGGAGAGGGGGGATGGCTGGGGTAATCGATAATCACCTCTCCGTATTCTCTATTGCAGATGCCACTACCCCGATCGTCTTCTGTAGCATCTTATCGATGGTAGTGAGGCTTGGGAGATGACTAGACACCAGGCTGTTGCAGCCTGGTGTCTAGTCATGGGGCGAGAGGTAGCATGCTTAGTGTTTTTGCCCTTGTCACTCATTCTTGCAGCCGGGTGGACAGATCCCGCAATGCACAGTACTTAATACTTTCAACCACGCAATATTCAGAAAGGACTGATAACAAAAAAATAATTAGCATTAACGGTCCAGTGGCGAAAAGTTTTAGAATAATTAAAACAAATGTCCGAAATGGAGTGATTTTAAAAGTACCTTTGGGTATGAGTCAATTCCAGAGGAGATGATGAGGATGTTAAGGGGGTGGCCCAGCCCAGCTTCCTTTGGACTCTGATGGCCACAGACGGCCCGCCCTTTGCCCAGGCTTAGCCCGGCGACGCCGGCGCTCCGAAGTTCCCCTCTGGTTTTAAGCGCCTCCGGGCGCGGACAGGTCGTCGGCGGCTTTCTGTCGCTTGGGCTGCTGGGACCTGTAGTCCCCCCCACACAGCGGCCGCGCCAGATGTCAGGAGGCTTGCGGCAGTGGGGGGAGACCGGCCCCGGGTGCAGGGAGCAAGGAAATGCGGTGTCCTCTGGTGCCAGGTGAGTGATTTCTCCCCAAAACGATGTGAACAAGGGCAGCAGCGGTAAGAGACCAGCTCTGCCAAGGTTCCCCGCTGGTTTTAAGCGCCTCCGGGCACGGACAGGGCGTTGGCGGCTTCCTGCCGTTTGGGCTGCTGGGATCTGTAGTCCCTCCCACAGAGCGGCCGCGCCAGATGTCAGGAGGCTTGCGGCAGCGGGGGGAGACCGGCCCCGGGTGCAGGGAGCAAGGAAATGCGGTGTCCTCTGGTGCCAGGTGAGTGATTTCCCCCCAAAACGATGTGGACAAGGGCAGCAGCGGTAAGAGACCCCAATATCACAGGTCAAGAAAGCACCGCACCAATGATATCCACAACAGTAATGAGGCCAAAAGTCCCATACGTTAATGTGCCCGCTCTCACAATGGCGGGGGAGTGCAAACAAGTGGCCATGCGAGGTGGAGAACTGTAAAAACTCCCAGCGCTGATGGTTTGTGTCTCTAGGCCCTAATGTGGTGCAGCAATATTCTAGCACAGCGTTTTTCCACATGCAGCAGTTAACAAAAGACCACAGAGGCCCTTGGCGGCATCTGCACTGTGCAACACGCTGTAAATATGGCACTCATTCGCATTGGGAGCAACTTTGCAGGGTCTCGGGGGTGTCAGCAGAGGGGCCCGAGTAGTCTTTGTCTGCCGCACGGGTGGGATCCGCAAGTAGAACGTCAGCCGGCTTCACAGCCTATTCGCGGCCTACCTGCTGGGCCGGTGCTTGCCGCTCGCGTACTGGAGAGTCCCGGTCGCGCTTTGTGGACCCCACGCTCACTTACAGCATCAGCTGGTGTGGGCTCCCCACCCGTCGTCGGGGTCACACTCTGTGCAGCCACTGTAAATATTGCCACTCACGCTGCCCTCCTGTCTTCCCCAAACGCCTCAAGATGATCTTTTTTGCGCAGCTAAGGAGCTCGAGAGTAGTCTTCCGAATTCATGCGGCCGCCATTGCCACGGGTCCGGAGTGCGCCGCTAGCTGTGAGAGCGACCGCCTCACTGTGCCGTAGTACAGGAAAGCAGCCTCTGAGAGGGCGACGAGGAGGCAGAGCCAGCTGGTTGCAGCAGCATTCACCTAGGCACTCCTCGCGGGGCTGTGGACACCACACTGAACAGGACCGGACATTCTCCCCACGTTGCAAAATGTAAACACCAAATGTTGCAATATTTTACTGTTAAACAGGAAGTCACAGGTGAAGATACCTTACAGGCAATAGGGTCATGATTTGAATGGTGCAGCAGGTGCAGTGGCACCAGGCGCCCAAAAGTTGTCAGACCTCCTCTAAACACATACTATTGCTATTATTTATTTATTTGCAGTATTTATTGAGTGCAACACTCATCCCAATGGGATATTATGAAACTAGTATTACTCCCTGACGAAAGCATTCTTTAGTGAGGACCCCAAAACCATTAAGTCCTAAATGGCCTAATTCTATTATTTTCCTCTTACATTTCATGTTTCTAAATTTTGCTCTCACTTACCTGCACTATTCCACTAGTAACAACACTACATATTGCCTTTTTGTACATAAACAAGTCTTTAACAGACTTTTTGCAACCTAAATTGTACAACTATTCATCAAGGTTCATCTTACACCAAACACTGCTCATTATTAATCACATAGGTGAAACCTAATGCATTTACCAATGCTTGTTTTCCTCTGTTAGCAATGATGTTTTATTGTCTGCATCAATGTTGCCAACAGCCTCACTTATGTCCATCGCTGTTATTTTTATGAACTTTGAATCATGTAACAGTAGCCTTTTACAGAGGTTTTCTCTTTGTTTATTGTAGCATTCTGAACGTTTTCGCTGTCTTTTTGTTGTATTTTCCTTTTTTTAGGCCAGAACATTTTAATTATATTTTCCCCAATGAGGCTTATGATAAATCGGTTGGGATACGACAAGCCAATTCCACTGGGAATTACCTTTTTATTTTATTTATGTTCCTGTCATTTTCTCAGGTGTTTCTATTCAGGTTATATACACATAAAAAGCTATTTTTGGCACAATGTTCTGCACTTAATATGTTGTCTCATTCTGTCACTATTCCGTTTTACATTATGTGCATCCTCTGCTTTGTGCAAGACTTGTTTCCGAGTGCGCGTGAAGGGTCACGTTATGCAAATCTAGGCATTTTGTTTTTGTTAAGGATTTATTAAAGCGTCACAAAAGCATTCAAGCCGTGAAAGCAAAAAACATGAATGACAAACGCAGGCAACACAATTTTGATCAATCAACATTTCCAAGGTTCTGCTCCTTGCCAGTCCCTAACTCCTCAGCAGTAAATAGGAGAGGCTGAGCGTGCAAGAAGCGACCGACTTGAGGATGCTAACAGTGGGACAATGACTCAACTCTATGGTGTCACCTTTTTACTCTTGAGAATTTGCATATGCAAAGTCGATGATGCTGAGGCAATAAGAGAAACAGCCAATATACCAACGCCAACGTAAAGCTATTAATTGTATGGTCTTACTTTTCCTAGGGGACCCACAACAAACATTTATCTGTGCAAGGGAGCTTCTGTGGAGGCATCGTTAACTGGGCAATATCTGGATACACTAACTTGTTTTCCTGCTGCTACTATTGTAGGAGAATCATTTCTTTACTTATGATCTTCTTCTGGAAGCATACATGGTAGTAAAAATGTTACCACATTGCCCTGGCTAAACTATATTCACTATAACTGGGGTCCAAGAAACAAATTCGGCCGCTACCGACCGGTATTTGGGTTTTCAGATGTAGGGGCATATATTTTACAGAATCGGTAAATTTACCGAATCGGTAAATTTACCGATTCTGTAAAATACCGAATCGGTATTTTTACCGATTTGGTATATCCAAATGTAGGTGGCACTCCTGAGAGTGCCACAGGCCTTACAGATTCGGTATTTTACCACACAATCCAATTGGGTGGTAAAATACCGAATCCAGGTGTGCATGCACATGTGTGCATGCACACCTAGCCATGTGACAGACAGACATGCCCTTAGGGCATGTCTGTGTGCCACATGGCTCACATGCCCGTCTTTGGGGTGCTAGAGGGTGTCAAAGTGACACCCCCTGCCCCCTTGCTAAAATCGGTATTTACCGATTCTGTAATTACAGAATCGGTTTCCCATTGATTCCTGTAGGCTTCAAAGCCCATAAGAATCAATGGGAAATACCGAATCGGTAATTACAGAATCTGTAAATACTGAATCTTAACGATTCAGTATTTACAGAATCTGTAATACCTACATCTCCCCCCTTCATATTTACCGACTCTTAAATACCGAATCGGTAAAATTCGGTATTTAAGAGTCGGTAAATATGAATTACCTACATCTGGCCCGAGATGCTTAAATAAGACTGCAACCCAAAAGGTGTAATGACATATGTTACACTTACGCAGATCTATTAGGGTTTAAAGGAGAGGTTTGGGCGTTTTCTAATCAATTTGTAAGATTATTTATGCTCTTTCAGTCGGGCCTACGGTTATTATTTTGGTGTCACCTAAATCCAAACCTTGCCCCCTTCACTGTATACAACAGTTCCTCGAAGACCTAAGTATTACAAATTCCAGCTCTATACCATGACATCGGACATTAATTGCATTGTTCCCATCAATTATCTGGCCTTTACAATGTGGAGAATTTACAAGACCTGAGTTGAGCTTATAGGAAATGCTGCTTTACAAAAAAAGAGTTTTCAAAGTCCTGTCATTGGTGTGGAGTCAATTATTTGATATTCTAAAGGATGCTTGCTGAGTACAATCAGCAGCAAAGCCAACTGCTTCCTCTCCAAACTCAATTTGAACGACACCACTGTCTAGCTGGCTAAAAAGCTCACAGGTATATTTACAAGGAGTTAAAGCCACCTGGTAAATAATGCCCCTATCCACGCAGCACTTCGCGTGAAAGGGGCATGCAATGGGTGTTGCAGTGGATGTTCTGCCGCAAAACATCCATTGCTTTTTGATTCTGCCCTATCTTTACAAGGTTTGGGGCAGCGCCAACCATATCACCGGGGAATACCTGGTCTTAAGCAGGTGATCTTGCAGCGCACATAGTAACAGCAAATTGACTGTAAAGATTGTTGTGCAGAAAGGTATCCCTTCCTGTACATAAACAATCACCCCTGCACGGGAGGTACCCTTGCAACATTGCGCAAGGGTGCCTACGCTGGTGCTAGGCAGCTTATTTAGCGCCCGAGCTAGGGGAAATGCATGAGTGCACGCATTCTTGTAAATCCGCTGCATCCCTGCATTTTGAAACTGATGGAGTGCGGCTAATTTTTGCATAACACTGCGCTCCATCAGTTACTAGTAAATATGCCCCTCAATTCCTCCCATTGTTCTTGGCGCTCCTGCAGCCAGGATAATATTATAATGCAGACAAAGAAGTATGAAAAATAAAAAATAAGGCAACAGGTCCTCTAATTTATCCACCCAGTAACTGGAAAAACAGTAGAGAATTATTCAGAACCACTTCAACCCTACTCCAATTTAGAGAACATTTGACGATGCACCTCTTTGAAGAACAATTCATCAACACGAAGTAACAGTCCACTTCTATTCTCAGAATCCAACTTCCCCTCCAATCAATGTTGACTGCATCTTTGAGCATGTACTGTACTCCTCTATCTTTTGGCTAAGTTTGCGCTATGCTAACATACATACATGCATTCATAAATACGTACAAACATATAAACTTATATACATTTTTCTTTACCTTATGTTCCCTTCACTGGCTTTCTGTTTAAGGCTAGAGTCCAGTTTCATATCCAGCCCCCCAGAAACTAATTTACAGGTACCAATGAATGAAAACTATTACTCTGTGTGTGCCATCTGAGATCAGTAGAAGCTAATTTGATGGTCAGGTTTTTTTGTCAACAAAGACTAGGAGGGAAAATGTTTGTAATGGTTTGCTCGAAATTGGGGAATATCCTTCCCTTTGAACTAAGGTAGATCTCTAACATGGCCTAATTCAAGAAATGCCTAAACACTCATCATTTTCTTGTATTTATGATGTAATGTGACGCCTTTAGCTTGTGGATACCTCCAGGTTTAAGGGCTTCATAACTTCATTCAGTTTCCGATTTACGAAAATAAAAGATGAGCTAATTATTCAAGCACTACTGTTAAAAGAAAAATAGGTTTTTGTTGGATGTATGGAAAAACCCTGAAGAGTCATTAAGATCTAAGCAATAGTGCTAACGCAAATGCAAGTGATATTTAAATGAGTGCAGATTACAACTTTAAGGTATTAGTCATTGTAAACACAATATAGCGAGGTTTCAAAAATAAAAATCACAAACGTTTTGTAAACACGATTTGAGAGGATTAAATCTCATGTTTTGGTGATCCATGAACTGGGGGCAAAACTCATTAAACTCCCCTGTGTAAGTAATATTTGCAAGAGATAGATTGTATGCCCTGTTTTTGCAACAAACTCCAGGATTAATTAGTTTGTAATATGAAAAACCAAAAAAACACATAGTTATAGGATCTTAACATACAACGATTACTCAGTAATCAACACACAGCAGGACGATTTCTATCTGTAAAAATGAACTTGCGAGCCAGGGCCCAGTGGTTTCACAGGAAACTTCTATAAGTATTTTAGGCCTCTTTTTGTGCCAATCTTGACCAAGATATTAATTTCTTTCCTCTCTACCACAACGGTAACCCTATCATGAATAAAGCCACTATTACATTGATACACAAATCATGAAAGACCCATAACTCGGCGGTCTTAAACTTCAGAAAGGAAGAACACAAAGTGATGTTATTTTTACGATGATGTGCTACTAAGGCTTACTGAGCCTTAGACCTCCTAAAGGCACTTACAATATCACAATATCACTTTGAAGAGGTGGCTGAATTTTGGAGTGATCTTACAAAATGAGAAATCCTCAACTTGACCTACCAGACTGCTAACCCATTATGCTGGAGAGAATGTGGTGACACATTGGAACCTCTAAATGGTGGGCATGTCCCAAGATACATCCTTTCTTGAGTGAGGTCTGAGCACTAAGCTCCAAGCTCCGAGCGAAGTAAGCGAGTGAACAGCACGGGCAGTGGGGCTGTGAGGAGAATAGACCAGAGAGTCTGGGAGAGAGGTATGCAGTGTAAAGAGGGGCTGAGATTAGGATTTGGCTCGAGAGTTCTGCCATTTAGCCCTGCATCTTGCCTCGCAGCCCCGGATGCCCTAACAGCAATAAAGGACTCTAAAAGGGCTCCAAAAGAAAAACTGGTGAGTTTCAGTGGGTGAGAAGTGTGTAGTTGTCTGGACGCCATCTCACAGTGCTAACTATTGCCATGAGGGGAATGGCCATTATTGCACAATACTTTTGTCCTTGGGAAACGGATTCTCATTGTCAGTGCCGTGAGGGGAACAGCTTCTTTATCATTTGCCACCACTGCTATCTAGCACCGTGAGTGGCCAATCAGAGGACTACAGCCCTCAGAATCCTTGGAGCTCGTGCCCCCTGTGACACTGTAGTTGTGCCGGTCTGGGCCACTTTATTTTCATCTTTGATTCAGCACCATTTCCGGCATTGGACTCCACCTTTTTGATCTCTAAAGTGAGGCACAAAAATGTCCATTGGAGAACAAAGCAGTTGTAAATGATCCAGCAAGAGAAGTACATTCTTGAGCGTAAATTGGAAGGTTTGGACCCAGTACAGCGAGATTTAATACGCTTGATCATACTCATCAAACATTCTGACGGGCCCAGGAGGACCCATGATAACACAATTGAAGCATTAACGATTGCCTACCATTTGTTGCTCTCCATACCGGTGGCTGAATCCTGCAAGGGACGTTATCCTGCTTTGGACCCGCTGCTCACCCCGACCCTTCTCTTCCAAAATCGCTGACCGCGCGCTGCCCGGACTTCATCCCCCAGATGGCTGCGGTGTCCCGTGAGAGGCGAGGAGCAGGCTCATTTGATCCCGGCTGCATGAAGTTCTATGTGGGCTCCCGCGGCGCGGGACGCACGCGGGCTTGCTTGGGCAAAGCCCGGGCCAAGGGCGGCCCGTCTGCACCCGTCCGCGCCAGGAAGAGGCAGGGCCCCCCCTCTAAACTCCAAGTTCCTTTCTAACCTGGGCGGACGAGTAAGGTACTGTGATTCTAACTTCTGAGCATTCATTGTGCCAGAGACTTTCGAACTTCTGATATAACTTGGTATGACTAAACATACTCCTATTTGTATTATATAGACTTTCGCGGCAAGTATATATCTAGATTTTGTATTTTTGTGTGTATTCGACCTAACATAGCTGTCATGAGTAAGTGGAAAGTAGGACAGGGTGTTGTCGGGACCCTTGATGCTTTCCTCTCAAGGGCAGAGTCAGTATTAATTAAGGAGATCCAATTAACAGAGCGTAGGCTATCTCTTGAACCCCTCCCATCCCAAAATGGACTTTCCTTGACTCCAGTACTAGCGGAATCCAGCCTGCTTATAATGTACCCCCCTGAAATTGACCTGATACAGCAACGTGACCCAGAAGTTGTAATAGAGGATACTCCTCCTATCCTCTTATCTGGTACTGAGCTTAGTCCTCCCAGGCCTGCGGTTAACACTAGGGGTCAAAAATCTGAAGCAGCCACAGTTCATGCTGCGGAACCACCTCAAAAGAAAAGGAAGAGTCGAGGAACATATAAACAAAATAAATCTGGGAAGAAATTAAGAACCACTGTAGATGAAACAAATCCCAACGATGGTCCCCCCAATGTCACTATTAATGCCCCACTCACTGTGACAGCAGAGACTGTGGGTGGTATCCAAGAAGAGGATTTCTAGAGACAATGGTAACAGTGTTATTGGATCCAATTTTACAAAAATGATCAACTGTAGACGCTAGGCTGACCAAGTTGGAGGGGATAGTAAGCCGTAAACCCCCGGTCCACAAACAAATAATCTGGAGCCCAACCCAAGGCTGTCAAAAAAGGGGGTGAAGGGTAGGGAGGATGGTCAAGCTATCAACACTGTTGTAGCTAGACAAGTGCAGACAGGGAGCTTTGCTAATGATACTACTTTACACACCCCACACATCCCTACTCGAAAGGGGTCCCATCTTCCAAACCCTGGTTCCCCACTAATAGAGGCTGGTAACTGAGCGAATGTAGCAAGGGGCATATCAGACGCTAAATCGTCTGGACACTGTGAAAATGAAGACATAGAGAGGGAAAGAAATAGTCAAGACTACCGTGACAACCCTACGAAATTATCACAAAACCTTAATTTGCCCCCGGAGGCAACCCCGTATTCGTTTTTTTAAAATCTAATGTACCTCCTTTATTGCATAATTCCTTTGAACACTGGTCGATCTTGAGGAATAAAGCTTTATACTTCCTTGGTCTAAGGATTGGCATGAAAAACACCATCTTCTCAGAATTTAAAATGGCTCGGAGAATAGGGTGGGTGGGTACCTCCAGAAAAATCTTACTTGGGGATTGTGTGGTATCCTTTGGTTCGACATCCTTAGTACAGGCAATTTTAGAAAGGGGAAGTACTGGACTTGTTAACCCTAATGATATAAATATTCTCACTCTTGGTTATTTTTACCAACCACCAATTAATCATAAATTCTGTTGGCCATCACTGGATGGTGGAGATTTTAGAGAGAATAATGAACATGGATTTCGGGTCCCTGTGAGTAATCGCTTTGATGCCTTGAACCAACTAGAAGATGTTGATTGACTGGTTCCGGGGACCCATACTCAATCTAATTCTACACTTGTGAGTCCTGATAAGTGCAACTCTGGAATACCCTGGGTAGCAAATGCCTCTCTATCTAGTTCCACCAACGGCCATTACAGGGAAGACGTTCAAGACTTGAGAGCTCAAACTGCAGAAATATCCTCTAACTTTGTGGGCTGTTCAAATGTATCCCAATCATATGTTAAGGAACCGAGGGGCTTTTGGGGTTAGTTACTCCTAGTTGTGCCATAGAGAACGATTCAGCACTTTGTACCATTGCCTCTTGGAATACTGCGGGCATTCCCTCTAAGCTATCCAATCAGCTGTGGTGGTACTTTGTACTTCAAACTGTCATATTGTGTCTACAGGAAACATGGGTAAAATAGGTAGTCCATATAAATGGATATAAGAGCTATCATACACCAGCAATAGATGGTTTGAGTGGTAGGGCTAAGGGTGGTCTGTGCACCTACATTTCAAGTGCTTTGAGGATTAATGAAATAACCATGTGTGCAAATGTCCCTTATTATCAAACACTCATATTGGACATAGATGCAAATCACTGAATTGCCCTAACTAAGTTTAATACAACATACCACTAGCCGAAGTAGCATTTGTTACAAAGAGTATTATAAAATTGCAGAAATCCATTTGTGAGAATAAGAGGAAATATACAATAATGTTATTGGCAGGCGATTTCAACTGTGCGTTATGTCCCAATGCTGAGGATAATTTATGTGGGATTTTAGTTGAAGAGGGGGCATGTTCCTCTCATTTTTGATATTCCACTTTAGGGGAATGTCTTAACGAATTAATTTTTTTGCTTGATCTAGGATTTATTAATGATCTGTGCCCCGTACCGGTCTCTATGCCCTGGACCTGCAGTGGTAGGGGTCTGTGTTCTACTATAGATTACGTCTTAATTTCAAGTAATCACGCGCATAGCCTTCACTCATTCCATGTTTCAGACATCTCCATTAGCGATCACTTTCCTTTATGCTTGTCAATTAAGTGGTCTTCAATTAAAATGGTCAAATCCAATACTAATGATCATTTGCTAGAAAACATTGTCCTTGGGAGTGTAAATGGCTTTTCATTGCGATGGAGTATGGTGGATGAGGCACCTATAATTAAGACAGTGGTGAGTAGATTTAAAATTGCCTTTGAGACAAATCTGTCAGAAACAGCCGTCCCAGATAATATCTTAGCCGCATTCCTGGCGATATCTAAGACTATAAAAGAATCCCTTCTTAAGCGGAAAAATAGTAACGTCCCAAGAGTGAATGGTTTGATTCCAGGTGTACTCAGGCCCATTTTCACTTAAAAAGGGAGCTACATAAATCCCCTAGAAACCAGGTTGACCTGAGGATAGCTAGACGGGGCTATAATCAAGCAATTGAGGACAGGAAAAACATCTTGAAGAAGAAGGCCTGGGAGGCATTATACATGGCCTCATTGGCAAATGACAGCATGGCATTCTGGAAGGCTGTTAAAATGCCTTTTCTTCTATGTGAGGCCGGCCCAACCATCCATCGAAATACCTATAAGTGAGGCCCAATGGATCGAGCATTTTTCAAAAGTATATAATGGTGAAGGAAATCCTTATATATTAGACAGCAATGTCAAGGATGATCATAAATCGAATCCATCCCATTATTACTTTGATTTGTTGTTCACTTTAGATGAAGTGGAAAAGGCACTCTCTAAAAGTCAGGGAGGGAAGGCCCCTGGACCTGATGGGGTCCCCGTTGATCTTTTTAAATCAAATATTGCCCTTCGGGGCCCATCTTAGTCCAGGTAATTACTGCCAGTTGTAGCACCTCATTTCCTTCTACCTGGGTAGAATCCACTATTGTGCCTATTTTTAAAAAAGGGGATAGGCAGGACCCTGGATGTTATAGGCCTATTTCTCTACTAGATGGTGTAACAAAAGTATTAGGCAGAATAATTTTGGAACGCTTGCAGGATTGGGCAGAGGAGAACTCTGTTCCATCCAACCTGCAGTACGGTTTTCGTGCTGGTCTTGGAACGATAGAGCAGGGGATAAATCTGTCAATCCTGGTAGGGAAATACACTAGGGCCAAACAGGGGTATCAATTCTTAGCATTTGTGGATCTCACAGCTGCATTCGATTGCGTGATTCACAGTAAACTCTGGTCTATTTTAGAAGACATGGGGGTTGAGATTCAGAATATTTATTTTCTTAAGTGTTTTTACAATGACGCCAAAGCACGCGTGCGCTGTGGCTTGAAGGGGGAATGCTCTGCTACTTTTTCGATTAAGAGCGGAATCAGGCAAGAATGTGTCCTGCCTCCGTTTCTTTTTAACCTCTATATTAATGGCCTGGGGGATGCCCTCCTTAAAGACAACAAAGATTTCCCATACGTGGCAGGACGTCCAATACCAGCGCTCCTATATGCAGATGACGCTGCGCTGATGTCCCGCACTCAGGTTGGCTTGCAGAGGGTCCTAGACAGTTTCTCTCTGTTTATGGAAAATCTTGGCCTGAGAGTAAACTCATCCAAGACCTTTATCATGCGTTGTGGCCGCGGAATTAAGAGATTTAAAGATATGTTTGTTGCAGGACAGAAGATAGGGGCAACTAAGAGGTTCTCTTATTTGGGAATCCTTTTTGCCCATAATGACACTTGGGTACAGACAGTTACAGCTAAAAAGTTGGTACTCCTAAGGACATCGTCTGCCCTGATCACCTTTGCTAGAAAGCTGGGAAAAAGGCCACCAGAAGAGCTTATCAAGATCTATAAGGCAAGGTGTGCTTCATCTTCAATATACGGGGAAGGAATTTGGGGATTTGCTGACCTGCTCCCAATGCAACGCATAGAAAATTCTTTTTTAAGATATATTTTATCACTCCCGAATAGTACCTCATCCTGCATATGTCTTGCAGAGTTGGGACTACTCTTCATTTCTGATTTATTAAAGATTGAACCTGTACTACCCTGACACAGATTATGGACCAAAGAAGAGGCAAAATTAAACAGGGAAATCTTATCAGATGCTTTTAAATTGGAAGGGGTTTTGAAAATCCCATTAATAAAATATGTCAAAAATTTCTTAAAATACCTTGGGCACCTTGAATATTTCACTAACCCTTTCTCTATTCAGCAAATATCAACAAAGGAATTGAGAAAGGAGGGTCTACTGTTGTTGGATTCTATTTGAATGTCATCAGAGATATTGAAACCTACTGTACTCCACAATCAATTGATTTTAACTACCTTTAACATCCAACCCTATTTAACTTTTGTACCCGGAGTTTACGATATATTTTTATTGACAAGATTTAGGTTGGAGGTATTTCACAGACTAGTCACCCTGCCTAAAATGAATGGTCCTCAAACCTCCAACTATGCCCCTGTGACAATAGTTCTAACCAATCTACCATCCATGTCATACTGTTTTGTAAATTGTATACCTTTTTAAGGAGATTCTACCTGGTACTGGTTTTAAAAATGATTGAGCTTCGACAATGCAGACCCACCCTACTTGTATTACAACAGCTTGAAGATGTACACAGCACATTTAAAATAGTGTCTTACTTAAAGAAAGTTTTGAGACAGAGGAATTCTATGATTATTTAGAGCTTTATTCTGGATATAATATAGGTGAATTTAATAATGTTTTAACTCAATAATGTACTAGGCACTTTGTCTATATAAAATTATCAATATGATATTTTTTATGTTCTTATACTATGTATAGATATTTTTTATCATCATAGATTATTAATTGTTGCACTTTCTAACTTGATACGATAAGTACAATTCCCTTTTTAAAATGTAAATCATGTTATGAAGTATTTTCTTTTCTTTGTGGTTTTATGATTCTTTTATGAAGCAACCGAATAAAGCATTCTTGACTTGACTGACTTGAATGAGGTCTCGGCAAGCCTGTGGACCATGCTTGGGTATACCGCTTCCCAGAGACACCACCCTTGTTATCTTTGCGGTGACAGTGAGAGATTCACTATAACAAACCAGAGCAGACAAGACTATTATTTGAAACTGCTTGGGTGCAGCAAAAACAACCATGCCAGCCTCCTGGAAGAAAAATATCCCACCCCTCTGACATAAACCAATTGCATCTATGGTCTCTCACGGCCATAGAGAAACTGACATCCTGGCTCAATTAAAACATCAGGGATTGTGACGCAGTATTGGAGCCATTTTGGAGTACTTGTCGAAAAGCATCCCGAACAGACCACTGCCACTGAAAATAAAGGCATTGAACCTTTTCAGGCTCAGTAACGGTTGAAGGGGGTAACTTGGCTGTGTGCTATTTTACGTATGCTCATTTGTTTGCCTATTACTTCTTGTCTGGAGAATGATTGCCAGTTTATAGAGTACAGGCAAACGCACTAAATATATTGCATATAACGAGGCTTAAAGTGTTGTAACTACAGATATGTCGCGTGGACTGTCCTGGGGGTAAAGGAAGTGGTGAAAAGGCAAGGATGGGTTTGAACAAAGGACGGTGGTAACTGTGTACGTCAGTGAAGGTGGGATACTTTCACTACTACATGTAGAGATATCCACCCTCTGACATACTTTTGTAAGTTCTTGCGTTAAAGAAAATAAAACTATCTTGTTATAACAAAAATAACCTGGCAGTCTTACTTTAGAAAAAACATGTTTTTGCCTTTGATACCTTAGACATTCACTTTAGGCCAGCCTCTCTTTTCTACACAGGTGTCAAGACAGACGTTGTGAAAGAAAGGAGGTGATGAATATCATGTACTTTTGTCTTTGCTACGCTAATTGCTGCATCTTGGCTTTCACTTGAACCAAAGAGATCCACAATAGTCCTACCAGCCTCAAAGACATCTCATCACCTTCTCTCTGGAATGGTTTTTGACCAAACTGACCAAACTGTCAAGCCAAAAATATTGTCTGTCACTATATCGTGGCCAGAATATTGCAATGTCGAGATTATTGTGAGACTTAATATCAACGGTCAGAATGTTGTTCTTTTTAGGTATTTAATATAGCTTTTTAAATATAGTTGCATATTCTGTTTTCTTTAATATAGTTGTATATAATATTGTATTTGAATGATTATATTGCATTTTTGTTTTTTTAGTATGCATTAATACAATTGCAGTAATATCTGTGTTTAATTTGTTTTAGTATATGTTGTGAACGTTCATATATGTAATTTTGATAAATCTATTAGAAATTGTTAATTTAGTAGCAGTTTGTTTTGTAAGTAATTAGTGTGGGGATGTTTTTTTATTTGTAAATTAATATTTTAGGTTTTAATTAATATTGTTATGTAATTTGGGAATTGAATTGATATTTAGTTATGCAATTTATTTAATTGATTATTTTTATTTTTTGTGAAGCTAATAATTGTTAATTGGTTGATCACTTGATTTAATCATTTAATTGTGTTACATTTATTGTATTAATTAATAGTTTAAATGTTGATTGTTTTGCTTGTTTTTAAGTCACAATAATTTATGATTCTTTATATTATTTCTTTTTTATTCGTTTTTAATGTGTCAATGTTTATTTTAAGTCGTGCAGTGCAAGGAGTTTTAATTGAAAAGATTTTTTTGTAATGTCAAATTTGTATTTATTATATTTAATAGTATTTGTTTTATATTTAATTAATGGTGGGCTGTTAACTCCACTCCGCTGGAGTCTTTTTCAACTCAGCGCTCTGCATAGAGCAGAGAGTTTGACGAAAACTTTGCTAACAACCGCATAGAGGAATTTACCTGCACCGCTAATAATGATTATACTTTGGAAGCAGGCAAGGACTGGAGGCGACTGCTATAATTGGACCCCTTTGGTGATATTTTCATGAGTATATCGCACACTATTTGCTCTGCATTATTTCCGTAGTACGGCCCCTCTCTGTCCCCCACTCTCCATGTGAATCACTCCCTTCCCTTCATTCCTGGCAGGGTGACACCTTCGCCTTTGGTGTTTCCTACGCGATGTAGAGCCTCAGGGAGTTCGGAACTTGGAAGGTGTCATCCTTGCTATCTGCCTCGAACTGTTTTCTTTGACTGCAACCTGACAACCAGCTGCCCTTCTTCCACCCGGCAGGTAGGCACGCACCTTCTCACGCTAACCAAGCATGCCTGCCTGCTGAGGTGGCCTACTCTGATAAGGTGTCGTACAGCAGGATTACGCTTGTCATATGCATCCATCAGTAAACAGACACTCTTGCACAGCTTCTTCTGGGAAACTAACAACTGGCAATGAGAGTTCATACCGAGGGGAAGAGATCAGGCAGTTTCCATGAGACCGATAATATGTGTACATGCACTCATTTAAAATGTCACTCATTTCCCATTTCCTTTAACTAATTCAAGATTGACTCAATCCTGCTGGAATCTCCCAAACAACAACTAGCTCCAAAAAAAAGAACGGCATTAACCACCTGAGCTATCTGACGAGCTTTCATGAATCATCTAGCGATCAGACTTCAGTTTCACATATTGGCCGCAGCCAGGCTCTGTGACTGCAGAGGGAAAGATACATTTGTGCATGGAATACAAGCCGGGATGCAATATAATGTGAAAATACAGGTGTTAATAGAGGTTCAGAAAGGGAGGACACATGAAACTAAAACATAGCATGATACAAAGAATGAGAGAATCCAGATCCTAATAAAGAAATACAGGGTCTCTAATACAAATATATAGGAGATGCGTTGTGTCATCATCTGAATTTGAATATTTGTAGAGAGCACATTTAACCCAGATGGTGTCTTGGCACTATTTACAGATAGTGGATGTTACCCAGCTCAATGGCACTAAATTCATCGACCGCAAAAGGCTAAAAGGCAGAAAAAACCCACCAGTATTCAACCCAGTGACCAGTATGGAGTGAAATCATCCCTGCATCAGATGCTTTAATCCACTGAGCCACAAGATCTGTCTCACTCTTATTTAGGGCATAATTCCATGCTTCATTCGGTAGTTCGGAAAGTTTATCACAGGAAGCAAGAAGCAATGATATTCTGTTGAGGTTCATGGCCATGGAAGCTGTCCAAAGTGCTGAAATATTTTTGAGTTGAAGTTTGTGGTGGTGCAAATCCTCAAAAGGCAGTGCTGAGAAGAACCTTTCAGCTGCAGAGGTCTGAACACTCCTGTAGCCTAGGGAATAGCATCTTAACTGCAATTGAAGTCAAAAATATCATGTTGCAGTGGAGTGCAGGCTAATATTTGTTCAAAGCGCCGGGATGCCCTAGGGTAACTGCGCGCTATATAAAATTTTAAATAATAAATAATAATAATAATAATGTTACAGTGAACTTTCGTTCTCGTTTAAAGAGTGGAAACACGGTGGCCTTTATTGGTGATTGAGCCTTACTATTATTAGTTGTGTAACTAGTTACATTTCAAAGTTAACATTTGTCAAACTAAATATGCTCAAGCTGTTTTAGAACTATTAGGTTCAAATCAGACATTTCCAAACTCAATGCCTTGAATTATTAAACCCATCTGGTCTGCACATCAGAGCAGACTGGGAAACCTGGGGCAGCCAGGCAATGGCCCACATCATTTCCCCTGCACACTGTGGGTATGAGTTACTAAAACGACTCAAGAGAGTAGGTCGGGAAGGTTAATGTCAGTAAACCCACTTCCATCTTAAACATGGTGCAAGGGAGACAAACACAATTGATTTAGAGGCATTTCTACTGTTGAACGGTAACCTATCCACCACTAGTTTGATTAGTGCGTAATGATAAAGTTTTTGAAGCAGGATAATAAAATATCACCATTTACAGGCTGACAGGCATAAATACAGTCAAATCAATAAGCATTGATCCAGAAAGCATTCTTTAATATTGAATCTGCCACGCCCGCAGGGCTCCATGGAATTTGGCGGAGTTTTCGGTAACTTCGCGGAATTCTGCGATGTGAAACTCCATGAGCTCTGCCCAAATAGTACATTTGAAGATCAAATGTCCAACAATTTCCCTCCTGTGATTCAGATTGGAGTGAGAATAGTAACTATGACCCTTCAAAAGTCCAACACTTTTGTCAGTTTTGCTTAAAATGAAGTGTGAATAGTACATCTTAGTCTTCTAAAGTCCAACACTTTCCCTCCTATTGGAGTGGGAATAGCAAACATGACCCATGCAACGTTCACATATTACCCTTTTATTGCTTAGTTAGGAGTGCTACTATTTATTTTACATTCTTTTATTGTTTTTTAAAAACATTAAACAATTACATAATTCATATCTCTATTTTCCATTTTCAATTATTGGTTTATTCCTATTTAGTTTTATTAATTTATTCTGATTTGCTCTATAGTTTTCCTGCACACAAGTCAAGTCAAGTCAAAGAGTATGTTTATTTAGATCGTAATCTTTAAAAAAATACATAGCAATTCATTATTGATTTAAAATATTCCCCAGCAATCACTCAAGCAGTTTAAGAGTTAAAATCTTCTACCATTAGTTGTATAATGATCTCCCCCTAGATACATGACATTTAAAAATGGATGCTCATACAATCAATTCCTTAGTTAAATCCCTATCCCATTAAAATTAATAAAACCAACTATATTCTAGACAAGATTCAAATTCCTCGTTATAAAATTCTAAAATATTATTTCTGACTTATTATAAAACTCTGTACTACCTTTATGAATTTCCCTAGAGCAATTGCAATGTCGATACTAGGTAATTCTGTGATCAGCTCAATTGCTTGCACCCGAGTTCTTATACCATATTTTACAAATATAGGGCGAAGCCAAAGTTTACGCTGATCTAAGATGTTTATACAATCCAGCAAAATGTGCACTGAGTCCCCTTTTATGCCCAGCCTACATTTACAGCACCCATTAGGATCCAACATTTTGGTTTTAATTTCTTTATTTATTAGCCGTGGGTTAATCCCAAAGCGCAACCTTAGGATCTCTTGCCTAAACCACGGTTTTGGTAGGGTGCCCAGGTAAGGGAACCAGTTTTCCTTTGCCCATGAGTTCATCATGAACTCTACCGATATTTTCTTACCAAGGTATTCCCTATCCGCGCTTCTAGTAGCTACTTGTCCATTAAACTTTAGCTCATTTTTTGTACACTCTACTATTAGGGAGTCTCGACATATGTCCACTTTCATGTTCTCGCAGTCCTGCACCATTCTCTTCCTGCACATTTTTGCCCAGTTTAAGTTACTTAGTTGTATCTCTTTCCGACACCATTGTGCAACTTTTCGTCCTTTTTCATTATCAAGGCGTTCCAAAAATCTAATCACTGCTACTTGTGATTGTACCCCCCAAGCTGTTGTTCCTAGTTCTGTTCTTATTGCTTGCACCATTGCTGATGGGGGCAGGGATAAAAGATTTTTCAGGCATTTTCCTTCCTCTGGGTCCCAGGCTCCCTTACCGCTCAAATAAAGGATTTCTGCTCCATAGAGTACTTGCGGTGGAATCATTGCACTGAAAGCTTCTAATAATGGTCGATGGGACTTATCCCCATAGTCACGGTTAAACATTTTTAAACCAGCGATTTATGTTTGTGTCTTCGCTTTTTGGGCTTCTAGGTGTGTTTGCCAGTTTAATCTTTTGTTGAACCACACCCCTAGGTAGCGATATTCATTGACAGATTCTAATTTAAGATCCCCTAAAAACCAATTAAACTTAGTCACTTTTTTCCCAAAGCATAGGATTTTTGTCTTGTCTAAATTTACCGTTAAAAATTTCTTTGCACAATATTCATTAAAAGAGTTCAGCTTCCTTTGAAGGCCTATTTCTGTTTGATCCACTATTACGAGGTCGTCCGCGTATAACAGACACGGCACCTTTTTGCCATTCATTCTTGGGCTGGCACTACCCTCCACTTCAAGCCAATCCGGTAGTTCCGATAAAAATATGGAAAATAGCTGGGGGGCCAGTGCACAGCCTTGTCTCAAACCGTGTTTGATAGGTATTTTTGGCGTCAATGACCCCTCGGTGTCCCTAATTACTTGGGCCCAGTTGCCTCGGTGCAATTCTCATAGTATAGTCAACAGGTCTCTTGGCATATTTTTGTTAATTAGTGTTTCCCAGAGGCAGCCCCGATCCACTGAGTCAAAGGCGGCTCGGAAGTCCGCAAAGCAGCAGCAGAGCTTTCCGTTCTGCTCCGTTGACTTCTTTGCAATTGCCCATAGAGAGAAGCAGTGGTCTATTGTGTAATGTCCCTCTCTGAAACCTCCCTGTTCAATGGGTACTATTGAATACTCCTCAACCCAGTCATTTAGTCTATTTAAGACTAGTTTTGAAAATACCTTTTCCCCTATGCCCAAAAGGTTTATCAATCTGTAATTCTGAGGTTCCCCCATACTGCCCTTTTTGTGGATAGGTCTAATTATTGCGCCCTTCCAGTTTAATGCCATTTTACCTTTTGTTAAAATTACTTGGAATAGTTGAGAAAGGAATCTTGCCCACCACTTTGTTTGAGACTTTAATATTATCGCTGGGAGATTATCCGGCCCTGCGGCCCGGGTTAGGTTCAACTTCTTAATCGTTTCTCCACTCGCTCTTCAGTAAACTCTAATTTGAATTCTTCTGAGATTTCCTGCCAAACTTGGGGTACTGTATCTCCTGAGGGTATTCGGGCTCCATACAATTCCCTTAGGTATTTATCCCAGGCTGCCTCATTTACGACGCATATCATTTCTCCAGCCGGGGTGGACGATGCTGATTTTATCAATTTCCAGAATTGTCTCAAGTTCTTAGCCTCGATTGACTCTAACAGCTCACCCCAGCATTTCTCTTTATAGGCCCTTTTTGCGTCGGAGACCATCTTTTTAAACCCCAGCTTTGAAATTAATGGTATGGTTTTTTCTCTCTTGGTTGAACTCTAGCTTCTGCCCTTATCTCTCTTTTTTTACTTTGGCAGTCCCTTGAAACCATTTCAAACGACTAGCCTGGTTTATTGTACCTTTTCTTTTATCCTTTTTTAATTCTATCCTAAGGCACTGGACTACTTGAGCTATTTTCTCCTCGTACCATTCCAAGTTTTCCCAAGCTGGCATAATTAATTCCATAGGTATCCAGTAGTTCTGTATACTAGCGATCCGCCTTCATTGGGTGCAACTTGTGGTTAAAATCCCCCAAAATTAACAATACATCAGAGGCATACATTTCTAAAATAACATCTATATCCTGTTTGAAATTCCCCATCTCAATTACATATTCACCCACATTGTCCCACTGCGTGTAGACATTTATGACAATTATCATTTCGCATGTCTTGTCCAGAGTCAGATGATTTAACCTGCAAGCCAGTAGCCATTTACACTTTACTTTTAACAGTACTACATTACTTAATATTTTTGTCGAGATAAGTGTCATAATTCCCACCGATGGGTGGCCAATTCTTTGCCTCTTGGCCAGTCGATTTAGTTGATGGTAGCCCTCGAAGCTAGGGGTTTCGCCGCATGCCCAGGTCTCTTGTAGGCAGGCAATTGCTACTTTATTTACTTGTTTCTTTATATGTTCTTGTTTTAACTCATTGCCTAACCCATTTACATTCCACGATAAGAGACTTAGGCTATGCGGCACCCCTCCCTCCTATTCTATCTCACTTAGACCACCAGCTTCCCCCATTCCATCCAAATATCTCTCCGAGGGGTCACCTAGATAACTACCTTGGCTCCAGCTACCCCACAAGTCCTCTTTTACAGTGTTGTTTATCACTACCTTCAGGCGGCTACCCTCTTCTTCGTTAACCTTTTGTAGCCTGACCTGTCTCCTCTCCAGACCTGCATGGCACTTTAGAAAATTCCTTCCAGGTTGTAATTCGCCCCTTAGATCTTTTTCTGTGATCACCCTTACTCCCCCTTGGAGTATCTCGCTGGCTGCTTTCATGATTGCCATTTTTACCAGGTCCGAGTATTTACCAGGTCCGAGTATTTACCAGGTCCGAGTATTTACACACACGCACACACACACACACACACACACGCACACGTATATATATATATATATATATATATATATATATATATATATATATATATATATATATATGTATATATATATATATATACAATTTTGTATTGCCATTTTTTAATAATTTGTTGTGATTTACTTTTTATTAATAGTTTGAATATCAATATCACTGTGCCTCATCAATGTGGTGCTTTTTTCCCAGAGAGAGACAAGCAAGGTATATTCTTATGTAACCATCCAATATATGTTGTGATTCATTTTCATTAATTATTTAAATAATGTTCTATTTCTATAGTCTATGTTTGTATTGTATTAATTGTATTTTTATTATTTTAAGAAAATATTCTTTTGATTTTTCTAAATGTCTCATTAAAATGTCGGTTGGTAAGACCCTCCAATCGACGTGTCCATGGAAACATTCCGACTGAATTAACACGCCATTCGGATACCATTTCGCCCAACTGTGTCGGTTGAAAACAAGTCCGAACCGACGAATAGGTTGGAAAGGCTGTTGCATAGGCATTCCAGTTACGAACAAGCATCGGTTGTCATCCGTGCAGATTAGGATGCATCCAACGCGGTTGCAAAACCGTGTCGGTTTGTGTTTCACATAGCAAGTGTAAAATACAAAAATCAGTCTCAACAAGCGTAGGCAGCACCCAATTTTTTTTTAAATATTAGGCATGCCCACTAATCCACCTATATAAAAACCAAAGAAATTACTATGAATCTTTGCTCACACAATACAGTTGCTAGCCCAAGAGAGGAGTCCTTCTCCATTCCCTGCTCTCAGGCTTGCACTCACTCAAGCAATGCATCCACCCCACTACTTGCACATATCAGTTTTTTTTTCTTAAATTCCTTTTCTCAAATACACCTACTATTTCACATTCACACTTGACCTCACACTCACCCTCACCACGCCCAAGAAGAAGCAGCCACGTTTTAAAGATAAGGAGTTGATAGTGCTTGTTGATGAAATCATCAAAGAAGAGCCACATTTATTCAGGAACCTAGTCCAACAGAATCCATCATCCAGAAAAATAGGATATGGGACAGGATAGTCAACAAAGTGAACACTGAAGAACCTGTCCTATGCTCACTGGATAATATCAAGAGAAGGTGATACGAAGTGAGAAGGTGGGTCAAAAAACAGTGTACTAAAGAACATGTGAACACACAACGGACTGCTGGTAGCCTTCCTGCATTACTTGTGCACTTTACTTCCTGGGAGGAGAAGGAGCATGCTATCCTTCCACCAGGGAGCTTGTATGGAATACCAGAAGGTATAGAGTCTGGTAAGTAGCTACTCCACATTCCACTAAAGATAGCATTTACACCTCTGCAGACATCTCCATAATGGACCCAGTTAACTAAATGACCCTTTTTAGATTTTAAAAAACAATAGTCAATGAGCATGTGATGTGAATGTAATAAAGTTAAACCACATACCTGCAATGAACATAAAAAGGCTTAAAACTATTGCCATGTACACACTTCTTCCAAACTCACATCAAGGCTTTGTACTCCAAACACCAGTCCCCAGTGTCAGACATCTTACCAGTACATTTACACTCACTGACAGGAAAGCAAAGTTCCAGTTGACCTGGTTGGGTTGGGTGGGATGGTGTATGGCGGACAGTGTCTGATGGGAGATGGAGTCAGTGCAAACATTCCTCCTCCCACCCAGCCCTCCACACCCATCTTGAAGTTTGCTTTCCTGAGAGTGAGTGGAAATGTACCAGCAAGATGGCTGACACTGGGGACTGGTGTTCAAAGCACAAATCCTGGATGGGAGTTGTCGCTATCTCAGACATCAAGCACCAGTGTCAACCATCTTGTGAAGACATTTCACTCACTTTCAGGAAAGCAGAGTTCCAGGTGGGCTGGTTGGGATGGATTGGACGGTTTGTGTAGGACAGGGCCTGATGGGAGTTGGAGGCAACCCAAACAGTCCTCATCCAAAACAGACCAGCAAGCCCACCAGGAGCCATACTTTCCTGACAGTCAGTGGAAGTGTACTAGCAAAATTAATGACACTGGCAACTGGTCTTTGGAGCACAAGGCCATGATGGGAGTTGTGTGCAAGTTAGACACCAGGCACCAGTGTCAGCCATCGTGCTAGTACACTTTCCCTCATTGTCTGAACACCACTCTTCCTGGTGGGTTGGATGGTCTGGGTAGAAGGAGGAGTTTTTACACTGACTACATCTCCCATAAGGCTGTGTCCTACACACACACGTCCCCACCCTGCCCAAATAGCACCTCTTTAAATATGCTTTCATGAAAGTGAGTGGAATTATACTGGCAAAATTGCTGACATTGGTGGATGGTGTCGGGAGCACAAAGACATGATGGGAGTTGTGGTCAACTCAGACTCCAGGCATCATTGTCAGACATCTTGATAGTCCATTTTCCCTCACTGTCAGGTAAGCAGAGTTCCAAGTGGGCTGCTTAGGATGGATGGGAAGGTTTGTTTAGGACAGGGCCTGATGGGAGATGTAGTCAGTACAAATACTTCTCCTCCAACACAACCTAACAAGCCCACCAGGAACCATGCTTTCCTGACAGTCAGGGGAAGTGCTCTAGCAATATGGCTGACACTGTGGAATGCTGCTCAAAGCACAAGGCCTCTATGGGAGTTGTGGCCTACTCAGACACCAGGCACCAGCATCAGCCATCTTGCCAAGACATTTCCCCTCACTTTCAGGAAAGCAGAGTTCCAGGTGGGCTGGTTGGGATTTATGGGAAGATGTGTTTAGGGCAGGGCCTGATGGGATAGGTTGTCAGTGCAAACTCTCCTCCACCAACCCAGCCCAACAAGCCCACCAGGAACCATGCTTTTCTGACAGTCAGGGGAAGTGCAGGCAAAATGGATGACACTGGGGACTGGTCTTTGGAGCACAAGACCATGATGGGAGTTGTGGTCAAGTCAGACACCAGGCACCAGAGTCAGCCAATTTGTTAGTACACTTCCCCTCATTGTCTGAACACCACTATTCCTGGTGGCCTGGATGGGCTGGGTAGGAAGAGGAGTGTTTGCACTGACTACCTCTCCCATCAGGCCTTGCCCTATACACACCTTTGCACCCTGCCCAAACAACACCCCTTTTACTATGTGTGGTATCTTCCACCCTTTCTTCCCCCGCCAGCTCTGCAGACAAAGGAGCGGCTCGCGGTGACATCACTCAGAATGTCACCGCGACCAGCGTTCCAAGACGAGCGCCTGGGGAACAGTGTGAAGCTGCCACCCGCCGGGGCCATTGCTGTGGCTGGGGTCGCTGTATGCCCTTTGAATCTGAACTCTAATAAACGTTTAACTGGACCCTAACCTACCTGCGTCTGGTTATATTACCAATATCACACTGGCGACGAGGGTCATTCAGACACAGCGACCTCAACACGCCCGTGAGGTAAAAAAGCTTTTAAGCTGGTGAAGAATAATCGTATGCGGCAGAAGCAGACTGAAGTGCTGCGATCGATTTCTGGAGAGGAGCGACGGCAAGTTGACATCAGCGGGGAGAGCAGTTAAGCACCAGTTCCGTAAAGTATCGAACGTTGTGAAGTGTCAGCTGTGTGCGGGCGGACTGTGCTGTTACCCACGCGTGAAGGGCGAACGGAGTATAAATTAGTGGCGGACGTCACGAGAGAGAGTGGCGCGGCGGCGAAGAAAAACTTAGGTTTCACATCCCCTCTAACAGGAGCACCGGCTGTGATCATCCGACAGAGGGTGGCAGACTGGATTACCTGAAGTGTCTGCTAAGAGCTAGATGTTCTGCGTGGCTTAAAGACTGGTGGAGATGCTGGCGGCGTGTGGCGATGGGAATTCCGACTGACAAGTTGGCGCATTTGCACCTCCCTTTGTGACTGTCATAAGCCCTACCCCGACAGCGTGTAGCGACGCGGGCCCTGTCCGGCGCACATGCTCCGGCCGGTCTGGTTTAAACTGAGGTGACGAGTGGTGCGAGCGGCGCGCTACTCAGACGTACATCCAGGCGAGCCTAGTCATCTCGATTTTCATATCGCCCGGAAGAAAGATCCCCACTCCTTTTGTAACGTAAAAACTCACTTGTGCTCTTCCCCATGATCCTTCGTCATCTGCTCACAGGGGATTAGGCCTTACTGAAATCACTGGTGGGGCAAGGAAGGTAGCAGTGTGTTATCCTCCTCAGACTGGAAATGTCCTGTGCTTGAACAACAACAGGGCGAATTTCAAGCTTGTATTCGCCCCAGTGAGAACAGACTCGCATGCCACTGTGCCACCCAGTGGTTTAAAATTGGGTTTGTCCTTGTTATCTGTAAGGGTGCAGTATTAGTGTTCTGTTCAGAAGACCCATTTGGTTTAGTGCATTTACATTGCTTTGTTTACTGTTGCCAGTCACTTCATTTCTTATTGTACCCCGCATTACTCAGTACAAGCCTTCCCCTACAGTACCTCGGGAAGGCTTTCAGTGACACTGTAACTATGCAGAGTGTAACGCCCCCACCCTTCTTCTTGACTAACCCAGGGGAACCTACAATTCAGTGGAAAAAGGTGTTCTTAAATTATGCTACTGTGTGTAGCCCAAATCTTGGGTTAGAGAGGAAGGTAGCATTATTGGCGTATTACTTAGGAGCAGAGGGGGAAGAGGTTCTAGATCACCTCCTAGATCTAGGTGCGCAAGAAGCAAGAGGTCTAAATGAGCTAGAAGTAAGCTTAAAGAAATTAGATTTGCACTATCTCCCGAAGACTAGCACCACAATGGAGAGATGCCATTTTGGGAAAAGAGTACAGAAGGAAGGGGAATCTATTGAGGATTTTGTCTCAGACTTTAGAAAACTAGCTGCAACATGCAAGTTTGGTGGTGCAAGTGAGGAAAGGATCAGGGACCAGTTCGTGTTAGCTTGCAGGATGGAGCGTGTACGTGAGGAATTGTGGCTTAAGGATGACCCACTCCTAAGGGAGGTCTTAATAGTAGCCAAGCAGGTAGAACACATGTTGCAGTGCGTCAGTGAAATAAAACAGGACAGTAGGGAGAAAAGAAGCGAAGACAAACCCAAAGTAAGCGAGGTTGTGACTGATTGTGAGGGTGTGTCTGTGATCAAGGGCCAGAAAATAGTGAACAAAGAACAGAAAGAGAACAAACCGGGATGGTCATTCAAGGGTGCCTGTTACAGGTGCGGTAAGCAAGGGCACATGGCAAATGATAAAGAGTGTCCTGCCCTCAAGTTCACATGCAACAAGTGCGGAAAGAGAGGCCATTTCTGGCAGTATTGCAAAAGCGGACAGGGATTCAGTAGACAGGGTAAGGACAGGACAAACACAGTATGTGATGAAATAGTTGTGCAAGTTGGTGAAGGCCAGGTCTGCAGCCTTAAAGACACTATAATAGTAAAAGGCACCGAGTTGGAAGCACTGTTCGATTCCTGTTCAAGAATAACAATTATCAGTGCGAAAGAATTTTCACGAGTGTCCAAGGGGAGGATAATCTTGAGGAAAATGGATGTGAGGCCCGGGGGATATGCGGGTCGCTCCATCTCTATGAAAGGATACTTTTGGGACAAAATTGAATACAAAGACAGAACAACAATGTCTAAAGTGTATGTGTCTACTGTCGGTGATAACATTTTGGGTTGGCAAGCAGAGAAAGAGTTGGGGGTCTACCTTAATCCTAACAGCAATCACCAAATTTTAATACAAGAGATACAAGAGCCGGAAGAGAGTTTAGTGACAGAGTTCAAGGAAGTATTCAAGGAAGAGCTGGGATGTTTGAAGAACTACTGCCACAAGATTAAATTGAAAGAAAACGCGAAGCCTGTAGTATCCAAAGTCAGGAAACTACCCATTGCCATCCAAGAAGCGGTGAAGACGGAACTCGAGAAATTGTGCAAAGCAGGAGTCATCGAACCGGTGGAAGCGACAGAATGGCTGGCACCCATCGTGGCCGCACAGAAAAAGGATGGGTCGGTTCGGCTGTGCATTGATCTTAGGGCTCTGAACAAAGAGGTCGTGGTCGACCGTTTCCCACTGCCCAACATCACCCAGATGATGAGCATGCTAGAGGGCGCAAGAGTATTCTCTACACTTGACCTCACTTCAGCTTACTTTCAAATCAAGCTTCATGAAGAGTCTCAAGAACTCACAGCGTTCGTGACACCCATGGGCGCATACAAGTTCAAGAGGATGCCCTTCGGGTTGGTATCTGCGGCAGCCGTGTTTCAGAGGCTCATGGGAAATATCTTGAAGGAGATTCCTGGTGTTGTATGCTACCAGGACGATGTGCTACTTTTTGCCAGAGACCATGTGGAGCATGATAAGAGACTGAGACAAGTGCTGACCAGGTTTAGGTCGCAAGGACTAACAGTAAGGAGAGAAAAGTGCGTGTTTAGGTGTTCGGAACTGGATTTCTTGGGACACAAAGTGACAGCGGAAGGAATCCACCCCAAGGCAGAGCTCCAGAACACCATCGTAAATCTGGCGCCACCAAAGAGCAAGGACGAGATCAAGTCTTTTATGGGGATGCTAGAGTTCTACGGCAAATTCATACGGAACCTTGCAAGGAGAACGCATGCTATCAGGTTGTTGTTGAAAAAGGAGACGGTGTTCAACTGGAGTCAGGAGTGTCAGAGAGAGTTTGAGGACGTGAGGAATGCTCTTGCAGAAGCACCCAGCCTGAAGTCTTACATACCCAATCGTACGACAATAGTCACCACCGACGCAAGCGCAAAAGGGCTAGGAGCGGTGCTCACTCAAGTAAGCAAAGACGGAGAAGAAACAATAGCTTTCGCCTCAAGATCCCTTCAGAAGTCAGAAAACAACTACTCCGTGATCTAAAAGGAAGCCTTAGCAGTATTCTGGGCATTGAGCAAATTTAGGGATTTCCTGTGGGGCACAACGTTCATCCTCCGTACCGACCATAAGCCATTGGTGGAAGTTTTCAGTAAGAAGGGCCTGGATGCGATCTCCAGCAGGATCAGGCGTTGGGTTGTTGGCCTACAGGAATACACTTTCGGTGTCGAGTACGTCCCTGGAACTCGTAATTTTGCAGCAGACTGTTTATCGAGGCTTGTGAAAGAAAATGATGAGAACGAAGCGCATGACAAAATGGAAGATGAATTGGAAGACCACCAAATGGAAAATATGTGCGCCATCCAGAGAGCGATAGGTGAGGAAACATGGAAGTGTGCACTAAAGGATGACGAAGTCTTGGATGAAGTGTGCAGAAGGGTAAAAGACAGATGGAAACATGAAGATAAACGTGTGGAAGCTCTGCGGCCATTCTGGATTGTAAAAGATGAATTGTCCGTGGTCGATGAATGTCTGTTCAGGGGGACGAGGTTGGTACCTCCTGTGTCGGTGAGAGAGAATCTTATTGATATGGCTCACGATGGCCACCTGGGCATCACCAAGACCAAACAAAGGCTGAGAGAAGACTATTGGTGGCCGAGCATGGACCTTGCAATTGAAAGAAAGGTGAGGGACTGCATTCCGTGTAGCATCAGCGACAAAGTACTGAGACAACTGACACCTTCAATGGTGTGCAGGCCACCCCCATCGGGATCCTGGGAAGAGTTGGCGCTGGACATCGTAGGTCCATTGACGGGAGAGGTGCGCACGCCGTACATTCTGGTGCTCATGGATTTGTACTCCAGGTGGCCGGAAGTGAAGTTGGTGAGCGAAATCACAACTAAGATCGTCATTGAGTTCCTGCAAGGGTTGGTTGAAAGGGAAGGATTACCCAGCAGTCTACTCACGGACAATGGGGTGCAACTGTGTTCGAAAGAGATGGAAGACTTTCTTGAGGAGAGAGGAATCACACACAAGTGTTGTGCCCTGTATCACCCTGAGACCAATGGCATGGTTGAGCGTTTTAACAAGACCCTCAAGGAGAGTATCCAGTTAGCCAAGGCCAGCGGCATGAATTGGAAGGAAGAAGTATGGAGGCCGATAGAAGCGTATAGGTTCACCCCGCACCAGACGACGGGAGTCACCCCGTTCGAATTGCTCCGAGGAAGAATACCCAACACCAAACTGTCCCCAGGGTGGATGGGGTGGCATAAGGGATGGTCAGACCACTCCAAAGAAGAGAAAGGATTAGTGAGGCAGGAAGAAGCCATGGTTGAGAGGAAAGAAAGATTCGACAGGCTCAACTCTACACAGGAGGCCGGGTTCAAAGTAGGAGATGACATTAAGATCAGGACACCCACTGGCAGGGCAAGTTGGTCAGGATACAGTAGGCCCACCAAGATCACTAAATTGTTCAGGAATGCTGTAAAGACCCAGGAAGGAAAGATCTGGAACCTGGGAAGAGTAGTGAGGTTTCACCCACCCGGTCAAGGTTCATGTAGAGGCAGTGAGGGTGAGGGGGACTCCGAGGGGACCATAAGCTTCCCTCCCAGGAAACTGTGGCCGGTCCCCCACCCAGGTGGAAGGACTAGCCGGAGAATGACCAGACCACCCAGACATTTTGAACAGTATGTGATGATGTAATTTTTCTGTTACACTTTTGTTCTCTTGTTCAATTCTGTTGTTTCATTCCGCTGGGAAGGGGGATGTGTGGTATCTTTCACCCTTTTCTCCCCTGGCAGCTCTGCAGACAATGGAGCGGCTCGCGGTGACATCACTCAGAATGTCACCGCGACCAGCGTTCCAGGACTAGCGCCTGGGGAACAGTGTGAAGCTGCCACCCGCCGGGGCCATTGCTGTGGCTGGGGTCGCTGTATGCCCTTTGAATCTGAACTCTAATAAACGTTTAACTGGACCCTAACCTACCTGCGTCTGGTTATATTACCAATATCACACTATGCTTTCAAGAAAGTGAGGGGAATTGTACTGGCAAGATGACTGACACTGGTGCATGATGTTTAGAGCACAGTAACTTGATGGGATTTGTGGTAAACTCAGACACTAGGCACCAGCGTCAGCCATCATGCCAAGATATTTCCCCTCACTTTCAGGAAAGAAGATTTTCCAGGTGGGCTGGTTGGGATGGATGGGAAGATGTGTGAAGGACAGGGTCTGATGGGAGGTATTGTCAGTGTAAACACTCCTCCGCCAACCCAGCCCAACAAGTCCACCAGGAACCATGCTTTCCTGACAGTCAGTGGAAGTGTGCTAGCAAAATGGATGCCACTGGGACTGGTCTTTGGAGCACAAGGCCATGATGGGACTTGTGGACAAGTCAGAAACCAGGCACCAATGTCAGATAATTTGCTAGAATGCTTCCCCTAATTGTCTGAACATCACTCTTACTGGTGGCCTGGATGGACTGGGTGGGAGGAGTGTTTACACTGACTACATATCCCATCAGGCCCTGTCCTACACCTGGTTAATACCCCGGATGCTTCCTCTTCTGTGGCGCAAGAGACTTGGCTCCTCTTCCGGTTCCTTCCCCTCCTGGGGCCTAGTTACCCCATCCACGTTGTTCTCTATAGTTTGCTCTTGAATGAGTTTGAAGTCACCCTGAAATAAAGTAAATACACCAAATTGAAGAAGCACACACAACGATTTAGTCATGAGAGAGTGTACCCCTATATACTGGACCACCATATCCCATCATCAAATAACCAGGATTTCAACAATAATGGAGACATGTCAGACTCAGGCTCCAATAGCTCGGGCTCCAGTAGGTACAGCGGATCCACTTACCAGGGAAGAAGGAACCAAGGAAGAAGAACAAACTATAGAGGACAAAGCGGATGGGGTAATTATCAAGGTCCCCATCCATACACTCCTTATCCCTACGGTCCACAAATACCGCAAGGTCCCATGGCACCCTTTAACCACTGGCATGCCCCACAAGATTATCAGTACTATCCACCAAACCCACCATTTTTAGGATTCCGGAAGAGGAGCCAAGTCCACTGGGCCGCAGAAGAGGAAGCATCCAGGGTATCGACCAGGAGTATGTCCTGGGCCCTGAGCAACCAACCAGGAACCAGCAGGTAGACCACCTAGTGGTGAATCTTACCGACCAAGACCTCGCCCAAGCACAAAAGAAATCCTGGAGAAAGGACTGGGTTTCATACCCACGGAGAAACTAGATACATTCTAACTTCTCAAGGAGATCAATGAATTCATACGAAAGTTGAAATTGAAAATCTACTTCAAAGACAAGGAACCACAAACCAACGGAAATGATGACACAGGTTTGTGGGTAAAATCCACATTCACCCCCCCTGGTAGTCCATTACCAGTGGAATTACTGGCATTTGAGACGGCAGTCATGAAGCAGGTTGACGAAATGGATCCATACGAACATCGTATTTTTCACAATACCACCAAAGAACAAAAACAGGCCATCAGAGAATTAGCCAATAACAACGACATAGTCATTAAGCTGGCCGATAATGGAGGAGCAATAGTGATCCAATCTTCAAAAGCATACAACCAGGTATGTCAACACCTCCTACAGGACCAAAGGAACTACGAGATCCTTACAGCAGATCCAACACAGTCAATTCGATCAAAATCGTGAGCATTTGTTTATTTATTTATAAGGCGCGACATTCATCACTTGAGATATCACGGTGCTAAGATAGCAGAATAGTGGAGAGTAGGGTCAGTGTGGCTAGTGGATGTGGCTTCAGTCTTTAGGGAATAAGTATGTTTTGAATTTCTTCCTGAAAATAGTGTATACTTTAGTCATCCTAAGTTCGACTGAAAGCTCATTCCGGTGCAGTGCTGCAAGATACGAAAAAGTGCTGCCTCCTGCCCTGGATTTTTAAATCCTTTTCATTTCAGCAAGTGCTTGATGATGTGACCTTAGGCATCTGGGAGGGATGTAGAATTGTATTTTATTCTGAAGAATCTTAGGACTGTGTTGTGGAGTGCCTTGTGGGTATGCCCTAAGAGCTTGAATCGTGCTCTTTGGCGCATGGGCAACCAGTGAAGTTGTTTTAGACAGTCCGTCGCTGAGCTATATTTGCCCTTATTGCACACCAGTTTGGCTGCAGCGTTTTGCACCACTTGTACGCATTTAAAGTGGTAGTCTGGCATGCCCATAAAGAGAGCATTTCTATAGTCCAGTCTGCTAATCAGTAGGGCTTGTGTGACTGTCCTTCTTCTTTCTAGGGGGATCCATGGAAAGAGCCTTTTTAGAAGCTTCAGTGTGGCGAAGCTTTTTCCACATAGTGTCCTGTCCGTACCTGGTCCTGCATAGATAATTTGTTGTCATTTATCACACCCAAGTTTTTTGCGCACTGCTAGGGGGCTGGAATGTCTCTAAGTGAGTAGGGCCACCAGGATGCATCCCAGATGTGGTTGGCTTTGCTGAAGAGGAGGATATCAAATTTATCGGCGTTCAGCTTTAGGCAGTGGTCTGACATCCAATTTGCCATTTCAGTGAGACAGCTGTTAAGTTTTCTTTTGGTGTCATCATGCCCATCTCCAATGGCTATTGTTAATTGTGTGTCGTCCGCATAAGAGCACACACCGAAACCCCACTTAGTCCCAATAATTTTTGCTAAGGGTGATACATATGTGTTGAATAAAGTGGGGCTAAGGGGTCCTCCCTGCGGGACGCCACAAATTAATGTTTTTGGACTTGATGAGAAGGCACCCAGTTACATGGTTTGAGTTCTGTTGTTCAGAAATGAACTGAGCCATTAACGGGCCTTTGCATGTATCCCTTTTTTCATGTAGGGTTTTTAGTAGGAGGTGGTGGGAGACCGCGTGGAACGCTGCCGACAGGTCTAGTAGGATCAGGGCCACAGCCTTACCCTGGTCCAGTAATGCTCTTATGTTATCCAGGACGGCCTGGTGGAGGAAGTCATCTCCCACAATTGGGTATGAACTAAAGAAGGGGAATTCCTTATTGGAAAGTCACCAACTATTCCGTATTTTATTACGATACCCAAAATTGACAAGAACCTATCCCAAACTCCAGGCCGACACATTGTATTATGCATTGGGTCTGTTTTAGAACCATTGTCTAAGTTAGCTGATGTGTTTCTACGTCCATTGGTAAAACAAACAGATACCTATCTCAAGGACACAAAAGACATCTTGGTGCTCTTACATGACATGAGCTGTGACGCAACAAAGGAATTGCTAATGGGCCTGGCTGTAGAGAGCCTCTATACTAGCCTACCACATGGTGAGACTTTACGCATCATAGAAGATGTCCTCTTTGGGATTGATTGGGAGTACCAGACCACACGTAAGATAGTCATGGACTGCCGTAAAATGGCCCTTACCAAAAACTTTTTTCAATATAGTAACACACTCTACCTCCAGAAACACGGGACCAGCATGGGCAGTACATTCACCCCAGGATAGCCGGTCTATATGTCCAGCACCTTGAGTCACACAATATTCTCACTACTAATAATCCTTTCCAACAACACATCAGGGTATAGAAACGTTACATAGATGACGTTCTTGTCATTTGGAATGGCGATGAGGTAACGGCAAACAGATTCATGACCTGGTTAAATCATCAGAATCAGTTCCTTAAATTCACCAACACCATCTCAAACGAGGAACTTGTATTTCTGGATCTCAACATCTTCCCAAAAGGTGGGGTATTAATAACTACTACACATTTCAAAGCAACAGCCAAAAATTGTCTTCTCCTTTATGACAGCTTTCATCCCAGACACTTGCGGGATAATCTTCCCTACAGTCAGTTCTTACGACTGAGGAGGAACTAAACTGGCATTAAGGATCAAATTAATTAAAT
Organism: Lissotriton helveticus; assembly: GCF_964261635.1. NCBI lineage: Eukaryota > Metazoa > Chordata > Amphibia > Caudata > Salamandridae > Lissotriton > Lissotriton helveticus. The sequence goes on along the minus strand of NC_136059.1, from coordinate 710,588,661 downwards.
TAAATTAATTTCAAAACCCAAGCTGAAGAAATTGGTGAAAATGAACTATCCTACCAAAGTGGTGGAGAATGCACTGAAACGCACTAGGAACAACAATAGGGACGCCCTGTTTGAACCCATGCCACAAAAAGTTAGGGAAGGCAGACAGATCTGCATCACAACTTTCAATACTTGTTCCAATCAAGTAACCAAAATAATAAACAAACACTGGCGAACACTCAGCTGTGGACATCTGAACCTCTTGAAACCAATGTACTTGCACAGAAAAGGAAAATATGTACGTGGCTTAGGTGTACATACAAGACCGTGAAAACTGACAGGTAGTGGAGTGCCTAACACTCTGCTTCCACCATTCAAGGCTCACCATCCCTGTGGTCAATGTAGTGTTTGCCATCTAACTAGAATGAGTAAGGACATTACCTTTAACAACAACATCAAATGGGAACAACGTAGATTCACCAAGTGAAATAGCAAAAATGTGATCTACATGATCCCCTGCCCTTGTGGCCTACAGTATATCGGGATGACGACATGCCCTGTGAAAGTCTGCGTAATGTGAAATGCAATATAGCCACAACAAAAATGTCAACCCACTACCTAGAAACCAACCATACCACTCTAGACCTGCAGTGGACAGTTATCGAACAACTGGACTCAGAAGCCACTGTTTTTGAAAAGGAACAAATGTTGGGTCTTCTGCCTTGACACACACACCAAGGGCCTCAATGTGGGTTTCCATGGGGACAAATAAAATAGTATACTTTAATTTAGCTATTATACGTGAAAGGCGTTGTTATAACGCATTCTGTTCCTCACGAATAGTTAAGGGCTCCATACATGATCCATTCAATAACACTGTTTTCAGACACTGCCTTTCTATTTCTTCACTTATGTTTGGTAATGTGGTAATTCTGCATATCCAAGCACAGATACATTCAATCATAAACCAACCAAGAAGCACTGCCACATCGGGGCTCCTTTTTTGAACAAATTAGCACACTAGTGGCCCAGCTCACTGTCTTTGTGTATTTTTTAGTATTGGAAGTCCACTAGCATGTACATGACTAGTTATGCCCTTTCATCATCGCTAAACGATCACCATTTTCACTCATTTCATAAATGTAGTTAATGATAAAGTGCACAATTTTGCTTGATTTATGTACTTTCAATATATTTTTTCTAAACCCAACTTTTTTAGTTATCCCCTACCGGTATAACTGCATCCACAAACTCCTATACGTTTAAAAAAAGCAACTAGGATGTGTTTCGATTATGAGGTGGCCATTTTGTGAATTTTAACATTCTAGTCACTCAGCCGACGCTGCTCCCAAACCAGGAAGTTACTCACTCTGAAGGTAGGCGGCCATTTTTAGAGCTAGCAGTCTAGAGTTCGGTGTCCTCCCGCCCGCTGATTGCAGAAACAACTGGATACAAAAACTGCAGTATGGCAAACATTCTCCCTTCATCGGAGAATGTTCATCGGAGCCACGGGCAGGGAGTGTACCTTTGGGTTAGAGAGCAGCTTTAAGGAAGTGAGTACGGTATTGAGGATACCCTGGGCAGCAGATCCTGACACTTTACGAGCTTGAATATATATATATATATATATATATATATATATATATATATATTACCTACTGGCGGTCGTCAGTAGGTAGTTATAGTTAGGATCGATTTCCATAGGGAAATCGCAACATTCTATTTGGAATAACTTTGGCGTCGGTTGAGGAATCCGCCTGAATTTTTCAGCAACTTTGCCTCGCGGCGCTCCTCTCCTTCCCTGACAGTTTGGGGGGCATTCGTCAAGTGGGGGCCGAGATAAAAGGGGTCCCAAAACGTGTTTTCCCCATGTTAATTTCCATAGGGTGGTCTGTCGCACTTTTAGCTCGAACGCCTGAATGGATTTTCACCAAACTTGGCAAAATTGTAGGGACTGGTAGCCCGATGTGCCTTTGCTATGTCTCAAGATATGTGCTCCAGAGGATTTTGAGTAATTTAGGTTCCAAAAAATTTATATATCTAGAGCCGCGTCCCGGTACGCGTACCGGGGAGCGCTCCGGGCGCGCCACGCGACTTGCGCACGGCAAGCTGATTGGCTCTCAGGTGTCTGTAAACATTCGAAACAGTCCGCAGCGGCCGCCATCTTGTGTCTCGGTAGGATCGAGACACAAGAGGTGGTAAAAATAAAAGGGAAAATAATGAAAAGGGGGCAGGGTAAACCACATGCACACAACCCTACACCCCCACAGTCACACACTCCCCACACACACCTTACACACGCACACCTCCACCCACACCCAAACACCCCACAGCCCTACACCAACACTTTATACATCCACACCCACAACCACACATCCCACACACCTAGACACACACACACACCTCACCCCCCCAACACACACACGCACACACAGATACCTCACAGACACACCTCACACATCCCACACACCTCCCCCCCACACACACACACACCTCACAGACACATCCACACATCTCACACATACACACACATGCTATACACATACTCCCCACACCCACACAGACCCCAAACACACCTCACACACCCACACTTCCACCTACACCGAAACACCCCACACACCCACACCCACACACACTTTACACACCCACATCCCCACCCACACCCACATACCCCACACAGATACACACCTCATCCCCCCAGACACACACACACATACACACCTCACAGACACACCCTGCACATCCCCCACACACACCTCCCCCACCCCCACACATGGGGAAAACTCAGTGAAACACTAAAATAATAATTTAAAGTTCTTAGAGGTAGGGTATCTCTGAATAGAGTTGTTGTGTTGTGTGGGTGATTTAAGTACCAACATGTAGGTACCAATGCAGAGTCTTAAATTCAATGTACACCGTTTACTCTGTAGATATTTTGCATGTTGTTATAGAAGTTATTGTGGTATATGGAATGCATACCATAGTCTGTCAGGAAAACATAAAGAACATGGAGGCAGGAGATGAAAAAGAGATGTCAAATACACTTTAGAGATAATATAGTGGGAGAAAGGAAGTATCTATGAGGAAAATTACTATGTAAAACAAAAAAGTTGCACAGTATACTATAAGTCTCACATTATATTATATTCATTTTGGTACTATTTCATTGATTGCATATAAAAAAGAATAATGTCTGGAACAATTTTTAATTATTAAATATAAATGTATTGCTCTGATTTTTCAAAATGTAATAAGACTTCCAACATTATGTTGTCGGGAATGTCCTCATTTGGATTACATGATTCCATTTCTTCCACATATTTCAGAAACTCTTCATCAAGAGACTGATCCAAAAAATCTGAATCGTTATTCTCTTCCTCTGGATTGTCCTGAAGATCGAGTTCGAATGAAATATTACATTTATTTTGATCTCCTTCCATTATGTTGCTGTAAATTGCATAAAAAATAAATATATCAGTAGAGATAGGGCACTGTTGGGTTTAAGTTCAGACAGGTAGTTTTGATTTTTTAACAGTGATGTTATCTTTGGGCAGTGTATGGTATCAGGCTGGAAGTAGAAATATAAAAAAGTGTATGTGATGAAACCTAAGTAAATTCATAATTCTACAAGACAAGCCTAAATCCATCCATAACTATAACAGAGAAGTCTATCTAAATCTATAACTATTACAGAGGGATAGTATATAACTATCAGAAAAAGTTTTCCATATTAACTTAAAGTGCACAATATACTTCATTTTTCAAAATAACAACTTACCTTTAAAAAGAAGTTGAAGTTATTAGTGAAAATCCTTTTGAAATGTACACCAGGAAGTAGTAGTCAAAATGGCTGTGTTTCCCTCTCTTTCTTTATATATATTCAGGTACATAACCAATCAAATGTCAGGTAAAAAAAGTAGAAAATGAAAGTAACATTTTAATTGGTTGTCAATTCTAACACTTCAGATGTGTTTTTGTGAAGTAATTTACCTCAGGGTATTTAGAGAGGTCTACAGGCTAAATGGCTCAATGGAATCCCATCAAATTTGGGAAAATGGTAGGGATTGGTATGTAGTATGAGCTATTCTATATTTGCTGAAAGTGTCTCCAGTGGTTTTTATGTAAATTAACTTTTAACATTTTTGGGAGCGCTTCCCGGTGCGCGCCCCGGTACGCGTACCGGCAGCGCTACGGGAGTCCTCCATTTTGTGTTTCGGTAGATTTGAGAGAGAAAATGGAGGACAAACAACGTTGGGAATGGGTATAAGGGGGCATCGTAGGCACTCCTTGACCCTCTAGGTTTTCTGAGGGGGTTTTAGGAGGTCGAAATAGGCAAACAAGAAAAAAAAAGTTTTTATTTTTCGCGGGGGGAGCGCCTGGTACGCGCACCGGGAAGCGTACCGGGGAGCGTACTATAGTGAAAAATAGTGAAAAAAGTTAGAAGAAGATAATCATTTGGAGTGATCAGAGATAGGGTAGCCCTGAAAAGGGCTTTTGGGTTCTGTGGCTGATTTAGGTACCTACAAGTAGGTACCAATGCACAGTCTTAAATTCAGGAGGAATATTCTATTCCCTTCATCTGAGAAGTGCACACCATCTTCTCTGTAAATATCTTACATGTTGTAACGGAAGTTGTTGTTGTATATTGAACCCATTCCATAGTCTCTCATGTAAGCCGAAACAGATTTATTCACATGTTTCCGTGCGTTTTCAAATTGTGGACAAAATTGGTTGGACCACTTCCATTTCTGCCTTTGGCATATATTGGAATATACCAAGGCAGTTTGTGGAAAAAGTGCCATCAATTGATCAAAGGTGTCCTTTAAAAGCATTTCCAGACCTACACCAGTCAAAGTGCCCAAGTCATTTCCTCCACAGTGCACAATTAACAGGTCAGGGTGTGGCAAATGCAAAAAGATTTTCACCAATGGAATCAATTGGTGACATTTTAATCCTCTCTGGCCAATCCATTTGATGTTCACGTTTGATAAATCAAGGTTGTGAAAATTTCTGGTACTAGCATACCTTTGAGCCCAGTGGATATAGCTATGTCCAATAATCCAGACAGAATACATGGTGAGAGGAGATTCTGATGCAGTCAGATGAAGTGTGGAAAAGAAATGGCAGTTGGAACAATAGGAGGTTGCAAACAAAAACCTGTGGAGTTTCAGTGCTCTTGAATCACAAGCAATGATTGGTAGAATGAGATAGGTGAAAACTGAACGTTAGGGTGCATGGTTGTGTTCTGTGTAAGAAGTAATTTGAATGGTTAAAAAAAAGTCATTTAAAGAAACATGGCACCAGATAAGCTGGTGTATTTGCAGGTCAAACATCCTTGCAGAGGTGATTTGCAACATTGTAGAATAAACTTTTTACCCTGGCAGCTCAGTGAGGAGGGAGTTGCTATGGTAACAGGTAGAAAAGGCTGAGGGGGGAAGGGTGTTGGTTTGAAAATACAGAGGGAGGAGTTTTGATTGGTTACCATGAGGAATATGTGTGTACAATTAGAGGTTTTCTGTGCCTTTATGGTTTGCAGTGCCTGGAGAACATACCTTTTGCTCTGCCAAAGAAATATTGGTGTGTGTATCTGACACTGTTCTGAATCTCCTAAAGCATTTGTAAAGGTGAGTTATGATTCATTTAATATACATAGAGACTTGTATACTCTATGGAGAAGATTTGGAAGCAAATTGTGTTTTTTTAATGTTGCTTTGTGTCATGCTTTTTGATAATTCTTGGTAAAAAGTTTTTACTGCATAGAGGAATTGTATTTTGTAAAATTGTGAAGTTTTAGTAGTGATATGGAATGTTTTTATTTGGGACGTGTGCTGTGTTTTTTAAATGTGAAGTCAAAAACGATTTTGTGAAAAATGAATGGATTTTAAATTTTTTAAAAGGAATAAAGAATGTGTGCATGTTTAAAGAAATACATTTGACTCTTTACAATGATGTTACCTGTGTTAACTCAGTGTAGGAAGCATATTGAGTTTGTTTGCATAGAGGAATTGTATTTTGTAAAATTGTGAAGCTTCATGTGCAAGATTTTGCCTCAGTCTTATCCCTGCTGTGAGGCAGATGGTTGTAAATATGATCTGTGCTGTGTTTCCTAAATGTGATGTCAAAAACGATTTTGGGGAAAATAAATGGATTTTACATTTTTTAAAGGGAATAAAGAATGTGTGCATGTTTAAAGAAATATATTTGACTCTTTACAATGATGTTACCTGTGTTAACTCAGTGTAGGAAGCATATTGAGTTTGTTTGCATAGAGGAATTGTATTTTGTAAAATTGTGAAGCTTCATGTGAAAGCGTTAATTGTATTTTGTAAAATTGTGAATTTTTAGTCGTGACATGGAATGCTTCTACATAGGACATGTGCTGTGTTTTGTAAATGTGATGTAAAAAACGATTTTGGGGAAAATAAATAGTTTTTACATTTTTTAAAATGAATAAAGAATGTGTGCATGTTTAATAGAAATACATTTGACTCTTTACAATGATGTTACCTGTGTTAACTCAGTGTAGGAAGCATATTGAGTTTGTTTGCATAGAGGAATTGTATTTTGTAAAATTGTGAAGCTTCATGTGCAAGATTTTGCCTCAGTCTTATCCCTGCTGTGAGGCAGATGGTTGTAAATATGATCTGTGTTGTGTTTCCTAAATGTGATGTCAAAAACGATTTTGGGGAAAAGAAATGGATTTTACATTTTTGAGTATAATGTGGCGCAAAGGTTTAAAAAATGACGCATACATGCGTCACTTTTTAAATATGGGAAAAAAAGGTACATGTTTGGGCTTTCCTGGGGAGCCTAGGTGGTGAGGATTGTATCTAAGTGCGCAGTGGACTAGGCTTCATGAAGCATATCCCTGTCTGCATTCTTAGACATAGGTGTCAATTTGACTTTTTACAATGATGTTAGCTGTGTTTTAAAACAGTGTAGGAAGCATATTGAGTGTGTTTGCATAGAGGAATGGTATTTTGTAAAATTGTGAAGCTCCATGAGAAAGCGTTTGCCTCACTCTTATTCCTGTTGTGAGGCAGGTGCAAGATTTTGCCTCAGTCTTATCCCTGCTGTGAGGCAGATGATTGTAAATAGGATCTGTGCTGTGTTTTCTAAATGTAATGTCAAAAACGATTTTGGGGAAAATAAATGTTTTTTACATTTTTGAGTATAATGTGGCGCAGAGGTTTAAAAAGTGACGCATCTACCTACATGCGTTAATTTTTAAATATGGGGCAAAAAAGGTACTTGTTTGGGCTTTCCTGGGGAGCATAGGTGTTGAGGCTTGTGTCTAAGAATGCAGTGGACCAGGCTTCATGAAGCCTATCTCTGCTGCATTCTTAGACACAGGTGTTTTGAGGCAAAATCTTGCACTTGTCTCACAACAGGAATAAGACTGAGGCAAACGCTTTCTCATGGAGCTTCACAATTTTACAAAATACAATTCCTCTATGTAAACAAACTCAATATGCTTCCTACACTGAGTTAAAACACAGGTAACATCATTGTAAAGAGTCAAATTGACACCTGTCTCTAAGAATGCAGACAGGGATATGTTTCATGAAGCCTAGTCCACTGCACTCTTAGATACAAGCCTCACCACCTAGGCTCCCCAGGAAAGCCCAAACATGTACCTTTTCCCCCCATATTTTAAAAGTGAGGCATGTAGGTAGATGCATCATTTTTTAAACCTTTGTGAAATGTACAGGAATTTATATAGCGCAAATCACCAAGCGGTTTCTAAGCGCTTGCTTAGGGAACCCGTCCTGGTATTCCCCTGTGAGATAACCCCGGCAGGGTATCCGCAAGGTGAAAGCCAGGCATCCCGCCGCGAGGGGCCGTTGTGGAGATTAAGCAAGCTATTGCCCAGAGTCGCAGAGTGTGAACCCGTGAATCGAGTAGGCACCGGAGCGAGAATTGTCGAGTCCATGGACATTTTAGGACTCAAGACCCCGCCGAGCCGGGAATTGAACCCTGGTCCCGGGCTGACCTCTGCTTCCAGGTCTGCCTCCTCTAACCAGTGAGCCACACTTCTCCACTTGTGCCACATTATACTCAAAAATGTAAAAACCATTTATTTTCCCCAAAATTGTTTTTGACATCACATTTAGGAAATACAGCACAGATCATATTTACAATCATCTGCCTCACAACATGGATAAGACTGAGGCAAAATCTTGCACCTGCCTCACAACAGGAATAAGACTGAGGCAAACGCTTTCACATGGAGCTTCACAATTTTACAAAATACAATTCCTCTAAGCAAACAAACTCAATATGCTTCCTACACTGATTTAAAACACAGCTAACATCACTGTAAAGAGTCAAATTGAAACTTGCGTCTAAAAATGCAGACAGGTATATGCTTCATGAAGCCTAGTCCACTGCACTCTTAGACACAAGCTTCACCACCTACGCTCCCCAGGAAAACCCAAACAAGTTCCTTTTTGCTCCATATTTAAAAATTGATGCATGTAGGTAGATGCGTCACTTTTTAAACCTCTGCGCCACATTATAATCAAAAATGTAAAAACCAATCATTTTCTCCAAAATCGTTTTTGACATCACATTTAGGAAACACAGCACAGATCCTATTTACAATCATCTGCCTCACAGCAGGGATAAGACTGAGGCAAAATCTTGCACCTGCCTCACAACAGGAATAAGACTGAGGCAAACGCTTTCTCATGGAGCTTCACAATTTTATAAAATACAATTCTATATAACTATATAACTCAATATTTTCTCGGGAAGCATAGGTGGTGAAGCCTGTGTATAAGAGTGCAGTGGACTTAGACATAGGTCTGATCTTCTTTGTACTTGTGGACAGAGCTGTCTTCCACTATACTTTTCAATACAGGCCTCACCTTTTGTGCACCACTGGAGAATCCTCACCTGATCTGTAACCCTGTATAGATCGTTTGCTTTTTGTCATTGCTTTGTTGTTTGGTAATACTGGTCTATAATGTGCTACTGTTTTTCTTTAACACAGATTGAAATCGTTATTTGAAGAAAAAGCAAAGATGCCCACAAAGGAAAGGACAAAGAAACAACGTAACCGGGAAAAATCAAAAACAGCAACGGAATTACAGCATTCTTCCACAACAGATACTTCAAAAAACAGGAACAAAGCTCCTGGTAAGACAACATAGGGGTCGATTCCGATCCGGTAAAATCCCCGTCCGTACGAATCGTATCCGAAGCCGTTTCCGTACGACTCGTATGGACGCCGTACGACCGGACGATTCCGATCCCGATCGGCCGACCCGGACGCGATTCGTACGGTACACGTCGATTCGTACGGAAAAGCGCACGATCACCTACACACCGTACGGCGCGTACCCCCATGATCGCAGGGGTACGCGCCGTACCCCTGTGATCATGCGGGGTACGTGCCGTACACCCAGCGTACATGGGGTACGTGCCGTACACCCACCGTACATGGGGTACGGTGCGTACCCCATGTACGCTGGGTGTACGGCACGTACCCCGCATGATCACAGGGGTATGACGCGTACCCCTGCGATCATGGGGGGTACGTGCCGTACCCGGGGGGGGGCGTTCCGTACCTGTTTCGGCGCGAACTCTGCGTTTACGACTGTTTTCGGCTCCCGTAGGAAAAGGGTCGTACGGCGCGTACCCGACACGAATCGTACTTGCTGGGTCGTAAAAACCAGCCGCGAACCGTAGTGATGTCGCGTACAGCCGGTTCCGAGTGAGACTCGTACGGAGATTTGAGTTGTACGGAGTCCTGTACGACTCGTACGGAGTTTGGCACCTGGTACGGATTGTACTTCGTCGTACGTACGGGACGTGTACGGGTACGATTCGTATGGGGAAAAAACTCTCCGTACGACGATTCGGAGCACATTTTACCGGATCGGAATCGACCCCTAAGTCTTTTTTACGTAACATATGTACATCCAAAAAAAATGATGGACACCATGTAGAAAAAGAAAATGAGAGAGTAAAATTGAAAAGGAAGGAGAGAACTTCAAAGAATCCTAAAACTGGAGCAGGAGAGAATAATATGTATAGGAATAGAAGGCAGAATCAGTTTTGAGACATTCGTAGACAAATGTTTCGCAATAGAGTGGATTTAAATTTGTTAAAAAACATTAGGAAAGGTAAACAGAGAGCTGCTTTTTATAAGAAAAAGAAAAGTGTAGAGAAGATTGTTGATCAGGCTTTTGAAGTTAAGAAAAAATTATTTATTTTAATAATCAATAGAATTAGGACACTTAACAAGACAATTGATGTTTTCAAATCAAACAGTAGATGGAAAAGAGTAATTAATCAGACACATTTTTGTAAAGTTTTTTCTGGAGAATGGATGCACAGTTCAAGTTGTGAGCCATTTTTTAATGAGGAGAGTTACTTTCAGGAGAATGATTTAGTGCATGCAGTTGACACCAGTGGTCGAGCGTATGAAATGAAAGACGGTTGTCCGATTGAAAAAGAGAAACTTGTGCCTAGAGAACCAGAAGGGGTGTTATCTGATGGAGTTTTAGGGAGACGTACTAAGGGTCCAGTGTACACTTGGAAGTGTAGTAGTATTTGTAGTGTGCGACAGGAATCAATTGATTTGTTTTGTAATTTCTTACGTACATATAGTAAAAAAAGTATAAAGCAGAAAGTGAAGTTGTTGCAAGACTTAGATCCTTGCAGAGTGAGAGGAATCACAGGTTTGCAAGGCCATTCACTGGCTTGTCTTTCTAGAAAAGTCTGTCAGAGTGTTTTTCATCATTTTAGGATGCTAGCAGTGCATCATACCAAAATGAGGAAATTAGTGAGAATGTTGTATTATGCAAAAAGTCCAGCACTTAAGCTTAAACAATTAAACAGTGCTCTTTTGCATGGAACAGAATTAGATGTGAAGAAGATTTGTGATGAAATTGAGATTTGTTATTTTCGTGAACAAGAGGACAGTGTAGAAATTGAGACAGCAATTCAAGGTAATGTGGAAGACAATGTACAGATTTTGAATACAGAAAAGTTTGAGCAGGAAATTACCAGGTTTAAGGTGAAATCAAGTGAAAGGCCCAATTTTACTTGTGTGTGTTGTCGACAAAGTCATTATAAGATTCAGACTAGGTTAGTTGATTTATATGCAAAAAGTGAAAAGAAGGATAATTATGAGTGGAAAGATTTAGCAACTTATTTGTGGGTGGAGAATTCTTTTGATTTGAGTTCTGATCAGCGTATTTGTAAATATTGTTATGATAAATTAAATCAAAACAGAATGCCTGCTAGAGCTGTTCATAATATTCTGGAGTTGGTAGACATTCCCCTTGAATTGATGGATTTAAATACATATGAGTCTTTTTTGATTCAATGTGTCCACCCTTTTCAGGCAATTGTTCGCATGGAGCCTAAGATAGGGAAATTGCCTCCTTCAGATTTGCAGAGCGGATTATAGGGAAGAGTTGTTTACTTGCCTCTTGATTTAAAAAAAAATATTGATACAATTGGTATAGAAAAAGTAGAAGAGGAACCTTTAGTTATTCTAGTTAATGGGGTTCCAACAAAGAGTAAAAAAATCTGTCAAGATTTAGTGGATGTTAGGAAAGTCAAAAAGGCAACGTTGTATTTAGTCAAAAACAATGAGTACTACAAAGATGTATGTGTTGCAGCAGAGGAAACAGCTGCAGATGAAGACAGTGATTGTTCAGGCAGCCAAATTGAAAAAGTTGATGTGTCTAGAAGTGAAGAAATATATGAACATTATACTGTTCATCCTTTGCATTCCAAAGAAGTAATGGGGAATGCAATTGAATAGTTTCAAATGAAAACAGCAAAAGGAAGTCCCATTAGTGTATGGGAAGAAAGTTTGGAAGCTCGTTGTTTTCCACAGCTATTTCCAACAGGTCGAGGTGGACGATATGACGATCGACCACTTCAAATTCCTGCATCTGAATATCGAACTGTAAGATTATATGCTGAAGATGCAAGGTTTCGTCAATGCATTCCCTATTTGTTTCATCTACTGTATGAAAGTGACTTGTCTGCGCTTTCTTATGCAGTAAACCATATTCTGAAAAGTGGAGCACATCTACAAAATGTTTCGGCGAGGGACTTTATGGAGAAAGTGAATCTGCAAGATAATATTTTAGAATCTCATCTAATCAATCTCATGGCATGTCAGCGTGGTACAAATGAGTATTGGTACCGTCGCCATGGGGAATTGAAATGTATGCTAGGAAACTTAGGAACTCCTACATGGTTCCTCACTCTTAGCTGTGCCGAGTATGCATGGGAGGACTTACTTCAATTTCTACGAGAGGCCAATGCTAATATACAAAATATAGAATTCAAAACACCTGGAGAACTGTGTTCTTTGGATCCAGTGAATGTATGCAGATATTTCAATCATAGATTTGAAGCTATGATGTCTTTTATTACCAACAAAAAAAATCCTCCCCTTGGAGAGGTTTTGGATTTCTTTTGGAGAAAGGAGTATCAAGCGAGTGGTGGTCCTCACATACATATGTTGTTATGGATTAAAGATGCACCCAAATTTGGAACAGATTCAGATGAGACAGCCATGAGTTTCATTCAAGAGTATTCAACATGTGCTGTTCCGAAAACTACGGAAGAAAACAGTTTAAGGCAACAAGGTTTACGCTTTCAATCCCATCGTTGTGGAAAGTACTGTCGTCGAAAATTCAGAACCAAGGACAAGTTCTACACAAAATGTCGTTTCGCTTTTCCACGACCAGTGATTTCTAAAGGAAGAGTAAATAATTTAATGTCTTCTCTGCGACATACTGTGACGAGGAAATCACCAAAAAATACATACAATTTAAAAAGAGACGAAGAGTCCAAGTACATCAACGACTACAATCCAGTGATTTTGTCCATGTGGAATGCTAACATGGATATTCAATTCGTTGCTGACAACTCTATTGCTGTAGCTCGATATGTGACGTCTTAAATCACAAAAAAAGAAAAGACAGAACTGAAGGAAATGTGGGAGGACATTTCACATGAAAAGAGTCTAAGCAAGAAATTGCACAGTTACAGTCTGAAGATGTTGTCGCATCGAGAAATTGGAGCATATGAATGTTCTGATCGATTGTCGTCAGCAAGTCTCTATGCCAAATCTAGAACCATCATTTGGGTGAGTCTAGGTCTTGCTGCAACACGAAATCGAGTTTTGAAATCTGTACAAGAGATAGAGTATTTGGCGGAGAAAGAACCAGAAAGTACAGATATTTTGAAGACAAACATGTTGGATATATACTATCCAAATAGAAGTCATCACCTTGAGAACGCTTGTCTCTATGAAGTTCTGCAAAGATATATTTATAAGAGGAACATCAGAGAAGATATCAATAATGGAATATATGGAGTCATTGGATGTGAAGGATGTCTAGTGAAACAGAAAAAAGGTCATTTGATTAATCATCGCAAATTGAGTTGTGATAATCCAGATAAAAGAGAATTTTATTATTTAGCTCTTTTGCAACTGTTTAAACCATGGCGCGAAGAAGAGGAACTTCTTGGAGATTTTCTCTGTTATGAAGACTCCTTTAATGCAACGAAGGATACCATAGAATGTCCTGTTTTTCCAAATGATCTGCAAATGTTGAATGAAGAAATAGAGCAAGAAGCCACAATTGCTGCAGAGATTGCGAGAGACAGTTCTCAAGGTAGTCAGAGTTCTGCTTCATTGAGTCAGGATCCACTAGGAGGACCAATTATCCAAAATGAAGCTGCTACTGCCATGGATGAGGTGGAAAGAGCTATGGAACAAGCTCAAGATGATGAAGTTAACTTAGAATATTTGGTGAAACAACTAAACCTTGAGCAGAAACAGATACATATGACGAAGTCAGAGAACAGGTTGAACATGGATTCAGTCATGAGAAAAAAGAGTGCTCATGTACATCATTTAAGCCTGTCCAACTGTACGTGAGTGGAGAAGCGGGAACTGGAAAAAGTTTTCTGATTAAAGCCATTGCAACTTATCTGCAGAAAAGGACTGAATCACCGCTGTCTTGAGTTGTTACTGCTCCAACTGGGCTGGCAGCACATAACATTAAAGGGATTACCTTACATCGTTTACTGATGCTGCCAGTGGAGCATGATAACAAATTGCAATATCACAAGCTATCTGGAGATGCGTGTTCCGAAGTTTCGAGAGTCCTGAAGAAAATGAAACTTCTTATCATTGATGAAGTAAGCATGGTGTCAAATATAATGCTTGCTTTTGTGCATTTCAGAATGCAAGAAATTCTTAGAACAGACTATGATGTCTTATTTGGAGGAAAACATATTATTGTTTTTGGAGATCTACTGCAGTTGACTCCAGTGAAAGGACAACCTGTGTTCAAAATGCTCACGCATGAAGATACCAGGAAGTGCCTAGGAAGCATTGGAAACGTTAATATATGGTTAAACTTCAAATATGCAGAACTGCTTCAAAATATGCGGCAGGCAAAGGATGAAGATTATAAAAATATTTTACAAGATGTAAGAGTAAGAAAAATAAGTCAGCAAGGGAAAGAAGCTTTACATGGATGGTTAATTTCTAATTTGTACCCAAATGAAAACATTCTTCCAGAAAATATTTTTAAGAAAATTAACGAGAAGAAATCTGCCATATGTTTGATGCCTACTCTGAAAGAATGTTCCATGTTCAACATCAAAATGCTGAAGTTAGAAAATGAAGAGATAGTGAAACTGGAAGCTATTGATAAAATAGAGCATATGGGAGCAACAATTATTTTGTCAGAAAATTTGAAATCAAAATTCGATTAATTGGAGAAGACTATATCTAAAACTGCTGGTTTTGAAAAGACTCTGAATGTTTGTTTGAATTGTCGTGTCATTTTGAGAAGGAATTTAAATGTTGAAAGAGGTCTGGTAAATGGAGCAATGGGTCATGTTGTTGGTTTTGTGAATTACAAAAGTAGAGATGAATTGAAATTATAAAAATTAAATTTGATGGCATTGATGAAATAGAACAAATTTGTCGTTGTTCAGCTAAATTTTTGCTCGTGAAAGACTTATATGTTCCCCGAAAACAGTTTCCTATTTGTTTGGCATATGCGGTGACAATTCATAAATCTCAAGGTTTAAGTGTAGATAGCGCTTTGGTGAACATTGGAAGTTCTGTGTTTAAAGAGGGTATGGCATATGTGGCTTTATCATGAGTCAGAACTTTATCAGGATTGTACTTGATTGAGTGTGACGAAACAAAGATTTGTGCAGATCTAGATTGTGTTAAAGAATACAATAGGTTAAGAAGAGAGTATGCTCCACATTTGCCTCAATATCCTCTGATTGAAAAACGTGTGGTAGGCCGAAAAAGAAGAAATGAGAGTAATTGCAGTGAGGTAGTAGCAAAAAGACAAAAAGTAGATGAAACTGTAATTGTAAGCAGAAGGAAAAAGGATTCTGTTGAGGATGTTGTTGGATTTCAGTTTGAAAACAGTTCTGGTGTCAACTGCTATGCTAATGTAGTAGTTAATGTTGTGTTTTTTCTTCAAAATTTACAAAAACAGATTGTCGAAAATCGGGAACAAACATTGTGCTGTTTATTGAATTCTGTGTTAGAGAAATGTAGTAGTGATAGAGGAAAAATAGAAAGTGTTTCAGAAATTAGGAATCTTGTAGACATATGTTCAGGTCAAAATCAATTTTCACAGATAATTCAGCAGGATTGTCAGGAATTTTTTATGTATATGTTTGATGTATTGGAAGATGAAGGAGTAGATATAAAAAATCTTTTTAACCTTTCTTATCAATGGCAACTTGACTGTGATAACTGTGCTTCATCAAGTACTACTAGAATAGACAGTGAAAGATTTATATATTTGACTTTACCAGACTGCAAATCAGTGCCTTTTAATAATCTAGTTAAAGCAGCTGATCACAATATGGTGTGTACCCAATGTAAGTCTACAATGCTGTCCACATTATTTCTACAAAATTATGGTCACTATGTCATTTTAATGTTCCAACGATGTAGACCTGATGGAACTAAATTGACAACTTCTATTAAAAATTTCGTGGCTTCTCAATTATCGATATCAGGAAGAACTTTTGCAACTGTAGCTAATATTTTTCATGACGGTCCTTCTACAACATCAGGGTATTACACATGCTATTTAAAAACTTCTAAAGGTTGGACCCAATGTAACGACACTCATTTAACTTTCAAACAACGTTTGCCTTTTGGCTTTATAAATTCATACCTAGTGTTTTTACAGCCAAAATTTAGGTAAAGGTAATTGGCCTATGAAGACGGGAGGAGTACTGATATATACTCATACATCTGACACTATTTGGCCAAATGGAAAGGTGCAGGAATGAGTAAAGAGTCATGACTGAAAAAAAGGAGTATATGAAAATATTGAAAATATTTCAGATGTTCTTGGAGTTTTTCTTCTAGAAAGTCGATGAAATTGATTTTTTACTGAACAGCAAAGTACTTTGCAACGAGAAAAGGACCACCATGATATACTATTTGGCCTCAAGGAAAAGTAAGTCAATCAAAGATTAGTGTACATTTGTAATTTCTTAGTATCTAAGTTTTTTTTTAAAACACAATCTTTTAGATTGTGTTGTTTTTTTCACGCTGTCATATGATGAGTAATTTGAACTCACTGTTTTAAGTGAAATTCAATATATTCTGAGAACAGCAAAAATAAACTATGTAACATGTTGTAAAAGGTATTCTATACTTTGGATTGTGTAAAATAAATTGTATTCCCATTCTCTGACACTCACTTTCCTTTTTCCGTCCTCTTTCAGCTCTTTTAACTCACTTATAATGTCTTTCTCTCACTCTCTGTAACCCCCGTTCCCTTACTCCACTTCTTTGACAACCCCTCATTTTCATTTCAACTGTCTGCATCACCTCTCTCCCTTGCATAACTTTTCAGCTTTCAGTCTCTCTGCTTTACTTCCCTTTTCCGTATTTTCCTGCTTTGCTCTTTTAGTAATTCCTGTTTACTCACTCACCACTATTATCGCACTCTATCACTATAAATCACCCACTTTCCCTCGCTTATCTTTGTTTGCTCCTTACTTTTGACCTTTTCTATCTATTTTTCGTCCACTACTTCTATGTCCTCAGTGCCTCACTCTTCTTGTCTTATGTCCACTTGTGTTTATCTACCTTCTATCATTTCTTTTACAACAACTTCACTGCTCCTGTCTCATCGTTCTTCATCCCATTTCTTTTACTCTGGTTCCATTACTATCTCTCATTTCCTATGTTTCACACTGTTATGATTTTTAACCTCTTCATTTGTATCTTTTAATTTAAAATACATATTTTACTAATTATAACTTTTTTTTCTGCTCTCTTTCACAGATATAAAATGTACTAAAAAAATGTAATTAAAGTTACATTTATTATATGGTAAGTGTGACTAAAAAAATGTAGTTTGTCATCACCCTTTGCTTTAAGCTCACTAATATTTTCTCAACCAACCTCACTCCTGTTTCTTTACTCTGCTTCCCTCACGTATTCTTATTCTCCATGTTTACTCCAATTTCCCTATTTCCCCTCTCATATTCAACTTCTTTCAGTCCCTATTCTTTACTTCACTTACCCTCTGTTCTCTTCCTTTGCTTCTTCACTCATTCTGTTTTTCTTAATTATTTACCTTACTCCTACACACACACCTCATCCCCGTCCCAACACATACACACACCTCTGACATACACCACACACACACATCACACACACACCTCATACACAGGAAAAAATCCCCCCACACAGAAACTTCATATACACACACACATCCCATTCAGGTACTGTTACCTTTATTTTCTCTGTCTTTTGTGTTTGTCACTCCCCATCTCTTATCCTAATTCAATTTTTCACTGTCTTTCACCCCTCTTTACTTATACTAACTGGCCTTTTCTTACCCTCCCTCACCGTTATTCATTTATCCCAGTTACGCCACTACCGTTCTTTCTCAATTTTTTTCTGTCCTATCGTTTTCTTTCAACACCCACTCACATTCTCCCACTATCTCTAGTTTAGTGTTCTTCCTCTCTCTTCCCTTCTTTCGCCTGTTTAGTGATTTTACTTTTCTCATTTTCACCCTATTACACATTGTCTGTTTTTCACTATGTAGTAAACAATCCCTCTGTGTTTCTCCCTCTAGCTCTCTTTCTCTTAACATTACTCTCTTTGTGTTCTTCCCTCATGCTAACTCCTTCATTAATTGTTTTTTTCTTTTTTTTGTGCGCTCCCCGGTGCGCGCCCCGGTGCACGTACCGGTACGCGTACCCTGCAGAAAAAAGATTGATACAGATTCTTTAAAAATATAGGTTTATTTTTATAAAGTAAAGGTAGTTCTAAAAAGAACTGTTTTTTGTCTTCTTTTTGTTGTTTTATATTTTTTTAGACTTTTTAAAACGATTTTATATTTTTTTGGGATTTTTTTCAGGGGAAAAACAAAAACAGGGATTCCAAAACTGCTCAACAGGAGCAAAAAAATGTGAAAATTTAGGGACTGGCAGGGCAGCGGTGTCCTTGTTTCTTTATGGCAATGAGTTCAACACTCTGCTCACCATAGCAGAGCAGTTCGTCACACTGCGTGCACAGAAATTTGATGCCTGCAAACACCGGCTGTATGTTAGGGACCATTCTTCTACGGAGTGGTCCCGAAGGTGTTGCTCCACCAGGGGAGGTGATGCCGCCATCTGTGGGTAAATTCCGTGCCAGCTCCCTGGCAACATTTTTTGGGTGTCTTCTTTTGACATGCCTGATTAAATTGGCATTTCCGAAACTATCTTTTTTTAGAGGATTGGCTCTGTATAAAGTACTGCCACATATTTTGCAGGTTACTTTTGGAGCATTGACTTTTTTTTGTCCTTCAGGGATGTCATAGAATTTCCAGATGAAATGGTCTTTTTTCTTCTGTTGAGGAGGGTCCTCATCCAAAAATCCGTCGGAATCACTGCTGGATGACTCCCTTGCAGCCATTGCTGTAGATCAGGAAAGTAGGAGATGAAGACAGTACACAGAACAGCTCTTGCTCTCTCCAAGTACAAAGCAATAGTGAGAGAAATGGGTGGGTTTCACACAATTTGGAAAAAAAAAAGTTCTGAACCAATGAAAAGTAGTATTTTAAAGTCACATGGCTTGACGCGCTTACGCTATGCGCCCTGGAGCGCGTCCCGGGGCGTGTATCGTAAGCGCATCGGTGCGCTTACGTTGCGCGATCGTATGCGCTTCCGGGTGCGCTTACGCGGTGCGTCATAAGACGCATCTCGCGGCTACGCGATACGTGTCTTATGACGCAAGACGTGGCGGCTAAGCGATACGTCACGATGTTGTTTTCGTTCGCGGCAATAGCGCTATCGGGACGCTCACCTGTACGCGCCCCGGGGCGCGCCGTAACATTGCGCTTACCCGTGCATTCACCGGTACGCGCCCCGGGAGCGCCCCGGGATGAAAAATACAAAAACATTTTTTAAACAAATGACATATTTATACAATGTAAAATTTGCTTTAAAATGTATTATTTTTTATACCAATAAAGATTTGCTATTAAAAAACCATTGAAATTCACTGAAAAAACCATAGGTTTCACACCAGTTATAGTTAGGAATTAGCATTAAAAAAAACTATTAAATTCACTGAAAAAACCATAGGTTTTACACCAGTTATAGTTAGCTGGAAGTTTTACTCGCATAAAACCATTGAAATTCCCACGTTATAGTTAGTTGGACTCACTATAACTTGCACGTGCAATGCATTGCTGATGACGTCACATATTACATCACTCATGACATGGTCAGTGACATCACTCATGACATCACTGATGACACCATCCTTGTGACAGAGTGACAGACCTCCTTTCACAGTAATGTAACCCTTGAAACACATATTCAAAAATAGAAAATAAAATTTTCAAACAAAACTGGAGATACCAATACCAGTTACAACAACCAATTCAATAATTCCACCATCTATATATACATCCACTCATTCACCAACAGTTCTATATAGTCACTCATACATATACTCACTCATCATATGTAGTGATACACCTATACATCCTGTTATACACTGACAGGCATCCAAAAGTTACTCACACACATACTCACACATGCAAATAAACTATTGAACATCTATTCATTTGCATATATAGCTATACACACACTACCACTTTACTTCTAAGGAAACTTACACATACTTACTGTCTTAAACAATCACTTATAGAAACACATACTAATTTAAACAGGAACTTTTAGAATCCCTCACTCTCACATATACTCACTTATATACATCATTATTCACATATACTAGATTAAAACATATGTAGTTACTGATAAAAATACTAGTGAGACAGTCATTCACTCACTAACACACACATATACACACTCATCCACCCATACATTCCTGCACATATGCTGTCTTCAAAACACATACAAAGAGAGAGTCAGTAATTCATGCATCTATGTGCTAAGTAATACCCCCACCAAACCATACAAACACTCATACTAATACTAAGAAAAACATCTAATAACCCATATACATACACATGTACGTACTCACCAACCCATGCAGCCACTTATACAGAAAGTGAAACAATAATACATATATTTAAATATTTAAACATTACTCACTAATATTTATTTTTCAGAAAGACACACATTCACTGGATGGTGTCATCAGTGATGTCATGAGTGATGTCACTGACCATGTCATGAGTGATGTAATATGTGACGTCATCAGCAATGCATTGCACGTGCAAGTTATAGTGAGTCCAACTAACTATAACGTGGGAATTTCAATGGTTTTATGCGAGTAAAATTTCCAGCTAACTATAACTGGTGTAAAACCTATGTTTTTTTCAGTGAATTTAATAGGTTTTTTTAATGCTAATTCCTAACTATAACTGGTGTGAAACCTATGGTTTTTTCAGAGAATATATATATATATATATATATTCTTTTACCTTGACTGAATCCTTACTTTACAAACAGTGTTTGACTACAAGCACTCCTCCCCTCCCCTGTTCAAGCTCATGGGGCCCTAATTAGGTGACCTAAATGTTTATTACCTGTTAATCTATAATTTGTTTAGAAATAATTATTACATCATGTTTTTTCTACCCAATATAGATAATTTTTGGTACATAGCCCCTCTGGATTGAAAACAGCACTTTGGCATATGAAAACTCACTTAGAGTGTGTCTTTTTTGTTACATGTATTGTATTGTCCTGTACGTCACAACCAGACAATATAAAGAGCAGCAAAACACATACGTGAGATTGACAATGTACTGTTGTGCATGAAATGAAAAATATATCACTACTAGACCTTTCACGAGCGCGGTGAAGAGTTATTTATAGTATAATAAAGTATATACTATGTTCAATACCTATATTCCTCTATCCTTACAGATCATTTTAAGGAGTATACCAAGTAGGTATTTTGATGAATGCATATTGGAATAGACGAGTATTAGTCATTGGGATTGATCAGGCTTATCTCATTAGGGAATAGTTAGAGTGGCACAAGGGATCCTTATACTTGTTCCTGATGAGAAGCTTAAGGGTAGGCCTTGAAACGTGTAGACACATGAGGAAACTGCACATTATAGCACTTTTTTATCCTTTTCCCCACCTTTATTACTGCCAGCTAAAGGGAGTATTAAAGTTTAGTTTTTTCACGCAGCCAGGTATTTTTTAATCCACTTATTTATTTATTTATAAAGTTTTCTATAGCGCGAACATGACCCTGAATGATATCAGAACGCTTTACAAAGAATGGAAGGAAGGACATAAGTCCAATATCGACATCAAGTAAGAATACACAATACGAATATTCGCATAGTTCCCAGACAATCGAATCAAGAGAGTCATGCAATAAACAGGAATATAGCAGGCTAGGAGAGGGGACACATAATGCTGGAAAGGAGAGTAGCATCAAATGAGGTACAATGGTTGTATCCATGGTTCATATTTACTGACCCTTCCACTCTCACATCAAACACAAATAGTTCGCTTCACTTGTAAGTGGTCCTACGTCTCCGTAGGTTGTAGCTTGTCCAGCCCTGCAGCTGGGCGGGAAGAACCCGATGATGAAGCATGCCACCAAGGGAGCTTTTGGTGGCTGAGGGTTATTTTTTAAGCACAAGTTGCTTTCCCATGCAAGAAACATAGTTTTTTCTCTTGGGTTTAGTCTTTTTCTAGTACAGGTAGCACAGTTCTTTGGTTTTAAGAGTGGACTCTAGTTGTTTTTTCATTACTGACGGAGGAGGCTGAGTCCACGAGTTATTGTACCTCTTCACTCCCCTCTTTGTTTTTTGACTGCACAACATACCATATAATTCCACTACACACAATGTACATCCATATACATTTAAAACGCCAATATCTCTAACTCTTGCAATGTGAGTCCCCTTACATTGCAAATACTTCTTTAACTAGTAATTGCATTTGCAGAGTGGTGTAGAAAGGGGGAAGGGCTTCTGACCAGCGATCAGGAATTCCACTGCAAAGGACTTACTGGAGGTACCAGGAGGGATAGTTGGCCCCCAAGAACATACTTGGGGGCCAACTACCCCTTCTATTACCTCCAGTAAGTCTCACACAGCAGGACTGCTAAATTCTCATAGCAGGCCATGCCCTCTTTGCCCACCATTTTGCCAATGTGCTCCCTGGCGCGCTCTTGGATGGGGATTGAAGTCCCCTTCGCTGCTGGGAGTCCGTAGGGGCCAACTAGCCTACCTGTTTCCGCCAGTAAGTCCCATGCAGTGGGATAGCTGAGAGGTGAGAACAAGCCACGCCCACTTTCTCCACCACTCTGCAAACACGCCTCCTGGCACACTCCTGGTTGGTGGATGAAGTCCTCTTGCCTCCTGAGGGTCCCTGGGGGCCAACTAGCCTTCCTGTTACCTCCAGTAAGCCCCACACAGGTGGATTGCGGAGAGTGGTCAGAGGCCATGCCCCCTTTTTACACCACACTGCAAACGTGCCTCCTGTCCACTTTAGTCCTGAGGTCCTTAGGGCACAAGGGAACCTCATTGCCCCACCAGCAGTGCGGCAAGAGGCATGTTTGAAGAGTGGTGTAAAAAGGGGCATGGCCTCCTACCACCTCTCAGCAATCCCACTGTGTGGGGCATACTGGAGGTACCTGGTGGGCTAATCGTCCCCTAGGGACACTCATCAGTGTAAGGGACTTCATCCCCCAACCCAGAACGTGCCTGAAGGCGCATTTGCAGAGTGGGTGCAAGGAGGCGGCTTAGGCGAGTCGCCCCTTTTTTTTATTTATCGGCTTTGTGGCCTCCTTCCCTTGAACCTTTTGGGCCCCGGGGACCCCATCCCCTGGGGCCTGAGCCATTTTTTTAAAAAAAATGAAAAAAAGGGGGAGTGCTGCCCCCTCCCCAGGTCAAATTCGGCCCCGGTGAACCCATCTCCCAGGGCCCAGCCATTTTTTAAAAAAAATTAAGAAGAGGGAGGGGGGACTGAGCCATTTTGGCCCTGGGGACCCCATCACCCGTGGCATGGCCTCACGGGGACCATGGGTGGAGCTCTAATGCCCCATGGTCCCTGCTGGCTCTCTGCCTCATGTGGGAGCCGGCATTGCTTTTGGTCCAAGGTAGCTGCAAAAATGCAGCTCCCTCTGCAAAAAAGCAATATTGCATCGCTTCCTGGTAGCGAAAGCATTTTTTTTGCTTCAGCTTCCATGAAGCGAAGCATATGTTTGCTATGGCAGGGCGGGAGCATCGCTACTCTCAGTAATCTAACTGGTGCACTCAACACAATACATTAACATCAGTGAAAGTGCTAAACATAAATACAAAAGAACATAATTTGACACATAAACGTGCATTAAAAAACAATGTTATCAGCGATATATTATTTAACCAGTCCTGTAATTGATATCCAGAGGGGTGTGTTTGCTTTGGCCCTCT
The DNA here is from genome assembly GCF_964261635.1 of Lissotriton helveticus. Taxonomy (NCBI): domain Eukaryota; kingdom Metazoa; phylum Chordata; class Amphibia; order Caudata; family Salamandridae; genus Lissotriton; species Lissotriton helveticus. Next base: position 710,564,782 of record NC_136059.1, on the reverse strand, counting down.
TAGTATGAGCAAAGGGGTTTCAAAACCAAAATATGGCACAAAATGATAATTCAAAAGAGTCCTAATCATTGTCCCTATTGATGTGATTACTAAGAAATCCCCAATCATTACCATTGCTGACGCGTTTTGCTCTGCTAGTTATTGAAGGTTCTCATCAGGACAAGGGCATGCCCCGGGGGATGGGCTCCACTGGGCAGAAAATGGGCCGGGAGGGGGGCCGCTCAGCCTCCCTTACTTTAATTAGGAAAATAAAAGAGCAAAGGCTGGACCCCAGGCGATTGGGACTCTAAAGCCAAAATGGTGAATGGAAGGGGGGACAAGTTTCCCCCAAGAACGTCCTCTACAGTTTGAATAACAGCCAATAGATAAAGTACAACAAGCCCTAAACTCATTCACCTGGGCATATAAATCAACAAGAATAGCATGGAAAAAGCTAAGGCGTAGAAGGGAGAAGGGCGGCTTCACGCTCCCTGACCTTAAATATTATGCCTGGGCCTTTCAGTTATCTCACTCTAGGTTGTTATTGAAATCCCCAGATGGTTCGGAAAGAGGTATTATGTTTGCTGAGATGTTGAGGGGGGCCATATTACCACTTGAGGGTTTCCTTTTTAAGTTTGGAGATCAAAAGTTCTTCAAGAAAATAAGGCTGATGGTCCTCTTGGCCGCCGCACAAATGTGGTTCAGAATTAAGCATTGTACCAGGCTCAATTATTATTCTAGCCTTGCTCCTATTTGGGACTCTCCAGGAGCCCCGGAATGTTTGAAGGATAAATTAGCAATCCCACTTAAGACAGCAGGGTTAATAGTATGGAGAGATCTGGCCTCAGAAGGGTCCCTTCTACAGTGGGAGTTCTTTCATAACACTCTGGAGAATGATATGTCCAGGTTTAAGTACATACTATTGCTGAGCTGGTCACAGAATCTTAAAAAGCTGATAGGCGTAGGCAACATCTTGGAGGATGTACTGGTTTTTAGGCCTGTAGGTGGAAAAGAAATGTCTTTTTTTTATTGGTCTCTAGTCGAAACCATTGATGGAGATTTTAAATTGGAGGAGGACTTATGAGGAGCCTCCATGCCAGATGTGTGCTGGGAGGAGGTGTGGCAGACCTCCTTCCAGACATTGTTTTCTATAGTAAAACCTGCCTGGCTGCGGAGGAACCACTATTTCACAATAAACAGGGCCTATTTATCTCCAACCAGACTCTTGAAAATAACAAAGGGTCCCCCAGTTAGGTGCAAGAAATGTGATTTGGCAAATGCCACAGATATACGCATGTTTAAAGAGTGCCTAGCAATAACAGCATTCTGGGAGAGTATAGTGGCAACCCTAACAGACATCATAGGGATTCCAGTCAAATTTCTCTTGCCCTGATTATATTCGGCATACTCAGTGGAAGTTTCAGGTCCCACAAGGGGTTTTCTCTTTTATTCAATTATTTTAGCCAGGAGAGAGATCTGTAGGAGATGAGTAGAGGCTGTACCCCCAACTTATTCAGATTGGCTATCCTCGCTGTATAAAATTTCCAAGATAGATCTGGATAGACTACAGAATAGTAAGATGAAAGCAATATGGGAGGGGTTTCTCAATTGGTCTCAGCATTAGTTATGTTGTGGTACACTTCCAGAGCTACAGGGTGTATGTTGGTCACGTTTTTGAATTTAAAACACCATCTTTGATCCTATGATCATGCCTCATTGGATACTCTCGGACTGGGTCGGGTCTTGTTGAGCGATCAAATTACCATCCTGTACGGACCTTGACCAACACTCACTTGTGGTTTTCCATTGAAGAGAGTGAGACCACCCCTTTCCTAAGAAAGGGGCATGCAACTTTTTGTGGGTTTGTCATATACTGGTAGGTGGGCATGGTTTTTCTCAGGGGCACCTCTAATTCAAGTGCCTACGTATGTTGGCATCGAGCCATGGTATAGACAGCCCACTTCTTGTCAAATACAATTTGAGGCAGATGAGGATTAATAAAAAGTAAATTAAAAAAAGAACGTCCTGGGGGGCCAACTATCCCTCCTGCTATCTCCAGTAAGTCCCACACAGTAGGATTGCTAAGAGATCTTCTGGCACCATGCCCCCTTTCTCACCACTCTGCAAATGTGACTCGAGGTATACTACTGGTTGAGACATATAGTCCACTTTACTCTTCAGGGACCTGGGGGCAAGGAACCCTCCTGGTACCTCCTGTAAGTCTTACAAAATGGGATTTCTGAGAACTGGTCGGAGGCCTAGCCCCTTTCTTCACCACTAAGCAAACGCAGCTGCTAGTTAAAAAAACCTGATGACATCTCAAATGAAATCACTGATGGCATCATCCACAGAATCTCTGATGCACCACTCACATCACAATATAACCTTTCATACACCCACTCCAACTTCCACACTATCATTCTCAAAACCATTAACACACCAATACCAGTAGTTACACACCACTTACTGATTCATGGCTCTGAGCACACATCCATTCACTCACCCATACAGTCCCTCATAACCAACTCAGTAATACAGCCACTGACATATCCACTCATACACCCAAACAGCTATGCACACACTGTAAATCACCCATAGAGCTATTCATACACCTACTCACTCCCCCATAGTGTCAATCACACAGTCGCTGACTCACCTATACAGTTATATACACACACCCATTCACTTATTGATACAGATACTAACACATACTCACTCACCTCTGCAGTCAGTGGCACAAGCACACACTCACCCATATAGCCACTCTCACAATGACTCACTCACACAGTCACTCATATACTCCAACACTCACCCATACTACTTTTCACATATGCAGTTACTAACCCATATACCACTGGCAACATCCATTCACTCACCGACACAGCCATACACACACTTAGCCACCCATACAGCCCCTCACAGACATACTCACTAACCCATACAGCCACTGACTCACCCACTCACACATCCATGCAGGCAGTCACAGACACCTCACCCACCCACACAGACATTCATACACCCATGCAGGTACTCAGACAGCCAACCACCCATACAGTCACTCACATACCCACTCACCAACCCATACAGTCACTTAGAAACCAACTGACTGATTGATATAGACATTCACACAACCTAGTCACTCACCCATACATTCACTGAGACACCTAATCGCAAATATATACAGCCAGTCACACACTCACTAAATCAGCCATACAGGCAATCATAGACTCACTGATTCACTGATACACCGTGGTATACATATTTAACACTCATAAACATTTCTAAAACAATCACAAACACTTGATGATATCATCAGTAATGTCAGCAGTTATGTCATTTCAGATGTCATCAGTTATCTCACTGACTATGTCATGAGTGATGTTATATGTGAGGTCATAAGCAGTGCATTGTGGCGGCGCTAGTTATAGTTAGCTCAGCTAACTATAACTGCTGAATGTCTCTAGTTTTGTGTGACCTTTGGTATTTTCGGTGAATATATAGAATACACACTGTGAGTTTCAAGTGAAACCAAACCCCTTAGACCTCTCATTGCATTCTGGTCAATGTGGTCAATGTTTTTATGGTTAGGACACTGTCAATCAACCTACATGTAAAGTAAAGTCCGGAGATGTAAAAGACTGGGAGGCATACCTGCAAGTCTAATGACTTTCCAACAGCCAAGTAATTAGTCCCGATGCAATAGCAACACACAATTTTAAAAAGGAGCTCCATGGACCAAAATTATCTAATGCTTTGATGCTACTAAATGATGTCTTCTTGAAATGAAAAAGGTCGCCTGCGTGTTCTCCTGTTTCTGGACCAAAAGCATGGGACGGCACGAAAATATAAGAACTAACCGCTAGATGCATCAAGCATCCATTTTGCGATTCCTTATTAGCGAAAAATAAGGAATCACTATTAAGGAATAGCAAAATGCTATGCATGAAGAAGTCGCTTACAAAATAGCGATTTCTTAAAATTCCTTAATTGCGACTCGCAAATTGCGAGTTGCAATTAAGGAATACCTCCCCATTCATTCCTATGGGCCTGGTGGCCCATAGGAATGAATGGGAGACAATCTCAATTTGCGATTCTCAATTAGAGAATCGCAAATTGAGATTGCAATTTCAAGGGTGCCAGGGTGTCAAAAAGACACCCTGTTGCACCCCTGAAATCTGCATATGGGTACATATTGCACACACACATGCCCTAAGGGCATGTTTGTGTGTAAAATGGAACTTTGAAAAATACACTTTAGTGCATTTTTCAAAGTTTTTGCAAATTACCATGAAGTTCAACTTCATGGTAATTTGCTCCGCCTATTAGCGAAATCACTAATTTTTTAACTTTAATGCATTGCATTTAAGGAATCTCAATTTGAGATTCCTTAAATGCAATAGCAATTTAAGTAATCGCAATTTTGCGATTTCTTAAATTGCGATTTTTGCATTTGGGATGATGCATCCCAAATGCAAAAATATCGGTCGCAAAAGGGAAGATTCTGAGAATCTGCCCTTTCGCGAGTGGATTTTAGCTTGATGCATCTGGGCCTACATCCAGTACAGATATTAGAAGAAAGAGGACATACACATTGTATCAGTTTAAATAAATTCGTTGTAAAATGATGAAAAACAAATCTATTTTGGCAACAAAAGGCGTGCCAGAGATGTCCCCATTTCAAGGGTAAATGGAATAACGTTAGGAGAATAACAAAGAAATTGCAGATTGAAAGCCGAGGTTGAAGGTCAAGGGAGCAAAGGTCGTAGCAGAAGAGTAAATTAGCAGGTTAGATAAGCAACACAAAGAGGATGTACAGGAAGTCTGAGAGGAGAAAGGCAGACATGTGAAAAAAGGAACTGGAAAAAATCAATAACGAAATGAATACTTATTTTGACGTCAAATGCTTTTATAGTATTCCCATTGAACAAAAGCCTTTCATATATTTTAATCTTATTCCCAAGGAAAATATAGCTGACAACAGTTTTCCTCTCTTTACACTCATCAGACTGCATTTATTAAGATTGTCTGTCCCAGGCTTTAATTAGGAATCTGACTACCTTCTTCTCTGAGAAAATGTCTATCCTTCAGGGAGAGACAATTGCTTGTGTACCATCTCTTCTCCCATTTTTATGGTATGGCTTGACAGCGCAGCTGTCGTCAGACAATTGTGTGAGGAACACTAGGGAGGGGCTTTGGTGCCAGCCACATGTTGGAAATTAGGAGTACAATTTTTTGATTGGGCAGAAGTTGTGTGCCTCCACCAAAAAGTGCATGCAGCTGTGTTCATTTTGTTTATTTATCCAGCTGCCTGAGCTTGAATTTTCAGGGGCACACACATGACTTTGTAATGCAAATAAACTGTATTGGGTATTGCTAATTTGTATTAGGTGATTTGAAAAGGTGTTATTTGTGTGTTTTACTGTTTATTAATGTATTAATGAATATTTAATTTTGGTATTTTTACTTTTCTATGTTAAGGGATTTTTTTTATAGTAAAATTTATATTTTTGATTGAGTAGTAAAAATATTTTAACTATCGTTCTATTTAAATTAGTTTGAAGGTGGTTGTTATTTAGACTTGTATTTTATATTCAGTGTGTGCACTTACATTAAAGTAGTGTTCTTACTATGCATTCTAGGTATGGTAGGCCTTGATTGTTAGCAAATAGTTGTAATTAGTATTGTAGCATTTCATGCATGGCTTTAGTTTTTTTTTATACTTTAGGTTTAGTTGGATTATAGAGTGTTCTATTTTGAGTAGTTGGTAGCTTTGTTCCTTTTTTTATATTTGTAGACCTGGTAAAGTGCAGGGTGGCTTTGGACTAATGTCCCGTGGAAGAAGTTGTGTCACCCTTCCACTGGGTTATTTGTTTTTGCTTTAAGTGCCATTATGTGCTACCATATACATTCCACAATGGTATAGAATACTAGGGTTATCCAGCAGAGTTCATGTCCTTTGATTCTGATGGATGCAGTGTAGGCAAGTATGGGATAGGAGACCATGTCCAATGAGACCCCTGAGTGGATGGATTTCACAGTGGCGGCAGTTTCTTCTGGGATGATTACAGGCCATATGGCCAATATTGATACTTTTGACACGATCATGAGGTGTTGGGTGAGGTCTGTTGGGCCTGCTGGTGGGTTGAAGTTGCAATAAATGGTGGTGATTTTGTTAATGAAGAATTGAGAGAGAGATTGTTGCTCAGGTCCTGTCAGGGGGAGATCAAGTTGGATGCGGTCACTGGAGTGGTGAAATTCTCCACAATGGTGAAGATTTTTTTGATTTCATTGGTGCGGCTACTGATGCAGTCTGTCAGGGCAGCTCGTTTGGTGATCCGGATCATTTGGAGGTGGTGTCTCAGGGTGCATTTGATGAGCTCCTGTCTGCATTATCATGGATCCTTCTCTATTCATGCTCCAGTTATGTGTAATGGCTTTCATCAGTCTGAGTTCCTTCATGTAAGAACTGGCCTGCGGTATAGATCTTGTTGCATTGTTGTATTTGAGGAAGGCCCTGGAGTCGGTGAAGTAGGTGATCCAGTTGCTGAATTTATTGATGGATTTCGGGAGGCTGTTGCTGTGTTCGGGTCAGTTGGGGTTGAATGTGATTATATAGTCTTTGTTAGTGATGCAGTTGCAGATTTGGCATGCTGGTCTGGTGGTGGTGCTTCTCCATTGTACTGAACAGAGGATGCTGACCTTGACAATGTTGTGGTCTGTCCAAGAGAGTGGCATGGACTTGTAGATTGTTGATGTTATTTCATTATTAGTAGTTACATTTATGGTGCTTACTTGTTAGAGTTGGTTTTCCTTTTTTTGGAGATTGATTTTTCATTTCTTCTTCAAAGTGTGGCAGACTGTTTCTTTCTTGAAGTGTAGGCTTCTTTACTATAAATTATATATTTGTATAATTCATATTTAGCTGTTTTCTTTACTGTATGATTTTTTAAAATATATTTAGTCCTTATTTGGTAGACCCTAACTAGTATTCATGTGTCAATTTTATACATATATGTTTTACTTTATATTTAGGCAATTTCTTTGACGTATACCCAATGTTTAAATAAATATTCATTTTTCTAGTTGTATTCGTTGCTTTAATTTTAGAATTTAGTATTAGTATTGTATTGATGTTATTCACTGTTAGGTAGTGTTGTTCTAGTTGAGATATATATAGATTAGTGCTCTGAATATTTAAATAATTCTAATATATAGTTTAATATGTTGTTTTATATTTGACAGCTTTAAAAATATTAATTTATTGTATTTTATCCTAAAATATATTTATTTAGTTAATGATAATGAAAAAAGGAACCAGCTGAAAAGGGGTGTTGAAAGTAGCCTTACATAAAGGAAAGGCTGCCTTTAGCAGGAGGATTGCAAGGAGCTGCACAGAATGTACTTAAATTGGCCCACTGTGGCTCAGGAATGGATTTGCACTGTCAGGTTTAAGGCAAGGTCTTGTGGCCCTGATCCGGTTATAGTGTGCATAATAGCATGGTAACTTCCTCCCAAAGGTCCGGATTGTGTTGGGCATCCATGATCTTCTCTACCCAGTATACATTGCCCTGTGGACAGTATCCTGAGACCGGCAGATAAAAGCAAGATATGAAAAGTTGATTGATATCACTAGTCACTGTGGATATGCTCTTGTTCAGCTTTCAGACAAACTCCCTGCTCAGCACCAGGACCCCTTACGCTTCTCTGCAAAATAGTATTCAGAAACCTGCAATTGTGATTGTCAATCTTTGCCTCTGCTTCTCCTATCTTTTGCATGGGGAGATCCTCACACAAGTAAGGTTGAAATACTTAGTAAATGTGGAAGGTACTGGGGAGTAGCTGGAAAAAGGTGTATACTTACAACTAAAAAGGGGGAGTAATGAGGTGTGTAGGGAGGATTACAGAAGGGTTTAGGGAGGGAGATGCACCCTCCCACAAATGAGTAAGACCATTGCTATTCATAAACTGCACACCTAAAGTTACTACAGCAAAAAAGAGACTCTAAACAAAAATAACTGACTCCAGCTCACGACGGGAGGAAGTCCAACAATCACTGGTACCATAACACCTTCCTATATGCAACATAATGGTGGTAGGGTCTCAAAATAAAAACCCATAGGAAATAATGTTCAATTAGACTAAGGGGCTGATTGCAATGACGGGGAGACCTCCACCAACAGCCTCACCATTGTAACCAACTTTTCCAACCGTCATATTATGATGGTGGGCAGACATGTGGCGGTAGTAAAGACTGACCACCACACATCTGACAGACTCCTTGAGCTTCCCAGTGAGGCATAAGGGCTCTTAGTCCCTACAATGTTGGCGGTGCCTACCAGGCACCACCGTAGGGATTACGATGTCCCTTTCCGCGAGCCGTTTCATGGCGGGTTACCCACCAAGAAAAGGCTGGTGAAAAGGGACATTGGGGGCCTCAAGCTGACCCCCTTTAACCCTACCCCTTGGTTGTGGATGTTGGGGGGCACCTATGGTGCCCCGCTTCATTTCCCTGTCCCATGTAGCAGCCACCGCATTGTGCCTGACACATAGTGCAGGGATATGTAGCATGTCTCATTTTTACATTGCAGCGGGTGATGCAGCCAACCTCACCGCCACAATGTAAAATATAGGAATTGCAACTGCTGTGGTGGCGGTCATAGTTTAATGCCTACTATGGGGTCTCCGTAGCCAGTCGAGCGGTCCCAATCCCCGATATGATGGCGAATGAACTGAAGTCCATCCGCCATTGTAATCAGCCCCTTAAATATTTAAGATAGTTAAAAACGTAAATATAATTAAATGTTAAAAAAATCTAAATATGTATTTTTTTATTTAATTTGAAAGTATTTTAGCATTTTTGTCTGAATTTGTAAATTAATTTAACTCTCCTAAAAAATTATAATAATCATTTTTCATATCTATTAATGCATAAAGAAATATTTTTACTTTACATGGGATTTAAACTTTTTATTTAAATTCTGAAATATATATATATTTTTAAATAATATATTTGACTTAATTCAAGATTTAATTTAAAATTTAGTTAATAGTGCTGTAGCATGTTTTTCTTTTGTTCTACATTTAAAATAAACCTAAAAAATAACTTGCATTAAATAAAAATATTTTTACAAACTTTTTCCAACTTTAATACCATGTTTATTTCCTCCTATATTTAACCATTTGGAACGTCTGCAGCCAGAGTGGGGATGTCTATAACAAAAATTCAAGGGAAAATTTCACCTGTCATTTATCCTAAGGAGAGCTCTGCCCTAGTAGTGGAGATCTTTGCATGGTCAAAAACTTATTAGACTTGTAAATTACTGTTATATATTCATTTTAAATGTATAACCAGGGTAACAAAAAGCTACTATTTAACAGTATTTTTCAGGGGGAGGCCGCTCTGCCTGAATCATGGAATAAGGCTACTATTATTTTAATCCCAAAGCCAGGAAAATCCCCTAGATATTTGGATTCTTATAGGCCAATATCGCTATTAAATTGTGATTATAAACTTTTTGAAAAAATTATGGCGGACAGGCTAAGTCTGGTTATTTCGAAACTTGTACATGATGATCAAAAAGGGTTTATTAAGGGAAGATCTTTAAAGGAGCTTACTTTTTCACTTATAGGCGCAATTGATATGGCATCGGTTTATAAACTCCCCTTGGCAGTAATAGCACTTGATGCCGCCAAGGCTTTTGATCGAGTGAATTGGTCCTTTTTAAAGGCCCTTTTGGGTCACCTAAATCTAGGAATATGTTTTACCAACTCTTTATTATCTTTATACCAGTCACCTACTTCTGAAGTACTGATTAATGGGATTTTAACGCAGTCTATCAAGGTGATGCGTGGGACACGGCAGGGTGCCCCTTGTCTCCTCTGTTGTTTGACCTGTATATAGAACCCCTTGCTCGCAGGATTAGGAATGCGGAAAGTATTCCCCCTTTTGTTGTGGAGGGATGGTCAAAGAAAATAGGTTTATATGCAGACGACATAATTATCTATTCCCCTAAATTGCAGCAGTCAATACAAGGCTTATTAGAATTAACTTAAGATTTTGGGCTTGTCTCAGGGTATGAGATAAATGAAGACAAGCCCGAGACTATGTCTTGGAATTTAGAAACAGATGGGGTAATATGCAAAGCAGAGATGAGATACATGGGGGTAAGGTTTACACATAACATCGAAGAGCTTACTAAAATCAATTTTTCATAAATAAAAAGAGAAATAGCTGCTATTCTGCGAGGTTGGGCACAGTTACCACTTACCCTCTTTGGCCGCACGAATTTGGTGAAGATGGTGATTTTGCCAAAACTTACTTTTTTGTTTGAAACAATTCCCCTGTCATTTAATAAGGACTGGCTCAAGAGACTACAGAGCGAGATTAGCTCTTTTTTATGGGCTTCGAAAGGATCTTGTTTATCCTGGAAAAAGATACGAAGAAAGCTTGTTAAGGGGGGACTTGCGGCCCCGGATTTTGAGCTGTATTTGTGGGTTTTTCAGTTAAAACATTTTAGAATGCTGTTGGGCGTTCCGTCGGATTCATCTATTGGAAACATGTTTGGTACAATGCTCAAGAGCAGTAAATATAATGAGCACTGTTTTTTGTGTAAATTCGCTGATCCAAGGTTTTTTAAGAAAGTAAGGCTCAAGATTTTGCGTGAAGCGGCGGAGCTTTGGTTTAAAATTAGGAGAGCATAAAAAATTCCCTATTATGGTTACAAGGCTCCAATATGGGATGCCCCAGGGTCACCTCTCTGGTCTAGGGATGTACTGGCCACTCCATTGAGAATGGCGGGTCTTGAGTGCTGGGGGGATTTATTTCCAGATGGAAAGCTGATTGCTTGGGGGCAAGGAGAGGCAATGTGGGGTAGGAGCTTTTCAAAATTTAAATATCTACAAATTCATAGTTGGGCAAGTAAAGCGGATAATGTTGTTGGAATCCAGAATGAGTTTGAAGAAAAACTCTTTTCAACTCGCTTCTACAAAAAAGAAGTTGCCCTTTGGTACTGGTCGATACTTGAGATGGAAGACGGCCTGTTTCTACTCCCTGAGGTCCTGTGGGGTGATTGCTTGCCAGACATTGCTACGGAGAACCAATGGCAAGTAACTATGGCTATGTTGTACAAAACAGTCAAACCTGCAAATTTAAGGCAGAATCTTTTATTTACAATCCACAGGGCATACTGGTCGCCTCGCAGACTTTCAAAATGTAAGGAGGGCGGAGTTGTGGAATGCCCAAAGTGTAAAAGCCCAAACAAGGATGATTTGCATATGTTTGTGGATTGTCCGAACATCAGAGAGTTCTGGGAGGATGTAAGTAAAGGCTTGTCACAAGTCTTAGACCAGTGGATCGAGGTAAGCCCTGAGTTAATCATTACTGGAAGATATGATATGCAAAGTAAGGGCACAGACGATAAAGCTAAACTAGTTTTTTATGGCATTTTGTTGGCCCGGAGGGAGATATGCAAATTATGGGTTTCTCCAATATCGCCAACATTTCTGGATTGGGTACGAGCCATGAGACATATTGCCAAATTGGATATCTTGGATCAGACTAAGAAAAGACGTAGATTTTGGTTACCTTTTTTGTCACTTTTTGGGTGAGGGAGTAAAATAAAATAAAAAAATAAAAACGAGGCCAAGACAAGATTAACTGAATACTAGTAATCCAATGATTAAGGCCTTGGCCTATCTCACTGGCGGTTTCTGTATCTAGGAAATAAGTTGACAAGGTAGCGGTGCTCTAAGAGGAAGACTCTACAATCATTGTCAGTCCCCATAAGAGTCCCTTCACTCGTAGTAGTGCTGCACAAGCCTATGTTACCAGAGCTGGTATATGAGATAAAAAGCCCTAGGGCAGTATCGTTTACAGAAAAGGGTGGCGAAAAGGCTAATGAGGATAAATAAATAAAAAAATAAATAAATAAATAACTGACTCCAGCTCACGACGGGAGGAAGTCCAACAATCACTGGTACCATAACACCTTCCTATATACAACATAATGGAGGTAGGGTCTCAAAATAAAAACCCATAGGAAATAATGTTCAGTTAAACTAAGGGGCTGATGTAATGATGGGGAAACCTCCACCAACAGCCTCACCATTGTAACCAACTTTTCCAACCATCATATTATGATGGTGGGCAGACATGTGGCGGTAGTAAAGACTGACCGCCACAAATCTGACAGACTCCTTGAGCCTCCCAGTGCGACAGAAGGGCTCTTAGTCCCTACAATGTTGGCGGTGCCTACCAGGCACCACCGTAGGGATTACGATGTCCCTTTCCGACAGCCATTTCATGGCGGGTTACCCACCATGAAAAGGCTGGTGAAAAGGGACATTGGGGGCCTCAAGCGGGCCCCCTTTAACCCTACCCCTTGGTTGTGGATGTTGGGGGGCACCTATGGTGCCCAGCTTCATTTCCCTGTCCCATGTAGCAGCCACCGCATTGTGCCTGACACATACTGCAGGGATATGTAGCATGTCCCATTTTTACATTGCAGTGGGTGATGCAGCCAACATCACCGCCAAAATTTAAAATATAGGAATTGCAACTGCTGTGGTGGCGGTCACATTTTAATGCCTACTATGGGGTCACCGTAGCCTGTCGAGCGGTCCCAATAGTTAAAAACGTAAATATAATTAAATGTTAAAAAAATCTAAATATATATATATTTTTTTTATTTAATTTGAAAGTATTTTAGCATTTTTGTCTGAATTTGTAAATTAATTTAACTCTCATAAAAAATTATAATAATCATTTTTCATATCTATTAATGCATAAAGAAATGTTTTTACTTTACATGGGATTTAAACTTTTTATTTATTTTCTGAAATATATATATATATTTTTAAATAATATATTTGACTTTAATTCAAGATTTAATTTAAAATGTAGTTAATAGTGCTGTAGCATGTTTTTCTTTTGTTCTACATTTAAAATAAACCTGAAAAATAACTTGCCTTAAATAAAAATATTTTTTACAAACTTTTTCCAACTTTAATAACATGTTTATTTCCTCCTATATTTAACCATTTGGAACGTCTGCAGCCAGGGTGGGGATGTCTATAAGAAAAATTCAAGGGAACATTTCACCTGTCATTTATCCTAAGGAGAGCTCTGCCCTAGTAGTGGAGATCTTTGCATGGTCAAAAGCTTGTTAGACTTGTAAATTAATGTTATATATTTATTGTAAATGTATAACCAGGGTAACAAAAAGCTAAAGCATCACTGACTAAAGTTTAAATATAAAATTATTTTTTTAACTATATAAAATGAAAATATTATTTTTCAATAAAAAATAAATTCTCACCTAAAGTAAAACATATTTTTTATTATGCATTAATAATTAGTAAAAGTAATGTGTATAGGTAATTAAAATAATTTAATTACATGTAAAATATATTTATTGTTACATCATATTTAAAATGTAAAGAAGGTATGAAACATTAAGATTATATTTATTTAAAATGTGAACTATTTGAAATAAGGTAATATAAATGCACATGTTTTGCTATTGGGTTTAGACTTAAGTCCCTGTCTCCATTATTTTAATGAGGTGCTCTTACAATACCAGGATTTGGCCTGGTGTGATGCTGTACATACTACTGTTTATTTTAACAGTAAATAGGGGTGGGTGGAATATTCAATTCTGGCCTCAGAATTGGCGTAATTTGGCGACTCTGTGTTACTCTTGTAACGCGGAGTTCCAATCAAATTCCGCCAGTCACCATGTGGCAGAATTTTTTCTTATGTAAGGGTCCAGAACAGTAAGTTGGTGAGTGCGAGCCAGATTTGGCATCCAACAGCGTGATTTCTGGTCACTAGTAGGGCTTCCAGCAAGATTTTATTAACACAGGTGGTTGCAAGCGTTCACGGTCAGAGAAGGCTGCCACTCGAGTAGAAAACCTACTCAAGCGGAAATCATCTTGAGTATCTGCATCCTCTGGCACACCACATGGTGCCATTAGCGCTGACTCTTCAGCACATAATGCTGTATGCTCTCTATATCATAGTGCGAGGTGGCGTGGCCAAGATGGCAGCGGAGTAGGACGTGTTTCCCTGTCCCTCTGGGGCGGCCTGACGTTAGCTTTGTTTAATCATCCCTCCTGGTGCCAATCCGAGCTGGGAGCTGGGTCCTGCTGTGCATGCTGACCCCCTTGATACCGGCGGTGTCCTTTTTTTCACGCTGTGGGGAGGTTGTCTGCTTTTTTCTGGGCGGTCCGACCCCGGCCTTGCTGCGGCCCGGCGGACATGGTGAAGCGTGGCTACTGTAGCGATCCCCTTCCCTGCGATGCCCCAGCTGCTTAGGGGGGCGCCCGATGACACGGCTGCGAAAGTGACTTTACAGGCTGGACAGCTGCATCCACTACAGAGCGGCAAAGGAGTGAGGACGGTGGCAAGGCCCGCGCTGCAGCCGCCATTTGCCCGCAGGGAAGGCACGGCCTGAGCGGGGAGAGCGGAGGCCAGGTGTACGAGCGGCCCATTGGCATTTGGGCCATGTGAAAACTGCTGTAGGAATGCAGCGATCGCACCCCCGGTGAGCAGGGGTATGCTCCTGTGCCGCAGCAGAGAGGGGCTGAGGTGCTCGAGGCCCAGAGGAACCGAGATGAGCAGCAGAGGGGGGGCAGACACCGAGTCGTGGATCTCGGTCCGCGTGTCGGTGGACGGTGTGATGCGTGGCTGGCCGTGGGGGCGCGGGGTCTCACTGAGTGCCTGGAGATAACTTTGCTGTTTGTGGCGGCCCCTGCGCCACCCTCCGCATGACTGTGTGACGGCGCTTTGCACCGCTTGGAGAGAGAGGGGGCTGGGTGTGAGGCCCGCGTTGAGTGCGCACCCTGCAGCGGCGGAGCCTGAGGGGCTGTAGCGGTAGTGGGCACCCCTCGGTGTGGTCTATATCGGGGCCTTGCTGGGAGACTGAAACCTGGGAGATCTTTGCCACTGGGAGTGGAGGGCCTACCTGTGGACCGCGAGGTGGCGGGCGGTGGTGCCCTGTCTCAAGCTGTGTCTCACCTGTGGGCTCGGGGGAGAGTTCTGCTTAGGCCTTCAGACCTGCATGGAGCCCAGTGACCTGCTTCCATACGTGTGCAGTGGGGGGTCGGCTGATGGTACAGGACGGGCGCCAGCCCCCCCGGTGGTGATACTCGGACCGTGTATCGGTGGTCGGTGTTGTGTTGGCTGGACCGGCAGTGGAGAGGCAGCAATGGCAGGGGGCCCCCAGTGCATGCAGTGTGGGGTGCTCTCTGGTTGTGGGGTTACACACCCCCCACTCTGGAGGATTTTGTGGACCAAACTGCCCATTGTGACTTTTCCCACTCGCTGTGGAGCGACTTGTGTACTGAGAGTAATAAGGGCCTTGGACGAGCTGGTGGAGGCCCGACTCGGCTGTCCCTTTCTCACGTGGCAGTGCGTTAGGGGGAGCGGAGAAAGGCGTGAGGGTTCCCCCGGTCCGGGTTATATACCCCACAACATGAATAGGGCTCTGACTCTTCCACACTTTGATATCCACGTAGGCCAAGTGATATTGAGCTCTGGTAACTTGCTGGTCGGCCTTAGACCGGGGTCTGGGCCCTGCCGGGAGTGGGCCCGACAGTGCTCCCTGGGTGGCTGACCTCCCCTTTGACTTGATCACACATTACTACGTGTAGGCCTTTGCCTCAGACGACATGTCTTCCTCCAGGAACAGGAAGGACAAGCCTGTGAAGGATCTCCTGCAGAAATTGGCAGGTCAGTCAACCTCTCAGTCGCACGCCAAATCGTCGCAGCCTGAGGATAATGATTTTCCGGCGACCAAAACTTTTATGATAGAACTGTTCTCAGCCATAAAGAAGGATATCCTGGAGCTCCGCTCTCAGCTTTTCTCCAACCTACGGGAGGTACGGCGAGATGTGGATGTCATCGGGAACGGGTAGCAACCTTGGAGGAACACAACCTGGGACGTGAGGACGATCTCCACCAGCTCTAGCAAGATGTCCTTCGCCTCACTTAGCAAAATCTGGATCTTCAAGCCCACGCTGAGGACTTAGAAAACCGCTCCTGGCGTAACAATATTAGAATCCGGGCTGTGCCATGGAAGGGAGAAGGAGATGACCTGCGTGAGTATGTCAGTGAGCTGTTCCGTCAGATCTTGGGGGAAGGAGAGGAGCAAGAAATACAGATGGACCGTGTCCACCGTGTTGGCTTACCCAGTGGCGCTAACGCTCTCCCACCGCACATATTGGTGTGTGTCCACGATTTCCAACTTTAGGAGTGAATCCTTCGCAAGGCCCTCGACCTCAACCCTGTTCAATTTTGGGGCCATCAGCCAGCACTCTTCCAGAATTTAGCGGCCTCCACCCTGGTCAAACATCGAGATTTTAAGCCCATCACTAACCATCTGCATGAACAAGGCATCCCCTACTCATGGGGCCACCCGTTCCGACTTGTCTTCAAGTACCATGGCAAGCTTCAGCAGATCCGTTCGCTGGGCGCTGCCTACGATGTCCTAGGGTTGGAGCGGTAATGGCAGCATGTCGGGAAATTCCCCCAGCCTTCGAAACTAGACGTGTCCACTAGTATGTTGGAGAGAGTGGCAGCTGTTACATCTGTGGCACAGGTGACGTATAATACTGGCGTCCCTTGAGCTACATACAAATGGCATCAAGTGGGCTCTTTTTCAGCGCTGGAGGTGGGGAATACTCTGTTGAGGGTTGATACCATTCATCACCCATGTATGGTGGATTTGCCCTGTATCAGGCGCGTTACGTAACCCAGAATGGCGCCATGTTCCCCTAACCGTTTGATCCATAAGACAGACTGCTGGCCCTGTGCATGGCTTTTGAGTTTCTTTCTTCATTATGTTCTCTTGCATTATGGTTTAGGGAATAGGGTTTTGTTGGGATTTTGGGGTTACTTTTGGGGCCCCGCATCAGTTCTCAGGCAGGCATGGCGAATACATGGACCGCGGTCACTGCATGCTTATTCACCTACTACCTTTGACATTGGGAGACTAGATAACTGCCACTTATTCCCTGGATACTCTGGGTAGGGATTTAAAGGTTGTGAGCCTGAATGTCAGGGGACTGAATAGCCCTGTCAAGCGCTCGGCCATCCTTTCACTCTTGGAAAACGCTGAGAGTGATGTGTGTCTGCTCCAGGAGACCCATCTCCTCTCCAAGGATACTAAACAGATGAGAGACAAACGCTTCCCGCTGCAACTGTGGTCCTGAGGCCCGGATAAGAAGCATGGGGAGACAGAGTTGACGGTAGGGTCACTATATGCTCCCAACGAACGACAAGAACCCTTCCTGCGCGTAGCCCTCTCTGAGGTTCTGGCATCTCCGGATACATCAATCCTGGTGGGTGGAGACCTGAATATAGTGATGAATCCAGGGATGGATAGGTCTGAGCAACGATCACATCAGACAGGAGCGCTGCCACAGGGGGGGAGACAATGGTTGGTTGATGGCGGATTGAATGATGTGTGGCGGGTCCAATACTCTCCCGAGCGCAATTACACCTACTACTCCGCAGCGCACAAAACCTACGCTCGCCTCAACCACTTTTTAGCTACAACCTCTCTTCTAGCTCACTTATCGGCAGCGAATATTACCCCCGTTCCCTATCGGACCATGCCCTCATCTCGGTTCAACTTACTTCCCACAGCAATCGCCCGTCGCCCCCCGGCTGGTGCCTACGCGACTCCCTGCTTCATTCAGAATCGGTCGTCAACCGAATACGGGACACCATAACCAATTACCTTGCAGATAATGACCAGGAGGGTACGCCTTTAGCGGCAGTATGGGAAGCCTTGCAATTAGTTGTACGAGGGGAGTTAATTGCGCTTGCGGCATCATATAGGTGACTTAGCAAAGCTAAGCGCGCGGAGTTAGAGGAGGAGGTGGTAGCCCTAGAGGCAGTACACAAACGGACTGGGGCTCCAAGGATTTGGAGGGAGCTGGAAACAAAGCGGCGCATGCTGAAACACTTAGACTTAGATAGAGCCGAGCATGCCCGCCTGCGACGTAAATTTTACCTTAGCGGGGATAAAGGGGGGTGGATGTTGGCACATAGAATAAGAGCACGGGTGCAGATGTCGGCTATCAAGTCCATTAGAGATCCCCAGGCAGTTGAACATACCACAGACACCCTTATTGTGGATTCCTTCCGTCAGTTCTATCAGGGCCTGTACAGGGAAGAGGCATCAGGCTCCAGAGGGATTGCGGAATATCTATCGTCCTGTAACCTTACGCCTCTGTTTAAGTCGTTGGCCAACGCCTTGGATGCCGCTATTCGCATAGAGGAGGTCATATCAGCAATAGCTCGTCTGATGATAGCCAAATCCCCAGGGCCGGATGGCTTCCCTGCTTTGTTTTTAAAACTTTTTTGTGTGGAGCTGTCTCCTCTTTTAACGCGACTTTTCAACTCTTTCCTTGATACTGGGGAGGTAACGCCCTCCATGTCAGAGGCAGCGATCATGGTCATCCTTAAACCTGGGAAAGATCCTAAAGACTGTGGCTCGTAACGCCCGATTTCCCTTTTAAACATTGACGCAAATGTTCATGAGCATCCTGGCGGCGCGACTCAACCCCCTGATGGACGGTATCATTAATCAGGACCAGGCCGGCTTTATCCAGACGCAACGGGGGGGATAATACCAAACACATTTTTCACCTTATAGACCAGGTCCACCGATCTCGGGACAAGGCTTTTCTCCTTTTCATCGACGCAGAGAAGGCCTTTGACCGGGTGGACTGGGAACATTTGTTTACAGTCTTATGGGCCTTTGGTCCCGGTGATAACTTTGTTCGGTGGGTTCAATGTCTCTACACGGTCCCCAAGGCAGCGGTAAGAGTGAACGGGTGTAAATCTGCCCTTTTCCCCATTTCCAGAGGGACTCGGCAGGGGTGCCCCTTGTCCCCGCTACTTTTTGCACTCTATATAGAGCCTTTTGCCCAACGCATACGATCGAATTTGGATATTGCGGGAATCAAGTTTGGCACTGACACCCACAAAATTAGTATGTATGCAGACGATGTTATCCTATCGCTTACCCACCCTCACTACACTTTGCAATATCTGGTGGCGGAACTCCTTGAATTCGGAAAGGATGCAGGGTTTAAAGTAAACTTTGTGAAATCGTAAATTCTCAATATTTTTGTCCCTGATGGTGAGGTTCAGGATCTGCAACAGGCCTTTGCCTTTTAGTGGGTGCACTCCGACATTACATACCTGGGCATCCGGTTGACTTCTTCTATTGCTAAAATGGTCTCCCCCAATTATAAGTTATTGGTGGATCAAACTACCAAAGAGCTCTCCGACTGGTCCCGCCTCAAATTGGACTGGTACGAGAGGCTAGCAGCAGTGAAAATGACTGTGCTGCCGTGTATCCTTTACCTGTTTCAGAGGCTCCCAGTGAGTCCACCGCCGGGCACCCTTCAGAAGTTGCAAGGACTCCTTAATAAATTCTTGTGGAGCAACAACAGTCGGAGGCTCGCATTGTCACTTGTCACCACACCGAAAGCGGTGGGGTGGCTGTGCTTTCCTCTATTGAGTGCTTATCATCAAACGTCCTGTCTCCGCTATATCACGGAGTGGAATAGGCCCTTGTCTGGCAAACACTGGATCTTTATGGACCAGACAGTAGCTGGCTGTAATATCTGGCGTGAACTATGGCTTTCGTGCAAACACAGAGCGTGGGGCCTCTACTCTTCGCCGGTGACCTCGCTGACTCTCCAAACATGGGATCAGTTAGCGCGGCACAGGGGTTGGACTACGTTTCCCTCCCCTATGACACCTATTGTGGACAATCCTGATTTTCCACCGGGGTGCGCGTCCCCAGTCTTTCATCGCTGGAGGGAGGAGGGCTGTAAAAGGGTAGGCTCCCTATTTGATCTAGACGGCCTGGTCCCCTTCTCTCAATTACGCAAGAACTATTTTAATTTGCCGGTGTCAGACGCTTTTCAGTACTCGCAGATGGCGCACTGGGTGACCCAACCTTTCAATTTTGCTTTAATGTCTTGCCCCTTGACCACTTTCGAAAAATGGTTAGTTTGCAAAAAAGACGACCGTAAGCTCATATCTGAATTGTAGGCAATGATCCTGACGCATCCTAAGAAGCAGCGTACGACGGCGCAGGTTCGTTGGGAGACTGAATTAGGGCGTCCTCTGATGCACAAAGAATGGGTCCATATCTTTTACTGAGCGCACCACACGGCCTCTAATACCGCGGGTGCGGAATCTGCCTGTAAGGTAGTCACTTATTGGTACTATACGCCAGCGCGTATCAAGTCCTGGGATGGAACTAAGTCAGGCTTCTGCTGGCGGGGTGTGGCCTTCCTGGCACCCTGATTCACCTTTTGCAGCACTGCCGGAAACTGGTGCGATATTGGACAGCGGTTCTTGATGACCTTGATGATGCGTTCCAAATTACATTTCCCCAGGCACCTCAGCACACGTAGGTTGGGACTCCCCCACACCAAGTCCTTCCCTTTGTGCTAGCTGAGGGGTAGACAGATTGCGTTAACATTACTCGCGGCGCGGCAGGTTCTTTTAGTACAATGGGGTTCCTCTGCCACATCTGACCCGCTGGACTGGATCCAGAGACTCTGGCACCTTTTAGCAATGGAGCACCTCTCGCTTAGCATTGATGGGAAGGGGTCAGAATATGCGAAGCTATGGGGTTCACACCTGTGGCTCCTTTCCAAGGAAATGAGGGAAGTGATGTGCCCAAAATACCTACAAATTCTGCAACTTATTCCTCTGAAACCATTGGGGGCCACAAACGTAGTCTGAATTAGTCTGAGTTGTGTCTGGCGGCCATGGGGTGGTAGGATGGGAAGTTAGAGACTGATGCGGAGGGGGGATTTGGAGGGTGGAGGGCTTGGGTGTTTGTCTCTTTTCTTGTTCCTTTTCTTTCATAAAAGTGGTATCTTAGCAGTTGCCTTGTATGTAGGCTATGGTCCGAAGCTTCTCTTCGTGAGGTCGCCCTCCGGGCTGTAGACCTGTACGCTCTGTACTGACCATAACATTACGCTCTGCCTGCCGGTGGATGTAGGCAGTTGAGCTGTGCCTATTGATCCTATACCACGCAATAAAAGATGATTGATTCTAAATCGCAGTGCGAGTAGTACGATGTGCCTATTTCCACCTGTTGGTTCCACTCCCTTTTTCAGGGGATAGAGACTTTGAAGTCTATACCTACATTTTTTTGAATAGCCAAAAAGTAGTAATGTTACTCAACTGTATAACAATAAAGATACTCTTGTAAATGACTCAGAGGTCTAATTTATCTTCATGAATAGACCCGACAGTGCTTTGTGCTAGGAGAAGATGAAAACCTTAAGACGATTACCAGTTCTGTGACTGACAGGAGCTCTTAAACGGCACCTTGGGAGCAGGCTGTGTCAGGGGATCCATATGACCTGAGCAATCTATGAGGCCTTTAGAAGCCCCACTCATCTGTGCTGCTTTGAGACAATGATCTTTTTAGTCTGGCTAAGGAAAGTATATAATGACTGGGAGTGGTAGCTAGGATCCACTCTGGGCTGATGTGATGAGACTGAGCTTCAGTTGTACCACTGAGGACTCACCTTAACACCTGCATCATGAGGTACCACCCCCATACTGCAAATGTGTATTCTCTGCCTCAGATGTTAGACAGCTCTACTTCTGTGTTTACAGAGGTGGACAATTTGTACTTCAGAAGAAACTGCCTCAAGTTGCTAATGAAGTGGATACACTTCACATTCCACCAATTACTTTGATACAGTCTGCCAGCCGTGCTCATGTGCTCCGCAGTGGCACACATACAGTGAGAGATTTATTTGCTGCTGGGAATTGTGTATTAATGCAGACTCTACCATTGGCCTGTGGTGCATCAGCTGGCAGATAGGAAAAGTACCATTGTAACCTTACCCCTGGCTCTTTCTTCAGTAGTAATGGGCATCTTTCGTAAACTACTAGAGTGAAAGGGACAACACCTGCTTGCCACCACCACCTCTGATGTGGGCATGTGATTCCTTCTGGCTTTTATCCTTACGATTGTGTGAAACCCTCAGCAGAGTTAGAGAGTACCCAGAAAGACTCATACAATGGGCTAAGAAGAGAGCAGGAAACAAAACGTGTGAAGCTGTATCTAAAACTAATGATCAAGCAGTACAATTAAAAACTATCCTGTTTTACAACATACACATCAACATTGAATTATATCATGAAGATCATGAATAAGAAATGGAATCAAATGAACATAGGAAAATTACATTTACCAAAACCACGGTTTGTCTTTAACGGTTCATAAAACCTTATAGACTGACTGATCCACACAAGACCAAGAATTAAGAAACACTCAAAATGGGTAGGAGGTAGTTGGAGTTTAATAAGGATTCATGGTCATTACCCATGCAGAAATTGCAACATATGTCATCTCAAGACACGTGTGAAGAAATGAGACCTGTGACTTACAAAACCATGAGAGCTACATGGACATAAAATTACAATACAACCAACTGCATATAACTGATTATATGCCTATGTGAGCTTCGTTATCTGGGTATGACCATTAGACCTGTGAAAAGCACATTCATGAGCACAGAAGCACCATCCAATGCAAAGGTACTACCAGAAACCTAATTTCCCACTTTCTAGAGACTCAAAAACATGGACAGTACTAGAAATGATATCCACAACCACACTGTTAAAACACAACTTTTCCAGAAAGAATAGTGTTGTGTCTTTAGGATACCCACCTTGATTATGGGCTTAAATGATGAAACAGCATGATGGCAGTTAAAGTAGTAAGGCAAATGTACAAGAGAAGAGATCAAGTATATCTTATTCACAGAGAGCACAATATAAGATGCACATAATGGTGCCTGTTGACCAGATAAGACAATGGTATACACAGAGAAGAGATATAACATCTTTTCACATGTAGTGCAACATAGAGTACAATTGCCTTACACAACCAGAATTCGACCAACCACCTAGAACCACCCAAAAAATGCTTGTCTCAAAATGTCACTGCAGAATATGGGAACCTATTTACACAATAAGTGTTAGGTACACTTACATATGGACCTATTTTAAATACAAATAATAGGTACAGAGATAACATTGACTAATGAAGTAAGAGCGTGCTAGAATTAAAGTAAAACAATAAGCTTATACTAGTAGGAATGATATACGAGAACATCATGAAAAGGAAGCGGCTCACATGAAACAGACAAAACTCAGCAAGAATGAGTATACATGGGAATAAAAAGAATAAGATAGTCAGGGCCTTAGTAGAAATAAATGTGCTATTTTTTGCCCTGGGATTTATTATTTATTGGGTGTGAGAAATAGCATCTATTACGAGTTATTGGGGAATAACATGCAGATTTTGGTACACACAAAAATCTGCATAGTACAGTGAATACAGTACATATTTCTCCTGTAACATTTCAGCAGGCTTGACCTGCCAATATTTAACAACTGTTAGGCTATTTAAATATTTGCTGCGTTAACCAAAAACAAACTTGTAATTCTGTCTAATGCAAAAACAGGGGTTTAAGCATGGTACAAATTAACCACCCAACTTGTAATCAGGGCCATAATATGTGGAGAAAGCATGCAGCCGGGGGAATGTTTGTGTAGCATTTTTTACATACATTTCCCCTATGAACTCACAATAAACAAATCGTCCCCATAGGGTGAGAGAGACGCAGCACAGACCACTGACACTGTATTATATGTGTAAAAGGGTACTTTATTGAAACAGGCGTGCATCACAAAGACTCCTAGGCATACCACCTTACAAAACTAAAACCTCACTATACAAATTTTGTCACCTAATATTCCTACCCCCACCCCTAAGGGCCCTTGCCCTACATTAGATAACCCAGCAAGTATCTACATCCTAACATACTGCACTACTGCAAATGTAAAGGTTCTAAATTCCCATACCGTTTTCCAGTGAATGTATGAACATCTATTAAATGTAACTTCCTATAATAGAACCTTTAACTTCCTACCTTATCCCAGTGTGAGCTCATTTTCACCCTCTCTTTCAGCTTGGTTTGCCAAGAGTAAGAACACTAACCTTAGCTAAACTCATGCAAACCTCTCGACCAACTACTAAAACACCTGCAGCTGTCTCAAAGCAACAAACATACAAGCTCCTCAAACCTTGTACACCTGTCCCGAACAAATCAGACATCCCTTAACAGAATAGCGTTGCTCCTTTTTTTCCTGAAAACCTTTTATCTGAGGGATCGGCGGGTGGGGAAAAACCTGCATTGAGTTCATCACCAGGCTGCCACCATGTCACCTACCACAAAATGGTGGGTGGCAGCTCAAAATGTGTGCCTAAATATCCTAGGAATATACCTTTTAATGGATGAAGCACAAAGGTGCACTGTCATCTAGACCACACCAGTTCCCCCAATACCCTGAGGAGCAGATCTCCAGTCGGCAGTCCCCCAAAACTCTACTGGGTGAGAGAGGCGCAGCACAGATCACTGACACTTTATAATGTGTCAAAAAGGCCGCTTTATTGAAACAGGTGCACATTTCGAGGCATGTCACCTTGCAGAACTAAAACCTCACTGTACAAACTATGTCACCTAATATACCTACCCGCCACCCCTAAGGGCCCGCCCCTACATAACATAACCCGGCAAGTATCTGCAAACTAACATACTGCGCTCCTGCAATTGTAAAGTAACATTTTTGCTTCCCAAGCTGTTTACGAGTGAATCTATTAACATCTACTAAATGTAACTTCCTATAGCGTAACGTTTAACTTACTGCCTCATCCCAGTGTGAGATTGTTTTCTTTCTGCCTTTCAGCCTGGTTTGACAATAGCAGTTGTGTTTGGAAAGGGATCCATGAGGTGTACACCATCCTGGCAATCAACACTGCATATGAATTGTGAACACTGCTGCCCGTCTTGTTTGGACACACAACAATGACAGCAGGTGAGCAGTGGGCCTGGGTTCACAGGGGCTGCAATTGAGCGCGGTGCTGCGGGAGGGGAGGGGTGCATCAGCCTGGGTGCGCAGGTGCGAACAAGCAATGTTGCCGTGCGTAATGATGTGATCTCTGACCTTATTAAGTCACATCTCTGCCTCATTTTAAGGACCTGCTGGCCCGTACTGTAGGCCTGAGCCAGCAGTCACCGCTGCCATACAGACACGTGGCTCTGGCTTTTGGAACACTGTAGTGAGCTAATTACTAAGTGTACATACACACAGGCTTGCGCCACTGCATTACACGCAAACATTATGTTTATAGCATGCACTCTGTTCCTTTGTATGTAAACGTTGGCATAACATTTTATTATTTAACCTTGTGTATTCTCGTGCACTCTAACTCCTCTTTGAACCACATTTACCACTAACTGTTGGTAGATCGTACTTCAAGAAGGAAGGATGAACTCAACTGGTGTTCTCTATTAAGCTTGAATTAAACCTTAATTTACCTCAAGACGTTTCCAGTATTATATTATTTCTTCCTTTTCAGACACTGAGTTGCTTGCGCCAAAATGGGCACTCTAACTCCTCTTTGAACCACGTTTACCACTAACTGTTGGTAGATCGTACTTCAAGAAGGAAGGATGAACTCAACTGGTGTTCTCTATTAAGCTTGAATTAAACCTTAATTTACCTCAAGATGTTTCCAGTATTATATTATTTCTTCCTTTTTAGACACTGAGTTGCTTGCGCCAAAATGGGCGGAGCAGGTGCTCACCCCGTGATGATGCCCTGGACATTTTGATGCCTTCCATGGTGGTATCAATACACTGTCCCCGACCAGAGACCTGCTGTGCCACCCTGAGAGAGGTACCCCAGAGTAGGAGCTTTCACCGGCATGTCGTTGGGCACACCGGTGGTGGCAGGTGAGCAGTGAAGCCTCGGTGTGCAAGAGCTTCAATTGAGCACAGTGCGGGGGAAGCGGCTGGGCTGAAGTAGTCTGGGTGCACAGGTGCAGGCAAGCGATGCTGCATTAGATAATAATGTAATCTCTGGCCTCATTCATATCTGTTTCATTTTAAGGACTTGCTGGACTGCACTCTTTCTCGTGGATCCCAGCGTTCTAGACACACGGGTAACGGGAGATAAACAGTGAGGGCTGGGTGCACTAGGCCAACGCTCTGTCTCCTCTTCCCTCTGTTCTTTTGACTCTCCCTCCCCTTCTCCCTTCCACCCACTCCCTCTCTGTCCCATTCTCTTTTTCATCCTTTTATTCTGACTATCTTTCTTTTTCTCTTGGACATGGCACACATACTTATGTTTCTTTTT
The DNA here is from genome assembly GCF_964261635.1 of Lissotriton helveticus. Classification (NCBI taxonomy): domain Eukaryota; kingdom Metazoa; phylum Chordata; class Amphibia; order Caudata; family Salamandridae; genus Lissotriton; species Lissotriton helveticus. The sequence goes on along the minus strand of NC_136059.1, from coordinate 710,538,540 downwards.
TGCCTTGCAGATTTTGTACACTGCTACTGGAGGAGTCCCACCCACTTATTTCATGCTATACTGTTGTTTGTTCGAATAAAGTTGCATTTCCATTTATTTGTTTTGTTTTATCAAAGGTTATTTTTTTTACCAATAAATAAGTGAGTGTATGGGTCTTCTTTTTCTGACAACACTTGTCTGTAGTTTATTGTCAACATCGGCTGTTTATAGGAGGTTATGAGGGAAAACATTTGTATTTTGACGTGCACCTACCAAATATAAACCAACAGACTATTTCATAAATGAAACCTGCGTAATTCTACAACTGCAAGGGTTCTATGAGTGTATCACTTTATAAAACCATGAGTACCGCCCGTGTGATTAACAATAAGGCACTGCCTCGGGCCACCGAGGCTTCAGGGACTGGTGAGGCCCAACCTGCATATTTCAGTAAAGCCCCGTAGGATGGTGATGCCTGTACTTGAGTTGGCCTTGAAGCCCCCCCGAACAATTAGTAAACAATACCCGGGGACGTGGCAATCCCCTAGGCTGTAAAACGTCTCTGTGCCCTCCCATGCCTAATTTACATGTGAGATTAAGGTCCCCAGTGCTGCAGAGACCCCGCAATATAATAATAGGATTGGCCCCGGAACATTACCGACCAGGGGGCTCATTCAAATGAACGGGCGAGACCCTGCTTAATTTGTTTCTCCATTTTTACCATCGGGAACCGCTCTATTAAAGCGATACAAGGTTTTCCTCCTCTCGCTTCAACGAGGCAAACAAGGATTTGCTATCACAGGGTGGAAAGCCATGTACTCACCCTGTAATAGCAAACATAAATGTCCCGCAGATGCACATCCCGGGACATTGTCTGAGCTGCACCTGGGAGGTGGCGCTCCCTAGGACCATGATGCATTGGTTACTGCATAACTACAGAATTAGTATTAACGCATACTAACACTACTTGCACACATGTAGTACAGCGACCAAAGTGTAGTGAAGAGGCAGAGGAAGCCCAAAATCAAAAAATATAAATCCTACCAGAGGTCGGTTGACATAGTTCAATCAGCCGACGACCCTGGGATGAGTAAAAACAGCTTCACGAAGAAAACGGGTCTTCAGCAGAAGGCAAGCAAGCTCGAAATATTGGTAAGTGCTGCCTTCTTTTTACCTTCTAACGCTCGCAGCCCTACATTCTAACATTACATACTTACATTCTACTAGCATTACATACAAACCTTTTACTATGACTTACATTGGAATAGTACACAGAGCACATGACTTCACAGCAATGAGCTCATGGTTTCATCCACGAGTCTTGAGACCGTTAGGGGTGAGTAGTTCGCTTCCCACTCCTTGTATTGTATAAACGCAAACTAATACTACTTCCACAGGTATGCTACACCGCCCACAGCACATCACTTTACAGCAATGGGCTCACGATTTAGGCTCATGATTTAATCCCCGAGCGTTCAGACCAGTAGGGGTAAGTAGTTCGCTTCCCACTCCCTGTCTAATATAAACGCATACTAACACTACGTACACAGATATACAACAGCGGCCAGTATGCTATAGCGCCCAGAGCCCATCATTTTACAGCAATCAGCTCGGTTTGATCCTCAAGTCATCACACCGGTACGCATGAGTTCACTTCCGGCATAGTATAAAAGCATGGTAGGGGTCAGTAACTCGCTTCCCACTCCCTGTATGGTATAAACGCCTACTAACACTACTTGCACATGTATGATACAAAGACCGGAACACATCACTTTACAGCAATGAGCTCACGGTTTAGGCTCTTGGTTTCATACCCGAGTGTAGCAACAGCTCATCTCAGCACCATGTCACTCTGAGCAACACCGCACTTTCAGACCTGTAGGAGTGACTACTTCGCCTTGCACTCCCCCACAGAGGTTACAGTGCTCCTATCCTCCACTTTCCTACTGTTTTTGCCCTTTTTTCCCCTTACTCATTTCAACGGAATCACAAAATGGCTGCCAACACTTCCTAGTTGCAACCGCTCGCAACGTTCGTAGCCAATAAGCATCAAGCTCGTGCTCGTAACGCCCTAGCCAATCAGATGGCAGAATTCCCAAATATCGATATCTGTAAATTTAAATATTTCTCCAAAACTACTGAACAGATTTACACCAATTAAACAAAATCATGCTTTCGAGACCAAGACCCTTCTCCCTGCCAAATTCGGGGTAATTCTGTTCACCCATTCGACCTGTGGCCTTGTCTAAAGTTTCCTATGGAAATTGCATTGAGAAAACATGTTTTGGGACCTCCCTTTTTTCTCGGCCCCCCTTAATGAATCACCCCCAAACGTTCAACATAGAAGATGATATGAACAAAGAATTAGTTTGGAAAATTACTACACCTGTACACTAATCTGTGTACACTGGGTACAGCTTACACTCCCACACCCAATGCTCAGGTGCCGACATCCGGTACCGCGCATGCTCATAGCAGAATACACTAATCTCCCGCACATGGGCATGCTCACAGCAGGATACACTACTCTCCCGCACATGGGCATGCTCACAGCAGGATACACTACTCTGCCGCACATGCGCAGCAATAGCCATGACTCAGTGTGTCCTCGCATAGTCTGTTTTCTCTGTCCTTCCCCGCACAGCTGATCCGAATGGTGCAGACTGCATTTAAGGCACAAACACGGCCCAGGGAGTCTTACGGAGGCCGCAGAGACAACAAGAGGTTCAACGCAGACACTGACCGAAAGTTTCGTGAGTAAACCGAGCGCTTCAGCTACGAGCCGGGTAAGCTCTCTTTCCACTACTCTGCCAGACTACTCCATGGGGCAAATTTGGCAACAAGCCAACGTGAGAATAATCTTCCTTTCATGCACTTACCACCGTTTTTTTGTGTTGATGCGCTTACGATGCTTACCCCACCACAAAACATCATGCATCTATGATAACTTTCACCCCAGCCATACCACCAATATGGCTACACCATTTGCTGCTTATTTATCATCTACACAGCACGATAGATATCAGCAATCAAACTGTTTTGTGAATATGTTACCATACTAAGACTCTCCCCTGTATGTGTGTTTTGTCATACTTGTTGTATGTCCATTAATGCTCTAAGAGGGAATCCCCCTCACACATGTAAAGCACCTTAGCGAGTGCTACACATTTTTCAAAATTACACAATCACTTAAAATTAAGTCATTTGCACCTACACACTTTGGTCCTGAGGAAAGCCAGTTGTAATCATAAAGGCCTGGCTGAAACATGTAGACCACACCTGGATGTAGGAGACCCTAATTAACACTCCTATAACATCCAACAGCCTTTTTTAATGCTAACAGTGACCCAGTTATTAAAATATAATTTACCCTCGGGTACTGGGACCCCTGCATAGCTTTTAAATTTTCACCTTCACGTCACTACACTGCACACTCAGAAACATACCTGCTCCGCTGTATTCAGGCATCGAAGCACACCCGGGACACATGTCACTATTACCCATAGTCTCATGGTGCTATCCTGAGCTTTTGCTAGAGCCGGGGATCAAAGCAAGAGCTCTGTGCTGCAAAGTCAGATGGTCTGGCCACTGTGCCTCAGCTATGTGGACAATACATTTTGGCGAGGGTCCGGGAGTTGCAGTTACGTTGACCTAAAATAGACGGCCTAAGTTGTCAGTTATAGGGTGGCTCTAAAAAAAGCCCTTGCGTTCATTAGTTGGAGCTACATATAAGTGCGGATGAACAGCTTCAAGTTATTCAGAAAAACTCGATTTCCCTGAACTGTGAAGTGTACCCCATCACTTCTGTAGATATCAGCCATATCAAAACGTATGTTGTTGTTGTAGATCGACCCTATTCTATGGACTCTTAGGTATGCAGACACAGCTTTGTTGACTTTTTTCCTAGATTTTCCAATCTGAGGACAAAATTGATTGGACCATTTCCACTTTTGTCTTTGGCATATATTGGAATATACAAAGACAGTTTGAGGCAAAAGTAACATCAATTGTCCAAAGGTGTCCGTCATAAGCATTTCCAAACCTACTCTTGTCAATGTGTCTAGGTCAGTTCCACCACAATGCACAACCATGAGGTCAGGGTGTGGAAGAAACAAAGAGGTTTTAACCAAAGGCAACAATTGGTGCCACTTCAATCCTCTCTGTGCAAACCATTTAATGTCCACATTTTGTAAACCTAGGTCTGAGTCAATACTTCTCTGTTATGCATACCACTTGCACCAGAAAATATAGCTATGTCCTACGATCCACACTAGCATTTTGAAGGTATGGCTGGAAGGTATGGAAAGATGTCTGTAGCTCATGCAGTTCCTTCGTAGAATAAGAGATATGTTTAAAGATGGGGAACTACTTTTTTTGTGCCATACAAAACGTTACATGATTGGGAGATGAAAAGCATTGTTTTTTAAAAGTAGAGTGCACATTCGGTTTGTGGAAAAGCCTCTTTGTGATTGGTTAACAAAAAACAATTTCAACATGGAGTGCATATCATACAATAAAATTGGCTCAACTCAACCACACCTGCAACTTGCATTTGGAAGGCACTGTTCGAACTTAGAATAATCGTGAACTTTTAGCCTGCACGTGCCGTTAAATGTTCGAGAAAAGTTGCAAAAAATTATCGTAAGGTTTAAAAGTTGATGAACTTTTAACCTGCACGTGTTGTGGAACGTTCTACAAAGTGTGTTGATAGAATACGTTGGACTGCTGACTTCTATGTGTCGTTGAATATGAAAAAAACTATTTATATGGAAAATGAAAAAGAAACTAGTAGAGAGAAGTTTTGAAACATAAAAGAATCAAGGAAGTATTCTAATTTGTTCTTTAAATGTATTTATGTGTGGAGGAACAAAATTATAGAAACAACAGCACCAGGAAGAGGAAGAAGCAGGGAGTGGGGGGACGGGAAAGATGGGCACAATGGTACATATACACAATCAAGTAGAGCACAAGTATAGACAAACAATGGCCAAAATGAAACACACCAACAAGGAGCACAAGTCACACAACCAGCCAATATCACACCACTGAACGAGAATAGGAGTAAAAACCATGCTACATTCATACAGGATGTGTACAAAGGCCAGTCGTGGGTGTTGTGTGATGTCTGCGACCGTGATCATCATGGATGAGACGCCCAGCACGAGACACATGGGCGTGTTCACTGTGTGTTACGTTGCCAAACAGATGCTCGCCCCTCCCAAGAGCTCCACACTTGTTTACGGTACGCTGTTATGTCTCGTGCAGTCGTACTGCCCAGCATTGTAAGGTTTATTCGGGCATGGCCTGCAGCATTCCAACTACACCTTGAGAGTGCCGTTTGATGGTGATGCATGCCACTTTACAACATCATCTGCTGTGGCCCTTGTGGCAGGCCATACCAGAACACAGAGACACACTTACCGCACTTCCTGCACACAGACATGTCCGGGACACCCTGTTCCCCTTGCCGGATAGGTACACCCCTGTGCTGACCTGTGTACGCCGGACCAGCACACACCTGTTGTGCATGCAGGAGGATGCTTGCGTAGCTACATGTCCAGGCTCACTGCCAGCACTGAGGTGACAGCACACTGGGATGTTTTAGGGCCTGTGCCTATCATGCTAACACAATGACCACAGGGACACATTTACTCAGATACAGATTTGGGGGCGTTGGTGGTCCTGGAGTTGTTGTGATGAGTCTTGTGGCCCTCATGGGTATCCTTGTATCATGCTTATTGACTCTATGGCACCTGTGGGTGTTCTACTGTGGCTCTTGGCTCTGTTCCCTTTCATGGTGCAGGTAGTAGTCCTGCTTAACACCAGCAGAAAGCAGGTGTAAAATCCCTGGTGCTAACGTGGCTTACCATCGGAATTTGTTTCGCATTGCAGTTGGTGTGAAAGATGTGATGTGATTTTTTTTTGTGTGCAGAACAATATACGAACTGGGCAGTGTATCCTGTGAAGATCCAGAACCTGATGCACTATAACCAATCAATATAAATACAATGAGATTTCTTAATTGATTTTGTGTGTACACTGTAAGGGCAGCCACTACCTCAGTGCAATTCAATACAGGATTTTAGTATTTAGAATAAATCGCAAAGGTGCACCTCGTGTCTTTTTGCAAGGGACCGGCTAGTCTGCATTTCATTACGAGCACTTTAATGGAAGTAAAGTTGAGATAAATCTAACACACTATTCAGAAGTTGGTGAAAACTGCAGATATCATCAGTATTCCAGGGATAAGTGTCCCAAAATTTAACACAATGGTGGACACCATCAAATAACAGTAATAAGAACAAGAAAGAGTCTTTTTTGTAAAACTTAATTTCTTTATAAACCATAAACTATTTTCAAATTTTATTTTTTATTATTATATATATAAAAAATAAACCTATAAACAAAATTTAACAAACATAATAGAAAAAAACAAGGTGGAAGACTCCTGTGGGGTCCATGGATGTCGACGACAGAGCTTGGAAAATAAAGCACAAAATAAAGACGTGTGTAATGCGCATATCAAAGGAGAGACACAGAGAAACAGAAGGAAAAAAAGCCAGAGAGAAAGGGAGTGGGAAAGGGAGAAGGAAGAGAGAGAGTTAGAGAGATAGAAGGAAAAGAAGGAAGAGAGAGAATTAAGAAATGGAAGTGAGAGAGAGAAAGAGGGAGAGACACTGCTGCCCCTGTGCATCCATGAGCAAATAATTACCTGGTGCGACTAAAGTATGCAGCAGTGGGCACTCTACGTGTCCGTCAAAAATCTGCGCATATGTCGCTGAGTCATGAATGCGGAAGACCACATCAGCTTCTTTGCGGATCACACAGATGTCGCTGAGTTCTGCGTCATGAATGGTGGAGACCACATCATCTTCTCCACTGCTCGGCAGATGTCACACTTTTCGGTGAGTCCTGAGTCATCAATGGCGGAGACCTCATCAGCTTCTCCACAGCCCAGCAGATCTCACACATGTCGCTGAGTCCGGAGTAATCAATGGCGGAGACCACATCAGCTTTTGGTGCCGCCAAGCCTGTGGAACTCAAGTCAGTGCCCCTGATGGCCATATGAGCTTTGGGTGGCACTAGCCCTGTGCATCTGAAGTCTGCGCCAAGGGGATGGTAGACCCCTGACGGCTATACAGATTACGGCGTGACTAACCTTCTGCGCAACTTTTCAAAGACTCTTTATGTTGAGACCTGTGGAGCATCCCCCATCTAGTCAGCACCGGCAATAAAGGATGTGACGTTGTCAATCTATTATATTTGCGTGGTCACATGGCCTGTGACGCATGTGCCGGATTGGTGTGGTGTGTGTGCAAACCTGCCCTCAGAGAGTGGCTGTGAGATGTTGAGAACTAGAACAGTGACCTGCACATCAACAGCCAGTACGCCTGCGACAGACAGCTATGTGGGGCCAACGTTGGAATGTAATCGGAGTGGTGTGGCTTGGCGTATGACGGAACAGGGCAGGGATAGCTACAATGACGCGGACGGCTTGTAGTACTGCGTCTGTGAGTCGAGCGCAAGGGCAGCAGCTGTATCTCTGCGAGCCTGGGTGCGAACTGTTCATAACTCACAATACAGAAGTATTGAAAAATCTTTTTGTGATTCATTCCGTCAGCTGGCATCTGTCCGAGGCATTTGAGAAAACATGTCGGAGTTCTTTCTGTGATAGATACCCCTTTGACGCTGCCTCTCTCCACATCAGCAGGTAACGCACCCTCATCCGACATTACCAACATACCCCCAACAACCTTTTCGGGCCCGGAAGTGTCCCTGTGCAGTTGGACAAAGAAGAATCTTAGTCATGTATAGATTTACACATAAAAAAAGTATTTAAAGAAAAGAATAACAAATAAGACTGAAGGAAGTCTGATGCTGTGGTCGCTGCCACAAAGTTGTGCTGACTGTCATTCAGGACGCAGGACACAGTTACACATGTGCCATCTGCTTGTGTTAAAGAGAGTTATTGGGACTACGTGTCGCCGGCCTTGCATATCGAAATAGGCCTCACTGATCGAAGGGAGTGTGGTGCTGTGGTCGGTGCCACGGACTTGGGGCCACTGCCATTCAGGAGTCAGGACACAGTTACACTTGTGGGATTGGCTTGTGTTAAAGACGGTTAGAGGCACCAGCAGCATTGAGACTGTATGAGCCTGTGATGATGCTTGTGTGGATGGGCCGCACTGGGAGCAATGTGTCTTGCCTACTGGACTGGGTCATGTGGAATCAGGACTCTATCTGAATTGTGAGGCGTGCTAACCGTAGCGTAGGCCAGAGATTGCGAAGAGCAAGGGCCCACAGCCACGTGCATATGTTGGTGGCCCCACCGGCCTGCATAGTGCAGGTTCATTGGCACCTCGTGGTGCCGGCCTTCCATATGCAAATACTCCTCACTAATCAAAGGGAGTGTGGTGCTATGGTCGCTGTCACGAAGTTCAGGTCACTGATGTTCAAGACTCAGGACACAGTTACACATGTGGGATCGGCTTGTGTTGAAGAGGGTTACTGGGACTACGTATCTCCGGCCTTGCATATCGAAATATACCTCACTGATCAAAGGGAGTGTGGTGCTATGGTCGCTGCCACAGACTTGGCGTCACTGCTATTCAGGACACAGTTACACATGTGGGATCAGCTTGTGTTGGACAGTGATAGTTGGCACCACGTGGGCAAAATTGAAATTGCGAGCTCTGCTGCCCGCAGTGTAGACTGCAATGAATGTTCGTTTGAAAATGAATTTGATGATTGTACTAAACATATAACTGATATAAAAAATGTTCAAGAAGAAAGGATACTAAAAGGATATTATGTAGATTTGAGGCATGTAATAGGTACTGGCCTAGTGGACTCTGTAGTTAATGAATGAAGAAATAATTTTCATTGTGAGCCCTACTGAGTGCAGTGTAGGTGTATGATGAAAAGATGAAATAAGTATAGAATACACTGACAAAGTGTTGTATTTTCAGAGTACAATCTTGTTGTTAGAAATTAGCATTTAACATTGGAATTGTGAGCTTTACTGCCTGCAGTGTAGACTGCTATACCATGTTAGTTTGCATTTGAAGATTAATTTGGTCATTGTAGTAAAGGTATAACTGATATAAAAAAAGTTCTTGAAGCGAGATTACTAAAAGGATAATATGTAGGGTGTAGGACTGTGATAGTTATTTGCCTACTGGAGTCTGTAGTTGCATATGTAAATACCCCTCACTGATTGAAGGGAGTGTGATGCTGTGGTCGGTGCCACAGACTTGGGGTCACTGCCATTCAGGACTCAGGACACAGTTACACATGTGGGATCGGATTGTCTTAAACAGTTAGTGGCAGCATGTGTCGCCAGCCTTCGATATGGCAATATGCCTCACTGATCGAAGGGAGTCTGTTGCTGTGGCCACTGCCACTGACTTGGGTCACTGTCATTCAGGACTCAGGACACAGTTACACATGTGGGATCGACTTGTGTTGAACAGTTAGTGGCAGCACATGTCGCCAGCCTTCCATATGGCAATATGCCTCACTGATCGAAGGGAGTCTGGTACTGTGGTCGCTGCCACGGACTTGTGGTTACTGTCATTCAGGACTTAGGACACAGTTACACATGTGGGATCGGCTTGTGTTGACCAGAGTTAGTGGCACTACGTGTCACCGGCCTTGCATATGGAAATATGCCTCACTGTTCAAAGGGAGTCTGGTGCTGTGGTTGCTGCCACAGACTTGGGGTCACTGTCATTCAGGACTCAGAACACAGTTACACATGTGGGTTCGGCTTGTGTTGAACAGTGTTAGTGGCAGCTACATGAACAAGATTTTCCCCACTGCCTGAGGTAACATGGTTGCGTCCACTGTGCAATACACTACAAGTATTAATAGTATATCTCCACATGGAGAGGTTTGTGCTTTGCATAGTGAGGTCTGTGCAGCACATCAGTGTTATACTTGGCATTGTGTGCTTTATTATTGATGGGTGACTTGCCTCCCTCATATATAGTTGGTTGCCACATCTCCCAACATTCAGCTATTGTGTGGCTGAGGGGCATGGCATTTTGGGAAGGTCCGTTGTCCTGTTTTATGCTGCCTTGGTGGTAGTAGGGGGGTGGTCCGGGGGGGGGGGGGGGGTACTGGTGGTGGTGGCGCAGGGTGTTGTGGCCTTGTTGGGTGTCGGAGGTGCATGATCAATACCTCTATCACGTGTTGGTCTTTAGATGTGGCTGTGATTTGGGTCCAATTCATGTTGTAGATAGTCAACCTCCTTACACCATTTAAAGGTTGATCTTAATTTGTTACTGCTAACTCGGCTTATCGCCTGCTTTTTGGATCGCATTGCAAATTTGGCTGGTCATTGAAAATACTGGAAAGTGGTGTTTTTGTATTTTTTTGGCATGGAAATGCCTACTTTGTATATCATTAGTGTTAGTTGTAGCGATTTTGTTGACGTAAGGTATTGATGGAAGAGTGGTGAGATTTGCAGTTTTCACCAAGTTGAGAATGGGATGATAATTAAAAAACACAGAAAAAAGATAGGTTTAATGAACATTATAATTAGAAATTAGCATTTAAAAAAACCTTTGAAATTCACTGAAAAAAACATAGGTTTCAGGGATGTTATAGTTAGTTGGACATTTCACTCAGAAAACCATAGAAATTCCCCTGTTATAGTTAGTTGAGCTAACCATAACTCGCGCCCCCGCAATGCACTGCTGATGACGTCACATATTACATCATTCATGACATGATAAGTGACATCACTGATGACATCATCCTTGTGAAAATCGATGCACCTCATCAGACCCTAATATAACACTTGATACACCCAGTCTAAAATACATACGATCATTTTTGACACCATGAACACACCAATAGCAGTTAGTACATATCCGCTCACTAATTCCTAGGTCTACACACACATCCATTCATTCACCCATACAGACACTCATATATATATTTAGCCATCAATACAGCATTATCATATCCAGTCACATAGCTATACAGACACTCACACACAACTTCTCATTCATAGAGTTATTCACATACCTAGTCAGTAATGGAAATTATCAATCACACTTTTATTTACTCACCTGTACAGTTATACACATACCACATCTCTTATACTAACATTTACTTACACTCTAATACAATATCTAATACAAGCCAACACTGATCCATACAGGCACTCTCACAATCACTTACTCTCACATATAGTCATTTATACAGTCCAACACTCATATATACTGCCTTTCACATATGCAGTTACTCACAGATGTACCACTTAGGCATCCATTCATTCACCAAGACACTCATACACACACTCACCGAGCCATATAGCCCTTTACAGAATCAGACTTGAACACATATACCCAGTGAATTATCCACTCACACATCTATGCACAGAGTCACACACCCCACTCACCCACACAGATACTCAGGCACCCATACAGGTACTCAGACAAGCAATCAATAGCTCAAAAAGATCCTCATTTAGCTGCTAACCAAACCATGCAACTGCTTACACACCAAATGGCAACCTAAACTGTGTGAATGTCTGTATCAGTCGCTAACACATGCATTAAGCAAGACACAATGAATCACTCACTTATACAGTCAGCCACACACCTACTTAATCATCCTTCCTGATTCTTATACACCTTTCATTCTTCAATACACCTTGGCATATATAAATAAAACATATTTACAGTTTATAGAAACACACATTCACTGGATGATGTCATCAGTGATGTCATTTGAGATGTCATCAGTGGTGTCACTGACCATGTCATGAATGATGTAATATGTGACGTCATCAGCAGTGCATTGCGGGGGCGCCAGTTACAGTTAGCTCAACTAACTTATAACAGGGGAATTTCTATCTTTTCCTATGAGTGAAATGTCCAACCAACTATAACATCCCTGAAACCTATGGTTTTTTCAATGAATTTCAAAGGTTTTTTAAATGCTAATTTCTAACTATAAAGGGCCTGACACCTGTGGTGTTATCAGTGAATATATATATATTCACTGAAAAAACCATTGGTTTACATCTCAAATGACATCACTGATGACATCATCCAGTGAATGTGTGTTTCTGTAAAGTTTAAATATTTTTCATATATATCTATGCCAAGGTGTATTGAAGAATGAGTGAATTTACAAGTGCCTGAAGGTATTATTTAGTAGGTGCGTGACTGACTGTAAAAAGTGAGTGATTGAACGTGTCCTACTGAATGCATGGGCTAGTGACTAAACTGTGTGAAAGTCTGTATTAGTCTCTCAGTTGGTGTGTAAGTAGCTGCATGGGTTGGTGAGTAGCTACATGAGTGTCTATATGGGTTATTGATTTGTTGTCTGAGTATCTGTATGGGTGCCTGAGTGTCTGTGTGGGTGGTTGGGGGTGTTTGACTCTGTGCATTTTATTTATTTATTTATTTATTTATTATTGAAATTTAGTTAAGCGCGAACAATTGCCCGTGGGCGTCTTGGCGCTGTTACTTCTGCAAAAATTCTCCACTACTGAATTTCTAGAAGATCACTGATTAAACAACCAAGTTGCATAGATGTCTGAGTGGGTGATTCACTGGTTGTATGGATTCAAAAGTGCATCTGGGAAGGGCTGTATGGGTGATTTCGTGTTTGTATGAGTATGTTGGTGAGTGAATGAATGTCTCAGTGGTTCTTGTGTGAGTAACTACATATGTTTTAAGGCAGTATATGTGAGTGTTGGAGTATATAAATGACTATACGTGAGAGTAATTTATTTGAAGGGTGGGTGTATAAAGGAGTGTCTGCTTGTATCAGTGATTGTATAAGACAGTAAGTATGTGTTAGTATCTGCATAAATAAGTGATGAGGTGTGTGTATAAATAACTGAGTTGGTGTGTATAACTGTATACATGAGTAAAGGGGTATGTGATTGATTCTTTGCATGGCTGACTAGGTGTGTGAGTAACTCTATGGATGAGTGGCGGAGTGTGACTGTATGTATAGGTAAATGAGTGCATGGTATAGTACTGCATTTCTGAGTAACTGCATGTATAAGTGACTGGATGAGTGTGTAGACCTAGGAAATAGTGGGTGGTATGTAGTTTCTGGAATTGTTGTGTGTGTGGTTTAAAAAAAGTAGTCTGTATTTTAGAGTGGGTGTATAAAAGTTTATATTAGGGCATCAGTATGTGCATCAGATTATCACGTGGATGATGTCATCAGTGATATCATTTGAGATGTCATCAGTGATGTCACTGACCATGTCATGAGTGATGTAATATGTGACATCAACAGCAGTGCTGTGCGGGTGCGTGAGTTATAGTTAGCGCAACTAACAATAACAGGTGAATTTCTCTGGTTTTACATGAGTCAAATGTCCAACTAAATATATACCAACTCACTACCACTTCCCTATTTCTTCCCTTCATGCTTCCTACACCTATGAGCACATTGACCCATTAATGCTTTGACTGAGAATTGCATTCAACGCGGCTGCTATGTTAAAAATTAAATACTTGCTCTTGAACCGTTTATGATTCATGGTGATCTGTTTTTTGGTTTACACTTTGATGTATATTTGACTTTTTGAACTACTCCGACCACTTATGTAAACGTACTGTACCTTTGACCCAGGACGCGTAGTTTTTACTTGGGCATAACCCCGTAAAAACTCAACACTGCCTCTATCAATTATCGGAGCCAGCTACAACATGACATTTATTTACACATATGCAATCTTCGTGCAACCATCTTTCTATTGCAAAACGTGCCCATTCGACTGGCAAATGGACCTATGCCTTGCCAACAACCCAACAATCGCTCCCGATATTCAGCAGGTAATGAAGTATCTTGAAAACCATGAACTTGATTGTTCGGGCAGTGGAGAAATGGCGGATACAACGCAAAAAGATATCCTTGCGGAATGGGATTTCTGCGCAGCCCCGAAAGATCTCCTGCAACGTGCGACCTTTGACAACATCGCAGATTGCCTGCCAATTCAAATTGCCGCTCCAACATTCGATAAACATTACTGTGCCTTCGAGGATATGAATTGGATCGCTTCACTTTTCTCACACGATGGCAACAATCGCCTCTTGGAACATTACGCATCTCAAGCTGCTGAAGAACTTCTGGACTGCAATCTTTGAGACTTGTAAGAAATTCATGTTATTCTTGGATTCATTTTTTCCAACTTTTTTGACTTTTTCCTAAAAAAAATGTTAATACACTTCAATTGAACTATTTTCATATAATACCTTTCTAAGTTTGCTCAGGCATTTGAACTCTGTTTTCATTATTGACCCTTACGTCTCCAGCCTAACCAGGCATTGGTGATGTATGGCGTATGCAAATACGCTATATACTTGCTCAATTAGCCTAAACCCGACATCCATTTTTAAACCATGTCTATTCTTTGTGAACCCTTCTCTCTGCCTGCCTGTTATCCACAAAGCCCTTCCACACAAATTAGCTCATCCTCAGCGTCTGCTCTCGAGCTGGCGATCAAGATCAAAAAACACAACATTGCTTAGGAACTGGTTGGCACAGTGTGGTAATCGTATCCTACCTTTATTTTCATTATAGAATTAAGTCATTCATGTCTAATAGCTATTGTTTATGTCACATGGAACTGTAACTTGTAATGTGGAATTCACTGATGCAGGAGCTTAGGTTTGAATACAGCAGAAGCAGTTGGAAATTGCCTCAGCTCGATGCCTTAGCTCTTGCACAAGAATGTTTTTTTGAAAGGGCTGAAGACAATAATGTATGGTTTGACGAGAAGGGTACCGAATGTGCTTCTGAGAAGCGTAATGTTTGTGTTCCTCCTCAAAGTTCCGCTGTGGATAGAACTATTACCAATTCTCACACGCACCAGGTTGAATCTACTGTAGAAGAGATTGCTGACTGTTCTGCTGTTGATAATTTTGCATTACAAAAAAGGAGTACCAGGGTACCTAAGAAGTTTGATGATTACATTTTACAATATTTTTTTTTTGTTTTCTTAAAGGGTACATATGGTAATCATATCCTACCTTTATTTTCATTATATCATTTAGAGTCATTCATGTCTAATAGGTATTGTTTATGTCACATGGAACTGTAACATGTAATGTGGAATTCACTGATGCAGGAGCTTACGTTTGAATACAGCAGAAGAGGTCGGAGTTTGTCTCAGCTGGATGCCTTAGCTCTTACACCAGTGGGTCCATTTATGGCACTTAAATAAAGATACTTTTTATATAACTTGTAGACTCCATTGCTTTATTACAAACAGCCATTTTCTTAGACACACCTGATTTCACAATTTGTCTTCTGTGGCATTGCAACATTCTGCATTATATTCTTCACAATTATTTCTTTATTCCTGCTTGCTAAAACACTGCATTTGAGTCTTCAGGCTGGTTGGGGTGAGTAGTTTGCTTCCCTCTCCCTGTATAGTATAAACCCATACTAACACAACTTACACAGGTATGCTACAGGCACAGTAATCTTTATCGAATGTTGGAGTCGCCAGTACCCTAAAGTGCCTACAGCACATCACTTTACAGCAATCAACTCATGGCTTAGACTCATGGTTTCATCCCCGAGTCTTCAGACCGGTAGGAGTGAGTAGTTTGCTTCCCACTCCCGCTATAGTCTAAATGCATACTAACACCCCCTGCACAGCTATGCTACAGCGGGCAGTATGATATCGATATCTGTAAATTTCGATATTTCTCCAAAACTACTGACCAGATTTACACCAAATAAACAAAAGTGTGCTTTCTAGACCAAGACCCTTCTCCCTGCCAAATTTGGGGTAATTCTGTTCACCCGTTCGACCTGCAGCCTTGTCTAAATTTTCCAATGGAAATTGCATGAAGAAAATACGTTTTGGGATTAGTTTGGAAAATGTAATGAAGATTCATCAAGTGACGCCAAAGTTATAAGCAAAACAAAAAATGCTCTTCCTATGGAAACTTGGTCCTAACTATAACTACCTACTGGCGACCGTAGAGGACATATGGACTACATCTCCCATAAGCACAATGTGTGTTTTCATAAAGGGAGATGGTAGACGTCGTGCACTTTACTGCTGGCCCCTGATGAGGAAAATACATTTCCGAAACGCGTCGGGCCTATTTCAAACACGCATCTGCCCATACCAACAAACGCTTTGGGGTAGGCGCACGCAGGCTCGAGTGCAACCCGCTACTTGGACAACCCCACGGAGCTTTAATACATTAGCGGCGGTCCTGCCGCTGGGTTGCACCACCCCGGAAAACGGGGGCCACGAGACTCGCTATTCAAGGTGTCGCGTATGGGGAGCTGGGCGATGGATAAAGACAGGAGTGTTGTTTGGGGCTCATGGTAGAGCCTTTGGAACGAGCAGTAATTTGAAAGTGCATCCATCCAGGACATATGGACTACATCTCCCATAAGCACAATGAGTGTTTTCATAAAGGGAGATGGTAGACGTCGTGCACTTTACTGCTGGCCCCTGATGAGGAAAATAAATTTCCGAAACGCGTCGGGCCTATTTCAAACACGCAACTGCCCATACCAACAAACGCTTTGGCGCACGCAGGCTCGAGTGCAACCCGCTACTTGGACAACCCCACGGAGCTTTAATATATATATATATATATATATATATACACGAAACTCCTTCCCAAGAAAAGAGACAGAGACCCCGGAGGAAACGGTAGGAAGCCTTCTTTTATTTACACAATGGCGAATGCATTTTGGCAGCCTTCTGCCTTCTTCAGCTCCCAAAGCGTCCTGTAAGTGGTATCACATGCTGCAGGTAAGTCCCTCCTCTTAAACGCTTGCAAATGCAAGCCAGCTCCACCCCCTGCAGTAAATTCCACGCACCTGTGTGATACATATATATATATATATAAATAAATTTATATTGAAAAAGGGAAACTTGAAACCGAGTTGCACCGGAAACCTACGTTGCACCGAAACCTGCATGCCAGCAGTGCCCAACCCAATCACCTGGTGCAGATCATCCCGTACGGTGAGCTCTTGCACATAAAGAGAATTTGTAGCAATGAAGCAATGTTACAAATAGTGCAGGAAGAATGCATTGCAAGGTTTAAAGAACGCGGATATAGCAACCAATGTCTGAAGAAGGCCCTACATAAATGCAACTCCATAGACAGAAAACAACTGTTGGGGACCCATAAGGCCCAAGGTACCCAGGATGAGACCCAGAATACGTTCAGATTTATTCTGGACTACAATGAGGAACATACTAAGGTTGGAAAAATAATCAAGAGAAACTGGCATTTGATCAAACAAGATCCTATCATAGGTTTGACTGTTCCCAAAAACCCAATGATAACCTATAGGAGGGGTGTATCAATGAAAGATGCCCTCGTGGACAATGACCCAGGCGGACCACAAACCAAGGGTACTTGGTTTGCACAAAGGAAGGGATTCTACAAGTGCAAGGTGTGTAAAGCCTGTCAGCATGGTGTAAACACTACTGAAGTTTCTACGCCGTTTGGAGGGCCTAAAAGAGTAATTACAAAAGCACTCAATTGCAAAACTGATCATGTAGTTTATGTGTTGGAGTGCCCTTGTGGTCTACAATATATAGGTAGTACTATTCTACCAGGACACCAGAGGGTACTCCAACACATAAGAGCGATCAAGAACCATGATCAGGCATACCCGGTGGCCAGGCATTTCCATGAACACCATGATGGCAACCCCAAAGACCTAAAATATTTCCTTATTGACTCTGTTCCAAGAAGGAAACGTGGTGGTAACAGAGTGAAGAGTCTAAGGTTGCTGGAAATGCATTACATCCTGAGCCTTGATAGCAAATACCCCAATGGCCTCAATAGTTCTGAAGAGCTCCATGCTAGCCTGTAAGTAGTCAGAGGAACGTTAGAATCTGAAAACTGGTCCTATGTAGTTGGCTGTCACAAAGATGATGTGGTATAGTAAAGATATAGTATTCAATATACATGCATATATGACATCCACCAGACCGTTTAGAGCCAGTATGCATATCCGATTGCCCACGCGGACTGAGTACGGTTACTGTAGTCTCTAATTTAGCAATACATAGACAACCACTCTATTTATTATAAGTGTATTTAAACGCATATATGTGCATAGTTGTCAACATGGTAGCCGTCGAACATGCCCCCTTGAAGTAAAATCTTTTCAAAATCTTTTCTTTTAACTACCTAGCAATTAGCAATACACATATTAGCACTTTTTTTTACTGTTGTCTAAAGAATGACAGAATGTATAGATGTGAACATAGACACGTACTTAGTGAATTCCTACAGAGTTGTATCATGAGTGGTCCTTGGTGGGGTTGCAGGAGGTAGACAGTATCTAATAAATCCCTATCCAATCCCTTAGGAATGCATTTACAGAGATTTTTATACAGATTTTTATCATATTTTTATGGTCATAATATGGATGTTTTATCTATTTTGCTTATTTATCTATTGAAGATGGTAAAGTATATTTATTTATCTTTGTATAGGTTGATTGAATGGGGACCAGATATATGCCACTAAACAATCAATGTAAAACAGTGGAGCGTTAAAGCATTTATGCATGGACAATTGTGATCCCACAGACGATCCAATAACTAGGATCATAACTATGTTTTTACACTTTTGAATCTGGTTTCAAGAGGGGTAAATCGGATGCAACCCAGTAAGGAACAAGGAGCACTGATGTTAGCACTTTAAAAGGTGTGGGCTTTGCACGAAAAAAACTGAAAATGTAAAAAAAGTGGTTGGCTATTTAAATGACCATGATAGGTGGATGGCGTCATGTGATCAAGTCCCAGGCTTGGGACGAAACGCGTCATGGCTGCCCCATCTAGTTGTATTATTAATCAATAAAACTGAAGGAATTGCATTTATTGCGGTCCGTGCTCTTCTTTTGTATCCTGTGAAAAGGAATTGCGAGGCTGAAGAGTTTTACTCTATATATATATATATATATATATATATATATATATATATATATATATATATATATATTCACTGAAAAAATCATAGGTTATAGACCATATGTAGTTAGGAATTAGCATTTACAAAACCTTGAAAATTCACTGAAAAAACCATAGGTTATAGACCATATATAGTTAGGAATTAGCATTTTTAAAACCATATTTTACTCACACAAAACCATTGAAATTCGCATATATAGTTAGTTGCACTAACTATATATTTTGCGCACCCGCAATCCACTGCTGATGATGTCACATATTACATCATTCATGACATGGTCAGTGACATCACTGATGACATCACTGATGACATCTCAAATGACATCACTGATGACATCACTGATAACATCTCATTTGATATGACTGATCAGATCACTGATGACATCATTCATGTGATAATACGATTAACTTCTTCAGACTCTAACATAACCTTATATACACTCAGTGTAAACAGACACTCACAGAGTGTCACTCATCCATGGAGTTACTCACACACCTAGTCAGTCATGCAAAGAATCAATCACACCGCCATCTCCTCAACTATATAGTTATACACACCTTACTTATTCAAACAGATACTAACACATATTTACTCTCTTATACAATCCCTGATACAATTTTCAGAATAATCCATACAGCCACTCACACATTCACTGCCTCTTATGCACAGTTATTTATATATGTCAACTCTCACATATACTGTGTTTTACATATGTTCTTACTTTGACATGTAGCACTGAGATATCCATTCACTCACCAATACACTCATGCACACAGTCAACCGCCCATACAGCTGTTCCCATATGCACTTTTGAACCCATACATCTAGTGAATCAACTGCTCACACATCTATGCACAGAGTCATACACCTCCCAACCACCCACACACACACTCAGTCTCCCATACAAATAATTGGGCAACCAATCAATAACCCATATAGTTACTCATATAGCTACTGATCAATATATGCAGCAGTTTACAGAACAACAGACATAATGATGCACAAATTAAGACAGTTTAGTCACTAACCCATGCACTCAGTGAGACACATTTAATCACTCACTCATACAGTCAATCATGCATCTACTAAATCCTTCATCCAGACACTTATACATCCACTCATTCTTCAATATGTAAGACATATTTAAAGTTAACAGAAACATACAGACACTGGATGTTGTTATCAGTGATGTCATCAGTGATGTCATTCGAGATGTCATCAGTGATGTCATCAGTGATGTCACTGACCATGTCATGAATGATGTAATATGTGACATCATCAGCAGTGGATTGCGGGTGCGCGAAATATATAGTTAGTGCAACTAACTATATATGCGAATTTCAATGGTTTTGTGTGAGTAAAATAAGGTTTTAAAAATGCTAATTCCTAACTATATATGGTCTATAACCTATGGTTTTTTCAGTGAATTTTCAAGGTTTTGTAAATGCTAATTCCTAACTATATATGGTCTATAACCTATGGTTTTTTCAGTGAATTTCAATGGTTTTTTAATAGCAAATATTAAAAGCTGTTAAATGTATTCTTTTTTTAAAGGAAAAATATATTTTATATGTATTTAATATAATTTTTGTATGTATATATATATATATATATATATTTTATTTTTTTTGTTTCGCTACAGGTTCGCGCACCGGGTAGCTTCCCGTTAGCTCAATTTTATGCCGCGACCCGGTCCGCGCACCAGGAAACGTCCCGTTTGCACAACTGCCGCGTTCGAGAACAACATCGCGACGCGTCGCGTAAGCGCGACGTATCGCATTGCCGCGTAATGCGTCTTATGACGCGCCGCGTTCGCGCACTCGGAAGTGCTCCGTAGCGCGAACGAGGCGCGAAGTGCAGCACACCGGAAGCGCTCCGGGCGCGGAGCGGGACGCGTAACGTAAGCATAATAGGTCATGTGACCTGTAAATAACACTTTTCATTGGTTTAGAACTATTTTTTTTCCCAAATGATGAAAACCCCTCCTTTTTTCCTCACTCTGACTTTCATCTTTGTGAGAGGAAGACCTGTTTCTCCTTGTTGAAATAATGGCATCTGTAGTAGCTGCAGCTGGTGGACCCCCACCACAACCACCTAGGAAGGAAGGACCACCTGCGCAGTTCCTTCCAAACCCAGAGGAAGAGGAAGAAGAAGAGGAAGAGGACGTAGAGCGGAGGCAGTTCTTGCCTGAACAGCCCCGCAAATCACACCACAAAGACCATTTTATATGGCAATTTTTTTCTTTTCCTCGAGACCAAAAAAAGGTCAATGCCCGATATGTGACATGCCTCATTTGTAAAGATGTTTTGTCTAGAGGTACAAACAAAAAGTATAGTTTTGGTAACTATACTATGCACCGCCACATGCAGAGGTGGCATCCAAACAATTAAAGTGCTGCTGAGCTGCATCACCTCCAAGATAACCTACCAACTCCTGTGGCCAGTACATCGTCGCAGGTAACTCTATCGGGACCAGAGGCGAGGGAGACGGTCCCAAACATTCAACAGAATTTTGTGCACATGAAGCTAGTGTGCATTTACTGTGGTGAACTAATTTCATATGGGAATATGAGTATCATTTTAATTAATAGAGCGTTTGAAAACCACAAGTGCTCAAAACACCCCAAGAAATAAAAAAAATGTTGCTCCTGTTGAGCCCTTTCTAATGCCTGTTTTTCGTTGTTCCCCCCCAAAAAAACCAAAAAAAACATAAAAGTGTTCAAAAAATACAAAAAAAAATAAAAAATGTTCAGAAAAAAATATATATATATATAAAACAACAAAAACATAAAACAAAAAAAAGTTCTTTTCAGAACTACCTCCCATTTCTAAACAATTACAAATTTTTTTAGCACTCTTGACTTCATTTTTCTCATAGGTGCGCTTCCCGGTGCGCAATAAAAAAACAAAGAAAAAAAAACAAGAGAAGTAGAGCATAAGAGAAAGAGAAAGAGAGAGTAATGTTAAGAGACAGACAGCAAGAGAGAGCAACACAGAGGCACTGTATAATACATAGTAAAACAGTGTAAAAGATATAAGAAAGTGTAAGAGAGAAAATGAAAAAAATATAAGGCTGTGAAACAAAGAAAGAGAGAAGAATAATACTAAAGCAGAGGCACATGAAGAATGTGAGTGGATGTAAAGAGTAAAAGGAAAGTGAAAAAATGATGTACAAATAAAAGGTAATAACGGAACCAGATTTAAATAACACTGGTGAGGGGGAGAGAGAAAAAAGTAGTGACCATAACTAAAGAGGGATGAAATAAGATGGATAAAATCGACTAAAGTTAAAACATGTGGATTGACAGAGAGAAAAAACTGAAAGAAGAAAAGAAGAAGTAACGGAAAGGGAATAATTGAAGCAGCAAAGAAATGTAAATAACGTAGTGTGCTTGAATTTCAGTGAGAAAACATAATGAACAAGTAGTGAAAGAGTGAAGAGACAGAGACAATTAGAGTAAGAGAGACGGACTGAGTGAACGGGAGTGAGGAACTGTGAGAACAGAGGGACTGAGAAAAGGAGTGGAAGGAGTGCAGTAAGTAAATCACCCACACAACACAACAGCTACCCTACCTCAAAGCACTCTAAAATATTATTTTACTGTTTCTCTTGGTTTTCCCCTTGTTACGCTCCCCGGTGCGCTACCCATAGTATAAGTAAAGAGGTGTGAAAGAGGGAGAAATATTGAATTAGGATAACACATGGTGAGTGACATGGAGAGTGGACATAGAGAGTAAAGGAAACAGTACCTGAATGGGCAATGTGTGTGACTTACAGGGAGTCAGTGGGTGTAGGTAGGAGTTTGGGTGTGTAAGGTGTGTCTGTGGGTGTGGTTGTGTGGACTGTTTTGGTGTGGGTAGAAATGAGGGTGTGTGAAATATGTATGAAAAGTGTATGAGTGTGGGGTGTATATGTGTTCGATGTATGTGTGTGTATGGAATGTGTGTGTGTTTTTGAAGAGTGTGTGTGGGAGGTTTTTTTGTGTGTATGAGGTATGTGTGTGGTGTGTGGGGGGGTGTATGTTACAGGTGTGTGCATGTGTTGGGAGGGGGATGAGCTATATGTGTAGGAGTAAGGTAAATAATTAAGAAAAAGAGAATGAGTGAAGAAGCAAAGGAAGGGAACAGAGGGTAAGTGAAGTAAAGAATAGGGATGAAAAAAAGTTGAATATGAGAGGGTAAATAGGGAAAGGGGAGTAAACATGGAGAATAAGAATAAGTGAAAGAAGCAGAGTAAAAACACAGGAGTGAGGTAGATTGAGAAAATGTTAGTGACCTTAAAGCAAAGGGTGATAACAAACTAAATTTTTTTAGTCATACTTACCATATAATAAATGTAACTTTAATTTTTTTTACTACAGTTGGTATCTGTGAAAGAGAGAAGAAAAAATAAGTTATAATTAGTAAAATATGTATTTTAAATTAAAAGATACAAATGAAAAGCTAAAAACATCATAACATTCTATTTAGAAATAAAGTGAGAGTGAAGAACACAGAAAGGGAAATAAACTAAGGTAGAAAGACAAAAAGAGGGAAAAAGAAATAGAAGGAGAGCAAATTACAAAGAGTAAGGCATATAGTTTCACTAAGAAAAAGAGAGAGAAGTACAGAGAAATGAACTGAAGGTAAGAAAGATACTAAAACAATGTGAGTTAGCAAAACTAAATCAGGAAACAGAAGTAAGTTAAAAGATAATGACTGAGACAGAAAACAGTCTAATTAAGGATGCATTTAGAAGAATGAGGAATAGAAGATAACTGAGAGTAAGAGAAGAACAGTCATACAGTGAAAGGATGAAGGGAGACAGAATAATATACAACAATTGAAGGAAATGGACTGAGGAAGTTATAACGTAGACACACTAAGAGAAAAACTGAGTGAGGTGGAGTACAATGAGTGAGAAAAGAAAAAAAGTAAGTCTGCAAAAAAAAGGAAAGAGAGGAGAAGACGACTAAAACAGTGGTACTGAGAGAAAATAATTTGGTGATGAAAGTAAAGAGAAGGACATTGAAAGAAAGGAAATGATGGATAGTAACGGAACCAGAGTAAAAGAAATGGGATGAAGAACGATGAGAGAGGAGCAGTGAAGTTGTTGTAAAAGAAGTGATAGAAGGTAGATAAACACAAGTGAAAATAACACAAGTAGAGTGAGGCACTGAGGACATAGAAGTAGTGAACGAAAAACAGAGAGAAGAGGTCAAAAGTAAAGAGCAAACAAAGATAAGCTAAGGAGAGTGGGTGATTTATAGTGATAGAGTACAATAATACTGCTGAGTGAGTAAACAGGAATTACTAAAAGAGCAAAGGAGGAAAATACGGAAAAGAGAAGAAAAGCAGAAAGACTGAAAACTGAAAAGTTATGCAAGGGAGAGACGAGATACACACAGTTGAAATAAAAATGAGGGATTGTCAAAGAAGTGGAGTAAGGGAACGGGGGTTACAGAGAGTGAGAGAAAGACATTATAAGTGAGTAAAAAGAGCTGAAAGAAGATGAAAAAAGGAAAGTAAGTGTCAGAGAATGGGAATACAATTTAATTTACACAATCCAAAGTATAGAATAACTTCTACAACATGTTACATAGTTTATTTTTGCTGTTCTCAGAATATATTGAATTTCACTTAAAGTAGTGAGTTCAAATTACTCATCATATGACAGCGGGGAAAAAAAACACAATCTAAAAGATTGTGTTTTTAAAAAAAACTTACATACTGACAAATGACAAATGTACGCTAATCTTTGATTGGCTTACTTTTCCTTGAGGCCAAATAGTATATCATGGAGGTCCTTTTCTCATTGCATAGTATTTTGCTGTTCACTTAGAAATCCATTTCATCGACTTTCTACAAGAAAAGCTTCAAGAACATCTGAAATATTTTCAAAATTTTAATATACTCCTTTTTTTAAGTCATGACTCTTTACTCATTCTTGCACCTTTCCATTTGGCCAAATAGTGTCAGATGTATGAGTATATATGAGTACTCCTCCCGTCTTCATAGGCCAATTACCTTTACCTAAATTTTGGCTGTAAAAACACTAGATATGAATTTATAAAGCCAAAAGGCAAACGTTGTTTGAAAGTCAAATGATTGTCGTTACATTGGGTCCAACCTTTAGAAGTTTTTAAATAGCATGTGTAATGCCCTGATGTTGTAGAAGGAAAATCATGAAAAATAATAGCTACAGTTGCAACGGTTCTTCCTGATATCGATAACTGAGAAGGCACAAAATTTTTAATAGAAGTTGTCAATTTAGTTCCATCAGGTCTACATCGTTGGAACATTAAAATAACATAGTGACCATAATTTTGTAGAAATAATGTGGACAGCATTGCAGACTTACATTGGGTACACACCATATTGTGATCTGCTGCTTTAACTAGATTATTGAAAGACAGTGATTTGCAGTCTGGTAAAGTTAAATATATAAATCTTTCAGAGTCTATTCTAGTAGTACTTGATGAAGCACAGTTATCACAGTCATGTTGCCATTGATAAGAAAGGCCAAATAGATTTTTTATATCTACTCCTTCATCTTGTAATACATCAAACATATATATTAACAATTCCTGACAATCCTGCTGAATATTCTGTGAAAATTGATTTTGACCTGAACATATATCTAGAAGATTTCTAATTTCTGAAACACTTTCTATTTTGCTCTATCACTACTACATTTGTCTAACACAGAATTCAATAAACAGCACAATGTATGTTCCCGATTTTCAACAATCTGTCTTTGTAAATTTTGAAGAAAAAAAACAACATTAACTACTACATTAGCATAGCAGTTGACACCAGAACTGTTTTCAAACTGAAATCCAACAACAGCTTCAACAGAATCCTTTTTGTTTCTCTTTACAATTACACTTTTATCTACTTTATGCCTTTTTGCTGATACCTCACTGCAATTACTCTCATTTCTTCTTTTTCGGCCTACCACACGTTTTTCAATCAGAGGATATTGAGGCAAATGTGGAGCATACTCTCTTCTTAACCTGTTGTATTCTTTTACACAATCTAAATCTGCACAAATGTTTGTTTCATCACACTCAATCAAGTACAATCCTGATAAAGTTCTGACTCGTGATAATGCCACATATGCCATACACTCTTTAAACACAGAACTTCCAATGTTCACCAAAGCGCTATCTACACTTAAACCTTGAGACTTATGAATTGTCACAGCATATGCCAAACAAATAGGAAACTGTTTTCGGCGAACATATAAGTCTTTCACGAGCAAAAATCTAGCTGAACAATGACAAATTTGTTCTATTTCATCAATGTCATCAAATTTAATTTTTAAAATTTCAATTCCATCTCTATTTTTGTAATTCGCAAAACCAACAACATAACCCATTGCTCCATTTACTAGACCTCTTTCAACATTTAAATTCCTTCTTAAAATGACACGACAATTCAAACACACATTCAGAGTCTTTTCAAAACCAGCAGTTTTAGATATAGTCTTCTCTAATGAATCCAATTTTGATTTCAAATTTTCAGACAAAATAATTGTTGCTCCCATATGCTCTATTTTATCAATAGCTTCCAGTTTCACTATCTCTTCATTTTCTAACTGTAACATTTTGTTGTTGAACATGGAACATTCTTTCAGAGTTGGCAACAAACATATGCCAGATTTCTTCTCGTTAATTTTCTTAAATATGTTCTCTGGAAGAATGTTTTCATTTGGGTACAAATTTGAAATTAATCGTGCATGTAAAGCTTCTTTCCCTTGCTGACTTACTTTTCCGATCCTTACATCTTGTAGAATATTTTTATAATCTTCATCATTTGCCTGCCGCATATTTTGAAGCAGTTCTGCATATTTGAAGTTTAACCATATATTAACGTTTCCAATGCTCCCTAAGCACTTCCTGGTATCTTCATGTGTGAGCATTTTGAACACAGGTTGTCCTTTCACTGGAGTCAACTGCAGAAGATCTCCAAAAACAATAATATGTTTTCCACCAAATAAGACATCATAGTCTGTTCTAAGAATTTCTTGCATTCTCAAATGCACAAAAGCAAGCATGATATTTGAAACCATGCTTACTTCATCAATGATAAGAAGTTTCATTTTCTTCAGGACTCTCGAAACTTCGGAACACGCATCTCCTGATAGCTTGTGATACTCCAATTTGTTATCATGCTCCACTGGCAGCATCAGTAAACGATGTAAAGTAATCCCTTTAATGTTATGTGCTGCCAGCCCAGTTGGAGCAGTAACAACACAAGACAGCGGTGATTCAGTCCTTTTCTGCAGATAAGTTGCAATGGCTTTAATCAGAAAACGTTTTCCAGTTCCCGCTTCTCCACTCACGTACAGTTGGACAGGCTTAAATGATGTACATGAGCACTCTTTTTTCTCATGACTGAATCCAAGTTCAATCTGTTCTGTGACTTCGTCATATATCTGTTTCTGCTCAAGGTTTAGTTGTTTCACCAAATCTTCTAAGTTAACTTCATCATCTTGACCTTGTTCCATAGCTCTTTCCACCTCATCCATGGCAGTAGCAGCTTCATTTTGGATAATTGGTCCTCCTAGTGGATCCTGACTCAATGAAGCAGAACTCTGACTGCCTTGAGAACTGTCTCTCGCAATCTCTGCAGCAATTGTGGCTTCTTGCTCTATTTCTTCATTCAACATTTGCAGATAATTTGGAAAAACAGGACATTCTATGGTATCCTTCGTTGCATTAAAGGAGTCTTCATAACAGGGAAAATCTCCAAGAAGTTCCTCTTCTTCACGCCATGGTTTAAACAGTTGCAAAAGAGCCAAATAATAAAATTCTCTTTTATCTGGATTATCACAACTCAATTTGCGATGATTAATCAAATGACCTTTTTTCTGTTTCACTAAACATCCTTCACATCCAATGACTCCATATATTCCATTATTGATATCTTCTCTGATGTTCCTCTTATAAATATATCTCTGCAGAACTTCATAGAGACAAGCGTTCTCAAGGTGATGACTTCTATTTGGATAGTATGTATCCAACATGTTTGTCTTCAAAATATCTGTACTTTCTGGTTCTTTCTCCGCCAAATACTCTATCTCTTGTACAGATTTCAAAACTCGATTTCGTGTTGCAGCAAGACCTAGACTCACCCAAATGATGGTTCTAGATTTGGCATAGAGACTTGCTGACGACAATCGATCAGAGCATTCATACGCTCCAATTTCTCGAAGCGACAACATCTTCAGACTGTAACTGTATAATTTTTTGCTAAGACTCTTTTCATGTGAAATGTCCTCCCACATTTCCTTTAGTTCTGTCTTTTCTTTTTTTGTGATGTAAGACGTCACATATCGAGCCACAGCAATAGAGTTGTCAGCAACGAATTGAATATCCATGTTAGCATTCAACATGGACAAAATCACTGGGTTGTAGTCGTTGATGTACTTGGACTCTTCGTCTCTTTTTAAATTGTATGTATTTTTGGGTGATTTCCTCGTCACAGTATGTCACAGAGAAGACATCAAATTATTTACTCTTCCTTTTGAAATCACTGGTCGTGGAAAGCTGAAACGACATTTTGTGTAGAACTTGTCCTTGTGTCTGAATTTTCGACGACAGTACTTTCCACAACGATGGGATTGAAAGCGTAAAACTTGTTGCCTTAAACAGTTTTCTTCCGTAGTTTTCGGAACAGCACATGTTGAATACTCTTCAATGAAACTCATCACTGTCTCATCCGAATCTGTTCCAAATTTGGGTGCATCTTTAATCCACAACAACATATGTATGTGAGGAGCACCTCTCGCTTGATACTCCTTTCTCCAAAAGAAATCCAAAACCTCTCCAAGGGGAGGATTTTTTTTGTTGGTAATAAAAGACATCATAGCTTCAAATCTATGATTAAAATATCTGCATACATACACTGGATCCAAAGAACACAGTTCTCCAGGTGTTTTGAATTCTATATTTTGTATATTAGCATTGGCCTCTCGTAGAAATTGAAGTAAGTCCTCCCATGCATACTCGGCACAGCTAAGAGTGAGGAACCATGTAGGAGTTCCTAAGTTTCTTAGCATACATTTCAATTCCCCATGGCGACGGTACCAATACTCATTTGTACCACGCTGACATGCCATGAGATTGATTAGATGAGATTCTAAAATATTATCTTGCAGATTCACTTTCTCCATAAAGTCCCTCGCCGAAACATTTTGTAGATGTGCTCCACTTGTCTTAATATGGTTTACTGCTTAAGAAAGCCCAGACAAGTCACTTTCATCCAGTAGATGAAACAAATAGGGAATGCATTGACGAAACCTTGCATCTTCAGCATATAATCTTACAGTTCGATATTCAGATGCAGGAATTTGAAGTGGTCGATCGTCATATCGTCCACCTCGACCTGTTGGAAATAGCTGTGGAAAACAACGAGCTTCCAAACTTTCTTCCCATACACTACTGGGACTTCTTTCTTGCTGTTTTCATTTGAAACAAGTCAATTGCATTCCCCACTACTTCTTTGGAATGCAAAGGATGAACAGTATAATGTTCATATATTTCTTCACTTCTAGACACATCAACTTTTTCAATTTGGCCGCCTGAACAATCACTGTCTTCATCTGTAGCTGTTTCGTCTGCAGCAACACATACATCTTTGTAGTACTCATTGTTTTTGACTAAATACAACGTTGCCTTTTTGACTTTCCTAACATCCACTAAATCTTGCCAGATTTTTTTACTCTTTGTTGGAACCCCATTAACTAGAATAACTAAAGGTTCCTCTTCTACTTTTTCTATACCAATTGTATCAATATTTTTTTTTCAAATCTAGGTGCAAATAAACAACTCTTCCCTTTAATCCTCTCTGCAAATCTGTAGGAGGCAATTTCCCTATCTTAGGCTCCATGCGAACAATTGCCTGAAAAGGATGGACACATTGAATCAAAATAGACTCATATGTATTTAAATCCATCAATTCACGGGGAATGTCTATCAACTCCAGATTATTATGAGCAGCTCTAGCAGGCATTCTGTTTTGATTTATTTTGTCATAACAATATTTACAAATACGCTGATCAGAACTCAAATCAAAAGAATTCACCACCCACAAATAAGTTGCTAAATCTTTCCACTCATAATTATCCATCTTTTCACTTTTTGCATATAAATCAACTAACCTAGTCTGAATCTTATAATGAGTCCGTCGACAATACACACAAGTAAAATTCGGCCTTTCACTTGATTTCACCTTACACCTGGTAATTTCCTTCTCAAACGTTTCTGTATTTAAAATCTGTACAATCGTCTTTCACTTCATACGCTCGACCACTGGTGTCAACTGCATGCACTAAATCATTCTCCTGGAAGTAACTCTCCTCATTAAAAAATGGCTCACAACTTGAACTGTGCATCCATTCTCCAGAAAAACTTTACAAAAATGTAAAGCCCAAACATGTACCTTTTTTCCCCATATTTAAAAAGTGACGCATGTATGCGTCATTTTTTAAACCTTTGCACCACATTATACTCAAATATGTAGAATCCATTTATTTTCCCCAAAATCGTTTTTGACATCACATTTAGGAAAGACAGCACAGATCATATTTACAACCATCTGCCTCACAGCAGGGATAATACTGAGGCAAAATCTTGCACATGAAGCTTCACAATTTTACAAAATACAATTCCTCTATGCAAACAAACTCAATATGCTTCCTACACTGAGTTAACACAGGTAACATCATTGTAAAGAGTCAAATGTATTTCTATTAAACATGCACACATTCTTTATTCCTTTTAAAAAATGTAAAAACTATTTTTCCCCCCAAAATCGTTTTTTACATCACATTTACAAAACACAGCACAGGTCCTACGTAGAAGCATTCCATGTCACGACTAAAAATTCACAATTTTACAAAATACAATTACTCTAGGCAGTAAAAACTTTTTACCAAGCATTATCAAAAAGCATGACACAAAGCAACATGTAAAGACCACAATTTCCTTCCAAATCTTCTCCATAGAGTATGCAAGTCTCTACGTATATTAAATGAATCATAACTCACCTTTACAAATGCTTTAGGAGATTCACAACAGTGTCAGATACACACACCAATATTTCTTTAGCAGAGCAAAAGGTATGTTCTCTAGGTACTGCAAACCATAAAGGCACAGAAAACCTCTAATTCTACACAGATATCCCTTTTTGTTAACCAATTAAAACTCTTCCCTCTCTATTTTCAAACCAACACCCTTCCCCCCACTCAGCCCTTTCTACCTGTTACCATAGCAACTCCCTCCTCACTGAGCTCCCAGGGTTAAAGGTTTATTCTACAATGTTGCAAATCACCTCTGCAAGGATGTTTGACCTGCAAATACACCAGCTTATCTGGTGTAAGGTTTCTTTAAATAACTTTTTTTTAACCATTCAAATTACTTCTTACACAGAACACAACCATGCACCCTAACTTTCAGTTTTCACCTATCTCATTCTACCAATCATTGCTTGTGATTCAAGAGCACTGAAACTCCACAGGTTTTTTTGTGCAAACTCCTATTATTCCAACTGCCATTTCTTTTCCACACGTCATCTAACTGCACCAGAATCTCCTCTGACCATGTATTCTGTCTGGATTATTGGACATAGCTATATCCACTGGGCTCAAAGGCATGCTAGTACCAGAAATTTACACAACCTTGATTTATCAAACGTGAACATAAAATGGATTGGCCACAGAGGATTAAAATGTCACCAATTGATTCCATTGGTGAAAACCTTTTTGCATTTGCCACACCCTGACCTGTTAATTGTGCACTGTGGAGGAAACGACTTGGGCACTTTGACTGGGGTAGGTCTGGAAATGCTTTTAAAGGACACCTTTGATCAATTGATGGCACTTTTTCCACAAACTGCCTTGGTATATTCCAATATCTGCCAAAGGCAGAAATGGAAGTGGTCCAACCAATTTTGTCCACAATTTGAAAAAGCACGGAAACATGTGAATAAATCTGTTTCTGCTTACATGAGAGACTATGGAATGGGTTCAATATACAACAACAACTTGCGTTACAACATGCAAGATATTTACAGAGAAGATGGTGTGCACTTCTCAGATGAAGGGAATAGAATATTCCTCCTGAATTTAAGACTGTGCATTGGTACCTACTTGTAGGTACCTAAATCAGCCACAGAACCCAAAAGCCCTTTTCAGGGCTACCCTATCTCTGATCACTCCAAATGATTATCTTTTTCTAACCTTTTCACTATTTTTCACTATAGTATGCTCCCCGGTACGCTTCCCGGTGCGCGTACCGGGCGCTCCCCCCGCGAAAAATAAAAACTTTTTCTTTTCTTGTTTGCCTATTTTGGCCTCCTAAGACCCCCTCAGAAAACCTAGAGGGTCAAGCAGTGCCTACGATGCCCCCTTATACCCATTCCCAACTTTGTTTGTCCTCCATTTTCTGTCTTAAATCTACCAAAAACAAAATGGAGGACTGCCGTAGAGCTGCCGGTACGCGTACCGGGGCGCGCACCGGGAAGCGCTCTAAAAAAATGTTAAAAGTTAATTTACATAAAAACCACTGGAGACACTTTCACCAAATATAGAATAGCTCATACTACATACCAATCCCTACCATTTTCCCAAATTCGATGGAATTCCATTGAGCCATTTAGCCTGTAGACCTCTCTAAATACCCTGAGGTAAATTACTTCACAAAAACACATCTAAAGTGTTAGAATTGACAACCAATTAAAATGTTACTTTCATTTTCTATTTTTTTTCCTGACATTTGATTGGTTCTGTACATGAATATAAATGAAAAATGAGAGGGAAACACGGCCATTTTGACTACAACTACCTGAGGTACATCTTGAAAGGATTTTCGCATTTTGTCTTCTTCACCTCTCTGTAAAGTAAGTTGATAATTTGTAAGGGGCACTTTAAGTTATTTTTTAAAAACGTTTTCTGATAGTTATTTACTGTCCCTCTGCTATAGTTATAGATAGAGATAGGCTCATCTGTTATATTTATAAATTGACTTATGCTTCTCTGCTATAATTATGAATTTACTTACGCTTCTTCACAGGCACTTTTTAATATTTCTACCTTCTGCCTGTTACCATACATTGCCCAAAGTTAACTTCACTATTAAAAAATCAAAACTACCTGTCTGAACCTAAACCCAACAGTGCCATATTTCTACTGATTTTTTTAATGCAAATTTCAGCACAAAAATGGAAGGAGAACAGAACATTTCCTTTGAAATTGTCCTAGAGATGAACAATGAGGAAATCATTGAACCCATTGACTTGGAATTCATGGATGAATCACGGGACTATGAACTTCTACAATGTGTAGAATCTGTGGATTTGTTAATTCAATATGAGGACGTTTCTGACAGTCAAATTTTGGAAGGTATGTTCACTCAACAAGAGAACATTTCGGACAGTCAAATGTTAGACGTTCTATTAAATTTTGAAAAAGAATCAGAAAAATAAATTTATATTTAATAATCAAAAATTGTTCGAGACATTATTCATTATTATATGTAATTCATAAACTAGTATCAAATTGATTATTATATAAAGTCAGACTTATAGTATACTGTGCAACGTATTTGTGTTACATAGTAATTTTGCTCATAGTTACTTCCTTTCTCCCACTATATTACTCCAATGTGTATTTGACATCTCTTTTTCATCTCCCTCCTCCATGTTGTTTCTGCTTCCCTGACAGACTATGGTATAGATTCCATATACCACAATAACTTCTGTAACAACATGCAAATTATCTACAGAGGAGACGGTGTACATTGACTTTAAGACTCAGCATTGGTACCTACATGTTGGTACTTAAAACACCCAAACAACACAACAATTCTATTCAGAGAAACCCTACCTCTAAGCACTTTAAATTATTATTTTAGTGTTTCACTGAGTTTTCCCCATGTGTAGGCGTGGGGGAGGTGTTTGTGGGGGATGTGCGGGGGGTGTCTGTGAGGTGTGTATGTGTGTGTGTGTGTGTGTGTCTGGGGGGATGAGGTGTATAGGTGTGTGGGGTATGTGGATGTGGGTGGGGATATGGGTATGTAAGGTGTGTGTGTGGGAGTGAGTGTGTGGGGTGTTTGGGTGTAGGTGGGAGTGTGGTGTGTGAGGTGTGTGTGGGGTGGGTGTGGGAGGTATGTGTGTAGGATGTGTATGTATGTGTGGGATGTGTGGATGTGTCTGTGAGTTGTCTCTGTGTATGTGGGGGGGGGGAGATGTGTGTGTGGGGTGTGTCTGTGAGATATCTGTGTGTGTGTGCATGTGTGTGTGTGTGTGGTGGAAGGGGGTGAGGTGTGTGTTTGAGTGTGGGTGTGTGGGATGTGGGTGTGGGTGTGGATGTGTAGGGTGTCGATGTGGGGGTGTGGGGTGTTTGAGTGTGGGTGGAGGTGTGCGTGTGTGAAGTGTGTGTGGGTGTGTGGGTATGGAGTTGTGTGCATGTGGGTGTGTGTGGAACACACTTGTAGGTACCTAAAACAGCCACAGAACCCAAAAGCTCTTTTCAGAGCTACCCTACCTGTAATCACTCAAAATGAATATTTTACACTATTATTTTCACTATTTTTCACCTAAGTACGCTTCCTGGTACACTCCCCAGTGCGCGTACCGTGCGCTCCCCCCGCGAAAATCGTTTTTTTTTTGTTTTTTTTTGTCCACGGGACCCTTTTATGGCCCCCACATCAAACCTAGGGGGTCACGGGGGTGTACCCTGCCCCCTTTTGCTCATTTCCCCCTTTGATTTTTGCCACCTCTTGTATCTCAATCCTACCAAGACACAAGATGGCGGCCGCTGCTGACTGTTTCGAATGTTTACAGACACCCGAGAACCAATCAGCTTGCCGTGCGCAAGTCGCGTGGCGCGCCCGGAGCGCTCCCCGGTACGCGCTCCGGGGCGCGCTTACAGATATATAAATTTTTTTAAACCTAAATTACTCAAAATCCTCTGGAGCACATATCTTGAGACATAGCAAAGGCACATCGGACTACCACTCCCTACAATTTTGCCAAGTTTGGTGAAAATCCATTCAGCCGTTCGAGCTAAAAGTGCGACAGACCGCCCTATGGAAATTAACATGGGGAAAACACGTTTTGGGACCCCCCTTTTATCTTGTCCCCCGCTTGACGAATCCCCCCCAAACTTTCAGGGAAGGAGCGGAGCGCCGCGAGGCAAAGTTGCTGAAAAATTCAGCCTGATTGCTCAACCGGCGCCAAAGTTATTCCAAATAGAATGTTGCGATTTCCCTATGGAAATCGATCCTAACTATATATACCTACTGGCGACCGCCAGTAGGTAATATATATATATATATATATATATATATATATATATATATATATATATATATATATTACCTACTGGCGGTCGCCAGTAGGTATATATAGTTAGGATTTTTTCTCTATGGGATTTTTGAAAATTCTATGTCTAATAACTTTGGCGTTTGTGGACGGAATTGGCTGAAATTTTCAGGAAAATGGCACATTTTGTTTCTGAGCAGCCCTTGAAAATTTGGGGGGGATTCGTCAAGGGGGGGCCGAGAAAAAAGGGGGGTCCCAAAACGTGTTTTTAACATTGAGTTTTCCATAGGGCGGTTGGCCTCACTTTTAGCCCGAACGGCTAAATGGATTTGCACGAAACTTGGCAAAATTGTAGGGACTGGTAGCCCGATGTGCCTTTGCTAGGTCTCAATATATGTGCTCCAGTGGATTTTGAGAAATTAACGTTCAAAAAAAGATATATATCTGTAACAGCGGACCGGGCAGCGCTCCGGTTCGCGGACTTTTCGCGGTACGGAGCTTTGTGAAGCGAAGCTGATTGGTTCTCCGGCGTCTGTGAACATTCCAAGCAGTCCGTAGCGGCCGCCATCTTGTCTCTCGGTAGGATCGAGAGACAAGAGGAGGCCAAAGCGAAGGGGCAAATGACCATAAGGGGGCATAGTAGATCCTCGCTGACCCCCTAGGTTTGATGTGGAGGTTTTAAAAGGGCCCCGCGGGGCAAAAAAAAATAATAATAATAATAATCGAACGGCTGAATGGATTTGCATGAAACTTGGTAAAATATTAGGGACTGGTAGCCCGATGTGCCTTTGCTAGGTCTCAATATATGTGCTCCAGTGGATTTTGAGAAATTACTGTTCAAAAAAAGATATATATCTGTAACAGCGCTCCGCTTCGCGTAACGGAGGTTTGCGAAGCTGATTGGTTCTCCGGCGTCTGTAAACATTGCAAACAGTCCGTAGCGGCCGCCATCTTGTCTCTCGGTAGGATCGAGAGACAAGAGGAGGCCAAAGCGAAGGGGCAAATGACGATAAGGGGGCATAGTAGATCCTCCTTGACCTCTTAGGTTTGATGTGGAGGTTTTAAAAGGGCCCCGCGGGGAAAAAAAAAGAATATTAATAATAATCGAACGGCTGAATGGATTTGCACGAAACTTGGCAAAATTGTAGGGACTGGTAGCTCGATGTGCCTTTGCTAGGTCTCAATATATGTGCTTCAGTGGATTTTGAGAAATTAACGTTCAAAAACAAGATATATATCTGTAACAGCGCTCCGCTTCGCGGAGATAAAATTATATCTGTATTACCTAGCTGTTGCTAACACCAGTTAGCGACGGCTAGTAGGAGATAGCGACCATCTTGGGCCCCACTTTGCATGTGAGTGATATTTATCACTAATGACATGCAAAGTGGGCATGCCAAGATGTTAGCGACTGGAAACAGTCGCTAACATCGCTATCTCCTATTATCAACTTTTGGAAATATTTGCGATAAGCGCGAATATCTCCAAAAGCTAGCACCTGCCCTGAGCAGTTCTTAGCCATGTTATCCAATGGGAGGTGGATAACATGGCTAAGAGCATTAGCTCGGTAATGCATGAATATCGCTGAGTTTTCAGCGATATTAATGCATTGCGGTCGTTTTTTATCGTATTTGCGATAAACCTTGATAATAGCAAGGTTTATCTGCGATAATTTCTGACGATGCTTAGCGGTAAAAAAATCGTTGCTAAGCATCGTTAGGGATAAATATCGCTTAACTTTGGTAATATGCCCCAACGTCTGTTAACGTTCGATTCGAAGGAAATCAGGAAGTGTTGAAAAACATTGTCTGCGCCATCTTGCCTTTTTTCAAATGCCACACTTTTGTCGTGCACGGCAGTCATTTTAGATGCCTTGACCAGACCCACTCTGTGCACTCTGTCGATCCTTAGCATGGCTCCCCACCCTCGCAAGCATCTCCCCCAGGCAGTGGTCACCCCCGCTCTCTGTCTTATGCATGGGTAATAAACCACCCCCCATCTGCGCTGCTCTTCCCTGAGAATCACACCCTGTGCCCGCCCGACACCTCCCTTTCGCCCTATTCACTACCGCACCCTCTGACACTCCTTTTCCTCTGTGTCCGATTGTCCAGGCCGGTCCTAGGGTATCAGCTAGCCCTGCAGATGTAGTTTATGGCCCCAGCTGTAAAGAATCACCCCTCTTCAAAGGAGTTATAGTAGATCAAGGCCCACACTCGATGAGATCCGTCACAGCAGACGCATTCCTATTATCTGAAAACCATCCTACGTGGAGTAGTGTGGCTCACTGGTTAGAGGCGGCAGGCCTGAGAGCAGAAGTCAGCCCGGGACCAGGGTTCAATTCCCGACGCGGCAGGGTCATGGACCTTGGTCAGCGGACTCGATAATTCTCGCTTCGGTGCTTACTATAATCAGGGGTTCCACTCGGCAACTCTGGGCATTAGCTTGCCTAATCTCCACAACGGCCCCACCAATTCCGGGGATGCCTGGCTCCACCTTGGGGACTCCCAGCAGGGGACCATCCCACAGGGAAAGCCAGGACGGGTTCCCCAGAGTTATACAGCGCCGGGACGCCCCGTTGCTGGGGCAGCTGTGCGCTTTACAAGTATACTACATATGTATACTACATATTGTGATTGGGGAGGGGACCGAGCCTGAAGCGGAAGATTCCAGGGATGACTCTTTGTACATCAAAGTTTTTACAATTATGTGTCACATTAAAAATATATAGCACTCCAACAAAGTAGTAAGATTATAAAACTTTAATAACTTATAAATATATACAAGAAAACAAAAACAGTAATAACATATAAACATTTTTAGGGAAAAACAATGAAGTAGCGGTCGGCTGTGCGAATAGTCCCAACGCAGCACAACGTCCAGATTTCTGGCGTGGGGCGTCGCGGGGGGTGGGTCATCAGTAGCAAACTGTTGTGCGAATAGTTCCAAGGCAGCAGAATGATGGCACCAAGGTGATGTCCAGTAAGTTGCCGCACTGGTTTTGGTATCCTACAATGCTGCTCCGAATAACGGCGTGGGGCGCCCCGGGGGAGGCGGCGTGAACGGGCCTCTCCAGGTGGAGTCTCGTCTGTTGTAGTGGGGCGCCCCTTTACCGTTTCAGTTGCCATTCCGTCCGCTTTTGGTCCACTGTGTCAAAAGCCGCAATTCAGCTGAGTTGCGCCCACTCTTGCGGTGCAGCGATAGGCGGCTGTCACAGGACTCTCAAAATGGCGGCAGGCTGTTTCCTTTTTGGGCCTGGTCCACTGAAATGGCC
Organism: Lissotriton helveticus; assembly: GCF_964261635.1. NCBI lineage: Eukaryota > Metazoa > Chordata > Amphibia > Caudata > Salamandridae > Lissotriton > Lissotriton helveticus. The sequence continues at coordinate 710,500,033 of NC_136059.1, read as the reverse complement.
CTGGGACACCTTGGAAATCGGACGCTTGTCTGCTAGGTCTTGGACCCCATTCTCGAAAGCGTCCCCTCCGCCTTGAGGATTCATCAAAAGTTTTGGGGGCCCCCGACTCCTGTAGGCTTCTGGTGGGGAGCGGCTGCCATGATTGCTCGCGGAATGACCACGACGGAGCTACGAGATGGTGGTGCTCTCATGCTGACGCCAGCTTCAGTCTGAAACATCCAGAAACAAGGTGGGGCTTTCATCGTTTGGGGAAAAAAAAAGTTTTCATCCAATGGAAAGTGTTGTTTTTAGGTCATATGATCAAGCCTTCCATCATTAGGAAACCAAAAGTAAAATGAACCAATGAAAAGTTTTATAAACAAGTCACATGACCTGTTATGCGGCATAGGGTATAAAATGCGGAGAAAATACGTTGGCACGTGAGGCGGCGTCAGTAGCGGACCGATGTGCGAATAGGCCGAAGGCAACACAACGCGCCAAGATCCGGATGGCACCGAGGTGGTGTCCAGCAAGTTGCAGCACTGGTGTGGCCATCCTACAATGCTGAAAGTCGGCGTGGGGCGCCCCGTTGGCCTGTGAGTTTGCGTCAGTAGCGGACCGATGTGCGAATAGGCCGAAGGCAGCACAACGCGCCAAGATCCGGATGGCACCGAGGTGGTGTCTAGTAAGTTGCCGCACTGGTGTGGCCATCCTACAATGTTGAAAGTCGGCGTGGGGTGCCCCGTTGTCCTGTGAGATGGCGTCAGTAGCGGACCGATGTGCGAATGGGGCCAAATGCAGCGCAACAATATTTTCTGTATGGAAGATACCACTAGGCGTTGAGATGCCAAGATCCGGATGGCACCGAGGTGATGTCTAGCAAGTTGCTGTACTGGTGTGGTCATCCTACAATGCTGAAACTCGGCGTGGGGCGCCCCATTAGCCTGTGAGATGGCGTCAGTAGCGGACCGATGTGTGAATAGGCCAGAACCAGCACAAGGCGCCAAGATCCGGATGTCACCGTGGTGGTTTCATAGTTGAGAGGCACTTCATCTGCAGTGGGGCGCCGAGATCCGGATGGCACCGAGGTGATGTCTAGCAAGTTGCTGTACTGGTGTGGTCATCCTACAATGCTGAAACTCGGCGTGGGGCGCCCCATTAGCCTGTGAGATGGCGTCAGTAGCGGACCGATGTGTGAATGGGGCAAAGGTAGCGCAAGAATATTTTCTGAATAGAAGACACCACAAGGCGCTGAGATGCCAAGATCCGGATGGCACCGAGGTGGTGTCTAGCAAGTTGTGGCACTGGTGTGGCCATCCTACAATGGTAAAAGTCGGCGTGGGGCGCCGTGTTGGCCTGTGAGATGGTGTCAGTAGCGGACCGATGTGCGAATGGGGCCAAAGGCAGCGCAACAATATTTTCTGACTAGAAGACACCACAAGGCGCTGAGATGCCAAGATCCGGATGGCACCGAGGTGATGTCTAGCAAGTTGCTGTACTGGTGTGGCCATCCTACAATGCTGAAACTCGGCGTGGGGCGCTCCATTAGCCTGTGAGATGGCGTCAGTAGCGGACCGATGTGCGAATGGGGCCAAAGGCAGCGCAACAATATTTTCTGAATAGAAGACACCACAAGGCGCTGAGATGCCAAGATCCGGATGGCACCGAGGTGGTGTCTAGTAAGGTGCACTGGTGTGGCCATCCTACAATGCTGAAAGTCGGCGTGGGGCGCCCCGTTGGCCTGTGAGATGGCGGCAGTAGCGGACCGATGTGCGAATGGGGCCAAAGGCAGCGCAACAATATTTTTGGAATAGAAGAGACCACAAGGCGCTGAGATTCGGTTAGCACCGAGGTGGTGTCTAGCAAGCTATGCAGCTGAGTTGCGTGCGCACTTGCGGCGAATAGGTCGAAGGCAGCACAACAATGTTTTCTGAATAGAAGACACCACAAGGCGCTGAGATTCGGTTACCACCGAGGTGATGTCTAGCAAGTTGCCGCACTGGTGTGGCCATCCTACAATACTGCTCCGAATAACGGCGTGGGGTGCCCGAAGGGGGGGGGGAGGCGGTGTGAACGGGCCTTCCTAGGTGGAGGCTCGTCTGCTGTAGTGGGGCGCCCCTTTACCGTTTCAGTTGCCATTCAGCTGAGTTTCGGCTGCTCTTGATGCTACAGCGACAGGCGGCTGCAACAGGACTCTCAAAATGGCGGCCTGTTCTTTGGATTTGGGCCTGGTCCACTAAAATGGCCCTGGGACACCTTAGAACTCGGACGCTCGATTTTTTTTTCCTTTCCTGTACATGCAAAAAAAGGTAAATGCCCGGTACGTTACACGCTTCATCTGCCACGATGAACTCTCCAGAGGAACCGAAAAAAAATATAGTTATGGTAACTATACCATGCATCGTCATATGGAGAGGTGGCACCAATTAATTATAGTGCTGCATAAAAGAGAGATTTGGAGGAGAACCCCTGACCTGCTAGTACATTCATCAAAGAAGTGGCACTGACAGCATCAGAGGCAAGGGCAACGGTCCCAAATATTTAGAAGAACTTTGGAAAGATTAAAATGACATGTTTAGATTGTGGCAAATTAATTTCATGTGGACAGATGAGTGTTACTCTAATAAATACAGCATATGAACATCATCATAGTCGATGGTTGGTAGAGACATTTTGACTATATCCTGGACCTGCCCGTCCTCGCCCAAAATGGCGCCGGAATAAATGGGACTCGTAACTCCTTGTTGTGTACTGGTTGCAGAACCTTGAAATCACGAGATACGTATGCAGTTTTGAAGCACATGGCGGGCGGGGACGAGAATTGATTGAATATTTCGACATCCCTATTGATATTAAGTTCTGATGTGTTATTGATTACTGTACTATTGAAAGTTCGAATTAACGTCACCCATGGTACTTGCCCGCAAATGTATATCTAGATAATTTTATTGTAACTGGCCCTGTCGTATTTTAATTATAAAATGTACGTCCACCGATTCCGTAACTGTTAGACACCTTAGTTCTTGCAACCTAATGGCCCGCCCGTTACGTTCCTCTACAGTGTAAATGTCTACTCATCATATACGATTACAGTTTGCTCCGTGGCCGGCCCACGTGGTTATAGGCTCGTATTTGTATAATGAAAATTTCACAATAAAGGTTTTTAAAAGAAAACATGGTAGTAGTATATACATTGGTAAAGTTTTTAATAATAGTCACTGTTTTAGAATCATTAAAAGGCAAGTGAAATAAAGCAGACCAATTACATGAAGGGTAAAAGGTATAATACGAAGGAACGCAGTAAAGATAAATGGTCAAGGGCTGTTGTGTTTTCTACTCCTGCAACATAAAGTGATCGATAAGAATCTCATATTCAGGCGTATCGGCGACTAAGACAGCAGGTCGACCCTCTTTTGCTCAACGGCTCCGTCATGGGACGAAGAAACGCTCTTTTTCTCGAAAAAAGAATATATTTTACTTGCAGGACAGTTGTAAATTTTCCGGGAAAGTACATTAGCCTGGAACATTATAACATATATTTAAGAAAAAATAATGTTCGGAAGTAATAAAAAGCGTAATTTTTAGGTCATATGACCAAGCCTTTCATCATTAGAATAAGAAAAGTAAAATGAACCAATGAAAAGTTTTATTAACAAGTCACATGACTTGTTATGCTTACGTTACGCGCTGCGCGCCCCGGATGACTTCCGGATGCGCTAACGCGGCGCGTCATATGACGCATTACGCGACAACGCAGGTCCAGAATATAGTCAAAATGTCTCCACCAACCAGCGGTCGGAACACAACCCCTTTCAGCAGGCTAAATAGTTCTGTTAAATGACAACAGAAGGGACAGGCAACAAGAACCATCAGTCAAAGAGGGGAGGGCTAGTTCTTTTCTACCGGGTTACATTGGGGCGCTACCGGAACTGATCGAATTGGTAGTCTACAGTGTTTCTGGATGTTTCAGACTGAAGCTGGGGTTAGCATGAGAGCAGCACCATTTCGTAGCTCCGTCGTGGCCATTCCGCAACCAATCATGGCAGCCGCTCTTTATCGTTATTTTGGGCGGGGTGGGTGGCGGAGCCGAGCTGTTTTGCAGCCATCATTGTGTGGAGTTCAGTTCATCTCACTAGTTTTGTATTTGTCATGAGGGGTTGTTCCTAATGTTTCTATTTTAGCGAGGTCAAAAAGAGATCCCATTAGTGGCCTACTGATTTTGCTCGATTCCTTTTCTTTTTTTTTTACACGATTTTTCGTTATCTGCAAAGACTAAACAGAGTATTGCGACTCTGTGTTTGTTTGTAAATAGAGAATGAACCAAAGAGAACCAATTCTAAAACAGTAAATACTTGGATAACAATCAATCAAATGGAGAGAGAAGCAGGCACGACGTATTACAACGGGGGCAAAGGCGTGCGTTAACTACCCTTCACTATGTGCAAAGAGAGAGTACTCCTAATAGAAATGAGGGGGGGGGCACCATTCAAAGCAGATCTGTGTGCATAAACACGAAAATGTTTTCACTTACCACGTACTTGACATTCGACAGCTTATGATATTTGCTATTAAAAAACCATTGAAATTCACTGAAAAAACCATAGGTTATAGACCATATATAGTTAGGAATTAGCATTTACAAAACCTTGAAAATTCACTGAAAAAACCATAGGTTATAGACCATATATAGTTAGGAATTAGCATTTAAAAAACCTTATTTTACTCACACAAAACCATTGAAATTCCATATATAGTTAGTTGCACTAACTATATATCGCGCACCCGCAATCCACTGCTGATGATGTCACATATTACATCATTCATGACAGGGTCAGTGACATCACTGATGACATCACTGATGACATCTCAAATGACATCACTGGTGACATCACTGATGACATCTCAAATGACATCACTGATAACATCTCAAATGACATCACTGATGACATCTCAAATGACATCACTGATGACATCACTGATGACATCTCATTTGACATCAATGACCACATCACTGATGATATCATTCATGTGACAATACAATGCATCTCCTCACACTTTAATATAACCTCTGTTACACCCAGTGTTAAATACAGAGTATAATTTTTGAAACAATTGACACACCAATACTAGTTACTACATACGCACTCAGTGATTCCTATGTTTACACACACATTCACTCATTTACCCATACAATCATTCATACATACAATCACTCATCTTTACAACACTATCATATGCACTCATACACCTATACAGACTCTCACACTCTGTCACTCATCCATGGAGTTACTCACACACCTAGTCAGTCCTGTAAATAATCAATCACACTTCCATTTTCTAATCTATACAGTTAAACATAGAGCACCTTACATTTTGAAACATATACTAACACATACTTACTCTCTTATACAATCATTGATACAAGTACACATTGATCTGCACAGAGTCACACACCTCCCAGCCAGCCACACACACACTCAGTCTCCCATACAAATACTTGGGCAATCAATCAATAACCCATATAGTTACTCATATAGCTACTGACCAACACATGCAGCAGTTTACAGAACAACAGACATAATGATGCACAAATTAAGACAGTTTAGTCACTAACCCATGCACTCAGTGAGACACATTTAATCACTCACTCATACAGTCAGTCACGCACCTACTAAATCCTTCATCCAGACACTTCTACATGTACTCATTCTTCAATATGTAAAACATATTTAAACTTTTCAGAAACACACAGTCACTGGATGATGTCATCAGTGATGTCATTTGAGATGTCATCAGTGATGTCATCAGTGATGTCACTGACCATGTCATGAATGATGTAATATGTGACATCATCAGCAGTGGATTGCGGGTGCGCGATATATAGTTAGTGCAACTAACTATATATGGAATTTCAATGGTTTTGTGTGAGTAAAATAAGGTTTTTTAAATGCTAATTCCTTACTATATATGGTCTATAACCTATGGTTTTTTCAGTGAATATATATATACATACATACACCTTTTTGGGGTGCTTAGCTTTCTTTTATGCTGCCATTGTTCTTATACATGCACATCACAATGTGATGTGTGTTTTACAATGTTTCATGTATTTTTCTGTTCTTATCTGTTTTGTATGCATAAAATACATTCATGTTATTCACTTTGCATAGAAATGACAAAAATGTGTGATATGAAGTCCTGAATAAAACATGTCTCTTATTTGGCTTATTATATGCAGTTATCCTTGTGTGCTCGTCTCCGTTGAAATAATTATTCTAATAACATATATTTATTATACCGGTGATATTGCAATTCTCTCTTAGATCATGTCAGAGTGATTAGTTTGCATTGAACCGAATTTAAACTAATCTAACTGATTTGTGTTAACTGAGTGCTGTAGTTAAAACTATACATGCGTATAAATCACGACCCATGGAATTAGTTCGAGGGCAAGCTTTGTCAAAGTGTAGGATTAAAACACAGACTATCGTGAGGGTGTGTTGGGTGTGTGCGTGTGTGTGCGTGAGTGTGTCTGTTTTAATTCGGCATAATATATGGATGGCCCTTCTGCTTTTATATAACAAAATATTGAAACGGGTTTGCAGAATCCATTTCCCTACACTCTTTTATGTTAAAAAGTACATAGGAAAATGGAGAAAAAAATCAAATTATGCCATTCATGCTTCGAAATTAGTGTATCAGGATAACATGGGTCTGCCTGAAGCTCCTTTGGCATAGCACATATTTTGCGACGTCATCATAATGGTTTCCACATAGAAGGAATGCGTGACAAATTATTAGTTTAAAGGTCACGACCCTGCATCTGTCTATAATTTGGATTTGTCGAAATTGCTGCTTGGGGTTCAAAGTCAGATTATCTTTACATTTCAGTGACCTGGGCTATTTCCTGAGGTTAAAGTGCTAACCGCCAATAATTTCTGGGGAAATTGCTTGTGTGGCTAAATTGCATAAGCTTGCATATGGGCTCTCCCATACCGATATTCTTTGTTCGCCGTCTGGACAGACACACATAACCCTTTTTATTAGCGCCACAGACTTGTACTCACCCACAGGAGAGATCTAGCGACTCTGCCCTACACTGGCATGGCATTGCATTTACAATTAACCCGTTGATGGCAAAGCCAGCGTTAATCTGCACAGCAAGGAGGGTTCGCTAGGTTTAGTCTGCGTAATAGCTGCGTAAAACCATTGCCTGCCATTTTCTGCCAATAGTCGCAAACATCAAAGGAACATCTGTCAGCAAATGTTCGATTGCTCTGTTTGCATGTCGGTTTAATTCGGTCGGCAACAGCAAGCATTGGCACCACAACACTTCTGCAGAGAATCTCAGTAGACCAGTGAGGGCAAAATGGCAAAAAATGCTCTGTTGGAAAACAAAATGTCCAAGGCTGACACAGCAGGGAAAATCTACCAGTGAAGGTCAAATCTATTATCAGTGCTGTAGGTAGAATGGCACTGGGGCCGAGGCGTGTGACCGGCACCGTACCCTCACCCAATCAGATACCAAAGGAAATTCACTTTCCATTCTTACATTAGGGCCAATCACAAACCTATCTCGCCACCGCTGTGAGGGGAAAAATACACCGTGCACTGACACCGAGGTGACTCGGTTAGTCACCGTGGCTGACGTCCATCCTGCAGACCCAGAAAGCTCAACAAAGGCATTAGAGAGCGATCCTATCATTTTTAGAACAACTATGGGATTGCTGCCCCAGATTGACATTTACATAAAATACTCACACACACAAGATGGCCACTTTAGCGCCATGAATATTTATTGATGGTGCAATGTGAGGCAACTTTAAATTTAAAATACATGCTGATTGCGCATGTTTAATCAGAGGTTCAAAAGCAAGATTGCTTGCAAAAACCATAAACCCCCCCTCCCCTTGTTATTTAAGGTGTTTATGGTCCATCTCTGGCAACGGCACACAAGGCGCTTACTATATATAAAGCCTCTGCTAAAATACCCACTTATGTCCCGCTATTGATGCTGATTTGAGGCTCACCTGCGATCTGTCCGCTTCCCAGGGGGGGCGTAACGACGCTTCCTGCTTTTGCCGCCTGTAAGGAACAAACATGGTTCAAGGGCAGGGCACAAGTCCTAAAAAAAGAAGTGGGAGGACGCTGTCACCGAACGTGACGTCACAACAGGAAGTGACGTCAGGAAGGGTGGCTCTGATCTCGTCCCAGAGAAGCCAAAGAGTGAAGTCCTGCTGTTTGGCAGGGGGGACGGCGTCCACCTGGTAAAATAAGTGAGAGGACGCCTGTTTAAGGGGACTACAACTACCGCCATTCCACCCACGGTGCTCGGCCCTCCATGTCATCGGCTGGTGCCAGGAGGTGCCTAAAGGTGGACGGGGTTCCCGCAGTGCGGGACGTGCGCGGGCCCATCCGCGCCCGTCAGTGCCCTGAGGCGGTAGGGCTGGGCCATATCATTTTGGCTTTTGCTTCTGAACAGGATGTACTTCATATACTACGAAGGCTGTGTAATGGAAGCTAGCACACTGACTGAGCCCTGTGTCTTGTGACTGAAAGACTGTATCATAAGGTACAGGACGTTATTGTATTGTGTGCAGGCGGGCAACAAGAGCCAAATTTCGGGGGGTGGCTGAAAATATTACAGGGGTTGCTAATTCTTCCAACCACGGACAAAGTGGCTGTGAGAAGGGGTGACCACACAACAAAAGCCTCATTTACAACTAAATGGTCTTTTAAAGACCTGTTAAGTACTCGGGTGCGGCTGCAATTACATGCTCGCCAGCCCGCTAAGCTGTGTCAGACCGGGCTGACAGGCACGACGAGGGGGGCTGAAGCCCCGTGAACCCAATGGGTGTTGCGCGCCTGATTGTGTGCAAATATTTAAGTTTTAACGGCACTATGGTGCAGAAAGAACAAGTCAAGAAAAAATCGTCAGCTGGCCAAGGGGTGGTAGGGACTCTTGATGCCCTCCTCCGGAGGGCTCAGTCAGTCTTAATTCCTGAAATTACCTCACTGACAGCAGACTTTCTCTTGAACCACAATTCCCTCCCTCAAAAACTGATGTTTCCGGTTGTACAAACATAGACAATCATATTAACTCCTTGGGTGCTCATGACGAGGTCAGCTCGTCATGCGCCACGGCGCTCCGGTGCTCATGACGAGCTGTGCTCGTCATGACCGCGCCTGTGGAACGGTCGCACGCTGGGCTGATTCCCCTGCTGTGCTGAGCGTTCCATGGGAACGGGTGTGGCCTCATGAGCACCGGAGCGCCATGGCTCATGACGAGCTGACCTCGTCATGAGCATGGATGCGCTGTACGCACCCCCGCCCCCAGCACAGCAGGGTGAAACAGCACGGAAGGGGTTAAGACAGGCTCCTCTATTAAACTCCCTTCACTCCCAACAATGACCATTTCTTCCACTTAGGTTCCGGTGTCAAATGCGGCTCCACCTATAAGTGAAATGGCCGCTAGATCAAAAATGCATATTAGAAGCCAACTAAGCAAAACCAGACAAGGGGATAGTCGCTTACCCCAGTCAAAGAAAAGGAAAGGTACAGGCCCAAGCAAACAACTATTTCCTCTATCCAAAAGAGGGCATAGTGGTTCAACAAGTGAGGCTGTTGTGGAAGCAGAGGGTATAGCCGGAAATACTGTGGTTAATATTGCTGCCTCTCCATTACCTTTACCCCAGATGTCAATTGTTGATAGCGAAGAGTTTTGGTCCAAATTGGGCGACGGTATATCAGTTTTACTGAAACCACTAATACAAAAGTTGTCCAAGTTGGAAAAAGAAATAGATAAACTATCAAGTGTAGATTCTTTAGACAAGCAGAGGCAGCCAAACCCAAAGATTACCCACTCTTCTCAGCCAACCCAAGTTAGACACACCAACCCCAAGCCTGCTGAGCATACTTGGTTTACCTGTAGTTCCAATAATGGACACATTAAAATTGGGCTAGGCGCTGCCATGTCTCCCATTGCAGTCTCCCCCAAGTGCAATGATTCTACTTGTGCGGGTGCAACGTCATTGAGGGCCACGGATCGAACAAACACCTCTAGACCAAACAAACAGTGCCAAGTTACTCAGAAAACATCCCTTCCCAATATGCACAATCATGCTCTCTCTGAGGAAATACAGTTTCAAAGGAATTTGGGTGCCCCTAAAAAGCTAGGAAGAGAACCCATAGAAAACAATGTACTCGATCTGCCCCCGGAAGCCACGCCTTATACGGTGTGGCGCCGCGGCCAGGGCGACTGACGCTGGAATCTGGGGATCAGGGTTCGATCCCCGGCTCCAGCTGCAGGTTAGCCCACCACCATGCAACTCTGGGCAATAGCTTGCTTAATCTTCCCGACGGCCCCCAGCGCCTAGAGACCCTAACGGGTGATTGTGCGCTATACAAATGTGGATTATTATTATTATTATTATTATTGTACTAGCTAATGTCCCTAAGCAGCCCTTGGGAACTTTGGAACACTGGTCAAGCTTGAAAAATAAATCCTTATACGAGATAAACCGAAGGTCAGGGTTAGGAAACCCACTTTATTCCAACTTTAAAATGTTGAGACAGGTTGGCTGGGTGGGAAAGTCAAACAAGTCCCTAGAAGGCGATTGTGTAGGAGTCTCCTTCGGTTCACCTGACCTAGTTTATGCAATTTTAGAAAGGGTAGGCAATTGGTCACTGGCACACTCAGGGATCAGTGTTTACCCTTGGGATACTTTTACAAACCTTATCCTATGACACAGGCACCACTTGGGGAGCTCTTAATGGGGGGGGGCATAGACATACCAGATATACAGTCCCAAGTAACAATCTGTTTGATGTTTTTAATCCTCTAGATGAAAACGATTGACTGACCTCGCTGGCACCATTGGTTATTAGAGAGGATGATAAGGGGATTATTAGTTCGAGGAAGACGACGGGGGTACTAATTGCGAAATCCACCAATGGTTGTCCACACTTGGAATCCTTACTTACTCTGGACACATGCACCACTGTGCTACCTGCAGATACGCCAAGCACTGATAGTGCTCTAACCCATGAGCCACAGGATGGTAATCTTCACAATGGACAAGCAGTTGGGAACACTCCAAATATGGCCAGTGAGGATAGAATTGTGCATATATCCGATGGCGTTGTGGATGCTCCCGGGGCAGAGCATGTTGATGGATAAAGGGTAAATAATAGTTTATTTTTATTATCCTGGAACTTACCTGGGATACATTCCAAACGTCAGGACCCCGAATGGTTTATGGCTCTGGGAAACATTGACAGCTGTGTTTTTAAAGAAACATGGCTGTGGAAAAGGTACAAAATAATGGTTACACTTCATTTTGTGTGGACGCCCTACCCCAAAAACGTCAGGCAGAGCACTGTAGCATGTAAATGCTAGCAACTTTCAATTAATTCACATGATATTATGGGCATTCAGCTTACATTTCCGTCTAGCCTGGTCCTGAGTGTATTAAATGTTTATGCAAGGTTAGAATCTTTTAAGAGCAAATCTATAGTGGTTTCATTATTAGATGATGGTGTGGAAGATTTACAAGCCAACTCTAAAGTTTTAGTTGCGGGGGATTTTAACGTCGCGTTTGAACCATCCGCTACTTTAAGTGCTTCTCTTGAAGAGGAGGATGAGATCTGGGGTATTCCCAACGTGGTTGCTGGCAAACATAGCCAACGCCATTCAAATGTCTCATTACAGATTGCTTCCCTAACTGCTGGTAGGAGCCTGAGGGCCTGTAATGGAAGAACTCCATTTGATATAGGACGGCAGGCTACTTTTAAGAGGGGCGCATACACAATCATTATAGATTACATTTTCGTTGATGTCAGAATATGGGCATTAGTAGAAAATATGGTCATTGAACCAAGGACAGACAGTGACCATAATTCTCTGGCTCTAACACTGAAGGGCAAGGCCTTGGACAGGGATACCCATTGTTATATGTCCAAACTAACGGTAGTGAGACAAAATATCGAAATTAAAATATCAATATACAATAATATCGATGTTTTAATTTCGATGGTATAAAATATCGATGTCCAAAATATCGACAGACAGAATATCGTTTTTTTAAGGTATGTATGTTAATAATATCGAAAATATCGAAATTTAGTAATATCTAAAATTTGTTTAGTGTTATGTATTTTATTATTTTGTTTATATGTTTGTTAAATATGTTTTGTAATGTATGTTTGAAAATTAGTAAATTTGTTTACATTTTGCGTTTTAGTACCAGAGCGGGTTGTGGGTTTATAGGGGAATAGGGTGGGAAGTAATTTAATAATAATTAATTAATTAACATATGTTTGTAAATATTAATAATTAATAATTAATTGGTAATTAATTTATATTAATTAGTTAATTACATTAATTAGAGTTAATGTTTTAATATATATACATTTTTGTTATTGTAAATTAATTAATTGGTAATTAAATAATATTAATTAGTAAAATTAATTAATTAGAGTTAATGTGCTAATATATTTAATTTATTGTTATTGTTAATTAATAATTAATTGGTAATTAAATATTATTAATTATTTAATTAAATTAATTAGAGTAATGTGCTAATATATTTATTGTTTTTGTTATTGTTAATTAATAATTAATTGGTCATTAATAATTATTAAGTGATTAAATGATGTGATTTATTTATGTGTAGTGGGTTGTGTGTTTATAGGTGGATAGGGTGTGATATAATTAAATTTAATAAATTAAAGCGATTGTATTTATTTGTTGGTATTTATTGTTAATTAATTAGTAATTAATATGTGTTAATTAGTTCATTTATAATTACATCAATTTAGTAATATTAATTATTATTAATTGATTAATTGAAATTTATATTAATTGTCTTTTTTATATGTGTAGTGTGTTGTGTGTTAAAGTGGGAGTAGTTTGGGAATTAATTTTTACCCCCATGCTATCCAACGCTTTCCCTACTGTTGCACCCTCTGGAATGTGAATAGTAATTTTTACCCCTACGCTATCCACCGGGGAAACAACCTTTACAACGCAACTTTTACAACGCACTACCATTACAACGAAATTTTTACAACGCAAAAACCATTACAACGCATGTGTTTACAACGCATGTTTTTACAACGCAGGTACCTTTACAACGCATACCATTACAACGTAAGTATAGGTAAGTATATAATAATATTTTAAATTTTATATGTTTTAGTTTTTTTAAGGGGTATTTTTAGGGTTCAGGGTCAGTTTTCAGTTTTTGGGTAAAAGGGTATTTTTAGTAATCAGGGTCAGTTTTCAGTTTTTGGGTAAAGGGGTATTTTTAGGGTTCAGGGTCAGTTTTCAGTTTTTGGGTAAAGGAGTATTTTTAGGGTTCAGGGTCAGTTTTCAGTTCTTGGGTAAAGGGTTATTTTTTGGGTTCAGGGTCAGTTTTCAGTTTCTGGGTAAAGGGGTATTTTTAGGGTTCAGGGTCCGTTTTCAGTTTTTGGGTAAAGGGGTATTTTTAGGGTTCAGGGTCAGTTTTCAGTTTTTGGGTAAAGGGGTATTTTTTGGGTTCAGGGTCAGTTTTCAGTTTTTGGGTAAAGGGGTATTTTTAGGGTTCAGGGTCAGTTTTCAGTTTTTGGGTAAAGGGGTATTTTTAGGGTTCAGGGTCAGTTTTTAGTTCTTGGGTAAAGGGGTATTTTTAGGGTTCAGGGTCAGTTTTCAGTTTTTGGGTAAAGGGGTATTTTTAGGGTTCAGGGTCAGTTTTGGGTTTTTGGGTAAAAGGTTTTTTTAGGGTTCAGGGTCAGTTTTGGGTTTTTGGGTAAAGGGGTATTTTTAGGGTTCAGGGTCAGTTTTGGGTTTTTGAGGTACAGGCGTGCAGGGTAAAAATAAAATAAATTTATATTTAAATTAAATCAATTAAATGAAATTAAAAAAAATAAAATTACATTAAATTATTACGTTTTTAATTTATTTTAAATGTATATGTATTAGTTTTAATTTTTTAATTATGTTTTAATGTTTTTATTTAATATTTATAAATGTATATGTATTTTAAAATTATTTTTACATTATTATTAATATATTTAAAAAAACGATATTTTTATTTTCGATATTTTTGTACTACGATATTAATTTTTCGATATTTTTGTACTTACCTTTATGAAGATAGGACTCCGATATTTTTGATTTCGATATTTTTGTGTCGATATTTTTGTATGTAGATATTCTGTCTATCGATATTATGTCATAGATTCCAAACTAACTGAGCCAAGCCCAACCAAAAACCGTAGAAGAGTAACATGGCCAAAAATGTTATCTGATCAGGTTCTCCATGCTAGAATATACAATCTCTTAGTGGCCTCTTTTATCAACTTGAGTAGTCAGATGGATAGTATTGATTTACCCGATGTTCCGTATGTCATTTCTGCACACCTAGAACTTTTTAAAGCTCTTCGATCAGTTTTTTCAAAAAAGGGGGTTGCAATTGGTTTATCCCTGATTGTAAGTCAGCTAAGAAGGCATTACAGACAGCGGTTAGAGAGCGCTCTAGACTAGATATAATCTCTGCTCGCAATACTTATAGAGCTGCGCTCAGTAACGCAAGTGCGATTATGCTGAAAGGAATTGGAATGATTTGGCCCTAGCAGCCCTAAGCCAGGGATAGCCGTATGTTTTGGCTTATTGTATCCAAGGGATCTGCGGAGAACTCCATTTCCAATAATTACCATATCCAACAAGAAGTTTGAGTGGAACACTTTTTGTGCCTATATTCTGATGACGCGATCACTATGGTCCAACCCACCGATCAGGCTGCTCTAATCCTAGTTCCTGATAAGACTCCAAACAATACTCCTCTAAATTTTAGCTTAGAGAACACTGTGTCTGCAATTAATAAATTAAAAGCAGGCAAAGCCCCTGGACCTGATTTGATACCGGGGGATTTGTAAAAATCAGAACCCGCGATATGGGGACCGTATATAAACCTTCTGTCTAATTGTATACTGGCTGGCGGGGAAATTCCTGAAACCTGAAGGGGAGCAGAGGGAATATCTACTTTCAAAAAAGGTTATCCTGCTAGCCCCTCAAATTACAGACCTATTAGTCTGATTGATAACCTTCAGAAGATCTTCGCCAGGAAAGTTCTAGGCAAACTCCAAGAGTGGATGGATGTTAATGGGGTATTGTCTTCTGCCCAAGCGGGCTTCCACGCTAAAATTAGCATGTACGACCAGGCTTTTAGGTTTTCCCTGCTAGCATGGAAGTACATGCTACTTAGGAAGCAGCAGCTCTACGAAGCCTTTGTCGACCTGCGAGCCGCATTTGATCTGGTAAGGCGCAAATTGCTGCGAAAGACCATGCTTGATCAAGGCTCCCCAGAAAATTTGGTGTCCATAATTGCCAGATTGCAGGAGGACAATTATGCCCAGATAAGGTGGGGGAAAAATGGGGAACTGACAGAGAGGATCGCGATCCAACGTGGGGTGCGCCAAGGGTGTGTTCTCGCCCCCACACTGTTTTCCCTGTTCATTAATGACATGGTTAATAGCTTTATTGGTTGTAAGAATTATGCCACCTCAATGAATGATGCAAAAGTCCCCATCCTGCTCTATGCTGATGATTCTTTACTAATATCTACAACTCCTATGGGCCTACAGGCACTATTGGACAAATTCTTGGGCTTTTGCAAACAGAGGAAGTTGGAACTGAACACCTCTAAAACAAAATTCATGGTGTTCGGGAAAGCACAGGGCGGTGTTCGTGAGGCTAAGATCTTAAACGAACCACTGGAGCGAGTGAAAAGTTTTGACTATTTAGGCATAGGCTTAAATGAGGAACTCAGTTGGGAATATCAATTGAGAAAGAGTACTCTAATACCATGCCAAAGATCTAAAGCAGTGTTAAGATTCTTAAAGCAATCTTATACCCAACCACTCTCACCGGCCCTCAAAATTTACCGTGCAAAATCCCATAGTGGAGCCCTGTACAGAGCAGAGATATGGGGATTCACCTCTGTAAATAAACGAATAGTTTGCGAGAATAATTTTGCAAGGGCTCTCATCTGGATACCTGTAACAACACCACTCACCCCACTCTTTTGTGATCTCAGGGTAAAAAGAATAGGCGACCTGGCCGCCTTAAGACCACTAACCTACTGGTTGCGTCTATGGACTACTCTGCAATTAATTGACTAGCGTAACTGTATGCATGAGATCCTAGTGCTTAATGGGGCAAAAGAACTACCCTGGTTCAGGCATATCACCAAATGGTGTAAACTACTGAACCTGAAGGGTGTGTGGGAGTACCCAGAAAGCTCCACCAAATATGATATCCCGATCCTTAAAGCTACGTACTGGGTTGTAGTACGGGAGCAATACACCAATAACCAATCAAATGGATAGCTGACATCTTGATTCTTAAATATCAAATCTTGCTCCTCGTCAAAACTTTTCTTGACTTGATTTCACCACCCTTTGCAAATAGGTTGTACAGCAGGTTTAGATATGGCAATCTGTTATTGAAATTTTCGGGGAAAGAGGCGACTGGACTAATCTTTGATCTTTGTCCTGCTTGCCATGAAGTTGATGAAACCGAAGAGCATATTCTGTGTTTTTGCACAAAGTATCGGCAGTTACGCAGGAGATGGATTAGACCGATATGTCTCAATCTGGGCGCTAGGCAACATCAGATTGCATTCAGGATTTTAAAAACTGATACCTCGGGCCAATAGTTTTTGCTCTTAGCCGCTTCTTATTCTCTTTCCAGCTGTTTTGCAAAAAAATTCTTTCACAGGAATAGCTGTTTTTTAATACTTCCCCACTGCATACAGTATCTTAACTTTCTGTATCCCCTTTTAGTTTGACATTATTGATTGTATTTATGTACACTTGTATTTTGTTTCTTAAATCGATTCGGGACGTTACTTGTACTTGTGCTCGGAATGGTTTAATACTATTTTAATTGTATATATGTTTATGTTTTATCTTTGTATACTTTGATGGTGTTCTGTACAAATGACCGAATAAAGTTATATATGATAAAATACCCACCTTATGGACTCATTTAGAAGTGAGGGGTAAACTACAGTACAGTACAGTACTACAGTAAATCACTGCTGACTTTTCTGCTCCTTTTTATCGTCAGCCTTTTTGTGGAGGTAATGGTGCAGAAAATACCTCAGGTGCAGCGTTAATTCAGCTACTGGTGAATTAAGCAGAAAGTGGCTCACATTTCTTGAACCCAAACATGGCCCAGCTAGGCACCTTTTGAATATAATATAAACTCTTAAAATGTTTACTCAACTCAAATAGACCAAGTAGAAGAACTCGAACTATTACTAGATCAGAGCGCTCATGTCGATGACATTACGGGAAAAACTAAAAATATTAGAGAATTCTGCGAATGTCTCTCAAATAGTAACACACTCTGGCAAAAACAATGGGCCTTTTATTTATGTACTAAGGCATACTCATACGGTATTTAGCAAATGCCGTTTCCACGTGTTAGTGCGTTAAAACCATTCCTATTAGTAGAGCGGGAGTGAGGGCAACTGGATATGGAGCGCGAATGGAGAGAGAGAAAGAGCAGAGAGACAGAGAGAGAGAGATAATGGAGTGGAGAAAACAAAACGAATGCAAGCTCTTGTCTAATCACTTCAAAACGGGCAAGCTAAAACAAAATACAGTAAAGCCATAATCTGCATGCCCTGGGGAGTGATGAGGGATATGCTCATATAATCAATACAGCCGCTGGTGTGGAGTCACCACATGACTCCACACTTTTAATACAAGGTTATATCAGTGATACTCATGGTACATGGTACTTTGACTTAATTGATGTTAACTAGGACACATAATATCAAAAATACTTTAGACAGACAGATGTACCATGGCAATCAACAATATTACTACAACATTTATTTAAATTGAAACACAAGATCTATGTATTCTATAGATCGCTCAAATAACAGGATATGACAATATTTTGATTTGTACTGGGGTTCTCCCACATTTAATAATCAGTGTGACATTTAGTCAATACATACTGTACATATATTCATAAAAGAAAGAGATTTTTTCAAAAACATTTCATGTTAATGCAGTTATTTTTTTAAAAAATAATTTTCGTGTATGAATATATGTACAGTATGTACTGACTAAATGTCACACTGATTATTACATTTGAGAGAACCCCAGTACAAATCCAAATATTGCCATATCCTGTGATTTGAGCGACCAATAGAATACATAGATCTTGTGTTTCAATTTTTAAAAATCAATGTTCTATTAATATTGTTGAGTGCTGGGGGAAATCTGTCTGTCTAAAGTTTAGCACGGCAATCTTTTTGGATAACCTTGCATCAACACCCATGGTAGTGGGGTGTTTCTGTTACCCTGATTGGCACCTAAACTAATTTTTTTTCATACTTGGAATTTGCCTGCTGCCCACCTTTACACTTCTTTGTTCTTCTGAAGTGTGACTGTCTGTGCCACCCCTATCTCCTGTCTAATTTGTAATATCAAAAATACTTTAGGATGGAATGGATAATAATGTATTTTATGCAGCCCCTCAATCAATTAATCTATCAGAGATTTGTCAAGTGCACTACTCACCCGTGAGTGTCTCAAGGCACTGGGGGAGGGAGGGATTTTGGGCATCTCCGGCTCATCTGAAGAGCCAGGTCTTGAGGCTCATCCTGAATGCTTGCAGAGTGGGGGTTTGTCGGATGCTACGGGGGAGTTCGTTTCAGGTCTTGGCTGCGATGTAGGAGAAAGATCTTCCTTCTGTTCTGGCTCTGCGGATGAGTGGGATTTTGGCCAGGCAGCCGCGGACCGTGGAGGGAGTTCCGTGGGGCTGGCAGGCGGGGCAGGGGAGAGGCAGGGTGGGGGGTGATAAACACCGGAATATGGATGATTGCAGGTAAGTAAACAATTAAATTAATAAAACGAATTTCGTTCCGTGCCCTGCATCACAAAATGCAATACAGGGCGTGCTACGAAATTCGTTTTATTAATTTAATTGTTTACTTACCTGCAATTATCCATATTCTGGTGTTTATCACCCCCCACCCTGCCCCCCCCTGCCCCGCCTGCCTGCCCCACGGAACTCCCTCCACGGGCCGCGGCTGTGACCAGAGCAAGGTCGGTGGAGAGAGGTTCCTCTTGGGGGCGTAGAAGGAGATTCTTTCATTGAGGTATTGGGGGTCCGGTGCTGTGGAGGGCTTTGTATGCATGTGTGTGCAGCTTGAAAGTCACTCTCATTTTGACGGGGAGCCAGTGAAGGTCTCCTAGATGCTGGGTGATGTGATCTTGTCGAGAGATCCTGAGGACGAGTCTGGCTGCAGCGTTCTGGAGTTTGTGGAGTAGAGATTTGTTGATTCTGGCATAGAGGGTGTTCCTGTAGTCCAGTCTGCTGGTTATGAGTGCATGGGTGATGGTCTTTCTGGACTCGGGGGGGGTCCATTTGAAGGTCTTGCGGAGTATGCGGAGGGTGTTGATCTGTCAGTTCGTGGTGAGTGAGAATGATGCCGAGGTTGCGGGCTTGGTCCATGGGTGTGGGTCCACCTGGTGTTGTCCCACGCAAAGGGGGTGGATCCGAGGACTTCCATTATCTCTGAGTTGAGCTTCAGGCAGCTGCTGCTCATCCAGTATGTGACGTCCTTTATTGCTTCCTGGAAACTGTGTCTGGTGATGTTGGGTTCCTTGGTGAAGGAGAGGATGAGCTGGGTGTCATTGGTGTAGGATACTATGTTGAGTACGTGTTTTCTGATGATGGTTGCAAGTGAGGCCTCATATGTATTACAATTAACTATTAAATGACTACCCAACTTGGAGGGATGAAAGGCTAAGTTGGCCTGGATTTGGACCCATGAGCTCACAAAGGTGTCAGCAACAAGCACTGAATTGCTTGAGCCACCTTGCTTTTGTTGATGTAGTTGTTGGTGTTCATGTAGTTATTGGCAAATATGGCTAAGGCGCTGCTTAGCTCAAGGCAGAGCCCAGCCCACTTGGTATCTGTTTATTGCTGATACCTGCCACCCAGCGTCACATCTTACAGAACTTATGCTAATGTGGCCGCGTGCCACTTCTCTTTGAATGTTGATACCTGTTTTTTTCTTATATGCAGGATTAAGGACTACACACAAGAGTTTGCATAGAAACAGCAGGACAGGATACAGATTAAACACCCGCAGGCCCAACATCAGTGCGATACTGTGACACAGTCCCCAGCAATATTTTAGCTCAGGAGCTCCATCCACTTCTACACAAGCAGCACCGGCTAATGTTTCAGTGCTGTGCCTGCAGCACATGCGTCATGCTGCACATCAGGCAGCTGAAAGGAACCAAACCCGGCAACCCAGCTGCCTTGCCTCTTGCCTCTTCAGACAAGTTCAATGGCTGTTGTTCCTAAACAGAAGGGGCGGGGTTTGTTGGCGGTGCGCACACCATGGGTCTCTCACTGTAATAGTCTGCAAAGTTTTTAGCAGACCACATTGTTTTAGAGATCTGTGAATGTTACGACAGTGAGGCTTCAGAAACTACAGAGAGCAGAAGAGGCAATGAGCATAGAGGGCAGTGTCAGTGCCTCTGTGGCACTGTGTGTGTACAGGTGGCAGGAGCAGAGATTTGGCAATGAAATTAATGTTGTGTAATTTTAATGTAATTTATACAGTACACGAATACCCAAGGGTGTCTTGGCACTGCCCAATCTCAGAGTAGGCCAAATTGCAAACATAACACAAATCAATAGCTACGCTCCCTTCTCACCTGTAATTTTGCCCAATGAACATTCAAAATTGAGTCATGTTACTTGAGAAATACCAATGATTTTGTGAACCAGGCTCCGAACCTCACACCTGTCTTTCAATAACCTGAAATCTGTGACCTGACATGTAAAATCAATGAATGAGCCAGGGGTTGAGCTGAGTAAATGGTGGGGACAAGATACTGATTATTTCTGAATGAAATCACAGGATTTAAATACAATTGTATAGTTATATCTCTCACCTTAGTGTCTCTTGGCCTTGTTTCCAATGCCCTCAACACTGATCTCACTTCCACATACCCCTTCTCCACGTTTAACACCTTGGGTGCTCAGAAGATCCCCCTGCTGTGCTGGGCCATAATGAAAATGGGTGTGGTCATGACGAGCTCAGCTCGTCATGAGCACACGAGAGGTATACCTCATGACGAGCTGAGCTCGTCATGAGCATCGAAGGGGTTAAAAACCCCAGAGCACCATGCCTGAGATCAGCTTGTCCTCAGGAGTAGGCAAGCATAGATCACTGTGGGGTATCTTTGCTGGCATATATTGAGGAAAGACAGGTGGAACATAGTGGGAACCCCCTTGGGTTTCATGATGGTAAATAGGCTTTTGCTGTTCTGTCACATTATATAAACTCGGTTTTACCGAAGACTTTAGGACAAATAGCCTTTACAACGAAAGCAGAACCAATACGACGTCATTACTACACCCGAGATTATACCGCAACTTGCACTTCTACAAAAGGTTTAGCAGCGCATGTCACTACAACGACAGGGTGCCTGCCACGCGGTGCAGGGATGAACACAAACCCCATATTCTGTATGGGAGCCTGCTTCTGTGGCCAGTTTCTGACTGCAGCACAAGCTCCCGTATAGAAAAGGGAGCTTTGACTGCACTGTCGGCAGTCGCATAAAAATTCAGCAATCGAGTCCGCTGACCAGAGGTCGGCTTGACCCATATCCGCAATGTCGTTCGCCTGACATCGAAATAAGGCACTCAGTACTGAATAGTTTGCTATTTTCTTTTGTCTCTTTTTATAGACAATAACTTTATAAATATATTTCCTTACAGAGCAAAGATTATATACTACATGAGTGGTTTTTTTTGCTGTCTTTGTGTTGGTAATATGGCAAATGTTACATAATATTGGATCATATTAAAAATAGAAAAGTTAAACTTTAAAAAAAACTTTTATATGATAATTTTGGCTTATTCTAGATAGGAACTGTTCTTAGGCTATTATAAATAAAAGTGGGGCCAAGGGGCAACCTTATTTCCCCAACACAATTTGCAAGTAAACACTCAACTTTAATTCCTATTTGATCGTATGGGAGCCTGTTGATATCATCTTACTACACAGAAATAACCAGCATCTAGCAGCATCAACAATCAAAAAAATGCTGTGACTATGTTAATCCATTGCTGCTGGTCACCATGAAATTATAAATGGATGTGTTCTTTGCATCTACTGGCTTTGTATGGATTTTATTGTCATCTGATCTGCTTTGTGGTCTCACACGTTTAATAAACACAGGGACATTTTTTATGCTCTGGCTTGACAGCGCAGCCATCAGCAGATAACTATATGAACATTACTAGAGTGGGGTTTTGACTCCGCCCACACGTTGGGAGCCAGAAGTACATGTTGTGAGTGGGCAAACGTTGCATGCTTCAACAAAAGTGACCACGCAGCTTACCCTCCACACAGCTGTGATCTTTTGTTTATTTATCTAAGTGCCTGAGCTTGAACTTTCAAAGTCACGTACATGACATTGTAACGCTATTAGAGTTTCTTAGATAGCTAGGAAATGTCAGATGTTTTTCTCAGGCAGCAGCACAAATGGGAGGAGCGCAGTTATTAACCTACATGAATATTTAGGTCTGACTTGAAAGTTCCACCGTCACCTGACCTTTTAATCTACACCGACAATATTTTAAAATTCTTTGCTTTTGACATAAATACATATCCATTCCCATGCTATTTTCTTGTACCGCTTTAGATTACCATACAACATTGCTTTAAAGCCAGATCTATTGGCATTGCCTATGCTTGTAGACTCCTTGTTTCTTTAATGTGATCGCTTGGAAATTAGCGCACCTCTCACAATTTACGCCCTCATTGCCATCAGAATGAAGCGTCGAGACATGAGGGCTGGTAATGCCTCATCTAGTGTTACCCATACCAAGTTAGAGGATAAAGCTCGGACCTCTATTACCAAGGCATAAAAATGTGATTCCCCCCACAGCCCAGTGTACTGTGGGAAATAGCATAAAGAGATGGATGTTTTCACACTGATCCCTTCATGTAAACCCCTAAATGCAGACTTTTTACCAGGTACAAAGTCCTCCAGGTATGATCAGTAGGATTTGTTCTCGGTAAAACATGCTGTAATATTACACCTAGCATCACTTGCGATTCCCATTACTGTCCCAGTTGGAATTTCGGGGTTACTTGTGGTATAGACCTACGCCTTGCGTGCGCCCCTGTACGTTTGTGGTGGACATGCATTGACGGTATGGTAATTCAGATTGTTTGCCCTTTTTCATTTTGCTCAAAACCCACATTTTGGCGTTAGTCATTTTCTGGTCTTTGTTATCAGCCACATTTTGTACGCATCTATCATGGTATTAGCATAAGGTGCTATTATCGCACTTTAGTTGTTATCATTATTTGCATATTGGCCGTGACTTAGTATTTACACCCATCTCTTCTGTTCTCACATGCGGTGTCATTTTTACACTGTAATTATGTGTAATCTGCTTCTGTGATTAGGCCCTACACCGTGTATTGCGCCTGCATTCTCTTCAGTCTCAAAATAAGAACAGAGTGTGTCTGAATGAAAAATTAGTCAAGAAGCTGGAAGGCGGGGGAAAACAACGATAGGCATTACATTACAAATCCCATATGTTTACACTTCTATAGACACTATACCGAAAAATACAGCTCACAACAAAAGCAAATGGTGCTTATGAAACCCTGCATCCATGCAGCTCACTCTTAACTGCTTTCAAAGTTGTGTCTCATGTTAGATTGAGAAGGCAAGAGTTTTATATAGTAACAATTATGGGATCTGTGAACAGAAGACCTTTCCACCCTTGGATTGAATTTCCACCTAATTTGTGTTTGAAAGTGAAAAAATCTACATTTAGATAGCTATGTATTTGAAGGACTGATCCGTGCATATATTTACTCATCCTCGTATATGACATGCTGCTGTCTGTGTTTTTTGAACGGTGAATATAAATTAGGATGCTTCCGAGTGCAGCTGATGTTTTCTATTTTGTCCAATGTGAGCAGTGAACGCAAGGTTTATTTCCCTTTGGGGTACATTTCAAAATCATATTTGTGGTATTTAAAATCATTCAACATGAAAAAGATATTTAAAAACTCTTCGGGATAGATTAATTCCAATGTTTTGTCAAAATCAGTAATTCAATGATAAAAAAAGAATGTTTCTTTGTTTTACTGTATGTGAAGACACATAGGGGAAGGTTTAACTGTTTCTGAGATAAACCTCAGATGAATTACATTCTTGCCGTGAAATAGGGCAAGTGTTTGACCCTGCAGTGGCCATCGGTAAGGGTATCTTCCAACTTTGGGGCATATTACCAAGCTATAGCGATAATTATCGCTAAGCTTGGTTAGCGGGAATCAAAATATCGCCACGCTCCGACGATTTTTACCGCTGAGATACCTTGATATTATCAAGGTTTATCTCAAAAGCGGTAAAAATCGTAGGAAATGCATGAATATCGCTGTAAAATCAGCGATATTCATGCATTATCATGACAATGCTCTTAGCCATATTATCCACCTTCCATTGGATAACATGGCTAAGAACTGCTCTGGGCAGGCGATGGCTTTTGGAGATAATCGCGCGATTATTTCCAAAAGTTGGTAATAGGGGATAGCGAAGTTAGCGACTCTTTCCAGACGCTAACATCTTGGCACGCCCACTTTGCATGTCATTAGCGATAATCATCGCTGACATGCAGAGTGGGCCCCTAAATGCCTGCTATCGCCTATTAGCTGTAGCTAACTGGTGTTAGCGACAGCTAGGTAATAGGGCGATAAAATTATCGCCGCTTTAGCGGGATAACATTCCCACTAAAGCGGCGATAATGCCCTTGGTAATATGCCCCTTTATTCGTAGCTTGGGCAAGGGTATCTTCCAACTTTATTCGCTGTTTGTTTGACAGATGTTTTTCTATTTTTGTGTACTTGTAGATTATGCTATTTTCTATCTTTCTAATCCTTTATCTGAGGCATACGCATACATGTTGGTATTATTGGCTAATGGTGAATAATAATAATACATTACAAAGCTCACCTTATTTTAAGACTCCAGCCAATTGTATTTATTATTTTACAGTGATATTTTCCACCAGTACTTTCCACTGCATTCCAATATATGGCTACGATAACCTGTGTATTATTTTACATGAGGGGCCAGGCATCCAATTGGATGTAGGTGTACTGATGGACAGAGTATTTTTTTATGTGAGTATGCTTTTAGAATCTTACTATGCATTTTCTGTGTATCTTTAAATGTGTCATTGGAATTTGTGTGAAATTTAAGTTCTTAGATATACTGAACTGTATAACTTAAAGACTGCTTTGTTCTGCAGCTGATTTGTGTTCAAACTTGATATGCGACTGGTGCCTGTGATAAACCTTATTGATGGGAGCTGCCTAGTATGGTTGGGCTAAGCCTTTCTACTTGTAGGAGTGTATGACTGTTTCATCTGCTTATGCTCCGTTCTTAAAAGAAACATGTATGCGCTTTGAGAGCTTGTATACTGGTCAGACTTTCTCAGTATTGCGTTGTGCACTGTGTACTTTGTGTGCAATGTTAATGTGGCGCAGTGCTGCATGTGGTTCATCATGTTCAATCGCTTGAATAGGTTTTTGAGCAGGGAGTTTGGTGGTTCGAAATAGGCCTCTTTGTCATACACCCAACCGGGTGATTTCATGTTACATTGCAACACATGAGTGTACCATTTTTTTTAATTATGAGCCACTGTGAATGGTCACAGACTTTCTGGTATTTAGAATGACCAAGCATACACTATGTGTTTTTTGTCTATTCATGCTACACTCCGAGTGGTTACATGAAACATTGGCATACATAGGTTCAATGTGCTAAGTCATGGGTTACTATGATGACTAAATGCCACGTGCCTTTTAGAATATCCAGTACAAAAGGGGATGGTGGTGATGGACGGAGCATCTGAACCAATCAAACACTCACACCCAGTCAAAAGATCTGGGTTTGATCCATCACCGTTCTTTAGCCCACTCTGCCATCCCAGTTCAGACATGGCTATAAGATCTTTTGACTGGGTGTGAGTGTTTGATTGGTTCAGATGCTCCGTCCACCACCACCCCCTTTTGTACCGCTTTTAGAATATCCAAGCATTAATTAGTACACTGCTTGTATTGACACCAGTAGCGGCCAGTGGACGGCCGAACAGAGGTAAGTTAACAAATAAATAAATATAATGAATGAATTTCATTGCGAGCGCTGCATTGCCAAATGCGATGCAGCGCGCGCCACAAAATTGTTTTTTATTTATTTGTTTACTTACCTCAGTTTGGCCGTATTCCGTAGTTTAATAGCCCCCACCCTGCTCTTCCCCTGGCCCGCCCACCGCCCCGCAGCACTCCCTCCATGGACTGCTACTGATTGTCACGCACCAGTTTTGTGAATAAATGATATATTGCCACACAGGAATACCCTAGTGTGCAACACTGTGCATCACAGCAGGTGATCACATGGCGAGAGGAGTTGGCCTAAGGCTAGGGCCATCAACCTAAAATCTGAGAAACCAGGTTTGAGTTTCGGCAAGGTTGCGCAACATCCTGTGATTCTGGGCAAATCAATTACCCCCAGATGCATCAACAACCCATTTTGCGATTCCTTACTAGCGAAAAATACCGATTCGCTATTAAGGAATAGCAAAATGGAATGCATCAAGAAATCACTGAAAAAATAGCGATTTCTTAGAATTCCTTAATTGCAAGGAAAACCTCCCCATTCATTTCTATAGGCCTAGAGGCCCATAGGAATGAATGGGAAGACAATCTCAATTTGCGAATCGCAATTAGCGAATCACAAATTAAGATTGCGATTTCAAGGGTGCAGGGGTGTCCAAAGGACACCCTGTTGCACACCTGAAATTGATCTGTGCACATATGCTAAGGGCATGTGTGTGTGCAACATAAAACTTTGAAAAATGTACTTTAGTGCATTTTTCAAAGTTTTTGCAAATTACCATGGAAATTTGCGTGCCCTATTAGAGAATTTGCTATTTTTAAAACTTTCATGCATTGCATTTAAGGAATCTCATTTTGAGATTCCTTAAATGCAAATAATCACAATTTAGCGAATTCTCAATTTGCGATTTTTGCATATGGGATGATGCATCCCAAATGCAAAAATACCGGTCGCAAAGGGGCAGATTCTGAGAATCTGACCCTTTGCGAGCGGATTTTTGTTTGATGCATCTAGCTGTTAATCTCCTCCCTTTGCCTAACAAAAATGAATGTGTCCTCGTGTAAAGCAACTGGTGCTCGTATAAAACGCTCTGATACCTGATGCCTGTGGGTCAAGTTTGCGCTATATAAAACTCCATAAAAAAAACATGCCACATGCATTTATGTCTACGTTTTTCTAGTGTACTGGAGTCAGCAGTGGTTGTTGAGAGAGGGTGGCCACCAATCAACAGCATTGGCCTGTCCTGGGCTTGTAGTTTCACGTGCACCATTAAGAGGGCAGTTGTGTGTATTTTTCCTGCAGCCATAAATCGGGTGTATGGTGGCCTTAATGTGGAATGAGGAATGAGCTTTGTATGATGGAATACATGAGATTTTGTTGTCGGTTGTTTTGAAATCTGTGTGTTTGTTCTTGTAGGATCTGTGTCTCCGTGTCATTGTTATGTAGAGGTGTTCCATTTATTATTTCAGTTGGCCAGGCTGTCTAGGTTCGCACTGTACTGTGCTTGCCACCATGTAGATCCATTCTTTTATGATGGGCTGATATTGTTCTGTTTTGGATGCGGAGTATATTATGTGATATGGTTGGTATTGTGAGATTGTATAGTGTTCATTTTGTGTTAATAAGTACTCTAGTTGTGTTTATTCTATGTGACTCCTAGTAAGGTACCTTTGTTGGTCGTGTGTGTTATTTTTGCCTTGTGGAGGATCATTGTCGCTGCCAATATTAGTCAAATTTCAAAGGAATTAGTTGATCAGCAAAAGTACACAAGCAACCACGAAATCCTTGCAAGAGTATCATGATGTAGGCTCAGGCAAGCATCACCATATATGCCATGCATGCATCATTGCATATGTCATGATATTGCAGCAGACTTTGGCTTTTTATCATTTACCATTCCAAGACGAGTGACGCCCATCTGAGCCTGGTGAAATAAAACAGGTGAGAAAGCAGCGCATAGAGGAGGAATCAAGATAAAAATGCATTTCTTTAGAGGGCTAAAAAAAAAAAATTATTCCCCGAATGTAAGCCACAGAAGGAGACAAGTAATCGATTCAAAAGGATGTTAAAAGGCTATACTCCAGTGCAGTGACACACACACAAAAATGAAGGAAAGCTACACCCAAAAAGATGAAGGCAAGCTATCTGAATAAGATGTAAACACATGAGATAGACATGAAAGACAGCCAACCATATAAAGTGGAACGCAAAGCCAATCTAAATGTAGGCCTTTTGAAAGAATACAACTGGAAACTGCCTGAAGGCGAGACCTAAAAAGAGAGATGTGATATGCCATTGTCTTGTGCTAGTATGATGTATGTGACTTATTTGAGTCAGTGATGGGGAAAGCTCTGATGAGTATGAACTGAGCTGCTGTCAACATAACTCTTGTTGGTGAACACTTCACTAGAGTCATGTCTGGAACTAAGCTTGTAAATCTTGCATTAAAACTACTTGAATTTACTGCGACTGTGTGAGCATTCACTGATTAACACAAACTAAAGTGTACCTAATATGTGAAGACATTTTGGGGGAGCAGATGTACAAATGGATAAACTGACCACAAATCTTCAGCAAATTGAAGGGTTTGTAGCCAGTAAAAAAGGGTTTGAGGATTATACTAAAGGTATTTAGTGATTCTGTAACAGGTTCCGGAATTGCTAAATGGGTTTAGTAAACCAAACTGAATCGGTATGCCCATGAGACCTCTGCCTACTCTGAAGAAAAGTTTTGTAAACTTTTTTTTTAAAGGCAGTCGATTTTTCTTTGTGCGAAACTAGATGACTGTCCCTTTATAACATGTTGTTTGGAAAGTGTCATACATTTCTGAATAAAAATGGGATGGAGTGCTGAAATACCATGTATAAACCCATTCACAATTTACCCACCGGGAATAATTTGAAATCCATTTTGTTAAAAATTAGTTGACTGAGTTGTTACGTGTTTTGTGGCTTACACAGAATGAGCTGGATTAATACCAAGTACGGGGCTTTAAGTGCAGGGTTGAGGTTGTGTGCTTTTGGAGGCTTCTGAAAAAGTATCTATACTTTTTAGGGCCATGATCCCGTGAAGGAGAATAGGGCTTTGAGGGGGGCGGCCGACCAGCGGGAGGCCGGCCACCCCCGGGGGGTTTTGGGGCCGGGGGAGGGGGAGTAGAGTCCAGCACCGTATGTGGGCTGGTTTTGGGCTAGTTGGTAGCCTTGGGCTGGGGTGGGCTAATTTTGGGCTGCATTTGGGCTGGTTTCCTTTAAAACCGGCCATTTTGTGTCATAGGCTACCATTTCGGTGGCTTGTGACACAGCAGCCGGGCGGGGGTGTGGCGGATGTAATTATTTTCCCTCCCTCCCTGGGTTTTCTTTCAGTTGATAGGGGGGGTTCAAGTTTTGAGGCCTGTGGGGCAAGGGGTGGGGCGATTGCCTTTTTCAGGGTGTAGTAGGGTTTTTTTGTGGTGTGCGGTGGTGTTTTTTGGAAGGAGTTTTCTTGGGGGCCGGTGCATCGGGGTTTGTTCAATGGTTGTGGGGTTTGTCGTGTCGCTAGAGCAGGTGTTGGTGTGATTTTCTGCCTTTGGGGGCGGTTCTTCCTAATATATGGGGGAAGTGTAGGAGATCTGTTTTTGGATTATAGGTGGGTAGGTCAAGCACAATAAAGTATTTAGCCAGGTGGAGAGGCAAATTGACATTTTTGCTAATTGTTTCCTGTTTGTGGATTGAGGGAACCAGTTTAGGGGAGCGGGTGGGGCTTTTGTCAGGAAATTTCATATTTAGTGAGGTCTAGTTTTGTACGGGGCAGGCCAAGGGTTTTCATTGTGTAAGGTGCACCTGCTTCCAATAAAGCGGCCTTTATCACACCTATTTTGGAGTCTCTGGTCGGTGCTGTTTGCCTCTCCCCCTCCCCCATTGGGCCCCAAATGGTGAGAGTACCAAGTATACCGCAAAAAAAGGATTATTTTATTCTAATCCAGAGTTTGGGAATTCATTGATTCTCACCAGCCGGCTATACAGCAAAGAATCCTGAAATGCTGCACATGAAGTTGTAGAAGACAGGGTTAATCTTCGAAGGCAGCATATTTTATCAAGTGCAGAGATATTACACTTGGAGCAGTCACTATATTATGTTATATACAGAATCAATTAGAGAGGATGCGATGGAAAATGTGGTCTGTGTAAAGAATGTGGGAAAGAAGGGAAGAAGAGGTTTACCAGAGTCTTGACCGTATCAGATCATGTACATTTAAACTATCTGCAGTGAGCACAGTATCAAGTGAAATAAGAACAATAAAAAGGAACCCTCTTCAAGTTGAGTTATTACTAATGTAAGAAAACATACAGTTTAGAATAATACATTTTGTACATTTTCAGGTACGAGACACTGCTTTTAATCTTATGTGCAGCCCGTTGGATAGGAGTACTTAGAGTACTTTGAGTTGACTGGAGCTTTATCAGGAATCATACATTTCAGTTGTGGTTGAGCCTTACCTCTAACCTGGTATTCTTTCAAGAGTGTTTACGTTGTCCTCTGTGGTCTGTTGTACTGACACAGCCACTTCCACCTGCCCTTTGAAAGAAACAGAAAAAAGGAGTTAAGGATTAGCATGAAAACTCCTAAATGTGTAATAAAATATTTTGAAATATTAGTAATGCCTTAATTACAAAAGTGATTGTTTTTTTATTAGGCCTAGACACACTTTAAACTATGCCATTACACCACGTTGCATAATTATGCGCCATTTGCAGTAAGAATGTATTGCAAATGGTGTAATTCACAATAGAAATTTTCCACGAACACATGAGAATAACAGAACATGAGCAACTGTTGTTCATAGTTCTCATTTTTAAGTGCATCCTCGCACCAAATATTGATAGGCAATGCATTCCATACTAAAATACAGCACAAAATGGCAGATTTGTACTTCAAATATTTTGGCCATTGTTTCGCATAATTAAGCAAATTATGTGAATTTCACATACCTCTATTTCATAAATATGGATACATCACAACTTTAATTGTTTACATTGTCACAAGAGTTGATAAATGAGGGATATTTCGATTTGATCCAAAAAGGTATTAAAAAGGCATATCTGGCGCACTTAGGGCGAGAAAGCAAAAGACACACAATTGATGGACGGAATGCAGAACAAATCAAATTATTCACCCCCAGTCAAGAGAACTGGATTGAGCCATAATTCTTTTGCTCACCATGCCACCCCAGTTTAGACCTGGGCATATGCAAATCAGTCTTGACCCTGGTCCAAGTGCTACTCGACCAGGGACACACCATGGCCCTCATCCTGCTAGACCTTTCCGCAGCCTTCGACACCGTCTCCCACAGCACTCTTGCAGCTAGACTCCATTACACTGGCATACGGGGAACTGCCCTTGACTGGATCCACTCCTTTCTCACCTGCAGAACCCAAATGATCAGACTCCCATCCTTCCTCTCAAAACCCACAGAGATCAACTACAGAGCACCCCAAGGATCATCGCTCAGCCCCGCGCTCTTGAACATCTACATGGCCCTTCTCACTGAAATCGTCAGACAGCATGGGCTCAGCATAGTATCCTGTGCCGACAACACCCAGCTCATCCTCTCCCTCACAAAGAACCCCCGAAGACACCAGGCTCAGCTTCCACGAAGAAATAAAAGATGTCGCTGCCTGGATTAGCAACAGCTGCTTAAAGCTGAATTCAGAGAAGACAGAAGTCCGTATCTGTGGATCCTCCTCCACCGCTTGGGACAACTCCTGGTGGCCGTCCGGCCTCGGAAACCCACCCAACCAGACGGACCATGCCCGGGACCAAAGCATCCTTCTAGACCCCTCGCTCACCATGACCACCAAATCAATTTCATCACCTTCACCTGTTTCAACTCTCTCTGCATCCTCCTCAAGACCTTCAAGTGGATCCCCCGAATACAGAAAGACCATCACCCATGCACTCATAACTAGCAGACTGGACTACGGAAATGCCCTCTACACTGGAGTCAACAAATCCCTGATACACCAACACCAAAAACATCCAGAACACCACAGCCAGATTTGTTATCGGCACCCCACGACATGAGCACATGACCTAACACCTGCGAGACCTCCACTGGCTCACCATTGAGAATAGAGTAACTTTCAAGCTACTCACCCGTACCTAAAAATCCCTCCACAACATCGGACCCAAATACCTCTGTGAAAGAATCTCTTTCCACGCACCCAAAAGAAACCTCCACTCCACCGACCTTGTCATAGCAAAGACCCCATGCATCCACAGAACCAGAGCAGGTGGAAGAGCCTTCTCATACATCGCAGCCAAAGCCTGGAACGAGCTCCCAGTCAACATTCAACGCTCCCCTACCCTGCACATATTCAGGAAGAGCCTCTAGACCTAACCTTTTGGCTGACCCAGAGCTCTCCCCCCACCAGTGCCGTGAGACCCTCACCGGTGAGTAGAACATTTTAAAAGCCCCTGATTAATTGAATGAGTGCCTCTTGGAAACAGTTCAGTCCAAACTGCCAAGCCAGGTCCTACCTGGACCAGAAACAAGCATCCTAGGACCGGTTTCAGGATTTCACACCTCATCAGCCACGATAGCTTGAATCCAGTGGCACAGTGAGCCCGGGACCTCCAATTAATAGACGGAATACAGAACAAATCAAAACGTTCACCCCCAGTCAAAATATCTGGGTTAAATCCATTATTTTGCTCACCATGCCCCCCAGTTTAGACCTGGCCATATGCAAATCAGTCTTGATCCTGTGCCTCATGCTAACAGTACAGCCTGAACTGCCAAGCCAGGTCCTCCCTGGACTGTAAACAAGCATCGTAGGGCCGGTTTCGGGGTTTCAGCCCTCATCAGCCACGATAGCTTGAATCCAGTGGCACAGTGAGCCCGGGACCCACTTCTGGGCATACCCGGTACACTTAGGTCAAGAAAGGTCAAGAAAGCAAAAGACTAACAATTGATGGATGGAATACAGAACAAATCACAATATTCACCCCCAGTCAAGAGATCTGGGTTAAATCCATCCATCTTTTGCTCACCATGCCAACCCACTTTAGAGTCAGCCAGATCATCATGCTTCCAACAGCAGTGCCCACTCATGCTCAGCCAGTGGAAACCCTACAGCAACAGCTACATGGAGTTGGAGCTGTCAATGTAAGTAGGTCAGATTCTCCACTGTATTTTGAGGAGATAGTCTGATGCCTTTTTTTCTGTTCCACACCACTAGGAAAAACCTAATGGTCACAAGCAGACCAAAATAAAAATGACCCCACACACTTTGAAGAGTTTAAATAAAACGTTTTCTGAATAGCCACATGAAACATGGCAGCTTGTCAGTGCCTTCAGAGGAGTTCTAGTGGTGAAGGCCCCTCTGAAGGCATAGACAACTCTGTAGGGCCGGCCAAGAACTCTCATTAGGGTAGTTTACATGCCAAAGTCTAAAAGAGGCCTTTATTTGGTCCAGTCCAGTGTTAGTCACTGAAGAATTAATGCAGTGTTCCTTTTTTGGATGATCATATGTTTTTAAGAGATTCATGTGCTATTGCAATTTTTCCTTCCTGGACTAGTACTGTGCTGCAGTCATCCTTGTTTCCGGAATCTCCCCTGTTCTGTAGTTCTGTAGTTTTTCCCTGTTTCTTTAGCTAGAAGTATTCAGTATACATTAATTCCTGACTCCTTCATGTGCAGCAGTTACCCCTCAGTCCTTGTCTTCCTTTGCCCCCACTTTGTTAGTTTTAAATGCGCTTCCTTCCTATTCCTGCTGACTTAATTGCCAGTTCCTAGTTTGTTATGTTTCCTAGAGCTTTCTTTGAAGTTTTACAGATGCTTTTCATTGTTTCTTGTTAAGTACTATTCCTCTCAAGTTTCTCGTCTATTGTGGCTATGCATTAAGGTGCTCAACTTGGTGTTACCCCCTTGCTTATTCTTGTGTGATCACCAGGATTCCTTTGCATAGCTGGCAGCAGCGGTGGTGTTTCTCAAACAATTTGAGTACTATTTACATTACTTTTTTACATCGACAAAGGTGTTTACTCCATAGACCCAGAACTGCATGTACCTCATATATTTTGATGAAAGTAGCTGTAAAAGCAACTGTTGGGCAAGAATCAACTGAGCATCAGTATTACCGTATAGAGGTCTGAGTGCTTTACCCAATGTCTTCTGATTAATAATGTTATCTGTATCTCTTGCACATGCCTTTGGTTAGTTATTATGAGAATTGAATTATCCCATAAGTGCCTGCTCCTCCTGAGCTTTTAACTTTCTTTGTAACCTTGTGCAAAGCTTCCCTTTTGCAATCATATTCCCTTTTGACTCCCTACGTGATTTTAAACAGCTCTATTACAAATGTTAATTTCAATGTGTTTACCTTGACACAAGTACCTGACAGACAATTACCAAATCATTGCCACAGCCTTGATGAAGTTCCATGACCTAATATGGAAACAACGAACATGCATGAGCTGTATTCACTAAGTTTTATGCACTGAAAAATTTGCATGAGGATCGTTTGTCTTGGCATAATGGCTAGATTTATCAATTTACATCTCCACACAAATTTATCTGATTGTAGATTATTCGTAGTACTGGATGGCGAGGGCTACCTAGCATTCATATCGTTTTAGTAGGTATATTTCACCTGGGTATGTGGGTCACACACGGCAAAAAAACAGCATCATGCAAATAAAATGCAAAAAAGAATACTTAGGCCTACATAGTAGGATCACCAAATATTAATTCAATTGCACATAGACGTGGGGCTATATTGCCCAATATTAAAACCGTCTTCAGGCCTGACAAGAATCTCATTGTAAACTCGGCATTAGCTGGCAATAGTCAAGTTAATTCAGTTTGGAGTCACCAAACTGCCACTTTGTTGTGAAGGAACTAGATAGACAAAGAATAGCCTTTTATATTTAATGAAATACTAATCATGCTTCACTGGATTTGTGGCTAGAGAAATGGCCTCCCTACTCTGTCTCTCAAAAGATGATTACAGTGATGCCTTCACATTCCAAATAAGGACAGGAGACATGGTTTTTAGTTAGCCCTCCTAGCTTGGCTTAAGGATAGGAGCGGTTTGGTTTGGTCTTCTTCACTGAAAAATATGACTTTACTATCACACAGATATCTTCTATGCCCTCTGTGATGGCAAATGCTGGCCTTCCTAGTTAAATGTCCACTATCTTGCTTATTTGGAATAATTGCCCAAATTATTGAGCTCCTCTGCGCTGAAGGATCTTAATTAAGTTAAGAGGTTCCTGCTCTATATATTTGGCATGGACAATAACACTCCTGAGCAAATTGCTGGCAAGTTGTTTTATTTTAAAGTTGATGAAGACATGTCTACAAAGAGAAAAACTAAATATATATATCCAAATAGGCCTTCGTTTTTAGTTACAGAGGCTGACAGCACAAAGTTGTTGTCGCAAAAAGTTAATGATCTCATTTTACTGTGACACCAGTGACAGAATATTTCGGGGTATATTTATCAATCCCCTGAGGAATTTTCCTCTTTCAATGTGTGCTGCACAATGCAGCACACACATAAATAGGAAAACACATAGAGAAATAAAGATAATTCTCCTACTTAAACCTCACCTTCAGAGGCATAGCAGTTTTGGCACATTCCCTAGTCTACCACATATGCTAAATCTGGAATTCATCTAAATACATGGGTGTTGGGTGCGAACACAAACAGACCACCCTTGGAACACCTCCCTGGGGCAGAGTAACAGAATGAGGTGATTTACGCTGCATTGCATTACTCTGAATTTATCAAGCCACACAGGGCCATGCAATGTGGCCCTGAGTGGCTGATGAATCACACTTGATAGCTGCGCTGCACTTGCACCCCACTGAGTGGTTACAAAAGTGGCGCAACTCTTTGTTAAATATGGCCCACAGTTCAGATATCCCCAATATTTGCAAAATATTTT
The DNA here is from genome assembly GCF_964261635.1 of Lissotriton helveticus. Classification (NCBI taxonomy): domain Eukaryota; kingdom Metazoa; phylum Chordata; class Amphibia; order Caudata; family Salamandridae; genus Lissotriton; species Lissotriton helveticus. Next base: position 710,463,895 of record NC_136059.1, on the reverse strand, counting down.
CAAAACTAGATTTACATACATTCATCATTGTTAGTTTTGCCCAGCTCTTCCACATTAATAAGTTGAAATGACAGTAGCATATTTTCCCTAACAAACTACTTGACTGATGTATTCCCTCAACTACACATAACATCATCATTATATTCTTTGAGTCCATGGCAAAACTGGGCAAGTTCAAAAGGCAACAAGTAGCTTTTAGTCTGAAGAGACAAAGGCTCAATATAGTGTTGATGCAAATGTAGCAAAATCTAAAGGGAACATAAAATGAAAGGCTCATCTCTATTGATGCTTTTGTTCCCTAATAAAATGCCTTTGCTGCTACCAATGAGGTTCTTTGATATTCGACTTCGTTCCGTATTCAGCCGCCATTTTGTGCCCTGTCGCCATTTTGTATTGCCTTCACTCAGGCAGCACGGCGACCGGAGTGTTTTTGCCGTTTCCAGCTGCTACGTGTCTCTTCTGTTAAAAAGTAACCTCCTGCCCTTGCTTACGAAACCGATGTCAGGGTCTGGCCGAGTCCACTAATCCATGTCTGGACTGATTGATCCCTGTCTCGACTGACTGTTTGGCTTTCTCTATTCTTTCCTTATTCTATCTTATCCGACTGCCCTTCGCTATTCTTCTCTTGTATTCTCTTGTTACACAACTATCCTTTGAGGCACACAAACATGTCCTGCCACCTGTAAATTAGATTACAGGCACTAGTACTGATTAACTTGTGGGGAGGGTTGACACACGGGGTCTGAAAGAAGGGCGTATTTGAGACATTCGATAGCTTGTTTTCCAACTTTTCCTATTGGCTAGCCTTGTATGTATTGGGAGTATATGTTGTAAATATGTGTGCTATAAAAGATTGTGCGCCACGGAATTGAAGTGGCAGTCTCCTAAGAACCTACTTTGTACTTCTGGGACAACTGTCCTTAGCTGCAGCTAATAAACCTGATTTTCTAAGCCTAACAGAGTGTCTCGTGCCTCTGTCCGACAAGGCAGGTGAACTCAGAGATTTAAGGCATGATCTGCGCCGCCAGGCCCATAAGGCCCGGTTCTTCACCAAGAAGCCTTCTCCCAGCTCTCTCTTCAAAAAGGTGTCCCTAAGCTAAGCCCCAGACTTACTGTCAAGGAATTTTCACAACATCAGTATTCACTGAATGTAACAGAAGGTTCTCTGAGGTGACAATATCTATTGATGGACATCAATGGGAAGCACATTCACTCCCAGGTCAGAGATTTGTCTGTCCACAGACTTGAAACAGACTTAGGCCCTGATTACAAGTATGGCGGGCCAAGATTGCCATACTGTCAGTGGTGGTCTGATCCCCACCTCCTTAGTGGTCTGACCACCTGATTACGAGCATGGTGGTTCGCCCACAACAACACCTCTTCCACCACCAGGATTCAAAATCCTGCGGCAGTGTGGAAAGTGGCAGGCCATGGACATGGTGCCTATGCCAGCACAGCCGTGGTGATTACAACCTGCCTTTCCACCAACCTTCTCATTGCAGAGAACCCACCATGAAAAGGTCAGCAGAAAGGCAGGAAAGGGGCCCCAAAGAGGGCCTCTGGGCATTTTGGCCCATTGGAAATTTTAACTGGGGGGCACATGTCTCCCTATGCCAGCACTGACATGCGTTCACTGTGTGCCATGTACGACATGGCGCATGGCAACAGTGCTCCTGACTAGTGGCGCTGCACTGCTGAGGCATGTGCTTCAGGCTCTATTTATGATCCGAAGCATGCTGGCACCGTGCCATCACTGCCGACACACCGCCAGCCCAGCTGTAGTGTCCTAATACAACAGTTGGGATGTCGCTGTCTTGGCAGCATTCTCAAGAGCACTGCTGCAGAGGTCCAGCAGTTAGACCCCCAAACTAATAATCAGGACCTACATCAATTTGGTTAATAATCCCTACAAAATAACATAAACGTCAGGCAGAGGGCTGAGGAATTCTTGCAATGGATCAACAATCTGAATGCCATCCTAAATACAATTTCAAGTAAAGAACTGGCCTTTTTAGACCTATGTATTTTTCCATCACTAGACCAAAAAGGACAAATATAGTTAATCTACTCTCATTTGAGAACTTAATTTTTGGTCTATTTCTGTGACTCAGCTAAAACTCTTCTTCAATATCTGATTTCAACAAACAAGCAGTCATTCTGTCAACCAAACTACAGGATTGCTTTTACCCTGAGTACATCATAAATAACGCACGGGAAAGAACCTGTAATAACAACAAAGATACTGTTTCAGACTTAGGAGAAAAGCAAGAACACTGGTTTGTGCTAAAATCTATAAATACATCACCACACTAAATACTGAAAATCATTAATAAATATTGGTGCATTTTTACCATCCAATAAGCACTGAGAAACCTATGCTCTCATACTGGAAAGGCACCAACTTACAAGATCAACTAGTACACACTAGGCCAGAGATGTCAGCTACCAAAATGACACTACACTCTAGTGCCTCCTACCAAACTGGGGGCACTTCCCCTGTGGGCATTGTAGTGTATACTATTTGACGAAATCTACTTAGGGCGTCGATCTAAAATTACCCACTCCCTGGTTAGTAAATAAACATATCACATGTAATTCAGAACATGTTATGTATTTATGAATACATTTGTTCCTGTGGTCTCAAATATGTCAGGATGTTTACTAATCAAGTCAAAGTATGTATGAATCAACATTTAAGCCATGTAAGGTGAACAAAGGATGATAGACCTCGCTTCTTACTTTTAGAAAAGTTGCCCAATGAATATGACTTATACTGGATAATCTTCGACAAAGCCTGGATTCCAGAAAGATAGGGATCCGAGGTGGATTTCTTTAACTCAAAACCTATACGCAAGATCTAAATAATGAAATCCTGTAAAATCAATTCAAAATCAATTCAATTCCATGAAATTTGGCTATACAATAGTGTCTCCTTTTTCTGACACATCAAGCCTTTGAGTTTTGAAAATTTGAAGGCCTATAATCCGTATTAATATCAGACCTGCAATTGTTCATCAAAGATGGAACACCAGGCGATTAACCATTTTGCATTTACTGTTAAAGTCAGGTATCTGTCAAGGAGCTGATCACAAAACCCATTTACTAATAAATATGTGTTCATAAATGAGAATTAGGTTCTCTCATTGCCAACTTTTTAAATCAATAGAAATTTCTCCACTAAACATGATTAGGATTTCAGACCCCATTGTATTTTAGTTTTAGAGTCATGTAATAACATCATTGGCGAGACATAGAGCATCTCCTTGACTACTGTGTCACATGACAGGGAACACCACAATCTACTATGTCACACATTCATGTGGGTGGCATTGTGATACAAGATGCACAATACAGACAAAATACTGCTGCTTCATCCTCTCTTCAGAAACTCATCACCCTTTTTCTCAGATGACTATTGAAGAGATGGAAAGACACTAATGGCTGAGATGTCGTACCCACGGGGAAGTAAGTGAGATTCCCTCCAAATGCAAAAATATAGGCCTCATTTAGACAAGATTTGATATATCTCCAACCACCCTGTGATTACAGGGAAATGTCCACTCACCTCTCTTACGAGGTCAATCAATCTTAATACTAGTGTGAATTTGATGACACAAGAATATTTTATTGACCTCATTTTTGAACCTGAATACTGTGCTGGCACTGTTTCGCATGTCATATTTTGAAGTGCAAAAATCACTATATTCACATGCTGATATTATATGTATTATAGATTTGTATGCTATTGTATCTCTCATAGGAAAAACCCTGAGATCAGATACGAGAGAGCATCTTTGCATGTGTTTGTCTGCGTATGTGTTGACTACACACTAAGGGCTCAATTATGAGTCTGGCGGACTACAGACCACCAGACTAGTGGTGGTGTAGCGGTCTCCTGACCAATATGGACCAATATTAACCCGCCGCCGTACCCTGGTAGTGTTGTGGTGGTCAAGAGGCATCAATGTGCTTGGCGGGACTGCGGTGGTCACATTAGGAGTTTCCTCTCTACCATGGTTTTCCTGGCGGTTCCTTCTCCATGAAAACCCCGGTGTGGAAGAAACTAGGGCCCACTTATGCCTGTGAAACCTGGGGTACATGAACATGTGCCCCACTGTGTGCATGCACCTCCTGTTCTTGCGTACCTACAAATTCAGAGATGTACAAAAAAACACTGCTCCTAAAATCAGTATCTTGTGCCCATTTCAGAAATATAAAGGTTTCATTCATTTTTTATTCAACACACTTCACTGTGTGACGTGGTTTATACTCGGTACACAACGGAAAACCACTGTAAGATGCAGCTCATTTGCTGGCTCTGGGTACCTTGGGTTGTTAGAGAACTTACACACCCTATATAACCCCACAACCAGAAGGGTCTAGCAGCCGTAATGATATATTGCTTTTGTAAGTCAGCTATTATGATAAAAAGTTATACATGAAAATGTTGTCACAAATTACGGTTTTCCCTACACACAAGACCATTTGCTGAATTCAGAATTTTTCAGTAATCTACAGCTTATGTGGATCACCCATGGGTTTCAAACTGGTTTCCACCACACACTGGAAGTAGCTTGAGAGCACAGAAACTAGGGATAATGGGAAACCTCTCTGAAATGCATGCTTCTGCAAGCTGGGAAGATGGTGACTTTAGCACAGCAACCCTTCATTGATGCCCTTTTTAGGGAAAAAGTCATGTTAATCCAGAGCACTTTTTTCATATTTTTTCCCCAAAACCCATAACATAGTTATGTTTTGCCTATTTTATTGGTCCCTTCCAGGGGAATACACAAACCATTGGTACCCTTAGAATCCACAGGTTGTTGGAAAAAAAGGACACAAATTTTGCATGTATACTTTTTTTATTGAGCAGAGCAGAAAGGCAATACATACAATATAAAATAGTCAATGATCAGGATAAAACAAATTCAGAAAGACAATTGAAGGCTAGATCATAGAGTCAATAAAAATATCTAAACAACAAAAAAACAATGTTCCTACTGCCATAATTACTAAAGTGCTAACAGTGCTAAATACTAAAATAATGCAGGATTAACCAATAACATACATTATTGTTGTTGTTTACATTTACCCCCTATATAGGTCATATTAATTAATTCAGTATACACTCTACCTAGACAAAAAAATGCCTGCAGCATTAAAGTGCAATTGTGTCTTCGCTTAAGTATTCAAGAATAAAGTGCAATGTGCTAAAATTCTAAATATAAGTCAAAGATTCCCAAATATCGGAAAACTTCCAAACAGTTGTTAACTTTTTTGTTGCCCTGACCCTCTTGGTATAGGCCTCTTCAAACCTCCTTGACTTTAGCATTTTATTCACCCATTTGGAGTAAGATGGTACATCTTCAGACTTCCAATGTTGGAGGATTAGAGAACGAGCAAGTAAGGAGCAAATCGCCCTGTATGTCTCTTTGGCTTTAGTCAAATCCGACCTTTTTTTTTGAGATGCCAAAAAGGGCTACCTCGGCCTCGTGGTCAAGCATCTTATTAATAGCCTGGCTGATTGACGAGAAGATCTTACGCCAAAATACTTCAAGTTTCGGACATGTAAAAAATATATGGAGCCAATCTCCCCCGCCTCGAGTCTGACATCGAAAACATTTATTTTCCACTCCCCAAAAGTTTTTATTAAGAGCTTTTGGGGTGGAATAGGCCAACCACCGAGACAAAAAGGCCATCCTTTTAAAATTGGCTGCACTAAGGGCCTTACTTCCTAACTGAGCTATAGCCTGCCACTCCTGACCCGAGAAGGAACAATTGGTTTCCCGGGTTATTCTACCCAGAAATTCTTCAACCAGGAGGGACTCTTCACCCTTTCTCAGGAAGGTATACCAATTATAAAGCATTAGCCTGTTATGATGGCATCCCCCCTGACAGCAGATTGTATTTATTTAATAAAGTTTACGATATGGAGATACTCCAAGAACCCGGGTTTGAGTCGATTATCATATCTATCTAGAACCTCTTGCAAGGTGATTAGTTTCCGAGAGGTTAGAAAGAGACCTAATTCTTCTAGACCACAGTCCTTCCATCTTTTGAGCCTGCTAGAGTGGATTGGAAGCCAAAAGATTTTACACTCCTCTAACTTTAAGTAATTAAATCCAGAAGACCCAGCTTGTTTAAAAAAGGACAGTAATCTAACAGAGAAATCCCGGTCAGTCTTGCATCGGGTATTTTTTGGTAATTTGCTGTTTTTAAAAATGTAGGAACTTGTGAGCCAGACATCTGAATCATTCTATCATAAAAAAACATATCTAACAGACCATTGGGTTCCAATAAACGTGCTGTAAGATTCAAGATCGCTGCCATATAATAAATACGAATGTTTGGAAGCGCTAAACCCCCCTGAGCGGTTCCCAACAGTAATATGGAGAGCTTAAACATGGAAGCTTTCCTATTCCAGACAAAATCCCTAATCATCGACTCAATCTCTTTAAAATAATGGGAATTGATCTTAAGTGGTACATTTATAAAGAGAAACACGAATAGGGGAAGAATAGACATTTTAGTGAGTGCTACACGGCCAATCAGAGTTAACGGTAAAAGAGTCCACCTGTCTCGCATCGCTAAATAATTCAAACTAAATAATTGTTCAAATTGATTGGAAACATAGATACCCAAATATCTAATAGTTTCTGCCTTCAGGGCTTGACATTTTAAATTTGGGGGTAAGAAATTACAGTCCACATTCAAAGTTAAAATCTTGGTTTTGTTTTGATTTATTTTATATCCCCTAATTAATTCAAATTGACTGAATTTGTTTAGAGCCTGTTCCATATTTGGTTTATCTGGGCGCAGATATAGAATTGTCATCTGCGAATAATTTTAATTTCTCAATTTCTCCATTCCTTCTATTGGAGCTTTAATTTCAGGGTTTCCTCGAATTCTTATGGCTAAAGGTTCAATAAAAAAGGTGAACAAAATGGGGGGCATCGGGCAGCCTTGTCTAGTTCCCTGATTTATATTTATTGCCCCTATAGTATTGGCATTTACTACCACCCGGGCTAGGGCACCTTGATAGATGTTTCTCAACATATTAATTATCTGAACAGGAATACCAAATATTTGCATTCCCAAAAAAAGTGCATCCCAATTTACTAGGTCAAACGCCTTTTCAGCGTCTACCATCGTCACAAGGGTTGGTATTTTGTTGTTCATAGAAAAATCTAGGGCCTAAATAAAAAACCCAGTATTAGAGGACGTTGACCTCCCTGCCACAAACACGGACTGATCAGGATGAATCAATGCCTGGGCAATCTGGATAACATTTTGAGCCCAGACCGTCATTAGAATTTTGAAATCAGCTTCAAGGAGGCTAATGGGCCTCTAAGAATTAACATCCTCATGGTTTTTTCCCTGTTTGACAAAGCTAATAATAATAGACTCCTTAAAGCTATTTTTTATTTATTTATTTTTTGACATTTATAAAGCGCAACAAATACCCGTAGGCGTCTCGGCGCTGTCAATTCAAAATTGTTCACAGTGAAGGGTAGAGAGACAATGAGTTTATTGGTCAAACAACCATGTCTTCAAAAGTCTGCGGAACTGAAGAAGTGAGGAACTCGTCCTGATGTTTTGAGGGAGAGTGTTCCACAGTTTGGGTGCAGCCACTAAAAAGCGGCAGTCACCCCAAGACACTGTTTTGGATCGTGGGATCACTAGTTGGTGTAGAGTGGAGGAACGAAGATGTCTGCCAGGAATGTAGGGTTTCAGTTGATCCTTAAGATAGTGAGGTCCTTGATTGTTAAGCGCCTTGTACACTATGCACAAGGACTTGAACTTTATTCTGTTTCGGATCATAAGCCAGTGGTGTTCTTTTATAGTTTCGGTTATGGCATCGAATTTATTTGTTCCGGATAGCAGGCGTGCGGCAGCGTTCTGTATTGACTGTAGTTTCCTTATGACTCGGACCTGGGCGTTAAGGAATAACCCATTGCAGTAATCGAGAGACGATAAAACCAAGGAGCTGACCAGAGTTTTAGTCGCTGCTTCCGGAAGAAAGGGGCGAATTTTCTTAATCATTCTGAGCTTGTAGTGGGCCGTGGAAGCTACTTTATTAGCATGGTCCATAAAATTCAGTCCATCGTCGAAAATAACTCCCAAATTTCTAACTTTGGATGTCGGGGTGGGAGGTGAGCCGAGGGCTTCTGGCCACCAACAAGCAGGCCAGGCTGGTGACAGAGGTCCGAAGATTACTACCTCAGTTTTATCTCAGTTCAACTTAAGACAGTTTGTGGCCATCCATTCTTTAATTTCGAGCATGCTGTTTTTAAAATTTTGAGCCACGTGTCCTCCATCACCTTTAATGGCCAACACCAGCTGTGTATCGTCCGCATAGGATGTTAGGCTCATCCCGTGTGCTTTGATGACGTTAGCCAGGTCCGACACATAAATATTGAATAGTGTCGGACTCAGGGATGAGCCTTTGGGAACCCCACATGGCAGCAAGAGTTTAGCGGATTGAAAAGGTCCTAGAGTGACCGCTTGTGTTCTCGTTGCTAAAAAAGAGGCCAGCAGGTCTCTAGCGGCGTGACAAATGCCCAGCTTCCCGACACGGTCGACCAAGATGTTGTGGTCGACCGTGTCGAATGCCGCTGAGAGGTCCAGCAATACCAAGATTGCTGTCCCTCCCTGGTCCCGGATGACTCTGACGTCGTCCGCGGCTTTAATAAGAGCCGTTTCGGTCCCGTGATATTTCCGGAAACCGAATTGAGTATCATCCAGCAGTCGATGTTTCTCTATATATTCTGCTAATTGAGAGTTCATAGCCTTTTCCAGCACTTTGGCTAGAAAAGGGAGACTTGCAATGGGCCTATAGTTTTTCAGTTCGTTTTTGTCTAAACCTGTTTTTTTTAATAAAGGTTTTAGTAAAGTTTGTTTTAACGAATTGGAGTAAATTGCTGATGACAATATGGAGTTGCAGACTTGTGTAATTACTGGAATAATGGACTCCATAACTGGTGGGAGGACTGAGAAGGGGCATGGATCAAGAGCAGAGCCTGTTTTAATTGTAGAAACCATAATCCTAGTGAGGTCATCTGTCAGTGCGTGAAAGCAGGGAAAGACATATCCGTGAAGTGAGCTTGGGGAAGCTACACTTGCCGTGGAGGGTTTAGAAGTGAAGGCCTGGTATATGTTGTCTACCTTGGTAAAGAAAAATTTAGCCAAGGCGTCACATAGTACTTGTGATGGGGCAGGGATAAGGTCGGGTGCGCTCCCTGACAGTGTTTTTGTGATGTCATATAATCGCTTGCATGAGTTTTTAGCTTTGTCGATTTGGTCGGTATAAAAAACTTTTTTGGCTTTGATGATCATAGACTTGTATAACGCCAAAGAATCTTTGTAACGTTTCATGCTTACTGCATCATACGTTTGTCTCCAACACCTTTCCATATTCCTGTTCCTTTGTTTTTGTGATCTTAACTCGTCGGTGTACCAAGGAGCAGTAGGTTTTGATCTGTTCCTAGAGAATGATTTGGAGGGAACTGCGTGGTTTGTGGCCTGTGCAAGCCAGGTCTGGAATTGTTGAGTTGCCATATTAGGGTCGGTGGACACCAGTGGGCGAGTAAGGTCAAGCTGTGTTTTCAAAACCGTCTGATCAATGTTCTTCCAGTCTTTGAAAGAACTTTGGTTGGTAAGGATGGGTTTTGTATTTAACTGGGCCTTAAATGTCATCGGTAACATTTCCGTTATTTGTAGGCCGTCTATATTAGAGAAAATGGCATCTAAGGTATGCCCTGCTAGATGAGTGGGGGAGGAGACTAGTTGTTTTAATCCCAATGTTTCCATATCGGAAATAAGTGTAGACGTGTCGGATAGATTGGCTTGTTCAAGATGAAAGTTAAGGTCTCCAAGAACTGTGAGCGAACTTTCTGTGGCTAAAGTTTCCATTATAGTATTAATATTAGCAAGGAAGGCAGTTTTTGTTCCTAGGGGGCGATATATCAGTATCCCCTTGAAGTTAAATACAGCGGATATCTTAATGCCGAATTGCATTGCCTCACATGAAGTCGATGGAATGGAGGAGGTTCTAACTGAGAGTCTTTCTCTGGCTATAATTGCAAGGCCACCTCCTCTTTTCCGTACTCTGTCCTGCCGGTAGCATTTATCGCCGTTAGGTACTGCAATAACTAGGTCTGGGTCTGATAAGTCGTCGGTCCAAGTTTCAGTAACAAATAGAATGTCTAGTTTATAGTCCGTGATTAGGTCAGCTATTTCCTGGCTATGCTTGCATAGTGAACGGGCGTTAATAAGTGCCATGATCGTGGTCTCCTCCTTAATGTTCTGTAAATGGTTGATATGTACAGGGGGAGTATATAAAGGTATGATGCAATTACAGTGAGGACAGGGCATAGGGAGGTCATATGGAGCAACAGCAAGATCGAACCTAGGACAGTTCGAATAAGACTGTGGTCGAAGCTCCAATAAAGACATTTGCGAATACCCTCGACTATGGCTGACTGGTAACCGACCAGGGGTCCTGGCCCTAGGCCCGGTGCCGGCGCGGACGGGCGCAGACGGGCTGCGCGGTCGGGATGGTCTAATGTTTTTATACATGAAGGAGGAGGAGGAGGGTGGGAGGGTTCCAACCACTAGCCCGCAACCCTTACCTCCCTCAAGATGGCGGCTAAGGTGGGTCGAGTGGTGTTGTCGGCGCGTAGGTTCAGACGCGTTGTGGACAGAAGGAGCCTGTGTTTTAGCCTCGGTGCGACGCTAATCTCGCGCCGAGGTGGGGCAGTATTTTAAAAATGACCTGATTAAAATATTTACAATGTGTAAAATAAACGCTCTATCAATCAGCAGCGTCTAGTCAGACGCAAGAGAGTGAAACAGAGATCCCCCGGCTTTCCGCCTCAGGGGAGAAATGTGTACAAGTAAGAATTTTAAAGCTAGGAGTAACACTGCCTCTCAGTCTAACTGTATTAAATAATTTTGCCAAAAAGGGAATCATTTCTTTAGAAAATATTTTATAAAATTCAATTGAAAGCCCATCGGCTCCACTGGCCTTGGCCCCTACAATTGATTTCACCACATTTAAGAATTTCTGCATCCAAAATATCGCGCTTGAGTTGTTCCGCCAACGGCCTGGGCAGAATAAGGGGAGATTTACTCCCTTAAAATATTTGTGGATTTGAGCCAATCCTAACTCATATTTTGTAGCATAAAGCTTCAAATAATGTTCCATAAAAATTGGGCTATACAGTCTTTATCCCTTGGGTCTCTGGATCAATAATTTCCGATATCAAGGCTGTCTCCTGTTTGGTTTTTGTTACCCCTGCAAGCATTTTTCCCACCATTTGACTCAGCTCGGAGACTTGTTGTTGATATGTTCTGGAGCTATTTATTTCTTCAATTAAAAAAACTCTTTCAGTGCGAGCTTCTCCCTTTCAAGCTGAGTCCCGTCATCCCCAGTCCCCTGCGGCTGGGTGTTTCTTGAACTGAAACTCATTGCATTATCTACTGCTTGCTGGAGTTCATTAATCTTATCCTGACTTCTTCTAGACTGAGCGGCTGCAAACATAATCATCTGCCCCCAAATGGCGGCCTTAAACCCACCCCAGACTGAAAAAATGTCCTAAAAAATTCCAATATACACTCATTGGTTTTGGCTACCCACTGAGGGTCCTGCAAGAGGGGACGATCCATCTGCCACCTGGATTTAATCCTCCCGCCCCCTTCAATCTCCTACTCTAATATCTCAAGAGAATGATCTGTGAATGAGTTGCCCCTATTGCACTGCCTGTATACCTCAAAGATCGTGATATTGGAAAAAAGCCAATACGGGAAGCCGTATGAAATTAATTAGAATGGTATGCAAATTTATAATAGTTTGGATTGGATTGACGCCAGGGGTCTACCAGCAGATGTTCTTGCCTTAGGGCCTCCATCACTTTCTTTGTTTGGGGATTTAGCTTTTTTATTTTTATTCGAGGTATCTTTTTTAAGATCCTGGATAAAGTTAAAATCCCCAGCCAATATTATCTTACCAGAGCCCCCCTAAGTAGCTCACTAATCTTTAGTAGGGCTTTGGTATAAAACACTGTTGGGCTGTAGTAATTTACAACATTTTAAATCATCCCATTCAATTTGGCCTCAATCCAAATCCACCTTCCCAAGGGATCTCTCTGAATTTGGCCAAATTCCCAAGGATGACTACAACAGAAATAGAAGCTACTCCTCTTTTGGCCAGTCCAGCTGAAGCAAAAAATGCATGGGAAAAAATCTAGGAAGAAATAACTTGGGGAAGTTAGTTTTTAAATAAGTTTCCTGTAGGAATAATAACTGGGGCAAGAAGGACACTAGCCACCTAATTAATGCTCCATACTTTGATTTGTTAAATATCCCATTGACATGGATTGAAATAGTACAGCACTTGTCAATTTTACAATATTTCAAATACAAAAAAAACGAAAATAGAACACACAGTAGAAAATACTCAATCAATCCTGTTACCCTAATGGTCTTTTCCCTAATGACCCTGCTACTGCTCATTTTACTGCTATACCCGTTTAAGAAACCACCCCCTCCCCCACAACACACCCCTCAGGAGAGGTGAACCAATACACTAACCACCTCTCCCCCCCACTTCTCTTCTGGGTGCCATGGACCCGCACCCTGGGTGACCCCCCGACAATAATGTAAATCAACATGGATAATGTAAAAAAAGACATCAGTAAGTCCATGATTTCACTTGAGAAGACACTGAGCGTCCTCAAGATTGGAAAACATGTGGAATTTCCCCTTCACTAGAACACGCAGCTTAAACTGTTGGGCCATAGATGCCTGCGCGGTTGGACTTTAAAAAGAAATAGCAATTTAACAAACTCTTTATGCCTATGGGCCGCCGCTGCTGACACATCAGGGAGAATTCTGCAGTTGGAAGATTCATTGATTGGAAATTGCCTTTGTTGTATGGCCTTAGCCAGAATCTTCTCTATGCGATAGTCTGCGAAATTGACTAGGATAGAACGTAGACCGCTAGAGTTTGGTAATGGATGTGATGGGACTCTGTGGGCCCTGGTAATTGTGAGATCCCCACTGAACTCGGGCAGTACTTTTTGCTTAATAAAGGTTTCCACCCATTGCGGCACCTGAGCGCCCTTACTCCTCTCCCCGAGACTCCCACTATGCGCAAATTTGACCGCCGCAAATGATTTTCCAGCTCTTCGAGCTTATTCTCTAGCATACTCCTGTCTTTAGTAACTTCCTTGACTTTCATAAGCAATCCACTGATCTGATCCTCCAGCTGTGAAACTCTTGACTATGCTTCTTGGATTTTAACTGGGAGACAGGCCACAGCGTCTTCTATCTTCCCGAGGCAGAGATGAAGAGAAGCAATTTCGTTTTCCTGGGACCGCTTCAACTCTCTTATCTCCTTAATAATAAGATTCAGCAAGATCTTAATATCCATCCGATTAGTGGAGGCTGCATCAGACAGATCATCTGTTGCAGTTTCTGCTGATTTTAGAGCTGGTTCAAAGGCTGGGAGTTGTTGAGTATTTGACTCTTTCTGACCCTCCTGTCGTAGACCCGACGGTCTCATGTTTGTGGTGTCCGACTTCTGTGTCGAGATCTTTTGCTGTTCCTGTTGTACTTGTAGGAGTGCCAGTACGTTTGCTACCATATTCTGAATCAGGACCGGCTGAGTGTGCAGTAGCAGCATATCCTCGGGAGAGGGAGAAGGAAACAGGACCAAGCTCAAGGAGTTGAGAATTGATTCTTGTGCTGTGAGGGTTGGTGCTGAAGTATTCTGAGAGTATACTGGTGCTGGGTAGGCGGTAGATGAGGATGACGCCAGAAGGTAAAGTGCGGTCTGCCATGGGCTTCTAGGAATTTCTACCCTCCTGTCCTCCGTCTCTGGTCAAGATATTGAAGTATTGAGCCGGAGAGGGACTGACTGAGGTGTCTTTTTCGTAAAAAAGAGAAACTCTTTAACACTCTTCCCCTCCTCCTTGCTACTTTCTGCGGTTGAAATATCAACTGCAATTATCTTGCCGGTGTCAATATTCTCCGGTATAAATATAATTGGAGAGGGCCTAGCTTCTTGAAATGTTTTGGCGGGCTCCTCAACCAGCTTCTCTTCTGAGCTCTCAAAACTAGAGTTGGGGTCAGGATGGCTACCCAAAAGTCCAGCCCTACCTGCCCCTGAGGAGAGAGCCTTTGCCTGCACCTGAGCCAAGCGGGTTTTAGCCTTTAGGCCAGTTGCAGAGTCGACTTTGGCGTCAGGATTGTTATGCCTATTATGTCTTCCCATTTTCATCCAGTTCACACAGAGCAGTGCAGGACAGTAGCACCCACTTAGAGATTTTCACCCTCTTTTTATTAGTTAGGGTTTGAGTCCACCCCCTGTTTTCTCACCAGATTAATTACTAACTCCGCAAATATCTGGGAAGCCTGGAAAGTTTTCTTTTCAAAGCGAACACCTCGCCTCCTCACCTCCTCTCCTCACGTTTCTTCAGTTTCTTCAGGGGGCAGTGGTGGCACGGAAGTTCTGGCAACCTCGGTGCTTCTGGTTTCATCGCAAAACCAACAGTTGATGGACAAAATGCAGAACAATGTCATACATTCACCCCAGTACAGAGATCTGGGCCTAAATCCATCATTTCTTTGCATTCCACACCGCCCCAGTTCAGACATGGTCATATGCAAATCAGCCTTGACCCTGTGCCTCATGGGAACAGTCCAGCCCGAACTGCCAAGCCATGTCTTTCCTGGACCGGCATCAAGCATCCTAAGACCGGTTTCTGGCTATCAGCCGTCTTCAGCCAGGATAGCTTGACTCCAGTGGTGTGGAGAGCATGGGACTCACGTCTGAGCATACCCATCACACTCGGGGTGACAAATGCAAAACCAACAGTTGATGGACAGAATGTAGACAATGTCATACATTCACCCCAGTACAGAGATCTGGGCCTAAATCCATCGCTTTTTTGCACTCCACACCACCCCAGTTCAGACATGGCCATATGCAAATCAGCCTTGACGCTGTGCCTCATGGGAACAGTCCACCCCGAACTGCCAAGCCATGTCTTTCCTGGACCGGAATCAAGCATCCTAGGACCGGTGTCTGGCTATCAGCCGTCTTCAGCCAGGATAGCTTCACTCCAGAGGCGCAGTGAGCACGGGACCCACGTCTGGGCATACCCTTCCCACATAGGGTGAACAGCAAAACAAACAAGATGATGGACGGAATGTTGCACAATGGCAAAACATTCACCCCCAGTCACAGATCTGGGTTTAATCCATCATTATTTTGGAAGCGTCTTTGGGTTGCTGCCGAGTGGAAGGGAAGGTGAATGCTGGTGTACTCCGACAGTGGCTAGCAGCGGGGAAAAAGCTGACCACGAGGTGCTTGATCAGGAGCAAGACCAGATCAGGTCCAGATTCAGAGTGGAGTGGAGTAGACCGGGCAGAAGCGGATAAAGAGGGTAGTTGACTGAAGAAATTTTGCATGTACACTTTATGTGGAAATAAATTTATGGAGCCCTAAGAGCGAACTATCCTAAATAGCCAAAAACGGCTCTGTAGTGGAAGGGAGGAAGACCCAATAGTAAAGAGATATAAAATAAAATCGGACACCAGTGTAAAAACTTAGGGCAGAGTAGGGAATGAGTTGGACTTTAGATGGGTTAGTTTTACTATTCTCACTCCAATCTAAGCAACAGAAGGGAACATGTTGTACTACCGAAAGGTAACATTTACTGTTTGTAATCCAGTTTAAGCAACAGTTTTGAAAGTATTTAACTTTTGAGGTGTCACATTTACCATTCCCAATCCAATCTAAGCAATAGTAGAAGTGTTAAGCTTTAGTTGGGTTAGATTTACTATTCCCACTCTGATCTAAGCAACAGTAGTGTATGTGTTGGACTTCAGAGGAGCTAAATATACTATTCCTGCTCTAGACTAAACAGCAATAGGGAAAGTGTTAGAATTTGTGCAGGTTATGTTTACTATTTGCACTACAGTCTAAGCAACAATAGGGAAAGTGTTGGACTTCGGAGGCGTTTAGATTTACTATGCACACTCCAATCTACATAAGAGTAGGAAAAGTGTTGAATATCATAGGGATTATATCTACCTCTACAACGCATAATCATTTGATAGAAAACATTTAAATGCCAAGCAAAAGAAAATGATTAAATCATATTTTATATCAAAAATACATACTTAAATAATTGTTTCCACAATATTTTGGTACTGATGATACTTTTGACAACATATTTATGTCATTCACCACCCTGCCTAACTTTAATGCCAGTTTTTTGGCATAATGTTTAGAATCACAGTGACCTTCCAAATGGAGAGTTGCACTGGGAACAAACATGGACATTTGTCTTTTTGCCGTCCGCACTAAATTAAACAGTTTTCAAAAGAAACCTGTGTGGGAGAAACTTAAAAAGTAGCCACTTTTATATTTTAATTGTAATTGGTGGTTCTGCAAGGGCCTACAGAATTTTATCATAAGTATCTGAAAAATCCAGTCCACCTTCACTCCCCAGTTGCGAGGAAAAGTACCTCCAGGCACAGACCGGATAGGCAGTAAAAACACAGTAATAACAAATAGTCAGAATATTCTAGAACTTTTTTCCTGACTAGTGACTGCGGAGCAATTTAACAGATATGTCCTTGATTCTGTTATTAGCATGTTGCATTTCGAGCTGGCAGGCCAAGAGATGCCTATTTCTCTCGCCATACTCCAATTTCTTAATGACGTTGGTCTGAGAAATCCTCCTAAGTGACTGACCAACTTACTTTCCTCTATGTTAACTTTTGATTTTGTCCCCCAGGGTGTACATCAGGATACTCATACACTCATTCTTTCTGATTTGCTGAGTTTGACTTTCAATTTTACTACTCCTTTCTTGGAGTCTTTCCTCTGTTTATTCTCACTGAGATACACCAATTCCTCTTCCATGCGTTAATGATATCCAATGAAATAAAAATTAAAACCTTGTGGAAACTATGTTGTCTTTCAAGAAACAATCAGTTCTTCTGCACACACTTTCACAGAACGTACTGAAACATTTATATTTTATCACATAAGAGTAAATGTAGAGCTCTCAATACTAGGTATCTGGCTTTAGTCAAAAAGTTAATCGGCGAGCTGAAAAGCATAAGCAATCACTTATAACTTTCTTCACCTTAACAACTATTTAGATTTATACACAGAGCTTTCCTTTGGGCTGTACTATGCCTTAACCTAACTTCTCATAAACTACTCTTTTTGAGGTCACTGTTGAACCTAAGAAAATCAGCCACTCCCCTTGCCTGGTCAGTCGAGATGTGTGTATGAGGGACTGGTCAAAATGTAGGCCTAAGCCCATTATATACTACATCAAACTCTGGAGCAGCTGTTTTATAAATATAGATGTCCCGTATAAGGCTTTGGAAGAGCATGGTCATCTTATCCAGGCCCTTGTGATTATAGTTATCATCATTTATTGGCACGCCTTTCACGCTTTAGGTTTTCTGAAGTTTAAAAAAAACCAAAGAAAAGGTGATTTTAATCTATTTTGAGTTTGTATGATGTGTGCCATATGCAAGCAGTTTTCTGTAGAGTAGCCCACACGTAAATGCTCCCTTTTTCAGCAACAAAATACATGTGATTTGCAATTTGACTATGTATTACGTCATTTATATCCATATGATTTAAGGCCAGGCTGGCCTAAGCCAAATTACTTATTTGAGTTTTTATTTTTTATTTTTTTGTAATTTGACATCTCTCTTCTTTCTAATAATGTATTAAGCAAAAGGGAATGTTGTTTCATTGACTGTACATATGATGCTTTTACTGCAATGATAAAAATACACAGTTTGAAATATTGTGTGTTTTTTGTATGGTTTGATAAATGTAATTTTGATAAACTAGAGTTAGTTGGCTTGAAAGATTACTTATGTAGACATTAACAATTGCAAATTATCTGGTGTATCGAGATCCCTCATAGCCTGAGGGCTAAGAAATAGGCGAGGATGAAATGTTTCATTAAATTAAGTTGTCTTGCGGCACTTCCTCAAACATTCATGTGTTCTTTGCAAGTCTGTCCCATTGCCAAGCTCAGAGGGCAAACAATTACCTTGCTCCTTTAGGCTGTTCTAAAAAGACTATCATCACCAGCAAGTCCTTCATTCATTGACAGTGGGAGCGCTAGAGGTAATGTTTCTAAAATTGGTTTCATAGATAAATAGGACTTAAGCGTCACTGTGGCTGCCACACTCTCTGTGAATGCCAGTTGTTACTTACTGGTAATTTACAAACTGGTTTGATGCCTTTAAATCGGGTTATAAAGTACTCAGTAAAATTCCACTAGAATGCCTACCTTTGCTCTATATTACATTTATAACTTTGACTTTCTAAACAATTTAAAACACAAACCAAAAATGTAATTAAATAAATCCCCCCAAATACCTTGACCCTAAAAACATAATCGACCCCAATACATAAATAATAACCCTCTCTCTCAAACCAGGTACATCAAAATAATACTCTTGCAACCTGTCCCTAAAACGTAATCACTAACTAAAAATTATATAAAATAAATGCCCCTACCTCATGATAACAAAATTACCCACCATGAATACTAAAAATAAATTACTCTAAATATCCCTTAGTACCCCTACACTTAATCCATCCTTAAGCGATAAATACCCTTATACTCATCCACATCCCCGATGCCCAAAAATCAATACTATACTAACCCTTACCATCATGAAGTAATGACAAGATATAATGCTATGTAACAACTCTTAAATGACAAGTTGCTTTTCTGTAAAAAAAAAAAATCATGGTAACCGTGATGTAATGACTGCAAAGTAATAACCTCCTAAGAAAGTGTCTGCTCTGTGTGTCTGGTGTGGTTTCCGGGGCCCGGTTTGGTGTCTGGTATGTGCGCATACATTCACCAAAAGTTTTGAAAAGAAACCCGTAGGTTTGAGACTTTCCTTACTTCTCAAAATGTTATAGCACTAGCCCAGTCCTAGTCTTAAAAAGGAATTGTGTTGCTACGAAAGACTCCAAAGAGACACAGCTACCTTCATTGAGTCTTGGGGGCTCATTAAGATTTCGGGTGGAAAGCCTCCGCCTGACACCAACTCATAATCGGGTCCGACCGACTTGTGGTCGGTGTTCCGACTGCCAGATTACAATGTTACCAAACACTGTTCGGTCGGAGTCCCAGGCTCCTATGGGGAAATGGGGTGTTTGCGGAAAACCCTGCACCCTGTCGCAGGCAACCCACGGTGCCTGCCACACAGTGCATGGTTTTACAGGGGGATTCCTTACCTACCCCTCCGCCATCAACTGTAGGCAGCTGAGACTAGGGGGGGCCTACCAGGGGCCCTAAAATCACTTTCCGACTGCCTTTCCAGGTCAGCCAAGCTGACATGGATAGGCTGTTGGAAATTAACATCGTAATTCCGTGGGCGAAAATGCTGTCAATTGGGGTGTACGATGCAGTTCTGATCCAAACGAATACTCCGTGAGTCGCTCGGAACCAATTCGAAATGCCCGTGCAAGTTACAATCTGATCACATACATCGTAATCAGGGGGTCAGATTGTAAACCGAAAAGACTCGGTCAGAAGGGTTCTGACATGGTCGGGGAGATTCCAACTGTTGGTAGGAGACTTCACTCCAGACATCGTAATGAGACCCTTGATGTGCAAATGCCATAGGCCTAGCATAAAATTACAGATGGCAGAGGGTGTAGCTATGCCCATGAGTCAGGAAAAGGGTTGGTTTGGTGCTCTGTGATTCCTGTCAAACCAAGCAGAGCCATCGAAAAACAATTTCCTACCTGCGTGGAGGGAAAAATGGGGGTCGAAAAACTGATGGGTGATTAGCCGGGAGTCAGAGCTTGAGAGATGGCAGTGTGGATGGGTGAGAAGAATAATACATTGACGTCAGGGTAACAAACTGAGGAGCGGGGACTGCTGCTTAACAGCATCAGCCCATCTGCTGCCCCGCATGGTCCTTAGAAGCAGCGGGAACGGTCCCTGTGCTCCATGGGGGTGACAGAACAGTCAATTCTGTGTTTTTTAGAGGAAAACTTTTTTAGCTGTGCAAAGCACAAAGCTGCAAAGGTTTCTAACAAAAGCGCAAGTTTACATACTTGATGGCATCAACATTTCACTCACCAGAGATTGTTCTGCAGTATGTAACTTCCACACTTACAGCAGTGTTAGTTTATCCTCATCTAATGGTATACAAGCATGAGGCGCTGTGAGGAAATCTGATTTACAGTTTAAGGGCTTAATTCACAAAGGTTGGCTTCCACAAATTGAAAATCTACGATTTACCAACATTTATTGGATTCACAAAGAGTTACCAGAATGCTGCTAGAAATCTACAGCTGCTAGAAATTTCCAGGAAGAAAAAATTGTCAAATTGGAAAATCTGCATAAGTAAATATGGACTTGCGCAATTGACTTTTAATCCACAATGCACTCTGCAATTTTAAATCCCACATATAGTGCATCTAGTAATCAGAATGTGAAATTCACCGTATGAAATATAATATTTGCGTGTTTTGAAAACAGTTTGCGAATTGCATTCATGGCGAACATAACGCTTCTTTTCTCGATCAAAATGCCAAACCCCAGGCCAAAAACACTGCGCTTATACACATGTTAAAGATAAAATCAGATATTTTTGAATAAGTAAAACCCACGCAGTGCTTGATGATTAATTCACCTTGGAATAATGAGACCGGGATTGTGTAGGACACTTGGGAAATTATATGCTTTTGTGAACATTTCTATATTTATTTTTGACAAAAAAAAGTCTACATGCTTGTATTATTGTTTTCTGTTACCAAAGTTCTTAAAAACAATAATAACCTACAGCTATACAAGACTCGAGAATGCTAAGTTCATTCTGTTTATTTTTTATAGATCCGTGTTGGGCTGAACAAAAACAAAAGAGATCCCTGCGTGATTCTAATGGAAAATGGTGGATAAACTTAATTTCCCAAGGAAGCCTGACATTCATCGATTATTTAGCAGCATTACGTTAGTTGCAGATTTAAAGCAATTCCAGTCACAGAACTCATTTAACAGTTTCAAAAGAAGATCTGCCAAAAAGTTCTTTTAGCCTTTAATTTGACCAAAAAAGGTATGTTTTTGGAATTGATACGAACGATAAGTTTTTCGTAACCATTAGCATGTGGGTTGAAACATATTGTTAGGTTTTTTTTTTTAAATGGCTAAATACATTACGAAAATTGACAAAGAAAAGAAGTCTTTTTTTCTATCTGTATGTGCCATTTATATAAATGGCGGTTTGATGAGTGAAATCCAACATACAGGCACCCATATGCATAGAGGCAATACTCGGGTGCAGAGGCAAACTCACACACAGAGACTCTATCAACACACAAACAGGCACATGCAGACACGTGTGGATGTTGGTTGTGTGCTTCAATAAATCATGGCTGCGTGGTTGTGTGTAAGGGTAAAAGGATGGCTGTGGTACATGCAATGTTCGGTGGATACATGGGTAGGTGTGACTGCATTACTGAATAGATGCACATGTTGGTGGATTGATGAATGTTTCGATGTGTGTTGGTGAACATCTGCTTAGATGATGGTGGATGGACCAAAGGCCGGCTTGCTCTTACCACTCTGGGGCAGAGAAGCATGCATGGATGAAGGCAGGGTAAGTGCTGATGCATACACATTTTCGAGAACCCTTATAATTTTACAATAACCTCATTGATGAAAAATCTACGTTGGGGGCATGCAAACATCTACTGAATGTTGTGTGGTGATCCAGCACACAATGGGCACATCTATGCAATAACTGAATGGAACTGAACCAAATCCCCTCTTTGCACATTGTTTGCCAAGCCAAAAGTAAAGAAGAAAAAATGATTGTGCTATCCATGCTTAATATATAACTTTACTAATACTGGAAAAAATAACAAGATTTGATTGGATATTGGAAATATATTTAGCTTGATATGTATAGAAATATATTTTGCAGGAATGCAGCACAATAACAAAACCCATTTAAGGAATAGAGATACATGTACTTTTCTTGATGTACTTGGTTAAACTTTACTCACATGAGAAAGGAAATTGGAGGAGGAAATTAAATGTTTATAAATGAATAACTGGTATTGTATTGTTTTGTAAGATTTACATAGCACTTAATTCTCCTTTTTGGGTCACTGAAGCACCTGCCTACTTAGGTGGCATGCTTCACCATTTATGGTGTTTCGTTGCAAGTGTGTTATCTTTGTTTTGATTCTATGTAGAGAATGATTCCATGTTGGACGTGTTGGCCATCTAAGTATGGTTTGTTAATTTAAGGAGTGATTGGATGCGAGTTGCCTTTGTGAATGTGGTGCAATTGTACAAGCCAATACCGCAGGCCAGAAGATCTCTGCACAAGCTAGATACAGCAAGACACAACGTAAATTCAATGATCAAAGGGAATCAATGGTACCTGAAAGTACTGTCAGGAGACATTTGGGGAAGTCAAAGGCTGTAAGCAGTATTGTAATGGGCTACAATAATGGCTGGGTCTTGGACAGGGGAAAACATGGTGGCTGGCTAGCGGCGAGTTACGGGTGTCCCAGCGGCGTGTGGTGATGATTGAATTTTCGGGATTCGAGCACTGCGAGTGGAAAAGTTATAGGACAGAGAAATTAGCTTGGTTAGTTTTTACTGCAAAAACTTACTTTGGGACGAGTTCAGAGCGGCACAGGGGATCCTGTAGCCGCGATCGGAGCTTTGAAGCTGGAAGGGGGAGTGGCTGTACCGGCAGAGCAGCCGTGGGTTAGAGCCACGCTAGTGTTATGTCGGGCCGCCGAGCTTCTGCCAGGCTCCTGTTTCGAGGAAGCGGGTCTGGGAGCGAACGAAGAGGTACGAGGGTAAGCGAAGGCTGGGAACGAGGAAACCACCAGGAGTTCAGTGGACCAGATTGAGAGGGCTGAGGAAACGGAGGGACGTTTATACGGTCAGTCTCCATTACGACCTGCTCAGGAGTGGGGAGCAGGTATAGAAAAGCAGGCTTTAGAGGACAGAAGGGAGAAGGGAGGAAACTCTGGTGCTCCCAAGAATAATAGGGTAAGACCCAGTGGTGTCTCCAGATGTACGCTGAGGAGTGAGGTGAGAAGGGGAACAGCAGAGTGTCCTGAGTTGTGGGAATTTTAACCTAAGTGTGAAAAGGTATTTGGGGTGAAAAAGAAGGTGCTAGAGGCGAAGAGTAGTTTGTCTAGCAAAGATTCTGGCGGTCATAAAAACTGCTAAAGGGGGAATTTTTAGACTTTAAAGAGAAGGTGACCCCTTCTATTAGCTCCTATTTGAAGGTGCTACCTAAAACCCTTGTATTAAGGAATAATGCTATGATAGGGGCAGCAGAGTCCTAACAGAACAGCCAAACGGAGGGTGGGCTATTTGAAGGAAGGCGAACTTGGGGGGCTGGTCAGCGCATTTGAGTCCCAATCGCTTTAAAGTTTTAGTCACGGCGATGGGGGAGGTTGAGATAATCACTCCGGAGGTGGAGCCTTCAGATAACCAGGAGGGAAATGTAGGGGGGAAGATCATGATGAGGGGGAGAATTCTTTGAGTACTGAAGAGGAGCAGACTAAGGCGCAAACTGAAGTTCAGTTAGATCAGGGGGTAAATACTGAGTGTGGGGCCCCCTCAATAGGTATGCTGTTTACGACCCTCACTACCCTGACTCAAGAAATGCGAGATAGGTTTGAGATATCATAGGGGAATCAGAAGGATTTTCGCTCTTCATGTGAAGTGGTTGAGAAAAAGATCGATGACCTGAGTAGGAGAACATTTGCACTTGAAGCAGAAGTTAAAGAACTTAGAGATGAAGTACAGATTAACAGGAAAGAGATTGAGGGCCTGAGATCTAGGGAGAGAGAGCAGGAAGACAGAGTTGAAAGGTTAGAGAATTACCAAAGGAGAAATAACTTGAAACTCCTAAAAACCCCTGAGGGCAAGGAGGGAGGAGATATTAAAGGATTTGTGATCCAGTTGCTATGAAGAGAACTTCAGCTGGAAGAAACAGAACAAGAACTCGCCTGAGACATTCAGAGGACACCTAGGGACCCCGTTAGGTTAAATGTGAATAAAACCAAACCCAGGAGGATTTTTGTAAACTTTCTTACTTATACTTTGAAAGAAAAAATCTTGGCCAAGGCTTTGAAGAAAAAAGTTCTTGAAGTAGAACGAAGTAAGCATTGAAGTAAGGTCTGACTTGTCTGTGGCAACGTCTAATACCCAATGGGAGCAAGGCAAAAGAATGGAGCCATTGAGGAATTTAGGTGCTTTGGTCCAATTAAAGTTTCCAGCCCTTGTCAAAGTTATGTTAAATAATACGATGAATTCTTTTCGCTTCATGGAGGAAGTGGATATGTTTATAGAGCAGACAGAGACAGGGAAAGAATAGGTTTATAGGGGGATAGAGATGGTATATTTCTCTGCTTTCACTCACTAAAATAAAAAAAATAAAAAAGGGGGATGGATAATAGGTTTAGGTTGGGGATTTACATATAAGCCACCCACCAAGGGGATACTCATAGGGCTTCACAGCCATGGGAGAATAGTTAGGGTTATCCAGGGTTGGGGGTGAGGGGTAAGCTAGGGAAGGGAATTGGGGAAAAATTAAATGCAAAAAAGTCTTTTTTTTCACTGGTTTGTTTTTTTGGTGGGTGTGTTGTGTGGGGGAGGTTAGACGATGACAGGAAATAGTACTAAAGAGTTGAAAATTATGTTGTGGAATGTTAATGGGCTTCGAGTTAGGGGTTGGAGGGAGATAATAATGCAGTATTTGAAGGATTGTTCGGCTCAAATAATCATTTCACAAGAGACACACTTGACGGAAGAGGAGTGTAGGGTGATTTGTAAGGCACAAAGGTGGGTTGCACATGCAATGTATACAAGGCAGACAGCAGTCACTAAGGGTGTGGTAGTATTAGTAAAGCATAGCATGAGTATTTCGATAGAAGGGAGTGCCTCAAGTACTTCAAGTAGATGGGTAATTGTTAAGGTAAAGATTCAAGGTCACAGTGTTATATTGGTTGGCTACTATGGTCCTAACCAGGATGACACTGGTCTTCTGGAGGAGCTAGAGAATGAATTGTTGAGTTTTACTCACCAGAATATTATGGAAGGAGATTTCATCACAGTGTTGGACCATAATTTAGACACATCTCTAAACAGCAGAGCAGCAGTCAACCCCACGATGTCAGATAGAGTCCGTTTAATAATGAGGCAGTGTGGTTTGTGTGATATATAGAGATGTAAGGTTGGCTTAAAAAGGGTTTTACATATTATAATAAAAATATAAGCACAAGTCTCGAATAGACTATTTTTGGTGGATCGCGTGATTAAGGATTATGTCGTAGAGGTGGAAGATATTGGGGTACATCTTTCAGACCATTCAGCTTTCTTGTTAAGTGTGAGAGTAAAGGAAGGTACGGCTACCTCAAGATCGAGGCTGGATCGCACAATTTTATGTGAGTCTGAGACAATAGAGGTGCTAAAGGAGGAAAACAAGGACTTTTTTTTAGACAAATCAGGGCACAGCCAAGATAGGGATTGTCTGGGATGCTTATAAGCCATTTTAATGAGGTAGGCTGGGGACATTAGCAGCAGGAAAGAGACAAAGATATTATAGAAAAGTATTAGACTGAGAAGAACAGATCCGAAAATTGGAAGTAGCTATAGTTAATCAGGAAAGCTGTGAGAAGGAGCGAGAGGAAATAATGAATCTGAAAGTATGTTTGTCAGGAGTTTTAAGGGAAATAGTCAAGGAGAAATGGGAAGCTAGCCAGTTGGCACATTTCGAATATGTGGAGTGCTGTAGCAAACTACTAGCCTGGAGGGCAGAAAGGGAGCAGGTCAGAAACTTGATTAAAGAAATTAGTCAGGAAGGGTCAGATGTGGTTTTAAGTGACAGCAGTGGAATAGCTTTAGCCTTTCAAGAGTATTTTGGAAAAGTATATAAGGAGAACTTGGCTATCACGGAGAGGGATGTGCTAATCTGATTAGATGGTATGGAACCGTTATCTGATGAAGATATGGGGCCATGAATAAGGAGATTTCTGATGAGGGATTGGAGGAGGCTATTAGGGGAGGCAAGAAGGGAAAGGCGCTGGGTCCAGATGGCCTTCCAGTGGAGGTTTATAAAGCACTGGCTAGTGAGCTAATACCTGTACTGAGCCAGCATTTTAATGCAGCTTTCTTGTTTGATTTTGAATTACCAAGAGTCTTGGAAAGAAGCTAATATAATGCTAATTCCAAAGCCTGGCAAGTCATTAAAAAATGTAGAATCTTATCGGCCTATTTCTCTTTTAAATGCCGACTACAAGCTTTTTACGAGGGTGATGGCAGTAATGTTAAATACGGTAATCCCTAAATTAATTCATGAGGTTCAGAAGGGATGTATTAGAGGTAGAACTCTGAAGGAGCTGACATACTCTCTGATAGGATCTATAGACATGGCCACGGCTTACAATCTTCCTCTGGCAGTAATAGCGTTAGACACTGCTAAAGCATTCGACCGTGTAAACTGGGAATACCTGCAGACATTGGCAAAGTGCCTTAATTTGGATGTGAATTTCTGTAAAATTTTAAAAGCTATATATAAGGCTCTGAGTGCCAGAGTGTTAGTTAATGGAATATTGACACAACCAGTCCATTTTGAGCGGGGAACTAGGCAGGGTTGCCTGTTGTCCCCACTTTTGTTTGATCTTTATATTGAACCCCTGGCTAGAAAAATCAGGAGTAGTCAGAGTATACAGCCTTTTGAATTTCATGGCTGGAATAAAAAGATTGTTTTTTTACAGACAATATTTTAATTTTCACAACAAACCTACAATAAACAGTGGGGTGTCTGTTGGATATAACGAATGAGTTCGGGAAGATATCAGGATATGGCATTAATGAGCAGAAAACTGAAATTATGGCCTGGAACATGGGGACAGAGGGGATGGAATGCAAAAATGAGATAAGATATCTGGGGGTTAGGTTCACCCAGAATATTGCAGATCTCACTGAGGTGAACTTGAATAAAGTTAAGAAGGAGATTACTGCGAGTTTACGAGGATGGATGCATTCCCCACTCACATTATTTGGTCGAGTAAATGTAGCTAAAATGAGTGTTTTACTGACGATAACTTTTTTATTTGAAACAATCCCCTTAATTTTTCAGAAAGAGTGGTTCATAAAATTGCAAAGTGAAATTAGTTCATTTATTTGGGCATCAAAAGGACCACGGCTCTCTTGGAAAAAATTGAGAAGAAGATGGATTAAGGGGGGCTTAGCATTGCCGGACTTGTTATATTATTCTTGGGCATTTCTTTTGAAGAATGGGAGGATGTTATTTGAGTCCCCAACAGATACAGAGATAGGTAGGATGTTTGAAGAAATGTTGAGAGAAGAAGAGGGAGCAGAAGTGGGATTTATGTTCAAATTTGCCCATCATAGGTGTTTTAAGAAAGTTAGATTAAAGGTGCTAAAATCGATGGCTGAAACATAGTATAGAATTATAAAAGGGCTAAAGATCTTGTATTTTAGTGGGTCAGCCACGATTTGAGATGTGCCAGGCTCTCCAGTGTGGACTAAGGATCTCTTGGCTCGCCCACTCAAAGAGGCAGGTCTTTTAAGGTGGAAGCAGCTGTTTCCGGATGGACATCTAAATTCGTGGACCTGGTGCAAGCAGGAGTCGGGTTTGAGGTTTCAAGATTCAAATTTCTTCAGATCCAGATCTGTTATATGGAGTCGGGCGAAGAAATAAGTGGTTTAAATGAGCTTGAGGAAAAGCTTTTGTCCAGCTCCATGCTTAAAAAAGAAATTTCACCTTGGAATTTGTTGCTGCTCGAGATGGAAGATAGTGCTTTCACGCTACCTGAAGATTTGAGGGGAATATGCTTACCAGAGACTACGCTGGAAGACCAATGGCAAGTGTCTATGACTATACTTTATAAAGCAGTCAAACCTTCCTATCTCAGAAGGAACCATTTCTTCACCTTGCACAGGGCTTATTGGACCCCATGGAGGCTATCGAAATTTGGGTCATAAGGGAGGGGGGGGGGGGTGTCCAAATGAAGATGATCGTCATATGTTCGTATGGTGTTCGAAGATCCAATCTTTCTGGGAGGCCGTGAGTAACTGTCTGTCCAATATCTTGAAAGTGCAGATCAAGGTAAGCACTGAGCTAATAATATTTGGGAGACTGGATCTGCAAGGTGAAGTTACTAAAGATGGTGCAAAGTCACTATTCTCTGCTATACTTTTGGTGCACAGAGAGATATGTAAGCTGTGGGTATCTCCTGCTCTCCCAATGGAATGTGGCTGGCTGCAATCGATTAAATATATTGCTAAGTTGGATACCTCTACGAAAAAGAGACAAACAGAGGGTGAGGGCTCCCTGAACGAATAAGAGGGTGTCTTGGTGGGGGCCTCGCTTTGTGCTGTCTCTCAATTCCTTCCCAGTATATGAGGTATGGAACCCAAAGTCGGTTACGTTAGAAGAAGGGTGGAAAGAAGCAAATGAGGGCTAAAAAAATAAAATAAAAAATAGTGGCTGGGTCTAAGGCAAGCCAATATGAGGCAGCTTCCTGACCTCTATCAGAAGAGAACATAAGGGCAACACATATGAAATCAAATCCAGGAAACTGAGTGGCAATCTGTCACTTGTTGAGTGCTGCTCAGATGCTACCGCTGGTCATAGGTGTAGCTGGCAGTGAGCACTGAAAAGCAAGATGATGAAGAGCATGGAGAAATTGAGTTGTCTGTGGGTGAATCCTAAGGGAAGAGAAATAGGAAAATAAATAACATAAAAGCATGTGCTCTCCCAGTTTGCCCCACATCCCTTATCTTCCAACTTTTAAATTAGCATTTGCTTACTGTATCCCTAGATAAAAGCAATAATGTATTATAGGAAATTTACCCTTTCTCAGGGCCGGACTGGCCATAGCGGGCACCGGGCAATGCCCCGGTGCGCCGCACGGGTGGGGGCTGGTTTTGGGCCCCTGGGGGCCGTTTTTGTTACAGGGCCGTTTTTCCTGCATAGCTGCAAACTCGGCCCTGTACCAAAATTGGCCGAAAACCGGCCCCGGCAAAGAGCTCGGCAGCACTTCCAACCCCCCTCCCCCTCCTCCCCCCTTCCCTCCAGCGGGGAGGGGGGGCCAGCCGAGCACTGTGCCAGGGCCGGTTGTGGTTCCCAGTCCGGCCCTGCCCTTTCTGCAGGGTCAACCCAGATGGTTTGCATCGTGTTGGATACTATTTTGTTGCTGGCTGATTAACTCTCTGCACTTTACCCCTGTTAACCAGGGATAAAGTATCTGTACTTCCCATTTGTACTTGATGAAATTGGCATACCCTGATTAGCATTTTTAACTTATCTGGTGGTCCCTAATATTTGGTATCCAGGGCCTGTATGTCGCACTCATTGTACCATCCACTACAGTGACAGTGCTAAAATGACTGCTGTCCTACTATTTGAGGACTGGCTATTGCTGTTTTAAGATACAAATTAAACATTACAAAATAGCCCCTTTTGCCAGGTCAAAACCTTCCTTTTAAATTTATATTAAAAAAAACTATGTAGGCCTTATTGCTCATAAGATAGAGTGCATGGTATTTAAAGTAGGACTTGTAGAAATATAATATTAAACATGTTCCTACAATGAAAAAGCTCCCAAAAGCTATCTTCACTGCAGAAAGGCTGGCTGTTCCATGGGAACACCATACTGAGTTACGTTACTACACGTACTAATGCCAATTTTGATTTGGAAACATCAAATTACTAAAAGAATATATTTAATAGGTATTAAAAAACTAATTCACTTGTGAAGTTGGATTTTTTGATATTGATATTTGATATCTATTAGGGAAAAGAAAAGAGTTAATTGTTGCTGCCTAAAACCTCTAGGCCCCATTTATTTGTTCTCTCTGTTCTTCCAACCAGTGATTAGCATTTCAAGAAGTGTAAAAACTGCTTCCAGAGTACAGAACATCAGCCTGGGTGTGCAGAGCTGTTGTTCCCTTGACAGGATGACCAATGGGGTTGAACCCAGGAACTCTATTAACTTCAAAGATACCTCTCCCGTCACAGGCAAATGTCATATAACACCTGGACAGGGTCGTTTCTTTGGCTTCCCATCCCTGCTGCCCCTAGTGGGGCAGGCTCAAATGGTGGAGCTGGGTGTTCCTGAGTATCCACCCATGTATTTTGATTCAAACCCACATCTACAACAACTTTTAAATCTGTGTTTGCTCTAAAATGGTGTGCTTAACCAACGGATGTGTAACTACGAGAAATATCTATGATTCACTTCACTCTACTTCCTCTTTTCAAACTCAAACTCAAGCTCAAAATATGCTTTATTCGAGATTTCACTCATAAAAGCAAGAATAGTTTAAACAATACAATCAATACAATTACAATAAAAGGATAATGCATATTGTTTACAATTTGTGACTCAATGTACAAGTCAAGATTTAGAGATATCATACATCAATAAATATACATAAAAATATGTTTAAGAAAGTTATAAAACACCCATTACTAACAAATTTCTAGAAGAAAGACATGGATAAATTATGTGGGCAGTTTGACTAGGCAGAGAATAGTCAAAAGACTAGCAGTCTCTGTCTATTAACCATACAACATACCCAGACAGGGAATAGTCAAATGGCTAGCAGTCTCTGTCTGATCGACCATGCCCATCCAAGATATTTGGCAGTTGCTATTAATATCCATATCTCACTACTGGTGCATATAATACGCAAGGCAACTGAGCTACTGGTAGTCCCTAAATTCTTGCACATCGGTTTTAGCCATACACGTCTTGGATCCAAGTAGGCTGTGCAAGTGAATAAAAAATGGCCCATGGTTTCATTTGCGGAACCACAAACAGGGCAGCTAACATTCGGGTCACCTTCCCATTTGGCTGTCAAAGATCTGAGAGGTAGAGATCCTACTCTCAATTGGAATAGAAGTTTTCGATCACCAGGCCTAGTTATACTATCCCAATAGGGTTCCAGGGAAGGGTACAACTTAGCCTCTAAGAATCCTTCAGTCATAGATCCTAGACTAGTGCTACTCCAACACCGGGAGGCGACCTTTTCCCAATAAATTTCTTTTAGAGCGCTTTTAGTAGGGAAAGTTATTCCAGCTGGATTTAACCAAAGTGAACTCATTCCAAGCTCATCTAAACTTACTTTCAGGGAATTAAGCCACCTGTTTTTGTGGAATATATCCACTTTGATGATATCTAAAAACCCCTCAGCATAATGAGAAAGCTCAGGCGTAGCCCAGAGCCTTCTCCAGTACAGGATTGGTCGTAGTCTGATCAAGTCTGCAACCACTTTTCTACCCAAGTCGTATCTGAGGGGCAACAAGGGAGAACTTTTCGGGACACCAGTTATAGAGCGTAAAAACTTATTTTTCGAGATTTGTAAAGCAGCCACCTTCTCGAAACCCCATAGTTCAGCACCATATAATGCAGAACCAAGAGCCTTTGCCTCGTATACCTGCAAAGCAGGTTGTATAGGTTTCATCAGGGACTTTCTATGCTCGGAACTAATAGCACCTGATATTTGTCTATGCCTCAGTGTTGCTATTTCTATATGCTTGGTCCAGCCATTCTTATTTGAGATATGAATATCAAGATAAGTAAAAATGTTCACCACTTCTAAAGGCCGCCCATTCATAATAATTTTTGACTTAAAACTAGGATGGGGATTAAAAATCATAAGTTTCGTTTTGGTCACATTGACCTCCAGGCCATGCTCACCACAAAACAGGTCAAAGATAGCCAATGCTCGCTGGAGACCGCTCGGAGTTTTTGATAAAATAAGCGTATCGTCCGCGAACATTAAAATTGGAATTTTAGTGCCAGCTAGCATAGGGGCATCCAACTCTGCTGATATCATGCAGGGTACAACACCATTAATAAACAATGTAAATAGTAGGGGCCATTGAGCAGCCTTGCCGAATGCCCCGCTCTACCGGGAAGTCCGCTGTCTCCAAGCCCACTGAATTCTAGCAAATGTTGTTTCATGAAGCCGCATTATCAGGGACAATAGATCATCAGGAACACCCAGGTTCTTAAGAACAGACCACAACTTCGACCGTGGCACTAGGTCGAAGGCAGCCCGCAAGTCGACAAAAGCCGCATATAGGCTACCTCCGCCCAGCACCACGGTCTTCCATTGCAGTAAGTTGAAGCGGCAAACCTGATCCACAGTACTTGTGGACCTACGGAATCCCGCTTGAAACTGTGACAGCGCATTGTTATCCTCAGCCCAGTCAAGAAGCCTATTCACAATTACACGCCCTATAATCTTTTGAATAGTATCAATAAGGCTAATCGGCCTATAATTGGCGGGCTGGGATTGATCGCCTTTCTTAAATACTGGTATAATTATTGCTCCCTGCCAGGATATTGGTATCTCTGCACCTCCAGCAATATTATTGATGAGGAGACAAATATATTTACACCATCGGACTTTATCGTTAATAAAGACATCAGCAGGGACCCCATCCATGCCTGGAGCCCGCCCGCTATTCACAGTATTCAAAGCCACCAGGATTTCTTGTGGACTTAAAAGATTATCTTTAAAGTAGGTATATTTTATATCCACTACGGTTGTAACCTGTTTAGTCTCAGCATACTGAGCTCTAAAAAATTTTACCCACTCTTCTTCCGGGACATTGTTATTTGGGGGTTCAGGATTCCCATCTCCACCCCATTTGACAATGCTCCAGAACAGTCTAGAGCCCTTCTTATCACTAGCTCTTTTTAATTCGGACCAGTGATACTCGTCCCAGGCTTTCTTAGCATTCGCTATACTGGCTTTGTATTCCTTTCTAGCGGATTGAATAGCCATTGAATCCCTACCCTTTAGAGCAGAACCTAGGGCATTACGTGCATCTCTACAATGGGCATTATACCATTTTGCATTCTTTGGAGCTCTTTTGCCATTTGCGGGTTTTAAGAAATGTTTTTTAATTACTGAGAAAAGATTATCGTGGATTGCAGCCACGCCACTCTGCTCAGTACTGGAAGGTTTAATATGTTCCATGGCAAATATCACTTTATCAGCTTCGTCTTCGATGTTGTCCATGGCTTGTTGGTTATTTACAACATTTATCCATCTCAGCCTACGCATATCGTTAGTAGGGACAGTTAAGGGTAGAGCAAGGGCAGTAGAGCTGCTAGTCCTATTAGATAGTGACCACCATTTATGCTTTATACACAGAGGATTGTGATCACTCTCGCTCCTCCACACAACCTCCATGTCACATAACATCGGCCATAGTTGCACACTACAAAGTACATAATCTATTCTGCTCTTATGCCGCCCATTATCAAATGTCATGGACCCGTTTTTGTCACTTGATGTCCTTCCATTTAATGCTCTTAAACCCTTCTCAAAACATAAGGCATTCATACTAATCACATCCTCAGTCCAGCGCACAACTGGTTTCAGCTCTAATTTTGGAACTCCCCAGTGCCTATCCTCTTCATCTCCCAATAAATCATCATCTACGGCTAAGGGTTCAAATGATCTGTTAAAGTCACCTGCAATGACAATATGATTGTCTAGGGAATAAGTATCAAGTAGGGAGCCCAAGGCCGCCAAAACCTCAGGCCTCCCACCCCTAGAACCCCTCACATATACATTGTAGATGTCTATTGTTCCCAAGATATCAGATTTTAATGTGATTAGTTGAATGTCGCTATGGCTAGTTTCTTTTACTTTGACATCCACTTTTAATGTCTGTCGAACCCAGATGGTTAGACCGCCCATTGGTCTTCCCCTTATGCCTTTTAAAGCTGGTACAAAGTAGTTCAAATATCCCTCGGCAAAAGTTGGTTCACATGACCAGATCTCCTGGAATATGCATAGGTCAAAGGAGTTAATAAATTGAAGCCACTCTCCAGAGTCCAACTTAGAACCCAGTCCTGCAATGTTCCATGAGAGGAATTTCCCCACAGTGTCCTCATTACCATCCAAGACCATCATTGACGAATTTGAGGCATTTCCTTCAAGTAATTCCCGTTCAGTTCCAGCCAGCATACCTTCTTGGCTAGTAGCATCAGTAACATCTATTCTTACTGGAGTATTCTCAATGCTAAAACCCACTTTGGGAACAACAACACGTGCATCAAGCTCAGGTTTTGCAATGGAATTAGACAGGGGCTTAGGGGATTCATTCTTCTTACTATTAGCTAGAGGAATTATCTTGTCTGTTAAACCTCTTCGGGACACACAGGTAGTGTTAGAAAAACCAAAAACCTCAGCAACAGTAGTATATGCAATGTTTAACTCAGCCAGATCATTAGATTCACCACCACCTGCCATCTCGAGTCAGTCACACTCATTTAGGTCTGACAGTGCCGCATATCTATTTTCGACACTGATTCCCCATTCACTAGGTTGTGTCGCCCTACCCCAGTTATTTCTAACAGAGTTCCATTTTGTCTTTAGAATACTTGGATTCACTGTACTCCCTCTTCTATAGAAAAAATCCAAGGTTAGAGGAACAATCTCGGCACTCTTACGTTGCGGGGGAAATATACATCTTAAGAGCTCGGGAAGAACTTCAGGGTTTAGAAAATGCAGTACTACGCAATCTCCTTTTAGTTTTTTCGCGCTGTTCCCTATCCACTCCACCCTTCTTGCCATGGTGATTTCCCCTGCTAGCTGTTGTTTACCACTCGGAGTTATCGACATATTATTACATAGCCAGTGGTATGCTTTACTAATCAAAGAAGAGGTAGGCTCTGCTTGACCAGGTTTTAAGGGAGGTACATTGGCCAATACCAGAACAAGAGGAGAAGCCTCTACAATGAGTTGAACCGGGCCTTGGTTTACATCGACCCCTATAGAATTTGGTGGTAAATCTTTACTGCTTATTACCCGGGCACCATTATCTACTGGCTGCTGAGTGGGCGGCGGAACTGGCATCGCTGGAATCACATCATCATTACCCCCTATCCCACCCCTAGAAGTGTCTGTCGATGATACAAGTCTATTTTTAACTAAAGTAGGAATATTACCCACCTCCTCAACTATCTTGTTTATCAGTCCCCCTAATCTAACTACTTCTGCTGATAATAGGTCAATTTTTGTTACCAATGGTTTGATTATAGATTTCATCTTGGATTCAAACATACTCACTAGCTTATTAATCAGTTCTTCACCTAATATCTCCCTCTCTCCTTGTTCCCCGGTCACCTCTGCTATAACTGGGGCTTTCGGTGAAGGTACTGTTCTTTTCCTACAGGAGCGTAACCCACCCCGTTTACTCTGACCCTTTCGACATGTTCTAATAGGTCTAGTCGCAGGCACAGACACAGGGGAAGGGGGATCGTCTTCTATTACGTCTTCTATTACGTCTTCTATTACGTTTGACTGGTCACCTAGGTCATTGAATATGTTAACAGCAGAGGACATATTCAAATCAAGATTAGCATTCGGGCTTATCTCGGTAACTGAAATATCACTACTATGTACCTGTATCGGAACTTCTAACATAGTAGGATCAAGTAGAGAGTTGACAGGGGGTGAGCTCAAGCCCAGTGATATCCGTCTAGAGGTGTTTATTTTACTCACCACCTGAACCAGATAATTATCTATAGTGTTTGGAACAGATAAAGACCTTTGTTTAGACATATTTAATACAATTGGTTATTAGTCAACTAGGAGTATCACCCCCAAAGCCAAGTAAGCAAAAAGCGATCACCAATTGAATGGATTAACAGAGTCTTCATAGATATGATGTCGAGAATAAATCTTACTTGAGGGGCAATGAGGTAGGGCCACAACAATAACGGACAGGGGTCCTGGCCCAGCCCAGTTACGGCAAGTCCCGGACTGTCACAGACTGTCTGCCCTTTGTCCGGGCTTCGTCCGGCACGTCCCGCGCGCGTCCTCGCGGGATGAGGGACCTGACGCTGCTTTAAGCGCCTCTTGGCGCGCTCGATGGTGGCGTCAGCGTTTTGCAAGGAGGGATCCTGGGTACTGTGGTCTTTTACCAGACCGGCAGAGCCAAGCCCGGCCGGTCGATCGTACAGTTGGGGGCAGATCCAAGCCCGGCCGTGAATCAGGAAGCTGGAGCAAATGCTGCTGCAGTGAGCCCGGTAAAATTAGGGGCGGAGCCAAGCCCGGACGTGATTCAGGAAGCTGAAGTGAGCCTGATAGCAGAAGCGGTGAGCAACAGGGACTCCGCACCTGACGCTGCTTTAAGCGCCTCCTGGCGCGCTCAATGGTGGCGTCAGCGTTTTGCAAGGAGGGATCCTGGGTACTGTGGTCTTTTACCAGACCGGCGGCGCCAAGCCCGGCCGGTCGATCGTACATTTGGGGGCGGAGCCAAGCCCGGCCGTGAATCAGGAAGCTGGAGCAAATGCTGCTGCAGTGAGCCCGGTAAAATTAGGGGCGGAGCCAAGCCCGGCCATGATTCAGGAAGCTGAAGTGAGCCTGATAGCAGAAGCGGTGAGCAACAGGGACTCCGCACCTGACGCTGCTTTAAGCGCCTCCTGGCGCGCTCGATGGTGGCGTCAGCGTTTTGCAAGGAGAGATCCTGGGTACTGTGGTCTTTTACCAGACCGGCGGAGCCAAGCCCGGCCTGTCGATTGTACAGTTGGGGGCGGAGCCAAGCCCGGCCGTGAATCAGGAAGCTGGAGCAAATGCTGTTTAGGGGCGGAGCCAAGCCCGGCCGTGATTCAGGAAGCTGAAGTGAGCCTGATAGCAGAAGCTATCTCTCTACTTCCTCTTTTCATGTGTTCTGCTTCTGGAGTACACACAGAAAGAGAAATATGCCTCTACAGTTTGTTTTTGTGCAGGAAGAAGTTCTTTCCTCCATAAAAACAATCCTGTCTGAAATGCAGGCAACTTTGCACTACGGTGCAATGGTGCCTACATTGATGCTAGGCAGCACACAGTGTGCCAGCGCAAGCAGAGACTAGAAATGCTCCATATCTTTGTAAACATGAAGACTTGTGGCACTCTCCCTTTCAAGCAACGCAGCGCAGAAACTTTACTTGCTCCCCTGTGCTGCAAAAAATATTAGAAACTGTGTTCCCAGAGCTTTACCCAGAAAGCATGAGTTTTGTAATTTAATGTAAATCTCTTGATACATTAAGGTTGAAAATGTATAGGTAGTGGGACAGTGGGGTAAGCAGGGCAGGTGAGAGTCCAGCGGGCACAAGCTTCAAATAATAGAGAGATTTGATTGGCCGGGGATTTTTTCCCATCATTCACGAGTTCCTGTAGGAGAGACTCCTGCAAGCCCTGCTCTCTGCTTTTCTTGTCAAAACATGAACAGAAATGTTTGTGGCCATCATAGCTGGACACAGGGGCTTGGTCCCCATGTCTGAAAACTGAAAATAGAATACAATTTAAGGTGGCAGAGTAGTGTTACCCTCACCCCTTAGACCTAGTGGGGGGACTCAGAAAACCAGTGGATATGAGTGTCTGTACTAGCTTGGCGTCATACATGCGAATTGCCTGCGGCCAAAGACCATTTGCAATGGGGTGACTACCCTCAAGGGGTTGAGCTTAGGACCTGGCCAAGGCTGTACATGATGGGGGGGTCGGCTTCTCATGGGTGGTCAAGCACAGAGCACAGCCCAGGCCCTGCTGCCAATCCCAAGCTGCGCATGGTTACGTATGTTAAAATATGACTTTACATTAAAAAAAACGAGAACTTCAATGAAGAAACCAAAGGTTAAAGTGATGTTATAGTTAGCCAGTAGGTAGTTATAGTTAGGACCAAGATTTCCATAGGAATACCGTTTTTTGTTTTGCCAATAACATTGGCGCCGCTTGACGAATCTTCACAAACTTTTCACAAAAGTTCCAGTTTTTGGTTCAGCTGCCATGTTGAAAGTTTTAGGGTGATGTGTCAAGGGGGCAGAGAAAAAAAGGGGATCACAAAACGTGTTTACCCCATGTTATGTCTATGACGATTTTCCATTTTTTGAACACGACTACAGCCAAACCTCTGAACGGTATTACACCAAATTTGACAGAAAGCTAGATGTTGGTTTATAAGTCAGACTTTTTGCGATTTGATGTAAATCCGTTCAGTAGTTTCAGAGATTTAGGTTTTAAAACTATAGATATCTTGGAGTCCAAAATCCAACTGAAATCCTACTTAAATTTGATTAACACCAATATACATGATAGCACCATTGAAATGCATTGTAATGGATGGCAGGTTTTGAGGTACACATAAAGGAGAATGTATGAAGGTGATAACAGATTTTAGTTACAATATAAATCATTTGTTGTACCATACTAATTATAGGAATTGCGGTTCTGTTCAAGGTTATTTTACCTTGTGGAAAAGCCTTTTGCTGGGATATTAAAAATCATGTTTGAGAGAAAACTGTTTTCTCATGATTTCTCCATAGAGTTCACAGAAGGTACTCCAGAGAAGCCTGACAGTTGATTCATTTTTCTTCTGCTGCCAGCCTCCCAGTGTGTTCTAAAGAACAACTAGAGTGCTAAAAGTATGGTACACAAGAAGCCATGTTGATTGACTCAAATTGATAAAACTTAAAACATATAATTTAGAAATGAGGGGGTTCAGTTTGTCATAAACATTATAGTTAGTGCTGTAGACAAAGTAAATTAGGATACATTTTAAGTGAGTTTCAAATATCTTCATCTTCTATTTCAGTCAAACCTTCTGGCATGCAGACTGAAACATGCGCTTTCAACACCAGCAGCAGCAGCAGCAGACTGCCAGTTAACTCCATGGTGATCAGCAGTTTTACTATAGTGTTCTAATGAGCAACTAGAGTACTAACATTCTGAAT
The DNA here is from genome assembly GCF_964261635.1 of Lissotriton helveticus. Taxonomy (NCBI): domain Eukaryota; kingdom Metazoa; phylum Chordata; class Amphibia; order Caudata; family Salamandridae; genus Lissotriton; species Lissotriton helveticus. Next base: position 710,425,074 of record NC_136059.1, on the reverse strand, counting down.
CTATGCCAAAGGTGTCGCACTTATGAAAGCCATCTTGGGGGAATCAAAGTAGAAAACTGAAAGCATTTTCTACTGAGAATACGGCAGTAAACGATGAAATTAGGGAGCTTCATAAGAAATAAGTATTACAAGATGGACAACCAAGAAAAAAGAGCCCAAATATAGCACAAATATCTCCTGTATGTTGTCCAATGTTGCCCAATGACAGAAGTGTGCAAAACACTTAATTATTTTGTTTCTTTGCAGTTTTATTTAGCGCAGACTTGACCCAAAGGTATAGGAGAGCTTTACATCAACATCAGTTACATTACACAAGGACACATTAATTTTGGTTTTAGGCTCGGGGAGATTAGGTGAATCACAGGAGATCGAGCTGACGCCGAAACTTGAACCTGGTTCCCCAGTTGCAAAGTCTGGAGATCTGGCTGTAACGTCACATCCTCTCCCCAAGAGCCGCAAACGTCCTTATCTTTTTTTGAAAGTTGGCCATGAGTGCTATCTCAGGAGTGGGGGGATAAGCAACAGGGAGGTCATTTCACCTAATGTAGCATGTACCTGTTCCCAATACAGCTGTAGTTTTGGACATGTCCAAGTTAAATGGGCGAAGTCCGCTTTGGGGGGCGAAGCAATTCAAGCAGTGGTGTGGCCTAGAAGGATCTATTTTGTGGGACGAGGCAGGCGTGTGGTACATTCTGTGCAGGAATTTAAAATGAATGAGTTTGTGTCTGCTATTGAGAGATATTTCCTTCGTGACCGTGCAACACTGCTCCCATTGTTCATCTGATATTGGCCGGCCTAAATCATGCTCCCATGCCCTGTGGATTTTAACCTCAGTAATTGGATGTATCTTGAGGCATGCCCTATACATTTTAGAAATTAAATGAGCGCCCGTCTCGCTCTCTATGATCAGCGTTAGTGGGGCCACAGGTTCAGGCCCCACTGGATAAGTAGGTAAAGCGGCCCAAAGAATGGAGTGCATGCGTCTCATTATAAAAACGTCCATGAAAGAACTATCCTGAAACCTAGCGTCCTCGGTCATCGCGAATACATGATTCTCAGGGAATAAATTGCTGATCCGTCGGATATCGAATTTAGTCAGCGTAAGTTGCACTAGTGTTTCCCCAGTGATGGGGAGCCATTAAGGGTTTGGAAGCGGCAACGCAGGGGTATAGAGAAGATCCAGCCCAGGCAGCCTACGTAGCTTCTCCTATGCCCAGATGGTAGTGGATACTGTTTGTATGTCAAGTGGGTCTCTAGGGATCCCCTTGGGAAGTACCTTGGACAGTTTCTGAGGGAGCACTAGGTTCGCCTCTGGTCTCAGGAAGGGTATCCGGGCATCGGGTGACACCAAGCATGAGCATACCTGCACTGCGCGGTTAAGTAATATAAATACATATCTGGAACGCCGAAACCTCCCCTTTCATACGGGAGAGTCAAGATTTGCCAAGCAACCCTAGGCCTCCCACCCCCCCAAACCATTCTTATTAGGTGTTGCCGCAGCTGTAGGAAGAAGGCTGAGGTACTGGGTTTTTAAGAACCGGCACAGAACCGGTAACCCAGCGGTGTCAGGGAATCAACACCCAGAGACCTTGGGTTCTTCCTGATCCAGACCACAGAAACTCAGAGTCTTCTAGTTGAAGTCAAAGATTAGTTTATTGGCTGCAACCAAGGTAACAAGTGTCCTAGAAGTACAATGCGGGTATGTTCTCAGGAGACTGCACAAATTTACAAAGTCAGGCTTCTCTCTTTATACAGAATATTCAGCTTCAGGCAAACATTCTTCGAATTCGTAGTATGTCATTTATAGTTACTGGTTACAAAAGAAAAGCAGAGTCATGATGACATGTACATATTTCACGTCGTGCTGCCCATAACAAATCATTTGGCAAGGCCCAACATTTCATCAGATATCACTGGACCCCTAATAAAAACGGGCACCTCCCCACCATAAAGTAAGTGAAGCAAAAGAGTGGAGATAGATGTGAGTCGAGATATGGCAGGTGTGCGCGCTGAAATGGTTTTATGGTTTGTTGAGCCTAGATGCTATCTTGCTCGGCCACTGGGAGGGGAACTGACCTAACGAGTTCGGCCTGGGGCAATGGTTCCAACTTGTACAGTTCATGGAAAAGTCGATTAAGGAGTGCGTGTCCTTGTGGAATTGAATTCAGCTGGATTAAGGCCTATGTAAAGGGCAACACATAAATGAGAGCCAAGGGTTTAGAACGAAAATGACGATTTCTAGGTGAAATCGTCACTCGAATATGCTGAAAATATAGGTACATGATGTGCTCGTCATTCTCGGTCTTTAGATACCAAATTCGTCATGTTTCGACGAAGTTTTAATTCTCGAGTCCAGAACTATTATATGAATCCAGATTTTCAGAACCACAAACCCTCCTTTTGCCCTTACATAGGCAATTAATCTATCCTCATGTTAGTCTGAGTCCAGATCTATATTCCTGAAGTCATTGAGATGTTGCTGTAACATCATTCTAGTACTTAGTTCATCTCTCTACACAGGCTTCCTTACACATGATGTAACACAGAGGCCACATATTGCAGGAGCACACTGTATGCATAGACAGAACAGAAAAAGAATGGCTAAGACCATCCCAATGACCATTAGAATTTTCCATCCCCAGGCGGATATCAGTTCCCAAAACCATCCCTTTAGCGACCAATCTCCTTTATCCACATGAATAGATTCGGAAATCTTGTGTAGTTTGGAGATGGCCTGGTACACTGTTGGAGCATTATCAGGGATGAAAATACAGCAACTAGATTGGATTAATCTGCATACCCCACCTCGGTCTGCAAGGATGACATCTAAAGCGGCCCTGTTTTGCGTCATCAGTTGATCCGACTGGAGCTCAGCAGTCAGGTTACTAAGGGCACAAGCAGTTTCAATCACGGTGGACTCAACTACCCTTGTCAATTGCCTTATGTTCCTGCTGTTAGCCATGGCTCCCCAGAACGGCAGAAAACCCATTGCAAAGTCACCAAATTCTTGACCTGCAGTGTCTTCTTTGCTCAAAACACCTCTAACTACCCTTGTCCTGTGGTAGTCTGCCGCTGCTGTGTAGGTGGGAGGCAACAGGAATGAAACAAAACATGAGCCCGAGAAGTCAGGGGGCAACCATGTATAGGCTCTATCATGGCAGATGAAATAAGTACCTTTAGCGGCTAAAAACGCAGGGGAAGTCTGAGATCCAAAAACATACGTTTCTGTACAGATGCTTTTCCCTAGCTGAGCTCTGGGATTCCTGCCAATACCTTGCAGACATAGATGACCCTGATGGGGTACGATCCAGATTGGGGAGGATCTTTTAGCTTGCTGTTTCTCAGTTAAAGTAGTTCCATATCCGCTCACGTTCCAACCTACATATGCAAGTATCTCATCATCCGGAGTATCTTCATAAGAAGTTACTTCCCTAATCATGTCGACTATACCTTTGACTAGGGCGCTAGTCTTGAGGTTGTCCTTTACAGAACGCAGGGGTTGGACTTCTCGTGAGTATATGAATATGGTTCTGTATGCCCACACAGAACCATTGCGGCTGAAAGGCAGAACCAGATAAGGGATACCTTTATCCGTAGTGTGAGGCATAAGGCCACACACCCAACAGTTAGTCGTGTTCATTACTAGTTGGTGTTGGTGCAGAAGCTGAACGAAGGAGTTATTAATGAACTGTAACCTTCTACTGGATTCGTGGTCAGGCAGAGGGTGGAAAGAATGAGAGGAAACGGAAGGAGGAGGTATGGGTGATGCAGTGGGAGCAAATATTACATGGAAAGAGAATAAAACATAACTTATCAAAAAGATCATTACGCTGGATAGCATAAAAATACACAATATTATAAAACTTTTCTTTGTCATCGTGTTACACAGTCTCTGCTTAAAGTTCATTTGCTTGGCAGGTCTCTCCACATCAGGAAACTCCATCCTCTCTAAGGTGCTGCCCGCGGTGGTAGGTTGGTTCTGCTAAAGGATGCTTCCGTCAGTCCAGGGCAACTCCCTTGGACCAGCCAGAACTACCGACCTAACGTCGTCAGCTGCACCCCGAAGACTTTAATCAACCGCGGCCCTAGCAGCGGAACCCGGATGGCGGTTCGAAAAACAAAAATAAGCAAGTTTCCTAAATGGGAGAGCTGCTCTTTCAAAAAGAGTACTTGGGAGGAAAAAAGATTTTATTTGTCCATAATCACTCTTATCAGTTCGTTTTTCTCGGTCTCAGATTGTAACGTCTTTTTCCTGGTACTGTCTGGTCCTGAAACAGGAGTTCAGGCTCCAAGGAATTCAATCGTTCTGATGGTGGCACAGTCTCTTGAAAAATGTTCTCGCTTTCACATTCAGGGTTAGTTTCTTTTACACGGTCATCGCTGAAAGGTATGACACGTGGCACAGTTGTAAGTTCTGGGTCAGTGACACCCTTCTGGACCCACTGGTCATGTGGCGGAGGTGAAGGGATTCTTTTGCAATGGACCCTGTGGATCCAGTTGGCCTTCCCCTCCACACGAACGGCTGACCTCGTGGAAAGAAGGACGAGGTGTGGCCCAGTCCACCTGGGCTGGTCGTTCTTGGTTCTCTGGAAGTTCTTCACGAGTATCCAGGAGCCAGGGAGAATGGAATGGCCTGGAGTCTCAGAGACCGGAAGCAGGGTGTTGTGGACCTGTTGATGCAAAACACGCAATTTAGCCGTCAATTCATACAGGTAATCAAGCAAAATAGGGTGTTGTAGCTCACTGAACTTCATGGGTCTTGGCACTCCCGATATGTTGGCTGGCCGGCCAAAGACAATTTCGTAAGGGCTGAGTTTCACTCGCGAATGCACAGTCATTCTGGTGGATAGGAGTGCTAAGGGTAGAGCGTCAGGCCATTTAAGACCTGTGCTCGCTTGGATTTTGGCCAATTTAAGTTTTAAAGTGCCATTGTAACATTCTACTAATCCAGCTGATTGGGGGTGATTTGCAGCGTGGAACTTCTGCCTAATGCCTAGCCCTTCACACACTCTTTTCATCACACGACCCACGAATTCACTTCTGTTGTCAGACCAGACCATTCTAGGCATTCCGAACCTGGGGAAGTACTCTTTTACAAGGGCTTTTGCTGTGGACAAGGCAGTATTGTCTTTTAGGGAATAGGCTTCTATCCATCTTGAGAAGGCACAAACAACAACGAGCACGTATTTTAAGTTGTTGCACCTCTCCATGTGTATGAAATCTAGCTGCAAAACCTCGAACGGATACGTAGGAGGTGCAAAATGACCAGCTGGAGTTGGGGTTCCCCTACCAGGATTGTGTTTCAGACATACCATGCAATTCTTGACAACATTCTCTGCACACTTGGGAATCCCTGAATTCTTCCATGCTGGGGCCAACAACTCGCAAATCCCTTTCACGCTGATATGAGCCATTCCATGAGCCATTGTAACCACTGCAAGCACATATGCATCGGGTAACAACCATCTCTGGTGCTCTGCCAATTCAATCCAACAACCATTTGCATCCATTCTACCCGTACTCTCTCTCCACGTGCTCAACTCTTTCTCTCTGGCCTCAGCTTGGATGCACTTCACACTCTCTATCGTGTCCTCACATATTCCAACATCACCAGTCCATCTTTCAGGGCCTGCAACATACATTCGGCTCATCACATTCTTTGCCGTCTCTCTCGCGATCTCATCAGCAAATGCATTTCCACGACCTACATCATCAGTCACCTTCTTGTGAGCACTACATTTCACAATCGCCATTTGCAGAGGCAAGGTCAGTGATTCAAGAAGCTCATTCACCAGCTGACCATGCTGAATCTTAGCTCCATGCGAAGTCAGGAACCCACGTTCTCTCCACAATCGTCCGAAACTGTGAGCCACGCCAAAAGCATACTGGCTGTCGGTGTAGACATTCACTCTCATTCCTTTAGACAATACACATGCTCTCGTGAGTGCGACTAGTTCTGCAGCTTGAGCTGAACCATGTGGTACTCGTGCAGTTTCGACAACTGTGTGCAAAGTTGTGACAGCATATGCTGCAGTCACGTTCCCATTTGGGAGCTTGAAGCATGAACCATCCACCCATAATGTACCATCACATTCAGCAAGAGGGGTGTCGAAAAGATCAACTCTCCCTTTCGTCTCTTCCTCTGTTCTAAGAAAACAATCGTGCTGTTCTGAAGCATCTGATTCCTCTGCAATTGGTAACAACGTGGCTAGATTTAAGGTACTGCACCTTTTTATGTGCACATGACTTGCTAACAGTGTTAATTCGTAACTTGACAGTCGAGCACTAGTTAAGTGCTGTGTCTTGGTTCTATTTAACAACGTGTCTACTGCATGTGGGACCATCACGATTAGTGTATTATTCATTACTAGACCAGCAGACTGTCGAATAGAAACAGCTGCTGCTGCTGTGGCTCTTAAGCAACTTGGCAATGCTTTAGCTACCAGATCCAAAGTTGACGAAAAGTAGGCGCATGGGCGCTGTCTACCTCCAAATAACTGAGTCAACACAGACAATGCACAGCCCTCCTTCTCGTGGACATACAATGTGAAAGGCTTACTCTAGTTGGGGGTACCTAACACAGGAGCCGAACATAATGCTGTGCGTAAATCGAGAAAACTTTTCTGACACTCATCAGACCAAGGAATGGGATTGGGTGTATTCTTACACGTTAATGCCACCAAGGGTTTGGCCAATAACGAAACATTTGGGATCCACTGTCTACAGTACGATGTAATGCCCAAGAAAGCACGCACTTCTCTCTGTGTTCTTGGCACATTCAATTTCGCTATTGCCTGAATTCTTTCTGGGGTCAGTTTCCTTCCCTCCTTCGATAAGAGGTGACCTAAGTAGGTCACTTCTTGTCGGCAATATTGAAGCTTGGAAAGTGACACCTTGTGATGTAAATCACACAGATGACGCAATAATGTCAATGTGGCCTTTTTACAAATTTTCTCAGTGTCTGCAGCAATGAGCAGATAATCCACATATTGTACAAGAGTAGCACTTTTTGGTAAAACAATCGTATCAAGCTGTGTTTTCAAAGCTTGACTGTATATTGAGGGGCTTTCACAGTAGCCTTGAGGAGCGTGTTTAAAGCGGAAACTTCGACCTCCTAAACTGAAGGAAAAGATATCCCTGCTCTCCTCAGCAATTGGGATGCTGAAGAAAGCATTCTTTAGGTCAATCACCGAAAACCATGAAGCAGAAGCTGGCATCATAGTCAATAATGTGGTAATGTCGGGGACAACTGGGAATTGTGGCACAACTATCTTATTTACTTCTCGAAGATCAATCACAAATCTGTACACAGGTGGCTGAGAAGGGTCAGTTTGTTTTTTAAAACAGGCAGAACAGGACTATTGCAAACGTAGCCTCGTGTTTCCTCAATCACATCCTTTTCAATCAATTCGTAAACGATTGCTAGCAAAGCTTTTTCACCCTCATTAGATATTTTGTATTGGGGAATTCGTGGCATTTTGACATTGGATTTTAATGTTACAACATATGGTGGAATTTCTAGAAGACCTACATCATTAGGACCAGTGGCCCAAAGAATATATGGAAGAAGTGACAATTCTGCTGGAAGTGCATCTCTCGACAAATACATGGGAGAAACCACTTTCTTACCTAAAGTAAGTTGTACTCCTGAAGGAGAACAGTACAAAGTTGCATACAATCTTTTTAGCAAATCTAATCCTAGCAAATTTTCACCACAACCTGTCGTCAGAATAAGGGGTGCTTCGAATTCACAAGGACCAACAGAAAGAGACAAAGGGTCAGAAATTGGATTTCTAACTGGGGCGCCAGAAAAACCTACAGAAACGTTCATTTCGCCAGACAAAGGTGCGCCAGGGAGTTTGGAGTGCATAATAGAACTCTTTGTAGCACCAGTATCCAACAGAAAAGGCTCTGACACACCTGATGTAATCACCTCAACATAAGGTCCACTCTGATCTACTGGAACTGAAACAACTCCCTCTCTTTGTCTAAGGCTGTCCTAGCAATCATTACCTTCCCAATGCTCATCTTCTGTGTAATAATCATCAACGTAGTATTGAGCTGTCCTGTCAGATACATTATTTTGCTGGTCAAATCTGTTCATAGAGTTTTGTGGTGGAAGGGGACGTGTGTCCTGAGGGGCGTTTCCACGCCCTCTACCTCTAGGTGCTTGCTGACTGCCACGACCTCTAACACCAGAAACTCCATTTGCACGTTGTAATAGAATAGGACAATTATACTTGTAATGACCTTCTTGTTTGCAATATAAACACTGGTTGGGGCCTACGGATACACGGGGTTGGGTATACTCGACTCTCTGCGAGTTCCTCTGATACTGTTGAGGCTGCTGAAAAGTATTTTGGTAGTGATTCTGACCATTATTATTTTGATTACCACCACCACGTGGCGGATAGGCTTGCTGTAGCAAAACCTTAGTTTTCAGTTCTTTAGTTTTCTTTTCTACTCTATCTTTCTCGTCTTTGTCTCTATTTTCATAATATTGGGCAGTAGCCAATATCTGGGCTGAAGATGAGACTGCCCAAGAACTTTCTGAATCTTTTAATTTTTTACACAATTCTGGAAGCAGATTGTGCACGAATTTATCGACAAACAACCTCTGACCACCTTCTGTGGTCATATCTTGACCGCTGTGGTCGACAAACGTTTCTTCAAATCTGGTGAAGAAATCTGAGACTGTTTCTTCTTTCTTCTGCTTACATGCAGACAACTTATCCCAATTTACGCGTATTGCAGGCATTATCGTTTTCATGTAATCTACTATTTTACCAGGGAGTTCTGCTATCAAAGGCTCAGGTTTGGCACCACCAACTTGTCGGGCATCTGCAGCAGTAATATTAGCCCATGTGTCACCTAATTCCTGGTCATGATCTATATGACGAATTTTACCCCATAAAGGCTGTGGAACAACATTTCCAAATAACATATCGATGTCGGCTAAATTCATTATACATGACCCAGCAGTTTGCGACAACTCTTTATAGTATCCTGCAGGATTTTTACGCGGATCGGGTAATGTTTGTTTGAGTGCTAAAACTTCAGCTCGCTTCCATGGGACATGTACCCATACACGCTGAAAATGTGGCAGAATAGGTGGGACAGCAGTTGTGTCACCCTCTCTCCATTGTGGGGGAACTTCTCTCATAGGGTATTGTCGCACCTTTTTCCTACTGGATGTATTAGATTCAGATGGTGACCCAGAACTGCTTCCCTTACTCCGATATGATAACAACATTTCAACTGCTTTCTCCACATCTGGACCTACAATCATACCCTCTCCGAACTTAAACCGCATACGACACATCTCTTGTGGGATGCATTCCTGATCATTGTCTTCAAAATCCTCGCAAAGGAAAAGACACATCTGTTCGAAAACATATCTCTGTGTCGCTGCTTCCCACTGATGGAAGACTTCCATGACAGACTCTACATCATATTTTACCGTGTCCATGACCCATTTCCGTGCTAAACTATTCAATGAATCTCTCTCTTGATAATCAGGCAGTCGACTTCGCAACTGTCTTCTTCCCATGTTAGGGGTCGTAGTAGGCGACCCGAAAAGAGGTAAAAGAAGGTTAGTAACAGTGCTGGCCATTTTCTGCCGAATGGAAGGTGAAACTGAAGGGAGAACGGATGGAGAAACGGGGTGAGACAAGGCAGGGGCAGAGATAGCAGAAGAGGTATCAGGGGAAATAGAGGGGGCACTAGGCAAAATCGTAGAGGGGGCATTAGGAGACGTAAAAAGTACAGTAGGCAAAATTGTAGACAACACAGGCGAAACAGAGGTGGTCGGTGGGCCTGAAGGAGGCTGCACCGAAGAAGTAGGAGCCAGCTGTAGAACAGCTGGTGGGTGCTGTGGAGGAGCAGGAGGCGTAGTTTGCGCAACTAAAGGTTGCGGGGGTGCTGTGGCATTCTGCGCATAGGGGGTGGTGAATTTAGTAAATGCGACATTAATGCGTCTTTTTCACGCTCTTTTGCTGCCTCTTGCTGAAGAGACGGCAAAACTGGATAACACTTATCTATTGCCATTTTACGTTGCCTGTGCAACTGCTCATTTATCTGCTCTTCTTCATTGTCTTTAAACTGCACAGCAGCTTGCATTACTGAAAGTCCCCCTTCTCTCTTATTTTTCTTAGCTAATTTGATTTCCTTTTGCTTGGCTTCTTTACGCCATAGGCGGAAAGAGTCAAACATCGCCGGCCGGGCTTTTTTTTTAAAGAGTTTTACTTCAAGGTTGTCTAAGATTTCGGAATCAAAGCGACCATATTGGGGCCATTTTAGAACACCATCTTTTCTGGTGTATTTAATCCATACTTCATTGTAGGTGATGGGGCCTACCCCGTGTTTTACATATAGCTCGTAAGTTGGAGTTCCAACTGGAGGAACCGGACATGAGTCCTCCAATCGGGAGTCTCTATTATTACCACCAAGACAAAACAAATTCCCAAGTCTAAGACCAGGCATCTTCGCTCTCTAGTCTTGTTCCAAACTTCAAAGGATTATCAATTACGATATTTCTCGTGAATACACAAGTCCTTCGGTTTTGGTGCTTGCAAGTACCAACACAAAAACTTTGTATCCCAAAGATACCAAAACTAAGTCCAACTAAGGACTGGGAGACGCTCCACTTATACTTAACTGAAATATCGATGACGTCACCAGAAGACTCGTCTTAGTGTTTCGCTCTACCAAACTTCAAGGGTCCAAATCAGGGCGATAGCCAGGGCAGAAGTCCTTGTAGCCGTCGGGAAGCGGGGAACCTCGCAGCAAAGACCTTCGGACCACGTCGACATGCAGGGGTCGATGAGGTGGTTGGCCGTCCTCCGGAATTTTCACACGAAGCTCCTCACGATCTTCTGGCTGACTGGTACCACTGGAATCGCCCCAAACGTTGGGTGCCAGCTGAGCTACTGGGTTTTTAAGAACCGGCACAGAACCGGTAACCCAGCGGTGTCAGGGAATCAACACCCAGAGACCTCGGGTTCTTCCTGATCCAGACCACAGAAACTCAGAGTCTTCTAAGTGAAGTCAAAGATTAGTTTATTGGCTGCAACCAAGGTAACAAGTGTCCTAGAAGTACAATGCGGGTATGTTCTCAGGAGACTGCACAAATGTACAAAGTCAGGCTTCTCTCTTTATACAGAATATTCAGCTTCAGGCAAACATTCTTCGAATTCGTAGTATGTCATTTATAGTTACTGGTTACAAAAGAAAAGCAGAGTCATGATGACATGTACATATTTCACGTCGTGCTGCCCATAACAAATCATTTGGCAAGGCCCAACATTTCATCAGATATCACTGGACCCCTAATAAAAACGGGCACCTCCCCACCATAAAGTAAGTGAAGCAAAAGAGTGGAGATAGATGTGAGTCGAGATATGGCAGGTGTGCACGCTGAAATGGTTTTATGGTTTGTTGAGCCTAGATGCTATCTTGCTCGGCCACTGGGAGGGGAACTGACCTAACGAGTTCGGCCTGGGGCAATGGTTCCAACTTGTACAGGTCATGGAAAAGTCGATTAAGGAGTGCATGTCCTTGTGGAATTAAATTCAGCTGAATTAAGGCCTATGTAAAGGGCAACACATAAATGAGAGCCAAGGGTTTAGAACGAAAATGACGATTTCTAGGTGAAATCGTCACTCGAATATGCTGAAAATATAGGTACATGATGTGCTCGTCATTCTCGGTCTTTTGATACCAAATTCGCCATGTTTCGACGAAGTTTTAATTCTCGAGTCCAGAACTATTATATGAATCCAGATTTTCAGAACCACAAGGCTTGAGTGACGGGAATGGGAATATTGTTGAAAAGATAGAGAAATTTGGGCAGCACTATCATTTTGATAATGGCGACCCTACCTGCAATAGACAAAGGAAGATGAAGCCATCTCTCTATCCGCGCCTCCAAGGAGCTAACTGCTCATCCATAATTTAGCCTAATTATAGTGGCAGTGTCCTTATGTATATGTATGCCAAGATATTTAACTGTATCGCGACACCACTCAAGGGGATATCCACAGTCCCATGGGACTGTGCTGCGTGTCAAAGGAAAGATTACAGACTTGTGCCAGTTTATGCCAAGTCCCGAGAAAAGGCCAAATCGCAAGATTTCCCTAATAATTGGTTCAAGGTTAGTCTGTGGATGCCTCACATATAGAATGGTATCATCTGCATCAAGTTATACCAATAACGGACCAGTATTGAATTGTAATCCTCGGTGCAGGTGGCGTTCCTGAAAATGTCTTATCAAGGGGTCCATGGCTAAAATAAACAATAATAGAGATAAAGGGCATCCCTGCCTTGTTTCACGGGCCAACCGAAAGGGTTGAGACAGGATGCCATTGACGTGCAGCCTAGCAGTGGTGCTAGCGTATAAGAGAGCAGTAGTAGCAACAAAGCTCTCCAGCATCCCCATGCGGCGCATCACTGAAATAAAAAAAGGGCCATTCCAAGGAATCAAAAGCTTTTTCAGTATCTAATAGTACAGCCGCTGCAGGGACCATTGGGTCTATCCTGTGTATCACTGAAAAAGTTTCCGTAGATTAAGTGAAGTGGAGCGATGTGGAACGAACCCAGACTGTGCAGGGGTAATAATGTACTCCATTAACAAAGCTAGCCTGATTACAATCACCTTGGCAAGTATTTTGTAATCCAGATTCAATAAAGAAAGGGGCCTATACGAGCCACACTGGGAAGAGTCTTTACCAGGTTTAGGGAGTAGTATTATAACAGCCTCTCTGAACGTGGGAGGAAGGACGTGCTTTTCCAACGCTTCTGCGTAAACCCCTATCAATCGGGGGAACAGAATGTCTTTGTATGCCTTCTAAAAATCAGCCGTAAACCCATCTAGACCCGGAGCGGAGAGACCCCGTAATGCATTGGTGGCTTCCACTACACTATCTTGGGAAATCAGAATGGCCTGCATATGCTTCTCGAGATAAACCAGTGCAATTTCGGATAAGTAGTTCTCCTGAGCACCAAGATCTCCGTCTATTCTGGAACTGTATAGAAATATAAAATGGGTCAAGAACGCATTACTTATCTCTGGGGTAGCATATACAGATTGTCCAGCAGAAGTTTTGATTTCAGTAATGTAAGCTCTGCTATAAGGGGGGGCGGAGTATTTGTGCTAGAATTCTACCAGGATGCTCGCCCTCACCATATCCCCTGGCGGTGTGATATTTACCCAAGTACAATAACTCCCTATGTGCCGCATCCCAGAAATCCACCAAGAGCGCCAGGAGCCAATATGTTTTTCTCAATACATGCTATGGAGTTACGCAAGTCTTTCAGGAGACCAGAATTCTTGGCGATACAAACCCCACAAATATACGCCTTAAAGCCCTCCTAGAGGACTGCCGATGTATCCACCGATCTGGTGTTAAGTTCAAAGTAGTCTTCTAAGGCAACCCTAACTTCTTCATGGAACACCTGATCTTGAAGTGCTCTACTCGGGAATCTCCACTGTTGTTCGAATCCCCCAGGCTGCGGAATAGCAAGCCCCAGCACCACAAGGGAATGATCCGAGTAGGTTCGTGGTAGGGTGTCGAGCACCTGAAACGAACCCGCTATTTCAGGGGAAACCAGCCAATAATCGATTCTAGTCCCGGTGTTATGGTAGCCAGAATAGTGTGTATATGCTGCAGCAGTAGAATTGTGTGTGCGCTCAACATCTACTAAAGAGAAGTGCTGGCAAATGTCTTGTAATGCAAGGCGAGAGCGTTTTAGTATCTGGAGAGGAAGAAGTACTGTCCCTAACAGGATCTAACAAAAGTTGAAACCACGCCCATGATAATTAAACAGGGGTTTAACGTCAGCAAGTGGACCTGCAAGGAATGAAAGAACTTCGGGGAGTCTACATCAGGGCCATAAATGCCTATTACTGCAACAAAATGATCCGTTAAAGTAAATGTGACAATCAAAAATCGGCCCTCGCTATCCTCAATCACTCCACCCGGAGAAAAGGGGATCAGTTTGTGGATAAGTATGGCGACCCCCCTAGCGTAACTACTATAATTCGAGAAATACCTGTGTGCTCCCCAGCTCGCAACAACTGGAGAATTATCTGACCTGGACAAGTGTGTATCCTGGAGGCAGGCTATATCAACATTATGGCGTAGTAAGTAGTTGATCACCTGGCATCGTTTACAGGTGTTGTAGAGGCCCCTGACATTCCATGACATAAGGGACAACCTTGAAGGTCCAGGCAAGTTACCTAACTATGCCACACTATGACTGGGATATTACATTTATGTGTAAAGAATCTAACCAAACGCCGTGTGACAATGACCTGAGTAACCAGTCCCTGAAAACATAGAACATACTGTAAACATTCCCCCCACTACCCATCACCCAGCCTCACCCATCCCCTAGCGAGGCAAAACCATGCCTATCGGAACATCTTGTGGTGCCAGTGGTATGCAAAACTAGAAGTAAAGATAGCAAACAAACACCGCAATGTCTGACAGAATAGAAATCAAAACCAGCTATACACCTTGAGGTGTGGCAACACCACACCGGCCGGACATACAAATTATAACTTCAATGAATGAGAAGAAACCATATAACTAAAGCGTCACTAAAGCAACAGTCTCAGAAAGCCCATACATAACTGTAACATTGTCCAGTCCCTGAGTTGGAGAAGAGTTCCATGCTGGCCTCGGAGCTGCTCTGAGGAGAGGAAGAAACTCTCACAGCTGCTGCCGACCCATCACTGTTTTTTTTGTAAGTGTGGCAGAACTCTTGCACTTCATTTGGGGTGTCAAATATACAGGAACGGCTTCCCACATTGACCTTAAGTCTGGCAGGATATAGCATTCCATATCGCAGCCCCAGTTTTCTCAGTGTAGCCTTTACCCCATTCAATTTGTGGCGTGCGTCCTGTACCATTACAGTCAAATCTGGAAAAAAGGATACTTTAGAATCTTGCCACTGTACTTCACCACGTTCACGGGCGGCACGCAAAATGGAGTCTCGATCCCTGAAGTTCATAATTCTTGTAATTATGGATCTTGGAGGCAGACCAGGATTGTGGCGGGGGCCCAGTGATCTGTGGGCGCGTTCCACTACAAACCCCGGCGTGAAGGCATCTTTGCCAAAGAGATCAGACAGCAGCTGTTCAATAAACACATCCATGCGACCGGCCGTGGCCGTTTCCGGAATGCCCAGAATGCGTACGTTGTTGTGCCGACTGCGCGCCTCCAGGTCCTCATTCTTAATTGCTACCTCCTTCAAGATTCACTCCACTCTGTCTAGTCTCTTCTGGGACTGTGCCACGCCATTCTCCACATTGGATATCCTAGCCTCCGCCACGTCCAACCGTCGGTCATGTGCCTGCACCTTAGCACCCATATCCACCAGGCTTTTATCCAGGGCGTCAAACCTGCCGTCCAGCGCATGAAATCCAGCCCTCATCCCCCGGAGCAGAGCAGCCGACATTGACAGAGAATCTTCTGTATCGTCGACTCTATGGGCTCTGTTAGCCATGTCAGCGGGGTCGTCAGACTCGTTTTCAGCAGCTTTCCCAAAGGGTAAAGTCCTTTGCTTGGGATCTTTACGGCCCATGCTGCAGGGAAATTAAGGGGCGCAGCCAGTGGAGGACAGCTGGAGTTGATGAGAGAGCAGGGGCCAGCAAAAGGCCAATGGACTCAACCGAGCCGTGCAGTCAAAAATGGAAAATCGGGGCGATGATCACAGCATGTAAGTCACCCAGGCCTGCCTGAAAGTAGTAGCTGCGCATATTCCGTCACTGGTAGGCTGCAGCGTGAGACCGCCAAGTGTATTCTAAAGGCTCAGGGGCCCCAATTGTCACAGTGTAAGCATCCCCCAGAACAACCAGGACCAGGAGTGAGACAATGCGGGGAATGGCTCTTGTGGGATCAGAGACTCCCAGGTTAATATCTTTTGTAGGGGTGGGCGGAATTTGTGGAATTGCGTTACGCAAATATCCGCAAAACGGTAAAAAATCTCATGCAGAAATTCCGTGAAGACGCGGAATTGCTTGTTTGCGATGCTTTTTTCATGTTCTCAATAGGTGTTTGCGTGCTGGTCGAGAAATACCTTGCGAACACGCATTTTGAGAATGCGAACAAGCAAAAAATTTCACGAAGTCGCGGCACGAATTTTGGGCAATTTCGCGTTCTCCGCAGAACGTGAAATTACCCAAACTCTGCAAATTCCATGAGCAGAATGGAATTTACCGCCCAGGCCTAATCTTTTACAGAGGCCAGTGAACATCATTTGGGACGTGGTAGTGATCCGAAGGACCGGGTCTGTGGCCAATCATGACCTCAGGGGAATAAAGGAGCCAGATGTATAAGGCCCCAGAGAAGGGTGGATTGCAGCACTGCAATAGGGAACTACACCAGAGGAAGTTGGAAAACGTGCATAGCTGAGTGCATTGGCTGCCTAGATCATAAGGGAGAAGCAGCAGCAGCACCCCTGACAGGTCTCCAATTCGCCAGGCCAATGCAATATCCCAGGTCACCAGTGCAGACCGTAGAAAGTAATGGAGACCCAGAGCCCCCTCCAAGGGCTCCGGCCGCCGCGCTGAGTCCGTTGAAGGCAGAGAGGCAAAAGGGGGAGCGGGTGTTGCACGACTGGCCCAGTGGTTGTCCCTGCCCCGAGCATGGAGCAGAGAGGGCTGCCCCCGAATGCCCGCCGCACCCCCGGGTGTCCGGGAGACCGGAACGCCCTGTCCCCGACTTGGTCTCCCGGCACAGCAGTCAGCACAGGGTTGGGCCGTGATCCAGGCCCGCAGCAACCCTAGAATGACCAGAGGTGCACCTTAGGGGGAATGGGGGGGCAGGCCACGCAACTACATGGAAGACAGTACCTGATTTAGGAGCCGACCGGCGGCCCCTGCCCACATCACATTCCGGTCCTCGCCGCACCAAGTCAGACTGCAGGTCGCGTCCAAGGATCACAGCGCAGACGTGCGCAGTGGTCATCAACTCTGGCTGAAAGTATTGCTGCGACCTCCAGGAAACAGTGCCAGGTTCAGCTTCGCATCACACGGTCATTGGTGGGCTTTCTGCACCACTAGCTGTGGATCTTCATACTGAGCAGGAGCAAATGGCGAGTCCGGCCGGCGGAGCTTCAAGAACAAGCGGCCATCATGGACCCTTGCTTTGCCACGCCACCGGGAGCGAGTTATAGTTAGCTGATTAACTATAATGGCAGAACTTCTCTGTTTTTTTATGAATCTTAGATGCACTTTCGATCTCCCCCACGAGGAAAACCGTGCATGGGTTTGTTATTTGTTTTTCCCCCTCCCAGCTCTTCCAAACCACAGCAACCATCACCATTTACAATAACGTACTATCCTCATTCAAGCCACTGACCACAGTCTAAATCTCTCAGACAACAACTTCCCATCATTAACAAACTAGTGTCTAATCCCTAATCCGCTACCCAATTGACTCCCATCTCCAGCACACTAGATGCCACATTGGTCCATTCCATCTGACAACCTTGCCCCCCTATCACCCCATCCTCTACCGATATTTGACTCATAAGTTACCTCCACCCAGGTTACCCCTCCCACCAACACACCTCACGTCCCTCCACCTAACGCACAACTCAAGCCAGTCAGCTCATCGTATACAGCATACACCACCCAATTAGATAGGGAACCCCCTCAGACCACGATCTTAGCTCCCCTCCTCCCCAACCGCATCCCTTCTACAATCTTCTCTCCCATTACTTCAGCCTTGCCCCATAATGCTACGCCTTACACTTCCTCACCCCGTCTCGCCCACTCCCCAAGTCATCTGTTTGCACATAAAAGGACACCCCTCTGCAATTCTGAAAACTCACTGCCCTCAGTATACATCCCTCTCCCAATTTCCCCTCTCACACTTCAGACAACCACCCCTACAATTCAGCTATCTACCTCCACAACACTTCCATCCACTCCCATAACAGTGCCTCCAACACTACTCATATGTGCATCTGATCACACTCACACCCGGACCACTACGCAACCATCAAAGTGCTTAACACATCCATCTACACCCATAACTCACCCACCCACATTGGTAACATTCCCACCAACACTACGCCTGCCGGCACTTGATCACTCACTCAACCCAACCACTCCTAAGCCATCCACATGCATAACACAGTCACCAACCTCATACGTAATCCTAGACTGAATGAGATTATAACCGCACTGCACCAAATCAAAAGGAAACTCCAATCTTTTAAGGAGGTGATCTCAAAACAATCAAGACTCACTACTCTTCCAAGAACATTGATTTATAGAGAACATC
The DNA here is from genome assembly GCF_964261635.1 of Lissotriton helveticus. Classification (NCBI taxonomy): domain Eukaryota; kingdom Metazoa; phylum Chordata; class Amphibia; order Caudata; family Salamandridae; genus Lissotriton; species Lissotriton helveticus. Next base: position 710,406,781 of record NC_136059.1, on the reverse strand, counting down.
TGAACCACCCTACTCTAATATCGAAATTTACCCTAACTAGTTGGTAAATAGTTCCCTTTCGCAACATCTTAACACGCCCAATGCGTAGCACCAATCCATTCTCCGAGAGCGATCTCCTCTCTCTACTTCACTCTTACGAACCCACTCTTACGAACACCTCAAGTCCCACTCAGATGCCCATTCCTACCATCCCACCCAACCCTTAAAGGTCCTTTACTCAAAACAATAGAGGTATCATCGAAAACAACCTTAGAAGAGTCCCTCTCATTCAAGATCCCACCTCTTCCCTCACCACACCCCGTCTGAAATGCATACTCCTAAATTGTAGGTCTGCCTCTAGACACGCAGCGGACATAGCTGAACTCATCATCTCACAGGAGCTGGACTTGATTACATTAACCGAAACCTGGCTAAAGGAATCCTCCACTCCACTCCTCGACATTCTAGTTCCCCCTAAATATGACATCAAGAGATTAGACAGAATCGACAAGATAGGTGGTGGTATCGCCTACACACATCGTAGCAACATCACTGTAAACAGAGCCATATCCCCTGTTTTCCCCTCATGCGAATACATATGCCTCGACCTTAGCAGTAACGGCAAAACAATACGCTAGCTACACATCATCTATCATCCACCTGGAGACAACCTCATCTTCACCGAACACCTCATGGATATCATTTTATCAAACATCGGGCGGCAGAATACCCAAATATTCTTGGGCGTCTTCAATCTCCATTGGAACAACCACAACGACGCAGTGGTTAATAGTCTCAAAAACATCCTTGACGACGTAGCCCTTACCCAAATGTGTAACAGCCCTACACATAAAAAAGGATCAATCTTGAATTTAATAATCTCCAAAAGTGACGGCTTTCAGTTGGACTCGATCCAACCCTGTGACTGGTCAGACCACTATATTATCAACTTCTTTATCAACGAAACTTTGAAACTGAACTCAGTTCAATCCACAAAACTAAAGATTTGGAAAAGAGACCTAAAATAATCAACCCCAACACTTTACCCTCTTCCTGCTACAACTGTCTTCTGCCCCCTACAGGCTCCTCCAACGTCCATGATCTCACCAACCATTACCTCAACTCTATGGCCTCGATAATAAACGAGGTAGCCCCCCACCAACTAAAGAGAGTTTCCACTAAAGACTCTAGGCCCTGGTACAACGGTCTTCTTAACGAGGATAGACGGTCTCTAAGATCTCATGAACCTATTTGGAGATCAGTCCCATCTTCATATCACCTCAAGTTACTAAGGAAAAAGAGAAACACTTATTATAGAATGATCAAGCGCACAAAAGCTGACATCTTCAGCCACCAACTAGACCAAGCAAGAAATCGTCCAAAAAACTCTTTGAGTTAATCAAAACCCAAACTAAGGACGCTCCACAACAACCTCAAGATTCAGCCAGCTTGCAACCCAACTGTGAAGAATTTTCTGCCTTCTTCATTCAGAAAACTGACAACATCAAGAAGGATCTCCTAAATGACCTATTACTACAATCCAGACCGCTTAAGAACACCTCACTGCCACCCCCATCCACACCACACCAAATCCCCTCAAAGTTTCATTTAAAAAACAATGTAGTCTGGTCATCCTTTCCTACATATACGAAGAAGCTTTAGGCAAGATTCTTAATACCCTAAAGCCTGCCAATCACCTCACCGATCCTCTCCATGCAAATTCTGTTAGACTTAACCCTATGGCTTTTGCCTCTCTGGACCAAAATTATCAATAGTTCTATCCAACAAGGCTGCATCCAGGACACCCTCAAAATTGGACAGGTTTCTCTCACGCTAAAGAAACCCACAGCCGATCCTACTGACTTAAACAACTATCGTCCTATCTTTAATATTCCTACCTTGGCCAAACTACTGGAAAAATGCGTTCATCAACAACTGACACAACATATTGATCACTTTGACCTACTTAACAAACACCAATCAGGCTTCAGAGCAGGTTATAGCAATGAATCAGCCATGACGCACATTATTGATGATGCACTACAAATCCTGGATCAGAACGGAGCATGTCTACTCATCCTGCTAGACCTATCCTCAGCCTTTGATACGGTTAAACATGAGAATCTGATAGATCTTTTAAAACATAGAATGGGGCTATCTGGATCAGTGCTAAAAGGGTTCACTTCCTTCCTCCATAGTCCCACAAGGCTCCTCACTTTCTCCAACATTGTTTTTCCTTTTCTTGGAACCTCTCACCGAACTGCTACATGTGTCTAACATACAATATCATATGTAGCTGACGACACACAACTTTATCTCAAGATTCATTCCCTAGAAGACATTAAAGTGCTCAATACAATGCTCAGGAACACCCAGATTTGGTTGGCAGAAAACTATCTCAAATTGAAAGCTCAAAAAACTGAATTCCTCCTTATAGCGGCACCCACCAAAGTCCGCATTATGCAAGACTTGATCAAGCATATTACTGCATTCAACGATCAATCTAACATTGTAGACTCAGCTAAATCCTTGGGAATAACTCTTGACAGCAAACTCACTATGCAGAAACACATTAGCAATGCAACAAAGGGAGCAAACTTCCAGATAAACACGCTGAGGAAGCTGAAACCATTCTTGCCAGCCAACGATTTCAAGTTGGCAGGACAAACGCTTGTTATCCCTCATGTGGAGTACGGAAGGGTATCTATCTTGGTGTGGCCTTCCTAAAGCTACAACAGCACCCCTAAGAGCCTCAATAAATGCAGCAGCGAGACCCGTCACTGGTTCAAAAAGAAGCTCACATATCTCCCCAGACTTAAAAGCCTTGAACTGGCTACTGCTTGAAGGCAGAATTCACCTAAAAATAGCATGCATGACGCATAAGGCCTTACACCACAAAGCACCCAGCTACCTCGCACAAAAGTTGACGATCTCGGGTGGGACAAGAGCCTCAAGAAGTGCTGAAAACCTGCTACTGAAACCTCAAAGATTCAACAGGAAGAAAACATATAAACAAACCTTTTCTGGGATGGCGCCCAGGATATGGAGCTCACTTCCCTCAGAAACCAGACTGAACGCCTCTACGGTTTCATTCAAAAAGGAAGTGAAAGCGTTTCTCATGGCGAAACTCACCTACTCATAGACTAAGGAATCTCGGACACCAATCATCTCCTTACCATTAACCCTTACATCGACAAGGGGCCTTCTAGACTTTCTAGGCATGCTTTCTGACCGCGACCTAACTCAACGGTTATATGTTGTTCCTGTACCCTAATGCCTCGCTTTGCACTATTTGTTATGTATACTTGAGGTGCCTGCATTTATTCGTTTGTATATCCAGCCTGACTTAATGTAAAGCGCTCTGATATCTGCAAGGATCTTGTTTGCTCTCTATAAGACCTTCAAAATAAAAATAAATACATAAACTATGACGTCCCTGAAACCTATGGTTTTTTCAGTGAATTTCAAAGGCTTTTTCAAAGCTAATTTCTAACTATACCGTCTGTAAAACCTATTTTTTTCAGTGAATTTCAAAGGTTTTTTAAAAGCTAATTTCTCACTATAACATCTGTAAAACCTATGTTTTTTTCAGTGAATTTCAAAGGTTTTTTAAATATTAAACTACTATTCTGATATTTGTCATTAGTACTGTTTTTTCTAACTTTTCCACTACATAAAAGAAAATAAACTGTAAAACTGTTGTGTAATGAAATATATTTCACAAATGACAGTGTTACTTGTCATTTAATACAACATAATTTAACATTTTGAAAACATATTTTTCTCCCATTTTTTGCTGTTATCAGATTCTACTTAACTTCACTATTCACAGTGATGTTAGTATAGTATCATCATAAACAGCTGGAGAAAAATAACAATCAATTAGATTGCTAAAAAAAAAAAAGACTAATTCTTGTAAGCACAATACGAAATTAACACAAATAACATATCCAATACTATTTCCAATTTTTAAATCTTACCTTTACTCTCTACTTTCTGTTCACACATTTTTCTTCAAGGCCAAATAATGTATTGACATTTTTTTTAAAAGTCATCTAGTATGAATTCCTTAAAGCATCTTCTCATTTTCCCTCTAGGCCGAATAATCTATCTAAAATTTTTGTTTCATAAAAATTAAGTACGAGTCGGGTAATTCATAAGGCTATCTCGGTTTAATTTCCAATTGTGTATCATTGCAGTGACTTCAACCATTATTGCATTTTAAATACACAGTATAATGTCCACATGTGGTAGTAGCTTCAGCATGGAAAACAATAGCCAATGTTGTGAAAATTCTTCCAGAAATAGATACTTGACTAGCAACATTTATAATTTTAATTTTCATTGCCACTTTTCTTCCATTTAGTCTACAGCGTTGTAGCATTTAGATTACATGTTTTCCAAATCTTTGTAAATATTTCTGATTGACAACGAGAACATTTCATATCAGAAGGTACAGATTTGCAGTCAGGTATTGTTAAGTATAGAAACCGTTCTCTGTCGACTATAGTGCTTGAAGTTAATGACCACTGTTCACATTTATGATCCCATTTGTAACTGAGTCCAAATAAACTCTCAATATGGATTCTTTATCTTCTAATACTCCACGCATAACCAATAGAAACTCTTGTGCATCTTGTTGTAGATTAGGGCTGAACGTTAAAGCCCCAGTACATGTATCCAAGAGTTGGCGACTACCAGAAGCAGTATGGATCTTACTTCTGGCAGTTCTCAATTGTTGAAATAAAGTATAAAGTTCAGTATATAATCTTTTTTCCTGACTTTCATTAATTTCACCATAAAGATCTTCTAGATAAAATATAACGTTTAGAATAACATTACCAAAGCAGTTGACCGCAGAAGCATTTTCTAATTGGTATCTCACAACATCATCACTTTACTCTTGAATTTTTGTCTGCTTTTGAGTCACACTTGATTCATCAACATGTTTGTGTTTTAAACATACAACAGGTTTTTCATAAATAGGATATTCACCTAACGTTGGTGCATAAAGTTTTCTTAAATGATTATATTCTCTTATACAATTTACATCAGCACTAATCTTGTTTTCATCTAAATCAATTAAATACAAACCAGACAATGTTCTAACTCAAGATAATGCAACATATGCCATTCCCTCTTTAAACACAGTTCTTCCAACATTTACTAAAGCATTATCTACACTTAAACCTTGAGATTTATGAATGGTTATTGAATATGCTAAACAGAAAGGAAACTGTTTTCTACGAACATACAGGTCTTTTACCAGTAACAAAATGTACAGAACAACGTACAATCGGTCATACCTCTGTAATCTGATCAAATGTAATTTTCAAGAATTCAATTAAATTCTGTTTTGATATTTTACAAATTCAACAACTTTCCCCATGGCTCCATTCACTAAACCTTCTTCAATATTCAAATTATGCCTCAAAACTACCCAACATTATATACATACATCTAAAAAAAATTCCAAGCCAGCAGTTTTTGATACAGACTTTTCGAAAGAATCCAATTTAGTCTGTAGTTTATTTGAAAGAAGAATTGTTAATCCTTAATGCTCGATTTTATCAATAGCTTCAATGTGAACTATTTCTTGATTTTCCAATTTCAGAAGCTCTTGATTTACACTATGGAGGTAGTGTGCGTGACGGCCGTTGGCCGACAGAAGCACACAAAGGTTAAATGTAGAACACTCTTGCACTGTAGGCATTAAGCAAACTATAGACTTTTTTCTGCAATTTCCTTGTACATTACTGCTTCTGGTGTGTTTTCAGTTGTAAACAAGTTCTGTAGTAGACGACTTTGTAAAGCTTGTTTACCATATTTGCTCAGAACACCGATTCTTACATCTTTCAGAATACTTCCATAATCTTCATCACTTGCTTGTCGCATATTCTGAGTGAGTTCTTTATATTCAAAATTTAACCAGAGATTCACATTTCCAATACTTCCCAAAGATTTCCTAGTGTCTTCATGTAGAGGCGTTTTAAAGACTGGTTCTCCTTTTACAGGAGTTAGTTGTAGCAGATCTCCAAATACAAGTAAATGTTTTCCTCCAAAGAGAACATTGTAATCTGTTTTTAATACCTGTGGCATTCTTAAATGTACGAAAGCAACCATTAAGTTTGAGACCATGCTCACCTCATCAATAATTAAAAGTTTCATCTTCTTCAGCACTCTTGACACTTCATAAGACGCATCTCCAGGCAACTTCTGATATTCAAATTTATTATCATGCTCAACTGGTAACATCAGTAATCTATGCAAATTAATTCCTTTAACATTGTGCGCAGCTAATCCAGTTGGAGCTGTTATCACAGAGGATAAATGTGGACCAGTAGTTTTTTGAAGATACCTGGTCAAAACTTTAATTAAAAAAACGTTTACCCGTTTCAGCTTGACCACTGATGTACATCAGAATAGGTTTAAATGCTGAACATGCACATTCTTTTTTCATTTTAACAAACTATGTTCTATCTGTTCTCTCACTTGTATATATATTTCTTTCTGTTCAATATTTACTTGTTCTTCTAACTTTTCTAATGTAGTATTCTCCTCTTGTGCTTGTTGCATTGCAGTTTTGACTTCATGCATAGCAATCACTGCTTCATTTTCCACTATTTGGTGTCCAAGTGGATCTTGACTACATGGACCAGAACTTTGACTGTCTTGAGAACTTTCATTAGCAACTTCAGCTGTAATAGTCTTTACCTGTTCAACTTCATCATTCAACATTTTTAAATATGTAGGGCAAATTTAAAATGCAATGCTATCTTTACAGGCATTAAAAGAATCTTTGTAGCAGTCGAAATCTCCAAGTAATTCACTTTCGCTACACCATGGTTTGAATAGTTGGAGAAGTGCTAAATAGTAAAATTCTTGCTTATCTGGAGTTTCAAACTGAGTTTTTTGTGGTTTCTAAGGTTACCTTTTGTGTGTTTTTCTAAGCATCCATGACATCCAACTAATGCATATTTTCCTTCTTTTATATTCTGTTTAACATTTCTTTTAAAGATGTAATGTTGAAGTACTTCACACAGACATCGCTGTTCCAAATGTTGACTCCTTTTAGGATAGTATGTATCCAACATATTAGTTTTAAGAATTTCTGTACTGTCTGGTTCATTTACTGCTAAGTATTCAATTTCTTCTATTGATTTCAATTTCGTGAGCAGGCAAGACCTAAACTTACCCAAATGATCCCTCGTGATTTTAAATATAAACTTGAAGAGTACAAGCGGTCTGAACATTCATAGGGTCCAATTTCTCTGTGGGAAAGCATTTTCAAAGTAAAGCTGTACAATTTTTTGCTAAGGCTCTACTCTTGTAAAATTTCTTCCCACATTTCTTTCATCTTGTTTTTTTCCGATTTCGTTATATACGATGTAACGTAGTGTGCAACACCAATTGAGTTGTCTGCAACAAACTGGATGTCCATGTTTGCATTCCACATTTTTAAAATAACCGGATTGTAGTCATTAATATACTTTGACAGTTCTGTTCTTTTTAAGTTGTAGGTATTCTTTGGAGATTAGCAAGTTATTTTGTGCTTTACAGAAGAAAAAAAAAGAATTTTCTCTTCCTTTAGAAATTACTGGACGTGGAAATCCAAACCGACACTTGGTATAACATTTTCCTTTAGACTTGCATTTTCATTGGCAGTACTTTCCACAATGGTGACTTTGGAAAATTTAAAACTTGCTGACTCAAGCTTCTATCTCCTCCTTCTCTTGGAATCTCACATGTCAAATACTGTTCATTGAAAGACAATACTATTTCATCTGAATCAGTTCCAAATGTAGGTGAATCCTTGATCCATAATATGAGGAGCACCTCTCGCTTGATACTCCTTTCTCCAAAAGAAATCAGTAACTTCTCCAAGAGGTGAATTCTTTTTATTGCAGATAAAAGACATCATAGCTTGAAACCTAAGATTAAAATATCTGCTCACATTTACAGGATCCAAAGAACACAGTTCTCCAGGTGTATTCATTTCAACATTTTTATATTGGAATTTGCTTCTCATAGAAATTCAAGCAAATCTTCCCATGCATACTCCGTACAGCTAAATGCCACAAACCATGTTGGTGTACCTAAATTCCATAACATAAACTTCAGTTCCCCATGACAACGGTACCAATACTCATTTGTTCCTCATTGACATGCCATCAAATTAATTAATTGTGCTTCTAAATTTTCATCTGTTTGTTGAACTTTCTCCACAAATTCCTTTGCTGAAAGAACTGATTGATGAACTCCAGTTTTGAAATCTAGGATCTTCAGAGTATAATCCTATTGCACGATATTCTGAAGCTGGAATCCCTACAGGTCGGTCATCATATCATCCACCTTCTCCAGTACGAAACAGCTGTGGAAAACAACGAGCTTCTAAGCTTTTCTCCCATACACTCATTGGACTTCACTTTGCTTTTGTCGAAGTTGATTTCTTCTACCTCGCCCACGTATGCTCACAAAGAAAGACCAGCAGTCGAAGGTAACTGAAACTTAAAAAGATTTATTGCGCTCGAGCGGGTACACCACCTCACAGCTCCATGTGGCTATGAGAGAAGTGGACAACTTACAAAGTCATAGACAGCCTTATATACTTTGGTCCTGGAATAAGCGTAGGTGGGAATGGATATGACAAATCAGCAACTGCCAAGGATGATTAATGGTCCAAGGACAATCTCACGTACTGGTCAGGATCAGTAACTCTGGAAATATGTATACTTGGCATGCAGAACACAAATATAAAGAATACTCACTAAACCTCATCAATCATAAATAATCTTGTGATACACAGAAATAAAGCAGAACTATGCATAACTTGTGCCAAGTATAAACATAGGCGGGCCTGTGGTTACAGAATCAGGCGCTCACTTGATTACTCATCCGGATGTGGAACAAAAGGTTACATCTCTTGTTTCAACAATAATTTGTTATCATCAGCAGTCTTTTGTTAGCTGTAAGACATATGGCATTAGTTTAATAGGAAAGTTAAACAAATGAGTCATTGACCTTTAAGCAACTTACCCTGCTCTATTTGCGTGTTATAGAGTAGAGTACAAACATATGCTCTGGGGTTATGTGCTGAGGTGGCAGACAAAGAGACTAACACAAAATGGTTGCTGGAGAATACAAAATGGAGGAGCTTTCGTCCATTACTAAAACCTGTATTTCCACAATCGACCCTTTGGACGCAAGGTCCAACATTTTGTTGCGGCCTAATGCACATGTTCATAGATAGGCCGGCTGTTACTATAGTGGGCCTCATTGCGCTCATTAACATAATCAACAGTATTCGTGTCAGTGGGGCTGTTATCCGAGATATCAATATCCATCAACTGTTCAGTTACAATATCCCTCATTATAAGTGCGTTAGTCAGAGTCACTGGGGGCATTGGTGGTGGTTATAGCAATCGCCCCAAACATTGGTAGCACATGGGCAGGCAATTAATGAGAACACGTCACCCAATCACCACAAGGAAGATAGCCACTAGAAACATCCCTATCTTCCAGCCCCAAGCAGATAAACCATTCCAAAAGGAACCTACAGGATCCCAGGGGCCAACATCAGTATGGGCCTGGGCTCCTATATCATATAGCCTCTTGACAGTCTCCCTAACTAATGTGTATGAGTCAGGAATATACATGCAGCAGGAGGAGCCGATCACCCTACAGACTCCACCCCGTTCTGCTAACATCATGTCTAGCACAACCCTGTTTGGAAGAGAAACCGGTCTGAGAGCCTTGAGCTCAACTGTAATGTTTTCAATGCTGTTTCTTCTACAGTTGCTTCTAATAGACGGGATAACCTGCGTATGTTTCTGGAATGTATGGCAGGGCCATACCAAGGAACAAAGTCCTTTAGTACATCACCAGCTATCTCAGCCACTGTATCTCCTTGACCAACACTCCTCCTACCCCTTAAAGTCCTGGATGCTTTATTCACCTCTGCAGTACTTTTTACAGACATTGCTGGCGTTACAAGACCCAGGTGACAACAGCCACCCCAGTTCACTGGTAGCCAAATATAGGCAAACCGCAAATGAAATAAACTCAGTCACCGATATAAAGTGGAACAGTTATTTCCTGGGAAGACACCTCAAATGTCATATTGCAATTGGTATTATTCCCCATATTGGCGGTACCGTCCCAAGCACACTACGCTGCCTCATTTTCAAAAAGGGTATCTCCCTGGTGTCCCTATGGAGCGGAGGTGTACTAGCATTATTTACCAAAAATAGTGGGGTGAATATATTAGAAAAGGGGAACGTTGCATTAGACAGGATAACTTCGTCCACATAGGCTGGGAATTGCATACAAATCCAACAATTATTTGTATCAATTTCTTTATGGGTCTGATGAAGTAGGGTAAGGAAAGAATTATGACGCATTTCCTCTCTGTGATCCATATCCTCTGGTGCTACTGTAACTGAGGGGACAAAGTCAGAGGGAAGCTCTGATGGAAGCGGGGCTTTTTTTGCAATAGGATGGTAAATCTCTAGGAGATATAATAGGCCAATGACCAAAGACGTTATGCAAAATAACATACAAAATATGCATAGTTTGGAGTACCAATGCCCCTTCTTGTTCACTTTAAGGGTGGAACATGTATCCTCCATTTCTAGTATAGTTGTTCTTCCAAACAGAAATACCATTCGAAATAATACCTCAGAACTTTGAAATATACAATCTCACAAGTGCGACAGTTCAACAGTGTTCGTTATAGGCCTCACTGTTACAGGCCTTGCTATTGATAGTATTAACACAAATTTAACCTCACACCCTCTCCTCTTATGGGTCTCTGGGCTTCGGAGGTATTCCTTTATTCTCTTTTCAGATCAGAGTCGGCAGTGTCCTTATTTTACTAACCTCACTGCACAAGTTAGTCCTTTAAAGTTGGCACTATTCAGTGCGTGGCTGTTGGTGCTTGCTCCGTCCTAAGCACTCTTCATTTTCCTTGGGCGTAGATTGTATCCGGATGCAGTTTGTTGATCATCAATGCGTGCAGGAGTGCAGTCACCAGTCCTTCGGTCAGAATGGTCCTCTTCCAGGGGTGATTTTGGCCAGAATGGTGGTGCTCTCTTCAAATTTGATAGATGAATCCAGTTTTTGTGTCCGTCACATCGAACCGCCGTCTGTGTGACTAACAAAACTTGCGCTGACCCTGTCCACCTGGGCTGTAGGCTGTTCTTCCTCACAAAGTTTTTGGTCAGGACCCAGTCCCCGGGTTTGATGTCGTGTACTTCTCCTTCCAGAGGCGGGGACCAAGTGTCTCTGACCTGTTGGCCAAAGGTAGACAGGGCAGAAGTTAGTTCTTTACAATAATCCAACAAAGCAGAATGCGTCAATTCTTGCAACTTTGGTGGAGAGGCAAACCCATATACATTTGCTGGTTTCCCCATAACAAGCTCAAATGGAGAGAGTCTGTTTTTGGATGTAACAGTTGTCCTCATGGAGAACAAGGCTAAGGGCAAAGCTTCTACCCAACTGAGAGTGCTTGATGCACATATTGTTTGCAGTTTATTTTTCAATGTAGCATTGCAGCGCTCCACAAGCCCTGCCGCTTTTGGGTGATAAACTGAATGGAATTTTTGCTTTATCCCCAATCCTTGACATACTAGGTCCATTATTTTATTCGAAAAATGTACCCCATTGTCAGACCAGAGGCTTCTGGCCAAACCATAGCAAGAGAAGTACTCTTTCAACAACATCTTGGCTGTGCTTAATGCGGTATTATCTTTCAAAGGGAATGCCTCCACCCAATTACTGAAACTACATATAACAACCATAACATATATTTTGCCATTGGCAGGGGGCATTTCTATGTAATCCATCTGAAGGCATTCAAAGGGGTATTCTGGCAATCTGAAATGACCCGGTGGTACTTGTATCCCTTTTCCTACATTATGAAGAGCACAGGTCATACAGTTCTTGGATAGTTTTACGTCTGTCTTCCTAATGTTTTTGTTGACCCATATTTTTTCAATGTTATTTGTCATTCCATCAGCCCCCAAGTGTGAAGGACCATGAACCATGTGAAGCATGGGTAGCAGAAAACTATCGGGCAGGACCCACTTTTTCAAATGTCCGAGTGTGTGCATCCAAGCCCCAAAATGTGTGTCAAAATAATCCTTATCCCACTGCTTTCTCTCATCTTTACTTGCAAACTCTTGAATGTCCTTTATCTCTTTGTATGGGTCAATGTTTGTCTCCTCTTCATCAGTCTTTGACACTACATATGTTATGGTGTACTCATTCAACGCAGTGTGTTTTGCTATTTCATCGGCAAAGGCGTTTCCCTGACCTACATGGTCTGTGATTTTCTTGTGTACACTACACTTCATGATGGGCAACTTAGTAGGTAATGCAAGAGCATTTAGTAGTCTTGTGATCAAGGTGCCGTGCTGTATTTTCACACCTCCAGATGTAATGTACCCTCTCTTGGCCCATAATCGGCCGAAGTTATGTGCCACCCCCATGCATATTGGCTGTTGGTGTAAATGTTTACGGCTAACTTCTCTGAGAGCTCACATGCTCTAGTTAGCGCAATTAATTGGGCCGCATGAGCAGACATCTATTGTATTTTACATGTTTCAACAACTGTTTTGTTGGTTGTGATTGCATAGGCTGCAGAGGTAGTTCCATCGGGTCTCTTTAGACAAGAGCCATCTACAAATAGTGTTCCATCGACTATTTGCATAGGTACGTCTGCCAAATCTACTCGACCTTTCGTTTCAGTTTCAGTGACAATCACGCAATCATGTTGTACTTCATCCTGCTCCGAAGGGAGAGGCATCAGAGTAGCTGGATTTATGGTGTTACACCTCTGCACGGTCACATTAGTGGCCATTAATATTAGCTCATACTGAGTCAACCTAGCATTAGTTAAATGTTGAGTTTTGATTTTATTCAGCAGTATGTCTACTGAATGAGGTACGTAAACCATAACTGGATGTCCAAGTACAATAGAGTCTGCCTGTCTTACTGCAGCAGCCGCCGCAGCAAGATTTCTGAGGCAGTTCGGTAGACCTCTTGCTACCGGATCCAATGTTGAGGAAAAATAGGCACATGGTCTATTCTTCTCTCCATTTTTCTGGGTTAGTACAGCCATTGCGCATCCTTCTTTCTCATGTACGAACAATGCAAAGTTCTTAGTGTAATCTGGTGTACCCAAAGCAGGTGCATTGCGTAAAGCAGTTTTCAAAGCCACAAAGCTATCTTGATGTTCTTTATCCCAAGGAACAGGATCTTCCACATCTTTGTGAGTTAAGGACAGTAATGGTTTGGCCAGATAGGAAAAAATTGGTACCCATTGCCTACAAAAGGAGACCATTCCAAGAAATGCACGCACATCTTTTTGTGTTGTAGGTTTGGGAATGTTCTGCACTGTTTGTATTCTGTCAGATGATAATCTCCTCCCGTCTTTCGACAGGAGATGACCTAGGTAGGTTACCTCCTGTTGACAATACTGTAGCTTAGCTGGCGAAACCTTGTGTCCATGCAAAGCGAAAAATGTTAGAATAGCATGGTAGCCTGCTTACAAACATCGTCTGTCTCAGCTGTGATCAGTAAGTCATCCACATATTGTAATAATACTGTACCTGGTGGTAAAGCACAGTCATCTAGTTGTCTTTTTAGTGCCTGACTATAGATGCTAGGGCTTTCTGTATACCCCTGGGGTACACAGCAGAATTTATATGATCGTCCTTGAAAACTGAAACTGAATAAATACTGGCTATCTGGGTGTATGGGGATACTGAAGAAAGCATTCTTCAGATCTATGACTGTAAACCACTGGGCTGAAGGTGGTACAGATGAAAACATTGCTGTAATGTCAGGTACAACAGGGTATTGTGGTTCCACTATTTTATTTATGGCTCTCAAATCAACAATCATACTATATTTGACCTGTCCTGTTCCATCATCACGTTTAACCACAGGTAAAATAGGACTGTTACACAGACTGCTTGTGACTTCTTGTATTATTTTTCGTTGCAATAAGTCTGATATAACTAATTTCAGACCCTCCTCACCTTCTTTTGATATTTTGTATTGGGGAATGCGAGGTAATTTGACATTTGGCTTTACTGTAATATGCACTGGTTCAATATCCATTTTTCCTACATCGTTTGGTCTGTGTGCCCATAAATTTGGATCAATATTTCGCAGTTCAGGTGGTATGTAATTTTTGTCTGAAACCATGTATTGTCTAGACATTTTTTGTTTCTTACAAGTCAGGTAGACACCATCTGCTGTACAGTATATGGTAGCATGCATCATGTTCAAAGCTTTTAAACGAAGCAAATTTAGCGAACATTTCTCTGTTAGTACAAATGGCATACTCCCTGTTATAGGACAATTGTGAAATCCAATGGTCGCGAAATGGGGCTTGTGACAACGGCATTAGAAAATCCCTCCGACTTATCTAATCTTCCCGAGAGAGGAACATGGGGGAGCAAGCGGTGGGAAATGGATGTGTTAGTGGCACCAGTATCTAGAAGGAATTCTCTCTCCTCACCTTCAACTACCATTTTTACATAGGGGCCTGAAGAATCCACTGGTATCTGCACTCACTCCCTGTCCTTTCCTGGGCATCCCTATTGTGTCCAGTCCTCATTGTCATCATATTTCGCATAATCTTGAGTGAAATGTGCATTATTCCTGTTGTCAAAATAATTTGTCTGTTCAGCGTCACTGTAATTTCTTTGCTGTCCTCTACCTCTCCCTCTGTCTACCTGGGGAGTCGAGTTCCCTCTGTAAGTGTTTGCATTATTTTTCATTATTTGACCCTGGCCCTGTAACAAAGGGCACTAACTCTTCCAATGTCCCTCCTCATAGCAATAGGCACACTGGTTGTACCCTAAGCCTGCTCTCTGCTGCGTCGGAGCTGAAGCAGCTCAACCAACCCCACGACTACGTCCACCTGCCCTCTGAAAATTTGAACGTCCTCTTGACCTTCCTCTGTCAGGAAAAGCTTGCTGCATTAAAGCTTTTGTTTTTAGTTCCTTCATTTGCTTATCCTTCTTTCCCTTTTCTGCATTTCTTTTGTTTTTATAATAGCAATAGACCAAAAAGACATGCCAGAACTGATATGAAAATTAAACAATGAATTTGACTCATAAGGTAGAAAGACTTATTTAAACCTGAGATGTTTGCTAGCAAATAGCGATTTATTTATTCAATTTGGGAGTAATTATTTCAAAACAATTTGTTACATTTTATATACAATACTACACCATTATTTCATACAACACTCATTCAATTGGTCATCCATATCACAATCATGCAAAATCAGACATCCATATGTACACAAAATTAAAGAATTACCACAAGGGGAAAAAGAACGTGATAGTAAAGAGAAGAGGACAAAGGCTGCTCAAATAATAAACATCTGTCGTATACCATCTATCTATATACATATATACACTAAGAAATTAATCATAATCAGCTTAAATGATGTAACACACTGTATATACACAGATTAAGGAAATCAAATTGACATTTGTTTAGATTATAAATTCAGTGAGAGCAGCACTTTGCGAAGAGGCCTACGCGTTTCGAGTCCTATACAATGAGGGGACTCTCATCAGGGCCAAAGGAAATATCTGGAACGAAAAATATAACTCCATGTCAGAATTTTGCTCGAGACCCTTTGAGAAGCTCATAAGCATAAAAAACCAATTTTCTCACACAGCTTACCCTGCTGGTCTGCAAGGCCACTTAACGGGTGTAGAATGTATGGGCGCAGCCGGTAGCGCTCAATTTTGAAATTTGCGTGGTCACACTGGAAGGTAAAGGGCAGACATTAGCCCCCAGTGTTCCCACTAGACAGGAGCACATCAAAAGGGTCTATGGAGGGCTGGTTCTTACCTCGCTCAATCTAAGCGGACCCCCAGGGTCAGAGACGGAGTTGTTCTCCACTGTCAGGTTCAACAGGTGGACACGGACGAGGTCTGGGAGGGTGGCCTAGGGGAAAACCAAGGGTTGGTCATGGACAGCGTGTTAGGGTCAACAACACACACACAGGTATACTGGCGCCCCCATGAGAAAGAACAGGGTCAGCTAGTATGGCATTCAAAGCAAAATCACCTGTGCACAGTCGGCCTCGGGGTTCAGTTGGAAGACGTCCCACTCATATTTTGAAGGGTTTTCAGATTTGTATACTTGGCTCCTGCAATTGAGTCCAAGGCATTAGTCACCGAGTTATCACAAAAATGATAACAAAAGAGTGGGTAAATGGAGCGTTTAGTGGCAGTGTTAAAACACGCCTGTTAATCGAAGTGTCCTCGTCTCGTTCGGCGTCTCCTAAGCGCTGATCCTTCGCGCATGCGCTGTGGATAACGGGTCCGGTGTGGGTAGTCTGCTATAATAGCGGAGTCCGCGGAAGAAACTAATCTCTCGCGCATGCGCACAACGGTCTGTCTAAGACCAGTGACACAAGGACTAGAAGCAAGTCACCGGCGCATGCGCACTCCCTTCTATAAACAGTAAACTGGTTGGGTACCAGGTACTAGTGTGAGCAACTGCTTTCAGCAAAGATTGGAGACAGACATGTGGGATTACCCCACTGTTATGCAGGACAGAGTGGTTGGAGCCCAGATCATTCAGAGTTTATAAATCTCTGAGAGTTCATTCAGGCCAGTAGTGGCCGTATTAAACTTTACAATGAGGAGTGCTTCCCTTTTGGAGAGTCTGGCATCCCAGCCTCCTCCTCTAGGGTCGCGCTCCACCTTGGAAATTATGGTCCATTGGAGGTCCTTAATTTGATGGGACATTCTGTTCCAATGGTTTACCAACGGTGCTGTTTCAACCCGATTTTTGAGTCTGGATTTATGCTGGGAGATTCTTTGTCGGGCCTCCTGATTCGTTTTCCCGATATACAGGAGTCCACACGGGCACAAGATTCCGTACACCACATATTTTGATTTACAATTGCTGTGGGTGTCGTGTTTCCACGAAATACCTCTGTGTTGAAACAGAGATCCCTCTATTGTAGACTCACAGCAAACACAGGTGCCGCATTTGTGGTGCCCTGTGATCGGATTTAACCCCAATCTACAATAGAGGGATCTCTGTTTCAACACAGAGGTATTTCGTGGAAACACGACACCCACAGCAATTGTAAATCAAAATATGTGGTGTACGGAATCTTGTGCCCGTGTGGACTCCTGTATATCGGGAAAACGAATCAGGAGGCCCGACAAAGAATCTCCCAGCATAAATCCAGACTCAAAAATCGGGTTGAAACAGCACCGTTGGTAAACCATTGGAACAGAATGTCCCATCAAATTAAGGACCTCCAATGGACCATAATTTCCAAGGTGGAGCGCGACCCTAGAGGAGGAGACTGGGATGCCAGACTCTCCAAAAGGGAAGCACTCCTCATTGTAAAGTTTAATACGGCCACTACTGGCCTGAATGAACTCTCAGAGATTTATAAACTCTGAATGATCTGGGCTCCAACCACTCTGTCCTGCATAACAGTGGGGTAATCCCACATGTCTGTCTCCAATCTTTGCTGAAAGCAGTTGCTCACACTTGTACCTGGTACCCAACCAGTTTACTGTTTATAGAAGGGAGTGCGCATGCGCCGGTGACTTGCTTCTAGTCCTTGTGTCACTGGTCTTAGACAGACCGTTGTGCGCATGCGCGAGAGATTAGTTTCTTCCGCGGACTCCGCTATTATAGCAGACTACCCACACCTGACCCGTTATCCACAGCGCATGCGCGAAGGATCAGCGCTTAGGAGACGCCGAACGAGACGAGGACACTTCGATTAACAGGTGTGTTTTAACACTGCCACTAAACGCTCCATTTACCCACTCTTTTGTTATCATTTTTGTGATAACTCGGTGACTAATGCCTTGGACTCAATTGCAGGAGCCAAGTATACAAATCTGAAAACCCTTCAAAATATGAGTGGGACGTCTTCCAACTGAACCCCGAGGCCGACTGTGCACAGGTGATTTTGCTTTGAATGCCATACTAGCTGACCCTGTTCTTTCTCATGGGGGCGCCAGTATACCTGTGTGTGTGTTGTTGACCCTAACACGCTGTCCATGACCAACCCTTGGTTTTCCCCTAGGCCACCCTCCCAGACCTCGTCCGTGTCCACCTGTTGAACCTGACAGTGGAGAACAACTCCGTCTCTGACCCTGGGGGTCCGCTTAGATTGAGCGAGGTAAGAACCAGCCCTCCATAGACCCTTTTGATGTGCTCCTGTCTAGTGGGAACGCTGGGGGCTAATGTCTGCCCTTTACCTTCCAGTGTGACCACGCAAATTTCAAAATTGAGCGCTACCGGCTGCGCCCATACATTCTACACCCGTTAAGTGGCCTTGCAGACCAGCAGGGTAAGCTGTGTGAGAAAATTGGTTTTTTATGCTTATGAGCTTCTCAAAGGGTCTCGAGCAAAATTCTGACATGGAGTTATATTTTTCGTTCCAGATATTTCCTTTGGCCCTGATGAGAGTCCCCTCATTGTATAGGACTCGAAACGCGTAGGCCTCTTCGCAAAGTGCTGCTCTCACTGAATTTATAATCTAAACAAATGTCAATTTGATTTCCTTAATCTGTGTATATACAGTGTGTTACATCATTTAAGCTGATTATGATTAATTTCTTAGTGTATATATGTATATAGATAGATGGTATACGACAGATGTTTATTATTTGAGCAGCCTTTGTCCTCTTCTCTTTACTATCACGTTCTTTTTCCCCTTGTGGTAATTCTTTAAATTTGTGTAAATATGGATGTCTGATTTTGCATGATTGTGATATGGATGACCAATTGAATGAGTGTTGTATGAAATAATGGTGTAGTATTGTATATAAAATGTAACAAATTGTTTTGAAATAATTACTCCCAAATTGAATAAATAAATCGCTATTTGCTAGCAAACATCTCAGGTTTAAATAAGTCTTTCTACCTTATGAGTAAAATTCATTGTTTAATTTTCATATCAGTTCTGGCATGTCTTTTTGGTCTATTGTGTATAAGTGCTCAGCCTAACTGATTAGGAGCCAACTCTTCATTGTTTATATAGTTTATAGCGGGATATTTCTCGCGAAGTTTTACTGTGTGTCACAATTTTTTGTGAGCAACGTGAATTAATTTTCTGTTCTTCTACGGACAATAGGTATATTTTGATCCCAGAGTCCGAACACAAAACGCACACATTGTTTTACCCTTTTTGTTGCAATCCGGTTATTTTTGTGTCATTTCCAGTTCTTCATGGCAGAAAAGGACACTCTAGCCTTTTCTGAAGACCATATAAAAGATCTTTTGAGCAATCCACCAGTTTTCTCCTCAGTGGCCCTCAGTGTCTCGGCCACTTCACAGAACGAGACAGACAAATTACTTAGGCTGAGAAAAAAACAAATTAGAACTGACCTACATGGTCATTTCCTTTTGCAACATTTACGGGAAGGCACGATCCCGGGTGGTCTCCAAATTAAAAACATTCCGGTTATCTTTACAGAAGACCCTATATTCAAAAAAGGTTTCAGTCAAATAGAGACCAAATGCAGTAGGGATCTTATGGTCCTTACTGTAGAAACAGCTGTTAGAATCTCTAGACAAGAACTCGAACAAATAGCCCAACTGGAATCTGAGATACTTAGCAATCCTGCGATAGTCGATGCTAAGGCCTTAATAGACAAAGTTGCAAAAGAAATTCAAGACTTCAAAGATTACAGTGTGACTCAGAAAACCAATCAGTTCGAGAAGGACAAAAAGAACTTTTCCCTCGAAAACGTGTACCCCTTTTTACAAACTGATTTTTACACCAAACCGGATTCAAGGCGCTTCCTATCAGGGAACCGCGGCAGATCACGAAATCAGTTTATCACTTTCTCAGACACCTCTTCTTCAGGTGGTGAGAGTGACAATAGTGGGAACACCAGTAGTAGTGGAACGAATAGGAACCGACAATGGAATCAGAACCAGCAACAACAGACCAATGCTCCGAATTCTTTTTTAGGGAGAGGCCAGACACGCCCGAGGGCGAAAGTAAGATGGGAAATGAAAACCCGACGTCAACACTATCAAAATCAGTAGTGTCACCCATTTTTAACCTCTCACCTAAACTACTCACTGCAGCAGAGGAGAGTGTCCTTTCCAAGGGACTCTCTTTTGTACCATCGAAGCGGACTGACTTTACTCGAATGAAAACTGAGTTTATCGAGTTCTGCCGCAAATTAAGACTTGTAACTTTCTTTGCGGATAATCCCACTGTTACGACTCCTGAAGTCACAGGGCTCCGGAATAAATCTGCTTTTTGCCCGCCTGGGCATAAAATACCAAAGGAGATATTAGTTTTTGAAAAAACTGTATTGTCTGCAATTTCTGCCATGGAATCGCAGAAAACATATTTAAAATTTAACACCTCAAAAGAACAGACGAAAGCTCTTACAGATTTACGGAATGATCCCACTATCACCATAAAGCAAGCCGATAAGGGCGGGGCTATAGTGGTGTGGGATACTACTAACTATAATGAGGAAGTCCTAAGGCAACTAAACGATCAGGAATGCTATAGGAAAATTCAGAAAGATCCAACATCTGAATTACAGAACCAACTTTTCTCGATTATCAGGGAAGGCTATGACCAAGGTTTTGTAGGCCCCAAAGAACTGGAATTTTTACAGAAAAAACACCCTAAGATACCTTTATTTTACATCTTGCCAAAGGTACACAAAGATGCCAACAAACCCCCCGGGAGACCGATTGTAGCGGGCTGTGATTCATTACTCGAGCCCGTTGCCAAATATGTCGACGTGTTCCTGAAGGAATTCATGAGCCTAGTGAAATCGTACCTGCAGGACACTACGGACTTCATTAATAAACTGGATACCATAGAATTCAGTAAGAGCAGGGACATCTTGGTCACCTTAGATGTCAATGCCCTCTATACCCAGATACCACAGGATGAAGCCATAGCAGTACTTACACATTTTTTGGAGCTAAGAACACGACCAGTACAGGTACCAACCAAATTTTTGATTGATCTGGCATCCTTTGCCCTAAAAAAGAATTATTTTTGCTTTGGGAGGGATTTCTACTTCCAGATAAAAGGAGTAGCGATGGGGTGTCCCTTCGCCCCAGAATTGGCTGTTCTTTTTATGGCTCTGTACGAGGACACTTTTGTTCATAACAATAACCCCTTTAAAGATCACATTGGAGCGTGGCTACGCTTCATTGATGATGTTTTTATGGTGTGGAAGGGCAATGAGGACGAACTGGAATGTTTTTACAACTGGTTGAACGCACGGACAGTGGATATCAAATTCAGCATATCATCATCAAGAGAAAAAATATCCTTTTTGGATGTGGAAGTCTTCCCAAATGAAGGAAAATTATCAACATCGCTTTTTGTTAAGCCAACGGACAGGAACAAAGCCCTTTTGTTTTCAAGCAATCACCCGAGGAGACTGCGAGAAAATTTACCGCTGCGTCAATTTCTTCGGATCCGAAGAAATTGTGCTATGAACAACGATTATAAGTATCATGCTAGCAACCTAGTGACAAAGCTATGTGATCGTGGATACCCTAAGAAACTTGTTTCTAACTGTATGAAAAGGGCACGTTGGACTCCAAGGGAAACCCTTCTGGAACGACGCAACAAACCACAGCTAAAACGTCAGGTGTGCGTCACAACGTTCTGTCCCAATGCCAATCAGCTAAAAAAAGTGATAAATCAAAATTGGCACCTTGTGAAGAACCTTGAAGAATGCTTAAAGGAACCACCTCTTTTTGCGTTCAAAAAAGATAAAAGCATCGCCAATTTTGTAGTAAGAGCAGCCACCCCGAGACAAGCACCTCCTACCATCAGACAAATGATGGGGTTAAATCCGATCACAGGGCACCACAAATGCGGCACCTGTGTTTGCTGTGAGTCTACAATAGAGGGATCTCTGTTTCAACACAGAGGTATTTCGTGGAAACACGACACCCACAGCAATTGTAAATCAAAATATGTGGTGTACGGAATCTTGTGCCCGTGTGGACTCCTGTATATCGGGAAAACGAATCAGGAGGCCCGACAAAGAATCTCCCAGCATAAATCCAGACTCAAAAATCGGGTTGAAACAGCACCGTTGGTAAACCATTGGAACAGAATGTCCCATCAAATTAAGGACCTCCAATGGACCATAATTTCCAAGGTGGAGCGCGACCCTAGAGGAGGAGACTGGGATGCCAGACTCTCCAAAAGGGAAGCACTCCTCATTGTAAAGTTTAATACGGCCACTACTGGCCTGAATGAACTCTCAGAGATTTATAAACTCTGAATGATCTGGGCTCCAACCACTCTGTCCTGCATAACAGTGGGGTAATCCCACATGTCTGTCTCCAATCTTTGCTGAAAGCAGTTGCTCACACTAGTACCTGGTACCCAACCAGTTTACTGTTTATAGAAGGGAGTGCGCATGCGCCGGTGACTTGCTTCTAGTCCTTGTGTCACTGGTCTTAGACAGACCGTTGTGCGCATGCGCGAGAGATTAGTTTCTTCCGCGGACTCCGCTATTATAGCAGACTACCCACACCGGACCCGTTATCCACAGCGCATGCGCGAAGGATCAGCGCTTAGGAGACGCCGAACGAGACGAGGACACTTCGATTAACAGGTGTGTTTTAACACTGCCACTAAACGCTCCATTTACCCACTCTTTTGTTATCATTTTTGTGATAACTCGGTGACTAATGCCTTGGACTCAATTGCAGGAGCCAAGTATACAAATCTGAAAACCCTTCAAAATATGAGTGGGACGTCTTCCAACTGAACCCCAAGGCCGACTGTGCACAGGTGATTTTGCTTTGAATGCCATACTAGCTGACCCTGTTCTTTCTCATGGGGGCGCCAGTATACCTGTGTGTGTGTTGTTGACCCTAACACGCTGTCCATGACCAACCCTTGGTTTTCCCCTAGGCCACCCTCCCAGACCTCGTCCGTGTCCACCTGTTGAACCTGACAGTGGAGAACAACTCCGTCTCTGACCCTGGGGGTCCGCTTAGATTGAGCGAGGTAAGAACCAGCCCTCCATAGACCCTTTTGATGTGCTCCTGTCTAGTGGGAACACTGGGGGCTAATGTCTGCCCTTTACCTTCCAGTGTGACCACGCAAATTTCAAAATTGAGCGCTACCGGCTGCGCCCATACATTCTACACCCGTTAAGTGGCCTTGCAGACCAGCAGGGTAAGCTGTGTGAGAAAATTGGTTTTTTATGCTTATGAGCTTCTCAAAGGGTCTCGAGCAAAATTCTGACATGGAGTTATATTTTTCGTTCCAGATATTTCCTTTGGCCCTGATGAGAGTCCCCTCATTGTATAGGGCTCGAAACGCGTAGGCCTCTTCGCAAAGTGCTGCTCTCACTGAATTTATAATCTAAACAAATGTCAATTTGATTTCCTTAATCTGTGTATATACAGTGTGTTACATCATTTAAGCTGATTATGATTAATTTCTTAGTGTATATATGTATATAGATAGATGGTATACGACAGATGTTTATTATTTGAGCAGCCTTTGTCCTCTTCTCTTTACTATCACGTTCTTTTTCCCCTTGTGGTAATTCTTTAATTTTGTGTACATATGGATGTCTGATTTTGCATGATTGTGATATGGATGACCAATTGAATGAGTGTTGTATGAAATAATGGTGTAGTATTGTATATAAAATGTAACAAATTGTTTTGAAATAATTACTCCCAAATTGAATAAATAAATCGCTATTTGCTAGCAAACATCTCAGGTTTAAATAAGTCTTTCTACCTTATGAGTAAAATTCATTGTTTAATTTTCATATCAGTTCTGGCATGTCTTTTTGGTCTATTGTGTATAAGTGCTCAGCCTAACTGATTAGGAGCCAACTCTTCATTGTTTATATAGTTTATAATAGCAAGCCATTGTCAATAATTCAGCTGGATCTTTAGCAGTCCATGCACTTTTATACTGTCTGATAAGTCAGGTAAGATATTATGAACGAACTGATTAGCAAAAATGCGCTTTCCTTGTATTGTCTGAATGTCTTGTCCACTATATCCTTTAAAAACCTCTTCTATTCTGCTAAAAAAAATCAATCACTTCCTCTCCCTCTTTCTGTCTACATGCAGTCATTTTATCCCAGTCCACGTTTTGTCTAGGCAAAATTTGCTGCATGTGTGCTATAATGTGCCCAGGTAAAGCTGTTAGTACTGGTGGCACATCTGCTCCCGCTGGTCTACCAGTATCCGTAACCACTATGGCTCCCCAGTTAATATTTGCAGAATCATGATCCCTGACTGGGCGCCATAATTCTTGTGGTACCAGAAATTCAAATAGAAAATCAATGTCTTTTAGTAGCATAGGTGTTAAATTAAGAGCGGATTCAAGGTTTTCATAAAATAATTTTGGATTACTTCTAGGATCAGGTAACTCTTTTTTCAGGGCCAATAAATCTGCCCTAGTCCAGGGAGTGTGCACATATTGTGGGATAGCGGCGAGATTTGCACCTCCTGGATTAGGAATTGGATGTACCTCTCTCATAGGGAAAGCCGAGGTATCATGTCTGTGTTCTGGACCAAAATGCTGGTAGATATGTTGATTGGTGGCATTATGCATAATGATATCCAGCTCTTTGTGGTAGTGATAGCAAGCATAAAATGCATCTTCGCCTTCTGTGGACGTTAATATGGAGTGATCGCTGTCCCTCCATAATTTGTGTAACCACACTGGTATTCTGAAAGGAACTGTACTATTCTCTAGCAAGAGTTGACAGTATTCAAGCAATCTATTCACCATACTATTAATAACAAATTTTTTAGCTCTTAGTTCCCGCATTCCTTCAAACATTTCCCAGGCTCCTATTTTTGTTATTTCCCCAAGATCCATCCATTTTTGTGTCATCTCTCTTATAGTTTCTTTTTCATTAAAGCCTAATCGGGTGTGTCTAACGTGCATGTCTGGTGTTCGTCTGCTTGTCATTGGTGACCTAAACCAAGGGGAATTCACCCAAATGTTTGCTCTGTGTGCATTTACTGTGGGGGAATCACTTTGTGAAGCAAGTGGTGTCATTGGTATTGGAAGCATTGAGCTGGAAGATGCTGGAGCGGAAGGTGTTGTTGGGGAGTTTCCTACAGATCCATGTGTGCCCTGCAAACTATTAACAAAAGGGACTGTTTGTTGGGTCTGTACAACAGGAGTGGTTGCCTGTTGGACCAGTACAATAGGAGGGGGCACAGGCTGTGCTTGTGGTGGGGCAACAATGTTAAGTTGTTGGCCCCCAACACCGGGACCTGGGGGAGCAGGATTTTGAACAATATTATATGGGGGAGGCTTGTCTAACAAGTTCTCTAATACTTCATCGACAGGGGGGCAACTTCATAGCAGGTCGAACCTTTCGTTCCATCATACATTGCTGTAAATATTGTATTTTAGCTAAGTCAAAGGTACCATTGATAGGAAACTGTAATCCCCTATCTTTTTTTGTGTACTCATGCCATATTCTATTGTATACGTTCACCGATACTCCCTTTTTTATCATTAATATCCACCCAGGACTGTCTTCAACAGGGGTGGAGACACTTTTGTCCAAACGGTGACCTGAACTTATACAACAGAACGTTTTAGAAATGCATTTCTTCATTGTTCCTATTATTTTTAATTATAACTATTCTTTTTACCAACTATTTCATCAAACTTAATTGACCAAACTGGTTTTTAACATAACATGCAACAGAACAATCTCACCAATCTGTGGCGTTCCTCGGATCGTCCGACTGTTGGTCTTGGGACAACACGTCTGTTTCAGAAGGGATCAGCTCGTGGACCTCTGCCGGGGAGTCCTGTGTCAAGAGGCCAGTCGGGACTTCAGATGGCAGCTGCTGCGGAGAAACGCTGTCTCCTTCGTGCAGGGGCCCCTACGATCAGTTGGTCCTCAGTCGCACCTCCCAACCACGGACTCAGCTAGCCGTTGGATGTCCCACTGAAAGGTCCCACCAGAGTCGCCAAGTCTGTCGAAGTGGATTTCTTCTACCTCGCCCAGGTATGCTCACAAAGGAAGACCAGCAGACGGAGGTAACTGAAAGTTAAAAACATTTATTGCGCTCGAGTGGGTACACCACCTCAAAGCTCCATGTGGCTATGACAGAAGTGGACAACTTACAAAGTCATAGACAGCCTTATATACTTTTGTGCTGGAATAAGCATAGGTGGGAATGGATATGACAAATCAGCAACTGCCAAGGATGATTAATGGTCCCAGGACAATCTCATGTACTGGTCAGGATCAGTAACTCTGGAAATATGTATATTTGGCATGCAGAACACAAAAATAAAGATTACTCACTAAACCTCATCAGTCATCAATAATCTTGTGATACACAGAAATAAAGCAGAACTATGCATAACTTGTGCCAAGTATAAACATAGGCGGGCCTGTGGTTACAGAATCAGGCACTCACTTGATTACACATCCGGATGTGGAACAAAAGGTTACATCTCTTGTTTCAACAATAATTTGTTATCATCAGCAGTCTTTTGTTAGCTGTAAGACATATGGCATTAGTTTAATAGGAAAGTTAAACAAATGAGTCATTGACCTTTAAGCAACGTACCCTGCTCTATTTGCGTGTTATAGAGTAGAGTACAAACATATGCTCTGGGGTTATGTGCTGAGGTGCCAGACAAAGAGACTAACACAAAATGGTTGCTGGAGAATACAAAATGGAGGAGCTTTCGTCCATTACTAAAACCTGTATTTCCACACTTTTTTCATTTGAAACAACTCAATTTTGTTTCCTATTACTTCTTTTGAATCTAGAGGACATATTGTGTAATGTTCAATAATCTCTTCACTCCTTGCTTGTCCACTTTCTCTATTTGACCACTTGAAATTTCAGATTCATCTTCCAAAGTTATTACCTGTTCTTCCACATTTACACTTTTATAATAAATATTATTTTCCACAAGATATAAAGTAGCCTTTTGAACTTTTTTAACATCCACAAATTCTTGCCATATTTTCTGACTCTTTGTTGGTTCTCCATTTACTAGAATGACTAGTGCTTCATTTTCCTCTTTGTCTCCACCAATGATTTCAATATTTTTCTTAAAATCTAAATGTAAGTACACAACTCTTCCTTTCAGCCCTCTTTGTAAGTCTGTTGGCGGCAGTTTACCTGTTTTAGGCTCCATGCGAATTATGGTGTGAAATGGATGAACAGATTGAATTAGAACTGACTCATATGTATTCAAATCTGCCAGTTCCTCCGGAATAACTACTAATTCTAACTTATTATGTACTGCTTTAGCGGGCATTTTATTCTCTTCTAATTTGTTATAACAATATTTACAAACACGTCGATCACTGCCTAACTCAAATTGACCTTCCACTAACAAGTAGGTTCCAAATTCCTTCCATTTATCATTATTCTCCTTTTTAGATTTCAAATACAAATCAACATTCCTAGTTTGAGTTTTATAATTAGTACGTCGACAAGAAACACAAACATAGTTTTGAAGTTTTGAATTTCAAAGCACACTATGTTAAACTTTTCAATTTCTTCTTCAAACTGATCAATCCTAATCACTTTCCCATCTTCTTTTTTAAAACCTTTATTTATTCAAACAGATCAGTACAGGCGCAGGCCTACAACCACAGGGGCCGGCCGCAAAATCAGGAGGTAGAGACAGGAGCATTGTAAATGTTTACGGTAAAGGAGGAATCACGGTAGAGTCATAGTACGTGGTTGTAGCACAACGAAGCACCAGGATAGGAGAGGTTTCAGTTTTATAATATTGAAAAAGAGGCTGCGGCTATATCAGCAGAGGCATCACACTACACAATAAACAAGAAGAGACGGGAGGGGCGAGTCCCTCCATGCATTCCTAGTTTGAGTTTTATAATTAGTACGTCGACAAGAAACACAAACATAGTTTTGAAGTTTTGAATTTCAAAGCACACTATGTTAAACTTTTCAATTTCTTCTTCAAACTGATCAATCCTAATCACTTTCCCATCTTCTTTTTTAAAACCTTTATTTATTCAAACAGATCAGTACAGGCGCAGGCCTACAACCACAGGGGCCGGCCGCAAAATCAGGAGGTAGAGACAGGAGCATTGTAAATGTTTACGGTAAAGGAGGAATCACGGTAGAGTCATAGTACGTGGTTGTAGCACAACGAAGCACCAGGATAGGAGAGGTTTCAGTTTTATAATATTGAAAAAGAGGCTGCGGCTATATCAGCAGAGGCATCACACTACACAATAAACAAGAAGAGACGGGAGGGGCGAGTCCCTCCATGCAATCGGGAATCAATGATGAGCAATAAGACCGAAAACATACTACGCCCGCCGAAGGCAGGCCAGGAGTAAAGGTCAAACAATGGATAGCAATTTAGCGAGAACATCGTATGAAAAACCCACCCGTACAAGACAAAAAGAAAAAGCAAGTGCAGATGCCCGACAGAAAAAAAGGATGAAAGAAGAAGACATAGCCAACCCTACTAAGAAGGAAGAGAGAAAGGGACCATAGAACAAAACGAACTAAAATAACAAAACCCCCCAACACCCGCCACCCTACATCACCGTAATGGCTATGGCCTACCCCACTAACAGCGTGCATGTCGCCCCAGAGTTACCCTAAAGAAAGGAAATAAAGGGAAGAAAGAGAGGAAGACAATAAAGAAAAATTATGAGGAGAGGAGCCGGGGATTCAGATACCCGGTCCCTCCCACCCCCGCATACTAAAATCGTATAAACAGAAGCCATAGAAAGTACAAGTATCAGTAACAGCCCCACAAAACGTGTCCTTGAATCACCATTCAACCAGCAAGAAGTCCCTCCAAGTCCCATGCGAGGTCACCCCTGGCCACTTCTGTTAATAGTAGAAATGTTAAACAGCCTTGCAGTCAGGAGACAGTTCGATACAAAAGGTTCAATCTTTCCAGACAGAGCAGGTAGCGCCGCCGCCCAACATCGTCCCAGCCACCAAGAAACAACTGACGATGCATGTCGGTGGCCAGAATGCAACAATACCCCGACCACCAACAATTCCAAGTCCAAAAACAGGTCTGCCAAGCACGGAAAGGAAAGCACAGGATGTGAGAAGCACTGCAGCGCAGCCCAGGCCCCACGCACCACGGATCGATGGAGCCTCTCCACTTGCTGGGCAGAAAAAGGCCTCGATGAGACCACCACTTGCGGAACAGGTGAGATGCAAACAGGCTCAGGAGCCAGATCCATTCGCACCCCCAAAACTGTAGACTCATCCGGGGAACATGGCACTGCGACAGAAGGAGATTCATCGGCACCGACTCGGGCAAAAGCCACTACGCTACAAAATGGCGGATCAGCAATGGCGATGATCCGTCCCTCCAAGTCCCGGGAGCTCCGGAGCAGAGCAGTCCGCAGGGTAACCAGTGCAACCAGTACGTGACTATGCGTAAGCCTCTCCCCACGTAGCCGAATTCCGAGGGTCTCAAGTTCAACGGTGTCTCCGTCCCCGGGAGGGGTGCACTCTAAGGCGCCATCCGCCATTTTAGCCATTTCGCTCTCCGCCACTTCCCCTCCACCTCCGAATCCAGTCCGGCCACCAGAGTCAACAGGTCTCACGGATGAACTTCGACAGTCGGCGCTTGGTGCAGAAAGGAGAGTCAACAAAAGGCCGGTGCGTTCCCCTCAGCTCGCCGGGAGCCAACCGCCGGTTCCCGGACGGGACTATTAACATGGGCGGGCGTCACACCCAAGGGGAACCGGGCGACACGGCCTCTCTCCGGCCCGTCGACAGCTCGGGTGCACGGGGCAACCCACTATTGGGGGTGGGTCAGCCCCGACTCTCTCGGCTCGCGGCTCTCAGGCTCCCACTGACCGGCTTCTCATCCAAACCAGGGCCGCCGACACTACGAACACTGCCGGACAACCTCTGCACTTGAGGCCCCGGCGTCAGCGCCACGAAGGCCGGCAAGCAGACGAGGGCAGTTCTTTGGATCCACTACACGGTGGGGCCCCAAAAATAGATGGTAAGTGATCGCTTCACTCTAACAGCGTAGATCAAAAAGCCTCGCTCAGGATTATCGTCAGGATAGGCGTGCGGGGAGGAAGGGACCTCAGAGCGAAGCGTTGATACGACTGTTCCGATCGCCATCTTGGCTCCTCCCCATGCTTTCCCATCTTCTTAAACATCTGTAATTGTCAAACTTTCCCTTTCTATGCACTGCTCTTCTGAACCAAAATATCACAACTCAATATCATCACACATTTTTTGTACATCTAATAAAGAACCGTGTAAAAGAGCTGTATTCAGTTCACTTAAACATAATGCAGGACTTTTTACATATTACATTTTCCTTACAAGGTTAAGCATTTCTGAATGGAGTACTGCTAACATCCTCAAGTGATGAAAAACACTTTTACATACTTTTCTTGAAATACAAGCCAGAGAATGACCATGTTTCTCAGTATATTTTCTTACATTACATGGATCTAGGCCTTGTAACAACCTAATCTTCTGTTTAATACTTTTCTGTGCGTATTCTCATAACAAATTTCTCATCATATCAATAGATTCCTGTTGAATACTACAAATACTGCTACAATCCCACTTACACACAGGAGCTTGTGTGCGTTTCCCTTGCACTTCTTCAGTTATTAACTGTTCTGCACTAATACTAACCATTTCTTCTTTTGGAACAGGACAACCATTCTGCACTTTGTAGCAACGACCTCCAGAATCAATTGCAAATGGTAAACTATTCTCTTGGAAGTAACTCTCTTCATAAAAAAAAGTTCACTATTAGACGTATGTTTCCATTTACCACTGAAGATTTTACAAAAGTTGCTTCTGTTCACAAGTCTTTTTTTTAAGCTTTTGTCTTTTAGAATCTTGATTGTTTTATCCAACAGTTTCATCCTCTTCAAAATCAAAATGAATATTTTTTGTTTTAACTTAAAAGCAGTATCCACTATGCTTTCAATACGCTGTTTCTGTTTCAATTGCAGCAGTTTCTTTTTATATTTCCGGCATCCTTGTATTAAATTCTGAATTACTCTATTTCGAAAAAGTCTTCGACAAATTTTTTCAGTTCTTCTAGGCATTTTCAACTTTTAATCCTAAGAAAATAATTTTCTGAGAAAGAAAAAAAGTTTCAATTATTTGTTATATCTGTTCAATATGTCAAAATAATCACATACAATTAGATAAGTTCCACTGACGGCTTGCAGAGGGAATGCTGCATGGTAGTGGAGCAGAATAAGGGAACAGTAGGATGGCAGGTAGTGTCACCGGCCATACAGCAGATATTTATTGAATTATTTAGATTCACCTTCCCATTTTATATGTGACTCCACTTCTTCTTACTTTTCCCCTCCCCCCATGCCCCACCCTCTGTCCCACACACCCCACTGTCCCATAGCACTTCCTCTGCAACCCACTACAGATAACTTTGGAGATACTATTTTGAAAAATTGTTATCAGTATACTTAGAGTAATATTCTCAACTAAATGCCACATGTAAACTTTACCCTTATTAGCTTAACACTTTTATCGGCAACTTAGCAAGCATAACACTGCTCCATATTAACAAAGATATGGTACGGGTTTATATTTAATTGAGGATGTACATAACTAAAAACAGACAACTTTTAGAGACCAACAAAAATGACCTACATGGGGATGGAGAGGCGCGAGAGATTAAGTAAGATGTCATTCCCATTTTGGTAATGTGATAGCCCACTCGTGTACGGACCTTTAACACCAGCAGAAAACCTCGTAATTACCTTAATTTACATTTACGTGTGCTTTACTACTGTAACCAACACTTTGTGCCCCTGAGAGTACTGTTTATAAAAGTAAACAAACAGAGCTTTATCTGGTATAAAAATAGCACAGAGTGGGAGTGAGACTTCCCCCCACGGGCTGGCTCACAGAGGGATAGCTGCGGGCCATCGGCTCCTAGAGGGACAGCTGCATGCCGGGTTGCAGAGTGAGAACTGCGAGCTGGCTCACAGAGGAACAGCTGCGGGCTGATTGCTATAGGGAAAGGTGCGGGCCGTCGGCTTGCCAACGGATAGGTATGGGACAGTGATGTGGGAAGAGGGAGCATGAAGGGGGTATCTCGCAGAGAGCTGCGGTATATTTCCAGTGTTCACTTGCAGAGGTACAACTGCGGGCCCGATTGCTCACAGACGAAGAGCTGCTAGCCGACGGGCTACTTTGCAGACGGAGAGCTGCGGGCCTTCATGCATGGGGACAGCTGCGGGCTGACTCGCATACTGAGAGCTGCAGGCTGTCGACTTGCAAAAGGATACCTCCAACCGGTGATGTGGGGTGAGGTAAGGTGAAGGGAGTATCTAGCAGAGGGAAAGCTGTGGTATATTTCCAGGGTTGGCTTGCAGAGGTAGAACTGTGGACCTGATGGCTTCTAGAGGGAGAACTGCAAGCCTTTAGCTTGCAGAGCAACAGCTGTGTACTAATTCACAGAGGGAGAGTTGTGGCCCTGCTAACACAGCAGGAGCTGTTGGCCACTGCAAGCCAGTGATGTGTTGTGAAGGAGGGCGAAGGGGGTTTCTGGCAGAGGTAGAGCTACAGTATATTTTCAGTGTTGGCTTGGAGAGTTACAGCTGCGGGCCCGATGGCTCGCAGATGAAGAGCTGCGAGCCGACGGCCTGGGTCACAGAGGGAGAGCTGCAGGCCATCGGTCGATGGGTTGGCTTGCAGAGGGAGAGCTGTGAGCCAACCGGCTGGCTCATAGAGAGAGAACTGCAGTATATTTCCAGTGTTGGCTTCAGAGGCAGCCTTCCCTCTACGAGCCAGCCTGTCAGCATGCAGTTCTTCCTCTACGAGCCAGCCCGGTGGCTCGCAACTCTCCCTCTGCGAACCACCGGTTGGCTCGCAGATCCTCGTCTGCGAGCCAGTGGGCCCGCAGGTTTATCTGTACAAGCCGTTGAGTCCGTAACCCTACCTCTACTAGCCAACACTGCGACATACCCTCTATGAGTTACCCCCTTTACCCTCCCTCACCCTGCATAAACACCTCGCAGCTATCCCTATGCAAGACAACTTCTCGCAGCTCTACCTCTGCAAACCATCAGGCCTGCAGCTCTACCTCTGCAACACAACACATCACCAGTCCGCAGCTATCCCTCTGCAAACTAAAACTGAGAATATACCACAGCTCTCTCTCCAAAATACCTCCTTCACCCTCTCTTGCCCCGCATCACCAGGCATTATGCATTATATCTAACAGTATGATCAAATTATTCAAACCATGCGTACATATACAAAGCAAGGTACACATTTACTTTCTGTATTTCCTCTCCTTGTAATGTCTGCACATTATAAACGTACTTGCAGTACAACACCTCCCTTGACTTTAATTCAAATATAAATCTCTGTGTGAAAATTGAACCCACAAACTGTACACATAATACATATGTTTTTTGTTTTAGTTGCCTTAAATTAATAACACATAAATACCCCCATGACCACTATTACCACAACAAGCATAATTTCCAAACGTGCAACATTTTCTTTACCTAGGCCAAATGTATTTCTTAAGACAAATCAACGCTGTATCTGATTTACAAAACTACAGGGCCGTCAGCTTGCAAAGGCATAGCTGCGGGACGGTGATGTGGGGAGGGGGAGCGTGAAGGGGGTATCTTGTAGAGAGAGAGCTACAGTATATTTGCAGTATTGCTTTGCAGAGGCACAACTGCTGGCCAGGCGGATCGCAGATGAAGAACTGCGAGCCAACCGGTGGTTCGCAGAGGGAGAGTTGCGAGCCAGTGGCCTGGCTCGTACAGGAAAAGCTGAGAGCCTACTGGGTGGCTTGTAGAGGGAGAGCTGCGACCCATCGGCTCACAGAGGGAGAGCTGCTGGCTGGCTCACAAAGGAACAACTGCGGGCCGACTGCTATAGGGAAAGGTGCAGGCCGTTGACCTACAAAGGGATAGGTGCGGGATGGTAATGTGGGGAGAGGGAGCATGAAGTGAGTATCTTGCAGACAGAGAGCTGCAGAATATTTCCACTGTTGGCTTGCAGAGGTACAACTGTGGGCCTGAAGGCTCGCAGATGAAGAGCTGTGAGCCAACCGGTGGTTTGCAGAGGGAGAGTTGCGAGCCGGCGGGCTGGCTCATACAGGAAGAGCTGCGAGCCGACAGGCTGGCTCATAGAGGAACAGCTGTAGCCCGTCCGCTCGCAGCTGCGAGCCAAATTGCAGAGGAACAACTGCAGGCTGACTGCTATAGGGAGCGGTGCGGGCTGTTGCCTTGCAAAGGGATAGGTGCGGGACTGTGATGGAGCGTGAAGAGGTATCTCGCAGAGAGAGAGCTGCGGTATATTTCCACTGTTCACTTGCAGAGGTACAACTGCGGGCCCGACAGCTCAGAGATGAAGAGCTGCGAGCCGACCGGTTGTTCACAGAGGGACAGATGCGAGCCGGCAGGCTGGCTCATACAGGAAGAACTACGTACTGACTGGCTGGCTTGTAGATGGAGAGCACCGGCCCGTCGGCTCACAGAGCGAGAGCTGCCGGCCGGCTCACAGAGGAACAGCTGCGGGCTGACTGCTATAGGGAAAGGTGTGGGCCGTCAGCCTGCAAAGGGATAGGTGCAGAGCAGTGATGTGGGGAGAGGGAGTGTGAAGGGTGTATTTCACAGAGAGAGCTGCGGTATATTTCCAGTGTTGGCTTGCAAATTTACAACTGCGGGCCTGATGGCTCACAGACAAAGAGCTGCGAGCCGACCAGTGGTTCGCAGAGGGAGAGCTGCCGGCTGGCACGCAGAAGAACATCTGCGGGCCAACTGGTATAGGGAGGGGTGCGGGCTGCAGGCTTGCAAAGGAATAGCTGGTGGATAGTGATGTGGGGAGAGGGAGCATTAAGGGGGTATCTCGCAGAGAGAGCTGCAGTATATTTCCAGTATTGGCTTGCAGAGGTACAACTGCGGGTCCGACTGCTCGCAGATGAAGAGCAGCGAGCCAACATGTGATTCATGGAGGGAGAGTTGCGAGCCGGCGGTCTGACTCGTAGAGGAAGAGCCACAAGCCAACTGGCTGGCTTGTAGAGGGAGATCTATGGCCCGTCGGCTTGGAGAGGGAGAACTGCGGGCCGGCTCACAGAGGAACAGCTGCAAGCCAACTAGTATAGGGAGAGGAGCGGGCAGTCCACTTGTAAAGGGATAAGTGTGAGACGGTGATGTGGGGAGAGGGAGCGTAAAGGGGGTATCTCGTATAGAAAAGCTGCAGTATATTTCCAGTGTTGGCTTGTGCTTGCAGAGGTACAACTGTGGGCCACGAGGACTCACAGAGGGGGAGCTTATTACTAAAACCATTTAATCTTACAAACATATGTCACGTTACTTTTTCACCATTGTCTCTGATTACAACCTTCTCTTTACACTATGAATCCCACGAACATGCCAATAAAAGTATAAGTGCTATTTTCATACTAGATAAAGCTCTATTACTTAATTTTTACAAACACTACTGTTGGGTGCACTAAATGGGGGTGGGAGATGTGGAGAGTAAACAGAGGTGTAATTCCTAAACTTTTATTGTACCATTCCCTTAATATACGTATATTCAGGGCTTTAAGTGGGATGGAAAAAATGGCGGGTGTCTGAAAGGGGTAGCAGTGTTCAGCACCGGTAAGACCCAGCCCACTTAAAGGCCTGCGTATATTCAGCACAGACACACAACCTAACCATTTTCATCACTTATAATCACAGTTAGTATATTAGTGTGAAAAAATTGAACAGAAAATGTACTAAGAACATTTTTTTCTTTTTATCTCTCACACATTTAAAAAATATCACTTGTAAAAAAACGCCCCTCTCCTCCTTTATTTTGTAAGAAAAAGCAATAAATAATCCCTTTAGCAGCGTCTAGTCACTAACACGGTACACTGTACCCAATTGTAAAGCACAAATACTGTTTAGATTATATCTTAAAGTATCATCAAATTATTCTAACCATGCATACATACACAAAGCAAAGTGTACATTTATTTTGTCCATTTACTCTCCATGAAATCTGTGCACTGTAAGAGAACAGGATCTGCTAACTATGATTACCCCCACTTTTTGCTGGTGTTTCACTGTTTTTTTGACTTTAGTTTGGCTGGGTCCCTGCTATCCAGGACTCCAGCCTAGATGCTTCCTCTCTAAATTGATTGCATGTACTATAGGCACACTCTAGTTTGGTTACTGGGGTACCCTTGTGAGTCCCTAGTATATGGTATACAAGGTACTAAGGGCATAGGTAGCCTGGAGGTCTCCCATGGGCTGCAGAATGTATTATGCCACCCCCTGGGAAGCCTTCCAAAATGACACCACAGGACTGCTACTGCAGCCAGGGTAAGGTGGTGCATGCACCCCTTACTAAGATATAGGTTACCTATGTTTACCTTAAATCACTGAACATAGAAACCTATCAGTCACCCCTATGGCAGGCCATAACAATCTTGAAGGCAGGGTGCTTGGTTTTGAGTGAGAGGGTGCCCATGCATGAGCAGGACCCCTCTGCAGCTTTTGGAATCTATTCTCTGAGGCTGCACTGTGATGCAGCCAGACCATGTACTCTTAAGTGCGTTATAACCTCACGGTAAATGCTAACTTTGAATGGCTGCATGGAAACATGTTGTGTTTGGTGTCAAACATTTTTTAATCCCCCCCCCCCGCCAGTTCTGGTGGCAGGGGTAGAATTCCACCCTTCTAGAGGGAGAGACATGTACACACTGGTCTACCCGGTAATAGTTTAAACGAGCCCTGGCATCATAAAATGGATGCTGCAGCTACAGACATGAATCTGGCCTCCTGCTGCTGGCTGAAACTCTGGCAGGGGAGGCCTGGACAATAGGTTTCCTGTCACAGGGAGGTGTAACCACCTCCCAGACAGGCTTTAGTGTTTTAGTGTATTGGGGCTGGTTGGGTACATTTGGTGTCCCTGTGCATAGTAACAACAATATAGAGCCTTACCTATTCAAAAACACCCATATAAAAGACCTACTTATGGGATCTGATATACCATAATTTTACTAAACCCCACAGGTGTGTAAAGTAGCACTAATCCCTTAGGTCAAGGTGTATATTCTGTATAAGAAAAAGCGTTTCACCAGGCCTTTTCTCACGAACAAAATTGGGAGAAAAGAGAGAGTGCCTCACGGTAGCAGCACCCGAGGGGGTTCCTGGCTAGCAATTACCAGTGTCCCCACTTTTCATCATTGGTCACTCTCTCCTTGTGATGTGTAAAGAAAGAAAACCCAAAAAATTAGAGTGTGCTTAAATATTAATAGTGAGGTGCAAAAATAATGAACAAAGACCAATATGTGCACTATTAAAAAAACTGCATAAATATGCACCTAGAACCCCAATGAGAACCAGTGCAAAAATTAAAAATCTGGTACGGTTTGCTGGCTATCCACCTTTATTCCAATGCTGCAAACCCTCCAAAAATAAAAATGGTTAATTATATACCATACTCATTTACTTAGTGCCGACATGTTTTGTTGCTCCACATTCCAGCAACTACACCAGAGAAATGTGGGGTTCTCTATTATCAATCTTCACACTCAATTATTCTAAAGACCTGTGATGACATTAAAAATAGAACACAGCAGTGAAAACACAACAACCCCTTCATCGAAAGGTTTTCGTTGAGAGCACGTCAAAACAACACATAGACTGTGACAGTCAGGATTGTTTACCTTATGATTGGCAAGTCAGTGTATACCAGCAACCACGCGATAGAACGGACCCGAGTCTC
The DNA here is from genome assembly GCF_964261635.1 of Lissotriton helveticus. Classification (NCBI taxonomy): domain Eukaryota; kingdom Metazoa; phylum Chordata; class Amphibia; order Caudata; family Salamandridae; genus Lissotriton; species Lissotriton helveticus. The sequence continues at coordinate 710,369,053 of NC_136059.1, read as the reverse complement.
ACGATCACGTGTCCACCAGTGGCTTGGTATATCTCAAGCCCCCTGTATGATAAAAATGGATAAATAAAATACCAAACATAAGGCACAAACAGTGATGCCAAGACCGCAGCAATCTGCCTGCTTCTCGAGAGGCGGCATGGTAGATCAAAAGTAGTCTTTGCCGCTAGTCGGAGTATACTCCAATTACTTATCAATTTCAACAGCGTTAAGCGTGAATGCACAGAATCCAGTCAAAACGCTCACTTTAGGATGCCAAAGTCAATCGCAGCATTGCAAAAATATGTTGCTAACATTCATTCCGTATATGCCTCCCAAACGAGCAAACTTATCAATTTCAACAGCGTTAAGCGTGAACGCACACAATCAAGTCAAAACGCTCCCTTTAGGATGCCAAACTCACTCGCCTCATTGCGACAATAAGTTGTCAACATTCATTCCATATAAGCCTCCCAAACGAGCAAGAAACCTTACTGTAGCCGCATCCCTCCAGCGCTTCTGAAGATCCCTCGCGTTTACTCGTGAAGGAATCCGGATATAGCTTCAACCGTCGGAGACGCCCGTAAGGTTGCGTAGTGTGTGACATCATCGCTACATGCGGCGGCCATATTGGATAGGGATATTGTCAATGACGAACCAAGCCCGGTCCAGCACTTATCAGTGTAATTACAAATAAAACTGAAAAACAACTATTATTCTCAATCTCCAAAATCCTTTCGTCGTTTTATGATGTCAAAATATGGATATATAAACTACGTCTTGCTTCAGGATTACCCACAGAGCACAACGTCCTACGTTCATCACACAGCATCTCCCAGCAGTAATTTATGACTAACTGCAAGTCTAAATGCTACAACATCCACAATGGTGCTCACTCCAACATCCAGAGGCCAGATCCATGCCCATCATGGTAAAGAAACCAACGAATAGTTCCTTAATAATAATTCCCAGCATGGTAATACAACTCAGTCTATCAGCCATAGACAATTCCCAAGATGATGGTACAACTCACTCAATCAACACAAGAGGAAGGGGACCAAACTGGCAACTTATTCGACGTTCTGGGACCCAAATATGCAAAGTCTCTGAACCACTAGGGGCGCTGCATCGTCATATCTCCCCAACCCTGCTCGTAAGATGTACAGATGGATACTCATCTCACACTCCACCAGTAAAAGGGTGAACACCCCCGAAAACAAGAGCAAGCGGCGGGGTCTAAATGTGACTGCAGAAGATGTTAATACTCAATCTGTCTCAATACATCTCCTTACAGGTTCATCTTCTGCTCACTTTATTCCATTCAATATTCTCATTGAGTCCCTCACCTTTTCTGAAAAATCCATTTAGCCTCTTTCCTTGCTAAGATGGTCTCAAGTTTATGTGTATCACCCACCACGTTCTCTAGGACAGTCCATTTCAGATCTCTATGGTCATGTCCTTTCGCAGTGAAATGTTGCACCAAACATGTGGTAAGTTTCTTGGCTTTAATTGTACTGAGGTGTTCCTGTATATGGATCTTAACTTCGCGGGAAGGGAGACCAAAATAGTATAGCCCACAACAACACGTAAGTCTGTAAATCACGTGTGAGGTGTTGCAATTTCTGAAACGGTTTAAAAACCATGTTCTTCCATCATGTAAAACAACACTTTTAGTTGCCAAAGTGAGACCACACACAGAGCAACCCCCACATGGATAATGTCCAGTGGGGAAAGTGCTTGTCTGAGTCACAGTTGGGCAACAAGTGTGGACCAATTTGTCTCGTAAATTGGGCGCCCTTTTGAACGCAAATCTAGGGAGCGGCATCTTACTAGTTGTTGTATCCAAGATAGACCAATGTTTTCTAATGATCTGTCTCATTTTGGTAGACAAGGGGTCAAACGTGGTGACTATAGGGAGACACGCTTGCTTTTCCTTAACGTTTCTCTCCAGAAGAGCTTCCCGTGGGGTGTTCAGTGCACGCTTGCGTGCATGCTTGATCACTTTCAAGGGATATTCTCTTTCCTTGAGTTTCGTTACGAGCTCCTCCGATTGGTCGAGGAATACCTCAGTGGTGAAACAATTACGCCGGTATCTCAAAAATTGACCCACCGGGAGATTATCCCTGAGTGCCCTGGGATGAAAAGATCTATAGTGGAGGAGTGAGTTTCTATCAGTATTCTTAGCAGCCCCTGCTCTGGTGGGAAACTGGACAAAGGAAATGGGTGTAGCTACTCCTTTTTCCAGACCCTCCCATAGGTGGGTCCCCAGAGTATGTCCAACCCCTTTCTTTAGTATAAGTAAGGAACCCCTGGCAACAGGACTTTAGATTACACCTGGACGAATCTCTGAAACTGAATACTGGAACTTCGACGCTCTACCAAAGACTAGAGGATGGAAGAATCTCCCTTGAGGTCAAGGAGTGACTCCCCTGCTGGGCACCAATGAAGCATCTTGCCAGTCTGCATTTCCGAAGCTTCTGCTGGACTCTGAAGTATTTGCAACCCAGGAAGAGGATTTCCCAACTTCTCAAAGGCCGACCAAAGTCTCCAGAAATACTGAGACCCGCAGCCCTCATGAGTGATGTGGAACCTGAACTCCTAGACATCTCACACATTTGCTGTTGCATTAACTTCTCAACATCTCTTAAAATTATGCTTTGGTCTACTTGTAGTCCAAGCCCAGAGCACTATCTGCATCAAAGATTGTGGGCCTACACTCAACGAGTAGTCCCTGAGCGAACTTCTTGCATTTCTGCATGAGGCCCCTTTGTGATCCCTGGTCTGTCAACTAGTGGGTCCCCACGAAGGCAACTCTACTTTTCCTTGGGCTTTCCTGATTGCTCAAGACGTGCCCTGACTCTACCCCATGTGGTGAGTCCCTCAGATCTTGCTGGTCTGCACTAAAGCATGTCTTTGATTCCTGCATGGGTTGCTGTGGCCAATGCTTGTTGGGTCCAATACGGGCACCGACACCGCAGCACTTGACATCCAACATGGGACAGCTCAATTCCAGATCCTGGTTGACGTTGATGCCTCCTGGTCCTCATGGCTGAAGAGTCAAGCTTCAAATTCTTCACATGAAATCACCCAACAAAGGTGGGCATTCGTCTATCATGCCTCTGTCCGCTCTGCTTTCAGGTTCTTCTCATCTTTGATCCAGGCTTGGATCCACCAGGACACTTTCCGCTTCGACGGCAGCAGCACTTTGCAGCAGATCACCATTGGAAACGACGACGATTCCCAACACCAAAAGACACCTATGCACCCGGCTTCCCTAGGTGAGGTAACTCGAGTACTCCGGTGCTCCCATGGGTGTTGGCTCTAGAACCCCTTAAGTCTAAAGGGGTTTGCTCAAAGTTCTCTACAAAGTGTCCTTTATGTGTTTCGACACTGGCTGTGTCCCCTGTGGGTCCCCTGTGTTACTACCATGGGTGGTTCCTTGTGCCCTAGCACTTTTACAGGCTCTAGGCTTTGTTTTTAGTCAAGTCGTGGTTTTTATACCACCTTCTTAATGTATGGTTTGGTACACCCCTAGGGCTCAACGTATATTGTGCTAATTTACTGTGTTCTATTAGGTTTTCCTTATGTACTTGTGCCTCTAGCCTCATATAGAGACTAGAGGAATTTGTTCAGAATAAATACATATATTTTATATATATACCTGGTGTGGTTCTCCCTTCATTTGGTCATTCATGAGATTATTGACTAGTGAAACAAGCTGCTTTACATTCCTCCAAGACTTAGCCTGAAGGCTGCTCGCCGCAGCTACCACTAGGAATAGCTTTCTATAAAGGTTGTCTATAACCTACCATCAATAAGGGTCATTTGGACTTGTGCAAGGTGGACAGCATATGCCAGGCCAACTTCTCACATGGAGGACGCTGGAGGCCTCACTTTCGACGACGATGAGGTCGATAGGATCCTAGCAACCCTATGCCCTTTCGAGGGGCTGAGCAACTCTGAACCTGGTACAAACGAAAGTGACTGGGATGAACTGGCTGCTTTAAGGAGAACACAAATTAAGACAGCCTTGCATGGCCTACTTATGTCTGAGTACCTTAAATCAAAAACAGCCCCCCCGGTCTAGTAGTACAAAATGAACCATTCATCTTCACTCATGATTTAGAATTCAAGAAGGATTGGTCTCTCATAAGTTGGAGATGTATTAGGGACTGGCTAGTCCTGATAGTAAAAACTGCAACCAAACTTACACAAGAACTAAAAATAGAGATAACTCAGCTAGAGGTTAAGATCAAGAGTTACCTATCCCCTACTGCTCTAAAAAAGAGATTAGAAGAACTGAATCAAGAGATGATAGATTTTGAGCTTACCCTGAAAAAAAGCAAATACAAGAAACACAAAAAAGACACTGAAAGTTTCACGCATGAACGCTTATATCCCTACATCAAAAAAGACCATGTGTCAAAGAATCACAACAACGATCAAGATACCGATTTCTCGGACACAAGCTCTAACAGCTCGAGTTCTAGTAGGAATAGCAACCAGGGCGCAAGAGGAGGGACACCATCCCTTGGAAGACCTTACCCACGAGGAGGGAGAAGTTGGGGGCCCTATCAAGGGCCACCACCCTTCATGCAAGGACCCCCAGGCTTCATGCAATACCCACCAGGACCAACCTATATGGGTAACCAATTCCAACCATGGGACCAACAGGTACCTCCATTTAACTACTATGGCCCACCGCCTTTTTTAGGCCAGCGCCCAGGACCCCGAAGGGGCCGAAATCGAAAAGGCACACAGGTCCATTGGAACCAACAACCAGTGATACCCCCGGGTGTGTCAACCCGGAGCCAAACAGCATAAACCAGTTGAGGAACCTAGTGGTAAACCTGTCAGACCACCAACTAACAGAGGCCCAAGAGAATGTCCTGGGTAAGGGGTTAGGTTTCGTACCTACCAACAAGATGGACAAATTTAAATTATGTCAAGAAATGAAGGAGTTTATACGGAAATTAAAGCTAAAAGCCTTTTTTCAGAATTCCGTCATTGAGACCATTGACCAATCAGATACAGGTCTAAAGAAAAAATCCACTTTCACTCCATTAGACTCCACCATACCAGTTGAACTCCTAGCGTTTGAAAAGGCAGTCATGGCAGATCTAGAACAATAGCCGACAGACACGTGTGACACCTATAATAACACCACCAGACTGGAGAGAGTCGGACTCCATGAATTAGCTAACAACAAAGATATCGTTATTAAGCCAGCCGATAAGGGCGGGGCTACGGTCATACAGACCTATGTCAATTACGACAGAGAGTGCAGGAAATTGTTAGAGGACAGACGCAATTATCAGGTACTCAGAGAAGACCCGACTGAAGAAGTCAGAATCTGTATCCTCATAATGATTGAGGAAGCCAGAGCACATGACTGGCTAACCAAACAAGAGAGCGATTTCCTAATCCAGAACAATCCTAAGACACCTTATTTTTACACGATACCTAAAATTCATAAGGATGCCCCCTACCCACCAGGCCGCCCCATAGTGTCCGGGATCGATTCAATCCTCGAACCTGTGTCAAAATTCGCTGACGCTTTCCTGAGACCTATAGTGCAAGCGACTAATACCTATTTGAAGGACACCAAATCCGTCCTACAATTGGTCAAAGAAGTACATTTTGACCCAGAACAGGACCTCCTTTTGGGCCTCGATGTAGAGAGCCTCTACACGAGCCTCCCTCACCAAGAAACTTTGGAAATAATAGAGGAAGTCCTCTTCTCCATACCATGGAAATACCATACACCAAGACAGTTGGTCCTTGAATGTATATCACTATCACTGAAGAAAAACTTTTTCAGTATGAAAGCACGTACTATTTACAGAAACACGGCACGAGCATGGGGAGCACTTGTGCCCCCAGCCTAGCCGGTCTGTATGTACACCACCTTGTAACTACAAAGATCCTCAACGACCAGAATCCATACAAGAGCCATGTAGTGACATGGAAAAGGTACATTGATGACGTGCTAGTCATCTGGAGGGGCGACCGAGACTCAGTCAACCAGTTCATGACTTGGCTGAACCAACAAGACCGATTCCTTGGGTTCACCCACACAGTCTCCAAAGAGAACCTTGTCTTCCTCGATTTGAATATCTATCCCATCAATGGGAAATTGGAAACATGCACCCATTTTAAACCCACTGCAAAGAACAGCCTGTTACTATACAGCAGCTTTCACCCACGACACCTACGTGATAACCTACCCTATGGGCAATTTCTTCGCCTAAAGTGAAACTGCAGTGCCATCAAAGATTTCAAAACCCAAGCAGCTGATCTAGAGAGCAAACTATTGGACAGAAACTACCCAAGAACTGTTGTCCATAAAGGCTTCAAAAGAGCTCGCAATAACAACAGAGAGGCACTATTAGAACCAACAGTGATAAAGGAACCTGACCAACGCCCCATTTGCGTCACAACATACAATACCAATTCAAACCGTATCACCAAGATTGTAAACAAGCATTGGAAAATACTCAATTGCGATAAACTGAACTTCCCAAAACCCATGTTTTCACACAGAAGGGGTAAGAATTTAAAAGACCTGTTGGTCCATACAAGACCAAAAAACTTCACTAATGATGAACCCCCAAAACTGGCAGCGGTTAGCGGGCATTATCCGCAAATTTGGAATTTGTCCCGAATAGAGACATAATGGTTACTATGGACATCACGTCCCTGTATAGTAACATCCCCATCGACGAAGCCATTAGGGCAACAGATCAATTCATTGATAGGTATAACATAGATTGCCCAAAAAGTTTTGTAATTGACTGTTTATATATTGTTTTGACTGAGAATATCATCAAATTTGGTGATTCAATGTATCGTCAACTCAGAGGAGTCAGTATGGGTGCCTCTGTTGCCCCATCAATAGCAAATATCTATATGTCCGCCTTTGAGGACAGATTTATTGACAACGAGGTGGCCCCCTTCTTTGAATCTATTTCCCATTGGTCCAGATATATAGATGACATCTTTTTTATCTGGACCAATGGGAATGACTCCCTTTTAGAGTTTCTTGAATGGATCAATTTGACAGATGAAAATTTACATTTTACAGCTCAACATAGTACGAGCCAGGTAGAATTCTTAGATTTGCTAATTCGTGAAAATAACAACAAGCTGGAGGTTGATCTATTTGTGAAAAGTACAGCCCGTAACACGCTGTTACATTTCACTAGTTTCCACCCCAAGAGCCAACGGGAAAGTATCCCTTTCTCGCAATTTCTTAGAGTGCGCAGAAATTGCACTAACCTTGTTGACTATGATAAACAGGCGTCAATTATGCGCAAGAAGTTTCTCGAGCGTGGGTATCCGCACAGGCTTATAAGAAGCTCCTACAAGAGAGCTCGTTTCTTCGATCGCGACGCATTGTTAATTCCCAAAGAACAAACTGTAAAAGACCAATTGGTATGTGTAACCACTCACTCTACACTGAATGAACGGATACGTCAGATAATTAATGCTAATTGGCATCTACTGAATTGTAATCCAACTTCAAGTGCCAAATTACCAAAACCACTATTTGCCTTTAAAAGAAATAAGAATCTAAAGGATAAAATAGTCCACTCCAGATTTAATACCAATACTTCCAACATTGGTCCCATACAGAGATCATTGCTAAATAATCTACCAGTACGTGGAACAGTAAAATGTTCCTCGTGCAAATCATGCAATAATATTATCAGCGGTGAGGAATTTACCCATAACGGGTTCACTACAAAGGCAAATGATCTCTGGAATTGCAAGACTACTAATGTAATCTATTTTATAAGATGTGTGTGTGGCCTGGGTTACGTCGGCGAAACCTGTAGGTCCATCCAGGTTCGCCTAACAGAACACAGGTCCGCGATCAGGACCCATAAATTAGCAGCACCATTGGTAAAGCACTTCCTTGAAGAAAATCACAAACCCGAGGACTTTCAATGGCGCATCCTTGAAAAAATAAGAACTCCCGATAGTAAAGGGGGATGCGCCATCAGGAAGAAAAGGGAGGTATTCTGGATTTTTGTTTTTAATACATACAAGAAAGGGTTGAATTGCGATATCCCTTGGGAGAACGCAATCATGTAAAGATACAGTAGATATATGGTACATTACCATGATGTGGCTCCTTGTCTCCCATGAAAATTATGTAATACCTCTTTCTCCATGAAGACTATAGTAGTTACTATAGTAGTTAATAGAGATAGACATATGTCTCTTATGACGAATGTCATCTGTCCGTGTTTCGTAATTTGGTCACTCAATATAGATTGTAATTAGAAATTATAAGGTATTAGACTGACAACCTATAAATGTAAAAGGTTTTTGTGAATGACGCTTACATGCCACTACATTGAATGCGTTACGGTTATCTTAATCGCTCTTACTCGAAATATTACACCTTGTGTATATTGTGGATATGCCTTTAAATCCTCAACTTCATATTCTCGGACTACTGACGTCATGACCTCACCGGGTCACATGTGCGCGTAGTTACGTACAATCTAGATCATGAATACGTTAAAAGAAGGACTATTGTCCATACACGGATGATATCACCTCCAACGGTCGGGAGACGCCAGCGGTTATAACCTGCCTGCCCGCGGCTCGACTCTTTTTGACTCCTTACATCCATTTTAGAGGTAAGAAGCACGATAGATAACTGCCGAGTCACTTTAAACAGCCATAAGCTGTTCGAAACGTTCTTTGAATGGGCTTTTCGGATAACAGAAAAGGTGACTCTGGGTTATGATGTTTTTACAGGAAACACCGGCGTAATTCCTAAATATAAAGGACTGACCGGTTCAGAGAGTTGACAACTGAAAGTACTTTTTTCCATATCTGGGAACGTAAAGTTCGATACCTTTGCTAAAATTTATGAGATAATAGGTCAACAGAATATATACAAAAAGTAAGTAAAAATAATACCCTAAAATACGCTCCTTTTAAACCTACAACTTTGTAATTATCAAACATTCTATATAAGTTGCATCTAGTAATTTTGGTAATTTTGTACAAATGTATTAACAGCCTTGTACCGGATATTGCTGAAAGGAAAAGAAACAGATCGACGATAGGCGATCTATTGCTGTAGAACCTACCTAGGTGAGCCTTTCAGTCATCTAAAATTTAAGACTTCCCCTACGTAATAGAGCATGATTGGTAGAAAAGACCCGGTCTATTTTAAGGGTAGCTCTAAAATGATTTTCGCGTAACTAATTCCGTCGAGTTATATCGGCTACACTTGAGGTATTTAGGAACTCCATGAATATGGATGTAACAGGAAATATTGAGTCTAAGTAGAATGTCCCCCTTTGTTGACCTTTACAAAATATACTATGATCTTCGTGGGTTTATTTAAAACCAATGGATTGCCAGACAGAGGGGCCTTGAATCTGTATATCGTATCTTTGAAATGATCGTTGTTTGTAATACCATTTTTTATTGATAATTGCAGAAATAATTTGACACCCCTGCCTGACTATAAATGGAGTGTCTCATAAATAATTATGAAGCAATTTGATCATATGAAGATCGATCTTTTTAATTGAGTAAGTATAATGTATATAGTATATAAAATATGGAGGCAATATTTTTTAGAGAAAACTGATTTGGTCAGTGGGTTATCAGTAATTGAGTGCCTTTCGCACAAATAGATCTAGGCCCCTTAGAACGTTAGTATAAAAATCATCTAGCATCCCCCCTGCTCATTGCTCATAGATTCAACTATCAACTGCTCAAAAATTCTATTAAGAGATGAGATTTCCTTTTTTTTTATTAATTGTTTATCAAAAAAGACAGCTAGGTAAAGATGGGGAAATGTGAATAAATTGTATTTGTTTTTGGTTTTTAATATATGAATGTTATGCTCTTTGCATCTTTAGGTGATGTATTGATAAAGAAAGGAATGTATATATGTTTTCCTTAATAGTTAAACTTAATGTGAAAGAAAAATTTTAGAATACAATGAATTGTTTGTAAAATATTTCTTTTTTATACATATGTTTCAGTACAAACTTGTGGCTCCTGAAGAAGGCGTTTGTGGAAACGCCGAAACGCGCGTCGAAAAGATTACGTTTTGCCACCCATTGTGAAAAGATTACGTTTTGCCACCCATTGTGAAATGGTTGATTTTAATTGCTGAAGTTGGGACAACTTTGCCTGTCACCAACTGGGAATATATGTAACTATATTATTTGAGATAGGATCTTTTAGGATAAGTGTTTAAGAACTGTGTTCCTTTTTTCATTTTTAATTATTGTGATGTTATCTGTTTTGTGAAACATGTATGTTTTTATTTCTTCCTCCTTTTAGAAAATTAAATGTTGACTAAACGAAGCATATGTGTTTTTATTTGATTATATATAATGGTTATGATTTTTTATATTTGATGATTTTCCCTAGCCAGCTGTCCTATTTTAACTTTTTTTTTCCCTTCATACATAGTATTTGTCCCTGCCTTTTGGAACTTCCAAATTCCAAATCAGGGGTCCTTGTTTTTCGCACTAAAAATCCCACAGCTTGTCTGTGCAGGTCTGTCCGATTCATTAATTGAGCATTATTATACACCAATATATAGATATAGATTCTTGAGCAGTTGCTAGTACATAGAATTTGATTCTATTCTTGTCCCTTCTATCTTCCACATTGGTGTTAGATATGGCTAATTTAAAAACTTTTGGTTTCACCGATGATGAATTTGCTACTTTAGTTGGTATCACGGTCCCTACTAATAACGTTAACCCAAGTATTAGAAGTAACGATGATAGCAGGAAATTAATTGATCTTAAAAAGAAATTGATCCGTATGGAAGCCCATGGGGAATTTATGCTGTCTTACTTGAGAACAGGCATAATCCCCAATGGACTAAGGGTTCGTATTACCTCCGGTCTATTTGTACATCATAGACCCTTTCTTGAGAAATGGAGTCTCATAGCTAATAGATGTTCTCGCGATTTTATGATCTTAATCGTTGAGACATCGAAACAGCTATCAGTAGAAATTAAATCTGAAATTGAAGACTTAGAGGAGAAGTTGAAACAAAGTGAAGGAATAGAGGAGGCTATGAAAAAGATAGCGGACTGCAATAAAGACCTAGAGTCATTCATTACCTACCTCAATAAACGTAAAACTGATCAATTGAATAAAGATAAAAGATATTATTCAGAAGAAACGACATACCCTTACTTAGGTAAAGACTTCTACCAACAAAATCATTACAGGGACGAATCCAGAAATGTCCAGCAACGAGTTAATAATTTCACAGACACATCAGATTCGGAAGGTGAAAGCACCAATGGGAACCATTATGAACCTGATAGTGGGTTTAATTTTTATGCTGGCTCTCGGCCTTATCAGCGCCCCCCTTTTTTATCCAACAGGGGGCCTCGACGCGGCCGCCCCAGAGTGAGATTCCAGGGTCAGGGGCAAACCAGGGGGAATTTTCAAAACCAGCAACAGCAGCAAATACAACATCACCAATACCCACATCAACAGCAACACCAACAACATCCTCAACAGGAACCTCAATATATAAGGGAAACTCGGAACAGACAGTACTGGGGTCAGGGAATGTAATGCCTATTTTTAACCTGTCCAGCACAGAACTAGATATACATAGTGAAACCTTGTTATCTAGAGGTCTCTCTTTTGTGCCGCAAGCCCAGGCAAATATATTTGATCTACATAGGGACATCATATCATTTTTCAGAAAAATTAGGTTAAAAAAATTCTTCCAAGATAGGTAGGTTATTGAAGGAGATTACATTAGAAAAAGAGAAATAACACTACCTTCTACATTTAGTCCAGGATTAGAACAGCTAGGTCCGGAGGTGGCCACATTTGAACTAGTAGTTCTCCAAAAACTGGAAAAGTCCCTTAAATTTGTTCCCAAACCCATATATAACTTGAGTAGAGAAGAATTCTTAGCATTAAAAAGAATAACAGAAAATAAGGATCTGACTATAAAAGCATGCGACAAGGGAGGAGGAATTGTCGTATTGGACTCTTGTAAATACGAGTGCAGTATGATTACAATGCTTAATGATAATTCCACCTATCAGAAAATCCAGACTAACCCCCAAAAGAATATTGTCAAAAAAATCCAACTTTTAACGAATGAGGCCCTAACTAATGGAGATATCACAATCCAAGTACACAAATTTTTAAATACCAGTAGCAATAAAACAGCTTGTATTTATGGCCTTCCTAAAATACATAAGAATGCAATAGATCCGCCATATAGAACAATTGTATCGACGATTGGTACACCAACTGAAGCTCTCTCTAAATTCGTGGACCATTTTTTGAGGCCACACATTCCAAAAATTAAATCATATGTCAAAGACACGGGACATATGATTAATATTGTGGAAAATTTGGAATTTGTCCCGAATAGAGACATAATGGTTACTATGGACATCACGTCCCTGTATAGTAACATCCCCATCGACGAAGCCATTAGGGCAACGGATCAATTCATTGATAAGTATAACATAGATTGCCCAAAAAGTTTTGTAATTGACTGTTTATATATTGTTTTGACTGAGAATATCATCGAATTTGGTGATTCAATGTATCGTCAACTCAGAGGAGTCAGTATGGGTGCCTCTGTTGCCCCATCAATAGCAAATATCTATATGTCCGCCTTTGAGGACAGATTTATTGACAACGAGGTGGCCCCCTTCTTTGAATCTATTTCCCATTGGTCCAGATATATAGATGACATCTTTTTTATCTGGACCAATGGGAATGACTCCCTTTTAGAGTTTCTTGAATGGATCAATTTGACAGATGAAAATTTACATTTTACAGCTCAACATAGTACGAGCCAGGTAGAATTCTTAGATTTGCTAATTCGTGAAAATAACAACAAGCTGGAGGTTGATCTATTTGTGAAAAGTACAGCCCGTAACACGCTGTTACATTTCACTAGTTTCCACCCCAAGAGCCAACGGGAAAGTATCCCTTTCTCGCAATTTCTTAGAGTGCGCAGAAATTGCACTAACCTTGTTGACTATGATAAACAGGCGTCAATTATGCGCAAGAAGTTTCTCGAGCGTGGGTATCCGCACAGGCTTATAAGAAGCTCCTACAAGAGAGCTCGTTTCTTCGATCGCGACGCATTGTTAATTCCAAAGAACAAACTGTAAAAGACCAATTGGTATGCGTAACCACTCACTCTACACTGAATGAACGGATACGTCAGATAATTAATGCTAATTGGCATCTACTGAATTGTAATCCAACTTCAAGTGGCAAATTACCAAAACCACTATTTGCCTTTAAAAGAAATAAGAATCTAAAGGATAAAATAGTCCACTCCAGATTTAATACCAATACTTCCAACATTGGTCCCATACAGAGATCATTGCTAAATAATCTACCAGTACGTGGAACAGTAAAATGTTCCTCGTGCAAATCATGCAATAATATTATCAGCGGTGAGGAATTTACCCATAACGGGTTCACTACAAAGGCAAATGATCTCTGGAATTGCAAGACTACTAATGTAATCTATTTTATAAGATGTGTGTGTGGCCTGGGTTACGTCGGCGAAACCTGTAGGTCCATCCAGGTTCGCCTAACAGAACACAGGTCCGCGATCAGGACCCATAAATTAGCAGCACCATTGGTAAAGCACTTCCTTGAAGAAAATCACAAACCCGAGGACTTTCAATGGTGCATCCTTGAAAAAATAAGAACTCCCGATAGTAAAGGGGGATGCGCCATCAGGAAGAAAAGGGAGGTATTCTGGATTTTCGTTTTTAATACATACAAGAAAGGGTTGAATTGCGATATCCCTTGGGAGAACGCAATCATGTAAAGATACAGTAGATATATGGTACATTACCATGATGTGGCTCCTTGTCTCCCATGAAAATTATGTAATACCTCTTTCTCCATGAAGACTATAGTAGTTACTATAGTAGTTAATAGAGATAGACATATGTCTCTTATGACGAATGTCATCTGTCCGTGTTTCGTAATTTGGTCACTCAATATAGATTGTAATTAGAAATTATAAGGTATTAGACTGACTAACTATAAATGTAAAAGGTTTTTGTGAATGACGCTTACATGCCACTACACTGAATGCTTTACGGTTATCTTAATCGCGCTTACTCGAAATATTACACCTTGTGTATATTGTGGATATGCCTTTAAATCCTCAACTTCATATTCTCGGACTACTGACGTCATGACCTCACCGGGTCACATGTGCGCGTAGTTACGTACAATCTAGATCATGAATACGTTAAAAGAAGGACTATTGTCCATACACGGATGATATCACCTCCAACGGTCGGGAGACGCCAGCGGTTATAACCTGCCTGCCCGCGGCTCGACTCTTTTTGACTCCTTACATCCATTTTAGAGGTAAGAAGCACGATAGATAACTGCCGAGTCACTTTAAACAGCCATAAGCTGTTCGAAACATTCTTTGAATGGGCTTTTCGGATAACAGAAAAGGTGACTCTGGGTTATGATGTTTTTACAGGAAACACCGGCGTAATTCCTAAATATAAAGGACTGACCGGTTCAGAGAGTTGACAACTGAAAGTACTTTTTTCCATATCTGGGAACGTAAAGTTCGATACCTTCGCTAAAATTTATGAGATAATAGGTCAACAGAATATATACAAAAAGTAAGTAAAAATAATACCCTAAAATACGCTCCTTTTAAACTTACAACTTTGTAATTATCAAACATTCTATATAAGTTGCATCTAGTAATTTTGGTAATTTTGTACAAATGTATTAACAGCCTTGTACCGGATATTGCTGAAAGGAAAAGAAACAGATCGACGATAGGCGATCTATTGCTGTAGAACCTACCTAGGTGAGCCTTTCAGTCATCTAAAATTTAAGACTTCCCCTACGTAATAGAGCATGATTGGTAGAAAAGACCCGGTCTATTTTAAGGGTAGCTCTAAAATGATTTTCGCGTAACTAATTCCGTCGAGTTATATCGGCTACACTTGAGGTATTTAGGAACTCCATGAATATGGATGTAACAGGAAATATTGAGTCTAAGTAGAATGTCCCCCTTTGTTGACCTTTACAAAATATACTATGATCTTCGTGGGTGTATTTAAAACCAATGGATTGCCAGACAGAGGGGCCTTGAATCTGTATATCGTATCTTTGAAATGATCGTTGTTTGTAATACCATTTTTTATTGATAATTGCAGAAATAATTTGACACCCCTGCCTGACTATAAATGGAGTGTCTCATAAATAATTATGAAGCAATTTGATCATATGAAGATCGATCTTTTTAATTGAGTAAGTATAATGTATATAGTATATAAAATATGGAGGCAATATTTTTGAGAGAAAACTGATTTGGTCAGTGGGTTATCAGTAATTGAGTGCCTTTCGCACAAATAGATCTAGGCCCCTTAGAACGTTAGTATAAAAATCATCTAGCATCCCCCCTGCTCATTGCTCATAGATTCAACTATCAACTGCTCAAAAATTCTATTAAGAGATGAGATTTCCTTTTTTTTAAATTAATTGTTTATCAAAAAAGACAGCTAGGTAAAGATGGGGAAATGTGAATAAATTGTATTTGTTTTTGGTTTTTAATATATGAATGTTATGCTCTTTGCATCTTTAGGTGATGTATTGATAAAGAAAGGAATGTATATATGTTTTCCTTAATAGTTAAACTTAATGTGAAAGAAAAATTTTAGAATACAATGAATTGTTTGTAAAATATTTCTTTTTTATACATATGTTTCAGTACAAACTTGTGGCTCCTGAAGAAGGCGTTTGTGGAAACGCCGAAACGCGCGTCGAAAAGATTACGTTTTGCCACCCATTGTGAAAAGATTACGTTTTGCCACCCATTGTGAAATGGTTGATTTTAATTGCTGAAGTTGGGACAACTTTGTTTGTCACCAACTGGGAATATATGTAACTATATTATTTGAGATAGGATCTTTTAGGATAAGTGTTTAAGAACTGTGTTCCTTTTTTTCATTTTTAATTATTGTGATGTTATCTGTTTTGTGAAACATGTATGTTTTTATTTCTTCCTCCTTTTAGAAAATTAAATGTTGACTAACCGAAGCATATGTGTTTTTATTTGATTATATATAATGGTTATGATTTTTTATATTTGATGATTTTCCCTAGCCAGCTGTCCTATTTTAACTTTTTTTTTTTTTTCCTTTATACATAGTAAGAATTTAAAAGACCTGTTGGTCCATACAAGACCAAAAAACTTCACTAATGATGAACCCCCAAAACTGGCAGCGGTTAGCGGGCATTATCCATGTGGCTCATGTGCGTCCTGTCAATACACGCAAAAAAGCCGCAACATCACCTTTTCCAATCAGTCCACTTGGGAGCAACGTTCTTTCACAAACTGCAATAGCCGTAACATAGTCTATCTGGTCACTTGCCCGTTCAAGAAAGAATATGTGGGTATGACCACCAGGCCAGTTAAAATCCGCATGGGTGAACACCGCAGCAATGTGCGCTGCAAAAAGACTACAACCAGAATGGCTACTCATTATGTGACAATGGGACACAGCATCCATGATCTGAAATGGACAGTCATAGAAGCTTTCAAGAACGATAAGGACCTCCTATCCAAGGAACAACGTTGGGTGTACCGTTTAAGTACTCACCAGACAGACCTGAATGATGAAATACCCTGGTCGCAACTAAAAACTTAATTCGATTTTAAATAGTGCCTATTTCAGTTATCATTACTCTCAGGATGGTATTATCCTGTGTACAAACTTGTCCTATCTAGCAGAATTTTTGAAATACAAAACTTTTTTAAGACCTTTTAAATTGATCTATATCACCGCCTGTATATTGTGTACAATACCCCCTTTGTTCGGTTATCATTACCATATATATTATTTCTTTTAGGAGCCTCTATTCCCCTGGGGCACCAGGGACTTAGCGCGCACATGCGCGCAAAAACCACACTTTCCCGCGCATGCGCAGTACATCAGACACGACAGTACTCCATTGCGCATGCACACTCCGTTTAAATCCCCGCCTCTCCACTAGCGATAGCCTCCGCTCCCTCACATAGATGTAACTCCATAGGAATACAAACCTAGCTAGCGTATTCGCGCGGTGGTTTTTTCAGGCGCGCATGAGTTTAACATATTGAGCATCTTTTCTCATATAATCATACATTTAACAATGGCCGCCGCAAGAAACTTGTTCTACGACTCTTTCTAGCGGACACACATATTCAGAGTTGTAGTCTTTAATCAATTAACTGACAATTACCCAATTAGCCGCACAGTATAAAACACCGCCCCATCCCGGCTTCTCATTAACACGGAAGCCACTGACGAAGGAGGAAGCACCGTGGTGCTGGGGGTTGAGTAAGTACGGCATAGCCGAATGGACCTGCTAGGAGCCCTGTTTTACCACCTTTACCTTAGAACTAACTTGCCAATAGCACAACAAGGGATAAGCCAACATCTCTTTTCTTTTCTTTCTTCCATTCCCATTGTCTCTCAATTGCAGTTGGACACCCTCAATACCCTTCGCCCAGTTTTGGCTCATGGGGCAATGACTCCTTATTTGCAAAGTATGTATCTTTGACAGTATGTTTCCTCCTTTGATGGCAAACTTATAGTGTCGTGATGTATATTTGTGTTCTCACTGTTTGTCATTTAAACACTTCTATGAATGGTAACATGGCACTTTCTAGATTCATCTGGGATGCCAGGTACCGATGTCCGCATATGTGTGTTTTCTCGTTCTTCCTTCCTCACAGGAAACCAACAGCCCAACGCATTGGGATCCGCGCACTAATAACCATGTGCTCTTATTCTTTCAGGCTTACAACATCAGAATTTCTGATACAGCTAGGAACACGTATATCTATAAATTATATTTATACACATTGATAAAGAGAATATCTAACCACACCCTTATTTGTGGCATAACATTAGTGAGTGACAGGGGGATCTAACCCGGTCCTGACGAAGGGGCATGGCGCCCCAAAAAATGTTGACCCACACAGGAGAGTAAGCCCAGTAACTTGCTTTAACTCTCCGCATCACCCTTTTAACAATACCAGCCGGTGTTTATTAAATCATTTTTTCTACCACTTGGCCAGGTATTTTTTAACTTCACTTTTCATTATCACTCCTGACCCCACTGACACTCACTCATATTCACTCACATAGTACCCACAAGAAAAAGGTGCTCCAGCGTAGTCGCTTGTCGCAGCACCGCCCCGTCCCGCAGCGGGGAGGGAAGACCCCAATGATGAAGCATGACACCAAGGGCCCTTTTGGTGTGTGAGGGGTATTTTAACACACATAGGGCCAGATGTAGGTAGGCTTTTACCGGTCGGTAACGGGCAAAAAAAAACTGATTTTCGGCCGTTACCGACCGGTATTGAGCGATCGGTATGTAGCTGATTGAAAATAGGCCGAATCGGCAAATTTACCGAATCTGTAAAATTACCGATCGGTAAAATACCGAATTGGAGAAATTACCGATCGGTAAACTTACCGATCGGTAAACTTACCGATCGGTAAACCTATCGATCGGTAAACTTACCGATCGGTAAAATACCGATTCGGTAATTAAGAATAGTTAAAATTGAAGTTTGAGATGTAGGGAGGCTCTGAAATACCGAATTTGCCCCAAAATAGGTATTTAAGAGTCGGTATTTACCATGGATTCAAATCAGGTGTTAACCAGGTGCAGCCTATAAAAATGGACCCAAAATGCAATTCTGTTTGCAAAATGGCGGCATTTTATGTCATTGCAAGACGGCTACGGCTACAGGAGGAAGGAGAGAGGGAATGGCTGAGACAGGAGCAGGTTTACAGGCAGATGGTGACCCTGTTCATGCTCACAGAGGAAGAGATACTGCAAATGTACAGGTTGGCTCCAGACACCATCTTGGAGCTCATCAGGGACCTAAAACCACTGTTGGAGCACCCCAACCCAAGGGCACATGCAATTCCACCACATGTACAGGTGCTGTGCAGCATCCACCTGCTGGCGTCAGGGAGCTACCAGAGTGTGGTTGCTGCGGTGGGAGGGGTGAGCCAGAGCAGCCTCTCAAGGTTTTTTCAAAATTTCCTTGACGCCATGTTGCCTAGGATGGACCATTACATTTCTTTTCCATCCACACATGCTGAACTGGTTCAAAGCAAATCGGACTTCTACCAGATGGCAAGATTTCCCCATATCATCGGATGCATTGATGGCACGCACATCCCCATTTGTCCTCCTGCTGCCACAGAATACATTTACCGCAATAGGAAGTCAAGCCACACCATCAACGTGCAGGTGATTTGCAATGCAAAGAACTTCATCACAGACCTTGTTGCAAAATTTCCGGGAAGTAGCCACGACTCATATATATTTCAGAACAGTGGCATATATGCACGCCTGACTGCAGGGGAATTTGGTGAAGGCTACCTCCTAGGTAAGAGACAGTGTGCAACACCTATTACACCTATTGCAATAAGCAGTACATGTATGCATGTGAGTAAAATATTCCCTTTTCATTTTAGGAGACAGTGCATATGCCCTCCGCTCATTCATACTCACCCCCTACCTCAACCCCTCAACACCCAGCCAAAGGAGATACAACCGGGCACACAAGCGCACACGCAATGTTGTTGAGAGAACATTTGGTATCTGGAAAAGCAGGTATAGATGCTTGCACAAGAGCGGAGGTGCAAGGCAGTATACCCCCATCACCTGCTGTAAGATAATTGCTGCCTGTGCTATGTTGCACAATCTGGCTGTTAAGAAGGTGACTGAGGTGGAGTTAACTGACTATGATGATCATGACGACGACATTGCTGTGCCTGAAAGACAACCTGCTGGAGTGTCAACACCAAGTGATGGCAGATACAGACGTGATGACATAACACGCAACTATTTCTGAGTAAGTGAAGACACTGAGCTATAGTGAAAGCACAAGCTTCTGTTTAATTAGATTTTTTAAAGATATGTTAAAGAACAAAAGTGCAATAGTAAGCATTTGACAGCAATGCTCACAGTGAGCAAACACACTCAGACAGGTCTTGAATCCACCCACCGTAGTTGTACATTGTCACTAGGCAGGTTTAAATGGCACAAATGTGCAAATAAAAGTTTATCAACTATGAATCAAATGTCCAATGGCAGTAGACCATAGTTACAACTGTTCATTTTCTGCCACGCTTTGCACTGGCAGGTGTCTGTGGCTCAGCCTGTTCACTGGGCGTTTGGCCTGTAGCCTCACCCTGTCGCCTGCTGCTCCTCCTTGGCTCTACGCCATGGGGGCTAGCTGTCCTGCTCCTACTGGTGCTAGCTTCACTCTCCGGCACGTCAAGAGCAGAACTTTGTGCACTTTGTGCATTGAGTAGGGCCTCCAGCGCACCAGTCATTCCAGCTATGCCCCTTGTCAACTGGTTGCTATTATTAGTCAGGACTTCCTGACTATTGATGCTACGCCTGCATAGCGGGGATGTGGCTGTTGCCAGGCGGTGTATGGATTTCTCTGCTCTCTCTGCGTGCTGATTGTCCCTGCGCCTTGCAGTAATTTCAGAGTCAAGTTTAGTGCACAGTTGCTGTATGCCTGTTGCCATGCACTTGTTGACTTCCACCAGCTCTTTTATGCCCTTGCCAATTTCCTGCATGTTAATGTTCAGGTTTCTCATTTGTCTTTGACAGGCCATGATGCCCTTGCCCTGCATCCTCTGAATCCTGACCATGGATCCCTCCAGGCCTTGGAAGACACTGGACCCCTCCCCACGTACACCTACACCCCTTCCTTGTACTGTGCGCCTTCTAGTGGTACGTGGTACAGGCTCTGTGCTGGGCTGCAGTGTGGCAGTGATGTCAGCTTGAGACAAGTTCTGTGAGTCTTCACCCACCATTTCCTCAGCACCTATATATGCAGTGGGGAAACGACATGCCTCCTGCTAGGGTGTGCAACAGGTTTCATTACTACAAGGGATGCAGGCATTTCTGGTGATGAGACCAATAGTGGTGACTGTGAAGGAATTGGGGAGCCCTGCATTTCTTCACTGATGTCTGTTACTTGGGAGGATGGCTGCCCACTCGGAACACCTGTGTCCTGGGATGCACTGGGCCCTGGCTCCTGACTGTCATCCCTCTGGGGTGCCGTGCCTTCTGCCTCCTCGGACTGCCTTCTGGATGTGTGACCTGTGGACATATGAGCACATATCAGCTAGGTGCAAATGTGTCACAGCCACTACAATTAAACATATAACTTTGCACTTTGTACATGCTGCCTGCCCTTCATTTTGTCTGCAATCATTTAAATTACTTGTTGTTTACAGTGCTGTGTGACATGGTCTTTCAATAACTGACTACGTGTACCATGATGCATTGCTACAGTTTTGCACAGACACCATGGGACTGGGGTAACTTAGCTGCAAGGGGTGAGGGATGGATGGGGGTGGGAGGGGGATTGCTGTGCATGCATCTTACCTTTTTGTTTTGCAGATTTTGCCGAGCTGTCCACTTCTCCCAGTCCATGGACACTTTCAGCCTCCAGGGTTGTGGCTACCAGCTCCTCCAGGTCGGTGAGGGGGGGGTGCAGTGTTCTTTCCTCCACCTGTTTTCTGTGACTGTTTGTGGCGGTCAGCCAATTTTTTCTTTGTGAGGCTCCTTAGGTCATAGAACCTCTTCTTTAAATCTTCAGTGACTCTGGTGGTCACTCCCACTGCATTAACTTTATCTAAGATGTCCAGCCATATTATCCTTTTTGTTGATTCTGGCACAGTGAGGGACTGCTTTCCAAAAAGTCTGTGGTGTACCTTTACCACCTCCTCAACAAGGACCTGAAGCTCAGTACTACTGAATTTAAGCTTTCTTTTCCTTTCAGCCTGCTCAGTGTCCCTGCTGCTTTCCATGTTAAAGTTTTCAAAATTCACAAGCTCTGTCTGCTGCTGCTGCTGCTTCCAGTCTCTCTGCTCCAACTGCCTTTCCAGAACCTTCTAATTAGTTGCAGCTGCCTGTGTAGCCACTTCCTGGCAGGAAGGGGGAGGGTGGTTGCACCTGATTGGCTGTTGTGTTAAGTTTCACTTTTGTTTGCTGGCCGAATCGGAAAATACCGATCGGTATTTACCGATCGGTATTTACCAATCGGTATTTACCGATCGGTATTTACCGATCGGTATTTCTAATGCATTCCTATGGGACTTTTGGCCCATAGGAATGCATTGGACATACCGATCGGTAAATAACGATCGGTAAATACCGAATCGGTATTTTCAGAAAATCAAATACCGATTTTTACCGAATCGGTAAAAAATACCGATTTTTCATCTACATCTCAATTACCGATTTTTAAATACCGAATCGGTAAAATTCGGTATTTAAGAATCGGTAAAATCTGATTACCTACATCTAGCCCATAGTGTATTCCATTAACACCAGTATATACACCAACTTCTTATGAGGTGGACCCTGTTGATTATTTTCAACTTCTCACATGGACATTCTGAATGGATTTGCAGTATAACACCTGTCTTCACTTATATTTAAATGTACCTCACAGTGTAAAAAATCACATCACAACCTATGAATATGTAATATTTCCAACACAATACAGTGCAGTTTTATACCATTGAAACTTATTGCAACATTCTCTACACAGTACAAACCCTACCAATATGGCAATAAACTTAGAGGTGCTATTTTTATTTTACAAAGAGCTGTATTAGATTATTTTCATAACAGTACTGCTGGGGGCACAAAATGGTGGTGGGAGTTGGACAGAATAAATAAAGGTGTAATTCCCAAAAATTGTATGTATCGCCCCTTTACTATATGTATATTAACAGCTTTTAAATGGGTTGAAAAAATTGGCAACTGTCTTAAAGGCATGGTGGAGCTCAGTACCGACAAGACCAGGACCACTTAAAGGCCTGCATATATTCAGCGGAGAAACACACCCTGATAATTACCTCCACTAATAATCACATTTACTTTAGCACTGTGAACAAAATCGTACAGAAAATATACAGAACACATTTTCATTTATTTTTATCTGTCACATATTTATAAAAAATGTCTTCTGAAGAAACGCTCCCCAATAACTTAGATTTCCTATGAACACCCAAATCCAAAGCCTTCCAGTACCACACCAGCCTTGACTGATATTGAAATCTACCTCTCAGTGTAAAAAATTAGACCACAAATTGTCCACATAAGATTTCTGGTTTTTGTTCTATCTCTGTTAAATGAATAACACATGCATTTTCTACTCTCACCCCTTCTCCACTATTCCCACGCTAAGCATGATTTGGAAATGTGCGACATTCTGTTTATCTTGCCAGAATAGATATACAAATCCAAATTAACGCTACATCTAATCATCTAATTTTCAAAACCATACAGTCTTTTACAGATGACAACTTACACCTTTTCTTTGTGAAAAACTCCTAAACATATATAAAGTACTTGTTTAACAACTAGTCACAATTTACGCACATTTTAAAACCAATGTGAAACACCATACTTTACTAACACTATGGTATTTAGAAATAAAAAATACTTTAAAAGTTAGAAATATCACCTCAACTACTTAATCACTTCTACAGAACACATAACACACCTTCTTAATTTCTAACTTACCTTTGTAGTTGTTATGCAGATTTCAAATGTCACAAACGCATGCAATTCTTTGTTTGTCATATATGTGAGATAACAATCCCAGGCATACAATATCAAAGAGTGGCACAATAGACAAATGGCAAACACACAACCAATTCAATATGAAAAAATATACATGTTTAATATGGTACAGACATATAATAAAAATCAATACATTGATCCTAATTGATAAAATAACATTGTATTAATACATATGTAGTCACAATAAAAATTAATATGTAAGAAGTTGACGGTTTCCTGTCGACGCGTTTCGACATACACACTATGCCTTCATCAGGACTGTAACCATCATTATTCTGTGAGAAAAAAGAATTTATAAAAATATATTTTATTCCATAGTTCATTGAATCTATAGCGGA
Organism: Lissotriton helveticus; assembly: GCF_964261635.1. Classification (NCBI taxonomy): domain Eukaryota; kingdom Metazoa; phylum Chordata; class Amphibia; order Caudata; family Salamandridae; genus Lissotriton; species Lissotriton helveticus. The sequence continues at coordinate 710,345,066 of NC_136059.1, read as the reverse complement.
ATAATTGAATTAGTAGTCAGATTTGCCAAAAAACATTCTATTGCCACTTAATTGGTTCAAACAACTAATATACTGCTTTTTAGTATAAAACATTTAACAAAGGAGAGGTACCTATGCCCAAACAACTATTCAAACACTAAGATACATTGATACAAAATGCATATTAATATCAATTAAATACATGTACGAGAATATAAATATAGGTTGATTATAATTCTCACTTGTTCGTATAAATACCTAGCCTTAATCCATTGATGTAGAATTTAAAAGATAAAAGTTGCTTCATAAGTCAATGACCTAAGTAGTTTAGTAATTACCAAACTACAAGAAAATGCAATAGAAGAGTTATTGCATAGAGGTTAAAGCATAAAGAGTAAAGAAAAGTAAAAGGAAGAATTTTAGACCTATGTGCAAATTTGGAACCAAGAATGCTGTCCATAAGGGGTGTTCAAGAATGAGAAGGCTAGTTAATACCTTCAAAACGAATGCCCATACATTAGGAAAAAGATTTAGGACTGATTCTCAAGTTAGAAGAATATTTTTCTCTCAGCCCATTCTATAAAAATATAGCACAGATAAGGGCCTTGCTGTAAAGTGAATGTATAGTCACAAATAGTCTTACCTCATGTTAAAAAGGATTATTCATATGATGAACACATAATTAGTGTATATACAGAAATAGCAGAGCGGTGTTCACACTATCATAGTTAGTCTCATGGACATCTACGGAAGAAAAAAGAAGCAATTAAGGGCCATAACTATTGCATTAATTAATCTTTAAAAGAAACTGACCCTGATTCATATCTATTGCAAGTGTATAATCTATATAGTTCGATATAGTTCCCTATTTAATAAAACACCTATACGTTTACACTAGTGTTAAGCAGAAAAACGATATCTTCAGGTTGGCGATATAGTTACTATATCGCCAACCTGAAGATATCGTTTTTCTGCTTCTCTCCCCCCACATCAATAAAATATAAACTGAAAATATTGGTAAGAGAGGCCACCCTTTAAAATAAAATAAAATAAAATTAGAATGCTGCCTAAAACTTTGATAGCAGATATTTGCTTAACACTAGTGTAAACGTATAGGTGTTTTATTAAATAGGGAACTATATCGAACTATATAGATTATACACTTGCAATAGATATGAATCAGGGTCAGTTTCTTTTAAAGATTAATTAATGCAATAGTTATGGCCCTTAATTGCTTCTTTTTTCTTCCGTAGATGTCCATGAGACTAACTATGATAGTGTGAACACCGCTCTGCTATTTCTGTATATACACTAATTATGTGTTCATCATATGAATAATCCTTTTTAACATGAGGTAAGACTATTTGTGACTATACATTCACTTTACAGCAAGGCCCTTATCTGTGCTATATTTTTATAGAATGGGCTGAGAGAAAAATATTCTTCTAACTTGAGAATCAGTCCTAAATCTTTTTCCTAATGTATGGGCATTCGTTTTGAAGGTATTAACTAGCCTTCTCATTCTTGAACACCCCTTATGGACAGCATTCTTGGTTCCAAATTTGCACATAGGTCTAAAATTCTTCCTTTTACTTTTCTTTACTCTTTATGCTTTAACCTCTATGCAATAACTCTTCTATTGCATTTTCTTGTAGTTTGGTAATTACTAAACTACTTAGGTCATTGACTTATGAAGCAACTTTTATCTTTTAAATTCTACATCAATGGATTAAGGCTAGGTATTTATACGAACAAGTGAGAATTATAATCAACCTATATTTATATTCTCGTACATGTATTTAATTGATATTAATATGCATTTTGTATCAATGTATCTTAGTGTTTGAATAGTTGTTTGGGCATAGGTACCTCTCCTTTGTTAAATGTTTTATACTAAAAAGCAGTATATTAGTTGTTTGAACCAATTAAGTGGCAATAGAATGTTTTTTGGCAAATCTGACTACTAATTCAATTATTCCGCTATAGATTCAATGAACTATGGAATAAAATATATTTTTATAAATTCTTTTTTCTCACAGAATAATGATGGTTACAGTCCTGATGAAGGCATAGTGTGTATGTCGAAACGCGTCGACAGGAAACCGTCAACTTCTTACATATTAATTTTTATTGTGACTACATATGTATTAATACAATGTTATTTTATCAATTAGGATCAATGTATTGATTTTTATTATATGTCTGTACCATATTAAACATGTATATTTTTTCATATTGAATTGGTTGTGTGTTTGCCATTTGTCTATTGTGCCACTCTTTGATATTGTATGCCTGGGATTGTTATCTCACATATATTGTTTGCCCTGTCCCAGGATATTTATCCACCACAGGGGGTCCTTGTGTTTTTTTTCACAAATTCTTTGTTTGTCACACAGAACATGTAATGCACCGCTTTCACAAAGAATGGAACCAATAATGGCACAATTTCTCCCTAGCTCCACACATAAATACATGTAAAGAACAAATCAGAATAGTTCCTTGATTTTTTCAAATTGCAAAACTTCTCTCTATTGGTTAATTTTGAACTTTTCATATAAATAGTTTTTTAAATATTTAAGGACACATACAGGTCAGAAGTTCAACGTATTCTATCAATACACTTTCTAGAACATTCTATGGCGCATGCAGGTTAAAAGTTCATCATTTTTTTTAAACCTATAGATATTTTTTTGCAACATTTTCTAAAACATTTAATGGCACGTGCAGGTTAAAATGTCAGCATTTTTTTTAACCTAACAATATTTTTTTGCAACATTTTCTCGAACATTTAACGGCACGTTTCACCATTTTTTTTAAGTTCGAACTGTGCCTTCCAAATGCTAGTAGCAGGTGTGGTTGAGCTGAGCAAATTTTATCCTATGATATGTATGTAAGTTGAAACTGCTTTTTACTAAGCAATGACAAAGATGCTTTTCCTCAAATTTAATATGCACCCTACTTTTTAGAAAACAATGCTTTTCATCTCCCATTCAGTTATCGTTTTGTATGGGGAAAAACATAGTTCCCCAGCTTTAAACATATCTCTTATTCTACGAACAGACTGCATGAGGTACAGACATCTATCCATACCTTCCAGTCATACCTTGAAAATGCTAGTGTGGATCGTAGGTCATAGCTATGTTTTCTGGTGCAAGAGGTATGCAAAACAGAGACGTATTGACTTAGACATAGGTTTACAAAATATGGACATTAAATGGTTTGCACAGAGCGGATTGAAGTGGCACCAATTGCTGCCTTTGGTTAAAACCTGTTTGCATCTCCAACACCCTGACCTTATGATTGTGCACTGTGGTGGTAACAACCTTGGCACATTGACTGGGGTAGGCTTGGACATGCTAATGAAGGTCACCTTTGGACAATTGATGTTGCTTTTGCCTCAAAATGTCTTTGTATATTCCAATATATGCCAAAGACAGAAGTGGAAATGGTCAAACCAATTTTGTCCTCAGATTGAAATATCTAGGAAGAATGTCAACAAAGCTGTGTCTACATACCTCGGAGACCATAGAATGGGATCGATCTACAACAACATACCTTTTGATATGGCTGATATCTACAGAAGTGATGGAGTACACTTCATAGATCAAGGAAATCAAGTTTTTCTGAATAACCTGAAGCTGTGCATCCGTACTTATATGTAGCTCCAACTAATAAACACAAGGGCTCTTTTTAAAGCCGCCTTATATTCCCAATATCGGATCGCAAAGTTCCAGCTTCAATCCAGCTAGCACAGGGAGACCTGCGGGCCGTCAGGCAGGCTCGTAGAGGGAGAGCTGCAGACCCTGGTCTCGGCTCACAGAGGGAGAGCTACAGGTCATCGGCTCGCAAAGGCACAGCTGTGTCCTGGCTCGCAGAGAGAGAACTGTGGTCTGACTCGCAAAGGGATAGCAACGGGCCAACAAGCCTGCTAGCAGAGACACTGCTACGAGCTAACGGGATGGGCCGCAGATGTAGAGCTGCAGGCCCGAGCTGCGAGCAGACAGGCTCACTGGTAGAGGGAGAGCATCGGGCCGACAGGCCTGCTGGCAGAGACACAGCTACCACCTAACGGGCTGGCTCGCAGAGGTAGAGCTGCAGACCCAACAGCTCGCAGTCGCAGAGCTGTGAGCCTACGGACTGGTAGTGTTTTATGGTTTAGGGTAGTGCAGTGTTGCTTGTGTAGTGTAGGAGTCGTGCTGCAGGTAGTGTTTTGGGTTTAGGGTAGTGCAGTGGTGTTTGTGTAGTATAGGGGGTCGTGCTGGGGGTACATTTAGGGTTTAGGAGAGTGCAGTGGCCTTTGGGTAGTGTTACGGTTTAGGGTAGTGCAGTGGTCTTTGGGTAATGTAGGGGATCGTGCCGGGGTAGTGTTTTAGGGTTTAGGGTAGTGCAGTGGTGTTTGGGTGGTATAGGGGGTCGTGCTAGGGTAATGTAGGGGATTGTGCGGGAGTAGTGTTTTAGGGCTTAGGGTAGTGCAGTGGTATTTGGGTAGTGTAGGGGGTCATGCTGGGGGTAGCGTTTTAGGGTTTAGGGTAGTGCAGTGGTGTTTGGGTAGTGCTGGGGGTAGTGTAGGGGGTAGTGTAGGGGATTGTGCTGGGGTAGTGTTTTAGGGTTTAGGGTAGTGCAGTGATGTTTGTGTAGTGTAGGGGGTCATGCTGGGAGTAGTGTTTTAGGGTTTATGGCAGTGCAGTGATGTTTGGGTAGTGAAGGGGGTTGGGCTGGGGTAGTGTTTTAGGGTTTAGGGTAGTGCACTGGTGTTTAGGGTAGTGCAGTAGTGCTTGTGTAGTATATCGGATTGTGCTGGAGATAATGTTTTAGGGTTTAAGGTAGCGCAGTGGTGTTTGGGTAGTATAGGGAGTCGAGCTGGGGTTAGTGTTTTACAGTTAACGGTAGTGCAGTGGTGTTTGTGTAGTGTAGGGGGTCATGCTGGCGGTAGTGTTTTAGGGTTTAGGGTAGCGCAGTGGTGTTTGGGTAGTGTAGGGGGTTGTGCTGGGGATACATTTTGGGTTTAGGGTAGTGCAGTGGTGTTTATGTAGTGTAGTGGGTCATGCTGGATGTAGTGTTTTAGGATTTAGGGCAGTGCAGCGGTGTTTGGATAGTATAGGGGATCGTGCTGGGGTAGTGTTTTATGGTTTAGGGTAGCAAAGTGGTGTTTGGGTAGTGTAGGTGATCATGCTGCGGATAGTGTTTTAGGGTTTAGGGTAGTGTAGTAGTGTTTGTGTAGTGTAGGAGGTCGTACTCGGGTTGTGTTTTAGAGTTTACGGTGGTGCAGTGGTGTTTGGGTAGTATAGGGGGTCATGCCGATGGGCTGACTCACAGAGCTGTGAGCCGACGGACTGGCTTCTAAAGGCATAGCCGCGACCTGCTGATGAGGGAAGAGGCAGTGTGAAAGGGGTATCTTGCACAGACAGAGCTGCAGTATATTTCAGTGCTGCCTTGACGAGGTAGAACTACGTACCTGATAGGCAGCGTGAAAGGGGTATCTCGAACAGGCAGAGCTGCGGTATATTTTCAGTGTGGCCTCATAGAGGTAGAACTACGGACCCGATGGCTTATAGATGGAGAGATGTGAGCTGACAGACTGAGTCATAAAATGTCTGACAGCTCGCAGACCCAGAGCTGTGAGCCGATGCACAGGCTTCTAAAAGCATAACCGCGAGCTGGTGATGTGGGAGAGGGACCATGAAAGGTGTATCTCATGGAGACAGAGCTGCTGTATATTTTCAGTGTTGCCTCGCAGAATTAGAACTACAGACCTGAAGGCTTGTAGAGGGAGAGATGCGAACTGATGGACTGAATCACAAAATGGCTGCCAACACTTCCTAGTTTCAACCGTTCACAACCAATGAGCAGCAAGCTTGTGCTCATAACCCCTCAGCCAATCAGATGTCAGAATTCCTAAATATTGGTAGCTGTAAAATGTCATATTTCATAAAAACTACTGAACGGATTTACACAGCATGCTTTCTGGACTAAGGCCTTTCTCCCTGTCAAATTTGGCAAAATTTCGTTCAGTCATTTGACCTAAAGCCTTGTCTAAAGTTTCCTATGGAAATTGCATGGAGAAAACACGTTTTGGGACCCCTTTTTACTCAGCCCCCCCTTGACAAATCATGCGTAAACTTTCAAGATAGAAGCTGATCGAAAAAGAGAAACGTTTTGGAACATTTCATAAAGATTCGTCAAAAGACGCCAAAGTTATAAGCACATGACAAAATGCTTCTCCTATCAAAACGTGGTACCAGCCAGTAGGTAATATATATATATATATATATTCACTGAGAAAACCATAGGTTTCAGGGGCGTTATAGTTAGTTGGACATTTCACTCGTACAAAACCATAGAAATTCCCACCGTTAGAGTTAGTTCAGCTAACTATAACTTGTGCAGCCGCAATGCACTGCTGATGACGTCACATATTACATCACTTATGACATGGTCATTGACATCACTCATGACATCACTGATGACATCTCAAATGACATCACTGATGACATCATCCTTGTGATAGAGTGGCAAACCTCCTCTCACCCTAATATAGCCTTTGATACACACACTTAAAAATACAAACTACTCACTCTCTACTACTCTCTACTACTCACTCTACTACTCACTCTCTACTACTCTCTACTACTCACTCTCTACTAATCACTCTACTACTTTCTACTACTCACTCTCTGCTACTCTTTCTGCTATTCTCTACTACTGGTGATCTCGCTGACTCTGCTGAGAAGCGGTCGCTCCCCACGCTCCCTGCCTGGATATTGCAGCGCTTGGCTCACACTGCTTGCCTGTGAAGAATTTTAGTGCCTGGGTATCGTAGCGCTATTGCTCAGTTCTGCTTTCGTTGCCATTTTGTGTGTTGTGTTTTCCTGCCCGGCTCTCCACCCCGCTCCCGCCTCCCAGATGCTCCTCCCTCCCACTAACTGATTAGGCTCGTCCCGTTCGAAGTAGCGCTGTGACCTCGCTGACTCTGCTGAGAAGCGGTCGCTCCCCACGCTCCCTGCCTGGATATTGCAGCGCTTGGCTCACACTGCTTGCCTGTGAAGAATTTTAGTGCCTGGGTATGGTAGCGCTATTGCTCAGTTCTGCTTTCGTTGCCATTTTGTTTGTTGTGTTTCCCTCCACCCCGCTCCCGCCTCCCAGCTGCTCCTCCCTCCCACTGACTGATTAGGCTCGTCCCGTTCGAAGTAGCGCTGTGACCTCGCTGACTCTGCTGAGAAGCGGTCGCTCCCCACGCTCCCTGCCTGGATATTGCAGCGCTTGGCTCACACTGCTTGCCTGTGAAGAATTTTAGTGCCTGGGTATCATAGCGCTATTGCTCAGTTCTGCTTTCGTTGCCATTTTGTTTGTTGTGTTTCCCTGCCCGGCTCTCCACCCCGCTCCCGCCTCCCAGCTGCTCCTCCCTCCCACTGACTGATTAGGCTCGTCCCGTTCGAAGTAGCGCTGTGACCTCGCTGACTCTGCTGAGAAGCGGTCGCTCCCCACGCTCCCTGTCTGGATATTGCAGCGCTTGGCTCACACTGCTTGCCTGTGAATAATTTTAGTGCCTGGGTATCGTAGCGCTATTGCTCAGTTCTGCTTTCGTTGCCATTTTGTTTGTTGTGTTTCCCTGCCCGGCTCTCCACCCCGCTCCCGCCTCCCAGCTGCTCCTCCCTCCCACTGACTGATTAGGCTCGTCCCGTTCGAAGTAGCGCTGTGACCTCACTGACTCTGCTGAGAAGCGGTCGCTCCCCACGCTCCCTGCCTGGATATTGCAGCGCTTGGCTCACACTGCTTGCCTGTGAAGAATTTTAGTGCCTGGGTATCGTAGCGCTATTGCTCAGTTCTGCTTTCGTTGCCATTTTGTTTGTTGTGTTTCCCTGCCCGGCTCTCCACCCCGCTCCCGCCTCCCAGCTGCTCCTCCCTCACCCCTCCCCCTCCACTATCCACATATGACAGATGCTTATGCGCGCAGCGTTCACGCGCAGCGGTCGCGCCCAATGCGCGCCGAAGGTGCGCCAAAGGTAAGCCCGTCTACGCCCGTCCGCGCCTGGACCGCGCCCAGCGCCAGACCTCCTGGCCCCCGCAAAATCCAACCCACCCACATAACGTACGACGCCACAACTCTCTCAGCCCTTAACCCCGGACGACCACCGAACTGCTACCAAGCCGCCCCAGGACACACCCATGGACCCTTCACCTGCCACTCCTGCAAGTTCGACTGCATCAGGACCCACACCAAATCCACAAACTCCATACAGAGCTCCGACAATATCCACCTAAAATGCATCCTGCTCAACACCCGCTCGGTCCACAGACACGCCATTGATCTTTGGAACCTACTCGACACTTCATCACCGGACGTCGCCTTCCTTACAGAAACCTGGATGAACGCCTCATCAGCTACCGACATCGCCATAGCCATCCCGGACGGCTACAAGATCATCCGAAAGGACCGCACCAACCAAACAGGAGCAGGCATCGCCATCGTCCATAAGAACACCATCCGCATCACGACCAGTTCCGACGATAACCTCGCTTCCGCCGAACAAATTCACTTCCAGATCCACACCGACCCCAAAACCACACTCAGAGGCACCCTCATCTACAGGCCACCAGGACCCCGCACACAATTCAGCGAAGACATCACTGACTTCATCAGCCCACACGCCCTCCCCTCCAAGGACTATATTCTACTGGGAGACCTCAACTTCCACCTTGAAAAGAAAAACTACAGCAACACCACTGCCCTCCTGGACAACCTGGCCAACCTCGGACTCGAACAACTTGTTGATACCCCCACTCACTATGCCGGGCACATGCTCGACCCAATCTTCACCTGCAGCAAGTACATCTCCTTCAACCACACCACAACTCTCCATTGGACGGACCACAGCTGCGTTCACTTCAACTACAACAAGACCACGACCCACAACCTCCCACAACCAATTCTCCGAAGAAACTGGAACAAAATTACCACCGACCTACTCTTCTCATCGCTACACCAAAACCCTTCTGCCAAATCATCAGACCCAAACCAAGCAGCCACCAACCTCACACAATGGATCACCCACAGCGCTGACGAACTAGCACCTTTGAAAAACCACCAAATCAAGCAAGGTAGCAAAAAAGCCCCCTGGTTCAACGATGACCTTAAGAAATCTAAGACGTTCTGTCGCACCCTCGAAAAAGCCTGGAGAAAAAACCCTACCACTGACAACCTGGCCACCTTCAGGAACGCCACCCGCAAACACCACCAACTGATACGATCCACCAAGAAACCAGCATTCAAGGATCGACTCGACAACAACGCCCACAACAGCAAGGAACTATTCAACATCGTCAAAGAATTTACCAACCCCACTGCCGGCACCAACGACATCACTCCCTCCCAAGACCTCTGCGACTCCCTAGCCTCATTCTTCCACAACAAAATCGCCGACATACATAACAGCTTTGAAAACCAGTCCGGAGACCAATCCTCCCCACCCACCTCTGAACCAAAACCCCCCTCTAACAACCTTTGCGACTGGAACCCTATCACCACTGAAGACACCATCCGCCTGATGAACTCCATCCACTCAGGATCACCAACCGACCCATTTCCCCACCACATTTTCAACAAAGCAGACTCCATCATCGCACCCCATCTCCGAGACGTCATCAACTGCTCCCTCAACTCCGCTACCTTCCCGGAAAGCTGGAAACATGCCGAACTCAGCGCCCTTCTGAAGAAACCCACAGCAGACCCTGCTGAACTTAAGAACTACCGCCCTATCTCGCTCCTCCTATTCCCTGCCAAGGTCATAGAGAAAGCCGTCAACAGTCAGCTCGCCGCCTTCCTAGAATCCAACAAATCCCTCGACCCCTCACAGTCCGGCTTCCGAGCCAAACACAGCACCGAAACCGCCCTCATCGCGGCAACAGACGACATTCGAACACTACTGGACAACGGAGAAACAGTTGCCCTCCTCCTACTTGACCTCTCCGCTGCCTTCGACACAGTCTGTCATAGCACCCTCATACAACGCCTCAGCAACGTCGGAATTCAATGGAAAAGCATTGGACTGGATCATCTCATTCCTCGCCGGAAGAACCCAGAGAATCCGCCTTCCCCCTTTTAGATCAGAGGCCACCGAAGTCATCTGCGTCGTACCACAAGTATCATCACTCAGTCCCACCCTCTTCAACGTATACATGAGACCCCTCGCATCCATCGCGCGCCAACACAACCTCAACATCATCTCCTACGCAGACGACACCCAGCTGATCCTCTCTCTCACCAAAGACCCTAACACCGCCAAAACCAACTTACACGAAGGAATGAAAGAAGTAACCGAGTGGATGAAGAACAGCTGTTTAAAACTGAACTCGGACAAAACGGAAGTCCTCATCTTAGGTTCATCCCCCACTGCCTGGGACGACTCATGGTGGCCACCGGCCTTGGGAACCGCACTCATACCTACGGACCATGCACGTAACCTGGGCTTCATCCTGGACTCCTCCCTCTCGATGACCACACAAGTCAACGCCGTCTCATCATCATGCTACAACACCCTACGCATGCTCAAAATAATCTTCCGTTCGATCCCCACCGAAACAAGAAAGACGGTCACCCACGCACTGGTCACAAGCCGACTGGATTACGGAAACACCCTCTACGCCGGAACCACAGCCAAACTACAGAAAAAACTCCAACGCATCCAAAACGCCTCAGCCAGACTCATACTAGACATCCCGCGCCAAGCTCACATCCCCGGCCACCTGAAAGACCTCCACTGGCTCCCCATCAACAAAAGAATAACGTTCCGTCCCCTCACCCACGCACACAAAGCCCTCTACGACCTAGGACCCGAATGCCTCAACACGCGCCTGTCCTTTTACACCCCCACCCGCCAACTACGATCGTCCAACCAAGCCCTCGCCACAATTCCGCGCATCCATAGATCCACCATGGGGGGAAGATCCTTCTCCTACTTAGCGGCCAAAACCTGGAATTCTCTCCCTACCCACCTCCGCCTTACACAGAACCATCTCTCCTTCAGAAAGCAACTAAAAACTTGGTTATTCGATAAGTAAAGTACCCCCCCTCCCTCAAGCGCCTTGAGACCCTCTGGGTGAGTAGTGCGCTATACAAATTCTTGAACTTGAACTTGAACTACTCACTCTCTACTCTCTACTCCTCATTCTCTACTCTCTACCTCTCTACCTCTCTCTCTACTACTGTCTACCTCTCTACCTCTCTACCTCCACCACTCACTCTACTACTCACTCTCTACTACTTTCTACTACTCTCTCTGATACTCACTCTCTACTACTAACTCTCTACTGCTCTCTCTCCACTACTCTCTACTACTCACTCTCTACTACTCTCTCTCTGATTGACTGACACTGACTGACTGACACTGACTGACACTGATTGACTGACACTGTTTGACTGACACTAACTGACTGACACTGACTGACAAACACTGACTAACACTGACTGCCTGATACTGACACTAACACTTACTGACTATTCTCTACATCTCTACTACTCTCTATTACTCACTCTCTACTACTCACTCTACTACTCAGTCTTTACTACTCACTCACTACTACTCTCTACTACTCACTCTCTACTACTCTCTCTCTACTACTCTCTACTACTCACTCTACTACTCACTCTCTACTACTCTCTACTACTCTCTCTCTGCTACTCACTCTCTACTACTCACTCTGTACTACTCACTCTGTACTACTCTCTACTACTCACTCTACTACTCACTCTCTACTACTCTCTACTACTCACTCTACTACTCACTCTCTACTACTCTCTACTACTCACTCTCTACTAATCACTCTACTACTTCGTACTACTCACTCTCTGCTACTCTTTCTACTTTTCTCTACTACTCACTCTCTACTCTCTAATATATCCCCCCTGATGGAAGAGGAGGAGTACAAATATTTGTATTGTGCTCACCCTAGATCCCAGTCCTCTATCTACTTCCAACGCTACATGAAAACATTAGTGACCCCCCCCCCCGGGAGACCGATAGTCTCCTCTATAGGATCACTATTGGAAAATACTTCCCGGTTCATTGACTACCATCTGAGACCTTATGTTATGGCACTGCCGTCTTATCTTAGGGATACGACTCATTTCCTTACAGTGATTGATGGTATACATTGGGAAAAAGATTTCATCCTAATTTCTTTGGATGTCAGTAGCCTATATACATGTATAAAACATGAGCTGGGCCTACAGGCTATACAACATTTCTTTAAAACCAGATCCACAACACTTTACCATCACTCTCAAATGATCATAAAAATTATCGAAATTTGCCTCACTAATAATTTCTTTTTCTTTGACGACGACATCTATAGACAGTCACAGGGCACAGCCACGGGAACCTGCTTCGCCCCCGGCTACGCAAATCTTTTCATGGGCTGGTGGGAGGAGCAGTTTGTCATGGAAATGACTGAATTTACCAACATTGCCCTGTGGCTGCGCTATATCGATGATATTTTTTTCATTTGGTGCGGGACTGAGGACACAGTTAAATCTTTTGTTGAGAAACTAAATGTGAACAACTTAAACTTACAGTTCACAAGTCATGTTAATGACAGCACCATGGAATTTCTTGATGTCCTTTTTGGAAGTCAAGAATGAGAAATTGACTACGAAGCTATTTCGCAAGAACACTGCAGGGAATGAATGAATAAATGAATGAATGGAAAATTTGTAATGCGCGAACTTAGCCCAAGGGCATCAAGGCGCAGGGACAGACAAACAAACAGTCTCAGAGTACCGAATACTGAACCACTAGTAAGCTTGAGAGAAAAGCCAAGTTTTTAACAGTCTACGAAAGACCAAATGGGAAGGCTAACTAGAGAGTTCGGGGGGGGAGGGAGTTCCATAATTTGGGAGCCAAGGTGGAAAAGGCTCTTCCACCTCACCTAGCCCTCGTGAATCTGGGAACCGAAAGCAGATTTCTGGAGGCAGAACGCAGAGTTCTCATAGGGGTATAAACTGAGACAAGAGAGCTGACGCCTGCAGAGCCTGAGCCAAATACCGCTCTTTGGGCAATACAAAGAAGTTTGAATGAAATCCTAGAGTGTATAGGGAGCCAATGGAGATCCTTCATAGCCTGGGTAGCCGAAGCCAGCCTGGGAAGGTTTAGTACCATCCTGGCAGCGGCATTCTGCACCATCTGGAGGCGATGGACAGAGCTCTTGTTAATGCCACTGTAAAGGGCATTACAATAATCAAGCCTGGAAGAGACCAGGGCAACTGTTGCCTGTTTCCGAGCTGCGGGGGACACATACGGGACGATTTTTTCAGATTCCTAATGATGGCACAACAGGTGGACACCATTATATTGACCTGGGGATCAAAAGATAAAGCTGAGTCAATCAGTTCTCCCAGATTCCTGGCGGAGAGGGTAGGATGAGGGCAGTCCCCCAGAGAGGGCGGCCACCAATCCTCAGACCACATATCCTGATTACCTCCAAAAAGCAGGACCTCCGTCTTTTGCCCGTTCAACTTCAAAAAATTCCGTACCATCCAATGAGATACTGCCTCCATGCATGCTCTGAATTTGAAGGCTGAGTCGTTAACCGACTGGGCGATGGAAACCATGATCTGAGTATCGTCGGCATACAATAGTACCTCAAATCCGAACGATCTCACCACTTTAGCAAGTGGGGTAACATAGATGTTGAATAAGAGCGGGCTTAATGAAGAGCCCTGAGGTACCCCACATTTCACCAACTGGGCGGAGAAGAGAAACTCGCCCAACTTAACTCTTTGCTCTCTTTGGTGAAGGAAAGAGGCAAGTAGCCTGAGGGCGATGTCATCCACCCCAATCCCCTCGAGCCTGGAAACTAAGATCGAAGGGGACAGGGTGTCAAAGGCTGCCGTGAGATCAAGCAGCACCAGCAGCGTAGTGTGTCGCCTAACAACCTCAGACCGGATGTTGTTGATCACAACTGTGAGGGCAGACTCTGTGCTGTGTGCAGCCCGAAACCCATGTTGGGAGGTGTCCAACAGGTTAGAACTCTCCAAGAAAGTGGACAGATGATGATTGAGATGGGTCTCCAGTATTTTGGCCGGGGCTGGAAGAAGTGAGATAGAACGATAATTTTTTAGAATTCCCGGGTCTAAGGAAGCCTTCTTGAGCAGTGGTTTAACAACTGCTGTTTTCCAGGATTGGGGAAAAATCCCTTGCGTGATAGCCAGGTTCATGACCTCTAGGAGAGGGGGGAGAGCCACCTCTCTACAAGCCTTCAGGATTTTCAAAGGAGAGGGGTCCAGAGGTGAACATGACTTGGTATCATCAAGAAGGCGATTCAGTTCTTCCAGTGTCAGGTGAGTAAAGCCAATGAAATGCGGTTTAGAGCTGGATTCGAGAGCCTCATCCTGAAAAGGAGAGGTCAGAAGGGAAAGGGATACGGAGTTAGTATTTAGCTCCAAGTTGAGAGTTTCAAGTGAGCTGTGGATATCAGCGATTTTTGAGTGAAAAAAGCTTGCGATATCGTCAGAGAGCTCCTGTGTCTCGACTGTAGGGTCAGCTGATTTAGGTGCTGATAGTGTGCCAATGATTTTGAAAAGGTCTCTGGAGGATTTTACGGAGGCAGTAAGATTGGTGTAATAGCTCTTTTTTTCCTCCACTATGGCTTTCTTGTATTCCCTCAACAGTGATGTGCGTTGGATTTTTCCCAGAGCATCAGGATGGGCGTGCCAGGACCTTTCCTTTTGTATATACTTCTGACGTAGAAGCCTGAGATGGTCAGAGTACCAGGGCATCGAGGGGCTTAATTCAAATAGCAGCCATCCCTCTAATCTGGTACGCAGCATCCCCTATGGGGAGTTGCTTAGTGCTAAGAGAAACTGTAGTACTGAGACATCCTTTGAGCAAGAGAAAAACATCATGTGCCAAAGGTTTTTTGAGAGAGGATACAGTAAAAAAGACTATCAAGGAAGCTGTGGCTAGGGTAGAATTGAAAACCTAGAGATGATTTATTATACCCCAAACAGAAAAATAAGGAAGAGGAATGTATCAGATTTATCACAACATTCTCAGGACAGGCAAATGCAGTGCGACAAATTCTTAAAAAACACTGGCATGTATTATTGACAGATAATCACTTTAGTAAGAATTTAGGAAGTAATCCACAAATCACTTTTAAGAAAAGTAGGACACTGAGAGACGAATTCAGCCACAATCATGTCAGGACAGTAACAACGAGGGATACCTTAACACCATATGGTTTCAGATGCTGCAAAAGATGCAAAGCCTGTAGGAACAGCAGGGACTGTGATAAATTACAGATACCTAATTCCAGCAGGGAGTTTGTGATTAAAAAGAACCTTACCTGTAACACCACACACAGTGTGCATGTCTTAATCTGCCCATGCGATAAGTGGTACGTTGGCAGCACCAAACACGAAGAAAAAAAACGAGTACTAGAACATCTGCGGGCAATTAAGAACAAAAATA
The DNA here is from genome assembly GCF_964261635.1 of Lissotriton helveticus. Lineage (NCBI taxonomy): Eukaryota > Metazoa > Chordata > Amphibia > Caudata > Salamandridae > Lissotriton > Lissotriton helveticus. The sequence continues at coordinate 710,329,620 of NC_136059.1, read as the reverse complement.
AACAATACCCGGTAGCCCGGCACTTCGCTGAAAATCATTTCATCGATGAAACCTTGCTATGTATGGAGGTAATTGGCACTGTGAATCTTGGAGCGAGAGTGGGCAATTGCGAACTATCGCTGCGAAAGTTGGAGTCACGATATCATTGATTTGGAAAGTCTTGTGGCAAAAGGTCTGAATGTGAGCGAAGAATTAGCAAATCATTTATGTGAATAGAATAGCTGTATCTGTATTCAGTTTAGCTGATATGTAATTTTAATCGTGTTTTATTTTAGATCTTGGGCCCTTCAATTTGGGCAACTTGCGGCACAGTTATTATTATTATTATTATTATTTATTTTTGTAAAGCGCGTAGTCACCAAGAGGTATCCCAGCGCTGGTAGACCCTGTCTCCTAAGTGCGAAAGGACGGGGGGGGGGAAATAAGAAAGGGGGGGAGATAAGAAGGGGCAGAACAGTCAGGAATGTGGCAAAAGTGACTCATTGGGGAAAAAGATAAGTTTTAAGCAACTTCCTAAAGCGGAGATATTGCGGTTCTAGTCGCAGGTCATGGGGAAGCAGGTTCCAGAGACGTGCAGTGTGGACCGCGAAACGTCTTCCTTCAGAGCGGGCTTTCTTGTGCCTGGGGGTCGTGATAAGGTTTTCCGTGACCGAACGGAGGGGTCTTGTGGGTTTGTAGGGTATAATGAATTTCCTGAGGACAAGGGGGCCTTGATTTCGTAGTAATTTGTGAGCCAGGCATAGAGCCTTAAATTTGACCCGCTCCCTTATCGGTAGCCAATGGAGGAGTTTTAGGGCCGGTTTAGCCGAAGCTCTGGCAGGGGTGTTTGTGAGAATCCGCGCCGCCATGTTCTGGATTCTCTGGAGCTTGTTCAGCGTTGCTTCGGGGGCGCCCAGATAGATCACATTGCTGTAATCCAGCCTTGAGAGTATTAGCCCTTGGATAAGCAGTTTTTGGGATTTAAGCGGTAATAGGGGCAGGACTTTCCTCAGTGATTTCAGAAGCCCGAAGCAGATCCCTGCTACTGTCTTTGCTTGTGTAGTGAACGTGAGGTTTTTGTCAAGCCACACACCAAGACTTTTTACTTCTTCTTTTGGAGCAGGGGGGGGGCCATACAGGCTGGCCAGATGTTGGAGGAGAGTGTGAGTCCTTTCGGGCCAAGGAGCAGAACCTCAGTTTTTGTCCCGTTTAATTTCAGGGCCGAGCTGTTCATCCAGCCGTGGACCTGCGTGAGGCAGTTGAGTAAGTCAGCTGATTGTTGTCTAGGGTGGGATAGCGACACCACTAATTGAGTGTCGTCCGCGTAGCTTACTACGCTCACTCCGAACGGGGTGATAACCTCCTCCAATGTGGACATGTAGATATTGAATAATGTTGGGCTCAGGGAGGAGCCCTGAGGCACCCCACATTGGAGGGGAATTTCGGAGGAGCGAGCGTTTTTCTCCCAGATCTGATAGTTCCGTTGGGTCAGAAAAGATGATAGCCAGGAGAGTGCCAGGCCATCTACACCAACTCTCTTGAGTCTTCTGATGAGAAGTTGGTGGTTAACGGTATCAAAGGCCGCACTTAGGTCGAGGAGGATCACTGCCACTGACCCCCCTTCGTCCAGTAGTGTTCTGGCCTCCTCCACTGCCGCCAGGAGGGCGATGTCGGTGCCCTGCCCCGGGCGGAAGCCCGTCTGGGAACTGTTTAGTTTGTTATTGTCTTCCAGGAACTGGGAAAGTTTCCTGTTAACCAGCTTTTCAGCAATCTTGCTGATTCCTGGGAGTAGGGAGATGGGCCTATAGTTGGCTAGATTTTCGGGGTCGAGGGAAGGTTTTTTTAATAGAGCTTTTACGACCGCTGTCTTCCAGCTCGGTGGTACAACAGCCTGTTGGAATGAGGCGTTGATCAACTGGGTCAGAGAGGGAATAACCGTGGGGGCTACCTCCTTGAGGATCCGAGTGGGGCGGGGTCCCTGGGGGATCCGCTCTTTATGGTTTGTAGCGTGCTGCCTACTTCTTCGACCGTGACTTGGCCCCAAGAGGAAAGGCAGCTGGGTATTGAGGAGTGTGGGAGGTGATGTACAGTGATGGAACAATCATTTGTACTCGTGGAAGCATGAATGGCATGGACTTGTACATCTTGAACCAGGAACTAGACACCTAGTTTGTGTAGATATTGCTTCTACTTTGCCCACTTGGGCTATATGTGGGATTTAAAAAGTATGATGGTATTGTCAGTCTCAATAAAGTTAAAGATTGAGGCATGTCACACTACAAGGATACAGATGAATATACAAGGGCTCCACAAGTTCTTAGTAAAGCGAGTGTGGCATTTACCATGAATTCTATTAATCAACTATGTGCCTATACATCGTTTCTGAGGAAATGACAATATGTAAATATGTAAATATCTAACAGTCGAATATGATTTACAAATTGTGGTTTCAACGTGTAAGTCAGTAAATAGCAATGAACTTTGTTGTTTATGAAAGAAACTGAGTGTATAGATCATCTAGAGAATGTTTTTCATGCAATTTTGCACACTGTAAGATGGCCATCAATGTTGCCCCTGGAATCACATGGGGGTGAACGTTTTTTCACGTAATGTTTGATGTGCATTTAAACATGGCGGCTACTTGTATTTACAAGCGTGATCAAGGGTTAATTTCCGAAACGCGTTGTTATTCCCTTGCCAAAATAAATTTATTGCAAGCATCTGGAGCGTCCGAGTGGTTCCTGTGTGAAGTGGAACTTGTGGAGTGAATATATATATATATATATATATATATATATATGCAAAAAAGAAGGAGAGAACTCTGGGTAGGTCTCAGTTTAGGTGGAAAGCAGCTCCTTTTAGAGCACTCTCAACACCAGCGACACTCTAGATCTGCTCACCTCAAATGTCTGTTTTTCTATCAAAGTTTTTAAGCATAGGATTAGACAGTGCTATCCATGCCGAGATAGAAAATGACAAAGTCTTTCGCCATTTAAACAGCAAAGTCTTTAAGCATAGGACTAGTACAGTGCAGTCCTTGCCGAGCTGTCAAATAACAAAAGCCATTTAACACTCCAGGCACAATATTACAGCTTTGAATTGGTAAAATACCAACTCAAGCCAACCTGAAATGATTAAAAGCAACCCCTGACACAGTGTTTCGCTCTAATTAGAGCTCTTCAGAGAGGTATAGCTTTGTCCAGACACAAGGGAGCACCCAGTATTAAGTCAAAACAAAACCCTTTCAGGCATAGAGTGACGCATAAATTATGCAAAAAAGAAGGAGAGAACTCTGGGTAGGTCTCAGTTTAGGTGGAAAGCAGCTCCTTTTAGAGCACTCTCAACACCAGCGACACTCTAGATCAGCTCACCTCAAATGTCTGTTTTTCTATCAAAGTTTTTAAGCATAGGATTAGACAGTGCTATCCATGCCGAGATAGAAAATGACAAAGTCTTTCGCCATTTAAACAGCAAAGTCTTTAAGCATAGGACTAGTACAGTGCAGTCCTTGCCGAGCTGTCAAATAACAAAAGCCATTTATCACTCCAGGCACAATATTACAGCTTTCAATTGGTAAAATACCAACTCAAGCCAACCTGAAATGATTAAAAGCAACCCCTGACACAGTGTTTCGCTCTAATTAGAGCTCTTCAGAGAGGTATAGCTTTGTCCAGACACAAGGGAGCACCCAGTATTAAGTCAAAACAAAACCCTTTCAGGCATAGAGTGACGCATAAATTATGCAAAAAAGAAGGAGAGAACTCTGGGTAGGTCTCAGTTTAGGTGGAAAGCAGCTCCTTTTAGAGCACTCTCAACACCAGCGACACTCTAGATCTGCTCACCTCAAATGTCTGTTTTTCTATCAAAGTTTTTAAGCATAGGATTAGACAGTGCTATCCATGCCGAGATAGAAAATGACAAAGTCTTTCGCCATTTAAACAGCAAAGTCTTTAAGCATAGGACTAGTACAGTGCAGTCCTTGCCGAGCTGTCAAATAACAAAAGCCATTTATCACTCCAGGCACAATATTACAGCTTTGAATTGGTAAAATACCAACTCAAGCCAACCTGAAATGATTAAAAGCAACCCCTGACACAGTGTTTCGCTCTAATTAGAGCTCTTCAGAGAGGTATAGCTTTGTCCAGACACAAGGGAGCACCCAGTATTAAGTCAAAACAAAACCCTTTCAGGCATAGAGTGATGCATAAATTATGCAAAAAAGAAGGAGAGAACTCTGGGTAGGTCTCAGTTTAGGTGGAAAGCAGCTCCTTTTAGAGCACTCTCAACACCAGCGACACTCTAGATCTGCTCACCTCAAATGTCTGTTTTTCTATCAAAGTTTTTAAGCATAGGATTAGACAGTGCTATCCATGCCGAGATAGAAAATGACAAAGTCTTTCGCCATTTAAACAGCAAAGTCTTTAAGCATAGGACTAGTACAGTGCAGTCCTTGCCGAGCTGTCAAATAACAAAAGCCATTTATCACTCCAGGCACAATATTACAGCTTTGAATTGGTAAAATACCAACTCAAGCCAACCTGAAATGATTAAAAGCAACCCCTGACACAGTGTTTCGCTCTAATTAGAGCTCTTCAGAGAGGTATAGCTTTGTCCAGACACAAGGGAGCACCCAGTATTAAGTCAAAACAAAACCCTTTCAGGCATAGAGTGACGCATAAATTATGCAAAAAAGAAGGAGAGAACTCTGGGTAGGTCTCAGTTTAGGTGGAAAGCAGCTCCTTTTAGAGCACTCTCAACACCAGCGACACTCTAGATCTGCTCACCTCAAATGTCTGTTTTTCTATCAAAGTTTTTAAGCATAGGATTAGACAGTGCTATCCATGCCGAGATAGAAAATGACAAAGTCTTTCGCCATTTAAACAGCAAAGTCTTTAAGCATAGGACTAGTACAGTGCAGTCCTTGCCGAGCTGTCAAATAACAAAAGCCATTTATCACTCCAGGCACAATATTACAGCTTTGAATTGGTAAAATACCAACTCAAGCCAACCTGAAATGATTAAAAGCAACCCCTGACACAGTGTTTCGCTCTAATTATATAATATATATATTACCTACTGGCGATAGCCAGTAGGTATATATAGTTAGGATTGTTTTCCATAGGGAAATCGCAACATTCTATTGGGAATAACTTTGGTGCCGGTTGAGGAATCTTCCTGAAATTTTCCTTAACTTTGCCTCGCGGCGCTCCGCTCCTTCCCTGAAAGTTTGGGGGGGATTCGTCAAGCGGGGGCCGAGATAAAAGGGGGTCCCAAAACGTATTTCCCCGATGTTAATTTCCATAGGGCGGTTGGACTCACTTTTAGCCCGAACGGCTGAATGGTTTTCCACCAAACTTGGCAAAATTGTAGGGACTGGTAGCCCGATGTGCCTTTGCTATGTCTCAAGATATGTGCTCCAGTGGTTTATACGAAATGTAACTTTGAAAAAATATATATTGGGCTACATTGGGCTATATATATGTTAGAGCCCAAATGTAGCCCAATGTAGCCCAATATAGCCCAAAGATGGCCACCAGAGACAATAAAAAACAAATGTAGCTCAAATATCAGCCAGATGTAGCCCAACTATAGCCCAATGACAGAATGTCCCAGAGTGTTCTAAAGAACAACTAGAGCGCTAACAGTCTTACTTATGACAAAAGTATGGGACACCTGTAGTCATCTTGATTGGAATAAAGTGTTAACACTTAAAACATTTTATTTGCAAAGGAACAAAATGAGGGGGTTCATTTTGCTATAGAAATTATGATTAGTGCTGAAGAAAGAAAAATTAGGGCACATTTTGAGTGACTTCTCAAATCCTCTTATATTTCATTAAAAAAATTCTGATATGCAGTCTCTCAAGATGGCCACCAGAGACAAAAGAGCCCAAATGTAGCCCAAATATCAGCCAGATGTAGCCCAACTATAGCCCAATGACAGAATGTCCCAGAGTGTTCTAAAAAACAACTAGAACGCTAACAGTCTTACTTATGACAAAAGTATGGCACACCTGAAGTCATCTTGATTGGAATAATGTGGTAACACTTAATACATTTAATTTGAAAAGGAACAAAATGAGGGGTTTCATTTTGCCATAGAAATTTTATATATATATATATTCACTGAAAAAACCATAGGTTACACACCAGTTATAGTTAGGAATTAGCATTTAAAAAACCTTTGAAATTCACTGAAAAAACCATAGGTTTCAGGCCTTATATAGTTAGGAATCAGCATTTAAAAAACCTTTGAAATTCACTGAAAAAACCATAGGTTTCAGGCCTTATATAGTTAGGAATTAGCATTTAAAAAAACCTTTGAAATTCACTGAAAAAACCATAGGTTTCAGGAGTTATATAGTTAGGAATTCGTTTTTAAAAAACCTTTGAAATTCACTCAAAAAACTATAAGTTTCAGTGGTGTTATAGTTAGCTGGACATTTTACTCATACAAAACCAATGAAATTGCTCCTATATAGTTAGTTGTACTAACTATATTTCGGGCACCCGCAATCCACTGCTGATGATGTCACATATTAGATCATTCATGACATGGTCAGTGACATCACTGATGACATCTCAAATGACATCACTGATGACATCACTGATGACATCATCCACGTGACAATCACATACACCTTTTCATACACTATTACAATTTTTCATCACTGTTTGTAAAATACAGAGTATCATATTTAAATCCATTGTCACAGCAATACAAGTATCTAAAAATCCACTCAGTGATTCATAGATGTATACACACATCTAATCACTTACCTATGGATTCACTCATACATGCTGTCAATGAACAATAGAACACTTTCAAAAATACTTATACATCTATATCGACATTAAACAACAGCACGCATCCTATTCACATATGAAGTCATCCTACTCACTTATGCAAACAATGGATCATACTTACATATTTACTTAGCAAAACACTTATACAAACACCACTTCTTCTATTCATTTAGATAGTAAGTCATACTTAGTGAATTATAAAATCATTATTACAAGTATACAGTTATCCATACAGTCGCTCACACAATCATTGTGTCTTATGTATACTTATTTATATACAACAACTGACACATACACTGCCTTTTATTTTTCTAGTTTGTTGGACCTGTACCTTTGAGAAATATATTTGCTCATCACCACACCCATAAAGAGATTCCCTCACCCAAACTGTTAGAACATGTAGTTTTAACTTCATATATCTACTGAATCAACTATTCACACATCTTTAGACAGTCACACACCCCCCACCGAACCACACACACTTTCACACTCCCATACAAATACTCGGTTAACTAACCAATAACTAATATAGACTTTCATATAGCTAGTAACCAACTTTAGAATCAGTTTACACAACAACTGACAAAGTGATACAGATATTCACACAGTTTAGTCACTATCCACTATATTTAGTGAGACATTATAAATTGGTTAAGTAAACAGTCAATTACACTGCTACTAAATCCTCCATCCAAATATTTATTTATATATATCCACTCATTCTTCAATGTAAATTGCTATATATATAATGCATATTTAAATAACGAAGCAAACCACATTCACTGGATGATGTCATCAGTGATGTCATCAGTGATGTCATTTGAGATGTCATCAGTGATGTCACTGACCATGTCATGAATGATCTAATATGTGACATCATCAGCAGTGGATTGCGGGTGCGCGAAATATAGTTGGTACAACTAACTATATAGGAGCAATTTCATTGGTTTTGTATGAGTAAAATGTCCAGCTAACTATACCACCACTAAAACTTATAGTTTTTTGAGTTAATATATATATATATATATATATATATATATATATATATATATATATATATATATATATATATATTATTTATTTTTTCACTGAAAAGCCATAGGTTTTAGGGGTTTTAAAGTTAGCTGGACATTTCACTCATACAAACCATTGAGCGCCCGCAATCCACTGGTGATGATGTCACATATTACATCATTCATGAGATGGTCAGTGACATCACTGATGACATCTCAAATTACATCACTGAGGACATCACTGATGACATCATCCAGTGAATGTGGTTTGGTTTGATATTTAAATATGTATTATTCTATAAATAGCAATCTGCATTTAAGAATCAGTGAATATTTTCCTATCTTGAGAGAGGATTTAGTAGCAGTGTGATTGACTGTTTACTTGACTAATTTATAGTGTCACACTAAATATATTGGATAGTGACTAAACTGCGTGAATATCTGTATTATTTTGTCAGTTGTTGTGTAAACTGCTGCACCAGTTAGTTACTAGCTACTTGAAAGTCTATATTAGTTATTGGTTAGTTAACTGATTATTTGTATGGGAGAGTGAATCTGTGTGTGGTTCGGTGGGGGGTCTGTGACTTCTCAATGATGTGTCAATAGTTGATTCAGTAGGTATATGACGTTAAGACTACATGTTATAATAGTTGTTTGAGTTAGTTAATATGTATATGGATGTGCTGATGAGCAAATATTTCTCTCAATGGTACATGTCCAACAAACTAGAATAATAAAAGTTAGTGTATGTGACATTTGTTGTATATAAATAAGTATACATAAGACTCAGTGATTGCATGAGTGACTCTACGGATAACTATATACTAGTAATAGTGATTTTATAACACACTAAGGGGCCCATTACGATGACGAGCGGATTGCCCCCCCCAGGCTGGCGGTAGCCACCGCCAACCTGGCGGGGGAAATCCGCCCGAGATCGTTGCACTAAAGACCCCCCGCCATTTCAGGATGGCAGGGGGACCTCGGCGGACAGAAAGACCGTCTGCTGCTTTTCCACCCCGGTTGCCTTGCGGCCGGGGCGGAAAAGGAATAATATGGTGGCGGTGTCTATCAGACACCGCCAGCCATATTAGGATGCCCTTCCTGACATGCTTGCCACCGAAAGGCATGGGGAGACTCCCTGCGGGGGCCCGTTGTGGGCCCCCTGGGAGTCCGGGGGTGGGGGGTGCACATGGGGGTACCTATGGAACCCCCCCGCATTTCAAAGTGCAACATGGCAGGCACCGCGCGGTGCCTGTCATGTTGTGCTTTGAAATGCACAACGTGCATTTTTACCATTGCGGCGGGCGGTGCAGAAAGCGCCGCCCGCCGCAATGGTAAAAATACAGGATGCGCCCCCCTGTGTGGCGGGCGCATCCTAATGCTCAAGGCGGGACCGCCGCTCCTATGGTGGGCGGTCCCGTTTTGCACGATGTATATATGTATGTATAATCCCTCCTAGTTTGTACTCAATTATTTTGCGATATTTTGCATGAAGTGTCCAACTATATATTTGATAATTATTATTTTTTGGATATATCGGCACATTAATATGATTGAATAGTGTGTTGTTTCATATGCCCTTGTATTATACAACTAATGTCCCCCTTACAAACTTGCTTTCCATGTCTATTTTGGATCTGTCCAATCAAAATTGAGCACTTGCACTTTAAATATTTTACCCTCACTCACTATCGCTGTCATGTGAGCAAGGCACAGGGGTGCCGGAACGTTATGAAACCGACAGGCGAATAAAAGATTGAACACCGTGAAATTGGTCCGTGCTTTGTGTTTCTGTGCCAGCTGGAAGTGCGACGCGCGGAAATACTTTGGTCAGCAATATATTTAGCCGCTGGGATCTACGCGGCTATACAAGAGACCCTCTCCAAACAACGGAACTTTTCAGGTCAACGCCATTTCAAGTGGATTCGTACCCAGGTTTTGCTGGGTGTCTTTGGTCTTCCGGGAGGAAGAAAGCGTTTGACCCCTCCAACCGATACGGAGCAACCGGAAGCAGTAGGAGCCCTTGGAAAAATCCACGCCTGCAGCAGGACTGAGAGACGGGAGACCCGGGATGAGCATCGTGGCACCAGCGAGAAACAATTCCTATCGTGTTTGAAGGTGGAGAGCTACACGGCACCGTGGTAAGCAGCGCGAGAGGCATATTACAAACATTCGGCGGCTTTAACTACGTAACTAATTCGCATTAACACTATGTCGGCTGACAGCGTGAGGGAGCGGGAGGCTCGAATCCATGTTATGTTCTCTGAGGAACTCCCGGCCACGTCCGCTGCTGCACATGATAAGTCAGACACACAGGGTAACATCAACCCTGATTCATTACACAATAAGATCAAAGCCCTTGAGAAAAAATCTCGCCAAGAACAAAGTAAATGGTGGGAGGCGAGGTCCCTACAGAAATACGCGGAGGTGAATAGAGTGCCGAGGGGACTACGAATTTTGACATCGCCTACCTACGAAAATCCAAACCCTGATTTAATGCGGGAATGGGCGGACAATAATTTGGAGGCATCAAGACGCTCGTTTTGATTCTCATCAAATATGTGGAAATAGATCGGGCTAAATTGCTGGAGGAGATAGCTGTAATGAATGAAGAACTGGATGCATTAGGCGATTCTGAGGAGAAGACAAAACTCCTAAAGGAAATGTTTATTCGCCTAAAGAAGGAAGAAGAGAAAATAATTGCACGAAAAACGTACAAGTTCGCAAGCGACAGACAGGACTATCTTCTAGGGCAAATTTCACTTTCTCGAGAAAGAATGATGGAGTGAGAAAACCGGTTGGTGGTACACAACAAAAGACACAAGGAAAAAGAAATTACAAATGTGTACAACCAAATACTGGGGATACAACAGCTTCTGACTTCAGTTCAGAACCAGGAAGTGAAAATGAGCTGGAATCTAGAAACACCGATACCACAGACAGTGGCAAAAAACCATCTCCGGGCGAAGAGATTATTTTTTTATGCGAGGAACGCCTCCGTTCCCTAAGACCGGGGACGAGAAAAAATTACAAAGAAAATGGAAAAACTACGCCCGTAGAAGAAGGAGGAGGGCAAGGGCGAGGGCAAAATCCAGGGAATATGAATCAACAGAAGAGAAAAGGCAGGGGTCAGTGGTACAGAAAATGAGTGACTGTACCGAGCAAACAATAATAAATTTAACACCAATGAAATTAACCAGCAGGGAGGAGGAGATCCTTAGACTGGGTTTGTCTTATGCTCCTAAAACGAATATGAACTATGCAGCCACACGAGTAGACTTTTACAAAGCAACTCGTAAATTGAAACTAAAAAAGTACCACAAAATGCGCCAAGGAGGGATTACCGATGTAGCCCATGAGGCGGAACAAGACTTTTCTTTGACCCAGGAACTTAACACCTTAAGGATGAATGACGGTAATGATTCGATTAGCCACAATATGAGTGAAAGTAGCATGTCAGCAACATTACCTTCAACATCATCTATAACTATGCCACTCACCCCTTTCAAACCGCCATTGACGTTTTGCCCTATCATGCCTCGTGATGTAATTGACGTATTTCATGAGAATCTGGTGAGCGATCTTAAGGATCTACATGGCAAAATCAGTAAAACAAAATACAAAAATGACCAAACAACATCTGATTTTGAATCATTGGTGGAAAGACTCAAGAAGGACAATAAAATAATCGTCCGCAACCAGTGACAAAGGGGGTAATATCGTGCTTCTTACCAGAACAGACTATGACAAGGAGGCTTATTGGCAACTCAACAATAGGGACCACTATGAAAGACTCAAGGGGGACGAAATTAAGAAAATGCAAGATGAATACCATCTTTTGTTGCAAGAATGGAAATCACAAAAACTGTTGAGTAAGTCCGAATATGAATATCTTAAAACGGACCACCCAGTGATACCCTCCCTATATTTCATCCCAAAAGTCCACAAAGACAGGAACAATCCCCCTGGTAGACCTATCATCTCAGCCAGGGGGAGTCTATTGGAACAGACATCTATATACATAGACTATTTCCTCCAAACTTATGTTCAAGGATTGAAATCCTATGTCAAGGACACGGGAAATTTCCTGTCAAAAATCAGCAACATACAGGTACGAGAGGGTGATTGGCTAATTGCCCTCGATGTTACATCCCTCTACACGAGTATTCGCCACACGGATGGTGTGGCGGCTGTACAGTATTACTTGGGGAGGAGGGATGATAGATTTCATCAACATAATGTTATGCTGATTTCAATGTTGAACTTTTGCCTCAAACATAATATATTTATGTACAATAGTCTGATTTGCAGGCAACTGCAGGGTGTAGCTATGGGGGCCAGTTTTTCCCCAAGCTTCGCGTGTCTTCACATGGGAGCTTGGGAGGAACTGGTCCTCCATTGTCGTTACCAATATGAAATGGAGAACCATGTCATTAGTTGGCATAGGTTCATAGATGACTTGTTTGTTGTATGGAGGGGGGAAAAGGAGAAGGTATTAGAATTCATTGATTGCCTGAACGATAATGAATTCAATATCCATTTTACTGCTGAATTAAGTCAACAACAAGTACCCTTCTTAGACACATTGGTGTACACGCGTAACAACAATCTGGAATCCAAAATGTACCGAAAAAGTACTGCGGGTAACACTACACTCTATGCAAGCAGCACACACCCAGGTCATTTTATCATGAGTATTCCGTATGGAGAGATGCTGCGTCTACGTAGATTGTGCAGCAATGATGATGATTTAATGGCAGCTCCAGAAGCAAGCGCTATGAGATTTAGAGAAAGGGGATATAGTCAGAAAACCATTGACGAGGCAATAAATAAATCTAAAAATCTTGATCGCCAATCCCTACTGAGTAAAAGCAACTTATCCACCAGCATTACTACTGGGAAAACAACTATTGATTCCAGGACTAGTCCAGGCGATGGTACATTTAGGATTATAATTGGCTACAGTTCCCACCATAAGGAGGTGAGGAAAATCATTAATAAAAGCTGGCCTATAGTCTTACAAGACCCCATAATTGGACATAATGTTCCCAAACGGGTCAAAAAAGTTCGCAGTCTCATTAGGGCGCCCAGAGATATTTAAAGAGCCGTCTAAACTGGTTAAGGCAGACATAAAATGGGTCAAGACTGCTTTTAAACTTCATAGAGGGATGGATAGAGAGGGCTCCGAGTTGATTAAGCCTACCGTGAGAGCCCATCAGCTAGTCGTAACAACAGACAATGATCTGGAACTATATCTGAAGGTTGTTAATAACGCCAACCACAGATATCTATTAACCAAGTTTAGATTAAACAAATTTCATCTACTCCTCTCTGGGCGCCCCTGCTGGACCAAGGTATCAGACTTGAAATTATGTACCTGTGATGGTTTCTCTATAATGGATACTGCCCACTTCATGTTCTTTTGTGGTTATTTTACTGATATACGGAAAAAATTTATTATACCCCTACTAAAGGATAAGGGGTTTAAACAAGTGAAACCTGCCCTATTATACCTTCAACTGCTGTCTAATGTGTGGGAAATTTTTAATGTTGCCACTTTTTTAAGTATAGCTATGAGACTGAGGGAAAAACTTGCCAGCTTAAAATAATAGCTTTCTGTGATTTATTTTTTATAATGAATATTCATTTCTTACTTAGATGAATTGTGTATGTTTTTAAATTCACATATGAACCCGATACTTAATTTTTAGTGTTTTCTAATTTTTATATTTTCTCTTTGGATGTTGTGTTGTTGTAGATAGCTAGTAATATTGCAATTTAAATGTTTTTTCCCTTTGTGGACCTCTGTATACTTTTGTGGTTTCTGTTATGAACCGAATAAAGTATTTTGACTGACTGGGTCAATATCACTTATAGTAGGGCTCCCAATATGAGAGACAGACTAGTGGATACTGCCCCAGAGGTCATTGCCAAAACAGTATGGTTTCAGAACTAGGGAGGATTCCATAAATGCAAATCTTGCAAAGCTTGCACACATGGTATCAACCGTACAAGCTATCATGATGGTTTTTGTAATAAAGAACACAAAATCACGAAAACCCTTACGTGCAAAACTGATTTTGCCGTATATGTTTTGGAATGTTCGTGCCCACTGCAATATGTGGGCAGTACGAAGCTACCTGTACATAAATGTATACTCCAACATTTACGGGCTATTTCAGCACAGGACAATACTTATCCCGTTGCACGTCACTTTAAAACCCACCACAATAGTGACAACAAGGATCTTAAATACTTTGTGGTAGATTCTGTTCTGGCTAGCAGGAGGGGCGGTAACAGAGAGGCAAAATTAAGAAAATTGAAACTAGATATATACTACTACTCAACAGTAAATACCCAGGAGGTTTAAATGTGAGGGAAGACCTTTATACCTGTTTACATTAAGGGAACCGAGCACTAAACTATGTAGAGGTATAGGAAAGCTTTGTTTATATTCTATGCCCTGTGATAGTTGATGGTATATTATCAGGTTTAATGACAACTTTTTGTTGTTTTACTCAACAGTGCCCTCTGTGTACCTCAAAAACCTTTTTCAGCTCTGGAAATAACTACAAACTTGTATTATGAACTTATCCCCGATATATCAACTGTTATAAGCCAAAAATCAAAAATTGAACATTGGAAAAGTGTGGGCGATCAGCGATTTCACAACATTTGGGCTCCTTAAGATTATGAAGATCACTTCCTATACTAATATGGATATGTAGAGGTCTAATGTATGACAATGTATGATATGATCTGATGTCTTTTCGACTATATATATTTTTAACTGGGCTCACTCAAATTTGTGTAAGGAATTATCTACAATATCATCAGCAGTACGGAATAGGAAGGAAATAAGAAATTGAATTGTTTTAATCTTAGCACTAGTCACTTATTTTATTAGGTGTGGGCACAACAGAATGTATTATGAGAAGTTAATATTCTGTTAGGTTGTCAGTGGCAAGATTAAATAGCACATTTGGATGAATATAAAAAAACAGCATGGTAAACAGATTGGGGAAGGGCGGTTGTCTATATGATTGTCTAGATGACGAGTTAAAGTATAGGATTATGTCCTACTTTTAGGTGACAAAAGGAAGAATTTGAGATGGAAAGAACTATCAAAGCTACAGGGGCTATTTAACTCTGTCCTATTGTAAATATACGAATTATTTATAATTTTGTATCTTCAACAATATGTATTTAACTTTGATAATCGCTCCTTATTTGTACTCAATTATTTAGCGATATTTGCATGAAGTGTCCAACTATATATTTGATAATTATAATTTTTTGGACATATCGGCACATTAATATGATTGAATAGTGTGTTGTTTCATATGCCCTTGTATTATACAACTAATATCCCCCTTACAAACTTGCTTTCCATGTCTATTTTGGATCTGTCCAATCAAAATTGAGCACTTGCACTTTAAATATTTTACCCTCACTCACTATTGCTGTCATGTGAGCAAGGCACAGGGGTGCCGAAACGTTATGAAACCGACATGCGAATAAAAGTTTGAACACCGTGAAATTGGTCCGTACTTTGTGTTTCTGTGGCAGCTGGCAGTGCGACGCGCGGAAATACTTTGGTCAGCAATATATATATATATATATATGTGTATGTATTTATAATTGTTATTAGGTTTCTAACATTTTATAATTCAATAAAATATGTATTTATTAATATTATTAAGTTAATATATATATCTTTTTAAATATGTATGTGTAATTTTCTTTATCTTACATTTATTATTTATAATTTTTAACTTTTTAAAATAATTCCATGTTTTATTATTATACTTATTACTTAATTACTTTATATTATTTTTAAGTCATTTAAAAAAAACGTAATTTTAAACAACTATATTTTAAACAGCGATATTTTGGTTTCAATATTTTTGTACTTACCTTTGTAGAGATAGGATGTCGATGTTCTGTCCATCGATATTCTGTACTCGATATTCTTGTAAGTTGATCTTTGGTTCATCGATATTCTTTCAGTGAATCATTTAGATGGTGTATTTTCAATTTTTAAAGTTAAATTTGTAACCATCAGAGGCAAATCCCAAAATGATAGTATTCACTCTATTCGAGTGTTCCTCCAGGTCATCGTCCTTTAGATAAATATCATCCACGTAGGACAATGCCTCCTCATCCAGATTTTGAAGTAATTCAGTTACTCTGGCTGAAAAAAACCTGGGCTGTTCTTATACCCCTAGGAAGTCGACAAAATTGCTCCTGGGACCCTAGTGCTGAGAATGCTGTCAAATATCTGCTCTCAGGCACAATATTTTGGCAAAAAAGTCAATTTGAGATATCTATTGTTTTGCATTTTTTCAGCACGATGTTATTCATTAATGCTGCACTCTGTGCATTTTGAACTGCAAATGTCTTACTGCAAGTATATTAAATGTCTGTAATGTAAAACTCAACGATTTGAATTGACTGGTTTTGATACTGGAAACAAAGGGTTATTCATCTGAGAGGTGCTAGTTTCAATCACACCTTAATATTCAAGTTAATCTAAGATCTCCCTGACTTGTTTTTTAGCTTCTTGCTTAATTGGATACTGCCTTTGTGCAGTTGGAGTATTTTTTTGTGAAATAATGTAGTGGGTTGAATCCTCATCCCCTCCGACATGGTTTTTGTATAGTGCCATGGCCTGGGCTACCGCCCACCCCCACGCTTATGTATATTTAAAATATTTAGGTAAATGGTCGGAGAATGCTGGTAAAATTACTGTGCCTCCCCTTGGGCAATCCATGATGAATGCTGGCGGCCAGTCCGGCTAACAAAATGTCATAGCCAAACATTAGGTTCTCCCAAAAAATACCTCTAACTGTCCTACATTTGTCCCCCTCCATTTGGAGTGCGATTTAATACAATTTATGTGGGACACTTACCCTAGTATCAGGTATTTCCACTGCGATATAATCATTCAAGTCCGCTGTCACTAGAAATTCCACAGGTTCTGGCAAGCTATTGCTCCTTCTGCCACACTGTCTAGCGTTGTCAGAGCCTATTCCCCGTTCGAAGTCGAGTCCTCAGAATTCTGGGCATGTCTGATCTCTAAACATGCAACCTTCTTCTATTTGAACTGTGATTTTGGTTTGGCTTTATCTTCTTTTTTGTAAGTATAGTCTTGAGCGTTCTACTTGTCTTTGGACTTGTATGCTCTTCTTATCTGTCTGACCGTCCTTCCCTCTCAGAGGTTTTCACCGAACCCTGAAAGGAACGAGAGGAACGTGTATCAGTATCCTGATACTTGTCAGGTTTCCTAATATTATCCCTATTCCTAAGGTTATACCTCCTTTTGGAGGGATCCTGCGGATTGAGATCTGTTTTATTTAACATTTTGTTTTTTGTTATTGTCCCACTTCTTTTTAGAAGAAGTAGGTGTCTGCTTGAAAGTCTCCTTCTCGGGACTACCCATCAGTTGTGGTTTTAACGCTTTTCTACCCAAACTGTCCCTGCCTAATTCTGCATACGCAGTTTCAATTATTTTGGGTAATTTGTGCTCCTGTTGTAAAGGACTGAACTCCCTTAGGCATTGGCGTTTGGCCACTGATGCTGCTTCCACTTTAATATTTGCTAATAGTATGGCTGATACCTGGGCATAGTTACCTAGTAACTTCATCCCTAAGTTCAGAGCATGTTCTGCTCTGTACATTTTGTATTTGTCTTTATATGTCTTGTACTACTGCTAATGACGGGATGCCATGAGTTCTGGCATATATGGCAGCGAAAACTGCACCCTACGAGGTACAATCCTCTATCTGTGGTGTTATCCCCATGTTTTTCATAAGCGCTAGTATTTGGGAATACTGCATCTAGCTGTGTTATTTGCTGGGCTATCCAGATTGGCATTTGTTCTCGTTTTGCAGGCATTTTACCCATTACTGCATGTAATGTTTGTGGTGTTATTTTAGGTGCTGTGTTTTGAACGTGAGCTGTATTTTTTTTGTCCTCATTTATGCGATCTTTGTTGTTTAAGCAACAGGATCACCTCTCACTGAACCCCTTGGAAATGAGGTTGGAGCCATGCCTTAAAACCAACGCCTTCCATGAGTTAACGTGTCACTGTTCCAGCCCCCGTAAAGTCATGAGATTCATAATCGCGTTTGTTTAAATCATTGGACAGCCCTTCCTACCACCTATGTTTGTCCCATAATTCCCAGTGATTTGTGCCCTTACAATCCCCTCTGACTCCAAATTCCTAATTTTTTTTACTGATCGAATCCGGTCATCCACCTTAGGGGGAGAAGGAAGAATACAATTAATACAAATCTCCCGTCTAGCAAGTAGCATGAGTGTAAACAAAAGGTGTTTTTTTTGTTACAATGATATTGGGTTCTTCATTATCCAGAATGCCAAAATTAATGGTTAAGGATCTTACCTAAATAGACGTATTTAAGCTCTTATCAATAGTCTTACCAATTTCACTCCAAAATGAATCAAGGTGTTGACAAGAGTAGAACATATGAATATCATTTGCTTCCTTCTCACCACATTTTGGGCATTTTTTCGTCACCTCGGAATTCATTTTTGACAACTTTTCGGGGGTCCAATAAGATCTGTGAAAAGTAAACAAATGATTTTTCCTAAGAGGTGTGGAAATTATAATTGTGGCATAAATAAGTGCAGGATACTTGCCAAGTTTGTTGCAAGTCTTGAGCCGGAAAGGTCTTCTTCCATTTTTGGTCTGGAATATCATATTCAGCATCCTTTTTTCTCCACTAAGTACCAGTACCACTTTGATACTTCTTTCTTCCCAGCAACTTTATGGAATTCACCCTCTCGGTTTGCAACATAGCCCGGCCAAGTTGCTTGATCTTTAGAGTAGCCAGACAGTTGGTAAAATTTAAACATAGATATTCCATTCTGCGTCATTTCCACTAGCTCGTCCCATGATTTTAAGTTGCCATTTTCCAAAAGATCTCCCCACTTTGCAATTCCGACCCTTTTCAGAGGAAGTGCTAGTGAGTCCTTCAAACAATCAGGAGTTCCTGGAGAGTTCCATATCGGTGCGTGGGGGCTGAAGTCCTGATAATGCTATATTTTCCTTATGTCTGACCAAAGTTTAAATGCTGATCTTGGCACCTTTAACTTGACTTCTTTTTTAAAACTTTTGGTGGCCAAAATTGTCGAGGCAGTGGTTATGTTTAGTTACTGCTTTCCAGTAAGCAGGATATGACTCGTAGTCTCGAAAATGATGCCTAATGTTCTTGAAATGGAAAGCTTTATAGTAAAACAGGAGATCCGGACCAGCTATCCCGCCTCAATATTTCTGACTCAATTTCTTTCAAGCTATCCCAGCCATTTTTGATGACCAAATGAAAGTATTCAATTCACTCTGTATCTTTTTAATATGCCGTGAATTAAACTCCAGAGGGATTGTATTAAAAACAAAATTGAACTTTGGTAGGATAGCCATTTTTATTACATTGGCCTTCCCCATAAAAGTGATGGATAGACAATTCCATGACTTCAATATTTTCCTCATCTCTTTAGCTTTTAACTCCAAATTTGCCTGGGCGATATGCTCGATATTCCTTAAAACTTGAATCCTGAGATATCTATTTTTTTCTTTGGATTCAAATTGTGGGATTTATATGTTCCAATGTATTACCTTAGTTTTTTGGTAATTTATTTGGTATCCCGGGATTTCTCCAAAACCAGCTAGTAAGCTACTTATGCTGTTAAATGTCTCATTTAAATTGCTCGAATAGATCATTAAGTCATCAGCATATAAAGCCACTTTTACCTCCCAACTGTTAAAGTTAAAAAGGATAATTTCTTTAGCGGTCCTAACCACATTAGCTAGCGGCTCTATATATAGATTAAAGAGGTGCGGGGAGAGAGGACACCCCTGTCTAGTACCTCTTTTAATTTGAAAACTGTTTGATATGCTGCCATAAATAAGTATTTTCCCCATCAGAGCCGAATAGATATTTGCTATTGCCCTAGAAAAGTTTTGTCCTAAGTTGTTTTGTAGAATAACTTTTTGTAGGTATGACCAATTTACACGGTCAAAAGCTTTGGATGCATCGAAAGTAAATATTGCTAGGGGTACCTTCTCATGGACTGCAATATCGATAGTTCCAATCAGTTGGTGTGTGAGGTCATGCAGCTGTTTCCCTCTGATAAAGCCCTTCTGATCCTCAAGTATAAGCTTATCAGAAAGGGAGCCAAGTCTTTTTTGCTAAAACCTGAGCAAAGATTTTATAATCTACGTTAAGAAGCGAGACTGGCCTATATGACTCACAATAAGAGGGATATTTACCAGGTTTGAAAATCAAGCTAATCGTTGCCTCGTTCCAAAATTTAGGAATTGAATGACCCTCAAAAAAGATACTGTTAAACATATCAGTTAGTTTATGGGTGAGATAATCTTTCAAAGCTACATATAGTTCATTAGGTATAGCATTGGGCCCCGCTGCTTTACTTTTTTGAGGTTTTTATTGCCTTTAATACCTCATTCAGGGTAATTGCTGCATTTAAAATTTCCCAGGAGTCTACATCTAGCTTTGGGATTTGTGCCTTATTTAGATAAGTGTCCACTACCGTGGGTAGAGGTGCGAAATCCTCTTTGTATAATGACTGGAAAAAATGCTTGAAGGCTTCTTCAATACCTGCGTTGTCTTCTACTATCTGCCCGCTGTTTCCTGTATGGATAGCAGTTATCTTATTTCTATTAGACTCGGTTTTAAGCTTCCGAACTGAGAGTTTACAGCTATTCTCACCATACTCATAATTTGACAGGGAGCTAGCTTGCCATCTCTTCCTTATCTTTTCCTCCAAGAATAGGTCCAACTCCTGTTTCTTTTTCATAATTTCATCTTTCAAAATGTTTTGTTCTTCTTATGAGGTTGTAACTTCTAATTTTGCTTGTTCTTCTATTGAGTCAGCTTCTAATCATGATATTTGTAGCCTCTTCAGTTTGTTTTCACCTATCGCTAAACCAGCTAATGTTCCTCTAAGAACGGTTTATAGGCATGTAGGGAACTTCACCTTCACCGTTTTCTTTAAAGTAATTTTTGGTTGCTAGTCTTAGGACATCAATAACTTGTTGATCTAAAAGAAGTGTTCGATCCAAAGTCCACCTTTTCTCGCCTTGAACGGACTCAAGCTTTATATTTAATTGTACCAACGAGTGGTCAGCAGAGATGTGCGGGCAGATGTTGGACACGCCTAACTTTATTACTCAGGAGTTTATCAACCAAGAAAAAATCTATTCTAGAGGTGTGGCCATATTTATAATTCCTAAAGGTAAATATTTTAGTTCGGTCACCTCTGAGATGCCAAATATCCATTAAACCCAAATCATCTTTAAGCCTGTACAGGCATTCTCGCATTCTAGGTAGATTTAAAACTTTACCAGGGGGTGTCTATCTTTTTCTGGATCTAACAAACTGTTGTAGTCACCACCCAGTATAATTGGTGAGGACTGTAATATCAGCTGCGCATACAAAGATTGGAGAGGTGCAGGATTATCTATGTTAGGGCCATAGTATCCCACCACCAACAGTACACTATCTCTGACTTTTATATTTGCTATGGCCCACCTTCCTCTTGGATCTACGAATTGTCCTACCAACGTACAATGCGATGATTTTTTAATAATAATGGAAACGCCCTTAATGTTACATGATTGATTTGTACAAACAGACTCTCCAATCCATCTCTCATGTTTTATGATTTCAAGCCACTCATCTCTAAAGAGATGTGTTTCTTGTAATATGATTATATCGCTTTTCAACCATTTAAGGTCCTCAAAAAAATGTTGTTGTCTCCCCCTCGTTCTTAACCCGTTCACATTCCATGTCACTATTTTCAAGTCGCCCATTAGATATGGAATCTTTCCTGCTGCTTTTGATTCCAACAATGTTTGTAATACAGTTTACATATCGGACAAACACATTTTTTGGTTTTTTTCCCCAATTCTCCCCACACAAAAACAGTTCCAACAAGCGTGAAAAAGTAAAATAAAAACTTGTGTGTACCCCCACCCTGGAGAACCCTCCCCACTATCATTGAGCAATCCTAGTTGCCCAGTTTAAGGACCGCAATCGAACAAGCAAAAATTAGTTAGAGACAAGTTAGGCTCATCATGTTACTTATCCTTAATTGTTTTCATACGTACCAGAAATATCTCCACTTCTTTTGGGTCTCTAATGCTATAGGTATTATTACACCACATTATGTGTGAGAGGGCAGGAAATTTCATCTGGACAGTGGCTCCTTCTGCCCTAAGGTCTTGCACAAATTTTCCTAGGGCCCATTGCCTGTCGGCCGTTGCTTTGAATATATCCAAACAGATTTTGTAATTGTATCCATGTTTTGTGAGGGTGCCAGAATTTAGAGCCTTTTTCAGGATATGTTCTTTTATTGAATAGGATTTGAAGTTGACTAGGACTCTGCAAGAATTTTTCCTATCTGTATTGAGCATAAATAGGTCCCTATGGACACTTTGTATGTCTCTATCCAAATCTTTTTCGTCCATGTCTGGTATGAAACTTTTTAGGAGATTCACTATGAAGGACCTTATGTTCTGACCTTCTTGACCTTCAGGGATATTTAGTAAGCGTAAGTTATTTCTCCTAGAGGTATTTTCTAGGGTCTCAATTTTGTCCCTGAGTTCTCTCTCTGATAATGATTCTTTATCAATATCATTCTGACAGAGCCTTACTTCCTCCTTGATTTGTTCCAAAGCCGTTTCAACCACAACCACTCTGCCCACAAGTGCATTAACTTTAGTCTCCAGAGCCTCGAATTGTGGGGTCTCTTCTAGTACATCGTCTGTGGTAAGCTCTTTGTCTTCTCCTCAGTCATTTGACCTAAGACCTTGGTATTTATTTTGTGACTCCATTATGGTGAAAGAAGGTGAAGACATTGCGTTGAACGGACCACCTCTACATGCTGGCTTCTCTAAGATTTTGAAAAAAGAACGCAATGAGGGAGTAACTTTTAGATTTGAACCTTTCTTTAGTTGCTCTTTTTTTTGCAGTTTTTGCAGCTGTAGTAGAAATCACTGCAGCTGTAACTCCTTTAGTTTTCTGGACCCTCTGCCTCCTACTGATTTTAGGTGGACCATAAACCTGTGGTGTGCTCAGATCCTCTTCTTGCTCCTGGAGTGTATCAGCAGCTTTACCCAACAGGGCAGTAGCCTCACCCCCTGGCGACACCAGAATCAGCTTTTGGGAGTCATTTTCTAAACAGCTTGAAGTATCGTTAGAGTCAATAGGGGTATACTTGGGACTTTTGCCCACTGCGGGTGACGCGGATGACTTCAAAATGGAAGGACCCCTCTTCTCACCTTGACCCTTTTTCCTGATTGAATTCATGCAGGCAATGCTCTTTATCTCATCGTCAAGGTTAGTTGGCTGGCTATGAAAGCCCGTTTGGTAGTTATTATTCAGCCTATTCGAGTTATCTGGCTTGCCTTCAACATGACCAGCAGGGGGCCATACATACGATGTGCAAAAGCCTAGAAACCCCAAAAAACATTCAGATAAGTGAGAGGGCTTATAGGGGGCCCCCTGAAACTTTGCCCTATTGTGGCCCCACATAACTGTTGAGAAGTATAGGCAGCCTCTGCCCAAAAATCCCCTGTTTTGCTCCTTACTTGATCCACGCTGCCCGAGCTACTGAGAGGCCGCTTTAGGGCTGAGCAAAGCACACCTCCAAATGTTCCTCCGGATCTTGACCCGGATTCAGCTCTGCATGTACTGTAGTAACCTCGCATCGGCCAGATCATGCCGTCCCAGCAGCCCCCGCTCATCCTTCATGCTCCACGCAGTCTCACACAGCCTCGCCGAGTGCCGGGTGAGTGCTGGGTGAAGTCAGGCAAAGCAGCTGCAGCCACCGCTGCCAGACAAGAGCTTCCCACAGGTATGCGCACCCACTATCCCGCTCAGGGGCTTCATAGACAATCTTTTGTGGTGTCTTTTCCGGTGTATCCCTCGCCGACGCGCTGTTTACCACCGAGGGTGTTTACAGCCTGCTACAGCCGGTTAGTAGAGAAGCCAAAAAGTCTCTGAGTTGAGCCTTGTTGAGCCTTGTTCACATTATGACATATGTGTGCCGACTCGATTGAGGAGCTTGCGGCCCGGATGTTCAGCTGGCCGCCATGTTCTCCCTCGTGAGCTGTATTTGTTGCTACCATCGCTGGCTGGACTGTAAGTGTCCTCATGACGTATTGCGTCATGTTTCTGTAAAGTTTTATTAGTTCTTTGTGAAGTATGAGTAAGTCTCCTCCTGGCATTGTTTCGATGTCAGGATGTAGTGTGTAGGCTGCTAATATTGGCCATGTCGCTCCTTCTCTTCCAAGTGGACTGAGTCTTACTCTACTTTTTATATGGGGTAGGGTGCCTTTAAACCAGTATAAATGTTCCTGGAATGTGAGCGGAACCTCAATGTCCTCAAACAGACAGTATTCCCCTGGTGCATTTCCTTCTGTGTGGAAGTGAAATGTTTTTCTTTTTCCATTTCCTGCTGGGATTATAACCTACAGATAAAATGCCTCTATTCTGTATGATTTGGGTGCCTCAATCATGAAAGCTATTGTGCCATCCCTAGGTGTTAGAGCATGCGCAAACAATTTCAGGGTGACTGCAGTTCTAATCTTCCTTGTCATCTGTGAGTTGCAAGTTTTGCACAACTCCTCCCGCGTTATCCGCGTCTTCAGTCATTGTTTTAAGGAAGAAGTGTTTTCCAAGGAAACTAAGATAAGGTGTTTTGCACAATTTTAGGAACACTGTGTCCTTCAAGCTTGATTAACCAACAGCTAATACATAGGATTTTTTTGCCTACTCAGCCGTGGCGGAGTTTAGCCTACCCACTCCAGTATAGGGATTTCTGAGAATAGCATGACTGAACTACTCAGATTCTACTGTTAAGTAAGTACCCAACCAACGTTGGTGGTGCGATGCTGTGTAGTTCCTATAGAAAATATACAGGATCTTTAGACAACATACACTTTAGGATTGGAGTCAGAAGAACTCTGTTCACCTCCACTGGGTATGTTGACCCCATTTGTACCAACTAGCTCACAATGCCACTAGCATTTCCTCTTACCAAGGAGAGAATAGTTCTTGGCAACCATTGAACATGACATCCCTGATCCCTCAGGACCGTGGAAACAATATACTACCTTTCGCTCAGTCACTCGTGCTTACTTAGTCTGTCTCAGAGAGATACACAGAAGAAACAGGCTGGGCGTTTCCAATAATCCTTTATTGAACGGTTGTTATTCTGGTGTAAAATGGATGTGCTGCAACAACCGCTAGACAGTATAAGATATAAATGATTAACAGTACTATAAAGGTAAAAGGATGGTTGAGTTCTATCATCTTCCTAGAGTCATGAATGCATTCAAGTATATAAAACACATGATAACAGAAACTTACTCCTAAGATGCCTCCCTAACTAGATGTACCTAAGTGTACCTAGCATGGTTGAAGGTGTTAAGCTTCGAATTCCTCTAGGATTTAGTCAACACCGTTACCTGCAGTGTGAGACTGTGGGACCCCGACTTGGTATCGAGCTGAACACCCCGCGAGGGATGTTAGACCACTGTAAGCTGGAGTTTCTGCATACAGGTACCTCAGCGTCTCTGGTTGTGTGTAGGCTGGGAAGTCTAGGACTCCTTTGTCTATCTTAGCAAGATGTGATGTATATATACCCATGGGTCCTACCTTGCTGTATTAGTGTGTCGGTATAAGGTTGACGTCGGGCATGAGCTTTATGCATAGATTTTATACAGGAGCTAGTAGTCCTGCAGTGCTTCAGAGAATCCTCATGCATAATGTATACGATTTTGAACTAGGGAAAACCCATGTTCTGAATGCAGTGTAATATCTAGGTAAAAGATCAGTCCCTGTAAACTGTGGCAAGTGTAATGTAGGGAGAGAATATAGGTGAAAGGTAATAAGTTCACCGAGGCCTATATTATGGTACCTATATGGAATATAACAGGATCCCCAGGACCAAAATCAGCTGGTGGAGGGGGTCTTCATGCCCATAAGTGACTAGTAGAGAGAGAGTAATGGAGAGTAGTAGAGAGTGAGTAGTAGAGTAGTAGAGAGTGAGTGATAGAGAGTAGTAGAGAGTGAGTGATAGAGAGTAGTAGAGTTAGTAGTAGAGAGTAGTAGAGAGCGAGTAGTGGAGAGAGCAGTAGAGTAGTAGAGAGCGAGTAGTAGAGAGTGAGTACTAGAGAGTGAGTAGTAGAGAGAGTAGTAGAGAGTAGTAGAGAGTGAGTAGCAGAGAGTAGTAGAGAGTGAGTAGTGGAGAGGAGTAGTAGAGAGTGAGTAGTAGAGAGGAGTGGTAGAGAGTAGTAGTGAGTGAGTAGTAGAGAGAGAGTAGTAGAGAGTGAGTAGTAGCAAGTGAATAGTAGAGAGTAGTAGAGAGTGTGTAGTAGAGAGAGAGTAGTGAAGAGTAGTAGTAGGGAGTGAATAGTAGAGAGGAGTAGAGAAGTAGAGAGTGAGTAGTAGAGAGTTATAGGGAGTGAATAGTAGAGAGTAGCAGAGAGTGAATAGTAGAGAGAGTAGTAGAGAGTGAGTAGAAGAGTAGTAGAGAGTAGCCAGTCATTGTCAGCCAGTGTCAGTCAGTCAGTGTCAGTCAGTTAGTGTCAGTCAATCAGTGTCAGTCAGTGTCAGTCAATCAGTGTCAGTTAGTGTCAGTCAGTAATTCAGTGTCAGTGAGTCAGTGTCAGTCAATCAGTGTCAGTCAGTGTCAGTCAGTCAGTGTCAGTCAATCAGCGTCAGTCAGTGTCAGTCAATCAGTGTCAGTCAGTCAGTCAGTGTCAGTCAGTCAGTGTCAGTCAGCCAGTGTCAATCAGTCAGTGTCAGCTAGAGTAGCTCTGCTGACCTGGTTTTCTGACTCTAAAGCAGCTCTGCTGACCTGGTTCTCTGGCTCTATAGCATCTCTGCTGACCTGGTTCTCTCCCTCTAAAGCAGCTCTGCTGAGCTGGTTTCTCTGGCTCTACAGCAGGTCTGCTGATCTGGTTCTCTGGTTCTAGAGCAGCTCTGCTGACCCAGTTTGTAGGCTATAGAGCAGCTCTGCTGATATGGTTATGTGGCTCTACAACAGCTGTGCTGACCTGGTTCTCTAACTCTAAAGCAGCTCTGCTGACCCGGTTCTATGGCTCTAAAGCAGTTCTGCTGACATGGTTCTCTGGCTCTAGAGCAGCTCTGATGACCTGGTTCTCTCCCTCTAGAGAAGCTCTGCTGACCTGATTCTCTCCCTCCAAAGCAGCTCTACTGACCTGGTTTCCCTGGCTCCAGAGCAGCTCTGCTGACCTGGTTCTCTGGCTCTAGAACAGCTCTCTTGACCTGAAACTTAGGCTCCAGAGCAGCTCTGCTGACCTGGTTCTCTGGCTCCAAAGCAGCTCTGCTGGCCTGGTTCTCTGGCTCTAAAGCAGCTCTGCTGACCTGGTTCTCTCCCTCTAAAGCAGCTCTGCTGACCTGGTTTCTCTGGCTCTAGAGCAGCTCTGCTGACCTGGTTCTCTGGCTCTAGAGCAGCTCTTCTGACCTTGTTCTCTGGCTCTACAACAGCTCTGTTGATCCAGTTCTATGGTTCTAAAGCAGTTCTGCTGACCTGATTCTCTGGCTCTACAGCAGGTCTGCTGACCTGGTTCTCTGGCTCTAGAGCAGCTCTGCTGACCCAGTTCTTAGGCCATAGAGCAGCTCTCGTGATCTGGTTCTCTGGCTCTACAACAGCTCTGCTGACCTGGTTCTCTGGCTCTAAAGCAACTCTGCTGACCTGGTTCTATGGCTAAAAATCAGTTCTGCTGACATAGTTCTCTGGCTCTACAGCAGCTCTGCTGACCTGGTTCTCTGGCTCTAGAGCAGCTCTGCTGACCTTGTTCTCTGGCTCTACAACAGCTCTGTTGATCCAGTTCTATGGTTCTAAAGCAGTTCTGCTGACCTGATTCTCTGGCTCTAAAGCAGCTCTGTTGACCTGGTTCTCTCCCTCTAAAGCAGCTCTGCTGACCTGGTTTCTCTGGCTCTACAGCAGGTCTGCTGACCTGGTTCTCTGGCTCTAGAGCAGCTCTGCTGACCCAGTTCTTAGGCCATAGAGCAGCTCTCGTGATCTGGTTCTCTGGCTCTACAACAGCTCTGCTGACCTGATTCTCTGGCTCTAAAGCAGCTCTGCTGACCTGGTTCTATGGCTAAAAATCAGTTCTGCTGACATAGTTCTCTGGCTCTAGAGCAGCTCTGCTGACCTGGTTCTCTCCCTCTAGAGCAGCTCTACTGACCTGGTTGTCTCCCTCCAATGCAGCTCTACTGACCTGGTTTCTCTGGCTCTACAGCAGCTTTGCTGACCTGGTTCTCTGACTCTAGAGCAGCTCTGCTGACCTGGAACTTAGGCTCTAGAGCAGCTCTGCTGGCCTGGTTCTCTGGCTCTAAAGCAGCTCTGCTGACCTGGTTCTCTGGCTCTAAAGCAGCTCTGCTGGCTTAGGTACTCTGGCTCTAAAGCAGCTCTGCTGACCTGGTTCTCTCCCTCTAAAGCAGCTCTGCTGACCTGGTTTCTCTGGCTCTACAGCAGCTCTGCTGACCTGGTTCTCTTGCTCTAGAGCAGCTCTGCTGACCTAGTTCTTAGGCTCTAGAGCAGCTCTGCTGACCTGGATCTCTGGCTCTAGAGCAGCTATGCTTACCTGGAACGTAGGCTCTAGAGCAGCTCTTCTGACCTGGAACTTAGGCTCTAGAGCAGTTCTGCTGACCTGGTACTCTGGCTCTAAAGCAGCTCTGCTGACCTGGTTTTCTGGCTCTAAAGCAGCTCTGCTGGCCTGGTTCTCTGGCTCTAAAGCAGCTTTGCTGACCTGGTTCTCTCGCTCCAAAGAGTTCTGCTGACCTGGTTCCATGACTCTAAAGCAGTTCTGCTGGCCTGGTTCTCTCCCACTAAATCAGCTCTGCTGACCTGGTTCTCTGGTTTTACAACAGGTCTGCTGACCTGGCTCTCTGGCTCTAAAGCAGCTCTGATGACCTGTTTTCTCTGGCTTTACAGCAACTCTGCTGACCTGGTCTGTGACTCTAAAGCAGCTCTGCTGACCTGGTTCTCTGGCTCTACAGCAGCTCTGCTGACCTGGGTCTCTGGCTCTACAATGGCTCTGCTGACCTGGTTCTCTAGTCCTAAAGCAGCTCTGCTGACCTGGTTCTCTGGCTCTAAAGCAGCTCTGCTGACCTGGTTCTATGGCTAAAAATCAGTTCTGCTAACATAGTTCTCTGGCTCTAGAGCAGCTCTGCTGACCTGGTTCTCTCCCTCTAGAGCAGCTCTACTGACCTGGTTGTCTCCCTCCAATTCAGCTCTACTGACCTGGTTTCTCTGGCTCTACAGCAGCTTTGCTGACCTGGTTCTCTGACTCTAGAGCAGCTCTGCTGACCTGGAACTTAGGCTCTAGAGCAGCTCTGCTGGCCTGGTTCTCTGGCTCTAAAGCAGCTCTGCTGACCTGGTTCTCTGGCTCTAAAGCAGCTCTGCTGGCTTGGTACTCTGGCTCTAAAGCAGCTCTGCTGACCTGGTTCTCTCCCTCTAAAGCAGCTCTGCTGACCTGGTTTATCTGGCTCTACAGCAGCTCTGCTGACCTGGTTCTCTTGCTCTAGAGCAGCTCTGCTGACCTAGTTCTTAGGCTCTAGAGCAGCTCTGCTGACCTGGATCTCTGGCTCTAGAGCAGCTATGCTTACCTGGAACGTAGGCTCTAGAGCAGCTCTTCTGACCTGGAACTTAGGCTCTAGAGCAGTTCTGCTGACCTGGTACTCTGGCTCTAAAGCAGCTCTGCTGACCTGGTTTTCTGGCTCTAAAGCAGCTCTGCTGGCCTGGTTCTCTGGCTCTAAAGCAGCTTTGCTGACCTGGTTCTCTCGCTCCAAAGAGTTCTGCTGACCTGGTTCCATGACTCTAAAGCAGTTCTGCTGACCTGGTTCTCTCCCACTAAATCAGCTCTGCTGACCTGGTTCTCTGGCTTTACAACGGGTCTGCTGACCTGGCTCTCTGGCTCTAAAGCAGCTCTGATGACCTGTTTTCTCTGGCTTTACAGCAACTCTGCTGACCTGGTCTGTGACTCTAAAGCAGCTCTGCTGACCTGGTTCTCTGGCTCTACAGCAGCTCTGCTGACCTGGGTCTCTGGCTCTACAATGGCTCTGCTGACCTGGTTCTCTAGTCCTTAAGCAGCTCTGCTGACCTGTTTTCTCTGGCTTTACAGCAGCTCTGCTGACCTGGTTCCATGACTCTAAAGCAGCTCTGCTGACCTGGTTCTCTCCCTTTAAAGAGCTCTGCTGACCAGGTTATCTCACTCCAAAGCAGTTCTGCTGACCTGGTTCTCTCCCTCCAAAGCAGCTCTGCTGACCTGGCTCTCTGGCTCTACAACAGCTCTGTTGATCCAGTTCCATGTTTCTAAAGCAGTTCTGCTGACCTGATTCTCTGGCTCTAAAGCAGCTCTGTTGACCTGGTTCTCTCCCTCTAAAGCCACTCTGCTGACCTGGTTTCTCTGGCTCTAGAGCAGCTCTGCTGACCCATTTCTTAGGCTATAGAGCAGCTCTGCTGATCCGGTTCTCTGGCTCTACAACAGCTTTGCTGACCTGGTTCTCTGGCTATAAAGCAACTCTGCTTTCCTGGTTCAATGGCTATAAAGTAGTTTTGCTGACATGGTTCTCTGGCTCTAGAGCAGATCTACTGACCTGGTTCTCTCCCTCCAACGCAGCTCTACTGACCTGGTTTCTCTGGCTCTACAGCAGCTTTGCTGACCTGATTCTCTGGATCTAGAGACGCTCTGCTGACCTGGAACTTAGGCTCTAAAGCAACTCTGCTGACCTGGTTCTCTGGCTCTAAAGCAGCTCTGCTGGCCTGGTTCTCTGGTGTCAAAGCAGCTCTGCTGACCTGGTTCTCTCCCTCTAAAGTAGCTCTGTTGACCTGGTTTCTCTGGCTCTAAAGCAGCTCTGCTGACCTGGTTCTTAGGCTCTAGAGCAGCTCTGCTGACCTGGTCCTCTGGCTCTACAACAGCTCTGCTGACCCGGTTCTATGGCTCTAAAGCAGTTCTGTTGACCTGGTTCTCTGGCTCTAGAGCAGCTCTGCTGACCTGGTCCCTTGGCTCTAAAGCAGCTCTGCTGACCTGGTTCTCTAAATCTAAAGCAGCTCTGCTGACCTGGTTCTCTCGCTCTAAAGCAGCTCTACTGGCCTGGTTTCTCTGGCTCTAGAGCAGCTCTGCTGATCTGGTTCTAGGACTCTAGAGCAGTTCTGGTCACCTGGTTCTCTGGCTCTAAAGCAGCTCTGCTGACCTGGTTCTCTCGCTCTAAAGCAGCTCTACTGACCTGGTTCTCTGGCTCTACAGCAGCTCTGCTGACCTGGTTCTCGGCCTTTAGAGCAGCTCTGCTGACCTGGGGCTCTAAATCTAGAGCCGCTCTGCTGACCTGGGTCTCTGGTTCCAGAGCAGCTTTGCTGACCTATTTTCTCTGGATTTACAGCAGCTCTGCTGACCTGGTTCCATGACTCTAAAGCAGCTCTGCTGAACAGGTTCTATGGCTCTAATGCAGCTCGGCTGAACTGATTCTCTGGCTCTAGAGCAGCTCTGCTGACCTGGTTCTCTGGCTCTAAAGCAGCTCTGCTGCCTTGGTTCTATGACTCTGGAGCAGCTCTGCTGACCTGGTTCTCTTGCTCTAAAGCAGCTCTGCTGGCCTGGTTCTCTCCCTCTAAAAATCTCTGCTGACCAGGTTCTCTGACTATAAAGCAGTTCTGCTGACCTGGTTCTCTCCCTCTAAAGCAGCTCTGCTGACCTGGTTTCTCTGGCTCTACAGCAGCTCTGCTGACCTGGTTCTCGGCCTTTAGAGCAGCTCTGCTGACCTGGGTCTCTAAATCTAGAGCCGCTCTGCTGACCTGGGTCTCTGGTTCCAGAGCAGCTCTGCTGACCTATTTTCTCTGGCTTTAAAGCAGCTCTGCTGACCTGGTTCCATGACTCTAAAGCAGCTCTACTGACCTGGTACAGTGAAATGTGCACAATGTATGCAGTCGCTTAAACCCTTGCAGACTACTGAGTCAGTCCTGCAAAAGTCCAGGTAATAGTCATGCTTGTCTGGAATCACACTGTGAGTCTGTGTCCACTCCTAGAATCATCCTGACAGAAGCATGTCCTTATCTAATCTCTCTGCTGAAACGTAAGTGCTTATAAACTTATCTTGCTGTCAACTACTAGCACTCTAGGAACCCAGTCACTGTTTATGCAGTTGCAGAATGACTAAGGCATTGAGACAAGCAGTGGTACAGTGAAATGTGCACAATGTATGCGATCCCTTAACCCCTTGCAGACTACTGAGTCAGTCCTGCAAAAGTCCAGGTAATAGTCATGCTTGTCTGGAATCACACTGTGAGTCTGTGTCCACTCCTAGAATCATCCTGACAGAAGCATGTCCTTATGTAATCTCTCTGCTGAAACATAAGTGCTTATAAACTTATCTTGCTGTCAACTATTAGGATTCTAGGAACCCAGTCACTGTTTATGCAGTTGCAGAATGACTCGGGCATTGAGACAAGAAGTGGTACAGTCAAATGTGCACAATATATGCGTTCCCTTAACTCCTTGCAGACTACTGAGTCAGTCTTACAAAAGTCCAGGTAATAGTCATGCTTGTTTGGAATCACACTGTGAGTCTGTGTCCACTCCTACAATCATCCTGACAGAAGATTGTCCTTATCTAATCACTCTGCTGAAACATAAGTGCTTAAAAACTTATCCTGATGTCAACTCCTTGCACTCTAGTAACCCAGTTACTGTCTATGCACTTGGATGGAGGATTTAGTAGCTGTCTGACTGTTTGTTTAAGTGAGTAATTAAATGTGTCTCACTAAATATATAGGGTTGGTAACCAAACTATGTGAATGTGTGTATCACTGTCTCTGTTGTTGTATAACCTGCTGCATCAATTGGTCACTAACTACGTGAGTGTCTATATTAGTTATTTATTAGTTGGCTGAGTATTTGTAAGGGAGACTGAGTGTATCTGTGGTTGGGTGGGGGAGTTGTAACTCTATGCATAGATGTGTGAGGGGTTGATTGTCTAGGCATATGGGTTTAGGAGTGCTTACGGAAACAGTTGTTTGGATGTCTAAGTGTGTTTATGTGTGTGTTGGTAGGTGAATATATGTCAAACAACAAACAGTGGGAAGGGTCTGAGGGGAATAGTTTAAAGACCAGCTAACATCCAATCCCCCTATCCGACTTTCTAAACACAACAGGGATGCTAGGGTCTACAAAGAGAAGAAAAGTACAATAGACTAATACCTTCATAAATAGTTTATGTTAGGAGAGCAATGTAGTGTACGATAATACCCATCAGCCCACCCATAGGCGGAGACTCATCATCTGGGTTTCAGAAGAGACTGGTATTCGCTAAGCACCTCCTTGATTATATGGGAGGGTACTCGCAGCGAAACTACCAGTGATAGAGAAATGTGCACAGGATGTCAGTGGGTTGAGAGATGGAGTATTGTTGCAGTGTTGAAAGAAAAATTGTGAAATAGTGAAAGAAAATGTGTATTTAAGATTGCCTAGCGTGATGTCAAAAAACAAACTTTATTTGAGATAGAATCAACATGCTGGCAAGGTTAAAAGCAGCGTGAAGATAGTGTGTAAAAACAAATATCACTATCAGTTATGGAAGTAAATGGTCAACATGTTTCAGCCTTCTCAGGCTTTCGTCAGGACCTGCTGGTACGACACTACTGCAACGATATACAGTGAAAAACTAATATATAAATAAATAAATGACCTACCAGAGATAGATTATTCTTATTCTTATGGTGGTCTCAGTCATCATAAAAGATTAAATCTCCTATAACAAAAACCATTATAGATACAATAAGCAAAAACAGCCATGTGATAGGTATATCATTGTTCCACATTTCAGGTTGTAAACGTTTAAAAGAACTCACCCATATATTAATGAGGAGAAAGCCTCACCTCGCCTGGCACTCGCTCAGGTTAAAAGAGGCCCCGCTCTATAGGGATAAGAGGGGAAAAGTATATATAACACGCAATCTGTTATTTCAATTTATTTGTCAAAAGTAATCTTTTCAAAAGTGACTTCAAGCACTGTGTGTAGACCCACGAGGGGACCTCAGAAACCCAGGCAGTGAAAACGAACAAAACAGGCTAAATTCTGTTTATTAGATGGGTAAGTCCCCCAGTGCTGACTGTCAAATAGGGGGAAAGAAACACAAGAAGAAGGAATATAATCTATTCACATTAAATCATGAGTAGTGGTTTCACTCCCTAGTCTCGAAAATTAATAGTAAATGATCAAAACCCCATAATTAAAATGGATGGTCCGTCATCTTGAGAAGGGATGTCCATGAAAAGTGACCCACCTGTCCGTCGGTACCTCCTGCCGCCTTCTGAGCCGAGGGGAAGGTAGCAGGTGTACCGACGTGCAGGTTTACATAGGTGCACTGCGGACCGATATGGAAGCTTGGCTACTAGTTCGTGATTGGAGAATGAAATGAACCAATCAATAACGAGAGATGCGTGTAGCCAGGCGTCTACCGATTGGTTGTCAGAGGCGACCTGTATGCGGACCTGAATGAGAGCATACTAGTCCATATATCTAATGGGACAGCGCTTCCTTATTGGTCGAAGGCAGAGAAAGACGCCGCCTGACTCGTGTGGATAATTGCATTAACCCGGTCCGAGCAGTAAACAAAGAAAGAAAAAACAGCGGCAATGCTTAGTGTTCTGGTGCCACATTAATCCCAAAATCCGCGTGTTGGTCCGTAGGCCGATATGGAAGCTTGGCTGCTAGTTCGTGATTGGAGAATAAAATAAACCAATCAATAGCAAGAGATGCGTGTAGTCAAGCGTCTCCCCATTGGTTGTCAGAGACGACCTGTATGCGGACCTGAGTGAGAGCATACTAGTCCATATATCTAGTGGGACAGCGCTTCCTTATTGGTCGAAGGCAGAGAAAAGAGACGCCGCCTGACTAGTGTATTTCGGCCTTGTTCACTGCCACCACTGTGTCTATTCGACTTGGTGAGAGTTTGTTTCCGGTTGTAGGTATTAGACCAATCAGGGTTTAGGACTACTCAGCATGTTCTTATCCCACCGATATCCGTTATAAATCATCTCTCGCCTATGGACAACCACGCGGAGTTTGGGATTAATGTGGCACCAGAATACTAGATATTGCCGCTGTTTTTCTTTTTTCTTTGTTTACTGCTCGGACCTGGTTAATGCTTTTTCTTTGTCTACTGCTCGGACCTGGTTAATGCTATTATCTACACGAGTCAGGCGGCGTCTCTTTTCTCTGCCTTCGTCCAATAAGGAAGCGCTGTCCCACTAGATATATGGACTAGTATGCTCTCACTCAGGTCCGCATACAGGTCGTCTCTGACAACCAATGGGGAGACGCTTGACTACACGCATCTCTTGCTATTGATTGGTTCATTTTATTCTCCAATCACGAACTAGCAGCCAAGCTTCCATATCGGCCTACGGACCAACACGCGGATTTTGGGATTAATGTGGCACCAGAATACTAGGCATTGCCGCTGTTTTTTCTTTCTTTGTTTACTGCTCGGACCGGGTTAATGCAATTATCCACACGAGTCAGGCGGCGTCTTTCTCTGCCTTCGACCAATAAGGAAGCGCTGTCCCATTAGATATATGGACTAGTATGCTCTCATTCAGGTCCGCATACAGGTCGCCTCTGACAACCAATGGGTAGACGCCTGGCTACACGCATCTCTCGTTATTGATTGGTTCATTTCATTCTCCAATCACGAACTAGTAGCCAAGCTTCCATATCGGTCCGCAGTGCACCTATGTAAACCTGCACGTCGGTACACCTGCTACCTTCCCCTCGGCTCAGAAGGCGGCAGGAGGTACCGACGGACAGGTGAGTCACTTTTCATGGACATCCCTTCTCAAGATGACGGACCATCTATTTTAATTATGGGGTTTTGATCATTTACTATTAATTTTCGAGACTATGGAGTGAAACCACTACTCATGATTTAATGTGAATAGATTATATTCCTTCTTCTTGTGTTTCTTTCCCCCTATTTGACAGTCAGCACTGGGGGACTTACCCATCTAATAAACAGAATTTACCTTGTTTTGTTCGTTTTCACTGCCTGGGTTTCTGAGGTCCCCTTGTGGGTCTACACACAGTGCTTGAAGTCACTTTTGAAAAGATTACTTTTGACAAATAAATTGAAATAACAGATTGCATGTTATATATACTTTTCCCCTCTTATCCCTATAGAGCGGGGCCTCTTTTAACCTGAGCGAGTGCCAGGCGAGGTGAGGCTTTCTCCTCATTAATATATGGGTGAGTTCTTTCAAACGTTTACAACCTGAAATGTGGAACAATGATATACCTATCACATGGCTGTTTTTGCTTATTGTATCTATAATGGTTTTTGGTATAGGAGATTTCATCTTTTATGATGACTGAGACCACCATAAGAATAAGAATAATCTATCTCTGGTAGGTCATTTATTTATTTATATATTAGTTTTTCACTGTATATCGTTGCAGTAGTGTCGTACCAGCAGGTCCTGACGAAAGCCTGAGAAGGCTGAAACATGTTGACCATTTACTTCCATAACTGATAGTGATATTTGTTTTTACACACTATCTTCACGCTGCTTTTAACCTTGCCAGCATGTTGATTCTATCTCAAATAAAGTTTGTTTTTTGACATCACGCTAGGCAATCTTAAATATACATTTTCTTTCACTATTTCACAATTTTTCTTTCAACACTGCAACAATACTCCATCTCTCAACCCACTGACATCCTGTGCAGATTTATCTATCACTGGTGGTTTCGCTGCTAGTACCCTCCCATATAATCAAGGAGGTGCTTAGCGAATACCAGTCTCTTCTGAAACCCAGATGATGAGACTCCGCCTATGGGTGGGCTGATGGGTATTATCGTACACTACATTGCTCTCCTAACATAAACTATTTATGAAGGTATTAGTCTATTGTACTTTTCTTCTCTTTGTAGACCCTAGCATCCCTGTTGTGTTTAGAAAGGTGAATATATGTGTCAGTGGTACATCTCCAATAAAGTAGAAAAATAAAAAGCATTGTATATGAGGGTTGGTTTTAATAAATAAGTATACGTAAGAGTCAGTGATTGTGAGAGTAACTGTATGAATGAGTGTATAATTGTAATATTGATCTTTAACATAGTAACTATGATTTACTTTGTGTATGTCTAAATCAGGTGTTGTGTGTATAACTGTGTAGGTGAGTAAATGTAAGTGTGATTGATTCTTTTCATGAGTGAGTAGCATCACTGCATAACCGGCTAGGATGACTGCTGATGTGTCAATGTCTATATAGGTATATGAGTACATTTTATTGTGTTACCATTCTGTGAATTTCAAAGGTTTTTTAAATGCTAATTTCTAACTATACGTCTCTGAAACCTATGGTTTATTCAGTGAATATATGTATATATATTACCTACTGGTGGTCGCCAGTAGGTAGTTATAGTTAGGACCTAGTTTCCATAGAAGATCCGCAACATTCTATTGAGAATAACTTTGGCGCCGGTTGATGAATCTTCGCGATTTTTTCAAAGAAGATGGCCCGCTCTGCTCCGCTCCTTCCCTGAAAGTTTTGGGGGGATTTGTCAAGTGGGGGCTGAGAAAAAAGGGGGGGCCCAAAACGTGTTTTCCCCATGTTATTTTCCATAGGACGATTAGACACGGCTACAGCCCGAACTGCTGAACGGAATTACAAGAAATTTGGCAAAATGGTAGAGTCTGATTCGCAGATCACGCTTTTGCTCAAATGGTGTAAATCCCTCCTGTAGTTCCTGAGAAAATCAAAAGAAAAAAATATATATATCTAGGAGCGCGTACCGTACGCGTACGGTTCGCGTACGGTATGCGTACCTTTCCGAGCATGAGCTGCATGCTGATTGGCTGTCAACTGTCTGTCAACACTCCAAACCAGAAATTATTGGCAGCCATCTTGTTCCTCGGTAGACTGAGGCACGAGGAAGCAGAAAAACAAACATTTAGAACTCAAAAAGGGGGCAGGGTAGAAGCACCCTGACACCCTAGGCCTGCTCAGGGGGTCCCACGAGGACCCCCAAGGCCCCCCCCCATTTTTTTTTGGACAAAAAATCGGGGGGTACGAGTACCGTACGCGTACCATACGCATACCTTTCGGAGCAAGAGCTGCATGCTCATTGGCTTTCAACACTCTAAAACAAGGAAGTGTTGGCAGCCATCTTGTGCTCGGTAGACCAAGGCACAAGAAAGCAGAAAAACAAATGTTTAGAATGCAAAAAGGGGGCAGGGTAGAAACACCCTGACCCCCTAGGCCTGCTCAGGTGGTCCCACACGGACCCCCAAGGCCCCATTTTTTTTTTCAAAAAACCCGGTCTGCTTTTTTTCCAATTACCCCCCGGGGGGACCAAATCCCGGGGCATAGTGAAAAAGAAGTGTGGGGGGGGGCCAACCCCCTCCACCTTGCCCAGGGGACCACCACCCCCAGGGGCAAAGCAACACAGACCCCTGGTGCATACTGGAGGTTCCAAGGGGAATTGGTTCCCCCTCTGTAAAAGCGCCAGGGGGCTGCGTTGCAGAGAGGTGTAAGAAGGGACGTGGCCTCATTACACCTCTCTGCAATGCAGTCCCCTGGCGCATACTGGAGGTTCCTGGTGGGCTAGTTGGCCCCCATGGACCCCAGTATGCAAGGGGAATTAGTTCCCCCTCTGCAAACGCGCCCGGGGGCTGCGTTGGAGAGAGGTGTTAAAAGGGGCATGGCCTCATTACACCTCTCTGCAAGGCAGCCCCCTGGCGCATACTGGAGGTTCCCGGTCGGCTAGTTGGCCCCCCAGGGACCCCCAGTATGTAAGGGGACTTAATCCCCCAACTTAGAACACTCTACAGGGCACGTTAGCACAGTGGTGAAGGTAGGGGGCGGGCCCTGAGGTGATGTGAGTGCAAACATGTCCTGAGGCGCGTTTTAAGTTGAGGAATTAATTCCTGTTCAATCTGGACGTCCCCTAGGGGGCAACTAGTCCAACAGGTATCTCCAGTAAGCGCCACGGAGCTGTGTTGCAGAGTGTTGTAAAAAGCGGGCGTGCCCTTTGAACACCTCTCTGCAACGCGCGAGTTATAGTTAGCTGAACTAACTATAACGGGGGAATTTCAAAGGTTTTGTATGAGTGAAATGTCCAGCTAACTATAACATGTGTGAAACCTATGGTTTTTTCAATAAATTTGCAAGGTTTTTTAAATGCTAATTCCTAACTATAACATGTGTGAAACCTATGGTTTTTTCAATGAATTTGCAAGGTTTTTTAAATGCTAATTCCTAACTATAACTTGTGTGAAACCTATGGTTTTTTCAGTGAATATATATATATATATATATATATATATATATATATATATATATATATATATATCACACCAACCTCCTTCCTCACGGACAGAGCAGAGGCCACACAGGGGAATAGCTGGGAAACACTTTAATTTCGGCAAATGCATTTCGGCCTGACGGCCTTCCTCAGTGCCAGGCAGGATACAGGAGGTTTCTGCAGTCTTGAGCATTTAAAAGTCCTACTGCGTCGTAATAGGACAGCACAGCAGCAGCTCCGCCCCCACCAGGTATGTCTGTTCACTTGCTCCGGTTTTTCAGTTAGGCAGTGAACTACATGTCTCAGCATGCTGTAGGCTTACCGGTGACTGATGCTGGGGGCTGAAATAATGCCAAAGTGACCTTGCTGCTAGTAAAATGAACAAAGTTGCTATTAAAAAAAAATGTCCTGCTGCCATGTAGAACGAGTGTTTCCCTGGGTCCCCAGACCACGCCAACTTCCTTGTACCGGGATCCATGCAACAGGGGCAGGTATGGCAATGCATCCCGCCCAGTGTGAAGTGACATCACTTCGCAACCGTCTTCAATCCCTCCGGTAAGTAGAGGTGGGCCCCAACTCCTTCAATACCTTGAACATCGCACAAAGCTGCCGAGGCAGCAGCCAGAATAGTGGGGGCCAACTTGTAGCGTGGGCGCCTCTGTAACACATCACTGGCCGATGCGTAAAACATCACACCAACCTCCTTCCTCACGGACAGAGCAGAGGCCACACAGGGGAATAGCTGGGAAACACTTTAATATCGGCAAATGCATTTCGGCCTGATGGCCTTCCTCAGTGCCAGGCAGGATACAGGAGGTTTCTGCAGTCTCGAGCATTTAAAACTCCCACTGCGTCATAATAGGACAACACAGCAGCAACTCCGCCCCCACCAGGTGTGTCTGTTCACTAGCTCCGGTTTTTCAGTTAGGCAGTGAACTACATGTCCCAGCATGCTGTAGGCTTACCGGTGACTGACGCTGGGGGCTGAAATAATGCCAAAGTTACCTTGCTGCGTGTAAAACGAACAAAGTTCATTTATATATATTCCCAGTGTGTGACCAGATCCAACAGTCACTGCTTGAGGCGCACACTGACACAGTAAATTTTCAACGTTTCATTGAGTTTCTCGAAATAGATGGACAGACGCATTTCGGCTACGCCTTCCTCAATGTCACAAAATTCAATTGAAAGTGATGCAACTTTATACAGAAAACTGTGTAGACAAAATCATAAAAATCAAGAGAGGACTCACATTTCATGAAACGGCAACATCAATGAGGGACAAAAGTAAATGTTATCTCAAATCATTTTGGCGGCCATACTGGAAGGTCTTAAAATCATTCATCATTTACGATTCAATTGGATGATGCGAAAAATAATAACATTCTTATATCAGTTATATACATATATACATATATAAAACTCAACATACTAAATTCATTAGTGCATGAATCATTTGAGATCTACTAATTCTTGTTGAATTCACATGATTGTCACAATTTATAATACTCTCGCCCTGTATGGGCATCTGCATCATGTCAGACCTCCATAGACCGCTCCCCATAATTGTGCCCTGAATGGGCATTCTTATTACACTTTTGCCTAGGGAACTATTTCAATGTCTCTATTTACATTAATGTTGGTCGCTGTAGTTTACTTCAACTATTTTTCAATATTCAACATGGACCCAGAGCTCCTCATCATTGTTCAAACCCTGTGGGGCTTTGGTTTGCAATTCAATGATGTATCGGGATTCGAGTTTGCGTAACACTCTGACTCTATCGCCCCCTCTTTCTTTCTTTGCAACCTGATCTAAACAGAAGAATTTTAACAGATTGACATTCGAATTGTGTTGCTCTTCGAATATATATATATATTTCACAAGTGGCTGTGAAATACAGATTTCATCATCATAATAACATCCCCAAAACCAGTGTGCAAAGCTTCACCATTGAGGAGGCTACTAGGAATATGTGCCATGGAGGACTAAAACATGTTGTAATACTTTCTAAATTAAGCAGCAACAAATGTAGAAGAGGTGTGAGGTAAGCCCGGGCTTAGCAGGCGGAGTTGCTCAATGCAGAGCTCTACGGAGTTGGCCAAAAACTCTGTGGAGATCCGCTCCATGCCTCCCAACCCCTGCAACAAATATCTTTTTTACATAAAATGTCAAATGAAAGTAAAATAAAAGGTCACTTACCTTATCGCGGCGTCCCAGGCTGCCCTCCTCCTCCTCGCTGTAATCCTGTAGGTCATGGTAGGATTGCGCATGCGTGCCCATGCCCAGTCCGACCATGACGTAGGTCTGACGTAGGGGATTACGGCGAGGAGGAGGAGGGCAGCCCGGGATGCCACGATAAGGTAAGTGCGCTTTTATTTTGCTTTAATTTTACATTTTATGTAAAAAATATTTATTGTGGGAGTGGGAGGTGGGAGGGTCCAGGGCTGAACTCCGCTCTGTTGCGGAGTTGGAAGTTTTGCAAGAACTTCACGTTCTCCGCGGACCACGGAGAATGCAAAATTCCGCAAACTCCACCAGTGAAGTGGATTTCGGTGCCCAGGGTTGGTGTGAGGCACAGAGATAGAAAGAGATTGACAGAGAAAATAATACAGAGTAGGGGATCCAAAGCCTGTATGCAGCAAGGGTTAGCTTCCCATAGTGGGTTGAGGATCAGCTTTTCCACAGGTGAGGCCCTGTGGTCAACGCCCCCTGCACACAACCGAAGGTTATGTGGGGTTTGGTCACCTGCAATGAGTTGGGTGCTTTTTCTTTGCTTCACTTCATTTGCCCTAGTGGACAATGTATACAGACATTAACCAAGAAGGACCTGGCATGTTTTTTTCCATTGCCCAGAGTTGACGCTCTGTACCTGGACTCATTTTGTATTTCGGTTATTTCTCCCCTCCCTAATAACAGTTGACTGAGGTCCTAATTGAAAAAATCCTAATTCCTTTTCTATTTTTACAAAAAGAAATCTAGAAATCTTTAACGTATTTGTAAACACACATTGATCTGTTGTGACTCAGTTAACACTGTGTGGGCATGCCTATAGATGGATGTGTGTGTATGTATATGTGTGCATGTGTGTGTGTGTGTGTGCATGTGTGTGCATGTGCGCGTGTGTTGACCTAAGGATGAAAGACACATGCACACACCTTCAGGCCCAGAAACACATGAGACGGCTCACAAGTAGAAGGTAGATGCAGTTGTTAGCAAAATACATTTTTCGCTACTTATTCTGTGTTGGCATGAGTGAATAGAAATGTGATGGTATGTTGTGTAGGGATTGTCAGTGAATGATGCAAGACGTCTTCAAAGTGGTGCAGGCAATACTCAGAGATTATGGGGTGGAGATTGCATAAAGGGATAGGAGTCTGCCTCACCTGGGGTTTCCTCACCATGAGATGATGGGGCTAAAACAAGACCTGTTTGGGAAGAAAGAACGAGGAGGGCAACATTGTTGTCTGAAAGGTATGAACCTATCTTTTAAACATTACTAAGTCATCCCTAATTTGGCATTGTAGCACATAAGGAAGGTTGCATGAAATTTAAAAGCAGGGCATGCAGAATGCTAATGTTAACAAGTACATAATGTGACTAGCACCCAAAGGCTATTTTGCACTCTTGCAGGCCTAGCTGCTGCTTGTAGAAAACCAGAGTACAGATTAAAATCCTAATACTGTATCTCGGGAAAGGAACCTGATAGAAAAATAATGAAACAATAATTTTTATAGATATTTAAAACCCACTTAAATAATGAAGATAGGAATACTCCTTTTCCCTGCCTGACTTTCCTGGAGGCTAATTGGCTTTGGTTCTACAGCTTCTCCCAGGTAGTAGTTAACCTTGAATAGGTGTGAATAGGTCTGAAATGGGTGCCAGGAGCAAACAATAGGCTAACCTGAATGGGCAGAGATGACTCTTCTGAACATCACAGAATATGCATTCTTTCAGATCCACTGTCTCATTAATGAAGAACTCTGCTTTGTCCTACCAGACTTGCATTTCTGGGTTTATTGTGGGCACAGTGGCTGCCTCCAACTGGATTTTAAAGTGAG
The DNA here is from genome assembly GCF_964261635.1 of Lissotriton helveticus. Lineage (NCBI taxonomy): Eukaryota > Metazoa > Chordata > Amphibia > Caudata > Salamandridae > Lissotriton > Lissotriton helveticus. The sequence goes on along the minus strand of NC_136059.1, from coordinate 710,286,381 downwards.
ATGTAGGAGGATACTAGGATTACCATAGTACACTCCTCACACATACCCCTAGCCCTCAGGCCTGGAGTTTAGTATGGCTGATAGCAATCACCATTTTTAAATTGCCCAAAGAAGTTGGCCTCAGGAATATCTACCCTATGGGTTAGGACATGCCCATGAGTCATTTACATCCATTAGCTAGTGCCAGGCATTAATGTGGCTCCTCCATGCACACTCTTTAGAACACTTTATGGACCGACGGAAGATCAGAAGAGGATTGAACATGCCGTCTGCCACCTGAGATGAGCCATAAAGAACTGGACCTGCTCCCTCTTGCACCCAGGACAAAGAAGTAAACTCCAAGAGTCCTTTGGCTGACCTCCTTTGAAAATGCAGGGATACAGCAATCTTTAAGAAGCCTTTCCCTATAAGTACCCAGCTGATCATTGGCAATTGGACTTCTATTGGATCCTGTGCCTGGCACACTGTGAGTCTATAGTGTACTCTTGTGGTAGATTTGAACTTTAAGGACTAAATCAAAAGGTAAAATACCAGTCCATGCAAGGGCCTGATTTCTGTCTTCTTTCCTTCACCTCCAATGTGAGTTGTTAACAAACCCCCTCCAACTTGAATGGGTTAATCTGTATGAGCAGATATTTCAGGAGTATCAACGAGAGATGTTGACCAAATATGAAACAATTATTATGTGTTTTATTTATTTGACTCTTTTATTGCGAATCATTCTGTAATGTTTAATCAATTAATGATATTGTGGCGGTGGCCATATTTACTACCATCAAAATATATATTATTTCAAGTAATCTTAAGGCTATGGTAAAGAAAAATATATAACCTGTCACTGCAGCTTCATTGTCCTCTAAGCTTCAAAGTTAAGTTATTGTAACTGACTGATTTAAGAAATGAACTCCTTGCTAACTGGATGGAGGGTCATCGTAACCCCAGAGTATGCAGACTGAGGACTTTCTGTTGGCCGAGTATGGCCATAACCTGAACCAGAAATGTATTATATAACTAATGGGTCTTTTTCAGAGTAAGAGGTGTGGCCCACGGCTTTGCATCAGTAAATATGACAAAATGAACACCACTTTAGGAAAGAGCTGTAGCCATGATAGAACATGTAACTAACATTGTATCCAAAAGGTTTGAATCAAAAGAGAGTCCTTTAATTATTTCCCTGTTGGCTTCTGGCGTCAAAAAACTCTAACAGGTGACTCGGCAGTATTTGTTCGGGTGGTAATTAAGATTTCTTTTGTCAGAGTAATATATGATGTTGGAGCTAGGGCCGGACTGGCCGTAGCTGGCACCGGGCTATCCCCCAGTGCGCCGCACGGGTGGGGCCCTTGGGGGCCGTTTTTGTTACAGGGCCGTTTTTGCAAAATCGTCCCTGTAACAAAATCGCCCTTGGAGCCATGGTAGCAACTTATGGTATGACTTCTAAATGCCTACCTCATGTTTCTCCCCCAGACTGTTTCTGAAAATGTCGTTGTAAAGTTAGATATTTTTGGAGGTATTAATACTCATTTTTGCTTTTTTGCATTCGATGTGATCAAAACAGTCACAAGACGTTGTGCACCTACAATTAATCTATTCTTTAGTTATTGGATCAGATCTATTATTTCAGCTTCCTGATGAAAGCTAACAATGTACATTTTTATTAATCTATTCAGCAGTGCATTAGAAGTGAAATTAAATGTTAATCTAAATAGGTGACAAGTGTAAGAACCTAGACTGAGACTGAAGACGGTGGCCTTCTCTTACCTTGTTTATGATAAAACGCACGCCATTCGGGCGAAAGAAACGAAAACGAGGCAGTAGACAAATTTAGTCAAATTGATGTCTTATTAAGCACTTGTAGTCATGGCTTCGCAATTAAGCATGGCACAAATTGTTTTCTGCAAGTAAAGAATTATAGTGTGTCGATTTTCCCTCAGCTTGAATTTAATAGATTTTATCATTAGTCAAAATTGGTGTAAAAATCTAATTTATTTCACCTTTCTCATCGCACAATAACAGTAAATCTTTCACGTGCACTGCCCAGCGGTTTCTGTCACTGGAAAGCAGTGTTACACCATATGTGTGGCGTATTTCATTCAGCGGGAAAACATTCATGTCATTAACACTGACTGTATTATTTTCCTCTTCCAAAATGCTAACTTCACCAGACAATGCTGTTAATTGGATTTTTAAATGCTTTCAATTTACGCTTTTGTTTTTTTTGCCCTGAATAGCGCGTGTGGACTTGTTTTTCCTTTCAGTTAATTAAGCTTTTAAATTGTATTTATTGCCTTCGTTTGTGAAGCGCCAGCCTGTGCTTGTTTGAGGTGTCTCGGAAATATGCTAAAACTGCAATAGACAGCGACGCTTCATTTTAAGTGCTTCAGGACTTTGAATTAATTTGCAATTCATTATAGAACACTTACAGATTAATCACAGGAAACTCATTGTACGTTATACCTTCCAGACGTCCATAAATGTGCTGACCATTAAACCTTACAGTAATTTACTAATACCGACGATAATGTGAGCCCTGTTCGAGTACAATTTACACAATCTGTCACCATTCACGGCGCAGCAAAGCCAATCACTACAGAAGCCACGCAATTTGTAACCCTAGCTTGTGATTTAGATGTTTCAATAACAGACGTCCTTAAGAAAGTAGCATCTATGAGACAACATTTTCTATTAATTCTTATTGGATCACTATTCACAAATGCCTTTGTAAAAGAGCAATATTAAAAAGATCTGATTTCCTTTGCACTTGCACGTACTCTACCCAATACGCTTTATTTTCCTTTTACATTACAGTGACTTACTACATGATTTTCTTTCCTAGCAATTAACTTTATTTTCACCCTTGCATTGAATATCCTGTACATGATATTTTCCTTAACGACTAACTTGATTTTATTTCCTCGCCATTCTTATAGCCCTCGATAACAAAAGTTTTCGTGGTTCTTACACTTGCAGTGCAAAAAGTAAGAGTTAGGCTTGAAATTCCGAAATCGAAACCCACAGAAATATTTGATTAACTTTCTAACCCTATATCAATTGAATCCTATGAATTATTGCCAGTTTTTGCAAGTGTTCTACAGTGGGAAAGCTTGGAGCGAAATTGAGACTTTCTTGTAGTTTTCATTGTTCTAAGAGGAATTCTGAAAATCTACTTCGATACCAGATTTTTGAGAATACTAAAATGAGTTTATGCATTTCCACAGACCAGCATACAGTCACAAGGTAGCGCACCAACTGAAGGAATCAGGAGACACTAGTACCCCGTGGATTCCCTATCGACACCGAGCTGCCACTCATTCTGCCTTCGACATGGCTAAGTTGGATGTGGAGCAGTCCCCTAAGAATGACCGCGTGGAGAGGACTACAATGTGAAGGCCATTCAACATGGCTATGGGTGTAGAACAGAATTCCACTAGGGGACCGGATACAAGGGTATTCTATCTCCCAAGGTGCCCAGGAGTAGTACAAACATGCAGTAGTGTGATGTTGACTAAGGAGAGGTGTAAACATCCACCAACCAAAAGGCAAATGTGGCTACTGTTAGAACTGGGGGTCTCTTAATGGCAGAGGTAGGTACCTTTCTCCAAGTATGGACCCTTGCTTCTAGTCAGGGTAAGGGGATACACACTTTAGATAACCCCTGCTCACCCGCTTGGTAGCTTGGCCGAGCAGACAGACTTATCCCAAAGCCAATATGTGAAGTATTTGTACTCAAAACACAGAGTAATACAGTGATAACACCACAATGGACACCACACCAGTTTAGAAAAACAAAGTATCTTTATCTAAACTCAACAAAACCAAAACTACAAAATTCCAACATACAGGTAGTAAAATAACACTTAAAACAGTCATTTCCAAAATAAAGCTTGTAGAAAACAAATAGCTTCACCTGGGGCTATTACGACATCATGACATAAATAGATCCAAATTACGGTGCCGACCGCAAGGTGCGCAACACGGGGGGGCATGGAGTCACATGAACTCCCAAACAACAGTACCTTGGAAAACAAAGTCTATGATGGGCTTGCCTTGGCCTGGTTAAAATCCTTTCTTCATGGCCGCTCCTTCCAGGTGGCTGAGGGTAACCACATCTCCAAAGAGACCCCAATACACTGCGGAGTGCCGCAGGGCTCATCCCTGAGCCCTACGCTCTTCAACGTGTATATGTCTCCCCTCGAAAAAATTGTCACCCCTTATGGTATCAAATTACTGACATATGCCGACGATACTCAACTGGTAGTATCACTAAGCCACCAGGAAAATTCCACCATCGACCTGTATTCCTGCCTTGGAGATATAGTCAGTTGGATGGAGAGATCCCACCTAAAATTGAATAGTAATAAAACAGAGATTATGGTGATGGGCAACCAGTCCCACTTTCATCCAGAGAACTTGTGGCCTCCCTGCATGGGTCCCCGCCTACTCCTAAATCCGATATCAAAAGCCTTGGGATCTGGCTGGACCAGGAGCTTACACTGCATACCCAAACAAGGAAAACGGCTGGAGCCTGCAATGGTCTCCTCCGCACTTCCCGTAAAATCCTTCCATTGCTCCCCTTTCAGTCTAGGAAGCTCCTAGTCCAGGGCCTAATATTGTCCAGATTGGACTACGGAAATGCCCTCTACCTCGGTGCACCCAAGAAAGTGACAGCCAAACTCCAAGTAGTGCAAAACACTGCTGCCCGGATCCTTACTAATAACAACAACTGGTGCTCGGCCAAACCGGCTCTCAGAGCACTGCATTGGCTGCCAGTATTGGAAAGAGTGCATTTCAAGGCCCTGTGTCTAACACATAACATACTATATGGTAATCCCCCTCCTATCCTCAAAGACCTCATTGTCCCATACACTACCAATAGAACCCTCCGATCCATGAACCTCCACCTGACCCTGACGCCCAGGATCAGGAAGGCCCGATCCCGAGGCCGGCAATTCTCATACATCGCCTCCAAACTGTGGAACTCACTCCCTCAGGATTTGCGTGCTCAACCCAATCTCCTTCCCTTCCGTAAACTTCTGAAGACCTGGCTGTACCCATAACTCTCCCCTTTTTGCTGTCGCGTGTTTCTATCACTAGCGCTGGGACGCTTACGGGCAGCCATGCGCTCTAGAAATCTTTAAACATTAAACATTAAACATGTTGCACGGTGTTGAGGAGGTGAGGCGTCGGTACTGAGGTCGTGGTTGGCTCCCTGCCTGCCATGGGGGAGGCAAGGCGTTGTGTCTGCGAGGAGGCAACATGTTGAATCCAGGACAGGGGAAGTCAGTTGTTTTGGTGGTGAGGTGCTGCTTCCAGTGAAGCGATGCCAAGTTAGCGAGATTGTGGAGTCACCCTCAGCAGGTATCGGCACCGCGATAACTACTTGCAGGTGCTGACAGAGTCTGAGCGAGCGCTGGCATCAGGAAGGCCTAGAACTGCAGGCATCGGCAGGCGTCCAAGCGCATCAGAACTCCGGTGCATGCCGGGAAGTGTGTCGTGCACATCACGAGCGGTGCCCTGTAGGTGGCTACGTCATTGCAGCATCGCTGATAGCATTGGAGATTGTTTTTCTTGCTTCTATTAGGTTTCTTCCGGCTCCCAACAGCAGGAACAAACTCTTCACAGCTCTCTAGCTCTTCTCCTTGGCAAAGATTTCTCTTGAGTCCAGAAGCGATCTAAAGGTCAGGGGTTTAGGATCCACTATTATACCCCATTTTCTCTATTTTCTCCTTTGAGCCAGGGTCTCTGAGCCCAGGCCAAACAAGTTCAGTCCTTACTGGTGCAGTATGACCACAGGGGGTGGAGACAGCATTGTGTAAGGGAGACAGGCACTATTCAGGTGCAAAGAAAACTCCTCCCACTAGTTAAAATGTAGCTAAGGCCTATGCAGCTCAGGTCTGATTCATCCACGAAGGGCCAGGCCCACCTCAATCACCCCAGTGCCTGTCTAGAGTGAATGCACATCTTCAGCCCTGTCACTCCAAAACCAGACAGTCCTCCACAACCAGTCAGAGGCACACAGAATGGTTAGACAAGGAAATGCCTACTTTCTAAAAGTGGTGTTCTGAATCACACAATTTAAGAACCATCTTTACTAAAAGATGTGTTATTAAATTCTGAGTTCGGAGAGCTTAAACTTTATTCCTCTATCTTTGTAACAAAGTATTAGAACTGGGGGTCTCTAGTTGGCAGAGGTAGGTACCACTGTCCAAATAGGGACCCTTGCTTCTAGTCAGGGTAAGGAGGAAATACTCTTTAGATAACCCCGGCTCACCCCCTTGGTAGCTTGGCACAAGCAGTCAGGCTTATCGAAGGCAATGTGTAAAGTATTTGTACCAACACTCACAGTAACACAGTGAAAACACCAAAAACTGACTACACAACAGTTTAGAAAAATAAAGGTATTTATTCTAAACTACACAGGACAAAAAAGACAAAAATCCAACATACACAGTTCAAGAATATGGTTTCAAAAGAGTTCTTAAGGTTGGGTTAAAATAATCCACAGTTGTGTCACGTTTTAGCCAATAGTACCTTTAGATGCGATAAAAGTTCCAAGTGAAAGCTGTAGCAGTGAAAAGCAAGCAATGCGTCACTCCTGAGACCCTGGGAAGGCGATACGACAACTCCGCTGGACCCAGCGGGCATGTTGCGGTGATTACGGTCTGTATGGGGAGGGATGCGATACCTTGCGTGGATTCCGGTGCACAGGTTTAGGTGGAAGCGGCTCGCAAAAGGTACGATGCGACGATCTTCGGGGTGGCGACGATCTCCGGTGCGGTGACAATGCGCGGCTCAGCATCGATCTTCTACTCTCGCGGCCCCTCGATGCGATGGCTCTGCGATGACTCTCGCAGCCACATGATGCGGTCCGCAAGCAAGCGGAGTGACGATCTCACCCAGTGACGGCAGGCTCTGTGACGATACTTGAAGCAATAGTAATCTTCCCGCACCAGACTGGTGCGTCCCGCAAACAAAGGATGCAACGGCTCTGGCAGAGGCAACAGGCGCTGCGACGATCTCGGCCTTCGTAGTGGCGGGAATTTCCTCCCACTGACGGGGATGCCCTCCGCAAGCGAGCGATGCAATAAACTTTGCAGAAAGTCCTTTAAATCTTGGCTTCCAGCTCTCCAACACAGGTACAACTTCCAGAAGCACCACACAAGGGCCAAGCCCTCCAGGAAGGACAGAGCTCTCCCAGCAGAGTTCAGGGAAGCTGGGGGTGAAGTCCTTTTATTCCTGGAGCTTCTTAACAGGGAGCCAGCTCTTCTTCAGGCCCTTGGAGATTCCTTCAAACAAGGTTACACAGCACAAAGCAAAGTCCTTCCCCTCTCCTTGGCAGCAAAGCAACAGCAGGTCAGTCCAGCAGAGCAACAGGAGGACAGTCTTCCTTCTTCAGTTTCAGCTTTCTCCTTGGCAGAGGTTCCTTCTTGATTCCAGGATGATCTAAAGTTCAGTGGTCTGGGGTCTTGTACTTATACCCCAAAAAGTCTTTGGTCCCTTTGTGCAGGAGGGCTCTGAGCCCGGTCTAGACCAGTTCTGGAGCACTCTGTTTACCTGACTCCTTCTTTCCTTTCACAGTGCAGAGCAGAAACATCAGACGTCCCACAGGAGTAGGAGCCAGCATTGTGGAGGGAAAGCACAGCCCTGGAGCACTTTGTTGACATAATTCCTTCTCTCCTTTCACAGTGCAGGGCAGAGACATCAGACGCACCACAGGGGGTGGAACCAGCACTGTGGGGGGCAGGCACAGTCCTATTCAGGTCCCAGGTGCAACTCCTCCATTCCATCTAGATGCATATTCACTATTCACCACTGGGCGGACTCATTCTGTCCCCTGGAATCCCCCAGCTCTGTCACTCACAAACCAGACAGTCAATTCACAAACAGCCAAAGGCACACAGAAAGGTCAGACAAGAAAGCAGCCACTTTCTTACAATGCCTCTAAGATCTGGAACTCACTGCCTCTTCACCTCAGATCCAACCCTAACCTTTTCTCATTTCGAAAACAGCTGAAGACCTTTTTGTTTAACGCCCCTCAATAATTTCTGCAAGGTCTCTCTGTCAAGCAGTTTCTATTTTGGTCTCTAGCGCTTGGACGCATCTGGGCAGCAATCGCGCTTTATAAATTTACTTTTCATTTCATTTCACTTTCTAAAAGTGCCGCTTTCAAACACAGGATTGAAAAACCATACTTCCTAAAAGATGTGCTATTAAATTCTGAGTTCAGGGATACCAGACTTCAATTTTCCATCTTGCTCCTATGGGAAGATATGCAGGTAAGCATTATACACAGCATTCCCCATTATAGCCTATGGGCAAGATAGCCTTTCAATAGTAAAAAACGAAAATGGAAGTAATTCACTACCAGAGCATGTCACCCACACTAGTACATGCTCTACTATTATTTATTTATTTATGTGTTTTATAGAGTGCGAACTTGACCCGTTAGGGTATCAGAGCGCTTTACAAAGTCATATAGTTGTACAAGAGGCATGGGATCACAAGAGTATACCATAAATTAGGGAGGGTGGGTACTGAGTACAAGAGGGATCAAAGTATACAAAGTACAGTTAATATTACATTTGCTGAGGACCGGCCCCAGGGTTCTTGGTTGGCCAAAAGGTCGATGGAGGAAGGCAATAGTCTCTGTGGTGGTTGGGGGAATGTGGTTTAGCCGAGGAATTTACCCATGAGGAAGGATTTGGCCTCCTTTTTGAAATGTGCAAGAGAGGGAATTCCTTCTGATGGCGGGTGGGAAGGAGTTCCATATTCTTGGTGCAACCCCAGGAAATGCGCGATTATAGTTTTTTTTTTCTTAAAGAGTGCCGGCTTGAGTAGGAGGTCACTGGCAGACAGTGAGTTTCTGATTCCTCCGGATACTACAAGTTTCTGTGCAAGATATGCAAGTGAATTTGAGTGTAGGGCCCTGTGTGTGATGCATGCTAGCTCAAGTTATAGTCTGGCCTCGAGAGGAAGCCAGTTCAGCGCTTTCAGATGTGGAGAAATGTGATCAAATTTTCTAGTGCCGGTAAATAGTCTGGTGGCTGCATTGAGGTAGGCTTTTAAAGGTGCTAGGGAGATCTTGGGTAAACCAGAGAGGCTGGAACAACCATATTCCAGTCTAGAAATGACTAATGATTGGACTGCCAGTTTTAGGTCGGGAGCGTCAAGGAAGGGTTTCAGTTTTCATAGGTAGCTCAGGTGGAATCTGGCAGATTTGGCCATTGAGTTGATATGGTCTCGCATGTTCAAGTTGCAATCCAAGGTTATTCCCAGCGATTTGGCCGAGTCCACGATGGTCGGTGGACAATTTAAGGCTGTGATGGCTTTAATCCATGTCTAGATCTCAGAGTCGGTTTTAGGAGGGCAAATTAGAAGAAATTCATTTTTTTGCGTTTAGTTTGAGTTGGTTGGAAGAGAGCCACTGGACGGTCAGCTTCAGTGCCTCATTCAGGGAGAGAATCTCCTCGAGAGATGAGATTTTGATGTAGATCTGAGTGTCATCGGCGTACATATGATAGGAGATGTTTGCGGTGCGAAGGACTTCGGCAAGGGGTTTGAAATAAAGGTTGAAGAGGATGGGGGACAGCGTTGATCCTTGAGGGACTCCAAATGTGACCGAAGAGGGAGCAGACAGGTTACCGTTAATTAGGAATCTCTGAGATCGGTTTTGGTGGAAGGTTCTAAACCATTCAAGGACAGGGCCATCTAATCCCATCCTAAATTTGAGGAGTTCGAGTAGCTTCCCATGGTTGACCGTGTCGAAGGCCGAGGATAGATCTAGGAGGATTAGGAGACAAGGTTTGCCTTGGTCAAGGGCTTGGAGGGCATCATCAATGATGTGGAGCATGTTTCAGTGCTGTGTCCAGGTTGGAATCCAGATTGGCAGTCATCGAGTAGGTGGAAGTTGTTGATGTGATGACTTAGCTGCAGTTGCACACACCTTTCACATACACTGCACCCTGCCCAGGGGGTAACTTGGGCCTTCCATAGGGGTGTTCAATGTGTACAGAAAGGGAAGGGTTAGGCCTGGCCTGTGTGGACACTGGTAGGGTCAGCATGGCAGTTAGCAACCGCACACAGGCACTGTGGTGGCAGGCCTGATACACCATTTCAGTCCTACTCATGTGGGTGGCACAATCAGTCCTGTAGGCCCACTAGTAGCATTTGAATCACCAGCCCTGGCACACTCAATGCACTCTACTAGGGACTTCCTGTTAAAACAAATATGCCAATCATGAATAACCAATCACACTAACAATTTACACAGAGAGCATATGTACTTTAGCACTGATCAGCAGTGGTAAAGTGCCCAGAGTCCTATTGTCAACAACCATGGGTCAAGAAAAACAAGAGAGGAAGAAGCAAAAAGTTTGGGGATAACCCTGCAAAAAGGGCCATTCCCAACACAAAGTATCTCCCATGTCAGCCTATGGGGCAGATAGCATTTCAACAGAGAAACATGAAATTGACAGTAAGTCACAACCAGTACATGTCCTACCTTTCACATACACTGCACCCTACCCATGGGACTACCTTCTGCCTACCCAAGGGGTGCCTTACATGTAAGAAAAAGGAAGGTTAGGGCCTGGCAAGTGGGTGCACTGGCCAGGTCGACATGGCAGTTTAATACTGCACACAGACACTGCAGTAGCAGGTCTGAGATACCTTTTCAGGGCTAATCATGTGTGTGGCACAATCAGGGCTGCAGGCCCACTAACAGCATTTGATTTACTGGCTCTGGTGCACCCTGTGCACTTTACTAGGGCTTACCAGTTAATCAAATATTCCAATCATGGATAACCAATCGCAATAGTAATTTATGCATAGAGCACTTGCACTTTGACATTGATCAGCAGTGGCAAAGTGCCCAAAGCATATAAGCCAGCAAAAACAAAATCCAGCACAACATCAAAAAGCCAGGAGGTAGAGGCAAAAAGTCAGGGTAAATCACGCCAAAGATGCCAAGTCTAACAGCTACTCCGCAGACCACATATGCAAACACATTTTGCTGTTCAAGGAGCCAAGTGACACTGCTTATTTTTATCAAGTATACCCCCCAAGTGGTGTAAGCAGAGGGGAGAATGGAGTAAAGGTGAATTCTTCAACTGAGATGCCCCATGCCTGGGGAGAAGTTATGGTGGTAATTAGCACGTGCGGAATCTATTATTGTAGTAACACTGAGACAGGGTTTCATGTGAGTTTCAGTTTCAGTTTAGTATTATTCAGTTTCTTGTCAACCCTCAGTAAAAAGTTTGTAAAATGTCAGTTTCTAACAGGATCAGTTGGGTTAAAGCATGCAAGGATTGCTTGACAGCATGAGCGAAGTCCACGTTGAATAAATGCCACCTTCAAGAGTTCTTTTCCATCCTGTATGAAAATTGGGCATATACAGAACTGCTGGTCCTTATCCATTGAATTCTATGTAGGAGGGATGGTAAGTAGCCAAAGGGAAAGAGTATGAACTTCCGTTGCAGGAACACAGAGTATTTGGACTCAAATAAGGTCTTGTAGTTCTGGTACATCACCCATGTGTGCCATCTTTTAGAGAGCAGTATCTGGTCTGCAGCTATGAATTGCTTCTTCATTGAACAGTTAATCAATGTATTAAGGCTCTAAATGATATATTTAAATCCCAAAAGGAATCCAGTCCAAACGTTTGTAAAGCTGAGTCCAGATGTAACCTGTTAGGCGTTGAAGGGCAGTTAGCTTACACAGACCATAAAGTTGTGGTAATTGAGCCCCCAGTTGTGGTTTTTAGTCTGCACCAGCTTTTGATTTAGACACCCTGTTGAACTAGTTATTGTTTAATAATCCCAAATTCGAAACAAATTTGTGCTGGGGAGCCATTTTTAGGCAGATTAAAAGTGCTCCTGTTCACTTTCAGCATTGTAATATCCAGTTGTATTAGCATCGCAGCCAATCAGTGCTTCACTGCTTCCATGTGAGGTAGGAAAACAAAAATGTGGCCCCTAAAAGGGACACTTAGGGAGCTTGCAGACCTCATGTTAGTGATGGGGAGCAAAGGACCTGATTACAAATGGTTAGCGTGTTCGGGTAATGGGTGCTCCCAGGGTTTACACACAATGAGACATGACCCAATCCTTGGTATAGCACGTACCTATCTAGTGGTTTCACCCAGAAACCACCTAGTTTAAGGTAAGTATTCCAAAAATGCAATAGGTTTGTACCCACCCAAAGCAAGCTTGCCTTGAACAAGCCCTTGGCCCTTTGGGCGAAACACGTGTCGGCTGTTCTTGTGTTCAGTTGCTTTGGAATAAAGAAGAAAACACTAAAACGCAGTATCCTACTTCCTGTATCCTCAAAGTCACACCAGAAGTTAGGATTTCCTTACCCTAGGATTTTATGTATTTACTGTGGGCACAAACCTATTGCATTTTTTGAATATCTGATTACAAATGGCCTGTTAAATTGTAATCCTTGCACAAACATCTATTTGCACAGGGATCACAATTGCAAGTGGTGCAATGTTTTTACCCTGTAATTGCCAAGTGCAATAAAGATCACACGCTTCGTTACATTTCAGCAGGTTAAACCTGCCATAATTTATCATTAGAAAAATAATCAGTGTTTGCTAGGTCATGGAGATTGTAGTGAGGTAAACACCAAAATTGGCATGGTATTCCCCAGAAACTCAGAATATGTGATTATTAGTACATCTGATAAATGCAGAACACCTGGGTGTCTGATTTTTCTCAGATGCAATATTTACTGCATCGAATAGGCCTACTTGTAATCAGGCCCAAAATGGACAACTTTGAGCAGCCACTACATTAAAAGTAGACTACTGTACAAGGATGTTACTATGTTACTATCAACAGTGCAGTAGGTGCATTGGCATCAGAACCCATCTCTAGTGAGGGGCTCATTTTGGCTCAGTTAGTTTGAAATCATTTTATAGCTTAGGGCTCATGGTGCCCTTGCTACACCACTGTGATTGGAGAGCCATAAGGATGATGTAAACAACACTGGAGGCTTGCACACCTGCTTCTCTTACTAATTCTAAATCCAAGCTAGAGATTCTGAGAAATGAGACCAAGTCTGTAAAGATCTGCATCATGAGATGGTCTCCTGTAGATGCCATGAAGCTAGGGGTCCAGATACTCTCTAATGCGCCCATGTCAGAGGAAGTGATGCAAGCTTCGGTTATAGTATTGGGGATTACAGGAATTCCACAAGTAAGAGAGTTGTGATTCTCTGGTAACCCAAAAAATACAAGAGAGATGCTTACCTGGAGATGTACTCCAATTATTGTACACTGTGAATTACTTACATCCCTCCAAAAAGTTTGCAAAGCCGGGCATTCCAGAAACATGTGCACATCATTGCTTCTTACTTCCCCACATTTGGGACATTTCGGGGTAACACCTTTTGCAAATTTTGCTAACTTGTGGGGTGTCCAGTACACTTTGTGAATACAAAAGAGGTGGTTCTGCCTTAGGTTTGCAGCACGCACTGTGGAGTATAACATGTCACAAGATACTTGCCATAAATTTGTCGGCTGCTCTCCCGGCAAGCACTCTTCCCACTGTGTTGCTGGTAGATTGAATTCCCCATCAGCGCTGTCCACCAAGCTCCAATACCATCTCGCCACTTCTTTTCGGCTGGGTCCTCCAGCCATAATTGAGGCTACAGTCAGATTTGATTGTCCCGCATCGCACCCCTCTGCAAGGCTCCAGCTTTTCATTTGAAGATATTAACATTTTGACAAATCTCCATCCGTTATTTTTTGAGCATCTTCCCAGGAGATCAGTTCCCCTTCCTTCATCAGCTGTCCCCAAGTTTCTATCCCCGCCTCTCTCAGGGGACGCGCCAGACTGTCACTTAACCAATCTGGGGACCCCAGAGAATTCTACATCGGGGCAAATTCACTGTAATAATTTATATTGATTTCTCTCCTGATTTTAAACCAGATAATTGCAAACCTCTGCAGGGTTTTGAGTCGTACTTTTTTGAAGTAACGAGGGTCTCCATTAAGCATGGGCGTAAAATCCGTTCCGCTCGCGGATTTTGCGGATTTTCGGTAAATTCGCAATCCGCGAACTTGCCGAAAATTCGTAAAATCCGTGCGAAGCGGATTTTTTGCTTGGTCGCACTTGCCAACTAGAATACTATACAATTTCGCGGGAGTAAACACTTGCGAACACGTAGATGCGGCGGGCAGCGACAATCTCGCAATTGCGAGATTGCAAAATTAGCAATTTCGCACAAGAAATCCACCAGCAGGCTGCATAAACCTTGAAAATTATGATTTTTATCAGAATAACTCCTCAGGTTGACATTTGCCTGCACTTTTTCTTTGCAAGGAGTCCATTTTGAGGGGTGGGGGTGGGAGGAAGGAAGTGCCCAACAGTCTCCAACTTCCTGTTCCTGTCCACCAGGCTCCTCCCAGTGCTTTCTTCATGTGCTGGTCACTTTGATTTGGATCTTGACCTGGAAGGATTACTTTTTGTGGATGCTGCTGGATATTTGGATTTTTGCAAAACTGAAAGCACTCAGCAGGTGCAATAGTTCAATCCTTTCATTAGTAACCATTCCCTGTAGTGCTTCCTGAGGGGGCCCTTCAGAGTTCATTTGCCTACTTGCAACTATTCTATGACCCTGCTCTGACCCTCACAGCAGGCTCAGAGAATAGCTACAAGTATACAACAAAGGTCCTGTTAAAAAAATTACACTGCAACAGAAAGCAATTACAGACAAAACTGAAAGCACTCAGCAGGTGCAAAAGTTCAATCTTATCATTAGTAACCATTCCCTGTAGTGCTTCCTGAGGGGCCCCTTCAGAGTTCAGTTGCCTACTTGCAACTATAGGCCACAAAGGTCCTGTGAAAAAAAGTGCACTGCAACAGAAAGCAAATTACAGATAAGGAAGCAGGTGCCAGCCAGACTGGAAGTTTAAATTCAGTGACACATTAATCAACCCCAAATTAATTCATGTCAGTTGAAGCAGGGCAGGTGTGCTTGCTTTTTTTCACCCCCATAATCTACAGTGATAAACCAACCAGAGGGTGGCAGTGATGTACCAGAGGGTGGCATGGGTGTACCAGAGGGTGGCAGTGGTGAAACAGAGGGTGCTGTGAACCTGTGATGATGAACCAGATGTAGAAACAACATAGTCGCGGCCGTTGAGAGCCGACAAGTAAGTTCGCAATTGCGAACTGGTACAGAACCCTCGCGAACTGGCAGAAATCCTTGCGAACACAAAAAAAAATCCGCAAATTCGCGAGAGTTCGCGGATTTTGCGGATTGCGAATCCGTAAATACGCAAGTTCGCGGATTGCCAATTCGCAAAATCCGCCCATGCTTAGTCTCCATACTTTTGTACAAACCCCTTCTCTCCCTCTTGTACCCCAGATAAGATTGCTCTAAGCATCTTGCCAGCTTCTGAGTTGTCTGGGACGCTCTATAAAGATTTTCCTCCTTTTAACAAAAAAAAACAGGCATAATATGTAAAATCTGGTAACCGTAAGCCTCCTTTCTCATATTTCCTTCTGAGTGTTTCCCAGGCAATCCTGGTTCCCTTCCATGCCCAGAAAAAGTTACTGATCTTGGATTGTGATTTTTTAAGCCAGCTTTCCTTAAAAGCCATTTGTATATTTTGAAACAGGAAGATAAATTAAGGCAAAATTTCTATTTTCACCAGATTTACTCTGCCATAGATTGTTAGCGGGAGATGAGACCAGCTAAGTAAGAGTATCCCTGCTGCCTTATTCACCTTTTGATAATTCACTTCCGGTATCTGATCTACCTTCTGCACCACTTGGATCCCTAGATACCTAATTTCTTGCTTGACACAGCTCAGTCGCGAATTAGCATTCCATTCCATCACCACCGTCTTGTTTTCATTAATTTCATATCCAGACAGCCGGCCAAATCGTGTTGCCAGGTCATACACTGCTGGTATTGCAGTATTCAGGTCTGAAGTGTATATAATTAAATTGTCTGCATGTAGACCTACTTTCTTTACCCAGTCCTGAAAGCTAAATGGTTGGATGCCTTCGTGGGCTCTGATTTTTTCCGCCAGCAGTTCAATATACAAATTAAAAAGCATCGGGGATAAAGGGCACCCTTGCCTAGTCCCCCTATGAATATTAAAGCTGCTAGAGATGTTCCCATTCACTACTACTCTGGCCGTAGGATTATCATAGATAAGCATTACTGCCCTGCAGAAGTTGTTCCCTAAATTGGAGAGTTGTGAAATCTCCTGTAGAAAAGACCAGTTAACTCGGTCAAATGCTTTTGAAGCATCTACAGTAATTGCAGCTAAGGGCAGTTTAAAAGTAGTTGCTATATCCACTGCACCAATTAAGTTGTATGTTAGATCTTTGATTCCCCTACCACACATAAATCCCTTTAGGTCCTCGTTCGATAACACATCCAGTACTTCACTCAACCTATCTGCTAAATCCCTCGAAAAGATTTTAAAGATTTTAAAGATCTCTTTAAAAAGTCTACACATTACAGGAGTCAAACAGCACTCCAGTTTTTTTATATATCTCAGCCGGGATACCATCTGGTCCTGCGGCTTTATTTACTTTCCCGGCTTTAATGACCTTCCTTATATCTGAGTCTAAAATTGGACTATTCAGATTTTCCCTTTGTGTCTCAGAGAGCCTATGAGGAAAGCCTAACCACTCTTTCACTTCCTCTCCCTTAGTAACTAGATTTTCAGAGTATACTGATTCAAAATGGTTGACTAAAGTTTCCTCAATCCCCTCTCTTGATCTAACTGGAGGTGCTGACATATTTGACTTCAATTCTATTATACAATTCCTCACCTGATTGTTTTTTATCTTCCAGGCAAGAAGCTTGCCACAGCACTCTCTATAATTAAAGTGTGCCAGTCTACTTGCCTTCCATCTCTCCTGTGCTCTTCCTTCCAAAATACATTTTAGCTCCACTCTCAAGGCTTCGATAACATTCAACTCATTCCCCTCAACCCTTTCCTGAGTATGCAACCGATGTTGTAAAATTTGGATCTTTTCTTCAATGGAAGCTATCTCTGCCTTTCGTTGTTTATGTTTATAAGTCTGAATTGACATAATCCTTCCTCTTGGAAGGCTTTATAGGCATCCCATACTACCCCTAATGGGGCACTATCTAGGTTATGTTGAAAGAAATCGCTGGAAATCTGTCTTAAGCTCTTCCATTCTTGCTTCATCAGCCAGGATAGTGTGATCAAGGGTCCTTCTTTTTTGGCAAACGGTATTTAATAATGCCAAATGTAAGGTCACTGCTGAGTGATCTGATAAGTGGGATCCTACATGACTGACATCCCTCACCTGTTCTTTTATGCATTGATCTATTAGGAAAAAAATCTATTCTCGATTGATGTTTGTATTTCATGTTGTTAAATGTGAAACTCTTTAACACACCCATCCTTTCCCGCCAGATATCACACCAACCCACTTTTTAATGGAGTTTATAATAAAGAATGCGTTTTATTATGGGTTACAGCTCTACTTTTAGTTGATCGATCTAATCTTTCATCCAGTACCACATTAAAGTCACCTGCCATTATTACCGGGTCAGGAAAGTCTAAGAGCTCTACCAATAAGTTACTAAATGGATTAGGATCATCCAGGTTTGGACCATAATAGCCAACTACTGTAAAAATCTGGTTGTGGCATCTTATTCTCGCTATTGCCCACCTACTTAACTTATCCACTCTACTATCTTCAATTATTATTTGGGGATTACTTTTAACATGAACTGCCACACCTCTAATAGTTAATTGATGGTCAGTAAATACCACTTTCTGGATCCATCTTCTGGATTTAAAAATCTCCATAGTTTCCTTATTTGTTAAGTGTGTCTCTTGCAAGATTATAATCTGAGCAGAGGCATCTTTTAAGTACTGTAGTACTCTTTCCCTTCTCTGCTTTACTCTAAGGCCATTGCCATTCCAAGAGAGTAACTCTATTTGGGCCTCCCTAGTGGTACTCATTGTCTAATCTTCATGCCCACCACTCTCCTATGGTCAGCATTGCAGGGCATTAACAGACGACAATTTTTTTTTAAAATTTCATCCCTTTGCTCCCACACCCTTGACTGTGCCCTACCCTTTCCGTCCCTTGGAAAACCCCACTTTTTTTTTTTCCTTCATGGCCTACGTCTGAGGAGTCTTCCCGGGACTTGAGATCTATCCCACCAGCGTCTAAAAAAGTTTAACAAATCAAACAATGCTTAAGTTCAGAAAAACGCCACTACCTGTGGCCAAGAATAAGATGAAAAATGATTAGGTGGAATAACTGCCTCCTAATCATAAACAACTGATAGATAGCTGATTTATAAAGAAGAAAGGGGGTTGAAGACTATAATTTTTACCAGAGGTATACCATTCGCAGCAGTTTCCAATTTTCTTATCTCTCCTTCGGAGGGGATATTAATTCCAGAAACACTTCAGCGTCCTCTACAATATGGAAGTTCTGCATTTTATTGTTATGCATGACACGCAAGCTAGCAGGGAATCTTAGTTGCGTCGTTGCGCCACACTTCCTAAACGGTTCAATCAATTTCCCAAGCTCCAACTGTTTACTAGCCGTTATCTGAGACACATCTGATCTAATCTCAAAAGCCATCCCATCTAATGATAGGCTTTTCTGTTTGAAGGCTTTTGAGAGTATCTCTTCCTTTAATTTATAAGTGAGAAAGTTGACTAAGATTCTCCTAGGCTTGGGTTTCTTTGTGTTGAGCCTAAAGCGATCTCTGTGCACTCTCTGCTCTGGATGTCTTGGATCAACTCCTCTTCCGAAAAGTCTACATGTACTCCCTGCTTAATTAACCGTGCCACGAAAGTTCGTATATCATCCCCTTCAGATCCTTCCGGCACTCTTAAAATTCGGAGATTATTTCTTCTCTGGTTATTTTCCATTGATTCTAACTTTTCTTTTAGCATAGCCTCATTCCCCTTTAAGATTGTAAACTTCTTTTGGTTTACTTCAGATTTCTCCTCTACATCTCTCACTGCACACTCCAGCTGTGAAGTTCTTACTGTAATATCGTGTCCAGTTTTCTTTCCAAGCTGTCACAAGATGCTCTAATCTCTTTTTGATTTGTCTCCGAGGTCTCAAATCTATTTCTTACTTCCGTCGTTAATATTTGAATCAGCTATGACACTGATTGTAATTGTAATTGTGCTTGTGGATGTATTTGTTGATGAGTCAGGTCTTGAGAGTTACTCTGAAAGTGAGTACTGGTCATATCACCTGTAACATCCATACTTGCTATAGACTGCACTTCTGACAAGTTATTACTATTGATTTGTATACTCATGTTGTCAGGAAGAGGGGCTCCTACGTCTATCTGTGCTACTATTTGTTTTGCTGGCGGAGTCGGAGCCTGAACTCCTCCCCCCCTTCGGTGATCTCCCCGAGTACCTGAAATCTATTAGGACTCAGAATAGCAGCAACAGCTCCCGGGTCTGCCTAGCTTAATGTGGGTTTTTTCAGTTCTACTATTTTGGGCGCTATTTTAAAATATGACCTCAAAGAGGGTGAAACTTTAACTTTGGAGAGTGGATCTTGCTTTCTCCCTCTCGGCCCTTTTCTCTTCGAAGTCTCCTACTCCCCGTTGAGGTCTTGAAGCTCTGCCTAAAACACTTTGTGCACTCAAGGCAGTGCACCTCCAGTCCCAGCCACAGCTGTAGCTCCTTGTTTCAGCCCCCTCACCTCTAGTGAAGCAACTTCGGTGCTCGTGCTGCTTGTTCTGGCTCTGCCTCTGCCCCCACCGACCCAAGCGTAGGAGCCTCGCTGAGAACGCCGCTCCAACGCCTTCCTGCCTCTGCCATGCAGGATGCACGTGGTCCCTGCAGGGGACCCCATAGGAGGGCAGACCCCGTAGTAGGGAGTGGGGAGCCGAGCGCCCAGTTCAGGGGAGGGAGGTGAGCGGGACGAGAAGTCCGTCCCCCTTGGGACAGGATATAGGGGCGCCCCTCCCTCCCCGTGCCTCTTTGCTGCTGCCCAACCCACCAGTCGGTCGTGCCAGGTTGCTCCTAGCCAGCCTAGGTCCTTTAGGCCCCCCCAGCCCCCCCTCCTTTCACTCCAACCCCCCTTCCGTCGGACGCGAGGCCCGCGCTTTCCAGCTAACATCGAGGTAAGCGGATTAAAGGGCCTCCTCCCGGGCCCCGTCCTTGGGTACAACCCGAGTCGACAAGGCCCCGTGGCTTGCCACGGGGGAGTCTTGAAATCCGTGGAGTTGTGTCACGGTGATTGTATCGTCCGTGGTTGATGTGGGGTCTGGGGCACTAAGCCGGTGCGGGGTGGTGTTTAATTGTAAAGTCCGGCCGCATTGTGCCACGTGGCGGGATTGCACGGCGAGGCCAGTGGTGATGGTGGTGCGGGCCGCCATTACTTTGTTTAAGGACCGGTGGGCTGGGCACACAGCGCGCGTGGTTCGGCCGCCATTGCTTTGTTTACGGATCGGCGCACTGGGGCAAAAAGCTTGGGGCCAGCCGGGAGTGTTAGTACCAGGTGGTGTTTAGCTGTAAGACTCCGGTCGACACAGAGCCGCCATGACTTTGTTTAAGGATCGGCGCGCTGGGGCAAGAAGCTTGGGGCCAGAAAAGAGGCTGTGAGGCAGTGCCACCGGCAGAGCAGGAGCTCAGAGGTGACTGGGGCCAATTTGGAGTATCACCTCACGCTCGGCAGCTTTCACGAAAGGGTCTCGCCTGCTGAGAACTACCCCAGGCATGCCTCATGGGTTCAAGTCTGCTATTTACCAGAAGTCAGACATTTCAAGCAGTGTGTAGAAAGTTGTGTCGCGAGGGGACGGGTCTGCTTTTATTCACCGTGCTCCGGTAGTTCGATCTCCGTAGCATGGCCGCACAGACATCTAGCCTTCTGAGATCGATAAAACAAGGACTAAAGGCGAGGACCACCCTCGCTTTCCGATGTTCTATGTTTCCCTTTTACATTGTTAGGAACTCTTCACAATGATACGATGTATAACATATTCCGTCAATAAACGTGCGCTCTTTGCCAGCCGGCTGCCGCACCCCCCTTTCAAAACCAGTGATGCTGCCAAGGATGTGGCTCACTAATTAGCGGACCTCATGTATTCTCTTTTAATATCGTAATACCAAAATCGGATGAATAATACACTTAAAACGACATCAGAGTGGAGAGCTCTTCAGAAACAGCGGTATTCGTCGCCTGATCATGGCGCAAAGTGAGAATAACGTTTTGACGTCAGAAATTGCACTTTCTCCCTCAGCCACCTTTTAGTCAGGACTGCACGTTTTAGAAATTGAACTCAAATTCATTGTTGGCGTTTTAGAGCTGCAACCTCAACTGTGTCTGTGTGCCATGTGCGCGTGCTGTTGTTCGCACAGTGCAAGCCTGGCGGGGAAAGCAACGCAGCGCTGTACTTCGCAAAGAGGGGCTTCTAGGAACTGCGTCTGTGCGCGTTCACGTGTTATCACAGTTCAAGCCTGGCTTCTAGGAACTATGTCTGTGCGCGCGTCTGTGTTCGCACAGTGCAAGCCTAGCTGGTGAGCAACGCAGCGCTGTAGTTAGCAAAGGATGACTTCTAGGAACTGTGTCGAGGGTGAAGGGCATCTTAACACCTATTCAATAGCAGGACAGGTGGAAGTACATCTATCGGCTCGGGAGCCAGATCCAATCGTGGGTCGGGGTGGACAATGGGGGCACCATGCCGCATCATCGCGCCTTGGCACGGCCGGCATGATGTTTGCACTAAACTTCCAGTGCGAGCAGTTCCGGGACTAAGGGGCGGTCTCTGGCCTTTGGATTTAACATCCGGGGGCACGCCCTCCCGCTGCCGGTCTTTGTATGGAATATCCGGGGGCGCACATTCACGTCAGGCATCCCAGGGGAGCAAGCATTTCCGAGAACTAGGGTAGCGCTCGGTTTGTTATACTGAACGTCCGGTTGGCAGGCATTTCGGCAGGCAGGCGCGCTCGGGAGACAGTAAATGGCATGAGTTAACACGTGGTGAATGATCACGTTTTGGGCAAGCTTGAACGAATTTCATTGTGCGGTGTGAACCGCGTCACGGACACGAGCGGATTACGATCTGCCCTGGGGTTCTGGCTTGGGGGTAGGCATGCTGCAAGGGCTCAGTATAGGGCCTTAGAACGTTAATTTGTTGTTAACGTTCAATTGTGCATCTGCGCGAACGGTTTAGTGCCATAATAAAGCACTTATCGCTATTCATGTAATTATTGTTACGTCGCCTTGCTACATGTTTAATGCGTGTTCCCCATTTTCAGACAAACACGGGATTGACTATACACTAAAATCAGCGAGAGCACGGTTCCACCCCCCAAGGAGTAGGTAAGAAGTAGAAGGTGGGGGGCGCCGAATTAAGAAAAGAGGGGTCACAGACAACTACCGGGAGGCCGGTGTTCATGGTCTGGTCTCCCAGGTCCCCCTGTGTGGTCTACGGGACATTGGGTGGGGCAAAAACTTAAACGATGTTTATATTAATCAATACAGGAACGCAACGAACGCCGACGCCGCTGCACCGTATTCGGGATTAGGAAGGTCCAAACTATATCGGAGGCCATTTAGGTCAAAGTAAGTATGAGAATGAACATGGAATGCCAGCAGTTAGAAGGAGGTTGGGGGCAACAATTTCACGGGGGAAACGCTCAGTTGGTCATTACCAATTTTTCTTGCAGGGAGTAAGACCACATAAGATGTCAGAGCGGAGGACAGCTGGAGCAGGTTCAGGGTCGGTTTCAGATGCACAAGCGGCGCACGCGGTGATCTTCTTACAACTAGTGGAAACAAATGGCGTTGCATGGGCCACTGCCTTGCTTAAGGGCGACGCGGCGGTGCCCCCCGTGTTAACAAGGACATTATAGCACTGGATGTGGATGATGCAAGTGGTTCGGGACACGCTAGAGCGTCTAAGAGGGTGAAGGTTCCTACAAACAAAGATTTCCCGCCGCCGCCAAAAAAGAAAGGCGGTGCCAACACGACGGCCGCAGTAATACATGAGTCGGCCGGTCCGGCAAACTTGCCTGTTGTAGAACTTGAAGTGCCTGGTCTATTGAACTTGCCGGACAACAGGCATCCACCAGCAGAATACGCCACTAGAAGTGATCTTGGTAAGATCTTGTCCACATTGGACGTGTTTATGAAGGAGATGAGAGAAAGTGTGGCGTCCGGCGCTAATGGGGGGGTAGCCCCTTCTAATGTGTAGGGGGAATGGATCTCCAACCCCTGGCCCAATTGGAGTGCCCTCTGGGGAGCTGGAGGGCACTGACTTGTCCAACCTGCCTGCAGCACTACCGGCGCACGGGCCTGCATTACCAGCGCTACCTGCCACGCCTCACATGTCACCTGTTATACCAGCACAGCCAGTGACACCGGCACCAGAGCCATCGGCCTCCGTGCCCCCCCTCTTGCAGTGCCCACGCCCCCTTCGAACACAGCATTGCCATCTGCCGCAACACCAGCCGCTCCACCTGCGCTGCCAAGCAATGAGGAGGAGGTGGTGTTGGATGCACCTTTGTTGTCAGGCCGGTCTTCCTTGTCATGGGAGGTCCCGCTCGCGGCTAAGGAATTGATATGGAAACGGGAGTTTATCGACATTTTCTCACTACTTATGTTAGGGCAGCAAGGTGCAGATGTACGTAGGGCAGGCTTAAAAGAAGACGACAAAAAAGTTAAATTTCAGCCCTGGCCAGAAAAGTCCATCGACACTTGGTTGGAAGCATTTGCAATATTGTCCTCTGTTATCATGGAAAAGTTTGGGGACCAGGGACCGGCTTTAGTACAGTATGGGAGATTAATACACAATGAGGCGAAGAAGTGGGGAGGTTTAGGTTGGTTGGATTACGACAGGGAATTCCGTAAAAAAATGTCCAGATCGCCTAACATGCGCTGGGACCACAAAGAAGTTCAGCTGTGGATGGATCACATGGGGTCCAGGGCGCTCCAGGGCGTGACAACAAATAAAAAAGGTCAGGAGGCACAGGTATTGGCAAGTGATAAGAGCAGCACAACGGTTCAGGCAGAGCAAAGAAATACGCCCTTTCGGTGGGGCCAAAGGGGGAGGGGTCAAAGAAGGGGTGGCGGGAAGTCACCGGCGGGGTCATGCAGATTGTTTAACAGCGGGCACTGCCACTGGGGGAGATCCTGCAAGTTTACACACACGTGCAGCAACTATGGAGGGCAACACCAAGCAGGAACATGCAGGACACCCAAAGGACATAAACACGGTGGTCAGCAAGGTGGGAGGGGCGGGTCCTGGCAGAATAGATAAAAAGGGCCCACCAGTGAACGCCCCCCCCAGCCCCTAATACCCCCTCTTTAACGCTGCTCAACAAGACACCACCACCATCACATTGCAGGAGCATTGCCCCCCCAGTCAACTAGGGTCAAGGATCGGAGCAGTGAAAGGGCCATCACCGATACAACTGGATAGACTAATTAGTTTGCTACATAAATATCCCAATAGATTGGATGGGAGGCTGCTCTTGGGAGGGTTTACGGAAGGTTTCATCATACCATACATAGGGGTGCCGGTGGCACGTGACGCTGACAACTTGAAATCAGCTAGGGACAACCCGGAGGTGGTAAGAGCAAAGGTTGTTAAGGAACTGGAGCTGGGGAGGGTTGCTGGCCCATTCTCACATCCACCGCTCGAAAACTTCATTGTATCCCCTCTAGGGATAGTACCCAAAAAAGAGCCCAGGGCGTTCAGGCTGATACACCACTTGTCCTATCCGGAAGGAGAATCGGTCAATCACAACTTAGAGGAAGGGGTGTGCTCAGTCTCATACTGCTCTTTCGATGTGGCATTGGACATCGTACGCAGAGCGGGCAAAGGGGCCTGGCTGGCGAAAGCTGACATTGAGTCAGCTTGCCGCCTCCTACCAGTACATCCCAGCAGCCAAAACTTGCTGGATTTTAGGCTGGGCAATGATTATTACTATGACAAGTGCATGCCCATGGGTTGCTCCATCTCGTGCGCATTCTTTGAGGCTTTCAGCATCTTCCTACAATGGGTGCTGCAGGAGGTGGAAGGGGTTGAAAGCGTGACGCATTATTTGGATGACTTCCTCTTTGTAGGTAGAGCAGATACCCCAGACTGTGCGGAGGCGCTGGCGAAATTTCAAGAAATAACAAGGTACCTGGGAGTGCCACTAGCTCCGGGGAAGACTGTGGGCCCAGCACAGGTTTTGGTTTTCCTAGGCGTAGAAATTGACACGGTATCAGGTGAGGCCAGGCTTCCAGCAGACAAAGTCACCGAACTGGAAGCTCAAATCAAAACGGTACTGGGTCAAGATAAAGTGTCACTGGATGATATACAAAGCCTTCATGGTAGACTAAGCTTCGCCACAAAAGTGATTCCAGCGGGTAGAGCTTTTGCGCGCAGGTTAGCCAGGACAGCAGCAAAGATAAAGCGCAGACACCATCAAGTGAGACTGAGTTTGGGGGTCAAAGAAGACCTGAAGCTGTGGGGGGATTTCTTTGAACAGTTTAATGGCTCTGTGATATGGAGGGACCCCTGGTGCAGCAGTCAGGAGCTGACATTGTTTACAGACGCGTCAGGCAGGGAAGGTTTCGGCGCGATCCTTGACAGGGAGTGGTGCGCAGCGGAGTGGCCAAATGCATGGAGAAAGAAAAAGATAACTGCCAACATAACGGTATTGGAACTCTTCCCAATTGTAGTGGCCTTCCACCTCTGGCCTTCCATGTTAACTGCAAAAAGGGTGGTCCTGTGTTCCGACAACATGGCGGTGGTCCAGGCCATCAACACCCAGTCAGCATCCTGCGCACTCGTACTATGCTTACTTAGGGAACTTGTCAAAGTATGCCTGTACAATAATGTGGAATGCAGGGCTAGGCACATCCCAGGAATCCAGAATACGGCTGCTGACGCACTTTCACGTTTTCATTGGCAGCGGTTCTGAGACGCCTGGCCGAGAGCGAGGGAAGAGAGGACTCCTTTCCCGGCTCAGCTCTGGCACCTGCTGCGGTGGCGCAGCGCATTAGAGAACTAGGCGAGATGTCCCTGGCACCACGGACCATGAGAAGATATCAGACTTGTGTAAAGACATTTTGCGAAATCATGGGACCTTGGGAGGAGGAAGTCACAAGACAGGTTCAGAGTGTGCAGGCTTTCATGGTTTGGGCAAAAGATGAGGGGAAGAGCCACTCGTGGATAGCCGGTCACCTGTCAGCCATCGGGCACCATGCCCGGCTGCTAGGCCAGAAGGACCCTACCACATTATTCGCAACAAGGGCAGCACTCAAAGGCTGGGCAAGAGTGATGCCCAAACAAGCAGACCAAAGGGCCCCTATAGACTACGAGACATTAAAGAACATGCTAGATGCACTTCCAACGGTCACCCACTCGGCTTATGAAGCAGCCCTCTTCGCTGTGACATTCAGCCTAGCATTTTTTGGAGCATTTAGGATAGGTGAACTCTAAGGCGCTGCTGATGGAGGATGTTCGATTGTCAGCGGATTCAGTAGAGGTTTTCTTACAATCCTCAAAAACAGACCAGGCAGGCAAGGGTAGGAGCATTTCATTACAGCGCTTGGGCAACGACAGTTACTGCCCGGTGGCCTTGCTGGCCGCTTTCCTGTCCCACCGGTCACACACGGAAGGGTTGCTACTGATACATCCAGACGGCTCCCCCGGTCACGAAGTATCAAGTGGAACATGTGATGCAGGGGTGCCTATTCTTAGCAGGCTACACAACGAATGGGGCCAAGTTCAGCTCTCACTCTTTCAGGATAGGTGCGGCCACCACCGCCTTCAGAGAAGGTCTCCCAGCAGAGGCGATTAAAAAAGTAGGTCGGTGGGACTCCAACTGCTACAAAAGATATGTGAGACCATTGAGTGTAATACGTTAGCAGAACTAGGGTGGACAACGTGTAAATAAAAGATTAATAAATATGTTATGTTATGTTATGTTAATAACTTTTATTAGGCTCACAGCTGCCCCAGCAAAGGGCCATGCTTCGGTGGCAGTTTAAAGATACAATGTGTGTTACAAATTCGAGATGCCACATCTTGGTGGTTGTATTACGTTGCAGTGTTTTGAAGTGTTTTTAATAAACTATAATCTTGCAACCTATTGTGTTTCATTGCAGGCACAGAGGTATGGGTGTTGGGGCACTCTTATGTTACCAGACTGGCGAGATGGGTGAACGCTAACACCTGGAAGCACGGCTTCACCAACACTAATATATCTTGGTTTGGCTTCCCCGGGATGCATTGGGCGGCACTTTTAGCGACGCTGCGAAGGTTATTTAAGGAAAACAGGCGAACGCCAGACATCTTAGTGGTGCATCTAGGGGGAAACGACCTGGTAACGTTAGGCAAGAGGCGACTGTTAGACGCAATGAGGAAAGACTTGAGCACCTTGAGTGGCGAACGGGGTAAATGCTACATAATATGGTCTGAAATAACCCCAAGACCCATATGGCATGGGGCAATATCGCAGGAGGCACTAGAGGTCACCCGTAGGCACGTAAACGCAGCGATGCGCAAGTTTAGTGTTCAGCGAGGGGTGGGTTTCATCAGGCACGGCTTGCTGCACGCCAAATCAATTGGCTGCTGGGAATCTGACGGGGTACATTTGTCCAAAGTAGGCATGGCAATATTCCTGTTAGACCTAGGCGAAGTGTTAGAAACAGCCGGATGCAGATAGAGGAGGACTAAGGGCTAGGTAGTGGGGGCTCTGGGCGCAGCGGGTGCCACGCCCAGGGCTGTGGAGGAGTTACAAGGCGATCCCCATACAGGACAGGCGAAGGAACAGGACCTGAAGCCCCAGTGCGAAGCGCACCGTGCTGAGTCATACATAATCCAAGGGGCCCTTCTTGGGGACTTGGTTTCGACGGCGCCCCGTTAGTCCTTAGGGCGGTTGTAAGCCTGATCAACCAGGGGCTTGCCGATAACGCCCCGCCTGGATGGAGAAGGTGTGAGTTGACTCTCCCTTGCCCGGAGGGTGGGGTGGGTGGACGTTATGTCTGCCGGTGGGAGGATTTCCTCCCTAATTCCACACCAGGCTATGGCCGCAGGTGTCCGCTTCTTTGGCTCAACTTCAGGCGCCCTGCAACAAGGGGTTGCGGGGTTTAGGGGGTCGCCTGTCAGTTAACCCATTCTGTTATTTGTACTACAAATAAACCTGCAACTTCTTCATCCCAACGTGCTTGTCTGTGTATCATTTGGTTGGGGGAGGTTGTGGGCAAAGGCGTACCGATGTCACTACTATGCAGGATGCACGTGGTCCCTGCAGGGGACCCTATAGGAGGGCAGACCCCGTAGTAGGGCGTGGGGAGCCGAGCGCCCAGTTCAGGGGAGGGAGGTGGGCGGGACGAGATGTCTGTCCCCCTTGGGACAGGATATAGGGGGCGCCCCTCCCTCCCTGTGCCTCTTTGCTGCTGCCCAACCCACCAGTCGGTCGTGCCAGGTTGCTCCTCGCCAGCCTAGGTCCTTTAGGCCCCCCCATCCCCCCTCCTTTCACTCCAACCCCCTTTCCGTCGGACGCGAGGCCCGCGCTTTCCAGCTCCCCTCCCTGCCGCTCACCCGCTGAAAGGGGGGAAAGGGGGAGGGGGGGAGTAATGACAATGTATTTTGTTTTCTAGGTTGCAGGAGGAGTTACAAGGCGATCTCCATACAGGACAGGCGCAGGAACAGGACCTGAAGCCCCAGTGCGAAGCGCACCGTGCTGAGTCATACATAATCCAAGGGGCCCTTCTTGGGGACTTGGTTTCGATGGCGCCCGTTAGTCCTTAGGGCGGTTGTAAGCCTGAGCAACCGGGGGCTTGCCGATAACGCCCCGCCTGGATGGAGAAGGTGTGAGTTGACTCTCCCTTGCCCGGAGGGTGGGGTGGGTGGACGTTATGTCTGCCGGTGGGAGGATTTCCTCCCTAATTCCACACCAGGCTATGGCCGCAGGTGTCCGCTTCTTTGGCTCAACTTCAGGCGCCCTGCAACAAGGGGTTGCGAGGTTTAGGGGGTCGCCTGTCAGTTAACCCATTCTGTTATTTGTACTACAAATAAACCTGCAACTTCTTCATCCCAACATGCTTGTCTGTGTATCATTTGGTTGGGGGAGGTTGTGGGCAAAGGCATACCGATGTCACTACTATGTTCCCGTGCAGCGCGGGACCAGCAGGACTCCTGGTCTGTTGACTTTTGGGGCTCCACGGTGCCGCTGCGTTCCAAAACGCCACTCTCCCCGCGGGGTAGAAAAAACCTCCGCGGTAAAAAAGATACCACCATGTCAGCGACGAAGAATAGTAACAAAGACCCAGCTCCTCTGTACTCACAAAGGCAATGATTGCAACAGAGGCAAACCAATGTTAAAATAACGATGTTTCTTACTATCCCACCATTTTTTTTATCTAACTGCTCAATTCATTTTCCATTTTCCTATTTAAAGCCACTGAGAGTATAAAACAGCTCCTCACAGCTCTCTCATCCTCGGAAGCCTCCGCGACCGAGCTTCAATCGGCCGCCATGTTTTCCCACCCGTGCTGTGCCTCATGTTGCATGTCTGATGTACACAACAATACACTGGTATACAGATAGCCCACACTGGTTATTACACCTTTCCACACTTTGCTTCTTTGACCTTTTTACACCGCGCTGGTTTGACCATGGTCCTCTATGCCTATGTGTTAGGCAATGCATATATGCCTTTACTTTGCGCATTTCCAGTCAACACTCTTAGCCCTTTCCTACTGTCCACTGCCTACTTCTGGTATACTCTGTCCCCATGTTTCTATGCATCAAGTTATGCTCATATTCTTCTCTGATATATACTATTGCAATTCTTCTGTACCTACACCTATGCATAGCGCCAAGACACCTCTGGGCATTCGTTCACTTTAAAAGTTAAATCATTAATTAATTCATTAAGTTTATCCATCCCATATATTACCGACACAACTATTACTGTTTCCGCCTGTGTACACAATTGCTATTGCACACACCACAAAATTGTATCTAACCCATGTGCCACTCGTATAACCTACTTTGCCAACTATGTAAAGTGCTCTGATACCTTCGGGTCAAGTTTGTGCTGTACCAAACTCTATAAGTAAATATAAATAAAATATACCTTGTGCCCAATTTGAAGTTGGTGAGCTTCTATAGATTTCTACACACTCCTCCCAGTGTGTCAGGCATCCCCTCCCTCCCTAGCCTGGCTCCAGTTTGTCAGGGGTCACAATAGAAA
The DNA here is from genome assembly GCF_964261635.1 of Lissotriton helveticus. NCBI lineage: Eukaryota > Metazoa > Chordata > Amphibia > Caudata > Salamandridae > Lissotriton > Lissotriton helveticus. The sequence goes on along the minus strand of NC_136059.1, from coordinate 710,256,191 downwards.
AGTATCAAACCCTTTATGAGAGTGATTAGTAAGAGCCTCTTTTAACTCAGAGTGGCCCATCCTGCCAACACCAGTTCTCTCTTTGTCTCACTATCTGGGAGCAATTCAGAATGATAAACTTCTAGCTACACCTAGGTATCTTATCTAGGATCAGGCAGCAGGCACCAAATAGTTAGGCCAGGAAAATGACAAATTTCTGAAAGTAGCATTTCCGAATAGTGTAAAAAAATCTGAGTTTACCACTAAAGAAGGATTTTAATTATAATTCTTTAGCCACCAAACCTGACCTGCATACCTGTTTTTCACTACCAAGACATGTAAAACTTAAAAGTACATGTCCCACTTGTTAAACACACTGTACCCTGTCCTTTGGGCTGTTCAGGGCCTACCTTATGAGTGACTTATGGGGTGTTAAAAGGGAGGTTTAGGCCTGGCAAATGTTTATTCTGCCAGTTCGAGATGGCAGTTTCAAAACTGCACACACAAGCTGCAATGGCAGACCTGAGACATGTTTAAAGGGCTATATAAGTGGGTGGCAAAATCAGTACTACGGGCCCACTAGTAGCGTTTAATTTACAGGCACTGGGCACATGTAGTGCCATTTTAATAGGGAATAACAGGAAAATTAAATATGCCAATTGGATGTAAGTAAATTCCACTGTTTTTAAAGAGAGAGCAGAAGCACTCGAGTACTGGTTAGCAGTGGTAAAGTGTGCAGAGCCCTAAAGTCAGCAAAAACGAAGTCAGCAAAAAAGAAGGGTTGCAGGGGAAAACCACATCAAGGATGCCAGGTCTAAAATGTAGAATTTGGCATTTAGGGTAGTCAGCCATAAACTAACTGTCCTCCTGCTCTATACAGAGTTGAGTGCACCAGCAGGGAATCCGCCAGTTGAAATCTTAGACCGAAATCCCCTGGGACATTGTCGGTCCAAGTATCTCAAACTCTACACCCTATTTAGCCCTATTTTGCTTTTCCTATTCTAGACTATTAGACTATTAAATCTGTTAGAGCCATTTCATTATGCCAAAGCAATTGGCTGTTGCCTCATTAATCTGCTGACTCATAGTGATTTCTCATCCAGCCAGACACCCAAGTTCTTTACAACTGGCACTGGATTAGGGGGCTTACCCGTTGTCACCCGCCACAAGTGGGAACCCCAAGGGGTAAGGGGTTACCCATCAACAAGACCTCTGTCTTGTCTCTGTTTATCTTTAGGGAGTTAGCACACATCCATGAGGAAACTTGTGTGAGACAAGTATGCAAGGTCATCACATTTGGGTTGCCCTTGGATGATAGAGATACCACAATTTGTGTAACATCTGCATATGAAAAGAGCGTGAGGCCACATTTTACCACTAAATCTGCCAATGGTCTAACATATAAGGTAAAGAGCAGAGGACTCAAGGTGGATCCCTGGGGCACACCAGAGGCTAAAGGTTGAGGTTTTGACCTATGTTGGTTAGCATGCACTTGAATGGTGCGATCATGCAGGAATGATTTATGCCAGGATAAGGCAGCATCCTGTATTCCCATTTCCTCTAATCTTTGTAAGAGCATGGTGGTGTTAACAGTGTCAAATGCTGCATTGAGAGCTAACAAAATACAAGCTCAAGAGATGATTACCCATTTCAAACAAAGAGGTTAACCTGAAAGTGTTGAGGAATGCTTTAACTTGTGTAAAATCCAAAAAGAGAGATTATTTTTTGGTTACAGTACAAGAAAATAAAAACAACAACCAATTGATGGACTAGGAAATTAGCTTCATATTGGATTATAACACATCAAGTTCTGAAATTAAACATATCACTCGAAAGAATTGGAGGATTTTGCAAGTTGGTGAACATAAGCAAGAGGCATAACCAAATGATTCCCAAGTAAAACCAGGCTGAGCACTTCACTAAATTGATTTTCTAAGTGTAGAAAATGTTAGGCCTGTGAAAGTGGGATGAATAAGAAAAGCTACAGGCTGCTAATAGGAAAGAAGGAAGGAGAAATAAAAGAGCACATTACATATGAAACCGACTTTGTAATCTATGTCCTGGAATGCAGTTGTGGCATGAGTTATGAGGGAAGTTCCCTCAATAAGGTTAAACTTAGGATATTACATTACATTGGTGGCATTAAGAATAAAGATCCAAATTACACAATGGAGAAACACTTTTGGGATTGAGATAATGACAATGTTCAGACATTGACAAACAATGGAATCTAAGATGTAAAAAGAAAGAGGAGGTGACTGAATTTGTCATTTTAGAAAGACTGATGCTGGGAATGGGTACTAAGAAACCCTGGTTTCACAACAAGGAGGTGAAATTACACATACATCTGTAAGTTAAAAACATGAAGAACTTTATGATAGATGAAATGGTGAACTGGTAAAAGACTGTAACATGTACTTTGACTTCATAGAGTGCTTGAAAAATGGTACCGTAATATGAATCGTACACTTTTTAGAGGGTGTCTTCGTTGCAAGCAGTATTGTGTTTGTGCAGGAAGGGACAGCTTCCTGCACAAAAACAATCCTCTGAGGCATTTTCTTCTTTCTATGTGTGCTGTAGAATGCAGCACACATTGAAAGAGGAGATAACAAGGATAACAAGGAGAAATATTAATATTTCTCCTTGTTACGGATCACCTGTGGAGGCATTGCTTTTGGACTCATTCCCAGGTCTACCACTAATGGTAAATCTGGAAATGCACCAAAGTCCATGGAGAGATGCATAAATGATTCAAAACACCCACCCTCCACCCATGTAAAACATCCTGGGGTTAATGAAACGCAACTCTACGATTTGCGCTGTGTTGCGTTACTCTAGCTTTAGCAAGACATGCAAGGCCGCGCAAGGCGGCCTTGCCTGGCTTGATAAATCTAATTTAGTAGTTGCTTCACCCTTGTGCCCCATTGCGTGGTGCAGGGGCGACACAACTATTTGATAAATCTGGCCCACTATGTACAAATAAGCTAGATTGAGACCAATACACACCATATGTGAAGTTTCGTTTAAAAAAGTATAGTACTAGGGTATAGACAATATGAGATCAAATTAGGCCTTCTTCTTCTAACTTTGAATGTATGCTATTTTATAAGGACTGGGAAATGAAAAATTGCACATGTGTACTTATACGGTTCATTGACATAATATCGATACCACAAATATCAACCTACAAAATTATCGATCCATTAATATCATTTACAAAAATATCGAGATCCCATACTTGATTTTAAAAGGTCACTAATATTCTCAAAAATATCGACGTCAAAAATATCTAATTTAACATATTTAGGCAGGCTGCGGTTGACTTTGGCGATGTGGGAGCAGGGCGGTGGAGTTGAAGCCCTCTCCCACACTGCCAAACTTGTATTTCAGCCTTTAGTCAAAAATATCAAGAGCAATAATATTGACTACATAAATATTGTTAACACAAATAACCAGTAATAAAAAATACGAAAAACATAATAAACAAATATATGAAAAATATATCTCACAATAATAATTAAAATACATTTCAAATCTATCAACATACTGCTCCTCTAAATTATAAATTACACATATTGGCACTGCTAAAATATAATTTAGTTTAACATTGACACACAATATTCTTTTTTTATCTAAAATAAATGCATGCAATGCTAAATAAAATAGGTTATCTCCAATTAAAGCATTTAATAAATGAATTGGAAATTTCCAAATAAGGGCATAACATACACAATAATTAAAAGGACACTAAAACAACCGATACAGTGAAACTATACAAAAGTATAACCAATAAAATTGCTTTAATAATTAAACAAACAATATAAAAGCCTCAGTAATTAAATGTAAATATAGCTCTAAAATGCTAAACGCTTGAAGAGGAGGAAACTCTGCCAGATTTTCCCTGCAAAGGAGAACCCTTCAACATACACGACCATACATTAACTTCTCTGAGTAAGTAAAATATATACTTAAAATAATTTGTAAAATAATAATTCAAAAAGCATTTCTTAATAAACAATTACTAACCCGTGTTTTTTACCAGTTATGCTTTTCTACAGATTATTCCAGCTTCAAGCAAACTTCATCAAGAAGCTCACAGGAAGGACCAGAAAAAAAGTAAGTTTATTAAAAAAACTTCTTTAAGTGGTCTAAAACAGAAACATTTATATCTCTGAATAACATAAACACCCGTAAACATCTAAAATACAATATGTATAATAAATAATACTCTATTTTCTCTTCCAACAGAAAAAAAACACCTGTTTCAATAAGAAGCTTGTGGAAGAAAACTTTTCCAACAACAGAAAACTTTGAAAAACAATAGACAAGTGAGTTTTGAAAAAAATGTAAATGTATATTTAATTGTAAATTATTAAACAAAATGTATGACTAACTATTTTTCTAAATCCATTTAATTACAGTAAATAAAGACTAAGGGCCAAATGTAGGTAGCCCAATACCGGGCGATAACGGATGAAATTACCGAATTTCGGCCGTTTCAGACCGGTGTTGGGCATTTGAGATGTAGGGGCCAAATTTAAGGATTCGGTAATTTAACTAATCAGTAATTTAAGGAATCTGTAAATTACCTATTCCTTAAAATACCGATTCGGTAGATTACCGAATCCTTAACGTAGGGAGCACTCAAGTGAGTACATTTCTGAGTTAAGGATTCGGTATTTACCACCTACTAAAAGTTGGTGGTAAATATCGAAAACCTTTGAAAAAGCAAATTTGTGCTTTTCCAAAAGTGCCATGTTGTAGACATACATGCCCTTAGGGAAGGGGTCTTCAAACTGTGGGGCACGACCCCCAGGGGGGCCGTGGAGCGATGCAAAGGGGGTCGCGCCTTCACAGTCATACTTCTGCCCAGGCCCAAGGGCTTCAGCTCCCCTCCTCCCTCGTGTGTCTCTCAAGCCCGGCTGCTGCTGCAGTTTAACTCAAGCTGTGGGCTTGGCTGGGCAGTGTCTAGAGTCATCTCCAGCCGCTCGAGTTTTTCACAGATCTTTAAAGACCATTTGCATATTTAAATGCCTTTGTAAACTGATTACAGATGCTTAGTTTTTTTCCTGGGTCCAGTACCCCCTGGGCCCCCACTCTGCCTGTTCCTTACATTTGTATTTTACAATTACTGCTGTAGAGTGAGAATGCATTTATTGAAAAGGAATATAAAGTAGGGTTGCCAAAAGAACAAGCATTTGCAATGCAATAGGTCTCGCATTAGAAAAGTTTGAGCTATTGGTATTGTAAATGACAAATTTTTTATTTATGTGTTGGTTTTGAAAATAGCGGAATTAATAGCTTTGTCATTTACAATGCCAATAGTTTTAACTTCCGTAAATGTGACATCTATAGCATTTCTAATGCAATATGTGTTTTATTTACGTGACTTAGATGTATTGATATTACCAATAACAATGGTTTATATTTTTTTAAATAATTAATACTTAAATTAAAGCTATTGTAATTTATAATGGCAATAGCTTAAACTTTTGTAAATAACTTTTGTGAAGATTATGGTCAGTGTATTTTATTGTGACGAAAATCCAAGAATAGATGTGAAATATTAACATCTTTTTGTGACATTTATACTACTATTATAAAGGAAGAACTTTGAGGCTTTGAGGCGGGTAAACTCGGGAACCACAGCGCCAATCCACACACCCGATACATCGTTGGAATCCTCAGGGTGTGCAGATGGACATAGGCTATATAAATTAAAAAAATACTTTATATTTAAAAAATTTACATTTAAAAAAAGTAGTCCCCTTGAAGTAGCGCCGGCCGCGACCTGCGTGCTGACGTCGTCCAGGAGCGCGAGGAGGAGCAGCGTCCAGAAACGCGAGGAGGAGCGGCGGACATGGCGCGGGGGAGGAGCACTGACGAGCGGCACACAGGCGGTGAGCAGCAGCAGACCGGCGAAGCGGCAAGGAGCACTGAACTGAGGAGCGGCGGCTGAGCGGCGGACATGGCGCGGGGGAGGAGCACTGACGAGCGGCACACAGGCGGTGAGCAGCAGCGGACCGGCGGAGCGGCGAGGAGCACTGAACTGAGGAGCGGCGGCGGAGGTAATGCTCCGGGGGACAATGTCGGGACAGGCGGGGGTCGGGGCATGCAGGGGACGGATAGTTACAACAAAAAGGCTCCGGGGGACAATGTCGGGGCAGGCGGGGGTCGGGATAGGCAGTGGACCCTCTGGCATAATTGTGCTCAAGCTCCCGACTCCCGCCGGCCGCTCCATACTCTGTGCACTCCTACTCTTATCCCTGCAACTTCTGCTCATCCTCGCCTCCCTGAAAACGGAGCGACAGAGCCCCACTTACCCACAAAGCTCCCAGTGCCTCAGGCGCTGCTGCTGGCCACCACTGCAACACTGGGCCTCTGGCATAATTGTGTGAGGTAAGCCTCCAGAGGACAATGTCAGGGGAGGCGGGGGTCGGGGCAGCCGGGGGACGGGGCGGATGGGGATCCGGGCTGCTGGCCAATGTCGGGGCAGGCGGGGAAGCCTGATTGCTCCCGGACAAGGTCGGGACGGGCTGCTAGTTTGTAATAAAGCTTGAAACAGTGAGAGAACATATTTGAACCAGTTGTTGTTGAATGGTTGCACAGATTGATGCTGTGGTGGCGCTGAGTGATGTGGTGGCGACGAGTGATGCTGTGGCGTTCAGTGATGCTCTGGTAGTGCATAGTGATGTTGTGGTGCCCCTGAGTGATGCTGTGGTGGTGCTGAGTGATGCCGTGGTGATGCAATAAATAGATAGAGTGCGATAGATAGATAGAGGGAGGGCGATAGATAGAGGGAGGGCGCTAGATAGATTGAGGGCGATAGATAGAGGGAGGGCGATAGATAGAGGGAGGGCGATAGATAGAGGGAGGGCAATAGATAGAGTGAGGGCGATAGATAGATAGCGTGAGGGCAATAGATAGATAGATAGATAGCTAGAGTGAGGGCGATAGATAGAGTGAGGGGCTATAGATAGATAGAGTGATGGCCATAGATAGATAGATAGATAGATAGATAGATAGATAGATAGATAGATAGATAGATAGATAGATAGATAGATAGATAGATAGATAGATAGATAGATAGATAGATAGATAGATAGATAGATAGATAGATAGATAGATAGATAGAGTGAGGGCGATAGACAGAGTGAGGGCGATAGATAGAGTGAGGGCGATAGATAGAGTGAGGGCGATAGATATTATTAGGTAGATAGATAGATAGATAGATAGATAGATAGATAGATAGATAGATAGATAGATAGATAGATAGATAGATAGATAGATAGATAGATAGATAGATAGAGTGAGGGCGATAGATGGCGTGAGGGCGACAGATAGAGTGAGGGCGACAGATAGATAGCGTGAGGGCGATAGATAGATAGAGTGAGGGCGACAGATAGATTGAGGGAGACAGATAGATAGAGTGAGGGTGACAGATAGATAGTGAGGGTGATAGATAGAGTGAGGTGGCCTCGTGGTGGACGTGGTGGTGGCCGTGGTGGTCGTGGTGGACGTGGTGGTATTGGATGTGGTGGTGGTGGATGTGGTGGTGGTGGACGTGGTGGTGGTGGAAGCGGCCTGTATCAACACAGTGAGTCAGACAACTCATGCCTTTTTGAATTTGGGAACAATAAGCAGAGTGGCACAGGCCGAAAGGAACATACGGGTCCAACCCGTATGCTTGGTGAGGAGAGATGAGATGATGAGAGAGGACAGCAAGGGAGTGAGAGAATCCGATTGAAGAGGTCAGGGATGAGGATAAATGTGAATTGCTGAAGAGAAGTGTAGACACGTAAGAAGTGAGTGTGAGCCAAAGGTAAGGGCTTCTGTTAGAACAAAGAGGAGATATGAAAGTTGAATGGGGGTACTGGAGAGGTGTAAGATACAAATAGACAAAAATTTGAATGGAGAGACAAGGTGAATGAGAAGTGCTGAGGGGCATGGGAGGTGACGGGACCAGAGAGGCCATGAGATATATGCGAGACACTGTTAGAGATGAGGGCAGTGAAAAGACAGAATGGCAAGAGGTGATTAAAGGTGAAGTGAGAGGTTGAATGGGGAGAGTTCAGAAGTTGTAAAAAGGGGTGAAAGAAAATGGCCTGCAAAGTGAGAAAAGGATCTAGGGTTAGGAGAGGAGAGAGGGATGGAAGGGAGGGGGTGAGAGGAAAGCTGCATGGGTAAACTGGTTAATGCTGCACAAAACCGCCTGTTTTTTGGGGACCCCTGCTTCTCCTGGCCAGGGTCAGGTGAGCTTCAAATGTGGCAGCACCTATTCCTGCAGAGTGGAAGGCCCTTCTCAAAGGTTGACTAGAAATCTTTCTGATGTTGATTGCTGTATTTTGGTTATAAATGGGTACTGATGGGGTGAAATCTTTCCTCAGTGTTACTGTGTGTAAAAAATGTCAACATAATGTAGTAATGCTAGCCCAAAATACGCGGCATCACTTACATTCTCTACCCACACAATTTCCCACACTCGCGTAATTTGGTCCTCACCTGCCTCATTATTCTAGTAGCCCTGCCTACAGGTTTACATTTTTGTCAGGAGGGGGTCCTTACGCCTCAAAATGTTGACAGGGGGGTCTCGGCATCCAAAGGTTTGAAGACCTCTGCCTTAGGTCATGTATGTGTACCACATGTGCACCCAAGCACTATTCAGGGGTGCAACAGGGTGTCAATGTGACACCATGCCACCCTTGTAAGTCTTCCCCCTATTACCGATTCGGTATTTACCGAATCGGTAATTCTCATTCATTCCAATGGGCCTCCAGGCCCATAGGAATGAATGGGAATTACCGAAACGCTAAATACTGAATTGGTAATTAACGAATTTTGCCGATTCTGTAAAATTTACCGAATCAATACCTACATACCATTTACCGATTCTGAAATACCGAATCGGTAAAATTCGGTATTTTAGAATCGGTACATAGTATTTACCTACATATGGCCCATAATGACAGAAGGTGCCAAATATATAAAATCACAAAAGTGGATACATTTACTGTGTTATATGGGATACACGTAAAGTCAAGAAAATTCTTCTGAACATATTAATTGGAAATGTACCAAATATTCTTTGAATGCTCATTATGGGAAGGCAACTACCAGAGAAAATGTAGTAATTAATGTTAAGGAACATAACAACTCACCCAATGTAACAGAAATAGAAGTAGGAGAAGTATTAGAAAATGTAAGATATGCAAGCACAAGCTACCAAGAGTTTATAACAAAAATCCTTAATGATATACAACTCCAAGTACCATAAAATATAACATGACATTTACCTTCAATACCCATCTTAACACGCCTTATAACCAGAACTAAAAAGGCTACCAGCGAAACCCCACCGGCTCCTAAAATATTCAGAGATATAGAAATACCACCAGCGCTTACAATAACCCAGAAAGAGGAGCAATCCCTATTATATAGAAATAAAAGTCATAATAAACGTACACTTACATTTGCTATCTCTGTAAACTCAATAAAACTAGCCCAATGTCAAACATGGATGATGAATGGCACATTCAAAATGTCAACTCTACACCACAAATGGTGAATTTCATAAAACTAACATGCCTTTTGTCTATACAATACTGCCAAACAAACAAAGCAGTATCTACATGGCACTGCTAAACTAGATTAAGCAGCAAACAAACAACTACTATCCCCCAAATATTAATACTGACTTCAAGCAAGATATGATCCAAACTATACTAAAAGTTTATCCCCACACAGCCATAGAGGGATGTTATTATCATTTTAGTCAAAGCATATGGTGTCACCTATAGAAAGGGCCCCGATTAGGATGGCACAGACGTTAATAATGTAAAACATTGCAAGAAATTAGAAAGAAACTGGAGAAAGAAAGTTGACCCAGCACTTAAAATAAAATATAAAGCTTCAATCAGATCCTATTACAACAAAATAAAGAAAGTGCAGGCCAAATTCTATGAGGAAAACATCACTCAGACTTTGGCATCCCCAAATGAAATATTTAGAGTGGTTAAATCCCTATCTACTCCACTTGATAGTAACACAGTTCCCCAAGCCACAAAAGAGATGCAACTATATGGCATCCTTCTACCACAAAAAAGTGACCGATATTTATGATCAATTCCAGATCAATCCCAAACCTGCGCTAGAGGAGGTAATCAAGGGCATGGATCTGCCACCACCTTCAATTCTAGCAAAATTCTCTCAGCTTGACAAAGAGACAATCCAAAATCTTATAAAGGCAACCAAATCCATATCTCCATTAGAACATGCTCCTCCACATACTTTATCCAAAGTGGCAGAGGTCATATTACTGCAGGAATAAATGGACCCCTCTGTATTAGTTATAGGTCAGGGAAAAGAGGGGAACACAACATATATATACATTACCTACTGGCGGTCGCCAGTAGGTATATATAGTTAGGATTTTTTCTCTATGGGATTTTTGAAAATTCTATGTCTAATAACTTTGGCGTTTGTGGACGGAATTGGCTGAAATTTTCAGGAAAATGGAACATTTTGTTTCTGAGCAGCCCCTGAAAATTTGGGGGCGGTTCGTCAAGGGGGGGCCGAGAAAAAAGGGGGGTCCCAAAACGTGTTTTTAACATTGAGTTTTCCATAGGGCGGTTGGCCTCACTTTTAGCCCGAACGGCTCAATGGATTTGCACGAAACTTGGCAAAATTGTAGGGACTGGTAGCCCGATGTGCCTTTGCTGGGTCTCAATATATGTGCTCCAGTGGATTTTGAGAAATTAACGTTCAAAAAAAGATATATATCTGTAACAGCGGACCAGGCAGCGCTCCGGTTCGCGGACTTTATGCGTTACGGAGCTTTGTGAAGCGAAGCTGATTGGTTCTCCGGCGTCTGTAAACATTCCAAACAGTCCGTAGCGGCCGCCATCTTGTCTCTCGGTAGGATCGAGAGACAAGAGGAGGCCAAAGCGAAGGGGCAAATGACCATAAGGGGGCATAGTAGATCCTCCCTGACCCTCTAGGTTTGATGTAGAGGTTTTAAAAGGGCCCCGCGGGGCAAAAAAAAATAAAATAATAATAATCGAACGGCTGAATGGATTTGCACGAAACTTGGCAAAATTGTAGGGACTGGTAGCCCGATGTGCCTTTGCTAGGTCTCAATATATGTCCTCCAGTGGATTTTGAGAAATTAACGTTCAAAAAAAGATATATATCTGTAACAGCGCTCCGCTTCGCGTACTTTTCGCGTAACGGAGCTTTGCGAAGCTGATTGGTTCTCCGGCGTCTGTAAACATTCCAAACAGTCCGTAGCGGCCGCCATCTTGTCTCTCGGTAGGATCGAGAGACAAGAGGAGGCCAAAGCGAAGGGGCAAATGACCATAAGGGGGCATAGTAGATCCTCCCTGACCCCCTAGGTTTGATGTGGAGGTTTTAAAAGGGCCCCGCGGGGCAAAAAAAAATAATAATAATAATAATCGAACGGCTGAATGGATTTGCACGAAACTTGGCAAAATTGTAGGGACTGGTAGCTCCATGTGCCTTTGCTAGGTCTCAATATATGTGCTTCAGTGGATTTTGAGAAATTAACGTTCAAAAAAAGATATATATCTGTAACAGCGCTCCGCTTCGCGGAGATAAAATTATCTCTGTATTACCTAGCTGTTGCTAACACCAGTTAGCGACCGCTAGTAGGAGATAGTGACCATCTTGGGCCCCACTTTGCATGTCAGTGATATTTATCACTAATGACATGCAAAGTGGGCATGCCAAGATGTTAGCGACTGGAAACAGTCGCTAACATCACTATCTCCTATTACCAACTTTTGGAGATATTCGCGCTAAGCGCGAATATCTCCAAAAGCTACCACCTGCCCTGAGCAGTTCTTAGCCATGTTATCCAATGGGAGGTGGATAACATGGCTAAGAGCATTAGCTCGGTAATGCATGAATATCGGTGAGTTTTCAGCGATATTAATGCATTGCGGTCGTTTTTTATGGCATTTGCGATAAACCTTGATAATAGCAAGGTTTATCTGCGATAATTTCTGACGATGCTTAGCGGTAAAAAATTCGTTGCTAAGCATCGTTAGGGATAAATATCGCTTAACTTTGGTAATATGCCCCAACGTCTGTTAACGTTCGATTCGAAGGAAATCAGGAAGTGTTAAAAAACATTGTCTGCGCCATCTTGCCTTTTTTCAAATGCCACACTTTTGTTGTGCACGGCAGCCATTTTAGATGACTTGACCAGACCCACTCTCTGCACGCTGTCGATCCTTAGCATGGCTCCCCACCCTCGCAAGCATCTCCCCCAGGCACTGGTCACCCTCGTTCTCTGTCTTATGCATGGGTAATAAACCTCCCCCCATCTGCGCTGCTCTTCCCTGAGAATCACACCCTGTGCCCGCCCGACACCTCCCTTTCGCCCTATTCACTACCGCACCCTCTGACACTCCTTTTCCTCTGTGTCCAATTGTCCAGGCCGGTCCTAGGCTATCAGCTAGCCCTGCAGATGTAGTTTATGGCCCCAGCTGTAAAAAATCACCCCTCTTCAAAGGAGTTATAGTAGATCAAGGCCCACACTCTATGAGATCCGTCACAGCACACGCGTTCCTACTATCTGAAAACCATCCTGTATTGTGATTGGGGAGGGGACCGAGCCTGAAGCGGAAGATTCCAGGGATGACTCTTTGTACATCAAAGTTTTTACAATTATGTGTCACATTAAAAATATATAGCACTCCAACACAGTAGTAAGATTATAAAACTTTAATAACTTATAAATATATACAACAAAACAAAAACAGTAAAAACATATAAACATTTTTAGGGAAACACAACGAAGTAGCGGTCGGCTGTGCGAATAGTCCCAACGCAGCACAACGTCCAGAATTCTGGACGGCACCCAGGTGATGTTGCCTGGGTGCCGCACTGATTTCGGCATCCGGCGTGGGGCGTCGCGGGGGGTGGGTCATCAGTAGCAAACTGTTGTGCGAATAGTTCCAAGGCAGCAGAACGATGGCACCAAGGTGATGTCCAGTAAGTTGCCGCACTGGTTTTGGTATCCTACAATGCTGCTACGAAGAACGGCGTGGGGCGCCCCGGGGGGGGGGGGGAGGCGGCGTGAACGGGCCTCTCCAGGTGGAGTCTCGTCTGTTGTAGTGGGGCGCCCCTTTACCGTTTCAGTTGCCATTCCGTCCGCTTTTGGTCCACTGTGTCAAAAGCCGCAATTCAGCTGAGTTGCGCCCACTCTTGCGGTGCAGCGATAGGCGGCTGCCACAGGACTCTCAAAATGGCGGCAGGCTCTTTTCTTTTTGGGCCTGGTCCACTGAAATGGCCCTGGGACACCTTGCAAATCGGACGCTTGTCTGCTAGGTCTTGGACCCCATTCTCGAAAGCGTCCCCTCCGCCTTGAGGATTCAACAAATGTTTTGGGGGCCCCCGACTCCTGCAGGCTTCTGGTGGGGAGCGGCTGCCATGATTGCTCGCGGAATGACCACGACGGAGCCACGAGATGGTGGTGCTTTCATGGTGACGCCAGCTTCAGTGTGAAACATCCAGAAACAAGGTGGGGCTTTCATCGTTTGGGAAAAAAAAAAGTTTTCATCCAATGAAAAGTGTTATTTTTAGGTCATATGATCAAGCCTTCCATCATTAGGAAACCAAAAGTAAAATGAACCAATGAAAAGTTTTGTAAAGAAGTCACATGACCTGTTATGCGGCATAGGGGTATAAAAAGTGTAGAAAATCCGTTGGCACGTGAGGCGGCGTCAGTAGCGGACCGATGTGCGAATAGGCCGAAGGCAACACAACGCGCCAAGATCCGGATGGCACCGAGGTGGTGTCCAGCAAGTTGCAGCACTGGTGTGGCCATCCTACAATGCTGAAAGTCGGCGTGGGGCGCCCCGTTGGCCTGTGAGTTCGCGTCAGTAGCGGACCGATGTGCGAATAGGCCGAAGGCAGCACAACGCGCCAAGATCCGGATGGCACCGAGGTGGTGTCTAGTAAGTTGCCGCACTGGTGTGGCCATCCTACAATGTTGAAAGTCGGCGTGGGGCGCCCCGTTGGCCTGTGAGATGGCGTCAGTAGCGGACCGATGTGCGAATGGGGCCAAAGGCAGCGCAACAATATTTTCTGACTAGAAGACACCACAAGGCGCTGAGATGCCAAGATCCGGATGGCACCGAGGTGGTGTCTAGCAAGTTGTGGCACTGGTGTGGCCATCCTACAATGGTAAAAGTCGGCGTGGGGCGCCCTGTTGGCCTGTGAGATGGTGTCAGTAGCGGACCGATGTGCGAATGGGGCCAAAGGCAGCGCAACAATATTTTCTGACTAGAAGACACCACAAGGCGCTGAGATGCGAAGATCCGGATGGCACCGAGGTGATGTCTAGCAAGTTGCTGTACTGGTGTGGCCATCCTACAATGCTGAAACTCGGCGTGGGGCGCCCCATTAGCCTGTGAGATGGCGTCAGTAGCGGACCGATGTGCGAATGGGGCCAAAGGCAGCGCAACAATATTTTCTGAATAGAAGACACCACAAGGCGCTGAGATTCCAAGATCCGGATGGCACCGAGGTGGTGTCTAGTAAGGTGCACTGGTGTGGCTATCCTACAATGCTGAAAGTCGGCGTGGGGCGCCCTGTTGGCCTGTGAGATGGTGTCAGTAGCGGACCGATGTGCGAATGGGGCCAAAGGCAGCGCAACAATATTTTCTGACTAGAAGACACCACAAGGCGCTGAGATGCCAAGATCCGGATGGCACCGAGGTGATGTCTAGCAAGTTGCTGTACTGGTGTGGCCATCCTACAATGCTGAAACTCGGCGTGGGGCGCCCCATTAGCCTGTGAGATGGCGTCAGTAGCGGACCGATGTGCGAATGGGGCCAAAGGCAGCGCAACAATATTTTCTGAATAGAAGACACCACAAGGCGCTGAGATTCCAAGATCCGGATGGCACCGAGGTGGTGTCTAGTAAGGTGCACTGGTGTGGCTATCCTACAATGCTGAAAGTCGGCGTGGGGCACCCCGTTGGCCTGTGAGATGGCGGCAATAGCGGACCGATGTGCGAATGGGGCCAAAGGCAGCGCAACAATATTTTTGGAATAGAAGACACCACAAGGCGCTTAGATTCGGTTAGCACCGAGGTGGTGTCTAGCAAGCTATGCAGCTGAGTTGCGTGCGCACTTGCGGCGAATAGGTCGAAGGCAGCACAACAATGTTTTCTGAATAGAAGACACCACAAGGCGCTGAGATTCGGTTACCACCGAGGTGGTGTCTAGCAAGTTGCTGCACTGGTGTGGCCATCCTACAATACTGCTCCGAATAACGGCGTGGGGTGCCCGAAGGGGGGGGGGGAGGCGGCGTGAACGGGCCTTCCTAGGTGGAGGCTCGTCTGCTGTAGTGGGGCGCCCCTTTACCGTTTCAGTTGCCATTCAGCTGAGTTTTGGCCGCTCTTGATGCTACAGCGACAGGCGGCTGCAACAGGACTCTCAAAATGGCGGCCTGTTCTTTGGATTTGGGCCTGGTCCACTAAAATGGCCCTGGGACACCTTAGAACTCGGACGCTCGATTTTTTTTTCCTTTCCTCTACATGCAAAAAAAGGTAAATGCCCGGTACGTTATACGCTTCATCTGCCACGATGTACTCTCCAGAGGAACCGAAAAAAAATATAGTTATGGTAACTATACCATGCATCGTCATATGGAGAGGTGGCACCAATTAATTATAGTGCTGTATAAAAGAGAGATTTGGAGGAGAACCCCCGACCTGCCAGTACATTCATCAAAGAAGTGGCACTGACAGCATCAGAGGCAAGGGAAACGGTCCCAAATATTTAGAAGAACTTTGGAAAGATTAAAATGACATGTTTAGATTGTGGCAAATTAATTTCATGTGGACAGATGAGTGTTACTCTATAAATACAGCATATGAACATCATCATAGTCGATGGTTGGTACAGACATTTTGACTATATCCTGGACCTGCCCGTCCTCGCCCAAAATGGCGCCGGAATAAATGGGACTCGTAACTCCTTGTTGTGTACTGGTTGCAGAACCTTGAAATCACGAGATACGTATGCAGTTTTGAAGCACATGGCGGGCGGGGACGAGAATTGATTGAGTATTTCGACATCCCTATTGATATTAAGTTCTGATGTGTTATTGATTACTGTACTATTGAAAGTTCGAATTAACGTCGCGCATGGTACTTGCCCGCAAATGTATATCTAGATAATTTTATTGTAACTGGCCCTGTCGTATTTTAATTATAAAATGTACGTCCACCGATTCCGCAACTGTTAGACACCTTAGTTCTTGCAACCTAATGGCCCGCCCGTTACGTTCCTCTACAGTGTAAATGTCTACTCATCATATACGATTACAGTTTGCTCCGTGGCCGGCCCACGTGGTTATAGGCTCGTATTTGTATAATGACATTTTCACAATAAAGGTTTTTAAAAGAAAACATGGTAGTAGTATATACATTGGTAAAGTTTTTAATAATAGTCACTGTTTTAGAATCATTAAAAGGCAAGTGAAATAAAGCAGACCAATTACATGAAGGGTAAAAGGTATAATACGCAGGAACGCAGTAAAGATAAATGGTCAAGGGCTGTTGTGTTTTCTACTCCTGCAACATAAAGTGATCGATAAGAATCTCATATTCAGGCGTATCGGCGACTAAGACAGCAGGTCGACCCTCTTTTGCTCAACGGCTCCGTCATGGGACGAAGAAACGCCCTTTTTCTCGAAAAAAGAATATATTTTACTTGCAGGACAGTTGTACATTTTCCGGGAAAGTACATTAGCCTGGAGCATTATAACATATATTTAAGAAAAAATAATGTTCGGAAGTAATAAAAAGCGTAATTTTTAGGTCATATGACCAAGCCTTTCATCATTAAAATAAGAAAAGTAAAATGAACCAATGAAAAGTTTTATTAACAAGTCACATGACCTGTTATGCTTACGTTACGCGCTGCGCGTCGCGCCCCGGATGACTTCCGGATGCGCTAACGCGGCGCGTCATATGACGCATTACGCGACAACGCAGGTCCAGAATATAGTCAAAATGTCTCCACCAACCAGCGGTTGGAACACAACCCCTTTCAGCAGGCTAAATAGTTCTGTTAAATGACAACAGAAGGGACAGGCAACAAGAACCATCAGTCAAAGAGGGGAGGGCTAGTTCTTCTCTACCGGGTTACATTGGGGCGCTACCGGAACTGATCGAATTGGTAGTCTACAGTGTTTCTGGATGTTTCAGACTGAAGCTGGCGTTAGCATGAGAGCACCACCATTTCGTAGCTCCGTCGTGGCCATTCCGCGAGCAATCATGGCAGCCGCTCTTTATCGTTATTTTGGGCGGGGTGGGTGGCGGAGCCGAGCTGTATTGCAGCCATCATGGTGTGGAGTTCAGTTCATCTCACTAGTTTCGTATTTGTCATGAGGGGTTGTTCTTAATGTTTCTATTTTAGCGAGGTCAAAAAGAGATCCCATTAGTGGCCTACTGATTTTGCTCGATTCCTTTTGTTTTTTTTACACGATTTTTCGCTATCTGCAAAGACTAAACAGAGTATTGCGACTCTGTGCTTGTTTGTAAATAGAGAATGAACCAAAGAGAACAATCAATCAAATGGAGAGAGAAGCAGGCACGACGTATTACAACGGGGGCAAAGGCCTGCGTTAACTACCCTTCACTATCTGCAAAGAGAGAGTACTCCTAATAGAAATAAAGGGGGGGGCCAGCATTCAAAGCAGATCAGTGTGCATAAACACGAAAATGTTTTTACTTACCACGTACTTGACATTCGACAGCTTATGATATTTGCTATTAAAAAACCATTGAAATTCACTGAAAAAAACATAGGTTATAGACCATATATAGTTAGGAATTAGCATTTACAAAACCTTGAAAATTCACTGAAAAAACCATAGGTTATAGACCATATATCGTTAGGAATTAGCATTTAAAAAACCTTATTTTACTCACACAAAACCATTGAAATTCCATATATAGTTAGTTGCACTAACTATATATCACGCACCCGCAATCCACTGCTGATGATGTCACATATTACATCATTCATGACATGGTCAGTGACATCACTGATGACTTCACTGATGACATCTCAAATGACATCACTGATGACATCACTGATGACATCTCATTTGACATCAATGACCACATCACTGATGATATCATTCATGTGACAATACAATGCATCTCCTCACACTTTAATATAACCTCTGTTACACCCAGTGTTAAATACAGAGTATAATTTTTGAAACCATTGACACACCAATACTAGTTACTACATACGCACTCACTGATTCCTACGTCTACACACACATTCACTCATTCACCCATACAATCATTCATACATACAATCACTCATCTTTACAACACTATCATATGCACTCATACACCTATACAGACACTCACACTCTGCCACTCATCCATGGAGTTACTCACACACCTAGTCAGTCCTGTAAAGAATCAATCACACTTCCATTTTCTATTTTTTCCATTTTCCATTTAAACATAGAGTACCTTACATTTTCAAACATATACTAACACATACTTACTCTCTTATACAATCATTGATACAAGTACACATTGATCTGCACAGAGTCACACATCTCCCAGCCAGCCACACACACACCCAGTCTCCCATACAAATACTTGGACAATCAATCAATAACCCATATAGTTACTCATATAGCTACTGATCAACACATGCAGCAGTTTACAGAACAACAGACATAATGATGCACAAATTAAGACAGTTTAGTCACTAACCCATGCACTCAGTGAGACACATTTAATCACTCACTCATACAGTCAGTCACGCACCTAAATCCTTCATCCAGACACTTATACATCTACTCATTCTTCAATATGTAAAACATATTTAAACTTTACAGAAACACACAGTCAATGGATGATGTCATCAGTGATGTCATCAGTGATGTCATTTGAGATGTCATCAGTGATGTCATCAGTGATGTCACTGACCATGTCATGAATGATGTAATATGTGACATCATCAGCAGTGGATTGCGGGTGCGCGATATATAGTTAGTGCAACTAACTATATATGGAATTTCAATGGTTTTGTGTGAGTAAAATAAGGTTTTCTAAATGCTAATTCCTAACTATATATGGTCTATAACCTATGGTTTTTTCAGTGAATTTTCAAGGTTTTGTAAATGCTAATTCCTAACTATATATGGTCTATAACCTATGGTTTTTTCAGTGAATATATATTCACAGAAAAAACCATAGGTTATAGACCATATATAGTTAGGAATTAGCATTTACAAAACCTTGAAAATTCACTGAAAAAACCATAGGTTATAGACCATATATAGTTAGGAATTAGCATTTAGAAAACCTTATTTTACTCACACAAAACCATTGAAATTCCATATATAGTTAGTTGCACTAACTATATATCGCGCACCCGCAATCCACTGCTGATGATGTCACATATTACATCATTCATGACATGGTCAGTGACATCACTGATGACATCACTGATGACATCTCAAATGACATCACTGATGACAACATCCAGTGACTGTATGTTTCTGTAAAGTTAAAATATGTCTTAGATATTGAAGAATGAGTGGATGTATAAGTGTCTGGATGAAGGATTTAGTAGGTGCGTGACTGACTGTATGAGTGAGTGATTAAATGTGCCTCACTGAATGCATGGGTTAGTGACTAAACTGTCTTAATTTGTGCATCATTATGTCTGTTGTGATGTAAACTGCTGCATGTGTTGATCATTAGCTATACGAGAGGCTATATGTGTTATTAATTGGTTGCCCAAGTATTTCTATGGGAGATTGAGTTTGTGTGGGGGTGGCTGGAAGGTGTGTGACTCTGTGCATAGATGTGTGAGCAGTTTATTCACTAGGTGTATGAGTTCAAGAGTGCATGTGGAAACAGCTACATGGGCAGTTGACTGTGTGCATGAGTGTATTGATGAGTGAATGGATATCTCAATGCTACATGTCATAGTAAGTACATATGTAAAACACAGTACATGTGAGAGTTGGCATATATAAATAACTGTGCATGAGAGCCACTGAGTGAGTGGTTGTATCAATCATTGTGAACTTGTATCAGGGATTGTATAAGAGAGTAAATATGTGTTAGTATATGTTTCAATAAGTAAGGTGTGTATAACTGTATAGTTGAAGAAATGGAGGTGAGATTGTTTCTTTGCATGACTGACTGGGTGTGTGAGTAACTCCATGGATGAGTGGCAGTGTGTGAGTGTCTGTATACACTGAGTGTATCTAAGGTTATATTAGAGTCTGAAGAGGTTTATCGTATTAGCACAAGAATGATGCCAAATGAGACGTCATCAGTGATGTCATCAGTGATGTCATTTGAGATGTCATCAGTGATGTCATCAGTGATGTCACTGACCATGTCATGAATGATGTAATATGTGACATCATCAGCAGTGGATTGCGGGTGCGCGATATATAGTTAGTGCAACTAACTATATATGGAATTTCAATGGTTTTGTGTGAGTAAAATAAGGTTTTCTAAATGCTAATTCCTAACTATATATGGTCTATAACCTATGGTTTTTTCAGTGAATTTTCAAGGTTTTGTAAATGCTAATTCCTAACTATATATGGTCTATAACCTATGGTTTTTTCTGTGAATTTCATTGGTTTTTTAACAGCTAATATCTGTAGCTGTAAAATGTATTCTTCTTTAAATCCAAAAATATATTTTATATGTTTATGAATAATTTTTTTTTTTAATATTTTTTTTTCTTCGTTCCCGCTTCGCGAATCGGGAAGCTTCCCGTTAGCTGACCTTGATGCCGCGAAATAGACCGCGAGCCGGTAAACGTTTCTTTACCGCAAGTGCCGCGTTAGAAAACAACATCGTGACGCCTCCCGTCCGCATGACGTTTCACGTTGTCGCGTGATACGTCATATGACGTGCTACGTTAGCGAACTGGTACGCGAAGCGAGTCGCAAAGCGCAGGTTTCTGGAAGCAAACCGGGAGGCCCTGCAAAGCGCTTAACGTAAAAACAGCAAGTCATGTGACTTGGTAATAACACTTTTCATTGGTTCATTTCACTTTTGGTTTCCTAATGATGTAAGACTAGGTCATATAATCTAAAATGAACACTTTTGATTGGTTGAGAACTCTTGTTTTTCCCAAATGATGAAAATCCCTCCTTCTTTCCTCACTCTGACTTTCATCATTGTGAGAGAAAGACCCTTTGTGATCACTGAGCAATGGCTTCTTTAGTAGCTTCAGCTGGTGCTTCCCCACCACCTCCACCACATCCAAGGAAGAGTGGACCACCTGCTCAAGTTGTAATTCAACAAGAAGAAGAAGAAGAGGAACAGGAGGACGAGCACGAAGAGAGGCAGTTTTTGCCTGAGCAGCCCAGGACGTCTCACCGGAAAGAAAACTTCATTTGGCAATTTTTTAAAATTCCCAAAGGTCAGAAAAAAGTAAATGCAAGATACGTAACTTGCCTTATATGTCAAGATAGACTGTCCAGAGGGACCGACAAAAAATACAGTTTCGGAAACTACACAATGCATCGCCATATGACTAGGTGGCATCCTAACAACTACAGTGCTGCACAGTTTCGGAACGACCTAGATAATCTCCCTATTATGGCCAGAAGATCTGTTGTACCGGAAGTAACGGGACCAGAGGGCAGGGAGATGGTGCCAAATATACAAATGAGATTTGGTGATGTAAAACACATCTGCGCATTTTGCGATGGATTCATTTCCTACGGAGAAAAAAGCATCACTCTGATCAACAGAGCTATTGACTATCATATGCAAGTTTGTCCGAAACGCCCAAAATAATAAATACTTCTTTTTTTTGTTTTGTTGCTCCTGTTGAGCCCTTTACAATGAATCGTTTTCATTGCCCCCTCCAAGAAAAACCCAAAAAAATATAAAACTGTTCCGAAAAATTCAAAAACAGTAAAAAAATGTTCAGAAAAATAAAAAATAAAAGTTCTTTTCAGAACTACCTCCCCGTTATTAAAAAATTGGTACAATATTTGGAACTGTGCCAACCTCTATTTCTCTTAGTTCGCTTCCTAGTTCGCTCGCTGGTACGCGAACCGGAAGCGAACCAAAAACAGTAAGTATAAGGGAAGGAAACAGACACTTATGTTAAAAGAAACACAGCTATAAGGGAGTAAACTAGAGATACCATTACCCGTAATCCACTGCTGATGATGTCACATATTACATCATTCATGACATGCTCAGTGACATCATCAGCAGAGAATTGCGGGTTTTTTGGCAACATGCCTTATCCACGGTTTAATAACGCTGCCTTTTGCTTTATATAAGTTTTCAAATTGTATGAAATATATACCAATAGGTCGTTATGAACCTTTAGGTAGTGCTTTTCTTCATGAGGTCTGGTCGCTTCCATACACATACAGATGTTTCAAAGATGATCAAGAAGTTTATCTGAATGGAGAGGAATGCACTGAGACGCCAGATCATTTACTAATGTGTAGGCACATACAGTTACACGGTTCATGCAACAAACACCGACCAAATATGGCTTGCGTGTTGCAAGGCACGCCAGTTCTTGCTATCATCCCCACGTTCAAGTTGTTGGAAAATGGTAGTTATTTGATGCTCAATAATGAAGATTGTTCTGAGTTAATTAAAAGTATTCCTTTTATCGTAACAGTAAGTGAACGGGTTATTTGCTGCAGAAATGTTCTATTTCCTCCCACACATGAACATAGGGAGTTTTCAATCTGGCCACAAATACCAACCTTGGGACACGTTTCAACGGCATGGCAAGAATAAGAGCTCTTTTGTCTCAGAGAGAGGTGGCCTTGAGTTCGGCCCGTGAAACTTTCGTACTTCACATAGCGAACACCCATACAGAGGTGCACACCCTTTTCAATTAAGATTTGCCTTTCAATTTCAGCAACATGTTTCCGACTATCTTTAACGCATCCTCCACAAAGTCCCTGGCACACTTTTTTAAAGTTGTTACCAGTGGTCTCGTGACTTCATTTGAGAAAATCTTTGGAGTCATCCCTGCTTCCTTTCATTGTATTTTCTGCACTCTGGTTCGTAGATTGGCATTTTTACTTGCATTACCAGCGGACGCTCTTGTGCTTTTTTACATTTTTAAATATGGATGTCCCTCCTATGCAACCTCCGACCCTGCAGCTGCTGACACTGTTCCGCAATCGCATGCTAGAATATTATGGCACAATGCCGTTGGCGATATTAAGCACGGCATATGGATTATCTTTTCGGTTCTCCTACTTCACCTTTGTCCAGCCTGTATTTCACTGCCTGACCTGTGATTTCGATTGGGCCATTGATTTGTGTCTCTGCGGACCGGTTTCTCCTGACGTCGACTTTAATCAGCTGATGACTCCTATCATTACTCACGAGTTGGTTTGTCCTGGCGAAAGGATTATGGCTGTGGCATTGATGCATGGACTACTTGGTCCCTGGAATTTACTGGCGGCAGCACAGTCTTTCTTGGAACAGAGCTTTCTTGAAAACCCACCGAGCTGTCCTCTGATGGTGATAGAGGATCCGGTGCTGGGAGAGCACGTATGTTCTTTTCCGCTTTTAAATTGGATGGCTGAACTGTTTTCGGATGAAGACGGTGACTTCCTATTGGAGGCTGTTGCAGCTTATTTTGCATACACAGTTATGTCATAGACCTTTTTCATGTTTGATATGCTGAGTACTAGCATTTCATTGACAATTCATTGACTTATTTGTCAAGTTTTTATTATTTACCTTGCCTATTGGCTTAAGACTCGATAAAGTACTTGGCTGTTTTATTTTTCTTTAGCATTAAATTTTCCTAGTTTTTAATGCTTTACCTTGCGGACCGTCCACATATAAACTTGCAATCTGCTCTCATGAGATGGCACTTCTATTATCTTATTCAGTTTGTTTCCGGATCATGAGGAGGTGTCATCTAGGTCCTGGATATCTTTACACCGTGTTAAGTTAGCATGGGCTCATTACCGGTTTAAACGCCATTTTTCCTTTTTTGCAACTTCTGCACACGACACTTAGTTGTTGCTTTAGCTTTCCACCTAGTAGTTCATCGTGGTTTACATGAGAATAATATGTTATTGGTCTACTATCTGCTTTACTTGTTAAACTATATCTGTACAGCGAGTGCTAAAGTTTCAAGAACAACACGATACAGAATTGTTATGAGGTCTGATCTCCACGACTTCATACTCATAACATAAGTGCAACTTCTGCCAATTCTGGGCATGAGGCGGGTTTTATATTGCTTTGCCGAACACACATACACAACAGTTGATGCGGTTCACATGAAGACAGAGCTGGTGTATGCTGATGTGATTCCTTCAAATCTAAGACACTAAAGTATGGGCACGCCCTAAACCAACACAAAGAGACCTTCTTAGCAAATAATATAATATGTGTATTAGGGAGGGTGAGATATAAGCAGCCGCGGGCCGTGGAGGGAGTTACGATGGGGCAGGGAGGCGGGGAGGGGGAGAAGCAGGGTGGAGCCCTCTCTACCTTGCCCCTCCCCCTCCCCGCCTCCCTGCCCCACCGTAACTCCCTCCACGGCCCGCGGCTGCTTATAAGTGTTGCTAACTCTTATTCATTTACAGCATGTTAACATACTGTCACCATTCGCTTTTTATGTACTAGTAACTATGCTGGTAATTTTGCTACTGATAATATGTGTACTTGTATTCTCCACCCTGCTTCTCCCCCTCCCCGCCTCCCTGCCTCACCGTAACTCCCTCCACGGCCCGCGGCTGCTTATAAGTGTTGCTAACTCTTATTCATTTACAGCATGTTAACATACTATCACCATTCACTTTTTATGTACTAGTAACTATGCTGGTAATTTTGCTACTGATAATATGTGTACTTTTATTATCTAAGGTACTACGCCTGAAAAGACGGCATTAGTAAATAAACATTTCAAATACACATCTGTTCTTCTTAACTCCATGTTCTGGTTTCTAAGAAATCTATAACGACCGACTGTTCATGAGTTCCACGTATCCTGAGGTACTATAAGTTCATATTCTGGATTGTCTAAACATTGAGAGTTTGTTATATCCAATGTGACACTGTACCTAGCTTGCTAAGGAGTTTTTGATTACTAACGTGAGTTTTGGGACACCCTAATTCGCCGAGGTTCCAATCCTCTGTCCACAGTTCTGTGTGAGAACAGAAACCCTGCGACAGGGGCACCCCCGACCCTTGCTGGAGCTTCATCACACTTGCGATACAACTCCAGCAATGCGCCACCTTTACGGCACAGATACATCACGCATCTGTGCTGTTTTTGCCCCATGATGCGCCGCATTGTAAATGCAGCACAACATAGGTGACGGAACAGCGGCACAAAATGACTAACACATCCCTGGTGATGCGCCAGTCATCATAAATGTATCCCTATGCTTCTTATCTTGTTAGAGATGAACCGCCATATGTATCATCAAAGTTATTTGCATTTCCTAAATAGCGAACTTTAAGGAATAAATAGCGATTCTTTACCATTCCTAGTTTGCGATGAGCTATTTGCTAATTAGCCGAATGTAGCCCAATGAAGCCCAATGTAGCCCAATGTAGCCCAAAGATGGCCGCCAGACACACAAAAAAACAAATGTAGCCCAAATATCAGCCAGATGTAGCCCAACTATAGCCCAGTGACAGAATGACCAATCAGCTTCGCAAACCTCCGTTACGCGAAGCGGAGCGCTGTTACAGATATATATCTTTTTTTGAACGTTAATTTCTCAAAATCCACTGGAGCACATATATTGAGACCTAGCAAAGGCACATCGGGCTACCAGTCCCTAATATTTTGCCAAGTTTCGTGCAAATCCATTCAGCCGTTCAATTATTATTATTATTATATTTTTTTGCCCCGCGGGGCCCTTTTAAAACCTCCACATCAAACCTAGGGGGTCAGCGAGGATCTACTATGCCCCCTTATAGTTATTTCCCCCTTTGTTTTGACCTCCTCTTGTCTCTCGATCCTACCGAGAGACAAGATGGCGGCCGCTACGGACTGTTTGGAATGTTGACAGACGCCGGAGAACCAATCAGCTTCGCTTCACAAAGCTCCGTTGCGCGAAAAGTCCGTGAACCAGTGCGCTGCCCGGTCCGCTGTTACAGATATATATCTTTTTTTAAACGTTAATTTCTCAAAATCCACTGGAGCACATATATTGAGACCTACAAAAGGCACATCGGGCTACCAGTCCCTACAATTTTGCCAAGTTTCGTGCAAATCCATTCAGCCGTTCGGGCTAAAAGTGAGGCCAACCGCCCTATGGAAAACTCAATGTTAAAAACACGTTTTGGGACCCCCCTTTTTTCTCGGCCCCCACTGGACGAACCCCCCCCAAATTTTCAAGGGCTGCTCAGAAACACAATGTGCCATTTTCCTGAAAATTTCAGCCAATTCCGTCCACAAACGCCAAAGTTATTAGACATAGAATTTTCAAAAAACCCATAGAGAAAAAATCCTAACTATATATATCTACTGGCGACCGCCAGTAGGTAATATATATATATATATATTAAAGCTCCAAGGTTGCCCAGCTGGTAGGGAAGCACTCAGGGAAACAAAATGCCTGACTCTGTGACCCACGAAATGCAGCCTGACGCGTTTCAGAAAAATCTTCATCAGAGGCCGTTTTCATGAGTTAAATGGCAAGAAGCGCCACACCTTTAATCAACATGCTGCCTCCTGATAGGCTCCCACTCCCAGAGCAGTTTGTAGCAGTCTCCCACAGCCTTGTGGTATATGTAGTGTGGCGCAGATTAAACCTATATAGGTGCCATCCAAAAAATGTCAACAAATTCATGCCCTGGATGGGCTCCGTGAATTACAGCGTCTTGAATTCCGGCGCTGACACCCTCAATGCAAACAGTGTTAGGATCACAGTTCGCCGACCCGCTTCTCTTCTCGCGGTGGTGCATCCCTCGCGGCAAGGCGTGCCGCGTAAGTATTAAAGCTCCAAGGTTGCCCAGCTGGTAGGGAAGCACTCAGGGAATCAAAATGCCTGACTCTGTGACCCACGAAATGCAGCCTGACGCGTTTCAGAAAAATCTTCATCAGAGGCCGTTTTCATGAGTTAAATGGCAAGAAGCGCCACACCTTTAATCAACATGCTGCCTCCTGATAGGCTCCCACTCCCAGAGCAGTTTGTAGCAGTCTCCCACAGCCTTGTGGTATATGTAGTGTGGCGCAGATTAAACCTATATAGGTGCCATCCAAAAAATGTCAACAAATTCATGCCCTGGATGGGCTCCGTGAATTACAGCGTCTTGAATTCCGGCGCTGACACCCTCAATGCAAACAGTGTTAGGATCACAGTTCGCCGACCCGCTTCTCTTCTCGCGGTGGTGCATCCCTCGCGGCAAGGCGTGCTGCGTAAGTATTAAAGCTCCAAGGTTGCCCAGCTGGTAGGGAAGCACTCAGGGAATCAAAATGCCTGACTCTGTGACCCACGAAATGCAGCCTGACGCGTTTCAGAAAAATCTTCATCAGAGGCCGTTTTCATGAGTTAAATGGCAAGAAGCGCCACACCTTTAATCAACATGCTGCCTCCTGATAGGCTCCCACTCCCAGAGCAGTTTGTAGCAGTCTCCCACAGCCTTGTGGTATATGTAGTGTGGCGCAGATTAAACCTATATAGGTGCCATCCAAAAAATGTCAACAAATTCATGCCCTGGATGGGCTCCGTGAATTACAGCGTCTTGAATTCCGGCGCTGACACCCTCAATGCAAACAGTGTTAGGATCACAGTTCGCCGACCCGCTTCTCTTCTCGCGGTGGTGCATCCCTCGCGGCAAGGCGTGCCGCGTAAGTATTAAAGCTCCAAGGTTGCCCAGCTGGTAGGGAAGCACTCAGGGAATCAAAATGCCTGACTCTGTGACCCACGAAATGCAGCCTGACGCGTTTCAGAAAAATCTTCATCAGAGGCCGTTTTCATGAGTTAAATGGCAAGAAGCGCCACACCTTTAATCAACATGCTGCCTCCTGATAGGCTCCCACTCCCAGAGCAGTTTGTAGCAGTCTCCCACAGCCTTGTGGTATATGTAGTGTGGCGCAGATTAAACCTATATAGGTGCCATCCAAAAAATTTCAACAAATTCATGCCCTGGATGGGCTCCGTGAATTACAGCGTCTTGAATTCCGGCGCTGACACCCTCAATGCAAACAGTGTTAGGATCACAGTTCGCCGACCCGCTTCTCTTCTCGCGGTGGTGCATCCCTCGCGGCAAGGCGTGCCGCGTAAGTATTAAAGCTCCAAGGTTGCCCAGCTGGTAGGGAAGCACTCAGGGAATCAAAATGCCTGACTCTGTGACCCACGAAATGCAGCCTGACGCGTTTCAGAAAAATCTTTATCAGAGGCCGTTTTCATGAGTTAAATGGCAAGAAGCGCCACACCTTTAATCAACATGCTGCCTCCTGATAGGCTCCCACTCCCAGAGCAGTTTGTAGCAGTCTCCCACAGCCTTGTGGTATATGTAGTGTGGCGCAGATTAAACCTATATAGGTGCCATCCAAAAAATGTCAACAAATTCATGCCCTGGATGGGCTCCGTGAATTACAGCGTCTTGAATTCCGGCGCTGACACCCTCAATGCAAACAGTGTTAGGATCACAGTTCGCCGACCCGCTTCTCTTCTCGCGGTGGTGCATCCCTCGCGGCAAGGCGTGCCGCGTAAGTATTAAAGCTCCAAGGTTGCCCAGCTGGTAGGGAAGCACTCAGGGAATCAAAATGCCTGACTCTGTGACCCACGAAATGCAGCCTGACGCGTTTCAGAAAAATCTTCATCAGAGGCCGTTTTCATGAGTTAAATGGCAAGAAGCGCCACACCTTTAATCAACATGCTGCCTCCTGATAGGCTCCCACTCCCAGCTGGGCAACCTTGGAGCTTTAATATATATATATATATATATATATATATATATATATATATCCCAAGTCACAAGACGTAACAGCATTACGCCGATGCACTCCGAGAAAAAATATTACCACCTATCAGAAATGTGGTCCAAGGTTGCTTTATTAAATTTCTTGCATCATGTAATCAGGCATATGGAACAAAACCCTACGCGTTTCGGCGAAACCTTCGCCTTGATCAAGGCGAAGGTTTCGCCGAAACGCGTAGGGTTTTGTTCCATATGCCTGATTACATGCTGCAAGGAATTTAATAAAGCAACCTTGGACCACATTTCTGATCGGTGGTAATATTTTTTCTCGGAGCGGAGTGCATCGGCGTAATGCTGTTACGTTTTGTGACTTGGGATAGAGAACAGGGAGACCTCTGACCCTGTGGTGCACCGCAGTGAACGTGTCCTGGTGTGTTTGGAGGACGAGAAACAGTATATATATATATATATATATATATATATATATATATATATATATATATATATATATATATTCACTGAAAAAACCATAGGTTATAGACCATATATAGTTAGGAATTAGCATTTACAAAACCTTGAAAATTCACTGAAAAAACCATAGGTTATACACCATATATAGTTAGGAATTAGCATTTAAAAAAACTTATTTTACTCACACAAAACCATTGAAATTCCATATATAGTTAGTTGTACTAACTATATATCGCGCACCCGCAATCCACTGCTGATCAT
This sequence comes from Lissotriton helveticus, assembly GCF_964261635.1. Lineage (NCBI taxonomy): Eukaryota > Metazoa > Chordata > Amphibia > Caudata > Salamandridae > Lissotriton > Lissotriton helveticus. Next base: position 710,226,547 of record NC_136059.1, on the reverse strand, counting down.
GTCACATATTACATCATTCATGACATGGTCAGTGACATCACTGATGACATCACTGATGACATCTCAAATGACATCACTGATGACATCACTGATGACATCTCAAATGACATCACTGATGACATCACTGATGACATCTCAAATGACATCACTGATAACATCTCAAATGACATCACTGATGACATCTCATTTGACATTACTGATCACATCACTGATGACATCATTCATGTGATAATACAATTAACCTCTTCAGACTCTAATATAACCTTAGATACACTCAGTGTAAACAGACACTCACAGACTGTCACTCATCCATGGAGTTACTCACACACCTAGTCAGTCATGCAAAAATCAATCATACCTCCATTTTCTCAACTATACAGTTATACACACCTTACTTATTCAAACATATACTAAAACATATTTACTCTCTTATACAATCCCTGATACAAGTTCACAATGATCCATACAGCCACTCACACATTCACTGGCTCTTATGCACAGTTATTTATATATGTCAACTCTCACATGTACTGTGTTTTACATATGTACTTACTTTGACATGTAACACTGAGATATCCATTCACTCACCAATACACTCATGCACACAGTCAACCGCCCATACAGCTGTTTCCACATGCACTTTTGAACCCATACATCTAGTGAATCAACTGCTCACACATCTATGCACAGAGTCATACACCTCCCAGCCACCCACACACACACTCAGTCGCCCATACAAATACTTGGGCAACCAATCAATAACCCATATAGTTACTCATATAGCTACTGATCAACACATGCAGCAGTTTACAGAACAACAGACATAATGATGCACAAATTAAGACAGTTTAGTCACTAACCCATGCACTCAGTGAGACACATTTAATCACTCACTCATACAGTCAGTCATGCACCTACTAAATCCTTCATCCAGACACTTATACATCCACTCAAGACATATTTTAACTTTACAGAAAAATACAGTCACTGGATGTTGTCATCAGTGATGTCATCAGTGATGTCATTTGAGATGTCATCAGTGATGTCATCAGTGATGTCATCAGTGATGTCATTTGAGATGTCATCAGTGATGTCATCAGTGATGTCACTGACCATGTCATGAATGATGTAATATGTGACATGATCAGCAGTGGATTGCGGGTGCGCGATATATAGTTAGTACAACTAACTATATATGGAATTTCAATGGTTTTGTGTGAGTAAAATAAGGTTTTTTAAATGCTAATTCCTAACTATATATGGTGTATAACCTATGGTTTTTTCAGTGAATTTTCAAGGTTTTGTAAATGCTAATTCCTAACTATATATGGTCTATAACCTATGGTTTTTTCAGTGAATATATATATATATGTGTATATATATATATATTCACTGAAAAAACCATAGGGTATAGACCATATATAGTTAGGAATTAGCATTTACAAAACCTTGAAAATTCACTGAAAAAACCATAGGTTATAGACCATATATAGTTAGGAATTAGCATTTAAAAAACCTTATTTTACTCACACAAAACCATTGAAATTCCATATATAGTTAGTTGCACTAACTATATATGGCGCACCCGCAATCCACTGCTGATCATGTCACATATTACATCATTCATGACATGGTCAGTGACATCACTGATGACATCACTGATGACATCTCAAATGACATCACTGATGACATCACTGATGACAACATCCAGTGACTGTATTTTTCTGTAAAGTTAAAATATGTCTTGAGTGGATGTATAAGTGTCTGGATGAAGGATTTAGTAGGTGCATGACTGACTGTATGAGTGAGTGATTAAATGTGTCTCACTGAATGCATGGGTTAGTGACTAAACTGTCTTAATTTGTGCATCATTATGTCTGTTGTTCTGTAAACTGCTGCATGTGTTGATCATTAGCTATACGAGAGGCTATATGTGTTATTAATTGGTTGCCCAAGTATTTCTATGGGAGATTGAGTTTGTGTGGGGGTGGCTGGAAGGTGTGAGACTCTATGCATAGATGTGTGAGCAGTTTATTCACTAGGTGTATGAGTTCAAGAGTGCATGTGGAAACAGCTACATGGGCAGTTGACTGTGTGCATGAGTGTATTGATGAGTGAATGGATATCTCAATGCTACATGTCATAGTAAGTACATATGTAAAACACAGTACATGTGAGAGTTGGCATATATAAATAACTGTGCATGAGAGCCACTGAATGAGTGAGTGGTTGTATCGATCATTGTGAACTTGTATCAGGGATTGTATAAGAGAGTAAATATGTGTTAGTATATGTTTCAATAAGTAAGGTGTGTTTAACTGTATAGTTGAAGAAATGGAGGTGAGATTGTTTCTTTGCATGACTGACTGGGTGTGTGAGTAACTCCATGGATGAGTGGCAGTGTGTGAGTGTCTGTATACACTGAGTGTATCTAAGGTTATATTAGAGTCTGAAGAGGTTTATCGTATTAGCACAAGAATGATGTCAAATGAGATGTCATCAGTGATGTCATCAGTGATGTCATTTGAGATGTCATCAGTGATGTCATCAGTGATGTCACTGACCATGTCATGAATGATGTAATATGTGACATGATCAGCAGTGGATTGCGGGTGCGCCATATATAGTTAGTGCAACTAACTATATATGGAATTTCAATGGTTTTGTGTGAGTAAAATAAGGTTTTTTAAATGCTAATTCCTAACTATATATGGTCTATAACCTATGGTTTTTTCAGTGAATTTTCAAGGTTTTGTAAATGCTAATTCCTAACTATATATGGTCTATAACCTATGGTTTTTTCAGTGAATTTCAATGGTTTTTTAATAGCAAATATCATAAGCTGTCGAATGTCAAGTACGTGGTAAGTAAAAACATTTTCGTGTTTATGCACACTGATCTGCTTTGAATGCTGCCCCCCACCCCTCATTTCTATTAGGAGTACTCTCTCTTTGCAGATAGTGAAGGGTAGTTAACGCAGCCCTTTGCCCCCTTTGTAATCCGTCGTGCCTGCTTCTCTCTCCATTTGATTGATTGTTCTCTTTGGTTCATTCTCTATTTACAAACAAGCACAGAGTCGCAATACTCTGTTTAGTCTTTGCAGATAGCGAAAAATCGTGTAAAAAAACAAAAGGAATCGAGCAAAATCAGTAGGCCACTAATGGGATCTCTTTTTGACCTCGCTAAAATAGAAACATTAGGAACAACCTGTTGAAAATAGCAATGCGTATGTACATAAGCGGCGTTCATTTGTGTTCACAGTACCCCTTGTTGATTGTTTCAATCGAGCATTGAATTGTTCGATGTTAATTCTCTTAAGGATCTTCTCTACCTGCAAACGAGGAAGAATAGGAATATTCTCTCTCCCTTTGCAGATAGTGAAGGGTAGGTAACGCAAGCCTTTAACACGTCGTACCTATTTCATTCCTCATTGATTGATTGATTGTCCGAACATTGACTGTTTGGGAATTAGTTCTTTTTGGAGGTATTCCCTGTTTGCAAATAAACGTAGGAAAATCTTTGCAAGTAGTGAAAGGGTACGTAATGCGGACCTTTCTCCCCCGTTGTAATCTGTCATGCCTATCTACTCCCCACTGATTGATGCACCTGTTTCACCCGGACCATTTACTAGACATACGTCATCTGGCCCGACCAGAGAGCACCCCTAGTGAAAAGGACATATGCAATAATAACGAAGTGATCACTGTATCCTGTTAACAGAAACTTTAGCATGAAACAACCTGGAAAGAAAAGAATAGGAAAACGAAAATCAGTAGGCCACTGATGAACATGAACTTTTATTAAACAACGAACAAAGAAACGATAACATAACGTAATGATAAAACCTATTAATGTCCTAGAAACAAGAAAACGTTAAAATATGCCAGTGGTGAGAGACCAGAAAAACAGTAAGAGAAACCAAATCACCCCTCGCTGTCCCACCGCCTGCCACGCCAAAAAAATCGATAGACTAGGGAAAATGCAAGTCAGTAGAACATCCGCCCCCACTCTGGAAACTTCCAAGGTGGGGCAGGGTTCCGGCTACGCCCAGCCGGGAGCAGCCCATATAAGGCAGGTCCTGCTGCCACGCCTCGGCCAGGAGATCCTAACGTAGGGTGTAGCCGGAGGAGAGGCCGAGACCAACGGGACCCGGCCAGGGGATTGCCTTTACAACGCTGAACAGTTGCAGGGGGGGGGAATGTCTCCTCGACCCTCCCCTCTCTCTCCCAGTCCGGCCGCGGTGGCCCTTGAGAGTTGCAGGTAGTCCCGCCACATGCTCTTCCGGTCCGGCCACCAACGGTCGGGGGGCCGAGGCCGACGGAATCCGGCTGCAGCCGATAAACCAAGAAACCCGTTCATGGGGCCAGAGCCAGGGGCGTCCGGCCGACATCTACCGGATGCCCGGCCCGAAGACGGACGGGACACTTCTTCTTTCTTGTATAATTGCTGCAACAACCCTGGGGGGGGATGTCTTGCACATGCCTCCGACCCCCCCCCCTCGTCCTCATCGCCTGGTCCGGCCATAACAAATCTCAAGCGAGACGCCGTGGGGTGCACTGGGAGGGAGAGACGGTGCGAACAGGCCTCTCCCGCCTCCCCAGTGGAGGCTTCCCAGCTGCACCCTCAGCGGTCCAGGCGCCCGGAAAAGAGTTCTTCCACTGTGGCCATGCTGCAACGTCTCGCCCGGCAGGGTGGAGCCCGTCCGCTCATTTGACCCCGCGATCGCCAGTAGCTACCGAACTCTCAAAATGGCGGTCGACCTGGCAAGAGCGGGCCCAGCATAAAGAAATGGCCCGGTCACTGGTTGACTCCACCACCGTAGTCCTCCACGACCTTGAAGATTCTAGAGGAGCCGCGGGAGTCTCCGACCCCCGATGGGGAATGACTGCCATGATCACCCGTGGAGTGACGAAACTGTATCCGCGGGACGTCGGCGCCAGCCTCACTTTGAATTACTAGAATCCTGCAGACCTCACTTCCGGTGAAAGCACAGTGTGACCCGGTAGGAAAAATTGTTGCACCCCCTCCCCTTTTTGACTGATAGTTCAAACCACCGATCCTTTCCTTTGCCCTTTTAACGGAACTTTGGACTGCCTCCCCCTCTTTTACATTTTCTAGAGAAAACAAAACATTAACCACTACATTAGCATAGCAGTTGACACCAGAACTGTTTTCAAATTGAAAACCAACAACATCTTCAACAGAATCCTTTTTGTTTCTGCTGTGACCCTGCTCCAGCACAGGCATTGTCCCCAGCAGTAATTCTGCAATGCCGGTAAGAATAGCTGTGGTGCCTACTGGACTCACTCACCCCCGCGGCGCCCCACGCCGTTATTTGCTGGGCGGCAACTTGCTAGACATCACCTTCGTGACATCCAGATTTCAGCGCGTTCTGCTGCCTTGGAACTATTCGCACAACAGACCGCTACTGACAAGAATATTTCATTATTGGTGCTGTCAATTTCAATAAATCTATTGGATAATTCAAAAGAAATTGCCACGGTCTCTTCGTTGTTTAAATGTTTTTACTGTTTTTGTTTTGTTGTATATATTTATATGTTATTAAAGTTTTATATTCCTACTACTTTGTTGGAGTGCTATATATTTTTTATGTGACACATAATTGTAAAAACTTTGATGTACAAAGAGTCATTCCTGGAATCTTCCGCTTCAGGCTCGGTCCCCTCCCCAATCACAATACAGGATAGTTTTCAGATAGTAGGAACACGTGTGGTGTGACGGATCTCATCGGGTGTGGGCCTTGATCTACTATAACTCCTTTGAAGAGGGGTGATTCTTTACAGCTGGGGCCATAAACTACATCTGCAGGGCTAGCTGATAGCCTGGACAATCGGACACAGAGGAAGAGGAGTGTCACAGGGTGCGGTAGTGAATAGGGCGAAAGGGAGGTGTCGGGCGGGCACAGTGTGATTCTCAGGGAAGAGCAGCGCAGATGGGGGGAGGTTTATTGCCCATGCATAAGACAGAGAGCGGGGGTGACCAGTGCCTGGGGAAGATGCTTGCGAGGGTGAGGAGCCATGCTACGAATCGACAGCGTGCAGAGAGTGGGTCTGGTCAAGACATCTAAAATGGCTGCCGTGCACGACAAAAGTGTGGCATTTCAAAAAAGGCAAGATGGCGCAGACAATGTTTTTCAACACTTCCTCATTTCCTTCGAATCGAACGTTAACAGACGTTGGGGCATATTACCAAAGTTAAGCGATATTTATCGCTAACGATGCTTACCAACCAATTTTTTACCACTAAGCATCGTCAGAAATTATCGAAGATAAACCTTACTATTATCAAGGTTTATCGCAAATGCGATAATAAACGGCCGCAATGCATGAATATCGCTAAAAACTCAGCGATATTCATGCATTACCGAGCTAATACTCTTAGCCATGTTATCCACCTCCCATTGGATAACATGGCTAAGAACTGCTCAGGGCAGGTGTTACTTTTTGGAGATATTCGCGCTTAGCGCGAATATCTCCAAAAGTTGGTAATAGGAGATAGATATCTTGCATGTTGTAATGCAAGTTATTGTGGTATATGGAACTCATACCATAATCTCTCAGGAAAGCAGAAACTGATCCTTTTGGGACCGCCTAAAAAGGCCTAGGGGGTGAGGAGTACTCTACTTTGCCCCCTTTTCACGTTCCGAACTATTTTATTTTACTCTCTTCTGTAATTACACAAAATACCAGCCATAAGATGCATCGGAGACACACAGTGAGAGAAAGGAGGCCGGAGATGAAGAAGACATGTCAAATACACATTGGAGATAATATAGTGGCAGAAGGGAAGTAAATATGAGTAAACTTACCATGTAACATAAAAATGTTGCACTCTATACTATAAGTCTCATTTTATACTACAATCACTTCGCTACAACCTCATAAATTAAAAATAAAAATAAATAATGTCTCAAACAATTTTTGATTTCTAAATATAAATTTATTCTTCAGAATTTTCTAAATTTGAAACAACTAGTAACATGTCCTCATCAGTAATTTCCTCTTCAATCATCTCATCTGGAATCTCCTCATTAAAAGTCTGCAATGATGATTCTTGTAACTCTATGGTCTCCAAACACTCGATAAATTCGCCATCAAGAGATTGATCAAAAAAATCATTCAAGTCATCTCCTCCTTCTGACAATATTTCATTATTGGTGCTGTCCATTTCAATCAATGTAGTGGAATCATTCAAGTCATCTCCTCGTGACAATATTTCATTATTGGTGCTCTCAATTTCAATCAATGTAGTGGAATCATTCAAGTCATCTCCTCCTTGTGACAATATTTCATTATTGGTGCTGTCCATTTCAATCAATCTAATGGAATCATACAAGCCATCTCCTCCTTGTGACAATATTTCATTATTGGTGCTCTCAATTTCAATCAATGTAGTGGAATCATTCAAGTCATCTCCTTGTGACAATATTTCATTCTTGGTGCTGTCCATTTCAATCAATCTAATGGAATCATACAAGTCATGTCCTCCTTGTGACAATATTTCATTATTGGTGCTCTCAATTTCAATCAATGTAGTGGACAATTCAAAAGAAATTGCCACGGTCTCTTCATTGTGAGCCATTTTATTTTGAAATTGCTTGCTGTAAATTGCAGAAAAAAATAATCACTTTCATTTATCGTTTTTAGTAATACATAATATAAAACTAACTTCATCAAGTATTTAGTATAACAGAAGGACTGCAAATAAATAACAGAAAACATTTTTCAAATTATCTTCAAGTGTACAACATAGTTCCCCTTACAAATTAACAACTCACCTTTTTAAAAGTAGCAGAAGTGTTAGTACTGTGTAAATCAAACACCAGAAATTCACCACCAAAAATTCCTCACAAATGTACCTCAGACAGTAGTATCACAAAATGGCTGTGGTTTCCTCTCATTTGACATATATACATAACCAATTAACTTTCATCACACACAAATACAAAACCAAAGTAACATTTTAATTGGTTCTAAATTTCAACACTTTCAAATGTGTTTTCCCCATGCAATTTTCCATAGGACATTTACATACGTCTACAGCCTGAATGGCTGAACGGAATTACACCAAACTTGGCAAAATGGTACATCAAACCTAAGAGGTCAGGAAGGATCTACTATGCCCCCTTATGGTCATTTCCCCCTTCGCTTTGGCCTCCTCTTGTCTCTCAATCCTACCGAGAGACAAGATGGCGGCCGCTACGGACTGTTTGGAATGTTGACAGACGCCGGAGAACCAATCAGCTTCGCAAAGCTCCGTAACGCGAAAAGTACGCGAAGCGGAGCGCTGTTACAGATATATATCTTTTTTTGAACGTTAATTTCTCAAAATCCACTGGAGCACATATATTGAGACCTAGCAAAGGCACATCGGGCTACCAGTCCCTAATATTTTACCAAGTTTCGTGCAAATCCATTCAGCCGTTCGATTATTATTATTATTATTTTTTTTTGCCCCGCGGGGCCCTTTTAAAACCTCCACATCAAACCTAGGGGGTCAGCGAGGATCTACTATTCCCCCTTATGGTCATTTGCCCCTTCGCTTTCGCCTCCTCTTGTCTCTCGATCCTACCGAGAGACAAGATGGCGGCCGCTACGGACTGTTTGGAATGTTGACAGACGCCGGAGAACCAATCAGCTTCGCTTCACAAAGCTCCGTTGCGCGAAAAGTACGCGTCCTGGGACGCTGCCCGGTCCGCTGTTACAGATATATATCTTTTTTTAAACGTTAATTTCTCAAAATCCACTGGAGCACATATATTGAGACCTACAAAAGGCACATCGGGCTACCAGTCCCTACAATTTTGCCAAGTTTCGTGCAAATCCATTCAGCCGTTCGGGCTAAAAGTGAGGCCAACCGCCCTATGGAAAACTCAATGTTAAAAACACGTTTTGGGACCCCCCTTTTTTCTCGGCCCCCACTGGACGAACCCCCCCCAAATTTTCAAGGGCTGCTCAGAAACAAAATGTGCCATTTTCCTGAAAATTTCAGCCAATTCCGTCCACAAACGCCAAAGTTATTAGACATAGAATTTTCAAAAAACCCATAGAGAAAAAATCCTAACTATATATACCTACTGGCGACCGCCAGTAGGTAATATATATGTGTGTATATTACCTACTGGCGGTCGCCAGTAGGTATATATAGTTAGGATTTTTTCTCTATGGGATTTTTGAAAATTCTATGTCTAATAACTTTGGCGTTTGTGGACGGAATTGGCTGAAATTTTCAGGAAAATGGCACATTCTGTTTCTGAGCAGCCCCTGAAAATTTTGGGGGGGTTCGTCAAGGGGGGGCCGAGAAAAAAGGGGGGTCCCAAAACACGTTTTTCCCATGTTAATTTCTATAGGGCGGTTGGCCTCACTTTTAGCCCGAACGGCTGAATGGATTTGCACGAAACTTGGCAAAATTGTAGGGACTGGTAGCCCGATGTGCCTTTTGTAGGTCTCAATATATGTGCTCCAGTGGATTTTGAGAAATTAACGTTTAAAAAAAGATATATATCTGTAACAGCGGACCGGGCAGCGCTCCAGTACGCGTACTTTTCGCGCAACGGAGCTTTGTGAAGCGAAGCTGATTGGTTCTCCGGCGTCTGTAAACATTCCAAACAGTCTGTAGCGGCCGCCATCTTGTCTCTCGGTAGGATCGAGAGACAAGAGGAGGCCAAAGCGAAGGGGCAAATGATCATAAGGGGGCATAGTAGATTGTGGCTGACCCCCTAGGTTTGATGTGGAGGTTTTAAAAGGGCCCCGCGGGGCAAAAAAAAAAAAAATAATAATAATCGAACGGCTGAATGGATTTGCACGAAACTTGGCAAAATTGTAGGGACTGGTAGCCCGATGTGCCTTTGCTAGGTCTCAATATATGTGCTCCAGTGGATTTTGAGAAATTAACGTTCAAAAAAAGATATATATCTGTAACAGCGGACCGGGCAGCGCTCCAGTACGCGTACTTTTCGCGCAACGGAGCTTTGTGAAGCGAAGCTGATTGGTTCTCCGGCGTCTGTAAACATTCCAAACAGTCTGTAGCGGCCGCCATCTTGTCTCTCGGTAGGATCGAGAGACAAGAGGAGGCCAAAGCGAAGGGGCAAATGATCATAAGGGGGCATAGTAGATTGTCGCTGACCCCCTAGGTTTGATGTGGAGGTTTTAAAAGGGCCCCGCGGGGCAAAAAAAAAAAAAATAATAATAATCGAACGGCTGCATGGATTTGCACGAAACTTGGCAAAATTGTAGGGACTGGTAGCCCGATGTGCCTTTGCTAGGTCTCAATATATGTGCTCCAGTGGATTTTGAGAAATTAACGTTCAAAAAAAGATATATATCTGTAACAGCGCTCCGCTTCGCGTACTTTTCGCGTTACGGAGGTTTGCGAAGCTGATTGGTTCTTCGGCGTCTGTAAACATTCCAAACAGTCCGTAGCGGCCGCCATCTTGTCTCTCGGTAGGATCGAGAGACAAGAGGAGGCCAAAGCGAAGGGGCAAATGACCATAAGGGGGCATAGTAGATCGTCCCTGACCCCCTAGGTTTGATGTGGAGGCTTTGAAAGGGTCTCGCAGGGCAAAAAAAATATATACCGTTTTTTTAGTTTTTTTGCGTGGAGTGCGCCCGGTTCGCGAACCGGGAAGCGTTCTGGGGAGCGTACTTTCTTGAAAATTAGTGAAAAAAGTTAGAGTAAAATAATAATTGTGAGTGATCAGATGTAGGGTAGCTCTGAGAAGAGCTTTTGGGTTTATGGTACATTTAGGTACTTATAAGTAGGTACCAATGCACAGTCTTAAATTCAAAATGAAAACTCTGTTGCCCTCATCTGAGAAGTGAACTCCATCTCCTCTGTAGATATCTTGCATGTAGTAACGCAAGTTATTGTTGTACAGGGAGCCCATTCCTTGGTCTCTCATGTAAGCTGAAACAGATTTGTTTACATGCTTCCTCGATTTCTCAATTTGTGGACAAAATTGGTTCGACCACCTCCATTTCTGTCTTTGGCATATATTTGAATATACCAAGGCAGTCTGAGGAAAAAGTGCCATCAATTGCTCAAAGGTGTCCTTTAAAAGCATTTCCAGACCTACCCCAGTCAAAGTGCCCAAATCATTACCTCCACAGTGCACAATTAACAGGTCAGGTTTTGGCAAATGCATAAAGGTTTTCACCAATGGTATCAATTGGTGACATTTTAATCCTCTGTGGCCAAACCACTTAATTTCCACATCTTGTAAATTGAGGTTAGGTAAATTCCTGTTTTCAGCGTACCTTTGAGCCCAATAGATATAACTATGTCCAACAATCCAGACAGAAAACATGGCGAGAGAAGGTTCTCCTGCAGTCAGATGAAGTGTGGCAATGAAATGGCAGTTGAAAAAATGAGAGTGTAAAATGAAAAAAACTGAGGAGTTTCTGTGTTAATGAAGCAGTAAGAGTGATTGGTGGATTTTGATTGCTGAAAACAGAAAGTTAGTGTGCATGGATGAGTTCGTTGAAAGATGTATTTTGAGTGGCGAAGAAAAAATCATTAAATGAAAGAATGCTCTGGATATGCAGGTGCACTGAGAGTTCAGAGTTCAATTGCAACATTGTTGTGTGAACTTGCAAACACCAGAGGTCTTGCAAGAGGTGGTTGCTATGCAGAAAAGGCATGAAATGGCAGAGTGGGGAAGGGTTTTCATTTGAAAAAAAGTGAGGGAAGAGTTTTGATTGGGTGACATGAGAGATATGTGTGAGGAATTACAGCATTTCTGTGCTTTTGATAGCTGCAGACTCTGGAGTGCATACCTTTTGCTCTGCTGAAGACAAATTGGTGTGTTTCTGAGACTGTTTTGAAACTCAAAGTATTTGCTAAGGTGAGAAAAGATTTCTTTAATTTAGATAGAAAATAGTGTGCTTTAAGGAGAAAATTATGAAGAAAGTTGTGTTTTTCAAATGTTGCTTTGTCTCAAGTGTTTTACAAATAGATTTTGTTTCTTTGAGAAATTGTAATTGGAGAAAATGTGAAGTATTAGTACTGACAGGGCTTTTATGTGCATAGGAGCTGTGGAGTGTTTTCAAATTATGACTTGTAAATCGTTTTTGAGAAAAAGCAATGGTTTTAATATTGATGAGAAGGACATAATGGTGTCTGCTTCTTTATAAGGTCATTGAGAGTCTCTGATGTTATTTTTCCCATTTCAATGTAAGAAGTTTGTCTGTGGAGCAAATTGCTTGTAAATATGCTCCCACCTGTGCATGGCAAATTTACATTTTGAATGTTTGCGTTACATAGGCATGTTAAAGGTGACTGAAACATGCTGCAAAGGCAATCAAAAAACGCTTTTATGTGTCTTAAGGACATTTTAAGTCATTTCCCCATGTGCAGTGTTTTCAAATTATTAGTTGAAAATCGTTTTTGAGGTAAAGGAATGTTTTCAAAATTTATGTGCGCCATATGCCCCCAAATTTCTTTTTCAGGGGTGCAGCAGGGTGTTCTTGAGACACCCCTGCACCCTCGGAAAAATTCGTAATTTGCGATGAGGTAATTGCTAATTGCAAATTGCACCTTCATTCCTATGGGCCTCCTGCTGCATGGAAATGAATGGGTAATTTGTAATTAGCAAATAGCTCATCGCAAACTAGGAATGGTAAAGAATCGCTATTTATTCCTTAAAGTTCGGTATTTAGGAAATGCAAAAAACTTTGATGATACATATGGCGGTTCATCTCTAACAAGATAAGAAGCATAGGGATAGATTTATGATGACTGGCGCATCACCAGGGATGTGTTAGTCATTCTGTGCCGCTGTTCCGTCACCTATGGTGTGCTGCATTTACAATGCGGCGCATCATGGGGCAAAAACAGCAGAGATGCGTGACGTATCTGTGCTGTAAAGGTGGCGCATTGCTGGAGTTGTATCGCAAGTGTGATGAAGCTCCAGCAAGGCTCAGGGGTGTCCCTGTCGCAGGGTTTCTGTTCTCAGACAGAACTGTGGACAGAGGATTGGAACCTCGGCGAATTAGGGTGTCCCAAAACTCACCTTAGTAATCAAAACCCCTTAGCAAGCTAGGTACAGTGTCACATTGGATATAACAAACTCTCAATGTTTAGACAATCCAGAATATGAACTTATAGTACCTCAGGATACGTGGAACTCATGAACAGTCGGTCGTTATATATTTCTTAGAAACCAGAACATGGAGTTAAGAAGAACACATGTGTATTTGAAATGTTTATTTACTAATGCCGTCTTCTCAGGCGTAGTATCTTAGATTATACAAGTACACATATTATCAGTAGCAAAATTACCAGCATAGTTAGTAGTACATAAAAAGCGAATGGTGACAGTATGTTAACATGCTGTAAATGAATAAGAGTTAGCAACACTTATAAGCAGCCGCGGGCCGTGGAGGGAGTTACGGTGGGGCAGGGAGGCGGGGAGGGGGAAGGGCAGGGTAGAGAGGGCTCCACCCTGCCCCTCCCCCTCCCCGCCTCCCTGCCCCACCGTAACTCCCTCCACGGCCCGCGGCTGCTTATATCTCACCCTCCCTAATACACATAATATATTATTTGCTAAGAAGGTCTCTTTGTGTTGGTTTAGGGCGTGCCGATACTTTAGTGTCTTAGATTTGAAGGAATCACATCAGCATACACCAGCTCTCTCTTCATGTGAACCGCATCAAGTGTTGTGTATGTGTGTTCGGCAAAGCAATATAAAACCCGCCTCATGCCCAGAATTGGCAGAAGCTGCACTTATGTTATGAGTATGAAGTCGTGGAGATCAGACCTCATAACAATTCTGTATCGTGTTGTTCTTGAAACTTCAGCACTCGCTGTACAGATATAGTTTAACAAGTAAAGCAGATAGTAGAGCAATAACATATTATTGTCATGTAAATCACGATGAACTATTAGGTTGAAAGCTAAAGCAACAACTAAGTGTCGTGTGCAGAAGTTGCAAAAAAGGAAAAAATGGCGTTTAAACCGGTAATGAGTCCATGCTAACTTAACACGGTGTAAAGATATCCAGGACCTAGATGACACCTCCCCATGATCCGGAAACGAACTGAATAAGATAATAGAAGTGCCATCTCATGAGAGCAGATTGCAAGTTTATATGTGGACGGTCCGCAAGGTAAAACATTAAAAACTAGGAAAATTTAATGCTAAAGAAAAATAAAACAGCCAAGTACTTTATCGAGTCTTAAGCCAATAGGCAAGCTAAATAATAAAAACTTGACAAATAAGTGAATTAATTGTCAATGAAATGCTAGTACTCAGCATATCAAACATGAAAAAGGTCTATGACATAACTGTGTATGCAAAATAAGCTGCAACAGCCTCCAATAGGAAGTCACCGTCTTCATCCGAAAAGAGTTCAGCCATCCAATTTAAAAGCGGAAAAGAACATACGTGCTCTCCCAGCACCGGATCCTCTATCAACATCAGAGGACAGCTCGGTGGGTTTTCAAGAAAGCTCTGTTCCAAGAAAGACTGTGTTGCCGCCAGTAAATTCCAGGGACCAATTAGTCCATGCATCAATGCCACAGCCATAATCCTTTCGCCAGGACAAACCAACTCGTGAGTAATGATAGGAGTCATCAGCTGATTAAAGTCGACGTCAGGAGAAACCGGTCCACAGAGACACAAATCAATGGCCCAATGGAAATCACAGGTCAGGCAGTGAAATACAGGCTGGACACAGGTGAAGTAGGAGAATCGAAAAGATAATCCATATGCCGTGCTTAATATCGCCAACGGCATTGTGCCATAATATTCTAGCATGCGATTGCGGAACAGTGTCAGCAGCTGCAGGGCGGGAGCTTGCACAGGAGGGACATCCATATTTAAAAATGTAAAAAAGCACAAGAGCGTCCGCTGGTAATGCAAGTAAAAATGGGAATCCACGAAGCAGAGTGGAAAAAATAGAATGAAAGAAAGTAGGGATGACTCCAAAGATTTTCTCAAATGAAGTCACGAGACCACTGGTAACAACTTTAAAAAAGTGCGCCAGGCCCTTTGTGGAGGACGCGTTAGAGATAGTCCGAACCATCTTGCTGAAATGGAAAGGCGAATCTGTATTTAAAAGGGTCTGCAACTCTGTACGGGTGTTCGCTATGTGAAGCACGAAAGTTTCACGGGCCGAAGTCAAGGCCACCTCTCTCTGAGACAAAAGAGCTCTTATTCTTGTCATGCCGTTGAAATGTGCTCCCAAGGTTGGTATTTGTGGCCAGATTGAAAACTCTGTATGTTCATGTGTGGGAGGAAATAGAACATTTCTGCAGCAAATAACCCGTTCATTTACTGTTACGATAAAATGAATACTTTTAATTAACCCAGAACAATCTTCATTATTGAGCATCAAATAACGACCATTTTCCAAGAACTTGAACGTGGGGATGATAGCAGGAACTGGTGTGCCTTGCAACACGCAAGCCATATTTGGTCGGTGTTTGTTGCATGAACCGTGTAACTGTATGTGCCTACACATTAGTGAATGATCTGGCGTCTCAGTGCATTCCTCTCCATTCAGATAAACTTCTTGATCATCTTTGAAAATCTGTATGTGTATGGAAGCGACCAGACCTCATGAAGAAAACCACTACCTAAAGGTTAATAACGACCTATTGGTATATATTTCATACAATTTGAAAACTTATATAAAGCAAAAGGCAGCGTTATTAAACCGTGGATAAGGCACGCTGCCAAAGCAGTCAACCTTTTGGATTTATACTGGAAATGTTAAAGGAAGAATTACAGAGTAGGGCCTGTAAATCTTTAATGGACAACGAGTAAAATTACTCCAACTATCATATTCCTCTAACTCCGGGATAGTAGGGGTGTTTAATTTTTTAGAAGTAGCCAATCCAAAGCATTTGGTCTGGGAAATTGTTTCATTCACAAACAACATATGATTTGGGATGAGACATGCACGGTGGAAAGCCTTAGTGCCTTGTACCTGCCAGGTTCGTGAACCCCAAACTGATGTAGATCCTGGATATTTTTACTCTGTGTTAAGTTAGCATGGGCTCATTACTGGTTTAAACGCCATTTTTCCTTTTTTGTAACTTCTGCACACAACACTTAGTTGTTGCTTTAGCTTTCAGCCTACCTGCGTCAAGATCTATGCCTGCTTCAAGCAGGCGCAGGGTTTTGATGTAGCTTTGTCCTATCTGATTGTAAATGCGGCACACCGTGGGTGGCAGAGCAGCGGTGCACGTTAACTGGTGCATCCCTGGGGATGTGCTAGTTAATATAAATCTGCCCCTTTACATTTAATTATGTGCAGGGGACACAGAGTAGGTGAGGTTTATCCCAGGTTAAGAAGAGATGAGTCCTGTTCAGTGAAAAATTGGAGATAGGCTTCAGTATATTATATACTTAAGTAGTGTGTTAAGTTTTTGATGACTGTTATTAATTTACTGTTGGGTAATAGTGGTTAATAAAATTTTTTATTATATTTTACCACAGATTCAACTGCAGATTATTTCAAGATTTTAGGATGCCAAGCAAAGAAAGAGTGAGAAAGGCTGCAAAACGTCAAAGACAGCAGGACCATGGAATAATGCAGCAGTCCTCTAACAAAAAGATTTGTCAAGTCACCAAGAAAGCACCGGGTAAGAGTCCAAAAACAGTCATAAGAAATATGTCTAGTAAAAAAAATATTACTACAGAAAATGTTTCAGTCCAGAAAAGGAGAAACAATTCAAATGGTAAGGAAAGGCCAATGAGAAATGTTACTGCTAGAGTAAGAGATAACTCTATGCATGAAAGTAGAAGGAAAAAACAGTTTAGGGACATTCGTAAACGAATGTTCCGCAACAGGATAATTGGGAATTTGTTAAAAAATATTAAGAAAGGTCAACAGAAAGTGGTTTTTTATAAGAGAAAAAAAATAGTTGAGAAAGTTATTGATCTGGCATTTGAAATTAAACGTAAGTTATTTACTTTGACAATCAATAGAATTAGGAAGCTAAACAAGGCAATTTATGATTTCAAAAGAAATAGTAGATGGAAGAGAATAGTTAATCGTAGTAATTTTTGTGAAGTTTTTTCTGGAGAATGGATGCATAGTTCAAGCTCTGAGGCATTTTTTAATGAGGAGAGTTATTTCCAGGATAATGATTTGGTGCATGCAGTTGACACCAGTGGTCGAGCTTATGAAGTGAAAGATGGTTGTCCAGTTGAAAAAGAAAAACTTGTGAGAACAGAGATAGAAGAGGTGTCAGGTAAGGAGGTTTTAGGGAGACGTCCTAAGGGTCCTGTGTACACCTGGAAGTGTAGTAGTATTTGCAGTGTACGACAGGATTCCATCAATTTGCTTTGTGATTTTATACGGTCATTTAATAAGAAAAGTTTGAAGCAGAAAATGAAGTTGTTGCAAGAATTAGATCCTTGCAGAGTGAGAGAAGTGATAGGTTTGCATGGTCATTCACTGGCTTGTCTTTCCAGGAGAGTATGCCAGAGTGTTTTTCATCATTTCAGGATGCTAGCAGTGCATCATAATAAAGTGAGGAAATTAGTTAGAATGTTGTATTATGCTAAGAGTCCAGCAATTATGCTTAAACAATTATGCGCTGCTCTTTTGCATGGTTCTGAAATAGATGTGAAGAATATATGTGAAGAAATTGAGTTTTGTTACTTTGGAAGTAAAGAGGAGAATGTTGAAATTGACCAAGAAGAAGAGAGTAATGTGGAAGATAGTGTACAGGTTTCCAGTACAGATAATTTCCAGAGGGAAATTGCGACGTTTGAGGTGAAATCAAGTGAGAGGCCAAATTTCACTTGTGTGTGTTGTCGACGCACTTATTATAAGAATCAGACTAAGTTAGTGGATTTATATGGAAAAAGTGAAAGGGAAAATAATAGTGAATGGAATGATTTTACAACATACTTGATGGTAGAAAATTGTTTTGATTTGGGTTTGGATCAACGTGTGTGTACTTATTGTTGTAACAAATTAAATCAAAACCAGATGCCTGCTAGAGCAGTTCATAATAATCTGGAATTGGTTGAGATTCCTTCTGAATTGAAGGATTTAAATACTTATGAATCTATTTTGATTCAAAGTATCCATCCCTTTCAGGCTATTGTAAGAATGGAGCCAAAGACAGGGAAATTGCCTCCATCAGATTTACAGAGAGGATTAAAGGGAAGAGTTGTTTATTTGCCTCTAGATTTGAAGAAAAACATTAACACAATTGGAGTAGAAAAAGTGGAAGAGGAACCTCTTGTTATCTTAGTTAATGGGGTTCCGACAAAGAATAAGAAAATATGGCAAGATTTAGTAGATGTTAGGAAAGTCAAAAGGGCAACATTGTATTTGAAAAAAAATAATAAATACTATAAAAATGTATATGTTGCAGAAGAGGAAGTAAGTGAGGAAGAGGATAGCGATTTGTGTGCTGGTCAAATTTAGAAAGTAGAACCCTGTACTAGTGAAGAAATATATGAACATTATAGTGTTCATCCTTTGCATTCCAAGGAAGTCATGGGGAATGCTATTGAGTTGTTTCAAATGAAACAAGCGAAAGGGAGTCCCATTAGTGTTTGGGAGGAAAGTTTGGAAGCTCGGTGTTTCCCACAGCTTTTTCCAACAGGTCAGGGAGGAAGATATGATGAGCGACCTCATCAAATTCCTGCTTCTGAATACCGGACTTTGCGATTGTATGCAGGAGATCCTAGGTTTCGACAATGCATTCCTTATTTGTTTCATCTCCTGTTTGAAAGCGATCTGTCTGGACTGTCATATGCAGTGAACCACATCTTGAAAAGTGGTATACACATGCAAAACATCTCGGCAAGTGACTTTATGGATAAAGTCAATGTCCAAGACAGTATTTTGGATTCTCACCTGATTAATCTCATGGCGTGTCAGCGTGGTACTAATGAGTACTGGTACCGTCGTCATGGTGATTTAAAATGTATGCTGAGGAACTTAGGAACTCCCACATGGTTCCTCACTTTGAGCTGTGCTGAGTATGGCTGGGAAGACTTACTTGAATTTCTACGAGAGGCAAATGCTAACGTAGAAAACATCGAATTCAAGACACCCGGAGAACTGTGCTCTTTGGATCCAGTCAATGTATGTAGGTACTTCAATCATAGATTTGAAGGTATGATGTCTTTCATCATGAATAAGAAGAATCCACCTCTTGGAGAGGTGTTGGATTTCTTCTGGAGGAAGGAGTACCAAGCAAGAGGTGCTCCTCATATACATATGTTGCTGTGGATCAAGGATGCACCTAAATTTGGAACGGATGCAGAAGACTCAGTGATTAGTTTCATAGAACAGTATTCTACGTGTGCTGTTCCAAACGCAAAGGAGAAAAAAAGCCTAAGAGAAAAAGTTCTACGTTTCCAAAGCCATCGATGTGGAAAGTACTGTCGTCGTAAATTCCGGAACAAAGACAAGTTCTACACCAAATGTCGTTTCGGCTTTCCACGATCGGTGATTTCTAAAGGAAGAGTGAACAGTTTGATGTCTTCGCTGCGACATAATGTGATGAAGAAATCACCTAAAAACACATACAATTTGAAGAGGAACGAAGAGTCTAAGTACATCAACGACTACAACCCGGTGATTTTGTCCATGTGGAATGCTAACATGGATATACAGTTTGTGGCTGATAACTGTATGGCTGTGGCTCGGTATGTGACATCTTACATCACCAAAAAAGAGAAGACAGAATTGAAGGATATGTGGGAGGACATTTCCCATGAAAAGAGCCTCAGCAAGAAGTTGTACAGTTTCAGTCTGAAGATGTTGTCGCATCGAGAAATCGGAGCTTACGAATGTTCTGACCGGTTGTCTTCAGCAAGTCTCTATGCCAAGTCCAGGAGTATCGTTTGGGCGAGTGTTGGTCTTGCTGCAACGCGTAATCGAGTTCTGAAACCTATGCGGGAAATTGAGTATTTGGCGGAAAAGGAGCCAAACAGTACCGACATTTTGAAGAGCAACATGTTGGATACATATTATCCAAATCGAAGCAGTCACCTCGAGAATGTTTGTCTGTATGAGGTTCTGCAAAATTACATATTCAAGAGGAACATCAAAGAAGATACTGAGAAAGGAGTGTATGCTGTAATAGGAAGTGAGGGATGTCTGGTCAAGCAAAGAAAATGCCACTTGATAAACCATCGAAAATTGAGTGGCGAATCTCCTGAAAAAAAGGAGTTTTTCTATTTAGCACTTTTGCAACTTTTTAAGCCTTGGCGTGCAGAAGAGGAACTGCTTGGAGATTTCCTTTGTTACGAAGACTCATTCAATGCTGCCAAGGAGACCATAGAATGTCCTGCTTTTCCCAAATATGTAGAAATGTTGAATGTGGAAATTGAGCAGGAAGCAACGATTGCAGCCGAGATTGCCAGAGACAGTTCTCAGGACAGTCAGAGTTCTGCTTCATTGAGTCAGGATCCACTAGGAGGACCTCTTATCGAAAATGAAGCTGCCACTGCTATGAATGAAGTGGAAAGAGCCATGGCACATGCTCAGGAGGATGCGGTTAACTTAGAAGAGTTGGAAAGACAACTCAACGTTGAGCAGAGGAAAATATATGACGAACTTACCATGCAAATTGATCATGGATTAAGTCATGACAAGAAAGAGTGCTCATGTACGTCGTTGAAGCCTGTCCGACTATACGTGAGTGGAGAAGCGGGAACTGGAAAAAGTTTCCTTATTAAAGCAATTTCATGTTATTTGCAGGAAAGGACAGAGTCATCGCTGTCTTGTGTTGTCACCGCTCCAACTGGACTGGCAGCACATAACATTAAAGGGATTACTTTACATCGTTTACTGATGCTGCCAGTGGAGCATGACAACAAATTAGAATATCACAAGCTATCTGGAGATGCTTGTTTTGAAGTTTCAAGAGTCTTGAGGAAAATGAAACTTCTTATCATTGACGAAGTAAGCATGGTTTCCAATGTCATGCTTGCCTTTGTGCATTTGAGAATGCAAGAAGTTCTCAAAACAGAGTATGATGTGTTATTTGGTGGCAAACACATCATTGTTTTCGGAGATCTTCTGCAGCTGACACCAGTGAAAGGGCAACCTGTGTTCAAAATGCTCACGCATGAAGATACCAGGAAGTGCTTAGGGAGCATTGGCAACGTCAATATATGGTTAAACTTCAATTATGCTGAACTGCATGAAAATATGCGTCAGGCAAAGGATGAAGTTTACAAGACTATTCTACAAGATGTTAGAATTGGAAAAGTGACCGAGCATGGGAAAGAAGCTTTACATGCACGATTACTGACAAATTTATATCCAGACGAAGATGTTGTGCCTGAGAATATTTTTCAGAAAGTTACTGAGAAAAAATCTGGAATATGTTTGATGCCAACTCTTGCAGAATGTGCCAAATTCAACAACAAAATGTTGCATTTAGAAAAGCAAGAGATTGTGAAACTGGAAGCTATTGACAGAGTAGAGCATATGGGATCAACAATTATTTTGTCTGAGAATCTGAAAACAAAATTGGATTCATTAGAGAAGAGTATATCTAAAACTGCGGGTTTTGAAAAGACTCTGAATGTGTGCTTGAACTGCCGTATAATTTTAAGAAGGAATTTACATGTTGAAAGAGGTCTGGTAAATGGATCAATGGGTAATGTTGTTGATTTTGTGAAATACAGAAATAGAGATGGAATTGAATTTTTAAAAATTAAATTTGATGGCATTGAGGAAGTACAGCTAATTGCTCGTTGTTCTGCTAGATTTTTGCTTGTAAAAGACTTATATGTTCGTCGTAAGCAGTTTCCGGTTTGCTTGGCATATGCGGTGACAATCCATAAATCGCAAGGTTTAAGTGTAGACTGTGCATTGGTGAATATTGGCAGTTCTGTGTTCAAGGAGGGTATGGCATATGTGGCATTGTCACGAGTTAGGACTTTATCGGGATTGTACTTGATTGAGTGTGATGTCACAAACATTTGTGCAGATCTAGATTGTGTTAAGGAATACAATAGGTTGAGAAGAGAGTATGCGCCACATTTGCCTCAGTATCCTTTGTTTGAGAAACGTGTGGTAGGCCGGAAACGAAGAAATGTGACCAATACTGGGGAGGTTGTAGCAAAAAGACGAAAAGTCGATGAACCTGAAATTATAAGCAGAAACAAAAAGGATTCTGTTGAAGATGTTGTTGGTTTTCAATTTGAAAACAGTTCTGGTGTCAACTGCTATGCTAATGTAGTGGTTAATGTTTTGTTTTCTCTAGAAAATGTAAAAGAAGAGATTGTGGTCAATTCTGATCAAAGATTTTGCAGTTTGTTAAATTCTGTGTTAGAGAAATGTAGCACTGATAGAACAAACATAGAAAGTGTGTCTGAAATTCGAAATCTGTTAGACAGATGTTCAGGCCAAACACAATTCTCTCAAAATAGTCAGCAAGATTGTCAGGAGTTTTTAATGTATATGCTTGATGTATTGCATGATGAAGGTGTAGATGTAGATCACCTGTTTGGGCTTTCTTATCAATGGCAGCATGACTGCGAGAACTGTAGGGTATCAAGTACTACTAGTGTAGACTCAGAAAGATTTATATATTTAACTTTGCCAGACAGTAAATCAGTCTCTTTTAATAAGCTAGTAAAAGCAGCTGATCACAACATGGAGTGTAGCCAATGTAAATCTGAAATGATGTCCACATTATTTATACGAACATATGGCCAGTATGTCATTTTAATGTTCCAACGATGTAGGCCTGATGGAACAAAATTGACAACTTTAATTAAAAATGTTGTGGCTTCACAGTTGTCAATATCAGGAAGGACTTTTGTAAATGTAGCAATTATATATCATGATGGTCCTTCAATAACATCAGGACATTATACAGCTTATTTAAAGTGTAGAAATGGCTGGTCATTCTGCAATGATTCTGTTTTAATTTTCAAAAAAAAATTGCCATATGACCTTAAAAACTCTTACCTGGTGTTTTTAAAACCAAAATTTTAGGGAAAGAATCTCGGGATGTGCTCTGAGGAATTTCAAGAAGTTCTCATGGCTCCTACACTATTTGGCCTTGAGGATAAGTGTAGTACAGAGACATAACTTTTTACCATAACACTGGACGTCATTGAGAAATACGTGCACTTTGAATGAGTTCAGAAAAACTATTTCTTTTTATAAGCTAATTGAAGCAGCCAATCAAAACATGGAGTAGAGGGAATGTAAGTCTGCAATGCTGTCTACTGTTTTACATTGCTTTGTGATTAAAAGTGATGTAGAGAATTAAATAATTGTACTAGTCATAAAGGTAGTGTAAGTCTGCTTCATAGTAAGCAGTATCAGTGTGATAGGAAATGTAGAACATGATTGAGCAAGAAGGGGAAGATATTACTAGTCCAGGATTGTGTAAATGATCTTCAACATTTTAATTCTGAAAGTTGCGGAAATGCGAAAAGACGGGATTGGCTTACAAGAAATCCAAGAGTTATAAATGGGTCTGACAAGATTTGGCCTTGTGGAAACTTGTGGTAGAGAGCAAGAAGTCATTTATTGTATGTAACATGTTTTTGAAAACGATGGAGGTTTTCTTTCAGAAAGTGGCGGGTTGAAAGTAATAACAGCACAACAGAGTGTAAGCTGTTCATAGGACATCCTTGGCCGTCATGGAAAGTAAGTTAACTTTAAGGAGTTCTGAATTCTGATTTGTTATGTTGTATGGGTTTTTTAAACACAATCATTTTGATTGTGTTTTTTTTTCCCTGCTGTTATATGATGAATACCTTCAAGTCACTGTTTTTAGTGAAATTTGATACATTCTGAGAACAGCAAAAATAAACCATTTAACATGTATAATTAATTCTGTTCTGTTTGCATTTATGATGTACATGTAGAACTGTGTAGGAGGCATGGAGAAGGTGAGGCTTCTGTAAGTGTCAAAGTTGTTGCATACAGTGAACACATTCACACATCGGTCCACTCTTCCTTGGATGTGGTGGAGGTGGTGGGGAAGCACCAGCTGAAGGTACTAAAGAAGCCATTGCTCACTGGTAACAAAGGGTCTTTCTCTCACAATGATGAAAGTCAGAGTGAGGAAAGAAAGAGGGATTTTCATCATTTGGGAAAAACAATAGTTCTCAACCAATGAAAAGTGTTCATTTTAGATTATATGACCTAGTCTTACATCATTAGGAAACCAAAAGTGAAATGAACCAATGAAAAGTGTTATTACCAAGTCACATGACCTGCTGTGTTTACGTTACACGCTTTGCAGGGCCTTCCGGTTTGCTTCCAGAAACCTGTGCTTTGCGACTCGGTAAGCGTACCAGTTCGCTAACGTAGTACGTCATATGACGTATCACGCGACAACGCGAAACGTCATGCGGACGGGAGGCGTCACAATGTTGTTTTCTAACGCGGCAGTTGCGGTAAAGAAACGTTTACCGGCTCGCGGTCTATTTCGCGGCATCAAGGTCAGCTAACGGGAAGCTTCCCGATTCGCGAAGTGGGAACGAAGAAAAAAAATTTAAAAAAAAAAAAGTTATTAATAAACATATAAAATATATTTTGGGATTTAAAGAAGAATACATTTTACAGCTACAGATATTTGCTATTAAAAAACCATTGAAATTCACTGAAAAAACCATAGGTTATAGATTATATATAGTTAGGAATTAGCATTTACAAAACCTTGAAAATTCACTGAAAAAACCATAGGTTATAGACCATATATAGTTAGGAATTAGCATTTAAAAAACCTTATTTTACTCACACAAAACCATTGAAATTCCATATATAGTTAGTTGCACTAACTATATATCGCGCACCCGCAATCCACTGCTGATGATGTCACATATTACATCATTCATGACATGGTCAGTGACATCACTGATGACATCACTGATGACATCTCAAATGACATCACTGATGACAACATCCAGTGATTATGTGTTTCTGTAAAGTTTAAATATGTTTTACATATTGAAGAATGAGTGGATGTATAAGTGTCTGAATGAAGGTTTTAGTAGGTGCGTGATTGACTGTATGAGTGAGTGATTAAATGCGTCTTAATAAATGCACGGGTTAGTGACTAAACTGTCTGAAAGTGTGCATCAGTATGTCTGTTGTTGTGCAAGCTGCTGCATGTGTTGATCAGTAGCTATATAAGTAGCTATATGGGTTATTGATTGGTTGCACAAGTATTTGTATGGGAGACTGAGTGTGTGTATGGCTGGCTGGGAGGTGTGTGACTCTGTGCAGATCAATGTGTACTTGTATCAGTGATTCTATAAGAGAGTAAGTATGTGTTAGTATATGTTTGAAAATGTAAGGTACTCTATGTTTAACTGTGTAGATTAGAAAATGGAAGTGTGATTGATTCTTTACAGGACTGACTAGGTGTGTGAGTAACTCCATGGATGAGTGGCAGAGTGTGAGTGTCTGTATAGGTGTATGAGTGCATATGATAGTGTTGTAAAGATGAGTGATTGTATGTATGAATGATTGTATGGGTGAATGAGTGAATGTGTGTGTAGACGTAGGAATCAGTGAGTGCGTATGTAGTAACTAGTATTGGTGTGTCAATGGTTTCAAAAATTATACTCTGTATTTAACACTGGGTGTAACAGAGGTTATATTAAAGTGTGAGGAGATGCATTGTATTGTCACATTAATGATATCATCATTGATGTGACCATTGATGTCAAATGAGATATCATCAGTGATGTCATTTGAGATGTCATCAGTGATGTCATCAGTGATGTCACTGACCATGTCATGAATGATGTAATATGTGACATCATCAGCAGTGGATTGCGGGTGCGCGATATATAGTTAGTGCAACTAACTATATATGGAATTTCAATGGTTTTGTGTGAGTAAAATAAGGTTTTTTAAATGCTAATTCCTAACTATATATGGTCTATAACCTATGGTTTTTTCAGTGAATATATATATATATATGTGTGTATATATATATATATATATATGTGTGTATATATATATATATATTCATTGAAAAAACCATAGGTTATAGACCATATATAGTTAGGAATTTGCATTTACAAAACCTTGAAAATTCACTGAAAAAACCATAGGTTATACACCATATATAGTTAGGAATTAGCATTTAAAAAACCTTATTTTACTCACACAAAACCAATGAAATTCCATATATAGTTAGTTGTACTAACTATATATCACGCACTCGCAATCCACTGCTGATCATGTCACATATGACATCATTCATGACATGGTCAGTGACATCACTGATGACATCACTGATGACATCTCAAATGACATCACTGATGACATCACTGATGACATCTCAAATGACATCACTGATGACATCACTGATGACAACATCCAGTGACTGTATTTTTCTGTAAAGTTAAAATATGTCTTACATATTTAAGAATGAGTGGATGTATAAGTGTCTGGATGAAGGATTTAGTAGGTGCATGACTGACTGTATGAGTGAGTGGTTAAATGTGTCTCACTGAGTGCATGGGTTAGTGACTAAACTGTCTTAATTTGTGCATCATTATGTCTGTTGTTCTGTAAACTGCTGCATGTGTTGATCAGTAGCTATATGAGTAACTATATGGGTTATTGATTGGTTGCCCAAGCATTTGTATGGGAGACTGAGAGTGTGTGTGGGTGGCTGGGAGGTGTATGACTCTGTGCATAGATGTATGGGTTCAAAAGTGCATGTGGAAACAGCTGTATGGGTGGTTGACTGTGTGCATGACTGTATTGGTGAGTGAATAGATATCTCAGTGCTACATGTCAAAGTAAGTACATATGTAAAATACAGTACATGTGAGAGTTGACATATATAAATAACTGTGCATAAGAGCCAGTGAATGTGTGAGTGGCTGTATGGATCATTGTGCTCTTGTATCCAGGATTGTATAAGTGAGTAAATATGTTTTAGTATATGTTTGAATAAGTAAGGTATGTATAACTGTATAGTTGTGAAAATGGAGCTGTGATTGATTCTTTGCATGACTGACTAGGTGTGTAAGTAACTCCATGGATGAGTGACAGTCTGTGAGTGTCTGTTTACACTGAGTGTATCTAAGGTTATATTAGAGTCTGAAGAGGTTCATCGTATTATCACATGAATGATGTCATCAGTGATGTGATCATTAATGTCAAATGAGATTTTATCAGTGATGTCATCAGTGATGTCATTTGAGATGTCATCAGTGATGTCATCAGTGATGTCATTTGAGATGTCATCAGTGATGTCATCAGTGATGTCACTGACCATGTCATGAATGATGTCATATGTGACATGATCAGCAGTGGATTGCGGGTGCGTGATATATAGTTAGTACAACTAACTATATATGGAATTTCATTGGTTTTGTGTGAGTAAAATAAGGTTTTTTAAATGCTAATTCCTAACTATATATGGTGTATAACCTATGGTTTTTTCAGTGAATTTTCAAGGTTTTGTAAATGCAAATTCCTAACTATATATGGTCTATAACCTATGGTTTTTTCAATGAATTTCATTGGTTTTTTAAAAGCTAATATCTATAGCTGTAAAATGTATTCTTCTTTAAATACAAAAATATATTTTATATGATTATTAATAATTTTTTTAAATATTTTTTTTGTTTCGCTCCCGGTCCGCGGACCGGGAAGCTTCCCGTTAGCTCAATTTGATGCCGCGACCCGGTCCGCGAACCGGTAAAAAATCAACATAGTGACGGTATCGCGTTGCCGCGTAATGCGTCTTATGACGTACTGCGTTAGCGCAACCGGAAGTGCCCCGGGGCGCGGACCGAGGCGCGAAACGCAGCTCCCCGGAAGCGATCCGCGGCGCGTCGCGAAAACGCGACGTATCGCGTTGCCGCGTAATGCGTCTTGTGACGTACCGCGTTAGCGCACCCGGAAGTGTCCCGGGGCGCGGTCCGCAGCGCGTAACATGAGCGTGAGAGGTCATGTGACTTGGTAATAAAACTTTTCATTGGTTCATTTCACTTTTGGTTTCATAATGATGGAAGGCTAGGTCAGGTGACCTAAAAATAACACTTTTCATTGGTTGAGAACTTTTGCTTTTCCCAAATGATGAAAACCCCTCCTTCTTTCCTCACTCTGACTTTCATCTTGGTGAGAGAAAGACCCTTTTACATTCTAGAGAAATGGCTTCCATTGTTGCTTCAGCTAGTGTTCCCCCACCACCACCCCCACCTCCTCAAGGGAAGAAAGGACCACCTGCTCAAGCAATCATAGAAGAAGAGGAAGATCAAGAAGAGGAGCAAGAGGAGGAAGAGCCTGAGTTTTTGCGAGAGGAGCCCAGAAGATACAATAGAAAAGAAAACTACATCTGGCAATTTTTTAAATTTCCAGCAGGGCAAAAAAAAGTCAATGCCAGATATGTGTTTTGCCGTATTTGCGACGATCGACTTTCAAGGGGCACTGACAAGAAATACAGCTTCGGAAATTATACGATGCACAGGCATATGAGTAGGTGGCACCCAAATAATTATAGTGCTGCCCAGCTTCGTGATGAACAGCAAAATCCCCCGGCAATGGCGAGAAGATCTGTTGTCAAAGAAGTATCGGGACCAGAGGCGAGGGAGGTGATCCCGAACATTCAAATGGACATGGGGGAAGTAAAGCAAGTGTGCGTGTGGTGCAGCCAAACACTTTGCTACCGAGAAAGTAGCATTACTCTTATAATGAGAGCTATCAATAATCATGTTTGCCCGAAACGCCCCAAAAAATAAATTCTTCTTTTTTTCGTTGCTCCTGTTGAGCCCTTTTCAATGAATCATTTTTGTTTCCCCCCTCCCCCCCAAAAAACAAAACAATTACAAAATGTTCAGAAAAAACAAAAAAAATATAAAAAATGTTCAGAAAAATAATAAAAAAAATGTAAAACAACAAAAACCAAAAAAAAAAGTTCTTTTCAGAACTACCTCCCCATTATAAAAAAAATTGGTAGAATTTTTGAAACTCTGCCAACCTCTATTTCTTTTAGTTCGCTTCCAGTTTGCACTCCGGTACGCGAACCAGGAGCGAACCAAAAAATTTTTTTTTAAAAAAGAACAGTAAGTATAAGGGAAGGAAACAGACAGTTATGTTACAAGAAAGACAGCTACAGGGAGTAAAGAAAACATACTGTTACCCGCAATCCACTTCTGATCATGTCACATATTATATCATTCTTGACATGGTCAGTGACATCATCAGCAGTGGATTGCGAGTAACAGTATCTTTTGTTTACTTCCTATAGCTGTCTTTCTTGTAACATAAATGTCTGTTTCCTATCCTTATACTTACTGTTCTTGTTTTAAAAATGTTTTGAGATCATTCAGAAACAGTAACATTAATAGAGCCAGAATGAGTGAATAATAATGAAGAAGTATGAGAAGAGAGGGACTGAGAAAAATACTGGAAGGAGTAGAATAATTAAGTAATAGAGAAAGGAATGAGAGAAGTAGCAAACGCAGGAAAGTAAGGATTAAAGAAATGAAGCAGTAGAACTAATAGATGTTAAATGTGATAGATTAAATGATTGATTCATGATGACGATAAGGTGTGTCCTCTCCAAAAGTTTGTTTAAGATGAGGCCTACTCAGGGTTGCATATCAAATTTATGCTTGTTGAAGAATACAGAGGAGATAATACATGTGAAGGCCTACCATTGAAGTAAAACATGTCCACTTCACTCTTGAACAACGGCCAGACCTCTTCTGTGTCCATAGACAGACCTAAAGTTCATCTGCACAATGTCATCCGTAAACTTAGAAAACACAAGTAATGTAATTGAAAAACGTGGAGTTTCTTTTGCTCATTTCACAATCACATCACCTGTGTTGCCTTTGCTTAGGTATCTCATAGTGCAGATGTAGTTCAGCATATGAAACAGTACGCAGAAGTGCAGCAGTGTATGCATTAATACATGTGAAGGCCTACCAATGAAGTAAGTCATGTCCACTTATTACATCATTCATGACATAGTCAGTGACATCATCAGCAGTGGATTGCGGGTTAAAAGAGTAGAAAACATTTACCTTATAATTCTTGTTAACTTTTTCAAATATTTTTTCATACTTTCAATCTGTAAAAGAGAGAAGAAACATTTCAAAAATATTAAAACATGTATTTAAAAATTTGAAAAGACAAGGGAAAAGGTTCAAGAAGAAACAGTTTTTCAAAAACTTTGAGATTTACAGAAGCCTCTGCTGCTATACGTCCCCTACACAATCCTAAAGATATATATTTTAAACAAACAGTATCTTGATGCTGATGAAGTGAGGCCTATTTGGGAACATGGTGCATCTTTTGCACTGCTGATGTCTCACAATAGTGATGCAATAGCAGCGCAAAAAAGATGTAAAGCCATCATAAAATTGTGTCTAACATTTTAAATGATTCTTTCAGGATACAAATAAGATGTGTCCTTTCAAGAGGTTTCTTTAAGGTGAGGCCTATTCAGTTTTAAAAAAAAAACAGTACCCAGAAGTGCAGCACTGTAAGCATTAACTTTGACACTTACAGAAGCCTCAGTTTCTCCATATCTACCTCACATTTCTAAATGTATATCATAAGTACAAAAAGTAGAACATTAATTATACATGTTAAATGGTTTATTTTTGCTGTTCTCAGAATGTATCAAATTTCACTTAAATCAGTGACTTGAAGGTATTCATCATGTAACAGCGGGGAAAAAAAACCACAATCAAAATGATTGTGTTTAAAAAACCCATACAACATAAGAAATCAGAATTCAGAACTCCTTAAAGTTAACTTACTTTCCATGACGTCAAAGGATGTCCTATGAACAGCTTACACTCTTTTGTGCTGTTATTACTTTCAGCCCGCCACTTTCTGAAAGAAAATCTCCATCGTTTTTAAAAACACGTTACATGCAATAAATGACTTCTTGCTCTCTACCACAAGTTTCCACAAGGCCAAATCTTGTCAGAGCCATTTATAACTCTTGGATTTCTTGTAAGCCAATCCCGTCATTTGGCATTTCCGCAACTTTCAGAATTAAAATGTTGAAGATCATTTTCACAATCCTGGAATAGTAATATCTTCCCCTTCTTGCTCAGTCATGTTCTACATTTCCTATGACACTGATACTGCTTACTATGAAGCAGACTTACACTACCTCTATGACTACTACAATTATTTAATTCTCTACATCACTTTTAATCACAAAGCAATGTAAAACAGTAGACAGCATTGCAGACTTACATTCCCTCTACTCCATGTTTTGATTGGCTGCTTCAATTAGCTTATAAAAAGAAACAGTTTTTCTGAACTCATTCAAAGTGCACGTATTTCTCCATGACGTCCAGTCTTATGGTTAGAAGTTATGTCTCTGAACTACACTTATCCTCAAGGCCAAATTGTGTAGGAGCCATTAGAACTTCTTGAAATTCCACAGAGCACATCCTGAGATTATTTCCCTAAAATTTTGGTTTTAAAAACACCAGGTAAGAGTTTTTAAGGTCATACAGCAATTTTTTTTTTAAAATTAAAACAGAATCATTGCAGAATGACCAGCCATTTCTAGACTTCAAATAAGCTGTGTAATGTCCTGATGTTATTGAAGGGCCGTCATGATATATAATTGCTGCAGTTACAAAAGTCCTTCCTGATATTGACAACTGCGAAGCTACAAAATTTTTAATTAAAGTTGTCAATTTTGTTCCATCAGGCCTACATCGTTGGAACATTAAAATTACATACTGGCCATATGTTCGTATAAATAATGTGGACATCATTTCAGATTTACATTGGCTACACTCCATGTTGTGATCAGCTGCTTTTACTAGCTTATTAAAAGAGACTGATTTACTGTCTGGCAAAGTTAAATATATAAATCTTTCTGAGTCTACACTAGTAGTACTTGATACCATACAGTTCTCGCAGTCATGCTGCCATTGATAAGAAAGCCCAAACAGCTGATCTACATCTACACCTTCAGCATGTAATACATCAAGCATATACATTAAAAACTCCTGACAATCTTGCTGAATATTTTGAGAGAATTGTGTTTGCCCTGAACATCTGTCTAACAGATTTCGAATTTCAGACACACTTTCTATGTTTCTTCTATCAGTGCTACATTTCTCTAACACAGAATTTAACAAAATGCAAAATCTTTGATCAGAATTGACCACAATCTCTTCTTTTACATTTTCTAGAGAAAACAAAACATTAACCACTACATTAGCATAGCAGTTGACACCAGAACTGTTTTCAAACTGAAAACCAACAACATCTTCAACAGAATCCTTTTTGTTTCTGCTTGTAATTTTAGGTTCATTGACTTTTTGTCTTTTTGCTACAACCTCCCCAGTATTGGTCACATTTCTTCGTTTCCGGCCTACCACACGTTTCTCAAACAAAGGATACTGAGGCAAATGTGGCGCATACTCTCTTCTTAACCTATTGTATTCCTTAACACAATCTAGATCCGCACAAATGTTTGTGACATCACACTCAATCAAGTACAATCCCGATAAAGTTCTAACTCGTGACAATGCCACATATGCCATACCCTCCTTGAACACAGAACTGCCAATATTCACCAATGCACTGTCTACACTTAAACCTTGCGATTTATGAATTGTCACCGCATATGCCAAGCAAACAGGAAACTGCTTACGGCGAACATATAAGTCTTTTACAAGCAAAAATCTAGCAGAACAACAACCAATTAGCTGTACTTCCTCAATGCCATCAAATTTAATTTTTAAAAATTCAATTCCATCTCTATTTCTGTATTTCACAAAATCAACAACATTACCCATTGATCCATTTACCAGACCTCTTTCAACATGTAAATTCCTTCTTAAAATTATACGGCAGTTCAAGCACACATTCAGAGTCTTTTCAAAACCTGCAGTTTTAGATATACTCTTCTCTAATGAATCCAATTTTGTTTTCAGATTCTCAGACAAAATAATTGTTGATCCCATATGCTCTACTCTATCAATAGCTTCCAGTTTCACAATCTCTTGCTTTTCTAAATGCAACATTTTGTTGTTAAATTTGGCACATTCTGCAAGAGTTGGCATCAAACATATTCCAGATTTCTTCTCAGTAATTTTCTGAAAAATATTCTCAGGCACAACATCTTGTTCTGGATATAAATTTGACAGTAATCGTGCATGTAAAGCTTCTTTCCCATGCTCGGTCACTTTTCCAATTCTAACATCTTGTAGAATAGTCTTGTAAACTTCATCCTTCGCCTGACGCATATTTTCATGCAGTTCAGCATAATTGAAGTTTAACCATATATTGACGTTGCCAATGCTGCCTAGGCACTTCCTGGTACCTTCATGCGTGAGCATTTTGAACACAGGTTGCCCTTTCACTGGTGTCAGCTGCAGAAGATCTCCGAAAACAATGATGTGTTTGCCACCAAATAACACATCATACTCTGTTTTGAGAACTTCTTGCATCCTCAAATGCACAAAGGCAAGCATGACATTGGAAACCATGCTTACTTCGTCAATGATAAGAAGTTTCATTTTCCTCAAGATTCTTGAAACTTCAAAACAAGCATCTCCAGATAGCTTGTGATATTGTAATTTGTTGTCATGCTCCACTGGCAGCATCAGTAAACGATGTAAAGTAATCCCTTTAATATTATGTGCTGCCAGTCCAGTTGGAGCAGTGACAACACAAGACAGCGATGACTCTGTCCTTTCCTGCAAATAGCATGAAATTGCTTTAATGAGGAAACTTTTTCCAGTTCCCGCTTCTCCACTCACGTACAGTCGGACAGGCTTCAACGACGTACATGAGCACTCTTTCTTATCATGACTTAATCCATGATCAATTTGCATGGTAACTTCGTCATATATTTTCCTCTGCTCAACGTTGAGTTGTCTTTACAACTCTTCTAAGTTAACCGCATCCTCTTGAGCATGTGCCATGGCTCTTTCCACTTCATTCATAGCAGTGGCAGCTTCATTTTCAATAACAGGTCCTCCTAGTGGATCCTGACTCAATGAAGCAGAACTCTGACTGTCCTGAGAACTGTCTCTGGCAATCTCGCCTGCAATCGTTGCTTCCTGCTCAATTTCCGCATTCAACATTTCTACATATTTGGGAAAAGCAGGACATTCTATGGTCTCCTTGGCGGCATTGAAAGAGTCTTCGTAACAGAGGAAATCTCCAAGCAGTTCCTCTTCTGCACGCCAAGGCTTGAAAAGTTGCAAAAGTGCTAAATAGAAAAACTCCTTTTTTTCAGGAGATTCGCCACTCAATTTTCGATGGTTTACCAAGTGGCATTTTCTTTGCTTGACCAGACATCCCTCACTTCCTATTACAGCATACACTCCTTTCTCAGTATCTTCTTTGATGTTCCTCTTGAATATGTAATTTTGAAGAACCTCATACAGACAAACATTCTCGAGGTGAATGCTTCGATTTGGATAATATGTATCCAACATGTTGGTCTTCAAAATGTCGGTACTGTTTGGCTCCTTTTCCGCCAAATACTCAATTTCCCGCACAGGTTTGAGAACTCGATTACGCGTTGCAGCAAGACCAAGACTCGCCCAAACGATACTCCTGGACTTGGCATAGAGACTTGCTGAAGACAACCGGTCAGAACATTCGTACGCTCCGATTTCTCGATGCGACAACATCTTCAGACTGAAACTGTACAACTTCTTGCTGAGGCTCTTTTCTTGGGAAATGTCCTCCCACATATCCTTCAATTCTGTCTTCTCTTTTTTGGTGATGTAAGACGTCACATACCGAGCCACAGCCATACAGTTATCAGCCACAAACTGTATATCCATGTTAGCATTCCACATGGACAAAATCACCGGGTTGTAGTCGTTGATTTACTTGGACTCTTCGTTCCTCTTCAAATTGTAAGTGTTTTTAGGTGATTTCTTCATGACATTGTGTCGCAGCGAAGACATCAAACTGTTTACTCTTCCTTTAGAAATCACCGGTCGTGGAAAGCCGAAACGACATTTAGTGTAGAACTTGTCCTTGTTTCGGAATTTACGACGGCAGTACTTTCCACATCGATGGCTTTGGAAACGCAGAACTTTTTCTCTTAGGCTTTTCTTCTCCTTTGCGTTTGGAACAGCACACGTAGAATACTGTTGGATGAAACTCATCACTGAGTCTTCTGGATCCGTTCCAAATTTAGGTGCATCCTTGATCCACAGCAACATATGTATATGAGGAGCACCTCTTGCTTGGTACTCCTTTCTCCAGAAGAAATCCAACACCTCTCCAAGAGGTGGATTCTTCTTATTCATGATGAAAGACATCATAGCTTCAAATCTATGATTGAAGTACCTACATACATTGACTGGATCCAAAGAGCACAGTTCTCCGGGTGTCTTGAATTCGATGTTATCTACGTTAGCATTTGCCTCTCGTAGAAATTCAAGTAAGTCTTCCCAGCCATACTCGGCACAGCTCAGAGTGAGGAACCATGTGGGAGTACCTAAGTTCCTCAGCATACATTTTAAATCACCATGACGACGGTACCAGTACTCATTAGTACCACGCTGACACGCCATGAGATTAATCAGGTGAGAATCCAAAATACTGTCTTGGACATTGACTTTATCCATAAAGTCACTTGCCGAGATGTTTTGCATGTGTATACCACTTTTCAAGATGTGGTTCACTGCATATGACAGTCCAGACAGATCGCTTTCAAACAGGAGATGAAACAAATAAGGAATGCATTGTCGAAACCTAGCATCTCCTGCATACAATCGCAAAGTCCGGTATTCAGAAGCAGGAATTTGATGAGGTCGCTCATCATATCTTCCTCCCTGACCTGTTGGAAAAAGCTGTGGGAAACACCGAGCTTCCAAACTTTCCTCCCAAACACTAATGGGACTCCCTTTGGCTTGTTTCATTTGAAACAACTCAATAGCATTCCCCATGACTTCCTTGGAATGCAAAGGATGAACACTATAATGTTCATATATTTCTTCACTAGTAGAGGGTTCTACTTTCTCAATTTGACCAGCACACAAATCGCTATCCTCTTCCTCACTTACTTCCTCTTCTGCAACATATACATTCTTATAGTATTTATTATTTTTTTTCAAATACAATGTTGCCTTTTTAACTTTCCTAACATCTACTAAATCTTGCCATATTTTCTTATTCTTTGTCGGAACCCCATTAACTAAGATAACCAGAGGTTCCTCTTCCACTTTTTCTACTCCAATTGTGTTAATGTTTTTCTTCAAATCTAGAGGCAAATAAACAACTCTTCTCTTTAATCCTCTCTGTAAATCTGATGGAGGCAATTTCCCTGTCTTTGGCTCCATTCTTACAATAGCCTGAAAGGCATGGATACTTTGAATCAAAATAGATTCATAAGTATTTAAATCCTTCAATTCAGAAGGAATCTCAACCAATTCCAGATTATTATGAACTGCTCTAGCAGGCATCTGGTTTTGATTTAATTTGCAACAACAATAACTACACACACGTTGATCCAATCCCAAATCAAAACAATTTTCTACCATCAAGTATGTTGCGAAATCCTTCCATTCACTATTATTTTCCCTTTCACTTTTTGCATATAAATCCACTAACTTAGTCTGATTCTTATAATAAGTGCGTCGACAACACACACAAGTGAAATTAGGCCTCTCACTTGATTTCACCTCAAACGTCGCAATTTCCCTCTGGAAATTATCTGTACTGGAAACCTGTACACTATCTTCCACATGACCCTCTTCTTCTTGCTCAATTTCAACATTCTCCTCTTTACTTCCAAAGTAACAAAACTCAATTTCTTCACATATATTCTTCACATCTATTTCAGAACCATGCAAAAGAGCAGCGCATAATTGTTTAAGCATAATTGCTGGACTCTTAGCATAATACAACATTCTAACTAATTTCCTCACTTTATTATGATGCACTGCTAGCATCCTGAAATGATGAAAAACACTCTGGCATACTCTCCTGGAAAGACAAGCCAGTGAATGACCATGCAAACCTGTCCCTTCTCTTACTCTGCAAGGATCTAATTCTTGCAACAACCTTATTTTCTGCTTCAAACTTTTCTTATTAAATGACCGTACAAAATCACAAAGCAAATTGATGGAATCCTGTCGCACACTGCAAATACTATGTAATGTAAAGATTTATTTGTACCGCGCAACTATCGCTCCAAAGAGCATCTTGGCGCCCACTTGTGTAGCTGATAAGATAGGAACCTTACACTAGGGATCTGGCGATAGTGTCTGGAAGAGTGAAGATCCAGGTTTTTAGTTGCTTCCTGAATTCAGTTTCTTTGTCCAGCGCTCTTATGCGGGGAGGAAGGGTGTTCCATGCTTTTGCACCTAATATCGCAAAGGATTTGCCTCCACGAGTCTTAAGCCTGAATGGTTGAACTGCCAGAAGATTGGCATTGGACGAGCGGAGAATTCGAGTTGGGTGATATCTGGTGAATTTTTTCCGCAGATACAGTGGTCCACGTTGATGAAATGCTCTGAAGGTGATGAGCAATATTTTGAATAGAGTTCTTTTAATGATAGGTAGCCAGTGTAGAGTTTTAAGGGCTTCTGTCGCTGATGATCTTCTGGGCCACTTTAATATGAGTACTACTATAACTACTACACTTCCAGGTGTACACAGGACCCTTAGCACGTCTTCCTAAAACCTCATTACCTAACACCTCTTCTGC
The DNA here is from genome assembly GCF_964261635.1 of Lissotriton helveticus. Lineage (NCBI taxonomy): Eukaryota > Metazoa > Chordata > Amphibia > Caudata > Salamandridae > Lissotriton > Lissotriton helveticus. The sequence continues at coordinate 710,188,937 of NC_136059.1, read as the reverse complement.
CTCTGTTGTCACAAGTTTTTCTTTTTCAACTGGACAACCATCTTTCACTTCATAAGCACGACCACTGGTGTCAACTGCATGCACCAAATCATTATCCTGGAAATAACTCTCCTCATTAAAAAATGCCTCACAGCTTGAACTATGCATCCATTCTCCAGAAAAAACTTCACAAAAATTACTACGATTAACTATTCTCTTCCATCTACTATTTCTTTTGAAATCATAAATTGCCTTGTTTAGCTTCCTAATTCTATTGATTATCAAAATAAATAACTTACGTTTAATTTCAAATGCCTGATCAATAACTTTCTCAACTTTTTTTTTTCTCTTATAAAAAACCAGTTTCTGTTGACCTTTCTTAATATTTTTTAACAAATTGCCAATTATCCTGTTGCGGAACATTCGTTTACGAATCTCCCTAAACTGTTGTTTCCTTCTACTATCATGCACAGAGTTATCTCTTGCTCTAGCAGTAACATTTTTGATTGGCCTTTCCTTTCCATTTGAATTCCTTCTCGTTTTATGGACTGAAACATTTTCTGTAGTAATATATTTTTTTACTACACATATTTCTTATGAAATATTTTGTGCTCTTACCCGGTGCTTTCTTCGTGACTTGACAAATCTTTTTGTTAGAGGACTGCTGCTTATTTTCTTTCACCTGCTGTCTTTGACGTTTTGCAGCCTTTCTCTGTCTTTCTATTGTTGGCATGGTGAAATCTTGAAATGATCTGCAGTTGAATCTGTGGTAAAATATAATAAAAAATGTTATTAACCATTATTACCAAACAGTAAAACAATTACAGTGATCAAAAACTTAACACACTACTTGACATTTTAAATAGAAGATTTTTTAGTCCTTGCAAATTTACAATACAGAAATAGCAGAAAAGAAATGACATTTATATTTATGTTACCTGTGCTATTTTATATGTGAATCTGATCTAATTTTATGAGCATATTTTAATATTTTATTGAAGACACTACACATAACCTGCTTTTGAAGGTGTCTTTATTTTTAAATTAAACGGTTTACCTTTTTACTTTTTATTAATTATAAATTTTAAAAATAAATGTTTATATTTCCATAGGCTCAAGCAGGTCAGCTTCCCATCCTATGTCATATAATTCGGACAAATCTGCATCCTCATCACGCTCTTCTTCATCCTCAGGATTTAAATCATCCAAGGGATCAACATCCACTGATGTTTCAATTACAAGTTCAATGATGAGGTCAAAATCAACTGATTGCAGATTGTCGCTCATGTTGAGGTTGTCTTTATCTTTAAAGAAAGATAACAACAATGAGATGTTGCAGAGTAAGAGACAAATCTCAGAGATTATAATAGTAAAATTGTTTAACAAGAGTAATATTTTGCAGCTATTATTTAGCCATGTCCAGCAATGCTGAGCAGGTGAAGACTATGTCTAAATTTTCAGTGAACAGGACTCATCTCTTCTTAACCTTGGATAAGCCTCACCGACTCTGTGTGTCCTGCACATACTTAAATGTAAAGGGGCAGATTTATGTTAAATGGCACATCCCCAGGCATGCACCAGTTAACGTGCACCACTACTCTGCCACCCATGGTGTGCCGTATTTACAATCAGATAGGAGAAAGCTTCGTCAAAACCCTGCGCCTGCTTTAAGCAGGCATAGGTCTTGACGCAACATTGTGGAGATGGGGCACCCCTGAGCCTTGCTTGAGCTGCATCGCACTTGCGATACAACTCCAGCAATCACTACCTTTACAGCACAGATACGTCACGCATCTGTGCCATTTTTGCCCCATGATGCCCCGCATTCTAAATGCAGCACACCATGGGTGGCGGAACAGCGGCGCAGGATGACTGACACATCCCTGGTGATGCACCAGTCATCATAAATCTATCCCTAAGCTTCTTATCTTGTTACAGATGAACCGCCATATGTAGCATGAAACTATTTTGCATTTCCTAAATAGCGAATTTTAAGGAATAAATAGCAATTCTTTACCATTCCTAATTTGCAATGAGCAAATTGCTAATTGCAAGTTACCCATTCATTTCCATGGGCTAGGAGGCTCATAGGAATGAAGGTTTAATTTGCGATTAGCAATTTGCTCATCACAAATTAGGAATTTTTCCAAGGGTGCAGGGGTGTCTCAAGAACACCCTGCTGCACCCCTGAAAAAGAAATTTGGGGGCATATGGCACACATACATGCCCTAAGGGCATGTGTTGGCGTCATATGGGACCTTTTGTTTTTTTGAAAAAAAGCTTTTTGAAAAGAATTCACAAATTACCACCAATTTACCACAATAGTTTCCAAATCCTTAATGTCATTTTTTACATATTTTTTGTTTGATACATTGCATTTAAGTAGTCACAAAATTTGCAAATCCTTCAGTGCAATTGCAAAATAAGGAATAGCAAATTTTGCTACTCCTTATTTTGCATCAAACTTGTTTGATACATACCATTTGTCTAATTAACATTCGCAAAGGCCGAAATTCGTAGAATTTTGATCTTTGCGAATGCTAATTAGCTTGATACATATGGCCCCAAGTGAGGCCTGTCTTGCGACATGGTGCATCTTTTGCATCACTGCTGCATCGGTTTCATGTGGTACGTTTTTTTTACACCATGACATATCTGCCTAAATGCATCAATTTGTAATGTTGTCGCCTCATAGCAAATCTTTTGCACCGCCGCTGCATCATAAAAGTGACGCACAGTGGCACAAAAGAGGCATACACCTATCATAAATCTGTCCCTAGCATTTTAAATGATTAATCCAGGATGACGATAAGGTGTGGCCTATCCAGAGGTTTGTTTAAGGTGAGGCCTACTCAGGATTGCAGATTAAAGTTACGCTTGATGAAGAATACAGAGGAGATAATACATGTAAAGGCCTACCAATGAAGTAAGTAATGTGCACTTTATTGCGCCAGTCATCATAAATGTATCCCTAAGCTTCTTATCTTGTTACAGATGAACCACCATATGTACCATCAAACTATTTTGCATCTCCTAAATAGCGAATTTTAAGGAATAAATAGCAATTCTTTACCATTCCTAATTTGCAATGAGCAAATTGCTAATTGCAAGTTACCCATTCATTTCCATGGGCTAGGAGGCTCATAGGAATGAAGGTTTAATTTGCGATTAGCAATTTGCTCATCACAAATTAGGAATTTTTCCAAGGGTGCAGGGGTGTCTCAAGAACACCCTGCTGCACCCCTGAAAAAGAAATTTGGGGGCATATGGCACACATACATGCCCTAAGGGCATGTGTTGGCGTCATATGGCACCTTTTGTTTTTTTGAAAAAAAGCTTTTTGAAAAGAATTCACAAATTACCACCAATTTACCACAATAGTTTACAAATCCTTAATGTCATTTTTTACATATTTTTTGTTTGATACATTGCATTTAAGTAGTCACAAAATTTGCAAATCCTTCAGTGCAATTGCAAAATAAGGAATAGCAAATTTTGCTACTCCTTATTTTGCATCAAACTTGTTTGATACATACCATTTGTCTAATTAACATTCGCAAAGGCCGAAATTCGTAGAATTTTGATCTTTGCGAATGCTAATTAGCTTGATACATATGGCCCCAAGTGAGGCCTGTCTTGCGACATGGTGCATCTTTTGCATCACTGCTGCATCGGTTTCATGTGGTACGTTTTTTTTACACCATGACATATCTGCCTAAATGCATCAATTTGTAATGTTGTCGCCTCATAGCAAATCTTTTGCACCGCCGCTGCATCATAAAAGTGACGCACAGTGGCACAAAAGAGGCATACACCTATCATAAATCTGTCCCTAGCATTTTAACTGATTAATCCAGGATGACGATAAGGTGTGGCCTATCCAGAGGTTTGTTTAAGGTGAGGCCTACTCAGGATTGCAGATTAAAGTTACGCTTGATGAAGAATACAGAGGAGATAATACATGTAAAGGCCTACCAATGAAGTAAGTAATGTGCACTTTATTGCGCCAGTCATCATAAATGTATCCCTAAGCTTCTTATCTTGTTACAGATGAACCACCATATGTACCATCAAACTATTTTGCATTTCCTAAATAGCGAATTTTAAGGAATAAATAGCAATTCTTTACCATTCCTAATTTGCAATGAGCAAATTGCTAATTGCAAGTTACCCATTCATTTCCATGGGCTAGGAGGCTCATAGGAATGAAGGTTTAATTTGCGATTAGCAATTTGCTCATCACAAATTAGGAATTTTTCCATGGGTGCAGGGGTGTCTCAAGAACACCCTGCTGCACCCCTGAAAAAGAAATTTGGGGGCATATGGCACACATACATGCCCTAAGGGCATGTGTTGGCGTCATATGGCACCTTTTGTTTTTTTGAAAAAAAGCTTTTTGAAAAGAATTCACAAATTACCACCAATTTACCACAATAGTTTCCAAATCCTTAATGTCATTTTTTACATATTTTTTGTTTGATACATTGCATTTAAGTAGTCACAAAATTTGCAAATCCTTCAGTGCAATTGCAAAATAAGGAATAGCAAATTTTGCTACTCCTTATTTTGCATCAAACTTGTTTGATACATACCATTTGTCTAATTAACATTCGCAAAGGCCGAAATTCGTAGAATTTTGATCTTTGCGAATGCTAATTAGCTTGATACATATGGCCCCAAGTGAGGCCTGTCTTGCGACATGGTGCATCTTTTGCATCACTGCTGCATCGGTTTCATGTGGTACGTTTTTTTTACACCATGACATATCTGCCTAAATGCATCAATTTGTAATGTTGTCGCCTCATAGCAAATCTTTTGCACCGCCGCTGCATCATAAAAGTGACGCACAGTGGCACAAAAGAGGCATACACCTATCATAAATCTGTCCCTAGCATTTTAAATGATTAATCCAGGAGGACGATAAGGTGTGGCCTATCCAGAGGTTTGTTTAAGGTGAGGCCTACTCAGGATTGCAGATTAAAGTTACGCTTGATGAAGAATACAGAGGAGATAATACATGTAAAGGCCTACCAATGAAGTAAGTAATGTGCACTTTATTGCGCCAGTCATCATAAATGTATCCCTAAGCTTCTTATCTTGTTACAGATGAACCACCATATGTACCATCAAACTATTTTGCATTTCCTAAATAGCAAATTTTAAGGAATAAATAGCAATTCTTTACCATTCCTAATTTGCAATGAGCAAATTGCTAATTGCAAATTAGCACCGCCGCTGCATCATAAAAGTGACGCACAGTGGCACAAAAGAGGCATACACCTATCATAAATCTGTCCCTAGCATTTTAAATGATTAATCCAGGATGACAATAAGGTGTGGCCTATCCAAAGGTTTGTTTAAGGTGAGGCCTACTCAGGATTGCAGATTAAAGTTACGCTTGATGAAGAATACAGAGGAGATAATACATGTAAAGGCCTACCAATGAAGTAAGTAATGTCCACTTTATTGCGCCAGTCATCATAAATGTATCCCTAAGCTTCTTATCTTGTTACAGATGAACCACCATATGTACCATCAAACTATTTTGCATTTCCTAAATAGCAAATTTTAAGGAATAAATAGCAATTCTTTACCATTCCTAATTTGCAATGAGCAAATTGCTAATTGCAAGTTACCCATTCATTTCCATGGGCTAGGAGGCTCATAGGAATGAAGGTTGCAATTTGCGATTAGCAATTAGCTCATCACAAAATAGGAATTTTTTCAAGCGTGCAGGGGTATCTCAAGAACACCCTGCTACACCCCTGAAAAAGAAATTTGGGGGCATATGGCACACATACATGCCCTAAGGACATGTATAGGCGTCATATGGCACCTTTTGTTTTTTGGAAAAAAATGCTTTTTGAAAAGAATTCGCAAATTACCACAAACTAGAAGTTGGTGGTAGTTTCCAAATCCTTAATATCATTTTTTACATATTTTTTGTTTGATACATTGCATTTAAGGAATCGCAAAATTTGCAAATCCTTCAGTGCAATCGCAAAATAAGGAATAGCAAATTTTGAATTAAGGACATTTTAAGTAATTTCCACATGTGCAGTGTTTTCAAATTATGATTTGAAAATCGTTTTTGGGGAAAAGTAATGGTTTGCAAATTTATGACAAGGACATAATGGTGTATGCTTCTCTATAAGGCATTTCAGTGTCTCTGATGTCATTTTTCCCATATTACATTATAAGACCTTTCCCCATAGAGCACATTCCTTGTAAATATGCTCCCACCTGTGCATGGTGAATTTAGATTTTGACTGTTTGAGTCACATAGCCATGTTAAAAGTCACCCCAAAAAATTGCAAACGCTTTAAAAAAACACATTCATGTGTCTTAAGGACATTTTAAGTCATTTCCCCGTGGACAGTGTTTTGTAAGTGGCGCAAAAGAGGCATACACCTATCATAAATCTGTCCCTAGCATTTTAAATGATTAATTCAGGATGACGATAAGGTGTGGCCTATCCAGAGGTTTGTTTAAGGTGAGGCCTACTCAGGATTGCAGATTAAAGTTACGCTTGATGAAGAATACAGAGGACATAATACATGTAAAGCTCTACCAATGAAGTAAGTGATGTCCACTTCATTGCGCCAGTCATCATAAATGTATCCCTAAGCTTCTTATCTTGTTAGACATCAACCGCCATATGTATCATATAACTATTTTGCATTTCCAAAATAGCGAATTTTAAGGAATAAATAGCGATTCTTTACCATTCCTAATTTGCGATGAGCAAATTGCTAATTGCAAATTACCCATTCATTTCCATGGAGCAGGAGGCCCATAGGAATGAAGGTGCAATTTGCGATTAGCAATTAGCTCATCGCAAATTAGGAATTTTTCCAAAGGTGCAGGGGTGTCTCAAGAACACCCTGCTGCACCCCTGAAAACGAAATTTGGGGGCATATGGCGCACATAAATTTTAACAACATTCCTTTACCTCAAAAACGATTTTCAATTCATAATTTGAAAACACTGCCCACAGGGAAATTACTTAAAATGTCCTTAAGACACATGAAAGTGTTTTTTTATTGCCTTTCCAGCATGGTTGGGTCACTTTTAACATGGCTATGTAACACAAACATTTAAAATCTAAATTTCCCATGCACAGGTCGGAGCATATTTACAAGCAACTTGCGCCACAGAGAAAGGTCTTACATTAAAATGGGAAAAATAACATCAGGGACAGTCAATTGCCGTATAAAGAAGCATACACCATTATGTCCTTGTCATAAATTTAAAAACAATTCCTTTTCCCAAAAAACGATTTTCAAATCATAATTTCAAAACACTGCACATGGGAAAATTACTTAAAATGTCCTTAAGACACATAAAAGCGTTTTTTGATTGCCTTTGCAGCATGTTTGTATCACTTTTAACATGGCTATGTAACACAAACATTCAAAATCTAAATTTTCCATGCACATGTGGGAGCATATTTACAAGCAATTTGCGCCACATAATTCATAATTTTCTCCTTAAAGCACACTATTCTCTATCTAAATTAAAGAAATATTTTCTCACCTTAGCAAATACTTTGAGTTTGAAAACAGTCTCAGAAACACACCAATTTGTCTTCAGCAGAGCAAAAGGTATGCACTCCAGAGTCTGCAGCTATCAAAAGCACAGAAATGCTGTAATTCTTCACACATATCTCTCATGTCACCCAATCAAAACTCTTCCCTCACTTTTTTTCAAATGAAAACCCTTCCCCCCTCTGCCCTTTCTGCCTTTTCTGCATGGCAACCACCTCTTGGAAGTCTTCTGGTGTTTGCAAGTTCACACAACAATGTTGCAATTGAACTCTGAACTCTCAGTGCACCTGCATATCCAGTGCATTCTTTCATTTAATGATTTTTTATTGACCATTCAAAATACATCTTTCAAAGAACACATCTGTGCACCCTAACTTTCTGTTTTCAGCAATCAAAATCCACCAATCACTGTTACTGCTTCATGAACACAGAAACTCCACAGTTTTTTTCATTTTAAACTCTCATTTTTTCAACTGCCATTTCATTGCCACACTTCATCTGACTGCAGGAGAACCTTCTCTCACCATGTTTTCTGTCTGGATTGTTGGACATAGTTATATTCACTGGGCTCAAAGGTACGTTGAAAACAGGAAATTACCTAACCTCAATTTACAAGATGTGGAAATTAAGTGGTTTGGCCACAGAGGATTAAAATGTCACCAATTGATACCATTGGTGAAAACCTTTATGCATTTGCCCAAACCTGACCTGTTAATTGTGCACTGTGGAGGTAATGACTTGGGCACTTTGACTGGTGTAGGTCTGGAAATGCTTTTAAAGGACACCTTTGAGCAATTAATGGCACTTTTTCCTCAGACTGCCTTGGTATATTCAAATATATGCCAAAGACAGAAATGGAGGTGGTCAAACCAATTTTGTCCACAAATTGAGAAGTAGAGGAAGCATGTAAACAAATCTGTTTCAGCTTACATGAGAGACCATGGAATGGGCTCCCTGTACAACAATAACTTGCGTTACTACATGCAAGATATCTACAGAGGAGATGGAGTTCACTTCTCAGATGAGGGCAACAGAATTTTCACTCTGAATTTAAGAATGTGCATTGGTACCTACTTATAAGTACCTAAATGTACCATAAACCCAAAAGCTCTTCCCAGAGCTACCCTACATCTAATCACTCACAATTATTATTTTACTCTAACATTTTTCACTAATTTTCAACAAAGTACGCTCCCTGGGGCTCTACCCGGTACGCGAACCGGGAGCTAACCTCGCGAATTTTTTTTAATTTTTTTTTTTTTTCGCACATATAAGCCTCCTCAGCCACCCTCAGAAAACCTAGGGGGTCAAGATAACTCTACCGTGCCCCCTTCTACCCATTCTGAACATTATTTGCCCTCCATCTTGTATCTTAATTCGACCGAAACACAAAATGGTGGACTCCCGGAACGCTTAAGGTTCGCGAACCGGGGCGCTCAACGGTTCGCGTACCGGGTCGCTCCCTGGGAAGCGCACCATCAAAAAAGGTGGGAAAGTAGTTCACAGAAAAGCCACTGGAGACAATTTCACCAAATATAGATTAGCTCATACTACATACCAATCCCTACCATTTTCACAAATTTGATTGGAATTCCATTTAGTCATTTAGCCTGTAGACCTCTCTAAATACCCTGAGGTAAATTACTTCACAAAACACATCTGAAGTGTTGGAATTGACAACCAATGAAAATGTTACTTTCATTTTCTACTTTTTTTACCTGACATTTCATTGGTTATATACCTGAATATATATAAAGGAAGAGAAGAAAACACAGCCATTTTGACTACTACTTCTTGCTGTACATTTCAATAGTATTTTCACTAATTCTTTCAACTTCTTTCTAAAGGTAAGTTTTTATTTTTAAAACTGAAGTATATTGTGCACTATAAGTTAATATGGTAAACTTTTTCTGATAGATATATACTATCCCTCTGTAGTAGTTATAGATTTAGAGAGACTTCTCTGTTATAGTTATGGATGGAGTTAGGCTTCTCTTGTATAATTATGAATTTACTTACGTTAAATCACATACACTTTTTTATATTCCTACTTCCACTCTGATACTATACACTGCCCAAAGATAAATTCACTGATAAAAAATGCCTATCTAAAATTATTCCCAACATTGCCCTATCTCTACTAATATATATTTTTTTAATCCAAATTTCAGGCAAAATGGAAGGCGAAAACCAAGTTTCTTTTGAAATGGACCTGCAAGAGAGCAGCCAAGAATTGATTGATACAATTGATCAAATTGACATTGAATTTTTCGATGAAACTTGGGACAATGAACTACTGCAATGTGTACAAGCAGTAGATAACCTCCTTGCAAATGAGGACATTTTACACCCTCAGAGACTACAATGTATATTCCATGATAATTATGAAATTTCTGACAATGAAATGTTAGAAAGTTTAATAAATTATGAAACACAATCACAATAAAAAAAAATGCTTAAAAAATAAAGAAAATAAAAAATAATCAACAAAACCAACAATCAATTAACATACTGCATTTGAAAAGTCTCTCATTCATTTTTCATTGTAGTACGCTGCCCAGAACGCTTCCCGGTTCGCAGACCGGGCGCTACCCACGCAAAAAAACAAAAAAAATTATTATTTTTTTTGCCCCGCGGGGCCCTTTTAAAGCCTCCACATTAAACCTAGGGGGTCAGGGAGGATCTACTAGGCCCCCTTATGGTTATTTCCACCTTTGTTTTGGCCTCCTCTTGTCTCTCAATCCTACCGAGAGACAAGATGGCGGCCGCTACGGACTGTTTGGAATGTTTACAGACGCCGGAGAACCAATCAGCTTCGCTTCACAAAGCTCCGTTGCGCGAAAAGTACGCGTACTGGAGCGCTGCCCGGTCCGCTGTTACAGATATATATCTTTTTTTAAACGTTAATTTCTCAAAATCCACTGGAGCACATATATTGAGACCTACAAAAGGCACATCGGGCTACCAGTCCCTACAATTTTGCCAAGTTTCGTGCAAATCCATTCAGCCGTTCGGGCTAAAAGTGAGGCCAACCGCCCTATGGAAAACTCAATGTTAAAAACACGTTTTGGGACCCCCCTTTTTTCTCGGCCCCCCCTTGACGAACACCCCCCAAATTTTCAAGGGCTGCTCAGAAACAAAATGTTCCATTTTCCAGAAAATTTCAGCCAATTCCGTCCACAAACGCCAAAGTTATTAGACATAGAATTTTCAAAAAACCCATAGGGAAAAAATCCTAACTATATATACCTACTGGCGACCGCCAGTAGGTAATATGTGTATATATATATATATATATATATATATATATATATATATATATATATATATATATGTGTGTATATATATATATATATATATGTGTGTGTATATATATATTCACTGAAAAAACCATAGGTTATAGACCATATATAGTTAGGAATTAGCATTTAGAAAACCTTATTTTACTCACACAAAACCATTGAAATTCCATATATAGTTAGTTGCACTAACTATATATCGCGCACCCGCAATCCACTGCTGATGATGTCACATATTACATCATTCATGACATGGTCAGTGACATCACTGATGACATCACTGATGACATCATCTAGTGTCTGTGTGTTTTTGTAAAGTTTAAATACGTTTTACATATTGAAGAATGACTGGATGGATGGAAGACTGAGTGTGTGTGTGGCTGGCTGGGAGGTGTGTGACGCTGTGCATATCAATGTGTACTTGTATCAGTGATTGTATAAGAGAGTAAGTATGTGTTAGTATATGTGTGAAAAGTATGGTGTTCTGTGTTTAACTATAGATGAGGAAATCGAAGTGTGATTGATTCTTCACAGGACTGACTAGGTGTATGAGTGCATATGATAGTGTTCTAATAATAACTGACTGTATGTATGAGTAATTGTATGGGTGAATGAGTGAATGTGTGTGTAGACGTACGAATCAGTGAGTGCGTATGTAGTAACTGGTATTGGTGTGTCATGATGTCATCAGTGATGTCATTTGAGATATCATCAGTGATGTCATTTCAGATGTCATTAGTGATGTCATCAGTGATGTCACTGAAGTATGGTGTTCTGTGTTTAACTGTATAGATGAAGAAATGGAAGTGTGATTGATTCTTTACAGGACTGACTTGGTGTGTGAGTAACTCCATGGATGAGTGGCAGTGTGTGACTGTCTGCATAGGTGTATGAGTGCATATGATAGTGTTGTAATAATGAGTGACTGTATGTATGAGTGATTGTATGGGTGAATGAGTGAATGTGTGTGTAGACGTAGGAATCAGTGAGTGCGTATGTAGTAACTGGTATTGGTGTGTCATGATGTCATCAGTGATGTCATTTGAGATGTCATCAGTGATGTCATCAGTGATGTCATTTGAGATGTCATCAGTGATGTCATCAGTGATGTCACTGACCATGTCATGAATGATGTAATATGTGACATCATCAGCAGTGAATTGCGGGTGCGCGATATATAGTTAGTGCAACTAACTATATATGGAATTTCAATGGTTTTGTAAACTAGAGATACTATTACCCGTAATCCACTGCTGATGATGTCACATATTACATCATTCATGACATGCTCAGTGACATCATCAGCAGAGGATTGCGGGTTTTTTGGCAACGTGCCTTATCCACGGTTTAATAACGCTGCCTTTTGCTTTATATAAGTTTTCAAATTGTATGAAATATATACCAATAGGTCGTTATGAACCTTTAGGTAGTGCTTTTCTTCATGAGGTCTGGTCGCTTCCATACACATACAGATGTTTCAAAGATGATCAAGAAGTTTATCTGAATGGAGAGGAATGCACTGAGACGCCAGATCATTCACTAATGTGTAGGCACATACAGTTACACGGTTCATGCAACAAACACCGACCAAATATGGCTTGCGTGTTGCAAGGCACGCCAGTTCCTGCTATCATCCCCACGTTCAAGTTGTTGGAAAATGGTAGTTATTTGATGCTCAATAATGAAGATTGTTCTGGGTTAATTAAAAGTATTCCTTTTATCGTAACAGTAAGTGAACGGGTTATTTGCTGCAGAAATGTTCTATTTCCTCCCACACATGAACATAGGGAGTTTTCAATCTGGCCACAAATACCAACCTTGGGAGCAGATTTCAACGGCATGGCAAGAATAAGAGCTCTTTTGTCTCAGAGAGAGGTGGCCTTGAGTTCGGCCCGTGAAACTTTCGTGCTTCACATAGCGAACACCCGTACAGAGGTGCAGACCCTTTTCAATACTGATTCGCCTTTCCATTTCAGCAAGATGGTTCGGACTATCTTTAACGCGTCCTCCACAAAGGCCCTGGCGCACTTTTTTAAAGTTGTTACCAGTGGTCTCGTGACTTCATTTGAGAAAATCTTTGGAGTCATCCCTGCTTTCTTTCATTCTATTTTTTTCCACTGTGCTTCGTGGATTCCCATTTTTACTTGCATTACCAGCGGACGCTCTTGTGCTTTTTTACATTTTTAAATATGGATGTCCCTCCTGTGCAAGCTCCCGCCCTGCAGCTGCTGACACTGTTCCGCAATCGCATGCTAGAATATTATGGCACAATGCCGTTGGCGATATTAAGCACGGCATATGGATTATCTTTTCGATTCTTCTACTTCACCTGTGTCCAGCCTGTATTTCACTGCCTGACCTGTGATTTCGATTGGGCCATTGATTTGTGTCTCTGCGGACCGGTTTCTCCTGACGTCGACTTTAATCAGCTGATGACTCCTATCATTACTCACGAGTTGGTTTGTCCTGGCGAAAGGATTATGGCTGTGGCATTGATGCATGGACTAATTGGTCCCTGGAATTTACTGGCGGCAACACAGTCTTTCTTGGAACAGAGCTTTCTTGAAAACCCACCGAGCTGTCCTCTGATGGTGATAGAGGATCCGGTGCTGGGAGAGCACGTATGTTCTTTTCCGCTTTTAAATTGGATGGCTGAACTCTTTTCGGATGAAGACAGTGACTTCCTATTGGAGGCTGTTGCAGCTTATTTTGCATACACAGTTATGTCATAGACCTTTTTCATGTTTGATATGCTGAGTACTAGCATTTCATTGACAATTCATTGACTTATTTGTCAAGTTTTTATTATTTAGCTTGCCTATTGGCTTAAGACTCGATAAAGTACTTGGCTGTTTTATTTTTCTTTAGCATTAAATTTTCCTAGTTTTTAATGTTTTACCTTGCGGACCGTCCACATATAAAGTTGCAATCTGCTCTCATGAGATGGCACTTCTATTATCTTATTCAGTTCGTTTCCGGATCATGGGGAGGTGTCATCTAGGTCCTGGATATCTTTACACCGTGTTAAGTTAGCATGGGCTCATTACCGGTTTAAACGCCATTTTTCCTTTTTTGCAACTTCTGCACACGACACTTAGTTGTTGCTTTAGCTTTCAACCTAGTAGTTCATCGTGGTTTACATGAGAATAATATGTTATTGCTCTACTATCTGCTTTGCTTGTTAAACTATATCTGTACAGCGAGTGCTGAAGTTTCAAGAACAACACGATACAGAATTGTTATGAGGTCTGATCTCCACGACTTCATACTCATAACATAAGTGCAGCTTCTGCCAATTCTGGGCATGAGGCGGGTTTTATATTGCTTTGCCGAACACACATACACAACAGTTGATGCGGTTCACATGAAGAGAGAGCTGGTGTATGCTGATGTGATTCCTTCAAATCTAAGACACTAAAGTATGGGCACGCCCTAAACCAACACAAAGAGACCTTCTTAGCAAATAATATAATATGTGTATTAGGGAGGGTGAGATATAAGCAGCCGCGGGCCGTGGAGGGAGTTACGGTGGGGCAGGGAGGCGGGGAGGGGGAGGGGCAGGGTGGAGCCCTCTCCACCCTGCCCCTCCCCCTCCCCGCCTCCCTGCCCCACCGTAACTCCCTCCACGGCCCGTGGCTGCTTATAAGTGTTGCTAACTCTTATTCATTTACAGCATGTTAACATACTGTCACCATTCGCTTTTTATGTACTAGTAACTATGCTGGTAATTTTGCTACTGATAATATGTGTACTTGTATTATCTAAGATACTACGCCTGAGAAGACGGCATTAGTAAATAAACATTTCAAATACACATGTGTTCTTCTTAACTCCATGTTCTGGTTTCTAAGAAATATATAACGACCGACTGTTCATGAGTTCCACGTATCCTGAGGTACTATAAGTTCATATTCTGGATTGTCTAAACATTGAGAGTTTGTTATATCCAATGTGACACTGTACCTAGCTTGCTAAGGGGTTTTTGATTACTAAGGTGAGTTTTGGGGCACCCTAATTCGCCGAGGTTCCAATCCTCTGTCCACAGTTCTGTGTGAGAACAGAAACCCTGCGACAGGGGCACCCCCGACCCTTGCTGGAGCTTCATCACACTTGCGATACAACTCCAGCAATGCGCCACCTTTACGGCACAGATACATCACGCATCTGTGCTGTTTTTGCCCAATGATGCGCCGCATTGTAAATGCAGCACACCATAGGTGACGGAACAGCGGCACAGAATGACTAACACATCCCTGGTGATGCGCCAGTCATCATAAATCTATCCCTATGCTTCTTATCTTGTTAGAGATGAACCGCCATATGTATCATCAAAGTTTTTTGCATTTCCTAAATAGCGAACTTTAAGGAATAAATAGCGATTCTTTACCATTCCTAGTTTGCGATGAGCTATTTGCTAATTACAAATTACCCATTCATTTCCTTCATTTCCATAGGGCGGTTGGACTCACTTTTAGCTCGAACGGCTGAATGGATTTCCACGAAACTTGGCAAAATTGTAGGGACTGGTAGCCCGATGTGCCTTTGCTATGTCTCAAGATATATGCTCCAGTGGTTTTTACGAAAATTAACTTTGAAAAATATATATTGGGCTACATTGGCCTATATATATGTTGGAGCCCAAATGTAGCCCAATGTAGCCCAATGAAGCCCAATGAAGCCCAATGTAGCCCAATGTAGCCCAAAGATGGCCGCCAGAGACAAAAAAAACAAATGTAGCCCAAATATCAGCCAGATATAGCCCAACTATAGCCCAGTGACAGAATGACCAATCAGCTTCGCAAACCTCCGTTACGCGAAGCGGAGCGCTGTTACAGATATATATCTTTTTTTGAACGTTAATTTCTCAAAATCCACTGGAGCACACATATTGAGACCTAGCAAAGGCACATCGGGCTACCAGTCCCTAATATTTTACCAAGTTTCGTGCAAATCCATTCAGCCGTTCGATTATTATTATTATTTTTTTTTTTTGCCCCGCGGGGCCCTTTTAAAACCTCCACATCAAACCTAGGGGGTCAGCGAGGATCTACTATGCGCCCTTATGGTCATTTGCCCCTTCGCTTTGGCCTCCTCTTGTCTCTCGATCCTACCGAGAGACAAGATGGCGGCCGCTACGGACTGTTTGGAATGTTTACAGACGCCGGAGAACCAATCAGCTTCGCTTCACAAAGTTCCGTTGCGCGAAAAGTACGCGTACTGGAGCGCTGCCCGGTCCGCTGTTACAGATATATATCTTTTTTTAAACGTTAATTTCTCAAAATCCACTGTAGCACATATATTGAGACCTACAAAAGGCACATCGGGCTACCAGTCCCTACAATTTTGCCAAGTTTCGTGCAAATCCATTCAGCCGTTCGGGCTAAAAGTGAGGCCAACCGCCCTATGGAAAACTCAATGTTAAAAACACGTTTTGGGACCCCCCTTTTTTCTCGACCCCCCCTGGACGAACCCCCCCCCCCCAATTTTCAGGGGCTGCTCAGAAACAAAATGTGCCATTTTCCTGAAAATTTCAGCCAATTCCGTCCACAAACGCCAAAGTTATGTGACATAGAATTTTCAAAAATCCCATAGAGAAAAAATCCTAACTATATATACCTACTGGCGACCGCCAGTAGGTAATACATATATATATATCAACATTTCCCTCATTGACCACAAATTTTACTTTGAAAGTATACCAGTAACAAAAAATAATTATTTCAACATTTTTTTTATTTTTTTAACAAAACATTTCATTTCCTCTTTTTTTATATATTTTTCATTATATCATTTTGTACAAAATCAAAAAATGACTTCATTAGACATAAATCTTACTGCATCTAATCATTGGTGCATTTCTTTTATAACCATGATTATTACCAACAAATATACCACATACAAAAGTCTAAAAAAGTCCTCCTGATTCAATACCACATGCACAACCCATTCCAATTATACTAACTCATTCATACTCATACATTCATATCAAAGCATCCAATATCTGTCAATGGTAACGTAAAAGTTTGACAGGGAGGAGAAAAAATTATTAACTCTCTTCTGCCAAAATTCGGGTCTCAAAGCCAGAATTCTATGAGACTCGGCACTGGGTCGATTCACGTTTCGGTGGAATGAAGGCTGATGGAACCACCTTCCTCAGGACCACTTCAGATACAACACATTCATTTCTCAGGGGACCTATAAATACAATAACATATCAGCTTACAACACTGGCATACGAACAAAACAAGTACAGTTTTCTATACACATTTGGCCATTACTTAGATTCAGTTTACCCTGACATGAACACCACCACGCTACTTGTGAGCATATTCTGAGTAACATGTTGCCAAACAGCAACACATATGACACCTATTAGAAAAAATATAGTCGGGAGGTCATATTACTGTCACTTATGGAGCTTCTTAATCTCTCACTAGAGGCGGGCTTGGTCCCTAAGCAATGGAAGCATGCAGTAATTAGGCCACTATTGAAAAAAACTCAATTACATCCAGAAAACCATGCCAACTTACGACCCATCTCATTAGTCCCTTTTGTAGGAAAAGTGCTAGAGAAAGATGTCAATCGGACATAAGCAAACTTTCTGGAAAATAACAACATTCTTCATCCAACCCAGATGGGCTTCTGTGCCCACCACAGCACGGTAGTAGCACTTCTGGTGGTCACAAAGGAGCTCAAAGATATACTGGATTACAGAGGCTCAGCCGCCATCCTACTACTGGATTTAAGTGCGGCATTCGACACAGTGGATCACAAGATCCTAAGAGATAGATTTCGCGAGGTGGGAATTTAGGGCAAAGCTTTAGGTTGGCTTACCTTGTATATGGAAAACAGATCCTACCAAGTCATGGACAAAGACTGCCTATCTGAAAGCTGGCAAACGATTTATGGTGTCCCCGAGGGATCGTCTCTCAGCACCACATTGTTCAATATATATGTGCGCCAGCTTGCCACCTTAGTGCAGGACTTTAACCTTTCAGTGGTCTCCTATGCAAATGACACCCAGCTGGTTGTTTTCTATTACAGAAAGCCCTAATCCAGGAAATAAACATTTTGGCACCCTATTTGGATAAACTGCGCCGCTGGATGCCAAGCCACTGCCTAAAACTGAATGGTGATAAGACGGATTTAATTATCCTTGGAAACCAGGCCATACACAGACCTCTGATCAGCTGGCCTGTTGACATGACCCCGTTCCCAAACTGGTAATACAAAATTTGGGAATCTGGTTGGACAAGCAAATTGCTAGCAATGGACGACCAAACAAAGAAATTATCTGGCATCTGTTTCTCTTTACTCTGATTGCTCAGGAAGATTCTGGCATTGATCCCTGAACATCTAAGGAAAAGGTTCATTCAATCCCTCATAGTTTCCCTTCTGGATTATGGCAACTCACATTATGAGGGCGCTTGCAAATATGTAACAAAGCTTAATACCATTTTGTAAATATAGTACGCTTTCACGCAGGTATCTTAGTTGGACCGCAACACCCATTGATTTTTTACGCTGGCCCAGATTAACATGTATCTGTAAATTTGAGTCAGAGTCAGAAACTAGCGCCAGTACTTTAATTTCTCCTCATTTTGTTTTGCTTTTTCTATATGTGCTTTATTCTTCACTCAATGGCTAACCAATAGCGCCGACAACCTAGCACCTTTGAAAAAACGTCAAATCAAACTAGGCAGCAAAAACGCTCCCTGGTTCAACGATGATCTTAAGACATCCAAGAAACTCTGTTGCTCCCTTGTGAAGGCCTTGAAAACAGACCCAAACACCAACACCAAGGACGCCCTCAAAAACGCCACCCGCACACACCACCAACTGATCCGGACTGCCAAGAAAGCTGCACTTAAAGACCGTCTAGACAACAACGCCCACAACAGCAAGGAATTATTCAACATCGTCAAAGAATTTACCAACCCCTCAGCCAACTCCAACGACATCACTCCCTCTCAAACCCTCTGCGACTCCCTTGCCTCGTTCTTCCACAACAAAATCGCAGACATCCACAACAGCTTCGACAACCAACACGGAGACCAACCCACCCAACCTTCTGCCGTACCCTCACCCCCCTTGAACATCCTTACTGATTGGAACCCAATCTCCACTAAGGACACCATCCGCCTGATGAACTCCATCCACTCAGGATCCCCCACAGACCCATGCCCTCACCATATCTTCAACAAAGCTGACTCCATCATAGTACCACACCTCCGAGACGTCATCAACTGCTCCCTCAACTCTGCCACCTTCCCGGAAAGCTGGAAACACGCCGAACTCAGCGCCCTTCTGAAAAAACCCACAGCTGACCCCACCAAACTCAAAAACTACCGCCCCATCTCGCTCCTACCATTCCCGGCCAAAGTCATCGAGAAAGCCGTCAACAGCCAGCTCGCTGCCTTCCTCGAAACCAACAAATCCCTCGACTCCTCACAGTCCGGCTTCCGAGCAAAACACAGCACTGAGACCGCACTCATCGCAGCAACAG
Organism: Lissotriton helveticus; assembly: GCF_964261635.1. Classification (NCBI taxonomy): domain Eukaryota; kingdom Metazoa; phylum Chordata; class Amphibia; order Caudata; family Salamandridae; genus Lissotriton; species Lissotriton helveticus. Next base: position 710,169,606 of record NC_136059.1, on the reverse strand, counting down.
ACGACATTCGAACCCTACTGGACAATGGAGACACAGTCGCCCTCATCCTCCTTGACCTCTCCGCAGCCTTCGACACAGTCTGTCATAACACCCTCCTACAACGCCTCAGAAACATCGGAATCCAAGGAAAAGCACTGGATTGGATCACCTCGTTCCTTACCGGAAGAACTCAGAGAGTCCGCCTTCCACCATTCAAGTCAGAAGCCACTGAAGTCATTTGCGGCGTGCCACAAGGATCTTCACTCAGCCCCACTCTCTTCAACGTATACATGAGCCCCCTCGCGACCATCGCACGCCAACACAACCTCAACATCATCTCCTACGCTGATGACACTCAACTGATCCTCTCACTCACCAAAGACCCGTACACCGCCAAAACCAACCTACATGAAGGAATGAAAGAAGTAGCCGAGTGGATGAAACACAGCCGTCTGAAACTGAACTCAGACAAAACAGAAGTCCTTATCTTAGGCACCTCCCCTTCCGCCTGGGATGACTTTTGGTGGCCAGAGGCCCTTGGAAAAGCACCCATCCCGACGGACCACGCACGGAACCTGGGCATCATCCTGGACTCCACACTCTCGATAAACAGACAAATCAACGCCGTTTCATCATCGTGCTTCAACATTCTTCGCATGCTCAAAAAAACATTTTGCTGGATCCCCACCGAAACTAGAAAAACAGTCACCCACGCACTGGTCATGAGCCGCCTGGACTACGGTAACACCCTATACGCCGGTACCACCGCAAAACTTCAGAAAAAACTCCAACGCATCCAGAACGCTTCAGCCAGACTCATACTAGACATCCCGCGTAAAGACCACATTTCTAGTCACCTGAAAAACCTCCACTGGCTCCCCGTCAATAAGAGAATAACATTCCGCCTCTTAACCCACGCACACAAAGCACTTTACGAACTCGGACCCGAATGCCTCAACACACGACTTTCCTTCTACACCCCCTCCCGCCAGCTACGCTCCTCAAACCAAGCCCTTGCTGCCGTACCCCGCATCAACAAAACCACCATGGGAGGAAGATCCTTCTCCTACCTGGCAGCTAAAACCTGGAACTCACTCCCCATTCACCTTCGCCTCACTCAGAACCACCTAGCATTCAGAAAGCAACTTAAAACTTGGATATTCGACAAGTAATTCCCCACCCTTCCTCAAGAGCCTTGAGACCCTCTGGGTATGTAGCGCGCTATATACATTATTTGACTTGACTTGACTTGATTACAACAAAAGATATTTCTGTGAAATGTTTGGATATTAAGGGGCAACACTTACTATTCCCAGTCCAATATTACTTGACGCAGGGAAGGAGCTGAACAATAAAGGGCCAGCATTTATTATTCCCATTCCGTTCCATCCACCCACACACTTTCTTGCGAGAAATGCACATGTGCGGGTGCCCGCGCATTCGCATTCGTCTGAAGAAGTCGGCGAGTCACTAGGAAAAGAGAGCCCAAGGACGCTGCATGCAAGGTAAGTTCTTTTTTATTAATTTTAGTGCATTTAATATTAAAAATGGGGTTGTAGAAGAGGGCGGGAGGGAGGCTGGTGGCGGGTAACTTCGCTCCGCCATGGAGTGTGCGTAGTGTTGTCTACTACGCCTACTTTGCGAATCGCGAAGTAGGCAACTCTACGTGCACTCCGTGGACGGAGCAAAGCACTGCGCCCAGGGTTAATCATATCCACCTGGTACACCACTTGCACATTGATGGACTGGTAATGCTTCTTTGTTCCTGTAGATGTGCTCACATGCCTGAGGTGGAACCAGGCCAACATGTGTGCAGTCGATGGCACCAACAACATTGGAATCTCCCTTCACAGCTGCCAATTCATGCCTCCTGGGGAAGTGGATATATCTGTCCTTGTAGATCATCATAGTGGACAGGACATCACGTAGCACCATACTGAACATAGGTTGCGACATCCCACCTGCACTGGACACCATGTACTGGAATAATCCAGAAGCACAAAAATGCAGGGCCGCCATCACCTTAGATGTTGGTGTGAAAGCTCTCAGTGGGGCTCCAACATGGCACATAGGTCTTGTAGGGTAGGCTGATCCAGGTGGAATTTCCATATGACCTCCTCATCCTCCATGTCTGCCAGCACTGTCTAGGGACGATGTACATTTGGCCTCCTTCTAAGTGAGATGAAATCGGACACATGTCAATGCAATCCACCAGGAGATGTATCGGACATCTTACATTTTGACTTACACAACGCCAACAATGACTGTCACCACAGTTAAGCTCACAGACAAACTTACATGTAGGGGCACCTTCAGCTACACCATCCGTTCACCTGTCCACTTTTCACACAGTTGGCACCTCCTAAACAATATCTGACTATGTGAATGCCCAAAGAGATATTTCCACATATTGCATGTGCAGCGTTGAGAGTAGTTCAGACAGCATATGTGTGAAACAGCAACACTACTGTCTCATACCAAGCTGCTGTACCTGCCACACCTTCATGCGTAAGTCGAACCGGGCACACATCAACAACACAAGGAGCCCAGTCAGTGCATAAACAACAAGTCTGTGCATGAACCACAAAAAGTAGATAGTCAAATATGCACAATGGGTAGTCAGACATTCATCACTGTGAATTGTTCTGCCCTTTCACACATTGACATGTGTATCCATTGGACAGTCCATCACAACACTGTTCTATCTACATGCCCAGCAATATCACAAGTGACATGTGAGGGAGTACATGCCAACGTTTAAAGTCAAATACACAAACATGGCATGTGTAGTCAGCAGTGGGCCAAATGTTACATTGGCATTGTGTGCACAATCATGTGACATTAATCATGTGGCCCCTGTGCATTGTTGAGAACTGCCAATTGGCCATTGGCACAGCATGATGGATGTGTCCATAAGTGCTGTCAAATTGCTCCGCCACCCAAATCACAGTCATTCTTAGCAATGTATGGCACCCATATCGTGGTAGCTACCTCCTGGCCTCAGCAGTGTGTCACTGCCAATGCCAAAGCCACACTTGCAGTAGTGATACTGATATGTGTATTGCCTAACGGCAGTTGGCATGCTCCACCACCCAAATCATGGTCATTCTTAGCAATGTATAGCACCCACATTGTGGTAGCTACTGCCTGGCCCCAGCGATGTGTCACTGCCAATGCCAAAGTCACACTTGTGGTAGTGATAGGCATATGCCATTGGTCAAATGGGAGTTGGCATGCTCCGCCAACCAAATGATGGTCATTTTTAGCAATGTATGGCAACGATATTGCGTTAGCTACCACCTGGCCCCAGCGGTGTGTCACTGCCAATGCCAAAGCCACATTCGCTGTAGTGATAGGCATATGCCCATGGTCAATTGGCGGTTGGCATGCTCCGCCACCCAAATCACGGTCATTCTTACCAATGTATGGCACCCATACCGCGGTAGCTACCTCCTGGCCCCAGCAGTGTGTCACTGCCAATGCCAAAGCCACACTTGCAGTAGTGATACTGATACGTGTATTGCCTAATAGCGATTGGCATGCTCCACAACCCAAATCATGGTCATTCTTAGCAATGTATAGCACCCATATTGCGGTAGCTACTGCCTGGCCCCAGCGGTGTGTCACTGCCAATGCCAAAGCCACCCTTGCGGTAGTGATACTGATATGTGTATTGCCTAATGGTGGTTGGCATGCTCCGCCACCCAAATGACGGTCACTGGCTCTAATGTATGGCACCCATATCACGGTAGCAACTGCCTGGGCCCAGCGGTGTATCACTGCCCAAGCCACACACGCTGTAGTGATAGGCATATGCCCATGGTTAAATGGCGGTTGACATGCTCTGCCACCCAAATGACGGTCACTTTTAGCAATGTATGGCACCCATATTGCGGTAGCTACTGCCTGGCCTCAGCAGTGTCTCACTGCCAATGCCAAAGCCACACTCGCGGTAGTGATAGGCATATGCCCATGGTCAAATGGCGGTTGGCATGCTCCGCCACCCAAATCAGGATAATTCTTAGCAATGTATGGCACCCATATCGCGGTAGCTACTGCCTGGCCCCAGCGGTGTGTCACTGCGAATGCCAAAGCCACACTTGCGGTAGTGATACTGATTTGTGTATTGCCTAATGGCAGATGGCATGCTCCGCCACCCAAATCACAGTCACTGGCTCTAATGTACGGCACCAATATCGTGGTAGCCACCGCCTGGCCCCAGCAGTGTGTCACTGCCAATGCCAAAGCCACACTCGCGGTAGTGATGCTGATATGTGTAATGCCTATTGGCAGTTAGCATGCTCCGCCACCCAAATCAATGTCACTGGCTCCAATGTATGGCACCCATATCACGGTAGCTACTGCCTGGCTTCAGCGGTGTGTCACTGCCAATACCAAAGCCCCACTTGTGGTATTGATACTGATATGCGTATTGCATAATGGAGGTTGGCACACTCCCCCACCCAAATCACGGTCACTGGCTCTAATGTATGGCACCAGTATCGCTGTAGCTACCGCCTGGCCCCAGCGGTGTGTCACTGACAATGCCAAAACCACACTCGCAGTAGTGATAGGCATATGTCCATGGTCAAATGGTGGTTGGTATGCTTCGTTACCCAAACCACAGTTATTCTTAGCAATGTATGGCACCGATATCGCGATAGCTACCTCCTGGCCCCAGCAGTGTGTCACTGCCAATGCCTCAGCCATACTCACGGTAGTGATACTGATATGTGTATTGCCTACTGGCGGTTGGCATGCTCCACCACCCAAATCATGGTCATTCTTAGCAATGCATGGCACCCATATTGCGGGAGCTACTGCTTGACGCCAGTGGTGTGTCACTGCCAATGCCCAAGCCCTTACAGCCAATGGGTACTGCAATTGCGGTAGGCTAATGCAATTTTGAAAATCGCGGTAGATGTGCTTTGCCACCACGAAGCCGGTCATTGGATGCAACTGATAAATGCACGATCGCGGTAGCGAGCGCCTAGGCCCCTGCAGTGAGTCACCACCTTGGTCCATGCCCTTACAACCAATGGGAAACACAATCGCGGTAGAGTAATGGAATTTTGAAAATCGCAGTAGGCGTGCTGCGTCACCACGGAGCCGGTCATTAGATGCCGTTGAAAAATGCACAGTAGTGAGCGCCTGGCCCCTGCGGTATGTCACTGCCATGGCCCATGCCCTTACAGCCAATGGGAAACACAATCGCGGTACACTAATGACATTTTGAAAACCGCGGTAGGAGTGCTCTGCCACCGCAGAGCCGTTCAGTGGATGCATTTAAAAAAGGCTGACCTGGATCACTAATTGCAGCAACATAGAACCACTGTAACTGCCCCAGGGGGCTATGTATGTGTAGGAGAGAGCCTCACATTTCCACAGCTTCCAGAGCCTGCTGCTTAACACCCCTCACCACCAACTTCTGCTGCTGCTCCTGTCTCTAGAGCCTGCTGCCTGACACCCCTCACCACCACCTGCTGCTGCTGCTCCTGTCTCCATGGCCTGCTGCCTTACACCCCTCACCACCACCTGCTGCTGCTCCTGTCTCCAAAGCCTGCTGCCTGACACCCCTCACCACCAACTGCTGCTGCTGCTGCTGCTCCTGTCTCCAGAGTCTGCTGCCTGACACCCCTCACCACCACCTGCTGATGCTGCTGCTCCTGTCTCCAGAGCCTGCTGCCTGACACCCCTCTCCACCAACTGCTGCTGATGCTCCTGTCTCCAGAGCCTGCGGCCTGACACCCCTCACCACCAACTGTTGCTGCTGCTGCTCCTGTCTCCAGAGCCTGCTGCCTGACACCCCTCACCACCGACTGCTGCTGCTGGTCCTGTCTCCAGAGCCTGCTGCCTGACACCCCTCACCACGAACTGCTGCTACTCCTGTCGCATGGACCCAGTGATGTCAAGAATTGAGAAGATCTGTGCCCGTCCCTTCACCACTGAACAGCTGGAGGTACTGGTGGACAAAGTGCTCACACAGTATGGGAGGCTATATGGTGATCCAAATGTCATGGTAAGTGTTTCAGAGTGGAAGTGAGAGTGCAGAGAGTGCACACATGACATTGGTCTGCTGCAGTATGTGCCTGTAAGTGTGGGGTTGTGTCATGCACTGCCTAGCATGCTATCTCCAGGGGGAAAGGGTGTGGAGCCTATTTCACACGTTTCCCTGCCTGCACATCAGAATAGGAGGGACATGTATTGTTTCTTCAGCCATACAGTGACGCAGCAAGTTGGTAATCTAGGAGTCAGGACAGAAATTGTCTGTGTGCATGGGTGCGTGGGTCCCTGATGTTCATCTGTGGCTTTAGCAAGGGTTCACGTCCAGAGGGTACTGATTGAATTGTGTCTGACTCAAAATGTGCATCATGTATAGGTGAGCACTATGCTCAGGACTTTACTACCAGAGGGTGACACTCTTGGAGGTAAATCACCTATGACACAGCAGATTGCAGTACTTTTGTGCATAGCCCCTTCCATTTCCCCCAGCATGTGCACTGACTCGCACTTGTATGCACTGTTTGCGATCTCAATTTGTCCCTTCCTGTGACATTTTTGATGCCCCACGTTGGACCTCAATGTGAGCTCACCTGGCCTGCACAGTCACTGCCCAATCTGACAAGGACACATCACTGAATGTACAGAGTGAAACATGTGTGTTGTCTGCTAGACTATCCATCAAATAGCCATCTCGGCCCTGTAGATTGCACATGACAGGCCTTGTGAGATGGTGTGAGATTATAAGATCATGTCCCTCAATGTGACCTCCATGACACAGTGAGCAATTCACAGGCCAAGGACATTGATGGCTGTGCATTGCTGGGCACAGTGAGTCTGCCCATAAACATAAATACCAATGTAATGTATTTCTTGCTCTCCCACAAACTGGATAGTAGATGTGGGCAACCTACACAATGCTTTCTGTGCTCGCATCCTGCATGTGTATGAGATGGGCAGGTACTGTGTCCACCCTTCTACCTGCATACATTTTCTTATGGTTCTCCCATGCTAATGTACCATGTGAGATGCTGTATTGTCTCTGCTAGACATATCTGTGAAGTAGTGCTGAGTTAGTATCATGCTCCTGTACTGAGAGATAGTGGTACACAATCCTGTGTCACTGATTTTCCCCCCTCTTGTCTCCCATTTCTGCAGCTCAAAGTCCGCCAGTATAAGGCTGTGTGGAGGGCCATTGCAAACAAGGTGTGGGCTCTGGGTATCTCCAACCGATGGCGCACACACTGTCACAAGAGGTGGGATGACATCTGCTGGCTGAGCAAAAACGTGGCAGAGATGACTCTAGGGCGGCCCCCTCGGACTGGCACCACTGCATCTTAGCTGTGACACAGCCTGAGTTGGATGCACGTTTGAAGCAGCATCAGCAGCAAGCTGGGGGTGAGTATTCTGGGACAGGTGACTTTGGTTGTGAGTGACTGCATATGTTCCAAGCCTGGGCCAGTGCTGAGCTCTGTGATGTTGCTAATGTAATGCAATGGCTTGTAAGTGTCCTCTGTTGGGCGCAGCTGTCATGCATTTTCCCTACCTGTACTTTCTCATGTCATTGGAGTAATGGCCCTTGACATTGCACTCTGAGTCGTGGCCTTCTGGCTTTGTCTGCATTGGGGTAATCAGGGACATCCCATGTAAGGGAACGGCAGTGAGTATCATCTGAGTGTGCTTTCATCAATGTGTGCATTGCCTGATGTCAGAATTGAGAGGACTACACACATGGCACCAATGTGCAACTGTAATTGTGGCCCAAAGAACAACATTGTGGATGGCATGGGCTCATGGCCATTGTGGACTGTTAAGTTGGAGTCTGTATCTGTGTTGGCCACTTCTGCTGCCTCCAGATGCGACAGTGGCAACATGTTTGGAAGTACATCTTTTCCCCCCTCAGGGCCCTAGGTGTGCTCAGAGTGATCTGAGTGTCTGGTTACACGAAAGCCACTGGTAGGTTATTTGGCTGTGTGGTCATCACATGGGTCACTTATGCCATGTTTGCATGATAATGCACAAAATTCGACTTTTGAATTGACGTTGCACAATGTTACTGTACAGGGTGGTGTACAACATGGGGATATCATCACCCTGTTTTGTGCTTTGCTTCTATATGATGTTTGTCTTAATGCCACTGAACTGACCCTACATCTCTGTCTCATGCAGCATCTTCCATGTGCACAGAAGGACAAGGGAAGGACACCAGGTGAGGCATCAACCACAACTGCTGCACACAAGCACAGTGACACTGATATGTGACCAGCGCCTCCGAGGGAGATGGGGAGTCTGCTTGAGGAATCACAGCCAGAGACGCCAACCTTAATGTCATCTGATGCCAGCGGTGATGCACAAAGTTGGATTCTATCCACAGGATTGTAGGCAGGCTGGCCAGGGCCATCATGTCTGTGTGATCTTTCTTGATGTATGAACAGCAGTGTTGGTGTATGGTCTTCTTGTGATGGCCAGTCATCCTAGTCACATGGGTAATTTTAAATGTGTGCCCTTGGGTGGTCAAAAAGTGTGCAGTGTGAAGGGGTGACTTTGACAGTAGTGTTGATGTGTGTGTGCCCCTGCAATGGCAACTGCACACATGTGTCACCCAGGAGTTAAGTGCCTGTTAGTTTGAATAGTCAGCCCTGTGCTTGTGATTGTGTGCACATGTGGGAGTTGTAGGTTGTGCACTGTGCAGTGTGGTGGTGTGTCTTTGCACTTCTCGGGGATACCTACTTGTTGTTGGTGGCAATTGTGACTATGCAGAGTGTGTAACTGGCAAGTTAGTATTGTGTTTTGTTGATCAGCCATGTGTCCTGATTCTTAGGGGTTCTACTGAAGGTTTCGGTTTGACAGTATAAGGCGCTCACACAGTGCAGGAGGTATCAGTGATGATGGAGGATTAGAAAAAGGGAGTAGTACTGCATGTTACAATCCGTTTTTATTTTTTGATTTCTCGATGTTTCATCATACACGTGCACTATCTACTATAGCTGCACTGTTATGCGCTCCTTTACTCATCCTTTTTTTTGCCACCAATTTTTCGGTCCTTACGGCACTCTTCCAGTTATTTTTTATATTTATTTTTATATTTATTTAATAACGAATTGCAGATCACCACACGATTTCCGTGCATGTGACTACTTTGTTCTCCTTCTTAGCCCAACACTGCATGTCGCATTCTCACGGTCATTTGCAGAACGAGCTCTGTTACTGAGTACTTTTTAGTTTTATTTTCATTTATATGTTTATGCTTACTTTCTCTTGTTTTGGACTGCTGCTTCAAGTCCATTCTTTTACAAATACTATGTTTTACAGCCCTGATGAGTCACAGTCTTTCACCTGTGATGAAACACGTGTCGGCTGGCGTTTTTTGAATAAAGAAAGAAGAAAAAAAGAAAATAAAGACTAATATGCAACAATACGAACTGTCTTTATGTAATCAATGATATATATATGTCTCATTGTCTCAAAAGATACAAAAATACAATTTTTGTCTTGATCAGACGTGTGCACAGTACCTGTGTTTTATGTGTCGTGATTCAGTTTGTGCTCACTGTGCAGACCTGCTCAGCCATACTGACTTTGTGGGTGTGTTTTCTCATGCCTCATGGATTGCTGTCACTTGAGGCTTTTTTGGCTCCAGTATGGCATGTGGGTTGTGGAGTCATAACATCCCCTATCTGTGCCTATGATTCCTACCCATTGTGAGTGTGCACTCCATCTATTTGTGTCAGCTGTCCCCTTGGTTTGCCAGTGTGTGTGCCTCCCCACAACTTTATTTGTTACACTTTGGTTTGTGATGCTGATCTGTGCACAGGACCAATGTGCCACTCAGAATAGTTTCCCAATTGGTAATATGTGATTTTCTTGTCCTGTTTTGCAGTCATGGTTGCTCATATGCAGTTCACCTGTTTGTGCTGCAAAGTCCTTTGGTCATGTTGTTTTTACTGGGTGTCCCAGACTTGTGCTTCTGTGGGGGATGGGTGAGCTGTATGTGTGTTTGCTGAGCTACTACTTCCCTTTCTGAGTGTGATGTTCTGTACTCCTGTTCTGTCTGGACTCACATTGCCTTTCACCAGTTTTACTGCACAGGTCTGCGTTTGTTGTACTTCTGTGTATGTTGTTTGTAAATTTTGTGTGTGGCTTTTTTGTGCCAGCATTGGTTCAGGCAATCCTGAGTGTGTGTGTGATGTTTGTGGATGAACCCCAGGGAGTGTGATTGTTCGTCAGTGTATTGAATGGACATTATTGGCACCATTCTGTGTGTTTGACACTGGTGTTGGGTGCTGCAGGTGGGAGGTTGTCAGGGGAGTGTGTGTGTGAAGGATCCAACTTGTGTTTGACAGTCATGGAGTGTTACAATGGGCCTTGTGTGTTGTGCTGCTGACATACACCTGTCCAGTAGGTGGATAGAGATGTGTGGCTGTACACTGTTTGACTGCAGAGACTTCCTTTCATCCCACTACCTATGCATGGGTTGTCTTGCTGTCACCCTGAATTGTTGCATAGGGGTGACTGTGATTTCATTTCACTCACTGTGCCAGCCATGTGTGATTTGATGGGCTAAGGGTGTTGTTATATGTTCCTTCTCTTGCATGTGATATGCACATGCTGAGGGCTAGCTCCTTGGCCTTCCATCTGTGTCCATCTCACTTTAGCTTTAGCGTTCCCATTTCTTGTCCTCCATTGCTGTTGACATCTATTCTGTGTATGTGGCAGTGTGGCAGTGTGGGGTGTGTCTAGTTGAGTGATTGTTCCTATTCATTGTCAGTGTTAATTTTATGATTGAACTCAGTTTGCTTGACATGAGTGTAGTGTGGGTGTGGTGTGGGGCTGCCATTGCCCTGATCTTATTTGCTGTGTGTTACTATGCAGCACCACCTGCTGTGACTGTCTCCCTGGTTGTTTGGTGTGTGGCGCAGGGTGTGGGTCCTCTTGGCAGGTTGTTGTGTATGGGTGTGCACTGGAGGGGCACGTAGCATGTGCCATAAAGGCGGGGGGCCTGGTGTGTGGAGGGTGGAGGGGTGTCCCCGTGATCTTTGTGGACTTCCCATACCTGGCGTTGGCCCTACCTTCTACATTGCGTGCATGTTTTCCCGCATCTTCACCGCTGCAGTGATGTGACCAGGACATTGCATTGATATCGCGGTTGATGGGTGACCTGCATGCGGAGGGGTAATTTAGTGGCTGGTAGGACATGTGTGGGTACACTTGTGGATGTGTTCCTGTCCCCACCATTGTGTCTGGTGTGGACAGGAACCGTATGTCAGCCCATGAGTTGTGTGTTGTGATTGTGTGCGTAGTTGTGTGAATGCGTACCTGCGGCGAGGACCGCGACGGTGCATAACTTGCTGCTAGTGTATCAGGTACAACACCGGGAACACGTGTAGAGCTAGGTCTATGGCGGTGCGGTCCGGGTGGTGTGGACCGGGAATCTGGTTTGGCGCTCTGCAGTCGTGCTTTCGCAGTCTCTTGTTGGGCGGTTTCTTCGCTGCGGTGTGACTGGGTGTTTGGGGCATCCTGATTTGTACAGCAGTCGGGACGTCAATCCGCATCGCGGTAGGTCTCCATTGGCTCCCACCATTGCATTGGCGGGCGCATTTTGATGGTGGTTCACATTTCACCGCGGTGGACGGGAAATGGGCTATGTTTGTCCATACTAATATGGCGGGTGTGAGGACCGCTGCACGTGGGCAGAAAATTGCATTTTCTGCCACCGCCAGCACCACGGTGGTGCCCCTGCCCGCCATCATAATGGGCCCTTAAAGAGGCAAAATTTACTATTCCCACTTAAATAACACTTAACTCAGGGAAAGTGCTGAACACTAAAAAGACAACATTAACAATTCACACTGCAACTAACATTAACTTTGGAAAGGTGTGGACACTAAAAGGGGCAACATTTACTACTCCCACTCTGATCTAAGTTAACTCAGGGAAAGTGCTGGACACTAAAAAAACAAACATAAACCATTCCCTACTACAATAAAACTTATGTAAGCGAAGGTTTTAGACACTAACGGCCACATGCATCATTGTAGGTATTGGCCATTCCAAAATTGCGAAAATTAAGGAATCGCAATTTAGAAATCGCAAATACTTATGCATAAAAAATTTGCATATATTTTTGCGATTTCTAATTTTTCCTTATTTGCGATTCCCAATTTTGTGAATCGCAAATAAGGAATCCCTTAACATTGATTCCTATGGGCCTAGAGGCCCATAGGAATCATTGGGAAGACATTCTCATTTTGCGATTCGCAATTAAGGAATCGCAAAATGAGAATGCAATTTCTAGGGTGCAGGGGGGGTCCAAAGGACCCCCCCTGCACCCCTGAAATGTAACGTACAGTCCATTTTTCACACATACATGCCCAAGGGCATGTATGTGTGTAAAATGAAAGTGTCAAAAATGCACTTTTGTGCATTTTTGAAACTTTTCTTAAATTACCATGAAGGTTGACTTCATGCTAATTTAACACTTCCAATTTGCAAAATCGCAATTTTTTTCTTAAATGCAATCGCATTTTAAGAAATCACAAAAAAATTGTGATTTCTTAAATTGCGAAAAAACAAAAAAGGTTAATGCATCCCAAAACAAAGAATTGCATTTGCAAACAGCCGAATTTTGCGATTCGCACCGTTTGCGAATGCAATTCTGTTTGATGTATGTGGATGTAAAAGGAGCAAAATTAAATGTAACTTAAATTATTAAATATATTTTTCTATTTTTAAAAAAAGTATGACACTTTTTATCTTTATTTTTGTATAAATGTTTAAAAAAATGCTTTTAATAATTTTCTTCAAATTCCGCAATACTTATTTTTACATTTTCAAATGTTTTTAAGCAACCACATTTTTTTTTACTTTTTAGGGATTATTTGTTTTAAATTGTTCACTTTTCTACCCAGCATCCCGCCCCCAAAAAGATATACTTTAACTAAATAAAAAAAATCGCAAATTAAGTTACAAAAAAATTCTTATAAAAGAAGTGCAAAAAAAGTATAAACTATTACTATAAATAAAAATAGATCATATTGCACACTATTTTTCACTAACAAAGGATATTATATACAACAATGTTAATAACATCAATATTCACTACATCAATATTAAATGCAACACCTAAAATCAATATATTTTTACAATGATATTGCATACAATTATATTTATGTATTGATATTCTTGAAATGATATTTAGGTTTCATTATATATTTTTTAATATATTATGTCCAAATACCTACTTTTACATATATAAAATGGAATAGTAATCTGTGGAATTGGTACTATACAGAGAATGTGAGGTGGGGATTCCTATACATATACTTTACACAGACTGAAAGAAATGCCAATCTATGGAGCTCTTTTTTACATAGATTGTGAAGGGGGTATCTGCACACATGTATTTTAGACAGATTAAAAGAGGTATTTAATTATAGAAATGTTAGATCTTAACATTTAGGGGGTGATTACAAGTTTGGCAGTCCATAGGATCTCCAAATCCAGGTATGGCGCAGCAGCTACAGCTGCACCGGCAGTCCAACCACCCTATTCTGAGTTTGGTAGTTGGATCACCGCACAGCCGCTGCAACCACTGGGGAACCGGTGTTGCAGCAGTGTGAGGCAGTAATATGCTGGTGGTGCCGTTGCAGCCCCAGCTTTTTCATGGCAGTGAGCCTGCCATGAAAAGACTGGCTGTGAGTAGGGGGTCTTTGCAGGGCCCTTGGTACCTCAGGCCTTGGGGATGCATGAAGGCGGTGGGCACATGTTGTGCCCCACTGTGTGCATGGACCCCCTTTATTGCGTGGCATAGACTGCAGAGTCTATGCCATGCAGGAATGGCTTTGGCATTACCATTGCAGTGCCTGTTTCAAAGGCTCCGTTGGAATGCCAAAGGACAGCCTGTCAGACAATGAGACAACTTGTAATGTGGCAGGCAGCCGGCAGTGAGCTTTGGTGTTGTCGGAGCAGTCGGTGGTGTGCCACCCGCTCCCACACTGCCAAACTCATTATTAGGCTCTTAGGCTTTGTTAGAAGTCATATAGAAGTAATTTTCCCTTTTTTAATAAATCATTCCTTATTGGGATTAAGATATAATTAATTTTGCTTCTTCTATCAATATATTGTGGATCTGTAATTGTGTACTGATTAATGCTCAAAGACCGTCAGATCATCCATACAACTGCCTGCAATTTTAAATAACTGGTGGGGAAAAAGGAAGATTATATTGCATGTAAAAATTGGTACTTTGATTAATGGTGAAATCTTGCTAAAGCAGTCATCCAAAAAGAATGAGAAGTGGATTTGTTGTTGACCGCAGCTCACAATATACATTCCCTATGTAATGGTTGCATTTAACAGTAATTTAAGCTGGTATCTATATTAATACATATCTGCAATGTTCACAGGAATATATACACACACATACACACACACAGGCACCAAAACATTGAACACTTCTCCTAACAAAAATCTATTCCTATCAGATTAGTCAATACCAGTTACAATATAAGTGGGACTCAACTCATATAGCGAATGTTTGGGTTTTGCACTTTTACATTCCTCCAGCTTTAAGTTGGTGGCCTAAAGTAAGCATAAAATGCTTATTTGCCACTAATGAATAAACACCTAAACATCAGGGGCAATTCACAAATGTATTTGGAGTTTGTAAAATACTGCTTCTTTAGTACTCTTTTATTTACTCTTACATTCCTTCATGAATTGGTAAAATATATTAAAGGTGGACATATTCAGGGGAAGATATGAAGATATTATATTTGCATCAGGTTAGTCTATGACAAAGTGCACAATGAGCAATATAAAGGAGCAGAAAGAGATCTGCTAGGTATGGCATAATACAACATTCATCAGCAAAGACCAGCTTCGTAGTGCATTGCCAAGGAAGAGATGACAATATACCTAGTGGCAGATTTACAAGATTTACAAGCCCCTTGCGCTGCCAGCGCATCACTGCACCGGTAGCACACATAGAAACAGAAAATTACCTCTGGTGATTGTTTATGTACAAGTAGGTGTGCCTTCCTGCACATTTCATTTCATTTCATAAAGCTTTATTCGATACATATAAAACAATCACCATAAAAGCACAGGATATCGTACATATATAGGCAAAAATGAAAATACAGGGGTTATTAATTCAGTAAAACGCTCAGAATGTTAAAACATCATACTTTTCCTTGCATGAATTGATTTATATAAAAAGGTAGCGGTAAAAAAGCAAACATCTGGGTTATGCATATTAAAAAGCAATTTCGTAGAATCATTAACAGTGCGGACTCCATATTTTATGAAGATCGGTTTCAAATAAGCAATGGGTAGATTACTATACAGATTGCATATCAGAAGAAAGTGCAAGGTGCATTGTACCGATTGGCCGTCACACGGGCAGGGGCCAGCTGGGTGTTTTTTAAGAGACGGAAAGGCCACCAAATGATGTACGAGCCCAAGCCTCAATCTGGTAAGAACAAATCTGTGCGAGGGTCTGGTCACATAGCTTAATTATAGTTGTAACCCCTCATTTTCCTCAAATTTGTTATAAAACAAGCAGGTAGATAATTGACCAGTGCTGCTCGCCCGTCTCTCTGCCCTATAATTCATAAACATACTCTTCATTTCCTGTTTAGACAATGCTACAGCAGCATAGGGGTCAGCCACAATATTTATATCAAAAATTTCCTGGAAACTGCGTATTATATAATTTAAACAAGGGACCTTAAGGTGGTTATCAACAGAGAGACAGTCATTAATAACAGCTCTATTCAAGGCTGTCTAATCTTTTTGCCAGCTTGAGCGCCATAGCATCAACAGCCTCAGGGATGTCAGGTCTGACAGGTAATTGATCCCTAGTTCTCTGTGGGTTAAATCATTAGGGGCGGATTTTGGTAGACACAAAAGTTGTTGGAGAAAAATGTTTTCCTCTATTTGTAGCCAACCATTAGAACTGTGTCCCCAGGCCACAGCCCCATATAAGGCAATGGACACACATCGTGATTGATAAATCTGTAACATATCCCTAATGCGTCTTTCCCCTATCTTGGCCGCAAATCTAAAAACCCCATGGGTACTTTTTGCCATTTTGGCCCGCACATTAGTTATTTCATGTGCCCAGGTGCAATCTTTGGCAAAGGTAATTCCTAGGTAACAAAATTTGTCAACTTGGAGCACCCTGTACCCATCAATAAGAAAGGTATGGGGTCTCCTACGGTCTGCCCCACAGATCATGGTGTAAGTTTTAGTTTTATTTATAAGCAGTTTCCTATCTTTAATAAAAATCGAGAACCTATCTATTAAACGCTGGAGGCCGATGGGGGTCCTTGACAGTAACATGACATTGTCCGCATATAACAATACTGGTACGTCGAGGCCTTTTACCTTTGGAGCATCGGCATTAACTGATTTTAAAACCGCATCTACCTCATTGATAAAAAGTATAAAAAGCAGGGGAGCAAGAACACAACCTTGTCTTATCCCACTCCTAACCTTAAATTTAGGGGTACACTCCCCATTTATGCCATAACGAACACTAGTTTGAAGGTTATCATATAATCGTGCTAGGAAGAAAATAATACCTTCTGGGGCCCCCATTTCTAACAACTTCGCCCAAAGAATAGAGTGATCCACCAAGTCGAAGGCACTGCTTAAATCTGCAAAGCAGAGGTAAAGAGAGCCCTTATTGGCCTGGGTGTACTTCCCAACAAGCAGTTTTAAATTTAAGCACTGGTCCAGGGTTCCACGTCCTTTCTTGAAGCCATACTGGGTGCTGGACACTTCTGCCCATTCCTCCAGCCTTACTAGTAATACCCTGCTCATAATTTGTACGGATGAATCTAATAGGGAGATGGGATGATAATTTTTAGCATCCCCACTATCCCCTTTCTTATAGATAGGGATTATAATGGATTCCCCCCAGGTCGATGGAACTCCATTACATACCGCAGTATTAAATACATTAGTTAACACGGGGCCCCACATCCTCGGAACGGTTTTATAAACATCGATGGGGACCCCCTCCGACCCCTGGGCCTTCCCCCCTTTATTGGCACTAATGCCTTGTTCGACCTCAGCAATAGTAAAATCCAGCGGCACTAAGGGCGAGGAACTATGATTAGCACATAGCGGTTTATCAGACATAAATATGGTGGAGAAGTGAGTTACCCATGCCTCCTTGGTGACATTAGACGTATGTTCTGGAACCTTGTCTTCTTTAAGAAAGGTGGAATTAACTGTTGCCCAGAATAGCGCACAATTAGAAGTTTCCGCAGCCTATGTCAACTTTTTCCAGGCCTCTTGCTGTAGTTCTATCTTCCTATGCTTAAGGGCTACCTTATAATCACATCTAAGTTTGGATACCGCTTTCTTATCTCTCGGCCTGGCTGCCAAGGCCAGTTTTAATTCGGTGAGCAATGCAGTACATGTTTGATAAAACCACCCATTGTTATGGACAGATTTCCCCGAGCCAGTTTTAGTAAACACAGTATCGATGACCTTATTAATAATCATAAAATCCCTTAAAATATCTACTGGGTCATGATCAGTATTAAGAATGGCATTAATCTCTCCAATGCACCCCATGACAATGGATTTTATTACCGCCTCAGATTTTTCTCCTTTCCATCTTACTCTAACACCATTGG
Organism: Lissotriton helveticus; assembly: GCF_964261635.1. Classification (NCBI taxonomy): domain Eukaryota; kingdom Metazoa; phylum Chordata; class Amphibia; order Caudata; family Salamandridae; genus Lissotriton; species Lissotriton helveticus. The sequence goes on along the minus strand of NC_136059.1, from coordinate 710,151,976 downwards.
GTCTGTGGGGTTCAATATTCATTACAGTGCGTGAGATGGATAAGGGCCTGCCTTCCCAAATAATGTCTTCTAAAATAATACAATTGTGGTCACTTAACATGGTTTCATCAATAATTGGGTCGTTACACAATGAGGTAATATTAGATGATACACATACATGATCGATCATGGTATTAGCATTCTGGCCCGTAAATGTGGGAAAAATATCACCAAGTTCATCCTTGGCATAAGCCAGGATTTCTAAATCATGATCCGCCATTATTTCATTTAGTGACTCACCATATGAGTTGTGTGGGAAGTGCAAGTCATCTTCCTCTAAATTATTTTTTACCTCGCATGCCCCCAAGGTAGACATGGAACAAATAGGAGTATTAAAATCAACCACCCAGATAAAATCAAAAATAAAATTTTCCCCTGCAATCAGTTCGCCTACAGCGGCCTCCAAGTCCTTCGCAACTAGGTGCCGCGTGTTATCAAAAACAATATTATAATAATTGATTGAAAGAACATTACAGGCTTGTTTCTGATGCAGCCACATGATCTGAGAATGAACCCCAACCTTCAGATACCTTTTCACAGTAATGGGGAGGTTGACAGATACCAGTATCAAAAGGCCTCCCTTGGCTCTACCAGAGACCGAGGCCTGCGCTGGTAGATTAAAGGAGACGTGGCCATCATAACTAACCATATCCTGGCGCCAGGTTTCCTGGAACCAAATAATGTCATATGATTTAATAAAATTTGTCCATCCCAATGTGTCCTCTTTTGAGGCTAATCCGGCAATGTTCCAGCTAACGATGGAACAGTGCGGGAGATATTTTCCTTTATTCGGCGGGATGGTGGTCGGACCTAGGCCTAGACCCCCAATGCCATCACCCCCCTTGCTTCTCGTGTTAATAGGGCCAACCCCATTTTGGACATCATTACTAAGTTCAATCACATGCATGGTCCCTGACTCTCCTGGGTTATCCCTCTCCTTTTCAATATTTCTGGGGGTGACCACCTCTACCGTAGCAGTATGGTCCTGGTTATGACAATCATTAACGTCCAAGATGCTCAAGGATTGAAACCGATTAAAGATAGGGACCTCATATTTTCTGGATATATCGGGGGGGACATGGGTCTATGTTGGTTACGCCATTAATTTGGTGCATTAGGTGGCTATAAAAATAACCAAGGGGGCGTAATATAATTCCCTGGTCATTGTATGGTAATGATGTTGCTCTAATCAGGGATGTTGTATCAAAATGAGGATTTTTTAAATTTATGATAACACAATCCCCCTTTGTGTTTTTGGTCGATTTCCCAATCCAGTTGACCCTTCTCGTGGTAAGGATCTGATTGAATAATGCCACCGGGAACCCGTTTTCACGATTTAGCCATGAAATAGATATATTTTTAAGGGATTCATGGGTCTCCCGCTGGTTAGGGGACAGATTTTTATTCAACGGAGGGACGTTAGTTAAAACTGCCACATACGGCGCACAGTCAGGGGGTACATTTATAGACTCACTACGCTTGATATTGTCCGTTACTGTTTCCCCCCTAAGATCTGGAACTGTCTCACTCTTTTCAGAATTAGGGGATTGCCTATTCAGCTCTCCTGTAACTGTATGAGCCCTCCTGTTACTACTTGGTGCTTCGGGTTTAGCCACTTCCACAGTGGCCGTGCTAACCCGGCAATTAGCCAGGGCATTCATATGGGTTTTTAATAATTCATTTTGAAGTGCAATCTCACCCCCAATCCACTTGATATCACTGTTTAAATTATCCAGTCAATCTGATAGTGGTTTAATAGATCCTTCGATTTTAGCGACAAAGATGTTCATCAGTTGCTTAAAATGTGCATTATTTAATATTACTGCATTAGTGTTGCCCAAATGGTCATCTACAGTTGGTGCATTCCCAGTTAACTTTTTAGCTCCCTTGCATGAATTAATTGCACCTCGTTTAGATTGAGCTTTCCTACATCCCCTTCTAGTTCTAGGAGCCGGCGATCCGGGTGTTGATGAATTAGGTGTAGCAACCAGTACAATAGATGGCTCAACTAAGCTAATATGCTGGGTAGTATTAAGACTAATATTTTCCCTGTTTTCTTCGGCAGCTACTAACGGGGCTTGGGGCAATGCTGGTGAGTTTCTTAAATCGAGCGAGAGTCGCCGCTCAGCTCTAATTATTTGGTCGTTGATAACACTCACAGCTTTTACAAGGTAATTATCGAGAGTAGAAATGGCATGCTCAACTGGGATTTTACTTCCCGTACGCCGTGACATTATGGGATTTTAAAAGTAACCAGTTAAAAAAAAAAAGATAATAATAAAGCATAAGAAATGACCATACACAAGGCTATTGTGATTAATAAGATAATAAAATGAAGGTGCAGCACAAGGACAATTAGCCAAGCCAGTCCAAAAGAGGAGAATTCAGATAGGCCTTACCCACAAAGTGATCTTAAAGGTCCTTTCCTTTACCACTGAGGCCCAGTCCTAATAACAAGGTCTAAAATAAAGATATTAGCCAAGAACTCTGGCCCAGCCAGCCTCAACAGTCTGGGACGGGCTCAGACGGGCCGGCCCTTAGCCCGGGCTTAGCCCGGCGCAGCCCGCGTGCGTCCCACGATGCGTGGGGGCGGGTGCGCTTTCAAGGCTGGAACCGGAGCACAACTAATGTTGCTCCCCTGGAGGCTGCTGGGAGTTGTAGGCGGCAATGGACATGGCCGCGATGCCGTTCCCCTCATGGCGCTGAATTTACCAATGGAGCCGTTCCCCTCACGGATTTGGTGCTAATGCTGGGTTGGGAGCCGTTCACCTCACGGCGTGACAAAGCGGGGCCCAAGAACAGCCGTTCCCCTCACGGCATTGTGGTGGGTCAGAAAGCGCGTCCCCTTCCTGCACATAAACAATCCTTTAAATAAAGATGTTTTACAAGTTCCATGTATGCTACTGCAGCACACATGGAAGTTGTAAAACACCATTTCTGATTGTTTGAGTGCAGGAAGGGAACCCTTCCTGCATATAAATCATCACAGTGACTCAGGCATCCTTGCACCATGGTGCAAGAGTTCCTCTGTCGGCACATGACAGCAGTTTGTGTGCCAGAGCAGTGGGAAACACGGAGATGTGACATATTGTAAATATGTTGCAACCCTGTGCTTCCAAACTAACTCAGCGCAGCAAAATGACTTGCTGCACCGCGCTGGGTTAGTTTATTCTAAATCTGCCCCCTAGTTTGAGTAGTACCTGCAAACACAACAATGATGGACAGAATGTGGATCAATGTCACACATTCACCCCAGTCCAAAGATCTGGGCCCAAATCCATCGTTTTTCCACTCCACACCACCATGGGTTAGACAATGGCGATATGCAAATCAGCGCTGACCCTGTGCCCCATGGGAAGAGTCCAGTCCGAACTACAAAAGCCATGTCCTTCCCAGAACGGAAACAAGCATCCGAGGACCGGCCCGGTTTCGAGGTAACACCTCTCATCAGCCCGGCTAGCTTGATTCCAGTGGTGTGGAGTGCCTGGGACTCACGTCTGAGCATCCCCAGTACACTTAGAGCGGTACCTGCAAACACAACAATGATGGACAGAATGTGGATCAATGTCACACATTCACCCCAGTCCAAAGATCTGGGCCCAAATCCATCGTTTTTCCACTCCACACCACCCTGGGTTAGACAATGGCGATATGCAAATCAGCGCTGACCCTGTGCCCCATGGGAACAGTCCAGTCCGAACTACAAAAGCCATGTCCTTCCCAGAACGGAAACAAGCATCCGAGGACCGGCCCGGTTTCAAGGTAACACCTCTCATCAGCCCGGCTAGCTTGATTCCAGTGGTGTGGAGTGCCTGGGACTCACGTCTGAGCATCCCCAGTACACTTAGAGCGGTACCTGCAAACACAACAATGATGGACAGAATGTGGATCAATGTCACACATTCACCCCAGTCCAAAGATCTGGGCCCAAATCCATAGTTTTTCCACTCCACACCACCCTGGGTTAGACAATGGCGATATGCAAATCAGCGCTGACCCTGTGCCCCATGGGAACAGTCCAGTCCGAACTACAAAAGCCATGTCCTTCCCAGAACGGAAACAAGCATCCGAGGACCGGCCCTGTTTCGAGGTAACACCTCTCATCAGCCCGGCTAGCTTGATTCCAGTGGTGTGGAGTGCCTGGGACTCACGTCTGAAACCGGGCCGGTCCTCGGATGCTTGTTTCCGTTCTGGGAAGGACATGGCTTTTGTAGTTCGGACTGGACTGTTCCCATGGGGCACAGGGTCAGCGCTGATTTGCATATCGCCATTGTCTAACCCAGGGTGGTGTGGAGTGGAAAAACGATGGATTTGTGCCCAGATCTTTGGACTGGGGTGAATGTGTGACATTGATCCACATTCTGTCCATCATTGTTGTGTTTGCAGTTACCGCTCTAAGTGTACTGGGGATGCTCAGACGTGAGTCCCAGGCACTCCACACCACTGGAATCAAGCTAGCCGGGCTGAAGAGAGGTGTTACCTCGAAACCGGGCCGGTCCTCGGATGCTTGTTTCCGTTCTGGGAAGGACATGGCTTTTGTAGTTCGGACTGGACTGTTCCCATGGGGCACAGGGTCAGCGCTGATTTGCATATCGCCATTGTCTAACCCAGGGTGGTGTGGAGTGGAAAAACGATGGATTTGGGCCCAGATCTTTGGACTGGGGTGAATGTGTGACATTGATCCACATTCTGTCCATCATTGTTGTGTTTGCAGTTACCGCTCTAAGTGTACTGGGGATGCTCAGACGTGAGTCCCAGGCACTCCACACCACTGGAATCAAGCTAGCCGGGCTGAAGAGAGGTGTTACCTCGAAACCGGGCCGGTCCTCGGATGCTTGTTTCCGTTCTGGGAAGGACATGGCTTTTGTAGTTTGGACTGGACTGTTCCCATGGGGCCCAGGGTCAGCGCTGATTTGCATATCGCCATTGTCTAACCCAGGGTGGTGTGGAGTGGAAAAACGATGGATTTGGGCCCAGATCTTTGGACTGGGGTGAATGTGTGACAGTGATCCACATTCTGTCCATCATTGTTGTGTTTGCAGTTACCGCTCTAAGTGTACTGGGGATGCTCAGACGTGAGTCCCAGGCACTCCACACCACTGGAATCAAGCTAGCCGGGCTGAAGAGAGGTGTTACCTCGAAACCGGGCCGGTCCTCGGATGCTTGTTTCCGTTCTGGGAAGGACATGGCTTTTGTAGTTCAGACTGGACTGTTCCCATGGGGCACAGGGTCAGCGCTGATTTGCATATCGCCATTGTCTAACCCAGGGTGGTGTGGAGTGGAAAAACGATGGATTTGGGCCCAGATCTTTGGACTGGGGTGAATGTGTGACATTGATCCACATTCTGTCCATCATTGTTGTGTTTGCAGTTACCGCTCTAAGTGTACTGGGGATGCTCAGACGTGAGTCCCAGGCACTCCACACCACTGGAATCAAGCTAGCCGGGCTGAAGAGAGGTGTTACCTCAAAACCGGGCCGGTCCTCGGATGCTTGTTTCCGTTCTGGGAAGGACATGGCTTTTGCAGTTCGGACTAGACTGTTCCCATGGGGCACAGGGTCAGCGCTGATTTGCATATCGCCATTGTCTAACCCAGGGTGGTGTGGAGTGGAAAAACGATGGATTTGGGCCCAGATCTTTGGACTGGGGTGAATGTGTGACATTGATCCACATTCTGTCCATCATTGTTGTGTTTGCAGTTACCGCTCTAAGTGTACTGGGGATGCTCAGACGTGAGTCCCAGGCACTCCACACCACTGGAATCAAGCGAGCCGGGCTGAAGAGAGGTGTTACCTCGAAACCGGGCCGGTCCTCGGATGCTTGTTTCCGTTCTGGGAAGGACATGGCTTTTGTAGTTCGGACTGGACTGTTCCCATGGGGCACAGGGTCAGCGCTGATTTGCATATCGCCATTGTCTAACCCAGGGTGGTATGGAGTGGAAAAACGATGGATTTGGGCCCAGATCTTTGGACTGGGGTGAATGTGTGACATTGATCCACATTCTGTCCATCATTGTTGTGTTTGCAGTTACCGCTCTAAGTGTACTGGGGATGCTCAGACGTGAGTCCCAGGCACTCCACACCACTGGAAGCAATCTAGCCGGGCTGAAGAGAGGTGTTACCTCGAAACCGGGCCGGTCTTTGGATGCTTGTTTCCGTTCTGGGAAGGACATGGCTTTTGTAGTTCGGACTGGACTGTTCCCATGGGGCACAGGGTCAGCGCTGATTTGCATATCGCCATTGTCTAACCCAGGGTGGTGTGGAGTGGAAAAACGATGGATTTGGGCCCAGATCTTTGGACTGGGGTGAATGTGTGACATTGATCCACATTCTGTCCATCATTGTTGTGTTTGCAGTTACCGCTCTAAGTGTACTGGGGATGCTCAGACGTGAGTCCCAGGCACTCCACACCACTGGAATCAAGCTAGCCGGGCTGAAGAGAGGTGTTACCTCGAAACCGGGCCGGTCCTCGGATGCTTGTTTCCGTTCGGGGAAGGACATGGCTTTTGTAGTTCGGACTGGACTGTTCCCATGGGGCACAGGGTCAGCGCTGATTTGCATATCGCCATTGTCTAACCCAGGGTGGTATGGAGTGGAAAAACGATGGATTTGGGCCCAGATCTTTGGACTGGGGTGAATGTGTGACATTGATCCACATTCTGTCCATCATTGTTGTGTTTGCAGTTACCGCTCTAAGTGTACTGGGGATGCTCAGACATGAGTCCCAGGCACTCCACACCACTGGAAGCAATCTAGCCGGGCTGAAGAGAGGTGTTACCTCGAAACCGGGCCGGTCCTCGGATGCTTGTTTCCGTTCTGGGAAGGACATGGCTTTTGTAGTTCGGACTGGACTGTTCCCATGGGGCACAGGGTCAGCGCTGATTTGCATATCGCCATTGTCTAACCCAGGGTGGTGTGGAGTGGAAAAACGATGGATTTGGGCCCAGATCTTTGGACTGGGGTGAATGTGTGACATTGATCCACATTCTGCCCATCATTGTTGTGTTTGCAGTTACCGCTCTAAGTGTACTGGGGATGCTCAGACGTGAGTCCCAGGCACTCCACACCACTGGAATCAAGCTAGCCGGGCTGAAGAGAGGTGTTACCTTGAAACCGGGCCGGTCCTCGGATGCTTGTTTCCGTTCTGGGAAGGACATGGCTTTTGTAGTTCGGACTAGACTGTTCCCATGGGGCACAGGGTCAGCGCTGATTTGCATATCGCCATTGTCTAACCCAGGGTGGTGTGGAGTGGAAAAACGATGGATTTGGGCCCAGATCTTTGGACTGGGATGAATGTGTGACATTGATCCACATTCTGTCCATCATTGTTGTGTTTGCAGTTACCACTCTAAGTGTACTGGGGATGCTCAGACGTGAGTCCCAGGCACTCCACACCACTGGAATCAAGCTAGCCGGGCTGAAGAGAGGTGTTACCTCGAAACCGGGCCGGTCCTCGGATGCTTGTTTCCGTTCGGGGAAGGACATGGCTTTTGTAGTTCGGACTGGACTGTTCCCATGGGGCACAGGGTCAGCGCTGATTTGCATATCGCCATTGTCTAACCCAGGGTGGTGTGGAGTGGAAAAACGATGGATTTGGGCCCAGATCTTTGGACCGGGGTGAATGTGTGACATTGATCCACATTCTGTCCATCATTGTTGTGTTTGCAGTTACCGCTCTAAGTGTACTGGGGATGCTCAGACGTGAGTCCCAGGCACTCCACACCACTGGAAGCAAGCTAGCCGGGCTGAAGAGAGGTGTTACCTCGAAACCGGGCCGGTCCTCGGATGCTTGTTTCCGTTCTGGGAAGGACATGGCTTTTGTAGTTCGGACTGGACTGTTCCCATGGGGCACAGGGTCAGCGCTGATTTGCATATCGCCATTGTCTAACCCAGGGTGGTGTGGAGTGGAAAAACGATGGATTTGGGCCCAGATCTTTGGACTGGGGTGAATGTGTGACATTGATCCACATTCTGTCCATCATTGTTGTGTTTGCAGTTACCGCTCTAAGTGTACTGGGGATGCTCAGACGTGAGTCCCAGGCACTCCACACCACTGGAATCAAGCTAGCCGGGCTGAAGAGAGGTGTTACCTTGAAACCGGGCCGGTCCTCGGATGCTTGTTTCCGTTCTGGGAAGGACATGGCTTTTGTAGTTCGGACTAGACTGTTCCCATGGGGCACAGGGTCAGCGCTGATTTGCATATCGCCATTGTCTAACCCAGGGTGGTGTGGAGTGGAAAAACGATGGATTTGGGCCCAGATCTTTGGACTGGGATGAATGTGTGACATTGATCCACATTCTGTCCATCATTGTTGTGTTTGCAGTTACCGCTCTAAGTGTACTGGGGATGCTCAGACGTGAGTCCCAGGCACTCCACACCACTGGAATCAAGCTAGCCGGGCTGAAGAGAGGTGTTACCTCGAAACCGGGCCGGTCCTCGGATGCTTGTTTCCGTTCTGGGAAGGACATGGCTTTTGTAGTTCGGACTGGACTGTTCCCATGGGGCACAGGGTCAGCGCTGATTTGCATATCGCCATTGTCTAACCCAGGGTGGTGTGGAGTGGAAAAACGATGGATTTGGGCCCAGATCTTTGGACTGGGGTGAATGTGTGACATTGATCCACATTCTGTCCATCATTGTTGTGTTTGCAGTTACCGCTCTAAGTGTACTGGGGATGCTCAGACGTGAGTCCCAGGCACTCCACACCACTGGAAGCAAGCTAGCCGGGCTGAAGAGAGGTGTTACCTCGAAACCGGGCCGGTCCTCGGATGCTTGTTTCCGTTCTGGGAAGGACATGGCTTTTGTAGTTCGGACTGGACTGTTCCCATGGGGCACAGGGTCAGCGCTGATTTGCATATCGCCATTGTCTAACCCAGGGTGGTGTGGAGTGGAAAAACGATGGATTTGGGCCCAGATCTTTGGACTGGGGTGAATGTGTGACATTGATCCACATTCTGTCCATCATTGTTGTGTTTGCAGTTACCGCCCTAGTTTGAGTAGGGCTTACTCTGCTACAGGCAAAATGAGAAGAGAGAAAATGGGAAAAAGTTAAGGGGAACCATAACACGAGAGAAGGATGTTTATTTATAAATGTATTTAGTTATTTATAAATTTCAATGCGTAAAGAGTGCTCTTGGGGGTGAAGGATGATTCAAGGGGAGTCACAGAGTAATTCCTATATTATTCTTGTTTACAGGAGTGTTGTATAAAGAACATATTTGATCTAAGAAAGAAAGCACATGTCTAAAACCTGAACAGCCATGTTTTGAAAATGTATCTTACTGCAGGGGATTAATAGATGCTCAAAGGTAGAGAAGATGGCTGCTTCAACTCCAGCCGCGACCCGTGCAGGCAAGAGCGGCGTGGCCGGATTGGGGGCGGGGGGATTCAACAGACGACAACAAGGGAAAATTAAATAAATAATAACTGTCCTCTCATCGCTGTCTGTCGAAATTACCCCCACCCTGCCCCACCTTTCTTCCCTGCATGGGCCAAGGCTGTTCAGCTCTTAACTGCCTGCTAAAAGAAGGAGTGCCCTGAGGCAATATTAAAGAGAAAAACTTAGACCAATTGGAAATTCCTATTAAAGTGGTAGAAAAAGAAGAGATTGCAAATGTAAGAAGGGCTTGAGCATGCAGAGCCAGTGACGCTCTTAAAGGGAATCCCTTGAATGATGGGAAACCAGTTCAGCTACATGAGATGAGGGGAAGAGATACTCTGCAGGGCTGTCATTGTAGTAACCAGGCTAGTGGAAGACCGCTGCATTGGAGCATTTGCAGGCAGTGAAGCAAGTAGTTAGGAAGGTAAAAATAGAGTGAGTTGTTGTAATCAATACGGGAACCAACAATCGTATGAACTATCAGCAACATTAACCTTGATAAAGTACATGGAGGAACTTTTCGAGACTTTAGTTTGTAATGTTAGGATTTGCTTAAGCATGGAGGCTACATGTGTAGGGAATTAGAAACTGAAAGAGAAGGGGAATGAGTGGGAAACATGTGCTCTCCGGGTAATTATTGCAGAATTAATAGTGAAGAGGGAATACATAAACGTGGATGGCTATAGGTCTGAGAGGCTGGAATTCCAGTGATAGCTGGTAATAAAACTAATGAGGTGATGCTAAAGAAAGGTCTATGGGTTACATTATATTTCAGGGCTTTTGCAATACTGAAGTTAACAACAGGAGGAAGAGAGAGTTGAAGTTCAAGCGCAGCAATTGTGTGCATATATTTAAGCTTCTGGCTTTATATTGTGCAGATTTAGTCACAAAGAATGCAAGTGCTCTGAAATACTAGCTAGAAGCACAGCAGAAGAGTAGGGCCTAGTAGCAAATGCATGGGCAAAAGAGGGGGACAAGAGAGAGACAAGGTGAGGAACGGCAAGGGGAGTGCTGTAGTACTTTTAAAAGTGGTATGCAGATGGGAAATATCAGAGCAATGAGGTGTTTTGTGGCAGAAGGAAGATATTTCACTAAGTGAAGTAAGAATGTTGTATTATAGAATTCAAGCGGTACAGTATTTAATCCTCTTAAAACATAGGTTGGGGATGCCTGTCATTGTTTATTTTCCGGCATGTCCAGACTTTGTATTTTAGAGATACTGCTTGCTGTCTTGTGTGTGGTGTTCCTGAAGTCTCGTTTTTGACAGCCAGGAAAGATGGACTCCATTATATACAGCTTAATAGGCACCTGGCCAGGTCATGAAATTAATATATGCGGTAAGTGGGAGGCAATAGAAGTCTCTGAGTGTTGGGGTATCCTGTGAAATTTAGGGCAACTTTTGATGAATCATTCTCCTTCATGGATAACACGTTGCATAAGAGTTCCTGGTATTCCAACCACTAGAGCACTACCTCCGTTGGTGTGGGATAATATGAATGCTTTTGTGCTTGTTCTGAAGTCCTCATCTGCTAAAAATGTCTTCTTCCTGTAGAACATGGCAGGCAGTGGCGGCTGCCTCCGAACAGTGAAGATGGGGTGGAGGGAATGTATTTAAATAAAATGTAAAACATTTACTTATCTTCTCCGGTGCGTACCGCTGCATGCCTCTCCTCTGTCCTCTTCAGATCTACTGGAAGCACCCAGGCTTCCGGACTCTCACAACCAATCACAACCCTGCATAAGCAGCGTGGTGATTGGTCTGAGTGGCCTGTTTGGCTGCTCAGGCAGTGCCTGGGAGGCTGGGCATGTTCTCCACGGGGTTGTGCAACACAGGCCCGTGAGAACATGCTAAGTGAACATGGAGAGCAAACTACTCCTCACTCTGCTCTGGCGTCACAGAGCCCAGCCCTACACACGAGTGCTGCATAGAAAAATAAAATGATAATAACATCCTGTAATTTTCATTTTCTTTTTTTTTATGCACTGGTGAAATAGCAGTGGGGTGATGAAAGAATGAAAGGCTGAGAGTGACCATGAGGTCAAACACAGGCCCCTACAGTGGACACATTAGTCCACTAAGCCACCAGACCTGGCAGAGGGCAGACTTTGGGGCTGATTATGAATTATTTGGCAGTCTGACCACCATACTGCCACTGCGGTGGTCCCTAGAAGATTGTTGCGGCTGCGGTCTTCCACCTGCTGTTTTAAAAGGCATGCAGCATGAAACGTCAACTGAGTCAACGGCATTGTTCCTGCCTGGACCATGGCGGTTTGCAATGCTGGTGATGCGTATTCCATTGCCGTCAGGGCCACAGCTTCCCACTGAGCCTATTACGACAACACAGTTGCACTGGCAGTCCCCCACTTGCAGTTCCCTAATGGCAGTAGACCACTGTGGTACGCTTGCAGCAAAGCACAACAACAGTGTCTATTAGATGGATTAAAAAACTACACAGCTCATGGTCATTGGCCAAGTGGACACACCTGGAAATCACCCTATAAAACACACCTCATCCCTGACCATGATCCTTTGCTCCTCAACCTCAGCACTGCAAGACAGCCATCACCGTTTTATGTTTTTAAGATAAGTCAGCCTTTTTTTATCATCCCATTTAACACTCTCCACATCACTTTTTGGGGCACATGCATCAAGCTAATTACCAATCGCAAACTGGCAGATTTGCAGAATCAGCCCCTTTGCGACCCGTAATTTGCCACTTGGGATGCATCAACCCCAAAGCCATTCGCAAAAATAGGTAATCGCAAAATTTGCGATTACCTATTTTGCAAATGCAGTTGGGGAATCACAATTGGCAATCCCCTAAATGAAATGAAAAAAGCAATCTCAGATTGCAACTTTGCATTAACGAGTCCCAAATTCAATCAATCAGTGGTTTATAGAGCGTGCTACTCACCCGTGAGGGTCTCAAGGAGCTGGGGGCGGAGAGACAGCTCCGGGTCAGTCAAAGAGCCAGGTCTTGAGGTCCTTCCTGAATGCGTGGAGGGTTGGGGAGCATCTGATGCCTATTGGGAGATCGTTCAAGGTTTTCGCTGCAATGTAGAAGAAAGCTCTCCCGCCGGCTCTGCTTCTGCGGATGCGGGGGACCTCTGCCAGGGTGAGGTTGGAGAAGCAGAGGTTTCTCTTGGGAACATGGAAACATACTCGGTCGTTGTGGTATTTGGGTCTGATGTTGTTGAAGGATTTGTACGTTGAGGAGTTTGAAGGTGACCCTCTTCTCGACAGGGAACCAGTGGAGGCTTCGTAGGTGCTGGATCATATGTTCGTGGCGTGGTGTTCCCAGGACCAGCCTGGCTGCGGCATTTTGGATGGTTTGGAGCTTGCATAGGAGAGTTTATTTGGTTCCAGCGTAGAGGGCGTTGCCGTAGTCCAGTCTGCTGTTGATGAGTGCGTGGGTGAATGTCTTTCTGCAGTCAGGGGATCCATTTGAAGGTCTTCCCGAGGATGCGGAGGCAGTTGAAACTGGTGGAGGCGAAGGCGTTGATCTGGCGATTCATGGGGAGGGAGGAGTGGAGGTTGATGTCGAGGTTCCGAGCATGGTCAGTCGGGGTGGGCGGGCTCCCAAGGGCGGAAGGCTACCAGGTGTTGTCCCAGGCGGAGGTGCAGGGCCCGAGGATGAGGACCTCCATATTCTCTGAGTTGAGCTTCAAACAGCTGTCCTTCATCCAGCCCGCTACGTTTCTCATTCCTTCTTGGAAGCTGAGTCGGTGATTTCTGGGTTCTTGGTGGGGGAGAGGAGGAGTTGAGTGTCGTCGGCATAGTATACAATGCTAAGCCCATGGTGTCTGACAATGGTGGCGATGGGGGCCATGTAGATGTTGAAAAGCATCGGGCTCAGTGAAGATCCTTGGGGTACTCCGCAGATGATGTCGGTGGGGTTGGAGAGAAAATGGGGAGTCTGATCCTTTGGGATCTGCCGGAGAAGAAGGAGTGGATCCAGTCGAGGGCAGATCCCTGTACTCCTGCTTTGTGGAGTCTATCGGTTAGCGTGCGATGTGAGATGGTGTTGAAAGCTCCAGAAAGGTCTAGGAGAATGAGGGCCGCGGTGTGTCCCTGGTCTAGCAGCATGCGGATGTCATCGGTGGCTGCGAGAAGGGTAGTCTCAGTACTGTGGCTGCTGCGGAAGCCAGACTGGGAAGCATCTAGGATGCAGTTATCTTCGATGAAGGTGGTCAGCTGGACAATCATGAGTCTTTCAGTGACTTTGGCTGCGAAAGGGAGGAGAGAGATGGGCCCGTAGTTCTTCAGGTCGGTAGGGTCGGCCGTTGGTTTCTTGAGGAGGGGTTTCACCTCTTCACGCTTCCAGTCATCTGGGAAGAAGCCGTATGTGAGGGAGCAGTTGATTGTTTGTCCTAGTTTGGGTGCAATTGCTGTGGCAGCCCTGTAGAAGATGTGTGGGGGACAGGGGTTGGTTGGGGCTCCTGAGTGTGTCTTGTTCATAGTTGAGGAAATGAGCTCGATGGAGGCGGGGGCCCAGGAGGTGATGGTTGGCTTCTCGGCAGCGGTGGGAGGTGTGGCGCTGTTTTCTGCTGACTCGCTGAAGTTGTCGTAGAGGGCCTTGATCTTCAAGTGGAAGTAGGAGCTGAGTTTTTCGCAGAGTTCCTGGGAGTGTGTGATGTCAGTGGCTTTGCAGGTGGGTTTTGCGAACTGCTAAATGAATTTGAACAGTTCCTTAGCGCTTGATGCATTGGTCTTGACTTTGTCTCTGATGAAGGTCCTTTTGGTGTCCCTTATACGCTGGTGGTATTCCTTAAGGGTGCTCTTGTGGATGTTCCATGCTTCGGTGTTCTTCTGGTTCCTCCAGGTTTTTTCCAAGCATCTGCAGGCGCGTCTGGATTTTTGGAGTTTGGTGCTGAACCAGGCTGCCCTCAGTGGGCGTTGGTTGGCGGTGCGGTGGAGAGGTGCCAGCTTGTCGGCACAGCAGGAGACCCAGCCGTGGAATTCTGTGGCTGCAGAGTTGGTGTCCGTTGTGGCCTTAGGGAGGTCTTGGAGGAGGGCGGAGTTCAGGTGCTCCTCGGTGACCTTACTCCAGTTCTGTCGTGGTGGGCGTCGTGTGGTCTTGGGTGCAGTGGTGGTGTTGAAAATGAAATGGACGCAATGGTCATCTGTCCAGGGGTGTTGGGTGGTGTGGCTGAAGCAAATGTTGGATCCTTCTGCGGAGATGAGGTCGAGCGTGTGGCCCGCTCTAAGGGTGGGAGTGCTGACGAGCTGTTTCAGTCCTAGGTTGGCAAGGTTCTTAAGGAGTGTGGCCGAGTCGGGTTCCTGGCAGTTTTCAAGGTGGAAGTTCAGGTATCTAAGCAGGATGTAGTTCGTGGAGGCGATGGCGTGGGGTGCGGTGAGCTCGGTGATGGTGATCTGTAGATGAGGGTGCTGCGTGGTGTGGTCCTGTGGTTGGACTGGATCTGGAAGTGGAAGTGTTCCATGTTGGAGTAGTGGTCGCTCGTGCTGGATGTGGAGAGTCTGACGGGGGTCTTGTGTACGATAGCGATTCCTCCTCCCAGGCAGTGTGGTGGTCTTTTCCTGGATCTTGTAGCCATGAGGGATTTCTGTGGTGATGTCGGGGGTGGAGGTGGTGTTGGTCCATGTTTCCGTGAAGAACGCAACGTCAGGTGAGAGGTTGTCGATCAGGTCCCTGATCTACGGTGTGTCGGTGTAGGGAGCGCACGTTGAGAAGGATGCATGTCAAGGTTTCCGTGGGTTGTTCAGTCAGCGGCTCTCCGGCAGCAGTAGGTGTCTCGTTGGCAGCGAAAGATCTTTGGCAGTGTCTACACGAGAACTGTCCCTGGGTATTGTAGGGTGAGACTCTTTCGCAGTCGGTGTGGCTCCCGGGGTTGAGCGCTTGGAGGGTGGCTGCACCGAAGCGATGGGTACCAGGAGAAACAGTGTTCCTGGCACTAGTCGCGGTCGTGCCACGGACGGGAGCAGACAGGCTTGCCTAAGGCGCACCTTTGGCGCACCAGCAGCACGCCCGCTGCGCGCGACCGCACAGCGGTCACCATTATGTAGGGGAGGGGGGCGGGAGTAGAGGGGGGCGGGAGTAGAGGAGGAGGTGTGAGTGGGGCTGGGTCAGGGGCAGTGCAGGAGCAGGGGAAACGGGAAGCGGGAAGAGCTGAGGCGCTGGTGGGAATGCAGAGAATAGAAGCAGAACAGTAACAGAAATTAAAACATGCAATGTACAAAAATTATAGAACAAGCACAAAACCTGAGGCAATTAACCTGATTATACAAAGAGCACAAAACCTGAGGCAGAGTCGGACGCGAGGCTCGAATTCTGCTCGTGAGGACTGCTGGCGAGAATCAGCTGGCGGAGCTGCCAGTGGGAGTGCTGCCTGTTCAAGTTGATGGTAATTTGCAATTCTTTAGAAAAATTGCATTTTTGTAAGTGCCACGTGGCATCCACACATGCCCTTGGGGCATGTGTGTGCGGCACATGTGCACACATGCCAATTTTGGAGGTGCATCAGGATGGCTTTTTGGATCCCTAGCACCCTTGAAAATGCATTCGCAATTTGTGATTACCTATTGATAATCGCTAATTACGAATGGTTTCTAATTCAGGAATGAATGAGAAAGCATTCCCTATTAGCGAATTGTAATTTGCGATTCGCTGATAGGAAATGTGTATGAATCGCTATTTTTTTTAGCAAAACCTACAGGCGTAGGCAATTGTGATTTCTTAATAGGGATTCTTTAATAATCGGTATTAAGGAATCGCAAATGCTTACTTTGATGCATGTACCCCTTTGTTCTTTTTTTCATCTTTAATATCCCTTGTTTTTTCCCATTGTCACTTACTTTAATTTGTAGTTATGGTTTGCCCCAAATATTCAAGTTTTAAAGAGGCTGATTTGTCAGTCATGGTGGAGGAAATCATAAGGGTAGAGCCACAATTGCATGGAGCCCAAGTCCAACATACTCCTCTCAGTAGGAAAATGGAAATGTGGACCAGGATACTCATCAAAGTGAATGATGGAGGGACTACCCTACTCACACAGGTGAAAATTAGAAAGAAGTAGCACAACCTGAGGGCGAAGGTCTGTATCCTGGCCTCCATGCATCACCTGGAGGCTCAGAAGACTAGTGGTGGTCCTACCACTGCCCCATTGCAACTCTTTCCCTGGGAGAAAAACGTCCATACCATCCTGCATTCTGAGGACTTGATAAGAATAGCTATGTGCCAATATGTAAATGTATTATACAGCCCAACTGCATTTTGGCAAGAGGTATGTTACACCAACCATTTGTCATATGTTGGGAAGTAGAGATAGAAGTGGTTACAACTACCATGAGGCCCTGTTTCTGTAATTGTAAACAGGATGTAATGGTGCTGTTTGCCCATACTCACTTGTAAGCCATTTTACAACTAATGTTCATCTATCGTGGAGTTACCCATTTGTCAAGTGTGGTGAAGTAGAGATAGAAATGACCACACCTACCGCGACGCCCTGTTTATGTAACAGAGAACAAGATACAATTGTGATCGTGCCCATTCTCACTTGCCTGCCATGTTACAACTGATGTGCAGCTCTCATGGACTGTGCAATGTACATACAGTGCTCTACTTAGAGACATGTTTGACTGCTTTGCTTGATATTGTCCTGATCTCAACTGAAACAATTATTGGCATATGTGATACCATACCAATAATATACCTCAAAAATCTGTAAGACATGAAGGTAACTCAGCTGATTAGAAGGGGCAGGTGACCATTGATTCTGCACTGCTCACATGATAACTAATGCTAAATAGGCAACCAAGTTGTGTGTTTGCCTGCATTCTACACAACTAGGCCATGGAATGGTCAAATACACATGTTACTTCTACACTGTGTTGGCATAAATGTTTGGGTGATGCCATGTTCATTTCGTACTCCAAAATGCAACACAACAGCACCTCCAATTAGCTGCTCAATTCTACTACATATTTTAAATGTCTTGTAAACAAGTTCAATACAATGAAAATAGATCACAATAGTAATCTCTACCTATTGCGTTAATTCCTAGGTCTCTACTTACTGTGACACAAATTATGTGGATGTAGATACCACAATTCCAAAGTACAAAAATAACATTCCCTCTAGACCTAAATTTCTTTCACTTACTGCTTCTCAAAGCTCAAAGATGGGGCATAAAGAACATTATTCTCCACACAGAATAAATAGTTATTCTTACATATTTTATTTCATTGTTTTCTTTTTTGTTTTAGTATTTCACATTATAAAAAATATATATCTTTTCAGTTAATATCACAATGTTTTACAAAAATATGTCTGTCATCATTATTCAAGTAATGATGTACAGATGATACAATTAATCTCAACACCTGTAAGGTCACAGCTGACTAGATAATATAAATATATTTCAACACCCCCCCACACACACTCACACCTGAGAAATACTAAAAGAAAAAAGAAAAAAATGAAATAAAATATGTAAGAAGAACTAATTATTCTGTGTGGAGAATAATGCTCTTTATGCCCCATCTTTGAGCTTTGAGAAGCCGTAAGTGAAAGACATTTAGGTCTAGAGGGAATGTTATTTTTGTAGTTTTGATTGTCTTTCCCCCTGTTCCCTGGCCTGTCAAGTAATCTTTTTTAGGGGGTCACCTTGTTAATCCAAGATACCACAATTCCGCCAATAAAAATGTTCTTCATTTCTCAACAGGTCTAACTGGCAGAGCACCTGGCCAGAGCTTGGCCACCTAACAGACTCCCCCTCCACCCCAGGATCAAGCCCTCAGTGATGATAACACTCCTGGAAATCTGGATGTGCATGACCTTCCTGGCA
Organism: Lissotriton helveticus; assembly: GCF_964261635.1. Classification (NCBI taxonomy): domain Eukaryota; kingdom Metazoa; phylum Chordata; class Amphibia; order Caudata; family Salamandridae; genus Lissotriton; species Lissotriton helveticus. Next base: position 710,133,754 of record NC_136059.1, on the reverse strand, counting down.
CATCTGGTCAGCCTGGGCAGACAGCAACAGTGGATCTCAGTGTGCCCACAACAACATCTTCCAACCCAGTTGCAACATCACATCCAACCCCTGCCCCCCACAACCTGTTTACCTAGCACAATCAGTAACATCTTGTGCCCTTTAGCCCTGAATTCTGAGGTAGCAACCACCAACCCAGTCATCGAGGAACCGGGAACCAGTAGGAGGGTGCAGCCTTGACCAAGGGGGGTACGGTTGTGGGAGGGTAACGGTGGGCCCCCGAAGTGAGTCCACTATGGTCACTCATATCAAGTCTTGGAAGCCTAGGAGGACTCCCAATGTGTGATGGGCTAGGTACTAATGGAAATCCGGGAGACGAAGCAGCTGCAGAAGAACATATACCAAGTGGTGGCTGGCATCAACACATGGGCTCCCTCGTTGGGGTACTGCAAAACATTAACACAACCCTGTGCAGGGCTTTTCCTCCGCCATCTACCCCTTCCTGTGGTCCAACTACATCAGGCCATCAACATCTGCAGCAGCTATGGGAGGGAGGACCTGTCAGAGGAAGACATGTCTGCTGAAACCCCTGTCTCTGCAGCAGTGGATCCCCCTACGTTCACAAGCAGAGACGTCTATGCAAAATACAGGAAGTGCAGATGGCAAGACACCTACCACCGTCTGTAAGAAATCTCACACCTAATTTCCTTTTGTGTGAACAATACATTCCCTTTTCGACTATTTCTGGACACTTTTCCATTTCTGATGGGAGTAGTATTTTGAACTTAAGGCTTCGGACAATTTGTAACCTACAACTATGGTTTCATTCACCATGAATGACTTCTTCACTTTTAGTTTTCCTTGTTTGGTTTTCCACATTGTTAATTTTCTCCTTGTCACTGCAATAAATACACTACGCACAAACTCATTGCTTCCTGTAGTATCTCTTACAGGTATCAATGTATTTATACTCCCTTGTGAACATTGCAATGCCAAAACAAGCTACTTGTGTAAGCATAGATATGTTGAATGCATCAAGTTTATTTCAGGGTCACAACCATGTCACACCAACACATACATACAAGTGTCTGGTCTTATAACGTCTTTATTACATTGTTCCAACCATAGGCTGACATGATGTCAGAAACATGGCAAATCAGACATGACTCTAATATTCTGTGTCAGCGATAATATTTTCTGGTGCAGACCTTAACAACATGGAAAGAGGGGACACATCAGACAATTTTCTATAGAATAGGCAACAAAAATAGGTCTACATCATTATTTGGAGCCATATCTCCCATATCATTTAATCCAAGAAACATACACACGGCAGTGCAAAATTTTCTGATCACTGGGTCTTTTCAATTCAGTGTTGCTGCATCTGGTAGAATGCCACAAACAACTGTCAGTGATGGGCCACACGCATGTTGGTCTGCAATGAGGAGACACATTAATAGCTACATACAGTTCATACACAATGAGGATTTAGCGAAAGTGAAGGCAGAATAGCATGATTTGGGCCCAACACAACATTGTGTTGGAGCATATGATAGCACACATTTTGCATTAGGACACCACACCGCAAAGAACATGTCCAATCGAACCCTCTTAACGTCCATCCTATCACTGTGCTAGATGTCTTGGTACAGGATTTGAACACCCAAAGTTTGTGACTGATAGTCCCAGAATCAATCCATGCCCACTTCGAATGTTCAAACAGCATCATATACCTTCTAATGACACAAGTCTGAAATGTCCAAATGAAGATGCCATGGTGAAAATATCCAAAACAGACCAAAACAAAGTAATTAGCTATGTCACCGTACATAGGACACAATTTGCATAGTCGACTTCTATAGAATAAATTTCAAGTCGAAATTCTGAGCTAAACAAAGCAACACTAAAAAAAAACACCTTTCACCAGATTTTGGCAGAGCTTCACTTTCCTAGTGTATTCCTTAAACATACTCCTCACATCATTACAAGAGTTGCTTTAAAAGTCAGAGTCATGACATCTTACAACATACCCATGAAAAGAAGTTGTCTACGAGATCATGATGGAAGTCAGCTCCTTCGTCTTCACCACTATCCTCATCATTTGGCAATTTCAGGAGCTTTACCCCGTAGCTCATCATGGTCTCCATCCTCTGTGATATAAGGGATGTTCCTTCGCAGGGCAATGTTGTGGAGCATGCAGCTGGCCACGGTGTTTTGACACACCTATCCGGGTGAGTAGAGGAAGGCTGCCTACTCTTGTCCAGATAGCTGAATCTGGCCTTCACGAGCCCAAAAGCCCACTCCACTGGCCGCCGTGTTCTTCCATGGGCCTCATTGAAGAGGACTTACCCTGGCTTAGTTGGATTCCTCAGCAGTGCCAATAACCATGAACAGTTGGGATACACTGAGTCTTCTAGATGGAAGACATACAGAAGTATAATAATATTTTACACACTTTCTGATGATACTACCTGACATTTCCCATAAAAATTTAGGACAGAGCGAACTTACCAGCAAGCCCGGCCCTCTCCGATAGAAGTGGTGACTTCAGCTGGGGAATGGTGCTGTTCATTAGTACGAAGGAATCGCGGGATGATACTGGAGACCTGGCACAGATGTTTGAGATGTACAAATCCTGTATACAGCAACTTGCACGTTGATGTAATAGAATTGCTTCCTGTTACAGTACACTTCATCACTGGCTTGCGGTCGCACTAAAGCAATATGGGTCCCATCAATGGCTCCAACCACATGTGGGATGCAATAAAATACATAGAAATCCCCCTTCACATGGGCTAAATACTCCTGTATGGAGAACTGTATGTAGCTGTCAATGCTTTTCATTATTGCAGAAAGGACGTCTTTGAGTACACCACTGAAAATTGGTTGTGACATGCCACCAGATATAGTCATTTTATACTAGAAGGAACCAGTGGCCAGAAAATGTAATACTGTCTTAAGTCTCATTATAGGTGGAATACGTGTGGGATTCATGTTTTGAGGTAGTTGATCAGGCTCAAACTGATGACATAAATCCTGCATTGTTTGCCTGTTTAAACAAAACTTCTTGATTATATGGCTTTAATCCATGGTCTGAAGTTCTGGAAATGGGCGGTACACTGAAGGCTGTCATCTCTTCCATCTTCCAGGCTACCTATGTAAGAAGTGAATACATATTTGAAAAGTGGTCACAGTGTCCAGAGTAACATACATGAAGATTAAGCCAAAAGGCATGTGCAAATACATAACTGCTACAGAAAGCATTACACATAAGTCACTTAATCATTGTCTACTGTTCAACATACACCAATAACCCCAATTGTGGTCCTCACATGTGTCTGCAAGTGAAATGTGCACATTATCTATTCAGAAATGTACACTGCTCCACACACATCTTGCCTTTATGCGACAGTAATGCACTACACAGAGGATTTTTATACTGAAAATTACATGGGAATTGAGTATTTCAAATATAAACGTATTAGTCCTCATTTGTAGTGGTCTTGACACACTTAACAGTCACCGGTACTGTAGGTCCAACTGCTAAAATGCTGGATGCCTGACCTTGCAAATAGGACATTTGGAACTACTGCCGCTGCCGGAAGTCAACCGCACTGTGGGCTGTTGCTTCCACAGCAGACACAGCCTTAGGCTAACGTGGCGACTGTGATGGTCGCAGTCCAATGGCTATGTGCATCTATGCTGATGACTGCATAAGTGGCATACATGTACGCCGCAGTTTGGAAAATAACCCACTTGCTTCCTGACACTGCTGCTATCAAGACCTCCTCAATTTTAGCTGCTGTTAGCCACCTCTGGGAGCAATCATGCAAGGCCAAGAAGGTGAGACGCAAGGCCAATAAGGTGAGAAGGCTCCTGCCTTCTCTCCAGAGGAGCTGGGGAAACTTGTAGGAGAAGTCCTTCCCCTGTATGGTCAGCTCTATCACTGACCAGAGGAGCAGGTAACTAACTCACATAAATATTTTACTTTATTCAACTCCATCCTTTTCATTCCCACAGGCTACAGTGTGCCTCTGAGTCCCAGAGTGAATTCAGATTACTGTAGTAAATATTTTGATGCTTAGGGACACTCATATCATGATAGGTGCATCTACTGTACTTTGTGTACTTAACATCATCATTGTGATGTGTGCTGTGTGTCAATCCCTAAATTCTACTTGTGGTGCATTCATATAGCTATGAATGTATACTTTCCATGGTACTTAGGATTGATTTGCTAATAGGATCATGGTAAATGTGCATCCAAATGTATAGGGTTTACTGCATGAGCTGTGTATGTAAGCAGATGAGGATGATGTTAGTGTGTACAGTCCCACAGTTTAATCAGGTCAAATCAGGGCTCCACAAACTGAACATTTATGTTTTGAAGTGTTTTAAATGTGAGGTTAATGTGGGAACAGTATGCACATCCTACAGAGAACAAGGCCTGACAATGAGTTGTACCCAGTGTGGGCCAAGGCCCAGGCCTTGCCAGAGTTATTGTTGCAATGCAACTGATGCGCAGAGTAATCTTCCTGTAGACCTGCAGATCCTTGGATGCTCCCAAAATGAGTTTTCTTAAACACTACAAGTCCTTATTAGTTTTATCATGAACTACATTTAGAATATTGACTGACCTAATGCTTCTTTCCATTGACCTACGTTGTCCAGGTCTGTCATTTACTTCTAACAGGCTCCTTACTGTTACAGGTCTGGTACCACTTTTCCATGAGTAATGCTTGCATTGTAGTGGCCTATTGCACAGGTGACCCTTTCACAGTGCAGAGAGTTCATTACTTCTGAAGAGTTTTTTGATATGTGAATCATCAGCTTTGTTACAATCAACCAATCTAACAAGACAATCAATGGTATGTTGAATGTCATACCTGTACCAGTGCCACATATGGCAAAATGTGTGTCATGTGATGGCAGTACATACCACACAAACTCAATCAGACGAAGTATGATATCACATTAAGTGCTCCACATTAGCACACATTAGCAGAGAATTGATCTCAATGACACACGGGTCAACCTTTTCTTTTTGTGATCTAAGTCTTAGGATGTAGTCTATACTATGGTACTAGCCTGTAAGGACCTTGTGCATCAGGTCAATGGGTCTGACTATTAAGGTATCTGTACAATCATGCAAAAGTAGTTTACCCTTCAGAAACTCACAATGGCGTGCAATTTTTCATAGTATATCACATTACAGTCCACGTAGGATGGCCCTGGGCCACATGATGTTAGTGAGCTACCTTAGTCAGTGTAGGTCAGGACCAGTGTTGATGATAGTCAGCAGATAACTACAAAAGTGTGTATTCATGTCTTTGTTGTGCTTATCATGTGAGACTGACAGGTGCAGTGTGTTAACTACTGATTAATGTTTGTGCTAGGTGTATAAAAAATGTGAGTCAACCAAACAGCTATCACAATACTTTCTATTGTATCCATACAGGTCTACGCCCATAAGAAGCATTGCCTGGAAAGTGTGGACCCTGGGGTCTTTCACAAGCTCAGCATCCATTGTGATAAGAGGTGGAACTTCCTGAGGCACTGGACCAGGCAAATTATGGAGGTCCAGCTGGGTCTGTCCTCCCAACATAGATGAGGCATGTGACTATGTGTGAAATTAGAATATGCCTCTATACCTAAAAATAAAAAGAATTTGGAGGGCATTTATGACTTTACTATTCTCACTTGATGCCATGTTAGGTAATGTGTACATGTTTATTTACAGGTATATGCTTTTTTGCTGCATTGAGCCCCTTCGGAGTGGCTAATCTTTTGAGTCCCCTCCCGGTGAGTTACTGGTAGGAGTCCACCAGGCAACCATCCAGTAATCATGTTACATTGAGAATACACAAGCATGAGATGTGTCACAAATTGAGGCTGTCAACATAAGGTAATTGTTTACAACATCTGTCTCATTTGTCTCTGGCACCAACATTTCTTCTTTTATACTGATCATCCACTACAGGTCTATTGCACCATTGAGGTGGACATGCACCTGATGAAACTGTCGAATTTGTTTAGGGCAATGAAATTTGTCAGCGTTCAAGTTAAAATGGTCTAAAACATGCAGTTTCTTTTAACTGACAGTGGACACTATTAAATTATAGAATGTGTGAGATAGTTATTCACAACTCAGTTTTAATGGGGAGATCAATTCACTTCTTTTCACATTACGGGGTTTAGTTGATAGATAAATGACACCATCGTTTACACTTTACATTTCACCTCTTCACATTAGTCCAGGAGTTAGGTCACATTTTTGTTTCTGTCAAGAAAGTGCCAATGCTGACAGAATGAGCAAACTGGTGAATACCTACCAGTAGCTCCATGGATGGTGCTTATGTGAGGCACTTTCTGACGCATCTCACAATTTTTCTTTGACTTTATTGGTTGATGGGTGTGTGACTGACTATGGGTGATTGACGATTTTTTAACAATGAGGAACACTAATAGTTGGGCATAACTAGATGAGTAAGCATGACTTAACCTAGGAGTAATACACAATACCCATATGATAGAATTGTATCCAGTATTGTAATGTGTTCTTTATAACCAGGTTTGTTATTTTGTGAAGTATGTGAGTGGAGGGCAATCTGGTTATCTTACCCTCTTATGCTCCTTATTTGACTGTTGCCTATATAGTGGGTGCCAAAGAAGGCAGGATGTACATTCAGGGTCATGCATTGCTTCAGCACCGCCAAACCTGCATTTGAACTGCCCTCTAGATTATGACTTTACTTCTATCTGGCGGGTGGTTATTTGGTGTTCCCCTGGAGGTGCCTATGAAATAGGAATGTCAAAATCAGTACCTGCACTGCATGGCCGGCAGCAGTCCATGCCGTGCTGGTACTAGGGTGCATGCACACAGGAGGGGCACATCATGGGCCACCCTGCATACACCCCATAGTGCAGAGCTGCAAGGGGCCCTGGCCCTGTAGGGCACTCTTTGTTTTCTCACCACCACAATTTTTATGGCGATCACACCATCATGAGAAGTGCCGCAGTGAGGAAACTCGTAATATTCTGGGGCCGCAGCTGCCCAGCCAAGCATATTGCAACACAGTCTGCGATCTCCAATCCCTGGCAGTTGCCGTAGTCCCAGGGCTATCCAACCACCCTGGTCATAATAGGGCGGTCAGAAGACCACTACCACCGCACCCCTGCGGATCAGGTGGTCCATGGACCACCAGACTCTTAATAAGCCCCTAAACCAATGTACAATGTAATTGCTAGTACAGAGTCAGTGGTAGGGGTGCTTATGGTGGGAGTTCCATAGGAAATAGTTTTTTTGCATTTGATAATAAAAAACCTTTATGTGTGGTTAAGTGCAGATTTAAGATATTGTGTTACAGGTGTTGAACAGGCCTTGCTGGAGTAATATTTAAATCTCTATTTTAATTAACAATTTTGGAGCCATATAATCAATCTACCAGGAACTTTGACACACTACTTTGTTCAACTAAGGCTGTTTTTTTCAAATTTTGTGCAGCTTGGTTAGGGTGACACGCTAAATAATATTCAACATTTAATTCTGCTCTTTAACAGATAAGTATTTACACTAATTACATCAAAACTGGGTTGAAGATGAGTCGGAACCAATATGATTCATATGTCTTGTATTGAATTTGAATTTTCGAGCTGGTTTACAAATTTAATGGTCAATATATACCACAGATTAACACTTTGAAGCACAAATAGCGTTGCCAACCTGACTAACTACAAAACCACAATACCAAACCAAGACATTATAACAAGATAAAACAACATAATCAGAAAAATTCCATGTAATAATATTCAGCGTTACAGAAAAAGCCCAACATGACAACACAACACAAATGATAGAACAATAAATATCACAAATAAAGCACAACACTTCAAAACAATACACCAACACAACAGTAAAACAATAATACAAGACAACATCATACTAACAACACAACATTAGCACAATGAAATACTATTCAACGGTGCAAAAACATAACACAATAGACAACAAACGATGCAATACAACTTCACAAAAAAAAGCACCCCAAAATACATTAAAAGTTAAACACAACACTAAGAAGAATAACCATATAAAAATGCAACATAAAAACACCACACAACAACAAATATATACATCAAAATATAGCAGGTCCCATTTTAAGTGATTCTAACAAAGAAGTCTATCAAGAGGAAACCATTGGCCCGCTGGAATGCAACATGAGTGAAATGTTTCAATCATTGAAACATCAAGGAAAGTCTCACAATCGTGGTTTTCTCCTCACAAAAGCTAACTACATCAAACACCTGATAAACAAGTCCACTAATCATCTCAGAAATCTCATATAAACCATTTAACAGTCCTTCACCATCCTACTAAAAAAATTACCACGCAGAGCCACAATAAGAAATAACATTGCTAACTTAATCTCTAGCAGATCCTAAAATTCACAAATAACACAAAAATGGAACACAGCCCTCACATTCTTCTATCAACCCAAAAGGAAAAATACAAATAATTGTATGCCTTAAAATAACAAAAAAGCTATTCAGTCTCTCATGTAAATTATACTATAATTTCCTTCAATTTATGAAGATGATTTGATTCCGGCCTTCCTGATAAAAGAAAATGCTTAATACATTGCACCCCCAAACCTCAGGATCATGAGTTCTATACTTAAAGACTGTGTTTCGTTCCTTTTGTCATGCTGCAACTTCTTTACCACATATTAGATATCAACTCGCTGAGCTCCTTTTAGTCTAGTGTGACACAAATGCATCATAGAAACAGCAACCCATTTCGATTTTTATTAAGACTTATTATGAAGAATTTTGCATTCTAGTGCATTTGGATAATAAAGGATTGTTCCATAGAACTGATCAGGAAACTCTACTCAACTACAAGGCCTAATCCTGCAATGCATTTTGTCCTTGATCAAGTATTGATGACGATTTGAAAAATGAAATTGTATCTGATCCTGAAATGCAGTGTGGCAAGGCACCAATTTATCTCCCCTCCCAGTTAATCTCTACTTGGAATCTCTGTCGCTAATGCTCCTGTAAAATAGGATCTCCATGCATCAATATGATGACGACATTCAACTTTGCCTTTGAATATCAATTCCTTCTAAGATAACTCTCAGGGAGACAGAGATATATTGGAAGAACTCACAAAATGAACCATACAAAATCATACATGGGCCTCTTAGAACCCAACTATTCCCCCCAAGTTTAGATGTGCACATCCCCTAAGATTGTCCTCTTCACTAAATCACTAAACTTCACAATAGACCAAAACATATTGATGGTGTTCTTCTATCTTCTTATTCTATGAAAATGGAAGTGTTCCATCAATCCCCATCTAAATAAAAGCTGCTATTTATGGTATGGGTCTTTCAGTCCAAGATGGCATCAATACAATGCTAGCTGGCCTACTAAAAGCCAAACTTAAATTGCACAAGAGAAGCAAAAGACGCTTAAGCCAGCTACATATGGCTACATATGGCCTTGTACACTTCACCGTGTGATGTGTTGGACCTGGCCTTTTCTGTAGGGTCGCTCCGATTTTTGCCCTCCTTGCCTTCCTCTGTGGAACTCATTTTTGTTGGCTTTTAGGACTCTGTACACTTTACTTCTGCTAACCAGTGGTAAAGTGTGTGTGGTCTCTCTTGAAAACACTTTAAAATTGTCCAACACCTGATTGGTACATTTCATTTACTTATCGGTCCCTATAAAATGGCACTACATGTACCCAGGAACTGTAAATTAAATGCCACCCCTGAGCAGCAGCACTCATTGTGCCACCTACTTAAGTAGCCCTGTAAATTATGTCTCTGGTCTGCCACCAAAGCCTGTAGTGCAATTTCAAACTACCTTTTGACCTGGAAAAATAAGACTTTTGCCAGGCCTAGACCTTCTTTTTTATACATATAAGTCACCCCTAATTTAGGCAGGGCACAGTGCATCGTTTTTAAAAAGTAGGGCATGTGTAGTTAAGTTTTATATGTCCTAGCAGGGAAAATCTCCAAAAGACATTTTTCACTACTGAGAGGCTATCTCTCCAATAGACTAACCATGGGTTACCTCATTAAACTTAATAAGAGATAACTTCAGTTTCCGACCAGATAGGCAAATGGTGTTTCCACTCAAATGGATTGTAATTTAAAATCATCTTTGATGCTGTAGTTGGATTATAAGTCGATATTCTAACAATGCCACTTTTAGAAAGTTGGCATTTTTCTGCCTTAATCGAATGTGGTTTCTGCCAGTGTCCAGGTTCAAATGGCTGTGAATGTCTCTCCTCTGGGGTTTTGTGTATTCCTTACAGACATGGGGACAAAAGGGCCATTGACATAGGGCAGGGCGTTGCGCTCCTGAGCAGGATGTCCTGGGAGGATTGACTCATCCTTCCTGAGGTAGCCACAGGGCGTGCTAACCCGCTTCCTGACTTCTAAGGGCTGCTTGCCCTTCCACTGACAAATGCAGCTCACAACTAGGTCTGCCTGCCCTTTGTTACTCTAGATACTTTCAGCCAAATGCAGGAAAGGGGGAAGGTTTGAGAAAGTGGGTGGAACCTTCACAACCTCTCCTCAGAACACTCCTGGACTTGTGGAAGATTCAGAAGGACTGCCCTGCTCTCTGAAGAAGGAAGAGTGGACCTGCTTGCGTCAAACCCCTATTCCCCATAAGTGACTCCAAGGGCCAGCTGGCTGACGTCCTGCTTGAGCTAAAGGGACACAACAAGCTTTCAGAGGCCTCCCTGCAACTGCCCAGCTGACCAGCACCAACTGGACCTGCCTGGAACTACCTGAGCGCTGCTGCTGGCCTCTGCTGGAGTGAATCCTGATCCCCAAGAGGTTGTAAACTAATACACAGCTCCCCCCACTGGGAGGAGACTCCCGGTGCACAGCTTCAAAAAGACAATGCTGTCTTATGTATAAACGTTCAATTTCATCAAAAATGTGATCACAGCGAAAACTTGGAAAAGTTCATCTGTAATTTATTCCATAAATGCAGATTTTCTCATAAATCATAGATCTTTCCAGATGCCTGGAATCGTCATCATTCAAAAATCATATCTTTGACATAACTCCCAGCATAATTCCCAATGCATTTCGGGCTGAAATAAAGCCCTTCCTCAGGGGATCGCTCTAAGAACATAAAGGAAAGCAAAACAGTTTCAATATCATGTAATACCATCCGGTACCCATCACCATAGCCTCACGAGTGGAGAAATGATGCTGCATCTATAGTAAACGAAATCATCCTAGGTACTCAAGAGCATGTGAATCATGGTCGAAATTCATGCACAAACGTGAACAAATGGGTGAAAAACACAAGAATAATGAGAATCAAAAAGGTGCGATAATGCGACGTGTTGTCCGGTGTGCACGGCCGAATTTAATAAGTGTGTGATCTCCCAAAATAGAAACAATATAAGTGGCGCGCAGCGTAAGTAAAGTTCCCGCTGTCATGCAGTTAAACCAAAAAACCCAGTGAATCGTGTCAGTGAACCAAAATCATGCCGCTTTCAACGTCCTCAAAAAGAGGTACTTACATGCCACGAAGAGCGTGTACCGCCTCTGTGTCTCCACAGTAGGCAGCCTCGATAAGCGGGGTGGCCATCAAGTAAATATGCGTGCAGCGCGAAGCAGGAAGTGAGCATAAAAATAAAAGTAGGACCAAACTCCAACAACCCTGAGTGAATGAGAAATAGGCGCCATCTTAGAGTGGTGAAAAACAAGCAAACCACCACCCAGTCAATAACTCAAACCAATGTGTTGAATATAAAGCCAACCATGCCTGAATGTGATAGTTGTTTCAAACATTAGATATTAAAACGAATTAGATGATCAGTATATTATGCAGCAGTCGTTTGGAATATACAGTATATGAAACATCGTGAGGACCATGATACAAATAGTAGTTCATTCAGATATAACACAAAAATTCCATTCGGTCATTGAGACCGTGTGGCTGCATCGTCGCCATGAAGCGGATCCAAAAGTTCTCTCTCTTGAGCAGAGTGTTTTTATTGTTGTGTGTGACTTTTACTTGCTCCAATATAAGAAATTTTAACTGGGCTACTGTGTGTTTCTGTTCAACAAAGTGAGCTGCAACTGATGACTTCATGTTGCCTGTCCTGATATTGCTTTTGTGTTCCAACAGGCGTACTTTAACTTTTCTCTCAGTGTGTCCCACATAGCTTTTGCCACAGGGACATTTCAACATGTAGATCACATTAGTCGAATTGCATGTAGCATTCACTCGCAATTTGATCGGATGACCCCGCATGGGGTGATTGGTGACATTACCCTGTATGCAGTTGTTGCAATTACTGCAATTGTAGCATGGTCTCAAGCCTTTGTATGTTGTCTGATGATCCTGTTCCTTGGGTTTGGACAAAATCTCTTTAAGATTACGTCCCCTAGTGAAGGCAAATAACGGTGGGCTGGCAAAAGATCCCTGAAAATCAGGCTCCAAACTCAATAATGACCAATGGTTAACAATGATTTTCCTGAAGAGGCCACTCAAAACAGAATATTTGGACACCACTACCATCCGTGTGTTTTCAGTTTTAGGTCGGACCTGTAAAAGGTCTTCTCGTTTCATGTTGTTACAAGATGTAACAGCTTTATCGAATATCTCCTGTGGATAACCACGGTCACGAAACCTGTTAATCATATTTGCCATCTCTTGTTGACACTCATCCTGCGAAGATACTATGCGTTTAACACGCATCAACTGCAAGCGAGGTAGATTCTGTTTTAATCGAGGTTGATGGAAACTCTCATGATGCAAAATGGAATTGCGATCCGTTGGTTTGCGAAAGATAGTCGTGGTCACTGTGCCTGACTTTCTCTCAATTTTAACATCCAAAAAGTGCATGCATTCTCTATCATAGTTCCACGTGAACTGTACTCTGTTGTTCACCAAGTTCCAAGAGTTCAAAAATTCTAAGAGCTCACTTTCAGTCCCTGCCCAAAGCATGAAAATGTCATCAATAAATCTCAGATAGAGTTTTCCTTTGCTGAGCCACAACGGTTGATTCAAAACGTAGGTCTCCTCAAATGATTTCATAAAGAGGTTAGCATACGCAGGAGCTGCGCAATTTCCCATGGCTGTCCCACACAGCTGATGGAACCATTCATCAAACACCGTGAAATAACTGTGATATAGCGTGAATACCAATAATTCTAAAAGAAACACTTTTAGGTCCTCATCCAGATCAGAATTAAGTAATTCATGTTCAACAGCCTGTATGCCCTGCTCATCTGGTATACATGTGTACAGTGAACATACGTCCACTGTGCACAGTATCAACTCCAGATTGTCTAAAGGTTCCACTGCTTGTTGAAGTTTGATAAGGAAGTCAGTCGTGTCTCTGACATATGATCCTGTCTTTAGTACAAATGTCTGCAGATATTTGTCCAGAAACTTGCCTGTTGTTTCATGAATACTCCCCTTGGTGGAGACTATGGGTCTCATGGGTGGTTTCGTGAGGTGCTTGTGCACCTTAGGCAACATGTACAGTGTAGGCGGTCTGGGATTCATGGAGGTGAGATAACGTCTCACACGATCGTCAATTGTTCCATTATCAAAAGCCTGTTGGATCTTATCGATGAGAATGGAAGCAAACTCATTGGTGGGGTCCACTGTTAGAGGAGCATAAGTGTTCAAGTCAGAAATGTGTGCCCGAACTTGTTCAGTATAATAGGTAGTGTCCATAATCACGAGTGCACCACCCTTATCTGCAGTTTGACACACTATGGCACTGTTATTCGCTATGTTTAGTAGAATGTTCTTTTCAGTTTTGGTTAGGTTCTCATGTTTCATCCGGGATTGGAAGGGAAGTCGTGTGATGTCTCTCTTGACTAGACTTTCGAACATGTCGATAATCTTGTGGCTCACGGGAGCCATGAAGGTGCTGTGTGGCCGTAGTCCACGTAGCATGTCTTCATCCTGTGTTGAACTTGTCACCACATTATCAAAATAATGTCTCAAACGAATTTTGCGTAACAATTTGAAGGTGCTAACTTCCAGTTCTAACGTGTTCGTGTTTGTAGTTGGCACAAAAGATTGACCTTTCTGCAACACTCGTATTTGTGATTCATCGATTTCAATCGACGAGATGTTGATCACTAAGTTATCCATCTCCGTCACTTCCGACGATTGCTCCTGGTCCCTTTGGATTTTTCTTTTTCTGCCTCTGCGGGTTTTGCCCCGCCTGGGTCGGTGGGTTGAGCCTGGCCTTGATCTAAAAAATGAACCGCAGTATTGGAAGTCGCCACAACCTCACAATTGGTTTACTGAAGATTTATTCAGCTGTGCAAGTCTGCTTCTTCCTTTGTTTGTCCCCAAGAGGTTGTCCCTAGGTCCTGGAATATCAAAGGCCATCAGAGTGTGCTCCTCCTGAACTCAAGGTGAAGATAGAAAAGTTGTGGGCTCCTCACAACTGTGAAGTTACATTGCCTCACCAAGGAATTACCATCCGCAATGAAAAGCTCCGGAAGGACCTGCTCTTCACACTGACTGTCCATGATGACTGGCAACGCAAAGCTCCAGTGAGACATGCTCTTCGCACCAACAGCCAGCTTCGACCACCAACATGAAGCACCAGAGATGACCAGCTCAGGACACTACAGCAGCAACCGTCTGTGAATCATGACCTGCTCCTCACACTGACAACAACGGTCTCACAGCCCTTGCTAGTGGGAACAGCAGTTCTCCATGCAGGCTTGGAATTTGTCTTATATTGTGTTTTAACTTTATTACAGGAGTAGGCTCCTGGACACCTAGCTTGCCCCTTACCTGTGGCCTCCAAGTCCTGATTGATACAGATTGATCCAGTGACACTGCAGCTGCTCAAGTTATCCCGCTTGGGTTTTCTGGACTTGGTTTTCTCACTGACTGTTCTTCCCACCAACAGAAGCCCCACCCACCCCAGGACCTGCTTAATGCAAGATGCAGCACAAGAGCTCAGTGGACGTGTCTCTGATCTGTCAGAAGTGGATAAGGTCAAGCCCATTTGTGCCTGGACCGCGCCCACGTCCATGTCATGACCTGGTCATGACCCCTGGCACTTTTGCCCCCTGAAGATGCACCATTTCTGAGCTCTACACCCTTGACCACGGACACCACAATAAACACTGATACCACGCCGACCCATGCTCCACAGTAGAACATTTCACCAGCAAACACTGCCACTTCACTTGCCACTGCACACACCAGCCACTAGCCAAAACCACCACTGACAACACCTGAACAAAAACAACAACTTGCATGCACCCTTCTCAACACACACTCACTATGCAAGAATTCCACTGAATTGTGGGACCTCTTTGCCACCCTAAGACCTGACAACATCTTTCTCACTGAGATATGGCTCAACCCCACATCCACCCCAAACATTGCCAAAGCAATCGTCAACAGATATAAAATCACTCACCAGGACCAGACAGCAAGCCGAAAGGAGGAATAGCCATCTTTCACAAAGGGACCATACAGTGTACCACCACCATCGACAACACCACCACCCCATGGAACATCTCAACTTTAACCTCCATATGGACGGCAAGACAACCATCAGAGGCAACATGCATACCGACCCACAGGCCCACGCTCCAGCTTCTGCAACACCATTACAGACTTCATTGCACCCATAGCCTTAGACTCCAAGTACTACATCTTCCTCGACATCCTAAATTTCCACATTGATGATCCTAATAAAAAATGTACCGCATATCTCCTTGACAGTATAAGCAACCTTGGATAGACTCAGATTGTCCACAACCCTACACACACCACAGGACACACACTGAAACCAATTTTCACCTCTAGCATCCGCATCAAATACAGCCTTGTCACAGAACTCACATGGACCGATCACTCCATCATCCACTTCAGCATCTCAAGCCCCTACACTGCCACCCCCAAGATGACCAATGCCCCTCACCGGAGGTCAAACAAAATCTCAGAGGCCAGTTGGGCGAATGGCTTCAGCACCTTTAACCCTGCTACCACCACCAACCTCATACAGGGAGTGAAAAACTTCAACGCCTTGATCACCAATTGTGCAGACAGCATTGTCCCAATCAATAGCAACATTCAGAGAATTCCTCCAAAAAGGCCAGCTGGTACACCCAAGAACTCAGAACAGTAAAGTGAGACAGCAAACAGTTGGAGAGGAGTTGGCACTCCAGCAATGACACCCCCGACAGGGCAGTCTTCAAGACCTCCCTCAACCTCTACCACCACCTGCTGAGGGCAAGAAAGATGACATCTCTTGCTGCATGCATTAAAACCAGCACCAACAACACCAAGGAACTTTTAAACATCGTTAAAGAATTCTCCAAACCGACTGCCAGCGAAAACAACATCATACCCTCACATGAGCTGTGTGACAACCTCACCCACTTCTTCAACAACAAGATCACATCCACATACAGAAACTTCAAACCCCAACTCACACCTATGGATTTCCTTGACGGATATACCACCACTGTAACCGACACAAACCATACACTTACCACCTGGAACATCCTCTCCACCAAGAACACCACCTCCACCATGAAATCCATCCACCCTGGAGCTCCCAGGGACCCATGCCTGCACCAAATCTTTAACCTGAAAAACAAAGGATCGGCCAGGAACTCACCACTCTACTCAGCACCTCTTTCACCATTGTAACATTACCCGATGCCTGGAAAAACGCCAAAGTCAGACCACTACTCAAAAATCGCTCTACCGACCCCAGCTAACTCAAAAACTACAAGCCAATCTCCCTGCACCCATTCCCAGTGAAGGTACTGGAAAATATCATCAACAATCAACTCATAACACACCTGGAGCAGAACCAGCTACTCAAAGCCTCCCAATTCGGCTTCTGCATCAATCACAGCAGCCACCTATGACATATGAACCCTCCTTGAACAAGGAAAAACAGCAACATTGATCCTCCTTGACTTCTCAGCAGCCTTCAACACTGTATCCCACCACACGCTGATCAAAAGACCACATCGGCATCCAAGGGGACGCGCTCAGATGTATCACCTCCTTTCTCACCAGAAGAATCCTGAGGATCCACTTCCCACCTTTCAGCTCTGAACCTAAGGAGATCACTTGCAGTGACCCCCAGGGCTCATTCCTCAGCCACATGCTCTTCAATGCGTGTATGACCCCGCTGACCAACATCATGAGATCAAACGGTCTCAGCATACTTTCCTATGCAAATGACACACAACTCATCCTCTCACTCACCAACGACCACGCCACCACCAGAACCAACTTCTACAAATGCATTACAAACATCTCCTCTACCTACTTCCACACTCAATGCATGCTACGTAAGATCTTCAAGCGGCTACCGCTACACACGAGATGCATCATGACACAGGCCCTCATCAGCAGCCTATTAGACAACTGTAACACTGTCTACATAGGCTTTGCTGCACACATCCTACTTCAGGCCCTACTGAATGCCACAGCCAGACTCATCCAAGGCCTTTTCCAACGAACCCACATCACACCCACATCACACCCCACCTAAGGCTACTCCACTGGCTCCCCGTAGAGAAGAGATGCAAATTCAAGTTGCTGACCTACACACACAAGGCTCTATACAACCAAGGACCTGCATACATTAACCACCACCTAAACTTCCAACAACCATTGAGAAGCCTATGCTCTGCCTCCCTTTTACTTACCCATACTCCCACATCTACCTAAGCAGAAGTGGAGGATGCTCCCTCTTACACATCGCAGCAAAGACCTAGAACAGCCTTCCTACGCAACTCCGGACCATCACTTCTGCAATTCTATGTGACTCTGAAGACCTGGCTGTTTGTATAAGGCTCCGGGACCTGCAAGCACTTGGCTACCCTATTAGGGGATTAGCCACACTTTATAAATGCTGATTGATTGATTCATTACTGTTTGAGTGTCGCATAAATACTTTACTCATTGCTGCTAAATTAAGCTTGGCTGCTTTTGTGCCAAGCTACCAGAGGGTTAAGCACATGTTTATTTTGAGACTTACAAGGTTCACCCTGACAAGGACGGTATTATGTATTTAAGTGCGTCTTCCACCCCTCTCAACTAATATCTACATTTCTTACATGATGTAACTACATTTTCTCTGAATCTTTTATTGTAATTGTGGTTTCATGAAGAGTACTGTACTACCACTGTGATTAGGCGCATGCTCTGCAAATAAATAGATGTAATTAATAAACACAATAGGGCCCTTTTGTTCTTTGGTACTGTAAATGACTTTCGAATATTACTCAGAATATGACTTTTTTTGTAGTTTTGATTAAAATATGCTCATTGGTTTTAGGGACATTGTAGTTGGGGACATGAATGATGTCAGAGTTATTATTTTGTGTATTTAGAACATAAATTCATGAATTCCAACAAAAACGGATACACTAAACACATGATGATAAAAAAAATCATCTAATTCAGGTCCAGAGAAAGTAAGGTTCTCAGGCAGCAGGGAAGCCTTCCCCAACCCTCGAGGTGCAATTCCTGCACTTATGAAAAATATTTAGCTCAATGGGTTCTGTAGATTTAAATTTAGAATGTCCTTTCGAGTGTAAACACATTGACCCCATATATTTGAGAAACTATGGCAGGTAGCATTTTAGATCATCTGCAGAACTCATTTTAAATTCGTGGATCACAGACATAAACAATTAAAAGAATCCTCCGAGAATAATTGGGAACTAGCCAAGGAAATGTCTACATTTATGGCAAGTGCACAGTTTCATTGTCCCACTGAACATATAGATACTCAGCCGCACTTGGTGCCTCCCTCCTGTGCATGTAGAATCTGCTGTGTATGGCTTACAGCCCTGTGCATCATGTTCTAGACTACATGTCTCTGCACAATATATGGAGAGAGAGTATGCCAAGCTTTTGGAACACACTGCACATGATTTTAGACCATGTGCAGTGAAATAAGGTCACAGGATGTGCTCAAAGCTTAGATCCTACTCCACACAGCTGAATGATGTTTTAAAACACATTATGTTCTCTGATCAGAGTAGCTGAGCACAGGTCTTAGGGTGTACCATCAAAGGCATGCTTAACGTGCTCTAAAAGCACAGTGGAATTATACAATCTGTAGCTGGTGGTCCTGTTTTGTGCCCATGTCATTCTGGGCAATTGCAAAGGCCATGCACAGAGGTTCTGAGAGCAGGGTTGCGAGACACATGCCATGGCTAGTGGCCATGCCCTACACCATATGGCTAGCTGTGCATTGATAAAGGTTAACTACAGTGAATTCTCTGAGTACAAGGGCTGGAACACGCCATAAAGAGAGGCTATACCTTGTACCAGAGGAGTTCTGCGCAAGGTGTGGCCACAGGCTATGACATACTCTAAGAGGCTAAAGTGAATGACTAAAATCCATGACCAGTGGCTTCAGGGAAAACTGACACATATGCGTGGCCTGCACCTAGGTCCTGCTGCATACAGATGAATCTGTCATATCACCACATACTGTAACTCAGAAGAGACCTAGACAACATCATATGTGGAGAGATGGAGAACAGAGAAAAGGAACTACAAATGTGTAGTGCAAATAAATTCAATAGTTCAGCCAGCCACAGCAAGGAACTTTCAGGTCAATCTAGGCAGCATTGCATAAAGAACTCCCACGCACTTAAGCAGGTGTCAGGTAAAAAAAAGTGAAGAGGTTTACAAACTGATCTCCCATCCTTTGAGAGCAGTGAATGTGGGATCAAAAGAACAGGAATGGAAGCTTTGCTTTTAATATGGTGCTAATGTAGCTGGAATGGATCCATGAGCCTACAAAAGGTTTGCAGAGTCAAACAAGGTGTATACTTTTGTTTCTCAAGAAGTCAACACTAAGACTTAAGTTAGTCAGGTGGAGCTGGGGGCAAATGGCCTGGAAGGGTGGGTTCTGATAGGGAAACAGTGAAGTACTGTATTATTTGTTGACAAAGTTAGTTTTGTGCTGCTGCTGGACATAATTTGTGTGTGCTAATTCGTCACCTTGTCAGAAATCTGTTTATTGATTGAGGGGCTGAAGCCCCACTCAGGCAACAACCACAGACATTCTCAAGGTAAACCATAAAGTAACAAAATTAAACATTGCGTAACCCTCTGATAGCTAGGCTGGCTTAAGCTCGAGTCAATGTTTAAAGTATTTATGCAACCCACAAAGAGTAATAAAATGAAAAGACAAGTCTCAAACCAATTTAGAATAATAGAGTGTGTTTTGATGAAAAGATTTAGACCAAAACAGCAGGCCTGGCATCACAGATGGCCATTAAAGTAGTGCAAAGATCCAGTCAGGCGTCGCAGAGGTCATTGCTGGGACATACTCTTGCAGAGGCCAGCAAGGAGCAGGCAATTTCAGTTGCATGTCCAGACAGGTCCAGTTGCAGCAGGTCATCAAGGAGTTGCAGGAAGGCATCTGGAACTTCCTGTGTCTCTGTAGTTCAAAACATCTGACTGACCCTTGAAGTCACTCATGTTAGCCTAGGATAAAGGGAGTAGGCCCAGTCTTCCTTCTCATTGACCAGGCCAGACCTCAATCAGCAGGGCATTCCTCTGAGGAACAAAGCAGACCTTAAGCAGCAGGGATGTCCACTGGGGACTAGTCTCAAGCAGCAGGACAGTCCTTTGGGAGCTGCAGGGCAGTCCTCTGGAGAACAAGGCATTTGTTCTGTTATATCTGCAGTTGTAGGAGTGTACTGAGGAGTGGTTCTGAGGGTCCATTATTTATACCTGGGGCCACCCCAGGTATAAATGTGCAGGGGGAACACTCTGTCCTACCCCAAATCTTGTCCTGTAATGTTCTTCCCTTCTACTGACAAGACTTCAAGAAGCTTGGGGTGACAAAAGGCTGGTTTCAGGTTCCTTTTTGTGTGCTGTAGGCAAACCCTTTGAACAAGCCGACTGCTCCACCCTCAGACATGCTGGCAGGATGACCCTCTTCCAGCTACACTCGATTCCTATTGTTTTCTATCTTAGCCCAATATGCATTCTTGATGGGGAGCCATTACCAGGCCTATTCAACTGGTAACTAATAAAAGGTCTCAGCAACTTTTGAGCAGGAAAACGGCAACTTTCTAAGATTGGCATTTTCAGAATTGTGCCGTGAAATCTGACTTTACTGTTAAAGAGAATTTAGAACAAGAATTAGTTTGAGTCCAAACATGATATTTCTACCTGCTCCCAATCCGAAGTTAGTACCCATTAAATGTAGGAAGGTAACCCAATGTTATTCAATGTGAGAGCTAGGCCTACAGTAGAGAAAGCAAACTGAGGAGTTTTCATTACCAGAACATGTAAAACTTAAACCCAGATTTCTTACATTTTAAATGCAATGCACCCTGCTCTAAGAGCCTTTAATGCCTAACTTAGGAGTTACATATGTGTACTAAATGGGAATGTTTGGGCCTGGAAAAAGGTCTATTTTGCCAGGTAGAACTGGCAGGTTACAACTCCACTGCGGGTTGTTTCTTTTGTGATCTTTATACTCCATATCACCCAATGTTGGTAGGAATCATCATAGGACATGTCAACATCGAAATTCAAATTATGCCTTACAGAAGAAAGGATGCTTGTTCGGAGTAATATCTTTCTAGCACTCTGTTTAGCAACAAAGAATATATTTCCAATTTTATTGGCTTGCCTCTATCTTTGAAAAAAAAAGAACTGACGTTAGAAATAAATGATACTAATATTTTCTTACTGAACATATCAAGTTATACCATGCTTTTATTGATTCATGAATTGTATAATAAATAGCTGCGTCCTAGCAAACCGATACATTTTCCATGATTAATTTTCAGCCTCTCGAGTCATTTTACCGTTTAATCCTTTGACATTATGAACATATGTGCTCAATTTCTTAATGTTTTCAGAATGCCAAACACGCATAAAGTTGATAATTTGTTCTCTAATGAATCCATCTACTCTATATTAAGAAATTAATATTTTTGGAAAAGAGACTAGGAGTTAATTTGAATGAAATAGAAACCAGCTGGAAAATACTGTATCCAACTGTACGAATCTGTTCAACGTGAAAAACAGATGTTTTGCAGATTTGGATCCTTTATCCCTTGCAGAAACGATTGAACCCGTGCTTTTAAACTTAACTAATTTGTCCAGATGGCCCCTTAACATTCTCAATGAATTATAGATACAGATGACATTAGAAAATGGTAAGAAACCTTTTAAGAGCATGTGTTGTTTTATAGTTGAAAGAATGGAACTATAGATAGAGATGAAGTTTATCGAAATATATGCGCATAAATAATTAAATGTATCAAGAAAATTAAAATGAAGGTATTGAACTTGTAATCGACCCTAAGGACAGATCATCGTCCTTTTAATTTAATACAGTGTATTTGAGCTAACTAAAACAATTCATGTTATTTTAATTGTATGTCACCTTTGTTTCTAAAGCACGGCATTCACTTTAGTTTATTGGTGATATTGGATAAAAAGATTGGAAATCGTAACTAGATCTAAATATACAGAGCTACATGATAAACAAACATATTTTTAGCCTCGTTCTGAATTTCGGAAGCTGGAACTCTTTACTAAGGGACAGAGGCAAAGTATTCTAGAGTATTTCTGTGGCCAGCTTTAAACTTCACTCACATCTGTAGTCAAAATTCACTAAACACAATCTTTCTACAGCACAGCTCTTCTTAAGCAATTTATTTCATTTAATGATACACACATAACAGATCCGATATGTACAACAGTGGCATGTATAAAATAACAGTAACGAGAGTTCCCTGCTCACCTCATAGAATTAAGATCCTGATTTTACCCATGGCAGTGAGAAGCAGAAGCCTCCCTCTGCTAAGATACCACTGCATGCCACATAGCAGCAAATCACAAGAGAGTAGTGGAGATAGGAAGAGAAGCGATATAATGGCAACATTCCCACTCTTTCAGTGGCCCACCAAATACCTGTCATTTGAGAGGTCGATGCCAATTATTAATTTTTACATGAGGACGAATGATGATGATTGCATCACAGGGGCATCTGTCACCAGAGAGCTGGTGGTAGCTACTTTTTTCCACCTCCAGGGTGCAGAGAAAGCAGAGTGAGAGCTGTTTTTATTTCAAGGCTTTATTGTAATCCTTAATATTACAAGACCTCCTGACAAAAGGGCACTGTGAGTGTTACATTTAAGGCACATTACCGAGGTGTGGTATCAGAGACTGAATCCTCAGAATTCTCCTTTTGCTAAGGAGTGCTTGGAATACCATGATGCCTAGAAACCCTCGTGTCCAGGGACTGTCAATATCCTGGAGATCTCTGCCAGTTTTCTGCCAGTCACACTTTCCTTCAAGCAACCCTGCAGGAGTCCAATCAGAAACAGGGCTATCGCCATGGTAGTGTTTGTACTACTGATAATTATCGGATGTGTTAAATACCTAACAACTCGTAATTCCAATCCATGTGTAAACAAGGGTTTATTCACTGGATGGAATTTAAAGAGCAACTCGTAATCATCCCTAGGTAGATAACTGCATCTATTCTTTATAAGACACTACATTTGTGCTGGAAGTTGTAAATGATACAAAGGGACAGATTTGTGAAGACTTTGTGCCACCAAAAAGTCATCAAAGGGACACAATACAGCACAAGTTCTTGAAACCCTATTTACTTTCCAGCACAAAACTTTCTTAGCACTGGAAAAGTGCCCTTGTCAGTGCAAACAGAGCTTTTTGCTGCTTTGCACCACTTAGGGCCTAATTACAAGTCTGATAGTCCTCAGACCCCCAGACTCGTGGTGGGCAGTGGCGGCGGTATTACAATCACCACATTATGACCTTAGTGGTCGTGCCGCCCTGGGACAGCCGACTCTGGCAGGGAACCGCCGTTCCCTGGCGGTTGTTCTTTGGTCCAGAGGTATCCGTATGCTTGGTGAGACCGCCGTGGTCCCACCAAGCATATTGCAAGTTTCCTTTCCGCAAGGGTTTTCATGGCGGTTCTTCCTCCATAAAAACCCTGGTGGAGAGGAAATAAAGGGGGGCCCACAGAGCCCCCTTTTGACTCATGCCCTGTGGAGGCACACTGGGGGGCACAAAATTTGGCCCCAGGTGTGCATACACAGAAGTTCCAGCACGGCATGGACTTTTCAGTCCATGCAGTACTGGAACTGCTTTTGACGTTCCCATAGTGGTGCCTATAAAGCCAAAGGAAACGCCTGCCAAAAACTGAAAAGAAATTAGACATCGGGCAGTTCTCACGTGGGTTTGACAGTAAGGTGGTGGGGCGGTCCCGCCACTGAATCATCAAGTTCGTAATCGGCCCCTTAGTGTCAAGGGGGAGATACATGGATGGTACATAGATATTCCAGTGCAAGCATCCACGGTTTTTGATGTAAAGCCCAATCTTCTAAAAGTGTCAGACTAGTCCTCAAGTCAAAAATGACTTTTCCTTCAGGTAAAACAAAATCTGGAGAAACATATTTATTTCTCAGAGCAGCTCACGCACTGCAGTAACAGTGTTTGAATTTTTTTTAAATTGCCTAGGCATAGGAGTTTGTATTGGAAGGGAAAAAAATTCCAGTAGAAAATAGTTTGACTTGGCCTTTTCTGCAGGGTTATCTATCCCCAGACATTTTGCCTCCCCCACCTGTTTTCTGAACCCATTTTTGTTGGCTTTTAAAACTCTGCACACTTTACCACTTCTAAACAGTGCTGAAGTGCTTGTGCTTTTTTCCTTTAGAGATGGTAGAATTGGCTTATTCCCAGTTGACATATTTGATTTACTGGTAGGTCCCTATTAAGGTGGCACTGCCTGTGTCTAGGGCCTGTAAATGAAATGCTACTAGTGGGTCTGCAGCACTGATTGTGCCACCCAATGAAATAGCACTTTACACATGTCTCAGACCTGCCAATGCAGCCTGTATGTGCTGTTTTAAACTGCCATTTTGACCTGGCAAAATAAACTTTTTACCAGGCCCAAACCTTCCTTTTTATTTCAGAAGTCACCCCTAGGTAGATCTGGATAGCCCAGAGGGGAGGGTGCAGTGTATTAAAAAAGGTGGACATGTGCTTTTAAGTTTAACATGCCTGGTAATGAAAATGTCTTACATTTGTTTTACATTACTGCAAGGCTTACCTCTCCCATAGGATCACATTGGGGTTACCCTACAACATTTAATGAACTGTTATTTCCAAATGGGAGCAGTTAACCAGTTCATGTTTTGTGCCTTTGGGGTTGTATTGAAAAACTCTAATTAATGGTGAAGTGAAAATAACACTTTTAGAAAGTTTTGATTTTCCTGCCTAAGCCATTTGGTGCCTCCAGCCTTTGTCTGGGTCACATTCCTAGGTGTAGTTGGCAGTTAGGCGTTGTGTGTTCCTCCAGGACAGCAACATACAATAGGAGGCTTAGGTGTCCCTGGAGGGGGCATCACTGGCAGGATGGGAGGGAGGAACTGGGCCCAGTCCCACTTACACATGAATAGGCTCTGCCCTGTCTCAAAACAAAGGGCTGCACACCCTCTGAAGTTAGCCTGGGCTAGGAAGGCAGGGCACATGTGCACTTCAAAGGCCTTCAAATAGAATACCGGACCTAATACAGCAACCTTTCAGTACACTTCTGGAACTGTGGATACTCTGTCAGGAAGAAGGACAGCTCTGCTACTGAAAGGACTGCTACTCTGCTTGACTTGCGCTTCAAAGGACTGACATGCTGCCCTCTTGCCTGGGTGAGAAGGACTTGATGTTCAACTCTTGAATCCAGAAACCCAGAGATAGTCCAAGGGCTAGTTGGCTGGACTACTGATCTGAAGCCTCAGGAACACAAAAGACTTCCAACAACCTTGCACCTGCGCTCTACCATCTGTGAGTCTACCTTGCCAGGCAGTGCCAGTTTTGGATACTCAGAAGTGGCCTTAAGGTGCTATACAAGCCTTTGTAATCGAGCAGGATCGCAGAATCGCAACTGCAGTAGGGCGCAAACCCGAGCATAGCTGATGCATGGATTGGACCCATTGCAAATACCTGCATCACAACACAGTCCACTGGAACGGCTGCTGCGTGACACAGTCTCAATGGCGATGACGGACTCCGCTCCTTGGAACCGACGCATCACCTCAACTGCATGACGTGCCATCAACACCAGACTTCTCATCGCAAGCCGTTATCGATCAGATCCTCGCCAAGAATGCAAGACCGGCACTACAGCCTTGCTGCAGATTGGAACCGGCTCATCGCTTCGGATGTGCGATGTTTCTTCGACACTGAACCTCGCAAAGTTCAGCAAACCAGAATTTAAGGTACTTTGTTCAGCTTGCCAAGCTGGATCTCTGTAGCCAGCCTTTGCTCTATCACGCTTGGCCTGATTTTGACTTAGTCCCAGTCCAGCCAGACCGGATGTCAAGATTTGGTACTTTTTTAGCTTTTTGCCATTATTTTCCACTAAAATCCTTAATATTGCATATCTCTGGTTCTACTGATTGGATCTTTGTTGTTTAGGTCTTGTTTTATTAATTAACGAAAGCTCTGTTTTTCTAACTTGATATGGGATCCTGTGTGTGTGTGAGGTGTTTTCACTGTATTACTGTATGAAATGTTGCAAAAATACTTTACATATTGACTCTAAGTCAAGCCTGACTGCTCTGTGCCAAAGGGCTGAACTCAGGTTAATTTGGGGTTGGCTTGTGCCTCACCCTGACACGGATTGTGGTGGCTGTTTGACCAGAGTTCAAACCCTAGTCAACCAACAACCCAGTTTCTAACAAAAACATTTGCTAGACTCTCAGTTGGAACCAAGGAAAATCATTGTATACATCATTATGATTTGCATTGTGTTTTTTATGCAAAAGGCTCTAGAAAATCAATAGCAAATGTACTTAGCCTGTGCTTATTTCTATGCTGTACTTCAACCGCCGCTGACAGTAAACTGAGATTGAAACATGTTAGAAATTGGGCCTCTGGTTGGCAAAGGTATGTACCCTGTCCAAACAGGAACCCAAATCCTAGACAAGGTAAGTCAGATGCACACCCTAAATTAACCTGTGCTCACCCTCTGGTAGCTTGCCACAGAGCAGTCAGGCTTAACTTAAGAGGCAATGTGTAAAGTATTTGTGCAACCCTTTAATTACAGTAACACAGTGAAAACAACACAAAAAACCTCCACACCGGTTTAGAAAAATAAATAATACTTTTATGAGGCAAACAGGACAAAAATTTCAAAAATCCAATACGTAAAACTTGAGATATGATTTTTGAAAGATGAAACTGTAATAGAGAACTTAAAAGCATAAAGCGCCAAGCAGGGACATCTGAGTGCCCTTGACCAGACTAAATCCAAAGTTCAGGCCCACCACGTTGGAGCATGAGTCCGATACACGGGCCCCACAGGCCCCGATGAGAACAGTACCTTTCCGGAGGACACGCTGACGGAAAGAGCACAATGCGTCACTCTTCATCGCTGGGTCTCGCAAATAGGTTCCGCATTGTCATCAAACCCCTTTGTGCTGAAGTCAATGCGTTATTGTTGAGCCTTCCTGTTTGGTCCTGCCAAGTCATTAAACTCTTTATGGTGAAGGCACTGCGTCATTGTCAAGCCTTGCAGTTGCATCCCGCGCCGTCATTGAACTGTGCAAGGGCTGTCCCCGAAGTGGTACTGCAGCAATGTCAAAGGGGATGCGTCGGTTCTGATCTGCTAAAATTAAACAATGTGTGGTTTTTGATGAGAAACAGCGACATAACCTACTTTCAAGGCCCAGGATTGGATTGGCACCTCTTGACAGGGCATGGGTCCAGCAGCTAAAGCGGAGTTAAAGGAAGTCTTTGATGGCCCTAGGACTTCAAAAGAGGAGACAAGTCAGCAAGCCCATGGATTCACTTAGGTTCTTGGAGGATGTAGGGATGCAGGACCAGTCCTTCTCACTCCTAGGTACAAGGAAGCAGGCCAACACAACCAAGCAGTTCAGCAGAGTGTCAGTCCCTCCTGGCAAGCAGTCCTTCTTCCTGGCAGAATGTTCTTAGATTTAGAAGTGTACTGAAGTCATGGTGTCAGATGTCCAATACTTATACCCATTTGAGCCTTTGAAGTTGGGGAGACTTCAAAGAGAGGCCTTTGATATGCATAAAGTCCCTTTCTTCCTTGCCCTGGCTCCAGACTAACTACAGGCCAGTATGCAGGTCTTTGTCTGAGGACAGGTACAGCCCAGTTCAGGAGACACGTGTGAACTCTTCCTTCCATCCTGCCTAAGATGGCCCATCAGGATATTAATGGCCCATCAGGATGTGAATGGCACATCAGGCACTCCTCATATCCCTTTTTGAGTGAATGTCTAGAGGAAATGCACAAGGCCCAGCTATCAACCACTCCAGATGTGTATTCAGAGGCAGGCAGAGGCACAGAATAACTTAAGTAAGAAACTGCCAACAATATAAAAGTCATTGGCAAAGGAGACGTGGAATAGTGACATGGTCTCTGCCAAAAAATAGTGGAGAATTTATAGTGTAGGGGGCACACATTTGTTTTGAATATTAGTATATTGATCCCGTTCCTTATTGCCTCAATTGGATCACTCCCCATCATGATAGATAACTTTCTAAAAGTGGCATTTTCAGACTTGCAACTTAAATTCTAACTGCACTACATGTTGGTGTTTTAAATTGTGAGTCCAGAGACCCCAAACTTCAAATCAAATCAAATCAAATAAGCTTTATTCGATTTTTAAATTAAAAATCATGAAAGCATCGACAATACAGAAATAATAACAAAAAAACCATAAACATTTCATTTCATAGACACAGTAAAAAACCATCATTCAACAATTATTGTGCAAGATTCAGTTACCATTAAAAAACTTAAGAGTTTGTCCTATGTAATGTGAGGGGAGCTCGGGTAAAAATCATACAGATCCCAAATGCGAATTGTGCCTTGTCTATAATTGGGGGTACAAACTCGTAAAAAGGGGGCAACATTGGTGTTTTTAAATTTAATTAGTACCAGATCCCCAGCAATGCATTTGGGCAGCGTCCCTAACCATCCCACCCTCCTGACACTCAAGATACCCCCGTCTAGCCCCGGCGGCAACGGTCTATTCTTTTTTAGCCAATGGGTGGCCTTATTTAGCAAATCCTGCTGGGTTTCGCGTGTTCCCTGGGTGAGGGCAGGGACCCCAGAGAGGACAGACACATACGGGGCGGCCTCAGGGGGCAGATTGATATGTGGCATTCTTGCCAAGGCGGATCTAGCCACTGTATGGGTTTTTGGTGCAGGTTTGACAAATACTTTGGGGCCTATTTGAGTAGGTGTGCGTGATGGCTGTATTTGGGTGGCCCCATTGCCAGATTTATACATTTCGGGGGCGGTGGTAGGGTTAGGACAGACGCATGTGGCCATAATGGTAGCTGGAAGCGGGTGCTTTCTTATTACTGACTCAATATTGGTCAGCCTTTCCCCTAAATCATTCATTTTTGTGACCAAGGGAGAGATGGTAGCAACCAGCAGTTGCTCAATTTTGGCCAATAAAGTCGTATTGAGAGACAAAAGAGGGTCCTCTGGTTTGTCCGCGGCCGGGTCCTCGATAAATGCTATTGGATTAGCAAGTGATGGTATAACATTGGTGCACAGTATTTGTGAACTTGTATTGTTCCCAAAGTTAGTTTCGATGTCATGCTTCCATCTATTGTAGGAACCCAGGGGCGCGGCATTTACTTGGTTATGAGCTTTAACAGCGGGGCCATTTGCTTTAAGACAAAAAGAATCCACAGTTGGGGAGATTATAAGATCAGGGGCGTACTTTGTACCGCACAGGGCATTGAGTTCCTCCCATATGGACATCGTGTTTGTAATAGTTTAGAGAAATGCCAAACAAAAAAAACCACAAAAAAAAACAAAAACAATTAATATTGAAGCACGATACCTCCCTCTGTGATGGAACAAAGTGGGGTGGCCCGCCCCGTCCTCCTCCGGTCCTCTGAGGGCCACAGAGGGCCCGCCCTTTGCCCGGGCTTAGCCCGGCGTCCCGCTCGCGTCCCGCGGAGCTGGGGTGATGCCTGCTTTATGCGCCGCCCGGCGCGATGGTGTGGCGTCTGGCCACAGCAGAGGGAGCCTGGGAAGTGTAGTTTGCAGCGCCCCCCTCCGCACTGCTGCCGCGCTAGATGACCACTGCGGCGGCTGGAGGGAGGCGAAGAGAGGCGAAGAGTGGTCGTCAGGGGCCGGAAATCCCAGGGTCCAAGGTCCGCCGATAAGGTGAGCTGGAGAAAATGCTCACGCTCCCCTGCAGGCACCCCCGCTCCACCGGGGTGATGCCTGCTTTATGCGCCGCCCGGCGCGATGGTGTGGCGTCTGGCCACAGCAGAGGGAGCCTGGGAAGTGTAGTTTGCAGCGCCCCCCTCCGCACTGCTGCCGCGCTAGATGACCACTGCGGCGGCTGGAGGGAGGCGAAGAGAGGCGAAGAGTGGTCGTCAGGGGCCGGAAATCCCAGGGTCCAAGGTCCGCCGATAAGGTGAGCTGGAGAAAATGCTCACGCTCCCCTGCAGGCACCCCCGCTGCCTATGTGAGCACACTGGTGTAGGCTAGATAGGTAGGAGGAGAATCAGTAGAGAATGTTGGCAGTGATTCCTATTCAGGATATCAGGGTGTGGATGAGGGCAAAATGGTCAATTGTGTCAAAGGCAGCTGAAAGATCTAGCTATATCAGGAGACAGTGGTCTGCTTTATCTGTGGTCAGGAAGACATTATCTATGATTTGAAAAGTGACTTTTCCTTTTCTGTCACTTGAGATGAGCAGATGATAGCTGATGGTGATGTTTACTTGAAGTCTGTGATGTCTGTTTTTTCCAATGCTCTTGCTGATGAAAAGAAGGTGTGGGTAGTTTAGAGATGGGTCAGTAGATTTTGAGGTCAATTAAGTTTCTTCAGTGGTGTGAAGACACAGCCTCTCTTGAGCCCTACAGGGTGGATACCTTAAGATGGTGAGGAAATGTGAGAGAAAGCCTCTGGAAAGGGCTGGGTGAAGCACATGGGTAAGACATCATCTTCAAAGGAGGTAGCTTAGATGAAACTGAGAATATCAGCTAGGTCTGCAAGGGATAGCGGTTGGAATGTTACAATTCTAGGATATACCACAGAAGGGTGAGAGGCAGAGTGGAAACAGCCTTTGTGGTCTCAATATCCAGTACAAGTGTTTGTATATTTCAGAGGAAGGGGTTGTGGCATTGCACTTGTCTGTGAAGTTTGGTAAGGGAGTTTCAGGGAGGGGGTGGAGGTAGTCCTTGATTGTCTTCTAGAGGTTTTTTTTTCTGTTGGCTTCAATTGTTGTGCTAATTTACTACTTGGTCATTGCTCATGGAATGAGTTGTCTGGTGGCTACTTATAGGTACTTTAGTCACATGAGATCACTGGACTATGCTTTTTTCTATTAGCCTTCCAGAATGTGGGTGCTCTGTTTGATGTTCGTGAAGTCTTGGTAGTAACCAGGTGCTAAAGATTGGCCTGGGTGAAATTTATACTACACCGTCATAATCGTTTATTTTTGTAATTTTCTGGTTATGCTTGTTATGTGAAATTCCCCAAATTTCTAGGAGTGGGAGAAGAATTGAGGTGAGGAGTTCCAAAAAACTCAGCTAAGTGATGTGGAGTGGAGTTAATTTCTCAAGTGGCTCGCCAACAGTAAGTTGGCGAGCACTTGCGATAAAAAATAATAGTCTAGACCTCCTCCTGGTGAGATTTCTCATTGTGGGCGGCCGCAGCAGATCCCGACTGCTCGTGTTGAGAAATCTGCCATTTGCGATCAGGAAGCTGCCACTCAAGTAGAATGTATACTCGAGCAGCATAAAGCAAAAGTGCTCTCTGGCGCGACACGTGTTGCCGCTCACGCTAATTTTACAGTGCGAGACAAACTCTTGCACTAAAAATCAGCGTGAGCAGCACGCCTTAACAGAGTCCCCCGCTGGTGGAACACTGCGGAGGACGGGATAATTTTTTGCTACTTCATGGAGTTCCGCTGATTGAAACTCAGCAATCTCCACCCAGGCTTACAAATTACAGATTATTCCACTTTTAATTACACTCCATTCACTATAAAAATGCACTGCATATGGTGCCATTCGCATTGGAAAAAAAAGGTGTGAAGGGTTGTGCTTTTTCTTTCAATACACTCTCACACCAATAACTTGTGAGAAAATGTATTTCATGCTAAAATATAGCACAAAATGATTGATTTGTTTTTCATGGTATTCTTCATAACTGCGAGTAATGCCATAATTTTGCTAATGCAAATTATACGAATTTCTCACTACCCTAACTAAAGCTTTTTGCTTGCACTTGTTTTAGTTGGCGCATTACTCTTATATTAATTTATAAATATGAGATCAGCTGAAGTTCATTTCAAAAGCCAAACACATTTCTTCCATTAATTACGCCTTTTCATGCCACCTTAGTTGGTCTTTGGTTCTTGCTTCATTTCCCTGGCAAAACAGTATCCAGGAAAGGGAATGTGAAAGGTGCTATGGGTTGACATGTGAAACGTTTTAGTTTGAATAAGCCTCTGCAGCAACTTTCACATGCTTAGAGTTGCCAAATGGAACATCTTTGTTAGAAGAGGCCTCTATGGTAAAATTCCCAATTGAGAGGAACTTGCCACAAGGGGTCCCTTCAGGATCTGTGGTACCTGGTTCTACAGAAGGTCTGAACGAACAGGGTTATTAAAGGAGAGGGAAAGCAGGAGAGAGTTCCACAAGACAGAAAACAGGATGCATCATTTTAGAATTTGACTGTAGGAAACTCTGCAATGAAATTGTTGCTGCGAAGCATGTGCCAATGAAGAGAAGTACCAAAAAACACAGTTGATGGACAGAATGTAGAACAATGTCATACATTCACCCCAGTACAAGGATCTGGGCCTAAATCCATCATTTTTTTGCACTCCACACCACCCTGGGTTAGACACTGGCTATATGCAAATCAGCTCTGACCCTGTGCCTCATGGGAACAGTCCAGTCCGAACTACCAAGCCATGTCTTTCCCAGACCGGAATCAAGCATCCAAGGACCGGTTTCTGGCTATCAGCCTTCATCAGCCTGGATAGCTTGACTCCAGTGGTGTGGAGAGCCTGGGACTCACGTCTGAGCATCCCCAGCCCACTCGGGGTGAAATTGCAAAAAACACAGTTGATGGACAGAATGTAGAACAATGTCATACATTCACCCCAGTACAAGGATCTGGGCCTAAATCCATCATTTTTTTGCACTCCAAACCACCCTGGGTTAGACACTGGCTATATGCAAATCAGCTCTGACCCTGTGCCTCATGGGAACAGTCCAGTCCGAACTACCAAGCCATGTCTTTCCCAGACCGGAATCAAGCATCCAAGGACCGGTTTCTGGCTATCAGCCTTCATCAGCCTGGATAGCTTGACTCCAGTGGTGTGGAGAGCCTGGGACTCACGTCTGAGCATCCCCAGCCCACTCGGGGTGAAATTGCAAAAAACACAGTTGATGGACAGAATGTAGAACAATGTCATACATTCACCCCAGTACAAGGATCTGGGCCTAAATCCATCATTTTTTTGCACTCCACACCACCCTGGGTTAGACACTGGCTATATGCAAATCAGCTCTGACCCTGTGCCTCATGGGAACAGTCCAGTCCGAACTACCAAGCCATGTCTTTCCCAGACCGGAATCAAGCATCCATGGACCGGTTTCTGGCTATCAGCCTTCATCAGCCTGGATAGCTTGACTCCAGTGGTGTGGAGAGCCTGGGACTCACGTCTGAGCAACCCCAGCCCACTCGGGGTGAAATTGCAAAAAACACAGTTGATGGACAGAATGTAGAACAATGTCATACATTCACCCCAGTACAAGGATCTGGGCCTAAATCCATCATTTTTTTGCACTCCAAACCACCCTGGGTTAGACACTGGCTATATGCAAATCAGTTCTGACCCTGTGCCTCATGGGAACAGTCCAGTCCGAACTACCAAGCCATGTCTTTCCCAGACCGGAATCAAGCATCCAAGGACCGGTTTCTGGCTATCAGCCTTCATCAGCCTGGATAGCTTGACTCCAGTGGTGTGGAGAGCCTGGGACTCACGTCTGAGCATCCCCAGCCCACTCGGGGTGAAATTGCAAAAAACACAGTTGATGGACAGAATGTAGAACAATGTCATACATTCACCCCAGTACAAGGATCTGGGCCTAAATCCATCATTTTTTTGCACTCCACACCACCCTGGGTTAGACACTGGCTATATGCAAATCAGCTCTGACCCTGTGCTTCATGGGAACAGTCCAGTCCGAACTACCAAGCCATGTCTTTCCCAGACCGGAATCAAGCATCCAAGGACCGGTTTCTGGCTATCAGCCTTCATCAGCCTGGATAGCTTGACTCCAGTGGTGTGGAGAGCCTGGGACTCACGTCTGAGCATCCCCAGCCCACTCGGGGTGAAATTGCAAAAAACACAGTTGATGGACAGAATGTAGAACAATGTCATACATTCACCCCAGTACAAGGATCTGGGCCTAAATCCATCATTTTTTTGCACTCCACACCACCCTGGGTTAGACACTGGCTATATGCAAATCAGCTCTGACCCTGTGCCTCATGGGAACAGTCCAGTTCGAACTACCAAGCCATGTCTTTCCCAGACCGGAATCATGCATCCAAGGACCGGTTTCTGGCTATCGGCCTTCATCAGCCTGGATAGCTTGACTCCAGTGGTGTGGAGAGCCTGGGACTCACGTCTGAGCATCCCCAGCCCACTCGGGGTATAATTGCAAAAAACACAGTTGATGGACAGAATGTAGAACAATGTCATACATTCACCCCAGTACAAGGATCTGGGCCTAAATCCATCATTTTTTTACACTCCACACCACCCTGGGTTAGACACTGGCTATATGCAAATCAGCTCTGACCCTGTGCCTCATGGGAACAGTCCAGTCCGAACTACCAAGCCATGTCTTTCCCAGACCGGAATCAAGCATCCAAGGACCGGTTTCTGGCTATCAGCCTTCATCAGCCTGGATAGCTTGACTCCAGTGGTGTGGAGAGCCTGGGACTCACGTCTGAGCATCCCCAGCCCACTCGGGGTGAAATTGCAAAAAACACAGTTGATGGACAGAATGTAGAACAATGTCATACATTCACCCCAGTACAAGGATCTGGGCCTAAATCCATCATTTTTTTGCACTCCAAACCACCTTGGGTTAGACACTGGCTATATGCAAATCAGCTCTGACCCTGTGCCTCATGGGAACAGTCCAGTCCGAACTAACAAGCCATGTCTTTCCCAGACCGGAATCAAGCATCCAAGGACCGGTTTCTGGCTATCAGCCTTCATCAGCCTGGATAGCTTGACTCCAGTGGTGTGGAGAGCCTGGGACTCACGTCTGAGCATCCCCAGCCCACTCGGGGGGAAATTGCAAAAAACACAGTTGATGGACAGAATGTAGAACAATGTCATACATTCACCCCAGTACAAAGATCTGGGCCTAAATCCATCATTTTTTTGCACTCCACACCACCCAGGCTCTCCACACCACTGGAGTCAAGCTATCCAGGCTGATGAAGGCTGATAGCCAGAATCCGGTCCTTGGATGCTTGATTCCGGTCTGGGAAAGACATGGCTTGGTAGTTCGGACTGGACTGTTCCCATGAGGCACAGGGTCAGAGCTGATTTGCATATAGCCAGTGTCTAACCCAGGGTGGTGTGGAGTGCAAAAAAATGATGGATTTAGGCCCAGATCCTTGTACTGGGGTGAATGTATGACATTGTTCTACATTCTGTCCATCAACTGTGTTTTTTGCAATGAAGAGAAGTACATCACTTTCTCACAAAACTGATAGTCGGAATTCTTTTAATTTTATTAGGGTAGGGTAGAATCGTCATTAATATACCTGGCTAACCAATTATCAATTACAGAATCTATCTGGAACGAAAGAGGAGAGATCACCTTCCTGTTTGCTATGGCATGGACTGTTTCTGTCTGCTCACTTGAACACTAAGGTAATCATTAGGAAAATGGGACCGCCGCCATATGAGCGAGGGTCCCGTGGGGGAGAATAGGATGGGCCCCCCACACTGGTGGGCGCATCCTGCATTTTTAACATTGCAGCTGGCGGTGCATTCATCAGCACCCGCTGCAATGCCAATGCCATATGCATGCACAACGTGGCAGGCACCTCGCAGTGCCTGCCATGTTGTGCACGCACATGCAGAGGGGAACCATAGGTACCCCTCATGTGCCTCCCCACTTCCCCAACATCCTGGGGCCCGCAACAGGCCCACGCCTGCATCCTGATATGGATGGCTGTGTCCAGCAGACACCTGTGGTATATAAATAAATAATACCGGATCTATTTTTGACTGGACATAGTAATAACAGATAGCTCAATAAATAAGAGTCAAGATTCGAGGTAGTAGGAGTTTGCAGGTTTAATACAGCATAAGGACAGGAACAGGACAACCTGCACAGGAATAGGATGGCAGCGCTGCCGGGGGCAGGATCAAGGGAAAGGATAACTTTTAATAACAATGCACAAGCATATATACTAAAACAATTGCATTACAATACATATGATAGGCGGAGCAGTGGGTGTGGTCAATAGCAGTCGCGAAAGATAAGGGTGAAAGTGGGTGTAACAGGAGGTGTGTACATAGACATGTGATGTAAACGTAACAGGATATGTCAGAAATGGGGCGGAAACATGGAGGGGGCTACCCGAGGAGCCGGGACCTCTAACCTAGTGGTGCGCGCAAACTGACAATGACGTGTTACTAGGAGAAGCTGGGGGCTATGACTTCTGCGCTAGGAGCAGAAACGAAAGTCTGGAGAGTCAGGGCGACATGTACCTAGACATTATCTAGTATCTGATGTTTAGAGAACATGTTGATATAAACTAAAAGTTATCGGGGTAAAGGCTAACAGACTCTAAGACTGGTGCATGCATTATTCTACATGTAGTGCGTGTTGAAGAATATTAAATGACCATTAATACAGTATTTCTCTTACATGGAGACGTAAAGGCTAGATGATGACGGAAACTATTGATGCGATTCAGTAGCTTAGGAATGCAGAGAAGGAGGGCTGGACTGATAACTAGAATCATAACATACTCTTGGCAGACTCGCAGGCAGAGCCAGGCCGAGCCGGGCACTGTGAGGCAGGAAGTAAGTGAAGGGTCAGGAGTACAGGTGGGGGCTGTATGTCCGGGCCCTTTTGAGGCCTAGAAACGGGGACTTTTCAATGAAATAACGTGCACACTGAGAAACGTGGCAACGTAGCTTTACATAGGCCTAATACTCGTAGCTTTCACGAGAACTGGAAACTGGCATACTAGAGATGGACACAACTGTAATTGCGTCTTTAATCGAACATGGGGGATACATATGCATATTAATCATGCACACATAACATAAGATGGGGGACACGTAGGGACACAGAACATGGCAAAATTTACTTTTCCACATTCCCTCCTTGTCACTACGTTTCCATCAGGAAACATCAATATTCATGATACCATCTATCATTTCATACAGTATCATCTGCTCGTCTCGAATATTCTTGGAACTGGATTTAGGACGGGACTTGGGACTAGGAATACAAGAGGTAGCACAAATGCCGCAAATCGCAGGGCCACATTGTATACAGAGGCAGCAACTGAATATGATCGCTACTGCAATACCTAGAAGGGACAACACTTTCCATCCCCAGGCGGAAATTATATTCCAGAACCAACCGGACCATGTCCAGGTGCCTGGATTTTGGTGTAACAGATGGGCAATTTTATGGAGTCTGGTTATAGCTGAATAAACAGACGGCGCGTTATTAGGAATGAAAATGCAGCAACTAGATCCGATGACTCTATATGCCCCGCCCCTATCGGCCAGTATGACGTCAAGGACGAGACGATTCTGGAGCACAACAATTCTCATAAAAGATTGCTCTTCGGTTAAGTTACCTAGAGCGGAGGTAGTCTCAATCACTACTGCTTCAAGGGTTCTGGTTAATCTACGTATCAGTTTACTATTCACGACAGTACCTAAGTAGGGAAAGACACCTTTATTGATATCTATGTATTGTTCTAGAGCAGTTTCAGTATAATCGACAATCGGAAGGTCTCTCTTGTGTCTAGTATGTACTAGGTGGGAGTTCCTATGATAGTCAGGTGGGGCTAGAAAAACTGGTGGCAGTAGGAAGGCAATGTAACAGGTTCCCTCCCAATCAAGGGGCAGACGAACATATGCGGTCTGACCACAAACAAAATAAGAATGACGTGAAGCTTTGAAAATAGATTTCCCACTGTCACTATACTTGACAATAGTAGTACAATCACTATGTCCTACATGTACGGAACCATTCTTTCCGACACATAATTCACCTTTGACTGGTAATACTGACATAGAGGGTAAGTCTGGAGTAGTATCAGACTGAACATTCAGGACCATGAAATTCGAAGAATAATTACCCAAATTATAAACTTCATTTTCTAGATCTAACCCTGTTCTGTGGGGAAGACCTTGCTTGTCTGGAAAACATGTACTGTTTAGAAAGGACATATCTGTCCAGGATGACGTTAACGTGGACCATGCTCCACACGAACCATTATGTGAAAATGGATAAGGAAACAGTGGCAGAACTCCCTTCGGTGTCTGGAAAGGGGGGAGTCGACCACACACCCAACAATTAGTGGCATTGCTGGTCTGGTGTGAATAATGTAACATGCGGATAAAGGAATTATTTCGCATAGCAAGACGATAAGATAGTTCATGAGGAGGCAGATCACTAAACGTATGCTCTACTGTAGCATTAGAGGACTTATTTACATGAGAAACTGGAAAATATAAATACAATGCATAACTTATGCAGGTAATCATAAGGCTGAGATATAGCAGAAAACATAAAATAATAATGCAACTTTTAGAGTTCTCACTAACTCTCTCTCTGTGGGGGTCTATTATATACATGTCAGAAACCGGTCTAACCGTTTCACCTAGGGGAGGACTTAGACAATCAAACTGGCTGACTTATTTTACTAGACCTTAATTTTAGCTTGTACTCCTGCTGCGGAGTTTTCTCTAACAGGGAGGAATCTGTATCATTGTCTTTTGCGGGACAGTCCTTGAGAATAGTACTTTGGCAGTCTTTGAAATCCTCGGAATCCTCGGAAATGTTCTTGGAAACAGTCTTTAGTCCATAAAATTTCTTTACGTGAGACAAATGTACCCAGCCCTTCCTGCCTTCCAGCTTGACGGCAGTACGGGTGGCCAAGAGGACTTGCTTCGGCTCCTTCCAGCGGGGCTCCAGCGGACTTGAACGATCAAAGTTCCTTACAAGAACCAAACTTCCAGGAACGATTTCATGCGGTGCCACCTCGGTATTGTCTGGAAATGCGGCGGCAACCTGTGAACGACAAGAGTGTAGGGCAGACATCAAGGAAGCTAGGTAATCTGTCAGCATATTACTTGAAACATCTGTAATACTTCGGGGTCTAGGTGTACCCCACATATTAGGGGGGCGGCCGAATACGACCTCGTACGGGGACAGACCTGATCTGGAATGTGCGACCATGCGCATATAAAACAGAGCAACTGGCAGAGCAACTAGCCAATCTACACCTTTCTCTTTACATATTTTGGCGATGCGGATTTTCAGGGTCTGATTATGTCTCTCTACTAGACCAGCTGCTTCAGGATGGCGTACACAATGGAACTTCCACTGGTACCCTAACAACAGGGAAACGTGTTTCATGAGCTCAGATGAGAATGGCTGGCCGTTATCAGAATATACGACCCTAGGGAGTCCATAACGGGGGAAGAATTCACGAACCAACTGCTTGGCAGTGGTCGCGGCTGTGTAATCTGGGACTGGATATGCTTCTGTCCACCTGGACAAAGCGCATACAACTACAAGGACATACTTGAAACCTCGACATCGCTCCATCTGAATATAATCCATCTGGAGGACCTCAAAAGGGTGGTCAAGGGGATGGAATCCACCTTGTTCCACCGGGACACTTTTACCTGGATTAAACTGGCAACATATCATACAGGTACGGACTTTCTGCTTGGCTGCGGCTCGTAAATGCTTGTTAAACCAAATGTTCTGGATACTGTCTAACATGGCTTTCTCTCCTAAATGTGCTGGACTATGTGCGGTATTGATAATGACTTGAACCATAGAGTCGGGGAGAAACCATGTGGCTTTACCCTTCGTCACCCATCCCTGATCTGTCTGGACCCCTCCTTGTTCGGACCATTTCTTGATTTCATCGGGAGTAGCATGTAACTGGATATCTATGACATCTTGAGTAGGGTCCTTAACTGTCATACAGGTAGTCGGATCTGGAGTATGTGTCTGTGTCGGATTAACTGACATGTCTGGAGTCTGTGCTGTAAGCTTGGCTGTGCGATCTGCTAGATCATTACCTTGAGAAATAGTGTCAGTAACTTTCGTATGTGCTTGGCATTTCATGATAGCAATAGATGTCGGTAAATGTATGGCATCTAACAGAGCTTGAATAAGGAGACCATGCTGAATCTTGGTTCCATGAGAAGTCATGAAACCTCTCTCCTGCCAGAGCACTCCGAAGTCGTGTACGACTCCGAATGCGTAGCGTGAATCTGTGTAAACATTAACTTTCAGGTTCTTGGCGTGTATGCAGGCTTGTGTCAGAGCAACTAGCTCTGCTGCTTGAGCAGACAGGGTGTCAATACGGTGTGTTTCTATAACTTCAGTGTCAGTAGTCACTGCATACGCGGCTACTAGTTCTCCTGTACTTGTTCTCATACATGAACCATCCACATAAAGTGTCAGGTCGGGATCTGGTAATGGAATATCTGCCAGATCTTGTCTTGACTTAGTCATAGTGTTAACTACTTCCACACAGTCGTGTGTGGCAGGATTCGAATTAACTGACGGTAACAGTGTAGCAGGATTTAGAACGTTGCAGCGTCTGATTTCTATGTGTGGCTGGAACAGTGTCAGTTCATAACCTGTTAAACGTGCAATTGTCAAGTGCTGAGTCTGTGTTCGGTTTAAAAGAACTTCCACGGAGTGTGGAACTTGTACTGTCAAGGAATGCCCTAATACTATGGAATCACTTTGTCTGATAGCTAGTGCTGTGGCTGCAACTGACTTGAGGCATGCAGGCAGAGCCTGGGCTACTGGATCTAATGTGCTCGAAAAATAAGCACAGGGCTTGTATTGACCTGCTTGATCTTGTGTGAGAACAGATAATGCTGTACCATCACGTTCTGTGACGAAAAGTGTAAAAGGCTTACTATAGTTCGGTGTAGCTAGAACAGGAGCTTGGCATAAAGCTTTCTTTAACTCATTGAAACTAAGTGTATGTTCAGATGTCCAAGGGAGGACAGTCGATACGGCTGCCTCCTGTGTCGTTAACTGTATCAGTGGCTTGGCTAGAAATGCATACTGAGGAATCCATTGTCTGCAATAAGAAGTAAGGCCGATAAAAGCACGTACCTCCTTCTGGGTCTTGGGCTGAGGAAGACTCGCTATTAGCTGTATACGGTCTGGTGTCAACTGCCTACCCCACTTGGACAGTAAGTGGCCTAAGTAGATCACTTGCTGGACACAGAATTGAAGCTTCGAAGGGGACACCTTGTGCCCCATTTCGGCTAGGAAATACAAGACTGTAAGTGATGCTCGCTCGCAAGCACATTCAGAACGGGCTGTGATCAGTAGATCATCGACATACTGGAGCAGGGCAGTGTCAGCTGGCATGTGAATGTTGTCTAGTTGTCTCTTAAGTGCTTGACTATAAATGCTAGGACTTTCTGTGAATCCTTGAGGAGCTCGTGTGAATTTATAGCTCCTTCCATTTAAACAAAATCCGAAAAGAAACTGGCTATCTGGATGAATGGGGACACTGAAAAACGCGTTCTTGAGGTCTATGACTGTAAAAAATGAGGCTTCGGAATCAATGGCTGTCAATAGGGAAGAGATATCTGGAACAACTGGGTACTGGGGAATAATACATTTATTGAGTTCTCGAAGGTCAATCACTAATCGATATACTGGGGGTGCATTTGGATCAGTACGTTTCATGACTGGAATGATCGGAGAATTACATACATTGGAGTCAGTTTCTACAACTACTCCTTGAGCCATGAGCTCGTCAATAATTTTGGATAAGGCTGCTACAGCCTCAGGTGGTAATCTGTACTGTCTGATTCGTGGTAACACTACACCTGGCTTGAGAGTCACACGATGGGGTGTGATTTGCATATAACCTACATCAGTTGGACCTTGCGCCCATAGATGCTGCGGAACATTAGACAATCTCGGATCAAAATCACGTAATACATAGTGACCCTTGAAGTCACGTAAAAACAAGCGTATTCCCTCGGGGGAACAACATATGACTGCACCTAATTCTTTCAGTGTCTTAATACCTAACAGATTTTCTGGACACGACTTCGTAAGTAACAGATCAGTAGTGCGGGACAATGGACCTACTTCTAGAGTAACTGGCTTAGATATCTCGTTTACAATAGGCTTTCCTGAAAATCCAAGGGAAACATTTCTAGAGCCTGAGAGCGGAGCCCCTGGAACCTCGTTGTGACTAATGGTGGTCCTACTTGCCCCTGTATCAATCAGAAACTTTCTGTCTTTCCCTAGTACTTGACTATGAACATAGGGACCCTCTTGATCTACAGGAATCTCGATGAGAGGCAAGCCTACCTCCCTCTCTAGGCTGTTTCATGAATACTGTTGATACTCTGGATACTCGGACTGAGCATACTGGTACATCTGCTGTGTAACATGCTGAGTTGCAGCAATAGGCTGCGGTGCTGGAACTGTCTGTTGTGCATTCTGTGGCTGAGAAGTCTGTGAAACTTGTTCTTGTCTAGGCGGACGTGGTCTTTCTTTAGTTTTACCAGTGGCTATATTATGTTTCAGAACTGCACACTCGTTTATGAAATGACCTGGCTGTTTACAATAATTGCATGTCCCTTTAACGGGAGCTGCAGGATGACTGGCTTGATTCGGACCCCTCTTCTGACTGTCTTGTGGAATAGACTGTGCAACTAGTACTTTCATTTTCGTGTCTTTCATACGTTTTCTCTCGTGTTCTTGCTCTTCTCTGATTCTATTCTGATGATACTGGAGCATCTGTAACATCTGGGACGGGGTACTAGCTTGCCATGTACTTTCGACTTTCAAAACTCGATTCTTAACTTGTGGACTTGAATTCTCGACTAGTTTAGTAACAAAAAGATGAGGGTATGACTCGCTACTTGTCTTGAGGCCACTGTTAATACTAAAGCATTTCTCAAATCTAGAATAAAAATCACTAGTGTCTTCGTCTTGTTTCTGTTTACAGGCTGAGATTGCATCCCAGTCTTCCTTTTTAGTGGCTAACAATCTGGGCAAAACTTGTATTAACAGTTCTGGTAATTCTTTACATTTCTCTCCAAGACCAGTACCTGGTACTCGTATCTTATCTTCAGCTTCTAGAGCTGCCCAATCGATCTTTTTCTCTCCCACCTCCCATTCTTTTTCCTTGAGTTTTTCATATACCCCTGCGGGCAACAGGACTTTTAACATTTTAATAATATCTGGATACGTATATTCTCCCATACGGAGCATGTCCTTTAATTCTCGGTGGAACCCTGCTGGATCTTTGTCGTGACAAGGAATTAATTTCTTCATCTCTAAGAGTTCCATTTTTGTAACTGGGGTGTAAACAAATACTCGTTGCATTTCACCATCTGCTGTCCTGACTGGGTGTACTTCTCGTAACGGATTCTGTCTATCTATGTAAAACGGTTTACTTTCTGGAGGTGAGACATGAACAAAATGCGGGTTCAAAAACATACTATATTTGTGGCGCTGTTCTAGAATGACACTAATTAAATCGGTACCTAAACCTTTCCATCTATACTGGAGTAACTCGTTCAGGACATCATGTAACGGACCTGGATCAGAATGTTGACCCTCATATAATGTGATGAGGTGCTGAATCATATACATACCCACCAGTCGTTGCTCGGCTGGGGGCAATTTCAGAAACATTTGTGCCACTATTTCGTCTGGAAAAGTGGTAGAATCAGTAGCCCATCGGACTGCTGATCGGGCGAGTTCTTGTTCATGCATAGTACTTAATTCACTATAACCGATTCGTGATTTCAGAATGTGATTGGTAGCTTGAAATACTTGTTCCAGAGAACCTTGTTCTGGTGCTGGATGATGAAAGATTTTCTTGTGTTCTAGGCGTAAATGGCGGTCTGGAAATCTAGATTTTCCTACATACGCTATTCTGGCGGTATTCTCGTCCTCTACCTCTTCTGTAGGAGAGTCATTCTCTTTCTCGCTTACTTGTGCTGTTTTACGTTGTTCGTGTAACCTTATT
The DNA here is from genome assembly GCF_964261635.1 of Lissotriton helveticus. Lineage (NCBI taxonomy): Eukaryota > Metazoa > Chordata > Amphibia > Caudata > Salamandridae > Lissotriton > Lissotriton helveticus. The sequence continues at coordinate 710,089,419 of NC_136059.1, read as the reverse complement.
ATTTCCTTACGAATTTTCTTGTACATACTCTCTATACTACTGATGGTTCTGTGCTTACCCTCGGCTATATTATCACTCCACCTTGTCAGGATTCTCATTTCGGCCGGATCTTTGGTCGGATAATCTTGTTCCCTTATTAAACAATTAATCAGAAACTTTAATATCATGAGCTGGATCTCAGCTTTCCTTTGGGACATGGCTTCGCCAATACTTTCTGGATCATCCCCTGTACGGATGAAACGATATATTCTGTCTAGATCTTCTTTCATATTCGGTAGGGTGTCCAAATACCCGGTCACCCGTCTTACACGTATGGAGTATATAACCGTACTATCATCGCCTGTGACTGGATCATAATGGCATTCAGTAAGAGCTCGTCGGATTTCTGCAACGGACTTATATTTGGCCGTACGCTGTAACGCACGTTCATGTAACTCGACTAACGTTACACGTTGGTGTGGTGGCGGGGTATCAGGAGGACCTCCTCCTGAGGCCCCTATACTGGAATCGCCGACTGATACTCTTCGTGCTGGCGCGGCGGGAAATTGTAATGTGGACTGGACCGGGGGTACCGTAACAGGTACTTCGGTGACTGGAGGAGCAGGATTTACATTATTTACAGGAACTGGCGGAACAGGATTTGCATATTCCGGGACTGTGTCGTCCAAATAGGACGAAATAAAAATATCAGCTGCGGTCGGTTTGTGACGTAGCTTAGTCGGAACTAATGGTGGCGGAAAATTGCTGGATGCCTCCGGGGTCGCCTTTGGCAAGCCCTCGGCAAGAAGAGGATACATACCCTTAATGAGGGCATTCCTCTGTCTGTCTGACTGTTCGGTTTTAACTCGTTCACCTATCTCGATTAATTCCCTTTCTTGGGCTCTTTCTATGGATTCTCTACTTAATTCTGACTTTCTGATTTCTTTTTCGGTTCTTTTATGAGATTCTTTGCGCCATAACTCGATGGCATCTTTCTGTGACTGTCTGGCTTTCTTTTTCCATAATGCTTCTTCTACTCGCATGATGCACTCGGCATCCCATGTACCCGATACGGGCCATCTGTACTTTTCTTCTAACTGTTTGGTGTACTCTACCCATAAATCTAGATGCAATATGGCACTTATGCCATGCTTCTGATACATAAAGTGACCTGGACTGTCCCTAGGCGGGACAGGAACTGCTTCTTCTAACAGACCTTTTCTAGTTCTTAACTGACGTAGTCTGGAAAATAAGGGCATGACTGGACTGTAATCTAGACACAATACAATACACAATGAACCCGATAATTACACCACTTTCATACCACGACATTAAAATACATGAATGACATTTTAAAATAACAGTTCTGACAAAATACTACCTGGAATACTGGAAACAGAATACATGAATTTTCTCGAGAACAGAACTGACTAGAACAGAGACTAGATGCACTGCTGAAACAGTACGAAACTTACCGGTCTCATAAAGAGACACGTCAGGACCCGCATCCACCGGAGTGGGCACTTCGTTTTGGGTTTGTGTACCACCAAAACCCACGGACCAGAGTCAATTAGATTGACCCTGTCTAGATACTACCCCAGCAACGGTACTCACCGGGCAGCAAGAACGGAAGGCCTCGGACTGGACTGGACTGCTTCGACGCCAGACGGACACACTTCGGACTTCTGTTACGGGTGGGCCTCCGGATACCTCGGACCTTGGACTCTCGGCTTGGGCTCTGGTCGGGACTCGCCGCGTTCCTCCACCGCCTCGTCTGGATGCTGGACCGCAACCTCCGTCTCCTCCGTGGGCCTGAGGGATACTTGAAGCAGAAATATCTGCATGTGCACGGTATGGTTCCGTCACGGCTGCAGAGGATCAGGGGGCATACGTGGCTTCACTGGCGCGTGGGGAAAGGGCAAGTCCCTAATCGGGCGCCATTATGTGGTATATAAATAAATAATACCGGATCTATTTTTGACTGGACATAGTAATAACAGATAGCTCAATAAATAAGAGTCAAGATTCGAGGTAGTAGGAGTTTGCAGGTTTAATACAGCATAAGGAAAGGAACAGGACAACCTGCACAGGAATAGGATGGCAGCGCTGCCGGGGGCAGGATCAAGGGAAAGGATAACTTTTAATAACAATGCACAAGCATATATACTAAAACAATTGCATTACAATACATATGATAGGCGGAGCAGTGGGTGTGGTCAATAGCAGTCGCGAAAGATAAGGGTGAAAGTGGGTGTAACAGGAGGTGTGTACATAGACATGTGATGTAAACGTAACAGGATATGTCAGAAATGGGGCGGAAACATGGAGGGGGCTACCCGAGGAGCCGGGACCTCTAACCTAGTGGTGCGCGCAAACTGACAATGACGTGTTACTAGGAGAAGCTGGGGGCTATGACTTCTGCGCTAGGAGCAGAGACGAAAGTCTGGAGAGTCAGGGCGACATGTACCTAGACATTATCTAGTATCTGATGTTTAGAGAACATGTTGATATAAACTAAAAGTTATCGGGGTAAAGGCTAACAGACTCTAAGACTGGTGCATGCATTATTCTACATGTAGTGCGTGTTGAAGAATATTAAATGACCATTAATACAGTATTTCTCTTACATGGAGACGTAAAGGCTAGATGATGACGGAAACTATTGATGCGATTCAGTAGCTTAGGAATGCAGAGAAGGAGGGCTGGACTGATAACTAGAATCATAACATACTCTTGGCAGACTCGCAGGCAGAGCCAGGCCGAGCCGGGCACTGTGAGGCAGGAAGTAAGTGAAGGGTCAGGAGTACAGGTGGGGGCTGTATCGCTCCTCAGCGAGGGCTCAGGAGACAGGAGGTGAATCTGGTGTCCGGGCCCTTTTGAGGCCTAGAAACGGGGACTTTTCAATGAAATAACGTGCACACTGAGAAACGTGGCAACGTAGCTTTACATAGGCCTAATACTCGTAGCTTTCACGAGAACTGGAAACTGGCATACTAGAGATGGACACAACTGTAATTGCGTCTTTAATCGAACATGGGGGATACATATGCATATTAATCATGCACACATAACATAAGATGGGGGACACGTAGGGACACAGAACATGGCAAAATTTACTTTTCCACACACCGCCACCATTTTAAACCCCGTCCGCCGCAGTACCCCCACCATACTAATATAGCGGGGGGAAATGGGTGGTGGGTGGGCTAGGATGTAGCGTGGATCGCCACCGCCATGCTGGCAGTGGCGATCTGCCCTACATCCTAATGGGCCCCTAAGTGTATACTGGAAAGAGTTGTCGCACCTAACGTCAACTTCAGCATCTTTCTCCACGACTGGCGGAGCCAATGTCCTGCTAACCCAGAGACTAAATTGGTTCAAGATGCTTTCAGAGAACCCTGTTTACATCTGAGGACATTTCCTCCTGAGGCTCTAGGGTCCAGAAGATTAGGAGACAGAAGAAGCAGTTGCCTGCCTCTGCTTACCCATGTAAGTATTTCTCCTGTATATAAACACAGACACACACACAAACTTCATTTTTTTATCCATTTTTGATTAATTGCTTTCCTAATAGTAGACAGTCTTTCATAGAAAATGTTAAGTCCCATGTCATAGTAAACGGATTGGGAAAACATTGGAGCATCTCTTCTGGATCAGAGTCAGTAGTTATATGCAATGAGGACTGTTTTAGACCCTTGGTCAAATCACACTTGACAGGTATTTCCAGATACAACTCTTCTTTTTCAGGTATTCCATTATTCCTGATAGTTTCATTCTTAGCCCCAGAGTAAATAGTTCAATATTAAGACAATTTCAACTTAAATCTTCCAGCCTGCCATAAGAATTCAAAATTTGTCAGATTGTACATTTAACCCCATTTTAAGGGCCTATAACAATAGGGTCATTATTAGGTCTACATTACCAAAAGAATTGTGAGTAGCTGTTTGCTTTACATCATGCACGCAAATATTTTAGTCATCAACAATTATGTTACACCTCAGAAAGAGTTTTGCAAGTGTCTCACCGAGAACTACTGCAAATTTAGCACAAGACAAAGTGGGTCTGTAAATCAACTCTGTGCTAGTCAACTAGTTGACTTCAAGCTAGTATACTTTGGTATTTTAGAAATACATAATGCATTTCTGCTGCCTCCTTGCACTGGTGCACTGTGAGCTGCCAAGCACCAATGCAGGCACCCTTGCACCATAGGAGGTCTTATATCCTTTTCTTTAAAAAAAAATTCAGAGCAGGAACAAAGTCTCTGAGTACTATAATTGTTGGTGCAACATGTTTGTTCATGTTGCAGTGAGCTAATCAGAATGCTAACTCCTTTTGGAGCCTCACTCCTCTAGGAGCGCGGTGGCCCAAAGGTAAATGAATTTCCCTCGGCCCATCAGAATGCTCTAATTTTTTTACTTTGAATTCAAAGGACTTTCACAAGAGTCCCTGGAACTCCACTGTTCAGATATACAATTATTTCCATAATTCTCCAAAACTACTGAACATATTTTCATAAAATCACAGAAAGCACACTTTCTGGACCAAGCTCTAGTTTTCTGCCAAATTTGGTGGAATTCTATTCAGCCATTTTGGCTGTAGCCTGTTATAAAAAAAGTCTATGTAAAATGCATAGGAAAATTTGGTTATGGGACCCCCTTTTTTCTCAGCCCCCACTTTATGGATCATCCTAAACTTTCCAGGGAGGAGCAGAGGTGAATGACATTTTTTTCTGAAAGTTTTGTGAAGATTCATTAAATGGTCCCAAAGTGATTAGAAACCATAAATGCTCTCTTCCTATTGAAGTGCAAACCTGACTGTAACAACCGCTGAACACTAAAATGATCTCCCTTTACAAATTATCTTATTAAATATATATTTCCTTGTAGTGCTGCTGTGGTTCCTGTGTTTGAAGGGTATGGGGATCATTGGATACATTTATTACGCAGTGGCAGTTGGTCAGGACCATGTTTCCATTTAAAATACATTTTTTGGTATGCTAATGACTTTGACCAATCTTCACAAAACTTTCCCCAAAAAATCATTTGTTCCCTATTCATTTTTCTATAGGAAAAATGAACAGTGATACTGCAAGAACTGCTGAAGTGAATTTTACCAATTTTTAGCAGAAAGCTAAATTGTGGTCTAGAAAGTGTGTTTTTGTGATTTAATTTCCTTTCAATATTTTTTAAAAAATTCAGCATCAAAATGTATGTGTATTCTGGCTCCTGTGAGATTTCTTTAAGAGTCCAGCAGGATCAGGTAAACAGTTTAAAAAGAATAGACGAGGTGGGTGTCCATTTGGGTTTGGGGCGATTGGCCAGTGATGGGGGATTGGGTGCTGGGCTTGGCTGAAGGATTTGCATGGCAGGCAGTTGGCTGGCCACAGAGAACTGAGCGCAGGGCCTGGTTTGGCCAACCTCCCCATCATACACGTCTGAATGCCATGCGTAGCAGGGGTTTGGCTGCCCAAGGGGGGTAGCGCACAGAGCCTGGCCACAGGTGGGTGGTTGGAATAGTCAAGTATGGTAATAAAAATGTACTGTCTGTTAAAAAAACCCTAGAAATTCACTGACAAAAACAAAGGTTAATGTGACATTATAGTAAGGTATGGTAATAATATCTTACTTTACATAATAAAACTGTAGAAATTTGTGAAAAAAACAGAGGTTAAAGTAATGCTACAGTTTGGTTAAAATGTCAGTTAAAATATCATTTTAAACAAAAAAGCTCTTAAATTCATTTGGTTACAGTTTACTTTGTTAACAATAAATTTCACCCCAGCCATGCACATCTTATGACCACACATATTGCTTCATTCGTGACATGTTCAATGACATCTCAAATTACATAATTAAGGACATCACTGAAGACATCATCCAATGAGTGTGGCAGTTTGCTATTCACATTTGATACTGAAAGGTATTTAGAGTGCTATTTGAAAAAGGTAACCTTTTGCTCAATGCTTGGCCTTCTAAGGGGGCTTGCGACATAAGTAGAGAGAGTGAGCTCTCCGTGAAGAGTTGTTCACATGACAAAAGCTGTCTGTGGAAGTGGGTTCACCACCTAACAGGGTTTTTGATTCAGAGTCAGTAGGTAGGGGGGTCTCCATGAAATGTTATGCACAGGGTGATGGCTGTCCTTAGTAAGACCTTGGCATCCAAATGGGACTTGAGTGTCTCAAGAGAGTATCCACTCTGTGAAGAGTTGTGCACATGGTGGAGGCTCTGCGTGGTAGGGGTTTGCCCATCTAATGGGGTTTGGGTGTCTCAAAGGAGTGAGCTCTCCATGAAGAGCTGTCCACAGGGTGGAGGCTGTGTGTAGTAAAGGCTTGGCCACATAATGGGACTTTTGATGTCTGGAGGGAGTTGGCTCTCCATAACAATTTTGCAAAGAGTGAAACCTGTGTATAGTAGGTGCTTGGGCATCTAATGGGGCATGGATGTTTGGAGGTAGTGGAATCTCTGTGAAATTTGTGCACATTGCAAAGGATGTGCATAGTAGGGTTTGGCCACCTAATGGTGCTTGTGCGCCTAGAGGCATATTTCAAACGTTTTACTGGTTTATAGAGGAACATGAATAGCAGTATGGTGGATAATGTGTTCAGTGATGTCAATCAGTGATATTAATAATGTCATTTGACATGTCATCAGTGATGCCATAAATGATGTCATAGAACATTTCATAAGTGATGTAATTTTTGAGGACATGCACTGTCCCTGGCCGGTCCACAAGTTATAGTTAGCTCTGCTAACTGTAACTAGTGGATTTCTGTGTTTTTTAGATCAAAACAGTAATATTGTCACTGACATAGTCACCTATGATGTTACATTTATACTGACATATGCACCTACCTATAAAGTTACTTTTACTTTTGTTTTTAGAGGAAATAAAAACAAATATTTATATATCCATAGTAGTGTTCTAGTCACTCTTCTCCAGGACGCAACTGTAAGTGTGTGCATACTGGTGGGGAGCCTGCCATTACAAAACCACTCACCAAGCACAGAGATGCACACTCTGGTGAGAAGTATCCACACGACTTCAATCTGCTTCATGTAGCAATTTATTACAGTGTGATCATGTGAATACTCCTAACCTCCCTTTACCACTACAACCCCTAAACTGTACCATTACCCTTACCTCCCTTTACCACAGCCCACCCCATAACCCTAAAATGACTGTTACCTCCCTTTCGCGCTGCCCATTCAAAATCCTAAATTAACCTTAGCACCCCTTATCGTTGCCCACACCTGAAGCCTAAAATGACCCATATCTCCCTTTACTAAATTATATATATATTCACTGAAAAAACCATAGGTTATAGACCATATATAGTTAGGAATTAGCATTTACAAAACCTTGAAAATTCACTGAAAAAACCATAGGTTATACACCATATATAGTTAGGAATTAGCATTTAAAAAACCTTATTTTACTCACACAAAACCATTGAAATTCCATATATAGTTAGTTGCACTAACTATATATCGCGCACCCGCAATCCACTGCTGATCATGTCACATATTACATCATTCATGACATGGTCAGTGACATCACTGATGACATCTCAAATGACATCACTGATGAGATCACTGATGACATCTCATTTGACATCAATGACCACATCACTGATGATATCATTCATGTGACAATACAATGCATCTCCTCACGTTTTAATATAACCTCTGTTTCACCCAGTGTTAAATACAGAGTATAATTTTTGAAACCATTGACACACCAATACTAGTTACTACATACGTACTCACTGATTCCTACGTCTACACACACATTCACTCATTCACCCATACAATCATTCATACATACAATCACTCATCTTTACAACACTATCATATGCACTCATACACCTATACAGACACTTACACTCTGCCACTCATCCATGGAGTTACTCACACACCTAGTCAGTCCTGTAAAGAATCAATCACACTTCCATTTTCTTGTCTATACAGTTAAACATAGAGCACCTTACATTTTCAAACATATACTAACACATACTTACTTTCTTATACAATCATTGATACAAGTACACATTGATCTGCACAGAGTCACACACCTCCCAGCCAGCCACACACACACTCAGTCTCCTATACAAATACTTGGACAATCAATCAATAACCCATATAGTTAATCATATAGCTACTGATCAACACATGCAGCAGTTTACAGAACAACAGACATAATGATGCACAAATTAAGACAGTTTAGTCACTAACCCATGCACTCAGTGAGACACATTTAATCACTCACTCATACATTCAGTCATGCACCTACTAAATCCTTCGTCCAGACACTTATACATCTACTCATTCTTCAATATGTAAAACATATTTAAACTTTACAGAAACACACAGTCACTGGATGATGTCATCAGTGATCTCATCAGTGATGTCATTTGAGATGTCATCAGTGATGTCATCAGTGATGTCACTGACCATGTCATGAATGATGTAATATGTGACATGATCAGCAGTGGATTGCGGGTGCGCGATATATAGTTAGTGCAACTAACTATATATGGAATTTCAATGGTTTTGTGTGAGTAAAATAAGGTTTTTCAAATGCTAATTCCTAACTATATATGGTGTATAACCTATGGTTTTTTCAGTGAATTTTCAAGGTTTTGTAAATGCTAATTCCTAACTATATATGGTCTATAACCTATGGTTTTTTCAGTGAATTTCAATGGTTTTTTAATAGCAAATATCATAAGCTGTCGAATGTCAAGTACGTGGTAAGTAAAAACATTTTCGTGTTTATGCACACTGATCTGCTTTGAATGCTGCCCCCCACCCCTCATTTCTATTAGGAGTACTCTCTCTTTGCAGATAGTGAAGGGTAGTTAACGCAGCCCTTTGCCCCCTTTGTAATCCGTCGTGCCTGCTTCTCTCTCCATTTGATTGATTGTTCTCTTTGGTTCATTCTCTATTTACAAACAAGCACAGAGTCGCAATACTCTGTTTAGTCTTTGCAGATTGCGAAAAATCGTGTAAAAAAACAAAAGGAATCGAGCAAAATCAGTAGGCCACTAATGGGATCTCTTTTTGACCTCGCTAAAATAGAAACATTAGGAACAACCTGTTGAAAATAGCAATGCGTATGTACATAAGCGGCGTTCATTTGTGTTCACAGTACCCCTTGTTGATTGTTTGAATCGAGCATTGAATTGTTCGAAGTTAATTCTCTTAAGGATCTTCTCTGCCTGCAAACGAGGAAGAATAGGAATATTCTCTCTCCCTTTGCAGATAGTGAAGGGTAGGTAACGTAAGCCTTTAACACGTCGTACCTATTTCATTCCTCATTGATTGATTGATTGTCCGAACATTGACTGTTTGGGAATTAGTTCTTTTTGGAGGTATTCCCTGTTTGCAAATAAACGTAGGAAAATCTTTGCAAGTAGTGAAAGGGTACGTAATGCGGACCTTTCTCCCCCGTTGTAATCTGTCATGCCTATCTACTCCCCACTGATTGATGCACCTGTTTCACCCGGACCATTTACTAGAGATACGTCATCTGGCCCGACCAGAGAGCACCCCTAGTGAAAAGGACATATGCAATAATAACGAAGTGATCACTGTATCCTGTTAACAGAAACTTTAGCATGAAACAACCTGGAAAGAAAAGAATAGGAAAACGAAAATCAGTAGGCCACTGATGAACATGAACTTTTATTAAACAACGAACAAAGAGATCGATAACATAACGTAATGATAAAACCTATTAATGTCCTAGAAACAAGAAAACGTTAAAATATGCCAGTGGTGAGAGACCAGAAAAACAGTAAGAGAAACCAAATCACCCCTCGCTGTCCCACCGCCTGCCACGCCCAAAAAATCGATAGACTAGGGAAAATGCAAGTCAGTAGAACATCCGCCCCCACTCTGGAAACTTCCAAGGTGGGGCAGGGTTCCGGCTACGCCCAGCCGGGAGCAGCCCATATAAGGCAGGTCCTGCTGCCACGCCTCGGCCAGGAGATCCTAACGTAGGGTGTAGCCGGAGGAGAGGCCGAGGCCAGCGGGACCCGGCCAGGGGATTGCCTTTACAACGCTGAACAGTTGCAGGGGGGGGGAATGTCTCCTCGACCCTCCCCTCTCTCTCCCAGTCCGGCCGCGGTGGCCCTTGAGAGTTGCAGGTAGTCCCGCCACATGCTCTTCCGGTCCGGCCACCAACGGTCGGGGGGCCGAGGCCGACGGGATCCGGCTGCAGCCGATAAACCAAGAAACCCGTTCATGGGGCCAGAGCCAGGGGCGTCCGGCCGACATCTACCGGAAGCCCGGCCCGAAGACGGACGGGACACTTCTTCTTTCTTGAATAATGGCTGCGACAACACTGGGGGGGGGTGTCTTGCACATGCCTCCGACCCCCCCCCCTCGTCCTCATCGCCTGGTCCGGCCATAACAAATCTCAAGCGAGACGCCGTGGGGTGCACTGGGAGGGAGAGACGGTGCGAACAGGCCTCTCCCGCCTCCCCAGGTGGAGGCTTCCCAGCTGCACCCTCAGCGCTCCAGGTGCCCGGAAAAGGGTTCTTCCACTGTGGCCATGCTGCAACGTCTCGCCCGGCAGGGTGGAGCCCGTCCGCTCATGTGATCGCCGGTAGCTGCCGAACTCTCAAAATGGCGGTCGACCTGGCAAGAGCGGGCCCAGCATAAAGAAATGGCCCGGTCACTGGTTGACTCCACCACCGTAGTCCTCCACGACCTTGAAGATTCTAGAGGAGCCGCGGGAGTCTCCGACCCCCGATGGGGAATGACTGCCATGATCGCCCGTGGAGTGACGAAACTGTATCCGCGGGACGTCGGCGCTCCCATGCTGGCGCCAGCCTCACTTTGAATTACTAGAATCCTGCAGACCTCACTTCCGGTGAAAGCACAGTGTGACCCGGTAGGAAAAATTATTGCACCCCCTCCCCTTTTTGACTGATAGTTCAAACCACCGATCCTTTCCTTTGCCCTTTTAACGGAACTTTGGACTGCCTCCCCCTCTTTTACATTTTCTAGAGAAAACAAAACATTAACCACTACATTAGCATAGCAGTTGACACCAGAACTGTTTTCAAATTGAAAACCAACAACATCTTCAACAGAATCCTTTTTGTTTCTGCTGTGACCCTGCTACAGCACAGGCATTGTCCCCAGCAGTAATTCTGCAATGCCGGTAAGAATAGCTGTGGTGCCTACTGGACTCACTCACCCCCGCGGCGCCCCACGCCGTTATTTGCTGGGCGGCAACTTACTAGACATCACCTTCGTGCCATCTAGATTTCAGCGCGTTCTGCTGCCTTGGAACTATTCGCACAACAGACCGCTACTGACATTTCATTATTGGTGCTGTCAATTTCAATAAATCTATTGGATAATTCAAAAGAAATTGCCACGGTCTCTTCGTTGTTTAAATGTTTTTACTGTTTTTGTTTTGTTGTATATATTTATATGTTATTAAAGTTTTATATTCCTACTACTTTGTTGGAGTGCTATATATTTTTAATGTGACACATAATTGTAAAAACTTTGATGTACAAAGAGTCATTCCTGGAATCTTCCGCTTCAGGCTCGGTCCCCTCCCCAATCACAATACAGGATGGTTTTCAGATAGTAGGAACACGTGTGGTGTGACGGATCTCATCGGGTGTGGGCCTTGATCTACTATAACTCCTTTGAAGAGGGGTGATTCTTTACAGCTGGGGCCATAAACTACATCTGCAGGGCTAGCTGATAGCCTGGACAATCGGACACAGAGGAAGAGGAGTGTCAGAGGGTGCGGTAGTGAATAGGGCGAAAGGGAGGTGTCCGGCGGGCACAGAGTGTGATTCTCAGGGAAGAGCAGCGCAGATGGGGGGAGGTTTATTGCCCATGCATAAGACAGAGAGCGGTGGTGACCAGTGCCTGGGGAAGATGCTTGCGTGGGTGAGGAGCCATGCTACGAATCGACAGCGTGCAGAGAGTGGGTCTGGTCAAGACATCTAAAATGGCTGCCGTGCACGACAAAAGTGTGGCATTTCAAAAAAGGCAAGATGGCGCAGACAATGTTTTTCAACACTTCCTCATTTCCTTCGAATCGAACGTTAACAGACGTTGGGGCATATTACCAAAGTTAAGCGATATTTATCGCTAACGATGCTTACCAACGAATTTTTTACCACTAAGCATCGTCAGAAATTATCGAAGATAAACCTTGCTATTATCAAGGTTTATCGCAAATGCGATAATAAACGGCCGCAATGCATGAATATCGCTAAAAACTCAGCGATATTCATGCATTACCGAGCTAATGCTCTTAGCCATGTTATCCACCTTCCATTGGATAACATGGCTAAGAACTGCTCAGGGCAGGTGTTACTTTTTGGAGATATTCGCGCTTAGCGCGAATATCTCCAAAAGTTGGTAATAGGAGATAGATATCTTGCATGTTGTAATGCAAGTTATTGTGGTATATGGAACTCATACCATAATCTCTCAGGAAAGCAGAAACTGATCCTTTTGGGACCGCCTAAAAAGGCCTAGGGGGTGAGGAGTACTCTACTTTGCCCCCTTTTCACGTTCCGAACTATTTTATTTTACTCTCTTCTGTAATTACACAAAATAGCAGCGATAAGATGCATCGGAGACACACAGTGAGAGAAAGGAGGCCGGAGATGAAGAAGAGATGTCAAATACACATTGGAGATAATATAGTGGCAGAAGGGAAGTAAATATGAGTAAACTTACCATGTAACATAAAAATGTTGCACTCTATACTATAAGTCTCATTTTATACTACAATCACTTCGCTACAACCTCATAAATTAAAAATAAAAATGAATAATGTCTCAAACAATTTTTGATTTCTAAATATAAATTTATTCTTCAGAATTTTCTAAATTTGAAAGAACTAGTAACATGTCCTCATCAGCAATGTCCTCATGAAAAGTCTCCAATGATGATTCTTGTAACTCTATGGTCTCCAAACACTCGATAAATTTGCCATCAAGAGATTGATCAAAAAAATCATTCAAGTCATCTCCTCCTTGTGACAATATTTCATTATTGGTGCTGTCAATTTCAATCAATGTAGTGGAATCATTCAAGTCATCTCTTCGTGACAATATTTCATTATTGGTGCTCTCAATTTCAATCAATGTAGTGGAATCATTCAAGTCATCTCCTCCTTGTGACAATATTTCATTATTGGTGCTGTCCATTTCAATCAATCTAATGGAATCATACAAGTCATCTCCTCCTTGTGACAATATTTCATTATTGGTGCTCTCAATTTCAATCAATGTAGTGGAATCATTCAAGTCATCTCCTTGTGACAATATTTCATTCTTGGTGCTGTCCATTTCAATCAATCTAATGGAATCATACAAGTCATGTCCTCCTTGTGACAATATTTCATTATTGGTGCTCTCAATTTCAATCAATGTAGTGGACAATTCAAAAGAAATTGCCACGGTCTCTTCATTGTGAGCCATTTTATTTTGAAATTGCTTGCTGTAAATTGCAGAAAAAAATAATCACTTTCATTTATCGTTTTTAGTAATACATAATATAAAACTAACTTTATCAAGTATTTAGTATAACAGAAGGACTGCAAATAAATAACAGAAAACATTTTTCAAATTATCTTCAAGTGTACAACATAGTTCCCCTTACAAATTAACAACTCACCTTTTTAAAAGTAGGAGAAGTGTTAGTACTGTGTAAATCAAACACCAGAAATTCACCACCAAAAATTCCTCACAAATGTACCTCAGACAGTAGTATCACAAAATGGCTGTGGTTTCCTCTCATTTGAAATATATACATAACCAATTAACTTTCATCACACACAAATACAAAACCAAAGTAACATTTTAATTGGTTCTAAATTTCAACACTTTCAAATGTGTTTTCCCCATGCAATTTTCCATAGGACATTTACATACGTCTACAGCCTGAATGGCTGAACGGAATTACACCAAACTTGGCAAAATGGTACATCAAACCTAAGAGGTCAGGAAGGATCTACTATGCCCCCTTATGGTCATTTCCCCCTTCGCTTTGGCCTCCTCTTGTCTCTCAATCCTACCGAGAGACAAGATGGCGGCCGCTACGGACTGTTTGGAATGTTGACAGACGCCGGAGAACCAATCAGCTTCGCAAAGCTCCGTAACGCGAAAAGTACGCGAAGCGGAGCGCTGTTACAGATATTTATCTTTTTTTGAACGTTAATTTCTCAAAATCCACTGGAGCACATATATTGAGACCTAGCAAAGGCACATCGGGCTACCAGTCCCTAATATTTTGCCAAGTTTCGTGCAAATCCATTCAGCCGTTCGATTATTATTATTTTTTTTTTTTTGCCCCGCGGGGCCCTTTTAAAACCTCCACATCAAACGTAGGGGGTCAGCGAGGATCTACTATTCCCCCTTATGGTCATTTGCCCTTCGCTTTGGCCTCCTCTTGTCTCTCGATCCTACCGAGAGACAAGATGGCGGCCGCTACGGACTGTTTGGAATGTTGACAGACGCCGGAGAACCAATCAGCTTCGCTTCACAAAGCTCCGTTGCGCGAAAAGTACGCGTCCTGGAGCGCTGCCCGGTCCGCTGTTACAGATATATATCTTTTTTTAAACGTTAATTTCTCAAAATCCACTGTAGCACATATATTGAGACCTACAAAAGGCACATCGGGCTACCAGTCCCTACAATTTTGCCAAGTTTCGTGCAAATCCATTCACCCGTTCGGGCTAAAAGTGAGGCCAACCGCCCTATGGAAAACTCAATGTTAAAAACACGTTTTGGGACCCCCCTTTTTTCTCAGCCCCCCCCTTGACAAACCCCCCCCAAATTTTCAAGGGCTGCTCAGAAACAAAATGTTGCCAATACTGAAGCAAAAAGTTTTTCACTCTCTTTCAGTGTGCTTCCTTAACCTGAAACCAGATTCAAGCAAGGGAAATTTACTCTTCAATAGCTTTTTATTTTAAAGTTACTTTTGTGCATTTAGCAAAATCAATACATAGTACAATAACACTCTTTCTTAAATACAAATGAATAATAGAATTACTACGCATACATTCAAACGATCATTCAAGAGACCACACATATCACAGACGACCAGTCACGATTCATTCATTTAAACCACAGAAAAAGAAAATTAATAAATAGTAACAAAAGAAAGAAGAAAAGAAAAGCCAAAGCCTACAAAAGATTTCAAACAAGGTGCAAAATCAATAAAAAACTGTACATTCCTATGTGTCAAAGTATTTGCTTTATCACTCATTAACACTTGTATTGTCCGGTAATGTACATGAGACTGGATCCCAGGTTGGATTATTTGAAACACCTGGATATCCACGTAGACTGAGGTGGCTGGGCCTACGCGTTTCGAATCCCTTCTGAAGTCGCAAGAGGGATTCTCATCAGGGCCAGTGAAAAGAATCGGGTTCAAGGTGGAAGCGGTCACTTTACAATGAAAGAGGGAGTGGACCTTTGGGTGTCCTGACCTTAAAGAGTTCTGTTGCCGTGCCTCTTGGCTGTCGGGTGGATGGGGCTGTATTTCTCGGGTGTTGACTTGCCGCTATGCGGAGAGCCGGTTATAGTCGTTTAAGTAGCGTCTGCCATCTCTTTTTCTTAGAATCTTTGCTAGATTAGCGTTATGCTGAATCCCGACAGTGAGACGCGCATGCGCGAGGAATCAGCGCCCTAAGGAACGCCGCCTTCGAACTCGACTGCTGCTTGCCCAAGGTATTTAAGTAATCAAGGACCGCCGTGAGACCTGGAATCTCTAAGAAGCAGACGCGATAGACCTCACAGCCTGTTTCTACACGCCTACTCTGGTGAGATACTCAAAAATTTAAGAAAAAGAGATGGCAGACGCTACTTAAACGACTATAACCGGCTCTCCGCATAGCGGCAAGTCAACACCCGAGAAATACAGCCCCATCCACCCGACAGCCAAGAGGCACGGCAACAGAACTCTTTAAGGTCAGGACACCCAAAGGTCCACTCCCTCTTTCATTGTAAAGTGACCGCTTCCACCTTGAACCCGATTCTTTTCACTGGCCCTGATGAGAATCCCTCTTGCGACTTCAGAAGGGATTCGAAACGCGTAGGCCCAGCCACCTCAGTCTACGTGGATATCCAGGTGTTTCAAATAATCCAACCTGGGATCCAGTCTCATGTACATTACCGGACAATACAAGTGTTAATGAGTGATAAAGCAAATACTTTGACACATAGGAATGTACAGTTTTTTATTGATTTTGCACCTTGTTTGAAATCTTTTGTAGGCTTTGGCTTTTCTTTTCTTCTTTCTTTTGTTACTATTTATTAATTTTCTTTTTCTGTGGTTTAAATGAATGAATCGTGACTGGTCGTCTGTGATATGTGTGGTCTCTTGAATGATCGTTTGAATGTATGCGTAGTAATTCTATTATTCATTTGTATTTAAGAAAGAGTGTTATTGTACTATGTATTGATTTTGCTAAATGCACAAAAGTAACTTTAAAATAAAAAGCTATTGAAGAGTAAATTTCCCTTGCTTGAATCTGGTTTCAGGTTAAGGAAGCACCCTGAAAGAGAGTGAAAAACTTTTTGCTTCAGTATTGGCATCTCTGTTTTGTTTATTATATTGAAGGCTCAGCCTTACTGAATAGAGCCAACCCCTTGTTGTTTGCTATTACAGAAACAAAATGTGCCATTTTCCTGAAAATTTCAGCCAATTCCGTCCACAAACGCCAAAGTTATTAGACATAGAATTTTCAAAAAACCCATAGAGAAAAAATCCTAACTATATATACCTACTGGCGACCGCCAGTAGGTAATATATATATATATAATATATGTATATATATATATATATATATATATATATATATATATATATATATATATATATATTATATATATATATATTTCCTACTGGCGGTTGCCAGTGGGTAGTTATAGTTAGGACATATTTTCCATAGGAAATCCACAACATTCTATTCCCAAGTAACCGCTGTTGCAGAGAGGTGTAAAAAGGGGCACGGCTTGCACCACCACTCTGCAACGCAGCACAGTGTCACTTACTAGAAGCTCCTGGTGGGCTACTTGGCCCCCAGGGACCCTCAGGATTGAAGAGGAATTAATTCCCCAACTTAAAACGCGCCACAGGGTGTGTTTGTACACATGTCACCTCAGGCCCCGCCCCATTCCTTCACCATTGCGCAAACGCTGGTGAGTTGTAAGTTGGGGAATTAATTCCCCTTCAATACTAAGGGTCCCAGAGGGCTAAGTAGCCCATCAGGTATCTCCAGTATGCGCCAGGGAGCTGCGTTGCAGACAGGTGTTCAGAGACCACGCCCCTTTTTACACCTCTCTGCAACGCAGCTCTGTGGTGCTTACTTGAGGTACCTAGTGGGCTAGTTTGACCCTAGGGACCCTTAGGATTCAAGGGGATTTAATTTCCAAACTTAGAACAGACACAGGGCGCATTTACACAGTGGTAAAGGGAGGGGACGGGGCCTGAGGTGTCGTGTGGAAACACGCCTTGTGGCGTGTTTTAAGTTGGGGATTGAATTCCCCTTCAATCCTGAGGGCCCCTGGGGGCCAACTAGTCCACCAAGTGCTTCCGACACTGTGCTACGTTGCTGAGAGGTGGTGCAGGCCGTGCCACTTTTTAGATTTCTCTGCAACAGCGCTTACTGGAGGTACCTAGTGGTCTAGTTTGACCCTAGGGACCCTCAGGATTCAAGGGGACTTAATAAGGACTCAGGGCATGTTTACACAGTGGTGAAGGGAGTGGATGGGGCCTGAGGTGAAGTGTAAAAACACACACGTGGTGCGTTTTATGTTGGGGAAATAATTCCCCTTCAATCCTGAGAGCCCCAGGGGGGCAACTAGCCCACCAGTTGCTTCCAGTAAGCGCCACTGCTCTGCCTTACAGAGAGGTGGCCCAGGCCGTGCCCCTTTTTACACCTCTCTGCAATGCAGCTCTTTGGCGCTTACTGGAGGTACCTAGTGGGCTAGTTTGCTAGTTGGACCCAAGGGACACTCAGGAGTCAAGGGGGGTTATCTCCCATCTTAAAACGGTCACAGGGCGTGTTTACACAGTGGTGAAGGGAGGGGATGAGGCCTGAGGTGGCTGTGTAAACAGGCCCTGTGTTGAGTTTTTAGTTGGGAAAATAATTCCCCTTCAATCCTGAAGGCCTCTGTGTTTCAGAGAGATGGCCGAGGCCGTGACCCTTTTTACACCTCTCTGCACGCAGCTCTGTTGCACTTACTGGAGATACCTAGTGGGCTACTTGGACCCTAAGGACACACAGGATTCAGGGGAACTTTATCCCCCAAATTAAAATGGCCATAGGGCGGGTTTGCACGTGTCAGCTTAGCCCCCCTCCCATCATCAGTATGCAAACACGTCCAATCACTTATTGTCAGGACCCAAGACTCCCAACTAGCAGTAATCTCACACCACAGGTACTGGAATTCAATTCCGTGCCAAATTGGAAGCTCTTGGACGGAAAGGGTACGATTGCGGAACTCCAAGATGGCCGCAAGGTCGGAGTTGATGTTAGCGGTCTAGTGTTTGGGGACTGTCACCGGCCGAGTCCAGTTGAGACGCGCGCTAGCTGTAATCTGCGCACTTCACCTGAGAATCGACCCGGTGAGGAGACATTTTGTCGACGTCCGTAAAAGATAATAGGGCCATAGTTATTTGCATTTAACAAAACTTCCGTAGCAGGCTTTAATAAGCTCTTGGAAGTAACTAGTTTGTTTATCCTTGAGCGTTATCGTAGTTATTGAAATAACCTTCTAGAACTCTGAGGAAGGTTTTCAATTCCCTTTGAAGTAAGTCCGTTCGAGTACAAGCTCAGAGAGCAATCCCCTGGACCATTTGCACTTACCAAAGAAGAAGCGACAACACAGCGTCTCGTCGGAAGGAGCAGATTGACGAGTGAGGCAGCAGATTAAGGAGCATCTGAGGAAGAAGAGAAACGATAAGTGACATTTAAACAATTTAAAGTCTAAAGAATCTGGAGAAAAGTTATATTGATCTAAATACTCACCTTGTGAATAGTTTAAGAAGCAGAATCTATGCCGCAAATCCTTGGCTTAATAGTTATTCAGTTGTGTTCCCTCTAGAAGACAAGAGAGGCAAGAATTAGTGTGAAACACTTAAAAAGAAAGAACAACGACATTTACAAGAAAGGACAGAGTAGAAGAAAAGTAAGTTGGAGTAATTAAAGTAGAATAGATAGGAATAGAGGGAAGAGTGGGCACTAGTAACCCTTTGTGTAATTGCCATTTTACAGATAATAGAAGACAGAGGAGATATAAACAGGCACCTAGGATAAAAGAACAGAAGGACAGAGAAAGAGTGAGTAAAATTAGAATAAATAGCGTAGTAGTAGAATAGCTAAGCATTAATAAAGCAAAGACGTTGATTCTGTATTACAGGAAAAGGAATTAAGAACTCTGTTACAAAACGCCAAGAAATGAAGAGAGGGCAAAACTCTTGGAAGCTAGTGGTAGGTGAAGTCAAGAGAGGTGGGTAGAGTAGGAAGAGTAGGGGCTAGAGTTGAGAGTAACGATTTTTATTCCTTTTAGGGTCCTAAACAAGTAGCGGTATGCAGGTCGGACTGACGAGAGGAACCATCCAAGAAAGTCTCTTCTCTTGTTGTTTATTATTTTATCCACTTCCCCCTTCCCCCTAAGGTAATGATTCAAAGACTCGTGTTCACGAGCTTTGGGTAATTGCCTGGAGGGATTTGGGAGCTAGCATCTCTGTTCCTGTGCAGCTACGCAAGAAGTATCCTTTGATAGTCTGACACTTATAAATTCACCCAGGCACTCTCCTTGCAGTATGATAATCATTCAGTCAGTACCCAAGTACTCATGCACTGAGCCAGGCCTTAGCACATGGACTGCTTCAAATGCCTATCCACTAAGCATGCAGTCCTCTAACCACCTACACACTTGTCTTTCACACCTTCAATTCCTCAGTCAGTATCAATATACTTCCAGCAAACACCCTGTCACTCCCCTTGCACTCCTCTAGTGACCCATTCAGCATCATGTACTAATCCATTCACTGCATCAAAACCCAACCACTTATAAATTCACCCAGGCACTCTCCTTGCAGTACTCTAATCATTCAGTCAGTACCCAAGTACTCATCCAGTGACCCTGACAAAAAACAAAATTTCAGTTTCAATATTTTAAAAAACATTTTTATTTCCAATTATATTACAAATATATAATGTAATTTAAAAAATAAAATATGTTAAAATAAACAGTTGAAAAACTGTAGAAAATCAGTATAAACAAAATACATATAACTTTTATTATATGTAAAAATTATCATTTAACAAACCTTTCAAATTCACTGAAAAAACCATAGGTTTCAAACATGTTACAGTTAGGAATTAGCATTTAAAAAACCTTAGAAATTCACTGAAAAAACCATAGGTTTCAGGGCTGTTATAGTTAGCTGCAAATTTCACTCGTACAAAACCATTGAAATTCCTCTGTTATAGTTAGTTCTACTAACTATAACTCGCACGCCCGCAATCCACTGCTGATTATGTCACATATTACATCATTCATGACATGGTCAGTGACATCAATGATGGCATCACTGATGACATCTCAAATGACATCACTGATGACATCACTGATGACATCATCCACGTGACAATCAGATACACCTCATCATACACTAGTATAACTTTTCATCACTCACTGTAAAATACAGAGTACCATATTTGAATCCATTGACAAACCAATACAAGTTTCTAAAAACCCACTCAGTGATTCCTAGATCTACACACACATCTAATCACCTATAGATTCACTCATACATGCTGTGAATGATCAATAGAACACTATCAAATATACTTATAAACCTATATCGGCATTACATACCATGACATATCCTATTCACTTATGCAGTCATCCTACTCACTTATGCAAACAATGGATCATTCTTACATTTAGTGAGCTACACACTTATGCAAACACCACTTCGTTTATTCATATAGATAGTAACTCATACTTAGGGTGTAATAAAATCACTATTACAAGTATAGTTATCCATACAGTCACTCATACAATCACTGAGTCTTATGTATACTATTTATATACAACAACTGTCACATACACTGCCTTTTATTTTTCTAGTTTGTTGGACATGGACCATTGAGAGATATATTTGCTCATCACCACACCGATAAAGATATTCACCCACCCAAACAACTGTTATAACATGCAGTCTTAACCTGATATACCTACTGAATCAACTATTCACACATCTTTTGGCAGTCACCCCCACACAAAACCACATATGCATTCACTCTCTCATACAAACACTCAGTTAACTAATCAATAACTAATATAGACTTTCACGTAGCTAGTAACCAACTGGTGGAGCAGTTTACACAACAACTGACAAAGTGATACAGACATTCACACAGTTTAGTCACTATCCAATATTTTTAGTGAGACACTATAAATTAGTCAAGTAAACAGTCAATCACACTGGTACTAAATGCTCCATCCAGATATTTATATATCCAGTCATTCTTCAATGCAGATTGCTATTTATATAATACATATTTAAATAACGAACCAAACCACATTCACTGGATGATGTCATCAGTGATGTCATCAGTGATGTCATGTGAGATGTCATCAGTGATGTCATCAGTGATGTCACTGGCCATGTCATGAATTATGTAATATGTGACATCATCAGCAGTGGATTCCGGGCACGCAAGTTATAGTTAGTAGAACTAACTATAACAGAGGAATTTCAATGGTTTTGTACAAGTGAAATGTCCAGCTAACTATAACAGGCCTGAAACCTATGTTTTTTTCAGTGAATATATATGTATGTGTATATATTACCTACTGGCGGTCGTAATTGCTAGAAATTAGTTTCGATAGGAAAAGTATTTTTTGATTTGCTAATAACGTTGGAGTTGTTTGACGAATCTTCGCGAAATTCTCTAAAAAAAGGTCTATCCAGGTCAGCTCCTGTCCTGAATGATTGGGGGTGATTAGTCAAGCGGGGGATGGGTAAAAAGGGGGTCCCAAAAAGTGTTTTGTCCATGTTAATTGCCATAGGAAATTTTATTATACGGTACAGCCCGAACTGCTGAACGGAAATACACCAAATTTGGCAAAAGGGTAGAGCTGGGTTCAGAAGGCGACCTTTTTTTCAAATAGTGTAAATCCGTTTAGATGTTGTTGAGAAATTAAAAAAATAAAAGTAAAAAAATCAATTTCTGATAGGAAACTTTAGACAAGGCTACAGCCCGAACTGCTGAATGGAATGACACCAAATTTGGCCAAAAGGTAGTGCTTGATTCAGAAAGTGGTGTAAATCCGTTCAGTAGTTGCTGAGAAATTAAAAAAATATAAAAGTTTTGATATCTGGGGCAGCGGTGGGTTCGCGCACCATCCCGATCACAAGCTTCACTGTGATTGGCTGCCAACACTCCAAACCAGGAAGTATTGGCAGCCATCTTGTGACTCAGTAGAACAGAGTCACAAGAAAACAGTTGAAAAAAGATTAAAAAAGAAGAAAAGGGGGCAGGGCAGAAACACCCTGACCCCCTAGGCCTGCTCAGGGGGTGCCACAAGGATCCCCAGGCCCCCAAGAATATTTTTTTTCACAAAAAGTCCAAAAGCGTGCTGGGTGCATGAATCCGGATGAAAAAATAATAAATAATGAAGTGGGGGCTCCTCTACTTCATTTAAATGAGCCAAAGGGTGGGCCAGGTCCCAGGGCAATCATATAATTATATTGGGGGCCTGCTGGGCCCCTGTAGCCCCCGGGGACCGCCACCTCCCAGAGGCTATGTAAATTAGATGCGGGAGGGCGCACAGCCCTTCCACAGCCCCGGGGACTGCCACCTCTCCGGGTCTAGTTCTGTAATTAATGGGGGCCTCCAAGGCTCTCCTAAGACCCGGGGTCTGCCACCCCCTGGGCTTTAATTAAGTATTCAGGGGGGCCTCATGGGGCAAGCATGTTAGCAGCTCCCCTTGCCCAAAAGCATTGCTGCTTCTCGCACGAGGAGGGAAGCCGGCAGGACCGTGGGGACATTGGGACTCCCCATGGTCCCCAACAAAGAGGCCAGGCCCTGGGGCATGGGGTCCCTGTGGCCAGAAGTGGACAAGGGAAACGGGACCACGCGGCCCCTCTTCCTAATGTTTAATAAAAACATTCAAGAATTCGGCATTCCTCGGGGATGTGGTCATCAGTGCGAATATAAATTAATGAAGTGGACCGTTTTTTAAAAGAAAAATTTGGAGTGGCGATCCTAACGCGGTGCTCTGCACGGCCCCCTAATGTGAATGCGCTGAGAGCTCAGCTCTCAGCACGACCCCCCAGTGTGAACGTGCTGCGTGTGCGGCCTTCCAGCACGACCCCCTAGTGTGAACGCACTGGGTGCGTGGCTCTCAGCGCGACACCCAAGTACTCCACAGTTCTTTAAAAGACCATTTACCTATTAAGGAGGCTTTGTTGTGTTTTCACCCCTTCTTAGAGCCCCTGCATCTCCACTCTGCCTATGACTGGAAGAATTAGCCCCCCCGAGTGTAAGCCACTCCTCAGGGAATGGTTGGTGCTGGCAACAACTACAACAATGATCATCGGATCACACACAAAGATTCAATCATAAGTGGTACATGATTTGTGGTGCACTAAAGTAGGGGCACCAGATCTTAAATCACACACAAAAGATTGTATCGTAAAGGGTCCATGACTTGTGGTGCATTGAGGTAGGGGCACCAGAGATGAGCGTGCTCATGTGAAGAAATTGTTAATGTCCCTTCGGGATTTTCCTGCTGCTGAGCTGACATTATTGAGTCCGGTGTCTACAGCCCAAACAAGGGCTTCTTCAGGGCTGGAATGGTACAGAACATAAAATGTTTTGTGATGTTTAGGATTCAGCTCAAATCGTCCTTCTTCGACAAACGCACTATTGGATACGCTTTTCCTTACATACTATACTGGTAAGCCAGCTTGTCTAGCCTCAGTAAGACATCATGCACATTTTCACTGGGGTATAAGGTAACCTCGCGTTTAGTGCCGGCAGCATCACGCTGATGCTCTGTTCACGCTTTCACGAACACTAAATTTAGTATTTCCCCCACTATCTTTTTTACCCTTAACATTCCTCTCACTTCTTGCACTCTTGGCTTTCTCGGTCTCTGCCTCTCAATATATCTCCTACTCTATACTCCTTAATCTCTTGATTGTATGTAAACAAGTGCTTTAGTGCTTTTTTGGTTGAATATCCCTGATTTTAAAGTGCTTTTATGTTCTGTGCCATCACAGCCCTGAAGAAGCCCATGTTTGGACAAAACGCGTTGGCTGATTATATCTTGTGAAGCACAACAGAGAATAAAGACATCCTTAAATTGCTGTAATTGCCTGTGTTTACATGTTTGTATGTGCCGAAACGTTTGCTTTCTATATATTGCCTCTCATCCAACCAAATTAAGACCAGTTACAACATACGCACTCACTGATTCCTAGGTCTACAAACACATCCACTCATTCACTCATACAATCACTCATGCATGCAGTCACTCATCATTACAACACTATCATAAGCACTCATACACATATACAGACACTCACACACCACCACTCATCCTAAGTTACTCACACACCTAGTCAGTCATGCAAAGAATCAATCACACTTCCATTTACTGACCTATACAGTTATACACACACCACATCAGTTATTCAAACAGAAACAAATGCATACTTACTCTCTTCTACAATCACTGATACAAGTACACACTCATCCATACAGCCACTCTCACAATCACTGACTCTCACGTATAGTAATTTATATACTTCAACTTTCACATTCACTGCTGTTTACATATGAAGTTACTTGTGAGGGCATCGGCCTCCACCAGCAAGTTGTGGAAGCCACTCACAAGGAGGGGCATCGTCTTGACCTTATTTTTTCGGTCCCCCAATTACTGCACATAGGGGAAATTCTGCCCATGGACTGGACAGATCATTTCTTAATCAAATGTTATGTTTATTTTAATGTTGCTTTATCCCGGGTCCCGTATATTATTACAGAATTTCTGTGTAGGGACTGGAAAGCCCTCGCACGACTGGGATCTTCTGACTCTGTATTTAAGGTTGGAGATTGTTTTTCCCTGGATAAACAGGTCTACAAGAGCTATGCCTCGCTGTGCCTTAGGATCACCGAGATGGTAGACTCCCATGCCCCGCTCAAAAAACGTACTTATAAGGGCAGAGCCTCTGCCCCTTGCTTTAATGAAACTTTAAGGGCCTTGAAACTAGACCTGTAAACAGGCCGGGAGGAAATGGAGGCAGGGTTATAAAGACTCAGACAGACTGATTTGGAAGATCAAAATGGTAGAATGTAAGACCTTGATTCACAAATCCAAAACCGATTATTTTTGCTCCACGATCTGCAATGCCGCAAACAGCTCTAGGAGAATTTTTAATATTTTGAACAGTCTAACTAGTCCCGACTGCTCTAAGAAGTCGATATCCCCCGCTAAGTTCTTCAGAGAAAAAATTGAGACAATTATTAATGATCTCAATACACCCACCGAGTCCAGCTGCTCCCATGGTCTAGGGGATCAGGCCTTGGAGGGTAGGGATGTGTACCTCTGTTGGCAGCCTGCTGACCAACTCTTGGAGTTTCCTCCCGTTATGGAGGAGGACTTCAGCAGGCTCGCACAGGGTATTTCCTCTGGCTCGCCCTTGATTCCGATCCCTCATAAGATCTGGAAAGACTATGGAGAGGAATTATTTCCTACCCTTCGCATGATTTGTAACCAGTCTCTGGCCAGTGGTATAGTACCCATGCACTGGAAACAGGCCCTGGTATCCTCGCTGCTGAAAAAACCCTCTTTGGATCCAGAATGCTCAAAGAATTATAGACTGATCTCCATGTTACCTTTCCCTGCAAAGATTGTTGAACGCATGGTTAGCTCACTCCTCTTCAAACATTTGGAGCAGCATCAGCAGCTGGAGGAAGTGCAATTTGGCTTTTGCCCGGCCCATGGGACCGAGACGGCGCTGGTTACCGCTATGGATGAACTTCAAAGGCGTGCAGACAGGGGACAGGCAGCAGCTTTGATCCTGCTCGACCTGTCTGCCGCATTTGATACGGTAAACCATGAGATCCTCCTGAGAAGATTGAGGGAGGCCGGGGTGAGAGGCTGTGCTTTGCACTGGTTCCGCTCTTTTCTGCAGTTCAGACAGCAGGCGGTGTCCCTCCCCCTTTTCCAATCTGCGTTCTTTCCTGTGCCACATGGGGTTCCTCAGGGCTCGGCAGTTAGCCCTATCTTGTTCAACCTCTATTTAAAACCCTTGATTACGTTGATCAAATCATATAAGATCAATACGATCAACTACGCGGATGACACCCAACTGATTCTATCCTTGGAGGATGAGGACTCGACCCCGCTGGAGGTATTTCATGAATGTATGCTGGACACTGCCGGATGGTTACAAAATAACTCCCTGCAGTTCAACGCTGACAAGACCGAGGTGCTTTTCTGTGCAGGGAGCCGGATTCTTCACCGCTTTCCGGATAATTTCTGGCCTCCAGAAACATCGATAAAAGTTCAACCGGTTAAAACTGTCCGCAACCTGGGCATCATGATGGACAGTAAGCTGAGCATGGAAGCTCAGGTTGCGAAAACCGCGTCCTGTTGCTTTGCCCTTATTAGGTCCCTTCGTAGGATCCTACCGTTATTACCCTCTCATGCTCGGGCTTTAGTGGCTAAGTGCACAATCTTGAGTAGACTCGATTATTGTAACGCCCTTTCAATCGAGTCTCCCAGCTTTCTGATTGATAGACTTCAAAGAATCCAGTCTGCCGCAGCCAGACTGGTCTTAGGTTGGCCTAGAAGATCGTCCGCATCAGCAGCTTTGGCCGAACTCCACTGGCTCCCTCTTAGGCAGAGAGTACAATTTAAGTCCCTCTGCCTTGTTTTTAAGGCCCTTCATGGGTTAGGTCCCAGATCAATGCAATCTAAGTTTGTCTGGTACACTCCAACCAGAGTGCTTCGCTCATCATCGGCTCGTCTGGTGAGAGTACCTAGATTTAAGAAAGTCAGGACAGGGGGAAGATCTTTTGGAGTAGCAGCGGCCAAACTTTGGAGCAGTCTACCTTGGGAGATTAGACAAATTGAGTAACTTCTCCCTTTCAGAAAACGTGTGAAAACCTGGCTGTTTCCTAAGGTTTAGCCTTTAGTTTCTTAACTACACCCTCTTTGCCACCTCATTGGAGCCTTAGCGCCAGGATGCCTGTAAGGTGATAGTGCGCTTTATAAGTTTAATAAATAAATAAAATAAATTGGACATGTACCATTGAGACAACCATTCACTCACAAACACACCCATACACACACTCACCCACCCATACAGCTGTTTCCACATGCACTCTTGAACCCATACGCACAGTGAATCAACCACTCAAACATCTATACACAGACTCACACACTGCCCACCCACCCACACACACCCCCAGGCACCCATACAAATACTCAGGCAACCAATCGATAACCCATATAGACACTCATGTACCTACTGACCAATCCATGCAACAGTTTATACAACCAGTAAGATCAGTAAGACACATGTAATCACTCTCTTAAACAGTCAGTCATGCACCTACTAAATCCTCCATTCAGACACGTATACACTCACTCATTCTTCTATACACCTTGGCGTATATGTAATACATATTTAAACTTTAAATAAAAACACAGTCACTGGATGATGTCATCAGTGATGTTATTTGAGATGTCATCAGTGATGTCACTGACCATGTCATGAATTATGTAATATGTGACATCAGCAATACATTGCGGGGCACGTGTTATAGTTAGCTGAACTAACAATAATGGGGGAATTTCTATGGTTTTGACCGAGAGAAATGTGTAACTAACTGTAACGTCCCTTAAACCTATGTTTTTTCTGTGAATATATATATATATATATATATATATATATATATATATATATATATATATAACTTATTCAACGTAAGTTGCCTGCGAATAAGGAGGCCCACAGCAGGTAGGTACAATTTCTGCCATCTTTATTCAGGTTGAAATAAACGCAATGTTCAAGCCGCCAACAGTGCTTCACTTTCCAAGTCTGTGCCCAACGCGTTTCGTGATAATGATCACTTCCTCAGGGGCAGCGGGCCATACTGCACAGAGGAACACGGGCATCTTTAAAGAGTTCATCCCGCCCCTATGGGGGTGGTTTTGTCAATGGCATTATGGTACTCATAGTCCCAATATAGTTCTTCCCAGTGGAACGCCATGTGTAGTCACCTCTCTGCAGCGTAATTACTCCCAAGTGGGTGGCGAATGCTCTGTGGTGGTCTGACATGCTAGTAACTTCCTTCAATCGGCGATGAACCTGCCCCAAAGCTGCAGCGCCGAATGACGTCGCAGCGCAAGTGCACAAGTGCAGCGTGGCCTCCTCGCGGCTCAGGCAGGGCCGCAAACAAATCCAACGTAAGTTGCCTGCGAAAAAGGAGGCCCACAGCAGGTAGGTACAATTTCCTCCATCTTTATTCAGGTTGAAAGAAACGCAATGTTCAAGCCTCCAACAGTGCTTCACTTTCCAAGTCTGTGCTCAACGCGTTTCGTGATAACGATCACTTCCTCAGGGGCAGCGGGCCATACTGCACAGAGAAACACGGCCATCTTTAAAGTGTTCATCCCGCCCCGATGGGTGTGGTTTTGTCAATGGCATTACGGTACTCGTAGTCCCAATATAGTTCTTCCCGGTGGAACGCAGTGTGTAGTCACCTCTCTGCATCGTAATTACTCCCAAGTGGGTGGCGAATGCTCTGTGGTGGTCTGACATGCTAGTAACTTCCTTCAATCGGCGACAAACCTACCCCAAAGCTGCAGCGCCGAATGACGTCGCAGCAGAACTGCACAAGTGCAGCGTGGCCTCCTCGCGGCTCAGGCGGGGCCGCAAACAAATCCAACATATATATATATATATAAACTTACTTAGCCTAGCTATACTTACCCTGCATTTGTAAAGGCATATGTTATAAAGGCATCTGCATGATAAAGAATGCGTGGTAAAGTCATGAATGGAAAATACTGAGTGGCAAAGGATGTTGCCCATCTAAAAATACCCAATACATGTTTGCAGCCATTGGCAACTGAGAGTGGTGATATCCAGTGTCTCTGTTATCTCTCACATCCTATTCCCATTTCTAAGGGTCTACTGCTAACCAACCCATTCCGAATCTGTATGTTTGACTTTAGGCATAAAGAAGTGCAAAAAATTATATTGCTCGGGGGAGTCCGGCCAAACCTACCTGTTGCCTCGTGGGGGTGAGAGCCTGTCCGCTGCCTGTGCCTGTGGCTGCGGAGTGTTTTGCGAGCTGTCTGCCTTCCTCCCGCCGCCTCGGTCCTTTCCCACCTCCGGAGCGCGGCTGCTGAGCGGAGAGTGGTCCAGGGGACTCCAACCCCCAGAAGCCCTTGCGGCCCAACCAGCAAACCACCGCACCAGGAGGTGCATAAGACCAGCGTCAGCCCCTGCTGAGTGTGGGAGTCCGGCCAAACCTACCTGTTGCCTCGTGGGGGTGAGAGCCTGTCCGCTGCCTGTGGCTGTGGCTGCAGAGCGTTTTGCGAGCTGTCTGCCTGCCTCCCGCCGCCTCGCTCCTTTCCCACCACCGGAGCGCGGCCGCTGAGCGGAGAGTGGGCTAGGGGACTCCAACCCCCAGAAGCCCTTGCGGCCCGACCAGCAAACCACCGCACCAGGAGGCTCATAAGACCAGCGTCAGCCCCGCCTCGCGGGACGCCGAGCGAAGCCCGGGCAAAGGGCGGGCCGTCTGTGGCAGTCCGGGGCTGTACGAGGCCGGGGTGGGCCACCCCCTTTGATCGTTACTACCCCAGAAAACTAGTAAGCAATTCTATGACTATATTTCTCATAGTCATATAGTTTTATTGTTACCAAGTACCTTGTACCGCTTTTATTTTTTTTCATTTCTCTGAGCCCACTGTTAGTAACTATTATTTTAAAAACAATTTTGGGACTATTAACCAGTTACAAAAATGTCCAAACAGAAATCAATTATGGATAACTATTTAGTTAAAGTTGTGAGTAAGATTAATAATGACCGTAGAAAATCGTTGGGCCTGGAAAGTCCACCAGCCTTACTGTCTACGCCCCCCGTTGTTAGCTCTGTACCGTCTATGGATCCTCCTTGTACAATTGATGTTTCACTAGAGGAATCACCGGTAGTACCAGCTTCTGACCAGGATGTATCAGTCCAGGATAAATCGGATGTTCCTCTTGATACTCCATCACGGCGCTCTCCAGCTAAGAGAGCAGTAAGGACTTGTAGAAAAGCTCAGACCAAGCGTGGGGGAACACTTTACTAGAAAAGAACTGAAACCATACCCAAGAACTCTGTTCGACACAAAGAGACTATGATTAATAACAATGTAGTTAATATGAACTCTGAGCAATTTGATCTATTAGTTTGTCTGATAGAGGTTAAGTTGGAATCTGTCGTTAAGCCTCTAGTGGATAAAATAGACCTACTGACAGCTGAAGTGTCTAGACTAAGAAGTCTCCTGGGTGCCCATACTGTCAACAATGAGAGCCCTAGGCCTAAAGTTAGGGATGCATTAAACAGCAACGTTGCACAGAAGTTATCTGTGGGAAGAGCTAGTACTAACAACCCCGGTGAACCGGGTCCACAGGATGGTCGGATAGAACCGGCCACAGTGGTCCCAGCAAGTATAGCAGGGACATCAGTCCCATTAACTAGGAAAACCCGTTTTATTAATCTTCCACCAGATTGCGCACCCTATGTTGTTGTACTTTCCAATGTCCCGCCTTTGGATTCCAATTTGACGCAACCCCCCTCCCCCCCCAGGAATCACATGATTCACTTAAAAATAAAACTGTTTCCTGGCTGAACAGGTATTGCGGGTTTCCAACAAATTACTCTGACCAAATACTCACAACTAGAAGGGTAGATTGGATCGGTAATGCTAGGAAAACCTGTAGGGGTGAATGCGTCATTGTAAATTTTAAACACCCTCAACATTTTGCAACTGTCCTACTTAGAGCAGCCTCTCTAACACCGGATGAGAATGGTGTACGTGTGCATCCATTGGGGTATTTTTATAATCACCTTAGTAAGGTACCTCATCTTAATAACCAAAGTAGGCTTCCCAATACCAACAAGTACCCAGTCCTTGAGATCCCGACTCAGAATAGATACCAAGCCTTGAGTACGCTGGATCTGAATGATTGACATTCACAGGTTAGTAGGCCCTGCTTGAGGGTAACCTCAAATGCTCAGGTTGGAAACTTAAATG
The DNA here is from genome assembly GCF_964261635.1 of Lissotriton helveticus. Taxonomy (NCBI): domain Eukaryota; kingdom Metazoa; phylum Chordata; class Amphibia; order Caudata; family Salamandridae; genus Lissotriton; species Lissotriton helveticus. The sequence goes on along the minus strand of NC_136059.1, from coordinate 710,058,101 downwards.
GGACTAGTATAGAGCGTGAGCAATCTCGGGCAGCAAATCCTACTCTGCACCATGGAAATAGGCTTAAACCTCCCCCTGCTTCAAAGAGTGCGGTGAATACCCAGATTTTAACATGTACCGAGGAGACCAATGGTGGCCCAGTTGTGGTTGTACCCCGTGTAGAGGCTGTTAATTGTGATAATGTCTTAGATCAAAGTAAAAGTTGTACTATGGAGGGTACATCTATTGTTAGCTGGAATATAGCTGGCTGGGCATCTAAAGGGGAAAAACTGGGATGGGTTAACATGATCAGGTCATACGATATTTCATGTTTCCAAGAAACCTGGTTTCCAAAAAAACCTAGCTTTGAAGGGTTTGTTTGTTCTAGTTTAGAAGCTATTGAGTCATGGCATGGCAGGGCAAAGGGTGATTTGCTCATACTAATATCTGTGGACTTATTGTTGACTGTTTTTAAACATATAACAGTAGGAAGCCATTCCCAGATTTTATGGGTACATCAGAAGGAAGGCTCAGAGCTGCTTTTAATTAATTTTTATAACAATATCTTTGATAACTCACGGTATAAGGTTATCGAGGAATTGGGAAATGCCCTCGTGAAGCTTGAAACCGAAGCAAAATGCATTTTTAGCTATATTTGGCTGGGTGATTTTAATTTTCCGATTTGTCCACTTTCGTCCTCCAGGGCATGTAGGGTGTTAAATAATAGTGGTGAGAATACACCCCACTTTCCACATAACACATATGGGGAGGCCATAAACAATATTATGGTAACATTTGATTTAGAGCTATTAGAGCCAGTGACAGATAATAGTGGTCAAATTATCCCTACATACACTGGAAGGAATACTAATTCCAACATAGATCACGTTATGGCTTCAACAAGTATTGTACCACACTGTAGGACTTTGGTAATTGAGGACCCTACTTTAAGTGACCACAATTGTATTGTATTGAGACTGGAGTCCTGGCACTGTAGAAGTCAGGACGTGTTAAAAACTCTAGTTAGTGTGGAGCCACACAGGCCAAATGGGACTAGGCTAAGGTGGAAAGGGGAAAAATCCACCACAGTATTGCCTATAATTATATCAAAATCTCTGGTCGATATCGAGGGCATTCTGGCAGCAGGTAGTGCGCCTGTTGCCATTGTGAATAATTTTGTTAATATCAGTAAAATTATTGACTCCATATTTACAGGACGTAGGTCAGGTAATGCTGTACACAAAAAGGGCTGGTTTGACAATGCCTGTACAGCGATCCTTGCCCAACTTAAACAGGCCTTAACTCTTAGACCGAGGGACTAGAACCAAGTTACACTTTTGAGACGTGACCATAAAAACACACTCTCAAAAAGGAAGAGGGAGCTGCAATTGGAAGCATGGGATAGTTTATCTCGGGCAGCAGAAACCTCTGCTAGTTGTTTGTTTTGGTCCACGGTCAATTCGCCCTTTCTTAAAGACGATAAAGTCCCACATCTTGCATCTAATGTTAGCAGTGAGGCGTTGGTATTTCATTTTTCAGCCATATTTCATGCTGGTGGCCCCAACGAGGGAGATCAAAGTTGTTGGCCTATAGTCCCGTTGGACATCTCCTTGGGAGAAGTTGAAAGTAGTATCGGGGCTAGCAAGGGAGGAAAGGCACAAGGGCCTGACGGAGTCCCCATTGATGTGTATAGGGCTGTTCCGCTGTTGTGGAGACCTATTCTTACCCTGGTTCTTAACGCAGCTGTGACGACCCTGATCCCACCTACATGGGGAAACTCCATTTTTGTCCCTATTTATAAGAAGGGGGACAAGTCAGCAGCAAGTAACTATTGTCCAATATGTCTGCTCGACTCATCGGTGAAAGTCATGAGCAGAGTGCTGCTGTCTAGATTGGAAGTTTGGGCGGAGGAGAAGGGGATCCTTGCGAGCTCCCAGTATGGCTTTAGAAAGGGCCGAGGGACACTAGATCAGTGTCTGAATTTAGAAATCTTAATTGGCAAGTATACAAAGGCGAAGTCCGGTACCTTGTATCTTTGTTTTGCCAATTTAAGCAGTGCATTCGATCTAGTAGACCATTCTATTCTATGGCCAGTCTTGCTAGAACTGTGTGCACCTGAGGCTATTATCTTTTTCTTAGCTAGACTCTATGAAAAGATGCAAGCCTGCGTGCGTTATGGGGTAAATGGAGAGTGCAGCCCTAATTTGAATGTAAAACGGGGAATTAGACAGGGCTGCGTTCTTGCCCCCCTGTTGTTCACTCTTTTTTTAACGCTGTGGACTCCGTTTTGAAAAAAGTCAAGGCGGATGCTCCACAGGTTAATGGATCAGGCGTGCCAGTTCTGTTTTATGCAACTGACGCTGTACTACTATCAAGGACACCTATAGGTCTACAGCGCCTGATGGCTAGGTTCTCTGATTTTATTAGAGAAAGAAAGCTGCTGATTAACAAGAGTAAAACACATGTAATGATCTGCGGGGCTAAGAACAATAAAAAGCATGCCTTTTTTATTGAAGGGGTGAAAGTGAAGCAAGTGGAAACATTTTGCTACTTGGGTGTTACGTTTACGAGTACTGGTTGCTGGTCCCAAGAACTTTTAAATGTTAGGACTAAGATGGCAAAGAGTGGCTATGGCATATTTAAATTTGCCTCTAAGATCGCCGATAGGCGGATCAGGGACATGATGTTGATTTACAGGGCCAGGAGTGTCTCAATTGTGTTATATGGAGCAGGGCTATGGGGCTATACAAAAGTAGGTTCTGTGGAAAGGGAAGAAAATACCTTCCTTAAAAAACGTATTTGCCTACCAACCTCAGCCCCAAATGAGTTGATCCACAGGGAATTGGGTGTCGCTTATTTAGGCGACCTCATCCTGCTGAGACCTCTGATGATATGGCGTGCGATTTGGCGGAAGGAAGAGACTGCTTTAAATCAAAACGTCATCAAGGACTGTCAAGATCTGGACAATTATATCAAGATACCTTGGCTCAAGTATGTTGTAGACAGCTTCCGGTATATTTTTGGGCTTAACTTATTGGTAGAACCATGTTCTGCAGGAAACATCTCTAAATCAGATATGGAAAATACCTTTATGTTGTATAGAGCCCAGAAACGTCTAGTAGTTAACTGTCGCCTTACTACAGTTCATCTTTATAACAAATATATTGAAAGCGATGGTTTCCAGTTAAACTTGAACATGGTAACTAGACCTGCCCATAGGTTTGTTTTAACCAGACTCAGATTTGGTACGGCCCACGTTTTGGTGGCTTTCCCCCAACCAAATATGCACCCCGTCGGGCCGTGCCCATGTGATGGGCGTTCGAAGCAAAGCACCCTGCACTTTATGCTAATTTGTACTCTCTTCTTGAATGTCAGGGTGGCCTACTTGAAGCCAATCTTTGTAAAGTATGGTGTCAGAAATGTGGAGGACGCAATGAAGTTGATTTACAACGTGAATTCTACGGACAAATGTTTTTATACAGCGACTTTTATATGTAAATCAATCCAGTTTAGAAATAGCATGATATTTTAAACATATTTATTCTTTTCTTTTTCTTAAATTGTATCTGTATTTTATTATGCATTTTGCTTGTGTGCTTGTATGGTCATTGTCAAACATGTACCGAATAAAGCTTCATGAAATGAAATGATATTGCTCCTGTTACATCTAGAAGTCAAATTACTGCATATTGACACTATGCCATATGCACAAAATCACCTTACTACCTTATAGACGAGCTTAAACTTGTGAAACCCAGACATGCAGCAATAAAAACCTGTTTATTCTCCTTAGTCTGAAGAGGTAAGTTAGAAGGTCTCCCTGTTTTAAGAAAAGCTACACCACCATCTTTAAGGAAAACGTCCATTACACCATCACCAACAACGACCCAATGCCTCTTATGGAACACCGCAACATCTGACTACAGACTGATGCTAAGACCACAATAAGAGCCACCCTCATTTACAGACCCCCGGATACTGACCAACCTTCTGCAATGCCATCTCCAGCCTCGTTGCCCCCTCTGCCATTGATTTCCTCGACTACATGCTACTTGGAGATTTCAATTTTCACATTGACGACCCCAATGAAGCCAACGCCACCTACCTCCCGGAGAATCTCAACAACATCGACCTCACCCAACTGGTCACTGAACCCACACAGAAAGCCGAACACATACTCAATGCCATCTTCACCTCCAGTGACAGAATCAAATTCACCCATGTCACAGAACTCACCTGGATGGATCACGCCATCGTCCACTTTACCATCTCCGATGCCCAGCATACCATTTCAAGGGACCAAACACCATCCACAGAAGCTTGGGCAAGGTAACTGAGACCCAATGGACACAGACCCATGGCACCACACAACCCAAATCTGCTAAGTACCTTGACTAGGCCGTCCAGGACTTGACTGCCTGAAACATCAAATACGCCGACAGAGTCACCACACTGAAACCACTAAAAGCCAACAACAACTCCAAACAAGTCAGATGGTACACCCCACAACTCATAACCATCAAGCGCAATCTGCTACTGACTCGAAAAGCATTGGAACATCACTAAGGAGCCCTCTGACAGAGCTGCTCACAACGCAGCCCTTAGCAACTACCACCTTCGCATCAAGGAAGCCAAAAGAGCAGCAATCACCGACCACATCCACACTGCTGTCAACAACATGAAATAACTCAACATTGCCAAGGAATTCTCCAACCCGACAGAGAACGCCATCCACCCCTCCCAAGAACTCTCAGACTACTTCCACAGCAAGTTTGCCACCATCTACAACAACTCGACTCCCAACCCACCACTCTTAGCCTTGGCAACCTCATCCAACCAGTGAAAATCAGTTGCACGATAACCGCCTTGTCCTCGCTCACCACTCAGACTAGCTCTACCATCATGCCGTCCATCCACTCCAGGGCCCCTGCTGACTCCTGTCCCCACCATCTCATCAACCTTGGAACCAACCCAATCAGCAAGGAACTCACCAGAATTCTCAACACCTGTACCTCCACAGCAACCATCCCAGACATATAGAAACATGCAGAGGACAGGCTTCTACAAAATAGGCCCTCTGCCGACTCCAGCGACCTAAAAAATAACCAACTGATTTCTCTGCTCCCCTACCCAGCCAAAGTACTCAAGAAAGCCATCAACCAACAGCTCATCGACTACCTGAAACTAAACCACCTTCTCGATGCCTCACCATCAGGATTCCTGATTCGCTGAGAACCATGGTTATTGCCGCCACAGACGACATCCGAACCCTCCTTGAGAAACAGTAATTCTGATCCACCTTGACCACTCTGCTGTGTTTGATACCTACTCCCACCACACCCTCGTTGACAGACTGCACAATATCTGCATACTACAAAACGCCCTCAAGTGGATCGCTTCTTTCCACTCAGGATGCACACAGAACATCTGTTTGCCTACCTTCACCTCTGCACCCAAGACATCATATGCAGCCTACTGCAAGGATCATCCCTTAGCCACACCCTGTTCAACATCTCCATGACCCCCTCACAGACATCAGATCCCTCAGACTCAACATGATCTCCTATTCTGACAACACTCAACATATTCTCTCGCTCACAGAGGGCCCTTCCTACACCAAAACCAACTTCTGCAACGCCATGACTAAAATAGGAAAATGAATGAGAGACAGCCTCAAACTCAACTCCATAAAGAACAATTGATGGACGGAATGCGGAAACAATGTCAAACAGTCACCCCTAGTACGGAGAACTGGGCCTAAATCCATAATTTTTTGCATACCATGCCATTCCAGTATAGAGCCAGGCATACTCAAATCAATCTTGATCCTGCTCCCCATAGGAACAGTTCATCCCGAACTGCCAGGTCAGGTCACCCCTGAACCGGAAACAAGCATCAGGGTATCACCCCATATCAGCCAACCAACACTAGAAAGCCCATCATGCAGGCCTTTGTCACCAGCAGCCTCGATTATGGCAATGCTCTCTACACCGAAATTTCCACCCAGCTCCTCAAAAGACTCCAGACCACACAGAACACCACAGCCAGGCTCATCCTGAACTTCTCCAAATGGGACCAGCATCACCCCTCACCTCAGAAACATTCAGTGGCTACCCATCCAGAAGAGATGCCAGTTTAAGATCCTCATGCATGCATATAAAGCTCTACATAACTAAGGACCATCCTACATTAACCATCGACTGAGCTGCCACCTGCCCACAAAACATATGCTCTCCACCTCCCTCGCCATCGCACACACCCCGAGCATTCAATGCAGTTTCAGTGGGGGCTGCTCCTTCTCCTACATCACCACCAGGACCTAGAACAACCTGCCTGTCCAGCTCCAAGCAGCACCCACCCTGGTGGACTTCAGAAAGAGCCTCAAGCCCTGACTTTTCGACAGAGACACAGCATCCTCAATGCCCAGATATCCCTTGGGGTGACAGTGCTGGACTATACAAATACTGATTGATTGATTGATTGCTTGATTTAAAAACCACTGTATTTCTGACCCATGCATAAACAGATCTTTACACACAGGTCGAAAACAAACAAAAGACTTGTGATCAAGTGTTAAGAGGCTCTAAACGACCTTCCCAGCACAAGTGAACTCATTTGTGAAATCTCCTTTTCCTATATGAAGGCACCTATGAATTCCTTGTTGTGTTCAATATACCATCACTATTTGGCTTTCATGAACTGGCTATGCCGATGACTTCTACCCAACCACCACAGTCATGTGATGCACAAACTTGAATGGTTACAAAATTCCTTCAGCAAGATAGAAACGCCATTCTCAGAGCGAACTATCAGTTGAAGAGCAGGGCTTTTCAAAAGCTTGCTAAGAGTATCTTCCTTCTTGGTGCAATCATCCCAATTATGGAGTGTACCAAGCACACATTTTAAAAACCTGTCATTCTGAATTGTTAGTAAAACATGGTCATTCCCTCTTGACTCACGAACAAAATAGCTACAACTCTGCAGCTCTCACTCTTTAAATCATACTGCAACATCGACTATGCAATCTCTCTAGACACTGTTATGAGTACACCTAAGTGCCAAGCCCATCAGAACAAAATGTGAGAGCATCTGTGACGTTCGATTGCACTGTAATAAGACAGTAGGGTCCACATTTACTTGTTGTAACATATTACAAGCTAGTGGTGATGGTAAAGAAGGTGCAGGTGGGTGCAGGTGGAATTGTGTCCTGAATCTGGAACAAGACACCCACCTGTATTACATCGAACCGTACATACCAGTATGGTTTCCTGCAATATATGTTTCTCTTGTCGCACTCGTTAGATTCCAACTTATATAGGCCCGTTATGAGGAAAGAGTCCTCATCCTGCTACATGGTTAATAGTGACTTCACTACCCTTATAGTACATCGTTGAGGGCACACATGGTCCCTATATAGGCAGATCGGTTATCCACTCACTTCTGAGCCACTGAAATCGCCTCAAAATGCATATTTTCAAGTCGCATGACATCCTGTTTGTCACCGGTCAGGAACCTCCCTGGTCTCCGGGCCTCTCGTGGGAAATGTCCTCCTCCTGGTATCCACCCGCGGGCACAAGCTTCAACCGTTCCCAGCTCCCTAATACGTGTACAGTACTCCATGGCTACAGTACTCCATGGCTGGCGCTGTGCAGGGAACAATACCAATAATTCATAAAAAACTCCCTTTCCGGCTTACTTTAGAAAATGGAAAAACCCTTGGACTCCGTGGACTGATGACGCATTTTATTTCCCCCCGTACTGTATTTTACATTTGGATATAATTATAGTTATGTACATTTTGGGACTAACGTACAGTTGAAGAAAGCAGTAAGGATTGCTGTAAAGTAGAGAAAATGGCGGCACCATCATCGTTGTTGCACGGAGGGCTTCAGACTATTTAATCTATTTGGCGGGATGATCTCCAAAGCACATTTCCTGTAAACTCTTTTTTTTAGCATAAAATACCATGAAGTGAATGCATTTATGAAATCATTTGGCAACGCACCGCTCGCGGCCATTTACCAGTTTCAGTTATCCCAAACTTAACGGATGCCTCAAACTGTAGAACATTGTTTTAGAAATCCGCCCGTCTGAAGAAACTCCTCGCCTTTCCTTTATGTGCATATCAAACCGGAATTTCACTATGAAGGGACAGCTCCAAATCAATTTCTATGCCACATTTCTTGGCATTTAAGTGAAGGTGGAAAATCTGGAATGAATGAGCGGGCATGGGAACACTGCTGGTAACCATCCGAGCTGTCAAAGATGAAAGAGAAGCGCCCTGGCAGTTGGAAGTGTAAATTATACAAAAATCAATCCTACAGCCTACTGGTTCAGCACACCCCGAAGTCTCTCCTCAATGCTGATGCAGGCCCAGAGCTCATACTGTACTCCTCTCGGGAATACATCTTGATATTTTGTTATTTTCATTGTTCGACTGGCTCACTTTTGTGTGTAAATTGTTAGTTGTTATACATTTATTTTTGCCAGATATTCAATCATAGCAACACGACGGAGTAATCATTCAGATGCTAAATGGAAAGAAAAAATAACCAGCTAGTAAGGAAAAAATATTCAAAAGTTTAAAGGGGCAGTTTTGTAAAATAATATACTCTAGCAATTGGCGTCATGTCCTGCTGTGATATCAGCAAAGACGCATAACAGCATTAATATACCTTTGTGGTTAATAAAAATTAATGATCTGCTGTAAAATGCTCACATTACACGTTTTATTATGAACATCTTATATTTTCATTAGATATTACTGTGATGTTGTACACTTATGTTCTCAGACGAAAGATTCCAATCCGACAGTCAAACAGGATTTTAATAATTTGGGGGATTAAGTCTTAAGGTTTTGAGAGGGGGTTTACATAGTGCAATGCAGCACAAAATATTGGGTCGATTTACTTACCATGATAAAAGGCTCCAGGTGCAGCTCAAAAGTACGCAGTACAGCACAAGCTCCTGCCTAACCTTTACTAACGAATCCCTGTGTCAGTACTTAGGGGCCGATTATGATTGCGGTTTTTCCGCATCCTCCGGGCCGGCAGAAGCCACCGCCGGGCCGGAGGATGCGAAAAAACCGCTGCGGAGCCTCCAAAGACCCACCGCCATATTAGGATAGCTGGTGGGTCTGGAATTCCGTCGGCAGCTTTTCCGCCGCGGTCGCCTTCCGACAGCGGCGGAAAAGCTCTAACATGGCTGGCGGTGTCTATCAGACACCGCCAGCCATATTAGGATGTTGGCAAAGACCTGCTTTTCCGCGGCGGCTTTTCCGCCGTGGAAAAGCATACGGATTTTCACTTAGGGGGCCCGTTGCGGGCCCCCTGGGTGAAGGGGGGTTAGGGGTGCACATGTGGGGTACCTATGGTACCCCCCTGCATTTGCGTGCACAAAGCAGCAGGCACTGCGCGGTGCCTGCCGCTTTGCGCATGCAAATGCGATGCATGCATTTTTAACCTTGCGGCAGGTGCAGCTTGAATCTGCACCCGCCGCAATGTTAAAGATAGAGGATGTGACCGCCACCCTGGCTGTCACATCCTAATCTGCTCGGAGGGAACGCCGCAGCCCTGGCGGAAGTTCCCTCCTCCTCAGGGGTCGAGGACAGACTCAAGCCCGTCCGCGATCATAATCGGCCCCTTAATTTGAAAAAGAAACAGTGTCGATGCTTAGAGCTCTGAACAGAGGCCAAAAGCTGCGGTCCGTGCAGGTAAGCACGGCGGGGAGTCCACAGACGCCAGAGTCAGATTTTAAAATTTATTTAATTTTCGCCCGCTCCTTGCCCTGCCACGCTTACGTGCCAAGACCACCACTGGAAGCCGATGGCCAATGCCATTGCACGTCTGCGCGCTGAATGCGAGGGCTGGTAGTCTTAAATCCACCCCTTGCCTCATTAATTCACTACCCGACACTCTCTGCTACTTTATCTTAGTCTTACATTATCCTTCTTTCTCCCTTTGTCACATGTTTGCAGTTATTTCGCTTCCTCTGTCTTTCTGATATGTATGTTTTTCCCTGTTATTCGCTCTGCAAATATCTGATGCAGAAAAATAAGTGCTGGTCACCAAAAATAGGTGCCAGTGGCCACCAGCGGCAACCACTGACTCAAATTAAGTACTGCCTGTGATATCAAGGAATGTCGATCCATGTGGGATATTGCTTTCAGATCGATGTGATGGATTGCGAAATTCCAAAATCGACTTCAGATCTTTGGTAAGTTGGTAATGCAGTGCCGTTGTTTGAAATGTTAGTCACATCTTTATCACCCCAAAAGAGTGTAGACAATTTGAATCTAAGCAAGACTCCAGCAATATGGTGGCAGTGTTAGAAGGATGGCAGTTCAAAAACCTGATTTGCATGAGAAAAATGGCAGTCTAATGTGGACTAATGAAGGGCATATAGCTGGTCACTAATGACTTGTAGTGGCACTCCAGGATTGATTTCACTGGCTGCAACAGAGAAGGGGGCAAATAAGCACAGGCACCATAACTTACCTGCCGTGAGGGCAACAGCCATCACCCCAGCTTCCTAGTCACTCGACCCGTGAGGGGAATGGCGTCTTGAAGCGGGGACTTCAGGAGCCAGCAGCCTTCATGCGGCGCCTGCCTCTGATGCCACGCAGCGCGCCAGGAGGCACTACTTGAGCACCCTCAGCCTCCTGCAGCGCGGGACGCTGAGGGTCCTTGCACATGAGATAGCGCTGAACGAGCGCCGACTATCCCCAGTTGCCCTACAATCCAAATGATCATCATTGGGTAGACTGTCTTCGGCGTGTACGCCTGAACGCTGCATGGCCACAGGTGCTGACTCTGGTAGCTTATCTGAGGGTGTTAGTCAGCGATCCACTCTGGACTTATCGGTGATTGAGGAGGTCCCAAATATTGCACCTATTGATGATCGGGTGAGTGAGGGTGTGTCTGCTGGTGCCAAAACATGTACGGCCACTAGGCTTGTGCCTAAACCCAAAGCCCAATCCAAGTAATCTACAGTAACCATGCCGGAGTCATCTTTATAGAGGAAGAGAGGAGGGGGCAGCAAATGCAGAAAAGTACAAAAATGCAGAAGACCAATAAGAATGGCGGGTCACTGATTATGATACCTCCTTTAGCCGCTGATCCTGAGCCTATGTCACCTAGTAATGGCACTGTGAACTTGGATCCGTTGGGTGTTTCCTTGGAAGCGTTTGTGGCCCTATGTGTGAAAATAGGGGACATCATTCAGTCAGCTCTTTTACCCATCCTTGATAGGTTAGGTCGTATTGAAGAAAGACTGACTCACTTTGAATTGCAGGTTGTGCCTAATGTCCACACTATTGAGGCTTCTTTGTTAACTATTGGTTGTTTAATCTATATGCCATCGAATGTATTGTCCCAACCTGTACCTCCTAAATCACCCCCACTGACTACCTCATTACCTTATGGTCACCAACTGTAAGTAGATCTGACAGAGAAGGTTTAACTTCTATTGCGTGGTTCGATGCTTTAGCTAGACCGGTTGTTGAGGAGGGGAACATTTCTAGAGAATTTGTCCAGTTAATCCCGTATATTCCAAGGGAGATGGACAATAGACCCCGGGGTAATTTAGAAGGTGATACCACACAAAATCAATCTATTCGTGGCTTAGGCACTCAATCAACATTGGCCAATGTACAATCTGGCCGCAATCCCGGTCCTATGCATAATGGTTTGTCTCATAGCTTTGAGAAGGATGGCCCTAGGGTATTACATCTCCCACCACCTGCAGCCCCTTTGGAAGTGGTCTTGAAAAATGTACTGACCTTGTTAAACGGTCAGATGGAATCAACTGACCAGTTAATGGCCAAGACTATGTATTATCTTACTTCACAATTGAAGCTTGTTGGGGTCGGGGGTGGGACATTTGCAACCAATTAATAATGGCAAGAGGGGCACTGTGGGTTGGACACTCTATGAAGGATGGGGGGTGATTGTGTAATTGCTAATTTTAAAAACGAGCAGGTTGTTTGATTTTTACTGGAGCGTCTAGGGAGTAGAAGGCAAGGGTGTCATCGCGGGGAAATCTCCCTTTTACCTTTAGGGTTTTTGTATAGACCAGGTCATACTTCTCTGTCAGGGGGAGGAGGCCGGGCTGTTCCTCACAGACCCTTAGGGAGATTTGCTGACATTGAATTAGCCAATAGATTTTCCCCTTTGTCAGGTCTAGATGCGTGCGATTGACTGCCTCCAGTAGCTGCTTCAGTAACAAAATAAGTTATTAGTCAACCTGTTTTCATTCTGCCTGAGATAAATACACAGTTAGTGGTGACCATAGGGCCTGCCAGTACACTCACATCTGAAGTCAATAATATCAGTAATGTGGATTGCATTTCTGTGCCATGTCCCACTGGGCTATGTAGAACTGAATGACCTGGCGATCATACTCATAAATGTAGTATTTTGAGTTGGAACATTGGTTTAAGATCGAAAAGAGATGACCCCAATTGGCTTTCTTATATAAAAACGTATGATAAAATTGCCCTCCAGGAGACCTGGGACAGGGAGGAAAATTTTGGGCTGGACGGTTTTAGCTCACATTTTGTACCTGCACGTCCAGCTTTGGTGGGCAGAGCAAAAGGCAGCCTTTCGTTTCTTCTCTCTTTGGACCTCAAGGGCTCTGTAAAAAGGCTTGAGATTGACTCCCCACATTGTCTGATATTGGAGCTTAGTACGCACAACCATCCAAAGCTTTTATTAGTGAATATCTATAATTCGGGGGAGTGTGACTTTGCAAATCAACATTTAAGTACCCTGAATCATTTTTTTATGGATTATAAATCTAGGCAGTCTACTTTTTCTTATTACGTTTTACTAAAGGGCGATTTTACTACGCATCTGTGTGATTCACATTGTTTAATTGACGATCTACATGGCTTTAATTATACCACGGCTCCGCATTTTGAGCACACTAGGCGGGGCGAGAGCCTTGAGTCTCTTTTAACTGATGCTGATCTTTTTGAAGCTAGCTTTGTTAACCCTCAGGATCGGTGTCCAACATTTAAAACCAAGGCTAGAAATTCTATTATAGATTTCATTTTAATGTCCCTTATGGTGTTGAATAAGGTCAATTTTTGCAACGCTCAGGAATCCCCATTGAGCGATCACAACCCGGTTATTTTAATCCTGGACACTACCTGTGGCATTCTGGGCAAGGGAGGCAGGAATCGGGTGCCGAATAAGGTGTTACCCTGTGTTCAGGGGAGGAGGCTTAGATGGGCCAATATAACCCCAGACACATTCCTTAAGGGCCTGTGGGAGAAATGCTCAGATGGCATTATTGTGTGTACTGACCCCTTAAGCACAAAGGACGCGGTTATTAGAGCTTTCGAGGGCATCGGTAGTCAGATAGGCTCTGATTTAACCATAAAAAACAAATTGAGACCCAAATGTGGCCCGAAGTGGTTTGATGAGAAAGGCTCACATGCTCATCGCTCGTTATCCCTTGCCCTGGAAAAACAACCCCAGGATAGGGATCTGATAGCCAGGTGGAGGAAGGAGTACAAGCTAATCTTTCACAGGCGGAAAAATGAGATAAGGAACTCCTTATTGTCTGTGAAGAAGTTAAAGGAAAGTTCAAGGTTCTGGGACATCATCAGCACCACATTTTTTTCGAGGGAGGGTAATGAAGCTCAGGATTGTAACATCACAGAAGCCCAGTGGCTCTCTCATTTTGAGGCGATCTATGAGTCCAGGGGGGCTGTGGATTGCACCCCATGGTCCTCCTTACATCAGGCCAGCACCCTGATTGATTTTAGTGAGGGCGAAATTGAGAAAGCCATAAGAGATGCTGCTAGTAACAAAGCATCGGGCCCAGATGGTGTTCCCGCAGTTCTCTATAAAAGTAACCCTCAATTCTGGGCTAAAATCCTTGCTAATGTCTTCAGTGCCATGGGCACAGCAGGCTTCCCGGCCCCCCAGGTAAAAATGTATTATCATTCCTATTTTTAAAAAGGGGCAGCGAGGGGACCCTCGGTGTTACAGGCCGATATCCCTCATCGACTCCTCTGTGAAAATTTTAGGAAAGGTAATTTTATCTAAAATCATAGATTGGGTAAAATGAGAGGGGGATCTTGTCTAATATGCAATATGGATTTAGAAATGGGAGGAGTACTATGGACCAGTGTTTAAATTTGCATCTTTTATTAGGCAAATACACTATGGCTAAGGAGGGTTGTCTAACAATGGCTTTTATGAATTTATCCAGTGCTTTTGACCTGGTTAATAGGTCAAAGCTCTGGAATATTTTATTGGAAAAGGTACTTGGCCCCTGTTTAGTTTATTTGTTAGCTAACCTCCACCAAGACCACACAGCGTCTGTTAGGATATCCCAGGCTGGCGATTGTACCAGATCTTTTAACTCGGGCAGGGGCGTACGGCAGGGATGCATTTTGGCGCCCCTGCTTTTTACTCTTTATGTGAATGATCTAGACAAATCGCTTGTAGAGGCTGCGTTGGATATTCCGCGAGTGGGAGAGTGTCCAATCCCTGTTCTCCTCTACGCGGACGACGCAGTTCTTTTAGCACGTACTGCAGTAGGTCTACAGCAGCTTTTAGATGCTTTTGGGGTGTTCATGCACTCACTGGATTTGATAGTAAATAATGGAAAGTCACACACTATGACAGTAGGTCACAGAGCTAGAAAGACATTTTACTGTAATGATGTGGAGGTTTCCTCTGTGTCTTCCTTCACTTATTTGGGAGTCCTTTTTGATGACAGGTCACCCTGGGTTCAATAACAAAAAGTCAAAAAGAACGCAGTTATACGAGCTTCCTCATCTCTTTTAGGATTTGAACGGCGTCTGGGGGCCAGACCGATAGAGGCTATCCTAAAGGTTTACAAGGCCACGTGTTTGGCTATTGTGGCCCATGGATCCTCTATACGGGGCTATAAAGATCAGGCTGGCATACAGATAGCTGAAAACACATTTTTAAGGAGCCTTTTGTCTGTTCCACAATCAACTCCATCGTATGCTATACATCAGGTGTTAGGGCTAAATTATGTCACCGACATTTTGAGTACAACCCCATTCCTTTGCTGGCTCAAAACTTGGCTGAATCCCACATTAACCCTGAATCACATGATTTTACGAGACTGTATTGCGCTGGATAAGTCCGTAAATATCAAATGGTTGGAGTACGTTAAAAGTATGTTATCAAAACTAGGACGGCCAGAGCTTTATGAGGAACCGGATAAGATTCCGAAGGAGGACATGTTGTGGGTAAAACTAAATTTTAAGAACTTCTTGTCAGTGGGGCGAGAAGAACAGGAGCTATGCAAACCCTTAGTGAGGGCCCATTACTTGTTAAAAGCATCTATTAATATTGAACCCTACCTGTTAATTGTCAACAAGCCGTGTCATCGCTGGCTCCTAACTAGACTTCGTTTTAATCTGATCCATCTAACATTGGGGGATTATCAGTGATGGTGTAATCCTGACGATGCTGAACCTTGCCAATGTGATAATTTTTCGCCCCAGGACACATTACATTTGATGATGTTCTGTGACTTTTACTCCAATATTCGCATGAGATTTGTATTACCTATCCTGAGAGGAAGGGGTTTTTCCCAGGTTAGAGCAGCCCTAGTTTTTTTACAATCTCTGTGTAACCCTGGTGATATTTTTTAAATCGCATCGTTTTTAGTAGCAGCAGTGAGGATTAAGAATAAGAAAAATCTGAGGATGAGCTCATCTTAAATCATTGTTTGAGATCTACTGCTATTTTTAGGTTAAGGGGTCTGATTAGGTGATAGTGTTTTATAATTAATTGAAATATCGTCTATGTATTTTAATTGTTATGTCTAAAGATCTGTAATATTGCTCATGTCTGTGTTCTGTTTTTGTACTTTTATGATTTTAAGTAATCGAATAAAGTGGAATGACTGACTGACTGACTTGTAGCGGCAGCTTGGTGAAAATCTGAGGTCTTTGAGAATATTTACTGCTAATAAATCCATACTGCTAATTGGGTCAGGAAGTTTGTGCTTCTGTCTTCCTTACTCACATCAAATGTAAATTTGCCTCCATGCAAGGTGAGTGTAAAACTGTTGGTGGTTTTGCCAAAATACTGGTGGTCAGTGGTGACGATGCAGGTGGTGGGTACATTCTTTTTTGAGTGTGTGCAGATATTGTGCATGAGTGTAAGAAATCCATCCATTTTTGTCATCATCCCCCGATTTTTGCATGATTGGATTTGCTGGTTTTAGGACACAGTGTACTTTAACTCTGCTAAACCGTGCTAACGTGCATCCTTATAAAACATGTGCAGTACATTAGAAATGCCTATATGTCATATTTAACTCCCCTCTAATTCCATTATAAATGGTCTGGGATTTCTCGGAGCTGCTGAAAATCCCAGCCAAATTCCATGGAGTTTTATGAGTGGGTGGAGTATTACTCACCCACCCCTAATGAAGTCCCCTTGGCTGAAGCTACTGGACAGTGGTATTTTATTTTGGAATGATGGGGCCACCCAGGAGAATGGCGCAAATATTGGTGTGAAGCTATCTATCTTTGCCACGGTGCTGTAAGGTGAGGAGAGCCACTGAACTCCCTAAAACTAGCAGCCTGAGCCCACTAAACATACATAAGAACAATCCTCAGCACACGTAAATGGTGTCACAATAATTAACACTCACTAAGGTGTTTCTCTAAGTGTGAGAGGGGGGATTCCCTTCTCATATATGCGCTTAGATTTTGCAGCCAATGCTTCCAGGAGTGAAGCGGTAAGGGGTTGACCAGCTTTTCTGGTCAGAGCCTGCCTTGTACCTTTTGCACCGTCCTCATACTCCGGTACTACCGGAGTACGAGGACGGTGCAACAGGTACAGGTGCAACTTAGTGAGTGTAACACATAGCCTGGATTACACTCCTTTTTAACCTGCACTACACTCTATTTTAAAAAGGTCCTGAGGAAAGCCAGATTTAGTTTAAGGCACTGGCTGAAACATGTCGACCAACTGATGGATGTAGGAGGTAGTAACTCACCTCCCTTAAACATCCCCAAGCCGTTTTTTAACCGCTGACGGGGGTCCAGTTATTAAAATTTAATTTACCCTCGGGTACTGGGACCCTCGCCAAGCCGTTTTAACTCACACTTCATTTTACACCTCACACTGCACTCTCAGTAAAATACCAGCTCCGCTGTAATCAGGCGTCGCAGCACACCCGGGACACATTAGGTGTCACTGGGTGGGCCCGATGATGAAGCATGCCACCAACTAGGTTGGTGGGTGAGGGCTTCATGAACTCACCAACGAGGTGCCCATGACAAATCTAATCAGACTCCTAACAATATTGGTCATATTTAAGCTAGTCTCTTTTGATAACACACAGAAAGTTAAATGTCACAAGTGAACTGAAGTGTGTATTTACACCACCAACATATGTGATGAAAATATATTTCTGCCACGAGCATAGCTGTGCTCTGGCTAGGCTGCAGTTTAAATACACTTCAGTGGCACATGGGAGGAAAAATGCCTTGCCATATAGGAAAACTCTATTTTTAGATATGCAAAAGTCACCCCTAACGTGTTCCCAAAGGGCAGAGTATTAATATATCAAACATATGGCAAACTAAATATTGTGCTTAGTGTCCCCTCACAGTGGGATAAACCCAAAAACTATATCAGTTTGTAAGCCTTTTACCTAATAGGCCTAGAGGGAATGAAGATGTTTATTTTTCACCTCTGCTTATGAAAGGGCATGACAAATCCTTCAAAGTTATTTCTTGCTTAGTTATTAAAGTCGACATTAGTAGGAAATTACATTTTGGATAATTTAAGCAGAAAAGTAGCTTTGTAAAAGTGCATTTTATGCTGTCTGAGCAAGAACTATCTTAAAACCAGTCTGACGCTCATCACGCCTCCAGAAATGGAATACCCATCCTTGGCATGGAAAGCTAATGACCCTCAAGAAGAAAAATGGCCTGCTCTGAGCCCAGGAAAGGACAACGGATGTTAACTCCTCAATACCTAGCAGGGATTAGTGGGGCCTTCTAAAACCTCTATCTAGTATGTCATGATGCAATGGAAAAGACAGCTGAGAGAGAGAGCATACACCTCAAGAAGATGTGAGGTATCAATTGGTGGCTTGGAGATCTAGGATAATTAAAATTAAGTTCTTATAATTCAACTTAGTGTGATCCCATGATTCATCAAGTGACCAGGAATGACAAAGAAATCTCAAAACAAGAAGTGTGTTAACCATGAAAACAAAAACCCGTACAGAGTGCAGCATTAAGTGGACCTTGAAGTGAACTTCAACTGTGTTCCCTCATCAATCTACTTTATTGGTATCTATCTCCATTGCTGAAAGTTTTATGTGAGATTAAATCACAGAAATCAAAGGATGCATCTTCCACATTATGCACATGTCAGGAATTAAGAGAATAGTAATGATAATAATGTAGTTACCGCATCAACATTAAAAAAGAAAATAAAACATAAAAAGTAACTTGGAGATTTTTTATCACAAATTTTGTGTGATGGACAATCTAAGTGCAGAAAGATATACATCTCTTTTGATGCACTCTCTAAGTTCTGAGGGACAGGACATTTTTGAGTGCTCATCAGCTAAAGAAGAAAGAGGATTGAATGATTTTGAAATTTGCGAGAATAATTTGGACCTGCATTATCTTCAGAAATGTAGGTGAATTTTAGAGCGATACCAGTTTTGAATGAGAATGAAGAAGGGTGATGAAAGTGTACCAAAATATGTGATTGATTTTAGAAGGTCAGCAGACTCCTGTAACTTTGGAACACTAACATGGGAAAGAATTTGCAATGAATCCATGTAAAGATGACATACTAAGCGAAGTAGGACTGATTATTGAAGGAAAGATTCAAAGTAAGATTCGGATTCGTTATGAAAACAAACTCTTTTGGCTAATCAGAAATGAATTGTCTAAAGATGAAGACCTGATTTTTAGGGGGACAGGCTAGTTTCTTCAATGAGTGTAAGGAAAAATGGTAACAGATGCAGCCCACCAAAGTCATCTGGGAATAGTTCAAATGAAACAGCTTATCAGACTGGACTTTTAGTGGCCTGGGATGGATTTAGAAATAGAGTGGTAAGAGACTGTTTTGAGTGTTCATGTAGTGACACAATTATTTTTTTAAACTTCTTTATTGGTTTTGTTACAAGGATAATATTAGAGATTTAACAATACGTTCATGCTAGCATCATGCTTACATATACAAATTGCCAGTATTAGATTAAATTAGGAGGGATACAAATATATAAAGAGAAAAGAAGAATAAGAGAGAGAAGCAGCCAAAAAACAAAGAGGAAAAAAAAGAACAATTAAGAACTGTAACTGGTAGGCAACACATCCATGGGGGGAGATTAGGCATTACAGGGCAGAAGTCTGTCTATCTGTCAAATCTTAGTAGCTCAGTGCACCACCAGGCTAAGAATTCACAATTTGATGGGGCATGCAGCTATGTGAATGTTAGAAGAGCCTGCTGAACTTCTTATAATGAAAAGGCCCAATTCTATCTATTATTCTTGCAAGTAGATGGAAGGAGAGGAACCAAATCATTTCAGGCAAATCTACGTGAGAATGTCAAACTAGGAGGATCAATCAACAACATTAGGCGCTTTGTGTGGGAGACTCACAGGAGGAGGGGGGTTTCGGTCACCACCTAAGGGGCTGATTACGATGGCTGAGGGACCGCCAGAGATGAACAGATCCTCCCACTTGTCTATGGGAGCTTGTGCTACGGGCGGTTTATAACCACAGCACAAGCTCCCATAGACAAATGTGAGTATGTGACAGCAGCATGTGAGGTCGCGTTGTAATTGTGGCATCGGGACCGCGACGGTGTCGGTCGGAGGCAACTGCTACTGACATAGTAATGAGGGCCTTGTTGTTTAATTGGTAAATCGTTTTGCACATTGTAACATAATAATTTTTGGTATATATTTTAAGTGTGTGTTGTGTTTTAGGGATACAGGGTGGGAAGCTAATTAAAAATTAATGTATTGATAATTATTTGTTATTTTATTATTAATTATTTAATTGATCATTTTGTTAATTCAGGAAATTATCATATTTGTTAAGTTATATTTTAGGTGTGTGTCGTTTTGCAAATTGTAACATTATAATTTTTGGTATATATTTTAAGTGTGTGTTGTGTTTTAGGGCTACAGGGTGGGAAGCTAATTAAAAATTAATGTATTGATAATTATTTGTTATTTTCTTATTAATTATTTAATTGATCATTTTGTTAATTTAGGAAATTATCATATTTGTTAAGTTATATTTTAGGTGTGTGTTGTTTATTTTGCAGTGGAATAGGGTGGGAAGTTATTTATGTAATTGTAAGTAATCAAATATTTATTTATTTATTAATTATATTGTTTATTTAATGTTAGTTGTATTATACTTTGTTTACTTCTATTACATTTTTTAATTGTTGGCTGTTATGTTTGTGGGAATATAAAGTGGTATTTCACTTAAGATATATATTTGTTTGATAGATATTAATTATTTAAAAAGTGAAATCATGATGTAATTTGTTGACTTTTTGTTTAAATTTAGGCCTATATTTTTAAATTTTAAATATGTTTTTTTTGTTATTTGATATGGTTGTTAAAATATGTAATTTGTTTGAAGTGGAGTACAGTCTCTCTATTGTTGCGACTGGAGTGAGAATAGTACATTTTCCGCCTCCTGAGTCCAATGCTTTCCCTACTGTTGCACTGGCTGGAGTGTGAATAGGAAATGTTACCCCACCTGAGTCCCGCACTTTCCCTACTGTTGCATTGACTGGAGTGGGAATAGTAAATTCTATCCCTTGTGTGTCCAACGCTTTGCCTACTGTTGTACCGACTGGAGTGGGAATAGCACATTTTAATCCTACTGAGTCCAACACTTTCCCTACAGTTGCACAGGACTAGAGTGGGAATAGTAAATTGTACCCCTCCTAAGTCCAATGCTTTCACTACAGTTGCACAGATTGGAGTGGGAATAGTAAATTTTACCCCTCCTGAGTTCAACACTTTCTCTAGTGCTAAATTGGAGCTGGAATAGCATATTTAATATTGCATAGTTAATTTTTTTCATTATGAATGTGTACATACATATTATTACATGTTACGTATTGAATACTATATTTTTATATATATAAATGTATTTCTTAAGATTATTTTAGTAAAATGTTTTTCAATATATTGGAAATATTCTACATGTCTTTACAGTTTATTTGTTGTACTTCTTATTTTCTTATGAAAATGTAAGCATATATATGTATACACACACACACACACACATATGTATGTGTAGGTATATAAATATATATATATGTCATCCCCAGAATACCAAAATATCGACCTCCTATCTCCAAACAGGTAAGTACAAAAATATCGAATCAAAAATATTGATGTAAAAAATATAGTTGGTCAAAATATCGAATTTTTTAAAATGCTTTAAATTAATAAACAATTCATGAAATAATAAGTATAATTACCTTAAACATACTTAAAATACATAAATAACCTTAAAATTAATAAATATTTATTGTAAGTAAAAAAAACACATAAATTAATTTGTTAATACATATATATATATATATATATATATATATATATATATATATATATATATAAACGTAATAATAATAAAAAAATTACAATATTTTTACCATAGGATAGCGGAAAGGGTAACATTTACTATTACCACTCCAGAGAGTGCAACAGTAGGGAAAGGATTGGATATAGTAGGGGTAAAAATTACTATTCCCACTCCAGAGAGTGCAACGGTAGGGAAAGCGTTGGATAGCGTAGGGGTAAAAATTACTATTCCAACTCCAGAGAGTGCAACAGTAGGTAAAGCGTTGGATAGTGTAGGGGTAAAAATTACTATTCCCACTCCAGAGAGGGCAACAGTAGGGAAAGCGATGGATATCGTAGGGGTAGAAATTACTATTCCCACTCCAGAGAGTGCAACAGTAGGGAAAGCGTTGGATAGCGTAGGGGTAAAAACTACTATTCCAACAACAGAGAGTGCAACAGTAGGGAAAGCTCTGGATAGCGTAGGGGTAAAAATTACTATTCCCACTCCAGAGAGTGCAACAGTAGGGAAAGAGTTGGATAGCGCAGGGGTAAAAATTACTATTCCCACTCCAGAGAGTGCAACAGTAGGGAAAGCTTTGGATAGCGTATGTGTAAAAATTACTATTCCCACTCCAGAGAGTGCAACAGTAGGGAAAGCGATGGATAGCGTAGGGGTAAAAATTACTATTCCCACTCCAGTGAATGCAACAGTAGGGAAAGCGTTGGATAGCAGGAGGGTAAAAATTACTATTCCCAATCCAGTGAGTGCAACAGAAGGGAAAGTAAATACTTCATATAGAAATAAAAATAAAATAAATATTAATACCAATTACAAATTAATTAAAATAATTAACACTTTTATATAATATATTAATTAATCAATTAAAAATACAAATATAAATTAATTAATAAAAATAATTACCTACTAATACAAATTATTTACCAATTAACAATAAATTAATTAACAATTTAAAAATAATTACAAATTAAATAAAAAAAGTAAGAATTTAAAAATAGAATTACTTACAATTAAATGAATCCCCACCCTATTCCCCTATAAACCCACAACCCACTACAGAAAATAAATTAATAAAATTAACATAATTATCAGTTAATCAATTAATTAAAATTAATTACCAATTATATTTGAATTAATTACCAAATAATAATTAATTAACAATTAATTCAAAATAAATACAAATAAATAAATTAACATATTTAAATATTTATAATTAAATAACTTCCCACCCTATTCCCCTATAAACCCACAACCCGCTACAGAAAATAAATTACTAAAATTAACATATTTATCAATTAATCTATTAATTTAAATTAACAATTATATTTTAATTAATTACCAATCAATAATTAATTAACAATTAATTCAAAATAAATTCCAATAATTAAATTAACATATTTAATTAATTATAATTACATTTCTTCCCACCCTATTCCCCTATACACCCACAACCTGCTACAGAAAATAAATTACTAACATTAACATAATTATCAATTAATCAATTAAATAAAATGAATTACCAATTATATTTTAATTAATTACCAATTAATAATTAATTAACAATTAATTCATAATAAATACCAATAAATAAATTAACATATGCAATTAATTATAATTAAATTACTTCCCACCCTATTCCCCTATAAACTCACAACCCACTACAGAATTATATTACGCAAAAATTAAATACCATAAAAATAATTAATTAATATAAATAATAAAACAAATATACACTTTTCAAACATATACTAACATAAAAAACACTTTAAAAATTGATATTATCTTACTTACCTCAAATTCGATATTTTTGTAGTCTATATTCTGTCCATTCTATATTTTTGTAGTCTATATTCTGTCCATTCTATATTTTTGTTGTCTATATTCTGTCCATTCGATATTATGTCCATTCTATATATTTTTTATTCGATATTAATGCTATCCTATTCGATATTTTTGTAGTCTATATTCTGTCCAGTCGATATTGTGTCCATTCTATATTTTTTAATCGATATTAATGCAAATCGATATTAAAAACTCAATATTTTGACTGTATACCACCAGGAGGAGGTGACTGCGTTGACTTGTCGTTTCATGGTCAGTTCGCTGTTGATGATGTAGGTCGCATGCATGGTCTGTAGGTGTGGGTGTTTGTCTGAGTTCTGCTGGGCACCAGCTATGGTCCCATACAGTTGTGTTCTTCCTGAAGGTCAGTATTTCTGTGTTGTCAAGGTTGGGTTTAAGGCAGTTGTCTCTCATCCATTTGGCTATGTTGTTCATGGCATCACAGTAGTTGATTAGGGGAGTGGTCACAGTGAGTGAGAGGATGAGTTGAGTGTGATCTGCGTAAGAAATTATGTTGTGGGCATGGGATCTGACGATGTCTGTGAAGGGGGTCCTGTAGGCGTTTAACAAGGTGGGACAGAGAGATGATCCTTGGGGTACGCCACATAAGATTTCTTTGGGTTTTAGGGTGAAAGGAGGCAGCTGGATGCTCTTTACGCATCCTGACAGGAAAGAGGAGATCCACTTGAGGGTGTTTTTTGCTGACAGACGATTTGTAGAGTCTGTTGATGAGGGTGTGGTAGGAAATAGTGATGATAGCATCAGAGAGGTCAAGGAGGATCAGGGCCATAGTCTCTCCGCTGTCGAGGAGGGTTCAGATGTGGCAGCAATCGTGGTGGTCTCAGTGCTATGGTTGGCATGGAATCCTGATTCGGAGGCGTCAAGTAGGTTGTTTTGTTCCATGTATTCGGTAAACTGTTTATTGATGGCCTTCTCAAGTATTGTGGCTGGGTAGGGGAGATAGGTCGAAATTTCTTTCATTCACTGGGGTTGTCAGAGGGTTTCTTTAGGAGGGGTCTGACATCTCTGTGTTTCCATCTGTCCGGGAAGGCTGCTGTGGAGATGAAGGTGTTGATGATACTGATTTGTTCCGTGTGAATAGATTTCGTTTTGGAGATAGATTAAAGACAAACTGAAAGAAAAGGAGACAGGAATATAGAATTCCTCAAAGGTGTCTAGAGATTTGATTGAGTAAGAGCAGAGAAATCCAGGATTCCAGATAATGATCAAAGGATAGAACACATGCAGATCAGCACAATGCGAGGACAACTCACCAATGAAGAATATGAAAAGAGAAGACAAAATAACCTATGTTTGAATTGTGGTGCAAGCAGAATTTTTGTGATAATCTATTCCAAGAAACAAAAGATATGACAGAAGGAAACCTTTCAGCCCACCACAGGAGGAGTTGGGCTGATGAGTGCTAAAGAAGAGACAACTCCAAAAATGCATCATTTGGCAAATGGTCTACAATCTTTAGCTTCTCATCTAGCACTATCAATGAAGCTTAAGTTTTGACATGTAACACTGCCTGAAATTGCTGGAATGATAGATTCAGAAGCCACTGGAAATTTCTGTGATTTGAAGCAGCAGAAAGAAGCAGCACCCTCTAGCGCTATGCGTGGTGCCATGTGTGCTGTTAACAGCACAAGACAAACACCCAGTGTTAAAAATCAGTGTGAACTGCATGATGTAACACACTCAGCTGCTTGTGCGAACTCCCCAAACTCCACCCAGGCCTAGACAGGAGTCAGAAGTCAATTTGAGGGAGACTCATGATGCATCTGCTTACCACAGAGCATCCTTTATCCTTGCTTCTGGCTTTGGTATCTGCAACTGCACACTGTAGCCATGCACATGTGATGGCTAGGAGATTGGGTGACATATGCTTGTCCAAAAGGATCGTCATGTCCACAAGTGCCACATGAAAGGGGATCTGGAGCCACTCAGAGCATGGTGTGGCCACATGTCACGTATTTCTACTTTGTTTTCTGGGTAGGTGGCTGATAGGCAAATGGCAATCTTCATTGCTGGCCCAATGTGAGTATCTCCTCAACTGGCTTGCCCATCACCCGTATTGGCAGTTTGAGGTACGATATTACCACATAGCTTACCTTACTGCTCTCAGCATACCATGTCCCATTTCCGTCGGAACTACCATATGCTTTGTTGGGAAGCCTTCTCCCCAAATTAGTCTTCTTGTTTGGTGTAACAAATTCATTCCTGACACCTGAGTCCTAACAAACCTCCTCATCCCTTATTTAGCCCCTACTGTGCTGGTTCTATTGTTTAATGTCCGTGGTGGTCGGCATGGGTCGGGGGTGGCGGGCCGAAGGGGAGGGTAAATATATAAAAAAAATATAATAAACGTACTTTATTACTGCCGCGTCTCACCTCTGCATCAGGACTTGGCTGGAAACAGGAACCAGGAAACACCCAGGCTCCCCTGACTAACCCTGGGTGTAGTTTGCATAGTAGTGCTACGCGTAGCTACGCGAAGTGCACTTCGCGAGCTATGCATAGCTACGCGAACAGCGTAGTGCACTGTGCAAAATGCTGCTCACACTGATTGCACAGTGCCCGATGCTTGTCCACACTGTGCAATCAGTGTAAACCACATCTTGCACAGTGCAAGGGGTTGTTTTCTGCTGCTCGAGTAGATTTCTACTCGAGCAGCAGCTTTCTAAACGCGGACTGGTATTTTCTCATCACGAGCGGTCACGAACATACTTGACCACTCGCAATGAGAAACCTGACCTCCCCGCGTTGTGAATCTCGCCAGGAGGTTTATTTTCCACGCTTGCAATCGGCAACTTGATGTTGCTGATCGCGAACGAGGAAAAAGTCTCGCCGGGATGTCATTTTGCTCACTCGCAGTTGCCAACTTGACATTGAGGACCACAAGCAAGCAAAAAATTACCACTGTGCTACGTGCAATTCGCGTAGTGTGAAGTAGCGCAAACTTCACAAACCACGCCAGCGTAGCGTAGTACTTTGCCCAGGATTACCCCTGGCCAATCACAACACTGCAGTGCAGCATTGTGATTGGTCTGAGTGCCATGCTTTGGTGCTCAGCCAGGGAATGAGGGCCTGGGCATGTTCTCCACGGAGGCTGTAATGCATCCTGTGTGGAGAACATGCAAAGTGTGCATGACTGTTTGGCCAGCCCGAAGCATTCTTGCGCACCTGGAGTGGGCAAATCACTCCTCCCCAGCCCTGCTCTGAGAGCAGAGCAGCCCCGCCTCCTTTAGTTACATCGCTTAAAAGCAGTGGGGCAATGCACCTGCACCTTAGCAGAGGAACTGCCACTGGTTACTGTGCACATGAGGAAGGCGATGCCTTTCTAGAAGCCAACACCTCTCCACTAATGTCGAAAATGCACTATGTCAAAATCCTTCTGTCCTTGGAGCATTCCAAACGAAAGAGCAGTCCGCTTTCTCATCGTGAGCAAACAATCCCAGTACATACTTCCTCACCTGTAAGGTTGGTAGAAAAGTGACAACATGCAATCTGCCCCTTGTTCAATTAATAGTGGCTTTTAGACAAAACTCCATGTTGATTTTTAGACATGTTCTATAAACAGATTTACCAGGTTATTGTATCTCCGTGCACTCGATATATCGGTATAAGTTAAAGCAATTTCTTGGGCGCGTTACCTTGTCGCACTGAGCCTGTTAGTGCCTTACGTAGTAACAACAAAATGTGATAAGGAGATCACTGAAAGGCGCGCTTATTTTACATGAAACCTATAGGTTTCTCCAACAGTTTTGTGATGTTTAATTATCTTTTTCAATGCAATATTCACATCATTCTTGAAGTTGTCACATATGTTTATTCATTTCCAAATGGATAATCTTTGGTAGAATCGATGAAAATTCATTTCATTCATTAACATTCCATTGCATTACTTCATGCCCGCCCAATGCATTTCGGGTTAAATGAGGTAACCCTTCGTCAGGGGCCGGGAGGATAACGCACGGTGCTCACGGCGTTCCGAGTGCGGAACCAGTCGCTACAGATTTAGTAATCTCTCCAGCCTTATAACATTTTGAAAAATAATACATAAAAATGATTATTCACATTTTGCTGGGTCCACCCGAGCCTAAAGCATAGGGCGACGGGTCAGCGCACTTCAGCCATTGTTTCTCTTGCACTGTGAGCGATATTCCTATTCACTCGTTTGCATCTGCCTAAAAAGTGCACTTCAGTGGCAGCTGTGGGCTAGTACTTTACTTGGTCAGTGTTTGTTTCCTACCATTCTTCATGCTTTTTCAGTTGGCTTGAGTGTTTAAACTAGGTCTGCAGGTCTAACTAATTCAAAGCCAATAGGATATTGTCTTCGTGACAATATGAATTATTATTATTATTATTATTATTATTATTATTACATTTCTTGAGCGCTCAGCTACCCGTAGGTTTCCCGGCGCTATGGGTGTGAAACAATATTGAAGTGAGAAAGGAAAAGGAGTCAGCGAACTTACAAATTAAAAAGCCAGGTTTTGATTCCCTTACGGAAGGTAAGGAAGCACCTTTCAGAGCGCAGAGGGGGGGGAAGAGAGTTCCAAAGAGAGGGCGCCAGCAGAGCAAAAGAGCGACCTCCCATTTTTGCTCTCTTGATGCGTGGGATCTTGAGCTTATTCTGAGTGGAGGACCTAAGTGTGCGAGGTGGAAGATATTGCTGCACCAAAACAGATAAATAGAGAGGAGCTTTTCCGGTCAGGATTTTATGCATGAAACATAAAGCCTTGAATTTAACCCTGCTCTCGATCCGAAGCCAGTGTAGATTGCGCAAGTGGGAGGAGGCTGAGGATCTGGCGGGTAGATTACAAATCAGGCGGACCGCCATATTTTGCACTACCTGGTACTTATTAGTGACCTCCTTACAGGCACCTAGAAGTAAGCTGTTGCCGTAGTCCAGGCGTGAGATGACAAGAGCCTGGACTACAGATTTCAAGGTGTCAGCCGGCAGCATCCATGAGATTTTCCTAAGCCACCTGATGATGGTAGTACAGGTGGCAGAGACTTTCACGACGTGCTGCCTGAAGGACAGTTGATTGTCCAGGAGGACACCAAGGTTACGGGCAGACGAGGTTGGAATAGGAAGAGGGCCCATCTCCGGAGGCCAATGTTGTGGGCCCCAGAGCGAGGTGTCGGAGCCAAACGGGAGCAGTTCAGTTTTCTCCCCATTTAGTTTTAGTTTGTGCTCCAACATCCATGCCGCAATCTGTTTTAGTCCAGTTTGAAGAGAAGAGAAAGGGAGATGTTTATTGGTGGAAAGAGAATAGATGACTTGAGTGTCATCAGCGTAGGAGTAAATAGAGAGACCTGCCTGTTCCGCCAAAAAAGCAAGGGGTCTCACATATAAATTAAAAAAAAGAGGGCTAAGAATAGATCCCTGGGGAACACCGTGATTAGAAGGAAAAATGGAGGAGACGGAAGTAGAGGAAAAGACTTGAAACGTGCGATTAGATAAAAAGTTGGAGATCCAGGCCAGGGCAGTACCATCGACACCCACCTCTCTCAGGGTGGACAACAAGATGGAATGGGAGATGGTGTCGAATGCAGCACTCAAGTCAAGCAAAATGAGTGCCACCGTCTCCCCGTTGTCCACTTTCTGCCTGATGGATTCCGACACACCAAGGAGAGTGGTTTCAGTCGAGAAGCCAGCCCTGAACCCGGATTGTGAACCATGAAGAAAGTTAGAGGAATCCACGTGATGATTAAGCAAAGAGTTGACATGTTTCTCCAAGATTTTAGAGAAACATGAAAGTAATGAAATGGGGCGGAAGTTAGAGGGGTTGTTAGGGTCTAGGTTGGTCTTTTTTAATAATGGGACCACCATTGCGCGCTTCCATTCGTCGGGCACGATCGCTTCAGAAAGGGAGGCGTTCAAGACTTTCAAAATAATAAGGAGTAAGGAGGGATCCAAAAAACTCAGGATTTGAGGGGGCATCGGGTCGAGCGGAGACCCAGATTTTATGTCCTGTAAATACTTTTTTAAAAGCGGAAGGGAAATGGTCTCCCAGGCAAGAAGTTTGGGAGGCATGGGAGTACTACAGAAGGACGTAACAACTGGAGGGGTATCTACAGGTAGGACAACCTGAGTGGACACAACAGGAGAGGAGTCGAAAGTATCATAGATCTTCTCGATCTTTTCGACGAAGAAGTTGGCCAGAACTTCACACTGGAGGGTATCAAGAATGGGGGCCTTGGGTGCAGCGGAAGCCCCTGACAGCTCCTTCACGATTTTGAACAGAACCTGAGGTCTGTTCTGTGCCGTAAGAAGCCTGGTATTCGCAAAGGAAGCTCTCGCACTATCACAAGACATATGGTAGATTTTAAGAGCGGCCTTATATTCTGCTTTCTGACCCGCATCATAATTGGAGCGCCAAGTGCGTTCCAGTTTTTTGCATTTAGATTTTTCTAGGCGGAGTGCGTCAGTAAACCAGGGAGCCGGTGGATGGAGAATATGTCGTTTGTTCTTTTGCATAGGGAGACAAGAGTCCAAAGCATTAGTCAGCCAGCGTTTAATAGAAGGAAGCTCCTCTGTAGACAGATTCAAAGACAGGGGAGGCTTGGAATTAGAAAGACACAGATTAAGTTTGTCTGCATCAAGGCGTTTCCAATTCTTACTGTCTTTGAAGGGGGGAATAGGCATGACGGGGTTAGAAGAGGCCATTTCGATAGAAAAATTTACAATAAAATGGTCCGACCAAGGGACCGGTAATGAAGATTGATACGAAATGGTCGATAAGTTGGAAATAATGGGGTCTAAAAGGTTGCCGGCCTTATGGGTAGGGTCAGAGTTGTGGAGATGAAGATCTAAAGCTGCCAGATCCTGTAAAAGACGTGTGGAAATGGCACATGAAGCAGAGTTGAAATGAATGTTAAGGTCTCCAATGACCATAAAATTATTAGATTGTGCCAAGAGTGGAGCAACAAGATCTGGGAGGGAGGAAGCCCAGTTACTCGCAGCGCCAGGGGGGCGATAAATCAATGTGCCAGTGAGAGTAAAATGTGGGGTAAATGATAGCTTAAATAGGCCAGCTTCACAATTGGGGAACTCAAGATCTTCCCATTTACAGGAGAATTCTCTCCTAAAAATGATGGCAATTCCCCCACCCTCTTTAAGAGGCCGGTTTCGCCCAACGTAGGTGTAATCATTGGGGAGGGCCATGGCGATGTCAGGGCCAGAGCTATCATTTAACCATGTTTCCGTTAGGAACATGGCAGCTGGACTAACGGTCTGTAAAAGATCAAAAATGTCTCTTTTATGTTTTGCGAGGGAACGACAATTACAACTGATAAGTTTGAGAAAGGGGCCGGAGCTGGGAAAATTAGAAGGGGAGGAACCGCACACGGGGGCAGGGTTCCAAAAGGTCGAGGACAGAGAGTCTAACTGCGAGGGACAAGAGTCCAATAAAATATTACAGGAGGGACAGGAGGAAGGAGCATTATTACAATTAAATACAACGTGTGAAGTACAGGGGGGTCCCCGCAGCCGCAGTAAAGCAGATCGGGAGTACGTGACACCGTTTAGGGCGTCAGGACTGAGCCCTGTGCCCGTCCTGTCGCGGACGGGCGCAGACGGGCTTGACTCTGGTGCGACTCCGGCGCGCCCGCTGCGCTCGTCCGCTGCGCTGACGCATGAGGCCCGTCTAAATAGGCGATGACGCCGGGGTGGGAGGAGTCAGGAGGGCGGGGTGGGTTAGGAGTTTAAAACAACAAAAGTGCCACTCACCGCTTGTAGTCAGCGGGAGCAATGGAATTAGGGCTGCTAGCACTCAGCAGCAGAGAGGCCAACAAAAGAAAGTTCTTAAAAGATTAATACAGCTTCACAGCGCTCAACGCGCAAAACCTCTGCCCTCTGCTGTTCTTTGTAACCTACCTGCTATCAAGCATTTGTGCTGATTTCTTAAAATCACATATGATGATTGTTTTTAAATTTTTAACTTTTATTGTAAACATATAGCATCCACGTATAACTGCCACAAACAGGATCTATTATTCTGTTTCCTACCTCAGTATATTTTGACGACACATGCTTACAATAAGAATAATGTAACCATCACTCTAGGTTGCCAAAGCCAGACCTAATGTATTTGCCAATGCCTGTTCTGTTATAGGATTATTTGCAACTGTCTACCAGATTTGAGAAAGTTGTCAAGCTGTAACTGTGTGATATGTAAATGCAAACACATTGCGAAATGGGGTATGCCTCCAAAGTAACTTCTTGTGCTTCCCTGTGTCACTATTCTGACAAATATGCCCCCTTGGTATACAGGGAAGGGTAACAGAAATGTCAAAGATTTTCTCTCAGGAACTTTCCATAGTTCTTGCAAAGACTACGAATACAGTTTACTATCCTTTGTTCCCCATGTTTTCTACATATGTCCTAAATTTGTTTAGAGGGAAAAAAACGCCAATATCTATTAATTTTCCAAAGCTGGGAGGAGATAGTTTTAAAGTTAATTCGGGTGAAACTGGCACATCCATGCAATGGAATAATGTCGGATTGTGCAGAAATACTGTGCCAGAGAGTAAATGGACAAAAAGTGTGAGTCTCTATGAGCTATAGGTAGGTCAGTAATTTGGAACTATGCAAGACTTGCTTCAGTAATGAACTCCTGACACAACCCTAGTCAGCCAACCGAAGATTCCATTTGACTGATTGTCCATTGTAAAAATATTAGGTACAATAGTTGTACATAGTTCTGGTTAATTTTTGGCACTTAAAACTAGGACTTCTTAATTT
The DNA here is from genome assembly GCF_964261635.1 of Lissotriton helveticus. Taxonomy (NCBI): domain Eukaryota; kingdom Metazoa; phylum Chordata; class Amphibia; order Caudata; family Salamandridae; genus Lissotriton; species Lissotriton helveticus. The sequence continues at coordinate 710,025,936 of NC_136059.1, read as the reverse complement.
AGCTCTTTAAATGCAATTCAGTTAGCAGTTCAACCCTGTGACTCAATAATTCACCATCACAGGCAGCAATTTCAGATCAGCGTCGCCCACTCTGGACATCTGTGGACAATTAAGCAAAACAGAAAATTGTCAAAATTGCCCATAAAGAAATGACAGTGATATCAATCATTCTCCATACATTACAATCACTTCAACAGAGCAGCAGATTGGCCAAATTGGTACGGGGTGACTTCCCCCTCTCTCTCCACGATCACCCCAAGAGGTGTTTTAGTGATGGAAATGTTTCGTGGTTGATTGATGGTGTCCCAGAGTCCAGGAAAATAGCTTTCAGTGACCCTTCCTTTCCCAAGTACGCTGTTCGGCTTCATACGAACAAGCGAGCTGCGAAGCAACACAGGAAAAATGCGGGGAAGAGGAGAGAACACCAGAAAATGGAGTGAAGTGAAGATGTTAGCACAGTGAATTACTATTTCATGTTATCTTTGTAATCACGCCTGTTCCTTGGCCCCTATTGTTAAGTGATTGAAGCTGTTCACCTTTAGCAGAGCAGCTGGTGAACGTATACAGAGGATTTTTTGACACTGCCAGACAGCACCCACAGATAACTCCAAATTTAGCATGTTTTTTCCCATGAAATGGCACTCTAGCAGCGTTTGATCTGTCATTTTCCGTTCCTCTGATTCCTGATTGACTCATTTACTTAACATCGCTGATTCTTTAGTAGCTGACAGTATAAGTGGTTTTCAGCAATTGTGATGGATGAGTACCTGTGCTGCATTTGTAAGGTCGCAAACTGTCGAAGAAGATAATGAAATGGAAAAGTTCTTCTTGCTGCATGTTTCTTTTGTGCGGATAAACGCAACAAAGAGCCACATGGACAAGTGTAGTCGAGATAGAGCAAGGAAGGAACAGTGAATAGACTGACAGAAGCTATTTCATTAACCATGTCTTTCCTTGTAAACTTGACTCTTATATTCGTTAGTACGAGATGTGCGGTCTCCGAGGTGTCCCGGGGTGCTTTCCTGTCTTAAGTTCATGTTATGTTTTTAATTAGACAGTACATGATTTAATCCCTTTTTTTATTGTAGTTTTATATATCGCGAAATCGACCCGACGATATTAAAGCGCTTTACATGAGCACCAAATACATTACACAAGGACACAATAATTATTTTTTTTAGGTACGGGGAGATTAAGTGATTTGCCCAGGATCACAGAATGTTGAGCGGACACCCAGACTGGAAACTGGTTCCCCATTCGGCAGCCCTAAAGCCACTTTCTCAATAAACCCTGATGAGAATACCAATTTACACCATTATGGCTCTTTGATCACCAAAGGTATGCAAATAATTGTGAAACTTTAGCAATTCCTTATCCCCAAGAGGGCTTGCCAATAAAAAGTGTGAATTCAATTAATGATCAATTGTAAAATACAATGTATAAACATATACTGTTATGATAAATAACAAAAAGTCCCCTACAAACCAGACTGTTTCTTGGCGGTGGAATAGACATTGTTATTATTGCTGAACCTAATGATGTTCACGCAATTGGTTGAAAGAAGTAAATAATGTTGGGATTTCAAGATATGTGAACAGCAGATTATAATCAGACTCCCGCACCATGTGATCTACTCATTGTGTTATGTTAGTAATCTACCATCTTAGATGAGCTTTCACAAATCATGGGCAGGTTTAACAATAAACAACTCATTTTGATTAGGCACAACATCTTCCTGTTCAAATGCATCCTATCAAGTAGACCACTGTGATCCTCCTTGATTCAGTTAGGTCTGGGTTTTTGCTTTATGTTAATAATCTTCCAACCTTGGTTGGAACTCACCTCAGGAATGAACTGTTTCAGTTGTGAAAGCATGTTTCACAAATCTAAACTCCATTTTTTTCCTAGTATACCCTACATGGGTATGAGTGCGTGCCAATGTTGGACATGGACCTTTTTGCAGGATTATCCCCAAACTTTTTGCTTTCTTCCACCTATTTTCTGACCTTCTTTTTGTTGGCTTTAGGACCCTGGGCACTTTATCACTGATAATCAGTGTTAAAATTGATCTGCTCTCTCCTGTAAACATGGCATGATTGGATTACACCTGTTTGGCATATTTGATTGAATTGTAAATCCCTTGTGAAGTGGTCTAACATTTACCCAGGGTCTGTAAATTAAATGCTAATGGTGGGCCAGCAGCACTGCTTGTGCCACCCACAGACATTGCCTTTCAGGCCTGTTTCAGGTCTGCCACTGCAGGACATGCATGCACAGTTCTACTGCCATTTTACTCTGACATTTAAAACTACTTGTCAAGCCTTAAACTCCCCTTTTATCACACAAGGTCGCCCATAAGGTAGGCTTAGGTAGCCCTACGGGCAGGGTGCTGTACAAGTAATAGGTAGGACATGTGCCATTATTGTGTGGCATATCATAGTAGTGACAAAAAACCTATTTTGTTTCTCACTGCTGTGAGGCCTACTCCTCTTATAGGATAGTATTGGGAATTTCTTAATACATTTTTGGGTGGTAAATCCTGATCTGAAAGGAGTGGTGTTGCCATGTTTGGTATATTTAGAATAGTGTTGATAAATCCTGCTTACTGATGTAGTTAGCCTTTACATTACTATTTTAGAAATGCCACTTTTAAGAAGTGGGCATTTCTCTGTGCTTCTGACTCCAATACACAACTAGGACTGGGTGATAGCTACACTTGGTGCATACTTTCCAGACAGCCACAAAACAGGAAGGGCTGGGTGTGACAGGGGTTTCAAATGCATTCATCTGCATACCAATGGTCTTTCTTGGCTGGGACAGGTTGTTCACACTTTGCATTTGTATAGGTTGTGCCCTGCCCTAACACAAAGGACTGATTTACCATCTACTGAAGACTGGAGTCAGGGCTGGGTTGAAAGGGATTGTTGCACATTTCAAGGGGGTTCCTTTCAAATCACCCCTCCATCAAAGAGTCTAAGTACAGGGGCTCAGACCCCATTTTTTTAGATACTGCATTGGACTGCGTGGCCGCTGGCTCTACAAACTGCACAATGCCAGAGGACTACTGTGCTTCCAGGAGAAACAGCCACCAGGAATACTTGCATTGCTGTGCTGGCCTGCTGCCTGCTGGGCTGCTGGAGGGACTGCCACTCTGCTTAAGTGACTCTTAAGTGCTGGCCTGGCCGCCTGCTCCTCAGCTTGTGCCCCAGTGTTCTCCAAAGGCTTTCCTCCTGTTCTCCTCTAGGTCTTAGGGATATCAAAGGCCTCATGATCAGCCTAACTCCAATTCAACACACGGTTTGGTGGGAGCATTCCTGGTTGCCAGCTGGGGCTGTGTGAGGATCAAGGGCAGAGCCCGATTCCAGTTTACTTCCGTTTTTTATGAGTGGAAGAATGGGCGATTTTATTACAATCAGCTTGTGGTTAGAGCAGTTTATGTTTTTGGCAGCACATGGTGAGCACGGCCTGTTCCTCTGGATTCCTCCTGGGGAAGTCAATGAGTGGCTGAGCAATGTGGCACTTACTCCCCTGAACGTGGCCTTGAAGATAGCACCCAGGTCGTTTCCCTGAGTGGCCATCGCCGTTATAGAGAACACTGCCACGAGTGACCGGTGAAGTCCCTCCCCCCCCCGCCAAAAGGTTCTAGGTCTGGGTCGTAACCCCCGCCAGTTCTCCTGAGAGCATGGGACACCGTTGACATCGCAAAGTGCTGGACTGAGTTGAGGCTGCCTTAACCTGGACCCACAGCTGTGGTTTGAAGCCACCAGGATCAAGCAGAGTAAAGTGCTCGATGCGCGCTGCACCAGTGAACTTCTGGCTGTGCGCTGCATGGGTCACAGACGACCCATGGAGCACTTTTTCAGCATAGTGCTGGTATCCACTCAATCAGATATCTGTCCCCCTCCTGACCGAGTGGAGCAGGAAGGTTATGGCAACAGCGTAATTCCCCTGAGGAATCCGGTGGATGAGCCTGACAGGGATTGTTGTTTCAGGATAGTAATCACAGAAATTACCATAAAACAGCTAAGAGGAGCATAGGCGCACCTATGCCCTACATCTTGGGTTCTAAAGACCACCTTTTCAGCCAAGCTCACAAAAATTATTGTTACCCTGCTAATGGGAGTTAAGGGGTTCCTGTGTCTATGTGGGCTTAGTGTTACTGACATTTTATAATGCTATTTTGGTGCTCGAGCACCTGCTTTATTTGATCTATTAGTGCTTCCTGTTGAAGCTAACTTAGTAACTATTTTAGGATGGCGCTGGCAGCTTGCCGGCGCCATCCTAAAATAGTTACAGGATGATGGACAGCTCACTCAAGGGACCCCTGCGCACATCGGTGCGATTGCATAGTAACACACACATGGTCGCTGGAACTAGTTGAAGCTCAAATTCAGTGACTCATTCATCAGCCCAAAAACAATCGTGAGCATCGTCGAGGCTGGGCAGGTGTGCCTTCTTCCCAAATCTACAGTCGAAAATCAGCTGTGATGCTGGATAGAGGCCTTTGTATCCTTGACTTTCACAAGCGCAATCCTCGTGCTGTTCCTGTGACCAGGAGCTTCTTTCTCTTCATCTGCTGCTCTGATCGGTCTCTGACCATTTATACACACAAGAGGCACTTGAACTCGCACAGAAGACCCCCCCCCCCGAGTGGGGCAGAGGGCAGAAGACCACAAAAACGAGTTGGGCAGAGGGCAGAAACGAGTGGGGCAGAGGGCAGAAGACCACAAAAACGAGTTGGGCAGAGGGCAGAAGACCACAAAAACGAGTGGGGCAGAGGGCAAAAGGGCACAAACACGAGTGGGGCAGAGGGCAGAAAGGCACAAAAACGAGTGGTACAGAGGGCAGAAGGGCATAAAAAACGAGAGGGTGGCAGTGATGAACCAGAGGGCGCATCACGGTCTCGCTCAAAAAAAAACCCGCGAACACGCAAAGCGCCCCGCGAACATGCCAAAACGCCCCGCGAACACGCAAAGCACCCCGCGAACACGCAAAATATAAAAATCCGCAAATTTGCACAAATTCACGAATTTTGCAGATCGCGAATTCGCAAATCCGCAAATTCACGAATCGCGAATTCGCAAAATTCGCCCATGCTTAGTGACCATGGCAGCTAGTGCCGGCAATTTATGTACTAATGGCACCACCCTAAAATCTACTGCTGCCACTGGTCTTGGGCTGGAGGATTATAATAAACAGCCCTCCTCCTGTTTATCTTCTAATGTTGGGGGGCTCAAGAACAAATTGGTTAATACTAGAGTGTTGCCCATTTGTAAACAGCCTAATACTGACGTCTTGAACCTTCCCCCGGCCTCCTGCCCCTATGTTTTGGTTTTGGCAGGTGTTCTCAGTTTATCATCAAATGGGAGGGAGTCATGGGTTGATCTACGGAATAAGTGCGTGGATTGGCTTAAGAAACATAAAGGTTTCAATCCCGCTAACCTGCATGAAATTTTGATGGTGCGTAGAGTGGGGTGGGTGGGTCTATCTCATAAAAACATCATGGGGGATTGTATTGTTATTAATTTTAGTAAGCCCCAATCAGTGCGTAATATCCTCTCTTTACGGGAACAAACTCTCAGGCCTTGTACTGATATTTGCGCACTTCCATTAGGCTACTTCTACAAACCCCCCACCCGCCCACATTCTTACACACCTGCAGATTTACCCCTGGTTAACCGCTTCTCTGCCCTGTCAGATCTGGATATTCCTGACTGACAACCATCTCTACAAATTCACCATGTAGAGCATGTCAAAGTTTCCTGTTCCTTATCCCCACCTTTGAACTCTAATAACCCATCCAGACCGACTAGAATAGCGGGAGTTAACTATCTAAAAGTCCTGACCTGGAATGTTGCTGATCTTCAAGCCAGGTTAGATGATGTGGAGTGGCTCTGTTTGATAAACCAGCAGGATATTGTGATGTTTCAGGAAACCTGGGCCACACAAGAGTTGCACCTTAATGGGTTCCAATGCCATAACACGCTAGCTGTTAGACCAAGTTTGGGTCGCCCTTCCGGCGGTCTATCAACTTGGTTTAACATCTCTGCTGGTGGGTGTGTTAAGAACATACCAACTGATAATTTGCACTTCCAAGCTTTTTTATACAAACGGAAAGTTCCATTGCTTTTGATTAATTTCTATAATAATGATTTTAATACCTCCCCCAATAGGAATTTTCTTGACTTATTTAATTTTATTACTAACTTAGAGTCCATGCAAGGTTTTGATAAGACTTGTGATATTCTCCTGGGTGGAGATTTTAATGCCAGGTTGACGCGTGTGGCTCCATACAATAGGCGAAATGGGCAGAGCACTTTTTGCCAAAGGGGAACTGAATTGTCCGCCTTCTTATCTACCCACAACCTGCAAAATGTCATGGACACTGTTGTTAATTCCCTTCCCAATGCCCAGCTAGTGCCAACTTTTAGAGGCAGGGGGTGCTCCTCAACTATTGATTATTTCTTTGCCTCACCCTGTATAGTGGAGTGTCTTTTGGATGGTGCTGTTATCCCAATGAGCCAAGGAGATCACAACCCTATCAGGGTTGTTATGAGCATGGGATCACGGCCTATCTTTAATAAGGAGTGTGGTGTTAGGAACCTTTCACCCACCACAGACAAACTTAGACTCAGATGGCGGGGGATCAATACCAGGGATGTGTTTTATGCTTTAGTTAGAGATAATTTACATCTCTTCAATTCATGCTTATTAGACTTGGCTCCACATCCCAAGGCCGTCTGTGATTTTGTCAAGATATGTTTAGCCTCTAAAATTTTACTATCCGCACCTTGCAGGGATATTGTACAAGATCCCAGATGGTTTAACCATGAGTGTTCAGAGGCAAACAGGAAACTGCGAAGGGCATTGTCTTTCAAACCAACCTGTCCGACTAAAGTAAGAGAAGCTAGATCGAGGTATAAAGCTGTTGTTAGTAAAAGGAAAACGGAGATCTTAGAAGGTCGTTGGGCTGCTTTAGCCAGAGCCGCTGAGTTAAAGAAGGGTAATGCCTTCTGGTCAGCTGTTAAAGATTTACGTTCCTCAGGGCAGCTCATGACCCCAATCAGTTGTACTATCACAGGTGAAGCATGGGTCAATCATTTTAATGCCATCTATGCTGCGCCCCGACCGGAGCCGGCCCCACTGATTTTTCACCACCCACCGAGGGTTGACATAACCTTACCTGAAGTGAAAGATGGCATTAATCAGAGTATGGGGAGTAAGGCACCGGGCCCTGATGGCCTACCCATCGATATTATCAAAATAAACTTAGATGTCTGGGCCCCACTTCTTTTAAATGTGTTTAATAATCTTACTGTTGCTCCCCTTCCTTGTACTTGGTTCCCTTATCGATAATACGTTAAAAATACTTGGCAGGATCTTATATAATACGATTCTGTGTTGGACCGAGGATAATGGTATCTTGGAACGCTGCCAATTAGGTTTCCGCAATAGGGTCGGAACCATTGAGCAGTGTCTTAATTTAAATCTAATCTTGGAGAAATACAACATCGCACGTAGATCGCCAGTCTATCTCGCTTTCATGGACCTGTCCTCTGCGTTCGATTTTGTAAATAGATCGAAGCTCTGGACAGCTCTTTTGAATTACGGCTTAGACGAGCCCCTTGTGCACTTCCTGGCTTATCTGCACAAAGACTTGAAAGCTTGCGTTAGAATTGGCCAGGGGGGTGAAGTAACAAATACCTTTAAAGTTCAAAGAGGGGTCAGACTGGGATGTGTTTTAGCTCCACTTCTTTTTATTATTTATATTAATGGTCTGCATAAAACCCTCACCCCTCTTACCCATGACGTCCCGAAAATCTTGGGCAACTCCCTCCCCGTCCTGCTTTATGCAGATGACGCGGTGCTTATGGGCCGCACACCGAATGCCTTACGCATCCTGGTGAAGGGATTCATTGATTATATGGAATCCCTTGACTTAAAAACTAATTTTAAGAAATCCTTTATCATGTCTTGTGGCCCTAACAAACGACAGTTAGGTAGTATCTTGGTAGGTACAGACAAATTATGGTCCACTAACAGTTTTCCTTATTTATCGGTGGTCTTTGCTGCGAACAACTCCTGGACTGAGCATATCGCTCACGCCAGGAGTAGGTTCTCAAAGGCCATCAATTCAATCCTTAGCCTACCCCGTTCTAAACACACCGGTACTTTATCTGCTATCTTAAAAATGTATAAAGCCCAGTGTACCCCCGTGGCCACTTATGGTGCGGAGGTTTGGGGTGTGGCCAAGAGTGAACCTATTCAATTGGAAGGGAATAGATTTCTTAGGAAGATGCTCTGTGTTCCTATCTCTACCACACAATATGTCTGTCATAAGGAGTTAAATTTGAATTTTATCGAGGACTTCATTTGGGCTCGACCTGACCTGCTCTGGCTTTCCATTTGGAAGAACCCGGGGGCTTCACTCTCTAGAGATATTATTTCTGATTGTCGGAACTATGATAAAAGTATGAATATCCCCTGGCTTTCTGGTGTGTATAACAGTCTTTGTAGCATTAATTATGGGAATGTTTTTACCAAGAACACTGCTGATAATCTCCCACACAAAAATGAAATAAGAAATGCTCTATACACACTGTACGATGAAGAAAGATTAGACAGGGAATCTCCTAAGATCACTGTTTCAACATATCTGACCTTTGATTTTTTAACCTCGCCCTTGCCCCATTATTTGACACTTCCAATGAGCCATTGGGTACGGGGTTTATTATTCCGTTTAAGGGCAGGCTCAATCAAATTTGCACTTTGTTTTCCCCTCGGCCATCAGAAAGAACTTGATTTGTTGCCTTGTCCGTTTGATGGCTCGAGTGGACAATCTGCGTTGCATTTTTTATTCTTTTGTAAATTTTATATGAAATATATTAAATGGTTTTTAACTCTGTATTTTAAAAAATTAGAGCCCATCAGCTTGGAAAATGCATATCAAATGATATTATCTATGGACAATGATGAACTCCTATTTCGCACTGGCACTTTTTTACGTACAGTTGTTCAAGCTAGATTAACTATGCATGACTTGTGAACCTGTATGTAATTTTTGTGAATTTATGATGCTTCTTTTTAACTGTTTTGTGAACTTCTTATGTTCCTTTTATGTACTTGTACTTTTATGGATACTTTGTGATCCGAATAAAGTTTTATTGAATTGAACTGAATTGGTAGTGCTTATACCCAGGGCCTGTAAATTAAATGCTACTAGTGGGAGTGCAGCATTCATTTTGCCTCCTACTATAGTAGCCTTTGAACACATGTCTCCGGCCTGCCACTGCAGACTGTAGAGCAGTTTTAAATGCTCATTGACCTAGCAAACTAAAACCTTTGCCAGGCCTTACCCTTCCTTTTTGATACTTATAGGACACCCCTAAAGTAGGCTCTAAGGATTCATTGGGCAAGATACATAGGTTTACTAAAAAGTAGGAGTACGTTTTGCATGTGCTGGAAGAGAAAAATTCCTCAAGTCGTTTTTCACTGGTGTAAGAGTATCTTTCCCATAGACTAACAGTGGAATACATTCCTTCATATAATACAGACTAACTTCAGATTGGGGGCAGATAGGTATGCTGTTTACACTCTTATTAGTTGTAATCTAAATATCTTTAATTATAAAGTTGGATTTTATGTTATTATTCTCAAAATGTCCCTTTTAGAAAGTTGGCAGTTTCCTGCCTAAACAAAATGTGTCTTTCTCCCTGTGTCATGGGTAACATTACTGTGAATAGCTCTGCTATTGTGGGTTTTGTGTTGCTTCCAACAGTGACAAAGCAAGCCTAGGTGTGAGGGGAGTGGGTCTTCCTGACATGATAGCTGGGGAGGAGTTGTGCCTGGCGTGATTACATTTCAAATTGAATGTCTGCAATACACACTAAGAAGCCTGGCACCAGACCCGCCCTTGCCTTTGTCACCCTAGACCATTTGGAGCCAAACCCAGGGGAAGTGGAAGAACTGACCAGAACCAGCTTTGGGGATAGGGCAGGATGTTCACCCACACAAAAGCAGGCAGCAGGTATACATGTTGGGCCATTAGAACATCTTATCAAAACACTCCTGGACATGTGGAGGATTCATAAGGACTCTCCTGCTGTCTGAGGAAGAAGAACTCCCTATTGACTGAATAAGGATTGGAACTGCTTGACTAGAACACAGGCAACCTAGAGTGACTCCAATTTTGGCTGACCTCCTGTGTAAGCTAAATGGCCCTAAAAAGCTTTCAGATGTCTCCCTGCAACTACCTAGCTGACTAGCACGACCTGGACCTGCCCGGACCTGCCTCTGCTGGAGTGAGTTGTGATCCCCAAGAGGTGCCCCTTAGGACCTAGGCCATTGGCTGGCATCAGTGAGATCTCCTCCTGAATAAAAGGTGAAGGTAATGATGTTTTTGGAGCTTTGTGAAGTGGCCTCTTTGCACTGTAAATCGTTCACCAGCGCCGACCGCCGACGTGAGACATGTAGTTTGTGCCAGCAGCAACCATCCATGATGATCAACCAATGGGAAACTCCAGCAATGACCAGCTCTTTGCAATACAGTGATGACTGCTCATGGTGCTTTACCTGATCCACTCAGTGGCAGCGTTCTCCTTGAAGCCCATGCCAAAGTGAACTGAACTCTTCAAGCAGACTTGAGAATGCAATTGTTCAGCAGGACTAACTTGGTACTGTATCCAACTCCCCCTCCATTGTGGTTGTCCTGAACTTGTGACTTTCTTCCAGTCCAGCATGACCAGATAAGTGCGAGTGGCACTTTGTGCTTCTTGGTATTATTTTCACCAAGAACGTTAAAAATGAATATGTCAGTTTCTACTTATTGAAATATTTGTCATTTTGGTATCATTTTATTTATAAAAATATACTCTATTTTCTACATGTTGCCTCTAAGTTAAGCCTCACTGATCTGTGCAGAGCACCAGAGGGTTAAACACAATATAACTAAGGGGTCCAGTAGGATGGCAGTCGGAAAAGCACCTTGACTGCCATGGTAGTGGGAAAAGACCGCCCGCCCAGACCGCGGCATAACACTGGTCCAATTAGTATACTCTACAGTCGAAATCCGACCTCGGCGGTACGATCGCAGCCATTAACATTGTGGCAGTTGCTATTGACAGCAGCTCAGCTGCAATGTCAAAAGGAGCATGTCCTGCATTTCCCTGCACTGTGTGGCAGGCACTGCGCAGTGCCTGACACCTGGTACAGGGACATGGTACCCCCTCAGTGCACCCACACCCCCCAACACATTGGGGGCCCACAATGGGCCCCCAAAACTTGTCTCTGCCAGCCTTTCATTGGCCATTCCACCCCAGCGGAAAGGCTGCCTACCGCCGGCATCATAATCATGTCGGTGGAGCCTGGCCCTGCACGGCCCTATTTTAGCGGTCCAGCTCCGCCCGCCAGGCAAGTGTGCGGACTGTTTCAGGCAGAAAAGGGGTAGACGGAATTTCTCACCGCCGTGGTCAATACTGCCATGCTAAATTTACCGGCGGTTTTCTGTGTTTCGATCGTGGACGAATGGTCACCGCCCCCCTGCGTTTGCCACCACCGGCCCATCGACAGCCATCCGTCCGCCATCCTAATAGACCCCTAAGTGACTTCTGTAGTTCACCTTGACAAGAATTGTGCTTATTATTTGAGTAGTGCTTCCACCCCTCCCAAGTAATAACCCAAATTCATACACTGTGGAGATCTTTAGGCCATTATGCAACCCCAGCTTTCCATATTGGTAAGTTGAGCATACCATGTGCACTGCTGCTTGCACTGCTCTCTTGCTCTTGCTATTGTTGTTGTGAGTACACAGTGTTTGTGTAGAGCACCACTTCCTAATCTGGCAGGATAGCCAACTGCGTAGATACAATATTCTTTAGTCAGGTTAGGAAGTAGGGTCACAAAGTCCTAATTATAAGCTGGGACTGGGTTTTGCTTTGTAGGGCTTAGAAAAGGACAGCTTTGACATACACTGTATTTGATAACTCTTAATTTTTACTGACCATCAATGACAGTTACTGGCTGGTAAGTTAGATGCTTAAACAGCTTCAGAGCAATAATCTGGATATCTGTTTGTGAGTTCAGTGAGTCAATGCCACACAGTCTGATTTGAAAGGTGCAACATCGAGCATTGATGTTTTCCAGTATGGCTGTGTTGTTGAAATTTCATTAATTTATTTATTCAATTATGTTCCTGACTTAATCAATCAATGCCCTGGGCAGTGAGTGGCAGAGCACTTTGAAGAATGGCATGTTGCAATAATGGACATTCATATACAAGCCATACACATGATTTTCTTTATTCAGGGAGATTGAGCCATCTTTGTGGTTCAGGTTTAAGAAGACCAGGTACAAAGGGTGGGTAAAGACTAGGTAAGATCTTTTAGAAACTGCTAATGGGGTACTTTTTAAAGAAAGTGTATATTGTCACCTTTAAGATATATCCTAGAAAAAACAGGGCATGACAGTTTGAGGATGCTGGAGTATCTTTATTTGCAAGTATCAAGCCTAAGCAGAGATTCTTAGTGTTCTATTTCTACCAGAAAGCTGAAGCTTTTGTAATCTGTACTGATCTGTGTTCATATGAACAACATTTTACAATATGCATGCAATCATGCACGTCACATGAAGTGCTCAAATAACTTTGTATTGAAGACCAGATGAGCTGCCACTTGGAGGACTACATTTAGGGGAGCTAGGTGTGTGTGTGTGGTTGTGTGTCCTTACATGGTGTGCTTGCATGTTATTGTTTATTTGTATTTTTAGTGTAAGTTACATTAACTGTAAGGACGCTATCCTAAGTATCAGAAATTATTTGGTCATGGTTGGCTGGCTGACAGTCTAACCAAGATTGAGTCACTTTAGTCAGTTTAATCACCAAAGAAATATTGTGCCACCACATTTTTGTATGGCTATGCCTGGTGAAACGTACACAAGGAGTAGCTAATGAAGTCAATATTACAGCGGTGCATGGAACAAAGTTTAACACAGAAAAAGGAAGTCTGTGTTGAATAATATTGGGGGATAGATATATTTATGCACCTTCCACTTTATGATAAGTGGAAGGTAATTCAATAAGTATGAATGATGTGTTCAAGACCTACATGACCCCACTCACTAGCATCATCTATGCCAACAGGATTAAAATCATATCCAATGCTGAGGTCACCCAGCTCATTCTCTCCCTCTCTGACAAGACGCCAAATACCCGGTCCAATTTCTCCACCTGCATGACCAAATAGGGACATCACCTGGTGGCCTGCTAAACTCAGACCCACACTCTTCCTAGCAAACCACACATACAACTTTTGAATAATAATCGACAACCAACTCATCAAGACAGACTAAGTGAATTATGCCTCTGTCATCTGATTCCATACACCCAAGATGCTCAAGAAAGTCTTCAAATGGCTCCCCCCCAACACTCACAGAACTATCACTCAAGCCCTCTTCACGCAAGCTGGACTATGACTACGTACTCTATGCTGGAATCAAATCTCAACTGACCCGAATACTCCAGACCATACAAAACAATGAAGCCAGGGTCACCCTCAACCTCCCACCGTGCACTCACATCACCCTGCACCACAAAAGCACCACTGGCTCCCAATCCACAGACAAACACTCATAAAAGTCCTCACACACACATACAAACACTTGTGCAACATTGGCCCCATGTACTTCAAAAATAATGTAAACATCTACAAACCTACCAGACATCTACGCTTTGCCTTCCTCACTCCTAAAGCCTCAGAGATCATCTGCGGCGTACCCCAAGGATCCTCCCTTAGCCCGACACTGTTCAACATTTACATGGCCCCACTTGCACATGTCGCCCGACAGCACGACCTCAACATAATCTCCTATGCAGACGACACTCAACTGATCCTCTCCCTTACCAAGGATCCCATCACCACCAAAGCCAACCTCCATGAAGGAATGAAGGCAGTTGCCGACTGGATGAAGATCAGCCGTCTGAAGCTGAACTCGGACAAGACGGAGGTCCTCATCCTCGGCTCCAACCCGTCAGCTTGGGATGACTCCTGGTGGCCAACACACCGCCACCGACCACGCACGCAACCTGGGAATTATCCTCGACCGAACGCTCTCAATGACCAAGCAAGTCAACGCCGTCTCCTCCTCCTGCTTCAACACCCTCCGCATGCTCCGCAAGATCTACAGATGGATCCCGACAGATACAAGAAAGACAGTCACCCAGGCCCTCGTCAGGAGCAGACTCGACTACGGAAACGCCCTCTACGCGGGAGCCCCGACCAAGCTCATCAATCGACTACAACGCATCCAAAACGCCTCGGCACGACTGATCCTCGATGTACCACGACACGGCCACATCACCCCCCACCTGAGAAACCTGCACTGGCTCCCCATCAATAAGAAGATATCCTTCAAGCTCCTCATCCACGCGCACAAGGCACTCCACAACACCAGCCCAGCCTACCTCAACAGACGGCTCTCCTTCTACACCCCCAACCGCCAGCTACGCTCTGCCGACCTCTCATTGCCACCGTTCCGTGCATCCGAAGAACAACCACCGGCGGGAGATCCTTCTCCCACCTCGCCGCGAAGACATGGAACACCCTCCCACTGAGCCTACGGCAAACCCAAGACCTGCTGGCCTTCAGGAGGACACTAAAGACCTGGCTGTTCGATCAGTGGCGCCCCACCCCCGCCCCCCTGCCCCTCAGTGCTTGAGACCCTCAGTTTGGTACGGCTTTCAAATTATTATGAAAAACACACTGTTTGTATGATATTCAGGTTATCAATGAAATCAAACACAAAAGTAAGGCTTGGAGTGAGCACCTGCTGCTGTATGACATGCACGTACATTAACAGTGATGAGGGAAGTGATGATGGCTGTAACACCTGTGTGGTTTACCTGCATGCTGTGATCCATTAAAATGAGGAAAATGGACAGAAAGAAGATTTATCCCAAGCAGCAAAGTGATCTTCATTCCAGGCTGCTTTATGGAGGCCATGAGAGAGAGCAACATGCTTTCATTTGCCTGGGTTGTAAGCCAGAGAGAGTCATACTAGCACGAGGTCCGGTTGGCCAAACATCTCCCTGCAGCTTTCTCCAACTTGAATCTGTGGCTGCCACATGACTTAGAGCTGCTGATTGCATTCCAAATTAGGAACAAGCTCTGAATCCAGCACACATAGTGTTATTGGCTCTGGACCCCAGGTACTTTAAAACATTTCGAACCAAAGAACTAGTAGTTAGTAACCTACCACTCAGTAACCACATCAGATTTATCCAAGAAAGACATCCTAGACGTCCTAGAAGAAGAAGGAGGCTTAACAGAGAAGGGGAAATTGATCAGGCAAAATACATGGGAATAACCTCAAAGCAATTTGAAACTCCTATTATACAAGCTCTGTCTAAGCCCATAGATATTTTGCTGGGACAGAATTTTCTAAACCTCCCACAAAGCAACCACCAACTAGTAGCATCAGAGTCAATCAACCGTTTTAAAAACAAAAGCTAAACAAAAAGCCAATCATAATACTAACTAGCTTCCGTGCAGATGCGTTTCCTTTAGTCGGTCGAAATACCACTTAAACCTCAGGGAAAGAAACCTAGAGGGCTCTCACCCAGACCTATGAGGCAAATGTGAAACAGAAGTGGGCTTTTCAACTCAGCTTGAGACTCAACGAGATGATGACTTCAGAACATTAGTAGATGCCCACAATATTGAAACTGCACGTCTTTAGGTGGAGTTACATATGATGAGAAAAGGCAGAAGTCTTTCCCTAAATGAAAGGTCATCGAGAAGGCAGTTAACACAGACAACCCCTTTTCAATTAGCAACTCAGAAAAATGAAAAGACATTTAAATTGGGAGCTTTTGCATGGCAGCTGTTGCAATGCCCCAAGTGAATGCCATACAGCTCCTGACCAGTCTGTAGTGTCACACCTAGAAATCTTCAAAGAAAAAGACTTGCTTCATTTATATTCAAAGTCAAACCCAAACGCTGAGCACAGGACCAGGGAATATCTTCAAACTAAATAGAAATATCTCTAGAAGAAAATGTTCGAATAGCCAAACATAACAATAGGTGAAACGCTGTAATGACAAAGTTTCACCTATCATGAAGTTTGCCCAAAGTTGCAGGAAATGAAAGGTGGAAAGTCCTCCCAAATAAACATTTGTCCGGGCCTGAAGAGAAACACATGGGAAGGAGCTATTAGGCAATGTGATCTGAAGATGCTGGAAAGAGAGCAAACTCGTGAATGGGTGACAGCCAAAGACTGTATCAACCGTGGGTTATGGTTAATCAAACTTCTCAGATTTCTAGTTCTTCAGCATAAGATGGCCAGAAAAAAATACAATTCTAGCCTCCTTTTAAACACTTTCACATGCTCTTCACTTTCCTCAGGCACATGAGAATTACCCTGATACATGGCGTAAAGCATCTCACTACATTTGAATATCTTTGGTTACTCTGCAAGAAAATTAGTTGGATCTCTATTACAATTATACGTCCTCTTGTTTATCTTTTTTTTCTTTTACCTTCTCTTGATGACCTTCGTCCCTTTAGCACCAAGCGT
Organism: Lissotriton helveticus; assembly: GCF_964261635.1. NCBI lineage: Eukaryota > Metazoa > Chordata > Amphibia > Caudata > Salamandridae > Lissotriton > Lissotriton helveticus. Next base: position 710,009,370 of record NC_136059.1, on the reverse strand, counting down.
TTAGCACATTTTGAAATGTCAGAGTGAGTGTTCGATACAAAACCAAACTCATATTAACTGACTTTTAATTGTACGTGAGTTGTTAAAAATATAAACAACACATGGCTGTTGGTCGACAATAATCGAGTAAGTGATTGTTAGTACTCTCCGTGCCTATTTAGCCCATTTATGGTTTTGAGAGAGCGCAAATCAAGAAAAATTAGAAGTGCACCATATGTACAAGCACGTTGCATCAGTTTAGTAAAGATTATATAAGAGCGTCGAATCTATAGAGTGAAAATATATAAGAGTGTTTAATTAAAATAGAATGCATATATCAGTGTGAAAAGCTAATGTAGAAGTGTGTAGAGATGTTAGAATGGTGTTGAAATCCCATGTTATGTGGCTGTTGTAGAGGAGAATGTAATGCTGCTAAACGTAGAAATGGGTAGGCCACATGGCAGTTCACAGAGAATGAAAAGGTGTTGTTACACTCTCACATGATATGGATTTTAATGTTGTTGTAATTCAAAGTATTATTGATCATAGAACTGAAATATATGTTTATAGAAGTGTTTCATATAACCATTGTGTGTAATAAGTTAGAATACTGTTTAGACTGAGAAATTAAAGGTTTACAGAGTGCACAGGCCCGTTTCATGTAATTCTAATAGGCCTGAATAGTTAAGTTAATTTCATTTGATCTGCATGTGTTAGTTAGAGGAAGGTCATGTTAAGCATAAATTGCAGAGACTGCTCGATGGTTTACGACTTAGAAGATACGGTGGAGGGCGGAATTTGGGGCCCACTGTACAAGTGTCTGTTTGCAGGTGCGAGGAGGTTCCAATCAAGAGAGCGATGAATAGAGTATTGTTCAGGGAGCCAGGCACAGGCCTGGAGGAGGCTTCAGGAATTTCCTGGGGGGTACCGTCCTGCCGGAGAAGAGCCTGAGAAGCAAGGTCAACGCTAACGATGGGCCCAGAGGAGTATCAGCATGGAAAATGCCAGAACCGGCACCACGTGAGGGGCGTCTCTAAAGGGCGTTTTTATTGTAAATGTGATTTTTGTATTAGGGACAGGACCCCTGGGTGGAGTTAGGGCAGATGGTCTGAGGAACCTAAGAGAGCGGAAGGGTAGGCAGATAGGATAACTGCGAGACACGGATTCACAACGAAGACTAAGGGAAGTGAGTGATCTTCTTTGGAAGTCACCACGGCTGACACCTTTTTAGGATAAGATATTATTAAGTAGGGATGTCACTTAGTCTAGTGTAGGGACAGTTTAATCTGGATTTTCTTCCTTTCTGTAAATGACTCACAAGTTACAGCTTGTGTCTATTCTTGCAACTCTGATGATATTTGAATTGGTTTTGGTGATATTCTTCTGCCGACTAAGAGCATTTAGAAAATGTATGTTTGTATTGATACCAGTATATCTTTTGAACCTTATTTTGAGATGTTTGTATCTCCAGTTAACTTTGGCTTTATAATAAACTTTTAAACTTATTTGTAGTAAGTGGTTCTTTAGAGTGGTGTAAGTCCTTAACAGATTGACCTAGTAGTGGATTGCCTTTTACTCTATGACAGGTATCAACGGTTCAGTCGACCTGAGTTGGGATCTAGACCTATAGTAATAGATCAGAAATCCCGCCGTAACAGTTGGTAGCAGAGGATGGTTACCTTCTAGAGGAAGGTGATCTAGACTAGGTTAAGATTACCCCAAGGTCCCTAGAGATCGAGAGATGAGCAGCGGAAGAATCGCCTGCCGAAGAAGGTGCTGACGGTGCGAGAGAAAAGCAGCAGGGTCGGACGAGAGTGAGTATAACAAGGGTCATGCGTTGACAGATTGCAGTGTTTTGTGTTGTATCTGTATTGTAATGTCATGCGGAGTTGAATGCCTGTAGTGTGATTGAGAGAGGGTTGTGAGCGCGCGCAACCTGGCAAACTGAGAAAATCTTAAGTTCGGGGAAGAGCTTAAGTGGTTCGGGTGTATCGAACATCCAGAGTAGTTGTCGACCGGAGTAAAGGGGGTCATGAGGTACCATTGATCGCCCGCAGGACCGAGATAGGGGGAACGCAAGAGTGAGTGTGTGGGTAACGGACGCAGGTTGAAAGTTACCGTGTGTAAGTAACCTATCAGTTAAGGCGATTGTCTGGACGTACACGGAAAGACATTTCGTCAGTTAAGGTGACAATTACAGTTAGACTGTGGGCGTACAGTCAAGGAAAGTGATCGCTTGGTCGGAAGTAATCATTTTTCAGAGTATGAATGGGACGCATGCATGACCGGGAGACAAGCTGAGAAAGGAGGGGAACTGCTGCGAAGGGGAGACGAGTGACGTCAGCGGCCGGTTGGTGTGAAGCCGCGCTGTGATAGGCTGGTTGGTGTGACGTCAGCGAGAGTCGCGCTGTGATAGGCCGGTTGGTGCGAAGCCGCGCTGTGATAGGCCAGTTAGCGAGAACCGCGCTGGGATTGGTGGATTGTCATCAGGAAGTAAACGAACGCGGAGAAAATAGGAATATTGTAGATTTGAACATGAAGTGTTTTAAATGTTTGAGAGCGATCTTTAAGAGAAAAAGAAGAGAATCTTATTACGGGGAAGAGGCACCGCCAGAGGGTACACCAGCTCACTATATGGCAACGAATGTTGGGTTGCATACTATACTGTGGCTTGATACTTGGAGTAAGATTACAGAAGGGAATGAGGAACTGACTTTTCCGAAATACGGAACGTTTAGACTAGAAGTGCTGCATCAGCTGAAAGCAGTTATGTCCTCATTGAGACCTTTGCCTAGACCAACACAGTTTGAGGCCCTTAATGCGTGGATTAGGGCGGCGCACGACAGGAATCAGAACAGACGCCAGGAAAGGGTAAGGCGATCAGTAAGGGCAGTGCAAGATGCCAAATGGGATGCGGAAGCCAAGAAATGGAGGGTACAGACGATTGAAGTGGAAAAGTTGTACCCAATGAGAGAGGTTACAGGAGAAAAGAGACCCATAGAAGAGGATGATGCGAGCGAGTCGGAGGATGGCTTAATAAATAGGTTGCTGATAGATAGACCGCCTCCGGACAATAGGGAGATAGAAGGTACTGAGCTCCCAAGGGAAGATAGGGTTGACATAGAAGAGAATAGGCCACTCCCTATAATGAATTGGGTACCTACCAAAGGTGAAGAGGCACCTCAACATAGCCCTGTACAGAGAGTAGTCGGAAGGGTTGTGGTGCAGAAGATGCCAGCAACAGAGAGGGTTGAGTCTTATGGATTGCCAGATGCTCTTCAAGTACCCGTTACCATAGGTCCTATAGTGTCGGTTTATCATCCAGAGAAAGGAAGAGAGGAAGAACAGGTACGGCTAGACAGAGAAAGAGTTGAGATGGAAAGAAGGAATAACACGACAAATGCCTGGAGGCAATTGCCAGGACCGATAACGTGGAACACCCCATTGGATTCAGCAGTGGATCCCGTAACAGAACAGGGGGGTCAGAGAGGACCGATGGACCTGAGGGGACCACGGCCGAAATCCTATAAAGAGTTGAGGGCTGACTTGAGAGAATGGGATAGGTCCACAGAAGCACCGCGCAACAGGTCAAGAGCAGAAGCCGAATGGGGAAGTCGAGGCAACGGGACATTATCTCACTGCGGGGCTAGCGAAAGCAGTCAGGAGTGGGTCGGTAAAAATCAGGAGAGTAGAGGAGTTACACGTTATATTGACGGTGGAAATGGGCAGGAGCGGAAAGGTAGAAGTACGGAGTGTGGAGAGACGTCTCGTCTCATTCAAAGTGAGGGAGACCAAAGGACACAAGAGTACAGGGATAGGTTTAAGTGCACTCTCCACGCACCTGATGATAACGTACAGCACTGGAATGGTGGGAACATGGGGAACCGCGAAGGATCTTCCCATGCGTCGAGTGATCAGAGGTCACAGGCGAATTGCGAAGGCATGGGGAATAATGGAATGTCTTACCATGCACCTAGCGAAACCAGGCAGAATGAGAAATGTGGGACTATTGGAAATAGAGAAGTGTTTCACTATACACCCAGAGAGGATGGAACTGCATGGGACCTGGAGAGATGGGAGCATGGGAGGACTCCCCATAACACACCTGAGCCCAGACGTAGGACTCAGAGCTGTGATGGGAGAGATGTAAATGGACTCTCTAGAGATAGCATACTGAAAGCTGTGATAAAAGCCAAAAGACTCGATGTGACCAGCTTAAAGTCTGACCTGGATGATATAATAGATGGTGTGTTGCCTTTAGAAAGGATTGACATGTACGAACAAGATGAGCTGTTGTTTATAGCAAAGGATATTACTCGGAAGGCAAGAGCAACTCATGAGAAACTGTCTGAACTGGCAGACAAGTATATGGTAGATTTGTCCAGAACAAAGGCATTGCAGGGTAACCATAGGTTGCATTATTCAGATCAGGACTTAGATGAGAGGAGGTCAACTGGATTAAAAACACACATAAGGGAACTGATCACAGGAATAAGAGCATGGAGAGATCTGGACAAATGGGAAGAGAGGTGGTCCAAAAAGGGAACTGTTAGGCGAAGCGCGAATGTGATGTCTCCGGAGGGAAGGCTAATGCAGATGGAGGCATTCCCTTTGCGAGAAATAGCGAATGGGAGTTATGTACACGTGCCCTGGAGTAGGGGAGATTTGGCTGCATTTACCAACTCATTTCCGAAGTTAAGGGAAAATCCCGTAGAGTGGTACAAGCAGGTAGAGAGGTTTGTCAAGATTTCAAAAGTATTTTGGATTGTTTGAACACCTTATTCGACATTGTGATCCCAGGAGACTTGTGGATAGCATGCAAGGTTAGTGTCGAATGGCCAATTGCAGAACCAGAAAGGGATGCTCGTACTAATGGACCGTCAGAAAGAGTAATGTTAAAATATGAACAGGTGATGACATGGCTGAAGGAGAAGGTGCCACCACAAGATATAGATTGGGTAAAAATAGACCGAACAAGACAGGAACCGAAAGAGACAGTTCATGAGTTTTATGAGCGATTGCTGAAAACGTTCAAACAATACAGTGGATTAGATGTAATGGATCCCAAGGAGATAGGACAGTTTGTATCAAAGTTCGTTTTGGGGTTGAGACCTGATATTTGTTTGATGATTCAGCAACATTTAATTTGTTGGCAAAACAAACCATTGGATGAAATTTTGAGATACGCAAGATATTGCAGTGACGAAATAGATTCTAAAGCAAAGAAACTAAAGGAGAAACTGATGATGGTGCAGATGCAGTCGGCTGGAAGGGGTGGACAGCAGCAACAGGGAACAGGGACAATGGGACGGAAACCAAATAGTCAGAATAAGGACAACGAGGAAAACCCGAGACCTAGAATAGACATTGCTACATTGAAAAAAACGACAAAGTGTCACCAGTGTCACCAGGTGGGACATTGGAAACGCGAGTGTCCCTATAGCCCTGAAAACGGAGAGCTAGAAGTAGAGGAGGAGGAAATTCGAGAAGTTCCAGTTCTAGGGGTGACAGTGCCAAAGAGTAAGGTGGCCAAAGGGGGGACTTCGGCTCCACGAGCTCAGTTCCCGCAGCCACCAAAGATTACGACAGGGGGAAAGATCTACAGACAAATGCCTCTTTTTATAGACGAAGAAGAGTGTTACTACGTTGATCCATTGACGGGACGACGTGTAAGTAGAGAGGAGGACTGTACCCTCGGGCAGTTCTAGAGGTGGATCAAAGAGGACCATTTGTTGAGGCTGAAGTGGCAGGGTGTCCTACAACATTCTTAGTAGATACCGGAGCTACTCGATCAACTTTGAGATCGGCAGTGGTTCCAGATCTACCAATGTCGGGGGAAACAATTCAAGTGGTAGGAGTCGCAAATAGGAGAATGACTAACCCTTTGACGGAACCAGTGCTAGTGAGAATAGGAAACTACACCGATGAACATCAGTTTGTAGTATGTGATTCTAGTCCTGTGTGTCTGTTAGGAAGAGACTTATTGTGCAAACTGAACTGCACAATATACTGCACACCTCAGGGAGTGGAGGTACAGACTACAGATGATGATGCTACCTTTAAAGTTGCAAACTCGAGGGTATGCGTAGAACTGTATCCTACCCTGACTGTGGAGGAGCTTCCTTGGGACTTACGAGATACAGTGTCATCAGAGGTATGGGATTTTACTGGAGAAGAGATAGGATTGATCAAAGGAGTAGAACCAGTGAAGATTATGGTAAAGCCAAATGTTGAATATCCAAGAACGCCTCAATACAAATTGACCCCGGAGACGATTGCAGGAATAAAACCCGTAATCGACTCTATGATTCAACAGGGAATACTGAAGGAAATCGTGGGTAGTCCATGCAACTCCCCGATTATGGGTTTGCAGAAACCTAGTGGGAAATTTAGAATAGTACAAGATCTTCGAAAAATTAATAACATAGTTGTTTCATGTTGTCCAGTGGTACCGAATCCATCAGTGATATTGTTTCAGATACCATTCCAAGCTGAGTGGTTCACAGTGATAGATCTTTGTCAGGCTTTCTTTTCAATTCCATTAGATGAGGAGAGCCAGTATCTTTTCGCTTTTAAGCTGGAAAATCGTGTCTTAACATGGTGTCGTATCCCACAGGGGTATACAGAAAGCCCATCAATTTTCAACCAGCTATTGAAGAAAAATCTTGAAAGTCTAGTACTGCCACAGAACTCGGTTCTGGTCCAGTACATAGACGACCTACTTGTTGCGTCAGGAACAGAAGAAGCTTGTAAGATAGATACCATCGCCTTGCTGAACCATTTAGCTGAAAATGGGCATAAGGTATCTCCGAGCAAATTGCAGTACTGTCTGACAGAAGTACAGTATTTGGGTCACCGGATAGAAAAAGGAAAGCGCAAGGTGTCACCAGATAGGATAGAGGCGATAATGAAGATGAACGCACCTACGACACAGAGAGAAGTCAGGATGTTCCTAGGAATGGTTGGTTATTGCCGACAGTGGATAGCTAACTTTTCCCTGAAAGCAAAATCCTTACAAAAACTGACGCACAAGGAGTTGAGTGATCCGGTACCATGGGGGGACAAGGATTGTTTGATGTCGTTCCTACAGCTGAGAGAGGACTTGTGCCGTGCTCCAGCTTTGGGGATGCCGGATTACGAAAAACCATTTTCACTTTACTGCTGCGAAAGAGAGGGTTGTGCTTTGTCAGTTTTGGTACAAACTCATGGAAATGCCCGTAGACCAGTTGCATACTTTTCGGCTACTTTAGATCCGGTAGCCGCAGCGTTGCCCGGATGTCTCAAATCCGTTGCTGCAACAGGTGTCAGCATTGAAAGGTGTGAAAATATAGTCATGGGACACCAATTAGTGGTGTATGTACCTCATTCTGTAGAACTGTTAATGACCAGGACCAAGACACAGCACTTAACCAATAATAGGCTCACGCGCTGCGAGCAAGTTATTCTTGCTGCGGAGAACGTGACCCTTAAGAGGTGCTCTGTTTTGAATCCTGCTAAATTGATGCCACTTCCTAATGATATAGAAGGCGAAGAATGTGAAGATCACGATTGCCTTGATGTGACTGAACTATGCACCAAGCCAAGACCAGATATTTTGGATGAGCCGTTGACTGACCCTGATGAAATTTTCTTTGTTGATGGCTCATGTTTAAGAGACGATACTGGTCGGTTGAGAGCAGCTTATGCTGTTTGCACCATTACTGGAGTTGTGGAAGCCGCTTGTCTGGAAGGAGTACACTCCGCTCAGGTAGCCGAAATCATTGCATTGACTCGTGCCTGTTTAGCAGGTAGCAAAATTAGAGTCACCATTTATACCGATAGCCAATATGGTTTCGGTGTAGTTCATGATTTTGGGCAATTGTGGTCTCAGAGAGGTTATATGACCTCCTCTGGTTCGCCTATTCGAAATGGGGAATTTGTGCGACTGTTGTTAGAAGCATTACAAGGTCCAGCAGCAATTGCGATCGTTAAATGTGTAGCCCACACCAAAAACACAGATTTTGTATCGCAAGGTAATCGATATGCAGAGGAAGTTGCTCGCTATTGTGCGGAGCAAGGATATTCTTTCACGGAAGTGGAAGTAGGTGGGGCTCAGGAAAAGACAGAGTTAAACATGATGCTAGAAACAGTTGATACTTGGGAGAATTTAAAAGACATGCAAGAGAATGTACCTGATTCTGAGAAAAAGGCATGGGAAACAGCAGGCTGTGTGAAAAGTGAAATGGATTTGTGGGTTTCAGCAGATGGAAGGGCAGTATTACCTGATGAATTAGTGAGTCCAATGGCACGACAGATACATGGCCCAGTACACTTAGGAAGAGATGCCATGCTGAGGTTATTTAGGCAGACTTGGTATAATCCCAAGTTTAGGATTGCAGCAGAAGCAGTGTGTCAAAGATGTGTCACATGTCAGCAATTGAACGTAGGGAAAAGAGCACCAGTTACAATGAGTCACATTGGGAGGTCTGGGGGGCCTTTCAACCGAATGCAATTAGATTTTATTGAAATGCCAAAAATCAACCGCCTCAGGTATGTTCTGGTGGTTGTATGCATATTTTCCAGATGGGTCGAAGCATACCCTACACGCAGGTGCGACACACTCACAGTAGCAAAATTGTTGCTCAGAGAGTTGATCCCGCGCTTTGGGGTGCCGACCTCCTTGGAATCAGATAGAGGAACTCATTTCAACAGTGAAGTTGTGAAGATGCTTTGCTCTGCATTAAACATTGATCAGAAGTTGCACTGTAGTTATCGACCAGAGGCTTCAGGTATCGTGGAGCAGATAAACGGAACTCTAAAGTCCCGAATAGCCAAAGTATGTTCATCGACGTCCTTAAGCTGGCCTGATGCTCTGCCCTTGGTACTCATGAGTATGCGTAGCACGCCAGACAGGAGGACAGGTCTCTCTCCACATGAGGTTTTAATGGGGAGGGCAATGAGACTTCCGTCTGTTCCAACTACAGCTTTGTTGAATATTACAGATGACCTGATCCTGGATTATTGCAAGGGACTTTCTGATGTCATTCATTCTGTGTCTCTTCAGGTGCAGGCTGCTGAAGTTCCATCTTCAAGAGACCTATGTCACGACTTGTGCCCTGGTGATTGGGTGCTTGTTAAAAAACACGTCCGGAAGAACTGCCTAGACGTGCGTTGGAAGGGGCCCTACCAAATAATCCTGACAACGAATACTGCTGTAAAGTGTGGAGGGCTGCCAAACTGGATTCACGCTTCCCATACTCGAAGAGTTCCAGCACCCTTAGAAGAAACAGCTCCTCTCACAGATGAAAATCCAGTTGTGGATGGCGAACCACTAGAGGGGATCAGTCAAGCTGTGGGGGTGTCGGAAGAAGTTGGGAGTGCTACAGATCCAGAAGAAGAAAGACAGGACGACAGTGAAACTGAAGTTGCCACCGAAGGAGAAAGTTGCGGTGAATACGGCTCAGACACAGATCAAGACAAGAGTGATCAAGAACCGAGTGTGAGGGCAAGAAATAGGAGAACAAGGCGTGGAGAAGCTAGTTGGCCTGAAAGAAAGAAGAGGCCGAGCTTGAAGCCAACTCCAGAGAGAACTCTTGCTCCTATATCTGAAGACTCAGATCTGAATGAAGGTGCACAAAGACAGGAACAGGAAGGTCCAAGAAGATCGAGGAGGGTGCGAGTGCCCTGCAGAAGATACGCTACTCCTGAGTGGACCGACCTAGCAGCAGATGTCCAGTGCACGGAGATCCGGGAGGGTGAGGGAAGTGACATTGATCAGTACTGACCCAATTATAACAGTGGAAGTAGTGTTGTTGATACCCGGAGTGGAGGTCGAAGGGTTGCTGATACTCACTGTCCCCAATTCTCCTTATCTGAGCAGGATAAGAGAACTGGTTTTAAACAGAATAGAATTTCCGACTTTTTGTTCAACGAGGCCAACACCCGAGGAGATCATTCTTCGTTTGGAAATATTAGAATACTTGATTAGAGCCACTGGAACACGTCTGATTCCAGATTGTTAAAGACTTTGTAAATAAACAGATTGAAAGATGACCTAGCGCCAAGTGGAAGAAGAAGAAATTTAGGTACTTCCCATTTAGTGGATGGAGAAGGGCTAGGGTTGTCTGTTGCTATAGAACTCAAAGACTGATCTTGCAGAAGGGATTATCAGCTTCCAGGTGTGGTTTGGAAAGGCTGAATAAGCGAAGGAAGAGACTTTGTGTTGTGAAAGAAAACCAGAACTACACTGTCTTGTGATCATGGAGGCCGGCAACCCAAACCGCAAGACAAAATGCATAGTAGGCACACTTTTAGTGGGAGTAATTTTTCTTATAGTTTTAGTAGTTACTATATCATATGTAGTGGGACATGAAAATCAAGAGAAGGCAACAAAGGAAGCAAAAATTGTATCGATACAGAAACCTACTACTGCTGGTCAAAGGGGGGACAATACAGAGAAAGATAAAGCTTTACTAGCAGCAGAGACTCGTAGGTTGCATGTGGATGAATCAAAGGGAAATTTCAAATCAAATGCATATGCTAAATTGATTTATGAATATATTGATGCTATGGAGGCCAAGAATTGTTATGTGTGCATGCAATTGCCAGCCTCCGTAGACGAAGGTATTAGATATCATCATCTTCCATTGACTTATGGAATCACATGTAGTTTGTTGCTTAGTATATTTTATGAACGTGATGGTTTTGAGTATTATTTTTCAAATTTTAATGCTGTTTTACCAGAAGTTCCAAACTACAAGCACATGAACAAGTGGGATTATTATAAGAGTGAAGATAGATTAAAGAAATGTTTCATTCCTTGGAAAACATTGGATACTTCACATGCCCGAAGAAATAATTTGACTTGTAAAGTGTCAGAAATTGAGAAAAGGTTTATAGGACAGGTGGATAATCAGTACAGGAGTCTGAGGGCTCTAGAGATGATGAAACGAGAGAGTACTGCAACGAGTTCTGTATGATTCAGTTCATACCTCAGGGATGGTGTTGTGATGGTGATGACTACTAAAAGTCATCAAAGGGGGGAACTGAGAGAGCGCAAATCAAGAAAAATTAGAAGTGCACCATATGTACAAGCACGTTGCATCAGTTTAGTAAAGATTATATAAGAGCGTCGAATCTATAGAGTGAAAATATATAAGAGTGTTTAATTAAAATAGAATGCATATATCAGTGTGAAAAGCTAATGTAGAAGTGTGTAGAGATGTTAGAATGGTGTTGAAATCCCATGTTATGTGGCTGTTGTAGAGGAGAATGTAATGCTGCTAAACGTAGAAATGGGTAGGCCACATGGCAGTTCACAGAGAATGAAAAGGTGTTGTTACACTCTCACATGATATGGATTTTAATGTTGTTGTAATTCAAAGTATTATTGATCATAGAACTGAAATATATGTTTATAGAAGTGTTTCATATAACCATTGTGTGTAATAAGTTAGAATACTGTTTAGACTGAGAAATTAAAGGTTTACAGAGTGCACAGGCCCGTTTCATGTAATTCTAATAGGCCTGAATAGTTAAGTTAATTTCTTTTGATCTGCATGTGTTAGTTAGAGGAAGGTCATGTTAAGCATAAATTGCAGAGACTGCTCGATGGTTTACAACTTAGAAGATACGGTGGAGGGCGGAATTTGGGGCCCACTGTACAAGTGTCTGTTTGCAGGTGCGAGGAGGTTCCAATCAAGAGAGCGATGAATAGAGTATTGTTCAGGGAGCCAGGCACAGGCCTGGAGGAGGCTTCAGGAATTTCCTGGGGGGTACCGTCCTGCCGGAGAAGAGCCTGAGAAGCAAGGTCAACGCTAACGATGGGCCCAGAGGAGTATCAGCATGGAAAATGCCAGAACCGACACCACGTGAGGGGCGTCTCTAAAGGGCGTTTTTATTGTAAATGTGATTTTTGTATTAGGGACAGGACCCCTGGGTGGAGTTAGGGCAGATGGTCTGAGGAACCTAAGAGAGCGGGAGGGGAGGCAGATAGGATAACTGCGAGACACGGATTCACAACGAAGACTAAGGGAAGTGAGTGATCTTCTTTGGAAGTCACCACGGCTGACACCTTTTTAGGATAAGATATTATTAAGTAGGGATGTCACTTAGTCTAGTGTAGGGACAGTTTAATCTGGATTTTCTTCCTTTCTGTAAATGACTCACAAGTTACAGCTTGTGTCTATTCTTGCAACTCTGATGATATTTGAATTGGTTTTGGTGATATTCTTCTGCCGACTAAGAGCATTTAGAAAATTTATGTTTGTATTGATACCAGTATATCTTTTGAACCTTATTTTGAGATGTTTGTATCTCCAGTTAACTTTGGCTTTATAATAAACTTTTAAACTTATTCGTAGTAAGTGGTTCTTTAGAGTGGTGTAAGTCCTTAACAGATTGACCTAGTAGTGGATTGCCTTTTACTCTATGACAGGTATCAACGGTTCAGTCGACCTGAGTTGGGATCTAGACCTATAGTAATAGATCAGAAATCCCGCTGTAACAGTTTTGCATCTTATGAAAGTTCCACAGGATGAATGTATGACAGAGTAATTGAATGCCTCTTAATTTAAAGATCGGAAATGTTTGCACACTACAAGAAATCATTAGTTGTCATTTTGCTGTTAATACATTCTTGCTTCGTTCAAGGGGCAATATTGAGTTAATTCCACATTTCACTGGTTGTTTAAACTTCAAAGGAATCCAGGTTGCTCGTGAGGATTGCAATCTATATTGTAAGTCAGATACCTGAATACTACTAGTAAGGCGTTATCGTGATTGGCTCCAAGCAGTTGGATATCAACCCGGGAGATTCATAACTAGAGCATGTGCCAAGTCTCATTACAGTATGAACCCACATATCACTATGCCCTATTCCTTAATAGCTGACTGTGAACATCACAGATTTCAAATAAATAACTCGTTCCTCACAGACTGTGACTGCACTGGGAGACATACTGCTGGAGAAGGCAGCCCCATAATCATTCACTGTGCAAACAGCTGGATATGCACATGGAATGCTTCTTATCCCTTATGTTACAAGTTCCTGAAATAAATAATTAGGTCCCCCAAACATTTCTTTCTGTTTGTTTGCATAAGAAACTTAAATTGCTCAGTGTCTGCGAAATTGTGTCATCTGTGACTGTTCACTGGATTCAAGCTAATCTGGCTGAAGAAGGGTGACATACCCTGAATCCGGTCCCAGGATGCTTGTTTCCAGTCTAGGGAGGACCTGGCCTGGCAGTTCGGTCTGGACTGTTCCCAGGGGGCACAGGGTCAAGACTGATTTGCATATGGCTGGGTCCAAATTGGGGAGGCGTTTTGGGCAAAAGAACAATGTATTTAACCCAGATCTTTTGACTGGGGGAGAATGTTTGCATTGTCAGCTTTCCGTCCATCATCTGTTTGCTGTATCACTTTGGTATTAAACATAGAATGTTGGCATTCTAGTTCTTCATTCGAACTCTGACGAAGCTACAGTAGACCACTCTGGATTCAATGACTCCAGATGATGTTGGAAGGACATTCTTACTTAGCCTGTCATGATATCAAAATGTTTTTACCTAGATGAGGAAGAATTTGAAAATGTATATACATATTTCCTCATTTTAGCTTCCTAAAACACTAACCATAATTGGTGTGTCAAAATACAACACCACATTTTGTTTATTTACAGAAGTTGTCTTCATAGGAATTGATTTCAATTCTTCCAGCAACATGATGCTCATGAGTGCCTCTCTTGTCCTGAATATAGAATGTTGACACTCTAGATGTTCGTTAGAACACTGTGGTAAAACTACAATAGAGCACTGAGGAATCAAATGATATATTGCTGCAGTCGTTAAAAGTGCATAATTTGCTCAGAATTTCACTAAGCTAGATATTTGTGACTTTATAGAACTTGTGCTCTAATTTTTAATTTGGAGCATCTTCCCTATTTCCATGAGAGAAAAATATTTTCTTTTGAACATTGCTCATCCAATCCAAGCAGAAGATCAGCACTTTCACAGGGTAAAATTACCTTAGAACTCATCACACTTCCAAAATAAGTATCATATCTCCAACAAATGAGTTAAATTATGACAAAAATCTGTTACCACATTTCTTTATGATCAATTGTGACCTCATACCCAGGCATACTGCAATGCAATTCAATGGGACAAAACTGATAGAAAAATACAGTTATGCTTTTTGTAACTTACCATGTAATTAGTTCCATGAAAAATGTACTAACAAACAATTTTCTGACTTTGAGCCTAAATATTAAGGGCTTAATTTACAACAACTGTTTTGCCTTGATCCCTCTACCTCCACCTCTGTCAATAACTACCTGGTTTACCCCCCCTCCCACCCGTGATAAAATTGCTTAATTTGTGCATTGTCAGATTGTAGCAGAATTAATAGTGAGTCATTGTGTACATATAATGATTCCAACCAAGTAATATTAGACAGGTGGTCTAGGGTATTATTTGCATAGTGATGCGTGCAAGATGATCAACATTATTTAAACAAACTTTAATATTTGCAGTGCATTAAACATATATTCCAAGTAATTTTATTATAGGTGTCTGTAGAAAGATAAAGATCCATTTTGCTGAAATAAAACTATAGGTCATGTATACCATATATATATATATATGAGAGACTCAGTCATTTGTCAATTATTGTACAGAAGGCTTCAGTGTTTCCCGCATCTCGCCCAACAGCTTCTACCGAGACCTACGCAGGAGAGCGGGAGGCTGGGTACAGGGCCAGCAGTGTAGCAGAGCTGTTGGCACACCATCCCAGGCCGTAAGTGGCCTTACCTTGAGGCAGCGAGCTAGCTAGTGCAGTCTCTTTCAGTACTCTCCTTGGGGTCATGCTGGAGGACGCTATTGATGTCTCCTTCCTGTAAGAACTCTCCTAGAATCCTCTAGTCTAGAGTATATATTGAGCTAAATCCAAGATGGAGGCTCTTTGTTATATTCTTCTTGTTAATTCCTAACGAAATAATGGTAAGGTGATCTGGAGCTTGGCTGTGGCCAAGTTTTGGAACACTGTCTTCTCAGCAGTCATACCACCTGGTTCCCTCCTGGTTGGACCAACAAAACTTACTTGTGGGTAACTCACTGTGTATGCGTGCAGATCTTTTCATTGGCTAATGAGGATGGTCTGACCAGGAGGAGAGCCATCAAGAGTTACCTGTGGAGCAATCCTGAGTCAGAGTTCGGGCAGTCGCAGCTGTATGTCCAAAGGTTTCTTGCATGCACCACGTGCTGTCAAAGGGTGACCTGGAAGAGATCAAGTTGTGGTGAATGCCAAAGTGCTGTTTGTCAGTAAGACTTTTATTGTTTTGGGAAGATATTTTTGACTGCACTGGTTGCTGGCGCATGCGCTGCCTCAGCTGTGGGAGTGTTGATAATGCATCAAGTATTCAATGCATTCGCAAGGCAGAACAAATCGCTGTCTTGCGCTTCTCTACGACAGAAAGGCATGTCATGAATAGAACGTGGGTGTTCCCACTCATCCACTGATGAATTTGGTGCATTCCCCGAATTAGCAACATTGGTACACCTGAGAATACATCAGAGATGTGCATATGCCCACCAGAGGAGTAACAAGGAGAAATATACTTATTTCTCCGCGAAGTTTCCTCTCTGTAAGTGTACTGCAAAAGAGAAAAATGCCTCTGAGGATTGTTTTTGTGCAGGAAGGTATCTATTCCTCTACAAAAATGACTCCAGCTTGCAACACAGGCATGCTTGCAACATGATGTAATGTTGCCTGCGTATCGCTATGTAGCCAAAAGTGCGCCAGTGCTAGGAAAGGACAGGAGTGTGCTGTATATTGTAATTATGGAACATTCCTGCCCTTTCTCTCTCACGCAGCTCAATAAGATGACTCGCTGCATTGCGAGAATTTTTTAGAAATATGGCCCTACATATTTTAATGTTTAAAGAGAGTGATATTCATGAAAAATGTGGCTACTCATTTTAAACAAATTCAATTCAATTCAATTCAAAAATTCTTTATTTCGGCCAATTAGGCCATAAAAGAGTACAATATAAAATACAAATAGTCACAACGAGTCAGGAAAGGTATGTGAAGAAAGGGATGGGAGAACACAGGTGACATTTAAAATTCATTTCTATACACATGATAAAATTCTTGTGTGAACAAAAATACACATTCTATAATACACTTATATACCCAATTCAGTGCACTCATTTCTCAACAGTAGGGCTATCGGACACTATCAATTAATTTACGCCTCTTAAACAAATGAATTAACACGTAAGTAATAATTTTCATCGTACAGCAAGTGAAGTTAGGATGTGTTAGCATGGAGGCAGCAGTCACAGAAATTGATCAAGCTATTTCCAAGTTTACACATCTGCGAGTCCTTCTTCTTAAACTGGCTTCGGGTAGTTCACAAGTGTTTCCTGGGACCCTGTATAATTCTACTGGCCAACTATGCATACTTCATACTTTGTGAAAGCCCCACCCATTTAAGAGTCCAGCTGTACAAACCCAGTTCCAAGAACACAGCAGACCTCCGCCTGTAAGCCAACGGGGTTCATTTTCTGAAAAACAAGAAGAAGTAGAATCACTGTTCCAAAAGTCCTGGTCTTGTCTGGCCTTTTTAACCCAGGGCAATTGACGTGACTTGTGTGAGAATTGCTTGTTTTCTTTTCTTGTACCGGTATGCTCGACTTTAATCTTACTAACCTCCCTACCGTGCTGTTCAAATGCTGACTGAACAGTCTGGCTTTTATTTGCTTCTTTGAGGGGTTATATTGACAGATGTTCTGCTGAATGTTATTACAATTATAACAAGTTTAAGTGATTTTAATGTAAAATATAAGTAGTTTAAAATATATGATAGCATGCACGAGAGAACACATAAAAGGCAATTTAATTATGTTATAAGAAAATACGAATTAACAGAAATAGTGTCAAGAACATTTTACTTGCCAAAGAATAAGCTTTTGGATTGCTTAAAAGAAGCATAAGTATGTTATGTGTTTAGAAAATGTATCTATAGTGACAGCAAGCGCCACATTTTACATTGCATGTACAAATTAAAAAGCATATTTTAGCTATTTGCTCTAGCCCTACATTTGTAATTTGCATACCTACATGGAAGAGTAACCGCAGGTGGATTTTATTTTCAGTACTCACCTGAGTTTTAGATATCAGAAATAGAAGGGGAAACCGATTTATGTTATTTTCGATTTCATCCATTGTTGTGATTTCACTTTACATTTTAAAGTCATATCAAGGAGACAGTTAGGTCTCGTACCGCTTGTTTTTCTTCCATTTACATAGTTTCACTCTGCGCTCGCTTTGACTCAGAAATGTGATTCTGCCGTGACTCTGAGCGCCCACCTCAAACAAGCACAGCCTCCCCTCCCATCCATGAGGCACCAGTGAAGACCTGACCTGAATCTTGGAAGATACTCAGTAAGGACCTGCTGGGGTAGGGAGAGGGGATAGATTTCATTGGAGCAATATTCCAGTCATATGGGCTCACCTTGTTGCCTCGCCTCCCACTCGAGCTGGAAAGGCCATAAACAGTGAGGAAGAAGGCCTGACAGCCGCGGCTGGTAGAAGGTGTAACTGTAGGGCAGTGACGTGGGGAGGGGGAGGGGCAGGGTGGGGGGGTAGTAATGTATGGATTACGGACTTAAAAAGGTAAGTAAACATATCAATTAATACAACGAATTTCGCTGCGCGCACTGCGTGAAATTTGGTGATGCAGGGCACACAACGAAATTCGTTTTTTTTTTTTTTTTTGCACGATGCGCCAGTTCGAGGTCTGGTTCGCAATGGGCCTTGCAAGCTTCACGTCAGTTTAGGGAGCTTACCTGTCACATGCCTTCATGAAATAAGAGCCCAACTACCAGTGGCTTTCAGATTGTTATGTTGCTATCTATCGTCTGAGAACAGTTTCGTCACTGTAGTAAGTTGAGAGTAGTGTGCTCCAGAGTATGTGCACCAGACGGCAGCGAGTTCCCACCAGCTGGGTGAACTACTACACTCAGGGCACAAGTCCTAAAAAAAGAAGTGGAGGGACTAACCAGGTTAGGCAGTGTGCAAGTGAAATCACAGCGCATGATGTCACGATGCGTGACATTGTACGTGACATCACAGGAAGTGACCTCACTGCAAATGACATCACAAGAAGTGACATCAGATATTAAGAGCTCACACATATGTTTATCAGGTAGCATGAGTACAGTTAAGTGCATTATGAGACTTAACAAATGAGATTTGGCGTCGGGTTGTACCAAAAAAGTGGCGCAATTCCGACACAAAATCTGGGCCTCAACTAATGTATTTATTTTTTTAAACCCTGCTGCAAAGAAAGACCACTGTGAGGTATGAAGTACATGTGACTCACACACCTTCTAACCCTCACCATCTCATGTAACTCATCTTTTACGTTGATTTACTCATATACATGATTTATTGTCAATGTATAATGTGTATGTTACGTAATGAGCTCTGACACCCTGCATTGGGTTACATAGTGCTATAAAAGAAATAAAATCTTGCTATTGAAATTGTTATTTGTGTAACTACTGGGGCAAACAAACACACCTGACATTCTTAACATGCATACATCTCTTATATACAGGGACTGAACAACGGCAAAAGCATGCCTCTCTTAACTACCCGTGAAGAGATAACAAGCTGTGTGCCTATGTTTCTCCTGAGTGGCATTTACATTTAAGTGTGAGGTTCCAGGCCACCCCAGTCAGTTATTCAAACAAAAGGAGGCCTGATGTCCCGTTAACTTCGGTCCAGCTGGAGGTGAAAAGAAAAGCTCCCTTGCTGCCTGCACGTTGCTGCCGGGAATCGACACATGCAGACGCTGCTGAACATGTCCCGGTATCGGAAAATTACACCAAGACACGTTCAGCATATTTCTGTGGGCCCAACTTCTTGGCAAGGGGGGACGGAGTACACCCTGTGAAAGAGTGGGTGGACGCGTGTACCCCCGACTTGTGCCCTGACTACACTACAGTATTATTTAATGGTTATGGATGGATGCAAACTTCATTGAGCCCTCAAGTATAAATGCGTCCCGATGCATGCGTTTGCATTAAGCCATCCCAAGATGGTCACATGCATGCAGGGCCTTAAGTGGAATGAAAAAACTAGGGGGTCGCTCAAAAGTGGCGCAGCCGATGTAATTAAGGGCATGGCTTAAATATACGCAAGCTAAAAATCTGTACTTAGAATGGTGTTTCGCTCAACTAATATTTTGCTGCTTCTGTCATTGCATACATATATATAATACTGATGCAACAAGTTATATTACACCTACAACAAGCCAGGGCTATTGGCTTTGCCTATGGTTTTTGTTTATGTAAGATAAATCAGAAACAACTATGGCTTCGTTGTATAGAATATTGACAATGCATCAGTTCTGAAATTATGATACTGTGAAAGAGCTATAGCGAGTGTCTTTGAAGTTACCTCAAAAGCAGTTAAGGGTGGTACTCCTGCAGAAGTAAGATTATTTTTTTTTCACCCTGAGGGCAGGGTGAAATGGCTGGGCGAGCCCAATAGAGACCCTGTTCAGCACCTAATTTATAGAACTGCCGGAGCTGAGCACTGGCAAGACCCAGCCCACTTAAAGCCCTCCATGCATATGCATTCGTTATGATGCACGTGCCCATATCTGCGTTTTTAATTTACAATTTCAACATGGCCGAAAGCCGTTTTAGAACAGCAAAGTAAAAGTAGTAAAAATGTGCATGATCACAAAAGTATCTGAAAATAGCCTAGTAGCACATTCCAGCTGCAAGGCCCTCATGAATAAATGTGAAAAATAAGTTAAAAAAAAACGTAAACAAATTAAGAAACAGACATTTTTTTAAAAATAAAAAATTGTCTCGAATGGAACAGTGGTTTGAGGTTAGGGAGTAATGGATGATTTGGGAGTATACTAAATGTCAGTATGGGTGGCGGGGTGCATGAAAACATGAGGTGGCCTGGGATGCAAAAACATGTGGAGCAGGACTGTCAACGCGATAAGGAAGCACATTCTGTCCCTTACAGTCAGTAGTGCATGGTGAAGCTACTCTACTGGAAAGCTTGTCTAAGCAGTATGTAGAATAGATCTCGACTCAACCCAAACCTGGCAGAATGAGAGAAACTTTTTGTCAAAGTGCTGCTGAAGGCATCCAAAATAATGCAAGAAGATGGCAAACTCCTAGCTCCATGTGCTAACCATTCTTATGTGTTGATCACATGATCCCATGGAGTCGCAATAAGATTGTGTAATAAATTGCATTAAAAGAACTCCGAAATAACCATCAGAAACTAGATCAGTTTGAAGATCTCAATACGCAGGTGGAGTGATTGCCCCAGAATTCACTGGGATCATTAAGGTGTCACAGCCTAGTGCATCAGAGGTTAGATACTTAAGATCTGAGTAGCCATGCCCGACAGGGATGACATAATTTACTAGTGTTTTTTTTAATATCTAAAATTGAATTTGCTGAAACAATATTCGAAACCCAAAGAGATAAACAGCAGAGACTGAATGCATTTATAAGTCACATGCTACCCTCGAGGGATCCGTCAGTAGCACAGGTCAAGAAAAGCACACAACTGTGTCACATCAAGAATAGCCTATGGAAAACACACAAACGAGTCACTTACATTGATTTTTCAGAACCAAATACGAAAGTACTTACCTGATGAGTTTTGTAATTTTGATGATCCGTTCCTGCTCTGCTAAAAACTTCTGTGCTTTGTTACCCAAGACATTCTACCACCAGAGACCACCTAAACACCGTGCAAAATGATGAATAGCCAAAATGATAGGCGTTTGTTATCTGTTATACAATGGAATACCACCAGCTATTGGTTGAGACCTCCACATGGTTATTTGGACGACCTTTGGGTACTATTTCTCTACCCTGTGCTCTCAGAAGTAGAATGATGCCAATTGTATTATTCTTCTGTCAGAACAAGTGATTACCTTGAGGAGAGCTCTTCAAAACACCCTAATTTGGATACCACTTTTACTGGGGAAGGTGGAGGTAATATCATTTGCACAAGTAGCCAAGGCAGTGGTCAAGCCTTAGGCTCAACACATTCAAAGAACAAACATCTGTGTTCATTCAGGGACCTGAAGAGATTTACTGAATCATTACCTTCTCTCACGAATGAGAAATATAAGCAAAATTTACATTACTATAAAACTAGACCCATGGAAATGGAGTAAGACCTTTGATGGTCTGGAGGAGTTACAGCTGAGGCACAGAGAATGGCTGGAGATCCCCTTTGTGGTGAGGGGATAGAACTAAGAAGTTATCCAGGGAAGTGGTCACAGATGTGGTCACAAATCTGTAGACAAACTCAATTGAGCACCACTAAAACTAATGGCTGAAGCACTCTGCCCTGATCTGCAATAAAGAGCATTGGCGAACAGCACTGGTAATTTAGGAAGGTGTAAGCAGGGGTTACGAATATAGATAAAGACTGATGACCCTGTAGTGAGCAGGTAGGCACTGCTATCACTATATATAGGCGTCAGAGGTATTGGTCTCCAACTGGTAATGACCGGAGTCCTATAAGGTAAGGATTAAACAATGAGCTACGACACTGCAGCAGGATGGACATTGGTGGCAGCAATAAACATAGCTGTGATTATGTTACAGGGTCTCAAAGTTGGGTATGCCAGCTCCAGGTGACTGTCTTTATTCTGCCTGTGGTTATGATGGAGAAGGGTGATGTTCAGAGCGAGATGATGCTGTTTTGCCTGGGTAGAGTTGACAGAGGGTGATTGGGCTGACTCTAAACTGTGATTGAACATATATCCATGGGCACAATCTAGTTCTCACCTGATAAAACAAGGGCTAGCTATCAATCAGGCACCCAGATGGGTTAAAGGGGCCAACTGCACTATAATTATGGATGTCTTTCATTAGCGAATGGGGTGTAAAGTGGCCCACTTCACTTGTCTGGCTCAGGGCCCATGTCCCTCTTGCCGTGCCACTGAGGGAAAACATCAGAGTAAATTCACCAGCCCCAATTGCATTGGTTATACGTATATGTGTTGTTTTTTAATTTGTTCGCATTGCAGTTCAATAAACAGATTCTCGATTGCAATCCCGCACAAGGGGGCATATGTAGATAATCTCCATTTTGCGATTCTGAAATAGCGATTTTTAAGGAATCGCTATTTGAGAATCGCAAAGTGGAATGTAGGTAATAATTCGCAATTTTTTGGGGATTACCTAATATTCCTTAATTGCGATTAGCAAATTGCGAATCGCAATTAAGGAATGAATGTCCCATTCATTCCTATGAGCCAAGAGGCCCATAGGAATGAAGGGGGATACATTCTCAAATTGCGATTTTCTATGAGGAAATCACAATTTGAGAATCGCAATTCCAAGGGTGCCAGGGTGTCCAAAGGACACCTGTTGCACCCCTGGAATGTGCCTGTAAGTACATGTGGCGCACAGACATGCCCCAAGGGCATCTCTGTGCGCCACATGGCACTTTGAATTTAAAAAAAAAAAGCATTATTAAAGGAAATCACAAAATACCATCAACTTGGAGTAGGTGGTATTTTGCGATTCCTTAAGCCTGAATCGCATTTTTTAATTGACTCCTACATAGCATTTAAGGAATCGCAAAATTGCGATTCCTTAAATGCTTGAGCAAAATAAGGAATCACAATTTTTGCGATCCCTTATTTTGCTAATATGCACCTACATATCAAAACGCAGTTTGCAATTTGCAAACGCAGAAATTCGCCGAATTTCGGCGTTTGCGAATCACAAACGGCTACCTACATATGCCCCATAGTCCCTCTCTCTTTTAAACTCTTGCAGCACAGTTATATGAAAATGATTCCAAACATACATCAGCTAACTGTTTAAAATAGGTTTCATAAAATGAGTACATAAAATGAGCTAAAACCAAATAAATTAAATAAAGACTGAAGAACAGTGAAAACATAAACGTAACAGGCACATTTATTATTGAAAAATTAAATAGCCATGAAAATAAGCCCTTTAGGTTTATCCACTCAAGCGGTCCATGAGGGTGTGTGATGGCCCCCTTAATTAACATAGATTATAAGAGGATGGGGAGGGTGAGAGCCGTCCACAGCACCCTGGACAGTTAATGACGTGCCCACTCATCGTGTGCTGACATGTGCTATCTAGAAGGATGAACAGCTCATGCTAGACCCCTCTCCATATGTCTTAGAGTGCAAAATTCTAATTGCCTCTTGCTTTAGCCCCTTGGATAGAGACTGACCGGGGAGCTGCATGGCTTACCTTGGGGCTATGTCACACCTGAGCAGGAAGACCAATTGCTAATATGAAGGATTCCACCCTCTGAAGGGAACACTGCAAAGGATCCATTATCGAAGCACCCTGGAGAGGTGTGATGGTCGCCCATTCTCTAATGCTTGAGGGGGTCTGCTCGTGCCCAATGCCTCTTACAAGAGCAGGCTTTGAAGGGGACCACTGGGGTCCTGTGGTAAGTGTGGCTCATAATGGGTGGTGTTGTATCGCTCAGCTCAGGCACGACAGGAGTCAGTTTAGAGAGTTATTTATCATTTATTGGCGCTGCGCTGCTCTGACCACATGTCCAGTCGCTTGCCCCTCTCGTCATGCTCTGCCCCATCCCCACTCCCTCGACCGGAAGTGGTGTCCGGTTCTCACCCCCTCCCCACCGGTCAGGTACAGGGTACTAGTGCCCTTGTGCCCAGGTCACAACATCTCCCCTTTTGTTGCAGGAAATGACCGAAAAGATGGTGATTGCTAAGGAGCTGCAGAGAGAGTGAAAAGAGAGAGAGAAAGAGATGAGATGTGTACAAAGACATGTTGTTGTCTTCATCGTTACATTTCTTCAATCAGTCTTTTTGGTCTTTTGCGTTCTCCCATGTCCATCTGCCCATCCTCATCCGGTCTCTCGTCTTTGCCTTTGTCCCGTGCTGCTGCGTCTCCTCCATCTTCATCCATGTTTTTTAGCTCCTTGAAGTGCGAGCTGTTCCGTGTGATCTAGTAAGGGCCTGCTGTTGCTGTTAACATGGGCACTTTCACCTGAGTCACTGTTAATGGTTCCTTTGAGAATGGGCTGTCTGATTTTCTCAGCTGCCGCTGCCGTGCCACCGCGACATCCCCTTGCTTGAGGTGCGCAGGAGTGGCATGTCTCCTGGAATCGGCATATGCCTTTTTCTCCTTGGCCTCTTGGTCTCTGACAGCAATGCTGCTGTCCTCTTGTGTTGTATTTGCTTTCAGCTGTGGTAGCCTTGTCCTGCTTGGTCTGCCCAGCACCAGCTCGGCGTCACGCCGTCCCGTGGAGCTGTGAGGGGTGTGTCGATAGTCCCCTAGTACTTTACACAGGGCCTGTCCTATTGATATCTGTGTCAGCTTTGCTCTTTGGACGGCCTTTTTTATGTTTCCCATGAATCTTTCCACCACATCATTTGCTTGTGGCCACAGAGGTGTTTTTTTTCCTGTGGTGAATACCTAGATAGTCCATAAACGTTCGAAATTCTTCCCCTGAGAATGGCGGGCCATTATCTGTCTTTAGTGTTTGAGGGGAACCTCAGGCTGCAAATATGTCATCCCGTGTTGGCAGCGTTGCACTTGCTGATGTTGGCGATACTTGTCGCACAATGGGAAATCTGGAGTATTCATCAATGATCGCAAGCAAGTAGTTGCCCGTTTCTAGAGGCCCGTAGTAGTCTGCTGCGAGTTCTGTCCACACTGCCCGCGGGAGCTCTGACATTTTAAGTGGTTCTCGTTTTGCTGGCTGCCCAGTTGTTTGGCAAATGTGGCAATTTGTGACGGTGGTCTCCACCATGTTGTCCAACCCAGGGAACCACACTTTCTCTCGTAATAGTTTCTTTGTCACAACCATGCCTCTGTGTGATTCGTGTGCCAAGTGTACAGTCTGTCTGCGCAAGAACCTTGGCATCACTATTCTTGTTCCTCTAATTATTATTCCATGCACGGTCTCTGATAGTTCTTCATGAACCTTTTTAAACGCTAGCATTTCCTCCTTGTTCACTCCATCTTCCATGATGCTGTTGTTGTTGACATGTCTCCATCTTTGTTGTCTTGTTACCATTTTTACCGCCTGCATTGTGGCATCCCTCTCTGTTTCTTGCTCCAGTGCTGCAATCGTTATCGATGCCGGAGTGTTTTGTTTCAGTACAAAGTTCAGATATTCCTCCGCTATTGATGTGGCCTGAGGTCTCTGTGTTAAAGGATGCCGCAACATGTAGTCTGCCGGGTTATGTTCTTTCCCTGGTTTATGCACGATCTTGAAGTTATAGTCCATCAGCCTAATGTCCCAGCGCTCGATTCGAGGTGGTGTTTTTGCATTTGGATTTCCATAGATGGTCACTAGGGCCTGATGATCTTTTATGATAGTGAATGGTTTCCCGTTGATGAACATGTGGTAGTGCTCACACGCCCATACTACTGCGAGGCTTTCTTTTTCTGGCTGTGAGTATGCTCTCTCAGTGTCAGACAGGCTTTTGCTTGCATATGCCACGATCTTTCTTGGAGAGTCTTTGCCTGGCATGTGTTGTGCTAAGATCGCTCCTAGCCCTACCGGGCTGGCGTCCACCGTCAGTTCTGTGCACAGCAGTGGATCGAAGTAAGCAAGATGGTCCACCGCTATCACCGCATATCTGATGGCCTAGAATGCCTTGTTGCATTCTTGTGTCCACATGAAGGTCTGGCCTTGCTTTGTTAGTTCTCTAAGTGGTGTGCTTACTGTGGCAAAGTCTTTTATGTGTATAGCGCAGTAGCTGGCAAGCCCAAGGAATGACCTCACTTCTGCAACATCGCCCGGAGGACTCGCTTTTTCCAGCATCTCCACTTTGCTGCGATCTGGCTGCATGCCTTTTTTAGAGAAAATGTGTCCCAAAAAAAGTTTGCTTTTTCCTATTACACACTTGTCTTCATTCAGCGTTAGACCTGCTTGTTCCAGATGAGAACATACGTCCCGCAAAGCTCTGCCATGCTCGTCATCTGATCGACCAAACACCAGAATGTCATCCCTGTAATTGAGGCTGTTCTTTACCGGCCTTATGACCTGCCGTATTGTTTCTTTAAATATCTCTGCGGCTGATGAGATGCCAAAACTCAGTCACTTGTAGCGAAACAGACCCATGTGCGTGGAGAATGTGGTAATGTACCTGGATTGCTCCAGCTGATGATACCCTTTGCACAGGTCCAGCTTTGAGAATCGGCAGGTGCCAGTGAAGCAGCTATTCATGTCATTGAGGTGCGGTCCAGGGTGTCTTTCCCGTTCAATTGCTGTGTTTAGTATCCTCATGTCGACACATATGCGAATCTTTGATGTGTTCTTCTACCAGAAAGCCGGTAAGAAGCCCTGACCTGCCTTATACCAATAACAAAGCTGCCCGAAAGAAAAGTGAGCATGCAAGAAAATTAAACAAATCTCGCGCGAGGACAGCGAACATTTTAAAGTCAGGCAAAAGCGGCCAATCAACGTTGCGGAAGGCCCGGCGGCCATTTTGAAGTCAGGCGGAGGCAAGAAAGGACCCGCGATCTCGCAAGAATTGGGCGGCCATTTTGAAATCAGGCAAAAGTAGCCAATAAGGAGCGCAATGGGCCGGGGGCCATTTTAAAGTCAGGAAAGAAAGGAAAAAGGAAGAAAAAATGCGAAAAAGAGGAAATAAAAAGAAATAAGAAAGATAAAAAGAATAAAGAAGACAATGAAAGCATGAAAAGAGAATAAAGAAAAAAAATAGAACATAAGAACGAAGAACAAACGGGACAAAGTGACAAGGAGCCCAGTAAAAGAAACAAAAGAAAAGGATACAAGAAAGGAAGAAAACAAAAAGAAAGGGAAAAATAGACAAAGAACAGAAACTAGCACGGTGGCACCAAGGAAAAGAAGTATGACATAGTGCCAGTGCTGCACACCAACAATGGCTGATCAGGCAAATGACAAACAGAGCACGCAAGCAATGTTCCGCAGACCACTTCCATTCAATTTATCTGAACCACAGATAGGTATCAGATGGAAAAGATGGATTTGCAAGTTCGAAAGGTACATGGGTGCCACAGATGTAGTGAACGCCAAGCAGATGGATCTATTTTCAAACCTTGTAGGGGACGAAGTAGACAACCTGCTAGTGACATTCCCTGAAGACCAAACGGCAACTTATAAAGGACTAATTAAGTGCCTTTCAGACAGGTTTGACCCACAAAGAACCATTGACTTTGAGAGGTACACTTTCGCCATCACATACCAGCAAACAGAGGAGTCCCTTGGCGACTTTGCAACACGACTGCACAAATTGGTCACACACTACGAGTTTGATAAGTTCGAACAAGCAATTCGCCTGCACATCATTGAAGGATGTCGGTCTGTGGAGTTCCGCACACGAATTCTGAACGAACCGACCTCGTTAGAGAAAATTCAGACCATGGCCAGGGCAGAAGCGAGAACAGCCACGCATGCAAAACAGATGGAGTTGGGAAAAGATAGACGAATAGAACAAGCAAACCGCATGGTCGGAAGCAGTCGCATGAACACCCGGAAGAAAGAAAACAATGAGCAACTGCCAAGAAAACAACTTGAAAGAACATGCTACAGATGCGGACTCTTGTTCCCGCACACTGGTGCATGCCCGGTAATGGATCAGACATGCAGAAAATGCAACAGGAACAACCATTTCACAAGCGCATGCATGGGCACACAATTCAAAAGTGAGAGAGGACAACAGGGGATGACAACAACGAATTGTCCACGTGACAGGCAACCAGTTGATGTGGTTTTTTTTGTCTGGAGATGGTCTTCATTCCTTTCCAGACTTGGAAGGCCTTTAATTCCATGAGTTGGCATGCCGTAATGCTTAGTGCTACAAAAGGGGGTGGTGATGGACGGAGCATCTGAACCAATCAAACACTCACACCCAGTCAACATATCTGGGTTTAATCCATCACCGTTCTTTAGCCCACTCTGCCACCCCAGTTCAGACATGGCCATATGCAAATCAGTCTGACCCTGTGCCTCATGGGAACAGTCCAGCCCGAACTGCCAAGCCATGCCTTCCCTGGACCGGAAACAAGCTTCCAAGGACTGGTTTCTGGCATTTCAGCCGTCTTCAGCCCGGCTTGCTTGAATCCAGTGGCACCCCCTTTTGTACCACTTTGTTCACCATAAGTTGGCAGGGTATGCTCAGACGTGAGTCCCTTGCTCACTTTGCCACTGGATTCAAGCAAGCCGGGCTGAAGTCGGCTGAAATGCCAGAAACCGGTCCTCCGAAGCTTGTTTCCGGTCCAGGGAAGGCATGGCTTGGCAGTTCGGGCTGGACTGTTGCCATGAGGCACAGGGTCAGACTGATTTGCATATGGCCATGTCTGAACTGGGGTGGCCGAGTTGGCTAAAGAACGGTGATGGATTAAACCAAGATCTGTTGATTGGGTGTGAGTGTTTGATTGGTTCAGATGCTCCGTCCATCACCACCCCCTTTTGTAGCACTAAGCATTACGGCATGCCAACTCATGGAATTAGAGGCCTTCCAAGTCTGGAAAGGAATGAAAACCATCTCCAGACAAAAAAAAACACATCAACTGGTTGCCTGTCACGTGGACAATTTGTTGGAATATATATGAATGAGAATATATGGAAATCTTGACTTGAGTGGATTTCAATAATCACTCAGGGGAAATCTTAAACTTGAATAGATTTTAATAACCACTCAGTGGAGCCAATCTGAGAAAAAAAATATCAACACAACCATGTACTAAGTCTCTGTTTAATTTACTGTTTACACCTCAGATTTTTATAAACGTTATGTAACATGGCCTGTAGGGTCATGCTATCGCACTCTCCCCTATTCAAGGTTTACTCCCCCATTCAATGAAACAGCAGATGAAAATGTAAACCTCCAAAAAACCTTTTGCAATCCTAAGCACAGACGAAGGGGCATATTAATCATTAAGCTGTGTCCCCCTTGCGCCACACAAGGGGGCTCAAGGGTGACATAACTACTAAGTCCGATTTATCAAGCCACACAACGCCACCTTTTATAGCCCTGCATGACTTGCTAAATTTTTGTAACACAAAGCAGAGCAAATTGCTGCATTGTATTACTCTGCTCCAGGAACATTCCCATATTTACCATTACCGGTAGACCTGGGAATGCATCAAAATGTTATGCCTCCCAAGGAGAGGCATAACAAGGAGAAATATCTACGTTTCTCCTTGTTTCCTCTTTCTTTGTGTGCCTCATTCTACAGCACACATAGAAAGAGGAAAATGCCTTAGAATATTGTTTTTGTGGTTTTACTACTTAATTAACTCCCACCCATACCCCTACAAACCTAAGAGCCTGCAAATAAGATATAACAAAATAAATCAGTATTACAGAAATGAAATTATAAATATCAATCTTATAATTAAAGAAAATTTATTAAATAATTCTTCATTATTTATTTGCTAATTAACTTCCCACCCTATTCCCTACAAACCCAACAACTCCCTACAACACTATCAATTACTATTGAAAATAATAAAAAATCTCAACCACTTAAAATTACAAATTATATTTTAAAAACAATAACATTTATATAAACAATAGTAACACAAAACATTCATATTTCAATTAAAACACATTAAAATAATTAAAAAACTATATTTATAACCACTATGTTAGTGAAACTGATGTTTAAAACTGAAATATTATTTACAACTATATTACTTACATCAAAAAACGATATTCATGTCGACAATATTTGTAATCACAATATTTGTTGTCACAATATTTATTTTCTGATATTTCTATCTTCCGATATTTTTAAAACTATATTTTGTCCAAACACTGCAGTAAGGATATATACATATGCATTTACTAAAACATTCTACTTTCTCACTGTGCAAGCGTTAGCCCAGCACTGAATAATGGACAAGTTTGGTAATCGTTAGGGTTTCATCACGTACATAACCATTCCACTGTAATTATCTTCCATTATGAAAACCAGAAAGATGCTTTAACAATCCAAGAATTATTACATTTCGCATTAACCTACATACATCTACATTCCTTAATTGATTCCTTTTCTTGTTTTGTCCTTTATCTGTTACATGTCAGCCTTTGGGGCTCTTTGAGAACCAATTAAATCGTTGCTTAATTATAATATATTATTTTCACATGCAAATTGTTAATCACATTTAAGAAAGTAGGTCATTGTTCTGATTCAGAGCGGCAGAGCAGCTTTTTTTCTTAACCCACTTTGCTGAAATGTATGTTTCTACTAAGAAAATTATTATTCTCAGATCTGAAAGGCCCCATTGAGATGAAAGATAGTATGCATGTATAAATCGAGTTGCATATTAACTCCCTACCAACAAAGCAGCAGTACATTGTGCAAGAGAGGTATTATTACAAGCGTGGTCTAGGGGAGTGGGAAAAACAGGACATATTAGAGCAGACTATAAGTAGCACAAGCGAGGCATTGCAGCAAGAAGCAAGGGCTCGGGCAAGACTTGCTGAGAGGAGTAATGGTGTCAGGTGACCTGCATAAGGGAGCGGGGGATGCAAAGACTTCTCTTCTGGGGTGACCCAGCAAACGAAGTAACACAGTGATGAGTCGTGCTGTTGTCATTACACAGATGGGAGGACTTTGACCCCAAACATTAGTAAAATACATATATTTGTAGATTCATCATATTTTCTTGGACAAGATCGGAGCCCCTTTTTAAGCTGCTCTGGAACTTATCTTTATGTGATATGACACATTCGGCAAAAAACAGGGGGCCTCATTTATGAGCCCTTGCGTCAGTTTTGCGCTTCCGATGCGTCACTTTTTGTGACGCATCGGCGGCGTAAAATATGCCTCCTGTTGCGCACTATTTACAAAGTGACGCATCTAAGCAGATGCGTCACTTTGTAAACCCCTGCGCTACATTATACCTGCGTCAGGTATAATGTATGCAGAGGGGGCGTTCCCCCGCAAAAGGCCTCGTAATAGTGACGCAGTGAAATCTATGAGATTTCACTGCGTCACTTTTAGAACGCTGTTGCATCAGAATCTTGCGCCTGCCTCACAGCAGGCGTAAGACTGACGCAAGCCCTTTCACATGGGGCTTTCCCCATGTGAAAGGACGCATTGCTGGAGTTGCGTCACTTTTGTGACACACTCCAGCAATGCGTCACTTTTGCGCTTACAGATAGGTCAGAAATACTGACGTATCTGTAACTGCTTGCGACATGATGCGTCATACATTAAATATGACGCATCAGGTATGTTGCAAGGAGTGCGCACTGAGAAGTGACGCATCGCTGCTTTCACGCAGCGATGCGTCATTTCTCATAAATGAGGCCCATGATACCCACCTCAGTTACCATAACACAAAGAAGCGTTGCACTCTTAGCACCCTATGCCTGATTCACAGACTATTCTGTGCATGTAGGGGCAGTTTATTAATATTTCACGCAGCAAGCAATCTTGCTACGCTGTGCTGCGTGAGAGTGCAGGAATGCATCATATTTACAGTGGTGTATCATAGGCCCCTGCAGTCCCTGCGATGTGGGGGGCCCTCAGCACAGTACTCTGGCCAGAGAGCTCCTGATTGAGTCTGGAGGGGGCCCATAGTTTGCAGGCAGGTCCCCTCAAGTTGTATTTCGCTAGTGCATATTTTTCATCATGCAGCAAATTTCTATCAGTACTTAAAAAAAACGCAAAACACCTGGCAGAAGTGATGGCGCGCGGAGTTACCTGCTCAATTACCATACTCACCTGGGCCCATAAACATACACACTTTGAACAGGTAATCCGGTTTTTTACCATTTGCCTCTCAGGAATTTAATTCACTTTAGGACTCATACCTATACACCTTGATTTACCAATCCTTGTCACCTGTATCTAAAGTCCTAAGGGATCAAGAGTGTTAGAATAATAGGTAGAAAAATAACATTTACCTTCATAAATAACCACAGACTCTGGAACATTTAAACACTTTATCTATGTAAATTATTAAATGTCACAGTCCATACAATAGCAGTTAAAGCCTTTTCAATGAGGAGATTAATAACTAATGCAATAATATGTAAAAATGTTACGAAATTTCTTTTAGGCATGGATACCTGGGAAGAGTAAGAAAGGGAAACAATACAATGTCATACCCACACAGATTTATATTTACCTCGAATGGTGTGAAGACCAACCCTGGCCAAGACTGGGCTAAAGAACAGGACTCCGGATAGTTCAGGTGCCAACAGGACAGGACAGGTGCAGACCAATGTGGATCAGGACAGGACAGGACAGGTCAGCTACCCTCAGCTAAGTGCAATGCTAGCGTCACACCCCTCTTTGTGGCTAACAGTCGGACCCCGATTGGGTTATAGATTCTTTTCCCTCAGCAATTACCCATTCTTCTGACAGAGTGCTCCGCCAGCACCTCTGCTCTCGATCTTCTATAGCGTGCATAGGGTCAGTGACAGGTCAGCTACTAACAATCTAACTAGCTAAGCCTACCTTAGTTATACCATTTTCCAGGGCAATGTACCACCACCAGCGTTGCAAATGTTTGTATTCCCTTGGTTTGATTGGTCAAAAGACAAGGAGAGGTCATCACACCATACCAGTTATGAGATCCTCGTTCAGTATTTAAATCAATATTCCCGCCCATAATTTTACTTTCCCATGCACTTTTATTCCACCCAGCAAATAATGTTTCAAATTTATACAAATTGTATTCATTCAGTTCCTCTTGTGGGGTACTTGGCTGCTTTACAATGCCAATGCTTCAGCGATTTAGAGTTCATCTGCGCAGACGCAGCTTTTCAAGATGGGGTTCAGAAACTCTCGTCAGGCCCAAAATACGCGCTAGCAGCAAAGTCAAAGAGAAACAATTTAGAACACAAGAATAAATGAATGCACTGTATACCACTTATCTCTACACTTTTCCCATTACTTTATTTTAACTATAGCATTAGTAGGTAAGCGGAACGAACAAAGTTTAGTTAGAGCAGCAGCAGATGATGTAGTATGTAAAAATGAAGCGACCATCTTAATTCTAGTGAGCAGCTGCAAGAAATTCCACCCAAGCAAAGATTTGTCACTCCACGTGAGTGTGGCAGACGCATTCGCAGAAAGTTTCCCGCATTTTCGGTGGCCATTTTAATGCATTCAGATTACTGTTAGTAAAAGCACATAGAAAAGCTTCCCCAAGATACTAAAATGCTGTTTAGTGCAATTATTTGTGAGACAAAACATGTTGATTATTAAATTACATATTATTTCGAGGGGATTAAATCCAAGCAAGTCTCTTTACAAATGAAACCTTAGTCCATCAGAAGCATTTCGGCGTATGTCGTCTTCAATGCCAGCTTTGTGTTTAACAGTTCGAATCTGGGTTTTCGCAGGGTAATTTAAGTACTGATAGATGGAACCCCATTCGATCACTGTAGTGTAATCACAGAAAGATGACTGGGAAGTCACAAAATAGTAAGTACTGCCCTCTCTCGCCGTACTCAATGCCCCCGACACATGGCCAAATGCCCTTACAGTCCTGCCAAAGGAGCCAAAAACAGTCCAATTTGTGAGATTTGCTCAGTAACCTGCTCGTGCACACAATGATGCCCTGACCATCGTCAGCTACCGGACTGTCCGCCCCTGGCTTACGGCAGGGTCTGTGGTTTCCTCTATTTATTTAATTTTATTTGAAAGGTTTTGTATAGCGCTGGCTAGACCTGGAGGTATCAGAGCGCTTTACATGAGCATCAGATCATAGTTACAGGTTACATCGTTACAAAGGTTACACAGTTATTAGAGCATGGCAACATAGTTACTTGTAAGGTCGGGATAAACAATAAGCACACATATGTAAGGGGAAAAGCAAGCAAGGGGAAAGATTCAGGGCAGGGGGAAGGAGCTGGGGAAGTAGACAGGTAATGAAGGCAGGAAAGAGGAGGGGGGGTGAAGGACACCGCATGGAAAGAGGCAGGGAAGGGCGACGGGAACACAAACCGGTAGGCGAGTCAAAGCAATGTCCAAAGTCCAGTAAGCTGTGATTCCAAGGGAAGTGGTATCACTTCCCTATCTCAGTTGCGAGAGGCTCACTTCACACAGTGGACTCTCTCAGAGGGGTCCCTGCGTCTCCAAGGCGTACATACTGGATCCTTCCTCAAAAAGGGGAGAGGGAGTGCTTTGGCAAGGGGTTCCATACCATACCTCAGCTGTGAGTGGCTCCCTTGGCGCAGTGGACTCTCTCAGCGGGTTCTCTGAGACTCCAGAGTATAAATATTGGATCTTTACCCAACAAGGGGAGAAGGAGTGCTTAGTCAAAGGGCACAAAGGACAGGGGGCTAGGTAGACTCGCAAGAAAGGTGAGAGAATTCAGGGGAGAGGGGATAGGGGCTAGGAGCTAGGGAGGTAGACAAAGAGAGAAAGTGTACTAAATGGGAACAAATTTAATTAATGAGTTAATATATTGTGCTGGTTAGACCCTAAGGAATCAGAGCGCTTTACATGAGGAACAATAAAGTTGCAATTTACATCAGTTAAAAGTTACATAAGTATCAAGAAAGGCATTTAAAGAACATAGGGGACAAGGTGAATGGAGCAAGGAAGGATAAGGCGATAGGGTTAAGGGGTAGGAGGAAGATAGGACGTAGAGACGAGGGGGAAAATCTGCCCAAGGTCCTGCTGGGTAGCTGACGGCAGGGGGGAGTCCACAACCCATCTCCTCTTTAGCTATATGGTAGCTCCACCGGGCATCAGCCAAATC
The DNA here is from genome assembly GCF_964261635.1 of Lissotriton helveticus. NCBI lineage: Eukaryota > Metazoa > Chordata > Amphibia > Caudata > Salamandridae > Lissotriton > Lissotriton helveticus. The sequence continues at coordinate 709,974,666 of NC_136059.1, read as the reverse complement.
GCTAGGTCTCCACAGTCTGGGGTAAGTTCCGCAGGTTCCAAGTCCTGATGTGTGGACAGGTTAGGGGATAGGTTCAAGGTCTGGTCAATGTCCAATTGTTGTCCCAGGGAAGTAAAAACGTGTAGGGGACCACTATGGAAGCCATCATTGGGGTCAGGCAGGGGACTCTAGTGTACACTGGTACACTGGTGGCCATCCTAAGGTCAGGTATCTGGCAGTTAAAGCAATATCCAGGACAGCGGCCGCCAGAGAATAACAAATCCAGCTTGCACACACCATCACAAGCACAGACATGCACAAGCACACACAAATGTGAGCAAACACTCTCATATGCGCACTGACGCACACACACAAGCCCATAGACAGACAACATCCAAGAACACAAGCTCACATAAAATCCCATGCGCTAATACAAAAACACCCAAATACATGCACACACAAACACCATCACATGCACAGACATGCACAAGCACAGACAAATGCGCTCACACTCTCAAACACGCAGACACGCACACACACACAAGCACACATACAGAAACTATCAAAAACACAAGCACACCTACAATCACATGCTCCAGAACAAAAATACCCAAGGACGTACACACAAATACATGCACACAAACACACTATCATACGCACAGACATGCACAAGCACACAAAAATGTGCGCACACTCTCTCATACGCGAACAGAGGGCGCATACAAGCACGCATACAGAAACATCCACACGCACAATGGTGAAGCGTCCCATTCAGCAGTAAATCCGCTGCTCTCTCCCCATTGCCTCAACAAATCGTGGCCAGGGGGGCACCGCATTGTGCAACCTCCTGCACTCACTCCAAAGTTTGCCAGCCAAACACGGTGCTCCAGAACGAGAGGCGTGTCAGAATGCAGTGCTGACTACTGACACATATCCTCCTCCAATCCCGCTCCACAGGTCAAAGACGGGACTGACACAGCTTGAGTCACCTCACTGTAAGTTGTTTATTCCACATCAATTTGGCGCATGCTCACAGTTGTAACATCTGACCGACGTGTTTCGGAGAATGACTTCTTTAATGCCAGTTTTGTGTTCAACAGTTCAAATCTGCTTTTTTGCAGGGTTTTTAAGCACTGATAGATGGATCCCCACTGGATCACTGTAGTGTAATCACAGAAAGAGGACTGAGAAGTCTCTCAACAGTAAGTACTATTCTCCTTCACCGTACTCAATGCCCCTGATACATGGCAAAATGAGCCAAAGAAGTCCTGCCAAAGGAGCCAAAAACAGTCCAATTTGCGAGCGTGGCACAGTAACCTGCTCGTACGCACGATGATGCCTTGACCGGCGTCAGATACCGAACCGTCCTCTCCTTTTTTATGGCAGGGTCAGTGGTTTCCTCTTACAATGGTGAAGCGTCCCATTCAGCAGTAAATCCACTGGTCTCTCCCCAATGCCTCAGCAAGTCGTGGCCGGGGGGGGGGGGGCAGGCCACGTTGTGCAACCTCCTGCACTCACTCCAAAGTTTATAGCATCCTATAAACAGCAGACCATTCGTTTTGTTTACACAATACCCTTTATTGCCCTCTAGTGGGCTTCCTTGATAAATACGTTTGCCTAAATTAAATAAAGCAGGTTGCTTGGGAGTGCGGCTTCAACTTGGGACAGCACAGGGAGAATATGATTACGGCTGTCCAGTCGTGAAGCAAGCACCACCGCAGAAGGTATGCGAGTCCGTGGTCTGGACTGTCGAGACCATATTCGGAATGGCAACTGTTACACATTCGAAAACTGGACGATTGATATGCAGCGACCCACTAGAGGGTGATAACTTTTAAATTGAATGACTTTTGGCATCACTACCCACTGGAGGGAAAAGTAACACACAGTAGAGACTTTGTTTCCCAGCATGCATCAATTTAACAAGGAAGCCTACTAGATGGCAATAAAGGGTATTGTGTAAACCAAGCAAATGGTCTGCTGTGTATGGGACGCCATTACGTTAGCCCATGACAAGTATATATGCGATCCGAAACGCATTGGGCAAAGAGAATTTTGTTGATACCATCGTCAGATTGCCTAAATCAAATAATGCAGGTTGCTGGGGAGTGCAGCTTCAACTTGGGACAACACAGGGAGAATATGGTTACGGCTGTCGAGCGTGAAGCAAGCGCCACCGCGGAAGTTATGCGGGTCTGTGGTCTGGACTGTCGAGACCATATTCAGAACGGCAATTGGTACAAATTCTAAAACCGGATGATTCATATGCAGTGACCCACCGGAGGGTGATAACTTTTAAAATGAATGACCTTTGGCATCACTACCCACTGGAGGGAAAAGTAACACACAGTAGAGAATTTGTTTCCCTGCATGCATCAATTTATCAAGGTAGCTCACTAGAGGGCAACAAAGGATATTGTGTAAACCAAACAAATGGTCTGCTGTGTATGGGACGCCATTATGTCAGCCCATGATCAAGGATACAGGCAATCCAAAATGCGTTGGGCTGAGAGATTTTTGCTGATACCATTGTCGGTTTGCCTAAATCAAATAATGCAGGTTGCTGAGGAGTGCAGTTTCAACTTGGGACAACACAGGGAGATATCATCAGTAATGTCATTTGAGATGTCATCAGTGATGTCACTGACCATGTTCTGAATGATGTAATATGTGACGTCATCAGCAGTGCATTGCGGGGGCGGTTATAGTTAGCTCAAATAACTATAAAGGCCGAATTTCTCTGGTTTTCTATGAGTGAAATGTCCAACTATCTATAACCTGTGTTTTTTTCAGTGAATTTCAAAGGTTTTTTAAATGCTAATTTCTAACTATGCCTACAGAGGTAGGACATGTGCAGAAAGAGGAAGAAATGCGCAGAAAGAAACAAGAAAATGCAGAAAGAACCAACAGAGGTGCAGAAAGAAGCTTTGCTGCAAAGTCATCCTGTGCCCCCAACTTTTTGACAGGTACTAATGGTAACTGGCTCTGCCTAACCAGACCTAGACTCGCAACATAGGGACACTATGTAGTGCCCCCAAACCGTCGCACAATTGCTGCAGCATGTGCAGTAAATAAACCAATGTTCATCATTATAAACCATTCTCAATCCATGTTGTTGCATTTTCCATTGCTTTTGTACGTTAACCATTTGCTTTCCACATGTAGGGTAATGCCAATTTTCTAAATTTCAAGTATTCCTGATGGGCCATCCGAACCTCTTCATTCAAGAATATGCACTGAAGCAGATTTCATAAAATAGCAGTTTATTTGCAAACCCAATGCATTTCGGGCCTCTGTGGGCCCTTCGTCAGGGGTAACTAGAAAATCAATTAAATAAATAAATGAATGTTACAATACTTTTATGAAATCTGCTTCAGTGCATATTCTTGAATGAAGAGGTTCGGATGGCCCATCAGGAATACTTGAAATTTAGAAAATTGGCATTACCCTACATGTGGAAAGCAAATGGTTAACGTACAAAAGCAATGGAAAATGCAACAACATGGATTGAGAATGGTTTATAATGATGAACATTGGTTTATTTACTGCACATGCTGCAGCAATTGTGCGACGGTTTGGGGGCACTACATAGTGTCCCTATGTTGCGAGTTATTGTTGTGCGTGCCAGAGGGGCTGGGCACGTAACCAGTCAGCACGCTTCGCCAAATTTAAGGATGAACTAGAGAAAAACAGAATATTTGAAGGAGTGCATCCCATTTACGAATGATGTCTCAAGTTTTTGGCCCCATCGGGTTTGCACCCAATTAAGAATGAAAAACAAAATGTCTTGAAAAAATGGAATTCCAGCTTTGAACCACATGACAGGTGGAACACCTGATTTCATACAGTCAGTTTATTTTAATGATGAGCCAGCAGTAACTTGAACATTACGTTTTCAACATGGTGTTATGTCCAAAGACTTTTCACTTTTGAACCGGCATTTTGACTCTGAGCTAAAGGTTGCATATTACGATGAAATAGGGTGACTGTGTTTAAATCTAAGACACACAACGGCCGTTCATCATTACTAAGCTCTCTGGGGAATGTAGTGCGATCTCTACATTAGAATTGCTAGCGCCACAGGTGGTTTTGATTGGAGGGAGGGGCCAAAGGCGGTTTTTAAGATCTGGGGAAAGCAGAGGGAGACTCGCTTTTCAGTTTAATTAGAGGTTCGGCAATGTATTAGCAGGTACGTGGTAAAGGCACGGGTTGATTTTGAGGAAGATAGGAATCGAGCAATGTTTTTCACAAAAGCAACAGGATGCAGTTAAGAGAATGGGTTATTTTGAGCAATGTACCAGGCGGCTGTTTGATAAAGTAAACATCGTAGCAGAATGTTTAGTGACTGACATAACCAGCAATTGCTCGGGGTGTGTAGCCGATTTGTTAGCAAGCATATGCATTGTGAGCCACGGGAAATCGTGTCATTTATAAGAAGCATGGTATTCAGCACACTGGTTTTATGTAGTGTTTCGAGGGTGGTTAATAACAGTGATAGCACTTTAGGGACAAATGACGATGTTGCGAACATCATGTTTAATAGATTTCCAGTTCATATGCGAGTTAAAAACAGTAGGTTCAGCACGAGGTAAGAGTTTAGCATAATGAGTCAGTGATCTGTTTGAGGACGTTTGCAGACCAGTTCATCACAAATTAACATGTAATATGTATATACACTATGGAGAAATGTATTGTAACATTTATTTATTTAATTGAGGTGATAGTTTAGCATAACGAGTCAGTGATATGTTTGATGACGTTTGCAGACCAGTTCATTATGAATTAATATGTAATATGTATATATACTGTGGTGAAAAGTATTGTAACATTCATTTATTTATTTAATTGATTTTCTAGTTACCCCTGACGAAGGGCCCACGGAGGCCCGAAATGCATTGGGTTTGCAAATAAACTGCTATTTTATGAAATCTGCTTCAGTGCATATTCTTGAATGAAGAGGTTCGGATGGCCAATCAGGAATACTTGAAATTTAGAAAATTGGCATTACCCTACATGTGGAAAGCAAATGGTTAACGTACAAAAGCAATGGAAAATGCAACAACATGGATTGAGAATGGTTTATAATGATGAACATTGGTTTATTTACTGCACATGCTGCAGCAATTGTGCGACGGTTTGGGGGCACTACATAGTGTCCCTATGTTGCGAGTTATTGTTGTGCGTGCCACAGGGGCTGGGCACGTAACCAGTCAGCACGCTTCGCCAAATTTAACGATGAACTAGAGAAAAACTGAATATTTGAAGGAGTGCATCCCATTTACGAATGATAACCAGGCCTAGAGCCAGTGCTATGCTAAAAGACACTTAGAATACAGTGAAAACACTTACATACACTAGGGTACACTATGGGTTGGGGTACCCCTGTGATTGGCATGACCTCCCCTGTAAGGGCCTAGTACATAATAGGGCAGGGGGATTAAAACTACCTCTAAGTCAGGGGTGCAAAAACAGGCTTCTTTAACAAGTAGTCGCGTTTGCAGAGTGGCAAAGAAAAGGTGCTCGCCTCTGACCAGCGCTTAGGAATTCCTCTGCGTAGGACTGACAGGAGGTACCAGGAGGGCTTCCTGGCCCCCAAAGTCTCTCAGGAGTAAAGTAGACTTCATCTCCCATCCCATAGTCTGCCTAGAGCCAGTGCTATGCTAAAAGACACTTAGAATACAGTGAAAACACCTACATACACTAGGGTACACTATGGGTTGGGGTACCCCTGTGATTGGCATGACCTCCCCTGTAAGGCCCTAGTACATAAGACGGCAGGGGGATTAAAACTATCTCTAAGTCAGAGGTGCAGAAACAGACTTCTTTAACAAGTAGTTGCATTTGCAGAGTGGCAAAGAAAGGGTGCTCGCCTCCGACCAGCGCTCAGGAATTCCTCTGCGTAGGACTTACAGGAGGTACCTGCAGGGCTTCTTGGCCCCCCAAAGTCTCTCAGGAGTAAAGTGGACTTCATCTCCCATCCCATAGTCTGCCAGGAGGCGCGTTTGCAGAGTGGTAAAGAAAGGGGGCATGGCCTCCAAAGACGTCTTAGCAATCCTACTTTGTGGGACTTACTGGAGGTATCAAGAGGGGCACTTGACCCCCAAGGACATCTTTGGGGGCCAACTACCCCTCCTATTACCTCCAGTAAGTATCACAGAGCAGTATAGCTAAGATCTCATAACAGGCCAGGCCCCCTTTGCCCACCACTCTGCAAACTCGCTGCCTGGCACGCTCTTCGATGTGGATTGAACTCCCGTTCACTGCTGGGGGTCCTTAGGGGCCAACTAGCCTACCTCTTACCTCCAGTAAGCCCCACACAGTGGGTTTGCAGAGAGGTGGACATAGGCCACGTCTCATTTCTCCACCACTCTGCAAACTCACCTCCCGGCATGCTCCCGGTTGGGGGATGACATCCCCTTTCCTCATGAGGGTCCCTGCGGCTGACTAGCCCACCAGGTACCTCCAGTATGCCTCATACAGCTGCATTTCTGAGAGTGGTCCGAGGCCACGCCCCCTTTTCACATCACTCTGCAAACGCAGCTCCCAGTGCACTGCTGCTTGGGGAATTAAATCCACTTGTATCCTGAGGTCCTCAGGACACAAGAAGACCTCATTGCCCCACCAGCAGTGTGCCAAGAGGCGTGTTTGCAGGGTGGTGTAAAAAGGGGCATGGCCTCGGACCACCTCTCAGCAATCCAGCTGTGTGGCGCTTACAGGAGGTTTCTGGTGGGCTAGTTGGCTGCCAGGTACCCTCAGTATTCCAGGGGATTTAATTCCCCAACTAAGAACGCGTCAGGGGGTGTGTTTGCAGTGTGGTGCAGGGAGGGAGCGGGGCCTCTGGTGAGATGTTGTTTTTTTTTAATATGTATTTTTAGAAAGACAACTGTATGGCCCCCATCCCCCAGGGCCTGACCCTTTCAAAAAAAATTTAAAAAGGTTCTCCCGAGGCCAATTTCAGCCCCAGGGACCCCATCCCCTGGGGCATGGTTTCCTTTTTAAAAATATATTAATAGAGAAGGCGGTCCATGTGGCCCCCCTTCCCTGGGCCACTTTTGGCCCTGGGGCCCCCATATCCTGGGGCATGACCTCTTTTTAAAAAAAATATTTATTGGGAATGGGGGCCCCATGGCCTCCTTTCCCTAGGCCACTGTTGGCCCGGGGTACCCAATCCCCCGGGGCTGGCCCCTTTTAAAAAAAATATTTAAAGTGGAGAGGAGCCTAGTGACCCCCCCTTTCCAGGCCACTATTGGCCCTGGGGACCCCATCCCACAGGGCATGGCCTCTTTAAAAAAAATAATAAAAATAAAGGGGAGGAGGGCTGGGTGACTCCCTACCGGCCCACTTCTGGCCCCGGGGACCCATCTCCTGGGGCTGGCCCTCAGCATTGGGGACCTTGGGGTGAGCCCCAATGCCCCCATGGTCCCATCCAGCTACCCGCCAGCTGCATGAACCGGCATTGCTTTTGGACAAGGAGAACTGATGACATATAGCTTCTCTTGTCCAAAAGCAATCTGCTTTGCTTTGTTACCTGCTCTCAACGAAGCAAAGCAATGTTTGATATGGCAGGGCGGAGCCATGCTCCTGCCCTGCCATAGCAAATGGCAATGTCCCAGGGGTGACCACTCCGGGACATTGCAGGAGCTGGCCCTGGGTGGTGGAAGTCCCCAGGGCAATAAAGGGCTCCATGAGGGGGGTGCTTGGCCCCCATCCAACATGTAAATAGCCCTGGGAGGTGGTGGTCCCCGGGGGTCCCCAACAGACCCCTGTATTTACATATTCAATGCCTGGGGAGGTGATGCTCCCAAGGGCAGTGTGGGGGGGCTCGAGCCCCCCCACACTAATTATTAGTTACAGCCTCGGGGAGGTGGCGGCCCCCAGAGCTTGGGGGGGCCCACGAGGCCCCCAACCCACTTTTAAAAAAGCCTCGGGAGGTGGTATCCGCGGGGCTTGGAAGGGGCCCACGAGGCCCCCGCCTTTATTTAAATAGAGCCCCGGGGAGGTGGTGGTCCCCGGAGCTACAGGGAACCGCATGCCCGCACACATAAATTATAAAGCCCCAGGGAGGTGGCAGTCCCCGGGGCTGGGGGGCCCCAAGGGGCCCCACACCATAATTTAGATTTGCCCTCGGGACCAGGCCCACCTGGGAACTTTTTAAAAAACAAAGCACGGGAGACTGCGCTTTGTTTCTTTTTAATAATTTCTTCTGGATTCGCAAACCCAGTGCGAATTCGGCCTAAATAATTTTTTTTTAAATGCTATTTTTGGGCCTGTGATCCTTCTGGGTGTTTCTATTCTGCCCCCTTTTACCTTTTTCTTGTGATTCGGTTACCAAGTCACAAGATGGCTGCCAACACATTCTGGTTTAGAGTGTTGGCAACGAATCAGAGTGAAGCTTGTGCCCGGGAGAGTTCACGAGCCCCCCTCGTGCTCAGATATCAATGTGAATTTCTCAGCAACTACTGAACGGATTTACACCATTTAAAAAAAGCACCCTTTCTAGATGACCAAGACCTACCTTTTTGCCAAATTAGGTGTAATTCCGTTCAGCAGTTTGGGCTGTAGCTTCGTCTAAAGTTTCCTATGGCAATTAACATAAAGAGAACTAATTTTGGGACCCCCCTTTTTCTCGGCCCCCACTTGACAAATCACCACCAAAACTTTCTGGATAGAAGCTGGCAGGAGCGGTTCATTAGTTTTGAAAAATGTGGAAAGATTCATCAAACGGCGCGAAAGTCATTGGCAAAAGAATATAAGCTTTTTGAATAGAAACAAGGTCCTAACTATACCTACCTACTGGCGAATACGTTTTACATTCATGGGGTACTCATATTTGTAATGTGTTTGAAGTGAAGAATTTTTCCTGTTTTCGCTTAAACTGCTGTAGGAATAGTAAAATTAACCTCTTTGCAGTTGAACACTTTCCCCTCTGTTGCGCTGTTTGGAGTGGAAATAGTAAATTTTTACCCCTCCAAAGTGCAATACTTTCCTTTTTTTTGCACAGACTACAGTGAAAGTAGTAAATTTCACCCCTTGAAATACAATTTCTCTTTTTTTTTTTACTGTTGCAGAGATTGGAAAGGGAATAGTAAATTTGCTCCCTTTGAAATCTAACACCTTTTTTTTAATATTGCAGAGAATGGAGTGAGAATAGAAAATTTCCCCCATCTGAAATCCAATGCTTTCCCTACTGTTGCACAGACTGGAGTGGCAATAGGACATTTTACCCTTCAAATGTGCAAAAGTTTCCCTACTGTTGTGCTGACTGGAGTGGGAATAGTAAATGTTACCGCTCGAAATCCAGCGCTTTCCCAACTGTTCCCTAGTTTGAAGTGGGAATAGTACATTTTACCCCTCCAAAATACAACACTTTTCCTACTGTTGTGTAGACTGGAGTGGGAACCCTTTCGAAGTCCATTAATTTTCCCTACTGTTGCTTAGAATGGTGAAGGAATATGACATTTCACCCATCAAAGTCTAAGGCTTTCCCTACTGTTTTACTGTCTGGAGAGGGGATCATCAATTTCAACACTGCGAAGTCTACTGCTTTCCCTATTTTTGCACTGACTAGAGTAGAAATATAAAATTTACCTCCTCTAAAGTCCAACACTTTTGCTACAGTTTCATAGACTTGGGTGGGAATAGCAAAACTTTGTTATAAATTGCTAATTAATTATTTAATTGATTTTCAATTATGTAATTTATGGAATACTTATTTCTTTTACTTATATTTTATTTGCGGTATAGCAGGTTTGTAGAGATATTGGATGGAAAATTAATTAAGAAATATGTCATCAGTGATGTCACTGACCATGTCATTAATGCTGTACTTTATGAGGTATTAAGCAGTGCACGGGGGGGGCATAAGGCTAGCTCAGGTAACTATAACTGCTGAATTTCACTGGATTCATACAAGTGAAATCTGAGCCTAACAATAACCTCTCTGCAACCTTTGTTTTATTCAGTGATGTTCTAATGGTATTTATATACTATTTCCTAACTATAACGTCCCTGTAACCTTTGGCTATTTCAGTGAATTTGTATTGTTTTTTCATTTCTATTTCCTAACTATAACGTCCCTGTAACCTTTGGTTTTTCTGACAATTTGTAAGGTTTTTTAATGTTATTCCCTAACTGTAACCACTAACCTTTGACATTGAGTGTGTGAGTGAGTGCATGAGTTTCTCAGTGGGTGTATGAGTGTCTGAGTAGGGTTGTAAGTGGAAGTGAGAGAGTATGACTGGGTCTGTAAGTGGGTATATGGGTGTCTGCATGGGTCTGTGAGTGGGTGTGTGAGTCTCTGGGTGGGTCTGGGAATGGGTGAGAGTGTGAGTGATTATGTAAGTGGGTACATGAGTGTCTGACTGTGTCTGTGAGTAGGTGTACATGTATGAGTTGTTGTGTGAGTGAGTGCAGTAGTACCTGAGTGGGTTCTGCTTTTTTCTGCTCACTTCTGACCTTTATTTATGCCTGTGGATGACCTTTATTTTTCCTCCCTCTGCTTGTTTCTCACCTGCATTTTTCCTCTTTTTGCTTGTTTCTGGCCTCTGTTCTGCTTGTTTTTGGCCTCTACTCTGCCCCTTTTTTCTTTTTTCTCAACTTTATTTTGCCTCTTTCTGTTCGTTTCTCATTTTTATTTTGCCGCCTCTTTCTGCTCGTTGCTGACCTCTATTCATCCTTTTTCTGCTTGTTTATGACCTCTATCTTGCCTCTTTCTGCTCGATTCACACCTTTATTTTGCCTCTTTCTCCTCTTGACAACCTTTATTATGCCTCCTATTGCTCATTTCTGACCTTTATTCTGCCTCTTTCTACTCGTTTCTGCCCTTTATTTTGCCTTTTTCTGCCTATTGCTGACCTTTATTCTGCCGCTTTCTGCTTATTGATGACCTTTCTTTTGTCCCTTTTTCCTCTTTTCCTCTTGGGACCGCAGGGGAAACTCAAGTACCCAGCAGTCCCAACTGGTTCCCTAGTCTCCTTCAGGAGCCAGCCTTGGTCTCACAAACTGGGAGTTGCTAAACATTCAGCTCTCTGCCTGTGAGATGAATCCTTTCATCTGTTTAACTGTCTGCTTGACAGCAGGCAGGGAAACAGATGTAAACTCCGCTCTCGGCAAGCAGGAGAGGTTTCACAGCTCTCGCTTGCTGAGAGAAGAGTACATGTTTACTCTGGCTTGGCAGGAGCTGTCAAAGCTCCTTCCAAGTTAGAGCAAATACTTATTTCCTGAATGTGGGCACCCTGGGACATAGCAGGAGCCAAGGCCATTATTGGCTCCAAGATCTACACTGGTCGGCCCCAGGGAGGTGGCAGCCCCCTCCCAGTTTTTTAAGTGATTTGGCATTGGGGAGGTGGTGATTCCTGGGGCCTGGGGAGGGCCTCACGGCCCCGCATTCCTTTCACATTCTGCCCCGGGGAGCTGTTCGTCCCCGGGGCTTGTAATAAGCCCTGGAGGGGGATAAGGGTGGCCCCCCACCATTAGTAAATAAAGCCCGAGGGAAGTGATGGTCCCCCCAGGGCAAATGTGTAGAAATGAAAAAGTAGGGAGGCTCATGCAGCACCACCCCACTGCCCCGGGGGCCACTACCTGCATATATGTAATGTGTTTACTTTGAAGTGAAGTATTTTCCCTACTTTTGCTTAGACTGCAATAGTATTAGTAAAAGTAACCTCTTCACAGTTCAACACTCTTCTTACTGTTCTACTGTTTGGAGAGGGAATAGTAAATGGCTCCCCTCCAAAGTCAAACACTTTCCAACAGCTGCACTGCCTTATTTAAGAATAGTAAATCTAACTCCTCCAAAGTCCAGCACTTTCCCAGTCCTTTTGGTGACTGAGAGGAATAGTAAATCTAACCCCTCCAAAGTCCAACACCTTCCCTCCCAATGCCTAAACAAGAATAGGAATCATATATTTAATATTCTTAGACTCCAGTATTTTTCATAATATTGGTAAATAGATTATACATCATTATTAGTTTTACATTTTATATTTTACATTATTTTTATTTTTAAATTTATTTTAATATTTACATTTTTTTTGCAAATGTGCTTCAGAGATTTTTCTATTTTTAATGTATTTGTTATTGTCTACATTAATTAATATATTTTTTCTAATTTAATATATATATATATATATATATAATGTTCCAGTCTTTCAAACAGAAGGGTCCTTCCGGGATCCTGCTCCAATAGTCAGGTGGCGCGTTATTCGGCGAACCCATAAGCCGAAAAATTTATTATAAATCCACAGTGTGCTTGAAAGTATCACGCGCACTCGGTAGTAAAGATGCTCAGATTTTATTTATTCTCAAAAAACGTTACGCGTTTCGACACCAAATGTGTCTTGTTCACACGTTACCCAACACGACATTGTGCTTGCTTAAGTAAACATAAACAATGGAAAGGTGTAGTAGACAGTGAAAAAGTACACATGTTCTGGCTTGTTCTTACTTAAGGTTAATGGATCCGCCATTTTGGAATGGTGTATAAATCAATACATTTCACATTAATATACATTTATAAGTGTTTGTAATACACCATTGTCATGCGTACGCCAAAGGAAACATATTAGTATCATAATATTTCCTATTTGGGAATACATTGGGCTCGGAAAGCTGAAGAGAACAACGAAATGGCCAAAGTATGAACAAATGTCAAATCATAATTCTAGAGTCTGCCATTCAAGTTGTCTATTAGCTTGGCGTAAAAGCGACTTGATTCCAAGGTCTAGTGCCTCTAATCCTAGCAGTTGCTTGTGCAATATAGGTTATGAAGTGTAACAAGTATCATCCACATTTCCTGCGGTCTAGTGCCTATGGAGCCCCAGTACATTATAAAGATTAATCCTAATATTTACTCATGTTGCCACCATTATCCCTAATGCACAGATGTATCACTGCCACATCCAACATGTGTGTTATTCATGTGCAAGCATCGGGCCCTCAAGTGAAAAAACCAATTGAGGTCCAAACAAAAGTCCAACAAACAACAGTGAAAAGTGAGTTCCTTATCTTAATCAAGTACGGTGACTTCATCATTCGCCGAAGAAAAGGGTAGGGAAGATGTGCAGTGCATTGATAAAAGTGATGTCTCCCTTCCTTTTCTCCTAGAAAAAACATAATTAAAATATGCATTAAAATAAAGCAAGGCTGGCATAAACATGCTTATTATGTGCAGTTCAGTACAGTTACCATGTATCCACCGGCTAGTATTACAACAAATATATTTTTTTCTCTTTTCTTTTCTCCTGGGACGACCCACCAACCACCTTCCATTCTGAATTACTCTTCATATAGATGAGTTGCAAGTTCTTCGTCCAAATTGTGACCCCCCTTGAATTTGCTCTCTAACTCCATGATCCATTTCGATTCTCTTTTTCTGAGTGCTAGAACCCGATTACCTCCTCTTCTGCCTATATTAACTTGTTCGACTGCAAAATATCTCAGCAGAGAGGTATTGGATTGATGGAACTCCTGAAAATGTCTAGCAACAGGGTAACGTACATCCACATTAGTTATCGCTCTCAAATGTTCCTGTATACGCTTTTTAGCCATGCAGGTTGTGCTACCCACGTATCTCATTTTACATGGACATTCGAGTACATAAATAGCAAAACTTGTGTTGCATGTAAGAAATTGTTTGATTTTACGTTTTTCTATATGTCCAGGAATATCGACTTCTTTTACCATGTAGCTTGATTTACAAGCCCGGCAATGTCCGCCTGGGTAAAACCCTTTAAGGCCCTGTACATGTTGTTTTTTATTGTCAGAGATATCGCCTTTCACCAAGATATCTCTGAGATTCCTCCCCCTTCTATAGGTGATTTGGGGTCTTTCATTTAGCTCTGGACCTATTATGTTGTCTGACTGGAGGATGTTCCAGTTATCCACAAGGATTTTGCGAACTTTGTCTGATCTCTGGTGAAAAGTTGTTATAATTCTGGTTGGGTTTGTATCACTTTCTCTATTCAATTTAGGGGTAAGGGTTTCTGACCTCTCTACATCTGCAGCTTTTCTCACAGCTTTCCTCAACACCCATTCGGGGTAACCTCTTTCCCGAAATCTAGATAGCATGAGTTCTTGTTCTACAACAAACCCATCTTTGTCACTGCAATTTCTTTTGGCTCTAAGTAATTCCCCATAGGGGATGCTCCATTTCAAAGGGTCAGGATGTGCACTCAGGGCGTGGAGGAGACTATTCCCAGCGGTCTCTTTTCTATGTAAGCTAGAGATGAGTCTACCTTCAACCACATTTATCTCTGTGTCCAGGAATTCAACATGATCTTTGCTTATAGTATAGGTGAGCTGTATGTTGTATGCATTCCTGTTAAGTTTTTCATTGAACCTGATCGCTTGCTCTTCTGTACCACACCATACTATAAACAGATCATCGATATACCTGACCCACGTTTGTACCTTAGCAAAATCTTCTGTCAACATATCATCATATCTCAGCTCCTCTTCCCATTTGCCTACAAAAAGGTTCGCGAAGCTAGGCGCAAAGGCCGAACCCATAGCCGCGCCTCGGGTTTGTTTGTAGATTGACCCATCAAACATGAAAATATTGTTTTTCAAACATAATTTCATCATTTTAATTACCATGGCAGTGTGTTCTCGAAAGCCTATTTCCCTCTTTTTAAGGAAGTGATAGCTAGCTTCCATCCCTTGAATGTGGTCAATGATGGTATAGAGTGCACTCACATCCATAGTGATTAACAGAGAGCCCTCTGACCACTGGATGTTTTCAAGTTTATTTAAGAAGTCTGTAGTGTCCTTAGTGTAGGACTAATGACAATGGTGTATTACAAACACTTATAAATGTATATTAATGTGAAATTTATTGATTTATACACCATTCCAAAATGGCGGATCCCTTAACCTTAAGTAAGAACAAGCCAGAACATGTGTACTTTTTCACTGTCTACTACACCTTTCCATTGTTTGTGTTTACTTAAGCAAGCACAATGTCGTGTTGGGTAACGTGTGAACAAGACACATTTGGTGTCGAAATGCGTAACGTTTTTTGAGAATAAATAAAATCTGAGCATCTTTACTACCGAGTGCGCATGATGCTTTCAAGCACACTGCGGATTTATAATATATATAATGTTACATAATTAAAATACATATTTATTTTACATAATAGTCCTTTTATTATCATTTTACATTTATTACTATGAATATACATTCATATAATTATCATATTAATAAATATTGAAAAATAAAATGTGATGTAAAATAATAGTTGTATTTCAAATATATATAGTTTTAAATTACAATATAAACAATTAGATAATGTAAAATATATATTGTATTAATTATTTTACACTATATATGGATATAAATATGACTACATAAATGGAAGGGAGTGTTTTTGACATTGAGCAAACTTAGGAATGGAGGCAGTAGGCGTCCTAGTGTGAGCGACCACAAGGATATCGATGTGTACTTCCAACGCATGCATCAATAACCTGCACCACGCCCCTCCGGTATATCCGGAGTCCATGGGCGATCGGTCAGGTAATTCAGCGAGGGAGTAGCCTTGAAAGAGTACTGCACATGCAAGGTTTTACCATGTTGCTGGACCATATTTAATCTCCTGGGATCTTTTTGCTCATGCTACATACAGGGTTTGACTACAGGCATCCTTCTTTTCCCCACTGAACTCATGAGGCCCGATCATGGTCTCAGAAACATGTATTATGTAATGTTCATTGTATGTCAGTGTGTATTGTTCGTCACTATATGTTTGTGAGTGTTTTGAATGTGAAATATGGCACACGGAGTGCTCACAAACTTTGATTACTTTTTGGCACTATTTTCACCAAGTGATCAAAAAAACCGCTTTTATTGTGATATAAGGCCCGAAGGTCGTGTATTGTTTAAGCATTTTGTTTCTTTTTCTCCCACAACCTTTGTAGGACTTTTGGAATTTTACCAGACCAATTAGGTGCTGTATGACATTTTATTTTCAGTTTTTTTTTATTATTGCATATGAGTTCAATTCTAACTTTAGGAGTGGGAGTATTTTCTCTTGAAGGTCCTGAACAAAAGCTTTGGAGTTGGGCTTGAAACTAGTCAAACAAGGAGACAGTAGGTCAGACACCGATAATGTTTCCCACAATCTCGTTATTTTAATATATCAAATTAGAGGAGCGAATACTAGTCTGATATTGGTAACTCACCACTGTTCTCCTATATATTTAACCGACTCCATCATACCAAATACCACATAGCTGTATAGGAATGTCCTTTCATTAAGTGCTCCTGCATCTCCGCTGGTAGTAGCACGCCCCTGTCCTTAGTAGAACAGGGAAGAACCCTATGATGAAGCACGCCACCGTGGAGCAACCCTGGTGGGTGAGGGTTATTTATAAAAAATCTTTCTTCTCAGTGTCCTACAAGGGAGGCTACACTCCTTCATTATATCTTCGGGAGGGACTCTCTTTTTTGGTTATCTGATTGCGTCATGGAGGACGAGTCCACTTCCCCATACCTCTACCCTCCCTCGTTTGTTTAGCAGTACATACATTTATATAAATACAAACACATATATTTATGTGTTTGTGTGTTTATATAAGTATATATTTATATAAAGTATTAAATATCAGTGAAACATATTACATTTTTGGGTGTTATTTATTTCCTAAAATTCTTCTTCTTGCCATTACATATATAAGCTCATGATATCACGGTAAATTATATTTTTGACACAATATTTTTGTCAACTATATTGTTTTTCATGATATTGTGTCAGTGATCCCTTAATGCATGCCGCTGAGAGATACCCTATCCCCAGGACAAAACAACTCATTTGAAATTCACTTATTGCATCTATAGTATCAGAATTATTGTTTGAAACTGCAAATTGCAGAATCTTTCTTTCTTCAGTTTGAATTCTGCTCCTTCAAAAGGTTATATAATGCTCATCTCCCCAACACGGATTGATTTTCCAAATGTTATCATTCTCATACTGTGTTAATGTAGAGTCGTAATCAGAATTCCACCTAACATAGGTTCTGCTCATATCAGACACTGGATCACTCCCTCTACTCTGGCTATACTTTTTTTTATATCCAATCACCCTCCTCCAAATAATAACACACACAGTATGTGATCAGAGTACCATGATTATGGTCCTGTAGCTGAGATGCTCTACAGGAGGTCCTGGTAACTTACTATTTATCCTGACACTGTGCTAGCTGTAATTAGCTCCTCCCGTTACCAAGCTATCCATCTATCCATGACTGGTTTGTGGTAGAGGCTGGTGATGAGGGCTGCCTGTACTATGGAAGAGGTGAGGTATTATCTATCTACTGGTATCTGCAGACCAATCCAATGCTTTCAGGGGTGTGGTGCAGAGTGCTGAAGGAAGACAGTTTGTGTGTGTTTAAGCTTTGTTTCCCTGTGCCATGTCTCTTTACTATTAGAGCCTTCATTTGGTACTCTGGCCAACTCTTGATTCAGACTCCATTCAGTTGCTGGAGGAAGCCTAGAGCAGTTGCCTAAGACATCCTTGGGAACCTGCCCAGTCCCCTCTCATTCAGCTAGAAACCTCGGGTCATTTTTGATACCTCGCTGGCAATGACCCTTCAGTTCAATAGAACGGTGGCAACCTGTTGGGGAGTTATTAAAATTCTCCGACGAATAGTACATTATCTCTGCCCGCAAGCCAGGAAACAGACAGTGGTTGCGTTGGTCGGTTCAAGATTGGACCATTGCAACTCGCTGTATGCTGAGATCAATAAAGGACTGATCCAGCGCCTCCAAACAGTACAGAATGCGGTAGCAGGATTTGTACTAGACATTCCCTGCTCTTCCTCTGCGACACTAGCCAGAAAGAGCCTCCACTGGCTTCCTATAGAGCACCGCATCTCTTTTAAAATCATCTGTTTAGTGCATAGGGCTCTGAAAGCAGGAACCTCTGATGGGTTGGGATCACTTCTCACTGGCTATGTTCCCAGCAGATGCTTACGTTCATCACAACAGAATCTTTTGGTGATCCCTCGGACTAAGAAGACCAGATGGGGAGGAAGAGCTTTCTCTACAGTTGCCCCTCGTCTTTGGAATGCACTCCCCTTAGAGCTTAAGTCCCTATCCTCACTGCCCCTCTTTAAAAAAGCCCTCAAAACATGGTGCTTCAAGAAAGCTTACTTAATTAGCCATCTGGACATGTCAGTATTTTTTGGTTAGGCGCCTTGATGCCCATGGGGCTGAGTCTGCACGTTATAAATTTGCTTTCATTTCATTTAATTTCATTTAATTTCATTGTGTGCTGTTCCTTATGAGTTATCTGAATAAACAAATGAAGACAACGTTCTACATCATCTGTTCTTCAGCCCTCTGCCATAACATAATTTGACAACAAACGACTTGGCCCAAAAAAAAAACATCTTTCCACTTATTATTAGGCAATCCTCCTCATCAATGTACCCATGAGGAATTCATGGACTTCGACCTGTTAGGTGAGACTGCTTCAGGTTCCTCTAAAATGTAACTTAAGGCTCAATTTTGATTCCCAGTACCTTTGGAAATGATTCTCCCTGAGTGAGCCTTCCTGAGTGTGAAAGCATCATTCCACGTGAATCCCAAACCAAGGGACTCTGCTGCTTTTCTTGGACTCTGCTTGGGGAGAGCGTGAAGTGCTCCAGAAGGACTCAAAGTCCCAGGAGTCCCGTAATTGCTGCCACCTGTGTTTAGGCCCACCTACCGCCGCTACATAACCCCTTACGGCACCTGCTGCGCGGGTGCCGCTTCGCTACAAGGGACTCTGCTGCTTTTCTTGGACTCTGCTTGGGGAGAGTGTGAAGTGCTCCAGAAGGACTCGAAGTCCCAGGAGCCCCGTAATTGCCTCAACCTGTGTTGAGGCCCGCCTACCGCCGCTACATAACCCCTCACGGCACCGCTGCACGGAAGCGCGCCGGTAGAAGCCCGGGACAAGGGCGGGGCCGTATGCGGCCGTCAGAGGATGAAGGAGGCTGGGCTGGGCCACCCCTCTTGTCCATTGCATTTAAAATTAACTATCAAGCCTATTGGGTATGTTTATATATGAACTATCACACATGACATCTGTTTCAATCATCTATTGACTGGGCTGTTGATAATCTAAATTGGGTTGCGTCTGGGTGAGGATAAAAGAGTACGTCGAACTGTGGTTTCTAGCATTAGATGATCTATGTTAGCTGATCTCACCAGCAAAGTATTGAGGTGTGAAATAATTTGAGTGTACCACATTGCTCACACTGGTTATTAACTTTGTTGAAGAGTTGTGACATCTTAACTGCTAACTAATTAATGGCTTATTCAATCTCGGTCTGTGAACAAAGCTAATCCCCGCTAGTTAAGACCAGTGAGAAACCTCATTTTTGTATTTTGTACATTATAGCCTAAATATAGCTTAATATAATGAACAAACACAAATGTATAGCGGGGACTCTAGACAACTTTATTTTAAGGGCAGAATCAATTATAACCCACGAAATCGCTCTTGCAGAAAGAAGACTATCTTTAGACCCGTCCAAATTACCAACATATAATGAATCTGGCCAATGAGTCTCACTTGACTCATTGCAAACGTTAACAAGCGATTGTACTGCCTCCCCCTCTCTCACCTTAGGTAGTTCTGTGGTAGACCACACTCCTAACGATATTGACCGGCCTGAGCTGGAAGCGCCATCAATTTCATCGATGGCAACAAGACTTCGAGGGGCAAGGCAGGGGGGGTTGGTGAAAAGCAAACTAAAGAATACAACACAAGGGAAACGGAATGCCACTAAAAATGGGGGAGTTGGGCGACAAGGAATGTTGGATAAAGGCCACACAGATCTGGAAGAACATACGGGGTCTAACAGTAGATCTTTTGGAAGCCAAACCGAGATTGATAATTCTCTACATTCTAACAAAGTAGATAGCTTGGCTGAGACGTTAGAACACATCGTTGCAGGCATTTTCAAGACCACTCTAGACTCTGTTCAGGCACAAATAAATAATTCCCTGGGTGTTAGATTGAAGGATCTAGATGACAAAATTGCCCTAATAAATCAGGCTATAGCCAAACTAGATATCATGCTTGAGAAGGGGAGAGAAAACATTGAGGAAGAGGCTAAACAACTTGCAGAGTATAGGAAAAGCTATGAAATGAAATGAAATTGGGTTTATAAAGCGCATGGCTGCCCTCGAGCGTCCCAGCGCTGTTAAAATAATAAACAATAATGATAATTGCAGAGAACTCAGGAGGGGAAAGATCTAAGATGTGTTAGGGAAAAGGAAGGTTTTAAGTGCCTTTCTAAATTTCGGATAGGAGGCTTCCATCCGGAGCTCCCTAGGAAGTGCATTCCATTTTTTTGCCGCATTCAACGAGAACCGGCGGCCTCCTGAACGTGCTTTCCTTACTCTAGGAGTGGTGGCCAGGTTTTCTCCCTCGCACCGCAGGGATCGGGCTGGTTTGTAGGGGCAGATCATGTCTCTCAAGGCCGGAGGGCCTTTACCTTGCAGTGTCTTGTGTGCGATGCAGAGTGATTTAAAGGAGACTCGCTCCTGAATTGGGAGCCAGTGGAGGGCTCTTAACAGAGGTTTGGCTGAGGCCCGCCTTGATGCCCCCATGAGCAGCCGGGCTGCGGCGTTCTGTACTCGCTGAAGAGTATTGATGGAGGCCTGAGGTGCAGCCAAAAAGAGGGCGTTACCATAATCCAATCTAGATAGGATCAGACCCTGGATAAGTAACTTTCTTGATTGGAAAGGCAAAAGAGGGAGTACCTTCCGTACTGCTCGAAGAAGGCCAAAGCAACCTCCGGCAACTTTCTCTGCATGGGTCTTAAACGTTAATTGAGGTTCAAACCAAACCCCAAGACTTTTGATTTTTTCCTTAGGTGGAGGGAGTTCACCCATGCAGGGAGGCCAAAGCTCAGCGGGCAAAGATGTCGCTTGACTACCCAGAAGCATGATCTCTGTCTTAGCTCCATTTAATTTGAGCTTAGAATCAGTCATCCACACGGAGACTGCAGTTAGACATTTGAAGAGATCATCTGGGCATCCCCCTTGGCGTGCCAGCGAGACGACAAGTTGTGTGTCGTCTGCGTAGCTGATGGATTTGATCCCAAAGGGGGCAATTATCTCCTCTAACGGGGCCATGTAAACATTAAACAGTGTGGGGCTCAGGGAGGAGCCCTGAGGAACCCCACACTGAAGAAGAGTGGATTTAGACATGGAACCATTTTCCCATATCCTGAAAGATCGTTTTTCCAGAAATGATTCCAGCCATTTGAGGGCAGATCCTGTGATGCCCAGGTTGGCGAGACGTCTGATCAGGGTTATATGGTCCACGGTGTCGAATGCAGCGCTTAGATCCAGGAGGATCAGAGCTGCTGATCCCCCTGAGTCTAAGATGCATCTGGCCTCCTCTGTCACCACTACGAGGGCCGTGTCGGTACCCTGGCCTGGGCGAAAGCCTGTTTGAGAGCTGCTCAATAGACTATTAGTCTCTAGAAAACCAGAGAGCTGCCTATTCGCCAGTTTTTCAGCCACTTTGCCCAATCCCGGGAGCAGGGAGATAGGGCGAAAGTTGGCCAAATCCGAGGTATCTAAACCCGGTTTCTTTAAGAGCGCTTTGATTTTGGCCTGTTTCCAACTCGGGGGGACAATACCTGTGGAAAATGAGATGTTTAGCAGTTCTGTGGCCATAGGGGCTATAGTACTCAGGATCTGTTTGAGGATGTGCATCGGGGCAGGGTCGGAAGGGGAGCCACTTTTTATGTTCGAGAGAGTGGTGCAAAAGTCTTCCCTGGTTATAGCGCTAAACGCTTTAAATTGAGGGCTAGTAGACGCGATGGAGACGGCTTCGATGGAAGGTGTTGCGGAAGATTGAGGGAGGCTGTCAAGAATTTTCTGTATCTTTCCATCGAAGAAGTCTGCTAGTTGATCGCACCTGGCTTCGGGCTCATTATGCGTGGTGATTGGGGCTGGAATTTTAAGAAGCTGGTTAACGATTTTATACGTTTCCCTGGAGGAGTTGGCTGACAGTCTGATTTTCTCCTCGAAGAAATCTGCCTTTGATTTCTGTCGTGCGGCTTTATAGAGCCTCAGAGCTGCCTGATAGGAGGTCTTGCTGCTAGGCGCCCAATCTTTCCTCCATGTACGTTCAGATTTTTTACAGGCCTTTCTGAGCTCTCTTAGTTCGGCCGTAAACCAGGGGGATTTAAAAGTGCTACTCTTTTTTATAATTGATTTAAGGGGCAGAACCGTGTCCAAAGAATTCGTGAGCCAATTATGGAAATTTGTGTCTGCTTGTAGGACATCGGATCAAACTTCGGGAAAAATTATAAATTTAAGGAAGTGTTCCCGGGTGGAAATATTCTAGTTCAACCAAGTAGAGACCCTCTGATTGAGACTGGCACTGCGGGAGGAAGTGTACAACCATTAAGAAATAAGGAATCCCAAAGTAACTCCACCCACTTAGGAGAAAGAAGACCAGATGAAACCACAAAGCGATCAGATCACTCTTGCAATAGTAATATAAGGGTACCAGTATTCAACCCTAATGAAATTGACCAGATCCCCAACTATGACAATTTAAGTCTACCCCCAGCCGCATGCCTGTATGTTTTAATACTAACTGGCGTACCGGCTTTAAGGAGGGACCACGTTGAAACCTGGCTTAACCTAAGAAATAAGGTCGTAGATTGGCTCCAGAAGTATAAAAGATTTAGCCCACAAAAAATGAATTAAATTATAATGGCGCGTAGGGTAGGGTGGGTGGGGGACCAGAGAAAAAACATTGAAGGCAACTGTATAGTCGTAAACTTTAGGCGTCCTCATATAGTGCGTAACCTACTAAGAAAAAATGAGGAGACCGTGACGGAGAATACCAATATTCACGCCCTACCCCTGGGGTACTTTTACAGACCAGATGGGGACGAAACACGTAGGAACTGTGATAACTCCTTCCCTCTTTATACCTCTAATAGATTCCAAGACTTATCCTCCTTGGAGGCTGTCGATTGACGGTATTCATCAATAGCTCAAGGAGAAAGAATAAAGGAAGTACAAATAGAAATAGAGGCAAAAGAGGTAAAGGTTGAGCCAGTTATTGTACCACAGACCATTGTGTCAATGGTGAAAGAGGTTGATACGGGAGGGGGGGGCAGAGATCCAAAATAACTCACTGACTATGGGTGGAGAAGTAGTATTGTCAGTAGTAAATATATGCACAAGTGACATTTTGCTAGATGGACCCCATATAGCTACGAGTAGCAGCAACTCCACCGGTTTAAAATTAACTTAGTGGAATATAGCAGGGCTTAGGAAGAATGTCAGCGACCCAGAGTGGAACGAGTATATCGAATCAAGCGATATCTGTCTTTTGCAGGAAACTTGGGCGTTAAATACCCCGCATAGGGTGGGATATAGAACATTCAATGTGGATGCAGTCCCCTCTCCAAGAGGTAGGCCTCGGGGGGGCTTGTAATATGGGCAAAAGTAACACTTGAGATTAGAATAACAACACTAAACAATAATTCAATGGATATACTCGGATTAAGAATAATCACGAAAGAAGGAAGGGTGCTATATTTGTTTAATGTATATAATAGACCATGCCCTTTATCAAAAGAGTCACAGATATTAGAAAAGTTGGACTCCTTCCTAAATTGTATGGAGGAGAAACCAAGTATAATATTAGGTGGCGATTTGAACTGTAATTACGAGCCAATTATAGGGCTTGGAGACATTTTTGAAGATGAGGATAGGGCCAACAATATCCCTATATTACATAACATCGATCCAGTACACTGCACTGTACTGGCAGTTCAAATTATGAGGCTGACAGCCACGCATGGATTGAGAGCATGCAATGGTCGATTACCATCTGACACATTAATGGACCCTACTTTTATAAGGAACAATTCCCAAAGTAACATTGATTTTGTTATGGTTTCTCTTGATATTTGGCCTTATGTATTTGACCTTGAGATTATGCCTAGGACCATCATCCACTCCAACTGCTTTTTTCCACCAGCTTACTGCCCAATGTAAATTCAAAAAATGAAGTAGTCAACTTAGCCAATACAACTAATGATGTCATATTAGCTAGTAACAATCGCCGTTCATTAAAATGGGCCCATGTATTGTACTTGGACTCTTCGTTTCTTTTTAAATTGTATGTATTTTTTGGTGATTTTCTCGTCACAGTATGTCATAGAGAAGACATCAAATTATTTACTCTTCCTTTAGAAATCACTGGTCGTGGAAACCCGAAACGACATTTTGTGTAGAACTTTTCCTTGTTTCTGAATTTTCGACGACAGTACTTTCCACAACGATGGAATTGAAAGCGTGAAACTTGTTGCCTTAAACTGTTTTCTTCGGTAGTTTTCGGAACAACACATGTTGAATACTCTTCAATGAAACTCATCACTGTTTCATCCGAATCTGTTCCAAATTTGGGTGCATCTCTAATCCATAACAACATATGTATGTGAGGAGCACCTCTCGCTTGATACTCCTTTCTCCAAAAGAAATCCAACACCTCTCCAAGGGGAGGATTTTTTTTGTTGGTAATGAAAGACATCATAGCTTCAAATCTATGATTGAAATATCTGCATACATTCACTGGATCCAAATAACACAGTTCTCCAGGTGTTTTGAATTCTATATTTTGTATGTTTGCATTTGCCTCTCGTAGAAATTGAAGTAAGTCGTCCCATGCATACTCGGCACAGCTAAGAGTGAGGAACCATGTAGGAGTTCCTAAGTTTCTTAGCATACATTTCAATTCCCCATGATGACGATACCAATACTCATTTGTACCACGCTGACATGCCATTAGATTGATTAGATGAGATTCCAAAATACTGTCTTGCAGATTGACTTTCTCCATAAAGTCCCTCGCCGAAACATTTTGCAGATGTGCTCCACTTTTCAGTATATGGTTTACTGCATAAGAAAGCCCAGACAAGTCACTTTCATACAGTAGATGAAACAAATATGGGATGCATTGACGAAACCTTGGATCTTCAGCATATAATCTTAAAGTCCGGTATGCAGATGCAGGAATTTGAAGTGGTCGATCGTCATATCGTCCACCTCGACCTGTTGGAAATAAATGTGGAAAACAACGAGCTTCCAAACTTTCTTCCCATACACTAATGGGACTTCCTTTTGCTGATTTCATTTGAAACAAGTCAATTGCATTCCCCATTACTCCTTTGGAATGCAAAGGATGAACAGTATAATGTTCATATATTTCTTCACTTCTAGACACATCAACTTTTTCAATTTGGCCGGCTGAACAATCACTGTCTTCTTCTGCAGCTGTTTCCTCTTCTCCAACACATAATCAATCAATCAATCAATCAAAGCATTTATAAAGCGCACTACTCACCCGGGGGGGTCTCAAGGCGCTAGGGGAGGGGGGGTCCGCTACTGCTCGAACAGCCAGGTCTTGAGCTGCTTCCTGAAGGCAAGGTGGTCCTGGGTCAGGCGGAGGTGGGTCGGGAGGGAGTTCCAAGTCTTGGCGGCCAGGTAGGAGAAGGACCTTCCTCCTGTGGTGGCTCTTCGGATGCGGGGGACGGCGGCGAGGGCGTGGCCGGTCGATCGAAGCTGGTGTGTGGGAGCGTAGAAGTTGAGGCGGCTGTTGAGGTATCCTGGGCCTTGGTTGTGTAGGGCTTTGTGTGCGTGGGTGAGGAGACGGAAGGTGATTCTCTTGTTGACCGGGAGCCAGTGCAGATCTCTCAGGTGTCCGGAGATGTGGTTGCGACGGGGGATGTCCGGGATGAGTGCTGCTGAGGCGTTCTGAATACGCTGGAGTTTCTTCTGGAGTTTGGCGGTGGTTCCGGCGTAGAGCGAGTTGCCGTAGTCCAGTCGGCTGGTGACGAGGGCCTGGGTGACCGTCTTCCTGGTCTCGGTGGGGATCCACCGGAAGATCTTACGTAGCATGCGCAGGATGTTGAAGCATGACGAGGAGACGGCGTTGGCCTGTCTGGTCATGGAGAGGGAGGAGTCCAGGATGAATCCCAGGTTGCGTGCGTGGTCTGTTGGTATGGGTGAGCTGCCCAGGGCGGGGGGCCACCAGGAGTTGTCCCAGGCGGAGGGTGAAGATCCCAGGATGAGGACTTCCGTCTTGTCCGAGTTCAGTTTCAGGCGGCTGTTCATCATCCACTTGGCTACGTCTGTCATCCCTTCGTGTAGGTTGGCTCTGGCGGGGTCGTTGGTGAGGGAGAGGATCAGCTGGGTGTCGTCGGCGTAGGAGATGATGTTGAGGTAGTGTTGGCGTGCGATGGCTGCGAGGGGGCTCATGTAGACGTTGAAGAGGGTTGGGCTGAGCGAGGAGCCTTGAGGAACGCCGCAGATGACTTCGGTGGCTTCTGATCTGAACGGGGGGAGGCGGACTCTCTGTGTCCTTCCGGCGAGGAACGAGACAATCCATTCCAGTGCCTTCTCCTGGATTCCGACGTTGCTGAGGCGCTGCACTAGGGTACGGTGGCAGACAATGTCGAAGGCAGCGGAGAGGTCTAGGAGGATGAGGGCCGCTGTTTCTCCGTTGTCGAGCAGGGCTCGGATGTCATCGGTGGCTGCGATCAGGGCGGTCTCGGTGCTGTGGTTGGCCCGGAAGCCAGACTGCGAGAGGTCGAGGGATCCGTTGGTCTCGAGGAAGGCAGCCAGCTGCTTGTTGATGGTCTTCTCGATGACTTTTGCAGGGAACGGGAGCAGCGAGATGGGGCAGTAGTTCTTGAGGTCGGTGGGGTCGGCTGATGGCTTCTTAAGTAGAGCGCTGAGTTTGGCATGCTTCCAGCTCTCCGGGAAGGTAGCGGTGTCGAAGGAGGTGTTGATAATGTCCCGCAGGTGGGGCGCGATGACAGCGTCGGCCTTGTTGAAGACGTGGTGAGGGCAGGGGTCGGTCGGAGATCCGGAGTGGATGGAGTTCATCGTGCGGATGGTGTCTTCGGTGCTGATCGGGGTCCAGGTGCGGAGGGTGGTGGTGGGGGGCGGTGGTTCAGTCGTGGCGCGCGTCGGTTGAGTGCTGAAGCTGTTGTGTATGTCCGCGATTTTGTTGTGGAAGTAGGAGGCGAGGGAGTTGCAGAGGTCTTGCGAAGGGGTGATGTCGTTGTTTCCGGCGTTTGGGTTGGAGAGCTCTTTGACGATGTTGAAAAGTTCCTTGCTGTTGTGTGCGTTGTTGTCCAATCGTTCCTTGAATGCAGTTTTCTTGGTGGCGTGGATCAGTTGGTGGTGTTTTCGGGTGGCGAGCTTGAGGGCAGTCATGTTGTTTGGTCTTGGGACTCTGCCCCAGGCTTTCTCGAGTGCTCGGCAGTTCTTCTTGGAGCTCTTGAGTTCGTCGGTGAACCATGGGGATTTCTTGCTGGTGGGTCTGCTAGGCGGGGTCTTCAGAGGGGCGAGGTAATCTGCGCAATTGCTGATCCATTTTGCAAGGTTGGTGGCCGCCTGGCTTGGGTTCGTAGCGCTGGTGGGAGGTACATCTTTGTAGTACTCATTGTTTTTGACCAAATACAACGTTGCCTTTTTGACTTTCCTAACATCCACTAAATCTTGCTAGATTTTCTTACTCTTTGTCGGAACCCCTTTAACTAGAATAACCAGAGGTTCCTCTTCCACTTTCTCTACACCAATTGTATCAATATTGTTCTTGAAATCTAGAGGCAAATAAACAACTCTTCCTTTTAATCCTCTCTGTAAATCTGAAGGAGGCAATTTCCCTATCTTAGGCTCCATGAGAACAATAGCCTGAAAAGGATGGACACATTGAATCAAAATAGATTCATATGTATTTAAATCCATCAATTCAGGAGGAAGGTCTACCAACTCAAGATTATTATGAACAGCTCTAGCAGGCAATCTGTTTTCATTTAATTCATTATAACAATATTTACAAATACTCTGATCAGAAGTCAAATCAAAAGAATTCTCCACCAACAAAAAAGTTGCAAAATTCTTCCATCCACTATTTTTTTCCATTTCACTTTCTGCATATAAATCAACTAACCTAGTCTGAATCTTATAATGAGTCCGTCGACAACACACACAAGTAAAATTAGGCCTTTCACTTGATTTCACCTTAAACTTGGTAATTTCGTGGTCAAACTTTTCTGTACTTGAAATCTGTACATTGTCTTCCACATTACCTTCTATTACTGTGTCATTTTCTACACTGTCCTCTTTTTCACCAAAATAACAAATCTCAATTTCTTCACAAATCTTCTTCACATCTAATTCAGTTCCATGCAAAAGAGCACTTTTTAATTGTTTAAGCTTAAGTACTGGACTTTTTGCATAATACAACCTTCTCACTAATTTCCTCATTTTGTTATGATGCACCGCTAACATCCTAAAATTATGAAAAACACTCTGACATACTTTTCTAGAAAGACAAGCCAGTGAATGCCCTTGCAAACCTGTGTTTTCTCTCACTCTGCAAGGATCTAAGTCTTGCAACATCTTCATTTTCTGTTTTAGACTTTTCTTACTATATGTACGTAAGAAATTACGAAAAAATCGATTGATTCCTGTCGCACACTACATATACTACTACACTTCCAAGTGTACACTGGACCCTTAGTACGTCTCCCTAAAACTTCATCAGTTAACACCTCTTCTGCCTTTCTAGGCACAAGTTTCTCTTTTTCAAACGGACAACCGTCTTTCACCTCATATGCTCGACCACTGGTGTCAACTGCATGCACCAAATCATTCTCCTGGAAGTAACTCTCCTCATTAAAAAATGGCTCACAACTTGAACTATGCATCCATTCTCCAGAAAAAACTTTACAAAAATTTGTCCGATTAATTACTCTTTTGCATCTACTCTTTGATTTGAAAACATCAATTGTCTTGTTAAGTGTCCTATTTCTATTGATTACTAAAATAAATAATTGTTTTTTTAAGTTCAAAAGCCTGATCTACAATCTTCTCTACAGTTTTCTTTTTCTTATAAAAAGCAGCTCTCTGTTTACCTTTTTTAATATTTTTCAACAAATTTAAAACCACCCTATTGCGAAACATTCATTTACGAATGTCCCTAAATTGGTTTTGCCTTCTATTCCTATACATATTATTCTCTCCTGCTCCAGTAGTAACATTCTTGGGGGCCTCTCCTTCCTTTTCAAATTTGCTCTCTCCTTCTGTTTATTCACATTCTCATCAACATTTTTTTTTTATCTACATATGTTCCGAAAGAAAGACTTAGTTGTCTTACCAGGAGCTTTTTTCCTGTTTTTTGAAGTATTTGTTGTAGAGGAGTGCTTTAATTCCGTTGCTGTTTTTGATTTTTTCCGCTTGGCATCTTTTCTTCTCCTCTGCCTTGAGGGCATATTTCCTTACTATTGAAATCTTGATTTCAATCTGTGTTAAAGAAACAAGATAACACATTTTAGACCACTATTACCAAACAACAAAGCAATCACAAAGTAAACGATATAAACACTAGTTTAAAACATATCTACTTTTATATCACAGCAACTATGTAACTAGGAGCAAGACAGAGAAAAAGAGCTACAGGAACTAACACAAAAAGACAGAGAGAGTCAGACAAAAAAACAGGTAGAGTGAGTAAAACATAGAGAAGGAGTAAGACAGAAAGAGTGTATAATATGTTTTAAGACAGAAAAAGGATGTAATAGGGAGAGGGAGTCAGTCAAAAAAAGGGACAAAGGGAGTAAGTCAGAAAAAGGATGTAACAGGGTGTAAGACAGAGAGAGGGTGTAAAACGATATAAAACAGAGAGAGGGTGTTAGAAGATGAGAGAATGTAAAAGATACTAAAACAAAGAGAGGCTGTAAAAGGTAGAGAGAGAGAGTAAGTTTGAGAGAGGGTGTAAGAGGAAGTAAATCAGAGAGAGGATGTAACAAGGAGCAATGAGAGAGAGGGAATAAATCAGAGACATGGTGTAAGGGAAAGTAAATCAAAGAGAAAGTGTAAGAGAGTGTAACACAGAGTCAGGATGTAAAAAGGAATGAGTCAGAGAGAGGGTGTTAGAAAGGGACTCATGGAAAAATGGAGTAGGTCAGGAAGACAATATAAGAGAGACATATACATTCTTGACAATACTTGGTAAAGAAACCTTGGTGCATAAAAGAATTGTATTTTATAAATGAGCGACGTTTCAGTAGTGTAATGAAATGCTTATACATATGACCTTTTCTCTGTTTTTTAAATGTTATTCTAAAAAAAGATTTTGGGCACATGAAATAGTTTTACATTATTGACAAGGATTAGATAGTATCTACATGATTTAAAAAATATATTAGCACATTTCACAATCATGTCACCTGTGTTTTCTCAGATTAGGAAGTACATTGTGCACATGAGGTGAGGCCTGTCCAGGGGTGCAGAGGAGGTAAGGCCTGTGTCGAAGAGTGCATTGGACAGGACTCACCTCCTCTCACCCTTGAACAAGCCTCACCTCCTCCGTGCACCCTGGACAGGCCTCAATGTATTGGGTATAATTGATAGTAACAGGATGCAGATAAGGTGAGGCCTAACCAGGAGTGCAGATGAGGTGAGGCCTGTCCAGGGTGTAGTGTTTTATCTAGGAAACCTGAATCGATATTCCTATTTTATGCCCTTGTCCGGTTATAATCAATAATAGCCATACAACGGCATAATAATCATATCCATAATTCAGTCGTAGCACATGCTGTCACATTAAGCAAGGCTACTTCTCCGGCCCCCTAGTAAAGCACACCAAGTTCTCTAAACAAAACCAAGCCTCCAGCAACCTGGGAAATCCCCCTTGCTTTTGTTTTGATTTCGTCCTAGAACTCCTGTAAAGCACTGTAAGAACGGCCAGTTCTTAGTGACATCTTTATTGACGTCTTATGTCCAACCTTACGTCAAACCCAGGCACCTTTCAGGTATAAATATACCAACGTTGCCTTAAGCAAACACACGGTGGTGATTCTGGAGCAGAGCAGCTATCTACTTGCCCGAAAGCCCAGCTGATGCGAGAGCCCACGGACGCTACCCCTCCTCCCTGACGCACTGAGAGAGACGTTGTCTTTTCTCCCGCCGAGAATTCCAGCTCCGGTGTTTCCAGATACCTTCGCGGGTTACTGGGATATCGAGTCCTGAGAAAGAGATACCAGACCTCCTGCTTTCTATTACCCAGGTACGGAACTGACTAAACCCTTACAGAGAATTCTTGAGTCAGATTCTTGGCAAAACAAACTTAACTTAAACTGCTACTTAATTACTCCCACGTATTAGGCTTAGGTCAGGTACACCGTGGTAGGCGTATTTAGAAGCACCAGCTGAGTACGATTAGTCAATGTATATATGTATGTATATATTTTATCTATTTTAAAGTATCATATGGCTAAGAAACCATATCAATGCTTTTACAGTATTATTTTATAATCCTCCTTTTACTGTACGCACTTTACTTTACCATGAGCATTACAAACGTGGCAATTCATTTCTCTTGTATGAGGAAGAAGACTGCTCAATAAATAACACCTTTTATTGAAAACTTCCGTCTCTCTTTTCTCTGCATTCTGGTGAAACTAAGTACGCACATTTGACTGAGTGAAATAGCTGTCTATTGTTTTCACATGACTCTAGAGATACACTCTTATTCAGGGAGAGCAAAGTTGTCATGCTTTATGGTTGTCAGAAGCTAATCCCTTCTTGTCTATCCAGGGAGGTTAAACTCCTCCTCGTTTATTCGAGAAAGTTTCTAGTGACCTCTGAGCTAGCTGGCAAACCTTAAGTCTAATATGGTCAGTAGAGACCTAGATAACCTCAGTCCTACGTCTACACTGCTGAATATATTATTCCAATGCGCAGAGCCTATTGGGAATATAGGAACTACACTACATGGCGCCCAACGTTTGGTAAGGCGATAAATCTAACGCAAGACGTTAGAGTAACTCAGTCGTGCTTTTTCACACAGACCCCTGTTTCCCGTAAATACTCCAAAAGACGTCTGGAGTGGGTAAAAGGTTAAAAATCCGCCAGAACTTAGTAGGAAGAGATTTCTATGTATAGTTTTTGGTTTAGTCAACGTTGAAGGATACAGTGTTCCAAAAATATTGTGCACCTAATCTTTGATTCCTTGAAACCTGATCTGCAACAAAAACCTTTCTGTCAGTAAAAATGACAGAAAGTGAAGAAGAAAGGGAGACAGCTAGAATAGCAGCTCAACTCCTAGAGGATGACACTAGTCTCCTGCAGACCGACCCGAATGCTATACTCATTCCGGTCAAAATAAGAAAAACTATAACTCTTAAACTTATAGAGAATGGACTAACATCGAGAGGTGGTATAGTCGTATTCGTAATTGAGGCACATGAATGTTGGCAGACAGAGGTATTCTATTCATGGATAAACATTCCAGCAGCAAACGCTGTCACACAAGAATTCCACTATTACAAAATAGAGGAACCTCTGGATGAATACACTCCTTTCGAGGAGGTGGAAATCCCATTTAAATACCAAGAGCACCTGCTCTGGTTTAAAGGCGCCCTAAAACATAATAATCACATCACCAGGCTCGATCCACTAGGTAGACCAGGAGCAACGTGGCCGGTTCTAGCCAGCTACACACCACATCCAGACATTGAAAAAATGTCAATACCAGAACTTTTACCACAGCTAAAACAACTGATTCAAATTCATAGTCATATAGTCCAATATGTAATGCGGACTTCAACAGTCCAACCAGCTATTAACATTCCACAGCTGACCCCTCATCAGGGGAACACAAACAAAATTACACCACAGAACATACAATCATGTCTGGGTAAAGTACCAATAAAACGGGAACAAATTCCATTCTAGTTAGCACAAAAAATCACTCAAATAGAGGCGGTATTTCCGGATACTACCCCTACTGAGAAACACAGAATTCTGACTATCTGCCTTCCAATGGGGATCGCACCACATGTAGAGGACTGTGACACTTGGGGCACAGTCTTTGCTTCCATTTACACTAAAACACATGGTGTTCCGTCCATGGCGGTAATACCCGATGTGCTAAGACAGATTCAAAATGAATACGGTCCAGAACCTGCTTTAACTCTGGGTATGAAATTACTAAAAGACTTCAAGCAGGTCTCGGCTATATTATTATCCAACATAAAAGGGGAAGCAACATCTGTGGCGATCCGTCAGAAATTTAAAGAAACAGATATAGCAGAACAACCATTTGAACTTGCCAGAATCATAGAAAAATCCTATGAAGAACTAGGAAGAGATAGTTTGGGTGGGAAACCAGTAAAACCCCAACTAACTGAAAATCCTGAACAGATATTTATTAAAAATAATCTAAACACTCCAAAAAAGAGCTGGGATGGAAATAAACAATCCACTCCCAAAGAAAAAAGATTCCAGTCCAGAGGAAGATCTCCTCGGCGGAGAGAAAGATCTCCAGACCAAGGACACAAGTCTCCCTAGAGGGAGCCCTCTGAGAAAAGATACAACCTTAGAAATAGGGATAATCTAAAGAAACATGATAGATATCAAGATATTGATACACGACCCTCTCAATCTTTTTAGACTTCCTCGCAGAAATCGGAAAGAAGAGGACGGTCAGAACAAAGGGAAGAGCACGTCAAGTCCAAAGACAAAGAACCTGCTCATCAAAATAAAAAATTACAATTTCCAAGAAAGAAGGTAGCCAGCATTAAAATAGTCAAACATGCCAAGGATACTGAGGACACAGATGAAAAACGGAGAGTGGGCCCAGACAGTGCTAGACAGCGCAGCAGAAGTGACCATAGCTCGCAAGATCCTGATGAATCATCTGGAGACAGTGGACACGAATGAATACATTCAAGTGGAAACTGCAGACAGCAGAGTTAGCAAACCTCATAAAATATACGAGATAACACTACGTATAGAGGGAGATAAGACTAGGAAAATAAGGGGTCTATTTTGGGATAACCTTTCCAAAGGCTATGACAGCCTTTTAGCTGAAAAGGACTGGCCACCAGAGTTTGTCAGAGAGTGCCCTCATGGTGAAGAAATGATTATGCCTGCCTTCTCAAATCACATTCCAATTCATAAAAAATATACACTTGCAAGCATGTGGGCAGTAGCCCAAGCTCCTGCATTATATAAAAATCATGTAGGATGGGATTAGGACTCTCCTCCTCACAAAATCCAATTAAAATGTCAACCAACTGCACAAAGGCAGTACCCAATTAAGCAAGAAGCTAAGAAAACAGGTCAGGGAGATCTTAGATCAACTTGAATACCAGGGGGTGATTGAAACATGCACCTCACAAATGAACAATCCTTTGTTTCCTGTCTCCAAGCCAGACGATTCATATCGTCTAGTTTTGGACTACAGACACCTTAATTCATGTTGCAAGACATTTGCAGTACAAAACTCACACAGTGCAGCTCTAATGAATAATATCGTGCGCAAAAAATACAAAACAACATTAGACATCTCTAATGGATTATTTTGTCAAAACATTGCACCTGAAAGCAGGTATTTGACCGCTTTCTCAATAATGGGCTCCCAGAAAAATGTCTGTTGACTCCCACAGGGGTTCAAGAATAGCCCAGGATTATTCTCAGCAAGAGTAACAGAGTTACTACAAATGTATGATGATGAGGCATTATCTTATGTCGATGACATCTATCTAACAGATGATGACTTGGATACTCACTTGAAAAGAGTGAACACCATAATACTTGGGTTCGCAGCAGAGGGTTATAAATTCAACTTTAAAAAGTCACGAATTGCCCATCTAACTGTCCTGTTTTTAGGATATGAATTATCAAGTGAAGGTAAAAGCCTAGCAGACAATTTCTTAGAGAAGTGTGCTGTACTCCAAGCACCAAAAACGCTGAGGAACTTACAATCAATACTAGGTTTCCTGAATTTCGGAAGAACATACATCCTAAATTATGCAGAGAGGGTTAAACCTCTCTATGAATTAATAAAACCTGATTTTAAACCAATCAATTGGACTCAAAAACACACAGAAATTTTGAGATCATTGCAAACAGACATGTTAGCAAAAACAAAATTGCAAACGTGCGATAATACACGCAACCTTGTAATCCGAGTCATCCCAGGAAGATGCGGATTCACGTACCTGACCTCTAATGAGGGAGAAAAGGTACTAATAGCATACAAATCACACTTGTACTCACAGGCTGAAAAAACATTCAGTCTTGCGAAACATGTTGTAAATGCGGTTCAAACAGCTGTAGCAAAAGAAAGAGCCCAGGCCCAAGGCAGACGGATTACTGTTTTAACAGCAGAATCAGCCTTCGAGGCATTAACAAGCCCACGTAATTTAACTACCGTGGCATTAGATCCAAAATGGATACAATGGGAACATTCTCTTGCTACAGAAAAAGTGAAATACTATTTTGACCCGGAAATGAAAAAATAGAAATATCTAACATATGAAAAAGAATATCCTCTGCCTAACGACATTCTTCTCCTACAACAGTACGCCTTCGTAATATACACAAACAGTTATGCAGAACCCTCAGTTTGGGGAAAACAAGCTTATAACGCTACGTGCGAGGTTGTCAAATGCCGGTGGCGCGGAGGTAAATTGAGACCACTGGTAACAATGTCACAATCTGTAAAAGACAATTCAGGTCAACAAATTGAATTAATAGCTTTAAAAATGGCACTCGACATTGCCGATCGCGAATTCCCGACACTAATAGTGTGCGATTCGCATTCCTGCGTCAAATCATACAATAAAGACTTGCAGAAATGGGTTCAAAACGGTTACAAAGATGACACAGGTGCCACAATCAAGCAAAAATCGCTTTGGGAACAAGTAGTTCTTGTAAAGAAAGAACTACAAAAGACTCACGTGATACATACACTGAGTAATCAGCGTGATGG
Organism: Lissotriton helveticus; assembly: GCF_964261635.1. Classification (NCBI taxonomy): domain Eukaryota; kingdom Metazoa; phylum Chordata; class Amphibia; order Caudata; family Salamandridae; genus Lissotriton; species Lissotriton helveticus. The sequence continues at coordinate 709,938,869 of NC_136059.1, read as the reverse complement.
CGTTCACGTTGCAGGGAATTCATTGGCTGAAACAGCCACAGCGGAAGCAACTAATCCGGCTTCCGTAGCCACAAAAAAGCGTTCAGAAAAATACATAGACGGGGAAACCATGCTGGCGGTAAAAACGTCTTCAAAATGCGCCTGTGCAGCATTACCCGTGAACTATCCACTCAATTATACATACATAATCGATGCAAACTCCGTTCCTTTTGCTCGAATCCCTGGAGTGGGGGATAGAGTAATTCCAAACACGAACAGGAGAGTCTTGCTAATAGCAGACGCACACATGGGTGAAGGTCTAGGGCACCGAAGGATCAAGGAATCTCTGACAGAATTACAATCAGAATACTGGAGGCCGGGAATGAGCGTGGATAATCACAAATTTGCAAAAAATTGTGAAAACTGCAACAGAGATCGCAGTGGCGAACCGGCCAAAGTAGTGCCAGAACACCTAATAGAAAGCATAAGGCGATCTATATGCATGATTAAACAGGAAACATGCGTCCCTATGTATATTATTTAAGACTAGATTCACTTAAAATGTAGACACCAGCGTTCGGCTGATGCCAGAACTGTTATAAAAGATTTGCCAGTCTATATCGGCGCATACGCAATTGGCATGCTACATTCTAACCATGGTCCTGCTTTTAGCTCTTGAGCTTATAAGGAGGCCATGACCAGCATGGGTATTGCATTGCGGTACTCTTGTCCCTTCCATCCTGAGGGAAACGGGATTGTGGAAAGAAAAAAACGAGACATAAAGCAATCTATAACGGCGAGGGTATTAGGTACGAGTGATGGGTGGGTCCAACATTTAACAAGTGTCCAACGTAGTCTTAATAATCTGCCAAGAAATTCTCTAAAAGGTTTCAGTCCGTACGAACTATTGTTCTGGACTAGAATGCACATTCAGGACCTCGATAGTCAGACTTCAGTGGTAGAAGAAAAATGCTTTGATCTCAAAGATCGTTTGGCTATTTTACAGGACTTAAATGAAACAAGAAAAGACCTGAGCAACGTAAAACAAAAACAGCAGCCAACAGCCACTGAAGAGAAACCACCTGTCCCAGCAAGGCCTGTCTGGATTCCAAAGATTGGGGATCTGGTCAGAGAGAAGATCGCGGTGAAGAAGGAATTTGGGCCTTCTTACAGAAAAGCAGTACCTGTCTTAGCTGTCAACGGAACAAGATCAGTTGTACTACCGCCCCTTGCTGGTAAAAAGGAGAACCGAGTTGTATCAATCGACCTGGTAAAACCACAATCATGTGGCCAATAATAAGTAGTAGGCCCTGTGGACTCCCAAGAAATAGCAGAAGACCAAATCTTGCTACAATCCAAGAGGTTCAAACTGAGAGACTAATCACATTTGATAAACCTGCAGTGATTAAAAAGGGACTATGCAATAATGCCATGGAACTTGTGCCTCTTGAAGCCCAAATTGAAACAGTTCATCAAGAAACACCTGTCTACAACGATGTAGCCACAGACTATGCTAATGAAACAAAGAAAATTCCAAAAGCAAATAAAAATCCGGAAGCGATTCCAACAATTGACAGAACTGCATCTGGCTACTTCATCAATTTTAATGACTTTTCTGAGGATCCAAGCGAGCCTGAAGAACAGCCAACAACGAAATCTTTCAAGAACAAAGTAACAGAACTCTTTCATCAACTCAAAGAAACCTATCTGATTTCTCCATGGATTGAATTTTGGATTGTGTTAGGTGTACTTTTCCTCCTGCTTTGGCTCATATGGTTCTTTGTTTGGGAAAATTCATTGAGGGAAAATATAGTACAATGGACACAGCAAGTAAGAACATCAACTTGGTCCTAAAGCCACACAAGTCATCTCACATCGAGAAAAGAGAACTATCATCCGTGAATGTCACAGCCAAAACAGATTACGATATTTATGGCCCGGTCGAGCTCCTGAAGTATCCACACCAGTTTAAGATTTCATTGAGTGACTTTGTAAAACCGAGCACATTCTCTAATGATTGGGACTTTGAAAGTATTAATGATATGATGTCAGACTTAGTAATGTCAGCAAAATTTACAGAACATGATTTCTTGCAGGGTTCATCTAATTATGAAGAAATGTACTGCTACAACCATTTTGCACATCACTATTTGCATAAATCTGCTCAACCTAGAAATGTTTTAAATTATAATCAGTGGGAACATTGTGCAACTCCAGCAAAAGGCAGTTCAAAAACATTTTATGAGAAATTCCCATACTTCTCAGGGTTTAACACAAGTGAAGCAGAAGTCTTTTATTTCAAAATGTTAAATAAGACAGGAATGAAAGCAATGCTGACAAATACTAAATTAATCTATTCTGAAGCATTTTATGAAAAAATGACTACATTTGGTTTTGATTTTTGGAAAAACAATATTGAAACAAAAACTATCTGGGGTACCAAAGATTGGCAGGTCCAAGGTATAGAATCATTATTTAGAGCCTGCATGATCCCAGAACAAATTATATTCTTGAATGATACCATTTAACAGACAACCTGTCTTGGCCTAGCCAAAATTAAAGACTTAAACAAACCGTCTATTCCAAAGCCAACACCTCACAATAATATCACTACAGATGTTGAAATAGACGTATCCCATATTTTTAACCAAAACAGAACACATCCTGATTGGAAGAAATGGTTGATCTGGCCCACAGACACAAATAACTGTCAAGATAGATTCCTGAACAAAATGCAGGGGTTAAAATTGACCAGGCCAGACCCTAGATACTCCCAGAGACAGCATCCAGGGATAGTTACTACATACAGTGTAGGAAAACTCTACCTCGAATGGCTACAGAAATCCACACTGGCAGAAATTAAGCAACACTTGACTTTACTTAAAGACGGTGCTGACTTGCGTGATTTCATAATGGGACCACGCAAACAGCGTCAAAAACATTTCATAGCGGCCGGTATACATGCAGCTTACAACGAAGCTTGGAAAGAAACGCAATTTGAAACAGCAGAAAAAATACGGGAAATTGACCGTATTAATTTGGAAAAATCACTTTCTGTTGTGGACAATGGGTCAATGACTCTGTCTTCCAGAATATATTCACTGGACAGTATTGTATCATCTGCTATAGATATAATAGAGCAGGACTTGCTAATGTTACAACATGGTCAGTCCCAATTACGTTCTATTGTACAGCTTGGCTGGACGTTACAAAATCTGCGTTCAGGCTACGTGCCTTGGCGTTTAATCAACACAACATCATTATTCTCTATCTTTAACCTTACTGATACACAAATCAGCTTGGCACAGAAAGGAGCGGAATATACAATTCTGAGCATTGAAAAACTTGAGAGATTACCATTGACAATGTCAGAACGACCTGTCATTGAATGGATAATAAACGGAATAATAACTATTCCGATAACAACTTTCAAATTTAAATTCTGTCAAGAATATATACCAGCAGGCCAGTATGAAAGGTTGGGTAAATGGTACATTAAGTCATCATGGAAATTACCTTACACACACACATGTTATAGTGAAAAGGAACAGAATGTATTTCTTAGTGGTAATAATTGTAAAAGATCACTAAGTGGTATACTTCTGTGTCAAGGTATTAACTTGCATGGGGCCTGTGAGGGGACTTCAAATAACCTTTCATGTCACCAGCATGGCACACCTGCAACTCGAATAGAGCCATTCTTTAGACGGCTTACTAACGGGAGCTATATTCTAATAGTGGACCACAGATGTTGTGGCATGGTGCCAGGAAAAGCTTATCTCGTGAGCGTTAGTTCCATGGTCACTTGCTGTATGCAAGTATTGTTTCCAAACAGCACTCCAGACAGGGAGGAAAACATTTGGCCATTTTTGAATATCTCTTTTATTCGAATTGATACTTTAAGCAGAATGAAGTCTGTCCTTTTGCAGACAACTGTGCCCTTGACGTCATCAAAAGAAACGTATGATCTGCAAGTCGCAAGGACAACAGCAGAGATACATAGCCTTTTATCAACAAATTGCCCCCTACATTTCGCAGAAATGTTAAGCCAAATCCTAAATATGTCCGATACTGGCGGTATCCCACATATATTTAAGACAATTTTTTCGGGACTGTTAACACCCTTCACAACAGTTCTGGGCATTTTTCCTAATTTTGTCCATTCTGTCTTTGGCGGCCTACCACTCCTGTTGGGACTCGTAGCAGGCATTTTATTTTTGATACTTCTGCTTCGTTATGGCAAGCCAAAACGCAGACAAGACTCCAGCAACAAATGGAAGAAACAATCCTAGCTATACGCTATCGGGACCGCATAACTAAAGTCCTTGGATTAGCCCGGCTAAGAGATCTGAATATGACCTGGTTTTTTTCATTCAGACCCATCTGGCAGAATTGTATCTTACCTGTGCTTCGATGTATGCTATGCGGAGAAGAATGCGTGTTGGACATCTGTCTTACACTACAATCAGCAGTACCATTGGATACAGATACTTTGCTAAGTCCTGTAACGGCTCATGCATCGTGTTGTCCCCAGCGGTTACCAATCCTGATGACGGCATTCGTTGAGACTTCACCACTGCGATTAAAGGGTAGTGAAGTACGAGATGAGAGCAAAATCACCCAGGTATGACCTTCTGTGAGCACTGCTGATCCTGTCATCGATGATAGCAATCATGCTCACGACTGCACAGTTGCGGCATTTTCCAACTTGGTCGAACTTTCACCTGAAGCGGTAAACTACTTTTTTGAAAGTCTGTCTGAAATGATGTTTTCCCCCGAACAAAAAGAATAACTTTTAAGCAAACTAGTACACAGCGTTCCCTGAACTCTAAATTCGGCCTTCGGCTTTGATAAACAAAAGCTACTGAACATATTTGGAACTATATTTTTTCTCTCTCCGCCGAAAGCGAATTTTTTTTTTTTCCGATTCCAAAATATTTACCTTTTTTTTTTTGGGCACATGTACTCTGCTTGAAGTAGAACTATTCTTAGAGAACAGAGCTTCTATTTGAGGAACTCTAAAGACAATATATTACGTCAGCCTCTAGCACATTTACAGCAACTGTATTTATATGTGATGGAATGGTCTCGACCCTTTTTTTCTGTATTAAGAGCCATTTCATGTGTAAATTTCGCAAATCATTCATGCCGATATATATATGCATCCTTTTAAATGAATGATTACACTGCTTAAAAAGCGTACAGTACCTATAATCATTTTCATGTATTTCGCATACACCATTTCAAATGCAAAAATGTATTTTGGGGTGGGTTGGTATACACATGCACCTTTTATGTTTACTATTGCTTAAGTTTTAGTAATGATGGACATTAATTCGTGGAGTGGGTGTAGTGGTTTATCTAGGAAACCTGAATAAGTAATCCTATTTTATGCCCTTGTCCGGTCAAAATCAATATTATCCATACAACGGCATAATAATCATATCCATAATTCAGTCGTAGCACATGCTGTCACATTAAGCAGGCTACTTCTCCGGCCCCCTAGTAAAGCACACCGAGTTCTCTAAACAAAACCAAGCCTCCAGCAACCTGGGAAATCCCCCTTGCTTTTGTTTTGATTTCGTCCTAGAACTCCTGTAAAGCACTGTAAGAACGGCCAGTTCTTAGTGACATCTTTATTGATGTCTTATGTCCAACCTTACGTCAAACCCAGGTACCTTTCAGGTATAAATATACCAACGTTGCCTTAAGCAAACACACGGTGGTGATTCTGGAGCAGAGCAGCTATCTACTTGCCCGAAAGCCCAGCTGATGCGAGAGCCCACGGATGCTGCCCTTCCTCCCTGACGCACTGAGAGAGACGCTGTCTTTTCTCCTGCCGAGAAATCCAGCTCCGGTCTTTCCAGATACCTTAGCGGGTTACTGGGATATCGAGTCCTGAGAAAGAGATACCAGACCTCCTGCTTTCTATTACCCAGGTACGGAACTGACTAAACCCTTACAGAGAATTCTTGAGTCAGATTCTTGGCAAAACAAACTTAACTTAAACTGCTACTTAATTACTCCCTCCCACGTATTAGGCTTAGGTCAGGTACACCGAGGTAGGCGTATTTAGAAGCACCAGTTGAGTACGATTAGTGAATGTATATATGTATGTATATATTTTATCTATTTTAAAGTATCATATGGCTAAGAAACCATATCACTGCTTTTACAGTATTATTTTATAATCCTCCTTTTACTGTATGCACTTTACTTTACCATGAGCATTACAATCGTGGCAATTCATTTCTCTTGTATGAGGAAGAAGACTGCTCAATAAATAACACCTTTTATTGAAAACGCCCATCTCTCTTTTCTCTGCATTCTGGTGAAACTAAGTACGCACATTTGACTGAGTGAAATAGCTGTCTATTGTTTTCACATGACTCTAGAGATACACTCTTATTCAGGGAGAGCAAAGTTGTCATGTTTTATGGTTGTCAGAAGCTAATCCCTTCTTGTCTATCCAGGGAGGTTAAACTCCTCCTCATTTATTCGAGAAAGTTTCTAGTGACCTCTGAGCTAGCTGGCAAACCTTAAGTCTAATATAGTCAGTAGAGACCTAGATAACCTCAGTCCTACGTCTACACTGCTGAATATATTATTCCAATGCGCAGAGCCTATTGGGAATATAGGAACTACACTACAAGGGGAGCACAGAAGGTGAGGCCTGTGTCCAAGAGTGCAGTGGACAGGACTTCATAAAGCCTCTCCCCCACTGCACTCTTAGACACAGGCCTCATCTCCTCAGCAAATTTCACAATCATGAAAGCCATTTTGACTTTCCTCACCTCCTCTGCACCTTTTGCAATCATGTCAGGTGTGTTTCCTCATATTAGGAATCACATTGTGTTTTTTTATTGTTGCTTTCTGTATTTTTTTTCTTAATGCTTCGTTAAAATTTTCTGCTGCATACAGGAATTGTATTTTGTAAAAAAACTGAGGTTTCAGTAGTGAAATGGAATGCTTGTACATATAACCTGTACTCAGTTTTCTTAATGTTAATATAAAAACGATTAAAGGGCAAATCAATGGCTTTTACATTTTTTAGAAGGAATAAATAGTGTCTGCATGATTAAATAAATATTTTTGAACCTTTCACAATGATGTCACCTTTAGGCCTCTTTAAAAAACAAGTTAGGGTTGCAGATGAGTTAAGGATTGTCCAGAGGTACAGAGGAGGTGACACCTGTGTTCAAGACTGTGTAGTGTAGTTCCTATATTCCCAATAGGCTCTGCGCATTGGAATAATATCTTCAATAGTATAGACGTAGGACAGAGGTTAACTAGGTCTTCTACTGACGATATTAGACTTAAGTTTTGTGTGCCAGCTACCTCAGAGTTCACTAGAAACTTTCTCGAATAGGCGAGGAGGAGTTTAACCTCCCTGGATAGACAAGAAGGGATTTAGTTTCTGACAACCATAGAACATGACAACTTTGCTCTCCCAGATCAAGAGTACATCTCTAGAGTCGTGTGAAAACAAAAGACAGCTATTTTACTCAGTCAATACGTGCATACTTAGTTTCACCAGATTGTAGAGAAAAGAAGAGACGGGCGTTTTCAATAAAAAGGTGTTATTTATTGATCAGTCTCTTTTCTCATACAAGAGAAATGAATTGCTACAATTGTAATACTGATGGTTAAGTAAAATGCATACAGTAAGAGCAGGATTATAAAATAATACTGTAAAAGCATTGATATGGTTTCTTAACCATATGTTACTTTAAAATGGATAAAAGATATACATACATATATACATTGACTAATCGTACTCAACTGGTGCTTCTAACTACGCCTACCCCGGTGTACCTGACCTAAGCCTAATACGTGGGAGGGAGCAAGTAAGTAGCAGTTTAAGTTAAGTTTGTTTTGCCAAGAATCTGACTCAAGAATTCTCTGTAAGGGGTTAGTCAATTCAGTACCTGGGATTTAGAAGGCAGGAGGGCTGGTATCTCTTTCTCAGGACTCGGTATCCCAGTCACCCACGAAGGTGGGCTGGAAACGCTGGAGGCTGGATTTCTCGGCAAGAGAAAAGACAGCGTCTTTCCTCAGCGCGTCAAAAAGGGAGGGGCAGCGTCCGTGGGCTCTCGCATCAGCTGGGCTCTCCGGCAAGTAGTCGCTGCTCCAAGCTCATCACCACCGTGTCTTTACTTAGGGCAGTGTCGGTATATTTATACCTGAGAGGTGCCGGGTTTGACGTAAGGATGAACATAAGACGTCAATTAAGAACTGGTCGTTCTTACATTCTTTGCAGGAGTTCTCGAACGAAATCAAAACAATAGCAGCGGGGATTTCCCAGGTTTGCTGGAGGCTTGGTTTGTTTAGAGAACTCGGTGTGCTTTCTAGGGGGCTGGAGGAATAGTGCTTGCTTAATGTGACAGCATGCGCTATGACTGATTTATGAAACGGGTTTCTGTGCCGTTGTATGGATATTAGTGATTTATAACCGGACAAGTGTCAGAAATTGGAGTATCGATACAGGTCCCTATATAAACACACTACACCCACTCCACGAATTCATGTCCATATTTACTAACCTAATCAATAGTAAACATAACTAATAGTGCATGTGTATACCGAACCACCCCAAAATACATTTTTTTGCATTTGAAAATGGCATATTCGAAATACACGAAAATGAGTATAGGTACTCTATGCATTCAAGCAGTGTAATCATTCAAAAAAGATGCACAATTTATATCAGCATGAATGATTTGCGAAAATAACACATGAAATGGCTCTTAATACAGAAGAAAAAGGGTGAGACCAATTTATCACATATAAATACAATTACTTGTAAATACGCTAGAGGCTGAGGTAATGTATTGTCTCTAGAGTTCCTAAAATAGAAGCTCTGTTCTCTAGGAATAGTTCTACTTTAAGCAGAAGATAAGTGCCAAAAAGTCAATATTTTGGATTTGGGAAAAAGGTTTTTGTTTTCAGGGGAAGAAGGAAAAAATTGTCAGTAGCTTTGTTTTTAAAGCTGAAGGCCAAATTCAGAGTTCAGGGAACGCTGTGTGCACGTTTGTTTAAAGTCACTCTCTCTGTTCTGGTGAAAACATCATTTCAGACAGATTTTCAAAAAAACAGTTTACCGCTTCAGGTGAAAGTTCGACCAAGTTGGAGAATGTCGCTACCATGCAGTCGTGCGCATGTTCGCTTTCAGTGACGTTTTGATCAGCATTGCTTACAGAAGGCTGTACCTGGTTGATGCTGCTCTCATCTTGTACTTCACTACCCTTCCATCGTAGTGGTGAAGTCTCCACGAATGCCGTCATCAGGATTGGTAGCCGCTGGGGACAGCACAATGCATGAGCCTTTACTGGACCCAACAAAGTATCTGCATCCAATGGTACTTCTGATTGTAGTGTAAGACATGTGTCCAACACGCATTCCTCGCCGCATAGCATGCATCTCAATACAGGTAAGACACAATTCCGACATATGGGTCTGAACGAAAGAAACCAGGTCATATTTAGATCTCGTAGCCGGGCTAATCCAAGGACTTTAGTTATGCGGTCCCGATAGCGTATAGCTAGGATCGTTTCTTCCATTGTTGCTGGAGCCTTGTCTGTGACATGGCTTGCCATAACGAATCAGGAGTAGCAAAAATAAGATGCCAGCTACGAGTCCCAACAGGAGTGGAAGTCCGCTAAAGACAGAATGGACGAAATTGGGAAATATTCCCAGGACTGCTTTGAATGGAGTCAACAGTCCCGAAAAAACGGTCTTAAATACACTTGCGATACCATTTGTATCAGAAATATTTAAGATTTCGCTTAGCATTTCTGCGAAGTGTAGGGGGCAATTTGTTGATAACAATGCATGTATCTCTCCCGTTGTCCTTGCAACTTGGAGATCATACGTTTCTTTTGATGACGTCAAGTGAACTGGCGTCTGTAGGAGCACAGTCTCCATTCTGCTTAAAGTATCAATTCGAATAGAAGAGATATTCAAACTGGGCCAAATTTTTCCCTCCCTGTCTGGAGTGTCATTCGGGAACAATACTCGCTCACAGCAAGTGACCATGGTACTCACGCTTACTAGATAAGGTTTTCCTGGCAGTAAGCCACAACATCTGTGATCTACAATTAGAATGTAACTCCCGTTAGAAAGTCTTCTAAAGAATGATTCTATTTTTGTTGCAGGTGTGCCGAGTTGGTGACATGAAAGGTTATTTGAAGTCCCCTCACAGGCCCCATGTAAACTTATACCCTGACACAGAAGTATACCACTTAGTGATTTTTCACAATTGTTACCACTAAGAAATACACTCTGTCCTTTTTCACTATAACATGTGTGTGTATAAGGTAGGTTCCATGTTGACTTAATGTATCCTTTACCCAACCTTTCATACTGGCCTGCCTGTATATATTTCTGGCAGTATCGAAATTGGAAAGTCGTTATCGGAATAGTTATGATTCCATGTATTATCCATTCAATGACAGGTCGTTCTGACATTGTCAATGGTAATCTCTCAAGTTTTTCAATGCTCAGAATTGTATAATCTGCACCCTTTTGTGCCAAGCTGGTTTGTGTATCAGTAAGGTTAAAGATACCGAATAATGACGTTGTGTTGATTAAACGCCAAGGCACGTAGCCTGAACGCAGATTTTGTAACGTCCAGCCAAGCTGTACAATAGAACGCAATTGAGACTGACCGTGTTGTAACATCAGTAAGTCTTGCTCTATTATATCGATTGCAGATGATACAATACTGTCCAGTGAATATATTGTGGAAGACAGAGTCATTAACCCATTGTTCACAACAGAAAGTGATTTTTCCAAATTAACAAGGTCAATTTCCCGTATTTTCTCTGCTGTTTCAATTTGAGTTACTTTCCAAGCTTCGTTGTAAGCTGCATATATAGAGGCCACTATGAAACGTTTTTTACGCTGTTTGCGTGGTCCCATAATGAAATCACGCAAGTCAGCACCTTCTTTAAGTAAAGTCAAGTGTTGCTTAATTTCTGCCAGTGTGGATGTTCGTAGCCATTCGAGGCATAGTTTTCCTACACTGTATGTAGTTATAATCCCTGGATGTTGTCTCTGGGAGTATCTAGGGTCTGGCCTGGTTATTGTGAACCCCTGTTTTTTGTTCAGGAATCTATCTTGACAGTTATTCGTTTCTGTGGGCCAGATCACCCATTTTTTCCAATCAGGATGTGTTCTGTTTTGGTTTAAAATATGGGATACGTCTATCTCATCATCTGTAGTGTTATTACTGTCAGGTGTTGGTTTTGGAATAGACGGTTTGTTTAAGTCTTTAATTTTGGCTAGGCCAAAACAGGTTGTTTGTTGAATTGTGTCATTCAAGAATATAATTTGTTCTAGGATCATGCAGGCTCTAAACAATGATTCTATACCTTTGACCTGCCAATCTCTTGTACCCCAGATTGTTTTCGTTTCAATGTTATTGTTCCAGAAATCAAAACCAAATGTATTCATTTTGTCAAAAAATGTCTCTGAATACATTAATTTTGTATTTGTAAGCATGGTTTTCATTCCTGTCTTATTTAACAGTTTGAAATAAAACGTTTCTGCATTACTTGTGTTAAACCCTGAGAAATATGGAAATTTTTCATAAAACGTTTTCGAACTACCTTTTGGTGGAGTTGCACAATGTTCCCATTGGTTATAATTAAAAACATTTCTAGGTTGAGCAGATTTATGCAGATAATGGTTACCATAGTGGTTGTAACAGTACATCTGGTCATAATTAGATGAACCCTGTAAATAATCATGTTCTGTAAATTTAGCTGATATCACTAGATCTGACATCATATCATTAATACTTTCAAAGTCCCAATCATCAGCGAATGTGCTTGATTTTACAAAGTCACTTAATGAAATCTTGAATTGATGAGGATACTTCAGGAGCTCAACAGGGCCATACATTTCGTAATCAGTTTTGTCCCATGCTACCCCACCGGGTATAGGATTGGCTGTGAAGTTTACTGAAGAAAGTTATCTTTTCTCGATGTGTGAAGACTTGTGTGGTTTCAGGACCAAGTTGATTTTCTGACTTGCTGTGTCCATTGTGACATATTTTCCCTCAATAAAATGTCCCAAGTATAGTACCAGGATGAGCCAAAGTAAGAGGACAAATACACCTTGTGCCACCCAAAATTCAATCCATGGAGAATTCAGATAGGTTTCTTGTAGTTGATGAAAGAGTTCTTTTGCTTTGTCTTTAAAAGTCTTTGATGTTGTCGGCTGTTCCTCAGGCTCGCTCGGATCCTCAGAAAAGTCATCGAAGTTGATGAAATAGCCTGATGCAGTTTTGTCAATTGTTTCAATTGCTTCTGGATTTCTTTTTGTTTTTGGAATTTTCTTTGTTGCATTAGCATAGTCAGTGGTTACATCATTGTAGACTGGTGTTTCTGAATGTAAGATTTGGATTTGGGTTTCAAGAGGTTTAAGTTCCATGGCTTTGTTGCATAGTCCTTGTTGATTCACTGTAGGTTTATCAAATGTGATTAGTCTCTCAGTTTGAACCTCTGTGTTTGTAGCAAACTTTGGTGTTCTGCTATTTCTTGGGAGTCCACTTGGCCTACTACTTATTATCGGCCACATGATTGTGGTTTAACCAGGTCGATTGATACAACTCGGTTCTCCTTTTTACCAGCAAGGGGCGGTAATACAACTGATGTTGTCCCGTTGATAGCTAAGACAGGTACTGCTTTTCTGTAAGAAGGCCCAAATTCCTTCTTTACCGCGATCTTCTCTCTGACCAGATCCCCGATTTTTGGAATCCAGACAGGCCTTGCTGGGACAGGTGGTTTTTCTTCAGTGGTTGTTGGCTGTTGTTTCAATTTTATGTTGCTTAGGTCTTTTCTTGTTTCATTTAAGTCCTGTAAAATAGCCAAACGATCTTTGATATCAAAGCATTTTTCTTTAACCACTGAAGTTTGACTATCGCGGTCCTGGATTAACATTCTAGTCCCAAACAATAATTCGTACGGACTGAGACCTCTCAGAGAATTTCTTGGCAGATTATCAAGACTACGTTGGACACTTATTAAATGTTTGACCCACCCAGCCCTCGAACCTAATACCTTTGCCGTTATAGATTGCTTTATGTCACGGTTTTTTCTTTCCACAATTCCGTTTCCCTCAGGATGAAAGGGACAAGAGTACCGCAATGCAATGCCCATGCTGGTCATGGCCTCCTTATAAGCTCGAGAGCTAAAAGCAGGACCCTGGTCAGAATGTAGCATGCCAATTGCGTATGTGCCGATAAAGACAAGCAAATCTTTTATAACAGTTCTGGCGTCAGCCGAGCGCTGGGGCCACATCCAAATAAATCTCGTGCATGAATCCACTGCGACCATGATATATTTATAGTTGCCATCCCTTTGTAAGGGACCGCAGTGGTCCAGGTAAACACATGCTAATGGTTTATCCGAGATTAGAAGGGGCGTCTGTGCTGGTCGTTTCACGGTTGATACCTTCATCCTTTGGCATATTTTGCATTCTAGAACATAGTTCCTAGTTTGTCTTCTCATGTGTGGCCACCAGTATCTCTGTTTTAATAGCGATACTAAGGCTGAAACACCAGCGTGTACAGATGCGAGCCCTTCGTGTGCCGCTATAATGAGTCCTAATCTATATTCCATGTTTGGAATCGCCCTATCCCCCACTCCAGGGATTCGAGCAAATGGAACGTTATTCACATCAGTTATGTATGAGTACTTTACTGGAAAGCCTTTCGGGAGTGTTTCTATCGCATCTTTTACTGTAGCGCTGACAGCTTTTAATATTTTGCTGTCTATTTTTGTTTTTGACCGGGTGACAGCGGCTACGGAAGCCGTTTGGACAGCTGCCTTCTCTGCTTCATCAGCCAATGAATTCCCTGCAACATGAACGCCATCACGTTGATGGCTCAGTATATGTATCACGTGAGTCTTTTGTAGTTCCTTTTGTAAAAGAACTACTTGTTCCCAAAGCGTTTTGTGCTTGATTGTGCCACCTTTTGCGTCTTTGAAACCGTTCTCAACCCAGATCTGCAAGTATTCATTATAAGATTGCACGCAATAATATGAATTGCACACTATGAGTGTGGGGAATTCGCGATCGGTATTTTCAAGCGCCATCTTAAATGCTAGTAGTTCTGCTCGCTGAGCTGTACAATCTCCTAGAGATTGTGTTTTAGTGACCAGTGGTCTAAATTTTCCTCCGTGCCAATGACCTTTAACGATCGCGCACGCAGCACTGTAAGCTTGTTTACCCCCAACTGCGGGCTGTGCTGATCCGTCTGTATATATTATACAGCCGTAGTGTTCTAGAGGCAGGATTTCGGTCGGCAGAGGACATTCAAATTCATATTGGAGAAATTCTTGTGTTTTTAAATTAGGATCAAATTCGTATACCACGTCTGTTGCAGCAAGAGAATTAACCCACTGTATCCATCTCGGATGTAATGCTTTAGCATTTGGAATGCTTGCCTTTGTTACCGCCTCTAGGGCTGGTATTGGTGTAACGATGATTATTCGTTTACCCTGTGCTAGGGATCTTTCTTTCGCTACAGCAGTCTGTACCGCGGTTAGAATTTTTTCCATTGGGCTAAATTTTATTTCAGCTTTTGAGGACAAATGAGATTTGTAAGCTATTGGTACCGTTTCTCCCTCATTTGAGGTTAGGTATGTGAATCCGCATCTTCCTGGGATGACCCGAATCACAATGTTGCGTGTGTTATCGCGTGTTTGCAATTTTGTTTTAGCTAACATGTCTGTTTGCATGATCTCAAAATTTCTGTGTGTTTTTGAGTCCAATTGATTGTTTTAAAATCTGGTTTTATTAGGTCATAGAGAGGTTTAACTCTCTCTGCATAATTTAGAATGTAAGTTCTTCTGAAATTCAGGAAACCTAGAATTGATTGTAAGTTTTTCAGCGTTCTTGGTGCTTGGATTACAGCGCATTTCTCTAAGAAATTGTCAGCCAGGCTTTTGCCTTCACTTGATAATTCATATCCTAAAAACAGGACAGTCAGATGGGCAATTCTTGACTTCTTGAAGTTGAATTTGTAACCCTCTGCTGCGAACCCAAGTATTTTGGTGTTCACTCTTTTCAAGTGAGTATCCAAGTCATCATCTGTTAGATAGATGTCATCGACATAAGATAATGCCTCATCATCTTACAGTTGTAGTAACTCTGTTGCTCTCGCTGAGAATAATCCTGGGCTGTTCTTGAACCCCTGTGGCAAACGACAGAAATTTTTCTGCGAGCCATTTATTGAGAAAGCGGTCAAATATCTGCTTTCAGGTGCTATATTTTGACAAAAGAATCCATTAGAGATGTCTAATGTTGTTTTGTATTTTTTGCGCACTATGCTATTCATTAGTGCTGCACTGTGTGAGTTTTGTACTGCAAAGGTTTTGCAACATGAGTTAAGGTGTCTGTAGTCCAAAACTAGACGATATGAATCATCTGGCTTGGAGACAGGAAACAAAGGATTGTTCATTTGTGAGGTGCATGTTTCAATCACCCCCTGGTATTCAAGTTGATCTAAGATCTCCCTGACCTGTTTTTTAGCTTCTTGCTTAATTGGGTACTGCCTCTGTGCAGTTGGTTGTGATTTTAACTGGATTTTGTGAGGAAAAGAGTCCTCATCCCATCCCACATGGTTTTTATATAATGCAGGAGCTTGGGCTACTGCCCACTTTCTTGCAAGTGTATATTTTTTATGAATTGGAATGTGATTTGAGACGGCAGGCATAATCATTTCTTCGCCATGAGGGCACTCCCTGACAAACTCCGGTGGCCAGTCTTTCTCAGCTAAAAGGATGTCATAGCCTTTGGAGAGTTTATCCCAAAATAGACCCCTTATTTTCCTAGTCTTATCTCCCTCTATACGTAATGTTATTTCGTATATTTTATGAGGTTTGCTAACTCTGGTGTCTGCAGTTTCCACCTGAATGTATTCATTCGTGTCCACTGTCTCCAGATGATTCATCAGGATCTTGCGAGCTATGCTCACTTCTGCTGCGCTGTCTAGCATTGTCTGAGCCCACTCTCGGTTTTTCAGCTGTGTCCTCAGGATCCTCGGCATGTTTGATTACTTTAATACTGGCTACCTTCTTCTTTGGAAATTGTAACTTTTTATTTTGATGAGCAGGTTCCTTGTCTTTGGACTTGAAGTGCTCTTCCCTTTGTTCTGACCGTCCTCTTCTTTCCGATTTCTGCGAGGAAGTCTGAAAAGATCGAGATGGACGTGTATCAATATCTTGATATCTATCAGGTTTCTTCAAATTATCCCTATTTCTAAGGTTGTACTTTTTCTCAGAGGGCTCCCTCTGGGGAGACTTGTGTCCTTGGTCCGGCGATCTTTCTCTCCGCCGAGGAGACCTTCCTCTGGACTGAAATCTTTTTTCTTTGGGAGTGGTTTGTTTATTTCCATCCCAGCTCTTTTTTGGAGAGGTTAGATTATTTTTAATAAATACCTTTTCAGGATTTTCGGTTAGTTGGGGTTTCACTGGTTTCCCACCCAAACTATCTCTTCCTAGTTCTTCATAGGATTTTTCTATGATTCTGGCAAGTTCAAATGGTTGTTCTGCTAGATCTGTTTCTTTCAACTTCTGGCGGATCGCCACAGATGCTGCTTCTCCTTTTATGTTGGATAACAATAAAGCTGAGACCTGCTTGAAGTCTTTCAGTAATTTCATACCCAGAGTTAAAGCAGGCTCTGGACCGTATTCATTTTGAATCTGTTTTAGCACATCTGGTATTACCGCCATAGACGGAACACCATGTGTTTTTGTGTAAATGGAAGCAAAGACTGTGCCCCAAGTATCACAGTCCTCCACATGTGGTGTGATCCCCATTGGAAGGCAGATAGTCAGAATTCTGTGTTTCTCAGTAGGGGTAGTATCCGGAAATACTGTCTCAATTTGAGTGATTTTCTGTGCTAACCAGAATGGAATTTGTTCCCGTTTAATGGGTACTTTGCCTAGACAGGACTCTATGTTCTGTGGTGTTATTTTATTTGTGTTCCCCTGATGAGGGGTCTGCTGTGGAATTTTAATAGCTGGTTGGACTGTTGAAGTCCGCATTACATATTGGACTAATTGTCTGTGTATTTTAATCAGTTGTTTTAGCTGTACTAAAAGTTCTGGTATTGACATTTTTTCAATGTCTGGATGTGGTGTGTAGCTGGCTAGAACCGGCCACGTTGCTCCTCGTCTACCTAGTGGACCGAGCCTGGTGATGTGATCATTATGTTTTAGGGCGCCTTTAAACCAGACCAGGTGCTCTTGGTATTTTAATGGGATTTCCACCTCCTCGAAAGGAGTGTAGTCATCCGGTGGTTCCTCTATTTTGTAATAGTGGAACTCTTTTGTGACAGCGTTTGCTGCTGAAAAGTTTATCCATGAATAGAATACCTCTGTCTGCCGATATTCGTGTGCCTCAATTACGAATATGACTGTACCACCTCTTGGTGTTAGTCCATTTTCTATAAGTTTAAGTGTTATAGTTTTTCTTATGCTGACCGGGATGATTATTGCATCCGGGTCCTGCTGTAGGAGACTTGTTTCTTCTGCTAGGAGTTGAGCTGCTAATCTAGCTGTCTCCCTATCCCCTTCACCGTCTGACATTTTACTGACAGGAAGGTTTTTTGTTGCAGATCAGGTTTCCAAGGAAACAAAGATTAGGTGCACAATATTTTGGAACACTGTATCCTTCAACGTTGAATAAACCAAAAACCATACATAGGAGTCTCCTCCTACTAAGTTTGGCGGATTTTTTAACCTTTGACCCACTCCAGACGTCTTTGGAGTATTTATGGGAGAAAGGGTCTGTGTGAAAAAGCACGACTGAGTTACTCTAATGCCTTGCGTTAGTTTTATCGCCTTACCAAACGTTGGGTGCCATGTAGTGTAGTTCCTATATTCCCAATAGGCTCTGCGCATTGGAATAATATCTTCAATAGTATAGACGTAGGACAGAGGTTTACTAGGTCTTCTACTGACGATATTAGACTTAAGTTTTGTGTGCCAGCTAGCTCAGAGTTCACTAGAAACTTTCTCGAAGAGGCGAGGAGGAGTTTAACCTCCCTGGATAGACAAGAAGGGATTTAGTTTCTGACAACCATAGAACATGACAACTTTGCTCTCCCAGATCAAGAGTACATCTCTAGAGTCGTGTGAAAACAAAAGACAGCTATTTTACTCAGTCAATACGTGCATACTTAGTTTCACCAGATTGTAGAGAAAAGAAGAGACGGGCGTTTTCAATAAAAAGGTGTTATTTATTGATCAGTCTCTTTTCTCATACAAGAGAAATGAATTGCTACAATTGTAATACAGATGGTTAAGTAAAATGCATACAGTAAGAGCAGGATTATAAAATAATACTGTAAAAGCATTGATATGGTTTCTTAACCATATGTTACTTTAAAATGGATAAAAGATATACATACTGTAGTAAAGAAGCACTACACATTGAGTAAGATGTGATGATTTTATTAGTTATCAATCATCCGGTGCCCCCAGCTGGGTAGCATCATAATGCCAATGTTCCAAGGCTGCCTCCAGGCTGACAGCTAGGGTTAAACCGAGGTGGTGGAGAAGGGAGGGGGGAAACGGCAACAAGGAAGTAAGGACGATTAAAGTTACAACACATCTTTTTCCCTAAGGGAACAAAAGGGTAGGAAAGGGGAAGGACGAAAAGGGAAAGGCAGGAAGGTAAAACATGTGTCCCCGAAACAGGCCTATGCAGAAAATACAATACCAAGGGGAAGGCCTCGGGATAAACATTAATGGCTGGACAGAATCACCTCATGCTATACTGACGGTGCCAGGCTGGGATGCTCTTTTTCCTTTGACTCTCCCTGCGGTGCCCTAGCTCCCTTGCTCTGTCGCTGGAACCAGCCCTAACTTCCCTTAACTTGTTTCCCTCTGTTGTGACAGGAACCACCCTATCCTGACTCCACACTCTCCCATCCTGCATTACTACCACGTTGCTCTTGACTTCTCTTATCCTCCCTGGAGGGTAGAACCTGTCTTCACTTTTCCCCATTCTCACAACTGAGTTTCTTTTCTCTAGCTCCCCACTTCTTGTCATACCACTCTTTATATTTGTCTTGCTTGTCTTCAATTCTCTTCTTCACCTCTCCAGAGTCTATTTCTAGACGACTTCTTCTTTCCATCCATTGTGGGGACAGCTTAGATCCAGCTTTCCTCCCTCTCATAAGTTCGAAAGGTGAATGCCCTGTTGTTGAATTAGGGGTGGTATGGTAAGCCCACAACGTTTCCACAATAGCGTCTTCCATATTTTTTCCTGATCTTCCTGCCAACATGATGCTCTCCTTAAGTAAACGATTTGCCCTTTCCACTTTGCCATTGGCCTTGGGACAGTACAACGGCGTGCGGACGTGGGAAATTTAACAATCTTTTAAGAATTCAGTCATTTCTTCTGAAACCAGCTGGACCCCGTTGTCTGTTATTATAGTAGCGGGAAACCCCTCTCTCGTGAACACCTCTTTCAAGAAACCTATCAAAGCTTTGGTGTTGATGTTAAGCACGAATTTATGAGAGATCCAGTTGGTAAAGTAGTCTATCAGCACCAATAGATACATCTCCTTTGATCCTCTTCCATGAATCGGTCCTGTGATATCAAATCCCAGTTTACTCCACGGAGCCTCAGGTACTTCAACTGGTATTAATGGAGCGTGCTTGGTGATTTTTGACTTGTCGCTGATGCTGCAAGCATAACAGTCCCGAACTTTTTCCTCCATTTCACGGTCCATCTCTGGGAACCAATAATCTGCTCTTAATCTATTCTTGCACAAACTTCTGCCCAGGTGGCCTTCATGGGCTAAGTTGATGACTTGCTGCCTCACTCCCTCCGGAGGCACTAGTTTCCCTGACTTCATGACAAAGTTCGCATCAATAGAGAGATCCTCTCTTACATTCCAAAACGGTTGGATTTCTCTTTCCAGCTCCTTGCACTTTTTTGGCCATCCCTTGACAATGTACTCCTTAACCTTCTTCAAAGTCTCATCTTTTCTTAAGTGCTCTTCCCACTCTCCCTTCATCACAGCAGTTACATTTATCTCCAAGATGTCATCTTGCACTTTTTCCTCAGCTGTTTCATCGGAGACCGGAGCTCTAGAGAGGAAGTCTGCCACTCTGTTAAGTTGTCCAGGAATGTAAACTGCTCGGAAATTATACCCCTGTAGGCCCAAGACCCACTTGGCTATGCGTGGGGTCATGTCCTCCATATTCTTCTTGCTGAATAGTGGGACCAATGGCTTGTGGTCCGTGTGTACCTCAAATGGTACCCCCCACACATAGAACTTGAAGTGTTTGATGGCCCAGAATACTGCCAGAGCCTCCTTCTCCACTGTAGAATAATTTGCTTCTGGGGGAGTAAGTGTCCTTGACGCAAAAGCAATCACCTTGAGTTGTTTTTCCACCTTCTGTGATAATGTTGCTCCTATTCCCTTGTTGCTTGCATCGGTGGTTATTACAATTTCTTTTCCTTGATCAAATTTGCCAATGAAAGGGGCCTGAATTATAGCATTCTTTATGTCTTTAAACGCCTCTTCCTGCCTTTCACGCCACTCATCGTACTCAACTGGTGCTTCTAACTACGCCTACCCCGGTGTACCTGACTAAGCATGGGCGGATCCAGCGGATCTCGCGTACGCGAATTTGCGTATTTACGGATTCGCAATCCGCAAAATCCGCGAACTCTCGCGGATTAGCGGATTTTTAAGTTTTTTGTGTTGGCGAGCGTTCGCGAGGATTTGTGGACCATTTCGCAATTGCGAACTTACTTTTTGGCTCGCAACGGCCGCGACTATGTTGTTTCTACGTCTGGTTTATCATCACAGGTTCACAGCACCCTCTGTTTCACCACTGCCACCCTCTGGTACACCCATGCCACCCTCTGGTACATCCTCACTAAATGTTTATGCTTTGACAATTGCCAACAATGAAAAGGTGAATGACCACCAAGAAAGAATAAGATACTACTTTACTTTTGGTTTGGATAGGAGGACAATCCATTCTACTACTGTTGCAGGGACAAATCTGCACAAACCGAACTATGAACACTAAATAGTGCATTGTTTATCAATTATAATAGGCGCAGGTAGACTTTCTTTCCACTTACCTCAGTGATATCAGACTTTGAAGAACCCCCAATCTCCTTACTGACTAGATAGTGTGACAGAGTCATTTAGCTCCCTAAGTCACCGATGATTGATCCACAATGATCATTAGATTATCCTACGCAGGACAAGAGTACGGAGTCACAGTCAAGAAGTGTCAGAGGCACTCATGCTTGCAAAAATTCCAAAACCTTTAGCTCATCCACTCTAGTCTGGAGGACCAAAAACCACAGAGTCTATTTAAGTTTAAAAGCTTTATTAAAACTAAACACATTTATTAAAATCAACTTTGTCATAAAAGTAAACGTTTAACTGCAAATGGAAAAGTGCTTAGTGCTAACGATTAATTGGACACATTTCTTGTGGTCGAGCTGAGCTCTCACCTGGTTTGAACTTGAGCTTGACCCTGATCGTGTTCTTAGAAGTCAAGCTTCTGTTAGGAGAAAAAGTGTTGTGTGTTAAAAATAAAAAGCAAGCATTCATCAGTTGTGCCAAAAAGTGCAGCAAGACAACAGCCTTCCCTGGAAAAAGGGACATTTTTACTTTAGAGTAGACAGTTACAAATTATTACATGTATTTCGTTTTTTTAACATTTCTTTATTCCTCCTAGACCAAATATTATATAGTAGTGAGTGGTGTATTCTAACATTCTTAAATGTACTTTGTAGGTGGAACATCTGGTGGCGGGGCCAGCGCGGAGGTGGTGGTGTTGGACGCAGACTCTGGGGAGGAGGCGGTGCAAGTGCCGGACGTTCCTGTGAGGGTTCGCACGGTGGTGGCGGGAAGAGGTAAGCTATATATTCCTTACTTATTGACATTGAAGACTGCATAGTGTGCTTTCTGCACGGGTGTATTATAAATCAACCAGGTAGTAGCCTCCTCTAAATGTACTTTGACTTAGCTGTGATATATCCGGTTATTACGGTGGACACTCCGTACCTCTCTTAATAACTTTAGTTTAGTAGTAGTACGTCATTCATGTGTGGGTGTATCACTGTTCACTCAATAATAAGCAAAGCACCTAAAGTCATCCCATATGTCATCAAATACATCCCATGTGAAGTGATAGATAATCTAATTATTTAGCTTCTTCATTTTCCTTTTCTAGTACTCATTTGCACTGTAGGGTGAAAGGTAAATTAATTAAGCAGTAGCCCTTGTAACAGAGTATTCTCAGTGCCACCCGTAATAGAAAAGTAATAGCTTCACCACCTGCATGTACTGGACCGGTACAGTAACGCAAGTCTGTCTCACTCATCATGGTGTGCGTCTGTTTTTCTCGGGTGCAAGTTCACTGCGCTGGCATTCTGCCGGCTTGCATAAGATAACGTACCAATTTTCCTAAACAAGAGAGAAGAAGAAGAATAAGACTGGTGTACTGTCATAGTCGACTGTAATGGAAGTCCATAGTGGTCGTAGAATTTGTTCATTAAACTACCACTAATGTTAGAGCAAGGATGCAGAAGTGGGCGGTTAGATAGATACTTTCCTCAATAGTTATGTACTGTGCTTTCAATTTGCTACTTGTACTGTGACACAACTTTCGGCTCAATCACTTTGTGTTATTAATGTTAAGGAGCATTGGTTACAGACTATGTCTTTCTTTCTTCATATAGTTGCTCCTTCCAAATCGACATCACGGAGGGAGCAGGCTGGAATGGCCCGGCAACGGAGGCTGGATGCCACTGTAGCCGAATATCGGCGGCTGGTGGCCCTGGAGGAGGAGGAGGACACGCAGTTGACCGGTGCAACCACAACATCCTCGACTGGGACAGCTGCATCCTCCTCCGTGACCCCACGGGCTGCCAGCCAGCGCAGTGCTCCAGCGGTACGGAGCCGGGCTAACAAAGCCAACCGCCACCGCCAAGCAGCAAAAAGACCAGCTGCCCCCCACAGGAGCTGTAAAGCACGCCAGCGCCGCCTAGGAGTCAGAATGTCCTACCTGGAGCAGGAGGTCCTTAGGTACAAGAACTTGGTGGAGGGCCTCCGCTTTGACCTTGCCACCCTCCGCAAGGAGTATGATGCCCTGGCCGCAAAATTCACCAGCACCCTCCAGTAGTGGAGTGTCCCTTGCCCTTTTATTAGAGACTTTTGGGGGGTGGGATTTGGGAGTTGGGTTCTTTTTGGGACTTTTCAAAGACAATCGTTGGGGTTAGGGAGGGTCTTGAGGGACATTATTTTGTTAGGGCTACATAAATATACTTTTTTAAACTTTATCTGACCATACCTGTTTTTTACTGCTTTTCAGTCTGGTGGGTGGGGGTGTAACAGTAAGTTTGTTTTCCTGAAGAGTCCTAGGACTTTAGTAGTACTACCGTCAATCTCTCGTCTAGTCCTAATACTCCATTATACTACCTCCCACCAAACGCTTATCTTACCTGTAATTTGTGTTAGAAATTAGGGCTAGGCCCAGGGCTGGCTCCACGTGAAATGGGGATTAAGATTGGCAATCCTGGGCGGGTGAAATTTCCTCATTGCGGTGGTACTAGTGGTGTGACACAGTGGCAGTTGCATGCCTATGGAAAAAAAGAAAACGAAACCTGGTTTGTCCTTACTGTAGCATTACAACGGTTACGGTACGATCGAGAATATAGCAGGTGACAGTACACTAGAACAGTGCCACAATGTAGTCTAACAAATGGTAAAGTATTGCAAGTATAACTAGTACTTGCGTTGAATTTATTTGACATTGGCTCCTACTACTACAAGAAATAGTACTGAAGCTGAGTAAGTCTAGAATATATCCTCGTATTCCTTCACCAGCCTGTTGCTATGACCTTATCCTCCCCAGCAAGTGTGTGGAATTATTGATGTCATTTAGTCAGACATCAAGCAAAACCACACAGCCCGGGGGAAGAGGGTTAGGGTTTGGAAAATGGATGGGAATGGGGATTTCTTTTTGGGTAGGTTTTGTTGAGAGAAGAAAAAAAAGCACAGCATGGACAAACAATAATTGAAGATAAAGAAATCTTTGGGTACAAACTAAAGCTAACCACATGCAGTCACACTCATAGAAGAAAACAATGGATACTGTATCTGTATTCTGTATGTTGTTGGAGTTGTCCTGTTGAATTTGGTAAGTAAGTTGCATGCAGCAAACAATTCCTCTTATTAGCGGCACTCCTCCATTCCAGCTGACGCTTCGTCCATCAATGTTGGTGACCACTGACAGAAGACACCCTGTCCACTGCCTGCCTGGCGGATGTTGACTGAAACCCGGCCTGTAATTATTGAACGGAAAACAGGAAGTGCTATTACAATACCACTGATAAATAAATATAAGGTATGTACGCAGTGTGGTGCAAAAAGTCACACTTTGATTTCCCTAATAGTCAGTACAATATTTTTGAAATTGCGTACTCTGTCTGAGTCACCTTTTTAAGGATAAATAAGTATGGCCAAAATAATTTAGCGGATCTTTCCCCTCAAGCTAGGTGTACTGTAAACTGTGTTTTAGAACAAAATTTGACCTTCCCAGCAATGCTCCCACCAAGACCCTTACTAAAGCCAGTCGCAAAAATGTAGAAGACCCCCAATCAGATCTCCAAAAACGAGGCCTAGCAGAAAAATGGTGACAAAACGTACTTTGAAAGTAAAATTAGGCCCAAATACACCCTTACCCACCGTGGATTGTATTCAAACCACTTGCAAGCAAGCAAAAGTATCCATAGCCAGCATCGCTCCAAGAGTGCTCTAACACCCCAGAACTGAGTTGCAATAGAACACCCTGAAACACATGCAATCCTGCTGCTAGGGCTAACCCTAACGAACCCTAAGTTACAAAAAGTGCCAAAAGGTTTTTCCTTATGGATTTTGTCCTAAACACTTCTATCCGGTATTAGACCTTCACAGGAATGCCCCAAGAGACCCGCCAACCCACCCGCAAAAAAGCACGCGACAACACCCCCAAACAAGCAAAAAGCAAAATCTCATACTTACAATATCTCTCGACCTTCGGTCCAAACGCGCTGTGCAGCTAGGTCATCATTCATCATAACTCCTGTTTTCCACCACGGGTTTCCTGAAAAGCAAATGCAATCAAGATTAGACTGTCGCAGCAGTGCTTCGACAGAGACCCCGCAACCCACCCACAAATACCAGGAAGCCCCCCAAAACGCTACATTGAGCAAGATGTCAGAAGAAATAGCAAAAAAAAGGCTTTTCCTTATGGATTTTGTCCTAAACACTTCTATCCGGTATTAGACCTTCACAGGAATGCCCCAAGAGACCCGCCAACGCACCCGCAAAAAAGCACGCGACAACACCCCCAAACAGCCAAAAAGCAAAATCTCATACTTACAATATCTCTCGACCTTCGGTCCAAACGCGCTGTGCAGCTAGGTCATCATTCATCATAACTCCTGTTTTCCACCACGGGTTTCCTGAAAAGCAAATGCAATCAAGATTAGACTGTCGCAGCAGTGCTTCGACAGAGACCCCGCAACCCACCCACAAACACCAGGAAGCCCTCCAAAACGCTACATTGAGCAAGATGTCAGAAGAAATAGCTAAAAAAAGCCTTTTCCTTATGGATTTTGTCCAAACCACTTCTATCCGGTATTAGACCTTCCCAGGAATGCCCCAAGAGACCCGCCAACCCACCCGCAAAAAAGCACGCGACAACACCCCCAAACAGCCAAAAAGCAAAATCTCATACTTACAATATCTCTCGGCCTTCGGTCCAAACGCGCTGTGCAGCTAGGTCATCATTCATCATAACTCCTGTTTTCCACCACGGGATTCCTGAAAAGCAAATGCAATCAAGATTAGACTGTCGCAGCAGTGCTACGACAGAGACCCCGCAACCCACCCACAAACACCAGGAAGCCCCCCAAAACGCTACATTGAGCAAGATGTCAGAAGAAATAGCAAAAAAAGGCTTCTCCTTATGGATTTTGTCCAAACCACTTCTATCCGGTATTAGACCTTCCCAGGAATGCCCCAAGAGACCCGCCAACCCACCTGCAAAAAAGCACGCGACAACACCCCCAAACAGCCAAAAAGCAAAATCTCATACTTACAATATCTCTCGGCCTTCGGTCCAAACGCGCTGTGCAGCTAGGTCATCATCATAACTCCTGTTTTCCACCATGGATTTCCTGAAAAGCAAATGCAATCAAGATTAGACTGTCGCAGCAGTGCTCCCAGACCCCAAAACTCACCCACAAACACCCAGAACCCCGCCAAAGAGCACCTCAAAGGCAAGCAAGTCAGCAAAAACGGCAAGAAATTTCCGCCTCATATTTGGTCCAAAACACTTTTATCTGTTATTAGAGCTTCACAGCAATGGGCCCAGAGCTGTCAACTCACCCGCAAAGAAGTAGAACACCCCCACAAGTGCTGAGTCTTTCTTCATTGGGCGTAATCCAGCCCTCTGCTTTGAGGGAAATAGGAGGAGGAGGATAGAGGAGCATGTTCTTCTGAACTTGTGAACCTAAGGAATGTAGACTGCGGCACCTTCAAATCAATAAGCAAACAAGTGAAGACAGTTCTGCTGATGGGCTTGTTTTTGGGATTAGGTGATTAAAGTTTGAATTAAATTAACTGTGCAAAACAAAGAAAGACAGACACACAGGAATAAAAGTGAATAAGGACGAAAAAGAAAGTTATTGATTCATTGTCTCATTTTCAGGACTCTGTGTCAGGGAATAAGAAGAAGATTTCGTCATGATACTCTGCGAATTCAGGCAGGATGAGGTCAGCGTCACCGAACAGAGAACAAATCCCCTCATCTACGTTGCCGTCCTCCTCGTCTTCATGCGGCGTGCTTTCTCGTACTTTGTAATCTGGTGGTATGAGGTGCTGATTCATCTTGATCATTGTTAGCCTCTCCACATTTTTGGGCGAGAGGCGGCTCCGTTTGGGAGTTACAATGCCACCAGCAGTACTGAAAACACGTTCAGAAGACACACTTGCGAGTGGGCAAGACAAATAGTTTATAGCCAGGTTGGAGAGCTGTGGCCACAATTGTTTTTTCCCATGCCAATACTGCAATGGCTCATCATTAAGAAAGACCTCTGTTGAGTCATTCAGATAGTCCTGCACCATCGACTCAAGGTCCTCAGCGGTTCCTCCACTTTGCTTACTTTTTGCTGTGCCTGTGACCTTTTTTTGAGAACCATACCCAAGCAAAGTTAGCCAATCCGCTTCAGCAGCCACTGTTACTCTTGTGTGTGGTGCAGATGATCCGGTTGCCGGTGTCTTTAACGGCTGAGAGGTCACTTGTGCCACAGCCACAGGTGCAGAAGTGGATTCTTTTGACTGGGGATGGCCTGCTGATGCTGATGCTGATGTACTGCCTTTTCCTTCAATATCCTGCCGTTCTTTTTCAAACCTCTTGGCTGACCAGGCTAGCCAACGTTTGTACTTTTTAACATCTTCATCAGCAAAAGGAAAGAATGCTTGGCCTGCCAGCGCCTTTTTGTAGTGTGGATCCAGAATAGTAGCACAAATGTAATGTTGTTCTGAGTTGATCTTTTTAAGACGTTCATCACCACGTAGGCGCTCTTATAATTTCTCCGACAAAAGAAAAGGGTCTTTGTTTTTTTCATCTTTTTCTAACTCAGAAGACACCGCCTTCAGTTGGTGCTCCAGCATGCACAACAATGGGATAGCTTTTCCCAAATTACAGTCCTCCTGGCTGACTGCACGCGTGAAGAACTCAAAAGGACGAAGCATGTCTGTCAGGCTTTTAACTATGTCCCATTGCGCCGCACCCATCCGCAGGTCCTTCTGAGCTGTACCCTCTTTTAAGAAATAGTGATCGAGTACCGTATACTGCTCATACAGACGCTCAAGCATGTAGAAGGTTGAGTTCCAACGTGTTGCGACCTCCTGGATGAGTGCTTTCACTGGCATTCGACGTTCAAGTAGCAGGCTCCTCAGATGCTTCCGGGCCTTAAAAGAATGGCTGAAATGGTTGCACATTTTGCGGCAGGTGGCCATTACCTCGCACGCTGGACTGTCTTTATCACTCAATAATTTTTGAACTACCAGGTTGATACAGTGCGCCAAACACGGCACTCTGAAATAGTCACCCAGCGCCATGGCCTTAACTACATTGGCGCCATTATCCGTGGAAACATAACCAATCTTGCGTTTTTTTGGGGACAGCCAGTGAAAGACCTTTTTGTTAAACTCGTCCAAAATGTTTTGTGATGTGTGACTTTTCTCCAAGCCAAACATGGCTAGTGTTGCATGTTTACGAGCAGCTTTAAAAACTTGGTTCGGGTCAACACCTGCGTTTAGCTTTGCTTTAACACCTGAAAAAGAGACCCAGTGTGCAGTGATGCACATGTACTCAGCGCCTGCGCCACTGGTCCACATGTCTGTTGTCAGATGTATTGTGTGAACAGCACTCTTCTGCAAAGCTGCCCCAATCGCCTCCAGCACATCTTCATGTAGTGCTGGAACCGCAACTCTGGCAAAATAGAACCGGCTAGGAACCTTCCATTTAGGGCAGAGCGTTGCCACTAATTCTAGAAAACCTACCGCTTCTACAAAAGAAAAAGGGAGAAGGTCCACAGCTAGCATTTTAGCCAGCTTAGTGTTATACAGACGCGTCAGTGGGTGGTTGCGTTCATATGGCGCGTCTGAAGAAAACATGGTTCTAATGTTGCCCTGGACCAAGCATTTACGGGATGATAATGACTTCGTTGACCCAATTATGCTCGCTGGTGAACTTTTGCGCGTTGGTGTCTCACTCGCTACAACACTCTTAGTGTGCCTCACATGGGGTGTGCTGCTGACAGGGGTACTGGGTGTAAGTGAAGTGTTTGACACGTCTTCTTCCTCCTCGTCATCATCAGATGAAACATCAACGTTTTCTTGACTTCCAATTCGGGCTTCCTTGATCGCCTTTAGGTGCGCATACCATTGGACAGTGTGCTGTCTCCTAAGATGACCTCTCTGGCCTCCGGTACCATAGTTGGTACCAAACTTACCACGACTAACTGCAAGCTTACAAAGGGTACAAATGGCGAACTTTTCCCTTTTTCGGCAAACAGTAAAGAAGTCCCAAACTGGGGACTTGAAGTGTCTGTGGGGCCTGGAGGAGGCGGCGATACTGGTGGTGGTGGTCATGCTGCTAATGCCAGATGAAGTGGAGGATCTGGATTGCCCAACTTTTGTACGTTGTGCACTTTCACCGCCACTAATTAAGGTCGAGGTGGATGGAGGTCCCTTCTTGTGAGAAAGAAATATGGAAGCGGTACGAGTTGGTGTACTTAACTCCAATGATTGTGGTGTTTCCACTGCCTCCTCGTCGACAACATCATCATCATCACGCTCAGCAGCTTTTCGGGCTAGGGTCAAAATGTCTGTTTGCTGCATGCCCGCTGGGCTGCAGTGACCTTTATGATGACTGGGTCGTCGTTGTCAGAGTCTTCATCAGCAGCAGTATCCCCCACTTCTTGTTGAGCCTCATCATCACACTCCATAACTCTGAGACTTTGGACGAGCTTCCTTTTACGCTTAACTACCTTTGTCAGATCATGTGCCTCACTCTCAGACGGCAGTGGTGATGGTTCCCAATTTTGATCCGTATCATCAGAAGGAGGTGTGCTTGAAGAAGATGTAGACACCACCCTTGATCTCTTCCTTGCTAGGGGTGTGGAAGACAATGAATGATCATCAGGAGGAGTGTCTTCCTCAAATGATACCTCGCCTTGATTGTCGATTTCCTGATGTGCCCCTACTTCGGGAGGAACAACTATTGTGGGCACTTGTGACCCTCCATGCACCTCTGCTTGCGCATCTCCTTGCGCTGCCTCCCCTTCCACATGTACTTGGGCTTGTACTTGCACATGTGGTTTTTGTTGCGGCTGTGGTTGTTCAACACTCGTCAGATGAGTTACAACAACCTGTGTTGATTGAGGGACATTGCTGCTACTTTCTTGCGATGAGTCAACATCACTGGTCGATTTATTTATTTATTTATTTATTTATTTAACAGATTTCTAGAGTGCATGGCTGTCCGTGAGGGTCCCAGCGCTAAGTGACAAGAGCTTTCTGCGGGGGGGTCTCACGGGAATAGCCATGTTTTGAGCGCTCTGCGGAATGAGAGCAGGTTAGGTTGGGCTCTGATGTCAGGGGGAAGGGTGTTCCAGAGTTTGGATGAGTTGTATGAGAACAATCGCCCTCCTGAACGAGCTTTCTTGATTCTGGGTATGGAGGCTAGGTTGCAGTTGGAGGAGCGGAGAGTTCTTGTGGTGGTATGGGGTGAGATCAGGTTTTGTAGTACAGGAGGGGCCTTGCCGTGGAGAATTTTGTAGGTGGTACAGAGAGCCTTGAACTTTATTCGTTCTTGGACGGGGAGCCAGTGTAGAGCAGCTAGGGCAGGTTTGGCTGAGCAGCGGCGGTTGGTTCCTGTGAGAATGCGCGCTGCGGCGTTTTGTACTGTCTGAAGTTTAGACAGTACTTTTTTGGGGGCCCCCAGGTACAGGGCATTACCGTAGTCCAGGCGGGACAGCACCAGGCCATGGACTAGGAGTTTGCGGGAATGTGCGGGGAGAAGGGGTAGGACCTTTCTTGCTGATCTTAGGAGGCCATGGCAAGTTCCCGCCGTTTTCCTTGCTTGGGCCGAGAAGTTGAGGCCTTCGTCTAGCCATATGCCCAGGCTCTTAATTTCATGTTTCGGGGCGGGGGGAGGGCCCATGATGGGTGGCCATAGGGAAGTGGGGTTGTAGAGAGATTTATTGCCTAGAATCATTATCTCCGTTTTGTCGTTGTTTAATTTGAGGTGGGAAAAGTTCATCCACTTAGTTATTTCGGTGAGGCAGGTTTGAAGGTTGGGAAGAGAGTGATCTTGCTGGCTGAGGGATACCACGAGTTGAGTGTCGTCGGCGTATGTTAGAAGCTTAATCCCAAAAGGGGCGACGATTTTCTCAAGGGGGGACATGTATACATTAAAAAGGGTCGGGCTCAGTGAGGAGCCCTGAGGGACCCCACATCCGATGGCCATAGGCTTGGATGTGAAGTTTCCGTCTGCCACCCGGAAAGATCTGTTCTCTAGGAAGGATTTAAGCCAGGTCAGGACCGTTCCTGCAATTCCAAGGTCCCCGAGTCTGTGGACCAGAGTAGAGTGGTTGACGGTGTCGAAGGCAGCGCTTAGGTCCAGGAGGATCACTACCACTGATCCTCCTGTGTCCAAGATTTTCCTTGCTTCCTCAACTACCGCCACAATTGCAGTTTCAGTACTCTGGCCTGGTCTAAATCCTGTTTGGGAGGGTTCAAGCAGACCTTTAGTTTCAAGGTGGGAGGAGAGGCTTTGGTTGACGTACTTCTCCGCCATTTTACTGATGCCTGGGAGCAGAGAGATCGGTCTGTAGTTGCCCAGTTCTAGAGGATCGAGGTGCGGTTTTTTAATCAGTGCTTTCACCATTGCATTTTTTCCAACTTGGGGGGATGGTGCCGCTGGTAAGTGAGCTGTTGATTAGTTTAACCAAGTGGGGAAGAATGGTGGGTGCGACTAATTTTAGGATGTTGAGTGGTGCCGGATCTGTGGGGGAGCCACTTTTGATAGAGTTCAGTATGGGGATGATGGTATCTGTTGTCAGGGGGTGAAGTCTGACAGCTGGTCCACAGTTGCTGCCGCAGTAGATAAGGTAAGGTGGGTGTCCGGAGTGAGCGGAGGAAGGGAGTTGATGATAATGTTAATTTTTTGATTAAAAAATTCTGCGAGTTCATTGCAGCGTGCAGTTGAAGGTTCGATCAAGGGAGGGGGCTCCGGTACTTTAAGAAGTTTCTTAGCTATTTGAAATGTCTCCCGCGATGAGTTAGTGGAGGATCTTATTTTCTCCTCAAAGTAGTTAATTTGAGCAGTTTTAAGTGCTTTTTTGTATTTGAGGAGGGTTTTTTTGTATTCGATTTTTTTCTCGTCGTCGAAATTTCTCCTCCAGTCTCTTTCTGATTTTTTACAGGCTTTTTTTAGAAGCCGCATTTCGCTAGTAAACCAGGGGGAGGAGGTTTTGCCCCGAGGGTTGCTGGAATTTTTTTTAGGGAGTACTTTGTCCAGAGAGTCTCCTACCCATTTGGCAAACTCTGCGTCGGCGAGAATTGGGTTTGTATCAAGTTCAGAGAGGGAACATTCAAGCTGGTGTTTCCAATTATCTACATCCAATTTGGACCAGGATCGCGTGGGTTTGTTGGGTTTTGCAGTGGGGCGAGGAGTGGGAGGTAGCTGCCAATTTATTGGCACTAGGAAGTGATCGGTCCAGGGCATTGGGATGGGGTCTAAGACAGTGAGGTCATTGATGTTGGAAAAAATAGGGTCTAGCAAGTGTCCCTGTGAGTGGGTAGGAAGACGGCTAGGTAGTTTTAGCTGGAGAGATTCGAGATCTGCTATTAGGTCGGTGGCAGATTTGGCTTCCTTTTTGTCAAAGTGGATATTCAGGTCTCCTAGGATCAGACATTCAGGGTAGGTAGCGGCTAGAGTGAATGCATGCTCCGTGAGGGAGTCACAGAATTGACCCAAGGGCCCCAGAGAGCGGTAGATGAGAAAGCCCGAAAAGGCTTTACATGGTGAGACCTGAATAGAGAACATGGCGTTTTCGCAGTCGATGGTGATTGAGCAACTAGACTAAGTGCCTCTGCAGCACTGAAGGGCTTGGACTTAAGTTGGCGTGGTGGTGGTGGTGGCACTGAGCCCAATGGAGCGGGGGTGCTGCTCCCAGCTTGGTCCCCAGCAGATCCAGCAGCTGCTGCAGGCATACTTTTTTTTTTACTCCCAAAAAAAGGGGCGGCCGGCACACCAGTCTCCTTGGTAACTTGCTTCTTCTGCTCCTTACTGGCAACTTTCTTGCTAGAGGAGCTACGGGTAACTTTTTTTGGGGCCATCTTCTTCAGAACAGCTGGCAGCAGTTGCACGAGTTACAGAGTTGTCTGTGTCCAGACATGATGTCGCGTGACGTTATGCTGCACACACACACCACTGCAGGACTTCTTCCTGGCACTGGTGGTTCTCTAGAGTCTTGTGCACCTAAAAGCAATGGAAGACAGAGGAACATCAGTTCAGTTATACACCCCAAAAAATGGAAAAACACAGAAAAATAAGCACAATCCCAAATAATGGATGAAAAGTAGGCAAAATAAGTGCAGGCCTCAGACACTGCCTCTCTTCAAAACGGCCCCTTGCACCCCAAGCACATGTTGCCTGTACCAGCCAGCACTCAAGATGGCCACCACCACCACCCACATGGCCAGTCCACATCAACAGTACACCCCCAAAAACAGAAAAACAGCCAAAAATCACCACAATCCAATGCCATCCATGATGTTTACATTAAAGAGAGTGAGACCACACCACAGGCACACTCAGTCCATGCACCACCACCCCTGGGCAAAAGGCCCCACCAGCAGCCCCAAAAAAACGACAAAAACAACAAAAATCAGCACAATCCCAGCCCATCCATGGCCTCAATGGTGTTTAAATTCAACAAAACAGTTGTATCATGCACCCATAACCAACCCTGGTCCTACTGGATACTGTGGCTACCCACAATATAATTTATTTAATGTTCTGAAAAAGTTCCAAAATTGTAGTTGCAGCAACTGTAATGCCCCAAACAAACTTACTTGTGAAAGTTGATTTCTAATCCAAAAGTGATCCAAAGAAAGTCAAAAAGGCCTCAAATCCAAATATCCAGCAGCACCCACAAAAAGTAATCCTTCCATCTCCAGATCCAAATGAAAGTGACCAGGAGATGGACAAAGCACTGGGAGGAGCCTGCTGGACAGGAACAGGAAGTTGGAGACTGTGGGGCACTCCCTTCCCCCCCCCAAAAATGGACTCCTTGCAAAAAAAAAGGCCATGCAAATGTCAACCTGAGGAGTGATTCTGATAAAAATCATCATTTTCTGAAGGTTTATCCTGTTTGCTGGTGGATTTCTTGAGCAGAATTGCAAAATCTCTATTTCGCGAGTGCGAGATTGTTCCTTTCCGCCGCAACTACGTGTTCGCAATTGCGAACTCTCGCGAGGTGTGCTGTGCAAGGTGGCAAGCCGCGATTACGTATTCGCGGGCGCCAAACTCCCGCGGGATCACGCAGCAAGATCCAAAATGGCGCAGCACTCGCAAAATATGATCGAGAAAAACAACTCGGCAAACGCTTAATGACGGAAAGTGAACGCCGTGCACCACGCCGCGCGCCACAACCAAGCAAAAAATCCGCCGCGAGCGGATTCACGAATTTTCCACAAATTTGCGAGAGTTCGCGGATTGCGAATTTGCCGAAAATCCGAAAAATCCGCAAGCGGAGCGGATTTTACGCCCATGCTTATACCTGACCTAAGCCTAATACGTGGGAGGGAGCAAGTAAGTAGCAGTTTAAGTTAAGTTTGTTTTGCCAAGAATCTGACTCAAGAATTCTCTGTAAGGGGTTAGTCAGTTCAGTACCTGGGATTTAGAAGGCAGGAGGGCTGGTATCTCTTTCTCAGGACTCGGTATCCCAGTCACCCGCGAAGGTGGGCTGGAAACGCTGGAGGCTGGATTTCTCGGCAAGAGAAAAGACAGCGTCTTTCCTCAGCGCGTCAAAAAGGGAGGGGCAGCGTCCGTGGGCTCTCGCATCAGCTGGGCTCTCCGGCAAGTAGTCGCCGCTCCAAGCTCATCACCACCGTGTCTTTACTTAGGGCAGTGTCGGTATATTTATACCTGAGAGGTGCCGGCTTTGACGTAAGGATGGACATAAGACGTCAATTAAGAACTGGTCGTTCTTACATTCTTTGCAGGAGTTCTCGAACGAAATCAAAACAATAGCAGCGGGGATTTCCCAGGTTTGCTGGAGGCTTGGTTTGTTTAGAGAACTCGGTGTGCTTTCTAGGGGGCTGGAGGAATAGTGCTTGCTTAATGTGACAGCATGCGCTATGACTGATTTATGAAACCGGTTTCTGTGCTGTTGTATGGATATTAGTGATTTATAACCGGACAAGGGTCAGAAATTGGAGTATCGATACAGGTCCCTATATAAACACACTACAACTGTAGTGGGAGAGAGGCCTCTCCTGGGGAGCATAAGTGGTGACACCTGTGTCTAAGAGTGCACTGGACTGGACTTCATGAAGCCTATCCCCCACTGCACTCTTAGACACAACCCTCACCTCCTTTGCACACCTGGACAGACCTCTCTTGCACTACACTCTTCAACACAGGCATCACCTCCTCTGCACCCCTGGACAATCCTCACCTCATCTGCAACCCTGAATACACCTCAACCTATCTCCACCCCTAGACAGGCCTCAGCTCATCTACACCCCTGGGCACGCCTCATCTCATCTACACCCTGTTACCATCAATTATACCCAATATATTAGGAATCACATTGTGTTTTTTTATTGTTGCTTTCTGTTATTTTTTTTCTTAATGCTTCGTTAAAATTTTCTGCTGCATACAGGAATTGTATTTTGTAAAAAACTGAGGTTTCAGTAGTGAAATGGAATGCTTGTACATATAACCTGTACTCAGTTTTCTTAATGTTAATATAAAAACGATTAAAGGGCAAATGAATGGCTTTTACATTTTGTAGAAGGAATAAATAGTGTCTGCATGATTAAATAAATATTTTGGAACCTTTCACAATGATGTCACCTTTAGGCCTCTTTAAAAAACAATTTAGGGTTGCAGATGAGTTAAGGATTGTCCAGAGGTACAGAGGAGGTGACACCTGTGTTCAAGACTGTAGTGGGAGAGAGGCCTCTCCTGGGGAGCATAAGTGGTGACACCTGTGTCTAAGAGTGCACTGGACTGGACTTCATGAAGCCTATCCCCCACTGCACTCTTAGACACAACCCTCACCTCCTTTGCACACCTGGACAGACCTCTCTTGCACTACACTCTTCAACACAGGCATCACCTCCTCTGCACCCCTGGACAATCCTCACCTCATCTGCAACCCTGAATACACCTCAATCTATCTCCACCCCTAGACAGGCCTCAGCTCATCTACACCCCTGGACACGCCTCATCTCATCTACACCCTGTTACCATCAATTATACCCAATATATTGAGGCCTGTCCAAGGGGCACAGATGAGGTAAGGCTTGTCCAAGGGTCAGAGGAGGTGAGTCCTCTCCACTGCACTCATGGACACAGGCCTCAACTCCTTTGCACCCCTGGACATTCCTCACCTCATGTGCACAATCTACTTCCTAATCTGAGGAAACACAGGTGACATAATTGTAAAAGGTTCAAATGTATTTATTTAATCTTGCAGACACTATTTATTCCTTCTCAAAAATATAGAAGCCATTCATTAGCTGCAAAATCGTTTTTTAAATAACATTTATGAAACAGAGAGCATGTCCTATGTACAAGCATTCCATTTCACTACTGAAACCTCACTATTTTTCAAAATACAATTCTTCTATCTAGGTAATGTTGATACCAAACATTATCATTAAACTTAACACAATGCAGCAAGAAAAAAGCTCAATCTGCTCCCTAATCTAGAGTAACACAAGTGACATGATTGTGAAAACTGCAAATATATTTATTTAATCATGCACACACTATTTATTCATCATCAAAAATGTAAAAGCTATTCATTTGCCCAAAAATCGTTTTTCAAATAAGATTTTAAAACAGAGCACATATCCTATGTACAAGCATTCAATTTCACTACTGGAACCTCACTATTTCACAAAATACAAATCCTCTCTCTTGCAAACATTGCTACCAAGCATTATCGAAAACCATGACACAATTCAACAAGAAAAATTCTCAATCTGCTTCCTAATTTGGGATAACAGAGGTGACATCATTGTGAAAGGTTCAAGTATATTTCTTTAATCATGCAGACACTATTTATTCCTTCTCAAAAATGTAAAAGCCATTGATTTGCCCCAAAATCATTTTTTTAATAACATTTTAGAAACAGAGCGCAGGTCCTATGTACAAGCATTCAATTTCACTACTGAAACTTCACTATTTCACAAAATACAAATCCTCTATCTTGCAAATGTTCATACCAAGCATTATCAAAAAACATGACACAAACCAACAGCAAAGAAGCTCAATGTGCTTCCTAATCTGAGGTAACACAAGTGACATCATTGTGAAAGGTTCAAATATATTTATTTAATCATCCAGACACTATGTATTCCTTCTCAAAAATGTAAAAGCCATTGATTTGCCCCCAAATCGTTTTTCCAATAACATTTAAGAAACAGTGCGCAGATCCTATGTACAAGCATTCATTTTCACTAGTGAAACATTACTATTTTACAAAATACAATTCCTCTATCTTGCAAATGTTCATACCAAGCTTTATCAAAAAACATGACACAAACCAAGAAGAAAGAAGCTCAATCTGCTTCCTAATCTGAGGTAACACAGGTGACATCATTGTGAAATGTTCAAATATATTTATTTAATCATGCAGAGACTATTTATTCCTTCTCAAAAATGTAAAAGCCATTCATTTGCCCCAAAATAGTTTTTTAAATAACATTTTAGAAACAAAGCAACAACTTTTTATCAAGCATGTTCAAAAAACATGAAAAAAAGTCACATTAAACAACCACATTTTGCTTCCAAATCTTCTCCATAGTTTATACAAGTCTCTATCCATATTAAATTAATCATTACTCACCTTTACAAATGCTTTGGGAGATTGAGAACAGTGTCAGATACACACACCAATATTTCTTTAGCAGAGCACAAGGTATGTACTCCAGGCACTGCAACCATGAATGGCACAGAAAATCTCTAATTCTACACACATATCCCTCATGTTAACCAATCAAAACTCTTCCCTCTCTGTTTTCAAACCAACCCCCTTTCCCCCATAGCCCTTTCTACCTGTTACCATAGCAACTCCCTCCTCACTTAGCTCTTAGGTTTAATTCTACAATGTTGCAAATGAACTCAGCAAGAATGTTTGACCTCTCAATACACCAGCTTATCCGGTGCAATGTTTCTTTAAATGACTTTTTCTTAACCATTCAAATTACTTCTTTCACACAACAGAACCATGCACCCTAACTTTCAGTTTTCAACTATCTGAATCCACCAATCATAGCTTGTGATTCAAGTGCACTGAAACTCCATTTTTTTTCTCGCAAACTCCTACTGTTCCAACTGCCATTTCATTCCCACACTTCATCTGACTGCACCAGAACCTCCTCTCATCATGTATTCTGTCTGGATTATTGGACATAGCTACACCCACTGGGCTCGAAGGTATGCAGCTATCAGAAATTTTCACAACCTTGATTTACCAAATGTAGACATCAAGTGGATTGGCCAAAGAGGATTGAGATGTCATCAATTGATACCATTGGTGAAAACCTTTTACCATCTGCCACACCCTGACCTCATAATTTTGCACTGTGGTGGAAATGACCTAGGCACTTTGACTGGGGTAGGTCTGGAAATGCTTTTAAAGGACACCTTTGGGCAATTGAGGACACTTTTTCCACAACCTGCCTTGGTATATTCCAATATATGCCAAAGACAGAAATGGAAGTGGTCCAACCAATTTTGTCCACAATTTGAGAAAGCACGGAAAAATGTGAATAAATCTGTTTCTGCTTACATGAGAGACTATGGAATGGGTTCAATATACAACAATAACTTGCGTTATAACATGCAAGATATCTACAGAGGAGATGGTGTGCACTTCTCAGATGAGGGGAATAGAATATTCCTCCTGAATTTAAGACTGTGCATTGGAACCTACTTGTAGGTACCTAAATCAGCAACAGAACCCAAAAGCTCTTTTCAGAGCTACCCTACCTCTCATCACTCAAAATGATTACTTTACTCTAACTTTTTTCACTGTTTTTCACCACAGTACGCTCCCTGGTACGCTCCCCGGTACGCGTACCGGGCGCTCCCCCGCAAAAAATTAAAAAACTTTTTTTTTGGGCCTATATGGGCCTCCTAAGCCCCCCTCAGAAAACCTAGGAGGTCAGGGGGTGTCTACCGTGCCCCTTTTTACCCATTCCCAACGTTGTTTGTCCTCCATCTTGTGTCTCAAATCTACCAAAACACAAGTTGGAGGACTCCCGTTGCGCTGCCGGTACGTGTACCGGGGCGCGCACCGGTGAGCGCTCCCAAAAAATTAAAAAAGTTAATTCACATAAAAACCACTGGAGAGACTTTCACCAAATATAGAATAGGCCCTACTACATACCAGTCCCTACCATTTTCCCAAATTTGGTGGAATTCCATTGAGCCATTTGGGCTGTAGCCCTGTCTAAATATCCTGAGGTAAATTACATGACAAAAACACATATGAAGTGTTAGAATTTACAACCAATTAAAATGTTACTTTCATTTTCTACTTTTATTTCCTGACATTTGATTGGTTATGTACATGAATATAAATGAAAAATGAGAGGGAAACACGGCCATTTTGACTACAACTACCTGAGGTACATCTTTAAAGGATTTTCTCATTTATCTTCATCACCTTTATATAAGGTAAGTTGTTAATTTGTAAGGGGTACTTTAAGTTAATTTGTAAAAACGTTTTCTGATAGTTATTTACTGTCCCTCTCTTATAGTTATAGATTAAGATAGGCTTCTCTGTTATAGTTATAGATTAAGTTAGGCTTCTCTGGTATAATTATGAATTTACTTAGGCTTCCTCACATACACTTTTTTATATTTCTACTTCCTGCCTGATACCATACACTGCCCAAAGATAACTTCACTGTTAAAAACTCAGTAGTACCTCTCTGAACTTAAACCCAAAAGTTTCCTAACTCTACTGATATAGTTATTTTTTATGCAATTTACAGCAAGAAAATGGAAGGAGAACAAGAAATCATCAATATTTCTTTCGAAATTACCGATGAGGAGATTGTTCAAGAAGATTTTGTTGACAATGATTTTATGGATGAGTCTCTGGACCAACAATTTATTGACTGTTTACAAGAAATTGAATCATGCAATTTTGAGGAGATTCCAGATTATCTGATGCTGGCATATTTATTAAACTATGAAAATTCTAACCAATACATTTTTATTTAATAATTAAAAATTGTTTGAGACATTATTCATTTTTATATGTAATTCATGAAGTAGTACCAAAATGATTATAATATAAAGTGAGACTTACAGTATACTGTGCAATTTTAAAACATCATAAGGGAGCAGGGTAGACTACCCATGATCCCCTAAACCTTCTCAGGGAGTCCTTAAAGGATCTGTTTCTGCTCTCCTGACAGACTATGGTATGGATTCCATATACCACAATAACTTCTGTAACAACTTGCAAGATATCTACAGAAAAGAAGGTGTACATTGAATTTAAGACTCTGCATTGGTACCTACATGTTGGTACTTAAATCACCCACAAAACACAACAACTCTATTCAGAGCGACCCTACCTCTAAGCACTTTAAATTATTATTTTACTGTTTCACTTGGTTGTCCCCATGGTACGCTCCCCGGTACGCTCCCCGGTGAGCATACCGGGCGTCCCCCCGCGAAAATCGGAAAAAAAATAAAAAAATGTTTTGCCCCGCGGGGCCCTTTTATTGCCCCCACATCAAACCTAGGGGGTCAGGGGGGGTCTACCCTGCCCCCTTTTGGTCATTTCCCCTTTGTTTTTGCCACCTCTTGTGTCTCAATCCTACCGAGACACAAGATGGCGGCCGCTCCGGACTGTTTGGAATGTTGACAGACACCCAAGAGCCAATCAGCTTTCCGGTCGCGAACTCGCGTTATGCGCCGGGTGCGCTCCCCAGTGCGCGTACCGGGGCGCGCTTATAGATATATATATTTTTTTGAACCTAAATTACCCAAATCCACTGGAGCACATATCTTCAGACATAGCAAAGGCACATCGGGCTACCAGTCCCTACAATTTTGCCAAGTTTGGTGGAAATCCATTCAGCCGTTCGGGCTAAAAGTAAGTCCAACCGCCCTATGGAAATTAACTGGGGAAAACACGTTTTGCGACCCCCCTTTTATCTGGGCCCCCGCTTGACGAATCCCCCCGAAACTTTCAGGGAAGGAGCAGAGCGGAGCGGGCCATCTTCTTTGAGAAATTCGTAGGTAATATATATCTATATATATATGTATATATATATAGATATATATATTTTTTTTTTCACTGAAAAAAACATAAGTTTCAGACATGTTAAAGGTAGGGATTAGCATTTAAAAAACCTTAGAAATTCACTGAAAAAACCATAGGTTCTAGGGGTGTTATATACCATTGAAATTCCTCCGTTATAGTTAGTTGTACTAACTATAACTCACGCGCCCACAATCCACTGCTGATGATGTCACATATTACATCAATCTTGACATGGTCAGTGACATCACCATTCTATGTTTTTTTCAGTGGATTTCTAAGGTTTTTTTAAATGC
Organism: Lissotriton helveticus; assembly: GCF_964261635.1. Lineage (NCBI taxonomy): Eukaryota > Metazoa > Chordata > Amphibia > Caudata > Salamandridae > Lissotriton > Lissotriton helveticus. The sequence goes on along the minus strand of NC_136059.1, from coordinate 709,897,452 downwards.
TAATCCCTAACTATAACGTGTCTCAAACCTATGGTTTTTTCAGTGAATTTCGAAGGTTTTTAAATGATAATTCCTAACTATAGCAGGCCTCAAACCTATGGTTTTTTGAGTGATATTTTCAAAGGTTTTTTCAATTATATTTTTTAAATGTATTTATTGTTATATTTTTTATATTCTTTTACTAACATTTTGTAATCTATTTTTAATTTAGATATCTTATTTTTTAAATTTCATTACACATATTTTTTTTTCATTTTCTTTTCATTTTTTTGTTGTGCACCCAAAGTGCAACTATCTCGATCACTGTGCGGAGCCTAGCCACCATTTTAGGATTGTTGTGTAGGATCTGCGTAGGGTGTGTGGCGGGTATGTATTTTCCAACGCGGTTGCCATGCGACTCGTACGCGACTTGTGGTGCATACACGACATGTACGAATTATGCTACGCGACGGTTGCGCGGTTGCACGTGACATCATATGCGTGTTGGAGGGAGTGGGTGCGCAACTCGAGCACATTTTTTTTATGTCTAAAAAGATATATATATATGTATTTAATATAAATATTAAGGCAAGACATTATCGGAGCTAATCATAAAAATAATATTCTTTTACTTTTAATAAAGTTAAATTACTTTTAAATGCAATTTCGCAAAGTCGCGCTGAGTGCGAGCTGCATGCACACACCCTATGCGGATCCCATGTGACCAGAAAAATAGAGAGTTGATTGGTTCACAACACTTCCTATTCTAACTATTGAAGAACCCCACCCATTTCAATCACTCTTCTTAGACCTTCCTTGAGAGAAGACCTGTCTTGGGAAGAACATTACATTTTTTTCATCGTAGACCTTAATTTGTTTCTTGGAGACAAAAATGGCTACACCAGTGGTAGAATCTGATCATTCTGGGGCAGAAAAATTTCTTCCAGAACCTTCCCCTGCTGAAAGATATACCTCCATTGTTTGGAAAATTTTTACTTTCCCGGAGGGGCAAAAAAAAGTAAATGCGAGAAAGGTGACGAGCAAGATTTGCAAAGCAGTGCTCTCCACAGGAGACCCAAACAAGAAATACTCATGTGGCACTGATAGCATGAGGAAATACCTGCAAGCTCGGCATCCTGTAAACTATGCACACGAGGAATGCAGAAGACCGCGTAGAAAAGCTCCTGCACCACCGGCAATACCGAGCACCTCTGGGGCATCACCATCAACATCGGCACCAGAGATACGTCCCCAATTTGGGAAAGTGAAAATGAATTGCGTGCAATGCAATCATTTAATTTGTTACGGGGAGCAGTCAGTGGACCTTGTTTGTCGAGCCATCGATAACCATCAATGGTAATTTTTTTTTTTCCCCTCAAAGTTTTTGGTTTTGGTTGTCCTGTTAAAAAAAAACATAAAACTACAATAAGAAAAAAAAAGTTCTTTTCAGAACTAAATACTCTGGTTAAAAAAAAAGAGCTACATTTGTATGGTAGTGTGTGAAAGTTTACATGAATGTATCTTTAGTCGAAAATTGACTAAAAGAATGCATTTGTGATGTATGGTGAATGTATAAGTGCAGAACTATAAGCAAGTGCTGCAGCATGACACTGTAAAGTCTTTAGCTACAGCGTGCTGTAGTACTTCTGAAGCACAGGGATGTAACATATGTACATAAATATGTTGCAAGTCTGTGCTTCCCTCTGCACTGCTGCTTAAACTGCAGCCATGTGGTGACACAGGCACCCTTGCACCATGGTGCAGGGATGTCTGCGTCGTGTGGAGTTTGTTTTTGTGCAAAAAGACACAACTTTCTGCACAAACGCAATTTGAAGGCACTTTTCTCCTTCAATGTATACTGTACATTTTAGCATACATTCAAAGAGTAAAAATGAGGAGAAATGAAAATAATTCTCCTTCTTGTGCCGGGCTACACCAATTGGAGGACGCTGCAGCATTCACACACATGTTCAGATTTATGATTTCTGATAAATCTGAAGATGCGTCTTGTTCTATAGGTGTTCTGTGGAAACACGCACAGCAAAACCCATAGAACACCCTTTCAAAGCAAAGTGGTATGTATAATAACGTTGTATTTACATGGAGAAGAAAAGGTACACAGACTGCCTTTTCCTCTCTTTTCCTCTCTTTGTAAATATGAAACATTGTCTTGCTCTATAAGTATGATGCACATGCATAGTATATAAAGAAAATAATTTGTATTAGGGTAATGGCTTGGCCGAATTTTATTATATGAGTAATAAGTAGAAAAATGTCAGTACTGCAAACAGAGAACAAGATACATTTATAAGTACTTACGTCAAACTTATAGGACATGTTTATAGATTACTGAAGGGAAGGGATGTGGCCTGATGTGACATGTGCAAAGACACTCAGTGATGTCTTTTAAGTTAAGGAATTTTGTCACTTTTAATCTTGAAATTCCCTGGGCCCTACTAGTCCACCATATCTCTCCATTGAATACCATACTATGGGGCTCATTAGGATGACGGTCGGACTTTGTTCCACACGCCATCCTGTTGGAATTCGGGACCGCCCGCCATTAGGGCTGGCGTCCCGTGGGGGGTATTAGGATGTGCCCGCCACAGTGGCGGGCTCATCCTGTATTAATAGCAGTGTGGCGGGCGGTGCAGAGAGCACCGCCCGCCCTAATGCTATTAATGCATAATCCTTTTGGACACTCAATTAGTCATTGGAGTCAATACATTGACGACGTTTTCTTTGTGTGGTCTGGTTCTGAAGAAGAACTGAAACATTTCAACCAGTGGCTCAACAGCAGAACACAAGAAATAAAATTCAGTCTAATGTATTCTAAAAACAAAATACCATTCCTCGATGTAGAGATATACCCTTCGGATGAAGGAGGTTTGATGACAAATTTATATAAGAAGGAAACTGACTGAAATAGATCATTGCATTTCACAAGCAACCACCCGCGCAGCCTAAAGGAGAATTTGCCATATGGGCAATACCTAAGGATCCGGAGAAATTGCCAAGATAAACATGAATATGAGAAACATGCCGAAAAATTGACCCTCAATCTTATTGACCGTAGATATCCCAAAAAACTCTTACGTCGTTCAAAAAAACGAGCGTGGTGGACACCACAAGAACATCTTTTGGAGAAAAAAGTGAAAAAGAAACTGGATCGAACAGTATTAGTCACCACATACTGCCCTAATTCAAACATGTTAAAAAAGGTGGTCAACAACAACTGGCACTTGGTTAAAAATTTAAGTGATGAATTGAAAAAACCTCCTCTATTCGCTTTTAGAAAAGAATCAAGTTTGGCCAATAAACTAGTGAGAGCCGCCTTACCAATGAAACCACAACCTAATTTAAGAAGCCTGATTGGATTACCCCCAGTCGTGCGACACCACAGATGCGGAGGGTTTAACTGCTGTGATTCCACTGAAGAGGGTTCAATTTTCAAACATAATGAAATAACTTGGAGACACGACATGTTCACAAACTGCAAAACCCGATATGTTATCTATGGGATCAGGTGTCCTTGCAATTTTTTGTATATTGGCAAAACCAACCAAGAGATCCGCTTAAGAATCCAGCAACATAAATCAAGGATAAAACGAAAGGTAACAAATGCCCCATTGGTCAACCATTGGCAACAAAAGAACTATGGAGATAATGAATTACGATGGACTGTGATAACAAAAATTGAACAAGATACAAGAGGAGGAGATCTTGATAAAAACTTTCAAAACAAGAAGCAATGATGATTGTAAGATTCAACACAGCCACAAACGGGTTAAATGAACTTTCGGAGATGTTCAAACTATAACTCTGCTTTGAGATGTTTTAATCATAATTCTGCATTGAGATATGCACCTAATCCAGCACACGAACATTGGATAAGTTCCCATATCAAAGATCGCCGCCGTGAAAAGATTCCGTATCATAATTTGCCACAATGAGGAAGAAACGCCTCAATAGGCAGAGCGTTGATTCCAACGAACTATCATTTAAAATATCGATCAAATAGTATATTTAATATCACATCATTTAAGTGATTTCAACACACGCCCAAAGAAAAGAGAACGATAATGACCACGCAAAGATGGCGCCCGCATTTCAACACGATGTCATGTGACATACAAACACAACGAATATAGCGGCTTTCAGCTGTACACTCCAGATCGTGAGCCGGGACCCAGCGAGAACACGCCACAAATGATTGGTATGTCGCGTGAAACAGTCGGAATGGTTCTTAACTTACTTGCAAGTCCTCTAATCTTGCAACGGACAATTTAAGGTCTTTTTCACTTTTCCCAGGTGCACTGTGAACTCTGGGAGCGATCCCGCTGAATTATCCCCGCACAGCGTTCAGCAAACAAAGTTTTTTTTAAAAAACAACCCCGGTAAGATTTTAAAATTTGTCACAATAGATCGTATAGGGAGGAACAAAAAAGAGATCAACCCCCTCACACATGTTAATCTCTGTTGTTTACAGATAAAATGAAAAGGCATCACCTTTAAGTAAGTATACTGGAGAGCGTGCTTGACATTGAATGCTTGGTGTTAGACATTTTCAATAGCATGTGCATTTATCATGTAGGAGGTCCCGCTCCGCGGACGTTGGCAAATCTAGGAACACATCCCATCTGACATTTAGAGAGGTAAGAGGCAGAGAATTGGGTGTTGAGCCCAAATCAGCTTCTGTGACATAAAATGACGCATTCTAACAGAGGTTCCCCTGTTTTCCATTCACAGACTATGGTCCTGACGAGAACTCTACATTAAAAGAGTTCGAAACGCGTAGACCTTCCTTTGTAACGTCGTCACATTGAAACCATAAGAGAACAGAACAATAATTTGATGATAGTGATTTATATCTTTAATGATATTCTATGGTTTCTTCTAAAAAACTGTATATAAATTGTAAAATTACAGCATTTTGTTTTTTCAGTTTGCAAGTTGGATGAATGCATTGAGTATCTACAGATAAGTCCCCCAGTACGAATGAGGATGAATGAGGTATGAAAACAGAATTCAGTTTATGTGTTATTTTTGTGATGTGTTTCGAAATAATTTGTGAAAATATGTAAATGTTCAGAAAATATATGAAATCAGAAATGTGCAACTAAAATGCAAAATCGACAAAGATTGATTCTATGAAAAATTCTTCTTACATAGTGTTTTGTTCGTATGTATAGAATGAAATAATACTTCAGAATTCAATCAGCAGTATTGGCATTTTTGTGTGACATAATTAATGCATAAAGGCATTTGCATAAACAAAGCGGCAGGCACCGCGCGGTGCCTGCCGCTTTGTTTATGCAAATGAAGGGGGGTACCACAGGTACCCCCTGTGTGCAACCCCCACCCCTCCTTCACTCTGGGGGCCCGCAGGGGGCCCCCAGAGTGAAGACCGCATGCCTTTCCGTGGTGGCATTGCCGCCACGGAAAGGCATTAGTAATGAGGCATCCTAATATGGCAGGCGTTGCCTTGCGACCGGGGCCTAAAAGCGTTGGACGGTCTTTCCGTCCGCCGCGGTCCCCCCTGCCATTCTAATATGGCGGGGGGAATTCTGGTGAGGATGTTAGGCAGATTGCCCCCGCCAGGCTGGCAGTGACTACTGCCAGCCTGGCGGGGGCAATCCGCCCGACATCCTAATGGGCCCCTATGTGTGTTGCAGACAGGTGCTGTGAAGCTGTGTCCTATTTGATACCCGTCTGCAATGGAATTCTCTGGCACATATCTACTCCATCCATCTCCCCTTTTTTCAACTGTGTGCAAATACACGACATACTTACTTAAACTTACCTCAACAGTATTACACCTAAAAACGCTACACATTTTATTCAGTTGTTTTTTATAATCTAAATTGTGGTAAATTGCATATTTTAGAATTAGGATCTGTGAAAGAAAAAAAAATAGTTATAACATATAATAATATATTTTTAACAGCACAGTATAATTTTAACATTTTACAAACTATTTTTTTTGCCTTTTTTGCTGTTCTCAGAATATATTGAATTTCAATCGTACTCATCACATAACAGCGGGCAAAAAAAAACAATCAATAAGATTATTTAAAAAAAACAAGAAGCCATCCTCAATAAAATACCATATAATACAAATCACACATATATAAAATGCTTAATGCTACAAAAATTGTAAATTTATAAACACTGTAAATGTTGTTCGTTAAAACTATACGCCGAGACAATATGCAAGAAAAAGTCCGTAAATCAAACGTATACCTTTCCTTTAGTCCAAATGGTTTTATTGCAATCGTTTTTATTTAAATTGTCCAATAGTAATCCTAATAAATCATAATAAGAAATTCCTCAGAGGCTGAATTATCTTCCTAAAACTTTGGCTTTAAAAATATTATGTAGGAATTTGGTAATTCGCTAGGCAAGCGTTGTTTGAAAACTAACTGAGCATCATTACAAAGTGTCCAGCCTTTTTCACATTTTAGATAGGCAGTATAATATCCAGATGTTGTGGAAGGACCATCATGGAAAAAAATTGCTTCTGCTACAAAAGTCCTTCCTGATATTGATAGTTGAGTTGCTACAAAGTGTTTTATTAAAGTGTCCAATTTTCTCCCATCAGTTGTACAACGTTGCATCATTAAAATTATATATTGTTCATATCTTTGTATAAATAACGTTGATAACATTTCTGATTTGCATTGGCTACACTCCATGTTTTGATTTGCTGCTTTAACTAATTTATTGAAAGACACTGGTTTACTGCCCGGTTATGTCAAATATAGAAATCTTTCAGTGTCTATGTTAGTGATACATACAATTTTCACAATGATGTTCCCATTTATAACAAAGGACAAAAATATTGTCAATATCTACACCTTCATTTTCCAATACGGTAAGCATATACATTCAAAATTCCTGAGCATCTTGTTGGATATTCTGCATAAATTGTGTAGAACCAGAACATAGATCCAAAAGATTACGAACATCACAACGCTTTGTATTTTACTTGTATCAGTTCTCAATTTTTCATAAATGGAATGCAACAAGGAACAAAATATTTTTTCCCGATTCTCCATAATTTCCTGTTGCAAATCTTCAAGAAAAAAAAATATTGACCACTACATTACCATAGCATTTGACACCTGACTATTTTCAAACTGATAACCAACAATCTCTTCAACAGTGTCCTTTTTCTTTTTGCTTGCAATGATAACATTATCTTGTTTTTTTTCCTTCTCTATACCTTCACTACAGATATTCTCATACCTTCTTTTTCAACCTACTACACGCTTTTCAAATACAGGATAGTGACCTAAATTGGGAGCATACATTCTTAATCACCTATTATACTCTTTTACACAGTTTGCATCTGCAGTAACCTTAGTGTCATCAAAAACAAACCAGATAAACTTCTGACTCGCGACAAAGCAACATATGCCATACCCTCTTCAAACACAGTACTTCCAATGTTCACCAAAGCACTGTCTACACTTAAACCTTGAGATTTATGAATAGTCTCTGCACATGCCAGAGAAACTGGAAACTGTTTTCTACGGACATATACATCTTTAACAAACAAAAAACGAACTGAACAATGACCAATTTGTTTCACTTCTTCAATCTGATCAAATTTAATTTTTAAAAATTCAATAACATCTTTATTCGAATAATTAACAACTTGCCCATTGTTCCATTAACTAAACCTTTTTCTACATCCAAATTACGCCTTAAAATTACCCAACAGTTTCTACATGCATATATAGATTATTATCTAAACCAGCAGTTTTAGATATCAATTTTATTAAAGAATCCAATTTTGTCTTCAATGTTTCTGTCAAAATAATAGTGATTCCTTCATGCTCTATTTTATCAATGGCTTCCATTTTTATTATTTCTTCATTTTCCAGCTTCAAAAGTTGTTAGTTGAATATAGAACACACACGCAGTGTTGACATTAAGCAGATTACAGATTTGTTTTCTGCAATTTTCATGTATATTTTCTCAAGAACCATTTGTCATTTGGAAACAAATTGGTAAGTAACCGACTCTGCAAAGCTTGTTTGCCATGTTCTGTCAGTACTCCAATTCCTATATCTTGAAGAATACTTCCATAATCAACATCATTTGCCTGTCGCGTATTTGTAATGAGTTCTTTGTATTAAAAATATGACCAAATGTTAACGTTTCCAACACTACCCAGGAACTTTCTGGTGACTTCATGCGCAAGTTTTTTTAATACTGGTTGTCCTTTTACGGGAGTAAGTTGCAATAGATCTCCGAAAACTATGACATGTTTTCCTCCAAATAACACATCATACTCTGTTTTAAGAATTTGCTGCATTCTTAAATGCACAAAAGCAAGCATTAAGTTGGAGACCATGCTTACCTTATCAATAATCAGAAGTTTCATTTTCTTCAGCACTCTTGAAACTTCGCAACAAGCTTCTAGCTTGTGATATTCCAATTTGATTTCATGCTCCACAGGTAGCATCAGTAAACGATGTAATGTAATACCTTTAATTTTGTGTGCTGCCAACCCAGTTGGAGAAGCTACAACACAAGACAAATGTGACTCAGTTGTTTTCTGTAGATAACTGGTGATTACTTTAATTAAGAAACTTTTTCCTGTTCCAGCTTGTCCACTCACATACATTTGGATAGGTTGAAATGATGTGCATGTGCATTCTTTCTTTTCATGAAGAAATCCGTGGTCAATCTGTTGTCTCAATTGCTGATATATTTGTTTCTGTTCAACATTTAGTTGTTCTTCCAAGTTTGCTAAGTCCGTTACATCTTCTTGAGCTTGATGCATTGCTGTTTCCACCTTATTCATGGCAATTGCTGCTTCATTTTCAACAATTGGCTGTCCTAGTGGATCTTGACTCAACGCAGCAGAACTTTGACTGTCTTGAGAACTGTCTCTAGCAATCTCAGCTGAAATTGTAGCTTCTTGATGCATGCATAGTGCATAGGAGTTTGAAGCACTCTGTGCACTAAATTCTGGCTCACTGCATGAGTACATGCATACTGGCTGAATGATTACAGTACTATAAGGAGAAACACTGGATGAATTCATAATTGGTTGAGTTTCACTTTGGTGAATGGATTAGTACATGGTACTGAAAGAGTCACTTTAGGATTGCAAGAGCAGTCACAGGGTGTTTGCTGGAGTGCATGAATATGAACTGGGGAATTGTAGGCCTGGAAGACACGTGTGAAGGTGGTTAGACTACTACATGCATAGTGCATAGGAGTTTGAAGCACTCCGTGCCATAAATCCTAGCTCACTGCTTGACTACATGCATATTGACTGAATGATTGTAGTACTACAAGGAGAGACTGTGGGTGAATGCATAATTGATTGAATTTTACATTATTGAAAGGATTAGTACATGGTACTGAAAGAGTCACTATGGGATTGAAAGAGCACTCACTGGGTGTTTGCTGGAATGTATGGATACTAACTGCGGAGTTGTAGGCCTAAAACACAAATGTGAAGGTGGTTAGACTACTACATGCATAGTGCATAAGAGTTTGAAGCACTCCGTGCCCTAAATCCTGGCTCACTGCATGAGTTTATGCATACTGACTAAATAATTACAATACCATAATGAGAGACAGTGGGTGAATTTATAATTGATTGAGTTTTACTTTAGTGAAAGGATTAGTACATGGTACTGAAAGAGTCACTATGGGATTGCAAGAGCACTCACATGGTGTTTGCTGGAGTGTATGGATAGTAACTTGGGATTTGTATGCTTGAAACACTAGTGTGAAGGTGGTTAGACCACTACATGCATAGTGCATTTGAGTTTGAAGCACTCCGTGCCCTATATCCTGGCTCACTGCATGAGTCCATGTATACTGACTGAATGATTACAGTACTATAAGGAGATACACTGGGGGACTTCATTATTGGTTGACTTTTACTTTAGTGAAAAGATTAGGACATGGTACGGAAAGAGTCACGATGGGATTGCAAGAGCGCTCACAGGGTGTTTGCTGGAGTGTATGGATAGTAACTTGGGATTTGTATGCTTGAAACACAAGTGTGAAGGTGGTAGGACCACTATATGCATAGGGCATAGGAGTTTGAAGCACTCTGTGCCCTAAATCCTAGCTCACTGCATGAATACATGCATACTGACTGAATGATTACAGTACTATAAACAAGTGACAGTGGATGAATGCATAATTCATTGAGTTTAACTTTAGTGAAAGGATAAGTACATGGTACTGAAAGAGTCACTATGGGATTGCAAGAGCACTCACAGGGTGTTTTCTGGAGTGTATGGATACTGACTGGGGAATTATATGCTTCAAATACAAGTGTGAAGGGGGTTAGACCACTACATGCATAGTGCACAGGAGTTTGAAGCACTCCATTCCCTAAATCCTGGCTCACTGCATGAGTACATGCATACTGACTGAATGATTGCAGTACTATAAGGAGAGACAGTGGATGAATGCATAATTGATTGAGTTTTACTTTAGTGAAAGGATAAGTACATGGTACTGAAAGAGGCACTATGGGATTGCAAGAGCACTCACAGGGTGTTTGCTGGAGTGTATGGATACTAACTGTGGAATTGTAGGCCTGAAACACAAGTGTGAAGGTGGTTAGACTACTACATGCATAGTGCATAGGAGTTTGAAGCACTCCGTGCCCTAAATCCTGGATCACTGCATGAGTACATGCATACCGACGGAATGATTACAGTTCCTATGAGGAGAGACAGCGGGTGTATTCATAATTGATTGAGTTTTATTTTAGTGAAAGGATTAGTACATGGTACTGAAAGAGTCACTATGGGATTGCAAGGTCACTCACAGGGTGTTTGCTGGAGTGTATGGATACTGACTGGGGAATTGTAGGCCTGAAACACAAGTGTGAAGGTGGTTATACCACTACATGCATAGTGCATAGGAGTTTGAAGTACTCCATGCCCTATATCCTGGCTCACTGCATGAGTACATGTATACTGACTGAATGATTACAGTACTATAAGGAGATACACTGGGTGAATTCATAATTGGTTGAGTTTCACTTTAGTGAATGAATTAGTACATGGTACTGAAAGAGTCACTTTAGGATTGCAAGAGCAGTCACAGGGTGTTTGCTGGAGTGGATGGATACGAACTGGGGAATTGTAGGCCTGGAAGACAAGTGTGAAGGTGGTTAGACTACTACATGCATAGTGCATAGGAGTTTGAAGCACTCTGTGCCCTAAATCCTAGCTCACTGCATGAGTACATGCATGCTGACTGAACGATTACAGTACTATAAGGAGTGACAGTGGATTAATGCATAATTCATTGAGTTTAACTTTAGTGAAAGGATAAGTACATGGTACTGAAAGAGTCATTATGGGATTGCAAGAGCACTTACAGGGTGTTTGCTGGAGTGTATGGATACTGACTGGGGAATTGTATGCTTCAAACACAAGTGTGAAGGGGGTTAGACCACTACATGCATAGTGCATAGGAGTTTGAAGCACTCTGTGCCCTAAATCCTAGATCACTGCATGAGTACATGCATACTGACTGAATGATTACAGTACCATAAGGAGAGACAGTGGATGAATGCATACTTGATTGAGTTTTATTTTAGTGAAAGGATAAGTACATCGTACTGAAAGAGTCACTATGGGATTGCAAGAGCACTCACAGGGTGTTTGCTGGAGTGTTTGGATACTGATTGGGGAATTGTAGGCCTGAAACACAAGTATGAAGGTGGTTAGACTACTACATGCATAATGCATAGGAGTTTGAAGCACTCTGGGCCCTAAATCCTGGATCACTGCATGAGTACATGTATACTGACTGAATGATTACAGTACTATAATGAGATACACTGGGTGAATTCATTATTGGTTGAGTTTTACTTTAGTGAAAGGTTTAGTACATGGTACGGAAATAGTCACTATGGGATTGCAAGAGCACTCACAGGGTGTTAACTGGAGTGTATGGATACTAACTGGGAAAATGTAGGCCTGAAACACATGTGTGTAGGTGGTAAGACCACTATATGCATAGTGCATAGGAGTTTGAAGCACTCCGTGCCCTAAATCCTAGCTCACTGCATGAGTACATGCATACTGACTGAATGATTACAGTACTAAAAGGAGATACACTGGGTGAATTCATAATTGGTTGAGTTTTACTTTAGTGAATGGATTAGTACATGGTACTGAAAGAGTCACTTTAGGATTGCAAGAGCAGTCACAGGGTGTTTGCTCGAATGTATGGATACTAACTGGGGAATTGTAGGCCTGAAACACAAATGTGAAGGTGGTTAGACTACTACATGCGTAGTGCGCAGGATTGTGAAGCACTCCGTGTCCTAAATCCTGGCTCACTGCATGACTACATGCATATTAACTCAATGATTACAGCACTATAAGGAGAGACAGTGGGTGAATACATAATTGATTGAGTTTTACATTAGTGAAAGGATTAGTACATGGTACTGAAATAGTCACTATGGAATTGAAAGAGCACTCACTGGGTGTTTACTGGAATGTATGGATACTAACTGGGGAATTGTAGGCCTGAAACACAAGTGTGAAGGTGATTAGACCACTACATGCATAGTGCATAGAGCTTGGAAGCACCCTGTGCCCTAAATCCTGGCTCACTGCATGAGTACATGCATAATGACTGAATGATTACAGTACTATAAGGAGAGGCAGTGGATTAAATGCATAATTGATTGAGTTTTATTTTAGTGAAAGGATAAGTACATGGTACTAAAAGAGTCACTATGGGATTGCAGGAGCACTCACAGGGTGTTTGCTGGAGTGTATGGATACTAACTGGGGAATTGTAGGCCTGACACACAAGTGTGAAGGTGGTTAGACTACTACATGCATAGTGCATAGAAATGCACTATACTGTGGAAGCCTTACTCATTTTGCAAATACATAAGCAATGACTGCTTTCAAATTCACATCAAGCAACCAAATGCTTCTCTCACAATTTTCTCAAATGCACACTGACTCGCAGTATGATTCTAGACAAATAACAGTATCCCTTGCACTTTAGCAAAAAACATGTACTAGTCTGGAACAGGTGACATGACTGCACACATTCCACATATTTTAGAAATGCACTCTACTGTGGAAGCCTTACTCATTTTGCAAATACATAAGCAATGACTGCTTTCAAATTCTAACAAAATATGGCAACAGCATAAGTTTTTAACCAGTTATATATCTGCAAGCACTTGAAATACCCACAGGCTTCTCTCACAACAGTTCCCAAATGTACACAAACTCACTCTGTGATTCTAGACAACCAAGACTATCCCTTGGACTTTATCAAATCACAATGACTGATGTACAAAAACTAACGTGACAGCACACATTCCACATATTTCATTACTGCATTTAAGTGTTAAAGCCTAACACATTTTCCAAATACAAAAGCAATGTCTATTTTCTAATTCTACCAAAACTTAACAACAAGAAAGGTTTTTCAGCACTTATGTGTCTGCAAACACATCAAGCAACCAAATGCTTCTCTCACAATTTTCCCAAATGCACACTGACTCACAGCGTGATTCCAGACAAATAATAGTATCCCTTGCACTTTAGCAAAAAACATTTACTAGTCTGGAACAGGTGACATAACTGCACACATTCAACATATTTTAGAACACAGTCTCACAAAGTGAATCTAGACAATCTCCCTGGACTTTACCAAGAGAAACTCATTAATCATATTAAAAACAAACACACCACAGACAACCTCTGACAAAAGAATAAGTTACCTTTCAAATTGATTTGTAGATTAAGAAGTATGTCAGTCACACACCAGATTTTCTTATACAGAATCTCTGTACTATGCAGCTGTTAGCAAAACCAAAAAATGGCAAGCTTTCCCTCTCATTCTGCACACATATACATGTAAATATCAAATCAGATTGCTTCCTACATTAATTCAAAAGCTAACACACATTTCTATTGGTTACACATGTCAGCCCTTTCCAAATGAAATAAATGTGAACCCTACCCCCAATCTGCTCACTGCCTGTTACCATAGAAACAGATCATGGATCATTCAACTAAAATCATAGGTCACAAGTTCAGCACACAATGTTGCTAATCCAAACAGCTAGTGTGCTTGACTTTTCAAAATATCAATTTATCCTAGGTAATATTCCTTTCAAATACTTTTTCTTAACCAATAAGAACCATGCGTTTAAAAAACTAAAACATGCAACCTACTTTTCAGACTAGAATGATCTCAAACGGCCAATTATTTCTTTTCTTTTTTCAAAACTGCATCTTATCCACCATTTTAGAAAAATCTCACTTCTCAAGCTGCCATTTCACATACAGAGACCATCTGAGTGCATCCAGACCAGACCTCCCTTCAAGATGCTTAGAGTGTGGATTGTGGGACACAGCTATATTTTTCTGGAGCCAAAGGTATTCAGAAAACAGACACATGGCAAAGACCTAGCTTTGCCAAAAGTAGACATTACATGGATTGGACAGAGAAGGTTAAATTGGCACCAATCAATGCCATTGGTTAAATCCTTTTTGCATCTCCAACTGAACTCATAATTGTGCACTGTGGTGGCAATGACCTAGGCACTTTGACTGGGGTAGGTCTGGAAATACTTATATAGGACACCTTTACTGAATTAATGTCACTTTTCCCCCAAACTGCCTTTGTCTATTCTAACATATGCCAAAGGCAGAAATTGAACTGGTCCAATCAATTTTGTCCACAGATTGAGAAAGCTAGGAAACATGTCAATAAATATGTTTCTGCTTTCCTCCGAGATTATAAGATGGGGTATATTTACCACAACAATCTGTGTTTCAATATGGATGGCATCTATAGGAGAGATTGTGTACATTTTACAGATGAGGCTAACAGATTCTTCCTCTCGAACTTTAGAATATACATAGGTACTTACTTGTAGATACCAAATCTCTCAATAAACATAAAGGCTCTTTTAAGAGCCACCCAAGAACTAAACACAAAAGCTTGATGTATATTTGAAAAACATTTTTTTTTGTTGCTTGGAGTCGTGCACCCAACGCATCAGAGTCGTGTACCCAATGCGTAGAAGTCGTGCACCAAACGTGTTGGAGTGGCGCACCCTACACGTTAGGAGGCGTGCATCCAACGCGTGCGCACCAGGGGGTAGCATTAAGCGCCGCGCTGGGTGTTTGACTCCTAATTTTACTGTAACAAAAATAGCCACTATCACTAATTTCTATTATCAACGGGGACCCCATCCCCCGGGACTTAAATAAAATGTTGGGGACTGTGGGGGGAGCCCCAATGCCCCCACAGTCTCAGCTGGCTCCCCGCATCCTTCGAGAGCCGGCATTGCTTTTCCACATGGGGAGATGCTAACATGCAGCTTCCCGTGTGGAAAAGAAATATGTTTTGGATTTTGAAGGAGAGAGCAGGTTTCCCTGCTCTTTCTTTCAAAATCCAAACCAAGTTTGCTATGGGAGGGCGGAAACCTCGGCTCCCGCCCTCCCGTAGCAAACATCAATGTCCATGGGGTTGGCACCCTGAGACAGTGCAGGAGCCGACCCTGGGGGGTGGTGGTCCCCAGGGCCACAACAAGGCACCAAGAGGGGGGCCCCCCTCCAACAATACCCAGAGCCCCGGGGGTATTGGTCCCAGGGGCCCCCAACCATGAATTTTGCTGGGGGGGCATTGGAGCCCCCCAACCATTTATTTTGTAGCCCCGGGGGTTGGCGATTCCCGGGGCTGGGGGGCCCCTCTCAGCCCCCCATACATTTTAATAATTTGCCCCCGGGATTTGACCCCTGGGGGCTAATTATGAAAGAAACTCCATTATATATATTTTTTTTAAGGCAGGATCCGCGCACCCTGCGCGTACTTTGTCATTTAAAAAAAAATATATATATATTTTTGACCCTGGGAGTCCATTTAGAACCCCCTAAGCAGGTCTAGAGGGTCAGGGTATTTCTACCCTGCCCCTTTATACATTTTGCACACTTATTCCAGTAACTTCTTCAGCCTCGCATCTACCGAGGCACAAAATGGCTGCCAACACTTCTTGATTTCGAATGTTGACAACCACTTGACAGCCAATTAGCATTCAGTGCGCGATCTGGACGGTGCGCTTAGGGTGCGCTCAGGATGCGTGGAACTACCGCGGCCATAGATATATGTACTTTTAAATGTCATTTTCTCAGGAACTACTGAACGGATTTACACCACTTAAGCAAAAGTCATGAGTCTGAACTAAGGACTATCTCTTTGCCAAATTTGGTGTCATTCCATTCAGCAGTTCGGGCTGTAGCCGCGATGAACGGTTCCTATGGAAAATTGCATGGGAAAAACCCGTTTTGGGAACCCCTTTTTTCTAGGCCCCTGCTTCACGAATCACACAGAGTTACAGGATAGGAACGGGACGGAGCTGGCCAAACGTTTTGAAAATTTCACGAAGATTCGTCAACCGGTGCCAAAGTTATTCCAAATAGAATGTTGCGGATTTCCTATGGAAAATAGTTCCTAACTATAACTACCTACTGGCGACCGCCAGTAGGTGATATATATATATATATATATATATACATATATTGTCGCTCCAAGGTTGTCCACCTTTGAGTAGCACACGAGCAGCAGCTTGATTTATGTGTAGGTGAGGACGGGGACCCGCTTGTAGATGCCGCTCCGTAATGGATCTGCCCGACGCATTTCGAAGCAACATATGCTTCTCTTCAGGGGCTTTAACGGAAGCGGTGTGCGCAACCGCTAACCCACTTCTCCATTTTCCATATGACACACCCACCAATGGGAGGCTCAAATGAGACTGTGTATTATGGGAAGTGTGATGCGGAAAGCACATAATCAAGTCCTGTATGGACCCCGAAGATCCATTACGGAGCGGCATCTACAAGCGGATCCCCATCCTCACCTACACATAAATCAAGCTGCTGCTCGTGTGCTACTCAAAGGTGGACAACCTTGGAGCGACAATTTATACACGGCCATCCAGCCGCGGAGTATGCACCACACCGTCATCCTTGGGGGGTCACGGAAGTGAAACAGCAGCCGTACCCGGGATCGAGGACGGGCCCACTTGCGGGGTCCATACAGGAATTGATTATGTGCTTTCCGCACCACACTTCCCATAATACACAGTCTCATTTGAGCCTCCCATTGGTGGGTGTGTCATATGGAAAATGGAGAAGTGGGTTAGCGGTTGCGCACACCGCTTCCGGTAAAGCCCCTGAAGAGAAGCAAATGGAGCTTCGAAACACGTCGGGCAGATCCATTATGGAGCGGCATCTACAAGCGGATCCCCGTCCTCACCTACACATAAATCAATCTGCTGCTCGTATGCTACTCAAAGGTGGACAACCTTGGAGCGACAATTTATACGCGGCCGTCCAGCCGCGGAGTATGCACCACCCCATCATCCTTGGGGGTCACAAAAGTGAAACAGCAGCCGTACACGGGATCGAGGACGGGCCCACTTGCGGGGTCCATACAGGACTTGATTATGTGCTTTCTGCACCACACTTCCCATAATACACAGTCTCATTTGAGCCTCCCATTGGTGGGTGTGTCATATGGAAAATGGAGAAGTGGGTTAGCGGTTGCACACACCGCTTCCGTTAAAGCCTCTTAAGAGAAGCATATGGAGCTTCGAAACGCGTCGGGCAGATTCATTACGGAGCGGCATCTACAAGCTGATACCTGTCCTCACCTACACATAAATCAAGCTGCGGCTCGTGTGCTACTCAAAGGTGGACAACCTTGGAGCGACAATGTGTGTTCTAAATTAGCACGCGAAGTTTAGCAATGTAGAATGAGATGGACACACTAGGTGTAGTGACATTGGTATACAACGATGCAACCACATGTTAACTCAACACGTTAATTCACCAACTGACTAACTCAACAGCATGATTATATGTGAACCCTTTTATGACATGCCAGTTATGTATAACAATATTGCGGATTGCGAGTTCTTTAATTTACATGTTTTAACCTATAAGTTTTATTATGCAAAATTATTTTGGCTATTGTGTGTCATCAATATGCTTGCTACATTTTGTTTAACTTGTCTTCTATGTTCATGTCAATGACATGGTTACCATGACTACCTTATGTGTAAATAATTACCTGTTTTAATGGTGCCGGGCTATGTGAACAAGGTGGTTTGACCACCAAAATGCGTCAGAAGACTTCCTTTGGATTAAATTGGTAAAATAAACCCCCAGAGTGTCGGTGCCTGCTTCTGCTACTAGTGAGCGGGACTGCTTCTTATGTGAAGACGTAATGTCCAGGGAATGTCTTCGCCTACCCACCTTGGTTTGGTTCACCGCGTATCCGGAAATAGTGGCACAGTATTGTAACAATAACGCAGAGCCCCTCGAAGACGACATACACAACAGGAGCTCAAGTGACAGACAACAGAAAGCTTCTGGTATCCATAGAGAAGGAGGGCAATCTGGATGCCAGGTAAGCTCTTGCAAATCCATTTACGAGTGTGCGAGTAAGGTGGATCATGGGAGAGATAGTTGCTTAACTTTAAGCAACAAGGGGAGTACACCGTAATACTACATTCAAACAGGATGACTGAGGAATGGCTGCAGGAACGAGCAGCAGAATACGTTTTCAATGATGACTGCATTCCGGTCCCAGATGGAACTAAAGGAGTACAAGATCGCAATCGCCTGGAACCAATTTGAGGACCCAAATGCGAACACTAGAGAAACTACAGAGAAATGAGATTTCCAAATGGTGGGAGTGCAAGTCACTCCAGATGTTCCTTGATGTGGGCAGGATCCCGAGAGGGTTACGGATCCAAGTATCACCAATGTATGAGAACCCAGACCCTAATATGCTTAAGGAATGGGCTGAGAACAGCGCCGAGTCATCTCAGCGCATGTTAAGGATATCAATCAAATATGCTGTCAGCGACAGGGAAGCCATTATGATCAAAATTGAAAACCTGCAAAAGGAAGTGAACCAACTTACCAACAAAGAGGATGTGATAAAACTAGAAACAGAAATGAAAACCAGATTACAAAAATACAAACAGTCTATCAAAGATCGTAAAGCAACTACATTTCTTCGTGACAAGCTGGATTACCAGAAAAGACACATCTACACCTTTTCAAGGCGTTTCAATATTATGAGGCATAAGCAACTTTCAGAAAATGCACCATCTACTTCGCACTTAGAGAGTCGAGAAACTAACTCAGAATTGAGCTTGGAGGTAGTACAGATCCCGGTGAGGGTAATGCAACTGGTGGAGTGGGTATGAGCAGAGATATACCATCTGTAGTAGAAGAACTACGTTTTTTATGGCTGGACTGGACCCTCTACCAATGGCCTTGGCTGCCGCACAAAAAGAAAGAAAAAGAAGGAATAGGAAGAGGAAAAGTAACAGAAAAAACAGACACTGGGGGAAAGTCAAAAGAACAGAACAAAACAGACACGGAACAAGTATTAATGGTGCCGGAAATTGACAACATAGTCATAAATCTTTCAAATATGGAGTTAAGCAAAGAGGAAGAAAACACTTTATCGTTAGGATTGTCATATAGTTCCTCTACTAACTTTGACTTAGCACAAACAAGAATTGATGAGAAAACTGAAGTACTTTAAGGGCAGAGCAAGTCAAACACAAACAGAAAATGAAAATATACTACCTATGGAAAACCTTGCAGTAGATGAGATGCTAGTCCTGCATGACCTTGATGAACTGCAAAGGGGGACACAACAAAGGAACAGATCCTCGGAGGAACTAACAGCTGTAATGGGACTAGATCTATATGGTAGTGTACTAACCCCATTCAGACCTAAATCTGTCTTTCTACCAGTCATGCCTCAAGACGCCTTGGACATTTTGTCTGAGAATGTGATTAATGATCTTAAACAATTGGCGATTGAGTGTAGCAGTAAATTTCTGCACACAGATCACAATGTTAGAATCCAATATGCCCAGGTTAATTAGGAAAATTAAGGACAGACAAGATATAGTGGAAAAATGGTCTGATAAAGGGGGGCATATAGTTCTCTGGCCTCTAGATGTGTATACCAATGAAGCACGTAGACAACTTCAAGACAGGGAATGTTGTCTTGAAGTTGTCTACGTGCTTCATTGGTATACACATCTAGACAACTTCAAGACAGGGAATGTTGAGGAAAACATGGCGGCCGCCGGCTAGAGCGGACCGCACGCACCAGGCAGCGCTCTTACAACCTCGCTGCAGAGAGAAGCCAAACGTTTTTTTTCCCGTATGAAGCTGTTTTTCTTTACCTGACCTGACCTGCACGAGGCTGGTAAAGTGATCGGAAAAGCGGCATTTTGAACACTGAAGGTCCAGCTATCGGCGAATGTGTCTGCCGAGTATTGCTGTCTCCCCGGCACCCGCCCCTCACCCGACCTGGAGGCGGGCAGCCGTGGAGCTTCGACGTGGCCGGACGGCCGCAGTTAGAGGGGGCCTGAGAGGATTCTCTACAGGCGGTGGCGGTGGGAGAGGGCTCCGACGCTCGCTGTCAGCGGGACACCTGTCTTCAGAGTTAAACGCCGAGGTGAGCTGCAAAGAAGCGGTAAGAAGCTCTCACCTGGAGATATCAAACTCTAACCTGGAAAGTAATACAGTTAGCTCTGAGGGGGTATGGGAGACAGCTAGAGGGGCACAGTCACAACCTCGCATCACAAGAAGCAAAGCCAGGGCTGGTTACAGAGGGGCCAAAGCAAGGAAAGCAGGGAAAGCACACAAACTACAAGTCCCAGAGTGCAATGTGGGGGAGGGCATAGCAAAGGAGCAGGATTTGAGACAGAAAGCAGGAGTGGTGGAACCAAGAAGACCTGCATCAAGCAAATGTGCAAAAAATACTAAGCAGACAAGGCAACGTAAAAACAAACCCGTAACAGACCCTAAAGCCATAACTCCTTCGTTGCGGTCATTTTTCAAGCCCATACCCCAGATCTTGCAAATTCCACACGACATGGCTACGTCCGGAGGGCAAGTTAATCTACAAGACAAATCAAAAGTTACCACGGGGGCAGGAGGAGATCTTACTCAGAGTGTTTCTGAGACACTATCTCCGGATTTGTTAGAAACTATTACACAAGCCCCTGAATCAACGCTAGCCGTAGAGGACGCAGCGGAGTCCCTCCCGAGAACAAGCTTTGTTAGAGAATCACCCACCCTCCGTGAAGAGCTAGAATTGGGTAATTGGCAGGGAGAACCTGGAGTGAGCAGCACCCTTGAGGCGCTGGTGGGATCGATTACAGCGATGAGACAAGAAATTAGACACGATTTCACAGTCTCTAAAGCCAATCAAGCTGATATAAGAGCATCCTGCGATATCTTAGAGAAAAAAGTGGACGGTCTGTATGAAAGAACAGAGACACTAGAATGCTCCGTGGGAGCAATGGCCTCCAACCTTGAATCAGCAAGAGCCAAAATCAACACTCTCCAGAAGGACGGAGAGAGTATGCGGGATCGAATTGAGGTGTTGGAAAATTATTCCAGACGAAACAATATCCGAATTTTGAAGATTCCGGAGGGGAAAGATGGGAGTGACCTTAAGAGTTTCATAGTTAAATTATTGAGGGAATCTCTTAATCTGGAAGAGTCCGCAGAGTCCCTCGAAAAAGACATACAGCGGATACATCGAGACCCATTTCGCCTGAACCCCGCCAGAAGTAAACCCCGGAAAGTACTAGTTAACTTTCTGACATATGCACTAAAAGAAAGGGTTCTAAATCTTGCGCTAAAGGCCAAAACCACACAGGGTCCTGACTTCCCTTTCGAGATCCGCTCAGATCTTTCCAAAACCACACTTGACAGACAGTGGGAGTTAGGACAGCGCATGGAAAAGTTTAGATCATTGGGCGCTAACGTTCAGATGAGATTCCCCGCATTCTTAAAAATTATGTACAACAACAAAATGCATAACATTCGCTCTATACAGGATGCAGATGATCTGTTGCAAAATATACAAGATCACGTGCAGGCTCAGAAAGCAAAATAACCTAGTATAAGAAGGCTAAAAATCTAAAACAGTCCAGACAGTAGACCACTAAAAAAATAAATAAAAAAAAAAAAAAAAGTAGGGAGGAAAATCGAATTAAAAAGGAAGGAAAAAAAAACCCTTATTGACCAAATATAGTAAAGCATATAAATACATACATACAAACATATAATCATCACTATGAACAAAATACTATAGAATAAGGAAAAAAAATATATATATATATATATATATATAACACGACAAAAGAAAACAGAACAAAAAAAAAAAAAGATTTAAAGCAGGGGAAAGGTAAATATACAAAACAGGGAAAAATATTGAAATCAAAAAACAAAAACAATTAAATGAAAAAAGAAAAAAAAAGAATTTTTTTTTCCAAATGAAGACTAAGATTTAAAAATATTTTAGAAAGGTTTCCTCATAGGAAAAAAAGGGACAAACTATGGAGTAGCTAATCCTTACACGGGTTGATAACAGCCCCAGATTTAATAAGGCATCTGCAGCTGAGGAAATAAGAGCAAGCTGCAATGGGCGTAAAGGTGGCTAGTCATCAGGCCACAGTAAGTAGGGGGGGTTTTCCTAGGGGGGTGGAGGGGTGGGGGGACAGAGGGGGTGATAACATAAAAAGTCCTTATAAGCCGAAACAAAATTGTACTCTAGCGTCTCCTTTTGACTTAAATTTGACCTTCATAACCTTAAGTGTAGCATTTACTGGAACTAAAGAGAAAGGAAAAGAGGGAACAAAAAAAAAAAAAAACTACTATGAAGGAAGGCGAGGGCGACAGGGAAATAACAAGATGACATCGTACCATTATTTATCTTGGAATGTTAACGGGTTACGGGTGAAGGGCAGAAGGGAGCGCATCTTTCAATACTTAAGGGATTCCCAGGCACAGATAATTGTCCTTCAGGAGTCACACCTAATTAAGTCAGAAGCCGAACAGATACTAAAGAAACATAAATGGATTGACAAATTCTGCTCTACAGACCATAATGCAAATACCAGGGGGATAATTATCATTTTTAAGAAATCAGCCAAAGCCCAAATACTAGAATACAAAGAAGACTACTCAGGGAGATGGCTGATAGTCAGAGTCTCGCTAGAAGGCCAAATTCGCACTCTGGTGGGCTACTACGGTCCTAATGTAGACGATCCGTCGCACCTAGACGCAGTAAGGAATCATTTGACAGTAATGCAGGACCCAGTGATCTGGATGGGTGACTTTAACATCGTACTTAATACCAAACTAGATAAATCCACAAGATCTAAAATTCCTAGCTCACCTAAATCAAGGCAAACTCTGATCACAATAATGAAACATCTTGGCTTGGCAGACGTGTGGAGAGAAAAAATGGGTAATGAAATGGGGGTCTCCTTTCGAAATGGTCGGTTTAAACATAAGTCAAGAATTGACTATGCTTTTTTTAGTTATTCATTAAAAGACACCCTGCTAACAATAGACTACCTTCCTTCACACCTCTCAGACCATTTCGCACTATATTTTTCTATGAAGTAAGATTATAAAACCGCATTCACAACGTGGTCTTTTGATCGCACACTCTTGCTTGAGGAGGAGGAGGTCAAGCTCTTAGTACAAGAGTCCTTAACCTTCTTTGACATAAATCTGGGCTCCTCAAACCTCGCGTTGGTCTGGGAAACGTTTAAAGCCTACTTGAGAGGTCAGATTACTAACAGGGCCTCGTACAGGCGAAAAATATACAGAGCGAAAATAGCTAATTTGGAGCAGGAAATGAGACTAATAGAACTAAACACCGATAAGCGCTTGGCAAGTCCACAAGAACGGACGAGCTTAGCTGAAAAG
Organism: Lissotriton helveticus; assembly: GCF_964261635.1. Lineage (NCBI taxonomy): Eukaryota > Metazoa > Chordata > Amphibia > Caudata > Salamandridae > Lissotriton > Lissotriton helveticus. The sequence goes on along the minus strand of NC_136059.1, from coordinate 709,873,663 downwards.
AAGACACAATTAGAGGGGATCTTACAAGAAAGGCTTAATAAAAGATGGGAAGCAAGTAAGATATCACATTTCGAATTCGGTGAGACAGCCGGTAAAGTCCTGGCTTGGAAAATAAAATCAGACAAAGCCCTTAAATATATCAAAGAGATTCAGGTAGAGGGAGAAATAACAGTAAGAACATCTAATTCAGATATTGGCAATGCCTTTCATGATTTCTTTGAACTAATCTACAAAGAAGATCTCCCTAACAATCCGGGGGCGAGGGAAAATTGGTTCAAAGAAATTCTGTTACCTGCCCTTTCAATGTCACAGAGTAAAGCTCTAGAGACTGACATTACAGAGGAAGAGGTGAGGACAGCAATACGGCGTTCCAAAAAAGGAAAGGCGGCAGGCCCAGACGGTCTCCCAGGTGAGGTATATAGAGCTCTGGAAGAATCTATAACCCCGGTCCTGTGTGGTTTATTTAATGACATCTTAATAGAGGGACACCCAATACCGAAATCATGGGGGGAGGCGACAATTGTCCTTATCCCCAAACCAGGCAAACCGCCTAGGGACTGTGGATCTTATCGACCCATATCCCTCCTCAACAACGACTATAACATTTTACCACTATACTAACAACTAGACTGAGCAGCGTAATACCTAGCCTAATACACCAAGATCAAAAGGGCTTCATTAAAGGGAGACAACTTTCAGAACTAACACACAATCTTATAGGAGCCATAGACATCGCATCCGCCTTCTCCCTACCCCTGGCCACGCTCACACTAGACGCAACCAAGGCGTTTGATCGGGTTAACTGGCCTTATTTAGAAGACGTCCTTACAAAATGTAACTTTGGAAATAGATTTTGTAAAGCAATATTTCAGCTATATAGTGCTCCTTCAGCCAAGCTCTTGGTTAACGGCATCTTGACTGAGGCATTTCAAATCACCAGAGGCACTAGACAGGGCTGCCCGCTCTCCCCACTCCTTTTTAATTTATATATCGAGCCATTTGCTCAGGTTTTGCGAGCTGAAGCGAATATTCCATCATTTCGTTTTGGGGAGTGGGAGAGACGGGTTGCACTATACGCTGACGACATCCTGATCTTAACATCTGACCCAAAAAACGCATTACCCATAGTCATTCAGCGAGCAAAAGAATTTGGGCTTATCTCCGGGTATGACATCAACTCGAGCAAGACGGAAATCATGACCTGGAACATTCCAGAACAACACCTGGGTATTAATGTTTCATCATCTATGAGGTACCTAGGAATCCGAGTTACCCAGGATGTGGGCAACATTTGTCAAACCAATCTCGACAGAATCTATAAAGAGACTAAAAAGCTGCTGAAAACTTGGACACACTTACCACTCTCGATATTAGGTCGAGTAAATTTAGTCAAAATGTGCATCCTCCCCAAATACACTTTTATATTTAGTACCATCCCTCTGGCTTTTGATCCCAAGGCAATAGAAAAAAGTCAGCAAGAAATCAACTCCTTTCTTTGGAATTATAAGTCAACAAGAATTGCTTGGAAGAAGCTCAGGAGGAAAAGGGAGAAAGGAGGTCTGGCTCTGCCTGACCTAATGTACTATGCGTGGGCATTTCAAATGACACATTCGAGGATGCTTTTAAAAACCCCAACAAACCTCTTGAATGGATCAATGTACAAAGCCATGTTAATCGGAGCAAATTTACCATCAGACGGATTTATGTCCAAATTTGCCAGTCAGAAATTCTTCAAAAAAATCAAACTTAAAATACTACAATCCTTGTGTAAGACATGGCTCAGTATAAGGAAGAAACTCGGGCTATCATACTACTCTAACTTTGCCCCAATTGGGGATTCACCCGGGCTCCCATTATACATGAGAGATAGTCTGTCAGTTGTACTTGAACAAGCAGGGATTATAAGATGGGGACAGCTAGTAAACGAAGGATTTCTAATCACATGGGATGAGTTAAAAGATCAAGTTGGCCCCAGACTGTCTAGATTTAAATATATGCAGCTGGATAGCTGGACAAGGGCCCAGCGAAAAAAAGACAAAAATTTGGGGAACGTAAGCCCCTTAGAACAACAACTAGTGGAGAAACCAATCGGGAAATTGAGGTAGCATTCTGGTACTGGCAACTGCTTGAAGAAATTGACGGAGAATTCTCTCTCCCAGACCAATTGTGGGGGGCAGTAATGGGCTCTCATAATGAGGAGACGTGGCAAACCTCTTTTGCACTTTTGTATAAGATTGGTAAACCCTCGTGGTTAAGAAGAAACCACCTTTTTACTCTACATCGTGCATACATTACGCCACTTAAACTTTCCAAATTTCTTCCGGATAAAAAATGCAATAAATGCAATGTCACAGGAGCATCAGATGTACATATGTTTTTCCAAGGCCCTGACATAAGGCGGTTTTGGTCAGAAGTGGAGGCAACTCTAAATTCCATTATGAATACATTACTCTCAATCACACTACCACTTATCATTTTTGGTTTGGACATTAATATCACAGGGAAAGCAAGGTCATTCCTTTTCTATGCTATCTTGCTGGCTAGAAGGCAAATATGTATACAATGGCTGGACAAAGCAGCCCCCTTGCACTCTGCATGGCTTACATCATTATATGAAACATCTAAATCAGACCTTAATAGATCAGGCAGTAGGCGTAATTTGACATTCTGGGAATTGCTTATCGATTGGAGATAGAATACGGGGGGGGGTTATAGGGGGGGGGATTTCCCCGGGTCCTATGATTATGCCGATAATACTCCCTGGACTGGATACAGCCTCGTTCCGATATTGGTCCTACTGGTGGTAACGCACCTAGATGGAGTCAGTTGATTGCCTCGTATTTTTTGGGTTTTATCTCCCAACCATTACACGCTCGAGTCCAGGCAATGGTTCAAGGGGACTTCTGAGAGGACCCTAAGGGAAGGACTCGCTAGGTGGTTGGTATCTTCCCAAATGGAGGTAATGGCAAATGAGGACAAAAAAAAAAAAAGACAGGGAATGTTACTGCAAGGTCAGTTTGATGAATCTCAAGGAGATTCAAGACAAAATCCATGCTGAACTGTTTAGATGGAGAAGTTTGTGTTAGATCTCTAAAGAAGAGCTAAATTATCTAATAATAGATCACCCAGTAACACCTCTACTATACCTAATCCCCAAAGTTCATAAGAATGCATGTAACCCACCCTGCCAACCCATAATTTTGGCTGTAGGTGGGCTTTTTGAAAATACATGCAGATTTATCGAATACTTCCCTCAGGAATACGTACGCAATCTACCCTCATTCATAATGGATACTGGTGATTTCCTGTGCAAAATAAATGACATAGCATGGGATGACTCCTATGTCCTTATGACCCTGGATGTCACAGCTCTATATATGAGCATCAGGCAGGAGGATGGAATTAGAGCGCTAAAACACTACCTAGGTACAAGACCCATACACTTATACCAGCATACACTTATGCTTATCAGTATGGCCGAGTGGTGTATTTAAAATAACCTATTCATGTTTGAACAGCATACATACTAATAAAGCAAGGGAACGGCCATGGGTACCTGCTTCGCCACCATCTATGCGAACCTGCATATGGACTGGTGGGAGAAGCAGGTACTCACGCTAAATTATGCATAAGAATGGACAGACAACATTGTCTTGTGGACCAAGTTCATCGATGACCTGTTCACTCTGTAGAAGGGGTCACCTGAGTCAGCCAAATTTTTGCACAGGGATTGAACAATAATGATTTGAACCTCTCGTTCACAAATGTCATTAGTAAAGAAGTACACCTTCTGGTCCTGGTGGTGTACGTTGATGGTAACAATATTCATACAGGAGTATATAGAAAACCCACGTCGGGAAATTCTATCTTACATGCCAGCAGTCTCCGCCTGACTAAATTGAAGAATAGTATTCTCTATGCAGAAAGTTTGAGCATGAAGAGCAACTGTAGCAGTGATGAGACACTAAGGGAGGTACAGAATGATTTGTTTAAATGACTGAAGATGCATGGCTATAGTCAAGAAGTGTTAAACTCAGCACAAGCCAAAGTGAAAATGAAAAAGAGAGATGATTTGCTATTTGGTACATCTAAGTGTCATCTGCAAACAGTAATGCAGGTATTGGGGCCTGCCTAATTTCAGAGAGTCATGATTGCACTTTTGCAGATGCTGCACAACATCATTGACATATAATGAAAAGAAAACAGGTGCCAACACACATCCCTGTCTCACACCCCCTGTTAGGTTTGGCATATTTAGGTTCACCTCCAGGGCCCCAAACAACTTTAGCATAGATGTCTTGATGGAGTCTGGCTATCTTCACCAGAAGATCGTCTGATACACCTTGGCATTTCAATGAGTCCCATAGGGAACCCCTTGGGATAAGGTCAAAAGCCACATTGAAATCAACGAAAGCTAAGTAATGATGTCCTCCCTTTAGTTTGGTATATTTCCATGCTATGCATAGAAGCCTAAAGACCTGATCAATTGTGCTAACTCTCATTCTCATACCCGCTTGTACGGTCAAAGGATATTATTTTCAACTATCCAATTACTGATTTTATTTAAAACTTGTTTAATGTATACTTTTTGCAAGATGTCAATTAGACTAATAGATCTATAGTTGGCGGGATCTTTCCTGTTTTCCTTTTTCAAGATTGGCACAATTTCATCTCCTCTCCGTGTGTCTGGTCCCTGTGCTCCTGAGGCCACTGGATTAATACTGGAAACAGTATGGATTGATCAGTTTCTGTTTTAACCCTGATTTATTCCAGGAAACCATGGACTTAGTCACCAGTCAGGTCTATTTTGGCCTGCTAAGTAGTGGCTCGGATATACCCTTCTTCGATAGGGGGATTCATCGCTCTGTCAACTACCTAAAGTGTTGCTATCTAAAATGTTGGGTGTAGGATACAAGGGATTTTGTGATGGGTTATCACTAGATTTACTTGAAACCTTTGGTCTTGTCAGTCAGTTGACAGATTCTTGTCATGTATTCCTATAGGTTCTGAATCGATCCCCCTATTCCTGACCCTATTCTGGTTAAACTAACTATCAAGTTAACTAACAGTCAGCCCATGAGGCAAGAACAGCCCCCATGATGCAGATACCGTTATCTGACGCAGTCACACTACGGCACAGGAACGTGTTATCTGATTAGGTCATAACGCTTGAGATCTAATTAGACAAGCGACATTCCTCCAGCCCCTGATAAGGCATACGACGTTCTCATAACAAATCAAACCTATGACAACCTGGAAAATCCGTGCGGCCATTGTTTTGATTTCACAGAGAACTTTAGTAAAGAATGTGCTAACGAGCAAGTCGTATGACATCTTTATTGACGTATCTATGTCCATCCTTACGTCAATCTCGGCACCTTTAAGGTATAAATATTGCCGATCTTGCCCTATGCAAACACACGCGTGGTGACAAGATGGAGCAGCCACACTTGCTGAAGCCGAGAGCAGAAGCAGACCCCGCTGGCAGCAGCCCCGCCTTCCTGACGCGCTGAGAGACGCGCTGCTATCTCAAGCCGAGAGACCCAGCACCGGCGTTTCTGGGCAGCCCTCGCAGGCAGCCTGGAATATCGAGAGCAGAGAAAGAGATACCATTCCTCATTCATCCTAACTTCCAGGTACAGAACTAAATAACCCCTCACAGAGAATTCTTTAGTTATTCACTTGGCAAAAACAAACTTAACTTAAACTGTAACTTTCTATTCCTGCCCACGCATTAGACTTAGGTCAGGTACACGGGGTAGGCGTATTTCGAAACACCAGTTGAGTACGTTTAGTCAAATGTATATGTGTATGTAAATATATTTTAATCATTTTAAACATCATGTGGCTCAGAAACCATATCAATGTTTTTACAGTATTATTTTATACTATTGCTTTTAATGTATGCACTTTACTTAACTATAAGTATTGCAATAATATCGATCCATTTCTCATGTATGAGAAAAGAGACTGATCAATAAATAACACCTTTTTATTGAACACGCCCGTCTCTTCCTTTTCTCTACAATCTGATGAGACTAAGAATGCACGTACTGACTGAGTAAAATAATTGCCTTGTGCTCACACGACTCTCGAGATTGACTCTTGATTAGGGGAGAGCAAAGTTGTCATGTTCTATGGTTGTCAGAAACTAAATCCCTTCTTGTCTAATCAGGGAAGTTAATTCCTCCTTGAACATTCGAGAAAGTTTCTAGCGAACTCTGAGCTACGCTGGCAAACCCAAAAATTAAGTCTAGTATCGACAGTAGTAGACCTAGTTAACGTCTGGTCTAGGCCTTTACTGCTGTAGGTATTATTCCAATGCGCAGAGCCTATTGGGAAAATAGGAGCTACACTACATGGCGCCCAACGTGTTTGGAAAGGGCGATAAAACTAACGTAAGACATTTAGAGTAACTCAGTCGTGCTTTCTCACTCAGACCCCTTTTCCCATTATACTCCAAAGACGTCTGGAGTGGGTGAAAGGTAATATCCTCCAAAACCTCGCAGGAGGGAACTCCTATGTATGGTTCTTGGTATAGTCAACGTTGAAGGATAAAAACAGTCCCAAAATATTGTGCATCTAATCTCTGTTACCATAAAGAAACCTGATCTGCAAACAAACATAATACCATCCTGTCTGTAAAATGGCAGAGAGTGATGATGAAAGAGAGGCAGTTAGATTAGCAACTGAACTCGCAGATGCTGATGCTACCATGCAAGCAGCAGACCCGAATATAACACTCATTCCGGTCATTAAAAGGAGATCTATAACCTTAAAACTTATAGAAAATGGACTGACACCTAGAGGTGGCACAGTCATATTCGTAATCGAGGCACACGAATATCGGCAGACAGAGGTATACTATTCATGGATACATTTTCCAGCAGCAAATGCTGTAACAAAGTACTTCCACTATTACAAAGTAGAGGAACCTCCTGAAACGTACACTCCTTTCGAGGAGGTGGAAGTACCACTCAAATTCCAAGAGCATTTGCTCTTATTTGATGGCGCCCTAATACATAACAATCACATTACAAGGCTCGGTCCTTTAGGTAGACCAGGAGCAACGTGGCCGGTCTTAGCCGGATACACACCACATCCAGACATCGAAAGAATGCCTGCAGCAGAGCTGTTAATACAGCTAAAACAACTACTAAAAATTCATAGACAATTAGTTCAGTATGTAATGCGGACTTCAACAATTCAGCCAGCGATTAAACTTCCACAGCTGACCCCTCACCAGGGGAACACAAATAAAATTACACCACAGAACATCCAATCCTGCCTAGGTAAAGTTCCAGCTAAACGGGAACAGATACCATTCTGGTTGGCACAGAAAATCACCCAAATAGAGGCGGTGTTTCCTGACACCACCCCATTAGAAAAACACAGGATTCTGACTATATGTCTCCCAATGGGAATCGCACCACACATTGAGGACTGTGACACTTGGGGTACAGTCTTTGCTTCCATCTACACAAAAACGCACGGTGTTCCATCCATTTCGGTAATACCAGATGTGCTAAAACAAATTCAAGATGAATACGGTCCAGAACCTGCTTTAACCCTTGGTATGAAATTACTAAAAGACTTCAAGCAGGTCTCGGCTATATTATTAGCCAACATAAAAGGTGAGGCAGCAAACGTGGCGATCCGCCAGAGGTTAAAAGAGACAGATATAGCAGACCAACCAGCTGACATTGCCAGAATCATAGAAAAATCCTATGAAGAACTAGGCAGAGATAGTCTAGGTGGAATACCAGTAAAACCGCAACTGACTACAAGTCCAGAAAAAATATTTTTTAATAATAATTCACCAAAAAAGAACTGGGATAGAAACAAACAATCCAATCCTAAAGAAAAGAAATTCCAGTCCCGAGGGAGGTCTCCCAGGCGAAGAGAGAAATCTCCAAACCAAAGACAGAGGTCACCGCAGAGTGACCCCTCTGGGAATAGATATAACCTTAGAAATAGGGATAATATTAAAAAACCTGATAGATATCAAGACATTGATACACGTCCCTCTCAATCTTTTCAGACGATCAGAAGAGCACGCCAAGTCCAAAGACAAGGAACCTGCTCAGCTAAAAAAGAAATTACAATTTCCAAAAAAGAAGGTAGCCAGTATCAAGGTAGTTAAAAATGCCGAGAATACTGAGGACACAACTGAAAAACGGAGAATGGGCTCAGACAATGCTAGACAGCGCAGCAGAGGTGAGCATAGCTCGCAAAGTCCTTATGAATCATCTGGAGACAGTGGACACGAATGAATACCTTCAAGTGGAAACTGCAGACACCAGAGTTAGCAAGCCCCACAAGATATACGAGATAACATTACGTATAGAGGGAGATAAGACTAGGAAAATAAGGGGACTATTTTGGGATAACCTCTCAAAGGGTTATGACATCCTACTAGCTGAAAAAGACTGGCCACCAGAGTTTGTCAGGGAGTGCCCTCATGGCGAAGAAGTAATTACGCCTGCCTTCTCGAATCATATCCTGATTCATAAAAAATACACACTTGCTAGAAAGTGGGCAGTGGCCTTAGCACCTGCTTTATATAAAAATCATGTAGGATGGGATGAGGATTCCCCTCCTCACAAAATCCAGTTAAAATCACAACCTGCTGCACAAAGACAGTACCCAATTAAGCAAGAAGCTAAAAAACAGGTAAATGAAATACTAGATCAGCTAGAATACCAGGGGGTGATTGAAACTTGCACCTCACAAATGAACAATCCTTTGTTTCCGGTCTCCAAACCAGACAATTCATATCGTCTAGCTTTGGATTACCGACACCTTAACACATGTTGCAAAACTTTTGCAGTGCAAAACTCACACAGTGCTGCACTAATGAATAACATAGTGCGCAAAAAATACAAAACAACCTTGGACATCTCCAATGGATTCTTTTGTCAAAACATAGCACCAGAGAGCAGATATTTAACTGCATTCTCAGTAAATGGCACTCAAAAACAATTCTGTCGGTTAGCCCAGGGGTACAAGAACAGCCCGGGGGTATTCTCAGCGAGAGTAACAGAATTACTACAACTATATGATGATGAAGCATTATCTTATGTCGATGACATTTACTTAACAGATGATGACTTGGAGACTCACTTGAAAAGGGTGAACACCATAATACTTGGGTTCGCTGCAGAGGGTTACAAATTCAACTTTAAAAAGTCCAGAATTGCCCATCTGACGGTCCTGTTCTTAGGATATGAGTTATCAAGTGAAGGCAAAAGCCTGGCAGACAATGTCCTAGAGAAATGTGCCGTAATCCAAGCTCCCAAAACACTAAAAAACCTACAGTCAATTCTAGGCTTCCTAAATTTCGGAAGAACATACATTGCAAATTACGCAGAAAGGGTCAAACCCCTTTATGATCTAATTAAACCAGACTTTAAAAGATCCAATTGGACTCAAACACACAGAGAAATTTTGAGATCCTTACAAACAGACATGCTAATTAAAACAAAATTAGAAACACGTGATAACACACGCAATCTTGTGATTCGAGTCATCCCAGGGAGATGCGGATTCACATACCTGACTTCTAATGAAGGAGAAAAGGTACCAATTGCATTCAAATCACACTTGTACACTAAGGCTGAAATGAAATTTAGCCCAACGGAAAAAATTCTTACAGCAACACAGACAGCTATAGCAAAAGAACGAGCCCTGGCACAAGGTAAACGTATAGTAATTGTAACACCAATACCAGCCTTAGAGGCGGTAACAAAGCAAGCATTCCAAATGCTAAAGCACTCCATCCAAGATGGATACAATGGGCTAACTCTCTTGCTGCAACAGACGTGGTGTACGAATTTGATCCTTATTTAAAAACACAAGAATTTCTCCAATATGAATTTGAATGTCCTCCGCCAACCGAAATTCTGCCTCTAGATCACTACGGCTGTATAATATATACAGACGGATCAGCACAACCCGCAGTAGGGGGTAAACAAGCTTACAGTGCTGCGTGCGCGATTGTTAAAGGTCGTTGGCACGAAGGGAAATTTAAACCAACCCTCACTAAAACACAATCCCTAGGAGATTGTACAGCTCAGCGAGCTGAACTACTAGCATTCAAGATGGCGCTTGAAAATACCGATCGAGAATTCCCCACACTCATAGTGTGTGATTCGTATTATTGCGTTCAGTCTTACAATGAATACTTGCAGATCTGGCTTCAGAACGGTTTCAAGGATGCGAAAGGTGGCACAATCAAGCATAAAATGCTCTGGGAACAAGTAGCTCTTTTACAAAAAGAACTACCAAGGACTCACGTGATACATACACTGAGTCATCAACGTGATGGCGTTCACGTTGCAGGGAATTCATTGGCTGATGAGGCCGCGAAGGCAGCTGTGCAAACGGCTTCCGTAGCTGCCGTCACCAGGTCAAAAACAAAAATAGACAGCGAAATATTACAAGCTGTCAGCGCTTCAGAAAAGGATTCGATAGAACCACTCCCTAAAGGCTTTCCAGTAAAATACTCATACATAACTGATGAAAACAATGTTCCTTTTGCTCAAATCCCTGGAGTTGGGGGATAGGGCAATTCCAAACATGGAACATAGGTTAGGACTAATAATAGCGGCACACGAAGGGCTTGCTTCTATCCATGCTGGCGTCTCAGCCACAGTATCATTATTAAAACAGAGATACTGGTGGCCACAAATGAGAAGACAAACGAGGAACTATGTTCTAGCATGTGAAATATGTCAAAAAATGAAAGTATCAACGGTGAGACGTCCAGCGCAGACGCCCCTTCTAATCTCGGATAAACCATTAGCCTGTGTTTATCTAGACCACTGCGGTCCCTTACAAAGGGATGGTAACTATAAATATATCTTGGTCGCAGTGGACTCATGCACGAGATTCATATGAATGTGGCCCCAGCGAACGGCTGACGCCAGAACTGTTATAAAAGATTTGCGAGTCTTTATCGGCACATACGCAATTGGCATGCTGCATTCGGACAATGGTCCTGCTTTTAGCTCTCGGGCTTATAAGGAGGCCATGGTCAGCATGGGCGTGCAATTGCGGTACTCTTGTCCATTTCACCCTGAGGGGAACGGAATTGTTGAAAGAAAAAACCGTGACATAAAGCAATCTATAACGGCAAAGGTATTAGGTTCGGGAGCTGGGTGGGTCAAACATCTAATAAGTGTCCAACGTAGTCTAAATAACTTGCCAAGAAATTCTCTGAAGGGATTCAGTCCGTACGAATTATTATTTGGAACTAGGATGTTGATCTCTGACCTTGATAGTCAGACTTCAGTGGTTAAAGAAAAAAGCTTTGATGTCAAAGACCGTTTGGCTATTTTGCAGGACTTAAACAAAACAAGAAAAGACCTGAGCAACATACAGTTGAAACAACAGCCAACGACCACTGAAGAATCACCACCTGTCCCAGCAAGACCTGTCTGGATTCCAAAAGTCGGGGATCTAGTCAGGGAGAAGATCGCGGTAAAGAAGGAATTTGGGCCTTCTTACAGAAAAGCAGTTCCTGTCTTGTCTGTCAACGGGACAAGATCAGTTGTACTACCGCCACTTGCTGGTAAAAAGGAGAACCGAGTTGTATCCATCGACCTGGTAAAACCACAACATGTGGCCGATAACAAACAGTAGGCCAAGTGGACTCCCAATAAGTAGCAGAACACCAAGGTTTGCTACCAGCAGAGAGGTCCTAACAAAAAGGCTCATCACATTCGAAACGCCTAAAGAAGAACAAGAAGGACTATGCAACAATGCAATAGAACTCAGACCTCTTAAAACCCAAATAAAGACATTTAGCAGAGACACACCAATCTACAATGAAGTACCAAGTGAAAATGCAAAAAACAGAAATCCTGAACCAATTGGAACAATTGACAGAATTGCATCCGGTTACTTCATCAACTTCGATGATTCCTCTGACGGCTTCAGTGAATCAAAGACACAGCCATCATCAAAATCCTTTAAAGACAAAGCTAAGGAACTTTTGAAACATCTGAAAGAAACATATCTGGTTTCTCCATGGATTGAATTTTGGGTGGGTTTTGGTGCATTTATCCTCATACTTTGGCTCATCATGGTATTTACTTTGGGACGCTTCATTGAGGGAAAATATGCTAAAATGGACACAGCAAGTCAGAACATCAACTTGGTCCTCAAACCACACACATCTTCACACGTCGAGAAAAGAGAACTTTCTTCAGCCAACTTCACAGCCAATCCTATACCTGGTGGGGTAGCCTGGGACAACACTGACTATGAAATTTATGGTCCGGTCGAGATCCTGAAATATCCACACCAAATCAAGATCTCCTTGAGTGACTTTGCAAAACCAAACTCATTTGCTGATGATTGGGACTTCGAAAGTATTAACAACATGATGTCTGACTTAGTAATGTCTGCTAAATTTACAAAACATGATTATTTGCAAGGTTCTACAAATTATGATAGTATGTATTGCTATAACCACTATGGTAATAATTTTTTGCATAAATCTGCACAACCTAGAAATGTTTTGAATTACAATCAATGGGAACATTGTGCTACACCTCCAAAAGGAAGCTCAAGAACCGTTTACGACAAATATTCATATTTTTCAGGTTTTAACATAAGTAATGCTGAAACATTTTATTTTAAATTGTCAAACAAGACAGGGGTGAAAACCATGATAACCAACACAAAATTGATATATTCAGATTCATTCTTTGAAAAAATGAATACTTTTGGATTTGATTATTGGGACAAAAATGTTGATTTGAAAAGTGTTTGGGGTACAAAAGAATGGCAAGTACAGGGTATAGAAGCTTTGTTTAGAGCTTGCATGATCCCAGAACAAATGATATTTTTAAATGACACTGTTCAACAAACCACCTGTCTTGGCTTAGCCAAAATCAAAGATTTAAATAAACCGTCTATTCCAAAGCCAAAAATGTTTAGCAATAACTCTGATACAGATGAAGAAATAGACGTAAACCATATATTAAACCAAAACAGAACACATCCTGATTGGAAACAATGGTTGATCTGGCCCACAGATACAAATAACTGTCAAGATAGATTCCTGAATAAAACACAGGGTTTCAAAATGACCAGGCCAGACCCTAGATATCCCCAAAGACATCACCCAGGGATAATAACAACCTACAGTGTGGGCAAATTATGCCTTCAATGGCTACAAACTTCCACACTGCCTGAAATTAAGCAACACCTAACTTTACTTACTGATGGTGCTGACTTGCGTGATTTCATAATGGGACCACGCAAACAGCGTCAAAAGCGTTTCATAGCAGCCTCTGTATATGCAGCATACAATGAGGCCTGGAAGGTTACTCAAATTGAGACAGCAGAAAGAATACGGGAAATTGACCGTATTAATTTGGAAAAATCACTATCTGTAGTGGACAATGGGTTAATGACTCTGTCCTCCAGAATTTTTTCATTGGACAGCATTGTGTCGTCAGCAATCGATATATTATCGCAAGACTTACTGTTAGTGAAGTAGTGTGGCTCACTGGTTAGAGGCGGCAGACCCGAGAGCAGAGGACGGCCCGGGACCAGGGTTCGATTCCCAGCGCGGCAGGTTTCTGGACCAGGGTCAGCGGACTCGATAATTCTCTCGCCTCGGTGCCCACTCTGATCAGCGTTCACACTCGGCAACTCTGGGCATTAGCTTGCCTCATCTTCACTAACGGCCCCACCAGACCGCCGGGGATGCCTGGTCTCACCCTGGAGATACCCATTAAGGGACCATCTCTCAGGGAAGCCAGGAAGGGTTTCGCAGCGGTCGAAGCGCCTTGGGACCCTACGGGTAAGTAGTGCGCTATATAAATGCCTATACATTTACATTTACTGTTATTACAACATGGTCAGTCACAATTGCGTTCTATTGTACAACTTGGCTGGACGTTACAAAATCTGCGTTCAGGCTATGTGCCTTGGCGTTTAATCAACACAACGTCACTATTCCAAATCTTTAACCTTACTGATAGACAAATCGGTATGGCGCAAAAGGGTGCTGATTATACAATCTTGAGCATTGAAAAACTAGAAAGATTACCAATGACAATGTCAGAACGACCTGTCAGTGAATGGATAATACACGGAATCATAAATATTCCAATCTCAACCTTCAGGTTTCAATACTGCCAAAAATATATACAGGCTGGCATGTACGAGAAATTGGGAAAGGGGTACCTTAAAACAACTTGGAACCTGCCCTATTCACATGCATGTGTCAGTAATAAAGGACAGAAAGTGTTTCTTAGTGGCAACAATTGTGCTATGTCACTAAGCGGCACGCTTCTGTGTAACGGTATTAGTTTGCACGGAGCCTGTGAAGGGAATTCATACAACCTTTCATGTCACCAGCAAGGCGCACCTGCAACTGAAATAGAACCATTCTTTCAAAGACTCTATAATGGGAGTTACATTCTTATTGTAGACCGCAGATGTTGTAGTCTTATGCCCGGGACTCCTTATCTAGTCACTACGACGGCGAAGGTCAAGTGCTGTGGACGTTCTTTATTCCCCAGCTCCTTTCCAGACAGGGAGGCAAGGGCATGGCCCAGTTTGAAAATTACTTCTATTCGAATAGATACTTTAAGCAGAATGAAAACAGTGCTTCTTCAGACGCCTACAAGGCTCACGTCATCAAAAGAAACGTATGATCTACAAGTCGCAAGGACGACTGCAGAGATACATACATTATTATCAACTAATTCCCCCGTACATTTCGCGGAAATCCTGAGCGAAATCTTAAATATTTCTGATACCAATGGGATCTCAGGGGTATTTAAGACAGTATTTTCGATGGCATTAACACCATTCAAAGCCATACTGGGTATTTTTCCAGATTTCGTCCATTCGATTTTTGGCGGACTTCCCCTGATCCTGGGACTAATTGCAGGAATCCTATTCTTAGTCCTTATTTTTCGTTATGGCAACCCATGTCACAGATCAAACTCTCGCGACAATGGAAGACACGATCCTAGCCATTGGATACCGGGACCGGATATCAAAAATCCTGGGACTCTCCCGGCTTAGAGACCTAGACATGACTTGGTTTCTATCATTTCGACCAATGTGGCAAAGGTGTGTTTTACCTGTACTAAGGTGTCTGCTATGCGAAGAAGAATGCGTGTTAGACACCTGTCTGACGCTACAATCGGATGCGCCAGTGGATGCAGATACACTGTTGGTTCCTACCAAGGTTCACGCTTTGTGCTGCCCTCAAAGGCTGCCAATCCTGATGACGGCATTCCTGGAATCTTCACCACTGCGATTGAAGAGTAGTGAAGTTCAAGATGAAAGCAGCATCGAACAGGTACGACCTTCTGTCAGCAATGCGAATCAGAATGTCAATGGAGACAATCATGCGCACGAATGCATGGTTACCCCTATTTCCGACTTAGTGGAACTTTCCCATGAAGCTGTTGACAGTTTTTTCGAAAGCCTGAATGATATGATGTTCTCTCCAGAACAGAAATAGAGACTTTTGAGCAAGCTCGCACACGGCGTTCCCTGAATTCGGCCTTCAACTTTAAAAATAAAGTCACATGAACAATTCTTCCCACCAGTTCACGGACAACAATTTTTTAGCAGCCCCAAATTATTTTTCACAAATTTTTCGGGACACTTATCTTCTGCTTAAAGTAAGAAACTATTCCTAGAGAACTAAGATTTCTATTTTTAGATACTTTATAAAACTTTAGTTGCCCGCTGGGATGTTCACAAATATTTTATTATGTGATGAGATGGTCTCGAACTTCCTTTCTGTATAGCTATATTAAGAGCCATTTCATGTGTATTTTTCAAATACCAAATTAGCAATAATGCATACAAATGCGTGTTTACTTTTGCATTTAATTCATAGCTTAAGTGCATACAATATATATGACTGCAATTTTTCAGTATATTTGAAAATTTCAAAATGCATTTATGTATTTTGGGGTGGTAAGGTATACACTATACTCTATAGTATGTTGTACTATGTTATACTATGCATAGATTAGTAAATATGTCCATAGTTAGCGTGGAGTGGGTGTCATGTATTCCTATAGGTTCTGAATCGATCCCCCTATTCCTGACCCTATTCTGGTTAAACTAACTATCAAGTTAACTAACAGTCAGCCCATGAGGCAAGAACAGCCCCCATGATGCAGATACCGTTATCTGACGCAGTCACACTACGGCACAGGAACGTGTTATCTGATTAGGTCATAACGCTTGAGATCTAATTAGACAAGCGACATTCCTCCAGCCCCTGATAAGGCATACGACGTTCTCATAACAAATCAAACCTATGACAACCTGGAAAATCCGTGCGGCCATTGTTTTGATTTCACAGAGAACTTTAGTAAAGAATGTGCTAACGAGCAAGTCGTATGACATCTTTATTGACGTATCTATGTCCATCCTTACGTCAATCTCGGCACCTTTAAGGTATAAATATTGCCGATCTTGCCCTATGCAAACACACGCGTGGTGACAAGACGGAGCAGCCACACTTGCCGAAGCCGAGAGCAGAAGCAGACCCCGCTGGCAGCAGCCCCGCCTTCCTGACGCGCTGAGAGACGCGCTGCTATCTCAAGCCGAGAGACCCAGCACCGGCGTTTCTGGGCAGCCCTCGCAGGCAGCCTGGAATATCGAGAGCAGAGAAAGAGATACCATTCCTCATTCATCCTAACTTCCAGGTACAGAACTGAATAACCCCTCACAGAGAATTCTTTAGTTATTCACTTGGCAAAAACAAACTTAACTTAAACTGTAACTTTCTATTCCTGCCCACGCATTAGACTTAGGTCAGGTACACGGGGTAGGCGTATTTAGAAACACCAGTTGAGTACTTTTAGTCAAATGTATATGTGTATGGAAATATATTTTAATCATTTTAAACATCATATGGCTCAGAAACCATATCAATGTTTTTACAGTATTATTTTATACTATTGCTTTTAATGTATGCACTTTACTTAACTATAAGTATTGCAATAATATCGATCCATTTCTCATGTATGAGAAAAGAGACTGATCAATAAATAACACCTTTTTATTGAACACGCCCGTCTCTTCCTTTTCTCTACAATCTGATGAGACTAAGAATGCACGTACTGACTGAGTAAAATAATTACCTTGTGCTCACACGACTCTCGAGATTGACTCTTGATTAGGGGAGAGCAAAGTTGTCATGTTCTATGGTTGTCAGAAACTAAATCCCTTCTTGTCTAATCAGGGAAGTTAATTCCTCCTTGAACATTCGAGAAAGTTTCTAGTGAACTCTGAGCTACGCTGGCAAACCCAAAAATTAAGTCTAGTATCGACAGTAGTAGACCCAGTTAACGTCTGGTCTAGGCCTTTACTGCTGTAGGTATTATTCCAATGCGCAGAGCCTATTGGGAAAATAGGAGCTACACTACATTCTAAGTTATCCTGTGTGTTAGTGGAACTAGGGGATTGGTAAACTTTGATAGGGTTCTCTGAATGCAATCTATTTCCTTACTGAGTATGTTCAGGTCAAATCTTATCCTTGAGTTTAGAGGTGGATTGGTTCTTAAACCCAATGCAATCAGATCATTGATTAGACTTTGACGGCCACATGTATTAATACTAGAAACAGAGATTACCTAATTGCCATTTTCTGATAATCGCAGTTAGGTAATTCCTAATGTATGAAGCTCCATGAATTTCATTTAGCGATTCCTAGTGAGTCCCAAATCAAGCGAACTCATGAATATTAATTAGGAAGGTCTCAATTTGCGACCCATTGGGAATCGCTAAAACCACGGGGATGGTGGCCTACTGAGGTCAGCAGACCACCATGTCGGTGACTGCTTTGAAATAAAACTGCCTGTTTCCCTTAAAGGAAAGCGGGTTGCATTTAAAAAAGACAAATTAAAAGTTTCCTTTTCATTTTTTTAGAACAAGCAGTGGTCCATGGGACATCTGAAAGAATGTTTTAGCAACCATTCCCAAGTGGGAATGTGTCTCTTAGGGATGCCTTCCCATTTGCGGATGGGTTACTACCAACTTGAAGTAGGTGGCAAATTCAAATATTTTGGGAACGCATTTTGGTTGCAAAACATTCTTACATACTGCTGTGATTTGGTATTAGGAAGAGACGCCCTAAACACGCCTCTTCCAAATACCGAATCAGTATGTATTTGCAATTCCAAATTGCGATTCAGTAACATGTTATCGAAATACAAATTGGAATTAATACATACCAAAATGCATCTTTCCAGTAGCAAACGGCCCAATTCGGTGAATCGGGCCGTTTGCGACCAGTAAAATGCATGATATATATATGGATCTTAGCTCTGAAAGCAAGGGTTAGGTTATCAAAGTTTCTGTTTTTGCTAGGTAAGCGTTCAGCTTTGATTATGCCGGAACGTACTATTGACAAGCAATGGCGGTCTTGTCTAATCCAGTGGATTACGTTTTTTGTAAGAGAATATTCATCTTCCCTATCAGCTGGTTTTAACTTTGGGACACTGATCATAAACACTTTATACTCTGCACAATTATATGAATATTTATTAATTGAGTGTTGTTTAGGGTACAGTTATCTACAATTCGAGTAACGCTGGTTATTTTGCAACTCCTGCCCTTCTAATCTTTGATTCTGATTTCTCTTTTTACCTACCCAGTAATGAAGGCCGCATGAATGATGGCTGTACGGGGGTATCCTATAATCACTCTGTCCCGCCACTTCTGCTCTCCCTATGTGTAGCATGGAATCTCTCTGAGGCCTTACGCCTGTGCTCCAATTACTCTTGCCCACCGCTCCTATGATCACCTTATGCTGATTTTGCATACACATGGCATTATCAAGTGTTGATCTATGTGAGAGTGATGGTAACTGCATCACCTGGCAGCAAGTTTTTACTACGTGGGGATTTTTAGTTTGTGTGATGCTGAACTCTCATGCTTCTCTTTCCAGACTAGGCCCTTCATTGCTCGTTTGGGCTACTAAGTTTCCTATTCATTTTTATAGGTCTGCAACCTCTCTTGTCAAGACATCAAGTCTCAGGTAGAGCTCCATCATCACTGTACAACTAAGCTTACCTTGTGTCTGGTTAGATGGTCTCTGGGATTCACTCAATGGAAAAGAACTTACTGAGGTTTGGAGGGCATTCTGGTTACGGTTGTGTGCAGTTGTGTTACAATTGTGTGCCAGGGATTGAGCTTCACTATCATTTGGCACTGCCATGTGGGGGCTAATGGTGTGTATCTATTTGAGCATGGTATGGCCAAAATACACTACCCCACCCAAGTAATCAGTGGTGTTTTCTGTTTGGGAACAGCTAATCGGTTGTATCCTATCAGTATCACTTGAGCTAGGACTTGGGAGTGTTGATTGTGGAAGCCCTAAATCATGACGTACAATGTCAACAGTTCTGCCTTTTTGGGTGAAGCACACCTTTGTGCTTTTTTATAAAAGGCTGTTATTTTCGGGGTACATGAACTAGCAGTTTTCCGCTCATCACTCAATATTGACTACACCTCCTCAATTAAGTCATCAATCTCAGCAAAGGTACAATTCTCCCCTGCACTTTTCCTTATTTTGGTGCTTTCTCCTTGCCTGATGCAGCCTCCGAATCCTTCTGCTTACCCATGCTAGGTGCATCAGGGGCCGTATTATGCATTTTCATTGTTTGCGCACAGCGCACCATTTAAAAAGGTGCCCCGGGCACAAACAATGACAATATACCCCATTATGGTGAATGTGCACATCCATATGAAAACACAGAGCGGCTGCTGACAGCCACTCTGTGTTTTCACAGTGCAGACGGCAACCCGCCTGTACTTTTAAAGGAGATTAGAGATCCCCCTGCAGGTTGAGGCAGTCAGTGACTGCACCCGCCGCGCTGCAAGGGGATCTCTGGGGAGTCCATAGGACCCCCTTTCTCACTTCCACAGAGCTGCTATCAGGGGGCGCACTCACAGTGCGCCACCTAGAATGTGGTGCCCCCTGAGAGCTTCTTCTGCGCCTATGTCTGTAATAGAGCGCAGAGGCAAAGGAATTCCCTCATTTGGATAAGGCACGCCCCTATGCAAATGAGGTAACGCTCCCTGATGGTAGCTCTGGCACTTTAAGTGCCCCAGCGCTATCACTGTTATTGAAGGGGACACACAAGCGTCTGCACCCACTTCTGGAACACCAAAGTGCCCTGGGGGTGCACAAAGCGGGCGCAAACACCCATTGTGCCCCTGGGGCACATATTGAATATGGCCCCAGGTGTTTACAATATTCCCCACACATTCAGCCCACTCACACACTCAGCACATCCACAGGGGAGTCTTCGTCAGCAGTTGTCCCACCTCTAAATAAAATCACAACACCTTGCAGTACAGTGGAGTGAAATCACATAGTGCAAAAGTACAGAAAAGCGTTAATGCCTTCTAAGGGTCTATGCAAGTTTTAAGGAAAACGCCTCCGTAATAGGAGCCAACCTGTTACTTAATTTCAATTTATATTAACAGTTAAAAGGCTGGGGGCAACCTTGCAATGATCCATGCATTAGGGTAAGAAAATCAAATTCATAAGCGCGTAAGGAGAGTGTTGTCAGAGAAAAATACCTTAATGCTAATACAAATGATTATACTATGCCTCCTTCTTGTCCCTAATGCTTCTTTGAAAGTAGCTTTAAACCAAGTCAAGCGAGATCAAGGGCTCAATGCTTTTGGGAGAACATTTTAACCCACTTTACAGTTCATTGGGACAGGGAATGTAACAGAGTATCAGTTTGAATGGCCATCTCTTGAGTCCTGCCAGTATCTGGAATGGGTGGTCCTGACAGTTCCTACATTTTGCCCACCCTGGCCACAGCTGCAAGGGGTACTGCAGTGTTAGTTCCGTGCAGCACTCTAGACATATGCAAAGTTGTGGGCTGGTGAGCTTCCCAGCACATTAACAGAGAGGAGGCAAGGACTGACCACTTAACAAAAAAAATGTATCCAGGGGGCATATGTATAGTCAAGGGGGTGGCCCTGCCCTGTCTCTTCATGTCACTAACAGGTGCATGATGGGCCCGCCCTTGGCCCGGGCGCTACCCGCGTGTGTTCCCTGCAGCGGGTAGAGTGGACAGCAGCTGTTAGTGCAGGTAACCACCGTGGGGCCATGAGGCTGTGTAAGGGGGGATTTTTAGTCCCTATGCTGAGGAAAAATTAACTAAATAATTAATGTTCCCTCAGCATCGTCCCTCGAAATCCCCCCTTACATGGCCCCACCATTGTTACCTGCACAGACCGTGGCTGCGAATGGATGTACGTTATAGCGCCTGCAGCCTCACATGGGCAAAGTCATGGGCTGCCTCTTCCTTTAACCTTAGCATCCTGGGATTGGTAGCCCCCACCAGCACACCCAACAAACATCCCGCACAGCAGGAATATAGTGTGTTCAGCCTTAAGTTGGCAGAGTCACAGTACTCCTCCTCATTCGGCCCTTAGGATCCTGGGAGAGGTAATCCCCCCCAGCACACCCAACAAGCGTCCTTCAAGGCTGTGAAGTGCTTCTTGGGTCAGGAAGCATTAATCTGGACCAATCCTCTATCCCCCAGCATGCACATGGAAGGGATCCAAGACTGAGCAGCTGACCCTTGCAATGTGTCCCATTCACTCAATCTCCCCTTAAGATTGCATGAAAAGACATTTGTTAGTGCTTCCATTAGTTGTGAGACATTGATCGCTGTAATTCTGAATTATAAAGATAATTGATAACTTTTGAGATATATACTTTTAGTCCTTTGAACAAGAAAGAGATTAATATGGTCAGTGTGCTTCACCTTAAATTAGTGAGGCTCAAACTGCACCAAACATGTTGTTCCTGTGTCCTACATATAGGTAGAGAAACTGATAACTTACTATTGGTGGTCTATTTGCTGGTTGGTAGTAGCAACCATTAACTACAAGGCTATTGCCATTTCTAGATCAGGATACCCACTCTATTCAGTGGAGCTTCCAACACAACCTTTCTAGCCAGCGTCCACTTTCAAAGACAATGACCTTTATTATAAAAACAATAATACTTCTGTATTGCTGAGTAAAGGGTTCACGAACCACCATGCACTCAATGGAATAGTGTAGTCACCATTTACAGTGATACTTGTTCTTTTGGGTTTTTAGGTTTTTCTAATGTTTTTTTTTTGGGAAGGCCCAAGAGCAGAAATTTGATGCTGGGTTATCCCTTTCTTAATTTGCAATTTTGCACTTATTTTATTCAATTCTTTTTCTTTACTGCTCTTTAAAATGGTAAATAAATAAATCAAAACAGAAGGCATGTCATGTCATATGGAAATTGATAGTTACAGACATATGAGCCCATATAAATCATCATGCTGGGCCACTGTAGTATCATGACGCATGTCCACATGCATGTTATTGTACTTTACAAAAAATGAAATCTTTTGCCTATTCTATTCAGCATTGGGAAAGATGCATTTTATTTCCTTTTGTTGATGCAAACTAGCACTGCTAGTAGGTAAAACTTATGAATGAAAGTGCCTTTTGTGTAATGTATAAGTTTAGGCACTCAATAAGTCATCATACATGCGCTCTGTCAGTAATCTTTTCACTCATGCAACTATCCATTCACTCACTCATTCTTGAAGTCACCATCCGACAGAGTCACAATAAAACACACACAAGCCCATCAGCAAACGAATACAAGTAAGAAAAAGAAGACATGGTGCTGTCTAAACATGGCGATTTTCAAGAACAGTGGTCCCTGTGGAGGAAGCGATTGACATACCGGATTTTCATATAGAAATACAATGAAATCTATATATTGCTGTCCAACTGTACAAAATCATTCAATATGAAAAAATTCAGAAGACTTACAAGTGGGAACACCTACAGTTTGTTTGAAAACAGAGAAAAGAAAACTCAGGCATTTTTTTGAGGCGTGGCCAGAAAGTACAATAAGGCCAACATAAATTACATTAAAGTACTTAGGACAACATTGTAATAGATGTGTGTTCTCAAAGTACATGAGGTCGAAGACATTTCAATCCCTTTAGGACAATCATGGGAACATCTTCAGGACAGAGCAGATAGTGCCTCAGAAAAAATGACAGCTACAGTCAAGCGGCTGAAAAGGTTGGCTATACTTCCAAAAGGCGGTAAAAAATATGCAGGCTGCCAAGATAGCAGTCAATCTAGGTTAGCGCAAGGAAACCGAAGGCAGTTTTCAAGGTAGAATAGATGCCCAAGACTCGGGGTCTTCCTAAGTAGAAACATGTATTTATTCCATCGGTTGAACGAAAGGTAGAGGATCCAAGGGTACCGAATTTGGAAAATTCTCGAGTGGAGAAGGTAGCTTATCGTCGCTGTAGTGGCCAGTGGCGACATATGTTTGCATTAGGAAACTAAACATAGCAGCAGGTGTCCATCTTGCTGTGGACACAGTCCATTGTTTATGGACGTCATTTGGAGGTAGTTAGTGGTCACAGCTGTGACCTCTAGCTTGCTCCCTGCTACTTGTGGTGCTTCATTTGCGACCCCTGGCCTCAGAGGAAGCAAAGGTTTTGTCTACCCTTAGGCCACGGGTCGCAAAGGAAGTGCCAGGAGTAGCACGGAGCAAGCTATAGGTCACAGCTGTGACCCCTGACTACATCCAAAGAATGTTCATGGCATTGTTGCTTTGAACACCTGCACCAAGTGACATGGAACTGCTTGTGGAGTCCATCATTTAGCCTGAGAGTGTCAGCGGCATCGGGGATGCAGATAGATCAGCCAGAGCTGCAACCAAACAAGGTAAGATGCATGCACACCAAGCTGCGCCCCCTACTCCCTAACCCCATTCCCAAAAGAGACAGTGTGAATCCCAATCCAGTACAGGTTTTACTGAACACCAGTAATGCATTATAGGAGATGTAGTCAGTGTAACACCCATCATAACAGTCAGCCCACTGAACCCAAAGGCATGTGACGCACATCAGCGATAAGCAAGCAGAGGATAGTCAGATTTCTTGGCAGACATGAAATATATTTGTATGCAAATGCTGCCAGAAAAGTGAACTAATTTACAATCTGTCTACACAGGCGAGACATCGCGCAGGGCTGCGCCAGGCAAGGCAGGAAAGGCACCCTGGAGAGATAGAGCGTAGGAGGAAGTCATTTTGCCTACGGGCCACACCACAACACCACCACCGTCAACACTACCACCATCAACACCACCACCATCAACACCACCACTACCGGCATCAACACCGGCATCAACACCGGCATTACGACCGGCATCACCAGCAGCATCACCAACGCCATCATCTCCAAGACCCAGGAGGTATGCAGCTGCCAGCCTACAACAGATGAAGTTGTCCGACGAGGGCTGCAGGGGGGAAGAACAGCCAACGGTGCCAGATGATGGCAATAATGCCGATACACAGTCCCCCACATAGCGACCACACACAAGTGCCAGACGCCGCAGGGCTAGGGCACACAGTCCACCTTGAGCAGGGCTAGGATCAGATTGTCTATGCAGGTCTGGAGGTGAACATGTTGAAGGTGCAGCGCCTGCAAGGAAAGGCAATCAGACCAGTTCAGCGGCAGATGGGGCTCATGACAGCACACTTGCAGTGCATAGAGAAGGGCATCTGTACAATGAACACAACACTGGCTGAGGGAATGAGGGACATGGCTGAGGGCATGAGGGCCATGTCCAACTCAGTGAGGCTGCTATGCAGCAAGATGGACGAAGACAGAATGGCAAGGCACAGGGAGAGGCATAAAATGTAGAACTACACTAAGGCGGTGAACGCCTCTCCACTGCCACTTCTCTGCTCTGCAGGTGCTCGGTGGCCATGCAGGAGGAGATGGTACACTGCAGCAGGGATGTGGCAAGGGGGCTGGTGACAGTGACCACTGCACTTTCAGTGCTACAAAATAATCAGACTGCCAATACTGGTGCAGGTGATGTGGCAGACAGTGAGAAGACAAATAGCCGCAGTAGTGAAACGCCCCCTGTTACAGAGTGCAGGAGGCGCAGCGGATGGCAAAGTGGTGGCACAGGACAGATTGCCAGTGAGGACAGTGTACACAGAGGAAGCAGCAATGTTATGTGTGGGCACAGGAGGTAATGCCAGGCACACTTGTTTTTGATACATGGGTGAATTAACCCATGACGGCTTTGTAGTCTGTTTGGAATTGGGACTGCTCTGGTAAGCCCTTCATGATGTGGCATAGTGACATGCTATTAAACTACGTCACTCACACACAATTACTGGCTGTGTCTCCTTACTTACCTTGAAATAGTTCTGTGTAATCTCAGCCCATCTTTGTCTCCCATGTGGTGCTGGTGCCGCTCCTGCTGCGCTGTGCTCTGGCTGTGGACAGTCATCGCCATCGTCCTCAGAGTCGGTCAAATCGACTGCTGTCCCTTTCTTAGTTGCCAGGTTATGCAGCATAGCACATGTAGCGATGATCTTGCAGCAGATGATGGGTCGGTACTGACGGGCGCCTCCGCTTTTGTGGAGGCAGCGGAACCTGCTCTTCAACAGTCCAAACGTCTGCTCCACCATGTTGCGTGTTGATTTGTGCGCAGCATTATATTGTCTCTCACTTGGGATTGATGGGTTCAGGTAAGGAGTGAGGATGAATGCCCGCACGACATATGCACTATCACCTAGGTGAGAAAGAAAGTGCCATTAATAACAAACACCAACACATTCATCAGCAGTATACCTCAGGGTGTATCACAGTGATTTACCTAGCAGGTATCCTTCACCAAATTCTACCCCAGTCAGACGTGTGTATATCCCACTGTTGCGTAATATGTAGGAGTCATGGGTGCTCCCAGTAAATTTTGCCACGATGTCGGTGATGATGTTGGCCGCATTGCAGATGACCTGCACGTTGATGAAGTGGGTGGATTTTCTGTTACGGTAGATGTACTTGTTGGCTGCAGGTGGGCAGATAGGTATGTGTGTCCCATCAATGCACCCTATAAAATGTGAGAACTGTGCCTTTTGGTAGAAGTCTGTTTTTTTTTTCTGCAGTTCAGCCTGTGTAGTGGGGAAGCGTATGTAGTAATGCATCCTTTGCATTATGGCATCCAGGAAATTGTTTAGGAACCGAGACAGGCAGCTCTGCCACACACCACCTGCCACAGCTATCACCCCCTGGTAACTTCCTGATGCTAATAGGTTAAGGCTACAGAGCACCTGGACATGTGGTGGTATAATGTGCTCCCTTGGTGTAGGATGCTCCAGGAGTGGATGCAGGTCCCGTATCAGGTCAAGGATAGTTTGGGGGTGTAGCCTGTACCTTTCATGAATTTCTGCCTCAGTGAGTTAAAAAAGTGTGATGCGGTGTCTGTATATGCGCTTCTCCCTTCTCCAGATCCTCATTCCTGCTGCCTGTAGTCTTAGCCGCCTTGCAAAAACGTAGAGGGCAGCCATTGTGTTGAGATTGTTGCATTTTGGGGCTGTTTAAATGCTGTGCACATGATTACCACCTGCTTTGAGTCAGTGGTAATTAACGACTCTTGAATACCGAATTTCATGAAATTCTGTATTACCGATTTTTGGTACATCTCTTTTACCGATTCTTATTTACCGAATCGGTGTTTGGGGTTTTCGGTATCTCCAATTCGGTAATAAGGAATGGGTAACTGGTTTTCCTTATTTTACCGATTCATATTATTACCGAATCCATTCGGTATTACGAAAATTGCAATTGGCTAAAAACCAGTCTGTAACAGTGAAATTTACCGATTTTCACAGTTACCGACTGATATTTAGCCACCTACATCGGGCCCTAAGAGTTTCAATGGCCATAGCACTTATTACATCTCAGCTTGACTACTGTAATGCTTCATATTTAAATACCAATCAGTACTCTCTTAACCAAAATGCGGCTGCATGGGTGATCCTGAATGTCACTAAACATCCTTCTGTTAGGGAGGGATGGTCGTCTCTTCACTGGTTACCTGTGAGGAAGCGGGTGATCTTAAAAGTTCTCCGCATTGTCTACAAGGCTCTTCATCAGCAAGGCTCATGGTACCTGAGAACTGCTTTCAACTGGTAGTCTCCAAATAGACATCTTAGATCTCAGCGCTGAGGAGGTGATCATCCCCATGTGTCAGAAGGCTAGACAGGGCAGCAGCGTGTTTGTGGTGGCAGTGGCCATGTTATGGAACAAGTTACCAATACATATTGTGAGTTTGAATTCCTACGCTGTGTTTCATAATCATCTTAAAACCTGGTTATTTTCTCAAACTTAATCATGCTCTTGCTGTCTCATTCTGGCTGTTTTCTGATCGGTGCTAGCGCTTTGATGCCTTTCTGACTTAATGCACTCTATGAATCCAAATCCAAATAAGTTCTAAGACCTCTCTGCATGACAATCAAAATGCAGGCAAAATGACAGTTTATATACTACCCCACCCAAGATGGCCACCATTTCTCACAGGAACTCCAATTATCAGAATAATGTTTGGAAACTTGAGTGTGTTCTTGAGCCTGGTGCTCCTGCAAGTAGACATATTAGAGCAGGCAGTGTGGGGGGAAGCCTGTCATGACTGCCTGATCTTGCAATGGAGCTGATGACCATCAAATGCGAACAAAGCAACAATATCAGTGTGGATGCTGCCAAGGGGGAATCACAATAGGTCATTGCAGGTTTAATGCCTATCATAATATTCGATGCATGTGAGGTGTTTGGCACAGTACTGTTTGGCAGAGTGCTTTCGGCTGCACTGATCTGGCTGTTCATGACAGTGCCTATGGAAGAGAAAACGGCTTATTTTAACATTTTGAGCTTGGCGCGAAGTTTCCTCTTTCCTCTGTTCTCCCTAGACCCTAGTACCTTTGTACTTTATAAGTTCTCCTTGACTTTTATGTTATTTAATTTGATTATAGACATCGCAGATTATTCCTAAACTTTGTTCTCATTTAGTACTTCTCTGCTTCAAATGCTGTTTATGAGCTATACAAATTCTGAGCTACTGCCATTGAAATAGAGGCCATTTTGAGGAGCCTTATTTATAAAAGCCCTGCATCGTTTTTGCACCGTGTAAAATGGTACAAGCGTGAAGCAGGGCTCCCATTAATCGTGAGTAAGGGGACGCAGCACAAATCTCTTCTCACATTACTCTACGCCCGGGAGGCGTTCCATGGGCTTTGCGGTGGGTTGTTCCCATGCAACACCCATGGAATTTGATGCTGCCCCAGATTTACAAACACATTTAAACCTGGAAAAGCACCTAATCCGTATGCCTCTCGAGGTGAGGCGTAACAAGGAGAAATAACTTCATTTCTCCTAGTTTTTTCCTCTTCCCATGTTTGCTGCATTCTGAAGCACACATAGAAAGAGGAAAATGCCTCTTAGGATTGTTTTTGTGCCAGAAGGTGACCGTTCCTGAACAAAACAAATCTTGCCTGCAACAGAAATACCCCTCCACCCTTGTACAACGGTGAGTACACTGACGCAAGGCTCCAAAAGGGCACCAGCACAGGAAGAATGGACAGGAATGTACCATATTGCTTAAAAACAGTGCTTTTCTGCTCTTTCACTTTGGCATAGGGTAGCGCAGCAAGGTGCATTGATGCGCTGACCTTCAACAAAATGCCATAAATGAGGCCCTTGGTGTGCTGAAATAGTACTAGTCTGGATGACGTATGTGATCACAATCTTTCATAATATATTAATTGACTTCTTTCTGAGAAAAGCTTTATTGAATCTCCTAACATATATATTACTTTTATAAATATTGTTTGCCACATATTCCGTAAAAAATGATGAGACTATTGGCCAATACACAAAGAAATGTTAAAATATGTAAAGAGTAATCGTACAGTACTCTTTTATTAACTCTTACATACCTTTCTGTAATTTACCTCAACACATCTAAAATGGGAGTATTCAAGGAATCGGCCCTACAATATGTTAAATCTTAATTTGAAATAGATTTATATATGCTCTGTTCAAGACAGCAAGCCAATAAGTGAGTCTATTCAACCTGAATTTTGTCTTTGCACGCAATACCTTGCGCCATAAGAGCATATTGTGCATAATCTTTGGCTTTGCCTTCTTTTATGATCCATAGTGATGTTTTTGTAGCTCCCATAGCTAAAATTGAGTATAGACTCCATTAAGATATAGTTGCTCCTGAACATCATTTTGTGTATTCCTGCTGACTTAAGTGGGACTACTTGTTCATCGATGTAAGCATGGGCATCAGATACTGAATCACCAATGAAAAATGTCTCTCTGAACGTTGTAGTCAGCCACTGCCCGTGGAGGGAGTTACTGTGGGGCAGGAAGGCGGGGAGGGGCAGGGTGGGGGGTGCTAAAAACGGCAATATGGATAATTGGAGGTAAGTAAACAATTTAATAAATAAAACGAACTTCGTAGCGCGCCCTGCAGTGCGCGCTACTAAATTCGTTTTATTAATGAAATTGTTTACTTACCTCCAATTATCCATATTCTGTTTTTTAGCACCCCCACCCTGCCCCTCCTCCGCCCCTCCTTCCTGCCCCACTGTAACTCCCTCCACGGGCCGTGGCCGGTTGTATTTTGCACTCAGAATTTATGAGGTAATCAATATTTTCCCTCACTTGTTTCAGCACAGCCTGTTATCTGGTTGAAATTGTACACAACTCAATATAAATTCAGACTCAAAAACACAGTAAAAAGTGAAAACTCTTAACCAGCTGCAGAAATTAATTAAGATTGTGACTAAAATTAAGACTTAACTCCATATAAAGGAGTGTATTTTCTTCTTAGAATGGATTTTTATTTTCATTTCTATTTTTTTTTTTTTGCTAAAATCATTTATTCCAAAATAGCTATTTTCTGCAGTCGCATCACAAATTAGTCGCTCATGCCTGCTTTTTAACGTTACATGTTCCTAACAGCTGGTATGGAATCTGCCAAATTATGTGTTACTTGAACTGGGCTAACGCGTCACAGTCCAAGCTTCATGTTCCAAGTTTTTACCTTTCTTTCCTGACAAAGACATTTATTTTCTAAAAAAGTTAATTCGCTGATGGAAACCTGGATTGTGCATAATAGCTTAAGGCTTCTTAAAAAAGAAAACTCACGCTCAAATCAAATTATCTCCATCTGCGGGTATTGGCTGTTTCTGGTCAGTCTCTATGGTACTGTCCATTGCTTTCCAAAATATGCTGCAGAACTGTTTCTGAATTATATTCACTTCGGCTTTTGCATGATGTTTGGCGCATGTATCCGCAAAATGTTTCTCCACGAGATTGTGTGATATTTTACCATAATCTATGCATTCAACATACAGAGGACAGAAGGAAGGTGTACCTGAAATTCAACAATTATGAGAGACATACCCTTTTAGCAAAAAGGGACAGGGTTCAAAGTCCAGTAACAATAAAAAACGATCCCTTTTGGAAGAACACACTTATTTAAATAACACTCTTTTGAACTTATTGTGGGAAAACATTCATGTCTCTCTTAACCATGTAATTCTCCATAAATTGAGTACAGTTTAATGCAACAATGCCTCCCTTTATCAAAAATACAGTTTATACGAGTATGTTTTGTTACAATATACAGAAAATCACATTTACATTTCAGAATTTTCATGCAATATAAATAAAATGTGTCATCACAATATAGTAAAAACAATGTTTAAAACCGGGAATTAAATTCTCCGGGACCTATTCACAGAACTAACTTAAGACAAAATCCTAAACGTACTACCATTTTGGTATTCACTGAAGGCACTTACTCATTGATGAGTAAGTGCCTTCTGTGAATACCAAAATAATAATAATAATAATCCAAAGTAAAGCGCACAATCACCCGTAAGGGTCTCTAGGCGCTGGGGGCCGTCGGGAAGATTAAGCAAGCTATTGCCCAGAGTCACATGGTGCTGGGCTAACCTGCCGCCAGAGCCGGGGATCGAACCTTGATCCCCAGATTCCAGCGTCAGTCGCCCTGGCAGCGGCGCCACACCTCTTCCTTCTGTGAATACCAAAATGGTAGTAAGTTTAGGATTTTGCCTTAAGTTAGTTCTGTGAATCGGGCCCAATGTCTTGACAGGTTGTATCTGAATGAGACACATTTCTAAAACTTTTTCAAAACCACAGATTCTTGTTTATCACTGGTATGTAGAGACACTATCAATACTACTAGTTACTCTAGTCATAATATACACCTGACAATACACCTAGTTTACAGACAGGAATCAATTGTAGAAAAGTCAAAATTTATATCTCACACAAGTAACAAAAATATCAAATTGTGTATCACACAAACATGTCGACGCAGCGTTTCAGTGGTTTGGTGTCGATTTACCCCACCTTCTTCAGGACAATAAAAGCAATCAGATTATCTAAGGAAACAATAATAGAAAATATTTTTTCACAATATAAACCATTAGGAGTGGTTACAAATACATTATGTATCTGAAATGTCATAGACATGATTTACATCTGCCTTCCCTAAACAAACGTGTCCCATTACACGTGAAGATTTGTGTGGCCCACATGATCATAGCATGTTGGGATTTTACAAAAGTTTCCCAGGTGATGCTTGTGATAAAGCAAGAAAAAATTGCTTAAAATATGTGGTTAGCTCGTAAAAACACGAGTAATGTTCAAAGAAAGAGAAAAATGGAAAATGTGCCTTTCTCTAAATATGCTAATTAACAGGCAGCATTGTGCAATAACCACACCCCTGTTGTTAATTTAGCATAAAAGGCCATTTAATATGACTGGGTTACAACAGTTACTCAACTTATTAACATTAGCAATAACCTCAAACTTAAAAAATATGACATTAACATGACAGTCCCATTCCTGCCCGCACCATTTACACCTCAAGCCACTTTTCAATCCAAAGCCCTGATGCCATGCTTCATTCGTCACTCTTTCACTCACTGACCTTGTTCCACAAATGCAGTTGCCCTACCAAACATCCTCCAATCTTTGCCCTGATCGGCACATTCCGCTCACCGTCTTCAGTCACCTGTGCTCCCTTCCTTACTCGAGGGGTGGATATGCCTGCATGTGACTCGCCACACCTTAAAATACTACCTCCATACTGCAACCTGCTCTAAATTGGCAACACGCTGTACAAAAAACCTCTCTACTATAGACTGCAACAATGTAGGGTGGGCGGGTGTACCTGAATAAATTAAAGCCAACCGGGTGGTGCTTAGGAGTCAGGAAGAGGGTGGACACACCGATCCTGACACCTTCACAGCACCCTACTTACCCGCCTCTTTCCCCTAACTAACCTATCCATCCCTGTCCTGTGCCTGACATACATGAAGCACCCCAAGGGAAGACTAGTCTGCAACAGTCACTTCCCCCAGAGGCCAACTTGATTAGCCAGATTGTTTTTTGCAGTAAGCAGCCATTAGCAGCCATTTCTATAATATTTACTGTGTCAAATTAAGCTAGGCCTCATTCTCTATTTCTCTGCATTGCCCTTATTTGAACTTTTCTTAAGTAACTATGTGCTTTAGCAAGACATTGCATGGTGCAGTATTAAATAAATAAGTCACGTTAACTTCATTAGACATGTCATCATCATAGAAAGTGCTGATTTCAATAAATGTTCACTTTCCTTCCTAAACGTCATGTTCTCTTCGCATTTGGTTAGATTTTAGCAGTCAATTATCCACGATAATGAATCCAACAGTATATTAAAACAATAGTGCATACAGGAAAATGTGATGCTCATGACATACTTCCGTAGAAGTTACAATTAGAATGTTTTTGCTTTAGACTACTTCATTGACATGCAATGGAGTTCTGAATAGCCAATAGACTAAACTGTAGGGTTCTCAGTGGAACTCGGTGTGAAACTAACGTATATGGACATTTGCAACTTAGTACACTACTTGTAGGTAATATTTTTCCATCTTTGTATGTTACTGAGGGAATAAAGAAGGATGTAGCACACCATCGAATGATCCTTTCACCATTGGGCAAAGATAAACTAACACTGAAAAATATGGATACATGTGTTTTTGTGTTCAATATACGTGCTCCTAGTTAGGAGACTTCAGATCTCTTCCACTACACTTTCCTTCGAGCACTCACTGAGTCTAGACTGGTCCAGACTTCTTGCTCTGTGACTATTCTTTTACTGGCTTTTGCCATTTACATTGTGAGCTACTGCTGACGGTGTTTTCAAAATTCCTTTTAGAATATAGCTACTACCATGACTAGCTCCTAAGTGGAAGAGACGACTCAGACGAGTTTTCCAGAACTGCTCTTTATGAATAGTTCAACTAAAATCTAAATTCTACTTCTAAATGCTCCTTAAAATTCTCGCTAATTTCTGAAAAGGACTCTCCATGGGTTCTGGTAGGTTATGATCTATTTGAATAGAATAGTGACTTTTTCCTTTACGGAACACGCTGTTATATTTTCTGTTTGTTGTGGCTAACCATTATTTTTGTTGATATTTCTGTGCACTGATTCATCTAATTTCCGAATTCGAATAAAGCGAATACAAACCAAATTGCTAAACTTAAGATGATAAATAAAGATTTAAAAATTAATCTAAACTCTCATTATTGGCTAAATATAATAAGTGGTGTTGCAATTTGATATTGACATGCTACAATCTAAAACGATGGCAATAATCCAATTGACCTTAAGAAGATTAAGGCATGGGGTTGGAGACCACTTTTAAAAGGCAAGGGTTGAAATGATTTAAAGAAAGATACTGATGTGCCAGCACTTTAAAACTCAAGTTTTTTTTAACCCCATCACGGGGCTAACATTAGTAGTGAATACAATGGTTATGTGACTTCAATGTCACATTTTGTGAGCTTCTTGGCGTCAGAAAACTGTCCATTGTGTGTAAATCAAAGTGGCTCACGCAAATGGCTTTGGGACTAGGGTCCAAAACGGTTTGGGCCTTGCAGGGGGAAAGCATGTTTTCCTATATTCATGTTACGTTGACATTTCAGAAGGAGTCCCAAACATTAGTGCTGGCCCTTTTGTAATAAGCATTCAGTAGGTTTAGACTAAAGAAACACATAGGGGTTGATTCCGATTCGGGAAAAGGACCGTCCGTACGATTAGTATCCGGAGCCCTCTCAGTACAAGTCGTACCCGTCCGTCCGAGTCGCGAAGTACGATCCGTATTCCGTGAATCCGTCCGAATCGTCACGATCCGTACGTATTGCAAGGCTGAAACCGTGAACCGTACGTCTCGGACACATACCGTACGACTCGTACACATGCCGTACGACCCGATGAGTACGATCCGGACCGGGGTATGAGGACGCGATTCGTACGGTCCACGTCAGGTAAGGGCGAGTCGTACGGAAAAGCACACAAATACATACACACCGTGCGGTCCGTACCCCCCATGATCGCAGGGGTATGCACCCTACCCCTGCGATCATGGCGTGTACGAGCCGTACCCCCATTGTACGATGGGTGTATGAGCCGTAACCCCATTGTACGATCGGTGTATGAGCCGTACCCCCATTGTACGATGGGTGTACGAGCCTTACCCCATGTACGAGGGGTGTACGAGCCATACCCCCATTGTATGATGGGTGTACGAGCCGTACCCCATGTACGATGGGTGTACGAGCCGTACCCCCATTGTATGATGGGTGTACGAGCCATACCCAATGTATGATGGGTGTACGAGCCGTACCCCCATTGTATGATGGGTGTACGAGCCGTACCCCATGTACGATGGGTGTACGAGCCGTACCCCCATCGTACAATGGGGGTACAGCTCGTACACCGATCGTACAATGGGGGTACAGCTCGTACACCCTATGATCCCAGGGGTACGGTGCGTACCCCTGCGATCATGGGGGGGAACGCAAAGTACCCGGGGGGGCCTTTCCATACCTGTTTCTGCACAAACTCTGCTTTTACGGCTGTTTTCAGCTCCCGTAGAAAAAGGGTCGTACGGTGCGTGCCCGAAACGTATCATACTTGCTGGGTCGTAAAAACCAGCCACGAACCATACAGATGTCGCGTACAGCGGGTTCCGAGGGAGAATTGTACGGAGATTAGAGTCGTACGGTGTCTTGTACGACTCGTATGGAGTACGGCTCCTGGTATGAATCGTACTTCGTCGTACGTACGGGGGACATTGCAGGGTACGATTCGTACGGGAAAAACGCTCCGAACGGCTATTTGGAGCGTTTTTTTCCGAATCGGAATCGACCCCATAATGTGAAGTAGAACTTCTATTATCTGATTTGGGTAGTGAGCCATGCAATGAGGGAATGCCTTGGCTTTTGTACCTGCAGTTTATTACAGAGAAAGTACCGAGAAGGTGTACTGTTTGGCACTGGAGGTGGATTGCAATTATATCACCCACCTACCTAGAAAACTTTTTACCAGGAGGAACTGGGATCTATCAAGTAGTTCCCAAATGGGGTTGAATCTATAGTCAGCATCCCCTAAGGAGGTGAGGGGTAGGAGGGGTGGAAGAGCCCTTGCCTTCCCTACTGTGGCTGAAAGGTACTCCTGCGAAGAAGCAGAGACAGTGAGGCATAGAGTACGCTATCGTTTTTGCAGGGGCACCATACATATCATCCTTTAATTAGGGCCCTGGAGCTCCTCTGAAATTAGATGCAGTGTGTCACCACAACCAATCCTATGGGAGCTTTCAGGGGAGCCTGGTCACAGGCGCTTACAGAAAAACGCATAGTGGAAGGTGAACTATTGTTCCACATTGTTATATTTGTATGTTGTTCTGTTAGTACTGCATGCACCTTATGAGTAAACTCCAATAACTGGCATATAAACTGCTTTCAAGGTCTTAGTTTGACAATAGGCCACGCTGGGAGCATAATGGATTAAACCAGTGTCATGTATACTGATGCCCAGAGTTGAATTTTTTGCATTTGAAGGTGAAAAACAATCATGCACTACACTCCAGTTAGCCAGTGAAATGTTGCAATATGTTGAGTTCTGATTGCAGATGAAACCAGTAACCACAATCACAATGACGCAATCCAAACAGGTCTAAATAATTCACTGTTGATAAAATAAGTGCAATGGTCAATCTGAGGCACCTATAGCAAGTTCTGCACAAACAAAAAGCAATAATATCAGCATTGAGAAAGACCATTCATCTTTCAAGAGGGGCTCTGGACACTGAGAAGAATCACTAAAATTATCCTGCATATGAGAGCTACTACTTCCACAAGAGGAAAAGAGTTACTTGTTTTGGGGGAATAGAGATGGGTTCAAAGAATGATGTCCTGTTTTTTGTTTTCCCTCTTTTTTTTGGACATCTACTCAGCTTGTCATGAATACCATAACAGACTCCGTGTTAGTTCGGTTGATTTAGTCTGTTTTCCCTTTTCTTGCTTGCATATCTTTTGCCAAATGTGTGGTGGTCATGTACATGACTGCTCAATTCTTGATTATTATCCTCAACAGCATGCGCCACAATTCTAATATGGGCCCTCTCTGAGTAGATCTCAAGGTTTTGATAATGGCTGCAAAAAAATTAACATGTGGACAGAGCTAGTGCATATTGTACCCTGATAGCATACTCTGTTAAGATTTGCATGCCTACGAGACTCATTTTATATTGTAAATACAAGGTCAAATCAGTGATCAAACCCTATATAAAGTCTCGGATTTGACCATTGATTATCAGACGTTTTCGTACTAAGATTACTGGCAGATATCACACTAGATTGCGCGATCGACCCCTATCAGTTTGAGACTTTGGTCTAGATGTTAACAGATGGTGATCGCTTATCTAGAGCACAATTCCTCTCCCTAGAAGAATTCAGGTGCAGGACAGCTGCATTAGCTTTCAAGAGGTATAAAAACTGATCATACTTAACACCATCAATGCTACAGCAATACCTCCTCAGCGCTGGCACTCATTTATTCCCATTGTTCATGACGAGCTCAGCTCGTCATGAGCACACGAGCAGTGTACTGCATGACGCGCTGAGCTCATCATTAGCATGGAAGGGGTTAATAAACTGAAGATACAAGTTTGCTATTAAATGCTATGACAAAAAATATAATGTAGTGGTTAGAATGAGCAAGAGGGTACTAGGATCCAAGGAGCATTCTAAATATGTTCAACTTGTTGATTTTATTCTTGCTGCTTAAGTTATGCATAATTGTTTTTATATTTACATGCTGAGTGCATTTTGAGTACTAATTGAAGACTTTGAAAATAAACAGTTTAAACAAATCCCTGCTGCTCCTAGTACTATGGATCATTGTGTTGTTCAAGAACAAAAGATTGTTTGGATTACCACTGTGTCCATGAAGTTTGAACTGGACTGATAAGTAACCTGACAACACTGACCATGCTGGATTGCTTAGTGAGTTTGTGATAAAGCTGCTGTTCACATGATATTTCTTCCTCAGTGTAGTGCATTGGACTGAGGCCTTGCACTCTCGGATTAGAAATTCGAATCCTGCAGATCTGGGAAATCTTATAAATCGTATCAAGCTGCTGCTTAAGCGCTGAAAATAAAAAATCTTTGTCTCGTAACTGGAACAGAGGCAAGCTCTAGCTACAAGACAAATACAATGTTTAATGGACACAACTTCCAGTTTAAGATGGCTGCTTTCATTGCTCCAGATACTTTAAAGAGTAAAACTAACCAGATAACTGAAACCCTGATGTCTTGTCTTGTTACATCCTTAATGGCTGTGTACCGAAGTCAAATATACACCTAGGTGCCAGACGCAGATTCTTTGTATTTGAATCTGCAACAGAATGGAAGTATTACTATCAAAAACAATATCCAGAAGCAGGGTTCTGTACTGATTATCGGGCATACTAGCCCTCTGTTATGAAGCAGTTGGCCTGCTTTTCACCTAAACTTGGCAGCCTCAAAAACATTAATGGACACAGATGATTCTGTCCTCTTGGTTCAAACTTCCATTGAGTTTCACTAAGTGGACCTTCCTCTGAATTGTTGATCAATTAATTAATTTCTACTGAGCAAGTATTACTTGTGAGCGTTAAGCTGATCTTCCCAATTAAGAGAAGTAAAAAGAAAAGTTCATGTTGATAGCAGTGGCCTGGAAGCTTGTATAAAGCTTTTGGTGGATCATAGATTGATCAATTGCGGAGAGTGCCATCTCAAAATCTTGATTTACTTGGGAAGAGTTGCTGTTGGAATGGTACCAGATAAATTTGCTACCACTTACTTTAGATTATAATATTCCAAACATAAGCTTGCTCCTCACCTGTGGGAAATTATGTGCACAAACAAACCATTGAAACACAATTCTGGCCATTGATCATGAGGTACAAATTGCTCAAAGATTTCTCATGATCTTACGGATAAATGGGCAAATCTTCAGATGTTCAGCCTAAACCAGACATTGGCAAAGCAAGTAGGTCTGTCCTTGAACAGCTTTTGAAATGGTTATTTTTAAGCCTCACATTTGAGTAAGCTTAACAGTCTCATCAGACTATTGTATTTCCAAAACAATCATACATAGTGTTGCTTTTGGTCCGCAGGTGTCATCCATTGTTGTGTTAAATTGTCATCCAAATTTTGCTTCCACCCACCACAGCATAACGTATGGAGCATTGTGTCAGCCCACTTTACCCACAGGCTTCCTTCACTTTGAGTGAATGCACAAATCCTGTGAACATTGTTCACATCCACCTTATTTTGTATTAATCTTTTCATCTGAAGGAGGTTACTCCATACATCACCAAGACAAAGGAATTTTTTTTAAAAGAGCCCAAAAGACAGAAGGCAAGCAAGTTGATACAATGGCACCATATCAATACATGAAGTCAACAATTCTTCTTCATCATCGTATAAACATACAGTACTTTAATTACCAACATCTAATAGATCCCTACTTCTGCCACCCTATACCAAGAAAGCCATATAAACATAAACAACTGTCTTACTTAATTCATCTTTAGCAAGAAGACTGATTACAGCTACATGAGTCTTCATTTGCCATCCAGTTCCCAGGAGGATCCCATCTGCTTCACCTTCCTCCCACTGCATGTCAACAAACTTGACTTCATATAGTTAGATGCAAAAACAACAGTTGATGGACCGAATGAAGAACAATGTCATACATTCACCACAGTACAGAGATCTGGGCCTAAATCCATCGTTGTTTTGCTCGCCATTCCAGTTTGAACCCAGCTATATGCAAATCAGTCTTGACCTTGTGCCTCATGGGAACAGTCCAGCCCAAATTTCCAAGCCAGGTCCTCCATGGACTGGAAACAAGCATCCTAGGACCGGTTTTGGGGTTTCACCCCTCTTCAGCCAGGATAGCTTGATTCCAGTGGCATGGAGAGCACGGGACTCATGTCTAAGCATACCCGTCTCACTCAGGGTGGCAAATGCAAAAACAACAGTTGATGGACAGAATGCAGAACAATGTCATACATTCACCCCAGTACAGAGATCTGGACCTAAATCCATCGTTTTTTTGCTCACCATGCCATTCCAGTTTGAACCCAGCCATAATCAAAACAGTCTTGACCCTGTGCCTCATGGGAACAGTCCAGCCCAAATTGCCAAACCAGGTCCTCCATGGACTGGAAACAAGCATCCTAGGACCGGTTTTGGGGTTTCACCCCTCTTCAGCCAGGATAGCTTGATTCCAGTGGCATGGAGAGCACGGGAATCAAGTTCAAGTTCAAGTTTAACATTTGTATAGCGCACTGCTCACCCAGAGGTTCTCAAGGCGCTTGAGGGAGGGAGGAGGGTACTTTACTTATCGAATATCCAAGTTTTTAGTTGTTTTCTGAAGGAGAGGTGGTTCTGTGTAAGGCGGAGGTGGGTGGGGAGAGAATTCTAGGTTTTGGCCGCTAAGTAGGAGAAGGATCCTCCCCACATGGTGGATCTATGGATGCGAGGAATTGCGGGGAGGGCTAGATTGGACGATCGTAGTTGGCGGGTGGGGGTGTAAAAGGACAGGCGCGTGTTGAGGCCTTCGGGTCCTAGGTCGTAGAGGGCTTTGTGTGCGTGGGTGAGGAGGCGGAACGTTATTCTCTTGTTGACGGGGAGCCAGTGAAGGTCTTTCAGGTGACCGGAAATGTGAGCTTGGCAGGGGATGTCTAGTATGAGTCTAGCTGAGGCGTTTTGGATACGTTGGAGTTTTTTCTGTAGTTTGGCTGTGGTTCGGGCGTAAAGGGTGTTTCCGTAGTCCAGTCGGCTTGTGACCAGTGCGTGGGTGACCGTCTTTCTTGTTTCGGTGGGGATCCAATGGAAGATTTTTTTGAGCATGCGTAGGATGTTGAAGCATGATGATGAGACGGCGTTGACTTGTCTGGTCATCGAGAGGGAGGAGTCCAGGATGAAGCCCAGGTTACGTGCGTGGTCCGTAGGTATGGGTGCGTTTCCCAGGGCCGGTGGCCACCATGAGTCGTCCCAGGCGGAGGGGGATGAACCCAAGATGAGGACTTCCGTTTTGTCCGAGTTCAGTTTTAAACGGCTGTTCTTCATCCACTCGGCTACTTCTTTCATCCCTTCGTGTAGGTTGGTTTTGGCGTTGTTTGGGTCTTTGGTGAGGGAGAGGATCAGTTGGGTGTCGTCTGCGTAGGAGATGATGTTGAGGTTGTGTTGTCGCACGATGGATACGAGGGGACTCATGTACACGTTGAAGAGGGTGGGACTGAGTGATGATCCTTGTGGTACGCCGCAGATGACTTCGGTGGCCTCTGATCTAAAAGGGGGGAGGCGAACTCTCTGGGTTCTTCCGGCGAGGAACGAGATGATCCAGTCCAATGCTTTTCCTTGTATTCTGACGTTGCTGAGGCGTTGTATAAGGGTACTATGACAGACTGTGTCGAAGGCTGCAGAGAGGTCAAGTAGGATGAGGGCAGCTGTTTCTCCGTTGTTCAGTAGTGTTCGAATGTCGTCTGTTGCTGCGATGATTGCGGTCTCGGTGCTGTGTTTGGCTCGGAAGCCGGACTGTGAAGGGTCGAGGGATTTGTTGGATTCGAGGAAGATGGCGAGCTGACTGTTGACTGCTTTCTCAATGACTTTGTCAGGGAATGGGAGGAGTGAGATGGGGCGGTAGTTCTTAAGTTCGGTGGGGTCTGCTGTGGGTTTCTTCAGGAGGGCGCTGAGTTTGGCATGTTTCCAGCTTTCCGGGAAGGTAGCGGAGTTGAGGGAGCAATTGTTGACGTCTCGGAGATGGGGTGCGATAATGGAGTCTGCTTTGTTGAAAATGTGGTGGGGACATGGGTCGGTTGGCGATCCTGAGTGGATGGAGTTCATTAGGCGGATGGTGTCTTCAGTGGTGATTGTGTTCCAGGCGCAAAGGTTGTTGGAGGGGGGTTTTAGTTCGGAGGTGGGTGGGGTGGACTGGTCTCCGGACTGGTTTTCAAAGCTGTTATGTATGTCAGCGATTTTGTTGTGGAAGAATGAGGCTAGGGAGTCGCAGAGGTCTTGGGAGGGAGGGATGTCGTTGGTGCCGGCGATGGGTTTGGTAAATTCTTTGACGATGTTGAATAGTTCCTTGCTGTTGTGGGCGTTGTTGTCGAGTCGATCTTTGAATGCTGATTTCTTGGTGGATCGGATCAGTTGGTGGTGTTTGCGGGTGGCACTCTTGAAGGTGGCCAGGTTGTCAGTGGTTGGGTTTTTTCTCCAGGCTTTCTCGAGGGTGCGACAGAACTTCTTGGATTTCTTAAGGTCGTGGTTGAACCAGGGGGCTTTTTTGCTACCTTGCTTGGTTTGATGTTTTTTCAAGGGTGCTAATTCGTCAGCGCTGTGGGTGATCCATTGTGTGAGGTTGGTGGCTGCAAGGTTTGGGTCCGATGATTTTGCAGGAGGGTTTTGGTGAAGCGATGTGAAGAGTTGGTCGGTGGTAATTTTGTTCCAGTTTCTGCGGGCGATTGGTTGTGGGTGGTTGTGTGTTGTAGTCTTTTTGTAGTTGAAGTGAACGCAGCTGTGGTCCGTCCAATGGAAAGCTGTGGTGTGATTGAAGGAGATGTGCTTGCTGGAGGTGAAGATTGGGTCGAGCGTGTGCCCGGCATAGTGGGTGGGGGTGTTAACAAGTTGTTTGAGTCCGAGATTGGCGAGGTTGTCCAGAAGGGTGGTGGTGTTGCAGTCGTTGTTCTTTTCCAGGTGGAAGTTGAGGTCTCCCAGTAGAATGTAGTCCTCGGAGGGGAGGGCGTGTGGGCTGATGAAGTCAGTGATGTCTTCGCTGAATTGTGTGCGGGGTCCTGGTGGCCTGTAGATGAGGGTGCCTCTGAGTGTGGTCTTGGGGTCCGTGTGGATCTGGAAGTGAAGGTGTTCGGCGGCTGCGAGGTGATCGTCGGAACTGGTCGTGATGCGAATGGTGTTCTTATGAACAATGGCGATGCCTCCTCCTGTTTGGTTGGTGCGGTCCTTTTGGATGATCTTGTAGCCGTCCGGGAAGGCTATGGCGATGTCGGGTGCTGATGAGGCGTTCATCCAGGTTTCTGTAAGAAAGGCGACGTCCGGCGATGAGGTGTCGAGTAGGTTCCAAAGGTCTATGGCGTGTCTGTGGACCGAGCGGGTGTTGAGCAGGATGCACTTCAGGTGGTTAGTGTCGGAGCTCTGTTTGGAGTTTGTGGAATTGGTGTGGGTCCTGATGCAGTCGAACTTGCAGGAGTGGCAGGTGAAGGGTCCATGGGTGTGTCCTGGGGCGGCTTGGTGGCAGTTTGGTTGTCGGCCGGGGTTAAGGGGTGAGAGGGTTACGGTGTTGTACGTTATGTGGGTGGAGTAGGTTTTGCGGGGACCAGGGGGTTTGGCGCTGGGCGCGGTCCAGGCGCGGACGGGCGTAGACGGGCTTACCTTTGGCGCGCCTTTGGCGTGCATGGGGCGCACACGCTGCGCGTGAACGCTGCGCGCAAAAGCATCTGTCATAAATAGAGAGAGGAGGGGGCGGAGCAAGGGAGGAGCTGCTGGGAGGCGGTAGAGGGGTGGCGAGTGGGGAAGGGATTGCTTTGGAGCTGCTGTAGGGGACGCGGTGGGCAGCGGGGGAGCAGCGGCAGGGACAGGCAGAGGGGCACAACAACA
Organism: Lissotriton helveticus; assembly: GCF_964261635.1. NCBI lineage: Eukaryota > Metazoa > Chordata > Amphibia > Caudata > Salamandridae > Lissotriton > Lissotriton helveticus. Next base: position 709,830,731 of record NC_136059.1, on the reverse strand, counting down.
ACAAAATGGCACCACAATAGTAATGCAGCCGAGATCGGGGCACAGTCAGGAGGTCACTAGCATTGATACCAGCAAATACAAATGGAAGCACAGATGCAGGGGTATGGAAACAGGCGGATGAAAATAGCACTAATATTAAATTGAAGCTGAACAATGCAATGCTATTCCTGGGCGCAGGGGGACGATACCAGGCAGCCGGCACTAATAATAAATTGAAGCTGGACAATGCAATGCTATTCTGGGCGCAGGGGTACGATACCAGGCAGCCGGTCCACGCAGCTGGAATTAGGCAATCCAAGCAGATGGAAGTTCGAGGATGGCAGGCAAAAGGATATCAGGCACAGCGAGGAGCAGGAGGAGTGTCCGGTTCTGACCAGGTCAGGTCGGTCACAGCTCCTCTTGCGTTCCTTGCCTTGGGATACCAGTGGGAGGGAGGAGCAGCTGGGAAGCGGTAGCGGGGTGGCGAGTGGGGAAGGGGTTGCTTTGGAGCTGCTGTAGGGAACGGGGGTGGGGCCGCGGGGGAGCAGCGGCAGGGACAGGCAGAGGGGCACAACAACAACAAAATGGCACCACAATAGTAATGCAGCCGAGATCGGGGCACAGTCAGGAGGTCACTAGCATTGATACCAGCAAATACAAATGGAAGCACAGATGCAGGGGTGCGGAAACAGGCGGATGAAAATAGCATTAATATTAAATTGAAGCTCAACGATGCAATGCTATTCTGGGCGCAGGGTTACGATATCAGGCAGCCGGCACTAATAATAAATTGAAGCTGGACAATGCAATGCTATTCTGGGCGCAGGGGTACGATACCAGGCAGCCGGTCCACGCAGCTGGAATTAGGCAATCCAAGCAGATGGAAGTTCGAGGATGGCAGGCAAAAGGATATCAGGCACAGCGAGGAGCAGGAGGAGTGTCCGGTTCTGACCAGGTCACGGGACTCACGTCTAAGCATTCCCGTCTCACTCAGGGTGGCAAATGCAAAAACAACAGTTGATGGACAGAATGCAGAACAATGTCATACATTCACCCCATTACAGAGATCTGGACCTAAATCCATCGTTTTTTTGCTCACCATGCCATTCCAGTTTGAACCCAGCCATATGCAAAACAGTCTTGACCCTGTGCCTCATGGGAACAGTCCAGCCCGAACTGCCAAGCCAGGTCCTCCCTGGACTGGAAACAAGCATCCTAGGATCGGTTTCGGGGTTTCACCCCTCTTCAGCCAGGATAGCTTGATCCCAGTGGCATGGAGAGCACGGGACTCACGTGTGAGCATACCCTTCCCACTCTGGGTGACAAATGCAAAAACAACAGTTGATGGACAGAATGCAGAACAATGTCATACATTCACCCCAGTACAGAGATCTGGGCCTAACTCCATCGTTTTTTTGCTCACCATGCCATTCCAGTTTGAACCCTGCCATGTGCAAATCAGTCTTGGCCCTGTGCCTCATGGGAACAGTCCAGCCCGAACTGCCAAGCCAGGTCTTCCCTGGACTGGAAACAAGCATCCTAGGACCGGTTTCGGGGTTTCACCCCTCTTAAGCCAGGATAGCTTGATTCCAGTGGCATGAAGAGCACGGGACTCACGTCTGACATACCCGTCCCACTCGGGGTGACAAATGCAAAAGCAACAGTTGATGGACAGAATGCAGAACAATGTCATACATTCAGCCCAGTACATAGATCTGGGCCTCAATCCATCGTTTTTTTGCTCCCATGAGGCACAGGGTCAAGACTGATTTGCATATGGCCATGTCTGAACTGGGGTGGCTTGGTGAGCAAAATAACGATGGATTAAACCCAGATCTGTGACTGGGGGTAAATGTTTTGCCATTATGCAACATTCCGTCCATCATCTTGTGTGTTTTGTTGTTCACCCTATGTGGGAAGGGTATGCCCAGACATGGGTCCAGTGCTCACTAAGCCACTGGAGTCAAGCTATCCTGGCTAAAGATGGCTGAAAGCCAGAAACTGGTCCTAGGATGCTTGATTCCGGTCCAGGGAAGACATGGCTTGGCAGTTCGGGCTGGACTGTTCCAATGAGGCACAGGGTCAAGACTGATTTGCATATGGCCATGTCTGAACTGGGGTGGATTTGTGAGCAAACTAACAATGGATTAAACCCTGATCTGTAACTGGAGGTGAATGTTTTGCCATTATGCAACATTCCGTCCATCATCTTGTGTGTTTTGCTGTTCACCCTATGTGGGAAGGGTATGCCCAGACATGGGTCCAGTGCTCACTAAGCCACTGGAGGGTATACACCCGTTACAACGGATCTTTTACTCCGCACTACCATTACAACGCGACCATTACTCCGCATACCATTACAACGCATTGCGCTGGGGGGCGCTCTAGGATAGGGAATAAGTATAATTTACTATCCAACACCTTCCCTAGGGTCCACGGGGACTGGAGTTAGAATAGTAAATTATACTTACCACTATCCAGCGCCCCAAGGCGCTATGCGTTGTAACGGTATGCGGAGTAAAAGTCGCGTTGTAATGGTCTGCGGAGTAATAGTATGCGTTATAACGTCATACATCCCACTGGAGTCAAGCTATCCTGGCTGAAGACGGCTGATAACCAGAAACCGGTCCTAGGATGCTTGATTCCGGTTCAGGGAAGACATGGCTTGGCAGTTCGGGCTGGACTGTTCCCATGAGGCACAGTGTCAAGACTGATTTGCATATGGTCATGTCTGAACTGGGGTGGCTTGGTGAGCAAAATAACAATGGATTGTACCCTGATCTTTGACTGAGGGTGAATGTTTTGCCATTATGCAACATTCCGTCCATCATCTTGTGTGTTTTGCTGTTCACCCTAGGTGGGAAGGTCATGCCCATACGTGGGTTCCGTGCTCACTAAGCCACTGGAGTCAAGCTATCCTGACTGAAGACGGCTGATAGCCAGAAACTGGTCCTAGGATGCTTGATTCCGGTCCAGGGAAGACATGGCTTGGCAGTTCTGGCTGGACTGTTCCCATGAGGCACAGGGTCAAGACTGATTTGCATCTGGCCATGCCTGATCTAGGGTGGCTTGGTGAGCAAAATATCGATGGATTAAACCCAGATCTGTGACTGGGGTGAATGTTTTGCCATTATGTAACATTCCGTCCATCATCTTGTGTGTTTTGCTGTTCAACTTATGTGAGAAGGGAATGCCCAGACGTGGGTCTCGTGCTCACTGAGCCACTGGAGTCAAGCTATCCTGGCTGAAGACGGCTGATAGCCAGAAACCAGTCCTAGGATGCTTGATTCCGGTCCAGGGAAGACATGGCTTGGCAGTTTGGGCTGGACTGTTCCCATGAGGCACAGGGTCAAGACTGATTTGCATATGGCCATGTCTGAACTGGGGTGGCTTGGTAAGCAAAATAACGATGGATTAAACCCAGATCTGTGACTGGGGGTGAATGTTTTGCCATTATGCAACATTCCGTACATCATCTTGTGTGTTTTGCTGTTCACCCTATGTGGGAAGGGTATGCCCAGACGTGGGTCCCGTGCTCACTAAGCCACTGGAGTCAAGCTATCCTGGCTGAAGACGGATGATAGCCAGAAACCGGTTCCAGGATGCTTGATTCCGGTCCAGGGAAGACATGGCTTGGCAGTTCGGGCTGGACTGTTCCCATGAGGCACAGGGTCAAGACTGATTTGCATATGGCCATGTCTAAACTGGGGTGGCTTGGTGAGCAAAATAACGATGGATTAAACCCAGATCTGTGACTGGGGTGAATGTTTTGCCATTATACAACATTCCGTCCATCACATTGTGTGTTTCATATAGTAAGATGACAAGTACTGTGCCCTCCAATGATCATATGATGGGGAGGTGGTCTGGATTTTGTAATTTCCTTTCTATAGACTTTCTAGCCATAGACATAGAGGAAAAGACTGTGAACATAATACCTGAGTTCAAAGTCATCTTGCTGCCACTACCAATATTAGCTGGGGAGTAGGTTTAATTTGAGTATCTATAATAACCGCAAAAAACGTTCCAATCTTTGTCCAAAATTGAGTAAATGTAGTACATAGGGCAAACCTGCACACATTATGGGCCTCAGGGCTACCACACCATGGACGCTCAGAATATGGGTGTCTTGCCCAATAGTATAATTTTATCGGGTTTAGTGTGCATTATAAATTGTTTAAAATGCTGAGTTTCTATCCTATGATATACAGTCCCATCGGTACTGTCCAGATTAGTTGCCCATTTTGCCGACTACACATCAATATCATCCACTTCTTATAAGGAAAATTGAGAATATAATGATCGAACAGTAGAATCCTTTTAGTTAGTATTGATGCCATTATAAGGGCTTCCACTAAATGAATCTCTTTAGGGTCAATTCTCTGAAAACAAATGCCTGAACTGTAGATATTTAAAAAACAAATTGTTTCCCGTGGTTAAACATATCTTTGATAATGATGTCCCCTAGTTTATTTATCACACACAGCTGCCATTCCCCAAAGTAGTTATTGTTGAATACTAATGGTAACTGTTAGAAATTAGGTTTCGAGTTGGCAGAGGAATGCACCCTGTTGAAGAACGGGCCACAGTTCTAGTTAGGGTAAGTCAGACACACACCCTAAATTCTCCTGTACTCACTCTCTGATAGCTTGGCACAGAGCAGTGAGGCTTAACTTAAGAGGCAATTTGTGAAGTATTGGTGCAACATTTAATACAGTGAAACAGTGAAACCCCCCACAAAAAGAATCCACACCAAATTAGAAAAATAGAGCCTAATTTAATGAACACCACAAGATCAAAACAGCAAAAATCCAATAAGTAGCACTTGAGAAATGCATTTTTAAAGAATAAACTGCAAAATACTGTTTATAAGCAATAACAGCGTATGTGGATTATTTGGTCATGCTGGACAGGGACAAAGCCAATGGTTCAGGCTGGCCACGATGGAGAGTGGGCAAGATACAGGGACCCAAGGGGAGTAATGATATGGGTCAACCCCATGTCTGACTATAAGCTGCAATAGTTGACGGCTGACATGGGCGGTAGGTTTGTGATATCCCGCTGTCAGGTAGGGGACTTGACTTGAAATTGGTTAATGTATACAGCCCCAACTATGACTTCCCAGAGTTCTTCACCACCCTGGCCAACATAGCGGGTAAAAGCGGGACGATTCAAATGCTATGGGGAGGCGACTTCAATTTGGTTAGGAACCCGAGCCTGGACAGATCAGGTGGACCGTTCAGACGGCAGGCGACGGCAGTTAGAGCTATAGATAGAGCAATGATCAGCATGGCACTCATAGATGTATGGAGAGAACTTCACCCTAATGAGGGAGGCTTCACACACTACTCCGCTTACTATAACCTACATACACGTATTGATTATTGGCTTATGTCATCGTCTCTTATGTCCCAGATCTGCTCGTGTCAGGTTCTGCCGCGTACTCTGTTGGATCACTCTCCTACCCTGCTGGTCCTGTCCACTCCTAAGAAGACTATCCCTCCATTCACATGGCGTTTTCCCCCTTACTCACTGCTGGACCCACTTTTTAAAGAAACGATAGCAGAAGCAACAGAGAATTTTTTTGCTACTAATATAAGGTCCGTGGATAGTTTTCGGACGGTTTGGGAAGCATTTAAGGTGTACATTAGAGGGGTGGACATGTCTAAGCACTCCTGGGTTCTTCGGGACATACGACAGAGACTGTCGAGTCTGGAGCGCAAAGTGGGCGATTTGGAGGCCAGGCAACAGTTGGGGATAGATGGGGAGTCCACAGAGGTTATGAAGGCACTGCTGGTGGAGTATCATGAGGCAGCGGCCAGTAAAGTGCAGCATTTGGGGAAATATGCCACAGCCCGTGGGTACGTAGAGGGCGATAGGCCTGGATCAGTGCTGGCTAATATTCTGAAAGCTAGAAGGAGAAAGACCTCCATTAACATGATTCGTTCAGAGGGGGATGATCTATTTACTGATGAAGCAGACATTGCTCATTGCTTTAAACAGTATTATGCAAACTTGTATGCTTCACGTCAGTCGGATATGTATGGGGAAATATTGAATTATTTGGAGCACATTAAGTTACCCTTCCTGACCAATACACATAGAGAGTTCCTGTCTCTCACCATAGAAAGAGACAAGATTTTGGAAGCATTAGCTGGAATGAAGGTGAATAGCGCCTTAGGATCCGACGGCCCTAAAATGAATTTTTACAAGACCTTCATAGATCTTTTGCTCCCGCGCATAGCAGAACTGTTTGATGATATGTGCGTAACGAGACAGATGCCACAGTCAATGAGAGAAGCCATTTTAGTGGCCATTCCCAAGCCGGGTAAACCCCCGGAGGAATGTCAATCAATCAAGAATTTGTAGAGCGCTCTACTTACCCGTGAGGGTCTCAAGGCGCTGGGGGAAAAAAGGGGGTGTGCGCTACTGGTCGAACAGTCAGGTCTTGAGTAGCCTCCTGAAGGTCAGCAGGTCTTGGGTCTGTCGTAGGCTCAGTGGGAGGGTGTTCCAGGTCTTGGCGGCGAGGTGGGAGAAGGATCTGCTGCCGGTGGTTGTTCTTCGGATGCGAGAGACAGTGGCGAGGGCGAGGTCGGCGGAACGGAGCTGGCGGTTGGGGATGTAGAAGAAGAGTCGTCTGTTGAGGTAGGCTGGGCAGGTCTTGTGGAGTGCCTTGTCTGTGTGGATCAGGAGCTTGAAGGAAATCCTATTGTTGACGGGGAACCAGTGCAGGTTTCTCAGGTGGGGGGTGATGTGGCTGTGGCGTGGTACGTCGAGGATCAGGAGTGCAGAGGCGTTTTGAATGCGTTGCAGTCATTTGATGAGCTTGGCTGGGGCTCCCGCATAGAGGGCGTTTCCATAGTCGAGTCTGCTACTGACGAGGGCCTGGGTGTCTGTTCTTCTTGTATCTGTCGGGATGCACCTGTAGATCTTGCAGAGCATGCGGAGGGTGTTGAAGCAGGAGGAGGATACTGCTTTGACTTGCATGCTTCTGGAGAGTGTTGAGTCGAGGATGACTCCAAGGTTGCGTGTGTGGTCAGTGGGTGTCGGGGCTGCTGCCAGTGCCGTAGGCCACCAGGGGTCCTCCCAGGCTGAAGGGTTGGAGCCAAGGATGAGGACCTCCGTCTTGTCCGTGTTCAGCTTCAGTCGGCTGATCTTCATCTAGTCGGCGAATGCCTTCATTCCTTCGTGGAAGTTGGATGTGAGTGTGAGGGGGTCCTTAGTGAGGGAGAGGATCAGTTGAGTGTCGTCCGGGTAGGAGATTATGTTGAGGTTGTGCTGTCGGGCGACTTGTGCGAGCGGGAACATGTAGATGTTGAACAGTGTCGGGCTGAGGGATGATCCTTGGGGTACGCCGCAGAGGATCTTGGAGGCTTCGGATCGGAATGGGGGAGGCGGATGCTCTGGGTTCTACCGGAGAGGAAGGAGGTTGTCCATTCCTGGGCCTTATCTCGGATCCCTGCGTTGTGGAGGCATGTGCGTAGTGTGCGGTGGCAGACGGTGTCGAAGGCGGCGGATAGGTCCAGGAGGATGAAGGCCGCGGTCTCATGATTGTCCAGCAGGGTCCTGATGTCGTCGGTGGCGGCAATGAGGGCAGTCTCAGTGCTGTGGTTGCTGCAGAACCCTGACTTGGATGGGTCCAGGATGCTGTTTTCTTCAAGGTATCGGGTTAGCTGTTTGTTGATGATCATCTCAATTACCTTGGTTAGGAATGGAAGCAGGGAGACGGGCCGGAAGTTCTTGAGGTCTCTCGGTTCCGCCGTGGGTTTTTTGAGTAGGGCGTTGATCTCTGCGTGTTTCCAGTTCTCTGGGAAGGTCGTGGTCTCGGAGGGGAGATTGATGATGTTGCGCAGGAGGTGATGAGGTGATGGTGTTTGCGGATGGTGTTTTGTTGGGTTGCGAGGCAGTCCGGTGTCTTTTTATTGTGCCGTTTCTTCTCTAGTTTCCGGCAGCTTCGCTCGGAGGCTAGACGTTCTGGGGTGAACCAGCTAGCTCTCTTGCTGGTGTCTTTGTGGGTGGGTTTATTCAGGCGGGGTGAGGGTGTTGGCGCAGTCATTAATCCAGCGTCTGAGGTTGCAGGCGGTGTCGTCGATGTTGGAGGTGTCAGTGGGTGGGCTGAGAGAGAGGTTTGCGTGTAGTTGGTCTTCTGTGATTTTGCTCCAGCTACGGCGGGGGATCTGTTGGGTGCAGTGGTGTGTGGTGGGTTTCTGGAAGGTGAAGTGGATGCAGCGGTGGTCGGTCCAGAGGAGTTTGGTGGTGTGGCTGAAGGAGACGTGGGAGCTTGAGGAGAAGACCGGGCCGAGCGTGTGGTGGGCGGACTGGGTAGGCGTTGTGATGAGCTGCCTCAGTCCAAGGTTGGCGAGGTTGTCGATCAGGGTGGTGGAGTTGCTGTCTTTGTTGTTCTCGAGGTAAAAGTTCAGGTCTCCGATGAGGATGTAGTTGGTGGAGGTCAGGGCGTGCATGCTGATGAAGTCGGCGATGGAGTCACTGATTTGGAGTCGGGGTCCAGGGGGTCTGTAGATGAGGGTACCTCTGAGGGTGGTGTTGGGGTCTGTGTGGATCTGGAAGTGCATGTGTTCGGCGGTGCTGAGAGTGTCATCAGTGTTGGTCGAGACCCTGACGCTGTTCTTGTGGATGATGGCGATTCCTCCTCGACTCCTTTGGTGCGGTCTCTGCGGGTGATCTTGTAGCCTTCTGAGATGGCTATGGCGATGTCAGGTGCAGAGGAGTCCTTCATCCAGGTCTCTGTCAGGAAGGCGGTGTCTGGGGATGATATTTCGAGCAGGTGCCAGTGCTCAATGGCGTGCTTGTGTGCGGAGCGGGTGTTCAGTAGGATGCATCCGAGGAGGTTGAGGTTTTTCTTGGTGGGTGGTCCGGCGGCTCTGAGGCTTGTGTAACAGCAGTTTCGGCAGGTGAAGGGACCATGTGGCATTTTGGTGCGGCCTTGAAGCAGGTGTGGGTCCGTCCGGGGTTGAGGGCGTACAGTATGCTGGCATCGTAGCGGCAGTCGTCGTCATGGTGGGCGCGGGGGCCAGGGGTTCTGGTGCTGGGTGTGGTCCAGGTGCGGACGGGTGCTGACAGGCTTACCTTCGGCACGCAAGCGGCGCGGACGTGCAGCAGCCACCATATATGGGTAGATGGAAGGGAGGAGCAGCTGGGAGGTTGGGGCAGCAAATAGGCAGTCGGGGGTGGGGATGCGGGGGATGCAGCGGCAGGACAGAAGCAAGAGCACAGAATCCCGGGGGCAGAAGGAGAAAAAAGGCACAGAATCACGGGGGCAGAAGGAGAAAAAAGGCACAGAGTCACGGCGGCAGCGAAGGGGAAGAAAGGCACAGAACCACGGGGGCAGAAGGAGAAAAAAGGCACAGAATCACAGGGCAGCGAAGGGGAAAAAAGGCACAGAATCACCGGGGCAACGAAGGGGACAGAAGGAGAAAAAAGGCACAGAATCACAGGGACAGCAAAGGGGATAGAAGGAGAAAAAAGGCACAGAATCACGGGGGCAGCGAAGGGGACAGAAGGAGAAAAAAGGCACAGAATCACGGGGCAGCGAAGGGGACAGGAGAAAAAAGGCACAGAATCATGGGGGAAATGAAGGGGAGACAGACAACAGCAGTCACGGACACCAAGAGAGTGCAATACAATGGAATGAAAATGACAAAGAAACTTGGCCACCAGGGATGAGGCGCAGGTGGTAGCCTGTGGGTGGTGTAGGGCCACGAACTTCCTCAGCAGCGGCAGCTGAGGCAGGGGACACACAGGTGGTGCTGTGCAGAGGGGGAGCCACCTACCTGGTGGGGTAAAGGGTCGCTCTCCTCACAGCGCAGCGGCGGGCCTATATGGGGAGATTCGACGGAGGAGCAACTGGATCTTACCGCCCGCTCTCATTGCCTAACGTGGACACTAAGCTGTTTGCGAAAATCTTAGCTACTCACCTGGCCCTTTTGACCCCGGAATTAGTAGCCCCAGAACAGGCAGGGTTTGTACCTGACAGGAACCTCACTCATAATTTGCGTACGGTCTTTGGCACAATGCAACATGTCCAGCAAGATACTAAGGCGGGCGCCGTCTCCCTGGACATGAAGAAGGCATTTGACTCGGTGGAGTGGCCATTTATGTGACAAGTATTCATTAGAATGGGAATTGGCCCTGCCTTTTTAAAAATGATCGGGGTGCTGTACAATGCGCCCTCTGCGCGGATTCAGCTGGGGGACTTAGTCACGGGCACTATTCTTATCTCCAGGGGAAAGCATCAGGGCTTTCCTTTGTCACCGACACTATATGCATTTGTCGCCGAGCCCTTAACGTGTGCGCTCAGGGAATACCACAGCCACAGGGGCGTAAGGTTTCCCACCTATGAGATAGTGGTCTCCACTTATGCGGATGACACCCTGCTCTATGTGAGAGACCCACTTTGGGGGTCTTTCAGGACTAAAGGTCAATTGGTCTAAGTCCATAGCTTTTAAGCTCAACCCGTCTACTTCACCATTTGAGATGGAGTACCCACAGCAGTGGTGGGATGATTCTGTCAGATACCTCGGGATCAGGTTACAAACGGACTCCGAAACAGTTTTCAGAGAAAATTATGGGACAGCGGTTGACAAACTTGAGGATGATATCGAGACCTGGATCGGGCCCCCCCTGTCGCTGGTTGGTAGGGTATCCATCATGAAGATGGTAGTGCTACCTAGGTTTTTTTTCTGTTTACTAATGTCCCCGTAGTGCTACCGCGCTCCTTTTTTGCCAGGCTAAATATATCCCTGATGTGGCTGGCTTGGGTGGGCAAACAAGCTTCTGTCAAGTGGTGAGTTCTTACTTTGCCTTACCATCTATGCGGGTTGGGTGCACCAGACCTGAAGCTGTATTATAGGGTGGCACATTGGGCGCAGGCACATAGCTGGATTCATGGCACAGATAACATACCATATCTTAAGCTGGAGAGACTGTTCGCTGACCCTCTTCCCCTCCCGGCTTTTATTTTTGAGCCAGTAGACCACAGAACTGGGATGCTGGACTCCTTAAATTCGACCCGGCATGCCTGGAGCTGCATACTTCTGCAGACGGTGGGGTCATTGTTATACTCCCCGGAGATGCCTTTGGACTGGGCGGTTTGGTTGACCCCATGCAGAGACAAGGGAGTAGTACGAGCCCTCCGAGCGCTGGGCATTCATAAAGTAGGGGACTTGTTTACAGACGACATTGCCAAAACATGGGATGCAATCACTGCCACTGGGGGGACTCCCACTATGCTGCAGCGCTATCAATTCCATAGGGTGAGTGGTGCACTGCAACAACACCTTGGGGATGACATGGAAGAGCCTCCTGAGGTCCTATAACTATCGTACCTCATTAAAACCTCATCTCCTCATAAACTGGTCCCCAATTTATATAAACTAGTGATGTCCCAGAGAGCCAATCAGTACACCCAAGCCAGACTTGCCTTGCAGCGAGACTTGAACATCACAGTTGATGATGACATGTGGTCATATTGCTGCGCCAACACGGGGGGAATATCTCTACATGGCAAACACAGGTTGATACACTTTAAATACATTAATAGAGTATACTATTCACCAGAAAGATTGCACAGATATGGCCTACGAGAGGACGCAGCTTATGAAGGATGTCGCTTCCCGATGGCGGACTTTCTTCACTTAGCATGGGGTTGCCCTGGTGTCTCTAAATTCTGGGAAAATTTATTCTGAGAGATAGGCGCTGTTGCCGGGTTGGAGATCCCCCCCTGATCCGACGGTGGCACTGCTGGGATATTCTAGAAAATTACCGGAGGCTCTACGCAGTCTGGTAGATTTAGGACTACTGATGGCAAAGCGCAGGGTGGCACTGTGCTGGCTGAGAGGACCCTTACCCACGGTGTCGCAATGGTCACAAGATGTTCACTACTGCTGCACGCAATCTGAAAACTTCAGCGAACTCCTCCCACTGCGGAGCAGACCAAAGAACTTCTTGGGGCTATACACTGCATATCTTAGAGGTGGTGGTGGGGACGTAGCGACAGAGACCAGGACTGGTGCAGAGGCAGGTACTAGCACTCCGATACCCTGAGGTGTTTGGAATTCTAAAAGGCTGGATGGGTTCCACAGACAGAGGGTCTGGCCGTGTACAGGTTGAAAGCGGGGCTGAAATAGAACGTCGAAATAGACTGAGTGTAACGATGATGACTGGGGGGATCTGGAACGGATTGGCATTTGAATTTGGATCTCATAGTCGTGTTAATGTTATAAGCTAGAGTCCTGTGAGCGAATGACTGGCCTGACACCTCAATGTTTATTGGGGGGGGGGGGTTTTCTTTACTATGAAAACATTGTGTGTTTTTTTGAGAATCAGATAATAGCGCCAACATGAAGCGAAATAACGTGATAAACTGACTGGCATTGTAAAGATGTGGGATGCGCTGTATTGAGATGTGCCTTTAATGCTAGCGCAGCCGGCCTCAAGGTTGTAGGCATTTTGCTCTGTATGTCAAAGTGAACTTTCAATTACAAAAATAAAAAAAATAAAAGATACAGGGACCCATGTGGCCAGCTGAACAATAGTATGTTAATCCTGGTTGCATCGACAAAGATGTGTGGAGTAGCTAAGTGATGCGCCGGTGTTCTACAGAAGTAGCATTTTATACTCACTTCCAAGGGCCCAGAACTGGATAGGCACCACTCGACAGGACAAGACTCACAAATGGTCCAGGTGCTGTAGCAGGGGAGCTGGAAGTCTTTGATGTCGCCTGAGACTTCAGAACAGGAGGCAAGCATACAGGCCCTTTGACTCACTTTTGTTCTGGGTCAGAGAGATGCAGGTCCAATCCTTCTCACTCCCAGGCAAGAAGGGAGCAGGGGTCCACCAGAGTAGCAGTCCAGAAGAGTGGAAGTACTTGTAATAGCACTACAGTCCTTCTTCCTGCTAGAGTAAACATAGGTCCAGAAGCCTAATGAAGTGGTGTTGTCTGAGGTTCAGTATATATCCTTTGGTGCCCTGATCCTGGAAGGTGGGACAAACTTCTAGACAATGGCAAGGCATCCCCTTCTGCTCCGCCCTGGCTCCAAGATGGCTGGAGTGAAAATACAGGGTTGGTAGGGTTATTGGGAAGGGACAGGGCACAGCCTATTCAGGTGCAAGTGGGGCTGTGCTTAGCTCCACCCCCCGCATCAAGCCAGTTAATGGCCTATTAAGGTCCATCAAGACACACCCAAGCTCCCACTGTGTGAGGCTGCCTAGAGAGGAATGCACAATGCCTAGCAATCACCCAATCCAGACGTGTATTCAGAGACAGGAAGAAGGAACAGAATGGTTAAAGTAAGAAAATGCCAACTTTCTAAAATTCCAAGTGTACTTTGTTCCAGGTTGATATGCATTGATGTATCATATCTGATGTTTTGATTTATTGAGCAACCTCTGTTTTCTTTCTTTCTTTTTCCAGATTGTGTATGAAGGGATGTATGAAATTTTGAATGATTGTGATATGTCTGATTAGTATGAATGAGTATTCATAGTGTTATAATATTGTTTAGTTTAACGGTGTAGTGTCCTATTGTATATAACATGTATTAACTTTTCAAAAATTTGTCTTAAAAAATGAACAAATAAAACGCTATTAACTAGCAAAATACAGGGTGGAAACATAACTTCTTCCTTCAGTTTAAATCACATATGACTAGTTGCATCAGTTTAGGCACTTCCTTTTGTTGTTTAGATATAAGTGCTCAGCCTAACTGATTAGAGCCAACTCTTTGTTGCTAATACAACTTTCTAAAAGTGGCATTTTCAGACTTGCAACCTCAAAGCCAGCTTTACCATATATTGTGATTTTTAATTGTGAGTCCATACACACCAAAGTCAAAATATCTCTCTTCTCTCAATTGGAAATTATACTTATAAAATGTAATAAAGAAATCCCAATGTTAATCTATAGGAGAGATATGTCTTACAATAGTGAAAAACAAATATAAGAGTGTTTCACTACTTGGATATGTAAAACTTAAAGGTACATTTACACTATATATAGTAAACCCAAGCGTGTCCCACTGCTTCAAGTCCATTGTTATCTTATTGTAGTTTTGAGGAAAGATTGGTCTCAGATAAGCTGAAAAACTAACCCCAAGATATGTGGCCACCAGAGTTTGTCTTTCATCAAGCCACACAATAATATATTGCAGATTATCTGTGTTTTACCACATTTTGTCCAATAGTCTGGCACTGTCTCAAACTGCATTGCTTACTTTTCAATCTTGTTAATAACAGCTATTGTGTTAGTGGTTACTATAGCAACATCATCTGCACAGTCTAGTACTTTAGTTGTCTGACTGGAATAGAACGGAGCATCTATTTTACTATTTGATAATCGCCTTTGCAAAAATTATGGGTCAATCCCCCCCTAAATCTTCGATCTTAGCTTTCGCCACCGCTATTAGTTGAACTGTTTTGGTGTTATCTTCTACCAGCTGTGATGCTCTGCTTACACATTCTCGTTCTAATCTAGCTTGTCCCTCCAGGAGTACCTGAAACTTGAGTCATTGTTGTTGTTCTCTGTTGAGAGAATAGATCAAAGTCTCTCCTCTGATAAGTGCTCTGAAAGCCTACCAGACCACTCTGGGTCAAGCGCTAACCCAGATTCAGCTAAAGAACTCTGGGATCCATTGATTCATATGCTCAAGATACCTGGGTTCTCATAGCAGGGCACGCTCGGAAGTTCATCTTGATCTACCTTTAGAAGCCTAATAAAGCTTAACATTCAACATTAAGGGGTTATGATCAGAAGATACTATAGGCTGTTTAACCAACCATGTACCATTTAATAGACATGAAGATACCAAAGATAGTCTATTCTCGTTAGTTTTTGTTGAGTGTATGAATAAAAAGAATATTCTGAGGTGAGAACTATTAAGATCCACCCATGCATCAGAAAGGCCATGCAGTTTCTTCAATGGAGAGAGTACATTTTAGGTTTCCGTCCGGTGTAAAAGCACATGGGCACATGGGGGGTTATATTTAAATAACAATTGCTATCACCATGTATTGTTATTGGGGTCAACCACTGCACCAGTTCAACAGTTAGCTATTCTATCATTGAGGAGTCATTAAGTATAGGGCTGTACATAGAACAAATAGTGCACTTAGGACGTGATTTAGATCTTGACGGATGGGTTACCCTGTCATGATGGTGACGGAAATTCCGTCCGCCAAAATATGAATACCATTATATGTGGTGGGATTTATATTTCAGTTGACGGGATAGCCTTCACCATTGTGAAGTAGTACCCGTCCCCTGAGACCTAAATCAGACCCTAGGTCTTTAAAAATAGCACCTCAACTATTTCGTACCTCCCTAGCTTATCCGAAGCCTTTCGATTTACACAGCATATATTCTTTGAAGCTTAGGTGCCCACTCCTTTCATAGGTGACACTTGAGTAGCACAAACTAACAAGTCAGAAAATGTTTCTTATAAGTTAGATATGAGTTTCCTGAATGCATATTAGGCCGGGCCTGATTGATCTTAACTCCTGCGACAATACCTTGGTTTTTCCAAATTATTCACAATCACAGTTACTATTCACAGGTTACCCTGATCGACAAATGCGGGCACCAGCACCAATAGGAGCCATGCCTGTTCTTTTCAAAGTTCTTCCCTGATGCTTCTCCCAAACTATCCTAGTCACCATAGCAGCTACTTCATAATGCATATTTACCTTTATTTTCTTGCCTACAAAGATAACAAATCTCATATTCACAGTAGTTGCCAAGCCTCATATGTATTTTAAGCCACTCATTCCCATTCTCCCACCTCATCCTGCCACCTCTACCTCCCCTCCACATGCATCCTAAACTCATCAACCACCACCACCCCATCCCCTTCTTACCCCAACCTAACTGTGCCCCCTTCCCACCCATATGGGGCAGCCTGTAACACCAAGCTATCCTTGGTTGTACTATGCGATGGACACTCTCTCCGTTTCTTCTCCCAACATGCTAAATGTGAACATACCATCAGTAACCCTAAGACACCAGTCCCTATATCAATCTCCATACATACTGCCAAACACCATAGAGGACCATTGTGATAGTTCAAATATTGACTTTCGGGGGGCGTGGCTAGCAGCCGACGGGAATGGTCACTCACTAACGCGACTCCCTATCCCCGCCTGCTTATCCGCCTAAAATTATCCGTTTTGTGACCTGTGCTCCCCTTAAACATCAGGGGTACCATCTAGAAGACCCCAGTGCCTGCCTTGGTACTGAAGCGGCCCCGGTTCCTGCTGCTGTGCGGGGAGAATACGTCCTGAGAAGCGGAGGTTCCACAGCCTACAAGATGGCGCCTACATCGGAGCTTAGACCCCGCTACTGAATATCCCTGCTGCCTTTGCTTTGTCCGGGACCAGGATCGAGTGGCGGACCCTGCTGCGCCGCACCGGAGCCCAGCGGGTGACTTCCCTGACTGCCAAAAACTGTTTCACCAGCCCTCTACCAAAGCTGTGCTGCCCTAGGAGAACTGTATCCGGCCGCTTAGCTGTCGGAGTGCCGCCCACGTGACACCCCGGCTTCTGGGCCTGTGGTTCCACACACCCATAGACTCTCCCCACTCGCTCCTTTTTCGCCATTACTCTGCCGCTGCGGACTTGTGGGGATCGTCCGACTGTGGAGCTGGGGCTGAACCACGCTGATCTTCTCTCCTAGCCGACGGACTTCGGACCGCCTCGACTTTGACCCGTTGCGATCCACCCCCGTCTGCAGCGCGGGCCGGACCGTCACTTCCAGAGGGCCCAATTCTTCTTTAGAGGTGCGTTGGCTACCGGGACGGCGCGGTACCTGCAGGACACTCTGGTGCTGCTGCCGCGCCCACGTACCGTCTCACATCGGATCTCGTCCACACTGCAGCCTCAGCCAGTATTGTCTTGGCCCTCCCATGCAATTCCCCGGCTTCTGGGCCTGTGACGGCCGACATTCAGTGACTTCCCCCACCCGCTTCCCACCTCATCCACGGCTCTACTACAGCGTGCCCGGGGGGACTGACTGCAGGGACAACATTGAGCCGCTTCCATTCTCTGTCTCCTGCCAACGGGCCCCCGGACCTTCGCCACTTCGTCCCGCTGCGGCTCACTTCCATCAGCAGCAGGAGCCCGAACACCACTGCCTTGAGGCCCAACCTATTACCGGACCAGCGCTGAGTACAGGGACGACACTGTAGATGTAGGCTGCTTTAGCGCTACTCTAGTGCCTGCATGGTTCAAGTACTGAGTATCGCCCGCAGAGTGGTCCCTGCCGATCCTATTCCATCCGGAGCCCTGGCCGCGGCCAAGTCCTCCTGTGCACCTCGAGTGTCCGCAGCTGCCCTTACTGACGTCGGGTCCACCCTTCTTCTGCCAGGCCTATCTTGGATGTGGCGATCCTGGGATATTGTCGACTCGCAGTAAGTCCTGGCGCTCACCTAGGCCTCACATACAATCCTTGCGCCTCTGTGATGCTCCTGATTCCCAAGATTCGCCAACGCACGTTGTGTCCTCCACTACTTGCTGCTCCCTGAGCACTGCTCTGCCGGCTGGGTTTGGTTGGACCTGACGAGTCTGTACTGCCCGCTCCAATGACATAGGCTGCTTCTGCTGCCACATTTTGCTTCCTTTTGAGCCTTGCATGCCTCCGCCCTCACTGCACTGTTCCTCATGGCGTCGAACAAAGGGAACAGGCCCTCCAGCCAGAGACAGCTTAATAAGAACTCCTGGGGCACTAAAGGAGAAAATAAGACCGTGGCCTCCCCTGATACCCCAAACCTTGCATCCCCCTCGCCAGGAGCGAAGACCCCTACCCTAGAGGACGTCATGCAGGTGATAGCTGGAGTGAGATCCTCCCTAGAGACACGGATAGATTCAGTCAATATAGAGGTGACACTGCTGCGGGCAGACCTGAGGAAAATGGACTCCAAAGTCAAGGACGTAGAAGTTAAAACTGCGGCTCTTATTGATGACAACTCCACTCTCCAGCGGCAGGTGGCGCAGCTCCAGCAGCAACAAAAACAAATGAGCGACCTCCTGGACGACTATGAGGGGAGGGCATGACGCAACAACATTTGCATTTTGGGAGTTCCGGAGCGCATGGAGAAGCCGGCGGCGGACCTCTTTGTGGAAAAACTGATTACGACCCATCTCCAGCCGAAACAACTATCATGCTACTTTTCAATTGAGCGGGCGCACAGGGTCCCGGGAGGTAAACCCAAGCCGGGGGCTCCCCCCGACCTATCACCGCGAGGGTCTTTAACTTCCGGGACCGCGACGCCATCCTCCAAGCTGCCCGGGCGGGACCGGCTCTCCTCCTGGACAATGCCCGCGTTACGCTGTTCCCAGACTTCACCATGAAGGTACAGGCCAGGAGACGCAGCTTCCTGGAAGTCAAGAAAGCCTTACGCGATAAACACATCAAATATTCAATGCTCTTCCCAGCGAAATTGCGCGTGGAACATGATGGCAAGGCTTGGTTCTTCCTATCGCCAGATGAGGTATGGGACTGGCTTGAAGGCTGGCGCCGGGCTGAGAGATCTCCAAGAAACCGCGACGCCCCGACGGCCAGGATGAACACACGCGAGATGATCAACTGCCGGAAAGTCAGGAACTCTTTACAGGCCTCAACTCCGTAGGTGACTGAAGACCCTTTGTCGTTAGCAGTTCGTCATTCACCGACCTTGGCTACTGCTCTGCGGATCTGCTCCTCTTATTGGGAGTTGTTTGTGAAGACAGCTCTGTATGGCGGATCTCCACGACTTGTTAGTTCCTGATTTCAGACGGTGCACCCCTCGGTCCCAGCCGGGGCCACATTGACTGCTTACCAGGTACTCTTTCTACCATGAGGATATTGCACTGGGAACTGTTTTATATTTTATGTGTTCATATGCATGTTGGTCACTTCACTGCTAGTGACAGGCGGGGGGTGACACCTGCTCACCGGGTCCCCCTACCGTGGTTGGGAGGGCGACATGCACTCTGCCTAGTTGGGGTGTGGATAGTTTGAAGTCCGCGGGCAGGGAAGCAGGGAGGGGGGTTGGAATGGGGGGTGGGGAAATGTGGGTTTATTCTGTTGTCATTGCATTGTTCCTTTTGTCTAATTTTTTGCTTTCACGCGAGTCTTTTCTTGTCACATTGCTTATAGCTCTCGGCCCATTGTGGGTCCTAGGCTGCTGAGCTGTTCACCCCAGAGATTGCCTGGTCCCCTAGAGCTTGGTGGGCTTCCTGCTCCAGTTGGTTGTTTTGATCTGCTGTCCTGGCGCCTTGGCCGGCCTTACTTCCACTTCTCCTTCCACATACTCCACTAAGTTTATCACTATGTCACATCCTCTCTCTAGAACCCTCAAGATCCTGCCTTGGATTGTAAATGGCCTGGGACACAAAATTAAGCAAAGTGTGGTCCTCCAATATCTCCAGCGTCACTCCCCTGACATCGTCCTGTTACAGGAAACGCACCTAGTGGGTAACTCTTGTCGAGCTCTTCAACGAAGCGGTTATACACTATTGGTACACGCCCATTTCACCTCTGGGTCCCGCAGCACCGGGATCCTGGTCAAAAAGAACCTCGCATTTATTCCCTCCAAGACATGGGCTGACCCTTTTGGGTTGCTTTGCGATGGTTGGGGCCTCCTGGGAGGGCTGCCCGCTAAACATACTCTCAGTGTACATTCCACCGGCATTAGTCCAAGACTCCCTTAAGGAGCTGGGCGCTCACATGCTGGGCCTCCCTGTTGGTACACTTTTGATCGGCGGAGACTTTAACAGCACGATATGCGATAACTTAGATCGTAGTCCCAAGCGCAGCTCTCATCGGTCGCGCTCCGACCTCTCCGACTTTACGCACGCCATGGGGCTAGAAGACATCTGGCGCCACCATTATCCGACCGCATCTTATTTCACACACTACTCAAACGCGCATAAAAGCATGTCCCGCATTGATTATTTATTCTGCCCCACTGCTGACCTCGGCTACTTCGTTCGCCCGTCGGTCTTCCACGAGGCAATTCTGATCACTCACCCCTCAGCGTGGACTTGACCTATCATCGTCCATACAGACGCGGCCCTATTGTTATTAGCCCTTGGCTCATGCAAATCCCTGATATTAAAGACGGGCTCCTCGAGCGCACCGAATATTACTTCACTGCAAATGCTGGCTCGGTTGCTTCGACGGTAACGCTCTGGGAGGCGTACCTAGCGGTTGTAAAGGGTGAGGCACTGACACTAAAAACGGGCTATTTGCGTGCCCATACAGAACGGATCCTCCAGGCAGAAACAGACCTCATCCACCTCATAAACGGTACACAACACCGCCCCCACCGACGACACTGCTCACCGCCTCCGTACTCAGCAATTGATATACAAAGCGCTGACTCAGGAGAAAGCACAGGCCTGTTTACTCCACACACGCCACCGTGTGTATGAATTCGGAGACGCTACAGGCAAAATGCTTGCGTGGTTGGAGCGGCGAGACCAATGATCCCGATGGGTTCCCTCCATCCTTAGACCGGCCGTCTCCACAGTTGTGGACCCGCAAGACATTGCGGAGGCCTTTGCCGACCATTTGGAGCGCGTGTACACCGCTGGTTCCTGCTATACGCCTGAAGAATCTAGGCAACTCCTGGAGGAAATGCGCCTCCCTGTCATCTCGGACACTGATCGGGCGACCCTGGACGCTGACATCACGGTGGACGAGCTGACTACAGCACTTTTCGCCGTCAACTCTGGGAAAGCTATGGGCCCGGATGGAGTCCCTATTGAATTCCTCAAGGGCATGGCCAGAGAGATTGTCCCTCATCTACGCAATATGTTTATACAAAGCCGCGATGATGGTATACTCCCGCTTGCCCAACGGCTGGCCTCCATTGCGGTAATCCTCAAGCCGACTAAACCACCCACTGATTGCGGCTCTTATCGACCGATCTCCCTGATCAGTGCGGAGGCAAAGGTCCTGGCCAAACTGCTGGCCAACCGTCTTCTTCTCGTCCTCCCCTCCCTAATACATGACGATCAATTCGGTTTCCTTCCGGGCCGCAACACGGCTTTGAATTTGCGAAGGGTCCACAATGTCATGAGCCGCCAATCCACTCTCCAGCAGGATGCATCTATCTTATCTCTTGACGCTACGATGGCGTTTGATTCGATCGAATGGCCTTACCTCTTCGAGGTTCTGGCCCGTTTTGGTTTTGGACCCCAATTCATTAGCTGGGTGAGACTCCTATATACGGACCTCTTTGCCCAAGTCAGGGTCAACGACCACACATCCCGGTGGTTTCGCCTCCACCAGGGTACCAGGCAGGGCTGCCCCCTGTCCCCGCTACTCTTCGCCCTTACCCTCGAGCCCATCGCCCACTGGATCCAAACTGATGTCTCGATCAGGAGTCTCCAATGGAAGGAAGATGTGACAGACAAGATCTCCCTTTACGCCGACGACATCCTCATTTATGTCTCTTCCCCTCGGTCCTCCATTAACAGTTTGTTTCATGTCCTCACCAATTTTGGGAAATACTCGGGCTATTTGATCAATTGGACTAAATCTACGCTTTACATGTTGCACGGCCCCCCTCCCCGGCTGCCCCGAGGGTTCTCTATCGCGATTGCTACTGATGGCTTCCAATACCTCGGTATCCATGTCACACCAGATGCGAAGACCTTTCACGACCGTAATTTATTGGGCCCCCTGCGCAGACTCCGTAGCGACGTCGCCCACTGGCGCTCCCTCCTGCTCTCCCTTCTGGGCAGGGCGGCGCTTTTCAAAATGCTAGCTCTTCCGCGCTTTCTATATGCTTTGCAAAACTGTCCCTTTTTAATCCCGGACTCCTATTTTTGAACGGTGGAGGGCGAGCTCCGTCTCCTATTGTGGGATGGAGGGACCGCTCGGACTGCCCAGCTCTTTCAAGGCTGGTACGACGGAGGCATTGCTCTGCCCAACCTCCGCCTCAATTATTGGGCGTCGCAATTAGTGGCTGTTAACCACTGGATACATGGTTCGCCCCTTAACCCGGCCTTTCTCCTTGACAGAAGCCAGACCGGGCGAGAGGGGTATCCGGGGGCCCTCTACCACACACTCACTAAACACCGATACGTTGGTCCCATGGCTCACACGGTTACACTGTGGCACAGAGCCAACAAGAGTTTGGGATGGGCAGACAAGCTGACTAAAGCTACCCCCCTGTGGTCATCACAACGCCTGGGCTCCCTCTGCTTCCCCCAGGGCTTCGACAAGTGGGACACGATCGGCATTTCGGAGTTGGGAGACCTAGTCCAAAAGGGTGCTATTTTGACTTTCACTGCTCTTCAGGCTAAATATTCCCTTGCATCCACGGAATTCTTCCGCTACCTACAGATCGCACACGCCATCCAGACCGCCATTCCGGACCTCTCCTCCATTCCTGTTATCTCCCACTTAGAAGATAGATTACTTTCTGAGCCACTTCCTGAGAAAGCCATCTCCTACACCTATCGAAAACTATGTAATAATCTTCCCAACTCCTTCCAGTCATTACGGACCAAATAGGAAGTAGACTTGGGCCCATTAGATGAGGAGGAATGGCGCTCGGCCCTCATGTCCCCTAGACAATCGGCTATCTGCCACTGATTCCGACTGATACAATTGAAGGTTTTACATAGGACGTATATGTCCGCTCTTACTCTGGCGAAAATTGGGCGACGCTCTGACACACTGTGCTTGCGGGGCTGTGGTTTACCTGGCACCTTTTTTCACATATTGTGGGACTGCCCGAATGTGCAACAGTTTGGAGTAGCGTTGTTGGGAAAATGAGTGCCTCATTGGGTAAGCCGCTCTCCTCCTTGCCCAAGCCGTGTATCCTTGACATATGGGGTGCGAATGACCTTAATGATCACAAATTGCAATGGGCTGCACTAGGATTCCTGCTAGCCAAACGCTCCACTGCGATGAAATGGGGCTCCCAAGACAGACGGCTGGTGGTGGGCTGGGTGGCCGAGATGGACCGATGCATGATCACAGAAAAGACAGTGAATAAGGTTCGAGGCTGTCCTAGGGTGTGGGACAAAAAGTGGGGGCACTGGAATGCTTACAGGTGTTAACTTTGCGATTCTCCTACGGCTGAACTAGCTATGTCATATAATGGTCCTGTAAGACGGTACCGGCGCTAACTTGTGTTTTATTTGAACTAGACACTGACTCCTATATGCAGCACTGACTGTGATTGTTTGACTCTGCTTTCTTTTTAGTTTTGTGTTCTTGTTCTTTTGTTTACAAAAACGAAAAAATACCAAACAGTCTGCTTGCATTTACCGTGATCATATACCTGGTTATGGCACTGCATCATGATATGTCATCGCCGCCGAACCCCCGGGATGTCCGCATCTAGGCTGTGTACCATTTTCATATCTTACAACTGTTGAACGCTGCCAGCCTCAGGGTTGTAGGCACTGATCAGCTGTGTATGCTACACCACCTACAATAAACTGTTTTAAAAAAAAAAGAAAATTGACTTTCATTTTTGGAACTGAACTGCCCAAGAAATAACAGTGTCAGTGCAACATGCATAACCAGTGCAAACTGTTGATATGATCCTTAACCTTGATCTCAGAATTGAAGATCCACACTCTCATCTTTAACAACTTTCAACCTAGTGACGTTCAGTAAAAATGCTTGATAACCTTTACCCTGAAAGAGCTTAACCATCTGACATAATCGCTACCTCATTTCTACTCTGATATGGTGGACACTGAGTCATGTGAATAACATATGACCACTATCTTCATTTTCGTGTCAGGTCAGGCTATCTCAAAAATGTCCTGCGTTAGAAGGACATTTCCAAATAAGACCAGGATGGCTCTAGGTATAGGTCTAGAATCTGTGTTAAGATGGGGTCTCTCTGTCTCTGCTGAGTTATGTTCAGCCAAAAACAGGAATCTATGTGCTCTTCTTAACTCAGACTCCCAGTTCCAGTCGCTCAGCTCTGAGGAGACAGATTTAAAGAGGTATATACAAAAAACCTGATAATCATTTCCTTCTGCCCCCTTCTCATTTATACCTAGCACATGAAGATTCTTACAGCGTTGCCAATTTTCTAGGTCTTCCAATTTCCATTGCATACCCACTCTTCGAGAATATTGATCACAGGTTTGGAATATGATGCAGACAATGTTAGATTTTGTGATAGATGTCCGCTCTTCATTTATTGCTAAACTCTCAGATATATCACTACAGGCCTTAGATAATTTCCAGACAGCACTTTCCAATTTCCTTGTAGCTGCATGGATCCTAATGATATCTCTTATAGTTTTTGCCCCGTGAACCATATTACCCTGATATATGGTTTCTAGATTTGGTACATCCCACTTTCCAAACCTATCTGAGAACAGGCTTCTAAACTTTTCAAGTGGGTAATAACATCCTTCCATGTTCGACAAAAAGTACTACACATTCGAAATGATGGCTATTGGAACACTTTTTGCCAAACATGGCCCTACATGGATGCTTGTCTTTACCAGCTAGAAAGGTTTAGAAGCCTGCTGCTAAGTCCACAGGTGGCCTCCAGTTTTTTCAAGTTTACTGCTGCTACAAGATCCTTCTTGGATACTTGTTTGTCAACTGTGATGCTGTGTCTGTCTAGAACTGCTTAATTTACCTGATGCGCAATTTTGCTCCGAGGAAGCCTGGAACTAGGTGGCACGAATCTGTATTCTGTGAAGAAGAAATGCATTAAAAAGTCACAGAAACAAGCAATGGATCTATTTGTGTCATTGCCTCTTGGTGTTCTATGTACTAATCTTTGCATGGGTACTCTGTTTTGTTGCCTCTCAACTGTGCTCTAACATATGTCATTTATGACCGATTGGAAGCTGGTCATCGGAGGTGGGAAACATTTTCTCAAGACATAAAAACAATACTACTGGTAGTACGGTAAACAGGTCCCCTAGCTGCCAATATTTGGTCAACTGCTTTTTAATATTGGGGTATTTTTTATTAACCTTCAACAGCAGCTATTTGTTTTGGCTGCACTTTGGATGTCCAAGTAGATGGAGAGTTTTCACCAGCCTTCTTTTAAAGTATAAAGCATTTAGGTGACGTTCTAAAATTGTAGCTGCCTGTGCTTTGAGTGGTTGATTTTTTTGTCTACTTTACAAATCAAAATAAAAAGCACAGCACGACTGAAATGTTTTTATATAAAAACAATAACTAATAAAATGGCCACATCAATAAATGTTGCTTTAATTTCAAATTCTTAATCCAGGTATGTGGCGAGTCTAGCGACCAGGTTTTGGTGAAAAAAGTACCCATAGCACCAACCTGCCAGGGCCAGACCTATTGGCTTTGCCAACGCTCAATTTATTTTTGTTTGTAAGCATACAAATTAAAAAGAAGAAATAAAAGAAAACACACCTTGACCTAAACATGGCATCCATATCCTTGCAATACAAAATGTACATTTAAATGACAATTTAGCTATCAAATATACTTTTAATTGAACAGTGCAAGTGCTTCCTAGCAGTTAGGT
Organism: Lissotriton helveticus; assembly: GCF_964261635.1. Taxonomy (NCBI): domain Eukaryota; kingdom Metazoa; phylum Chordata; class Amphibia; order Caudata; family Salamandridae; genus Lissotriton; species Lissotriton helveticus. Next base: position 709,805,265 of record NC_136059.1, on the reverse strand, counting down.
GAACATAGAACAGGAACAAGAACCATTTTAAATGTTGATGCACATAATAGAACATGATGATTCTTATTGATGTAAAGGAAAGGCACTATGGGCTTTGAATTATTGTAACCAGAAGACGTAATTTAAACACACATGGATTACTAAAATCTAAGAAGATAATAAAGAATGGAAAGAATAAAATATTGGGAAAGTAAAGTATTGTTTCATCAGCACAGGCACTGAAGTGCACTCCTTTTAATTAGAGGTGAGCACGTTAGTCACTGTTTTGTTTGCCCGCTACCCTGCTGTGCTGCAATTCCACATCCTGAGGTGGAAAGAGGAACCACAACCCACAAGGACCACCGAGCGTCGCTAACGGCGCATACGTGCGCCAGGACGCGCAATAATTTCTACCGGGGCTCCCACAGCATGGGACTCGCGCGGGCATGTCCGGGGCTGCGGCGCAAGTCTGCACCCGTCCGAGACCGGGCGAGGCTAGGTTGGGCCATACCTCTTGATCCTGTGATTTGAAGCCAGATATCGGTAAGAAGCTTTAACTTCTCTATCTCGCATTGGAGTATTCTAAAGTAAAAAATTCTAAAGTAAAATGGGGAAGAGAAAACTGTTATCAACTAAGGGGAAGCCTGCTGATAAAACGGTACAGATCATAAATTATTATCAACAGCAAGATTGTTCAGTTAGAGGAGCAAGTGGCGGCTACTAAAATGGCCCACTGCCCAAAAGGAGACTAAGCCAGTTTTGGAAGAACATGATAATGAAAATAGTGTCGATTTTGAGCCTGAAGCACATGACTTGATCAACTGCAATGACAGGAGTAACAGACTGAAGAATAACAGCCCTAACATCTCTAAGTTAGATCATTCCGCCAAGTCAGGCCCTTGTGTATTGACAACCCACCTTAAAATTTCCATGGCATCGGATATACCCGACTTGACTTCTCCACCCGCGAAAAGGTGTAAACAGCACATTGCACCAGCAAAGAACACTCTCCAGAAAACCACAAAAAAAGGGCAGATCTTAAAACCGGACGGAAAGGAACTGGGGATAGGATCTGAGTCAATACGATATATGCCAGGCATTGATACGCTCACCAAAAAACAACATGGAAGAATTGACACTATTGAAAGGCGGGTTATGACTGAAATAAAACTAGTGCACAAAGACATTACCCAATTAATGGAACTGGTTACAGCTGTACGGACACCTAATGTACGAAAATACATGTCAGAAGTCTATGTCTAGTAGAAATATTGATAAGAAACTAAAGTCATGTAAGGGAAATAGCGAAGGTTAATATTCATCAACCATCTGTAACACAAACAAAGGAAGTACCAGGATCATCTACATCACATTCTGTTGTTAAAACAATACATGGTAGTCTACCAAATGGCTCTAAATATAAATATAATTTAGTAACTGAAGGCTATCAACAACCTAAGAGGTATTAGGAGGGCTCCCTTAGTTTGCCTCCCCAGGCTACTCCCTATATTATTGTATTAAAAAAGGTTCCTAAATTACGTGACAATTTCACAAAAACCGGTTTGTATATTGGTTCTCCAGTAATATTCATTGCAGCACTAATCTATTATCTCAGGAAATAATCATGTTAAGAAGTGTCAGCTGGTAGGGCAAAGAGGAAAAGTCATGTGAAGGGGGCTGTGTTGTAGTAAATTCACCATGAAGTGGTGGGCCGCTTATTGGAGAAAGCGTCAGCAAAATACACTTGGCCATGCGATCGCCCTAATGATACTATCATTGCAGTACCCCTTGGATACTTCTATAGATCTAGAATTGAGCCGCCTCACCTAACAGATGGAGTTCAATATAGCTCCATTAATTTCATGATACCGAATAGGTTTGCCCTTTTAAGAAGCTGTTGCAAAGTTGACTAACTGGGCTCGAAGGGTGTACCATTGGATGACAGTATTTATATTTACAAGCCTTGGGGTACACCAATAGAAGAAGTATGTACAGAAGCAGCACAGTTGAACGAAGTTAATCACATCATTTCCCCTATTACTATAGAAGCAGAACCCATAGAAGCGTCGCAACTAAACGTTTGCAATGATCCCACCCTTTTAATCAGTTTGACTTGTATAGTTCTAACTAGCCGTCCATTAGAGGGATCATTGCACATTATGTCTTGGAACGTTGCAGGGGTTAAAAATAAATTGCACAAAATAGCATGGCCTAAAAGCATACAGTATTGTACTTTGATTTTAATACAAGAAACATGGTTGACAGAATCTCTCTTTATTAATGGTTTTAAAACATTTTTTTCTAAAGCAATACCGTCTAAGGCTGGGAGAGCGAGTGGAGGTCTAGCAGTATTAATATAGGTGTCCTCTCCCCTCACCTAAAGAAAACTTTTACAAATTCAGAGTACTTCCAACTCCTACAATTCTCTGTCAGAGGAAAGCAGAATATCGTACTTATTAACTTCTACAATAATATTTTTTATAATACGAGACATGGGATAATCATAACAATGGAGGCTGTGCTGGATAATTTCTTGAAGGGATTGGGGGGTGAGTATATTAACTTGGGCCGGTGATTTTAATAGTGAATTATGTAATCTCTCTATAGGGGACCAATGTGGTTATGAAGATGAATTTAGTGACCATACTTCTCATTTGCTACATAATTCCTAAGGTGAAACAATTAACTACTCCATGCATAAACTTAATTCAGAAATCATGGAGCAGGGTGCTCATGAGGGAGTTCATGTTAATCACACATATGAGGGGGCTAGGACATCTTCATGTAGCGATCACTTTTTACCATCAAAGAATTGCAGGTTTCTTATTGATACATGTTTCATACAGCCTAGTCTGTTTAGTGACCATCACCCCCTCTTGTTAATTTTGAACTCCAGTATATATTATTAGCGAAGGCATGTGTCTCTGCGGCAGATATTAAAACGCAAGGTGAACATGGGATCTCTATCAAGTAAGTGGACAGGCGTTGACCCCACAGTTTTTACGGAGAATGTGGTAAAAAAAAAGAATTGCCATATAAAACATGCCTGGACAAACTTTCTAGCACTATCGATACTGTAACAGCCTTTCATAATATTTCCGCTGAAATCTCTAAAGATCTGAAAGTTAAAAACAAGGAAAATAGGGATCATTGACCACGTTGGTTTAATCAACAATGTTCCAGATTAAATAGGGACTTGAAGGAAGAATTAAAAGTAAACCCTAGGAATGGAGAAAGAATTTGCATCCTTCTGAAAAGTTATAAGCAAGCCTTAAACTCAAGAAAGATTGAAATAAGGGAGAATGCATGGGATAGTCTGAGCCAAGCAGCCGAGACTAAGAATTATGTCCTATTTTGGAAAAATATAGACCAACCCTTGTGTAAAGATGCTAAGGTTGACACATCAGTGACTTCAGAAGATTGGTTAAATCACTTTGAACATATTTTGAACCCTTCACAACAGGTCACCGAAAGAGATGAAAACCACTATATTATTTTATTAAACATTGCTAAGATATAATCTATTACTATAGAAGAGATAAAAATTGCCCTAAATAACAGCGTAAGCAAGAAGGCTGCAGGACCAGATGGGGTCCCCATTGATATTTTTAAGCATGTTGATTTTTGGTCCTCCATCTTAGTCAATTTATTCAATGCAATTATTAATGGGGTGCTACCTGCAACTTGGGCTGAAAGTGTTTTGTCCCTATTTTTAACAGAGGTAGCGCAAAATGCTACCGTTTAATATCCCTTCTTGATTCCACCTCTAAATTAATGGGCAGAATCCTGTTAGCCAGGTTGGAATGCTGAGTAAAATACAAAAACATCTTAACTACAGCCCAGTATGGTTTTAGAATGGGTATTGGAACGGTTGAGCAGTGCGTTAACCTTGAGTTGCTTATAAGGAAACACACTCTTGCCACCAAGGTCTACTCCACCTTTGCTTTGTTGACCTTTCTAGTGTGTTCGATTTGGTAAATCATACCAAGTTATGGCAAACAATAGAAGAGATGGGCGCCCCATATGACATCATAAGCTTTTTTATCACAGATATATGCTGACGTAACCTCAAAGATACGCTATGGCCAGAACGGGGAATGCACAACGCACTTTAGAGTACCCCATAGAATTAGACAAGGTTGCGTCCTTGCCCCCCTTTTATTCTCGCTTTATAATAATGTTATTGATTTTTTACTACAGAGTTTGAAAGCTGATGCCCCTTTTGTTGGTAAACGTGTAACCCCAGTTCTATTATATGCAGATGATGCAGTCTTAATATCCAGGCCTGCAAATGGCCTCCAACTGCTGATAGATAACTTTACAAATGTATTGACCGTAAAAGACCTAAAAATAAATCTGAGCAAAACATTAGTCATGACGTGTGGGAAAAGCAAAGCTTAGAGACGAACCCACTATGTTGGGGGAGTACCCATCCAAAGGACATCTACATTTTCTTATCTGGGGTTACTTTTTAGTAGCAAAGAATCCTGGAGTACACACATTAACTTATGTAGATTAAAATATTTGAGATCAAGCAAGGCTATTTTTAGATTCTCCCATAAAATAGGCAATGAACCGATACGTGAAATCTTAAAATGATATGGGAGTAAATATACCACAGGGGTTTGTTATGGTGGGGCCCTATGGGGCACGGCAGACACCTCACCATTACAAACCTCTTGTAAACAAATTTTTAAGAAGTGTATTATCAGTTCCCAACTCTACAGCTACTTACATAGTCTATAACAAGACAAATGTACCATACCTTAGTGAACTGATTAGTATGGCTGCTCTTTCACTGTGGCACCGAATTTGGACTAAAGATGAGACGCACTTTACTAAAAATATAATCCTGGATTGCCTCAAACTTGACCACTGCAGGAACATACCATGGTTACATTACATTCATAATCTTATAACTGAGTGTAACGTGGGAATTAATTTTAAAGACCCAGAGAGTATCCAGACTTATAGTATAGGGGAGTTAAAAAGAAGACTTTTTAAATCCAGAGAATCAATGAGGGTAGCTGAATTGAGTACAAAACCTGGTATCAGATCTTATTGTGAAGGCCCATTCTCACCAGGTACTAAACTGTATCTTGTTATCATAAGAAATGTACAACACAGATTTTATTTAACAAGATTAAGGCTTTCAGATTGCTTTCCCTAAGATGTGAAAGTGGAGTTCTAATCTACCTAAGTGCCTGTGTGATGGTAAAACCTCTCAGAACACTTTGCATTTTATACTGTTTTTGTGATTTTTATAGGGACATCAGAACATTGATTTTACATCCTCTTTTTGTTGCTAATAAGTTGTATTCCTATAAATCCAATTTTTATCAAATTTGTAATTTGGAAAATATATCGACATGTAATGCGGTCATCCTTTTTATTCAAATAGCTATCAAACGAAGAAAGGACCTTTCATACTTGGAAATACTGAATTATGAAATTGAATGGACTGTACATTTAATATATTCTTTTGCCGTCCAAACTGTCCCATTACATCACCTGATATAACGTTTTAATGACGGAAAGCGGAAACTTGAGGTTTTATCTCTTTTTATATGAGTTATTGTATGACCTTTATTCTCTATAGCTTTCGGTGATGGCATGTAAATATTATCAGTATGCTTTATTTATATTTATGTGGAGACGTGCTTTATGAAAACTAATTAGGGTGTAACTGTCTATATGAGAAACATTCTTTGGGAATTCTAATTATGTAAAATTATTGATGAATTGTTTTTATTTGTAGAGTGCTTTTATGGATATATTCCTATATACAGAATAAAGCTTGTTTTGATTTTATTTGAATACATGGTCAGGGAAAATGCTGTCCGTCACAGTACTAGAGGGTAAATGGCCAAAGTGGGCTCACGTGTTGCATCATGATGTATGCTGTAGTGCGCTTAAGATCAATGTGAATGGCAGTTAAGCAAACCAATTGAAGTATAGGGCTCAATCAAAGGCCCTTTATGTAAGTATATATGTGTTTATTTTTTTATACATTCATTTATTTGATTACGTGACGCTGGTGAGACAACTAAAGGTGTCTCTAGGCCAGACCTAAAAAGGCTTAATTCTAACTAAACTAACGTTATATAACCATAGCAAAAGATGTCATAGCAGTGATGGCTTTAAAACATACCATCTTGCGTGTAGACGCTATAAGGAGCAAAAACCACATCGCAGTCTTATCGAGTCAATTCATCCAGTTTATAATTTGGGCTCCCGGTTTTATGGTATTTATTTTTTACATTTCCATCTGTATTTATCCATATTTATTTGTTGGTATTTATTCATATTGATATTGTGTTTTGCGAATATATGAAGTCATGAAATGGTGTATTTGCACATTTATTTAACTGATAAACATACATACTCATACTTTGCTGCCTGTCGCATTTTAGCAAGTTAAGCAGTCACATATAGCAAAACACTACACCTTCAGGTATATATGAGCATTATAATACAAATATATGTTACATACACATGCATTTTGGGAAAGATCAAACCTATTTTTGACTTCCTATTCTGCCTATCTGCTCAGCAGTTGTCCTAGAAATCACGAAAAACAGCATGGAGAGTCACCCACAAGAACACTTTTGTGCATTTTCCCACTTTTAAAAATAAATACAGACAGGAAACTCTTTATTTTCTGCCTGTAATTATCTGTATAAATTAGTAAAAATGGAAAACCGGGTGCCTTATTTATAAAATTATTCTGGAAATGTATTTATCGCATGTTGAGTAACATGCATTTTGTTTTTTGTTGTGAAGGCCCATCAATGACATTTATGCTGTTAGAAAAGCTTGAGATTTTTTTCTCTACATTCAGTGATAATTTTAAACCAATTATTTTTTAATGTTTGTTTATGACATTTTCTTTAATTAGTTTACCCAAAGCTATAAGGTAATCTAAATCTGAGTGTCTATCTACTATGGTTAGTGTTAGAGCTGTCAGCCTTCGTATGGTCTTCCCCCAAACTTTATGCCTTTACTCCTCTGTCTTTGCTCATTTTTGTTGGCCTTAGCACTTTGCCACACTGACCTTTGCCAAAGTGCTTGTGCTCTCCCTTTAAACATGGTGAAATAGACCTACACACAATAAGAACATTTAACTTACTCTTACTTCTCTAGTAAAAGGTTACTACATGTACCCAAAGCCTGTAAAGAAAATGCTACTAGATGGTCAGCAACACTTATTGTGCCACCCACTTAAGAAGGAGTTTTTCAACCACATTACAGCCCTACCACTGGAGCCCGTGTGCACAGTTTTAAACTGGTATTTCAACCTGGCAAAATAAACCTTTTGCATACATAGAAGTCATCTTTAGGGTAGGCTCTGAACAGCCCAGAGGGTAGGGTGTGTTGTATTTAAAAAGTTGCACATATACGTTTAAGTTTTAAATGTCTCAGTAGTAAAAATATCTCAAATTCATATTTCACTATCACAAGGCTTACCTCTACCATAAGATAACCTTAGGTTACCGAATTGCATTTAATATGTGATAGGTTTTAATTTGGAGTAGGTAGGTCAGTTGTGGCTGGTGTCTGAGGAATTGTAATTACAACTTTTCTTTAATGGTAAAGTCAGGTTTTAAGTCACAATTCTGAAAATGCCAGTTTTAGAAAGTTGGTATTTTCTTGTCCTGACAATTTGGTCCCTGCAGCCTGTTCCTGGGTCACATGACTACATGTAGTTGGCAGTTTGCCTTTGTAGATTCCTTCCAGACATCATCACAGTAGAAGGTCTGGGTATTGGCATGATGTGCCATCTCTGGTAAGATGGGAGGAGCAGAGCTGTCACTTATCACACTTGCAGTTTAAAGGCACTGGTTCAGCTCCCACACAATTTATTTCAAATTATCCTATTGTGTCCCCAGCCTGGGTCCAGGAGAGGGAGGCAGGAAATACCAGACACCTCTGTTGGCGGAAACTCCAGAATCTTCTCCCACTTCAAAGTGGGACTCAGGTGGAAAAATGGAGCCCTCAGCAGACACACTGTTCAGAGGATACTACAGAAAAAGCACTTCCCTGCAGCTCAAGGCCTGCCTTGTTTGCTGAGAAAGAAGACTGGACCTGCTCCCTTCGTCCCAGGATGAGTGATTCCAAGGGTCAGCTGACTGACCTCCTGTTCTGATATACAGGGACACAACAAGTTCCAGAGGCCTCGGTGCAACTGCCCAGTTAACCTGCTGCACTGACCCATCCTGAATCTGCAACTCGACCTGCCTGAGCCCTGCTGGCCTCTGCTGGACTGAGTTCCTGATCCCCTAGTAGTGCCTCCCAAGGCCTTGGGCCCATGGATGGCATCAGAGGGAGCTCCTCCTAGCCTACCTGAAGGTTCCATCCAATCTGACATGAAGTGATGCAAAGTCTCGCAGCATAGCAGCAATCTTTATTAAAACTGATGTCGAGCAACACAAAGCCCTGCAAAGCCTCACAACACAGCTCATCGGATCCGACGCAGAGCGATGCAAAGCCCTACAAAGTCTTGCAACATAGATTCATCACAACCAATGCCGGTAGGCGGCAAGCCTCTCAAAGCAAAGCGGCACTGACCGCGTACCATGGATATAATGTACAAACAGCGGAACAATGTTGGTTGTGTGTCCGGCCTGTACTCCATCATGGTTGCCCTGAACTTACCCCCTTATGTGAGTCCATAACAGTGCAAGCCATATTTCCTCTATAGGACACCTGCCTCTCTCATACCTGAAGACCTGGTGAAGGAAACAGCAATTGAAGCTTTCGCAGGTCTTAACGAAGTCTCCCTTGCCTCCGCTGATTTGCACAAGAGAGCTGCCCACCATCCCTCTGCTGAGTGATTGGTGCCTCTCACTCAGTCACCAAATCAAATCAAATCAAATCAAATCAAAGTAAGCTTTATTCGATTTTGAATTAAAATCATAAAAGCATTCATATGACATGTATACATACAATAATAAAAATGACATGTACATAGTCAATGCAAGTGAGAAAAGCTTACTAAATCCTTAAAAGCATTTTTCATAAAAAATTCATAAGAACAATAATTAAAAAACAAGCATTTCATTTAAGGGCCTGGGTGGGCTGCAGCAAAAGGGACAGTTAATACATTCAGTTTCTAAATGTTATAACGGATTTTAGAAAGCAAGAGACAGCATAAACAACATGATTTTCTTCTAGCTGTAACATTTTCGTGTATGCTGATCTACATTTTCTAACCCCCCAACGTTTGAGGAAGGGCAACAGGAATTGTTTCCTGGGACACGTATATAGCTTGCAGAAAAACATAATGTGAATATTGGACTGTGACGAAGTACTGTCACAGGGACATATTAGGTTCGGGGAGGACCAATCGTTAAGGTTAGGCAAAGTGACCAGCCGGAAGAAGGTGCCAAGACGTAACCGGGTCAACAGCATTCGAGGATAGGGATTTTGTACCAGGACGAGGTAAGATTGTAATCCCTCAGTTGGTGTTATTGTCTGGTAGCTTAGCACTGTGTTTTTAGCTTTTTCAATATTCCATCTAACAGTTTCTAAGTGGATGGTTATCATTTCTTTCAGTGCTAGCCTAGTTATCCCTTCTAGAGTTGTTGGATTATCAAAAAATTCTGGATGTCCTAGTTCGGAAAACATAGATCTCACATGAGATAACCACTTAATATTGGTTACACCGTCTAAAGCCAAACAGTCTTTAATGAGATCTCTATTAAAAACACATTCCTGTGTAGACCAAACCTTGTGCCAAAGCAGGATGGGGGACATCTTGATGGTATCGCTAAGATAATTGACTCCTACCTCGATGTGTGACATAAATGTGGAGGAGTTTTTTGCCACACCCAGTAGGTAACAGATAAATTGATTTTCACAACTTTGTAGGGAGTGAACTTTCTCGATGCCCCAGATGCCTGCACCATAGGTAGCCGTAGCTACGCACTTTGCTCGGTAGATCTGGATTAATTCTTTAATCGGTTTGCCACCAATTTTACCGGCAAAGGCGCGCAGCGCACCTATGGTTCGACTGTAGGCCAGCTTCATGGCAGCTATAGCCGCCTTCCACCGGCCCCATCTATCAAACAAGATTCCAAGATAACAGAATTTATCTGTTATAGCTATTTTGTGATTATCTAGGAATATGGTACAGGGGGTTCTAATAGTCTTCTGGGTACAGGACATCATGAAAGTTTTAGAGATGTTTACTCTTAAGGTTCTTTCCCTCATGTAACTTGTGAACCAGTTAACTGCACGCTGTAGACCAATTTTGGTCCTAGACATGATAGCCGCGTCGTCGGCATATAATAAGATGGGCACCGGGGAGCCATTAACAGTGGGATAGTCATAAGGCAGAGTTGAGAGAGTCTGGCCAATAGAATTAATATAAAAAGTAAAAAGCAACGGTGCTAAAATACAGCCTTGTCTCACCCCTCTTCTAATGTCAAATTTCTCCGAGCATTCCCCTTGTTTACCATACCTAACTCTGGCCACTGCATCTTTATAAAGCTCCCTGATAAACATAATAATACAATCATCGATCCCTATTTCGCCTAGCGTTGACCACAGAAAAGCGTGGTCAACACAATCAAACGCAGAGCTAAGATCAATGAAGGTTACAAAAAGGCCTCTGCGTTTGGCATGTGAGTACTTAGAAATAAGGAGGGACAGGTTTAGGCATTGTTCTATGGTCCCTAAACCATTTCTGAACCCGTATTGAAATTTGGAGATTACATTATGCTCTTCCTCCCAGAGTTGGATTCTTTTTAAAATTATTCTTCCTGCCACCTTCATAAGACCATCCAAAAGAGATATTGGCCTGTAGCAGGTGGGGTCATCTCGGTTACCTTTTTTAAAAATAGGAACCACAATGGCATCCGACCAGGTGGCAATGAACCCGCATTGATTTCCCATATTAAGTACATTTGTGAGTAGGGGGGCCCAGAAGTCTGGCTCTGCTTTATAGACGTCCACCGGGGTGCAATCCGGTCCAGGAGCTTTACCTGGAGCACTTTACCTGATCGCATCGTGGACTTCCTGGACGGTGAAGGACAGGTCAATAGGATATGGGTTGACAGACGCATGCTCTAAAGGTCTATCTGTAGATCTAATTTGGGCTGAATTTTCTGTCGGTAGGCCCACCCCGTCTGATGGTAGGGTTTCCCCAGGGGTAAGATGATTGTACAGTTTACTAAAATGACTTGCCCACAGTTCGCAAGTAATGGCTACCTCCAAGGTGTTATCGTGATCCCCTGACTGGTACAAAGGTCTTACCACCCTCCAGAAAGCAGAGCTATTCCTTTGGCTTGAAGCCTCCAACAGCGACTCCCAAGCCTCCCTTTTCAAAATCTGTTTCCTTTCTTTGATATTAAGTTTATATAGTCTCCTAGTCTGGCGTATTAATTCTAAGTTTTTTGTGCTTGAGCGTAAAGCTCTTTTTAGTTCTTTGAGCGCAGTGGTACATTTGTTATCGAACCACCCATGTCGTTTTTTAATGTTCCCTTTAGGTATTCTAACCAGCGCATTTTTAATGGAATGCTGTATATTTGAAAAGGCAGCCATTATGGTAATAGGATCATTATTTTCATCAAGGCATGCCGAGATATCGGCGGTGCACGAAGAAAAAAGATTTTTAAGAAAGATTGCTGGTATAATCTTTTCCCATTTAACAACATATCCATTGACTTTGGTTAAATTAACCTCGTGAGGATAGGTGCATATGCCTGCCCTCCTTTGCCTATGCCCCATCAAATTTACACCGAAAATCAATGGATAGTGGTCACTCAGTGGCTCCTTCCCTATTTCCCAATGGGTTATAAACCCAGATGTCGTTGGTGTGATTAGGGCAAAATCTATAGTCGAGTTACAACCCCTACCATTAAAAGTCGGTGCAAAGGGAACTGGTGGTGAGCATACATGATTGACAAATGAAAAATCAAAATGTAATACAATGTCGTTGAAAAGAGACCCCAACTTGGTGTGGGCGAAATGTATGGGACCCTCCTCCCCGTAATCTGACAGGCCGCACAAACCTAGTTCATTTGACGGGCAAACAGTGCAATTGAAGTCCCCCACCCATACGATCAAATTTTCCCCTGTAGCTTCTTCTCCCAGTGAATTAATACAGCTCAAAATTTCTGCCATGGTAGGTTCCATTTCGTTGGTTAGCATATTATTATAAAAGTTCACCAAAACAATACTGTGTGAAGTGCCCCACTTAAAAGAAAGTATTTGGAAAAACTGACTGGAATGAAAATTGTGGACTTTCACATCCCCCGTAGTCGAGACATAGATACAGAGACCCCCCCTGTTACGGCCCTGAGTTGAAGGAAAGGCAGGTGAATGAAAGGTCTGATAGCCTAGTATATTAATTTCCTCCAAGAGCCAGGTCTCTTGAAAGCATAGTATGGCATGATTTTGTATAGTCTCTAGCCAGGGTTTATGGGTGATTTTATTTCCTAGGCCAGCTACATTCCATGAAAGTAAGGTATGAGGGCTGTTACTAGGTCCCTGACGGTTAGATCCAGGGTTCCCAGTTAGGTCTAGGATATGCGGGGAGTCAGTTTGCAATATATCCATAATCACAGGTGAAGGTTGATTATGTGCTTTTAGGGATAATTGTTGGTGACTCCTTTCAGGGTATTTTGGCGCTAGGAGTTCTCCTGTTTGTGGAGATGGCAAAACCCCTCCCCAGGTGTTTAAGGCTATTTCAGATGCCCTTGAGCTCACTATGTCATTGGGTGTTGGCTCTTCTTCTGGCCAGTTGTGGATGGATATTGATGTTTTATTTAGAAAGGAATTCTCATCATGCTCAGGGAGCGTTGCTTGTCAGTCCAGATCTTCAAGACCTGACAAAGCATCATATCTATTAGCCAGCGGAATATGCCAATGGGGCACATATGCAGGCCGCGAGACAAAGTTACCGTGCCCCCCCCCCAGGCACTAGGATTTCTTCTGTGTGGTCTTGGCCTCGGGATGTGCCAATGGGGTCTCCTCGGTTCAATGTTTATATCTAGTAAGGACGGAACAAAGGGGGGCCGAGAGGAGTTGTCAAAAGAGTATCCATCGTGCTGGGGTGCTACTAAGTGCTGGGGATAGAAATAACTCAGGTCCCTTGTGGAGATACCATTAGCTCCACGCATGTCAAACCAATCGGTGATGTGAGTTACCACCCTAAAATCTTTAAAGTTGATGGCAATCACATCGCCTGGGATGTCCTTTGGCCTTTGTCCTACCCACCACAAGCGCCTCACGTTCACTATCACCCCATCCAGGTGGGGGGGTAATGGTCTGTTATTTCTAAGCAGGTGCATGACCTTGTTTTTTAAATCATAATATCCTTCCCGTATGCCGTCTGTGAGCTCAGGTACACCTGTAAGTAGAATTACGAAAGGGGCAGAATCGGGAGGTAAGTCCATATGATTGCGGGTGTTGATGTTTCTCTGGGGGGGTCGTTCTCTAATTGGTTCTCTAGTTGTTTTAGCTCTATAAGATGGTGTAATCTTATGAACAGAGTTAGGTGGGCCCTCAACCTGATCCTGATTTCCGGAAGGTTTAAGACCCATAGCCCCTGGATGATTGACGGATGTGGGATCTTTAGCTGGTTTTAACTGGTCTGGCCTCGGTTGCTTTGGTGGGAGAGGGTCTTTGGCCTTCTCGTTAGTTAAATTTTCCTTTGCCTTATGGTGTAATGCGGGATTTACCCTAGTTGCGTTAATTGCAGGAGTCGTTTTGTCAGGTCGCTCGCCTTCTTTAAGTGGGGGGTCCTTTAAGCTATCAGCTTTCATTTTGAGTGTTAGTTCTTTCAAAAGAGTAGTATTTTCACTCAAAAGTTTGGTGTTTTCACTCAGTAGCTTGGTGTTTTCAGTAGATACCACAGATAGGTTAGCCAGGTCAGAACCCAATCTTTTAACCCTTTCTACCAGTGAGAGAACTAATGTTTTCATTAAATGCTCGATATTTTCCAGAGTGAACGGAAATGTCCCATCCAGCTGTACCGGTGCATGTTGAGCATTTATGCTCTCGAGATATTGTTGAACTTTACTCTTATTAATGAGGGGAAGTTTCCCTGTGATGGATTTTTTCGAAATTCTAGGGACTTTCGCTATTCTCCCCTTCAGGGACGGGCCCCTTTTTCTTTTCAAATTTTCCTTTACAGGTTCAATTGAGGAAAGGTCTGAGGACAGTTCCAAAGGTGCTTCACTAAAGTGAGGGCTGGTGATTGAAATGTGTGAAGGCGAATGCTCCTGAAAAATGAGCGGGACATCTAATTCTGGTGATTTACCTATCTGTGTGTGTGAAGGTGAAAACCTTATACTATCTTCTGGAAGAGAAGGTGTGATTGGCTGTGGGCCAAAGGACAAACGTCTCTCTACCAGGGCAATCTCCTGATCTATAGCAGCCACCCTCTTCGTTATATAGGCGTCTAATGGTCCTTTGACGGTTGCCCTCCCCTGCGGAGTTAAGAAGTTGGGAGTAGCCTTAGCCGACATGACAGAGGACAATAGACGTTATGCCGTACTTAGTCTTTGAGTGTTCTCTTTCTGCAAAAGAGATTGGGTAGTTCAAACAAATCAGGTATTGACCCCTGACCGGAAATAAATCTCACAGAGCCACGATATTTAACGGTGTAGTTAAAGTACAACGTGAGTTACAGACTTAATGTTCAGGGTCCTTACTATTTTCGAAACAGTTGTTAGAGGGGTGGGCCGGGCCGGTCCTGGGTGGTCTTGGACGGGCTTAGACGGGCCCGCCCTTGGTCCGGGCTACATCCGGGCGTCCCGCTCGCATCCCGCGTTGCAGGCGAGCCTCGCCTTTGTAGCGCCTCCGGGCGAAAGATGGTGACGCGCTTTCAGGAGCGCCAGTGCAAAGGCTCCTGGGATACCGAGTCCCTCCCAACTGCGGCCGCAGGTGGTAGCAATGCGGCGGCGGGAGGACTCAGCAAGGGGGAGCAAACAGGCAGCTGGGCTCAACGTAGATGAAGGTGAGTCTTTCCAGAAACGTTGAAGGTTCGCGCAGCCCTCGGTCAGGATTTTGTGAAAAGTGATGCACTCCTGGTCGGGCGAGCCCCGCCTTTGTAGCGCCTCCGGGCGCAAGATGGTGACGCGCTTTCAGGAGCGCCAGTGCAAAGGCCCCTGGGATACCGAGTCCCTCCCAACTGCGGCCGCAGGTGGTAGCGATGCGGCGGCGGGAGGACTCAGCAAGGGGGAGCAAACAGGCAGCTGGGCTCAACGTAGTTGAAGGTGAGTCTTTCCAGAAACGTTGAAGGTTCGCGCAGCCCTCGGTCAGGATTTTGTGAAAAGTGATGCACTCCTGGTCGGGCGAGCCCCGCCTTTGTAGCGCCTCCGGGCGCAAGATGGTGATGTGCTTTCAGGAGCGCCAGTGCAAAGGCCCCTGGGATACCGAGTCCCTCCCAACTGCGGCCGCAGGTGGTAGCGATGCGGCGGCGGGAGGACTCAGCAAGGGGGAGCAAACAGGCAGCTGGGCTCAACGTAGATGAAGGTGAGTCTTTCCAGAAATGTTGAAGGTTCGCACAGCCCTCGGTCAAGATTTTGTGAAAAGTGATGCCAGTGTTTTTCTGCACTGATCCTCCAATCGAGCCCTGGCTAGGCTGTTCAGGCACTTTGGGCACCATCCAGAAATCAAAGTTCCCTGTCCAACAAAGCCAGATACCCTCAATTGGTACTTTGCTCCTTTTGGCACTAGTTTCACCTAAATCGTACAAAATGCATATCTCCAGTTCTACTGACTGTATTTTTTTACAATCTGGTGTCAAATAATTTCTTGAATTTTACTCTATTTTTTTTAATTGATTGAGGGGTTTTTCGTGTGTTGTGTTTTTACTTTATTACTGTTGGTGTGCTGCAAAAATACTTTATACATTGCCTCTAAGTTAAGCATTACTACGTTTGTGTTAAGCTACCAAAAGGTTAAGAACAGGTTAATTAAGTGACTTTTTGTGATTCACTCATAGAAGGATTGTGGCTGTTGCTTGAGAAGGGGTCCCACCCCCCTCAACCAACAACCAATTTTCTCACAGTTACCTTGGAATTTCAACAATGAATTTCAGCACAATAACATGTGCAGTTTAGAGTTCTCTCTTCCATCCATAAAGCATTCCAGTGCAGCTACCTTGTTATGCACTATCATATTCTCACTGCTGGTAAAGCAATAATTTGAGATGTATACACGCTGCTCAGTGCAATGTCAAATGACATATAAAGGAGTATAATCTCTCAAGGATCACAAACTGCGTCATGTAAATCAGATAGTTGAGCCAATAAGACGTTGAGAACAGAATTAAAATTCACCTTGTTAAAGAAAGCTTTATTGCTACAGACATTCAAACTATATCCCCCACATCCAATCTTCCTTACCAAGAGAAGTTGATAAATAATAAAAATTCACCCTAGCTTGACACAAAAGACCTTGCTGTGTTTGAGATACTCTGCTTACATGAAACATTGAATACAGATTCAAAGTAGAATGAATTGAGGGTAGATTTTTACATAAGGTTATAAGGGATCACAATCACTGGGGCTAACGATCTACTCAACAGTAATTTGTATGTGTAAGCACAAGAATGAGAAAAAAGAGATCAATAATTTTCTTTAAGAAAATGATGAGTCGACCACAGCTCTCCCTATTTTCTTATCAAAGTGCAGCTAGCTCTAAAGATCTTTTTAGGCAGAAAGTAATCTCCAAACTCACGTTGATAATTTTAGCAGATGGGATGGCCATAGATGGATAAGCTCCTCCCAGTAGACCATCTTATTACTGGGTGACTAATTGTTCTCCTAACCAAACAGATGTCAAGCTCAGATTCAAATTTCAGTTTGTGAACTGGTTCCTAAAACAATCCAGTATGATCTCCTTTAATTTACCTCACCTATAGGAAGAATCACTCTTTTGACGTTGTGATATATGTATGCGAGTACCAGCAAACATTGTATCATCTGTATTTAGGCCAGACCATAGCCACCATACTTCTTTCTCCAGGGAACTGAACATCGTCTTTTACATTTAATATGCTTCCCCTGAAAATTAAAATGTGACTCCCAAAATAGTTATTGGTTGTGATAAGAAACCCTGCATTACTTTCACATTATCTCCTTTGTCACTTGTTTGCATATTGTGAAGTGACCATCCACCTATTGGCATAGGAATCCTTGTAGCTGAGAGTAATACTAAACCATTCTCCCCAGACAATGTCAGAAACCATATTATGTCACCATAAGAAGGGGCTAGACCACACAGAACCATTTAGGTGTCCTCTTTTGCTTTTGGAGAACATATCACTTGAAATGTTATGTAGATGGTCTTTGGTTCAGAATCTTTAGCATTGCCTTCAAACTGCCACACTGATTAGTAAGGTGGGATGATCCAGGGTGTGTCTAACAGCTAGACGATTTCCCTGAGAGTCATTACAAATTGAGGACTGGTTGGAGCTTTGTCCCTTCTTGAATCAAGGGATTTAGAGCTGTAAAGAACACAATCTGAAGACTTAAAGGGGGGTTGATTTATCTGATTTCGATGGCCTATCTATGTTTAAAGAAATATCTGAAATAGGTGCCAGCTTGCCAAATTGTGTCTGCATAACCATTCTCATTAGGTGTGGAATTGAGAGCAGACTCGTAGTCAGGTGGGGAAGAATCTTGCATGCTGGGGTCGGAGATGAACTAAGTGACTGTGCTAAGCATAAAGATAAGCTTAGACCACTTTGACCACTTTGATAATGGCTGCACTGACTGCCCAGTTGGCACAGAGAGAGAGTTTGCACAGGCTGGTGAGTGTGCTCGGGATTTTAAGTTTATGGCTACTACATTAACGCTTGCTAGTGTGCATTCTAGGGTGTGCCTTTTTATGTCACCAATATACTGCAGTGAGTAGCAATTTAGAGCTATAAAGAAGCCCATTACCTTTTCTCAGATTCTTCAGCCGCACCATTTCTTTAATAGGGCACCTGAGTTGTTCAGGGTGTTGAACGATAAGCTTAAGAAAATATCATAAACATACATTCAAAAGTTGAATTATCAGCACTGTAAAAGTGTGTTTTGATGTGTAGAAATAGCAGTAATAATAGATGAATCAATTTAACATGTTTAGTAACTGATTACTTTATATTTTAACTAAGTTGTTATGAAAGATTACTGATGAAAAAACTTCTATGATGCCAAAACAAATTATTAATATGAAGCAGTATGTCAATATAACAAATGTGTCCTACACATGATTGTGCCTGTAGTAATGATGAAGTTTAGCATCTCTATTGCCTTCTTTACAATGCACCATAGTGAATAAAAAATGTGTATGAACAAAACATGTTACATTGTATATGACTGAAACTTACAGTATAAATTCCTGACATTATTAGAGTCTTAGAATTCCTAAAACGATTTATTTTAATGACTTTTAATAATAGTTTGGACTATGTACTGATAACATTGTGGTAGCAGGCCTTAGTTATATTTGAATATTTCTATTCCATATTCACTAACAAACGTTATAATTATTTCCATATATAATTTGTTTGATTTATGTCATTATGCTCAAACCAAATTCTGAGGTTTTTTTTTACTAAATAAGTAGTGTTGGCTTTAAACTGCAATATATTGCCTATTTCCTTATGCTGCATTATTTGTTAGCCTGGTAATGAACTTTTGTTGCATTTCCTCAAATGCTGCTTTATATGTTCTGTTTACTCTGCATTTTTAAGTCAATAGACACTCTTTCCGTACCTCACTGTGAGTGAATTGATGGGAACTTGACCCTTTGACCTAATACATGAAGAGGGACAAAGTAAATAGGTTCTTTGTCAACTAACCTATGAGGACAGGATGGACAGTAGTTTCTCATGAGAAACATGGGAAAATATGTTGGAGTATCCATTGTGCACCTGATGGGCAGAAGAATGATCCCCTGAGGATCCTACCACTGTACGGTGACAACTGATGTCACAAATGAACAATCTGGAGTGTAAAAAGTGACTTTCCAAGGAAGAGGCAGCCCATTATCCTCTAAAATCCTTTGCTGACTGCCTGCCTGATTACCTTTTCATGTCTTTGCCTTTTTCGCTTTGCTGATTAAATTACCTGCTGGATGATTTGGAGCAGTCTGATGAGAGACCAGACTTGAGCTTTCCTGATTATACTCCATTCCTCTTGCCCATGGACTTTTCCTTAGTGGACTTTAACTTGATCCCTTTGCCCATGCTAACATAACTTTATTGAGCCATCCGTCTAACTTTCCTGGTGGTAGGACACCCTAAACTGAACCATCCACTTTATGGATTCTTTCTTTCAGCAATAGATTTACTTTGACTAAATGTGAGGATTTTTACTGCAAGTTGTAAGACTAATGACTGAACTGCTTAAAATGTTACTCATATGCAATTATTTTTGATCTTTAATACACTAACACATTATCAACATTTGTCTCAGTGTTTATTGAGTCCTAATGTTCTTTATGCAGAAACTGTGCTTACAATTATCTGATTTCTAAAGCATAATAGAGAGAATCATAGTCTGAGAGTAGTGTACCTAAACCTGATCACTGATTTGTGATTTGGCTACTAATTATAGGTCCTGATTGGGTAGCCAACAGTTCAACACCCTGATTTCTCACCCCTGACTGCGACAAAGCAATGCCCATTGGAGGACCATTGCCTCTATGTGTGAACTATGGAATCTGATTAAAGTGACTAAGTTGTACAATCATTGTTGGGCCCAGAATGGAGAAAAGAGGAAAAGTTTCCACTGCAACATCTCCAACCAGCTGTTTGGGAGCTAGCAGTAGCTCCCAGACACCTTCATAGTAGCTCACAGCCTTGAGTTATTTTTCAAATAAGCACAAAGACATATTTAAATTTCAAAGTTAAGGGTTGGCTGTGTTTATGTGACATCATGATTATTGGAATGCAGAGAACATGGCGTGACAATGAGCAGTGCTCAGATGTGTGGGCCAGGCTGGGGCTGAGTCACAGAGGTGAACAACTGAAGTACTGATGTATTAGCAAAGAATTACTTTAAAAGGTTCCTTGTCAACAAAATTGGATTTGTGAACAAAATTATGCTTCTGAATGCTTTTAAATGGAAGAAAAATTAAATCAAGGGTTACTAATTCCGCAAACAATTTAAGTTTCACAGAATCTAAGTCAACCATACAAATATATCCCCCTCATACGCACAAATGTACGTACATCCCCCAAACAACACGCTCTCACTGACACATATGGCAGCCCTTACATAATGCCTTTAGTCATGGTATTTAGTTCAAACCATAGTGTCTGGCATTTTGGACATTAGGCTTCAAGTCTAGGTAGCTGGGTGTTAGGTGTCTGGTTACACTATTGTGAATAATGTATGGATAGCGTATTGCAGGTGACATAGCATAAAATGCACAAACAAGAGTGTATAAGTGAGTCAAAATATCTAGCAGCATCAGATTATGGTGCTACATTTTAGATTCAAAACATATCTCAGATGTGTTTTGAATGCAAAATATTATTATATTCATTTTAAAAGTGACAGATTTGCATGATGTCTTACTGCTTCGCAACTGTGCATGTAAGCCAGTCTGTTTTTTTAGGGAAATATTTGTGAGAGGTTTACAACTTTTGGAACAATGCAGACAGGAATGGGTACACATTAGTAAAAGAGTAGCACAAACCCAAAAGCATTTTTCAATGTCTTTTGTTTTGTCCAGATGACAAATCAATGATGGAGAGAAATGTGATACTTAAAGTGACTTTTGCAGGTGAAATGTTCCATCACATATATGTAAAAGTATCCCATCTGGAAAGCCCAAAATCAGGCCCAACTCATGACTCATTAGTCAAATGTAGAAATGCATCAAGGTGTAATATGTGGGTAACAATCGGAAAACCGATTGCTGAGCCATGTATGTTACGACAACACAAGCGCTACCCCTCTTGCCTTAAACAAGCATTGCCTTAACCAAGCATATGCGTTGTTAAGGCAGTGTGCAGTCTTGCTGCTGCTGGGAGGAAGCAGGAAGGATCGGGATAGCCAGAGGATGCGGTGAGGTATGTGGGGCTGGGACAGGGGCCGGGTTTGGGGGGGTGTAGTTTGTATGGGTTGGGGGTAGTTTTCAGGGCTGAAGGGTCGGCTACGTTTTCTGGGCTGGGGGTAGGGGTCGTTTTCAGGGCTGGGGGCCAGGGTAGTTTTCAGGGCTTTAGGGGTCAGAGTAGTTTTTAGGGCTGGCTGGTAGGGGTAGTTTTCAGGGCTGGGGGTTGGGGCAATTTACAGGGCTGAGGGGGTCTGGGTTGTATTCAGGGCTGTGGTGGGGTCAGGTTAGTTTTAGAGCTTAGGGGAAGGAGGGGTAGTTATTAGGGCTTAGGAGGGCCTGGAAGCTTTAAGGGCTGAAGTGGAGGGGGTTGGTTTTTAGGAAGGAGGGGGTAGTTTTAGGTGTCAGTACGGGGCCTTGGTGGGCTGTTTTAGGGCTCGGGTAGGGATCAGGGTAGTTTCTAGGGATAGGGGAGGGTGGGCTAGATTGTAGGATGGGGTAGGTAAGTTTTTAGGACTGGGGCAGAGGAGTTTGTAGGGCTCGGTGGGAAGGGAGTTGGTTTTCAGGAGGATGGGGGGGTAAATTTAGGACAGAGGGCCGTGGCAGAGGTCGGGGTGTATGACTTACCTGTCATGTCTTAAACACGAATAGGTCTTTGCCATACATGGCTTAACAACTCATATTTCGTTGTAAAGGGATGCGTGGTAAAGGCATATGCGTGATAAAGCCTGACGTGGTTGAGACCTCATGGAACCGGCATGCGGGTTAAACACATGAATGGTTCCATCACAAAACCGTAAAATGTTGCATATTGTGAATTACATTTGAATCTTTGAGTTAAAATAATATATGAATCAGTGTATGTAATATTTACTGTAATGTTGTACCAATTTGTGCTTAAAGGACTGGGGCAGAGGAGTTTGTAGGGCTCGGAGGGGAGGGAGTTTGTTTTCAGGAGGATGGGGGTAAATTTAGGACACATGGCTGTGGCAGGGGTCGGGGTGTATGACTTACCTGTCAAGTCGTAAACACAAATAGGTCTTTGCCATACATGGCTTAACAAATCATATTTCATTGTAAAGGCTTGCGTGGTAAACGCATATGCGTTTTAAAGACTTGCGTGGTTGAGACCTCGTGGAACCTGCATGCGGGGTAAACACATGAATGTTTCCTTCACACAACCGTAAAATGTTGCATATTGTGAATTACATTTGAATCTTCAGAGTAATATATGAATCTGTGTATGTAAAATTAACTGTGATGTTGTATCAATATGTGCTTAAAGAGACAGCCAGCATATTTTGTAAAACAATTTTTCAATGGTAAAACAAGCTTCAAAGAACTCGAGGTATTTAGGAGTCAAATGTGAAAAAAGTTTTTGATTTGTACTGAAGTGGATTAGAAATGTATCAAGGCCTATGTATTTACTTATGCTAAATAAGTAATTTGTCAATCCACCCAAAAATATTTTTCTTAATATCTTCAACAGCATGGGTATCTACCTTGCGTGATACATTTATAAGGTACTTCAGTACAGAATCCAGATAATATTTGTTGCATTTGAATTTTACTTTACTTAAACTAAAGGTTACCAATGTGAAATGGTCAAACAAAGGAGACTGTCTTTCAGTTTATACAAATATTTGTACAACATTGAAGTATTTGTTGACACACATTGATTCATATTTTACCTTTTGTGAATGGAAATAATGCAGATTTTTGGGACTTGTAAACACACTGACCAAAGTTATTTTTTGTTTACATCCTTTTTGATGACATACGTTCACTATTCTAAACAAATTAGTCCAACCAGTCAGAGGTGATAAACAGTTCCTGCAGGGCAATAAAAATGGATAAGAGACAAGATCATACATGATGTAGAAGTTATCATGGGGAATTATAAAAATGTTGCCTACATGCATGAGCTCATGCTAATTGTAGGAAAGTAGGATCTACTTTTATGGTTAACCCCACTTTTTCCTGGTGCTATGCTGTTTCTGACTAGTCTGGCTGGGTTCCTGCTAACCAGGACCCCAGTCTTTGTGCTTTTTGGTGTGATCTTATCAGTCCCTAGTACCTAGGGCATAGGTACACCAGGGGTCTCCCATCGGCTGAAGTGTGTATTATGCCACCCATGGGAGACCACTCAAACTGTAACTAAAGGTCTGCCAGTGCAGCCTGTGTACGCTGGTGCTAGCACCACTTACGAAAGATATAGGTTTTTCTATCTCTAAGGTCACTGCACTTAAAACCTATAAGTCACCCCTAAAGCAGCCATTTCAATCCTGAAGGCAGAGTGCTTGGTTCTGAGTGTGAGGGTGCCCCTGAATGAGCAGGACACCCCTACAACCTTCGGAGTCCAATCTCCTGGGTTGTACGTGCATCAGCCATTACGATAAGTAGAGTGGCCATATGTCATTATGCAATGACCATCTCTAAAGTAGCTGTAACAAACCCTGTCATGTTTGTTATCAAACATGGTGGAATCATACTCCCATACCATAAACGGTGTGGGAGGTATTATTCCATGCACTGTAAAGTTCTCTGGGAGGCCCTCAGTGCTCCTGGTACCAGTCTTCTAGACCCGGACAGCACAACATTCTTCTGCCGACCAGAGACACGATTCTGCCCTCCTCCTGCTGAGCCAAGCTTTAGCAGGGGAAGGTAGAACAATAGGTATCTTGTCACAGGGAGGTGTGACAACCTCCCAGACAGGGTTTGTGTATTGGGGCTGGGTGGGAGCACCTACCAGCACCACTCAGTCTGCTTGAAGGGCACATTTGGTGCCCTCCTTTCATAGTCCAGTTTAAACCTGCTCAGGGAAGAATTGGCTCACGCTCTGGCTCTAAACTGGACAAAGGCCATGGGAGTACCCACTGTCTGACCCCTCCCCTGGAAACCCTGAATCGTCCAAATCCTTTCCCTAGAACACTTAAGGGCTTACCTGAGGTTGGGTCCCGAGATTTGTCATGGGAAAGGATTCATTTCAGGACACCACTCCTTCAACCGTCTGGGCACTCTGGACTTCGTTGGACTTTGCTCTGGGCATCAAGACTGCAACTTGGAAGACTGCTGCTGCTCCTGGTCATGTCGCCCTGTTTGTCTGCTGCAACGTCCGGGCTTGTGCTCCATACAGGAAACTTCCAAGGCCTCTGAACATCCAAGACACCTGAAGGAATCTCCCTTGAAGTGAAGGAGTCACTTCCCTCCATTTGCAGGCACCAAAACTAAGCTGACCGGTCTGCTGATCCTGAGCTCCCACAGATTCCAAAAGGCTCAGCAACACAGGTGGTGGTTCTTCACATCCCTTTGAGGCCTGCTCTGTCCTCTCACCAACTTTGAGGCCAGTATCCCTCATCGGAGCTGCAGGAACCAAACTCCTTTGCACCGCATTGACTTGCTGTTGTAAAGGCTTGTTAGCTTCCTTCCTCCAAGATCTTTGTACTCAACACATCACTTCCATTGTGGGCCTGCATCTTTGATGAGCTGCTCAAGGTCCTCCTACGATTCCAGTGTCTTCTTGATGGTCTTCTTTCATTTCAGTTGGCTACTCTGATTGCTAAGGGCCTACTCTGACTCCCCTGCGTGTGGTGAGTCACCTGGACCTTGCTGGTCCTGACACTGCACCTTCTTTGCTTTTCAAGTTGTTTGCAGTTGCCAAGGCTTGTTGGTGCTCCTGACGGACACCGAACCCTTAACTCTCGACATCCAACGTAGGACAGCTCATGAACAGCTCCTGGTCTACCACAGCATTGACTGGTCCGCACAGCTGCAGCCCAAGGTCATCGTCAGCTCTCCTGCCTACTTCAGTGGACATTTATCTTCCGGCCCTCCTGTTCACCTCCAGGTGGCATAGTCTCTGTCCCCTCTGCTTGGAGGTACTTCTCACCTTGAATCCACATTTGGGTTCCACCAAACACTTTCACCTTCTCCAGCAGCGGCATCTTTCTGAAGTCCTTCATTGAGTTCAATGGTGATTTCTGACACCACTTCATACCTATGCACCCGGCTTCCACGGTGTAGGTAACCTGGTTAGTAGGTTATACACGGGTGGGGTGGGTCTCCAAGCTTCTGTTCTCCACAGGGTTTTATTCAGGGTCCACAGAAAAGGGGGCTCCACCATAACCACCACCACACCCAAAAGCACCCCACCCACCCATCATTCCACCAGGACCACACCCAGAACCACCACCAAATCCATAAGCAGACCTTCAAGCACCACACCCATCACTACCACCACTACCACCAGCACACCAACAAGCACCATGCCCACCACCCCACCCAAGAGAACCACCACATACACAAGCACAACAACCACACCAACTACCTCCATAGCACATTCATCCAAGCACACACTTACATGCAAAACAACACCCACCAAACATAAACTTACACAATCACCGACCAATATATGCCAAGAAAAACATGCTCAATGTACAAAAGATACACCAGACCCACATGCAATTGCACAACAGGCAGAAACATTAACATCACACTCTCCAACTCCCTCTACTTCTAAAACCCAGTCCTCTCCCACCCTTCCCACCTTTATCTTAGTCCTGCTTTTATTTCTGCTCTTACTATCACCCCTTCTAAACGCAAAACAACCTCTCCCAAACACAATCCCACCCTTCCAGAACCCAAACCCAGCCATCCCATCACTCCAAAACCACCCTGCCCAAACACACCCCTCCCAAGCCCAAAACCACCTTTCCCGAACCCATCCCTCCCAAGAAAGATCATTGAAGTACCTGTTCTGTGCCCACTACATGGACCTTCCTGAGGAGGATCCCCTAGCAGTTTCCTAGGAGGCTTGTTTGGTGCTACAGCACAATAGTGCAGCTCATTACCTTTTTTGATCTTCATGTTGATTATATTATCATGAGAGAAGTATCTCAGTTGGTGAATACAGTAGTTTCAAAGATATTTAGTTTAAAAAATATTGGTATTTGGGCACACAATTCCTTGCAGTGGACTCAGGGATCTTACTAAAATTTGATTTATTGCCGACACTTCAGCCAGGAAGTGTTTCCTGCCATCTTGGGACTCAGCTTGAAGCCGAGTCCCACCAAAAAAAGTAAAAAGAAAAGGGGGCAGGGTAGGAATAGCCAGACAGACCCCCAGATAAAGTGGGAGGGGTCCCATAGAGACTCAGCCAGGGGTTAAAAGCATTTTTTTACTATTTGCCACAATCGTGGGGGTTGATCCACAGATTTGTAGTAATATTTTTTTTAAAGGAAGCATGGGCTCTCACATGACTTTCAGAGAAGCCCCTGCGAGGGCTAAATACCAGGGCCATGTTTATAAAAAATATGCGGGGTCTCATGTTCCCTCCCACACCCTAGAGACCTCCACTTCCCCAGGGAAGTGTCATAAATTAGTGCATGGGGGGACTGCCACCTCCACGGGTCTTTATATATAAATAATGGGGGTGGCCACAGGGACTGCCACCTCCCCAGGGCATTTATTACAATATATGCAGGGGTTGCTCAGGGCAACCTCCAGCAGCCCCAGGGACCCCCACCTCCCAGGGATTATTAGGAAATAAATGCGGGAAACACACGCCCCACAGGGCTGTATTCAGCAGAGGAGGTAGTCAGTGCGAACCTCCTCCAGGAGCCAATAATGGCCCTGGGCATTTGCAAAGTATGGAGAAAGGGGGCGGGGTCACCAGCGACTTGCCGGTTCCACATTGTTTGTGTTGTTTATATGGGAGGAAGGCCACATGGCCCCCATCCCTGGGCACATTTGAGCCCAGGGAC
Source organism: Lissotriton helveticus (assembly GCF_964261635.1). Classification (NCBI taxonomy): domain Eukaryota; kingdom Metazoa; phylum Chordata; class Amphibia; order Caudata; family Salamandridae; genus Lissotriton; species Lissotriton helveticus. Next base: position 709,778,518 of record NC_136059.1, on the reverse strand, counting down.
CCCATCCCCTGGGACCAGGCCTTTTCGTAATGGGGAGGGGGTCCTTGTAACCCCCCCTCCCTGGGCCAATTCTGGTCCCAGATACTTCATCTCCCGGGGCCTGACCACTTCTTTGTTGTGTTTTTTGGCAAAACAGGGTGGTGAAGAAAAGGGACGTGGCCTCTGATGACCTCTCAACAATCCAGCAGTGTGGGTCTTACTGGAGGTAATAAGAGGGGTAGTTGGGCCCCAAAGAACTCTCAAGAGCCAAGGGGACTTCATCCCCCAACTAGTAATGTGCTAGGAGGTTCGTCTGCAGTTTCTCTGGCAACTGCAGATGGGCCGGTACGCCTGGGGTCAAGTTAGTTCATCTCTGAAGTCTCCTCCACTGGGCGTCTTCTTTCGTCCTTCTTCTTTGTAGGTTGCGGGGGTCTGTCTTCTTGGTTCAGGGCTACCCCCTAAATACTGTATTTAGAGGGTTTTTTAGGAGTCTCGGGGTCAGTAGACAATGGGCTATTGACCTTAGGGTGACTACACCCTTGTTGTGCTCACCACACGTAAGAAAGTGGGCAAAATCCCTAATCCTGATTGGAGAGAGCCTGCCATCTGCAAGATGGCGGGCACTGAAGAGTGGGCTTCACCCCGCCTCCCCCACTTGAGGGGTGGGGTTGGCAGAGGTGGGCACACCTTCTGGGCGGTGCTAATTGTTCCTGCATGTCTTCTCGCTGAAAAGGAGGGGAACAAAAAGGCGACCTGCTCCTGATAGCAGGAGAGGCTGGGGGCCGCGTTAAAAAGGTGACAAGGTTCTTCCTGGCCTGGGGAGGTGTGACCACCTCCGCCCAGGAAATACTTTGTTTCTGGGCTTAGGGAGCAAAGGCTCCCATGCCAGGGGTCCAGAAACATGTCTTGTGGTGGCAGGTTGGTGTGTACCAGTCAGGGAACCCACCAGAGGATGTTAATTTTCAGGGGGACTCACTAAGATGTCCTCTGAGTGCATCAGTGTGGGTTTATTGTGCTGAGGAGATTGATACCAAACTTTCCAGTTTTCAGTAAAGCCATTATGGTGCTGTGGAGTTCGTAATGACAAACTCCCAGCACCATATACGCTTAATGGCAGTACTTCACTTACAATGTCAAAGAATGGGTCTAGACACTGTAGGGGTACAGGGCTCATGCACCTGTACCCTCACCACTGGTATAGTGCACTCAGATAACGGGGTGGCTGACCTATGCCAGGGTAGTGGGTTGTAGGCATGGCACACAGGGATGTGTTCCATGTCAACTCTTCACTTTGTTCTGCACCAAAACATGCAGGCTGCAATGGCAGCATGTGTGTTTAAAGGTACAGGGCCTCAAAGGGTGGCACAATAAGTGCTGCAGCCCTTAGAGGCCTTCCCTTGCCACAGTGCCCTTGGTACCCATGGAACCTTTTACAAGGGACTGACCTATGGCCAGAGAGGTGCCAATTGGGGGTACAAGGAAAAGTTTTGGGAAAGAAAACAGGGAACCAGATCGGCAGGGACCCATGTCACATCAACAAAGTGCATCAGTAGTCTGGCAAAAAGTAGAGAGGTTACTGCAACAGAAACCGAGCTTCCTACACAGTGCCCTTGTAAATATACCCCTTAGAGAACTAATAGTTGCTATATGCACGGTGCTGATCGCTAGCAAAACCTGAGAGGTTTGCATGGTGAGCCACAGTGTGTGTCTGAGAATCTAATACTATATAATCTCTCCATTACATGAAAGCTACTTCTACCCATTGCATAGTCCTGATTAGAAATGATCTCCACAATTATTATGGATGTTTAGCTGTGCTTCAGGTTTTCAGCTGATTCACCCTAAAGACAGTGCCTGTAGGAGAGTGCCTGTGCTAAACTATCAGTAAAGAATTGGAATTCGATTCCAACTGAAACAAATACTAGCTAAACCCCATATCGCAGACCCTAAAGTCATTTTTAAAGGATCTAGGAGCTCATAATGAAGCAAACAGATCTCCAGGATTCAAAATAAATGTAAAACTTCAGGCAGGCATGGAGAAAGTGAAGAAGTGATAGACAACTCTCTAAAGGTTTTCACATCCAGACACATCTCTCTTGGAGATATTATAAAAATGAAATTTGTTCCTTCTTCCTGGATCGAGTTAAGTTAGGCTAGTATATCCGTTGTACACAAACTTTATTTCTAACACCTTAGTTCTGCTGGTATGTTCTTTTGAACAATAGTGCTATTTGTAGCAATGTAAATGCTGTAAGAAGCTAGCCTTTTTTTTGTTAGGTGCAAGAATAGGGAGGACATAACGTTACAGTTTCACAGTAAAGTTGCTAAAATGGCTACATTAACACCTTAACAGTGCTACAAGGTCCTAAATGCACTCCTAAATTACTTTTTATTACATAGGTAAGGTGATAACCATTTTCTCTCTGAGAAAAGGCTCCTAATGTTTCAGCCAACCGTTTGAGAGCTCTCTGTGCTCATTTTATATTCCTCTGAAATGATCAGTGCAAGGCTGCAGGCTCCATATTTTTTGTTGCTTTGTTTTTTCACTAACAAAACTGAGATGTAGACGCTGTACTGAAGCATGTGAGAAGCAAAACTCTGATGGGAATTACTGACAAATTGGATTGGTCAATTTAGCCATCTCAACTACTAATATTTATTAACTAATTGATGATAAATCTTTATATTGAACCCCACCTCTAGTGTTCTTTTTTTTGTGTTGCCATTTTTTATTGAATTTTACAATAAAGTACGTAATAACACAGAAATGATAAAACAATGAATTATTGATAAAATTAAATACACATTTTGATGATAAATATGAACGAATAAATACAATAAACAAGGAATCCTATTATATATAAATATTGAAATAAATAAGTGAGTAGATATATAGTATAAGTAACATGAATAAGAAATTGATATTGTATATTTTATAATATATAAAATATGAAGAAATCTAAATAGAAAAAGGAGACAATGACTGTACAAGATAATTATAATAATAATAACAGAGTACAAAAGTTTAAAGAACAGTAGAAAATTGATATGGAAAGTGGAAGGAAGAAGAAAATAAGAGAAGAGAGATAAATTGAAAACAAGAGAATAAGAGAGCAGTGAGAGAGAGTAAAGCCAGAGTAAGGGAGGGGAGGGAAGGAAGACTGGAGTAGGGAAAATGAAATGGTAAAGGGAGAGGAAAAAGAAAAGAGATACACAAAAATGTAAAATAATGAATTAATTGTTTCAATTGTTTGCATTAGGAGAGAGAGTGGAGTTGGCATCATTGTCAATTTTAGTTTTTAAAAAAGGAGACCAAGTTTGGAGAAATATATCAACTTGGTCCTGAAGGTTATAAATTGTGCGCTCATGAAGGGCCGTCTGCATCATTGCCTCCAGCCATTCTTCCTGGGAGGGTGGAGAAGGAGACTTGCAATGACGCAAAATACAGATTTTAGCTGTAGCTAGTGGAGTATGTAGGAGACAAATTTGTGGTTTGGAAAGTTTTGGAAAGTGTCGTAAATCATGCAAAAGGATTGTGGCAGATGTAAATGGTAAAGATAATGACATTGTGGAATGCAAAGTTTTGCCAACAAAGGACCAAAAGGACCTTGCTTCTGGGCATTCGCAAATGATATGACCTATCATCTGAAACATCTCCAGCAATAAGTATGTGAGAGTAATCCAGCTTTATGTAATTTAGTCGGTGACCAGTGCCATTCATGGAGGATTTTAAATATACAAAATGTAAGACTTGCTTCACGAACGCCTTTATGTAATCCCTCTAATATCTTGTCCCATTCAGAAGCCGTATATGAAATAGATAAACAAGATTGCCATTTATTTTAAAGAGCATGGAAGAGAGACTATGAAAATAGAGGAAGCATAAAAGTTTTATAAAGACCAGAGGTCACTCCTCTAAGCTTCCCCCACAAATTTAGGGAAGATAATATTGGAGATACCTGAAGCAAACAAGGGGGAGGTCCCAAGTGTTTCATTGGACATTGTTTAGTATCTAGAAGAGTGTTGTATAGAAAGATTAAATTCCTCACATAATTGAGAAAAGGTTTTGAAATGTCCATCATGAAGAAGTTGATGTGGGGAGTAAATGCCAGCTGTTTGCCATAAAGGCCAGGATTAAGTGTGACCACTGATACGGATAACTGAATTGTTCCATAGGGGAGCCTTAACATGAATATGCGCATTTGAACCTACTATACGATGTCCCCTCTGCCAAGATTTTGCATGACTGATAAGATCGGATTTTTGGTGTCAGAAGAACTAGTGCCACTACCATATAAAAGAGAAAGACCTGAATCCTTGGATAAAAGATGACGCTCAATGGAAACCCATTGTGGAACATCTTTAGTTCCTAGCAAAAAATAAGAGAATTGCGAGATGTGTAGAGCAAGGGAATAGTGTTCGATGGATGGAAGACCCATACCTCCATAGAACTGGTGGGCCTTTTATTTTGCCATAGCAAGACGTGGTTTAGCTGAGCCCCATATAAAAATCTTCTTAGAATCTATTAATCTAAGGGTAGCTATAAGAATCTGGAGGGGAAGTATACCTAAAATATAGATGTATAGATGAAACGTGGAAAGGTGACAATTTTGATAGCTTGAACTCTACCCCAAAGAGATAATCCTAGAGCTTTCCACTTATCAAAATCCCTCTGCATTTGAGAAAGTATAGGAGCTAAGTTGTCTGCAGCCATATTTTCCAAACCTTTATTGACCAGAATTCCTAGGTATTTAAGATATGAAGACAGCCAATGAAAAGGAAATCCATGAATCACTGCTTTTGTAGTGCCATCAGAAATGGGTAGTGCTTCGCTTTTGTTCCAATTTGTTTATAACCCGAAAAAGAGGAGAAATCATTAATAATTTGAAGGAGGAATGGGAGATTTCGAGGAAGATTAGTAAGAGTAAGAAGAATATCATCTGCATATAAATAGATTTTAGAATGTCCAATTGGGAGGGGGACACCTATAAAATCATCAGATTGATGGATTGCAGCAGCAAGCGGTTCCATTGCTGAAAGAAAAAGAAGGGAGGACAACGGGCAATCCTGGCGTGTTCCCCTCCGAATTGGGAATGCATAGGACAAAAAACACCACAATTTACCTGAGTTGAGGGGTTGTCATATAATAAACACACTTTAGTGATGAATTGATCACCCAAACCAAATCTGTGCATTATAGTGAAAAGGTATTCCCACTCAATGCGGTCAAACGCTTTTGCTGCATCAAGCGAAAGGGCCAAGGCATCTTCTGAAAGATGTTTAGCAGACCACAAGGTATGGGCCAGTGTGCGGAGATGATTCCAAGAAGAACGCCCCGGTACAAAACCCACTTGAGTGAAATGTATTAAAGAAGGCAGTACTTTGCAGAGTCGAGACGCCAAGATGCTGGCCAGGATTTTAATATCACAATTCAATAAAGAAATGGGACGATAGCTACTGCATAAAAGACTGTCTTTCCAGGCTTAGGTAGTATGGCTAGAACTGCCTTATTAGAAAGAGGACCCAATGATGATTCTTTATCAGCCTCAAGAAATGCAGTATGCAACATATCGATCATATTATGACCTGCCCATATATAAAATTCAGCAGGGAAACCATCTTCCCCAGGAGCTTTATGATAAGGCAGAGCAGCAATAGCTTTAGAAATCTCATCTCTTGTGATTTCACCATCAAGCAGAGCTCAACCATCATCAGAAAGACGTGGAAGATTTACCTTCTCTAAAAAAGAGGACATCTTATCTAGATCTATTTGGTTACCTAGGGTATATAAATATTGATAAAAGGAGGCAAATTCATTAACTATCTCTTGGGTCTTTGTAAGTATGTCACCTTAAGTCGATCGGATCGCTGGAATAGCCATTGCAGCTTCTCTTTGATGTAATTGTGCAGCTAACAACCGCGCAGCCTTTTCCCTTTGCTTGTAATGTCTCCCCTTCATTATTTGTAAATCATATTCAGCTTTGGATGTAAAGAGACTATTAAGAGACATGCGTGCTTGCTCCAATAGCTTGCGATCATGCAATGTAGGATCCGATGTATTTAAAGGGGAATAAAGTTGAATGTCTCGTTCTAGGTCTGCTTGCTTTGCAATATTATTCTTATTGGCGAGTGCTGCATCGCACATTAACTGCCCCCTAAAAGTAGCCTTAGCCGCTGCCCAAACAGTCCTGCTGGAAGTGACAGAACTCTGGTTGATAGAGAGATAATCTTGGAGATGGGATTGTAATTGGAGTTTACCCTTGGGCGTCCTGTGTCTTTGAATGTTCATACGCAATGGTTTACGCCCTGGTCGAGATAGACGTTAATCTAAAGGACAGGGGAGTGATCAGACAAGGTTGCTTCTAGGATATGAAACTCCATGACCAATTGGACCGCGTTGTGTGATATCAGAAAGTAGTCTAAGTGGGAAAATGTGCCATGTGAGGGTATAAAGAATGTATACTCTTTATCTGTGGATGACTGAGACGCCAATGATCAACCAAACCATTATCCAAGAGTATGTCATTTATTACAGGTCTATCCACTCCATTGGCCTTTATCAGATGAACCAGTTTTGTCTAGAATAGGATCTTGTACCAAATTTCAATCCCCACCAATGAGGTATTGCGAAGCATCAATCTCTGTGAGAAGACAATTCAATTGAAGGAAAAAATACTTTTAGTGCCAATCGGAGCATACATTGATCCAAGACAAATGTAAGAATTCCCAATACGTAATTTGGCAAATACATATTGACCATCAGGATCCGACCAGGTCTTGGAAATCATGATTGGAAGTGATCTGCGATTAAGAATTGCAAGTCCACATTTGCGGACAGGGTTAGCATCTATAGGGTCATGTTTGTGAATGCTACTGTGAATGACCTTCCCCACCCAATCTCTGCAGAGTTTGTCAGATTCAATCTCATCAAGGTGTGTTTCCTGTAGTAAAGCTATGTCTACATGTTTGGACTGTAAATAAGAAAGTACCTTCTTCCTTTTAATGCAATGGGTGAGGTCATGGACATTCCACATAATGGTAGATAAAGGATGAGTATTAGCCATGATGGGAAACAATCAAAAGGAATTGGGAGTCAATGTATTAGTCAAAGTGGGAAAAATGTGAAATAAAAAATAAAAAGCAGGAATACAATGAGAGGGAATAGGGCAGGGTGGAAAGGGAGAGCACTCTGGCTGATAAGTAATAGAAAAGTGTAAGAAAATAAGAGTTTTATAGGTTAAGAAAGTTTAGTATTAGCAGAGAAACAATATAATAAAATATCGTATATAACAATAGATGATATAAGAAAATGTAAAAGAAGGGTCCTATTGAGTGAGTTATGGAGGAAAGGTTTTCCAAGTAATCAGTCTAAAAATGTTTTAATATCTATTAGTCGATAAAAAGAGAAAGAATGTATTGTGTAGAAAAATACGTTCAAGTTATAATAAACTGGTATAGAGGGTACTACAAAATTAAAACTTTAACTGCGGATCTGGGTTCACAAGAACACTGCTCCGGGCAGTGCTCCCACCAGGAGTTTTAAGCAAAGGCCAGGACCGGATATGGAAAGTATTAGGATCTAGGGAATCCAATTATACGTAATGATAATCTATGAAGGGAAGGGCCAAGCATTATAAGCATGTAATCAGACATATCTGGGAAATATAATGAAGAGATCTAGAGAATAATCTAAAGGGTCGTATTGTTGTGTTTCTATCTAGAACCCTAATTCGATATTCCCGATTTATGCCCTTATGTGGTTATAATAAATAATATCCTTATAAAGGCATAAGAATCATATCCATATTAAGTAATAGCCCATGCAGTCCAAATATGGCAAGGCTACTCCCCTAGACTCCTAGAAAGTACAACGCGTTCTTTAAACAAACCAAGCCTCCAGCAGCCCGGGGATTCCCCCTGCTTTTGTTTTGATTTGCACAAGAACTCCTGGAGTCCAGAAAGAACTGTCAGTTCTTAGTGATGTCTTATGTCCAACCTTACGTCAAACCCGGCACCTTTCAGGTATAAATATACCAACGTTGCCTTAAGCAAAGACACGGTGGTTTGGAGCAGAGCGGCTATCTACTTGCCCGGAAGCCCAGCTGATGCGAGAGCTGAATGAAGCCGCCCCTCCCTTTTGACGCACTGAGAAAGACGCTGTCTTTTTCTCCAGCCGAGAAAATCCAGCTCCGGTGTTTCCAGTCACCCTTGTGGGTTGCTGGGAGATCGAGTCCTGAGAGAGAGATACAAGACCTCCTTCATTCTAGAACCAAGGCACGGAGCTGACTAAACCCTTAAGAGAATTCTTGCTTCAGATTCTTGGCAAAAACCAACTTAACTTAAACTGCTACTTACATACTCCTTCCCACGTATTATGCTTAGGTCAGGTACACCGGGGTAGGCGTATCTTAGAAGCACCAGTTGAGTACATTAGTCAATGTTTTTATGTATGTATATATTTTATCCATTTTAAAGTGTCATATGGCTAAGAAACCATATCAATGCTTTTACAGTACTATTTTATAATACTCCTTTTACTGTATGCACTTTACTTCATGAGAAGTATTGCAATTGTGGCAATTCATTTCTCTTGCATGAGAAAGAAGACTGCTCAATAAATAACACCTTTTATTGAAAACGCCTGTCTCTCTATTTCTCTGCACTCTGGTGAAACTAAGTATGCACGATTGACTGAGTGAAATAGTTGTCTATTGTTTTCACACGACTCTAGAGATACACTCTTTATTCTGAGGGAACAAAGTTGTCATGTTTATGCGGTTGTCAGAAGCTAATCCCTTCTTGTCTAAATCAGGAGAGTTAACTCTTTCCTGAATATTCGAGAAAGTTTCTAGTGACCTCTGAGCTAGCTGGCAAAACTAATTAAGTCTAATATAGTTAGTAGTGACCTAGTCGACCTCAGTCCTACGTCTACACTGCTGTTTATATTATTCCAATGCGCAGAGCCTATTGGGAATATAGGAACTACACTACATGGCGCCCAACATTTGGTAAGGCGATAATCTAACGCAAGACATTAGAGTAACTCAGTCGTGCTTTTTCACACAGACCCTTTTCCCGTAAAAACTCCAATAGACGTCTGGAGTGGGTAAAAGGTTAATATCCACCGGAACTTAGTAGGAAGAGATTCCTATATATAGTTTTTGGTTTAGTCAATGTTGAAGGATACAGTGTTCCAAAATATTGTCCACCTAATCTTTTTTTCCCTTGAAACTTGATCTGCAACAAAAAATAACTTTCTGTCAGTAGAAATGGTAGAAAGCGACGATAAAATAGAGAGAGCTAGAATAGCAGCTCAGCTCTTAGCGGATGACACAACCATCCAGCAGAATGACCCAGATGTAACACTCATTCCGGTCAATGTAAGAAGAACTATAACTCTTAAACTTATAGCAAACGGACTATCACCAAGAGGTGGTACAGTCATATTCGTGGTAGAGGCCCATGAATATCGGCAGACAGAGGTATTCTATTCATGGATAAACTTTCCAGCAGCAAACGCTGTAACACAGGACTTCCACTATTTCAAAATAGGGGAACCTCTGGATGAATACACTCCTTTCGAGGACGTTGAAATCCCACTAACTTACCAAGAGCACCTGCTCTGGTTTAAAGGCGCCCTAAAACATCAAAATCACATCACCAGGCTCGGTCCACTAGGTAGACCAGGAGCCACGTTGCCGGTTCTAGCCAACTACACACCACATCCTGACATTGAAAAGATGTCAAGTGAAGAACTTTTTGTTAAAATAAAAGAATTAACAAAGGCATATAGAGAATTAGTTCACTTGGCAATGGACGATATAACATACCTCCAGATATTGAAAGAAACAAATATAGCAGAACAACCTATTGAACTTGCCAGAATCATAGAAAAATCCTATGAAGAACTAGGTATAGATAGTTTGGGTGGGAAACCAGTAAAACCCCAACTACTTGAAAATCCTGAAAAAACCTTTATTAAAAATAATCTAAACACTCCAAAAAAGAGTTGGGATGGAAATAAACAATCCACTCCCAAAGAAAAACGATTCCAGTCCAGAGGAAGGTCTCCTCAACGGAGAGATAGATCTCCAGAATGAGGTGGCAAGTCTCCCCAGAGGGAGCCCTCTGAGAAAAGATACAACCTTTAGAGATAGGGATAAATTACGAAAACCTGACAGATATCAAAATATTGATACACGTCTATCTCGATCTTTTCGGACTTCCTCACAGAAATCGGAAAGAAGAGGACGGTCAGAACACAAAGAAGAGCACGTCAAGTCCAAAGACAAGGAACCTGCTCATCAAAGTAAAAAATTACAATTTCCAAGAAAGAAGGTAGCCAGTATTAGAATAAAACATGCCGAGGACACTGAGGACACAACTGAAAAACGGAGAGTGGGCCCAGACAATGCTAGACAGCGCAGCAGAAGTAACAATAGCTCGCAAGATCCTGATGAATCTTCTGGAGACAGTGGACACGAATGAATACATTCAAGTGGAAACTGCAGACACCAGGGTTAGCAAACCCCATAAATTATACGAAATAACATTGCCTATAGAGGGGGACAAGACTAGGAAAGTAAGGGGTCAATTGGGATAACCTTTCGGAAGGCTATGACATCCTGTTAGCTGAGAAAGACTGGCCACCAGAGTTTGTCAGGGAGTGCCCTCATGGCGAAGAAATGATTATGCCTGCCTTCTCAAATCATATTCCAATTCATAAAAAATGTATACATTTGCAAGAAAATGGGCAGTTGCCCAAGCTCCTGCATTATATAAAAATCATGTAGGATGGGATGAGGATTCTCCTCACCACAAAATCAAGTTAAAAAATCAACCCACTGCACAAAGGCAGTACCCCGTTAAACAAGAAGCTAAAAAGCAAGTCAGGGAGATCTTAGATCAACTTGAGTATCAGGGGGTGATTGAAACATGCACCTCACAAATGAACAATCCTTTGTTTCCTGTTTCCAAGCCAGACGATTGATATCGTCTAGTTTTGGACTACAGACACCTTAACTCATGTTGCAAAACATTTGCAGTACAAAACTCACACAGTGCAGCACTAATGAATAACATCGTGCGCAAAAAATATAAAACAACATTAGATATCTGAAATGGTTTCTTTTGTCAAAACATAGCACCTGAAAGCAGGTATTTGACCGCTTTCTCAATAATGGGGTCGCAATAACAATTCTGTTGACTCCCACAGGGGTTCAAGAGTAGCCCAGGATTATTCTCAGCAAGGGTAACAGAGTTACTACAAATATATGATGATGAGGCATTATCTTATGTCGATGACATCTATCTCACAGATGATGACCTGGAGACTCACTTGAAAAGAGTGAACACCAGAATACTTGGGTTCGCAGCTGAGGGTTACAAATTCAACTTTAAAAAGTCAAGAATTGCCCATCTAACTGTCCTGTTTTTAGGATATGAACTATCAAGTGAAGGCAAGAGCCTAGCAGACAATTTCCTAGAGAAAAGTGCTGTACTCCAAGCACCAAAAACGCTGAAGAATTTACAATCAATACTAGGATTCCTGAATTTCGGAAGAACATACATTCTAAATTATGCAAAGAGGGTTAAACCTCTCTATGAATTAATTAAACCTGATTTAAAACCAATCAATTGGACTCAGAAACACACAGAAATGTTAAGATCATTACAAACAGACATGTTAACTAAAACAAAATTGCAAACACGCAAAAACATACGCAACCTTGTAATCCAAGTCATCCCAGGAAGATGCGGATTCACGTACCTGACCTCTAATGAGGGAGAAACGGTACCAATAGCTTACAAATCACATTTGTACACACAAGCTGAAATGAAATTCAGTTCTACTGAAAAAATTCTAACTGCGGTTCAAACTGCTGTAGCAAAAGAAAGAGCCCTAGCACAAGGTAAACGAATAATAATCGTTACACCAGTACCTGCCAAGAAGCAGTAACAAAAGCAAGCATTCCAAATGCTAAAGCACTACATCTGAGATGGATACAATGGGTTAATTCTCTTGCTGCATCAGACGTAGTATACGAATTCGATCCTAACTTAAAAACACAGGAATTTTTCCAATATGAATATGAATGTCCTCTGCCGACTGAAATCCTGCCTCTGGAACATTACGGCTGTATAATATATACAGATGGATCAGCACAACCCGCAGTTGGGGGTAAACAAGCTTACAGTGCTGCGTGCGCGATTGTTAAAGGTCATTGGCACGAAGGAATATTTAGACCACTGGTCACTAAAACCCAATCTCTAGGAGATTGTACAGCTCAGCGAGCTGAACTACTAGCATTTAAGATGGCGCTTGAAAATACAGATCGCGAATTCTCCACACTAATAGTGTGCGATTCATATTACTGCGTTCAGTCTTATAATGAATACTTGCAGAACTGGGTTCAAAACGGCTTCAAAGATGCAAAAGGTGGCACAATCAAGCATAAAACGCTTTGGGAACAAGTAGCTCTTTTACAGAAGGAACTACAAAAGACTCACGTGATACATACACTGAGTCATCAACGTGATGGCGTTCACATTGCGGGGAATTCATTGGCTGATGAGGCCACGAAGGCAGCTGTGCAAACGGCTTCCGTAGCTGCTATCACCCGGTCAAAAACAAAAATAGAGAGCAATATAATGCAAGCTGTCAGTGCTTCAGTAAAAGATGATAGAAAAACACTCCCGAAAGGCTTTCCAGTAAAGTACTCATACATAACTGATGCGAATAATGTTCCTTTTGCTCAAATCCCTGGAGTGGGGGATAGGGCAATTCCAAACATGGAACACAGGTTAGGACTAATCTTAGAGGCACACGAAGGGCTCGCTTCTGCACATGCTGGTGTTTCCGCCACAATTTCATTATTAAAACAGAGATATTGGTGGCCACGCATGAGAAAACAAACTAGGAACTATGTTCTAGAATGTGAAATATGCCAAAGAATGAAAGTATCAACAGTGAAACGACCAGCACAGACGCCCCTTCTAATCTCAGATAAACCATTAGCATGCGTTTACCTGGACCACTGTGGCCCCTTACAAAGGGATGGCAACTATAAATATATCATGGTCGCAGTGGATTTCTGCACAAGATTCAGTTGGATGTGGCCCCAGCGCTCGGCTGACGCCAGAACTGTTATAAAAGATTTGCGAGTCTTTATCGGCACATACGCAATTGGCATGCTACATTCTGACCAGGGTCCTGCGTTCAGCTGTCGAGCTTACAAAGAGGCCATGACCAGCATGGGCATTGCATTGCGGTACTCTTCTCCCTTCCATCCTGAGGGAAATGCGGTAGTGGAAAGAAAAAACCGGGACATAAAGCAATCTATAACGGCAAGGGTATTAGGTTCGGGTGATGAGTGGGTCAAACATTTAACAAGTGTCCAACGTAGTCTTAACAATCTGCCAAGAAATTCTCTAAAAGGTCTCACTCCCTACGAACTATTGTTCGGCACTAGAATGCACATCCAGGATCTAGATTGTCACACTTCAGTGGTAAAAGAAAAAGCCTTTGATATCAAAGACCGTTTGGCTGTTTTACAGGACTTAAATGAAACAAGAAGTCTGAGTAATATAAAGTTAAAGCCAACAGCCACTGAAGAAAACCACCTGTCCCAGCAAGACCTGTCTGGATTCCAAAGATTGGGGATCTAGTCAGAGAGAAGATCGCGGTGAAGAAGGAATTTGGGCCTTGTTACAGAAAAGCAGTACCTGTCTTAGCTGTCAGCGGAACAAGATCAGTTGTACTACCGCCCCTTGCTGGTAAAAAGATGAACCGAGTTGTATCCATCGACCTGGTAAAACCACAATCATGTGGCCAATAATAAGTAGTAAGCCCAGTGGATGCCCAAGAAATAGCAGAAGACCAAATTTTGCTACAATCCAAGAGGTTCAAACTGAGAGACTAATCACTTTTGATGAATCTGCAGTGAATAAAAAAGGACTATGCAACAAAGCCATGGAACTTGTGCCTCTTGAAACCCAAATTGCAACAGTTCGTCAAGAAACACCTGTCTACAACGATGTAGCCTAAGACTATGCTAATGAAACAAAGAAAAATCCAAAGGCAAATGAAAATCCGGAAGCAATTCCAACAATTGACAGAACTGCATCTGGCTACTTCATCAATTTCGATGACTTTTCTGAAGATCCAAGCGAGCATGAAGAAACGCCAGCAACAAAAACTTTCAAAGACAAAGTAACTGAACTTTTTCACCAACTAAAAGAAACTTATATGATTTCACCATGGATTGAATTTTGGATTGTGTTAGGTGTACTTTTCCTCCTGCTTTGGCTCATCATGGTTGTATGTTTGGGAAAATTCATTGATGGAACATATAGAACAATGGACACAGCAAATCAGAACATCAATTTGGTCCGAAAGCCTCACACATCCTCTCACATCGAGAAAAGAGAACTGTCACCAGTGAACATCACAGCCAATCCAATACCCGGTGGGGTAGCATGGGACAAAACGGATTATGAAATCTATGGCCCGATTGAGCTCTTAAAATATCCACACCAGTTTAAGGTTTCCTTAAGTGACTTTGTGACACCAAGTACTTTTTCTGATGATTGGGACTTTGAAAATATTAATATGATGTCAGATTTAGTAATGTCAGCAAAATTTAAAGAACATGATTATTTGCAGGGTTCATCAAATTATGAAGAGTTATACTGTTATAATCATTATGGTCATCACTATTTGCATAAATCTGCTCATCCTAGAAATGTTTTAAATTATAACCAATGGGAACATTGTCCAACACATCCAAAAGGCAGTTCAAAAACATTTTATGAGAAATTCAAATACTTCTCAGGGTTTAACAACAGTGATCCAGAAACGTTTTATTTTAAAATGTTAAATAAGACAGGAATGAAAACAATGTTGACAAATACTAAATTGATTTATTCTGAAACATTTTATGACAAAATGTCTACATTTGGTTTTGATTTTTGGAAAAACAACATTGAAACAAAAAAAACATCTGAGGTTCAAAAGACTGGCAGGTACAAGGTTTAGAAGCATTATTTAGAGCCTGCATGATCCCAGAACAAATACTATTCTTGAATGACACAATTCAACAGACAACCTGTCTTGGCCTAGCCAAGATAAAAGATTTAAACAAACTGTCTATCCGAATCCCATGCCTGATAGTAATAGCACTACAGATGTGGAGGTAGACATATCCCATATTTTACACCAAAACAGAACAAATCCTGATTGGAAAAAATGGTTGATCTGGCCCACAGACACAAATAACTGTCAAGATAGATTCCTGAACAAAACACAGGGGTTTAAACAGACCAGGCCAGACCCTAGATATTCCCAGAGACAACATCCATGGATAGTTACAACATACAGTGTAGGGAAACTATGCCTTGAATGGCTACAGAAATCCACACTGGCTGAAATTAAGCAACACTTGACTTTACTTAAAGACGGTGCTGACTTGCGTGATTTCATACTGGGACCACGCAAACAGCGTCAAAAACGTTTCATATACGCCAGAATATACGCTGCTTATAACGATGCTTGGAAAGTAACACAAATTGAAACAGCAGAAAAAATACGAGAAATTGATCGTATAAATTTGGAAAAATCACTTTCTGTTGTGGACAATGGGTTAACGACTCTGTCCTCCAGAATATATTCACTGGACAGTATTGTATCATCTGCTATTGATATAATAGAGCAGGACTTACTAATGTTACAACATGGTCAGTCCCAATTACGTTCTATTGTACAGCTTGGCTGGACGTTGCAAAACCTGCGTTCAGGCTACGTGCCATGGTGTCTAATCAACATAACGTCATTATTCTCTATCTTTAACCTTACTGATAAACAAATCAGTTTGGCACAAAAAGGAGCAGACTATACGATTCTGAGCATTGAAAAACTTGAGGGATTACCATTGACAATGTCAGAGAGACCTGTCATTGAATGGATAATACACGGAACAATTCCAATTCCGATAACAACTTTCCAGTTTAAGTATTGCCAAACATATATACCAGCAGGCCTGTATGAAAGGTTGGTAAAGAATACATCAAATCAACCTGGGATTTACCTTATACACACAAATGTTATATTGAAGGAAAAAAGGAGGTATTCCTTAGTGGTAATAATTGTAAAAAATCACTAAGTGGTACACTTCTATGTCAAGGTATTAACTTGCATGGAGCCTGCGAAGGGTCTTCAAATAACTTTTCATGTCACCTGCATGGCACTCCTGCAAAACAGATAGAGCCATTTTTCAGACAGCTTTCCAACGGCAGTTATGTTCTAATAAGTGACCACAGCTGTTGTGGCATGGTGCCAGGAAAACCCTATCTCGTAACCGTCACTTCCAGGGTAATTTGCTGTATGCAAGTATTGTATCCACACAGCAATCCAGACATGGAGGCTGCGTTATGGCCTTCTTTGAATATCTCTTCTATGCGAATTGTTACTTTAAGCAGAATGAAATCCATTCTTTTACAGACAACTGTGCCTTTAACCTTGTCCAAAGTGACGTATGATCTACAAGTTGCAAGGACAGCGGCAGAGATACATTCCCTATTATCAACAAATTACCCCGTACATTTCGTAGAAATGTTAAGCCAAATTTGAAACATGTCTGATACCAGTGGCATCGCACATGTATTTAAGACAATTTTTTCGGGACTGTTAACACCCTTTGAAACAGTTCTGGCCATTTTTCCGAATTTTGTCCATTCTGTCTTAGGCGGCCTGCCTCTTCTTTTGGGACTCGTAGCAGGAATTTTATTTTTGATCCTTCTGCTCCGATATGGCAAGCCAAGCCACAGAAAAAACTCCAGCAACGATGGGAGAAACGATCCTAGCTATACGCTACCGGGACCGCATCACTAAAGTACTTGGATTAGCCCGGCTAAGAGATCTAAGTGCAACATGGTTTCTTTCATTCAGACCCATCTGGCAAGATTGCATCTTACCTGTTCTTCGATGTCTGCTAAGTGGAGAAGAATGCGTGTTAGACGTCTGTCTTACAGTACCATCAGCAGTACCAATGGATATCGATACTTTGCTAGATCCGGTAACGACTCATTCATCGTGTTCTCCCCAGCGGTTTTCTATTCTGATGACGGCATTCATTGAGACTTCACCACTACGAGTAGGTGGCGGTGAAGTACGAGAGGAAAGCAGCACCAAACAGGTACAACCTTCTGTGAGCATTGCTGATCCTGACATCGATGATAGCAATCATTCTCACATTTGCACAATTTCAGCATTTTCGAACTTGGTCGAACTTTTACCTGATGTTGTAGACCAATGTTTTGCAAGCCTGTCTGATATGATGTTCTCCCCTGAACAAAAAGAATACCTTTAAAACAATGAGCACACAACGTTCCCTGAACTCTGAATTCGGCTTTCAGTTTTTGATAAACAGA
This sequence comes from Lissotriton helveticus, assembly GCF_964261635.1. Classification (NCBI taxonomy): domain Eukaryota; kingdom Metazoa; phylum Chordata; class Amphibia; order Caudata; family Salamandridae; genus Lissotriton; species Lissotriton helveticus. Next base: position 709,761,112 of record NC_136059.1, on the reverse strand, counting down.
GCTACTGAAAACAATTGGAACTATTTTTCCCCTGAAAAGCGAAATTATTTTTTTTCCACTTCCAAAATATTTACTTTTTTTGGCACATGGTACTCTGCTTAAAGTAGAACTATTCTTAGAGAACAGAGATTCTATTTTTAGGATAACTAGAGACAATATTTTACCTCAGCCTCTAGCACATGTACAGCATTTGTATAAATATGTGATGAAATGGTCTCGACCTTCTTTTCTGTATTCAGAGGCATTTCATGTGTAATTTGCGCAATTTATTCAGCTGATATAAAAATGCATTTAACTGAATGATAACACTGCTTAAAAAGCGTACAGTACCAATACTCATTTTCGTGTATATACCATACACCATTTCAAATGCAATTTATGTATTTTGGGGTGGGTTGGAAAACACATGCATTGTTATATGTTTACTATTGCTTAGTTTTTAGTAATGATGGACATTAATACATGGAGTGGGTGTTGTGTTTCTATCTAGGACCCTAATTCGATATTCCCGATTTATGCCCTTATGTGGTTATAATAAATAATATCCTTATAAAGGCATAAGAATCATATCCATATTTAGTAATAGCCCATGCAGTCCAAATACGGCAATGCTACTCCCCTAGACTCTTAGAAAGTACAACGCGTTCTTTAAACAAACCAAGCCTCCAGCAGTCCGGGAATTCCCCCTGCTTTTGTTTTGATTTGCACAAGAACTCCTGGAGTCCAGAAAGTACTGTTAGTTCTTAGTCCAACCTTACGTCAAACCCGGCAACTTTCAGGTATAAATATACCAACGTTGCCTTAAGCAAAGACACGGTGGTTTGGAGCAGAGCGGCTATCTAATTGCCCGGAAGCCCAGCTGATGCGAGAGCCGAAGGAAGCCGCCCCTCCCTTTTGACGCACTGAGAAAGACGCTGTCTTTTTCTCTAGCCGAGAAAATCCAGCTCCGGTGTTTCCAGTCACCCTTGCGGGTAGCTGGGAGATCGAGTCCTGAGAGAGAGATACAAGACCTCCTTCATTCTAGAACCAAGGTACGGAGCTGACTAAACCCTTAAGAGATTTCTTGCTTCAGATTCTTGGCAAAAACCAACTTAACTTAAACTGCTACTTACTTACTCCTTCCCACGTATTAGGCTTAGGTCAGGTTCACCGGGGTAGGCGTATCTTAGAAGCACCAGTTGAGTACGTTAGCCAATGTTTTTATGTATGTATGTATGTATATATTTTATCCATTTTAAAGCATAATATGGCTAAGAAACCATACCAATGCTTTTACAGTCTTATTTTATAATACTCCTTTTACTGTACGCACTTTACTTCATGATAAGTATTGCAATTTTGGCAATTCATTTCTCTTGCATGAGAAAGAAGCCTGCTCAATAAATAACACCTTTTATTGAAAACGCCCGTCTCTCTATTTCTCTGCACTCTGGTGAAATTAAGTATGCACGATTGACTGAGTGAAATAGTTGTCTATTGTTTTCACACGACTCTAGAGATACACTCTTTATTCTGAGGGAGCAAAGTTGTCATGTTTATGCGGTTGTCAGAAGCTAATCCCTTCTTGTCTAAATCAGGAGAGTTAACTCTTTCCTGAACATTTGAGAAAGTTTCCAGTGACCTCTGAGCTAGCTGGCAAAACTAATTAAGTCTAATATAGTCAGTAGAGACCTAGTCGACCTCAGTCCTACGTCTACACTGCTGTTTATATTATTCCAATGCGCAGAGCCTATTGTGAATATAGGAACTACACTACAGTATGTGTCAATTATATGAACCAGCAAGAACATTTCCTTCTAGATATATCATAAAGGACAAATAAATAATATATTGTAATCAAAACTATAAACATTATTTTGCATGCATATTTGTAAAGAAGCATATAAGTGAAATAAATACATTTCAACTGACAGTTAATCTAGAGAGTGAATAAATATAAGAAAATGAACCGAAAAGGAGATATTATCCAATAAATACTAGCAATAATGAACTATAAAGTAGTTAAAGCAATAAACATACATCCTAAGTGAAAAGGGCAATATATATGTATATAAAATAATCTCCAGAGTATCAATATATTCAAGAAAATGCATTCCCACATAACTGTTGAAATATCATGCACAAGAGTTTATAAATCTAAGCAGTAAATATCACCTGTAAAACACATCTTTATAATATTAGAATTGATAAATTCAGACTTTAAGGTGAGTAAAAGAAATAAATAAACATCCTATGGTAAACATTGGCAACAGTAATAAAAAGAAGATATAGAGAAATAATATATACAACATCCATCTGATGTATATAAAGGAATAGTCATTCTGCAAAATACGAACATGGAAGTCATAAACTAGAGTAGTTAATAATTATAAGATGAATACAACACTAAGAACCATATACTATCTAAAACTAATAATAGGAATATAGGAAAGTAGATTATAATCAGGTTTATAATTGGAATTAATTCAAACATATCCACTGGAATAACACATAGAAGACCTATGAGATACGATAATGAATAGTATATAGAAAATATGCTTTTTTAGAATTAGAACATATTAAGCGAGGTTTAGATCAAATGGTACACACAAATAAGTAGTGGAAACCAATAACAATAATGAATAAATAGATATAGAAATAATACGGAAAATACTCATCTGAAGTGTTGAGGGCGCTTGTCACCCTGTATAGCATGACCCTGGGATTCCTAGCTAAACTTTTAATTATCAATAAAAGAGATGTGTCACTAAAGACTACTCAGAATCTGAAGCAGAGTGTAAAGGAGAGCGAGATTTGTCTCTACGTTGATCTTGAGTGAAGTTAGACACTGCCTCCAAAGCTGAGGTTTTATCTTCCAGGGTTCAATACAATCTCTCAAGCTCTCTGCCACGATGACGAGCTTCACCTGTGATTCGACGTCTGCCATCTAAGAAGTGATGAGTAGATTGAGAACTTTGAGAAGTCTGAGGTGTAGAAGTATGTTGAATGTCCATATCTTGCAGTTTCATGTCATCTAAGAAGTGCTGTATTTCTTCTGGATTGTAGAAGTCTCTTGATTCACCATTTTAGGTAACATAAAACGGGCTGGATCAAATAAGCCGTATTTGATGTCCATTTTTCGCAACAGAGGCCTCATAGATAAAAATGCTTTCCGTCGTTCCTTAGTTTCTCGAGAAAAGTCAGCAGCCATTCGAATTTCATGCCCCTCATAACTGTAGAACCCCTGTGTACGTGCCACAGTCAGTAGTTGTCGAACCTGAGCATGTCTCAAATAGCAAGCAATAAGGGGTCTTGGACAGGGATTTAGATCTTTACACGGAGGACCAATACGGTGCGCATGTTGAATTTCAAGCACTGGGTCAAATTGAATACCAACCAATTTTGGAATAGCTTCACACAAAAATACTCTAGTGTTCTGGCCTTCAATTTGCTCTGGAAAGTCAAAAAAACTAATGTTTTCTCTCCTGCTACGGTCTTCCAAATCAACCAGGTTACTATGGAGAAATAATAATTCTTGATTTCTTCTTTGTATTGTGTCGAATTTATTTTCAAGAGCTGTCAAGCGTTGGTCCAACTTTTCTGTTTTAGTATGAAATTGCGCATTATCTGCTCTTATTGATTTGGTCTCTAATGCAAGGGAAGAAATGTTAATGTCCATTTCCGTTAAGCGACTATGTATGGTGGAAATTTCCTGAAAAAGGCTGTCCATAGTTTCTCCTGATATTACCTTGGAAGTAGTGCAAGGCTGATTAGATGAAGACAAGGCAGAACTCTTCGCAGACATAGTACTTGGTTGCTTTAGTGCGACAGCAAAAGGTTACTTGGTAGACTTTTTCTCGTTCTTATTATTAGGCATCACCTCAAGTATTTGAATTAATATAGAACAATAGTGATTCAGACTTTCCTCATTAATCTTTGCACTCCAATGCCACTAGCTCATCAGATAAGCGGGCGCGGAGACAGCGCGAGGTCCGAGGCTTCAAGTGCATCATGAGGCCCGACCGGTGCTCTTTCCCACAGACATTCCACAGCTTAGAAAGGGGTCAAGAAGAGGTCACTGCAGTATATAAACATATCCCAGGCAGGACCACAAATTCAGCCTGTTCAGGAATTCCGTAGTGACAGTTCTTGAGACTCTGTAAATAATGCTGTCTCCATATGGGTGCCATTCCCAGAGTGGATCTCTTCAATTAGGTGGCCATCTTCCTACATGGCTAGTCCACGCCCTCCCACCTCTAGTGTTCTTTTACCATTTATTTTCGCTTGTCACTCATATAAAATATTTTGCTCTGTCTTCATGTTATTTATTGTATCATAAAATCTTGAGCGATGGGGGCGTGGTCAGGAAGATGGCCGCCTATCATCTCTCTTCACCAGCTCCACCACCCATTTTCTAATCCGGCATTGATCCTCACCCCATCCTGGCATCCAAAATAATATTTATGCACTTGGTGTGCAGATAATTACGGATCAATGGTGAAAACTAAAGGTTTCCCAGGCTGGTTTTGGTGAAAACACATTATGTACCTCAAAGGGGCGGGAGGTATTGGTGACGCAGCAGGGGAGCAGGCGAAGGCCGAGCCCGGCCCAGGTGGACCCGCTGACCGCGCTCCCTGCTGGATTACAGAGACAGACTCCTGCACACTCCAGATACGAATACACTCAGTGGGTCTGATGGGGCAAGACTGGATGCCACACCCAAGTACACAGTGCAGCTGTACCCAAGATGTGCGGCCTCCGGAAGAAAGAAAGACTGCTCTGGTGTGCTGGTGAGGCTGTGAGAGAGCAAAGAGGAGCCTTGAATAGAGCGGTGCCTCCCCCTCACTGGCCTGTGAATCTGCGCCCAGGGAGTTCATACGAGATCCTGCCTTTAATTTGAGTTAAGTCCATGCAGCTGAGTTGGCTGTTAAAAAAAGGAGAGGTCTATTTATAAGGCTGAAGAATACATTGGCTGATTGTAAGTGAGGTGAGGCCATGGTATTGCTATGATAACCCTGCATGAAGAATGCCACTGGCAGAGTCACAGGGACACTGTCAATAAGCCATCACACTGAGTAAAATATATTGTGAGATCTAAGAGCACTAGAGACATGTGGAAGGTTGGGTTTAATCCTTGCCCCAGCAGATCTTTTGGGACTGTAGACTCCTGTGTGTAAGATTACCCTCTGGGTGTGCGCCCCTTGCTGTATATTGCTTCACAGGCATGCCTGTACATTAGTTTATCATGGCTAAAGACAAAACTGCCAAGCTGAGGAAAAAAGGTAAAATGGACAAATATACCTAAATGGTGTGCCACCTGATTAGTGTGGATGAAGGCACAAGATAACGCAGTGCTCCTACAAGCCACAAATGCTTCAAGGGAGACCCTATAAGGGAGAATATGTGAAGTTCATTTGGGAGTTACTTTGCTCCGACAAGACCTCCAAAATGCCTCTGAGAGAGTGACAAAGGCTGAGGGGAGAATAGATGTGGTGAAGGATATGACATGGGCCCTCTGTGAAGATGCCACAGAACTGCACACTACCCTGAAAGATGTGACCTGGAGAGTGGATGATACCATAAAATCATGCACAATGGAACCACCTCCGATTCATTGGTTTTCGGGAGGGAAAAAAGGATGTATGACGTTACAACGCATACTTTTACATCGCATGACTTTACAACGCGGTTTTTACATCGCATACCATTACAACGCATAGCGCTTTTATCGCATACCATTACAACGCATAGCGCTTTTGGGTGTCGGATAGTGAATAGTTTAATTTACTATTCCAACTCCAGTCCCCGTGGACACTAGGGAAGGTTATTGGATAGTAAATTAACCTATTCCCTATCCTAGAGCGCCCCCCCAGCGCAATGCATTGTAATAGTTTGCGTTGTAATGACCGCGTTGTAATGGTAGTGCGTTGTAAAAGTTTCGTTGTAAAGGATGTTTCCCGGGAAAAAATGCTCAGATGCAGTGGCATTCCTGGAACAATGGTTAAAAGACTCTATTCTTGATTTGCAACTCTCCATATGCTTTGTAATTGAGTGGGCCAATAGAATGTATGCCGCCAAGCTGCCTGTGGGAGCCTCACCTCAACCTGTTTTTGCCTCTAAACTACCAGGACTGGGACTATATCCTGCGAGAGGTAAGACGTATGGGAGAAGCACGATATCTCCAAACCAAATTCATGGTGTTTCCTGATTACTCACAGGAAGTACAAAAGCATCGTCACACCTTAGACTCAGTGAAGATCAAACACTGAGCAATGCATGTTAAATACATGTTACTCAATCCTGGTAATCTTAAAGTCATCTTTGAGGGAAATGCCCTCTTCTTCCTGCTACTACTACAAGTAATAAAAGAAAAGGGGCTCCCTTACTGGCGATGCATCTTTTCCAAAAGTCTGGATTATTGTCCACATGGAGGGAGACAGAGCCAGAAAAACTAGACGGAAATCATAAATTAGACATGTGGGAGATATTACCACAGATATGTCAGATCATGAACATTCCACAAATTACAAAAACGGCCATCCATTGTTAATATGGATTGCAGACATGGAAGCTGAATGCCAGACACCTTCAGTGTCTACCCCAATATAGACTCACCACAATCTGAGGAGGTGAACTGACTGAGCAAATGGGCCTGGTGAGGGCCCCTGGGGAGGCAGACCTTACAGACTGCTCCCCACCAGGACCTGTATCCCTGAGGTTGAGCATTTTGTTCATTTAATTTTTTTGGTTTGTTTTTCCCTCACATGGATGTGGAATTAAGTTAGAGTCTATAAGAGTTTAAGGGAGGGAAGGTTCACTGAAATAGGGAGGGGGAGGGTTACAGTCTCTTTGATCCACTTATGACAAAGTTGTCATGTTGATGAGATGTTATAGGTGCGTGGGAGGTGGAGCAATGGTGGGGGTTTCACTGTTAAGTTTCACATTTGATTAGGGGGTAAGTTACTGCAATATGTGGTGCAGAAAAGCCAGAGGTGTAGTCGAAGAAGTGGAGACTAACAGGGCATGGAGACCACACTATTACATCACATAGATGTCTGGGGTTGATACCTAATACTATCATGGAATGGTAACGGATTGGGTAACAAGAATAAGCGAGGGCTCATGGCTGCATATATCAAGAGGTTAAAATCAAACGTGGTCCTATTGCAAGGGACTCACCTGCGGGGCTCCCAGTTCAGTTTCTTGGGTAAAAGGGCCTATGCGACACTTGCCCATGTGGGATTCACATCCGACTCAAGTGGAGTAGCAATACTGACCAGGAAAATGCCTCCATTTAAGATAGAGAGAACATGGGTTGACCCTAATGGAGCATATATGGCGGTCAAGGGACACATGACCCTGATTAGCTGAAACAGATGTTGATCTGAGTTGCAGAGATACTATTGGCAAGATACTTCATGAAACATATAATTAGGGTAGACTTTAATGATGTAGTGGACTTCAACTTAGACCGTACTAGCCCAACTTCAAATAAACAGTCAGAGATGACACTGTCAGCCTTTGTGACAACTTTGGGTTTATCAGACTTATGGCGACGCCAGCACCCACAAGCCCGCACATACACATATTTATCGGGTGCTCACAAGGTTTTCTCCAGGTTGGATAATGTTTTTGCCCCAGCAGGGGCAGCGCAGGAATTAGAGAGTGCAGAATACTTAGACAGGGGCCTATCAGATCATTCGCCATTATGGCTTACAATAAGGACATGCCAGCTTAGGTCAGGAAGAGAGTGGAAACTTAGGGGCCGATTAGGATGTAGGGCAGACCGCCACCGCCCGCATGGCAGTGGCGATCCGCCCTACATCCTTCCCCGCCCACCACCCATTTACCCCCACCATATCAAGATGGGAAGACCGTCAGCCGCTTTTCCACCCGGTCGACAAGTCGACCGGGTGGAAAAGGGTTTAATATGGTGGCGGTGTCTGCTAGACACAGCCATCCATATTAGCATAGGGGCGGAAACATGCCTTTCCGTGGTGGTGGTATGTGGAATGCTCTTACAGGGGCCCGTTGCGGGCCCTCTGGGTATTGGGGGGTGGGCGCTGCACATGGGGGTACCTATGGTACCCCCCTGCATTGTCATGGACATGGTGGCAGGCACCTCGCGGTGCCTGTCACCTTGTGCATCACAATGCACGTAGTGCATTTCCAGATTTGTGGTGGGCGACTCTGTGAGCACCGCCCGTCACAATGCTGGGAATGGCGGATGCCACCGCCACGGTGGTGGTGGCATCATAATCGCCAGTGCAGGACCGCCGCACCACTGGCAGCCGGTCCCAGCACCGCTAGGCCGTCCGCCCGCCATCCTAATGGGCCCCTCAATGTCTGGGAGCTATGGGATGAAGTGGTGGCACAGGAGATCAGGATAGATACGGAACTATATTTTACAGAAAATACTGCCTCCAAGAAACGCATACCGAAGCCAGTCATAACGAACTTTTGGAATTTGAAAGGTTTCAATTAATTTCTTGGACAAAGCAAGAAGTTAAGACAAAAGGCTTCTTCATATTTGTACGTCGGGGTTGGCTAATATAGTTCGTTCTTCTGCCGATGAGTACGGCAGGTGGGCTCTTATACAATGTTCCATCGATAATAACATGTTTACGCTTTGCTCCATCTATGGCCCAGTTATGGATGATCCCGAACTTTATAATTGGTTAAGGTTAGAGTTGGTGAGTTGGCCATCCCCGATTATATTATGTGGCGATTTTAATATTAATCTGGATTGTGGGCTAGCTAACCATCCAGAACAAGGGTATCAAGGGTGGAAACTGAACGTTTTTAAATCTCTGGCTCAGTTGAAGGAGTTGTATGGCCTTGTTGATATCTGGTCACAAGCTATGAGTAATGATCCAGGGTTTACTTATTTTTCGGCGCCACACAGAATTCATTCTAGATTAGATTATTTTTTTATTTCTCAATGTTTGACACAGGGTGCTAAAATAACTAAATTTCCCAGAGTAATGTCTGATCATAATCCGCTTGTATTAGAAGTTAATATTAAATTCAAGAAGCAAAAGACTAGCTGGACCTTCAATAGGGGTTTGAGTGTATGGTGCTGTGGATAACTAGATTTTTAAAAGAGAATATGGGTAGTACAGGCATACAAAACATTTGGGTTACCCTTAAAGCTGGGATCAGGGGTGAGACCATGCGATACGGGTGGGAAACTCATAAAAGAGAAAAGGAGAAGATCTTGGAGCTGTATAAAGTGCTGGCGGATACGGAAACTAACCTTGTTAAGGTATTGTCGGTGGGTGGGGAGGCCGAAATGGCTCAAACTAAGATCTTAATTGCGAAATCTGCCATAACAGAAATTTCTTTAGCCAACTCCACAGGGAAATATTTAGCCTGGCGATCTAAAGTATATGAGAGCAACAAAAGGGTGGGCCATATGTTAGCGGTACGGACCAAGGAAAAAGTGGCATTTTCGCGGATTGCTAGCATTGCAGATCTGGAGGCTGGCTTAGTCTCCGATGAAGCGGCAATTCTTGTGGCCTTTCAGAAGTTTTATCAGAAACTCTATTTAGAGGATATAAGAGATAACTGTGAGTTACAGGCCGAAATTCAAGGGTATCTTAATGGATTAGAATTAGATCTATTGCCACCTGAGGATCAAGATATGTTAGATGCTCCGATTAATCTGGAGGAACTATCCCATACCATAGATTCTCTTCCAACAGGGAAAGCGGTAGGCCCAGATTTTCTGCCAGGGGAATTTTATAAGATCTTTCAAGCTCAGCTTGCACCAATAATGTTTGAGATGTGTAGAGTAGTTCAGAGTGGCAATACTCTCTCAGAATCGTGGCGGATGGCTAAGATAGTTAAGTTTCTGAAAAAAGGAAAGGTAGCGACTGATCCAGGTTCATATAGGCCCATCACCTTGATCAATAGTGATATTTAAAATCTACTCTAAGATCTCTGCTAACAGATTGGCTTCATTTATTAAAAAAATTGTATCTCCCCAACAACATGGTTTTGTGCTCGGGCAAGAAACCATTGATCATATACATCGAACAATTACCCTGTTTGATTATATTAAGGTTACAGGAGACCCTATGGCGCTAATTCTGTTGGATGCAGAAAAAAGCGTTTGATAGGGTCACCTGGCCTTTTTTATGGGCTGTTCTGAAGTTTTATGGTATAGGTGAAAGATTTATTAAAGCTATCCAGAGTATGTACAAAGACCCAATCACCCAAGTATCTGTGATGGGGGCACAGTCTGGTGTAATTAATATATTGCGAGGAACCAGCCAAGGCTGCCCGTGCTCCCCCTTGTTATTTGCTATTTACATTGATCCTCTAATCAGGAAGATTTTGGATGACCAAGTAATACAACCTGTGCATGCTAAGGGAGGAGATGTAAATATTTTGGGTTATGCGGATGACTTAGCCATCTTGACACTCTCTCCATAGGCGGCTTTTGATGAAATTAATATCTTAACCTCACGGTATGATAAGATCTCTGGGTACCACTTAAATGAAGGTAAAACTCAGATAGTCTGTAATAGTAATGTCAGCTTACTAGATCCACAGGTAGTACCAAATGCCAGATATCTAGGCATAGAAATTAGTTCAAGATTCGAAGAAATTGTTGAGATCAATCTCAAACCACTTTTACAAAAAATAGATGGGGACGCTCATTGAATGAATAATTTACCCCTGACATTGATCGGCAGATGCAATGTCATTAAAATATTATTTCTCCCCAAAATGTCACATTGTTTTAGAGCAATTCCCCTGTTGATAAATAGGTCATGGTTTCAAAAATTGGATCAGCTTGTCTCATGGTTTTTGTACAGTCAAATGACCTGTATTTCCGCAAACCTGCAGGTACAATGCGTTAAGACCTGGTGCAATCTATATATAACCCCTGCATGTATTTATAGATAGGGGGGTCCTCCGGGATAAATTGCCCACGGTGTGCTTTGCTTGCAGCGGATTGTACACATATGTTTGCTACCTGTTCTAGTTTGCTGCAATTGATAGCCAAAATTGAACAGCGTTTAGAACATATTTTGGGATACTCAGTCTTACTGACCCCTCAGGTTATCATGTTAGGGATTTCTGATCAAAATATGGAGGAAGCGGACCGCAAATTTGTTTTATAGCAATGGCTGTATTGCGGCTCTGTGTAGCTACGGTCTGGCTCCACCCGATTCCACCGTCAATACATGTCTGGTTTAGCAAACTTTTATTTGTGTATCATTGGGAGATTTCGGTAATCAGGAGAAGAGGAAACAGGGCTAGGAGAGAAGGAGGAAAGATCTGGGGATCTTTAACTAAATGGCTAAACCGGGATGACACTCTAATTTCAGGTTGAATGGCTGGTTTTTTTTCTGTCTCTAATCTTCCTCTTTTACTCGACGGGATCCACCTGGGTGGGGGGAGGGTAGGGTAAGTAAATAATGTTTAAAAAGGGGTTTCGGATATAGTTGTTTATTCTTTTCTTTTTTTATGATATGTCATATTGTTTATCTATGTCCGATGCCCTAATAAAGACTTTTAAAAAAAAGCAGGAAACTATGGAAATAGAAGTATTAGAGGCAAAGTTTACCCAGATGGAGAGACCTGGGGCACAACTGATACCTCTGTGCTCCATAACAGTGCGATCCTGTGTAAGGAATATCAAGCACTGGCCCACTACAAAGCCAGAACCACAATACAGACCACACAGTGGCATCTTTATGATGTTAGTGACCATACAGGGAGAGTGCTGGTGTGGCTGGGCAAAAGGGAGGAATAGTCAAGATGGGTTCACACAATCAATGGCATAAATGGGAGCACATATGCCACTACCAGAGGCATTGCTAACGAGTTTGCTAGATACTATACTGCCTTCTTTGGACCATGCCCACTAGCTGATGCTCCCCAGATAGAGAATTATCTTGACGAAATCCACACGCCTACTCAGAGTATTGTCTGACACTAGAGGAAGAAGTGACATTTGTGGAGGTACAGATGGCTATAGGGATCTAAAGCCTTGTAAAACCCCGGGCTCGGACGGGATTCCGGGAGAAATCTCTAGGCCATTCACTGCTAGGACTTTTTGGCTATTTAGGGTAGTTCACCATTACGCCCCTGTAATGTTTTGTCCACATAAGGTACCCATTCCACACCAGATTTACATCGTTTTCTCCTAACATCCTTAGGATTCTAAAGGTACCCAGAGTTTGTGGATTCCCCTGGAGTGGACCGAGACATTTGCCAAAATACAGCAAAATGTGGGTTTGTTTTAGGAAAAATGCTAACAAAATGCTGCAGAAGAAAGCATCTGTCTTTTTCCCTGTAAATGATATCAATGAAGGGTTTGTGGTGCTACGATCTTCATGTTCCCAGCTTTCAGGAACAGGCAGACTTCTGTCAGAAAGCCAAAGTTTTCTACACAGTTTTGGCATTTTACTGGGAAATAGCCTATTTTACCTATTTTTGTGTGTTTAACCTCCTTCTAGTTAGTGGTAGAAATAGGTGTAAAACCAATAATGGATCCAGGAAAGCTATACACTTCTGTAAAATAGATACAATTCTGAATTCAGCACGGGGTCAATTGTGTTAATTCCTCAAGGTTTTCCTTTAGAAACAGACAGTTAAAATATAGAAATATTGAAATTGAGTTGGAAATATAGTCATTTGAGCCTACGTTTTCACCTGTAACTTTTTTAAGTATGGAAGATTCTTTAAAGCAATACAATGTTAGTTCTGCTGGACCTTTATGCTTGCAGGGATATATAGAACTTGTAGGTTCACCAATAACCCAAGGCACCCAGAGCCAATAACTGCTGCACCTTGCAATAGTTTTTCATTGTGCACAGCGTGTACAGCAATTTATTTGGTAAAATATCAAGATTGAAAAATAGATACCAAGAAAACCTATTTATTTCCAAAATGGGAACAAAATATGGAGTTTAGAAGCTGTGGTTATTTGTACACCTCCAAATGTGTAGACTAGTCATACTAGCATGTAAATTAGAGGGCATTTCTCATAATGATTTCTTTTTTACACATTGTGTTACATTGGGAAGTACATTTTCTGAATTCTCCTGATAAAAATGTCACCTCACTTGTGTGACTAACCCTAGTATCCATGATAGGACACGGCCCAAATGCAACGTGGACACATCACATATTTCCAGTGAAACTGATCCTTTTTTCACCATGTGCCAAGCTGTGGATTTTGAACCCATGCTCAGCCGGCACCTAGGGAATCCTAGCAAACCTGTACAATTTTCTAAAACTAGACCCCCAGGGGAATCCAGGAGGAGTGACTCGTGTGGCTTTCACCAGGTTCTGTTGCTCAGAATTCCTTGCAAACTTCACACAACAACAAAAACAAATTTCCGTGATGGACAGTTCTGGAATCTGCAGGGAGCCACAAACTTCCACACATCCAGCATTCCCACAAGCTTTCCAATAAAAATGGTACCTCACTTGTATGGGTAGACCTAGTGCCCACGACAGGAAATGGCAGAAAACATACTGTGTAGACTTCAAGATTATCAATCACAAAAAGACTTGGTTTTGCAAAGGAGTGAACTGCGTTTTTGGTCCCAGGCTCAGTTGGAATCTAGGGGAAACTGACAAACCCAGATATTTTCTGGAAACCAAACACCTGAAAGAGAATAGGGAGGTGTGGCTTGCATGGATCTCTCAATGTTTTGCCATCCAGATTCCCCTGCAAACTTCAAATGTATCTAAAAAGCACATTTCTGTGTGAGAAAGTTGTGGGATCAATAGGCTGAAGCTTTCAAGGGATTCTGGGTAGGAAAACTTTGGGGATCCATGTAAGCCGCACATCCCTGGATTCCCCAGGTGTCTAGTTTTCTGGACTGTCTGGGTTTGGTAGGATTCCCTAGATGGCTGCTGAGCATGGGACCAAAAACACAGGTAACCCCTTTGCAAAACCAGATCATTTTGTGGTAGATAATTTTGATGTTTCCACAATATGTTTTGGGCTCTTCCCTGTCGCAGGCACGTGGCCCACCCACACAAGCGAGGTGCCATTTTTATTAGGAGACCTGGGGAAATGCTGGGTGGTAGGAAATTTGTGTTAGTCCTGTGATGCCACATCTTTCCCACACAGAAATGTGAGGAAATCTGATGTTTTTAGAGAAATGCTATGTTGCTGGGGATACTGTGTAAGAAAACATTGGGGGACAAGCCACACCACCCTGGACTTTGGAAGGTTTCCCTCGATGCCGAACCCGGGACTAAAATGCAGGAGCCCCCTTTGGAAAAACAGGTTGTTTTGTGATAGATGGGGGATACCTGGCTTTTTGTTCCTTGGATTGGTGGCCATCAAGGTAAACCTACCAATCCCCGACATTTCTGAAAACTAGACACCTGGGGGAGTCCATGGAGGTGTGGCTTGGGTGGATCCCTCTAACTTTTCTTATCCAAAATCGCCTACAAACCTCAAATGTAGCTAAACAATCACATTTTCCTCACATTTTTGTGTGGGATCCGCGTGCCAGCAAACATGTCTTACCACACAGCGTACCCGTCTTTTTCCGGAAAAGAATGATACCTCACTTGTTTGGGTGCCCAAAGCAGTCAGTCTAAAAATGAACACAATGAAAAACTGAGACCAAAGTGTATCCATATAGGGTTTTAGGCTGAATCTGCTTTGAGCACCCACACAAGTGAAGTATAATTTTTATCAAAAGACGAAGGGGAACGTTGGGTGGTAAAAGATTTGTGCCATTGGGGTGATCATTCAACTTTCCAAAACAGACTTGTGAGGAATATGTGACTTTTTAGCTAAATTTGAGGTTTGCAGTGGATTCTGGGTAAGAAAATACTAAGGCATCCACGCAAGCCACACCGCCAGCCAAACAACTGTCCACACCACCAGCCAAGTGCCAATCCATGCACACTGCCAGCCAAGCATCATCCAAGCAAACTACTAGCCAAGAACCATCCAGTGCATACATTCAGTCATGCGCCAATCCATACACACCGGCAGGCAAGTGCTAGTCCACACACTGCTAGCAGGCACTAGTCCAGACACACTGCCAATCAAGTTCAAGTCCACATAGACAGCCAGAAAATGCCAGTACATACACAGTCACCAGTACATGCAGACTGTCAGCCAAACTCCAGTTCACACACACACACACACAGAAACTTTACCTGGTACCTAGTGGGCCTAAACTGATCGCGATCTGCCCCCAAGGGGGACAGAAATGGCTAAAATTAGTGCCTTAAAAAGGAGGAGCGACCCTTGACTTTGGGCCGCTCCCTGACATGCCCAAAAACAGATCCCTAGAGCCCACGGTGGGAGGCAGATTGGGTGTAATATCCACCATCTGTTCCCCAAGGGGGGAGCAGAAAGACTGTTTCATTTTTGTAGGGTGTATTTGCCTGCCCATTTTGGGCAGCCCCACCCCTACACAAAGTAAAAATAGTCCCTGGTGTCTAGTGCCCATATCTTCCACCTGGGGGGGCAGAAAACTGTGTCCATTTTTTTGGGGGGAGGCATCAGCATGTTCCTTCAGGGCAGCCCACACCCCTTCACAAGGAATACAATAGTCTCTGGCAGATCAAGGGCAATAACCCCAATCTGCCCATTGGGGGGGCAGGAAAAAGACTGTTCCTTTTGCATTTAGGGGTGGTGCATTGACATGCTCATTTTGAATCAATCAGTGGCTTGTAAAGCGATGCTTCTCACCCATGAGGGTCTCAAGGCACTGGGGGGGGGGGGCTGCTGATCTGTCTGGCTATGGGGGTTCAGTTGAGGGGTCAGCTCGTGAGGTCCTTCCTGAACTATGTCAAAGACCAGGATTGCCTGAAGTGGAGGGGCAGGGTGTTCCAGGTCTATGTGACGATGTAGGAGAAGGATCTTCCTTCGGTTTTGGTCATGTGGATCCAGGGTGAGTTGGATGGAGCAGAGTTGTCTGGTGGGTGTGTGGCAGGTGAGGTGGCGATTCAGATATTCAGGCCCTGCATCGTGCAGAGCTTTGTAGGCATTTGTGAGGTGCCTAGTGGTCACCTTTGTATTTTTCGGGGGCATTAGCATGCCCCTTTTGGGCAACCCCCACCCCTATGTTTGCACAAAAAAAAGAATCCCTGCGGCCTAGTGGGCTTTTTGCCCCACCTGGGTGGCACATTAGGGGCTAATACACTCATATGCCCCCAGAAAGACAGGTATAGCCAAACAATATGGGGGAGTAAAAGCCCGTGGCCAAGGTGGTGCCTCATGGAGTGGATCTCAGCTTGGGGATCACCCTACTGCAGCGATCCCCAAGTATGAATCCGCTAGCAAAGGGTGCCATCTGAAAGGGGAGATTCCCCCCTTTCCAATTGTATCCTTCCCACCTGCGGAGGGGCTCAGGGGGGCTGAGATAGCCCCACAAGCACATAGGCAGTGAAAGTGAAAGTGAAAAGAGCTGATCGGCTGATTTCACTTTCAGTGTATTGATGTTGGTGCGTCATGTGTGCTGATCATCATTACACAGGGAAAAAATACCTCAGGAGGTTAAGAAAGGTTTTCTCCAGCCCCTCAAGCTGAAAAAACGAAAAGGAAATCCCTCTGCTGTTTATGGCAGAGGAATTAGGTGGTTGTGTGCAAAGGACAGAATACTTGCATCTCTGCACACGAGCACTGTGGTGCATGACAGAACCATTCTATCATCTGCACACAGGGGGTTAATAGAAATGTTGTTTTTCGGAGGCAAAAAGATAGGGGTGCCCTCTTGCATGACCTTATAACCCCCGAGATAGTTGTGAGACATAAACCTGAGAAGCCCACAGCGGATTGTGACGCCTACCACCGAAGTTCACTTTTAAACATAGAAACTAAGATTCTGGCCATCATCCACACAAAACGACATCTAAAGGTAATCACCACCCTAATCTACTATGATCAATTGGATTTTATGCTCAAGAGGTCCACCAGGTTCAACCTCCGTAGGCTATATAATTGGCTTGAAATCGTGCAAGGACTGAAAGACCCACACATGTTCTTATCACTAGGCATCAAGAAGGCCTTTGATGCTGTCCATTGGGCCTTCTCAAGACAGATCCTGATGATATATGGCTTTGGCCCCAAGTTTAGGGCCTGGATACACCTGTTATACAGAGACCCGGTGACAGGAGTGAGAGTAAACGGGGAACTGTCATCAAAATTCCCTATCGAACGGGATACAAGACAGGGATGCCTTCTATCTTCATTATTGTTTGCCTTTGCGCTGGAACCATTGGCATGCGTCGTTCAACCTCATCCTGGTCTCTCTGTGTTTCAAGAAAGAAAAGAAGTGCAGGGGCATGAACAGATCTCCTTGTATGCAGTCGACATTCTCTTTTATTTCATGAACCCACAAAAGACACTCCTCTTCCAAATTTTTAAAAATTATGGAACCCACTTGGGATATAAGATTAACTTGGAGAAATCTAGCCTATACCCAGCAGGACGACACTTTCATCTAGAGGATGTCCTGTGAAGACTCCGATTCGATACGGAGGCGTTCAGCTATTTGGATATTACGTCGCCATGATTGGGAATAGAGACAGGAAGATCACCCAAGATATGCCCTTGAAAGGACACAATTCCAAATGTATCATTACATACACCCTTTGGTGGAAAAGGGGTAGAGAAGTTGTTGTTGGCAACCCAGGTGCCCATAGATTCATGGAAGGGAGCAGAAAGATGGATTAAATGGGATTTGAAGATTACTTGTAAAACCCCCCTGTGGGCGGCACAGCGTCTGCAAGAGTTTTTTAAGCTGAAGGGATTTAAGGCCTGGGACACTGGGGGTTTCAAAACTAGGAGATATCCTAGAAGAGAGTGCATTAATCCCCATTAGTTCCCTACAAAAAAATACAAACTTAATACTAGACAGTATGCCAAATATCTCCAACTTCGCAGTGTTTGGACTGCCAAGGGCCTAGACATTGAAAATATACCAGAATATGCACAGCTAGAAGGGCGATTACTTATGGGGGAAAATGAGGCAAAGGAAGAGTCTTGAATGTACAAAACAATAACCAATAACAGGTCCAATACCTTGAGAAAACCGAGGACCCGTGGGAAAATGAAGTGGGAGAACTTGAGGACCTAGTTTGGGAGGCTATAGTAATGCACCCCAGAGAAGTTGCAATTAAATCTAGACTTCGATTGATTCAGCTAAAACTTCTACATAGGATTTAATACGATAGAGCTCGATGGCATAGCTTTGGTAGTGCTAAGTCCCTCAATTGTTTCTGCCGTGGTCAAAAACAAGTCATATATTATGCATACACTTTGAGATTGCCCCCACATTGGGTAATATTGGAAAACTATATTTACAGAACTTAATGGGGTCTTGGGAGTTATGATATCATCTAACCCTAAATATGTCCTCCTGCATAACCCCACAGAGATAGATATCCCTGGAGCCAAACTCTTATTTAGTAACTTAGGCCTGGTGGTTGCCAAAAGGGATGTGGCTAAACACTGGGGAGTCCAAGCCCCCACACTCCTAGAATGGAAAACTGCCATGTATCCCGACATGGCAGCTAAAAAGATTATATATATGGCCAAAAGATGTACTAGAAAATGTAACACGTTCTGGAACCACTGGATAAGACACTATAGTATTGACTGAGTTGATGGAGAGGACCAACCCCAAATTATACAACCCTCCTAATATAAGACAGATCATATGCCAACATGTCACCCTTTCACAGTTCATCAAATTTCTATTTTTGATTATGTATAGTGTTGCTCATGTTTTACATGCTTATGTACCTATGCTCTTCTGGTGCATCCACATGCTTATTGTGTTATCTGCAAATTCTCGATAAAAATATACATTTTTTTAAAATATTGTTTTGAGCATGTGAATTTCCAGTTTATTATTAGCTATAAATAATAGAATTTTTCATAAAGTAAAGGATTGTTATGTATTCATGTATATGAGGGCCCTTACAGCATGCCTGTCTAAACCATTGCATACAGAGGATAAAACTCTACATTCATCGTAAAACATTTTTGTATGTTTGTGTTGTTTACTGTAGCAGAATCATGTCAACTTTGAGTCATTCATCAATGTAAATAAAAAAAGTTGAGGGGAGCTTGAAAGTATAATTATATATGAATAACGGCATCTTAAAATGTGTCTGTGGAGTCCATGAACATGTGAGATACTTTATTGTTTTATATTTTTTTACTTCCTCTGAATATTTTCTCTAATATTCATACCCTATACACACCACCCAGGTCAAAATGTATTTTTGTTGCATTCCGCAATGTTACACAAACAAATTTAATTTTTAGGTGCAACATAGTTATATTGAAAATTGCTAGAAGAGGATTTGCAAATATGTGTGACTCACCAGTTAATTTACTATATTTGAATGGGATTTCCCTGTCCACTTCTCTGATAAACTCATGGGTACAACCACTTGCACACACTCTAGGTAAAAAATTAGGAATTTCAAATGTTAGTTAGTATCAATGGGAGAAGTAATGCTGTTGTAATGTAGCTCGCACAGCCATTTAGTTGGGAAAATTCCTATTAACACAGAGTGAAACTATGGGGTAAATGTTGCACTCTCATAGCACATGCCAAACCTGTACATGGACTGTTAGCTTACAATGTACTTAATATTATCTATTTCTACCTCACAGCTAGCATCTTGTAACCTGGAAATTGTCTTCTGGTCCCATGTTAAGAAGGGCTGTTCTGGAGGAAAGTGTTAACAATTTTAAAACATGGTATATGGACTACACCGCTTGGTCCTCCAACACCGGTCTTGAACTAGGGTTTGGGAAAGCTAAATATCTTGTACAATAGTCAAATGGGATTTGTTAAGCAGTATTATTCTATATTCTGCAGACCTACTACAAATATAACCTTAGAGATATCTGTCTAGCTGAGTATCTACCAGAAAATGATTTTTTATCCAAAAGAATGAAAAGAGGAACAGACAAAATCTGTTTATCTTGTGTGCAATGCTAACTACCAATCCCCCTGGACTGGTCCACTATATCATCCCTATCTCCCTGTTCAGCAGCCTACCAGCCAACCAAAGTCAATGCAAAATAGAAGACAATACCTTCAGGTCCTTCCAAAACTTCTCTATAGACAACACTTCTAAACAATGTCAACACTTTTTGTAAAACTATATTTATATATTTTTGGGATTTTGATTTATTTTTTGAAGCGCCCAATACCCGAGGGTGTCTTAGCGCTGAGCGGAGCAAGATAGAAAAAAGAGGCAAGGACCCGCTCAGTCTGAACAGCTGCAGGCTGTGTTGGGAGCGGAGTGCCAGAGGGAGGGAATTCCATAACTTTCCCCCGTGGAATGTCAGAGTCCTCCTGCCCCATTTTAATCGCTTGATTCTCGGAATCTGAACCTTATGCTGCGTGCTAGATCTCAACGTTCTGCTAGGAGTATACCATGTACATAGCTCCTGAAAATAGAGGGGACCGGTTCCATGAAGCGACTTATGCTTTATGCACAGAGCTTTGAAAGAAATCTCCTCTCCACGGGGATCCAGTGCAGGCCATGCAGTAGATGCAAAACAGGTTGTTCAGAAGTGTTCTGGCCACCACATTTTGGAGAGACTGGAGTTTTTTTATTGAGTATTTCGAAATACCTAGATAGAGTGTATGACAGTAATCTAGCTTCGACCCAACTAGGGCCAGCCTTACGGTCTTCTGCATTTCAGCTGAACATCTATCCCCAATTAAAACACAAAAGTGGAAGCCTTAGTCTTTAGCACCCGGGTACTCAAAAGACCATGCTGAAAACAAATGATACATCTACAGACAGGAATGAAAATGGAAGAAAACCAGAACTCCTGAATAAACTTATGATAATGAAATTCCTTTGCACAACATACAAACACATCAGCCAAAGCAAAGTCCTATACCAACATTATCAACGAAGCCACAAACAGAAGCAGAATACTTTTCAAGACAATGAAACACTGATTCAGACCCCTGCCCAACCCACCTATTCCTCATGCCAAAGAAAAGTACAATGCAATCAACCTCTTCTTCAATGACAAAATAAATATGATCACACAGCACATCGACATACCAAGCCTGCTTCATTTCTTACGCCCACCCCTTGCCTAAATTATCCTGCAATTCACTGCCATAATTCACTCCCTAAAAGCCACTTCTTACGAAGATGATGTCTTGTCTTCGTAATTTACCAAAGCTCTCTCTGTGGACTCTCCCTCACCCTTCTCACATTTGGCAATACCTCCCTCACTCAAAACACCTTCCCAGAAGCTCTCAAGACAGGTCAGACTCTTCCACCCCTAAAGAAACATACACAAGACCCGGATCTCCGACCGACCCCTGCCCTCACCACGTCTTCAACAAGGCCGACGCTGTCATCGCACCCCATCTGCGAGACATCATCAACACATCCTTCGACACCACCATCTTCCCTGAGAGCTGGAAACACGCCGAACTCAGCGCTCTACTCAAGAAACCAACAGCGGACCCCACCGACCTCAAGAACTACCGCCCCATCTCGCTCCTCCCGTTTCCAGCCAAAGTCATCGAGAAGACCGTCAACAAGCAGATGGCCGCCTTCCTCGAGACGAACGGATCCCTCGACCCCTCACAGTCCGGCTTCCGAGCCAACCACATCACCGAGACCGCCCTCATCGCCGCCACCGATGACATCCGAGCCCTGATGGACAATGGAGAAACAGCGGCCCTCATCCTCCTAGACCTCTCCGCGGCATTCGACACGGTCTGCCACCGCACCCTAGTACGGCGCCTCAGCAACATCGGAATCCAGGACAAGGCGCTGGAATGGATCATCTCCTTCCTCGACGGAAGAACACAGAGAGTCCACCTACCACCGTACAAGTCAGAGGCCTCCGAAGTCATCTGCGGCGTCCCTCAAGGATCATCTCTGAGCCCCACCCTCTTCAACGTCTACATGAGCCCCCTCGCGGCCATCGTACGCAAACACAACCTCAGCATAATCTCCTACGCCGACGACACCCAGCTGATCCTCTCCCTGACCAACAACCCCGCCGCCGCCAGAGCCAACCTGCACGAAGGGATGAAGGAGGTAGCCGAGTGGATGACGACCAGCCGCCTAAAACTGAACTCGGACAAGACGGAGGTCCTCATCCTGGGACCCTCACCCTCCGCCTGGGACGACTCCTGGTGGCCTCCCGCCCTGGGCTCCGCACCCAAACCAACAGACCATGCACGCAACCTGGGCTTCATCCTGGACGCCTCCCTCTCCATGACCAGGCAAGTCAACAACGTCTCCTCGGCGTGCTTCAACACCCTACGCATGCTACGGAAGATCTTCTGGTGGATCCCCACCGAGACCAGGAGGACCGTCACCCAGGCCCTCGTCACCAGCCGACTGGACTACGGCA
Source organism: Lissotriton helveticus (assembly GCF_964261635.1). NCBI lineage: Eukaryota > Metazoa > Chordata > Amphibia > Caudata > Salamandridae > Lissotriton > Lissotriton helveticus. Next base: position 709,738,773 of record NC_136059.1, on the reverse strand, counting down.
ACGCCCTCTACGCCGGTACCACCGCCAAGCTCCAGAAGAGACTCCAGCGGATCCAGAACGCCTCAGCCAGACTCATCCTCGACATCCCACGAACCAGTCACATCTCCGGACATCTCAGAGACCTTCACTGGCTCCCCGTCAGCAAAAGAATCACCTTCCGCCTCCTCACCCACGCACACAAAGCCCTACACGACCAAGGCCCGAGCTACCTCAACAGCCGAGTCAACTTCTACGCTCCCAAACGCCACCTGCGATCAGCCAACCACGCCCTCGCCGCCGTCCCCCGCATCCGAAGAGCGACTTCAGGAGGAAGGTCCTTCTCCTACCTGCCTGCCAAGACCTGGAACTCCCTCCCGACCGACCTACGCCTGACCCAAGACCACCTCTCCTTCAGGAGGAAGCTGAAGACCTGGCTGTTCGAGCAGTAGCGGCACCCCCCCCCCCCCCCAGCGCCTTGAGACCCTACGGGTATGTAGCGCGCTTTACAAGTGTCATTGATTGATTGATTGATTGACCCTGGCAACCATCCAACTATCAGTCCATCACTCACCTACTATTTCTCAGCAAGATCATTTAAAAAGCACTCAATGTTCATCTCCACATCCTTCAACACAGTTGACCATGTAACCCTCATATGCAATCTAGAGTCTTAAATGAGATTCACCTGCAATATCTTCTGCTGAGTCACCTACTACCTTTCCAACTGACACCAGTTTGTTCACTTGGGCACCTGCAGGGCATTGTTTTGAACCCCAACCTTTGCCACTTTCCAGGTCACTTGAACTCACCTTCAAAACTCTCCTCCTCCTCAAGTAACACATTGACAAAAATACAGACACCATGGTACCAATGCTCTTTTCTGAAGAATGAGAAACCGTCCCTTCTAGAAAGTGGCTTCATAACTGATGTTAAGGCCCTCATACAATTGTATCTGGATAGTGCAAACACCCAGCTCCATGGCCTCCCAGACTCAATAGAGACACTACTTAAGAGAATCGTACACACTATAGAATGTCTTATCCAGGGCAAGAAGAAATATGATTGCATCACCCCCATCCTGGTGGAACTCTTTTGGCTCTCCATAGCTGAAATTGGCTCCCTTAAAGTGTTGATTAAAGTTATGGTTGAATGAAGAATTATCTCTCAATCATGTTATTTTGAAAGATGTCATGTCCCTTGATCAAAGGAGGAAAATTTCCTGGTTAGAATACGTGCACCTGGCGTTTGAAAAACTTGGACGCCCAGGCCTTTTTAACCTGCCATCTTCTATCAGGGTTGAAGATATTAAATGGGCTAAAAAATATTTTATGGAGAATGCAAGGTTAGCCCGGGAGGAAGACGAGTTGACTAAAAAATCAGTAAGATCACATTATATGTTGCTATCCTCCCCTTCCATATTTATTTATTTATTTATTTAGCGATTTGTATAGCGCCTGGTGACCCAAGGGCATCCCCGCGCTGTAAAAAAGGCTGATATCCATTGAGGGAAGGGAAGGGAGGAGGGACATTTATTTCGGGAATAGGTGCGTTTTCAGTTTTTTGCGAAAAACCAGGTAACTGGATTCCAGTCATAGCGCCTTATCTTACCTTTGTTAGCAAACCACTACACAGACATCTTCTTATTAAATTTAGATTTAACCAGAATCCCTACGTGCTGGGCTGCTTCCACCTTTGGAGCACGCCAGAATCCGGAGCCCCATGTAAATGTGATGAATTTTCAACACAGGACACGTTGCACTTTATAATGTTTTGCAGTTTTTTCAGGGAGCCAAGAAATAAATACTTAGTACCTGTTTTAAAGGATGCCGGTTTTATACAAGTTAGACCTGCCATGTTGTACTTACAGTCTTTAGGTAATATCTTCATCACATATTCTGTAGCTAGCTTTTTAGTCGCTGCATTTAGAATCAAGTCGAGACTTAAAAAGGGTAACGTTGTAACTTGATTGTTGATATTTTTGTTCCGTTATTCATGACTGTCTAAAGTGTTGCACATCCTGAAAATCTGTATGTACTTTTTAAATTGTAAATATTACTATGTTTTTATTGGCTTTTATGATTTTAACCAAATCGAATAAAGTGTATTTAGAACTTGAACTTGGCTCTCCATTGCCAGACTGCACCAAACTTTAAAACAAGTCATATTATTTACAAAGCTATCACAACTAGCACCTTTACTTATCCTGCAGACAAGCTGACCATCTCTGTTGGTTGTTGGCACTCTCACAGCCTGGACACTAACAAACTGCAGACACAGAAGTGTACAAAAGAAAAAACAAGGCAGCAGGCCTTTTCCATATAGGTCTGGAACAAAATCACCCTATCGATCAGGACTTCCTGATTGCTGCTTGAATTTAGGAAAGCATTGAAGACTCACCTCTTTAAAAAGCACAACATCATTGTCCATGCATTAACAATCCAAAACCCAGCTACCTATTCTTTCAATCATTGTTTTTAGGCTTCTCCTTAACCCTTTATAGATCTCTGCTGTCTTTTACCTAGGTTAACACTATAGAAATACCATATGCACACAGACATACATACACAGGGGTGTAGCTTCAGGTGTGGTATTTCGGGTATAACAACCTCGAAATAAAGCCTACTTGGCTTGGTAGTTGGGTGTGGGGACACTGAGTGAGGTCTACTATCTCTGTATCAGTTGTTCTCATCCTGAGCCAAGAATAAAACGCAAAACAGTGGCCTTTGATGTAAATGAGAGAGAGATACCCATTTGGTGGCTGAATTTCAAAATGTGAAACTATATAACCTGGACTCAATATAGGCGACAAATTATGTGAACCTAGGCAACTATTTATATCCACTGGGTGTTGAACACTTCAATCTTACTCTAGGTTTAAGAACACTGTGAGAAAGAGAAGGGGCTGCTGTGACATTGAGAGGCAAGCAACAAGAGGCATATGGTGAGGCGATAAGAGGACTAGCTTACAGGCACTGCATGTTGCATGGAAACACGCGGCTTTAGGCCAGTGCGACTGGTGTACATCGTGGTGCCTGCACGCCTCTCTGCTGTTCGCTCTTTTTGCTGTCCACTACCTCCTATACTCCCTCTGGGCCCCCTGCATGTCACAAGCAAAGGCTTCTGTGGCAGACAGGAGGACCTCAGCTGCACTTTCTTTGTGCAGCACGAAGCTAAGCACCAAAGAGAATATTATCTTCATCCTCCACAGTAAACCTTTTCATTATGACAACAAGCACAACAACTCGTGTCAACACAAGGACAGCTCATAGCAAGAGGAAATGGGCTGTAGTATCAGAATGGCTGACTGTATTCTCCATGTATTACAGTTGGAGGCTTGGCTTCAGATGCAAAAATATGCCAAGACATGGTCAGAGATTCTAAAAGGGGCCAAATGAACAACACACAGAACTCACAGATCATAAGAGTAAGACCCAAGGTTCCCTGGGCTGCCCATAAACGGGGATCAAATCCACCAAAATAGTAAATAAGCCCCTCAAGCACACCCCAGCATGGTAATTTCCATCAACATGGGCACCCAAAAACCCTAAACCCGGAATTCCGTGGGGGGAGGGAGTGGTTTGTCAGACCCTCCCAAAACTTGGTTTCTTCAAACCCCATCCAGTTTCTCAAACCAAAATGACTGTGGAAAAGGTGGAAAGTGCAATGTCTCCTCCTCGCAAGTGTAGACTTAACCCCCCTAGGACACAAAGGGGGACCTACCCTAGATTGGAACTCAAGCAGTCGGAATGGGCAGAGTACAAGCAGGAAGAACTCCTTGCTGACCCCACTATTACCTCTCCCCCTTTGGGTACAGAGGACACAAACAACATTTCTCACAAGCCTCTCAACTCTGCCACCAGTGCAAATGATAACCGCTGGCCTACACTGTTGAAATTCCATTGTGCAATCACTCAAATCTTACTCAGAAAAACTAGAGATTCAAGTGGATCTCTTAAACACCCTAGCGGTGTTTGTGTTAGGAATAGATGACACTTTGGATAAGCTCAACAACCTCATTATACCAGTGCAAGGGTCATCGATGCTGCCAGACTCCTTGGCATCCCCTGAGCCAGGAAAATGCACCTGCTCCCCAATCCTTAATAAATTATCAACTTTGCCGTAAGTTCATGCATCTATCATTACTGGCCTGAAGTCTCAAGAAACTCGAACAATAATGCCATCAGTGCACAGGAGCAGTGATGGAAGCAAGTCTGTGGAAGAGCCCACTAAATCGGCCCTAAACGTCTCTTCTTCCCCACGCTCCAACACATCTTCCACTGTAGACTGTCAAAACATCAAAGAGGGGTTTCAAAACACACCCCCATTGGCTTAAATTTTTTCAAATGCCTCAAATTGCACTCAGAGCTCTGAACTAGAGAACCCACTCCAATCATTGCATTCAATGTGGGGCTCACATAAGATTTTGTGCATTGCAGATATACACTTGTACCCCAGTAGGGTGCATCACCTACAAGAACAAGTGCATGGTAGCACAAAACCACGGTAGTGGAAACCTCTAAAATCTCACATATGGTGGACAGCGCTGCTCTCATAGTACAACACAGCCCTTCTGGAGAAAGCTCTTCAGCATCAGCATTAACAATCGTGTCCCAAAGGAAACCTCCTACAAAACAAGAGTGCAAAAGACTGCGGAAAGCTAGGAACAAAAGATAATAAGGCAGACAACAGTCATTGATCAAACATCTACCAAAAAAATAACAAAACAAGTACAATCTTTAAGAAAAGGGACAAAGCACCTAAAGGTACACTCCAGGCTGCAGCCTCAACAGGTGAAACCTTTCCACATTCAAAACAGATATATGGCAGGTTGCACAGGTACAGGTCTCCACCAACATGCCTTGGTCACAAACTAAAGTCGCTTGGACCTTGGAAAACAGTAACCCTTCATCGGAGTGGTAGATTTCTGAGGGTTCACTGTCAGAATATTGATGTAAAAAATATAGAAGTAGAAAATATAGATGAAAAAATACAGAATGCAAAAATACTGACTCCCTATACTTAAACAGGTAAGTACAAAAATATCGAAGAAACCTATTGATGTAAAAACTAGAGTTGTACAAAATATATATATATATATATATATATATATATATATATATATATATATATATATATATATATATATATATATATATATATATATATATATACTAGTAGCCCGCCCCAGCGTTGCCTGGGGCAGAAAGGGACTGGGGCAGTACACCCGCTCCCGCCCGACCCCCTCCCGCACCGACTCCCTTCCGCCCCGACTCACTCCCGCCCCGACTCACTCCCGCCCCCCTCTCGCCCCGACTCACTCCTGCCCCCCTCCCGCCCCAACTCACTCGCGCCCCCCTCCCGCCCCGACTCACTCGCGCTCCGACATTTTCCTTTACTGCTGCCTCCTTCTTGCCTCCCCCTGCATCACACAGTCTCGCACTGAACTTTCCCTTTCCTTACCTGTGCCGCCGCTCCTCACTGCACAGCCGCTCGTCACTGCACCACCGCTCCTCCTTCGTCATCATCACGCACGTCGCGTCGCGGTCATCACGCACATCGCGTCGCGGCCAGCACTAGGTCCCGGCCGGCGCTACTTTCAGGGGACTACTTTGTTTACAAACTTAATTTTTTTTATTTACTTTTTAAAAAAAATTTATATAGCCTATGTCCATCTACACACCCTGACATTTTCATAGATGTATCGGGTGTGTAGATTGGCGCTGTGGTTCCCGAGTTTGCCTAGCCAAAAGGTGCAAGTTCTCTCTTTATAATAGTAGTATAGATTCACTGAAAAAACCATAGGTTTCACATCAGTTATAGTTAGGAATTAGTATTTAAAAAACCTATCAAATTCACTGAAAAAACCATAGGATTGACACCAGTTATAGTTAGCTGGAAATTTTACTCGCATAAAACCAATGAAATTCCCACGTTATAGTTAGTTGGACTCACTATAACTTGCGCGTGCAATGCACTGCTGATGACATCACATATTACATCACTCATGACATGGTCAGTGACATCACTGATGACACCATCCAGTGAATGTGTGTATTTAAAAAAAATAATTATGTGTTATATATGTATATGTAAAAGTTGATGGAAGAATAAATGTTTAAATAAGTGTTTACATGGATGTTTTAAAAAAAAAAATGTGATTGGTTAACTCGCTTATTAAGTGTATCTTAGTGAATACATATATTAGTGAGTAATGTTTAAATATTTAAATATATGGATTAGTGTTTCACTTTGTGTATAAGTGGCTGCATGGGTTGGTGAGTAGCTACATGTGTAGGTATATGGGTTATTAGATGATTTTCTTAGTATCAGTATAAGTATTTGTATGGTTTGGTGGGGGTATTACTTAGCACATAGATGCATGGATGACTGACTCTCTCTTTGTATGTGTTTTGAAGACAGCATATGTGCAGGACTGTATGGGTGCATGAGTGTGTATATGTGTGTGTTAGTGAATTAATGACTGTCTCACTAGTGTCTTTATCAGTAACTACATATGATTTAATCTAATATATGTGAATATTGATGTATATAAGTGAGTATATGTGAGAGTGAGGGATTGTAAGAGTTCCTGTTTAAATAAGTATGTGTTTCTATAAGTGATTGTTTAAGAAAGTAAGTATGTGTAAGTTTCCTTAGAAGTAAAGTGGTAGTGTGTGTATAGCTGTATATGCAAATAAATGGATGTTCAATAGTTTATTTGCATGTGTGAGTATGTGTGAGAGTATCTTTTGGATGACTGTCGGTGTGTAAGAGGATGTATAGGTGTATCACTACATATGATGAGTGAGTATATGTATGAGTGACTATATAGAATTGTTGGTGAATGAGTGGATGTGTATATAGATGGTGAAATTATTGAATTGGTTGTTGTAACTGGTATGGATATCTCCATTTTTTTGAACATTTTAGTTTCTATTTTTGAATATGTGTTTCAAGGGTTACATTACAGTGAAAAGAGGTCTGTCACTCTGTCACAAGGATGGTGTCATCAGTGATGTCATGAGTGATGTCACTGACCATGTCATGAGTGATGTAATATGTGACGTCATCAGCAGTGCATTGCACGCGCAAGTTATAGTGAGTCCAACTTTCTATAACGTGGGAATTTTATTGGTTTTATGCGAGTAAAATTTCCAGCTAACTATAACTGGTGTCAAACCTATGGTTTTTTCAGTGAATTTGATAGGTTTTTTAAATACTAATTCCTAACTATAACTGATGTGAAACCTATGGTTTTTTAATAGCAAATCTCTATAGGTATGAAATGTAATATTTTTTATAATGAAGTTATACTATTTTTTTGTAAGTTTTTTTTATTTTTGTGCCTTGGAGCGCTCCCGGGGCGCGTACCGATGCGCTCACTGGTAAGCGCAGTGCTACGGCGTGCCCCGGGTCGCGTACTGGTGAGCGTCCCGTTAGCGCTATTCCCGCAAAGGAAAACAACATCGTGAAGTATCGCGTAGCCGCGTGATGCGTCATATGACGCACAGCGTAAGCGCACCCAGAAGCACGCGAGCGCATACGATCGCGCAACGTCCTGACGCGCTTACGCAGAGGGCCCCCGGGCGCGCCCCGGGGCGCGACTAGGGGCGCGCCCCGGGGCGCGTAGCGTAAGCGCGTCGGGTCATGTGATCTGAAAATAACACTTTTCATTGGTGCAGATCAGTTTTGGTTTCCAAATGATGAAAGCCTGGATCATGTGACTTGAAAATAACACTTTTCATTGGTCCAGAACAGTTTTGTTTTCCAAATGATGAAAGCCCCCACCTTTTTTCCTTATTCTGACTTTATCCTTTGACTGAGGAAGACCTGTTTGGAGATCTGTCCCTAATCTTTTGTACTTTAAAATGGCTACAGTAGCAGCAGCAGCTGGAGCATCTGCACCACCACCACCACCACCACCAAGAGGACCAGCACAACATTACATTGGTGGTCAAGAAGAAGAAGAAGAGGAGGAGGAGGAGGAGGAGGAGGAGGGAAGAAGGACATTCCTGCCAGAAGACAATACCCCATATAGGCCAAAGGAGCACATTGTATGGGAGTTTTTTCCATCCCAGAGGGCAAGAAGAAAGTGAATGCGCCCAAGGTGACTTGCCGAATCTGTGGCTCAGAACTTTCAAGGGGGAACCCTAATAAAAAATATTAATTTGGTAATTACACCATGATTCGGCATATGCAGCGGAAGCATCCCAACAACTATTCTGCTGCAGAGATCAGAGAACTGGCCAGTAACACTCCCCAATCTTCACCCAGCACCTCCAAAAGAAAGCAACCCACTCCATCGGGACCAGAGACAAGAGAGATGATGCCAATTATACAACCACGGTTTGGTGAATTCAGGGTCACTTGTATTTTTTGTGGTAAGACCATCAGCTATGGTGAGCAGAGCGTAAAGCTCATCGTCCTTGCTGGTGACAACCACAATTGCCCCAAAAAACCCTACTTTTTTCATGATTTTTCTTTGCTCCAGTTGAGCCGTTTACAATTCCCTGTTTTTTGTTTCTCACCATAAAAAATACAAACAAAATATAAAACTGTTCAGAAAAGCCAAAAAAAAGTAAACAATGTTCAAAAAAACACTAAAAAAATATAAAACAACAAAAAGAATAAAAAAACAGTTCTTTTTAGAACTACCTCCAATTTATAAAAAAACGCTACATTTTTTAAAAACTCTGTCAATCTTTTTTCCTTAGGGTACGCGCACCGGGGCGTGCACCCAAAGAAATAGGAAAAAAAAATAATGGAGTGAGCATGAGGAAAGGAGACAGAGAGAGTGATGTTAAGAGAAAGAGAGCTAGAGGGAGCAACACAGAGGGACTGTGTATTACATAGTAAGACAGAGAGAAGGTGTAATAGGGTGTAAGTGAGAAAAAGAAAATGAATAATGGAGCGAAAGAAGTAAAGAGAGAGGAAGAAAACTAAAGCAGAGGTACCGGGAGAATGTGAGTGGGTGTTGAAAGTAAAGAGAAGGACAGTAAAGGATGGGGAATGAGGGGTAGTGACGGAACCGGAGTAAAGAAACAACGGTGATGGAGGGTTAGAAAAGAGCAGTGAGTGTAAGTAAAGAGGGGTGAAAGAGGGTGGATAAAAGTGAATAAGGGTAAGACATGGGGAGTGAGAGAGAGAAAAGAGAGAGAGAGTAAGGGAAGGAGTGACTAAAAGGTAGTGAGTGAAGCAGCAAAGAAAGGTAAGTGAGAGAGTGTGGGTGAGTTGTAGGGAGTGAGCATGACAAGAGAGTATTGACAGAATGAGGGGACAGAGACAGCGACGATAAGAGAGACATAGTGAGGGAACGGAAGTGAGGAACTGTGAGAAGAGATGGACTGAGAGAAGGAGTGACAGGAGTAAAGTAAATGATTAAGGGAAAGGGAATGAGTGAGGGAGCAAAGGAAGGGAACAGAGGGTAAGGGAAGTAAAGCAGGGGGACTGAAAGAAGTTGAATGTGGGAGGGGAGTTAGGGAAAGGGGAGTAATCATGGAGGATAAGAATAAGTGAGGGAAGCAGAGTAAAGAAACAGGAGTGAGGTAGGGAGAGAAAATAGTAGTGAAGTTAAATCAAAGGGTGATGACAAACTACATTTTTCTAGTCACACTTACCATATAATTAATGTAACTTTAATTACATTTTTTACTACACTTTGTATCTCTTAAAGAGAGAAGAAAAAATAAGTTATAATTAGTAAAATATATATTTTAAAATAAAAGATACAAATGAAGAGGTTAAAAATCATAACAGTGTATTAAGAAATAAAGTAAGAGTGAAGGACACAGAAAGGGAAATAAAGTAAGGTAGAAGGAGAAAAAGAGGGAAAAATAAATAGAAGGAGAGCAAATTACTAAGAGTAAGGCATATAGATTCACTAACAGAGAGGAAGAGAAGAAGAGAGAAATGAACTGAAGGTAAGAAAGATACTAAAAGAATGTAAGTTAGCAAAACTAAATCCGGAAACAGGAGCAAGTAAAAAGATAATGACTGAGAGGGAAATGAGTCTAATTAAGGATGCATTTAGAAGAATGAGGAATGGAAGATAACTGCGAGTAAGTGAAGCAGATGGGAGAGTGGGTTAGTTATAGTGATAAAGTGCAACAATACTGGTGAGTGAGTAAAGAGGAATTACTAAAAGAGCAAAAGAGGAAAAGACGGAAAAGGTAGGTAAAACAGAGAGACTGAAAGCTGAAAAGTGATGCAAGGGAGAGAGGGGATGCAGACACTTGAAATGGAAATGAGGGGTTGTGAAAGAAGTGCAGTAAACGAATGGATTTGAAATAAAGTGAGAGAAAGGCAGTGTGAGTGAGTAAAGAGAGCTGAAACAGAGAGGAAAAAGGAAAGTGAGTGTGAGACAATGGGAATACAATATAAATTACACAATACAAACTATAGAATAATTCATACAACATGTTAGATAGTTTATTTTTGCTGTTCTCAGAACATATTGATTTTCACTAAAATCAGTAAGTTCAAACTATTCATCATATTACAGCGGGGGAAAAAAACACAATCAAAAATATTGTGTTTAAAAAAAACATATAAACTTACAAATCACATATGTACACAAATTTTTGATTCACTTACTTTTCCTTTAGGCTAAATAGTACATCATGAAGGTCCTTTTCATTGGAAGGTACTCTGCTGTTCTTTAAAAAATCCATTTCATCGACTCTCTAGAAAAAAAGCTCCAAGAACATCTGAAATAGGTTTCAATGTTTGCATATACTCCTTCTGTTCAGTCATGACTCTTTCCTCATTCCTTCACCTTTCCTTAAGGCCAAATAGTGTCAGATGTATCAGTATATTTTCAAATTACTTAAAACAAACTCTAAAATTACCGTTTTCCCGACGTTCTGAAAGAAAGGCTCAAACAAAATTTTCACAATATTTAAATATTCATAATTCCAGCTCTGGCTCTCTCATGTTGAACATTTCCTATAATACTGATATCACTTACTATGCGATCCACTTGCCGTACCTTTATGAGAACTATAATTTTTATATTATCTTCATCACTTTTACTCACAATATAATTTTAAACAGCAAACTAACTTTTATTAACTGCTCCCGTCTTCATAGGGCAAATACCTTTACTTAAATTTTGGTGCTAAAAACACTAGGTATGAATTTTTTAAGTCAAAAGGCAAACGTTGTTTGAAAGTCAAATGAGTGTCATTACACATAGTCCAACCTTTTCGACATTTTAAATAGCATGTGTAATGCCCTGATGTTGTTCAAGGACCGTCATGATAAATAATAGCTACAGTTGCAAAAGTTCTTCCTGATATTGAAAACTGAGAAGCCACGAAATTTTTAATAGAAGTTGCCAATTTACTTCCATCAGGTCTACATCGTTGAAACATTAAAATGACATACTGACCATAGTTTTGTGCAATATGGTCAAGTAACACGTAAAAGTTTTGAATGAATCCACTATTTTATTTTTGAATTTTTCAAAGCAAGGATATTGGTTATTCTCCAATCCATTATACATTATGCATAATGTATAATGGATTGTGAAAATTTTGTTTGACCATATTGCACAATTCTTATGGTCTGACAAACTAAAAATAATTAGTGGTGACAGTACTGGCATTCTGTTTGTTCATTGCCATTGATAAGAAAGGCTAAAAAGATTTTTCTATATCTACATCAAACATATACATTAAAAATTCCTGACAATCCTGCTGAATATTCTGTGAAAATTGATTTTGACCAGAACATATGTCTAGAAGATTTCGAATTTCTGAAACACTTTCTATTTTTGCTCTATCACTGCTACATTTCTCAAACACAGAATTAAAAAAACAGCAGAATGTTTGATCCCGATTTTCAACAATCTGTTCTTGTAAATTTTGAAGAAAAAAAACAACATTAACCACTACATTAGCAAAGCAGTTGACACCAGAACTGTTTTCAAACTGAAATCCAACAACATCTTCAACAGAATCCTTTTTCCTTCTGCTTACAATTACAGTTTCATCTACTTTTTGTCTTTTTGCTACTACCTCACTGCAATTATTCTCATTTTTTCGGCCTACCACACGTTTTTCAAACAGAGAATATTGAGGCAAATGTGGAGCATACTCTCTTCTTAACCTATTGTATTCTTTAACACAATCTAGATCTGCACACATTTTTGTTTCATCACACTCAATCAAGTACAATCCTGATAAAGTTCTGACTTGTGATAATGCCACATATGCCATACCCTCTTTAAACACAGAACTTCCAATGTTCACCAAAGCACTATCTACACTTAAACCTTGAGATTTATGGATTGTCACCGCATATGCCAAACAAACAGGAAACTGTTTTCTGCGAACATATCTTTCACAAGCAAAAATCTAGCTGAACAACGACAAATTTGTTCTATTTCATCAATGCCATCAAATTTTATTTTAAAAATTTCAATTCCATCTCTATTTTTGTAATTCACAAAATCAACAACATGACCCATTGCTCCATTTACCAGACCTCTTTCAACATTTAAAATCCTTCTCAAAATGATATGACAATTTAAACACACATTCAGAGTCTTTTCAAAACCAGCAGTTTTAGATATAGTCTTCTCTAATTAATCCAATTTTGATTTCAAATTTTCAGACAAAATAATTGTTGCTCCCATATGCTCTATTTTAGCTATAGCTTCCAGTTTCACTATCTCTTCATTTTCTAACTCTAACATTTTGTTGTTGAACATGGAACATTCTTTCAGAGTTGGCATCAAACATATGCCAGATTTCTTCTCGTTAATTTTCTTAAAAATATTCTCTGGAAGAATATTTTCATTTGGGTACAAATTTGAAATTAATCGTCCATGTAAAGCTTCTTTCCCACGCTGACTTACTTTTCCGATTCTTACATCTTGTAGAATACTTTTATAATCTTCATCCTTTGCCTGCCGCATATTTTGGAGTAGTTCTGCATATTTGAAATTTAACCATATATTAACGTTTCCAATGCTTCCTAGGCACTTCCTGGTATCTTCATGTGTGACCATTTTAAACACTGGTTGTCCTTTCACTGGAGTCAACTGCAGTAGATCTCCAAAAACAATAATGTGTTTCCCTCCAAATAACACATCATACTCTGGTCTAATAATTTCTTGCATTCTCAAATGCACAAAAGCAAGCATTAGATTTGAGACCATGCTTACTTCATCAATGATAGGAAGTTTCATTTTCTTCAGGACTCTCGAAACTTCGGAATACGCATCTCCAGATAGCTTGTGGATTGCCATTTTGTTATCATGCTCCACTGGCAGCATCAGTAAACGATGTAAAGTAATCCCTTTAATATTATGTGCTGCCAGCCCTGTTGGAGCCGTAACAACACAAGATAGCGGTGATTCAGTCCTTTTCTGCAGATAAGTTGCAATTGCTTTAATCAGAAAACTTTTTCCAGTTCCCGCTTCTCCACTCACGTACAGTTGGACAGGCTTAAATGATGTACATGAGCACTCTTTTTTCTCATGACTGAATCCATGTTCAATCTGTTCTGTGACTTCATCATATATCTGCTTCTGCTCAAGGTTTAGTTGTTTCACCAAATCTTCTAAGTTAACTACATCATCTTGAGCTTGTTCCATAGCTCTTTCCACCTCATCCATGGCTGTGGCAGCTTCATTTTGGATAATTGGTCCTCCTAGTGGATCCTGACTCAATGAAGTAGAACTCTGACTGTTCTGAGAACTGTCTCTAGCAATCTCTACAGCAATTGTGGCTTCTTGCTCTATCTCTTCGTTCAACATTTGCAGATAATTTGTAAAAACAGGACATTCTATGGTATCCTTGGTTACATTAAAAGAATCTTCGTAACAGAGAAAATCTCCAAGTAGTTGCTCTTCTGTACGCCATGGCTTAAAGAGTTGCAAAAGAGCTTAATAGTAAAATTCCCTTTTCTCTGGATTTTCGCAACTCAATTTTCGATGATTAATCAAATGGCCTTTTCTCTGCTTCACTAGACATCCTTCACACCCAATGACAGCATATATTCCATTATTGATATCTTCTCTGATGTTCCTCTTATAAATATATCTTTGCAGAACTTCATAGAGACAAGCGTTCTCAAGGTAAGAACTTCTATTTGGATAGTATGTATCCAACATGTTTGTCTTAAAAATATCTGTACTTTCTGGTTCTTTCTCCGCCAAATACTCTATTTCTTGTACAGATTTCAAAACTCGGTTTCGTGTTGCAGCAAGACCTAGACTCACCCAAATGATGGTTCTAGATTTGGCATATAGACTTGCTGATGACAATCGATCAGAAGATTCATATGCTCCAATTTCTCGATGTGACAACATCTTCAGACTGTAACTGTATAATTTCTTGCTTAGACTCTTTTCATTTGAAATGTCCTCCCACATTTCCTTCAGTTCTGTCTTTTCTTTTTTTGTGATGTAAGATGTCACACATCTAGCCACAGCAATAGAGTTGTCAGCACCGAACTGAATATCCATGTTAGCATTCCACATGGACAAAATCACTGGGTTGTAGTCGTTGATGTACTTGGACTCTTCTTTTCTTTTTAAATTGTATGTATTTTTTGGTGATTTCCTCGTCACAGTATGTCGCAGAGAAGACATCAAATTATTTACTCTTACTTTAGAAATCACTGGTCGTGGAAACGCGAAACAACATTTTGTATAGAACTTGTCCTTGTTTCTGAATTTTCGACGACAGTACTTTCCACAACGATGGGATTGAAAGCGTAAAACTTGTTGCCTTAAACTGTTTTCTTCAGAAGTTTTCGGAACAGCACATGTTGAATACTCTTCAATGAAGCTCATCACTGTCTCATCCGAATCTGTTCCAAATTTGGGTGCATCTTTAATCCACAACAACATATGTATATGAGGAGCACCTCTCGCTTGATACTCCTTTCTCCAAAAGAAATCCAAAACCTCTCCAAGGGGAGGATTTTTTTTGTTGGTAATAAAAGACATCATAGCTTCAAATCTATGATTGAAATATCTGCATACATTCACTGGATCCAAAGAACACAGTTCTCCAGCAGTTTTGAATTCTATATTTTGTGTATTTGCATTTGCCTCTCGTAGAAATTGAAGTAAGTCGGCTCATGCATACTCAGCACAGCTAAGAGTGAGGAACCATGTAGGAGTTCCTAAGTTTCTTAGCATACATTTCAATTCCCCATGACGATGGTACCAATACTCATTTGTACCATGCTGACATGCCATGAGATTGATTAGATGAGTTTCCAAAATATTATCTTGCAGATTGACTTTCTCCATAAAGTCCCTCGCCGAAACATTTTACAGATGTGCTCCACTTTTCAGTATATGGTTTACTGCATAAGAAAGCCCAGACAAGTCACTTTCATACAGTAGATGAAACAAATATGGAATGCATTGACGAAACCTTGGATCTTCAGCATATAATCTTAAAGTTTGATAATCAGATGCAGGAATTTGAAGTGGTCGATCGTCATATCGTCCACCTCGACCTGTTGGAAATAAATGTGGAAAACAACGAGCTTCCAAACTTTCTTCCCATACACTAATGGGACTTCCTTTTGCTGCTTTCATTTGAAACAAGTCAATTGCATTCCCCATCACTTCTTTGGAATGCAAAGGATGAACAGTATAATGTTCATATATTTCTTCACTTCTAGACACATCAACTTTTTCAATTTGGCAAGCTGAACAATCACTGTCTTCATCTGCAGCTGTTTCCTCTGCTCCAACACATACATGTTTGTAGTACTCATTGTTTTTGACCAAATACAATGTTGCCTTTTTGACTTTCCTAACATCCACTAAATCTTGCCAGATTGTCTTACTCTTTGTCAGAACCCCATTAACTAGAATAACCAGAGGTTCCTCTTCCACTTTCTCTACACCAATTGTATCAATATTTTTCTTGAAATCTAGAGGCAAATAAACAACTCTTCCCTTTAATCCTCTCTGTAAATCTGAAGGAGGCAATTTCCCTATCTTAGGCTCCATGCGAACAATTGCATGAAAAGGATGGACACATTGAATCTAAATAGACTCATATGTATTTAATCCATCAATTCAGGAGGAATGTCTACCAACTCCAGATTATTATGAACAGCTCTAGCAGGCATTCTGTTTTGATTTAATTTATCATAACAATATTTACAAATACGCTGATCAGAACTCAAATCAAAAGAATTCTCCACCCACAAATAAGTGGCAAAATCCTTCCACTCATAATTATTTATCTTTTCACTTTTTACGTATAAATCAACTAATCTAGTTTGATGCTTATAATGAGTTCGTCGACAACACACACAAGTAAAATTCGGCCTTTCACTTGATTTCACCTTAAACCTGGTAATTTCCTGGTCAAACTTTTCTGTACTTGAAATCTTTACATTGTCTTCCACATTACCTTGAATTTCTGTGTCAATTTCCACACTGTCACCAAAATAACAAATCTCAATTTCTTCACAAATGTTCTTCACATCTAATTCAGTTCCATGCAAAAGAGCACTGTTTAATTGTTTAAGTTTAAGTGCTGGACTTTTTGCATAATACAACCTTCTCACTAATTTCCTCATTTTGTTATGATGCACTGCTAACATCCTAAAATGATGAAAAACACTCTGACAGACTTTTCTAGAAAGACAAGCCAGTGAATGCCCTTGCAAACCTGTGTTTTCTCTCACTCTACAAGGATCTAAGTCTTGCAACATCTTCATTTTCTGTTTTAGACTTTTCTTACTATATGTACGTAAGAAATTACAAAACAAATTGATTGATTCCTGTCGCACACTACAAATAATACTACACTTCCAAGTGTACACTGGACCCTTAGTACGTCTCCCTAAAACTTCTTTAGTTAACACCTCCTCTGGTTCTCTAGGCACAAGTTTCTCTTTTTCAATCGGACAACCGTCTTTCACCTCATATGCTCGACCACTGGTGTCAACTGCATGCACTAAATCATTCTCCTGGTAGTAACTCTCCTCATTGAAAAATGGCTCACAACTTGAACTGTGCATCCATTCTCCAGAAAAAAATTTACACAAATTAGTCCGATTACTTACTCTTTTCCATCTACTGTTTGATTTGAAAACATCAATTGTCTTGTTAAGTGTCCTAATTCTATTGATTATTAAAATAAATAACTTTTTCTTAACTTCAAAAGCCTGATCAACAATCTTCTCTACACTTTTCTTTTTCTTATAAAAAGCAGATATCTGATTACCTTTTTTAATATTTTTTAACAAATTTAAAACCACCCTATTGCGAAACATTCGTTTACGAATGTCCCTAAATTGGTTTTGCCTTCTATTCCTATACATATAATTCTCTCCTGCTCCAGTACTAACATTTTTTGGGGGCCTCTCCTTCCTTTTCAAATTTGCTCTCTCCTTCTGTTTTTCTACATTCTGTCCAACATTTTTTTTGATCTACATATGTTCCGTAAGAAAGACTTAGTTGTCTTACCAGGAGCTTTTTTCCTGTTTTTTGAAGTATTTGTTGTAGAGGAGTACTGTAATTCCGTTGCTGTTTTTGATTTTTTCCGCTTCACATCTTTTCTTCTCCTCTGCCTTGAGGGCATATTTCCTTACTATTGAAATCTTGATTTCAATCTGTGGTAAAGAAAAAAATAACACATTATAGACCACTATTACCAAACAACAAAGCAATGACAATAAGCCAACGGTCTATTCTGGGTTACATATGAGGTGAGGATTGTCCAGGGGTGCAGAGGAGGTGAGGTCTTGTGGTATCTTCCACACAATAACCCCCGGCGCCTCGCATGTAATGGAGCTTCCCTCGCGGTGACATCACTTAGAATGTCACCGCGACAGGCGTTCCAAGGCGAGCGCCGGGGACTTCGTGAGAGATGAGGCTGTGGCTGAGGTCGCAGGAGATGTAACGCTACGAATAAAGACTCTCCGTTCTAATACCTTTGAGTCTGTCATTAATCTATAACCGGATTTCACACTGGCGACGAGGGTAAACCTGCCTGCGACCTCAACACGCCTGCGAGGAGAAGCCCAGCTGACTGCGTCGCACGGAAGCAAGTGTGACGGCAGACCTGACGTGGGGATGCCCAGCTGACCGCGACACACGGAAGCGAGTGTGTCTGTAGGCGTCCGATCAGCAGTGGAAGGCAGTGGTGACTGCTCTGCGGGACATCGGGTGACTGACAGCAGAGAGCAGGCTCAGCGTAGTGAAGGCGCGGACTGCCGGGTCATCGTTGGAAGTAAGGCGATTCCACACACACGGCGCGCACCCCAGCAGCACCCTTGCGGGTCGCGTCCAGCGGGCGTTGGCATCTACTGCACGTTTAAGGGGACGTGACTTTTCGGCCTGGCATGCGGGGAAAGACGTACACCCGAAGTTGAGGTACGAGGGCGAGCTCCTTTCAGGAGCGCACAGAAGGTAGCGTGCATGATTGGCGGTCGCAGTTTAATCCCGCCGCGTCTGAAACTGACTGAAACATAGCGCTGCGGGGAACAGGCTCGGCGGTGTGAACACAGAGTGCAGGACGTTGGAGGGCACGAAGGAGGAGCACGGGAGCGCAGCTAGTCAGACAGCGTCTGGTGCGCAGCCTGTCTGCAATACCGTATAACACCGTGATCGAGCGGCAGTGTGGCTGGGAGAGGAGACAGGAATGTGAGGGGAATTAGCCGCGTTCATTGCAGCAAGAGTCGTTGACTGGAAGGTGGTTCACACTGGTAGTGTACAGCCGGATGTGCTTAGAGACCCGAGACTCTCCTGCCTCACGTGACTGGGTTAAGCCAGACTTCATTGAGCACAAGGACAGCGTTTCAGGGTGCAGCAGGTGCAGTCAGCATCACAGCCACCACAGACACACACCCTGGAGTGTTTGCACCTCAACCCCATACGTAGAAAACTGTGCAAGGATTTCCTTTTGTCTGCCTGTGGTAGTGTATCTGAGGGGATTTCAGGATAAAGAATGTGTACTCTTTAAGGCGCATGCTAACCCACCCTTATTTATCTCCTCAGTGAAATTGTGCCTAGCGGGTGGGTGTTTTCTCAGGGCGTTAGCAGGCGATAGTTTACACGCAGCATGCAGAGTGTGACCCCTCCACCCTTTTTCTTGACCACCCCAGGGGATCCCAATATCCAGTGGAAGAAATGGAAAAAGGTGTTTGTTAATTATGCCACTGTATGTGGGCCGAACCTGGGTTTGGAGAGGAAGGTTGCGTTATTAGCCTATTATCTTGGTGCGGAGGGTGAGGAAGTCCTAGATCATCTCCCGGAATTAGGGGCACAGGAGTCTAGAGGTCTCAATGAGTTTGAGGTGAGCCTCAAGAAGTTAGACTTGCACTACCTTCCCAAGACTAGCACGATTATGGAGAGGTACCACTTTGGGAAGAGGACACAAAGAGAGGGAGAATCGATAGAGGACTTTGTATCTGAGTTAAGGAAGTTAGCCGCCACTTGCAAATTTGGTGGAGCAAGCGAAGAAAGAATCAGGGACCAATTTGTTTTGGCATGTAGAGTGGAACGAGTGCGTGAAGAGCTATGGCTCAAGGATGACCCGCCACTCCGGGAGGTGCTCATTGTAGCTAAGCAAGTAGAGCATATGCTTCAGTGCGTCAAAGAAATAAAGCAGGATGCAGGGGAGAAGAAAAATGAGGAAAAGGCCAGTGTCAGTGAGGTAGAGACTGAATGTGAGACTGTGTCAGTAGTCAAGGGCCAGAAGGTAGTGAGTAAAGAATACAAAGAAGGTAGGCCGGGGGGAGCGTTTAGAGGTACATGCTATAGATGTGGCAAGCAGGGGCACCTAGCTAACGACAAAGAGTGCCCTGCTCTCAGGTTCACGTGCAACAAGTGTGGGAAGAAAGGGCATTTCAAGCAGTACTGCAAGAGTGGGCAGGGAGTCGGCAGGCAAGGTAGGGACAGGACGAATGTAGTGTGCGACGAGATCGTTGTACAGGTACAGGATGTACTAGCCTCCAGTCCCAGCAACCCTGTGTGTGCGGAAATTGTGGTGCAGGTTGAGGGAGGACAGGTCACCAGTCCCAAAGACACCATAAAGGTTGGGGAGGTGGAGATGGAAGCATTGTTTGACTCCTGTTCCAGAATAACTATTATTAATGCCAAAGAGTTCTCACGTGTGTCTAAGGGAAGGATTACCTTGAGAAGAATGGATCTTAGGCCAGGGGGGTACGCTGGTCGCCCCATCTCCATGAAGGGCTATTTCCTTGGGAAAGTAGAATACAGCAACAGAACTACAGTCTCCAAGGTGTATGTGTCCACGGTAGGAGATAACATTTTGGGGTGGCAGGCACAGAAAGAGTTAGGGGTCTATCTGAATCCTAACTGTGATCCTCAGATTCTTATACAAGAGATCACTGAACGCAAAGCAGAGGTGGTGACAGAATTCCAAGAGGTGTTCAGGGAAGAACTAGGGTGCCTAAAGAACTACTGCCACAAAATAAGACTGAAGGAGAACGCCAAGCCCGTCGTAGCCAAAGTCAGGAAACTCCCCATTGCTATCCAGGAGGAGGTCAAGTCTGAACTGGAGAAACTGTGCAAGGCCGGAGTCATCGAACCAGTGGAAGCAACTGAGTGGTTGGCCCCCATTGTCGCAGCCAAAAAGAAGGATGGGTCGGTCCGGCTCTGCATAGACTTAAGGGCGTTGAACAAGGAGGTCGTGGTTGACCGCTATCCCTTACCCAACATCACCCAGATGATGAGCATGCTTGAAGGTGCCAAGGTATTCTCTACCCTCGACCTCACCTCAGCATACTTCCAAATAAGACTACACGAGGAGTCCCAAGAACTCACAGCATTTGTGACACCCATGGGCGCATACAAATTCAAAAGAATGCCATTCGGGCTGGTCTCAGCGGCCGCTGTGTTTCAGAGGATCATGGGCAACATGCTGAAGGGCATCCCAGGCGTCATGTGCTACCAGGACGACGTACTCGTATTTGCAAAAAACCACGAGGAGCACGATGGCAGACTGAGATGTGTGCTAGAGAGGTTTCAGTCTCATGGCCTCACAGTGAAAAGAGACAAGTGTGTGTTTGGCTGTGCTGAACTAGACTTCCTGGGACACAAGGTGACGACTGAGGGTATCTGTCCGAAAACTGAATTGCAAAACACCATCGTGAACCTGACACCCCCCAAGGGCAAGGACGAGATTAAGTCATTCATGGGGATGTTGGAGTTTTACGGGAAGTTCATAAGGAACCTGGCGGGGAGAACATATGCCATCAGGTTACTGCTGAAGAAGGAGAATGAATTCCAGTGGAGTCAAGAGTGCCAGAGGGAATTTGAGGACGTAAAGAAGGCACTCGCAGAGGCCCCCAGTTTGAAGTCGTACATACCCAACCGGGCAACCATAGTCACCACCGACGCAAGTGCGAAAGGGTTAGGGGCTGTCCTCACCCAAGTTGGAGATGAAGGAGAAGAAACCATAGCCTTTGCATCGAGGTCACTATGTCGGGAGAACAGCGGACACCCTACATTTTGGTGCTAGTAGATCTGTACTCCAGGTGGCCAGAGATAAAGTTTGTCAGCGAAGTCACGACCAAGACAGTCATCAACTTTCTGGAGGAGGTGTTCATCCGGGAAGGCCTACCCAAAAACATTTTGACGGATAACGGTGTACAGCTGTGTTCCAAAGAGATGGAGGACTTCTTGGAGGGAAGAGGCATCAGACACAAGCGTTGCGCTCTGTACCACCCCGAAACGAATGGCATGGTCGAACGCTTTAACAAAACCCTCAAAGAAAGCATCCAATTGGCAAGGGCCAGTGGCATAAGTTGGAAGGAGGAGGCGTGGAGACGGCTAGAGGCATACAGGTTCACGCCACATCAGACAACAGGAGTCACCCCGTTTGAATTGCTCCGCGCCAGGATACCCAACACTAAGCTGACCCTAGGATGGATGGAGTGGCACAAGGGGTGGTCGGACCGATCTAAAGAAGCTGGGAGTTTGGAGAAGCAGAAGGAGGCCATGGAAAAGAGAAAAGAAGGATATGACCGACACAAAGCCGTGCAGGATGTGGGATTCAAGGTGGGAGACAGCATCAAAATCAGGGCTCCAACAGGGAGGGCAAGTTGGTCAGAATACACCAGCCCAACCAAGATCACCAAATTATTCAAAAATGCGGTCAAGACTCAAGAAGGAAAAATATGGAACCTGGGAAGGGTTGTGAGGTACCATCCACCTGAGAATCCAAGGGGAAGGGAGGGGGAGGGAGACCCTAGGCAGGACCCCAGTCCCACCACTAAGAGGCAAACCATGGTTCCCCCCACAACCGGCAGGCCTGTCAAGAGGGTGACCAGACCCCCTAGATATTTTGATCAATATGTAATGATGTAACCTTTGGCATATTTTCAGTGTTGCTAGCCTCTCATCAGATGTAGTAAAATGTTGACAGTCTCACACCCTGTTGGGTGTCACTGTACCACCGGGCACGTTCTACTGTTTGCATTACACTTGTGTTTTACTTTCCGCAGGGAAGGGGGATGTGTGGTATCTTCCACACAATAACCCCCGGCACCTCGCATGTAATGGAGCTGCCCTCGCGGTGACATCACTTAGAATGTCACCGCGACAGGCGTTCCAAGGCGAGCGCCGGGGACTTCGTGAGAGATGAGGCTGTGGCTGAGGTCGCAGGAGATGTAACGCTACGAATAAAGACTCTCCGTTCTAATACCTTTGAGTCTGTCATTAATCTATAACCGGATTTCACAGGTCTGTATTGAAAAGTGTAGTGAAAGAGAGATCTGTCTAGGGGTACAAAGGAGGAGAGGCCTGTGTCTAAGAGTGCAGTGGGGGATAGACTTCATGAAGTCTAGTCCACTGCACTCTTAGACAAAGGCCTCACCACCTATGCTCCCAGGAAAGGCCTCTCTCCCACTACAGTCTTAAACACAGGCCTCACCTCCTCTGTACCTCTGGACATGCCTCACCTCATCTGCACAATCGACTTCCTAATCTGATATAACACAGGTGACATCATTGTGAAAGGTTGAAATATATTTATTTAATCATGCAGACACTATTTATTTCTTCTCGAAAATCTAAAAGCCATTGATTTGCCCCAAAATCGTTTTTTAAATAACATTTTAGACACAGAGCGCAGGTCCTATGTACAAGCATTCAGTGTCCATGAGTACAGTGGAGAGGACTAACATCCTCTGACCGTTGGACAAGCCTTACCTCATCTGTGTTCTCTGGACAGGCCTCAATGTATTGAGTATAATTCATGGTAACTGGGTGCAGATGAGGTGACACGTGTCCAGGGGTGTAAATAAGCTGAGGCCTGTCTAAGGATGCTGATGAGTTGAGGTCTATTCAGGGTTGCAGATGAGGTGAGGATTGTCCAGGGGTGCAAAGGAGGTGAGGCCTGTATTGAAGAGTGTAGTGGAAGAGATGTTTGTCCAGGGGTACAAAGGAGGAGAGGCCAGTGTCGAAGACTACAGTGGGGGATAGGCTTCATGAAGTCTAGTCCACTACACTCTTAGACACAGTCCTCGCCACCTATGCTCCCCAGGAAAGGCCTCTCTCCCACTACAGTCTCGAACACAGGCCTCACCTCCTCTGTACCTCTGGACATGCCTCACCTCATCTGCACAATCTACTTCCTAATCTGACATAACACAGGTGACATCATTGTGAAAGGTTCAAATATATTTATTTAATCATGCAGACACTATTTATTCCTTCTCAAAAATCTAAAAGCCATTGATTTTCCTCAAAATCGTTTTTCAAATCAAATTTAAGAAACACCGCACAGGTCCTATGTACAAGCATTCCATTTCACTACTGAAAACTCACTATTTTACAAAATACATTTCCTCTCTCTTGCAAACATTCCTACCAAGCATTACCCAAAAAATGACACAAACCAACAGCAAAGAAGCTCAGTCTGCTTCCTAATCTGAGGTAACACAGGTGACATGCTTGTGAAAGGTTGAAACATTTTTATGTAATCATGCACACACTATTTATTCCTTCTCAAAAATGTAAAAGCCATTGATTTGCCCCAAAATTGTTATTTCAATAACATTTTAGAAACAGAACGCAGGTCCTGTATACAAGCATTCCTTTTCAGTACTGAAAACTCACTATTTTACAAAATACATTTCCTCTCTCTTGCAAACATTCCTACCAAGCATTACCAAAAAAATGACACAAACCAACAGCAAAGAAGCTCAGTCTGCTTCCTAATCTGAGGTAACACAGGTGACATGATTGTGAAAGGTTCAAATATTTTTATGTAATCATGCACACACTATTTATTCCTTCTCAAAAATGTAAAATCCATTGATTTGCCCCAAAATCGTTTTTTCAATAACATTTTAGAACAGAACGCAGGTCCTATATACAAGCATTCCATTTCAGTACTGAAAACTCACTATTTTACCAAATATATTTCCTCTCTCTTGCAAACATTCCTACCAAGCATTACCAAAAAAATGACACAAACCAATAGCAAAGAAGCTCAGTCTGCTTCCTAATCTGAGGTGACACAGGTGACATGATTGTGAAAGGTTCAAATATTTTTATGTAATCATGCACACACTATTTATTCCTTCTCAAAAATGTAAAAGCCATTGATTTGCCCCAAAATCGTTTTTGAATAACATTTTAGAAACAGAACACAGGTCCTATGTACAAGCATTCCATTTCAGTACTGAAAACTCACTATTTTACAAAATACATTTCCTCTCTCTTGCAAACATTCCTACCAAGCATTACCAAGAAAATGACACAAACCAACAGCAAAGAAGCTCAGTCTGCTTCCTAATCTGAGGTAACACAGGTGACATGATTGTGAAAGGTTCAAATATTGCATTTTCAAAAAGCATCACACAAACCAACAGTAAAGAATCTCAATGTGCTTCCTAATCTAAACTCTCTATCTATATTGAATGAATCAAAACTCACCTTTACAAATGCTTTGGGAGATTGAGAACAGTGTCAGATACACACACCAATATTTCTTTAGCAGAGCAAAAGGTATGTACTGCAGGCACTGCAACCATGAATGGCACAGAAAACCTCTAATTCTACACACATATTCCTCATGGTAACCAATCAAAACTCTTCCCTCTCTATTTTCAAACCAACACCCTTCCCCCCCTCAGCCCTTTCTACCTGTTACCATACCAACTCCCTCCTCACAGAGCTCTCAGGGTTAAACGTTTATTCTACAATGTTGCAAATGAACTCAGCAAGGATGTTTGACCTCTCAATACACCAGCTTATCAGGTGAAATCTTTCTTTTAATGACTTTTTCTTAACCATTCAAATTACTTCTTTTACAGAACAGAAACATGCACCCTAACTTTCAGTTTTCAACTATCTGAATCCACCAATCATTGCTTGTGATTCAACAGCACTGAAACTCCACAGTTTTTTTTTGCAAACTCCTACTGTTCCAACTGCCATTTTATTCCTACACTTCATCTGACTGCACCAGAACCTCCTCTCACCATGTATTCTGTCTGGATTATTGGACATAGCTACATCCACTGGGCTCAAAGGTATGCAGCTCTCAGAAATTTTCACAACCTTGATTTACCAAATGTGCACATCAAATGGATTGGCCAAAGAGGATTGAGATGTCATCAATTGATACCATTGGTGAAAACCTTTCACCATCTGCCACACCCTGACCTTATAATTTTGCACTGTGGTGGAAATGACTTAGGCACTTTGACTGGGGTAGGTCTGGAAATGGTTTTAAAGGACACCTTTGGGCAATTGATGACACTTTTTCCCCAAACTGCCTTGGTATATTCCAATATATGCCAAAGACAGAAATGGAAGTGGTCCAACCAATTTTGTCCACAATTTGAGAAAGCACGGAAACATGTGAATAAATCTGTTTCTGCTTACATGAGAGACTATGGAATGAGTTCAATATACAACAATAACTTGCGTTACAACATGCAAGATATCTACAGAGGAGATGGTGTGCACTTCTCAGATGAGGGGAATAGAATATTCCTCCTAAATTTAAGACTGTGCATTGGAACCTACTTGTAGGTACCTAAATCAGCCACGGAACCCAAAAGCTCTTTTCAGGGCTACCCTACCTCTGATCACTCAAAATGATTACTTTACTCTAATTTTTTTCACTGTTTTTCACCAAAGTACGCTCCCCGGTACGCTTTCCGGTGCGCTCCCCGGTATGCTTCCCGGTGCGCATACCGGGCGCTCACCCCGCGAAAATTAAAAAAAATAATAATAATTGGCCTATATGGGCCTCCGAAGCCCCCCTCAGAAAACCTAGGGGGTCAGGGAGTGTCTACCATGCCCCCTTTTACCCATTCCCAACGTTGTTATCCTCCATCTTGTGTCTCAAATCTACCGAAACACAAGATGGAGGACTCCCGTTACGCTGCCGGTATGCGTACCGGGGCGCGCACCGGTAAGCGCTCCCCAAACATTTTAAAAGTTAATTTACATAAAAACCACTGGAGAGACTTTCACCAAATATAGAATAGGCCCTACTACATATCAGTCCCTTCCATTTTCGCAAATTTGGTGGAATTACATTGAGCCATTTGAGCTGTAGCCCTGTCTAAATATCCTGAGGTAAATTACACGACAAAAACACATATGAAGTGTTAGGATTTACAACCAATTAAAATGTTACTTTCATTTTCTACTTTTTTTTCCTGACATTTGATTGGTTATGTACATGAATATAAATGAAAAATTAGAGGGAAACACAGCCATTTTGACTACACCTACCTGAGGTACATCTTGAAAAAATTTTCTCCATTTATCTTCATCACCTTTTAATAAGGTAAGTTGTTAATTTGTAAGGGGCCCGCCCTATGGAAATTAACATGGGGAAAACACGTTTTGGAACCCCCTTTTATCTCAGCCCCCGCTTGACGAATCCCCCCAAACTTTTAGGAAAGGAGCGGAGCGCAGCGAGGCAAATTTGACAAAAATTACAGGCAGATCCCTCAATCTGCGCCAAAGTTATTCCCAATAGAATGTTGCGGATTTCTATGGAAAACAATCCTAACTATAACTACCTACTGGCTACCGCCAGTAGGTAATATATATATATATATATATATATATATATATATATATATATATATATATATATATATATATATATTTTACCTACTGGCGGTCGCCAGTAGGTATATATAGTTAGGATTTTTTCTCTATGGGATTTTTGAAAATTCTATGTCTAATAACTTTGGCGTTTGTGGACGGAATTGGCTGAAATTTTCAGGAAAATGGCACATTTTGTTTCTGAGCAGCCCTTGAAAATGTGGGGGGGGTTCGTCAAGGGGGGGCCGAGAAAAAAGGGGGGTCCCAAAACGTGTTTTTAACATTGAGTTTTCCATAGGGCGGTTGGCCTCACTTTTAGCCCGAACGGCTGAATGGATTTGCACGAAACTTGGCAAAATTGTAGGGACTGGTAGCCCGATGTGCCTTTGGTAGGTCTCAATATATGTGCTCCAGTGGATTTTGAGAAATCAACGTTTAAAAAAAGATATATATCTGTAACAGCGGACCTGGCAGCGTCCCAGGACGCGTACTTTTCGCGCAACGGAGCTTTGTGAAGCGAAGCTGATTGGTTCTCCGGCGTCTGTCAACATTCCAAAAAGTCCGTAGCGGCCGCCATCTTGTCTCTCGGTAGGATCGAGAGACAAGAGGAGGTCAAAACAAAGGGGGAAATAACTATAAGGGGGCATAGTAGATCCTCGCTGACCCCCTAGGTTTGATGTGGAGGTTTTAAAAGGGCCCCGCGGGGCAAAAAAAAATAATAATAATAATAATCGAACGGCTGAATGGATTTGCACGAAACTTGGCAAAATATTAGGGACTGGTAGCCCGATGTGCCTTTGCTAGGTCTCAATATATGTGCTCCAGTGGATTTTGAGAAATTAACGTTCAAAAAAAGATATATATCTGTAACAGCGCTCCGCTTCGCGTAACGGAGGTTTGCGAAGCTGATTGGTCATTCTGTCACTGGGCTATAGTTGGGCTACATCTGGCTGATATTTGGGCTACATTTGTTTTTTTGTGTGTCTGGCGGCCATCTTTGGGCTACATTGGGCTACATTGGGCTACATTGGGCTACATTGGGCTACATTTGGGCTCCAACATATATATAGGCCAATGTAGCCCAATATATATTTTTCAAAGTTAATTTTCGTAAAAACCACTGGAGCATATATCTTGAGACATAGCAAAGGCACATCGGGCTACCAGTCCCTACAATTTTGCCAAGTTTCGTGGAAATCCATTCAGCCGTTCGAGCTAAAAGTGAGTCCAACCGCCCTATGGAAATTAAGGAAATGAATGGGTAATTTGTAATTAGCAAATAGCTAATCGCAAACTAGGAATGGTAAAGAATCGCTATTTATTCCTTAAAGTTCGCTATTTAGGAAATGCTAAAAACTTTGATGATACATATGGCGGTTCATCTCTAACAAGATAAGAAGCATAGGGATACATTTATGATGACTGGCGCATCACCAGGGATGTGTTAGTCATTCTGTGCCGCTGTTCCGTCACCTATGGTGTGCTGCATTTACAATGCGGCGCATCATGGGGCAAAAACAGCACAGATGCGTGATGTATCTGTGCCGTAAAGGTGGCGCATTGCTGGAGTTGTATCGCAAGTGTGATGAAGCTCCAGCAAGGGTCGGGGGTGCCCCTGTCGCAGGGTTTCTGTTCTCACACAGAACTGTGGACAGAGGATTGGAACCTCGGCGAATTAGGGTGTCCCAAAACTCACGTTAGTAATCAAAAACTCCTTAGCAAGCTAGGTACAGTGTCACATTGGATATAACAAACTCTCAATGTTTAGACAATCCAGAATATGAACTTATAGTACCTCAGGATACGTGGAACTCATGAACAGTTGGTCGTTATATATTTCTTAGAAACCAGAACATGGAGTTAAGAAGAACACATGTGTATTTGAAATGTTTATTTACTAATGCCGTCTTCTCAGGCGTAGTATCTTAGATAATACAAGTACACATATTATCAGTAGCAAAATTACCAGCATAGTTACTAGTACATAAAAAGCGAATGGTGATAGTATGTTAACATGCTGTAAATGAATAAGAGTTAGCAACACTTATAAGCAGCCGCGGGCCGTGGAGGGAGTTACGGTGAGGCAGGGAGGCGGGGAGGGGGAGAAGCAGGGTGGAGAATACAAGTACACATATTATCAGTAGCAAAATTACCAGCATAGTTACTAGTACATAAAAAGCGAATGGTGACAGTATGTTAACATGCTGTAAATGAATAAGAGTTAGCAACACTTATAAGCAGCCGCGGGCCGTGGAGGGAGTTACGGTGGGGCAGGGAGGCGGGGAGGGGGAGGGGCAAGGTAGAGAGGGCTCCACCCTGCTTCTCCCCCTCCCCGCCTCCCTGCCTCACCGTAACTCCCTCCACGGCCCGCGGCTGCTTATATCTCACCCTCCCTAATACACATATTATATTATTTGCTAAGAAGGTCTCTTTGTGTTGGTTTAGGGCGTGCCCATACTTTAGTGTCTTAGATTTGAAGGAATCACATCAGCATACACCAGCTCTCTCTTCATGTGAACCGCATCAACTGTTGTGTATGTGTGTTCGGCAAAGCAAAATAAAACCCGCCTCATGCCCAGAATTGGCAGAAGTTGCACTTATGTTATGAGTATGAAGTCGTGGAGATCAGACCTCATAACAATTCTGTATTGTGTTGTTCTTGAAACTTTAGCACTCGCTGTACAGATATAGTTTAACAAGCAAAGCAGATAGTAGAGCAATAACATAATATTCTCATGTAAACCACGATGAACTACTAGGTGGAAAGCTAAAGCAACAACTAAGTGTCGTGTGCAGAAGTTGCAAAAAAGGAAAAATGGCGTTTAAACCGGTAATGAGCCCATGCTAACTTAACACGGTGTAAAGATATCCAGGACCTAGATGACACCTCCCCATGATCCGGAAACGAACTGAATAAGATAATAGAAGTGCCATCTCATGAGAGCAGATTGCAAGTTTATATGTGGACGGTCCGCAAGGTAAAGCATTAAAAACTAGGAAAATTTAATGCTAAAGAAAAATAAAACAGCCAAGTACTTTATCGAGTCTTAAGCCAATAGGCAAGGTAAATAATAAAAACTTGACAAATAAGTCAATGAATTGTCAATGAAATGCTAGTACTCAGCATATCAAACATGAAAAAGGTCTATGACATAACTGTGTATGCAAAATAAGCTGCAACAGCCTCCAATAGGAAGTCACTGTCTTCATCCGAAAACAGTTCAGCCATCCAATTTAAAAGCGGAAAAGAACATACGTGCTCTCCCAGCACCGGATCCTCTATCACCATCAGAGGACAGCTCGGTGGGTTTTCAAGAAAGCTCTGTTCCAAGAAAGACTGTGCTGCCGCCAGTAAATTCCAGGGACCAAGTAGTCCATGCATCAATGCCACAGCCATAATCCTTTCGCCAGGACAAACCAACTCGTGAGTAATGATAGGAGTCATCAGCTGATTAAAGTCGACGTCAGGAGAAACCGGTCCGCAGAGACACAAATCAATGGCCCAATCGAAATCACAGGTCAGGCAGTGAAATACAGGCTGGACACAGGTGAAGTAGGAGAATCGAAAAGATAATCCATATGCCGTGCTTAATATCGCCAACGGCATTGTGCCATAATATTCTAGCATGCGATTGCGGAACAGTGTCAGCAGCTGCAGGGTGGGAGGTTGCATAGGAGGGACATCCATATTTAAAAATGTAAAAAAGCACAAGAGCGTCCGCTGGTAATGCAAGTAAAAATGCCAATCCACGAACCAGAGTGGAGAAAATAGAATGAAAGGAAGCAGGGATGACTCCAAAGATTTTCTCAAATGAAGTCACGAGACCACTGGTAACAACTTTAAAAAAGTGCGCCAGGGCCTTTGTGGAGGATGCGTTAAAGATAGTCGGAACCATCTTGCTGAAATTGAAAGGCAAATCTGAATTGAAAAGGGTCTGCACCTCTGTACGGGTGTTCGCTATGTGAAGCACGAAAGTTTCACGGGCCGAACTCAAGGCCACCTCTCTCTGAGACAAAAGAGCTCTTATTCTTGCCATGCCGTTGAAATCTGTCCCAAGGTTGGTATTTGTGGCCAGATTGAAAACTCCCTATGTTCATGTGTGGGAGGAAATAGAACATTTCTGCAGCAAATAACCCGTTCACTTACTGTTACGATAAAAGGAATACTTTTAATTAACTCAGAACAATCTTCATTATTGAGCATCAAATAACTACCATTTTCCAACAACTTGAACGTGGGGATGATAGCAGGAACTGGCGTGCCTTGCAACACGCAAGCCATATTTGGTCGGTGTTTGTTGCATGAACCGTGTAACTGTATGTGCCTACACATTAGTGAATGATCTGGCGTCTCAGTGCATTCCTCTCCATTCAGATAAACTTCTTGATCATCTTTGAAACATCTGTATGTGTATGGAAGCGACCAGACCTCATGAAGAAAAGCACTACCTAAAGGTTCATAACGACCTATTGGTATATATTTCATACAATTTGAAAACTTATATAAAGCAAAAGGCAGCGTTATTAAACCGTGGATAAGGCACGTTGCCAAAAAACCCGCAATCCTCTGCTGATGATGTCACTGAGCATGTCATGAATGATGTAATATGTGACATCATCAGCAGTGGATTACGGGTAATAGTATCTCTAGTTTACTCCCCTATAGCTGTCTTTCTTTTAACATAAGTGTCTGTTTCCTTCCCTTATACTTACTGTTTTTGGTTCGCTTCCGGTTCGCGTACCGGCGAGCGAACTGGGAAGCGAACTAAGAGAAATAGAGGTTGGCACAGTTCCAAATATTGTACCAATTTTTTAATAACGGGGAGGTAGTTCTGAAAAGAACTTTTTTTTTAATTGTTTTTGTTGTTTTATATTTTTTTTATTATTTTTCGGAATTTTTTTTTACTTTTTTTGAATTTTTCTGAACAGCTTTATATTTTTTTGGGTTTTTCTTGGAGGGGGCAATGAAAACGATTCATTGTAAAGGGCTCAACAGGAGCAACAAAACAAAAAAAGAAGTATTTATTATTTTGGGCGTTTCGTACAAACTTGCATATGATAGTCAATAGCTCTGTTGATCAGAGTGATGCTTCTTTCTCCGTAGGAAATGAATCCATCGCAAAATACGCAGATGTGTTTTACTTCACCAAATTTCATTTGTATATTTGGCACCATCTCCCTGCCCTCTGGTCCCGTTACTTCCGGTACAACAGATCTTCTGGCCATAATAGGGAGATTATCTAGGTCGTTCCGAAACTGTGCAGCACTGTAGTTGTTAGGATGCCACCTAGTCATATGGCGATGCATTGTGTAGTTTCCGAAACTGTATTTTTTCTCGGTTCCTCTGGACAGTCTATCTTGACATATAAGGCAAGTTACGTATCTTGCATTTACTTTTTTCTGACCTTTGGGAATTTTAAAAAATTGCCAAATGAAGTTTTCTTTTCGGTGAGACGTCCTGGGCTGCTCAGGCAAAAACTGCCTCTCTTCGTGCTCGTCGTCCTGTTCCTCTTCTTCCTCTTCTTGTTGAATTATAACTTGAGCAGGTGGTCCACTCTTCCTTGGATGTGGTGGAGGTGGTGGGGAAGCACCAGCTGAAGCTACTAAAGAAGCCATTGCTCAGTGATCACAAAGGGTCTTTCTCTCACAATGATGAAAGTCAGAGTGAGGAAAGAAGGAGGGATTTTCATCATTTGGGAAAAACAAGAGTTCTCAACCAATCAAAAGTGTTCATTTTAGATTATATGACCTAGTCTTACATCATTAGGAAACCAAAAGTGAAATGAACCAATGAAAAGTGTTATTACCAAGTCACATGACTTGCTGTGTTTACGTTAAGCGCTTTGCAGGACCTCCCGGTTTGCTTCCAGAAACCTGCGCTTTGCGACTCGCTTCGCGTACCAGTTCGCTAACGTAGCACGTCATATGACGTATCACGCGACAACGTGAAACGTCATGCGGACGGGAGGCGTCACAATGTTGTTTTCTAACGCGGCACTTGCGGTAAAGAAACGTTTACCGGCTCGCGGTCTATTTCGCGGCATCAAGGTCAGCTAACGGGAAGCTTCCCGATTCGCGAAGCGGGAACGAAGAAAAAAAAATATTTAAAAAAAAAATTATTCATAAACATATAAAATATATTTTTGGATTTAAAGAAGAATACATTTTACAGCTACAGATATTAGCTGTTAAAAAACCAATGAAATTCACAGAAAAAACCATAGGTTATAGACCATATATAGTTAGGAATTAGCATTTACAAAACCTTGAAAATTCACTGAAAAAACCATAGGTTATAGACCATATATAGTTAGGAATTAGCATTTAGAAAACCTTATTTTACTCACACAAAACCATTGAAATTCCATATATAGTTAGTTGCACTAACTATATATCGCGCACCCGCAATCCACTGCTGATGATGTCACATATTACATCATTCATGACATGGTCAGTGACATCACTGATGACATCACTGATGACATCTCAAATGACATCACTGATGACATCATCTAGTGTCTGTGTGTTTTTGTAAAGTTTAAATACGTTTTACATATTGAAGAATGAGTGGATGTATGGAAGACTGAGTGTGTGTGTGGCTGGCTGGGAGGTGTGTGACTCTGTGCATATCAATGTGTACTTGTATCAGTGATTGTATAAGAGAGTAAGTATGTGTTAGTATATGTGTGAAAAGTATGGTGTTCTGTGTTTAACTATAGATGAGGAAATCGAAGTGTGATTGATTCTTCACAGGACTGACTAGGTGTATGAGTGCATATGATAGTGTTCTAATAATAACTGACTGTATGTATGAGTAATTGTATGGGTGAATGAGTGAATGTGTGTGTAGACGTACGAATCAGTGAGTGCGTATGTAGTAACTGGTATTGGTGTGTCATGATGTCATCAGTGATGTCATTTGAGATGTCATCAGTGATGTCATTTCAGATGTCATTAGTGATGTCATCAGTGATGTCACTGAAGTATGGTGTTCTGTGTTTAACTGTATAGATGAAGAAATGGAAGTGTGATTGATTCTTTACAGGACTGACTTGGTGTGTGAGTAACTCCATGGATGAGTGGCAGTGTGTGACTGTCTGCATAGGTGTATGAGTGCATATGATAGTGTTGTAATAATGAGTGACTGTATGTATGAGTGATTGTATGGGTGAATGAGTGAATGTGTGTGTAGACGTAGGAATCAGTGAGTGCGTATGTAGTAACTGGTATTGGTGTGTCATGATGTCATCAGTGATGTCATTTGAGATGTCATCAGTGATGTCATCAGTGATGTCATTTGAGATGTCATCAGTGATGTCATCAGTGATGTCACTGACCATGTCATGAATGATGTAATATGTGACATCATCAGCAGTGGATTGCGGGTGCGCGATATATAGTTAGTGCAACTAACTATATATGGAATTTCAATGGTTTTGTGTGAGTAAAATAAGGTTTTCTAAATGCTAATTCCTAACTATATATGGTCTATAACCTATGGTTTTTTCAGTGAATATATATATATATATATATATATATATATATATATATTTATATATATATATATATATATATATATATATACACATATAATAAAATATTAAATATGAAATATGTTAAATAATATAATTAATATAAGAATAAAGTAGATTTAATATAAATATAGCAAATATAACAAATAAACTTAATTAAAAAAAGTTAAACACACATACATAATAATTAACATGAATATTTACTTTAGAACAATTAATCAACTATTAATTCTAATTTATTTTATCATTTTAAAATTATATAAACATTTACAAATAACATAAAATCTAATAAAATAAGCACTTTCGATTGTAAATTAAGACATTAAACTATTTAAAAATCTTCAAACTTAAATTTCCCACTCCAGTCAGTGCAACAGTAGAGAAAGTTTTGGATAGCGGAGGGGTAAAAATCATTATTCCCACTCCATTGAGTGCAACAGTAGGGAAAGTGTTGGATAGTGGAGGGGTAAAAATTACTATTCCCACTCCAGTGAGAGCAAAAGTAGGGAAAGTGTTGGATAGCGAAGGGGTAAAACCTACTATTCCCACACCAGTCAGTGCAAAAGTAGGGAAAGTGTTGGATTGTGGAGGTGAAAAAAATTACTATTCTCATTCCAGTCAGTTCAAAATTAAAAACTAAACAAAATATTAACAACAATATTTTAAAAACTAAATACATTAAAAAAAATATAGATATGTTAAAAATTGCAATACAAATATATTTAATATTAATTGAAGCAAAACATATCGTAATGTTAAATTCATATGACAAATACCTACACATTTTATATTAAATAAAATAAAAAATATTTTTCAAGCAAATCAATTTTTGTAATTAGACATGATTTAGAAAAATATTAATTATTACATACATTTAATTTTTATTTCCTACCCTATGACACCACACAATTTACAGACACATCTTATTTTCTATGTACTTCCTTAATTAACATAATTAATTACCAATTAAAAAAATATTATTAAAACAAATTCGAGATCATAAAAATTAATGAACTCCCCACACTTTACCCCTATAATCCCCACAACCCACAGCTAAAATTAAATTGTAAAAAAAGTAATTACACAATTAATGCTAATTTTCAATGAATAATCTAATCATATTTAATAGCTATTTATAAAGTAATTATTAAGGTAAAACCCACACACAAAAAATAGAAACACCCTAATTAAATATCAATTAATTAATAATAATAATCAAATAACTAATAATTAATTAAACATAAATTACTTCCCACCATTTACCCCTATTAACACAACCCACACAGTTTCCATATTAATTTGTAATTAATTAAATAATATTAATGATCCACTAATCATTAATTAATTAAAATTAAATTACTTCCCATCCTTTACCCCTATACACCCTACAACCTGCACCTAAAATTAATGACACTAATTCCATAATTAATTCTAAATCAATGAACTGATATAAATTAACAACTAAATATTAATGAATCAAAAATGACATCCCACCCTTTACCACTATAAACCCCACAACCCGCACCTAATTCGTTTTACACAATTACCATAATGAATTACCAATTAATTGGAATTCCATACCTGCTGCACAGAACCCCTTGTAAAACATAAGAATCTCCAAATTTAGTAGTAAATGACCACTGTATACAATATAGAGCCGCAAGACCTGCTCCTCCTCAACAATTGGGCAGCAGATTCCAACTTCCCCGCAGTGCATCTCCTCTACTTGGAAAGAAGAGCACATATGTGAACGCACAACCACTAATCTAAGATGCATTTAACTTGTTTACCGCAGTGGACATTCCACCGTGGTGCCGGCATTCTGAAGGGTGGGCAGGGCTGCATCAGCCAACGGTCTTGCGCAGCACCAGGGAGGGAGTGCGGCCGACGCGAGCACGGAATGGGTTAATAAGATGTCACTGGACACTGCAGCAGTCCAATGCGCAAGACCAACTCACCAATCAAGTAGCAAGATCTTCATGCTTCCTGTATATGCCTCAAGAGGCCCCCCAAGACTTTTAAATAGAGGAAATATCTTAAAACTACTGGAAAGTCATGCACCTCTAGTTCATCTTATTAGCACGGACATACTCTCAATAGCGTTCTTTCCACCAAGAGGAAAGCAATCTGAGGAACAAACCTTAATAACACTTTCCACACCTGAACAAGCAACCCAAATACGGCATGAAAAAGGACCATTTTAAAACTGGGGTATAAAGCTAACAGGATATGGGACTGAAGCGTATCTAGCACAGTTTTGCAATCCCATTATGACAGCTAATTATAACAGAGGTTGCTAAGTAGAAACTTTCTCAATATTGAGAAATGCTAGAAGCCCATCAAACAACACAACCACAAGACTGGAAATTATGCTAGGAAGGCCTCATAGACTGTATCAAGCCTGTAATACCGTGGCAAACTTGTGGCTGCCAACAGCTTTAACCAGACACAAGGGAAAATAACCCCCCGCAGCACTTGTCTAGACCCCTTGGCTTGCACACTGGATTAAAAATATGAACTGGAATGCAAGATATATGAGCAGCTTAATCAATGATGCAGAAGTGGTTACATACTGGCAAAAATGTAATGTAATTATGCTGCAGAAAATATGGAGCACTGCTTCGATTTCCCTGACTGGGTACCTGGAGTTCAACTCACCACAATCAAATCTGAAGGAAAAGGCAGACTCAAAAGCCAGCTGGCTGTTTACATGGTCTCGGACTTGAAAGCACGTACTGGGCACACGTATGGTCAATGGTTCTGATAATACAGTAGTTAAAGACAAAAAGCGATTGACACCGGTAGTGTGTTGAAACCAATATGTCAGCTTTATGTAGTTCTTTTCTTTCAAGTCCTACAAACGCCAGCCGACACGTGTTTCATCAACAGGGCGATGCCTGTGACTCATCAGTGCTGTATAGGGCATGGTGGTGGATCGGGGAACTGGTGATGTTCTCGATCCAGTCACAGTGGATGGTGTGATTGTAGGTATGGGTCAAAAAGGGGTAATCCTATGGGAGACGCAGTTGGGTACAACTGTGTGGCGGCAACCTCCGGGTAACGGGCTGCTGCGAGGATGTGGTGCGGGTGCATCTACCAGGTAGAACCATTGACCATATGTTTGAATTTGTTGGTGCCAAGGCCTCTCCCGCCTAGCACCAGTAGAGGTTTTAGGGTTCTTCTCTATACTGGTAGCACCTTCCTATCACTACGCAATTTTATCCATCACCACATACTTTAAACCGCACTGCTTGAGCGCCCCATCCCTGCACACCCCAAAACCCACAACAGATCGCACAATGGTCTCGGACTTGGATATTGCCACAGAAGAAATCAACCTTCATGAACCATGTGCATCATGGCTGTACTTTTTCACAACTGGGCGTGTGACCTTAAGGCACCCCTCCTATTAATAAACATTTACAATCCTCCACACCTTCACTCCAAACTACAGATCAAACTGAGGCTGGAGTCAATAACAACATATCTAAACAGAATACATGGTGGAACTCACAAGTACTTATCCGGCGTTTGTAACTCAAACTTATTAATAAATAGCCAAGGAGACAAGACCAGACTGCTACAAGATGATCTCTAGCTCATCTCCAATCAATTGATCCCTGCTGCCAAGAGCAATGATGGTTTTGGGGAAAAGATTTTGGGAGTATGCTTGCAAGCCGGCCTTAGATCACTGAATGGAAGAACAAACAAGGATCATTCTCCAGCATCAACTTACACTGCTTTGTATTCATGCTTTATTATAGATTACACGTTTATGCACCTTCACTTGTTTGGATACTTGGTGAACTTTAGGATTGATGCTCACCCAGAAATCTATCATAACCCACAAATTCTGCAATTAAGTAATACATTCCTGCTGCTAACCAACTCAGGCTCTGCAACACCAACACTAACCTAAAGAGACTAAAATGGAAAGGCATCTCTACAAAGATTTTTTAGGAGCTTTGCCGACAGCTCATCGAAAATCTGGCGCCTAGTGCCTGAGCCCAAGTACAGCCTTAGAACAGGTAGGCAAAAATTTGGATTGAGGAGTTCCCCTTCCAGTCACAGAGAACACAGTCTCTCACACAAAACAAAAGATGTTGTTGCAGGCTTCTGCCTCATGTAAGGGTGAATTAAAAGGAACTATGCAAACTGTTCAAAGCCCTTAGAAGCAACCCAACTGAGCTAGGCCTAGCTGCACAGATCACAGTCACCAAGAAGCTGTACAAGAATGAAATATGGGCACTCAGACATACTGCACATCAGAACTTCTGGGACACCCTCCTGTTTGCAAATAAATCAAGAAACACATAAAAATTCTGGAAGATTGTGAACAATTGCCAACAAGTTCTCCAAGTGGCAAACCCTGGCAAACATTGCTGCGCACCAAAGGAAAGACTATGGGCTAGGTGTACGGAAGGTTTTTTTCATTCACAAATGTTTTGGAGTACATCAAGAAATACAAAAACATTCTGGGAAATTGCGCACAATTGCCAACAAGTTCTCCAAGTGAAAAACTCTGCAAACATTGCTGCGCACCAATGAAAAGACTATGGGCTAGGTGTACAAAAGATGTTTGCATTAGCAAATGGTCTGAATTGCTATTTGCAAAAGCCCTTTCGGAATTTACGAAAGGCAATTTGTCCGGTCCAAATTACAATTCCTTCATTTTGGAAATAGTAATTTTTGTGATTCCAACTAAAGAATCACAAATAGGAATTTCCAAATTGGGAATCGCATTTTGCATTTATGAAACATTTCCTAATTGTGACTAGTTGCAAAATGCATTTTTAGGTATGCAATGATCATCAATTTCAAACTGGTGTGAACCAGGTTTAACCTATGTAAACTGTTCAAAAATGTATCACACCATTTTAGAAAGGCAGTTTTGGTGAGGAGGATGAGGATTTTGACTGGTATGAGAGAAAGAGACAGGAGAGGATTGTTAGGGTATGGGCCGCCCTGTTCAATCAAAGTGAGAGGGACATATTTAATAAATACAGGATCAGTAGTCAGGGCATTTTAGAATTGATCTACACCTACAGACCCTCACAGATAGAAGCAATGCTATTCCACCGTATGTGCAAGTACTGTGTTGCCTACACCTTTTATCATCTGGAAGTTACCAGGGATTATTAGCAGTAGGAGGGGGTGTCTCAAAGTTAATTGTCACATTTTTTCCATCGATTTTTTGATGTCATATTGTCCAAAATTAACAAGTACATTTATTTTCCTGAATTTTCAACAGGACTTACAGCGAGAAAAAATATAATTGTATCATCTGCAATATTTTCCCAATGTCGTAGGGTGTGTTTACTGTACACATATTGCTATATGTCCACCATTTGCTAATGAATTCATTTTCTAAAACCGCAAAAATAGTCACTTCCTCAATATACAGGTTGTGTGTGATGCATCCTGTGTAATAACAGAACTTGTAGCCAGATTTCCAGGCAGAACTCATGACTCACATATGTTCCCCAATAGTGGGAGATACAATAGATTGCCTAGGGATGATTCTGGCATTAGTTTTCTACTTAGTAAGCCTATATTCATTTTTTTACACCCAGTTTAGCATTCAAACTAAAAAGCTATACTCATTTCTGTTTTCGTAACATTTTAGGAGACATTGAATATACATTACGGCGTTGGATTTTGACACCTTATTTAAATCCAAGTACGAAGAGTGAGGAGAGATACAACCATGCTCGCAAAACTGCTTGCACCGCATAGAGAGGACATTTGGAATCCTAAAAGGACTCTTCAGGTGTTTGCACAAGAGTCGTGGAACCCTTTTGTACCGTCCCCAAACATGTTGCAAAATCATAGCTACATGTACAATGTTGCACAATGTTGCTATTAGTAGGGGTCTACACAATGTGGAGATTAAATCCGATTCTGATACTTAGAATAAAATACCACAAATACAATATCAACATGATGCCTCTGGTGATGCTCAGGGTAGAACACATCATGCTGAGATCACTACTAAATATTTTTAAGGTAGGTAAAAAAGGGAATATTGGCAATGAAAACAATATAAAATGTTTGATGATGGTTTTAAATCAGAATATTCCTTTTATTCAGGATTCATTCCGATTTTGTGTTAAAAGATCAAAAATATGAACCACTTGTTTCACAATTGTTTTATTGTTTTTTTATGAACCAAACATGATAAGAAGTGAAATGCATATAAAAAGACAACACACAAATTAGAGCTTTCTTTTACCTCGGCTTGCACTACTTTTCTTAGCAGTGCCTGCCTGTGGAGAATCTCCAACATCTGTACTGGATGTACATCAGTGTGTGCGCCTAGGTTTGAGACATCAGGCAAACAGAGGCTACTTAAGATTGATGCCTCTTCACTATCACTTAGCAATACTTCTACTGGCTGATATTTCACTGGTTACCCATCTGAGTTTGAAATTTGACAGTGAGCTTAGGTAAACTGCTTGTAGCCTGTGCCGGACTGTTGACGGTTTGGCTTAATGTATCACACCTCACCATGTGCTAGTGATGCCTATGCCTTTCTGTTGAGCGGGCCTGTTGCATTGTTGTAGCAAATCTCTTGCACAGCTGTTAATACTCATGATCAGATTATTCGCAACTGTTTTCCTAAGACTATCTTGCCCATCGAGCAATTGCAACATTGTGCGATTGATACACATTAGTTGCTGATTTACATTTTTTATTATCTTTGGTCTGCAGCCGTTGTACAGAAAGCATCGAGTTCTCAAACCCTCTGAACAAATGAGATGTCTCAGAAGCACTTTTTGCCACAAGGAGACCAGCATTACGAGTAGCTGTGGCATGATGAAACCTCTCCAAAGCCCTGCAATGTATCTCCCTGCCTCTCAAGGTGTTGTAGTGCTTTCCAGGCCTGGAGTTGGCGCATCTCCTATATCTGGGGAATCAGGGAGTGGTGAAGCTCTTCTTCTGGTTGTTACTTGCTGTGTCTTGTCTGTATGGCAGGTATGTTTATCGATGGCTCAATTTTACAATGACTTTCATCAGTGCCCTCTTGCTCAGTTTTTCACAGGACAGTGGTCCCTAGACAATTGAATTATACACAAAATAAATATAGATTAAATAGCAACTATATTCATTGTCCAGCCGGACAGTATTTAATTTTCAATAAAAAGATTCAAAGGTAATATGGTGTGATACAAGCAGGACACCAGCCGATGCCCAACTAACACACACAGAAGAAAGACAACAAGAGAATACAGGCAATTAAGGTAGTCTGTGTATCACAATTCACAATCAGACAGTACAAACAACACACTATTGCTTGCGAACATTAGCATAATAAATATGCATATAGTGTGGCTAGGTCGACGACGTTTTGAACCCTATATTAATTCAGAGTTCATCTTCAGGACAAACAATACATGCCTTTTTTGTAGAAAGTTCATAAATATCTTTTTGTACAACCCATACTGCGGAGCTAATGTAAAATGCCCGATGGCAATAGAGGATAGAGTGGCAATCCGCCGGTTAAGTAGCCAGGCAGCAACACACGTAATAAGTGCGGTTCGGCACAAAAGGGAACGGGTCGTCAATGCGGTCCTCGTTCTGGTGAAAGTTACACACAACCGAAGCAGCGACCACAACCAGGAAATGGACAGGTGAAAACCACGTGATGTGATGCGGCCCAATCCTCTTGCTCAGTGTCAGCTCTCTCTGTTATGATAGATTTCATAAAATTGCCTTCTGTACAAATGTTTCTCTACATATGACAAATTAATGATTATTGTTACTTCAACTTCAATAATGCATTAAAATGTTGAAATAACTATTAAAATGCAGTGACTTTTCTGACATACATTTTTGAAATATCTTTATTGCTTATACTATTATGATTAGGCTATCTGGTTTTCGGTTTAAACCTATAATAACTGATAAAACCCCACTGAAAGGAAAACAGCCATCACGAGTGTAAACATATAAACACTGAAAAAATACCTTCCCAACCACAAACTAAGTGCCATTCAAAGAAATGAAGATGAGTGATAGAGTCATTTTTATTTCTTCCTGAAGGGGGCAATACAATGTAACTTTGTTATACAAGGCAGCAGCAAGAAAGAATGGGTTAACAGTATTCTGCTTGAGTTTTGTTGTTTAGGGATGTCACTAAAACATTCTCTCTTCTTCTTTCTGCTTTTTTCAGTTTTGTGGTTTTTGGTCTACAGATGCAGTGCTAAGAAGCATGCTTTAGGTCTTATTTAGTTATTTTATAAACTGTAGAGAAGCAGAAAAAATAAAAATGATATTTGATATTTTGGCTACATTTGATTTCACTGAAAGGAAAAATGGCGGGTTTCATAAGAATATTCCCTAATATGTACCATCACATTTACTCACAGACAGAGAATGGGTGAAATCTTTTGATACATCAGCTCCCTTTTCTAGTGAGTCAATTTTGAATGTAAGGGAATTGTCAAACACGCCAGACTTTAAACATTCAATGCAAGGTGTGGTGACAGGTATATGTGAAAAGAATGTTGTCACCAAGAATCTGAGACAGTGGTGAAAACATGACCCCAGACGTTTGGTAAACATGGAACGCAGTGTCACGTGGAATTGTGCTGAAAAAAAGTTCTGACTAAGTTCAATAAAGATTGGAGTGATATTGTTTATATTTGCAGTAATTCAGCTACGTATATGAAAAAGTTGTATGATGTCCTGTAAAAATCGATACCTGAGCTGAAGTGCTTCCCTGTACGAGATCCTTGTCACTTGCTAGATAGTATGCTGAAAGCATTTTTACAATCTTCAGAGTTAATGAAGAATGCTACTGATTAAATAGTCCATTCTGGTGCACTGTTTTGTTATTCCCGGGAACTAAAATGCAAATATTTCTCATTTTGTGTGGCATCAAAGAAAGAGTCATACTAACTGTGTCATTTAGCTGGTGGTTCTCAATCCTAGAGGTCGTGAATGCTATATTATCCATGTGGCGACCGTTTACAGAATTTTTGCTTAGTGATGATGTCAAAGGCAAGAAAGGTGACTATCGTTGGTCACTTTTTGATAGTGATGTGAAAAAGTACAGACACCACATGCTTAGGTTTTTATAGGAAAACGTGACTGCTGTAGGGGACATAATCAAAATACTAGATTCTGAAAACACCCTTGTCTGCCAAGTGTTCAGCGTAACTGGTGTGGATGTGAAACATCTCCTTGAGAGTAGGCTGGACGACACGTTTAGTGACCCTGGCACTGCAACATGCTCCATGTTAGAATTCTTCACACTTGGTAAGCAAAGAAATGTTGATGAGCAATTCAGGAAATTTTATTTTACAGTCTATAGGAAATGGAGTGCAATGATGCAGAGAAATGTCCCTTCACCAACCAAGGCATTTGGAGTTGATGAAGCCTCACTGAGGTACTCTGCACACGTTCTAAATCCCTTCTGAATATTCTCCAGACTTTTAAAAGTACTGCTTCATTTTTGACTGCCTCAATAACTGAGGGCATATGTGCCCAATTCAACGCATATGTTGCAGAACATTTCCTAGAGAATCACAATCGCCAGGTGCAGGCGTATTGACATTGAAAGCTATGTCATTGGCCAGAGTTAGCAAATTGTGTACTGTCTGTTTTGGTGTTGCCCGACTCAAGTGCCAAAGTTGAGGGGACCTTTTCACAGATAATCGTTTACATAGGAAGGAAAGAGTGAGCGTGCATGACCAAAGATTCACTAAAGAACTATTGTATGGTGTACTACAAAACGTTTAAGTTATAAAAAATGATTTGGACTTCATATAGCCTGTGTACACGCACATACACATGCACTATCAGTGCAGAAAGCATGCAA
The DNA here is from genome assembly GCF_964261635.1 of Lissotriton helveticus. Lineage (NCBI taxonomy): Eukaryota > Metazoa > Chordata > Amphibia > Caudata > Salamandridae > Lissotriton > Lissotriton helveticus. Next base: position 709,694,408 of record NC_136059.1, on the reverse strand, counting down.
TCATTAAAATTAAATTAAAATTACATAAACACAGGAAAAACACTGTCTCCGATGTTTTTAATGGCGCTAAAATGGGTAACCGCTAATAACCACTATTTTTTAAGGTACTGAAAAAACCCCACCAGAATTTACCAAAAATAGAAACTGAAAACCAGAAAACCTAATCATGATATAATGAAAATCTAATGAAGTCTTACTTTCCAATGTAGATGGTGGATTGGAGGTATCTATGTTGGACATCCCAACAACACTCTTTGACTGAATTGTTACCTTAATCATTGTTTCCATGGGTGTTAGTGGTAACTACTGAGATGGTCTTCTGCCTGTCCCAAGTGTGTCTGGCATGCGACTTGCTACCATCTCTTTCATACGTGATCCTTAGTTGTACCATCTTTTCCTGATTTCTGTTATGGTACGTTGCCTCACTCCAAGGGAATTGGTTTTCTCCAGGATGTCATTCCAGATTGAATTGTTTTGTGCTTCTGGCACAGCGAATGAGCTTCTTCTCTCAGACCTTGAGCTTGCACTTTCTAGCTGCAAGGTTTTTGTCTCCCTCTCCGCTGAACATATTTGTAATTGTTTTCTGTCAAAGAATCCCACAAAGGTGCACAGAATGTACTCCTGCAAGACCACTCATTTCCTCTGTGTTACAGAAAACACTAAGAGGGGCATGCATTTTAACACTTCCTCATAGTGATTTCATCATTCTGTTCCCATAAAGCGACTTTAACTATTTGCCATTTCCTAATAGAGATTTGCAGATTTTGAGATTCACAATTAGAAAATTGAAAAATAGCGAATGCGACTCTTATAGTATCACACATTCTGGAAACTGAACTCATATGATTTGCTTAGCAATTTCCAAATAGCGATTCTGATCGAATCACTATTTGGAAAGTATGTACATCTGGCCCTATATCACCCTAGCCCAATACATAAATGCAATGCCTTATCGCTAGAGGCCGATGAGAAGGGTGCCGAGGACAACGGTCTACTGAAACAACTATTTAAAGATAGCCCACCATACTGGACCTCCCTTCTTACCCCATTATATAATCACTGCATTAGAACAGAACACATTCCTGAGTCACCGAGAAGGGCAATAATTCACCTCATGTACAAAGGAGGGAATCCCTCTGAACATGAAATTATTGATATGTCTCCCCGTTGGTCAATGGAGCCAAATACTTGGCAGGTCTCCTACTAGGAGAATTGGAGACGTAGGTGGATTACAATACCATTGTTTTCCCTTACCAAGCATGATTTAGAAAGGGGTTGAGAACCACCACAAACCTTCTTGCACTGACATCACTAGTGGATAAAACAACTAAAATCAAATCCTTGTTATATTTTTGTTTAATGGACCTCAAAGCAGCTTTTGATTCAGTTCCACACAACTTACTATGGCAGAAGCTTGTGACAAGGAACATTCCACTCCATTTATTAAAAAACATTGTACATCTGTGCTCAAACACCTGGCTTCAAGTTAAACTGGGGATGGTAGATCAATGTCACAAAAAATGCCAACATTGTCAGGACTCAAACAAGGCTGTGTCCTCGTTCCTCTTCTTTTTAACATTTTCCTCGCAGATCTTTCTTTAGCCCTGAGGGAAGGGAATGCACACGCTACCAAACTGGAAGATAGAATAATCTGCTGCCTACTCTATGCAGAGAACGCCCTCCTACTATCCAGAACCAGAGTGGGGCTACAGCAGCTTTTCAACTCCTATGTGAATCAAAATGGGCTCGCCATCAAGTTTGCAAAAACAAGGGTAATGGTCATAGGCAGGAAGAAGAATATGCCATCTCGGTGGAATCTAAATACTGTGGTTGTCAGCAGCATTGTGAAATGCAAGTATGTGGGCTTGATCATGGACAACTGTTGAACTTTTCAACCACACAAAGAGGTCCTGAAGTCAAAATCAGCCGCACCGTCACATGTATTTCTTAAGCTCTCCAAAAAGCTCAATGGACCCATACTTGACGATCTAATGAAGGTGATCCATGCCATGCTAGTGACCACCATAGCTTATTCTTCATAGGTCATGTACGGAAGTGGCTCCCTCCTGCTGGACAAGTTAGTAGTGAGTACTTACGAGAAAATGCCTCTTTAATGCAAACCAGGCTTGAATTTAGCCTACATAGTTAAGTCCTGGAAAGACAAGCTGCCTTTCTGAAAATATGTTTCAAGCTTCGCACAGCAAGCCCTGATACATTGGAGACCCAACTATGGATAGAGATATCTAAAATGGCTAGTCACTCTGCAGTCTGGGTTAATCTGGAACAATCGGTCAAGAACGTACAGGTGGCCATACTGTATGCAACCCCCACCTCCTTTGCTAATTTTAAAAGGATAATCGCCAAAATGGCACACCAGATATCATGGTTAGCTGACAAACAAGAAATGGCTTTACACTTGCATGCCTGATCAGTTCTAGGACGCTATACCAAACTGCGACTGCGACAGTTCACAAACATTTGAATGTCAATGCATGTCAAACAACTACCTAATTGATACAGGATAGGAGGGCTACCAACTTTGGACTATATACCTATACAAAGAAAAAAAAGTCCAAATAACCTATGCATGATTTGCCTTTCCTGCAAGAAAACATTTGTGCACATTATTTGTATCTGCCCTGCCTTGCTGAATGAAAGATAGGATCTTTTAAAAACCACTGTTCCTAGTATTGAGTAGGCCTTGGTGGTAAATTCCGTTGCGCTCGCGGAATTTGGGTAATTTCGCGTTCCGCGGAGAACGCAGAATTGCCATTTATTCCACAAACTGCAGCTTTGAGGAATTTTTTGCTTGTTTGCGCTTTCAAAATGCGTGTTCGCAAGATATTTCCCCACGAGAACGCAAACAGCGTTCGCGAACAGGAAAAAAGCATTGACAAATGGGCGGAACAAGCAATTCCGCGTGTTCACGGAACTCTACGTGCTCGCTGAGATTTTTTACCATTTCGCGGAGCTTTGCGTAGCGTGACTACGCAAATTCCGCCCACCGCTAGTATTGGGTACCTGCTCCTCCAGACCTGCTGTAATCACCGGTCTCGCTAATGAACATCCAATCCTGGCAGGGAGATTCGTGAAATTTATGCAGGCATTTAAGAGAACATTGAACAACTTAATCCATCTTGATTAAAGCATCTATGAGGCATTTTCCTGTGGCACACCCTGCTACGGAGTCTGTACCTGGTTGAACCCGCTCCAAATTGACTGCGCTCTGATTCGTTTCTTCAGTATTCCTATGTACTGCAATAGGCATTTTTGCGTTAAAGAATTGCATCATGAAGTGTGCCTGTGATTCACAGTGCAGGATTCTAGAAAGCATCCAACTCTTTGCATGCACACTGGCGGGTTCAACCCTTTTGTTTTGTTTTATCGAGGCGTGTGTTTGTGATCAGCAATGTAGCAGTCTAGATAGTAATCTATCTACTATTTTGATTTAGTGAGGTTCGTGTTTGTGATCAGCAAAGTAGCAGTCTAGATAGCGCCCTATATATTATATGCATACAGAGGGTTTTATCAAAGCTAGAGTAATGTTCCTGTGACTTACAATGTAGCCATTCAGACAGTCCCATTATTTACCTTGTGCACTGTGGCATTAATTGAACGTGGTATGGAATGTGCCAGAGAAGCAGAAATCTGCTGCCTAGACAGACTGCCATGCTTTACATGCACATTGTGGGGTTTAACTTCACCCCAGCAAGGCTTTGTGCCTGCACCCAAAACGCCAAAGTTCAGACAGCACTATATTCATTGTTGGCACATCTGGGGGCTACCTCTAATCAGTAAGGCCCATGAGCCTCTGATCCATGAGGTATTAGGCAAGACAACACATTTACTCCAGACGTATTTTCAGAGCCATGCAAGGTGGCTTTGTGTGGCTTTAAATATTTTTCTTAATGTTTGCGTCGCTATTGCTCCATGTTGCATGGTGCAAGAGCGATGCAAACAGCGTCCTAAATAGGCCTGTCTGGGGCATATATAGGAATATTGTTGCACAGGGCAATGCAGCAAGTCATCTTGCTGCACTGACCTGCGACACAGGGAAAAGGCAGGAATGCGCTGTATTCATACAATACGGCACATTCCTGTCCTTTTCCCTTGCACGGTCACCGTTTTGTCAGCCTAGCGCCAATTCAGGCACCCTTAGGTGCAAGGGTGCCTGTGTTGCAGGCAGGATTGTTTTTGTGCAGGAAGGGGCACTTTCCTGCACAAAAACAATCCTGAGAGGCTTTTTCCTTTTTCAATATGTGCTGAAGAATACAGAATACAGCACACATAGAAAGAGGGAAAAAACGAGGAGAAATAAAGATATTTCTCCTCATTACTTCTCTCCTGGGGAGGCGCATCTTTTTGGTGCATCCCAGGTTTACCAGACTTTATCAATCTGAGAGCATGTCAAAAACCATGGGAGTTGCATGGGAAACATGCATACAACACCCATGCAATGCCTCTTGCACAGAGTAATGCAACACAGCGATGTGCCCTGTGTAGCATTACTCAAGATTTTTTAAGTCATTGACAGCCACGCAAAGTGGCTTTGCGTGGTTTCAACAATCTGACTTAAGGTTTGCGTCGCTCTTGCACCACGTTGCATGATGCAAGAGCGAAGCAAAGAGGGTCCTCCTGTGTCTTGATTTTATTGTAAAAACCCTGGGAAGAGGGGGTGGTATGTAGATGCCCTTGGGCAATATTTTATGTCTTGAGTCTATTTCTCAGATTTTATTTCATGGAAGACTTAGCCAAACCAAACCATGGAGCCTTCAAAGAAGTATTACTTGGATCGTCCTAAACAAGGGGTCTTTTTGAACTTTTAAATATTTAGGTATACTTAGCTGACTAAAACTATCAGCCAAAAACAGGCAATATTCACTGTATTTGTCGGTTTCATTCTCGAATCCATTAGAAAAGCATGTCGTGGTAGTTTAACAGCAGATTTTGAATTTCACTTGAACTTAACTAGACCCAGCACTACTGTGAGTGCGCATAGCAGGAGAGCTGCCTGTCACCTCGTCGTTATTTCTCGTCTCCTATAACTAGTTTTGACATAGATTATTGAATTTAAAAGACCTATGCTTTTCCAGGGTGTGCCAAGAGGAGCTCAGTGGTCTTGCTAAGTGCAGACAGGTGAGTGGCAAAAGGTTTTCCATCAAGCTCTAATAGGTTTAAAATCCTAAGTGCTCTGGGACTTTCCACTCCCAGCATGCAGGAAGGAATAATAATGGACTTACTGAAAGGCGCAGCTATATCTATTGCAAAAGATGCTTTTTGCTAAAAATTGTGAGAATATGCCCATGGAGAGGATTGAAGCACTTGAGCCACCTAGAAGTAGAAGTTCCTAATTCAGTGCTATTAGTGCAATCACATCTAATGTTCGCAGATATGTTTTCTGCAGCTGGAGGCATATCAGACGGGTTTGAGCAAATGCGTAGTGAAAATGAACGAAATGTACATCCCAGGTACAAGCCTACGTCTGTGTATTGTGGAGACGTAAGGACTTTTTTGGCCTAATTAATTTATCAAAGTCGCAGGTTTAAGTGTAGTTGCCAGTTATTTTCAGATTTTATACGCATAAATATAACAATTTCACTCACGTTTTGTGCGCACTGCTATTTTTCCAACGCTCATGTGCTCAGAGCGCTGAGAAATATCTACATACTTAAAGATAGGGAAAGGGTGGTTTTCTCATGAAAAGCGTTTTTCCACATGAAGGATCAGATGTATCAAGCTAAGTTGCGATCGCAAACGCTGAAATTCGCAGAATTTCAGCGTTTGCAATCGCAATTTAGCTGTGTGCAATGTAGGAACGAAAAATCTATTTGCAAAATAAGGAATCGCAAAATTTGCAATTCCCTATTTTGCACATGCATTTAGAAAATCACAATTCGCAATTTTCTAAATGCTATTCTAGTGGCCAGCACAAATTGCGATATTGCTGTAAGGAATCGCAAATTACCACCAACTTCAAGTTGGTGGTAATTTGTGATTTCCTCGAAAAAAGCACTTTTTTGCTTTTTTCAAAGTGCGACGTGGCACACATATATGCACTTAGGGCATGTATGTGCGCTGCATGTGCACACATGCACATTTCAGGGGTGCAACAGGGTGTCCTTTTGGAACCATTTCCCTTTCACCCTTGAAATTGCGTGCGCCATTTGCGAGTACCTATTGGGCACTCACAAATTGCGCACGCAATTCCAATTCATTCCTATGGGCCTTTTGGCCCATAGAAATGACTGGGAAGTGATTCCTTATTTACGAGTCACAATTTGCGAGTCGCAAAGAAGGAATGCAAAGGAATCGCTATTTTAAATGAGAAACCTACCTACATAGGAGTTTGCGAGTCTTTAATAGCGATTCGCAAAAAATCACTATTAAGTACTCGCAAACTGCTAGTGATGTAATATGTGAGGTAATAAGCAGTGCATGATGAGGGTGCAACATATACTTATTTTAGGTCATGAGGTATAGTTACTTGATATAACTATAACTGGGAATTTCAGTGGTTTTGTTTGTTTACAATGGTATATTTTATCTAACATTTTTACCTATTTTCAAAGTCTACTCACCTGAATGGCCAGGTTATTCAGGAATTAAGATTCCACTCAAGCCCTCAGTCGGTCAACCCTCAACACTTGAAGGACAAGACGAGTGTTAGCCAGTGGCGTAACGAAACCTGAGGTGGTGTTGGCGTTTCACCTTCCAGGGTAAAGAGTGTTTGGGTGGCTGGGGAGGGAGGGAGGGAGAGAGGGTTAGAAAGAGAGAGAGAGTGAGAGAGAGAGACTGGCTTGTGACCTCTGAGTTATTCAGTGCAAGGGTTTCTCGGGTTTTCAAGTACTCAACGTGTCTGGCAGGTCTCAGCCTCCATTCTTCTGACTCGTTGTATTTCAGCAATACCTATGCACAAAGAGAAAGAATTTGAAATCAAAATCCAGTACAACCATACGTACGACAATTGCCTCCTTACAACATTGAATGTGTAGGTATTCTGTATGCACTCATCCTTGTGATTCATGAACCTTACTTAGTCTTTGCTATTTTCTGTTACAGGCATGGATATCTCAAGAAGCCTTAGAATGGCTGCTTGGAAAGTTCATGCTTCCACTTTTGCTTACGATAATTCAACTGAATTTTGGGGAGCACCTCGGTCAATAGTCAGTTATAATCTGTACCATCCCTAAATGCACAATGTTCTGTTACAGTCTTTTGGTTCAGTGCACTGACCTTGTTAAGAGTTATGCACAGGCAGCAGGCCTTCTTTGGACAGACCCTCCAGGATTTCGCGATTTCGGGGTTTGCAGCGAAATCGGCACTTTTGTAAAAATGCCGCGATTTTACAAAACTGCCCGCGAAATCGGCACTTTTGTAAAAATGCTGCGATTAGTACAATAGTGAATTTTTATTTTTGTGGACCAGGTTTGATTGTAATGAAGGGGCAGTAGGGCCAGAATACTCAATAGTATATGTTTAGACCTCTCATTTCCTCTCCCTAAGCCTAGGTAGTTAACTCAATTCAAGTGTATTATTTCCATTTTTGGACTTAGTATTAATTTTATATTTGTATAAAATGGACCATAAATCCAAAAATATAAACAAAAAAAAAATCATGACCTGGATGAGCTACTTACAAAAAGGACCTGGAAAACCTGAGAACTCTAACTTTAAAGTGAGCCCCTTAGCAGGACCCCTATTTATTTTTGGGTGAGGTAGGTATCTGCGCCCTGCCCCAATGTATGCAGACTGTGCGTGAATTAACATCTTTAGAGTACCTTGTATAGTTTTGCAGCCATTTTTTCCACCTTTGTGTGCATGCACAATGCGAAAAGTGGTAAACTAATGTTGCAGACTTAACCCAATGTGACAGTTCCGAACGAGTGTATTTTTAGAACCTTAGCATACAGAAGTCCATCTGTTTCAGAATTCCTGCTATGTTTTTTTTTTTAAAACAAAACCAGGAGCCACAATTTCCACACCTGCAGTAAGACATGTTCTAAGGGAGGAGTGAGATCATGATGCCCCTAAGAACGGGTTAATGTAGAATAGGTAAAAGCATGAAGAAAGGCATGGATATAGACTGGTGGGAGAGCAGCAACACTGCGTACAACCGGGGCCGAACTTGAGCTGAGTGAGGTCGCTGTGAACTAAAACACCTCCCAGGGGCTGAAGTTAATGTCAGACCCTCCAGGGTTTCACGAGAATGAATGATTATGAGTAAAATAAAGTGCTGCAAAAATGCCGGTAAGTTTCCATATTTGTGCTGCTAAATTTCCATTTTTGTGCCACTAAATTTGCTAATCCATACTGCTATATCCTGGGGGTCTGTTTGGAGCTGAAGCACAGTGACAAGAATTCACCAAGTTGTTTTCTTTAATTAGTTTCGAGGATGCAGCAATGCCGGGATTCAGCGCTGCAGGACTCAGGAAGAACTCGTCACCTGGAACATGGGCTGGAACTCAGGAGACTCTGGAGGTCGAGTAAGTACAGGAAATGCGAGAGAGGGAATGGGAGATATGATGTTCTCTCTGCAAAGCCAGTAAACCAAGCAAAGGTTTAGAAACTGGGCTTTGTCTTTATAGACCACTCCCAAACATGGCCATCTAATCTCACAGGTGCTCAAGATCTCGCAAGATTTCAAGCCAAGTCCAAAACTGTGTGATCTACAACATTCTGCTGGGAGGAGGCCTTTAGTCTTTGTGAGGAGACATGTTGGAAGTAATATATACAGCTTGTACAGAGATGGCGGTGACAAGGAGCAAAAGGAATGACATACAGAGAGGCTCACAGCTCATTAAAATGGTGCGCCTTGGCAAGTGATATGCATTCGGTTCTCTTGTATTCACTGGCGGGTAGAGCATACAAGATTGCTAAGGCTCTTGGACGTTCAGGGCATAATACAAATGCTGAGTGTTTCCCAACAACAGTAATGACCCTTTAATATGTGTTTGTCTATGAATTCCTACCCCTTTGTTAATGAAAAGTAAGACATTATACCCACCCTATACCCCTACAAATCCAACAACCAGCTATTACATTCTAAGTTGCTAATTCAATTAACAACAATTATACATTTAAAATTACAAATTAGCTAGTATACATGAAATTAATGAAAACAATATTTATTACAATATTAAATACATTTTTGAAAATAAATTGCCGAAAAAAAGATATTGTTACCTTAGATATTCTAGTCCACAATATTTTAGTAGTCCCAATAATTTTAGAGGACATTCAAGTCACACAGTATATATTTTTTTTCATATGGGTGTAATTCACTGCACTCAAGGCTTCCATGGGGGTGAAGCACGCAGTAACAATCCAAAGGATTTAGCTCAAACTAGCATTGAGCTTTGGGTGATGTATGTTCATCCCATCGTTTATTGTGACTAAGGAAATACCAGGTATTAAAAAGTCAATATCTAATTTGAGGATGGTATGGGTGTCGTGAATGTAGTTTCAGACAGACTAAATTATTAAATCACGTAAGGGAGTAATCTGACATTGATACTGAATTGAATGAAAGCAATGGTTAATCCTGTGGAATGTCAGAAGTGAAGTGATGCAGTGAAGATGTGCCGTAGAAGGCACATTCTGTTCAAAGCTAGAGAGGAATGAAGAGGGCCTGGTATTAAATCTCAGTAGCATGTAGGACTGTGAAGGACTACATTGATACATAGAGGAATTGCTAGTATTTTAATGGTGTCATGGACGCTCACTGTCTTGTGCTTGGAAGTGCAATACTTCTAATTGCTTCCTGGTTCCTGATGGGTGCAATCAAAAGCAGGGAAGGCTGACAGTGTGCACTTAGTGTTGGCACCACTTGGGGAGAAGCTCTCTTCCCTCCCTCGACAAGCTACGTGAAATGTTTGAGTTTAGGGAGGGAAGCTATATGTCCCATGAAGTCGCAGAAATCTCAATAGAGTTTCAGTTCGTGGTAACAATTGTGAAGCCACAGAGCATAATTCCCTTATAGTCCAGATGGTCCTTGCTAAGATCTCGTTGACAGAGTGTTAAACAGTAACAGACTATTGGCTTACTTGAAAGACGATGAGAGACGGAACTGGATTTAGAGAAGTATTCTACGAAACGTTTTGTGCTTAACCATTTGAAGATACATTTCCAAACACCTTTGAGGGTTATACAACTTTTGAAGATTAAGAATGTCTATATTGTGCACGGTTTTATTCCTCTGTAGGAAGCAAACAAGATCCTCATCTGTCCACAGACTTCAATTCTTTTTCTCTTTAAACTAATGTTAAGAAACTGACATAGGTAGGGAAAGTGAGTGCTTGTAGCCAGGTGAACTTTATTATACTAACGTACATTTATTGCATTGTAGTTTATGTACCTCTCAATTTGTACATGATTCAAATAACAAATCATGTTCATATAATACTGGAAGTAGTTGTTTGGAGTGAGAAACACATAATAGGCCTGTATACTCCTCACTTTAATTTCATATTTAGACAGAAACGTTCATCATTCCTTACAGGGTTGTAAATACAGAAAAAGGTTAAAAGTACATTTTATATAATTAATTAGAAATCAGGTGCTGTAGCAAGGTTGATCAAACCACTAAAGACTTCCTCTTGTCGTTAGGTGTACATTCTCTTCTATTGAAGACAGTGCTCATCATTATAAACAAGCAGACTAGCGATATTTAGTGTATCTGTTTTTCCTCTTATCCTATTCTGCTTTTCCCGGGTCCATCAATAACCAACATGTAATTCTGTTTACAGTTGTCGGTGGGTTCGGAGAAGTGTGGTAGCACACATCATTCCAATTGGATCTTCATTGCAAAGTTAGTGTTTTTTGATAGTAGCCAGCAGATCTATTCCCATCAACCTAGGTCTTGAGATCATCCACATTATCAATATTAGAGGACTTGGTACCACAGAGCTTTCCATCGTCCAGAAGGTTGTGGTTTCAAACTGGATTATACTGCTCTTTATGTCAACTTGCCCAAGGTGAACTCTTAAAAACAAATCTATGGTTGTCCAGGTTTTTAGTATTGCAAAAACTTTTCAGCACATTTGTTTTATCAAAGTACTACCATACTTGCACATCTAACACCAACAACCTTATCCAAATACCACTTACTAGATAACACACCACCCACATTAGGCCATCTTAAAACCATGATTATCAATTTACACTCAGTAATAAATCATGCCCTGATATTGCTGACATCATCACGCTCCACTGCCTATATGCTCACTTCATCACTGAAACCTAGTTTAAGGCCTCCTCCGCACACATTCTTGATGCCCTTCTCCCCTCTGGAAACAGCATCCATCCTAAATGAGTCAATGCGGTCTTCAACATGGCCACACCTAAGTCTTTGGGGTTCCTCTCCTGCCATTTTCCTCTCTCAACTTGCAAAACAACAATCTTTCATCTCATTCCCAGACGACACGAAACCCACAAAGATTGAAAAGAAGAAATAGCAGACCCCATTACCTCTGCTGCAATACAATAATCCCATCCCACATTTCTCTGAGCATTATAATCAGCCCAGTGACTCTAGCATCAATGCAATGAAGGATGCCTTCAACACTCATTACTTAATACCCTAGTCATCAGTTAAACACCGTGCTGTAGGTCTATCCAGCAGAAACTTGTGACGAGCATGACTGCTGAGCTCCTGGGTCGCAGCCAGTCACTGTCCCTAAAGAGGGGAATTTGCAGCACTGCTGAAGTATGCACAATGAAATCTCTTCTTTGACTCTGCTGATGCAGTTCTGGCACTTGCCTGAGCATTCTGCACTGCAGAACAAGAGACTGGTGCTGAACTGTGGCACTCATCATTGTTCCTGAAGTGACCTTGATATCCAAGCTGCGGCACTAGCCTGTGCGTGCACAAGTAGTCTATGTCACTGAACCCTATGAAACTGTGGCCCTTGCTCCACATATGCACAACTGGACTATTATTGTGGTTAGCCCTGGCACTTGCCAATCTTGTGCTGTGCGGAGTACACTACAGAACGTAGAACAGCTACTTCAATGCACTTGTCAACGTGTGCCAAGAAATTCAGGGGCTGCCTATGGAACTATTTCTCGAACGGACAGTTGCCATTACCCAAAAGCACCCTGAAGCAACTCAGCCAACAACCCAGGACCAGCACCAGCACCCAACCTCAGCAACCACCAGCTAACCTACAAAGATTTCACCACGCCACCAGGCACTTCCAGCAACATCATCCCCTCACAAGAACTTTGAAAGAAACCCTCAGAATTCTTCTGTAACAAAATTACTTCAACCCTCAACAGGACCTTCTTAGTGTTGCAACTCAACTTCCCATTTTGGCCATTGAACGAACCCCAACCTCGTGATCTACCATCACTACTGTTGAGCTCGCTGTTACCTTGAAGACCTCCATCTGATCCGTGCCCCACCATGCCTTCACCAAAGGATTCCTACAAATCAGTGTAGCAATAACACCCATCCTCAATGCCATCATCGACTCAGCCACATTCCAGGATGACACCTGGAAACATACCACAATCATGCCCCTGCTCAAGAAACCATTGGCGGACCCAGCCATGCTTTCTAACTACAGACCCATCTCTCTCATAATATACACAGTATAGTTGTTAGAGAACTAATCAACCAATGCCTCATCAACCACTTACACAACAACCAGCTCCTCGATGCCACACAGCTTAAGTTCAGGCCCAACCAAAGTACAGAAACAGCACTCATTGCCACCACAGATAACATCTGCGTGATCCTTAAGAATGGAGACACAGCAGCTCTCATTCTCTGGACCCTCTGCAGCATTTGACACAGACTCGCATCCTTATCAGGTGTCCAATATTTGCACCCAAGGACCCTCTCTCCACTGGACCCCTTCCTAATGGATAGGACACAAGGTGTCAGCCTGGCACCTTACTCCTTTGAAGCCCAGAAGCTTATCTGTAGAGTCCCTCAAGGTTCATAGCTTAGCCTTACCCTCACCCTATCCAACTGATACATGATCCCTCTGTCCAAAGTCATCTGCACACACAACATCAACATCCTCTCCTAGGCAGACAACAAACAACTCATACTATGCCTCTCAGAAAAGACACCCAACACAAGAAACAAGTTCGCCGCCTGTATCACTGAAGTGGCTAACTGGACAGGACAGGACAGGGAATAGGCCATCGAAAACCACTACAAAATATCAACTTTGACAGATATGTTGTAGGTGAGATTAGCGGTAACCTTAGGGATCTGGAGGGCTGCTCAGCCTCCGTGACCACATCCTTCAACTTGGATTTTTAGCCTATTATGTAAGACTCTTGCAAAATTGGGACCACAAAAGGTTTAAAATGTAGCAATTATTACTATTATACTTCCTGATCCACAGGACAAGTACATTATAGGACTTTATTGAAGTGAACAGTGCCCATTGAACCGCAACGTGAAGCCCATCAGCATTTGCATTCATGACCATATGCTCCAAATAGATATAGGAGTAATAAATAATAAAGCTTTGCATTAACCCTTCAAGCTCTAGTGGGTAAGACTAGCTTTTTCGGTCTTCAGTGTATCTCACCTAAGAAAACAGTTGGTAAACACTGCATAATCGTTTAGAGGGATACACATATTTGATGTTGTCCTGAAGGAGGTGGTTCTATTCTGTCAACCCACCAAAACGCATTGACGCTCTCTGTACTGTTAAATTTGAGGAACAATCAGCCACATGCCAAAAAATGCTCAGATAACATAACTTTTCAATTAATTCTACTCAAATGTGTATGTCTTATGTGTTGTTTCTCTTGATATAGTGTATTTGTGATTTGTTGTGCAATATATTTCATTATTGGATTTTTAAACTGTTTTTAAAACATATGAATTTTATATAAAGTGTATCAACTGTTTTATTTGGAGTGATATATTATATACCAATTGTTAGAAATTGTCTTTTGGGTCCCTTTGAACACGGGTGTGGAGGCATGTATAAGCCAGAAAGAAGTGTAGTGTGGAATGTTTGAATGGAATGAATTTTTTCTCCAAGCGATTTTTATTGTTGACAAATAAGTTGTACATGGAACCTTTCTCTTGGAGTAGCAGGGCCCCTCTCTTTTATATTGAGATAACTGGATGAAAGCCAACTGTCTCAAGCTCAGCACAGACAAGACAGAAGTGGTGATCTTCAGATAGAACACCTCACCATGAGACTCCAACTGGTGGTGGCTGATCTCAGACCCACACCCAAAACTCACGCCTGGAACCTCGGAATTATCGTTGACAGCAAACTTGACATGACTGCGGAAGTCAAATCCGTCACTGCATCTTGCTTCCACTCACTGAAGATGCTGAGGAAGACCTTCAAATGCCTCCCAAGCAACACAAGAAAAAAAACTATCATTCATGTCCTAATCACCAGCAAGCTGGACTGTGGGAACACCATCTACAACTGGATCAACAAGAAACTCACTAGAAGACTACAGACCAACCAGAACTCTGCAGCCAGACTCATCCTCAACAACATACACAGAATTCACATTCTACCACCTCAAGTAACTACACTGGTTTCCAATACACAAACTTGCTCAACTCAAAATCCTTACCCACACATTCAAGGCAGCCCACAACTCAGGCTCCAATTATCTGAACAGTTGTGTGTCCGTCCACAGGAGTCCTACCTGCCAAAATCCCATGCATACACAGAAATAGATCAGAAGGACAAGCCTACTCTTACATCTCTTTTAAAGCATGGAATGACCTCCCTTTCTACATCAGAGCCACCTCCTCTCTTCTTGAATTCAGCAGGAAGCTGAAGACCAAGCTTTCAGTTTACTAAACTACCATAAGTAGGGCTACGCACAACCACCTACTCAGCATCAGAATATCCTCGCGGGTGATTGTGAGTTTTACAAATGCACACAACATATCAACACTAGTCCAGAGGAGGGAGCTTGGACTGCATCCCAGTTGTCCTCAAGCCGTCGCCACAACTGCCAAGAAAAGGGTGTCATGCAGCCCATGTCTGCCCACTGGGGGCAGAGCAGCTGACTCACCTGACTGCAGCCCATAAACTCTCTCCCAATCAAGGGAGGGACTGCGAATGAAATGCGGGACGCCGATGCGAGTCCTATGGTGAAACCAAACTAAGGGAGAAAAACGGAATGCTTGCTATTACCGCATAAGACTATTAACAAACGGGGAACCCTGTATCTGCACTGTGATCCACACCAGAGCGACCCTAGAATAAGGGAGGTGTAAGGGGCAGAAAGAGAGATGATCCTCATCTGAAAGCAATAGCCTGGTATCTGAACCTCTGGTGTCTTGCAATTTTTGTGATAGTGTGTAGAATTGAGTGCTACTTCGTACTTTCTTTTTAAAGAAAGGAAAGCAGTGGATTGGCCAATTAAGGTAGTGCACTGTTTGGTGTTTATTGAGTGCTGATCCTGTTGTATCACCACTCAAACCTCCAGGAGAAAAGTAGGACTACGTACCATCACTACCACTGATAGTCAAGTGCTGAAGCGGTTGCACTTCATCCAGTCTGCACACCCATAGTAAGACAGATCCCAGGATATCAGAGACAAACAGCTCAAGACCCCATGGCTGTTGCCCCACAAATGGGATCTGGCACCATGCCAACACCATTAGAACAGCTTTAACTTCAACAGAATAGAGACTAAACACTGCAGCTAAGAGAAAAAAAGAAGACAGACCTTCTCAGCCTATGCACCCAGGTTCTGGAACAACATCCTTTCTGATAACAGAACAGCAGAAATCCTCCTGCAATTTAAGAAGAAATTGAAAACCTACCTCTTCAAGGAACTCCTGCAGATTTGCAAACTTCTAACTACTTCCACTACCTCTACGTCCCCCTTCTATCCCCTTCTTTCTATGGATCTGGCTCTTGCTCCTTGTTCAGAGCCCAGTTGCAAGCCAGCTGGATTTGCATTTTAGAAATCCCAAAGCATACAAAGACATGTGTTAAAATGGTTATTCTCACAAATCTTTTATGTCTTTTCCATTCTAACCCCGGGGTTTTGATAAAAAAATTTCTGCACTGATTCCATCATAGGCAGCTTTATAAAAGAGCTTACCGCCCATTACAATTTTGGAATTGACAATTTTAAAAGGTAGCTGGCTGCCCATGGATTTCATTTTAGGTAACCAAATGTGGCAGCAGCGACCTTTGGCCTTAACACTTGGGACCCCTGGCGCTGCTTTCACAACCCCTAGTCTCAAAGGTAGCAAAATCAGTGGCAATAATATTCTAGTATTCACTATTAGTATGATACATAATCAATCAATCAATCAAATATTTGTAGAGCGCACTACTCACCCGCTAGGGTCTCAAGGCGAAAGGGGCGGGTGGAGAAAGTACGCTACTGCTTTTTCTGCCAGGTCTTGAGAAGTCTCATGAAGGTCAGTAGGTCCTGGGTCTGTCGCAGGTGGATGGGGAAGGTGTTCCATGTTTTGGTGGCGAGGTGGAAAAAAGATCTGCCACCGGTGGCAGTTCGGTGGATGCGTGTGACGGTGGCGAGGGAGAGGTCAGTGGATCAAAGCTGGCGGTTAAAGGTGAATTGTTTGTTGAGGTATGTTGATTCTGCGTCATGGAGTGCTTTGTGAGCGTAGGTGAGGAGTTTGAAAGTGATCCTCTTGTTGACGGGTAGCCAGTGCAGGTCTCTCAGGTGGGCAGTGATGAGGCTATGCCGGGGGATTTCGAGGATGAGGGGTGCGGAGGTGTTCTGGATGCGGTGAAGTATTTTCTGGAGTTTGACTGTGTAGAGGGCATTGCCGTAGTCTAGCCTGCTGGAGACGAGGGACTGGGTTACTGTCCTTCTGGTTTCAGTAGGGATCCATCTGTAGATCTAGCAAAGCATGCAGAGGGTGTTGAAGCAAAGGAGGATACAGTGTTGACTTGTTGGGTCATTGATAGTGATGCGTCCAGGATGAACCGCAGGTTGCGTGCGTGGTTTGTGGGTGTCGGTGCAGCTCCTAGCGAGGCTGGCCACCAGGAGTCGTCCCAGGTGGAAGGGATGGATCGAGGATGAGGACCTTCGTGTTGTCCCAGTTCACCTTCAGGTGGCTGTTCTTCATCCATTCGGTGATGGCCTTCATTCCTTTGTGGAAGTTGGTCTTGGCAGTGGTTGGGTCCTTGGTGAGGGATAGGATTTGCTGGGTGTCGTTGGGGTATGAGACGATTTTGAGGGCGTGCGATCGGAGGATGTTGGCCAGCGGTGTCATGTAGACGTTGAAAAGAGTCGGGTTGAGGGATGATCCTTGGATTACGCCGCTGACTCTAAAAACCAGTTCTCAGTGTGGGGAGGATGGGTGAGTCAGTGTGGAATCTGCAGCTAGACTTTGTCTCTACCACAAAAGACATTACCAAAGGTAAGTAACTTGTACATCTGATAGAGACATCTGCCCACAGATTCCTTACCTTGGAATAGATAACCAAGCAGTACCATCCCTGGAGGAGGGACTGTGTACAAGTTTGGACCTGGAAGTCATGCAGGAAAGAGCAGCCAAAAAGGTCATCCCTGCGAACTTGACTGTCCAGGGAGTGGTGCTTAGTGAACGTGTGCAGTGACACCCATGTTGCTGCCTGACAGATGTCAAGGACTGGAAAACCATGTTGTAATACTGTGGACGCAGCCTTAGCTCTGGTGGAATGAGCTCTTAAGCCTTCAGAAGGTTGTTTCTTGGTCAGAGTGTAGCAAATTTTGATGAAGAGGATGTCTCATCGTGAAATAGTCCTCTTCTGCACTGCACAACCATTCTTTGATCCAACGTACCCCACGAAGGGTTGGTCATCCACCCAGAACTCTTTAGTGCTATCAAAGTAGAACACCAATGCTTTTTTTGGGTCCAGACATTGTAGCCGCTCCTCCCCTTTAGAAGAGCACAGAGGAGCATAGAAAGTGGGCAAGTTGACTGGTTGCCCCACGTGGAATTGTGCTACCACTTTTAGTAAGAAAGAGGCCCTAGTGCTAAGACCCGGGAAGATGGTCAGGTAAGGAGGCTTGAATGACAGAGCCTGCAGTTCTCTCACTCTCCTGGCAGACGTTATTGCCATTAAAATGCTGTTTTGATGGAAGACATCCACAGGGAGCTGTTGTGCAGAGCTTCAAATGGAGTGTACACCAAGAAGTGTCCCTCCCCCTGAGTCCTTAAAAAGCATCTGTCTGAGTGTAAAATCTGGCTCCCCCAGAGACCCTGCTCCGCCTAAAGTGATGAGCGATAGTTTGGATGTCCTTGAACCGTACATCAGGCACGTGCTAGAAACCTTGTTTACACAGCATACGCTGCCGGCCTGCTGGAAACCAGTCATTGTCCTCCCTATCGGGAAAACACCGAACGTTAGCCTAAACATATTGGAAAAT
The DNA here is from genome assembly GCF_964261635.1 of Lissotriton helveticus. Classification (NCBI taxonomy): domain Eukaryota; kingdom Metazoa; phylum Chordata; class Amphibia; order Caudata; family Salamandridae; genus Lissotriton; species Lissotriton helveticus. The sequence goes on along the minus strand of NC_136059.1, from coordinate 709,676,066 downwards.
TTGCATCCCATTTCCCTCTTGCCCTATTTGGCCAAAGCGGCGGAGAAGGTGGTTAATATACAACTTATGGCCCATGTGGACGCCGCCTCTCTCCTCCACCCGTCCCAATCTGGGTTCCGGGTGGGACATTCGACAGGAACGGCACTACTTCGTGCTACGGAAACCATGAGATAAGGGGCTGATGCGGGACACACCATGGCATTGATTATGCTAGATCTAAGTGCCTCATTTGACACTGTGGCACACTACACTATGCTACAGTGTCTAAACAAGGTTGGAGTCACAGGTGCGGCACTGAAATGGCTTAAATCTTTTCTAATCGGTCATAGTTTCCAGGTTAGGCAGGGTGGACACTACTCCGAGGATACCAAGTTGGAACAGGGAGTTCCTTAGGGATCTGCCCTCAGCCCCTCCCTGTTCAATTTGTACATTTCCCCTCTGGCGGAGATTGTACAGGGCTTCGGAGTAGAGGTGGTCTTGTATGCTGATGACACCCAGCTATTGATTTCCATATCCCAGGTGCCTAGTTTTGCTGCCTCCAATTTCAGAGCTTGCATGCAAGAGCTTGCCTCCTGGATGAATACAAACTGCCTGAAATTGAATGGTAGCAAGATGGAGGTGGTTGTGGTGGGAGGCAATAACTCTAGCTGGACTTCGGAGTGGTGGCCTCCGAGTCTGGGCCCGACCCCCCGCCCGAGCCCTGAGGCAAAAAACCTGGGGATTTGGGTGAATCCCACTCTATCGTATGATGGTCACATTCATCGAGTTGTGGGCAAATGTTTTGGCATACTTACAAAACTACGAAAAACGCTGGACCTTCTCCCATTAGAGGCTAGGAAGACGTTGATACACGCCCTAATCACGTCTCGCCTTGACTATGGGAACGTGCTCTTCTTGGGAGCCACTGCGAAGGGCCTTGGAAGACTACAGGTTCTACAGAATGCCGCCGCTCGGTTAGCGCTTATGCAGCCTAGGAGGGCGGCTTTAAAAAAGGCGCTTGACACATTGCACTGGCTCCCTGTTAAACAAAGAGTACTGTTTAAAATGTTTGTTATCTGCCACCGTATGGTCAGTGGCAAGGGACCGGCATACCTAAGAGACCTAGTCACCAAGTATGTTCCCAGCAGATCTCTCAGATCCAGCAGGAGGGGTCAGCTGGTAATCCCCAAGATAAAAAAGGCCAGAATGGGTGGTCGTTCCTGCCGGTTTCTAGCTGCTCAGAGCTGGAATAAACTGCCGCTCCAGTTGAGGCTAGAATGCTCGGAAACTAAGTTCAGAAAGCTGCTAAAAACCCACCTGTTCGTGGTATAGCTATAGTCAGCTTTGCTGGCGCCCCTGTCTTCTTCCTCTCACCTAGCGCGGGGACACGCTGAGATGGCGTAACCAAGCGCTTTAGAAATGTTACTATTATTATTATTATTATTAGAAGGTGAGAGACAAAATTTGGTCCCGCTGAGGTATGATGAAGGGGCAGGTGGGAGCCTATGTACAATCCCCTTAAGAAATCAGTGCACAATAGAGGGTTTAAATAAAGAGGGATATCCTGGCAGCCTCAAGAAGGCAGACAAGGCCGAAAGGTACCCTTCAAGAGTGTCCAGAGCAGAGCCCTGCTGAGCAAGGGCCAAAATAAAGAGAAGGACTTGAGAGAGGGAAGCAGAAAAAGGGTCAACAGATGAGCTGCGACCATTGCCATCACCTTGGTGAACACCCGAGGGGTGCTGGTATGGCCAAAGGGAAGCACTGTAACCTGAATGTGTTCATAGCCTACTGTGAACCGTAGGTAGCGCTGTTGGGAACGCAGGACGGGAATGTGAAAATAGGTGTCCTGCAAGTCCAATGCCACCATCCAGTCTCCAGGGTCTAGGACAGACCACAACTGAGCGAGAGGGAGCATTTTGAACTTCTCCTTTTTGAAAAAGAAGTTGAGTGTTCACACATCTAGGACAAGAAAAAGGCCCTTATCTTTTTTCTGGACTGAAAGTAGCAGGAATAGCAACAACAGCTGGCTTCTGACCCTGGAACCCTCTCTATGGCTCTCTTGGCCAAGTTCAGGTGCCCTCCATCAGCCGGTCATAAGTCAGTGCATGGAAGGAGGGTCTCTCTCAAAGGGGAGGTAGAAGCCCATTTGGACTATCAGAATAATCCACTTGTTTGGTGTGATATTTTGCTAGTGGTGGAGGTGATGGCTTATCCTGCCACAAACCAGCTGCCTATGATGTTTAAGGATTCAAAAGGGGGTGGTGATGGACAGAGTATCTGAATTAAGCAGAACACTCCTACCCAGTCAAAAGATCAGGGCTTGATCCATCACCGTTTTTTAGCTCACTGCACCATCCCAGTTCAGAACCTGGCTACATGCAAATTAGTCTGACCCTGGCCCAGTGCATAATGGGAACAGGGCAGACCAAACTACCAAGCCAATTCTTTACTGGAAAGGAAACAAGCTTCCGGGGACCGGTTTCTGGAATTACAGCCGTCTTCGGCCCTGCTTGCTTGAATCCTGATGGTGCAGTGAGCAAGGGACTCACATCTGAGCATACCCTTCCACACTTGTGGTGGCCAAAACGATTCAAAAGGGGGTGGTGATGGACAGAGTATCTGAATTAAGCAGAACACTCCTACCCAGTCAAAAGATCAGGGCTTGATCCATCACCGTTTTTTAGCTCACTGCACCATCCCAGTTCAGAACCTGGCTACATGCAAATTAGTCTGACCCTGGCCCAGTGCATAATGGGAACAGGGCAGACCAAACTACCAAGCCAATTCTTTACTGGAAAGGAAACAAGCTTCCGGGGACCCGTTTCTGGCATTACAGCCCCGGTAGCTTGTATCCTTTCTGGTGAAGAATTGGCTTGGTAGTTTGGTCTGCCCTGTTCCCATGATGCACTGGGCCAGGGACAGACTAATTTGCATATAGCCAGGTTCTTAGCTGGGATGGGGCAGGGAGCTAAATAACGGTGATGGATCAAGCCCTGATCTTTGGACTGGGTAAGAGTGGTCTGCTTAATTCAGACACTCTGTTCATCACCACCCCCTTTTCCGAATCGTTTTTGGCCACTATAGGTGTGGCAGGGTATACTCAGACATGAGTCCCTTGCTCACTGCTCCATCAGGATTCAAGCAAGCCGGGCCGACGAGGCTGAAATGCCAGAAACCGGTCTCCGGTAGCTTGTATCCTTTCTGGTGAAGAATTGGCTTGGTAGTTTGGTCTGCCCTGTTCCCATGATGCACTGGGCCAGGGACAGACTAATTTGCATATAGCCAGGTTCTGAGCTGGGATGGGGCAGTGAGCTAAATAACGGTGATGGATCAAGCCCTGATCTTTGGACTGGGTAAGAGTGGTCTGCTTAATTCAGACACTCTGTTCATCACCACCCCCTTTTCTGAATCGTTTTTGGCCACTATAGGAGTGGCAGGGTATACTCAGACATGAGTCCCTTGCTCACTGCTCCATCAGGATTCAAGCAAGCCGGGCCGACGAGGCTGAAATGCCAGAAACCGGTCCCCGGTAGCTTGTATCCTTTCTGGTGAAGAATTGGCTTGGTAGTTTGGTCTGCCCTGTTCCCATGATGCACTGGGCCAGGGACAGACTAATTTGCATATAGCCAGGTTCTGAGCTGGGATGGGGCAGTGAGCTAAATAACGGTGATGGATCAAGCCCTGATCTTTGGACTGGGTAAGAGTGGTCTGCTTAATTCAGACACTCTGTTCATCACCACCCCCTTTTCTGAATCGTTTTTGGCCACTATAGGTGTGGCAGGGTATACTCAGACATGAGTCCCTTGCTCACTGCTCCATCAGGATTCAAGCAAGCCGGGCCGACGAGGCTGAAATGCCAGAAACCGGTCCCCGGTAGCTTGTATCCTTTCTGGTGAAGAATTGGCTTGGTAGTTTGGTCTGCCCTGTTCCCATGATGCACTGGGCCAGGGACAGACTAATTTGCATATAGCCAGGTTCTGAGCTGGGATGGGGCAGTGAGCTAAATAACGGTGATGGATCAAGCCCTGATCTTTGGACTGGGTAAGAGTGGTCTGCTTAATTCAGACACTCTGTTCATCACCACCCCCTTTTCCGAATCGTTTTTGGCCACTATAGGTGTGGCAGGGTATACTCAGACATGAGTCCCTTGCTCACTGCTCCATCAGGATTCAAGCAAGCCGGGCCGACGAGGCTGAAATGCCAGAAACCGGTCCCCGGTAGCTTGTATCCTTTCTGGTGAAGAATTGGCTTGGTAGTTTGGTCTGCCCTGTTCCCATGATGCACTGGGCCAGGGACAGACTAATTTGCATATAGCCAGGTTCTGAGCTGGGATGGGGCAGTGAGCTAAATAACGGTGATGGATCAAGCCCTGATCTTTGGACTGGGTAAGAGTGGTCTGCTTAATTCAGACACTCTGTTCATCACCAACCCCTTTTATGATGTTTAAGGGCCAGACTAAAAAGGTTTAGAGGCTGCATCGGGAGGAGTGGATTGACTGGATCTCCGGCCACCTGACCCACAGGGTCGAAAGGAGCCACGTCGCACGGAGGTTGCTGAACTTGTGTGGTCTTGTGGGTACGATAGATTTCTTGTGTGGCTGAAAGCCCCTTCCATTTATACAAAAGCGGTGAAAAGTAGATGGGGACAGGCAGGTACTGAGTAACCCTGGGCAGAGTGCTTCGCTCCGCCCACCGAGTGCACGTAGTGTTGGCTACTTCGCGATTCGCAAAGTAGGCGTAGTAGGCAACACTACGCACACCCGCGGACAGAGCGAAGTTTCCCGCCACCCGCCTCCCTCCCGCCCTCTTCTACATCCCTAATTTAGTTTTAAAATAGTATAAAAGTAAAATAGAAGCACTTACCTGATAAGCGCAAGAAATGTGCATGCGCGGGCGCCCGCGCATGCGCATTTGGTTGGAAGAAGTCGGTGTGAAATAGAAGATGGAGCCCCGGGACGCTGCTTATCAGGTAAGTGCTTCTATTTTACTTTTATACTATTTTAAAACTAAATTAGGGGTGTAGAAGAGGGCAGGAGTGTGGCGGGAGGGAGGCGGCCTGCGCGTAGTGGGGCTACGCGAAGCGCGTGGGAGGGCGTTGTTTCCTGCCCACTTCATAAAGCTTCGCGAAGCCCCACTACGCCAACTACGCCCACCGTTAGTACTGAGAGACCCAAGTACATGGCTGTGGCCCTCGAGTCTTAGAAGCGCTCCAGATCCGTGTCTGCCTGGTCTCCAAAGGGTTAGGTACCATCAAAGGGCATGTCCAAAACGGAAGCCTGGACATCCTCATTCAAGCGTGGCTTTGAGCGGCCACCGTGTATGACATTATTCTGGCCAGTGAGTCTGTGGTGTCACGCCCACAATATATAGTGACCTTTGCTGCATCTGTCCCATCTGATACCACTTGGAAGAGAATGGCCCGGGCCTCCTCCTGGACCGCTGGCAGCCCCTGCACAACCATTTCTCTCAAAGAGTAAGCATAACAGCCCAGTGTTCATCAACCATAATGCAAGGCTAGCGGAAGAAAGAAATCTCCTTGTCCCAACTAGCTCTTGGATTCCCTATCTGGGGGTGTGGAGGGAAATGCTCCCTGTGAGGTCGAGTACTGGACCACTAAACTCTTGGGGGAGATTGGGTGGCAAGGAATTCCAGGTCACCCAGAGCAGGGAGATGATGGTGGGCAACTATCCTATTCACAGGGGCCCCCGTACTGGGCTTGGACCAGGTTCCTAGAAGGACATAAGTCAAGGTTTCATTGAAAGGTTGGAGGGGTTCCAAGGAAGAGACACTCGACCACAGGACCTCTGTCAATGTTTGCATTGACCTCCACTCGAGGTAGCTGAAGGTCCAGGACCTCAACTGCCCTTCTCACCACCATAGCATATGAAATTCCCTCCTCCATAGCCATGGCAGGGGAGGTATCCAGGTTACTGCCCTCACCCAATTCCTCATACATGTCCATTTTGTGCTACGACTGGTCTTGTACAGATTCCAGCGACCCCTCCCATTCATCCTCCATTCCTAGCCCCACAAAGAAGGCTGTGGAATTGACCTAGGACCCGATAGGTTCCGATCAGTGTTGTCAGGGATTAGAATTGGGCTGTCACCACTGGGGGTGCCAGCGGCACCAGGAGTCTTGGCACGGGGGCCGGTGCTAGGGAAGGTCGCAGGGGAATATCCAGCACGAATATATGATTTAACAACTCCTACTTTAACAACGAATTCCTAAACCACGAATGCTAAACCACAAGCATTTCCAAACCACTACATTCTTAACAACGACTTCCTAAACAACGAAAAATATTTAATTACCTCATTTCCTGAATATACCATTCCTCTCTCAAATATAACGCCTGCTTAAAACTGGGAACAAAAACGTGCAATTAAATTAAACATGTATTTTATATTAAGGCTGTTCCCGGTTACACAAGCTTTTTTTTTATTGCGTGAATAAAGGCTATTCGGCAAACAGCCCCCTGACTGAGCACACATCTGTGAAGATAACATACTAAGTGGTGTTAGAAAGTCAAAAGCTTGTATGCGTGCAGTTTAAATTGTACGAAACCAGCAGAGTCCTGAACACGATGGGGGTAGTCTATATTGGAAACTACAGAGGAAATGGGGCGTAGGGTAAGTGGAGACACAGCACGAGGGGCAGTGGGTTTACAGAGGAAAGATTAAAGGTGAGGCTTACCGGCATGATCAGAGAAATGGGGGGAGTGTCCGAGCTCTGGATGATAAAATAGGCGGACTGTGGTCCCTTCAGACAATCGAGTACAAGTATAAAGGGCCTCCTCATATCTCTAAGTCACCCTCGAAAGTTCACCATGTGAGTTGTGGTATTAATCATTAAACACTTTGTGCTGCTCTACTTTAGTGCAGAGCCATTTTCGTAATTGAAAACACTGACGTGTATCGTGTCCTATTTAGCTGAACTGGGTCCTGTACTAGACATTCTTTTATACCATGTTTGTGAGGCCGGAAACTCATTCTAAAGAGGCAGAACATAGACAGTAGGCCACAAGGAACTTGTATTTATTCATTTAGTAAATGACACAGTTAGCCAAAACAGCAATATTATTATCATTTTAATCCTCCGTCAACGCAGTTTTTACATTCTGCAGAACACATTTAACCTTTTATTTTTGTGATGTAGGTACAGTGTAAGCCAATCTTAATTGGGCAACCCTTACTGAACACAAATTCAACCAAGTGTCAAGGCCACTGACACCGCAGCTGCTGATCTTGATGATCACACCATTTCCTTTGTAATAGTGCCATCCATTGGCCAGTTAGGAGGTTGTGTTATTCGTGGTTTAGGGAAGTCCTTGTTCTTGTCAAGTCGTAGTCAATGATTTCATTAATGATGTTGTGGTTCATAGAATGCTCGTTGTTTGGGATTCGTTGTTCAGGTCAGTCGTTGTAAAGGCTTCGTTATTAAGGCTTCGTTATTAAGGGTAGCTATTGCGCTATATAATAGGTCTTTTAATTTCATTTCCCATCCAGCACTGGTCCGGATCAGCCACCGTATCCATTGGGGGTATCAGTGCCGGGACCGGAGCGTCCTGCGTGGAACCTGATGGAGACCCTCCTGAGCCTCCGGACCCTAAGGTATGCTGGGAGGGTCAGGTTGCTCAAATATGAGGCACAGGGCTTCATAAAATTCTTTTAACTGGGTGGGAGTTGTCCCCTAGACCACCCGGGATACACCCATGGCAGGCAGAAGTGCTTAAGTGGGGGAGGGCGGAGGGGAAAACACTTAGGAGGGAAGAAACACGTGGTCTCCGGAAATTCCCCATATCCCAGGAATGGGAGGCTATGCTCATCACACTGGAAAGCGAGGACCTAACCCAGGTAGCGGGTACCGGACCAGGGAATTAGTCAGGCGAGGCCACAAGAACTGTGGAGAGAGACGATGTACTCCAGATCCTCTTCCATCATAACCTACAACACCCCAAGATATAGCACACGCTGACGCCTACAATAGCCAGAACAGTCCAATTCCCCTCTAGATGGTTGGAATTGTTTTAAGCGCCAGGGGACGGGAAGTTCAAGAAAGTAAGAGGGTGGGGGGTGGTGGGTGGGAAAAGGAATGTTCGGACACTATTAATGTATATTCTTCTCATGATGATGATGCTTAGGAGCCTATGTGGAAGAATAGTGTGTTATTACTGTTATTGTCTCCTGTTAGTACCACTGTAACGAGATAAGGGGATATGCACGGGGTGAAAATACAAAACACCAGCTGGTATGTTGACGCTGTTAATGGTGATTTACAATCTCGAATACTGTAGCTGTAAATAAAGTTTTCCCAAAAAAAAAACTGGGTGGGAGTCTCTCCAGTACCTGGAAAGGCAGGGAAGCGTGTTGCTGACCCAGACGCTAGGTTCCGCAGAACAAGACCTAGGGCGTTGAGGCTCCTCCATTACATCATGAGATAGACAGAGGAACGTTAAATCACTCTTCGACTTCTGGTGCTTCTTATACCTCTTACCTGACCAACTCGGCTACTTAGACCGGGAGGTCGAGGACTGCCACCCATTTCCCCCCACCACACTAGTATGGCGGGGGGACCCCGGCGCGCAGAAAAAAATTACAATATGGTGGCGGTATCTGTGAGACACAGCCATCCATATGATGATAAGTGCGTTGATGCTGTTGGGGGTCTGTAGCGGGTCCCCACATGGTTGGGGGTGGGGGTGCACATAGGGGGTACCTATGGTATGCCCCTGCATTTGCATGCACAATTCGGCAGGCACCGCGCGGTGCCTGCCACTTTGCACATGCAAATGCACAACATGCATTTTTACCATTGCGGCGGGTTTTGCTGAAAGCACCACCCGCTGGAACATTAAAAATGCGTGATGCGCCTGCCAGTGTGGCAGGCACATCCTAATCTCCCCCATGGGACCGTCGCACATATGACAGGCAGTCCCATTTTCTGTCAGGATGGCGGGCGAACTATGTCCTAATGATGCCCTAAGTGTGGATCCATCACTGACATGGCGTGTGGCAGGCACTGCATGGTTTGAATCCAGAAGTCTTCTTCAACATCGAGGAAAAGCCTACACCAAAATTGTTTGACGAAATGTTTAAAAAAGCCTAACAAAAAGTGACTAAGGGTAGTTTTCTTCATGGATCTACGCTTGCTAGTGGGCGCAGAAAGTAAATAACTGACGTCAGAGGTGGCACCCATATAGGGATGCGATGTCACTTCCGGCACGGACAATGACAACTGATGCCACCTACCGTCGTAGCAAGAGTATTGCTCGAGCATAAGACTTCCAGATCCAGACTGACGCCTGGGATATTCTAAGGTAAGGAATCTGCAGCTAGATGTCACTATGAGATTTAATATTTAATGAATGGCCTTTTAGCGCCTTAGGCATTTTAGCAAATTAATGTGAAGATTTCGCACTAACTCACCCTATTTTTTCACATTTTTCACTTCCTCACTTTGATTCAAGGCAAGTATTATCTCACAGAACTTTCAAAGTGAAAGTCAGCAACATAATGTAGGTGGTATCTGTGCTTTTTTTGTAATAGAATGAGTGCTGGTGGTTCAAGCTCAGCTCAGATACTGGTGGCTGGGAATTTTTAAACATTGACAGGTTGAATACTAAGGCTGTGTAGTCTTGAATCAAACTCATGGCTCATTTATCCATCATTAGACATTCCCTGCCCCTTTATCTCAGGTTCCTGCTTTACCCCTTTGCAACGGTTTTACTGTCTTTCTCTTCCTTCTTCTTTGCCCTTTGTGTGTTTTTCCCTTTCTTGCTCGCGGTCAATGTCTGATGAGGAAAAATCAGTTTAAGTCCCCAAAAATTAGTGCTGGTGAGCCCCACTTGCACCCATTTCACAAATTAAGCACTCATTGATAGTTGCATGTGTTACGTTGTTGGACTAATCATGCAGTTATTGTGGAACTTCAGTTATGTCAATCGTTATAATGTTAGGGTCATGTGACATGCTTTCCTGGAAAAAAATCAGAATTAAGGGACATATGATATCAGTTCCTCTCATGCCTTCAAAGTCAAAGGGTATGTGATGTCACTACCACTACCCACGGCATTTTGGAGAATCCACACCATGTGGCTGCCACCCGACTTCCGCTTTTATTTTTGGCAGCCATGGCAAAACGTTTATCCACTATAGTGATAAATGAAATTTTCTGGGCATATACCAGTCTTGTCTGTCACATCAAGCTTCGGGGTCCTCGGATAGGTTTCCTGATCTCTACCACTTGAACGGAGTCTAATTTAAAGTAAAATAAAATAGGGTTGTACATCTGGCAGGCATGGTGAAATTTCAAAAATGCATAGACATATATATCGCACGGCCAAGCATTACTATTACCGGGCATTTTTCATGACAATTAATGCAATATATATTTTTGTGACATGGCCTCTCAAGACTTGGGCCAGTTGTTTAATTGTAGTATATTGAGTACATCTAGCGACATTAAGACTGAACGTGCTCTGCTTAGTTGCGTTTTTTTAGTCTTTCCATATACATTTTCTGTAGATAGTAAGGATCTAAACATGTACAATATAGATTCCTTGCTGGAAATGTTGTTCCAGCTAGAAAGCATTTGCTCTAGCTCAGAGATTCTTGTGACTTCTAATTTACAGCTTCAACATTTCTGAACTGCACAGATGGTATATTTATACGTCTGTCAGGCTATATAAATGGAAATGCAAAAATAATTCTAATTTCCCCACATGGGGCGAAGCGACTGCAGATGATCTGCATATGTTTCCTCTATGTAAAAAATTGGATAGGTTTTGGTCACCATCACTCATAAACTGAGTTGTATAATACTACTTAGTTAATAAATGGAAGGGTCACATTTTGAGTTATGCTTTATTTTAATAGCTTCTGAAAGACTTGCTTTTTCCAAGCATTGGCTGGACCCTGGAGCCTCCTGTCTGGAATACTGGTAGGCATGGATGTGTAGCATAAATTAAATGAAAATAGCTATTTATGGAGTAAGGGCAGAAGTGGGACGCATAAGGCACTGCTAGGTGGGTTTATTCATTAATTACGTGAATATGCTTCATAGATGTTAATTGATTTGAGTATACATGAACGGAAGATACTGAATGCCGATTTATAATGTTATCATTTATAATGTTTAGTTTAATATTTTGCTTATTTTCGTTAACTGCGTTACAATCCTAAAATAAGTCAATATTTATGTACATGTATGATATGTTTTGTCTCTGATTAGCCCGTTTTTTGACCCCTTAGGTGATTCACAATTCTGACAATCTATTTGAAAATCAACATGGTCTCTAGGCTCTTTTTGACAAACACAAACAAATCTGATTCACCACTTTTGTCATTACTTCACTGAAGGTAAGCTTTATAATCATCATCAGACTGTTAACTACAGTCTTCTGAAGCAAGATAGCTGAGATTTATTTAGATTTTTTCTGATAGGTAGCTATTTTTTGTTGTTGTTTTCTTTGGGGAGAGTTTTATATAGCGCAGACTAGACCCGAGAAATCGGGTTTCAGAGCGCTTTACATAGGACCAGTTTCGTTACACAAGGACACAATAATTTTACTTAGGCATGGGGAAATTAAGTGATTTGCCCAGAATCACAGGATGTTAAGCATCGTAGCCAAGACTTGAACCCGGTTCTCCGGTTTCGATGTCGACCGCTCTACCCATAAGGCTACATCCTCTCTGTATTTATGGCTGAATGGTGCACAGACAGAATATCGAGTTTTAAATATCGACATACACAAATATCGAGTTGGAAATATCGTGATACAGAAATATCGACAGCAAGAATATCGTGGTCAAGTATATCGACTTTAAGGTAATAAATATCTTTTTTTTTTTAAATCTTGAAGTTAGTTATATCGTTTGCAATATTATAGTTTTTTAAAATATCGAATTTTAAATTACTGTTATGTATTTTAGTATGTGTTTTAAAAGTATCTGATCTATTTGTTGTATAAGTACTTCTTTTGTTTTTTAATATATGTGTACATTTCTAGTAGCGATACATTTTATATTAATTAGATTTTGCATATCCCCTCCGCTATCCAACACTTTCCCTACTGTTGCACTCACTGGAGTGGGAATAGTAATTTTTACCCCTCCGCTATCCAACACTTTCCCTACTGTTGCAGTAATTGGAGTGGGAACAGTAATTTTTACCCCTCCACTATCCAACACTTTCCCTACTGTTGTATTCATTGAAGTGGGAATAGTATGATTTACTGCTCCCCTATCCAACACTTTCCCTACTGCTGCACTCGCTGGAGTGGGAATAGTAATGTTTACCTCTCCGCTATCCAACACCTACTCTACTGTTGCACTTACTGGAGTGGGAACAATCATTTTAACCACTAAAGCTATCCAACACTTTCCCTATTGTTGCAGTAATTGGAGGGGGAATAGTAATTTTTACCCCTATGATATCTAACACTTTCCCTACTTTTGCACTCATTGGAGCGGGAATAGTAATTTTTACCAATCCGCCATCCAACACCATCCCTACTGTTGCGTTCACTGGAGTGGGAATAGTGATCTTTCCCCTCTGCTATCCAACACTTTTCCTACCATTGCACTCATTGGAGTAGTAATAATAATTGTTACCCCTTCACTATCCAACACTTTCCCAGATGTTGCATTAATTGGAGTGGAAATAATAATTGTTACCCTCCGCTATGCAACACTTTCCCTACTGCTGCACTCACTGCAGTGGGAATAGCAATTTTACCCCTCCGCTATCCAACACATTCCCTACTGTTGCACTCACTGGAGTGGGAAAAGTAATTTTTATATCTCCGCTACCCAACACTTTCCCTACTGTTGCACTCACTGGAGTGGGAATAGTAATTTTCACCCACGTGCTATCCAACACTTTCCCTACTGTTGCACTAACTGGTGTGGGAATAGTAATTTTTACCCCTCCACTATCCAAAATGTTCTCTACTGTTGCACTCATTGGAGTGGGAATAGTAATGTTTACTAATCCGCTATTCAACACTTTCCCTACTGTTGCACTCACCAGAGTGGGAATAGTATTTTTTTCTCTTCCGCTGTCCAACACTATCCCTACTGTTGCACTCACTGGAGTAAGAATAGTAATGTTCACCCTACGCTATCCAACATTTTCCCTACTGATGCACTAACATGAGTGGGAATAGTAATTTTTAGCCCTAAAGCTATTCAACACATTCCCTACTGTTGCAGTAATTGGAGTGGAAATACAAATTTTCACCCCAACGCTCTCCAAAACTTTCTCACTGTTGCACTAACTGGAGTGGGAATAGTAATTTTTACCCTTCCGCAATCCACCACTTTCTCTACTGTTGCAGTAATTGGAGTGGGATCAGTCATTTTGCACTCCTACACTATCTAACATTTTCCCTACTGTTGCACTAACTGCATTGGGAATAGTCATTTTGACCTCTTCGCTATCCAAAATTTTCTCTGCTGTTGCACTCATTGGAGTGGCAATAGTAATTTTTACCAATCCGTTACCAACACTTTCCCTAATGTTGCATTCACTGGCGTGGGAATAGTGATTTTTCTTCTCCCCAATTCAACATTTTCCCTAACGTTACACTCACTGCAGTGGCAATAGCAATTTTTACCCCTCCGCTATCCAACACTTTCCCTACTGTTGAACTCAGTTGGTGGGAATAGTAATTTTTATGGCTCCGCTATCCAACACTTTCCCTACTGTTGCACTCACTGGAGGTGGAATAGTAATTTTTACCCCATGCTAGCCAACACTTTCCCTACTGTTGCACTAACTGGTGTGCGAATAGTAATGTTGACCTCCCCACTATCCAAAATGTTCTCTACTGTTGCACTCATTGGAGTGGGAATATTATTTTTTTCCCTTCCGCTATCCAACGCTATCCCTACTTTTGCGTTCACTGGAGTGGGAATAGTCATTTTTACCCCTCCCCTATCCAACACTTTCCCTACTGCTGCACTCGCTGGAGTGGGAATAGTAATGTTTACCTCTCCGCTATCCAACACTTCCCCTACTGTTGAACTTACTGGAGTGGGAGCTGTAATTTTTACCCCTCCGCTTTCCAACACTTTCTCTACTGTTGCAGTAATTGGAGTGGGAATACTCATTTTTACCCCTGCGCTATCCAAAACTTTCCCTACTGTTGCACTAACTGGAGTGGGAAGAATAATTTTTACCACTAAAGCTATCCAACACTTTCCCTATTGTTGCAGTAATTGGAAGGGGAAGAGTAATTTTTACCCCTACGATATCTAACACTTTCCCTACTTTTTCACTAACTGGAGTGGGAATAATAATTTTTACCCCTCCGTTAGCCAGCATTTTCTCTACTGTTGCACTCATTGGAGTGGGAATAGTAATTTTTACCAATCCGCTATCCAACACCATCCCTACTGTTGCGTTCACTGGAGTGGGAATAGTGATCTTTCCCCTCCGCTATACAACACTTTTCCTACCATTGCACTCACTGGAGTGGTAACAGTAATTGTTACCCCTTCAGTATCCAACACTTTCCCAGCTGTTGCAGTAATTGAAGTGGAAATAATAATTGTTACCCTCCGCTATGCAACACTTTCCCTACTGCTGCACTCACTGCAGTGGGAATAGCAATTTTACCCATCCGCTATCCAACACATTCCCTACTGTTGCACTCACTGGAGTGGGAAAAGTAATGTTTATGTCTCCGCTACCCAATACTTTCCCTACTGTTGCACTCACTGGAGTGGGAATAGTAATTTTCACCCATGTCCTATCCAACACTTTCCCTACTGTTGCACTAACTGGTGTGGGAATAGTAATTTTTACCCCTCCACTATCCAAAATGTTCTCTACTGTTGCACTCATTGGAGTGGGAATAGTAATGTTTACTAATCCGCTATCCAACACTTTCCCTACTGTTGCACTCACCGGAGTGGGAATAGATTTTTTTTTCTCTTCCGCTATCCAACACTATCCCTACTGTTGCACTCACTGGAGTAAGAATAGTAATGTTCACCCTACGCTATCCAACATTTTCCCTACTGATGCACTAACAAGAGTAGGAATAGTAATTTTTACCCCTAAAGCTATTCAACACATTCCCTAATGTTGCAGAATTTGAGAGTGGAAATACTAATTTTCACCCCAAAGCTATCCAACATTTCTCACTGTTGCACTAACTGGAGTGGGAATAGTAATTTTTACCCCTCCGCAATCCACCACTTTCTCTACTGTTGCAGTAATTGGAGTGGGATCAGTCATTTTTACTCCTACACTATCTAACACTTTCCCTACTGTTGCACTAACTGGATTGGGAATAGTAATTTTGACCTCTTCGCTATCCAAAATTTTCTCTGCTGTTGCAATAGTAATTTTTACCAATCCGTTATCCAACACTTTCCCTACTGTTGCATTCACTGGAGTGGGAATAGTGATTTTTCTTCTCCCCAATTCAACATTTTCCCTAACGTTACACTCACTGCAGTGGGAATAGCAATTTTTACCCCTCCTCTATCCAACACTTTCCCTACTGTTGAACTCAGTTGGTGGGAATAGTCATTTTTATGGCTCCGCTATCCAACACTTTCCCTACTGTTGCACTAACTGGAGTGGGAATAGTAATTTTTACCCCATGCTAGCCAACACTTTGCCTACTATTGCACTGTTGCACTAACTGGTGTGCGAATAGTATTTTTTACCTCCCCACTATCCAAAATATTCTCTACTGTTGCACTCATTGGAGTGGGAATATTAATTTTTTCCCTTCTGCTATCCAACCCTATCCCTACTTTTGCGTTCACTGGAGTGTGAATAGTAATTTTTACCCCTACGCTATCCAACATTTTCCTTACTGTTGCACTAACTGGAGTGTGAATAGTGATTTTTACCCCTAAAGCTATCCAACACTTTCCCTAATGTTGCAGTAATTGGAGTGAGAATAGTCATTTGAACCCCTACGCTATCCAACACCTTCCCTACTGTTGCACTAACTGGAGTGGTAATAGTAATTTTTACCCATCCACTATCTAACACTTTCTCGACTGTTGCAGTAATTGCAGTGGGAATAGTCATTTTTACCCCTAAGCTATCTAACACTTTCCCTACTGTTGCACTCACTGGAGTGGGAACAGTAATTGTTACCCCTCTGCTATCCAGCACATTCCCTACTGTTACATTCACTGGAGTAGGAATAGTAATTTTTACCCCTCCGCTATCCAATACTTTCCCTACTGCGGCACTCACTGGCGTGGGAATAATATTTTTTACCTCTCCGCTAACCAACACTTCCCCTACTGTTGCACTTATTGATGTGGGAATATCAATTTTTATCCCTCCACTATCCAACACTTTCCCAACTGTTGCACTAACTGGTGTGGGAATAGTAATTTTTACCCCTACACTATCCAAAATGTTCTCTACTGTTGCACTCATTGGAGTGGGAATAGTAATGATTACCAATCTGCTATCCAACACTATCCCTACTGTTGCACTCACTGGAATAAGAATAGTAATGTTCACCCCTACGCTATCCAACAATTTCCATACTGATGCACTAACATGAGTGGGAATAGTAATTTTTACCCCTAAAGCTATTCAACACATTCCCTACTGTTGCAGTAATTGGAGTGGGAATACTAATTTTTACCCCTACGCTATCCAACACTTTCTCACTGTTGCACTAACTGCAGTGGGAATAGTAATTTTTACCCCTCCACTATCCACCACTTTCTCTACTGTTGCAGTAATTGGAGTGGGATCAGTCATTTTTACTCCTACACTATCTGTTGCACTAACTGGATTGGGAATAGTCATTTTGACCTCTTCGCTATCCAATATTTTCTCAGCTGTTGCACTCATTGGAGTGGGAATAGTAATTTTTACCAATCCGTTATCCAACACTTTCCATACTGTTGCATTCACTGGAGTGGGAATAGTGATTTTTCCTCTCCCCAATTCAACATTTTCCCTAACGTTACACTCACTGCAGTGGGAATAGCAATTTTAACCCCTCCGCTATCCAACATTTTCCTTACTGTTGCACTAACTGGAGTGTGAATAGTAATTTTTACCCCTAAAGCTATCCAACACTTTCCCTAATGTTGCAGTAATTGGAGTGAGAATAGTCATTTGTACCCCTACGCTATCCAACACCTTCCCTACTGTTGCACTAACTGGAGTGGTAATAGTAATTTTTACCCCTCCACTATCCCACACTTTCTCGACTGTTCAGTAATTGGAGTGGGAATAGTCATTTTTACCCCTAAGCTATCTAACACTTTCCCTACTGTTGCACTCACTGGAGTGGGAACAGTAATTGTTACCCTTCTGCTATCCAACACATTCCCTACTGTTGCATTCACAGGAGTAGGAATAGTAATTTTTACCCCTCCGCTATCCAATACTTTCCCTACTGCTGCACTCACTGGCGTGGGAATAATAATTTTTTACCTCTCCGCTAACCAACACTTCCCCCACTGTTGCACTTATTGATGTGGGAATATCAATTTTTACCCCTCCACTATCCAACACTTTCCCAACTGTTGCACTAACTGGTGTGGGAATAGTAATTTGTACCCCTACACTATCCAAAATGTTCTCTACTGTTGCATTCATTGGAGTGGGAATAGTAATGTTTATCAATCCGCTATCCAACACTATCCCTACTGTTGCACTCACTGGAGTAAGAATAGTAATGTTCACCCCTACGCTATCCAACATTTTTCCTACTGATGCACTAACATGAGTGGGAATAGTAATTTTTACCCCTAAAGCTATTCAACACATTCCCTACTGTTGCAGTAATTGGAGTGGGAATACTAATTTTTACCCCTACGCTATCCAACACTTCCTCACTGTTGCACTAACTGGAGTGGGAATAGTAATTTTTACCCCTCCACTATACAGCACTTTCTCTACTGTTGCAGTAATTGGAGTGGGATCAGTCATTTTTACTCCTACACTATCTAACACTTTCCCTACTGTTGCACTAACTGGATTGGGAATAGTCATTTTGACCTCTTCGCTATCCAAGATTTTCTCAGCTGTTGCACTCATTGGAGTGGGAATGGTAATTTTTACCAATCCGTTATCCAACACTTTCCATACTGTTGCATTCACTGGAGTGGGAATAGTGATTTTTTTTCTCCCCAATTCAACATTTTCCCTAACGTTACACTCACTGCAGTGGGAATAGCAATTTTTACCCTTCCGCTATCCAACACTTTCCATACTGTTGAACTCACTTGGTGGGATTAGTAAGTTTTTATGGCTCCGTTATCCAACACTTTCCCTACTGTTGCACTCACTGGAGTGGGAATAGTAATTTTTACCCCTAAAGCTATCCAACACTTTCCCTAATGTTGCAGTAATTGGAGTGAGAATAGTCATTTGTACCCCTACGCTATCCAACACCTTTCCTACTGTTGCACTAACTGGAGTGGTAATAGTAATTTTTACCACTCCACTATCCAACACTTTCTCGACTGTTGCAGTAATTGGAGTGGGAATAGTCATTTTTACCCTTAAGCTATCTAACACTTTCCCTACTGTTGCACTCACAGGAGTGGGAACAGTAATTGTTACCCCTCTGCTATCCAACACATTCCCTACTGTTGCATTCACTGGAGTAGGAATAGTAATTTTTACCCCTCCGCTATCCAATACTTTCCCTACTGCTGCACTCACTGGCGTGGGAATATTTTTTACCTCTCCGCTAACCAGCACTTCCCCCACTGTTGCACTTATTGATGTGGGAATATCAATTTTTACCCCTCCACTATCCAACACTTTCCCTACTGTTGCAGTAATTGAAGCGGAAATAATAATTTGAATCCCTCCACTATCCAAAATGTTCCCTACTGATGCACTAACATGAGTGGGAATAGTAATTTTTACCCCTAAAGCTATCCAACATGTTCCCTACTATTGCAGTAATTGGAGTGGGAATACTGATTTTTACCCCTACGCTATCCAACACTTTCTCACTGTTGCACTAACTGGAGTGGGAATAGAAATTTGTACCCCTCCACTATCCACCACTTTCTCTACTGTTGCAGTAATTGGAGTGGGATCAGTCATTTTAACTCCTACACTATCTAACACTTTCCCTACTGTTGCACTAACTGGATTGGGAATAGTCATTTTGACCTCTCCGCTATCCAACATTTTTTCTGATGTTGCACTCACTGGAGTGGGAATAGTAATTTTTACCCCTAAAGCTATCCAACACTTTCCCTAATGTTGCAGTAATTGGAGTGAGAATAGTCATTTGTACCCCTACGCTATCCAACACCTTCCCTACTGTTGCACTAACTGGAGTGGTAATAGTAATTTTTACCACTCCACTATCCAACACTTTCTCGACTGTTGCAGTAATTGGAGTGGGAATAGTCAATTTTTACCCTTAAGCTATCTAACACTTTCCCTACTGTTGCACTCACAGGAGTGGGAACAGTAATTGTTACCCCTCTGCTATCCAACACATTCCCTACTGTTGCATTCACTGGAGTAGGAATAGTAATTTTTACCCCTCCGCTATCCAATACTTTCCCTACTGCTGCACTCACTGGCGTGGGAATATTTTTTACCTCTCCGCTAACCAGCACTTCCCCCACTGTTGCACTTATTGATGTGGGAATATCAATGTTTACCCCTCCACTATCCAACACTTTCCCTACTGTTGCAGTAATTGAAGCGGAAATAATAATTTGAATCCCTCCACTATCCAAAATGTTCCCTACTGATGCACTAACATGAGTGGGAATAGTAATTTTTACCCCTAAAGCTATCCAACATGTTCCCTACTATTGCAGTAATTGGAGTGGGAATACTGATTTTTACCCCTACGCTATCCAACACTTTCTCACTGTTGCACTAACTGGAGTGGGAATAGAAATTTGTACCCCTCCACTATCCACCACTTTCTCTACTGTTGCAGTAATTGGAGTGGGATCAGTCATTTTAACTCCTACACTATCTAACACTTTCCCTACTGTTGCACTAACTGGATTGGGAATAGTCATTTTGACCTCTCCGCTATCCAACATTTTTTCTGATGTTGCACTCATTGGAGTGGGAATAGTAATTTTTACCAATCCGCTATCCAACACTTTCCCTACTGTTGCATTCACTGGAGTGGGAATAGTGATTTTTCTTTTCCCCTATTCAACATTTTCCCTAACGTTACACTCACTGCAGTGGGAATAGCAATTGTTACCCCTCCGCTATCCAACACCTTCCCTACTGTTGAACTCACTGGAGTGGGAAGAGTAATTTTTACCCCATGCTATCCAACACTTTCCCTACTGTTGCACTGTTTCACTAACTGGTGTGCGAATAGTAATTTTTACCTCCCCACTATCCAAAACATTCTCTACTGTTGCACTCATTGGAGTGGGAATAGTAATTTTTATGGCTCCGCTATACAACACTTTCCCTACTGTTGCACTCACTGGAGTGGGAATAGTAATTTTTACCTCTAAAGCTATCCAACACTTTCCCTAATGTTGCAGTAATTGGAGTGAGAATAGTCATTTGTACCCCTACGCTATCCAACACCTTCCCTACTGTTGCACTAACTGGAGTGGTAATAGTAATTTTTACCCCTCCACTATCCAACACTTTCTCGACTGTTCAGTAATTGGAGTGGGAATAGTCATTTTTACCCCTAAGCTATCTAACACTTTCCCTACTGTTGCACTCACTGGAGTGGGAACAGTAATTGTTACCCTTCTGCTATCCAACACATTCCCTACTGTTGCATTCACAGGAGTAGGAATAGTAATTTTTACCCCTCCGCTATCCAATACTTTCCCTACTGCTGCACTCACTGGCGTGGGAATAATAATTTTTTACCTCTCCGCTAACCAACACTTCCCCCACTGTTGCACTTATTGATGTGGGAATATCAATTTTTACCCCTCCACTATCCAACACTTTCCCAACTGTTGCACTAACTGGTGTGGGAATAGTACATTTTACCCCTACACTATCCAAAATGTTCTCTACTGTTGCATTCATTGGAGTGGGAATAGTAATGTTTATCAATCCGCTATCCAACACTATCCCTACTGTTGCACTCACTGGAGTAAGAATAGTAATGTTCACCCCTACGCTATCCAACATTTTTCCTACTGATGCACTAACATGAGTGGGAATAGTAATTTTTACCCCTAAAGCTATTCAACACATTCCCTACTGTTGCAGTAATTGGAGTGGGAATACTAATTTTTACCCCTACGCTATCCAACACTTCCTCACTGTTGCACTAACTAGAGTGGGAATAGTAATTTTTACCCCTCCACTATACAGCACTTTCTCTACTGTTGCAGTAATTGGAGTGGGATCAGTCATTTTTACTCCTACACTATCTAACACTTTCCCTACTGTTGCACTAACTGGATTGGGAATAGTCATTTTGACCTCTTCGCTATCCAAGATTTTCTCAGCTGTTGCACTCATTGGAGTGGGAATGGTAATTTTTACCAATCCGTTATCCAACACTTTCCATACTGTTGCATTCACTGGAGTGGGAATAGTGATTTTTCTTCTCCCCAATTCAACATTTTCCCTAACGTTACACTCACTGCAGTGGGAATAGCAATTTTTACCCTTCCGCTATCCAACACTTTCCATACTGTTGAACTCACTTGGTGGGATTAGTAAGTTTTTATGGCTCCGTTATCCAACACTTTCCCTACTGTTGCACTCACTGGAGTGGGAATAGTAATTTTTACCCCTAAAGCTATCCAACACTTTCCCTAATGTTGCAGTAATTGGAGTGAGAATAGTCATTTGTACCCCTACGCTATCCAACACCTTCCCTACTGTTGCACTAACTGGAGTGGTAATAGTAATTTTTACCACTCCACTATCCAACACTTTCTCGACTGTTGCAGTAATTGGAGTGGGAATAGTCATTTTTACCCTTAAGCTATCTAACACTTTCCCTACTGTTGCACTCACAGGAGTGGGAACAGTAATTGTTACCCCTCTGCTATCCAACACATTCTCTACTGTTGCATTCACTGGAGTAGGAATAGTAATTTTTACCCCTCCGCTATCCAATACTTTCCCTACTGCTGCACTCACTGGCGTGGGAATATTTTTTACCTCTCCGCTAACCAGCACTTCCCCCACTGTTGCACTTATTGATGTGGGAATATCAATTTTTACCCCTCCACTATCCAACACTTTCCCTACTGTTGCAGTAATTGAAGCGGAAATAATAATTTGAATCCCTCCACTATCCAAAATGTTCCCTACTGATGCACTAACATGAGTGGGAATAGTAATTTTTACCCCTAAAGCTATCCAACATGTTCCCTACTATTGCAGTAATTGGAGTGGGAATACTGATTTTTACCCCTACGCTATCCAACACTTTCTCACTGTTGCACTAACTGGAGTGGGAATAGAAATTTGTACCCCTCCACTATCCACCACTTTCTCTACTGTTGCAGTAATTGGAGTGGGATCAGTCATTTTAACTCCTACACTATCTAACACTTTCCCTACTGTTGCACTAACTGGATTGGGAATAGTCATTTTGACCTCTCCGCTATCCAACATTTTTTCTGATGTTGCACTCACTGGAGTGGGAATAGTAATTTTTACCCCTAAAGCTATCCAACACTTTCCCTAATGTTGCAGTAATTGGAGTGAGAATAGTCATTTGTACCCCTACGCTATCCAACACCTTCCCTACTGTTGCACTAACTGGAGTGGTAATAGTAATTTTTACCACTCCACTATCCAACACTTTCTCGACTGTTGCAGTAATTGGAGTGGGAATAGTCATTTTTACCCTTAAGCTATCTAACACTTTCCCTACTGTTGCACTCACAGGAGTGGGAACAGTAATTGTTACCCCTCTGCTATCCAACACATTCCCTACTGTTGCATTCACTGGAGTAGGAATAGTAATTTTTACCCCTCCGCTATCCAATACTTTCCCTACTGCTGCACTCACTGGCGTGGGAATATTTTTTACCTCTCCGCCAACCAGCACTTCCCCCACTGTTGCACTTATTGATGTGGGAATATCAATTTTTACCCCTCCACTATCCAACACTTTCCCTACTGTTGCAGTAATTGAAGCGGAAATAATAATTTGAATCCCTCCACTATCCAAAATGTTCCCTACTGATGCACTAACATGAGTGGGAATAGTAATTTTTACCCCTATGCTATCCAACATGTTCCCTACTATTGCAGTAATTGGAGTGGGAATACTGATTTTTACCCCTACGCTATCCAACACTTTCTCACTGTTGCACTAACTGGAGTGGGAATAGAAATTTGTACCCCTCCACTATCCACCACTTTCTCTACTGTTGCAGTAATTGGAGTGGGATCAGTCATTTTAACTCCTACACTATCTAACACTTTCCCTACTGTTGCACTAACTGGATTGGGAATAGTCATTTTGACCTCTCCGCTATCCAACATTTTTTCTGATGTTGCACTCATTGGAGTGGGAATAGTAATTTTTACCAATCCGCTATCCAACACTTTCCCTACTGTTGCATTCACTGGAGTGGGAATAGTGATTTTTCTTTTCCCCTATTCAACATTTTCCCTAACGTTACACTCACTGCAGTGGGAATAGCAATTGTTACCCCTCCGCTATCCAACACCTTCCCTACTGTTGAACTCACTGGAGTGGGAAGAGTAATTTTTACCCCATGCTATCCAACACTTTCCCTACTGTTGCACTGTTTCACTAACTGGTGTGCGAATAGTAATTTTTACCTCCCCACTATCCAACACTTTCCCTACTGTTGCACTAACTGGAGTGGTAATAGTAATTTTTACCCCTCCACTATCCAACACTTTTTCTACTGTTGCAGTAATTGGAGTGGGAATAGTCATTTTTACCCCCCTAAGCTATCTAACACTTTCCCTACTGTTGCACTAACTGGAGTGGGAATAGTAATTGTTACCCCTCTACTATCCAACACTTTCCCTACTGTTGTATTCACTGGAGTAGGAATAGTAATTTTTACCCCTCCGCTATCCAATACTTTCCCTACTGCTGCCCTCACTGGCGTGGGAATAATAATTTGTACCTCTGCGCTAACCAATACTTCCCCCACTGTTGCACTTATTGATGTGGGAATATCAATTTTTACCCCTCCGCTATCCAACACTTTCCCAACTGTTGCAGTAATTGAAGCGGAAATAATAATTTGAACCCCTCCGATATGCAACACTTTCCCTACTGTTGCACTCTCTGCAGTGGGAATAGACATTTTTACCCCTCCGCTATCCAACACTTTCCCTACTGTTGCACTCACTGGAGTGGGAACAGTAATTTTTACCTCTCCGCAAGCCAACACTTTCCCTACTGTTGCACTCACTGGAGTGAGAATAGTAATTTTTACTCCTATGCTATCCAACACTTTCCCTACTGTTGCACTAGCTGGTGTGGTAATAGTAATGTTTACCCCTCCACTATCCAAAATGTTCTCTACTGTTGCACTCATTGGAGTGGGAATAGTAATTTTTACAAATCCGCTATCCAACACTATCCCTACTGTTGCACTCACTGGAGAAAGAATAGTCATGTTTACCCTACGCTATCCAACATTTTCCCTACTGATGCACTAACATGAGTGGGAATAGTAATTTTTACCCCTAAAGCTATCCAACACGTTCCCTACTGTTGCAGTAATTGGAGTGGGAATACAAATTTTTACCCCTACGCTAAGCAACACTTTCTCACTGTTGCACTAACTGGAGTGGGAATAGTAATTTTTACCACTCCACTATCCACCACTTTCTCTACTGTTGAAGTAATTGGAGTGGGATCAGTCATTTTTACTTCTATACTATCTAACACTTTCCCTACTGTTGCACTAACTGGATTGGGAATTGTCATTTTGACCTCTCCGCTATCCAACATTTTCTCTGCTGTTGCACTCATTGGAGTGGGAATAGTAATTTTTACCAATCCGCTATCCAACACTTTCTCGACTGTTCAGTAATTGGAGTGGGTTTAAAAATTATTAAATATTTTAATGTTTTAATTTATAATATAATTTTTTATTAGATTTTATGTTACAGGTGTATGTATATATATATATATATATACATATATATATATATATATATATATATATATATATATATTCACTGAAAAAACCATAGGTTATAGACCATATATAGTTAGGAATTAGCATTTACAAAACCTTGAAAATTCACTGAAAAAACCATAGGTTATAGACCATATATAGTTAGGAATTAGCATTTAAAAAACCTTATTTTACTCACACAAAACCATTGAAATTCCATATATAGTTAGTTGTACTAACTATATATCGCGCACCCGCAATCCACTGCTGATCATGTCACCTATTACATCATTCATGACATGGTAAGTGACATCACTGATGACATCACTGATGACATCTCAAATGACATCACTGATGACATCTCAAATGACATCACTGATGACATCACTGATGACATCATCCAGTGACTGTGTGTTTCTGTAAAGTTTAAATATGTTTTACATATTGAAGAATGAGTAGATGTAGAAGTGTCTGGATGAAGGATTTAGTAGGTGCGTGACTGACTGTATGAGTGAGTGATTAAATGTGTCTCACTGAATGCATGGGTTAGTGACTAAACTGTCTTAATTTGTGCATCATTATGTCTGTTGTTCTGTAAACTGCTGCATGTGTTGATCAGTAGCTATATGAGTAACTATATGGGTTATTGATTGGTTGCCCAAGCATTTGTATGGGAGACTGAGTGTGTGTGTGGGTGGCTGGGAAGTGTATGACTCTGTGCATATATGTGTGAGCAGTTGATTCACTAGATGTATGGGTTCAAAAGTGCATGTGGAAACAGCTGTATGGGCGGTTGACTGTGTGCATGAGTGTATTGGTGAGTGAATGGATATCTCAGTGCTACATGTCAAAGTAAGTACATATGTAAAATACAGTACATGTGAGAGTTGACATATATAAATAACTGTGCATAGGAGCCAGTGAATGTGTGAGTGGCTGTATGCATCATTGTGAACTTGTATCCAGGATTGTATAAGAGAGTAAATATGTTTTAGTATATGTTTGAATAAGTAAGGTGTGTATAACTGTATAGTTGAGAAAATGGAGGTGTGATTGATTCTTTGCATGACTGACTAGGTGTCTGAGTAACTCCATGGATGAGTGACAGTCTGTGAGTGTATGTTTACACTGAGTGTATCTAAGGTTATATTAGAGTCTGAAGAGGTTCATTGTATTATCACATGAATGATGTCATCAGTGATGTGATCAGTAATGTCAAATGAGATGTCATCAGTGATGTCATCAGTGATGTCATTTGAGATGTCATCAGTGATGTCATCAGTGATGTCATTTGAGATGTCATCAGTGATGTCATCAGTGATGTCATTTGAGATGTCATCAGTGATGTCATCAGTGATGTCACTGACCATGTCATGAATGATGTAATATGTGACATGATCAGCAGTGGATTGCGGGTGCGCGATATATAGTTAGTACAACTAACTATATATGGAATTTCAATGGTTTTGTGTGAGTAAAATAAGGTTTTTTAAATGCTAATTCCTAACTATATATGGTCTATAACCTATGGTTTTTTCAGTGAATTTTCAAGGTTTTGTAAATGCTAATTCCTAACTATATATGGTCTATAACCTATGGTTTTTTCAGTGAATTTCATTGGTTTTTTAAAAGCTAATATCTATAGCTGTAAAATGTATTCTTCTTTAAATCCAAAAATATGTTTTATATGTTTATTAATAATTTTTTTTTTAAATATTTTTTTTGTTTCGCTCCCGGTTCGCGAACCGGGAAGCTTTCCGTTAGCTCAATTTGATGCTGCGACCCGGTCCGCGAACCGGTAAACGTTCCGTTAGCGCAACTGCCGCGTTAGAAATCAACATCGTGACGCGTCGCGGAAGCGCGACGTATCACGTTGTTGCGTAATGCGTCTTATGACGCGCTGCGTTAGCGCACCCGGAAGTGCTCCGGTACGCGAACCGAGGCGCGAAGCGCAGCGACCCGGAAGCGATCCGGGGCGCGTTCCGCAGCGCGTAACATAAGCGTGAGAGGTCATGTGACTTGTTAATAAAACTTTTCATTGGTTCATTTAACTTTTGGTTTCATAATCATGTAAGGCTAGGTCAGGTGACCTAAAAATAACACTTTCCATTGGTTTAGAACTATTGTTTTTCCCAAATGATGAAAACCCCTCCTTCTTTCCTCACTCTGACTTTCATCATTGTGAGAGGAAGACCTTTATTCATAGTAGAGCAATGGCTTCAGTAGTTGCTTCAGCTGGTGCACCCCCACCACCACCTCCACCTCCTCATGGGAAGTGAGGACCACCTCCCCAGGTCATCACCAACACAGAGGAGGAAGAGGAAGAAATAGAGGAAGAGGAGAGAGAAGGACCACAGTTCTTGGAAGAGGTGCCCCGGGTTTCCCATAGGAAAGCCAGTTTCATTTGGCAGTTTTTTTCAATCCCTCCAGGGCAGAAAAAAGTAAATGCGAGGTATGTCACCTGCCTCATTTGCAAAGAGAAATTATCAAGAGGGACTGATAAAAAGTATAGCTATGGGAACTATACCATGCATAGGCACATGAACAGGTGGCATCCACTCAATTACAGCCGGGCGGAAATACGTGACATGGAACAAAACCCAACAGCAACTCCTGTGGCCAGGTCAACATCGTTAATATCATTGACAGCAGCAGAGGCACGGGAAACCGTGCCAAACATCCAGGAGAATTTTGGGCATATGAAATATACTTGTCTGCACTGCGGTGCATTGATATCATGTGGTAACATGAGTATTAATTCCATCAACCTAGCTTATAACAATCATAATTGCCCTAACCGCCCCAGACAGTAATTTTTTTTTTGCTCCTGTTGAGCCCTTTTCAATGCCTGTTTTTTGTTGTTTCCCCCCCAAAAAACCCAAAAAAATATAAAAGTGTTCAAAAAATACAAAAAAAACTAAAAAAATTCAAAAAAAAAAAAATATATATAAAACAACAAAAACATTAAAAAAAAGTTCTTTTCAGAACTACCTCCCCTTTCAAAAAAAATTGCTAGAATGTTTAGCACTCTGGCAAGCTCTATTTCTTTTAGTTCGCTTCCCAGTTCGCGAACCGGTTCGCGAACCGGGAGCGAACCAAAAAAAAAAATAAAAAAAAAAGAAGAGTAAGTATAAGGAAAGTAAACAGAGAGTGATGTTAAAAGAAAGACAGCTATAGGGAGTAAACCAGAGATACTGTTTAATAGATCTATTTACCGAAGAAAAGACGGAAGAGGGTATAATTGTGGAAAACAAAATAGATAAGGAAGTGAAAGAAAAAAAGAGAGTAGAACAATAACAAAGGAGCAGAGAGGCGCACTCAATGAAATTAGTAATGTGAGAAGTCCATTAAATATGCAGATCTTTAGTCCACTAATCCGTGAGGAGGAGCAGCGGCGAATAGTTACCATATCAGAGGTACTGTTCGCAATAACGCGAAGACCTGGGACCACACATACCGGATTTTGTCCGGAGCCCGCCGATCGACTTTTCGAGCTTGAAGTCCCCACAAGATACCACATGGGCCCAGGATTAACAGACACCTGGTCCGTTACAAGTCACATCTTCAGCTAATCGGCGGGACGCGAATTTCTATTCGAACCGGACTTGAGCGGCTTACTTTTCTCAGGAAAACACTGCGATCTACTGTGATCTTTTTCCACATCAGCTTCCATAGAGCATCTTTCTCTAGGACCACCGCATCAACCAGATCGTTACATATATGCCCTGACGAAATTCCCTAGGCACAATTGGGGATGAAACGCGTTGGCTGTGCCGTTTTTATGTGAATGAAAATAAAGAATATATCCAAGAAAACAGAAGATCTGCATATTTAATGGACTTCTCACATTACTAATTTCATTGAGTGCGCCTCTCTGCTCCTTTTTTTCTATTGCTCTGATATACATCCTTGGCAACGGATGGTGAGAGTAGCAGCACCACCAAATAATTTTGAAACAGGCAAAGTTGATGTGCGAAACCTTGGTCTGCTGCTGTGTGCTTTGGTTTATTGTTTAGAACAATAACAAAGAAGAGTTTCTTGGAGAATGTGAGTGAATGTTCAAAATAAGATTAAAACATGGGGAATAACAGAGAGAAAAAATAGAAAACAGAAAACAAAAAATAACAGAAAAAGATTAATTAAAACAGCAAAGAAATGTAAATAACATAGAGCCATATCATCAACATAGGCAATAAAAGTTTTGCAGCTTTTATCGGCAGAAATATGTCACCAAAGCCGCTTTTGCGGCAGAAAACTGCCTCTAAAACCACTTTTGCACCAGTTTTCTGCCAATAAAAACAGCAATAATTGTATTGGCTGTGTTCATAATATGCCCCTTAGTGTGCTTCAACTACACAGAGAAAGCATTATGAACAAGTAGTGAAAAAGTGATCAGTCAAAGACACTAAGAGTAATAGAGACGGAGTGAGTGAACAAGAGTGAGGAACTATGAGAAGAGAGGGACTGAGAAAAAGAGTGGAAGGAGTTGAGTAAGTAGGTAATAGAGAAAGGAATGAGGAAAGTAGCAAAGGCAGGAAACTGAGGGTTAAAGAAATGAAGCTGTGGAACTAATAGTAGGTGAATGTGATAGAAATGTAACGAAAAGAATACAAAACATTTACCTTATAATTGTCGTTAAATTACTCACTTTTTGTTTTTATACTTTCAATCTGTGAAAGAGAGAACAAACATTTGAAAAATATTAAAACATGTATTTAAAAATTACAAAAGACAAGGGAAAAGATTGAAGGACAAACAGTTTTTCAACAACTTTGACAGTGACAGAAGCTTCTGCTTCTCCAGGCCCCCTACACAGTCCTAAAGATATACATTTTAAGCTAACAGTATCTTGATGCAGATGAAGTGAGGCCTATCTTAAAACATGGTGCATCTTTTGCACTGCTGTTGTCTCAGAAAAGTGTCGCAAGACACTAACATTTTAAATGATTGCTTCAGGATGCCAATAAGATGTGTCCTATCCAGAGGTTTGTTTGAGGTGAGACCTACTCAGGGTTCCAAATGAAATTTCGAGTTGTTTGAAGAGAACAGAGGACATAATACATGTGAAGGCCTACCAATGAAGTAAGTCATGTCCACTTCACTCTTGAACAAAGGCCAGACCTCTTCTGTGTCCGTGGACAGACCTAAACTTCATCTGCACAATGTCATTCATAAACTTAGGAAACACAGGTGATGTAATTGAAAAATGTGGAGTTTCTTTTCCTCATTTCACAATCACATCACCTGTGTTGCCTTTGCTTAGGTATCTCATAGTGCAGATGTAGTCCAGCATATTAAACAGTACCTAGAAGTGCAGCACTGCATGCAACAACTTTGACACTTATAAAAGCTTTTGCTTCTGCATGCCCCCTACACAATGCTAATTATATACATTTTAAACTGATGGTATCTTGCTGGAGATGAACTGAAACCTATCTTGCAACATGGTGCATCTTTTACACAAAAGTGACCCACAATGGAGCAAAAGAGGCGCACGGCCACCATAAATCTGACCCTAACATTTTAAATGATTGTTTCAAGATGCCAATAAGGTGTAACCTATCCACAGATTTGTTTCAGGTAAGTCCTACTCAGGGTTGCAGATGGAATTTAGGTTTGTTGAAGAATACAGAGAAGATAATACATGTGGAGGCCTACCAACGAAGTTAGTAATGTCCACTGCACTCTTGAACAAATGTCAGACCTCCTCTGTCTCCAGGAACAGGCCTAAACCTCATCTACACAATGTGGTGTGTAATGTTAGGAAACACAGGTAATATAATTGAAAAACATGCAAATTTGTTTGCTCATTCCACAATCATATGACCTGTGTTTCCTTTGCTTAGGTATCTCATTGTGGAAATGTAGTCTATCATATGAAAGACTACGTAGAATATGAGCACTGTATGCAAGAACTTTGACACTTACAGAAGCCTCTCCTTCTCCATGCCTCCTACACAGTTCTAAATGTACATCATAAATGGAAACAGTACAGAATTAATTATACATGTTAAATGGTTTATTTTTGCTGTTCTCAGAATGTATCAAATTTCACTAAAAACAGTGACTCGAAGGTATTCATCATATAACAGCGGGGAAAAAAAAACACAATCAAAATGATTGTGTTTAAAAAACCCATACAACATAACAAATCAGAATTCAGAACTCCTTAAAGTTAACTTACTTTCCATGACGTCAAAGGATGTCCTATGAACAGCTTACACTCTGTTGTGCTGTTATGACTTTCAGCCCGCCACTTTCTGAAAGAAAACCTCCATCGTTTTGAAAAACATGTTACATACAATAAATGACTTCTTGCTCTCTACCACAAGTTTCCACAAGGCCAAATCTTGTCAGAGCCATTTATAACTCTTGGATTTCTTGTAAGCCAATCCCGTCATTTGGCATTTCCGCAACTTTCAGAATTAAAATGTTGAAGATCATTTTCACCATCCTGGACTAGTAATATCTTCCCCTTCTTCCTCAGTCATATTCTACATTTCCTATGACACTGATACTGCTTACTATGAAGCAGACTTACACTACCTCTATGACTACTACAATTATTTAATTCTCAACATCACTTTTAATCACAAAGCAATGTAAAACAGTAGACAGCATTGCAGACTTACATTCCCTCTACTCTATGTTTTGATTGGCTGCTTCAATTAGCTTATAAAAAGAAATAGTTTTTCTGAACTCATTCAAAGTGCACTTATTTCTCCATGACGTCCAGTCTTATGGTTAGAAGTTATGTCTCTGAACTACACTTATCCTCAAGGCCAAATCGTGTAGGAGCCATTAGAACTTCTTGAAATTCCTCAGAGCACATCCCGAGATTCTTTCCCTAAAATTTTGGTTTTAAAAACACCAGGTAAGAGTTTTTAAGGTCATACGGCAATTTTTTTTTGAAAATTAAAACAGAATCATTGCAGAATGACCAGCCATTTCTAGACTTTAAATAAGCTGTGTAATGTCCTGATGTTGTTGAAGGACCGTCATGATATATAATTGCTGCAGTTACAAAAGTCCTTCCTGATATTGACAACTGCGAAGCCACAACATTTTTAATTAAAGTTGTCAATTTTGTTCCATCAGGCCTACATCGTTGGAACATTAAAATGACATACTGGCCATATGTTCGTATAAATAATGTGGACATCATTTCAGATTTACATTAGCTACACTCCATGTTGTGATCAGCTGCTTTTACTAGCTTATTAAAGGAGACTGATTTACTGTCTGGCAAAGTTAAATATATAAATCTTTCTGAGTCTACACTAGTAGTACTTGATACCCTACAGTTCTCGCAGTCATGCTGCCATTGATAAGAAAGCCCAAACAGCTGATCTACATCTACACCTTCAGCATGCAATACATCAAGCATATACATTAAAAACTCCTGACAATCTTGCTGAATATTTTGAGAGAATTGTGTTTAGCCTGAACATCTGTCTAACAGATTTCGAATTTCAGACACACTTTCTATGTTTGTTCTATCAGTGCTACAGTTTTTCTAAGACAGAATTTAACAAACTGCAAAATCTTTGATCAGAATTGACCACAATCTCTTCTTTTACATTTTCTAGAGAAAACAAAACATTAACCACTACATTAGCATAGCAGTTGACACCAGAACTGTTTTCAAATTGAAAACCAACAACATCTTCAACAGAATCCTTTTTGTTTCTGCTTATAATTTCAGGTTCATCGACTTTTCGTCTTTTTGCTACAACCTCCCCAGTATTGGTCACATTTCTTCGTTTCCGGCCTACCACACGTTTCTCAAACAAAGGATATTGAGGCAAATGTGGCGCATACTCTTTTCTTAACCTATTGTATTCCTTAACACAATCTAGATCCGCACAAATGCTTGTGACATCACACTCAATCAAGTACAATCCCGATAAAGTTCTAACTCGTGACAATACCACATATGCCATACCCTCCTTGAACACAGAACTGCCAATATTCACCAATGCACTGTCTACACTTAAACCTTGCGATTTATGGATTGTCACCGCATATGCCAAGCAAACAGGAAACTGCTTACGGCGAACATATAAGTCTTTTACAAGCAAAAATCTAGCAGAACAACGACCAATTAGCTGTACTTCCTCAATGCCATCAAATTTAATTTTTAAAAATTCAATTCCATCTCTATTTCTGTATTTTACAAACTCAACAACATTACCCATTGATCCATTTACCAGACCTCTTTCAACATGTAAATTCCTTCTTAAAATTATACGGCAGTTCAAGCACACATTCAGAGTCTTTTCAAAACCTGCAGTTTTAGATATACTCTTCTCTAATGAATCCAATTTTGTTTTCAGATTCTCAGACAAAATAATTGTTGATCCCATATGCTCTACTCTGTCAATAGCTTCCAGTTACACAATCTCTTGCTTTTCTAAATGCAACATTTTGTTGTTGAATTTGGCACATTCTGCAAGAGTTGGCATCAAACATATTCCAGATTTCTTCTCAGTAATTTTCTGAAAAATATTCTCAGGCACAACATCTTGTTCTGGATATAAATTTGACAGTAATCGTGCATGTAAAGCTTCTTTCCCATGCTCGGTCACTTTTCCAATTCTAACATCTTGTAGAATAGTCTTGTAAACTTCATCCTTCGCCTGACGCATATTTTCATGCAGTTCAGCATAATTGAAGTTTAACCATATATTGACGTTGCCAATGCTGCCTAGGCACTTCCTGGTATCTTCATGCGTGAGCATTTTGAACACAGGTTGCCCTTTCACTGGTGTCAGCTGCAGAAGATCTCCAAAAACAATGATGTGTTTGCCACCAAATAACACATCATACTCTGTTTTGAGAACTTCTTGCATTCTCAAATGCACAAAGGCAAGCTTGACATTGGAAACCATGCTTACTTCGTCAATGATAAGAAGTTTCATTTTCCTCAAGATTCTTGAAACTTCAAAACAAGCATCTCCAGATAGCTTGTGATATTGTAATTTGTTGTCATGCTCCACTGGCAGCATCAGTAAACGATGTAAAGTAATCCCTTTAATGTTATGTGCTGCCAGTCCAGTTGGAGCGGTGACAACACAAGACAGCGATGACTCTGTCCTTTCCTGCAAATAACATGAAATTGCTTTAATAAGGAAACTTTTTCCAGTTCCCGCTTCTCCACTCACGTACAGTCGGACAGGCTTCAACGACGTACATGAGCACTCTTTCTTGTCATGACTTAATCCATGATCAATTTGCATGGTAACTTCGTCATATATTTTCCTCTGCTCAACGTTGAGTTGTCTTTCCAACTCTTCTAAGTTAACCGCATCCTCCTGAGCATGTGCCATGGCTCTTTCCACTTCATTCATAGCAGTGGCAGCTTCATTTTCGATAACAGGTCCTCCTAGTGGATCCTGACTCAATGAAGCAGAACTCTGACTGTCCTGAGAACTGTCTCTGGCAATCTCGGCTGCAATCATTGCTTCCTGCTCAATTTCCGCATTCAACATTTCTACATATTTGGGAAAAGCAGGACATTCTATGGTCTCCTTGGTGGCATTGAAAGAGTCTTCGTAACAGAGAAAATCTCCAAGCAGTTCCTCTTCTGCACGCCAAGGCTTGAAAAGTTGCAAAAGTGCTAAATAGAAAAACTCCTTTTTTTCAGGAGATTCGCCACTCAATTTTCGATGGTTTACCAAGTGGCATTTTCTTTGCTTGACCAGACATCCCTCACTTCCTATTACAGCATACACTCCTTTCTCAGTATCTTCTTTGATGTTCCTCTTGAATATGTAATTTTGAAGAACCTCATACAGACAAACATTCTCGAGGTGAATGCTTCGATTTGGATAATATGTATCCAACATGTTGGTCTTCAAAATGTCGGTACTGTTTGGCTCCTTTTCCGCCAAATACTCAATTTCCCGCACAGGTTTGAGAACTCGATTACGCGTTGCAGCAAGACCAAGACTCGCCCAAACGATACTCCTGGACTTGGCATAGAGACTTGCTGAAGACAACCGGTCAGAACATTCGTACGCTCCAATTTCTCGATGCGACAACATCTTCAGACTGAAACTGTACAACTTCTTGCTGAGGCTCTTTTCATGGGAAATGTCCTCCCACATATCCTTCAATTCTGTCTTCTCTTTTTTGGTGATGTAAGACGTCACATACCGAGCCACAGCCATACAGTTATCAGCCACAAACTGTATATCCATGTTAGCATTCCACATGGACAAAATCACCGGGTTGTAGTCGTTGATGTACTTGGACTCTTCGTTCCTCTTCAAATTGTATGTGTTTTTAGGTGATTTCTTCATCACATTATGTCGCAGCGAAGACATCAACACCTCTCCAAGAGGTGGATTCTTCTTATTCATGATGAAAGACATCATAGCTTCAAATCTATGATTGAAGTACCTACATACATTGACTGGATCCAAAGAGCACAGTTCTCCGGGTGTCTTGAATTCGATGTTTTCTACGTTAGCATTTGCCTCTCGTAGAAATTCAAGTAAGTCTTCCCAGCCATACTCGGCACAGCTCAGAGTGAGGAACCATGTGGGAGTTCCTAAGTTCCTCAGCATACATTTTAAATCACCATGACAACGGTACCAGTACTCATTAGTACCACGCTGACACGCCATGAGATTAATCAGGTGAGAATCCAAAATACTGTCTTGGACATTGACTTTATCCATAAAGTCACTTGCCGAGATGTTTTGCATGTGTATACCACTTTTCAAGATGTGGTTCACTGCATATGACAGTCCAGACAGATCGCTTTCAAACAGGAGATGAAACAAATAAGGAATGCATTGTCGAAACCTAGCATCTCCTGCATACAATCGCAAAGTCCGGTATTCAGAAGCAGGAATTTGATGAGGTCGCTCATCATATCTTCCTCCCTGACCTGTTGGAAATAGCTGTGGGAAACACCGAGCTTCCAAACTTTCCTCCCAAACACTAATGGGACTCCCTTTGGCTTGTTTCATTTGAAACAACTCGATAGCATTCCCCATGACTTCCTTGGAATGCAAAGGATGAACACTATAATGTTCATATATTTCTTCACTAGTAGAGGGTTCTACTTTCTCAAATTGACCAGCACACAAATCGCTATCCTCTTCCTCACTTACTTCCTCTTCTGCAACATATACATTCTTATAGTATTTATTATTTTTTTTCAAATACAATGTTGCCTTTTTAACTTTCCTAACATCCACTAAATCTTGCCATATTTTCTTATTCTTTGTCGGAACCCCTTTAACTAAGATAACCAGAGGTTCCTCTTCCACTTTTTCTACTCCAATTGTGTTAATGTTTTTCTTCAAATCCAGAGGCAAATAAACAACTCTTCCCTTTAATCCTCTCTGTAAATCTGATGGAGGCAATTTCCCTGTCTTTGGCTCCATTCTTACAATAGCCTGAAAGGGATGGATACTTTGAATCAAAATAGATTCATAAGTATTTAAATCCTTCAATTCAGAAGGAATCTCAACCAATTCCAGATTATTATGAACTGCTCTAGCAGGCATCTGGTTTTGATTTAATTTGCAACAACAATAAGTACACACACGTTGATCCAATCCCAAATCAAAACAATTTTCTGCCATCAAGTATGTTGCGAAATCCTTCCATTCACTATTATTTTCCCTTTCACTTTTTGCATATAAATCCACTAACTTAGTCTGATTCTTATAATAAGTGCGTCGACAACACACACAAGTGAAATTTGGCCTCTCACTTGATTTGACCTGAAACGTCGCAATTTCCCTCTGGAAATTATCTGTACTGGAAACCTGTACACTATCTTCCACATTACCCGCTTCTTCTTGGTCAATTTCAACATTCTCCTCTTTACTTCCAAAGTAACAAAACTCAATTTCTTCACATATATTCTTCACATCTATTTCAGAACCATGCAAAAGAGCAGCGCATAATTGTTTAAGCATAATTGCTGGACTCTTAGCATAATACAACATTCTAACTAATTTCCTCACTTTATTATGATGCACTGCTAGCATCCTGAAATGATGAAAAACACTCTGGCATACTCTCCTGGAAAGACAAGCCAGTGAATGACCATGCAAACCTGTCACTTCTCTCACTCTGCAAGGATCTAATTCTTGCAACAACCTCATTTTCTGCTTCAAACTTTTCTTATTAAATGACCGTACAAAATCACAAAGCAAATTGATGGAATCCTGTCGCACACTGCAAATACTACTACACTTCCAGGTGTACACAGGACCCTTAGCACGTCTTCCTAAAACCTCATTACCTAACACCTCTTTTGCCTCTGTTGTCACAAGTTTTTCTTTTTCAACTGGACAACCATCTTTCACTTCATAAGCACGACCACTGGTGTCAACTGCATGCACCAAATCATTATCCTGGAAATAACTCTCCTCATTAAAAAATGCCTCACAGCTTGAACTATGCATCTATTCTCCAGAAAAAACTTCACAAAAATTACTACGATTACCTATTCTCTTCCATCTACTATTTCTTTTGAAATCATAAATTGCCTTGTTTAGCTTCCTAATTCTATTGATTATCAAAATAAATAACTTACATTTAATTTCAAATGCCTGATCAATAACTTTCTCAACTTTTTTTTTCTCTTATAAAAAACCACTTTCTGTTGACCTTTCTTAATATTTTTTAACAAATTGCCAATTATCCTGTTGCGGAACATTCGTTTACGAATGTCCCTAAACTGTTGTTTCCTTCTACTATCATGCACAGAGTTATCTCTTGCTCTAGCAGTAACATTTTTCATTGGCCTTTCCTTTCCGTTTGAATTGCTTCTCTTTTTCTGGACTGAAACATTTTCTGTAGTAATATTTTTTTTACTACAGATATTTCTTATGAATGTTTTTGTACTCTTACCCGGTGCTTTCTTGGTGACTTGACAAATCTTTTTGTTAGAGGACTGCTGCTTTTTTTCATTAACCTGCTGTCTTTGACGTTTTGCAGCCTTTCTCACTCTTTCTTTGGTTGGCATGCTGAAATCTTGAAATGATCTGCAGTTGAATCTGTGGTAAAATATAATAAAAATTTTTATTAACCACTATTACCCAACAGTAAATCAATAACAGTAATCAAAAACTTAAAACACTACTTGACATTTTTACATAGAAGATTTTTTAGTGCTTGGCAAATTTAGAATACAGAAATAGCAGAAAAGAAATGGAATTTATATTCATGTTACCTGTGCTATTTTATATGTGAATCTGATCTAATTTTATGAGCATATTTTAATATTTTATTGAAGACACTACACATAACCTGTTTTTGAAGGTGTCTTTATTTTTAAATTAAACGGTTTACATTTTTACTTTTTATTTATTATACATTTTTAAAATAAATGTTTATAGTTCCATAGGCTCAAGCACGTCAGCTTCCCATCCTATGTCATATAATTCGGACAAATCTGCATCCTCATCACGTTCTTCTTCATCCTCAGGATTTAAATCATCCAAGGGATCAACATCCACTGATGTTTCAATTACGAGTTCAATGATGAGGTCAAAATCAACTGATTGCTGATTGTCGCTCATGTTGATGTTGTCTTTATCTTTAAAGAAAGATAACAACAATGAGATGTTGCAGAGTAAGAGACAAATCTCAGAGATTATAATAGTAAAATTGTTTAACAAGAGTAACATTTTGCAGCTATTATATAGCCATGTCCAACGATGCTGAGCAGGTGAAGCCTATGTCTAATTTTTCAGTGAACAGGACTCATCTCTTCTTAACCTTGGATAAGCCTCACCGACTCTGTGTCCCCTGCACATACTTAAATGTAAAGGGGCAGATTTATGTTAAATGGCACATCCCCAGGCATGCACCAGTTAACGTGCACCGCTGCTCTGCCACTCATGGTGTGCCGCATTTACAATCAGATAGGAGAAAGCTACGTCAAAACCCTGCGCCTGCTTGAAGCTGGCATAGGTCTTGACGCAGCATTGTGGAGATGGGGCACCCCTGAGCCTTGCTGGAGCTGCATCACACTTGCGATACAACTCCAGCAATGCGCCACCTTTACGGCACAGATGCGTCACGCATCTGTGCCATTTTTGCCCCATGCTGCGCCGCATTGTAAATGCAGCACACCATGGGTGGCGGAACAGCAGCGCAGGATGACTGGCACATCCCTGGTGATGCGCCAGTCATCATAAATCTATCCCTAAGCTTCTTATCTTGTTAGAGATGAACCGCCATATGTATCATCAAACTATTTTGCATTTCCTAAATAGCGAATTTTAAGGGATAAATAGCAATTCTTTACCATTCCTAATTTGCGATGAGCAAATTGCTAATTGCAAATTACCCATTCATTTCCATGGGCCAGGAGGCCCATAGGAATGAAGGTGCAATTTGCGATTAGCAATTAGCTCATCGCAAATTAGGAATTTTTCCAAAGGTGCAGGGGTGTCTCAAGAACACCCTGCTGCACCCCTGAAAAAGAAATTTGGGGACATATGGCGCACATACATGCCCTAAGGGCATGTATGGGCGTCATATGGCACCTTTTGTTTTTTGGAAAAAAAGCTTTTTGAAAAGAATTCGCAAATTACCACCAACTAGAAGTTGGTGGTAATTTGCAAATCCTTAATGGCATTTTTTGCATATTTTTTGTTTGATACATTGCATTTAAGGAATCGCAAAATTTGCAAATCCTTCAGTGCAATCGCAAAATAAGGAATAGCAAATGTTGCTATTCCTTATTTTGCATCAAACTTGTTTGATACATACCATTTGTCTAATTAGCATTCGCAAAGGCTGAAATTCACAGAATTTTGGCCTTTGCGAATGCTAATTAGCTTGATACATATGGCCCCAAGTGAGGCCTGTCTTGCAACATGGTGCATCTTTTGCATCACTGCTGCATCGGTTTCATGTGGCACGGTTTTTTTACACCATGACACATCTGCCTAAATGCATCAATTTGTAATTTTGCGCATCATAGCAAATCTTTTGCACCGCCGCTGCATCAGAAAAGTGACGCACAGTGGCGCAAAAGAGGCATACACCTATCATAAATCTGTCCCTAGCATTTTAAATGATTAATTCAAGATGACGATAAGGTGTGGCCTATCCAGAGGTTTGTTTAAGGTGAGGCCTACTCAGGATTGCAGATCAAAGTTACACTTGATGAACAATACAGAGGAGATAATACATGTAAAGGCCTACCAATGAAGTAAGTTATGTCCACTTCATTGTGCCAGTCATCATAAATCTATCCCTATGCTTCTTATCTTGTTAGAGATGAACTGCCATATGTATCATCAAACTATTTTGCATTTCCTAAATAGCGAATTTTAAGGAATAAATAGCGATTCTTTACCATTCCTAATTTGCAATGAACAAATTGCTAATTGCAAATTACTCATTCATTTCCATGGGCCAGGAGGCCCATAGGAATGAAGGTGCAATTTGCGATTAGCAATTAGCTCATCGCAAATTAGGAATTTTTCCAAGGGTGCATGGGTGTCTCAAGAACACCCTGCTGCACCACCTGAAAAAGAAATTTGGGGGCATATGGCGCACATACATGCCCTAAGGGCATGTATGGGCGTCATATGTCACCTTTTGTTTTTTGGAAAAAAAGCTTTTTGAAAAGAATTCGCAAATTACCACCAACTAGAAGTTGGTGGTAATTTGCAAATCCTTAATGGCATTTTTTGCATATTTTTTGTTTGATACATTGCATTTAAGAAATCACAAAATTTGCAAATCCTTCAGTGCAATCGCAAAATAAAGAATAGCAAATTTTGCTATTCCTTATTTTGCATCAAACTTGTTTGATACATACCATTTGTCTAATTAGCATTCGCAAAGGCCGAAATTCACAGAACTTCGCCCTTTGCAAATGCTAATTAGCTTCATACATATGGCCCCAAGTGAGGCCTGTCTTGCAACATGGTGCATCTTTTGCATCACTGCTGCATCAGTTTCATGTGGCACGGTGTTTTTTACACCATGACACATCTGCCTAAATGCATCAATTTGTAATTTTGTCGCCTCATAGCAAATCTTTTGCACCGCCGCTGCATCACAAAAGTGACGCACAGTGGCGCAAAAGAGGCATACACCTATCATAAATCTGTCCCTAGCATTTTAAATGATTAATTCAGGATGACGATAAGGTGTGCCCTATCCAGAGGTTTGTTTAAGGTGAGGCCTACTCAGGATTGCAGATGAAAGTTACGCTTGATGAAGAATACAGAGGAGATAATACAAGTAGAGCTCTACCAATGAAGTAAGTGATGTCCACTTCATTGCGCCAGTCATCATAAATGTATCCCTAAGCTTCTTATCTTGTTAGAGATGAACCGCCATATGTATCATCAAACAATTTTGCATTTACAAAATAGCGAATTTTAAGGAATAAATAGCGATTCTTTACCATTCCTAATTTGCGATGAGCAAATTGCTAATTGCAAATTACCCATTCATTTCCATGGGCCAGGAGGCCCATAGGAATGAAGGTGCAATTTGCGATTAGCAATTAGCTCATCGCAAATTAGGAATTTTTCCAAAGGTGCAGGGGTGTCTCAAGAACACCCTGCTGCACCCCTGAAAAAGAAATTTGGGGGCATATGGCACACATAAATTTTAACAACATTCCTTTACCTCAAAAACGATTTTCAAGTCATAATTTGAAAACACTGCCCACGGGGAAATGACTTAAAATGTCCTTAAGACACATGAAAGTGTTTTTTTAAAGCCTTTGCAAGTTTTTGGGTCACTTTTAACATGGCTATGTAACTCAAACAGTCAAAATCTAAATTTACCATGCACAGGTGGGACCATATGTACAAGGAATGTGCCCCACGGGGAAAGGTCTTTTAATGTAATATGGGAAAAATGACATCAGAGACACTGAAATGCCTTATAAAGAAGCATACACCATTATATCCTTGTCATAAATTTACAAACCATTCCTTTTCCCCAAAAACGATTTTCAAATCATAATTTGAAAACACTGCACATGGGGAAATGACTTAAAATGTCCTTAAGACACATGAAAGCGTTTTTTGATTGCCTTTCCAGCATGGTTGGGTCACTTTTAACATGGCTATGTAACACAAACATTCAAAATCTAAATTTGCCATGCACAGGTGGGAGCATATTTACAACCAATTTGCTCCACAGAGAAAGGTCTTACATTAAAATGGGAAAAATAACATCAGAGACACTCAATTGCCTTATAATGAAGCATACACCATTATGTCCTTGTCATAAATATTATAACCATTCATTTTCCTCAAAAACGATTTTCAAGTCATAATTTGAAAAGACTCCACAGCTCCTATGCACAATAACACCCTGTCAGTACTAATACTTCACATTTTCTCCAATTACATTTTCTCAAAGAAACAAAATCTATTTGTAAAACACTATTCTCTATCTAAATTAAAGAAATCTTTTCTCACCTTAGCAAATACTTTGAGTTTCAAAACAGTCTCAGAAACACACCAATTTGTCTTCAGCAGAGCAAAAGGTATGCACTCCAGAGTCTGCAGCTATCAAAAGCACAGAAATGCTGTAATTCTTCACACATATCTCTCATGTCACCCAATCAAAACTCTTCCCTCACTTTTTTTCAAATGAAAACCCTTCCCCCCTCTGCCCTTTCTGCCTTTTTTGCATGGCAACCACGTCTTGGAAGACCTCTGGTGTTTGCAAGTTCACACAACAATGTTGCAATTGAACTCTGAACTCTCAGTGCACCTCATATCCAGTGCATTCTTTCATTTAATGATTTTTTTCTTGACCACTCAAAATACATCTTTCAAACAACTCATCCATGCACCCTAACTTTCTGTTTTCAGCAATCAAAATCCACCAATCACTGTTACTGCTTCATTAACACAGAAACTCCACAGTTTTTTTCATTTTAAACTCTTATTTTTTCAACTGCCATTTCATTGCCACACTTCATCTGACTGCAGGAGAACCTTCTCTCACCATGTTTTCTGTCTGGATTGTTGGACATAGTTACATCTATTGGGCTCAGAGGTATGCTGAGAACAGGAATTTACCTAACCTCAATTTACAAGATGTGGAAATTAAGTGGTTTGGCCACAGAGGATTAAAATGTCACCAATTGATACCATTGGTGAAAACCTTTATGCATTTGCCAAAACCTGACCTGTTAATTGTGCACTGTGGAGGTAATGATTTGGGCACTTTGACTGGGGTAGGTCTGGAAATGCTTTTAAAGGACACCTTTGAGCAATTGATGGCACTTTTTCCTCGGACTGCCTTGGTATATTCAAATATATGCCAAAGACAGAAATGGAGGTGGTCAAACCAATTTTGTCCACAAATTGAGAAGTCGAGGAAGCATGTAAACAAATCTGTTTCAGCTTACATGAGAGACCATGGAATGGGCTCCCTGTACAACAATAACTTGCGTTACTACATGCAAGATATCTACAGAGGAGATGGAGTTCACTTCTCAGATGAGGGCAACAGAATTTTCATTCTGAATTTAAGACTGTGCATTGGTACCTACTTATAAGTACCTAAATGTACCATAAACCCAAAAGCTCTTCTCAGAGCTACCCTACATCTGATCACTCACAATTATTATTTTACATTATTTGCCCTCCATCTTGTATCTTAATTCGACCGAAACACAAAATGGTGGACTCCCGTAACGCTTAAGGTTCGCGAATCGGGGCGCTCGCCAGTTCGCGTACCGGGTCGCTCCCTGGGAAGCGCACCATCAAAAAAGGTGGGAAAGTAGTTTACAGAAAAGCGACTGGAGACAATTTCACCAAATATAGATTAGCTCATACTACATACCAATGCCTACCATTTTCACAAATTTGATTGAAATTCCATTTAACCATTTAGCCTGTAGACCTCTCTAAATACCCTGAGGTAAATTACTTCACAAAACACATCTGAAGTGTTGGAATTGACAACCAATTAAAATGTTACTTTCATTTTCTACTTTTTTTACCTGACATTTGATTGGCTATGTACCTGAATATATATAAAGGAAGAGAGAGAAACACAGCCATTTTGACTACTACTTCCTGAACTACATTGCAAGATCATTTTCACTCACAACTTAAACTTGTTTTTAGAAGGTGAGATAATATTTTATAAATTTGAAAACATTTTCAGATAGTTATATACTATCCCTCTGTAAGAGTTAGACATTGAGAAAGGCTTCTTTATTATAATTATGGATTGATATAGGTTTCTGTGGTATAAT
The DNA here is from genome assembly GCF_964261635.1 of Lissotriton helveticus. Classification (NCBI taxonomy): domain Eukaryota; kingdom Metazoa; phylum Chordata; class Amphibia; order Caudata; family Salamandridae; genus Lissotriton; species Lissotriton helveticus. The sequence continues at coordinate 709,631,804 of NC_136059.1, read as the reverse complement.
TATGAATTTACTTAGGCTTCTTCACAGGCACTTTTTAATAGTACTACTTCACGCCTGAAACCATACAGTGCCCATAGATTACTTCTCTGTTATAAACTCACAAGTACCTGTCTGAACTTAAACCCAACAGTGCCCTATCTCTACTGATATATTTATTTTTTATGCAAATTACAGCAATAAAATGGAAGGTGAGCAGAATGTTTCCTTCGAAATTGTTCTGGAGAACAACACAGAAAAAGATATTGAGGACAATGATGACTCAGATTTCATGGATGAATCACGGGACCATGAATTAGTTCAATGTGTAGAATCTGTGGATCATTTACTTCATTATGATGACGGTCAAATGTGGGAACTTATGTTCACTCAACAAGAGGACATATCGGACAGTCAAATGCTAGACGTTCTATTAAATTTTGAAAAACAATCCGAAAAATAAAATTGTATGTAATATTAAAAAATTGTTTGAGTCTTTAATCATTTTTATATGTAATTCATAAACTAGTTAAATGTTAGAAATGTTATTAAATTTTGAAACACAATCACAATAATAAATAATTGCTTAAAAAATAAAAAAATTAAAAAATAATCAACAAAACCAACAATCAATTAACATACAGTATTTGAAAAGTCTATCATTCTTTTTTCCTTATAGTACGCTGCCCAGAACGCTTCCCGGTTCGCGAACCGGGCGCTACCCACGCCCGGGCCCTTTTAAAGCCTCCACATTAAACCTACGGGGTCAGGGAGGATCTACTATGCCCCCTTATGGTCATTTCCCCCTTTGTTTTGGCCTCCGCTTGTCTCTCAATCCTACCGAGAGACAAGATGGCGGCCGCTCCGGACTGTTTAGAATGTTGACAGACACCGGAGAGCCAATCAGCTTCGCTACGCGAAGTTCCGTTACGCGTAAAGTCCGCGAACCGGAGCGCTGCCCGGTCCGCTGTTACAGATATATATCTTTTTTTGAACGTTAATTTCTCAAAATCCACTGAAGCACATATATTGAGACCTAGCAAAGGCACATCGGGCTACCAGTCCCTACAATTTTGCCAAGTTTCGTGGAAATCCATTCAGCCGTTCGGGCTAAAAGTGAGGCCAACCGCCCTATGGAAAACTCAATGTTAAAAACACGTTTTGGGACCCCCCTTTTTTCTCGGCCCCCCCTTGACGGACCCCCCCCAAATTTCCAGGGGCTGCTCAGAAACAAAATGTTCAATTTTCCAGAAAATTTCAGCCAATTCCGTCCACAAACGCCAAAGTTATTAGACATAGAATTTTCAAAAATCCCATAGGGAAAAAATCCTAACTATATATACCTACTGGCGACCGCCAGTAGGTAATATATATATATATATATATATATATATATATATATATATATATATATATATATATATATATATATATATATTCACAGAATAAAACTATAGGTTTCAGGAACTTTAAAGTAAGCTAGACATTTCACTTGTACAAAACCATAGTAATTCCACCATTATAGTTAGTTCAGCTAATGTCATTTGAGATGTCATCATTGATGTCATCAGTGATGTCACTGACCATGCCATGAATGATGTAATATGTGACGTGAGCAGTGCATTTAGGGGGCGCGAGTTATAGTTAGCTGAACTAACTATAACTGTGGAATTTCTATGGTTTTGTACGAGTGAAATGTCCATCTAACTATAACGTCCCGGAGACCTACGTTTTTTTCAGTGAATTTTTAAGGTTTTGAAAATGCTAATTTCTAACTATAACGTCTGTAAAACCTATGTTTTTTTCAGTGAATTTCAAAGATTTTATAAATACTAATTTCTAACTACAATGTCCCTAAAACCTGTAATGTTTTTAAGTACATTTTAAAAATACGTGCATACTTTTTGTAGTGAAAAACTAACTTTAACAGTGCTCTGTTATAATTTGTAATTTAACAATGTTTAAAACTAGCAGCATTTGATTTACGGGCCCTGGGCACACATAGTGCCTGTACTAGGGACTGACTAGTAAATAAAATATGCCAATCATGGAATCACCAATCCATAAACAATTTGCAGGGAGAGCATATGCACTTAAGCACTGATCAGCAGGGGTAAAGTGCCCAGAGTCATAAAATTAACACAAATAGGTCCTAAACAGGAGGCCAAAAAGCAAAAAGTCTGGGTGTAAACCCACTGGAAAAGCCTGGTCTAACACAGGCCAAATAGTTGAAATGGAACACTTTTGGTTCCTGTTAGCCGCTGAAGGAAGGCTAAACCTGCCCTCACACTATCAGAGAGTTTTAGTCTAACTGTCATTTTGTGAACTTGCATCTGACACCTAGAAAAGCCTTGCAAAAAAGCTGCCAACATAAACAAGTTTGGCATTTAAGAGAAAGCTCACAATTATATTGTTCTGCTTGTGTTCAATATAGGGTAGTATTAGTTTCAGTCTCCAGAGGCAAAAGAATGCTGATTACTGATGCTATAAGATATTCAGAACTGAGGCTGATGTCCCAGATCACCCCAAAGTTTCCCACTGTTTGCTCAAATGTGATGAGAAACCGTATGATTCAATGACCAAAGTTTATAAATAGAGTCCATTGGGACAATATGTCAGCTCTTTTGAATTGAAGGTCATTGAGGTTCATCCAAAGGGACATACCGTTGAAGCCTTGTTTCAAGTTGGTGAAATCATCAACAAGGCCATTGACAGATTGATAAATATGTGTGTTCTCAGCTCAGGAGTGTATGTGTTGTTCTCTGGCCCTAATAATGACAAACAAAGGCTTACTGAAAAAAATGTTAAACAGCAGGTGGGAGGTAGAGTGATGAACCCTGGGGTCACCTCCATCTAAGGAGACAGAGAAGAACCTAGTGTGAGCCTCTGTGTCCGGCTGCTCAGAAAATATTGAATACATCTTATTTCTTCATCCACCACAACAGCCTCAGACCTTAACCTTGAAAGTAAAATATCAAAGTCTCTCAGGTTACATGGTGTTGGCAGGTCCAGAAGGAAGAGATGGCATATGTCTCCTTCCTGCTTTTCTTGTGCTTTTTGGGTAGATTCAACAGCACTTTTTTTAAGTGCTTCTTGGGAGTTGGCAAAGACTTGGCTGGTTCAGGCATGATTGACAAGCAGCACTTGATGTGGCATCAAGAGAAAATTGATTGGTGTGGAATATTACACTCTTTCTTTAATGCGAATAACATCAGCAGAGCAAAGTGCACATAGATGCTAGGCCTCTGCCTTACCAGCTGCCATCCCAATACATTTTTTGTGATGCGTGTAAATTGAAAATTTATTTATTTTGCTTGTTTATTTAATAATCACAAATTGCTTTCTCATCTCGTGCCCAGGAGTAAAACAGACATTCCCTATTCTAGCGAGAAAAGCTCTCAAAGGGTTGTGCTATTTATATATGAACTGAAATACAGATGTGTATCGCATCTTTGGCAAACTGAACAATTTTTCCAATGTGCCAGTTATCTCCCACCAAATTTCACACTGTCTAACCCATAGGCACTCGCAAACATTTCCCTGGGGCCCACAAAGTACTGTCTGTGGCATGCCCAAGGGCCTCATCTATGCCAGCAGGGCGAGAGTCGAGGTAATTAAGGTGGGCGTAGGGGGAAGTTAAGCAGATGCATGGTGTGGACAACAAACTGAGCCTCGTGACTTCTGTCTGTCACTGGCGCTCTATTCTCCTGAACCAATAATTAAAGCCAAAGCATTACCTTCTAATGTAAAATGTGAGAGAGAAACTCATCTGGTGGCTGAATTGGAAAATCTGAAACCAGAAAACCTTTATTTATGCCCGTTTCACAGCTTTCTGAATGTTCCTTATCTGTCAAGTGAACAGCAACTCACAGATGCTGGTCACCAGGGGGCTGCAATTAAAAGTCAAGAGGGCCACATGATTCCACGGGCCGTACTTTGAGCATCCCTGGTCTAACCTGTAAAAACTCATTAAGATTGCTTCTCCTAAGTCCTAATATCACCTTTAGTTGAGAGAAGTAATTGCCTTCCTATGCCCCCTCCCACGCCCCAGACACTGTATAATGGGGGAAGGGGGAGAGGATACTACCATTTGATGGCAGTACCACAACCTCAACCACACCAGCAGCCTGCAAAAATGTGTCTTGTAAGAATCAGTAGATGGCCCTCACTGATGATTTTCATATGGCCTGGTGGGTAGATTGAATAGATATGGGGTGACTGTGAGGCCTACCAGCTCTGCCCGCCAGTAGCTCCCATCACTCTGATTCTAGGGCCTAAGCAATCCCTAGCAAAGGGGATATGTCTTGCGTTGCTTCAATACCTCTCATTCACAATGGTATTCCTTGCAATGGCCTTTATTAAGGTTTGCGAAAAAACCCTGACAAAAGGGTAATCAACTGGAAACCTTCATGGGTACCAAGAATGTCGCGTCACTTGGGAATGCTCCTGGACTTACTACCCCTAGAAGGCCTTGCTTTTGCTGCTGTGTTCAATGGGCCTTAAATGCTATACTAACCTTATTATTATGAATGGTGCAGGCTGCATGTATGACGCTATGCATGAATCCTTTGCTCTGCATTGGATTAACACATCCTGTGCAGATTAAGTATTACACTGACACAGCATAGCAATCCGAACAGCCCAAGTGTTGATACACCTGCCTCAATCTATTAAACATATTCAGACAGAAAGCGATACAGAATGATAAACAATGATGTATTAAACTGGCATAACTAACTTGCATACAGTACACCATGCCTCTTGATATGTACAACAATAATAATGTTGTATATTTAAAAAATGACACATGTCACAAAGACTACAAGAATAGTGAAATTGTTTGGTTTATATTAATTCAGCAGTGGAGGGCAATTTTTGAAGAGCTTTGAAACTCTTAGCTGAGCTGTAACAAATAGGTTAATCGGGTGCCGCTCGAGGCAGTTTTGGTCGGACATTGAGATTGGAGTGCGAATTCACCTTTGCCCCTGGGAGTAGAAGTTATCCGTGTGGACGGCGGTTGGAAGAGCGGGACTGCGAGTCCCAGGAACGCCAGCGGCTTGGTTGTCTGCCGCACCTGTGAGACTCTTCCCCCTTGACCCCGCCCCCTCCCGGGTACCCTGAAGGACCATTGGCCATAAGAAAAAGACAGGGCTACGCGTCACGCGGGACGCGCGCGGGCGACCGCCGGGCTAAGCCCGGGCAAAGGGCGGGCTGTTTGAGGCCGTTAGAGAACGATAGAGACCGGGCCGGGCCACCCCCCTAACGCCCTGTTTCCCTGGTTTTGTTCTCTGACTATTTGCTCGACCATCGGTAAGACGCTCCAACATGGCCAGCAGGGAAACTAGAAGCAAGCCTGCTTCCACTATTTCCGGAACATTGGACAAATTTCTTTTTAAAGCTAATCTTGTACCTAATAAGGGTACCTCTGTAACCGAGGAGGGTGTAGATAGTTCCTGCTCATCTTCGCTAGGTTTATTAACAAACACCAGTACACCGCTCCCGGATGACGTGACCCACCTATCCCTATTGGACAGTAACGACCAAACTATTGAGTCAGTTTTGCAACAACTCAGGACACCGTCATCTGCGCTAAGGGACAGAGGCACACGACGCACTATTAGTGATGTAGAGTTCTCCCCTGTCACAGAGATTGTGCCGCCCGGGGATCGGGGTATGGTTGACAACCTGTCGAGGAGTACGGGTGATAGTGAGGATCCAGCAATTAAAAGGAAAAGACCCAGTAAGCCCAAAGGTGCAAAACGAACAAAAACTGATTACGTAATACCCATTGTGGAGGAAAATTTGGGTGCTCCTGAGTCTCTAAGCTTGGGAAAGAATGGGGCAATTTCAAGTGTTCTACCTATAGAATCTACACCTGTGTTCACACAGCCTTTTATATTTGGTGGGGTTGCCCCTAACACTTCAGATTCCCTTATTGCCTCACTCACCGCTGCCTTTAAAAGTCTTTTGAATCCTCTTATTCTTAAATTGGATTCAATAGAATCGAGACTGACATAGATTGAGAGATTCAGTGCGGGCATTGGAGCACAGTCTGGGATTGGAGCAAATTATGAGGGAACACAAGTGAGTGGTATGGGAGTCCCATCTCCCCCTCTGTTGACTATGGCTCATGTTCCTTCACTGTCTATAGCTCCTACTGGGGAAAAGAGTAACAACACTGCAGTTCCCGTGATCCAAACTGTACCTGTTCCTCTCCCCAGGTCAACGCCCCCGATCCCTCCCCCTTGAAGGTTAAAGCAACCAGCTTCGGCCAGACCATCCACCCAGGAGAGACCAACAAATGTGTTAGTTCACAGCCCTAATCTGCAGGATAGCCCCAGATCTAGGCGTATGGCAGTTAATCTGCCCCCGAGGCGGTGGGCTATACTGCGATACTGACGGGGGTCCCTGAGCTGGCCAACAGCGTAAAGGAGTCTTATGATTCCTTACGCAATAAGGTAATCAGCTGGCTCAACATTCAAAGGCCACTTCCAACTGATCTAAAGGGAGAAGTTCTTCTGGTTAGAAGGGTCCCGTGGGTTGGGTATACTGCTAAGAAAACTGTGGGGGATTGTATAATTGTCAGCTTCAAGAGCCCCCAGGTTGTTACCTATATCTGCATCTGGCTCGGCAACACAGGTAACACATCTATTGAATTGGTCCCTCTTTCGTACTTTTACCCTAATTTCCATAAGCCACCTTTGAGGAGGGACGACGGGTGGACACGGGTAGGTTTTGCTGTGGACGGGACTAGATATAGGCCCAGGCACATCGCCCATCCTACAACTCTAAATTTTCCCCTCCGAATAGATTCAACTACCTTGATGAGGTAGATTGACTTCGAAGGGGTTTATCCTTGCAATCTCGCCAAGTCAGCGTAGTAGAACCTATAGGACGGGGGATGGGTGCTGCAGTGACTGACACTCCAAATAGAGAATTGGAAGATTGTGGTTTGAAATTGCCTGGCCCAAGGGACCTTGCAGTGACCCGTTCCGTAAATCAAACTGGCAATGTTGAAAACCCCCAAGCCGCCTGTGTTTCTAATACAGCAAGTGTTGCCCAACCCACCCAGGAAATAGAAGTACGGCGGCCCGTAGTCTTAAATGCGGGCATTACATCCGAAATATTTGACAGGTCCCTTTCTAAATCCATCTCTGAAACACTGAAGGTCCTCTCCTGGAATGTGGCAGGTATTGTAAATAAAATACATACACCAGACTGGGAGCTCTTAGTAGATTCTACTGATATCTGTCTCTTCCAGGAGACGTGGGCTAGGGACCCATTGACCAGAGTGGGTTTTGCAGTTTTTGAAACTCAGGCTAGGTGGAGTGGAAAGGGGAGACCCTCGGGGGGCCTAGCGATTTGGGTAGCTAGTCACATTGGATGTATTGCGGAAAGCGTTCCTACGCTCTCGCAGGACATCCAGTGTGTACTTCTTAGGTGGCCCAATGCAGTAAAATTGGCAATTATAAATGTTTACTCCCGTCCCGTCAGCGCAGCTAAGGAATCCCCTACCCTGGAAGATCTCTCGTCTTTTCTGGGGTCACTGCCAAGTGACTATAAAATTGTGATGGGCGGAGATTTCAATTGCCTCTTTGAACCTCTGAAAGGCTTAAAGGAGGGCGCCCTTACTACTGAAGATGACTTCTGGGGTGTTCCACCCTGCTCATCTCCCCATCCCAAATCTTGGTCCCCACTCGCGGTGCAAATCATGTCCCTCTCCTTGAATTACGCACTGAGAGCTTGTAATGGTCGCACCCCGTCTGACAGCCCCTCATTGTGTACCTTTAATAGGAAGGATCACGAATCGAGGTTGGATTACATCTTGGTCGACCTCGGTTTATGGTCCAAGGTCCATGATTTCAGAGTATCCCTCAGAACTGATAGTGACCACAATGCTCTCCTATTGGATCTGAAATATCCCGCTCCTGTTGCTGAGGCAGAATCCAGTGAGTCGGAAGCACAGAGGGCGCTGCTGAGGCATTGACAGCATTGACGGTAAGCAGCTGAGAGGTGGAGAGCCGAGCGGCAAGCAGGAGCACCATTACCGGGGTCCCAGAGCCGAAATCTGTAAGCCGAGCCGGACTTCGGTCTTCAGACTTGCCGCCGCCGCCCCCCCCTCCTCGGGCCCACAGCCCGCGGCGGTGAGGAGAAAACGAGGAGAAAGCGAGGGATAGCAGGACGCAGGGCCGAACTATGCGGTAAGCGGAAGGCGGGACCTGCACCCACACACCTACCGTAGCGTGCTCCACACCGCCACCGCCATAACCCATCCATCGCCATCCATCGCTGCTCTCACATTTCCCCCCCCCCACCCCCCCGGCGTCAGCGAGAGACAGCTAGCGGGCGCCGCGGGTGTAAATAGCAGCCAGATAAAAGCAACTGGGCGCTATTGAAGCAGTGGGCAAGCGGTGAGCAGCTGCCTTCCATTTCCAAGAGGTCAAGGCAAGAAAAGGAAAAATTCGGCGGAAGGCGCGAGGCTTCCTCCTGCAAGCCGGCGGACCCCACAGAAAAGCAGGTGGCAAGAAGCAAGAGGCACCACCAGAAAAGCGCAGCTACCCACCTCCCCCACCGCCTGCCTGCACCCCCCCGCCCTTCCCAGTAGAGCGGACTCTGCCCAGGTTTTGCCTGGGTCCTGGGACCTGGGACCCGGGGGTAGAGGGGCAGCCAGGAGAATCAGGGGGGGAGAATCAGGGAGGAGTGCAGCTGAGGGTCAGGACCGCCCCCAGAGGCCCCCAGAAGCCAGGCACCGGACGCACTTAACGGACTCTCAACTCCTCACAACCCCCACAGGGCCAGGAGGTCAGGGGTCCAGCCCCCCCCGCATTGACGGGGGCCAGGAGCGCCGCGGGCGCGCAGCACCGAGCACCCAGCAGCACGAATCAGCCCAGAGCCAGAGTCAGGGTCCTAAACCTGCAACTAGCACTGACCACCAGTACAAGCATCGGACCTCTAGCAGTACCAGGGGGGCCAGAGCTCCTCATCCAGCAGGAGATTCCAGGATATTCCAGGAGACTCCCACAGTCTCCATCCCTCACGCGGGCTTCATCAATCGAGTCGCAGCAACCCAGGAGCCGACAAGCCATCTAAGTCAACTCCAAAATGAGGACTAGAAACTCCACTCTAACCCTACCCCAGGAGAAGCCCCAGGAGAAGCCCCGGAGACACAGCTCTGCCAAGAGACGGAAGGCGAAGCTATTCTACCCTCCAGTATTAGAACTAGGGGGGCCTTACCAAGGTCCAGGGCCCTGGGATGAGGAACACGCAGGAGCAGCGGGAGCAACTGGAGCTACCCCAACTTTTCCGGGACAGTACTTCGCTCTCACCGTGGAACCGCTAGCTCCCCCTCTCCCAGCCTACCCCCCGACTGACATCATGGGGAAGCACCCTAGCTCCCCGAATCCAAACGCGCACAAGCCCAGGCCTTGCATTAAAGAAAATTCAAACCGTTCCGCTGGGAACAGAGACATAAGAAGTTTCCTGAACCCCAAAACACCCTCTACCCCCGCCTGCCCCAGGACTTCGGACAGCTTGTTCACTAACAAAGCAACGGAGGAAGAAGAGTTGAATTTAACACTCGTAAGCCCTCGGGCACATAGGATACCCCTCTCTCCAACAATACTCACCCCCCAGAGCGGCATGCCCTCCAAATCTTTGATACTGGACATGGTGGCACTCGGGCCCACCCAACCAAACATCATAGCCCAGACCTCTCCCCCTCCATCGGACCGCCAGCGGTGCAGCCCTCCTGCAGCCAAAGCGGACACATATGTCCTTTCAGACAGTACCCATGTCGACAAGAGAGGAGGCATAACTCCCCCCTTCATACCGACGCACACAGACTTGTCCTATGACTCTTCCGCCATTGAGGAAGGTGCAACCCGTCAACTATTCGACACGACCCCAAATCATCCACTGAACCTATCAAGAGCGGGCCTTTTAGAAAATGATAAAACGGCCCCATCCCCGCCGTCCGATAGCGGCCCTGTAAAGACTAACTATCTATCATTAATTAGTGAAGCTCTTGTCTCAATGACAGGAGCAGCGATAATGCACGCGGACAAGCTCGATGTGCAGATTAACATTCTACAAATAGTGGCAAATCTGATCTCGGGGATAGACTCAAAATTGGACAACCTGAACGCCCTGATACGCAGAGCGCAGGATAGCACACAATTTAAACCAGAGTCATGCAGCTGCAGTCCGATCCTGCACAGTCTAGAAAAACTCCCAACTATTATGACTACACTAATAGAGGACCTCAAGGGCGAGGCAAATAAAAAAAACTATTTGAAGAGCAAGCCTTTAATTACACAGGGTCTCGCCCAGGCATACTCCTCGGATAACATCCCATTAATTCCCCGACCAAGTAACCTGGAAAAGCCAGCCACCCTGGCATCGTCTTCTGCTGGTGGCACAAAAACAACCACGACTAAGGTTGAAAGTCAAGTTCTCCAACAAACCCTTAAGCCATCCGGCTACGAGTCACAAAACTTGTCAAGGAAAAACAAGAAAAAGCTAAGAAAACTCAACAAGGAGAAGAAAAACAACGCATATGCCACCAGCGTTATTCACAATTGGTTACGACCTAATAAGCAACCTCCTGTCCACACCATCATAGACGAAAAATCTAATCTGGCAGCCCCTATGCACATAGCAGAAGTTACAGAACCTTCGACTGGAATCTCAAAAACATTAATTCCAGCCCAGGATCCAAACCTGCAAGCCCAGCCCGTGGCTTCTCAAGCCGATACAGCGCCAATAACACAAAAACATGCGCATGCACTGCAGGCAATCAGCCACGATGAAGCCACGCAACACACGCAGGAGCTCCGTCAAACAAGCTTTGAGAACTCAGCGCAAACCAAGTCTACAATGAGCGAAGCACCAGTCTCTAATAACTCAAAAACCATCAATGTCATCATCGGAGATTCTCAGAGCGTTTCCAACGGGCCAACATCCTTTAAGCTGGAGCAAGCCGCCAAGAGGCAATGGAATGAGAACAGTTCACCTAGAGCAATGCCCACGGTGGCACCCCAACCGACTACAGGACCGAACCAGCAGACAAACTCTAACCAGCCTGGTTTGATAGTGACCCCCCCAATTGAAACCCATGGTAAAATTTGGCCCAACGAGACCAGTGCAAGTCAAGCTCACGCAAAGGACCGGAAAATACTGTTATACCCAGAATACACCTCGCAAGGAAAATGGGACATCCTCAACCGAAGTAACCTCCTAACACTCTGCGCAAACCTTCCAGGATTGAAAGGAATAAAAACCAAAGATATCGAAACAGTCTCTTTCCTGCCTCCGGACGCAGAAGAAATAAATGAAACAACTGAATTAACTTTCACCACAGCAGACCTGGCGGAGGCACTGAGGAACCAACAATCCCTACTAGAAAGCTGGGGTATAAAGTTGAAGGCAAAATCGACCCCAAAATATCCCTCAATTTAAAAAAAATCGATCGTACACTCTAAGCCGGACAATCAGGCAAAGGGCATGATTGACTCTACACTCACAAATGCTCCTCCCATCCATCGGGTAAAAACCGACTCCGTCCTACAGGGGTGCAAAGGTAGCATAAACAACAGCTCAACACATGGAACCCCTATTAAGGTCACAACCAACCTCAGTCAAGGAAAACGCTTGTGCATAACTAGGGGCCAATCAAGTAACGACTGGTCCTGGCTGTCATCTGCACTAAACCCCAGTTCCTAATAAAGTTTTCTTCACAAACTCAGTCTGAACACCTCAACACACTGTCAGCGAGCGAGAAAACACTTTAAAGAAAAAGGAGAAATTCAGCGAGAGTCTAAAAATACTAACGTGGAACGTCTCAGGCCTCAAAAAGCTGCTACTAAGCCCAGCTGCAGTGAAATTCCTGGAGGAAGCAGACATCATATGCACACAGGAAACCTGGCTGACCCAACTACTCTCGCTAAGAGGATATGCAGAATACAGTAAAGCGGCTAAAAAGACCAACATATTCGGAAGACCTTCCGGGGGGAATTGCGTTTATATAAAACACGCCTTGAACATAGAATTCCTGGAACTGCACAATCAACCAGACAACCTACAGGCGGGCATTCTGAAATTCCCCCACTCCATCAATGGAATCCCACCAATATTACTAATCAACATCTACCATAATTCGCAGGAGAACACATCTAACTCGCTCACACTTGTACACCAATTAGAATCTTTGCTGCTAGGCCACCCATCATTAGACTGCATTATCCTCGGTGACTTTAACATTCATAATAAAGGGTTCTCTACTGGGCAAAATCATCACCGCGGGGGGACAGAAGCACTGAATGAACTCCTAAAATCTTATAAACTGGCGACGGCCCACACACTGTTCTTAAAGAATACCCCGGGAGCCTCGATCAGTCATACGTACAACAACCAAACGACGATCGATTACATCATCTTAAGCGATAAACTGCAAGACAAAATGACAAACTTCTCGGTTCACCAACGCAATGAGAGTGATCATGCAGCCCTAACAATTACCATGAACTTATCAGTGCAATCACGATACAAGCCAATATGCGTGGGGGCATCGGACGGCCAAGAATTAATAAAGCTGCCCAGAAGAATAAAATGGGGACAGGTAGCCACAGCAACCTTTAACAACTGGGCAAACACGTAGGCAGGCTGGCCCCCGAGCAAACACAACCAGGAGTCTATAGCTATATGGGATGGAATCACTTCAACCCTAGCAGCAGAACTTAGGGGAGATGGGGACAAACCAAGGGCAACACACTGGCACCCTCCGACGGCCCTTGGATTCAACGCAGAAATTAAAACCAGCGCAAAGGATTTAAACAAAAAACGAAAAGCCTACAGCAAAAACCGCTCAATCAAAAATAAAATCCAACTGCAAGAGGTTGCAAAGAGCCACTCCAGAAAAGTGTGGGCTGCTAAGCGTACTCACTACGAGGCTCAGTGGCTGAAAATTTTCGATCTGTTGAGCCCTGGGAAATCACAAGAGTTCTGGAGTTATATTAGCCATCTTGGTCGAGGGACAAACCATAGAGAAAACTCCCTTGAGGCATCTGTCTGGGTCCGTCATGTTACAGCGCTTTACAAGGAAGAAGGTCTAACCACCCAGCCATACAACATGACCCCACAAAAAGCGAACATGGCTTCAACAACTAATACAACATCCCCTCCCGGAAAAGCTCTAGTGTCCAAAATCCTAAAAAAAATCAGAGCAAACGGCGCACCGGGCCCCAACGGTCTACCAGGCCATCTGTTTATATCAAACATCGAATTTTGGTCTGAAAACTTGACCCACCTATTCTCAGACTGCTGGCTGTCGGGGGCAGTGCCTGACTCATGGCGAGGCTCGCTCCTGCACCCAATTCATAAGAAAGGGACTAAATCAGACCCAACAAACTACCGCATGATCGCCCTGTTAGACATCGAGGGTAAAGCCTATGCAAGCGCCATCCTGAAAGACCTCACAGACTGGGCAAGCGAAGAAAACCTACTGCCTTTCTGTCAAACCGGCTTTAGACCAGGGTCCTCGACTGTAGACAACATCACTGCACTATCTTATCTAGTCAATCAAGCACGGCGGCGCAAAAGTCTCCCTTTGTTCGCCTGCTTCATCGACTATTCTTCCGCGTTCGATGGAGTAGACCGCACCATTTTATGGAGAAAACTGGTCCTTTGGAACATCGATCCCTCCCTGTTAAGAGCGATACAATCTCTGTTCCAAAACACCTGGGTAAGAATCAAACTTTCAAACGATTCTGCAACTGACAAAATAGACATGAATCGCGGCTTAAAACAAGGGTGCGTGCTGGCGCCCCTATTGTTCAATCTATACACAGCAGACATGGAGAAAGCTCTGCTGGGGGCTGCCCTAGCAACGCCAAAGATTGGGGCAACCAAAATAAATTTTATGCAGTACGCGGATGATCTCGTAATTCTGGATCATACCAAAACAGGACTCCAAAAGGCACTCACCGCCCTGGCAATATATAACAACAAAAACAGGCTGGTAGTAAATCCGACCAAATCAAAAATAGTCATTTTTGGGCAATACCCCCAAAAAAAAAATCAAAATGGAGCCTTGGCCATTTAACTTTGGACAGCACCCAGAAATACATATACTTAGGGGTCTCCTTCCACGAATCGGGGTTGTGCGGGACCCATTTAAAGAAAATACAGGGTAAAGGAAAGGCCATCACCTTTGCCCTATGTAAATTTCAAGCCCTCCTACATAGTCCATCAGCAACGGCCATTCAAAGAGTCCTCAAGGCCAAGTTAATGCCGGCCCTTAATTGCGCACAACAGGCGTACCCAGGCAAACTGAATAAGGAGCTGGAAAAAATTCATTGTGGGGCATATAAAAGACTGTACCACCTACCGAAATGCACAAGAAATACTCTAATTCGCTTGGAATTCTCTCTTAATCAACAAACTCTGGAAGAGAGGTCCTGAAACATATTTTTATTTAATCAGGGAACCCCTGGTCAGCTACCATCGAAGCAGCCATGTCGCAATTGAACTTGGCGATTGAGTCGTGGAACCCAGATCTTGTCAACTACACGACCATCAAACACGCGACAAAAAAGCAAGTGCGCGCATGCTCTCGGGACATGGACTTGGAGTCCCTTACGAAAAGAGCCTTCCACGAATCCCTATGCTTGCCACACACCGCGTACAATCCCCGAAACCATCTCACGCAGGCTGTGGGCCTCCCAGCTCTCCATAAGATTCTGGCCTACAGACTGCACCCCCTGCCGCTCAAAGAACTATATCATCAGGAAAATGCAGGCACAGAAGCTCGGGGTTGCAGACTATGCAATTATAAATGAGAGTCACTGGCCCACTTACTACTTTGTTGCCCTGCCCTACGTGCGCCACGCACCGTCTACCTTAGGTCCATCCTTAGGGACGCTGGGACACGCACAGCTAAGGAAGCGATCCATCATCTATACACCTTGAGCGTAGTAAAACAGATGGCTTCATTTGGAAAATGTATACAACAGACTCGGCTCGAGCTGATAGCTGCTAAGACCACGCAGGAATTGTGACTTCGTCGCGGGACACCTGGAGGGCCTCACAGGTCCCCGACCACGTGTGTCCTTATGAACTCTGGGAACTTCTCACAAACGCTTGTCTATAGAAATTTTTAACTTTTGTAATTTTATACCTTGGTCTTAATGTAATGGTTTTAAGTAACCACACAATAAAGTTATTCATTCATTCATTCATTCATTCATTCATTCATGCTGAGTCACTACATGCTAAATCTCACGACGATCCAGGCAACCTGGCTCTTAGTTCTAACAGGCGAAGGGTAAAATGGGGGGAAATTATAAGCTCAGAGGAAAATATAAGAAAAATCTTTGACATAGTTCTCCCGAAGTTCACAGAAATAGATGATCTAATTGAACAGCCTAGATCCCTAGATTTTAATAATAAATTGGCAATCATTCATGAAAATCTAGTGGGATCTCTAGCGGAGGTTTTTTTCCCAGTGGCAGCCCCACGACGCAAACAGACCCGAGCATCATCATGGTATAATTCATCCTGCCAAAAGGTTAAGTCAGAGCTAATTGCCGCCATTAAAGCGGGTGCAGACAGGGCCACAGTCGCTAAATTTAGGCGTCAGTATAAGGAAGCCATGGTCTTGGCTAAGAAGGAGTGGGACTGGAACCATTGGCAGGACCTCTCCTCTGCATTAGAAACCAGGGACTCGAATTTTTTTTGGACCCTGGTGAATAATGGCACGGGAGAGGTCAAAGCGGCAGTGGAATCCAACATTGCATCATCCGCCTGGGAAGGCCACTACGGCAAACTGTATCAAGATATTGAACAGCCCGCCTATGAAGTGGCTCTTGTTGATACACCTATCCCCGCAGCTGGCTTAGAATTTACCCTCGGTGAGGTGGTTAGTGCAATAGAGAGGTTGGCAATGGGGAAGGCCCCGGGATTAGATAGATTGCCCGGTGACCTATTCAGACAACATCCTGAGATTTGGGGTCCGTACCTCCTTATTCTTTTTAATGCCATCCTGGGAGGTATGGAGATCCCCTGTACTTGGCTGGGAGCTGAGATAGTGCCAATTTATAAAAAGGGTTCCCCTCTTCTCCCAGCCAACTACAGGCCGATCAGCCTCATAGATGTCCCCCAAAACCTCTTCTCTCGTCTCCTCTTGGACCATCTCAATGATTGGATGGAGGCAAACGAAATCCTGAGTCCCCTCCAGGCTGGCTTCAGAAAAAACACGTCCACCATGGATCAGGTCTTCCGCCTCATCCTCCTGTATTGGAAAACGGTGAGGATTGAGGGGGGGAGGCTATACATGGTGTTCGTGGATCTGAGGTCAGCCTTCGATCTGGTGCCACAAAAAAAACTATGGCAGGTCCTCAGGGAGTTGGGTGTTCCATCCCAAATGTTGCACGCCATAATTAGGCTCCATGATGGCAATTATGCGCAGGTTAGGTGTGGGAGGGATGGAGCGTTGTCATCAAGGTTCCCTGTTCTCAGAGGGGTAAGGCAGGGTTGCGTCCTGGCACCAACCCTGCTTTGCCTCTTTGTCAACAGCGTTATATCTCACCTTGACAACGTTAAAGACAACAACGCCCCTTTTTTGGCCGGCAGGAGGGTGCCAGCTGTTATGTTTGCTGATGACACCCTCCTGCTTTCCAAAACCCCCATGGGGATCCAAAGGATTCTAGATGGATTTGATCTTTTCTGTAGACAACATGGTCTAAAGATCAATACAGAGAAGACCAAATTCATGATCTTCAACCCATCTACAAAAACCAGACCCAATCCCACTCTGGGTTCAGTCAGTCTAGAAAGGGTCACAACCTTCCAATACTTCGGGGTCACATTACACGAGAACCTATTCTGGGACCCCCAAATTGCTAGATCTCGGCTTAAGCTGTCTCAACTCTCCGGTGCAATTTTGAAGGTTGCAAATTCCTCAACCTTCAAACCGATAAGTCCGGCACTGGAATTGTATAAATCGCAGGCCAAAGCGGCCGCATCTTATGGCAGTGAGTTATGGGGGCATAGAGCAGGTTCGGTTCTCGCCAGCGTCGAAAACAATTTTCTTAGACGCCTTTTGGCCCTCCCTCGGAGTACACCTCTGTTTCCCTTGAGACTGGACATGGGTTTACCATCTATCACTGCTGAGCTGGAGTCTAAGCCAATAAGATTCTGGCATAGGCTTTGGTCCACCAGTGAGCTTGCCCATTATAGGAGTGATCTTGCCCATGTAATGGACCTGAACCAACGAGATAAAATTCCCTGGCTGACCTTTGTAAAAAAAGAACTGTATCGTTTAAAATTACCTGAACTATGGGATGCTCCTCAATTGGGCTGCCAAAGGCTCTCTCGCAAACGTTTAGTTCAGATCCACAAGGAGAAAAGCTTGGATCTCCTCCTGACCTCAACTAAACACGGCACCCTAACTGAATGTTTCTTACAATCCAAAAATTCATATGAATTCGAAGGTTTTATGGACATCATTTACCCCATTTTAGCCAGGAAGCTGTTTATACAGTGGAGGCTTGGCCCTTTGCCTGTCAAAACCTTCACCCATAATTGGCTTCACGTGGATGACAAAATCTGCCCAGGTTGCAACTCCCATGATGAAGATGAAACACATTTTCTCTTTTTTTGTCCTGCATACCAGAGACCAAGGAAGCACTGGTTGGTCCCCTGTTGGGACGGGAAGTCTCCTGCATGTCTCTGGAGAGAGTGCTTCCCCTGCCTTATGCTAATCTCTATGCAAGTCACTCAAAAGCTACTGTATAGTTTCTAGATCCCTACCTCAGTGAGCATGACAATCATACATGTCCACTGAGGGTCTCCCTGTTTACCTGGATTGAGACCCTAGAGCTTGGCTCTGAGGTCGAGGGGGCATGCCTAGTGCACCCCTATTTTTCAGAGAGTGGCTACTGCCCTCTCAATTATGGCTGTGGTAGACTGACAGTGGTGGCAGCAATAAATCTATAGTCAGGAGGGGTGAGTCCCTAGGCACCCTCCTGACCAAGTCTGTGCAGTTTGCCATGCCTGTGGGCCTGTTGCCGTTGTCTGGCTGATGTGTGTTTGAGAGCCCGTGGGTGTGCAGGGGAAGAATGGTGATTTGAGCCAGTGTGAGGAATGCGAGCTGTCCTGCTGGACATCCCAGCTCCCCCGTCCCCCTCCCTATTTCCTTGGAAAGGCCTGGTGGGCTGGGGGAGACCCTCAGCTCTTATCTGGGTTCAGCTGCACTAACTGTGTGGATAGGACCCTCCCTCACTTGTCAGGGCCTCCTGGGCTGGAGTTAATTAAAATTCCTCTGTAGAGGGTGGCGCAGCCTGATACCAGAACACGACCTGCTACATGCTTTACCCATGCATTGAACACGCGGTGAATGGTCTGTGATTGGAGGTGTAAAAAGTAGCAGACCCTCTGATTGGATGAGCCTATCAATCAGAGGTGATAAAAGTCTGGCCTGATTGGTCAGCTGTTGTTCAAAGACTGGGCTATGACAGAGAAGATAGCCAGGCACGGACCCCGCTGGTGTGAAGACAGATGATAAGACTCTGTTCACTGCAGTCTGGAAGGAAGGTCATTAAGGACCAGCTGTTTGTGAGGCTTGGATGAGCGTTCGCTTTGGACCAAGGAAATTACAGACAGCTGCCCAAGGTGTGGGAAGGAAGCTTGCTGCACATCACCCAGTGTGGAGAGGAAGCTTACAGCACATCACAGAGGCTGGTGGAAAGAAGCTTGCAGCACATGACGAGAGCCAGAGAGGAGGATGCTTGATTCTAGTCCTTGAAGGTGAGATCAAATCCCCTCTAGGCTCCTCCCTTGCGCTGTGGGAGCCTGTACAAGCATTAACTGGGAAGAGAGGCCAGTGAAGCAGACCCCACCTTTCTTTTTGTGAACTCTGAGGGTATCGGGGTGAACTGGCACTCTGCCCAGCCACTACCCTTCTTCAACTAGCCAGTGGCTACTGGACTAGTGGGACTCCAGTAAACTGTGCCAAGACATTCGGCACCTCTGATCAGATCCCTGACACCTCTAGAGCAGTGTCCTCACTCACAATGGGAGGGCACTTCTGTTGCTTTGGGTGGGGGGTTATGGGGCTGATCACGACCATTTGACTTTGCATCATATGCTGAAACTATATCCTTTCAATACAAAGTTTGGTATCAAGGCTCTAGTGAATGAGAACAGCCCTGTGTAACATGAGCTGTAATATGCAATGCTTACTGTGTGTTTTCATGTTAACTGTGTTTTTATAGTGCTTGGCGTCTAGGCGCTATAATACTGTTCGAGGTCAGAACCCTGCCCCAGAGGGTTGTAGAGACTTCTGGTTTTCACTGTTTATCCTAGTTTTATGTGTAGAATAATTATCTTATGTGTATTAAAGTACTCTTCTTTTATAAAAAAGTAAAGCACTGACTGGACATTGAGTTTATCAGCTGGTGGTACGGTTTACACTGTAATCTGAATGTCTAACCCCACCTCACCTCCTTGAGTAAGCCTTGGACTGCTCTGTCTCGCTACCCTGAGAGAGTCAAGTGCTGGAGAGGTGTACTTGGTTATCCAGTTTTGGGTCCTTTAGTACTGAGGCCCCAGGACATCAGTGAGGGAACACTCCAGTTGATGCCATTGGAGCGCAGTTACCCCTGAGTGCCCTGGTGCCCAGGAAGCCGGGTCTAACATTGGTGGCAAGCGGTGACGGATCACTAGACTTCAGGCTCAGTGGACACTGAGGCCAGTTGATAATTCCAGTAGATATCCATAAGCTATATGTGAAATGGCAGATAACATTGGAGAGGATTTGGAATTGCAGAACTTGACTGTGGAGCAGTTAAAGCAAATGTGTGCTGAAAGGGGGTGAAAGGTCCCAAGGTCTAAGGACAGAAAACACCTGATTAGCCACATGAGAAAATGCTTTGAGCAAGAAGTCACTGTTGTGCAAGAGTTGGAGAGCACTGATACCTCAAGCCTTCCAAGTCAGTCAGTGCAGGCTTCTCCTGTACCAGCCCCAAGGCATTCCCCAAGGCTTTCCCCTATTCTTTCCCCTAGGTATTCCCCTAGACCTGCCCCTAGACTTTCACCTCCCCCTATCTCCAGGGCTACCTTTTCCCCTGTCCCAGGATTCACCTCCTTAGGAGGGGCTGAGCTAGCAGAGACCCTTAAACTTCAGCTGAAACTCCAGGAAGCTAAGGATTTAGCAGAGGAGAAAGCAAGGGAGTTTGAAAGGGAGAAGCTAAGGATGGCCCACCAGGCAGAAGAGGAGCAGCGAAGGGTCAGACAGGAAGAGTGGGCTTGGAAGGAGAAGGAGAGGGAAAGGGAGATGCGGGAGAAAGAAAGGGAGAGACAGGAGAAAGAGAAGGATAGGGAATTGGAGAAAGAGCGGATAGCCCTAGAGAAAGAGAAGCTCAAGTTAGCAGCTGATAGAGGGCTTAGCTCTGTGGATGGTGCATCCACTTCAAAGTCCCAGGGAAAGGAAAATACCACCAAGGTACCAAAAGAATTGATACACATGTATGTCCCTGGCACTGATATTCTCAGTTGGATGCGTGCCTTTCATTTAGCATGTAAGGCTCAAGGTCTTAATGGTCAGTCCAAAGCAGCGACTTTACTGAGTCGCCTCCCTCGGGAAGAGACTGAAGTGATTGAAAGGATGCCTGAGAAAGACAGTCTGACATATGAGTGCATGAAGGATGCTTTGATTAGGCGGTTTGGGTTGAAACCAGCCCAGTACTTGCAGAGGTTCCGTGAGAACAAGAAGGCAGAGGGGGTTCCTTTTGAGAATTGGGTCCATGACATAGTGAGAGACTGGAATGAGTGGGTGAGAGGGATGGAAGCAAATGATTACCAGTCCCTAAATCAGGTGATGATTGCAGAGCGTCTCCGGGAGGACTGCTCTGTCCCACTCAGACAGTATTTGTCTGACCTTCCTGAGAGGGATCCTGAGAAACTTGCAGTGATGGCAGATAAGTGGCTTGGCAACAGAGTGAACAGGGGGCAGGGGCAACCCGTTTCCAAACCCAAGGGGGAGAAGAACTCCCAGCAGGCTGGCCCTAAACCAGAGGGGAAGGGCCAGAACGGTTCCCAAGGCTCTCAGTCAGGACAAGAGTCTAAGGGGAACGGGGCCTCTAGTCAGTACCAGAAGGGGAAAGGAGGAAAGGGTCCTTTCACTCCGAAGGGGATTAAATGCTATAAGTGCCACCGAGAGGGACACTTAAAGCCAGACTGCCCAGTGAAGGACGTGGTGCCAGTGGCACCCGTGATAGCAAGTGTGCTTTCAGTGGGGGCAGACATGAAGGGAGGCCCAAGTGAGTTTAACTTAGTCACCAGGGACATCTGGGAACTTGACCCAGATGCCCTTAATCATATTCACCCTAACTCAACGGGGTATATGAGTGTGACAAGTATCAATGGAAGGAAGGTTCCTGCCATGAGGGATACTGGTGCCCACAGGACTATGGTTGAACGCAAATATCTCAAACCCGAAGAGATCATTCCTGGTTCCAAGGGGTATGGACTTGTAGCTAGTGGTGATAACATGGAGTACCCTCTTGCTAGAGTGGAGGTAGAGGTGAATGGCAGGAAGGCCATGGTTAATGTCGGGGTGTGAGAGAAGCAGGGTGCTGGGTGCTTTCTGGGGAATGATCTTGTTGAACCCGGGTTAGTACCAGGCCCTGAGGCCTATATGGCCTGGATTTCATCAGCTGTGCTCACTAGGGCACAGAAGGTAAAACTGCTTCCTAGTGAAGTGGGGACAACTCTAGCGGAAGAGACACTAGAGGGGAACAGGCCCGAACAAGGACCAAGGGCAGATTCTGAGAAGGCACCAGTCCTGGTATCGGACCTCCTGCTCCAGTGGGAGAGGAGGGTGAGCATCCAGAGGCGGATAAGGTGTTGGAGTCTGGGTCCCTGCCAGAGCTGCAGGAGCTGCTTGCGGCAGGCGGACCGTCCCGTGAGGAGTTTTGTAAGGCGCAGGCTGAGTGTCCTACACTGGTGGGCCTGCGGAAAGCTGCTCAGGAACAGGTCTCTACTGGAGTAGTCGGAAAGCACAAGGTGGCTTGGGAAGATGGACTCCTTTACAGTGAGCCTGCTGACCCAGAGTCAGGAGCCAGCAAAAGGTTGGTGGTTCCTCAGGTGCACAGGAATTTCCTGCTGCAGCTAGCCCATGAAGTACCCCTAGCTGGGCACTTGGGCATCAAAAAGACAAAGGACAGGTTAGCACCTCTGTTTTACTGGCCAGGAGTTTGTCAGGATGTGGAGACATTTTGCCGAACCTGTCTGGTCTGTCAGGCCAGTGGCAAGTCTGGTGGTCAGACAAAGGCACCCTTGGTGCCCCTACCTGTTGTGGGGGTGCCCTTTGAAAGGGTGGGGATTGATATAGTTGGTCCGTTTGACCCTCCATCATCCTCGGGCAACAAATACATTCTTGTTGTGGTGGATCATGCCACCAGGTACCCTGAGGCTGTGGCTTTGAGGAGCACTACTGCTAAGGTGGTAGCTAGGGCTCTTCTAGGGATCTTTTCCAGGGTTGGATTTCCACAGTCGGTGGTGACTGATAGGGGAACCAACTTCATTTCATCTTATATGAAGGCCATGTGGGAAGAGGTCGGGGTGACTTACCACTTCTCCATGGCTTACCATCCCGCAACCAACGGTTTGGTGGAGCGCTTCAATAAGACCTTAAAGAGCATGATGGGGACTCTGTCTGATCCCCTCAAGAGGAAGTGGGATCTCCTCTTGCCATGCCTGTTGTTTGCTTACAGGGAGATACCACAAAAAGGGGTAGGGTTCAGTCCCTTTGAACTACTTTTTGGGCATCCTGTCCGAGGTCCCTTGACATTGGTAAAGGAGGGCTTGGAAGGCAACCTTAAGTCCCCTACCCATGATGTGGTGGACTATGTCTTGGGCCTCCGTAGGCTGATGGCCCAGCTCATGAGTAAAGCAAAGAACAATCTTCAAGCCAGCCAACAGCTCATGAAGGAGTGGTATGACCAGAAGGCTATGCTGACTGGGTACCAGGAGGACCAGGAAGTTTGGGTCCTGAAGCCGATTTGTCCCCGGTCTCTGGAGGACAAGTGGTTTGGCCCCTACAAAGTTGTTAGGAAGATTTCTGATGTCAATTATCTAGTTGACACAGGTGCTGCACGGGAGCCCCAAAGGGTATTCCATGTCAATCGGCTGAAGCCGTGTCTTCGCAGGGAGTACACGGTTTCTTTGCTTGCAATGGCTGAAGAGGTGGAAGAAGAGAGTGAGCCCCTCCCCGACTTATTGCAAGGTGATGAGAAGGATGGTTCAGTTGAGGGAGTTAAGCTTGCCTCTGAACTGACACCTGAACAGCAGGTGGAGTGTAAAGAGCTGCTGGGGAGATTCTCCCATCTCTTTTCACTTACTCCTGGACTGACACTTGTCTGTGTGCATGACATAGACACAGGGGACACCCTGCCTGTTAAGAGCAAGACATATAGGATGTCAGACCGGGTTCAAGAGTGCATCAAGACTGAGGTGGCCAAGATGCTTCACCTGGGGGTTGTTGAACACTCCCGTAGTCCCTGGGCCAGTCCAGTGGTGCTGGTGCCTAAGCAGGGGTCAGCTGAACTGCGCTTTTGTGTGGACTATCGCGGTTTAAATACTGTGACAAAAACTGATGCCCATCCTATTCCCCGAGCTGATGAGCTGGTGGATAGGTTGGGTGCCGCAAAGTACCTTAGTACTTTTGATCTAACCAGCGGTTACTGGCAGATTGCATTAACACCTGGTGCCAAGGAGAAAACAGCATTTTCAACCCCAGGGGGCCTCTACCAATTTAAAGTTATGCCTTTTGGATTGAAGAATGCTCCCGCCACTTTCCAGCGCCTAGTCAATCATGTATTGGCAGGCCTGGAAGAGTTCTGTGTGGCGTACCTGGATGACATTGCTGTCTACAGCTCCTCCTGGGAGGACCACATGGGACACCTGGAGCAGGTGTTGGTGAGGATGCAGGGGGCCAAGCTGACCATCAAGGCAACCAAGTGTCAAGTTGGGCAGTCCTCTGTTGTTTATCTTGGACATCAGGTGGGTAATGGGAAGGTTCGCCCCCTGGAGGCTAAAGTCCAGGCGGTGCTGGACTGGGAGACTCCCACTACTCAGACCCAGGTAAGGGCCTTTCTTGGCCTTACTGGTTACTATCGGAACTTTGTAGCAAACTATGGGACCATTGTTGCTCCATTGACAGCCCTGACCTCTAAGAAGCAGCCCAGGAAGGTGATCTGGACTGAGGAGTGTCAGGAGGCATTTGATGAATTGAAGACTGCACTATGCAATGCACCTGTATTGAAGGCCCCTGATTACAGTCAGACCTTCATTGTGCAGACAGATGCTTCAGACAAGGGAGTTGGGGCAGTTCTTGCCCAGCTCAATGAAAAGGGGAGGGAGCATCCGGTGGCCTTTATCAGCCGCCGACTACTCCCCAGGGAGCAGAACTGGTCTGCAGTTGAAAAAGAATGCTTTGCCATAGTGTGGGCCCTTCGAAGATTCAGGCCTTACTTGTTTGGTGCAAAGTTTGTGGTTCAAACAGATCACAAGCCACTCAAGTGGCTTATGGCAATGAAAGGTGAAAATCCAAAGTTGCTCAGGTGGTCCATATCTCTGCAGGGACTAGATTTTACAGTGGAACATAAAGCAGGCTTACAGCACGGTAAAGCCAATGGACTTTCCCGCCGGTTTATCCAATCAGATGATCGGTCTTCTCCCACTGGGAAGTAAGTACCGGCCATTCTGATCTGGGGAGGGCATATGTTGGGACGGGAAGTCTCCTGCATGTCTCTGGAGAGAGTGCTTCCCCTGCCTTATGCTAATCTCTATGCAAGTCACTCAAAAGCTACTGTATAGTTTTCTAGATCCCTACCTCAGTGAGCATGACAATCATACATGTCCACTGAGGGTCTCCCTGTTTACCTGGATTGAGACCCTAGAGCTTGGCTCTGAGGTCGAGGGGGCATGCCTAGTGCACCCCTATTTTTCAGAGAGTGGCTACTGCCCTCTCAATTATGGCTGTGGTAGACTGACAGTGGTGGCAGCAATAAATCTATAGTCAGGAGGGGTGAGTCCCTAGGCACCCTCCTGACCAAGTCTGTGCAGTTTGCCATGCCTGTGGGCCTGTTGCCGTTGTCTGGCTGATGTGTGTTTGAGAGCCCGTGGGTGTGCAGGGGAAGAATGGTGATTTGAGCCAGTGTGAGGAATGCGAGCTGTCCTGCTGGACATCCCAGCTCCCCCGTCCCCCTCCCTATTTCCTTGGAAAGGCCTGGTGGGCTGGGGGAGACCCTCAGCTCTTATCTGGGTTCAGCTGCACTAACTGTGTGGATAGGACCCTCCCTCACTTGTCAGGGCCTCCTGGGCTGGAGTTAATTAAAATTCCTCTGTAGAGGGTGGCGCAGCCTGATACCAGAACACGACCTGCTACATGCTTTACCCATGCATTGAACACGCGGTGAATGGTCTGTGATTGGAGGTGTAAAAAGTAGCAGACCCTCTGATTGGATGAGCCTATCAATCAGAGGTGATAAAAGTCTGGCCTGAGTGGTCAGCTGTTGTTCAAAGACTGGGCTATGACAGAGAAGATAGCCAGGCACGGACCCCGCTGGTGTGAAGACAGATGATAAGACTCTGTTCACTGCGGTCTGGAAGGAAGGTCATTAAGGACCAGCTGTTTGTGAGGCTTGGATGAGCGTTCGCTTTGGACCAAGGAAATTACAGACAGCTGCCCAAGGTGTGGGAAGGAAGCTTGCGGCACATCACCCAGTGTGGAGAGGAAGCTTACAGCACATCACAGAGGCTGGTGGAAAGAAGCTTGCAGCATATGAGAGAGCCAGAGAGGAGGATGCTTGATTCTAGTCCTTGAAGGTGAGATCAAATCCCCTCTAGGCTCCTCCCTTGCGCTTTGGGAGCCTGTACAAGCAGTAACTGGGAAGAGAGGCCAGTGAAGCAGACCCCACCTTTCTTTTTGTGAACTCTGAGGGTATCGGGGTGAACTGGCACTCTGCCCAGCCACTACCCTTCTTCAACTAGCCAGTGGCTACTGCACTAGTGGGACTCCAGTAAACTGTGCAAAGACATCCGGCACCTCTGATCAGATCCCTGACACCTCTAGAGCAGTATCCTCACTCACAATGGGAGGGCACTTCTGTTGCTTTGGGTGGGGGGTTATGGGGCGGATCACGATCATTTGACTTTGCATCATATGCTGAAACTATATCCTTTCAATACAAAGTTTGGTATCAAGGCTCTAGTGAATGAGAACAGCCCTGTGTAACATGATCTGTAATATGCAATGCTTACTGTGTGTTTTCATGTTAACTGTGTTTTTATAGTGCTTGGCGTCTAGGCGCTATAATACTGTTCGGGGTCAGAACTCTGCCCCAGAGGGTTGTAGAGACTTCTGGTTTTCACTGTTTATCCTAGTTTTATGTGTAGAATAATTATCTTATGTGTATTAAAGTACTTTTCTTTTATAAAAAGTAAAGCACTGACTGGACATTGAGTTTATCAGCTGGTGGTACGGTTTACACTGTAATCTGAATGTCTAACCCCACCTCACCTCCTTGAGTAAGCCTTGGACTGCTCTGTCTCGCTACCCTGAGAGAGTCAAGTGCTGGAGAGGAGTACTTGGTTATCCAGTTTTGGGTCCTTTAGTACTGAGGCCCCAGGACATCAGTGAGGGAACACTACAGTTGATGCCATTGGAGCGCAGTTACCCCTGAGTGCCCTGGTGCCCAGGAAGCCGGGTCTAACTTCCCCTTATGCAGGAATTTGGGTTTTAGGAGCCACATGCATGCGCACAGAGTACTAAGAACTAGTACTCTGCCCCACATAGTTTTTGCAGTGGCGAAATGTATCTTTGCTGTGTGGCAGATCAGGAAAAAACTGCTGAATGCACAACTGTCTTAAATATGAAAATTGTCTCTATATCATGGATTGTGCTATCTGATCATGCTATGAATTGTTTTCCCTAACTATGAATTAGTTTCTATCTTTATCATGTTTCGAATACCCTGGCAACCAACTTTTATGATCTGTTTTTATAACTGTACTCTTTTTTAATATACATGTCTAAATGTATTTGTATTGTATCTTTTATGGTCTAGAGGACCGAAATAAAGAATTTTTGGATTTGGATTTGGTTAATTTGTTGAGAGGGGTAAAAGCCCTACTCATGCAACAACCACAATTGATGTTAGGGTAAATCACAAAAGTCACAAAATTAACTTGCACTTAATACTCTGGAAGCTTGGCACAAAAGCATTCAGGCTTAACTTAGAGACAATGTGTAAAGTGCAGTGCACAAACGGTAATAAAGTGAAAACACAACACAAGAAAATCCTAAACAATTAAAAAAACTAGAGTACATTTTATGAAATAAAATTTTATGAGATAGGCAACAATCCGTTCAGTAGAGCTGGAATTATGCAACTTTTAATTTTTTCAGAAAAATAGTGGCTAAATGCACAAAGAGTCACTTGAGGTCATTTGGTAACGCTAGACCAGGGGAAGTCACAGATGCAGGCTGACTGCAAAGGAGTTGGATACTTGGACCAGGCTAGCCCCACTGAAAAGTTAGCTTCTAAGCCTGGCAGGAAGTTCAATTTGCATCATAGGAGGCCTCGAAGAGAAGGCCAAACTTCATGGGTAGTCATTGTAGTAGGGCCAAGTGCAGGTCAGGCATCGCAGATGGTCGTCGCTGTAGCATGAAGTAACAATCGGTTGTTGTTATAGCTTCACGTCAGCGGTCGACGTGGGATATAGTTGCTATGGTGTGAAGTGCTGTTCTTACATTGTCGTTCATCACTGCCAGTTACTGTAAATGCGAAAAGCAGGTCTCAACTGAGCTCAGAGTTAAAGGTCTTCGTGGGTAGCAGAATCTTGACATGAACGGGCCATTCGTGGTCACGAGGAGCCTGAGCTTCATGATTTTCACCTCTTCTTTAGGAGAAGTAAACTGCGATTACAGGCAAAGGTCCAGGACCAGTGAGTCACCATTTGGGGATGCAGAGACCAGCAGGGCTCAGGCAGGTCCATTTTCAGGTCCAGGAAGGTCTAATTGCAGCAGTTCAGATGGGCAGTTTCAGGGAGGCTGCTGAAGCTTTGTGTGTACCTGCAGTTCACACAGGTCAGTCAACTGACACTTGGAGTCACTCTGGTTAGCCTGGGATGACAGGAAGCAGATCCAGTGTTCCTTCTCATAAAGCAAGGCAGTCCTTCAAGCAGCAGGGCAGTACATTGGCAGCAGGGCTGTCCTTCTGGAACTTCCACAGGTGCAGGAATCTTCTGAAGAGTGGCTCCGGAGGCCAAATTTCTATACGTGGTGTCAGCATTTGTGTAGGGGGACTCCCTGTTCTACCCCTTACACTGGTTCTGGAAAGTTACTTCCCCTCGCCTGGTCAAGGCTCCAAACTGTCTGGGGTGACAATAGCAGGGCAGTCCTGGTGGCAGGTTGCCTGGCCGTAAGCAAAGCCTTTTGAAGTGTAAATAGGGCTGGATATAACTCCTCCCCCTGCTATCCTGCCAGGATGGCCCATCCAGTCCACACCTAAGCCCCTTTTGTCAACTATCTAGAAGAAATGCACAAGCCCCATGAGGAGAGCCATTCACAGTCATATGACCCAGGATACTGGCAGAAAGGCACAGTTGGTTGGGACAAGAAAATGCCAACTTTCTAAAACCGAAATTTTCGGAATTGTGACTTAAAATCTGACTTTACCATTAAAGAGGATTTTAAATTACAAATAATTGGAGTGCAAACAGCGTATCTCTAGCAGCTTCCACTCTAAAGTTACACTGTAGTATACAAAAAGTGATGGAAGGAATGCTTGAATTAATCTTAGTCACTAGTAATCATTCAGGGCTGCATCCCAATCCATAGTTATTTTACACACCATGCCACCTCAGTTTGGACCCAGCTAAATGCAAATCAGTCTTGACCCTGCTCCAGTAGGAACAGTCCAGTGTGAATTGCCAGTCAAGATCCTCCCTGAACTGGAACACAAGTAACGCAGGAAAGAGCTTCTGCCTGATTACGGCTCATCAGCCAGGTTTAGCTTGGATATAGTAGCACAGTGTGCATGGGACCCTTGTATCGGCATACCCGTCCCTATCTAAAGTTACCACACAATAAATGTCATAAGATAACAAACTGTTAGTCAATGGGAGAGATAGGCCTTGCAACAGTGAAAAAACGACTTTATGAAGTTTTCACTGTCAGGTAAAGTTAAACTTAAGTACACATGCCCTTCTTTTTTCTAAATACAATGTACCCTGCCTTATGAGCCTTTAGGCCCCACCTTATGGGTGACATATAAGTATTAAAAAGGAAGGTTAGGCCTGGCAAAAGGTCTATTTTGCGAGGTTGAAATGGCAGTTTGAAACTGAAGTAAATGGCAGGCCTGAAACATGTTTTAGATGGCTACTTTAGTGGGTGGCACAAGGCTTGCTGCAGGCCCACTAGTATCATTTAATGTACTGGCCCTGTGCACATGTAGAACCATTTAATAAGGGCTTACAAGTAACTAAAATGTACCAATCAATAGATGCCAATTGCACAATGCTCTTAGAGAGAGAAAGAGAGCACAAACACGTTACCATTGGTTAGCAGGGAAACGTGCACAGACTACTAATAGCAGCAAAAGCAGGTTCAGCAATGGAAGGTACAATCTGGGGTGGCCCTGCAAAAAGGGCCAGGTTCAAAAAGCCCTATGAATTTAGTGCTGCCACACTGAACACAGGCATATCACCATTCAGCGCAGAGAGCGTTGCACAACCTGTTAACACAGCGATATTTTGTTAAACAACTGTCTTCATCACTTAACAGCTTCTGTGTCTAGTTTCAAGTGTTTCATCTCTTGTGAGGGCATATGGCTTCAAAGACTACTAGTGCTGAAGCGTGTTGATTCGGTGCCTACTGGCACAGTAGCTGTTGAATGTTAACATTTGCAAGCACACAGAAGCATGAACCAGGGCTCTTGTGCTGGCTGATGTGTCTTAGTCACCCTTTTACCCTACCTCTAACACATCTAATCTCAAGTGTCCACGTGGGACTTTCCATTTCAATTCCTATGCAACAGTGCTACAGGTCCATGGAACTTGTTCGTTGTTGGGAGCAGCTCTGATTTTTGTGCATTATTTGTACAAAGCAAACACAAAGAGATGATGGACGAGCATTGAAACTTTTCAGACACTCACCCCCAGTCTCTATTATATCTGGGTTGAATCCATCATCGTTCTTTAGCTCATTTCGCCACCCCAGTTCAGACCTAGCCATATGCAAATCAGTCTTGACTCTGTTCCTCATGTTAATGTTATAATAATTGAATTTATTGAGCGCAGCGGTTACCCTGGGGTGTCCTGGCACTATAATCCTGCCTACCCATAATGGGGATAGGGTCATTGGGTAAACAACAAAGTTTTCAGCCCCTTCCTGAAAGAAGGAGAACCGAGACATTCCTCAGATGGAATGGCAGATCATTCCAAGTCTTAGTTGTACATACAATAAAACTCCTGCCTCCCTAATTGGTCTTTTTACCAGTGGGGGTTATGACCTTTTTTGCTCCAGTAGATCAAAGGGCCCTAACAGGAACAAACAACTTGAACATATTCTTCAAGTGGTCAGGGCCTATACCATTAAGAGCCTTAGAAGCTGTACATAAGGCCTTAAAGTGAACCCTTTGCTTCACCGGAAGCCATTGTAGCCTGGTTAGTTCTTTTTTCACTGAAACAAATTTGGGAGTGCCCGACAGCAGCCTGGCTGCTGCATTTTGCGCTATCTGAAGCCTATTGAAGACTTGTTTTGGGGCATTCAGATAGACACCATTGCAGTAGTCCAGTCTTGACATGAGGAGTAACATGACCACTGTCCTGAAATTTCCTTCTGAGAGATAAGGTTTAATTTTCCTTAAAATTCATAATATCAGGAAACAAGCAGAGACCACGGCACTGATGTGATCGCTAAATGTGAATCTACTGTCAAATGTTACTCCCAGATTCTTTGCTTTCAGTGTCGGTAAAGGGCAGTTGCCCAAATCTGCTGGCCACCAATCAGGTGTCGAAGCATGGGAGTTATTTCCGAAAACAATGATCTTGGTTTTGGTGGAATTTAATTTTAAACAGTTTGAAGCCATCCACCCAGCTATCTCCTTCATACAGTCATGAAAGCGCACTTCCGTTTCTTTTTCCTCGCCATCATTAAATGCTAACACTATTTGGGTGTCATCGGCGTACGAGGTAAGCTGAAAACCGTAAGATTTTATTAGGCCACCCAGCGATATCATGTAACTATTGAAAAGCCTGGGGCTTAGTGAGGACCCCTGAGGGACCCCACAAGGAAGGCAGAAAGGCTGGGACTCGACGGTCTGTGATATATTGGAGAGAAAGAAATACAGCAGTTTCCACGTCATACCTTGTACTCCTACCTCCGACAATCGGTCCATCAAAACCATGTGATGGACCATGTTGAAGGCTGTCAATAGGTCTAACAATATCAATACAACCTTCCCTCCACCGTCCAATGCCTCCCTTACTTCTTCTATGGATTTAATAAGAGCCAGTTCCGTGTTATGTTCGGCTCTTAAACCATATTGTGTTGGATTAAGTAAGTGGTTAGTCAGAAGATAAGAACTGAGCTGGATGTTCATTGCCTTTTCAATCATGTTTGCTGGCAATGGAAGTCGCGAGATAGGCCTATAACTACTGAGGTCTGAGGGGTCCATTGTTGTTTTTTTCAATAGGGGAAGAATAGAAGCCCTCTTCCACTCTTTAGGGCAACACCTAGAAGCAAGGATATTATTGATCAGGGGGTGTAAGGCAGATCCTATAGTTTCCGGAATGGTTTTCAGGATCAAAACTGGGCAAGGGTCTGTGGGGCAGCCTGAGCGTAAAGAATTCAAGAGTTTAATAGTTTCGGATATTTCTAAGGGAATGAAATGATCAAGTACAGGCCCCATGTTGTGCCCTGTACGAGCCATTTCCAGGGGGAAGGTTCCTTCTCCTTTATGGGCTGGCGAAAAAATGGAATATATGCATTCCACCTTATGTTGGAAAAAAGTAGCCAATTTATTGCACCATTCAGGGCTACTCACAATCTTAGGAGTGTTTGGTGAGGCAAGTTTTTCAACCGTTTTAAATAATTCTTTGGCATTAGACTTCGCTAGAAGAATTCCATGCGAGTAGAAGTTCTTTTTAGTTTCCAGCAACAGTTCTTTATAACGTTTCAGACTGTGCTTGTATATTTCTTTATCAGTGTTTTTGTATTCCTTCCTCCAAACCCGTTCAAGGGAACAGTCCAGCCCGAACAGCCAAGCCAGGTTTTACCTGGACCGGAAACAAGCATCCTGGTACTGGTTTCGGGGTTACACCCCTCATCAGCCAGACTAGCTTGAATCCAGTGATAAAGTCATCAAGGGACCCACATCTGTGCATCCCTGCCAACGGTTGTATGAGGTACTCCTGCATGTGTTTAGCATGCATGCCTTTACTATGCCGGCATTAGAATGAATGCGTTGTTATGATGCATTCCTTTAGCACGTAAGTCGTTACAATAACATGCCTTAGGGGGGCACTGGACTTTGGAATAGTATCATTTAGTATTCCAACTCTAGTCTGCACATCAGTAAGGAAGGTGTTGGACTTAAAATTCAATACCATTCCACTATTACGCCTCCTAAAGCAAAATCATTGTAATGACTTGCGTGCTAAATGAATGAGTGGTAATGACACGTTCGTTCTATTGGCGGAGTTGTAAAGGCACATCGTGATTCTAGCTTCATAATAGAGGATGTTTCCCCCTGCCAACTTAGGGTGAACAAAGTAA
This sequence comes from Lissotriton helveticus, assembly GCF_964261635.1. Taxonomy (NCBI): domain Eukaryota; kingdom Metazoa; phylum Chordata; class Amphibia; order Caudata; family Salamandridae; genus Lissotriton; species Lissotriton helveticus. Next base: position 709,598,989 of record NC_136059.1, on the reverse strand, counting down.
ACAAAAGGAGATGATGGATGGAGCACTGAAACTGTTCAGACATCGTTATTTAGCTCACTTTGCCACCCCATTTCACACCCAGCCATGCAAATCAGTAAGGACCCTGCTCCTCATGGGAACAGTCCTACCCGAGCAGCCAAGCTAGGTCTTACCTAGACCAGAAACAAGCATCCTTGAAATGGTTTTGGAGTAATATTCCACATCAGCCAGACTAGCTTGAATCCAGTGGCAAAGTGAGCAAGGGACCCATGTCTAGGCATAACCTGCCAACGGTTGTATGGCGTTATTCCGCATGCTTTTAGAACGCATGCCTTTACAATGCCAGCATTAGAATAAACGGGTTGTTGCTAGGCGTCCCTTTAGCACGCAAGTTGTTGCAACGACTTGCCTTAGGGGTGCGCAGGATGTTGGAATAGTATCATTTACTATTCCAACCTCAGTCTGCGCAATAGTAGGAAAGATGTTAGACTTAAAATCCAACACCACTCCACCATTGCGCCCCTAAAGCAAGTCATTGTAGCAACAGTCCAGCCTGAACTGCCAAGCCATGTCTTCCCTGGACCAGAAACAAGCATCCTAGGACTGGTTTTCGGGGTAACACCCCTCATCAGCCAGGTTAGCTTGAACCCAGTGGCAAAGTGAGTTAGTCAGCAGTATGTTTTAACCCCTTGGCTGCGGGGCACATTCCCCCGATGTGCTGGGGGGCGGGGGGCGCGTACAGCGCCCCGGTGCCCATGACGAGGTCAGCTCGTCATGAGCTACGGCGCTCCGGTGCTCATGACGAGCTGAGCTCGTCATGGTCACACCCGTTCCCATGGAATGTTCAGGCCAGCAGGGGAATCAGCCCAGCGTGCGAGCGTTCCACGGAACGGGCGAGGTCATGACGAGCTCAGCTCGTCATGAGCACCGGAGCGCCGTAGCTCATGACGAGCTGAGCTCGTCATGAGCACCCAAGGGGTTAACCTAATTCCAGGTATTTCTTTCTGATTTACAGTAGACAACCTTAAGCCTCAGAGATCTCCAGTGTACACATCTACGGCCCTACAACAGTATTTCCCACCAAAGCCAAGGAGTATGCCAACGCCTCGTCAGATGAAACAATAGGGGTGGATCCGAAATATTCAGTTTAAAGGAAAGGTAGGGTGTAATGTCAGACATCGAAATTTAAAATCCCCTCTGTGAAAGTGAGCTATTGCATAATTTAAATGCAATTATAAAAAGAACCACAAAGAAGACAGCAAATTAATTGTAACATTTGTCTTCCGGTGCTTTTGCACCTGATTTTATTTGTTGCAATGCAGGTCATCGTCTTTTATTCCCCTACTTAAAACTGAATTACGAAGGAATAGTTTCTGGGTTTCTATGTAATCAGGAAAGCAAGCAACACATTGTCTCTTAATATTGATTCAAGGTGGAGAATGATTCTCCAGTACAAGGGCTGCTAATGCAATTATATTGATTTTTCTCTTTACCTTACAACTGCTATTTATCCAAAACACCCTGTTATGCTAAAGCATCTTATCTGATGTTAAGAAACAAAAGGGTTCATTACTGTGTACAATAAGTGCACTTTTTCATAAAGTATGTCAAAGTATGACTCTTATCTTCAATGTATTCTATTTTTTGCACAGAGCAGCACTCAGTCTGGGCAGAGCAATGATTATAGAAAACGCTAGATAAATACCAATGCAATACAATACGGTAAAATATAATGCATTACACAGTCCCTCACCAGCTGTTGAGCATCACCCTTCAGTCGTCAGTAAACTGTATATGTTTACAGAACGCTTTCATCATATTTTATGTGAATACGTGCCCATAGCATGTCTTGCAAGCTCACAATGAGAGACTAGTAGTGCTGAAAAGATCCCATTTGGACTGGCTCTCTACATATTAACAAAAATGTTGACAGGGGCGTAGCTTGGTCAGTAAGACTGAGTTGGTTCATATTTTTCAACGAGCACGCTGGCATATCAAGTTAATCATTATATGAGAAGCAGTGCAATAGGAGGCTTAAAGGCCTGTTGAAAGGGGAAGGAGTGCAGATTGTGATGGAGTACTTAAAAGACAGGGCCTCATTTATGAGGCCGCTTGCGGCACCGGAACGTCACTTTTTTTGACGTTCCGGTGGTGCAATGTTCCCCGGCATATTTACAAGGCCTTGTAAATAAGTGTCCCTTTCACAAAGCACACTGCTTTAAAAGGGTGTTCCATGGGTGTTGCTGTGGGTGTTCCCACACAACAACACCCATGAAATCTGACACATCCGCAGATTTATGTGAAATCGCAAACCTGGGAATGAGTCAGAATGTATCACCACCTCAGGGGTGGCATTAGGGAGGCACAACAAGGAGAAATGTTGTCTCAGCACACATAGAAAGAGAAACTCTCCTTAAATGATTGATTTTGTGCAGGAAGGTGACCCTTCCGGCACAAAATCAATCAGCCCCTCAACACAGGCCCCCTTGCACCATGGTGCAAGGGAGCCTGTGTTGGCGAATGGCAGCCCATTGTAGCAGGTGTTGGGGAAAAGGAGAGGAATTAACCGTATCTTATAGATATGATAGATTCCTACCCTTTTCTTTTGACGTAGGGCAGGCAGCAAGATTCCTTGTGACGCTGCACTACATCAACACTCATAAATGAGGCCCACAGCATTTTGCAGAAAAAGCATGTTTTAACACCGTCAAATCAGAGACAAGCGTGAGAGTGTGCTTTTGTCTGAGCATTTAAAATCCCAGGTGGTATCTGACAGATACCTATACCCAACTATTTATTAAATACTACATTCATTGGGGGGAGTAGCACCGCAAACACTCCCCGCAAAGCTATGCCTCTGAATATAGAGCAAGAATTCATACACGTTATAATCTTCCACTCTGATGGAACCATGGCATTAATGTTCAAGCCTAAGGTCGCACCACAGACTTGTTAGATTCACACTTGTCTGTGCGCAGACGAACATACTACTGCTTGGAAACATGACTGACTTAAAGGAAACGACTGTCCTTAAAGTAACATATGTTACTAAGCAGAGGACACAGAACCACGGATCCTATTCTTCATATTTATACAATAGGAAAATATTTCTGCAAGCTTTCTCTCCAAATCGACTCAGAGCGGGGAACTCTCTTCTCATCTGACACAGGACTGTTCCTGAATTTTAAGGGCAGAAACCTAGGCCCTCATTACGAGTGGCACAATCTTTTCCGAACCCCGATAGCACAGGAATCAGAGTTACGAATGTTTTAGGTCGTTACCACATGCCTTGCAATTTTGCCCAAGTACATTTCAGCTGGTGAAATCCTGCCGAATTTTTTAGGGGGAAAATGCCCTGCAAATTCCTGTACATGCAGATTTTTAAGCACAAAGCACCGAAATCTGCATGGTAAGCCCCATTTTAAATGGCACAACTTGTAATAACCAATAAATATCACACCTTTATAACGATCCCCATGGTATTGGATTGTAAAAGGTGCAGCAATAAACGTATTTCCAGCCGCGCATTCGTAATGAGGGTCTTAATTAAAAAAACAAGTCATACTATCCAGGGAATTAACGTTTCCCTTTAATAAGGTCCTTTAGGTAGAGTTTACTTTGTAGGACAGTGGAGCCAGGATCCATTCCAGGTTTTCAGAACAGCCACTCAGGGGCATAGCTTCCATAGGTACAGCAAGTGCAGTGTCACTGGACACTAGAGGGGTCAAATGAACCCTGAATATTGCTGTATTTTATAATTCAAACAGTAGCCCAGGATCCCATTTCCATCCATGTCCTAGGGCCCACGACACACCGGCTACGCTACTGCAGCCACTCGCTGTTTCACAGTCCTATTCAGATTCCATTGGCCACGATTCACAAACCTTGTTAATCCTAAATTGATGGACAAGTGCTCCATTTATGCCTGACAGCTGTCCACGAAAGAGTACACTTCATGGATAAATGTTTTTTACTACTGCGTAAGCATATGGCACCCCTGTGTGCAATTACATAGTAGTAAACCCCACTGAAGGGGTTGGGAAGTGGGCAGATCAAGGCGTGCTTTGCCACGAGAGTGTGAGAACTCATAAACGTTGCAGTTTGTTGGCATTTACAGACTCTTCCATTTCCCACAATGAAAATGGTCAGAGACTTACTCGAGCAAACAGCTGGAGTAGGCTCTTTTTCTAGGGTGGAAAGGGGAACGGAACACTCACAAACTATTACATTAAATTAAATTATGGAGGAATAGGAGAATGAGTTTCTCCATGGAAGATTGTTTTTGTTGTGAATACAAAAATTTACAAAATTAAAATGTACGCCTGTGTGGAAAGCTTGCTATTCTTACCGTGTTTGCATATATAAGGGAACCTGGAACAGTAGCCCTGGGCAGGTCTGTGAAAGTGTCATGAGGTGGTCAAGAAAATGAAAAGATGAGTATGTGTAAATGTGGGGTATTCACATATATTTGAAACACCTTTCTCATGTTTATCTGTACTTCCAAACATTCACTTAAATCAGTGATACTCAAAGTACGTCCGGGGCCGCTTGCGCCCCTCTTGACCTTTACATGCGGCCAACCTAGTGAACAGCAGCACTAACTGGTGAGCACTAATATTAAAAAACAAATGTTAAATAAACAGACAAACATTTATCAAACTGCAAAAAAATGCTTGGCTGTTTATTTAACATGTTTTTAGACCTCCTTACACAATCACAATCCCTAACACACACCCAAACCCCCTGCCACCACCCTGCTGGCATCAGTGCGGCCCTCGGTGACACCACAGACCGTACTTTGTGGCCCCTGGGCAAATGTTTGTGAGTACCCATGACTTAAATGATCTATGGATAAGTAGTGCACTATTGTGAAAGTACACAAATATTCCCATTTTCACAGGGTGCATGTGCGGGAACTTGGAAGCAAAGGGTTTTTCAAGAAAAGTCATTACCATGACCCTGAAAAATTATAAACTTATAAATCTTACATTTTGCAACATTTTAAAAAATTTCATGGCAAAACCAGAGGCTAGCATTATGCATAACTTCAGAATTGCTAGCCCATTGCATCCATTAAAAAAAGCATACAAACCTCATTCAACATTCTAAAATCAAAACATGCTAATCCATATAAGCCTCATCACAGCAACCATTTTCCTATTTTCATTGCTGCTCTGTGTCAGTTAAATACCTTATTCATTTTATATACTATTTCCGTTATTTATTTATTGATTTGAGAAGGTTTATATAGCGCGAACATCACCCATTAGGGTATCCGAGCACTGTACAAAGAAGCAGACATACTAAACAAGTATAGATGCATCATCAAATTGCATACAGATAACTATGCCCAGGTTCGATGGGGACCAAATGGGGAAAAGACCGACCGGATCCCGGTTATTAGGGGCGTCCGGCAGGGTTGCGTACTAGCTCCCACCTTATTTTCCCTGTATGTGAACGGGGTGGTAGAGCATCTGCTTGGTGAACCAGCAGATGCACCCTCCCTGGGGGGCACTAGGATCCCAACCTTGTTGTTCGCCGACGACACCCTCCTCATTTCCAAAACCCCTCAGGGCCTCCAGAAGCTTTTGAACCGCTTCCAGGACTTTTGCACAAAAAGAGGACTTGTCATCAATGTGGATAAGACTAAATATCTCATTATGCACCCACCCCGTAAGCTCGGCCGCCCTCCCATTCTGAACTCTATCCCTCTCGAAAGAGTGTCAGAATTTGACTATTTGGGAATCAGAATGAGTGATGTCATGAGCTGGACACCCCATATAAATAAAATGACCATCAGTCAAAAAAGGGTGGGGGGAGCTCTGTTGAAGGAGTACAAGAACTCATCTAAGCAATGTGTAACTCCAATAATAGATATCTACAAAGCCCGAGCTGTAACTGCATCACTTTATGGGGCTGAGCTTTGGGGACTAGGTAATGTGGAGGCTCTGACTAAAGCTGAGAATAAATTCTTAAAGGACCTCCTGGCCATCCCGATGAGCACCCCGACAGTTCCTGTGCTTTTGGATACGGGTTGCAAAGCAATTAAGGATCAGGCCTGTTTACGGCCTCTCCTTCTCTGGGCCCGGCTGTGGAGGGTTCCAGAGCTAAAATCTTATGCAGACGGGCTGTCAGAGGTGATGGGTTTGGACGGCTGGAACAAGATCAAATGGCTCAAGGATATGAAAAATCTCTTAGGGGAACTAGGCTTGGGGTTGTGCTGGTCCACCCATTGTGCACCTCCGAAGGCGACCTTAAAAAAACTCTATTGGGAATGGGTCTCCGCTAAGCTCATTAGCAATCAGCGTCACTGCAATTCCACTGCAGCTTTTTTGCAAATAAAAGACGTTGTTGCCCTTGAGCCATATTTGGACATAATTACGATACCCATGGATCGGGGACTCTATATTAAATTTAGATTAGGTATACTACCTCTAAATGACCTTATCTCTAGATGGAACGAGCCCGCGCAGGTATCACGTTACTGCGCCCTATGCACTAATAGGCCCGAAACTGTCATCCATCTCCTTTTTGAATGTCCAGATTATGCCCGCCCAAGATCCCACTGGTTGAAACCGCTTTGCAGACAATTGGGTACTCGCCAGCATTTGGTGGCTTTACGGATTTTATTATCTGATACATCTTCCCGGGCCGTCTGTGCTGTATCTAAATTTTTAAAATGTGTATGGTTGATCCGCTCAAAAAGACTGTCTTTATCTATGTAATATACTTTTAAATACCACTTTTGATTTTTTTGCTATCTTCTATCTGTTTTGTTCTTAAATGTACAGTCTCCTGACGATGTGCTGTTTTTTATAAATTTTGTAATGCTTTTATGATACCTGCATATCGAAATAAAGCTCTAAAAAAAAATAAAAAAAAAATATAGTAAATACTGTACATATAACAACAGGTTAAGCCTACAAAATGAGAAAAGGAACAAGAAACACAGTTGATATAAAATAACATAATTGCATAGAATAATGGGAGTCCAGGGCTGTATACATGAAATAATAGTCATTTTTGAATGGTTTCAGGTCTATTGTTGAAGGTGTTTATTCAAGAGAAACCGTTTTACTTCTTTTTTGAAAAAGGAGGTTGAATGGTCAGATCTGGTTTACGTAGGAAGTGTGTTCCATATACTCAGGGCAAGACCGGAGAAGGAGCAGTTTAAGTTCTCTTCTTTTTGAATATCTGTGGTTTCAGCCGTAGGGAATTAGAACTTCTTAGGGAACGACTCAGAGCAGATAGTTCGAGTTTTTTTACCAAGTAAACAGGAGTCCAATAATGAAGACTTTTGTGTGTCTAGCAGGCTATCTTGAACTGAATCCTTGCTTCGAGTGAGAGATAATTGAGTTGTATTAGATCTGGTGTGATACGATCATGTCTTCTTGATCCCATGATAAGTCTTGCAACTGAGTTCAGAGTAGTCCTTAAAGGAGCCAGCCTAGCTTTGGGTAGCCCTGCCAGGGTCACACTCCCGTAATCTAAACAGGAGATAACTAGGGATTGGACTGCTAACTGCAAATCATCTGGAGGTTGGAACTGTTTGATTTTGCTTAGTGTGTTAGGTTGGTCATTGGCTCCTCTGGTGGTTGCCCTGATGTGGCCTTGTATATTCAGGTATTTGTCTAGAGTAATGCCTAATGATTTAGTGGAGTCAACAGCATGTGGGATGCTGTTATTGTTTATGCCATTCTTGTATGGGGCAGAGTCGTGGTGAGGGGCAATCGGGTGATATTTATTCTTGAGTGTGTGTAGCATAAGTTGATGATTACATGTTAACAGTTGTTGAGTTTTCAGGTGAGGACATTTTCATTTACAATAGAGTACATATGATAATATATGTTTGAGTGAATCAGAATTTTGGTGAGCGGTTCCATGAACAAGTTGAAAAGCGTGGGTGAGACTCATGAGTGTCTGCAGAAATATTCTCAGGGGGGGTGCATAATTAAAAACATTTCAAGATCGCGCTGCTGGTATTATACCGGTAGCACGATTTTGAATTTTTTTAAATGCCAAGCAAAAAATCCAGGATCCAGGGGGAGGGAGCACAAGCATCCCCCTTGCTCTCCTTGCGGAAACCCATGATGAGAGTACGGATCCTTGAGGTACTCCAATTGAAACCGGCATACCGGCGTAGAAAGGGATTGGTTGACTTTTATTCTTTGAGTTCTATTATGCAGGAATGAGGCAAACCAGCATAAAACTGGACCAGATAACCCCATCCTTTTCTCAAGAAGATCAATCATGTTTTCATGTTTGACTGTATCAAACTCTGAGGAGAGATCAAGAACCATAAGCAGACAAGATTCGTTCTGGTCCAGTAGTCTCAGGGTGTCATCTACAATGTGTGTTAGAGCCGTTTCAGTGCTTTGACCCAATCTGAAGCCGATTGGTATTGGTGAATGAGCTGAAACTGCTCCCTGTGGTTACAGAGTTGCATGTGTACGCATTTCTCAAGTAGTTTGGCTAGAGTCTTGATGTTAGTAATTTGTTAGAAATTGTTGAGATCTGACAAGTCTGCATTCAGTTTTTTTGGGATAGGGTTGACCTGATCTGTCTTCAAGCAGTCAGTAATTATGCCCTCTGAGAGGGAGTCATGGACAATCTTTGACCAGAGCAGGAGAATGGGTGATCTAAATTCTTTGAAGAATTTGGCAGGCAAAGGATCATTGAAGTGGTTTGAGGGTTTTATTGATGTTATTGTTTTCAGTAGCTCGGCATCATCTGGCAGTTTTGGCATCATCTGGTAGTTTGAAGTTATCTCATTTCACATTATTTTTGATAATATAATCAAAAGAGACAGAAAGGGGGGAATTTCACAAGGGAAGCCATGGGGAGGGACTGGGCTGGGCCTAGCTATGAGGATTTGTGGAGGCGAGTTGCATTTCTAATTCAATCGTCCTTATCTTTTCAACGAAGTGTGCAGAGAACTCATCACCACTAGGGAGGGAATCATTGGTTGCAGAGTGGTGGTTAGTTGAGTAACTAGCTTGTTGTTTGATGATTTCAAATAGTTTTTTTGGCCAGTTTGGCGTTGTCCAGCTTTGGTGCTATGGATACATTTGTTATACAAGCTTCTTGACATCTTCAACTGCTTAAGGTGTGTTATGCAGGGAGAGTTTCTCCATGATCTCTAAGCAAGCCTTGATTTGCGTTGTTCCTCACTAAGGAAGTTATTGAACCAGGGTTTGTAATGTTTCCTGGGAATTCTTTGAGTTGTTTTTGAGCAATTGAATCAAATGTATCTGGCATGAAATGTATGTAATGCTCGGTAAACTAATTCAGATTTGTCATGTTAGAGGGCAGAGGAAGGAGGTTGTTGCTAATGGAAGTTAGATCAGTTATTTCGATATTTCTCAGATCTCTAGATCACATTTTAGATTTCCAGTCTGCAATGGATTTTTCTCCCAGAGGGCAAGATATGGTAGGGGGCTCTAGTCAGGAGGAAGGGCGTAACAGTTGCAATGTAACCAAGGCAGGTTTGAAGACATCATTTGGTTTTTTTTCCAAGGAAAGGTAGGGGACACCTAAGAAAGTATTAGAAAAATTGGAGTTTATTGCCAAGAGACCAATGGGTTTTGAATGTAGTATGAGGTTATGTGATAGAGTTCAGAAAGATTTATGTTCAAACTCAAAAGTCCCTAGAGATGGTTTTGCAAAAGATTTGCAAAGGTTGATGGAATTGGGAGTACAAGAGATATTAAAAAAGGGTGTCATACAAAAAGTGTCAGAAGGTGAGTTCACTTTTGTGAGTACGATATTTGTAGTGAAAAAGGACAAGGGTTGGCTCCTGGTAATACATTTAAGATATGTAAATGGTTTCCTCGTGGATAGGCATTTCAAAATTGAAACAATCCATATTTTAAGAGATATTTGGCAGAGGAAGGATTTATTGGTGTAGTTGGATGTAAAAGATGCTTACTTTACAATTGCAATGTCAAACGTCAGTCACACATATCTGCAATTCAGGTGGGCAGGAGTCCTATACCAGTTTACTTGTCTTCCTTTTGGGCTGGCCATGGATCCTTAGTGTTTTACACAGTTTTACTTCCAGTGGTTGTGTATCTCAGAGAGAGGGGAATAAGATTAATAATGTACTTATACATTTATTTTTATTATGTCATAAAATTGAGAGGAGTTGAAGATTGATGTATTATCGTTGGTGATGAATCTTTTCAAATCTCTTTCTGATAAACATTGAGAAGTCTGTGATATAATTTCTTGGATTTCAGGTGAATACTGTTCACCTGAAATCCAAAATACCGAATTTTGAATTTGTCAGGAGTAAAAGGTTACAAAAATAAAGACAGAGGTGAAAAATGTTTTGAAAAAGAATTTGTGTCATTAGCGACTGTAGCAAGAAATATAGAACGGTTGTCTTCTTCCATTCAGGTGGTGTTTCTGTATCCTTTTCAGAGCTTTATAGAGATTTAAGGCTGACAGTATGAACAAGGCATTGTGGTATGGAGATTGGATTTTTCTTTCATTGGAAGCAAAAAAAGAGTTACGTTGGTGGCTAAATATTTTAGATGCTTGCAATGACCAAACAATTTTTGGAATTTAGTCACATAAATGAATTGAAGATTAGGGCTGGTCTTTTTGCATTGAAATGTTTTGCAGGAATGTTATGGAATTGCAGAGTCTTGTTCAAGATGGAAAATATGTTTGAGAGAGGAGTATTTTCGTGGATTGAGCAATGTAACAGCGGATTGGAATTCAAGATATTGAAGTGATTACAGCCTTTGGAAGCAGTCATATTTTTCAGAGGTTGCAGGAGATTTGGGGTCCTTTGGAGGTGGATTTGTTTTCATCAAGGCTACTCAACTAGTTGGATTTGTGTTTCAGTTGGAGACTGGATCACAAGCAGAGACAGGATGCTTTCCAGTAGGATTTGAGGAATCTTAGAGGGAATGCTTTTCCACCTTTTCCGGTGATTCAGAGAGTATCACTGATGATGAGGAGACAAAAATGCCAGATAGTCCTAACAACATCTTTTTGGAAGGCTCAACCTTGGTTTCCTGTTTTTTTGGAGTTGGTAACAGAGTAGCCAGTCAGTCAAATTCACTTTATTCGGTTAATTAAAACCATAAAAGCATACTACATTGAAAACCCATTACATTTTTGAAAATATTACAAAAACACAATCATCACAGAATACAAATAAAATGAAATCTAGATCATCAATATACACAGGAATAACTCATTGACTTTAAAATATACTGGTTAATAGCAGTCCTTCTCTTTTTCCTTATTCTGACCGCTGCGGTCAAAAAACTAGCTATATTAAAAATTTCCAAAACATTGGTCAACATTTGCAAATATATAAAAGCAGGTCTAGCCTGTATAAAACCTTTGCCTTTTAAAATGGGTAAAATGAACCAATTTCGAATGTGAAAAAATGCTCACAGATAAGACAAAATGCATTGAGTCCTGAGTAGAAAAATTATCACATGTACAAACATTCAGGTCCTCCAGCTTTTTTCCATCCCATTGGTTCAGCGAGGAGTAAATGCAATTGATTCAGTCTAAATCTCACCAAAAGAAAACAATGATGTTGATTAGTAACTATATTTAAATATGGTTCAATCGTTTGTGAGGTGGATAACAACTGGTGTGCCAGCACAAGAGGTTTGCTTAACTCCCTAGCCTCCCTGTCCATTTGTGTTAACTGCAGGTACGTGCTTTTAACCCAGAGCATGTCTAACTTTAGGAGTTTCTCTGGGAAGCTAAGTAGCTCTGGTCTCCCCAAATAAGAGGCAGTCCTTTTCACATGACTTAGCCAGGGGATACTACTTGCTAGGTCAAGGGCTAAACAATCGCGAATAATTTTGCGGTTCATCCCTAGCTCCGGGTTTATCCAAATACCTATCCAGTTAAGTAAAGGTGCCATTCCTATAATATCTGATATGAAACCTGAACCTGTTTTTTGATGGATAATATAGGTAGAGGTTGATTGTGGCACGGATAGAAGATTTCTTAGGAATTTATTTTCCACTATTTGGATATCACCAGCTTTTCTGTATCACCAGAGAACGGCACCATCGTTTTCTATAGCAAGGCATTTAGCCCTATAGATGTTTAACATGGCATACATTGGCTTCGATCCCAATCTCCGAGCAAAACCTAGGACAGCAATGGTGGATCTGGCCATTGTGTTTCCTTTAGCTTTCGTTTGTGGGACCCATGTACGCTTTTGAGCAAATAACACTCCTAGGTATAAAAATGACGCCACCCGTTTTATTACATTCCCTTCACAATAGTGAGTTTTATATTTCTTGATTTAACCCCCATAATCATGGTGTGGGACATAGAAAATTTAACATCCAGGTCCAAAGACTTTATGAACTCGGAAAAGGTTGTTAAAAGATGCTGTAGGCCAATCGCTGTTCTGGCTAAAATGCAGCATCATCCACATACAGAAGAGCCGTAATTAACTGACCACCTACACGGGGATTGTCCAAGCTTGCACCCAGTAAAACGGAATCAAGATTATTAATATATAGAGTGAGAAGTTGGCCTGGCATATGATGTCCACTATTTTAGAGGGCACCTTGCACCAGTCCAAACGACCCTTATTGATGGTAGGTTTAAAGTCAACCTTATAGAAAGCTATCCTAGTGGTAGCTGTGGAGAGCAGCCTTCAGGCTAAGACTTAGAGGCGAGTTAAGCAAGTTGTTTTACCAGTTTATAATCTCTTGAATGATCAAATGAAAGAACACCACACAAGGTATATATCAAATATATATGTGTTTATTCGAAACACAACCCCTTTGGTCTCTTTATGAGGTCAATGGTAAAAGTACAATACAAGGAACTTAATTAGCATACAATAAGTTGCACAGTATACGTTATGCCCTAGGGGCCTCACAAACCATATACTAAAATAGTGGTATAAGAACCACGTGAGGGATAGAAGTCAGGTCTAGGGCCTGCGAAACTCCTGGGGCAACCAGGAACCTGCAAGGTAGGGACACAGGAGACCCATGGGGATGTGTGCAGTGTCTAAACACAGCCGCGAATCACCATTGACTTTCTATGGAGAACGAACAAGTTACAATTTTAAAGATTATGGACACTTAGAGGTGAACTACGATGGAACCCTTTTAGACTAGGACACTTCGAGAGTCAAGACCCATGGGAGCACCGGAGTACTCGTGTTACCTCACCCAGGGAAGTCGGGTGCATAGGTGTCTTTTGGGGTCGGGTTTCATCATTGATTCCAATGGAGAGCTGCGAAGAAGTGCTGCAGGCGACCAGAGGAAAAGTGTCCAGGTGGATCCAAGGGTGGATCGGAAATGTGAAGAACCTGAAAGGAGAGGGGACAGAGTCTGGGTCACTAGCCAGTGACCAGGATGACGACAGGAAGATGCCAGCCGATGTTGTGTGCTTTCAAGTGAAGTAGGTGAAGCTTGACTCTTCAGCCACGAGGACCAGGAGATGTCAACAACAACCAGGAGCTGGATTCAAGCTGTCCCACAAAGGATATCTAGTGCTGCAGCATCAGAATCCAGATTGGACCCAACAAGCCTTGGCAACAGCAACCCACGCAAGATGACAAGATTGGCTCGGTGCAGACCAGCAAAGTCTGAGGGACTCACCCTTTGGAGGGGAGTCAGAGCACGTCTGGAGCAACCAGGAAAGCTCATGAAACAAAGGATTGTCCTTTGCGGGGGCCCTCTAGCCAACGGACTAGGAACCGCAAAGGAGTTTCAAGCTGTGGTGAAGAAAGGGGACTCACGGTTCACTCGTGGAGTGCTGGCCTCTGTACTTTGGTGCAAAAGGTGCTACATGCAGGGGCTTAAAATACACCAATGCACAACTTCAGGAAACTTTGGGAAGTAGGTGCAGTCGCAAAAATGCAGGATGCTCAGGAGTTCCGGACCCACGTCTCTCGTGTCAGCTACAGGTCTCAGCTCTGCTGGAAACTCATGTCAGCTTCAGCGATGTCTGGAAGTCCATGTCCTGTGTCGCAGATTCTTTGGGATCTGACGGGAGCCTTGAAAATGCAGACCGGCAAAGATGATTCTTTGGTGCCTGTTTGAACAGGGGGGTCACTCCTTGACCCCAAAGGGGTTTCTTCAGTCTTTCAGTCGAAATGAAATGTCAAAGGTCCAGGATTTCTTTTTCAGAGTTCCATCCAGGGTAATCTAAAGTCCTAGGGACTGGGTTCCTATACTAATACTACGTTTAGGGGATGGACTAACTCTATGGCACCACCTATGGGGGGACCTAGGGAGGAGGTGGTTACACCCCTTCCCCTTTGTCCTGTTTCACGCCAGAGCTGGGGCTGAGTGACCCAGCAACCGGTTTGAACTGGGAAATGTATGAGCACCTTGTGTGCCCCAGGCAGTGTCTGAAAAGCATTCACTGAATGCAATCCAACCTGCCCCAGTACACTAAAGCCTGTCTGGGGAGGTGCTAGTACCTCCCTGGACAGGAAACCTATTGTCCAGGCCTCCCTTGCCGGAGATTCGTCCAGCAGCAGGAGGGCAGAATCGTGTCTGTGGCAGCAGCATCCATTTTGTGATGCTGGGGCTCTGTTTAACTTTAACCGGGTATACCAGTGTGCACATGTCTTCTCCCTCTAGAAGGGTGGAATTCTACCCCCGCCGCCAGAATTGGCGGAGGGGGTGTAGGATTCCAAAGCGTTTGACACCAAACATGACATGTTTTGATAAAGCCAAACCAATGTTAGCATTAACTGCGAGGATTATAATGCACTTAAGAGTATATAGTATGGCTATATCATAGAACAGCTATAAGGAGATATTTCTGAAAGCTGCAGAGGGGCAGCTCATGCTAGGGCACCTTCTCACACAAAACCAAGCACTCTGCCTTCAGGATTGTCAAGGCCTGCCATTGGAGTGAATTATAGATTATAGGTTAATATATGTCTATTTGTAAAGGTAGATATAGGTATACTATATCTAAGTAAGGGTTGCTTACATCACCTTATCCAGGCTGCAAGTGCAGACCTGTGGTGTCATTTTGGAAGGCTAATCAGGGGTGGCATAATACATGCTTCAGTCCCTGGTAGGCCTCTGGGGTACCTATGCCATGGGTACCTAGGGTACAATATACTGGGACTCATAAAGGTGACCCAGTAACCAATCTGGTATGTACCTAAAGTACATGGTATCAATTTAGAGAGAGAACAGCTAGGCTGTGGTCCTGATTAGCAGGGCCACAGCCAGTCTAAAGTGGAAAAACCAGTGAAACACAGCAAAAAGTGGGGGTAACCATAGGAATCAGACCCTACTCTCCTACATAAAGGATACATAAAGTGGAGCTAGGATACAACCCTGTCTAACTTCTTTGATGATGCGGATACTTTGTGTAAGCTTACCTTTTTGGTCAAATCTCACTGTGGCTGTAAGATCCCGATGCAAATCAACCAAACAGTTTACAATATTTTTATCCAGGCTTAACTTTAATAACTGGTGCCATAATTTGGAACTATTCACACGGTCGAAAGCTGAAGAAAGATCCATGAATGCCAGATGCAGTAAGCCTTTCTTTGTGATCGTGTATTTTCCAGATAGTAGAAGCAAATTTAGACACTGGTCTGTAGGTCCCCTTCCTTTCCTAAACCCATACTGTAAGTTAGAGAGGATATTAACGTCATTGAGCCACTCAGTGAGTTTGCCTAAAACCACTCTGCCTAAAACCTTCAAAGCTGAATCTATCAATTTGATTGGCCTATACCATCGCGGGTCACCTCTATTCCCCTTTTTAAAAACCAGGACTATAATTGATTGTGACCAAGATTTGGGAAAAACAAATTTGCAGGCTTTGTTAAAAGCGTTAGTGTTGTAATCTTCCTATTTCCCCTTCTTGGAACCTTCCTTCTTTCCCACTCCCTCCTCCTCCCTCTTGGAACGTTCCTCTAGAGTTCACTGTAGAATGTTGGGCAGCCTGTCAGTAACAGAGAGTGGACGATAGAATAAAGACATTTGAACTCACCTTGCCTCAGATAACCTTATTTACAACACTAGCGACGAATTGGCGAAGGGGGCCATGTCTGTCATCTCCCCTTTCATTGCTCTCTCCTTCCTGCATTGCTACGTGATGATTTTTCAGTTCTGAAATTGATCATTTCCAGAGAAGCGTCCCTCCCAAGCAGTGTGGAATCTCCAGCGTCTACCCAGGGTTCTTCTACCTCTGGTTGCCGTGTCTATGAAATTGAAGAATTGCCCTGTGCGGGGGCTTTTCCTGCTTGATTGAGGAGTTGCCCTTGAGCTGTGGGCTTTCCTACTTCACCGATCTCGTCTGGAGCCTATTGGGATTCACCACCTGCGGCACTCTGGTGAATTACCTGCCGTTTATGGGACCCTTGGTGCATGCCCCCACTCTGTGATGAAGATCACTGTAGTGCCCGGGATTGCTCTGGACCGTCGCTGGTCCACGGAACGCTGCATGAAGTACCTGTGGAGGGCCGCCAGCCTGTACAGCTTGAGTCTCAGGCCGCTGTGACGCGCCCCTGGGGCGAGTCTCTGCTCCGGTAATGGCTGTGTCTGTGGCCGGTGTGTGTTGCAGCGTTTCCTGGGTTCTGCTAGCCTCCATGCAAGGGGTGTCTGGGCTTGACGGCTCCGCTCGCTGAGGCATTCTCCAGCGCCTATCAGCCCCTCGAAGGCCCTACTCACAGCTCTACTGCTTCCTTTCGGAGCTCCAGCCTGTTTTTTCACTGCACCACAGCTGGTCTTCGGGAGTGCATTCTGTCAGCTCCTCAGTGAGACATGCCATGGTACATCGCCTACTTCAGCCGGCTCGACACAATTTGGTCAGTTCCTGTCTGGAAGACATTCTCAGTGCCCCAGCCACCTCACAGCCTGGTCTTCTGTCAGTTTCCTGTCAGAAAGACACTCCTGGCGCCCCAGCCACCTCATGGCCGGGTTTCAGTGAATGTCTTCACTCGACATCGCCAACCTCCTGCTACTTTTACTCCTCAAGTTCGTCAGTTTCCAGCAACAAATTAGTAAGATCTTTTATTTTAAATATACGTTGCTGAAGTCTGCTCGTCAAGACAGTGGGGCTAATTTGTGTGGCAGTACACCTGTTTTTGGTGCGTTCCTTTGGTGATACGCACACCATTGTAAACTATTCAACTTGGATGCATCTTGTCAATGATGACTAATCTTCTTTAAGACAATCACGCATCCTGTCATCTTCTAGTCTGTACTCCTCTTTATGGTGCGTTCTTTCGGTGATATGCACACCTTCCATACAGAAGCTATATGTACAATTATTTCATGTGGACACACTCTCCCTATATGTTCTTTGAGCGTTTTTACTGTGATACGCACACCTTCCCTACAGAAGACATTGTCTTACTTAATTTCTGTATTTGCTATGATACGACTTGTGGGGGCAGTTTGCTATTTACCTAAATGACATTGGTATTACGCTACAAGTCTGGGTAGTTTGGATTTTACTCAATTTTACTCTTTTCTAGGTAATTTTGCATTGCTTCTCCTGCATTTCTTATCGGCTCCCTGCCCTAGGCCTATCCGGGTGACACACTCACCTTCATCATTGATCCAAGTTCCTTTGCATGCTTCATTTAATTAATGTGTCCAAAAGGGACTACTACCACAAATGTTTTGAGTCTCCTAGATTGTAGTAAGCTTACTTGAGAAGGTTACCTATAGAAGTGATCCTTTTCAGCAGTCCTGTAACCCTCATCCCTTGAGTAGTGCACCTCCGCACACCGCCCTTCCAGTTCTAGGTTGGAACTGGTTTCCTACATTCCGGCATTTATAAATTTCCTGTTGCAGTTTGCTAGTATAGCATACCCTAACCACCATGGCCGGACAAGCTATGAGCCAACCTCCTCCATTCCTAAATGAAATCGGGAAACCAGAAATTCACTGGAAGGAATGGATACATTTATTTGCCTCATTGCCATAGGCGGCGAAAGGTATTCAGCAGTTCGCAAACAACATATCTTATTGCAAAACCTAGGCATACAAGGTAGGAAGATATATGACACCTTACCTGAACCAGAGCTAGAAGAGGATGAGTAGGATACGGATACGTTTAAAGTTACCCTTTTAAAATTAGAGGCACATTTTGGTGACAGGGTAAACGTAGTTCTGGAGCGGCATAAGTTCTTTACCCATATCCAAGGTAAACAGGAATCTGTCATCAATTACATAGCGACACTCAGAGGCCTGACTGAACTATGTGACTTTGGTGAACTCACCGATTCACTTATCAGGGACCAACTAGTCAGGTGTAAGAATAATAGTCGTATTCAAGAAAAGCTCCTGGCAAAAAACCCTACCTTAAAAGAAGGGGTTAGCATAGCAGACTCTGTAGAACACACTGCTAAATGTATCAAAGAGATGAAGACTCCCAATGTGCTTGTTGCCAATGTTTGTAATAGCAGTGATGCGCAGGTCAATTGCATTGATAATGAGGTATTCAAGGTTAGACCCAGAGAAGTCAAGGATAACCATTCTGTCAGAGAAAAGGAAAGGTTAAAATGCTATAGATGTGGCAGCAGCAATCATCTTGCCAATGATGTGCGTTGTACTGCCCGGAATGTCACATGTGTAAAATGTTACAAGAGGGGGCACCTGGGTGGAGTTTGAAAAAACAGTGAGAACAGTCAAGTGAAAGTAGTGCACAGTGAAGGGGACTTGGCCCCTAAGAACATTTTCCAAGTAAAAGCTAGGGACTGTCAAGCTTCTCCTATTTCTCCCGGGCATTTCAAAGACCACAGGCCTAATGAATACCCTAAATGTACCATCTTGGTGAATAATAGGCCTATTGATGTATTGGCTGATTCGTGTGCCCCGGATACCTTATTTAATATTGATGTCATAAATGATATATTTGATATCTCCAGTCTCAACATGCTGGAACCTGACATTTCAGCTGTTGGGTATGACGATGAGAACATTCCATTAGTGCAGATGATGATGGTGTTTATTAAATTCAAAAGGAGAACTACAGTGTATATGGTAAGCAAAGGTTCCAATCTGTTGGGTTGGCATCATCAAAGAGAGTTGGGGATTGTGCTCGATCCTAATAATAAAGATCAAGTTCTCCTAGCTGAGCGGGAGGAGGAAACCAGCAGTGATTTACATTTTTATTCTGATTTGTTCTCTGGAATAGGCCAAAATGTAAAATGTAAATAGTACAGCCTGCAGTGTATCTCCCACGGGAGTGAACATCATTACAAACCAAAATGATAAAACCCCAGTAGAAGGGGGGGTGCCAGAAATGTTTCATGCTGTACCAGGAACTGATGGTGTTAAAAGTTGGCCTGCAGAGAAAATGTGTTCCTTGTCAGAAAATCCTACAGCAGTTCCTAAGACACCAGGGACTAAGTTGGCATTGGAAATAATCGGCCCTACAGGACAATTGGGAGTCCTGAAGCGATTTTTGATAGTACTCATGAACTACACATCTCACTGGATCAATTACAAGTTTGTTTCATATGTCTCGACAAAAACCCTCATTGACCTCTTAAGAGACTTATTCGCATGTGAGGGTGTGTCAGCTTACATAACCACCAACAATGGTATCAAATTCTCCTCTTTGGAAATGAAGGCATTCCTTAATGAGCTGAGCATCAAGCATGAGGAATCTACTTTACATTGCCATGGGGACACTCATCTAGCTTGTACCAACAACATGGATGTGGATAAAACGTTAAGAGAAGGAATTTGGGCTTATCACACCTCTTCCGACTTGATAAAGGGAGTAACACCTTTTGCTTCCATCAGGGGAAGAGATCCGATTGCCAAATTTATTATGCCCTGATTTACCTCTCATAAAACCTTCATCATAATTGTAACTATGTTGTTACCTTCCCCCTATTTGGCAGCAGCGTGCTCCTCGCACTTCTAGGCCACAGGGGTTTCCCTGTAACTGATATTGTTAATGCTAGTTTCTCGTGTTCCTTGCACTTCTAGGCCACAGGGGTTTCCCTATAACTGTTATTGTTAATGCTAGTTTTCTTGCACAGGATCCTTTGTTCTTCCACCCCTTTTTTCTTGTTTCCTCCTGGTTTCCCTTGTAAACTCTTCCCCTCCGTTGGGAAATGTGTTGTAATCTTCCTCTTTTCCCTCCTATGAACCTTCCTTCTTCCCCCCCCCCTCATCCCTCCTGGAACGTTAATGTTGGGCTGTAGAATGTTGGGCAGCCTGTCAGTTACAAAGAGTGGATGACAGAATAAAGACGTTCGTACTCACCTTGCCTCAGATAATGTTATTTACAACAGTTAGCTAGTAATTTAGACCATAAAGGTGTGTCAGCTTTGTATAGGTCAGCCGGAAAACGTTCCAGACCAGGGGCTTTATTCTTTGACATTTGATCAATGTCCACTGCTATTTCCTTATCCGTAAAAAATAAAAGACAGTTCTTGCCTACATACGGGGGGCTCCGAGGTTCAAGTACACCCTGGTCCCATATATGCCTTTAAAATGGTTAAACCAATCATATTCAGGGATATTACACTCTAGCAAACTGCCTTTGTCATCCGAGAAGAATGGTCTATTCACAAAATTCAAGAACTTGGCACTATTCTTTATTGCATCAATTGACAGTAACTCTTTCAGGGCTTCATTTTTAATATCTGACTTTCGTGTGTTTATTGTTAACTTATAGTCTTTCCTCAGGGCAGCTATCAGACATTTGTCTTGTGGTCTGTTTTTTAAGGTGACCATCAATTTCTGATGTGCCACTGAACACCTGTGGTGAAACCCCCTCTCTCCTCTATTGGGATAATCCTTACAATTATACATTAGCAGGTACATGCATCATTGTTGCCGTTTGCGAATCCTTAATTGCGAAAATTAAGGAATCGCAATGAAGGAATCGCAAACGGCAATGCATCAAAAAATCGCAATTTTTTTAGCGATTCCTTATTTTTCCTTAATTGCGATTCACAAATTGCGAATCGCAATCAAGGAATCACTTCCCATTGATTCCTATGGGCCAAAAGGCCCATAGGAATGAATGGGAAGACAATCTCAATTTGCGATTCGCAATTAGCTAATCGCAAATTGAGATTGCGATTTCAAGGGTGCACCCCTGAAATCAATCGATGCACATATGTTGTGCACACACATGCCCTAAGGGCATGTGTGTGCACAACATGGCAGTTTGAAAAATGCACAAAATTGCATTTTTCAGATTTTTCGCAAATTACCATGAGGTCTAACCTCATGGTAATTTTTTCCTCCTAATTGCGAATTCGCAATTTGTTTAAAGTGTCATGCATTGCATTTAAGGAATCGCAAATTGCAATTCCTTAAATGCAATCGCATTTTTAGAAATCGCTAAAAATAGCGAGTTATTGAATTTTGGATTGATGCATCCCAAATAGTGATTTAGGAATCGCAAACGGCCGATTTGTGAGATTCGCACCATTTGCGATTCCTAAATCGCTTGATGCATGTGGCTGTAGGTCTTTCGCCACCTGCATACAAATGTTACTATACGTGGTTAAAATCCCATTATCTCTTGCCCCACTATTAATATATTACTCAATTTCCAATCTTACTTTAGTAGCTAAGACATTACAGAATTCTTCCGGAATTCCCTTACATCATTTTATTCTACGGCCCTGGTCTTTGTGCTTAATCGCTACTGTAGAGGCCCATCTATTACATTTCAAATTGAGCCCAATGCCCCTCCCAATATCAGATTTATTGGATTGTGGTCACTAAATTGTGACCAAACAGCCGTATAATGTTTAACATATACTTCCAGGACAGTATTTATGAAAATGTAGTCAATGGTTGTATGCATTCCCCTACCTTTAAAAGATGGAATATCGTCCATACCATTTATTTATTTTGGAATTTTATAAAGCGCTTAGTTACGCTCACCGGCGTGTCCCTGCGCTAAGATTGCTTTAGTAAGGGAGGGAAAGTGAGGGAGGAGGGGCTAGGGCAGTGCTAGGCGGAACAGATGTGTTTTAAGGGCTCTGCGGAATTTGGGCTCAGAGGGTTCCAGGCGTAATTCAATCGGCAATAAGTTCCAATTCTTGGCGGCAAGAAAACGGAACGATCTTCCCCCCATGCGGGCTCTGCGGATTTTGGGGACAGTGACCAAGCCAGTGTCGGAGGATCTAAGCATCCGCCCTGGTCTGTAGGGGGTAATAAGACCGTTCAGAGGGGCGGGTGCTTTGCCTCCTAAGATACGCTGGCCTACACAGAGGGCTTTGTATTTAATCCTTTCACAGATTGGTAGCCAGTGGAGAGATTTTAAGGCCGCTTTGGAGGAGGTACATCTCGGGAGCCTTAGCACCAACCTGGCCGCTGCATTCTGCAGCACCTGGAGACGGTTAATACTGCTGACCGTACTACCCAGGTACAGGAGATTAGCATAATCCAGTCTTGATGTTACCAAGGCATGCACGAGGGTCTGTCTGTCTCCAACAGGGAGCATATCAAGGACCTTACGCAGGGTTTTGAGTACTCCAAAACACATTCCCACTACCCGATTGATCTGGGGCGTAAACGATAGATCGGCGTCAAACAAAACCCCCAGATTTTTGGCCTGTTGAGCTGGCACAGGTGTAGGGCCCAAGCAATCTGGCCACCATGCTGAGGACCACACAGATGGACTCCTCCCCACCACGAGCACCTCAGTCTTGGAGCCATTCAACTTCAGGCAGTTGTTAGACATCCAGGAGGCTAGCTCCTGCATGCAAGCACTGAAGTTGGTGGCTGCGGTGCCGGGCACCCGCGATAGGGAGATGGCCAGCTGCGTGTCGTCAGCATAAGATACAAGTTGGATATCGTATCTCTCCACAATAGTGGCTACAGGAGAAGCATACAGGTTAAACAGGGTGGGGCTAAGGGCAGAGCCCTGGGGAACCCCTTGGTCGAGATGGAATAGCTTGGAGTAGCATTCACCCTCTCTGACCTGGAAGCCTCTTTCCATCATAAAGGATTGTAGCCATCTAAGTGCCCTCCCGTTGATTCCTCCCTTATTGAGACACTGTAGCAAGATGGAGTGTGCTACAGTGTCAAAGGCGGCACTGAGGTCATGTAAGATGAGTGCCATAGTTTGACCCTCATCAACTCCTTGCCTGATGGTCTCGGTGGCCATAAGCAGCGCAGACTCTGTGGAGTGGCGAGGACGGAATCCAAACTGCGTAGGGTGGAGAAGATTGGATTCATCCACAAAGGTCATAATTTGAGAGTTGACCACCTTTTCTGCCACCTTGGCCATATAAGGAAGTAGGGAAATGGGTCTCAGGTTGTCCAACCTGTCCCAGCTAAGGTTAGCTTTTTTTTGGAGCGGGAGTACAATAGCTTGCTTCCATTTTTTGGGTACAGAGCAGGTCTTAAAGGAGATGTCAAGAACATCTCTGATATAAGGTTCTAAAGTTTCAATGCTTCGACCAAGAAGTTTCGGCGATGCTGGGTCACAATGAGATCCGGACTTGATCGAGCGACAAATCCGCTGCAGCTCATTAGGCGATGGAATCACAAAATTGCATAATCTATTCGTGCCTGCATCTAAGTTAGGAGGTTCCCTGAACTCAGTTGCCTTTTCCTTCCCCCCTGCAAAAGCAGAATAGATGTTAGCCACTTTATCGGAGAAGTAGGTAGCAATACGATTGCAGGACTCAACTGAGCTCAGTGAGGGATCGACAGAGGAGCTACACATGGAAATTTCCTTATAGATTTTAAATAGCTCCTTAGTGGAGTTTTGGGCTTCTCCAATCCTGTCTGAAAAGTGCTTGGTTTTGGCGCGTCTAATGAGAATGTGATATTCCCTGCGTCTGCCTTTGTATTTCAGTTTAGCTTGGTCTAGATAGGCAACCCTCCATTGTCGTTCTAATTTCTTGCATTCCGCTTTAACTAAGCGGAGTTCCTCACTAAACCAAGGGGCCGTTTTCTGCGGTCTGCTATAGGTTTTTTTTTTACAGAGTGGAGCGGTAGCGTCCAGGGCCATAGTTATGCGCTCATCAAGTCTATCAGATGCAGTAACCGCATCTTCCCCACCTGGTCTGCCACCTATAGTAAGGGCCGAGTCAAATTTCGCTTGGGAGAATGTAGTCCATTTCCGACTAAGGTATTTGGTACAATGGGGTATGTGTGTGTTTATAGCTGGGACGGATAGTGTAAATGGAACTACAAAATGATCGGACCAGACCACAGGGATAGGAGAATGAATTTTTACACCATCCCAGTTGGCAAATATTGGATCCAACAAGTGGCCTTTTGAGTGGGTGGGGGCTTTGGATTCAGTGGATAATTGAAGGGAAGAAAGTTGCTGATAGAAATCAGTGACTGCTTTATCAGCTAGACTATCTAGGTGGATATTGAGATCGCCTAGAAGCAAGAACTTATCTCTGCGTAGGGCAGTTTCTGTGATACCGTCAATCAGACGAGTAGTGAACTGGGTCGAGGGAACCGGGGGACAGTAGATTAGTAAGCCGTTCACCGTATTCCCCGTGTTAACTTTAATAGTGAAGGCTCCTATCTCGCCTTCAGCTATGGGGAAGGGATCAAGTTGGCATGTCAATGATTGTTTAAAGATGACAGCTATCCCCCCACCTCTTCCCTCAATCCTGTCCAGATGGGCCATACTGTATTCCGTAGGGAGAGAGGCGACTATATCTGGGCCAGAATTGGAATCCAACCAGGTTTCTGTGAGGAACAATAGGTCGAGTTTCATATCTAATAATAGATCATGAATATCCAGGCTGTGTTTCCTCATGGATCTGGTGTTAAGTAGCCCACATAAGAGCCTGGTATGCTCCTCTCTGGGAGGGGGTCTGGTCTGCCACGTATAATGGCAGACTTTGCAGCTGTTAGTTTCCTCTACATTAAGACTGTGAAAACAGCCTTTAGCCAAACCGGGACGCATGTCACGTAGTTGCTGGGAAGTCCAACATAGTCTAGCTTCGAATTGACCAGGGGGACTGGCCCCTGTCCCCGGCCGTGCGCGGACGGGCGCAGACGGGCTTGCCTTTGGCGCGCCTTTGGCGCGCCCGCTGCGCCCGCCCGCTGCGCGGACGGGAGGGTGTCATCTTTTTATAGAGTGGGAGGCGGGTGGGAAGCGTCCAACTACTGGACCGCAGCCCTACTCCTTCCCCCAATATGGCGACCCTCGAAGCCTGCCGGCGTCAGCCCCAACATCGGCTGCACCGGTCCGGAATGGAGACAAGGGGCCTCGGAACAACGTCAATCTTGCCCCGAGGGGACTGAAGTGCAGGTAAGTAAAAAAGCGCTATTAAAATATTTTACACTTTTTAAAATATTTTCTGTCTTTTAAAATATTTCTGTCCACAATCTAGTCAAGTACTGCCCGTAAGCAAAAAGGGAAAGAGAAGAGAAACCCCCGGCTTCCGCCTCAGGGGTGAAAAAAGCAACATGAATCATTTGGATATAAAAGACCCAGATCTGCTAGGGTTTGCTCCAAGAATGTTCCTTGCGGTCTCTGTTCAAAGTGAACATCTGAATACATGCCAGGCCCTAAGCTATCAGTAACATAACAGCTCTTGGAACATAAATGTATATTAAAATCCCCTAAAATAACAACCGAATAAGATGTGACTTGTTTCTCCTTATAACCCTTTGTTAGATCTGGGGATCTCTAGTTGGCAATGGTATTCACCTTTGTCCAAATAGGGACCCTTACTTCTAAGTCAGGATAAGGGGATTGCACTCCTTAAGGACCCCTGCTCACCCCCTTGGTAGCTTGGCACGAGCAGACAGGTTTATCTCAGAGGCAGTGTGTTAAGCATTTGCGAATATACACAGTAATACAGTGAAGACAAAACAGATGGACACCACACAGGTTTTATAACAATAAGTATTCTTTATATAGACTTAAACACAAGACCACAAACGACAAAAATTCACAATACTACACTTAAGGTTACTTAAAAGATGAATCAAGTCTCTTAGTTCAAGTAGTTGGTAAATGCGACAAAGTTCTCAACAAAGTACCTGGATGCGTAACGCAAAGTAAACAAAAGGCTCGCAAAAGAAGAGATGCGTATGTTCCGTGACCCAGGGGAACGGTTGCGTCCTGCCTCAATGCTTGCGCAGAGTAGGGGAATCGTCTTGAGCCTTATCGGTGCGGAGGTGATGCATAGATTCTCGGTCTGTGGGCCCTTTGCGGTGCGCAAGATGGCGCCTTGATGCGATGCGATGATCCGGTTGCGTTGCGAGAAGATGGCGCCCTTGATGCGGCGATGCGATGACGATGCAATGACTCCCTGGCAGCCTTGCGACGACTCTGTACTTTGGAGCCACGACCAGCCCTGCGACACGCTTCTCCGGTGATGCAATGGCGACTCACACCATGGCGTCACGCTTCTTCGGTGATGCGACGGCAGGCAGCTTCGATGAACACATGCTTCCAGGGAGATGTGATGAAGGCTCGCTTCTCCTGCGTTGCGATGATTTCAGCTGCAACGGCGACACGCTTCTTCTCGATGCGTCGCGCTTCCAGCTCCCAGCCGCACGCAAGTTACTGGAGTCAGAATTCCCAGCAAGGAAATTCAGGAGGGAGCTGGAGGTGAAGTCTTTTGTCCCTGAGAATTCAGCAGGAGGCAAGCGCAGTTCAAGCCCTTGGAGAATATTCTGTAGATGAAAGTCCTTACAAAGTTCCTTCTCATTTCCCTTGGCAATGAAGCAAGGTCCCAATATTTATACCCCAACATCCTTTGTTCTCTGAAGGCAGAGGGGCCTCTGCCTAGTCCAAACCAGTTTCTGAGCACTTTGTTTACGTTACTCTCTTCTTCCTTTCACTGTGCAGGGCAGAGACATCAGCCGCCTCATAAGAGGTGGACCCAGCACAGGGGAGGGAAGAAACAGCTCTGGAGCACTCTATTGATATGATTCCTCCTCTCTCCTTTCACAGTGCAGGGCAGAGACATCAGACAAGCCATAGGAGGTGGAGCCAGCATTGTAGAGGGAAGGCCCAGCCCTATTCAGGTCCCAGGTGCAACTCCTCCCTCCCATCTAGATGCAGATCTCTCCATTCACCACCGGGCTTCCCCAGCCTGTCTCCTGAAATCCCCCAGCCCTGTCACTCACAAACCCAGACAAGGAATACACAACCCAGCAGAGGCAGGCTCAAATGTTTAGGCAAGCAAATACCTACTTTCTAAAAGTGGTATTTGCATACACAGAATATTAAAATAAACTTTACTAAAAGATGTATTTTATTATTCTGAGTTCAGACATACTAAATTTGAATTTCTACTGTGTTCCCTGAGTCAGTTAGGATTATAAGCATGTAATAATCTAACTGCCCATTCTGGCCCATGAAAAGAGGTAGCCTTCAATCGTGAAAAACAAAAATGGCTGTAATTCACTATTAGAACATGCTACACACATCAGAGCATGTCCTACCTCATACTTACAATGCACCATGCCCTTGGGTCTACCATAGGGATGTCTAACATGAAGCAAAGGGAAGGTTTAGGGACTGGCAAGTGGGTGCACTTGGCCAAGTTGACATGGTAGTGCTAGACTGCACACAGGCCTTGAAATGGCAGCCCTGAGACACACTTTACCAGCTGCTTCTGCGGGTGGCACAACCAGTGCTGCAAGTAGCATTTGATTTACAAGCCCTGGGCACACTTGGTGCACTGTACTAGGGGCTGATAGATAAATCAAATAACCCAATCATGGAATAACCAATTAGTACATAAATGTAACATAGGGAGCACTTGCACTGTGGCACTGATTAGCAGTGGCACAGTACCCAAAGCATAAAACCAGCAAAAACATATCAAAACAGTGGAGGCAATCGGACAAAATGGTAGGGAGACTCACGCCAATGATGCTAGGTCTAACACGCGTCCCCTCCAGCTGAAATGTGGGGAGAACTACCCTTCCCCTGGAGAGTTGTCTTCACTAAGGACGAAAAATCTGGACAGACCATCAGAGTTGGCGTGTTCTGTACCAGGACGGTGTTCCACCGTAAAGTCCATACCCTGTAGGGAAATGGACCACCTCAACAGCTTTGGGTTCTCACCCCTCATCTGCATCAACCATCTGAGGGGCCTGTGGTCGGTCTGAACCTGGAAGTGAGTCCCAAACAAGTAGGGTCTCGACTTCTTCAGCGCCCAGACCAGTCAAGTGGTGTGGCTCACTGGTTAGAGGCGGCAGACCCGTAACCAGAGAACGGCCCGGGACCAGGGTTCAATTCCCGACGCGGCAGGGTCATGGACCAGGGTCAAAACGGACTTGATAATTCTCGCCTCGGTGCCTACTCTAACCAGGGAACACACTTGGCAACTCTGGGCATTAAGCTTGCCTCATCTCTACAACGCCCCCCCCACAGATGCCGGGGATGCCTGGTTTCACCTTGGAGATACCCAGAAAGGGACCATCTCACAGGGAAAACCAGGACGGTTCCCCAGCGGTCTTCAGCGCCAGGATACTCCATGGAGTCGCAGTGCGCTTTACAAGTACACCCACATTTACATTTACATTTACCATAGCAAATGCCTCACGCTCAATTGCACTCCACCTCTGTTTCTGTGGAAGTAACCTCCTACTGATGAAGGCTACAGGTTGGTGTAGGCCTCTTCATTAATCTGTGATAGATCAGCCCCCACACCATGCTCTGAAGCGTCTGTCTGAACAATGAATTATTTTGAGAAGTTGGTATTCAGGGCATCAAAAGCCTTCTGACAGGTGTCAGTCTAGTTCACTTTCTTGGGCTGCTTCCTGGAAGTAAGCTCAGTCAAGGGTGCAACAATGTTGCCATACCCCGTGACAAACCTCCTGTAGTAACCTGTGAGTCCTAAAAAGGCTCTTGGGTTGTAGGGGTGCCACCTGGCCGCTTTCTATCTGGCGACCCAAGTACACAACGGAACCCTGTGTAATCTGGCACTTACTTGCTTTGATCGTGAGGCCTGCCTTCCGCAGTGCCATCAACACATCCCGGAGGTCCTGCAGATGTTCTTCCCAACTGGCGCTCAACACTGCAATGTCATCCAGGTAGGCGGCACTGAAATCCTCCAGCCCAGCCAACACCTGGTTGACATACCTCTGAAAGGTAGCAGGTGCATTCTTCATTCCAAAGGGCATAACCCGGAATTGGTAGTGCCCATCTGGTGTGGAGAATGCTGACCTCTCCTTAGCCCCATCAGTCAAGGTGATCTGTCAGATCCCCAGATGTCAAATCAAACGTGCTGAGGTTCCGTGCAGCCCCTAACTGATCAAATGAGCTCATCAGCTCTGGCGATGGGGTGTGCGTCAGTCCTGGTGACTGAATTGAGCCCTCTGTAGTCCACACAGAACCGGAGTTCAGGTGTGGCACCCGGCGAGGCAGCCTTTGGGACCAAGACCACTGGGCTGGCCCAAGGACTGTTTGAGGACTCAATGACCCCTAAAGCAAACATCTTCGAGATTTCCTCCTATATGTAAGCCCTAACCTTGTCAGTCACTCTGTAAGCCTTGTGCTTCACTGGAGGACTGTCTCCAGTGTCCACATCATGGATGCACCACTCTGTGACACCAGGAACCAAGGAAAATAGATCAGAGAATTGCCCCAACAGCTGGCGACAATCTTGCTGCTGATCAGGGGTCAGGGTGGCAGAGAGGCTGACACCATCCACTGACCCATCTTGCTCTGTTGCAGACAGGAGGTCAGGAAGAGGCTTGGTCTCCTCCTCCATTCCATCATCTGTCGCTAGGAGCATGCCCACTTCGGACCTTTCTAAGTGGGGCTTCAGGCGGTTCACATGCAGGATCCGCAAGGGGTTCCTGGGAGTCCGCAAGTTCGCCAGATAAGTGACATCACTCTTGCGCTCCACCACCTCATATGGACCAGCCCAACTGTCCTGGAGCGCACAAGGCTCCACAGGGGCCATGACCCAAACTTTCTATCCAGGCTGAAGCTCAATCAGAGTGGCATTCTAATCGTACCACCGCTTCATTTCCTCCTGGCTGGCTTCCAGATTTACCTGAGCGAGATTTCTGAAACGCTGAGTCTGATTCCTGAAGGCCAGCATGTAGCTATATACATCCTGGGGAGGTTTCCTGGGAGATTGCTCATAGCCTTCCTTGACCAAACTCAAAGGTCCTCTTACCGGGTGACCATACAAAAACTCAAAGGGGCTGAACCCTAGAGACTTTTGTGGCACCTCACGGTAGGCAAACAGAAGGCATGGCAAGAGGACTTCCCACTTACGCCTCATTGGTTCCTCAAGACCCATGATCATGCCTTTAAGGGTCTGGTTGACTCTTTCAACCAGCCCATTACCTTGTGGGTGGTAAGGAGTGGGGAACTTGTAGGTAACACCACATTCCTTCCACAGAGACTTCATATCATTAGAAATTAAGTTTGTACCTCGGTCAGACACTACCTCTCTGGGGAACCCCACATGGGAGAAAATCCCCATCAGTGCACGTCTCACCAAGGGGGCCGTCACTGTCCTGAGCAGAATGGCTTCCGGGTAGCATGGTCCACC
Source organism: Lissotriton helveticus (assembly GCF_964261635.1). NCBI lineage: Eukaryota > Metazoa > Chordata > Amphibia > Caudata > Salamandridae > Lissotriton > Lissotriton helveticus. The sequence goes on along the minus strand of NC_136059.1, from coordinate 709,568,592 downwards.
AAGACCAGGATAAACCTGTTGCCCATGGCTGTCTTGGGGTCCAGTGGCCCCACAATGTCAATGCCCACCCGTTCAAAGGGGGTACTGACTACAGGGAAAGGTTGGAGAGGAGCCTTGTGCTTCCTTCCACTTTTCCCACTTGCCTGGCAAGTTTGACAAGTTCTACAATGAGTATCTGAACTCTTCCGTATCTGGGGCCAATAAAAGTGGGAGACAAGCCTTTCAAAGGTCTTGTTCTGCCCCAGATGACCAGCTAAAGGAACATCACGAGCCAAACCCAGTATGAAGGCTCTGAAGCGCTGGTGTACCACCAGCACACTGGCTGACCCAGGCTCAGCAACCTTAGACTCGCTATACAGGTGACCATTCTCTCAGTAGATCCAATGTGATCCAGACTGATCACTTGCTGCCTGGTTTGTGGCCTGTTGCCTCAAACCCTCAAGAGAAGAGCACTTCTGCGGCTCTTAACAAAATTCCTCCCTGGAGGGACCACCTTCTTGCTGCCAATGGGTCAGCTCAGGTAGGTACTCCAGTTCAGAGACTTGCTCCCCTGTAGGTTCAAGGGCATCCCCCTCAAGGTCTGCCTCCTCCTGGACCGTGGGAACAATGGGGGCTGGTTTCCCATGCCCCCTACCTCTTCTCTTTAAGGCAGGTCCCTGGGCCATACGTTCAGGCTCCAGGGTCTCTTGAACACCCTTAGCTGCCATAGACCGAGGGGTCAAACATGCCCACTCAGGCAGACCCAACATCTCCATATGCACCTTCCTCTCCACCTTAGCCCAAGGAGAGCTTTCTAAATCATTGCCTAGCAGACAGTCAACAGGCATGGATGGCCTCACAGCTACTTTAAGAATACCAGAGACCCCCCCCCACTCAAAGGGAACATGAGCCACCTTTAAATGGCTCTCTGTGTTGTCAGAGGCAGCAACTGGGAAGAATGCATTGGGAACCACCTGCTCTTCAGACACCTATTGACACTTGACAGCTGTCACACTCACTCCGGTGTCTCTCAGAGCCTCCACTCTATGGCCATTGATGGTCACCCACTGCCTGTATTTCTTAGTGTTATCAGGCAGCTGAGTTCTAGGGACCATCTCAAAGTCTCCTAATGAGACAAGGGACATTTCTGCGGGACCCCACCCACCTTGGGCACCCATCTCCTCCCCACCCAAAGCTACACTGGCCACCGGACGGGGTGATGCCCGGGGTGGCACATACTGACCCTTTTGGGGAAACTGGGGATCACCTGCTTACACTGAAAGCAGGTAACAGGCCCCTCTGAACAGGTTTACCTGTCTGGGGTCCTGACTTCTTCTCAGGGGGAGGCTGGGAACCCTTACCTTGGTTCCCTTGGGAATTACTTTGGGGACCTTTTTGGAACTCCCTCTGTTTACCCTTGTCCCTCCACTCTTCTGCTGGGGACCCTGCCTACCTTTGGCGGAGTCTCCCACAAGACCCTTGTGGACCCTGGTACTGACCCAGCCGTCCGCCTCTTCAGCAAGCTTTCTAGGGTTAGTCAACTTGCTATCAATAAGGTGTTGGCATAGCTCTGGAAAACAATTAGCAGACAAGTGCTCCCTAGCAATCAAATCATAGAGCGCTTGAAAATTATCAACATTGCTACCCCTCACCCAACCATCCATAGCTCTGCAAAAGAAAGACACATATTCTACCCAAATGGTTCCCTCCAGTTTCTTACAATTCCTGATCCTCTGTCTATAGAGCTCTGGAGTTAACCCATACCTTGTCATCAGTGCTTCTTTCATGTGGGCATAAGACATCCTACGATCACTGGGCAAGTCTAACAAAGTATCCCTACTTTCAGTTAAAAAGCGACCCCACATTCCCGCTCCCCAATCCTTCTCAGGGACCCGGTGGGCCAACATTGCTATCTCATAGGCTGCAAACCACTGGCTAATATCTTCACCCTTGTGAAAATCTTTGATAACATCCTTGGGAATATGTACCCTGCCTTCTGAAGGCACAGATGGTGCGTTGCCACCAGAGGGATTGATTTCTAAGCCCTTGGCATTGATCTCTAACTCCCTCAACATTCTCTGATGCTCCATTCTCATTCTCTCCCTTTCCAATGACAACCTATTATTCTCTGTTTCCCTCTGACTCTCCATTCTAAGCTTATCCAACTCCAGCTTCAGTGCCCTATTTCTCTCCCTGTCTTCCAATTGTCTGGGGGACAGGTCTTTGGAGGAGGTGCTGCTGCCAGGTGGGGACGGCACTCCTGCCCTGGCTGGAAACTCTGGCCCTCCAATTTGCCCATCTGTATCCCCAACTGGCTCCACCACAAGATCAGGGACATTTCTGGCTTCTACCCAGGCCCTCAGAGCCTTCCTTTTTAGAAATGCCTGGTGTAGCAACTTTTAATTTCCTGCAGAGATACTTGAGCTGTTTCACAGTATAGGTTTCCAACCTCTCTTCCTCAAAATCAAGATCCATAGATGCAACAGATGCTGGTTTACTCATGGTAGTGAAAATTGGGAGTTTTCAGGAAAAACTAACAGTCCAAGGAAAATGATTCTAAAAAAGTATGTGGTCGCATTTGATTTGCAGCACTCAGTAGTAGTATACACCAATCACTGTATATGAAACACAAATGCAAAGTCCAAATCCTCACCGCTGACCGCCAATGTTAGATCTGGGGGTCTCTAGTTGGCAAAGGTATTCACCTTTGTCAAAATAGGGACCCTTACTTCTAAGTCAGGATAAGGGGATTACACTCCTTAATAACCCCTGCTCACCCCCTTGATAGCTTGGCATGCGCAGACAGGCTTATCTCAGAGTCAGTGTGTTAAGCATTTGTGAATATACACAGTAATACAGTGAAAACACTACAGATGGACACTACACAGTATTCTTTATATAGACTTAAACACAAGACCACAAACGACAAAAATCCACAATTCTACACTTAAGGTTACTTAAAAGATGATTCAAGTCTCTTAGTTCAAGTAGTTGGTAAATGCGAAAAAGTTCTCAACAAAGTACCTGGATGCGTAACGCAAAGTAAACAAAAGGCTTGCAAAAGGGGAGATGCGTATGTTCCGTGACCCGGGGAATGGTTACGTCCTGCCTCAATGATTGCGCAGAGTAGGGGACTCGTCGTGAGCCTTACCGGTGCGGAGGTGATGCGTAGATTCTCGGCCTGCGGGCCCGTTGCAGTGCGCAAGATGGCGCCTTGATGCGATGATCCGGTTGCAATGCGTGAAGATGGCGCCCTTGATGCGGCGATGCGATTAAGCCCTGGCAGCCTTGCGACTACTCTGTACTTTGGAGTCACGACAGGCCCTGCTACACGCTTCTCCGGTGATGCAATGGCGACTCTCACGATGGCGTCACGCTTCTCCGGCGATGCAACGGTAGGCAGCTTCGATAAACACACGCTTCCAGGGAGATGCGATGAAGGCTTGCTTCTCCGGCTTTGCGATGATTTCAGCTGCGGCGGCGACACGCTTCTTCTCGATCCGTAGCGCTTCCAGCTCCTAGCGGCACGCTAGTGACTTGAGTCAGAATTCCCAGTAAGGAAATTCAGGAGGGAGCTGGACGTGAAGTGTTTTGTCCCTGAGACTTCAGCAGGAGGCAAGCACAGTTCAAGCCCTTTGAGAATATTCTGTAGATGAAAGTCCTTACAAAGTTCCTTCTCCTTTCCCTTGGCAATGAAGCAACCTCTGCAGGCCAACCCAGCAAACAGCACACTGGCAGAGGGGGAAGTACAACTCCTGCAGCTTCCTTGGTTCTTCTCCTTGGTGGAAAGGTTTCTTGTCCAGAAGTGATCTAATTTCTTGGGATCAGGGTCCCAATATTTATACCCCAACATCCTTTGTTCTCTGAAGGCAGAGGGGCCTCTGCCTAGTCCAAACCAGTTCCTGAGCACTTTGTTTACATGACACTCTTCTTCCTTTCACTGTGCAGGTCAGATACATCAGCCACCCCACAGGAGGTGGAGCCAGCACAGGGGAGGGAAGATACAGCTCTGGAGCACTCTGTTGGCATGATTCCTCCTCTCCTTTCACAGTGCAGGGCAGAGACATCAGACAAGCCACAGGAGGTGGAGCCAGCATTGTAGAGGGAAGGCCCAGCCCTATTCAGGTCCCAGGTGCAACTCCTCCCTCTCATCTAGATGCAGATCTCTCCATTCACCACTGTGCTTCCCCAGCCGGTCTCCTGGAATCCCCCAGCCCTGTCACTCACAAACCCAGACAAGAAATACACAACCCAGCAGAGGCAGGCTCAAATGGTTAGGCAAGCAAATACCTACTTTCTAAAAGTGGCGTTTGCAAACACAGAATATTAAAATAAACTTTACTAAACGATGTATTTTATTATTCTGAGTTCAGGCATACTAAATTCGAATTTCTACCGTGTTCCCTGAGTCAGTTAGGATTATAAGCATGTAATAATCTAACTGCCCATTCTTGCCCATGAGAACAGGTATCCTTTAATAGTGAAAAATGAAAATGGCTGTAATTCACTATTAGAACATGCTACACACATCAGAGCATGTCCTACTTTATACTTACAATGCACCCTGCCCGTGGGCCTACCATAGGGGTGTCTAACATGAAGCAAAGGGAAGGTTTAGGGACTGGCAAGTGGGTGCACTTGGCCAAGTTGACATGGCAGTGCTAGACTGCACAGGCCCTACAATGGCAGGCCTGAGACACACTTTACCAGCTGCTTCTGTGGGTGGCACAACCAGTGCTGCAAGCCCACCACCAGCATTTGATTTACAAGCCCTGGGCATGCATGGTGCACTCTACTAGGGGCTGACAGATAAATCAAATAACCCAATCATGGAATAACCAATTAGTTCATAAATGTAACATTGGGAGCACTTGCACTGTGGCATTGATTAGCAGTGGCACAGTGCCCAAAGCATAAAACCAGCAAAAACATATCAAAACAGAGGAGGCAATCCGTCAAAATTGAAGGGAGACTCACGCCAATGATGCCAGGTCTAACACCCTCCAAGTAGGTTTTAAGACTAGGCAATGGTTCGGTGACTGAGATTCTTTCAAATGAATAATAAAAATTAACAATTAAAACTTTAGTTGAGTTGACGGGTATCATTTCAACAGCTAACAATTTACCAGCCATGTTTCCAATTTCAATGACTACCTGTAGCCTTTAGGGAAATCAATGTGATTAAACCCCCTCTTCGTATTCCCACAACAGATGACCTAGCATGTTCAAAATAGGTGGCATAACCGTCCAACTAGAGGATATTGTCCACTTCCCAAAATTCTTGTAGCCAAATGACATCATATTCCTTTAAAAAGTTATTCCATATAACATCATCCATTTTATTTCTTAGCCCTGCAATATTCCAGCTAAGTATTTTAACTGATCCTGCTTCATTTGACTTTTTTTCTAGAGTCAAATAAATTATGGGCTCCCTTTGTATATATTGAGTAGCCATTTTTAATTCAAAGATCAAAAGGTTTTCTTTTGGGGCTGAAAGGAGAAGATCATGCTTTGGTGATTGAAGGGGTTTGGAGGAGGATTTGAAGAATCTTAGAAGGAATGCTTTTCCACCTTTTCCGGTGATTCAGAGAGTATTACTGATGACGAAGAGACAAAAATGCCAGATAGTTCTAACAACACCTTTTTAGAAGGCTCAACCTTGGTTTCCTGGGTTTTATGAGTTGGTAACAGAGTTGCCAATCAGTCAAAGTCACTTTTTTGGTTCATTAAAACCAAAAACACCTACTACATTAAAAACCCAATACATTTTTGAAAATATCACAAAAACACAATCATCACAAAATACAAATACAACAAAATCTAGATCATCAAAATACACAGGAATAATTCATTGACTTTAAAATATACTTGTTAATAGCTGGCCTTCTCTTTTTCCTCATTCTGACCACTGCAGTTAGAAAAACTAGCTATATTAAACATTTCCCAAACATTGGTCAACATTTTCAAATATATAAAAGCAGGTCTAGCCTGTATAAAACCTTTGCCTTTGAAAATGGGTAAAATGAACCAATTTCGAATGTGAAAAAGTGCTCACAGAATAAGACAAAATGCATTGAGTCCTGAGTAGAAAAATTATCACATGTAAAAACATTCAGGTCCTCCAGGACTCATGGGAGGAGAGCAGTTTTCAGAAAAGGCTCAGTATTTACTCAGAAATTCTTAGGCCACAAGTACAAGGAAGTGATAAGTTGGAGCTTTGATGGGCTGGGTGTGTTGGTGCCTGGAGAGAAATCTTAATCCTGTCTTTGCATCGCTTGTAGAGTTCGCATTTATTTTGTCATATTTGTATGTCAATGTTTTGAGTTATAGAGCTATAAATTGACTATAAATTGTTATAGGTCAGTGGTGGTTGCTCCACATGGTTCTATTAATAGTGTTTTAATACAAAGATATGTTTTAGTCTGCAAAGTTATGAAGAGCAAGAATTGGCTTAGAAATCCCAGCCCAAAGACCAATAATTTGTGAGATGTGAAATTGGAGAATTGGCCCTCTAGTAGATACTTTTATAGATATTATGTTTAATGACATGCCTGAGAGTTCCTGATATTAAAGCTTTGGAGGTAAATAATCAACTGTATAACCCAGATGGGGTTTTGTTTCAGATTTCTCAGAGAACTAAGACAATTTCATCTTTTAGTTTTTATCCTCAGTTTAACAAACATCCTAAGTTATGTGTGGTGAGATGTTTGAAAGAATATGAGACTAGAATAAAAGATTTCCATAGCAATGTGGTGAACCAGTTGTTGTATTATGTAATACTGTATATTACTGTAAGTGCTGAAACTATTGCTCAATGGGTCAAATTGTGTATGATGGAGTATTTGTGGGAATTTGGAGTATACTCTGCAAGAGGCGTAATGGCAAATAATGTGTTTTGTTCAGGAGATAGACTGGAAGGGATTTTGAGAGTGGCAGATTGGTCAAATGTATTTTTCAACAAGGTTTATTTAAAACCTGTGGAGCAAGGATTTTCTGTAGCTATTCTCCAATTTGAACATACATAATGCTAACCTCCGGTCTTGGCAGGAAATGTAGATTCTCCAAATGTTGTGATAGATAACATAGACTTCATTTAAGACACAGAGGCTAGCATTGTAGCACCCTTCTAACCCTTGGGAAAGGCTTGTAAGATTCCATTTATTGGTGCTATTTTTTAATAGTTCACAAAAGATGCTGTTTTGTTGTATTTAAAACTTAATTGTGTTCACATTTGTCTTTTTTTGAAAGACACTCAATAAATCCAAGAGAAGATTTGAGAGTTGTAAGATTTGCTATGTTATGTTAATGTTTACATTTGAATATGAATATGGATTACAGCCCTGGTGCAGATGTAAAGAGGAAGATGGCTGGTGTGCTGAAGCTTATAAGGACCGGCATGTTCTGATTCTAGAATATTGAGTGAGTTTTATATATTTGATTTAAATAGCTGCCATGGAGTAGCATTTAAAGGGTCATGCATAATGCTAGCCTACATGTCTATAATGTAAACCAGATTCTCCTATCACAACATTTGGAGGAACTACATTCTCTGCAATGTAGAGACAACCTAGTGTCAGAACTGTATTTAATCACTTACATTCTTGTCTATAAAGTTTGAAACTGAAAAGAGTGCACATGCATGTACCTTGGTGTTCTATGAATCAAATCAACAGGATGCATCTCTACTGTGTGTGGTAATGTAACTATTCATATAGGGATCTACCGCTTTATGTGAAGAGGGCCCCTGGTCTCTCAGTAAATGATTCACACAATATCCGGATGCACAGGTGTCCACCTATGCATTGGAACTAGGGCAAACGTAGCACACCTTTTCAGGATCATAAAGCTAACCTGAACAACACAAACAATATTCCAATCTCTGCCTGGGTTCAGCCTGTTGCTCCAATCAATATGCTCCAATCAATAATGTTGAGATGGAATGCTTGATGTGCTAGTGAGGACAACATGCAGTAAGGAGTCACATAAAGCAATGAGAGAACACTGGTGAATTGAAATTCAAACCAAAGGCGTCAATTTACACAATTGAAATCTAATTGTGCACACTTGCCATCTTGTTGCATGTGCTCCAGGCTCTTCCCTTTTCAGTCTACAAAAGTTTTTATAAAAAAGTGTACATGTATTTATAGAAATATCTGTCAAATGAGATAATAAAACACACAATGTCCTGGAAACATTTGAATACTTTTGAATTGGATAGTTTACAATTAAATCAGAAATAGATGATCCATCAACGTAATATTATTGAAGGCAAGATGGATCTACATCAACACTATGTCTGGTCAAGTGGTCCAGCCAGGCCTTGAGCTACACCTTTGCAGGATGAGGTGGCATGCTGAGCTTCCTTTAACACTTGGATTGTTGCATGCATGAATAAGATTCTGCATGTGAAATTAAGACAATTTTTTTCAGACATATACAGTTCGTACCATAACGTGGCTTTTCTAGACAAAGACAGACAGTAGTACTTGTACCCAGAACTCTGTCAACCAATATTTATTTCTCTGAAGTGGGAAAAGATGTCTCTCTAATATGTTTCCTGTTTTTGCTCATGATAAAACAGAACGTTGAAAGGTGGAGATATTTGCTTTCCTCTACTTCTGGGAGTATCTTTTAATTCCTCTCATGTTTCCCTTCTGCTTATCGTAGAAAGAGGAAACCCCTGGCACACAAGCTATCCTTACTGCAATCATCTTGCAGGGAGTGGCATAAGGGTCACAGCTGCAGACTTTGGAACAGGGAAACTAGGTTTGAGTACTGCGTGGGCTCAGCATCCTGTGTTTGTGGGCACATCTTTTATTCTCTATGTGCCTTAAAAAATAAATCTAACCTTGTGTAATGCAGCTGGCAGTTGTGGAAAGCCATCAATACCATCATGTTGAGTTAGCACTATATAAAACTTAGAAGAAATTGTATTCAGTGTATCTAAGTGAGGTGCGAGATATTGTGGAAGATTTGTACTCGTGATGAAAGTAAACCCAATATCAAGCTCTAAAAGTTAGATTAGGAGGGTATTTCATCATCAGGCTTATCTGCTTCCCCATTACACGTACATATCAGTGGGGTAACCCAACAATAACCCGAAGATTCTGGATAAATTGTAATACGCAACAGCAATGGTCCAATTGGAGAGACAGACAGAAGGGACTAAGCAAAACGAATTAGTTTGCCCTAATTTCATTTATCTGCATCAACCTCCTCAATCCTGAGGTAGGGGGTAAACCGTTACTTTTATCAATAAGAAAGAGAATATACAATAATGTTAACACTTATCACACACACAGAAGCAAATACATACTTTTTTTATACATATGCAACTTGACAAAGTAATTACATTATTTACATACAGTAGCTCCAGATAGAAGGATCAGAGAGAGAAAGTGCTAACAAAAACTGGTGTGCCTATACAATGAGATCGCATTTATGATGTACAAATAAAGGTAACAGACCGGCTTCTATCCAATTACTATGTTACATGTATAAGGTCCACTTCCTCCTTCCATTCTCTGAGCAAACTTCCTACACGGGCTCTTATTTCGAGCACTTTTTCTCTCTTATCCTTCTTTCTGGAGCGACCATATGTAAACTTGACTGAAGTTAGAGGCAATGAGTACAGTATTTGTGCTACACTAATACTACAGTAATAAAGTGAAACACCACACAAAAAAAATCCCAAACCAGCTTAGAAAAACAGAACTTTTTGTAATTATTTAAACAAGGCCAAAATGACAAAAAATCCAAACTGTAGAACCGTTGAAGAAAGGGTTTAGGGTTCCACGAGTGTGGATATCGTAGTAACAGGAAATCTGGAGCAAAAGCGTTTCGTGTCTGACACTCGTGGAACACTAAACCCTTTCTTCAACCCTGTTGGAAAAAGCCCTTCTCCACACAGGTTGTCACGATTACCCAGCGACCTATCAGCATTGTTTTAAATAGATGCTCATGGTTAATCGTCTGACATTGCGTGTGTTCTCGAACTCTACATTCATCAAAATAGAACCCCTGACGAAGGAACATTGTTCTGAAATGCATTGCGTTATGATGTAACTGTATTTTGATATGTAGATGTATTGTGCATATTGTCAGAAATACAAAGTAAATCTAATGAAAAAAATGCAAATGTAAAACTGATTATTGAAAGTTCAATGTTCAGAATTCCTTGTACACATGATTAAAATGTTTTAAAGGAATACCACTTCTCGTAGCTGCATGTCAGAGTCCTAGCTGCCTTTTGGAACTAGGCCACTTACACTTATACTCAACGCAAGCAGGCGTTAATCTGGCATAGCACACATATCTAACTAGCTGCTTTACCTTTGAAGAAACGAGTGCGATTCCCACACACATACATTAACTTTGTAAAAGAGGCATTTTCAAAATTGTAATTCAATATCCGACTTCACCAAAAATTAGGATTTGCCATGAGAGAGAAAGCAGATCTCCTGGCGGACCCTATTCCAGATAGTGTTGCATTTGCACTGCGACTTAAGTCACTTCCGGGAGAATTGCGGATGCTCTGGCTCTGTTAGAATAGGGGTCAGAAGCGAGCACGGATGGCGTATCCTTATGCTCCTAAGATCCCCTTGGCCATGTGTGCTGCACTACCACATGGTGGTAACTGAAATGCACTGCCCATTTGGAAGGAGAAGGGGCTGACCACAATGGTTGATTTATATGAGGATAACACCCTGCTTCCCTTCGCTGCTCTGCAAGAGCGATATGACCTACCTCGCGGTGACTTTTTACTCCACTGGACACTCATCGCGTCCATTCAAAAACATTGGAGAAAGGGGTTGATTGAACCACAGATATCAATGGGCTGCCAGTATGTATCAGCAGCGGGTACCTTTAAAGCAGTCACCTGCCTTTATAGGCGTATGACCCAAGAAGCATTGACCCCAATAAACGCATTACGACTAAAATGGGAGGAGGATCTGGGAGATAAGATTTCCGAGAAACTATGGGCTGAGCTAGTTGAACGAGTACTAGGAATGCTCGCTTTCAATTAGTGCATTTATATATCCTACATAGGTCATATCTTACACCAGCCAAAATCAATAAATATTTTGATACTAGCTCGGCATCGTGCCACGCTGTAACCTGGAGGGAGCATAATTTCATCACATGTTGTGGGATTGTCCCCAGTTTGAGACTTTTTGGGAGGAGGTAGTTACGCTTCTAAATGAAATCATTGACAGAAATCTGGAACCCACTATAGGCCTATGTCTTTTGCACTGGTTTCCCCTTTCATCAAAGAACCAGGTCACCAGTACGTTTATGGATTTGGGCCTTCTCTTGGCTAAAAGAAACATTACAGCACACTGGAAATCAAAGAAGGGTCCAAGTACTAACCGATGGAGGTCTGAATTCCTCAAATGGGCAGAATGTGAGGGTACCATTATGGTACAGCTAGCTAAATGAGCAAATAGTGAGAAAGCTCTGGAGGCAGCGAGGGCTTGGGAAACACTGGTGGTTCTGCTGAAATACTCAGACACTGACCTAGATGAAGACCCAATACCAGATACTCCTGCTAATTCGACTTGACCACTGCCCAATCTATGGCTTGATGCATTTGTCCTCTGCATCCAAAAATTCCCCAACATTCGACACAGAGGGAATCCCTTGTCACTTAATACTGTCTAATTTTATTGTACTTTCCTGTCATAACTCTAGTTGTTGACATATTCATTGTCAAGGATGACTCGCTGGGGGGAGGGATGAGAGGGAGGGATGGGGATTTGTTTAATATTGTTAAATATATGGGGGATATTTACTACATTTTTCTTTAAGAAATTGGATGCTGATAACATGCACGCTTATTGATGGTTTTTTTGACATACAATATCTCTGTTGTGAAAAGTGGAGCACAGCATATGGCTATAACGGATATGTCGCTTGTTAATAAGCTCTGTTATTCTAAATTTGTATTACATGAGCATCTATTTTCTGACAATGTTTGTACCCTTATATTTTGGAAACAATAAAAACTTTGTTTAGAAAAAAAGAATTTGGATTTGCCATCACAATTCCAAACATGAACTGAGTACCTGTTCTCCTTTGGAAATGACACTTAGTTATAACAAGTAATAAGGCAACTCCAGGGTTATCCTGTAGGAGAGGTAGGCCTTGCAGCAGTGACATATGAATTTAAGAGTTTTTCTCTACCAGGACATGTACAACTTAAAAGTATATGTCCTACTTTTAAATAAATTGGCCCGCCCAATGGGTGACCTATATGTATTAAAAAGGAAGGTTTTGGCCTGGCAAAAGGGTTACTTTGCCAGGTCGAAATGGTAGTTTAAACTACACACAGGACGAAATGGCAGGCCTGAGACATGTTTAAAGTGCTACTTAAGTGGGTGGCACAATCAGTTCTGCAGGCCATCTAGTAGCATTTAATTTACAGGCCCTCAGCACAGGCAGTGCCACTTTACTATGGACTTACAAGTAATTAAATATGCCATTTGGGTAAAAGCAGATCTAACAAGTTTTAAGAAGAGAGCACTTTAGCATTGGTTAGCAGTGGTAAACTGTGCAGAGTCCTAAGGCCAGATAAAACAAAGTCAGCATAAAGAAGAGGTCTAAAGGCAAAAGGATAGGGGGAAAGGCATGCCAATGATGTCAGGTCTAACACAAACCTTGTGCCCAAGTGTATGCCCTTCAGTGTGTGAAGAAGAAGGGCATACTTTCTGTGGAGGTATTCGCTCTTTCTGGGCAATCTTCAATTATTAATTCCTATGTCAACAGGCATACAAACGAAGGTTCCATTATTTCCTATTATAAAGTAATAGATGTCTCAGTACATTACACAGATGATCAGGTTTGCGAGTAACCTTGAGCCAGTTTAGTTGCTAGAATGCATTCAATCTACTAAATAGTCTTACTACTTTTTCAAAATAATTTCTTCCCAGTGTCAGTCCTACCTTTTCTAGTCAACATCCTGTAATGTTAAGTAGTTTTTCAACAGAAAGAAGTTATTAATCGAAATGAATTTCAGCTTTTATATCCGGATGTAGTATGCAGACTGCAGTTCTTGAAATAGTACATGAAAGCTTCTGTTTCCTTTCAAGGAGGTTATTCTTTCATGATCCACGACCTGTCTCAGTCCTTAAATTCAGTCAACTAATTTTCTCATCCAGAAATCTTGAAAAAAAGAAGGAACAGAGATGAATAGGACAGTATTAGGATCCTTCTCCTCTTATATAGATAACAATTTCCAAGGTATATAAAATTCAAACTCTCCAGCTCATACCCTCTTCATCAGGGTTTGCCACATGTTCTATCCTATTCTGCACAGTTTTCAGTGTGTATATGAAACAGTCTGGTTCTATTCTGAGGCTCTACAACATCTCTAAAAATCTTTTCACTGCCAAATCTCAGCTGTGTATATGAAACACCACCAATACTTCCCCTCTTGAAGAAATACTCATTATTACGCAGTCCTTTTTTATCCCAAATGATGATTTCAAAGTAGTGGCTTTGTCCATGATGGAGACAGTAGGTCTGTGTTGAGGGCTACATTTTATTTAGCCGTGAGTCTTAAATAGTGAAATGCTCACATTTTGGGGGGGTCTGTTGCGTAGCCACACTTTTGCAAGTACCTCCTACGATAGCCGCTGCTATAATAAGGGGGTGTATTCTGCTACTGACAGAGAGCTGGGAGTCGCAAGATCAGAGACTGCGATTTTGTGCCTTCACCCTTGCATTTGCTACCAGTGGGTAAAACAGATGTGACTCTGGGGAGGGCTGGGCTTTCCTCCATCGTGGTTATATCTGTGGACTCCCAGGCAGGGCGCGTACGGCAGAGCCTCCTGTCTGTAGAGAGGATGGTTCCGGTGGGGAACTTCCAGGGATGTGTCAGAGGCTCAAAAACATAATTGACAAGTATTCAAAGCCGGTCATTTGGCTGTGTGTCCAGAGTCAAACCAATATGGTGATTTTCTGGCTGTGGCTGTCTGCAAACTGAAACTGGGAGAGACAAAGGGATGGAGTTTGTAGCCTTCATCTTTTGCACCAGCACGCCTCTGGTTGGGAGGAAGAGGGACAGCCAACACCGAGACCCATTTTTTGTGTGTGTAATAAGCCGCTTTATTGAAAACAGGTGCATATCACAATGGCCATTGCCTTACAAACTCAAACCTCACTATACATAAATAAACTGCTCCTCCATTTTTCCCACCTCCCACCCCTAAGATTCCCAGATAAAATCCCCCACCCTGCCGATAGCATAACATTACATACCATTCCTTAACAATCCTATTCCACAGTACTGCAGTTCCCAACAAAACCGCAAACTCTCAAAATAAATGTACTGCCCTAAACCGCGCCCAGAAATAAACCCTAGCTTATGGGTGGGCTGGAGGGACAAAATTCTAATTACTGCTACCTTCCCAGCCACCAGGTCACCAAACCTAAAATGGTGTCTGGGAGAGGTAGGGCAAACCCCTTATGGCCTTTGGGCTATAAAATCACTTAGGCTACGTTTGGGCTATACCCACGGAGCCCAAACTAATTACCAAAAAATGGCTGCTGACGGCCGTCCTTCTCTCTCCCAACCAGTCCGGGTGGCAGACCTCGCGGGCTGGCTGCCCCCCCGGACCCCCCTTGGGATGGAGGGGGACATCCAACACAGAGACCCATTTTATGTGTGTGAAAAAGGCCACTTGTTTGAAAACAGGCGCATATCACAATGTCCAACCTAGGCCATTGCCTTACAAACTAAAACCTCACTACAAATCAATAAACTGCTCCTCCATTTTTCCCACCCTCACCCCTACGATCCCCAAATAAAATCCCCCACCCTGCCAATCCCATAACATGACATAACACTCCATAACAATCCTTTTCCACAGTATTGCAGTTCCAAACTCCTGCCATGTAATAAAACCTACAACCCTATCTGTCCTTCTGTCCTTCTGCAACTGTAACTACCTAAACTCTGTGTTGCATTGTATTCTTTATGTTTTCTCCTGTCCCTTTAAATCCCTGTTTACTTTCAATCCTGGCACGTGCCACACTTAGTTGCAGTTCCAATTAGAATTGGAACTGTACTGTATTCCTTGGTCACTTGGCTCTTGGATCTCAATGAGCTGTACTGTGGCTGTTTTATTAAAGTCCTCTTTTTACTTATCTTAGACTTGTGATATTTTATTTTGGACTTTTACATTTTTGGCGACGAGGGAAAACCTGTACCTGCTACATTGTGGACACAGGAGCGGTACATTCTCCATTTTGACCTACATGTCGGTTCGATTGTGAATTTATTAGATTTTTAACTCTATCAACATTTGGAAGAAGAATTTGGACTTTCTCCCCTGGAAATTCCAATTTTGTAAGTCTTTGTATGCCTTCTTTTCTGATTTTCAACCATTTGGGACTTTATTACATCGTTTAACGGTGAACTTCATCACGCGAGCAAGTTTCCTCCAGCGCTGTCACTCTCTTGCTTGACAATGCGAGGTAAAATAGAATGCTTACGAGGAGTCATCACGCTTCTGCCATCATCGTCAGTAATGCGCTGACATCACCACGCTGCTACCATTATCGTCAGTAATGCACTGACATCACCACGCTGCTGTCATTTTGGAGTTGATTATTAGGTATATTTAATCGGATCTTCAAGTATTTCACCGTCGATACGCTCGACAGCGCATTTCTACAAAGCTTCTTCAATTTTACCGTTGATGCCCTCGACAGCGCATTTCTTCAAAGTGTCTTCGATTTCACCGTCGATGCGCTCTACAGCGCATTTCTTCATTTGAGTGCATATTCATTATCAATAATAGACAACATTTGAATTCCATAAGGTACTCCTATTCATTTTATTTTATTTTTCTCTCTTCTTACTTCCCAATCATTTTTTTTTTCATTTTTCATATCAAGCTGATGTGTACAGTTTGTTTGTATATCCTTTGAATGACGGGAATATTGGAGTTTAATTACTTTTAACACATTATTTATTTTTCAACACCATTACCCATGACACTTTATTGTTTAATTGTTATTCATTCATAATATAAGAATGCAATTTGATACCCCAACTAAATCTCTACAAGTTAAAGGTGACCCTCCGATTCCTTGGACAAGATGGAAGTAAGAATTTTTAATTTAAAAGCTATTGGTGGGGAGAGAATGGGAAATGAAAGGTAGAAAAATATTTTCCTACATTGTTTAGATTCAGAGGGGCAAGCAGTGTTTAGAACGCTCCCTACTGTTCAAGGTGATCTTGGAAGATTTGATGACTTACTCATACGTGTAGAGACTAGTTTTAAACCTACGAGTTTAGCGCTTAATAGATACAAATTTTATACAAGAGCTCGAAGAGAGTCTGAGTCCTTTTGATGACTTTTTAACCGCTCTCAGAACACTGGTTATTTCTTGCAATTTTGGGGCCATCACGGACGAGATAATTAGAGATCAAATTATTGTTAATGTGAGAAGTAAAAAAACACGAGAGCAGTTATGGATATTAGGTAACTCCAGTTTACATGACACCATTGCGACTGACAAAGCATTTGAGCAATCTGATGTGGATGAGAACCATTGAAGATGTTACTTCTAAGGGTGATAAAGGTAATAAGAATTGTGATGAGGTGTGTGTTATGAACAGTTCAACAAAAAATCCTCAAACAGGAAAGTTTGCATCTAAGGTTGTAATTTGTTATAGATGCGGTAGCAACAACCATGTTGCTTCTTTTAAGTTTTGCCCAGCTATTGGAAGAGAATGTAACAAATGTGGTAGGATGGCACATTTTTCCAAACCTGCAGAGATGATAGAAAGAAAAATGTTGATAAGATTAGGAATAACAAGAGTATTGAAGTTTCATATGTGGGGAGTAATCAACATTGTCAAGTTACATGTATTAGATGCAATCATTTACCTAAAGATGACTCCCTAGTTGAGAAAGGGATTGTAGTGTCTTTAATGAATGTGTGTAAGGTAGAGGGAGAAACATTAAGTTCTCCTAAATGGAAGGTTACTTTTTTGGGTGAAGAACTAGAACTCATGGCAGATTCGGGTTCGTCTTGGACTATTTTTTTTTTGTCCTCATACGCCAAGAAAAGTTCTCAGAGTCCCAAATCCATACCATCTGCTACGCAGCAGATGTGTCCCTCCTTGAATTGAATTGTGACCTCTGAATATCTTACTGAGTGCACTTTCTGCAGATACCCACAAAATACCGGAATCCGGTAATCAATTCAGTTCGTCTATCTTCCCAGGCCCTAGAACTGATCCTGGGGTGATTTATACTGCAAAAAGGCATAATCATTGGACCACAACAATTACATCCAGGTAATACAGGGAATTCCAAAAAATGTCCTTTTCTTCCAGTCTACCCTGTCTAAGTTCAATGTGTATTTAATTGCATTATTCCAATCTAGGTATGAGGGTGCAGTATCTTTAACCCAAAGTTTACATATTTCTCTGTGTGCTAATATAATTAAATATAAGGACAACTTATTTATATCTTGAGAGAGTGAATTACTAAATATACCAAAAAATATAAGTGATATACAAAACTGTATATCAAAGTTAAACAGGTTCTTCATACCTTCCAATACAGTAAACCAAAAATTCCTTAGGACAGGACAACTAAAAAACATGTGAAGGTCGTCCGCTTTTTCCTGCTTACACTTTGGACAGCATGGAGACGGGCCTTTAGAAAATTTGGCAAGCCTAGCAGGAGACCAATATACTCTGTGAAGAGAAAAGAGATGGTTGCGTTTTAAATTGGCGGGAGATACTGTAGCATGTAGTAAGTCAAAGGATACTTGCCATAACTCCTCCAGCTCCACGTCCGGAACATGCTCTCCCCATAGCTGAGCTGGCAAGATGAAATCGCCATTGTCTGCTTCCAGAATGGACCAATACAAAGTTGATGTCTTGATCTTACTTCTTTCCCCCTGAAGAAGTTCCTCCAGGCCAGTCTTAGCTCCAATTCCTAATCCAAATGCCTGGCTCCAGCTCTTAATTTGGAGGTATTTAAACTTAGAAAGATTGCTCTCGGTCAGGTTGAAGATCTCCTCCCAACTCAACAACACCCCTTCAGGCAGCAACTGACCCCAGCTTTTTATATTAGCGTTCAACAGAGGTATAACTAATGAATCTTTCGTCCATTCTGGTGAACCGGGCGACCCCCAAATAGGTGCCATAGCTGAGTAGTATGAAATACTCGATGATCTCCTTACTTTAGCCCAAGTGTAAGCCATATCTCTAAGTAACTTCAGACGCACTCTCTTAAAGAAGTGCGGATCCCCAAACTTCCACAGAAAACCATAAGAACCTCCTTGAATTCCTGAAAGCATTGTCTCAAACATTATACCAGTTTCAGTCCTGTAAGGATTTTCAAAAAGCATTATTCCGGCCTTCAATAATAACGCCCAAGCATAAAATGTCAAGTCTGGAACACACAAACCTCCTTTGCTCGTCCTCCTTCGCAACTTTTTGCATGTGATCCTTATATCCTTAGAAGCCCATACAAAGGAATTCCATTTAGATTGAATTTTCATTAACTTGGCTTCCTTAAAAGCGAGGGGGATGTTTCGAAATACAAATATTAATTTGGGCAGCAGCATCATCTTGATAATATTAACTCGCCCAATTAAAGTAAGAGGAATAAGTGACCAGCTCTTCAAAGATTCAGCCGATTCTCTCTCGACTTTAGCCAGATTCCTGTCTGTTAGATGTTCTATGTCCTGCGTAATTTGGACCCCCAGGTATCTTATCTCGTGTTTCAAAATCGGAATTGAAGATGTTAAGTTCCAAACCATACGTTCAGACTTAGATTGATTAATCTGATACCCTGATATTTGGCCAAACTGGGCAGCAGTACTATAAATTATGGGGATTGCTTGTGTAGGGTCTGAGGTATATATCATCATATCGTCTGCATAAAGAGACACTTTCTTCTCCCAGTTCTTATATTTAAAAGGGGAAATATTCAGATCTTGTCTAATTTTCTCAGCCAACGCCTTTATATATAAGTCAAAGAGCAGAGGTGAAAGGGGGCACCCCTGTCTTGTGCCTCTTTTAATATTTATAGGTTCTGATAGGCCCCAATTAATCAAAACCCTGGCAGTTGGACAATGGTAAAAAGAAAAAATAGATCTACAAAAGTTTCTACCTAGATTGCACCTTTCTAAAACTCTAGCCAAATATGTCCAATTTACGCGATCAAAAGCTTTAGTAGCATCTAGTGTTATGATCGCCATTGGAATTTTATATAGAGATGCAACATCAATTGCCCCCTCTAGCGCTTGAATGAGATCTTGTATGGACCGCCCCTTTACAAAGCCCTTTTGGTCAGGATGTAATAATCTACCAGCAACTCCATTTAACCTCTCTGCTGAAATTTTAGCAAGAAACTTATAATCCATATTCAGCAGTGAGATGGGCCTATAAGAATCACACTGTGACGTGGGCTTAAGGGGTTTAAGAATAAGAACAACCGTGGCATCATTCCAAGAAGAAGGTATTTCCCCTCCATCCTCAAAAATAGATGAAAAAGCATCTGAAGAACAGGCGAGATAACTGGAGCTAGTGCCTTATATAATTCGTCCGGTAGGCCATCCGGACCCGGGGCCATTGCCCCTCTTTGCTGAGTCTATTGCGCCCATCACTTCGTTTAAGCCAATTCCTCTATTTAGATTGTTAGATGCCTCATCATCAATTTGCCTTCCTGCATATTGTTCGAGCCATGATTGAATTAAATTGTCATATGGGGCTAAGTCTTCTTTATATACCTGGTCAAAATAATTAAAAAATGCTTCCTGGGTGTCAGAGATATTTTCTGAGATCACTCCTGTGTTGCCCAACTGAACCCCTTTGATCATATTCCTGCTTTTCTCTTTTTTTGTTTTCCAGGCTAAAAGCTTCCCACTAGCTTCGCCATATTCAAAATGAGCGAGAGAACTGGTCTGCCATCGCTTTCTAAGTCTAGAATCAAGAATCTCTTCCAATTGTAGCTTACATATTAATAATTCTTTCCGAATATTAACTTCCGCTGGTAAGTTCGGAACTAAAAGATCGGACTCTAGCTTAGTGATTTTGGTCTCAATCTCCGATACCATTGCCCTAATTTTTTTATGCCTAGAGGACCGAATAGCGAAGACTATTCCTCTCAAAAATGCTTTATAGGAGTCCTATACAATTGGGAGTGCTGCTGACCCTAAGTTTGATTTAAAAAAACCTTTCTGACTCACCCATGAGTTTTCTTACTATCTCCTCCTCGAGCAAGATACTTCTGTCCATAGTCCATCTTTTATTACAGGGTGATCCCACAAATTTCAAAACTAAGGAAACTGCTGAATGATCTGAAATGTGCGCTCCTATATGTTTAACTTCATGAGCGACACTACATAGCTCATCTGCAAATAAGAAAAAATCGAATCTAGATTTGTGACCCAGCTTTTTATTATGGAATGT
Source organism: Lissotriton helveticus (assembly GCF_964261635.1). NCBI lineage: Eukaryota > Metazoa > Chordata > Amphibia > Caudata > Salamandridae > Lissotriton > Lissotriton helveticus. The sequence goes on along the minus strand of NC_136059.1, from coordinate 709,548,170 downwards.
GTACTCCTTTTTTTCCCCCCATTTTTTCCACCATATATCCTTCCAGCCTAGCTGATTCATAGCGTTTATTAAGAGAGATCTTGTTTTAGGATTATGTGTAGACTTGAGTTTGTATGTTTTATCCAATTGGGGATTCAGAAGTAAATTAAAATCCCCTGCTAGAATTAAGAGATCATTAAAATCTAGAAGTTCTACCAACAATTCCCTAAGAGGGAGAGAGTCATCTAAATTAGGGCCATAGTATCCTGCAAGTGTAAATTTATGGGAGTGATATTTTATTCTTGCTATGACCCACCTTCCTTTTTTATCGACCCTTGATTCTTCCACAATAATAGCAGAATTTGCTTTAATTAGAATTGCAACCCCCTTTGTAGTGACTTGTTGTGATATGCATATAACATGCTGAATCCATTTCTTACTATTACATAACTCTCTTAACTCTTGCTCTGTGCAATGCGTCTCCTGCAAAATAAAGATATGTTCAGGCGCATCTTTCAGATATTGAAATACTCTCTCTCTTCTAGGTTTTGCTCTCAGGCCATTCAGATTCCAAGTTAACACCTTCATATATACCTGCGGGACTAAATTAGCCTGTGACATATTCTCCTGAATAAACGAAAACTGTTGAGTACTCTGATTTGGCGATTTGAACAATTATTTTTTTGTTTTTTTTTGCCCCATGCTCCCCACCCAGTGCCCTTCCCACCTCTACTCTGCCCCTCCCCTTCCTTGATCCCTCCCAGTGCTCCCCTAGAGAACCCCCCTTCTTCTTCTTGGCCTTGCTCATGGCCTTGAGGCTCCCTCCCCAGATACCAGGATAACTGTTGTACCTAAAGTAGAGATAAACAAAATAGTAAACAAGGAAGAAAGAGTGAAACTAAACAAAAATGAGTCTATTTAGACAAAATATTTAAGATTTAATGAAAGAGAAAAAAACCAAGTTCCCAAATCTTTCTCACCTGGCTCCCCTCTACAATCCTCCGTTATCAATTAGAGATACGTTTCAGCCTCATCTACCCTTTTAAAGGTTCTCATCTTGTTCTTATACATTACTTTTAGGGATGCAGGAAATTTCAGTTGAGCAGTAGCACCCATTTGCCTAAAGGGGTCTAGTAGTTTACCCAGCTCCCACTGTCTAGATGCTGTAATAGAAGAAACATCTGACCGGGTCTGAAAGGTGAATCCTTCTGCTGAAAGAGAACTGCTCTTTGGAGCTTTATTAAGGATTTCATCCTTCAAGGTGTAAGTCAGAAAATGCACTAAAATCTTTCTGGGTCTTAGTCTAAACGGACTTAGTCTAAACGGATCTCTGTGAACTATTTGAATGTCTTTACTTAGATCTTGTTCTGAGACTTCCACTGCAGTGCCCTGCTTGATAAGTTTAACAACAAACTCCTTAATATTACTTCCTTCCTCCCCTTCCGGAACTTTCAGAAGATGCAGGTTGTTCCTTCTCTGCGCATTTTCTAGAGACTCCATTTTCTCCTGGTATCCCTGTTCACGCTGCCTTAAATCATCTATTTTCTCCGTGTGCTGGTGGGCCAGCGACTTTAAATCAGTGACCGTAGCTTCTAGTACAGTGGTTCTAGCCACCAAAGAGTCAAACTTCTCCTCTAACTTCTCACAGAATGATTTTATTTCTTGCTGATTCTTCTGTGAGACAGCAAAACCATTTTTCATCTCCTGACTTTAAGAGTTAAGGATTAACAGAACTGATTGGTCACTGAGCATAGGCTCCGTATCCTTGTCCTCACCCTCTGTAGACATACTGCTCCTCGAAGATATAGCTCCTGAGATTTTAACTGGAGCTACAGTTGCTTGTATGTCCTTTACAATAATTCTTGCCATACCGCCCTTATCAACTTCTGCACTATTTACTTTTTCGTACATCTCTGGGGTCTGTATCCTTAAGATATCCACTTGATCTAGGTCTTGATCTGATTCCCTTAGTACGTGATATCTATTAGGGCTAAGAAGGCCCCTGGAAAATCAAAAGCAGTCAAAACCGTTGAGGTAGGTACAAGAGGTGCGGGTTTAAGCTCTATAACAGCTGGAATAGGCTTAAAATATGTTTTTAGAGAAGGTGGAGGTTTAACTCTACTAACCGATTCTTGTGCTTTAAATTTATTTTTTACACCGGTCTTCTTGCTTTTAGACTTATATTTAGCCGATACGATCGAAAAAGTATCTGTTCGTCCCCCCTGTTTCCCCCCTTTACTTCTAGGAAAATATCAGGAAACTTGATCACTCTTTAACTCACTGCTGGACATAGGTGAAAAGTCAGCTCCCACTAAACTCACTTCTTCAGCAGGGCTCTATGATAGATTCCTACTGCCATTTGGAGCAACTTTCCTGCTGCATTCTGGGGGAGATAGTCTTTGCTGCTTCAAACCACAATTTCTCCCTATGTACGATATTCTAGTTGCAGCCCTTCGACCTCTCCTAACCGCACTCGCTGCTCTAGCCCACTGTGCAACCCCCCCTTCAACCCTGATACTATTCTCCCCCCTCACCTTCAGGCAATCTGTATGTAGAATGTCACTTTTGGTGGCTTCTGCCGCACCCTCGCTGTGTATTCCCTCCAGTTCCAAAGGCTAGCAAAGCAAAATGCCAGAAACATGCTGGCCCCCAGCTATATTGAACAACAAAGCTGTAGAATCCGAGAAGCCATCTCCGCCGCCGCCCAGAGCCGAGAGCGTGAGCAGAAACACCGCAGTCAACGCGCCTCGAGGAAAACACCCTGCGTCCCGAAAAACACTCCTTTAGCAAAGATAGATGGTACCGTATGAAATGCCTCTTCCTTTTTTTCGCGCTTAAAGATTTATCAGCACACCTACATCACCCGGGTATCTAAGCCTCCCGGAGCCTCCCGACTAGCCACTCCTGCTAGCCGCCATGTTCTCCCATCTTTCGAGGTAGAAATCTTGTCTCGAGGTAGAGATCTTGTATCGTCTTGGACTATTGTGACGAAGTGTTATTTCAATGAAAAATTTGGGGGTACAAAAAAAATCCATTGGGGATTTGAGTCCTCCTGATATAGTTGCTCAAGGTTTTGATGGTTCAGCTATTGATTTTATAGGTTTTGTTGCCTCTCAGATTGAGTTTAAAAGTAGGTCAGCTTTCATAAAATTGTATGTAGCTATAAAAAGGAGTTAATGTCTTAGGTTGGAGAGACCAATGGAAATTAGGAATCATCCTCAATCCCATGAACAAAGAGCCTATAATGGTTGTAGAGGAAGATGTTGGATATTGGAAATGACTGGAGTGGTATTGAACAAGAATTCCCTAGTGTTTGTTCTGATATATTAGGAAAACTTAAGGGTTTCTCTCATGTTATCAAGCTCAAACAGGGTGCATCAGCTATCAAGCAAAAGTTAAGAAATATTCCCATAAATGTTAGGGATGAGTTAGGAGAAGTTTTGAATGGAATGTTGAGTGAGGGTGTGATTGAAAAAATAGAATCGTCAGAATGGGTTTCTCCAATGGTTCTTGCACGAAAACTGGACAACTCTTTAAGGGTATGCATTGACCTTAGGGTGCTTAACGCAAATATTCTTATTGATTGTCACCCTTTGCCCAATATTAATGAAGTAGTGAGTATGCTAGGAGGAGCCACTGTGTTTTCAAAATTAGATTTTAGGTCTGCATACCATCTGATAGAACTGTCTGAGGAGTCACGGAATATGACGGCATTTATCACACCCCAAGGGGTTTTTCAGTTTAAAAGAATGCCTTTTGGACTGGCGTCAGCCGCGTCAGTATTTCAGAGATCCATGTGCCATCTGTTTAAAGACATGCAAACCTATGTAAAGTGTTTTCAGGGCGACAATTTAATTTTTTCTCCGGACAAGGACACTCACACTCAGCATCTCAAGAATGTTTGTAATACCCTCAAGGAATATGGACTTAAGAAGTGTACATTATACCAAGACTCTGTAGAATATCTTGGACACACACTGTCCAAGGAAGGTGTAGTTCCAAAGAAATCTCTTGGTGATGCTATTTTAAAGGCACCTGCTCCTGACTATAAGGACAAACTTTATTCCTTTGCAGGACTTTGTGTGTACTATAGTAAGTTTATTGAAAATGTTGCCACAAAAATGGAACCGTTAAGAGAACTATCAAGAAAACAATGCAGAGTACATTTGGGGTGAAAGACAACAGGAAGCCTTTGACAATATATAAGCTGAAATGATTGCTGCTCCTACTCATAAGCCATTTTGCATGAATAAGCTATGTATGCTTACAGTTGATGCGAGTCTATATGGTTTGGGTTGTGTTTTGTCTCAACGTGCAGGGAAAGAAGAATGGAATGTTGCATTTGCATCACACACTCTTAACATCACTGAAAGGCGTTATGCTGTTATAGAGAGAGAATAGTTGGCTTGTGTCTGGGGAGTGTAGCACTTTCGTAATTATATTTGGGGTGCAGGGTTTGTTTTAAGAACGGATCATAAACTTTGGGATCCATTTTGTCTCCTGGTGGAGGTCGTAATGCCACTGCCCATATTGCCAGGCTCATGTCCCGTTTACAAGAATATATATTTACTGTTTAATATGTTCCTGGCAGAATCAATGTCACTGCTGATTGTTTGTCAAGACTACCATGCAGTTCTGATGACAAATGTGAAGATGATGGCATTGCTGCTGTTATTACCGAAGTTGTATCTGGGAAGTTTGATTTTATCTCTGAAGAGATGTGAAAAAGAACTATGAATGAAGATCATCTGTTAAATAAAGTTGTGAATTTCATTAGGGTTGGATGGCCTTCTAAGAATGAAGTTCCTGCTGAGATTTTTCCCTTCTGGAAGATCTCCGATGAGTTACTTGTTGAAGGTGATTTGATTTTTAGGCAAGGAAAATGTATTCCTCCTTTAGCTCATGAGAGCCATTTGGGCATGTCGTCGATAAAAAGATTTATTAGGTCTGGCTTTTGGTGGCCTGGTTTGGACAAGTTTGAGGATATACTTGTGAGAGAGTGTCCTGAATGTTTTGGGAGTGAAAAAATGTGGAAATGTGATCCTGCTCCTCTCATACCTGTGCAATGGCCAGATTATCCCTGACAGAAACTAGGTTTAGATATAGTTGGTCCTTTCAATTTATTACCACAAGACTGTAGATTTGCATTAGTATTAATCCATTATCATTCGAAATGGCCTGAGGTTAAACTTGTACCTCGCCCTACTACAGGAAGTGTCACACGTTTCCTCAAGCAAGTTTTTGCTCATGAAGGTTATCCTGAGGTCATAATTTCTGACAATGGGGTGCAATGTAAGCCTTGTGAAATGTTTGATTTTATCAAGTTTTCTACTATTAAACACATGACTACTGCATTGTATGAACCTCAGGTAAATGGCCAGGTGGAGAGGTACAATAGAGTTCTTAAGCAAGACATTTTGTGGGCACGTAACTTTGGTGGTCAATTGAAGGGAAAATTAAGGGAAAAACTGTGGTTGTACCCGATAACAGCCCACAATACCACTGAAGTTTCACCTTTCCGTTTATTGAGAGGAAGAGACCCTATTTCCAAATTATGCCAGGGTGGTTCAAAAAAGCTATAAAAAGTTGTAATTCTGATGTTAATGTTGATGATGTAGCTCAACGGGTAGAGGTTAAACAAACTAAAAGTAAATGCCGCTAAGATATTCACATGAAAGTTAAAGAATCTTCTTTTGTGATTGGAGATTGGTTCAGAATACATAAACCAGGAATTATATATAAAGGTGAAATTAAATTTGGCAAACCTATTAAATTTGTTGAGGTTAATCGTAATAGTGTTGTCACCCAAGACAGTAAAGTTTGGAATGTTAGACGAGTTTCCAAACGTGTTAATTACAATTCAGAATTTTCCTTAGAGGAGAGATGTGTTGCATTGTATTCTTTATGTTTTCTCCTATACCTTTCAATCCCGGTTTACTTTCAATCCTGGCACATGCCACACTTAGTTGCAGTTCCAATCAGAATCGGAACTGTACTGTATTCCTTGGGCGCTTGGCTCTTTGATCTCAAGTGAGCAGTACTGTGTCTGTTTTATTAAAGTCCTCTTTTTACTTATCTTGGACTTGTGATATTTTATTTTGGACTTTTACACTCTGTTGTAAACGTATCCTACCTGCCTAACCTTTCCCTGGCTCTGCCCCCAAAACTTCCCAAAATGTAACTCCAAACTTCTGCCAATCTGGCCAACTTTAAACCAACCCCGCCACCAAGAAAAAAGAGGGAGCATAGGCTTGAAGGCGCCTCCCCTTTTTTCTGCCCCCTGCCCTTCTAGGAGTCTTATCCTAGCGGTTCTGTACCTTCCGACCCCTATCCAAATGTTTGTCAACTCTAATAACTCCCGGCCCCCTATCCCTCGTGACAAGTGTACCCCCTCCCCTCTTGAAAAGTCCCATGAGTCAACTGAATCTTGCCCTGTGCAAAAACCCCAAAACTCTGCAGTAACGTACCCTTTCAGTGTTCCTCCTTCTCCACCCCATGTGAATCTACAACATGTCATGGCACTTACCAGCCACCAACCTACTATACAATGAACGCATTTTGCCTTCCACCACCTATTCCTCCGTCCTTTCCACAAAACTTAAAGAAAATTTTATTAAACCGAATTTGCTCCAAAATCGTCAGACCGCTCCCTGACCTGGGCCCGCTTCACAAATGAATGTCCCACTATCCATAAGATCCCGTCCGTGGCGAGGGGGCCCACGGCAGAACCTGAAATAGAAAACTATGTGAGCAGACGGAACCAACATAACCACGCTATAAACCTCCTGCTGCGCTGCTAGCATGACTCTCGTCACCATTTGACATAATCCTTGTTGCCCCTCCTGCATGTTACCACCCTGGTTCCCCCCTTACGGTCACCCGAGAAGCTGAGGTCTCCATCCTGTCAACGCCCCCCCGTCGTCCACCCAAGTCCATCCTGCCTCCGCTAGTGTACACCCAACGCCCAAAGTTTGTGCCGGGCCTATCGGTTGACCCCTGTTAAAGGCCCTCCATGCCCCTCATGAACTCTTTGAACTGTCCAGTGCTGCCTGGCATTCCGTGGAGCTTGAGGTGCCATCATAGAGGAAGTCATCCAGGTAATCTGGTAGCACCGGTGACTCGTGTGCCCGGAAATTAACTACTAGAAGAATGATTTGGAAGAAATTCGAGGGATGCGCCAGACATAAGCCGCCCATCGATAATGCTTTGCCCACGTACCATTCACTTCCGAAATGGATTCCCAGGAGGTCCCCATCCTCCGGGTGGGCTGGAAGCCTTCGGAAAGCTGACAGTATGTTGCATCCTATCATGTCCAAGGTGCGCCCATGGTCACTTACCAGTGACATGGCTACGTCAACCAACTACTACGAAGCCCGTGGTCACTCCCAGTGACTTGCCCACGTCAGCCAGCTAATCAGACACCATGATCACAGTGCTGTTGCTGAAATTGGTCTCCTAGAAGAGTGATTCAGAAGAAATTTGAGGGATGCACCAGACATAAGCCGCCCATCGATAATGCTTTGCCGACGTACCATTCACTTCTGAAATGGATGCCTGGAGGTCCCCATCCTCCGGGTGCGCTGGAAGCCTTCGGAAAGCTGACTGTATGTCGCATCCTATCCAGTCCAAGTTGCACCCGTGGTCACTTACCAGTGATATGGCTACGTCAACAAACTTCTCCGACGCCCGTGGTCACGCCCAGTGACTTGGCCACATCATGCAAACCTTGTGCTCTTCTTTAACCTATTTATTGTGCGCCCCTCTGAGTATTCCCCTGCTGTCCAAAACTGTCTGTTTGCCCCCGACCCCCAGGGCCTCTCAGTCCCTAAGAAAACTGACTATAAATCTGCCTGTAGGGCCTACGCAGCCTTCTGGTTTGACCTTTCCATGTAAGACTGCCTCCAGAATTTTACCACCCTAATTAGCGTAGAAGCGTTTGGGCCCGCCCCTCTAGCCTCTCTCCCCCTGACAGGCTGCTGCTGCTGACCCCGCCTGAAAACCCCCTTGTTGCCACTGCTGGCCCCCTTCCTGCGGCCCTGCCGCCCCCAAAGCAATTCATCGAAGTGTCTGCCTCCGCATTTCGAGCAGTCATGCCGAAACTTACAACATTCCCTAGTGCACAGTTCCTTATTGAACTCACAGCAGGCTCCCACTGAGCCTGTCTACCTCCTGCCTGTGCTACTCACCCCTCCCCAGGAGGGGTGCCCCTGAGAAGGTTGATAAACGAGGGGGAGCCCGCTGGCCGTGAACACAGTCTTCCCCGCCCGTACCGACCCCATTGTGCGCTGCCATAGGTCCGTATGCAACTCCCCCCATTTAGCTTCTGTATCCCATGACATACAGGCTCTAAACTCCTCGTTGTACTGGGCCCAAGCGTAACCCTCCCCGTGATCTGAGCCTTCCTAATGACGTCCATATACTTAAAGAGTGCCACACACCTCTACGCAATATACGCTGGCATATATTAAAAATGCTGCCGTCCAGTTTTCTATAGTGAGATGCACATTTGGCTGCTTTGCCAATTCATATTCTTCCTCCTTCGACCCCTCTTTAGCTCGAACTCCCCTGTGCAGCATCTTGAGCATTTCCACGTACTCTCCCTTCCATATCCGCTCTTTAGTGGCTAACATCAGGTGCACGCCCAATGGCTACACCACTCCCATATAAGGTAGCTTCTTGATTTTTAACTCCTTGCTCTCCAACTTTACACCAGACTCCCCTGTCCCTGCTGCCCCAGCATCACTTGCTGTCTGTGTTTTAGAGTCGTCCCCTACTCCTCCCGCTGTCTTGTCTGCGTCCTCTGTACCTACTCCCACATCCAAAACATATTTTCCCCTGCCTAACCTCCCCCTCCTCCCCCACCCGGTCCCCCTCACTCCCCCCCTCCGGTCTGCACCGAAACCATCACTGGTTTCACACATTCTTCGTTCGTTTTACCTGGCTCTGAGGGTGCCTTCTCACTGTAGCCTGCCTCTACACCAGTGCTGTTGCTGCCGCCAACTCAGCTGACCAACCCGTGGACCCCGCCTGGCGTTGTGACATCTGCAAGGTACTACAAACAACATTATTCGGCCACCCCAGCCCCCCATCATTGCTTCCCCTCAATTTACCCTACTCAAGACTATCCTCATAGTCTAACTCCTCGGGCTCCAACTACCCCAACCCCCTACTACAGGGGCGCTGACCGCTTTCTCCTCAAATCCCTGATAAAACCATCACCTCTCTCCTCCAGTTTAGGAAACTTGTAAAGACATGGCTGTTCAATCAATGAAATTATCTGCACTACTAGGAAACAAATGAATGGTCTAGCGCCGAGATGCCTCAGGGTATTCGCCGCGCTCTATAAATGTCAAAAATAAAATAAATAAATAAATAAATAAATAAATAAATTCATGGTCCTGCATCCTCGATGTCCCATGCCCCGTGCCCTGATGAGGGCCATGAGGTGTTGGGGCCAGCGAGACCGTTCGGGGCCTACTTATGCTGGCCGCGCCGGGCTCCCTCAACGGTACCGGGTATGGTGCGCGAGGCTCCACCCTCCTTTCACCTATGCACCTATGAGCCGCTCCCAGCTCTGTCAAGTCAGGCACCCGCTGCTGTTCTACCCCCAGCAACTGAAAAGTCAGGTCTGGTGTGCTGGGCCTAAATTCCTGAGCCCTCCTCCAACTCCTTGTCCCGCCTACCCCCATAGTACTAGCCGCCCAATGATGCTCCACGCTGCTGAGATCCGTTGCAACTCCCCCCAGGACCCATCCCCTTCCTCATTGTCACTCCATTCCCACCTCCCCTGTCTTCCCCGCACACCCGCCCCAATGCCCCTGGGTCCCCGTACATACCCAGAAACTCCACACCTGCCTGATCCCTGCGCCTCGCCTCCAGACCCAGAGACCCCCGTGCGCCATGTAGGCATCAATCTGTTCCCTCGTAGACAAGCCCCATACCTCCTCATTCCAAGAGGTAAATATGTCCAGGCCCTCCCAATCCCGACCCCCCACTCAAATCCCTGCTCCTCTGGGACATCCTCCTCTTGCAGGACCCATCCGCCCTCCCCCATTGGCCCCCACACCGTACCTGCAAAATCCCCCGTCCCTCCCAACCCGTCCCCCCTCCCTGAGCATCCTCCCCCCCTCCTCTGGACCTTGCATGTTATCCCCCTGTACACCCCCTTCGACCCCTCCTGAAATCAGACCCAAAAAAGCCCCCTTGCACCCCACTACTCGGCAGGCTCTCAAGGAGATGGGAAGCCCCGCTGGTGTGCCCCCGAGTCCTCTCCCCCCCTCCCCGAACTCTCAACCTACCCCCAAGTCAGGAGCCACCTTGTTGAGCGTTACTTCCACCATGTTAAAGAGCAGTAGATATTTCAACACCCAGGCTATGTTACTGCAAAGCTAAATACTTTTATGGTCCCAAAGGCGAGACCGATTGCATTGCAAATGCTTGTTCCCTAAGCTGGCGCCCTTTTGTCAGCCTAGCACCAACACAAGGGTGCCAGCATTACATGCAGGATTGTTTTTGTGCAGGAAGGGACACCTTCCTATAAAAGATCCTGTAAACGTGTATTACTTGTATAAGGACGACGTTGCGTACTAGTGCGTTAGCTGACAAATGTAGTTTCGCCGCCATCCTAGAATGGCATTTAAACCCATAGCATGTGGAAGGCTAAAATGCATGTTGCATAATCAAATGTGTGTGTACAATTCACTTCAAATCCACATCCACCCACAAATGCAATGCACCACGTCTCCGCTGGCGCAATCATGTTCTCATGCATTGCTCTACACACCCATCCATAAGTAACGGGTGAACTGAAACTCCTCTTCGTGAATTCATATCTGGCTGGGCAGGAGTTGCTAATCCCAATTATCAGAGCTGTCCTAGTTTGGACATGCAAAAGAAACAGTACCCAACTTATGTTTTTCTTGCCCAGTTATAATAGGCCTAGGTCGAAATGGCTGGTTCTCATTTGCAGGAGTCTGGATACCAGAAATAATGAGGAGGCTTTTAGGATCCTTCAAACTAACCCTGCCCCTCCTTTGGTCTTCACGGAATCAAGATTGATTTTATGGTTTTTAAGAATCTGCATAACCTCTGTGCAAAATGAACCAGCTAGATTAAGTGAATGATTAATCTATTAGACAACATACTACACAGGTTATAATATGACCACCGTATAGTGCTATTTAGGGCCACTATAGTATTACATTATTATTTTATAAATTATCTAATTTTATAAATTCATTTATTTGAAATGTTTTTAACCTGACAGTTTTAAAGATTGGTTTGAATGTTTGATAAATTTTAATTTTCTATGTTTTTTTTTCCTTTTAAGTCGAAGTGTCTCTTTAATGGCATTATAAAACTGAAATAAAAAGTATTTTTATTGATTGGCTATTGATAGAATGGGAGGCCTTCAAATTAGTCCTTAGAGGTATATGCATTACCAATACATACAGGACTAGAAAAGTATTATAGAGATAACTAACTAATGTAACATGAAAATGATAGAGCACTGGAAGTACAACTAGCGCAGGGAGTGAGTGATATTGATAAATTAAGAGCCATGAAAAAACAATACTACCAAAGAAATACTATCAAATGCTGTACAAAACAGAGGGTACGTTGTATGCATTACAAAATATGCATGACTAAACCAAATAATGGGGGGTAAACATGGAAGGCTGTTGGCAGGCTGTTGAATTTTGAGATTCAACATGCACCTATCACTAAACTTTACGATGGTACGGGACGAGAAAGACACATGCAACAAAATATCAATCAAGCCTTTCATGCATATCATGTGCAGCTATACAGGGATGAGATGAAGGAGAACAATTCTGAAAACATTTGGGGGCATATTATCAACAGACAGCAATAACTATCGATAAGCGTGCTTAGCGCGATTTGAAATATCGTCAGCTATCACTGGATTACATCGCCTAGTTAGCGCGTTATCATCAACGCTTAACTCCAAAGCAATAAAAAATCCAGCAATAGCAGTGAAATGCCTGAATATCGCTGGAAATCCAGCGATAAAAAAGCAGCGTTAGGAAAATCGTTGATAATAAGCCATGGTGGACTTATTCTGACAATCCACCTCCCATTGACAAGATGGCTACGTCAGGTTTCAATCAGGCGTTCAAATACCAGCGATAATCACGGTTAGCGCTACTTTTATTATCGCTATGCGGGTCCGGGGCCAGATTATTAATAGAGGGAACTTAAGTTAGCAACAGTTTTCATGTTATTTCAGTGAGGAACACCTACTTTGCATATCATTAGCAATAAATATCGCTGACGTGCAAAGCGGCAGGATAAACAGCAGCTATCGCAAGGATACTAGCGCTAACGCATGTTAGCGAGTCCTTGGTGATAGTGCAATAGGAAAATTGCCACTTTCCCGGCGATATGTGCCAAAAAAGCGGCGAAACTTTCCTTGATAATATGCCCCTTGGTTCCTAAGCAAAGCAGAGGGAGATGCTGAAAGGCACATTAATATTTCAATAGATAAGGAAACCCATTAAGAAACAAGCCAGAAGGAAAACACCCAGAACAGATGGGGTCTCCATCTAATTTTATCGAACATATATAAATATATGGGCACCCAAACTGCCCGAACTAAATATGGTTACAACTCAAAAGGGTCACTTACCTGCCACCACTAAGGAGGCCTTAACATCATTTCTCAAAAAGGGGAGGGACGAGGGTGAGAAAGGTTCATACAGACCACTATTTGTATTGAATTTAAATTACAAGAGTCTAACCAAGACCCGCACAAATAGATTGATACCAATTCCGCCAGATATCACTAACACAGCTCAGACTGGATTTGTAGTGGGTCGTAACATTTCCTCATATATTAAAACGCTGTTTTATATTCTGGATCAAGCTTCAACAATCACAGAGAATCCAGCCGTAATGTTGATTGACCTAAAAAAGGCTTTCAAAACTGTGCGCTGAAGCTATATGAGGCAAGTCTTTCAAAGGATACAAATGGGATGAAATAGGACTAAATGGCTCCAGGTATTGTAAACTGAGCTGACAGCTAGAATGAGAACGGAGCTGGTGAGTTATGCTGATCTGTAGGAGCAGTCTCACAACGGAGATTCTCTGTGACAATCCTACCACCTGTGGAAACTTTAGTGGGGTATGACTGGGTGTGGTTCTCTTACATGATCTTCCTCACTTTAATCTGACCTCCTTTATTGAGGAGTACTTCAATCTAGGCTGCGGGTGGGTTTGGTGGCTTCTTTGTAGTGAATTGGGTTGGATCTTCTTAAACTCATTTGTCTCTTTGATGGAGGCTACCACAGGTTTCATGTGTATAGTATTTAAATCCTGTTGCCTATTTGTTGTGTGTTTCTGCTGGATGACAAATGAGGTGTGACCATCAGCATTCCATACTCATCTTTAATGGATGCATTTGTGTTGACTTGAAAGTTCAGTAGGCAGTAAATGATGTGGGTTGGGTAGTTGGAGACTACCACCTGTGTGGGTAATTAAGCTGGCTAAAAAGTGAAGGCTAGTAATATGCTGAAGAGTAGAAGAAAGGCTTTTTTTTAGGACTGAGATGGGTTTTATTAGGGAAAGCTTTGAGTTTGGTCTGAACAAGAGTGTTCCCCAGGACGTTTTAAAAGCTTGTATGCAAAACACAAGCAGGTAGATTTAGCAAGATTTTTCATTGGAGTTGCATCACCTTTGTGACACAGCTACGACACAAAATAATGTTTTTATTGACTAAGTTTAATAAATATAAAGTAACGGAAAGCAGCGCATAACATTAGAAAGTTGCTCCATAAGTGGAGCATGGCATTTCAGAGAGTTTGGCTCATCCTCTGTTTTAGAAAGACCTGTAAACTTACTTTTCAGCCTAGAAATACATAAAAATGCTATGCCCTCCACAATGAGGCGTGACCAGGAGAAATATCTTTACTTATCCTCATCATTTCCTATTTTCAAGTGTGCCACATTTTTTAGGACACTTAGAAAGAGGAGAATGTTGTTAAGGATTGTTTTTGTGCAGGAAAGTACTATCACTAGCTATCACTAGGAGACAGCAGAAATGTACTATATCTTAGTCAATGAGGCGCTTTTTTGCTGTCCCTCTTTCACCCAGCACAGCAACCTTGCTTGCTGCCCAGCATTGTGTGAAAACATAGTAAATCTGCTCTCAGCTGTTTTAAAACTGTTCCTAAAAGTTTGGTTGATCTATCTCAACAAGTGTTCCTATCTACTTCCATTTATGGTCTCACGCAGAGTGAGATGTCAGGACTCAAACTTCTTTGTTGACATGATCTTTGATTTTACTGCTCATGCATCCACATTGCGTTTAATATATTTGTGTATTAATGTAGCTGAAAGCAAATTTTTTATTCAGAAACACATGCTATATTTAGCATTGATTGTACAACATATAGGGGCAGACATACTAAGATTTTGCATCTGGGTAGCTAGGCGCGGCCCTTGCAGGTAACAGCGGTGGGGCCGGGTGGGGGGGATTTCAAGGGACGATGCACAAGAAAAATTAAATAAATAATATATTTTCCATATGCATCGTCCGTCAAACCCCCTCCCCTACCGGGCCCCACAACCCACCGCTGTTAGGTGCACGGGCCGCGGCTCGGGTAGCATCACTTTTATGGCATAGCCCAGCAAAAATTTTTTTTGCTATGTATTAACCCAAACAAAGTTACTTTGCATCTGGGAGGTGTTTCATGGGTGGAGCATGCATTCAACCATGGATTTTGACTCAATCCCAGAATTATTATGGTCAGTAAACCTGGGATTGCGCAACGGGCCCCCAAACCCAATCGCCGCCAGCCTTTCCATGGCAGCATCGCCGCCATGGAAAGGCCTTTGTTTACCCACATCCTAATTTGGTGGACAGTGCCTGCTAGGCATCACCACCATTTTAGGTGCCCTGCACCCTCCACCAGGCAATCAGGATGATTGCCTTTGGCGGTGAAGCGGCGGACAGACTTTGTGTCTGCCACAGAAACCACCGATATCCTAATTGGGCGGTGAGTAAAATGCTTAGTGATGCCGGAAGGACCGCCACCGCCGGCCAGGCCATGGTGGTCCTTCTGCCATCCTAATGACCCCCTAAGACACTAAATCACATCTGTGTCTGGAAATGGATTAAAAAAAAGAGTTTGAGATTTTCAAAATGTCTCCCAAAATTGACAAGCTGCAGCTGTACATCAGTGTGGAGAAGCCCAGTACAACTTCTGCCTGTAGTGACCAGGACTGGGCAGCCAGGTCTGCTTCCTTCTTGCTGGGTGGGGGGACATCATGCAGGAGAATCAAGACCTCTTGCCCTGGAGCCAGGTGCACCAGCATCTGCCTGCCAGTACCAGAGGAACATATGAGTAGGAGGAGAATGTCTGAAGGGAGCGTGGTTCAGTGAGGATCCTGTTGAGTGGATCCCCTGAAGCAGAGTGTGAGATTCTGGCTCACATCAAGACCACCACGCAGATCGGACTGTCCACTCATGTGCTTTTGTCAGTAAATCTCGTATGACGGGTCTGACTGCATTTTTGTGGCTGAAGCAGTCTGTTGCCCTGTACAGTGTTATGGCCAAGAGGGACTGTTGCCATGCCTGTTGTTATTCATGACCCTGAACGCCAATGAAGAGTGAGGGCCATGGCTCTGGTGCACCATTGTGCATTCTTGTGGACATTATTGTGGGCCATCTCCCTGTGCAATTTTGTGACCAGGAGAGCCATCACCTTACGTGGTGCTGTTTGTGACCCCCATATGTCAGGTGTTGGGCTGCAGTGAAGAGAGAGGCTGGTTGTCCTGGGGCAGGGTGTGACAATGAAGCATAACCTGTTGCGACAGTTGCAATTACAGCATTAACTCAACCACCAGAACCCAGAAGCACTAGAGGCCAGCCAGCGGACTCAGGAAGACTTACCGTATGACCAGCACAGTGACGTGGACGCCTGCCACCTACTCCACAGCATCCAGACTTCAACTCACAGTCAGACCGCTGACATGCACCAGGGCTTTCTGTATAATAACTCCAGCGGGATGAGTAAGCGTGCTTTCCATACATTATTGTTTGTGAGCCATATAGGTTTACCAGTAAAATTGCATTTCTGTTGCAAATTTAGTGGCCATTTCTAAAGGCCTTTTCAATTCAAAATGTATTTGCTGTAAATAACACTATGCTATCGCTCTATGGATTAGTTATATTTTTGAGACAATATGCCCCCACCATGCACCACTAGGAACACACTCTTGCCATTTTCTTACTGTAGGGTGTGGCTCATTTGCTACATTTGTTCCTCGTTTGACCCCTGACTTTTTAACACTCCCTATGAATTCAGGGATGTAACAATTATGGCAGCACCCATCACAATGAAAATTGTTTCAGCACCTTCGCAATTAGAGAAAATAGCCGAGCCCATCTATAGAGAATAGCTGAACCAAACTAGCACCCCTTTTGAGCACCAGTGACTTCAGAACATTGGCCCCTTGGTGAAATCACAAGCAAACCCAAATTAACCTGTGCTTTTAACCCTCTTGTAGCTTGGCACAAAAGCAGTGAAGCTTAACTTATAGGCAATGTGTAAAGTGTTTATGCAGAACTTCAATCAGCAAGCAAATGAAAGCACAACACAAGAAAAATCCCACTCAAACTTTGAAAAATAGTGTAAAATGTAAGAAATTATTTGACAACCAAACAACAAAAATGCATTTAGTAAAACTGGAGATCTGCAGTATTAAAGATTTAGGTAGATATAGTGCTTAAAAGCACAAAGCGCCAACTGACGTTCTCTTGACATGCCAGACCAGGACATTGTCACAAGTTCAGGCTGTAAGCGATGGAGCACAGGCCAGGAAAAGAGACCAAGTTAGGCCAGCTGAACAAAGTACCTTGAATCTTTGTTGGGGAGTGATGTGAGGTATCGTGCTGAGGATGTGTTGTGTTGCACAGCGGAAGTTCCAATGAAGCCGTCAATGGGCTTGTGATGCGAGGTCCTGCATTGTCATTGAGGATGCTGTCAATGAAGGCTGGCGTTGGGGGATGTTTCAGCCAGCTATGGTTCTGAGGAGCTGCTAGCATCACGGAGCAGCATTTAAAATGTGGAGATGTGTCATGCTGCATTTGTTCTGCCCAAGAGACCACAGCTGGGCAGGCAGAGCACATTTAGGCCCATTTCCAAGAGTCCAGAAATGGGGTGGCACCACTTAGGGGACAAGACTCACAGCAGACAGTGTCCCGGTGCTGGGTTCAGGGTGGTTGGAGCTATCCGTGAAAATTTGATCAGAAGGCCAGCCAGATAGCCCTTGGAGTCACTCTGGTGGTCCTGAATTCAAGATGCAAGTCTGGTCCTTTTCATTTAGACATCAGGGCAGCAGGGCAGAAGAGTAGCAGTCCATCTTGCAGCAGAGCAGCACATCAATCCTTTCGAGCCTTCCAGAGTCCCAGAGGTGTAATAAAGAGTTGTGTCCGAGGGTCCAATATTTACATTTGGTGCCAGCTTTGAAATAGCCGAAGGGTCTGGAGGTTTCAAACCCCAGGGGTATTGGAATTTCATTCCTCCTGCTCAGGTTTGTCTGGTGACACAAAATACTATTGTAAAACCCTTTATGAGTGTGCTCAGTCAGTGCCTTTGTGATGTGCAAGTGTAACAGGTGACAGCTCCTCTCCCCTATCAAGTCAGAGATAGTCCATCCTGCTAACACCTATTCCCCCTTTGTCTGGGAGTAATACACAAAGATCAAATGCCGGCTGCACCCAGTGCTTAATGTGAGACATTGGTACCCAGTGCGTAGCACCAACAGCATCAACTCCGGAGCTTCTCATGAGCACCAGCTAATTTATGATAAGCATGGGGAGATTAAATGATTTTCTCAGAAGCACAGGATGTTGAGCTGATGGCGAGTTTCAAACCTTGTTCCCTAGCTACGAAATCGGCAACTCTGGCTGTTATGCCACATCCCCTTCCCCACTTTAATGGTTAGTAGTTCTGTTTTAGGTGATGCTAACAGGAGAAATGGGCTGGTGCAAGATGCCTCCCTACTAGAACTGCAGCACTTATTTTTTTTCACAAATTAACCACTGCTTGCACCTAATAATTTGATCAAGGATACAGATTGCAGGCACCAAATGGCTGCAACTAGAAAATGCTAACTTTCTAAAAGGGCCATTTTCAGAATTATGGCTTACAATTTTACTTCACCATTAAAGAGGATTTTAAATTACAATTCTTTAGATACCAAACTTGATATTCCTACCTGACCCCAATTGAAAGTTACCACTTATTAAATGTAATAAGGTAACCAAATGTTATTCCAGTCGTAAGGTAGGCCTTGCAGCAGTAAAAAATGAATTTAAGAAATTTTGACCAGGTCATGTAAAAGATAAAAGTATATGTCTAACCTTTTTAAATACACTGCTCCCTGCCCTATGGGCTGCTTAGAGCCTACCCTAGGGATGACGTATATGTATTAAAAAGGAAGGTTTAGGCCTGGCAAAAGGTTCATTTTACCGGTCGACATGTCAGTTTAAAACTGCATTCACTGGCTGCAATCGCAAGCCTCAGACATGTTTAAAAGACTTCTTAAGTCAGTGCGCAATAAGTGCTACTGTCCCACTAGCAGTAATTCATTTACAGGTAGTTCCACCTTTGTAAGGACTCCCAATTAAATTAAATGTACTAATGGGGAGTAAGGCAATCTTACCATGTTTTAGGGAGTGAGAACATACACTTTAACACTGGTCAGCAGTGGTAAAGGGCACAGAGTCCCAAGGCCAACAAAACAGAGATAAGCAAAAATTGAATAATAAGGCAAAAACTTTGGGGGAAGAATATCCTAAGGCTGACAGATCTAACATAAAGGCAGCAGTTTCTGCCCCTCTATCCACATACTTGCAGGACCAGGAACTTGCAAAACCCTTATTAGGGAATTATTGATTGGTAGGTGATCCAGTCACAATTATCACAGCAATATGCACAACTCAGTGGCCCACTTCAATGACACAGTGGTCAAGAGAAATTAGATCAGCAAAAATATCGACAACCCAGAGAAGCATAAAACACTTACCATACGTTGGTATCATCACATAATTTTTTATTTATTTTACATCCAGATCGTGGGCTGAGGAGGGAATATTATTTTGTCTTTACTGTTGCCTCCGTTTGCTTATGAGTTCATGGCTTAATGATATTAGAAGCCACTTGCGCCCCAAAGTTAGCTTTCTTTCGAGGGACCAGAGCATAGCCTGGATAAGGGCACTTTCTTTCCCTTGTGTTTATTTCTTCCTCGATAGATACATAATAATGTTTTCTGCAATGCTTAGATTTGCTGTTTATGAGCTCTGTAGATAAAAAGTATAATTATAACTTAAATTAATGGTCCTCAATTTCTCAGCTTTGAAAGGATGAAATCAGTGCTGATCTTAACAGAATTCACTCAGACCACACAGATGACAGCAGCAGGCACTTAACTCTTTGCAGAACCTTGGCAAGTTGCTGCTTGCAAATAGTCAAAAAAAGTGAACTATAAGGCTTAAATTGGGAATCATAAATAAAATAGGGGGATTTGAGGTCTTCTTGGTACAGAAACATTAGACGTAATTTTGAGGGCCTTTAATATAAGAAGTACAAGACTTTATTTGAATGAGTTTGAGAGATAATAGGAAAAAAGTTGAACAATTTAAGGGAGAGATCATAGCAAGCCTCACTTTCAAAGATGTTGCTTGCCTACTTTGATGGCACACTTTAACATGCTTTTCTCATTGAGAAACTTACTGTCGCCACTTTCTCTCTATTCCAACAGTGGTAGATCTCAGGGTGAAGATCTTAGCCGGACTGTTGTTTTGTACCACTTTCTGATAAGGTGAGGCAGATATCTAACATTTGTTAAACCCACTGAGTGATTGAAAGTTGTACGGGCATGGGCCCCAGATGCAACGTATAGGCAGTAAGAATTTGTTGTTACCTTGGATGGATAGTGGTTGTAGGAGGAAGCAATAATAAGTCAGTTTTTAACATCTGGAGTGATTATAGTTTTCCTCTGATTGCAAGTGATTTATATCTTTTTTTAAAGCATAGTGTTATGCAATGCTGGTCAGACTATCAATCACACGATGTTGTGACTGCAAACTCTCCTCATAGACTTAGGGTCATATTTATGACCAAGTCACACAGTGCAGCTCAGCAAGTCACCTTGCTGCCCTGCATGACAGGGAAAGGGCGGGAACGTGTTGTATTTAAGTCAATAAGGTGCATTCCTGCCTTTGTCCCTGCTCTGGTACCTTATGGCTGCCCAGCACCAACGCAGGCACCTTTGCATGATGGTGCAGGTGTGCCTGCGTTTAAAGGAGGACTTTTTGTGCAGGAAGGAGCACATTACTGCACAAAAGCATCCCTCTCACATAGAAAGAGGAAAAACGAGGAGAAATAAAGATATAGCTCCTTATTACCTCTCACGTGGGGAGGTGTATCTTTTTGGTGCATTCCCAGGTTTACTACACTTCCTGGTAAATATGTGAATGTGTCAAAAACCATGGGATTTGCATTGGAAGACCCACAAAACCTCCATGCAATCGCGTCCTTGCCACAGAGTAATACGACACAGCGATTAGCAGTGCGCTGCATTTTATGAAGACACTCAAGGCCACGCAAGTTGGTCTTGCGTGACTACATTAATCTCATTTTGAAGTTGTGTCACTCTTGCACCATTCAATGCAAATGTTTTAAAGCAAATCCTGATGATTTAACGTGTATTGTGCCGTACATGTACTTATGCCAGTGATTCTGCTAAAGAAAATTGGAAACAGATACTAAAAGCATAAAACTGCAAATGGTATTTATAATTAGCATTCTGTAAGTAATCATTTTGCTTTCAATAAACAGACGGTGCTGTTAAACGTAACTCCCAGCTGCATTATACTGTTGATTACATTCACCTAGATTGTACAATTTTAATGTGTCAGTCAACATACTTTAATTTTCCCCATCACAGTTTATTTCTCTGCTGCTTTTTATTTGTTGGTTTTGTTTGCTTTTCTAATTTCCCCATCAATGTGTGCTTTTCCAGATGCAGCCTAACAGATAACTCCTGCCAACTACTTCCAAATACTTTTCACAGTCCCAAAACGAAAATGCCTTTATGGACCAGGGAGCATAATAGATCCCTTTAGTAAATCTTCGAGCAGAGGAAAGTGCTTTAGTACCACATTATGGACAAGCCAGAGCACATTTCAGAAATCTGGCTGTTTTTACCTCCAAGGCATTAACAGGAAGCGAGCACTTGCTTTTCAAAATGACCAACCCTTTAACTAAACACTGTGGATCCCAGGCATGCACAAAAATGTTATTTTTCATTTTTGTACTTGTGTGTGTCTGGTAATTAATTAACAAGGATGCTTGCTCGATATAAACGTGGCAAATGCATAGGCGTCTACCATCCCCAAGGTTCCTTCGCACCCAAGTTGTTGCAAAGGCAAATGTTGCAGACTAGATTAGTCGCTTAGGCCACCAAATTACAACAAAGCCAGTTAGAGGTAATTGATTATGAGAGGCAATTCAATGACAATCACTTCTAAAAGAAAAATGTTCTCAGTTTATGGGTATCACTGAGAGTCACTGGGGGGTAACATGTGCTTTACTGTTAATTTCTAGATGCACTTATTTTACATAAAATCATTTTTAAAGCCAGTCTAGGAGAGTTTGCCGACAGGAATTTCTACGTTCAGATTTCTGAACACATACTATATTAAAACCAAAACTCTATGTTCCAGTACGCTGTGTGATGTTGGCTAACACTATGCAGGGCAGAAAATGTAACGCATGGCCTGTGGGCACCTATAACTTGTAGCTTGCATGGTTGAATATCAGCAATACATCTGGCAGGCTTCTAGTGCCACTCCTGACAAAACAGATGCAAATCAGAATGTAATTTTTTTTTCTCTGCTGCTAAGAAGTAGATTCACACAGCTCTTGTCTTTGCGCCAAGTTCCTGCTCGACCTTCCAGCCTGTGTCTGACTTTCTACTAAACCGTCAAAGCTATTGAGCGAAGTACCAAAACTTACTTACCTGTAGAGAGCCATCTGGGCTCTTCTAAATATTGTTGCAGTGCACGCACTCCTCGTGTGGGCGTGTCCTGAGGGGTTAAATAAACAACAGAAAACGGCTCAGGGTCTTCTGTCACAGATAGTCTAATGCAGTGGTGTGTCTCACTGAGCGCTGCGCTAGGCCCTTCAAAAGCCAGGGAGCGCCGCCTCACAATTGGCGACGAGGCCGGTAGCAGACCCCCACATCGCTGTGGTACCTGCAATGGCCTCCGGGGCACCTGTGCGCCATCCCAGGGTGCATGCACCTTCAACACCTCATCAGTCACTGACCTCTGGGCCTCCCCACATGGCCGGCAACAATCTCTCTGCAGCCTCCCCCAGTGCCTGCCTTCGGACCGGCATCTCCGCCTACACGCTGCTGCTGACAACGGGTGGTGCGAGGCTGCGAATGCTGAAGTGGCAGACAACATGCTTCAGGTGAGCGCACTGAGGCCCATTCTCAATTCTTTGGGTATATATTCTCAAGGGAAGGGCTAAAAGTGGAACCTAAGAAAGTGGAAGCCATCCGGTCGTCAAGTACCCCCACCACACCAACTGATGTCCGTAGTTTTCTAGGTATGGCCACTTACTGCAGCCGGTTGATACCGATATTCGCCTCACTGTCTGAGCTGCTGCCAGCCCTCACGTACAGTGGAAGCACCTGGGAATGAACCACTGCGGCTAACAAGACAGCACTGGTTGACAAGACTGTGACGGTCTACTTTCACCCAGGAAGGCGTACCAAACTGGTAGTAGATGCCAGCCCCATCAGCCTCAGGGCAGTCCTTCTCCAAGAAAGTACCGGAGATAGCTGGGCACCAGTTGCATATGCCATTCGAGCCCTGTCGGATACGGAAACAAGATATGCCAGATTTAAAGAGAAGTTCTTGCTATCAGGTGGGCGTGCCAACATTTTCACCTGTATCTCTATGGGCAAGAGTTCCAGGTGGTGATGGACCACAAGCTTCTACTTCCCCTGTTCGCAGGAATGTCGAGACTGGCACCCCCCCAGAATAGAAAGATGGGCAGTATAACTACAAGCCTACAGATTTAAAGTCATATTCCATCCTGGAGCTCACAACCCAGATTTTCTTTCAAAGGCACCCAATAGTGACTGATGAGCAGCGCACACCCCAAATGTAGAATGCATTGAAGCGTTTGTCAGAATGATAACTCAGGAAGCCTGTCCCAAAACTGTGACACTCAAAGAGATAGGGCTAGCCACGACCAAGGAACAGGGAGAAGATGCCGAAAAAGCCTTGCATCATTTCCTATATGCCTATAGACAGACTCCCCACAGCACCACTTGCTGTGCACCCTCTCACCTACTCTTCAGGTGAGGCCCGCGAGACAGCATCCCGACGACCCCACCTGGAGGTCTCTTGGAAGAGATGATGTGGCAGTACAAGCCCGGAGAGATGTGATAAATCAGAAGGTAAGTTTCGCCAGGAGCACTAGGACGCTGTCAGTGAAAGTAGGAGACCATGTACCAGTCAAAAACAGACATCCAGGTTGGAAATTTTAGACCCCGTACGAGCCGGAGATGTGGAAAGTAATCCATGTTCAAGGGACGATGGTCTCTGCAAGAAGAGGCCTGCAAGTGGTCACCAGAAATGTGGCATGGTTCAAGAGAGCATATGAACACTGCACAGACCCAGAAGAAGTCGATGAGTCAGAAGAGACTGGAGATCACCTCAACAACAGTCCACAAGGATCACCAATTCCTGATCAAGCCCTGTACAGGCCCAAAGCGAGTGCGGCTGCGCCGACCCCTGAGAATCTTAACCAATGCACCATGACCACACCTGCGCCAAGCACACAGGCCAAAGCAGGGGCCAGTTCCAGATCCCGGAGTCAGAAGTATGATCTCCAGCCGAACCCTGCTCCAAGCCAAAGATTCAGAGACTTTGTGTGCTCATCCCCCTGAGGGTATGACAGGTGATGGACATGTGCTAAAGAAAAGGAGGGATTAGAGAGCCATACAGGCTCTTCTAAACATTGTTACAGTGCACGCACTCCTTGAGGAGGGTGCATCCCTAGGGGCTATATAAACGACAGAAGACCGCTCGACTACCTACCGCCACAGATAGTCTAATGCAGTGGTGTGTCTTTCATTGAGCACTGCACATAGCCCTGCACGACCCAGGATGCACTGGGTCACATTACCTACGTATATTACTTTCATTATATTTTGTATCTCGATAATTAGGTCTCATTGTTGTGACCCTCCAAATGTTTTTTACTTGATATTCCTGTGAAATTCCTCAAGAAAGAAATTAAATTGATACATGCACCACCCTGATTACATGTCGGTAAAATTTCTATATCTGGTTCCTGAGAGTGCTTTAGATTTTAAATAGCATAAGTGCTGGCTCCAAAACATGGCCATTGAAAAATAGCAATTTAGTGGACTAATAACTCAGTCTAGTTAAAGTGAACTATACATCTGCTGATGCTGGTAAGAAGAATAACCGTTCCTTAATGTCCCTCAAATTGTGATCTTGCAGGGTATTGATGGTTTAACAAAATAGTTTGCTATACACTGAAATGAAATGTCATGAAATCAGGTTAGAAAAACAAAAAATAAGTAGTTACTTATGGTAGCATTGCAGCTTTCCCATCCATTGATGTATGCTTACTGTACTAGTCTAGACAGAGCCTTATACAATTCAGTATTGGACCTGCTCCAATAAAGCCAGTCCAGCTCAAACTGCCACACCAGTTCCATTAGATATGGAAACACAAGCAATTCCAAACTGATTTCAGCTTTTTGGGCCTCATCAGTGAGGTTCAGCTTGAATCCAATGGCAGTGTGAGCACGGGAACCTACATGTGGGCATACCCATTGTTGTATGTTTCTTGCATGGCCCATTGTGATTTTCTCTGTGTTAGACTAATTGTGCACGTTGTAGGCCACATTTATTTTGTACACGTTACTACATAACACGCTTGCCTTTGTGCCACATTGTATTGTCACTCAAAACATGCACATGTTTTCGAATGTTATTCTTTTCCTGGGATTTAGTCAGAACATCCTAGACAAGGTCAAACAACTTTGCCCCTTGTTATTCTCTTGGGTCAAACACTAGAACCTAGACATAACAAGAGAATGCACCTGCTGTTTTTTACCACAGATATCTTGTCATATAACTGAGGACAGGGGTTCTGTAAAAAGACACACTGAGCCAAGGTCCTGAAGCAAGAGTGCTGTGTCAACTGAGATGTAGAGCATCCTCCTATGTATGCAAGGGTATGGGGTCTGCTACTAATCACAGAGCTCTATAATATATAATGATTTAGCTTCAGTAAAAATGGAGGGGGTTTAGTCTAATCTGTCTCATAACATGACAGGGCTTTTTATGGTATATGGTTTGTGTTTCATGCTAATGATATTTTTGATAGGCATTTGTTGTCTGATTGTGGCACAAATATTGCATCTTAGAGCACAATAGTTTAAATAACATTGTAAACTTCCTTTGTGTCGCTTTGTTACCTTATTGTGGACAAGTATGAGTGAGAGAGTGAAAGGGTGTGTCCTGCTACTGTGATCCCTGGGAGGGTCGACAGTGTTGTGTTCTGGGGTGCCAAATCACTTGTTTCTCCGGAAAGGTTTGGAGGGCAAGTGAGGCACTATAGCTAGTCAGACACAGGCTCATAGATACTGAGGTGGTAAGGTAACTCAGTCCCTACTTGCTGATGTTCCATGATTCCAAGCATAGTCCTGTTTCTGAGCAGAATACCTGCAACACTGTCGAATATGCATTATGTATTACAACAGAGTGATAAGATGCAAAGTTAAAGCATTGAACGGTGAAGTGGTACTGTGTTTTGACCATCCTTCGAAGGAGTTAAAGGGGCAGTGTGTTAAGCCCAATGTTTTAGGGGGGTGTGTTACACCCTAGTGATATGTGTCAATCCTTCCTAAGGAGTTAAGGATTTGGGGGCAGTGAGTTAAGCCAAATATTTTAGGGGGTATGTTGCTACACCCCATTGCAGTACAAGGTAGGTGAAGCCCTAGTCCTGCTTAAATTAAAGGTAAAGGGGCTTTAAAGAATGATAAAGGTGGTACATGGTTACACCCTAATGTCGAAGAGTGTGAAAGAAGCCCTGGTCCTGTTTTAGTTGTGGAGGGTAACAGGCTGGTCCTGTTTGAGTGTATGTGTTGTGGAGGGAATCGGCAGTTTGGGTTCCCTGATTGATGAGCAAGGAAGTTTCGAGTTATCTGTACACTTGTATTGTAAAATTGTGGGACGTTTTTACTGCTTGTGGAATTTACAATCTTACATCCCATTGGAGATGTGATGTAATCTACTGTTGAGATTACATTCTCCCCATTGATGTTTATTGCCGTTCTCTTCCATGCTGCTCTGCCAGTGTGTGAGGTCATTAAAATGTTGAGAGTGTTTGTGTTTGGATGAATTCAAGTTTGAGTGGATAGGCTGAGCAGCAAAGATGATGCTCCTAGCGGGGATTTACTTGTAATATGTATCCAAGTTAAATAAACCTATATTCATAACCTACAAAGATCAATCTTCATTGTAACAGTATTCATGTTGCATTTTTGTCCATTACCTTCCGTGGGTACCAGGCCTAGCCACACAAGTGAGGTACCTTTTATATATCTGGAGACTTGGGGGAATGATGGGTAGAAAGTAATATGGGGCTGCCCATAGATTCCAGAACATTTCATCAGAAAAGTGTGAGGAAAATATGTTTTGTTAGTCAAAGTTTGAAATTTGCAAGGGATTCTGAGTAGAAAAAACTGGTGAAAGAAACACAAGTCACCCCACACTGGATCCTACTGGGTGTCTTGTTTTCACAAATGTACAGGTTTGCTAGGTTTCCCTAGGTGTATGATGAGCTAGGTCCCAAATACACAGCTACCCACATTACAGAAAAAAGTCAGTTTTGAGTAAAAAGGTTGATGTGCCCATGTTGTGTTTTGGCTTTTTTTCTGCCGCGGGAAATAGGTCTACCTATAAAAGTACGGTATCATTTAATTAGAAGATGGGGGAGCATAGAACAGTAGAAAACATTCGTTATTACCAGTTTAATTTCACTTAAATTATGTCTTCCAAATGTAAGCCATTATGTAAGACATTTTCAAAAATACACTCTAAATCATGTTAGTATAGGTACTCACAAGTTCACAGATGTAGAAATAACTACTGCTCCTAAACTCTGCATAATATGTCCATTTCAGAAATACATAGGATTCCTTGCCTATTTTTCATTCTACATTTTAAACCTTACGAATTGGTCTATACTTGGTACACAATGAAAAACCATTGTACGGTGCCACTCGGTTGATGGATCTGGTTACCCTGGGTTCTTGGAGAACCTACAGACCCTATATATCCCCACAACCAGTGGGATCGAGCGGACATAATGGTATATTGCTTTTGTAAATCAGACATGCCTATTTTGTCCTACCCATTTTCAAGATTTCCTTATTTCAACATTTAGGGCCCGATTATGAATTTAGGCGGTCTGGCGCTTGGTTACCCTTCCCCCGCACTGCCGCACTTGAGATGTGGCCGCCCTCCAGATTAGGAGGTTTATCCTGTCTGGATAGATTTTTTATGGCATTCCCAATGCAGTCCCTCAAAGAACGGGCACTGCAGTGGGAACGCCAAAAACTGTTCCTGCATGGCATGACCTGAAAAGTCCATGCCAGAACTGTTGTTCATGCACACAAGGGGGCACACGTTGTGGCCCCTGTTGTGACCCCTGTGTGCATCCACAGTGCGCAGAGGTAACAAGGGGCCCTGTAGAGCCCCCTTTGTTTTCTTTCTCCCAGGGTTTTCATGGAGGAAGAACCTCCATGAAAACCCTGCCAAAGAGGATAGCGTGGTCCGCCAAGTATATGGATGCATCTACACCACCGCAACCCTGCCAGGGAACACAGGTTCCCTGGCAGGTGTAGTGGGCATGTGGCAGTCCCACCACCCTTCTCTTAATAGGGCGTGGGGAGGCCGCAACTACTGCACCCCAGCGAGTCAGGCGGTCCTCTGACTGCCAGACTCGTAATCAGCCCCTTAGTGTCTTTGGGAAAATCTTGAGGGATCTACACATATGAAGCGTTGCGGAATTCGGTAGTTTGTCTACTTTTCATAAATCTATAGTTTCTTTGACCAGCCATTGGTTTCACACAGGTTTCACCACAAACTGGAAGTAGGTTGAGAGCTTAAAATAGGAAACATGGACTACCTCTATGAAAAATGGCAAATCTGTGGTAAAAAGTAGTTTTTTTATTCAGCTCTACATCTCCCTGAAAGTTGGGATGTCGGTGAATTTTGCGCATTAAACATTTAGTTGCTGATATT
Organism: Lissotriton helveticus; assembly: GCF_964261635.1. NCBI lineage: Eukaryota > Metazoa > Chordata > Amphibia > Caudata > Salamandridae > Lissotriton > Lissotriton helveticus. The sequence goes on along the minus strand of NC_136059.1, from coordinate 709,519,798 downwards.
TTGAGAAAAAAATGGACACTTTTATCCAGAACACTTTTGTCACTTTTTCCCCCAAAACTCAAAATTTAGCTATATTTTGCACATTTCCTTAGTATCCTACAGGGCAATCAACAAACCCTGGGTACCTTTTGAATCCCCAAGATGCTGGAAAAAAGGGCACAAATTGGGCGTGGGTACCTCATGTTGATAAAAGGGCTGGGGAGGCCCAGCAGTTAAGGGGTTAAAATAAACTGTTGCAGAACTCCTAAATACCAAAGATATGGCAATCTCTAACAAACCTTTTCCTTATCTAACTTGATTCACTCAAGTTGTGTTCATCTATACAGCTTGCTGATACTAATAACGGGTGATGTGATGCAAGTAGATTGGCCTGAAAATGAACCACCTTCTGGACGACTTGTGGCTCACCATCACTTGTATCACTTCACCTTCCTGGCTACATCTCCAGATTTGACCCACTCTCTTTCTTTTTCCTGAAATGTGCTGCCAAGTTCCTCTCTGCTGTCCATTGCCAAAGTACATCTATGGTTATTGATCCCTTTTTCCAGTCTCAATTTATTGAATCCTGCTAGAACCATCATTACAAACTTACCTGAGGTGCAGTTCTAGAATAGAATGTACATGCTCTGAATTATCTATGGTAAACTTACTTCAAACAATCCATAGCCCGGTATGCTCTAATCTGAGCTGCCATAATGTGATTTATCACAATCAAACTGGTCCTAATAGGACTGGTTTTACTTAGCGGGGTACATCCTGGCCTAACATAAATTGACACTAACTAATGTAACAAAACCCCATTGCACCAATGTGTATCCAATACCTCTGTTCTTGACAGATTTAGCTAATTTCCCTTGCCCACTGGTTCATGTTATTCGACAGTCCGATAACAAAACTTTCTTCAACTAGAACTGGTTAAAGTTAATTGTATTGACATGATGATACTAGAGGAAATCAGATGTTTTGTTTCTATTTGATGTGATTGTAAAACTAATGCATTTTTATTGATGCTATTTTTTTTAATGACTAGTACTTCTGATGACAGTTTAACAATTGTTAATTTAAGTGTTTTTTCTTAATGCTGGGTCTAACCAGGGATTTAGCAATAGATGTACATTGGGGATCTAACCTGAGAATGCACCTTGCAAGAATGAACTCTTCATGCTTAGATATAACATAATATTAGCGCTCCCCATCTCTTCCAAAAGGCGCTGCGATAAGCGAGCGTAAGATTGTTGACCTGAGCCCTGAAATTAAACTTGACCCGTATTAAGATGAAGATAGAGAAGTTGAAGATATAAAGAAGGAGGAGTTGAAAATTTTACCTGGAAATGCAAAGATTGAAGGGAGCAAATTTGTTTTTATCCTCAAAATATAGTCAATAGGCTGGAGTGATCATTCCGGATTAACATTATCAATGCAAATGCCTATGTTCAGTTGCTTTAATAGTCAACAAATTGAACCATTTACAATTGTCCCTCCAATCACCTATACTTGTGGTAGAACGTTCCTTGGGATGAACTTAAAAGCTGGCTAACACAGTGCATCTCTAACCTTATTAACTCAAAGAAGGTCAATCCTGAGTCTTTCTTCATTTTGCTAGTGTTGGTACTTATTTGTTGTTTTCTGCTATATTTACCTCTACTAAATTACATCTCAGGGGGAACAGTAACTAAGGTCTAAAATGTAAAAAATCTATTTCAAAGTAATTAGACTGGAAAGAAAGAATCAAGAACATTCCAATTGGTCACCAATAGCTAAATGTCATTTAAGTAACTTTTGGTTCATTGTAGCTATAACCCTGGATAAAGATATAGTTAAAAAACTGATCCTGATTGATAAACCCCCCTGGCATATACATTTCAAGAAGCTGTCTCAGATCACCCACTCTTTTTGACATTTCTAAGCACAGCCCTATTTCGTTTAATTTGGAACAAATATTGATCATGGAAATTGTTATTATAATTACAAGTATGAATAATTCTCATGTCCAAGGTCTTAATGGCATACTGGTCACAGTATTGAAAATAGCATTTTAAATTTTGGCCAGGATCTTTAATCTCCGATTGATAACATTATATGTTTGCATATGCCTTGTGACAAATATGTTAAAAAACACAAAGTAAAACTGGATTTTGCTTTTGTTAATTTTAGTTGCCTATTTAACCATGTAGATCTACCTAAGTTATTGGAAAAAAGTATTCAGTATATTTAGGTGGGCATATGTACTCTTAGGATCTACTAATTAATTTGTAGCCACAATTCTAGTAAAACATTATCTGAAACAAAGCTTTGTACTATCACCATTACTTTTTTCACCCATTGTATCAGGACTTCTAAAGACAGAGACATTTCTACTTTAGTGTATGCAGATGATCTAGTTTTAATGGAGCTTACTCAAATGGTACCCCAGATATATTTAAATGCTTTATCTGCTTGTACTAAATCTCATAATCTGTTGGTCAAAGAAAGTAAACCCCAGAACATTATTATGTGGGCCCATGGACTGATAGCACCTTGCATATGACACCTTAATGATAATGCCTTGAGGTTGTAAAAACCTTTGTTTACTTGGGAGTTAATATGACTAGTAGCCTATCCTGATCTAGCCATCTTAAAATCAATCTTGTTGAGGCTAATTGTGTTGCCATGGGTGTGCTCCAACTCTTCATGGCTCAAGAGAATAGAGATGTTCTCTCTCTAATAAAAGTATACACCTCCAAAATCCCTTTAGTTGCCCTTTATGCTATTGGAGAACAACTTTGCACTTGTGTTGAAAAACTGAATAAATTAAAGTCATAGCTATGGAAGGCAAATTTTGGTGTACTGCATTCAACCTCAGATTACATTTTAAGACTTGAAAAAATATTGACAGACATATGTTATCAAGCATTTTCCCAAGTGAATCAATATTTGTATTATCTCACTGAGGCATGTGGACTCATTTTGAAATAGCTAATATTGAGTACACTTCCAAATGAATTTGAAGCAAATCATTTGTTTCAAAATTGGTCACCCTTTCAATAAGCCTCTGGATATTTCTATTAGCTCTGGGCAGAGCTCACAGAGCTGCACTCTGTGGAATTCTGCTGAGTTACAGAAAAACTCTGCCAATTTCTAAAGAATCCCACACGTAGGCGGAGTACAATAAAGCTATTCGCTACCATTAGGATTTAAGCCTACTCACCAATGTAAATTATCCCCTGGAGACAATAAAAATTTGCAAACTAGCCAGTTAAAGTGTAAAAGCTCCTGCAACAAAGAGAGTTGCAAAATGCTGAAACGTGTTATTTGCAGTGGCCATGCTCAATTTATTTGGGCGTCTGACAGTCAAGATGTACTAAAGACCAAGAAGATGAAGACTAAGCAGAAGAAACCGTATCCTGAAAACTTAGACTGAAGGCTCATTTCAAGCCATGGACAAAATGCGTGCAGCTGTTGTTACCTAAATATACTAGAGACAGTAGGGAATAGTGATAGCTTTGCGGCACAGTCACTCATCCTCTTCTCAAACAAGGAGAAATAAAATCAGGCGTGAAGGACCAGAAACAATTGTACATAAACCCTATATACCCACTCGGTACGACTTATGGTAAATATATGATGTTACATCGCTGTATTTACACCTCAATACCTTTCCAACAAATCTATGACAAAATATCGACTACAAAAATATCTACCTACCAAAATATCGCAACAAAAATATCGATAACAATAATATCGAGATCCTATCTCTAACAAGGTAAGTACAAAAATATCGAAAAAAATATATCGATGTCAAAAATATCGTTTTTTAGAAAATATTGTTTTATTTTAATAAAAAAACAATGTAATATTAACAAAATAATACTTATAAATGTGATAAACATGGTTAAAAATATATTACAATATTTAAAATTAATACATAATGTAATAAAAACGAATAATAATAAAGATATAATACATAGTTTATACTTCATTAATAATAACTCTAAAATAATTATTTTAATAACTTATAAATAAATGAAAATATAATAAATTACAAATAAATTTATATACATAAAATAATAATATAAATACCAATTAATAACAATGTTAAAGTAATAAAAAAAATTAAATACATTTTGGATAGCATACGGGTAAAAATTACTATTGCCACTCCAGAGAGTGCAACAGTAGGGAAAGTGTTGGATAGCATAGGGGTAACAATTACTATTCCCACTCCAGAGAGTGCAACAGTAGGGAAAGTGTTGGATAGCGTAGGGGTAACAATTACTATTCCCACTCCACAGAGTGCAACAGTAGGGAAAGTATTGGATAGCGTAGGGGTAACAATTACTATTCCCACTCCAGAGAGTGCAACAGTAGGTAAAGTGCTGGATAGCGTAGGGGTAAAAATTACTATTCCCACTCCAGAGAGTGCAACAGTAGGGAAAGTGTTGGATAGCGTAGGGGTAAAAATTACTATTCCCACTCCAGAGAGTGCAACAGTAAGGAAAGTGTTGGATAGCGTAGGGGTAACAATTACTATTCCAACTCCAGAGAGTGCAACAGTAGGGAAAGTGTTGGATAGCGTAGGGGTAAAAATTACTATTCCCACTCCAGAGAGTGCAACAGTAGGGAAAGTATTGGATAGCGTAGGGGTAAAAATTAATATTCCCACTCCAGAGAGTGCAACAGTAGGTAAAGTGCTGGATAGCGTAGGGGTAAAAATTACTATTCCCACTCCAGAGAGTGCAACAGTAGGGAAAGTGTTGGATAGAGTAGGGGTAAAAATTAATATTCCCACTCCAGAGAGTGCAACAGTAAGGAAAGTGTTGGATAGCGTAGGGGTAACAATTACTATTCCAACTCCAGAGAGTGCAACAGTAGGGAAAGTGTTGGATAGCGTAGGGGTAAAAATTACTATTCCTACTCCAGAGAGTGCAACAGTAGGGAAAGTGTTGGATAGCGTAGGGGTAAAAATTAATATTCCCACTCCAGAGAGTGCAACAGTAGGGAAAGTATTGGACAGCGTAGGGGTAAAAATTACTATTCCCACTCCAGAGAGAGCAATAGTAGGGAAAGTGTTGGATAGCGTAGAGGTAAAAAGTACTATTCCCACTCTGGAGAGTGCAACAGTAGGGAAAGTGTTGGATAGCGTAGGGGTAACAATTACTATTCCCACTCCAGAGAGTGTAACAGTAGGGAAAGTGTTGGATAGCGTAGGGGTAAAAATTATTATTCCCACTCCAGGGAGTGCAACAGTAGGGAAAGTGTTGGATAGCGTAGGGGTAAAAATTACTATTCCCACTCCAGAGAGTGCAACAGTAGAGAAAGTGTTGGATAGCGTAGAGGTAAAAATTACTATTCCCACTCTGGAGAGTGCAACAGTAGGGAAAGTGTTGGATAGCATAGGGGTAATAATTACTATTCCAACTCCAGAGAGTGCAACAATAGGGAAAGTGTTGGATAGCGTAGGGGTAACAATTACTATTCCAACTCCAGAGAGTGCAACAGTAGGGAAAGTGTTGGATAGCGTAGGGGTAAAAATAACAAACTTATAAATAAATTTATTTTTTTAAATAATAAAAATATGAACTATTAAATACATATAAACCATTTACAAATACCAATACATAATTATTAAAAACATGAATAGCAAAATATTTTTAACCAAAAAAAGTACTAAAAAATACCATATAATAATATTTAATTACCAATTAATAATTAATTAACAATTATATAATTAACAAAACAATTAATTAAAGAACATTACTTAATTACATTTACATTACTTCCCACCCTATTCCCCTATAAAGCCACAACCCGCTACAGAACATAATTATCAATTAATCACTTAATTAAAATTAATTACCAATTAATTACAAATAACTATCAATTAATTAAAATTAATTTATAATTCCTAATAATTAATAATTAATTTAACATAATTAAATTACTTCCCACCCTATTCCCCTATAAATCCACAACCCGCTACAGTACTAAAATACAAATGTTAATTAAATTACATAAAAATAAATTAAAAACATAATAAATACATAATAATATACACAAAAATAATTTAAAAATCGATATTAGTAACATCGAAATTATTAACATCGATATTACTGACATCGATATTTCAAACTTCGATATTACTAATATTGATATTAAATCTATCGATATTACTTACCTTCTATATTATGTCCCTTCGATATTTAAACTTCGATATAATTGTATATCGATATATAAATATTGATATTTTGTCTGCATACCCTTTCCAACACAGGCATTACAACGCAAGTCGGTACAATGACTTGCATTGAAGGCCGCTGGACTTAGGAATAGTATGATTTACTATTCCAACTCCAGTCTACGTACAGGGGAGGTGTTGGAATTGTAAATCATACTATTCCTTAGGTTAGAGCGCCATCTACTGCAAGTCATTGTAATGACCTTCATTGTAATAATCGCGTTGTAAAGGTATTGCGGTGTAAACACCACGATGTAACCAATGTTTCCCCTTATGGAAGCATAGTGAATGGCCTTATGACTAGATTATTATATTTAAAAATATGGCAGGCAGTGCGCCCCTTCACCTGTGGTTGTGGCAGCCAAGGCTGACTGGCCTGTGAAAAGCGATAGGTTGGCTGGGGCATGGTCAGTCACAAGGCTGGCACACATCTGATTCTACCCCAGCTCTCCCCTTCTTCTCAGAGCCAGATGCCTGTCTGGTTACCTCTCCCAGTTCCTGTCTAGGCTTACCTTCCTCTGGTGATCTGCTCATATACTTGGCTGGCAGTGGTTTAGTGCAAGCTTTTTTCAGAGCACCACTGAAAGTTGCATCCATACAGCGCTAACGTAGTGCAACACGTAATTGTGCAAATCCCAGTTCTCACCTCACTCCTGATATAGTGGTAAACATCACAAAGAGTGAATCAGCCCACCACTGAAGGAAGGCAGCGACCTGCAGCCTCAGATAAATATTATTGCTGGGGACCATACAGTTGTACGTAAAAACCATTGTAGCCAATAAACAACTGGCAAACACTTCCCCACCTAATCGAAAGCTAGTGTACAGTATTTGAAGCACCACAGCTACTACATATCTTGTTGTGTAGTTTCCACTAATAAGAAGGAACTGCAAGTTTATGGACAGCATAAACTCTGGATGGTGGCAGACTGATTCCGTGCACCCCTTTATTATATGTTGTCTCATAGACCAGCTAGCTCACAGTGCCACCATAAGCCCCATCAAACCTAGACAGGGAGTGAACAGTTCTTGCAACCAATGAATATGACAACCCTGTTCCCTCAGGAACCACAGTGGCAGACATAGAAACTTTCGCTCATGCACTAGTGCTCTCTTTTGCTCAGAGAAATATGCAAAGAAGACACAGAGGGACATTTCATTATTTATTGAAACAAAGTGGTTCTTGTATAGAATATATGTGCAGCAATTATCAATAGACAGAAGCAGATGAAAGTTATAATAAGCGTCAGGACAGTGAACAGAACTAAAAGTTCCACCATTGTGCTGATACAGTGTAAATATGCGTACAAAATAATATAACAATCTGGCGCACTCCCACAATGCAGACCCTAACATATGTGTCTAAGGTATATGTATATATTCTGCCAAGAAACCCCTTACTGGATGATTTAACCCCATTACGTGGTGGGTAAGAATGTAGGACCCCATCTTGGTCACGAACTGCACACCACTCATGGTGATGTCAGTTAGCTACTGGGCGAAAGCTTCAGCATGTAGAGACCTCTAGAAGGTGTAGTGTAGTTCCTATATTCCCAATAGGCTCTGTGCATTGGAATAGTGTATCCTGTAGTTTGGATGTGAAGTCAACTAGGTCTCTACCGAATATACTAGACTTAATTGTGTGTGTGCTAGCTAGCTCAGAGGTCACTAGAAACGTTCTCGAATGAACAAGAAGGGATTAGTTTCTGACAACTGCTTAAAACATGACAACTTTGTTTCCCAAGAATAAGAAATATATCTCTAGAGTCGCGGAAACAATAAATAAATATTTCACCCAGTCAATCGTGCATGCTTCGTTTCACCAGAAGTGCAGAGAAATAGAGAGACAGGCGTTTTCAATAAAATATATTTATTGAACAGTCTTCTTTCTCAAGCATAAGAACTGAACTGCTGCAATTGTAATACTTGCGATAAAGTACAAAGTGTACAGTACGAAGAGTATTATAAAATAATATTGTGAAAGCATGATATGGTTTCTAAGCCATAAAATACCTAAAATGCATAAAATACATACAGTGATAAATAAAGACTAAAAGTACTCAACTGGTGCTTCTAAAATACGCCTACCCCGGTGTTCCTAACCTAGGTCTAGTACAAGGGAAGAAGTAAGTAAGGTGTAGCCTAGTTTTAGTATTCTTTGTCAAGAATCGTTTCCAAGAATCAGCTCCGTACCTTAGTTTAGAATGAAGGAGGTCTTGTATCTCTCTCTCAGTACTCGATTTCCCAGCAACCCGCAAGGGTAGCCTGGAAACACTGGAGCTGGATTTCTCGGCAGGAGAAAGTACAGCGTCTCTCAGTGCGTCAGCTGGAGGGTCGGCTTCCTTCGGCACTTGCTGCAGCACGGCGCGTCGGGCAAGTAGATAGTCGAACTGCTCCAAACCACCGTGTGTTTGTTTGGACAAGTGTGGGCATATTTATACCTTGAAGGTGCTGAGTTTGACGTAAGATTGGACATAATAACCTCATTAGAGACTTAATTCTCTAAAAACTGCATGAGTTCTTGGATACATTAATATTCATGCAGGGGGAAGTCCCTGACTGGTGAAGGCAAGTTTTTCCAAGAAATCGTTGTAGATTTTCGGAACTAGTGGAAGTAGCCAAGCCGTATTAGGACTACTTTAGCTATGTCTTAATATGGTTATGATTTCTATGCCTATATAAGGATACAATATTTTATACCTATATAAGGGCATGAATCTGGAAAATTACACTAGGGTCCTAAAACGCTATACAGCACCCACTCCACGTATTATGTCTAATATTACTAAATCTATAAGCATAAAACATAACTAGAGCATGTGTTCATAATCCCACACAAAATACATGAAATACATCAAAACATGGTTTATACACTTACGTGAGTATTTGTCTTGCACACATTTTATAAGCAATAGCTGTCATTAAAGAATGCTTTCTAAACAATTTATGAAATGACATTCATGAAATGGCTCTAAATTTACAGAAGAAAAAAGTTGAGACCATTCCATAGCATAGTATATAAAATGCAAAATATTGTCTATAGGAAATATCAAATGAATTTCTTGTTCTCTAAGAATAGTTCTACTTCAAGCAGATTACTTTGTGCCAAGTGAAAAAAGTTATATTCTGGGATGGAGAGAAACATTTTCAAATGTAGATTGTAGAAACATAGAGTTCCCAAGTTAGAGGGTTTGTTTTGAAAAACCGAAGGCCGAATTTCAGAGTTCATGGAACGCTGTGTGCACTTTCAAAAGTTATTCTTGGTGTCGGGAGAAAACATCAAATCATCTAAGCTGGCAAAGAAACCGTCTACCACAGTTGGTGAAAGTGGAACTACTTCATCAAGTAGATCAAATGTGCAAAGATCTGAAGCATCGCCGTCAGCGTCATTCGCATTAGCAATGTTCGATGTAGATGGTACCTGTGTGCCTGTTGTTCCACGTACCTCACTAATAGCTGGATTCGCTGGTGAGATCTCAATGAATGCCGTCATCAGGATTGGCAGCCATTGGGAGCAACACGATGCATGAGTCGTTACCGGACCTAGCAAGGCGTCAACATCTGTTGGCAGTGCTGATGGAAGTGTAAGACAGTTGTCTAACACGCATTCTACTCCCCAAAGCAGTCATGGTAGAACAGGTAAGAATGAAAGTAACCAAGTGGTATTCAGATCTCCTAAATGAGCCAAGCCAAGAATCTGTGTAATTCTGTCAAGATACCGCAAGGCCAGGAGAGCCCGCTCCATTGTAATCTGGGTATCATCGGTGACTGGACTTGCCATATCGGAGCAGGAGAAAAAAAAAAAATAGAATTCCTGCTACGAGTCCCAAAAGTAGAGGCAGACCACCGAACACAGAGTGCACAAAATTTGGAAAAACGCAGAGGACTGCTTCGAATGGTGTTAACAGTCCTGAAAAGATCGTCTTAAATACATGTGCGATGCCACTGGTATCAGACATGTTTAAGATTTGACCTAACATTTCTGCGAAATGTACTGGGCAGTTTGTTGATAATAATGCATGCATCTCTGCTGAAGTCCTTGCAACTTGAAACTTGCAGATCATACGTTTCTCTAGACGAGGTCAGTGGCATAGTTTTTTGTAAAAGAATGGCTTTCATTCTGCTTAAAGTATCAATTCGTATAGAAGAGATATTCATTGAAGACCATAATGCCGTCTCCCTGTCTGCATTACTTTTTGGATACAATACTTGCATAAAACAAGTGTCCCTGGCCGACACACTAACAAGATAGGCTATTCCTGGCAACATGCCACAACAGCTGTGATCGTTGAGCATAACGTAGCACCCATTGGAAAGCTGTCTGAAAATCGAGTCTATCACGGCCGCTGGAGTACCGTGCAAGTGGCAAGAAAGGTTATTTGAAGAACCTTCGCAGGCTCCATGTAAATTAATACCTTCACATAAAAGTGCACCGCTTAGTGAGTTTTTACAATTTTCTGTACTAAGAAATACCTCCTTTCCCCCACTCCAACATTTGTGTGTGTATGATAAATTCCAGGTTGACTTTATGTATCCTTTATCCAACCTTTCATACAGACCTGCTGGTACAATACTGAAATTGGAAAATCGTCACTGGTATTGTGATGGTGCCATGTATTATCCATTCAACTACAGGTTTCTCAGAAACTGTCAATGGTAATCTTTCCAGTTTTTCAATGCTCAGCACCGTATAGTCTGATCCTCTTTGTGCCAGAGAGATTTGTTTATCTGTAAGGTTAAAGACAGTAAACAATGACGTGGTATTGATTAGACGCCACGGCACATAGCCTGAACGGAGATTTTGTAACGTCCAGCCTAGTAGCAATATAGAACGCAATTGAGACTGGCCATGTTGTAACATCAGCAAATCCTGTTCTATTATGTCAATGGCAGATGATACAATGCTGTCCAAAGAATAAATTCTGGAGGACAGAGTCGTTAACCTATTGTCCACTACAGAGAGTGCTTTCTCTAAATTAATACGATCAATTTCTCGTATTTTTTCTGCAGTTTCCATTTGTGTTATTTTCCAAGCTTCATTCTAAGCTGCATATATACCGGCATATATGAAACGTTTTTGACGTTGTTTACGAGGCCCAAGTAAGAAGTCTCGTAAGTCAATGCCTTCTTTAAGTAAAGTCAAGTGTTGTTTAATTTCTGTAGGTGTGGATTTCTGTAGCCAATCAAGGCATAGTTTTCCTACACTGTATGTGGTGACTATCCCTGGATGTTGTCCCTGGGAGTATCTTGGATCTGGCCTATTCATTTTGAACCCTTCTGTTTTGTTCATTAATCCATCTTGACAGTTATTCGTGTCTATGGGCCAGATTAACCATTGTTTCCATTCAGGACCTGTTATGTTGTGTTTTAAAATCTGTTTTACGTCTCATCTGTAGTGTTATTACTGTCAGGTGTGGGTTTAGGTATGGACGGTTTGTTTAAATCTTTTATCTTGGCTAAGCCAAGACATGATGTTTGTTGAACGGTGTCATTCAAAAATATGATTTGTTCTGGTATAATGCAGGCTCTGACCAAGGCTTCTAAACCCTGCACCTGCCATTCTTTTGTGCCCCAGACAGTTTTTGTCTCAATGTTGTCTCTCCAAAAGTTGTACCCTAATGTAGATAGCTGAGCATAAAAGTTTGCGGAATAAATTTGTTTAGTATTGTTCAACATGTTTTTCATTCCTGTCTTATTCACATTTTTGAAATAACACATTTCTGGGTTTGTGACATTAAAGCCTGTAAAGTATGGAAATTTGTCATCAAATGTTTTAGAGCTGCCTTTTGGCGCTGTTGGACAATGTTCGCAATGATTGTAAGTAAAAACATGTCTAGGATTTACAGATTTGTGCAAATAATGGTGACCAAAAGTATTATAACAATACAGTTCTTCATAACTTGTTGAACCTTCTAGGTGTTCATGTTTTTGAAATTTTGCTGACATTTCTAAGTCTGACATCATATTATTAACAGTTTCAAAGTCCTAATCATCATAAAAGGTGTTTCATGAAACAAAATCACTTAAAGAAACCTTGAACTGGTGTAGAATTTTCAGCACTTCCACCGGGCCATAAATGTCATAATCAGTTGTGTCCCATGCTATACCACCAGGTGTGATGTTTACTGATGACAGGTCTCTTCGCTCACGATGAGATGACTTGTAAGGTTGCAGGAGCAAGTTGATGTTCTTACTTGCTGTGTCCATCATACTGTATTTTCCATCTATCATTTGTCCCAAACTCAAAACAAGAATGAGCCATAGCAGCAGAAAAAGTACACCTAATCCTATCCAAAATTCATCCCATGGTGAAACCAGATATGTTTTCTCAAGTTGATGAAAGAGTTCTGTTAATTTTTCTTTAAAATCTTTATTTGCTGGCGTTATTTCTGGTTCAGTGGGATCCTCAGAAAAGTTATCGAAGTTGATAAAATAGCCAGAGGCAGTTCTGTCAATAGTTGGTATTGCATCCGGATTATTTTAGATCACTGGAGTTGCTTCCTCCTTTGACATGTTTGTATAGTCAGATGCTACATCATTGTAGACAGGAGTTTCTTGACAAACTGATATTTGGGTATCAAGAGGGACGAGTTCCATGGTTGCGTTGCAAAGTCCTTCTTTTCTCACTGCAGGTTTATAAAAGGTGATAAGTCTTTCAGTTTGAACCTCTTGAATAGTAGCTTTGGTCGTCTGCTACTTCTTGGGAGTCCACTGGGCCCACTACTTATTATCGGCCACATGATGTGGATTTACCAGGTCAATTGATACTGTTCTGTTCTCCCTTTTTCCAGCAAGCAGTGGTAGTAACACTGATCTTGTTTCAAGAATTGCTAAGACAGGTACTGCTTTTCTATAAGAAGGCCCAAATTCCTTCTTTACCGCGATATTTTCCCTGACTAGATCCCCAATTTTTGGAATCCAGACAGGTCTTGCTGGGACAGGTGGTTTTTCTTCAGTGGTCGTTGGGCTTTGTGTTTTGTTACTCAGACTTCTTCTCGTTTCGTATAAGTCCTGTAAAAGAGCCAAACGGTATTTGATATCAAAGGGTTTCTGTTCCACCACTGAAGTTCGACAATCAAGATCCTGGATAAGCATTCTAGTACCAAATAATAATTCATATAGAGAATTTCTTGGCAGATTGTTAAGACTACGTTGGACACTATTTAGATGACTGACCCCCCGTCACGGTTTTTTCCACTACCGCATTTCCCTCAGGATGTAAGGGACTCGAAAACCGCGATGCAAGCCCAAGCTGGTCATGGCCTCCTTCTAAGCTCGAGAGCTAAACGCAGGACCCTGGTCAGAATGTAGCGTGCCGATTGCGTATGTGCCGATAAAAACTCGTAAATCTTTTATAACAGTTCTTACGTCAGCCGAGCGCTGGGGCCACATCCAAATTAATCTTGTGCAGGAATCTACAGTGACCATGATATATTTATAGATACCATCCCTCTGTAAGGGACCACAGTGGTCCAGGTAAACACACGCTAATGGTTTATCTGAAATTGGAAGGGGCGTCTGCGCAGGTCGTTTCACTGTAGAGACTTTCATTTTCTGGCAGATTTCACATTCTAGAACATAGTTTCTAGTTTGTTTCCTCATGCGCGGCCACCAGTATCTATGCTTTAACAATGATACCGCTGCGGAAACTCCTGCGTGTGCAGAGGCGAGCTCTTCATGTGCTGCTAAGATTAGTCCTAGCCTATGTTCCATGTTTGGTAATGCCCTATCCCCTACTCTAGGGATTCGAGCAAAAGGCACATTGTTTGCATTAGTTATATATGAGTACTTAACTGGAGATCCTTTCGGGAGTGTCTTACCACTGTCTTTTATTGAAGCAGTGACAGCTTGCATTATTTTGCTGTCTATTTTTGTTTTTGAACGAGTGATTGTAGCTATGGAAGCCATTTGCACAGCTGCCTTTGCGGCCTCATCAGCCAATGAATTTCCTTCAATGTGAACGCCATCACGCTGATGACTCAGTGTATGACTCACATGAGTCTTTTGTAGTTCTTTTTGCAGGCAGTATCCTGTTAAGCAAGAAGCTAAAAAGCAAGGTAGGGAGATCCTAGATCAACTTGAATATCAGGGGGTGATTGAAACATGCACCTCACAAATGAACAATCCTTTGTTTCCTGTCTCCAAGCCAGACAATTCATATTGTCTAGTTTTGGACTACAGACACCTAAACTCCTGCTGCAAAACATTTGCAGTACAAAACTCACACAGTGCAGCACTAATGAATAACATAGTGCGCAAAAAATATAAAATGACATTAGATATCTCAAATGGCTTCTTTTATCAAAACATTGCACCTGAAAGCAGGTATTTGACCGCTTTCTCAACAATGGGGTCGCAAAAACAATTCTGTCGACTCCCACAGGGATTCAAGAATAGCCCAGGATTATTCTCAGCAAGGGTAACAGAGTTACTACAAATGTATGACGATGAGGCATTATCATATGTTGATGACATCTATCTTACAGACGACGACCTGGAGACACACTTGAAAAGAGTGAACACCATAATACTTGGGTTCGCAGCAAAAGGGTACAAATTCAACTTTAAAAAGTCATGAATTGCCCATCTAACTGTCCTGTTTTTAGGATATGAATTATCAAGTGAAGGCAAAAGCCTAGCAGACAATTTCTTAGAGAAATGTGCTGTACTCCAAGCTCCAGAAACGCTGAAGAACTTACAATCAATACTAGGTTTCCTGAATTTCGGAAGAACATACATTCTAAATTATGCAGAGAAGGTTAAACCTCTCTATGAATTATTAAAACCTGATTTCAAACCAATTAATTGGACTCAGAAAAACACAGAAATGTTAAGATCATTACAAACAGACATGTTAGCTAAAACAAAACTGCAAACACGCGCAAATGAACGCAACCTTGTAATCCGAGTCATCCCAGGAAGATGCGGATTCACGTACCTAACCTCTAATGAGGGAGAAAAGGTACCAATAGCTTACAAATCACACTTGTACACACAAGCTGAAATGAAATTCAGTTCTACTGAAAAAATTCGAACTGCGGTTCAAACTGCTGTAGCAAAAGAAAGAGCCCAAGCCCAAGGCACAAGCGTATCTATTTTAACAGCAGTATCAGCCCTTGAGGCAGTGACAAGACCACGCATTCCGAATGCAGTGGCATTAGATTCAAAATGGATACAATGGGAAAATTATCTTGCTGCAGAAGACGTGAAACACGCTTTTGACCCTAAAATGAAAAGACTAGAAGATCTAAAATACGAACATGAATATCCTCTGTCAATCGAAATTCTGCCTCTCGAACAATACACATGTGTGATTTACACAGATAGATTTGCACAACACTACGTTGTGGGTAAACAACTTTACAATACTGCATGCGCGATTGTTAAAGGTCGCTGGCGCTTAGGTAAATTCAGACCGATAATTACAAAAACTGAATCACTCAGAAATTGTACAGCTCAGCGAGCTGAAATAAGATCTTTAAAGATGGCGCTTGAAAATGCTGAAAATAATGACATGCAGACATGGATCAAAAACGGTTACAAAGATGACACAGGTGCCACAATAAAGCATAAAAAGCTTTGGGAACAAGTAGTTCTTTTGCAGAAAGAACTACAAAAGACTCACGTGATACATACACTGAGTCATCAACGTGATGGCGTTCACGTTGCAGGTAATTCATTGGCTAGTAGAGCCACAGCGGCAGCGGTCAAACCGGCTTCCGTAGCTACAAAAAAGCGTACTAAAAAACAAATAGACGGTGAAACGCTACTAGCAGTAAGAGCCTCAATGAAAGGAAACTATGCAGCGTTACCTCTAAATTATCCACTCGGAAATAAAAACATAATTGATGCAAACTCCGTTCCTTTTGCTCAAATCCCTGGAGTGGGGGATAGAGTAATTCCAAACACGAACCGGAGGGCTTACTTGATTCAAGAAGCACATATGGGACAGGGTCTGAGGCACCAAGAGATCTTGAAATCTGTAATAGAATTACAATCACAATACTGGTGGCCGGGGATGAACGTGCAAATTTACAACTTTGCAACGAATTGTCAGAACTGTAATAGAGATTGCAGTGGTGAACCAGATGAGACACCAGCCCAGATACCCTTATTAGAAAGCATTAGGCGATCTATACGCAAAAATCCAGAAAGGGAAAGGCGATCCCATAATTATTAAGACTAAAGTCACTTAAAATGTAGACCCCAGCGCTCGGCTGACGCCAGAACTGTTTTAAAAGATTTGCGAGTCTTTATCGGCACATACGCAATTGGCATGCTACATTCTGATCAGGGTCCTGCGTTTAGCTCTCGAGTTTACAAAGAGGCCATGACCAGCATGGGCATTGCATTGCGGTACTCTTCTCCCTTCCATCCTGAGGGAAATGCGGTAGTGGAAAGAAAAAAACGTGACATAAAGCAATCTATAACGGCGAGGGTATTAGGTTCGGGTGATGGGTGGGTCAAACATTTAACAAGTGTCCAACGTAGTCTTAACAATCTGCCAAGAAATTCTCTAAAAGGTATCACTCCATACGAACTATTGTTCGGCACTAGAATGCACATCCAGGACTTAGATTGTCAGACTTCAGTGGTGAAAGAAAAAGCCTTTGATATCAAAGATCGTTCGGCTGTTTTACAGGACTTAAATGAAACAAGAAGAAGTCTGAGTAATATAAAGTTAAAGCCAACACCCACTGAAGAAAAAACACCTTTCCCAGCAAGACCTGTCTGGATTCCAAAGATTGGGGATCTAGTCAGAGAAAAGATCGCAGTGAAGAAGGAATTTGGGCCTACTTACAGAAAAGCAGTACCTGTCTTAGCTGTCAGCGGAACAACATCAGTAGTACTACCGCCCCTTGCTGGTAAAAAGGAGAGCAGAGTTGTATCCATCGACCTGGTAAAACCACAATCATGTGGCCAATAATTATTAGTAGGCCCAGTGGACTCCCAAGAAGTAGCAGAAGACCAAATCTTGCTACAATCCTAGAGGTTCAAACTTAGAGACTAATCACATTTGATAAACCTGCAGTGAATAAAAAAGGACTAGGCAACAAAGCCATGAAACGTGTGCCTCTTGAAACCCAAATTGCAACAGTTCGTCAAAAAACACCTGTCTACAAAGATGAAGCCTCAGACTATGCTAATGAAACAAAGAAAAATGCAAAGACTAATGAGAATACGGAAGCAATTCCAACAATTGACAGAACTGCATCTGGCTACTTCATCAATTTCGATGACTTTTCGGATAACCAAGTGAAAATGAAGAAACGCCAGCAACAAAAACTTTCAAAGAAAAAATGACTGAACTCTTTCATCAACCAAAAGAAACATATCTGATTTCACCATGGATTGGATTTTGGATTGTGTTAGGTGTACTTTTCTTCCTGCTCTGGCTCATCATGGATTTATGTTTGGGTAGATTTATTGATGGAAAATACAGTACAATGGGCACAGCAAGTCAGAACATCAACTTGGTCCTCAAGCCTCACAGATACTCTCACATCGAGAAAAGAGAACTGTCATCAGTGAACATCACAGCCAATCCAATACCCGGTGGCGTAGCATGGGACAAAACTGATTATGAAATCTATGGCCCGATTGAGCTCTTGAAATATCCACACCAATTTAAGGTTTCCTTAAGTGACTTTGTGACACCAAGTACTTTCTCTGATGATTGGGACTTTGAAAATATTAATAATATGATGTCAGATTTAGTAATGTCAGCCAAATTCACAGAACATGATTATTTGCAGGGTTTATCAAACTATGAAGAAATGTACTGTTATAATCATTATGGTCATCACTATTTGCATTAATCTGCTCAGCCTAGAAATGTTTTATCTTCTAATCAATGGGAACATTGTCCAACATCGCCAAAAGGCAGCTCAAAAACATTTTATGAGAAATTCACATACTTCTCAGGGTTTAACGCAAGTAATACAGAAACGTTTTATTTTAGAATGTTAAATAAGACAGAAATGAAAACAATGTTGACAATTACTAAATTGATTTATTCAGAAACATTTTATGACAAAATGTCTACATTTGGTTTTGAATTTTGGAAAAACAACATTGAAACAAAAACCATCTGGGGTTCAAAAGAATGGCAAGTACAAGGTCTAGAAGCATTATTTAGAGCCTGCATGATCCCAGAACAGATAATATTCCTGAATGACACCATTCAACAGACAACCTGTCTTGGCCTAGCCAAGATAAAAGACTTAAACAAACCGTCTATTCCAAAGCCCATACCTGATAGTAATAGCATTACAGATGTGTAGATAGACGTATCCCATATTTTACACCAAAACAGAACAAATCCTGATTGGAAAAAATGGTTGATCTGGCCCACAGACACAAATAACTGTCAAGATAGATTCCTGAACAAAACACAGGGGTTTAAATAGACCAGTCCAGACCCTAGATACTCCCAGAGACAACATCCAGGGATAGTTACAACATATAGTGTAGGGAAACTCTGCCTCGAATGGCTACAGAAATCCAAACTGGCTGAAATTAAGCAACACTTGACTTTACTTAAAGATGGTGCAGACTTGCGTGATTTCATACTGGGACCACGCAAACAGCGTCAAAAACGTTTCATATACGCCGGTATATACGCTGCTTACAACAAAGCTTGGAAAGTAACACAAATTGAAACAGCTTAAAAAATACGAGAAATTGATCGTATAAATTTGAAAAAAATCACTTTCTGTAGTGGACAATGGGTTAACGACTCTGTCCTCCAGAATATATTCACTGGACAACATTGTATCATCTGCTATTGATATAATAGAGCAGGACTTGCTAATGTTACAACATGGTCAGTCCCAATTATGTTCTATTGTACAACTTGGCTGGACGTTGCAAAACCTGCGTTCAGGCTACGTGCCATGGCGTCTAATCAACATAACGTCATTATTTTCTATCTTTAACCTTATTGATAAACAAATCAGTTTGGCACAAAAAGGAGCAGACTATACGATTCTGAGCATTGAAAATCTTGAGAGATTACCATTGACAATGTCAGAGAGACCTGTCATTGAATGGATAATACATGGAACGATTACAATCCCAATAACAACTTTCCAGTTTAAGTATTGCCAAAAATATATACCAGCAGGCCTGTATGAAAGGTTGGGTAAAGGATACATCAAGTCAACATGGAATTTACCTTATACACACAAATGTTATTGTGAAGGGAAAAAAGAGGTATTTCTTAGTGGTAAAAATTGTAAAAAATCACTAAGCGGTACACTTCTGTGTCAAGGTATTAACTTGCATGGAGCCTGTGTAGGTTCATCAAATAACCTTTCATGTCACCTGCACGGCACTCCGGCAACACAGATAGAGCCATTTTTCAGACAACTTTCCAACGGCAGTTATGTTCTAATAAGTGACCACAGCTGTTGTGGCATGGTGCCAGGAAAAGCCTATCTCATGAGCGTTAGTTCCATGGTCACTTGCTGTATGCAAGTATTGTATCCAAACAGCAATCC
This sequence comes from Lissotriton helveticus, assembly GCF_964261635.1. Lineage (NCBI taxonomy): Eukaryota > Metazoa > Chordata > Amphibia > Caudata > Salamandridae > Lissotriton > Lissotriton helveticus. Next base: position 709,500,082 of record NC_136059.1, on the reverse strand, counting down.
AGACATGGAGGCGGCAATATGGCCTTCTTTGAATATCTCTTCTATTTGAATTGATACTTTAAGCAGAATGAAGTCCATTCTTTTACAGACAACTGTGCCTTTAACCTCGTCCAAAGAGACGTATGATCCGCAAGTTGCAAGGACAGCAGCAGAGATACATTCCCTATTATCAACAAATTGCGCTGTGCATTTCGTAGAAATGTTAGGTCAAATCTTAAACATGTCTGATACCAGTGGCATCGCACATGTATTTAAGACAATTATTTCGGGACTGTTAGCACCCTTTGAAACAGTTCTGGGCATTTTCCCGAATTTTGTCCATTCCTTTTTCGGCGGCCTGCCTCTTCTTTTGGGACTCGTAGCAGGAATTTTAATTTTGATCCTTCAGCTCCGATTTGGCAAGCCAAGCCACAGACAGAACTCCAGCTACAATGGAAGAGACGATCTTAGCAATACCCTACCGAGACCAAATCACTAGAGTCCTCGGATTAGCCCGGCTAAGAGATCTGAGTGCAACATGGTTTCTTTCATTCAGACCAATCTGGCAAGATTGCATCTTACCTGTGCTTCGATGTCAGAGAAGAATGCGTGTTAGACGTCTGTCTTACACTACCATCAGCAGTACCAATGGATATCGACACTTTGCTAGGTCCGGTAACGACTCATGCAACGTGTTGTCCCCAGCGGCTACCTATTCTGATGACGGCATTCGTTGAGACTTCACCATTACGAGTAGGTGGCGGTGAAGTACAAGAGGAAAGCAGCACCAAACAGGTACAACCTTCTGTGAGCATTGCTGATCCCAACATCGATGATAGCAATCATTCTCACATATGCACAATTTCAGCATTTTCGAACTTGGTCGAACTTTCACCTGATGTTGTAGACCAATTTTTTGCAAGACTGTCTGATATGATGTTCTCCCCTGAACAAAAAGAATAACTTTTAAAACAACGAGCACACAGCGTTCCCTGAACTCTGAATTCGGCCTTCAATTTTGATAAACAAAACTACTGAAAACATTTGGAACTATTTTTTCCCCTGAAAGCGAAATTATTATTTTTCCATTTTCAAAATATTTACCCTTTTTTTGGCACATGGTACTCTGCTTAAAGTAGAACTATTCTTAGAGAACAGAGCTTCAATTTTTAGAGATACCAGAGACAATATTTTACCTCAACCTCTAGCACATGTACAGTATTGTATAAATATGTGATGAAATGGTCTCGACCTTCTCTTCTGTATTTAGAGCCATTTCATGTGTAATTTTCGCAATTCATTCAGCTGAGATATATATGCATTTAACTGAATGATACCACTGCTTAAAAAACGTACAGTACCAATACTCATTTTTCGTGTATATACCATACACCATTTCAAATGCAATTTATGTATTTTGGGGTGGGTTGTAAAACACATGCATCGTTATATGTTTAGTATTGCTTAGTATTTAGTAATGATTGACATAATACGTGGAGTGGGTGTTGTGAATCTATCTAGGACCCTAATTAGATATCCCCGATTCATGCCCTCATGTGGTTATAACAAAGCATATCCTTATAAAGGCATAGGAATCATGCCCATATCTAGTCATAGCCCATGCAGTCCAAATACGGCAAGGCTACTCCCATAAACTCCTGGGAAGCACAACGTGTTCTTTAAACAAACCAAGCCTCCAGCAGCCAGGGAATTCCCCCTGCTTTTGTTTTGATTTGCACAAGAACTCCTGGAGTCCAGAAAGAACTGTTAGTTCTTAGTGACGTCTTATGTCCAACCTTACGTCAAACACGGCACCTTTCAGGTATAAATATACCAACGTTGCCTTAAGCAAACACACGGTGGTTTGGAGCAGAGCGGCTATCTACTTGCCCGAAGCCCAGCTGATGCGAGAGCCGAAGGAAGCCGACCCTCCCTTGACGCACTGAGAGAGACGTGTCTTTTCTCTTGCCGAGAAATTCAGCTCTGGTGTTTCCAGTCACCCTTGCGGGTTGCTGGGAGATCGAGTCCCGAGACACGAGATACAAGACCTCCTTCATTCTAGAACCAAGGTACGGAGCTTACTAAACCCTTAAGAGATTTCTTGATTCAGATTCTTGGCAAAAAACCAACTTAACTTAAACTGCAACTTACTTCTTCCCACGTATTAGGCTTAGGTCAGGTACACCGGGGTAGGCGTATATTTGAAGCACCAGTTGAGTACGTTAGTCAATGTTTTTATGTATGTATATATTTTATCCGTTTTAAAGTATCATATGGCTAAGAAATCATATCAATGCTTTTACAGTATTATTTCATAATACTCCTTTTACTGTACGCACTTTACTTTATGATAAGTATTGCAATTGTGGCAATTAATTTCTCTTGTATGAGAAAGAAGACTGCTCAATAAATAACACCTTTTATTGAGTAAATACTGATGTAGAGTGTCCTGCAATCAAATTCAAAACGGTTGGCATACCATTTTCCCAAGGAACAAGAGTCTCCATAGAGAACCGAATGGCTGCCCCACGAGTGCACCAAAAGTTGAGTCATGGCAAAGATTCAAAATAAAAGAATACCAGTAGCTGCACCCATGGGAAACAAACCAAGAGATGCAGACAATCAGCCCGATGCGTTCTCCCTGGCCACAATTCTATTACAGCCCTGCAACATTCCCAAAACTTTAATAAGGGAACAAGGTGGTTGGCAGAATGCCTAGAATACAGAGAACAGCACCAGACTCGATAGGACGTGCCAAACAAAAGATGGCGGCACGCTGCTTACGTGGATGCAGGATAGCTCTTGGTGTGCTTGTGCACCAAAACGTCCCAGAGCAGGCTGAGAGAGGTACGGATGTCACAGAAGGTCCCACGGAGCTGCGCACGTCTTCATGCTGGTAGGATTGCGCGCGCTGTAGAGAGCTCATGCATAAACTTTTGAATGGCAACACGGCAGTTAAAAGACGCCATGTACCGCGAAGTATAGGCGGACACCAGAGTTAATAGTTTAAAAAAATGTCTCACCTCACCTGAGTCCCACACGCTGCTAAGTCAAACTGTCACAAACCGCAACCTGACGAAGGTGCTTTCACCAGAGTGCTCAAAAACAGTCACGCAGTTGTAGGCACCATACGAAACACTAAACACAGTCCTCAAAGCTGATGATGGTAGGCACTATTTGTAGAGCGGTAGTAGATCAAATGCGCCAAACAGCAGGCTGTCCAGGTCCCGCTCAATCCACAGGCACAACAAGAACGTAGCCTCAGAATGTGCACTGCTAAGTTCAAACAGTCCACACAGCAAAGTGCTTGCGCTTAGAGTGTGCCTCAAAGGCACAAACCGATAGTGGAAGAAGATGGTCAAACGCCCTAAGCTGCAGGCTGTTCAGATGATGAGGGACACTGATAGGGCTGACCAGGGCATTGCTTTTGTGTATCTTTTCCTTCAGGTTTCACTCCAGTAGTATTAGCTTTTCTTTCAAGTTTCAGTTCATGAGTTTCAATGTCTTTAATAGGATCCTCAATTCTAATGTCCTTAGTAGGGTAAACAGAGTCTTACTTCCTTAACGTGAAGGTTCTTGTAGAAAATTGTCACCAAAAATGTTATAAACAGAGGATCCTTGAGCCAGGTATACAAAACAGGATAAGTTTATTCAGGCTTAGTTCCAGGTTAAGTTTCAGGTAGACAGGTAGAATGTAGGAAAGCCCCACCAGGAGCAGCCTCCCTGCTGCTCAGCCTGCCTGCCATCAATTGCCACTCCACACACAAGCCAGGCACTCAAACATTCCATGAGGTCATCAGGCATTCTAGCTGAGCAGCAGGAAAGTCACAGCCAGGAAAAGGAAAGACACAAGTCAAATATAACAATAATTCATTATAGTATTGTGCAGTTTTAAAATCATTAAAGCAAGATCAGCAAAACATGTATATTACCCTTGTAGAAGATAGAGAAAAGCTGTATATTTGCTACTGCTAGTGTTACATTCAAGAAACAAAGACACCAAATGCCAGCTTAGCAAAGCATGTGGAAAGCTAATTACAAACAGGGCAGAACAGGGCAACCGTGGATGTGCTTCTTGCAGACAGCTGTCCTTCAGCTTCTGCAAGTATTCTGGCTGGTCAAGAGTGTTAGGAATTTTTAGCATGCGCTGCAAAAGACATGTAAAGTGCACAGCCAGCAGTCTAAATGTAATCCTTGGAATTGTATGATACTGAGATCAGGTTATCAAATGAAGAACTGCTGCGAGGATTATTAACATTTCCATTTCACCATGCTTGCAAATACTCAAAACCACTTCATTGTATACTCAACGAGTCTATTCTGCATGTGTTCTGCCGTTCGTGACGACCCTCAGACTATTGAAAAATTAATATTCACATGTATATGTTTATACACAATCTACACACTATTATTTGTGTAGTAATTATGAGCTCTGGCCATGGAACTTAAGTTAGGGGTGGGCACTGGGTGGTAAACTCCGCTCCGCTGCAGTCAGTGGAGGTTTTGCCAAACTCCATGCTGAGCTCAGAGTGGGCAAAACTCCACGAACTGCCAGTGAAGCAGAGTTCACTGCACCCTTCTATTAGGTAGCTTTCAGTCAGAAGAACACAACCCATATGAATGTATGCTTGAAAAACTCTCCCATCAAAACATTTTCATAAGGAGCTTTTACATAGTGTAAATATCAAAAGAGTAGATTTAAATGATACATTTAAATCATACATACATACATACATATCTTACCCTGACCTCAGAAAACTTTACATGAATTTTACACTCCGAAAAGTTTCCAGGTTGCCAAATTTGTTGGTGGTGAGAATCAAGATCTAAACCATGTTCCTTGTTTATGTCCATGGCTAATACCTTACTAATATCAACATTTAAGACCTATTTTTGTAAGGTTTATGTACAGACTTACCGAAATATTATTGACCCTATTTTATCCAAAATCAGTAAATGTTTGTTATCAACTGTGTAAATTTGTAACTCTTATTATCCTGTAATTGTATGCATTTATTTATTATTGTGATGATTATGAAAGCACAATATTTATGTGTAAATGTTCCAATAAATCCAATTTGAATGCAATTGTTCTGCATTACAAAGTGGTGCTCTGGTGGATCTCACTGACATCCTCAACATCCCCAAAGGTTACTTTGTGTGCCCCCAGGGCACATTGGCATTACAGAAGGGGCCACTGATGCTTGTGCAACCACTTCTGTAATACAGATAGCGCTGGTGCACCTATAGGACAATCACCAGAGAGTAGTTCTTCATTTACATGCCGGCTTGACCCCATGCAAATGAGGAAATCCCTTTGCCTATGTGCCTGCTCCAAATTACAGACGCGGGCACAGAGGCAAAGAAGATGTCAGGAGGTGCACTGACAGTGTGCCAACTAAAAGGTGGTGCACTGTCAGTGCACCCCCTGAGAGCAGCCCTCTGGGGGGGGAAAGAACGTCCTATGAACCCCCAGAGATCCCCTTGCAGGCAGGTGCAGTCACCCACTGCATCCGCCTGCAAGGGGATCTGTAATCCCCTTTAAAAGTGCAGGTGGTTTGCCCCAGGCACAGTGAAACACAGAAAGGCTGCTTCACAGACCCTCCGTATTTCCCTTGAATGCGCTGCCCAGAGAGCAGATTAAGTGCTTGGCTGTCCTGAGGGCAGTGCATTCAATGTAATTGGGCGCACTTTCCATGTTTGCGCCCGGTGCACCTAGAATCCCCTGCAAACCTCAAATTTAGCTACAAGAATCACATTTTCCTCATATTTTTGTCTGTAAAAGTTAGGGAATAACCGGGCCCACACAGGCCAGCCCTGCCTGGTGTCTGTTAATGGCCATACCCCACACCAGGAAGATAGTGCGTGTGTCGGCCAAACCAAAGGGGTTGAAGCAAGCCCAATATAAGTAGTGGAGCGTCAATCTTAGCCAACAAATTACTTATTGCTACAATTATGGGTTCCAATGCAGACCCCCAATGACAGACGAGTGCACAACAACATCAATATAGCTGCTAAAAACGTGAATATTTCAAACATATACAGACCCACTCTATGTGACGTCAAGGCCTGACAAGAGAAACATAATCATAGCTTAATCACAGGATAATCTGATTGAAGGGGGTGAATGTAATACCTCTAGTGAACCACATTTTGACTAGAAATCTAAAGTTTGTGATATCTACTTCTTGGTACAAGCAACTTGCAAAGTATTATGGAAAATATATTTTACGTGATTTGTTTACACGTAGTAACCCTGGTTGTACAGAATTCAACATGTACTGTAGCATGCAGTAATCACACTCTAGGAAAGACTTCCTTTTCAATCAATAAACGGTGGCTATATTTTCTTTGTCTCAGCCCAGTTATTTTTTTTCTGATCGTGTACTGAACTCAAACACCGTAGAAGTGGTTGGAAGTCATCATAGCCAATTTAGATGTGAGCTAAACACTTACCTCCTGAATTAAAATAAACTAACTGGTGGATGAAGGTTTCTAATATAACTATAACTTGACACCTTAATAGAACGTTAAATGGATGCTAAAACAGAAGCACCCAGAGCTGATGTCATTATGTTAGGAGGTAAGAGCATGAGATGAATGGGAAAATAATCCATATACATTTGGCCTAAAATTTAAATAATACTCCAAATGTCCAAGATACTGGAAATAAAAAACGATTTCAGCAAAGGTATTAAATCTGAAATGTATTCTTATGAAATATTTACTAAGGCTGCCAAGAAGGTAGAAGAACAGCTAGGAACGTTTCGGTATTATCTAAAGGCACAGAAAGATGAAGTACAGATGTGCACTCTGAACGGCAACGTTGGTACTGTATGAGTCAACAATACAGCTGTAAGAGCTATTTTTTCCATCTTATATAGAAAGATGCAGATAATAGAGATCAATCTGCTAAACAAAACATTACATTTTCCTGTTGAGAAACTCCCATTATATTAACAATATAATGCAGAAATGGTTTCTCTTACAACAATAATTACCAATTGTATATGCACTGAAAAAAATCTGAAAGGCAATGTCTCATGCCAGACAGCCTTCCAGTCACATTTGATAGAACACTCTGCCAATAGCCTTTCTCCAAGTTGGTAGAAGGGATGTTCACCTTCTGTAGAAACAGTGGAACCCATGAACTGTTTAGCAAAGCAGTTAACACGCTATTTCTAAAATCTGACAAAGGTGTTACATGTCTAAAAACGTCTGCCTGCCTTACTTAGTATAACTTATTATACATTCTATGACAAATTCATGCCCTGCTACTAGAAGCCGTTCGCATCTGTCATTCAAATGTAAAGAAATAAGTTCTGGTGCCCAAGGTTTTGCTAAAAACCTGTAGCCAATACTATTGAAGATTAGTGTACCTAATGCCAAGTCTTGATTTTAACGCATGCCTCTTTAATCTACTACCAAACACTCAGTGCCTCGTTATCTCATTCTTGCAGGTTCTTTTTTATCCCCGATTTTTTCCCTTTGTCACAGTTTTTCTTTCTTTTTCTTTCCCCTTTCTGCCTTTTCTGTCTTTTTCGCTCTTGCTGTGGATCAAAGTATGTTAAGGAAAATAAATGCTGGTCCCCAAAAATGAGTTATCCAACATAGTGATTCTACCATGTAATATGTGAATATATATGTACCCATGTGTGTGCTGCTATTTTTATTTTTATTTGATGTGTTTAGTCATACGTGGAAAATGGTGCAAAAAGATCAGAGCTCCTTCTCTCAATTTGTGGGAAGGGGAATGTTTCAAAAAATTGTAAAATACCCCTCACACACTGAAACCTGATTCAGTGTCATGCTTCATCATTGGGGTCTTCCCGCCTCTCTACGGGACGGTGCGTGCTACGACTTACGTAGATGCAGGAGTACTTTATTCAGTGATTGGTGAGTATGTGTAGTGCGTGGGATCATGGAAAGAAAATGTGAGATGGTTAAAATTCTCTGGCTAGAAGAACGAAAATACTTTATTGTCTTCCCTGGCTGAGAATAGTAAAAATGGGGAGGTGTAGGTGGTATGCTATATTGAGTCACCTTCTACAAGGTCAAAATGTTTCAGAAGCCATCCCCTTGCCTTTGTTCCTCAGGACCAAAAAAACGATCCCTGTAACACCTCAATGGGTGATAGAATAAATGTACATATTCCTGATAGTCACAAACACTGTCCTTTGTTCCCTGTTATGGGAGTAGAAAACATACCACTTGTATATCTTAAGAACATTGACATTTAATAGTTATTGCTCCATGAGCTCACACGAGCGGTGTAAGGTGCCATTAAATAGACAATGCTGGAAGGAACGCGATCACCAAAGGAAGTACCTTCTCGTGGCTCATTGGAAGCCCAAAAATGAATGCCAGCTTGAACTACTGGCTCCAATTAAGCACTGGTTATGCCCTGTTTAATGAATCATGAGCCGATGTGCTTTAAGGGATGAATGACAGATTGTAATACTCATCCTTTTGGGAACGATCCATAAAACATGCTGGTAAAAACTATATGGCTCAAAGAAAATGGCTCTAAAATCCCTTACTATGCAGATACTATCTTCCAGTCTTCTAGATCATTCATTGAAAAAATTGTACTGATATCCGAATCGTGTCCCTTTCTGAGTTACATGACCAAATTAGAAAAGGAAGAACTTTTGTTCCTGATTTTAATAATAGATTACACGGATGACCACCCCCTTATGCTGGAACCCCACCAGAATATTGACTACAAAATATTGTGAGGTCAAAATATTGAGGCCTAAATACAGAGACCTAAAATATTGTGAAGGCAAGGGCATAGAAGTCAGTATAAGGCTACTAATGTTCTATACTTTACAATATGCACTTACCTCAACCTTATTCCTAAATACGTTTTAACTCGTTATTCTGACATACAGACATAAATTTAAAATGGTGAGTTACACCATACTTTATTAGGATGATGATAACGTTTCAGGTTCTTCATACCTTTACCATGATTCCCCTCTTCATTCACCAATTCATTGTGAAAACATGGAAATATAATGCTATGCAAGTTCAGATGGGTGAATGCACAGCCAACAATTTATTTAAAAAGTACCTTGACACAACATACATTTTTTAGTCCTTTAAGACTTCTGGAAATGCTTCATGGAAGGGAGCAAGTGAGGAAGACATCAGCGTCTGGATCCTAAGGCCCAAACAATGAATCAACACTTCGGAGACAGCTGATCAGAGCACCAAGGTCACATTTGTGTAAGGTTCCGATTTTTCAGTATTCACAAAACTGCATTTTAATAGTAAGTTTACAGAGACTCCACAATCCGGGTGGAGAACTCCACACATACAAATATAGGCCTGTCCTATAGTTCTATTTGCTCAGTTCTCCACCCCAACTTGCAGTCTTTGCAGCCGTAAAATTACTATTAGTAAAATTAAAACTATGCTCATAAAAATATAAGACAGCCCTCTCATTAAATGTGTGGTGTCTCAAATGGGTGATACTTAGAAAAGGGATGAGAAATGTGTTTACCAGAGTTTCTGGTGAAGATAGGCCATTTTTCAGAGGCAAAATAGATTGTTCCATTATTTCTGATTCTTCACCAAACATAAAGTTGTGCCTGCAGTCCCTATGCAAGCTAGTACATCATTCCAAAATCCTTGAATTGTTTTCTGGAAGGCATGTAGAAGTTATAGGGCAGTTTACGATTGACTCGAGTAATACATCCTCAGGTTTTGCTAGTCCAAAATGATGCAGCCAACAAATATTACAACAGATCTGGAGAAATCATTCTGCTAATCTATTTCCATTTTAAGCTATGGCTCTATTGATGCAGCCGAGCTAGCACAGCAGCAATTCCTTCTATGCATATGTGCATTATCGCTCTACAACTTCTATTAAAATGTTTCAGTTAGACACTAACGACTCATTTAATGGTCAGTCCCTACTTTCACTGCAAAGTAAATCACCCGAAACAAACAGAGGACCGCATTAATGCCTGCCTGATGACCAATGACCCGCGAGTAATTAGAATTCAGTAGAAACTAGGTTCACTTAAAGTTATGCATTCTGTAGCAGAAGTCTATCTCCCTCACATAAACATGATGAACAGAGCCATATGGAAAGGTACTTTTAAAGTTTGAGATACATTCTGTGACAGAAAATATCTGCAGACAGGACTTATGAGGCAATGGAGATTGCTGTCCACCTTGCGCACATCCCTAGTAGAAACCTCCAATATGTTAGATACAAAATTGTATTATGCCAGAATAATTTCCAGCATTTCTCTTTCTTTGTTATGCAAAATGCATTGTGCAATTTTCAGTTTATTTGTGGAAAAATCTTATAGAAGGAGCAACATGATTGAACAGTGTGCAAGTGGCTGCTGTTCACACCACGTGTGATTTAGAGCCTTTTATTAGCACACGATGAGTACTGGGGCATTATTGTAGAACGTGCTCTGAGGGCATGTGCACCTGATATGGGTGCCCTGTGGTACTTTGGTATTACTGAGGGGGCTGCAGCTGCTTGTGAGGACCCTCTGCAATACTGACAGCGCTGGCACACATGTAGCACCCGCACTTTCTCAACAGGGCACTCCCTTATTTGTATGGGGGCGTGGCCGCATGCAAATGAGGGAATCTATTTACCCATGTGCACACGCCATATTATAGGCTCAGGAGAAGAGGCAGAAAAACTGTTAGGAGGCTCACTGACAGTGCACCACAAAAGCATGGTGCACTGTCAGTGCGCCCCTTGATACTAGCCCTCTGGAGGGGGTCCCAGCCATCCCCTTGCAGGCGGGTGCAGACACTCACTGCACCCGCCTACAAGGGGATCTCACTCCCTCTTAAAAGTGCAGGCGGGTTGGCATCTGCACTCTGAAACAAGGAGCGGCTCCTTAAAGCAGCTCCGTATTTCATGTGAATGTGCTACCCTGGGCAGCACGAGTTCATGGCTACCCTGGAGACAGTGCATTCATTATAATAGGGCACACTTTCGCCGTAGGTGCCCAGCGCACCTGTTTTAAGGTGCCCCCTACGTGTAATAGGGTGACAGGTGTCTAGAATGGATACAAGGATGAATTGTGTTTAAAAAAACTGCATTAATTTCCATGTTTGACGTTTGCAGAATTTTTTATTATTTTCCTGAAAGTTCTCATAATTATGCAAAAGAAAATTACGTGATTTTGAACACCATTGAGAAATCTCTCTTGCCGCACCAATATGTATATGAAGCTAAAGAATGTAATTCCTGCTCATTCAAGCTTTATCACACTGTTTGGTCCAGAACCATAATCCCACTTTACCCACACAATATCATTTTTTTCTGTTACTACCTGCACGCTTCCACTCTGACTACTTTAGCCATGTTTCTACACAGTTACACACATGATCAACATTGAACTTATTTCAATGTGTTTCTTCTTGATTATGGATAGCTATGTCACTGGCCTACATGTTAGTATGTTTTACGATTCTAGGTAAGCAGCCTTATAATTTCCTTATTATTGCAAAAGATTGTTATTCTATGATGCTGATTATCTAAACTAAAAATATATCAGCAGTCCTGTGGTCATGTCTGTTAATCTGTGACACCAATCACGCTTCAGAGGCTTCACCAATGTGATAAAGTGCACCATATCACCATAGTTAAAATAAATTCTCCTGCAATGTTGCGCTAAGTCAGGAAACTTTCATCAGGGAATGGTACGATTTGGGTGTGTTTGATGTTATGACTGTGAGGCCTTATTGTGCAATACACTCTCAAAAACTACCTTAGGTCCAGTCAGGCCTGTTTGAAAACCTTAAGTTCAACCTTGAGTAGCTATGGCTGTGAACTATGTGTGAAGCATTTACCAGCACCAAACACTGGAATAAGAATGTCACGCAACAAGAAAGAGACATTACAACAATTTATAAAGATAGAGTATATTATTATGCATTTTCATAGATCTTAATAAGTAAAATCCACCAAGGGTTCCGGAGATGCAAATTTTAGAACTTGTTATCATGTTTGAATGCAACTACAACAAGCATTGAAAACATAAAGTTTGTAAACATTTGAAAAGTTTGGAAAAGTTAGTGCTGGACAGACTTAGGCAACCAAATCCACCAGGGACAAGGTCTGGAGGGCCCGAAAGGATGCTTTGGGTAGTTACCTGGCCACTAGAGCATTTTTGAAGCAAGTTCCAAACTTTAGTGCACAACCGCCATAGGAGTCTGTGGAGTGGTCCTGAAGATGAAGGATGCAGAATTAAAGATGCTTAAGGATGCTCCTGAAGCGGTCCACAGGGAAGAAATTTGGTCGAGACCGCGCTCCAAAGGTGAGTGGGGCAACTCTGTTCAAGGATATCATGGTCCCACAAAGTCCTCTGAGCAGGGTTCAAAGGGGTGCTGATGCAGTCCTCGCACTTTTGCGACACAGTGGTCAGGGTGCACATCTTGGTGGAGGCTGGTGTCCTTTTTGGGTGCCAAATCAGGTCACAACATACACTCACAAGTCCAGCCAATATGGGTGTACCTTTTGGCTATTTTTGAATTGTCCTTTGGAACGCCTGGCATCCAGTATCGAAGAGATTTCTGCAGTGACTAGCAGAGAGGTGAAGTGTTCTTTCAGTTCTTGTGTCCCGGGAGCTGGTTCCGACAGATCCGTGGAGTCACTGCTGTCATTGAAGGCTAGAAACCAACTTTTCCTGGATTTAGCAGCTGCAGGCACAGTCACAATCTCACTAGCCCAAAAGTGCAGCAGGGGCAGTCCTCTCGATGAAGCAGCCTCTCTTTGTGCAGGTCAAGGGCAGCAGGATAGTCATTCTTTAGTCCTTTCTTCAAGTCTGCTGTGTACTAGTGTTCAGGGTGCCAGGGGTACTTTATTTATCTCAGGAAAGTTCCTTGAGGGGACCATGTGGTCACCAGCCAACGGGCTACAGGGTCGCCTCCTAACTAGTGATAAAGGCTATCCTAGAGTACCACCATCTGGCCTCTTTCAAGATAGCATGACCCTTCCTTGGTCATGAGGTGCTTAGTAGCCCATCATTAAGGGGGTGGCTACCAGAGGGTGTCAACAGGAAAACCTATTACTAGCCAATGGGGCTACTAACTTTATCCACAGCAAAACAACAATTTAGAAATGTTGCTGTTAAGACATATGAAACCTATATGTCTAACTTAACAAAATATAGCTCCCTGCCATAAGATTCTTTAGGCCTTCCTTAGGGGAAACTTACATATAGTGTTGTGGGACACCCCCGCGCCGCACGGCCACCAGCTGCTGCGTGTGCCCCCTCGCTGTGCCTAGCTGCCTCGCTGCCTGCCTCGCTGCCGGCTGACCCCGCTGTCGTTCGTTTTGTTTGTTTTTCCAATCATTTGTGCTTGTCTTCATTTCATAGTCTTTTCCCCGTGTTAAGCGTGTTTTTCCAATCATTTGTGCTTGTCTTCATTTCATAGTCTTTTCCCCGTGTTAAGCGTGTTTTTCCAATCATTTGTGCTTGTCTTCATTTCATAGTCTTTTTCCCGTGTTAAGCATGCTTTGTTTACCATCTGTGCCTGCTCCTTCGTAATCTCTGCCCGCTCTGTTTCCCGCCTTCCTCGCCGCCCCCGCTTCCCGCCACTACCGCCGACCCCGCCCCTTTTTTCCTTCTGGTCCCTCCCCGCTCCCGCCTCCCAGCTGCTCCGCCCACCCGCGCACTTGGCCTTATATGGCGACCGTGCGACACAGGTGAGTGTGACCCACTTGTGGGACACCCCCGCGCCGCACGGCCACCAGCTGCTGCGTGTGCCCCCTCGCTGTGCCTAGCTGCCTCGCTGCCTGCCTCGCTGCCGGCTGACTCCGCTGTCGTTCGTTTTGTTTGTTTTTCCAATCATTTGTGCTTGTCTTCATTTCATAGTCTTTTCCCCGTGTTAAGCGTGTTTTTCCAATCATTTGTGCTTGTCTTCATTTCATAGTCTTTTCCCCGTGTTAAGCGTGTTTTTCCAATCATTTGTGCTTGTCTTCATTTCATAGTCTTTTTCCCGTGTTAAGCGTGCTTTGTTTACCATCTGTGCCTGCTCCTTCGTAATCTCTGCCCGCTCTGTTTCCCGCCTTCCTCGCCGCCCCCGCTTCCCGCCACTACCGCCGACCCCGCCCCTTTTTTCCTTCTGGTCCCTCCCCGCTCCCGCCTCCCAGCTGCTCCGCCCACCCGTGCACTTGGCCTTATATGGCGACCGTGCGAACGCGCAGCGGGCGCGCCGATTGTGCGCCGAAGGCGCGCCAAAGGTAAGCCCGTCTGTGCCCGTCCGCGACCGGATCGCGACCAGCGCCAGGACCCCTGGCCCCCACCGACGGAAGCCGACCCGACGAACCTACAACGCCGCCGATCTCATCGCTCTCAACACCGGCCGCATCCCAGGATGTCATCAAGCCGCCCCGAAGCACACCCAGGGACCCTTCAGCTGCCACGCCTGCAAGTTCACCTGCATCCGGACTCACCCTGCACCAGCACTCGCCAAGCCGAACACCAGCAGCACCCACCTCAAGTGCATCCTGCTCAACACCCGCTCCGTCCACAGACACGCCGTCGAACTCTGGAACCTCCTCGACACCACCGCCCCTGACGTTGCCTTCCTCACCGAGACCTGGATGAACGCCTCCTCAGCGCCCGACATCGCCATCGCCATCCCGGAGGGCTACAAGATCATCCGGAGGGACCGCACCGCCAACCAGACGGGAGGAGGCATCGCCATCATCCACAGAGACACCATCCGCATCGCGACCAACACCGACGACACCCTAACCACCGCTGAACACCTGCACTTCCAGATCCACACCAACCCGAAGACCACCCTCAGAGGCACCCTGATCTACCGACCCCCGGGTCCACGCACACGATTCAGCGAGGACATCGCCGACTTCGTCAGCCCGCATGCCCTCCCCTCCGCCGACTACATCCTCCTGGGGGACCTCAACTTCCACCTGGAGAACAACAACGACCGCAACACCATCAGCCTGATCGACAACCTCGCCAACCTCGGACTCAAGCAACTGGTGACCACCCCCACCCACCTCGCCGGACACACACTCGACGCCGTCTTCTCATCCAGCAACGACGTCACCTTCAGCCACGCAACAGGACTCCACTGGACGGACCACAGCTGCGTCCACTTCACCTTCAAAAGATCGACGATCCACCACCACCAGCAACAGGTTGCCCGAAGAAGCTGGAACAAGATCACAGCCGACCAGCTCACCGCTTCCCTGAGCCAGCACCCTCCCGCCAGCTCAGCGAACCCCAGCCAGGCCGCCGACAACCTCACGAAGTGGATCAACAACTGCGCGGACGAACTCGCCCCTCTGAGAACCCCACCCAGCAGACCCTGCAGCAGAAAAACACCATGGTTCACCGACGAACTCAAGAGCTCCAAGAAGAACTGTCGAGCCCTCGAGAAAGCCTGGAGAAGGGAGCCAACCGCGGACAACATGACCACCCTCAAGCTCGCCACCCGTAAACACCACCAACTGATCCGCGCCACCAAGAAAAATACATACAAGGACCGGCTGGACAAAAACGCACACAATTGCAAGGAACTCTTCAACATCGTGAAAGAGCTCTCCAACCCCAACGCCGGAAACAACGACATCACCCCGTCGCAAGACCTCTGCAACTCCCTCGCGTCCTACTTCCACAACAAGATCGCGGACATACACAACAGCTTCAGCAACCAACCAACGCAAGCCACAACCGCAACAACGCCACCCACCACCACCCTCCGCACCTGGACTCCGATCAGCACCGAAGACACCATCCAAACAATGAACTCCATCCATTCCGGATCTCCGACTGACCCCTGCCCTCACCACGTCTTCAACAAGGCCGACGCTGTCATCGCACCCCACCTGCGGGACATCATCAACACTTCCTTCGACACCGCCACCTTCCCTGAGAGCTGGAAGCACGCCGAACTCAGTGCTCTTCTCAAGAAACCCACAGCAGACCCCACCGACCTCAAGAACTACCGTCCCATCTCGCTCCTCCCGTTCCCGGCCAAAGTCATCGAGAAGACCGTCAACAAACAGCTGGCCGCCTTCCTTGAGACGAATGGATCCCTCGACCCCTCACAGTCTGGCTTCCGAGCGAACCACAGCACCGAGACCGCCCTCATCGCTGCCACCGATGACATACGAACTCTGATGGACAACGGAGAAACAGCGGCCCTCATCCTCCTGGACCTCTCCGCGGCCTTCGACACTGTCTGCCACCGCACCCTAGTACAGCGCCTTGGCAACATCAGAATCCAGGACAAGGCACTGGAATGGATCACCTCCTTCCTCGACGGAAGAACACAGAGAGTCCGCCTACCACCGTACAAGTCAGAGGCCACCGAAGTCATCTGCGGCGTCCCTCAAGGATCCTCACTGAGCCCCACCCTCTTCAACGTCTACATGAGCCCCCTCGCGGCCATCGCACGCCAACACAACCTCAACATAATCTCCTACGCCGACGACACCCAGCTGATCCTCTCCCTGACCAACGACCCCGCCACCGCCAGAGCCAACCTGCACGAAGGGATGAGAGAGGTAGCCGAATGGATGACGACCAGCCGCCTGAAACTGAACTCGGACAAGACGGAGGTCCTCATCCTGGGCTCCTCGCCCTCCGCCTGGGACGACTCCTGGTGGCCCCCCACCCTGGGCACCGCACCCAAACCGACGGACCACGCACGTAACCTGGGCTTCATCCTGGACTCCTCCCTCTCCATGACCAGACAAGTAAACGCCGTCTCCTCGTCCTGCTTCAACATCCTGCGCATGCTACGCAAGATCTTCCGGTGGATCCCCACCGAGACGAGGAAGACGGTCACCCAGGCCCTCGTCACCAGCCGACTGGACTACGGCAACGCCCTTTACGCCGGAACCACCGCCAAGCTCCAGAAGAGACTCCAGCGGATCCAGAACGCCTCGGCCAGACTCATCCTCGACATCCCCCGACGCAGCCACATCTCCGGACACCTGAGAGATCTGCATTGGCTCCCGGTCAACAAGAGAATCACCTTCCGTCTCCTCACCCACGCACACAAAGCCCTACACGACCAAGGCCCGAGCTACCTCAACAACCGGATCAACTTCTACACTCCCAAGCGCCTCCTCAGATCAACCAGCCACGCCCTCGCCGCCGTCCCCCGCATCCGAAGAGCGACAACAGGAGGAAGGTCCTTCTCCTACCTGGCCGCCAAGACCTGGAACTCACTCCCGACCGACCTACGCCTGACCCAAGACCACCTCTCCTTCAGGAAGAAGCTCAAGACCTGGCTGTTCGAGCAGTAACGGCACCCCCCCCCCAACCCAGCGCCTTGAGACCCTACGGGTGAGTAGTGCGCTCTACAAATGACCTGATTGATTGATTGATTGAAGAGAGGTAATAGATTTGCCACTGACTTTAATGTCAAAGTAAAACTAGAAGTGTATACACTGCTTTCCAGTCTGCAGCTGCATACTGGGAGCCATTTTGTCCTTTGTCACCCATTGGATGTCACAATTAGTGCTGCAACTCTATGTGTGCCTTAAATGCCGTTGGTACCCATGGTACCATATACTAGGGACTTATAAGTAAGTCCGAACTTGCCAATTGGGTGTAGCCACTTCAACATACCTTTTAGCAGGGGTTAGAACACTGGCACAGAGGCTGGTTAGCAGGCCTCAGAGCACCTTCAGAGTCGAGCAACCAGCAGCATCTGTTGAACAGTGGAGGTGAACATGCAAAAAGAATGCAATTCCTTACAAGGGAGAAGGGGAAGGAAGTTGCCTCACGTATTCTAGCCCACTGCATGTCAAGATCTCCTGACATCTGTGGCAGGGAATTTTGTGGTGACTCAAATTGTTTTGTATTTATGCATCTATGCACCAGTGCCGAGATGGTAGGGGACACCGCAGCAGCAGGAGGCCATTGACCAGAACTCAGAATGGGTACTTTGGAGTAGGGGAAAGGTTCTTCTGCTAGGTGGTAACAGTCCAACTGTTGCCCTAAGAATTCTTGAGGAGTCCTGGCAGTATTTGTACCGCATTTGTAGCACACATGTCCCAGGGCATTATATAACAACTACTGACAAAGCAATCAGTTTGACTTTTGCTACAGCATAAGTACCAAGACATATAGCGTCTTGAATTCTGCAAGAAGCTGACAACCTGGCTTTTTGAGTAGTCCCACTAGGCCCTATGTGTTGGCATACCGAAAACACATGTACAGACAGTCAATTTCACAATATCTAATAGAAATATAGCCCAACGTGCACACAGAAAAATCATGAAAATCCACATTCAGCCAGGTGCACAGAGTGATGTGCAGCCTGGAGCAGAGCATGAAGGGCAGCAGGGGGCACTGGGTGATGACCCTTATAGGAGCAATGGGTCATGTGCCTCATGAGGACAATGGAGTATGCACTTCATAGGCACTGTGTATCCAAATAAGCATTGAAGAATAATGAGTGCTGTGCATCAGATGAAAAGTGGGTAAAGTACAGTACAGTGGTACAGTACAATGAATTATGGAACCACGGAGTGGTGGTCAGCATAGGTGTAGGATGATGTGCAATGTTTGCATAATGTGTTGTACAATAAGTCAAGCTCTGTTCATTTTTGCCCATTAGCATTTTCCATGCCAGGAATGTGTAAGACTCTGTGTTGAATGGTTGAAATCCTGACATGTATAGGGCTGTTAGCTCCCTTCTATTCTCAATTCTCATTCTGAACCAGTCTCTCCCGATCCTCCTCTAAATTTGTTCCACACTTTGTTCTGAAAAATTCAATATGAATAATTTATTTCAGTTTTCCATTTGTCTTCTCTTATTAGCCCCTTGTTCATATGCGAGAGATCTACCTAAACTGTGTGGTTAACTTGTTCATCATGTTAACTGTTTGGCTACCCATTGGGCACATTGTTCAGTGTAAGAGATATCTTTCTTAACTCATTGGTTACCCATAAAGTGCACTGATTCTACCTTGGTTATGATGCAATATATAAGCAAGTAAGAAAAGATTCTGTCATGGCTAAGCAGAGAGGAAGGATGACGAGGGGTGGTGGAAGTGCCACCAACTCTAATCTGGCAGTAGCCTCTCGTCCCCTGGAGCCTAGGGAATCACTGCGGTTTATTACCAGCCTCCTGAGCATGTGTTTCATGGAACACACATTGCCACAGGAAGGGGGAACTGAACACATCAACCTTCTCCCTGGGGAACCAGCAGCAGCCCGTGGAAGTAAGGGCAGTGAGGCCGGATGAGGGGAATTTCGACAGATGACGACGAGGGAAATGTAATTATTTATTAAATTTTTCCTCGTGGTCATCAGTCAAATCCCCCCCAACCCGACCACACCGCCTCACCGCTCTTACCTGCACAGGCCGCTCCTGTGGGGAACCCCACCACTTTAGTGTTACTGTACATAGTACACAGAAGTACTTCTCCCAAAAATAGAATGTGGCACATGACTTCTCTGGGTTCTGTCAGGTAGCCTTGCAAAGCCCGTCAGGAAGATCAGGAGCATCAGATGATGTCTCCCATCGCCCAGCTTTTCTTTCACCAAAGTACTGCTGCCTCTATTGTTGATGGGAAACTGTATTGATGACCAAAGCATGAGGCTGGCAGGGAAGTGGGAGTGTTTAGACTTGAATGGAAGTGGTGCATCACACTTGTCGAAATAAAGCCCCTGAGCTCTAATTATGGCTCACAACAAAAATGGCCCCAGTGAAATGTGAATAATGCTCCTGTAGCTACAAAGGTTGTAAAAATGCCATGGGATGATTGCAATTGTATGTACCATCATGTGTAACACATGTAAACATACAGATTAACAAATGCTGCTACTTTTAGCATTTAGGTGTGTTTTGGTATTACAGTAAGGGGCAGGAAGCCTCTTCAGTCATAGTTGCAGTGAAGATTCTACATCAAAGAATTCAAATTGGGAAGTCTCCAAATTTTAAGAAGGGAACATGCACCTTAGTATCTTGAGCATCCCAGAGTGGCACAGTAAATTGACTATATTTGACTCTACCAGCTATCCCCTTGGAAGGTACATACTTAATTGCTCTGTGTAGTGGCCATACCCTTTTGTCTGGATTTGTACTGGCACGTCACTACATCAGACCTGGCATGTGAGGAGGCTTTAGGCTTGTGTGCTCCCCCAACTGTAAGAAAAAAGGAGTCTTCAAGCACATGCTGAAAAAAACATAGGAGTTAATACACACTTTCTGAGAGTGCACATAAGTATTCTTGTGTGTAAGAAATGTATGATATGTCTTTGACAAATGTGCATGATTAAATTATCATCCCAATTGGTATTTCCATTACACACTTGCATGTCATATGCAGATGTACAGAGTGTAAAATGCTATTTATTATTATTGTTCAGCATGGGGGGGCTCTATAACTACTAAATGCAATGCCTTAATGAGATGATGTTACCCCTCCTGTCCCTGTAAAATTGTAAGAGATAGCCTATTACTTTCAGCAAAACTGCACATATGGTTTACGCCATGCTGTTCTTTCACGCGCATTCATTATAAAGATGGATATTTTGAATAGAATCAGAGCAAAATCTCAATTCACGGGTACATAGTGTGAGTAGTGAAGATCCAAAGTATTAAGATCTAGACACATTACTTTTATAAGAACATTGGAATGTGGAGAGCTCCATCGAAGATAATGGAATAACTCTGGGCTAATAATGGCTGGTATAAACCCATAGCTTCAACATTACAACGTGTATCTTCATGTTTCTCCCTTTTTAATTTAGAACATTGATGGAGCATAAATGTTAAATGACAGCTGCCTCTAATAATTCTATTAAAAATGTATGACAATTAAAAAAATTATATTAAGAAAACGTAATCAAAGAGAGAAACAAAGATAAGTACACATGTACCTATTTACGTGTTTTGAGAAACAAAATATAGCTAACATAGAGAATGCCGTGAGGAAAATATTGTAATGTGCATTGAAATTCACATAAATGTTTGCACAATGAAGCTCCTGAAATGCTAAAATGCTTATCTATTAAAAATTGATATTATGCAAACTTGCAGCTTTCTATAACGTTTATGTGGTAAACGTGTATTTTAGAGTGACACGTTGATAATAGGCTTTGGAAAACAATAACGTGCAATTGATGTTATATAAAAGATTATTTTATTTTAAATTTTAGTTGTACTTATATTGACATGTAACTGCAAAATGAATAATATTGATTGAATTAAGAGATGTCGAAAATGCATTTATTAAAGTGTGTTTCATAATGATAATAATAGAACAGTGAATCAGCATGTTTTCCTGTAGGCGTCAAATGCCTTTATTTCCTGTGCAACTGTAAAATTCTATCAGGCAGTCACTTTAGCCATTGTAAGAGTTTTTTGTTTAAACATTTTTTTCTGTATTGGTTAACAATGGATTTGCTTCAAGTAAGGCAAATCTATTGATAGAAATGTAGCAATATCATTGCAAACCCAGGAAGAATGCTTGGGAATGGACAGACTGTGAGCAAGTGAAGTTCCACCTACTTTCGTGGGAGAGATAGAAATGTAATACAAATATGATGAATTTGCAAAAGGATTATTTAATTGTTCCAGATTTCTTGGTGATGTATTGATTACTCCATGGGCAGCCCACTGTGAGCGGCCAATTGAAACCAAATGGACTGATGAAAAGGATGCTTTTGTGGGTGTAAACCGTGAACATTTGGAAATATAATTACCCCATGAAGGAGGAGTCGGGCTGGCGGTCATTTCAATTTTCCCTGCCTGACATGCTGATGAACTGACACTTGATTTTCCTCAATGCCAAAACCCTGAACAGAACTTTCCTAACTGCATTTCCTAGTACCTGTACTTTATCGGCTGATAAAGTTGAACGGGAAATAACCTTTTGGCTGAAGGGTTAACTGACTCCATCTGTGGCCCACTGTGCTGCAGTTCTGATGTGGCCAGATCTATAGTGAAGAAGGACTAAGGGGCAGATGTATCAAACTATTTTTTTGTCGCAAACGCTGCGAATCGCTAAAAAGCAGCGTTGCCGACAAAAAACTAGGAAAATGGAACATATCAAGAAAAAAGCCTCGCAATATTAAGGAATCGCAAATTTCGTGATTCCTTAATATTGCGTAAAGTGCTATGTATGAAGCATTTAAGTTTTGCGAATTTAGGCTAAGAAATCGCAAATTACCACCAACTTCTAGTTGGTGGTAATTTGCAAATTCTTTTACAAATGCACTTTTTGCAATTTGTAAAGGTGCAATGTGATGCTCATACATGCCCTTAGGGCATGTATGTGCGCCATTTGCGCACACATGTACATTTCAGGGGTGCAGCAGGGTGTCCTTAAGACACCCTTGCACCCTTGAAATTATTCAATCAATCAATCAATCAATGACACTTATAGAGCGCGCTACATACCCGTAGGGTCTCAAGGCGCTTAGGGGAGGGAGGGGTGCCGCTACTGCTCGAACAGCCAGGTCTTCAGCTTCTTCCTGAAGGAGAGGTGGTCTTGGGTCAGGCGCAGGTCGGTCGGGAGGGAGTTCCAGGTCTTGGCGGCCAGGTAGGAGAAGGACCTTCCTCCCGTAGTTGCTCTTCGGATGCGGGGGACGGCGGCGAGGGCGTGGTTGGCTGAACGGAGGTGGCGTTTGGGAGCGTAGAAGTTGATCCGGCTGTTGAGGTAGCTCGGGCCTTGGTCGTGTAGGGCTTTGTGTGCGTGGGTGAGGAGGCGGAAGGTGATTCTTTTGTTGACGGGGAGCCAGTGAAGGTCTCTCAGATGTCCGGAGATGTGGCTGTGTCGTGGGATGTCGAGGATGAGTCTGGCTGAGGCGTTCTGGATCCGCTGGAGACTCTTCTGGAGCTTGGCGGTGGTACCGGCGTAGAGGGCGTTGCCGTAGTCCAGTCGGCTAGTGACGAGGGCCTGGGTGACGGTCTTCCTGGTCTCGGTGGGGATCCACCAGAAGATCTTCCGTAGCATGCGTAGGATGTTGAAGCACGCCGAGGAGACGTTGTTGACTTGCCTGGTCATGGAGAGGGAGGAGTCCAGGATGAAGCCCAGGTTGCGTGCATGGTCTGTCGGTTTGGGTGCGGTGCCCAGGGCGGGAGGCCACCAGGAGTCGTCCCAGGCGGAGGGTGAAGAGCCCACGATGAGAACCTCCGTCTTGTCCGAGTTCAGTTTCAGGCGGCTGGTCGTCATCCACTCGGCTACCTCTTTCATCCCTTCGTGTAGGTTGGCTCTGGCGGTGGCGGGGTCGTTGGTCAGGGAGAGGATCAGCTGGGTGTCGTCGGCGTAGGAGATTATGCTGAGGTTGTGTTGGCGTGCGATGGCCGCGAGGGGGCTCATGTAGACGTTGAAGAGGGTGGGGCTCAGAGAGGATCCTTGAGGGACGCCGCAGATGACTTCGGAGGCCTCTGACTTGTACGGTGGTAGGCGGACTCTCTGTGTTCGTCCGTCGAGGAAGGAGATGATCCATTCCAGCGCCTTGTCCTGGATTCCGACGTTGCTGAGGCGCTGTACTAGGGTGCGGTGGCAGACAGTGTCGAATGCCGCGGAGAGGTCTAGGAGGATGAGGGCCGCTGTTTCTCCGTTGTCCATCAGGGCTCGGATGTCATCGGTGGCGGCGATGAGGGCGGTCTCGGTGCTGTGATTGGCTCGGAAGCCAGACTGTGAGGGGTCGAGGGATCCATTCGTCTCGAGGAAGGCGGCCATCTGCTTGTTGACGGTCTTCTCGATGACTTTGGCTGGAAACGGGAGGAGCGAGATGGGGCGGTAGTTCTTGAGTTCGGTGGGGTCCGCTGTTGGTTTCTTGAGTAGAGCGCTGAGTTCGGCGTGCTTCCAGCTCTCAGGGAAGGTGGCGGTGTCGAAGGATGTGTTGATGATGTCTCGCAGGTGGGGTGCGATGACAGCGTCGGCCTTGTTGAAGACGTGGTGAGGGCAGGGGTCGGTCGGTGATCCGGAGTGGATGGAGTTCATCGTGCGGATGGTGTCTTCGGTGCTGATCGGGGTCCAGGCGTTGAGGGTGGTGGTGGGGGGTGGTTGTTCGGTCATGGTGTGCGTTGTTTGTTTGTTGAAGCTGTTGTGTATGTCCGCGATCTTGTTGTGGAAGTAAGAAGCGAGGGAGTCGCAGAGGTCTTGCGATGGGGTGATGTCGTTGTTTCCTGCGCTGGGGTTGGATAGCTCTTTCACGATGTTGAAGAGTTCCTTGCTGTTGTGCGCGTTGTTGTCCAGCCGGTCCTTGAATGCAGTTTTCTTGGCGGCGCGGATCAGCTGGTGGTGCTTCCGAGTGGCCAGTTTGAGGGTGGTCCTGTTGTCCGGTGTAGGTTCCCTTCTCCAGACTTTCTCGAGGGCTCGGCAGTTCTTCTTGGAGCTTTTGAGCTTGGAGCTAGCAAATTGCGAATCGCAAATTGGGAATCATTTCACATACATTCCTATGGGCCTCCTGGCCTATAGAAATGAATGGGAAATTATTCCTTAATTGCGATTAGCAATTTGCTAATCACAATTAAGGAATTTTAAGAAATCGCTAAAAAATTGCGAATTTCTACATACATACCATTTTGCAATTCTCAAATAGCGATTCTCAAAAAATCGCTATTTGAGAATCGCAAAAGGGTATCTTGATACATCTGGCCCTAAATCTCTTAGCCTGCTTTGGTTTGTATATTCTGATAACTGAGTCTTAAATTGCCATTGTTTCTCTCTCATTTTCTCAACAGGCAACCTGCAAATGTTCATTCTTTCTCTGAAATATATTGTGAGGCTACCTGTACTGTTTGCTTGTATTAAATCTGGTTTGAAATGCAATTTCATATTCTGTCTATTCAAAAGAGGCTTTAGATGAATATTCTTCATAAATCATCGTTATCATTTTTGTCTCATTCTTTTAGTCATATTTCTTGTCTCAAGGCTTGTGTTTCAGCATCTGAGGAAGAAAATGAAATAGGCATGTGTCTGGCAATTCTTTATTCCAGATCCTCATAAAGTAATTGCATCACGTATCTAAGTATTCTAGTCCCTGTTACCTCAACAAAAAGATCCATTGGAGGACCGTGATGGTGTTAACTAGGATGATGATCTTGAGATAATGTGTTTCCTTTGGGTTTATGAAAATGGATAATGAGTAGAAAGAAAAACCTGATTGTAATAAAGAGGAATTATTTTTTATAAGCTTTCCCCTGCATCAGTTTTCTGGTAGACTGTTGGAGGATTAGTTTGACTAATTAAACTAGGATATGAGGAGACATGTTTATATTGAGTTTTCTAGTAGCTTAGAGAAGTAGTAAAGATTCTGACTGGTGGTACATTCATGACTCAACAAAGACTAGAGTGAATTATGATCACAGGTGTATTATGTCATTGTGAATATTGTATGTCTATGTTTTATTGAAGTTGAGTACGGGTCCCTCAAGGCCAAGATCCCGGAATATGCACCTACTTGGGTCTTAGTGAGGCATACACTAAGGGGGTCATTAGGTTGACGGGTGGACTTTGTTGTCGCCATCCTATTGGGAAATGGGACCGCCCACCATAAGGGCGGGGGTCCCGTGGGGGCCATTAGGATGCGCCCGCCACAGTGGCAGGCGCATCCTGCATAGCTGACATTGTGGCGGGCGGTGCACTCAGCACCGCCCGCCACAGTGCCAGGAAGGCATGTTGTGCACTTCCATGCACAACATGACAGGCACTGTGCGGTGCCTGCCATGTTGTGCATGGAACTGCAGGTGGTACCATAGGTATCCCATGTGCACCCTCCTCCCACCGAGTCCCTGGGGGCCCAAAACGGGCCTCCACAAGCAATACTCGCATTGCTGCCATGGAAAGGCATGTTTCCGCCCCCATGATAATATGGATGGCGGTGTCTAACAGACACCGCCACCATATTAACCCCTTCGACGCTCATGACGAGCCCAGCTCGTCATGGAGTTTCCATTGGTTTCAATGGAAATTACATAGACCCCATGAACATGCCTTAGCATCCAAGTGGTTAAACTCTTTTCCGCTCAGTCGACTTATTGACCTAGCGGAAAAGCAGCGGACGGTCTTTCTGTCCGCAGTTGTCCCCCCGCCATAGTAATATGGCAGAGGGGAAATGGGTGGCGTGCGGGGACGGATCTCAGGCGGATCGCCACCGCCATACAGGCGGTGGCGACCCGCCCGAGATCCTAATGGGCCCCTAAGAGTGTTTGTCTGCTGTTACGTGGGTTTTGTGCATGAGACGTCACTGCCAGTAACGAGGAAGGGAACTTTAAAGTGTGGCAAGTTGAAATTGTTGAGGTTTCTTCAGGACGCGCGCTAGGAGAGATCAAAGGGAGTGAAATCGCGCTGGTCGAGGTGTCGCAGGGAGTGGATGAAAAATGTTCTGACTGAGTGGGTGTGAGAAGTTGGCCTGGCATAAGCTGTCCACTAATTATAGTGGGCACCTCGCACCAGTCCAAACAACCCCTTAGAGGTGATAGGTTAAAGACAACCTTATTTGAAATCCATCCTAGTGGTAGCTATGGAGAGCAGCCTTCAGGCTAAGTCTTGAAGGAATGTAAAGCAGCTTGTCTTAACAGTCTATAATCTCTTGAATGGCTAAAAGAAGGAGAACCACACCAGGTATATATATATAAGATATATGTATTTATTCCTAAACACACCCTACTAGTCTCTTTATGAGGCTAGAGGTCAAAGCACATATGTTACACTAAAAATATCACAGTAAATTAGCATAATATACGTTGGGCCCTAAGGGCGTACCAAACCATATATAAAGAAAGTTTTATAAGAACCACAGCTTGACTAGACACAAGGCCTAGAGCCTGTAGAAGCGCAGGGGACACAAGGAACCACCCAAGGTAATGACACAGGGCACCTACTGGGGACGCGTGCAGTGTGATAACACAGCCACAAATCGCCGTTATTTTCTATGGGGAAAGTTGGGGTTGGAAATTTAAAGATTAAGGACACTTAGAAGAGGACTTTGAGCAAACCCCTTCAGACCTAAGGGGTTCTAGGCTAAACACCCACGTGAGCACCAGAGTACTCGAGTTACCTCATCCAGGGAAGCCGGGTGCATAGGTGTCTTTTGGTGTCGGGAATCGTTGTTGATTTTAAGGGCGATCTGCTGCAAAGTGCAGCTGCCGTCGAGTAGAAAAGTGTCTGGTGTGATCCAAGCCTGGATTGAAGACATGAGGAAACTGAAAGCAGAGGGGACCGAGTCTGGGTCACTTGCCAGTGACCAGGGGCACAATAGACTAATGCCCACCGATGTCGGGTGCTTCAGGTGTGAGGAGAGGAAGCTTGACTCTTCAGCCACAAGGACCAGGAGGCGTCGATGCCAGCCAGGAGCTGGATTTGAGCTGTCCCACAAAGGATGTCGAGCCCTACGGTGTTGGTGCCCGAATTGGACACAACAAGCCTTGGCAACAGCAACCCATGCAGGAAGAGGAAAGATGCTTTGGTGCGTACCAGCGAGGTCAGGGGGACTCACCAAGTGGTGGATAGTCAGGGCACATCTGGAGCAACCAGGGAAGCCCAGGGATAGTCAAAGTTGCCTTCTTCAGGGACCCACCAGTCAACAGAACAGGGATCGCAAAGGTACCTTGAGCAAAATCACAAAAGGCCGGCTCACGGAACACTCGTGGAGTTTAGGCCAGAAATCTTCAGTGGAAAAGATGCTCGGGGTCTGGGTTACAAGTAACCTAATGCACAGCCTCAGGGAATGTCAAAAAGCTAATGTACTTGCAAATGTGCACAGTCTCCAGGGGTTCCGGTTTCACGGTACCCACGAGGGCTACGGGTGGGCTACCGGTCTCAGCTTTGCTGGGGACTCGGTCCCACCTCTGGGAAGTCTGGAAAACACCTCCTGTGTTGCAAATACTTCGGAGTCTGGCGGGAGTTTCGGAGATGCAAACCAGGCAGATGCGTCTTTGGTGCCTGCCAAGCAGGGGAGTAACTCCTTTACTCCAAGAGAGATTCTGCAGTCATCTAGTCATGTAGATCGTCGAAGTTCCAGGATTTCTGTAGCAGAGTTTCGTCCAGGTGTAATCTAAAGTCCTGTAGTCAGGGGTGCCTTTCTTAGACCCAAGGAAGGGGTTGGACATACTCTGGGGACCCACCTATGAGGAGGATCTGAAAAGAGGGGTGGCTACACCTATTTCCTTTGTCCAGTTTAATACCAGAGCAGGGGCTGGTTTGAACTGGGCTATGCACAGGGACACCAAATGTGACCCCAGTGCTGACTTCAAAGCACTCTTGGAATGCACCCACCCAGCCCCAATACACTAAAGCCTGTCTGGGAGGTAGTGACACCTCCCTGTGACAGGAAGCCTATTGTCCAGGCCTCCCCTGCCGGAGTTTCGTCCAGCAGCAGGAGGCCAGACTTGTGTCTTTGGCTGCAGCATCCATTTTGTGATATCAGGGCTCTTTTAAACTGGTACCGGGTGTTCCGATGTGTGCATGTCTCTCCCTGTAGAAGGGTGGAATCATACCGTATGATTCCAAAGTGTTTGACACCAAACACAACATGTTTCCTTACAGCCATTCCAAAGTAAGCATTTACCGTGAGGTTATAATGCACTTAAGAGTATATGGTCTGGCTGCATCACAGAACAGCACCAGAGATTGGATTCCGAAGGCTGCAGAAGGGCCCTTCTCATGCATGGGCACCCTCTCACACAAAACCGAACACCCTGCCTTCAGGATTGATAAGGCCTGCCATAGGGGTGACTTATAGGTTTATATGTGTAGTGATTTAAGGTAGATATAGGTAACCTATATCTAAGTAAGGGATGCATGCACCACCTTACCCAGGCTGCAGTATCAGTACTGTGGTGTCATTTTGGAAGGCTTTCCAGGGGTGGCACAATGCATGCTGCAGCCCCTGGTAGGCCTCTGGGGTACCTATGCCCTGTGTTCCTAAGCTACCCTGTACTAGGGACTCATAAGGGTACACAGTAACCAAACTGGAGTGTACCTAAAGTACATGGAATCAGTTTAGAGAGGATGCAGCTAGACTGGGGTCCTGGATAGCAGGGCCCCAGCCAGCCTAAAGTCAAAAACAGTGGGGGTAACAATAAGAAGTAGATCCTACTCTCCTACAGTAGGTATCTATAATTCTTTTAGTAGAGCAGACAAAGTTGTTTTATGTTTGTAATGTTTTTGCATTAAATCAGTTTAAAAGGACGAAAGAAAAAAGACAACGATACTGATTGTGAAGGGAGGGTCAGTTTAAGTGAGGAGTTAGAGTGACGTCATACAAGCTCTGTGCTGGCATTGGTGGTTGGTGTGGAAGCACATTGGGATTGGCAGTTGAAATCAAACAGTGATTGGAAGTTGAAATAATAATATAGAAGAGAGATTGAAGGATTAAACCAGATGGCATTGAAAGAAAGAAATCATGAAATTCTTTAAGCTGTTAAAAGCTTAAATATGCAAGGATGGGCCTATTCGTACTAGGGAAGGAGTTCCTGTGGCTCTGGAGGGTACATCTGCTTTGCAGGTGTCATTAGAAAGAGGATTTCATACTTGTACATGGTTGGAGAATTGGGTAAAATATACTGAAAAGGGTGGTCCTCTAGCGTTTCCATAATATGCGACATTTAATTGACCAATTTTAGAAAACTTGAGGAGACAGTTGAATGATATGAAACCTAGCCCTGGACCCATGCAATATGAAGCTCTTTTTGAATGGGAACATGAAGCCCATAGAAGAGAGAAGGAGAAATATCAGGGGATATATATGAATATGTTAAATAGATGCGCCTAGGCAAAATGGGATTCTCAGAAAAAGGTATGTAGACAGGATGTTGCCTTGGGTGCACGAAGTGTAAGGAGAAAAAGAGACACACTGAGGAGCTGAAGGCTCAGGTTCTCACTTTGAGAGAAGAGAATCTGCATGAAATAGATGATGAATTACTGAATGAATTATTAGTAAATAGACCTCCACCCTATCACGAAGAACAGAATAGTTCAGGAACAAATTGTTTGTGGGTTTAATACCAGAAGCCCCACCTGCAGATTTAGATACAGCTCATAAAAATAATTTTTTGTCTGGAGATCCGAGTCCAGAAAGAGCAGGATTTCAAATGTGGGTATGACAAATAGACCAGGTGCATTATCTGTTGTTGTAACTATAGGTCCAATTGTTCCTCTATATGAAACAGGATGTGGTGTTTCACAAGTTCATGCAATAGCGATTCCGACTAGAATGATGGAGAAACCCATTAGAAGGCGAGAGATCAGAAAGCATCATCCTCATTAGAACAAACTGTAACAAGGGAGAATGAGGGAAGTATGGGTGATAGAATGAATGACACCATGGAAGGTCGAATGGAATCATTAATAAGTATTACAGAAAGGAGTCTTAAAAGACCGAGTACAGGTCAGAAAGTAGTTACCGTAAAGGTTTTGCAAATGAGAAATCAGAAAATAAATCCTCAGGTAATGCAAAGAGCAGGAGAAGCTAGTGGAGAGATTCAGGGATCAGAGATGAGTACATCAATAGAGCCATCACAGGAAGAAACTTGATAATTGGTTTAGGGGCATAGCTCCTACTAGTAGTGTAAAGTGCAATGTGAATCGAGACATGGGGATAGATTTAAGCAAATTAAAACTGGAACTGGAAGAAATTATACTAGGAAAGATTAGTATAGAGAGACTAGTGAAATATGGTGATGAAGAATTATTATTCATGTGCAAGTACGTAACACAAAAAGCTAGGAATACCCATGAGAAATTTGCTGAGGTAGCACATAAATATTGAGTGGACACAGAGAAGTACAAAGTGTTACAGAAAACATATTGATTGGATTTTAGTGCTAAAGATTTGGAGAGTTTGAACCCTTCTGGAAAAAGACTGCAAATCAAAGTAGTAATAACCACATTGGAACGGTGGGGAGAAGTAGAAAGAAGGGAAGGCAGATTGCCTTAAAAGAAAGAAGAATCAACAATCAATCAATCAGAGTACTTGTAAAGCGCGCTACTTACCCGTGAGGGTCTCAAGGTGCTGAGGGGAGGGGGTGCCGTTACTGCTCGAAGAGCCAGGTCTTGAGGAGTCTTCTGAAGGCGAGTAGGTCTTGGGTCTGCCGTAGGTGGGTAGGGAGGGTATGCCTGGTCTTGGTGGTGAGGTAGGAGAAGGAGCTGCTGCCGGAGGTCGTTTGTTGGATGCGGGGGACAGCGGCGAGGGCGAGGCTGGCAGAGCGGAGCTGGCGGGTGGGGGTGTAGAAGCTGAGTCTGCTGTTCAGGTAGACTTGTCCGGCGTTATGGAGTGCTTTGTGTGCGTGGGTGAGGAGCTTGAAGGTGATCCTCTTGTCGACGGGGAGCCAGTGTAGGTCTCTCAGGTGGGGGGTGATGTGGCTTGGTGGGGGACGTTGACGATCAGTCGGGCGGAGGCGTTTTGGATGCATTGTAGTCGTCATAGGTGTTTGGCTGGGATTCCTGTGTAGAGTGCGTTGCCGTAGTCCAGTCTGCTGCTGACGAGGGCCTGTGTCACCGTTCTTCTTGTTTCGGTCGAGATCCACTTGTAGATCCTGCGGAGCGTGCGAAGGGTGTTGTAGCAGGAGGAGGAGACGGCGTTGACCTGCTTAGACATGGAGAGGGAAGAGTCGAGGATGAATCCTAGGTTGCATGCATGGTCGGTGGGTGTCGGTGCTGTTCCCAGTGTGGTCGGCCACCAGGAGTCGTCCCAGGCTGAGGGGGTGGGTCCGATGGTGAGGACCTCCGTCTTATCCGAGTTCAGTTTCAGACGGCTGCTCCTCATCCAGTTGGCGATGGCCTTCATTCCCTCGTGGAGGTTTGTTTTGGAGGTGTGTGGGTCCTTGGTGAGGGAGAGGATGAGCTGGGTGTCGTCGGCGTAGGAGATGATGTTGTGGTCCTGATGGCAGGCCACTTGTGAGAGGGTGGCCATGTAGACATTGAACAGCGTTGGGCTGAGGAATGAGCCCTGGGGGACGCCGTAGATGATGTCGGTGGCTTCTGATCGGAAGGGTGGGAGGCGGACGCTCTGAGTTCCACCTGAGAGGAAGGACTTGGTCCAGTCAAGGGCCTTCTCTTGGATTCCGGCTTCTTGTAGGCGTGTCTTTAGAGTGCGATGGCAGATCGTGTCGAAGGCGGCTGACAGGTCCAGGAGGATGAGGGCTGATGTTTCACTGTTGTCTAGTTGGCGCCTGATGTCGTCTGTGGCGGCGATGAGGGCTTTCTCGGTGCTGTGGTTTTGTCTGAATCCAGACTGGGACGAGTCCAAGATGTTGTTGTCTTCGAGGTGGTGGGCCAATTGCCTGTTGACGATTTTCTCGATGACCTTCCACGGGAACGGGAGCAGGGAGATGGGCCGGAAGTTCTTGAGGTCCTTGGGGTCCGCCTTGGCCTTCTTGAGGAGGGCATTGATTTTGGCGTGCTTCCAGCTTTCCGGGATTGTCGCTGTTTTGAAGGAGATGTCGATGACATTCCGTAGTTGAGGTGCGATGGCTGCGTCTGCTTTGTTGAATACATGGTGTGGGCACATGTTTGACGGAGATCCTGAGTGGATGGAGTTCATGACATTGCGTGTCTCGTCGTCGTTGATGTTGGACCAGGAGGTCAGGCGGTTGGCGCTGGTGGTGTTCGCAGGGGAGGTGGAGTCTGGCATAGTCGGGCGGTCATGGTGTTGAAGCTGTTGTGGATGTCAGCGATCTTGCGGTGGAAGAAGGTGGCCAGTGAGTCGCACTGTACTTGTGAGGGCGGGATGTCGTTGGCATTGGCGCTGGGGTTGGAGAGTTCTTTTACGATGCTGAAGAGCTCTTTGCTGTTGTGTGCATTGTTATCCAGGCGGTCTTTGAAGGAGGATCTCTTGGCTGATCTGATGAGGTGGTGATGTCTGCGGGTGGCGTCCTTGTGGGCTGCGTGGTTGTCCGGTGTGCGTTCGTGCAGCCATTTCTTCTCCAGTTTCCGGCATGCGCATTTGGAGGTCTGGAGCTCGTCAGTGAACCAGATGGCTCTCTTGCTGGTGTGGCTGTTGGAGGGTTTCTTGAGTGGGGCGAGGGTGTTGGCGCAGTCGTTGATCCACTGTCTGCGGTTGCGGGCTGCGGCATCTGGTTCGGTGGGGTCGGTGGGTGTGTTCTTGGCGAGGGTGGTGATCAGTTGGACTTCAGTGACTTTGCGCCAGCAGCGGTGACGCAGTTGTTGGGTGCGGTGGTGCGTGGTTGGTTTCTTGAAGGTGAAATGGATGCTGCGGTGGTTGGTCCAGTGGAGTTCGGTGGTGTGGTCGAAGGCGACGTGGGTTCTTGTGGAGAAGATGAGGTCCAGCGTGTGGCCGGCGGCGTGGGTGGGAGCAGTGACGAGTTGTCTGAGGCCGAGGTTGGTAAGGTTGTCGATCAGCGTGGCGGAGTTGGCGTTGTCGTTGTTCTCGAGGTTGAAGTTCAGGTCCCCGAGGAGGATGTAGTCCATGGAGGCGAGTGCGTGGGTGCTGGTGAGGTCGGTGATGGAGTCGCCGAACTGAGCCCAGGGTCCGGGGGGTCTGTAGACGAGTGTTCCTCTGAGGGTGGTGTTGGGGTCGGTGTGGATCCGGAAGTGCAGGTATTCGGCGGTGTTGAGGGTGTCGTCTGCGTGGGTGGCGACCTTGAGAGTGGACTTGTGAACGATAACAATGATTTTGCCCTTATAAACGATGATGGAAAAGAGAAGGGTGAGGTGGATGCAACAGCACATCCCATGAGAAAGGTACAACGAGGAGGATATGTTCATGTCCCCTGGAATAGACAGGATATCTTGACCTTCACAAATGATTTTCCAAAATTGAGAGAGAAGCCAGTTGAGTGGTATAAACAAGTGGAAAGATTTGTGAAGGTTTCAAAGATCTTTTTTAAAGGACTTAGATACTCTGTTTGATATTGTGATTCCAACAGATTTATTGATAGAATGTAAGATTGCTGTTGATTGGCCAGAGAGAGAGCCTGCGAGAAATTTGAAAACAGATGCGCCATTGGTTGAAGTGATGAGGAAGTATGTCAGTTCATTACTTATTGGAAAGGAAAAGTTTATCAAAAGAGACAGATTGGATAAAGATAGAGAGGACTACACGGGAATTAAAAGAGACAGTGCATGCGTATTATGAGAGACTATTGCAAGCATTTAAACAATACAGTGGAATTGAGAACTTGTCAGAAAAAGACATGGCACATTTTGTGTATCGGTTTGTGTATGGACTGAGAGCTGAAATTACTGTCATGATGCAACAACATTTAATTTGTTGGCAGAGTAAGCCCATAGATGAGATACTTTGTTATGTCAAAGGGAGATGATATTGACTTGCATCACAAGAAATTAAAGGAAAAATTGATGTTAGCACAGAAGATAGCAGCTAAGAAACAATATGTTGGGTTTGATCCAGAGAAATAGCCAGACTACTACTGGAATGAGAGGTGTGATGGTAAACCCCATGCAGAATTTGATGCCTCAAGGAAGAGGAAGAGGGTAGAATATGGAGATGTTGAAAAAGGCATATCCGTGTTATAGTTGCAGCAAGTTCGGGCATTGGAAGCGCGAGTGTAAGTCTAATTTAGATAATCAGATGAATGGACAGACAGCTATGACAGTTACGAATGTAATAGTACAGACACAGGTGAATTATGGGATGTGAAATCAGTCCATGCCTCAATTGAGGGGTCAGAATCAAGATATGCCTCAGGCTCTGATGCCAAATTTGAATGGACAGGTACAAAGATCTAGAGTTTATGCGAGTAGCTGCCCGTAGGCTTCCCAGCGCTAACAGACACATGCCAGGGGTAAACTTAGCCAGAGCGCCAAGGCAGGGGTTTAGGGAAAAAGCAATGTTTTAAGTCTCTTCATGAAAGCTAGTTCATTGGTTAACATGGGTATATCTCTGGGCAGTGAGTTCCAGATTTTGGGAACCAGGTGCATGAAAGATCTCCCTCCCATCTTGCTCTTTTTAATCTACCCTGTTGCATGAGAAGATCTGCAGAGGGTCTTTAGTTCCTGCTTGGGATATAGTGGGCAACCAATATATTTATTAAGGCAGGTCCTCTATCATTCATGGCTCTGTGGGCGATATGAACTGCCTTAAATGTAATCCTTGCCAGGACTGGGAGCCAGTGCAGTGTCTTAAGGGCTGCCCTGGCTGATTGCTTTCTCGGAATTTGGAGCAGGGTCCTTGGTGCGGCATTTTGTACTACCTGCATCCGGTTAATGACATATTTGGGTGCACTAAGATACAAAGAATTCCTGTAAACCAGCAGCGACTTGATCAAAGCTTGAGTCACAGTTCTGCGGGATTGTACAGGTAGGATAGGGAGAATTTTTGGGAATTTGGAGCAGGGTCCTTGCTGCGGCATTTTGTACTACCTGCATCCGGTTAATGACATATTTGGGTGCACTAAGATACAAAGAATTTCTGTAAACCAGCAGCGACATGATCAAAGCTTGAATCACAGTTCTGCGGGATTGTACAGGTAGGATAGGGAGAATTTTTGGGAGCATATGGAGTAATCCAAAGCATTTGCCTGAGAGTTTCCTTGCTTGGGTCCCCATTCTTAGATGTTCGTCTAGCCAGATTCCCAGGTTTTTAATGACTGTTTTGGGTGTTGGGGGTTCTCCCAACTGAGTTGGCCAGCTGATGACGTTCCTGGGTACTGTTTAGTTTCCCAGAAACATAAGCTCCGTATTATCCCCATTAAGTTTCAGGGATCATTTACACATCCAATCAGATATTCTTGACATACATGGACCCAGTTTGCTGTGTAAGGAGCGGAGGTTGTTTGTCACTGATAATACTAGTTGTGTATCGTCAGCGTACAACACTATGGACAGACAACAATCTTGTACTATCTCTACCAATGGTTGCATATACACATTGAAAAGTGTAGGGCTTAGTGCGAAGACCTGTGGGACTCAGCACAATAGTTGGAGGGTGTCTGAGAGATGCTCCCCTTCAAGCAGTTGGAAGGACCTGTCTTCCCGAAATGAGGTTAGCCACTTTATCTCTGTACCTGTGATACCTGCTTCCTTTAACCTATTGATCAATGTGCAATGTTCCACCGTGTCAAATGCAGTGCTCAAATCCAGGAGCAGGATAGCTGCTGTACACCCCTGGTCTAGAACTCTCTTCAATTCCTCGGTTACCACCAACAGAGCTGACTCCATGTTGGGGTTGGAATCCCATTTGTGTATTGTGAAGCCTTTGATTGTCTTCTAGGTGTTGGGACAGAGTCTGATTCACGCTTTTTTCTGAAATATTGCCTAGCAGTGGTAAAAGTGAAATGGGTCGGTAATTTCCTGGTTCAGCTGTATCCAGCTGTGGTTTCTTTAATAGTGGCCGTATGGTTGTGTGTTTCCATGATTTTGGGATCAGCCCTTAGGACAATGAAAGTGATACCAAGGCTGCTGGGGCTGTTTTTGCTATTGTGCCGGCCTGTAGCAAGATATCTGGCGTAATTGGATCTTGGGGAGAGCCAGACTTGAGCATTTGCAGAATAGACGTGAGGTCATCTACCTGTACCGTCTTAAAATAATCTAGTCCCCTTCCTATATTAATACTCAGGTTTTCGTT
Organism: Lissotriton helveticus; assembly: GCF_964261635.1. Taxonomy (NCBI): domain Eukaryota; kingdom Metazoa; phylum Chordata; class Amphibia; order Caudata; family Salamandridae; genus Lissotriton; species Lissotriton helveticus. The sequence goes on along the minus strand of NC_136059.1, from coordinate 709,463,615 downwards.
CATGTTGGGATGAGAATCAACTTTCAAGGTGTTTCTATTTGTTGCAAGTTCTCATACAGTACTTCCACCTTGTTTTTGAAAACTTTCGCCATCTGATTGCATCTTTCTTCGGATGAAAATAGGAGGTTCTTTTCTTGATTGGTGGCTGTTAAGGAGCGCACTACTTTGAATAGTTCTTTTGAATAATTATGCACCCCATTAATTTTATCTACAAATTATTTAGCCTGTGCCTGAATCATTTCCCTATGATATTGTCTGATAGCCAATTTATATTGGCTTTTGCTGGCGTGATCATAGTTTTTCCTTCACAGTCTTTCAATTTTTTTACATGATTTTTTTATCAGAATTAATTGCTCATGGCGCTTTGTTCCTCACATGGAGCTTATTTTGTGTGCTTTTCTGTGGGTGCTGAGCAGCTACTTTGGTAAACCAAGTAGCCCATATCTTATCGGCCTCTTGTACATCACTTGTCAGGCATGGCGCTTGATCATCCAGTTCGTCCCTCATGTTGTCAGGTAAAGTTTTCAGCCATTTTTTCCTAGTCCCAGTTAATTTATGACTAGTGTGTCGTGCCTGTGGATTTTCAAGTATAAACGGGATGAAGTAGTGATCTGACCATGGTATTGGTATTGGTGTCCCGACCTTTAGATCAAGGTCATTCGAGAAAATTGCAACCAGTATATGCCCCTGTACATGAGTGCTAGTTTTTATCAGTTGTTTAATTGCAAGGCCTCCATGTCCTGAATTAGTCTTAGTACTGTGGCACTATCTGGTTCATCCAGATGGAAATAAAGTCCCCCAGTAGTGTAGTGGAGCTCTTGCTAGCAACCATGTCTGCTACTAAACCGGGTAATTCCTCTATGAATGGGGTGGCGGGACCTGGTGGCCTGTAGGCCAGATTGCCTGAGAAAGAGCTATTAGATGAGAGTCTAAGGCTTAATTGTACTGCCTCACTGTTGGTAGTGGTAGTGGGAGCAACCACACATTCAAAATAGTTTTTGTATATGATTGCTACACCACCTCCTGTTTTTCCCAACCTATCATGTCTCCAGATGAGGAAGTCTGGGGGTAATGCTTGGACTATGTCAGGGGACGAACAATCTTTCAGCCATGTTTCAGTCATGAATTAAATGTCGAGTTCTTCATTCTCTATTAGCATCCTGATTTCTGAGGTGTGTGCTGGTAAGGATCTACTGTTAATCAATCCCATTTTCCACTGTTTACTCTTTGTGGACCTGTCTGCGTGCACTAGCCCTTCAGCTTTCCTGCCTCAAACTTAGTCAGGCAAAATGGACAAGACGAATCCTTACCTATCAAGCTTGTGTCATGAGTAGTCATTTCACTAACAACTAGAGCGCCGACCCGTCCCTCGCTTCCCACGAGGGCAGGTCCTCCCAGCTGTGCTTGCCTGTGCTGCCCAGCTAGCCGATGTACTGCTCGGCATGAGTCAGGATTCCCCACAGTGAATACACAATCAAATTCAACTTCAACAGTTTTAAAACAGTTGATTTTCTTAAAGCATATTCAGTTAAAAGCGGTAATCGATAAAAGCGTCCAAGTAGTTTTAAAATCAATTCCAATGCTAATATGGGTTTCCATACAGCTGAACAAGTAAATTCAGATGTGCAAGTGGCATCACAGTATTTGTTGCAGCAAAATGACACTGACTCAGATACCTCCCTTTGTTGGTGCGTGAGAGGGGAAGAGGAATGCATGCTTGGCGCATCCTTAGAGGTTGATCAGAATGGTCCCTATGTGGATGGCAAGGTAAATGGAACACCCGTTTGATTCCTTGTAGATACTGGTGCTACCCAATCCACTGTGAGAACTGTAGAGATTCCCAACCTACCCCTCTCGGGAGAAAGAATCCAAGGTGTAGGAGGGAAGGAACCAATGCAAATACAGATTGGAACTTTTGAGGATTTATACTCATTTGTGGTGTGTGATTCCAGTCCAGTAAATTTGTTAGGGCGAGATTTGTTGTGTAAAGTGAATTGTTCTATCTATTGTACCCCCGAAGGAATATAATTTCATACCAAAGATGAGGATGTGGTGTTTAAAATGTCCAGACAAAAGACAGAAGCAAAGGGTCTGTATTCCCTACTTACTAGGAATGGCTTGCCTCCTGTGTTACGAGACACAGTCTTACCTGACGTGTGGGACTTTAAATGAAGGGATATCAGGTTGATGAAAGGAGTAGCTCCCATTTGAATCAAAGTAAAGCCAAATTCAGAATATCCCAGAACTCTAGCATATAATTTGAACCCCAAAATAATTGCTGGAATCGCCCCATTGATTGAGACTCTGATTGAACAAGAGATATTTTGGGCAGCCCGTGTAATTCACTTACCATGAGCATAAGAAAACCAAATGGGAAATATAAGATTGTTCAGATTTGTGAAAAATTAATCAGATCATGATACCCTGTTGTCCGATAGTACCAAATCCTGCTGGGTTTCTCTTGCATGCCAGTTCGCAAACCGTGTTTTGTCATGGTGCAAAGTTCCACATGTGTATACTGAGAGGCCTTCGATTTTCAATCAGATATTGAAGAGAAATTTGGAAATTCCAATTCTTCGGTGCTGGGGCGATACATCGATGAGTTGTTTGTTACATCAGGAAGTAAAGAAGCTTGCGTTTCTGACACTGTAGCTTTATTGAATCATTTGGCAGTGAGTGGACATAAGGTATCGCCAGTAAAACTTCAGTTTTGCAAAAGCGAAGTTCTCTATTTGGAACAGCGCATTGAAAAAGGAGTCATAAAGGTGTCACAGGATAGAATCACTGCTATCTTGCAGATGAATCCACTGAGTACACAAAAGGAAGTTTGTATATTTTTTGGAATGGTTGGATTTTGGAGGCAGTGGATACCAAATTTTTCCCTGATAGCCAAGCCACTTCAGAGACTGAGACACAAAGATGTGTCTGATCCTGTTCCATGGGATGAGGAATGCAAGCACTTCAAGACAGTTTGTGTCAAGTTCTAGCTTTGGGAATGCCCAACTTTAACAGGAGTTTCACCCAGTTTTGCCTTGAGCGCAAAGGTTGGGCACAATCTGTTCTAACGCAAATGTATGGCACTGCTTGCAGACCTGTTGTATGCTTTTCAGCTACTCTTGATCTTGTAGCCGCTGCATTGCCTGGAAGCTGTTGATGTGGCATGTGTGAGTTTGGAACAGTGTGAACATTTTGTGATCGGACATCCATTGAAAGTGTATGTGCCACATTCTGTTGAGATTTTCTTAACTCTAACACAGCAGCTCACGAGTAGTCAGTTAACAAAGTATGAACAAGTGATATTGTGTGCGGAAAATATGACTGTGATGAGATGTACAAGTTTGAATCCAACTACCTTGATGCCTTTACCAGGACATAAATTTGTAATGGATGAAGCTGATCATGATTGTCTTGATGTGCCTGAATTGTACCAAACCGCGTCCTGAAATTCAAGATACCCCATTACCTGAGTCAGTTCATGTTTTGTTTGTGGATGAATCATGCTTGAGAGATTCAGGAGGTGCATATGCAAATTGTGTGGTGGGTGTAGTTGAAGCATCGGGGTAGAAAGGAGTGTATTCAGCACAGGTGACTAAATTCATTGCACTTACCAAGGCTTGCAGCATTACTGAACAAATGAGAGTAACCATAATTACGGATAGTCAATATGATTTTGGGGTGGTCCATGATTTTCGGCAGCTATGGTCTCAACATGGGTTCAATCTCTTCGGGTTCACCAATCTAAAATGGAAAGTACGTGAAAAACCTATTGCTGACACTACAACTGCCAGCTCAGATTGTGGTGATGAAGTGTTCCGCCCACCAGACTGCTCACCATTATGTGACGGTCGGCAATCGCTATGCTGATAAGACTGCTTGCTATCGCACCCTAAATTCTTATGCATTTAATGGGGAATCTTTGAAGGAACAGTCAGATGACACAGTGTGCAGTTGAATTTTCAGTCTTGGAAATGTGAGAAGAAATTAAAGAGTTACAGGATGCAGTATTCCAAGCAGAGAATGAAGGTGGATTGAAGCAAGATGTAATCGTAGACAGGAAGATAAGGTGTGGGTGTACATAGATGGGTGACATCCTGTGCCATATAGTCTGTTGTCACCGATGGCGTAAAACTGCCATGGGCCTGCACGTGTGTGAAGAGATGCTATGTTGCGTCTCTTTCGCCAGACCTGGTATAATCCATGAGTCAGAGCCATTAAAGAAAGGTTTTGTGACAGATACGTGATATGTCAACAGCAAAATAGTGGAAGAAAGACATTGGTTAATACAAATCACATTGGGAAATCAAGAGCTCCCTTAACTCACATGCATGATTATATTGAGATGCCTCCTTGCAACAGATTGAAATATGTCCTTTTCATTGTGTGACTGTCCTCTCGTTGGGTGGAAGCCTACCCAACAAGACGCAATGACATCCTGACAGTAGCAAAACTGCTTCTTAGAGCGTTAATTCCTAGATTTGGATTTCCTGTCTTGTTGGAATCTGACAGAGGTACCCACTTTAATAATGAAGCAATATGAATGCTGTGTGCTGCATTGCACATTGAACAAAAGCTGCATTGTGCGTACCGGCCTGAAGCATCTGGTGTGGTAGAATGGAATTCTAAAGTACCGATCGACAACAGTGTGTTCGTCCACATCCCTGAAATGGCCTGATGCACTACCTTTGGTGTTGATGAGTTTGCAAAGCATCCCAGACAGAAGACCTGGACTGTCTCCTCATGGGATAGTAAAGGGAAGGGCTATGAGACAGCCTACAGTCCCAGCATATCAATTTGTGAATATTGTTGATGACTTGGTACTCGATTATTGTAAAGGATTGACTGATGTGGGGCGCTCTGTGTCTCACCAGGTTGGAGAAGTCGCAACTACAGTTCAACAGGAGCAGTGTCACGACTTGTGCCCAGTTGATCACCCCATAAGAAGCCCACTGTGAGCAACCAATGGAAACCATATGAACTGATGAAAAGGATACTTTTTGTAAACTGTGAACTTTTGGAAGTATAATTGCCTCACGAAGGGGGAGTTCGGGCTGGCTGTCATTTCCATTTTCCCTGCCTGGCATTTTGATGGACTGACTCTTGATTTTCCTCAATGCCAAATCTCTGAACTGAACTTTCCTAACTGCATTTCTTAGTACCTGTACTTTATTGGCTGATAAAGTTGAGCAGGAAATAATCTTTTGGCTGAAGGGTTAACTGACTCCTTCTGTGGCCTGCTGTGCTGCAGTTCTGACTTGGCCAGATCTATATTGAAGAACTACTAAATCTCTTATCCTGCTTTGGTTTGTATATTCGGATAATTGGGTCTTGAATTGCCATTGTTTCTCTCTCAATTTCTCGACCGGCGACCTGCAAATGTTCTTTATTTATCTGAAATGTATTGTGAGGCTACTTGTACTGATGTTTGTTATTTAATCTGGTTTGAAATGCAATTTCATATTCTGTTTATTCAAAGGAGGCATTAGATAAATATTGTTCATGAGTTATCTGCATTTTTTTTGTCTCATTTTTTTAGACATATTTCTTGTCTCAAGGCTTGTGTTTCAGTGTCTGACAAAGGAGATGAAATAGGCATGTGTCTAGCAATTCTTTATTCCAGGTCCTCATAAATTAATATCATCACGTTTCTAAGTATTCTAGTCCCTGTTAGCTCAACAAAAAGATCCATTGGAAGGCCGTGATGTTGTTAACTGTGATGATGATCTCGAAGAAATGTGTTTCCTTTGGGTTTATGAAAATGGGCCATGAGTAGAAAAAACAATTTGATTAAGTGAAATGATTTTTTATGAGCTTTCCGCTGCATCAACATTCTACCTTTAGTGAGTGGAATGTTCTAATAGCCTCATAGCCCTTTTCCCTCAGGCTATACTAGTTGTTAAAGGCCCATTTTCTAGTGATGTGCCTCGCCTGTGGTACGGACCTATACCTTGATTTCAGGGCCTTTAACAACTGGTAAAGCCCTTGATAATGATCTATAAGGCTATAATTAATATGTGGATCTGAGTTTTTTAATCCACTTGTTCTAAATAATAAGTGTTATTGAGCCACTTTATTTCCGCTGCCGTGGTATAAATATACTTATGTCATGCTAGTGAAAATAAATGTGCCCAAATAAACATTTATTACCTTCACTGCAGTGGTGAAATGCCATGTTAGTACCACAGTAAAGTTCACAATGAATTGAAAAAAAGGTCACTTTATCCCATAGATTTCATTCTAGAATCCCATTACAGAATGTGAACAATTGGAGGAATAGATGATTTGCTGAGTCTCCTTCTAAACTGCGTCATGAAAGTGTGACTCTTCTACTGGCCACGTTACCACCAGACCAGTACATGTGAAAGGTATGAAGTGGATTCCAAAGGGACTCCCAACCAAGAGGAAAGCCTACATAGGGGAAAACCCTCTTTGACAATTGTACGACTTTTGATCGAGATAAGATCAAAAGTGGACAGAACAGCAAGTCATACTCCTGAAGAAAAAGAAGGAGACAAGTGGCAGGACAAAGTCTTGAAGGCCCAATCCAGTAGAACATCCCAGCTGTAAGGAGCAAAAATCAGGGATAAAAAATTGAAGTAAGGGGATGAAGAACTACAACCTTCCTATCTTTCATCTAGCCTTGCATTTGGCGATTCTGCTGCCACCATTCTCGTGCTCTACTCCTAAAAGGCTGCAGAATACCCCTGTGGGCAGATTCAAGACCAGAGGCACAAGGGCAGTCTCGGTAGCGTGAGCACTTAGTCACTCACTGAGTAAAGCATCTGAGAATGTGATGTTTGACAATGTGAAAAATGCTACTTCTTCTAAACTCTACCCAGGCCCGCAATAATCTGAAAACCCCATTACCAGTGCAGAGGGCAAATAGAAGAAGACTGGGACCATACTCACAAGTAATAGCTACTGTCCCTTATTCTGACTAGTGGTCGTGGTGACTGGATCGAGACATAATCCCTGCCATCATCCTGGCATTCCCTCTTGAATACTGCTGATGTTAATTGCACTTGATTACAGAGGAGTTCAAACACGGATAGGGAAAGGCAGGGCAGGGGCAGATATTATAGTATGGCCATGCAATGGGAGCCTCGCTGAAACCTCACTGGGCAGACAGATCACAAGGCACTGTTTTTATGCGTTGCTCTGGTATTTCTAGGGCTTCTCCAGGCACAAAGGATGCCAAAGCATCATGGTAAACCTTAGGAATGACATATCCTGTGGTGCTCAACATCACTTCCAACAAAGAAAAATCCTTGATATTCCCTAGGCAATACGTCATCCCAGAGGGGAGAAATATGGGGGCACCCTACATGATCAGAGCAGGTGGGCATCGCTGACACCTGAGTGCATTCCTCCTTTTGGGAAGGCATGGGACGATCCCTTTTTTTCTGACAATGCTTTGATCCACTCCTCAGTCTATATTTTAGGTTGAGAAGTGTCAAGCAGTAAATATTCACACTTTGATATTTTGGGACCGGTTAACAAAAACATCAATGAGTAGCATGGAAGTAGTCTTTTATGGACTTTTGCATGCCCTTATATATCAGCCTGAAACTCCCAACTCCTTATTGCAAAGAGAACACAATCCTTTCTATTTATATTAATTGAAAATAAAAATTCCCTGGTTATTCCTTCTTTATTCCTATTTTAAATGTCTGGATGTTTGGAAATTGGAAGGCTGACGAAGGAAGAAATGTAAACATTTTCATGAAATATGTCCATAAAATAAGCATCACCATTCCTCATTGTCAGAAACAGAAAGAAGATTATCTGTGGGATGATCTTTCTTATTTTGAGTTTTTTGGTTGTGGCCCTGTTGAAGTAATCAAATGGGGCTGAATAACAAAAGCAAGAAGGAGTATGGGAAATAGGACTGCAGGGGAACTCTTACATACCCTCATGCCTATGTGAATTGACTTTAAAACATTCAGCTCCTTTTTCTAATGCAATGAGCTCACAGTCCTTTCTATTTGCACTAAATGTATAGGAATATTCTCTGAATATACCCATTTTTAACATTTTAGATGTTTTACAGCAAACTCACAGAGGCATATAATACCATGTAAAGAATAACTACTGAAGAACTACTTCATGACTCCGAAATGCCGTTGTGAATAGGCCCCGGAGCGCCAGTGCCGGTTAGGAGCAGCCATGAAGCGTTTCACATAACCCAAGTGTGATCCCACGAGCTCACCCGCGTTGAAGGAGAACCACACCAAAAGCATTAGGCAGAGTCTTACTGGCCTAGGGAGAATACCAGCTGAAATTATGAATTGCAGAGCTAATGTGATATATGTATCTGTGTTGGGGAGCAGTACTGAACCTAAGGGAGTTCCTTATTCAGTTACTATTCAAACGTCAAAAAAACAATGCCAATAGAAAGCTCAGTTCACCATGCTCGATGAAACAGCAGTCTAAAATGTTTTATTTGCATAACCAAGAATTAAAGAAAACAAAAAGGAACTCAAATTATTACAGGACAGACAAAAGCATGGAGGAGGAGGGCGGAAAGAGTAAGAACATTGAAGAATAGAGACTTATCGCCTAATAAGAAATCATTTGTTTGCCCAAGAAATTAATTAAAAAATTTGAAGTGGCGTTCCTGCTTGATGACAAATTCAGCTACAGTTTCTGCATGTGTGCATTTTACGTATTTCATTTCTCTCCAATTACAAACCAACTCCAAAGGTCAAATATATGTACACTCTGGCGCTCTTTGTACTGCTGCCTGTGGTTTCCCATTCTGACTAATGAAATATGTGATTAGTTCTCCTATGTACACAGTGATAGTAGAGTATATTGTACGCAGAGGTTAAACCAGTTGCATGGGGCTTTCTACATTACAGAGATATGTCATTCAACATTATGCAAATATGGTTAAACTCTTAGCTCTGTTTTTAGAAATTAAAATAATGATTACATTTCTAAGAGTGCTGTTTCAGCTTTGAAATAATTAGAAAAATATGTACACTGGATTATGTGTGTGTACTTTCCAGTTAAGAGCATTAACTGAAGTCTGTAATCTAGTCACACATGAATAATGCATTCTTAAATTGTTAATTAGGAAAAGAAATTCTATAATTTCATTACTTTGCTGCACAGCAGGGTGAATATTCCCAAAGAGAAATGAATAAATGAATTCATGTTGTACTAGTTAGTAAGTTAGTAAGTTATACATTTTATTATGCTATCAGCTTGCTTTGACTACAGCAAAAGCAACTGGAGTGTATAACGTCGTGGTAAACATCGAAATTATGAGCATTTTCTTTGTTGTCTTTCATTATCTGTCCTAACATGTTGTTCTCTCATTCAGCCTGTTGCCCCCTGCTTTCTAACATAACCACAACTACAAACATTTAGACATGCATGCTGAATCACCAAAATATCTGGGGAGTGAATGAATGAATGAATAAAAACTTTATTTGTGGTTACTCAAAACCATTAAATAGAACATCAAGCTATAATAAAACATTATTGTCAAGCAAAGGGAAAGGGAAAAACTTAAAATGGATAAAACGTAAACATAATCAAAACTGCGTTTGTTAGTCCGTTTCTACGTGAACTGGGAAGTCTCGATGGTTTGAGAGTCATTGTTCCGGGCAAATGGCCTAGCTGTTGGGGACCGTCAATTTCTAGCGTGTCTGTTGGATGAATTTGCTAAACACAGCCATATCTTTCACTGTTTCCATTGTGAATAGATAGTAGACGGCCTCCTTTATAGAACTAATGCCCTGTCTAAGTAGGATTGGCTTGAGGTAAAGATTGCGCTCAGAGGACAGCCCCGGACAACAAAATAGAATGTGTGCAAAACGTTCTTGTTTGTATTTGCATAGCCGACACTCCGAGTGCCTTATCTCAGATGAACCCATAGGGTAGAGGTCTTTAAGGGGGAGAGGGTGTAGTCTGGATGCTAATATCCAGTTTACTGCTTGTTTACCCACAGCTTGGGTAAGGTGGAGTTTCGAAGTCTGTACTATCTGCGGAAGTTTTAGGGACTCGTGGAAGCCTCTTGCTTCCAATGTTTCCAAGTCAGTTGTGCGCGAGCAGAGTCGAACCTGTCTTTTTATTGTGCTTTTAATGGCAGCATAGTTGATTAACTCGGGATCCCAGTTGTCCACTGCAAGATTCAAAAGCTTCTATGGCGGAGGAGAGGCTGTTTGACCACAGGCTTCCTGCTTCCAAAAAAATGTTCTTTATACTAGATTTCAGAGAATTCTCTGGTGCCGCAGTGGTGAGGTAAAATATTTGCTCATTGAGGCCAGTTCTTCAAGTTTTTGTTGTGTCAGGCCAAATTCGAGCCGCACTAAGGTGTTTCTGGTGCAGGTGGGTAAATTGAATAGCTTTTTATAAGCCAGGGCGCTAGATAGTTTTCCTGGTAAAGCCTGTTGTGCGTAGTTCAATGATGGAATTAGCTTCGCCCTTAGTATTCTTTGTATTGCTGTTGTTGTGGGGCTGTGTAAGGTTGCATGGAGCTTCCCGAGGGCGTATGAGATGCATTTCCCTTTTGCCCCGTATTTTGTTCAGGTGTACTCCTGGGCGCCCTGTCTCGCTGAGCCAAACTCCCAGATAATTGTATTGTTGTATACAGTCCAAAGTCAGCTTTCCTATCCTCCATTTAATCAGGGTTTTTTTCGGAAAAGACCCAAATATTATTCTTTTTGATTTGGCTGCATTCACGATCAGTTTGTTCTTTGCGTTGTAATTGCCCAGGGACGTTAGGGCTTTTTGAAGCCCGATTTTGGTATGATCTAATAATACCAGATCATCGGCGTACTGCAGTAATTGAATCTAAGTTTGACCGAGCCGCGGTGTTGCTAGCGATGCTCCGATCAGCGCTTTGCCCATATCTGCAGTATATAGGTTGAATAGCATCGGAGCTAAAACGCAACCTTGCTTCAATCCGCGATTGGTATCAATTTTCTCTGTGGCTACTGAGTTTGAGAGTTTGATTCTAACCCGCGTTCTTGAGTATAATTATATGATGGCTTTTAATAGAAGAGGGTCGATGTTCCAGCTTTTCAATTTCTGCCAAAGGATAGAACGGTCAACACCATCGAAGGACGCCGTATAGTCAATGAAGCAGGCAAAGATGGGGAGAGATTTTCGTTCCATAGCCTTGTATGTTAAATAAGAAAGCGCTATAATGTTGTCCACTGTGGAGGCTCCTGGTCTGAACCCTGTTTGGTAAAAGGGCTGAAGGCCCTCCTTGCTAACCCAGTTTGTAAGATCCGCTAGTAAAGTACTTGCGTAGGCCTTTTCCTCAATGTCAAGCAGGGCGATCATACGGTAGTTTTGAGTGTTGGATTTCGGCCCTTTCTTATGAATAGGGTGCAGTAACGATCCTCGCCAGGAGTCCGGGTTGTTCCCCGTCATTCGACATTCGGCGTATATCGCGGTCAGAATTTCAGTCCAAAAATCTGTATCTTGCCTGAATAAGGAACCTGGCAGGCCATTAAGACCTGGGTCGATTTTTTTTTTAGAGTTGTGTTAACTAGGTTTTTTTCTGAAAGGGTCGGCTGCTTCATGATTTTTGTTAGGTTGGTGGCCTTGGTCAGTTGGGTTGCGTTATCCAGATCTATGTTTGATATAGTTGAACTGCCTTCTTCCTTGTACAAGGTTCTCACGTGGGCTGTCCAAGTATCAGAATCAATTGAATTCTCCCTCTGTGTGCTTCCTTGATTTAAGGTGTTGAGGTATTGCCAGAACTCTTGCGATTTGCTTGGGCTCAATAATCCAAAAATCTTTAGCCATTTTGCCTCAATTTGGTCCCGTTTTGCGGCCCAAACTTGCTTCGAGTGTAATTTTGTTATTTCTTGAAGGAGTTTTTGTCCTGAGTTGAGCCAGTTTTCAGGTATACCCTTCGTTTGGTTCGTACTTGTTTCGCACTTTCTCCGATAGCAGCGATGCAGCCAAGATTGTACTTAGGATACGGTTTAGTTTGATTTGTTTTTCCTCCTTGTAGGTGTAGTACTAAGTTATGAGCGAGCAGGTCCCATTCTTCAATTGTTCCCCTATTTGTTTCATTTAGTGTCCCATCCACCCATGCTTTTTTCCATTCCTCGAACTTGTGAATGGGAGCCAAGCCCCATTTAATCCTACTCACCAAAGTATACAGTTCAACGCTATTTGTTGATCCAATTTGGTTTAACATGTAGTGGTTGCTTGCTGTAAAGTTTAAAGTGGTTATTAAAGCAGCATGGTCACTTTCCTTGCGTTGTACCACTTTGTACCCTGTCATTAGCTTCTGTAGCCGACTACTTAATAGGATGTAATCAATTGTAGTGTGATTGTTGTACGTTGGCGGGCAGAGGGCTCCTGGTGTGTCCTTTAGGAGTAAGGAATGGGTTGATGATAGCTGATAGGCAAGCAAGAGGGCATTAAAAGCTTCCGTGGCAGGAGAATTGTTGCTTTCGGCAGACTTTACCCCAATGTGATAAGTATTAAAGTTCCCGAGAATTATTAATTCAATGTGGGCAAATTGTAGTAGGAGATTTTCAATATCGGCTATTAACTGGGAAAGCTTGTCCTTGGCTCCCGGTCTGTGAGGGTTGTAGTAAATGTTAATTAACAGTATGGTAGGAGGGCCCTCACTTGATGAGAGGCCTTTCAGGATGCCGACCATGTACGAGTTTGATGATGTTTTTATTTCCCTAAATTGTATCTTCTGAGAGAGCCTGATGTATATTGAAATTCCTCCTGACGGTCTACCAAAAATATTCTCCTTAACAGCTGGTTTGTGATATTCTGCGAATCCCCTTATTGATACTGGGTTAATAACCCACGTTTCTTGCATGCAAATTATGTCCATTCCTTCGTGGAACGGGTGTATCACGGGATGTTGTAGTAATTTTACTATCCCTGCTACATTCCAGGACATAATAGTCGAGCTCTGTCTACCAATTATCTCCATTTTTTTAAACCTGGTAACTCTGCCTGCCGGTAGAGTGGTCTGTTCTTGATTGCGAGGGTGCAAGGGTTAGGAGCTGTGATTTAAGGCCCTGGGCACCCAAGACCAGTCTTCAATGGAATAATTTTGTATTGAGCAACACCGGGTGCCTTTACTCGGAATTGTGGTAACCTTGGTTAACCCATCACTTGTTAATATTGTGTTTGTTCCACTATAGCTCCCGTGAAGTATGGAGTGTGTTTTTAGATGTGGATTTGATTTCTCCACAAATGGAGTCTTCCTTAGTGTATCAGGGGTTCGAGTGGCGTTTAGTTGCTTCAAGTGGCAATGTTTCAGTGGCATGGGGTATTTTATCGCCGGTCGATCCGTAATCTGTATGCCCCAGTCTTCCAATACTTTCTTATTTCTTTTTAGTGCGTGAGCCATATCTGGATTGGAGAAGAGCAGTTCTGTGGGTTCATTGGTGTCACCTGGTCCTTGAGTGAGGAAGGAAACACTTTCGATGTCTGATGACTTTATGCTTTCCAGGCCTGGGATGTTGGCGAAAAGTTTTAATATATTACTACGATTAAGTATGTCCCATTTGCCCTGCGAGCCGTATTCCGGGTGGTGGCATAGTTTCCGATCGTCCTGGGTGTAGGGGGTCTGGTTCTTTTGTGTTCCATTTGCAGCTGTGTCTTGACGATTTCGGTCATGTAAGAGTTTCTGTGCCAAAACATTAGCGTCATCCTCTGCGTGGTTTGTGATGGCTATTGGCCAGTGGTCTATATTGTCAGTTTTTAATGTCGTGGAAAATGCTTCCCTTACTCCGTATGCTGCAGTCTTAATGGAGTCTTGAGAGTCCCTTCTGCCTACGCCCTGGATGACTTCCTTTGTTGAAATTTTGGTTTTACTCTGCAAGGCTTTGTCAACCGCTTTGGTCAGTAGGAGGCTCTCTGGATATGGTACCTGGGATCCTGGCAAGGCGTGGCTGCCATCCCGAGTTATCTGTTCATCGTGTTGGTTAGAGCGCTCGCTGATCTTTGCGTGGCTTCTATCCCAAGCTTTGGGCCATTGGCCTGTGTCCTCTTTTATGTGGTCGCCGATGGTTGGTTCGAGATTGGCTTTGCCTGGGTTAATTGGCATGGTGTCTTTTCCGCCTGGAGTTGGTGGCTTTTGGGGGGTGTTGGACTCGAAGGTGTTCTTGCTGTAAGTAGTCTCTTTGGTTCCGGCAATAACCATGGCCTGATTGAGCCATTCTGGTTAGAATTGCTTTTTCTATGTTTGTTCAGCTTTTTTAGTTTTTTCTTGTTTTTCCGAGATAAATGGCCGGTGTCTAGGCTTGTCACATGCAGGATGTTTAAGCTTGCTTGTTCTTTGGCAATGGTGCTGCCCGCATCTGTAGTTGTTTCTAACGCTCTAATTGATTGCTCTACCTCCGTCCTTAGGGTATCCTGCTGGAGTTCATTGCCGTTGGGATGGATAGTCGGCTGTATTCCAGGCGAAGTGTGGTCCCTGTTGATCAGCTTCGGTGGGTCATTGCTCCTATGCCTGCTGGCTTCTATCTTTAGATCTTCAATGAGAGTATTCATTATCCCTGGTAGTTTTTCCAAGCTGAGCAGCACAGGGCTGCATCCGCAGTCCTGCGGTTTAAGTGTAGGTGTGGTGTTTGCCTGGGCGCGGTGAATCAGGGAGTTTAGGTCTTCTAGTTTGGAATCTATGCCTGCTATTAATCCAGCGACTGTGTGAAGGAGGCTTATCTGGACATCCGATTTGTCGGCGTGCATTATAGCAGCATTTACCATTGAAGACAAGACATCATTAATTAGTACAAGGTGATGATCCAATGTGGCCAACTGCCGCTCCGTTGTATGGTCCACCCCCTGACCGTGTTGGCTGTGTCTCATGTCTTTATGATCAGGTCCGGGGCTACCTAAGTTTGGGTGGTAAGTTGCTGAAGATTGGAATGGTTCTGCGTGTACACTAAGAGCAGAAACGCTGGTTGCGCTTATCCCCTTGGTGTTGGGCGACCCTGTTGCCCAAGAATCTTCCTTCTCTCCGTTGGCCAGAGTGTCCCTTGGCGTATCCCGGGGCTGTTGGATTATTATAGAGGGTGTACTGTCTTGCCAGACGTTATTGCTGAGCAAAGTCGATATTGTTTTGGTTTGGGCTGGTGGGCCACCGGGTGCTATGATTATTTTTGGTGATAGCGGGATTCCCAGGCTCCTAGGGAGGTTGGTTCCTGAAGGATTAAAAGAGGCGGCTGTGGCAAAGTAATTGTGGCTTTCTCTTGGTCTGCGTCCTGGAATGCACAATTAGGCATTGTGGGGAGGAAAAAATCTCTTATGTCTCTATTACTGACAATTTTGATAAAAGTTTTTCTATAGCTGCTGGAAAGGGAGCCCTTGTCTGGGGTTAGCACGTGTGAGGGTGCAGTCTGTCCTTGTGGGAGCTTGTTTGCCCGGAGTGGAACTGGTGGCAGATCTACTGTGTGATCCGCCTCAACCTCTACTTCTACCTCTACCTCCGCCTCCACTTCCACTTGTGGTTCTTTACAGCTGGTCCCCATGTTTGAGGCCCCTCCGCCAGGGGGATAGAGCATTTTTCCCTAAGGCGTTTTGCTGACTTGTGAGGGCGAGGTTTCTCTTGGTGTTGCAGAAAAGTCGAGTTTCTTGTTCTCATCTTTATATTTTTAGACGGGAGGGGGTCCCGGGTTGAGACCTGGGCTAGGTCTCAATTACACCAGGTCGGTCCTATCCCAGCAAACCTGCACCACTCCAAGGTACGAGCCCACACTTGTACCTGCAAGTTTTCACAGTCGCTGAGCCCCCCGCCTGCAGGGCTTGTTGGGCTCTCTCTGGACTGGTTCGATCCTCCCCTCCTATTCTGCCCCACAGGTCACAATTCCTGTTACGTTGCAGGGGCTTTGCGTGAGCTTAGCGTGTGTGCAAGAAGCTGCTACTCCTGTGGCACGCTGTTTTCACTTGTGTTTGCTGTGCCACTCAAACGGCTCCTTCAAGACAATTTACGGGAAATCGCTCCAAAGTTTGAAATCCTGGAGGGCGGTTGGTGGACTAAGGTCGGGCAAGGTTCGAGGAAGCACTGTTTGAGGGCCACTGAAGGGCTAGCGTGAGCGAGCGGAGCACACAGGGAGGGCCGCTGGCGGAGTCGGACCTAGTCAGACCAGCCTAGACCACCACCCCCGGCTCTTACTTCGCAGCGGCCTCTAACGGCAGCCGCGCTCGCGATTACTCTGTCACGCTGGGCTGTCCAGAGTCACTTCTGTTGAATCCTGAAGATCTTGCCTTGGCTGTGGCTTAGGTGAGGGCGCTGGGCGCTGGGCGCTGGGCCCCCCGATGCTGCTCAAGAAACCTCACAACAAAGGGAAGGCGGGGGCGGGGGGTGCACTGGCCTCCCCTGGTTGTTGTCCGGTTGTGAAAGGACACTGCAACACGGCTTGCTGGCTCGGATTACTGAGTTACTGATTGGTGGTTACTGGAGCAAGGTACACTTTGCTGACACGACTGATTTTCCCTTTGCGGGTGCTCTGCGGAGTTTGGAGAGTCCTTTTCCTCTCCTTTACGGGGTGCAGAGTTACCCCTTGATGCCGCGGTATCTGCAGTGGCCCGCAGGAGGTTTGTGCGGCGGTGTCCTAGCGGTGTCACAATTTTCACGATTATCACGATTTTTGGCGATTTTCCACGGTGGGGTTTTCTGCGACCTTACCGACGTTCTCCCTCACTCCTCTGTGGCTCGCGCCGGTGACCTGCTGCTCTCCATGCTCTTTGTGCGCTCAGTGCAAGGGTGCAGGGGTGGGGAGAGTCTGCAGGATAGCGGCAGGATGGCGGGATAACAGAATAACGGGCTGCAGGGAGGCTGATGGTGGGGGGAGATGGTGGTAAGGATGGCGGTAAGGATGAAGATACTGGGGGGAGGTGAGAGGAGCGGCGAGGGGAGAAGGGGAGTGGGGAAGCAACACTAACCTGCTCTGCTGCTCGTCCTCGTCCTGCGCGGTACCGCCTCCACGTCTGCCTCTACTCAGCCACTCGACCACATGGCACGGCTCCCAGAAGCTTGGCTCTGGTTTGGCCCGGGCGGGCGGTCCCTCTCCGCCTTCCCTGTTCTTTCTTTTCCGGTTCAAGGTTCTTTTCTGCGTTCTTTTCTGTGTTCTTTTTCTCAGTTTTTTCCCCTGCAGCTCCGCCTTCTACTGCTCCCGGTGGTACGAGCTGCTCATTCGGTGCTAGCGCGACTCCACCTTCTCGCACATGCGCACTAGGTGTGAGTCTGGGGAGTGGAAGTGATATCAACAATGCATTGGTGCTCCATGACATCAAAGAGTTCACCTCTTGTTCCAGCGTTAGTCATACAGATGAAAACTGTTTACTTTCTATTCTCGTTGCTACCCTATTGGTCCCTGACACCAGAGTATCACGGCAGTGGAAGCAGTATCAAAATAATATCACGGGTCTACTCCTGCTAGTCCAAATTAACAGCACATTGTAGAGCAGATTGACACAAAAAATACTAAAGCATAGTGCTATGTAGTGTCCAGAACTATTACCAAAGAACCTATCACGTCCTTAGCCAGCATGACTCATTCAATTCCTTACTTCATGCAGTGTTAAGGCACTGCCTCCTATTAGTCACCCTGCAGAAGGCCAGATTTACCAATTTCTAATGCAGTGCAGCAGCTACAAATGCTGTGCTGCGCAAGAAAAGGAGCGAGCACGAGAGCGCCACATTTACTAAAATATGGCACTCCCCCTCTCTAGAGCCGGTGCTAAAATTAGCTGTTGTGTGCCAAGGAGACACCTTTGCGCCATAGTGCAAGAGTGTCTCCGTGAGTCAAGCATAGGTTTTGTACTGGAAGAATATCCTTCCAGTACAAAATACTATGCTTAGAGCAGGTCGCAGATAGTGGAGGTAGCGGGGCTGGGTTCCTCTGGGGCGGCAGCGGCCGCAGGTGAGCGGGCCGGGAAGCACGGGAGACGACGGACGAGGGGGTTGCGCAGTGGTCTCGGGCAGCCCTCGAGGTGTGTTTGGCCGCAAAGCAGCTGCTGGTTTTCTCCATAGCCGCAAAAGCATTGGACTCAGTTTCCCACAACCCCCCAGCAACATCCAGGGCTCAGAAGGAGCAGCTGGAAGCCAAGCAGTACAAATAGGTCAAGCTGAGCTGCCAGGAGGTTTAGACCAATTAAAAGTGGTGGCCAACTTTTTGTGGGCCTCAATCGGGTTGCACAGCCTTATACACATTGGCATTTTTAAATAATACACCTCCACCAAAGTACTCAGTTTTAATCCATATATATTTGATCCTTCTTTTTCAAAATGTATCTATAGTTTTCATCACGTCAAAAGATGTAAAATTAGTTGGTTCACTTATAGCATTTTAATATTCTATGTATAGCCCATCCAGGCCTATACATGAACTTGTGACGAATTTTTAAATCCTCCATTCCGTTCGATACACATCTTACTCAATGCATTTCGGTTTTAAAAAACAGGAGTATCTATAAATCAAAAATACACGTGTCAGTCACATATCCTTAATAACCCTAATGGTTTCAAAGTATTGTTTACTAATTACCCATACTCTTTTCGTCCCATCAAACTCCTCCTAAAAGTGTCAGTCAAACCAAATCATACCCCCCTGAACATATCACAGTTCTGAACAGCAAACTCCAAATCGTAACACATAACCCTCCATCTAACCCCGGTAGTGAACATTACAGCCTCGTTTCTTAAAAAAACATATCTTCTGAACCTTTTGTGCCCTAAACCCAAGGTCCCCCTGACATTCTAACCTCTTAACCCCTATCAACCTCCAATCACCTCTATCCTACTTCACTCTCCCCTGAGAATATTCCAATACTCCTCTTTGATGATTCAAACATCATACCCATTACCCGTGCATCCCTGATGTAAAACGAGCCGCGCTTCACCTTCCTCAAAACACGCTAGTTGTGTCTTATTAGCAACCATGCTCACTCTCCCAAACTTTTAATGGATGTTGCTCGCCCCACCTCTACGGTCATTGGTGTAAAGCATCACGTGTATTCTCACCAACTGCCCCTCCCAATCAGTGTAATCCGTTGCAATGTGAACTACAATACCCACAAACCTTTGCAAATAAAACTTAGGCTGCAATCACCCTCTGTTGTCTGAATACAAATACAATAAACATAAACCTCTGTTTACATATCAAATAAACATACGTTTAGACCGACATTTCGAAAATGTAGTAAATGGTGATAAAATACACCTGGGAGAGAGAGGGGCCTCAGCTGGGGGTCCCACAGTAAGATATCGGCAAAGGAGCAAAGGGGCTATCCCGATATGCTATAAGAAGTAAAAAAGCTGTAAACTCTGCCAACACAACTACTGTTACTGATAAATCTCCTAAAGATTCCAAGGAACCAAACCCTGCAAAGCCTGCAAACCCTGCAAAGCCTACAAAGTCAAAAAAATTAAAAATAAATAGCAGAAGTTAACTTTACGTAATCAACCGACCCAATCTAGGGTAAAACTCACACCTTCGCTAAAAAAATACTTGAAAGCGGTGCCTAGCACCTTGATATTGAAACCACTGGACTATATACCAGATATTCCAGGAATTAGCTTAGAGGGACCTTTTTAATACCCAGAAGGAATATTAACTCCTATCAAGTTCCAAGCACTCGAGGGGGATTCAGAAGGAATTGAATCAGAAGGACTCATGATGTCAGATGCAGGGGAATAGGTATCAGAATTAACTACAGAGACCACAGATGGGAATGCACCAAAGGCGAAACAAACCACGTTGGAGGATGTAGAGAATATCCTTTTCTATAATGAGAACTCAACTAAATCAACGGACTCACTAACTCCTATATCTGTCCCGCATCTGTTGTAGTCTCTATCTGAAGAGATGAAGAGTAGGTTCCTGGTCTCAAAAAAAAAATCTAAGCAAAATCCTGATCTTTAGTGAGAAATTGGAAGATAAGTTTGATTTACTGGCAGCCAGGGCCTCGGCTTTGAAGTCTACAGTGGCAGAATTGACAGCCCAAACAGCGGAAAGTTTAAAAGAACTCACTAAAATAAAAGAGAGTGAATTAGGGTTCCAGGAGGAGTTAGAGTCTATTGATAACTCTCAGAGATGAAATAATCTCCGCCTGCTCAAAGTACCGGACGGAGCGGAAGGAAATAACATCAAAAAGTTTGTGGCAAAGCTGATCAAGCCGTGGACTCTAATGGACTGTTCAGAGCAAGATATCATGACCGATATTCCGAGACTACATAGAGACCTCTTTAAATTAAACCCAAACAAAACTTGACCTAGAAAAATTCTGGTACACTTCTTACATAAAGATCAAAAAGGCTTTGTTAGGGGAAGAGGCATTCAGGATTTGATACATAACTTAGTTGGTGCTGTAGATCTAGCAACATTGCACAACTTACCACTGGCCATCATCACACTAGACGCCACAAAGGCATTCAACCATGTGCACTGGGTGTATCTAGCCCACGTTCTAGATACATGCAATCTGGGTGAAAATTTCTGTGGGACAGTTTTATCAATCTAT
Organism: Lissotriton helveticus; assembly: GCF_964261635.1. Classification (NCBI taxonomy): domain Eukaryota; kingdom Metazoa; phylum Chordata; class Amphibia; order Caudata; family Salamandridae; genus Lissotriton; species Lissotriton helveticus. Next base: position 709,443,155 of record NC_136059.1, on the reverse strand, counting down.
CAAAGGCCACAGCCAGAATACTGGTAAATGGTAATCTCTCTGCGACTGTAACAATTAAGAGAAGGGCATGGCAGGAGTATCCCCTGTCACCGCTGCTTTTCAATCTATATATAGAGCCATTGGCAGAAAGGATCAGAAAGCAAGTCAACGTAGCCCCCTTTAAGTATAGAAATTGGGAAAAGAAAGTATCCTTTTATGCCGATGATATGATGATATATACATCTGATCTAGTCGCGGCCATCCCAATAATATATAGTTTAGCACATCAATTCGGACAGGTCTCAGGAAATGAGATTAACGAGTTAAAAACTGAATGTATGGCTTGGAATATGAATGTCAGCCTCCCTATTATGAAAAATGAAATAAGGTATCTGGTATAAGAATTGCGCAAAACATTAAACACATACCTGACACGAATCTATGCAGAATTGATAAGGAAATTACTGATTCTTTAAAAGGATGGGAGTATCTACCCCTGACATCAATAGGAAGAGTTGATAGAGTGAAAATTATGCTCTTACCGAAACTCATATTTTTATTCCAAAACATCCCATTAGCGTTTAAGGAGGAGGGTCTAAGGAAATTGCAAGCAAAACTGAATTATTTTATTTGGGCCTCTAAGGGTAAAAGAATCTCATGACTTGGCTGACGGTGACCTTACTCTACCATCTCTGCTGTGGGGAGAATGCTTGCCAGACGCCAGCAAGGCAAGTATCTTTTGATTTACTACACTCTACAGTATCAGCTGCCAATTTAAAGAGAAATCATCTCTTCTCTCTTCACAGTTCTGGGGTTCGGTAATTGAAGGTATGAAAGCCATGTTTGGTTTTGATATACAGGTGAGCATAATTTTAGTATTGTTTGGTATTTTTTCTAATTACGACCTGTTATCCCGAGATATAAGTAAGTTGTCTCTCTATTTCATTTTGCTTGACCGTAGAGAAATTTGTAAATGTTGGATCAAGAGCAACCCCCCAACCTTTCTAGACTGGGTACATTTGATCAAATATACAATAAAATTGGATAGGGCCACTTGGAAGAGGAAAAAAGATTTTTGGTTGCCATGCATGGGTTGGCTCGATAAGTTGTGATACAAGAGAGTTATCTGTCCTATGATTATGCCTTTGCACAGCTTACTTACCACTAGGGTCAGTTGCAGGGGTCTTCCAGCTAGAAAAATTGAACAGGCCATGCACGAGTGGCTTGTGTTAAGTGCATCCATTCAGATCAGAGCTTCCCTGCTGCGGGTGCCAATCAACCGAATGGGGGCCCGCAGAGCAAACAAAGCAGACTCTGGGTACATCTAATGGCGTATGAGGAAAAAAATACTATGCTTAGACAAATTTTTTACAGTACAGCACACATGCAAAGTCCAAAAATTAAGGAGGAAAAAAAAATTCTCCTTCATAGCGCCTGGTTCAAGGATGCTCTATTTTCTTATTCTAATCCCTGTCTACATAAGTTAGTAAATGGTTTTAGCATCAGAAACCTTGGGTGATTGCATGGGAACATCCCCATTGGCGCTAAGTAATGCATAGCGCTGCATCGTGTTACTTCACGTTATTTCCAGCGCTAAAGGAGTAGCGCTGGAAAGTAAATCGGACAAAAAGATTTTGTGCCGATTTGCTTCACTTTGTGACTTTTTGCACAAACACGGTGTAAAATCTGCCTCATGTGTCTTTTATTTCTGTTTCTGAAAGGCCCCTGAGAACCCACCACCCTTACTATGTTAAGGTTAAGTGGAATACCATTACTGCCTGTATATATTTGTTATCCATTCCAGGCAGACTGTTTCAACACAGTGCATTGGCCTGTGCGTCATGTTCAACTTTTATTTGATTCAGTTTTCCTCTTAAATGATGATTTACCTCTTCATGTCACAGGCAGTGCATGAGTCGGTTCAGTGTGAACGCCTTGGAACATCGGGGAGCCAAGAAGGCGTTTTGTTATCAGAGAGGGGCTCCAGTGTGCCCCTTTAATGAGGAGGAGGCAGGGCCCTTTGCACAGGCAGCACAAGGGCTGCAAGTAGTGTAGGGGTTTCTGGGCAATAGTCAGCTTAGTCAGAGCAACGAGTTAACTTCAGAACTGAGCACATTTTTAAAAGAAGTGGTGTAGAAGAGTGATTCTATTTAAAAGATTGATTCATTTATGGAGTTGAGCAGGGCATAATGCCTGCTGAAGTGAGAGAATAGTTGCGACTACAGGCATCTGAATAGGTAAAAAGGACACTGCCCCTGACAATAATTTACTTAACAATGTACAAACATAATCAAAGCTATTATCCAATTGATTCGTCAGTTTGTCTTTTGTATTATTTCATTACTTATCTATAAAAACATACAAACGTATTTGCATGGTGCGATCATACAGAATAGTCACAATGGGGTATTGGAGACAAAAGACGTCGATCAATAGATGCATCGCTGCTGTGTTCCATCACCAATCAGCGGTCAATAATAAACCAAAGGAGAACAATAGAAAGAACATCACTAATTCATAGAGCGATTAATCAAAATTGAGTTATAGTTCTTGTTCTTTTGCACATTTAGCACAGTAAGTGCCCTGTTTCGAACACCTAAGAGTCTAAAGAATCATCTTCGAAGGTGGTTGGAACCAGGGAGTGTGGAGACCAACATTCCATTGCAATCTGCATCCCTGACAGTCTTAACTACAGATGGAGGCAAACTGACAGTCTGAACAAGGTCAGGTTAACTGAGTGACCTAGTACAAATATTCTGCTATGGGCAGGGAAGAAGCTTTTATCTGTCAAATCGGTCCTTTTTCAGGGAAATGGCAATGTGACAGCAGATACATTAAGCATAGCTTTCCCTTGTCATAGTCGTCTGGTGTTTCAGAGGATCACCAAGAATTTTGGAATGCAAGAATGGATCTGTTTGCAGATCATCACAGTGCTCTTCTTCGCTCTGATCCAAGAGCCAGGTGAGAGGGGAGTGGATGCGTTTTATGAGTTTTTGTCGAAAAAAGTCTTGTAAGTTTTCCCTTTTTTCTTAAGAGTCTGTGAGTGGTTTCAGAGAGAGAGGGTGAACGAAGTTGATTCAGATTGTACTTACTGCCCAAGGAGAAACAATTTTTAAAAGAGTGTTGATAGACAAGATGTGAATACTTCTTGTAGTTCCTTGTCCTCTTTTATCCATATATCTACAGAGAATAGGTTTGGCGGTTTAGAGGTTCAGAGGGAAAGCAGGCCTCAGTGCTAGTACTCGGACACTTAAAATGTGTATGTCTGAATGGCTCACCCACAATTCTTATAATGCAACTTAGCCATAAGTCCTTAGTATATGGTACTAGTGTTGCCCAGGGCCTGTAAGTTAAAGTGTCCCTTGTAGACGTTAGCACTTATTGTGCCAGCACAAGTGTGACACACCAAGATGCCCAGCCTGCCATTGCTTGCAGGCAGAGCAGTTTCCAAACTGCTAACTTGACTTTGTCATTTAAACTAATGAAAAAGTTCAGACCTTCCTTTTTATTAATATGTATAAGTCACACCTAAGGCCATGGGCTCTGATTCATCAAAATGCCAGGGATAGCGTGGGTGACATCTCATGCTCTGTCATCCCTGATGAAACGGGGGTGACATCACATGCCTGTTCACCCCTAGTGACAACACAGAAAGTGATATCGCAAGTCTGATTCCCTCTTGTTGGTGCAGGAAATTATGTCACATGTTCTTGCACTTGGGGACACTCAAGTTGAGTAAATTTCAAGTTCAAGATCACTAAAATCACTTGAACATTGTGAAAGCTCATAAAAGCGCAATTTGGTTTGTAACCACACCTCAATTAATGGGATGCCAGACTGTGCCCCAGGTCAGCCATTGAATGCACCAGTACAGCAATTGCATGCATACATACAACTACATATAAGTAGTTGTAGCCTATAATGCCTAGACGCAGTCATCATATATTCATGCATTGGTTGAAATGTCCATGCAACACTTTCAAATGCTCAGGCCCAGGCCTACTCCAGAGTGTTCCAGAAAGAGCACAGAGCACAGAGCATAGAGCTGCTTTTAAGGAGCCGCTCCATGTTTCACTGTGCAGGTGGCAACCCATCTGCACTTTTAAAGACTTAGAAGGAACTGCTCAGAGACACAGGGCTTTAAGAAGGAAACTAACAGACTCCTTAAAAGACTACAGGAAAGGGACTACCCTGAAAGAGTGATAAAGAAAGCCAAGAAGAGAGCATTGAATTGCAACAGGGACACCCTATTGGAAAATACCGACAAACCAGAGCATGACCAATGTGATCTGTGGCACTACCTACAATACGTGCTGCAGCAACAAATGATGGATACACTGCTGAATGAATCAAACATTCACCCCCAGTCAAAAGATCTAGGTTAAATCCATTGTACATTTGCTCACTGCGCCACCCCAGTTTGGACCCAGCCATATGCAAATCATTTTTGACCCTGCTCCTCATGGGAACAGTCCAGCCCGAACTGCCAAGCCGGGTCCTCCCTGGAGAGGAAACAAGCATCCTGGGTCCGGTTTCAGGGTAACACTCCTCATCAGCCAGGCTAGCTTGAACGCAGTGGCACAGGAGCAAGGGACCCACATCTGGGCATACCTGTCCCACTTAGGACCAAAAGTGCTGCAGTATCAAATGATGGACAGAATTCTGAATGAAACAAATATGTGCCCCCAGACAAGCAATCTAAGCTGAATCCATCGTTCTTTTGCTCACTACGTCACCTAAGTTTGGACCCAGCCATATGCAAATCAGTCTTGACCCTGCACCTCATGGGAACAAACCCGTCTGAACTGCCAAGCAAAGTCCTCTCTCGACTGGAAACAAGCATCCCTGGGCCGCTTTTGGGGTAACACCCCTCATCAGTCAAGCTAGCTTGAATCCAATGGCACAGCAAGCAAGGGACCCACGTCTGGGCATACCCATCCCACGTAGAGCAAAAAGTGCTACAGCAAACTGTCACAAACTGTTACATTCAAATTCATCATTCATTATTGAAGCCCACAATGTGCACCCTTATCCCACATGACCCCGCCCAAAAAAAGATATATTGGGAGGAGAGCAACAACACCATTACATCGAAATTAAAATCAAATTAAAATTGACATAATTATGACCTCTTTACATCCTATTCACAATAAATACTCCGGCATATCATATATATTCAATCTTTTTTTGGGACAATTCACACTTCAGGCCTGCATTGGCTACGTCTGTAACAGTTAAGTCATACCCAGATATGTATAAAGCCACGATAACAGCCTAAGTGTTAATCTATAAGTACCCATAGCTCCTTTTCATTATTGAGTACCCCGGGGGCCTTGGTCAACAGATCCACTATGTACCTTGATTCCAAAATCCCAAGTTTTCTAGTTCTGTCACCCCCTCCTAAACCTTTTTCTACCTAATCAAGACAAAAGAATTTAAGAAGGTCCCAATTGCTGTTGCGCTCGATCTCAAAATGATGGGCTACTGGATGTTTGGACCATATTAGTTATAGCCCGTATATATTCAAGCACCCTCTTTTTCGCAGGGTTTGTGGTAATAAATAAATGTAAAATGTAAAAATGTAATCCCTACATATAGTTTCACACAGGGGCATATAAGGCAGAAGATAGTGAATTAAGTTACAATGTTTCTGTACTCAATATAACACAAATGCAAAAACAACAATTGACGGACGGAATGTTACACAATGGCAAACATTCAACCCCAGTCACAGATCTGGGTTTAATCCATCGTTATTTTGCTCACCACACCACCCCAGTTCAGACATGGCCATATGCAAATCAGTCTTGACCCTGTGCCTCATGGGAACATTCCAGACCGAACTGCCAAGCCATGTCTTCCCTGGACCAGAATCAAGCATCCTAGGACCGGTTTCTGGCTATCAGCCGTCTTCAGCCAGGATAGCTTGATTCCAGTGGCATAGAGAGCACGGGACTCACGTCTGAGCATACCTGTCCCACTCGGGGTGACAAATGCAAAAACAACAATTGATGGATGGAATGTTACACAATGGCAAACATTCACCCCCAGTCACAGATCTGGGTTTAATCCATCGTTATTTTGCTCACCACACCACCCCAGTTCAGACATGGCCATGTGCAAATCAGTCTTGACTCTGTGCCTCATGGGAACACAATACATCACTTACAGAAGACTTTTCCACCTACCAAAATACACTCCGCACTTGCTACTACATCTGTTACTTGGCCTGACAGGGCATGACTTTAAATGTAAAAAAATTTGTATTTGTAAAGCGCACGGCTGCCCACGCGACGGGGCGTCCCGGCGCAGCACTCATACCGCTGTGGAACCCTTCCTGGCTTTTCCATGTGAAATGTCCACTCCTGGGCACCCCCAAGGTGATGCCAGGCATCCAAGCGCTGCTGGGGCCGTTGTAGAGATTAAGCAAGCTATTGCCCAGAGTCACAGAGTGGGACCCATGATTAGACTAGGCACCGAGGCGAGAATTATCAGGTCCGGGGAGATTGAGTTCAAGAGCCGCCGAGGCGGGAATTGAACCCTGGTCCCACCCAGACCTCTGCATCAGGGTCTGCCGCTCTAACCATTAAGCCACACTTCTCCAATGCAAGGTATCCTGTCTAAAATACAATTACTCCACTCAGAAAGCCAAACAGCACACGTTAAAGAAACCACTTCAAGAGATCTACTAAAAAATGGGCAACCTTTGGTGTCGGTACTTAGAAGAAGCAGTGAAAGATATAATGGTCACACTAGCCTCCATCTCACGGTCGTACTCTTGTTCCAAACAATCTTGAAGAAACAGTCCTTGGCGCTTTCAAGAAAGGCTGGCTTGGACACAGCCAAACCTAGCAGCTCTGCAGTTCTAATCGCAAAGACTTACGAAGGACCTAAGATGCAACCCTATAAGAGTGCTGCACTTAGCAAGCAGACCAGGCTTAGAATCTTATCAGCAAGACTTATGGTCCTTCCCAGCACTGAATTCCATTTGGCTTGGGCTGCTGCTCTTGGGCTTGGCCTTTTCATGTGCTACAATCATAAAAGAAAGTGCATGCTTCATCTGCTTTGTTGTTGCCCTGAATTCTTACCTGCATGCACACTTTATTGAAGCTGTTGTTTTTAAGGCATGGAATTTCAACTTGCAAGATGCCTTGGATTTCTGCTTCACATCCAGAACCCCTATGAACTGGGCTCGGTTTGGGAATTATTTTGATTTGATATTTTCCCCTATTAGATTTCAAGGGAAAGCAACAATCATTCCTTGATCATTGAAAGAAGCATACGCCCACTCTATACATAAACTACTTATTTAAATGTTTTGTCAGTATTTAGGGACTGTCTTGCCTCTTTCATTTTAACTTTTGTATGGACACATCTTACTTGGAAAACCTCTAAAAGTGACTTTCTTCTCTTCTTTTGATGCACAAGGTATTGCACCTGACAGTACAGAGTAGTACATGCATTCTGACATTTGTCTCAATCAATCAATCAAAAATAGCGGTATTCGATTGTTAAATAGCAATCATAAAAGCACAGAATTATAAAATACATAAACAATTTCATGTCAAAGTTCATAGTACAAAACATTACATGTAGTCACATTAAATATTACAGAATTACAATCTTAAAAATATAACCATCATCGCCTGAGGTGGAACTGGAGGTGCGAAGGAATAGGGATGGAGAGCAAAATGTGTAATGTGGGGGTCCAACTGAACTTGATTTGTAATGCGATTCCAAATGTAACTTGTATTGTATATTGTATGAGCAACAGTGAATTTGTCATCTTTCCAATAAAAATATTTATTTAAAAAAAATAACCATCATTACTGTGCAAGAAAAGCATTCAAGTAAACATAAATTTCCTGTCCTAAAACACTTTTTTCAAAAAGAAAATTCTTAGAACACTATTTTCATTATCTAATAATTGTAATGACAGTAGAGCAGGGCGACATTGGCGTAATCCAGATTGTTTTAGAATTGGGACCAAAAACAACCGCCTGTCAATAGAGAAAAATGTACAGAATAAAATGACATGAATCGTAGTTTGGGGGCAAATGTTATTACAAGGGCAGGGCCGGAGATCATGTGTCCAATCATTCATTACGGGAAAAGTGACTAGTCTATGAAAGATCCCTAGCCTAAAACGGGATATTAAGAACCTATCATAGGCACCGGGCACAAAGGATAAGTAGGGTTGAATATTAAAAGTAGTTAAAATCAGTTGATTGTGCAGGACAGTGGGCTTTGAAATCTCAGATGTCATTCTCAGGGTATCCAGCAGCATTAAACACTCTTTCCTCAGATCCTTTCTGGTTACTGCCTCAATAGAAAAAGGATTTAGAAAATACTGAAAATGGCCCAAATCCTTAAAGAAATCATGAACGTATCTCAGCCAGGAAATCCTCATTACTCCTTCCAGTTTCATAATATCTAAAAGGATATCTCTTTTCAGTTTTGTTTCATCTTTCGTCCATAGCTTGTGCCACAATAGCATAGGCTCTGACCTGATTAAATCAGAGATAAACGGGAGGCCTAATTCAACGTGGCAAATACACCCTGAGGTACCACTTGGAACGGCTAAAATGTATTTTAAAAAAGAGTTTTCAACTGTCAGTATAAGGGTGAGGTCAGCAAACCCCCATACCCCACTCCCATAAAGAGCTGCAGAAACACACTTTGTCTTATATATTTTAATTAATTCCTCAGGAGGTATTTTGCCCAGTTTCCTGGCGAAGATAATAAGGGTAAAAGAGCCAATTTTTTTGCTGCTACAGCTTGTACCCAGGAATCGTTCTGGGAAAAAAAGGATACCCAGGTAAGAGAATTTTTTAGTAGCCTCAATCTTTTGTCCTGCAATAAAAATATCTTTGATTATCTTAAGACCTCTGCCACAGCGCATAATAAAGGTTTTTGAAGAGTTGACCCTTAAGATCTTTCATACAGAGGGTAAAACTATCCATGACGCGCTGTAGTCCCACCTGTGTACGTGACATCAGGACAGTGTCATCTGCGTACAAGAGGGCTGGGATTGGGCAGCCATCTGAAAATCCGGGTTGTCTTTACACAACGCTTCCTCAAGCCCATTTATATACAAGTTAAAAAGGAATGGAGCCAGGACACAACCCTGCCTGACTCCACTCCTAATCGGGAATGCGGACGAGCACTCGCCCTTCAAGCTGTAGCGCACGCTTGCCTTAGCGTCACTATAAAAACGTTTAAGAAAATAAATAATATTCACATCAACCCCCAGATCTCCCAGAAATTTCCATAATTTCGAGTGGACCACACAGTCAAAAGCGGCTGAGAGGTCCACAAAGGCTAAAAACATGTGTATTTCCCCACCAACAGCGAGAGATTCAGACCCTGTTCTACTGTCCCCAAGCCAGCTCGAAAGCCATATTGCAAATCAGATTGGATCGAATTTTCATCAGCCCAGTCCAATAAGCGCTCTAATATGACCCGGCCTGCTACCTTCGTGATGGAATCCAATAGAGAAATCGGTCTGTAACAACCCGGGTCATTCCTGTCCCCTTTTTTGAAGATAGGCACAATGGTAGACTCTCCCCAAGTGGTTAGGAAACCAGCATTACAACTTGCATTAAGCACCTGCACAAGAAGAGGCCCCCACAGAGGTATAATTGACTTAAATATGTCTATGGGGACCCCGTCTGGTCCAGGAGCCTTACCGCCCTGGCTGGTGTGTAAGACCCTCTCAACTTCCTCCAAGGTAAACACTAAATCATTGGAGTGAGGAGAATCATTTATATATCGAGCCTCTACTGGGAGTTCTTCTCCTCCATATACCTGAGTAAAGTGCTTTATCCATTGATTCTCCATGATAGCTATCTCAATAGTAGAGCCAGTATCATTTGATAAAAAATGGTGTTCTAATTGCCTTCCAAAAACCTGCGCTGTCATTAAGTACTGAAGCCGAATGCAAGGCCTCCCAAGCCTCTTTCCTTAGCATATTTTTCCTATCTCTGATCACTTGTTTGTAAGCCAGTTTAGCTCTCCTAACATCTGTAATATTTCTTGGTTTTCTGTGCAATTCTTTTTTTAGCAGTGAGTGGGCTTGAGTACACTTCGAATCAAACCACCCACTCTGGGCTCTCTTTCTCTTATGTTGCCTAGTGAGAGACTCCCTGATTACTTTAGTTATTGTTTGAAAGGACACTAATAAAACAGCAGGGATAATATCATCACTGAGATATATCTCTATATCTGATTTGTATTTGACAATTACTGATTTAAGGATCTCAGTTTGGTCCACCATAGCCCATCGCAGGGAATAACCATTTGTGCTTGCGATTGTTAAGTTCTCTAGTAATCGATCACTGTTGTTAGTCCCCAAGATTTTCTCAAATGGCAGTGTGACAGTTAAACAGAGAGGAAAATGGTCACTAAGTGAATTATCAGATATGTGAAAGAAATGGAGTCTAGATGCAAAATTAATAGAGGCTAACATAAAATCAATGGTAGAGCAACAAGCCCGACCATTAAATGTTGACAGCATGGGAACTGGTGATGACGAGCATAATTAATTAACAAATCCAAGGTCAAAACTATTAATTCATTCATTCAGCTGTTCCCCTAAGGCAGTATGACTGAAGTGTGAAGAGTATGCACCTTCTTCGCATAGAGGCCGTCATAAGTTGTTTTCAGCATTTATACACAACATACAATTAAAATCGCCCTCCAAGAGTAGCATTATATCTCTCCTTTTACTTTTGCTTAAGAGAATCAATGATTTAAACATGTTCTTAATCACGGTGCACACTAAACCTGGGGGAATATTGTTGTAAAAGTTGACCAGGGCTATGGAGAACATTGAACCAAATCCAGAACAAGTAATTGATAGTAATTATCATTAGCAAACTCAGTTATCATCATTAAACTCAAAGAGTTAGATAAATACACACACAGACCACCCTTAGCTCTTCTGCACCGCCCTTCAACCGCTGGGATATGATAAGTCCTATACTCATTTAAATGGATTGCTTCCTTGGTCCAGGTCTCCTGGAAGCAAAGTACTTCATATTGTAAGACAAAATCCCACCATAATTGTATATTTAGTTTCAATCGGATTCCAGCAATATTCCAGGATGCAATATGACAGGCTGGATGGTCAACAACAGGTATGAGGGGTGTAGAGGAGTTTACACCCTCTGTTGAAGTCGTAGTAGCATGTACTAATTGGGTACGGTCACTAGGGACATTAGGGACAGCCTGGACTTTGTGGAGGCTCATTGCTAGAATCATAGGGCACTTGATCCCTCTCACCATCATATCTCTGAATATCACCAGTTTCATGCAATCCCGTAAAGTGATTGAATTTTACACAAGATGCAATGCAGAGTCAATCATTGTCTTCCAAGCCACTTAAATTCTCAAAACGATTATGTGTAGGTAGACAATATCTTGGCTGCCTAATTTCCAGATGATTTTCTGGTGCACATTGAGGACCTAAGTTCATTTCAGGCTCTAAGGTGCGATAGAAATATCCTAAGGGGAGTATATTTATGTCGCAGGGTGTTACAGGCCCATTTAGACCCCTCTCAATAATAGTGCGTACCAGGTGTGGTGCCCTAAATGTTATAACAACACAATCACCTCTTAATAACTTTGGGGAGGAGCCAACCCATCCTACGGATCATTTTAAACTCCGAAAAGAGGTGATCTTTCAGACCAGTCCTAGTAGTAAGGAAGTGGATTGCCTTATTCCTTAGGGTTGACCAGTGTTCAAATACATTAGATGCCAAAGGAGGAACATTGGCCAGAACAACTGTATACGGGGTAGCTTCTGGAGGTAAGTTTAAATTTTGTGATGAGTTATAAAGATTCTCACAATGTCCCCTTTGATTTATACCATTTGCAGCTGCATAATTACTTCCCCCTTCCGACCCCCCTGTAATTACTCTGCTTGCTGTGCATGCAGGTTTATTGGAATTTGATGTAATGGTCACATCCTTACATTTCTTTTGCTCAGTGGTTACAAGATTAAAAGACAGGCCCCCAGTATGCTCTTTCGCTTTACAAGATTGTGAGCATACTATTGTTATGGTCGCCGCTGTCTGTACCAGTTGATGGGTACCTTACACCAACTCCTCAACTTTTACTAGCCGGGCTTCTATGTTAGAGATTTTTAAATGTATGGGCTCCAAAAGGTCGACATCAGAGACTCTAGTTTACCCCAGAAATTCTCATTTTGCAATAGATGCTCAGGATTGTTTACTTCATTCTGCTCAGAGGAGCTTGCTAAATGCTCCATGGATTCACATACACCTTCAACCAGTTTCCCTTTCTTCCCCATTGTACATGTAACAACCTTACTCTGCTTAGGAATATTTTTACCTTTTCCTTTAGCAATTTTTAATGAAGATTCAGCATTTTGTGCATGCTTGCGTTTGCATTTTGCCTTTTGCCCTCTAGTTGTAACTGTTGGCCCAGTAGGACTGTGTTAAGGAGATGTTAATGAGACAATGTTCGTAACTGAGTCAGTTACAAGATGTACTGAAGTACATTCTAATGATGGGAAGTCTTATTATTAGGTGCTGTATTTGGTACCATAAGTGTAGGAGTCAGGGAGAGTCTACTCTGAGGGAGTGTCGGTTCGAGTGAAAGTCTTCACTCCGTTAGCTGGATTTCATGGATGAGGACAGATTCTGCCCTCAACAAAAAAGCGTCTAAAGTCCCTGCCACAGACCTTCCTTTGCCTTTACTCTGGTAGTGCCGGAGAAAGTTTCCAGAGATGTTACACGAAATAAAGATACATGAAAATCAAAGTTCTGTACTCAATCCAGCAACTTAGGGGGATAGCTTAGCCCTGCCTCCAACTGCCCCTAACGGGCGCCCTAACCCCGTAGTGGGCACCTCCAGATGATTGATCTCGCAATACGCGGCAAAACTGCAGCGTAAAGTGCTGGAGAGTATGGTCCCCTGTCGTACCCGGTGATGGCGGCAAGATAGCAGCGTCCAGTTATGACCGACAGCGCTATACTTGCTGCTGTGATCCGTAACATAGCGGTACAAAAGGGGGTGGTGATGGACGGAGCATCTGAACCAATCAAACACTCACATCCAGTCAAAAGATCTGGGTTTGATCCATCACCGTTCTTTAGCCCACTCTGCCACCCCAGTTCAGACATGGCTATATGCAAATCAGTCTGACCCTGTGCCTCATGGGAACAGTCAAGCCCGAACTGCCAAGCCATGCCTTCCCTGGACCGGAAACAAGCTTCCGAGGACCGGTTTCTGGCATTCCAGCCGTCTTCAGCCCGGCTTGCTTGAATCCAGTGGCAAAGTGAGCAAGGGACTCACGTCTGAGCATACCCTGCCACACTTATGGCGGCCAAAGCGGTACAAAAGGGGGTAGTGATGGACGGAGCATCTGAACCAATCAAACACTCACACCCAGTCAAAAGATCTGGGTTTGATCCATCACCGTTCTTTAGCCCACTCTGCCACCCCAGTTCAGACATGGCTATATGCAAATCAGTCTGACCCTGTGCCTCATGGGAACAGTCCAGCCCGTACTGCCAAGCCATGCCTTCCCTGGACCGGAAACAAGCTTCCCAGGACCGGTTTCTGGCATTCCAGCCGTCTTCAGCCCGGCTTGCTTGAATCCAGTGGCAAAGTGAGCAAGGGACTCACATCTGAGCATACCCTGCCACACTTATGGCGGCCAAAGCGGTACAAAAGGGGGTGGTGATGGACGGAGAATCTGAACCAATCAAACACTCACACCCAATCAAAAGATCTGGGTTTGATCAATCACCGTTCTTTAGCCCACTCTGCCACCCCAGTTCAGACATGGCTATATGCAAATCAGTCTGACCCTGTGCCTCATGGGAACAGTCCAGCCTGAACTGCCAAGCCATGCCTTCCCTGGACTGGAAACAGGCTTCGAGGACCGTTTTCTGGCATTCCAGCCGTCTTCAGCCCGGCTTTCTTGAATCCAGTGGCAAAGTGAGCAAGGGACTCACGTCTGAGCATACCCTGCCACACTTATGGCGGCCAAAGTGGTACAAAAGGGGGTGGTGATGGAAGGAGCATCTGAACCAATCAAACACTGACACCCAGTCAAAAGATCTGGGTTTGATCCATCACCATTCCTTAGCCCACTCTGCCACCCCAGTTCAGACATGGCTATATGCAAATCAGTCTGACTCTGTGCCTCATGGGAACAGTCCAGCCCAAACTGCCAAGCCATGCCTTCCCTGGACCGGAAACAAGCTTCCGAGGACCGGTTTCTGGCATTCCAGCCTTTTTCAGCCCGGCATGCTTGAATCCAGTGGCAAAGTGAGCAAGGAACTCACGTCTGAGCATACCCTGCCAGAATTATGGCGGCCAAAGCGGTACAAAAGGGGGTGGTGATGGACGAAGCATCTGAACCAATCAAACACTCACACCCAGTCAAAAGATCCGGGTTTGATCCATCACCGTTCTTTAGCCCACTCTGCCACCCCAGTGCAGACATGGCTATAAGCAAATCAGTGTGACCCTGTGCCACATGGGAACAGTCCAGCCCGAACTGCCAAGCCATGCCTTCCCTAGACCGGAAACAAGCTTCCGAGGACCGGTTTCTGGCATTCCAGCCGTCTTCAGCCCAGCTTGCTTGAATCCAGTGGCAAAGTGAGCAAGGGACTCACGTCTGAGCATACCCTGCCACACTTATGGCGGCCAAAGCGGTACAAAAGGGGGTGGTGGTGGACGGAGCATCTGAATACACTACGTGGCAAAACTGCAGCGTAAAGTGCTGGAGAGTATGGTCCCCTGTCGTCCCTGGTGATGGCGGCAAGACAGCAGCGTCCAGGTATGACCGACAGCGCTATACTTGCAACAAATGGATTTGGAAACAAACAAAGAATAGCAGCAATAAAGACAATAATTAAATGATTAAATTTAAATACAGCAGCACTAACCAAGTCATTAAGAGCACGGATCGTCCAATGTAAAGGGGGGTGCACCACACAGGGCGTGCTGGGAAGTGTAGTCCGGGGGCGGGAGCAGCGAGTCTTGTGGCTTCGGCGGTGCGGTGCAATGTGGTCCCCTCCGACCTTCACCTCATCCTTCTGCTGATCTTGTTGCTTTAGGAAGCCAATGATATCCACTGTGTCCTTCTCAATCTGGTACTGATGCTTTGCTAGCTCCTCATTGTTCCTTGCCAGCCTGCGGGCAGCCTCCCGATTCTCCACCCTAGAAAACTCAGTCACCGCCAGTCGGGCTTCCCCGAGAGCAGCATTAGCCTTTACTCGCTTGACTTCTGACTCTTTATCCAGACGGGAAGGGCCTATTCCCCCTTCTTCTTTCAATTCAATTCAACTCAAATATCTTTATTTCGGTTAAACAAGAACCATAGAAGATGTACAAACAATATAAAAACAGGATCCAATTTACATTTCCACGCCCATTTACCCACAGTTCATTTTACCAATTGAGGACCAATCAGATGCATTTTTGCGATTTTAAAACAATAAATAAATTTTTTTAGAATCTAAAAACATTTCATTAAGAGTAGCAAAATCACAACATTACAGTAAATTTTCATTAAGAGGTGCTTAATATAAGTAATATTATTTCTTTTTCCAGACAGAGAAAAAAGAAACTAGATAGTTAAAAATTATAGGCAGTACCGACACAGCTCGTGGTGTCCCACCCCTCCTCCAACAATTGTGTTAATCCGAGTACAGGTCTGGCCGAATATCATTAGAGCTTGAGACCCAGTCTCCTTCGTACTATCTCCACAGAAAGAAGATATCTGCTTACACTAAAAACAATGGATTGGGTTGTTTCAGTTCTAAAAATTCTTTCCGCCTCACTAAAGCGCCTGAAACCCAAGAGACGGCAAATAGGTTTTATCCATTTTTTCCTTAAATGTGTGTAGGCAGAACAGAAGAATAATACATGCGCTTCATCCTCCTTAGCGCCAATACTACACAATTCACATCTGGCCAGGTCATCCTTCTCTGCATTACCCTCGTTACACGTCCATTTCGCGGTGTTTACTTTGATTTGTAATACGCCGTAACGGAATTTTAAATACAGCGATTTAGCTAAAGCTGGCAAGATCTCGTCCATGAATAACTCAAATCTACTCTCTGCCTTCATGCCAATATACTTGAGGGTTAAAGTCCCCAAGTCCGGATTATGTAGCTTTGAGTTTATGACAAACGCCCAGTATTTTTCTTTTTGCAACTCAAAGTAAGACACTCAGGATCTGCCCAGTAGTGACTTAGCCCCAGCTTGGCTAGCCAATCCTCAATATGGTTCAGCCATACCAGCTTTGTTACATTTTTTATTTTCATTATTTCTTTTAGGGCTTCTCTATAATCTACGAGTTCGTCTGTTGACCCCACGCGGATCCAGTACAACAATGGACCTAGGGCCTCGTGGTCATCAGTATGATGAATATCCAGATCCATTGTCAGTGGAAGTAAGGGTGTGCGCAGTGGGATTGCTAGTATTTTCCTGATGATGTTCTCTTGTGTCGTGAAGGCATGTTTAGCGGCATAGCCCCATAATTCAGCCCCATAAAGTGAAGCAGCTTGGGCTTTATATTTGTACAACTCTAATGCTGGGGAAACGGCTTTAGAATAACTGCTCTTGTGTCGCCTTGCTATTGGAACCAAATTCTGGGTGAGGATCGTTTTACTTTTGTCTATTTGGGTTTTCCAGTCAAGTTTAGTGTCTAAGGTAACGCCCAGCTAATTAAAATTTTGCACATGTTCGATCATTTCAGTATTAAACGTCAGTGTTTTTCTAAAACTCCTATGAGGATTAACCGCCATATACTTAGTTTTGGACGAGTTAATCTCTAATCCTTTGATCCCACAGTAAGACCAAAAGGTATCCAATAAATGTTGTAGTCCTTTGGGTGTCTGTGATATTAAAATAGTATCATCTGCAAATAACAGAGCTGGCACATAGTCCCCACCCAACTTGGGAGAGTCATGCTCGCAGCACACGAGGGTGTCCGTTATGTCATTTACATACAAGGAAAACAGTGTCAGTGCCAGCACGCACCCTTGCCTGACACCTCTCTTTATATTATTACGCTCGGTCAGTTCTCCATTTGGGCCCCATCTCACCCTGGCGTAGTTGGCCTCGTGCAACCTGACAATCTGTCCCAAAATTTCCCCAGGAACACCGAGGTCCCTCAATCTCAACCACAGTGCGTTTCTGGGGACAAGGTCGAAGGCCGCCCTGAGGTCAACAAAGGCCAAGTACAGGTGTGCCCTCTTTATTTTAATGTACTTCCAGATGATACATAAAAATCTAAACACCTGGTCAATTGTGCTAATTTGTTCTCTAAAACCTGCCTGGTATTTGGTTAGGGTACTAGTTTCCCCAATCCAAGAACTCAGCCTATTTAAAACTTGTCTCGCAAATACCTTTTGAAGGACATCAATAAGACTAATGGTTCTATAATGGGCCAGGTTCATGCGATCCCCCTTTTTAAAAATAGTTATAATCCCGGCACCCCCCAGGAATCAGGGATAGGGGCACCCTTAGCAATATTATTGCAAAGACAATTAATATATGGGGCCCATATCATATTTTCGTGCTTCCATAGGTCCCCAGGGATTCTATCCGGTCCAGGGGCCTTTCCTGGTTTTATCGCTTTAATGGCATCAATAGTTTCTGCCATACTAAACGACAGGGGTATCACACTAGAATTAGGTCCTGAATCATCATTAGCAAAAATAAACTCGTTGTTGGTAGGGGAGTAAAAATCCGAAAAATGCGAAACCCAAGTGTTAGCTTCCAAAAACATATCCCTGCTGGGAGTTCCACCTCTCGAGCCCCTGGCAATCAGACCCCAGAATAATGCCTGATCTTTTGCCTTACATGCTTCCAGAAGTTCAGACCAAATTATTTCGTCCCAGCATTTCTTTGCCGTGGTAATTATACCCTTATAACACTTCCTTTCCTGCCTTAATACTAGTACATTATTGGTTTTTGCGGCCGCTATAAGTTCTTTTTTAGCATTGCGGCAGCCTTTGTCGTACCATATATCACCCTTAGCTAGATTTCTCTGACCATTTTTTAGTGGCTTGAGGATTTTGGTTAGTATTTCACCAAGTCCTAGGGACATATTCGCATTGAACCGCATAATGGGGATCTCCTGTGCTGGAACATTAATATACAGGGAAATTGAATCTACATAACGTTCACAGATTTTTTTAACTGTGGTGTCATTCCCCAACACTACTGGCCATTTTGTGTTCTGCGATTATTAGAAATCAACTGGTCAATATTGGTATGATGGAGGGAGTCTCTTTCCTTGGACTGTGGATTAAATAGTGACACACTAAGCGTCAAACTGAGTGGGTAGTGGTCTCTCTCAATACGATTCTCTACTACAAGGTATCTTACCATCGGCCAGAGTGAAATTGAAACCATTACATAATCTATATGACTGTTACAGCTGCCCCGCTTAAATGTTGGCTGGCTAGAGCTATCTGATGGAAAACGACCGTTGCAGGCACAACAGCTGAGCTGCAGCTGTTGAACATGGCACTGCAGGGCTGGTCTCAATTCCAGGGATATTATTAGCGTTGTTCTCTAGTTCAAAAATATTTTCCAGGCCTATTATCGGTTCAAATTTACGATTAAACCCCCCCCAATAATTATCAGAGTTCTCTGGTCAAGCATAGAGATGATATTGTCTAGCTGCTCGATGATTTTTGCCTCTTTATTGGCTGCCAGAGGTCTCCTATAAACATTTAAAATACAGACTTCTCTTTTGTTGGGCCCTGTGAACCTCACTCCTAGGATATTAGAATCAATCTGCTTAAAATTGATTCCCAGTGTATTTTTGTCCAAATTGCCAAGCCTCCCGATGGTCTTCCTTTGTTTGCAGTAGTTGCAGGTACACTAAATGATCTGTAACCAACTTAAAATGGTTTTCAACTGCCCAAGTTTCTTGGAATAATATAATTTGGCAGTTGTCAATGTATTCCTGCCATGTGGGGTCACTCAGGTTTTTTTTTATGCCTGCTATATTCCAGGACCTCACTTTAATACTAGTGATGAAGCAAAGCTTCGCATTTGCGACTTGCTGTAGTCATGAACCTCGCTCATGTGTAACCAAGTAATAATTTGTACGTCTTACTAACCTTTATTTCATGTTTGAACGAGGTAAATGAAGCTTGCACATGTGTATTTCTAATAGATTAATTCGAGTCAATAAAATGGCCGCTGCTTTGAAATAGCTTCTGCGCATGCGTCAGTCACACTCACGTGTCCTGACGTGTTTGCAGGTTTGGAGGGAAATAGTTGCGCATGCGTAATACATAGCTTTGGCAATAACGTGGTACTGCTCGTGCCATTGCTCTTGTGCCTGTGTATATGTAGCTAACATTTAGACTGCATGAGTATATTTTTGTGATAAGTTGAAAGTACAAAACCAATGATGTGTTTCCATAACGTTATTTCTATGTATTAATTTGTTCTCGCTTACTTTTCATGTACCGCGGGAAATGGGGGTCTGACTGAGCCGAAAGCCATCTTGGAGGTCCTTTCTGCGCAGGACCGTCCGCCTGGGGAGAAGTCAACCTTGGCTGGTGGAACTCAGCCAGCTGGCAGGGATGGGCAAGATGCTCCTGAGAAACTGACCTGCGAACTCAGCAGGACGGAGTCATGTGTCCCTATTCTGAAACAATGTTAATTTGTCATTGTATTTCCCTGGACTTTCTCATGAGAACCCCAATCTCGCTAGGCGGTACCCTGAGATGCAAAGTAGGCATCGAAATAGTGTGTTCTGATTGGTGTGTTACCCAAATCCTATCTTAGGACCAATCCAAATTGAGGGATTCTGACACTTTGCAACATTGGGGGGTGGTACACCGTCCCCAAACTGTATATCTACCCTGGGTTCACCTAGGGAAGTCGTCCGACTTGTCTGGTTTAGCTGACCTGTCACTGACCCAACGCACTCAATAGGTGACTGAAGATACAGAGTACTGCGGAGCACTCTGTCTGAAATTGACCATAGACTAAGGTTCTACTAAACCTTAAAGTGCTGTCGAAGCACTTGGCTGGGAGTTCGCTGACCCAATCGGGGTCTTGATCGATAGCTGCAGAGAGGGTGGAGCGCAGGCATTGCTTCCGAACTGCGGGTGCTGATCCTGTCCTGAGGGTTTCCTGTCCTGTCCTGATTCCTAATCTGAGGGTTTCCTGTCCTGCCCTGGGTGTCCATTCTGCACCTGCTGTCCATTGAGGGGTATCCTTCCTTGAGGGTTTCCTGTCCTTAACTGACCCGTGGCCAGGGTTTGGTTTTCACACCAGTCTAGGTAAATATTGCTCTGAAAATCTTTTAAACTTGCACCTTTCTATTTTTCTGTCTTTTGCTTCAATAAAGACACACCTTTGCATATGTTGATTTTTCCATGCTTTTTGCCGCAAATTATTGAAACGTAAAGTTATTGCATATTTTCATAACGTTTCCCATGTTACCCTACCTGTTAGAAATCATATTTTGCATTGCAGCTTGTCATTTTCTGATATGGTCTAGAACGGCCTTTCTTAAACTGTCCAAAGAACTTTTGCCCTAAATGCATAGCGTTTCCTGTTGCATCCCATATTAGCCATGATTACCCTGACTTTATTTCTCTATAGTTATGTACTTTTCATTATCTTGATTATCGATTGTCTTATCCTTGTAAATCTAATGCTTACTGAGAACGAACTTTAGATAAAGACTTTAAAACTTCCAGTTGTCCGTGGTCATTTTACAAAGGTATTGAATGTCATTTTGAGTTGTATTTTGCTGCCTTTCCTTTTACAGCTAGCTCCCTGATCCATTGTGGTCATAGGTACCCGTGTCGGTCGATGGTAAGTCGGGTACGCTGAGGAATAACAGTAGGGAATTCACACAAATTGGTAGCAGCCCGTGAAGTCACCCGGTCAATGTATATGGTGAATTGAAATATATGGGCCCGAAGCCGGAAGCGGCGAAATTATTGGTTGGGTGACCTCGCGCGCTCTATCACTAGGTTCAGCACCCATGTGGATTATGTTATTGGTCAATCTTGTATTATTATCTTCAGCTACTTGTGTAGCCTCAGAGTTGTCATATTTGGCACTACTATTTAGGGGGTCGCCTTCTATTATATTGCCCAGATTTTCGTGCACCAAAAGAGGGTGATGTACACTTAGCTGTGATACTCCTTGCATATAACTGCTCTCACAAATTCTTTCATTAAATATTTCAGTGGTTATTGCCTTATAATTACTGTTAGTACCCGGATCTAAGCCCTCTCCCACACTATTTAAAGGGAATATAGAGTGCAAATTCTTCGCAATTCGCCTTACTTGCATCCTGGGATATTTTTCAATAATCATTTTATTGCAAGCACCCAGTATTTTTCCATCCTCCAGGTCCGAAGCTGCTAACCTACTCAGTCCTTGATCACTCAGTCAATCTACTTCGTTCAGCCCATTCAGCTCCTCAAAACAGTTGGTAGTAGGGATGGTAAAGTTATTTTTAACCCCACCCCTAGTCCCTTCTCGTTGTGTTCCAAAGAAATTATAATTTGATAATGCCACGGGTGTAGGACGATAAAAGTAGCTCAAATCGCAAGTGTAAATGCCACTATCACTTGGATAGAATTGGTCGCAAATATAACCCACTACCCGCCTATCCCTAAAGTTGACAATAATGGAATCCCCAGCTATGTCCTTTGTTCTTTGCCCAGCCCAGCTTACTCTACGGGCATACAAGATGTCCCCATCAATATTACTTGGAAGGGGTCTATTCTTGTTTAACCAAAAGGTTACCTTATTTTTCAACTCTGGGTACGTTTCTATTTTGTCATTCTTTAGCTCAGGAACACCTGTAAGTACCACAACATATGGGAAGGAATACGGTGGCAGATCAATACGAGCTGAAGGTGTTTTTTTCTTCAGATTGTTGTAGATTTCCTTGCTTGCCACTGAAATATCCCTGTTCTGCCTCACAGAACCTTTCTCATTTCACTCCCTATCTTCCCTCGCCCCTCGACAACTTCTCCCTAGGTCACTAGCCATGCTTTCAGGAGCTTTAGCCGTCTGTATAATACTAATGGGAGCCCCAGGAATTGATTTGGCTGGAATCTGGATGGCAGGTAAGGTAGCTCCAACTACGGGTGCTTTCAACATAGTTACTTCTCCCGTGTTGTCACTTGGTGTACGATTAACCAACTCCTTTATCATACCAGAATTCCCTAAAACAATCTGCTCAAGTCTCTCCAGCCTTTCACTAATTATCTTTGTCCTCTCTACAAGAGGCAAGATTAACGACTTGGGCAGTTGTTCTAGTTGGGCCATAAGGCCATAAGGAGGTTGTTCCGAGGGTAGAGTTAGGTCAACCACCTTAGTGGTAGGGAACGGTAGCAAAGGGGTAGTTGTCGATGCTTGTGGCGAAGGTGTAGTAGCTTGAGTAGTCACAGGCTCTTCTGCTATGTTAGGCACTTTAGAGGTTTTTATTTTCTTAGGACATCTCCCCTTGTGAAAGCCCCGTCCCTGTTTCCTCTTGGCAGAAGTAGATTGTCCTGTAGTTTGCTTTGATATTTGAGTTTTTGAACTACTTTTCACACAGGACCTTGTAGAGGAATGTAGTATAACATTATTGGATACATCCTCTATGACTGGGGTATTCGATAGTACAAGTGGACTAACCTCATTTAACACTGGGATATCTGCTGGACTCTCTTCCACATCTTCAGTGTCATCTCCCTCTTTAGTGTGCGCATTATTGTTTACTTGCCCATCTAAATGATTTGGGGAGATAACCGACATTAAAGCCCCTAGAGAGGATCGCCTTGCGTACATTGGTTCAAGGGAGAGGCGACGCTCTGTCAGGGCTATTTCATGTCAAGTACAGATGCTGCCCTAGTAATGAACTGGTCGAGTGTCCCACTTATGGTTCCCCCCACAGCAGCCCTCCTCCCCTTCCCCGCTCGTGACACCATTACTAAAGAACCTACAAGTCTACGCATCCCAACAATAGGCCACCAAAACAGTCTCAGTACAGTAATCCACAAATAAGATAAAGCGGCATCTTACAGTTCTGGAATTGTTCGGGGGGTGGCCCAGCCCAGCCTCCTGAGGGCTACGACAGGCGCGGACGGGCCCGCCATTGGACCGCGCACGTCCCGCTCCGCGGGAGCCCTGCGGGCAATTTCAAGGGCTGACGCGGGTGACGAGATCCCGCGAGAGCGCACTGCCTCCTGGGAATTGTAGTCCTGGGTAGTCCTGCGCTCCGCGGTGGAAGGGCGGACAAGTCGTCACGAGCAGCAGGGGAAATCCTTGGACCAGGCTCAGGCTTCGCAGGTCTTTGGCGAACAAACAGAAAGTCCCCGGTAGGTCTCCCGGAAAAATGGTGATTATGGGCCTTCTTCTTTCAGATTTGGAAGGCCCACTGTGCAACGAGGACTTTTTCCATCAAGAAGCCGGAGTTGTAAGCGCCGTCCCAGCCTCTCTGCGCACTGCCACTGCTTTCGAGACTGACAGCAGCCTCTCAGGGCTGCGAATAAAATGCTTGATTTTCCGAAGCCAAAGCAAGGATGCAGTCCTGAACCAAGCGCTCCTCAGATGCCTCTGTCTTGCCACCGATCAAAAACGCTTGGTCTCCTCTTCAACCAGCCAGAGGAGCAGCGGCATCAGGAAACGCCGAGAAACGCCGCATGGAGCACTTCCACACCTGCATCCAACGGTCAGGAATCACAAAGCGCGGGGCGGGGCTCTGTGTCAAATGCCTTTTGTCTCACTATTAAGTATTTTATGTATTTTGTACCAATTTTATTCATTGATGCAATAAATTCATTAATGCAAAGGCATTCATTCATTCATTCAAGGAACTGCTGGGAGCAGATATTGATGTTGTGGAAGGTGGTGGATGGGGCAACAGAGGGCCTTGAAAAGGATAAAATAAAAGTATGATAATATAATAGTGTAATAGTATCAATGTAAAGTTTTAATTTCAATACAATTAAAAGCTGTTCCAAAACACATAGTCAAATATAGTGTTAAGATTTAACAAAACAAGTGACAGAAATCCTCTAAAGTATGTTAGTCAAATTGTTAGCATAAGGACATATTGGTGTGTGTGGAGGTCAGCTGTGTTGCAAGACTTGCTTGGTGCATTGCCCTGCTGCACTTGCCCCAGCTTAAGCAGCCAATCGACTTGAAAAAGTGAACGCATAAAAAGAGTGTAAAAAATTAATAATTATATAGCATAGGAATTTATAGGGCTTGTGTGAGAGGGTGTTTTTGAATGGTAAATATGTGATGACTTGCCAATAAAGAAAGGTATGAGTAAAATACAGATATGGATTAGTGATTGCAGGGATAGAGAGGTGTGATCAGGAGAAATAGAGTGATAGTTTTCACCTGCGCCATCTCAGAAAATTTACCTTACGGCCAGTTTTTACGCCTAAGGCGCAACTGCACTGAGGTGTCGGATTTCAGAACACAGGCTTGTGATCTGAGAGAGAAATTAAAACTACGACAGTACCCAATAAAAGTCATCGACAAAGCAATGAAACAAGCAAAGAATAACAACAGAGAGGCTCTTTAGGAAGATAGACAGAAGGAACCCACGGAAGTCAAACGACCAATCTGCGTGACGACTTACAACACCATGTCAAACGAAGTCTCTAAGATCGTCAACAAACATTGGGGCATACTGACATGTGGCAAACTGGACCTGGAAAAACCAATGTTTGCTCATCGCAGAGGATGGAACCTCAAAGACATGTTGGTGCATACAAGACCAAAACCCGCCCCTGTAGCCACACAACCATCCATAGGGGTGCAAGGCCACTTCCCATTCGGAAACTGTAGCAGCTGCCATCTCACACAAAAGAGCACCAGACTAACTTTCCGAAACGGTTCCACTTGGGAACAAAGGAGGATGACAAACTGCAACACCAAAAATGTGGTTTACCTTATCACCTGCCCCTGTGGCCTGGAATATGTGGGCATGACCACCAGGGCCATAAAAACGCGCATGAACGAGCACAAAAGCAACGTGCGCTGCAAGAAAAGCACAACAAAAATGGCAACACACTACCTCACTGCCCAGCACTGTGTGAATGACCTTAAGTGGACAGTGATCGAACAGTTGCCATCGGAGGTGGGCTTATTTCAGAAGGAACAAAGATGGGTGTTCCGTCTTGGAACACACATTACGGGTCTGAACGCCGAAGTCCCGTGGGGACAACTTTTCCACTAAACCACCTACAGGAAATATTGCATTACTACCCTACAACTTTTAGCAAATGTGTACCCTTCCTACATACGACATGTTATGTTAACAAAGGGTTCTAATACTGTCTATTCTCCAAAAAAAAAAAACTTTTTAACATATTCTGTGGCAAGGAATGAGACCCAGGCCTGTCGTCTATTCAAAACTTTACAAACCTTCTATAACGGCCCCTAAATTGTGGCGGTCTATATGAATCCCTAAAATTGTGGTGTCTTAAGAAACTGATGGTACAATCACGTTCTGGTTCATTGCGCATTCTTTAAAACTTTCTTTCAGCCCAACCTTGTTACAATAACGTTCCTTTCACTGCGCGCTTACAAGAATCCCAATAGACGCTATCCGCGCATGCGCAGATGACTACCGGCAATCTTCGCGCATGCGCACTAAAGGATACACGTTTGTGAGCAAGCGCAGAGCAACAGACGGCTCCTCTGAACACACGGAGTCGCGAGTTCTATTGATCACGATCGGACATCCCATACAAGGGCATGTAATTAATCAGTCCGAGTCGGAATACCCATGTTTGGTAATTTTTCTTTTCCGCTCACTCGCATTAACGATGCCAGACAATAACGAGCAGGGTATAAATAACGATCACCATCAGCTCTCCTCACTTCAGCGGAGCAGCGTGTGGGGTAAGACGGTGGATAATACATCCGGAACTCGTGAGTATGAAGTAAAAAACAACCACATCCGAAACCAGCTAAGTAAGTGAGAATGTATACTTATACCTGCATTACCTCTCACTTCAGATTGCATAGTAGCAACCCCCCAGACATTCCTAATGCTCATGAAGCAAGCAAGCAAGCTTCATAAGTATGACCACGACTTCCAATATTTTCTAGTAATATATGTATCTGTGTTATATGTTTTGTTAGTGCTTTTTTCTTTACAGGGCTTAATAAAGCACATGGTGAGGTTCCAGGTGACAGCACCTGTTTGAACTACCCGGTACATGGGTAACCATTCACTGTTCCATTTGTTCTGTTTGTTACAGGTCATTGAACTTGTAGCAGACCGCTGTAGGCACATTATAGCCTTAATATAATATTTTTCACTCCTTAGGTTATCAACTTTAATACATTTTGATAAATATTTAATGAAACGTGAGTAAGGTGGGGAAGTTGTGCCCCCGTCCTGAAGAAGGAGCTCTGCCTCCGAAACATGACGACGCACACCTGAGGTCCTGTCCATTAACACGACAGATCTGATCTCGCACTGCACTTTTTTTAATAGTACCAGCCGGAGTTAGGAATAAAACATTTTTTTTCGAGTATACTCACGAGCCAGGTACTTTTTATCCTTCACCACGTCCCACCACTCACTTATAAATACACCCAAAACACATGCACCACTTATAGTCAAGAACTAAAAGTGCTCCCACGTAGTCGTAGGTCGTAGCACGCCACATCCCGTTAGAGGGGTGCGAAGACCCCGATGATGAAGCATGACACCAAGGGGCCTTTTGGTGTGTGAGGGGTATTTTACAAAACACTAAGTACTCCAACACCATTTTGTTGAACACTTTACCCTGCCCCTGAGTTGGATTCTCTTTGTTTATAAAGAATTCTGTGGAGCAAGAATCCTTCTCCATTTTTGCTCTACCTCCCCCTCCTGTTTTTGTACGTTCTAGGCAGCGCACAGCTGCGGGAGTTTCACTCTCCATCATACACATAGTTACATACACACTAGTTTTCAAGAAGTCAGCGGTCTTAGCAGAATGGAGGACGAACATGGCCTCACGTTTGGGGAAGATGAAATTGATAAAATTCTGACGGCCATCAATCCCTTTGAAGGCCTTAGCAACCCAGAGACCGGTCCGAACATCAATGATGGGAACGAGATAGTTAATCTCAGACGAAACCAGATAAAAGCAGCACTACATGGACTACTCATGACTGAGTACCTAAGGAATAAGATGGGACCACCAGGCTTGATCGTTAAAAACAAACTGTTCATATTCCAGTCTGACATGCAGTTTAAAAAGGAGTGGTCGCTCATCTCCTGGCACTGTAGAAGGGATTGGCTCGTCCTTATAGTGAAGACAGCGGCCAGGATTACTCAAGAACTAAAAATTGAGATCCAGAAAATAGAGGTACAACTGAGCACATATATATCCCCAGCTGATCTAAAAGCCAGATTGGATGAACTGAACCAACAAATGACGGAGTTTGAATTCACGCTGAAACAGAGCAAGTTTAATAAACTGTGTAAGGATAAGGACAAATTTACACCGGAGGGGGCGTACCCCTACACAAAGCCCGACTACGTATCTAAAAACCAAAACAGCGACATTGACAGTGAAGGCTCCGAAAATGGTTCATCAGGCTCCAACTCGAGTGGTAACCAACGATATAGACCCAGCAGGGGTGGCTGGAGACAGAAGAGGCAGCAATTCCCAAGACAGCGAGGGTGGAGAGGATACCCACCTCAGTTTCCCCAATATATGGGGCCTGCACCATTCACCCAATTCCAGTTTGGCCCTCCAGCCACTGGACACGGCTACCCCCAATGGAACCCAGAATTTGATGGCGGTTTCTATGGCCCACAACCTTTTTTAGGTACTTGCCTGTGACCCCGCGGAAGGAACAGGAAGGGCAACAATGTTGCGTGGGAAGACCAGGATCAGGGCAACCCCCGAATGACCAGGAGCATGACAGGCTCCCTCCCCATCCATCCCTCAACCAGCAGCAAGAGAGGGACCTAGTAGTGAATCTAACTCCCAGGCCCTTAACCGAGATACAGAAAACAGTGCTGAACAAAGGCCTAGGTTTTGTGCCAACGCACAAACCAGATATTTTCAAACTAAACATGGAGATGCAGGACTTCATTAGAAAATTGAAATTACAGGCCTTCTTTATAGACAAACCATCAACTGCAACGCCCACTGACACAGGCCTCCGACCCAAGTCCACCTTCACTCCTCCTGACTCTATGCTCCCAATCGAGCTATTAACATTTGAAAAAGCTATCATGACAGAAGTCAATAAACTGAATTCGTCCACTGCGAACACGTTCCACAACACGAGTAGAGAGGTACAACAAGCCATCAGAGAACTGGCTGATGAAAAGGACATAATAATAAAACCTGCAGACAAGGGCGGTGCTATTGTTTTACAGACTGCAGAGGCTTATGACAAAGAGTGCATGAGATTGTTAGCAGACAGACGCAACTACACGATCCTGCAGCAAGACCACACGGAGAGTCTTCGAATAAAAATTGGAGGCATGATTAAAGAGGGATTGGCACATGACTGGTTAAGTAAGAAGGAAGGTGAATTCCTGGCACAACCAGCACCCTGCATTCCCTATTTTTACTGTATCCCGAAAATCCATAAAAACATCACAAACCCACCAGGGAGACCGATAGTTTCAGGCATCGGATCAATACTAGAACCTTTATCAAAGTTCGCAGATGCATTTCTACGCCCCCTGGTACAATCCACAAACACCTATTTGAAAGACACCAAGTCAGTCTTGCAACTCCTACAAGACATGACCTTTGATCCTATGACCCAACTCCTAATCAGTTTGGACGTGGAAAGCCTCTACACGAGTTTGCCACATGATGAGATGCTCCTGATCATCGAGGAGGTCCTCTTCACAACACCATGGCAATACCAAACACCAAGAGGCCTGGTATTAGAATGCATATCGTTGGCATTACAAAAAAACTTTTTCCAATACAAATCAACGATTTAGCAACAAAGCCATGGTACCAGCATGGGCAGTACAGTTGCTCCTAGTCTGGCTGGGCTATCTGTACACCATCTAGAAACAACTAAGATCCTCCATACCCAGAACCCTTACAGACAAAACATCAAATCTTGGAAAAGGTACATAGACGACATCCTGATCATATGGGAAGGTGACCAACAGACTGTAAACAAATTTGTAGTATGGCTTAACAATCAGAATGCCTTCTTAAAATTCACAAGCTCTATCTCTAACCACACACTGGTCTTTTTAGACTTAAACATATACGAGGAAGGAGGTAGGTTGAAAACAACCACCCATTTCAAACCGACATCAAGGAACTGTCTGTTACGGTTTGATAGTTTTCACCCGCGCCATCTCAGAGAAAATTTACCTTACGGCCAGTTTTTACGCCTAAGGCCCAACTGCACTGAGGTGTCGGATTTCAGAACACAGGCTTGTGATCTGAGAGAGCAATTAAAACTACGACAGTACCCAATAAAAATCATCGACAAAGCAATGAAACAAGCAAAGAATAACAACAGAGAGGCTCTTTTGGAAGATAGACAGAAGGAACCCACGGAAGTCAAACGACCAATCTGCGTGACGACTTACAACACCATGTCAAATGAAGTCTCTAAGATCGTCAACAACCATTGGGGCATACTGACATGTGGCAAACTGGACCTGGAAAAACCAATGTTTGCTCATCACAGAGGACGGAACCTCAAAGACATGTTGGTGCATACAAGACCAAAACCCGCCCCTGTAGCCACACAACCATCCATAGGGGTGCAAGGCCACTTCCCATGCGGAAACTGTAGCAGCTGCCATCTCACACAAAAGAGCACCAGACTAACTTTCCGAAACGGTTCCACTTGGGAACAAAGGAGGATGACAAACTGCAACACCAAAAATGTGGTTTACCTAATCACCTGCCCCTGTGGCCTGGAATATGTGGGCATGACCACCAGGGCCATAAAAACGCGCATGAACGAGCACAAAAGCAACGTGCGCTGCAAGAAAAGCACAACAAAAATGGCAACACACTACCTCACTGCCCAGCACTGTGTGAATGACCTTAAGTGGACAGTGATCGAACAGTTGCCATCGGAGGTGGGCTTATTTCAGAAGGAACAAAGATGGGTGTTCGGTCTTGGAACACACATTACGGGTCTGAACGACGAAGTCTCGTGGGGACAACTTTCCCACTAAACCACCTACAGGAAATATTGCATTACTGCCCTACAACTTTTAGCAAATGTGTACCCTTCCTACATACGACATGTTATGTTAACAAAGGGTTCTAATTCTGTCTATTCTCCTAACAAAACCCCCTTTTTAACATATACTGTGGCAAGGAATGAGACCCAGGCCTGTCGTCTATTCAAAACTTTACAAACTTTATATAACAGCCCCTAAATTGTTGGGGTCTATATGGATCCCTAAAATTGTGGTGTCTTAAGAAACTGATATTATAATCACGTTCTGGTTCATTGCACGTTCTTTAAAACTTTCTTTCAGCCCAACCTCGTTACAATAACGTTCCTTTCACTGCGCGCTTACAAGAATCCCAATAGACGCTATCCGAGCATGCGCGGATGGCTACCGGCAATCTTCGCGCATGCGCACTAAAGGATACACGTTTGTGAGCAAGCGCAGAGCAACAGATGGCTCCTCTGAACACACGGAGTCGCGAGTTCTATTGATCACGATCGGACATCCCATACAAGAGCATGTAATTAATCAGTCCGAGTCGGAATACCCATGTTTGGTAATTTTTCTTTTCCACTCACTCGCATTAACTATGCCAGACGGTTACGAGCAGGGTATAAATAACGATCACCATCAGCTCTCCTCACTTCAGCGGAGCAGCGTGTGGGGTAAGACGGTGGATAATAAATCCCGAACTCGTGAGTATGAAGTAAAAAACAACCACATCCGAAACCAACTAAGTAAGTGAGAATGTATACTTATACCTGCATTACCTCTCACTTCACATTGCATAGTAGCAACCCCCCAGACGTTCCTAATGCTCATGAAGCAAGCAAGCAAGCTTCATAAGTATAACCACGACTTCCAGTATTTTCTAGTAATATATGTATCTGTGTTGTATGTTTTGTTAGTGTCTTTTTCTTTACAGGGCTTAATAAACAGGTTCTAGGTGACTGCACCTGTTTGAACTACCCGGTACATGGGTAACCATTCACTGTTCCTTTTGTTCGTTTTGTTACAGGTCATTGAACTTGTAGCAGACCGCTGTAGGCACATTATAGCCTTAATATATTATTTTTCACTCCTTATGTTATCAACTTTAATACATTTTGATAAATATTTAATGAAATGTGAGTAAGGTGGGGAAGTTGTGCCCCCGTCCTGAAGAAGGAGCTCTGCCTCCGAAACATGTCGACGCACACCTGAGGTCCTGTCCATTAACACGACAGATCTGATCTCGCACTGCACTTTTTTTAATAGTACCAGCCGGAGTTAGGAATCAAAAAAATGTTTTCGAGTATACTCACGAGCCAGGTACTTTTTATCCTTCACTACGTCCCACCACTCACTTATAAATAAACCCAAAACACATGTACCACATATAGTCAAGAACTAAAAGTGCTCCCACGTAGTCATAGGTCGTAGCACGCCGCATCCCGTTAGAGGGGTGCGAAGACCCCGATGATAAAGCATGACACCAAGGGGCCTTTTGGTGTGTGAGGGGTATTTTACAAAACACTAAGTGCTCCAACACTATTTTGTTGAACACTTTACCCTGCCCCTGAGTTGGATTCTCTTTGTTTATAAAAAATGTCTATGACATCTAACATTCTTAAATGTACTTTGTAGGTGGAACATCTGGTGCTGGGCCCAGCGCGGAGGTGGAGGAGGACACTTCTGGGGAGGAGGCGGTGCAAGTGCCGGACGAAACTGCTGTGCGGGTTGCCACGGTAGTGGCGGGCACTGGTAAGCTCTTATATTCCTTACTTATTGAGATTGCAGACTGCATAGTGTGCTCTCTGCACGGGTGTAGTATATATGTTCTACAGGTAAGGTACTATACTGTTAAGCAGACTTTCAAATTTAGAACAAAGGTTTTATCAACCAGGTATTAGCCTCCTCTAAATTTCCTTCAACTCAGCAGTGAATTTTTTTTCGAGAATCGAAATCAGATCTGAGATGAACTTGATGGATGGGATGAACGAAAAGCGAAAAAAGGGTGTAAGTAAGTGTGGAAGGACGAGCAAGTGAAAAGTAATGATGACTGACAAAGAAGAATGATACGTGTTTGATTGGTGCCCGAGGTGGCTGGGAAGGAATATGATGCATGGCTGGGTGAAGGATGAAGCAAGGATGGGTGGAAGGAGAACGGCCTGGGTGGGTGAAACAGAAATTGTATGTGTGCGCAATATATGCTTTGGTTGAAATTGAAATGCAAGTCAAGCACGGATGTATGGCTTGCGGTTTCCCAAATAAAATGAAAAAGGTTGTTTTCCCGTGAGAAAACGTAAGGTTTGTCCAGATGAGAGACATGAAGAAGAATGATTGGCATATAGTTTGAATGGATGGATGCCTGGATCATGGTACTATCTGACTCTTAGATAGCATATGTGTATCTAGAGAGAGTAGACGGTCACTGGAACTAAGTGTTATTTTGAAGAGCATGTAACACCGCATCCGCACGTCCATCCCAGTGTAGGAAAGGCAAGGAAAAGTAAGTTGTAATTTTGTCCGAATACTACCATGAATAGTAGCAGTAGTTTGTATTGCAAGCACAGCATATATCCAGCTATTACGATGGCCACTGACTACCTCTGTTAATAAGTTTAGTAGAACTCGGTCATTCATGTGTGGATGTATCACACTGTTCACTCAATAAAAAGCAAAGCACCTAAAGTCATCCCATATGTAAGCAAATACATACCATGTGCAGTGATAGATAATCAGATTATTTATCTTCTTCATTTTCCTTTTCTAGTATTCATTGGCACTGTAGGGTGAAAGTTAAATTAATTAAGTAGTAGCCCTTGTAACAGAGTATTCTCAGTGCCACCCGTAATAGAAAAGTAAGAGCATCACCACCTGCATGTACTGGACTGGTACAGTAACGCAAGTCTGTCTCACTCATCATGGCGGGCGTCTGTTTTTCTCGGGTGCAAGTTGACTGCGCTGGCATTATGCCGGCTTGCAGTAGTTAACGTACCAATTTTGCTAAACAAGAGAGAAGAAGAAGAAGAAGAAGACTGGTGTACTGTCATAGTCGACTCTAATGGAGTGAGTCCATAGTGCTCGTAGAATTGATTCCTTAAACTCCCACTAATGTTAGAGCAAGGATGAAGAAGTGGGAGGTTAGATAGATACTGGCCACAATAGTTATGTACTGCGCTTGCAAGTTGCTAGTTCTGCTGAGACACAACTTTCTGCTGAATCATTTTGTGTTAATCTTAAAGAGCATTGGTTACAGACTATGTCTTTCTTTCTTCATATAGATGCTCCTTCCAAACCAACACGGAAGGAGCTGGCTAAAAGGGCCCGGCAACGGAGGCTGGAGGCCACTGTCGCCGAATATCGGCGGCTGGTGGCCCAGGAGGAGGGGGACACGCAGAGTACATCGACAACATCCACGGCGACACCTGCATCCTCCTCCGCGCTCCCTGGGTCAGCCAGTCAGCGCAGCAGGTCTCCAGCGGTACGGAGCCGGGGTACCGCAGCCACCCGCCACCACCGAGCAGCAAAGAAATCAGCTGCCCCCCACAGCAGGTGCAAGGCACGCGTGCACCGCCTTTCACTGAGGGTGTCCTACCTCGAGCAGGAGCTCCTCAACACCAAAACCCTGCTCGAGACCCTCCGCAAGGAGCATGCCGATCTGGCCCGAAAAGTCAACAGCAGCCAGCAGTAGGAGGAGACTGTCCCTTGCCCCTTTTTTAAAGACTTCTGGGGGGTGGGAATTGGGAGTTGGGTTTTCTACTTTTTTGGACTTAGTTTTCACGGACATTCGTTGGGGTTTGGGAGGGGGGGTGGGTTGGGTCTTGCGGGAGATTTTTTATGTTATGGATATATAAATATACTTTAAACTTTATCTTAGCATACGTGCTTTTTACTACTTTGAGACTGGTGGGTGGGGGTTTAACAGTAAGTTTGTTTTCCTGAAACTTAAGTGGCATCTTGATTCAAGTTGTGTAAGTACTAGTAATTGCCCAAATGTTTTCAAAACTAAGTGCCTGTCACAGAGTAAGTGAATTCAATAGTCCTAGGACCGTCAGTCTCTCGTCTCTCCTAATACTCCATTATACTACCTCCCCGCAAACGCTTATCTTACCTGTAATTTGTTTTTGGAAATAGGGCTAGGCACAGGGCCGGCTGCACGGGAAATGGCGATTAAGGTTGGCAATCCTGGGCGGATGAAATGTCATCATTGCGGTGGTACTTGTGGTGTTACACAGTGGCAGTTGCAGCATCTGAAAAAAAGAAAATGAAACCTTGTTTGTCCTTACCGTAGCATTAGAACGGTACGATAGAGAATATAGCAGGTGACAGTACACTACAAGAAATAGTACTGAAGGTGAAGGACACAGCAGCGTAATAATTTGCCACGTCTAGGAGGAGGATGTTCTTGATGACCAATCAAGTTGATGGCGCACATGAAAATCTGCTTTCATTTGCCAATAGTGACTCAGTGTCAAGCTGAGTAAGAATATATCCTCGGATTCCTTCACCAGCCTGTTGCTATGACCTTATCCTCCCCAGCAAGTGTGTGGAATTATCGCTGTCATTTAGTCACACATCAATCAAAACCACACAGCCCGGGGGAAGAGGGTTAGGGTTTGGAAAATGGATGAAAATGGGGGTTTTTGGGAAAGTTTTGTTGAGAGAAGAAAAAAAAAGCACAGCATGGACAAACAATAATTGAAGATAAACAAATCTTTGGGTACAAAGCTATCCATAAATCTTGTAAGTGACATAAAGGAAGTGCATGCACTACTGCATGCATGGTTACTGAAAAGTAAGTAGTACTTTCGACAACCGTGAATGAAAGAATGCGACAGTACAGGGCTGCAGTAATAATTATGCGTTTTCACTTGCCTATCTCTGCACTCAGAGAAACACTACTTACATTAAATTAGGTTTAAAAAATAGCAGAAGTAAAACCTATAGAATGGCTGTAGGGATGAATTCAGAAGCAGAGATCAAAGAAATGCAGAGTCACACTCATAGAAGTTCACAGCAATAACATTACTTAAAAGATAATTAGAAAAGAACAGATACTGTATCTATATGTTTTTGTAGTTGTCCTGTTGAATTTGGTAAGTTGCATGCATCCAACCATTCCTCTTATTAGCGGGACTCCTCCATTCCATCTGACGCTCCGTCCATTAATGTTGGTGACCAGAAGACACCCTGTCCACTGCCTGCCTGGCGGATGCTGAATTGCGGCTCGCTAATGTGAAGCCTGACTTCATCCTTTTTTTCCCATTGCACAGGCTGAAACCCGGCCTGTAATTATTGATGGCAAAACAGGAAGTGATGTTAGAACACCAGTGACAAATAAATATAAGGTATGTACGCTGTGTAGTGCAAAAAGTCACACTTTGAGTTTCGTAATAGACAGTACAATATTTTTGAAAGTGCCTACTCTGTCTGAGTCTCCTTGAAGGATAAATAAGTATGGGCGAATTAATTTAGCGGATCTTTCCCCTCAAGCTATGTGTACTGTAAAGTGTGTTTTAGAACAAAATAAGACCTTCCCAGCAGTGCTCCCAGGCCCTTACTAAACCCAGTCGCAAAAATGTAGAAGACCCCCAATCAGATCTCCAAAAACGAGGCCTAGTAGAAAATGGTGACAAAACGTACTTTGAAAGTAAAGTAGGCCCAAATCCCCCTTACCCACCATGGATTGTATTCAAACCACTTGCAAGCAAGCAAAAGTATCCATACCCAGCATTGCTCCAAGACTCGCAAACCCCCCCACAAACACCAGGAACCCCCACAAACAGCCCCCGAAAACGGTAGAGTGAGCAAAATCTCAGAAAATGCAAAAACTTTTTCCCCAGGGATTGCCTCCAAAACACTTTCTTTCGGGTATTAGACCTTTCCAGCAATGGCCCCAGAACTGTCAACCTGGGCGAAAACAAGTTTAACAAGCCAAAAGGAAAAACCCGGGAAAAGCCACACTTAAAAAACTTTGGGCGTACCTGGAATTCAGTCCAAATGCGCTCTGCAGCTAGGCCCTAACTCCCCTTTTCCAAAATGGATTTCCTGAAAAACAAATGCAATCAACATTAGACTGTGCCAGCAGTGCTCCCAGACCCCAAAACTCACCCACAAACACTCGGAACCCCCTCAAACAGCACCTCAAAGACAAGCAAGTCAGCAAAAACGTAAACAAATTTTCACCTCCGATTTTGTCCAAACCGCTTTTATCCGGTGTTAGACATTCCCAGCAATGGGCCCAGACCCCTGCAGCCACCCGCAAAAAAGCAGAACACCCCCAAACAGGCAAAAAGCAAAAATGGGCCTACTACCTTCAATTCTGTCCAAATACGCTGTGCAGCTAGGCCCTAACTCCCCTTTTCCACCATGGATTTCCTGAAAAACAAAAGCAATCAACATTAGACTGTGCCAGCAGTGCTCCCAGACCCCAAAGCCCACCCACAACAACCTAAAAGCCCGCCAAACAGCACCCCAAAGACAGGCAAGTGATCAAAAGCGCAAAATCTTTTTCTGCTCCGATTTTGTCCAAACCACTTTTATCCGGTATTAGACCTTCACAGCAATGCCCCAGACCCGTCAACTCACCCGCAAAGAAGTTGAACACCCCCACAATTGCAGAGTCTTTCTTCATTGGGCGTACTCCAGCCATCTGCTTTGAGGGAAATAGGAGTTTGGAGGAGGAGGAGGATAGAGGAGCATGTTCTTGTGAACTTGTGAACCTGAGGAATGCAGACTGCGGCACCTTCAAATCAATAAGCAAATAAGTGAAGACAGTTCTGCTGATGGGCTTGTTTTTGTGATTAGGTGATTTAAGTTTTTTTTATATAGATTTTGCAAAACAAAGAAAGACAGACACACAGGAATAAAAGTGAATAAGGAGGAAAAAGAAAGTTAGTGATTTGTTGACTCATTTTCAGGGCTTGGTGTCAGGGAAGAAAAGCTTGTCCTCAAACCCTGCTAATTCAGATGGGAGTAGGTCAGTTAACAGGGAAGAACTTCCCTCATCTAAGTTGGTGTCCTCCTCCTCTTCTTCCTGCGTGCATTCTCGTAATTTGTAATCTGGTGGTATGAAGTGCTGATTCATCTTGATCATTGTTAACCTCTCCACATTTTTGGGCGAGAGGCGGGTCCTTTTGGAAGTTACAATGCCACCAGCAGCACTGAAAACACGTTGAGAAGACACGCTTGCGAGTGGGCAAGACAAGTAATTTATAGCCAGGTTGGTGCTCTCTGGCCACACATCTGTTTTCCCATGCCAATACGCCAATGGGTCATGAGAAAGATGGACCTCTGTTGAGTCATTCAGATAGGCCTGCACCATCGACTCAAGGTTCTCCAGGGTTCCTCCACTTTGCTTACTTTTTTCTGGGACCTTTTCAGAAGCAAACCCAAGCTGAGTTAGCCAATCCTCTTCTTCACACAATATTACTGTTGTGTCTGGTGCAGATGATACGGTTGCTGGTGTCGTTAACGGCTGAGAGGGATAATCACTCACTTCTGCCACAGCCACAAATGCAGAAGTGGATTTTTTTGACTGCAGACGGCCTGCTGATGCTGATGTACTGCCTTTTCCCTCAATTTCCTGCCGTTCTCTTTCAAACCGAGTGGCTGACATAGCTAGCCAATGTTTATACTTTGTAACATCTGCGTCATCAAAAGGAAAGAATACTCTGCCTGCCACTGCCTTTTTGTACCGTGGATCCAGAATAGTAGCACAAATGTAATGCTTTCCTGTGTTGATCATTTCAAGACGATCATCGCCAAGTAGGCGGTGTAATAACTTCTCCGCTAACTCAAACGCTTCTTCCTTTCCATCTTTTTCAAACTTAAAACACACCGCCTTCAGTCGGTGCTCTAGCATGCTCAACAATGGGATAGCTTTTCCCAAATTACAGTCCTCCCTGCTGACTGCACGCGTGAAGACCTCAAAAGGACGAAGCATGTCTGTCAGGCTTTTAACTAGGTCCCATTGCTCCACCTGTATCCTCATGTCTATCATAGGTGTACCCAGTTTAAAGAAATACTGATCGACTACCGCATGCTGCTCATACAGACGCTCAAGCATGTAGAAGGTTGAGTTCCAACGTGTTGCCACCTCCTGGATGAGTGCTTTCACTGACAATTTACGTTCATGTTGCAGGCACCTCAGCTGCTTCCGGGCCTTAAAAGAATGGTTGAAATGTGTGCACATTCTTCGGCAGGTGGTCAGTAACTCGGAGACTGGACTTTCTTCACTCAAGAATTTTTTAACAACCAGGTTTATACAGTGCGCCAGACACGGCACTCTGAAATAGTTACCCATATCCATGGCCTTAACTACATTGGCGCCATTATCCTTGGAAACATAACCAATCATGCGTTTTCTTGGGGACAGCCATTCAAAGACCTTTGTGTTAAACTCATGCAAAATGTTTTCTCCTGTATGACTTTTCTCCATGGCAAACATGGCTATTGTTGCATGTTTCCGAGCAGCTTTATAAACTTTGTCCGAGTCAACACCTGCGTTTATCTTTGCTTTAACCCCTGAAAAAGAAACCCAGTGTGCAGTGATGCACATGTAATCAGTGGCTGCGTAACTGGTCCACATGTCTGTTGTCAGATGTATAGTGTGAACAGCACTCTTCTGCAAAGCTGCCCCAATCACCTCCAGCACATCTTCATGTAGTGCTGGAACCGCAACTCTAGCAAAATAGAACCGGCTAGGAACCTTCCATTTAGGGCAGAGCGTTGCCACCATTTAAAAAAACCCCACCCCTTCCACAAAAGAAAAAGGGAGAAGGTCCAGCGCTAGCATTTTAGCCAGCTTAGTGTTATACAGACGCGCCATTGTGTGGTTGCGTTCATATGGCGCTTCTGAAAACAACATGCTTCTAATGCAGGAGTATACGCCACTTCTTGTTCAGTGTCATCATCACACTCCATAACTCTGAGACTTTCGGGGACCTTCCTTTTACGCTTAGCTACCTTTGTCAGATCATGGTGGGCCTCACTCTCAGACGGCCATGGTGGTTCCCAAGTTTCATCCATATCATCAGAAGGACGGGGGCTTGAAGAAGAAGTAGACACCATCCTTGATCTTTTCCTTGCTGGGGATCTGGAAGACAATGAATCATCAGGAGGAGTGGCTTCCTCATGTGATACCTCGGCTTGAATGTCGATTTCCTGATGTGCCCCTACTTCGGGAGGAACAACTATTGTGGGCACTTGTGCCGCTCCATGCACCTCTGCTTGCGCCTCTCCATGCGACGCCTCTCCTTCCACATGTACTTGGGCTTGTACTTGCACATGTGGTTGTTGCTGCGGCTGTGGTTGTTGAACACTCGTCAGATGAGTTACAACAACCTGTGTTGATTGAGGGATGCTGCTACTTTCTTGCGATGAGCCAACATCACTGGTCGATGGTGATTGAACCACTATACTGGCTGCCTCTGCAGCACTCAAGGGCTTGGACCTAAGTTGGCGTGGTGGTGGTGGCACTGAGCCCAATGGAGCGGAGGTGCTGCTCCCAGCTTGGTCCCCAGCAGACCCTGCTGCTGCTGCAGGCATACTTACTGGCAAATTTCTTGCTAGAGGAGCTACGGGCAACTTTTTTTGGGGCCATCTTCTTCAGATGTCAGAACAGCAGGCCGCAGTTGCACAAGTTGCAGAGTTGTCTGTGGCCACACGTGACGTTGTGCTGCACACACCGCAGCAGGACTTCTTCCTGGCACTGATGAGGAACGATGAGGCTGATGATTCGTCTTTCTGCACCTAAAAGCAAACGAAGCCAGAGGAACATCAGTTAAATAAATGTTGCATATGTAGCGCTTCAATTAATAGTTTGCAAGTAAGCATTTTTATTATACCCACCCCCCAAAATGGAAAGACCAATAAAATGCACCACTGACAGAGTACCCCTGGGCATAATGGATGAAAGCATGGCAGACTGGGTGCAGGCCTATGACACAACAAGATGATTCAGAAAAGGGGGTGGTGATGAACAGAGTGCCTGAATTAAGCAGACCACTCTTACCCAGTCCAAAGATCAGGGCTTGATCCATCACCGTTGTTTAGCTCACTGCACCATCCCAGCTCAGAACTTGGCTATATGCAAATTAGTCTGTTCCTGTCCCAGTGCATGATGGGAACAGGGCAAACCAAACTACCAAGCCAATTCTTATACTGGGAAGGAAACAAGCTTCCGGGGACCGGTTTCTGCCATTTCAGGCGTCGTCGGCCCGGCTAGCTTAAATCCTAATGGTGCAATGAGCAAGGGACTCACATCTGAGTATACCCTTCCACGCTTATGGTGGACAAAATGATTCAGAAAAGGGGGTGGTGATGAACAGAGTGCCTGAATTAAGCAGACCACTCTTACCCAGTCCAAAGATCAGGGCTTGATCCATCACCGTTTTTTAGCTCACTGCACCATCCCAGCTCAGAACTTGGCTATATGCAAATTAGTCTGTTCCTGTCCCAGTGCATGATGGGAACAGGGCAAACCAAACTACCAAGCCAATTCTTATACTGGGAAGGAAACAAGCTTCCGGGGACCGGTTTCTGCCATTTCAGGCATCGTCGGCCCGGCTAGCTTGAATCCTGATGGTGCAATGAGCAAGGGACTCACATCTGAGTATACCCTTCCACGCTTATGGTGGACAAAATGATTCAGAAAAGGGGGTGGTGATGAACAGAGTGCCTGAATTAAGCAGACCACTCTTACCCAGTCCAAAGATCAGGGCTTGATCCATCACCGTTTTTTAGCTCACTGCACCATCCCAGCTCAGAACTTGGCTATATGCAAATTAGTCTGTTCCTGTCCCAGTGCATGATGGGAACAGGGCAAACCAAACTACCAAGTCAATTCTTATACTGGGAAGGAAACAAGCTTCCAGGGACCGGTTTCTGCCATTTCAGGCGTCGTCGGCCCGGCTAGCTTGAATCCTGATGGTGCAATGAGCAAGGGACTCACATCTGAGTATACCCTTCCACGCTTATGGTGGACAAAATGATTCAGAAAAGGGGGTGGTGATGAACAGAGTGCCTGAATTAAGCAGACCACTCTTACCCAGTCCAAAGATCAGGGCTTGATCCATCACCGTTTTTTAGCTCACTGCACCATCCCAGCTCAGAACTTGGCTATATGCAAATTAGTCTGTTCCTGTCCCAGTGCATGATGGGAACAGGGCAAACCAAACTACCAAGCCAATTCTTATACTGGGAAGGAAACAAGCTTCCGGGGACCGGTTTCTGCCATTTCAGGCGTCGTCGGCCCGGCTAGCTTAAATCCTAATGGTGCAATGAGCAAGGGACTCACATCTGAGTATACCCTTCGACGCTTATGGTGGACAAAATGATTCAGAAAAGGGGGTGGTGATGAACAGAGTGCCTGAATTAAGCAGACCACTCTTACCCAGTCCAAAGATCAGGGCTTGATCCATCACCGTTTTTTAGCTCACTGCACCATCCCAGCTCAGAACTTGGCTATATGCAAATTAGTCTGTTCCTGTCCCAGTGCATGATGGGAACAGGGCAAACCAAACTACCAAGCCAATTCTTATACTGGGAAGGAAACAAGCTTCCGGGGACCGGTTTCTGCCATTTCAGGCGTCGTCGGCCCGGCTAGCTTGAATCCTGATGGTGCAATGAGCAAGGGACTCACATCTGAGTATACCCTTCCACGCTTATGGTGGACAAAATGATTCAGAAAAGGGGGTGGTGATGAACAGAGTGCCTGAATTAAGCAGACCACTCTTACCCAGTCCAAAGATCAGGGCTTGATCCATCACCGTTTTTTAGCTCACTGCACCATCCCAGCTCAGAACTTGGCTATATGCAAATTAGTCTGTTCCTGTCCCAGTGCATGATGGGAACAGGGCAAACCAAACTACCAAGCCAATTCTTATACTGGGAAGGAAACAAGCTTCCGGGGACCGGTTTCTGCCATTTCAGGCGTCGTCGGCCCGGCTAGCTTGAATCCTGATGGTGCAATGAGCAAGGGACTCACATCTGAGTATACCCTTCCACGCTTATGGTGGACAAAATGATTCAGAAAAGGGGGTGGTGATGAACAGAGTGCCTGAATTAAGCAGACCACTCTTACCCAGTCCAAAGATCAGGGCTTGATCCATCACCGTTTTTTAGCTCACTGCACCATCCCAGCTCAGAACTTGGCTATATGCAAATTAGTCTGTTCCTGTCCCAGTGCATGATGGGAACAGGGCAAACCAAACTACCAAGTCAATTCTTATACTGGGAAGGAAACAAGCTTCCAGGGACCGGTTTCTGCCATTTCAGGCGTCGTCGGCCCGGCTAGCTTGAATCCTGATGGTGCAATGAGCAAGGGACTCACATCTGAGTATACCCTTCCACGCTTATGGTGGACAAAATGATTCAGAAAAGGGGGTGGTGATGAACAGAGTGCCTGAATTAAGCCGACCACTCTTACCCAGTCCAAAGATCAGGGCTTGATCCATCACCGTTTTTTAGCTCACTGCACCATCCCAGCTCAGAACTTGGCTATATGCAAATTAGTCTGTTCCTGTCCCAGTGCATGATGGGAACAGGGCAAACCAAACTACCAAGCCAATTCTTATACTGGGAAGGAAACAAGCTTCCGGGGACCGGTTTCTGCCATTTCAGGCGTCGTCGGCCCGGCTAGCTTGAATCCTGATGGTGCAATGAGCAAGGGACTCACATCTGAGTATACCCTTCCACGCTTATGGTGGACAAAATGATTCAGAAAAGGGGGTGGTGATGAACAGAGTGCCTGAATTAAGCAGACCACTCTTACCCAGTCCAAAGATCAGGGCTTGATCCATCACCGTTTTTTAGCTCACTGCACCATCCCAGCTCAGAACTTGGCTATATGCAAATTAGTCTGTTCCTGTCCCAGTGCATGATGGGAACAGGGCAAACCAAACTACCAAGCCAATTCTTATACTGGGAAGGAAACAAGCTTCCGGGGACCGGTTTCTGCCATTTCAGGCGTCGTCGGCCCGGCTAGCTTGAATCCTGATGGTGCAATGAGCAAGGGACTCACATCTGAGTATACCCTTCCACGCTTATGGTGGACAAAATGATTCAGTAAAGGGGGTGGTGATGAACAGAGTGCCTGAATTAAGCAGACCACTCTTACCCAGTCCAAAGATCAGGGCTTGATCCATCACCGTTTTTTAGCTCACTGCACCATCCCAGCTCAGACCTTGGCTATATGCAAATTAGTCTGTTCCTGTCCCAGTGCATGATGGGAACAAGGCAAACCAAACTACCAAGCCAATTCTTATACTGGGAAGGAAACAAGCTTCCGGGGACCGGTTTCTGCCATTTCAGGCGTCGTCGGCCCGGCTAGCTTGAATCCTGATGGTGCAATGAGCAAGGGACTCACATCTGAGTATACCCTTCCACGCTTATGGTGGACAAAATGATTCAGAAAAGGGGGTGGTGATGAACAGAGTGCCTGAATTAAGCAGACCACTCTTACCCAGTCCAAAGATCAGGGCTTGATCCATCACCGTTTTTTAGCTCACTGCACCATCCCAGCTCAGAACTTGGCTATATGCAAATTAGTCTGTTCCTGTCCCAGTGCATGATGGGAACAGGGCAAACCAAACTACCAAGTCAATTCTTATACTGGGAAGGAAACAAGCTTCCAGGGACCGGTTTCTGCCATTTCAGGCGTCGTCGGCCCGGCTAGCTTGAATCCTGATGGTGCAATGAGCAAGGGACTCACATCTGAGTATACCCTTCCACGCTTATGGTGGACAAAATGATTCAGAAAAGGGGGTGGTGATGAACAGAGTGCCTGAATTAAGCCGACCACTCTTACCCAGTCCAAAGATCAGGGCTTGATCCATCACCGTTTTTTAGCTCACTGCACCATCCCAGCTCAGAACTTGGCTATATGCAAATTAGTCTGTTCCTGTCCCAGTGCATGATGGGAACAGGGCAAACCAAACTACCAAGCCAATTCTTATACTGGGAAGGAAACAAGCTTCCGGGGACCGGTTTCTGCCATTTCAGGCGTCGTCGGCCCGGCTAGCTTGAATCCTGATGGTGCAATGAGCAAGGGACTCACATCTGAGTATACCCTTCCACGCTTATGGTGGACAAAATGATTCAGAAAAGGGGGTGGTGATGAACAGAGTGCCTGAATTAAGCAGACCACTCTTACCCAGTCCAAAGATCAGGGCTTGATCCATCACCGTTTTTAAGCTTACTGCACCATCCCAGCTCAGAACTTGGCTATAAGCAAATTAGTCTGTTCCTGTCCCAGTGCATGATGGGAACAGGGCAAACCAAACTACCAAGCCAATTCTTATACTGGGAAGGAAACAAGCTTCCGGGGACCGGTTTCTGCCATTTCAGGCGTCGTCGGCCCGGCTAGCTTGAATCCTGATGGTGCAATGAGCAAGGGACTCACATCTGAGTATACCCTTCCACGCTTATGGTGGACAAAATGATTCAGAAAAGGGGGTGGTGATGAACAGAGTGCCTGAATTAAGCAGACCACTCCTACCCAGTCCAAAGATCAGGGCTTGATCCATCACCGTTTTTTAGCTCACTGCACCATCCCAGCTCAGAACTTGGCTATATGCAAATTAGTCTGTTCCTGTCCCAGTGCA
Source organism: Lissotriton helveticus (assembly GCF_964261635.1). NCBI lineage: Eukaryota > Metazoa > Chordata > Amphibia > Caudata > Salamandridae > Lissotriton > Lissotriton helveticus. The sequence goes on along the minus strand of NC_136059.1, from coordinate 709,398,419 downwards.
TGATGGGAACAGGGCAAACCAAACTACCAAGCCAATTCTTATACTGGGAAGGAAACAAGCTTCCGGGGACCGGTTTCTGCCATTTTTAGGCGTCGTCGGCCCGGCCAGCTTGAATCCTGATGGTGCAATGAGCAAGGGACTCACATCTGAGTATACCCTTCCACGCTTATGGTGGACAAAATGATTCAGAAAAGGGGGTGGTGATGAACAGAGTGCCTGAATTAAGCAGACCACTCTTACCCAGTCCAAAGATCAGGGCTTGATCCATCACCGTTTTTTAGCTCACTGCACCATCCCAGCTCAGAACTTGGCTATATGCAAATTAGTCTGTTCCTGTCCCAGTGCATGATGGGAACAGGGCAAACCAAACTACCAAGCCAATTCTTATACTGGGAAGGAAACAAGCTTCCGGGGACCGGTTTCTGCCATTTCAGGCGTCGTCGGCCCGGCTAGCTTGCATCCTGATGGTGCAATGAGCAAGGGACTCACATCGGAGTATACCCTTCCACGCTTATGGTGGACAAAATGATTCAGAAAAGGGGGTGGTGATGAACAGAGTGCCTGAATTAAGCAGACCAATCTTACCCAGTCCAAAGATCAGGGCTTGATCCATCACCGTTTTTTAGCTCACTGCACCATCCCAGCTCAGAACTTGGCTATATGCAAATTAGTCTGTTCCTGTCCCAGTGCATGATGGGAACAGGGCAAACCAAACTACCAAGCCAATTCTTATACTGGGAAGGAAACAAGCTTCCGGGGACCGGTTTCTGCCATTTCAGGCGTCGTCGGCCCGGCTAGCTTGAATCCTGATGGTGCAATGAGCAAGGGACTCACATCTGAGTATACCCTTCCACGCTTATGGTGGACAAAATGATTCAGAAAAGGGGGTGGTGATGAACAGAGTGCCTGAATTAAGCAGACCACTCTTACCCAGTCCAAAGATCAGGGCTTGATCCATCACCGTTTTTTAGCTCACTGCACCATCCCAGCTCAGAACTTGGCTATATGAAAATTAGTCTGTTCCTGTCCCAGTGCATGATGGGAACAGGGCAAACCAAACTACCAAGCCAATTCTTATACTGGGAAGGAAACAAGCTTCCGGGGACCGGTTTCTGCCATTTCAGGCGTCGTCGGCCCGGCTAGCTTGAATCCTGATGGTGCAATGAACAAGGGACTCACATCTGAGTATGCCCTTCCACGCTTATGGTGGACAAAATGATTCAGAAAAGGGGGTGGTGATGAAAAGAGTGCCTGAATTAAGCAGACCACTCTTACCCAGTCCAAAGATCAGGGCTTGATCCATCACCGTTTTTTAGCTCACTGCACCATCCCAGCTCAGAACTTGGCTATATGCAAATTAGTCTGTTCCTGTCCCAGTGCATGATGGGAACAGGGCAAACCAAACTACCAAGCCAATTCTTATACTGGGAAGGAAACAAGCTTCCAGGGACCGGTTTTTGCCATTTCAGGCGTCGTCAGCCCGGCTAGCTTGAATCCTGATGGTGCAATGAGCAAGGGACTCACATCTGAGTATACCCTTCCACGCTTATGGTGGACAAAATGATTCAGAAAAGGGGGTGGTGATGAACAGAGTGCCTGAATTAAGCAGACCACTCTTACCCAGTCCAAAGATCAGGGCTTGATCCATCACCGTTTTTTAGCTCACTGCACCATCCCAGCTCAGAACTTGGCTATATGCAAATTAGTCTGTTCCTGTCCCAGTGCATGATGGGAACAGGGCAAACCAAACTACCAAGCCAATTCTTATACTGGGAAGGAAACAAGCTTCCGGGGACCGGTTTCTGCCATTTCAGGCGTCGTCGGCCCGGCTAGCTTGAATCCTGATGGTGCAATGAGCAAGGGACTCACATCTGAGTATACCCTTCCACGCTTATGGTGGACAAAATGATTCAAAAAAGGGGGTGGTGATGAACAGAGTGCCTGAATTAAGCAGACCACTCTTACCCAGTCCAAAGATCAGGGCTTGATCCATCACCGTTTTTTAGCTCACTGCACCATCCCAGCTCAGAACTTGGCTATATGCAAATTAGTCTGTTCCTGTCCCAGTGCATGATGGGAACAGGGCAAACCAAACTACCAAGCCAATTCTTATACTGGGAAGGAAACAAGCTTCCGGGGACCGGTTTCTGCCATTTCAGGCGTCGTCGGCCCGGCTAGCTTGAATCCTGATGGTGCAATGAGCAAGGGACTCACATCTGAGTATACCCTTCCACGCTTATGGTGGACAAAATGATTCAGAAAAGGGGGTGGTGATGAACAGAGTGCCTGAATTAAGCAGACCACTCTTACCCAGTCCAAAGATCAGGGCTTGATCCATCACCGTTTTTTAGCTCACTGCACCATCCCAGCTCAGAACTTGGCTATATGCAAATTAGTCTGTTCCTGTCCCAGTGCATGATGGGAACAGGGCAAACCAAACTACCAAGCCAATTCTTATACTGGGAAGGAAACAAGCTTCCGGGGACCGGTTTCTGCCATTTCAGGCGTCGTCGGCCCGGCTAGCTTGAATCCTGATGGTGCAATGAGCAAGGGAGTCACATCTGAGTATACCCTTCCACGCTTATGGTGGACAAAATGATTCAGAAAAGGGGGTGGTGATGAACAGAGTGCCTGAATTAAGCAGACCACTCTTACCCAGTCCAAAGATCAGGGCTTGATCCATCACCGTTTTTTAGCTCACTGCACCATCCCAGCTCAGAACTTGGCTATATGCAAATTAGTCTGTTCCTGTCCCAGTGCATGATGGGAACAGGGCAAACCAAACTACCAAGTCAATTCTTATACTGGGAAGGAAACAAGCTTCCAGGGACCGGTTTCTGCCATTTCAGGCGTCGTCGGCCCGGCTAGCTTGAATCCTGATGGTGCAATGAGCAAGGGACTCACATCTGAGTATACCCTTCCACGCTTATGGTGGACAAAATGATTCAGAAAAGGGGGTGGTGATGAACAGAGTGCCTGAATTAAGCCGACCACTCTTACCCAGTCCAAAGATCAGGGCTTGATCCATCACCGTTTTTTAGCTCACTGCACCATCCCAGCTCAGAACTTGGCTATATGCAAATTAGTCTGTTCCTGTCCCAGTGCATGATGGGAACAGGGCAAACCAAACTACCAAGCCAATTCTTATACTGGGAAGGAAACAAGCTTCCGGGGACCGGTTTCTGCCATTTCAGGCGTCGTCGGCCCGGCTAGCTTGAATCCTGATGGTGCAATGAGCAAGGGACTCACATCTGAGTATACCCTTCCACGCTTATGGTGGACAAAATGATTCAGAAAAGGGGGTGGTGATGAACAGAGTACCTGAATTAAGCAGACCACTCTTACCCAGTCCAAAGATCAGGGCTTGATCCATCACCGTTTTTTAGCTCACTGCACCATCCCAGCTCAGAACTTGGCTATATGCAAATTAGTCTGTTCCTGTCCCAGTACATGATGGGAACAGGGCAAACCAAACTACCAAGCCAATTCTTATACTGGGAAGGAAACAAGCTTCCAGGGACCGGTTTCTGCCATTTCAGGCGTCGTCGGCCCGGCTAGCTTGAATCCTGATGGTGCAATGAGCAAGGGACTCACATCTGAGTATACCCTTCCACGCTTATGGTGGACAAAATGATTCAGAAAAGGGGGTGGTGATGAACAGAGTGCCTGAATTAAGCAGACCACTCTTACCCAGTCCAAAGATCAGGGCTTGATCCATCACCGTTTTTAAGCTTACTGCACCATCCCAGCTCAGAACTTGGCTATAAGCAAATTAGTCTGTTCCTGTCCCAGTGCATGATGGGAACAGGGCAAACCAAACTACCAAGCCAATTCTTATACTGGGAAGGAAACAAGCTTCCGGGGACCGGTTTCTGCCATTTCAGGCGTCGTCGGCCCGGCTAGCTTGAATCCTGATGGTGCAATGAGCAAGGGACTCACATCTGAGTATACCCTTCCACGCTTATGGTGGACAAAATGATTCAGAAAAGGGGGTGGTGATGAACAGAGTGCCTGAATTAAGCAGACCACTCCTACCCAGTCCAAAGATCAGGGCTTGATCCATCACCGTTTTTTAGCTCACTGCACCATCCCAGCTCAGAACTTGGCTATATGCAAATTAGTCTGTTCCTGTCCCAGTGCATGATGGGAACAGGGCAAACCAAACTACCAAGCCAATTCTTATACTGGGAAGGAAACAAGCTTCCGGGGACCGGTTTCTGCCATTTTTAGGCGTCGTCGGCCCGGCCAGCTTGAATCCTGATGGTGCAATGAGCAAGGGACTCACATCTGAGTATACCCTTCCACGCTTATGGTGGACAAAATGATTCAGAAAAGGGGGTGGTGATGAACAGAGTGCCTGAATTAAGCAGACCACTCTTACCCAGTCCAAAGATCAGGGCTTGATCCATCACCGTTTTTTAGCTCACTGCACCATCCCAGCTCAGAACTTGGCTATATGCAAATTAGTCTGTTCCTGTCCCAGTGCATGATGGGAACAGGGCAAACCAAACTACCAAGCCAATTCTTATACTGGGAAGGAAACAAGCTTCCGGGGACCGGTTTCTGCCATTTCAGGCGTCGTCGGCCCGGCTAGCTTGAATCCTGATGGTGCAATGAGCAAGGGACTCACATCGGAGTATACCCTTCCACGCTTATGGTGGACAAAATGATTCAGAAAAGGGGGTGGTGATGAACAGAGTGCCTGAATTAAGCAGACCAATCTTACCCAGTCCAAAGATCAGGGCTTGATCCATCACCGTTTTTTAGCTCACTGCACCATCCCAGCTCAGAACTTGGCTATATGCAAATTAGTCTGTTCCTGTCCCAGTGCATGATGGGAACAGGGCAAACCAAACTACCAAGCCAATTCTTATACTGGGAAGGAAACAAGCTTCCGGGGACCGGTTTCTGCCATTTCAGGCGTCGTCGGCCCGGCTAGCTTGAATCCTGATGGTGCAATGAGCAAGGGACTCACATCTGAGTATACCCTTCCACGCTTATGGTGGACAAAATGATTCAGAAAAGGGGGTGGTGATGAACAGAGTGCCTGAATTAAGCAGACCACTCTTACCCAGTCCAAAGATCAGGGCTTGATCCATCACCGTTTTTTAGCTCACTGCACCATCCCAGCTCAGAACTTGGCTATATGAAAATTAGTCTGTTCCTGTCCCAGTGCATGATGGGAACAGGGCAAACCAAACTACCAAGCCAATTCTTATACTGGGAAGGAAACAAGCTTCCGGGGACCGGTTTCTGCCATTTCAGGCGTCGTCGGCCCGGCTAGCTTGAATCCTGATGGTGCAATGAACAAGGGACTCACATCTGAGTATGCCCTTCCACGCTTATGGTGGACAAAATGATTCAGAAAAGGGGGTGGTGATGAACAGAGTGCCTGAATTAAGCAGACCACTCTTACCCAGTCCAAAGATCAGGGCTTGATCCATCACCGTTTTTTAGCTCACTGCACCATCCCAGCTCAGAACTTGGCTATATGCAAATTAGTCTGTTCCTGTCCCAGTGCATGATGGGAACAGGGCAAACCAAACTACCAAGCCAATTCTTATACTGGGAAGGAAACAAGCTTCCAGGGACCGGTTTTTGCCATTTCAGGCGTCGTCAGCCCGGCTAGCTTGAATCCTGATGGTGCAATGAGCAAGGGACTCACATCTGAGTATACCCTTCCACGCTTATGGTGGACAAAATGATTCAGAAAAGGGGGTGGTGATGAACAGAGTGCCTGAATTAAGCAGACCACTCCTACCCAGTCCAAAGATCAGGGCTTGATCCATCACCGTTTTTTAGCTCACTGCACCATCCCAGCTCAGAACTTGGCTATATGCAAATTAGTCTGTTCCTGTCCCAGTGCATGATGGGAACAGGGCAAACCAAACTACCAAGCCAATTCTTATACTGGGAAGGAAACAAGCTTCCGGGGACCGGTTTCTGCCATTTTTAGGCGTCGTCGGCCCGGCCAGCTTGAATCCTGATGGTGCAATGAGCAAGGGACTCACATCTGAGTATACCCTTCCACGCTTATGGTGGACAAAATGATTCAGAAAAGGGGGTGGTGATGAACAGAGTGCCTGAATTAAGCAGACCACTCTTACCCAGTCCAAAGATCAGGGCTTGATCCATCACCGTTTTTTAGCTCACTGCACCATCCCAGCTCAGAACTTGGCTATATGCAAATTAGTCTGTTCCTGTCCCAGTGCATGATGGGAACAGGGCAAACCAAACTACCAAGCCAATTCTTATACTGGGAAGGAAACAAGCTTCCGGGGACCGGTTTCTGCCATTTCAGGCGTCGTCGGCCCGGCTAGCTTGAATCCTGATGGTGCAATGAGCAAGGGACTCACATCGGAGTATACCCTTCCACGCTTATGGTGGACAAAATGATTCAGAAAAGGGGGTGGTGATGAACAGAGTGCCTGAATTAAGCAGACCAATCTTACCCAGTCCAAAGATCAGGGCTTGATCCATCACCGTTTTTTAGCTCACTGCACCATCCCAGCTCAGAACTTGGCTATATGCAAATTAGTCTGTTCCTGTCCCAGTGCATGATGGGAACAGGGCAAACCAAACTACCAAGCCAATTCTTATACTGGGAAGGAAACAAGCTTCCGGGGACCGGTTTCTGCCATTTCAGGCGTCGTCGGCCCGGCTAGCTTGAATCCTGATGGTGCAATGAGCAAGGGACTCACATCTGAGTATACCCTTCCACGCTTATGGTGGACAAAATGATTCAGAAAAGGGGGTGGTGATGAACAGAGTGCCTGAATTAAGCAGACCACTCTTACCCAGTCCAAAGATCAGGGCTTGATCCATCACCGTTTTTTAGCTCACTGCACCATCCCAGCTCAGAACTTGGCTATATGAAAATTAGTCTGTTCCTGTCCCAGTGCATGATGGGAACAGGGCAAACCAAACTACCAAGCCAATTCTTATACTGGGAAGGAAACAAGCTTCCGGGGACCGGTTTCTGCCATTTCAGGCGTCGTCGGCCCGGCTAGCTTGAATCCTGATGGTGCAATGAACAAGGGACTCACATCTGAGTATGCCCTTCCACGCTTATGGTGGACAAAATGATTCAGAAAAGGGGGTGGTGATGAACAGAGTGCCTGAATTAAGCAGACCACTCTTACCCAGTCCAAAGATCAGGGCTTGATCCATCACCGTTTTTTAGCTCACTGCACCATCCCAGCTCAGAACTTGGCTATATGCAAATTAGTCTGTTCCTGTCCCAGTGCATGATGGGAACAGGGCAAACCAAACTACCAAGCCAATTCTTATACTGGGAAGGAAACAAGCTTCCAGGGACCGGTTTTTGCCATTTCAGGCGTCGTCAGCCCGGCTAGCTTGAATCCTGATGGTGCAATGAGCAAGGGACTCACATCTGAGTATACCCTTCCACGCTTATGGTGGACAAAATGATTCAGAAAAGGGGGTGGTGATGAACAGAGTGCCTGAATTAAGCAGACCACTCTTACCCAGTCCAAAGATCAGGGCTTGATCCATCACCGTTTTTTAGCTCACTTCACCATCCCAGCTCAGAACTTGGCTATATGCAAATTAGTCTGTTCCTGTCCCAGTGCATGATGGGAACAGGGCAAACCAAACTACCAAGCCAATTCTTATACTGGGAAGGAAACAAGCTTCCGGGGACCGGTTTCTGCCATTTCAGGCGTCGTCGGCCCGGCTAGCTTGAATCCTGATGGTGCAATGAGCAAGGGACTCACATCTGAGTATACCCTTCCACGCTTATGGTGGACAAAATGATTCAAAAAAGGGGGTGGTGATGAACAGAGTGCCTGAATTAAGCAGACCACTCTTACCCAGTCCAAAGATCAGGGCTTGATCCATCACCGTTTTTTAGCTCACTGCACCATCCCAGCTCAGAACTTGGCTATATGCAAATTAGTCTGTTCCTGTCCCAGTGCATGATGGGAACAGGGCAAACCAAACTACCAAGCCAATTCTTATACTGGGAAGGAAACAAGCTTCCGGGACCGGTTTCTGCCATTTCAGGCGTCGTCGGCCCGGCTAGCTTGAATCCTGATGGTGCAATGAGCAAGGGACTCACATCTGAGTATACCCTTCCACGCTTATGGTGGACAAAATGATTCAGAAAAGGGGGTGGTGATGAACAGAGTGCCTGAATTAAGCAGACCACTCTTACCCAGTCCAAAGATCAGGGCTTGATCCATCACCGTTTTTTAGCTCACTGCACCATCCCAGCTCAGAACTTGGCTATATGCAAATTAGTCTGTTCCTGTCCCAGTGCATGATGGGAACAGGGCAAACCAAACTACCAAGCCAATTCTTATACTGGGAAGGAAACAAGCTTCCGGGGACCGGTTTCTGCCATTTCAGGCGTCGTCGGCCCGGCTAGGTTGAATCCTGATGGTGCAATGAGCAAGGGACTCACATCTGAGTATACCCTTCCACGCTTATGGTGGACAAAATGATTCAGAAAAGGGGGTGGTGATGAACAGAGTGCCTAAATTAAGCAGACCACTCTTACCCAGTCCAAAGATCAGGGCTTGATCCATCACCGTTTTTTAGCTCACTGCACCATCCCAGCTCAGAACTTGGCTATATGCAAATTAGTCTGTTCCTGTCCCAGTGCATGATGGGAACAGGGCAAACCAAACTACCAAGCCAATTCTTATACTGGGAAGGAAACAAGCTTCCGGGGACACAACAAAGCACACTGCCTGGCTTCAAAATTGCCCCTAGACCCCCACCCACATTGGCCAGGCCCTGCGTGGACCAGGCCTCAAAATGGCCCCCACCCACATGGCCATGCCCCATCAACACCCCAAAAAATAAAAAAACACACAAAACTCACCTCAATCCAATGCCATCCATGCCCTCCATGATGTTTACATTAAAGAGACCCCACAGAAAGACTAGGCCCATACACCACTTGGTACCCCTGGGCATAATGGATGAAAGCAAGGCACATTGGATGCAGGCCTATGGCACAAAGCACACTGCCTGGATTCAAAATGGCCCCTTCACCCCCACCAAATGGCCCTGGACCAGGCCTCAAAATGGCCCCCACCCACATGGCCATGCCCCATCAACACCCCAAAAAATCAAAAAACACACAAAAATCACCACAATCCAATGCCATCCATGCCCTCCATGATCTTTACATTAAAGAGACCACACAGAAAGACTAGGCCCATGCACCACTGGGTACCCCTGGGAATAATGGATGAAAGCAAGGCACATTGGATGCAGGCCTATGGCACAAAGCACACTGCCTGGATTCAAAATGGCCCCTTCACCCCCACCACATGGCCCTGGACCAGGCCTCAAAATAGCCCCCACCCACATGGCCATGCCCCGTCAACACCCCAAAAAATAAAAAAACACACAAAAATCACCACAATCCAATGCCATCCATGCCCTCCATGAACTTTACATTAAAGAGACCCCACAGAAAGACTAGGCCCATGCACCACTGGGTACCCCTGGGCATAATGGATGAAAGCAAGGCACATTGGATGCAGGCCTATGGCACAAAGCACACTGCCTGGGTTCAAAATGGCCCCTTCACCCCACCACATGGCCCTGGACCAGGCCTCAAAATGGCCCCCACCCACATGGCCATACCCCATCAACACCCCAAAAAATAAAAAAACACACAAAAATCACCACAATCCAATGCCATCCATGCCCTCCATGATCTTTACATTAAAGCGACCCCACAGAAAGACTAGGCCCATGCACCACTGGGTACCCCTGGGCATAATGGATGAAAGCAAGGCACATTGGATGCAGGCCTATGGCACAAAGCACACTGCCTGGATTCAAAATGGCCCTTCACCCCCACCACATGGCCCTGGACCAGGCCTCAAAATGGCCCCCACCCACATGGCCATGCCCCATCAACACCCCAAAAAATCGAAAAACACACAAAAATCACCACAATCCAATGCCATCCATGCCCTCCATGATCTTTACATTAAAGAGACCACACAGAAAGACTAGGCCCATGCACCACTGGGTACCCCTGGACATAATGGATGAAAGCAGGGCATACTGGATGAAAGCAAGGCACATTGGATGCAGGCCTATGGCACAAAGCACACTGCCTGGATTCAAAATGGCCCCTTCACCCCCACCACATGGCCCTGGACCAGGCCTCAAAATGGCCCCCACCAACATGGCCATGCCCCATCAACACCCCAAAAAATCGAAAAACACACAAAAATCACTACAATCCAATGCCATCCATGCCCTCCATGATGTTTACATTCAAGACACCCCACAGAAAGACTAGGCCCATGCACCACTGAGTGAGTACCCCTGGGCAAAAGGCCCCAACAACAGCCAAAAAAATCGAAAAACACACAAAAATCACCACACTTCAATGCCATCCATGCCCTCCATGATGTTTACATTAAAGAGACCACACAGAAAGACTAGGCCCATGCACCACTGAGTGAGTACCCCTGGGCAAAAGGTCCCAACAACACCCCAAAAAATCGAAAAACACACAAAAATCACCACAATCCAATTCCATCCATGCCCTAAATGATGTTGAAATTCAACAAAACAGTTGCATCATGCACCCATAACTAACCCTGGTCCTACTGGATACTGTGGCTACCCACAATATATTTTATTTAATGTTCTGAAGAAGTTCCAAAACTGTAGTTGCAGCAACTGTAATGCCCCAAACAAACTTACTTGTGAAATTTCTAATCCAAAAGTGATCCAAAGAAAGTCAAAAAGGCCTCAAATCCAAATATCCAGCAGCATCCACAAAAAGTAATCCTTCCAGGTCAAGATCCAAATCAAAGTGACCAGCACATGAAGAAAGCACTGGGAGGAGCCTGCTGGACAGGAACAGGAAGTTGGAGACTGTGGGGCACTTCCTTCCTCCCACCCCCCCCAAAATGGACTCCTTGAAAAAAAAAGTGCCGGCAAATGTCAACCTGAGGAGTTATTCTGATAAAAATCATAATTTTCAAGGTTTATGCTGCCTGCTGGTGGATTTCTTGTGCGAAATTGCAAATTTTGCAATCTCGCAATTGCGAGATTGTCGCTGCCCGCCGCATCTACGTGTTCGCAAGTGTTTACTCCTGCGATGCGTGATCACGGGCCTTTATGACGTACTCGCGTTGCCAAACTCTCGCTGTGCAAGGTGGCAAGCCGCGATGACGTAATCGCGGTCGACAAACTCCCGCGGAATCCCGCAGCAAGATCCAAAATGGCGCAGCACACGCAAACATGGAGAAAAACAACTCTTCAAATGCTGAATGACGGTAAGTGAACGCTGCGCGCCGCAAAATTGTATAGTATTCTATTTGGCAAGTGCGACCAAGTAAAAAAATCCATTTCGCGCAAATTTGCGAATTTTCTGCAAATTCGCGATAGTTCGCGGATTGCGAATTCGCCGAAATTCAACAAAATCCATGAGCTGGACGGTTTTTACGCCCATGGTTAATCTGCATACTTCAGGCAGAAGGTTTATTTTTTATTTAATTATTTATTTATTTATTTATTTGAGTTGTATATAGCGCTGGCTAGACCCGGAGGTATCAGAGCGCTTTACGTAAGGTCCACAAAATTACATCAATTACAAGATTACATCAGTTACAAGAGAACATTTCAAGAGGTTAAAAGGGTACGGAGGTGGGGTAGGCTGTAGGAGGGAGAGAGGAAGGAGATAGGATGGATGGAGAGTGGTGGATGCAGAATCTGAAGGCTGAAGAGGAAAACGGTTGTCATGTATGTCTCTATTCCAAGTGCTGAGGTCCCAAACAGTGAGCGGAATGTAAAAAACAGTCATGGAGTTACATGTTGTAACTTTCAGATCATAAATATTGTTCATTCTGATTCCGTTCACGAAATTGAGGGGGTTACGTCATGTAATTGTGCACTTTTTAGTACATTTACACTCTGAAATGATAAATGGCCTAAAATAGATCATGTACTACACAGTGTAAGAGTAGATTTAAATGGACATTTACTCACGTCGAATAGGCCCCTGTGTGTTCAATACAACTACATTCCATTAAACAACGCCTGCCCTTATGTAATGCATTGAAGCCTCCTATCTGTGTTATCCTGTGGCATGCAGACAGTACTCGTCACAGTGGCACATTGAGAGCTGACATCTTTGGATCTACCGGTGTTACATATACTGGTCACATCAGTCTTTTTACAGTTTCTGCTGTCTTTCTTGAACTCGTCAAATGCAACAGCATGCTCCTTGCCAAACAGGATATTATGTTGCGTCTGTGTTCGCCATTTGATGACTTCCGTTGCTGTGTTTTGCAAAGAGAACCCTTTTATTGACTCACTCGAGGTCACACATCTCAAGGTCCTCATTTCTAAACTGTGGGTGCGCTTTAGAAACGCTGCAGCATACCCAACCCCAACCCCGCCACTTCATGCCCTTCAGAAGTGTTAGGAGAGCACGCTGCTCAGTGTACGACTTGTGTAATGCACCTAGAAGACTGGTAAGGCATAAGGCCACCCAGGTGTTACTGATCCTGTCCTCACAGAAAACGCGGAACAGAATAACACTGTCTTATTATAATTACTCTCTTTACTAACAGCATATTATTTTTTACGTGCAAGAAAACATGTAATGGATAAATGTGGGTCAGATACCGAAAGATGTAACAACGTGGCAACACGCTTTCGAACTAGATAAACTGTACAACATAATGTTTGTGGTTTAAGAACAGTAGGTGTGCTTTATTTCAGTAGGACAGGGCATTTTGTGATGTAATTTCCAAATTCCCACAGAGTTAATGGAGCTCTTAAGGGATTTACTGAATGCTCATCTGCGCCGACGGGTCAGTGACCAATCTGAAGGTTCCTGCTGCTGTAATTTCAGTACTAGGACACTGCTTTGAACTCACTCGAGGTCACATCCATTAGGGTTTTTCACATTTAGGTTGGATTTCTGCTTCATAAGGCTTGCAGGAACTGAAATCGGTAAATGTCAACTGCACTGGCTGTAATTAGTTGAAATATTATGAGGGCTAGGCTTGTTCTTCTAATAAAACTGGTAAGAGAGGATGGAGAGTTTTGCGTTTTGCCCCTGATAAGCATGCTTTTCAAAATTAGCACATTATACTGCTATTTCGGATTAAATGGACTGCGAAGCATACATAAAACACATTTCCTTGCCAATAACTAATGCTCAAAAAGGTAGTGGACACTCAAATGGGGATGTGTGGGGTAATTGTAGGAGAGGTTAATTTGGAGAACCACGGGTTGCAAGGGTTGTCCTACGCAGTCATCCTGGTTGTTTGCAGGGATGGAATGTAAAAAAAGAAAAACAATAATCAAGATTAAAACACAAGCGAGATCTCTATAGTGAAGACAGGTGACATACTGTGTGATATAAAACCTAGACATTCTAAGGTGTAATAACTAATGTTTTGGTATTCCTAAAGGAAGATATGATTGACGCAGATTTATTGTTGTCCTCTGGAAAATCAGGGAACGTTCAGGGTAACAAATGCAAAAATAACTACCAGCATTACAGGGTGACGGTGGTCTTATAGAGTGCAATATGTATATATATATATATATATATATATATATATATATATATATATATATATATATATATATATCAACAAAGAAAATTGCCACAGCCCAGCCAGACTCAAAACAGCTTTTATTCGTCTTGTTGCCAGCACATAAAAGAACTCCTGACGCGTTTCGGTGCAGTACCTTAATCATAGGATTAACGGCTCCACGGGCACCAGGTGTTTTATGCTCAAAGTCACGTGTGCTGCATTAGAAGGCTCAATGTCCCATAATACCCAGCTTTTAGCAATGCAATACAATGTCCGTTATTCCAAGTGGGGTTATGAATATTGCAATGCAGTTAATCACTCACAACAGTCACGTAACTCTGCATATTTGAAGTGCCAGTGAAGTCGACGTTCACATTGGAGGGCATGACCCGCTTTCCTCGTGATGGTGAAAAGGATTTTCCCAACACTACCAGGCTCGAGGAATGAAAGGGAGACAAGTGAGGTAACTGCCTCATCTTCGTATGCTACAGACAAACCAGCAGTGAGTTTCATTGTATTTATGGCAGCATTGTGTGAACGTCGACTTCACTGGCACTTCAAATATGCAGAGTTACGTGACTGTTGTGAGTGATTAACTGCATTGCAATATTCATAACCCCACTTGGAATAACGGACATTGTATTGCATTGCTAAAAGCTGGGTATTATGGGACATTGAGCCTTCTAATGCAGCACACGTGACTTTGAGCATAAAACACCTGGTGCCCGTGGAGCCGTTAATCCTATGATTAAGGTACTGCACCGAAACGCGTCAGGAGTTCTTTTATGTGCTGGCAACAAGACGAATAAAAGCTGTTTTGAGCTTCCCCGCTCGCCACGGCCGCCCTGCAGGGTCGGGGGCCCTCGACGAAGGAACTTTTTGGGAATATATATATATATATATATATATATATATATATATATATATATATATTCACTGAGAAAACCATAGGTTTCAGGCCTTATATAGTTAGGAATTAGCATTTAAAAAAAAACTTTGAAATATATATATATATATATTCACTGAGAAAACCATAGGTTTCAGGAGTTATATAGTTAGGAATTAGTTTTAAAAAAACCTTTGAAATTAACTCAAAAAACTATAAGTTTTAGTGGTGTTATAGTTAGCTGGACATTTTACTCATACAAAACCAATGAAATTGCTCCTATATAGTTAGTTGTACTAACTATATTTCGCGCACCCGCAATCCACTGCTGATGATGTCACATATTAGATCATTCATGACATGGTCAGTGACATCACTGATGACATCTCAAATGACATCACTGATGACATCATCCAGTAAATGTGGTTTGCTTCGTTATTTAAATATGCATTATATATAGCAATTTACATTGAAGAATGAGTGGATATATATAAATAAATATTTGGATGGAGGATTTAGTAGCAGTGTAATTGACTGTTTACTTGACCAATTTATAATGTCTCACTAAATATAGTGGATAGTGACTAAACTGTGTGAATATCTGTATCACTTTGTCAGTTGTTGTGTAAACTGATTCTACAGTTGGTTACTAGCTATGTGAAAGTCTATATTAGTTATTGATTAGTTAACTGAGTATTTGTATGGGAGTGTGAAAGTGTGTGTGGTTCGGTGGAGGGTGTGTGACTGTCCAAAGATGTGTGAGTAGTTGATTCAGTAGATATATGAAGTTAAAACTACATGTTCTAACAGTTTGGGTGAGGGAATCTCTTTATGGGTGTGGTGATGAGCAAATATATTTCTCAAAGGTACAGGTCCAACAAACTAGAAAAATAAAAGGCAGTGTATGTGTCAGTTGTTGTATATAAATAAGTATACATAAGACACAATGATTGTGTGATTGACTGTATGGATAACTGTATACTTGTAATAATGATTTTATGATTCACTAAGTATGACTTACTATCTAAATGAATAGAAGAAGTGGTGTTTGTATAAGTGTTTTGCTAAGTAAATAAGTAAGTATGATCCATTGTTTGCATAAGTGAGTAGGATGACTTCCTATGTGAATAGGATGCGTGCTGTTGTTTAATGTCGATATAGATGTATAAGTATTTTTGATAGTGTTCTATTGTTCATTGACAGCATGTATGAGTGAATTCATAGGTAAGTGATTAGATGTGTGTATACATCTATGAATCACTGAGTGGATTTTTAGATACTTGTATTGCTGTGACAATGGATTTAAATATGATACTCTGTATTTTACAAACAGTGATGAAAAATTGTAATAGTGTATGAAAAGGTGTATGTGATTGTCACGTGGATGATGTCATCAGTGATGTTATCAGTGATGTCATTTGAGATGTCATCAGTGATGTCACTGACCATGTCATGAATGATCTAATATGTGACATCATCAGCAGTGGATTGCGGGTGCGCGAAATATAGTTAGTACAACTAACTATATAGGAGCAATTTCATTGGTTTTGTATGAGTAAAATGTCCAGCTAACTATAACACCACTAAAACTTATAGTTTTTTGAGTGAATTTCAAAGGTTTTTTTAAAACTAATTCCTAACTATATAACTCCTGAAACCTATGGTTTTTTCAGTGAATTTCAAAGGTTTTTTTAAATGCTAATTCCTAACTATATAAGGCCTGAAACCTATGGTTTTTTCAGTGAATTTCAAAGGTTTTTAAATGCTGATTCTTAACTATATTAAGGCCTGAAACCTATGGTTTTTTCAGTGAATTTCAAAGGTTTTTTAAATGCTAATTCCTAACTATATAAGGCCTGACACCTATGGTTTTTTCAGTGAATTTCAAAGGTTTTTTAAATGCTAATTCGTAACTATATAAGGCCTGAAACCTATGGTTTTTTCAGTGTTTTAAAAAAAAATTTGATTGGTTAACTGGCTTATTAAGTGTATCTCAGTGAATACATATTTTAGCGAGTAATGTTTAAATATTTAAATATATGCATGAGTGATGTAATATGTGACATCATCAGCAGTGCATTGCAGACGTGCAAGTTATAGTGAGTCCAACTAACTATAACGTGGGAATTTCAATGGTTTTATGCGAGTAAAATTTCAAGCTAACTATAACTGGTGTGAAACCTATGGTTTTTTCAGTGAATTTCAAAGGTTTTTTAAATGCTAATTCCTAACTATAACTGGTGTGTAACCTATGGTTTTTTCAGTGAATATATATATATATATAAAATTTCTATGGATGAAACCCCTCATTTTGTTCCTTTTCAAATTAAATGTATTAAGTGTTACCACTTTATTCCAATCAAGATGACTTCAGGTGTGCCATACTTTTGTCATAAGTAAGACTGTTAGTGTTCTAGTTGTTCTTTGGAACACTCTGGGACATTCTGTCATTGGGCTATAGTTGGGCTACATCTGGCTGATATTTGGGCTACATTTGGGCTCTTTTGTCTCTGGTGACCATCTTGGGAGACTGCATATCAGAATTTTTTTAATGAAATATAAGAGGATTTGAGAAGTCACTCAAAATGTGCCCTAATTTTTCTTTCTTCAGCACTAATCATAATTTCTATGGCAAAATGAACCCCCTCATTTTGTTCCTTTGCAAATTAAATGTTTGAAGTGTTAACACTTTATTCCAATCAAGATGACTTCAGGTGTGCCATACTTTTGTCATAAGTAAGACTGTTAGCGCTCTAGTTCTTCTTTAGAACACTCTGGGACATTCTGTCATTGGGCTATAGTTGGGCTACATCTGGCTGATATTTGGGCTACATTTGTTTTTTTTTGTCTCTGGTGGCCATCTTTGGGCTACATTGGGCTACATTGGGCTACATTGGGCTACATTGGGCTACATTAGGGCTCTAACATATATATAGCCCAATGTAGCCCAATATATATTTTTTCAAAGTTAATTTTCGTAAAAACCACTGGAGCACATATCTTGAGACATAGCAAAGGCACATCGGGCTACCAGTCCCTACAATTTTGCCAAGTTTGGTGGAAAACCATTCAGCCGTTCGGGCTAAAAGTGAGTCCAACCGCCCAATTAACAATGGGAAAACACGTTTTGGGACCCCCTTTTATCTCGGCTTGACGAATCCCCCCCAAACTTTCAGGGAAGGAGTGGAGCGCCCCGAGGCAAAGTTAAGTGAAATTTCAGGAAGATTCCTCAACCGGCGCAAAAGTTATTCCCAATAGAATGTTGCAATTTCCCTATGGAAAACAATCCTAACTATATATACCTACTGGCTATCGCCAGTAGGTAATATATATGTATATATATATATATATATATATATATATATATATATATATATATATATATATATATATATATATATATATATATATATATATATATATATATATATATATATATATATATATATATATACATACATATATATATATATATATATACATCCTTCAAAGATGCCCCTGCTTAAGAGACGCACTCCTCCAGCCACGGATTTCACAAAATCATTTATTTAATTCAAAAACTAACTACATGTCCCAGCGTGCACCTAATGAAAATCAGTTGATGAAATGAGGCACACCCGAGGCCAGGTGATTAATTTAAAAGGCGCAGGGGACTGTGGGAACTCTGAATAGTGCTGCAGAAAAAAATGCCTCTGAGGAAAGAGCAGGAAGGCTCTGAAACGCGTCAGGCAGAAGAACAGAATGACACTGGAAGGGTATTGCCTGTTCCCATGTAAATAAATGATTTTGTGAAAATCCGTGGCTGGAGGAGTGCGTCTCTTAAGCAGGGGCATCTTTGAAGGATAATTAAACACGGCGCGCCTCGCCGTGGAGAGGTCGCACCACCCTATCATCATGCAGAGGGCTCGTCTTTCCTGAACTGTGTCAGGGATTAATTTGACGGCGCAGCCATTTACTAAATGAAGGAACAGGACATACCAGTCTGGGGCCCACTGGAGGGCTGGAATTGGTTCTTGGAACGTTTTTCTGCACACAAACCTACTTGAAGGTAATAATTAATTCAAAAACGAACTACATGTCCCAGCGTGCACCTAATGAAAATCAGTTGATGAAATGAGGCACACCCGAGGCCAGGTGATTAATTTAAAAGGCGCAGGGGACTGTGGGAACTCTGAATAGTGCTGCAGAAAAAAATGCCTCTGAGGAAAGAGCAGGAAGGCTCTGAAACGCGTCAGGCAGAAGAACAGAATGACACTGGAAGGGTATTGCCTGTTCCCATGTAAATAAATGATTTTGTGAAAATCCGTGGCTGGAGGAGTGCGTCTCTTAAGCAGAGGCATCTTTGAAGGATAATTAAACACGGCGCGCCTCGCCGTGGAGAGGTCGCACCACCCTATCATCATGCAGAGGGCTCGTCTTTCCTGAACTGTGTCAGGGATTAATTTGACGGCGCAGCCATTTACTAAATGAAGGAACAGGACATACCAGTCTGGGGCCCACTGGAGGGCTGGAATTGGTTCTTGGAACGTTTTTCTGCACACAAACCTACTTGAAGGTAATAATTAATTCAAAAACGAACTACATGTCCCAGCGTGCACCTAATGAAAATCAGTTGATGAAATGAGGCACACCCGAGGCCAGGTGATTAATTTAAAAGGCGCAGGGGACTGTGGGAACTCTGAATAGTGCTGCAGAAAAAAATGCCTCTGAGGAAAGAGCAGGAAGGCTCTGAAACGCGTCAGGCAGAAGAACAGAATGACACTGGAAGGGTATTGCCTGTTCCCATGTAAATAAATGATTTTGTGAAAATCCGTGGCTGGAGGAGTGCGTCTCTTAAGCAGGGGCATCTTTGAAGGATATATATATACATATATATATATATTCACTGAAAAAACCATAGGTTATACACCATATATAGTTAGGAATTAGCATTTAAAAAACCTTATTTTACTCACACAAAACCATTGAAATTCCATATATAGTTAGTTGCACTAACTATATATCGCGCACCCGCAATCCACTGCTGATCATGGCACATATTACATCATTCATGACATGGTCAGTGACATCACTGATGACATCACTGATGACATCTCAAATGACATCACTGATGACATCACTGATGACATCATCCAGTGACTGTGTGTTTCTGTAAAGTTTAAATATGTTTTACATATTGAAGAATGAGTAGATGTAGAAGTGTCTGGATGAAGGATTTAGTAGGTGCGTGACTGACTGTATGAGTGAGTGATTAAATGTGTCTCACTGAGTGCATGGGTTAGTGACTAAAGTGTCTTAATTTGTGCATCATTATGTCTGTTGTTCTGTAAACTGCTGCATGTGTTGATCAGTAGCTATGTGATTAACTATATGGGTTACTGATTGATTGTCCAAGTATTTGTATGGGAGACTGAGTGTGTGTGTGGCTGGCTGGGAGGTGTGTGACTCTGTGCAGATCAATGTGTACTTATATCAATGATTGTATAACAAGGTAAGTATGTGTTAGTATATGTTTGAAAATGTAAGGTGCTCTATGTTTAACTGTATAGACAAGAAAATGGAAGTGTGATTGATTCTTTACAGGACTGACTAGGTGTGTGAGTAACTCCATGGATGAGTGGCAGAGTGTGAGTGTCTGTATAGGTGTATGAGTGCATATGATAGTGTTGTAAAGATGAGTGATTGTATGTATGAATGATTATATGGGTGAATGAGTGAATGTGTGTGTAGACGTAGGAATCAGTGAGTACATATGTAGTAACTAGTATTGGTGTGTCAATGGTTTCAAAAATTATACTCTGTATTTAACACTGGGTGAAACAGAGGTTATATTAAAATGTGAGGAGATGCATTGTATTGTCACATGAATGATATCATCAGTGATGTGGTCATTGATGTCAAATGAGATGTCATCAGTGATGTCATCAGTGATGTCATTTGAGATGTCATCAGTGATGTCATCCGTGATGTCACTGACCATGTCATGAATGATGTAATATGTGACATGATCAGCAGTGGATTGCGGGTGCGCGATATATAGTTAGTGCAACTAACTATATATGGAATTTCAATGGTTTTGTGTGAGTAAAATAAGGTTTTTTAAATGCTAATTCCTAACTATATATGGTGTATAACCTATGTTTTTTTCAGTGAATTTTCAAGGTTTTGTAAATGCTAATTCCTAACTATATATGGTCTATAACCTATGGTTTTTTCAGTGAATTTCAATGGTTTTTTAATAGCAAATATCATAAGCTGTCGAATGTCAAGTACGTGGTAAGTGAAAACATTTTCGTGTTTATGCACACTGATCTGCTTTGAATGGTGCCCCCCCCCCTCATTTCTATTAGGAGTACTCTCTCTTTGCAGATAGTGAAAGGTAGTTAACGCAGGCCTTTGCCCCCGTTGTAATCCGTCGTGCCTGCTTCTCTCTCCATTTGATTGATTGTTATCCAAGTATTTACTGTTTTAGAATTAGTTCTCTTTGGTTCATTCTCTATTTACAAACAAACACAGAGTCGCAATACTCTGTTTAGTCTTTGCAGATAATGAAAAATCGTGTAAAAAAAAAGAAAAGGAATCGAGCAAAATCAGTAGGCCACTAATGGGATCTCTTTTTGACCTCGCTAAAATAGAAACATTAGGAACAACCCCTCATGACAAATACAAAACTAGTGAGATGAACTGAACTCCACACAATGATGGCTGCAAAACAGCTCGGCTCCGCCACCCACCCCGCCCAAAATAACGATAAAGAGCGGCTGCCATGATTGGTTGCGGAATGGCCACAACGGAGCTACGAAATGGTGCTGCTCTCATGCTAACCCCAGCTTCGGTCTGAAACATCCAGAAACACTGTAGACTACCAATTCGATCAGTTCCGGTAGCGCCCCAATGTAACCCGGTAGAGAAGAACTAGCCCTCCCCTCTTTGACTGATGGTTCTTGTTGCCTGTCCTTTCTGTTGTCATTTAACAGAACTATTTAGCCTGCTGAAAGGGGTTGTGTTTCGACCGCTGGTTGGTGGAGACATTTTGACTATATTCTGGACCTGCGTTGTCGCGTAATGCGTCATATGACGCGCCGCGTTAGCGCATCCGGAAGTCATCCGGGGCGCGCAGCGCGTAACGTAAGCATAACAAGTCATGTGACTTGTTAATAAAACTTTTCATTGGTTCATTTTACTTTTCTTATTCTAATGATGAAAGCCTTGGTCATATCACCTAAAAATTACGCTTTTAGTTACTTCCGAACATTATTTTCTCTTAAATATATGTTATAATGTTCCAGGCTAATGTACTTTCCCGGAAATTTTACAACTGTCCTGCAAGTAAAATATATTCTTTTTTCGAGAAAAAGAGCGTTTCTTCGTCCCATGACGGAGCAGTTGAGCAAAAGAGGGTCGACCTGCTGTCTTAGTCGCCGATACGCCTGAATATGAGATTCTTATCGATCACTTTATGTTGCAGGAATAGAAAACACAACAGCCCTTGACCATTTATCTTTACTGCGTTCCTTCGTATTATACCTTTTACCCTTCATGTAATTGGTCTGCTTTATTTCACTTGCCTTTTAATGATTCTAAAACAGTGACTATTATTAAAAACTTTACCAATGTATACACTACTACCATGTTTTCTTTTAAAAACCTTTATTGTGAAAATTTCATTATACAAATACGAGCCTATAACCACGTGGGCCTGCCACGGAGCAAACTGTAATCGTATATGATGAATAGACATTTACACTGTACAGGAACGTAACGGGCGGGCCATTAGGTTGCAAAAACTAAGGTGTCTAACAGTTACGGAATCGGTGGACGTACATTTTATAATTAAAATACGACAGGGCCAGTTACAATAAAATTATCTAGATATACATTTGCGGGCAAGTACCATGGGTGACGTTAATTCGAATTTTCAACAGTACAGTAATCAATAACACATCAGAACTTAATATCAATAGGGATGTCGAAATATTCAATCAATTCTCGTCCCCGCCCGCCATGTGCTTCAAAACTGCATACGTATCTCGTGATTTCAAGGTTCTGCAACCAGTACACAACAAGGAGTTACGAGTCCCATTTATTCCGGCGCCATTTTGGGCGAGGACGGGCAGGTCCAGGATATAGTCAAAATGTCTCTACCAACCATCGACTATGATGATGTTCATATGCTGTATTTATTAGAGTAACACTCATCTGCCCACATGAAATTAATTTACCACAATCTAAACATGTCATTTTAATCTTTCCAAAGTTCTTCTAAATATTTGGGACCGTTTCCCTTGCCTCTGAAGCTCTCAGTGCCACTTCTTTGATGAATGTACTAGCAGGTCAGGGGTTCTCCTCCAAATCTCTCTTTTATGCAGCACTATAATTAATTGGTGCCACCTCTCCATATGACGATGCATGGTATAGTTACCACAACTATATATTTTTTCGGTTCCTCTGGAGAGTTCATCGTGGCAGATGAAGCGTGTAACATACCGGGCATTTACCTTTTTTTGCATGTACAGGAAAGGAAAAAAAATCGAGCGTTCGAGTTCTTAGGTGTCCCAGGGCCATTTTAGTGGACCAGGCCCAAATCCAAAGAACAGCTATCTCACAGGCTAATGGGGCGACCCACGCCGAGTTTCAGCATTGTAGGATGACCACACAAGTACAGCAACTTGCTAGACATCACCTCGGTGCCATCCGGATCTCGGCGCCCCACTGCAGATGAAGTGCCTCTCAACTATGAAACCACCACGGTGACATCCGGATCTTGGCGCGTTGTGCTGCCTTCGGCCTATTCGCACATCGGTCCGCTACTGACGCCATCTCACAGGCTAATGGGGTGACCCACGCCGAGTTTCAGCATTGTAGGATGACCACAACAACTTGCTAGACATCACCTCGGTGCCATCCGAATCTTGGCATCTCAACGCCTAGTGGTATCTTCCATACAGAAAATATTGTTACGCTGCCTTTGGCCCCATTCGCACATCAGTCCGCAACTTAGACATCACCTTGATGCCATCCGGATCTTGGCATCTCAGCGCCTTGTGGTGTCAGTCAGAAAATATTGTTGCGCTGCCTTTGGCCCCATTCGCACATCAGTCCGCTACTGACACCATCTCACAGGCCAATAGGGCGCCCCACGCCGACTTTTACCATTGTACGATGGCCACACCAGTGGCACAACTTCCTAGACATCACCTCGGTGCCATCCGAATCTTGGCATCTCAACGCCTAGTGGTATCTTCCATACAGAAAATCTTGTTACGCTACCTTTGGCCCCATTCGCACATCGGTCCGCAACTTAGACATCACCTCGGTGCCATCCGGATCTTGGCATCTCAGCGCCTTGTGGTGTATTCTCTTCAGAAAATATTGTTGAGCTGCCTTTGGCCCCATTCGCACATCCGTCCGCAACTTACACATCACCTCGGTGCCATCCGGATCTTGGCATCTCAGCGCCTTGTGGTGTCTTCTACTCCGAAAATATAGTAGAAAATATTGTTGCGCTGCCTTTGGCCCCATTCACACATCAGTCCGCTACTGACACCATCTCACAGGCTAACAGGGCGCCCCACGCCGACTTTTACCATTGTACGATGGCCACACCAGTGCCACAACTTGCTAGACACCACCTCGGTGCCATCCGGATCTTGGCATCTCAGCGCCTTGTGGTGTCTTCAAATCAGAAAATATTGTTGCGCTGCCTTTGGCCCCATTCGCACATCGGTCCGCTACTGACGCCATCTCACAGGCCAACGGGGCGCCCCACGCCGACTTTCAACATTGTAGGATGGCCACACCAGTGCGACAACTTACTAGACACCACCTCGGTGCCATCCGGATCTTGGCGCGTTGTGCTGCCTTCGGCCTATTCGCACATCGGTCCGCTACTGACGCAAACTCACAGGCCAACGGGGCGCCCCACGCCGACTTTCAGCATTGTTGGATGGCCACACCAGTGCGACAACTTACTAGACACCACCTCGGTGCCATCCGGATCTTGGCGCGTTGTGGTGCCTTCGGCCTATTCGCACATCGGTCCGCTACTGACGCAAACTCACAGGCCAACGGGGCGCCCCACGCCGACTTTCAGCATTGTAGGATGGCCACACCAGTGCTGCAACTTGCTGGACACCACCTCGGTGCCATCCAGATCTTGGCGCGTTGTGTTGCCTTCGGCCTATTTGCACATCGGTCCGCTACTGACGCCGCCTCACGTGCCAACGTATTTTCTCCTAATGTTACACCCTATGCCGCATAACAGGTCATGTGACTTGTTTATAAAACTTTTCATTGGTTCATTTTAATTTTGGTTTCCTAATGATGGAAGGCTTGATCATGTGACCTAAAAACAACACTTTTCATAGGATGAAAACTTTTTTTTTTCCCCAAACGATGAAAGCCCCACCTTGTTTCTGGATGTTTCAGACTGAAGCTGGCGTCAGCATGAAAGCACCACCATCTCGTAGCTCAGTCGTGGTCATTCCGCGAGCAATCATGGCAGCCGCTCCCCACCAGAAGCCTGCAGGAGTCGGAGCCCCCAAAACTTTTGATGAATTCTCAAGGCGGAGGGGACGCTTTCGAGAATGAGGTCCAAGACCTAGCAGACAAGCGTCCGATTTCCAAGGTGTCCCAGGGCCATTTCAGTGGACCAGGCCCAAAAAGGAAACAGCCTGCCGCCATTTTGAGAGTCCTGTGACAGCCGCCTATCGCTGCACCGCAAGAGTGGGCGCAACTCAGCTGAATTGCGGCTTTTGACACAGTGGACCAAAAACGGACGGAATGGCAACTGAAACGGTAAAGGGGCGCCCCACTACAACAGATGACACTCCACCTGGAGAGGCCCGTTCACGCCGCCTCCCCCGGGGCGCTCCACGCCGTTATTCGGAGCAGCATTGTAGGATACCAAAACCAGTGCGGCAACTTACTGGACATCACCTTGGTGCCATCGTTCTGCTGCCTTGGAACTATTCGCGCAACAGTTTGCTACTGATGACCCACCCCCCGCGACGCCCCATGCCGTTATTTGCTGGGTGGCAACTTACTAGACATCACTTTCGTGTCATCTAGATTTCAACGCGTTCTGCTGCCTTGGAACTATTCGCACAACAGTTTGCTACTGATGACCCACCCCCCGCGACGCCCCACGCCGGAAATCTGGACGTTGTGCTGCGTTGGGACTATTCGCACAGCCGACCGCTACTTCGTTGTTTTTCCCTAAAAATGTTTATATGTTATTACTATTTTTGTTTTCTTGTATATATTTATAAATTATTAAAGTTTTATAATCTTACTACTTTGTCAGAGTGCTATATATTTTTAATGTGACACATAATTGTAAAAACTTTGATGTACAAACAGTCATCCCTGGAATCTTCCGCTTCAGGCTCGGTCCCCTCCCCAATCACAATACAGGATGGTTTTCAGATAATAGCAACGCTTCTGCTGTGACGAATCTCATCGAGTGTGGGCCTTGATCTACTATAACTCCTTTGAAGAGGGGTGATTCTTTACAGCTGTGGCCATAAACTACATCTGCAGGGCTAGCTGATACCCTAGGACCAGCCTGGACAATCGGACACAGAGGAAAAGGAGTGTCAGAGGGTGCGGTAGTGAATAGGGCGAAAGGGAGGTGTCGGGCGGGCACAGGGTGTGATTCTCAGGGAACAGCAGCACAGATGGGGGAGGTTTATTACCCATGCATAAGACAGAGAGCGGGGGTGACCACTGCCTGGGGGAGATGTTTGCGAGGGTGGGGAGCCATGCTAAGGATCGACAGCGTGCACAGAGTGGGTCTGGTCAAGGCATCTAAAATGGCTGCCGTGCACGACAAAAGTGTGGCATTTGAAAAAAGACAAGATGGCGCAGACAATGTTTTTCAACACTTCCTGATTTCCTTCGAATCGAACGTTAACAGACGTTGGGGCATATTACCAAAGTTAAGCGATATTTATCCCTAACGATGCTTAGCAACGATTTTTTTACCGTCAGAAATTATCGCAGATAAACCTTGCTATTATCAAGGTTTATCGGAAATACGATAAAAAACGACCGCAATGCATTAATATCGCTGAAAACTCAGCGATATTCATGCATTACCGAGCTAATGCTCTTAGCCATGTTATCCACCTCCCATTGGATAACATGGCTAAGAACTGCTCAGGGCAGGTGGTAGCTTTTAGAGATATTCGCCCTTATCTCGAATATTTCCAAAAGTTGATAATAGGAGATAGCGATGTTAGCGACTGTTTCCAGTCGCTAACATCTTGGCATGCCCACTTTGCATGTCATTAGTGATAAATATCACTCACATGCAAAGTGGGGCCCAAGATGGTCGCTATCTTCTACTAGCCGTCGCTAACTGGTGTTAGCAACAGCTAGGTAATACACATATAATTTTATCTCCGCGAAGCGGAGCGCTGTTACAGATATATATCTTATTTCTGAACGTTAATTTCTCCAAATGCACTGAAGCACATATATTGAGACCTAGCAAAGGCACATCGGGCTACCAGTCCCTACAATTTTGCCAAGTTTCGTGCAAATCCATTCAGCTGTTCGATCCTACCGAGAGACAAGATGGCGGCCGCTACGGACTGTTTGGAATGTTTACAGACACCGGAGAGCCAATCAGCTTCGCTTCGCAAAGCTCCGTAACGCGAAAAGTACGCGAAGCGGTGCGCTGTTACAGATATATACCTTTTTTTGAACGTTAATTTCTCAAAATCCACTGGAGCACATATATTGAGATCTAGCAAAGGCACATCGGGCTACCAGTCCCTACAATTTTGCCAAGTTTCGTGCAAATCCATTCAGCTGTTCGATTATTATTATTTTTATTTTTTTTTGCCCCGCGGGGCCCTTTTAAAACCTCCACATCAAACCTAGGGGGTGAGCGACAATGTACTATGCCCCCTTATGGTCATTTGCCCCTTCGCTTCGGCCTCCTCTTGTCTCTCGATCCTACCGAGAGACAAGATGGCGGCCGCTACGGACTGTTTGGAATGTTGACAGACGCCGGAGACCCAATCAGCTTCGCTTCACAAAGCTCCGTTGCGCGAAAAGTCCGCGAACCAGAGCGCTGCCTGGTCCGCGCTTACAGATATATATCTTTTTTTAAACGTTAATTTCTCAAAATCCACTGGAGCACATATATTGAGACCTACAAAAGGCACATCGGGCTACCAGTCCCTACAATTTTGCCAAGTTTCGTGCAAATCCATTCAGCCGTTCGGGCTAAAAGTGAGGCCAACCGCCCTATGGAAAACTCAATGTTAAAAACACGTTTTGGGACCCCCCTTTTTTCTCGGCCCCCCCTTGACGAACCCCCCCCAAATTTTCAAGGGCTGCTCAGAAACAAAATGTGCCATTTTCCTGAAAATTTCAGCCAATTCCGTCCACAAACGCCAAAGTTATTAGACATAGAATTTTCAAAAAACCCATAGAGAAAAAATCCTAACTATATATACCTACTGGCGACCGCCAGTAGGTAATATATACATATATATATATATATTTTTTATTTTTTTATTTAAGACTTTTATATAGCGCAATCTGGAAACGAGGATATCAGGTATCTGAGCGCTTTACACAAGCACCAGTTTCATTACCGAGGGACACATTCTTTTGTGTTAGGCGGTGGGGAGATTAAGTGATTTGCCCAGAATCACAGGATGTTGAGCGTCAAGTTGCCGAGACTCGAACCCGGTTCCTCAGTTTCGAGGTCGACCGTTCTGGCCATAAGTCTAGTTAGGCTACATCCTCTCCCCATTAATGAGTAATGGAGCACAACATGAGGTATCTGGAATACCTCTATTCAACATATGCCACTTATTAGAATAATTAAAGCATATTGGCCAAATAACATGGAAACCGCACAAGTGAAACACACAAGGAACCATATGCACCTGATTAAATGGTCCATGATCATTTTGGGCCTTGTTTACTTTCCTCAAAATGAATGCAAAATTACTATCAATGTGTTTGGTCAGCGCCACAAGAGGGGAATCCCTGATTACATTCGAATCATATTTTATCGATGTGAAGACCCATATGAGATGAACTTTAACATGAATTTAGGATGCAAATTCCTTTAGTAAGTAAGTGCCTAACATGAGAATGGGAGTGTATGATCGTCTTATTACAATTGGTGACCTCTACTACCATGTTACTATGTACAGTGGCAGGTACCACGATGGTGGATGTATACTGCCTTCACATCATTGGTCGCCATTGATATGAATGGCTATTGCGTTGTATGGTATTAAGTTTTTGTAGTGAGAATACTCCTCCTTCATTGAATATTTATACATGCATTGTTTTCTATTTGTATTTTCTATTCTTAGAGTCAACAATACTGTTTTTAGTTGATTATTCTGTCCTGAAGAAGGTGGTGTTAACCATTTTCACTGAAATTCCACGTCAACAACGGTTCTCTTTACATAGTATTGTTTTTAAAGTTTTTCATGATTATTGGATATTGTGAAGGCCTCTCTATTGCCTTTATAATTCCCTTTTTTTACCTTGCACATTCTGTAGGCATGTATATAATAGAAACATTAATATATTTGTCTCAGTGGTCTATGATTTCAACACCAGAAATTTTTAATAGGATAACATACAGAATTGTGTTTAATTGAATTTTAAAATGCGCTCATTGAAAAATGTTATGTAGATAAATGTTTACAAGACATATGTGAGAGAGCTGATAATAACAGAATTGTGTCCGCTCCTTTAATGATATTTCATGTATTGATTTTGGTGTTTTTATAAAGGTGTTTTTATATTTAAAAGAATTCAATTAAAGAGGTGATATTCTTACAAAGATACAGGCTCATAATCTGTATGGTGAGTATGAGTGAACACGAATGATGTTGTAATAGGCAGTGAGTAAAGAAACAACAACATGGGGAACATTGTTGTGTTATTACGTACTTAAACCCAGTTCCCTTTGCATCGGAAGGGTTTCTCTAGTTTTGTTTTATGACTTCATTCATACCCACTGTTAGGGAATTACCATAATCCAGGTGGCTCACTATCAGAGCCTGTGTCAAGGTTTTTCTGGCAGAAAGAGGGATCCAAGTAGACACCTTCCTAAGCATGCACATCAGGCTGAAACATGTGTCCAATATGCTTTTATGTTCATCCATGGATAGGGCATCATCCAATAGGACACCTACATTTTTCACGCATTTTTTAGGAGTCGGAGATGGTCCCAATTCCGGGGGCCACCAGTCTGAAGACCATAATGGAAAGACTTTTCCAAACAAGAGAATCTCAGTCTTGTTTGTGTTGAGCTAGAGGAAATTTGCAGTCATCCGGTCAGCTATCTTTAGCAAACAATTTTTTAAATTGGCCCTAGTGGGAGTTGGATTAGTGTCCATAGTGATTATCAATTGCGTATCATCAGCATAGGAGATGGTGTCGAAACCACATGATCTGATGAGCTTTGCCAGAGAGGATACATAAATGTCAAAAAGAGTGGGACTAAGAAGCAATCCCTGAGGCACCCCTTTGTCTAGGACCATGGACCTTGAGGTAAAAGAGTCCAACTGCACTACATGTGTTCATTCTGATAGAACATTTTCTAACCATTTTAACACGTTCCCCCAGATGCCAAACACCCTCAGTCTTTGAACTAGAATCTAATGGGAGATGGTACCAAACGCCGCTGATAAATCTAAAAGCATTATCATGACTAGGGTCCCCTTGTCTAGAGCCAGCTTGATGGTGTCAGTGACTTCAGTTAAATGTGATTCTGTGCTTTGAGAGGCACGGATGCCCGACTGAGAGGGATCTAGAAGATTGTTAGCCTCTAAATAGGATGTCACTTGGTGATACACCAGTGACTTCAAGATTTTGGAGAAGAAGGGTAGTAGTGAGATGGGTCTGTAATTCCAGTATCAAAGGATCGGCGAAGATTTTTTAAGAATGGGTCTGATTTGTGCTGTCTTCCATTTCAGAGGGAGGGAAGCTGTGTTTAGTAAGAAGTTACAGATGTCTGTGATAGGGACTGTCAGGACCTTGGTCAGAGAGGAGATAACATGTGGGGGGCCAGACCCAAAGGAGAACCTGCACTTTTTCAGGAGTGCCTGAGTTAAAACGTTCTAAAGTAGGAGGAGTAGGATCTGTCTTAACTGCCACGGAGTCACAACATATCTTTATTTCATTATTATTGAATGATCTTTAGATCATATTAATCTGTTTGAAATGATCTGCAAGATTATCACAGAGGTTTTGAGATGAAGGGGTTGAGGGGCTGTCTACACTCTTTGGAGGAATTGTTTTGCTGCGCTAATTCTGTCTCCTAAGTGGAATCTTCTAGCAGTATTACAATTTTTTAGATATATCCTGAATGTAGTTTTATAAGTAAGTTTATCCTCTTCAAATTTAGATTTCCTATATTTCCGTACCCACTTTCTGCATGTAGATTTTTCCTTTTTGGAGGGTTTCAGTGTACCACGGTGCTGGAGAGTTTTTCCTATGGATCTTACATCATTTTTCAGGAGCAATGTTGTCTAAGGCCATAAATAGTGCGTTCTCAAATGCTTTTAATGCAGGCTCGCTGTCCACAAAATCATTTATGGCCGGCAGTGTAAAAAGGGGGAGGAAAGTGGAGAGGGACACTGTTCTCCACGGTCTCGAGAGTTTCAATGCATCAGGTTGTGTTGTGCTAGATTTAGGAGTGATTAAAATGAACTTTAAAACTAGATGATCAGTCCATGTCCGAACCATGGGAGGATCAACTGCTATATTCGATGCATTGGTAAAAATAGCATCAAGAGAATGCCCTCTATATGAGTAGAACTAGATACCTTTTGGAGGAGACCAAAGGATTTCATAGCAGCCAACAGACGGTTGGAATCAGGGTCAGATTGGGTATCACGTTCCTAAGAGGGGCGGACAACATAACGGCGGACAGCTCACCACACTCCACCAAAAAAGGCGAGATGTGGCTCCCCCTAGACAACTACCTGGGCATGCACAAACCACCTTAGACAGAGACCACTAGCCTCCCCATAGTCAATACATGGTGTGCGGCGTATGAACGACCACGCCACACTTTCCTGCCCGCTCTTCCCTTCTTCCCCTATCTTTTTTTTTCTTCTCTTCTTTACTTTCCTCGCATGAGGGCTGTATGCAGAATGACCGATTGCCAATGTAAGCCAGTACCATGCCAGACAATGAATGTAACATGCACCTAACTTTCTCAACCTTATGCCCACTGTAACCTTATGGCGCATAAGACAGTACTGCCTTCACTTCACATGTTCTGTTAAAATCTCTTTAATAACATTTTTTGAAATAAAAAAAAATGATAATTAAAGTCCCCTAATAGTAAAAAGTTATCTGGCTGTAAGACATGGGGGAGATAGCCATTTTATGAGCAGTGGGATGAAGTCTCTTTTGTCGACCAGTGAGCGATAGACCAGTGCCCCCGTCCATCTTATATTGGGGGCTGTCTCAAATTGAAAGATCATCATTTGTAGCCTAGGAGTGGAACATGAATCCAAAAGTTTGATTTTTAGGGGAATTTGTCCTAGAATGGCTACTCTGCCTCATTTTATTAGCTGCCTATCCAGTCTGGTGACTCTATAATCTACAGGAAATGCAACCACTAGAGATGGAGAAGCATACATGTATTACTAAGTTTCTGTGATAAAACATATGCCTGGCTTAGTTGTCTCTAGGAGGACCCAGAGCTCTAATGCATGCTTAGGGATAGAGCACATATTGCACCCGTTACCATGGGCCTTATTTTGAGGCATATTCTTACGTGGGCCAGGGACAATTTAGATCTGGGATGAGAGTTCATCTGCTTAATTAGTTGAGGGGGGCTGGCGAGGAGCAGATAATATCCCTTGCATTGGCAGGGTCCCTCCCCATAAAGATGAGATAACGTCTGATTACAGGCGGGCCTGACATGGTAAGTTCCTATCTCCAGGAGCTTAGACCTAGGGTAAGTGAAAGGGGGCATGCCTTAGTGATGGGAAACAAAAAATGCAACCTTCCTGGCGGCGTTCAGGCGCAAACAGGGGCAGATGGGCTTGCCTTTGGAACGCCTCTGGTGGCCGGCGTCCAAATCGGGCCTGGTTTAAAAAGATAGGCCGGAGCCCGGGACATGGTTGTGGGGGACAACTATACCGTCAACCGCTCAAGGTGGCGGCCACCAACTTCCCAGATATGTTTCGTGTCCTTGATGTAAGAAGGAAGGTTGTGAACTAACGGTTGCAAAAAAAGATCAACATAGTGCAGCTATTTTTTGGTTGGTCCACCAATACCAGAGATAATTGGTCTGCCTGGTGGAAATGGCATGTTTTTGTGAACCTTAGGTAGAGTGTACATACATGAAAACCTAGGTCTCACCACTTTTAGGTACATGTATTCATCATTGTAAATCAGACATTTATCATGCCAAGTTTTAGATGGCTATCTATTTTGTCTGTCAGTTGCCCAATAGGATTGCATCTCAATTTCTCATCACAATTTGTATCCGACAATTGTGATATTATTTCTTGGTTATATTCACTGGTCTTCATGACCACTATGTTTCCACCCTTATCCACTTCCCTGATAGTAATACCTCCATCCTGTTTTAACTCTACCAATGCTAGTCTATCACCCTTTGTCAGGTTATTATTGCATCTCCCTCTATGAGTTAGTTGTCTCGCATTGTATTTGTTCAGATCACCCAGTACTAACACCATACCATAGCTACCTATATTCTGTGCTATATCAAATATAGGGACACATTTATTCTTGGGATTAGTTATGTGATGGCACAATGGACAGAAATAATTATGAGTGATGGTTTATTATTCGATCTGACATCCAAAGCTGATAGCAGTAGGCAAGTACATTTTTATAGCCTTGATTCTGGTAAATCAGTATGGGAATATTGCCTACACTAGATCGCGTTGCCATTTTTTTACAGGGCGCTTACATTGGCAAGAGTAGAAATCGATTAGATAGGATGGGGGGAATAAAACTATAACACACCCAAGATGGCGCCTATACTGGGTCCGACTAACGTACATCACAACGTAGAAGCTAACTCTAATTTCTCGGTTAAATATCACTTTCGATATTACTGCACTAGAATGGCAGGAGATACAACGCTGGGAGGATGATCAACAGGTAAGAGCGAATTCGGTATTTGAGGATAGATAGTCTGTACCACGGGTACTCCTAGTACGGCCCGTGGGCCGCCAGCAGGCCGGCAAGCCTCCCTGGGCGGCCCGCGGACCTTGCAGACAATTTACCCATGTTTAAAAAAAAAAAAAAAAAAAAAAAGAGTGTCTACAAACACTCTGCGCGGAGATTCTGCTGCTCTGTGGGGGCCCGGGCATTCTAGTGATAGTCAAAGTGGAGCTGCAGGGACGCTAAGAGGTGAAATACAAAAGCCCCATTAACATACAAATGGTCTTTTAAAGACCTGTGAAGTGCTCGGGTGCAGCTGTGTGTGTGTGCCCGGAAGTTGTCTCAGCCCGGGGCCCACTCAGGCAGGGTGAGATGAATAGGGTGACAGATGGAGGTAGAGGGAGGGAGACAGATGGAGGGAGGGAAAGGGAGGGAGGCAGAGGGAGAGGGAGGGAAAGGGAGAGAGGGAGAGCGTGGGAGGGAGGGAAAGGGAGGGAGAGCAAGGGAGAGCGAGGGAGGGAGGGAGGGAAAGGGAGGCAGACAGAGGGAGAGTGAGGGAGGGAGGGAAAGGGAGGGAGAGTGAGGGAGGGAGGGAAAGGGAAGCAGACAGAGGGAGAGCGAGGGAGGGAAAGGGAGGCAGACACAGACAGAGGGAGAGAGAGGGAGGGACGGAAAGGGAGGAAGAGGGAGGGAGAGCGAGGGAAGGAAAGGGAGGCAGACAGAGGGAGAGCAAGGAAGGGAGGGAAAGAGAGGGAGGGAGAGCGAGGAAGAGCAAAGAAGGGAGGGAAAGGGAGGCAGACAGAGGGAGAGCAAAGGAGGGAGGGAAAGAAGGGAGGGAAAGGGAGGCAGACAGAGGGACAGCGAGAGAGGGAGTTGGAGGGAGGGAGACAGGGAGGGAGGGAAAGGGAAGGGGAGGGAGAGCGATGGAGGGAGGGGAAAGGGAGGGAGAGGGAGGGAGAGCGATGGAGGGAGGGAAAGGGAGCCAGACAGAGGGAGAGCGAGGGAGGGCAAGGGAGGGGGAGGGAGAGCGAGGGAAGGAAAGGGAGGGAGAGGGCGGGAGAGCGAGGGAGGGAGGGAAAGAGAGGGAGAGCGAGGGAGGGAGGTAAAGGAGGGAGGGAAAGGGAGGCAGACAGAGGGACAGTGAGGGAGGGAAAGGGAGGCAGACAGAGGGAGAGCAAGGGAGGGAAGGAAAGGAGGGAGGAAAAGGGAGGCAGACAGGGAGAACGAGGGAGGGAGGGAAAGGGAGGCAGACAGAGGGAGAGCAAGGGAGGGAGGGAAAGGAGGAAGGGAGGAGGGTGACAGAGGGAGGGAGGAGGGAGGGAGGAGGGTGACAGGCAGAGGGAGGGCGGAGGGTGACAGACAGAGAGAGGAGGGTGACAGACAGAGGGAGGGAGGAGGGAGGGAAGAGGATGACATACAGAGGGAGGGAGGAGGGTG
Organism: Lissotriton helveticus; assembly: GCF_964261635.1. Classification (NCBI taxonomy): domain Eukaryota; kingdom Metazoa; phylum Chordata; class Amphibia; order Caudata; family Salamandridae; genus Lissotriton; species Lissotriton helveticus. The sequence goes on along the minus strand of NC_136059.1, from coordinate 709,363,400 downwards.
ACAGACAGAAGGAGGGAGGGGGGCGACAGAGGGAGGAGGGCGACAGAGTGAGGAGGGCGACAGAGTGAGGAAGGTGACAGAATGAGTAGAGAGACAGAGTGAGGAGGGTGACAGAGAGGGAGAGGGAAGGAGAGAGACTGAGACAGAGAGGAGAGGGAAGGAGAGAGAGGGAGACAGAGAGAAAAAGGGAGACAGAGAGAGAGAGAGGGAGTGAGACAGTCAGAGTGAGTGAGACAGAGAGAGTCAGGGAGAGAGAGAGGGCGAGAGAGGTAGTAAGAGGGAGTGAGACAGAGGGAGAAATAGGGAGAGATGGAGGGAGAGATGGAGGGAGAGAGAGGTTGCAAGAGGGAGAGAGGAGAGAGAGGGAGAGAAAGGGAGAGAGAGGGAGAGAGAGGGGGAGAGAGAGAGAGAGATGTGTGTGTATGCTGGGTCTGGTGGCTCAGTGGACGAAGGCGACCGCTGCAGGGACCTGTGTACAACCTCATGGTCACAGGTTTTTTTGTTGCTCTAGCCCCGCCCCCTCCCCCACTGACCCCACCCCCACCGGTGCAGCCCTCGGACACAAACCACACTGTAAATTTGGCCCCCGAGAGAAAGTTTGTGAGTACCCATGGTCTATATATTGGTAAAAGTTGAAATATGGATTTGGATACAAGCTCTGATATTTAAGCATTTTCTGATTTTAGATCATGGGAACCTAAAATACGACAGAACTGAGGAAATAATGATTTGGGAAATTTCACTGATGAATATTAACTGAGGAAGGATATTGGAAATTACAAAGTTGTAATACATAATTTTACATGTGAATGAGATATATTTACAGTATTGCAGGGACGGAAGTATAACTTGTGTTAAGGTAGGGCTTCATAATAGATATATTTAATATATGGTTCTGGTGTCAGTGAGGAGGAGATATTGACTTTTTTAAATCATGGATTACTTTATAGGTGTATTATGCGAAAGTCAAGAGGAAGACAGGTGTGCTCCGTATCATATATTGGGCTATAACTGAGCATCTACCCCTTTCTTGACCACAGATAAATCTTTTTAGAAGTATGGTATTCAGGCCCACAAATAGGTGTTTTATTTCTTACAATTACTCTCCTTTATTGTGGATAATGAATTGCACTGCTTCCCGCATAACTATGTGCATGCATTCTTAATATTGTAAGTGAACCACTGTAGACACATATATACGCTCCATATCAAGGGTGGTGTCTTACACCCAAATGAAATTGATGATATGTGAAAGCATGAACAATGACAGTAGAACTTGGGAATACACCCCTACACTTGGGACAACCTTCTCTGGTTTCCACCATTGTTATGAATATTGGTATGTTATGTGTGTGTTCACACACTACAACCTAAAACATTTGTTATTGTATTTTAGCCCTGAGGAAGTCGTGGGAAAATACCCGATACGACGAAACATGTGTTGGCTGGGCACTAAAGAAAAAAAGGAAATAAAGAACAAAAGACAAAGAACTCCACAGACACTGTGTATTTTATATATAATTGAATCCTAAGTGTGTGTTTAAGTTTTATGTAATTGTCATACGCATTCAATCAATAATAACATTAGTCTAGACAAAAGAACCTTGAGATGAAAAGTATTTTTAGCAAAAGTAATAAACCAGTTTAAAGTGTATTTGCCTGTCATCAATAAATTGTGAACATCTCAAGGCAACCAATTGAAAATATATGTGTAGTATTAAAATTGCATTTCTAGTCCCACATTTTGAGGTGATGGCACGATTATAAGGGCTAGTTTTGAGGACATACTCTCTACCTTATAGCAAAGAGGGATTAGCAGGTGGGGGAACACAGTTAATTGGAAAACCCCAGGAGGCACTTGAAAACCGTGTAAGCCCCTGCTGAGTGGGGAACCTTTGCTGACCTTTGCTGACCTGCCCGTGGATTGCTAGCGGGATCGCTGCCTGTCTCCTGCTGTCAGCGCACCCTTTACTGGATCGCTGTCCCGCCACCGGAGCCTCCTGTCTGCCTCCCGCTGCCTCGCTAGCTTTGCCATCACGCTAGCGTGGCCGCCGAGTGGAGAGCGGGCTGGGGACTACATCTCCCATCAGCCCATGCGGCCCACGCATCATCTAACCGCACCAGGAGGCGCTTAAAAACCGTGTAAGCCCCGCCTCGCGGGACGCCGGGCGAAGCCCGAGCAAAGGGCAGGCCCTCTGTGGCCCTCAGAGGCACGAGGAAGCTGGGCTGGGCCACCCCCCTGACTTGCTATTCACAGCTAGGACTATATGTGCTACGCTTACGTAAGCAGACATTTTCATTACCATTTGTTTAATACCACTTTTGGAAATCTATTCTGTGCATTTAATTGTTTAAACATACTTGTAAAGTTCATTTTGGTTTAAGTATCCTTTCATAAACTCAAGAACACACTATGACTTTACATCTTTCAAAGGGTAAATCCTCAGTTGTAGGAGGGGTAAATAGAGGAACGCTAGATGATTATGTTATAAGGGCCACTGCAGGAACTGATAGGGAAATTGCCCTTGCTGAGCGACGAGCTGAGCGGCGTCGCTCTGTTGAGCTTATTAAAAATAAGCGCTCATCTTTGGGCCCGATACAGCTAGCCACTTCGCCACCTGCAAGAAATCAAATTGAAAGCGAGGGTCGAGATGTATCTAGTAATGACAGTATCCCATTACTTTTGCGAGATATAACTCCCTCTCTCAATATAAATAACATAAATAGTGACTTGAACTTAAATGTTTCTGCTTCCTTTTCTAATTATATACCAGAGCTAGAAGTCCTAGTAGACACGCCGTCACCAATAGTGGTAACTGACCAAAGGAAAAATCTTAATACATCCAAATGTCCTCGAGTCCCAGGCCCACCACCAAAAAAAAGGAGAAAGAGGAGGAGTGGACCACAGAAAAGTAAGACTATTCGAAATGATTCTGGCATTCCTAAAAACCCTCCACTAAATGTACCAGTGATACCTGCCATAATTACGCCACCACATCACACAGAAACATCTAGTAACAACTTATTGGGTAGTATTGAACAGTTACTTAGATCCTTTATATTACCGTTAATCGAGAGACTGAAACAAATAGCACTTCAGCTGGGCACTTTGGAACAAGTAATTGGGGGAAACAAAGGGTTGATTACGGACTTACAAAAGCCCACCCTAGTGCCCTTAACTCCTGTACCATCCTCAAAACCCACTGTTCAAAAGGAAGCAAATGTTAATGGCCAAACTAAATTAAAACCCCTGAAACCATTGCCTCCCAAAATAACACAGCAAAACAATAAAAATAGGGATAAAGAGGCTCAGACAGGAGGGAAACTTAATCTCCCAGGAAATGTACAAAACCCGAAAGGCCTTGAAAATTCTGTTAAGGCAATACAGACAAAGAGGCATAGAGTAGGACTGCCACCGGAATCAGTTCCACTCGTTGTGGTTCTTACGGGAGTTCCGTTGCTAGAGGATGGTAAGAGAGAAGACTATCATCAGTTAAAAAACAAAGCCATGTTTTGGCTCAGACAAAACCGACCACTTCCCCCACATATAAACAGTGACATCCTACATGCTAGGCGTCTTTCCTGGCTGGGACAGAGAAAAAAAGATTTAATGGGGGATATTATTGTAATTAATTTTAGAGACCACAGGGCAGTTAGATATATCTTAAACTGCCCCTTAGAAAACGGTACCAATGGCATCATACCTCGTGAATTGACCTATTTTTATCCCAGATCCATGATGATACCCATAATCAATCCCAGGCTCCCATCTTGTTCCCAGGAAGATCGTTTCATACCTGTTTATAACCGCTATGCGGCCTTAACAAGCATGGAGGGAGTGGACTGACTTTGTCTACGGAGCGCAGCGGAGGATATCGGCCACAGTCCACAAAGTATGTCATCTACAAACATCGAGTTAAGTCCGAATCACAATGTCCCTGTGTCCCAGTCAAAATATACACAGAATCAGGTCACAGATGTTGACCTATTCACAAAGTCCACTGGGTCAAATCAGGCACACACTGTTCCTATTTTTGACAAGAACTTAAATCATAAACCTGCCAATAGACCTTTAACAGGTATTGTGAGATGTAATGGGAAGGGAAACAAAATAAAACAGAATATATCTGTTTTATTTTGGAACATAGCAGGACCACGCGCTAAGGTAACAAATGACGAATGGGAGGCTTTTATTCCTAAATTCGACATCATAGCTCTCCAGGAGACTTGGACCCGTGACGCCATTCACATAGAGGGTTTTAAAACTTATTTTACACCCGCCCATCCATCTACATCGGGCAGAGCGAAAGGAGGCCTAACCATCTATGTCTCAAACCTCCTCAATGTATTGGAAGTGGACCCCATAAGATTGGACCCTAACTTTCAGATACTTAGCTTACGTATAAGTAAAAGGGACAATTTCCTCATAGTGAATTTCTACAATAATCTTTCAGACGTAGAGGCAGTGAATGCGGCCTCTTCGATTCGCTGTATACTATTGTCTAAAACAAGGAAGACAGATAGGGAGGAGGTAATTATTTTGGGGGGGGACTTCAATCTGGGACCATGCCTCGCTGGTAATAATAACATCTGTGGTATCCTAGATGAGAGTGAAAACCCCATCCTACACTTTAGACACTCTAATCTAGGTAATTCTTTAAACGGAATTTTGTTTGAGCTAGACCTGACTCAAGCTAATAATCTGAACAATGAAGAGTTACTATTGGCCCCTACATACCACGGGAGAGGACACCAAACAACAATAGATTTGATCCTGGTATTAAATGGGGAGAGGATCAAAGATACAACATTTACCAGACATATAAATGCATTGAGTGACCATTATCCACTCAGCATCTCTTTACCAGTGTCTCATAACCCGAAAAAAATCTTGGCACTATTTTAGCACAAAATAATATGGAACTAAACAGGCTAAAAGGATATGCATTGAAATGGGGGAAAGTAGATCCAATAACAATAACAAAGACAGTGATAGAAAGGGCTTTCCCTTCCATCATGAAATGTCTTGCCTTAGATACGTCATATCTAGAAGTTATTCATAACTTTGATATGATTATCAACGTAATTAACGAAGCTCTGTGGATAGAAATAAAACATAAAACAAAGAAGAGGAAAGGATGGTTTAACCACGAGTGTACGGCTGCTTATTCAAATCTAAAAGCTGCTCTGAGGAAATCAAATAGGATTGCACATGAAATAACAACTCTTAGGAAAATATATAATTCCGCATTAAACAGCAGGAAAAAAGAGTTAAAGAATCAACTATGGGCCCAACTCCATGAAAGCTGCACCCATAAAACCTCCGTGGCTTTCTGGTAAGTGGTAAAGTCTCCCTTCTTAGTTGATAATACTGACAATCCAAAATTAGAGGTAGCAATAGAGGAAAATCACTGGGTCCACCATTTCTCTAAGATTTTTTCAATTAACACAGAGGCTGTTAATCCTGAGGAAACAAACACCCAGAACCCTAAGCCTCAAGATGATTTAGACAGTCCCTATCCCATTGATCTTTGGTTTACAGTGAAGCAAGTTGCCTTGGCTCTGAGTGCTAGCAAAAATGGGAAGGCACCGGGCCCAGATGGCGTCCCCGTGGATCTTTTTAAAGCCCAGATGGACCTTTGGACCCCTCTTTTAACCAGTGTCTTGAATGCAACATGTACCATAGGGCTAATGGAATCATGGTCCAAATCCATACTAGTCCCCATTTTTAAAAAGGGGGATCGGGGGTCGGTAACCTGCTATCGCCCAATCTCTCTTTTAGATTCCCTGGGAAAAGTGGTGGGTCGAGTCATTTTAGAGCAATTACAGGATTGGGTGGACGATGGCGGGATTATCTCAGATCTCCAGTATGGATTTCGCCAGGGACTGGGGACCATTGACCAGGCTTTAAACCTGTCACTCTTGATAGACAAGTATGTTCACATCAAAAGAGGAGACCTGTACATGGTCTATGTGGACTTATCGTCTGCATTCGATTGCGTCTCCCATTCCAAACTTTGGGCATTATTGGTGGATATGGGCGCACCATCGAATCTGGTCAAGTTCCTGAGGGAACTCTATTCAAATGCCACAGCAAGGGTGCGTTACGGGGTGGGGGGAGAGTTGACGGCAGACTTTGCTGTAGAAAAAGGGGTTAGGCAAGGATGTGTCCTGGCCCCCTTTCTCTTTACATTATATACCAACGGATTGGAAAGAGAGATGATTAAGGGGTGCCAGGATCTCCCAATGGTGAACAACCGTCCAATACCAGCCCTGCTCTACGCAGACGACGCCGTCATACTTGCCCGCACCCCCCTTGAACTACAAAGGGGCCTGAAAAGATACTCTACGTTCATGGCAGACCTTGACCTAAAAATTAATATTATGAAAACCTTTGTTATGAGGGCAGGTACTGGCCATAAAAGCAAAATGAAAGGCATCCATTTAAATCAAGAGAAAATAGCAACCACACAGAAATACTCATATTTGGGCATAACGATAGATCATAAATTATCCTGGAAACCGGCAGTAGAAACCAGAAAACTTTTATTTAGAAGAACTACTAGAGCCCTTGTAAATTTTTGCAGGAAGTTGGGTAAGAGAGCCCTCCCTGAAATCGTTATGATCTATAAAGCTAAATGCCTTTCTGTGGCATTGTATGGGGCAGGTCTCTGGGGCTTTGGCCCTACGGATATCATCCAGAGGGTGGAAAACTCTTTTTTGAGGTATCTACTCGCAGTCCCTGGGAGTACGAGCACTTTTGCCTGTCATACAGAGTCGGGACTCCCATACGTGAGGGACTTAGCGAAGGAGGAACCCCTCTTATTATGGCGAAGAATTTGGATGTCGGAGAAAGCAACTCTAACTCAGTCCATTCTCTCTGATTGCTTAGCCAGGGACAATGTGCATAGATCCAGATGGTTGTGGTATATCAGAGGGTTTTTTTACGATTTGGGATGGGATAAATATTTTCATAACCCCTCCTCAATTCGTGAGATTCCGAGGAAGGTTTTTAAAGCAAAGTGTCTTGCACATCTTGATGAGCTGAGATTGATGAGGGAGGTCACGAAACCATCTGTTATCCACAGCCTGCTCATACAAACGGTACCTACAATACAAACGTACCTTACATATAACATCAACAGTTATGAGCGCTATTTGTTGGTCAGGTTCAGGATGAATTTATTTAATCGACTGGTTGCTTTCCCCACTCGAAATAATTGGGTTAAAGATCTCATACTTTGTTCCTGTGATGATATCTCTTTGCAATCCACTCTGCACACCATTCCTGTTTGTACATTTTACAAAGATCTCAGGAAAAAATGCCTTGTTCCATTGCTACGTTACACTGGATATAGACAATGTCACCCGGCTTTAATCTTTTTGCAGCTTCTAGAAGGGGAGCATATAGTTTTTATAATAGTTAGTTTTCTTAAATGTATTGTTCGTCATCGAGCGAATCTAGATTAAATACTGTATACCAGCCAGCTCTAACTTATATTAACAAAATTAGGGAAAATGTTTTAACTGATTAATTTTGCTTGTAATTAACCGTTTTTAATTAAGGGATAATAAATTGCATTGTGACAATTTCCAATGTTAACTTTGTAAATAGATCTTGTATATTTATATGATTGTTTTAATGTATGCTTTTATGATTTGCAAACCTAAATCGAAATAAAGCAAAATTGAATTGAATTGAATCTTGGCTGTCAACAATAAAATGTTGTTGTGAAAAAGAAAATGAATACACGATAGCATTCTTTGTTAAAGAAATACCTTCGTTCTCTTGGGCCTGAACTATTTCTTCTTTGACTAAGTTTGTTCAGTGTACAAAGGCAAGTGACAGCGAGGGCGCCCAAGCAAACCACAGCCCTCTCTAGGACCCCTTGCTGATCTGAAATTAATTCTAGTCTGAACAGGAGGCAAGTGCACAGGGAAGACGTGAGTAAACAAGCCCCTTCCCGAGAGCTATCACTACATCTAGCAGCAGCGTGGCCTCAAACGAGTGTGAAAGTGTCACTTATTCTGCAAAACAGCGTATTGACCCCTTTTGATAGTTATTTAGTGGGCAACGTGCTTTCCTGCGATATTCACACGCGCAGAGACGATAATTTGCCACCTAACTGCCAGACATTTTTCTGCAACAAATCACACAATATTCATTTATAAATGGTTGGTTAATTTGCAGCTCATTGTTTTACAGTCAGTGTCAAAAAATTCACTTACATGCCTCATTCAAAAGGAAGAGTGACTTGGAATACTGATTCCTTTATGGAGTATTCATCAGAAAACAATTTTCCTTTGCGTGCTAGCTTCCAGTGTAATCCTGGGAAACGGGTTTGGTACATCACGATCTATTTTGCCAGTCTATTTATAGGAGTGGTTTAACCAGAATATCAGATTTGTGTAGTCTAAGATATGACTCTGCCTATTGCCTGAGTGGTGAGATGCCACATTTACAGAGAGCTGAACCTTTACATTCCACAAAGGATTTGAGATGGTCCACTGAGAATAGAACACGTATCCTGAGCAGCAATCTGTGTGACCTGAGAAGTAGCTAGTGTCAATGCCAGAATGTTCTGTCACCTGAGACCTGAGCGCTTGTTCTACTGTCGTAGGCAAAGCTGCTAAGATCTGTGTAACCTGAGAGCTAGTTCAGCTGTCTAAAGACTACAGTTGTGTGCCACAAGAGTGGCCGTGTAGCTCTACTGGGTGAGATTTGAATCGGTAAGGTTTGTGAATTTCGGGATATAACTCTATTCTCTAGGAACTAATGCCTGTCTGACTCCTGCAACCCAAAGGATAAATCATGGGCACGACTCACAAAAGATATTTAGGGGTACCTAACGTAGGACGTGAGTAGTACTGCTTCCTGTACTACAAAACACAATTCAGATGAGAAAATGATTACTAGAAAATTAGTGGGTTTAAGGGAGATTTAAGGAGGGAATTAGAGGGGATATGCAAATACAAAACATACACACATAACACCAAGACAATTCGTATTCACAAAATACTCCTCTAATACTACTACATGCCTAATAGTGAAAGAATAGACTTACAAATGCACACTGACCCAGCATTGGAGGAAATTAAACTCAACACATGGCCAACCACTGGTACTGTATATAAGCACACAATTGTTCAAGGTAAAAAAATGTAAATATACTTAAAAGTAATTTTTTATATTTTTTCAATATAATAATGCACTAACATGTAATACGAGTTAAATTAATTATTTAACTTAGGTATAAAAAGCAAACAAAATGTACATTATTTCCTAATGGATTTTATGTGAAGCCCCTACCTCCATTATCCTGCAAGAGATTCATTAGGTCTCACTACCAGAGGTTGGGCATGTGCGGTGCGAGACCTACGACCTACTACTACAATGGCAGAAGTAATATCAACTCGTAAATTTCGAGGCCCCCTTTCTGAGAAGAAAATGTATTGGATGGACACACAAGCTGTACTGTAGAAGAAGATTCATTGGAAACTGAGACCACTAAAGTTTACATCTTGCTGCAGCAGCATTCATTTCGTCATATACAGACTTAAATGAGAGGGGCACTTGTAAGTCAATCAGTACTAATGGGGGCGTGGCTGGGAAAGAACACAATTGTAAATTCATAGCTGACCTGGCAAATTCGTCAAGATTCCACCTTGCATTAATTGTAGCTGCCGGCCTCAGATATATATCATTATTTTGTTAAGAACATTTCGTATAAGGGAATAGAGATGTGCCTTCCATTGCATTGTTCACACATAGTCAAATTCGTAAAATTCGTAGATGTTTCTGTTTTATTGTTAAACTACCAGCCCACCCCGGCGTTGCCCGGGGCAGAAGGGGGCTGGGGGCAGCATCGCAGCAGGAGAGGCGCAGCAGAGCGGCCGGGAGCAGCAGAGCGTACTTACAGTGTTTCCTTGCTCCCGTTTTGTTGGTCCTGGCCGCTTCTGCCCACGCTCGTGTCCGCTGTTTCTAGCAATCAGGCTTCCCCGACCCCCGCCTGCCCCGACATTGTCCATCATTTTGGGCCCCAGCCTGCCCTGTCCCCCGCCTGCCCCGACCCCCGCCTGCCCCGACATTGTACCCCGGAGCCTTACCTCGTGAAATGCTGAAAAGTACACAATTATGGCAGTATAACGATAATATCACAAAGGCCCAGTGTTGAGGCGCTCTTCATAAATGTCCATGCCAGATCTAAAATCGACCCTTCTGTTTTGCTGTAAGTCCCTGTCCCCCGCCTGCCCCAACCCCCGCCTGCCTCGACATTGTCCGTGTTGAGGCGCTCTGAGTCCCCCGCCTGCCCCGACATTGTCCCCCGGAGCCTTACCTCAGCCGCCACTCCTCAGTTCACCGCTCCGCCGCTCACCTCTCTTCCCGCCGGTCCGCTGTTCCTCACCGGCCGCTCGTCACCGCTCCTCCCCCGCGCCATGTCCGCCCGATCCGCTGCTCCTCACCGGCCGCTCGTCACCGCTCCTCCCCCGCACCATGTCCGCCACTCCTCCTCGCGCTCCTGACGTGAGCACGCAGGTCGAGGCCGGCGCTACTTCTCAGGGACTACTTTTCTTTTTATGTAATTTGTTTTAAATATAACGTATTATTTTTACTTTATATAGCCTATGTCCATCTGCACACACTGGGGATTACAAAGATGTATCGGGTGTGTGGATTGGCGCTGTGGTTCCCGAGTTTACCCACCTCAAAGCCACAAAGTTCTTCCTTTATAATAGTAGTATAGATTTATTTAGTTTCAGAAAAGTTTGCTCAACGAATTTCATGAAATGCATTTCGCTAGGAGCATCATTGCTAAAAAGCAATAAAAATAAACATATTGATCATTGTTATATGTAGTTAACATGCACTTAATCTGCACATAACAATACCATGGTTCTACTGTTACTCTTTTTATGATCATTCAATCACACATTTATAATAACCCTTGCTGAACTGGTAACCAGGAAATTCATATGTTTATTGCATCATGCTTAATAAAAACTGAATACAAGGAAGGTAAACACAGGACTGGGAACAATGAGTGCAAATCAAATTCTGACTTAACACCATGATAACCTAACCACTTTGAATGGGTTTACAACGCCTGACCACCGACTAGTTGCCACGTTAAATAATGTATGTGATACTTTTCAACGAGCAGCAGATTCATATAGATGAAAATGATAAGCTAAGACCACAATGGACAGCGAACTCCTGGTTTATGGTAAGCTGCCCCACCAGTGAGGAATCCAATAGAAACACAAGATCTACAACTATGCATAACCTCTAAAAGGGCCCATGTTTTATTTTCACTAGATTTAGATAGAACTAAGCACATACAGCCACTCACGATACATCCTGAGGTTCCCTGTCAAAGCTTGTTTCAAACAGTATGTGAAACGGAGTATGTGATTTGTGAATTTGTACAAGCCCCATGATGTACAATATGTGTTGGACAAACAGGGTTAGCTCTATTTTGTCCTGATTTACTTTGTTTTTTTTAAACAATGATAAATGTATTTTCTTTATTTTGTTTACATCAATCGAGGGTTGTTTTCCTTAGAAAAAATCAAATAGCATTCATGCTAGTTATAACAGAATGAACAAGTGAATTAGTTACTAGTCTGGTAGTGACTGCTTTCTGTTTGTGATTGAATTATTGCACACACAGTAGCAACAGCACCATGGTATTATTATGTGTAGATGAAGAAAAGGTTAACTGAACAAAATGGCCATTTTAGGCTTACGTTGAATGGATTACAAACATCAAAGACATGACAGTAAAAGCATACAGATAACCAAGCTAGAACTGGGTATCCTCCGGAGACAAAGAAATCCACTATTGCATGTTTAAAGCAAACGCATTGTTCAAATGTCCTTCAGAGGAATAGGCCACGTTGCACAACAACAGGTGAAGCTATCATTCAGAAAGCATATTCCACTTGTGATACCTCAGGTTGCATATATTAAATCAATGTCCCTGTGGTAATCTACGTGTAGGGAAAACTACCTGAAAGGTCAAGATCATTGGAAAGCAAAAGAGCAATAACAGAACTTAAAATCAGAACTCACCATTAGGGGTTTTCATTAAACAGAAGGGAGACAACACTAGAACCAACTTAGCTTCCAGGTCCTGGAAGTAAATCACAAAAAAAGGAAAGAAGTGTGGATCCAACAAGAGTGTTTTTTCAAAAAGAACACTCCAGGATGAGGACACTCAACACCCTACCATACAGATGAAATGATAAAAGTGGAAATGAAATGTTTGTGTGTCATTTTTCTCCAGCTTGGGTTAGGACAGTAAACAAATCTGTAGTTTTGCTGTTACCAACAAAAGTAACAATATATAAGGGGATACTACCCAAGATATGTACCTAGGTCTGAGTTGAATATGATAATAAGACCCAGCAGATATACATTGCATGTTTTTGTTTAACAATATCCACTTATTCAATTAAGGCTACTAGAAGTTGAAAAGCAACAACACCATTTAGGTGGGTCAAAAAGGTAGCTTTGGGTAAAGGCTTTGACCACCCATTCAGATGTGATACACAACTGGGGAATAAAAGTCAACAATACAATTTCATTTAATATTATCTTTGTAGAGCATAGCACAGTAGTAGGAGATGTGGGTTATATTTATATGTGTAGAAATGCAAATTCCCTAAAACTGGTGATGATGGTTTCCTTTTTTTTAAAAAGAGTTTTTAATTTTCGAAAATCATGCCGCCTACAGAAACTTGATCATTACATACTATCATGCAGTTTCTGAAATCAACAGCTATGCTGAAAGTGAGGTCACGGTCAAAACAATATCTAATAAGATGACAGTTGACTTACCCAATATAGTTGGAACCCATCATATTTGCGTAGGTAATCAAGTCTTGGTTCAAGAGAATTTGTGAATCTATGAAAACAAGTTATCACTATTGCCTCATAGTGGCAGCTACTATCAGACTAATACAAAAGACAGGCTGAGCGGTATTCTTTGTGGGACTTGGGTGTATGTGAGAAGGTGCCATGGGAAGCATTTAAAAGAAGGTAAAATTCTTTGGAGCAATCATGTTTGAGGAAATCACAGAGCCTATACAATTAATACTAGATATGGTCTGTGTCTAATTAAACATTACTTATATATATAATATATTACCTACTGAGGGATGGCAGTAGGTAATTATAGTTAGGACCAAAGTTTACATGGGAAAATGTTTTTTGTTTTGCCATTAACTTTGATGCTCCTTGACAAATCTTCATGACATTTTCACAAAATGTTCCTGTTTTGGTTCAGGTGCTGAGTTGAAAGTTTCGAAGTCATGTTTCAAGCGAGGGTCGAGAAAAAAGGGGGGTCACAAAACACTTTTTCCCCATGTTATGTCTATGTGGGTTTTTCATTTTCTCAACAATATTACAGCCCAAACTGCTGAACGCAATTACACCAAATTTGGCAGAAAGCTAGATGTTGGTCCAGAAAGTATGCTTTTGTGATTTGGTGTAAAGCTGTTTAGTTCATTAAAAGAAATTATAGTTTAAAAATATAGATATCTGGGGACACAAGTCCTTGCAGTAGACTTGCGAATCCTATTAAAATTTGGTTGCCTGCCATCACATCAACCAGGATTTGTTGGCAGCAATCGTGGGACTTGGCTTGAAGCTGTGTCCCAGAAACAATGTACAAAAGAAAGAAAAGGGGGCAGGGAAGGAATACCATGACACCCCAGGTATGGTGGGGGGGTCCCACGGGGACCCTATGGGGTTTAAACATTTTGTTTTTGCTCCAGATTCGCGGGTGGATCAACAAATCCCCAGCAATGTTTTTTTAACCAATGTATCTTTTTTGTAACCCCCGGTAGGTAATCGAGGAGGGAGGCTCAAGGAGCCCCCCTCCCAGGATTTTCCTAAGCCCCAGGGACTGCCACCACCCCAGGGCACTCAATACAGAAAATATGGGGGACGCTCGGCACCCCTGTTACCCCAGGGATGCCACCTCCCTGGGGCACACATTATTTAATACAAAGCATGGCAGTTAGGCCCTACGGCCTCCTCCACAGCTCTGGGTGCCACCACCTTCCTGGGGCAGTCACAATATGCGGAGGCTCCCCCGCTGCCCTGGGGACGGCCTCCTCTCCGGGGCTCTGAAGTCTACAAATGCAGGGGTGACTCCTCGGCCCCCCTGCTGCCCCAGATACCGCCACCTCCCCAGGGCAATTAAATGTTTTATTAATTAGAATGCAGGGGATCAAATAACATATTTGCAAGAGAGCCTACCACCTCCGTGGGTTTCCGCGGGTCTACAATGAAATAATGAAGGGGGACTGTTTTGGCCCCCCTGATCCTAGGGACAGCCATCTCCCCAGGCCAAATTCAAAGAAAAGTGAGGGGCTGCGCGACCCCCCTCCAGGGGACTGCCACACCCTAGAGCGGGCTCCATCAATAGCCCGGGCTGAACACCCTCGGGACATTGCCGTTTGTTGTGGCTTGACAGGAGAACTGCTCCCACCAAGATATAGCAAACTCAGCTGCTTTCAACAAGTGAAAGCAGAAAATGCTCTTGCTAGTTGAAGGCTGAGCATGTCTGTTTCCCTGCCCACTGTCAAGCGAACAGGGAAACAGACATTGCTCTGAGATCCAGGGAGCTGCATCTGAGCAATTTTAAAAAACAATTTTTAAAAAAAGAAAAAGCTGGGCCCCGGGGATGGGTTCCCTGGAGCCGAAATCATCCTGGGAGAGTGGCCGCGCAGCCCCCCTCCTGTTTTTTTTGGGTTTTTTTTTTTTAAAGGAGCAGGCCCCGAGGGATAGGGTCCAAAATTGGCCCAGGGAAGGGGGTCTATGTGGACCCCATTCCTGTGATTAAAAAGAAACGTTAAAAAAAATTAGAAACACCGGGCCCCAGGTGAAGGGGATCCAAGGAGGGAGGCCGCACGGCACCCTCCCATTCCAAAAATGCCTGGCCCTTGTGAATGGGGTCCCTGGGGACAAATTCAGCCCAGGGAAGGGGGCCATGTGTCCTTCCTCCAGTAAAAAAACAAAATCAGACTGCAAATAACAGGAGGCGTCCCCTTGCCTCCTGAGGGCTTCAGAACTAAAGTAGACGTCTTCCCCCAGCTAGTAGTGCATTAGGAGGCATGTTTGCAGAGTGATGGAGAAAGGGGGTGTAGCCTCTGATGACCTCTCAGCTATCCAGCTGTGTGGGTCTTACTGGAGATAACAAGAGGGGTAGTTGGCCCCCAAGGACTCTCAAGAGCCAAGGGGACTTCATCCCCCAACTAGTAGTGCGTCAGGAGGTACATTTGTAGAGATGGGGTGACAGGGGGCATGGTCATCAAAACCTTCTCAGCAAACCGACTGTATGAGACTTACTGGAGGTAACATGAGCAGTTCTGAGAAGCGGCCAGAGAGACATGGGAACAAACTGATGGTAACCATTGTAGCGGAATATTCTCCTGGCCCTCCACCTTATCCTCTGCAGAGTCATTGAATGACTTTAAACAGTGAACCTTTATCATGAGCGGTGACGCTGTTACCAAAAGTGGCGCCTCGAAAGACTGTTTGTTAACACGGAGGTTGGTGGATGAAAGTATGGGGCATGAAGATTTCTCAAAAATTGAATTTACATCGAGTCCCCCACCACACTGCATGGAAGCATTACTCTGCAGCATTATGGGTCTGGTAGTCCCCTGTTATACGCGGTGAATGGTATGAAGTGCAGTGAGCCAACCACCACTAGGCAAGGCGGAGCTAATAAGAGATTAAAGTGGGAGAAGTGATATCAGGACTGAAAGCATTCGAAAAGGCATCCAGCCGAAACCGGTCATGCAAACCTGTTATTAAATAGCTGAAAAATGAAGCCCCGCTGTTGTCCTATTTTGTCGAATTCTAATGGAGATGTTTTGAGTTGATGAAACCGCGTTTCCTATGACGCAAAGGCAGGACCCTTTCCGAGAAGCGGCCAGAGAGACATGGGAACAAACTGATGGTAACCGTTGTAGCGGAATATTCTCCTGGCCCTCCACCTTATCCTCTGCAGAGTCATTGAATGACTTTAAACAGCGAACCTGTATCAAGAGCGGAGACGGTGTTACCAAAAGCGGCGCCTTGAAAGACTGTTTGTTAACACGGAGGTTGGTGGATGAAAGTATGGGGCATGAAGATTTCCCAAAAATTTAATTGACATCGAGTCCCTCACCACACTGCACGGAAGCATTACTCTGCGGCATTATGGGACTGGTAGTCCCCTGTTATACGCGGTGAATGGTATAAAGTGCAGTGAGCCAACCACCAATAGGCAACGCGGAGCTAATAAGAGATTAAAGTGGGAGAAGTGATGTCAGGACTGAAAGCATACGAAAAAGGCATCCAGCCAAAACCGGTTATGCGAACCTGTTAATAAATACCTGAAAAATGAAGCCCCGCTGTTGTCCTGTTTTGTCGAATCCTAATGGAGGAGATGTTTTGAGTTGATGATACCGCGTTTCCTATGACGCGAAGGCAGGACCCTTTCCGAGAAGCGGCCAGAGAGACATGGAAACAAACTGATGGTAACCGTTGTAGCAGAATATTCTCCTGGCCCTCCACCTTATCCTCTGCAGAGTCATTGAATGACTTTAAACAGCAAACCTGTATCAAGAGCGGAGACGCTGTTACCAAAAGCGGAGCCTCAAAGACTGTTTGGTAAAACGGAGGTTGGTGGATAAAAGTATGGGGCATGAAGATTTCTCAAAAATTTAATTTACATCGAGTCCCCCACCACACTGCACGGAAGCATTACTCTTCGGCGTTATGGGACTGGTAGTTCCCTGTTATACGCGGTGAATGGTATAAAGTGCAGTGAGCCAACCACCACTAGGCAAGGCGGAGCTAATAAGAGATTAAAGTGGGAGAAGTGATGTCAGGACTGAAAGCATTCGAAAAAGGCATCCAGCCAAAACCGGTCATGCAAACCTGTTTTTAAATACCTGAAAAATGAATCAACTGAATCGACAGCACATTTGTGATGCAAAAGCTAAAAAGTATTCTTAAATATTTATTCACAGTGTAGGATAACTGTACAGTTTGACGCACGCATATTATTAAGGCACTCAGTCATAATTGGTATTTTTGACTTATAACTTTTAATGTCAAAGCATGACTCCAATATCTTCTGAAACAGATAATGGGATATCAACGTACTCAACGCTGATATACATGCAAGCATCAGGGCCAAACCTTCTGTTTAATATTTAAATATAGTGCAAAGCGACAAACGACAGCTACCCAACACAGTGTCTATGCTAACAAAATTAGCAGGAAAAAAGTTTGCCTACTGTTCCCATAATGCATCATAACTTCCTTAATGGACAAAACAGTATAAATTTGTAAAACAAACAAAGAACTAATGTTTGGAAACCGTGAACAGGGACTCTTGGCAGTCCGAAACGCATAGGTGGGGAAACCAACAGGAAAATAAACAAAACAGCGTAACTTAAAGTGGTGTGCGCCGTCTTCTTTGGTGAAGAACCTTTGCTTCAGCAATATATACATATATATATATATATATATATATATATATATATATATATATATATATATATATATATATATATATATTAGTCCAAAGATTACCTCAATGGGGCATCCATCGTCTCGTGGGGGTGGCGCGCTGCCGGTGAGGTGTCCGGTAGTCAATATGAAGTGCAAAACGGCGTCCCAAGCGCGCACTCAGGCACAGCAATAACCACACCAACAAATCAGGTCTGCCAATTAGTAGGGTTTATTCACGCCATAAGCCCTACGTGACGCGTTTCGCACTCCGTGAGTGCTTGTTCACACAATAGTCCTCGACACATTTGCTGTATTTACCGTGTGTACACACTAGACATCAAAGATGGACTCACACGCCTAACCTTGGTGTTAAAGGCGCCATCTTTCAGTGGGTCTAACTGAATGGTGATCCCGACAGTTATACAACTTCTCACTAGTATTCATAACATAAAACAATTGTCTGTTAACTGTAACTAAATTAAAGCACTTGTGCAGAAATTCACAATATACCATCATCATACCATTGCGATATTATTCACGGTAAAAATACATTGGCCAGGACTTATATTATAACTTATGCATATAGTCCATGTATATGATGGGTGTATTGCAAAAAATACAACAATAAACCCACTCGTGCTGGCACAAAATGCGGACCTTGTGATTGGGTCATCCAATCACGTGCTTAGTCTGTTAGCGCGTGATTGGCCAATGGAACATCCTGTAGTTCCCTTGGTAACTGACTCACATAATTGTAAACAATCCTAATGTAAAGTACATGTAGTCCCGTAGGTTCACTCGGTCGCCTGGGTGAAATCTCTCAGATATCACATATCCCCTGGTTAGTGGGTGTGTGAGAGCGATTGTATAAGTCTAGTGAAGATCCGTACTTCAAGTTCCCTTGTTAGTGGGGATGCCACTGGATGTCAACAGTCTAGAGTGTCCTGGTCGACAGAGGACTGGCACAATGTATGAATGTTCACACAAAAAAGGCAGCAAAGTTGAGAACTATGTTGAGGATCTGCATTGAAAAAACCCAGTTCCAACTACCAAAAGTGATAAGGTGCACTGTGATTCAAAAAACAAATATATAAAAGACATACTTGAGCTGGAAAATGGAGAAGGTCAGCGTTGAAAGGACTGGGGTGCTGATTTCATGGACCTGAGACTTAGTCCCACCCTTTCAACCTGTGGAAGGAAGCATATGAGGACTAATGTACTAATGAAGTAAAATCATCCCAATATATATAACAAAAAAATCATTCATGATGTAAATGTACATTGTATTCCTCATCGAGGTTGTGTCCTTTCGGAAAGCGGGTGCAGAGACCAATAATATATTTCGACTCTCTTTGTCTTAGTCTCAATACCCGGTTACCACCTCTAGTGGATAAGTTCACTTGTTCAACAATGTAGTATCTCAGAAGTTTAGCGGTGGAAAAATGATGACTCTCGAAATGCCTGGCAATGGGATATTGTTTGTCTATATTCGTTATAGCCCTGATATGTTCCAATATCCGTTGTTTGGCCATTTTTGTGGTGCTGCCCACGTACCTCAGTTCACATGGGCATACAAGTATATACACCACAAACGTAGTAGTGCAGGTCAAAAATTGTTTAATGGTTTCCATCTTGTTGGTACTAGGATTCCAATATTCTTTAACCATCTGACTACTCGCACAGGCTTTGCAGTGCCCACAAGGAAAAAATCCGGGAAGATCTACTCTTGGACATGATGAGGCACTGCCTAGTTAACAACTATTGTCTGTTCAATGACGATATCTATGTCCAACTGCATGGCACGGCGATGGGCACATGCTTTGCTCCGAGCTTTGCCAACCTGTTCATGGGCGCATGGGAGGCTGACATCAAAAATAGACCAGATATACAGGAAGATTTTCAGAATGTCACTATGTGGCTACGTTACATAGATGACATTTTTCTAATCTGGAGGGGCAGTAAAAACGCAGCTATTGAATTCATCTCCAAATTGAATACCAACAATAACAACATTATTCTTACTAGCAACATCAGTAACAGGGAGATTGAATACTTGGACACAAAGGTGAGAGTTGAAAACAACAAACTCAAAACTATACTGTTTCGTAAAGAAACAGCAGGTAACACCTTACTGCACGCCCTGAGCAGCCACCCTGACCCCCTGAAGTGGAGTATCCCCTACGGGGAACTACTCAGGGCGAAACGCAACTGCAGCACCATTGACGATTATGAAAAGGAGGAAGCAACAATGGTACAAAGGTTCACCAACAGGGGTTATCCGAAATGGGTAATCAAAAGAGCTATCAACAGAGTGAAATCCGTGGAGCGCAAAGACCTCCTGACCAATCAAAGGAAAGATGATGAGAGTATAGATGATGAAATGGTCACACGCATCATCCTTGACTACAATGGCAATCAAAAACAAATAAAGAAAAGTATCACCAAGAATTGGGACATTCTGAAGAATGATCCCATAATAGGTAGCACCATACCATCCAAGCCGAGTATCACCTACCGCAGGGGCCGCAATTTGAGTGATCTACTAGTACACAATTTGATCAGTGACATTACACCCCGGGGAGTAGATCTTCCCGGATTTTTTCCTTGTGGGCACTGCAAAGCCTGTGCGAGTAGTCAGATGGTTAAAGAATATTGGAATCCTAGTACCAACAAGATGGAAACCATTAAACAATTTTTGACCTGCACTACTACGTTTGTGGTGTATATACTTGTATGCCCATGTGAACTGAGGTACGTGGGCAGCACCACAAAAATGGCCAAACAACGGATATTGGAACATACCAGGGCTATAACGAATATAGACAAACAATATCCCATTGCCAGGCATTTCGAGAGTCATCATTTTTCCAACGCTAAACTTCTGAGATACTACATTGTTGAACAAGTGAACTTATCCACTAGAGGTGGTAACCGGGTATTGAGACTAAGACAAAGAGAGTCGAAATATATTATTGGTCTCTGCACCCGCTTTCCGAAAGGACACAACCTCGATGAGGAATACAATGTACATTTACATCATGAATGATTTTTTTGTTATATATATTGGGATGATTTTACTTCATTAGTACATTAGTCCTCATATGCTTCCTTCCACAGGTTGAAAGGGTGGGACTAAGTCTCAGGTCCATGAAATCAGCACCCCAGTCCTTTCAACGCTGACCTTCTCCATTTTCCAGCTCAAGTATGTCTTTTATATATTTGTTTTTTGAATCACAGTGCACCTTATCACTTTTGGTAGTTGGAACTGGGTTTTTTCAATGCAGATCCTCAACATAGTTCTCAACTTTGCTGCCTTTTTTGTGTGAACATTCATACATTGTGCCAGTCCTCTGTCGACCAGGACACTCTAGACTGTTGACATCCAGTGGCATCCCCACTAACAAGGGAACTTGAAGTACGGATCTTCACTAGACTTATACAATCGCTCTCACACACCCACTAACCAGGGGATATGTGATATCTGAGAGATTTCACCCAGGCGACCGAGTGAACCTACGGGACTACATGTACTTTACATTAGGATTGTTTACAATTATGTGAGTCAGTTACCAAGGGAACTACAGGATGTTCCATTGGCCAATCACGCGCTAACAGACTAAGCACGTGATTGGATGACCCAATCACAAGGTCCGCATTTTGTGCCAGCACGAGTGGGTTTATTGTTGTATTTTTTGCAATACACCCATCATATACATGGACTATATGCATAAGTTATAATATAAGTCCTGGCCAATGTATTTTTACCGTGAATAATATCGCAATGGTATGATGATGGTATATTGTGAATTTCTGCACAAGTGCTTTAATTTAGTTACAGTTAACAGACAATTGTTTTATGTTATGAATACTAGTGAGAAGTTGTATAACTGTCGGGATCACCATTCAGTTAGACCCACTGAAAGATGGCGCCTTTAACACCAAGGTTAGGCGTGTGAGTCCATCTTTGATGTCTAGTGTGTACACACGGTAAATACAGCAAATGTGTCGAGGACTATTGTGTGAACAAGCACTCACGGAGTGCGAAACGCGTCACGTAGGGCTTATGGCGTGAATAAACCCTACTAATTGGCAGACCTGATTTGTTGGTGTGGTTATTGCTGTGCCTGAGTGCGCGCTTGGGACGCCGTTTTGCACTTCATATATATATATATATATATTACCTACTGGCTGTCGCTAGTAGGTAGTTATAGTTAGGACCTAGTTTCCATAGGAAATCCGCAACATTCTATTTGGAATAACTTTGGCGCTGCTTGACGAATCTTCGCAAAATTCTCAAAGAAGATGGGGCACTCCGGTCCTTTCCTGAAAGTTTGGGGGTGATTCGTCAAGCGGGGGCAGAGAAAAAAGGGGGTCCCAAAACGGGTTTTCCCTATGCAATTTTCCATAAGGACCTTTAGCTGAACTAACTATAACGAGGGAATTTCAATGGTTTTGTATGAGTGAAATGTCAAGCTAACTATAACATGTGTGAAACCTGTGTTTTTGTCAGTGAATTTCGAAGGTTTTTGAAATGCTAATTCTTAACTATAACGTGGCTGAAACCTATTTTTTTTAGTGAATATATATATATATATATATATATATTCACTGAAAAAACCATAGGTTATAGACCATATATAGTTAGGAATTAGCATTTACAAAACCTTGAAAATTCACTGAAAAAACCATAGGTTATAGACCATATATAGTTAGGAATTAGCATTTAAAAAACCTTATTTTACTCACACAAAACCATTGAAATTCCATATATAGTTAGTTGCACTAACTATATATCGCGCACCCGTAATCCACTGCTGATGATGTCACATATTACATCATTCATGACATGGTCAGTGACATCACTGATGACATCACTGATGACATCTCAAATGACATCACTGATGACAACATCCAGTGATTATGTGTTTCTGTAAAGTTTAAATATGTTTTACATATTGAAGAATGAGTGGATGTATAAGTGTCTCAATGAAGGTTTTAGTAGGTGCGTGATTGACTGTATGAGTGAGTGATTAAATGCGTCTTACTAAATGCACGGGTTAGTGACTAAACTGTCTGAAAGTGTGCATCAGCATGTCTGTTGTTGTGCAAGCTGCTGCATGTGTTGATCAGTAGCTATATAAGTAGCTATATGGGTTATTGATTGGTTGCACAAGTATTTGTATGGGAGACTGAGTGTGTGTATGACTGGCTGGGAGGTGTGTGACTCTGTGCAGATCAATGTGTACTTGTATCAGTGATTCTATAAGAGAGTAAGTATGTGTTAGTATATGTTTTAAAATGTAAGGTACTCTATGTTTAACTGTGTAGATTAGAAAATGGAACTGTGATTGATTCTTTACAGGACTGACTAGGTGTGTGAGTAACTCCATGGATGAGTGACAGAGTGTGAGTGTCTGTATAGGTGTATGAGTGCATATGATAGTGTTGTAAAGATGAGTGATTGTATGTATGAATGATTGTATGGGTGAATGAGTGAATGTGTGTGTAGACGTAGGAATCAGTGAGTGGGTATGTAGTAACTAGTATTGGTGTGTCAATGGTTTCAAAAATTATACTCTGTATTTAACACTGGGTGTAACAGTGGTTATATTAAAGTGTGAGGAGATGCATTGTATTGTCACATTAATGATATCATCATTGATGTGACCATTGATGTCAAATGAGATATCATCAGTGATGTCATTTGAGATGTCATCAGTGATGTCATCAGTGATGTCACTGACCATGTCATGAATGATGTAATATGTGACATCATCAGCAGTGGATTACGGGTGCGCGATATATAGTTAGTGCAACTAACTATATATGGAATTTCAATGGTTTTGTGTGAGTAAAATAAGGTTTTTTAAATGCTAATTCCTAACTATATATGGTCTATAACCTATGGTTTTTTCAGTGAATTTTCAAGGTTTTGTAAATGCTAATTCCTAACTATATATGGTCTATAACCTATGGTTTTTTCAGTGAATTTCATTGGTTTTTTAACAGCTAATATCTGTAGCTGTAAAATGTATTCTTCTTTAAATCCAAAAATATATTTTATATGTTTATGAATAATTTTTTTTTTTAAATATTTTTTTTTCTTCGTTCCCGCTTCGCGAATCGGGAAGCTTCCCGTTAGCTGACCTTGATGCCGCGAAATAGACCGCGAGCCGGTAAACGTTTCTTTACCGCAACTGCCACGTTAGAAAACAACATCGTGACGCCTCCCGTCCGCATGACGTTTCGCGTTGTCGCGTGATACGTCATATGACGTGCTACGTTAGCGAACTCGTACGCTTACCGAGTCGCAAAGCACAGGTTTCTGGAAGCAAACCGGGAGGCCCTGCAAAGCGCGTAACGTAAACACAGCAGGTCATGTGACTTGGTAATAACACTTTTCATTGGTTCATTTCACTTTCGGTTTCCTAATGATGTAAGACTAGGTCATATGATCTAAAATGAACACTTTTCATTGGTTGAGAACTATTTTTTTTCCCAAATGGTGAAAATCCCTCCTTCTTTCCTCACTCTGACTTTCATCATTGTGAGAGAAAGACCCTTTGTTACCAGTGAGCAATGGCTTCTTTACTAGCTTCAGCTGGTGCTTCCCCACCACCTCCACCACATCCAAGGAAGAGTGGACCACCTGCTAAAGTTATAATTCAGCAAGAAGAGGAAGAAGAGGAACAGGACGACCTAGATAATCTCCCTATTATGGCCAGAAGATCTGTTGTACCGGAAGTAACGGGACCAGAGGGCAGGGAGATGGTGCCAAATATACAAACGAGATTTCGTGAAGTAAAACAAGTCTGCGTACATTGCAGTGGAATCATTTGCTACGCAGAAAGTAGCATCACTCTGATCAACAGAGCTATTAACAATCATGCTCATGTTTGTCCGAAACTCACCAAACAATAAATTCTTTTTTTTGTTTTCTTCCTCCTGTTGAGCCCTTTACAATGAATCGTTTTCGTTGCCCCCTCCGAAAAAAAACCAAAAAAAATATAAAACTGTTCAGAAAAATTCAAAAAAAGTAAAAAAAATGTTCAGAAAAATAATAAAAAAAATATAAAACAACAAAAACAATTTAAAAAAAAGTTCTTTTCAGAACTACCTCCCCGTTATAAAAAAATTGGTACAATATTTGCAACTGTGCCAACCTCTATTTCTCTTAGTTCGCTTCCCAGTTCGCTCCCCGGTACGCGAACCGGAAGCGAACCAAAAAATTTTTTTTATAAAAAAGAACAGTAAGTATAAGGGAAGGAAACAGACAGTTATGTTAAAAGAAAGACAGCTATAGGGGAGTAAACTAGAGATACTATTACCCGTAATCCACTGCTGATGATGTCACATATTACATCATTCATGACATGCTCAGTGACATCATCAGCAGAGGATTGCGGGTAACAGTATCCCTAGTTTATTCCCTATAGCTGTGTTTCTTTTAACATAACTGTCTGTTTCCTTCCCTTATACTTACTGTTCTTTTAAAAAAAAATGTTTTAGATCTGTCAGAAACAGTGAAAGTAATGAAATATAAAAGACTACGTAGAATATGAGCACTGTATGCAACAACTTTGACACTGACAGAAGCCTCACCTTCTCCATGCCTCCTACACAGTTCTACATGTACATCATAAATGCAAACAGAACAGAATTAATTATACATGTTAAATGGTTTATTTTTGCTGTTCTCAGAATGTATCAAATTTCACTAAAACAGTGACTTGAAGGTATTCATCATATAACAGCGGGGAAAAAAAAACACAATCAAAATGATTGTGTTTAAAAAACCCATACATTACAAATCAGAATTCAGAACTCCTTAAAGTTAACTTACTTTCCATGACGGCCAAGGATGTCCTATGAACAGCTTACACTCTGTTGTGCTGTTATTACTTTCAACCCGCCACTTTCTGAAAGAAAACCTCCATCGTTTTCAAAAACATGTTACATACAATAAATGACTTCTCGCTCTCTACCACACGATTCCACAAGGCCAAATCGTGTCAGAGCCATGTATAACTCTTGGATTTCTTGTAAGCCAATCCCGTCTTTTCGCATTTCCGCAACTTTCAGAATTAAAATGTTGAAGATCATTTACACAATCCTGGACTAGTAATATCTTCCCCTTCTTGCTCAATCATGTTCTACATTTCCTATCACACTGATACTGCTTACTATGAAGCAGACTTACACTACCTTTATGACTAGTACAATTATTTAATTCTCTACATCACTTTTAATCACAAAGCAATGTAAAACAGTAGACAGCATTGCAGACTTACATTCCCTCTACTCCATGTTTTGATTCGCTGCTTCAATTAGCTTATAAAAAGAAATAGTTTTTCTGAACTCATTCAAATTGCAGTTATTTTTCCATGACGTCCAGTCTTATGGTTAGAAGTTATGTCTCTGTACTACACTTATCCTCAAGGCCAAATAGTGTAGGAGCCATAAGAACTTCTTGAAATTCCTCAGAGCACATCCCGAGATTCTTTCCCTAAAATTTTGGTTTTAAAAACACCAGGTAAGAGTTTTTAAGGTCAAAAGGCAATTTTTTTTTGAAAATTAAAACAGAATCATTGCAGAATGACCAGCCATTTCTACACTTTAAATAAGCTGTATAATGTCCTGATGTTATTGAAGGACCATCATGATATATAATTGCTACAGTTACAAAAGTCCTTCCTGATATTGACAACTGTGAAGCCACAAAATTTTTAATTAAAGTTGTCAATTTTGTTCCATCAGGCCTACATCGTTGGAACATTAAAATGACATACTGGCCATATGTTCGTA
Source organism: Lissotriton helveticus (assembly GCF_964261635.1). NCBI lineage: Eukaryota > Metazoa > Chordata > Amphibia > Caudata > Salamandridae > Lissotriton > Lissotriton helveticus. The sequence goes on along the minus strand of NC_136059.1, from coordinate 709,337,077 downwards.
TAAATAAAGTGGACATCATTTCAGATTTACATTGGCTACACTCCATGTTGTGATCAGCTGCTTTTACTAGCTTATTAAAAGAGACTGATTTACTGTCTGGCAAAGTTAAATATATAAATCTTTCTGAGTCTACACTAGTAGTAGCTGATACCCTACAGTTCTCGCAGTCATGCTGCCATTGATAAGAAAGCCCAAACAGGTGATCTACATCTACACCTTCATCATGCAATACATCAAGCATATACATTAAAAACTCCTGACAATCTTGCTGACTATTTTGAGAGAATTGTGTTTGGCCTGAACATCTGTCTAACAGATTTCGAATTTCAGACACACTTTCTATGTTTGTTCTATCAGTGCTACATTTCTCTAACACAGAATTTAACAAACTGCAAAATCTTTGATCCGAATTGACCACAATCTGTTCTTTTAAAGTTTCTAGAGAAAAGACAACATTAACCACTACATTAGCATAGCAGTTGACACCAGAACTGTTTTCAAATTGAAAACCAACAACATCTTCAACAGAATCCTTTTTGTTTCTGCTTATAATTTCAGGTTCATCAACTTTTCGTCTTTTTGCTACAACCTCCCCAGTATTGGTCACATTTCTTCGTTTCCGGCCTACCACACGTTTCTCAAACAAAGGATACTGAGGCAAATGTGGCGCATACTCTCTTCTCAACCTATTGTATTCCTTAACACAATCTAGATCCGCACAAATGTTTGTGACATCACACTCAATCAAGTACAATCCCGATAAAGTCCTAACTCGTGACAATGCCACATATGCCATACCCTCCTTGAACACAGAACTGCCAATATTCACCAATGCACAGTCTACACTTAAACCTTGCGATTTATGGATTGTCACCGCATATGCCAAGCAAACAGGAAACTGCTTACGACGAACATATAAGTCTTTTACAAGCAAAAATCTAGCAGAACAACGAGCAATTAGCTGTACTTCCTCAATGCCATCAAATTTAATTTTTAAAAATTCAATTCCATCTCTATTTCTGTATTTCACAAAATCAACAACATTACCCATTGATCCATTTACCAGACCTCTTTCAACATGTAAATTCCTTCTTAAAATTATACGGCAGTTCAAGCACACATTCAGAGTCTTTTCAAAACCCGCAGTTTTAGATATACTCTTCTCTAATGAATCCAATTTTGTTTTCAGATTCTCAGACAAAATAATTGTTGATCCCATATGCTCTACTCTGTCAATAGCTTCCAATTTCACAATCTCTTGCTTTTCTAAATGCAACATTTTGTTGTTGAATTTGGCACATTCTGCAAGAGTTGGCATCAAACATATTCCAGATTTTTTCTCAGTAACTTTCTGAAAAATATTCTCAGGCACAACATCTTCGTCTGGATATAAATTTGTCAGTAATCGTGCATGTAAAGCTTCTTTCCCATGCTCGGTCACTTTTCCAATTCTAACATCTTGTAGAATAGTCTTGTAAACTTCATCCTTTGCCTGACGCATATTTTCATGCAGTTCAGCATAATTGAAGTTTAACCATATATTGACGTTGCCAATACTCCCTAAGCACTTCCTGGTATCTTCATGCGTGAGCATTTTGAACACAGGTTGCCCTTTCACTGGTGTCAGCTGCAGAAGATCTCCAAAAACAATGATGTGTTTGCCACCAAATAACACATCATACTCTGTTTTGAGAACTTCTTGCATTCTCAAATGCACAAAGGCAAGCATAACATTGGAAACCATGCTTACTTCGTCAATGATAAGAAGTTTCATTTTCCTCAAGACTCTTGAAACTTCAAAACAAGCATCTCCAGATAGCTTGTGATATTCTAATTTGTTGTCATGCTCCACTGGCAGCATCAGTAAACGATGTAAAGTAATCCCTTTAATGTTATGTGCTGCCAGTCCAGTTGGAGCGGTGACAACACAAGACAGCGATGACTCTGTCCTTTCCTGCAAATAACATGAAATTGCTTTAATAAGGAAACTTTTTCCAGTTCCCGCTTCTCCACTCACGTACAGTCGGACAGGCTTCAACGACGTACATGAGCACTCTTTCTTATCATGACTTAATCCATGATCAATTTGCATGGTAAGTTCGTCATATATTTTCCTCTGCTCAACGTTGAGTTGTCTTTCCAACTCTTCTAAGTTAACCGCATCCTCCTGAGCATGTGCCATGGCTCTTTCCACTTCATTCATAGCAGTGGCAGCTTCATTTTCGATAAGAGGTCCTCCTAGTGGATCCTGACTCAATGAAGCAGAACTCTGACTGTCCTGAGAACTGTCTCTGGCAATCTCGGCTGCAATCGTTGCTTCCTGCTCAATTTCCACATTCAACATTTCTACATATTTGGGAAAAGCAGGACATTCTATGGTCTCCTTGGCAGCATTGAAAGAGTCTTCGTAACAGAGGAAATCTCCAAGCAGTTCCTCTTCTGCACGCCAAGGCTTAAAAAGTTGCAAAAGTGCTAAATAGAAAAACTCCTTTTTTTCAGGAGATTCGCCACTCAATTTTCGATGGTTTATCAAGTGGCATTTTCTTTGCTTGACCAGACATCCCTCACTTCCTATTACAGCATACACTCCTTTCTCAGTATCTTCTTTGATGTTCCTCTTGAATATGTAATTTTGCAGAACCTCATACAGACAAACATTCTCGAGGTGACTGCTTCGATTTGGATAATATGTATCCAACATGTTGCTCTTCAAAATGTCGGTACTGTTTGGCTCCTTTTCCGCCAAATACTCAATTTCCCGCACAGGTTTCAGAACTCGATTACGCGTTGCAGCAAGACCAACACTCGCCCAAACGATACTCCTGGACTTGGCATAGAGACTTGCTGAAGACAACCGGTCAGAACATTCGTAAGCTCCGATTTCTCGATGCGACAACATCTTCAGACTGAAACTGTACAACTTCTTGCTGAGGCTCTTTTCATGGGAAATGTCCTCCCACATATCCTTCAATTCTGTCTTCTCTTTTTTGGTGATGTAAGATGTCACATACCTAGCCACAGCCATACAGTTATCAGCCACAAACTGTATATCCATGTTAGCATTCCACATGGACAAAATCACCGGGTTGTAGTCGTTGATGTACTTAGACTCTTCGTTCCTCTTCAAATTGTATGTGTTTTTAGGTGATTTCTTCATCACATTATGTCGCAGCGAAGACATCAAACTGTTCACTCTTCCTTTAGAAATCACCGATCGTGGAAAGCCGAAACGACATTTGGTGTAGAACTTGTCTTTGTTCCGGAATTTACGACGACAGTACTTTCCACATCGATGGCTTTGGAAACGTAGAACTTTTTCTCTTAGGCTTTTTTTCTCCTTTGCGTTTGGAACAGCACACGTAGAATACTGTTCTATGAAACTCATCACTGAGTCGTCTGCATCCGTTCCAAATTTAGGTGCATCCTTGATCCACAGCAACATATGTATATGAGGAGCACCTCTTGCTTGGTACTCCTTCCTCCAGAAGAAATCCAACACCTCTCCAAGAGGTGGATTCTTCTTATTCATGATGAAAGACATCATACCTTCAAATCTATGATTGAAGTACCTACATACATTGACTGGATCCAAAGAGCACAGTTCTCCGGGTGTCTTGAATTCGATGTTTTCTACGTTAGCATTTGCCTCTCGTAGAAATTCAAGTAAGTCTTCCCAGCCATACTCAGCACAGCTCAAAGTGAGGAACCATGTGGGAGTTCCTAAGTTCCTCAGCATACATTTTAAATCACCATGACGACGGTACCAGTACTCATTAGTACCACGCTGACACGCCATGAGATTAATCAGGTGAGAATCCAAAATGCTGTCTTGGACATTGACTTTATCCATAAAGTCACTTGCCGAGATGTTTTGCATGTGTATACCACTTTTCAAGATGTGGTTCACTGCATATGACAGTCCAGACAGATCGCTTTCAAACAGGAGATGAAACAAATAAGGAATGCATTGTCGAAACCTAGGATCTCCTGCATACAATCGCAAAGTCCGGTATTCAGAAGCAGGAATTTGATGAGGTCGCTCATCATATCTTCCTCCCTGACCTGTTGGAAAAAGCTGTGGGAAACACCGAGCTTCCAAACTTTCCTCCCAAACACTAATGGGACTCCCTTTCGCTTGTTTCATTTGAAACAACTCAATAGCATTCCCCATGACTTCCTTGGAATGCAAAGGATGAACACTATAATGTTCATATATTTCTTCACTAGTACAGGGTTCTACTTTCTCAATTTGACCAGCACACAAATCGCTATCCTCTTCCTCACTTACTTCCTCTTCTGCAACATATACATTTTTATAGTATTTATTATATTTTTTCAAATACAATGTTGCCCTTTTGACTTTCCTAACATCTACTAAATCTTGCCATATTTTCTTATTCTTTGTCGGAACCCCATTAACTAAGATAACCAGAGGTTCCTCTTCCACTTTTTCTACTCCAATTGTGTTAATGTTTTTCTTCAAATCTAGAGGCAAATAAACAACTCTTCCCTTTAATCCTCTCTGTAAATCTGATGGAGGCAATTTCCCTGTCTTTGGCTCCATTCTTACAATAGCCTGAAAGGGATGGATACTTTGAATCAAAATAGATTCATAAGTATTTAAATCCTTCAATTCAGAAGGAATTTCAACCAATTCCAGATTATTATGAACTGCTCTAGCAGGCATCTGGTTTTGATTTAATTTGTTACAACAATAAGTACACACACGTTGATCCAATCCCAAATCAAAACAATTTTCTACCATCAAGTATGTTGTAAAATCCTTCCATTCACTATTATTTTCCCTTTCACTTTTTCCATATAAATCCACTAACTTAGTCTGATTCTTATAATAAGTGCGTCGACAACACACACAAGTGAAATTTGGCCTCTCACTTGATTTCACCTCAAACGTCGCAATTTCCCTCTGGAAATTATCTGTACTGGAAACCTGTACACTATCTTCCACATTACTCTCTTCTTCTTGGTCAATTTCAACATTCTCCTCTTTACTTCCAAAGTAACAAAACTCAATTTCTTCACATATATTTTTCACATCTATTTCAGAACCATGCAAAAGAGCAGCGCATAATTGTTTTAGCATAATTGCTGGACTCTTAGCATAATACAACATTCTAACTAATTTCCTCACTTTATTATGATGCACTGCTAGCATCCTGAAATGATGAAAAACACTCTGGCATACTCTCCTGGAAAGACAAGCCAGTGAATGACCATGCAAACCTATCACTTCTCTCACTCTGCAAGGATCTAATTCTTGCAACAACTTCATTTTCTGCTTCAAACTTTTCTTACTAAATGACCGTATAAAATCACAAAGCAAATTGATGGAATCCTGTCGTACACTGCAAATACTACTACACTTCCAGGTGTACACAGGACCCTTAGGACGTCTCCCTAAAACCTCATTACCTAACACCTCTTCTATCTCTGTTCTCACAAGTTTTTCTTTTTCAACTGGACAACCATCTTTCACTTCATAAGCTCGACCACTGGTGTCAACTGCATGCACCAAATCATTATCCTGGAAATAACTCTCCTCATTAAAAAATGCCTCAGAGCTTGAACTATGCATCCATTCTCCAGAAAAAACTTCACAAAAATTACTACGATTAACTATTCTCTTCCATCTACTATTTCTTTTGAAATCATAAATTACCTTGTTTAGCTTCCTAATTCTATTGATTGTCAAAATAAATAACTTACGTTTAAATTCAAATGCCTGATCAATAACTTTCTCAACTATTTTTTTTCTCTTATAAAAAACCACTTTCTGCTGACCTTTCTTAATATTTTTTAACAAATTCCCAATTATCCTGTTGCGGAACATTCGTTTACGAATATCCCTAAACTGTTGTTTCCTTCTACTTTCATGCATAGAGTTATCTCTTACTCTAGCAGTAACATTTCTCATTGGCCTTTCCTTACCATTTGAATTCGGTCTCCTTTTCTGGAGTGAAACATTTTCTGTAGTAATATTTTTTTTAGTACACATATTTCTTATGACTGTTTTTCGACTCTTACCCGGTGCTTTCTTGGTGACTTGACAAATCTTTTTGTTAGAGGACTGCTGCAATATTCCATGCTCCTGCTGTCTTTGACGTTTTCCAGCCTTTCTTACTCTTTCTTTGCTAGGCATCCTAAAATCTTGAAATAATGTGCAGTTGAATCTGTGGTAAAATATAATAAAAAATGTTATTAACCACTATTACCCAACAGTAAATTAATAACAGTCATCAAAAACTTAACACACTACTTAAGTATATAATATACTGAAGCCTATCTCCAATTTTTCACTGAACAGGACTCATCTCTTCTTAACCTTGGATAAACCTCACCTACTCTGTGTCCCCTGCACATAATTAAATGTAAAGGGACAGATTTATATTAACTAGCACATCCCCAGGGATGCACCAGTTAACGTGCACCGCTGCTCTGCCACCCACGGTGTGCCGCATTTACAATCAGATAGGACAAAGCTACATCAAAACCCTGCGCCTGCTTGAAGCAGGCATAGATCTTGACGCAGGTAGGCTGAAAGCTAAAGCAACAACTAAGTGTCGTGTGCAGAAGTTACAAAAAAGGAAAAATGGCGTTTAAACCAGTAATGAGACCATGCTAACGTAATACAGAGTAAAAATATCCAGGATCTACATCAGTTTGGGGTTCACGAACCTGGCAGGTACAAGGCACTGAGGCTTTCCACCGTGCATGTCTCATCCCAAAACATATGTTGTTTGTGAATGAAACAATTTCCCAGACCAAATGCTTTGGATTGGCTACTTCTAAAAAATTAAACACCCCTACTATCCCGGAGTTAGAGGAATACGAAGGTTGGAGTAATTTTACTCGTTGTCTATTAAAGATTTACAGGCCCTACTCCGTAATTCTTCCTTTAACATTTGCAGTATAAATCCAAAAGGTTGACTGCTTTGGCAACGTGCCTTATCCACGGTTTAATAACGCTGCCTTTTGCTTTATATAAGTTTTCAAATTGTATGAAATATATACCAATAGGTCGTTATTAACCTTTAGGTAGTGGTTTTCTTCATCAAGTCTGGTCGCTTCCATACACATACAGATTTTCAAAGATGATCAAGAACTTTATCTGAATGGAGAGGAATGCACTGAGACGCCAGATCATTCACTAATGTGTAGGCACAGACAGTTACACGGTTCATGCAACAAACACCGACCAAATATGGCTTGCGTGTTGCAAGGCACGCCAGTTCCTGCTATCATCCCCACGTTCAAGTTCTTGGAAAATGGTAGTTATTTGATGCTCAATAATGAAGATTGTTCTGGGTTAATTAAAAGTATTCATTTTATCGTAACAGTAAATGAACGGGTTATTTGCTGCAGAAATGTTCTATTTCCTCCCACACATGAACATAGGGAGTTTTCAATCTGGCCACAAATACCAACCTTGGGAGCACATTTCAACAGCATGGCAAGAATAAGAGCTCTTTTGTCTCAGAGAGAGGTGGCCTTGAGTTCGGCCCGTGAAACTTTCGTGCTTCACATAGCGAACACCCGTACAGAGGTGCAGACCCTTTTAAATACAGATTCGACTTTGCATTTCAGCAAGATTACCCATTCATTTCCATGCAGCAGGAGGCCCATAGGAATGAAGGTGCAATTTGCGATTAGCAATTACCTCATCGCAAATTACGAATTTTTCCGACGGTGCAGGGGTATCTCAAGAACACCCTGCTGCACCCCTGAAAAAAAAATTTGGGGTCATATGGCGCACATAAATTTTGAAAACATTCCTTTACCTCAAAAACGATTTTCAACTCATAATTTGAAAACACTGCACATGGGGAAATGACTTAAAATGTCCTTAAGACACATAAAAGCATTTTTTGATTGCCTTTGCAGCATGTTTCAGTCACCTTTAACATGCCTATGTAACGGAAACATTCAAAATCTAAATTTGCCATGCACAGGTGGGAGCATATTTACAAGCAATTTGCTCCACAGACAAACTTCTTACATTGAAATGGGAAAGACTCTCAATTACCTTATAAAGAAGCAGACACCATTATGTCCTTCTCATCAATATTAAAACCATTGCTTTTTCTCAAAAACGATTTACAAGTCATAATTTGAAAACACTCCACAGCTCCTATGCACATAAAAGCCCTGTCAGTACTAATACTTCACATTTTCTCCAATTACAATTTCTCAAACAAACAAAATCTATTTGTGAAACACTTGAGACAAAGCAACATTTGAAAAACACAACTTTCTTCATAATTTTCTCCTTAAAGCACACTATTTTCTATCTAAATTAAAGAAATTTTTTCTCACCTTAGCAAGTACTTTGAGTTTCAAAACAGTCTCAGAAACACACCAATTTGTCTTCAGCAGAGCAAAAGGTATGCACTCCAGAGTCTGCAGCTATCAAAAGCACAGAAATGCTGTAATTCCTCACACAGATCTCTCATGTCACCCAATCAAAACTCTTCCCTCACTTTTTTTCAAAGCAAAACCCTTCCCCCCTCTGCCCCCTCTCTGCTTTTTCTGCATAGCAACCACCTCTTGCAAGACCTCTCACACAACAATGTTGCAATTGAACTCTGAACTCTCAGTGCACCTGCATATCCAAAGCATTCTTTCATTTAATGATTTTTTCTTCGCCACTCAAAATACATCTTTCAACGAACTCATCCATGCACACTAACTTTCTGTTTTCAGCAATCAAAATCCACCAATCACTCTTACTGCTTCATTAACACAGAAACTCCTCAGTTTTTTTCATTTTACACTCTCATTTTTTCAACTGCCATTTCATTGCCACACTTCATCTGACTGCAGGAGAACCTTCTCTCGCCATGTTTTCTGTCTGGATTGTTGGACATAGCTACATCTATTGGGCTCAAAGGTACGCTGAAAACAGGAATTTACCTAACCTCAATTTACAAGATGTGGAAATTAAGTGGTTTGGCCACAGAGGATTAAAATGTCACCAATTGATACCATTGGTGAAAACCTTTATGCATTTGCCAAAACCTGACCTGTTAATTGTGCACTGTGGAGGTAATGATTTGGGCACTTTGACTGGGGTAGGTCTGGAAATGCTTTTAAAGGACACCTTTGAGCAATTGATGGCACTTTTTCCTCAGACTGCCTTGGTATATTCAAATATATGCCAAAGACAGAAATGGAGGTGGTCGAACCAATTTTGTCCACAAATTGAGAAATCGAGGAAGCATGTAAACAAATCTGTTTCAGCTTACATGAGAGACCATGGAATGGGCTCCCTGTACAACAATAACTTGCGTTACTACATGCAAGATATCTACAGAGGAGATGGAGTTCACTTCTCAGATGAGGGCAACAGAGTTTTCACTCTGAATTTAAGAATGTGCATTGGTACCTACTTATAAGTACCTAAATGTACCATAAACCCAAAAGCTCTTCTCAGAGCTACCCTACATCTGATCACTCACAATTATTATTGTACTCTAACTTTTTTCACTAATTTTCAAGAAAGTACGCTCCCCAGAACGCTTCCCGGTTCGCGAACCGAGCGCACTCCACGCAAAAAAACTAAAAAAACGGTATATATTTTTTTGCCCTGCGAGAACCTTTCAAAGCCTCCACATCAAACCTAGGGGGTCAGGGACGATCTACTATGCCCCCTTATGGTCATTTGCCCCTTCGCTTTGGCCTCCTCTTGTCTCTCGATCCTACCGAGAGACAAGATGGCGGCCGCTACGGACTGTTTGGAATGTTTACAGACGCCGAAAAACCAATCAGCTTCGCAAACCTCCGTAACGCGAAAAGTACGCGAAGCGGAGCGCTGTTACAGATATATATCTTTTTTTGAACGTTAATTTCTCAAAATCCACTGGAGCACATATATTGAGACCTAGCAAAGGCACATCGGGCTACCAGTCCCTACAATTTTGCCAAGTTTCGTGCAAATCCATTCAGCCGTTCGATTATTATTATTATTTTTTTTTTTGCCCCGCGGGGCCCTTTTAAAACCTCCACATCAAACCTAGGGGGTCAGCGAGGATCTACTATTCCCCCTTATGGTCATTTGCCCCTTCGCTTTCGCCTCCTCTTGTCTCTCGATCCTACCGAGAGACAAGATGGCGGCCGCTACGGACTGTTTGGAATGTTGACAGACGCCGGAGAACCAATCAGCTTCGCTTCACAAAGCTCCGTTGCGCGAAAAGTCCGCGAACCAGACCGCTGCCTGGTCCGCGCTTACAGATATATATCTTTTTTTAAACGTTAATTTCTCAAAATCCACTGGAGCACATATATTGAGACCTACAAAAGGCACATCGGGCTACCAGTCCCTACAATTTTGCCAAGTTTCGTGCAAATCCATTCAGCCGTTCGGGCTAAAAGTGAGGCCAACCGCCCTATGGAAATTAACATGGGAAAAACGCGTTTTGGGACCCCCCTTTTTTCTCGGCCCCCCCTTGACGAACCCCCCCCAAATTTTCAAAGGCTGCTCAGAAACAAAATGTGCCATTTTCCTGAAAATTTCAGCCAATTCCGTCCACAAACGCCAAAGTTATTAGACATAGAATTTTCAAAAAACCCATAGAGAAAAAATCCTAACTATATATACCTACTGGCGACCGCCAGTAGGTAATATATATATATATATATATATATATATATATATATATTCATTTAGCGTGCAAGCAGCCGCCGCACCTCGCTATAACCCCTCCTCTTGGTAACAGCGGTCCGTACCGGGCAGCGAGCCCAATAACTCCAGAACAGTCACACCTTCGTACTCTGCATTGAAAGTACAAACAACATATAGTTATGGTCACATGTGACCATAACTATATGTTGTTTGCACCAATTACCTTTCACTGACTCGTGACCAAGGGGAGGAGCCCCGAAACGCGTCGGAGTGATTATGTCTGCTGCCACTTATGCGGAATAAATGAACTTTTGAAACTACGCTTGCTGGAGTCCGTACTTCATACTGTACTTTCAATGCAGAGTACGAAGGTGTGACTGTTCTGGGGATATATATATATATATAAAAATATATATACATTATATAGGTATTTTACATTCTTCATAAGGTACAAAGAGAGGCAGAACAACCTAAAATATATACTGAAAAACTGCAGGTGGTGCATGAACAGTGGTGCCTAAGAACTAGATAAGAAAAGCAAAGCTGATAATACATTAGTATAAATATTTTCTTGTTTCTTTCATATCCCTTTAAGAAAATAAATGCCATTTTGTAAAATGATGATTTAACACTATAACTGAACTGTAGAACCTGACATTTTCATGAAATGTTCTGTTTGCATCTAAATGTATTTCTTTCCTTCCTCACATCATGTGACTTTATTATATTTTAGATTCTTTCCAATGTCATATGCTTATAATGAAGACGTATATTAATTAAAGAAATGCTCAATGTAGATTTAAACTCCATAATCTAACCAGTAAAGGCTAGATATCAATGTTTCATTTCATAGAGAAAAGGCTGCCGGAAGGTCGAGCCACAAAGGGGCTCCCAGGCAAGGGATCATCTTTTGATTAAATATCCCTCTGTTAGACTGTAAGCTGCTTACCTGTGGTGCCTGTCGATGTGATGCTGTCTAGTTGGTAGATCTGTGCACCCGAAGTAGCCTTTACCACGTAGTGACTTCTCCGGACTGGTGGGTCTCCCTCCCTTTAATGATTTGAGAGACGGGGGTGTCCTCGATGACTCGACAAGCTTTGCTCCTAGATGGAACCTCCATTGACCTATCAAAAGTGAATTACACCTTCCCTCATGAGTTTTGACTTTCGCTGGTGCCCCTCTCCAGGGGATTTGTTAACTTTTTATCTTAGGGGTGAGCGATCCACCGTCTACCGGATTCCTGTTTCGAGTCTAGGTGCCTGTCTAGGGTCCGGCGCCATACTCTGGATCGCATTGCTCTCCAGCTTGGAGGGCCACCTCTGTGCAACTTGAGTTCACATGCCCTGATGAAGCCCGTAGCTCTCCAGCCGGCCCCCACTGAGCTACCAACATTTCACACGTCCAGGCGTCCTAGCAAGTTGTTTCCTCATGGGCTGCTTGCCTGGGCTTGTCATCCGAACCGAATCTCCTCAGCCCTGTTGGTCCCACATAGCAACCTTGCACTTATCGACATCATCCATCAGCGAGAAGTGGGTGTCTTGCTTGAGCTTGCAGAATCATCTGAGTCTGTAGAACGGAGGTTTTTTGGCTATGCTGTAATTTCAACACAACCTGCTGCCCTATGACCTGACACCCCAACAGCTGTGGCACTCCCACTTGCCTGCTTGGGGTTGCTTCTATTTCACCAGCCCAAGGATTTGATCAGCATCCTGTGGCTTTGGTATGTTAGTTCCTTTGATTTTTCTGAATTTTCTGTTAATGTCTATTGAGTGAATTTTTTGATATTTTTGGACACTGTTTCTCTGATGGATGTAGTGACTATCGCTTCGATGTTCCATACGTTTTTGCTCCAATTTGGAGGGTCCTTTTTTACAAACTTATACTTGCAGTCTACTCAAGATAGAGGCCAGAACAAGCTGACAGAAAGAAACATATGACTAGTTGTACAATCAGCCAGTTCATGAAAGGAATGGAAAGTAGGAATTTTCCCCTGTAACAATTTGTAGGAGACATTTTTGAATGGTGCATCTGTTTTAAGTCTTTGCTCTGTTAAGTTTAGAGCATTTTGTTTCAACAAAAAGGCTGGGTATCTCTATAATGTGTCTGTAGGCATTACAGTCTCTAACCTACACATTATATCTTGTTGTTAACATCTCCACTATGACGCCTATTTTCACTTTGTCCAAAGCTAACCTGATGTCTCAAGTGGTTCTTAATTCATTTATGATTGTTTACCCCATAACATATTGAAAAAAGCTGCCAAGAGCTTCACAACCTTCTCAAAAGGTTCCCGGACCTGCTAGTATCTGATGCCCATTTCTGCTCCTCAAAGGGTGTTGTGATTAATGACCTAATCTTCTTCACTAACAAAAGTGCCCAGTGGTGACAGGTCTTAACTTCAATGCTTGGATCCAAACCCATGAGGAAAACACCTCATGGTTTTCAAGTAACAATACTTCCATCACCATATCTCAATGCAGATCTTACCATATCCCTTTATAACAATAGAATCATCCTCATATAAGCATCTGACAGTAATCTTAATCAGTTTGACAGAACCTTAACAAGGCTTGTAAATTAGCTTGACAATACTGATCAGAATACCTCACCGAATCATAGTCCCCCCTCAGCATCGAATCTTCATGACACATCTTCTACCACCTACTCGATTTCTCCCCCACCTCATCTTTCCCAGCCTAACCAGCTCCCTGACAATCATGAGAAAATAATTGATGTTGAACCTGGTCCTGACTTATCGAAGATAGCCTGCCCAAGCTCCAATTTGGGGGCTCTGCCTCCTCGCCTCACTCTTGACAATGAAACACAATGCTCATCCCCCGGGTGATTGCAACTATACTAACCGGGGGAACCCTAGCTCTACTAACTACCTTTCCACTACCCCTCCTGCACCCCAAAGATGGACACACCCTTCCACCATTCCACCTTGTCCACAGGTGCTCAACTCCCCTCAACTCAAGAGTCTTACATAGGAAGCAAATAGGTTTACTTCTCGTACCCCTCACTCATTCTCATCCTCCAGTATACCATCCTCTAGCACGCAATTACAGGGCTCCTCCCCTTCTGCGTTCCTCCCCACTTATCAGGAACTGCAACTGCCCTCCATTACCCCCTTCCCCGAGTGGCCCCATTTACTATCCATCCCTAGTACTGCATCACACACTGCTAACTTGCCCTCCATTGAGAATAAACTGGCTGACCTCAAGCATGATCTCCAACTAGTTAAAGATAATCTGCAGAACCTATTGCACACCTTGCTGAAGTTGGAAACATTTTGGAAGATCAATTCAAGCCTTGTGTGAATCAATCCTGTCCTCTGGCAAAAGATATGTAATGCAGGAGAGAAACCTCATCCAGGAAAAATCTGTTCTGTTCTCTTGTGAAAACAAGGCATAATCTTAATCACCACTCCAGGCTTCTTAGGTGTACTAACCTTCGGTCGGATGATGACATCCGCCCCCTTCTTCCATCTTACAATGGCTCTAAAAGCAACTCTCTCCCCTCACCACTGCATTATCCAAACTATTCCCTCCAACCCGTTTAGAGAATCTAGTGTCAATCCCAGAGCTGTGAACAAGGATAGCCTCGTCCATATCCACACATTACACCTGGAAGTGGCGGTTAAATAGATGCTCCTTAACTGCAGATCAGCGGTCAAACCCGCAGCTGATATTGCAGACCTCATTCTCACACACAAACTGGACATCATGATCCTAACTGAAACCTAGCTTAATGACTCCTCCTCCCCAATTTTGGATATCCTAGTACCTCCTGAATAGGACATCATTAGACTGGATAGATCTGTTAAAGTTGGGGGTGGCATTGCTTGTATCTATTGCCCCAGTCTAACCCTGAGACTCGTACAAACGGTGCTGATGTCTTCCTACGAGCACCTAGTCATTGAAATCTGGAACAATGACAAGATAGTTTGATTGCTCCACACGAAATACCATCCCCCAGGGGACAATATTCTCGTTATTAAACAAATTATGGTATCCATAGCTTCAAACTCGGACCAACCATATCTCCCTTGGGGATTTCAACTTGCACGGAAATGACTCATCTGATCTCTAACTGTGCGCCTTCAAGGCCTTCCTCTCCAACCTAAACTTCTCCCAGGTCTGCAATGAACCCACACACAACATGGGCTCCACCCTTGATTTAATCATAGCAAAATAGAACTTGATACAACTTGAAAGCATATCATCATGTGACTGGTCAGATCACTACATAATCTCTTTTTGCATCTTGGTAAGGATTCTGTTGTGACAAGGTCAACCGCATAAGACTAAACAGTGGATGTGTAATCTAAGTGACATTAACATAAATGGCCTAACATTTATTAAAAATAACCAACTTTCTCCACCACCTAACATGACCGATCTGGACAACCTCACTGATCACTACATCCATACCATGACAAATATATTTGACACTGTTGCCCCAAAGCAACTCAAAAGGATGCTGATCAAACAGTCCAGACCCTGGTTCAACGACCTTCTAAATCAGGAAAAATGCAAACGAAGGCTCGCAGAGAGATCATGGAGGAACCCTCCTTCCATAACAAACCTCAAACAGTTGAGGTTGACTAGAAGCTCTTACAACAAACACATCAGTAGTATGGAAGCAGAACACTTTAAGTCTCAGCTTGACAATGCCTAAAACAGACCCAAAAAACATTTTGAAATCATGAAACAACAAATTAACCACTCAACCAACCAACTATCTTGCCCCACGATATCACTCCCTAGTGATAAGGATTTCTCTGCACACTTTATCAAAAAGGCGAGAAGGATTGAACTTGAACTGAATCTATTGTGACAAAAACCGCATCATCAGACCCAGCCCATTTCTTCATCAGGGCAAACTTCTGAGAGTGCCCAGACCTCCTACTCCATAGATCAGCCTCCAAAAAATATGCATCGTGGAATACCTTTATACTACCAGACGATGTTGAGCCTCTGAGAACTATAGCTTCACTAAAACCCTAAAACCGTTTAATTGATCCTTTGCTTGCCAAAGTCTTCAGTGAGCTTAGATTTGCCATTCCCCCTTTCTGGTCCTTGATTATCCATGGATCACTAGTACAGTGTAGGATTCCTGATTGCCTAAAGTCACACCAATACCTAAATAGCTTAATGCAGACCCTACCAATTTCCGACCAATTTCCAATATCATGACTCTAGCCAAACCTCTTGAGAAAGTCGTACACAAAAAACTATGCAATCACATCAAAATACCAATTGGGTTTTAGAGCAGGTCATAACACTGAAACTGCTCTTACTCACATTGTTGATGATGCCCTGAGACTGATGGACTGAAATGAACCATGCCTACTTAGTTTTCTGGATCTGTCCTCAGAATATGACACTGTCAAACACGAAAACCTGATTAATCTTCCTGAAAAAAGGATTGGTTTGCCTCGTTCCTACATAATAGAACGCAAGGAATCAAAGTTGCCCATTCCCTTGCTAACAGTACACCAGTCTCAATTGGAGTACCTCGAGGTTCCACATTCTCTCCCACACTTTTCATCTTGTCCCTCACCGATATTCTGAAGCGTTAAAACATACAATACCACATGTCTGCTGATTACACCAAACTGTATATGAAAATTGCCTCACCGGATGACATCAAAACTCTGAACAATGTACTTCTGAAAACTCAACAATGGTAAGCTCACAATTACCTTTTGATAAATACTCTCAAAATGGAATAACTCTTGATTGTGCCCCACAACCACTCGACACCCACCCAAGACTGACTCAAACAACGTATGGCTCTCATTTGCGATCCACATGTTGTTGACTCATCAAGATTGTTAGGCATAACTGTGGACAAATACTTGAATATGCAAGAACACATCAGTGCAACAACTAGGGTAGCTAATCACACTTAGGAAAATCCAGCTGTTCCTGCCTCCTGAAGACTTCCAACTAGCAGTCCAATCACTAGTTATCTCCAGACTGGAATAGGGAATTGTGACCCTGGCAGAGTTGCCCAAAGCTAGACTGGCCCCTTAAGAGCTACTCTGAACTCTGCTGCCAGACTCATCACAGGTGCAAGAAAATATGTTCACATCACACCTGACCTAGTACAGCTCAATTGGCTATCCCTGGATGCTAGGATTCGGTTCAAGATTGCTTGCCTGATGCACAAGGCTCTCCATTACCACACTCGCGTTTACCTGGCAAAAAACTCAAACTTTCTGGTCTGAATCAGGACCTTAGAAGCTCTAACACTCTCTTGCTAAAACCTCACACATTTTTAGAGAAAATAACCTACAACCTTCTCCGGTCTTACCCCCAGAATTTGGACACCTTTTCTCCGGAAATCAGATTGAACCCTTCGTCCTACTCATTCAAGAAACAAGTCAAATGGTTAATACTGAATAACCAGTTGCAACAATCGACCTGAAAACTCAATGACCACTTTTGTTATTTGTCTACAACATGGATCTCTCATGAAATTTGGCAATGTTGTCACTTTACAGGTAATACAGGTTTGATTAGCTCTTTTTGTACATGTGCCTGTTAACTTGCCTTATGTTTATTATGTACGCTTTTCTTGCCAATCTTATCTGCTTCTTTGTACAGCGCTCTGATACTCTTATGGGTCATGTTTGGGCTATATAAAACTTTTCAGATGAATAAATATAGAGCAGACCATTGTTTCACGATGTGACACTGAGCTGCTAACAAAGTAGGCTTACAAAAGGTTCTCATGAGAACCTTCCTAGATGTACCTTTTTATAATACGCTGTAGCCATGTTCAAATAACTATATGGTGACATTGACATTTACCATGGGAATCGAGGGAGAAGGTGACGTACCATCCGAAGATTCTTCCTCATTGGCTATAGATGACATAACCACCTGTTTTTGCGCACATGTTTTGTGTTTTCCATATAATATGTGTTCCTAGGTAGAGAGTTAAGTCATTCTATGCACCTCTACCCTGCCATGTACCTTAGCACTTTGTTGTGCTAACCTGAATTGCCATAAGCTACTGCTAACAGTGATTTCTTTGTTTTCCTTATGATTTGTGAGGTAACGTTCTAACTTATGCTGATCATAGCTACTGCTGTGATTAATACCTTTTTTAACGGTTGCTACTGCAGCTGTTTGGAACTGGGTTGAGTTTTCAGAACTACTCTTTATGAGGAGTACAAACTTTTCATAGCTATCAGCCTTTTCCTCTAAAAATATCACTTTCCGTAAGGAACTCTTTATGGGTTCTTGCCTAGAATAGGTTAGGCTCATTAGATTAGGGTAGTGACTTATTCTTTATGGAACACGCTGTAATTTTGTAAGCTTGTTCTAACCAAATGTTGTCAAAAAATGTATATCTTTTACTAACCTGAATAAAAAATACTGATTACTATCGTAAAGAGAAAATAATGTTAAAAAAATTTCACCAACTCTCTCATTATTGACTGAATATCTAATGTTGAAAATGGTGTTTACTTTAGAGATATGTTTTGGTTGTGCTCCATTTTAATATGGAGGCAAATATTCATTGATCCAAATAGGCATGGAAATTGGAAGTTCGCTTAGTGAGTTTGAAGTGGAGTTACTTATAACATTTTTATGAGATTATTGCCCTTGCATCTGCAAAGTTGCAAATCAGCAGGTTTCTGGTCTTACCTAGAAATGTTTTGTGAATTCCTGAAATGGGTACATCTACAGCCGTGGAAGATTGTGGATACCTGTGTTACATTTACAAATTTATTTGTGTTTGAGGTTCACTCTCCACTCTTCAATCAGAATCTGTTATATAGCAGGATAATTAAAAAATCCAGAATGTATACCGGTCTTTAAAGTTCTTAGCGTCCTCTGACTGGAATACCTTGCCTCTTTATCTTCACCTGACCTCGAATCTGCTATCTTTGCAGAAGATGTTGAAAACCTGGTGGTTACAACTTTAATGGCTCTGTAGTATATGGAGTTTGTGTAAATGAGTCCTTGATCCAGGGGATGATGATGACACACTTTGTAAATACTATATATCGATAAATAACTGTTCCTATTTTTTTATAATGTAGGCCATGTACGAACGCTAGTATTAGTGCTGCTACTAGTACAGGACACTTCAATATAAAAGAGAGCCAAATAGCACAGTTCTTACAAAAATAACCTACTGGTTCAAATTAGCAGATGGAAAAATATAGGACAATACAGTGCTTCATGCCATCAGGCTTCAGAAATTGAATGGTGTTGAGTTTTGATATGTTCTTTATTTTTCCATGATTACCGCCTTCTTATGTTGAAAGCTAACTACTGTGGCAATCATTATGGTCTGACTTAACTGCACATTTGTCACCGGACAATTATGTGAAACTTCCTGGAGAGGGGGTTTGGCTCTGCCCACATGTTGGGAGCCACAAGTACTTGTTTTGATCAGACAGAAGTTGTGGGCTTCAACAAAAAAGTGCTTGTCCGCCATATAGCTGTGATCAGTTCATTTATTTGTCCAGTTGCCTTAGCTTGAACCCTTAGGAGCACACTCATAACATTGTAATGTTATTGACGTGTCTTAGATAACTAGAAAATTTAGGTTTTTTTCTCTGGCAGCAGCACAGATGGAAGGAAGGCACTCATTAACCAACATACATTTCTAGGTCTGGCTTGCTAGTGAAGCTGTCACCTGACCTTTTAACCTGCACCAACAAAATTCTACAGTTTTTTGCTTCCCCACAAAAAAAATGTGTTTATTGGTCATGTCGCTCCAGTGGCCTTGTTTGGGTTTTTTCATTTGCTGAACTGCGAAATAAGATAGAAGTACTTAAATCAAAGCATTTTAAATAAAGCAAAACCACTTGATAGTCATTCACATCAGGAAACAGATTTTCTTTAATCCTTATGTTTGCTTTGACGGTGAGAAGCCGGTCATGTTTGGTATTGTTTCTAAATTAGTTTAGATTGCTTTTATCTAAAACTGACCACCATAGATAGTTTGTCGTGACTACAGATTAAATTACTTGTGTATGCTAACATATTTAGGGGCTTCCAAGACAAACCAGTATGAAGTTGAATAGAATCACTGAGGCGTACTTGACAGCCTAGCTTAACAAATCACTGGGAAATATGCACGTCGCTGTTTTCACTTGTTATGAAAAATGCAGCAGACAATTATGCAAAGCATGTGTGTTTTAAGAATTGTGTTCCTCTTTAATACACTAATTTATATATATGTGAGTGTGTCTGAGTGTATATACATATATATATTTACTGAAAAAAACTTAGGTTTCAGGGGAGTTATAGTTAGTTGGACATTTCACTCGTACAAAACTATAGAAATTCCCCCTTTATAGTTAGTTCACTTAACTATAACTCGGCCCCCGCAATGCACTGCTATTGACGTCACATATTACATCACTCATGACATGGTCTATGACATCACTGATGACATCTCAAATGACATCACTGATGACATCATCCAGTGAATGTGTGTTTTTGTGAAATTTAAATATGTTTTATATATGTATATGTTGAGGTCGATGGAAGAATAAGTGGGTATGTAAGTGTCTAAATGGATGATTTTGTTTCTGTGAAACTGATTGTATAACTTACTGATTAAGTGTATCTTAGTGAATACATGGGTTAGTGAGTAATCTTTAAATGTGTAAATATCTGTATCAGTCTCTCAGCATGGGTTGGTGAGTAGCTACATGTGTGTCTATATGGGTTATGAGTTGTGTTTTTGAGTATCAGTATGAGTGTCTGAGTGTCTGTGTGGTTCGTTGGGGGTATTACTTTGTGCATATATGCATGAATGAGTGAGTCACTGTTTGTATGTGTTGAAAACAGCCTGTGTGCAGGACTGCATGGGTGGATGAGTGTGTATATGGGTATGTTTGTGATTGAATGACTGTCTCAGTAGTGTCTTTATGAGTAACTACATATGTTTTAAACTAGTATATGTGAGTATTGGCGCATGTAAGTGAGTATATGTGAGCGTGAGAGATTGGAAGAGTACCATATAAATGAGTATGTGTTTCTATAAGTGATTGTTTAAGAGAGTAAGTATGTGTTAGTTTCTGTAGAAGTAAGTGCGCTGGTGTGTGTATAACTGTATATGCAAGTAAATGGATGGTTGATACTTTTTTTGCATGTGTGCCTATGTGTGTGAGTAGCTCTATGGATGAGTGGCGGTGTGTACGTGTATGTATGGGTGTATGAGTACATATGATGAGTGAGTGCATGTCTGAGTAACTGTATAGGACTTTTGGTGAATGAGTAGATGTGTGTGTAGATCTTGGAATTAGTGAATGGGTATGTTGTAACTGGTATTGGTGTGTCCATTGTTTTGAAAATGGTATTTTGTATTTTTGTGTATCAAAGGTTATATTAGGGTGAGAGGAGGTCTACCACTCTATCACAAGGATGATGTAATCAGTGATGTCATCAGTGATGTCATGAGTGGTGTCACTGACCATGTCATGAGTGATGTCATATGTGACGTCATCAGCAGTGTATTGCGGGGGCGCGAGTTATAGTTAGCTGAACTAACAATAACGAGGGAATTTCTACGGTTGAGTGAAATGTCCAACTAACTATGACGCATCTGAAACCTATGGTTTTTCAGTGAATTCCTAAGGTCTTTTTAAACGCTAACTAGCAGCCCGCCCCGACCTTGTCCGGGAGCAATCAGGCTTCCCCGACCCCCGCCCGCCCCGACATAGCAGCCCGTCCCGAAATGAGTGTTCAGGGCCCCCGCCCGCCCCAGCCACCGCCCGCCCGCCCCGGCCTTGTGCAGAAGCCCGGCCCCCGCCCGCCCCGACATTGTCAAGCAGCCCCATCCCCCGCCTGCCCCATCCCCCGCCTGCCCGGAGCCTTACCTCAGCTGCCGCTCCACCCCCGCGCTCCTCATTTCACCGCTCCGCCGCTCCTCGCCGCTTACCGCTCCTCCCGCCTGTCCGCCGGTCCTCACCGCCATTCCACCGTTCATCACCGCTCCTCCCCCGCGCCATGTCCGCCGCTCCTCCTCGCGTTCCTGGACGCTGCTCCTTCCTGCGCTTCTGACGTCAGCATGCAGGTCGGGCCGGGGCTACTTCGAAGGGACTACTTTTTTTTTATGTTAATTTTTTAAATAACGCATATTTTTATTCTTTATATATCCTATGTCCATCTACACACCCTGACGATTACAATGATGTATCGGGTGTGTGGATTGGTGCTGTGGTTCCCGAGTTTACCCGCCTCAAAGGTGCAAAGTTCTTCCTTTATAATAGTAGTATAGATTTCTAACTATAACACACCTGAAACCTATGTTTTTATCAGTGAATTTCAAAGGTTTTTCAAATGCTAGTTTCTAACTATGCCTGCAGAGGTAACACATGTGAAGAAAGAAGAAAAAACAAACCGAAAGAAGCAAAAGAAATGCAGAAATAAGCAACATAAGTCCACAAAGACAAAGAAAAGTACAGGAAGAAGCAAGACATGTGCAGAAAGAACCAACAGAGGAGCAGAGAGAGGCTTTGTTGCAAAATCATCCTGTGCCCACAACTTTTTCAGACAGATACTGGTGGTAACTGACTCTGACTAACCAGGCCTAGATCCAGTTCTATGGTAAAAGAGACTTAGAAGACAGTAAAAACACCTACATACACTAGGGAACACTATGCGTTGGTGTACCCCTATGATTAGCATGCCCTCCTATGTAAGGCCCTAGTACATAATAGGGCAGGGGGATTAAAACTACCTCTTAAAATGATCTACAAGGGAGGGGGGCCTGAAATGACATGTGTGAAAACACACCCTGTGGCTGTTTTAAGTTGGAAAGGAATAGAATAGGAATTTATATAGCGTGAAACTGCCACCCTACGGGTATCCTGGCCCTTGGATCAGAGAATAGACATCAAAAAGTAGAATCAGTTGTCAGTAAAAGGAAACTAAGAAGCGTTCCTTGGAAAAAGCCAGGTTTTCAGACTCTTCTTAAAACCGGTCAATGAGATCTCCTGTCTAAGATTTAGAGGCAGTTCATTCCAGATGCCTGAGACAATTACTCAGAAAGCTCTGCCCCCCTTCCGGGATCTCTTGAATCTGGTGTTTGTGATCAGATTGGTGTTTGACGAACGGATCTGCCTCCTTGGGTTATACCAGGTGAACATTTCTTGCAAAGGGATATGACCCAGGCCATGTACTGCCCTGTATACAATGCAGAGAGATTTAAAACACATTCTCTCCCCAATGGGCAGCCAATGAAGATCTCTTAACACCAGTGCCGTAGAAGACCTGCGTTGTCCATTTAGCGCCAACTTTGCTGCCATTGCCTGTTCTCTCTGCAACCCCTGCACAATATATTATGGTGCTCCCAGATACAGGGAGTTGCAGTAGTCCAACCTGCTCAATATTACACTTCTCACTACAAGCGGTCAGGTGTTTTCAGGGAGTAGGGGAAGGATCTTTCGTAATACTCATAGCAAAGAAAGGCACACACTGGCTGTTTTGTTGGCTTGTATGTCCATTTGGAGATTTTCATCTACCATAACTCCCAGGTTGCACACCACTTTGGCCGAGACCAGAGATTCATCCTCAGGTGTGAGTTTGAAGGCAGGTGTCGAGACAATCTGGTCGCAGGACAGTACACCACCTCCGTTTTTCCCCCATTAAACTTTAGGGAGTTTTTCCTGAGCCAACCCACAGTTTGACACATGCACTCCTGAAAGGTATCCATAGATACTCCTTGTTTCCCCTCCAGGGAGAATACCAATTGAGTGTCATCTGCATAGTTGACCAGGTCTACCCCGTAGGATTTAATAATGGAGAATAGAGGACGTAGATAGATATTGAAAAGGATTGGGCTTATTGCCGAGCCCTGTGGCACACCGTGATGTACTGGGGACGTGTCAGAGATAAACGGCGTTAAAGATGCAACCTGTTGCCACTGCAGGGCCCACCCTTTAATTCCTATGCTTTCCAATCTCTCAACCAACACGGTATGGCTTACCGTGTCAAATGCGGCTGACATGTCCAATAGTACTAGGACAGAGGAATTCCCATTGTCAGCACGCATTTGCAGATTATCCATTACCATTGCCAGTTCAGTCTCAGTCCCGTGTCCCGGGCGGAAGCCATTTTGGTCCCTGTCCAGAAAGGTTATCGTCAAGTTAGCACGATAGACTTTTGCTGACTGCCTTCTCCAAGATTTTAACCGGGTAGGGCAGTAAGGAAATATGTCTAAAACTCGTTGGATCAGTAGGGTCCAGAGATGGGTTTTTAAGCAGAGGACTTACTACTGCTTGCTTCCATGCCTCCGGTACCACACCTTCCTCCAGTGACTGGCAGCAGATCTTCCATAGCCAAGGAAAGGTTTCTTCACCCAAGATTTTCCAGATTTTGGGCCAGATGTAGGTAATTCCGATTTACCTACTCTTAAATACCGAATCATACCGATTCGGTATTTAGGAGTAGGTAAATTGGAAGTAGGCAGATGTAGGTAATTTTTCTTTTACAATTACCGATTCTGTAAGATTCGGTATTTACTGATTCGGTAAATACCGAATCGGTATTTCCCATTGATTCCTATGGGCCTTGAAGCCCTTAGGAATCAATGGGAAATACCGATTTGGTATTTGCCGAATCGGTAAATACCGAATCCTGGCAGGGGTAACGGGGTGTCACTTTGACACCCTGGAGCACCCCAATTGCAGGCTTGTGTGCCATGTGGCACACAGACATGCCCTAAGGGCATGTCTGTGTGTCACATGGTATAGGTGTACATGCACAGATGTGCATGTAAACTGGAATTCGATATTTTACCACCCAATAGGATTGGGAGGTAAATACCGACTCCTAAAGGGCCTGTGGCACTCTTTGAAGTGCCACCTACATATTGATTTGCAGAATCGGTATATTTACCGATTCGGTATTTTACCGATTCTGTAAATTTACCGAATCAGTAAATGTACCGATACTGTAAATAAAATGCCCCCTACATCTCCATTTGCAAATACCGGTCGGTAACGGCCGAAATCGGCCGTTACCGACCGGTATTTGCCGACCTACATCTGGCCCTTTATGAGGAAAAGGATCTGGTGGGGAACCCGAGGACACACTTAGAGCAAGCTGGTTGAAAGAGTCCTCTGAGGGGGCATGGAAAATGTCCAGGGAGGTGGCTGTCTGGGATTCTATATCAGGCTTCCAGGCTGAGTCAGCCGGGCCATCAGATTGTAGTTTTTCAACAATGTTGGTTCTTTTGTCCTCAAAAAAAGAGGCAATCTCGTCGCAGAGTTTCTGCGATGCAACTACCTTGTTACTTAAACAAGCTGGACTGGATAAATCCCTGAAAATATTAAAGAGCGCTTTTGTACTCTTGGGGGTTTGCAAAATAGATTTAGCATAAAAGTCTGCTTTAGCCCTAGCAATGTATTATTAGTCTGTACCAGTTTCAGCGCTTTCTTGTCAAATTCCAGAGAGGCCCTCCTCCATTTTCTCTCGGCCTTTTTACATGCTGCCCGTGACTGTTTTAATTTATCATTATAGCACTGAGCAGAGATTTTTTTCCTGTTTTAAGGCGCTTTATCGGGACCACTGAGTCAAGAGTTTCCGCCACAGCATTACAGTAGGTCTGGTAGTTTTTATCTACTGAGGTGGAGGAAGTAAATAAAATCTGGTCCTGAAAGGACAGTTGATTCTTGTTTTTTACCAGCTTAGTTCATTCTCTTCCTTTTCGGAAAGTTGACGGCTGGTTGTTTTTGACCTCTGAGCTAGGTATCTTAATAAAAAAGTGAACTAAAAAATGATTAGTCCAGCTTTGAGGCAAAATGTCAACCACCTCCGTCTCTGCCTGTTTCGCAAACAGGAGGTCCAAGACATGTCCTCCTAGATGGGTTGGTTGTATTACCATTTGACGAATACCAAGATTCTCACAAGTGTGCCTTAGAACCCTCAGATGTTTATCTAGGCTGCCACTATCCCATGTACCAATTTGCACCAGTGATCCAGGTTTCCATTAAAAAAAAGACGTCCAACTCCATGTTTTCTAACATGGTGGACACCTCTTCGTAGAGTTTCCCCAAAGATCTGCAGTTAATCATTCCACAATTGAGAGTATTCCAGCATTGACCCACACAGATGGATGATGGACGAATTCCCCCTTTGTCCCTCTTACCTATGGTGAGTAGCTGTTCCCTGGTGTAACCTATTCTTTCTTGGTTTAGGCTGCAACAGGCAGCGTGGCCGGCGCTGTGCGCAGCCGGTGAGCGGACGGGCGCAGACGGTCTTGCCTCTGGCGCGCCTCCGGTGCGCCATTGGCACGCCCGCTACGCATGCGCGCTGCACGCTTGCATTGCCTGTTTTAAACAGGCAGGCGAGTGCCCGACCACTAGAGCGCAGCCCCGGAAGTGCGGCCGAGCCCAGGTCCCCACACCCAAAATGGCACTAGGGAAGAACGCCCGCTTTCTGTTGATCCTAAAGCAGCGGGATGACTGGAGGCAATTTTAATGTGCAAGTAAGAGCTACACTTTTTAAAAATAACAGGAAAATGATATTAAAAATTAATTAACAATTTTTTGGTGAGTGCATCAAATTGTCCCAAATACATCAATTAAAAAGATTGGCAGTGAGTATTTCCCTGCGTAGTGCACAAATGATTATCAGCTATTTTGTGGCAGTTCTGGAATCCAACTAGCCGCGCGCTTGCATTACCTGAGGAGATTAAGTCCCCTTGAATCCTGTCTTCCCTGTGGTCCAACTAGCCAACCATGTACCTCTAGTAAGTGCCACAGAGCTGCATTGCATAGAGGTGTAAAAAGGGGCATGACCTAGACCACCTCTCTGCAACGCAGCGCAGTGGCATTTACTGGAAGCACCTGGTGGTCTAGTTGGGCCCTGGGGAACCTTTGGATTGAAAAGGAATTAATTCCCTAACTTTTAACGCGCCACAGGGCGTGTTTGCATACATGTCACCTCAGGCCCGCCCCCTCTCTGCACCACTGTGCAAACGCGCCCGCGCTGTGTTTTAAGTTGGGGAATTAAGCCTCCTTGAATCCTTAGGGTCCCTGAGGTCCAACTATCCCACCAAGTACCTCCAGTAAGCACCACAGAGCTGTGTTGTATGGCATTTTAGATTCCGAATAGATTTTCCTGATTCATGCCCTTATATAGGTACAATTCACGTTGCCCTTATATAGGCATAGAAATCAAGCCTTTATTTAGGCATAGCCCATGCAACCCAAATACAGGGATGGCTATTTCCATCCATTCACCAAACGTCACAATGATTTCTTGGAAAACCAGCTCAAGCCGATAGGGGCTTCCCATGCTTGAATATTACCCGGGGCTGGCCCTCTCTATTGGGGACCATGGGGGGAGCCCCAATGCCCCCATAGTCACAAGGCTCCCGCCCTGCCATAGCAAACAGCAGTGTCCCGGGGGTTGGCACTGGCTCCAGGAGGCGGGCCGAGCAGCCCCTCTTCCAAAATCTACACAGCCCCAGGGGTGGTGGTCCCGGGGCTAGAGGGTCCGTAGCAGAAACCCCGAATTTGAATAATTAGTGCCCCGGGGAGGTGGCGTGTGGGGGGCTCGAGCCCCCCATACAGGTTTTTTTTTTAAATAGAAGCCCCTTGGGGTGACTGTGCCCGGACCTGCGGGAGGGCCATGTGCCCCCCGCAAATATTTAAAAAAAAGCCCGGGGGCTGAGGTTCTCCAGGGCTGAGGGCTGCCTGCCCCCCGCAACTCAATTATCTTGCCCCGGGGAGGTGGCAGTCCCGGGAGCAGTGTGGGGGGTTTGGGACCCCTCACACTTTTTTATTCACTGCCCCAGGACCTGGCCCACCCAAGGGCTAAATATTAACAAAGTGCCATTTTTTATTTTATCGGCCAGATCTGTGCACCCAGCGTGAATGCGGCAGATTTGTTTTTTTTAAAAAAAGGCTTTTTTGGGCCCTGAGCAGGCCTAGGGGTCAGGGTGTTTCTACCCTGCCCCCTTTTCTTGTTTTGCACATTTCTTTTTCTCTTTTCTTCTGCCTCGGTTCTACTGAGGCACAAGATGGCTGCCAACACTTACTGGTTTGGAGTGTTGACAGCCAATTAGCATGCAGCTTGTGATCGGCAGGGTGCGCGGATCCACCGCTCCTCTAGATATTGAAACTTTTATTTTTTGATTTTCTCAGCAACTACTGAACGGATTTACACCATTTAAGAAAAATAGTTCTTTCTGAGGCAACGGCTACCTTCATGCCAAATTTGCTGTAATTCTGTTTAGCAGTTCAGGCTGTAGCCGTGTCTAAAGTTTCCTATGGGAATTAACATCGAGAAAACACGTTTTGGGACCCCCTTTTTCTCACCCCCACATTCCGAATCACCCTGAAACTTTCAAGATAGGAGCTGAACTGAATTTCGCGAAGATTCATCAACCGGCGCCAAAGTTATTGGGAAAAGAAAAAACTCTTTTCCTATGGATAATAGGTCCTAACTGTAACTATCTACTGGCGACCGCCAGTAGGTATATATATTATATATATATAAAAATGAAACTGTTAAAATATTTTAAAGGCAAAGAACGTCAAGCTCCAGCATGGGTAGCAAACAACATAAGCAGTATGGACAATCTTACGCTGGAGATGTTGAGACTCTAGCAGTATTGGAGGATCTGGCAAATTAAGGGAATCCCACATCACTGATTCCAGCATCGGTGTTTAATAAGGATCGGACAGGGGTGACACAAAAAAATCCTGGCAGTCCATTCAAGCCCAAATCGAGGTTTTGTCCTTTAATGCCAGCCGACTCCATAGACCAGTGGTTCCCAAACTTTTTCGACCCGTGGCTCCCTTGACCTATTGGCCATTGGCCACGGCTCCCCACTACGTGTGATTTTTTTGGGCGGGGGGGAGAAGGAGCTGGCGTAAGCCTAGCCTCAGGAGTGCTTCAATTTTTCTCCCTGAAAATAATTGGGATGAAGCCAGTGAAGGTATTATAATCATAGATATTACAAAATAGAAATATAAAAATGTTTAATTAAAAAAACTAATTGGTTAATTCAGAAACAATACTCTTCAGCAGTGGGGTCTGCATATGGAATTTCTTTAAAAAATGTTTTGTTTTAAAAAATTGATGTGTCACATCCTTCTTCTAATAATGCACTGTTTTGTTCAATTACTGACATCACCTCTATGGCACTCATACATCATGCGCATGGTAGGTCTTGGCCGTGTTGATGTTTTCTCTACATGGCAGAGTCCAAACCCACGCTCACGCAAATAAAACCCACACCATCCGTATTAGGACTAAAAATCCCACCAAGGAATATTACACTTGTAAATGTTGCTATTTGAGCACCCACGTTTTATCTACGTGTGCAATCCTTTTCTCTATTTGGCCTTACGTAGGCAACCACATTTTGTTATATTAAACAGAGATAGTCTTTCAGTCAGTGTACAATATTTGGGAAAATGCTATTCAAAAGCAACTGTATATTCTCTCTCTCACACAAAAGCAGTGTCAAAAGGTCCTAAAATAACTGATGACAAATATAGATTTGTCTAAAAAATTACACCCATTGCTGTCTATGCCAAAAGGAAAGCACACATGGCATTGACCATCCCAAACACGCAAAACACACCAAACAGCAGAAAAGCACTATTCACACAGTTTAAGTCTGTAATAAATGGGCCCCTTCTAGCTGTTCTTGAAGAAAGCAGTGGCAGGTGCAAAGTGATGATTATAAACCCACTTTGGCACCTATAGAAATGTTTACATGAGGCATCAGCAAACTAAACCTCCTGGGACTTAAACGCGCCCATTTGTGCAGACAAAACCCAGCGGTGGATATTAACTTTACCAAAAGAGTTTCTTGTCATGAGAAGAATATGATTTCCTTAGCACAGTTGATTAGCTGTCTAAAGTAACTTGGAAATGTTAGGGTCAATGCATTCTCAGCATTAATGACATTATAATACATTTAGAACTACATTAACATTCTGACATCCAACTGGGCCATTTTCCTTCCAGCTGGCACTAATAAAAAAGTATTTTGCAACAAAAAAGTAAATATTGCGTTTTGAGAGTCCCCTCTTCTCTTTATTAGCAGCAGCGCAAGAATGGTTTCAAACACACAAGTAGTTTTTTCAAGCACTGTTAGTGGCGTACCCGGGTGAATTACAGCAAGATTTATTGTCAAATCGTTTAAGTCTAGTTTTCCATCCACTGCTGGTGAGTTCGAACATAGGCACCGTTAATGCACAGAATCTTTTAAACGGCATCTCAGAGACAGAATCGTGCTTCACTTGCTGGCAAAACCAAAAGGAAAATCGGAAAAGCAAGGCAAACATCGCATATTTAAACTGTTCTCTGCAAGTCTGTTGCAATTCTTAAACATTATCACGTACCCGTTAGTAAAAAAACGGTAGAGTCTGAAAAATCTGCCCGTCTCGTCGACTCTAGACGATTTGTAGTCCACTTAAACAAGGGCAGATGCTGATTAGCCGCTTTAGGTGTTTCTTTTAAAGCATTTATACATCTACATACTTAATTAATGACAACATTGACACGGATTGACAAAGAGACGAACAACTTAAGTGAACTCCAGCACACATTATTTGTGTCAGCGTGTGGTCATTCAGCATCAGTTTTATTTGCATGAAAATACCATCCCAAGTTCACAAGTGTAAAACATCAATGCTGCGGCGCCCCTAGCTGGTTTTTATGGCGCACTGGGGTGCCGCGGCGCACAGATTGGGAACTGCTGCCATAGACGTCTTCACTCACACAGTGACCAAAGAACTTCTGAAACTTCGTAATTCAAGCAACAGAAAGAAAGGTGGAGGGAACATCACTGTACTGCAGAGAAAAGCAATTGCGGATTTGAAAGAGGACAAGACTATCATTTGCAAGCTGTCCGATAAGGGCGGAAATATAGTCTTGATGTCTAATATATAAAAGAGGTCCTAGTGCATGTGAATGATGAGAGAAGCTATACGAGAGTTCCAAGGAAAGCTTTCGAGGACAGTATCAATGATTACCGGGCACTTTAAACAAATGGTACCAAAGAGGCATCCTCAGTAAGGAGGAATATGCCTTTTTGGAATGCAAACATCCCTGGATACCTACCTTTTACCATCTTCCGAAGCTGCACAAGCATGCGACCTGTCCACCTGGTCGCCCAATTGTGTTGTCCCTGGGGAGCATGACGGAACATATGTCAAGGTTTGTGGACTATTTCCTTTTTGATTTTGCTAAAGAACTGGTTTCGTACATCAGAGACACCAAAGACTTTTTGACAAGTGTGGAGACTTTAATTTGGGATGAGGACTTGGTGATGATAACACTAGGCATTTCAACTCTCTAGACAAGCATTGATCATGCACAGGAAATAGAAACAATAAGATGATATTGGAATTTGTGGATTTTTGCCTAGGGAATAATATCTTTCTTTTCCAGTAACAACTATTTAAACAAATACGCAGTACTGCGATGGGCACCTACTTCGCCCCCAACTACACAAATCTCTTCGTGGGCTAATAATAATAATAAAAGCCTTTTATATAGCGCCTGGTTACACTAGGTAAACAGTGTGTCCCCGCGCTTTTTGAACAAGGACTGTATTGAAGGTCGGAAATTGGGGGAGAAATTTATGAAAGGAATCTAAGAAGAGGCTCATACTTTCGGAAAAAGCTGAGTTTTTAGTTTTTGATGAAAGATTTTTTCTGTAGGCTCCATTCTGAGCTCAGTGGGAAGAGAATTCCATTGTTTACTGGCCAGGTATTTGAAGGATCTACCCCCCATACGTGCCCGATAGATTCTGGGCACTTGGAAGAGCATACATCCCTGAGATCTTAAGAGTCGTCTGGGTTGATACTTGGTCAGTAATTTTTGGAGGTATTTTGGTCCTTTTCCTTGGGCGAACCGGTGAGTCATACACATTGTTTTAAATGTAATGCGCCCACGTATAGGGAGCCAGTGAAGAGTGGCTAGAGCGCTTTTCCCCGACGATCTTCTTGATAGATTAAGTGCTAGGCGGGCAGCTGGGTTTTGGACACATTGCAAACGCTGAAGACCTTTTTTACTCAAGCCTATATACAGTGAATTGCTGTAGTCAAGGTGGGGTGTTACTAGAGCATGTATAAGGGTTTTCCTATTTGTAGTAGGAAGGGAATCAAGAGGTTTAGGTAAAGTTTTAAGGATTCCGTAGCATTTGCCAGCAATCCCCCTAGTGTGGTGTTCGAGGGATAAAGTAGAATCTAGTCTGACTCCTAGATTTTTCACCTGTTCAGAGGGCTTTGGTATGGCACCAAGTTCAGGGGGCCACCATGCAGATGACCAAATGGATGGAGTTTTCCCCAAAACAAGGAGCTCTGTTTTATTTGCATTTAGGCATAGGCAGTTGGTATTCATCCATCGAGCTAGGTGGCTGAGGCATGCCGAGAAGTTAGCCGAGGCTTCCTCGGGAGGTCGGGACAGTGTCACCACTAGCTGAGTTATGTAAATTGGGTTCGTGAGGAGCACTCCCTGTTTTACTCAGATTTATTAATTATTCTAATGGTGCTGCGACTATTAAGGATAGTCACTCCTTGGGTAAATCATAAGTTATGATGGGTTTTTGTGCCCACCTAGTCGCGCACTGTTCACCTGGTGCTCCGCACCTTATTTATATGTGTTTATAACTCCACACTATAAACCATCTGTTTTCTTCATTAACACATTTGCTTTTATTCATTCAATTTTCTATAACATTTTCTTCTTTCTTATTCTCAATATTCATAACAGTATTCATTTATATTCTTTGCTTTGCACATAACATATTTTCTTGTATACATTTGAACAATTGACATGACATGTATAATCATTCGTTCATTGATGAGCCCAATGCATTTCGGCACCTATGTGGCGCCTTCATCAGGGGCGACTCTGAAAGTAACAACTGCTCTGCGTTGTTATGTCTGTGCAAGTATTCACCTCGATCGCTAGTGTTCTTATTCTATACTCAATACAGAAGCAAGCATAGGGCTGCGGTTACTTTAACGGGCAAGATAATTCCGAAAACACAGACGGATGTAAAATAACGAAGATAAGAGTCTGCTGATGAAAAGAATAAGAACACTAGCGATCGAGATGAATACTTGCACAGACATAACAACGCAGAGCAGTTGTTACTTTCAGAGTCGCCCCTGATGAAGGCGCCACATAGGTGCCGAAATGCATTGGGCTCATCAATGAACGAATGATTATACATGTCATGTCAATTGTTCAAATGTATACAAGAAAATATGTTATGTGCAAAGCAAAGAATATAAATGAATACTGTTATGAATATTGAGAATAACAAAGAAGAAAATGTTATAGAAAATTGAATGATTAAAAGCAAATGTGTTAATGAAGAAAACAGATGGTTAATAGTGTGGAGTTATAAACACATATAAATAGGGTGCGGAGCACCAGGTGAACAGTGCGCGACTAGGTGGGCACAAAAACCCATCATAACTTACCACTAGTTGAGTGTCATCTGCGTATGACACTATCTCGACCCCATATGTCTCAACTATCCCAGCCAGGGGGGCCATATAAAGGTTGAATAATGTAGGGCTCAGGATTGAGCCCTGCGGCACCCCATGTCTAAGTGTTCGAACTTCAGATTTAAAAGGGGGGCAATTAATTTGGAATTGTCTGTTGTCTAAGAATGTACGCATCCATTCAAGAGACAGACCATCAATTCCTGCTTCGCTGAGACGTGATAGTAGTATGGGTTGGGAGACGGTGTCAAATGCCGCGCTCAGATCTAATAAGAGGAGCGCAGCTGTCCTTCCCTCATCTACTCTGCCCCTTAGCAGCTCCCTGGAAAAAAAAAGGGCCGATTCAGTAGAGTGTTATGTTCTGAATCCTGACTGCGAGGGATGGAGATGGTGTCCTTCTTCAAGATGTTTTATCAGTTCGGCATTAACTATCTTTTCCACTACCTTGACACAGAATGGTAGGAGCGATATGGGACGGTAGTTGTCCAGTTGGGTGATACTAAGGTTAGCCTTTTTTTTAATAGGGATGACCTGAGCTGTTTTCCAATCTTGTGGTATATGGCTCGTTTGGAATGATAGTTTGGCCATATGGCTTATGCGATTTACCAATAGCTCAGCCTGGTTTTTAAAGACCTTAGGGCGAGCTACGTCATTGGGGGAGCCTAATTGTATGCTGCGGATGATTCTTAGCATTTCCGTATTATCTGGCACAGTAAAACGATTTAAATGGCTGATATCGGTGGGTTCGTCATTAATGGCATGATTAGTAGTCATATCATCCATTATCTTCGGGAAGGTTTTGTAGATATTCTCTACTTTTTGGACGAAAAAATCCGCTATCGCTTCGCAAGTTGCTGAAGAATAAGTGTCTGGAGCTATCGTCCTATCAGCTGAGGTGAGCTCCTTCTAAATGACAAAAAGTTCTCTAGTAGCATTATCTGCTGATTCAATTCTTCTACTAAAGAAGTTTCGTTTGGCTATTCTGATCTTTTTATGATAATTTTTTATGCTAGTTTTGTATTCATGTTTGGCTACTTCATTATATTTATTACGCCAGATAAGTTCTAGCTTTTTACATTTTGATTTGATAGCTTTTAGCTCGGTATCAAACCATTGTGCCGATTTGAGACGTCTTACAGGAGTTTTTGTGGTCCAAGGTATAGTGTCATCTAATGTTTTTGTAAGCCAGTTCTCATAGTCTAACCACGCCTCCTCTATATTTTCTTTCAGAGGGGGGCAGTTTGTCTTGAGGGCAAGTTCTAGATCAGTTTGTTTAAGTTTGACCCATTGTCTGCACTTAGATGTTGTCTGCTTGGTTTGTTGAAATTGTTTATCTTCTCCAGGGATAGTAAATTTAATCAGGAAATGGTCAGACCATAATACCTGGATAGGTGGTTGGACCATCACTCCCTCCCAGTTCGCAAAGATCGGGTCAAGTAAATGACCCGCCTTATGTGTAGGTTTTAGAGATTGCAATTTAAGTTTTAGCATTTCTAAAGATGCAAGAAATCCCTGGGCATCATTATTGTTTTCGTCTTCGAGATGGAGATTAAGGTCTCCTAAGATAAGTAATTTGTTATAGCGTAGAGCAGACTGGGTAATTGTCTCTATCAGACTTTCTATAAAGTTTGTGGCCCCTCCTGGTGGGCGGTAGATTAGATAGCCATTGAAGGTTATATTTGGCCTATATTTAATTGCGAAGAAAGCTGCTTCACTGTCTTTAATCCTAACCTTTTCCAAAGTGCATAGTAATTTAAGTTTATGAATGATGGCAATACCCCCACCTCTTTGTTTTTCTCGGTCGCATCTTAGTATGCCATAGTTGTTGGGTAGGGCCTCTAAAATATCTGGGGTGGACTCTTCATCAAGCCATGTCTCCGTTAAAAAAAGGACTTCTGGTTGTTGTTCTGTTAGTATATCAAATATTTCCAACTTATGTTTTCGTAGCGAGCGACAGTTAATCTGAACCATTGCCAAAGATTTCGGCTTATGTTTGTTGTCATTGTTGTTTTTAGAAAATTGAAGACAAGTCCTGCATCTTAGGGGTATCCTTTCGGCCCTCCACGAGTGTTTACATGATTTCCTCATAGATGGGCACAGACTTTCTAGCTGCTCTTTGGTGTATGTTATCGTTTTTGGGGGGTCTAGAGGAAATTGGGCAGGGATTTGTGCCCCAGTCCCCGTTCGGCCATGGACGGGCACAGACGGGCTTGCCTCTGGCGCGCCCGCTGCGCCCGTCCGCTGCGCGCACGGGAAGGGGTGTTCATTTTATGGTGTCTAGGGCCAAATCGCCCAGACACTAGAGCGCTGTCCTTACTCTGTCCCAATATGGCGCCCGAAGTCTGCGTCAGAGGGTAGTGAGGGCGATAATCACCGGGAGCCCGCAAATCGGCTTCCTAAGGTTTCCGAGAGCTTTATTGGTAAGATACGGCAAGTGGCGGCCGTGTGGGGAGGGTTAAAAATAGTGAAAGTCAATTTTAAATGTGGTGGGAAAAGCAGCTGGCCTGGGCAGCGGGAAATGCAAACTGGACCCGCAGGGTTCTAATCTGGAACAGTTATATAGACGATGTATTTATCATTTATAAAGGCACAGAACATCAATGTGCTGAATATGAACAACCTCAATCTTAAATTCACAGGCGAAACTTTCTGGATTTTAAGGGTTTTCCTGTGAATTGAAGCTTGTGCACGTCATTGCACAGGAAACCGACCGCAGGGAACTCCGTGTCGCGTACGAGCAGTTGCCATCCTGGGAAAACAATAACCAGCATCCCACATGGTGAATTATTAAGAATATAAAGGAACTGCATGCGTACCTGTGACTTTCAGGTAGCAGCAAAGAGAGCATGATTAGATTTGAGGTCCGAGGATATCGTAGAGAGACTTTAGTGGAGGCCAAGTCTACAGTAGAGAAGGAGCCCAGAAAGGACTTAATAGCTAACTATGAGCCCAGTGCACATAAAGAGAAACAAAAAGATGCGAAATTTAACAACTTGAGGATGATCATGGATTACTCTGGTGATGCCTCAGATATTGGAAGAATTTTTGTCAAGAATTGGCATATTCTGAGGTCAGACCTAGTAATAGGGAAGGACTTGCCAAAACGCCCCTAATGACTTTTAGGAGAGCAAGATCCCTACGTAGCAGCTTAGTCCAAAGCCACTGTGGAAACGAGAATAGAGCACCATCTTTTGGGAGATTGGCGGGAATGAGGGAACCCAAGAAAATCAAGAGTCTGATGAACTGTAATACTAGCCACATGGTGTACTGCTTGGCGTGCCCGTGTGGCTTGCGTTACATTGGAAGCACGATCCACCCTACCAAAATACGAATTCTGGAAAATCTCAGGGCCATACAAAATAAGAACGCCACTTATCCAGTGGCAAGGCATTTTGAGATGTTTCATCAAAGTAACAGGGATCTGTTAAGTTTCTTCTGTATTGACCAAGTGCCTATGAATGTGAGAGTTGGCAATAGATACTGATTCCTGGGCCCAGGGACATCTTAAGAATTTTTGGGCCCTGGGCCAAAAGTATTTTGGGGGCCCCTGTTTTGATGATCCAGTTTCAGCTCTTTCACATCCTCCTTGGTCAGGTCACTGACAGTGCACAGACAGACTTGTCCAATTTCTAAATGTGTTTACATCTAATATTCAGGAATAGTGACGTGTGTTTTCACTATTGTAACACAGCAGCAGCAGCTCACTAATATTACTGCAATTAATCTCTGTGATCCCCTCCCCATTTCTCCTATATGAGGTCCTGTTTTGATCTAAAAGGACTTTCTAATGGATGTTACATAAAACATAGACACAATATTCATCTGCAAATTCTCTGTATTAGACTCTCACACACCACCTACATTAAAATACATTTAATGAAAACTGTATTTAAAATAATGTTTAAGAATTATTCAAGTTCATCAGGGCCAGACTCTGCAGAAAAGAGCTGGCTCTGTCAGGGGGCACTTTGAAAGGCTGGAGCCCTGGGCCAGGGCTCACTTTGCGCATGCCTTAAAACGTCTCTGCCTGGGCCTTATTTTGTAGGCGAATGGGTTGCACTGTTAATGGTATTGATTGATGAAATACTAGCTCTCCTCACCCCTTAGTGTCGATAAGAAAGCTTCATCAGATGAAGATATATGGTAAGATATTGGGCCCAGAAATGCTGCATCAGTTCTCTTTTCTTTCCTTTCTCTCTCTGAGGTTTCCTCCTATTTTGGTCTCACACCTCCATTTTGCTTCTTTGAACACTTCACCTATTTATTAATGTCAATACTTGCCTTGGTAAAAATCTCTACATGTGATGTACAGTTTTCTTGTGTTTTTTCTGAGTCCCTACCGCCATTAAATCCTGACCTATATCTTTTCCATTCTCTTTATATCTCTTTGTCCTCTTACAATTCTATCTTCCACTTTCCCTCTTATGTACACATCTACATTTTCATTCTCTTACTCTCCTCAATCTCTCCCACTTCTGTTTCTGCAGTTTCTGTTCTTTACTAAATTTTTCAGTCCTCCCTCTCACCTTCATTTTTCCTTCCCATTCTGTTATCTCCAGAGCTCGTCATCTTCTACACTTTTATTGCAGATTGCATCTCATCTCCCACTACACATTTCTCATTTCCCAAGCTGTGTACTCTCAGTTCACTAGCTCCACACCGCTCATCTCTTCTTACCTCAATGGTAGATTCTCTCTAATCTCCAAATCTACCTCACTATTTTTTATCATCTCTACCCCACCCGTTTCCGCTTAAACCTCAAGCACTTTCATTATAATACTGTTGGTTAGACTGGAATTCACCTCAATCATTCTATGAACTCTGTATAAATATCCATTAGCACTACCACTTTCATTTACTCGTGTCTCCTTATGCACTATCGGTACTCATAGTATTCCCACATTTTTTTTCTTTGCACTCTCATGTTTCTGTTTCTTTCTCCACTTATTTGCCTCCTTATTGTTATGATTTGCTTCGAGACCACTTATCCATTAGACAACTGAATCCATCAACATTTTGGCTTTTCCTACTGATCTACGTTAATTCTTCGAAACTGTGTGCCCAAACATTTTTTCTCCCTTGTCCACATGTTTGTGGATATCCCCATATATTGATGTCTGCCTCTACTTTGGTCTTCTTTACAAACTCTTCTCCCATTCTGCAACATACCATTCTCTATAAATTTTTTCTTTCTCTGCCACTTTTTTCATTTTGTCCTGGTTTCTTTCTATTTTCTTGTAGAGGCACACACAAGCCATAAGGGAGACTGGTTAGTCTGCCTTTAGTAAAAATAAAAAGGACACAGAGATAAGACAAACCTTATCACATCAAATTTCATACCATTTTTAAAGGCATAGTTACTCCACATTTTCCTTGGTATTCCTTTGAAGTTTGTAGCATGGTTTTGGTTGCAATGTTAGGGAAGGAATTTGAGCCATGAGTCTATTTTCATAGCTCCCAAATGGACGAGAGAGCCTAGCTTGAGATTCCCCATAAAAAAAGGTTTACCCCATGTTTCCATTATTTAATCCCACTTCTTCCTACACCCTGCCTTATCCAATTTGCCCCATCAAAATATGTGTCAGTCTGTGTAAGCCACATCTGATAGCAATCTGTCTCCTTTTACCTATCCCATTCTCCCTCCTTTGATTGCTGGTGCTTGCTCCCCTCCACCCTGCATGTTTCTGGCTTAAGAGTTCTGCCTCTATATCCATTATCCTTGCACCAATTCTGATAGGTTTAGGAGAAATGTCAGGTTTGGTTAGGTTATTGTGCGCTCTTGGAGTAGACAGAGGTGCAATTCAGCTCACTGGTGTTGTGGCCCCTGATTTAAATCCCAGCTGTGTCCATCAGAGAACATTCAGAGCAGAGTCACAATTCTCATCCAGGTCGCCTCAGCTCCTGAGGTGATTGACGCCAGCCGCAGCCCAATA
This sequence comes from Lissotriton helveticus, assembly GCF_964261635.1. Lineage (NCBI taxonomy): Eukaryota > Metazoa > Chordata > Amphibia > Caudata > Salamandridae > Lissotriton > Lissotriton helveticus. The sequence continues at coordinate 709,298,037 of NC_136059.1, read as the reverse complement.
GTGGCATCATCCTCAATAGAAAGGCCCAAAATAGATTGGGAGTATTTTCTGTGGGTGATGAACTCCTGCATAACTCATGCCCATCTGATAATTGTTCTCTGTATTTAACATAAGATTAGGAGAACCTTAACACTATCCAAGAGCCAAAATTACTACCATTACAATTCTTGGTTAGAAAGAATGAGTATAAGAATTCTGTTCCTATTCAAATATTTTATTAAATAATCGAACTCTTATGTTTTATATTGTACTGCATTGTTTTAGAATGGTCACTAGACAAGAAGCTTGTCATGTCATGTCATTTGTTTTGGAGACTAAAATCAAACATTTCAGAAGTGATTTTGATGCCCGCTTTCTTTGATCAAGATAGCAAAACAATGTTTACAGGATGCAAGTACAAAATGTTTTTTTGTTTTAATTGAAACATTCAGAGAAAGCTCCTTTAAGTTTTAATTGCACCAAGACCTTCACTAGACTAGACCATAAACAGTTTCACAGATACTCTACATGTTGTTTGCACTGTATCATTTCCTAAGTGACTTTTTTTAGGTTAGTATTTAAAGTTTAACACAATCAATGAGCAAAGTATATGAAGTGCAACAGGGATTGACAGCCTCACACATTCTTTAGCATTCATCACATCTTTTCATATTTGACCATGTCTGACCAATGAGTGGGGTTGAATACTCAAGTGTATTATATCAACCGGTATTCAGACAAAAATATTGAATAAAAATTGAGATGCAGAAATATTTAATTTTTAATATCATAATCCACAAATATCATGATGTAGGAATATCATTGACAAGAATATCAATGTTATAAGGTAAGTAATATTGATGATAAAAATACCTATGTTATTAACACTGTTTACACAAATATCTATGTTGTTAACCCCTTGCGTGCTCATGACGGAACCACCCCATCATGAGCCACGGGCGGCGTGTGCTGATGACGGCTTAGTTCCATCATGCTGCTGCCCCTCCACCCACGGGGGGCTAATTCCCCTCCTGTGGAGGAGAATTAGTGAGCGGGCATGGTCATGATGGAATTACGCCATCATGAGCACACGCCGCCCGTGACTCATGACAGTGTGGTTCCGTGATGAGCACGGAAGCGCCGTGCTCACCCCCTAGCCCACCGCGCCGTGACAGAATTTGCGCCGAGGTGAAGGGATTAATATCAATGGAAATATATCTGTTGTTAATATTGTTTACAAAAATATTATAGTTAATAATATCATTTTTAAATGTTCTGTATTTTAGTATATGTTTTAATTGTAAATATAATAAATAGTTTGTATATTTATTGTTAATGTTTTTTAATACAGTGTGTTCATTTTTATCAGTTTTTTAAAAATGTTATTTAATTATTTATTGTGACTTTTAGTGTCATAGTGGGTTGTGTAAGGGTACTGTTGTGTATTTCCCATAAACCTATATATGATCTGCGTGTTTAGACAACATAAACTGAGGAATTGGTGTCCAGACTGATTCCAGACACCCCCAGGGTATGTTAGCTGGAAACCTAGCAAGCTCAAAGTGCCGCTGAAAACTCTCACCAAGGAGAGAATAGTTCTTGGCAACTATCAAACATGAAAACTCTGTCCCATCAGGGATCATGGAAACAGTACTTTACCTTTCGCTCAATCACTCGTGCTCACTCTGTCTCAGTGAGACACACAGAATAAATGGTGGTGACGTTTTCAATCAGCATTTATTAAACTAGCATAATTCTAGTGTAAAATAGGTGTGCTGAAACAACCATAAGACAGTGGCGTAACTCAGGCCCCCACAGACCCCGTGGTACAGAGGGCGCCTGAGCTGCAGGGGACCCCCTCAGCTCAGTACTCAGGCCTGGGAGACCCGGATTAAATCCAGAGCGGGGCCTTCCATGGACCTTGCAGGGGGGCCCCTTCAACTTTCATTATGCCACTGCCATAAGACAGAGACAGATATAAACGATATTACGCACCAACAAAGTAAATGGATGGTAGATTCCTACCATAGTGCTCAAACAAGGAATACAGGCAGGTATATAAATACATCAGAGTAATATGTGTACTCCAATGATGCAACCCTAACTAGATGTACCTAAGTGTACCTAGCATGTATATAGGTGTAGAGACAAGAATCTCCCTAGGCTGTAGCCAAGCCCGTTACTTGAAGTGAGAGACTGTGGGATCCCATCTTGGGTTTGATATCAGACCACTGCGAGCTGGAGTGTCTGCGTGCAGGAACCTCAGTGTATTGCATCAGTGTGCCAGCATGAAAGTCTTTCTCCTCTGCCTGCCTTAGCAAAGGTATGGTGTATATATACCCAAAAGGTACCCTTAGGGGATTCTGCCTTGCTGTGTCATGTTGGCCGAGGATGACGGAAGGGATGACCCTCATACATAGTTATTATGTAGAAGATTGTAATCCTGATGTGATTCTGAGAATCTTCATGCATAATTAACAAGGCTAGTTTTAGGGGGAAACCACACAACATCCTATGCAGAGCTTAACTAAGTAAAAGGTCAATACCAAAACTCATTATACAGTGTAATGGTATGGCAAATGAAGGGTTAGGAGAATACTTGGGGCTATATTGGGGTACTCTATGAAGCATAACAGTACCGGGTGAGGAGTAAATTAATTATAATTAATTAATAATACATTTTTAAATATTAATATTTATTTAATTGATAATTAATTATGTAAAGTGAGTAGTTCATTTTTTTTGTCAAAATCTTTTTATTGCTTTTTTTACTAAGATATACAACATTTGTGTCTTAACCGACCACAGTTCACATGCCAACAGTTACAGATATCTGAAAGTCTTCCACAAGGTACCGGCAACTCTTACTTTTAAAACAATTCCCAGGTATGATGAACCCATCAGTGCGGTGCCCCAAAGATCCCGCTTAAAAGTTCCTGGTTGTGTATGCAGTCTGTGCTCAAGAGCCAGCAACAAGAACGTAACTTGAAGAAAGCAAAGACAAATAAAGAGAATAACATAATAACACATTTCCGTGGTGTCTTGTGTTAGAGTTCCAGGTGGGGCGGTGCAGGGCAGTGTCAGGCCCATTAGATCAGAAAGAGATGGAGGGCCCGTAATCTAGGACTGCAGGAGAATAGAGGCAGCCCTCTGACAGGTAGCCCACCAAAGAGCTCCAAACGTAGCCAAGCCCTTACGTGTGTCATCTACTATGTCCGTCATCCTCTCAAGGGCCAGCGCTTGCCATAACCAGGATTCATTTATTTTTTAAATTACATTTTAGGTGCGGGCTGTGGGGTTTGAAGGGGGACAGGGAGGGAAGCAGATTCATTATAATTACTTAATAATGAATTATTGATTCTTATTATTAATTCATTTATAATTATGAAAATTGTGAAATTAGTGTATTTTTTAAGTTCTGTTTTAGGTGCCGTTTGTGGAGTTTTTAGGTGTACAGGGTGGGAAGTAAATTAATTATAAATAATTAATAATTAATTTGTAAATATTAATTATTTAATTGACAATTAATTATGTAAATTGTGTAAATAATTTAATTTGTAAAGTCACATTTTAGGTGTGGGTTGTGGGCTTTGTCGAGGTACAGGGTGGCAAGTAAATTAATTATAATTAATTAATGATTAATGATAACGAATAATAATGATTTCATTGATAATTATTAATGTAAATTGTGTAAAATCAGAAATTTTTTAAGTTATATTGCAGGTTTGGGTAGTTGTGTTTGTAGGGGTAAAGGGTGGTGGGAAGTTAATTAAAATAATTAATTAATTATTATTTACTTACTAATTGTTTAATTGGTAATTAATAATGTAAATTGTGTAATATTATAATTGGTAATATATATTTTAGGTGTGGGTTGTTGGGTTTTTAGGGGTACAGGGTGGGTAGTTAATTAGTAAATATCTTTTGATAAAATATTAATGTGATATTATTATTTAATTGATTATTATGTACATTGTGTATATTTGTCAAGTTATAGTTTATGTGTGTGTTTAGTTTATAGAGGTGCGTGTAGGATGCGAAGTTATTTAAGTAATAATACACTTAAGAATATTTATTCATTTATAACAAAAGTTTACTATTAAATATGTAATGTGTTAATTGTGTTATGCTTTTCAATTTCAATTACTTTTTAATTGTTGGCTGCTATGCTTGGGAGAATATAGTGTGATATTTTAATGAAATTCATATTATTTGTTTTCCTTGGTGATAATGATTAAAAGTGTAATAATTATCTTTCTTGTTTAATTGTTGTTAAAATTTAGACAAATAATTTTACAAAATAAATATTTATATTTTTTGGTGAACTACTCTCTACTGCTGCACCTACTGGAGTGGGAATAGTTCATATTACACCTCTTGAGTCCAACACTTTTTCAACTGTTGCACAGACTGGAGTGGCGACAGTAAATTTTACCCTGCTTGAGTCCAACGTTTTCCCTATTGTTGCACAGACTGACGATGGAATAGTAAATGTCACCCCTCCTCAGTCCAATGCTTTACCTACTTTTTCACCCACATAAGTAGGAAAAGTACATTTTACACCTCCTAAGTCCAACTCTTTCCCTACTGTTAAACAGACTGGAGTGGGAATAGTAAATTTTACCCCTCCTGAGTCCAACTCTCTCCCTACTGTAGCACAGACTGGAATGGGAATAGTACATGTCACCCCTTATGAGGTTAATGCTTTCCCTATTGTTGCACAGACTGGAATGGGAATAGTAAATGTTACCCCTTCTGAGTCCAACGCTTTTCCTACTGTTGCACAGACTGGAGTGGAAATAGTAAATGTTCCCCCTCCTGAGTCCAATGCTTTCCCTACTGTTTCATCCACTGGAGTGTAAAAATTTCATTTTACCCATTGTGAGTTTAACACTTTCTCTACTATTGTATAAATTGGAGCGGGAATACTATATATATTATTTATATAATTTAATGTATTTATTAATAATGTTTACGTTTATTTTATCATGTGTTTATGTATTTTAATTTACAATTGTATGTATAAATGTGTGTAATGTTTAAGATGTTTTTAATAAAACATATATTTATACATTGTGAACTCATGTATAATTGGAATATATATACAAATATATAATTGTTATATTGGTAAATGTAAAAATAATTATAAAAGTATAATATAAGGTATAATTAATATGTTTAAATATAGTTTTACATTATATTTTTTATATAAACATACACACTTTGATATGTATGCCTGTGTGTTTGTTTAAATTAGTATATATATATATATATATATATATATATATATATATATATATATATATATATATATATATATATATATATATATATATATATATATATATATATATATATATATATATATATATATAAAATCCAAAAGTTGCATGAAAGCAGACACGCACTCGGAGGTTGATAATTGCTGCAAAATGTATTCTTTGGAACCGCTATGCGATTTGACACAAACCTGTGTCTTGGTCACACGATATCCATCAATCTACTTCGGCATATATAAATAATGAACATCAACGAGGCACCATTCTATGCAAGTCACATGACATTGAAAATGGCAGACATCTTTGAATGGTCAAAAGCGATTGTTCAAATTGAATAGGCATATACATAGATAAAATTAAATAACTTTTATACCTTATATAGTTAATTAGCCCCATTTCACGTGAACAGAAACAAACACATGAATTATTACAAGTGTTGTATTATACGCGGTCTAATGCCCCATTTGCTTTTACAGTTAATGTGGAAAAAATCAAGAATATACAAATTAATTCCAACCGTATCATTACACGAGTTCTAGTTTCATGTTCCACTCAAAATATTCTTGTTGTAAAAGAATAACTGACAAAATGTCCAAAAACAAGAATATGCACACTAATTCTAACCTTATCATTTCACGCGGTCTAGTGCCATGCTACTCTCAAAGGTATTCTTGCTGTGAAGAAGTGAAGTCTCTTATTTTTTAAAGTGAAACAGTGCCTTCCATCCAAACGAAGAAAAGTGTAGGGAACCAGTGAAGTGCTAAAAAAAGTGAAGGGTCCCTTTCTCTCCTCCTACAGAAAACATAAAAAGAGACAGTGTTAAAATCAACAGTGAATTAAAAATAAGGTTTTTGTTACATATACACAGTACTATTTTACGGGCAATTTTGATCACGTGAACCATGCAACCAATGAAGGCAACATTACTATGTTAATGAAAATCCAAAAAGGACATAGATATGGTAAATGGCAGACATATTGAAAAGGTGACAAGTGTATAATACATGCATATGCTGACCAATACAAAGCTAAATAAACACGTAGATTTGTGAATACGTTGCTACAACAATTTAACAAATACAAAGCTGTATAAATGAGACCTTATATTGACCTGGTGTCTATGTTAGAATGGTGCAATGTATGCACTTCCGTAAATGCCTACCAATGTCACAAAGTTTTAACTGTGCGTGCCCAATGCCCAAAAAAGATGCTACAAGTAGAGTCACTGCTCTTTGTCAATAAAGTTATGAGTGAACAAAACTAGACTGTCATCTCCCTGGTCTCCTGAGATGCTGACCAACTGGTTCAGAGCTCACCTATGTTTCTGACACTTGCAATAAAGACATACTCACTGATGAATTAATGTCCCTACATAAACAGGGGTCTGACTATATGTAATGTAAGAAACACAATATCAGCACGAGTATAGATGGACTGTGCCAGACTGATTGTTGTAAAATACAACAGCATCCTATGTGGTGACCGAGTGTGGATAAAGGCAAGTGCCTGATGCCTATCCAGCAACTGTCCAAAAGTCCAAACGATACACTAAGATTACAATAAACCCAATGAAGGTTGCCGACATAAAACAATGTGACAATGTGCTCATGAAGAGAAAAAAGGGGTAGGTGGCCCGTGCTGGTGAATACTGGTGATTGGGCCCCTTCCTTTCCTCCTGTGAAAAAAGCAAAAAGAAAAGGAGTGATTAAAACCAGGATCACCTGACCCGGTGATATTTACATGTTACAATATGTGTTCTAACATAACATTCCTGAAAATGCTCAGTATTCAACTGCTCTGATGGTCACCGTATGGAATAAAGATGATCAAAGAACACAGGAGAAAAGGATAGGGAGAACGAGATAGATGGGCAGAAAGACTAGGCGAGAGGGATGTTAAGGAAAAATGATAATGAAGAGAAACAGTAATCACAGTCAAGTAGGAGAGAGGTACAGCACCTAACAGGTTACACAAGAGTCACACACTCCCATAATATCACCGGATCACTACTGTTCTTTCAAATGTATTGAAAGTTCTTCCTCTTGATTCAATCCTCCCAGGTTCTTGGTTTGGAAGTCTATTATGTATCTAGACTCCCTCTGTCTCAGATCTAGAACCCTATTGCCACCTCTGGGATGCTTGTCTATCTGTTCCAAGATGTGAAAGCTCTTCTCCTTGGTGTTGGAGAAATGTTTGTCTCTAAAATGGCGTGCTACAGGATATTTGGGATCAAAGTTGGTGATTGCCCTGCCGTGCTTTAAGATGCGTTTTTTAGCCATGCATGTAGTGCTTCCTATATACCACAGTTTGCAAGTGCATTCTATGACATATATCACAAATATAGAGCTGCACGTTAACATTGTTTGAGTCCTTTGCTAACTCCATTACACCTGACCTGTTTGTGAAATTTACTGTTGTTACAGGCTTTACAGTGGTCGCACGGGTAGACACCCTTGAGGCCGTGTAGTTGTCTTTGCGGATAGGTGGGTGATATCATTGTGTATCAACATATCCCTGATATTTCTGCCTCTCCTGTATGTTATACTGGGTCTGTCAGGGATGATCCCACCAATGACATTGTCACTTCTGAGGATATCCCAATTCTTGGTTACAATCTGTTTGATGTTACTGGCATCAGAGGTGAAAGTCAAGATCATTCTGGACTTGTTGTCATCAGGGTCATCATTCTCTGGTTTGTCTCTAATGGTCAGTGCTCTGTCTATCAACCACGCTCTGTCACACGCACTCTTGAGCACCCACTTGGGGAAACCCCTCTTTTTAAAGTGCTCTACAATGCTGGTACTTTCCAGTTGGTAAGCTTCATCTGTATTGCAATTCCTTTTGGCCCTCAGCAGTTCCCCATAGGGGATACTCCATTTGAGGGTCTGGGGATGACTGCTGAGTGCATGTACGATACTATTACCCACAGTGGATTTCCTAAAAAAAGATGCGTGTAGTGTACTATGTTTTTTTTGGCTTCCAGTTTAACATTGAGTTACTCGGCCTCAGTCCTGCTGAGGTTCCCACTCAAGGTGATATTCTGATCATTCACATTGAGTTTCCTAATTAACTCCCGAGCCTCCTCTTTGGACCCTCTCCAAATAATGAACAAATCGGCGATGTAGCGGAGCCACATTGACACATGTTCCCAATCAGATTGAAGAGCAGGTTGGGACAGTATGCTGTTGTCCAAGCATCCCATAAAAAGGTTTGCGAAGCTGGGAGCACAGCATGATCCCATGGCTGTACCGGTCACCTGCTTGAACAGAGTACCGTTGAACATAAAGATGTTATTGGTCAAACAGTACTCTGTCATGTTCAACAACATTTGAGTGTGCTCACGGAATCTCACCGGTCTGGCACTCAGATAGTGCTTGCATGCCTCCAACCCCTGTTGATGATTAATGATGGTGTAGAGGCTCTGAACATCTAGAGCATGGGTACTCACAAACCATTTCTCGGGGGCCAAATTTACAATGTGGTTTGTTGCCGAGGGCTGCACCGGTGGGGGCAGGATCAGTGGGGGCAGGGATGGCAACAAAAAGAAACTATGACCATGAGGTTGAACAAAGGCCCCTGCAGTGGATGCCTTTGTCCACTGAGCCACCAGGCCCGGCATACACACATCTCTCTCTCTCTTCCTCTCTCTCTCTTTGTCTCCCTCTGTCTTCTTCTGTTTCCCTCTGTCTCACTCTGTTTGTCTCCCTCTCTCTGTCTCCCTCCCTCTCTGTCTCCCTCCCCCTCTCTCTCCCTCTCTGTCTCTCCCTCTCTCTCTCCCTCTGTCTCCCTCCCTCTGTCTCCCTTTGTCTGTCTCTGTCTGTCTCCCTCTCTCTGTCTGTCACCCTCCTCCCTCTCTCTGTCTCCCTCTGTCTGTTACCATCCTCCCTCCCTGTCTCCCTCTGTCTGTCTCCCTCTCTCTCTCTCTGTTTTCTTCCTTCTCTCTCTCTCTCTCTCTCTCTCCCTCCCTCTCTCTCTCCCTCATTCTCTGTCTCTCCTTCTGGCTCCCTCTATCTGTCTCCCTCCCTCTGTCTGTCACCCTCCTTCCTCTATCTGTCTCCCTCTGTGTGTCACCATCCTCCCTCTCTGTCTCCCTCTTTCTGTCTCCCTCTCTCTCTCTCTCTCTGTCTCCCTCCTTCTCTCTCTCTCTGTCTCCCTCCCTCTCTCTCTGTCTCCCCCTCTCTCTTCTTCTGTCTCCCTCCCTCTGTCTCCCTCTGTCTGTCTCCCTCTGTCTGCCTTCCTCTGTCTGCCTCCCTCTGTCTGTCTCCCTCTCTGTGTCCCTCCCTCTATATCCCTCCATCTGTCTCCCTCCCTCTGTCTCTCCCTCCATCTGTCTCCCTTCCTCTGTCTCCCTCCCTCTGTCTCCCTCTGACTCCCTCCCTCTGACTCCCTCCCTCTGACTCCCTCCCTCTGCCTCCCTCTGTCTCCCTCCCTCTGTCTCCCTCTCTCTATGTCTCCCTCTCTCTGTGTCTTCCTCTCTCTCTGTCTCCCTTTCTCTGTCTCCCTCCCTCTGTCTCCCTCTGTCTGTCTGCCTCCCTCTGTCTGTCTCCCTCTGTCTCCCTCCGTTGGTCTCCCTCTATCTCCCTCCCTCTGTCTCCCCCGACTCCTCCCTCTGTCTCCCTCTGTCTGTCTTGCTCCGTCTGTCTCCCTCTGTCTGTCTCCCTCTGTCTCCCCCGACTCCCTCTCTCTGTCTCCCTCTGCATCCCTCTGTCTGCCTCCCTCCCTCTGTCTCCCTCCCTCTGTCTCCCTCTCTCTCTGTCTCCCTCTGTCTCCCTCTCTCTCTGTCTCCCTCTCTCTCTGCCTCCCTCCCTCTGTCTCCCTCCCTCCTTCTCCCACCCTCTACCTCCGTCTCCCTCTCCGTCTCCTTCTCCATCTCTCTGCCTCTCTGTCCCTGTCTGTCCCTGTCTCTGTCTGTCCCTGTCTCCCTCTCTGTCTCTGTCTCTATCCGTCTGCCCTGTCTCTGAATGTCCCTGTCTGACTGTCTCTGTCTCGGCCTCTATCTGTCTCTGTCTCTATCTGCCTCTGCCTTTATCTGTCCCTGCCTCTATCTCTTTCTCTCTCTCTCTCTCTCTCTCTCTCTCTCTCTCTCTCTCTCTCTCTCTCTGTCTCTTTCACTGTCTGTCTCTACCTCTATCTGTCTCTGCCTCTATCTGTCTCTGCCTCTATCTGTCTCTGCCTTTGTCAGTCTGTCCCCATCTCTGCCTCTATCTACCTCTATCTATCTCTGCCTCTATCTGGCTATGTCTCTATCTGTCAGTCTGTCCCTGTCTCTGTTTGTCTCTGTCTCTCTCTCTATCTGTCTCTGTCTTGCCTTTAAATAACGTTTCAACAAATTGTGCTCTTTCATGCAAAGTATACAAGTGTTCCTTCAAGCTCTAAAACACATATGGGCTGATGGGCAATATCCTGCATAGAGGTCACTTCAACAGAAGCAAAAATAGTGCCTTTAAGTAGCATATATTATTATAGCAACTACTATGCTTTCAATTGTGTTCTGAATTGCTGTCCTCTGTCAACTCACCCTGCGTGTGTATCAGCCCGGGCTGAGACAGCTTCCCGGGAACACACACAGCCACACCTGAGTACTTCACAGGTCTTTAAAAGACCATTCACTTGTTAATGAGGCTTTGCTGTTTTTCAGCTCTGCTTAGCGCCCCAACATCCCCCCTCAGTCAGTGGAGATGCAGGGGCACTAAGAAGAGGTGAAATACAATGAAGCCTCATTAACAAGTGAATGGTCTTTCAAAGAATCTAAGTAAACAAAGAGAGGAGTACAATAGAGAATCAAGCAAAATTCCTAATGGGGTGTGTGGATGACAAAAGGAAAGAATTTGTCCTTTTATTAATAAACCCCTCACTCACCAACCTAGTGGTGACATGCTTCATCATCGGGGTCCACCCTGGTGGCCTAGCGTCACCAGGGTGTGCTACAACACCTGAATTACAGTGGAGCTGGTTGTGGATGGAAGTGCAAAAAAAGTGTGTTAAAAATTGTCCTGGTTTAACTTCGTGGGAGGATACATTTTATTTACAAGTACCTGGACAATGTTAAAAAAGTGTGGTGAGATACTATGAGGGTAGTTACGACCAAAAGTATCTCTGTATGTGATCTGGTCTACATGTTTCAACCTTAGATGGAATATGACAGGTTTTCGTCAGGACCAAAAAACAAAGAAGTGGACGGTCTGCGCCCCCTACAAGGCGCACCCAATCCTAGATCCTCGTAACCAAGTTAGCAAAAACCGCTACTGGTGAAAGCTCTAACCTCAGTGGGCGAGCATGTGAAGTAAAAAATCAAAAGACCTGTTAGGGAGAAAAAGAGAGAAACGAACATCCGTCAGACGTGATCAATATTACATGCATGTTACGTTGTGCAGTGTTGTATCTCCGTGTCAGCATGCTTCATGCCACTCTCATTAGGAAATTGTATTACCCAGGCACGTTGTTTTATAGCTAATTATCTTGTACTCGTGCCGGTACCCACGTGATATTGTCGTGCTGTTCTTTGGCCCAATTAGGGCATTTTATTTTGCCAACACACGCATACTGATCAATAGGTGTGTGCTCCGTGGCGTACAATACTTTTATACCAATCTTGCGCACTTGCACAAATTTTTGTGGCGTGATATTTTCCTCTCGCATCCCTATTATTGTGGTCGCGGGGTTCGTTTTTGAAAATGTGCATAGATTACCTGTATAACTCATTGGACACACAAGGACTCACTGACATGTGACATGGAGGACAAACAAACATATGTTGGTAAATGGGAGGCGGTTTACTCCCATTCTGGTGTCTGTTGCATCGGAGGGCAGGGGGTGGTATCACCTCGTGTAAAACGTATTCTGTAATTACATAGAGGCAATTGTTTAGGGAAAAAGGGGTGTCAATCAGGGTGGGCCGCGTGTCGCGGTAGATTTTGGACTCGGTAGTGGCGGTGAGTCACGGAGGCTGAAAAGGAAGTTTGCTCTACTTACAGTTTTGTCGTGGTGGAAGTGGCCAGTTACCTACATCTCTCCTCCACTGCCCCGCTACAATGGCCAGAGGTCCCGTGCGCGTTAATGTCAGGAGCCGGCTTCCGGGGTGGGCGGGGTTCCGTGTTAGTCACGTGAACGTAACCTGGGCAACTGCTGTTTACACTGTACTACGGCTGCCGCATATGGCCAAAAAGGTTAAAGATTACAAGTCCGGTTCCGTGTAGTGGGATAAAGTTATTCGGTGGTAAATAAAGCGTTTGCGGGATATACCCACATTGTCAGGGTTGGGGGAATGCTGTAAGCACGACAATGTGCGCGCACATTGGTTAACTACTATCGTGGGGGAGAAGCAGCTGTACAACGGCTACTGTATTCTGGCCATGATAGACGCTGATAAAATAGGAGCGTCGGGCAAAAGGTATAAACGCAACAAAATGGGTGTTTCGAAGTGCACATAATTATCCAGAGGACTGACCTCCGTGGATGTCATTCATAGCGAAGTGCACTATTAGTGGCAGGTTAAGGAATGGATCAAACCACGGGGTAACTGTGATGGAGTTTAATAAAGCGTTACGTGTTTTGATCTGTTGGTAGCACATTCACACAGTATACCGGGAAAGGGTAAAAGACTGTTCTGGTAATATGAATGTAGGTTTTTTTTCATCTTTTTACATGGGTGATGTGTAACCATCTTGACTCAAATGCCGGCTAGCATCCGGGTATGCAGGTATGGACAAATACTAGTTATTTTCAAACAGAGGCCCAAGGAATATTGTCGTTCAGGCCTATCTTATGTGTCGAAAGCCTGTAGATCCAGCGTTGTTCCTTTTCAAACAAGCGGTTCTGTGAATTTGGACCTGGTTGCACTTGTTCTATTACTGTCCATTGCATGTCATTAGGTGTGTGATGTGCCTCCAAGAAGTGGTCTGTTAGTCTTGTGGTGTTTTTCTTGCAGCGTATCGTACTCCGATGTTCACTGATACGTTGCTTCACCTTGCGCGTTGTCATGCCTATGTATGGTTTGCCACATGTGCACTTGATCATATACACTACATTGCTGCTGTTGCAATTGGTGTGAGATCGCTGTTCCCAGGTTTTGCCTTCTTCCAGGTTGAGGGTTTTGGTGTTTTCTGTGAGGTGGCATACACTGCAGTCCCCACATTTGAAGTGTCCTGTTATGGCTGGGAGCCATATGTGGGTATATCCCGCAAACGCTTTATTACCACCGAATAACTTTATCCCACTACACGGAACCGGACTTGTAATCTTTAACCTTTTTGGCCATACGCGGCAGCCGTAGTACAGTGTAAACAGCAGTTGCCCAGGTTACGTTCACTTGACTAACACGGAACCCCGCCTACCCCGGAAGCCGGCTCCTGACATTAACGCGCACGGGACCTCTGGCCATTGTAGCGGGGCAGTGGAGCAGAGATGTAGGTAACTGGCCACTACCACCACGACAAAACTGTAAGTAAAGCAAACTTCCTTTTCAGCCTCCGTGACTCACCGCCACTACCGAGTCCAAAATCTACCGCAACACGCGGCCCACCCTGATTGACACCCCTTTTTCCCTAAACAATTGCCTCTATGTAATTAGAGAATACATTTTACACGAGGTGATACCACCCCCTGCCCTCCGATGCAACAGACACCAGAATAGGAGTAAGCCGCCTCCCATTTACCAACATATGTTTGTTTGTCCTCCATGTCACATGTCAGTGAGTCCTTGCGTGTCCAATGAGTTATACGGGTAATCTATGCACATTATCAAAAACGAACCCCGCGACCACAATAATAGGGATGCGAGAGGAAAATATCACGCCACAAAAATGTGTGCGAGTGCGCAAGATTGGTATAAAAGTATTGTACGCCACGGAGCACGCACCTATTGATCAGTATGCGTATATTGGCAAAATAGAATGCCCTAATTGGGCCAAAGAACAGCACGACAATATCACGTGGGTACCGGCATGAGTACAAGATAATTAGCTATAAAACTACGTGCCTGGGTAATACAATTTCCTAATGAGAGTGGCATGAAGCATGCTGACACGGAGATACGACACTGCACAACGTAACAGGCATGTAATATTGATCACATCTGACGGATGTTCGTTTCTCTCTTTTTCTCACTAACAGGTCTTTTGATTTTTTACTTCACATGCTCGCCCACTGAGGTTAGAGCTTTCACCAGTAGCGATTTTTGCTAACTTGGTTACGAGGATCTAGGATTGGGTGCGCCTTGTAGGGAGCGCAGACCATCCACTTCTTTGTTTTTTGGTCCTGACGAAAACTTGGCATATTCCATCTAAGGTTGAAACATGTAGACCAGATCACATACAGAGATACTTTTGGTCGTAACTACCCTCATAGTATCTCACCACACGTTTTTAACATTGTCCAGTTACTTGTAAATAAAATTTATCTTCCCACGAAGTTACACCAGGACAATTTTTAACACACTTTTTTTGCACTTCCACCCACAACCAGCTCCACTGTAATTCAGGTGTTGTAGCACACCCTGATGACGCTAGGCCACCAGGGTGGACCCGGATGATGAAGCATGTCACCACTAGGTTGGTGAGTGAGGGGTTTATTAACAAAAGGACAAATTCTTTCCTTTTGTCATACACACACCCATTAGGATTTTTTCTTGATTCTCTATGGTGGTACTCCTCTCTTTGTTTACTTAGTCCTTAATCAGGGGAACAGGAGTACTCTCCGTTCACTCTAGGTGAACACGATCCCTTGCTCTCCCTTTTGTTAGTCTATATTCTTTCAAAGAATCTCCCTGCCCCCATAGAGCAGAGTCCGCACTGCTGCAACAAGCGCGGTGTTTGACACACTTAAAAATAAAAACCACAGGTATGATGTCAGCAAGGTCCGCGGGCCGCCAAGGAAGGCTTGCTGGGCCGCTGGCGGCAAAGCCGTACTATGAGTACAAGTGATCTAGAGTGATGAACAGTGAATCATCATCAAATTCAAGATCATTGATCCTTTTGAGGAAATCCTTGGTGTCTCTAATGTAACTGGGTAAGTTGGTCACATACTCCCTCAGAAAATGGTCAATATACTTAGAAATATGCTCAGCTACACTGCCTCTAGATGAGACGATGGGGCGCCCTGGGGGTCTAATGGGGTACTTGTAAACGTTCGGGAGAATATAGAGGACTGGGAGGACTGTATAATCTTTTTTGAGATAACCATATTCCTCCCAAGTAAGTCTGCCTTTATCTTTCCACATCGTGAGTAGCTTCCAAATGGTTCTGATACTGCTGTGGTATCTATCAGTATTGACAAGTTCGTAAAAGTCCCTGTTGTCGAGCTGTCTACCTGCTTCCATGATGTATTGTTCTCGATCTAGGATGACCACATTCCCCCCTTTGTCCGCCAGACGTGTAACAATGTTGTCATCCTCCATGAGAGATTTGAGGGCCAGTCTCTGTTTGTGAGTGAGGTTGGAATACCCATTCGTATTATAACTCCTATTCCTGTGTCTGGACTCATTCAATGCTTTACTGACACACTCATGAAACGTGTCAATGTTATCATGAGGTAAACTAGGCATAAAACTAGACCTGGGATTGACAGTGGAAGCATCAGTGGTGATATTTAACTCAACAAGTAATTGTGTCGGGTGATGTCCTGATCTGCTACCATGTCACTCTGGCTTAGTTCTAGCATGGTATTCAAAACCTCAATGTCCCCAATATTGAAATCACAGTTGGTATTGTCAGTATCTCTACATGCAACTCTATTGTTATCACTGCCTTTGAATTTGTGCCACTTTTTTATTCTTACATATTTGAAAAGGTCAATTCTTACATTAGTACAGTTCGAAGGGTAGGAGGGGCAGAAGGAAAGTCCAAGACATAACATACTTTTCTCTAAATCACTCATGGACCTGGTTGAGAGGTTACATCGACGGTTTGTTCATTATTTGGAGAGGGTCCGAAGAGGAGGCTCAGGAGTACATTAGGAAACTCAATGTGAATGATCAGTATATCACCTTGAGTGGGAACATCAGCAGGACTGAGGCTGAGTATCTCAATGTTAAACTGGAAGCCAAACAAAACATAGTACACACATCTTTGTTTAGGAAATCCACCACCGTTATTAGTGTCCTACATGCCCTCAGCAGTCATCCTGAGACCCTCAAATGGAGTATCCCCTATGGGGAACTGCTGAGGGCCAAAAGGAATTGCAATACAGATGAAGCTTACCAACTGGAAAGTACCAACATTGTAGAGCGCTTCAAAGAGAGGGGTTACCCCAAATGGGTGCTCAAGAGAGTGTGTGACAGAGCGGGGTTGATAGACAGAGCACTGACCATTACAGACAAACCAACCAGAGAATGATGACCCTGATGACAAAAAGTCCAGAATGATCTTGACATTCAGCTCTGATGCCAGTAACATCAAACGGATTGTAACCAAGAATTGGGATATCCTCAGAAGTAACAATGTCATTGGTGGGATTATCCCTGACAGACCCAGTATAGCATACAGGAGAGGCAGAAACATCAGGGATATGTTAATACACAGTGACATTACCACCTATCCGCAAAGACAACTACACGGCCTCAAGGGTTTCTACCCGTGCGGCCACTGTAAAGCCTGTAACAACAGTAAATTTCACAAAGGTGAGGTACAATGGAGTTAGCAAAGAACTCACACAATTTCTAATGTGCAGCTCGACGTTTGTGATATATGCCATAGAATGCACTTGCAAACTGGTATATAGGAAGCAATACATGCATGGCTAAAAAACGCATCTTAGAGCACGGCAGGGCCATCACCAACTTTGATCCCAAATATCCTGTTGCACGCCAATTTAGAGACAAACATTTCTCCAACACCAAGGAGATGAGCTTTCTCATCTTGGAACAGATAGACAAGCATCCCAGAGGTGGCAATAGGGTTCTGAATCTGAGACAAAGGGAGTCTAGATACATAATTGACTTCCAAACCAAGAACCGGGGAGGATTGAATCAAGAGGAAGAACTTTCAATACATTTGAAAGAACAGTAGTGATCCAGTGATAGTATGGGGTGTGTGACTCTTGTGTAATCTGTTCGATGCTGTGCCTCTCTCCTACTAGACTGTGGTTACGGTTCCACCTCATTATCATTTTTCCTTAACATCCCTCTTGCCTAGTATTTCTGCCTATTTATCTCGTTCTCACTATCTTTTTCTCCTGTGTTCTTTAACCATCTTTTTTCCATACGGTGACCATCAGAGCAGTTGAATACTGAGCATTTTCAGGAATGTTATGAGAGGACACATATTGGAACATGTAAATATCACAGGGTCAGGTGATCCTGGTTTTAATCACTCTTTTTCTTTTTTCACAGGAGGAAAGGAAGGGGCCCAATCACCATTATTCACCAGGACGGGCCACCTACTCCTTTTTTCTCTTCATGAGCACATTGTCACGTTGTTTTATGTCGGCAAACTTCATTGGGTTTATGGTAATATCAGTGTCTCTTTTGGACTTTCGGACAGTTGCCGGATAGGCATCAGGCACTTACCTTTATACACACTAGGTCACCACATAGGATGCTGTTGTATTTTACAACAATCAGTCTGGCACAGTCCAACTATACTCGTGCTGATATTGTGTTTCTTACATTACACATAGGCATACCCCTGATTATGCAGGGACATGAATTCATCAGTGAGTCTGTCTTTATTTCAAGTATCACAAACATAGGTGAGCACTGAACCAGCGGTCAGCATGTCAGGGGCCCGGCGAGATAACAGCCTAGTTTTGTTCACTCATAACTTTATTGACAAAGAGCAGTGACTCTGCATGACCGCTAACAGTGGTGCGTGCACAGAGTTGAGGCTATCTCCCACTATGGGATTCATCAAGACACTTGTAGCATCTTTCTTGGTCATTGGGAATGCACAGTTAACACTTTGTGACACTTTGAGGCATTCACGGAAGCGCATACATTGCACCATTCTAACATTGACCCCAGGTCAATACAAGGTCTCATTTATACAGCTTTGTATTTGTTAAAGTGTTGGAGCAATATATTCACAAATCTATGTGTTTATTGTAATGATACTTTACAACAACGCAGCAGCACAAAAAAACAACTGAACTCATCACCACCACAACAAAATACCACTTAACAAGTGTAAGCAAATGCTCTTCTTTCACATTATTACCTCCAGAATCCTATTTTCGTATTATGGTGGAAAAAGGTATTGGAACATGCACTGCCTTATCCTGCTCACTTAGACATGAAATAGGGCCAGTCAAAAATGTTTTGTGATCCGGTCCAATACCTTCAGAAAGGAGTGTTCTGAGAAGGCATCCATATTTACTGAGAAACATTCTGGAAGCCGAGCTACGTGTGGAAACTAACTTCAAACAAACTTGTTTGGAAAACAAACTTGAATTTGTATTTGGTAAATACACATTTGCTAATGTTGAAGGTGTACCTTCTATCATCAAGTTGTCTTTCTTTTATTTCTTTTATTTCTTTTATTCATTTTATATTTTTTATATAGCACCATTCTACCAAAGGTCAGGTGCCCGTGTGCTTTGCATGAAAATGGCAGTAGACATCAAGAAGAAAATTGGAAAACATTTGTGATATTCATCTTTGTAAAATTATCCAGAGTGTAAGGCACCTGCTTGAGAAAGAGAGGGTTTGTGCAGTATCTAAGAATAGGAGCAAACAGTTTTATAGGTACACAATGTTTGAAACATGTATGTTTTTTGACCTTTAGGAGGTTAGTTTGACATCTGATGTCTTAGGGTGATGAGTTCTAAAGAGACATGGTCACCGATAAGAAAGTGTGGTTACGGACATGCGAGTACAAATAATAAAGGTGCTTGTCTTAGACTGCACTATGTAATATAACATCAATAGGTTCGGAAAACCCATTTCACATTCTTTACAGCAACGAGGTATAAAATCGATCCATTAGACACCACAGAAATTGTAAGGCATCCTTGCTCATGGGCGTTTTGTTTATCTTTGGGAGGTTTAAAGAGGAGATGAGGTAGGCCGTTTGTGGCAATGACGAGCATTGAAAGTGATCGAGGCTAACAGGGATTTAAATATGGCTTTGAGCATCAGCCAGTGAAACCCACAGCAGGGAAGGGTGTGATCATGCTTTGTGATTTTAGATATGAGTCTGGCAGCAAAATGAAGCACAGCTTTCTTAGGTGACAGGGAAGTGTTATTGGGACTTATTACGCAAGGGGACTACCTTCCTCTGGTCAATATGAACGCTCTCTCCCATCTGAACTATTAACCAGTAGCGGCCGGTGATGGGAGTGCTGACGGGTGCTGACGTGGGGTGGGGAGGGGCAGGGTGGGGGGTAGTCAACTACGGATTACGTCCGAACAGAGGTAAGTAAACATGTAAATAAATAAACGAATTTCGTTGCTTGCGCTGCATTGCATTTGGCGATTGTAACCGGCACTTATTTTTCATACTCTGACCCAGAGTAAGAAACAGGAGGATGAAGAAGAATGAAGAGAAAAATGAGTAAAGCTTGTAATGAATCGAAAAAGCACAGATGACAAATAGCCTCAAGTGTGAGCTCAAGAGGTAGGGAGTGTTTGGTAGTGGATTAAAGAAGCATGAGGTGGATTCAAGATGGGCGTGGCTAGAGAGGCAAAGAGGCAAGCAAGTTAGATGCATCTTGATAGGACACCCATGCCTAGTTCTCATGAAAGCTGCCTTACCCTGCTGTATCCACCTACATGTGGTGCCAAGGTAGCAATTAGCTGTGGGGGACTCTGACTGGGTTCAATGAGCCCCTGCAGGTGCGGTGGTCAACTGATTGGCACCATAGCTGGTGTAGAGGCTAATCTCTACAGACCTCATGGTTGTGACCTCCTGACCGCTGTTGTTGGGAGGGCTAAAGTCCCCTACACAACATCAAAATACCTCAAAGACCTGGCGGGTCTCCTGTAGCTGGGCCTGGCCTGTACTGCTTGAAAGAACTAGGCAGGCCCATTCTATTTTTAGGCACAAGTCTCTGCCAGCTTACACAGAGCACACCGGCATCTTGAGAGCACCTGATCTCTTCTCCCTGGGCCCGCTGCCAAGCCGACAAGTTTGCATGCTTGAGGGGATGGTTGACCCCCGGGTGAGACCAGTTGCTGGACACTATTAAGACATTATTGGGCAGGAGCAGGTGAACTGCAACAACCTGCTAGGAAGTTGGTGGTAGGGCAAGCTGGATGGTGGAGGCGGTCTGATTTACGAACTATTAAAACAAGATTCGTTCCCTCCACCTCTACCACTTTTGAAATACCTTTCTTCAACCTCAAATTTAAAAAAATGGAGCCACCCATTTTGAAAGATCAGATGAGTTGGTAAGGCCCTATTCAAGGTGAAATGCCCACGAGACATAGCAAGAGCCAAAAAAACAACAAAAAACCTGCCAGCACAAGGCAGGGGACTGCAGGAGCACTCAGTCCCATTAACACGTTCTCAGGTATACTTATATACCGCCCACCCGGGACGCAAGGACAATTCCTCTCTAACCTTGCCCCTATGGTCGCAAACCTTGCTCTTAGCTCTGCTAATTTCACGCTCCTGGGAGACCTGAACATTCACCTTGATGACCCTAATGACTCAAACGCCAGAGAACTATCCTCCAGTTTAGGTGCCCTCGAACTACAGCAATTAGTCCTAGGGCCCACCCATCACAAAGGCCATCTTCTGGATCCTGTATTCAGTAATTGCCCGAATCTACAAGTTGGAAATCCCTCTCCCCTCCCCTGGACAGATCACTTCCTTATTCCTCTCACATGGACCCTTCCCAATCACCCCCTACAAAAACCCACGACTGTCCAAAAGTCACGTAATTGGTCCAAACTTCCCCAGCCGCAATGGCTGGAGATCTTGGATTCGACCAAACCGACAAAAACCTCTGACCCTATAGAGGGCAACGAGCACTAAAACAGCTGGATCACCAAATCTCTAGATTTGGTACTCCCACTCAAATGTACCAACCCCAAGCGGGGGAACGCGACCGCCCGTGGTATACCACTGATTTACGAGACGCCAAACTAAATTGTAAGAGAATTGAGAGGAAATGGCACCTTGACTACTCACCAACGGGCAAAACTGCCTACAGGGCAGCAATCAAATGCTACAAAACTAGCATTAAAGTAGCGCAGGCAAAGTATTTTGAGGATAAAATTGACAAGGCCGCCTCCAAACCCAAGGAGATCTATCGGATAGCCAAATCTCTCCTTCAACTACCAGAGACACCCAAGGAGCACGGTAACACTCAAGCTCATTGCGATGAGCCAGCGGACTTCTTCTATCATAAAATAGAAATCATTAACTCCTCTTTTATGCAAAACGCCCCTCCGACTAGCTGCCACCCAGACATAGATCTCGCGTCAGTTTCAGCCGCTACCCTCAAATATATCCCGCCCCTGGACCTCAGCCACTTAGAGAGTATCATGCAGCAGGTCAAATCAGGATCTCCCACTCACCCGGCCCCCCCGAGAGCACTCATCCCGATCATCAGTCGGATCTCACCCACTATTCTGGACCTGCTTAACTCCTCTCTCAATGCTGGCATCGTCCCGCCCCCATGGAAGCGAGCAATGGTCAAGGCCCTATTAAAGAAACCAAGCCTGGATCAAAACAACCCCTCCAACTATAGGCCTATTTCCCTGCTACCCTGGCTCAGCAAACTAATGGAAAAGTATGTCAATTAAACCGTGACACACTTTTTGGAATCAAATGCCTTACTTGATTCCTCACAAACGGGCTTTCGGCCCCTTCACGGAACAGAAACAGCCTTGGTTGCAGTGACGGAGGAGGCAAGAAGGATCCTGGATGGCGGTGGGTCATTAGCCATCGTTCTCCTCGACCTTAGTGCCGCCTTCGACACTGTAAACCATAACATCCTTCTCCACCGTCTCAGCAGGATAGGCATCTCGGGAACAGCGAACACCTGGCTGAGATCCTTTCTCACGGACCGTTCTTTTCAGATATTTGAGAAAGACTTCACTTCTCCCTGCTAACCCTTGAGATGTGGAGTGCCCCAGGGTTCCTCCCTGAGCCCCTCCCTTTTTAATGTTTACCTGAGCCCACTGGCTGATGTCGTCCGCCCCTTTGGAGTAAAAATTATCACCTATGCGGACGACACACAGCTAGTGGTAGCATTGGATCCCCCTCTCAACTCCCACCACAGCCTAAACAAATGTTTGGAAGCAGTCGCCGCCTGGATGACGGCCTCCTGCTTAAAACTAAATGGGGAGAAAACAGAGCTTATGCTCCTGGGAAATACCATCACCAAATCTATCGATTCCATCTGGCCCCCCTGCTTAGGCTCCCCTCCCGTATCCAAAGAACAAATCAAAAGCCTCGGCATCTGGCTAGACAGAACTCTCAATTTTAACTACCAGGCAACCAAGTTCTCTGCCACATGCTTCGGCTCTTGAGGCTACTACGTAAGATTCTCCCCCTTCTCCCTCTCCAATCAAGACGGATCATGATCCAAGGGCTGATCTTATCTCGCCTTGACTGCGGAAATGCCCTATACCTCGGGGCCCCACAGTCCACGCTTAACAGACTGCAAATTGTCCAAAACTGTGCCGCCAGGACTCTTCTTGATATTCCTCTACGAGTCTCAGTCAAAGCCCGACTGAAAGACCTGCATTGGCTCCCGGTAAAATCGAGGATTGAATTCAAAGCCATGTGTATTGCCCATCGCTCCTATTGGGGAACAGGCCCCGATATCAATCGTCCCCTTGTAAAAGCTTATCATCCCAATCGCCACCTCAGATCCGGGACATCTTATCTCACCACAGTACCTCGAATTAAGAAAGCAAGGTGTGGAGGCCGTTCACTCTCCTACAACCTAGCCAAGATCTGGAACACGCTCCCCCTCACAATCAGATCAGAACCTAATCTATTGACCTTCCGAAAGCTTCTTAAAACCTGGCTTTTTAATAAACCCATATAACACGCAGCGTACTCTCCCCCAGCCCAACCTCTGCAGCGCTGGGACGCCCCAGGGTAGCCATCGCGCTATATGAATTATCTTTTCGTTTCATTCATTTCATTTCATTTCACCCAATAAACCCAGCCAACTAAATTATACTGTCAAGTTCCTCTAAGATGGACAGCAAAATCTGCTGAACTAAAATGCTCCTCCTGCTATTGCCAGCCATGTTTTCTCTTGGCAGCATTGGCGGAGATATGCTGGGCTGGTGTCAGCTCACGACGATTCATTGCAGTATCTAGAAGCAACTCAACAGACCCTCCACGACATGCCACTTGATTTCAGCAAGCTCTTTCTTGTCAGGCTACTAGAGTGCCTATCTTAACCTCCCAGCTCAATTCAGAAGCGTTGACATGTACATCTCCTACCCCCACCAATCACTCTGCTCAGGATGGAAGACATCTTTATTAACTGCAAAAACAACAGGTGATGGACAGAATGCAGAACAATGTCATACATTCACCCCAGTACAGAGATCTGGGCCTAAATCTATCGTTTTTTTGCTCACCATGCCTTTCCAGTTTGAACCCAGCCATATGCAAATAGTCTTGACCCTGTGCCCCATGGGAACAGTCCAGCCCGAACTGCCAAGCCTGGTCCTCCCTGAACTGGAAACAAGCATCCAAGGACCGGTTTCGGGTTTTCAGCCCTCATCAGCCTGGATAGCTTGATTCCAGTGGCATGGAGAGCACGGGACTCACGTCTGAGCATATCCGTCCCACTCGGGGTGGCAAATGCAAAAACAACAGGTGATGGACAGAATGCAGAATAATGTCATACATTCACCCCAGTACAGAGATCTGGGCCTGAATCCATCATTTATTTGCTCACCATGCCATGGCCATGTCTGAACTGGGTTGGCTTGGTGAGCAAAATAACGATGGATTAAACCCAGATCTCTGACTGGGGGTGAATGTTTTGCCACTGTGCAACATTCCGTCCATCATCTTGTTAGTTTTGCTATCTTTATTAACTGAACACTCTTTGTCATAGTACGTCGCCTACTACCCATTCAATGGAGTTGATCCAGACTGTAGATAAAGTTGAGTGTCCTGTGTTTTCTGGCTTCTATGACCTTGCCAAAAGCTGGTGGTGGCAATCAGGCCTGATGGGGGTCAACTGCAACTCTTAATTGTGCTGTGAAGCTTCCCCACTACATGCTGATTTACTTTAGGCCACTCTACACCTAGCCACTCACACTACGCAACAAAGTCTCAAAGTGGGCGAAATAGACATGGGTAGGCTGAAGTAAACCCGATCCAGTGCCCAGCCATCAGTGAGGTGTCAATATCTCCCAGCAATGGCCCCATTTGCTGCCAAGGAGTACAACCTTGACACAATCATGAAGGCTATATGGACAACCAGGGCATCCCTCAAAGTAAAGATTGATGCCGTACCATCAATGTTGGTCTGTTGCAGGATGATCACAGGTAACTGACTTAAAGGGTCATCTAATCAGACATAGCACTACAGGAGGTACAGCCATATACATCACACCTATAGCAGCAGATTCTAGATCTAACAGACCAAGTTTGATTTCCTAAGTGTAGGGTGGACGATGCGTAGGACCACTCCCATACAGCAATAACAGAGTGTTTTGACCAGTAGGTTGTTGTGGCATTCCAGGAAAACTGGCTAAAGGGCTTTGTGGCTGCTCTCAAGATTTCCTCCTTCTTCTTTATTGAGAGAGCACAACAAGCCCCAGACCTTCAATCACATGCTGGTACCTCACCGCAGAAGATAGTCATGAATTTCTGACACTTTAATGATTGAAACAAAATATTACAGGCCACATCGATAAAGGACAACCACAGCTCCTTGTCTTCCCAGATTACACACTAGCTGTTCAACATCAAGAGGAAACAGGGACATGAGATGGGCCTGAAGCATTGGCTGTGATTCCTAGTCAAGCTCAAGGTCCTATCAGGGCAAAGTACCCTCTTCTTTTCTGAGATGTAGATTGCTTGGAATTGGGCTCCATGTCAGGGCAACTCGTCACAGGGGGGCACATTGCACAGATGGGAACATGAGGTAGCCAGACATTAACACCGCAAGGCGAGACCCGATGTGCC
The DNA here is from genome assembly GCF_964261635.1 of Lissotriton helveticus. NCBI lineage: Eukaryota > Metazoa > Chordata > Amphibia > Caudata > Salamandridae > Lissotriton > Lissotriton helveticus. The sequence goes on along the minus strand of NC_136059.1, from coordinate 709,272,734 downwards.
CTGAGAAACCAGTGGCAGCACCTTCACAAGAACAGGCTAAAGAGTGTAGGTGGTTGATGCTGGTGACTTCAGCCGCCTTTCAATCTCTGACTGATGCACCAACCTCCACTTCCTCTGAAGACTCCAAAGTCAATGACAGATCATCCCTCTCGATGCCCTTCCTGGTGACTCCTCAAAATGCAGATTAACTCATCTGTGGAAGGAGGGCCCCCTTCCCCATGGAGGCCTCGAAGGGGCCACCCTTCCATTTCTCTTTATCGTGAGACTCTTCATGTTGAAAAATATTGAACTAATCCTTGGAATAGACCTGTCAATCTAGCAATTTAATGATTAAAATGCCTGCTGTGGGTGCTCGCTGCCCACACTTAGTGAGCATTCTCACATTTTTATGCTAACAGGTTGTGGCTTTATGATGGCTGTAATGGTGAGTTGTCTGAAACTGGCATAGCTTGACCTGGCAGGGGCCATGAGCTCCTTTGTTGATTAGTTATGAGTGCACCGGGGCAAGTCTTCAGGTTAAATCAAGATGCTCAACACTCCACATGCTGTTTGTCAAATAGCTAATTTCCACTGGATGCTCAGCCATTTTCCCTCTGTCCTCAGTAGTAGTTGCTCTTACTTTTAGGTTTCTTTGGTTGGGGGGCAGTACGGATCTGTACACTTTTTTCATAACTATCCTAGGAACAGAGGTACGCCACCTCGTTAGGCAGGGCATTGTGGGGTTGGAGGCTCCTTATATTACAAGCACACACACTACTACCACTCTATGGTAAGTTCTGGTGACTTCAGTTAAACAATGTGCCAGATCCGGGAAATGAACACTGTCAACAATCAATACAGAACTCACTCATTTCTTAACTGGAAGGGGGACATATAGGCTTGCTTCAAGAACTCCATATAACATTGAAGCTGCAGAAGTGCAGGTCAGGTCAGAACTTTGCTACTAATTAATATGCTTATGTTAGGGCCCTGATTTGAGCAGGGGTCCCATTTCAGCCATGGCAGATAGTGAAGGCTGATTTGTCCTGGTTGAAGGTATGATATAGGGTGAGCCGGTTGTCATAGGAAGTGTTCATGCTCCAAACACAGAATAGCAGGCCTTCCTCAATTGTCTGTTGGAACAGTTAGCAGGATGGATAGACATCCGTGGGATTTTAGAGGGTGGTGTAGTGGATATTAAGCTGCACAGGTCAAATACACAGCCCCAGAGGGCCCAAAATGCAAAGGCATTGTCACTTTGGCATAAGCAAGGGTCTCTAGTACATGATTGGATGCTCCACAATCGTGATGTTAGGTTCTACTCTTTTCGCTCCCTTCTATATGACCTATCTTTGTGGTTACACAAAATTGTCTGCTCTGCTCAGCGGAGGCTGCTTATCTCCTCCTCTGACTACAGAGGGAGGGAGATTTCTGATCCCTTTGATGTGTGGCAAAAGCCTCCCTCCCATTCCTTCATGGCGCCTCTTGGACTCCGTATTAGAAGATGCAGCTTTCCACTGAACCATAGCAGAGAGGATACAAGAGTATTTCAAGATGAATGATGGTTCTACCTTTCCAGCTCACTGAACATGTCAACACTTCTACCCCTTAAATCCCCTTCCTCAGTCTATCTAAGTGCACTTTATAATTGGTTATTTGACCCTCTGGGAAGGCCCGGGAATTACGCGTCTGGATGATCTTGTTTCATGCCGTTAGCTCCTGCCTTTAAGTTGCTCAATTGCTCAAGGAACAGTGTGATATTCACGGAGGACAGTCCTTGATTCACCAAATTCAGATGCATGACCTCCAAACCAAATGGTCCATTACTGATGGAGAACCAGAAGCTCACTCCCTTCTCTAGACCTTGTTCATGAGGGGGACATCAGGGGGCACCTTAGTTGGTTGTACAAAGCCTTTCAGCACCATGCACAATAGTCACTGCAGCCCCTGTAAGACATTTGGGAAATAAAAACAGGGTTAGTAGTCCATGATAAGGAATTGGCCAGAGGCCCTGTCTAGCCACACTATTTGGGAGGACTTTTTGCTACGGTTATCTAAAAGATCCAAAAAGAATAGGGTGCTGCTCACTCCTTAGATCCTGCTTTGCTGATGGCAACACAAGGTATTACTATGAACTTAAGGGAAACAGTCACCCTGCATATGGGCCCTGGCGCCAGATCACTGAAAAATGGGCCAGGAGCTACGAAACACCCGACTGACAGAGTTAGGGTCAAAATGTTATGCAGCTTGAAGGGCGAACACAATATGATGCGTTACTACCTTAAACCCCTTGAGTCGCCTTTCCCAAGACTCTAGCTGATCCTCAGCGTAGCAAAGAGGAGGTCAGAGGCCACGCCCCTTTTTACAGCACTCTGCAACACCGCTCATTGGTGCTTAGTGGAGGTACCTGGTGGGCTAGTTGTCTCCCAGGGGACCTCTGGATTGAAGAGTAATTAATTCCCCAACTTAAAATGCACCACAGGGCGTGTTTGCACACATATCACCTCAGGCCCCGCCCCCTACCTTCACCACTGTGCAAACGTGCCCCATGGCACCTTTTAAGTTGGGAGATTAAGTCCCCTTGAATCCTGAGGTCCCCTGGCGGCCAACTAGCCAACGAGGTACCTCCAGTAAGCGCCACAGAGCTGTGTTGCAAAGAGGTGTAAAAAGGGGCATGGCCTCAGAACACCTCTCTGCAACACAGCCCCCTGGCGCACACTGGAGGTTCCTGGTGGGCTAGTTGGCCCCCAGGGACCCCCAGTATTCAAGGGGGACCCCCAGTATTCAAGGGGAGTTCGTTCCCCCTTTGCAAACGCCCCAGGGTGTAAGGAGGGGGCGGGGCCTAGGGACAATTGCATCTTTTTTCTCACCCAAAAATGTTTTGGCCCTGAGCATGCCTAGGGGGTCAGGGTGTGTCTACCCTGCCCCCTTTTCACACATTTCACACATATTTCAATTACTTCCTCAGCCTCGCTTCTACCGAGGCACAAAATGGCTGCCAACAGTTCCTCCTTTCGAATGTTTACAACCGCTTGACAGCCAATTAGAATTGAGCGCGTGATCGGGGCGGTGCGCTTATCCTACGAGGCCAGTCCTCTCTCAATCCGCGGATCCTCCGCGCCCATAGATATATAAATGACTTTAACCATAATTTTCAAAGAAACCACTGAACAGATTGACACCAGATATGCCCAAGGCACAAGTTGGAACTGAGGACTACCTCTCTGCCAAATTTGGTGTAATTCCGTTCAGCCGTTCGAGCTGTAGCTGTGGCTAAAGGTCCTATGGGAAATTGCATGGAAAAAACACGTTTTGGGACCCCCCTTTTTTCTCGGCCCCCCCTTCTCCAATCACTGAGCTAGTTAAAAGTTTGGAAAATTTCAAGAAGATTCATCAATCGACGCAAAAGTTATTGCCAATAGAATGTTGCGGATTTCCTATGGATAATAGGTCCTAACTATAACTATCTACTGGCGACCGCCAGTAGATAATATATAGATAGATAGAGATATAGATATATAGACATATATATCATTATTTCATATGGGGCTTGATATATAAATATTTCCTATGGGGTTTTATTTCCCACTGGGTTTTATCTAATTCTATTTCTATTATTTGTTGTGAGAGGGTGTTGCAGTACCAGTGAGTGGTCATGTGTGAAGCTCGAGGTTAATCCAGTTCTGAGCTAAAGCATATTTACAATTGTTTTTGGTCCTTCTCACCTTAGAAGTGCAGTTTGAGAATGGGAAGTGGCTTGATGTTGTGGCTGGGTGAATGGCCTTCCCTAAACCCCTCCCTAGCTCTCCCTTAACCCTACCTTACATCTCCTAAAACCACTCCCCCTCAGTTGTAAATATTACCCATTTTCCAGCCACTCCTGAGTCCTCCACACATTTATTACTAAAATGCATACCTACATGTGCGGAGATCTCTGAAGTGGGAAGGAGATCTCCTGTTAGAAATGCGGATCTCTAGTTGGCAGGGTGTTACCCTGTCTAGATAAGGAGCCTTTTTCCTAGTCAGGATAAGGGGGATTTCACATCTGAAATAACCTCTGCTCCCCCTTGGTAGCTTGGTATGAGCAGTCATGCTTTTCTCAGAGGCAATGTGTAAGCGCACAGTAATACAGTGAAACCACTACAAAAGAACACTATACCATTTCTAGAAAAATAGCCAATATTTTGTGTGCAAAACAAGACCAAAACGAAACAAATCCAACATACAGTTATTCAAAAATATCAACAAGCCAAAAATAGACTTTAAAACAGTCCCTTGAAGTCAATAGCTCCGACCTGGGCTATCACGGCGTTGTGAACAAATGAATCCAACAGTTCTGACTGACCGCGGTGTCACGGGCCAGCTACGGTGTTGTGAAAAACCGCAAACAGTACCTTTAAAAATGTAGGGTGTTGGGACCTCATGAAGAACTCTGAAGAGCCGGCATCAACACCCGTTGGTTCCAGCACTCAGTGCAGGAGTCGTCAGGCCCTTGAAGTCACAAGCATTGCAGATTGAACTCTATGCGGTTGAAGGCGGGAGTGCCAGTGTTGGTGGGCGTCGGGGCTGTGGTGCGAAGTGCAGTGGTGTGGGGTGTGGTACCCTCAGGTAGTGGTGCAGGCAGCTGCTAAGTGACGGCATCCAATGGCATCAGTGAGACCAGGGATGTGGTGTGAAGTAGTACAGTGCTTGTCATGGTGCTGGCGGTCAAGGTGCTGTTATTTGATGACAAACTGGATGGCGCCAATGTCGGTGGGCCAAGACTGCACTGTGGCACGGGGCAGTGCATCGTGTAACTTTCCAGCAGTGCCCCAAACCATGGTGCAGGCAGCGGCGTTGATGTTGGCGTGAAGTTACCTTTCTACTCTATGGCAGCTGAAACAGCCAGTTACAGAAGCTGGTACCCAGAAGAAGTTGAAGTCTTTGATTTCCCTGAAACTTCCAACAGGAGGCAAGCACTACTTAATGCCCTTGGAGATACTCGGTATGGAGAAAGAACAGTCCAGTCCTCTCCCTGCCCAAGACTGAAGCTGGAACTGCAGGCCAACAAAGCAACAACAGCAAAGGGGCAGTACTCCTCTTGGCAGCTCTTCCACCTCTTCTTCCTGGGAGGTTCCTTAGTCCAGCCGTAATCTAAAGTTCTGGGTCAGGGCCCCAATATGTATACCTCATTTCCCTTTGAAGTTGGCACTGCCAAAGTTCCTCTGGCACACATAAAGCAGTCCTGCCTGACTCAGGCCTGGTTCCCTACAGGAGGTGGAGACAGCTTGGTGGTAGGCAGCCACAGTCCATTCAGGTGTATGTGACAACTCCTCCCACTACTCTAAATGCAGCCATGTCTATTCAGTCTGGCTAAGAGTCACCCAGGAAAGGCAGGACACACCTCAACTCCCCCTTGCGTCTGACTAGTGTGAATGCACATCCCCTGCTCCTGTCACCCTAAACCCAGACAGGGAATACACAAAAGGCAGAGGCACACAGGGTGGTTAAGCAAGAAAATGCCCACTTTCTAAAAGTAGCATTTTCTAACACATAATTTAAAAAGCATGTTTACTAAAACACATATCTTTAAATTCTGAGTTCAGGAAGCCTAAACTCAATTTCTCTATCTTCTCCCAGTGGAAAGTTATGCTTGTAAGATGTTACAAAGCAACTCCCATGTTAGCCTTGCAATACTGAAAAATGAAATGCACAGCATTTCACTATCAGGACATGTAATAAACACCAGTCCATGTTCTACCTTTCCCCACACTGCACCCTGCCCGCAGAGGGTGCCTTGGGCCTCCCACAGGAGTGTCTTATATGTGAGAAAATGGACGGTTAGATCCTGGCAAGTGGGTGCACTTAGTTAAAAACTGCAAGCAGACACTGCAGTGACAGGTCTGAGAACCCTTTGAAAGGCTACTTGTGTGGGTAGTACATTCAGTTCTGCAGGCCCACTAGCAGCATTTGATTTGCTGGCCCTGGGCACACACAGTGCACAGAACTAGGGACTTAGTAATAAATCAAATAGGCCAATCATGGAAACCCAATCAGAACACAACTTTCTTGGATAGCATATGCACTTTAGCACTGAATAGCAGTGGTTTAGTGTCCAGAGTCCTAAAACCAACAACAAGATCAAAAACAGGAGGCCAAAAAAGCAAATGTTCTGGGTGTGTACCCACTGAAATAGCCAACTCTAACATCTCCCCACATAAAAGATAGGAGAGGGAGAGGGGTTGAGCTTCACATATAGGTTTCTGAAAAGCATTTTGTAGTATGTTAGCAGTACTATTACAGCACTACAAACGCAATATAAAATGCATTTTTTTAATAGGCGTCACAAGTTGTAATGCTACCTGATGGCTCTTGGTAAAAATAACAAAATGCAAGTCAGAGTGGATTAGAAGAGAGAAGGTTTTGGCAGCAATTGGCCTTGGATTCATTAAGGGATGATGAGAGTGAAAAGCACCTATTTATATACCGAAAGGGGCTCTGATATTAAACTTCTTTCCTTAAAATTGATAGGACTGCCTCCCATTTTTATGGATGAACATTATGAGAGCTATGGTTGAAAGCAAGTTGCTAAGGGGTTATGAGTATGTGGACATTAAGGACCTTATTACGATGTCGGACGGACTCACATCTGCCCGACATTGTTGCGGAATCGGGACTAACCAACCTCCGGTCAGCGGTCCCAACCACATCATTACAATGCATATGGTGCAGTTGCATACTCCCATTTGTCTAAGGGAGTTTTTGCTGTGGTCATAAACCATCCGTAGCACAAGCTCATAGAGAGATGGGTGAACCTGTTCATCTCTGCGTGCCTGCCATACCGTGCCGGGATTCAGCCCCCAACCGGAGGCCGCAGGGTGAAGAGGGCACTGCTAGGGTTTGCCAAAGTCATTTTCCAACAGGCTTTCCATGTCGGAAAGCCCAACATGGAAAGCCTGTCAGAAACTGACATCGTAATCCTTACGACGGAAATGCCATCCATCGGGAGTACAGTTAGGCCTCCGACTGATCAACGCGCTCCCGAATCCAGCTGGATTGACCGCCCGGTTGCACTTTCAACTGCCTGCATCGTAATGCCACTGTCCAAAGTGAAATTAGCGATGACACTCGTAGTGTTTTCAGGAGAGGCTTGTTCTATCACAGACCAATATGAGAACAAATGGGTTATCCTATGACTGTGTGTGAGATGTGAAAGTGCTGTTAAGTGCATGATTAGCATAAAAATGAGTAAACAGTGTCTTTTTGTAAGTTTTGATTCAGGACCTCTAGAAGGATTTGTGGGACTAAGATATGTAACTTATTCACAATAGCATAAACATTCTCAGAAAAAGATTTGGTGGGTCCAGAGTGGTGGTTCATAACAAAAATGAGTGTGTGTAAAATGGTTATATGACATGTAATCCATTAAAAGAGGGATAAGGTTACTACGTATGCTAAGGATCCTGGTACTCTCTCAATCAGAAGAAGACCTATTGATTCATACTTAAGGGACAAGCAAGTAATATTCAATACTAAAATTAAGTGCTACTGGCAATGGAGCATAGTCATGTTGGTGGAGAAACAGGGAGCTCCTATTCCAAAAGTTCTGAGTGCAATCAACAATAATCTACAATGATGCTAATTAAAAAGTAGCTCATAGTAAAGTGGTTGATGGCTGGATCAATAAAGGTTTTGTATCATCTTATTATGGTAGTGAAGTGTCAGGTGGGGTAAAGGGGAGGTGGGTCTTCCATTAGCAAAAATTAAGTGGGAAGCTTTATTTATTTCATTGTGTTTGAGCATCTTTTCTGGGCATTCTTGTTTATATTCTTCTGATTTTTCTATATTATTGGTTTATACTATCCATGGCTCACGGTTTATTTTCACTAAAGTTGTTCTTATTGTTGTAAGCGAGTTAGAGTGAACAGAGTCTTCTCTTTCATGGAAAATTTTTCTAATTACTCAATCCATTGTTTTTCTGAAGCTTGATATTTTATTGCCACTTAGGGGCTGATTACGATGCAACCTGTTAAAGCTGGTTGGAGCTTTCAGGGCAGCATCGTAATCGACCCCTAATTTTACTTTCTGACCGCTACATTACAATGCTTGCAGCTGGAAACTAAACCGGCCGGTCATTCCGACAGGCGTCACAATCCCAAAGGGCGGGCCTTTCCAACCTTGGGATTATGATGCACTGTTTCCTGCATAGTTTTCATGCCAGCCTATCCGACATGGATACCACGTCAGAAAGCGTGTTTGGGGGTCCCACGCAGGACCCCCTTGGGTGCGCGTCCTGTGTTTGGGGCCATAGGTTAATCCATGCACCCTGTGGCAGGCACCTTGAGGTGCCTGCCACTGGGTGCAGGGATGAAATGCACCTCCCATTTCCCTATGTGCGCATGTATTACGGTGCGTGTACGGCTGTAATGCATTCTCCCATAGGGAACTGTAGGAATGTGCATTAGGTTGCATCATAATTCGGCAGTTGGGACCACTGACTAGAGGTCGGTGGGTCCCAGGACCGAGACGGTATTGGGCGGACCTAAGTCTGCCCAAAATCGTAATTAGCACCTTAATGTTTACCTGCTTGCAAGCCAAGGTTAACAAGCAATTTTGTTTGGTTGTTGTCCTTTCAATAAAGAATAAAGACTCTCTTTATGGCACTGGTACCTAATTTTGTTGCCTGGGATGCTGAAGCTAACTTCAGGTCGCTGGAATAGACTCCTGTTTTCCGATTGTGCATTGGGTGGATGAGTGTACATACCCAATGCACACAGTTGGGACAGCGCGCCAGTAACAAAAGAAAGAGCACTCTGTATAGCACAGGCACAAACTGCACCTGTACTGAAGATAATGTAGCATTGAAGATGCAGCAGTGGTTCTCAAACTAACACAGTCTTGCCTCAAACACTTTTTGCACATCATCCAGACCTGGATGACCAGCGCCTACCTGAAACTCAACCTTACTGCTATTTGCCAAGAACAGCAAGCAAGAAACAGTACAAACCTGGGTAATTACATGAACCTTAAAGGCTTCTAACTCGAAATTTCACTGAATACCAAAACACTTAAATTCAATCTGGATACCAACCTTACCCTCAAGGAATACATTGTCCAAAAACTAAAGATGGCCTGGTATCAGCGCTCTCTTCTAAAGAAAATTAAACCGTTTCTTCCAGAATGCAACTTTACAACTGCTGCTTAAGTCTTTGTACTCTAGCATCTCGATAGTGATGAAACAATGCTCCATGGCCTTCCAGACTCCACATTGGCACGCCTAAATGGCATGCTACATGGTGCAGCATGTCTTTTCTAGAGCTGGAGGAAATACAATCACATCACCCTTATCCTGATGAAGCTCTATTGAAAACCGTTACTGGTCTGCACCATCTTAAAAACCATCTGCATCACTTATAAAACTATCATGACCAGTACCCCTGCTTACCTTGCAGGCAGGCCTACCATCTTCTAGGACTTTCAGCTCACTCACAAACAGGACCTCATCAGACTGGAGACCAAGAAGTGTCAAAACTGGAAAACAAGACAGCTGGTGTTTTCCTTTGATGCAACTAGGATCTGAAACAACATCCCTGCATTCATCATGACTGCTCCAGAATTGCTCCAATTTAACATTACAATCCATTAACTGTCCACAACCCAACCTACTCTATGTTTTGTCTTTAAGCATGACCAGCTCTCTGCTGCCTTTAAGCCCAGTTTGTGGTGTAGAAATACCATAAAATACATAGAAACAGCCATATACACAGGTTTTCCAACAAGTTTTTTTATTACCACAAGGGTGTGTATATTTTGTCTATTTATTTATAATTTTTAATTTTCCATTTACTTTTTATTAAAAGCCTAATTACAATAGCGGTCGGACAGCAACCGACAGCTCTTTGATTGCAGTCTGACCGCCATCTGCTGCTGCGGTCTGACGACGCATTAGGATGCCTGCGGTCAGAAGGACCGACCAACGCTTTCCAGCTTTGCCAATCGGTTGGTCCTAAACTCCTCATAGTCCCTTAAGGACGCCATTTCTGCAGTCGGAATTATGATGCCGGTGTCCAACAGCCAATTCATGTCAGCATTTCTGACATGGATTGGCTATCAGAAGCTGACTTTAGGGCCCCCTTCCACCCTGGCTCTCTGCATTTGGGCCTGGGGGCACATATGGTGCCCCCTTCAAAATCCCTGCGCCGTGTGGCAGACACCGCAAGTTGCCTGCTACACGTTGCAGGGATGTTTACAAACTTCCATTTTTTATTGGGAGCTCGTGCAGTGGGCGTTTTTCGCCCACCACACAAGCTACCATTGAAAAATAGATTGAATCTAAATTAGGGTGTTGGAACCGCCGACCTTTGATAGAGCTGTTCCTTCCCCACAACAGTCATCGTAATGAGAGCCTATGTTTTAATGTTGTGATTTTCCACTTAACATTTTTATTACATTCATTTTAATGTATTTTATTCACCCCCTGCGATTGTGTTTTTTTTTGTGGAAATATTATCATGCTTTTTATTTGTTAAATATTTCTTAATTTGATTCTGTATAATATTTTTTAATATTCAGCTTAGAAAATAGTAAATGTGATTTATTTTTAGAGTTCTAATCTTTTTCTACTGGTTTCATATTGGATTAGAACAGAGGTCTTCAATCTGTGGGGCGCAACCCCCAGGGGGGTCGTGGAGTCCTTGGAAGGGGGTTGCAGATTCTATCATAGAGTGCAGTTCCTGGCATCGGGCTGATTGAGGGTGCTCACGGCGGAGGCCTAATTCACAACGAATGGTGAAAAACATCAACGCCTCATTAACAAGTAAAAGGTCTTTTAAAGACCTGTGAAGTACTCAGGTGTGGCTGTGTGTGTCCCTGAAGCTGTTTCAGCCGGGCTCACATACACGAGCTTGCTGGGGGCGGAGGCTGTAGTGTAGCCCTTTGAGTTCAATGGACGTTGCGTGCCTGGAGCTGTCGGTCTTGCGACACGTCCCATAAATCATTGGTTCAAGTCCCAGGAGCCCTCATACCTGGCACCTGTGTGGGAGAAATGTGCCTGAGAGTCTGTTCTTCATGGTGAGATGTTGTTACAGCCTATCTGCCCCCTCCCCCCCCTCCCCCAGCAGGGAGGCACAGAGATGCACTCCCATGAGCGGGAAAGAAGAAGACGCAGAGAGATACTGACCCCCTCCCCCCATGAGAGAGGCACAGAAAAGGTGGGTGGATGAATGATGGGTGGCTGGATGGATGAAAGGGTGGACTGATGAAGGATGGATGGATGGATGTGTGAAAAGGTGGCTGGATGAATGATGAGTGGATGGATGGATGGATGGAAGGGTGGATGGATGGATGAAAAGGTGGATCGATGAAGGAGGGATGTATGGATGGAGAAAAGGTTGCATGGATGAATGATGGCTGGATGTGTGAAAAGATGGGTGGATGAATTATGGGTGAATGGATGGGTGAAAGGGTGGATGGATGAAGGATAGATGGATGTAAGGATGAAGGATGGATGGATGTGTGAAAAGGTGGGTGGATGAATGATGAGTGGATGGATGGATGAAAGGGTTAATTGCTGGATGAAAGGGTGGATGGATGAAGGATGTATGGATGGATGGATGGAAGGATGAAAGGGTAGATGGATGAAGGATGGATGTATGGATGGATAAAAGGTTGCATGGATGAATGATGGATGGATGGATGTGTGAAAGGATGGGTGGATGAATGATGGGTGAATGAATAGATGAAAGGGTGGATGGATGAAGGATGGATGTATGGATGGAAGGATGAAAGGGTGGACGGATGAAGGATGGATGGAAGGATGAAAGGGTGGATGGATGGATGGATGGATGGAAAGGTGAAAGGATGGATGGATGTGTGAAAAGGTGGGGGGATGAATGATGGGTGGATGGATGGATGAAAGGGTGGATGGATAAAGGAAGGATGAATGTATGGATGGAAGGATGAAAGGGTGGCTGGATGAAAGATGGATGGAAGGATGAAAGGGTGGATGGATGAAGGATGGATGGATGGATGGAAGGATGAAAGGGTGGATGGATGAAGGATGGATGGATGGATGTGTGAAAAGTGGGGGGATGAATGATGGGTGGATGGATGGATGAAAGGGTGGGTGGATGGATGGATAGATGGATGGATGAACGGGTGGATGGATGAAGGATGGATGGATGGATGGATGGATGGATGGATGGAAGGATGAAAGGGTGGATGGATGAAGGATGGATGTATGGATGGATAAAAGGTTGCATGGGTGAATGATGGATGGATGTGTGAAAAGGTGGGTGGATGAATGATAGGTGGGTGGATGTATGGATGGAAGGGTGGATGGGTAAAGGATGGATGTATGGATGGAAGGATAAAAGGGTGGATGGATGAAGGATGGATGTATGGATGGAAGGATGAAAAGGTGGATGGATGAAGGATGGATTGATGTGTGAAAGTGTGGGTGGATGAATGATGGATGGATGGATGTGATGAGGTCCAACAGGCACATTTTTGGTTGTCAAAACTTGATGATGAGGAGTACCAGTTTCTAGAAACGTTTGTCGGAAGGGAGTCCTTACGCCTAAAAAGGTTTTACAAGGGGGTCTCGGCATCAAAAAGTTTTAAGACCTCTGGATTAGAATAATAAAACTTTCTCTATTGTTGTTTATGTTGGAGTAGCAATAGTAAATCTGACCCCTCCAAAGCCCAAACCTTATCCTACTGTTGCTTATTTTGGAGTGGGAGTAGTAAATATGACCCTACCAAAGTGAATATGTTCCCTAACATTTATAAAGTTGCAGTTATAGTAGTACATTTTATTTATTTATTTATTTTTATTCCACAGTTGCATATAGGGGAGAACACAAAACTCAATAAGCATAAAACAAACAGAGATTATATAGATACATACTACATCATGTCTTCATGTGATCGTGGAGGACCCCCCAAATATACACACCCATTTTGCGCTTTCTAACCCACGTTATAGAATACAGACTCCTTCTAAATTAAATAAATTATACAGCTTGGTCTGCCAAAACTCGAAGGCTGGAGGCTCAGATTGAAGCCAATCTGATGCTATGCATAGTTGTGCCACAGTCATTGCAACAAATAAGAAATACCTATGTTTATACAAGGGGTTCCCATTTTTTACAGCTTGACCAGTGCCTAATAACATGCGAGCCGGAGAAATCTTAAACGCAGTCCGAAGTAATTCTGACATAAAATTTTCAATATTATACAAATAGTGAAACAATGAGCACAAATATACAAAATATGAAGACTATCTGCCTTATCACTCCCACATCGAAAACATTTGCCATCATGCCGGCCTCCACATTTAAGCATACAATCCAGGGTATAATACAAATTAAATACTGTTTTAAAAAATTGTGCCTTTAAATTAGCTGAAAGGAGAGCTACCCCGGATATAATAATAGCATTTTCTATTAATAGATCATGTTCCCCCAGCACTGTCTGCCAATATACATTATGTTTCTCCATATCATCCGGTCTGGTTAATATTAATATTTTATATAACTCCTGAATTTTCTCTTGCCGTCGCACAGCCTCTACCATGCCGTTAGGTGTAAGGGCCACATGCTTCCGGCTGAGGAAGTCACGGATTTGAAGAAATTAAAAAAATTGAGAGTTAGGTAAATCATATTTCCTAGCAAGGTGTTCATACAGCGATATCAATCCCCCACCTTCGTAAAAGTCTCCAATTTGCATGATACCATTACTCTGCCAATCTATTGCCGTCATATCCCAAAATATAGAGGGGAGTAATTTTAAAGCATTCATTGGTGTACAATAAGTAAGTCCGTCTAAAACCAAAATGTGTTAGTAGTCTCCTCCAGACTTTAAATGCAGCTTCCAGAACTTTAAACCTCGTCCTATTGTAATAATTACCATCAAGATCTTTAAATATACATCTTCTAGCCTCAGTCCCTAAGATTAACTGAAATATAGATGGGAATTCAGCTATATTGCCTACTTGCTCCCCAGTCACTAATATATGCATTCTTTGCAAAAAACAAACATAATAATAAAGGATAAAATCTGGTATAGCCCGGCCGCCTCTCTCGGTTGGAAGTGTCATCAGTCTCATAGCCCGCCGGGGTTTACCAGGAGCCCACAGGAATTTAGAACAAAGGGATTGCAACTGTTGCAATTCACTGGGGGATATTTCCAAAGGAACCTATCTAAATAGGTATAATACCTTTGATAAAATATTCATTTTTATAATATTACTTCATCCTATTATTGTAAAATGAAGGTGTCCCCATCTATCAAATTATTGTCTTATGTTCCGTAATAGGGCCGTCCAATTTACTTCTACTAACTCTTTCATTGATGTTTTAATTTTAATTCCCAAGTAAGTAACTTCAGATAATAATCTCGGATCTTGTATTAAGATATTCTCAGTAGATAGAATTTGCATTTTAGAGACATTGAGTTTATAGCCAGAAGCCTGGCCAAACTCTACTGCTAACCGCTAAATCGCTGAGATAGCCGTGACCGGATCCACAGATGTCACAGCTATATCATCCGCATACGCAAAAACTGAGTGAGGGATATCCTGTGCAAAGAAGGGTCTTATTCAACTGACTTTTAGAAAACATTTCAACAAAAGGGTTTATATATAAAGCAAAAAGTAAAGGGGAGCAGGGACATCCTTGCCTAGTTCCTCTTGTAATTTTAACCACCTCAGATCTCATACCCATGGCAGCAATTCTGGCAACTGGGGAAGAATAAAGCACCTGTATTGCAGTCTTGAAGCCTTTCCCAAATCCCGCCTGGTTCATCAATTTCCACAGATGATGCCATTCGACACGGTCAAATGCTTTCTCAGCATCCCAAGTTTCCGGTTCTCCGCTTAAGCAATATCAAAAAGAGTTACAACTTTGTTAACATGTATAACAGTGCCTCTATCTGGAATAAATCCGTGTTGGTTTAGTGAAACTAATGAGGTTATAACTTTAGAGATGCGATTAGCCAAACATTTCGAGTACATTTTACTATCACAGTTAAGTAAAGAAATCGGACTGTATGAGCCGGGTAGCTCCGGAGCTTTACCCTTCTTATTAAAAACCACTATAGTGGCTTCTTCCCATGACTCAGGTGCTTTCCCTAATTGTGCTGCCTTAAAAGTTGCAAGCATCATGTCCTTCAACTGATCAAAAAACAGCTTATAAATCTCACCTGGGAGATATTCAGGACCTGCCGCCTTGCCTGATGCTAAAATTTTCACCGCAATTTCTAACTCTTCCAGCGTAAGTGGACTATCCAAAAACTCCATATCACAAGGATGTAATTGATTAAAAGTCCCCCCTGGTGATACTTGGTCATCTCCCTGTGGAAAAGTAAATTTTGCCATGTTCTGTGTCCCTACGTGTCCTCCATCTTATGTTATGTGTGCATGATTAAATATGCATATGTATCCCCCATGTTTGATTAAAGACGCAATTACAGTTGTGTCCATCACTAGTATGCCAGTTTCCAGTTCTCGTGAAAGCTACGAGTATCAGGCCTATGTAAAGTTACGTTGCCACGTTTCTCAGTGTGCACGTTATTTTATTGTAAAATCCCCGTTTCTAGGCCTCAAAAGGGCCCGGACACCAGATTCAGCTCCTGTCTCCTGAACCCTCGCTGAGGAGCGATACAGCCCCCACCTGTATCCTCGACCCTTCACTTACTTCCTGCCTCACAGTGCCCGGCTCGGCCTGGCTCTGCCTCTGAGTCTGCCAAGAGTATGTTATGATTCTAGTTATCAGTCCAGCCCTCCTTCTCTGCATTCCTAAGCTACTGAATCGCATCAATAGTTTCCGTCATTGTCTAGCCTTTACGTCTCCATGTAAGAGAAATACTGCATTTTATGGTCATTTAATATTCTTCATCACGCACTACATGTGGAATAATGCATGCACCATTCTTAGAGTCTGTTAGCCTTTACCCCGATAACTTTTGGATTCTATCAACATGTTCTCCAAACATTAGATACTAGATACTGTTTAGGTACATGTCGCCCTGACTCTCCAGACTTCAGTCTCTGCTCCTAGCACAGAGTTCATAGCCCCCAGCTTCTCCTAGTAACACGTCATTGTCAGTTTGCGCGCACCATTAGGTTAGAGGTCCCGGCTCCTTAGGTAGCCCCCTCCATGTTTCCGCCCCATTTATGACATATTCTGTTACGTTTACATCACATGTCTATGTATACGCCTCCTGTTACACCTACTTTCACCCTTATATTTCGCGACTGCTATTGACCACACCCACTGCTCCGCCTATCATATGTATTGCAATGCAACTGTTTTAATATATATGCTTGTGTATTGTTATTAAAGACAGCGCGCTCATTCCCTGTCCCCCCTGCAGGGCCCTGCCATCCTGTTCCCGTGCAGGTTGTCCTGTTCCTGTCCTTTATGCTGTATTAAACCTGCAAACTCCTACTACCTCGAATCTTGACTCTTATTTATTGAGCTATCTGTTATTGCTATGTCCAGTAAAACCTAGATCCGGTATTATTTATTTATATACCACATAATGGCGCCCGAATAGGGACTTGCCCTTTCCCCACGCGCCGGTGAAGCCACGCCGGCCCCCTGACCCTCTGCAGCCGTGACGGAACCATACCGTGCACGTGCAGATATTTCTGCTTCAAGTATCCCTCAGGCCCACGGAGGAGACGGAGGTGGCGGTCCAGCATCCAGACGAGGCGGTGGAGGAACGCGGCGAGTCCCGACCAGAGCCCAAGCCGAGAGTCCAAGGTCCGAGGTATCCGGAGGCCCACCCGTAACAGAAGTCCGAAGTTCGTCCGTCCGGCGTCGAAGCAGTCCAGTCCAGTCCGAGGCCTTCCGTTCTTGCTGCCCGGTGAGTACCATTGCTGGGGTAGTATCTAGACAGGGTCAATCTAATTGACTCTGGTCCGTGGGTTGGTGGTACACAGACCCACAAACGAAGTGTCCACTTCGGTGGATGCGGGTCCTGACGTGTCTCTTTGTGAGACCGGTAAGTTTCGTACTGTTTTAGCAGTACATCTAGTTTCTGTTCTAGTCAGTTCTGTTCTCGAGAAATTCATGTATTCTGAGTATTCCAGGTAGTATTCTGTTCGAACTGTTATTTTAAATGTTCTGCACGTATTTTAATGTCGTGGTATGAATGTGGAGTAATTATCGTGTTCATTGTGTATTGTATTGTGTCTAGATCAACAGTTCAGTCATGCCGTTATTTTCCAGACTACGTCAGTTAAGAACTAGAAAAGGTCTGCTAGAAGCAGCAGTTCCTGTCCCGCCTAGGGACAGTCCAGGTCATTTTATGTATCAAAAGCATGGCATAAGTGCCATATTATATCTAGATTTATGGGTAGAGTATACCAAACAGTTAGAAGAAAAGTATAGATGGCCCGTATCGGGTACATGGGATGCCGAGTGCATCATGAGAGTAGAAGAAGCATTATGGAAAAAGAAAGCCAGACAGTCACAGAAAGATGCCATCGAGTTATGGCGCAAAGAATCTCATAAAAGAACCGAAAAAGAAATCAGAAGGTCAGAATTAAGTAGAGAATCCTTAGAACGAGCCCAAGAAAGGGAACTAATCGAGATAGGTGAACGAGTCAAAACTGAACAGTCAGATAGACAGAGGCATGCCCTCATTAAGGGTATGTATCCTCTTCTTGCCGAGGGCTTGCCAAAAGCGACCCCGGAGGCATCCAGTAATTTTCCGCCACCACTAGTTCCGACCAAGCTACGTCACAAACCGACCGCAGCTGATATTTTCATCTCGTCCTATTTGGACGACACAGTCCCGGAATATGCAAATCCTGTTCCGCCAGCTCCTGTAAATAATGTAAATCCTGCTCCTCCAGTCACCGGAGTACCTGCTACGGTACCCCCGGTCCAGCCTACATTACAATTTCCCGCCGCGCTGGTACGAAGAGTATTAGTCGACGATTCCAGTTTAGGGGCCGCAGGAGGAGGTCCTCCTGGTACCCCGCCACTGCACCAACGTAGAACGTTGGCCGAGTTACATGAATGTGCGTTACAGCGTACGCCCAAATTTAAGTCCGTTGCAGAAATCCGACGAGCTCTTACTGAATGCCGCTATGATCCAGTTGCAGGTGATGATAGTACAGTAATATATTCCATCCGTGTAAGACGGGTGACCGGATATTTAGACACCCTACCAGATATGAAAGGAGATCTAGACAGAATATATCGTTTCATCCGTACAGGGGATGATCCAGAAAGTATTGGCGAAGCCATGTCTCAAAGGAAAGCTGAGATCCAGCTCATGTTATTAAAGTTCCTGATTAATTGTCTAATAAGAGAACAAGATTCCCCGACTAAAGATCAGGCCGAAATGAAAATCCTGACAAGGTGGAGTGATAATATAGCCGAGGGTAAACACAAGACTATCAGTAGTATAGAGAGTATGTACAAGAAAATCCGTAAAGAAATAATAAAGTTACACGAACAACGTAAAGCAGCACAAGTAAACGAGAAAGAAAATGACTCTTCTACTGAAGAGGTAGAGGACGAGAATCCCGCCAGAATAGCGTATGTAGGAAAATCTAGATTTCCAGACCGACATTCACGTCTAGACTACAAGAAAACTGTTCCTCATCCGGCACCAGAACAAGGTTCTCTAGAACAAGTATTTCAAGCTACCGATCACATTTTGAAATCACGAATCGGTTATAGTGAGTTAAGTACTATGCATGAACAAGAACTAGCCCGATCAGCAGTCCGATGGATTACTGATTCTACCACTTTTCCAGACGAAATAGTGGCACAAATGTTCCTGAAATTGCCCCCAGCCGAGCAACGACTGGTGGGTATGTATATGATCCAACACCTCATTACTCTGTATGAGGGTCAACATTCTGATCCAGGTCCGTTACATGATGTCCTGAACGAGTTACTCCAGTATAGATGGAAAGGTTTAGGTACCGATTTAATTAGTGTCATTCTAGAACAGCGTCACAAATATAGAACGTTTCTGAACCCGCATTTTGTTCATGTCTCACCTCCGGAAAGTAAACCGTTTTACATAGATAGACAGAATCCGTTACGAGAAGTACACCCAGTCAGGACAACAGATGGTGAAATGCAACGAGTGTTTGTTTACACCCCGATTACAAAGATGGAACTCTTAGAGATGAAGAAATTAATTCCCTGTCACGGCAAAGATCCAGCAGGGTTCCACCGAGAATTAAAGGACATGCTCCGTATGGGAGAATACACGTATCCAGATATAATTAAAATGTTAAAAGTCTTATTGCCCGCAGGGGTATACGAGAAACTCAAGGAAAAAGATTGGGAGGTGGGAGAGAAAAAGATCGATTGGGCAGTTCTAGAAGCTGAAGATAAGGCACGAGTACCAGGTACCGGTCTTGGAGAGAAATGTAAAGAATTACCAGAACTGTTAATACAAGTTTTGCCCAGATTATTAGCCACTAAAAAGGAAGACTGGGATGCAATCTCAGCCTGTAAACAGAAACAAGACGAAGACACTAGTGATTTTTATTCTAGATTCGAGAAATGTTTTAGTATAAACAGTGGCCTCAAGACAAGTAGCGAGTCATACCCTCATCTTTTTGTTACTAAATTAGTCGAGAATTCAAGTCCACAAGTTAAGAATCGAGTTTTGAAAGTCGAAAGTACCTGGCAAGCTAATACCCCGTCCCAGATGTTACAGATGCTTCAATATCACCAGAATAGAATCAGAGAAGAACAAGATCATGAAAGGAAACGTATGAAAGACACGAAAATGAAAGTACTGGTTGCACAATCTGTTCCTCAAGACAGTCAGAAGAGGGGTCCGAATCAAGCCAGTCATCCTGCAGTTCCCGTTAAAGGGACATGCAATTATTGTAAACAGCCAGGTCATTATATAAACGAGTGTGCAGTTCTGAAACACAATATAGCTACTGGTAAGACTAAAGAAAGACCACGTCCGCCTAGACAAGAACAAGTTTCACAGACTTCTCAGTCACAGAATGCACAACAGACAGTTCCAGCACCGCAGCCTATCGCTGCAACACAGCATGTTACACAGCAGATGTACCAGTATGCGCAGTCCGAGTATCCAGAGTATCAGCCATATTCATGAAACAGCCTAGAGAGGGAGGTAGGCTTGCCTCTCATCGAGATACCTGTAGATCAAGAGGGTCCCTATGTTCATAGTCAAGTACTAGGGAAAGACAGAAAGTTTTTGATTGATACAGGGGCAAGTAGGACCACCATTAGTCACGCCGAAGTTCCAGGGGCTCCGCTCTCAGGCTCTAGAAATGTTTCCCTTGGATTTTCAGGAAAGCCTATTGTAAACGAGATATCTAAGCCAGTTACTCTAGAAGTAGGTCCATTGTCCCGCACTACTGATCTATTACTTACAAAGTCGTGTCCAGAAAATCTGTTAGGCATTAAGACACTGAAAGAATTAGGTGCAGTTATTTGCTGTTCCCCAGAGGGAATACGATTGTTCCTACGTGACTTCAAGGGTCACTATGTATTACGAGATTTTGATCCGAGATTGTCTAATGTTCCGCAGCATCTATGGGCACAAGGTCCTACTGATGTTGGTTATATGCAAATCACACCCCATCGTGTGACTCTCAAGCCAGGTGTAGTGTTACCACGAATCAGACAGTACAGATTGCCACCTGAGGCTGTAGCAGCCTTATCCAAAATTATTGACGAGCTCATCGCTCAAGGAGTAGTTGTAGAAACTGACTCCAATGTATGTAATTCTCCGATCATTCCAGTCATGAAACGTACTGATCCAAATGCACCCCCAGTATATCGATTAGTGATTGACCTTCGAGAACTCAACAAATGTATTATTCCCCAGTACCCAGTTGTCCCAGATATCTCTTCCCTATTGACAGCCATTGATTCTGAAGCCTCATTTTTTTCAGTCATAGACCTCAAGAACGCATTTTTTAGTGTCCCCATTCATCCAGACAGCCAGTTCCTTTTCGGATTTTGTTTAAATGGAAGGAGCTATATGTTCACACGAGCTCCTCAAGGTTTCACAGAAAGTCCTAGTATTTACAGTCAAGCACTTAAGAGACAACTAGACAATATTCACATGCCAACTGACACTGCCCTGCTCCAGTATGTCGATGATCTACTGATCACAGCCCGTTCTGAACGTGCTTGCGAGCGAGCATCCCTTACAGTCTTGTATTTCCTAGCAGAGATGGGGCACAAGGTGTCCCCTTCTAAGCTTCAATTCTGTGTCCAGCAAGTGATCTACTTAGGCCACTTACTGTCCAAGAGGGGTAGGCAGTTGACACCTGACCGTATCCAGTTAATAGCGAGTCTTCCTCAGCCCAAGACCCAGAAGGAGGTACGTGCTTTTATCGGCCTCACTTCTTACTGCAGACAATGGATTCCTCAGTATGCATTTCTAGCTAAGCCACTGATACAGTTAACGACACAGGAGGCAGCCGTATCGACTGTCCTCCCTTGGACATCTGAACATACACTTAGTTTTAATGAGTTAAAGAAAGCTCTATGCCAAGCTCCAGTTCTAGCAACACCGAACTACAGTAAGCCTTTTACACTTTTTGTCACTGAACGGGAAGGTACAGCATTATCTGTTCTCACACAAGATCAAGCAGGACAATACAAGCCCTGTGCTTATTTTTCGAGCACATTAGATCCAGTAGCCCAGGCTCTGCCTGCGTGCCTCAAGTCAGTTGCAGCCACAGCACTAGCTATCAGACAAAGTGATTCCATAGTATTAGGACATTCCTTGACAGTACAAGTTCCACACTCCGTGGAAGTTCTTTTAAACCGAACACAGACTCAGCACTTGACAATTGCACGTTTAACAGGTTATGAACTGACACTGTTCCAGCCACACATAGAAATCAGACGCTGCAACGTTCTAAATCCTGCTACACTGTTACCGTCAGTTAATTCAAATCCTGCCACACACGACTGTGTGGAAGTAGTTAACATTATGACTAAGCCAAGACAAGACTTGACAGATATTCCATTACCAGATCCCGACCTGACACTTTATGTGGATGGTTCATGTATGAGAACAAGTACAGGAGAACTAGTAGCCGCGTATGCAGTGACTACTGACACTGAAGTTATTGAAACACACCGTATTGACACCCTGTCTGCTCAAGCAGCAGAGCTAGTTGCTCTGACACAAGCCTGCATACACGCCAAGAACCTGAAAGTTAATGTTTACACAGATTCACGTTACGCATTTGGAGTCGTACACGACTTTGGAGTGCTCTGGCAGGAAAGAGGTTTCATGACTTCTCATGGAACCAAGATTCAGCATGGTCTCCTTATTCAAGCTCTGTTAGATGCCATACACTTACCGACATCCATTGCTATCATGAAGTGCAAAGCACATACGAAAGTTACTGACACTATTTCTCAAGGTAATGATCTAGCAGATCGCACAGCCAAGCTTACAGCACAGACACAGGACATTCCAGTTAACAAGACACCGACATCCACTCTAGAACAGACTACATGTATGACAGTTAAGGACCCTACTCAAGATGTCATAGATATTCAGTTACATGCTACTCCCGATGAAATCAAGAAATGGTCTGAACAAGGAGGGGTCCAGACAGACCAGGGATGGGTAACGAAGGGTAAAGCCACATGGTTTCTCCCCGACTCTATGGTTCAAGTCATTATCAATACCGCACATAGTCCAGCACATTTAGGAGAAAAAGCTATGTTAGATAGTATCCAGAACATTTGGTTCAACAAGCATTTACGAGCTGCAGCCAAGCAGAAAGTCCGTACCTGTATGATATGTTGTCAGTTTAATCCAGGTAAAAGTGTCCCGGTGGAACAAGGTGGATTCCAGCCCCCTGACCACCCTTTTGAAGTCCTCCAGATGGATTATATTCAGATGGAGCGATGTCGAGGTTTCAAGTATGTCCTTGTAGTTGTATGCGCTTTGTCCAGGTGGACAGAAGCATATCCAGTCCCAGATTACACAGCCGCGACCACTGCCAAGCAGTTGGTTCGTGAGTTCTTCCCCCGTTATGGACTCCCTAGGGTCGTGTATTCAGACAACGGCCAGCCATTCTCATCCGAGCTTATGAAACATATTTCCCTGTTGTTAGGGTACCAGTGGAAGTTCCATTGTGTACGCCATCCTGAAGCAGCCGGTCTCGTAGAGAGACATAATCAGACCCTGAAAATCCGAATTGCAAAAGTATGTAAAGAGAAGGGTGTAGACTGGCTAGTAGCTCTGCCAGTCGCTTTATTCTATATGCGCATGGTCGCACACTCCAGATCAGGTCTGTCCCCGTACGAGGTCGTATTCGGCCGCCCCCCTAACATGTGGGGTACACCTAGACCTCGAAGTATTACCGATGTTTCAAGTAATATGCTGACAGATTACCTAGCTTCCTTGATGTCTGCCCTCAACTCTTGTCGTTCACAGGTTGCTGCCGCATTTCCAGACAATACCGAGGTGGCACCGCATGAAATCGTTCCCGGATCCATGGTTCTTGTCCGAAATTTTGATCGTTCAAGTCCGCTGGAGCCTCGCTGGAAGGAACCCCGACAGGTCCTCCTGGCCACCCGTACTGCCGTCAAGCTGGAAGGCAGGAAGGGCTGGGTGCATCTGTCTCATGTGAAAAGATTTTTTGGATTGAAACCTGTTTCAAAGAACATTTCCGAGGATCTTAAAGACTGCCAAAGTACTATTCTTAAGGACTGTCCCGCAAAAGACATTGCTACGAACCCTTCCCTGTTAGAGAAAACTCCGCAGCAGGAGTATAAGCTTAAACTAAGGTCTAGTGAAATAAGTCAGCCAGTTTGATTGTCTAAGTCCTCCCCTAGGTGAAACGGTTAGACCGGTTTCTGACATGTATATAATAGACCCCCACAGAGAGAGAATTAGTGAGAACTCTAGAAGTTGCACTATTATTTTATGTTTTCTGCTATATTTTAGCATTATGATTTCCTGCACCAGTTATGCATTTTATTTGTATTTTTCAGTTTCCCATGTAAATAAGTCTGCTAATGCTACAGTAGAGCACATGTTTAGTGATCTGCCTCCTCATGAACTCTCATATCGTCTCGCTATGCGAAATAATTCTTTTATCCGTATGTTACATTATTCACACCAGACCAGCAATGCCACTAATTGTTGGGTGTGTGGTCGACTCCCCCCTTTCCAGACACCGAAGGGAGTTCTGCCACTCTTTCCTTATCCATTCTCACATAATGGTTCGTGTGGAGCATGGTCCACGTTAACGTCATCCTCAACAGATATGTCTTTTCTGAACAGTACATGTTTCCCAGACAAGCAAGGTCTTCCCCACAGAACAGGGTTAGATCTAGAAAATGAAGTTTATAATTTAGGTAATTATTCTTCGAGTTTTATGGTCCTGAATGTTCAGTCTGATTCTACTCCAGACTTACCTGCCATGTCAGTACTACCAGTCAAAGGTGAATTATGTGTCCGAAATAATGGTTCCATACATGTAGGCCATAGTGATTGTACTACTATTGTCAAGTATAGTGACAGTAGGAAATCTATTTTTAAAGCTTCACGTCATTCTTATTTTGTTTGTGATCAGACCGCATATGTTCGTCTGCCCCTCGATTGGGAGGGAACCTGTTACATTGCCTTCCTACTGCCACCAGTTTTTCTAGCCCCACCTGACTATCATAGGAATTCCCACCTAGTACATACTAGACACAAGAGAAATTTCCCGATTGTCGATTATACTGAAACTGCTCTAGAACAATATATAGATATCAATAAAGGTGTCTTCCCCTACTTAGGTACTGTCGTGAATAGTAAACTGATATGTAGATTAACCAGAACACTTGAAGCAGTAGTGATTGAGACTACTTCTGCTCTAGGTAACTTAACCGAAGAACAATCCTTTATGAGAATTGTCGTGCTCCAGAATCGTCTCGTCCTTGACGTCATACTGGCCGATAGGGGCGGGGCCTGTAGAGTCATCGGATCTAGTTGCTGCATTTTCATTCCTAATAACGCACCGTCTGTTTATTCAGCTATTACCAGACTCCATAAAATTGCCCATATGTTACACCAAGATCCAGGCACCTGGACATGGTCCGGTTGGTTCTGGAATATAATTTCCGCCTGGGGATGGAAAGTATTGTCATTTCTGGGTATTGCAGTAGCGATCATATTCAGTTGCTGCCTTTGTTTACAATGTGGCCCTGCGATTTGCGGCATTTGTGCTACATCTTGTATTCCTAGTCCCAAGTCCCGTCCTAAATCCCGTTCCAAGAAAATTCGAGACGAGCAAATGATACTGTATGAAATGATAGATGGTATCATGAATATTGATGTTTCCTGATGGAAACGTAGTGACAAGGAGGGAATGTGGAAAAGTAAATTTTGCCATGTTCTGTGTCCCTACGTGTCCTCCATCTTATGTTATGTGTGCATGATTAAATATGCATATGTATCCCCCATGTTTGATTAAAGACGCAATTACAGTTGTGTCCATCACTAGTATGCCAGTTTCCAGTTCTCGTGAAAGCTACGAGTATCAGGCCTATGTAAAGTTACGTTGCCACGTTTCTCAGTGTGCACGTTATTTTATTGTAAAATCCCCGTTTCTAGGCCTCAAAAGGGCCCGGACACCAGATTCAGCTCCTGTCTCCTGAACCCTCGCTGAGGAGCGATACAGCCCCCACCAGTATCCTCGACCCTTCACTTACTTCCTGCCTCACAGTGCCCGGCTCGGCCTGGCTCTGCCTCTGAGTCTGCCAAGAGTATGTTATGATTCTAGTTATCAGTCCAGCCCTCCTTCTCTGCATTCCTAAGCTACTGAATCGCATCAATAGTTTCCGTCATTGTCTAGCCTTTACGTCTCCATGTAAGAGAAATACTGCATTTTATGGTCATTTAATATTCTTCATCACGCACTACATGTGGAATAATGCATGCACCATTCTTAGAGTCTGTTAGCCTTTACCCCGATAACTTTTGGATTCTATCAACATGTTCTCCAAACATTAGATACTAGATACTGTTTAGGTACATGTCGCCCTGACTCTCCAGACTTCAGTCTCTGCTCCTAGCACAGAGTTCATAGCCCCCAGCTTCTCCTAGTAACACGTCATTGTCAGTTTGCGCGCACCATTAGGTTAGAGGTCCCGGCTCCTTAGGTAGCCCCCTCCATGTTTCCGCCCCATTTATGACATATTCTGTTACGTTTACATCACATGTCTATGTATACGCCTCCTGTTACACCTACTTTCACCCTTATCTTTCGCGACTGCTATTGACCACACCCACTGCTCCGCCTATCATATGTATTGCAATGCAACTGTTTTATTATATATGCTTGTGTATTGTTATTAAAGACAGCGCGCTCATTCCCTGTCCCCCCTGCAGGGCCCTGCCATCCTGTTCCCGTGCAGGTTGTCCTGTTCCTGTCCTTTATGCTGTATTAAACCTGCAAACTCCTACTACCTCGAATCTTGACTCTTATTTATTGAGCTATCTGTTATTGCTATGTCCAGTAAAACCTAGATCCGGTATTATTTATTTATATACCACATCCCTCTTCCCGCTTCTGCTGTGTATAAAGCTCTGTGTAGTACTGATGAAGAATAGCTAAAATCTTCTGCGGGTCATTACATAATTCTTCTGACAAATCCACTAAACCAGCAATACGTTGAGAGGTCTCTTGCATACCCAGCCTTAGCGCAAGACATTTCCCTGTTGCTTCCCCATACTCATGACATGGCTTTTCATATGCCAAATATTTCCTCGCAGTCTCGATATTCCACACCCCAGTAATTTTAGCTCGACACCTAGTAACTGCATCCTCCAAGTCCGAAATGTTCCCCCGTTTTATAATCCCTTGAGTCAACCTCTCCTCTGCTACTCTTAGAGCGGAATAAAGTTCCGACATTTCTGATTTAAGCTTCTTTTGATAAAAATTACCATAGCTCAATACTTCACCCCTAAAATAAGCTTGAAACGAGTCCCATACAATATCTATATGGACAGATTATTAATTATTATCAAAGAATTCTATTATCCATTTTGACATGTGCACCTTAAACTGATCATTTACACATAATTTCCGATCAAAGGTGAAGTTTCTAATTATACGATCTATCCCTAAACCTGGTATTTCTAATACAACAGGAGCATGATCAGAAGAGATCCTTGGACATATTTGCATAATCGCCCCAGTTAGTAGAGTTGAGGACATAAAAAAATAGTCCAATCATTCCATTATTTTATGAGGGAAAGAATAAAACGTATAACCTAAATCTGTAGGAAATGAGTTACTCCAAACATCTACTAGACCGTGATCTTCTGAAAGATTATAAAGGGCCTTAAATACCCGTGGTTTACATCCTCTATAATTTTGAGGTCCTTTTGTAATTTCTTGAGCAGTTAAATTAATATTAATATCTTCACAAGCAATCAAGGGAGCGATCATGCCGCCAGCTCTAGATTTAAATCCTCCAAAACCAATGCCTCATCTAAGTTGGACCCATAGATGGTGCATAATGGGAATTGCTGACCCCCAAGCCTAATTCTGCTATGGCCCAATGACCCAACGACCCAACGACCCAGCGTATCTGTCAAGCAACGACCTACTGAACAAACATTGGGTTTAGCTAATACCATAACCCCTCGATTCACTGATGTCTGTTGTGAAGCAGCTAATAAAGAATACCCCAAATCTGCTACTAGATTACGATTACTCCAGGACAAATGCGTCTCCTGGAGACACACCACATCAGGCTGTATATTTCGAAGTTCAGCAGCAACCCTCTTCCATTTGTTGATATTATTAAGACCAGAAACATTTAAAGAGCACATTTTAATCCCTCTGAGCACCATTATACAAAATGAAAAAACATCCTTAGCTGAAATCCTATTAACATTTTATCATAGAATATATAACAATATGGAAGCATTTTATCTATTTTATTGTTCAGCTCCCTTGCTGCAACTGTAAATGTACCCCCCTTTTTATCCCACCTCTGTGTCCCACCCCCCGTACAACCCCACCACCCCTACTCCACTCCACACCCACCCTTCCCTTTACCGAGGCTTCAGGATTATGGTCCTGCAGATGTAAAGCTTCCCGTACATCCCCTGCCTTTACTCACAAATCTATACTTACAAATTCACAACAGTACTATTTACTGTTTTAGGAGAAGCAACCTAGATTAACAGTATCATAGTATATCGCCTACATCTCTACAGATCCTCCAAAACCTGATAATCTTAAATAGAATTTAGGAACTCCTTAGCTGACCCCTCATTTGTGAAATACCGAGTACGTTCCTGAAAATTAATTTTCAACTTGGTGGGATTCATTAATGAAGCTTGAGCCCCCTTGGTCTGATATTGTATGATGAGCTGGCGAAGCTGCCAACGGCTCTCCATTGTGTGTCGACAAACATCAGGGGTAACAAAAAACTCAAACCCTACCCCAGCCCTCTTCTTATTGGGACGTGCTAACAAAAAAACCTCCTCTCTAGCTAAAAAACTATTAAAGGAGATCAGAAAGGATCTAGGCTTAGCCTCAACCTGGCCTGCGTGGAGACGGATATTAAAAGGAAATCTGTGCGCTCTCTCAATTTCCCTATCCCAGTCCTGTTTGGTGAGTTCAGGAAAAGGCATTTTTAAAAAGCTTGATTATGAATTTGCGAGGCTCCTGTCCCTCTTCCCCTTCAGGAATCTGCATCACTCTCAAGTTATTTTGCCGAGCCCTGTTTTCAAAGTCAGCCATTTTCCATTGGGTGTCTTCTTTAATGTTGCGTAATGATTCCGTCATGAACAGCTGCAGTCGGTAGAGAAGGATCGTGAAAATTTGACCTTGGGTGCATGAACGCATGCGCGAAAGTATAGTCTTCCTAGCAGGCTTGAGCGTTGTCTTACAATGACGCACCGCTTTTCTCTTCGACTAGTGGCGGGACTTGCGCGCATGCGCTTTACTGCACTTAACGTACCAGCTGATGCCAATTATGCCTCGGGGTGACGGCATATAAACGAGGCCCCGCCTGACCGTCGGTGCCTCCCCTTCGGCTCGAGACCACGCCGCGAGGTACCGACGGACAGGTAAGAGAGCTGCGCGCTCTAGGGCTTCTTGTATATTTTATACTTTAACCTAACTTTTAGAGCACAAGCACCTCTTTAGTGCTTCCTCTGACGGTCCCCGGGTGATGGTATAATTCGACCACTCGTGACTGTTGACAATTAATGTCATACTGTGCTAACTTGGCTGTACCTTACGAGCGCTGTACTATCATTAAAGAGCGGTTATTGTGTTTGCTCAATTGAGTCCTGCGCTGCATGCTCTCATTTACTTGATTTAAACTCAGAGACTAGCGTCTCACCAACTAAGTTTATTCTTCTTGTTACATTACCCAGCTCCCTAACCATGAGTGTAGTTTTACTACATCAGCACCACCGTTTGGACATAGGGTAGGGCTGACCACTACAGAGACCTGCCTCTCCTTTTTTGTCCACGTATTTTGACATAGAGATTAGTGTCTCTGATCAGCAAGGCATTAGCTTGTTGAGCAGAGACAGATCTGCGACATCCACCTAAGCGCATTCTCTTGACATAAAATGCTTTAGGATTGTTTTTAGATCTAATGTGTTAAGCGCTTCCATCATGGTCCCAGAGGTGTGGCGATCATGGGGGGCAACTTCAGAAAACATGTGGTTTGTTGTAAACTCGTTCTTGAGTATGCATCTAGACATGGAATGTGACAGTTATCAATTCCTGAAAGTGTCCTTGTTTATATGTTTAGAGCGGGGCCTCATTCTCCGAGCAGTTGCCGGGTGAGGTGAGGCTATCTTCCCACGCAGTGTTGGGTAAGTGTTTAATAATGTTGTTAAATGATGCACAGATTATCTGTTGGCGACTTAGCTTAGCGCAATTTTCAAGTGGCCATCATTATTTGTGAATGGCAAAACAGAGGTTTTTGACTTGTCTGACTATCACTGGCCTCGCACACGAAATACTTCCTAGTAAGTGTGAGTTGTAGATTCATTGCACTCTGTATTTATAATTAGTAGAATGTTAATGAGCTGACCAAAAGATTTTTTCTTTTTCTTCTCTTTGTAACTTTTCACAGGGAAGACTTCTTCTAACACCTGCACCAATCAGGAGGATATGGTAGGATGGTCCCAATGACCACTCTTTCAACTCTTGAGAATTGAAGTATGGTTTGTTAGATTTTTTGTTGTTTCTTATCTGAGCACTAATGATAGTGTATTTTGCAGTAGCATATATACGAGCTTGGCCCTGACGAATGCCGGTGAATATCCACCTCACGGCAGAAACATGTTGGCCCTATTTACTACCAAGCAAATCAGACAGTGATTTTTTCACACTGTCCTCACATTGTTTTTTAGATTGACGTCTAGGTGAACACCAATAAATTTTCAATGTTTACCTTGATAGCCATTTTAACACACATCACTTTATAATTTCTTTGCACTGCACTCATCAGCTCCACCGCTGGTAAGGACACTTACAGTGATCGGACTATGGCCTAGTGATACGAAGCTAAAATACATCTGGGCTTTAGTACACAGACCTAGTTCCAGTTGTCCTACATGATGAGGCTCCGCCATCTGGGTGGGCTGATAGGACTCAAACTGCCATGTTGAGTGCCACTTTATTCTGTGATAACTGATGTATTGCATCTAGGTGCGTCAAGTCCAGTGTTAGTCTGAGCATTTCAGCCTTTTCCGACCTTCAGGTTTCTTTGTTGTTGACTTGGTTCTACTGGGGGTATTCACCTGAATGGTCGCTAAACATTTTCCCTCTGACCCTCTTCTGAAAGTTGTTGTTTCGTTGTACTGAGCAGCCTAGGCTGCGGGTCCTGCTTTTTATTCACGCATCGCACAGCAAGTGATACGGTGCAATCCGCTCACCCAGTTTATCTGTCTGCCACCCACAGTTCGCTGACCATGGATGACTTTGGTGGGCTTGCGTTTGATGAAGAGGATTTGAACAATATCCTCACTAACAATCCTAGCATACTTGATGACCTACCCTCGACATCCAATACTACAACAGAGGATGATTGGGTAAGACTACTGAATCTTAAGAAGAATCACTCCCGTATTTCCCTACATGGAGTGATAATGAACGAGTACCTTCATGGTAAGTGTGCACCATCAGGTTTGATTGTCACCACTGCCCCACGACTCTTTCTCACTGACAAAGAGTTTTTGAGAAATTGGGCAATGATCGCATGGAGATGCACCCGCGATTGGCTCATTCTGATCATTAAAACTGCTAAGAAAACAGCCGATGCCCTATTAATTGAGATCCAAGTTCTCGAGGGACAAATCAACGCAGCAATCCGTCCTGTGCTATTCAAGAAGAACTTGGAAGAGGCTAATAAAACCAATAAGGAGTACCGGGACAATATTCTGCTGAATAAAGTGGACAAGTTCAAGAAAGATCTGGCGCGCTTTTCAATGGAATCAACCTATCCATACATAAGTGACTCCTATGTAGCTCCTTTGACCAATTCTAAAGGTAAAAGGTACGGGTCTAATTACTCCTCCTCTGGCTCAGATTCTGGTTCTAGTGACCAGGGAAATTCTAACGTAGGTTCCAACACGGGAGGCAGAGGGAGAGGTTTCCAATGGAGACCCAACAGAGGCCGTGGAGCACAACAGTACCCTAGCCCGGGCCAGTGGTGGCCTCCAGGACCTTGGAATTACCATCAGCTACCAATGGGACCACCGCCAATGGGCCACCCGATGCCCATGTATCCACCTAACCCGTCATTCTATTATGACCAGTCTTTTTTATGGCAGGGTCGGGGGAGGAACAGCGGCAAAAGAAGAGGGCAGCAGTCAGTGAATTGGGCTCCAGAGACCACCGACAACAGGGCAGGTCCACCCACGACAGGAGCAA
This sequence comes from Lissotriton helveticus, assembly GCF_964261635.1. Classification (NCBI taxonomy): domain Eukaryota; kingdom Metazoa; phylum Chordata; class Amphibia; order Caudata; family Salamandridae; genus Lissotriton; species Lissotriton helveticus. The sequence goes on along the minus strand of NC_136059.1, from coordinate 709,240,876 downwards.
CGACTTAGTGGTGATCCTTAGTACGAGGGTCATTACACCAATCGAAAATTCTGTCCTTAACAAAGATTTGGGATTCGTCCCTACAAACGAGGGAGATCCATTTAATCTGAGATGCGAGCTTGAGAGCTTTTACAGAAAGATACGCCTGCACTTTTTCTTTAAAATAGCTCGTTCAAATTTGGACGCTGGCAATATGGGAGATCAGGTGTATTCCAACACTGGTCTCAGACCCAAGTCTACTTTTACACCATTGAACCAGCAGGTGCCGGCAAGGGTACTAGCTTTTGAACAAGCGGTGACGCATGAGATTATGGGCCTGATCCATCCTCGAAAGAAGATCTTCCACAACATGACTACTTCCGAGAAACTAGCACTGTCTGTCTTATCAAACGACAAATCCCTTACCATCAAACCCGCCGACAAAGGCGGTGCCATCGTGTTACAAGATACTAGTATCTATCACGATGAATGCAAGAGGCAACTTAGCGACACCAGGGCCTATCGTCGCCTCACTGAAGATCCCACACTGCGGGTTTCTAATGATATCAAAAGTCTAGTAGAGGAAGGATCATCGGAGGGATGGATTACTCCTCAAGAGGCAAGATATCTTATCACAGTACATCCAGTGATACCATATTTCTATTGCCTTCCGAAAATTCATAAGGCTAAGAGACCGCCTCCTGGACGACCCATTATATCGGGTATAGGCTCTCTACTCGAGCCCTTATCTACCTTCGTAGATTTCTTCTTGAAACCTATTGTGAAAGAGACACCGACGTACCTGCAAGACACGGGGGATGTGCTCAGACTAATAGCAGATACTGAGTTCAACGTCGAGACTGACCTCTTGGTCAGCTTTGACGTTGAGTCTTTGTATACATCTATCCCACAACAGGAAACGCTGGACTGCATCAGAGTTCTCCTAGAAGCTAGGCAACTGGATACAATTACACCAGTGCCCTTCATTATGGAGTGTGCCAGGCTTGCCATGATGGAGAACTACTTTCAATATCAGGATGACCTCTATCTACAGGTCTCAGGGACCTCAATGGGGAGTGTCTTTGCGCCCAGCCTTGCCAATCTTTATATGCATCAGTTCGAACAAGATCACGTCCTGAACCACAGCAACCCATTTTTCCACCAGGTGGTGCTGTGGAGAAGATATATTGATGACATCATATTGATTTGGAGAGGTTCATCTGCTGAGGTGACGATTTTCCACAACTGGCTAAACTCAAGAAACCAGTACTTGAAGTTTACAATGGAAAGCAGTAAAGAAAAACTGGCTCACCTCGACCTCCTCATATTCCCCGGAGATGGAGGTTTACAAAGTGAACTTTACAAGAAGCCAATGGCGCGAAACTCTTTGTTATCTTTTCAAAGTTTCCACCCTCAATCACTTCGTGAGAACTTACCAGTGGGTCAATTTCTCAGGGTGAGAAGAAATTGCTCCTCCAACAGTCTGTTTGAACATCATGCCAGAGAGCTGTCATCGAACCTGAAAGAACGCCACTATCCCAATCATTTAGTATGCCGCGCATGTAAGAGAGCGTTTAACAATAATCGAGAGGCCCTCATACAACATAGCAAAAAAGATGCTACTAATGAACGGATGACGATGGTGCAAACTTTCAGTACATTATCAAATGGAGTGAAGAAGACCATACTAAAACATTGGAAGATCCTCAACACAGGAGTGGGAGAAATCCCTCGGCCACTCTTTGCTTATTAAAGAGGACCATCCATCAGGGATAGTCTGGTACATACCAGACCTCGAACTCAAAAGAAGTCAACTATGAACACCCTCTGGAGTACCAGCCCAGTACGTGGTCACTATCCGTGTGGGGGCTGTGCGGCCTGCCCACAGACACAAAAAACCCTGACGATAGACATCGGCACAGCAAGACCCTGGCGGTTAACCAATCACACTAACTGCAACTCAGAGAAATTGATCTATTTGATCACCTGTCCTTGTATGAAGAAGTACGTGGGCCACACCACAAGAAAGATCAAGTCACGCATCAGCGAACATAAGAGCACGATTCGCTGCAACAAACAATCTACATGTTTAACGAATCACTTCTTAGACATGAAACACAAAGCTGAGGATTTAACATGGGTGGTATTAGAACAGCCGTACATTCCGCCACACATCACAGATGTCTCACGCTTTCTCTTTGTCAAAGAACAACGCTGGATCTTTAAAGTGAAGACCGATATAACTGGGCTCAATGACAACATTCCGTGGGGCTCGATCTGATGATCACACTTACCATCGTGTACTCAATTAACTGACAGTCTGGGACGGTTTAATATCTGATTGATACGAGGCTCTGGTTGCCCAGGTTGCCACCAAATCTCTTTGAGATAAGCTATAGGTATATCCCGTGCCAGGTCTTTTTCGAGTGGTCTTGGTCAGACCTGAGTTTCTTGGATGATCAGGATGCGCATCCGGTATGTATATTAACCACCAGGTATTCTGCCTAGCTCCGAGGTAACGGCAAGTCCATTACCAGGTATTTGCCTTATGACTTAATTCAGCAGCCTTTGTAGTTCTGATGTAGACATGTTCCAGCTTTCTAAATAGGAACATATTATGCTTTTGGATATCAGCGTTAGTGACCATGACCAGACTATATATCCTTGCTGTCAATAGCTTTCCTGGTCTATAGGTCTATTATGATGAGGTGCGGATGAGTCTACGCTTATGGTGTATGCTTTGTACCTCAGATACAACGTGAGCCAAGAATTACGATTCTGGAGATGTAATCACTCCTTGTAAGAGATGCTTTATTGATATTTAAACTCCGGTCTTTGAGGGCGAGATGTATGGAACCTGTTATGATCCTATTTTGCCCCCCCCGACCGTCATCTTCTAGCATTAACCAATTGGCCAATCTAGGGATTCGTCGAATGCCGCCATACCAGTGTTGTATTTATTAATACAGTACGCTGTGCTACCTGCGGTGGTTAATGTTCTTGTTGATATCTGCTTCCGAGGTTTCAGACCCTGTGATGGTTGCTTTTCAGTAACTTGCTGCGCTGGAAGGAATTGCCTTCTCTCTACGAGCACCGCATCTGAACAGCACTGCAGTCGGTAGAGAAGGATCGTGAAAATTTGACCTTGGGTGCATGAACGCATGCGCGAAAGTATAGTCTTCCTAGCAGGCTTGCGCGTTGTCTTACAATGACGCACCGCTTTTCTCTTCGACTAGTGGCGGGACTTGCGCGCATGAGCTTTACTGCACTTAACGTACCAGCTGATGCCTATTATGCCTCGGGGTGACGGCATATAAACGAGGCCCCGCCTGACCGTCGGTGCCTCCCCTTCGGCTCGAGACCACGCCGCGAGGTACCGACGGACAGGTAAGAGAGCTGCGCGCTCTAGGGCTTCTTGTATATTTTATACTTTAACCTAACTTTTAGAGCACAAGCACCTCTTTAGTGCTTCCTCTGACGGTCCCCGGGTGATGGTATAATTCGACCACTCGTGACTGTTGACAATTAATGTCATACTGTGCTAACTTGGCTGTACCTTACGAGCGCTGTACTATCATTAAAGAGCGGTTATTGTGTTTGCTCAATTGAGTCCTGCGCTGCATGCTCTCATTTACTTGATTTAAACTCAGAGACTAGCGTCTCACCAACTAAGTTTATTCTTCTTGTTACATTACCCAGCTCCCTAACCATGAGTGTAGTTTTACTACATCAGCACCACCGTTTGGACATAGGGTAGGGCTGACCACTACAGAGACCTGCCTCTCCTTTTTTGTCCACGTATTTTGACATAGAGATTAGTGTCTCTGATCAGCAAGGCATTAGCTTGTTGAGCAGAGACAGATCTGCGACATCCACCTAAGCGCAGTCTCTTGACATAAAATGCTTTAGGATTGTTTTTAGATCTAATGTGTTAAGCGCTTCCATCATGGTCCCAGAGGTGTGGCGATCATGGGGGGCAACTTCAGAAAACATGTGGTTTGTTGTAAACTCGTTCTTGAGTATGCATCTAGACATGGAATGTGACAGTTATCAATTCCTGAAAGTGTCCTTGTTTATATGTTTAGAGCGGGGCCTCATTCTCCGAGCAGTTGCCGGGTGAGGTGAGGCTATCTTCCCACGCAGTGTTGGGTAAGTGTTTAATAATGTTGTTAAATGATGCACAGATTATCTGTTGGCGACTTAGCTTAGCGCAATTTTCAAGTGGCCATCATTATTTGTGAATGGCAAAACAGAGGTTTTTGACTTGTCTGACTATCACTGGCCTCGCACACGAAATACTTCCTAGTAAGTGTGAGTTGTAGATTCATTGCACTCTGTATTTATAATTAGTAGAATGTTAATGAGCTGACCAAAAGATTTTTTCTTTTTCTTCTCTTTGTAACTTTTCACAGGGAAGACTTCTTCTAACACCTGCACCAATCAGGAGGATATGGTAGGATGGTCCCAATGACCACTCTTTCAACTCTTGAGAATTGAAGTATGGTTTGTTAGATTTTTTGTTGTTTCTTATCTGAGCACTAATGATAGTGTATTTTGCAGTAGCATATATACGAGCTTGGCCCTGACGAATGCCGGTGAATATCCACCTCACGGCAGAAACATGTTGGCCCTATTTACTACCAAGCAAATCAGACAGTGATTTTTTCACACTGTCCTCACATTGTTTTTTAGATTGACGTCTAGGTGAACACCAATAAATTTTCAATGTTTACCTTGATAGCCATTTTAACACACATCACTTTATAATTTATTTGCACTGCACTCATCAGCTCCACCGCTGGTAAGGACACTTACAGTGATCGGACTATGGCCTAGTGATACGAAGCTAAAATACATCTGGGCTTTAGTACACAGACCTAGTTCCAGTTGTCCTACATGATGAGGCTCCGCCATCTGGGTGGGCTGATAGGACTCAAACTGCCATGTTGAGTGCCACTTTATTCTGTGATAACTGATGTATTGCATCTAGGTGCGTCAAGTCCAGTGTTAGTCTGAGCATTTCAGCCTTTTCCGACCTTCAGGTTTCTTTGTTGTTGACTTGGTTCTACTGGGGGTATTCACCTGAATGGTCGCTAAACATTTTCCCTCTGACCCTCTTCTGAAAGTTGTTGTTTCGTTGTACTGAGCAGCCTAGGCTGCGGGTCCTGCTTTTTATTCACGCATCGCACAGCAAGTGATACGGTGCAATCCGCTCACCCAGTTTATCTGTCTGCCACCCACAGTTCGCTGACCATGGATGACTTTGGTGGGCTTGCGTTTGATGAAGAGGATTTGAACAATATCCTCACTAACAATCCTAGCATACTTGATGACCTACCCTCGACATCCAATACTACAACAGAGGATGATTGGGTAAGACTACTGAATCTTAAGAAGAATCACTCCCGTATTTCCCTACATGGAGTGATAATGAACGAGTACCTTCATGGTAAGTGTGCACCATCAGGTTTGATTGTCACCACTGCCCCACGACTCTTTCTCACTGACAAAGAGTTTTTGAGAAATTGGGCAATGATCGCATGGAGATGCACCCGCGATTGGCTCATTCTGATCATTAAAACTGCTAAGAAAACAGCCGATGCCCTATTAATTGAGATCCAAGTTCTCGAGGGACAAATCAACGCAGCAATCCGTCCTGTGCTATTCAAGAAGAACTTGGAAGAGGCTAATAAAACCAATAAGGAGTACCGGGACAATATTCTGCTGAATAAAGTGGACAAGTTCAAGAAAGATCTGGCGCGCTTTTCAATGGAATCAACCTATCCATACATAAGTGACTCCTATGTAGCTCCTTTGACCAATTCTAAAGGTAAAAGGTACGGGTCTAATTACTCCTCCTCTGGCTCAGATTCTGGTTCTAGTGACCAGGGAAATTCTAACGTAGGTTCCAACACGGGAGGCAGAGGGAGAGGTTTCCAATGGAGACCCAACAGAGGCCGTGGAGCACAACAGTACCCTAGCCCGGGCCAGTGGTGGCCTCCAGGACCTTGGAATTACCATCAGCTACCAATGGGACCACCGCCAATGGGCCACCCGATGCCCATGTATCCACCTAACCCGTCATTCTATTATGACCAGTCTTTTTTATGGCAGGGTCGGGGGAGGAACAGCGGCAAAAGAAGAGGGCAGCAGTCAGTGAATTGGGCTCCAGAGACCACCGACAACAGGGCAGGTCCACCCACGACAGGAGCAACGACTTAGTGGTGATCCTTAGTACGAGGGTCATTACACCAATCGAAAATTCTGTCCTTAACAAAGATTTGGGATTCGTCCCTACAAACGAGGGAGATCCATTTAATCTGAGATGCGAGCTTGAGAGCTTTTACAGAAAGATACGCCTGCACTTTTTCTTTAAAATAGCTCGTTCAAATTTGGACGCTGGCAATATGGGAGATCAGGTGTATTCCAACACTGGTCTCAGACCCAAGTCTACTTTTACACCATTGAACCAGCAGGTGCCGGCAAGGGTACTAGCTTTTGAACAAGCGGTGACGCATGAGATTATGGGCCTGATCCATCCTCGAAAGAAGATCTTCCACAACATGACTACTTCCGAGAAACTAGCACTGTCTGTCTTATCAAACGACAAATCCCTTACCATCAAACCCGCCGACAAAGGCGGTGCCATCGTGTTACAAGATACTAGTATCTATCACGATGAATGCAAGAGGCAACTTAGCGACACCAGGGCCTATTGTCGCCTCACTGAAGATCCCACACTGCGGGTTTCTAATGATATCAAAAGTCTAGTAGAGGAAGGATCATCGGAGGGATGGATTACTCCTCAAGAGGCAAGATATCTTATCACAGTACATCCAGTGATACCATATTTCTATTGCCTTCCGAAAATTCATAAGGCTAAGAGACCGCCTCCTGGACGACCCATTATATCGGGTATAGGCTCTCTACTCGAGCCCTTATCTACCTTCGTAGATTTCTTCTTGAAACCTATTGTGAAAGAGACACCGACGTACCTGCAAGACACGGGGGATGTGCTCAGACTAATAGCAGATACTGAGTTCAACGTCGAGACTGACCTCTTGGTCAGCTTTGACGTTGAGTCTTTGTATACATCTATCCCACAACAGGAGACGCTGGACTGCATCAGAGTTCTCCTAGAAGCTAGGCAACTGGATACAATTACACCAGTGCCCTTCATTATGGAGTGTGCCAGGCTTGCCATGATGGAGAACTACTTTCAATATCAGGATGACCTCTATCTACAGGTCTCAGGGACCTCAATGGGGAGTGTCTTTGCGCCCAGCCTTGCCAATCTTTATATGCATCAGTTCGAACAAGATCACGTCCTGAACCACAGCAACCCATTTTTCCACCAGGTGGTGCTGTGGAGAAGATATATTGATGACATCATATTGATTTGGAGAGGTTCATCTGCTGAGGTGACGATTTTCCACAACTGGCTAAACTCAAGAAACCAGTACTTGAAGTTTACAATGGAAAGCAGTAAAGAAAAACTGGCTCACCTCGACCTCCTCATATTCCCCGGAGATGGAGGTTTACAAAGTGAACTTTACAAGAAGCCAATGGCGCGAAACTCTTTGTTATCTTTTCAAAGTTTCCACCCTCAATCACTTCGTGAGAACTTACCAGTGGGTCAATTTCTCAGGGTGAGAAGAAATTGCTCCTCCAACAGTCTGTTTGAACATCATGCCAGAGAGCTGTCATCGAACCTGAAAGAACGCCACTATCCCAATCATTTAGTATGCCGCGCATGTAAGAGAGCGTTTAACAATAATCGAGAGGCCCTCATACAACATAGCAAAAAAGATGCTACTAATGAACGGATGACGATGGTGCAAACTTTCAGTACATTATCAAATGGAGTGAAGAAGACCATACTAAAACATTGGAAGATCCTCAACACAGGAGTGGGAGAAATCCCTCGGCCACTCTTTGCTTATTAAAGAGGACCATCCATCAGGGATAGTCTGGTACATACCAGACCTCGAACTCAAAAGAAGTCAACTATGAACACCCTCTGGAGTACCAGCCCAGTACGTGGTCACTATCCGTGTGGGGGCTGTGCGGCCTGCCCACAGACACAAAAAACCCTGACGATAGACATCGGCACAGCAAGACCCTGGCGGTTAACCAATCACACTAACTGCAACTCAGAGAAATTGATCTATTTGATCACCTGTCCTTGTATGAAGAAGTACGTGGGCCACACCACAAGAAAGATCAAGTCACGCATCAGCGAACATAAGAGCACGATTCGCTGCAACAAACAATCTACATGTTTAACGAATCACTTCTTAGACATGAAACACAAAGCTGAGGATTTAACATGGGTGGTATTAGAACAGCCGTACATTCCGCCACACATCACAGATGTCTCACGCTTTCTCTTTGTCAAAGAACAACGCTGGATCTTTAAAGTGAAGACCGATATAACTGGGCTCAATGACAACATTCCGTGGGGCTCGATCTGATGATCACACTTACCATCGTGTACTCAATTAACTGACAGTCTGGGACGGTTTAATATCTGATTGATACGAGGCTCTGGTTGCCCAGGTTGCCACCAAATCTCTTTGAGATAAGCTATAGGTATATCCCGTGCCAGGTCTTTTTCGAGTGGTCTTGGTCAGACCTGAGTTTCTTGGATGATCAGGATGCGCATCCGGTATGTATATTAACCACCAGGTATTCTGCCTAGCTCCGAGGTAACGGCAAGTCCATTACCAGGTATTTGCCTTATGACTTAATTCAGCAGCCTTTGTAGTTCTGATGTAGACATGTTCCAGCTTTCTAAATAGGAACATATTATGCTTTTGGATATCAGCGTTAGTGACCATGACCAGACTATATATCCTTGCTGTCAATAGCTTTCCTGGTCTATAGGTCTATTATGATGAGGTGCGGATGAGTCTACGCTTATGGTGTATGCTTTGTACCTCAGATACAACGTGAGCCAAGAATTACGATTCTGGAGATGTAATCACTCCTTGTAAGAGATGCTTTATTGATATTTAAACTCCGGTCTTTGAGGGCGAGATGTATGGAACCTGTTATGATCCTATTTTGCCCCCCCCGACCGTCATCTTCTAGCATTAACCAATTGGCCAATCTAGGGATTCGTCGAATGCCGCCATACCAGTGTTGTATTTATTAATACAGTACGCTGTGCTACCTGCGGTGGTTAATGTTCTTGTTGATATCTGCTTCCGAGGTTTCAGACCCTGTGATGGTTGCTTTTCAGTAACTTGCTGCGCTGGAAGGAATTGCCTTCTCTCTACGAGCACCGCATCTGAACAGCGCTGCAGTCGGTAGAGAAGGATCGTGAAAATTTGACCTTGGGTGCATGAACGCATGCGCGAAAGTATAGTCTTCCTAGCAGGCTTGCGCGTTGTCTTACAATGACGCACCGCTTTTCTCTTCGACTAGTGGCGGGACTTGCGCGCATGAGCTTTACTGCACTTAACGTACCAGCTGATGCCTATTATGCCTCGGGGTGACGGCATATAAACGAGGCCCCGCCTGACCGTCGGTGCCTCCCCTTCGGCTCGAGACCACGCCGCGAGGTACCGACGGACAGGTAAGAGAGCTGCGCGCTCTAGGGCTTCTTGTATATTTTATACTTTAACCTAACTTTTAGAGCACAGGCACCTCTTTAGTGCTTCCTCTGACGGTTCCCGGGTGATGGTATAATTCGACCACTCGTGACTGTTGACAATTAATGTCATACTGTGCTAACTTGGCTGTACCTTACGAGCGCTGTACTATCATTAAAGAGCGGTTATTGTGTTTGCTCAATTGAGTCCTGCGCTGCATGCTCTCATTTACTTGATTTAAACTCAGAGACAAGCGTCTCACCAACTAAGTTTATTCTTCTTGTTACATTACCCAGCTCCCTAACCATGAGTGTAGTTTTACTACATCAGCACCACCGTTTGGACATAGGGTAGGGCTGACCACTACCCACTACCTGCCTCTCCTTTTTTGTCCACGTATTTTGACATAGAGATTAGTGTCTCTGATCAGCAAGGCATTTGCTTGTTGAGCAGAGACAGATCTGCGACATCCACCTAAGCGCAGTCTCTTGACATAAAATGCTTTAGGATTGTTTTTAGATCTAATGTGTTAAGCGCTTCCATCATGGTCCCAGAGGTGTGGTGATCATGGGGGGCAACTTCAGAAAACATGTGGTTTGTTGTAAACTCGTTCTTGAGTATGCATCTAGACATGGAATGTGACAGTTATCAATTCCTGAAAGTGTCCTTGTTTATATGTTTAGAGCGGGGCCTCATTCTCCGAGCAGTTGCCGGGTGAGGTGAGGCTATCTTCCCACGCAGTGTTGGGTAAGTGTTTAATAATGTTGTTAAATGATGCACAGATTATCTGTTGGCGACTTAGCTTAGCGCAATTTTCAAGTGGCCATCATTATTTGTGAATGGCAAAACAGAGGTTTTTGACTTGTCTGACTATCACTGGCCTCGCACACGAAATACTTCCTAGTAAGTGTGAGTTGTAGATTCATTGCACTCTGTATTTATAATTAGTAGGGGAAGACTTCTTCTAACACCTGCACCAATCAGGAGGATATGGTAGGATGGTCCCAATGACCACTCTTTCAACTCTTGAGAATTGAAGTATGGTTTGTTAGATTTTTTGTTGTTTCTTATCTGAGCACTAATGATAGTGTATTTTGCAGTAGCATATATACGAGCTTGGCCCTGACGAATGCCGGTGAATATCCACCTCACGGCAGAAACATGTTGGCCCTATTTACTACCAAGCAAATCAGACAGCGATTTTTTCACACTGTCCTCACATTGTTTTTTAGATTGACGTCTAGGTGAACACCAATACATTTTCATTGTTTGCCTTGATAGCCATTTTAACACACATCACTTTATAATTTCTTTGCACTGCACTCATCAGCTCCACCGCTGGTAAGGACACTTACAGTGATCGGACTATGGCCTAGTGATACGAAGCTAAAATACATCTGGGCTTTAGTACACAGACCTAGTTCCAGTTGTCCTACATGATGAGGCTCCGCCATCTGGGTGGGCTGATAGGACTCAAACTGCCATGTTGAGTGCCACTTTATTCTGTGATAACTGATGTATTGCATCTAGGTGCGTCAAGTCCAGTGTTAGTCTGAGCATTTCAGCCTTTTCCGACCTTCAGGTTTCTTTGTTGTTGACATGATTCCGTCATTGCCTTCTGCTGTGCCAGTTCATCTTCCAACTTTGAAATTCTTGTCTCTGCCTCAGTGAACCTTGACGGAAAGTCTGCTTGCGATTTGGCCAACCGTCACACCGAATTCTGCAGCTTACAACATGAATTTTGTACCCTCTGGCTCTCCACCCGTGTCTCATCTCAGTGAGACATAATTGACTGATATATCATTGATAAAGTAATGTCATCATCCGTATATTCTTTTTGCCCTATATTAATAGATTTTGATGGGGAGTTTCCTTGCCCCCCTTACCTATAATCATGTCAGCTTTTATCCGCACTGTATGGGGGCTACCGTCCATAAAATCAGCAGAATCATCCAAACAAATGCTACTGTGGGCGCTACAATCTGCCATATTCATCTGTCGAGAATACTGTAGTGCCAAGTCTTCGCAAGATGAAGTCGATTGCTCTGAGAGGGAGAAAAAAATCCCCGTATTACCCATCCTGTGCCTGTGCCTGTGTTTGCTCTTCCTCCTGTGGAATGTATATATGAGTTCCGGGATTAGCGTCTTGTTTTAAACCTTCAGATGTGACGTCTCCACCACCGGTAGCATACATACTCTGAGAGTCACTCTGATTGTTCATACCAAATCTCTGGTTCTTCATACCATCAGTCCCCCCTAAACGACCGGTGACTGTTGATAAGACTGTGTCACTGGTTACAAGAGAATCGTGTCCCAAAAGCTCAACATTTTCAATGTTATCCACTCCCTCTACAGTTAGATCCACAGCCCCCACTGTGCAGGCTCTCAATGTTTCCCTTCAGTAGCCATGAATGTCTTTTTTCCTCTCCGTTTCTCGTTAACGGCCGAAAAAATGGCTGGAATAGTTCTATTATCTCCCACAGTCATTTTACCTTGATTTGATTCAACGTCTATATGTTTAAGTGAATAGCTGGGGATTTTATCTATTTTCTCACTTGCTGTCTCCCCGTTGAGAGTATCACCCTCTTGCCCTCGGGCTCTACCACCAGCTTCCTTCGGCGTCATAGCTGCTCGACAAGCCGCTCTGGCGTTCCGCTGAATAGAGTAGTCCGAGGGGGGTCAATCGCCACCTCTCTCAGCTAGGCAGCAGCAGCAGTACCCACCCACTAAGTGCGTCTGCACCTGGTGATTCCTGCCACTAGCGCAGAGAACACTACCAGCATCTGCCGTATCTCCAATACCGATACCTGCAGAGAGAACAACCTTCCACGATGTGCCACCGTAAACCCTTTTGAGTAAGCGCTTCGTATGCCGCGGTTGAGAGATTGTATCCGCTTCGAGCCCATCTCTTTACTCCATTATCTGATTCCTTACTCCTCCTGCAGGCAGCTTGTGAGGTCCGGCAGGAGCGGTGAGCTTACACGTCCTCTCGTGCGGACACCATCTTGCCTCTCCAAAACCAATACATTTTACATTTTTTATGTGTTTTAATATCTTCTTGTTTGAATGAAGTTATAATTGGCATTGTTTTTTCATTGTGTATTAAATTGAACTCATATTTGTAATTAGTTTTTTAATAGACTGCTTTTCAAGATTCATATTTGGTTTAGTATGGCCAAGATATATTTCTATTATTGAATATTACATTTTCTTTTTAAATTAATGTAATACTTTTATTTACATTTTATGTGATTTTCCTTGTGTTTAATTGCTTTAGAAATGCTACTTATATATATATATATATATATATATATTCCGAATATTGTCGCTTTGTCAAAAAAAGAAGCAGTTCGCCAACAGTGTCCAGCAACAAAGAGTCGACCCAGAAGTGCTGGTGCAAAAGGTGGTTTAATTACGTGAAGCCAGCGCTGCCGCCATGACGCATTTCGCCTCCAGGGAGGCTTGATCACATATATATATATATATATTATATATATATATATATATATATATATATATATATATATATATTTATTTATATTTAATTGTTATGATGTTAAATTAATGTCACAATTTTGATTTAGTTTATTTTATGAACTATATATATATATATATATATATAATTTACCTGAATTTATATGAAATATAAGAAGTTATATTAGTATGTTTTTCAGTTGGAAAAGAAAACTAATATCAATAAATTATAAAAACTATATGTATGCGCATATATATGTATAGATACATCTGTGTATCTAAGTATTTATAGTATATATTTGTATTAGTAACATTTATACGTTAATAATATGTATATATATATATATATATGACACCAAACCTCCTCCATTAGGGAAAAGAGCAGAGGACACAGCGGGGTTTCCTTTGGTTGTTTTATTGAAGTGTGAACGGCATGACCGGTTTCGGCTCTGTGCCTTTTTCAAATGCCACAGTTCAACACCCAAACTCCTAAAAGATGTGTTCAAATAGGCTCCTCCTAGCCATAGTGGTGAAGGACACACCTGCATCTCGTTTGCCTGCAGGGTGTTGTTGCAGTCCAATGTCAAAAACTGCAAGTCCCAGAGTGCAGCATACTGGTAGGTGTTACGATGCAGGGGGATCGGCTTGGTAAACTCGTGGAAAAACAACCTTCGGTCCCCTACTTCCAGCCTACCCATCCAGATGAAATAAACGCTGGAGACATAAGAACAGTGTCTGTGTCTCTCCAAGAAGTCTTGGACCGCCTCGTGACAGCAGCATCTTGATTCAGCCTCCGGGTGGCGGGTCGCGGACATCCGATCCCTCGGCGTATAAACAAAGTCAATTGCCCATGCAGTCACGACCCAAAACGGAAGGGTCCTCTGTTGCGCACCACGGGCAGCGCGCTTTACATGACACCAAACCTCCTCCATTAGGGAAAAGAGCAGAGGACACAGCGGGGTTTCCTTTGGTTGTTTTATTGAAGTGTGAACGGCATGACCGGTTTCGGCTCTGTGCCTTTTTCAAATGCCACAGTTCAACACCCAAACTCCTAAAAGATGTGTTCAAATAGGCTCCTCCTAGCCATAGTGGTGAAGGACACACCTGCATCTCGTTTGCCTGCAGGGTGTTGTTGCAGTCCAATGTCAAAAACTGCAAGTCCCAGAGTGCAGCATACTGGTAGGTGTTACGATGCAGGGGGATCGGCTTGGTAAACTCGTGGAAAAACAACCTTCGGTCCCCTACTTCCAGCCTACCCATCCAGATGAAATAAACGCTGGAGACATAAGAACAGTGTCTGTGTCTCTCCAAGAAGTCTTGGACCGCCTCGTGACAGCAGCATCTTGATTCAGCCTCCGGGTGGCGGGTCGCGGACATCCGATCCCTCGGCGTATAAACAAAGTCAATTGCCCATGCAGTCACGACCCAAAACGGAAGGGTCCTCTGTTGCGCACCACGGGCAGCGCGCTTTACATGACACCAAACCTCCTCCATTAGGGAAAAGAGCAGAGGACACAGCGGGGTTTCCTTTGGTTGTTTTATTGAAGTGTGAACGGCATGACCGGTTTCGGCTCTGTGCCTTTTTCAAATGCCACAGTTCAACACCCAAACTCCTAAAAGATGTGTTCAAATAGGCTCCTCCTAGCCATAGTGGTGAAGGACACACCTGCATCTCGTTTGCCTGCAGGGTGTTGTTGCAGTCCAATGTCAAAAACTGCAAGTCCCAGAGTGCAGCATACTGGTAGGTGTTACGATGCAGGGGGATCGGCTTGGTAAACTCGTGGAAAAACAACTTTCGGTCCCCTACTTCCAGCCTACCCATCCAGATGAAATAAACGCTGGAGACATAAGAACAGTGTCTGTGTCTCTCCAAGAAGTCTTGGACCGCCTCGTGACAGCAGCATCTTGATTCAGCCTCCGGGTGGCGGGTCGCGGACATCCGATCCCTCGGCGTATAAACAAAGTCAATTGCCCATGCAGTCACGACCCAAAACGGAAGGGTCCTCTGTTGCGCACCACGGGCAGCGCGCTTTACATGACACCAAACCTCCTCCATTAGGGAAAAGAGCAGAGGACACAGCGGGGTTTCCTTTGGTTGTTTTATTGAAGTGTGAACGGCATGACCGGTTTCGGCTCTGTGCCTTTTTCAAATGCCACAGTTCAACACCCAAACTCCTAAAAGATGTGTTCAAATAGGCTCCTCCTAGCCATAGTGGTGAAGGACACACCTGCATCTCGTTTGCCTGCAGGGTGTTGTTGCAGTCCAATGTCAAAAACTGCAAGTCCCAGAGTGCAGCATACTGGTAGGTGTTACGATGCAGGGGGATCGGCTTGGTAAACTCGTGGAAAAACAACCTTCGGTCCCCTACTTCCAGCCTACCCATCCAGATGAAATAAACGCTGGAGACATAAGAACAGTGTCTGTGTCTCTCCAAGAAGTCTTGGACCGCCTCGTGACAGCAGCATCTTGATTCAGCCTCCGGGTGGCGGGTCGCGGACATCCGATCCCTCGGCGTATAAACAAAGTCAATTGCCCATGCAGTCACGACCCAAAACGGAAGGGTCCTCTGTTGCGCACCACGGGCAGCGCGCTTTACATGACACCAAACCTCCTCCATTAGGGAAAAGAGCAGAGGACACAGCGGGGTTTCCTTTGGTTGTTTTATTGAAGTGTGAACGGCATGACCGGTTTCGGCTCTGTGCCTTTTTCAAATGCCACAGTTCAACACCCAAACTCCTAAAAGATGTGTTCAAATAGGCTCCTCCTAGCGATAGTGGTGAAGGACACACCTGCATCTCGTTTGCCTGCAGGGTGTTGTTGCAGTCCAATGTCAAAAACTGCAAGTCCCAGAGTGCAGCATACTGGTAGGTGTTACGATGCAGGGGGATCGGCTTGGTAAACTCGTGGAAAAACAACCTTCGGTCCCCTACTTCCAGCCTACCCATCCAGATGAAATAAACGCTGGAGACATAAGAACAGTGTCTGTGTCTCTCCAAGAAGTCTTGGACCGCCTCGTGACAGCAGCATCTTGATTCAGCCTCCGGGTGGCGGGTCGCGGACATCCGATCCCTCGGCGTATAAACAAAGTCAATTGCCCATGCAGTCACGACCCAAAACGGAAGGGTCCTCTGTTGCGCACCACGGGCAGCGCGCTTTACATGACACCAAACCTCCTCCATTAGGGAAAAGAGCAGAGGACACAGCGGGGTTTCCTTTGGTTGTTTTATTGAAGTGTGAACGGCATGACCGGTTTCGGCTCTGTGCCTTTTATATATATTCATATATATTTAAAGTTTTTAAACTCTTATTTTTTTATTAATTTATTTTTAATGTTCAATAGTTTAAAAATATATTCACTTACCTATGTATTTAGGATATTTTTGTCCACAATATGCATGTAGTCAATATTATTGTACTTTACATAGTAAGTATGTAAAGTCTGTATTTTCTTCCTCAATATTTTTACTGTGATTTGTTTGTATTGCAATATTGTTAACCTCCAAGGCTTGTGGGTGGTGAGGACATATGAACTAAAATATGAATGTTTGTGGTATCTCTTGTCACATTGGATGTATAGCACTTGCAATCTACTAGTCAATCGACACTTCATCATATTCTGTTAAGATGAATTTCACCTCGAAGATGAGGCAGTGGTGCAAAATGTGGTGGGCCAACCAGAGAAATGACAACAGAGCAGGTACATCTGAAATTACTGCTTGTGCAGCTTAACTCATTGCTCTACTACTCTTAATTCCTACTTCTTCCACAAATATGTGTCCTAGTTTTGACATCAGAGCAGTACATCTAGGCCTCTTGACAGTACATGTTCATCATTTATTGGGCCACACATGTGCAAGACCATATGATCCTGGGAACTACAGCCATTTTGCATACATTAAAATGAATAATATATTCTTGGCCCTTGTTTTTGCCATAGATGTCTTAATAATGCATTCTTGGTCCACTAAGATTAAACTTGCTTTATATAGAAATAAAGCTTTTTAAAATGAATACTATTGGATTGCTGAGGAGGAATAGGGCACTGGTAAAAAACATTAAAAGGGCACAATTACTTTACAAAAAACATTAGCTAAAGTTTTTGGTCTTTCAAAAAGAGGACACTGTTCCTAGTGTAAGGTGCAAAAGTCACCAATGCATGAGGGTGCAAAAAGTCACCCATATATGAAAGAAGAAACTAAAAGGGAGAAAAACAGAATCCCTAGGTAAGGAGACACACAGAAAACAGGGAAACCATTTTGTGTCCTCTGTTGCCCTCACACACCTCGAAAGGTGTCATGCTTCATCATCGGGCAGTTGCTCCTCGTAGGGCCGGCGCTGCAATTCCCTACGGGTCCCCCGAAGGGTCTCTTTGTCGGAGATCTTTTGTAGGACTGCCGGATGGTGCATGCGGGTGTGCGGGGTGGTGGGTCAAAAAAAGGGTTAAATAGTGTGTGCAAGTGTAGTGTAAAATTCATAATGGGTAACCATGCAGCGATTATTTTAATAGTATACCCTAAGCAGACATATCTGCTAAATAAAATCTAGCCCCAGTGGCATACTATGCCCGGGTATAGAAAGACATAGGTCAACATGTTTCGCGCCTGCGTCGCCATCAGGGTCGTTGGCGCTTCGTCAGGACCAGAATTATAAAATGTAAAGTGCACGTGAAAGACAAATTTAAAATACCCTCATAATCGATCAGGGCGGGCAGTAACCTGTATAACCAACATCTGGCTACAGCTGTCTGTTGTAACCGCTCCTGATCAGTACCTCTTGCAGAGTCTTTATCTTCTTCAAATTTTGGTGATGAGCTGGACTTTTCTACCCACAACACCCCCTGACTTGTCTCCATTCCATGCCATGCTGAAGTCACCAAGGCCATTCAGATTGATTCGGGCCACATTTGTACTTCACCTGGTTTCCTTGTTGGTTTCCTGGATCCAGTGCCCAGCTCTTTCAAAGTTTTTGGTCTTGCCATAGAACCGCTGGTCAACAAAGTTAACTGTATTTGTTCAGAGTGAGCCTTTGAGCATCGAGCTACAGCCTTCTGACAATTTTTCTTTTACCACGAGTCCCTGCTTGCCAACTCCCAAGTTAAAATGGTCGAGAGAAGCAGCATAGGATGGTTAAATGAGCCCTTTCCTCCAGTGCCGAGGCCCAGGCACTTTTCAGCGCAGCATAATTGAAATTGAGCTTGAACCGTTGCATATATAAGCCCTAAAAAAGAAGAAGTGTTCCAACCCATTTGAAAGAACATTACATTTTACTCAGAAATTTTAAGCTTAATATGAGGAAAATGCACTTAACCATATACGTTGGAGGTTTCTTAGAGCCTTACTTTTTAAGTTAGTCTTCAACAAAGGGCCTTATTTAGGTCTTGGCGGTCGTACCACCATCCTGCCGTGGCGGCGGTCCCAAGTACTCTGGCAAGTTGATGGTCCTTTGCCTGCCATATTTAGATGCATACAGGCTGACTCGCTATCTGTGTTGTGATTCTCACCCAGACCACCATCGACCAAGTCTTGGGAGCCTATCATCAGTCCCAAGACATGATGGGCCAGGTACTCACGAGCTCTGGGAGATAAAGCAGTTGCAGAGGGAGCTTAATTATCAGACGGAGGCTCACAACTCCAACATAGGCTTTTTGACTGGGATACTGCTGGACATTTTCACCCATATGTGCAGGGCTTTCCCAGCACCATCTACCCATTCCTGTGGTCCTACAACATCTGGCCCATCTACATCTGTCACAGGAAGAGAAGCCCTGCACAGGAAGATCCACCTGCAGCCACCTAGGCCCTGCAACTTTGGATCCTCCCTCACCCACAGGACGGGACGTCCACCCAGAATATCAGGAGGTGAGGATGGCAAGACCTCCACCACCTGCAGCAAGAAACCCGTACCCTAAATTCTTCCAGTCTTTGATTACCATTCATTCTTTTGACTATTTCTGGACACATTTACCTTTCTGATGCCAGTCATATTTCAGACATGGACTTCTAAAAATGTTGGCTCTCCAACTATGGCTTCATTCACAATAAGTGAGTTATTCATGTTTTGATTTTCTTTTTTCATTTTCACCCTGTTTAATTTCTTCACATATAGTTCAATAAATTCACAACTCAAAAACTCATAGACGAGTGTTGTATAGCTCAACTCTATCAATGCATTTGTTTCCTTCGATCATAACTTTACTATGACAAAAATCAAATGATTGTGTAAACATAGATAATATGCAAGTAGGTAATGTTTTTCCTAACTTCCCAACCGTGACTCCTACAGATATAAACCATTAAATCATCTACTGCTATGTTTATTCTTTTTCACCATTAACTGTCAATATTTTCACTTACAAACAATCCATACATGACACTAATACTCAGAGGCAGTTTTGACATCTCCAGTTCCAGATCTGAAAACATGGAAGAAGGGGATGTATAAAAAAAATCAGGTTGAAAAGACATATTATCATTGACTCAAGTCATCATTTGGAGCCAGATCTTCTGGCTTACATACGGAATCCTGCACAAAAAACACCAATAGACAGAAACATGGCAGTACTACATTTTATAGATACAGGATCATTCCAGTCCACTGTTCTGGGTTATTTGGAAGGCAGTCGTCAGGAAGGTGCAGACCCTGGGGGTCTACAAGTGGTCCATTGCCGTGAGAGGTGTGAGGCCCTGCGACGCTGGACCAGAAAGTCAACTGTAGTCCAACTGGAGCAGTCCTCCCAACATGGGAAGTGCATGCACCGCACCTTGACCCCCCAACAGCCTGCATTCTTGTTGATACCTTTCCAGAACTTGCTGGGCAGTTGACTGCCCAACAGCAGCAACAAGGGGTAAGTTATTATCAGAGTTTCTCATGTTACATGACTAATTTTCTATTACAGCCAGGATTTTTCCCGTCAACATTAAGGGTGACCCCCCCCCCCTTAGGTCCACCTCACAAGAAGAATTCTTGAAGCAGGAAGTTTTGCACAATGTGTATGATGATGTGCTTTGTATATTAATTTGTTGGAAAGGATCCCACCTGATTCCTATGAACAACGAAAGGACTATTCTGAGCAGACACATGGCAGCCTAAACTCCACAAACATATCAGGTTTTTTGATGTCATGAGGGACAGTTGAACCAAACAGGCCAATAGCCTTTATTGTGACAGGTGTGATGCTCCTTCACTGTTATGGATGATGTAATGGCAGATCTATTACATGTGAAATATCATACTAAGCACAAGGTAGAATGTACCAAACATCACATTGGTAACTTTAGATTTTACACAAACAGTGAGTGAGTGAGTAGGTGCTCAAAAATGACGTGACATCAGAATTAATAGATACATTTTGGAATCAAAACTTATCCAAATTGTGTTTAGCATCACAAATACTGTTTCATACGTGTTGCATGTGACAGATTAGCATGATGTCTTACTCCTTCACAAATGTGTGTATAAGCCAGTATGTTTTTGGACAAAGAGTGATAGGTATACAGACTGGAAGGTGTACAAATTGGTGTCAGATTAACACATAACCCAAAGATTTCTTAATGTCCTTTGTCATGCTCAGATGATAAATCAATGATAGAGAAAAATGGGAAACCTAAAGGGATTTTGGAAGATGGAAGTTCCATCACATATATGTAGGAGTATCCCATCAGGAAAACTCAGAATCAGGCCAAACGCTAATTAGGCAAATGTTGAAATGCATCCACGCGTAATATGTTGCACATTGTGATTTACATTTGAATCTTTGAAGTATTTATGATATATGAATCAATGTATGTAATATTCACTGTGAAGTTCCCTACATATTTGAGTGCAGTGAAAGCCAACATATTTAGTGGATCGATTTCACAATGATAAAACAAACTACATATAACTAGAGATATTTAGGAATCAAATGTGAAAACCTTTTTGCTCTGTACTGAGGTGTATTAGAAATGTTTCAATTGTTATATATTTACTTATGTTGTAGTAGTCAATTGTCAATCCAGCCAATTATGTGTTTCTAAGGGGCTCATTACGATGGCGGGCGGACAGACCGCCCACCAGACGTGCGGCGGTCCCACCACACATATTAGGATGAGCCCGCCAAACTGGTGGGCGCATCTTGGGCTTTTAACATTGCGGACAGCGCTGCTGGCTGCAGCACAGTGTGCAATATTAAAAGTGCTTGCACTGCATTTCCCTGCACTACGTGGCAGGCACCACGCGGTGCCTGCCACTTGGTGCACGTAAATGCAGGGGTACCAGTGCACCCGCCCACACACAGAGGGGGGCCCGCAACGGGCCCCGAATCCAGCCTCTGCCTGTATTTTTGCGGCGGGATGACCACTGCAAAAAGGCAGGCGGAAAGGGATTACGTCACTCCTATGGCAGTGCCTGCAAGGCACCGCCACAATGCTGCCCTGTGTCCTGGTTCCGTAAGGCAGGCAGAAAAGGACCGCCTTGCGGAACCGTGGTGGACGGACTTTCCGTCCACTGCGGACACATTGGGATTCCCACCGTCATCCTAATATGGTGGTGGGAATTTCCAGTGTGATGGCGGAAAGACCGCCACGTCCGGCGGTGGCGGTCCTTCTGCCATCATAATGAGCCCCTTACTGTCTACATATATGTGATGCATTGCTAAGCTACTTCAGTACAGCATTCTTTTAAGATTTTTGTCATTTGACATGTACATTAGGGACTTAAAGTAAGTGTTACCATTGTGAAATGTCCAAACAAAGGTAATCTGCTTTCAGGTTATGCTAATATTGGTACAACATTTCAGTATTTGTTAACACACATTTATTCATATTTTACTTATTGAGAATAAAAAGTATGCAGATTTAAGGGCCTTCTGAACACACTGCACAAAGGTAATTTTGGCTGATATCCTTTTTGGTGACATCAGTTCACTATTCTAAATTACAATGACCAACCATTCAGAGGTGTGAAACAGTTCCTGGAGAGACATAATAATGGATAAGACACAGAGCTATCATGGGGAATGACATAACTGTAACCAAATGTTTTCTGACAATGTTGCGTACCTGCATGGGCTTATGCTAATGTAGAATCAAAGTTTGAGAGCCTTGAAGCAGGTGAACTCTGAAAACTTGGTAACAGTTTTGTGATCAAAGGTCATGATCAGTTATGTTTACACAGATTTAATAAAACTATTGTTCATGTAAATTCAGCATTATCCGGAGCAGGAAAAGGAGTAATTGCCAACATAGGTGGGGATCACCTAGCCACTGTGGTTTGTGTGTGGACACTACTGATACCACAGAGGAGGAGGAGAGCGCAATTAAGTTGTCCAACTCTTCAACATCTTCTTTGGAGGCCTCCTCCAGCGAGCACGTTCTACTGGTGGCGGACCCGACAGGAAGTCTACCACCTGCATATTTCCCCACCACCTAAAGTACCATCTTCACCCTCCCTCTTGCTCACCCCAGTTGGCCAAACCCACCCCCCTAAAAGGGTTGGCTTCTCCTTCGATGCAAGCATCTCACCCCCTGCCACTGTCCCTCCAGCTGCACTAACTGAGGAGCCTACCAAGAAGGCATTCACACTGCTATGTCTGGCCTACAGAGGTATTTTCAAGGTCTAGCCTCCTCACTGACCACATCAACCCAACCATGCCAACCTTGTGCCTTACCTCCTGCCCCTTCCCCTTTCAAATTCCCTATTCCCAGATCTGTCCCAAGAACACTCACACATTTACACACCCCCACTCAAACACACACAAGCAGCACACCCACATAGAAATACAAACACCACAAAAAACAGACACGCAACCAAACATACAGTCACCGAAGCCACCACCACATACACATACACCACCCCATCACCAGCAGATCCACAGCCACCGCAGCCAACACCACACCCACATGCACCTAAACCACACCCAGCATCTCCACAGACACCACATCCACTGCCACACCCACATTCACTCCTGCCAGTACAACCAGAGACACCACAACAACCACCACCACACACACATGCATGACCGCCACCACCAGCACACCCACAGACACCACAGCCACCACCACACCCACATGTACCATAACCACACCGAGCACCGCCACAGACACTGCAGTCACCACCACACCCTCTTGCACCACCACATCTAGATGCACCACAACCCTACACAGCACCTCCACAGCAAACCCATCCACACACACACACCTTAGAATGCACCTAAAAAACTAAAATCCCCACGTTCAAGCAAACAACAGACACCTAGTAAGTACGACAAACCCAAATATGCACAAAAACACCAGATCCACAGGCACCTGCAACCTCAACAGGCACATGCACATCAGACACTGCCTCTCCCTCTACCTCCCAAAACCAACTCGCCGAAAACCCTACCCATTTTCCTATAGATGTTTTTTTAATCCTTGCCCTAACTACTTCCAAACCCCAACCCATCCCCAGCAAAGGCAAATCGCCCCTTCCTCACCCCATCCCACCACACCACAACCCACCCCTTCCACATCCCAACCCACCCTACCAAACGCAAGAGCACCCCTCCCAAATCCTTCACCCTTCTCAAACTCAAAGATAAGCCTCCCAAACCCAAGGGCACCCCTGCCAAACCCAAACCCCCCTCCCATGTAAGATCTCTGAGGTGCCTGCTCTGCCCACTAGATGCCTCTTCTGGAGGAAGCGTCCGTTGGCAGTGAATTAGGAGGCATGCTTTGTGCCACTGTGCAGACTTTTGTAATGTTTCGGAGTAAAATGTGAAGTACTTATTTTCCTTCACCATGATGACAGGTACTACAACTGATTATTTTCATGTCTAAGTGCATACACTGGTTAACATAGTATGGGATGGTCATTTGAAATTATGTGCACGCATTCATCATAGTAATGTTCACTTACACAAGCTAATTGATGTTACATTTTTTGGGGAGAAGTGTTACCACAGATGTGTTTGTTTCACCTTGATTACTGATCAGTATGAAACATTTTGTGACTATTGAAATTAGATACAGTAAAGGACTTGCACTAGACAAGGAGAAATATTACATAGATGTACATGTTGAATACTTCTAATTTGCGACTGACATCGATTTTGCTGTTAATTTCTAAATTAAAGCTTACTTCTCATCTAGTGCAACTTCTACATTGGGTTACATTGTGTTGTGTATGTTTTTAAGTGGGAATTTTAGAAATGTCTTCAAACACACCTGTCTGGTGACTTTTTGATATTTTTAGGATTTTTTTATTTTGCAAGTGTCCATATTTTCAAGGCAGTTTGCTCCAAATTTATACTTACAGTGTGATCATACAGGTTTTTTTTTATTACTTAAACGTCAACATTACATACATATTCATTGCACATTGTTATGCAAATGCCTGTTAGAGAGATTTATAAATGCATGCATTTTGTGCAAATGTTAACAGTTAAGTCAATGGATAAAAAGTAAAAGTAAAACTTACCGTCGATTGCATCCACAACGGTGTTTGTTTTGTTTGTCATAAAGAAGCAGCAGCAGGACTTGGAAAATCGGATCCATGGCAGAACAGGCAGTGTGAAAGTGAGAAAAGGTGAATTCCTGCCTTATGTCCCTTCCTTTCTGCCAACTCAGGTGTGGAGGTTTTACCACCATAGTCACATCAGTGGGAAGGCACATCGTGATTGAGATGGGGGAGAAACTGGCGGTCCTCCCTCTGGCAGCCACTTTTGCTTATCCTGGCATTGACGTGGTAGAGATTTCCTGGCAGTGGCAGCGGGACCGTGGCAGTCTTTCATCTATGGACTTGCCATCATCTGAATAGGGCGGGCGGGCCGCTAAGCCTGCTGGTGGGAAGATCGCAAAATAAACCATGGTGGAACTCTAGCTGACAAAGATCTAAGTCAGACCTTAAGTCATTTCCAAACTCATTTCAGATCATTTTTAATAGTGGGCAGAGCTCATGGAGTTTCACTAGTAGTGAAATTCTGTGGAGTTACTGAAAAACTTTGTGTAATTCCGTGGAGTTCCACATGGACTGCACCACATCAGAGTCCATCACTGTGGTCATCACCAGGAGTGGACCCCTGCCCCTAAAGCATCAATGACCACAACGATGGTGAGTGAAAGGTACACGACCATCGCGTAGCTGTATATAAGAACCTGGCTTCAAAATAGACAGACACTGATATCACAGTGGCTGAGAGGCTGGCTGACAGTGAAGACTCTTGGCCCCTTCCATCACAACAGAGCCTGGGGGATGTTCTGCAACTTCCGAGACCCCGCCCCCTCCCAGAAGCATGGGCTACAGGAGCCCATTATCTTTCTTAGCCTGTTGGTGTAACCCTTGCAATGCCACTCTCCAGGCTCAAGACCTTACCACTGTGCTGTAAGGTGGATGCCGGGGAGCCCCGCCTTTCTTCCCATCTGGCCCTCCTAGACGTACTCACTGGGGCTCAGAACAGAAGGGCAAGATCCGGCTGCTACTGAGGCTCATGCACCATCAGGGGCAGAACACCCAAACCCTACACATACGGGTCCTGCCCCCAGCTCTCCACTATTGGCTGCTCTGGGGAGTCTGGTCAGGGTTACACAAATCCATTTGTTAATTCACATAACATGTTTCCCTGGACACACTAATGCCCTTTCTCACTCATTCGATATTGATTGCTGTATCCCGTCCATCCTACCGACTTATTCCACAGTGCAAGGCATTGCCTCCTCCTGCTCCCCCTTAGTGGCTGGACTCTCTGCTCATCACTCCCACAGTTCAGCTGCACCCTACTCTATTCTCCGTGTGAGCCGGAGCCGGCAAGGTCAGGTCAGGTATACTACTGCGACCACAAAAGTGTGGTCACCCCTTGCACATAAAATTAAAACAAATGACAAACTGCATGTAGGCACCAGTAAACACCACTCCGCCGTTGGTAGGAGGAGTTTTGTCGAACTTCGCGCTCCAAGCGGAGCACAAAGTGGCAAAACTCTGCGAACTCACTGGCGGAACGAAGTTTACCGCCCGCCCCTGGATTGCCTCCAGATTTTTCCCCAGTAGCACCACACCCTTAAGCCTTCATGATTTTCTATTGCAGTAGCTTGCATTGTGAAACAGACGTCACATACCTGGTTTTCAACCATCTCCAACAAACTTTTAGTAGATTTAGGGCCAGATGTAGGTAGCCAAATACCGGTCGGTAACGGCCGATTTCGGCCGTTACCGACCAGTATTTGGCTTTTGAGATGTAGGTGGGTAGTTATTTACAGAATCGGTATATTTACCGAATCGGTAAATTTACCACTTCGGTATGTTTACCGATTCGGTAAATCCATATGTAGGTGGCACTCCTAAGAGTGCCACAGGCCCTTAAGAGTCGGTATTTTACCACCCAATCCTATTGGGTGGTAAAATACCGAATTCAGGTGTGCATGCACATCTGTGCATGCACACCTGTGCAATGTGACACACAGACATGCCCTTAGGGCATGTATGTGTGCCAGATGTCACACAAGCCTGTACTTGGGGTGCTAGAGGGTGTCAAAGTGACACCCCCTGCACCCTTGCAGGATTCGGTATTTACCGATTCTGTAAATACCGAATCGGTATTTACAGAATCGGTAAATACCGACTGTTACAGAATCGGTAAATTAGAAATGAGATTTACCTACATATGCCTCCTTCCTATTTACCTACTCTTAAATACCGAATCAGTATGATTCGATATTTAAGAGTCGGTAAATAGGAATTACCTACATCTGGCCCTTAGTGAACTGAACTTAGGGATCCTGCTTAGCGCTGGTTGAAAAAAGCAAGATGTTAGAGAACTGTGGGGCATATTACCAAGCAATAGCGATAATTATCGCTATTGCTTGGTTAGAGACAAAATGTTACCGCTGAGCTGCGGCGATTTTTATCGCAGATAAACCTTGGTATTACCAAGGTTTATCGCAAATGCGATAAAAAACGGCCGCAATGCATGAATATCACTGAAAAGTCAGCGATATTCATGCATTACCGAGCTAATGCTCTTAGCCATGTTATCCACCTCCCATTGGATAACATGGCTAAGAACTGCTCAGGGCAGGTGTTAGCTTTTGGAGATATTCGCGCTTAGCGCGAATATCACCAAAAGTTGGTAATAGGAGATAGCGATGTTAGCGACTGTTTCCAGTCGCTAACATCTTGGCACGCCCACTTTGCATGTCATTAGTGATAAATATCACTGACATGCAAAGTGGGGCCCAAGATGGTCGCTATCTCCTAGCGACAGCTAGGTAATAGGGAGATAATTTTATCTCCGCTTTCTTGGCTTTTAAAGCCAAAAAAGCGTAGATAAACCCCCTTGATAATATGCCCCTTTATTATTTTAATAAAGATTTTTCTCTCACCGGAAGGATGAGTTCACTGATGCAGATCCTGGATTTGCAGCACTTGCAGCTGAAACTTACAGCTCTGCAATGTTTTCTAAGAACAAGGCATTTTTTGCATTTGTTATGATGTCATAACTTTTAGGTACTCCAAACCGTTCTAGTTATGTATCACACAAATTTACCACACTTACACATAGCTTAAAGCAGGGTGAAATAAATTGCACATTCAGGGCCATATTTTTAATTTGGCGGACGGATTAAGTTACTCCATCGCTCTGATGATCAAATTATAAACGTTCCATTGGCCAGGTGGACATTTCAAGCATTGACAAGAACCGCTATTGTGGTGTTTCCCGCTAATGCAGTTTAACTTTGCCTGAACATCTCCATCAAATATGACGTAGCCTGACAGCAAAGTTAAAATTTACAAAGGGGGTTTATTAAAAAAAAAAAAAAAATGTCACTCCTCGTCATTGGAGTTTTGTTTTATAGCAAGGGGGGCATTAAGCACTTTTCAGTCCCTTGCCACCAGGTTTTTCCTGGCGTGACAGGCATGAAAGACGGCATTGCATCTTCCCATCTAATTTAGGCGGGTGCACATATAGCCACTTCAACGGCCCGACAAAGTGGTAGGTTTGACAGTGGCGGACCATGGCAGAGATGTAGTAGTCACTGCAGTCATCAAACTATGCAAACTGATCATATTCTTGGAGGGAAGGGAAATCCAGTTGTGAAGTTGAGACAGGAAAGGCATTTTTTCTAAACTGACAAATAAGGCTAAAAAAATACAACAATTAAATGTCTGCCATATTTATTCCGGCTATTGGTCGATACCTCTATGCACATTTGTTCAGCTTCAAAATGGGCTTCCCAACTCAAAACGTGTGTGCATATTGGCTGGCAAATCTAGCAAATAGTGTTTTGTAAAGTGCTTTGACAGTCAATGAGGCCTGGCAGCACTAAAGTAAACTACATTTAAATGTAGCAAAATAAATATAGAGCCTTTAATTTACAAAATCGCTTTTGACACCAGTAGTTACCGAGTGCAGAATAGTTAACTCTGCTTTGCTGAATCCTATGCCGGGAAAGGTCATATTAATTGTCTGATTGTACCTGCGTTTCTAAAGAGGCTGCTAATGGATTGCCCGATGTGCATGCATTTCTAGTTCTAACTCGATGACTTTTCTTCATGAATGCCCCATTCAGGAGAAAGCAAGGCAACTTAGCTGTTGACATGAGCAGTTTAGACTAGCGAAAATTCACATCAGCATAGTGAATATTAGCATTGAAGGCTCTTTTTGTACCTGTTTATAGGCTATCACATACTTAAGCTTGTCAGCCAGGGAGGTATGCTCGACCCAGACTCTGCGCCGGAGAGTAGGTGCCATGTTTGTGCAAGAGGCAGATGTTTACTTTCAGTAAATACCAAAAACAAACACTGCTACAGAGCGCCTAGCCCTGGTGGCAGCCATGCTGCTTCTTAGCAAGGCGTGATGCAATTCTCGAATCCCTCATCTAGAGAAACAATTCAGGTTTACGATATTTAAATATCCAATAGAAAAGGTGCGCCTCTAATAACTGTAAAGCCACACAGCATCCAGCAATACAACAACTCTTTAAGTCACAGGTACTTTCATCTTCAACTACATATTAAAACTCATTAAGAAACAGGTGTAAGCCGGTCGGCTTTAGAAAGCTCCTTTGCACTTCCTGTTGATGTAGAAATTGCTGAAAGAAGTAAGTAAACAAATTATCAACTACAAAGATAACCGCCCCCTGCTTCGGAGCGTATGGAATCATACTGTATGGGACCAAAGTTCATTCTTACTCCTGTGTTTGTCAGTGCCTTTGCTGAGTCCATAGACCCAGGCCCTAAATAGTCCTATCGTCTATTGTAAAGCCAAAAATACTAGTTTAATGAAGCAATGCTTCTGTCGCATTTACACTGGTATATCTACATCACTGACAACACGGAGGAAGATTACTTGATATTTGCGGTGGCCAGTATAGGCCTATAAGGGTCGCTTCCCCAGGCCTATAGTATACTTGTGTATTCTCTTTCAGAAAGGTAAACTTAATGAAGTGATGGAAAGTCAGGTGTGTTGGGCCGCATCTTATTACACTATGATACACTATGATGCAATGAAGCCATAGTTAAGTTCAATGTAGGCCTGCCCTCACTAACACGCCTCCCCCACTCCCACCTGCCAAGTACACTGCTTCTCTCCAGGTGTTAGAGACCTCTGGGAAAGAATGGGGAGTACTGGTTCCCTCACAAATTGTGACGTAATATCTTCACATGAAATGGAAAATACATATTTTTGCAATGTGGCAAAGAAAGATCTATATTGTTTAATAATTATATTCAGTTAAGCTCAGTTAAGATTCAATCCCTTTATCAATTCTAGCAAACAACAGTACCATACATGACAAACATCAATTAAGAACTTGAAATAAATATAAATGCAGAATCTTAAAATGTAAAACGCTGCATAGGGTTATACTGGTTGATATGGGCCCAGTGACGATAGTGAGGCCCTTTCACAACCACTACATTCCGAGGCAGAAGGGCTATAAGGCTATTAGAACTTTCCACCCTGTTCTAAATTAAAACGGGCGAACCAGAAAGGTAAACACAAACATTTGAATGTTGGAACAGAAGCAATATACCAGC
Organism: Lissotriton helveticus; assembly: GCF_964261635.1. Classification (NCBI taxonomy): domain Eukaryota; kingdom Metazoa; phylum Chordata; class Amphibia; order Caudata; family Salamandridae; genus Lissotriton; species Lissotriton helveticus. The sequence continues at coordinate 709,210,837 of NC_136059.1, read as the reverse complement.
CATTATAAACCCAGAGTCACTCCATTCTCTATAATGGAACACTCAACACTCCAGTGTTCTAAAATAGAATTCAGTAAGCGAGTGATTATCAACAAAATACCCTGGTACTAGCATGCTTCAGAACAGGGAAGACAGGAACAAATGTCTTATTAAATGTAGCCTGTGCAGAAAATCATGCAGTTAGATATTACCAAACACATATTCATCTAGTAATAACCCTTTCCTGAAAGGCTAGAGCACTGGCAGCCAGCACGGATCAGGGGTGTTGGGGTGGGGGTAAGAGGGGTGTAAGAAAAAACAAAAAAGTACGCTATTGCGCGTATCTCCCACATCTTCCCTCCTCCGCGTCCGGGACAAACAGGAGCAAGGAGTCACACCCAGTCTCCCATGAGCCAATCACAACGCTGCAATGCAGCGTTGTGATTGGTCTGAGTGCCGTGGTTTGGCGCTCAGCCAGGAAATGGGGGTCTGGGCATGTTCTCCACCCAGGCTGTAATGCAGCCTTGGTGAAGAACATGCAAAGTGCGCATGATGCTTTGGCCGGGCTGAGACGGCCAGCTAAAGCATCATGTGCACTTACAGTGTGCCCACTATTCCTCCTGTGCCCTGCACTGTGAGCAGAGCAGACCCACCCCACCAAGACCCCATAGCAGGAATAAATAAAATAATAATAACATCAAGTTATTACCATTTATTTTTCCTTTCTTTCACTGCTGCTAAGCAGTGGTGCGACGCTACTCCGCCTTAGCGTAGGAGCTGCCACTGGACTAGAACCACCTTGTTTTACTTGGCCAAGAGAAGATAGGAAATAACGATATATCCTCAAATGTAGCCCATATTTCACAATGGAATTTTCACCACTTTCATTTCATGTAAACAAAAAAAAGGTGAAAAGTGAAATTGTGATTTCGCTGTTGTGAACTGGTACAATGTTTTCATGATACAGCTGCAGATATTGACATCTGCTTAGGATGCATCAGTCCATTGATGGTGAGGAAGATGAAGGTAGCGGGAAGCATATATTCCTAAACTGAGGACCTTTTCTCGGTTACAATTGTGATCTCGGACAGGGGCTGTAACTATAATATATTAAATCTCAGGGGCATATTCACAAGGAGCTATAGCCGAATTAACTGCACTTTATCCCAGCCAAAGTCATGATAAATTTACCCCACCATTCACTAGCTGATGCTAACAGCAGACATCATCAGAATTCCCCTGATAACAGTCCCAAAACCTAACACCACGGCAGACACCACCAACTAATGCTAATGAGATGCAGAGTAGGCGTTTCTGTGCAGAAACACACAAAAAAACAACAACACCACTTTCACAAAGAAGTGACAGATCCACGAAGCGAACCGAAAACAGTTGAAAAGTCACGGTAGCCGCAGATATTTAACACCTGTCTCAAGCAGGTGTAAAGATGGATGACTAACTGCAGTAGGCAACGGAGCCCCGCACACAGCTATACCTGCAGTACAAACAACAGCATGGAGCTACTCATCAAGCAGCTCGGAGCTCCAACAGGGCCACAACACCCACCGCCACCCCCCAGAACTGCCACCACCCCCAGGACCCGGACCCGCACCCACCCCGGACCACCACAGAGGCAACACAGAGTAAGACAGCGGATCTACCGAAAATGCACCACTCTCACAGACCTGCAGCCCGAGGAAATCATTGCCTACTACAGGCTCAAAATGACAACCATCCACAGACCCACATCGCCCGCAGGCTGATAGTCCCAACAGAGCGGAGAACCAACATCCCTCCACAGACAAAGCTGCTGGCTGTGCTGCACCTGTTGGCCTATGGTACCTTGAAACCAACAACTGCCAGAGTCAGAGGGTCTCACAGCCAGTCCTATCAAAGTTCATCACACCTGTCTTGGATGCAAACCTCAGCTTCATACCCCAGTACCTTCACTTCCCCAACACTGCGCAGGAACAGCTGGAGACAAAGCATGGCTTCTATGTGTTGGGGGCGATCGACTGAACACATGTCCCACTTGTGCCCCCTGCAGATACTGCACACCACTACCCCAACAGAAAGCACACGCATTCCATCAATGTGCAGGCAATAGTGGACCACCGGGAACACTTCACCAATGTCATCGCCAACTACCCAGGCAGTGTGCATGATTCCTTCATCTTCCGACAGTCCATCATCAACCAGCGCTTCCAGGATGGCACATATGGAATGGGACTGCTCGTTGGTAAGTACCAAATCAACACACAACACATCCCAAAGCCTCCAAAGCACAACTGTAGGGATGCACACGTACCCAAACCACAATCAACATGTCAAACTACACGACCACCTACCAGACACGACCACACCACTCCATGGTCATCCTGGCCTACCCCTACACACAAAACAGACATTTCATGGCACCACAACCACCCAACAGTTGAACGTGTGGAGTTGTAGAATGCAGCCATAACACATTTGAGTAACTGCTCTGCCCACATGACCATACCCCAGTCTCACGCAGATCAGCATCCCGTGGCGGAGGGCCCGTATCACCCGCTGTGCACCCGGTGCCACTGGCCCTGTGCAAATAGTTTCATCCCCCCTTGTAGTTCTGACATTGCATTTCTGGGTGCCTGATTACTGTTAGTGTAGTTTCCAGAATCAACTACGCCCTGCGGGCTGGCTTACACTCACCAAACACACAGACAGCACAGGCGTCACTGGATTGGTGGACCTGCCATCACATTCAGCCAACCCAAGTATTGACTCTTTTCTTCCTGCAATGTCACAGGTGATTAAGGATATGCACTCTGCCCTTGGATGATGACACCCCTCTGAGATCCGAACACATCCGCCCAGAGGCAGTACAATGCGGCACACATACGCACCAAGGGTATCGTGAAACGCACATTTGGCGTGTTGAAGTCATGTTTCAGGTGCCTGGAAGGCACAGGTGGGAAGCTCCTGTACAGCCCAAACATCATGTGCAAGCTGATCGTTGCATGTTGTGTGTTGCACAACATTTGTGTTCGCACCAGGGCCCCATGGATCCCAGTCCCAGAGGTACCGAACGATGGTGGTGGTGATGGTGCAGGTGGGCCACATCCCACGGCAGCAGCGGCAAGACTGGCCCGTAGGAATACCATCATTGACACTTACTTCTCATGAGCATGTAACAATGTGGCCGTCCATGGCAATCAAGCAACAGTAGTAAATGTCCATATGCACTGCATGTGTGAATAAAACGTATTTGCAGGTTTTGGCTTGTACTTGTACATTTTAATGTTACTTTTCCCTGCAATTTCAGATGTGATTTGCCAGGTTGTGCACGTTTGCGGAATCCATTGTGTCCTGTGTTCAAATGTGGTGGGGGTGCTGTTTGTACCGGTTGTCAATGTCGAGATGCACTCCTGCCTATGTGCGTATGCTGCATGGTGGGTGTGTCGCTCGTGCGGCTCTGATTTGTCTGCCACTGGTCTCTTTCATGCGGTATGGCTGTTGGTTCAGTTCTTCCATGGTGCTTGGATGTTGTGGTGTACATGTTGTCCTCTGCAATTGGCCAGGGTGCAACCGTGGTACTCCGCTGTTGTTGGATTTTGTTCTGTGACTTTTTCAGTATGCTGTTCTTGTGTTTTTTCCCGCATTGCACTTGTGTATAGCTGCCCATGCGCTGGTTGTCACTGTTTTCTTATCGCGCTTTTGTCCATCGCAGGTTTTTTCGCGTTGGGGTTTGTGTTTTTATCTCCGTCAAGGTGGTTGTGTCGCGGGTTGTGTTGTGAATTCCACGTTGTCACAGAGTTGTTTTCCGGCAATGGGCTGCGATGTTGAAAGTTGTGTTACACTACTCTTGTGGTAGTTATCACACGTTCTTGTTAATATACCCCTCAGTCTTTTTAAATTGACTCCTGCTGTTTATTTGTATGGGTGTAGAAAATTAGGACACACATATATATATAGCGGTTACAATATGTTATTTTCTGATGATGAAAACTATGAAAAGTCATGAAAATAACAAAATAACAATGACACTTCTCGCAGAAGATTAATCAGAACGGGAAAATGGTGGGGGAAATAAACAAAGAATAGGAACATTATACAAGTTTATACATTATAGGTAGTACCACATTAAGCACATGGAGGATTGGACGAGACTGCGCTTTCCTACCTGTGCAAATCATTAAATATCACCGAAAGGTCCTAATATCTTATTTCTTTTTTATTGTTATAAATGTAAACTATTCATTGTTGGGGAGATTTGAATTGTGTTGTCTTGTAGAATCCCATTTTCAACATTTTGTCTATTTTTAGAATTCCGCAATTGCTTGCTGTCCCCACTAAAAACAGGATTCGAGGTGTGAGGTTCAGTTTAGGTTGCTCATCTCTGAAGCTTCTGGAGTTGATCAAAGTATGGCGTTCTTCATAGAAGGGTGAGCGCTGTGCTAGTTGTGTTGGTATTGTCTTTTATCAAGGGCAATGCAAGTTACTGCAACATTTCTGGTGTTTAGTGATTTTAAAAAAACGTGTTCCTTCCCCAAATAGTAATTTTAATTTGTTTGTGCTTTTCCTGCTTAGGATAGCTGTTGCTGTGGACTTAAAGGTGACAGGATAGCCTTAAATAATTTAGGTCCTGATGTAAAAAGTAATTTGCCTGTTTTATACCTTTTCTTTCCAAAATTACAGGATTTATGATGCCAAAATTGCTTTCTGAAATCCATTTTGCGAGTTTAGAATTTTTTTTTACACAAAAATGGGTTTGCTGACCCACATCAAATTGCAAGTAGGCAGCAGAGTGAAAGGGGTGCTCTTTTTGTGTTTCAGTATTCTACCTAACAACTGAGGGGCTGAGGGGCGGACCTTGAACTACAACGGGGGCACTTCTGCATTTTACCTTACCTGCTCCCTGGTGCAGGCAGCTTCACGGTCTCCGGTGGGCTCGCTGGTGCTCTTTGACCCCCCTCCTGCCGCCGCAGACACAGCTATCGCGGCCGCAGTGTGGAGGTGGGGACTACATGCCCCAGGCTGCTCAGCGGCACAGCGGCGGAAACCGCCAATGATACTTCCGCGCACGGAGGCGCATATAATCCGAGGTTAACCCCGGCAGAGCGGGCAGACCTTGAACTACGACGGGGGCACTTCTGCATTGTACCTTACCTGCTCCCTGGTGCAGGCAGCTTCACGGTCTCCGGTGGGCTCGCTGGTGCTCTTTCACCCCCCTCCCGCCGCCGCAGACACAGCTATCGCGGCCGCCGTGTGGAGGTGGGGACTACATGCTCCAGGCTGCTCAGCAGCGGAAACCGCCAACGATACTTCCGCGCACGGAGGCGCATATAATCCGAGGTTAACCCCGGCAGAGCGGGCGGACCTTGAACTATGACGGGGGCACTTCTGCATTGTACCTTACCTGCTCCCTGGTGCAGGCAGCTTCACGGTCTCCGGTGGGCTCGCTGGTGCTCTTTGACCCCCCTCCCGCCGCCGCAGACACAGCTATCGCGGCCACAGTGTGGAGGTGGGAACTACATGCCCCAGGCTGCTCAGCGGCACAGCGGCGGAAACAGCCAACGATACTTCCGCGCACGGAGGCGCATATAATCCGAGGTTAACCCCGGCAGAGCGGGCGGACCGTGAACTACGACGGGGGCACTTCTGCATTGTACCTTACCTGCTCCCTGGCGCAGGCAGCTTCACGGTCTCCGGTGGGCTCGCTGGTGCTCTTTGACCCCGCTCCCGCCGCCGCAGACACAGCTATCGCGGCCGCAGTGTGGGGCTGGGGACTACATGCCCCAGGCTGCTCTGCGGCACAGCGGCGAAAACCACCAACGATACTTCCGCGGACGGAGGTGCATATAATCAGAGGTTAACCCCCCCGATGTGGGACCGCGCGCGGGACTAGCCGGGCTAAGCCCGGGCAAAGGGCGGGCCGTCTGTGGCCGTCCGGGGCAGGTCGAGGCAGGACAGGGCCACGGACTTTGGACTCTGGATTTTGGACTCCCACATTTTATTGTGAGATTCTGTTTATAATTTTGTTTTAGCATATTATTATTGTGTGTTAATATAATAATAAGTCGTTGTGCCACTATTTGGTGGATTACACATTGTCGGACAATTCATGATAGCTTACACGGTCTTTTAAACCCCTATCTGAATATTTTATTCTCATAAATATGTCTAAAAATAAGATAGCACCAGCATCAGCTACACTGGACAACTACCTAGTCATGGTTGTCCATAAAATTAATAGGGAGAGGCGATCGTCGCTGGGACTAAATAGCCCTCCTTTACCCTCTACATTATGCACTTCACCTGTCCCACTAGTAATGGGTGAATGCAACCTGGACGTGTCTGTCGAGGTAGTGTCTGAACAGCCAGTTACCATCCAAATAGAAATGGATGATTCCATATCTACATCAGTACAGTGTTCCCCGACCCCTCCCACTAGAGTGATTAGAGCATGTAGAAAAGTCCTGCCTAAACGAGGGGGTACCCGTACAATTAGGAAAATAACAGTTACCCCCTCAATAGAATCTGTTAAGGATAGCCATGCTATGACTAAATATGACAGTATTAAATTGGATGCTGAACAATTTACACTTTTAGTCAGCACCATTGATCGAAAGATAAAGGGCATTGTTAAACCCCTAATGGACAAACTTGATCAGATGTCTGTGGAGGTAAACAGATTAGGAGGACTTTTGAATAAGTATATGGATGATGCATGCAGTTTAATAACCCCTGTACAGAGTGGTAACATTAACCAAGACGCTCACCCTAAGAGAGGGGCATGTGTTAGGGAGACTGCTATTCAGAATCCAGCCCCTCCAGTTTTCCAAGTCACTCAGGCTGTATCAACAGTAGTAAGGAAGGAGGAGGGATGGACTGAAGTAAGGCGAAGGCGTTCCATTAACCTCCCCCCTGAGTGTGCACCATACGTCGTAGTCTTAACTAATGTACCTGAAATTGGGAATGAGAGCCAACAGGTAACCCACGATTCCTTAAAAAACAAAACAGTATCTTGGTTAAACAGACAATGTGGCTTTCCCACTGCATTCTCTGATCAAATTCTAATTACAAGAAGGGCTGACTGGATAGGGAGTGCTAGGAAGAGCTGTAGGGGAGACTGTGTTATTGTAAATTTCAAACATCCACAACATGCAGCCACAGTTCTTCTTAGAGCAGCCTCCTTACCGATCACTGATTATAACGTGTGTGACCGATCGCTAGGTTTTTTCTATAGCCACCTTAACACTATACCTCAAGTTGTTAAAAGAAGTAGACCTTATCCACCTATTCACAGGCCACTTTTTGATATTACTATGCCAAATCGCTTTCAGGCACTAAGCACTTTGGACGTAAATGACTGACTTAAATTGAATGGTAAGCCGCAGCCCCAGGTTATTACCTGTACTAGTGTGGATAATAATGAAGTTAATACTGTGGTTTCGAGGTTGAATGCCACACTTGGGCCGGAACCGGTGGTTGATCCAAGTGTGACTATGGAGTATCGGGACACAAGTATTGGCCCTCAGAAAAATTGATTGGGTCAAAAACATGTCAAAAACAATGTTTAATGTCTGATAGTGTTGGCATAAATGATAAAGGCACCACGTTTGTCAGCTGGAATGTGGCAGGATTAAAATCCAAGGAGAGGTATCCAGGTTGGCCAAACTTTATTAATACTTATGACATTTTATGTTTTCAAGAAACATGGTGCAGGGATGAAATTAGTTATGAGGGATTTGTCTCCTATAATTTACCGGCTAAGGTGGTGGGACCAGGCAGAGCGAAAGGGGGCCTATTAGCTTTAGTTTCTATTTCACGCCCAATTGTGGTTAGAAAGTATCTGCCCGTGGGCGAACACGGGCAGATTCTTTGGCTTGTTGAGGACAAAGATCGTAACATGCTATTGATTAATTATTATAATAATATATTTGACAACACCAGGGCTAAAGTAGTCATAGAATTAGCTGGTGCTATCGAAAATTTGTGTTCAGACAGGAATGTTGTATTCGATTTTATATGGATAGGGGATTTTAACATCAATCTATGTGAACTGTCATCGCTAAAGGTCTGTGGGGTCACTAATAATGCTGGATGGGACGTCTTGCATTTCGGGCATAACAGCTACGGGGAAGAATTGCGTAAGCTTATGGGCTGTTATGACCTGGAAATCCTGGAAATGACCATGAGAAGGTTCTGTCCTCTTTTAATGGAATCAATAAAGCTATAAATGTTAAGTTCACTGGAAGCTGTAATGCCCACCAATGGAAGGAACCGGACTGGTTCAACCATCACTGTACTGCCACATTAAACGACTTGAAGCAGGCTTTAGCCCAAAAGCCTAGGGACAGTGATTTAATTATTAAATCAAGATAAATGCAATATAAATGTGCACTTCAACAGAGGAAGAGGGAATTGCAGCAACAGGCGTGGGATTCCCTCAATCAAGCAGCAGAGACATCAAACAGTACTTTGTTTTGGGCCACGATTAACTCTTCATTCCTTAAGGATGAAAAGACTCCTGAGTTAACTTCAAATGTCCCGAGTGATTGTTGGATAGCCCATTTTTCTAATATTTTTGACTCTAATAGATTGGTGGACATTGATCCCATAGGATGGGATGTTTTGCCATTGAACATTACGCCTAGCGAGGTTGAACAAGGCATACGTATCAGCAAGGGAGGGAAGGCCCAGGGCCCAGATGGGGTGCCCATTGATGTGTATCAAGCAGCACCCGAGATCTGGGGGCCTCTTTGGCCTCCGTCTTTAATGCAGCTGTGTGCTCTAAGACACCTGTAACTTGGGGCGAATCTATCATTGTGCCAATCTATAAAAAAGGAAGTAGGTCTGACGCAAAAAATTATCGTCCCATCTCTCTTCTTGACTCGTCGGTTAAGATTATGAGTCGAGTCATGCTTGTTAGATTAGAGGAATGGGCCGAACAGGAGGGAATTCTGGCTGACAGCTAGTATGGATTTAGGAAGGGCCGGGGTACACTTGATCAGTGCATCAATCTTGATCTACTGATCGGGAAATACACCGAAGCGAAACCCGGCTCACTCTACCTCTGCTTTGCGGAACTCAGTAGCGCATTCGACATGGTAGACCATTCTATTTTATGGTCAACCCTGCTGATGCTAGGAGTCCCTGATGGCATAATCTTCTTCCTGGCAAGGCTGTACGAGAAACTGCAAACTAGTGTACACTTTGGAACCAGAGGAGAATGCATCCCGAAATGTAATGTTAAAAGGGGAATTAGGCAGGGCTGTGTTCTGGCCCCACTCCTTTTTATATTATTTATCAATGGAATTGATGCTATTTTAAAAAAAGTTAATGCAGATGCCCCTCAGATTAAAGGCGCCCCAGTACCAGTGTTATTGTATGCCGATGAGGCTGTACTGCTATCAAGGATCCCTGTGGGATTACAGCGACTAATGGATAGTTTTTCCTCCTTTATCAAAGACAGAAAATTAGCAATTAATAAAGGGAAAAAACATACAATGACCTGTGGGGCCAAAAGCAAATTTTTAAATGCCTTTTTTATTGACGGTGAAAAGGTGCAACAGGTTGAAAAATTTTGTTATTTAGGTATTACCTTCTCCAAGGACAGGAAATGGACTAGAGGAATAAAATGGCTAAGAATGCCCATGGTGTCTTCAGATTTGCTGCGAAGGTTGGGGAAAGGCGTACACTGGATATGCTTAAGATTTACCAGGCTAGATGCGTGTCCATAGCATTATATGGGGCTGGAGTATGGGGTCACAGCTGCAATTATAGCTTGCAGCTGGAAGAAAACTACTTCTTAAAAAAGCTCCTGTGTTTGCCAACATCTGCCCCAACCGAATTAATTAACCGAGAATTAGTCATCAACTACTTAACTGATCTGTTATCCCTTAGACCATTGATGGTTTGGCGCTCTATCTAGCTTAAGGAGGAGAAATCGTTTAACAGATCTATAATCGAGGATTGTTTATTATTGGACAAATATCTTGAGATTCCTTGGGTTAAATATGTTGTTGTCTGTTTTTTGGATATATTCGAGGTGAATATTTTAACCGACCCTAGTGCAGCATCGAAGATCCCAAAAGCTGAGAAGAAAAGCAAATTCTTGGCATTTGTAGGGAAGAAGCTAGCATTTGCCTCTGGATTGCTGTCCACTGTTAAGTTTTATAATAGATACAGCTAGGGGGAAGGATTTCCTTTTTATTTAACTATGGTGACTAGGCAGTCACATAAATTTGTGCTCACTAGACTTAGACTTGGTATGGCACATTATTTAGTGGCCCACCCGAACATCAAGAAACATCCGACGGGGCCATGTATGTGTGATGGTGTGTCTATCCAAAGCACTTTGCACTTTTTGCTGTTTTGCAAACTGTACATGAACTTTCGTACTACGTTCTTGATACCTATGTTTGTCAAGTATGGTGTACGTACAGTTAAACAGGCCATGGACTTCATTTTTAACCTACTATCTGCGGATATCTGTTTTTATACTGCAACGTTTTTAAATGAGTGCATTAATTCCAGGAAAAGTATGTGCTTTAATGAACTCTGATTGTCAATTTTATCTGTAAATATTTCTTATTTTTAACACTTTTTATGAATTACTGTATATTTTATGCTTGTGCTTTTATGGTCATTCATTTGTACCGAATAAAGCTTCATGAATTGAATTGAATTGAATTGAGTGTGGCCACAAACAATTGATTAGTTACCGACAAATCAACTGAGGTGGCAACTGATTTGCAAAGGGGAAGAGGTCCATGGGAATGATAGCAGCCGCATAATCTACACTACTGCCTGCTGCACCTGATGTTTTTCTAAATGCAGTACTGGCTTTTTAGGGAACACAGGCTGCTTAAAACAATTCCCAGGAATGCAAACGCAAGGACTGTGGTCTCTTGATCCTCTCAGGCCACCATTCCCCGGTGTTTGCAGTGAATTGCAGGGGATCACACATAGAGACCAGCCTAATCAACATTCAATAGACTGGTTGGTCTGCGACCAGAGATGTTCAAACATGGCCTATTAGAACATAGGCAACATCCCAAAATCAGAGGCAGGCCAAAAATATTCTGTGCATAGGCACTAGAGGTAAGGGTGGGGGGCTGCAGCACCCCTAGAAATAATCATGCCAAAGTTCAGAAGGTGAATGAACAGTAAAGATGCCTTTACATTTTGTCTTTATCTTGTCACATTTCCTCAATGTTCAAAGATAAAGGGCAAACTTAAGGCAATGACTCAAACTGCTGCTCATTCAAAAACTGGAGTGTACTTTGATTTCTCTGACTGCAAAGTCGGAGGACTTTGTAAAAGTGATCTAGGTGATAATCCTGCTGGGGCACAGGAAACAAATAGTTTATTTCTAAAACATTTAAATATCAGTAAATGAATTAAACACATATTTCAAATTATATTAGCAATTAGGCAAGCACAAATGAAGCACTTTTTTGTAAGTCTGAAATGTGATGGAAACAAAGATATTAGTAAGTTCAGAACAAATCTAGTCGCATTACTTGGTGACTCTCAGATGATCTTAAAGCAGATTTTATCTTTTTTGTGCTATATTGTTTTAAAACTGCAGGCCCATGCAAATTTAGTGGCCATTTCAAAAGAAAATGTACTGTCTGTAAATGACAGTGTGCAACCTCACTACTGCTCCACCTGCTGGTTACCACACCCTTACAACTCCCCCACTGAATGGGCATTGCACATTTGAGACACTTGTTTTTGTACGATGCTTGGAATTTTCACAAGCCCTAGGACTTTGGTGATATAACATTAATGGCAGCACCCCCACTTTGAAAATAATGTAATCACCACTGAATCTGTGAGTAATTTGCGACCACTATTTGCGACCTCTCTCTTTTTATATCAGGGCCCCAATGCCTAGGCGTGTAGACACTGTTTTTAAAAATAAAAAAATATTCTTTAAAATATTGTTTAGGTTGTGCAGGTCATGGTAGCAAAACCTATACCGTTTTACAAAAGGGCGTTCTTGTAAGGTGACCACACACTGACAATATCATCCGAGTTTTCATGGACAACATTTTCTGACACTGGCATGCAGATTAGGATTGACTCTAAAAGAGTGATTGCATTCACCCTTAGGTATTTGCTCTGACTGAGACATCTCTTGGAACGAAATATTTCATGTTAAAAATACTTTTTATAAAGGATGACATTGTTAGTGGGACGACTTTTTAGTAGGCCTGTGAGAAATGTACATTACGCCAGCGCAATTAGTGTAATTTTGCATTAGTCTTGTAGCGCAAAATTCCTAAAGTGACACCACATCACATAAATATGCAATGTCAATGCACTGTTCACTGTAAATACGCGACCAACAGTGTGCTTGCCTATTGTTTGTGGTGTCTTTGTTCATTTACACTCGATTTTTTTAGATAGAAATGCATCTTCACGTCCAACGCTGATGCGATACATTTCGCATTAGAATACAACACCAAATGCGAGGGTTGCACTTAGCATAACTAATTTCAGATTTGTGTAGATATGCTTACATTTTGCATAGTCGCACAAAAGCAAATTACATTAATGTTGTCGACCCCTAGTTTTTAGAATCCTTAATATGTGATAGGCCAGCCAGCCAAACAAAGCCTGACACATTTGCGGTGTCACACTGAAGATTAGCCTATCCCAACAATGCGAGGTAAGCTAATAGCCTTGCATTTTAAGAGAACAATTTCTGGGGTACTATGGTTCAAACTGAGCTTGAATTATTGAGAAAGCAACCGCTCCGATACCTGAGCCAAGAAGTTGATCACTCAAAAAGGAATATCAGGTTCCAGCACTGCAGTCGAAAACAAAAGCGCATCATCATTTTGGCAGATTGTCACGGTCAGATGTGCGAGTGTCCTACAGTGGCTCTGAGTGATACATAGGTCTGCATGACCCAGAGATGATCCTGAAGCTTGGGTTGTAGTATACCTTCAGCAGAAAGCCTCAGCCCCTCCCACGCTATCACATCATTTTACACAGTAAAAAATAATGTGCACAATTTCCACAAACTAAGGAAGTACGTTTGAAAAAATAATTGTGTATCTTTCATTCTAACACCGACCCAAAGGGAAGCAAGAGGACCTATAACTTCCTCTCAGAAGCCAGTTGTTACCAATGCATATTCACCAGGACTGAGTGTTGCATACTCTTTAAGTGACATTGCCATAGACAGTGATAATTACAACACACATTATAACTTAATAAGCAGACTTCCTAACTTTCCACTCTCATAATAAACACTGAATCTGACAATGACTGTGATTTTGACTCTATTCCTTTTGTGTACATACAGCAGGAAAGACATGTTTAACCTCAGCACAGCTGCCACATAGTTTAAAAAAACTCACACAAACCAACAGGCATGAAGTGATTCAGAAGTGTCTGTTTCTCTTGAACTTTGGTAATTGTCTGCAGAGATGCTGTAATCCAACTGATTGTCTACTCTGTCCCAGAAACATCCTCAAAGACCAAATTTGTCAGGACAAGATAGTGGCTAGTATCAGTAGTTGCTTACCAAGACAATGTGCCAATGCCATTCCAAGTTAAAGCCTGGAATCCAGTTCCAGACTGTGCTCTTCATCTGCACACTCAACAAGACTATGTATTAAGCCACAATAAAAATATCTTTGGTGCAGAACACAATTTAATTCAAGATAAATACAGGGTTAATGTGACCTCTTACATTGTGTTCAAGACTCGCAGAAAACTTGGAACATATCTGATACTTTATCTATTTCTAATCATACGGGGCAGCTTGACTCGCATAGTTGGACTGAATAAGAACAGTCCCAAGAGACAAACCTGGAGGTTCCAAAGTAGAAACATTCATTTTCCATTTTGTACCTTTAATTCCTGAGAGATAGTTGTTAATCAGCACACACCGTGCAGTGGCCTGCTTGCCCTTGCATAGTAATATAGCATCAGCAGCTACAATGCTGAGCAGTGACATGCAAAAATTGTGTAACCAGGTGTTTTCACATATGACCAAAGGTATCGCAAGCATCATGAGATAGCACACTTCCCTAATAATATATTAGCACTTGTATTTTGATTAGAGTGTTTTCTGCCAATAACATTTATTTTACAAATGCCATTCATTTAAACAATTACATTTATTTAAACGTTAAAAAAGGAGCGCTCACCACACCTGCTTGTGGGGAAATCTAGTTTTAGGAGCCTGATGTCACCTACACCGCACCTCTGGAACAACCCTAGTTTCTCTTACTTTTTTTCCACAGGCCTGTACCAAACTTATATTAGTATGTGGTTACTGCAGATGGAAAGGCACACGACAAAGACCAGTAAATATCTCTGGATTATGGATACGTGGACCAGAGGACATAGGACTAGCTATATGGCAGTAACAGTTCACTGGATCACCAGTTCACAATTCACACAGCCTAGTCACTCTCAGGTGGTCTGCTGGAATTACATACAAGGTCAGCCTCAAATTGTTCAGCGATAACAATGTAGTGCATGAAAAGCTCTGACGTTAAAAACCAAAGTAGTTCACATATTGGAGAAAGTAGAGGAAATTAAGCCACAACGGCTGACTTCTGGACAGCTTTAGGAAAGGATTACTGTATCTGACAATGATTTCAATATGTCTTTATTACATTGCAACTTGGAATAATAATGTGCATGCCATGGCCTGGCCACAATAGCCACAGCAGGAGTACACTCTTCTTTGGTCTGTTACAAACCTGTAAAGGAGATGGTAACGTTGACCAGAAGATCTGCTCTCATTTTAGTCTTTCATACAGTGCCCAAAGCCCATTGTGAATAATGTAGAGGCACCATAATTGTCAAGCTGCCTGATGAACATTATCATTGCAACATTTGAAATTCGACATGGGATGGTAACGCAGTCGCAGCTGTCCAAATACGGCATTCAGTGAGGTGATGCCTTGTGCACGAATCACTCGAGGATGGAGAGGGAAATGAGCCAGTGGATGAGAGAGCTCCTTCTTTTCATGCGGATGTACACACAATCAGCACAACTTTAAATACATATCATGAGTGTTAGACCTGTCATACTTAGGGTGGTCTTTCCCCAGAGTTTATGCCTTTTACCTGCTGTTTTTCCCAATTATTTTTATTGTTCCTAGGACTCTGAGATTTTTACCACTGCTAACCAGTGCTAATGTGTATATGCTTCTCTCAAAAAATGGTTATATTGGCACATACCTGATTGGCATTTTTGATTTTCTAGTATGTTCCTTGTAAAGTGGTAATAGCTGTTCCCAGGGCTTGCAAGTCAAATGCGACTGGTGAGCCTACAGCACTGATTGTGCCACCCACACAAGTTGCCTTTCAAACCTGTCTCAGGCCTGCAACTGCAGTGACTGTGTGTATGGTTTACTGCCACTTCGATTTCAGATTAACAACTACTTGCCAAGCCTTAAACTCCCCTTTTAATACATATAAGTCACCTCCAAAAAAGGTCCTAATTAACCCCAGGGGCAGGGTGTCATGTAACTAAAAGGTACGAGTTAGGACATGTGTGTTTAATCTTTACATGTCTGTGACAAACCCCCAAATGAGTTTTTCACTACTGTGAGGCTTACCCCACTCATAGGCTAGCATTGGGTATTCCTTGATACACTTCTAAGCTGCAATTCCTGATCAGAGAGAAGTAGGTTTTTCATGTTTCAAATCTTTGGAATGGTGATGATAAACCCATCTCACTGGTGAAGTTGGATTTATTCTTACTGTTTTAGAAATGCCACTTTTAGAAAGTGGACATTTCTCTTCACTTACTGTTCTGTGTGCCTGACAGCCTGTCTCCAATACATGTCTGGTGTGAGTGACAGTTACATCTTGTGCATTCCCTCTAGACAGTCACAACACAGGAATGATAGGTGTGTCTGAGTACCCATCTCCATACAGATTTATTCTGATGACCTTGCATGGGCAGGTTTGAAGGGAGGGACTAACACTTTATTTGTATAGACTGTGTCCTGTCCCCACACAAAGGACTGATTACCCCCCACAGATAGGCTTGTAGACAGGACGGGATTGAAAGGGATCCTTGTGCACTTCAGAGAGCTGTTTTTTTGTGTCATAATTTTTTATTGGAATTCGTCACCCCCACATCAAAGTCACTTTTGAGTATAAGTACTGGGTCTCTGACCCCCTAAACACAGACACTACTGGACTTGGAACTGAAGCTCTGCAAGAAGAACTGCAGTGCTGCTTAAAGGACTCAACTGGACTGATGATCTGGAATGCCTGCTTTTCTGTTTGTTGCCCTTCTGCCTGATGCTCTCTGACTCAGCTGAAGGAAAGCTGGACTCTACTTTCACTCCAAGTGATCTCCAAGAGCCTGTTGGATTGCCTTCTGTTGCTTGAGAGTCAGGGATATCAAAATCCCTGCCTCACTGGAAGTGGCCCACATACTTGCAACATGACTTCAACATATCCCTGTCTGCGTGTAGCAGAACCAATGCATCCACTAGGTTGTGGGATTATAATTGGCACATTGCATCAGAAAAAGTGCTTTGCCTCCAGAGATTGATGCATCTGACAGGGTATCACAGTCGCTGCAGCTTGGTGAGATCAACACATCTCCTCAATTGCATGTCCTAATGTAGTGCATCGCTTAGTGCCTCTCGACTCCAGCACCGGTCTTCAGAACTGATGCATCGCCTTCACTGCATGGAGAAGATCGACGCAGTCTTCACCTGCGAGCCTCAACAGCGATCCATCTCTCAGCTTGCGATCAAGAAAGATACTTTGTTCACTGGGGCCTGCATAGGTCCTGCAGCTGGCCGGCACTCCATCCTGGTCAGCCCATACTTTGACTTTGTCCTGGTCCAGCATCATCTAAAGAAACCTTTCAAGCCCTACTTGCTTTTGAGAGCTTTACTGCATTCCTTCATTTAAAATATCTCAACTTCTATACATTGGATTTTTGGTTTTGATAAACCTGTCTGGAGACTTCTTGTGGTGTATTCATTGTGTTACTGTTACTTTACACATTGCCTCTTTAGGTAAACCTGACTGCTCTGTGTCATGCTACCAGAGGGTGAACACGTTATCTTTTAGTCTGTATCTGGCTTACTTTGACTAGAGTGGGGGTTTCTGTTTGGCTTGGGTGCATACCTCAGCCAACCAGGAATCCAAATTCTAACAGTCATCATTTCTAGTCGCACGTTTCATGACCAAAGTGGCTGCCTTTGAGTTGCAGCTAAAGAGGTCTACGTGTGAACCATCTCACGTTCTGCAGTGCTGGCGAAGAAAAATGAGAACAGATGCACGGAACAATATCTAATCAGACCGGCAGAAGTGTGAGCTTTGTGGGAAGCTCACTGTTGTTTGCTCTGTGTCCCATACTACTGTCAACCTGCAGCTCCATAGGATATGTTCACCCATTCTGACCTTCTTAATGTGTCTGCCAATGCTGGGTTATATCAGAAGCCGAGCTTAAAGCTCCACATTATTTTTTTCATTTTCCAAACATTTTATATTTTCTTAAGCTTGCATTTTTTATTTTTTATTTAGAAATCCTTTTTCTAATATTTTACAAACAATTTCATATCCAAAAAAGCACTCCTCCATCAAATAAATATATGGAATATAAATTACATGATCCCACATAAAGTGCTAAAGCATTGAAGTGCAATTGCCATAATTTTCTGCCTGGCCCCACACACCTGGTCTGAATGGTGGTCAAGTACATGCTGCTGGATTTCTTGAACAATCATGGAGTTCGCATTAGTTGTTGTTCTGCCTATAGATCAGTCACACACTTTCTGCAAAGGAAGGAAGTTGTTCCAATCTGTGGCTGGAGGGACCAGCGCATGACATTCTAAGCTAGATCAGTGAGTGGAAATGGAAATGTAGCAGGTGAGCGAACAGGAATAGCAGGTGGAGGATAGTGAGGCACGTTGTCGTGGCTTGGATCTCTCTGGGTGGAGAAAACATGCTGACTGGTAAGCTCAACTCAAAACAGGCACTTGCACTCATTTGCACTTTCTCCTCATCAGTTATGGAATGATTCATGTGCAGGTGTACAGTTGAAATGCTAGCAATGCATAATATTTAGCATTAGTGAATATAGTTTTGAATTGCTGGAGACCTGACCATGTGCCTAGCAGAGAAGTGTTTTTTCTTCATCATCTAACAGCACTATTTACAAATAACAGCCATATCCTGGCGCTAGTCACCTACAGGGAGTACTGATAAGGACCATACCAACAAAACATTTGAGGCAATGGTGCAAAGGTGGTTGGGCATTGTGTACCCCTGTTGCAGGAACTTCAACTTCCTCCTATATTTCCACTGACTCCAACTCCCTTCCAATTAAAACTACAAGTGGTTATAGGGAATGCATTCATCTATGCAAATCGCAGATTTATGTTAGTATGCCTGGCCTCTAAACTAGTTACAGAACATATGATTTTTCACAGCCATTCATAAAGTCCAGATGCTCCTCAACTTTTTTGCCATTTCATTTGGAGAAACTTATTGTCTTAAAGCTGAGTTAAACAATGGGTGTGCTAGGGGATTTTGACACAACATATACACACTCAGTGCCTGGTTACGAGTTTGGTGGTGTGGGAGCAGGACCGCCATGTTGCCGACCCGCTCTTGCACCCCCAAACCAGTGTCTGCACCGCCCACCAGATGATGACTTTTTTAGTCACTGGCAGGCGGTTTTTTGTGTTCCCACAGTGGTGCCTATGAAATAGGAACCGCAATGGAACGTCAAAGGCAGCAGCTGTCCATTCTGTGCATGTCCATGCCGTGTAGGTACTTCAGTGCATGCATACAGGAGGGCACAAAATGTGTTCTCCTGCGACCACCCCATGGCCCAGAAGCAACATGTTTCTTCTCCCCCGTGGTTTTCATGGAGGAGGAACCACCAAGAAAACCATGGCATAGAGGAAACTCGTAATATGCTTGACGGGACTGCAGCGGTCCTGCCAAGCATATTTGGCATCAATGCCGCCACCGCCAGGGATCACTCATCCCTGACTGTTGCAGAGGTGCAATGACAGTTCGACCGCCCACTTGTAATGGGGTGGTCGAACCAACAGTGCGTCGGTGGAAGGACCGCCACCGCCGCTCCACTGTGAGTGTGGCAGTCCGTGGACCGCCAGACTCATAATCGGGATTTTAGTTATCAGGTCACCAAAGGGATCTGCTTCCTCCATGTTGTCACTAAAGAATACTCTGTACTCTGCCCTGTCCATTACATCAATATGGGACACTTCAGTTTGTCTGTACAATAAAAAGCATTTAGATGGCACACAAGTTGAATGCTCATTTGCGCACGACGTAACATTTCCATGACCTGTCTCATGGAATTATGCAAACATTCAGGGGCAAGATCATGTGTACTTCAAGACTTTGTGGAGAGACGTGGTCGTGCAATGAATGAATGAATGAATGAATTTGGGATTTGTATAGCGCATGGCTGCCCGGAAGCGTCCCAGCGCTGTGATTGTAGACCAACTACTGAGGGTAGAGGCTGAGGGGAAGAGAAAAGGTTATTGTGGGAAAAGGTGAGTTTTGAGAAGTTTTCGGAATTTCATATGATTAGGTTCAGATCGGAGTTGGATAGGGAGAGAGTTCCAGAGGGTTGCGGCGACCACCGAGAAACGGCGTCCACCAGTACGAGCTCTTTTAGTTCGGTGGACCTTGGCCAGGTTGCCTTGCGCTGACCGTAAGGGTCTGTTCGGGGTGTATGGGTAGAGCATGGATTTCAGCATTGGGGGTCCTTGGTTTTGCATAGCTCTATGGGTGGTACAAAGGGACTTGAATTTGACCCTTTCGCGTATCGGCAACCAATGCAGTGTCTTAAGGGCAGGTTTGGCTGAAACTCTACGGGGGGTGCCAATGAGTATCCTTGCAGCGGCATTTTGTGTTCGCTGCAGGACATTGAGCGTGGCTTCAGGGGCACCCAAAAAAAGGGCATTGCAATAGTCCAATCTTGATAATATTAGACCTTGCATAAGCATTTTCTGTGAGGTTGCGGGAAGTAGTGGAAGAATCTTCCTGGTGGATCGAAGTAGACCAACACAGGTGCTAGCTGTTTTTTTGGCTTGTGTTGTCATGGAAAGATTCTGTTCCAGCCAGAAGCCTAGACTTTTGATTTCAGTTTTAGGCTGGGGAATGGGTCCTAGGCATGAAGGCCACATAGCAGTGGGGAGGGATGGTGGTTGGTGTCCCAAGAGCATAAGCTCGGTCTTTGACCCATTGAGCTTGAGCCTTGAGTTAGACATCCAGGCATGTATACCTTCTAGGCAGTCATGAAGGTTTTTGATTTTTTCTTCCTCAAGTGAAAATGATACAATCATTTGGGTGTCATCAGCGTAGGTGACGGTTTTTTATCCCAAATGGGGAGACCACATCCTCCAGGGGGGCCATGTATGTATTGAACAGTGTAGGGCTCAGTGAAGAGCCCTGGGGGACCCCACACTGGAGGGAAAAGGTATCTGATCGAACGTTCCCTTCACAGACCTGGAAGGTACGGTTTTCTAAGGAGGAGAGCCAACATAATGCCGTGCTTCTCACTCCTAGTTCAGATAGTCGCTGTATTAGGATCTTGTGGTCCACCGTATCAAATGCAGCGCTTAGATCCAGGAGGATCAGTAAGACCGATCCTCCTGAATCCAAGATGCGGTTTTTGCGGTTTCAAAGCTTTTATTCGATTTGTAAACAAATCATACAAGCAAAACATGAAATCAATCCATTACATTAAAAATTTAGAAAATACAAAATTTATACAGGAATCCGAGAAAATTCATGTAAAGATAGGACACATACTAGCACACGTTAATATTGGATCATAATTAAGGAAGACACATAAAAGTGGCTAAAGGAATAGAAGTTAACAGTTAAAATCGTACAGACAGGAGTAGATAAATTAACACAAAAGATTAGTCCTGGCAGCTGTACGTTGAGCAACAAACCCCCGCATGATCATAGGACATAAAAATTTCATTTTAAAATTTGTTAATACAAGAAAAGAAAACATGTACAGACAGGGTTAAGGATATATTAAACACTCACCCTGGCAGCTGTACGTTTTGAAAAGTTCAGACAGGAATATAAAAATTATGGCAACACAATACTTTTCCTGGCAGCTGTACATTTCAAAATATAGGTTGCAACAAAAAAACATATGTCCACGTTTTCTAAAACTGATACTAACACAAGGGCATTCTTAAAAGACCGTATATTGTATTTAATAAATATAGGTTTCAAGTACCTTAGTCTTATAAAATGATAAAATTTACAAAAAAGTAGGAAATGGCAGCAACTCTGGCGTGATACATTGTCACAAGGGCAGGGGGTGTCAGATTTCTGTTTCTGTATTGGGAAAGCAACAAGATGGTGTGCAATGCCCAACCTGACGCGAGTTAAAACATATTGATGAGATGGGCGGCTAACATGTAGAAGATATGCTTGAAACCCTGTTGGCAAGTTTAGTTCTCTATAGAACTTTACGGTAGTTAACTTGCCATATGCCTCATCTCGCCCTTTCTTTTTATACATCAAGAAAGTTTGTTTAATCTCTTTTTTGGGTATTTCTACCGCGAGTTCGGGGTCAGTAAGAACATCAATATCAAACAGAGTTTTAAACCAAAAATTAATGTATTTCAGCCAAAGAATACGTGAAGAAAAATCCAGGCCTATACAATCAAGAATAATTTCTTGAGTGAATCGAGTTTCGGGCTTAGCCCAAATAGAACGCCACAATAAGAGTGGACGAACGGCTGCTAAGTCCGAAATAAACTCGACCCCAACCTCGTCATGAATTAATTGAATGGAGGCGGAGTGGGGAACACATAGCACTTTTCTTAAAAACTTATTCTCCTCTTTTTGGAGGAGGGTGCCATCTGTGTGGCCCCACACTCCAGCCCCATACAATGCCGAGGGAACACAACGAATATTGTAGATGTTAATCATGTCACGAATACTTCTCGAACCGAGCTTAGAAGAGAAGCGAAAAACACTACTGGTACATCGGGTCATTTTCAACCTAGCATTTTCAAGCTCTGATTTCCAGGATCCACCACTGGCATAGGTGATTCCTAGGTAACAGAATGTTTTAACTTGTAACATTTTATCGCTGTCTAGATAAAAATTGGACTTTAGTTTATTGACTGACTCGCCGCACAACATAACATAGGTTTTAGATTTGTTTACACATAGTCTCCTTTTTTGTATAAACAACATAAAACCATCAATAAGGCGTTGTAAGCCTATCTGAGTACGTGATAAAAGTACCGCGTCATCCGCATAAAGTAAGATTGAGACAGAATTGCCTCCAATCTGCGGGGCATCTGCTGATATAGTGGCCAAAGTGCGATCTACACAATTGATGAAAAGAGAAAATAAAAGAGGAGCTAGTACGCATCCTTGGCGGATGCCCCTAGATACCTTAAAAAATGGAGTGCATTCGCCATGGCTACCATATCGGACTTTACAAGAAAGTTTCTGGTAAAGCCTAGCCAGGAAATGTACTATTTCTTTCGGGGCCCCTAACTCCAGTAAAACCTGCCATAAAATGCCGTGATCAACTAAATCAAATGCGCTGCTCAGATCAGCAAAACATAAAAATAAATTACCCTTTTTTGCCACGGTGTACTTATTAATTAAAAGATCCAAGTTCACGCATTGCTCCAGGGTACCCATCCCCTTCCTGAAGCCGTATTGCACTTTAGTTAAAATGCTCATATCTTCTGCCCAAGTTTCTAATCGATTGAGCAGAATTCTGCTCATAACCTTCACTGAGGCATCCAATAGAGAAATTGGCCGATAGTTTGAGGCCTCAGATTTGCTGCCTTTTTTATGTAAGGGGACGATAACTGATTGACCCCAAGAGGGAGGGAAATTACCTTCTGCTGCGCAATTAAAAGTTCTAACCAGAATGGGAGCCCACAGGTTAGGTTCTGTTTTTAATAGATCCATGGGCACCCCATCTGGTCCTGGAGCCTTCCCCCCCTTACTATTAACAAGGCCTTCTAGTCCCTCTTGCAGCGTAATTTCCAGAGGTATAGGTGCCCACATTGGCAAATCAACAGGAGGTAGGGTCAGTGATAACTTTTCTGGGTTAAAAATATTAGTAAAGTGAGAAACCCAGTCCTCGCAGGCAACATAAGAAGTAATTTCTGGGACGCCTTCCGAATTTAAGAATGGACTGTTGACTATTTCCCAGTAAAGTTTACTATTTTTTGTCTCAACAGCTTCATTCAATTTATCCCAAGCTTCTCTCTGTAATACCTTTTTCCTGTTTGAGATAGCCAGTTTGTAATTAACCCTTGCTTCTTTGATGCTAATGCCATCACGGGGTTTGAGCCCTAAAACTCGTTTTAGTTCCCGTAAGGTTACAATACAAGGCTTGTCAAACCATCCCAATTTTGTCGTTTTGTTAGCTGAGGGTTTTTTAGTAAAAATACCCTCAATGATGGTATTGATGTTAATAAAGTGGGATATCAGAAGGTCGTGGTTAACAACATCATTAAGGCAATAACTGAGCTCAATTTCACAACTGACTACTACCTCCCTTTGTTTAGCCACAGAGTTGATCCCGGTCCACTTGATTCTCGGACCATTGGACCGTTCGGACACTATATCGGTAGTACAGGTTTCCCCAGTTCTTTGTGTAACACCCCTTAGAGGAAGGGTAACGCAGATACTGTTATGATCGCTAAGTCCTTCCTCTCTCACATACAAACTTAAATAGTCCCCATGACTTGAGAACAAGATGTGATCGATAAAAGACCCAGCTTCCCTCCCTGTAAAAGTGGGGCAACTAGCGTTCTGCTTATTTTTGTTGCACATTAATAAGGATAAATCTAGTTTTAGTAGCAGGTTATTTAGGGTGGAGCCGTAATGGCAGTGCGGGAAGTGGGGAGAATCCTCGCTCCTTCCTATACCCCCATTAAAATTATCCGGCTCCACACCAAAACCACAGGGATTACCCTTAGATAGCTGGCATGGTTGCAAATTAAAATCACCAGCCCATAAGATGTCTAGCTGCTTATTAGAAATGCCTATAGCCTTAGCAATTTCTTTTTCCAAGGGGTACAAAATGTTCCCTCTGGAGGCATCAAAGATGTTATTATAAAAGTTAACAAGAACCAGGTCCTTACCCTTAGCACATGCAATCCTTAACACCTGGCTATGGGCTCCCACATTTGAACTACTTCTAACTTTGTAGGATTCCAATCTGTTAGAAAGGAGAATCAAAAGACCCCCCTTTGCCCTGCCAGAATTGGATTTAGTGGCATTGAGGCAATAGGAGGAGTAACCTTCTACATTGATATCTTCCTGACTCCAGGTCTCCTGGAGGAGGACTATATCAAACCCTTCTCCTATGAATCTGGACCAAAAAGGGGTATTTAGTTTCCCTGCGATACCAGCAATATTCCATGATAACAAAGTAAGGTCACCAGGCTTAGTTACATGAGCTGGTATCTTCAAGAGTCCTGTTACTACCTGACAAGCGGGGGATTGGGAGTCCTGTTACTACCTGACAAGCGGGGGATTGGGACTACCTGACAAGCGGGGGATCTGCTTCCTCCATGTTGTCACTAAAGAATACTCTGTACTCTGCCCTGTCCATTACATCAATATGGGACACTTCAGTTTGTCTGTACAATAAAAAGCATTTAGATGGCACACAAGTTGAATGCTCATTTGCGCACGACGTAACATTTCCATGACCTGTCTCATGGAATTATGCAAACATTCAGGGGCAAGATCATGTGTACTTCAAGACTTTGTGGAGAGACGTGGTCGTGCAATGAATGAATGAATGAATGAATTTGGGATTTGTATAGCGCATGGCTGCCCGGAAGCGTCCCAGCGCTGTGATTGTAGACCAACTACTGAGGGTAGAGGCTGAGGGGAAGAGAAAAGGTTATTGTGGGAAAAGGTGAGTTTTGAGAAGTTTTCGGAATTTCATATGATTAGGTTCAGATCGGAGTTGGATAGGGAGAGAGTTCCAGAGGGTTGCGGCGACCACCGAGAAACGGCGTCCACCAGTACGAGCTCTTTTAGTTCGGTGGACCTTGGCCAGGTTGCCTTGCGCTGACCGTAAGGGTCTGTTCGGGGTGTATGGGTAGAGCATGGATTTCAGCATTGGGGGTCCTTGGTTTTGCATAGCTCTATGGGTGGTACAAAGGGACTTGAATTTGACCCTTTCGCGTATCGGCAACCAATGCAGTGTCTTAAGGGCAGGTTTGGCTGAAACTCTACGGGGGGTGCCAATGAGTATCCTTGCAGCGGCATTTTGTGTTCGCTGCAGGACATTGAGCGTGGCTTCAGGGGCACCCAAAAAAAGGGCATTGCAATAGTCCAATCTTGATAATATTAGACCTTGCATAAGCATTTTCTGTGAGGTTGCGGGAAGTAGTGGAAGAATCTTCCTGGTGGATCGAAGTAGACCAACACAGGTGCTAGCTGTTTTTTTGGCTTGTGTTGTCATGGAAAGATTCTGTTCCAGCCAGAAGCCTAGACTTTTGATTTCAGTTTTAGGCTGGGGAATGGGTCCTAGGCATGAAGGCCACATAGCAGTGGGGAGGGATGGTGGTTGGTGTCCCAAGAGCATAAGCTCGGTCTTTGACCCATTGAGCTTGAGCCTTGAGTTAGACATCCAGGCATGTATACCTTCTAGGCAGTCATGAAGGTTTTTGATTTTTTCTTCCTCAAGTGAAAATGATACAATCATTTGGGTGTCATCAGCGTAGGTGACGGTTTTTTATCCCAAATGGGGAGACCACATCCTCCAGGGGGGCCATGTATGTATTGAACAGTGTAGGGCTCAGTGAAGAGCCCTGGGGGACCCCACACTGGAGGGAAAAGGTATCTGATCGAACGTTCCCTTCACAGACCTGGAAGGTACGGTTTTCTAAGGAGGAGAGCCAACATAATGCCGTGCTTCTCACTCCTAGTTCAGATAGTCGCTGTATTAGGATCTTGTGGTCCACCGTATCAAATGCAGCGCTTAGATCCAGGAGGATCAGTAAGACCGATCCTCCTGAATCCAAGATGCATCTAGCCTCCTCTACCACTTTCAGGAGGGCTGTTTCGGTCCCCTGGCCTGGTCGGAAACCTGTTTGTGAGGGTCGAAGAAGATTATTAGATTCGAGGAAGGCTGACAATTGCTGGTTAACTGCCTTCTCTGCGATTTTGCTCAAGCCAGGCAGGAGAGAGATCGGTCGAAGGTTGGATAGGTCTGATGGGTCATGTCCTGGTTTCTTCTGTAATGCCTTGACCATGGCATGCTTCCAGCTGGGGGGAACCACTCCTTGGCCTAGCGAGGTATTAATAAGGTTAGTGGCCAGGTGGGATATGGTAGGTCCTACTTGTTTTAAGATTCGAATAGGAGCAGGGTCGTTGGGGGAGCCGCTTTTGAGGTCTGATAGGGCTTTCAGAAAGTCATCGTTAGACAGTTGGTTAAAGCTGTTGAGGGTGGGTCTTGGGGTAGGGGGGAGGGGGGCATCAGGGGGATTGGTGTCTGATTTGGGCGGGAGTGACTGCAAAATGTTGGTGATCTTGCTTTGGAAGAAGCCCGCTATTTGGTTGCATCTGGCAACTGAGGGTTGTTGAAAGGAGGGAGGGGTGGGTATTTTGCGAAGTTCTTTGACTATTTTGTAAGTCTCTCGAGATGAGCTAGATGCAGCTTTGATTTTTTTGTCAAAGAATGAGGCTTGGGCTGCTTTCCGTGCTGCTTTATAGGTCCTTATTGCAGTTCTATACTCTTCCTTGATAAGGGGGTCCCAGTTTTTTCTCCACTTTCTCTCGTGGATTTTACAAATTTTTCGTAGGTTCCTGAGTTCTTGTGAGAACCAAGGCGACTTAAAGGATTTATTTTTCTTTCTTTGATCTTGTTTCGGGGCGGTAATGTCCAGAGTGGACGTGAGCCAGTTGGTAAAGTTTTTATCTGCTTTAATCGGGTCAGGGAGTGGCAGGGGAGCGGAGCGAATTAGCTCCTGAGTCCATTGCTCAAATGATATTTTAGACCATATTCTATCGTATTCTCTGGGAGTTGGTGTGTGGGCCTTTTTTACTTGAATTTGCCAGATAAATGGGAGGAGAAAATGGTCAGTCCAGGGGAGAGGGGTCGCAGGTCGAGTCTCAGTTTTGGGGACATTGGTGAAGAGAGGGTCTAAAAGATGACCTTTGATGTGCGTAGCCTCTGAGTTGATTAAATGAATATCGAGTGCTTTTAATTGTGAGGTGAGGTCCACAGCCGTTTTATCTGTGTTGTCCTCAAAATGAAAATTTAAATCACCTAGCACGATGAAGTTAGGGAACGAGATGCAGGCGGAAGTAGTGTACTCAAGCAATGAGTTAACAAAATTTCCTGGGTTGCCGGGTGGGCGATATATCAGAGTGCCCGTAAGTGATTTGTTAGGGGTTATCTGAAGAGAGAAATGGGTGCTTTCGCAGTCCTTTATTTCTCCTTCTTGTAACCTACATACAAAGGAGTTTTTGTGGACAATTGCTAGTCCTCCTCCTATTCCCTCCTTCCTGTTTTGATATTGTATAAGGTAGTCCTGGGGGAGCATGTTAACAATGTCCGCTTCGGAGTGAGATGTTAACCAGGTTTCCGTGAGGAATAGAATATCTAGTTTTGAGTCTTCGATCAGCATTTTGATCTCTATGGCGTGTTTAGGGGCTGATCTGTAATTCAGCAGAGCTAGGCTGATACCATTGGAGGACTGGTGGGTGGGTATCTCTGCAGACTCCTCAAGATTGTGTCATTATCCAGAGTGCGGTCTTCTATTAAGGCTAAGCCCAGTCTCTCTCTCTCCATCACAGCACCCATATTGGAAAAGTTTCTGTTCTAAGAAAACACACTCGGTGCTATCGGTGAGTGTGTATGAACCACGACACAGCAGAAGCCATTTAAAATGCATTTTATCCCCTTCCATGCTCATGACGAGCTCAGCTCATAATGCAGCACAGTGCTCGTGTGCTTATGACGAGCTGAGCTCAACATGACCACACCCGTTTTTATTGCTGTCCAGCACAGCAGGGGAAATTCTCAAGCAGCGATGAGGTTAAGTTTAATTTACTGTTCGATATTGGCAGATGGACATTTTCGTACAGTAAATAAAAAAAACACACAAGCATCGAAAGAAACGAGCTGCATGCTAGCACTGTGCCCTCGTAAAAAATGTTTCAATGAAATAAACATGGAGCAGGACCAGATAGACAGGGAGAACAATGATGGGTGGAGGTGCAATGGGGTGGAAGGAGGAACAGAGAGCATGGGTAGCAGTAGCTGGAGGGCAGCGATGAGCTGTGGTCCGGATGCAGCGGCCATGACAGACAGAATGGGGAGTCGGAAAACAATAACATTCCAACGTACAAGGGCGCAAGAAGCAGTGGGGACGAGAACAAACTCCAAGAAAAATATTATTCACTGATGTTTTATCCCTGGAAGGACACACGCTAAACGATTAGAAAAATGGTAAAAATAAGAAACGTTTCTGAGGCAGGACAAAGAACGAATAGAGAAAAAAGTCATTGAATCAAACCCTGGAAAAAGAGATAGACAAGAGAGCCGTCCAAAAACAGAAAGGGGCTGACAGCAAGGCAATTTATGTATGCATATGCATTTCACTGTATAAAAAGGGATGTGGAAATGTTTTTTTAAGATCGAGGCCACCGGATCACCAGCTGCATGAAGAGGGATACATTCTGTTTGTCACAATAAGTCTCAATATTTTTTAAATAACTTTGGACAAAGTTCAGCGCTTTTGAAGAACAAGCATAAGAAATGCAATAGGTCTCGCCTTCGTTTAAGTTAAAGCTATTTGCTTTGCTAATGGTATTGTATTTTAGTTATGTCTTATTGAGTGTATGTATGTGATACGTTGTGGCTTTATGTTCTATTGAATTGTAGCTTTTGATTGTTTTTGTTTGTTGGAAATGTATATAGAGTGTTTCCTTTCATTTCACAAGCCTGCTGCGTTCCTTTACATTTGCGGTAAGGTAGCACCTTTATAACTTTGATGAACAAATCATAAACAACCCATATTTTCCAATGTGTTTATGTAGGAAAGTCCTAATTTTACACTTTCTTAAATTCATTAACATAACATGTTGGAACAGATAGCATGTTATATTAAAGGGGGGGGGGGATATTTGTATAATCTACTTTTATTAGACAACAGGAGGGTGTCCTGAAGGCAGACTACACCAAAGCCTTGCAATGGGTGCATATTTTAATCAACTCATTTCATCAACTATTTATGCATGGAATTGGATGCATATTTGAATCAGCTTCATGTTTGCCCACAACATACTACCTCAGACTGCATGCATATCTAAATCAGCTTTGTTTTTCCCACTTGAAGCTGGTGTCCTAGCTGAAACAACGGAAGCCGGTTAAGTCTCTTTTCAAGAGACTGTCTTTTTATCCTGAAATGGCTCTCCCTAATAGAAGTGGAAGTTGTCTGGGAGAAAATTCTAGATGCGCAGAAGCATGTATCAGGTAAAATTAGAAAGAGCAGGGGCCTCTGGGGTTTAAGAAAAGTACTGACCTCCCATAGAGGAGTTAAGACAAAAAGGTGAGTCGGACTGGCTGATTCATCTGTGCGTTGTCATGGCAGCAATCTACCAAATGATTAGTATCTAATCCTCGCAAGGGCACAGTGCTACCTTAGAATTGTTTCTATGGTTTAAACAAACTGTAAAACTTAAATAATGTAGCCACTGTCTTGGTAGCCAATGCACTTTTGATTCTGGAACTTGTAGTTTCACCATTAGGATTAAATGTAGGAACTTAAACATTCAAGCTGGCAAGGGGTAGTTGCGTTTATAGCCAGGCTTTAATTAAAGTGTCACAAGAACCAAACTCTTGTATACAACGTTAACAACAGAACCAGGAGAAACGACGTCAGGCTGCGTACCCGGTACAAGGTCAAACCAATGGCAGAAAGTAGTCTATGTAAAAGGCAGCAACATTACAGCATATGCGGGCACCCATGGCAAGACCCCGCCACCTGCCACTCCTCCTCCACCTCCCCAGCACCTTGAGACCCCAATGTGTGAGTGGTAGCGCTTTACAAGAAACCTGATTGAGAGCTGAGTGCTTGTCGCAATGACATTTGCAGGATGACCACTACGGGAACTTTAGCATGTATACACCATCACTTCTAGATGACAGTTATGAAATCTTAACCCACTCACATTTATTGGCGTATGTGCAGGATAACAGAAGAAACACAAAGAAACCCCAGCAGGAGATGTAATGAGCTAGCTCTTTCTCGATGTCTGGACAGAATGCTCCATAGGAGGATAGACCAATGTAGTACCGCACAAAAATAGAACAGATGCACAGCAAATAATGACAAGGCTAGGGTAGGTCAAATGTGACGGCGACAACACTTTCAGACAGACACATTACTGGCATTGCAATTGATACTCCACCGTCCCTGCCTAGCTTCACTTCCAGATTATTACTTTGTAATACGTGCCCGGTGTTCAAGTGAACGATAAAGCATAGCTTAGAGTGATGAAAACTAAAAGGAGAAGAGTTGTGTCTCACCAGGCGCACCCCCTTTGCCCCCCTCCCCCAAAAAACAACCAACAATTATGAAGGGAAATCTGGGCAATAATACTGAAGCCATTTGTTTTTTTTAGGAATCTTCTGGCATTGAGCCATACTTATTAGGATCATTGCTGTAAACGGTATCTGTGGTGAAGTCATTTTGCTAGATTTGTAGTTTTAGAAGATGTGACATCAAGTTTGAGTCCCGTATGTCATAGTGAAATGGATGTCACACATTCTTTCACCAAACCCCACTATTACAGAACATCATTTCTTTAAAACCTTGACATGAATACACAAAACCAACTACTAAAACCAGATTAAGGCATTCTTGGGCATATTATCAAGGGGGTTTATCTCCGCTTTTTTGGCTTTAAAAGTCAAGAAAGTGGAGATAAAATGATCTCCCTATTACCTAGCTGTCGCTAACACCAGTTAGCGACAGCTAGTAGGAGATAGCGACCATCTTGGGCCCCACTTTGCATGTCAGTGATATTTATCACTAATGACATGTAAAGTGGGCGTGCCAAGATGTTAGCCACTGGAAACAGTCGCTAACATCGCTATCTCCTATTACCAATGTTTGGAGATATTCGCGCTAAGCGCGAATATCTCCAAAAGCTAACACCTGCCCTGAGCAGTTCTTAGCCATGTTATCCAATGGGAGGTGGATAACATGGCTAAGAGCATTAGCTCGGTAATGCATGAATATCGCTGACTTTTCAGCGATATTCATGCATTGCGGCCGTTTTTTATCTTATTTGCGATAAACCTTGGTAATACCAAGGTTTATCTGCGATAAAAATCGCCGCAGCTCAGCGGTAAAATTTTGTCTCTAACCAAGCAATAGCGATAATTATCACTATTGATTGGTAATATGCCCCATTTTTAACTGATAAGTTTCAAGACAATTGGGGGATAGTGGTGCACTCTCAAAGTGGCTATTCATTCATTCATTTGTCAGTTATAATACTGGTTAAATCACAAGGCTTCAAAGCACTTAACACGAATTTTGAGGACCAATGTAGACACTGCTACATCATGGCTACCTGAATAAATAAAGGAAGCGAACATTGATCAATTAATATAGCGCATCTGTAATAAAGAATTCATTTTCAAATGTGAATGTGATAATTCTTAAATTATGTATGACATGTTGTGTTCGCTTTTTTGGTTGTATCTTCAGCATATAGTAAAGCAATATTCAAATCAAATTACTAAAACATAATTACTTTGAAATTCATAACGACATTGAAGGTCGGGTGATGGGCCCTCTGTGTTTGCAATTGTCATTTGCAGGTTTGACTACATGCTAATTTGTTGAACCTTTGAACTACAGAATAAATAAGTTGGTTTACCTGATGTCGAGACTGTTTCCTATTTTTAGTTCTAGCATTTGAGACAACCTTAGCTATCTCGCCAGACTATTGTTTTCCCAAACAAATTGTGCGGAGGCTTCATTCATTTGTCTGTTAAATTGTCATTCACATAAGGATTATGTTTTTTACCGTATGTGTGTCTGCAGAGCTGAGAGTTTCTAGCTGCAGAAGTCTCTGCACTTCAGCTTGTCTTGAAATGCTTGATGGATTGAATATTACAGCACTGTAATGATAGTGGGATACATGAGCAAAATATACCATCCTAAATCAAAGGTGTTAGTAGATTACTCTGATGAAAGGCGCAACTTCAAACGTGATCCAGATTCTGCATTTGACATAGCCATTTATTAAATTAGCAAAGGCATAAATAACCACAGTCAACTGTGGTCTATCTCGAATCTCCTCACTATGTATTCAAAAGCCAGAGTACCTTATGCACCCATGGATAATGCACAAAATATTTTGCAGTTGCAATCCTGTCAATGTATTCCCATGCAAAGCTTTAATTCGCACAGGAAAAGGAAGTGCAAACTTAAAAAAGACGCTGCTGTGCAAATTTAGGGATTACTTGGGCTACAACTACGTTTCAAAAAATGCAAAATTAAAAGTGACTGCAAAATCACCTTGCAATTTACTATCCAAATATACAGAAAAATGTGAATTAGCAAAAGTGCTACAAAATCTAAACAAGGTGCAAACTCACCTCCAGTTCACCTCATGTGGCAAAGTACTACAAGGTGGTCCACAATGCAGCTTAGGTCCTTATGTATCTGTGCAATCACTCATAGGCACAGCAATGGTAAACCCTTTGATACGTCAGGCCCTTGGTTCCCAAACAGGTAGCATTTACCCTGTAGCCTTATCACACAAGTGTGCCATGGTTGCTTGCACCAATTTCTTGTGCCCGAAGCACATTGATATCACAGAAGAGGACATAGACACTTCCGTGGCCATTACAGTGCAATCTGAAGCGTGTGATACCTCATTTGCATAGGCCTGTGGTGCTTTGTTAATAAGGGAACTCAAAGGTCCCAGCATAGGTGCCACAGTACCGATGCAGGTCCTGGGGCAAACAACTTTAATGAAGCTTACAAATCATTCACCGTCTTACATATGGATCACAGTAAATGTGTCTTCGAGGAGGTGTTATGAGGTCCCAAAGCCCTGAGAGTTACTTTGCACCTGCATTGAAGAGTGATTGTTTTTTTGTCCACAATTTGTCATGCGGTTCTCCTCTGTGTCATGTGCAACCAATGAGGCAGCAGCAATATACCAATGCTCCAGGGGCCAAATTATACATAGGGTGCACTGTTCCATTTTGTACCATGGTGCACCTTTAACTCGGTGCACATGCGCAATAAGGAACAGTGCACCCTATTACTAGATAATGTGCTGCATCCAGGGCAGAAGTAAACTCGCAGCTACCTTGGGACTGCATCTTAGTGAAAGGCGGCCTGGCTGATTAAAGAAGCCAGACGGTTTCTCACAGTACAGGCAGCAACCCAGCCTGCTTTACAAAGGGATTAAGAGATTGCCCTGTAGGTGGGTCAGTGGGTGACTGCTCTTCATACATGGGGATATCTAGCAGGTCCAGTGAAACCTCTTCCTCATTTTGCAAGGGTCACCCTTGGAGATGCACTAAGTGTATGTCACCTCTTTAAGGTGCACGTGAGCCCTCTGATGGCTTGTTCACACCTGCACTTTGATAAGGCCCATGTAAAGAGGGAAGTTTGTCCCTCACTGGCATAGGGCCACACCCCTAGTCTAAATAGGAGAACAACCCCTTATAATCATGCTGCTGCAGTAAGTGAGCCACGATCCCACGAATCCGAAGAACCACCATGGGAGGAAGATCATTCTCCTACTTAGCGGCCAAAACCTGGAATTCTCTCCCCACCCACCTGCGCCTTACACAGAACCACCTCTCCTTCAGAAAACAACTCAAAACCTGGCTGTTTGATAAATAACGAAACCCCCCTCCCCCAAGCGCCTTGAGACCCTCTGGGTGAGTAGTGCGCTATACAAATCTTGACTTGACTTGACTTGACTTGAGCACAATCTGTATTACAGAGAGGGGCATGCAATCATCTGTGGCCCCTTCTGTAAACCCAAAGGGCCCAGGGTTGAAGAAGATGGGTGCACACACCACTTATGCTTTTAGGTTGAAGAGGAGGAACAAAAGAGAAAAAGGGAGAGGCCCACCTAACAGCAGCTAAGTTATGGACTAACTCCCAAACAGATTCACAGGAGAGGTTTCACTAGAAGTCATTCAGGAACTACATTCACAACTGCAGAATATAGCACAGTGAAGGCATTCACTATCTCTCATGTTTAAATACTCATTTGACTACATCCACTTGCATCATGTGCTTATCCATACATTATAAAAATGACAGTGGCAGCTCACAAACACTGATGGCACATGTGTCCATATGTCATTCATAAGCTACACATCACATACATACGATCAGAAATATACAGTGTTAGAAATGGGACTCCTAGGAGGCTGAGTAATGCATCCAGAGGAGGCAGGAACTAACATTCTAGTCAGGATGAGCTAGATTTACAATAAGATAACCTCTGCTCACCTTCTGTTAGCTTGGCCCAGAGCAGTCACTCCTATCTACAAAGACAATGTGTAAAGTATTTGTGGAACACACACACACACACAGTAACACAATGAATATACCACGAAAAGGACTCCAAAAATGTTTAAAAATATAGATTGTATTTTAACAAGACCAAAATGACAAAAATCCAATAAGTAAAACCGAGTTATGAATTTTTAAATAATAAACTAAAAACAGTGCTTAGAACTCAATAGCACTAAAAGGTTACTTTAGGTCACACTAGACTGGGGTATATCCAAAGTTCGGGCTGCCGCAATGGAGCGCGGGTTGGATACAGTTCCAAACAGGTCCTGCTGAAGTTTTACTTTCTCAACTGAGCTAAGAGCCCCGCTCTCGGGGGAAATGGGATAGAGTGAGCATCTGTCTTTGTAACACCATATGTACCTCTATAATCCACACAGAATCTCAGTTCAGATGTGGTGCCCACTAGGGCAGCCTTTGGTACCAGAACCACAGGAATGGACCAGAGGCTGCTGGAGGGTTCCATCACCCCCAACCTCTGAATATTGGACCCTTCAGCCTTAATGTGCGACCTCATCTTATCTGACACCCTGTAAGATGTATTCTTTTCATGGACGTAGTCCCCTGTTTCCACATCTTAGGAACACAGGTGGGTAGTTCCATGGATAAGGGAGAACACATAAGAGTATTACCCCATCATTTGATGGCAGTTTCTCTGTTGTTGAGGAGTTAGAGTGGGGGAAAGGATTACTCCTTCCACAGACCCATCCGTCTCCTTGGAGTCCAAGAAGTCAAGAAGAGGTTCACTCTCCTCTTCCTCTTTTCCATCAGTTTCCAACAGCATGGTGAGCTCAGACCTCTCAAAGTGTGGTTTGAGGCGATGTACATGCAGCACCCTGTTGGGTTGGCTAGGGGTCTTGAGGTCCACCACATATGTGGCCTCACCTTTTCTTTTAATCACCTCATATGGCTCATTCCAGCAGTACTGGAGGGCCCTGGACTTTACTTGCTCCATCACCCACACTTTTTAAGCAGTTTGAAATTTCAGAGTGGTAGATTTTTTGCCATACCATTCCTTCATGACTGCCTGCCAGGCTTCAAGGTTACTGGAAGTTTGCTTACATAACTCAACCATTTGGCTTCTGAAGGCCAGCATGTAGCTCACTACATCCTGGGGCACATTCCTGGGAGCTTGCTCTCACCCTTCGTTTACCAGACTTAAAGATCCTCTTATTGGAAACTCACTCCACCCTATGGCACCAGGATATCCCACTTCTCCTCAGAGCCTAAGGCAGGCCTCTGATCATGCCTTTCATGATCTTGTAGAACCCCTCAACAAGCCCATTGGTTTGTGCATGGTTAAGGGTCGGAGAACCTGTACATTTCAGCACACTCCTTCCACATTGAATGCATATAAGCAGAAATGAAGTTTGTGCCCCTGTCAGACACAACGCCCTTGGGGAAACCCACTTGGGTAAAAATCTGCATCAGGGTTTGCCTCCGGGTACCTAGTGGCATGATCCACCAGAACCGGGTTGAACTTGTTGTCTGATGAATTCTGGGGATCCATAGGCCCTATATTGTTGATGCTCACCCTCTCATGGCGGGTGCTAACAACTAGGTTAAAGGGGGCTTACAGCCTTTGCCCTGTCTTCCAACTAAGCTGGCACGTCACACAACTGTCACACAACTCCTACTGAACACAGATGAGAAATGCTTGATCTTACTTCAATAGAAGTCGGGAACAAGCCTTGCAAAGGTCTTGTTTTGGTCTAGATATTAAGCCAGGGGTATCCAGTGAGCCAGCTCCAGTAGGAAGGCCCGGGCCCTTGATGTTTCATGCCCGGGAGCCTTGGGCTCACTGTACAGGAGGTTGTCCTCCCAGTAAATGTGGTGACTACCAGAGGCATCACCTGCTGCTTGGGCTTTAGCATGTTGCTTCATGTCCACAAGGGTTGAACACTCCCTCTGTGCCCTCCAGAACTCCTTCTTGATGAGTCCTCCTTCCATGTATCATCCAGCAAGCCCAGGCAGGTGACCAAGTGAAGCAATGTCCTCCTCAGAGGAGTCCGGGGGAAACACCTCAGGTGCCCCATCCATCTCACTGGAAGTAGATTCAGGAGCTGGATGACCACGCCATCTGCCTTTCCTTTCCTTAGCAGCTGCCTGGGCCATTATTCCAGGCTTTAGCCCTTCTTGACTCCCTTTGTGGGAGGCACAAACATTGTTGTGGCACAGATCTGCTCAGGTAAACCTAACATCTCCACTTCCTTCCAGGTAGGGTGCTCCAGGTCATTACCTAACAAATAGTCCACAAGCATGGCTGGGCTCAATGCAACTTTCAGAGGAACTGACCCACCCACCCCTACTCAAATCGAATAAGGGCCACAAGACAGTGACCTCTCCTTTGTCAGCCACCACAACCTGATGGAATGCATTTGGAATTACCTGCTTTGGGGAAACCAGCTAACTCCATACCATAGTCATAACTAGGTGGTGCTCTTTTTGGACACTTGGGATCCCCTTTATAGTGTCCATGATTGTAGCACTCATATCACTTGATGGACTTGGGCTGTTTACCTTTGTTAGGGTAAGTTTTCTTCTGGTGGGCAGATTAGGAATGAGAACCAGACCCTTTCCCCTACGCATTGTTTTGGCAGCATTCAGAGATCTCAGTCTTTTTATCTCCCCCTCCTTTTTCTGGTTAGGACCCTGACCACCCTCTTAGGAGTCCCCCCAGATACCTTTATGGACACTGGTGCTGACCCAGAGGTCTGTCTACTCAGCAAGCTTCTTGGTGTCAAGAAGCTTGCTATCAATCTGGTGTTGGTACAGCTCTGGAAAACATGTATAGTGAATGTGCTCCTTTTAAAAAAAAGTTATACAACCCTTCATAATAATTAACTGTGCTGCCCGTCACCCAGCCCTTCAGTGTCTTACCAGCATAATCCAGAAAACCCACCCATGTTTGTGTAGAGAGTTTGTGACTAGCCCTGAACCATTGCCTGTACTTCTCAGGTGTCAACCCAAACTTCCTAACCAGAATGGTCTTAATGGCAGTGTACTTGGTCTGGTCGCCCAGCCCTAGTGTAAGGGGTGTGTCCCTCCCCACTGTGGGCATGTGTTTCCAAAGACTACCGATCCAGAGCTCCTGTGGGACCCTGTCCTCTTTCAAAGACACTTCATGGGCTGCCAACCATTTATCTATGTCACCCCAAAATTGTAACTGGGCACCATATCTTTTGGGATAAAGAATCTGGACTCATGTTTTCTGCCACTAATATTAGTGTTGCTGGACCTCAGTTGATGGTGCTAATATACAGCTCTCTGAGGGTTAGCTCTTGGGCCCTCTTCCTTTCCTCCATGCCTAGCCTCTTCTCATTAACAGCTTGCTCCGTCTCAAGCTTAGCAAGTGGAAGGGTCTGCTACTTGTCGTTCTCCAATCTCTTGCCTTAGTTTCCACTCTTCCCTCCAGTCCTCCAGCTCCTCTGAGGGCAGGTCCCTTAAAGACACACTGCTGCCTGTTCTAGAGTGAACTACTGGTCCTAGGAGGCCACTGCTCCCCCCTCTCTATAAGCTGCATGGCAAGACCCTCTGTTGGGTGCTGCTTTGATCCTCCCTCAGATGCAGATCCATCCTCATCCACTTCTCCTTCTGGGTGGGCCTCTGCCCATGCTCTCAAGGCTCTACCTTCTTGGCATTTACCTTGTGGAACACCCCATTCTCCTGGTTAGAACTCCTTGAGCCGAGCCTCTGTGTATGCTTCCACGTTGGCCAGCTCGAATTTCATCTTGCCAGGTGGAACCAAAGATGTTGCAAAGAAAAATGGGACTTGGGCAAAATTAAAAGACGTCAGAATAGGGAGAACTAAAAAAAGGTTTGAATTGGTCTCAGTATAGAGTTGTAGTGACCAATGAGTTACTATATGGTATTGCTAAACACAAGTCATATCCTCACTGCTGATCACCAATGTTAAGAATTGGATTCCTGGTTGGCTGAGGTATGAACCCAGTCAGGAACCACCGCTATATTAGGCAAGATAAACAATAAAATTACCTGTGCTCACCCTCTGGTAGCTTGGCACAGAGCAGTCAGGCTTATCTGCAAAGGAAATGTGTTAAGTATTTGTGCAACACACACACAGACAGTAATACAATGAATAAACCACATAAAGGAATCCAATCAGGTTTAAAAATATAGATTATATTCACTGAAAAAAACATAGGTTTCACGCCAGTTACAGTTAGGAATTAGCATTTTAAAAACCTATTAAATTCACTGAAAAAACCATAGGTTTCACACCTGTTATAGTTAGCTGGAATCAGTGATGTCATGAGTGATGTCACTGACCATGTCATGAGTGATGTAATATGTGATGTCATCAGCAGTGCATTGCACGCGCAAGTTATAGTGAGTCCAACTAACTATAACGTGGGAATTTCAATGGTTTTATGCGAGTAAAACTTCCAGCTAACTATAACAGGCGTGAAACCTAGGGTTTTTTCCAGTGAATTTAATAGGTTTTTTAAATGCTAATTCCTAACTATAACTGGTGTGAAACCTATGGTTTTTTCAGTGAATTTCAATGGTTTTTTAATAGCAAATCTCTATAGGTATAAAAAGTAAAAAAAATTATAATGAATTTTATATTGTATATTTATGTAATATTATTTTTTTTGTCCCGGAGTGCTCCCGGGGCGCGTACCGGTGAACGCACGGGTAAGCGCAATGTTG
This sequence comes from Lissotriton helveticus, assembly GCF_964261635.1. Classification (NCBI taxonomy): domain Eukaryota; kingdom Metazoa; phylum Chordata; class Amphibia; order Caudata; family Salamandridae; genus Lissotriton; species Lissotriton helveticus. The sequence continues at coordinate 709,171,616 of NC_136059.1, read as the reverse complement.
CGGCGCGCCCCGGGGCGCGTACCGGTGAGCGTCCCGTTAGCGCTATTCTTGTGAACGAAAACAACATCGTGACGTTTCGCGTAACCGCGTGATGCGTCATATGACGCACTGCGTTGTGATGTATTTACTATGGGTACTGTATCGATCCCCCTATTTCTGACCCTTGTCTGGTTAATAATTAACTAGCAGCCATTCAACTGCACATAAACCCGTTATCTGATTAGCCATACAACGGCACAGAAACCCGTTATCTGATTAGGTCATAGCGCATGCCATCTCATTAGGCAAGCACTATTTCTCCAGCCCCCTAATAGGCATACGGAGTTCTCAAAACAAATCAAACCTACAGCGACCTGGGAAATCCCCGCAGCCATTGTTTTGATTTAGCCGAGAACTTCAGTAAAGAATGTGCGAACGACCAGTTCATATGACATCCTTATTGACGTATTTATGTCCATCCTTACGTCAATCTCGGCACCTTTCAGGTATAAATAATACCGACATTGCCTTAAGCAAACACACGAGGTGGTGACAAGATTGGAGCAGCGAGACTTGCCGAGGAGCCCAGCTGACAGCGAAGCCCACAGACGCTGCCCCTCCTTTCTGACGCGCTGAGAAAGAGACGCTGCCTTTTCTCCTGCCGAGAAATCCAGCTCCGGCGCTTCCAGCCGCCCTTGCAGGCAGCTGGGATATCAAGCCCTGAGATAGAGATACCAGCCCTCCAGCCTTCTAAATCCCAGGTACTGAACTGAATAACCCCTTGCAGAGAATTCTTGAAGCAGACCCTTGGCAAAACAAACTTAACTTAAACTGCTACTTATCTACTCCCGCCCACGTATTAGGCTTAGGTCAGGTACATTGGGGTAGGCGTAGTTAGAAGCACCAGTTGAGTACGATTAGTCAATGTATATATGTATGTATCTATTTTATCCATTTTAAGTATCATATGGCTAAGAAACCATATCAATGCTTTTACAGTATTATTTTATAATTCTGTTATTACTGTATGCACTTTACTTAACTATAAGTATTGCAATAATAGCGATTCATTTCTCTTGTATGAGAAAAGAGACTGATCAATAAATAACATCTTTTTATTGAACACGCCCGTCTCTTCCTTTTCTCTACAATCTGGTGAAACTAAGAATGCACTGAACTGACTGAGTAAAATAAGTTATCTTTTGTTTTCACACGACTCTAGAGATATACTCTTGATTAGGGGAGAGCAAAGTTGTCATGTTCTATGGTTGTCAGAAACTAAATCCCTTCTTGTCTATCCAGGGAGGTTAAACTCCTCCTTGTCTATTCGAGAAAGTTTCTAGTGAACTCTGAGCTAGCTGGCAAACACTAAACTTTAAGTCTAATATCATCAGTAGAAGACCTAGTTAACCTCTGTCCTACGTCTATACTATTGAAGATATTATTCCAATGCGCAGAGCCTATTGGGATAATAGGAACTACACTACATGGCGACCAACGGTTTGGATAGGCGATAAATCTAACGTAAGACATTAGAGTAACTCAGTCGTGCTTTTTCACACAGACCCCTTTTTCCCCAGAATACTCCAAAGACGTCTGGAGTGGGTGAAAGGTTAAATCCGCCAAACTTAGTAGGAGGAGACTCCTATGTATGGTTCTTGGTTTATTCAACGTTGAAGGATACACTGTTCCAAAATATTGTGCATCTAATCTTTGTTTCCATAGAAACCTGATCTGCAAATAAACAAAATAACTTTCTTGACAGTAGAATGTCAGAAGCTGAAGAAGAAAGGGAGACAGCTAGAATAGCAGCTCAACTCCTAGCGGATGACACAAGTCTCCTACAGCAAGACCCGGATGCAATACTCATCCCGGTCAACATAAGAAAATCTATAACTTTAAAACTTATAGAAAATGGGCTGACACCGAGAGGTGGTACAGTCATATTCGTAATTGAGGCACACGAATATCGGCAGACAGAGGTATTCTATTCATGGATAAACTTTCCAGCAGCAAACGCTGTAACAAAGGACTTCCACTATTACAAAATAGAGGAACCTCCTAATGAGTACACTCCCTTCGAGGAGGTGGAAATACCACTCAAATACCAAGAGCACCTGCTCTGGTTTAATGGCGCCCTAAAACATAATAATCACATCACCAGGCTCGGCCCACTATGTAGACCAGGAGCAACATGGCCGGTCCTAGCCGGATACACACCACATCCAGACATTGAAGAAATGTCTGCACCAGATCTTTTAGCACAGCTAAAACAACTAATTAAAATACACAGACAATTAGTCCAATATGTAATGCGGACTTCAACAGTCCAACCAGCTATTAAAATTCCACAGCTGATCCTTCATCAGGGGAACACAAATAAAATTACACCACAGAACATACAGTAGGTAAAGTACCCGCAAAACGGGAACAAATTCCATTCTGGTTAGCACAAAAAATCACTCAAATAGTGGCGGTATTTCCAGATACCACCCTGGTTGAGAAACACAGGATTCTGACTATCTGTCTTCCAATGTGAATCGCACCACATGTGGAGGACTGTGACACTTGGGGTACAGTCTTTGCTTCCATTTACACAAAAACACATGGTGTTCCATCCATGTCAGTAATACCAGATGTGCTAAAACAAATTCAAGATGAATACGGTCCAGAACCTGCTTTAACTCTTGGTATGAAATTACTAAAAGACTTCAAGCAGGTCTCGGCAATATTACTAGCCAATATAAAGGGAGAAGCAGCAAATGTGGCGATCCGCCAGAGGTTGAAAGAGACAGATATAGCAGACCAACCAATTGAACTTGCCAGAATAATAGAAAAATCCTATGAAGAACTAGGAAGAGATAGTTTGGGTGGGAAACCAGTGAAACCCCAACTAATAGAAAATCCTGAAAAGGTATTTATTAAAAATAATCTAAACACTTCAAAGAAGATCTGGGATGAAAATAAACAATCCACTCCAAAAGAAAAAAGATTCCAGTCCAGAGGAAGGTCTCCTCGGCGGAGAGAAAGATCTCCGGACCAAGGACACAAGTCTCCCCAGAGGGAGCCCTCTGAGAAAAAATACAACCTTAGAAATAGGGATAATCTGAAGAAACCTGATAGATATCAAGATATTGATACACGTCCCTCTCGATCTTTTCAGACTTCCTCGCAGAAATCGGAAAGAAGAGGACGGTCAGAACACAGGGAAGAGCACGTCAAGTCCAAAGACAAGGAACCTGCTCATCAAAATAAAAAATTACAGTTTCCAAAAAAGAAGGTAGCCAGTATTAAAGTAATCAACCATGCCGAGAATACTGAGGACACAGCTGAAAAACGGAGAATGGGCTCAGACAATGCTAGACAGCGCAGCAGAAGTGAGCATAGCTTGCAAGATCCTTATGAATCATCTGGAGACAGTGGACACGAATGAATACATTCAGGTGGAAACTGCAGATACCAGAGTTAGCAAACCTCATAAAATATATGAAATAACATTGCGTATAGAGGGGGATAAGACTAGGAAAATAAGGGGTCTCTTTTGGGATAATCTCTCCAAGGGCTATGACATCCTTCTAGCTGAAAGAGACTGGCCACCAGAGTTTGTCAGGGAGTGCCCTCATGGCGAAGAAATAATTATGCCTGCCTTCTCAAATCATATTCCAATTCATAAAAAATATACACTTGCAAGAAAGTGGGCAGTAGCCCAAGCTCCTGCATTATATAAAAACCATGTGGGATGGGATGAGGACTCTCCTCCTCACAAAATCCAGTTAAAATCACAACCTACTGCACAGAGGCAGTACCCAATTAAGCAAGAAGCTAAAAAACGGGTAAAAGAGATCCTAGATCAACTTGAATACCAGGGGGTGATTGAAACTTGCACCTCACAAATGAATAATCCTTTGTTTCCTGTCTCCAAACCAGACAATTCATATCGTCTTGTTTTGGACTACAGACACTTGAACTCATGTTGCAAAACTTTTGCAGTACAAAATTCGCATAGTGCTGCACTAATGAATAACATAGTGCGCAAAAAATACAAAACAACATTAGACATCTCTAATGGATTCTTCTGTCAAAATATAGCACCAGAGAGCAGATATTTGACCGCGTTCTCAATAAATGGCGCCCAAAAATATTTCTGTTGTTTGCACCAGGGGTTCAAGAACAGCCCAGGATTATTCTCAGCAAGAGTAACAGAGTTACTACAAATATATGATGATGAGGCATTATCTTATGTCGATGACATCTATCTAACAGATGATGACTTGGATACTCACTTGAAGAGAGTGAACACCATAATACTTGGGTTCGCAGCAGAGGGTTACAAATTCAACTTTAAAAAGTCAAGAATTGCCCATCTAACTGTCCTGTTTTAGGATATGAACTATCAAGTGAAGGCAAAAGCCTGGCTGACAATTTCCTAGAGAAATGTGCTGTAATCCAAGCACCTAGAACACTAAAAAACTTACAATCAATTCTAGGTTTCCTAAATTTCGGAAGAACTTACATTATAAATTATGCAGAGAGAGTTAAACCTCTCTATGATCTTATAAAACCAGATTTTAAAAGAATCAATTGGACTCAAAAACACACAGAAATTTTGAGATCTTTACAAACAGATATGTTAGTTAAAACAAAATTACAAACACGTGATAACACACGCAACCTTGTGATTCGAGTCATCCCAGGAAGATGCGGATTCACGTACCTAACCTCTAATGAGGGAGAGAAGGTACCAATTGCATACAAATCACATTTGTACACAGAAGCTGAAAAAAGGTTCAGCATTAAGGAAAACATTGTTCATGCGGTTCAAACAGCTGTAGCAAAGGAAAAATACCAAGCCGACGGTAGACAGGTTACAGTCAGAACAGCAGAATCAGCTTTTGAGGCATTAACAACACCATGTAATTTACCGACAACTGCACTGAATCCAGAATGGATACAGTGGGTAAATTCTGTTGCTACAGACAAAGTAAAATACTATTTTGACCCGGAAATGAAAGAATTAAAACATCTAGAATATGAGAGAGAATACCCTCTGCCAATCGACATTCTGCCTTTACGACAGTACGCCTGTGTAATATATACAGACGGTCATGCTCAACCCTCAGTTTGGGGAGAGCTGGCTTACAACGCCACATGCGAAATTGTAAAAGACGTGTGGCGCGGAGGTAAATTGAGACCTCTATTTACAAAAACACACTCAGTGGAAAATAATTCAGAACAACAAACTGAAATAATAGCGTTAAAAATGGCGCTAGATAATGCCGATCGCGAATTCCCGACACTTATAGTGTGCGATTCGTATTACTGCGTCAAATCATACAATAACGATTTACAGAAATGGATTCAAAACGGTTACAAAGATGACACAGGTGCAACAATAAAGCAAAAAATGCTTTGGGAACAAGTAGTTCTTTTACAGGAAGTCATCAGCGTGATGGCGTTCACGTTGCAGGGAATTCATTGGCTGAGACAGCCACAGCGGTAGCAACTAAATCGGCTTCCGTAGCTACAAAGAAGCGTGCAGTAAAATACATTGACGGTGAAACTGTGCTGGCAGTAAAAACGTCATCAAAAGGCGACTGCTCAGCGCTACCGATCAATTACCCACTCAATTATACATACATAATCGATGCAAACTCCGTTCCTTTTGCTCGAATCCCTGGAGTGGGGGATAGAGTGATTCCAAACATGAACAGGAGAGGCTTGTTAATAGCAGACGCACATATGGGTGAGGGTCTCAGACACCTTAAGCTAAAAGATTCTCTGGAAGAATTACAATCAGTGTACTGGTGGCCAGGCATGAGCCTGCATCATCACATTTTTGTAAAAAACTGCCCAGACTGCAACAGAGATCGCAGTGGCGAGAGAAACGGTTTAATACCATGGCGTTTCACTCCAGAATGTATCAAATCAACAAAAAAAATAAAAACCCAGTATGAATAATGCATCATATTAACATGTAGAGACTATTTTCACTTATAATGTAGACCCCAACTTTCGGCTGACGTCGGAACTGTTATACAAAGATTTGCAAGTCTATAATGGCATATACGCTTGAAGCATGTTACGTTATGACCAAAATCTTTCCTTTAGCTCTAAAACAGCTTATGGGGGGTGCCTGGCCAGAATGAACATTGCATTGCGGGACTCTTCTCACTTCCTTCCTGAGGGAAACGGGATGGTGTAAAGAAAAAACCAAGGCATAAAGCAATCTATAACAGCGAAGATAGTAGGTTCAGGAGCTGGGTGGGTCAAACATTTAATAAGTGTCCAACGTAGTCTAAATAACCTGCCAAGAAATTCTCTGAAAGGACTCAGTCCGTACGAACTATTGTTTGGGACTAGCATGTTAGTCCAGGACTTAGATAGTCAGACTTCAGTGGTTAAAGAAAAATGCTTTGATATCAAAGATCGCTTGGCTATTTTACAGGACTTAAATGAAACAAGAAAAGACCTGAGCAACATAAAGTTGAAACAGCAGCCAACAACCACTGAAGAAAAACCACCTGTCCCAGCAAGGCCTATCTGGATTCCAAAAGTCGGGGATCTGGTCAGAGAGAAGATCGCGGTAAAGAAGGAATTTGGGCCTTCTTACAGAAAAGCAGTTCCTGTCTTGTCTATCAACGGGACAAGATCAGTAGTACTACCGCCCCTTGCTGGTAAAAAGGAGAACCGAGTCATATCCATCGACCTGGTTAAACCACAATCATGTGGCCGATAACAAATAGTAGGCCAAGTGAACTCCCAAGAAGTAGCAGAACACCAAAGTTTGCTACATCCACAGAGGTTCAAACTGAAAGACTGATCACATTTGAAAAATCTACAGTGAAACAACAAGGACTATGCAATAAAGCAATGGAACTTGAACCTCTTAAAACCCAAATAAAAGCTTTTCATCAAGAAACACCGACCTACGATGATGTAACTACGGACTTTTCTAATGAAACAAAGCAAAATCCAAAAGCAAAAAGTAATCCAGAAGCAATTGGAACAATTGACAGAACGGCATCCGGCTACTTCATCAACTTCGATGATTTTTCTGAAGATCCTAGTGAACCAGAAGTACAGCCATCAACAACATTTTTTAAAGACAAAGCAAAGGAACTTTTTCATCAACTAAAGGGAACCTATCTGACTTCTCCATGGATGGAAATTTGGGTGACATTAGGTGCATTTGTCCTCATACTTTGGCTCATCATGGTACTATGCTTGGGACATTTCATTGAGGGAAAATATGCTAAAATGGACACAGCAAGCCAGAAAATCAACTTGGTCCTTAAACCACACACATCTTCACATGTCGAGAAAAGAGAACTTTCTTCAGTGAACTTCACAGCCAATCCTATACCAGGCGGTGTAGCATGGGACAATACTGATTATGAAATCTATGGCCCGGTTGAAATCCTGAAGTATCCACATCAATTTAAGATCTCGTTAAGTGACTTTGTAAAACCAAGCACATTTGCTGATGATTGGGACTTTGAAAGTATTAATGATATGATGTCTGACCTAGTAATGTCTGCTAAATTTACAGAACATGATTATTTGCAGGGTTCGTCTAATTATGATCAAATGTTCTGCTACAACCACTATGGTAACCATTATCTCCATAAATCTGCACAACCTAGAAATGTTTTAAATTATAACCAATGGGAACATTGTGCTACTCCTCCAAAGGGTAGTTCTAAAACATTTTATGATAAATATTCATATTTTTCAGGGTTTAACACAAGTAATGCAGACACATTTTATTTCAAATTGTCGAATAAGACAGGTATGAAGACCATGCTTACAAACACGAAATTGATATATTCAGATAAATTTTTTGAGCAAATGAATACATTTGGCTTTGATTTCTGGAACAATAACATTGAAGCAAAAACTGTTTGGGGTACAAAAGATTGGCAAGTACAAGGTATAGAATCATTGTTCAGAGCCTGCATGATCCCAGAACAAATTATATTTTTGAATGACACTATTCAACAAACTACCTGTCTTGGCTTAGCCAAAATCAAAGACTTAAACAAACCGTCTATTCCAAAGCCAACAACGAACAGTAATAGCTCTATAGATGTTGAGATAGACGTGAACCATATTTTAAACCAAAACAGAACACATCCTGATTGGAAACAATGGTTGATCTGGCCCACTGATACAAATAACTGTCAAGACAGATTCCTGTACAAAATACAGGGGTTCAAATAGACCAGGCCAGACCCTAGATATTCCCAAAGACAACATCCAGGGTAGTAACTACTTACAGTGTGGGCAAGCTCTGCCTTCAATGGCTACAAACATCCACACTGGCAGAAATTAAGCAACACCTAACTTTACTTCAAGAGGGTGCTGACTTGCGTGATTTCATTATGGGACCACGCAAACAGCGTCAAAAACGTTTCATAGCGGCCTCTAGATATGCAGCTTACAATGAAGCCTGGAAAGTAACTCAAATTGAGACAGCAGAAAAAATACGGGAAATTGACCGTATTAATTTGGAAAAATCACTTTCTGTTGTGGACAATGGGTTAATGACTCTGTCCTCCAGAATATATTCACTGGACAGTATTGTGTCTTCAGCAATCGATATAATATCGCAAGACTTACTGATGTTACAACACGGTCAGTCCCAATTGCGTTCTATTGTGCAACTTGGCTGGACGTTACAAAATCTGCGTTCAGGCTATGTGCCTTGGCGTTTAATCAACACAACGTCACTATTTAATATCTTTAACCTTACTGATAAACAAATCAGTTTGGCACAGAAGGGTGCTGACTATACAATTCTGAGCATTGAAAAACTTGAGAGATTACCATTGACAATGCCAGAACGACCTGTCATTGAGTGGATAATACATGGGATAATTAATATCCCGATAACAACTTTCCAGTTTCAATACTGCCAAAAATATATACAGGCAGGCCAGTATGAAAGGTTGGGTAAAGGGTACATTACGTCAACATGGAACTTGCCCTATACACACACATGTGTTAGTAATAAAGGCCAGAATGTGTTTCTTAGTGGCAATAATTGTGCAAGGTCACTAAGCGGTACACTTCTGTGTCAGGGTATTAATTTGCATGGAGCCTGTGAAGGGACTACAAATAACCTTTCATGTCACCAGCTAGGCACACCTGCAACACAAATAGAACCATTCTTTAGGAGACTCTCGAACAGGAGTTACATTCTAATTGTAGATCGCAGATGTTGCAGTCTGCTGCCCGGAAAACCTTATCTCATAACCGTGACTACGAAGGTCATGTGCTGTGAACGAGTATTGTTCCCAAACGATGCTCGAGACAGGGAGGCAAGGTTATGGCCCAGTTTGAATATTTCTTCTATTCAAATTGATACTTTAAGCAGAATGAAGACTGTGCTCCTACAGACGCCAACCCGGTTAACGTCATCAAAAGAAACGTATGATCTCCAAGTTGCAAGGACAACTGCAGAGATTCATTCACTGTTATCAACCAATTCCCCCATACATTTCGCAGAAATACTGAGCGAAATCTTAAATATTTCTGATACAAGTGGAATCTCGAGTGTATTTAAGACAGTGTTTTCGGGAGCTTTAACCCCATTCAAAGCCATCCTGGGTATTTTTCCTGATTTTGTCCATTCCATCTTTGGCGGACTTCCTCTCCTTTTGGGACTAGTGGCAGGCATCCTATTTTTGATCCTGTTACTTCGCTATGGCAAACCACGTCACAGACAAGACACCAGCGACAATGGAAGAAACGATCCTAGCCATACGCTACAGGGACCGCATAACTAAAGTCCTTGGAATAGCCCGACTTAGAGACCTGAACATGACTTGGTTTCTTTCATTTAGACCAATGTGGCAAAGTTGTGTTATGCCTGTATTAAGGTGCTTGCTATGCGGCGAAGAATGCGTGTTGGACACCTGTCTGACACTACAATCGGATGTGCAAATGGACGCAGAGACTTTGTTGGGTCCGGTAACGGCTCATGCATTGTACTGTCCCCAGCGGCTACCAATCCTGATGAGGGCATTCGTGGAGACTTCACCACTACGATTGAAGAGTAGTGAAGTACAAGATGAAAGCAGCATCGATCAGGTACGACCTTCTGTCAGCTATGCTGATCGAAACATCAATGAAGGCAATCATGCTCATGAATGCATGTTAATAAATTTTTCCGAGTTAGTGGAACTTTCGCAGGAAGCAGTTGACAGTTTTTTTCGAAAGTCTCAACAATATGATGTTTTCACCAGAGCAGAAAGAATGACTTTGAGCAAACTAGCACACGGCGTTCCCTACACCCTGAATTTGGCCTTCAACTTTGAAAATAAGCAATAAAAAAATTTCTCACCAGTTTTTACGGAGAGCGGGACATTTTTTTTTCCTTCCATTTCCAAAAATATTTACGATTTTTTGGGACACTTATCTTCTGCTTAAAGTAAAACTATTCTTAGAGAACAAAATTTCTATTTTTAGCTACTCTAGAGACATTAGCTACCCTCTAGCATGTTCACAAGTATTTATGATTTTGTGATGAGATGGTCTCGAATTTTTTCTTCTGTATTAAGAGCCATTTCATGTGTAATTTCCGCATTTCGTTCATGCTGATTTCAAAATATGCGTATTAGATTTAGCATTATTATACTGCTTGAAGTGCATATAGTAACTATACTCATCTTTTCGTGTATTTCGCATTTCCAATTTTCAAAATGCATTTGATCGTATTTTGGGGTGGTTCGGTATACACATGCACTACTAGTTTTGTTTACTATGCCTAGATTTGTAAATATGGACATAGATTACGTGGAGTGGGTGTGATGTATTTACTATGGGTACTGTATCGATCCCCCTATTTCTGACCCTTGTCTGGTTAATAATTAACTAGCAGCCATTCAACTGCACATAAACCCATTATCTGATTAGCCATACAACGGCACAGAAACCCGTTATCTGATTAGGTCATAGCGCATGCCATCTCATTAGGCAAGCACTATTTCTCCAGCCCCCTAATAGGCATACGGAGTTCTCAAAACAAATCAAACCTACAGCGACCTGGGAAATCCCCACAGCCATTGTTTTGATTTAGCGGAGAACTTCAGTAAAGAATGTGCGAACGACCAGTTCGTATGACATCCTTATTGACGTATTTATGTCCATCCTTACGTCAATCTCAGCACCTTTCAGGTATAAATAATACCGACATTGCCTTAAGCAAACACACGAGGTGGTGACAAGATTGGAGCAGCGAGACTTGCCGAGAAGCCCAGCTGACAGCGAAGCCCACAGACGCTGCCCCTCCTTTCTGACGCGCTGAGAAAGAGACGCTGCCTTTTCTCCTGCCGAGAAATCCAGCTCCGGCGCTTCCAGCCACCCTTGCAGGCAGCTGGGATATCAAGCCCTGAGATAGAGATACCAGCCCTCCAGCCTTCTAAATCCCAGGTACTGAACTGAATAACCCCTTGCAGAGAATTCTTGAAGCAGACCCTTGGCAAAGCAAACTTAACTTAAACTGCTACTTATCTACTCCCGCCCACGTATTAGGCTTAGGTCAGGTACATTGGGGCAGGCATAGTTAGAAGCACCAGTTGAGTACGATTAGTCAATGTATATATGTATGTATCTATTTTATCCATTTTAAGTATCATATGGCTAAGAAACCATATCAATGCTTTTACAGTATTATTTTATAATTCTGTTATTACTGTATGCACTTTACTTAACTATAAGTATTGCAATAATAGCGATTCATTTCTCTTGTATGAGAAAAGAGACTGATCAATAAATAAAATCTTTTTATTGAACACGCCCGTCTCTTCCTTTTCTCTACAATCTGGTGAAACTAAGAATGCACTGAACTGACTGAGTAAAATAAGTTATCTTTTGTTTTCACACGACTCTAGAGATATACTCTTGATTAGGGGAGAGCAAAGTTGTCATGTTCTATGGTTGTCAGAAACTAAATCCCTTCTTGTCTATCCAGGGAGGTTAAACTCCTCCTTGTCTATTCGAGAAAGTTTCTAGTGAACTCTGAGCTAGCTGGCAAACACTAAACTTTAAGTCTAATATCATCAGTAGAAGACCTAGTTAACCTCTGTCCTACGTCTATACTATTGAAGATATTATTCCAATGCGCAGAGCCTATTGGGATAATAGGAACTACACTACAGCGTAAGCGCACCCGGAAGCACGCGAGCGCATACGATCACGCAACGTCCTGATGCGCTTACGCTATGCGCCCCCGGGCGCGCCCCGGGGCGCGTAGCGTAAGCGCGTCGGGTCATGTGATCTGAAAATAACACTTTTCATTGGTGCAGATCAGTTTTGGTTTCCAAATGATGAAAACTCGGATCATGTGACTTGAAAATAACACTTTTCATTGGTCCAGAACAGTTTTGTTTTCCAAATGATGAAAGCCCCCACCTTTTTTCCTCATTATGACTTTGTCCTTTGACTGAGGAAGACCTGTTTGGAGATCTGTCTCTAATCTTTTCTAAAATGGCTACAGTAGCAGCAGCAGCTGGAGCATCTGCACCACCACCACCACCACCACCAAGAGTACCACCACAACATCACTTTGGTGGTCAGGAAGAAGAAGAGGAGGAGGATGAGGAGGGGAGAAGGACATTCCTCCAAGAAGACAATACCCCACATAGGCCAAAGGAGCACATAGTATGGGAGTTTTTTTCTATTCCAGAGGGCAAAAAGAAAGTCAATGCACCAAAGGTGACTTGCTTAATCTGTGGCATGGAACTTTCAAGGGGGAACCCTAATAGGAAATATTCATTTGGTAATTACACCATGATTAGGCATATGCAGCGCAAGCATCCCAGGAACTATGCTGCTGCAGAGATGAGAGAAATGGCCAGTAACCTTTCCCAATCTTCATCCAGCACCTCCAAAAGAAAGCAACCCACTCCATCGGGACCAGACACAAGGGAGAAGATGCCAATCATCCAACCACGGTTTGGTGAATTCAGGGTCACTTGTATTTTTTGTGGTATGACCATCAGCTATGGTGAGCAGAGCGTAAAGCTCATCGTTCTTGCTGGTGACAACCACAATTGCCCCAAAAAAACGTAATTTTTTCCTGATTTTTTTTTTGCTCCAGTTGAGCCGTTTACAATTCCCTGTTTTTTGTTTCTCCCCATAAAAAATACATTTTTTTTAAAAGTGTTCAGAAAAGCCAAAAAAAGTAAAAAATGTTCAAAAAACAATAAAAAAAATATAAAACAACAAAAAGAATAAAAAAACAGTTCTTTTTAGAACTACCTTTAATTTATAAAAATAAACCTATATTTTTAAAGAATCTCTGTCATTCTTTTTTCCTTAGGGTACGCGTACCGGTACGTGCACCGGGGCGCTCCGGGGCGCGCACCCAAAAATAAATAAAGAAAGAAAGAAAGAAAGACTGAGCATGAGGGAAGAACACAGAGAGAGTAATGTTAATAGAAAAAGAGCTAGAGGGAGCAACACAGAGGGATTGTTTATTACATAGTAAAAAACAGAGAAGGTGTAGTAGGGTGTAAGTGAGAAAAGGAAAATGAATAAGGGAGCGAAAGAAGGGAAGAGAGAAAAAGAAGACTAAAGTAGAGGTACTGGTAGAATGTGAGTGGGTGTTGAAAGTAAAAGGAAGGACATTAAAGAATGGGGAATGAGGGGTAGTGACGGAACCGGAATAAATGAACAACGGTGAGGGAGGGTGAGAAAAGAGCAGTGAGTGTAAGTAAAGAGGGGTGAAAGAGGGTGGATAAAAGTGAATAAGGTTAAGACATGGGGAGTGACAGAGAGAAAAGAGAGAGAGAGTAAAGGAAGGAGTGACTGAAAGAGTCTGAGTGAAACAGGAAAGAAAGGTAAGTAAGGCAGTGTGGGTGACTTATAGGGAGTTAGTGGGTGTAGGTGGGGGTGTGGGTGTGTAAGGTGTGTGTGTGGGTGTGTGGAGTGATTGGGTGTGGGTGGAGGTGTGGGTGTGTGAGATATATGTGGGGGGTGTGTGCGTGTGGGGGGTATGTGTGTGGAGTGTGTGTGTGTGGGATGTGTGGGTGTGTGTGTGTGTGTGAGGAGTGTGTGTGTGGCTGTGTGTGTGTGAGGTGTGTGTGTGGTGTGTGTGTGGGGTGTATATCAGAGGTGTGTGTGTGTGTTGGGGGGAGGTGTGTGTGTAGGAGTGAAGTAAATGATTAAGGGAAAGAGAATGAGTGAGTGAGCAAAGGAAGGGAACAGAGGGTAAGGGAAGTAAAGAATGGGGACTGAAAGAAGTTGAATGTAGGAGGGGAAATAGAGAAAGGGGAGTAAACATGGAGAATATGAATAAGTGAGGGAAGCAGAGTAAAGAAACAGGACTGAGGTAGGTTGAGAAATTAGTAGTGAGGTTAAAGCAAAGGGTCATGACAAACTACATTTTTTTAGTCACACTTACCATATAATAAATGTAACTTTAATTACATTTTTTTACTACATTTTGTATCTGTAAAGAGAGAAGAAAAAATAAGTTATAATTAGTAAAATATGTATTTAAAATTAAAGATACAAATGAAGAAGTTAAAAATCATAACAGTGTATTTAGAAATAAAGTAAGGTAGAAGGACAAAAAGAGGGAAAAAGAAATAGAAGGAGAGCAAATTACTAAGAGTAAGGCATATAGATTCACTGACAGAAAGGAAGAGAAGAAGAGAAAAATGAACTGAAGGTAAGAAAGATACTAAAAGAATATGAGTTAGCAAAACTAAATCAGGAAACAGGAGTAAGTAAAAAGATAATGACTGAGAGGGAAAGGAGTCTAATAAAGGATGCATTTAGAAGGATGAGGAATGGAAGATAACTGAGAGTAAGTGAAGGAGAGTCATAGAGTGAAGGGATGAAGGGAGAGAGGATAATATAGAAGGATTGAGGGAAAAGGAGTGAGGAAGTTGGTAGACAGAGAGACTAAGGGAAGGACTGAGTGAAGTGGAGTACAATGAGTGAGGAAAGAAAAATGAGTAAGGGGGCAAAAGAAGGAAAGAGAGGAGAAGAGGACTAAAGCAGTGGTACTGAGAGAAAGTGATTCGGTGATGAAAGTAAAGAGAAGGACACTGAAAGATAGGAAATGAGGGGTAGTAATGAAACCGGACTAAATTAAATAGGTTGATGAACAATGAGAGAGGAGCAGTGAAGTTGTTGTAAGAGAAATGATAGAAGGTAGATAAACACAAGTGAACATAACACAAGGAGAGTGAGGGACTGAGGACATAGAGGTAGTGAACGGAAAATAGAGAGAAGAGGTCAAAAGAAAGGAGGAAACAAAGATAAGCGAGGGAGAGTGGATGATTTATAGTGATAGAGTGCGACAATACTGGTGAGTGAGTAAAGAGGAATTACTAAAAGAGCAAAGGAGGAAAACACGGAAAAGGAAAGTAAAGCAGACAGACTGAAAGCTGAATAGTTATGCAAGGGAGAGAGGGGATGCAGACAGTTGAAATGAGAATGAGGGGTTGTGAAAGAAGTGGAGTAAAAGAACGGGGTTGAAAGAGAGTGAAAGAAAGACATTATAAGTGAGTAAAAAGAGCTGAAAGAGGGTGGAAAAAGGAAAGTGAGTGTGAGACAATGGGAATATAATTTAAATTACAGAATACAAACTATAGATTAACTTGTACAACATGTTACATAGTTTATTTTAGCTGTCCTCAGAATATATTGAATTTCACTTAAAAAAGTGAGTTCAAACTACTCATATGACAGCGGGGGAAAAAAAACACAATCAAAAAGATTGTTTTTTTAAAAAAAACATCTAAACTTAAAAATAACAAATGTACACTAATCTTTGATTCACTTACTTTTCCTTTAGGCCAAATAGTATATAATGAAGGTCCTTTTCGTTGGAAAGTACTCTGCTGTTCTCTAAAAATTCCATTTCATCGACTTTCTAGAAGAAAACCTCGAAGAACATCTGAAATATTTTCATTATTTTCATATACTCCTTCTGTTCAGTCATAACTCTTTGCTCATTCCTTCACCATTCCTTAAGGCCAAATAGTGTCAGATGTATCAGTATATTTTCAAATTAATTAAAACAAACTCTAAAATTACAGTTTTTCCGACGTTCTGAAAGAAAGGCTCAAACAACATTTTCACAATATTTAAATTTTCGTAATTCCATCTCTGACTCACTCATGTTCATCATTTTCTCATTTTCTATAATACTGATATCACTTACTATGAGATCCACTTACAGTACCTATATGACAACTCAATTTTTTATATTATCTTGATCACTTTTACTCAGAATATAATTTTAAACAGCAAAGTAACCTTTATTAACTGCTCCCGTCTTCATAGGCCAATTACCTTTACTTAAATTTTGGTTCTAAAAACACTAGATATGAATTTTTTAAGTCAAAAGGCAAACGTTGTTTGAAAGTCAAATGAGTGTCATTACAAAGGGTCCAACCTTTGCAACTTTTTAAATAGCATGTGTAATGCCCTGATGTTGTTGAAGGACCGTCATGATAAATAATAGCTACAGTTGCAAAGGTTCTTCCTGAAATTGATAACTGAGAAGCCACAACATTTTTTATAGAAGTTGACAATTTACTTCCATCAGGTCTACATCGTTAGAACATTAAAATCACATATTTACCATAAGTTTGTAAAAATAATGTGGAAAGCATTGCAGACTTACATTGGATACACACCATATTGTGATCAGCTGCTTTAACTAGATTATTAAAAGGCACTGATTTGCAGTCTGGTAAACTCAAATATATAAATCTTTCAGTGTCTATTCTAGTACTACTTGATAAACTACAGTTGTCGCAGTCATGCTGCCATTGATAAGAAAGGCTAAAAAGATTTTTTATATCTACTCCTTCATCTTCCAATACATCAAACATATACATAAAAAATTCCTGACAATCCTGCTGAATAATCTGTGAAAATTGATTTTGACCAGAACATATGTCTAGAAGATTTCTAATTTCTGAAACACTTTCTATTTTTGCTCTATCATTGCTACATTTCTCAAACACAGAATTCAATAAACAGCAGAATGTTTGATCCCGATTTTCAACAATCTGTTCTTGTAAATTTTGAAGAAAAAAAACAACATTAACCACTACATTAGCATAGCAGTTGACACCAGAACTGTTTTCAAACTGAAATCCAACAACATCTTCAACAGAATCCTTTTTCTTTCTGCTTACAATTACAGTTTCATCTACTTTTTGTCTTTTTGCTAGTACCTCACTGCAATTATTCTCATTTCTTCTTTTTCGGCCTACCACACGTTTTTCAAACAGAGGATATTGAGGCAAATGTGGAGCATACTCTCTTCTTAACCTATTGTATTCTTTAACACAATCTAGATCAGCACAAATCTTTGTTTCATCACACTCAATCAAGTACAATCCTGATAAAGTTCTGACTCGTGATAATGCCACGTATGCCATACCCTCTTTAAACACAGAACTTCCAATGTTCACCAAAGCACTATCTACACTTAAACCTTGAGATTTATGAATTGTCACTGCATATGCCAAACAAACAGGAAACTGTTTTCGGCGAACATATAAGTCTTTCACAAGCAAAAATCTAGCTGAACAACGACAAATTTGTTCTATTTCGTCAATGCCATCAAATTTAATTTTTGAAATTTCAATTATTATTATTATTATTATTATTATTGGGACATTTATTGAGCGCTGCGCTTACGCACACCGGCGTGTCCACGCGCTGAGAGTGGGAGTAGACAGATGACAGGGAGCAAAGACATCACGGGCCCTTATTTGATATAAAGATAGGTTTTTAATTTTGCCCGGAATCTGGCCTCATCTAGTTCCAGACGCAGGTCCGTTGGCAGTTTGTTCCAGTAAGTTGCCGCCAAATATCTGAAAGACCTGCCTCCCATGCGGGCCTTCTTGATTCTTGGGGTCCTCAGTAAGCCACCCCCTGTTGATCTAAGTGCCCGTGTTGGTATGTAGGCTTCGATCAAATTCGTCAGGGGGACGGGTGCCCTGCCATTCAAAATACGGTGACAGGTACATAGGGCTTTATACTCCACTCTTCTCCTTACAGGGAGCCAGTGTAGCTGCTGGAGGGCCGCCTTAGAGTGCGCCCTTTTTGGCAGTCTGAGTATCAGCCGTGCAGCCGCATTCTGCAGCACTTGCAGCCGGGCCATGCTTTTTTCTGGCGCTCCCAGGTACAGCAGGTTCCCATAGTCCGCCCGAGCTGTTACCAGGGCATGAACCAGGGTTTGACGTGCTTCCAGCGGGAGTAAGTCCAGGACCTTTCTCAGCTTCTTCAGAATCCCGAAGCAGACTCCCACCACCCGATTAATCTGGGGGCCAAAGGTGAGCCCTACGTCAAACCATACCCCCAAATTGCGCGCCTCTAGGCACGGGGTAGGGGTGGGGCCAAGGCAGGAGGGCCACCATGCCGGCGACCAGGCAGACTGGGCTCTCCCTACCACCAGCACCTCTGTCTTGCTGCCGTTCAGCTTCAAGCAATTGTTGGCCATCCATTCGGCAAGATCTTTCATACACGAACGGAAGCCATCGGCAGCAAGACAGGGCGCCTGCGACAGGGAGATTACCAGCTGCGTGTCGTCGGCATAAGAGACTAGTTGGAGGCCATGACTCTCCACGATCGATGCAACAGGCGCGACGTACAAATTAAAAAGGGTAGGGCTCAAGGACGAGCCCTGCAGCACGCCTTGGCCCAAAGGCACCCCCCTAGAATAGCAGTCTCCCTGCCTGACTTGAAAACTTCTCTCATTGAGGAAGTCTTGGATCCATCTCAGCGCGGTGCCAGAGATGCCACCTCTGTTCAGACACTGTAGCAAGATGTTGTGTGCTACAGTGTCGAACGCCGCGCTGAGGTCCAACAAGATCAGAGCCATAGTTTGGCCTGCATCCACGCCCTCTCTCAGATGTTCCGTTGCCATGAGGAGGGCGGACTCAGTGGAATGACGTGGCCTGAAACCAAACTGCGTCGCATGGAGCAGTCCCCTTTCCTCTACGTGCTTCATAATTTGGATATTAACCACCTTTTCCGCCACTTTTGACAGAAAAGGCAGGAGGGAGATGGGCCTCAGATTTTCTAATACCTCGAAGCCTAAATGTGGTTTCTTCCTGAGCGGGAGCACCACCGCCTGTTTCCATCCGACCGGCAGCTTCCCTGACCCGAAAGATACACCGAGGATATGCCTTATATAAGGCTCCAGGACTACCAGACTGTCTGCCAAGCGTTTAGGCGACACCGGGTCCCACGGGGAACCTGTTTTTACAGAGCGGCACACCACTAATAATTCCTCAGGAGGAGGGGTGCAAAAGCGTGTAATATGCCCTGCCGTCTCTGTGTGCCCTATTGCTTCCTCTAGGTCCAGCCCTATAGGCCGAATAGGGAAAGTTGAATAAATCTTCTCTACTTTAGCGGAGAAGTAGTTTGCAATTCGGTCACAAGACTCCGTAGAGCAGCTCTCCGGCTCTGTAGATGCCTGCACCGACGTCAAGGATTTATAGATGCCAAAAAGTTCCTTGGCAGAGTTTTCCGCCCCCTGAATTTGTTCCGCAAAATAGGCTGCCTTAGACTTTTTTATCAGCCTGTGGTGAATGCGCCTTTTTTCCAGAAATAGATCCCTGGCCTGGTTGTCATAAGACACCCTCCAGACTTTTTCTGCCCGCCTACAGTCTGCCTTTGTCAGTCTCAACTCAGCACTGAACCAAGGAGCTGAGCGATCTTTCCGGGCGCCTGTAGTAGTAGGGCGGCAGAGTGGGGCTGTCTGGTCAAGCGCTGCCGTAATGCGCTGATTCAGATTGAGGACAGCTGTTTCTATGTCCTCACCCCCTGGCAAACCGTCCCTAGTTAGGGCTTGGTTAAAAGCTGCCACCGAGAATTTGGCCCACTTCCTCCTAAGATAGTTAGCGGGTACCTGGCTGGTTTTGTTGGAGTTTCTACTCTGTATGGAGAATGCCACCAGGAAGTGGTCGGTCCAGGGAAAGGGTTCAACACCTGACACTTCCACACCTTCCCAATTAGCATAGACCGGGTCCAGGAGGTGTCCCAGTCGATGCGTAGGCGACTTAAGTTTCAGGTCCAGTTGCAGGGCAAGCATGTCCCGACCAAAATCCTCAACCCCGATAGCCTCAGGGCAGTTGAGGTGCAGGTTGAGATCTCCTAAAAGGAGAAATTTATCCCTGCGCAGGGTCGCCTCCATGAGGCTTTCTAACAGGCTCTCCCTAAACTTAGTGCAGGCCCCTGGGGGCCGATATACCAGACATCCATTAAGCGTCATGGCCCCATTAATTTTAATCGAGAAGAGACCCGCCTCACTCTCCATGATCGGCGTGCGTTCTAAGCAGCAACCCAAAGTGTCCTTAAAGATAATCGCAATCCCCCCTCCCACCCCCTCAGGCCTATCTTGCCTGACCCAGGAGTAATTCTCCGGTGTAGCTTCAATAATGTCAGAGTCGGAAAACTGATCTAACCACGTTTCAGTTAGAAACAGTAAATCAAGTTTTTTTTCCGTAATCAGCTCGAACACATCGAGCCTGTGTTTACGTAACGACCTGACATTCAGGAGGCCGCAGGACAGTGCCTGCTCCGTAGTGTCCCGCGGCATAGTAGTCATGCGAAAGCTGCAATGAGGGCATACCCTGTCGCTGCTCATCATCCCGTGCATACAGGAGGAGGCAGTGTGGGGGCGGAAACCAAGTAGTTGTTCCCTAGTCCAGTAGATCTTTCGACCAGGGGTAGTAGCCCTAGGCCGCAGTCGGCCGCGGACGGGCGCAGACGGGCTTAACTCTGGCGCGACTCCGGCGCGCCACCGACGCGCCCGCTGCGCTCGTCCGCATCTCTATTTTTGTAATTCACAAAACCAACAACATGACCCATTGCTCCATTTACCAGACCTCTTTCAACATTTAAATTCCTTCTCAAAATGATACGACAATTTAAACACACATTCAGAGTCTTTTAAAAACCAGCAGTTTTAGATATAGTCTTCTCTAATGAATCCAATTTTGATTTCAAATTTTCTGACAAAATAATTGTTGCTCCCATATGCTCTATTTTATCTACAGCTTCCAGTTTCACTATCTCTTCATTTTCTAACTTTAACATTTTGTTGTTGAACATGGAACATTCTTTCAGAGTAGGCATCAAACATATGCCAGATTTCTTCTCGTTAATTTTCTTTAAAATATTCTCTGGAAGAATGTTTTCATTTGGGTACAAATTTGAAATTAATCGTCCATGTAAAGCTTCTTTCCCATGCTGACTTACTTTTCCGATTCTTACATCTTGTAGAATATTTTTATAATCTTCATCCTTTGCCTGCCGCATATTTTGGAGTAGTTCTGCATATTTTAAATTTAACCATATATTAACGTTTAAAATGCTTCCTAGGCACTTCCTGGTATCTTCATGCGTGACCATTTTAAACACTGGTTGTCCTTTCACTGGAGTCAACTGCAGTAGATCTCCAAAAACAATAGTGTTTTCCTCCGAATAACACATCATACTCTGTTCTAAGAATTTCTTGCATTCTCAAATGCACAAAAGCAAGCATTAGATTTGAGACCGTGCTTACTTCATCAATGATAAGAAGTTTCATTTTCTTCAGGACTCTGGAAACTTCGGAACACGCATCTCCAGATAGCTTGTGGTATTGCAATTTGTTATCGTGCTCTACTGGCAGCATCAGTAAACGATGTAAAGTAATCCCTTTAATATTATGTGCTGCCAGCCCAGTTGGAGCGGTAACAACACAAGACAGCGGTGATTCAGTCCTTTTCTGCAGATAAGTTGCAATTGCTTTAATCAGAAAACTTTTTCCAGTTCCCGCTTCTCCACTCACGTACAGTTGGAAAGGCTTAAATGATATACATGAGCACTCTTTCTTCTCATGACTGAATCCATGTTCAACCTGTTCTGTGACTTCGTCATATATCTGTTTCTGCTCAAGGTTTAATTGTTTCACCAAATCTTCTAAATTAATTACATCCTCTTGAGCTTGCTCCATAGCTCTTTCCACCTCATCCATGGCAGTGGCAGCTTCATTTTGGATAATTGGTCCTCCTAGTGGATCCTGACTCAATGAAGCAGAACTCTGACTGTCTTGAGAACTGTCTCTCGCAATCTCTGCAGCAATTGTTGCTTCTTGCTCTATTTCTTCATTCAACATTTGCAGATAATTTGGAAAAACAGGACATTCTATGGTATCCTTCGTTGCCTTAAAAGAGCCTTCGTAACAGAGAAAATCTCCAAGTAGTTCCTCTTCTGTTCGCCATGGTTTAAACAGTTTCAAAAGAGCCAAATAGTAAAATTCTCTTTTGTCTGGATTTTCACAACTCAATTTTCGATGATTAATCAAATGACCTTTTCTCTGTTTCACTAGACATCCTTCACATCCAATGACAGCATATATTCCATTATTGATATCTTCTCTGATGTTCCTCTTATAAATATATCTTTGCAGAACTTCATAGAGACAAGCGTTCTCAAGATAAGGACTTCTATATGGATAGTATGTATCCAACATGTTTGTCTTCAAAATATCTGTACTTTCTGGTTCTTTCTCCTCCAAATACTCTATTTCCTGTACAGATTTCAAAACTCGGTTTTGTGTTGCAGCAAGACCTAGGCTCACCCAAATGATGGTTCTAGATTTGGCATATAGACTTGCTTATGACAATCGATCGGAACATTCATAAGCTCCAATTTCTCGATGTGACAACATCTTTAGACTGTAACTGTATAATTTCTTGCTTATACTCTTTTCATGTGAAATGTCCTCCCACATTTCCTTCAGTTCTGTCTTTTCTTTTATTGTGATGTAAGACGTCACATATCAAGCCACAGCAATAGAGTTGTCAGCAACGAATTGAATATCCATGTTAGCATTCCACATGGACAAAATCACTGGGTTGTAGTCGTTGATGTACTTGGACTCTTCGTTTCTTTTTAAATTGTATGTATTTTTGGGTGATTTCCTCGTCACAGTATGTCGCAGAGAAGACATCAAATTATTTATTCTTCCTTTAGGAATCACTGCTCGTGGAAAACCAAAACGACATTTTGTGTAGAACTTGTCCTTGTTTCTGAATTTTCGACGACAGTACTTTCCACAACGATGGGATTGAAAGCGTAAAACTTGTTGCCTTAAACTGTTTTCTTCAGTAGTTTTCGGAACAGCACATGTTGAATACTCTTCAATGAAGCTCATCACTGTCTCATCCGAATCTGTTCCAAATTTGGGTGCATCTTTAATCCACCACAACATATGTATGTGAGGAGCACCTCTCGCTTGGTACTCCTTTTTCCAAAAGAAATCCAAAACCACTCCAAGGGGAGGATTTTTTTTGTTGGTAATGAAAGACATCATAGCTTCAAATCTATGATTAAAATATCTGCATACATTCACTGGATCCAAAGAACACAGTTCTCCAGGTGTTTTGAATTCTATATTTTGTATATTTGCATTTGCCTCGCGTATAAATTGAAGTAAGTCGTCCCATGTATACTCGGCACAGCTAAGAGTGAGGAATCATGTAGGAGTTCCTAAGTTTCTTAGCATACATTTCAATTCCCCATGACGACGGTACCAATACTCGTTTGTACCACGCTGACATGCCATGAGATTGATTAGATGAGATTCCAAAATATTATTTTGCAGATTAACTTTCTCCATAAAGTCCCTCGCCGAAACATTTTGGAGATGTGCTCCACTTTTCAGTATATGGTTTACTGCATAAGAAAGCCCAGACAAGTCACTTTCATACAGTAGATGAAACAAATATGGGATGCATTGACGAAACCTTGGATCTTCAGCATATAATCTTAAAGTCCGGTATTCAGATGCTGGAATTTGAAGTGGTCGATCGTCATATCGTCCACCTCGACCTGTTGCAAATAGCTGTGGAAAACAACGAGCTTCCAAACTTTCTTCCCATACACTAATGGGACTTCCTTTTGCTGATTTCATTTGAAACAAGTCAATTGCATTCCCCATTACTTCTTTGGAATGCAAAGGATGAACAGTATAATGTTCATATATTTCTTCACTTCTATACACATCAACTTTTTCAATTTGGCCAGCTGAACAATCACTGTCTTCATCTGCAGCTGTTTCCTCTGCTCCAACACATACATGTTTGTAGTACTGATTGTTTTTGACCAAATACAACGTTGCCTTTTTGACTTTCCTAACATCCACTAAATCTTGCCAGATTTTCTTACTCTTTGTCGGAACCCCATTAACTAGAATAACCAGAGGTTCCTCTTCCACTTTCTCTACACCAATTGTATCAATATTTTTCTTGAAATCTAGAGGCAGATAAACAACTCTTCCCTTTAATCCTCTCTGTAAATCCGAAGGAGGCAATTTCCCTATCTTAGGCTCCATGCGAACAATAGCCTGAAAAGGATGGACACATTGAATCAAAATAGATTCATTTGTATTTAAATCCATCAATTCAGGAGGAATGTCTACCAACTCAAGATTATTATGAACAGCTCTAGCAGGCATTCTGTTTTCATTTAATTTATTATAACAATATTTACAAATACGCTGATCAGAACTCAAATCAAAAGACTTCTCCACCAACAAAAAAGTTGCAAAATTCTTCCATTCAGTATTATTTTCCATTTCACTTTCTGCATATAAATCAACTAACCTAGTCTGAATCTTATAATGAGTCAGTCGACAACACACACAAGTAAAATTAGGCCTTTCACTTGATTTCACCTTAAACTTGGTAATTTCCTGGTCAAACTTTTCTGTACTTAAAATCTGTACATTGTCTTCCACATTGCCTTCTATTACTGTGTCAATGTCTACACTGTCCTCTTTTTCACCAAAGTAACAAATCTCAATATCTTCACAAATCTTCTTCACATCTAATTCAGTTCCATGTAAAAGAGCACTGTTTAACTGTTTAAGCTTAAGTGCTGGACTTTTTGCATAAAACAACATTCTCACTAATTTCCTCATTTTGTTATGATGCACTGCTAACATCCTAAAATGATGAAAAACACTCTGACAGACTTTTCTAGAAAGACAAGCCAGTGAATGCCCTTGCAAACCTGTGTTTTCTCTCACTCTGCAAGGATCTATCAGCCTGATTCATGTACGGGCCGTTTTGCGTGGCCCTAATAGCGAATCATAGCGACTCGCTATTGAGGACACGCAAAACGGCATTCATGTAGGAATTGCTAAATAAATAGCGATTCCTACATGATCTCTATTTGCGAGTAGAAAATTGCTACTCACAAAAAAAGGTATAACTCCCCATTCATTCCTATGGGCCAAAAGGCCCATAGGAATGAATGGGGAGTATCCCTCATTTGCGAGTAGCAATTTGCTACTCGCAAATCAGATAGCGATTTTAAGGGTGCCAGGGGTGTCCAAAGGACACCCTGTAGCACCCCTAAAATGCACATTTGAACAGGTGTTGCGCACACACATGTCCAAAGGACATGTGTGTGTGCAACATGCAACTTAGAAAAATGCTTTTAAAAGCATTTTCTGAGTTTTTGCTATTTACCGAGAGGTCTGACCTCTCGGTAAATAGCGGCCCAAAAGTGCAAAATCGCAATTTTTTTTTGTGTCATGAATAGCATTTGAGGAATCTCTATTAGAGATTCCTTAAATGCCATTCCTCGCAAATATGCGAATTCTTACATAGCGATTTTTGCATTTGGGATTGTGAATACCAAATGCAAAAATCGCACTCGCAAAGGGCCAGATTCTCAGAATCTGGCCCTTTTGCGAGCGCTTTTGGCTACATGAATCAGGCTGTATGTCTTGCAACATCTTCATTTTCTGTTTTAGAGTTTTCTTACTATATCTACGTAAGAAATTACAAAACAAATCGATTGATTCCTGTCGCACACTACAAATACTACTACACTTCCAAGTGTACACTGGACCCTTAGTACGTCTCCCTAAAACTTCATCAGTTAACACCTCTTCTGGTTCTCTAGGCACAAGTTTCTCTTTTTCAATCGGACAACCGTCTTTCACCTCATATGCTTGACCACTGGTGTCAACTGCATGCACTAGATCATTCTCCTGAAAGTAACTCTCATTAAAAAATGGCTCACAACTTGAACTGTGCATCCATTCTCCAGAAAAAACTTTACAAAAATTAGTCCGATTAATTACTCTTTTCCATTTACTGTTTGATTTGAAAACATCAATTGTCTTGTTAAGTTTCCTAATTCTATTGATTATTAAAATAAATAATTTTTTCTTAACTTCAAAAGCATGATCAACAATCTTCTCTAAACTTTTCTTTTTCTTATAAAAAGCAGATCTCTGTTTACCTTTTTTAATATTTTTTAACAAATTTAAAACCACCCTATTGCGAAACATTCGTTTACGAATGTCCCTAAATTGATTTTGCCTTCTATTCCTATACATATTATTGTCTCCTGCTGCAGTAGTAACATTTTTTCGGAATCTCTCCTTCCTCTTCAAATTTGCTCTCTCCTTCTCTTATTCTACATTCTGTCCAACATTTTTGTTTGATTTACATATGTTCCGTAAGAAAAACTTAGTTGTCTTACCAGGAGCTTTTTTCCTGTTTTTTGAAGTATTTGTTGTAGGAGACTGCTTTAATTCCGTTGCTGTTTTTGATTTTTTTCCGCTTAGAATCTTTTCGTCTCCTTTCCCTTGAGGGCATATTTCCTTACTATTGAAATCTTGATTTAAATCTGTGGAAAACAAAAAAAAAACATTATAGACCACTATTACCAAACAACAAAACATGGACAATAAGCAAACAATATAAACACTATAATACTTCTACATATGACCTTATCTCTGTTTTTTAAATATAATTCTAAAAAAATATTTCGGGCACATGAATTACTTTTACATTATTGACAAGGATTAGATAGTATCTGCATGTTTAAAAATATATATTTGCACATTTCACAATCATATCACCTGTGTTTCCTCAGATTAGTAAGCAGATTGTACACATGAGGTAAGGACTGTCCTGGGGAGCATAGGTGGTGAGGCCGGTGTCTAAGAGTGCACTGGACTGCACTTCATGAAGCCTATCCCCCACTACACACTTAGACACAGCCCTCACCTCCTTTCCACCCCTGGACAGACCTCTCTTCCACTACACTCCTCAACACAGGCATCACATCCTATGCACCCCTGGACAATCCTCACCTTAACTGCAACCCAGAATAGACCTCAACTCATCTGCACCATTAGACAGGCCTCAGTTCATTTACACCCCTGAACACGCCTCATCTCATCTGCACCCTGTTACCATCAATTATACTCAATGTATTGAGGCCTGTCGAAGGGCCACAGATTAGATAATGTTTGTCTAAGGGTTAGAGGGGGTAAGTCCTCTCAATTGCACTCATGGACACAGGCCTCAACTCCTTTGCGCCCCTGGACATGCCTCACCTCATCTGCACAATCCACTTCCTATTTTGAGGAAACACAGGTAACATACATTTCCTCTCTCTTGCAAACATTCCTACCAAGCATTACCATACAAATGACACAAACCAACAGCAAACAAGCTCAGTCTGCTTCCTAATCTGAGGTAACAGAGGTGACATGATTGTGAAAGGTTCAAATATTTCTTTGTAATCATGCACACACTATTTATTCCTTCTCAAAAATGTAAAAGCCATTCATTTGCCCCAAAATCGTTTTTTGAATAACATTTTAGAAACAGAGCACAGGTCCTATGTACAAGCATTCAACTTCACTACTGAAACCTCACTATTTCACAAAATAAAAATCCTCTCTCTTGCAAATGTAGATACCAAGCATTATCAAAAAGCATGACACAAACCAACAGCAAAGAAGCTCAGAGCCTCATTTATGAGGCCCTGCGTCAGTTTTGCGCTTGTGATGCGTCACTTTTTGTGCCGCATCGGCAGCATAAAACATGTGCCTTGTTGCGCCATATTTAAAAAATGACACATCTAGGTAGATGCGTCACTCTTTAAACCCCTGCGCCACATTATACCTGCGTCAGGTATAATGTATGCAGAGGGGGCGTTCCCCCGTAAAAAACCTCGTAATAGTGACGCAGTGAAATCTATGAGATTTCACTGCGTCACTTTTAGGACGCTGTTATGTCAAAATCTTGTACCTGCCTCACAGCAGGTGTAAGACTGACGCAAACACTTTCACATGGGGCTTTCCCCATTTGAAAAGACGCATTGCTGGAGTTGCATCACTTTTGTGACACACTCCAGCAATGCGTCACTTTTGCGCTTACAAATACGTCAGAAATACTGACTTATCTGTAACTCCTTGCGACATGATGCATCATACATTAAATATGACGCATCATTGGTGTCACAAAGAGTGCGCAGTGAAAACTGACGCATTGCTGTTTTCATAAATAAGGCCCTCAGTGTTCTTCCTAATCTGAGGTAACACAGGTGGCTGTGAAAGGTTCAAATATTTTTATGTAATCATGCACACACTATTTATTCCTTCTCAAAAATATAAAAGCCATTGATTTGCCCCAAAATCGTATTTTGAATAACATTTTAGAAACAGAGCACAGGTCCTATGTACAAGCATTCCATTTCAGTACTGAAAACTCACTATTTTACACAATACATTTCCTCTCCATTGCAAACCTTCCTACCAAGCATTACCCAAAAAATGACACAACCCAACAGCAAAGAAGCTCAGTCTGCTTCCTAATCTGAGGTAACACAGGTGACATGATTGTAAAAGGTTCAAATATTTTTATTTAATCATGCACACACTATTTATTCCTTCTCAAAAATGGAAAAGCATTGATTTGCCCCAAAATCGTTTTTTGAATAACATTTTAGAAACACAGCGCAGGTCCTATGTACAAGAATTCCATTTCAGTTCTGAAAACTCACTATTTTACAAAATACATTTCCTCTATCTTGCAAATATTGATACCATGCATTTTCAAAAAACATCACACAAACCAACAGCAAAGAAACTCAATGTGCTTCCTAATCTGAACTCTCTATCTATTTTGAATGAATCATAACTCACCTTTACAAATGCTTTGGGAGATTGAGAACAGTGTCAGATAAACACACCAATATTTCTTTAGCAGAGCAAAAGGTATGTACTCCAGGCACTGCAACCATGAATGGCACAGAAAATCTCTAATTCTACACACATATCCCTCATGTTAACCAATTAAAACTCTTCCCTCTCTATTTTCAAACCAACACCCTTCCGCCCTCAGCCCTTTCTGCCTGTTACCATAGCAACTCCCTCCTCACTCACCTCTCAGGGTTAAACGTTTATTCTACAATGTTGCAATTGAACTTAGCAAGGATGTTTGACCTCTCAATACACCAGCTTATGAGGTGCAATCTTTATTTTAATGACTTTTTCTTAACCATTCAAATTACTTCTTTCACACAACAGAACCATGCACCCTAACTTTCAGTTTTCAACTATCTGAATCCACCAATCATTGCTTGTGATTCAAGAGCACTGAAACTCCACATTTTTTTGCAAACTCCTACTGTTCCAACTGCCATTTCATTCCTACACTTCATCTGACTGCACCAGAACCTCCTCTCACCATGTACTCTGTCTGGATTATTGGACATAGCTACAGTCACTGAGCTCAAAGGTATGCAGGTCTCAGAAATTTTCACAACCTTGATTTACCACATGTGCACATAAAATGGATTGGCCAAATAGGATTGAGATGTCATCAATTGATACCATTGGTGAAAACCTTTTACCATCTGCCACACCCTGACCTCATAATTTTGCACTGTGGTGGAAATGACCTAGGCACTTTGACTGGGGTAGGTCTGGAGATGGTTTTAAAGGACACCTTTGGGCAATTGATGACACTTTTTCCACAAACTGCCTTGGTATATTCCAATATATGCCAAAGACAGAAATGGAAGTGGTCCAACCAATTTTGTCCACAATTTGAGAAAGCACGGAAACATGTGAATAAATCTGTTTCTGCTTACATGAGAGACTATGGAATGGGTTCAATATACAACAATAACTTGCGTTACAACATGCAAGATATCTACAGAGAAGATGGTGTGCACTTCTCAGATGAGGGGAATAGAATATTCCTCCTGAATTTAAGACTTTGCATTGGAACCTACTTGTAGGTACCTAAATCAGCCACAGAACCCAAAAGCTCTTTTCAGGGCTACCCTACCTCTCATCACTCAAAATGAATACTTTACTCTAACTTGTTTCACTGTTTTTCACCAAAGTACGCTCCCCGGTACGCTTCCGGGTGCGCTCCCCGGTACACTTCCCGGTGCGCGTACCGGGCGCTTCCCCCGCGAAAATTTAAAATGTTATTATTTTTTTTAGCCTATATGGGCCTCCTAAGACCCCCTCAGAAAACCTAGGGGGTCAGGGGGTGTCTACCGTACCCCCTTTTACCCATTCCCAATGTTGTTTGTCCTCCATCTTGTGTCTCAATTCTTCCGAAACACAAGATGGAGGACGCCCGTTGCGCTGCCGGTACGCGTACCGGGGCGCGCACCGGTAAGCGCTCCCAAAAAAATGTAAAAGTTAATTTACATAAAAACCTCTGTAGAGATGTTCACCAAATATAGAATAGGCCATACTACATACCAGTCCCTACCATTTTCCCAAATTTGAAGGAATTCCATTGAGCCATTTGGCCTGTAGCCCTCTCTAAATATCCTGAGGTAAATTACATGACAAAAACACATCTGAAGTGTTAGAATTTACAGCCAATTAAAATGTTACTTTCAATTTCTAGTATTATTTCCTGACATTTGATTGGTTATGTACATGAATATAAATGAAAAAAGAGGGAAACACAGCCATTTTGACTACAACTACCTGAGGTACATCTTGAAAGGATTTTCACATTTTTTCTTCTTCACCTCTCTCAAAAGTAAGTTGTTAATTTGTAAGGAGCACTTTAAATTAATTAGTAAAAACGTTTTCTGATAGTTATTTATTGTCCCTCTGTTATAGTTATAGCTTGAGATACGCTTCTCTATTATATTTATGGATTAGGTTAGGCTTCTCTAGTATGATTATGATTTTAATTAGTCTTCATCACATGCACTTTTTAATAGTTCTACTTCCTGCCTGATACCATACACTGCCCAAAGATAACTTTACTGTTAAAAACTCAGAAGTACCTGTCTGAACTTAAACCTAACAGTGCCCTATCTCTACTGATATATTTATTTTTTATTAAATTTACAGCAACAAAATGGAAGGAGAACAAAAGAAATGTAATATTTCATTCGAAATTGATCTCGAGAACAACCAGAGGAAGAGATTAATGATTTGGACTTTTTGGATCAGTCTCTTGATGAAGAGTTTCTTAAATATGTGGAAGAAATGGAATCATGTAATCCAAATGAGGACATTCCTGACGAAATAATGTTGGCAGTGTTATTAAATTTTGAAAAATCAGAGCAATAAATTTGTATTTAATAATTAAAAATTGTTCCAGACATTATTCTTTTTTATATGTAATTCATGAAATAGTACCACAATGAATATAATATAATGTGAGACTTATAGTATACTGTGCAACTTTTTTATGTTACATAGTAATTTTCCTCATAGTTACTTCCTTTCTCCCACTATATTATCTCCAATGTGTATTTGACATCTCTTTTTCATCTCCTGCCTCAATGTTGTTTCTACTTTCCTGACAAACTATGGTATGGATTCCATATACCACAATAACTTCTGTAACAACATGCAAATTATCTACAGAGGAGACAATCTACATTGAATTTAAAACTCTGCATTTGTACCTACATTCTGGTACTTATATCACCCACACAACACAACAACTCTATGCAGAGCTACCCTACCTCTAAGCACTTTAAATTATTATTTTACTGTTTCACTGGGTTTTCCTCATGGTAGGCTCCCCGGTACGTGTGTGTGGGGGGGGTGAGGTGTGTGTGGGGGATGTGTGGGGTGTGTCTGTGAGGTGAATGTGTGTGTGTGTGCGTGGGAGGGGTGAGGTGTGTGTGTGGGTGTAGGTGTGTGGGGTGTGTGAGTGTGGGTGGGGGGGTGGGTGTGTAAGGTGTGGGTGTGTGGGGTGTTTCGGTGTGGGTGGAGTTGTGGGTGTGTGAGGTGTGTGTGGGGGGTGTGTGGGTGTGGGGGGTATGTGTGTGGGATGTGTGTGTGTGTGTGGGATGTGCTTGTGAGGTGTGTGTGTGTGGGGGGAGGTGTGTGTGGGATGTGTGGGGTGTGTCTGTGAGGTGTGTGTGTGTGTGTGGGGGGGGGGTGAGGTGTGTGTGTGAATGTGGGTGTGTGGGATGTGTGGGTGTGGGTGTGGATGTGTAAGGTGTCGGTGTGTGGGGTGTTTGGGTGTGGGTGGAGGTGTGGGTGTGTGAGGTGTGTGTGGGGAGTGTGTGGGTGTGGGGGTGTGGGGTTATGTGTGTGGGGTGTGTGTGTGTGTGTGAGATGTGTGGGTGTGTGTGTGTGAGGAGTGTGGGTGTGTGTGGGTGTGTGTGTGGGGTGTGTGCATGTGGGTGTGTGTGGGATGTACTTGTAGGTACCTAAATCAGCCACAGAACCCAAAAGCTCTTTTCAGAGCTACCCTACCTCTGATCACTCAAAATGATTATTTTACACTAATTTTTTTCACTATTTTTCACCAAAGTACGCTCTCCGGTACGCTCCCCGGTGCGCGTACCGGGCGCTCCCCCCGCGAAAATCGAAAAAAAATTAAAACATTTTTTTGTCCCGCGGGACCCTTTTATGGCCCCCACATCAAACCTAGGGGGTTAGGGGGGGGTCTACCCTGCCCCCTTTTGGTTATTTCTCCCTTTGTTTTTGCCACCTCTTGTGTCTCGATCCTACCGAGACACAAGATGGCGGCCGCTCCGGACTGTTTCGAATGTTGACAGACACCCGAGAGCCAATCAGCTTTCCGCGCGCGGACTCGCGGTGCGCGCCGGGAGCGCTCCCCGGTGCGCGCCTATAGATATATATATATTTTTGAACCTAAATTACTCAAAATCCACTGGATCACATATCTTGAGACATAGCAAAGGCACATCGGGCTACTAGTCCCTACAATTTTGCCAAGTTTCGTGGGAATCCATTCAGCCGTTCGGGCTAAAAGTGAGTCCAACCGCCCTATGGAAATTAACATGGGAAAAACATGTTTTGGGACCCCCCTTTTATCTCGGTTCCGCTTGACGAATCCCCCCCAAACTTTCAGGGAAGGAGCGGACCACCGGAAGGCAAATTTGAGGAAAATTACAGGCAGATCCCTCAATCTGCGCCAAAGTTATTCCCAATAGAATGTTGCGGATTTCCTATGGAAAACAATCCTAACTATAACTACCTACTGGCGACCGCCAGTAGGTAATTTTTATAAATATAACAAGACCAAAATGACAAAATCCAATAAGTAGAACTAAAGTCTTGAATTTTTAAAGAGTAAAACAAAAACAATGCTTAGAAGTCAATAGCGCTAAAAGGTTACTTTATGTCAGGCTAGACCTGGATAAATCCAAAGTTCAGGCCAATCGCAATGGAGTACGGTCGGATACAGTTCCAAACAGGTCCCACTGAAGTTTTACCTTCTCAAACTGAGCCCCGTTCGTGTGGTAGATGGTTGCCAGGAGCAAGTAGAGCATCCCTAGCGATTATCCTAAGGGTGCGTACAGTTGGCCGGGCATTGTGGATGGCAGAATGGGCCTTGTGGTCGCAGGTGATAACGCTTTCTGTTCAAGGAGACAATTTTGTGATGGCTTGCGCTGATCCTTCGAGCCAAAAGCACAGTCCAAATGTGAACAGGCCCGTGTGCGGTCACAAAAAGCTTGATTTCAGGGGCCTACAAACACCTTCCAAGAGACCACAACTGCAGAGGCAGCGCTTGGTATTCTGGGGCGAGTAGAAGATGTGTCCTGGATCTATAGGTGAGGAAAACAGCTGCAAAACCCACTTCTGAGGCCCATATATTGGAGGGGGCATCTCAGCCAAGGAAAGGACTCACAGAAGGCAGAGTCCAGCAGCACCAGCAAAATTGTAGGAAGCATGCTGCGTACCTGATACTTCAGAAAACAGAAGGCAAGCCAGTAAGCCCTTGGAGGTCACTTGGAGGGAAGGCAGACCCCAGCTCTCTTTCCAGCAGAGTCAGGGAGCAGCAGGCAGCAAGGCCACAATTAGAAAATCAGCCCTTTCCTAAAAGCAGTCCAGTTGAGTACCTTAAGCAGCTCAGCAGTATTTCTGACAGAGGTTCAGTTCAAGATCCAGAAGTGTCTGATTTCAGGTGGTCAGAGATTTAGAACCAGATGTACGACCCTAAATTGCATGCGCAAATGGGTTTGGGATCCTTTTGCGCATGCAAAATGGCCCTGTGCCATGTACAATTCCTATATAGCAAGTCGCAATTTATTTGCGGCTCACTATTTAGAAATTGCAAGTCGCTATTGGGAAGGGGCGTTCCCTTCGCAATAGCGTCCACAATTCAATGTATGAATGTTTTGTGACTGCAATTGTGGTTGCAAAACACTTGCAAATTACCACCCTCTTCAAGAGGGCGGTAATGCAGTCACAATTTGGAAGGGGTCCCCATGGGACCCCTTCCACTTTGTGACTGTCTCTATAAATATTTTTTAAGGGCAGGCAGTGGTCCCAGGGACCACTACCTGCCCTTAAAAAATTAAACAAAAACATATCATTTCTTTTTTTAAATGCATCCAGTTTTCCATAAAAGAAAACAGGCTGCATTAAAAAAACTGCTTTATTTAAAAGCAGTCCCAGACATGGTGGTCTGCTGAGCCCAGCAGGCCACCATACTTGGGAGGGCCTGTCATTCCCAATGGACTCGTAAATTGCGAGAGGCTCATTAATGATAATGAGCCTCGCAATTTGCAACCCCATTGGGAATTGCAAACAGTGTTGAACACACTGTTGTACATGGCATATTGAGCATTGTAAATTGCGACTTCCAAATGAGTCGCAATTTGCGAGGCACAATTTTGCACATCGTACATCTGGCCCCAAGTATTTATACCCAAAAAGGCCTTTGATTTAGGGGGTGACACCAAAGGAACTTTTTGAAGTATATGCAGATCCCTTTCAACACAGCCCTGTCTGCCAGGATAACCCTGGGGGGAAATCAGTGCCTTGTGTAAGGACAGGACAAAGCCTATTCAGATGTAAGTGTGAGCCACCTCTCCCCTTCCTGCCCAGGAAGGCTATTAGAATGTGGATGAATGCTGATGAGTGGTCAGTCACACTCAGCTCTTCCTGTGTTTGTGACTGTCTAGAGGGAATGCACAAAGTGTAGCTGTTACCCAGCCCAGACGTATACTTGAGACAGGCTGTCAGGCACAGAAAACATTAAGTACAGAGAAACATCCACTTTCTAAAAGTGGCATTTCTAAAATAGTCATGTTAAATCCCACTTTATCAGTAAGGAGGATTTATCATTACCATTCCAAACATACCAAACATGAATAAACTACTCCTCTCTGATCATGAAGTATAGCTAAAATGTGTATTAAGGAATTCCTAATGCTGAGAGGCAGGCTTCATAGTAGTGAAAAACAAAATAGGCTGTCTGTCACTACCAGGACATACAAGATATACAGGTACATATCCTACCTTTTAGTTACATGTCACCCTAACCTTAGGGTTACGTGGGGCCTATCCCAGGGGTGTTTTATATGCAATAAAAGAGGAGATTAAGGCTTGGGAAGTAGTTTTAAATGCCAAGTCAAAGTGGCAGTGAACTGCACACACAGGCACTGCAGTGGCAGGCCTGCGACAGATTTGAAAGGTCACTTCTCTTAGTGGCACAATCAGTGCCGCAGTCCACGAGTAGCTTTTGAATTACGGGCCCTGGATGTAGGGTATATCACTTTGCAAAGGACTTACCACTACCAGAAATATGCCAAGCAAGTATACACCGATGTCATCATGCTTAGGGGAGAATCGCATGCACTTTAGCAGTGGTTACAAGTGGTAAACGGCTCAGAGTCCAAAGGCAAACTAAAAGAATCAGCAAAATCAGAGGCAAAGGGCAAAAAGTTTGTGAAAAAACAAGTCTAAGGATGGTAAGATTAACCTACAGTAAGTTTTGTCTAATCCAGTTACCTGCATTGCCAGTGGCATCATAAAAAACATAGGGCCAGATTTTCAAAGGTTTCGCACAATGCAGCATAGGAACCAAAGTTGCTGTGCTGCGTTGAGTGAGAAGAGAGCAAGAAAGCACCATATCTACTAAGATACGGCATTATCCCTACTGCTGGCCCACAATCAGGATGCCTATCACTGTGCAGACACATTTGCCTCATTGAGCAAAGTTGTTTGCATCATGTCCTGCAAGGGGTTTGTACTGTAAGAGTACCCTTCCAGTAGAAAATACTTTGCTTTAAAACTTCTACAACTTCACTGTACAGTGCAGCCCACATGCAAAGTGGAAAAAATTAGAAGAAATATTAGTATTTCTCATTTTTACACCTACATCAAAGTGGTGTTGTTTTTAGTTGCACAATCCTGCCTAATATTGGGAGTTTTGCATCAGAAACCATGGATGGTTGCATGAGAATGCCCAGGTACCGCCTATAGAATGCCCCTTGACAGAGAGTAACAAAGAGTAGATCTTTGTGCTCCTTTGTGTTGCTTTGCTTTGGAATACCTTTCCAGGGCAACATTTTTAATCCAATAATGACATTGATATCCAAAAGCACATTTACTTTTGTTAGGCAAATTCAGTGCAAATTGTGAGTATTATTTGGGCACTGGTTGCCAAGTAACCAGCCTGCATGCATTATACCGAAATGATCAGTCACAATGTGATTCAACAGCAACTTTTGAATGGTGAACATGGAGACATATTGCACGTCAGTTAGGCTACAGAGGTCTAACACCAGCATATGTAACAACTCATTAGATTGATATTTTGGTAACTTGTAAATCTCAGTAGAGAGAAACTGGATTTATTTGGATACCATCAGCAGTCTTTAATCCCAAAAATCTGTCAGGCCAAGCAAAAGTCTTGCCAGGCAATGAGTTCTACATTATTCCCAAGATATCATCTATTGCTTCTTTTTATGCCAGTACTCGTGCAAGCTTGGAACATTTTCGTCATCTTAAAGGGTCTCCAAACAGAGAAAATCAGAATACAAATTGAGATTATATAAAACTATTTTAATATCTTTAGGCATCATATGAGATCTGCTACTCCCTGAAAGATTAATGCTCCAAAAGTTCGTTTGACATTTTGATTCCAGCAGCACTCTCTTCACACAGAGGGGTTTCTTCACTTTAGCATTCCTTTATTGAGAATGCCTTTGAAAGCAATCTGAGGTTATGGTCTTGCTTTGGAAATCCCTTGAAGTCTGACATCGCTTGAATGAACAGGGCTCAAGCTTTGTCTCAGAAAAGCTTCTCTTAATGAGTCTGTTGGGCTCTTGATCATGGATTCACTAGGGATATTTTGAACATTTTTGTAAAACAAATCTAGAAACTGTGCACATAGTAATAAATGGAGAGAAAGTGATCATGAGTGTTAAAAATTGTTTTTTTGATTGTCAAACGTATGCACACTGTCTAAGCAGAAGCCACAAACCTAGTCAGGGTAAGCTATATACACACTAAATGAACCAGTGCTTGGTAGCTTGGCATAGAGCAGTCTGGCTTATCAAAAGAGGCAATGTGTAAAGTATTTGCACAACACACTCACACAGTAACTCAATGATTACATCGTGAAAAGACTCCCCACAGGTTTATAAAAATAGATCATTATATTGTAAACAAAAAAAGACTAAAATTACCAAACTCCAATGTATAGTAGTTGAGATACTGAAGTAAAAAAAATAAAGGCAGTAAAGAGCTTAGAAGCAAGTAGCGCTAAAATGATTACTTAGGGTTGCGTTGAACCGGGGAAAGTCAAAGTTCAGTTCGACCTCGTGAAAGCGCAGGCCGGCTACAGGACCCACGCAGGGCACTGTGAACAAAGTACCATTGCTGGTCATAAACAGTGAAATGCGTTGATCTTCTCTACGCAGTGAAGGTGGTGCGTCAGTTCCGAAGATACGTGCTGAAGTTAAGAGGCCTTGACTGATGGGCTGGATTCTGCTACACTATCAAGGGGCTGTGTCGATCTCACCAATTTCCCATGGGCGTTGATACACTGTCCATTGTGTCGATCTCTGGAGGCAGCGCATGCGTTCCGATGTGCCGATTTTACTCCTGCACCGGGTTCATGCACTGGTTCTGTTAGACACAGACAGGAGGTGCGTTGAAATCTGTGTATCAGGTATCTAGGCCACTTCAAGCAAACCAGACACAGGAGCAGGGATAGAGACTTTGATTTCCCGTAGTCTCAGGCAACAGGAGGCAAGCCAACAAGCCCTTGGAGATCACTTGGAGTGAAGGCATGCTCCAGCTCTCCTTCAGGGTAGTCAGAGAGCAGCACCTAGCAGGGCAACTCAAGAGAAAAGCGGTCCATCCAAGTCTGCATTCCAAAGATGAGTCTTTTAACCAGCACAGCTTTTCTTCTGACAGAGGTTCAGTTCTAGATCCAGAAGTGCCTGATTTTAGGGGGTCAGCTACTCAGTACTTATATTCAAAAGTGTCTTTGATGTGGGGGTAACGTCAAAGCAGCTCTCTGAAGTGCACAAGTATCCCTTTCAGACACACTGTCTAGGATGTCTAGAGGGATTATACAAAGTGTAACTGTCCCCTAGTCCAGAAGTGTATTGGACACAACCTCCAAAGTACACAGAGTTATAAGCACAGAGAAATGTCCACTTTCTAAAATGGCATTTCTAAAATAGTAATGCCAAATCCAACTTTACAAGTAAGGAGGATTTGTCATTACCATCCCTGACATATGTACATGATTAAGCTACTCTTCTCTGGTCAGGGATTAAAACTTAAAAGTGTATTAAGGAATTCTAAATGCTAAACTATGAGAGGAGTAGGCTTCTCAGTAGTGAAATATGAAATAGGCTGTTACTATCAGAACAAGCAAAACTTACCAGTATGTGTCCTATCTTTTACTTACACAGCACCAAGCCCCATGGGCTACATGTGGCTTATTATATGGGTGACTTACGTGTAATAAAAGGGGAGTTTAAGACTTGGCAAATAGTTGTAAATGCCTAATCAAAGTGGCAGTAAACTGCACACACAGGCACTGGAATAGCAGGCCTGAGCCAGGTTTAAAATGCTAGTTATATTATGTGGCACAATCAGTACTGCAGGCCTACTTGTAGCATTTAATTTACAGGCCCTGGGTATACAGTATAATACAATACAAGGGACTTACAAGTATATCAAATACACCAAACAAATGTAAACCAAATACATATATATAATGCCCAGAGTCCTAAAACCAACAAGAATGTGGTCAGAAAAAGAGAAGGAGGAAGGCAAAAAGTTTGGGGTGACCTTTCAGAAAGAGCCATTTTCCAACCATTAGAAAAATATGTTTTTTAATCGAGCGGAAATAAATCTTATAAAACTGCAGAAGATTTACTTAGAGAGGGGGAGACTGGACAAGTATCCCACACATATTCAAGCATTGGCAGAGCCAATGTGTCTGGCTACTTTCAACGATCAGTCACATATCCATCGGCGTATGCTCATAGCCACCCATCATCCATGTACTCAGTCACTCATGCTTGCACTCCTACATCTGACCCACAATACCACAGAAACAAACTCACTAATCAGTGATGAGACACTCTAAGTTGTATGCCAGAACAGTTGGCCTATTACCGAATACAAATAACGTTAGGATTGCACACAGCACACAGTAGAAGAAGAGCAGAGTAAGGCCAGCACAGAGAATAATTCATATGTTAAATGTAGAGTGCAAAGCACACATAGAACATGGTACACGCAGGTCAGGATACATGAAGTAATCCATGCCTGCAAATCAAGGGTGCATCTGAACCACAGAGTAGGGGTAACTTATTAGAAAATGTGTAGATCATAAATTATTAACAGCCTACCATGTATGGCATACGTGTAGAGTAGAGAGTAAGCGTACAATAGAGAGTATATCATGTGCATACTACCAGGGGCATAGCTTGGTCAGTAAGACTGGGTGGTGTGAGATTATCAGGCAATCACGCTTGCATATCATGTTAATCATTATGTGTGAAGCAGAGCATGAGGGGGGACTTAAGGGTCAGTGGAAGGAGAAAGGAGTGTGGATTGTGAGGGGTACTTAAAACACAGTATTTTGTAAAATAACCATGTTTGTTTTGAGACATTCAAAACAGAGACAGGTTTGTGAATTTTTGTCTGAGTGAGTATTTTTAAAATCCCAGGTGGCATCGAACAGACATCTCACCATACCGGACCAGAGTGAAAGCTCCTGTACCCAACTATTTATTAAATATTACATTTTTTAGAGGGTGTATCACTGCAAACACCCCCGAATCTACGCCCCTGCATATTACTCATGGAGCACTGGGCATATGGACAACTTTTATGCAGAGCAGGATGCACATGACACAAACACACGTATAAGCACATGTTGAACACAAACTACATGTACTTCATTGTGTATGTAAAACACATACCAAAGAGAACCCAGAACACAGGCTGATTCCAAAGTGAAATAAAAATGGCCACATAAGGCAACAAGTGATGGGAGAGCGATGCTCATGGTGGATTCTAAGAAGTAACAGAATTAAGAAGGAGACTAAAGAAAGTTGTGGGGGAGATGCCAGTAAAGGAGATTACATGGAAGTTTGATGAGGGCTCGCGTAGAGGTTGGCGAGGGAGGAGAGTAGGGCAAGAAATTAGCAGTTTACACGATGACGATGGGGTCGGAGAGCAAGGGAGGGAAGAGAAGGACACATAATGCTTCACTTGATTAGGCAATAGGCTCCACTTTTGTGCTGCTGGTGCATCACTTTTTGTGACGTACCAGTGGCATAAAAAGTGAGCCTTGTTGCACCATATTTACAAAGTGACACAACTACCTAGATGCGTCACTTTGTGAATCCCTGCGTCACATTATACCTGCGCCAGGTATAATATATTCAGGGGGGGGGGGGTTCTGACAGAAGAAAGGGTCGTAGAAGTGACGCAGTCAAATCTATAAAATTTCACTGCGCCACTTCTAGGATGCAAAAGCGTCAATATCTTACGCCTGCCTCATGGCAGGCATAAGACTGATGCAAGTACATTTCACATGGGACTTGCCCATTGCTGGTGTTGCGTCACTTTTGGGACACGCGCCAGCAATGCGTCATTTTTGCGCCTACAGATACTTCAGAAATACTGACGTATCTGAAACCCCTTGCGACATGATGCGTCATACTGTAAATATGACACATCATTGGTGTCGCATGAAGGGCGCAATGAAAAGTGACGCATTGCTGTTTTCTCGCAGCGATGCGTCACTTTTCATAAATGAGGCCCAAAAGGTCTTTCCCAACCTTTTGTTAACACTCTCCAGAGGATAACTATAGATGAAAAAGAAGAATGCAGAAGTGGAAGGAGAGGCGAGTGGAAGAGAGGCAAAAAGGTTCAAAAAGAGAAGAGGGAAGAAAAATATTAGTAGAGAGAACGGATACAGAAGAAAATAAGATAAGAGTGGAGAGAAAGTATGAGTGGAGAATGTGCGGAGCAGATACATGGGAGAGAGAATGAGGATGGAGAAAGAAAGGAATAGTGAATAAAGGGGAGACGTTCATGAGGAGGATGAGGGATTAAAGAGGGTGGAAAGTGTTAGAAGAGGTGAAGTAATGTGCGTGGTGCATAGGGGAAACATCCTTTACAACGCAACTTTTACCACGCAGTGCCTTTACGACGCAACTTTTACAACACAAACCATTACAACGCATTGCGCTGGGGGGCGCTCTAGGATAGGGAATAGGTTTAATTTACTATCCAACACCTTCCCTACTATCCACGGGGACTGGAGTTGGAATAGTAAATTAAACTATTCACTATCCAGCGCCCCAAAGCACTATGCGTTGTAAAGGCAAGCGTTGTAAAAACAACGTTGTAAAGGCATGCGTGGTAAAAGCATGCGTTGTTATGTCATACATCCGGTGCATAGGGGCACACGTTAAAGAAAGCATAAAGAGAATGGAAAACGACAGGAGAATGGAAGAGGTTATGAGAAATTAACTTGCATATAGGGTATGCACTGGAAAAGAGGAGAGGGTAGGGAAAAGAAAAGAGGAGCACGGAAGGGGTTCGCAGTATGGCTGGCTGGAACCCACTCAGTGAGGCCCTGTAGATGAACTTGGGTGCCTCTTGGCGAATCTGGGGTGGAAAGCCTTACTCGTTTCTGCATGTTGCAGCTCTGCTGATATGTGTTGAATTTAAGATTTACAGCTTCTGCTGTGGCACACTCATCTGTTGAGGAACTTCACAGCTGTCATGGCAGCAGAAAGCCCCTAAGGCACACCATGCAGTCTTCTGCTCACTTCCTGCGCCGCCTCAGTCATGCTCTCAGCAGGTGTTCCCGGCGTAGCTTCTTCAAGAAACAATATTCAGCTGAGTCCAAGCCGAGGGATTTGAATGAAAGGCATTTCAAATCAAAATCATTTTCAAAAAGGAAACTCTTGTCTCTGTGGGTAAAACACATTGCAAGTCAATGAACCAGGATAAAAAGCGTATTGTTAATAAAAAGAATTGTTATACTTCAAAGTTTGTGCAACTTTGTGATT
The DNA here is from genome assembly GCF_964261635.1 of Lissotriton helveticus. Taxonomy (NCBI): domain Eukaryota; kingdom Metazoa; phylum Chordata; class Amphibia; order Caudata; family Salamandridae; genus Lissotriton; species Lissotriton helveticus. The sequence continues at coordinate 709,129,037 of NC_136059.1, read as the reverse complement.
CTGGTGATACCTGGAAATAACTACATATCAAAGAAACAATTGAAAGAAATATTGTGATGCAATGCTCTATTTTATGTATCTTTTGCATTCTCAACTTTCATTCCTAAAGAAGCTGTAAAAAAAGGACAGTGCAAGGAAATCCCAACACATAACGGGACATCAGTGGCTTTCTATGAAACTGTAGTGTTGCTGTGTCGTGTGCGGCGAGGACAAAGCACGCCAACAGTTGTGGAGGTGAGTTGCCACTCCCTGCACGAGCCACGACAGGAGGGCCCTGGCCTTTATTCTTTACCCGACGCCACCTGGACTGCATCAAACATAATTTTGCGAAGGGGCCAACTAATACCATTTCACTATTACATGTACTGATCTTGAGCAATTTTACATTCCTCTGCAAAATAGAAACAAGCAGCTGTTTTCAAACAATACACAAATTCCCTAGACCACCGTACCGTCTAACTATGTAAAAAAAATCATGGTATTTCTGAGAGACGGCAGAATCTGCTCTGAGGTTGAATGAAGAATGACCTCTCTGCGTTTGAGTCTCGGCGCAGGTACATCCACACTCGGGAGAACCAACTCTGTCTTCATGTCTGCAGAGGGTAGAAAACAGCTGGTGGTGATTGGGACCACGGGTTTCCGGAGGGTCATTCCCAGGGCACAAGTCCTAAAAAAAGAAGTGGGGGGACTCTCCAAGGTAGGCGTGGTCACAGGAAGTGACATCACGACAGGAAGTGACATCACAACAGGAAGTGGCATCACAGCAGGAAGTGACATCACATGTAAGGCAGATCTATCATTTGCATATAATGCAAGATTTAACAATTGAAGCTGCTTGGTACTTAAGCCTGTGACTTAAGGTCCCTGCATGGAGGAATTAGCAGCCCAAATGTGGATGAAGTTTGGCGAAGGTGACATGAACACATTTTCAAAACGCTACAGGAAAGTTTGACTGCAAGATTTAGTATACATTACAGGTTCCCAGAGAGGCTGCTTCCCACACTCGACAATGACTATTACACACAGTAGGGCTCCATATTCACGTTATTCTATTGATGAGTGTTATATGTTATCTCCCCACCTATTGTAAACTAGCGACTCTGTATTAAATAGTTTTGTCCCAGCTGCCTCTCTCTAGCTGTGGCTAGATTTATTTATTTTATTTATAAAGTTTTATATAGCGCGAACTTGATCCCGAAGGATATCAGAACGCTTTACAATTTGCAGCAAAGGTAACAAATCAGAACATTAGTCTAACATTGGGAATCTTGGCTGAAGACAATGGAGCTGCCGGGGCATTAGCTTGGGTCAATGCCTAAATTTTAGATATATTAACTGGCCATTGTATTTATTTTAGCAGATTTATTTATTTCTATTTATTTTAGGAAATGTATTTAGTTTTGGTATATTTTAGTTTGACTTATTTGCCTTAATTTACTTCAGTGCAACAAAATATAAACATTGCTTTACTTTGTATTAATACTGTTTATTTTTGTGATAGTTCCTAAAAAAAGGGCCGATTATGACTCATGCATTGTAATGGTTGTTTCCCCCTTTACAGAGACTACTTACTATAAAATCGGGGTGGGCCTAGCTCATAATGTCATTTTGTGGGGACCCCTTGAAGAAAGCGGGAAGAACCTTTGCAAAACTTTGTGCCCCCCTATCCAGTAGTGCAATTATCCAAACACTGACAGGATTGAGCCTAAATTAAAAATATACTGACATACGTAATGCCAAGTCAGACGTCATCATGGAGTCATGTTTAAATGAACAATCCAGCACCATCCTACACCTCCCCATTCCACAAAATTATACAATTCAGACCAACAACACAAACTAGAAGGGGGCGTTGCTGTCATCATTAAACATTCCATGTGGAAACAGCGACACACGGAAGAACACACAAGGGTACACCATCATACTACTTACATTTTGTAGCCTGGTGTCAATTGTTCAATGCAGGGCGTAATTTGTGCCAGTGCTTAGCGCCGGCACTTAATTGGCAGGGCCGGGTCTAGTGGGACTCTGATTCTACACGCACGAGGCGCACAGTGCATGTAAAATGTTTTCATTTAACTTACAGCACACTTGCTAGTACTAATACTTAATTAACTCCTCAAGTCTCGTGCAGCCGCATCGCATTGTGTTTAGTTTTTCACATCTCAGTTTACCCTTAATTGTTCACGATCACTTGAATAATGAAATATTCTGAGTGGGAGAGCTCTTTGGCAGCACTCTGCCAGGTTTCTCTCTCGTCACTCTCATGCTGCTGTGTTAAAGAGCCTTGGTTCTACCGCACAAAGAATTAGGGTGACCAACTGGCATTGGTGCAAATTCAGGACGGTGAGTGTAAAAATTCAGGACAAAGGGTCAAAATTCAGGACACAAATTCAGGACAGGAGGTCAAAATTCAGGACAAAACTTTAGGACAATAGGTACGTTTTACAGACACATCAGAGGTTGTGCAATAGTATATAAGTAAGCCCAGCCATTTCCAAAAGTATTCAACCATTTGCAAACCTATCCATCATGTATCCTTCCATCTATCATTTCACTCATCCATCCCTTCATCCATCCCCTCATCCATCCACTCATCCTCCATTATCCATCCACCCTTTCACCCTATCCATCTGTACACTTATCCATCCACTCTTCATCCCATCCATCCATTCACTCATCCATTCAGCCATTTACCCTTTCACCAATCCAGCCATCCTTTCACTTACTAATCCTTCCACCCATCCACTCTTTTAGTCATCCATCCATCCTCCCTTTCTCTCTCCATCGACCCTTTCACTTAGCCTTCCTTCCTTCCATCCATCCATCCACCCACCCATCCATCCATCTACTCATCCACTCATGAATCCATCCATTGCCCCTATCACTCATCCATCTATCATTTCACTCCTTCACACATCTATTCATCCTTTTGTCCATCTACTCTCCCTTTCACTCACTCATCCATACTTACACCCACCCTTTCACTCATATGTCCATTCATTCACCCTTGCACTTATCAATCCATCCATCCATCATTTCACACATCCACCTACCCCCCATCATCCACCCACCATCCACACACCCACTCATCCATCCTTTCACCCACCCACCATCCAATCCACTGATCCATCCTTTCACCCATCCACCATCCACCCACCCACTCACCCATCCATCCTTTCACCCACCCACTCATCATCCATCCATCCATCCTTTCACCCACCCACTCATCATCCATCCATCCATCCTTTCACCCACCCACGTATCCATCCATCCATCCCTTCACCCACTCTCCATCCATCCATCCTTTCACCCACCCATCCATCCATCCCTTCACCCACTCTCCATCCATCCATCCTTTCACACACCCATCATCCATCCGTCCTTCCCCTCATCATCCATCCATCCATCCCCTCATCATCCATCCATCCTTCCCCTCATCATCCGTCCATCCTTTTCCCTCATCATCCATCCATCCTTTTCCCTCATCATCCATCCTTCCCCTCATCATCCATCCATCCTTTTCCCTCATCACCCATCCATCCTTTCCCCTCATCATCCATCCATCCATCCATCCTTCCCCTCATCATCCATTCATCCTTCCCCTCATCATCCATCCATCCTTCCCCTCATCATCCATCCATCCTTTCACCCACCCCCTCATCATCCATCCATTCCCTCATCATCAATCCATCCATCCCCTCATCATCCATCCATCCACCCTTCCCCTCATCATCCATCCTTTCACCCACCCCATCATCCATCCATCCATCCTTCCCCTCATCATCCATCCATATATCCATCCTTCCCCTCATCATCCATCCATCCATCCATCCATCCATCCTTCCCCTCATCATCCATCCTTTCCCGTCATCCATCCATCCTTCCCCTCATCCATCCTTCCTTCCTTTCATCCATCCTTCCCCTCACCCATCCATCCATCCTTCCCCTCATCATCCATCCTTTCCCGTCATCCATCCATCCATCCCCTCATCCATCCTTCCTGTCATCCATCCATCCTTTCCCCTCACCCATCCTTCCATCCCATCCATTTATCCTGCCCTTCATCCATCCATCCTTCCCCTTACCCATCCATCCATCCCATCCATTTATCCTGCCCCTCATCCATCCATCCTTCCCCTCCATCCATCCATCCATCTCCTCATCCATCATCCTTCCCCTCACCCATCCATCCATCCCATCCATTTATCCTGCCCCTCATCCATCCATCCTTCATCCTTCCCTTCATCCATCCTTCCTTTCATCCATCCTTCCCCTCACCCATCCACCCATCCCATCCATCTATCCTGCCCTTCATCCATCCATCCTTCCCCTCCATCCATCCATCCATCCTTCCCCTCATCCATTTATCCTTCCCCTCATCCATTTATCCTTCCTCTCATCCATCCTTCCCCTCCATCCCTCATCCTTCCCCTCATCCATCTTTCCCCTCATCAATCATCCAGCTACCCTTCCACCCATACATCCAGCTATTTACATTTTCTCTCCATCCTTCCCCTCACTCATCAATCCAGCTATCCTCTCTCATTATCCATTTATTCAATCTTTCATTCATCCATTCACCCTTTCACTAATTCATCCAGCCATTCACACATCCCTTCACTTACTCACTCGCCCACCTTTCCATATTAATTTTGAGCTGAGCCCTTTTGAGAAGAGGCCCATCAAGAACTTCACCCTCGCTGCAGGGGCCGTTCCAGGACTGGGACAGAAGCCACCCAGGGCGGAGACAGGATCCACCACAGGGGGGGACAAGAGCCATCACAGGCGGGGGTGGACTGGAGCCACAACATGCGGGACAGGAGCCATCACAGGCGGGGGTGGACTGGAGCCACCACATGGGGGACAGGAGCCATCACAGGCGGGGGTGGACTGGAGCCACAACATGGGGGGACAGGAGCAGGAGTCATCACAGGAGAGGGAAGGTGATCCACCAGGGTGGGCATGCAGTATTCTAGTATCATCTTGGGCTTCTCGCTCCCTCCTGCACAAGACAACGAGAAGACAGGCTCTATGTCCAAAATGCCACCCCCCACTGTGATATACAGTACTTACAGAAGATACTCTAAGAGAACTGATTGAACTGATTGTCCTCCATACTTTGTTCATCAGTGTGGGTGCGATTGTGCCATTTCTTTATTGTATTACATTATGCATGTTTGAAGAACCGAGGTTTGCTTACAAATTAGGGACAGTAATTAAGCTCGGTGAAGAGAAGCAGGTGCTGCCTCGGTGTAATCAGGGGTGTAATCTGGCCGAGTCTAGGATGTTGGGGCCCTGGGTAGAAATGGAATGTGTGAGCCCCCCTCTAAATAGCAGATACAAGACGCATTCAGGGCTGTTTGCATGCGAATGGATGCCCTGCTCCTGAACCTGCAGCACCTCCCTCTGTCACCTTCACGCACCTCTTAACAGCTCATCAAGGGCTGGAGGTGTGAGGGCTGCCATCCCGCTGTGCCTCTACAGTTCTGCTGCTGCTGGGGGTCGGAGCTTTCATACAGCCTCGGAGTCAAGAAGGGAGGTGGGGGCAAGCTGTGCCCGGTTCAAATTACGGAAATGCTTTATTTACTTTGTGCGCGCCGCGCTCCCGTTTTTTTAATGGTGGACGCGGTTTTGATTTAGCAGGGTGGACGGCGTCCACCCTGAAAAACCCTCGGAAATAAGTGGGGGGATGCCGTCCACCCGCGTGGTACCCCGACTCGTGCCCTGGTCATTCCTTCGTTCGGATACCCCTCAGTTCCAAAATGGGTGTCGGTCTCCCCCAGATTGGGAGGATCAGTGTTCTTGCCCCAAAACCTTTTGAAGAACGAGACAGAGTTGCCAGAATGTCTAAGCATGAAGGGCTAATGGGGCTACTGAATTATCAATTCAATTCAAATAATCTTTATTTCGATCATGAGAGATCATAAAAGATGTACAAATAAATGCCACCATTAAAATCATTATGAAATAAGCTATGTGTTTTAAAATACCCAAATCACGATTACAATCTAATTAAAATAAATACATTTTTGATTTAAGAGCCAAGAGTTCATACAGCGTCAGCGTCCCTTATAATTCTTGCTCGTACTCTCCACATTGCCGTCAGAAATTTCGCCATTACGAACACAGTTGGAGCTGTTAAGTCTGTTTTGAGCACTCTGTAGGCTGGGGCATAAGTTTGGAAGCCCAGGTTCCTTAAATAGGGGACCAGCCAATAGCTCCTGATTCTGCTATAAGCTCTGCAAAAGAGGACCACGTGAAGGTCACTTTCCAGTTTATAGTTACATGCTGGGCAGTTCTCCGAGTCCAGATAGCCGTCCCAGGATTTGGTAAGGGACCTCAGGGGAAGAGAACCGTACCTCCATTGCATAAAGATCTTCCTTACAAACACTGGCGTCATACCGTCTAAGACGTACTCAAGACTGTAGAAGTCTTTTGCCTTGATAAATGTATCGGTTAAGGATCCTTCCCGTATAGAACTCAGAGATTTCTGGAGCATGAAGTTGTAAAATAATTTGGAAAGTTCTTTTCTCGGGAGCCTTGCAGACATTACTTCCGGATTGGACCATAACTCTGGGACTCCAAGGGTCGTACACATGTCCCTTATGTACTTTAGCCATGGGATTTTAGCCACGTGGATTGATCTGAGAAGGTCTTGCAATTCACTTCTATAGTGTACTAGATCCTGGCTGCTCCACAAGCGCCTCCAGTAAGTCAAGGGTTTGAGGCCCAGTTCCTCCGTAATTGGTCGTAATGCCAAGTCCATTCTGAGTGGGAGAAGAGGAGTGCTCGGTGGAAGAGCAGCCAATTGCCTAATAAAATTGTTTTCTGCGACTTGTATGGTCTGTAGCGGTGTGTGTCCCCATAACTCGGCCCCATAAGTAATGCCCCCCCGGGCTTGGGCTTTATAAATGTGTATGGCAGGTGCCAGTGGGCGAAGAGGCGATTCTTGTAATAGCACCAGCCCTCTGAATTAATTTTGTGGTTGCTTTTGTTTTGTGAGGCAACCAGGTCAGGTTCTGGTTGAGGGTTATGCCGAGATATTCAATTTCATAGACTCTTTCTAGGATTGTAGATCCCAGGCGGGGATTTGGGCAGCTTTTGGGTTTATGATTAAGAATCATAAATTTAGTCTTGGAGGGGTTTATTTCTAATCCCTTTTCATTACAGAACCCCAAGAACCCCCTCAAGACTCTCTGTAGCCCCATTGGTGTTTTTGACAGCAGCAGGGTGTCGTCCGCGAACATAATCGCTGGCACCCTGCTACTGTTCAATTGTGGTGCGTCAATATTGGGGATCCTGCTCAAATGCTCTATCACCCCGTTCGTGAATAGGCAGAACAGGGTCGGCGCCAACACGCAGCCCTGCCTTACCCCTCTTCGGACAGGGAACCTATCTGTCAGCCTACCGCCCTTTCCATATCTTACTCGGGCGTAATTGTTTGTGTGTAGCCTGATTAGGATCTGTAGGATATCTCCAGGGACACCCAGATCAGCCAGCACCGCCCACAATTTAGCCCTAGGGACCAAATCGAAGGCGGCGCGGAGGTCCACGAAGACCGCATACAGTGACCCACCTTCTAGATGTACCGTCTTCCAATACAAAATGTTCAATCTAAGTATTTGATCGACTGTTGAGACTCCTTTTCTAAACCCCGCCTGGAGAGGGCTCAGAATGTCGGTCTTCTCCATCCAGCTTTGCAGCCTATCAAGAATTAATCTGCCGAACAGCTTCTGGGACACATCAATGAGGCTGATTGGGCGATAGTTGGCGGGGAGCAGGGGTGACCCCTTTTTAAATATCGGGACCACCTCTGCTCCCAGCCAAGTATCCGGTATTTTCATTCCCCCCAGCACTGCATTGAATAAGACCATGAAGTAGGGTGCCCAAATCCCAGGTTCCTGCCTGAAGAGGTCGCCCGGCACCCCATCAAAGCCCGGCGCCTTTCCAGAGGAAAGCCCTGCTATCGCCACCCTAATGTCTTTTATGGTGAAGGGGTCAGAGGTGTATGTATCAAGAATAGTAGGTAATGTTGGTTCTAACTCCTCATTCTCGGGGGAATATAGCTGCTGGAAATGTTCTTGCCAGACGTTTGCTGCAATGTTGGGCTCAATTGCCGTGGGAAGATCCCCGCTTCCATGATTAATTTGTCTCCAGAATCTACGGGAGTCTCTTTTGGCTAGGGACTCCGATAGATTCTCCCAGTGCTGTACATCCCACTCTATTTTAGCATTAGCTATAAGTGTTTTGTAAGCCCTCCTTTTAGAGCGGATCTCTTCCCTTGGGCCTCCTTCTTTTATGATGGATAGGAGGTCTCGTTTAGCCAGTCGACAAGTACTATTGAACCAAGAGTTTCTGGTAGGTCCCTGGGTTCTAGGTCGTCTGGTACTAAAGAGATCAGCTTCAAGATTCCTGATTAGGTGTTCGTGTACCTGTGCTAAATCTTTGCTAGTATCTTTTAGGGAGTCTAGGTTCCATAGGTCAAAGGCCTCCTCGAGGATAGGGATAATTCCAGCGTAGAGGGAGGCTAGCTTCTCTTCGCTAGAGGCAAGCTTTTCCCATCTTATCCTCCTCCTGTTGTTGTCCAGGAGGTGTCCCTCTCTCAATTTTTGCTCACTTGACACATTCACCTCCGAGCAGGGGATGGCGTATTCTAATTCTAAAGCGTTGTGGTCACTATCCTGCCTAGATGTTATTTTGAAATCCACTACCCTTTTCCATACATGCATCTGTACCAGGAAGTAATCTAATCTGGATTCCCTCCATAGTTTGTTAAATGTACATTTGCTCGGGATGTCAGACCTAGTGCGGCCGTTACAAGCTCTCAAACCGTAGGTGAGATTTAGTGTATTTATTTGAACGGCCAGCGGTGTCCATGCTCTAGGAGGGGGTGCTTCTGTCGGAGGAACCTGCCAACTTGAATCCTCCTCTAGGGAGGGTCCATCAAGTAATCCAGGCAATGGTTCAAAATGTGAATTAAAGTCCCCCCCTATTAGGTATGATATATCCCCTGGGATGGTTTCTAGGAGGCGAGACATTACCTCTATAGTTTTAGAGGTAGTAGCTATTGGGACTGGCCTGGAGTAAATATTTATGACTAGTAATTTAAAGGGACCCGGCCATTCAAGTAGGACGGCCAATATATCTTCCGAGTCTACTATATATCGTGAAGCTAAGCAGCCTAAGTCGGAAGCCACCCAGGTTGCCAAGCCTCCAGATGGTCGGCCTCTCCCACCCCAGGTAGCTGGAATTGAGAATGTCTGGAAACCCCTAGAGGAAGTCTCGTCCCTAGCCCAAGTCTCTTGAAAGAGACAGACGCTTTTTGGATGTATTAGCTCGGCCCATAAGTCCGAGTCTATTTTGTTGGCCAGGCCTGCCACGTTCCAGGAAAGCAAATTTAATGTTTGTGGGATAGTCTGCGTACGAGATTGATTGACCGTTTGACTTATGTGGGCTGTGCAAGATGCCATATCTTTATGCCCTTCAGCCATAGCTGGGCCCTCCAGAATAATTCCCCTTTCTTTTCTCTGTTGGGGTGGGTCTAGATTCCTAGTAGTAGATATCTCCTCCCTAGAGTTAGAGATGTCAAGGTTGCCTTCATCACACCCTAGTGTTTGTCCGTATACACCTTCTTCGGAGGCCAGATGTCAGTCCACCATTTCAAGGCAGTCATGTCGGTTAGACAGTGGTAGAAGTGGTGGCTGGTAGAATCTTGGAGGCCAAGGCACTTCTCTATCAAATCCACCCATTCCCATTCCTCTTCTCTTTACAGTCTCCCACCCCTGGAAGTTGTTGTATATAGTCGGATGATCAGGGGGTCTTCGCATTTGGTTAAAGGGGGGTCTCATCCTTCCCTGATTGCCCTCCCAATTTCCCTGTGAGTTCTGATGGTATCCTCTTCTCTGGTCATTGGTTGCATGTTCATTTGCTGGATAGAAGAACGAAAGAGGGACTGGGTGAATGGTATTCCCCTCATCCTCCAAAAAGGAACTACAAATAAATGAGACTGTTCCTGGCTCTTTAAAGCTCACCAGTATGCAGTCACCACTGATTGTTTTGGGTCTCTTGCCTACCCAGGAGACTCTTCTTACCATGCGAATATCGCTGGTCATACCTCTGGGAAGAGGTCTATGTGTTGAAAGCCAGTTGATTACTTTATTTTTTAATGACTCCCCTGTCTCATTTGTATCCGATTTTAGTTCGGGAGCCCCGGCTAGAATGACGGTATATGGAGCTACCTCAGGCGGGAGATTAACAGTAACTGTTCTTTGTGGTTTTGCCACTAAGTTATTAAGGTCTTGGACATTTTGATTGATGATCAAGGGGGGTTTGGAAGGACTTTTATGTTGTGTATTGAACTGCGTGTTATCGGTGACTGAAGCTGATTGTTGTTGTGCAGTAGGAGGTTGCTTATTGGAGACACCTGCAGAAGTCACTGGCGTAGATGATTTAACTTTTAGGTTTGGTGGTTGATTGCTATGTAATTTGGCGTTTTTAGCACCCAGTGAAGTTGTTACAGCCTCGGTATTTTTTACAAGTTTTGGAGTGTCGGGGTTCTTTTTATGTTTTGGATTAATGTTAGAAAGTATGGGGCCAGGAGCCCCAGGTTTCCAACCGTCCATAATCTGTAATGCGGTTTTCTCAATTTTAATTAACCTCGCTTCCATTTTAATCAGGCGGGCTTCTAGGGGGCTTAAGATTCACTTAAAGAGTTTCCCTATGTCTGCTAATGTTATATCCTCTTCAGCTAACTCAAGATTGTGTTCAGTGGTGGGAGGTGGCAGATCAGTGAGAGTGTCACTAGATGGTTGCTGGGGAGAGTCAATCGATATCACGGGTGAAGTTCTATCCTGAGTAGTATGGTCTGTACTGGGTGTATTGTATGTTGGCCCTACCTTCGCTTTTTTTCCCTTCCTTTCCTTATTACTCTGTTTCCCTCTTTTCCTTTTTTGTATGGCACCCTCCCTTAAACCCCGATCTGGATTTAATGGCCCTGCCACATTTGGGGTGTCAGTTGTTAAGGGGGGTTCTTCCCTCGATGGAATAGGGCTTTGGGTGGTTAGATCAGTATCTTCTCCCATGTTTGTTATATTTGTTGGTTGAGTAATTTGTGTCAGTGGCAATGAGAGAAGGCTCATGTCCTCAAGATCACTTAGAATTCCGTCAGAGAGGTCTATGCTAGTGGTTTGCTGGGCCCCTCCACAAGCACCAAGCTGTGAGCTATCTATATTCCGCCTATCCTCAGGAGTTTTTGCCATCGCTATAGCACCCATCGATGACCTCCTAACCCACTCTATTTCTTGCGAAATGCGTCTTTCTAGCAGAGTGATGTCATCTATCAATAGGGATCCTGCCTTAAAAAAATAGTTATCAATTTTACCTTGAGTAGGGGCAATTGTCGTGGGTCCATTGACTGCCGAATTGGCTTTGCTCCTCGTCTCCATTTTACTCATAGTGAGCAATATAACTAGAGGACGCTGGGAGAGGACAGATGATCTAATAGAAGCGAAAAGGGGAAATGGGGATATTCCTGCTATAAGTGGGATGGCCCAGTCCAGTCTCTAACGTACTCGAACAGCCTCAAACGACCTGCTCTTTGCCCGGTCTCCGCCCCGGTCTATGTCCCGCGCGCGTCCCGCGTGCGCGTCACTGGTAGTCCTTGATATACGGGTGTCTAAAAAGGGGGCGGGAAGAGGACCAGCTGCTGCCGATCAGCGGCGCTGGGCAGTCTGGTCCTCGCAGTCCCGCCTCTTGACCCTCAGTAGTTCAGGCAGGCAAAGTCTCCCCGTGTCCTCAGGGGTCAGGCCGGCAAGGTTGTAAATCCGACGAGCGGCACCCGCAAAGCGGGTGTCGCGAGAAGTAGTGCTGGAGCCCAAGAAGAAACGCCGCAAGGAAAAGACCACCAGCCGGTAAGAGGCTCCCACTGCCCACAGGTAGCACACGGTCTTTGAAGAGGAGGGGGCGGGAAGAGGACCAGCTGCGGCCGATCAGTGGCGCTGGGCAGTCTGGTCCTCGCAGTCCCGCCTCTTGACCCTCAGTAGTTCAGGCAGGCAAAGTCTCCCCGTGTCCTCAGGGGTCAGGCCGGCAAGGTTGTAAATCCGACGAGCGGCACCCGCGAAGCGGGTGTCGCGAGAAGTAGCGCTGGAGCCCAAGAAGAAACGCCGCAAGGAAAAGACCACCAGCCGGTAAGAGGCTCCCACTGCCCACAGGTAGCACACGGTCTTTGAAGAGGAGGGGGCGGGAAGAGGACCAGCTGCGGCCGATCAGCGGCGCTGGGCAGTCTGGTCCTCGCAGTCCCGCCTCTTGACCCTCAGTAGTTCAGGCAGGCAAAGTCTCCCCGTGTCCTCAGAGGTCAGGCCGGCAAGGTTGTAAACCCGACGAGCGGCACCCGCAAAGCGGGTGTCGCGGGAAGTAGCGCTGGAGCCCAAGAAGAAACGCCGCAAGGAAAAGACCACCAGCCGGTAAGAGGTTGGTCACATCACAAGTGATAAATCACATCAGAGATAAACAGAAATACACAATGAAGGCCACAATACTATGCTCTATAAGATTGTGTCCCCTGTCGATAATGCTCACTACTACGTATTTGCAGCAATTTTAGAAAAAAAATAATGTGCACACTCCCACCAAAAAACCTACGAAAGGTCAGCGTTCTGGGCGGGAGCAATATCTTGATCTGTTTCCCAATGTCACAGAGAAAATTGATTCAGAGGCACCTTTGTAGTAAATAAACCTAACACAAACTGGACTCCTGTGGGGTCACCTTGGCATAGCTTCTGCAGCAAAGTGTAGTTTGAGGTGTTGCTGGATTCCAGATACGACAAGAGCACCCAAACAATATTCTACTGAACCATATACTACACACTCGTTAACATCATATACTTAAATATGTGTACCTTGCTGCCTTTCTTAGCAGTCCATAGTGGGTTACTCTATGTGTCCTTAATACATGTTGCATAGGGATAGTTACAAGATCTTATTTCCATAAATATAGCATCTCCTTTGTAACATAGAGAGGCAAACCCCAGTCTTATGGGCTTAAAAATTGCTTTAAAAATACATCCGCACACTTAATACAAGCACTGTAGAGCAGACCATTTTAATGGTTCAATTTATTTATCAAAAATTGCAACTGGGTACCGGGGTAATTTTATTAATGGCTATAGAGACTAACCTGCATGTAAGCAGGCATGGTAACGTTTACTTTTCACTGTGTAAGAAAATTGTGAATTATTTTTCCATGGATTTTCCACCATCAATAACACTTGTCAGCATCATGGAAAGATTAATTTTGTTAAAGAGTGCTATAATCTACTGATTATTAATAATTTGCATTAAATAAAGGACCGAACTGAGAAAGGAGTAGATAAATACGTAATTTCCAATGGTGTATTACCTATCTCTCACAGGACGTGAGTATTGATTAAATTATGACTCAAACTTGCTGGGTAAATCTGAATAATTTTGCATATTTTTCAGGAGCGCTATATATTTTTCACAGTATAAACTTCAACAACCATGGTTATTTTGAAATTACTTTTGCAGATACGCACAATAAAATGAATGTGTGTATCAATGCGAAATGTTACATATTTCATCTATGTACTACATTGTTTCAGAATTACAGATGCGCTGTTCTACCCTTGCGCTAGACAGTCACATTGCCAGAAATAAAATATTAACATTAGCAGCCACGCACAGATGTGAACTCATGTGAACGTTACGCAACTCATTAGTTAATTATGTTGTGTTGATGGCAGTGTGCGGTTTACTATTATCATGCATTCAGAGACTATGCTTTAACAGGAAAGCGTAAAGTGTATGTGTCATAGCCTTTATCTGTCAGTTTCTGTCTTTGTAGTTGGCGTCCATTTGTAAGTCTAGGGTACAGGAAAAGACCGCCGTTTCATGTGCAGTGAATGTGGTTAGCCTTTCCCCAGGACATGCCCTTTACACACCGCACACAAGTGGAAATGCTGCACTTGCATATGTGCTTATGCCTAAGAGAAGTATATTGCACTCAATGTAGAGTATGTACCTGCACATTATTTTCCAGGCATTGGATCAACAAGCCCACAGACCCCCTGGTGCTGCCAGGGACCAGCTCTGGGTTCAGTTGTGCTGAAAGTGAAAGCAGAGCCAGTTTCTCTGCCATCCAAATGCCTGTGATGTTTGGCATGTAGCACCATCACAAGTGACACCTGGTGCACTGACTGTGATTAGAGCCAATGGGCAACTGTCTGAATATAACCAGTGGCAGCACCGTAAGAGCTACTGGGAGCCATACTGTGAGCGTCAACTTGGAAGCAATATCATCGGAGAAGCTGCCCAGCAGCAGCAGCAGAGGAGCCGACAGGCTCATTACAGATCATGTCCCCTCGTGTAAGATGTCGGTAGCATCATGACGCTTTCCTGTTGGCCATCTTAGAAAATGCGTGCTTCGAAATTCTTCGTGTTTGCCTAAGTCAATAATTGCTTCAAATACAAATCTAAAGGAAAAAAACACCCACAAGGGGACTGCCCTCAAAATCTGAGGGACAACTCTGTGAGACAATGCCTAGAGAGCTCTCCCATATACACCAGTTGCTCAAGAGGGCTGACCCAAATCCCCTTCTATGTTATTATATGCACACGGTAACGAAATGAGTCCATTCGATTTGTTAAAACTCTCTTTCATCAGACCGAAAACCTATTACTCATAAGTAGAACCTATCAGCTCCACTCCTCTCTGGGCCCCTCAGCTTATACTAGCTTACCTTGTTATCAGTTACCCAATGTTCTGGCATTTTTGTCTTCATTATAATTAGGGCTCCCTGTTTTATGTTTTTTTTTAACATTTCCCTCCATATTTACCCATATTTATTATTCAGTCATCTTATTGGCATTTATCTGTATTTATTTTGCGTTTACGAATTAATGTAGATGTAAAATAGTTTCTTTCCACATTTATTTAACTTCTAAACATGCAGTCATACTTTGATACCTTTTGCGTTTCAACAAATTAAGCAACCAAATATAACAAAACACCCATAGGTAAATATTTGCATTTTACTACAAATATACGTTCACATAAGCCTGCATTTAGGTAATTTCTTCTTGTTTTTATCTGTTCATGCAGCCTATTTGCTCAGCTTTTGGCCTGGAACGTACAAAAGGAAACAAGGAGAGGGAAAAAGAAGCACTATTTTCAGTATTTTTCTGCTTTTAAAAATAAAAAAAGACAGGAAACACATTGTTTTCAGTCTGTATTTAACTGTAAAAATCAGTAAAAACAGAAAACTGGGAGCCCTAACTATGATCTCTGTGCCCTGTCCTGAACTTGTATCTGAATATGTTCTTCGTTGACTTCACCCCATTCTACATGCTTTAGAGAAGACCAACTGTAGCCAATAAAAAACTCCTCACTACCCCTCTCCATCTAACCTCTCCACGGAGACACAATTTCTATAAGCAAGAACACCTACAACCATAATTGAGCCCCAGGAGTCCAGTTAAAACAAACCCTTTAGCCAAGGAGCTCTTCCTGAGGAAGACAGTCTGTCTCTCTCACCTGCCCTCAAGATACCACTCCTCACCAGGGGTGCAGGTCTCGTTTATGCAGAAGCCTGTGTCTGAGATAGTTATTGTACCGGAGAGTTACAACAGAACTCGAAGGATGGTTGACGACACACGGCCAGAACAATGTGTAGAGGCTGAAGTGAGCCACCCGGCCACTGCAATACTTTGTAAGGCACGCAACTCCCTGGGCTGGGCGCGGACTGGGGAGTATATAATAAAGGGTGATGTCAGCACACGTGACTGATAGCATGAACGGAGCACCTGAGTAGACGTCCCTTATTCCCTTACCCCAAACCCATAGAAGACGGTTGAAGCCCCGACCGCACGTCCCAGGGAGTGCCCATGATCCCCTGACCCCCTAGGCCGCAAGTGCACTCCTCATATCCGGAGTATCACAGAGGCCTTTGTTTGCAAAGCACAGCACTAATTCTCTCATGTAATATAGTTGAGCGGATGCTGGGTTATGTAATTTTAAAGTAATTATATCATGTCATACATTTCAATTCCTGATATGTTTTAGTTTTTTTCAATATCTGATTGCAGTTTGACTATAGTGTATGATTTTATTTACAGTGTTGCTGTGCGAAATGGCTGTATTTTTTATACACAATGTGTATATCTGTTTAGATGCATAATACAATTCATGGCAATGTCATAATTATAATGTATATGTATATTTCCTGGTTTACGTCTGGCGGGAAGAAAGATGGCGGAGTGAGTCCGCTATGGTGTATGCCGCTTGCTGACCTCCCCTCTGACTCCTTGCCCCCCCCCGGCTCTCCCCCATCTACGGACTACGATATGAACATGAGAGTGCAGGGACATTAAAAAAATAAACAACCAGGCTTTTTACCAATCTGCTAAGTGGAGCATCCCACGGCTACGGTGGTGTCGGCAGCTAGGAAGCAGGCATTCTGTAACAGCCCGCTCGCAGATTCATGGAAGTGGCGGTTTGGCTCATCTGTCATGCGCAACGCTGTGTACACGGGCAGAGTGGCACTGTGGCTTGACGCTGGGCTGCTTCTCTGCTCCCGTTCTGCAACCACATCTGTAACTGTATCCAGAGCCCTAGTGACATCCAGTGGAGGACAGCGGTCACCGGCAGTATCCGGCAAGGCAATGGCTCCTCCGCGTACTAAGGATCCCAAAGGGCAGGGACGTGCAGGGGATGACGGCATAGTATAGGGAAAAGCAGGAAGCAGTTCCTTAACATCTGAGAGTGCCACTGGCACAGGCAGCAGGAATGAGGGCCTGGATGCTGCAGTGGATTCAGATGCCTGCTCCCAGCTCAGGCAGCCAATCCTACAGCTATTACGGTTTGGCACGGCTGGTGGGCTGCTCCGGTCCTGCGGTTCGGAAAACTCCATATTCATGATTTTAGCAAGATGGTAGAACTATAACATCCTTTTACTTTCATAGTACTCTTAATCATTTATATCCTATACTGTCTAACAGGTGTTGCAGCACATCTATTCTACACCTGAATAACAACTGTTCAATAAATGATTATCGAAAATGCCCCGATTGTTTTATTCGGTGTATCTCGCTGAGAGAAACTAAGTAAGCACAAGTGACTTATCGAAAGGTAGTACATTGTTTCCACAGTTCTTAGGGATCAGGGTTGTCATGTTCTGAGGTTGCCAGAAACTATTTTCTCCTTGGTAAGACGAGATTATAGTGGCACTGTGAGCTAGCTGCTACAGAAAGGCTAACATACCCGGTGGGGGTGATCAGAGTTTGTTTGACACCAATCCTACAGTGTGTGTTGTCTAAACGTGCAGATCCCGCCAACGTTGGTTGAGTACTTATTTAACAGTAGAAGTAGTTAAGTATTGCTATTCTCAGAAATTCATATTCACAAAACACCAGAGACATCTGGAGTGGGTAGGCTAAAATCTGCTACATCTGAGCAGGCAAACATCCCTATTTATTGGCTGTTGATTAATGAAGCTTGAAGGACAAACTGTTCTTGAAATTGCGCAAAAAACGTATCTTAGTTTCCTTGAAAAGTTATTTGGTGTTCTGAAAACGAAATGACTAACACAGACATAAACCCACTAGAGCAAGCACTGCCCCACTCAGAAGATGAGGAGGATGCAGAAGCAATACAGATTGCAGCACATTTTAGACATACAGTCCCCCTGGAATGGCTTCTGAATGGTCTAACAGCTAGGTGTGGTATATTAGCTTTCGTGATTGAGGCACACACATCATACAGAACAGAGGAATTGTATTCATGGGTCACATTCCCAGCAGCAAATGCAAGAACAACACCATTTCATTTCTACTCAGAAGGTGATGCACCAGCGGAATATTTTCCATTTGAGAACATTGAGGTTCCACTTACGTACCAGGAACACTTATACTGGTTGAAAGGCGCCCTACCCCATTTATGAAGAAGAGTAAGACTCAGTACGCTCGGAAGAGGACCGACATGGCCAATATTGGCAACTTACACACCACATCCGGACATTGAAACTATGCCAGGACCAGACTTACTCATATTTCAGAAAGAATTAATAAAACTTTACAGAAACATAATGCAATACGCCATGAGAACATTTACAGTCCAGCCAGCAATGGTAACAACAAATACAGCTCAAGTTCAAAACACAACAACTAAAATCACTCCACAAACATTACACTCAGTAATGGGTATAATTCCCGCAAAACATGGACAAATGCCATTCTGGATAGCTCAGAAAATAACACAGCTAGAAGCAGTATTCCCAGAAACTAGCCCTTATGAAAAACACAGAATGCTAAAAATCTGCTTGCCCATGAGGACCACACAACAACTAGAAGACTGTATCTCGTGGGGTACAGTTTTTGGTGCCATATATACCAGAACTCATGGTATCCCATCATTAGAAGTAGTACCAGACGTATTAAGACAAATACAAAATGAGTACAGAACAGAGCCTGCTCTAAACTTAGGGATAAAGTTATAGGTAACTATGCCCAGGTATCAGCTATAATACTGGCAAATATTAAAGGGGAAGTATCATCAGTGGCCATTCCCCAATGCTTAAGGGAGTTCAGTCCTTTACAACAGGAGCAGGAACTACCCAAAATAATTGAAACTGTGTATGCAGAATTAGGCAGGGACAGTTTGGGTGGGAAAGCATTAAAACCACAATTTGTGGGGAGCTTCGAGAAGAAGACTTTCAAGCAAGCACGTACTTCTTCTAAAAAGAAGTGGGACAATAACAAAAAACAAAATATTAAAAGAAAAAAGACCTCATCCCAGAGGTAGGTATCCTCTACTAGTGCCCTCTGAAAGGAGGTATAACCTTAGGATAAAAGATAACATTAAGAAAACCTGACAGGTATCAGGATACCGATACATGTTCCTCTTGTTCCTTTCAGGGTTCATCGAAAAACTCTGAGAGGGAAGGACGGTCAGACAGACAAGAAGAGCGTACAAAGTCCAGAGACAAGCAGCACGCTCAAGAATATACTTCCAAAAAAGGAGATAAAGCCAAACTAAAGCCACATTTCAAAAAGAAAAATTTGCAGGTCTAAAGATCAGACAGGCCCAGAATTCTGAAGACTCGACTACTGAATGGGGAATGGGCTCTGACGGGGCTAGACAGTGCGGCATAAGTAACAATAGATCGCCAGAACTTAATGGAATTTCTGGTGACAGCGGACTTGAATGATTATATTACAGTGGAAACACCTGATACTAGAGTAAGTGTCCCACATAAATTGTATGAAATAACACACCAAATGGAGGGGGATAAATGTAGGACAGTGAGAGGTTCTTTTGGGAGAACCTGACGTTTGGCTATGACATTTTGTTAGCTGGACAAGATTGGCCGCCAGCATTCGTTATGGATTGCCCTGGAGGAGAAATTCTATTTTTACCAACATTTTTTACCCACGTTCCAAAGTACTTAACTATACATATGTGCGGGAGTCCCAGGCTCCAGCACTATACAAAAACCATGTTGGATGGGATGAGGACTCAACCCACCACATTATTCCACTAAAAAACACTCCAACTGCACAAAGGCAGTATCCTATAAAACAAGAAGCTAAAAAACAGGTCGGGAGATCTTAGATCAACTGGAATATCAGGGGGTGATTGAAACATGCTCCTCTCAAATGAATAACCCTTTGTTTCCAGTATCAAAACCAGACAATGCATATTGCTTATTTTTAGATTACAGGAATTTAAACACTTGCACCAAGATGTTTGCAGTTCGAAATGCAAACAGTGCCTGCCGAATTGATGAATAAAATTGTGCGGAAAAAATACAAAACAGCAATAGATATCTCAAATGGATTATTTTGCAAAATATAGCTTCTGAGAGCAGATACTTGACAGCATTCTCAGCGCTAGGGTCCCAGAGGCAAGGTTGTTGACTCCCCCAGGGGTATAAGAACAGCCCAGGATTGTTTTCAGTTAGAGTAACTGAGTTACTTCAAAATCTGGATGAACAGGGGGCGTGGCTTGGTAAGCCAACATGGCGGACGTGCTCTGAGCCGGCTCCGTCCAGCCCGCCGTTTATCCAACATATATCCTGGCAATCCGGTCTGATTAAGACTGCTATTACTGTGTCTGGGGCGCAGCACTGGCCCCTCTGTCGACTGGCGTCCTTTGAGAGCTGAACGCCGCTGTGGAGCCGCGATTCAGAGGCGGCGGATGAGTGGCCTGGCCAGGTGCGGATGGCCTGCGAGTGCGTGGCGGTGCCACTGAGGATGATGCGGGGCTGAGTGCAGGGCTCAGCCTGGCCGGCGGACACACCAGGAGGTGAAGGGCGGTCTGGCGTGGTAGCAGGGGACCCGCCAACTGACCGGCTGTATGGAATCGTGCCGGGGCCCGGAGAGTCGGACGGGCGTGCTGTGGTGAAACAGGGGGGCCCGGCGGTCAGGTCGGACTGTGGCAGTAAGGAGGTGTGCCCTGCGAGGAGGGGAGCGGCTGATCCGGGGACCTGGTGGGGGCTGCACAGCGTGAGAGTACAGGCAGCTGGCGACAGGGGCAGCGGGCCTGCGCCTCAGGGTGCTCTCCTCCCTCGGCACCTTGGTGGGGACCGGCGGCACCATCGGGCCATGCAGGGAGCCTTCAGAGGTTAGTTGGCTGCCTCGCTCCCCTTCCCTCAGCAATGCATATCAGTCTCCTGGGGGTCGGGTTGCAGCGGCGGCGGTGTGGGGTCCCCCTTCTACATCTTCTGTGTCTCAGTGGGAATTGGAGGCCCGTCCATTCTGTGTGAGAGCTGCTGTGGCTGCGACGGGCCACTCTGCCCCCCTCACCTGGACACAGCGACCCTGCTGGGGCCTCTGTGCAGGGACTTGGCACGCCTTCCCCCCATCTGCACTGACTGAGTCTGCCTGAATGAGACAGAGCTGGGGGAACGGCTGGAGGCTCGGTGGGGTGGCACCCACCTCAGAGACATTTTCCCGGGACTGTTGATCCTGTGGCGCAGTGGTGGGGTCAGAGCATCGGCGGCACTATCGGGCCTCGAGGCTGGGATCTGGGGGTTAGGTTGCCTGCCTGCATCTCATCACCCACTCACGTGGGCCCTTTGTTATTGCTGGTGACTCGTGGGACAGGCCGCAAGCATATGGACTGGGCCACTGGTGGTGCTCACCGGGGCCTGTGGGTGGAGCTCGCCTGTGTGGCCTTCGCCTTCAGGTCAGTGGACTCATTGTATGGGGCTAGCTGCACAATACAGGCTGGTCCGCGTGCCCAGGTGGATCTGAGCCTCAGGGGAGGGGCTTTCGGAGTGACTGTGTCATGGGGCCCAGTATATGTTGGCATACTTTCGGCGGTCAGGTCGGGCCACGGGAGGAGCTGCGATAACTAGTAACAGAGCGTCACTGGGTCTGGGTTGGACCGGCCCTGGCGGTCTAAAGCGCAGCCATGACCAGGGACAAGGGAGGCGGCGGCTCGACTAAGCAGGGCCGATTGATAAGTTTACCAGCCCGGGGGCGGGGCCTGGGGCCTCTGGGGGCCAGCCGGGAGTGGTGCCAGACAATGCGGCCCTCATGGCCGCTATCACCCAATCCAGGGACATGTTGGTTGCAAAGATAGGGGCAGTCGGAGCAGATGTTATGCTGCTGCGGCAGGATTTACGCAACGCAGTGTCCCGTATCTCTGCGACCGAGACCCACATCTTAGGGGTGGAGGACGACGTCACGGAATGAAGCGGAAGGTGGCTGCAATGGAGACTGTCCAAAAAGGCCTTACACTCAGAGCGGAAGATGCGGAAGGATGGGTCTGACACAATAACCTCCGCTTCGTTGGGTTCCCAGAGGGCTGCGAAGAGGGAAACATGGAACGCTTCTTCACAACCTGGCTGGAGGGCTGGCTTCCTCCTTAGTCTCTGTCCAGGTGCTTTGTAGTGGAGCGGGCCCATTGGGCACTACTGCAGAAACCTCCAGTGGGGGCCTGCCCGATGCCTGTCATCACCAAACTGTTGAACTATCTGGACAGAGATGTACATTGTTACAACACAGGTTGTAACAACGCATACCTTTACCACGCGGCCGCTACAACGCAAGTCGTTACCACGACTTGCATTGGAGGGCGCGGATTTAGGATTTTTATAATTTTATATTCCAACACCAGTCCCCGTGTATACTAGGGAAGGTGTTGGAATATAAATGTATAAAATTCCTTATCCCACAGCGCCCTCCAGCGCAAGTCCTGGTAACGACTTGCGTTGTAACGGCCGCGTGGTAAAGGTACCGCGTAGTAAAAAATTCGTGGTAAACGTTGTTTACCTCTGGACAGGGACACTATCTTGAAGCAGGCCCATGCCAAAGAACCGTTGCTCTTCAACAATGCTCGGATCCTAATTTTCCCTGACTATACGCGGCAAGTTCAGCAGCAGCGCCATTCTTTCATGGCAGCTAAGGCGCGGCTGAGAGAGCTTAAACTTCCATATGCCCTGCTCTTTCCGGCCCACCTTCAGGTGGTATTTCGCTCACACACCCACGTCTTTGACAGCCCAGAATAGGTCTTCTGATGGATGGATGAGACGGTGCGGGTGAGGCCCCATATCTCACCGGGAAGAGAGTAAGACTCCTCTGTGAGTGACGCGGCTCAGGGAGGTCCCCGTGGTCGGCGGCAGAGAGGTAACAGACGGTCAAGGTCCAGGCAGCGCTCGTAGGCCAGCAGCTCGGCCTCCCTCAAGGTCCAGGCAGCGCTCGCAGGCCAGCAGCCCGGCCTCCCGAGGGGGGACGGCCCTGGGAGATCAGACATTGGAGCCATAGACGAGGGCGCCGGTGTGGCATGACAGAACTTTACCTGTTAGATACCGGATTGTCCTGAACTGGGCTTATGTTACCGTCAGGTGTGAGCTGGCGTGAGCCCGACCAGATGTGTATGGGCTGTTAGTTGGGGATCCATTGGTTGGGGCGGTGTCCATCCCCCTGCTGGGGATCGGGGATCAGCCCTGCCGTGACAGATACTTCAGTGTTGGGTTGAGGTATGAGGTGGGGGGTTTGTTGGGAAGGGGATGTTTTGGTTTTCTGGTCGCACTTCCAGCACAGGTCCAATACTGGCTACACACATGCCACTGAGGCTTAGTATTTGTGTTGAATGACGAGGTAATCCCCAATGGCTAGTATGTCCGACGGTGGGCATGGGATGCAGGGTGGCCTTCATATCCTAAGTTGGAACGTTAGAGGGGCTTTAGATAAGGTCAAGCGGGGGGCCATACTTCAACACGCGAAGCGGTCACGGGCAGACATTCTTATGTTGCAAGAGACGCACCTCATGGGCACGAAGGCTCTATGCCTGCAATGGTAAGAATTCCAACAGGTCTTTCATGCAGGTTTCCTGAGGGGTTGGCCATATTGGTGCATCTTAGGGTCCCATACACACAGGAACAGCAATGGTCAGATTTGCAGGGGTGCTATTTGTTTATCCAGGGTAGGATTGGGGAGGAACCCCTGATACTGGATAGTGTGTAAGCTCCACCCCCATTGCAATGGAATTTTATTGAGCGGCTGTGGTAATTGTGGGCGGATATGCCCGATGTAATGTCGGTAGTGGGTAGGGACTGAAATGATGTTATGCAGGTGGCACAGGACAGGTCGGGGATAGGAGACGGTCCCAGATGTGATATACCAACAAAACTACATGCTCTTGTGATGGAGATGGATTGGGTCGACACATGGCGGTGGGTGCATGATGCGGCTCGGGGCTACACCTTCCTTTCAGCAGTCCATAAAACCTTCTCTAGGTTAGACTATATATTTGTTCCATGGACAAGGGTAGTGGCGGCGGGGATACTGCTTCGGGGTTTCTCGGACCTCTCCCCTGTGTTCATAGAGTTAGATACCAGCAGGGGAAGGCAGCTGTTTTGGTGGCGCCTAGCGGTGTGGAATCTTCTGAACGCGGAATATAAGCCCATAAGGGAGAATCCATCACCCAGTATTTGACCGGGAATGTGGGATCCGTGTCCAGTGCTGACACTTTGTGGGAGGAGCTAAAGCCCACTTTGTGGGGGGTGGACATATCTTGGTGCGCGGCGGCTCGCAGGCAGCGTAGGGAGGAACTGACTCGTGCAGAGGTGAACATAGAGATGCTTGAGCGGCAGAACCGTGAGTCTGGGAGTGACCTGGGAGTGAGGCAATTGCTCTTGGCCGGACAGGAATGTGCAGTCATGCTGATGGAGGAGGAGCCTCAGGTCTGGCTAGCAACGTGCAGTAGGGTGTACCATTGGGGGGACAAGTCTGGTAAAATGCTGCATCGCCTTTGCCAGGGCACTTTCCACGCCCAGGCCCTACCAGGGATACTGGATCCGGTGGGAACCCCTATTAAGGATCCTCCGGCTATAGCAGAGAGCTTTGCTACATACTTCGCAGACCTCTATGCCACATGGGAGTGACTGGAGGCTGCCACAGTCGAGAAATTCATTTCAGATTTGCCACCCAAGGTTGCGGCGATTCAGAGACTTGGGGAGCCGGGGGCCTTACTTTTGGCGGATATGGACATGGCGTTTAATTCCCTGAGCTGGGTATACCTGTTTGCCCTGCTTCCTAGACTCAACCTAAGCCCGCGATTCCTTTCCTACATGAAACTACTTTATACAGGCCTGACAGCGCCGGTGCGAGTAGCGGGCTCAGCCTCTTCCACCTTTGCGATTCAGAGGGGCACGCGCCATACCTGTTTGCCTTGGCTATGGAACCCTTGGCGGCATGGGTGCGCATAGACGCACAGGTGCGGGGGTTCGTGTGGGGCATGGGTCTCTCTGATAGAATAGCGTTGTATGCGGACGACTTTCTCTTATTCTTGACAGCTGTGGACAGAACGGGGCCACGGCTTCTGCGTATAATGCAGATCTTTGTGGAGGCATTAAATTGAACGGCTCCGTGGAAAGCAGCGTCTTCCAGGGAGTGTTGAGCGCGTAAATCAAAGTGGTGGAGCCGCAATTAAATTGACCGGCCCCGGGGAAAGCAGCGTCTTCCAGGAAGTGTCGGGCGCGTCTGCCCGCGTCAACACTTCCTGGAAGACGCTGCTTTCCCCGGGGCCGGTCAATTTAATTGCGGCTCCACCACTTTGATTTACGCGCTCGACACTCCCTGGAAGACGCTGCTTTCCACGGGGCCGTTCAATTTATTTGCGGCTCCGCAACTTTGATTTAGGAATCATTAACCCCTCAACAGGACTTTTGGGGCTCATGTTACAGCACCGCCTCCTTGTGACTCCTGCTCCTGTTTGGGCTAATAGCGTGGGTTGCTTTTACTCATTTACTGTCGGAACGCGACCTCCTTCTTTCATCTTTGGTTCATCCCATCCCCCCCCTTCCAGTCCTGAAGAAGACCCGCAGCAGAGGTGCCAAATTCCCGTTATTGCGTCAGGGTCGAAACGTCGACGATCATACCCCCATGTTTTGAGGCCTATACCTTTACAATTTCCCCCCCCCCCTTTCCCTTGTACAACCCAGTAAAAACTGTGTGGGTAGGCTTCTGTTTTGTTCAACTAGCCACATGTCATTTTAGTTGTACATAGAATTTGAACCTTGTTCTTTGAAATTACCTTTCCCATTTCAATTCACTTGAGCACCCTCTTTATTGTTCACTGCAACCTGCAGTCTTTCTTTCTTCTTTTTTGAATGGTTTTATAAAATGTTGAAAATAAATTTGGAATATACTGATTGATTAAGAAAATTGTTTGTCTTTTTGACTAATATATGTTGGGTACGACACAATTTATGGAAGATCTGGCTTTGAAAAGAATTATATCTCCATGTTTGTTGCTATGGATTAATTTTCCAAAACATGAATTAAGAATAATACATTCATTGATTTTTGATGACATGTCTGGGACCACAGTTGGGAAGAGGCCCTGGCAGCCCCACGGGGGCGGCCATCGCGATGCTGCTTCGCCTAGTCCAATTCAAATACCTTCATACGGTCTACTTTACTAGGACGCGACTGTAGCGGGCAGGTATGATCGCCTCCCCAGTATGTCTGCATTGGGACCAGGCGGAGGGTACCTTTATTCATACAGTTTGGCAGTGCACATCATTCGATCGTTTCTGGAGGGGGGTCTGTGCTTGTCTCTCAGAAGTCCTGGGCTGGGAGTTACCTCGCACACCGGGGCTGGCACTGCTGCATGTCGTGGAGGGGGTGGGGGGGCAATGTCTACAAACGACACCTTCTGCTTCTGGGGCTCACCCTGGCAAAACCTGGAAGGCAGTGAGGGCTCCATCGGTGGCAGCTTGGAAAAACGGCCTGGACTTTTGCATGGGCCTGGAGCAGCCTATCTTTGTGGCCAGGGGCTGCCCTCGCAAACACTATAAAATTTGGAACGATGGGCGGAGTATCGGGGCCTTTGGTTGGAACCCCCGGTGATGGAAGAGCCCTTGCTGCCAGTTTAAGCTGAAGATTTCATATGGGAGGCAAGGGTAGGAGTAGGGGGATGGCGGGTCAGAATCAGGATCTTCTGAACATTTTTCTTGCATTATTGTGGACAAGGCGGTATGGACTAGTGCGACCTTTGGGGGGTGGGAGTGGGAGGGGGGAGTTGGAGTTGGGGGTGGGGGTGTGGTGCGTTACTCTTTTATGCTCCGGTATATGGTGTTGTTGTTTGGGGGGACAAAAGAATACAAAACAAAAGTTGTTTGCTGTCCTAGATGTATTGGGTTTGCTTTGGCAGATGACTCTGGTGTGCAGGGCTCTGCATGATATATGCAAATTGACTAATAATAAAATTTGTTTAAAAAAAAAAATCTGGATGAATAGGCATTGTCCTATATGGATGATATTTATCTAACGGACGATGACCTGGAGGAACACTTGAACAGAGTAAACACCATCATTTTGGGATTCACCTCTGAGGGCTACAAATTCAACTTTAAAAAATCTAAAACAGCCCACCTTAATGTCCTTTTTCTAGGATATGAACTTTCGAGTGAAGGAAAAAGCCTGGCAGCTAACTTTTTAGAGAAGTGTGCGCTGCTCCAACCTCTGAAATCATTAAAAATCTTACAATCAATACTGGGATTCCTTAATTTTAGGCAGAACATACATTTTGGATTACGCCGAAAGACTAAAACCTTTCTACGATTTAATAAAACTCAATTTTTCGGTTAGAAACTGGACAGAGGAACACACAGATACACTTTGTTCCTAACAAGCTGACAAGATAGCTTCCAAACACTTACAGACACGCATAAACGTATGCAACCTGGTGATCCGAATAGTTGCGGGTCAATCAGGGTACACCTATTTAACATATAATGAAGGTGAAATAGTATCAATAGCATATACATCTCACTTGTACACAAATGCTGAAATGCAATTCGCATCTACAGAAATAATTCTAACAGCATTACAGACTGCTGTAGTCAGAGAAAGAGCCCTGGCTCAAGGGAAACATATAATAGCCGTGACTCCAGTTCCAGCCTTAGAGGCTGCAACAAAGGCAAGCGTTCCCAACGCTAAAGCCTTACATCCAAGGTGGATACAATGGGCCAATTCTCTCACTGCAACAGATGTAGAATACAGGTAGAGCCAAACTTAAAAACACAAGCTTTTCCGCAATACAAACAAGAATATCCTCTACCGAATTAAATAATTCCTCTAGATCAGTACAAATACATTATTTATACTGAGGGTTCTGCGCAACCAGCCTTAGGGAGTACACAACAATATAGCGCAGCGTGTTCTATCATTTAAGGATGGATGCAGGATGGAAAGTTTCATCCAAATTGCACACAAACACAGTTTCTTGGAGACTGCATGGCACAGCTGTCAGAACTAAAAGCACTAATACTGCACTGGTAAATACGGATCAGGAATTTTCCACACTAATCGTGTGTGATTCGTTTTACTGTGTACAGCCATACAATGAATATCTACATCACTGGGGACAGAATGGGTTTAAAAATGCAAAAGGTGGCACAATCAAGCACAAAATGCTATGGGAATAGGTAGTGTAGTTGAAAACGAACTACCAAGGGCTCATGTGAGACACACACTGAGTCATCAATGTGATGGCGTTCATATTGAAGGGAATTCATTGGCCGACGAAGCCACAAAGGGGGCTGTATGCACGCTTCCGTAACTGCAATCACTCGTTCAAAAACAAACAACTTGGGTTAGCGAGGAATAAAGATCCGAATACAGCTCGGGTGCCAGCACCATCACACACTGAAGAGAATGCAACATCACCAAAAGTGGTAACTATAGATGACATCTTGCAAAGCAATAGATCAGACTCCGATTGGAAGGGATGGTTGATTTGGCCCACATACACCAATAACTGTCAAGAAAGGTTCTTGGGTAAAACTGAAGGATTTAGTATCAATAGGCCAGATCCACGTTATGTACAAAGATAACAACTAGGGGTAGTAAGATCATACAGTGTCGGGAAGTTAAGCTTCAATTGGCTACAAACCTCAACACTCACACAGGTAAAAGAACACGTAATCTTACTTGCAGGGGATGTGGACCCGCAGGATGTTTT
This sequence comes from Lissotriton helveticus, assembly GCF_964261635.1. Taxonomy (NCBI): domain Eukaryota; kingdom Metazoa; phylum Chordata; class Amphibia; order Caudata; family Salamandridae; genus Lissotriton; species Lissotriton helveticus. Next base: position 709,100,545 of record NC_136059.1, on the reverse strand, counting down.
ACACGCTCCTAGGAAACCATGTGCAAAATATTTCTTATATGCTGTCTATAAAGAAATATGGAAAATGTCTCAACAAGAGGCTGCAGAAAGATTATGAGAAGCCAGTTGTCTAAATCTAGAGAAAGCTCTATCAGTGGTCGATGGGCAACATTCTTTCTTCTGCTATCGATGTACTTGAACAAGACTTGTCCATACTAAAACACGGGCAATCGCAATTGCGTTCCATTATGTTGTTAAGCTGGACTCTGCAATCTTTGTGCGCAGGCCATGTGCCATGGCGTTATATAAACAGCACGTCTCTGTTTACCTCGTACAATCTGACAGAGAAACAGATAGAAATGGCACAGAGGGGAGCAAAGTATACAATGCTGTGAGTTCAAAAACTGGGCAGATTAACATTTACAGTTGCAGAATCACTGTCCACAGAATTGTTAATCCATGGCCACATAACTCTCCCAGTCACAACTTTTCACTTCCTTTATTGCCTAGAACAAATGCAGGCATGCAGATATGGGAAAGTGGGTAAGGAATTCATCAAGGGATCTTGGAAATTGCTGTACAGATTTTGATGTCGGAGTGGGGAAAAAGATGTGTTTCTAAGCGGTACAAACTGAAAGAATACCTCAAGGGGATCACTTATAAGTAAGGATATATGGCTTCATGGAGCCTGTAATGGTTCAATAGCAAATTTGTCCTGTTACTCAGAGGGTGCTCCAGCTGCTGTGATAAGTCCAGTATTCAAACTACTTTTAAATGGGGGTTACTTGATGCTGAACGATCAAGGTTGCTGTGGGATGCTTCCCGGCAGCACATATCTGTTAACTGTAAGTTCCAGGGTTACTTGCTGTATGCAAGTATTATTTCCACAAACACATACAGTCCGGGAGGCACTGCTACTGCCTTCATTAAATATTTGATTAATACGGTTTGAAACTTTGAGCTGAATGAAAGCCATGCTTAAACAGAAATCCGTGCCCTTAACCTCCGCTCGAGAGACTTTTGATCTCCAAGTAGCAAGGTCTTCAGCAGAGATACAGGCACTTATATGTACCAACTGCCCTTTCCATTTCACAGAAATGGTAAATCATATCTTTAACATGTCGGATACGACAGGCATTTTCCACCTATTTAAGAACGAAGGTTCTGGACTGTTAAGCACCTTTCAGATGGTCCTTGGAGTTATTGCAAACTTTATACTCTCCGTATTGGGAAGCATTTTTGGAGGGCTGCCATTGATCCTGTTTCTAATAGCAGGTATCCTGATTGTCGTTTTTCTGCTACGCAATGGATGTCCCAGTCACCAGGGAGATGGAAACAGTACTCCTGCAGAGAAAATGCCATGATCACATGATACAACTTCTAGGCACAGAAAAACAACAACTTTCAGAGGAGGGTCAGAGGGAATATGTTTAACGACCATCCAAGTTAATACCCCCTGTAGAACTGTATAAACAACAAAGAAACTTGAAGGTCTAAACTAGCTGAGTTAAATGGGTTATCACCAGACTCGGCACAATACGTGTGCAGTACATCAGCTATCACGTGATGGAGAGACACTCAACATAATAGTTTAAGTCCTATCAGCCCACCCACGTGGCGGAGCCTCATCATGTAGGACATCTTGAACTAGGTCTGTGTCCCGAAGCCCAGATGTATTGGCTTTGTATCACTAGGCCGTAGTTCAGTAAATGTAAGTGTCCTCACCACTGGTGAAGCTGATGAATGCAGTGCAAAAAGTGAAGTGATGTGTTATAAAATGGCGGTCGAGGCAAATAGAGAAATTTTAATAATATTCACCTAGACGTCAGGTTAAAAAACAGTGTAGGGACAGTGTCAAAAAATCACTGTCTGCTTTGCTTGGTAGTAATTCAGGCCAACATGTTTCTGCCGTAAGGTGGAGATTCACCGGCATTCGTCAGGGCCAAGCTAACTGGTATGCTACTGCAAATTACACTATTAGAAGTGCACAAAAAAGGAACATAATAACAAAGAATCTAACAGACCATACTTTGCCTGTAAAGAGTCACAAAAATGGTCACAGGGACCATCCTACCATGTCCTCCCGATTGATGCAAATGTGGAGGAAGTCTTCCCTGTAACAATTTTAACGAGAGAAAAACTTTTTGGTAAAACAAGGTACAGTCATGAAGAATCTACTAGCTTGTAATATAAAGTAGAAATCAAAAGCACAATAATCTGCGGGTCGCACAAAACAATGTGCGACACTAGTGATAGTCAAGAAAAACTCAGCTCAGCCATTCAAAATTTATACAACTTCTAGGCACACCTCGCCTAAGGGAACTAAGTGCTTCTTGGTTCTTATCGGTTAGACCAGTCTAGATGGACTGCATCTTACCTGTCCTCCGATGTCTGTTTTACGGATAAGAATGCGTGTTAGATCTGTGTCTGACACTCCCATCATGTGCGCTGCTGTACGTTGACGCTTTGCTGGACCCGATAACGGCCCATGTTTTGCAGTGTCCCGAGCGTATTCCCATGTTGATGTCGGCATTCTTAGAGCCACTGCAGGTAACATCAGCACCTGTTGGTACAAACACTGGGTCCTCCTCTGACACCCAGGCCTTTGATGTGGCACAGGCTGCCCCAGCACCGGCTGTGGACAGTACGGAAAATCATCTGTGCTTAATAGACATAATCTGTGAGGTGCTACAGGGACCGCCAACTGCTGAAGCAAGCAACAAGAATGTTGCATTTACCAGCCAGGACACATAAATATTTGACTCATTTGGCTGGTCGTGTGCTGGGAAGAAATTCAGCTTTTTAAAAACAAAACAGAAAACGGAAACTCTGTATCAAAATTGACAATACATTCACGCATGCATGGCTTTCAAAATGCTTGAGGTAGTTCAGACTATATCTACGGACATAATAGAGAAAAAGCCCATCTGTCAATTTCTAAATAATTACCCTTTGTAAAAAAAATCTTTTTTTAGATTTTTTAGAAAAATACTTTTAAACAAATGTTTCTAAACAAATTACAAACTAATGTTTTGTATATTTGCATACATATATCTAGAACATCTAGTGGTAAGTGTATTTCTAAACTATGTTGTCCATTCGGAAGAGGAGTGGGTGTTATATTCCATATAGGTACTATAATATAGGCCTCGGTAAACTCGTTACCATTCACCTATATTCTCTCCCTACATTACACTTGTCACAGTTTACAGGGACTGACCTTTTACCTAGATATTACACTGCATTCAGAACGCGGGTTTTCTCTAGTTCGAAATCTCGTAAATTATGCATGAGGATTCTTGAAAGCACAGCAGGACTACCATCTCCTGTTTAAAATCTATGTACAAAGTTCAGGCCCAATGTCATCCTTAGGCCGACACAGTAACACAGCATGGTAGGACCCCTGGGTAGTCCAATGGGTATATATACATCACGTCTCACTAAGATAGCTAAAAGAGATCGTGACTTCCCGGCCGACACACAGACTAGAGGTGCTGAGGTTCCTGCATGCAGACACACCAGCTTGCAATGGTCTAACAACACTCACGGGGTGTCCAGCTCAAGACCAGGATAGGGTCCCACAGTCTCACTTAAGGTAATGGGGTTGACTAGATCCTAGAGGAGTTCTTGGCTTAACACCTACACCCATGCTAGGTACGTTTAGGTACATCTAGATAGGGAGGTTTTGTAGCAGTACGCACCTTTTATCATGTGTTTTATATGCTTGAATGTATTCATGATTCTAGTAAGATGGTAGAACTATACCATCCTTTTACTTTCATAGTACTGTTAATCATTTATATCCTATACTGTCCAACGGTTGTTGCAGCACATCTATTCTACACCCGAATAACAACTGTTCAATAAATGATTATTGAAAATGCCCAGATTGTTTTATTCGGTTTATCTCTCTGAAAGAAACTAAGTAAGAAGGAGTGACTGAGCAAAAGGTAGTACATTGTTTCCACGGTCCTGAGGGATCGGAGTTGACCTGTTCTGAAGTTGCCAGTAACTATGTTCTCCTTGGTAAGAGGAGATTATAGTGGCACTGTGAGCTAGCTGATACAGAAAGGCTAACATACCCAGTGGGGGTGATCAGAGTTTGTCTGACACCAATCCTACAGTGTGTGTTGTCTAAACACGCAGATCCTGTATCTTTCCTTTTAGGAACTACACAACATGATGCCATCAACATTAGTTGGATGCTTATTTAACAGTAGAATCTGAGTAGTTCAGTCCTCCACCTAAAGCTGTCAGTCAACGACAGCTTGGGGAGGGATGATTCTGTAGGTACTGGGGGGACTTAGGTGGGACGTTTTTTCAGGGTCAGGGAGGTCACGTGTCTGATAGTGGTTTATCACCTGGTGATGGGTGGGGGAAGGGGAAGCAGGTTAAATAGCCATTTAACAGTTAGAAGTGTAGATGTTAAAATTGAGGCACTAGAGGCTGGAATCAGGCAGGAGGGGGGCAAATAAAACGTATGCAATGTCCGACTTAAAATGTATGTGCAGGACTGAATCAATCTCATAAACGATGTTTAATCAGGGAGGAACTCCGCATTTTCAAACCACACCTACTAGGCTTCGCTGAGACTCACATAGCATACAAAGATAGATCACTGTTGGGACAGCTTGGCTATGATACACTAAATTGCACATCGCAAACATTCACATCTGCATGAACATTACTCCTGTATTGACATGATTTTTATTAAGAGATCGCTGCTGGAAATGCCTGGGTGGAGGTCTCCCTTAAGATCATATCTGACCACAATCCAGTTATGCTGACTCTGCAGAAACAATTCAGAGCTTTCTCATTCTCCAGACACTTATTCAGCAATCCTGAATATCGGGTATATATTAGAAAGTCACTGAAGGAGAACTTGAATAACAATCTCGCCACAGCTAATATTTCAAGTGTATGGGACTGCATGAAAGTGTTTGTTATGGGGGAGGCTCTGCAGTTTTTCTTAGTATAAAACCAGCTGGCAGCAGAGGAGGAAGAGCAGGCCCGGCGTGAGTACTTAGACTTAGAGAGCCAACACGCTGGGGCAATTGCTGTCAGGGATACAGAAGCTCAGTCAATATATCTTTGGCTGTTAAAAACTCGTTCTAAAATCAATAGAGGGCTATTGGATACAATTGCAATTAGTTTTCATAAGCCTAAATCTCTGAAATATGAATATGGGGAGAGAGTGCTGCGGGTGCTGGCTCTTCAGATTGCCGACCAAAAGGCCAGGACTAATATTAAATTCATTAAAGGGGAGGGTGGCCTGTCTTTCCCTCAACCACAGAATATAGTTGAGCAGTTCCGAATGTTTTATGCCAATTTATATTCTGCTGCCTCCCCATTTAGTCAGAATACCTGTTATGAGTATCTGCAGGAGAGCCGCCTGCCTCGTCTAGACTCTTTCGATGCCAAAGAGTTACAGAAAAATATTGAGCTAACTGGGGTCAAAGAGACTATTATGTCCTTACCTTCTGGCAAAGCGGCTGGTGAGGATGCTATCCCCCTCCAATTTTATAAGGCTTTTAGGGATTTATTGGCACCTGTATATATGCAATTGAGTACTGATATTACTAATGGGGGGCTATGCTCCCGTCTCAGGGAGTGTAAACAATATCGTGGTATTCACTAAAAAGGGGAAGCTGATCGATGATAAAAGTTCCTATAGTCCGACATCTTTAATCAATGCAGATGCCAAAGTCTTCTCCAAGATTTTGGCCTCCTATCTTGCTCTACTTATCCATAAGCTAGTATCAAAGCAACAGCATGGCTTTGTTCCTGGCAGAAACACAATGGCCCATATAGGCACTGCTATAGTTGCCCTCTATGTCTCTTGCAAATTTAATAAACAGATTGGCATGGTTATACTTGACGCGGAAAAGGCATTTGATAGAGGGGCCTGGGAAGCCTTGTGGCTTATCATGACATCATTTGGTCTTGGCCCCAGGTTTATCTCTTCTGTACAGAAGCTGTATAAGAAGCCGGTTGCCACAATTATACTAAATGGCTTGACATCTGCCATTTTTGATGTCCAACTGGGGACAGGGCAAGGATGCCAATTGTGCCCCCTGCTGTTTGCCCTCTATATTGAGCTATATTTAAGGCATCTGTTACTCAATGGAGTTATTTCCCCTGTATGCCTTAATGGTATGGAACTTAAGGTTACTGGATATCCTAAGGATATCGCAGCTTCTCTGCTAACCCTGGAGAAGCTATTACACATATTACTCTTCAGCTCCTTTTTGGGATATAAGCTGAATCTAGCCAAAATTCAGACAATGGTCAACTTTCAATTGGATGCCTTGCCTTCAACATTAGGGGTTACACAAACAGCAAAAAAGAAATAATGAAAAGGAGAATATAATCAAATATTGTACATTTATAGATTATAAACAATATCAAATTCATGCAATTTGAAACAACATTCAAGTGTGAGGAGTCTTGCAATTTCTTTTCTTCATATAATCTTTATTTTGATTTCCAATCAGAAGCATAAAGCCCAGCCAATGTGTTTTGTCCAATAGATGGACTTCATCAGGGCTGTAAAACAGTTAGTATACACATTATAGAAATCGTCCAAAAATTATATATATATATTAACACCAGGTCTTTCGAATAAGATCTATATTATACAATATACCATAAGAAAGGCCAGATAGACATGAACATGATAAAAAGAACATGAGGCAATTCTGCCTCTAATAATGACAATTTCTCCCAATACAGGAATTGTTATCCTGTAGTAACATGCTCTCTGCCTATATCCATTGTTAATATTTGTTTCCAATAGGTTATGGCATTTGTGTTTTTCATATGGAAAAGCAGCCTACATATAATCCCAAAAATCATTGGACAAGTTTCACAACATATATTCCTCATTGTTATTACAACTGCTCTCAGTTCAGACATGATCGATATGTAGGAATATCAAAGGGGAAAAAGTGGACATCCAGATAAAAAGGATTTATAATCCACAAATATATAAGGTATTCTAGGTCCCATTTATAATACCTAAAAAAATAGTCAATGAGGTACTTCCTATGATTTAAAGTACAGCAGGACTGAAGGTTATTATGATGGTTGGTAATAATAGCTCATCAACCCACTGAGGGTCTATTAAAGAAAACATTCATATGAGTAGCACTCCCGTGTGAATCAGATCATGAAGATCAGCAAAGCAATCTACAAATGTGAAATCTTGAAAGCCAAGAATCTTGTGACATCTTGTTAATAATATATATCAAAGCTAAAAAGAAGAGAGCAAAATCTATCATGACTATAATCAACATATCCATCCATTAATCTATGATAGGGCAGCGAGTTAATTATTCTAAAACAAATTTAATTACCCACTTAAATTATATACCATCTAGTTTACACTTCCAAGCACCTAATAAGTCTAAAAGGATAATTATTGAAAGAACAGAACTCACTTGGGGATAGCTCATGTAAATCACCAAACAAGTTTAGTGGTCTATATAAATATGCATCATCGATATTCCAATCACACCAATGTCTTCTGGATTTTCTAAGGATTATTGTCTTCTATCCATGCTATGGTAAAAGGGGGGGAACAAAACCTATCTTAAGAAAAATCACTCCATCTTTTTCTTTAGAGTAAACACCAAAGCTAACATTAAAAAGCAACACCAAAATAAAGAAATAACAGGATACATTCATTCAGTGTCCCCAATTCTTACACGAATCCTCACAAGTTAAATATATAGTCTAATAAGTATTAAAAATTACCCAGCAAACATCCTTTCATGAAACCACCTAAGGAAATTAACAAGCACAATATCACCTCCATCTATGTGGCTTACCCGGTATCATCTGAAGTCGTGCCCAAAGTACCGTCTGTCTGACTGTGGTGTCTACTGTCAACCTTCAAGGAGTATTTATACAAGTAGTTAGCCAATCATAGGCAAGAAAATCGTGTCATTAATGTCACCCCCTTTAAATCTCCAATCACTTTTGTCGTGACAATATGGAAAACCAATTAGATCCTTTCTAACAAATGTCATAATTTAACCCAAGTTCCCTCTCTGGTCCGGGTAAAATGGACTAATCAAAAGGGAGACGTCTTGTCTACAAGAAAGACATTGAGCCAATCGCTGCAAGAAAAACAGTGAACCAATCACCAATGTTCTACAGCTCTTCTTAGGTAAAGAAAAGAGGCAGTCTATTTAAAAACAAATGGTTCCCTCTCTGGTCCACTCAATGTATCACCAATTAGGATCGCTCATAAGGAAGAACCATTCAAAATACACAAGAAAAGCAGTGAACCAATCACCAATGTTCTACAGCTATTCCTAGGTGAAGAAAAGAGGCAGTCTATTTACATACATATGGTTCCCTCTCTGGTCCACTCAATGTATCCCCCAATCAGATTGCTCAAAAGGAAAAACCATTCAAAATATAAAAATTTCCCGTCAAACCAATACACCAATAAAAAGTGAGAATATGTTGTGTACGAGAAAGACATTAGGACAATCACTACGAGAGAGACAGTGAACCAATCCCCAATAGTCTACAGCTATTCTTAGGTAAAGAAAAGTGGCAGTCTATTTACATACATGTGGTTCCCTCTCGGGTCCACTCGATATATTGCCCAATCAGATCGCTCCTAAGGAAAAAAACATTCTAAACGCACACGTTTCCCTTCAATCAAAACATGTAAATTGAGAGACCCAAACAAGTTTGTCATTGCAAAGCCGTACTCCAATTACATTCAAGCAAGTTAATCTTATTCAAAAATGATATGGGATCCAACCAACCTCAGGATATTGAAGCAAGGGTGCCAGCAAGTTCATACGTACTTTCTTCTAAATCACATAGACTTGCCCAATCAATTCCATCGAGTGGAATGGTGCTCTTACCATCACTTCCTTTCCAGTGCGTCTCAGAGAGAATTTTATTGCAAGAGCACGTTACTCACAGTAACAATCATACCTCCAGTTCCTATGCAAATATAACAAAGAAACAAATCCAACCAATCATTAAAACAGCATACGTTTCTAGAGTGCCATATCTAAATGTCTTTCTAAATTCTGGGAAAAAAGTAACTCTGTGTTAATTAAGATGTACACAGGACATAGTCCTATGTTGCATATGAATGAAATAATGAATGAATGAATGAATGAATATTAAACTTTGCCCAAGGGCGTCAAGGTGCTATTGCAGAACTAATGTGCAGGCAAGATGGCATACTCAAACTGAAATCTGTGTAAAAAGCCAGGTCTTCAAGGCTTTACGGAAGAGAAGATACGACACCTGACCAGAAAGCTCTTCCAGGAGGGAGTTCCACAACTTAGAATCAGCAGTGGAGAAGGCTCTACCTCACCATTTTGCTTTTTTGAACCTCGGTACTATTAACAGATTTTTATCTGCGGATCGGAGCTGTCTGATGGGAGCATAACAATGGAAAATTGCGTTATTCCCATTAGGTCCTGCGCCATAATAGGCATTATGAGTTAGGCACAGTGTTTTGAAGAGGATCCTACAGTCCAGAGGAAGCCAGTGCAGCGTCATAAGAGAGGCTGAGACTGCGTGGTATTTCAGACATAATGTTCTTTTTCAATTTAGAAGTTAAAACCAGTTCAGAAAAAATGACAGCAAAAAAACAGTTAGTCATTAAAATGAGGTCATTAGATTTTAGAGATATACGTATAAACATATAGAGACATGCAGTTCACTCTATAAATTGAGTCCCAGCTGTACACTTCTCAATCTACTAATCCATTTTGCCTCATTTAGTCTCAATCTCAGTTCTTTGTTACCACCCCCTAGGTTATTTTCTAGTTGCTGGATCCCATAAAATTTGAAACCCATTTTATTAGTATGACATTTGAGCATGTGCTGTGCAAGTGGCGATTTCTGATCTTTATTGATGACAGCCCTTCTATGTTCTTGTATCCTCATCTTGAGTGATCTAATAGTGCTGCCAATGTAGGTTTTACTTCATTTACAAATTATAACATAAACCACAAAAGTACTATTGTAATTATTAAACTGATTAATTTGAAATGTATTGTGTGTGTTATACTGAAACTCCTTGCATTTGCAACCATGCTCACAAATAATGCAAGTATAAAAACCTCTCCGTTGTGTTAGAAATGAGGAACCAGCTGAAGTACTCACTGGTGGTTTTAAGTATTTCCTCATTATCTTGTTTCTAATCGTGGGTCCACTTTTATATGTGACCAAGGGTTTGTTAGAGATGACATTAGTCAGTCCTGGAACACCTCTGAGTAAGTTCCAGTTTTTTTTGTTGAAATTTGTAAATCTGATGATGGTGTTGATTATACATAGTTACTAAAGCTATACGGTCATTGGTTTTTCTATTGATTTTAGGTTTTAAGGTGTCTGATCTTCTGACCTTCATAATTCTCTTTTCCGCAATACCCAAAAGTTGCTCAGGGTATGCATGGTCTCGTAATCTTTGTTTAAGGTCCTCTAAAGAGTCCACAAACTCTTGCCCCATGCTACAATTTCTTCTTAGGCGTATCATCTCACCATAAGGAATACCTGAGATGATCTTGGATGGGCACTATTTGCCCTTAATGAGCTGTTAGTAGAAGTCTCTTTTCTGTAAAGTTTACTGTGCATTTTGTTATTCTCAATGTACAGCTGTATACCCAGGTAATCAATGTGGGTTTTACTACAGCAGTTAATAAGGCTTACATTCATCGTGTTGTCATTTATATTCAACGTAACTTCTCAGACACTCATTTTAGCCTCTCCGGATTATCAACATATTGTCAATAAAACAACCCTAAAAGATTACATTGTCCGTCCAAGTAGCAGCCCTGGGAGACCAGGCATGCTCCCTCTCAAACCAACCCATAAAGAGGTTGGCATAAGAGGGAGCAAACCTTAGAGCCCATGGCTGTACCCCTTATTTGATGGCACCATTCATCCCTGAACAGAAAACATTTCTGCAATATGAAGTCACACATCTCCAAAATCATCTTTGAATGTTCCATTAAGCTTGCACTTCTTTTGATTAGGCAGTGTTGCAATGATATTTCCTTAGTCTGTTCTCTATCCATATATATAGTCCCACTACATCCAAGATGGCAAACATTAAAGATGAATCCCTTTCTACATCAAATAATTTAGTTAATATATTGGTGGAATCTCTGATGTAAGAAGGTAAGTTCCCCACTAAGGGTTTAAGAAATAAATCGATATATTCTGAGAGGTGCTCAGTCAAACTCCCAATGCCCGGGATGATACACGAACAGCAACTTACCTCAGGGTATGTTTTAGTAGTCAGGTGGACGATATTGTAACTTTGAATTATGAACCCCTTTTGAAGACAGTATCGGCCAAATTGCGCAGCTGGCATCAGCTCCCGCTAAGCACGGGAGGTGTAACATCATAAGAATGAACATTCTGCCTCAATTTTTATATTTCTTTCGCTCTATACCCTTGCGGGTCCCTCAGTCTTTTTTTAAAGAAATTAGACAGTGTCATAGGTAGTTTCATTTGGGCTTACAGGCATGCCAGAATGGCTCTCAAGTTTATGAAATTACCACATGTAGGAGGGGGTTTTAAGCTCACAGATTTTAAGCTTTATTACTGGGCTATCTTCGTCGGTCGGATTCGTGGTTTGCTCTGCGGGATAGATGCAGCCCCTACACTGCTAGGTTATCAGTTAGCCTGCGGCTCATCAGTTGGGTTCATGCTGTATAAAACTTTTGATCCTAACTACTGCAAGCGAATTAAGTTCAAGGTAGTTAAAGACAATATTCGGATATGGTTAGATATCTGTAGGCAATATTTCTTTCCGGTGCTGCATCAATACACGGTGTTATGGGGTAATCTTATGCTGCCCAATATATTTTAGGACCTTATTGGGAAAGACTGGCAATGAAAGGGCATTACCCGGCTGGGTCAACTATATCATGGATGGGTGTTCTGCTCTTTTGCTGCGCTTAAAGACGAGTTTGGGCTTTTGCAAAATACGTTCTTCAAGTATATGCAGGTTATGGACTTTTTCATATGAGGTAAAAAGGTATTATCAATGCTGAACCAGTCGGGAATACTGTCTGGAATATATACATGCTCTGGCTGAGGGGCTGTTGGTTTAGCCTATTAGAAAGTCCTGGATAGCGCTAGTGATGATAGTTTACAGATCGCGGCTATATTAAGTTGGTCCTTAGGGCTGAAATAACAGTAGAGGGTATACTGGAGTCCATGGGCGGACTAGACCGAGGGGTAACAATGGTTAATCTAAAGCTGCAACAGCATCAGGTAGTAAATATGCTGTACTATACACCAGAAATTATATCTAAGTGGGCCTCTCGATCTTCCAAAAAATAATTCTGTCCAAAATGTCAATTGTATGCTGCAGATCTCAGGCATATGTTTGTCGACTGTTCAAGGCTTAATGGGTTTTGGAGTGGGGTCTCCAGTGTTCTTAGCTCGCTTCTCAGCCCAAACTTTCAGCTTACTGAGAAAGAAATATTTTCTGGGAATTAAAAGTGAGGTGGCCGGCTATATGAATTTGTTGGCTGTTATTATCATAGCATGTGTCCGTTTATGCATAGCTAGAGTTTGGATATATAATGTCAGTCCTAGTGTTAATGAGTTTCTGGGTTTTACTCAGACAGGTAATGAGATGGCATTTGCCTTGGCTAAAGCTAGTGGGCCGCACTCTTGGCTTAAATTTATTCGGATCTGGACCGCTCTCCAATGGGAGCAACGAGGCACAGCTAATTTATCATATGCTCTGTCACGGCCCTATGACAGATGCCTCTTTTCAATTTTCTTTTTGGGGGGTTTTCTTTTTGGGAAAAATTATGGCTAGGATTGTTTTTTCTCACACCTGATTTAATTATTGCCTCCTTTTCTTGAGTGCTATCTCAGTTAAAAATACAGATGTATGTTTTGTTAACACTTCTAACGTATTTATGTAATATATTTCTTACTTTTGGCAAAATGAAATACATGTGGCTGGGAGTTTGGATGTCCCTTTTAATTGAAAAATAAAACTTTTGAAATCGACTTGTGGAGTGTGACCCAATTCTTTCCTGAGATAGGAAAGGGAATGAAGATAGATGTTGGTCTGCTCGACCGCGGGGCTACGCACGGCTGCAAGAAGCGCCTGGGCCGTGAAATGAGCAGAAAGTGATAAATATATATCTATATATATAGGTAGATATAGTTAGGACCCAGTTTCCATAGGAAATACGCAACATTCCATTAGGAATAACTTTGGCGCCGGTTGATCAATCTTCGTGAATTTCTCCAAGAAAATGGCCCGCTCCGCTCCTTCCCTGAAAGTTTTGGGGGGATTTGTCAAGTGGGGGGCTGAGAAAAAAGGCGGGTCCCAAAACGTGTTTTTCCCGTGTTATTTTCCATAGGACCTTTAGACACGGCTACAGCCCGAACGGCTGAACGGAATTACAAGAAATTTGGCAAAATGGTAGAGTCTGATTCGCAGATCACGCTTTTGCTTAAATGGTGTAAATCCCTCCAGTAGTTCCTGAGAAAATCAAAAGAGAAAACAAATATATATCTATAAGTGCGCACCATACACGCACCGTACGCGTACCGTACGCGTACGGTACGCGTGCACGAGCTGCATGCTGATTGGCTGCGACTGTCTGTCAACACTCCAAAACAGAAATTGTTGGTAGCCATCTTGTGCCTCGGTAGACTGAGGCACAAGAAAGCAGAAAAACAAAGATGTAGCTAGTTAGCCCCCAGGGATCCCCAGTATGCAAGGTGAATTAGTTCCTCCTCTGCAAATGCGCCAGGGCGCTGCGTTGCAGAGAGGTGTAAAAAGGGGCATAGCCTCATTACACCTCTCTGCAATGCAGCCCCCTGGCGCATACTGGAGGTTCCAGGTGGGCTAGTTGGCCTCCAGGAACCCCTAGTATGCAAGGGGAATTAGTTCCCCCTCTGCAAACGCGCCGGGGGGCTGCGCTGCAGAGAGGTGTAAAAAAGGGTGTGACCTCATTACACCTCTCTGCAATGCAGCCCACTGGTGCATACTGGAGGTTCCTGGTGGGCTAGTTGGCCCCCAGGGACCCCCAGTATGCAAGGGGAATTAGTTCACCCTCTGCAAACGCACCAGGGGGCTGCGTTGCAGAGAGGTGTTAAAACATTTTTTTTTTCAATTTATGTTAAAAATATGTAATGTAATTTAAAAAATAAAATATCTAAAAATAAATAATTTAAAATAATGTAGTAAATCAGTATAAAAAATATAACAATTAATACGTTTAAAGATTATCATTTACAAAACCATTGAAATTCACTGAAAAAACATAGGTTTCAGCCCAGTTATAGTTAGGAATTACCATTTAAAAAACCTTTGAAATTCACTGAAAAAACCAAAGGTTTCAGCCACGTTATAGTTAGGGATTAGCATTTAAAAAACCTTGCAAATTCACTGAAAAAACCACAGGTTTCAGGCCTGATATAGTTAGGAATTAGCATTTAAAAAACCTTAGAAATTCACTGAAAAAAATGTAGATTTTAGGGGTGTTATAGTTAGCTGGACATTTCACTCGTACAAAACCATTGAAATTCCTCCGATATAGTTAGTTGTACTAACTATATTTCACGCGCCCGCAATCCACTGCTGATGATGTCACATATTACACCATTCATGACATGGTCAGTGACATCACTGATGACATCTCAAATGACATCACTGATGACATCATCCATGTGACGATACACCTCATCATACACTAGTATAACCTTTCGTCACTCACTATAAAATACAGAGCACCATATTTAAATCCATTGACACACCGATACAAGTTTCTAAAAATCCACTCAGTGATTCCTAGATCTATACACACATCTAATCACTTACCTACAGATTCACTCATACATGCAGTCAATGATCAATAGAACACTATCAAATATACTTATACACCTATATCGACATTACACATCAGCACACATCCTATTCACTTATAAAGTCATCCTATTCACTTATGCAAACAATGGATCATACTTACATTTACTTAGCTATACACTTATACAAACACCAATTTATCTATCCATATAGATAGAAAATTATACTTAGTGTGTTATAAAATCACTTTTACCAGTATACAGTTATCTATACAGTCACGCATACAATCACTGAATCTTACGTATACTTATTTATAAACAACAACTGACACATACATTGCCTTTTATTTTTCTACTTTGTTGGACATGTACCATTAAGCGAGATATTTGCTCATCACCACACCCATAAAGATATTCACTCACCCAAACAACTGTTATAACATGTAGTCTTAACGTCATATACCTACTAAATCAATTATTCACACATCTTTGGGCAGTGTGGAAAAGTAAATTTTGCCATGTTATATGTGCCTACGTGTTCCCCATCCTATGTTATATGTACATGATTAATATGCATATCTATCCCCCTATGATCGATTAAAGACGCAATTATAGTTGTGTCCAACTCTAGTATGCCAGTATCCAGTTCTCGTGAAAGCAACGAGTATTAGGCCTATGTTACCACGATTTACAGTGTACACGTTAATTCATTGAATTGTCCCCGTTCCTAGGCCTCAAAAGGGCCCGGACGCCAGATTCAAGCTCCAGTCTCCTGAACCCTCTCCGAGGAGCGATACAGCCCCCACCTGCATCCCTGACCCTTCACTTACTTCCGCGCAGCGCGGTGCCCGGCCCGGCCTGGCTCTGCCTGCCAGTCTGCCAAGAGTATGTTATGCTTCTAGTTATCAGTCCAGCCTCTCGTCTTTGCATTCCTAAGCTACTGAACCGCATCAACAGTTTCAGCTATGGTCTAGTCTTTCTGTCTCCATGCAGGAGAAATACTGTATTAATATTCCTAGCTCACGCAATACATGTAGAATAGATGCATGCACCAGTCTTAGAGTCAAGTAGCCTCTACCCTGATAACTTTTAGTTTCTATCAACATGTACTCCAAACACAAGATACCAGATATGCCATAGGTACATGTCGTCCTGACACCGTAGACTTTAGTCTCCTCTTCCAGTGCAGAAGTCATAGCCCCCAGTTCTCCCTGGTAACACGTCATTGCCCGTTTGCGCGCACCACTAGGTTAAAGGTCCCAGCTGCTCAGGTAGCCCCCTCCATGTTTCCACCCCAGTTATGACACTTCTGTGACGTTTCACATCACATGTCTCAGTGCACGCCCTGTACACGCCTTCTTCTTCCATCAATGTGTCCTTATCTTTCGCGACTGCTACGCCTACTGCTACGCCTATTGTATGCAATGTAATGTACTGTATGATACTATATATATGCTGCACTGTCGATGAGGCATTGCAGCTGCCATCCATTCTATTTCCGTGCAGGCTATCCCGTTCCTGTCCCTTCCCTTATGCCTGATTAAAGCCTGTTAGACTCAGATACCTCGAATCCTGTCTCTTATTTATTGAGCTATCTGTTTTTATTCAATGTATTCAAAAATAGTACCGGTAATTAATTATTTATTTACCACATAATGGCGCCCGAATAGGAACTTGCCCTTTCCCCACGCGCCGGCGAAGCCACGCAGGCCCCCTGACCCTCTGCAGCCGTGACGGAACCATACCGTGCACGTGCAGATATTTCTGCTTCAAGTATCCCTCAGGCCCACGGAGGAGACGGAGACTGCGGTCCAGCATCCAGACGAGGCGGTGAGGAATGCGGCGAGTCCCGACCAGAGCCCAAGCCGAGAGTACAAGGTCCGAGGTATCCGGAGGTCCACCTGTAACTGAAGTCCGAAGTTCGTAGTCCGATGTCGTAGCAGTCCAGTCCAGTCCGAGGCCTTCCAGTTTCTTGCTGCCCGGTGAGTACCGTTGCTGGGGTAGTATCTAGACAGTGTCAATTAATTTGTCTCTGGTCCGATGGGTTTGGGTACACAGATCCAGTCCGAAGTATTCACCTAGGTGGATACGGGTCCGACGTGTCTCTTTATGGGACCGGTATGTTCTGTACTGTTTTAGCAGTGCATCCAGTAATTCTAGTAAGTCTGTTTTCAGTGTATCAGGTAGTATTCTGTTCGAACTGTTATTAATGTTATTTAATGTGTTTTCAATGTCGTGGTATGAGTGATTTGTTTTGCTATTCATTACTGTGTTTATCGTGTATTGTATTGTGTTTGGATTCAAGTCTAGAATGCCTCTGTTTTCCAAGTTACGTCAGATAGGAACCCGGAAAGGGTTACTCGAAGAATCAGTTCCTGTCCCGCCTATGGACAGTCCAGGACATTTTATGTATCATAAGCATGGCTTAAGTGCCATATTGTATTTAGATTTATGGGTCGACTATACCAAGGATCTAGAAGAGAAATATAGATGGCCTGTATCAGGTACATGGGATGCCGAGTGCATCATGCGAGTAGAAGAGGCATTATGGAAAAAGAAAGCCCGACAGTCCCAGAAAGATGCCATCGAGTTATGGCGCAAAGAATCTCATAGAAGAACCGAAAAAGAAATCAGAAAAACAGAGTTAAGTAGGGAATCCTCAGAGAGAGCCCAAGAAAGGGAACTTCTAGAAGAAGGTGAACGAGTTAGAGCAGAACAGTCAGACAGACAGAGAAATGCTCTTATAAGGGGCATGTATCCTCTTCTTGCCGAGGGCTTGCCGAAGGCAACCCCGGAAGCATCCAGTAATTTTCCGCCACCATTAGTCCCGACTAAGCTACGTCATAAACCGACCGCAGCTGAAATTTTTCTTTCATCCTATTTGGACGATACAGTCCCAGAATATGCAAATCATATTCCGCCTGTTCAACCTCAGCACCCTGTTAATAATGTAATCCCTGTTCCTCCAGCCACTGGTCCCGGGGACCAAGTTAATGTACCCCCGGCCCAGCCTACAGTAAATGCACCCGTTTTTCCAGTCACGTTACCAGCACCCGCACGTTCGGTATTACCTGACGACTCTAGCCCAGGAGGGGCGGCAGGAGGCGCTCCTACCACCCCGCCTCAAACGAAACGAATCACGCTGAGAGAAGCAGCGTTACAACGTACACCGAAAGTCTCTACGTACGCAGCCCTCAAGAAATACCTTACTGATTGCGTATATGATTCAGTACCAGGTGAAGATTACATGATACTGTATTCAGTACGTTTACGACGAGTTACCACCTTTTTGGTTACTCTGCCAGACATGAAGGACCATCTAGATAGAATATATCGTTTTATCCGTACAGGGGAGGATCCAGAAAGTATTCACGAAGCTATGGCACACAGAAAAGTCGAGACTCAACATCTGATTTTACAGTTTTTGATTAACTGTTTAATAAGAGAACAAGACTATCCTGAGAAAGATAAAGATAAGATGAAAGTCCTGACAAAGTGGAGTGATAATATAGCCGAGGGAAAACACAAGACACAGAATTGTATAGACGCTATGTACAGGAAAATCCGTAAGGAAATTCTAGACATACACGAAAAAGAGAAAGCAAGGAAAATAGCCGAGAAAGAGAATGACTCTTCAAGTGAAGAGGTAGACAGCGAGAATCCCGACAGAATAGCGTATGTAGGTAGAACTAGACTTTCCGACAGACATTCACGTCCAGATTACAAGAAAAGTTTTCCTCCTCCAGTGCCAGAACAATGTTCTCTTGAGCAAGTATTCCAAGCTACCGATAAAATTCTGAAATCACGAATAGGTTATAGTGAACTTAATACCATGCATGAACAAGAACTAGCCCGATCAGCAGTCCGATGGACTAGTGATTTTACCACGTTTCCAGATGAAATCGTGGCACAAATGTTCCTGAAACTGCCCCCAGCCGAGCAGCGTCTGGTGGGTATGTATATGAACCAGCACCTCATCACACTGTATGAGGTTCAGCATTCTGATCCAGGTCCTTTACATGATGTATTGAACGAGTTACTCCAGTACAGATGGAAAGGTCTAGGTACCGATTTAATTAATGTCATTCTAGAACAGCGCCACAAATACAGTACGTTCCTGACTCCGCATTTTGTTCCCGTTCCACCCCCAGTAAGGAAGTCATTCTACATAGACAGACAGAATCCGTTACGAGAAGTGCATCCAGTCAAGAAAGAGGGTGGGGGTCTAGAACGAGTATTTGTTTACACCCCTATCACGAAAATAGAACTCTTGGAAATGAAAAAGTTAATCCCCTGTCACGACAAAGATCCAGCAGGGTTTCACCGTGAACTAAAAGACATGCTCCGTATGGGAGAATACACGTATCCTGAGATCATTAAAATGTTAAAGGTCTTGTTGCCTGCGGGCATCTATGAAAAACTTAAAGAAAAAGAATGGGAGGTGGGAGAGAATAAGATAGATTGGTCCGCATTAGAAGCCGAAGATAACACACGAGTACCAGGTACCGGTCTTGGGGATAAAGCTAAAGTTTTGCCCGAACTGTTAATACAAGTCTTGCCCAGATTACTAGCCACGAAAAAGGAAGACTGGGATGCCATCTCTGCCTGTAAACAGAAACAAGACGAAGATACTAGTGATTTTTATTCTAGATTCGAGAAATGTTTCATTATTAATAGTGGTCTGAAAACAAGTAGTGAATCGTACCCTCATCTTTTTGTTACCAAACTAGTCGAGAATTCAAGTCCACAAGTTAAAAATCGAGTACTGAAAGTCGAGAGTTCTTGGCAAGCTAATACTCCGTCACAGATGCTCCAGATGCTCCAGTATCACCAGAACAGAATCAGGGAAGAGCAGGAGCATGAAAGAAGACATATGAAAGACACGAAAATGAAAGTACTAGTTGCACAATCTGTTCCGCAAGACAGTCAGAAGAGGGGTCCGAATCAAGCCAGTCATCCTACAGCTCCCGTTAAAGGGACATGCAATTATTGTAAACAACAAGGTCATTTTATAAACGAATGTGCAGTTCTGAAATACAACATAGCTACTGGTAGGACTAAAGAGAGACCGCGTCCGCCTAGACAAGAACAAGTTTTACAGACTTCCCAGCCACCGCAGAACGCACAACAGACAGTTACAGTACCGCAGCCTATCGCTGCAACACAGCATGTTACACAGCAGATGTACCAGTATGCACAGACAGAGTATCCAGATTATCAGCCGTATTCATGAAACAGCCTAGAGAGGGAGGTTGGCTTGCCTCTCATCGAGATTCCTGTAGATCAAGAGGGTCCCTATGTACACAGTCAAGTATTAGGGAAAGACAGAAAGTTTCTGATTGATACAGGGGCAAGTAGGACTACCATCAGTCATGACGAGGTTCCAGGGGCTCCGCTCTCAGGCTCAAGAAATGTTTCCCTTGGATTTTCAGGAAAGCCTATTGTTAATGAAATATCGAAACCAGTTACTCTAGAAGTCGGTCCACTGTCCCGAACTACAGATTTGTTACTCACGAAGTCATGTCCAGAAAATTTGTTAGGCATTAAGACATTAAAAGAATTAGGAGCAGTCATTTGCTGCTCCCCAGAAGGGGTCCGCCTGTTCCTGCGAGATTTTAAAGGTCATTATGTATTACGTGATTTTGATCCAAGATTAATGAATGTACCACAGCATTTATGGGCGCAAGGTCCAACTGATGTAGGTTGTATGCACATTACACCCTATCGTGTCACTCTGAAACAAGGTGTTGTATTACCACGAATCAGACAGTACAAATTGCCATCTGAGGCTGTAGCAGCCTTATCCAAAATTATTGACGAGCTTATTGTTCAAGGAGTGGTTGTAGAAACTGACTCCAATGTATGTAATTCTCCTATCATTCCGATTCTGAAACGTACTGATCCAAATGCACCTCCAGTTTATCGATTAGTGATCGACCTTCGAGAACTTAATAAATGTATCATACCACAGTACCCAGTAGTCCCAGATATTTCTTCCCTATTGACAGCCATTGATTCTGAAGCCACGTTCTTTACTGTAATTGATCTCAAGAACGCATTCTTTAGTGTCCCCATTCATCCAGACAGCCAGTACCTTTTCGGATTCTGTTTAAATGGAAGAAGCTATAAATTCACACGAGCTCCTCAAGGTTTCACAGAAAGTCCTAGCATTTACAGTCAAGCACTTAAAAGACAACTAGACAATATTCACATGCCAACTGACACTGCCCTGCTCCAGTATGTCGATGATCTACTGATCACAGCCCGTTCTGAACGTGACTGCGAGCGTGCGTCACTGACAGTCTTGTATTTTCTGGCCGAGATGGGGCACAAGGTGTCCCCTTCCAAATTGCAATTCTGTGTCCAGCAAGTGGTATACTTGGGACACTTACTGTCCAAGAGGGGTAGGCAGTTGACACCTGACCGTATCCAGTTAATAGCGCATCTTCCACAGCCCAAGACTCAGAAGGAGGTACGAGCTTTTATCGGCCTCACTTCTTACTGCAGACAATGGATTCCTCAGTACGCATATCTAGCCAAACCACTGATACAGTTAACGACACAGGAGGCAGCCGTATCGACTGTCCTCCCTTGGACCCAGGAACATACACTTGTTTTTAATGAGTTAAAGAAAGCTTTATGTAATGCACCTGTTCTAGCAACACCAAACTACAGTAAGCCTTTTACACTTTTTGTTACTGAACGTGATGGTACTGCATTATCTGTTCTCACACAAGATCAAGCAGGACAATACAAGCCCTGTGCTTATTTTTCTAGCACATTAGATCCAGTAGCCCAGGCTCTGCCTGCGTGCCTCAAGTCAGTTGCAGCCACAGCTCTAGCTATCAGACAAAGTGATTCCATAGTGTTAGGACACTCCCTGACAGTACAAGTCCCACACTCCGTGGAAGTTCTTTTGAACCGAACACAGACCCAGCACTTGACAATTGCACGTTTAACAGGTTATGAACTGACACTGTTCCAGCCACACATAGAAATCAGACGCTGCAACGTTTTAAATCCAGCTACACTGTTACCGTCAGTTACTTCAAATCCTGCCACACATGACTGTGTGGAAATTGTTAACACCATGACAAAGCCAAGACAAGACTTGACAGATATTGCATTACCAGATCCCGACCTGACACTTTATGTGGATGGTTCATGTATGAGAACAAGTACAGGAGAACTAGTAGCCGCGTATGCAGTGACTACTGACACTGAAGTTATAGAAACACACCGTATTGATACCCTGTCTGCTCAAGCAGCAGAGCTCATCGCTCTGACCCAAGCCTGTATACGTGCCAAGAACCTGAAAGTTAACATATACACAGATTCACGTTACGCATTCGGAGTCGTACACGACTTTGGAGTGCTCTGGCAGGAACGAGGTTTCATGACTTCTCATGGAACCAAGATTCAGCATGGTCTCCTCATTCAAGCTCTGTTAAATGCAATACATTTACCGACAGCTATCGCCATTATGAAGTGCAAAGCACATACGAAAGTTACTGACATCATTTCCCAGGGTAACGACCTGGCAGATCGTACAGCCAAGCTTACAACTCAGACTCCAGACATTCCAGTTAACAAGACATCGATACACATTCCAGATCAGACTACTTGTATGACAGTTAAGGACCCTACACAAGATGTAATAGATATACAGTCACATGCCACTCCAGATGAAATCAAGAAATGGTCCGAACAAGGAGGGGTCCAGACAGATCAGGGATGGTTGACGAAGGGAAAAGCCACATGGTTTCTCCCTGACTCAATGGTTCAAGTCATTATTAATACCGCACATAGTCCAGTACACCTAGGAGAAAAGGCCATGTTAGACAGTATCCAGAACATTTGGTTCAACAAGCATTTACGAGCAGCAGCCAAGCAGAAAGTGCGTACCTGCATGATCTGTTGTCAGTTCAATCCAGGTAAAAGTGTCCCGGTGAAACAAGGTGGATTCCATCCTCCCGACCACCCTTTTGAAGTCCTCCAGATGGATTATATTCAGATGGAGAGATGTCGAGGTTTCAAGTATGTCCTCGTAGTTGTATGCGCTTTGTCCAGATGGACAGAAGCATATCCAGTTCCAGATTACACAGCCGCGACCACTGCCAGGCAGTTGGTTCGTGAGTTTTTCCCCCGCTATGGTTTACCAAGGATCGTGTATTCAGACAACGGCCAGCCATTCTCATCTGAACTCATGAAACAAGTATCCCTTCTGTTAGGGTACCAGTGGAAGTTCCACTGTGTACGGCACCCCGAAGCAGCTGGTCTAGTTGAGAGCCGTAATCAGACACTGAAAATCCGCATTGCAAAAGTATGCGCAGAGAAAGGCGTAGATTGGTTGGTAGCACTGCCAGTTGCCCTTTTTTATATGAGAATGGTTGCACACTCTAGATCAGGTCTGTCCCCGTACGAGGTCGTATTCGGCCGTCCTCCAAATATGTGGGGTACACCTATGCCCCGAAAGATTACAGACGTTTCCAGTAATATGCTGACAGATTACCTTGCCTCCTTGATGTCTGCACTACAATCTTGTCGTTCACAGGTCGCCGCTGTTTTTCCAGACAACACAGAAGTGAAACCGCACGAAGTCATACCAGGCGACTTCGTCCTCGTGAGAAACTTCGATCGTTCAAGTCCGCTGGAGCCCCGCTGGAAGGAGCCCAAGTTGGTGTTATTAACAACAAGGACCGCAGTCAAGCTCGAGGGACGCAAGGGCTGGGTACATACCAGCCACATCAAGAAATTCCATGGATTACGGCCAAAGACATTTATCAAAGACTGCCCCGTTCTTAAGGACTGTCCAGACACAGACTCTAAACTTCCCCTGTTAGAGAAAACTCTGCAGCAGGAGTATAAAGCCAAGTTGAGGTCTAGCAAGTCAGACAGTTTAATTGTTTAAGTCCCTCTCGGGTGAAGCGGTTAGACAGGTTCCTGACATGTATGAGATAGACCCACATAGTGAGAGAGTTAGTCAAAACTCTAAGAGAATACGCTATCAAAAGAATATTTGCAGTAGATGCATCGTTACTCTGGAATTTTTTATGTTTCTGAGTCTTATGGTTACCTGCATAAGTTATGCTTTTCATTTATGTTTTCCTATTTCACATGTACATATGTTTCCTAATGTTACAGTAGAGCACACGTTTAGTGACCTGCCTCCTCACGAGTTATCCTATCGTCTTGCTATGCGTAATAACACATTTATCAGAATGTTACATTATTCTCACCAGACCAGCAATGCTACTAATTGTTGGGTGTGTGGTCGACTTCCCCCTTTCCAGACACCGAAGGGAGTTCTGCCACTTTTTCCTTATCCGTTTTCACACAATGGTTCGTGTGGAGCATGGTCCACATTAACGTCATCCTCAATTGATATGTCCCTTCTGAATCGAACATGTTTCCCAGACAAGGAAGGTTTTCCCCACAGAACAGGATTAGATCTAGAAAATGAAGTATATGATCTAGGTAATTATTCCTCGAATTTCATGGTTCTGAATGTTCAGTCCGATACTACTCCAGATTTGCCTGCTATTTCAGTACTACCCGTCAAAGGCGAATTATGTGTCAGAAAGAATGGTTCCGCACATGTAGGACATAGTGATTGTACTACTATTGTCGAGTATAGTGACAGTGGGAAATCTATTTTCAAAGCCTCACGTCATTCTTATTTTGTTTGTGGTCAGACCGCATATGTTCGTCTGCCCCTCGATTGGGATGGAACTTGTTACATTGCCTTCCTACTGCCACCAGTTTTTCTAGCCCCATCCGATTATCACAGAAACACACATCTAGTACACATTAGACATAGAAGGGAGACTGAGTCCCCAATTGTCGATCAAACTGAAACTACTCTAGAACAATATCAAGACTTCAATAAAGGTTTCTTTTTCTTTATAGGTCCTGTCCAGAATAGTAAGTTGATACGTAGGTTAACCAGAACCCTTGAAGCAGTAGTGAATGAGACTACTTCCGCTCTAGGTAATTTAACTGAAGAGCAATCTGCCATTAGATTTGTCGTGCTCCAAAATCGTCTCGTCCATGACGTCATACTGGCCGATAGGGGAGGAGCTTGTAGAGTCATCGGATCTAGTTGCTGCATTTTCATTCCTAATAACCCACCGTCTGTATATTCAGCTATAACCAGACTTCATAAAATTGCCCATCAGTTACACCAAGATCCAGGCACCTGGACATGGTCCGGTTGGCTCTGGAGTATAATGTCTGCCTGGGGATGGAAGGTATTGTCATTTATAGGTATAGCAGTAATGATCATATTCAGTTGCTGCCTCTGTTTACAATGTGGCCCTGCGATTTGCAGCTTGTGTGCTACATCCTGTATTCCTAGTCCTAAGTCCCGTTCCAGGACAATTCGAGACGAGCAAATGATGCTATATGAACAGATAGATGGTATCATGAATATTGATGTTTCCTGATGGAAACGTAGGGCACAAGGAGGGAATGTGGAAAAGTAAATTTTGCCATGTTATATGTGCCTACGTGTTCCCCATCCTATGTTATATGTACATGATTAATATGCATATGTATCTCCCTATGATCGATTAAAGACGCAATTATAGTTGTGTCCAACTCTAGTATGCCAGTATCCAGTTCTCGTGAAAGCAACGAGTATTAGGCCTATGTTACCACGATTTACAGTGTACACGTTAATTCATTGAATTGTCCCCGTTCCTAGGCCTCAAAAGGGCCCGGACGCCAGATTCAAGCTCCAGTCTCCTGAACCCTCTCCGAGGAGCGATACAGCCCCCACCTGCATCCCTGACCCTTCACTTACTTCCGCGCAGCGCGGTGCCCGGCCCGGCCTGGCTCTGCCTGCCAGTCTGCCAAGAGTATGTTATGCTTCTAGTTATCAGTCCAGCCTCTCGTCTTTGCATTCCTAAGCTACTGAACCGCATCAACAGTTTCAGCTATGGTCTAGTCTTTCTGTCTCCATGCAGGAGAAATACTGTATTAATATTCCTAGCTCACGCAATACATGTAGAATAGATGCATGCACCAGTCTTAGAGTCAAGTAGCCTCTACCCTGATAACTTTTAGTTTCTATCAACATGTACTCCAAACACAAGATACCAGATATGCCATAGGTACATGTCGTCCTGACACCGTAGACTTTAGTCTCCTCTTCCAGTGCAGAAGTCATAGCCCCCAGTTCTCCCTGGTAACACGTCATTGCCCGTTTGCGCGCACCACTAGGTTAAAGGTCCCAGCTGCTCAGGTAGCCCCCTCCATGTTTCCACCCCAGTTATGACACTTCTGTGACGTTTCACATCACATGTCTCAGTGCACGCCCTGTACACGCCTTCTTCTTCCATCAATGTGTCCTTATCTTTCGCGACTGCTACGCCTACTGCTACGCCTATTGTATGCAATGTAATGTAATGTATGATACTATATATATGCTGCACTGTCGATGAGGCATTGCAGCTGCCATCCATTCTATTTCCGTGCAGGCTATCCCGTTCCTGTCCCTTCCCTTATGCCTGATTAAAGCCTGTTAGACTCAGATACCTCGAATCCTGTCTCTTATTTATTGAGCTATCTGTTTTTATTCAATGTATTCAAAAATAGTACCGGTAATTAATTATTTATTTACCACAGCAGTCACACACCTCCCACCGAACCACACACACATTCACTCTCCCATACAAATACTCAGTTAACTAATCAATAACTAATATAGACTTTCAAATAGCTAGTAACCAACTGGAGAAGTCGTTTTTACAACATCTGACAAAGTGATACAGATGTTCACACAGTTTAGTCACTATCCAATATATTTAGAGAGACACTTTAAATTAGTCAAGTAAACAGTCAATCACACTGCTACTAAATCTTCCATCCAGATATTTATATTTATATATCCACTCATTCTTCAATGCAAATTGCAATATATATAATACATATTTAAATAACAAAGCAAACCACATTCACTGGATGATGTGCTTACCATTGTATAAACACTGCGGCCACCGGAGTTCACAACTTGAGTTCAACTGTTGTTCTAGACATCAAAGCAGACAGCAGTGTCTATAAGTTTAAAAGAGA
Source organism: Lissotriton helveticus (assembly GCF_964261635.1). NCBI lineage: Eukaryota > Metazoa > Chordata > Amphibia > Caudata > Salamandridae > Lissotriton > Lissotriton helveticus. The sequence continues at coordinate 709,073,665 of NC_136059.1, read as the reverse complement.
AAGAGAAATGATGTCACAGATTGAGAGAGAGAAAGAAAGAGAGAGAAAACAATATTAAAACTGTCTCGCAGAGTCTGGAGTTGAGATTTTTTCTTGAAAAGTCAGACGTAGATTTAGCAGCTGCTTGCGTCACTTTTCCCATGTTAAAAGTGACACAAAAGTGGCGTAATAAGCTTGTAGATCTGTTTGTCAGACTGTTGTAACCTATGTGTTGTCATTGCTCAGTGCTAATTTAACCTTTTAGAAAGTGAAGCTGGTGCACACTACCCACTCACTTCTTTCACAGATAATTTGCCGTTGTTTCGGAAACAAAATTGTTTGTCACCTAGTGCCATTGGCGTGATTGAAACATGGTGCTCTACGTGTGGAAGAAGCCTTCACTGTAATCAAGAGAGTTAATCATTTCAATTCAGATAAGGTTGTATACAGCAAAGTGGAGGTAGCAGCGTCCAAATTTAAAAAAAAGAAAGAGAAATGATGTGAGAGAGTAAGAAAGAGAAAGGGAAAAAAGGATATTAAAACATGGGAGAGACACACACGACACGATAGGGATACGTGAAGCCAGAGGCGCAACCAGTCAAAAATAACGGGTGTGAGGAGGGCTAAAAAACAATTTGGGGTGGAGGCTTTAGTGAAGTAAAAAGTAGAGTGGAGCTGCAGGGGCTGTAAGCGGGGGGGGATTATCAAAGCCTCATTAACAAGCAAAATGTCTTTAAAAGACCTGTCACATACTCGGGCGAGTGTGTGTGGGCCCGGGAAGCTATGTCATCCTTGCTGAAGCTCCGTTAGCCCAATGTTTTTTTGAGCCTGCTGCATGCTACATATTCTCTCCTTTGACAGATAACTTGTCGTTGTTTCAGAAACAAGCTTGTCTACTCACCTTGTGCTATTGCCGTAGTCCGAGTTACATAATCCATCCTGAAGCTGTACATCTAAAAGATATTAAAAGAAAGATGTTATTAATTGGTAATTCTTTCTATATTAATTTGGAGTTAGATATTATCGCTCTTTTATAGACGTTTGATTGTAAGATTTCTACAAACTGTTTGTATTGTGAATATATTCTGGACATTTGAGCGATTATAAAAACGTTACTGCTAATGGGGAAAAAATTAAACATATAAATTAATACATTATGTAGCAGTGCGTTTGTCTAAAATACTAAGTCTCATTTTTGTATGTAGTCAACTACAACCCTTTGACTCCTTGGGATGCATACTCAAGTCTCACTACTCGCCTTTTCGTGGAAAAGACACCTTCTTCATGAGGTAGTTCCGATCTCCAACAAAGAAGTCTCATATATGGTGCCGAGTCTTGATATCTCTATGGCTAACGATATATTCGTGCTCCCATCATCATCATCGCAGGTTCTTCACCCGCTCAGTGCTTCGGGCACCACTAACTCAGTGACCAAAGAGGCCACGCATGTGGTAGTGAGCCCCTTGTTCGGTGCTTTGGGAACAACTCTAAAATGGCGTAGAACACGTGCGTCCCGTCTTTTTTATACATAGGGTCACGTGTGTACTAACGGATGTGCTGGATAGGTGTGGTGTGGGTGTATACCAGCCATGAGAGAGTGTGTGTCGATCTGACAACTAGACCTGCAACTAAGAAATCACTACAATGGAAATCTGAGCTTTGTGCTGTTGTTGTGTTTTTCTGGTAGCGTAAGCACAGTAGGCTGTACTAACGTATTCAGTCTCGATTAATTTACCACCTCCCCCAGGGGCTTTTAAATGTTGGGGGAGGGGGTCAATAATTGTGTTGACTTTTCTTCTTTAGTGTGCAGTGCTATATTGTTTTATAAAATGTATAAGTCTTCAAACTATCTTTACTCTTACGATGTACGCGCGATATTTCCGTAATTGATTTTAAAAGTAATATACGTTTTTTTACAGTTTAAAAAAACTATTTTTATGATTATCCCAGATAACGTTTTCTCTTAATATGTACATTAAATACATAAATATATGTTTTTGAATAATTAGAATCTTACGTGGAGTACATGTACGGGGCGCCGTATATGACATCACACGGGATATATATTTTTTTTAATTAAAAAACGCAGGGTACGCGTTTTGGGTTAAAAAACAAAAAAACCGTGAAGCCCGCTTTATTGTTAATTAGCCTCCGGGGGGGTCAAATCTCTGGGGCTATTTGTTTTTCATAATGGGGGGCCTAAAGGGTCTCCCCTGCGCGGGGATCGCTACCCCCGGATGTTTAACTATATGTATGTGGGGGGACTCATGGCCCCCTGGAGTTCCGGGAACCGCTTTCTCCTCCACTCAATTCCCTCCCCACTCCCCCACCTCCGGGGCCTCTTTTTATTAAAAAAAACTGTGCAATGGTGTTGCAAATGTGGTATTTTGGTTTTGTTTCAGTCTTGCAGAGGATCCAAGGGAAATATAACGGTTTTTTTGTACAGCCACTACCTTTCTGCCTGTTACCATAGTAACAGTTCATGGATCACTTGCGTGAGTAGAGAGGTTAGAAGTTCACCACAATATGTTGGTAATTGAAATACTTACTGTGCTGGAGATTTATATTTATTTTTTTCATAGGAACTGTTAGTCGTAGAAGAAGTTTGTGGAAAAGTTTTATTAAGGATTCCTTCCTGTTCGGGGAGTATTAGGGCTCCAAGCGGGACTTTACGAAGTTTAATGTTGATTGGCTGTAAAGTATTAAAAGTAGAAGGTTTGTCAGTCATTCCTTGCTCGTCTTTGGAGAGCATGGACATTTTATTAGCTAAAGTGTTCCGAACACAAGTTTGCTCCTTATTGGGTGGGAACGGTTCACCGTTGTCAATGATATTATGATGCATTTTCCAAAGGAGTATGGGGAAAAAAAGTAGTAGAGGGTAAGTTAGGAAAACTATTAACTGTGTACAGTGCCCATAAGGTGGTGGAGAGGAATTATGAGGTAAACTATTTTTTATATATGTTTCAAGGACCATTTATATAATTGCCGTGTGGTGTATAAATCACGGCAGAAAAATGACAGTGTTTTTCGCTGTTTTCTTTTATCAAGTTTGTAGGTGACATACTTCTTAGTACTACTATTTACTTATAATGTGGTGTTTACTTTCATGATGGGGAGGTGTGGTTGCGCGGCAAAAAATTCAGTCTAGGTTTGAAACAGTTTTTATTAAGCAAATACAAATAAACTTTCTTCAGAAACTGGTGCAGTATATATGAAAGGGGTGACAATTAAAAATGGAATTTCATATAATATCAGTTAAGCATGGCTATAAAGTTCATTTTTGTGCTACAGTTTGTAAAAGTGTAGCCCCACATTCTTGTTGATGTAAGAGGGCATCAGTTACTTTTAGATAAAGTAGAATAAAAGTGCTACAACAAACACTCCCGCACTACATTATCTCAGATCAAGAGAACAAGTAAAACAGTAAAATCAAAATGTTTCATATTACATAGAAATGCATGCATTATTATTTTTTAAATTTGCATTCTGTACAATTCAGAAACATGCTGTCGTAGTGTTTACAAGTTGCAGACTGTTCTGCTAATAAATCACATACTCACGAAAGAATATATAGAATGTTACTCTTATAATATATAGTGCAGGTCCTATATATTCTTTAGGGAGAAGGTGAATAGGAATCGCAAATAAGAATAGAAATTAGAAAATAACATTCAGAAATAAAGGGTTTATTAAATATTTAAAGTAACAAAGTATGCATGATAGCTATATTTTAATACATATAAAAATATCTGATCAAGTTTTTATAAATATTTGATAATTATATTACAGATCGCGCTGAAAAATCTCCCATTCCTCTTCTGTAGCAATAGGACAATCTATTATAATATAACGATTGATACCTTTGTTACAGTAAAAAGAAAAGGAAAATTAAGTTATGTATTTAACAGAACATTCATAATGAAATAGTTTCGAGCTGTAATTATTTACTGAACTTCTTTTCTCCTGGAGGTGAAAAAATTAGATCTTCGTGGCGACGGGTCATAAACTCCTCTGAGATCATGACGGTGAGAATAATAATATGTATATATTCTCACAGCATATGATCACAAGGGGAAAATAGACTGAAAGTCGCAAGCCGGTAATGTTGCTTACTTATCGTTACTGTTTGTGACGACAGATTGTGAATTCCACTAGGATCACTAAGACTGTTAATGGTATAATATACATATTAACAGTATGTAATCTCTAGGGGAAAACATAATAACAAGTGTATCATTGTCACGTTGATTGTAAATGTTTAGGGTTTGCGTTGACGGGTTAGCAACATCTCTCGAGCGAAGTACAGTATCAATATTATGATATAAAAAGTCACTATATATAAGGAAAAGGAGCCAGAAAAGGAGTAATATTTGTTATAATATATCTGTTTCTAAGAACAAGCTGCTGACATTACAGAGAAAAAGGGAAAAACATCCAATACATTTTTTTTTCTACATATAAATGTTTAAATACTGACAAATAGTCACAATTTATAACTAAGTACTATGCCTATGCCATCTTGAAACAACTTACAACTCCGGAATATGTTTGTTGACGCAAAATGAGAATCCAATGCTGGAGAACGGAACTTGCAACAGAGATCGGCGATTCAAAAATAACTCGGGAAAACGAAACTAATTGCACAGTAGGTGTGGTTTATATAGTTTTTTGTTGTTTAGTAGTCTTTGGAAGGAAGATGTGGCTTCGCCTATGTAGATGGCACGTTTTGCAGTTTACACGTGCTCACGTTTTAACTGTTTTTCGTCTGAACGTGTTCGGAAAAGTTTCAAACTGTGAAGCTGTAAAGGTTTCGATTTTGATAGTAACACGTATAACGTAATATTATCTACATACGTTGGAGAGTTTAAAAAGTGTTACTCTGTAAACTGTGTTCTTTGCATTTTCATGATTAAAAGCATCTAAATAGAAGACGTATACAAAAATATCGTTATCATTAGAAGAAATAAAAAAGGTTTAATATTTGTTATTTTTATGGTTCTTAATTTAAAAATTGCTAGCATTTGTAGATCGTAATCCTACCCTCGGAAAGGTGTGCTGGCGCTTGGGGCTTTGGGAAGGTTATTATATAAATAATGCCCTTTTCTATGCACCTGTAGACTTGGGTTTTAAACTTTCAATTGCCTAATCTGTATATTTACACTTCCTCCAAACATTTTGGTACTGCTATTTTAGTATTGCAGTGAGCCATTCAGCAGTATGTGTTTATGTATACACTGTTCTAAAAGTGAAGCTGCTGTACATTTTGCCAGACACTCTCCTTGCAGAATTGTAAGAATTCAGCCAGTACCCAAGTAGTCATGGTGCAAAGTGGGCCTTGGGGCATGAACTGTTTCAAAGTAAATGTAAATGTACAGGAATTTATATAGCGCAAATCACCAAGCGGTTTCTAAGCGCTTGCTTAGGGAACCCGTCCTGGTATTCCCCTGTGAGATAACCCCGGCAGGGTATGCGCAAGGTGAAAGCCAGGCATCCCGCCGCGAGGGGCCGTTGTGGAGATTAAGCAAGCTATTGCCCAGAGTCGCAGAGTGTGAACCCGTGAATCGAGTAGGCACCGGAGCGAGAATTGTCGAGTCCATGGACATTTTAGGACTCAAGACCCAGCCGAGCCGGGAACAGAGCCCTGGTCCCGGGCTGACCTCTGCCTTCAGGTCTGCCTCCTCTAACCAGTGAGCCACACTTCTCCACTCAAAGTCCTTTACACTATGCATGCACTCATCTATGCACGGCCAAACTTGTCTCTTATAGCTTTTATTATCCAGTCTATGTTCTTACACTTCCAGCAAACTCTTTGTGATTGCTGATTCAGTATTGTAGTGAAGTATTCAGTAGAATGCCCTTATGTATGCACTGTGCTAAAAATGAAGCAAGGCCTTAGGCCATGTACTGCTTTAAACCTGTATAGAGTATGCTTGCACTCTTCTATGTAGGTGTACATTTGTTTTTTATACATTCAAATGTACAGTCTGTATCATTAGACTTTCACAATCACTCTCACTCTATTGTTTCAATATTGTAGTGAGCCATTCAACAGTATTTCCTTATATATGTACTGTGGTAATACTGAAGCTCTTATACATTCAGTCATGCACTCTCTTTGCAGAACTGTAATCATGCAGTCAGTCCCCAAGTAATTATGGTGCAAAGTAGGCCTTAGTATATGGACTGCTTCAAACTCCTATTTACTCTGCATGTACTGTTCTATACACCTGCAAATTTACCTTTTATATTTTGAATTCCCCAGTCTCTATCCTTACACTTCCAGCAAACACTCTGTCATTCCTCCTATAGTTTTGTAGTGACTCATTGATCAGTGTGTAGTAATCCATTCTCTACATTGAAACAGTAATCAGGAGATGTACAATAAGTGGTACATTCCCAGAGATATGGCAGTTATTGTGCACTGTGATATCAGCACAATGGATGCACCGTATTTACAATGTAGTGTATTATGGAGCAAAAAAGGCAGAGATATGTGATGTATTTGTGTTGTGAAGGTGGTGCATTGCTTGACTTGCGTTCCAAGTGCAATGCAGCTCCAGCAATGCTCTTGGGGTTCTATGCTCACAAAGCTGTGTCAATCCTTACACCTGTTTCAAGCAGGAGCAGGGTTTTGATGTAGCATAGCACTAAAAGTGACTGAATGAAATATTATAGATTTCACTCAGTCACTTTTAGGAGGTGTTCCTATGCTAGAACACTTGCACTCCCTCCCCCCTCTCTACGCAGGAAAGTCTCCTTCTGGCACAGGGCTTTAGAATATGATGCACCTTCCAAATGCATCACATTGTAAATATCAGGGATTATGGTACATCTTTTGCAACACCGCAGCATCACAAAAGTGACAGAAAAGATGTGTAAAAGAGGTACAAGGGGGTTGTAAATTTGCTCCTAACACATACAAATTCACCCAGGCAGTTTCACTAGCAGTGCAAATTGAAGTATAGACTTCTAACATATTTATATCGAATGTGTTACATTGAAGTGCTTCGGAAGTACTACAGTATAGTATAGGTAAACCGTATACGTTCATGCTGTAGCACTCTCTTATACTTTTTGCACTTTCACATTCACCCGACACTACTAATTTATTCATTCATTTATGCACTGCACATTCATTCTGACAAAGTTTTACACACTAATATAGAAAGATAGTTTTTTTTTAAGCCAGTGGAGGTAGTTCTGAAAATAAGTGTTTTTTTCTTTTTAGTTTTATAATTTTTTGTATTTTTTCAGGAAGTTTTTAGTTGGGTTTTTTTTAAACCAAAAAAATGAAACTGGAAACAAAAAAACTGTGGAACAGTAAGAAAAAAGAAAAAAAAATATTATTGTTTTATTGTTTTGGGCAACGGTGCTCTTCTTTGCTCCTCACAATGAGGTGAATAGACTGCTCACCGTAACAAAGGAGTTCTCTGCTAAATTTACAATGAATTGCAAGATTTGCAAACTGAGGCACAATAATACGAGGCGGAATGTTTGGAGGAGGTGGTAGTGCTTTTGAGGTAGAAGGAACTGCAGGTTGAGGGTTTTCCTGGAACTTTTGTCTTGTCATCCTTCCACAATTATTTGGATGCAAATTTTTGACATGGTGAACCATTGAGGCTGTCCAGAAAGAGTACTTTTTAGTGGGGTCAACCCTGGAAAGTGTACCTCACAGATCTTGCATGCTACTTTCGGTACATTCACGTTTTTCTGTCCCTCCGGAAATGAAGAAAACTTCCAAATGAAAGCTTCTTTTCTCTTTTTCTGCGGTGGCTTAGTAACAAAATGTTTCTTAGAGGAATGTAATGATGAAGTCTCTAAAAGAGCAGACATTGTAGAGTTTGGTTGAAAAAGACTACAGCTCCACAGAATAGATGTTTTTCCTGGGAAAGTCGAATTAGGATAATCAAAATGAGAGGGGTCTTTCAACAGTTGGAATAGGAAGTATTATGAACTAATCAAAACTCTCCTTTTATGGTCAGATGACTTTGCGTACACTTATAGTGCTCTTACAGTGCTCTTAAGATGCGACGTACCTTTGCGATTTGCACAATTGCTTTTAAAAGTAATAATTGCTGCGGGGCGTGTCCAAGATGGCGACCTAGTCGGACGTGAGTCGCTGCAGCTCCCCGTCCTGATCCCTGCCAAAAGCCCTTAACTGCATCGCCTTATCTCTCCAGCACCTCGAATGACCCTGTAGCGGAGGTCCGACTGCAGCTGCAACCCTCGGAGCGCCGCCGCTGCACTTACCTCACAGACACGGCTCTCCAGGGCCGTGAGGTCTCATCGGCGCTCCCATGTAATGGCGGCCGCCTGAGGCTGCCGACTGCCCTACAGGCTTCTCGCTCCCGCTCTGGCGGACTGGCCGTCGGGACCGCTGCCTACTGTGCCCAAGGAAGCGACCGCCGCTACTTGGCCCCGGCCGAAAGCCCCCTGCTTGGCACTGCACTCTGCCTTCGCGACCCGGCCGGAGGTGTGGAGAGGTCCAGCCAGAGGTCGCGAAACTCGAGGCCCCGGCTTTGGGGCCTGAGGGGGTGAAACCTTCGGCGGCGCTGGGAACGTGTGGGCGGCCCCCGCAGACAGCCACAAACACCCGGTGCCCAGCGGATGGCCGCATGCACGCCGAGCCCCCCACGGTGACCTAAGACACTGAGGCCACAGTTGGAAAGGGACGTTACGGCCCGGCCGGAGCCGCGGAGGGGGCTGACCGGAGAACGCGAAAATTGAGGCCCCGGCCTTGGGGCCTACCGGTACAGACACCAGCAACACTGCAAGCATCCGACGCCCCCCAAAGAAACTTGAGGGACAGCAACCACAGCAATGGCTCGGTGGGACCTGCGCTTATCGGAGGCGGCTACGAGAGAAGCCGGAGCATGGGGGCGGCGGCAGCAGGTGACAGAACGGCATCAAAGACGGAGGTGAGGAGAGCGGCAAAGGGAGCTGTGGGAGAGGCTCGGGGGCACAATCGAGCTCCCGGAGGGTGGACAAACTGGGCCTAAAGACTGGGCTCTGCTGAGGCCCAGAAACACAATACCACGATCCCCAGCGTGGTCACTGCGCAGCTGCGCCCCATATACCGTGTGTGAGATGGGACGTGCGGTGGCTAAGCGGCCACCTGAGCGGTGGGACAGTTGCTCGAAGGACAGGGCCTGCCCGCCACCGTACTTCACCTGGTGACTGAGGATCCCCCCCCACTCACTTGCATAACGCGGCAGTGGTGCACGAGTGTGCCCTTGGGGACAGGACTGCTGCTTGGATGTCCCCTGGTGCCCCTGGGCACTAAATAACGCCATCGCATATGGGGGCCCACTGGCTCTGAAGCACCTAGATTGGGCCCGGAGAGTGGGTAGCTACCGCCCGTTGCCACTCCAGTACACAGAGCAAATCATCGACTCACCTGCAGCGCGGCCTACTTCTCCTCCGGAGCTAGCTGGGCCGCCTGGCTTTCCCCCCGCCCTCCCCTATCGGGCCTGCAGACTGGGTCGAGCCCGTCGGCGGTGCGAGGCATGGCGGGCCTAAGGGGGAAGAAAGGAACCCAGACACTCCCGGAGATGCTGGCCAAATCTCAGCCTAGGTCCAGCAAGGACCCACCCTCCCCGAAGACCGCAGGGACGGCGCCAGACCTGTCCGGCGATCAGGTGCCCATCACCAGATCCTTCCTGGAATCGCTATTTAACGCCCTCAGGGAGGACATTAAGTCCTTGAAACAGGACGTGGCGGGGGAGGTCTGGGAACTCCGGCGAGACGTGGAAGGTCTCGGAGAAAGGGTGGTTGCTATTGAAGAGGCTGACCAAACTAGAAGTGATGAGATCAAACAGCTCCAGCAAGAGATCTTGCTACTCACTGACCAACAGGTAGACCTTCAGGCCCATGCTGAGGACCTCGAAAACCGTTCCCGTCGCAACAACATACGGGTCCGGGGAGTCCCTCAGAAAACAGAAGGGTCGGACATCACCAGCTACCTGCAGGATCTTTTTCGGGACATCTTAGGCGAACCCGCCGACTTCAACATCCGCATCGACCGGGCACATAGAGTTGGGCTTCCCCGGAGAGCTTCTGCCCCACAACCGGACATCTTGGCCTTCCTCCCTGACTTCCCGCTCAAAGAAAGAATTCTCAGGGAGGCACGACGCGCACAGCCCCTCCACTTTAAAGGTCACCCTGTCGCCTTGTATCAGGACCTATCGGCCATCACCTTGCAAAAACGAAAGGAGTTCAAAGTAGCGACAGATTTCTTGCGGCAACAGGAAATCCCATACTCCTGGGGCCACTCGTTCAGACTGATTTTTAAATGGAATGGCACCCTGCACCAAATGCGCTCGCTCAAGGACACATGCGTTCTTTTGGGCCTAGAACTGGAGAACGATGAACCAGCAATGAAAGAGCCACAAGGACCCTCCAGAGGCGGGTGGCAAACGGTGGGCCGTAGACGATCCCCAACACGTTGCTTGAAACCTGCCGCCTCGGTCATCACGCAGGAGAGGGCGGCGGCGGTGGCTGAAGTGGCCCACGAGACTTCACCTCCTGAATAATTGGTGCATTCTTTGGAGAGATTGTTCATAGCACACACTTCGCTCAAGGGATGGGGGGTGACGGGCGGGGGGCCGGGTCGGCCGCCACTGGAATTGACCCCTATAAGTGACTTCACCACAGCCCTGCGTGGACTGGCAGGACTGGGACTATACCTTTTTCTGATTTGGGAGTTGGGAAGGGGATGGGTGGGGCACAGTTGGGGACTCACAGTTGGGGCACGGGAGGGGAGGGCGGGGAAAGGAGAGGGGGTACAGGTACATCAGTGGGGGGTTGTTGTTGGGGTTCGTGGGGCTTCTGGGGGGGTCTCCGGTGTGTTTGCTTCACTAAGACAGTTGGTGAGGGAGCTCAGAGGGGCTCCAGTCAGGGGCACAGCAAAAGCAAGGTAGGGTCCCATCTTTCACATGGCTACTGAGGCTATACAGGTGCTAACCCTAAATGTCAAAGGCCTCAATAATCCCATCAAGCGGCGAGCGGTGCTCTCGTACTTGGAGAACTCAGAGGCGGCGATCTGCCTCCTGCAGGAGACGCACTTGCTGGCCAAGGACTGGCCCCATATGAAGTCACGGGCCTTCCCGAGTCAGTTTTACTCATCCGCCACAGAGAAGAAAGCAGGGGTGGCCATCCTATTCGCTCGCCATTTCAAGGGTCGGGTGGGGGACAAAGTGGCAGAAATCAAAGGCAGACTACTGGCACATACTGTTTACATTGGCAACGTGGCACTCAATGTGGGAACTATCTACGCCCCCAACGCCAAACAAGAGCCATTTATTACAGGGGCATTTTCAGAGATCTTGGGCACTGACTCCAGATACACACTGGTTGGTGGGGACTTGAACCTGGTTATGGACATGGTGGCGGACAGGTCGGGGCACAGATTCGGTGACTCCGGTGCTCTCTCTACTGAGGGGAAGCGCTGGCTCACCAGCAGAGGATTTCTGGACGCATGGAGGGAAATATATAACACAGCCCCAGGCTACACTTTTTACTCCCATGTACACCGTACATACGCCAGAATAGACCATTTTCTCAGTTCATCAGATATGGCCCCCATGCTGCAGGATATCGAGGTTACCCCGGCGGCCCTTTCCGATCATGATGCGATAATGCTCCACCTGCAGGTCCAGCGCATACACTCACACAAAGGTAAATGGCGACTCCGCGAGACGTTGCTCACACGTAAAGGGGTCGCACAGCAACTCTCACAAACCATCACGGATTATCTAGGCAGGAACGACACAGGGGAGGTTGCCATGTCAGAGGTGTGGGGGGCCTTAAAGGCGGTCGTCAGAGGGGAACTGATGGCGATCTCGGCCGCGGACATCAAGGAACGGAGGGAATGGCGGCAGGAGCTGGTGGCACAGGTGTTAAAGCTGGAGAGAGTGCACAGCCGAACAGGGGCCCCCAGAATTTGGCGCAAATTGAAAGCGGCCAGGGTGCAACTTGCGGGCCTGGACCTAGACAGAGCGGAATATGCAGCGCTCCGCCTTCGACATACATACTATGTGGGAGTGGACAGGACAGGTGGCCTGCTGGCCAGTAAACTCAAAGCAAAAACGGTCCGGTCTAGAATCCAGGTTATCCGCTAGGAGGACGGAAGTAGGCACTGCAAGGATGAGCGCATCGCTGAGGCTTTCAGGGCATTTTATGCCCAGCTATACGAATCTGATCCGGCCTTAGATGAGAAGGCTGGGGTGGACTATCTAGAGGAAGCCAATGTAACTGCGCTCAACTACGCGAATGCCGGGGCATTAGATGCCCCCATACGTCTGGAGGAGGTGATCTCGGCCATTGCTCGCCTCGCCCCGCTCAAGGCGCCGGGCCAGATGGGTTCTCTGCGGGCTTTTATAAATCCTTTTGTCACCTCTTGGCCCCCGTGTTGACGAAACTTTTTAACTCCTTCCAGGGCCCAGGTTCGATCCCTTGGTACATGCTCGAGGCGGAAATTATAGTACTACCGAAACCTGGTAAAGACGCCTCTAAATGTGCAGCATATCGGCCCATCTCGCTCCTTAACATCGACTTGAAGCTCTTCACCGGGATTCTGGCAGCACGGCTCGGGCCCTGTCTCCCGGGCATAATTGAACCCGACCAGGCGGGTTTTATACCCTCCCGTCAGTGTGCAGATAACACCAAGTGCCTGATGCATGTGATTGATAAAGCACACTTCAATGCTACAGACGCAGCCCTACTATCTGTCGACGCTGAAAAAGAGTTTGACAGAGTGGACTGGATTCACCTGGATAGGACTCTGTCGAGATTCGGTCTCGGGGAGAGATTTAGGGCCTGGGTGGCGAGCTGCTACGCGACGCCTCAAGCGGTGGTCAAGGTGAACGGGACGAGCTCCAAGCCGCTAGATATCCGCAGAGGCACGAGGCAGGGATGCCCACTATCACCGATGTTATTCGCCCTCTACATAGAGCCGTTCGCCCAACGGGTGCGGGACAATCAAGCCATCAAGGGCATCACTTTCGGGGGCGAAGAGCACACCTTCAGCCTCTACGCGGATGACATTCTGGTCGCCGTAGAGGACCCAAAGGGCTCGATCCCAGCGTGCTTGGATGAAATGGAGCGGTTCGGGAGGGTATCGGGTTTCAAAATGAATGTCCAGAAATCAGTGATCCTCCCCCTATGGAGCAATGCCCCCCCGACCAACAGAGGCTCGCTCCAGATGAGGGGGCTATCTGAGAGGCTGGAGCTACCCTACCTAGAGATAGACCTGACACCCGCAACAGCCCAAACGGTAGAACTTAACTACAGCAAACTCCTCACGCGCATCAAAGGGGATATCCTTCGATGGCGACAGCAACCACTATCCTGGCTGGGCCTGGTGGCCGCTGTCAAGATGTCTCTGCTGCCAAAGGTGCTTTATCTGTTTCAGACCATACCGGTCACCCCCCGATAGGCATGATTAAGAAATTGCAAGACATCATTCAGCAGTATGTCTGGGCCGGTAAACGTCCTAGAATGCGGTGCGATCTCATCACACGGGTGCATGCCGAAGGAGGGTTGGGGGTCCCCGACTTGCATCTTTATTTATTTATTTATTTATTTATTTATAGAGTTTTGTATAGCGCGAACAAGACCCGTGGGTATCAGAGCGCTTCACAAGTAGGATAAGTTACATACATTATGGTGGCAATTAAAACACAGATATACATGAATATAAGGTCTAAGCCGATAAGCTGTAAAGGGGTTATAAGTAGGAGTTCATCAGCCTATCCAATTAGTGTAAGGAGGTGAGTGAGGTAGTGTTGTATAGCAAAAACAGTGCAAATATCGTGGGATAAGGGGGATTATAAGATAAACATGAGTATAAGGTTTAAGGCGATAGGCTGTAGGGGGGATTATAAGTAAGAGTTCTTCAGCCTATCCCATTAGTATGAGGAGGTGAGTGAAGTAGGGTTGTATAGCATAACATTGCAAATATCGTGTGTAAATAGCGTTAAGTCATAAAAAGTATTTCCACATATCCGGGATCCTAGGCACCAAACCAAAGTGAGGTAGAGGGTATATCGTATTGTCTGAAAGTTACGGGTTTTGAATCCCCATGATTTTAGGTAGTAGTGACATGTGTGGCCAATGTATAAACATGAAATCATCGCTATTTTCAAGCGGCCCAGATACGATATCTCTTGGAATGGTCCAAACCGACTTCAGAGAAAAGATGGCTGTTTCAGGACAGAGCAATGGCGGGAATGCCACTGTGGAGAATCCCATTCCTGGCACGTCGCGATAGACCGGCATACATGAAACGGTCCCCCGTTACCAAAACGCTCCTACAGGTGTGGGACGCGGTGGCGACGAATAGAGGTCTTACATCTTTTCCGTCACCAATGACGCCCCTGTTTGATAATCCGGCGTTCCCTCCAGGGATGGTTCCAGGTTCCTTCCCTCAGTGGCGAAAATCGGAGTGTCGTTCGGCTGGACACCTATTTGACGTGCAGGGCTTTATGACGCTAGATGCGGTTAAGAATGGGTACGAGTTGGAACGCCCGCACAATTTCCAATACTTTCAATTACGACAGGGCTCACTCACAAAGACACTCTCCCACACATAGGCCGCTTCCTTACCCCCTTTGAGAAGTGGCTTATAACCAAATCTGAGGATACACTGGCGATTACTGAATTATATAAACTCTTGACTCCACCTGCGTCACAGACTAGGTCAGCGGGTCAGACACGCTGGGAGAGGGAATTGGGGAGGCCGCTCTCAGACAAAGAATGGCAAGATATCTTTTACAGAGCGCACCACACGGCTCGCAACGTGGCCAGTAAGGAAGCCGCGATCAAGGTGGCCTGCTACTGGCACCTGACCCCGGCACGGTTGCATCAGAGTAATCCTAGCAGGGACCCTAAGTGCTGGAGGGGGTGAGGACACACCGGGACCATGATTCACCTACTGTGGGAGTGTCTGGAGGTGCAGGAGTATTGGGAGGAGGTTCTGCGGGACATAGACTTATACTTTGAAACGGAAATCCCCCGCTTTCCCGTATACACGATCCTGGGCCTGCCTAACAAACTGACTTTCCCTCTCAAGTCGATTCGGGGGAAGCAAATGGGGCTGGCAATGGGAGCGGCGACACAACACATCCTTTCATTGTGGGGCACCACGCGTAAACCCTCACACACGGGGTGGCTCCACAAAATATGGTTTATCATGGGGATGGAGCGCAAACAGGCCTCCCTTACACAAACTTCTGACACCTTCAGGGAGATATGGTCCCCATTAATCGCACTCCTTACCAATGAATTCCATGAACTGACGTGCTCAAAATACCTTAAAGTGCTCAGACTGGTGGATGAGTTCCACGAACCACAAGACTATAAGGGAAAAAAACAAAGAAGAGACCTAGGTAGACCAAAGGTATGCGCGCAATGGAACACACCGGAGGGGGAGGGTATGGGGGGGTTGGATGGAGGGAGAACCAGTTGGGAAGCGGGTGGGCTGGGAGGGGGGTTGGGCTGGGGAGTTTTGTTGTGCATCATAGTGTTTTGGGTTACCCTCACCAGCATACACGGACTCAAGGCCTCTATCCCGGGGGATGGGGAGCCTCACGCTGGGGCTTTCAAGGGGGGCATGTGGAGTATTGTGAGATGCTACTGTTCAAACGATGCAATGTTTTGCCTTGATGCCTACAAAAATAAAAACAGAGTTGATAAAAAAAAGTAATAATTGCTTATTAAAAGTTAAAAAAAGTATTTTCATGTTTGTCCTAGATACTGTCTTCCCTTAATATGTACATTAAATACATAAATATATGTTTTTGAACAATTAGAAACTTTTGCGCCGTATGCTTACGGGGCGCCGTATATAACGTCACGCAGAAGCGATGATGCGATGCGCAAGGTCAAAGTGTATCTGTAACAAGTGCGTGGCTATGCGCAGAGGACCATTTGCCGTACAAAGTGTGGTGCGATCACTGTACATGTATGGTGCGATTACCCCAAAAAATTTGAAAAAGGAATTATAGAGATTCTAATTGGAAAAAATGGAGAAAACATATTTGGGATTTCGTTTTGTTATTATTTTACATTAAGAATATGAAATATAATTTAAACAAAATAAAATTAATATAAATATTTTTCATAAAAATGTAAGAAATTAGTATAAAAAGAAAGAAATGTAATAATTTATACATTTAAAAATTATCATTTACTAAACCTTTGAAATTCACTGAAAAAACCATAGGTTTTAGCCACATTATAGTTAGGAATTAGCATTTAAAAAACCTTGCAAATTCACTGAAAAAAACATAGATTTCACACATGTCATAGTTAGCTGGAGATTTCACTCATACAAAACTATTGAAATTCCCCCGTTATAGTTAGTTCAGCTAACTATAACTCGCGCGCCCGCAATGCACCGTTGATGACATCACTCATGACATGGTCAGTGACATCACTCATGACATCACTGATGACATCTCAAATGACATAGTTTTTTCAGTGAATATATATATATATATAAATATAAATTACCTACTGGCAATTGCCAGTAGGTAGTTATAGTTACTCAAAAAGCGTTTTTTCTTTTGCCAATATCTTTGGTACCGGTTGACAAATCTTTGTGAAATTTTAAAAACTAATGGGGTGCTCCGGTCAGCTCCTGTCTTGAAAGTTTTGGGGTAATTCTTCAAGCGGGGGGCGGGAAAAAAGCGGGGGTCCCAAAATGCATTTTCTCCATGTTCATTTCCATAGGAAACTTTGTCACAACTACAGCCAGAACTGCTGAACGGAATTACACCAAATTTGGCAGAGAGGTAGCTCTTTGTCCAGAGTGCACTCTTTGCTTTAAATGTTGTAAATCCACTCAGTAGTTCCTGAGAAATAATTTAAAATAAAATATTGATATCTGGTGACCGCGTTGGATCCGCGAACCCTCCCAAGCACGAGCTTGATTCTGATTGACTGCCAACACTCTAAACCAGGAAGTGTTGGCAGCCATCTTGTGACTTGGTTCAACCAAGTCACAAGAAAAATTAGAAAAAACATTAAAAAACAAGAAAAGGGGCAGGGCAGGAACACCCAGACCCCCTAGGGCTGCTCAGGGGGTCCCCCAAAAACATTTTTTTCAATTATTGGTGGGATTTACGTAGGGTTTCCGAATCTGGCTGGACAAAAAACAAAGTGTGGTCTCCTGCAGCCACGGGGTCCGCCACCTCCCCGGGGTGATATTCATGTAATTGTGGGGGCTTGCTGCCCCCCACAGCCCTGGGGACTGCCACCTTCCCGGGGCTTCTTTGTAATAAGGAACATCCCCCACCGAGACCTGCCACCTCCCCGGGGCTCTCCTATTCAAAAATATTTCGTATGGGGGGCTTGAGCCCCCATCACACCCTGGGGACCACTACCTACCTGGGGCACTAATTCAGAAAAGGTGGAGGTGCATTGCTGACGATGGAAGGGGGGAAAGGCTGCTCCCCTTCAGTAGCCGTTCACGGCCCTGGGGACTGTCACCCCCAGGGCTGGCTTCATCAATGTCCTGACGTGCTCACCCCGGGACATTGCAGTTTGCTATGGGAGGGTGGGAGGACTGCTACGGCCCTCCCATAGCTAACAGTGTACTCACTTTGAACAAGCAAGAGCTAGCAATGTATAACAGGGCAGCCTCAGCTTCGGGCGGCTTTTTTCGGGACTCAAGGTTTTGTCAGAAGAGGAGGTGAACTCTTATCAGAAGATGAGGAGCTTTCTCAATGTTAGAAATTGGGTCTCTATTTGGCAGATGTATGCACCCTGTCCAAATAGGGACCACAATCCTAGTCAGTGTAAGCTAGATACACCCAAAAAGACAACCTGTGTTCGCCCTCCGGTAGCTTGACACAGAGCAGTCATGCTTATCTAAAGAAGGAGTGTGTAAAATATTTGTGCAACACACACGGTAAATTAGAGAATATTTTTATGAGAACATCAAGACCAAAATGACAAAATCAAATACATTTAAACATAGTTATGAATTTGTAAAGAATAAACCCAAAATACAGCTTAGAAGTCAATAGCGGTAAAAGGTTAACTGGAGTTGCGCTAGACCGGGGTAAATTCAAAGTTCAGGCCAACCGCGATGGAGGCCAGGCTGGCTACAGGACTCATACAGGTCCCGCATACAAAGTACCTTGGATGGAACAAGCATTGACATTGAAGACTCGGTGCGAGGAGTCGTCGCTTCATCGTCGATACCCTGGATGGAGGTGAAGCTTAGCTCTGGTCCGCGCAATTGATGAAAGCTTCGGCGTCAAACCCCTTTACGATGCAGGCGCTGCGCTAATGTCGAGCCAAACTGGCCATCAGCATCAAACTGTGCTGTCCATCGAGGCAATGCCATCGATTGGCTCCTGCATCGGCATCAAAGGGCAATGCGTTGGTTCTGATTGGTGCAAAGTCATCACTGCGTCAATCTGAAACAAAAACTGCTGCAGAACTCACTTCTGAGGCCCAGGGTGGGATTGGCACCTCAGGCAAGGGAGGGCTCACAAATTGCAGAGTCCAGCAGCAGTAGGGTTGCAGGAAGTCACACAGAATGTAGCACTGGTTAGCAGTGCTAAAGTGCTCAGAGTCCTAAGGCCGACAAAAAGATACAGCACAAAGTGGATTTAAACAGGCAAAAAGGTAAGGGAAGGCCACCCTACGGATGACATGTCTAATAGTCAGAGCATTATATTTCTTACTTCATCACAAAACTTCATGAATTTTAATTGGGAGGCAGGGGGGTTGTTTGATCAAATCTTTTTTCATATTTTCTAGTTTTGTACCCTTTCAACACATTTTTAATTTGGTTCACTAAGACCTCTCAATGTATGTGATACATAGTAAAAAAAAACTTTTGATGTATTTCATATTTCTCTATTTACAATATGTAAGATTTGTAATAGCTATTTCCCCTTCTGAAAAAATCAGTAGTCTTCAGAGGCCTGTTTATGTTTAAAGCACTTTCCATTCTTTTACCACCTGTAGCCTTCTTGGATTCAAATTTAGCAATACTTTTCAAGCCAGGATCTTGCTTCACTGTAAAAGAAACAATTTAGGTCTACTACAACACACATTCTGCAACCTACCTTTCACCTGTTGTTTTAATTAATTCCATTGATTTTATGATGTGTTGAGGCTGAGGTGTGAGGTCCTGCTGTATGTCATCAAAGACCCATTTACAAGGTCTTGTGATGCTGAGTCGCGGTCGAGGATACGTCGCGGTCGAGGATACATCACGCAGTCAGGGCAATACTTCAGTTCCGTGGAGCTGCAAGCTTGCGATGTGGAGTGCAGAGTTGGGGTTGAGGCTGCCATTGACAAGGGATGTGAGGGCCTGCACCTAGGATGTGCCGTGCAGTTCAGATGTGGCAACGGCCTGTGATGCAATGCCGGTCTTTGTGGCTGTTCTGAAACATGCAGAAGTGGCGATGGGTTGGTTCTGCTTGGGGTTGTGCCGTGCAGCAGAGAAGATTTGTTGGTTCCGCTGGATCCACAGAGGCAGGCAGAAAACCTTAGGCCCACATCCAAAGGCCCAGGACTAGGGTGGCACGACTTGGCAGGGTAGACTCACAGATGACAGAGTCCAGGTGCAGGACCAAGGTTGTTGGAGCCTTCTGTCCCTGAGGCTCAAGTCACAAGGACAACCAACTAAGCTTGAGGTCACTCTGGGGATAAGAGTTCAAGAGATGCAGGTCTAGTCCTTCTCACCCAAGCACAGGGAAACAGGCAGCAGGTCAGCACAGCAAGGCCGTAGTTCAGCAGAGTGGCAGTTATTCTTCCTGGCCAAATAGCCAAAGGTCCCGAAGTGTTCTGAAGAGTTGGGGTCTGAGGTTCAATATTAATAACCAGTTATGCCTATGAAGTGTGGGGATGACTACACAAAGCCCACCTGTCACTTTCACCTTGTCATGTGACCCAGAAACTGGCTGCAGGCACAAAAAGGCTAAGCAAGAAAAATGCCAACTTGTGGAATTGTAATTTAGAATCTGACTTCACCCTAATTCCAAATACACCATACATGAAGGGATACCTGTTCCCATTTCATAGTCCAGCCTATTAAATGTGATTAGTTAACTCGAATGTTATCCTCAAGGAGAGGTATGCCTTGCAGTAGTGAAAATAACAAATGTAAGAGTTTCTACTGCCAGGACATGTAAAACTTAAAAATACATGTCCTACTTTGTTAAAATACATTGCACCCTGCCCTACGGGCTGTCCAGGTCCTTCCCTAGGGGTGACCATGTATAAAAAGGAAAGCTGTGGGCCTGGAAAATGGTTTATTTTGCTAGGGTGGTATGCAAGTTAAAAACCTGATCCCACAGGCTGCAATGGCAAGCCAGACATGTTTTTAAGTGGGTAGCACGATCACTACTGCAAGCCCACTAGTAGCATTTAATCTATAGGTCCAGGGCACGTTTAGTGCTACTTCACTAGGGACTTGTGAGTAAATTGAATATGCCAATTGGTGAGAAGCCAATATTGCTATGTTTCAAGGAGTGAGCACACACTCTTTGACACTGATTAGCAGTGTGAAAATGCACAGAGTCCTAAGGCTAGCAAGAACGAGATCAGCTAAAATGGCGGCCGAAGGCAAAAGTTGGGAGGAAGACCACCCGAAGGCTGAGGGATCTAGCGCCAAACCTATTTTTCAAATAAACCGTGTAGAACAGCAACGCACGTGTACTCACCTCCGGGTGGGTGTGAATACCACAGCGAGGCTGAATCAGTCTGAAAACCTGCCAGACAGATAAATAAAGCTAAAATGTTTTATATTGCATTTAACGAAATATACTATTTTCATGGAGCATGCTCAGCCTGCTTTTGTCTGCGCATCACTTTGCCTTTAGCCAGGGTGTCTCTGCTGTTCAAATGGGCATAAATTGGTTGCAAAGCTTGTGCCAGATGATCACGCACGAAGAAGACATTCTATCTACTGCTGCGCTCAAGAGTGGGTTTTAATTAAGTAACAACGGATGACTCTGACATTCATGGAGAGCTGTTTTAAAACTTGGCTCTATTGTGGCATCGAGGCCGAGGGAGCTCATTTCTATCCCTGACTGTTGTTTTTGTCCGCTTCAGCAGGTCATGACCATGTCATCTCGTTGGCTCCATCCTACCCAATCTCATTTGACACAGGATTTTCCTGAATTCGTTTCTTAAGTTGCAGATCACGCTATTGTACTTACGTTAGTAACGGCAGGTGGAGGTTTTTTATGTTATAGTTCACACTGTTTTTGCCTTTCTCAGTGAGGGTATGTAGAGATTTTCATTTTGTAAACGGGGAAGCTTTTGGAGGTGCATATCAGTGTGGCACATTCATATTTGTTTGACGGATATTTTCATTGATGTCTCAAAAAAGTGGCAGTGCAATATACAACAAAACAGTAAGTGACAGCTGTGTATCAATACGATTGGGTAATAAATGTTGCTCAGTGTTACGTCGAATTCCCTTGGAAGGTGAGCAGAGAAGCACATTACATTCTTAATCATTTATAAAAAACCTTTTTTGAAACTTAGACGTCTTGTGAACTGCAGTAGACAGTTGAATTCAAGGGTTGTAATAGCAGCATTGAGGTGCACTGGAAGAGGTATGTGGGGCTATTGATCAAATCCAGAACATTGTTAAAACAATCAAATCTGGATCGGCCCTGGACCCCTGTCCTTTGAACCCCCCCTCGTCTGCTAATGGACACTATGATCCCAGTCATTACCCAGATATGTAACCTAATGTTCCGTACAGGTGTCTTCCCTAACTATCTAAAAAAGACCTTATTAAAACCGCTCTTGAAGAAGCCTGGTTTAGATAAAACTGAACTGAAAAATTATAGGCCTATAGCAAACCTTCCATTCGTTGCTAAGATAGTTGAGAAAGCCATGAATGTCCAACTTGCGGAATACATCGAGCAATATCATCTGCTCGATGAAACACAATTTGGATTCCGCAAGTCTCATGGAACGGAGACTGCGCTCATTAAGGCGGCGGATGATATTCGACTAATCAGAGACCAGGGTGGCACCACACTACTAGTTCTCTTAGATCTGTCGGCCGCCTTCGACACGGTTGACCATAAGATCTTAGTCAACCGTGTCGAAAAAATGGGCGTGCAAGGTCTAGCAAAAAAACTATTGGCATCCTTTCTGACAGGGAGATCTCAGGCCGTCACAATGGGCCAGTTCACATCTGCTGAGTTATCACTGCCATGTGGGGTACCTCAAGGTTCATCCCTTAGTCCGACACTATTTAATATATATGTGTCGGACCTCGCAAAAACCATCAAAGCGCACGGGATGAACCTTACCTCATATGCAGATGATACACAGCTGATACTGGCTGTCAGAAATGATGGGGAAACAGTGGCGGAGAATTTCAAAACAGGTATGCTGGCCATTGGACAATGGATGTCTGCAAACTGTTTGAAATTAAATTCCGAGAAAACTGAGGTGGTCACTTTTGGCCACCTCAGTCCCAGCTGGTCTTCAATCTGGTGGCCATCTTCTTTTGGAGCTGTCCCCAAACCAACCACGAAGGTGAGAAATTTGGGTGTCATCTTCGATGACAATTTAAATTTCATGGCACATGCCAATCAAATGGCCTCCACAGCCTTCTATAAATTACGACTGGTTAGGAAGATTCTTCCTTTTCTCCCTAAAAATGTTGGCAAAACATTGGTCAGCGCCCTTGTCCTATCAGCATTGGATTACTGCAACGGCTTGCTTGCCAACGCTCAAGTCCGGATTATCAAGAAAATGCAGACAATCCAGAATGCGGCAGCCAGACTTCTCCTTAACATCCCTAAATTCAAACCAATAGCTGAGACATTGAGAAATCTTCATTGGCTTCCGGTAAGGAATAGAATCAAATTTAAAACACTGTGCATCGTCTATAAGTCATTACATCAGCAAGCCCCTCAATTTTTGTGTGACCATCTTACCCCATACATTCCTACTCGGACGCTACGATCAGCAAGACAGAATGATCTGGTAGTGCCACGGACTAGGCTGGTCAACTGGGGAGACAGACGTTTCCTAGTTGCCGCCCCAAAGCTATGGAATACACTCCCGCAAACCATAAGATCTAGCCCAAATCTCATGCTCTTCAGGAAGAAACTGAAGACATGGTTATTCGACCTCTGAAAATTGTCAGATCACAAAACTAAAGATCACATAGGAGAGTATTAAAAGTACAGCGCCAAGACGCCTGCGGGCATTTGTTCGCGCTTAATAAATGTTAAAAATAAATAAAATAAATAAATTGACAAAGGTAACTTTCACGTGTGAGTAATTTACATGTGTAATTTCCTTGTACACTTTTGAGTAATCTGACTACCTTTGGGTATTCACAAAAGTTTAGACTTGCACGTCTTCACCCTCTGAAAAAGGAGGGGAAGCCAAATTCACATGTGTTAGTTACTTCTGCCAAAAGAGAAATAATAGTAAGTCAGTCCATCACCATACAGGGCCAATCATTTATCCTGCAACACCATCCCACAGAAAATAATGGAGGCAGGGACTTTTTATAGTTGAACATATAAACAAATATGATTTAATGTTATAAATATCTAAAGTTAGTACAAACGCATTTTATTAACATTTTGTTAAATAAAAAATTAATGTAACATTATATGTGTATTCAAATATAATGATATTACTTTAAAATAATTATTCACATTGTTTTTTATAATGATTTATGCATAAAAACATATTGGTTTTGAATTCAGCGAAAATTTGATCTTTAATGTAAACTGCAGCAAAATAATTGCAATTATTTATATGTGTGTGTGTGTGTGTACAGTATTATTAACGTAATCTATATATGTTTCCTATACTTTACCCTTTACCACGGGGAAGATCTCTACCCCGACTGTGGAGTTTTCCTATGGGAATATGTAGGAAAAAGTAAACATTTTCATTTAGCTAAAAAAGTTGTACATATATGTTTGTTTCATATTAATGTCAATTAATTTTATGAATTTATTTGACTTATATAACACAATTCAAAATGCAACTCTTCTTTTAATTTAATTTTGAATTAAATCTGCAATTAATTTAAATAGATTAAATTAAATCATCATGTTTCAGAAAATGTAATTAAAAAATAAATTCAATATTTCAATACAAATTAATGTTTAATTTATTAATTCCAGAAAGTTTGCTAAAATATTTTATAAATAAACAATAAATATTTCTTATTTTTAGATTTATTTAACAATAAATGATATATATTTATAGCTCTCTACCTGCATTATTTTCCATAGAATTGTCTCAGTGGTTGGCCATGTATGGTGCTGGATATGCTCCAGCTCTAAGTTGGAGTAATTTACTACTGTTTTGGGTCCTTTTTTGGCTAGTAATAATAGTTTTGTGGGTGAGTGCATTCTCCTCTATAAACTTGTCCCTAAACCACTCCTTCCTCTCCCTAAACCCCTCTCATTTAGTGGTAAGTAAGCTTCCTTTTCCAGCCACTCCCCCAGTTCCTTTCACATTTACTACTATGGGAACATGTCTTTCCGACCGATTCGGAAAGGTTTCCAACCGACCGATTACAATGCAAGTTAGGCGTTAGGAATATCCCAATCCGAACCTGACGGCATTCGGAATGACTGAGCCGTACGGAGCAGAATCGTACGTCTCTATGGCCGCCTTTCCGAACGACCGATTACGATGCTGGATTCAGACAACCTTTCTGAATCGTGCCATCCAACTGAACAGGCAGTCAGAATCAGACTTTGGGGGCCCGTAGTGGGCCCCCCCTGCACCCGGAGCCTTCCCAATCGGGCCTGTGGAGGTACCCATGGGCCCCCCTTACTAGCTATGCACAGTGTGAGAGGCACCACGGGGTGCTTGCCACAGGGTGCCCGATTTTCCCCAGTCACCCCTTTGTTCTATGGGAGCCTGTGCATTCGGTCGGAACATAGGCTCCCATTTAAGTGAATGGAAGTCTGACCGAATCGTATCTGGGAGCATCCGGATGCATCGTATTCGGTCAGTCGGACTCTCCCGATCCGAGTAGTTCAGAAACCATTCCCAAACCGATTAGGTCGGAATGATTTAAAAAACGCATGGGAATCGGGCGCTAAGAAGTGAACTTACATGTGTGAGAACCACTGCATATCAAGGATATGAGAGTTGGTGATTTACACTTGTAGGTTTGTGAATAGCATTCCATAGTATTTTGGTAGTACTATTGTAGACCTACTAAAGATACACAAAATACAGGGGCATATTATGAAGGACAGGCGATACATTATCGCCGCTTTTATCGGCAGGAAACTGACGATAAAGCGGCGATAATGGCCTTGATAATATGCTCTATGAATTCCAATCGAAGCCCATGTTAGATGTGCTACCTCAAGAAATGTATCAACAAGAGAAGAGAACAAAGACCATTTGGTTCCAGCGCTCTCTTCTAGAGAAAGTAAAACCATTCCCCCCCGGAAATTACTTCAGAAGTGTGTTCCTAGTTGATTCACATCTGGATTGTGGCATTGCCAGAACTCTAGCCTCCCAGATACCAAACTGGCACCCAATTTAAGGTCACATTGCTATAGAAAACCTTATCAACTGCCCCAATAAATATGAGGATATTACCACAGCCCTAATGGAACTCCATTGGCTTCCCACGCTGGCCTGCACCTCCTTCAAGATCAGTTGCACCTTCTACAGAGACACACAAATTGCACCCCTACCTATCTGGCTGACAAGCTCACAGGTGGATTTTGGCACAACTGCAACCTGAATACCATCCAGTTCTTAATTTGAGCCAGTGGTTTCCAGTAGGGGTCACTAGCACCTATGTTTGAGGACCAGCACTTAGTTATCCTCATCAGACATTTTCCCAGCGATAAGAGGGAAAAACATGGAAAGCAGAAAGAAGGAGGAAGAGAAAGACAAAAAAATGTGGCAAACAGCAGTGGCCCGTCCTTAAGGGTGGACGAGTCACTCCCCCTCACCTTTTGGGCATGAAAAGTGTCTGTCAGGCTGAACAAAGGTCAAACTGACAGACACTCTTTATTTTCAGTTCAGGCAGCCAGGAGCTACACTTACGCTAACAGCATAGGCTTCTTGCTGCTTGAGATGAACTTTGCTGGACTGAGGTTGTCACAGCTCCCTGGGCATGACCTCCTCAGCTTAGCAAAGATCCTATAGGCCCTCCACCTTGTGATGGGAAAAAGCGTAAATGATAGCCTCATTCCTGGGTGCCTCAGGTTTAAGCCCTGAAGTGCCCAGGTCCTAATGTCTATCACTGGCACCTTGTCACTGTGTGGGTGGAGTTAGCAGAGTCTCTGACCACATACTACTCTGTGACGAGGTAAGGACAGCTTCCTTCCTTCATTGACTGATCAAGGTCAGCCAATGAGGGAGCAGTCCCAACTCTCCTCGCACCTCTGAGACTTCTCCCCTGAGAGCTGCAGCAGGAACGTATTGTTTTTTATTGACTGCTTGGTGTTTGTATGAATATATGTATATTGTGAGGGAGTGTTGTGAATGAGTGTATGTGCGTGTCTGCATGTGAATGCATGGGTGTAAGTGAGTGTGCATGTGTGTGTGTGTGTTTGTGTGTGTGCATGTGTGTGTGTGTATGGGTTATAAGTGAGTGTGCATGTGTGTGTGCATGTGTGTGTAAGTGAGTCTGCATGTGTGTGTGTGTGTGTGTGTGTGTGTGTGTGTGTGTGTGTGTGTGTGTGTGAGTTATCCCCACTTTCAGTTGTTCTTACCGGCTACCACTGATAGCAAAGTAAGAATGCACAAAGCTGCAAGAGTGATATAAAAGGGCAGAGAGTGTCCAGAACTGGATTAAAGAGGCAAGTACTGGATTGAGGTCTGTGCGTACATTTAATTGCACCAGCCGCAGGCTTCTGAGCTGAACTTTGGGAATGAGCACTTACAAATGATCAACTGACACCATCAGAGTGGAAAAAAAGAAGTTCGCTAAAAGAAAAATAAGGGAACAGGCAGGGCTGGACTGCCTACCTGGCGTTTTGAAATACAGCTGAGCTGAGGGCTGGTTTCGTTGATGGGGACCTGCGTGTGCTGAACAAAATTCGTTTTGCTTTGTTTATTTCAAAGCACACGCAGGTCTCCATCAATGAAATAAGCCCCCACCACAGTGAAATCAGCCCCCATCTCGGCAGCATTCCAAAACGCCTGGTAGTCAGTCCGGCCCTTCGCCTTCTGTGCACCTGTAGTCTGGAATGACATCTCATATGCATCAGTGCCTCCCTCACAGTACTTCAGTTTATGAGTGCTGATGACACACTTCTTTAAAGCACACTACAGCACGACACAGTGAATAGCCCACCTCACATCTCACAACACAGTATCCTCCACCTAAAGTAACTCTGTGATTGCATCTCTTCCCTTGCTCCTGTACATCTCCCAACTGCCTTTTGGCAAGCTTTGCCATGCACATACATACAAAAGCATGTCTAACTTTTTTCCCTCAAGCAGGATCGCATTGATTTTTTTAAAGTAGTTTATTATAGTGGATCACATTATTCTTATTATATAAGCAGGTTGTAGTTTTTTAAGTAAATAAATGTCTCCATGCATTGCTAGGTCTCACCTAGCGTTTCAGCGCATGCGCTGCCGCATTGCGAGGCATATTGTAGTAGGGACAGATGTTGAAGTGCTGTGGAAGCCCCGCCCATATTTTTCATTGGCTGGCGTCATCGTTTATGGTAAATGCTGGCTTCCGATTGATAATGAGGCTTCTTAGTCCCTCCTTTTTTGTGGGAGGGTACACCTACACAGCATGGACTAAATACTGTAAACATGCTATTAGTGTAATGAAGTGTTTGTGTTGAAACCCTACATTTTAGTTGCTTGCTTACTTTGCTTGTGCATGTTTGAAGTTTTGAAATGTGAATGCTTTTTTTGAGGGGGGCGTTGCGAGAATTTTTTTTCTCGTTTTGTTGTTTAAGTAAAACATGCATTCAGTGTATTTGTAAATAACAGCAGTGATTACGATAAATGTTGTTGTTTCCTTTCGTTGCTGAAGTTAAAAATGCATGTAGTGTACTTTTACGGAATAGCAGTGATTACGATATATTTTTTTGTTCCCTTTTATTTTATTAACGGAAGTCTGTTGACGTTCCTTTTTTTAATTTCAAATTATTTTATTAAAAAATGTTTATACAGACAGTTATCATCGCTTTACCATTGCGGGGTAACATCTCAAACTGGCTGTACTTACCAACGATACAGGTAAGTGGTCTACATGTTCGGCTGTCCCCCTTTCCACTGTCTTGCTATGGGAATAATAGTGGATGATAGGGGAAAGAAAAAGAATAGAAGAGAATAGAGAAAAGAAGGAAGAAGATAGTGCACAAGAAGATATTTACACACGTGGGTCTAACTTGGCCTGCGGGGAAATGCTTTGTGGGCAGGCGCCCTTCTTCAGCTGGGTTCACGGGGGTTCGTAGGGGCGCTCCTTTTAATCACTTTCATTTATACATTTAATTTGTACAAGCACGGCGCGCTTTAACTTTAGCGGCCGCGCCCCTTCCATTTTTTTTTAGGCAGCCCAGCAGCTTGTTCCTCCTTGCTTTCCCGCCCCTGGGCATAAGCGAATCTGTTATCATTACAACAACACTGCTTCGGGCGGGAGCCTTGCTTAATATTTCAGCTGTCACCCGTTTGATTTGCTGCTTTGCCACTGCTTGCGCATAACTAAAATTGTTGAAGGTCCCTGTTACAATATGCTAGACAATACAGAAGAGCTGGCTGGGTTACGTATTTAAATGTATGAATGAGCCCAAGCGCATTGTTACAGCAGTGCACTCCTGAGTGAGGGAGGGGGAGCAGATGCCTGAATTATTCTGCTCTCGCAATTCACGAAGACCGACTCTCGCACCAATAAGGCATTAAAATCTGAGATCCCTCACACATCCCGGTTTTCCGACCACCTACAAAGTCATTAAAGAGCATAGTCTACCATGAAGTGATGTGGAATAGGAACCCGTTCAGCCCACGGTGAGTTTTAGAAGTTTGACATCTTTCTTTGTGCAATGATTAATCCGTTTTAATCGGAGAGAGCTGCCAGGGCATAACCGTGAGATGGGGACCGCTGCGCAGCACGCTCCTGTCAATAAAGTAATCGGATGCAGGCCACCTGTTTGTTAATTGTATTGCCTTATTCAAAATTCCTTTAGAATTCTACTTATTTAGCACTTTAGTAGTTGGAACCATATAAACAGCGCTGCAGCCATTTCTTTGTAGGCAGTTGCATTAGCATATGGCCTATAAAGGCACACTTCATGGCTGCTTTTTCCCACAGACAACCTGGCTGTTACCCTTCCGAGTGAATGTATCCCTTCATGGCCCCAGTCACTACTCACTGTTAGAATTCCTTGGCTGCAGGTCACGTGGGTTATTTTCTTTGGTTGTTGAACGGAGGATGGCACGTGACAGCATGCTGGTACCACTCTTTAAAAATGGCAGTGCATCGCTTCATTCTTTTCACATAATTATTTTCTGGTGGGTCTGAGTCGCTACTGCCCAGGCACTGGTGTATGGAGTGCGGGGCTAGAGTTAGAACAGGATGGCATTGAACGACCGGCAGTAAGTGTTGGCTGTCTTGTGCCAGTCAGTGGCGCCTACATATTGCAGTGCCATGTAAGCTAGTGTGCATGGACAGCATTGGGTCCTTTCCATGGCTATTCAAGAGGTCGCAACCTTCAAACAGTGCGCACAGAAATGAGGTCAGCTTGACTTTTTGTTCGGGGTGAAGTGAAGTCAAATGCCTCTGCTGGGTGGCATGGAGGAGGGGGAGGGGCGAGAGGGGCGGGGTGGTCCCATTTCTTTTGAGCAGATCAGTACTGTAGTTCGTTTTTGTACATGACTGGGACCACTAAATAAATGCCAGGTTCTGTCCATCGCTTTGTGCTCCGTATCTGTGTTTAAATGTAAGATTTTTTTTATTGCACATAAGAGGGCAAGGGGATATTTAAGATGGGTGACATGCTGTATGTGCAGCATATTGCCTATTTTTATATTTACAAAAATAATAGCTAAAAGTCCCGCATATGGGAGACCTATTGCATTGCAAATGCTTGTTTGAATGTGGTGCGCATACCGATGTTATGTCCCCAATAAACAATCTTATTAGTATTCTTAACGGGTTACCACATAGGTTCAATTTGCACACTCCTTTTCTGCCACATCACACCTAAGCTGCACATCCGATTATACTCTGCTGATGAGTCATCAGAAATACAGTTTTCCAATTCAGGGCCTTCTTTTGAGAATCTAATGCATTTTGGAAGCTGTATTCTGAGTTCATGTCAAGTGAAAAAATCGGACGAAAACACCTAACATCAATGACAAAGAAGGTCCGGGTTTGGAGTCTCGATTTGGAGGACATGATTCATCTCATAATCTAAACTCATTAACATATGCGCATATATGTTTGCTTCTTTTATTTGTGAATTCCATTTTGTTTCAGCGTGCATATGCAACATATGTCTCCCACACTGCCTTTTTTAAATCTGATCGTCGGCTTCTCCGTGTTGTCAGAGTGCTGCACAACTATACGTTTTTATTTGTGAAGGTTTTGAATACCTCTTACTTTTTAGCAGCTAAATATGCAAGGGTGACAAGGATTCTGTGCAAGCATCAAGACTCATAGAGGTACACATAATGCCAGCACATTGACAAAGATAAATGAATAGTTACATTATTACATTAGGACATCTGGCATTTTCAAAATATTGGCACTTAATAGAAATTGATTTATTACAGGGGTCTGCAATTTGCACATAGGAAATAACCGTGAAAAATTCGCTGATAAAGTCTAATGAGTAAAAAGACATTTTTTCTGACGGATATTTCTGGAAGTACATCAGTAATAATAAAATGCAAACAATTAGATTGTGTGCGGATGTTGGGTGTTCTATGCAACAGAAAGCGTCATTACTCACAGGCACCTTCTTTACAGTGTGGGCGTAAAGGCGCAGTAAACTTTGAGCCGCCTCCCACTCTACCGCTATGCATTACATGGAGGATGCACCAAGTGGAGGACCCGTTAGGCATAGGGCGAAGGAAGAGATTGACATGGGAATAGGATTTATTCCTGAGGCCTATATTATCAGAGTTGATATGCAATATCCGGTGAATGTGAATATGAAGAAATTGTTTGCTCTGATGCCATGTGAAATAGATCCGGGCAGTGACGCAGACTGGTTTGACATAACGTTTGACACAAAGATGAGTCCCAAAGCATTATTTGTAAAACATCCATTGCTCAGAAGGCTTTATGACTCGGGCCTTATGGCGAATATTCACAATTATTATGCGGCTCATACTTTTGGTATTGTACAAATGCATCAGCTAGAACAAAAGGGGAAGGAGAGCACATGGGACTATTTCCCACAGATTCTCTCTATGAAGTGCGTCCACTCCACCTAAGCACTTGAGTAGGCAGAACTTCGCATACTGCAACTTACCAGGGAAAACAATGTTCTCTCTGAGTGGTTATCATGGACCAACCACAACACAGCTCTAAATGTAATGTGCTCTACATATGCCATATGCCTTATGCCTTAAACAATGGCATCACAGAGGAGACAATGCCAGCAGTACGGTGGAGTGACCAAATAAATGCATTGACATTAGAAGTGGTAGATAGACCAGGAAGTTGTTCCATGAAATCGAAGACTCAACAAATTTTAGCTTGGGGAGTACCTGGTATTTCCTGAGGTCACAACACCCAGGCCCCAACACTTGCTGTTCACAAGGGAACCAAGCTGCTATGAGAGGATGAAGCCTGTAGCAGCTAGGAGCATCTGTGGTCCTGAATGACAAAATGTATTTCCATTAGTTGGTTTGGTTTAGACCTGGCATCCTTGACGTCGTTTTTCCCCTAACATTTTTTGCCTTAAGACTTCTTGTTTTGCTGTTCTTAGGACTCTGCACACTTTACCACTGCTAATCAGTGCTAAAGTGTGCATGCTCACTTCTTAAAACATAGTAATATTGGCTTCTCCCCAATTGGCATATTTCATTTACTGGTACGTCTCTAGTAAAGTGGCACTATCTGTGCTCAGAGCCTGAAAATGAAATCCTACTAGTGGGCCTGCAGCACTGATTGTGCCACCCACTTAAGTAGTCCTGCAAACATGTCTCAGGCCTGCCATTGCAGCCCGTGTGTGCAGTTTTAAACAGACATTTTGACCTGGCAAAGTGAAACTTTTATAGGGTCTAAACCTACCTTTTTAATACATATAAGTCACACTTAGGGTAGGTCCTGGACATTCCAGAGGGCAGGGAGCAATGTATTTAAATAAGAGGACATGTACTTTTATGTTTTAAATGTCCTGATAGTGAGAAACTCTTAAATTCATTTTTTACTACTGCAAGGCACATCTATCCCAAAGGATAACATTCTAGCTACCTTATTAAATTTAATAAGCTGTAACTTCCAAATGGTAACAGGTAATCCGTTCATATCTGGCGTCCTTGCTGTCTTTGAAATTGTAATGAAAAATCCTAACTCAGGGTTGAGTTGAATTTTAAATTACAATTCTGAAAATAACACTTTTAGAAAGTCTGCATTTTCCTGCCTTAGACTTTTGGTGCCTGAAGTCTGTCTCCAGGCCACATGACTGGGGGTAGGTGTCAGTAGAGCGTTGTGTATTCATTCAAGACAGCCATACATAATAGGGAGATTTGGTGTGCCTGGATGAACCATCACTGCCAGGAAGGGAGCAGCTGGGCCCAGCCCCAACTTATGCCTAAATAGACTGTGTCCTGACTCCACACAAAGGGCTGCATACCCTCTGTAGTTAGTCTGGAGCCAGGGCCAGTACAGGTCCGCATATCCCTAATCAACGCCAGGCTCGATGACAATGCTTAACTTCATGTCAAAGCCTAACAGCTCCTTGGAACTGACGCATCAACCGTAACAGTGTGATGCACCCTCGACTCCTGACTTCACATTACAAGCCCTTGCCAACAGGATCCTCAATGATGACACAGGAGCTCATATCGTAGCAGTGCCGCCCTTTGGAACTCACGCATCACTTGGGCAGTGCAACACATCTTCAATGCGGATCTTTGCAATGCTCCACGAACCACCATTTAAGGTACTTTGTTCAGCAGACCTAACTAGGGCCCTGTATCTGGGCCACGCTCTATCATGGATGGACTGAACTTGTGACTTCGTCCCACTCTGGCGTTACCAGATATTCATAGCTGGCACTTTTTGGTACTAATTTCACTAAAATCATCTACATTGCACATCTACAGTTCTACTGATTGGATTTGTGTTGTTTTGGTCCTGGTTTATTCATTAAAAAGTAGTCCATTTTTTACAAATCTGCTGTGGGATCTTTTTGTGATGTGTTACTGTTTGAGTAGTTGAACAAACACTTTGCCCCTGAGTTAAGCCTAGGTACTCTGTGCCAAGCTTCCCGAGGGTGGAACACAGGTTAATGTGGGGTTGTGTTTGTGGCTTCACCCTTAGATAATTTTTTTTCCAGCTTGGCCAGGGCTCACCCCCAAGTCAAACAGACAACCCAATTTCTCACAGTTTGAATTGTTCTTAAAAAGTTAAAAGTAGGCCAAACCTACAGTCCGACGGTCCAGTGAAGAAGCCCACCAAGTTCTTCCAATAAAAGGGATCAACTGAGAAAGTGGATAAGGAATCTTGTAGATCCTTAAATCCAAAATATTATAAGATTACATAATGTGACTGGGCTGCCTGACTCTCAGGTCCTTTAAATGCAGTGTAAACATTATTTTTTGAGGCTATTAAAAAGGCAGTGAGTGTTATTCTGCTCCATCCAGCACAATAATCTTGCTCATGGCTGCATTCATGCAGAAAAATCAAATTTTCACTTCTTCCTAAACAGGATCTAGGGATGTCCTGCTTTTTCTAGAATGTAGGAAACATGGGATACATTTGGACGCTCATCTGGTACAGTTTTAAAAGTTTTACCAGGTTGGGGGCCTAGGTGTTAAACAATAGGCCAGAAAAGAATGTGCCTTTCATGACACTGTCCATAAGGAAGACTACACTTACACAATCCATACCTTTTATATTTTGGCTGGAATGCTCGGATTGACTCCAAGATACATTTTCACTTATCTGTTCAACGCACCTTTACAGTAGTAATATGTGGTTCACTGTGGCATACACAGTAGACAGGGGAAGGAGGATCAAAGCGGTTTTCTAATGTTCAGTCAAGCTGCAAAGGAGCTTTTCTATGATGTTCAACAAAGTGAGATTCAACTGAAGCCTCAGTGATGATTTTAAAACGGTGTAGTTCCACGTAGTGTTAAAATTACTTTGAAATGACCTTTTCAATACTTTTGCTGGGATATGGTAGGGTGGAGATAAATCAAAAATCTTTCGGAATAGAGTTTTATTGTAACAGCGAGTTGATTCAAATTTGCTTCAAGGTCTTAGGAATGACTAAACTTAGAAAGAGGGAATTGCACATGGATGTAGCCGGATGTGCCTTCATGGTTTCTCTTCTTTTGGCTAGGTAAAAAGAGACACCTATTGAGGTTCTGTAGCGATCCGAACCCGTGTTTTCGGTATCGTAGTACTGACACGATTTTGGTACCAGTGAACCGTAAATGATCCATTGTGTATGTGGCAGTGTTTTCGCTGTGCTACTAGCACGGATACACTGAAAAATAGGGCATTCTGTTGAAAACACACGGCATCCATTTTAGATACGGCGTCCATTTTGTTTCTTGCCCTCACATAGTCAATGGACGAACGTTGACCCCAGCTGAATCACCTTGTTAGGGACACGTATGCTTTAGTTCAGGAAGGCTGATGCTGCGTGACTTGGCAGAAGCTGCCTCCCTTGCCTGAAGCCAGTCCTATTATACTGGTTCTCGTGTTCGTTGGCCTGATCACGATTAGGAGGCCGAAGACAGTAGCCGTGCCCGTTTTATGACCCACAAGCATCTCTTATCCTGCTTTTCTATCTTCTACACCTGGCTCTGCTCCTTTCCTTCTGGGCTTTTACTATGGGGAGGAAACATTTTTTACGATGAGGCGGATCGATCTATGAATAGAAAACTGACATGAAGACTTGATCGAATACTGGAAACTTGCAAATAATTATCATTGGTATATGTTTATTGTCTTGTTTGGGATACCGGGCTAGGCATGGAAGATATTTTAACAATGTTACCTAAAGTCATTTTCCATGTATATAAGGAGCGACCCACTTTGTACAATTCGAACAGTCTCCTAGAATCTGCCTTTGTGTGGTTCCTGTGACTTCTGTATCCCTGCAGTAAATAAACCTTGCTCTCTGACGCCACCATCGAGAAGCCTGTGTCTCTGTTTATTTGTGCACCAAGACAGGAAGGAACTCAGGGGTCTTTTGGGTGTTGTTTCCCTGACACCTCTGGACTCTAGAAAGTCCAGAACCTCACTATGGTCAACTATGTGGGTGGTGGGTTCTTCTTGGCAGTTAGTACTTCTTTATAGTCTAACGTAGCATCCTATTTGAAATATGGCCTGGAAAGTCAATTCACACAATATTTTCAATAATGATAACATTTCTTCAAAAGGAAGCGAACGGTAATCCCCTTCACCCCTTCTCAAAATAATGCAATATAACTTTCCTTGCATCCTTGCAGTAAAATTAAGTGGCACCACAGTTTTGTTCAATTAATTACTTTCAAACAATAAGAATTTGCTTGTCAACAACAAGGTCTAAATGGACGTGAGTATTCATCTTCTGAAAATAAAGATTCTATTTATTCAACCAACAAATAAACAAGTGAGAACATTGAATAGAGAAAGTGACCTTTTATTTACTTTCGCTTTGAAAAGAACACTAAATTGGGCAGGTCACTGGTGTAAGTGACACCATATACAATTTAGTAGCTAGCTTGCTGGTAAACCCTTTTTTACAATATGAACCGCAAATAATGCACATTGTGGTAGTGGGCTTTGATGCATATATTTATTTTTTATGTTTGAGCATGTTGAAGGAATCCCGCCCTGGGCACTCTGTTGGCCTTTTTTAACTGAAGCAATAGTGCAGTGGTGCATATAGTCATACCTTAGGGGCTCATTAGGATGGCGGGCGGGTGCGGACTTGCGTCTACCCACCATCCTAGCAGTAATGGGACTGCCCGCCTGCCATGCAGCGGTCCCACACCCCTGATAATGATACGACTGTCACTGCGGCAGTCGCATCTGGATATTTAACACTGCAGCGGGTGCTGCTGGCTGCAGCACCCACCGCAATGTCAAATTGCCATGTTGTGCATTTCCATGAACAACGTGGCAGGCACCGCGTGGCTCCTGCCACCTTGTTTATGGAAATGGAGGGGGGCACCATGGGTACCCCCTGTATACCTTTCCCCCCACAGAGGGGGCCCGCAACAGGCCCCCAAAGCAAATCACTGCCAGCCTTTCCATGGTGGCATCACCACCATGGAAAGGCACCTGCAACACCCACATCCTAATATGGCGGGCGGTGCCTGCTAGGCACCGTCACTTTATTAGTGGCCCAGCTCCGCCTGGCAGGCAATCATGACGATTACCACTGGCGGAAAAGCGCCGGACGGACTTTCCGTCTGCTGAGATACCCATCGCCATCATAACTGGCGGGGGTAAATCTCATGATGATGAACGGATCGTTCTGCCATCGTAATGAGACCCTTAGTGTTTTGATATTTTATTAATCGATTCTTAAATTCCAAAATGCAAAGAGTCTTTCTCTTGCAAAAGTTGCTTCAATAAAGTTTTACTAAACAACTTCCTAACTGAACATTGTTTTTCTCTCTCAGTGCTTGTACTTTTAGAAAATACTACAGCCTGCTTGTTGAGTGCATTGTTTTATTTATTTTTTTTTATTTCAAAATTTTTTTTATTGAATTGAATAGGGTAAGTTTCGCATATACATGGTATACATTAGTGCTCGGTGGTAGCCAGAGCACGAGAGAGAGAAAGAAGAGAGAGGAAAAGAGAGAGGAGAGGGGGGGGGGGAGGGCTCTATCGTTTTATGTATTCGTCAAGGGCTGCCCACATGTTCTCTTTGGCTGTGTGGTTCGCCGCCTTGTGTTTGGCCGTGATGTTGTCTGCTGCTCGGAGGAATGTTACCCAGTTGAACCAGCGCTTGAAGGTGGCTTTGCTGGCGTTCTTCCAGTACCCCAGAATATTTGTAACCGCTGCCGCTAGGAGCATGTCTACCAAATCTCGCATTTCTTTGGATTGGAGTTGTGGCTCTAGGAAGCCGGTGACTATCCCTGCAAGCCCTCTTTGTAGCTGGCAGCCTGTGATCGAGTCAATTAGGTCGTATACCTTTTCCCAGAACGCTTTGACTTTGGGGCAATCGTATAGCATGTGGGCCAGGTCTCCCCTTGCTGTGTGGCAGTTCCAGCACTCGCTGTTGTCGGTGGCCCCCACTCTCTCTAGTTTCGCCGGTGTCCAGTGTAGTCTGTGTAGTACCCAGAATTTTGTTTGTGCTAGCTGTGGTGTGATCTTGTTTTTGGACGCTGATGTCCATAATTTGGCCTTCTCTTCTTCACTCAGTGGTCTGCGGATGGTTCCCTCCCAGAACGCTATCGTTTTGTCATTGAGGGTGGTGGTGCGTGGTGTGATTATTTTGTAGATCTGCGCTGTTTGGTGGCCTGTTGCGTTTAGGTTCTGTGCGTATTGTATGATGGTTGGTTTGTGTTTGGAAAGGTTTGCTTTGGTGATGGCTGCTTTGATTCTTAGGAACTCGTAGAATTCCTTGTCCGGTAGCCCCGTTGTGTGTTGGATCATCTTGTAGGTGAGTGGGTTGTTCCCTGTCTCTAGTTGTGCCGGTGTGGTTATGCCTCTGCTTATCCATTCTTTGCTGCCTAGCGTTTTCCCTTTGTATGTGATTTTGGAGTTGTACCATAATGACTCCCATTTGGTGTTCCTGATGCTTACTTCTAGTTCTTTATCTAGTCTTAGTAGGGCTATTTTTGTGTTCCTTATTATTGAGTTTTTGGCTTCTGGGTGTTTGTTTGCCGTGAGGGCCATTATTGGGTCAGCTCCACCTAGAATGCTCCTCTCTAGCTCGAGCCATACTGGCACATAATCTGGTGTTGGCGCTAACCAGTGTAGCCCTTGTTTGGCCAGACATGCTGACTGGAAGACCTTGTAGTTTGTGAGGTTCAACCCCCCTTGTTCTTTTTTCAGCCTGAGTTTTGCTAGACTTATTCTAGGTTTTTTACCCCCCCATAGGAACAGGTTAATGGCTTTGTCAATTTGTTTGTGGAAGTCTGTCGTTAGTGATAGCGGTAGCATGGACAGTGGGTAGTTGAGCATTGGGGTGATCATCATCTTAACTGTCTCTACTCTCCCCCACCAGCTTACGAATTTGGGTCCCCAAGTGTCTAGCTTCAATTTGATCTTTTTCAGCATTACTTCCTCGTTATGCTCTAGTGTCGATCTGAGGTCTTTCCCAAAGAGAAGCCCCAGGTATTTTAGGGGCTTAGTTTGCCACGCCAGGCCTGAATTGCCTAGTACTGCTCTGGTGGTGTGGCAATTCATGGGTTTGCATTCTGACTTGTCCTTGTTGAGTTTATACCCTGAGACGCTTGCATATTCCTCTATTGTTTGTACCAGTGCCCCGATTGATTCCCGTGGGTTGTTTGTGGTGATGAGTATGTCGTCAGCATAGGCTGCGAGTTTGAAGGCATGACCCTCCACTTCCACACCTGTGATCTTCGTGTTCGTCCTGATCATGTGGAGAAGGGGTTCGATTGCCAGAAGGAATAGTCCTGGCGACAGGGGGCAGCCTTGCCTTGTCCCTCTACTTAGGGTGAATGATTCCGATGCAGCTGCGTTCACTACCACGCGAGCTCGGGGGTTTTTGTATAAGGACATTATCATTCCCCTATATTTGTCTCCAAACCCGAATTTGCGCATGCATTCATTTAGGAATGGCCATGAGACTCTGTCGAAGGCTTTTTCTGCGTCTAGTGCAATCATCACTGCCTTCTCTGTGCTATTCGCCGTGCGGTTTATTAGGTGGCAGAGCAGTCTAGTGTTGTCCTGTGAGAGCCTATTCCTCAGGTATCCCACTTGTGTTTTGTCTATGAGGGTGGGTAGGTATGCGTTTATTCTGGCTGCCATGACTTTCGCGTATATTTTACAGTCAACGTTTATTAGGGATATCGGCCTATAGTTTTGTGGGAATTGTGGGTCCTTTCCTTCTTTGGGGATGACAATGATGTTTGCCTCTGCCATTGAGTCTGTCATCCTTCCTTTCTCGGCGCACCCTCGGAATACTCTCACTAGTATATCATTAAGCTGCTTTTGGAACTTTTTGTAGAAGGTCACTGTAAATCCGTCCGGGCCTGGGGCTTTGTTGGGTTTAAGTGTGTCTATGGCCCTCCCCACCTCTTCTTTTGTTATGCTCTGGTCTAGCGCCTCACTTTGTTCGCGGCTTAGTTTGGGTAGGTCAAGCTTCTCGAGAAGGTTCACCCCTCCGTCTGCCTTTAGTGCTGTGTCTGCTGTGTAGAGGTCCTTGTAGAACCTCCTGAATGTTTCGAGGATTTGTTTGTTCCCTGTGTGTGTTATTTTGTCTGTGTCTGTGATCGCTGCGACTGAGTGTTGCCTCTGTTTGGCTTTTAGGTAGCCTGCCAGCGCCTTCCCTGCTTTGTTGGCTGAGCATAAGTTTATGGATTTGTATTTGTTTATCCATGTTGTTGCTCTTTCGCTTAACAGACTGTTGAGTTCATACTTCTTCTTCGTTAGAGCCGTGAGTGTGTTCCTGTCTAGTATGTTTGCGATGTGGTTGTTCTCTAGCTCCTTTATCTGCTCTTCCAGTTCCTTTATGTGTTTGCTTCTTTTCTTGTTCATTCTTGCCTTAATGCTTATGAGCTTCCCCCTTATTGTGACTTTGAGTGCGTCCCACAGCGTCCCCTCCTCTGTGTCTTTTGTGTCATTGAATAGGAGATATTCTCTGATCGCCTCCTCAATCTCACCGATGTTGGTAGGGTCTTCAAGTATGTCGCTATTGAGACGCCACCCCCTGCATGGTAGCTCGTTGTGTTTCCCGCTAATGGAGAGGGAGATGTGGGCGTGGTCTGAGACTGTTATCGATCCTATTTCCGTGCTGTCTATCAAGTGTGTGTGTGAGCTTGACATGAGGATGTAGTCTATTCTGCTGTATGAATTGTGTGGTGTTGAGTAGAATGTGTACTCCCTGGAGCTGGGGTGCTGTAGTCTCCATGGGTCCGCTAGCTCCAGCTTGGTGCAGAGGTTTTTGAGTGTGTTCTGTTCTTGTGTGGCGTGGCTTGTTCTATGTGGATGCCTGTCTGTGGCATTGTCCATAGCCTCATTCATATCCCCTGCCATTATCACCAGTTCTCCCAGTGGTAGCCTGTTTAGCTCGCTCTCTACCTCCTCCCAGAACTTCTTTTTTGAGGCATTTGGCCCATAGATGTTCGCTATGTGCATTACTTCCTCACCTCTCTTGATGCTTGTGACTAGTCTCCTGCCCTCCGTGTCTACTGTACTGCCCATAGCCTTGAATTTCCCCTTCTTGCTTATGATGGTTATCACCCCTCCTTTCTTGTTGATTGCTGGTGAGCAAGCTATTTCGCTTATCCAGTTTGCCTTAAGTTTGTTAGCGTCTTCTGTCGTTACCCTGGTTTCCTGGAGCACGTACACGTCTGCTTTGAGTCTGTTCAGGTAATCTAGTGTTTTCCGTCTCTTGATGGGGTGGTTGAGGCCTTTGACGTTCAGAGACACAATCTTGATGACGTGATCTGAGCTAGGCCCTGGGTGTTGTGGGTATTCATGGTGACCCTATGGAATCGCCGCTCTCGGGGTTGTGCCCTGTGTGTGATCTCTGCTTCTGGTGTGGTCTCAACTTCCACCTCCTGTCTTCGTGCCCCCCCCGGAGTCTGGGTTGGGATAGGGAAGTGTGTGTCAATAGGTGACGGGAAAGTAGGAAAAAAGAAAAGATTACATAGCCCCACCAATCAAGGATTGTCCGCGCTTCCTGTTCCGCCCCCCTCCGTCCCCTCATACCCCCTCCCCCCTTTCAAAGTACTGTAAACGTGCGACAGCAGCGGTTCTCCGCCCTCCGCCTCCCCGGAACGTTGGATCCCTCCACGCATCCTTCATTATCAAGCTCTGATAAAGGATATCTTGGCATTCGTGTTCTCAGTCTGGCTCAAAGTTCAAAAGTTCTGGGTGTGTTGTTGTTCCATGTTAGATCTCATTCCCAGTCCTGGACTTGCTCTCCTTTGTCTTAGCTAGTACTGTCGTCCTTTATCTTGAGGTAGGTGTGTTTATTTGCTTGAGGTAGCCGTGTTGATTTGGTCAGTGTCTTATCAGCCCTGTTCCTAGACGGTGACTCTAGCCACGCTCTGCTGTGCCATTGTCGCCTGCCTCCGGACCGTCTGAGGACGCTCTCCTTTTTGCCGTCCCCGGGCTTCTCAGATCCATTTCCTCTTGGTCTGGCCTCCATAGGTATTCGCGTAGCTCTACCGGGTCGTCAAAAGTTCGTGTACCCTTGCTGTCTGTTATCCTCATTCTTGCTGGTCCTACGAAGCTGCAGGTTATCCTGGCTCTTTTCATGGCTTCCCTTAGGGCTAGGAATGCCTTCCTTGTCTCTACTGTGCTCTTGGAGAAGTCCTGTGTGATGACAATCTTTTTCCCCTTCCAGTTGAGGGGTTGGCCTTTACGTGCGAGGGCAAATATGGTTTCGGTGTGGTTGGCTCTCAGCGGTTTGCAGATTATTGTTCTCGGGCCCTTCATGTTTGGTTGTCTTGTGGCAGGCACTCTGTAAGCTTTATCTATTTCGAATGTTCTTTCGAAGTTTAGCCCGGTCAGCTTTGGTATTAATACTTCTAGTAGTGCCGCACACGAGCCCGCTTCTTCCTCTTCTCCTTCCGGTATGCCCAGGAGTCTGATGTTCCCTTTCCTGTTTTTGTCTTCTTGTTCTGCTAGCGTTCTTTGTAGGTCGCTGGATACCTTTGAGATGTACCGAACATCCTTTTCCATGGTCACCGATTTGTCCTCCATGTCGCTGATTCTTCTCTCTGTTTCGCCTACTCTGCCAGCTATTTTGCTCTGGTCAGCACGTATTGCTGTAAGCTCTAGTTGCACATTGTCCATGGAGATTTTTGTGGCCTTTGCCAAGTCGTTGGCTTCTGTTATTTTCTTTAGGAGCAGATCCATCGCTGTCTCCGTGCTCTGTAGTGTCTTCAGCTTGATTGGTGACTCTTGATTTGTTTTGATCTTTTTGATTTCGTTGGCAGTCATTCCGCCCAGGCCTTTTACCCTTTGATGTGCGTGCGTCCACCCCTTTTTGTGCTGGTCTGTTTGTTGGGTCTTCTGTTTGGGGCTGGGTTTGCCGTGCGGCCTGGCTTCCTCTGTCTTTGCTGTGTTTCCGAAGGAGAATCTGCTAGGCCACTTTATTGTCCTCGTTCTAGTTCGCCCTTCCGCCAGGGCTGCTTCCGCGTAGTTGCTTCCGCCTCCTTCGCTTCAGTATGTCTTGGTGGCCGTCCTGAGTTGCCGCGTTTGCGCTGGGTGGCCGTGGGTGCTGTTACGAGCTGGTTGCAGGCTGTTGTATCTCTTTCTACGCCTTCCTTGCTCGTGTGGGGCCTCCACCCTCAAGGTTGACGCCGTGGTCTGTTCGTGCCTTGATAGCTGTAGGCTGCGGGTCTGCGGCTGCCGTGCACACCTCCTTTGGCTGCCTTGTAGAGGTTCGCCACTGCCCTCAACCAGGCACTTCTTGGGGTAGCTCCAGGCTCCAGGCTTCTGCCCCTTTGCTTTCTGCCCCTTTGCGCTCTGCACCGCTCTATTGTACTCGAGGTGGTACCCCCTTGGCTCCCCTCATAAAATGGCCGCCGTTTGAGTACCGTCTTTTTTTGATGTTAGAGGGTTGGTTGTGCTTGATGGCTACTTGGTACAGTGATTGCTCCTGTTTCCTTGGCCTCTCTCTTGCCCCACTTTGCACTCTACGTGCGTTCTTCTCTGCCTCGGTGCTGGTCCGCTCCTGCCCCTCTCAAGATGGCCGCCGTTTACCCTACCCTCCTCGTCTAAGTGTGGTGGGTAGCTGTTGGGTAATTATTCCGCTCTGTCTATGCGTCTGTTTCTTTCTTCTCTCCGTTAGCCTTCTATTCGGCTTTGCTCGCATTCCGCATAGGCGCGCTGCTCTCCGGGACTGTCTCCGTATTATGCCCCTTCCAAGATGGCCGCCGGCTCCCCTTAGAGACCGCTCGCGCTTTCCTTTGCTGCCGCCTCGCTTAGTCGCCGATTATCCCTTACAGGGGGGAAGGTCGCTGCGGCTTACTTGCTGGGTTCTCCGGTACTCCGGTACTCCGGTACTCCGGTTCGCGGTGCCTCTTGAGCGGCGCTCACGGAGCTGTTGTTGTTGTTGTTATGGGGCACTCAAGATGGCCGCCTCTCTCACGACTACCACCGCTCTTTTAGCCTTCTGTTTCTGGTCTTGCCTCGATCAGACACCGTCGGCCGTGCCCTCCACCTTGCGTTCGGCTCTCCCTTGACCGCGCTGCCTCGACAGGCTTAGTGACGGTTCGCTGCTTCTGCGGCGTTGTTGTTGTTTGGTTTATGGCTCCGCCATCTTGGACAGCCGCCCTCGACTCCAGCCTTGTATGGTTCAGGATTCAGGCTTCCCCTGCGTTAGGCGCAGTGCTCCAGACCTGCTGCCCTCTTCTTCTGCTGTATTCAGTGTTCATACACACCTCCTGCCCTTTGTGCGGGAGTTTGATCCGGTTTCGCCGCTTAAATCGCTGGTTTTTTTGTCCGGGGTGACGGAGCTCCGAACTTAGGCAACCGCCTGCGCTGCCATCCAAGCCACGCCCCCGAGTGCATTGTTTTATAAATGGCTGTTTGTGTATTGTAACTAGGGACCTAGAGTTTGGCAGACTGGATATACGTCACTTTTGTGAGGAATAACCCATCCACCGAACTCTAAATCAGGCCCTACATAAGGCATGTTCGACACATAATGGATTTCATAAAGGAATGTCTGTGTGTTAGGGTGACCAACCGTCCGTAAATTTCTCAGACTGTCCATAATTTGGATCTCACGTCCGTTGTCTGTGAGGATCCTTTTTACGGGCGCCTTTTGTCCGTAATTTTGGTCATCATAGGAATCAGCACTGCTTCCCTGTGAGAGGCCTCACCTCCCTTGATGGGGCCACCTCGCACTCCTCCTGGAGCACAAGAGCAGCCCCACCTGCCCATTGTCGTTCTGTATGCCGGCTGATGATTGCCACATACAGAATGACAATGGGGCAGTCTGGGGTGTTAAAGCATGTGGTGGCTTCCTCCTGCCTCAGTGTACAGCAGGGCATTCTGTTAGATAAAAGGTAAAATGCCAATGCTGCAACGTTAGAAAACAGTTTATATTAAGAAGCCTGTAAAACCAGTTAAAAAGAACAGGTTATCGTTCTTTTACTATCTCGTCATTTTAGAACTAAACTACTTTCAATATTATATTCAACAAAGCCATGGTTGCTACTTTTTTATTTTAAGCAACTAACAACCATTGACAAAGCCAATTGTCCTGGCTTGTTGTTGGTGTAATGATACTTGCTGTATTATATGTCTTGATGCAATGACAGAAACAAAATAATACCAGTCGGGCGGAACACTATGCAAAGTGCAGATTTTTAGCATAGGTGTTTT
This sequence comes from Lissotriton helveticus, assembly GCF_964261635.1. Taxonomy (NCBI): domain Eukaryota; kingdom Metazoa; phylum Chordata; class Amphibia; order Caudata; family Salamandridae; genus Lissotriton; species Lissotriton helveticus. Next base: position 709,029,069 of record NC_136059.1, on the reverse strand, counting down.
AAACCACGCCCTTAATTACATCGAACAGCCCCTTTGAAGAGACCCTCCCAGTTTTTTTGCACCACTTAAAGCCCTGGAAAAAACACCACGTCACAGTCACCTCACATCCTGGCACTGTGCATCATGCATTACTCATGACTTCTACGTTTTCAGACTGCCTATGTGCAGGGTCATAGTGAACTCTTCCCCAGTCCACCCCGTGCTTTAGGAACTACAGCAAGGTGAAGTTCTTGATGGGCCTCTTCTGTCTGCAACTCTGCAGACAAAGGCTCAGCTCATAATGTGAAAAGGTGGGTGAGTAAATAAGTGAAGGAATGTGTAAATGGCTGGATGGATTACTGAAAGGATGAATGGATGAATGCAAGGGTGAATGGATAATGAAAGAAAGGATGGATGGATGAGTGAATGAGTGAAAGTATAGATGAGAGAAAAGGTCAATAGATGGATGTATTGGTGGATGGGTAGATGGATGGGTAAAAGGGTGGATGGGTGTGTGAAAGGATGGATGGAGGGATCAGTGAAAGGGTAGATGATGGGCGAGTGAATGGGTGGATGGATGAGTGGATGGATGGATGGATTGATGAATTGATAAGTGAAAGGGTGAATGGATGGATGGATGGATGGATGGATGGATGGATGAGTGAAAGGGTGGATGTAAGGATTGATGAGTGAGTGAAAGGGGGTAGATGGACAAAAGGATGGATAGATGAGTGAAGAAGTGAAAGGGTGGATGAATGAGAACGGATGGATGGATGAGGAATAGGATCAATGGATGGATTCATGAATGGATGAGTAGATGGATAGGTGGGTGGGTAGATGGATGGATAAGTGAAAGGGGGATGGAGAGAGAAAGGGAGGATGAATGACAGAAAGGGTGAATAGGTGGAAGGATAAATGACTGGGTGGATGGATGAGTAAGTGAATGGATGGCGGATGGGTGAAAGGCTAAATGGCTGGATGGATGAGTGAAAGAGTGGATGGATGACTGTACAGATGGATAGGGAGAAAGCGTAGGTAGATGAATAATGGATGGATGAGTGAAAGGGTGGATGGAGGGATGGATGAGTGAAATGAAGGATGGAAGGATATATGGTGAATAGGTTTGCAAATGGTGTAGGACAGAACAAATCAATGAATAAAGTTCATATTTATGCCATCTTTTTCTTTATTGATCCATAAAAGTTATTTTCCAATTGATAAAACGACAGCCGACACGTGTTTCGTCCGTACTTTCAATTAGTACAGGGACTTTTTCAAGGCCGTAAAAACATGGTAAGAAAATATATACACAACATTACAATAATATAAATTTAAGTTATTAGAATAGAGAGGAAATTAGAAGGGCCTAAACATACATTAATCTAAATATTTTAATGGTGATAGATAGACCGTGAATCACCAAAAAAGAGGGTATAGTAAACGTACCAAGTACAACAAACCAAGAAGTGGTGAATAGTGTGGTTTAATCGAAAGTGAAAATAATTTGAGAGAAAAACCAAGATGAAGAACAACTACAGAGTGAAACAATAGTGTGATAGCACAAGAATGTGAATATATACAACACCTAGAGTGAAACTTGATCTCAAAACTGTAAGATAGCAACGTCCACCACAAAGAGTAATATATCTAGAAAGAAACAGACCTAATGAAGCTGGAAAATGCGGCGCATGTATCATCACATCATATAGATGAGGATATGAACATAAGGCTCCTGAGTTAAGTGGAAGAAAAAAGGAAAAAAAAAGTTATATATATACAAATAGGTATACCAACATGAAGTAAGTCACAATAGAGACATAATAGTACCAAAGAATTGAGTCGTAAAATATATATGTAAAGAGGAATAACAACAAGTTGGATTCAACTGTGCATACCTGGCCAGATTTAGTAGAGTATGATTGATTCTATCCAATCCAGAGATGGTAAAACAAAAACAAAAGTATATTATGTTAATTGGAAAAAAGTCTCACCAGAGCAATAACACAAGTCCAAATTATCCGAATGGGTTGAGCGCAGTGAAATAACTGGATAGATGTCAAGGTGAGGCTGACACTATGACCTCTATAAAACAAAATAATGTATTTGAGCAACAAGTATAGAAATAGGTTATTTAATTTAGTGGGGTAGCAAAACCCCCAGAGAGATCAATAGCCGGCATGATGAGAGGCCTCAAATATTAATAAGAAATCTCACCCAGATATATAACTACAATGAAAATATCCATGTGAGTCACACGCAATAAAAAACCAGAGCAGATGGCACGATGAAGAAGTAAAACGGACTCTATAAAACAAAATATAAGTTAAATGAGAGACAGAACCAAAGTAACAAATTTGGGATTTGTTACCCAAAAAACATGATGCAAGGTTAATTTAACAAGTGGTTATAATGGAATCTTGCAAGAGATAGTGACAATATGATCAGTATCTGGAGATGAAGATCCGAATAAGTCAAATAGTAGTAAGCTGAAAAGTTGGCTAGTAACATTGAGTACACTCTGTAGTTCAATCATGCTGTAGATATATTGGCGCAGCAAAACTATTGTAAATATAGTAACAGTTCAATAATTCACTCGTGGATTAATTTAATGAGTAACCTGTGGGAAATCGGTCTACCATGCATTTTGGATAAATACAGCTTAGCCACCCTGCACGGCATCTTTTCTGACATCTATATCTATACTAACTATTCGAGGCACTTTGATATTTTCTTACCATGTTTTTACAGGCTTGAAAAAGTCCCTGTACTAATTGAAAGTACGGACGAAACACGTGTCGGCTGTCGTTTTATCAATTGGAAAATAACTTTTATGGATCAATAAAGAAAAAGATGGCATAAATATGAACTTTATTCATTGATTTGTTCTGTCCTACATCACAAGTTGCTGTCTATATTTGGACGTATTGCTGTTATGACTATAAATCATATTAGTCTTAAATGTATTTACATTTGAGGATTGTGCTCTCTTGACCATTCTTGTCTAGATGTACTTTTGTCAATCCTTTTGGTTTGACAATTTTGTTCCTTCCTGGTAGTGGGGGATACTGGTCTATGTAGCACTCCGTCTTTGATATTTTGAATGATTATGTTTACTTTTCCAGCACTGGTCTCATTGTACTATTATAAGTGTATGTGCGGTTTTTTCCAAAAATTTTTGGAAACACCACTATTGATTCTTGTATGCAGGTTTGCAAATGGTTGAATATGTTTGGATATAGATGGGCACATAGATGGAAGGACAGAATGAATGGTGAAAGACTGAATGATAGACAAAAGAATGATTGCACCTTGTAGCACCCATTATCTTAAGTAACATTTCCTATACATCGACTTTCATGTTAATATGAGTCATTGTCTACATATAATGTGTGTGTGATGTAACACACTCCGACACCCTGCCCTACATACTTGGGATGAGTAACACTAAAAAAGAAATTAAATACAATGAGAGACGGTCTAAGTAAAGAGGAGGAGCACTATTGGAGGGTGGTAGCAGGGTCAGACTGGCCGGACCGGGCATCAGGTGTTTCCCTGGGAGGCTGGAAAGGGGGGGGGGCAGTTTTGTTCCTGGGGGCTGGCACTGCAAAGTTCCTTGTATATCCAGTAGTTTTCAATCAACAATAAAAGCGGCCTCACTTATATTCAGGTGTGGTTAACCATTGTCTGGTGACTAATGTATCTGCTGGCCACACTGAAAAACTGTGAAGTGCACAATTGTCTCAACTTAATATAAACTTATTTTGACATGTACTTAGGTGGTTGCCTGTTTACTTACTTATATATTATTGCACGACCACCTCTGACATGTCTGTAAAACTTACCTTTTGTTCCAAAGTTTTGTCCTGAATTTTGGTCCTGAATTTTGTCCCTTTGTCCTGAATTTTTACACTCACCGTCCTGGATTTGCACTATGTCAGTTGGCCATCCTACTGTGTGTATTTCACTTGACTTAACATGATCCAAAAGATCACACAACTAGATGCTGCAGTGATGGCATATTTTACTTGTTTCATAGTGCTGGTCAAGTGGATACCAAAAACAAGACTGAACCTGGTCATTGCTGGTTCTGAATACCAACTTGAAAATATACAGCATCTAGTTAAATTCATCAATTAGTACTACTTCTTTGACCTCATGGCCAGTACAGTATTTATTGTAACTGCCCACATGTCATTTCACTCGATGGGGTAGAGCATGGTATGTATTAAAAGCCCCTTGTACGTTAGTTGTTTCTTAAACATTATATAAAAGATTAAATGAATCTGACTGGGTAACTGGAAAACCCAGTTCTCTATTACTTTCTGGATGGACCAAAGTGAACCTACAATCCGTTACCACTGAAAAACTGGGCTCGGGGTCTGTGCCCCTTGAACAAGGAACCACTAATGAAAGAGATGTATTCTGCTGAATTGTACCAAAATAAGTTAAAAGCAATAGTCAATTCAGACTTTTAAAATGCTGAAGTTGTTGAGTAGTGCCACTGTGGTTTTACGTAGATCTTGGGGCAACAGCAATGCACCCGAGTACAGAGAAAAGTAATCCAATACATTGTTGTGACGAAGATTCTTGGCAAGAGTCATTCTCACTTTTTTAACAATCATTCCACATTAGGCTTTTGATCACCTGAATGGAAACCGTTTATGGTGTAAATTGGCTGACTGGAACATCCCCGCAGATTTATTGCAAGCCATCCAGCTATTATAGTCAATAATTGGGCTCTGGGTAAATTTGGCTTGAATAAAGGTTATTCTGACAAACTTCCAATAAAGAGGGGCCTGAAGCAAGGGTGTTTTCATGCGCAACTCCTTTTAATCTTATTTTGCCTGACCTTAGCGCACACCAAGATGCAGCTAGCTCTCATCCTCCAAGCTTGGGTCTTTGAGGAGCCCTTCATGCCTGCTCTGCAGCCGGCATAGTAAATAATTTGAGCTGCTGTCATGGGGCCATTAACATCGCCCCCACTATTAAGAGTGCAATACTTTATGTACAAGTTCACGATTTTACTGTTTTGTACTTCCAGTGAAATGTGAACAAATATTTCTAGCTTTACTTTCGCTGACTGAGGAAACAGGAATGTATGGATGTGGAGATACTGTTTGTATTAGTCCACAACTTTACTGCATTGCACTTTTTAGCGAACTTCGTACCAACATCTTTGCTCTTAGTTTATAAGCATGACTGAAATAGCATAAGACATCGCGAGAAATCACGATGCTATTGACACTAATCCACAACTTTACTGTTATTGCAACTTCCAGTGAAATTGTCACCAATATTTTCATTTGTATTACTGCTGATTAAGAAAACAAATATATACGCGTGTGGATATACTATTTGTACAAGTTTAGAATGTTACTGTACGTTTCAGCAAATATTGCACTAACATCTTGCACATTAATCTGGAAGCCTGACTGAAACACTCTTAGACACTGTGAGAAATGTTGATGTCTACTTTATCATTATGGGCATTAATAATTTTAATATTTAATTACGACTTCCTTGTGACAATGTTATGGTTTTAATTCACTGAAATTAATAAAATACTACTACAATCATTCACGTATTTTAAAACATGGCATATTTCGGCAAATTTCTTGGCTCAACCTCTCAAAGTAGCCTTTCAAATCTGAGTGCTTGTCCTGAAGTAAATGTAGATTGACAGAGCATATGGCATCCTCATGAGGCATTATCATCTTCCTTATTTTTCTGCCAATGCAGCTAACACTTCCATAAATTCTTTCCGATTCCTACAAATAATGTGTACTTCTACACCCCCCAAACATACTCCCTCATACAGATGTAGGCATATGACTATTGCAACACTTCCACAGTAGTAGAGGTGGGTGAAGTTGAGGGAGGGGGGTTGCGGCCCACAGTCGTGTAATTTACCATTGCCTGGTCGCTATACTAGGGGCAGCGCAATGGTAATTATAGGACGGAAGCCCCTGCTGTGCTTCATCTGCAGAGCCTTTTTAAATGCAGCTGCAGGCAAGCCATATGCGACAGTCTTCAGCAAAATTGGAGACAGCTTTTAATTAAAACATTGTGGGGGAAGTGGAAATGGAGGTTTTAGCATTAGGTTTCTTGTCATTCCCAAAACTTAATGTCAAACCCTTGGACTCATCTAGCCCCCACTGTTTTCTAATTAAGATTTGTCCTTCTGATGGCCAGGGGCTGTAGTGGGGAAGTTATTTGGTATTACAGTCCTGAAGTGAAGTGGACGGGTAATCTGTCAAAAATGTGACAGATATCTTGTCCACGTTATTACAAGTGCCATAGACTATGATACACTTGCAATAAGGCGGACGGCTTGTCCCTTACGTTTGTGATGGTGTAACCTGTCCACCAAATTCTAAATCAGGCCCTACATTTCTGGGTTTGAAACTGTTAAAAAGTTTTGTACTATGTACTAAACCCACTTTAGGAGTTTGTGGAGTTTTACAGGATCCTAAAATAGGTTTAGAAATGGCAAATTGCAGTTTTAAAGTTGTGTGTTGTGGATTTCCCTTGCAAATTGTGATACCTATGTATATGTAGGAATGATTTACGACTGTAATAGCAGCTGCAAACTAATGAAAAGTTACAGACTCCAGAGTTGAAGTAGAAACTGATTCACAAAAGGGGATGGGTTCTCATTCTGCCCCATCTCCTTTGGGAATTGGAAATACAGTTTCCGGTGGAACAAAGCAGAGGATCTCTGCCAACTCTCACTGAAACTTTTAAAAAAGAAAACATTTCTATAAGTACATCGGGTTGCTCTTTATTTAAGAGCAAGCACAGGCATGGTTCTCTGCTGGACCCTACTGGCTACCATCCCTGGGATGGTGACCAATTGGAGTGTGACAACATTTGCGGCCTACCTATTGAATGTAATTAGATAGGTCAGACTGCAAACCACTCTTATTCCTTGTTTTTGGAATCAATATATTAGGATATACGTTCGTTTATAAAATAAGTTTCTGGTCACAAAAAGTGAACTTGAAAATTGTGACTGCTTTTTGTGACCAGAAAGATAGTACATCTGGCCCTTAATGTTCAACATCTCACCTCTGTCCGTTGCAATTCAGTTGAGAGGAGCTGCCTTCTAACTTGCACATAAGTCTATTTTCTGAGTGCCCTGTCTCACATGATCTGTTGGTGAAAATTAGGTTGAATACAAGTCAAGAATAACTTTATTTCGGCTCAGAGAACCATAAAAGATGTATAGATTAAAAAGTTTAAAAAACAATACAAAAATGGGTTGAATATGAAAATGTTTCTATGCGGTGAAACTCCTACTCAATCTATCTATCTGCATGCGTATTTTGTCTCCCTAGAAAATAAGGTGCTTACAGGTATTTCAAATGCAACACTCCCCATTGACAAATTTCCCAGGCAATACAATCCAAAGACGGTTACTGAGGCACTCTTGTTTAAAGATGTACGTTATTGCCATCAGGTTTATGGTCTGAAATACCACCCTACCTGCTTCCAATAAGTAAGCAAAATTAAGAATTGCAGTTAATGTTCTCCCTTTGGAAGACTGACAGGTATATGTAGTGTGCGCTCTAGCTTCCCGTCACTGTACGTGTGACGCAACACGTCACGACGGGAAGCGGCTAAGAGTGCCCGGAGCGTTAACGCTGCTGTACGCTCGGCGCTCTTTCTGCTAATTATATTTACAAATATTAAACCAGCCAAATTACAATAAGTCCTGGGTCCTAGTCTTCATTTGAGTGGAGCACACAACACCACAGTGGCGACGAGGAGTGGGATCTCCCACGGACACTCTCCTCAACAGGAAATAGTCGAGGAGAGAGGGAAGGAAGACCAGGGGACATCACGGACTCAAGCTGGTACCTTGTCCAGTGCAAACCTAAGGCTGGAGGAGCAGAAGCAGCGTGGCAGAGGCATGCAAGAGAGGGCGACACCCAACCAGTGCCCCAGAGCCAGAAGGCACAAGAAACCTGGAAAATAAAGCAAGGTAAGAGGGCAGCAGTGCCCCGCTAAGGCCCTGGCAGAAGGAGGAAACAGTGGAGTAGGGGGAGGAAGAGAACCCCGTCCCGACACGGAGCAAGAGGAGAGTACCAGTGTGCCAGGCAGCCCCAGGAACCGGGGAGAAAACGCCAGCATGCCTGGCAGCCCCAGAAATCAAAGGGAAGAACCAGAGCGACAGGCAAAAATGAGCACCCAAGCGACCTCGCTCACAGCGCTGATCCCATTTCTGCCCAAACCAGGCGAACCCCAGATGAAGTGGGAGGACTGAAAGGAGTACTTCAAAAACTACCTTGAAGCATTAGAAGATGAAAGCGGGGAAAAGTTCTCGAGTGCGAGGAGAAAACGAATACTGCTGCATAACGAGGGCCCTGAGGGAATCAGAGTGTTCAAGAACATAGAGCCAGCGCCCCGGCAAGCGCCTGACGAGGATTTGTACAAACATGCCCTGGAAGACCTGGACCCGCACTTTCGCCCGGCGGTATGTGTCTCCGTCGATCGCTTCAACTTTCAACAGAGAAAATAAGGTGAAGGAGAACCCATCGAGGACTACGTTGCAGCTTTAAGGAGGCTAGCGGTTACATGCAAGTATGGAACACTCCAAGATGACTTTATAAAATATCAGATCGTGATGCACACCACCAATAAGGCCGTACAGGACAAGTTGTGGGCACACGGCGAAGCGACACTAAAGGAGGTAATTGCGATGGTGAAGAAAGCGGAGCTTTCGAAACGTTGCGCTGAGGCGGCGAAAAGAGAGAATGTGCAGAGAGTGATGGTCAACAAGGTGGATGATGCCGAAGCGTCAGGAAGAAACAAAATGGTGCCAGGAGAGAGCAGAGAAACCAGCAAATGGGCGGGAAAACCGGGGCAAGCAGGGAAGCAAATAGGGGACAGCAAAACCGCATTCTACAGGTGCGGAAGTACGAACCGCGCGGCCCAAGATAAGCGATGCCCGGCTTTCTGCGCCAAATGCATGTACTGCGGCCTGATGGGCCATTACGAAAAGGTGTATCGGCGGAAAGGGAAGAAGTCGATGGTGAAATTCATTGCACAAACTCAACCAGAAGTGGAAACGGAGGAGGTATCGGATGAGGACGATCGGGTGCTATGTTCGAAGAACAAGTGATGGGAATTGACAACAAGCGCTCTGATAAACCGCGTGCAGACATGCTGATCGGGGGAGTGACGATAAGAATTGCTATAGACTTGAGGTCCCCGTATACCATAGTCCAGAGGTCGGTGTGGGAAGAAGAGTTTAAGCTCATTCTGAGTTCCAAAATGGAGCCACCAGACATACGTCCAATCTCGTACACTGGAAGACCACATCCCCATGGTAGGCTACCGGAGCCTAAAATTCGAATTCAGAGGGAGATCTGCAGTGTGCAAACTGTACGTAGCAGAGAAAGGCCCCTCTGTACTAGGATGGCGAGATCAGGGAGATCTTGGAATCAAACTGGATCCGGGAGGGGCAGAACAAGTGTTGCTGACGGACTGCAGTAAATGGCCAGACGTAGAGAAAGTGAGAAGAGACTTCCCCAAAGTGTTCGGGGGGAAGGTAGGCAAATTGGAGAAGTTCATGCACAAGATAGTACTAAAAGAGAACTCCCAGCCGGTGTCCCACAAGGTCCGTAACATACCCATAGCGGTAAAAGAAGTGGTACGACTCGAACTGCACAGACTGGAGGAACAAGGAATCATCGAACCCATCGACAGTTCGGAGTGGTTGGCACCCCTAGTGGTTGCCAGAAAACCTAACGGCAAGGTGCGTTTGTGCGTGTACCTGCGCGAGTTGAACAAGTGCCTCGTTGTGGATAAATTTCCCTTTCCAAGGATCGAAGAAATGTTAGCCAAAACGCGAGGGGTCAAGTGGTTTTCCACGGTGGATCTCACGTCCGCCTATCATCAAATAGACTTGCACCCATCCAGGTGGAGATTCACATTGTTCATCACGCCCTACGGATGCTATAGGTTTCGCAGGATGCCCTTTGGGCTAGCATCCCCAGCAGCGGTGTTCCAGAAACTAATGCACCGCCTGCTCAAGGATGTCGATGGCATCCAGTACGTCCAAGACGACATCCTGGTCATGGGGATGGACCAGGAGGACCATGACAGGAAGCTAAACAAAGTACTGGGTGTGATACAGGAGAAAGGCCTGACGGCGGAATGGGAAAAGTGTAAACTGGGCATGACAACTGTCACGTACCTGGGGCACGAAATAGGCGTACAAGGGATCACCCCCAAGAAAGGAAATGTAAAGGCCATTTGCGATGCCAGAGCTCCAATCAACAAAGAGGAAGTGAGGTCATTCCTAGGCATGGCAGAGTACTATAGCAGGTTCGTCCAGCACTTTGCCACGAAAACCCACAAACTGAGGCAGCTGGTCAGGGAAAAGACGGCATTGCAGTGGGACGAGGAAGCGCAAACGGAATTTGAAGAGTTGAAAATGAACATCAGCCTAGCGGTGCCGCTACAGGGGCACGATCCCACAGGACAAACGATCTTGACTACGGATGCCAGCGAAAAGGGGTTAGGAGTGGTACTGGCGCAGGAGAGAGAAGATCACATGGTGGAAACCTTGAGTTTTGCGCGAAGAGCGTTATCCTCCACGGAACAAAAGTTTAGCGTAATTGAGAAAGAAATGCTAGCTGTAACATGGGCCATGGGGAAGTTCCGACAGTTCCTGTGGGGAACGAGATTCCGTTTGCAGACCGACCACAAACCACTGGTCAAGGTGCTAACCTCGAGTGGACACGACACGGCAACTCCGCGCATAGCCAAGATGACCCTTAAGCTTTTAGACTACAGGTATGACGTTGTATACATTCCTGGCATGCGTAATAAAGTTGCGGATTATCTCAGCAGGGCCGCGGCTATGGAAGAAGCATCTAATTCGGAATTGGAGAATGAGGAGATGGTAGCTGTGATGGAGGACACGGAAAGGGCTATCAGCAGGCAGGAGTGGGCACAAGCTTATGAAGAAGATGAAGACTTGCAGGAAGTCATAGACTGCCTCATTAAAGGGTGGCCAGAAAAGAAGAGACTGAGGGAAATTATCAGAAAATTTTATGAGGTGCGAGAAGAATTATCAGTGAGCGATTCCGGCATCTTCTTGTATCGAGGGGACAAAGTAGTTCCGCCAAAATCATTGGTTGCAACCCTCCTGTGTCAGCTACATGAAGGTCACTTAGGCATCGTCAAAACCAAGGGGAGAGTGAAACAAATGTACTGGTGGCCAGGAATGGATATCCAAGTGGAGAGACACGTAAGAGACTGCGCCCAGTGCCAATGCGCTGACAAAACATTGAAACTATTAAGGCCAGCATTAGGTAGATTTGAACGCCCATGTAATCCATGGGAAGATGTGTCAGTTGACATTCTGGGTCCAGTGTTGGATAACCAAGGGACAGCAAAGTACTTGTGCGTTATGGTGGACAAATATTCCAAGTGGCCGGAAGTTCATGTGCAAGAGGAAATGGAGTCAGACACAGTGATAAAGTTCCTCACATCTGTGTTCATAAGAGAGGGGATTCCGAGAACTATCCTGACAGACAATGGCCCACAGTTCACATGCGAGAAATGGATCAGGTACACAGAGAGAAATGGAATCAAATCCAAGCATACTTCAGTGTAACACCCCGCGAGCAATGGACAGGTAGAAAGGTTCAACCGGGTCCTCATGGGGTCCATCCAAGCTGCCATAATGAAGGGCAAGGACTGGGAAGCAGAAATCCAGAGCATGATGTGGGCGTACAGGATCACACCCACTTCGACTGGCTACAGCCCCTTCCAAATCTTAAGGGGTAGGCACCCCTTTACTAAGGACAATGTGATTTGGAGAGAAAAAAACGTCACCAGCAAATGGTCCCCGGCAGTAGTCCAGCATAACCTGGAGAAGGCGGAGAGGGTGTACACTGAGCACTACAACCGGAGAAGGAATGTGAGAGAAGCGGATCTGGAAAGAGGATAATGGGTGAGGGTAAAGTTGGCAGTACTGAAAAAGAAAGGAGAAAGTAAGTACAGCCCACCCCTACAAGTGGAAAAAGTGTGGTCCCAAGATCGTATGGCGAAGATAAACAAAATCGTAAGATGGCCTACATAAGAAAGAAGCAATCACTCAGTCCTTACACAAGAGGATGGGGTGGAAGGTGCGGCTGCAGGAGACGACCAAGAAAGCGAAGGAGAACAAGTAAGGAGAGAAGATCCAGAAATACTGAGTGGGAGAGAGCCAATAGCCGAAAGGGGTGTCACGCCCCAGAGAGGTGAACCAGGTATGCAGAGAGATGCAGCGGTGAGTCATGCACCAGAAGGAGCCTGTGAAGTCGCCTCCCCAGTAAGATGCACACGTGCAGGAAGAAGGGTGGTCAGACCTACACGCTTTAGAGACTTTATATTGGAAGACTGTTGAACTTAAGAACTCAGTTATTGTGTGTATGAAAAAAGGGAGATATGTAGTGTGCGCTCTAGCTTCCTGTCACTGTACGTGTGACGCAACACGTCACGAGGGAAGCGGCGAGTGGTGCCCGGAGCGTTAACGCTGCTGTACGCTCGGCGCTCTTTCTGCTAATTATATTTACAAATATTAAACCAGCCAAATTACAATAAGTCCTTGGTCCTAGTCTTCATTTGAGTGGAGCACACAACACCACAGTATACTTTTGACTTCCGCCCTCTAGTACATCCTGATTTGACACTATTGCTGTACCCACCCAAAATGATTGACATTCTCTGTTAAACAGCAAGGGCAGGCAGCTCTGGAGGGACATCCTTCACTAAGTGTGCTTAGTTCAACCATTAAATCAGTGATTGGTGGATACTGCCTGAAACCAGAATCAAACATTCGTAGTCTCATATTGTCTCATATTGTTGGGGACCAGTGACCCATCAAATGATACACACGAGGTCTCAGATGTTGCCTAGCCCATGTTACCACCAGTTCTGCTTCTGCCCTATTATTCTGGATGCAAAGCAATTGCTATGCCAATATTGGATTTTAACTCAATGATTTGTATCAAGAAAGACTGGAGAATCAAAACTCTGTCTATCTGTAACAACAATTGACCTAAAATTGTTTTGAAATGAGGGCCAATAAGCTGCAGTTCCTGAGTTGGGACCAAAGACGATTTCTCTCAATTTAACAGGAAGCTATGAATGATGTTGAAGAATCATGTATACCAGCTGTGTATATTTCTCTGCCTTTAGAAAAGAGGAAACAGTGGTCCTAGACCTATAGATTATAGTGTTAGATCAAATCCAGAATAAATCAATGTTCAAATCAAAAAGCAACAATAATCAGTCTGCTATATGTAACTCAAAGACTATATTATCTTTGAAAGGAACCTTACACCACGGTTAAAGAAAATATATTCCTGTTTAATATTTCTCTGTATTCATTTTTTACATTATTTTTGTCGATAAAAACGTAGGTTGCCCCAAGACAGGAGCGTGCAAAAGAAAAGATGTGATCCAGAAAGTGAAAACAAGTGAAGAGGAGAAAGGAATTACACAGTAGTGATTAAGAAATGGTTTACATAATTTTACAATCAATACTGGATACAAAGTTCACCGTATTGAACACCTGGCCAACAATGTAGTTCATATAATTGTAATCAGCACCATTTGTAGTACATAAACATAGATGTTCTCAGTCTTGCACTGTCTACAATATTGGCAAATGAATGGTCCTAGGTGTATATATTGAAAATGTCGACGTTTCGACTCGACTTATTCCCAACCGGTGATTTGGACCTGGGGATGGCGAGTCTTCATCAGGACAAAGGGTAAATGAGGCAACCAAGGGATATTGAATAACCCCTTCGTGATAGAGAAAATGATGTAGGGTGATCAGAATTTACCACATCTCAAACGGAGTCCTTCGATTCATATCTTGGTCCATGTCCGATTGACACTAATTCATCTTTGACATGGTGGGCAGTACCTTATTGCTGTGAAAATCAATGCCCCCAAGTCGGTAATTTTGTGAACTTCCACTCCGGAATGTAACGAACACTGGGTTAAAATATACTGTTTCTCAAATAATTAAAGGCAGTGGTACTCCAATTCAATTTGGAATTGTCCGCTATATTGAAGATATCGGCGTATACATCCGAGCCTCACGGTGCTTCCGGATGTCCAGGCATGTTAATATAAAAGATGCTCCTACTCGACTTCAGAAAGCCGCTCTGCCTTACGAGAAAAAAGGTGTCTGCATCCGAGCCTCACAGTGCTGCAGGATGCCGACTGCAGCACTGTGAGGCTCGGATGCAGACACCTTTTTTCTCGTAAGGCAGAGCGGCTTTCTGAAGTCGAGTAGGAGCATCTTTTATATTAACATGCCTGGACATCCGGAAGCACCGTGAGGCTCGGATGTATACGCCGATATCTTCAATATAGCGGACAATTCCAAATTGAATTGGAGTACCACTGCCTTTAATTATTTGAGAAACAGTATATTTTAACCCAGTGTTCGTTACATTCCGGAGTGGAAGTTCACAAAATTACCGACTTGGGGGCATTGATTTTCACAGCAATAAGGTACTGCCCACCATGTCAAAGATGAATTAGTGTCAATCGGACATGGACCAAGATATGAATCGAAGGACTCCGTTTGAGATGTGGTAAATTCTGATCACCCTACATCATTTTCTCTATCACGAAGGGGTTATTCAATATCCCTTGGTTGCCTCGTTTACCCTTTGTCCTGATGAAGACTCGCCATCCCCAGGTCCAAATCACCGGTTGGGAATAAGTCGAGTCGAAACGTCGACATTTTCAATATATACACCTAGGACCATTCATTTGCCAATATTGTAGACAGTGCAAGACTGAGAACATCTATGTTTATGTACTACAAATGGTGCTGATTACAATTATATGAACTACGTTGTTGGCCAGGTTTTCAATACGGTGAACTTTGTAGCCAGTATTGATTGTAAAATTATGTAAACCATTTCTTAATCACTACTGTGTAATTCCTTTCTCCTCTTCACTTGTTTTCACTTTCTGGATCACATCTTTTCTTTTGCACGCTCCTGTCTTGGGGCAACCTACGTTTTTATCGACAAAAATAATGTAAAAAATGAATACAGAGAAATATTAAACAGGAATATATTTTCTTTAACCGTGGTGTAAGGTTCCTTTCAAAGATAATATAGTCTTTGAGTTACATATAGCAGACTGATTATTGTTGCTTTTTGATTTGAACATTGATTTATTCTGGATTTGATCTAACACTATAATCTATAGGTCTAGGACCACTGTTTGTTTATAATTACAATTGTCCAGGTCCATACCTTATGGGCCACCCCATTCATGTAATGGTTTAGAAAAGAGGAAGCACATATAAGCCAATCATTTAAATATACAAACTCGAACTTCCAGTACATGCAAATAGGCCACCTAAGGTTTCAATACCTTCATAAAAATGTTTGAGAGCCAAATCCTGGCCAGAAACAAAATAACTCTTTGGCAGCCTAGTTTTGAAATCCCATTTTATTTTCTGATACAATATTTTCTGATAGTTCTCAATGCCGATCTATCATGTGCCTTCTCCAAGTTAATGATTCAAGGATCTTATGCTGCATGCTCTAGTTTGGATATTTCTCCCCAAATGTGATATTTCAAAGGATTTTCATCTGCCTTTCAGTTAAAAAAGAATTTCTATATAATGTGCTTTGGCGCTGAGGCAATTGCTACAATTTGCAACTGTTGATTTGACTAGTTATATTTTTGGAAGATTTGGAGCGAGCAATGTGTAATACTAATAGTGCTAAGCATCATCTACTTTGTACATGATCTATATGAGACTGGGATAAGATGAATGGCAATGATGCAATCAATAGTGGTTCAATTTGTGTTATCCAGTGATATCCACAGCTTTGAAAATGACATTGAATATTACACGGTGATAGCTAATTAATTTGAGTAGAGCAAGAGTATCCATGGAGCAACTGTTAGCTCACCAGCATACTCAAAAGTGAAGCCAAACTCAGAACCTCATTCAGAGCATCTGTGTTATAAAGAAGGCAGCACTGCCCATCTCAAGACCCTTAGAGTGACACACAGCTAAACCAAGGACAGGGTCTCATGTAAACATTCAAACACATACTGTGCCAGCCTACGTGGTCTGCCACATAGCCATCCGAAGTTACAGACAGTGAGATTGTTCATGTTGTAGGCCCTGCTCTATCTGTAACACTATGTGTGTGCACAGTGAGCAAAGAAAGACCAGTACCTGCAGCATCTAGAGCATTAGCTAGCCAGTGCACACTCACCGAAGTGTGAGGCTGCAAGAGCCAGAGTGAAAATGTGTGAGTAGGATGCAAAATCAGCCCAAGAGCAGAGGAAATCAGCATCTGGATGCAGCACTGAGACAATTAGGAGCCTCGTGCATGGGTCTCTATGTGTGTTTGTGTGTGTGTGTCTGTCATTGTGCCCATCGCTAATAAACAGTATTGATCCTGGGAAGCTATGCTTAGTGTTAAGGACTACCAAAAGTATATCCTGTCCCTATCATAAGGGCCACAGTTGTCGGTCCATGGAGTAATAATGGCAATAGTAAAATTATGATCAACCTTGTTATACTGTGACCTTTGATAGTCTAGATGTAGCAAACTGGCATCCATTAGTGATATATTAAGAGCATGAATGGCCCAACTGTAGCCATCCCTGACATACTGGTGGCCACTCCTTGCATAATAATGGCCATGACTGACATTTGATGAGCATCTTAGGTATTATATTGTCCGGCGTTGGCACAATGGTGTGTTTGATAAATGGTGGGTATTATTGGCATACTAGAGGCTTGCATGGTCTTATGGGGAATTCCCATGGCGTTTGACTGTATTAATTGAGCATGTGAAGAAGAACCTGTGCAAGTGTGACATTTGCACACATGAGTACTTGATTAGAGGACTCATTTTTGGGCACTGTGTGCTTCCTAAAAATGAAAAATTATATTTCTGTTATATTTTTCCAGAAAAGGTTTAGCTTATGGAAATTGAGTTTATTTGCACAAAATAAAAAGTAGTACTTGATAGAAAAATATGTGTATTTTCAGAAATTGACTAAAACAAAGAGCTTCAAATCAAAACATATTTAAATCAGGTGGTCATGTGAGATTTCAAGCTGATGTAGGGAAACCCACTGCTTTGGTTTTGTCCTTTGTGCCAGAAGGCATATGCTGCTTTGCCTTCCCTGGACTTTCTGCTGGTAACTTCAAGCAGTCACTAGTCTAAAGTTAACGGTTGTGATCCCTATTGTACATCAGAGAAATTTGCTAGCAGCTCGGGAGGATTTTCCATGGGAAGGAGTAGCTCTCACTTAAAGAAAGGTTGGAGACCCCTGGATTAGAGGTATTTAATTAGTGAACATGTAACAGTAAATAGCATAAAGTGATCAAAAGCACAGTTTTTCAATTTTGCTTTTAAAATGGTTTTATGAAATCAAAATATGTTTTGTGGCATGATCAACATATAAAATGAATACAATGTATTTAAATAAAATTCTGGTTTCATCACACAACAAGGAAATGGGATTAACTTGACCTATGAGTCAAAGGTATAATGGATATCTCGTCTGCCATATTGAAGGTGCATTATGTCTTATGGTACTTGTACTATGCCAGACAATGTAAGAAATTGAGTTGTAGGTTGCCTAGGGTGTGAGCTCTGGTCAAGCAACAGCCTCAATCTTTGGCATGGTGAACCACAAAAAGTCACCAAATAAACCTGTGCTTAACCCGGGGTAACTTGGCACAAAAAGCAGTCAGGCTTAATTTAGAGGCAATGTGTAATGTAGTTATGCAGCACACAAACTGTAATAACGTGAAAACAGAAGAAAAATCCCACTCCAACTTAGAAAAATAAAGTAAAATTGAATGCATTCTTTGACACAAAAATAACAAATTCAATCAGTAGATCTGGAGTTATGAATGTTTAAAATGTTAGTGAAAACTAGCACCTAAAAGGGCAACCTAAACAATACAACCAAGGCCAAGGATTGGCAGGACTCGCTTCGGGTCAGAACTTACTCAGGCTGGGTCCAGGTGCAGGTCCAAGATGATGGTAGCCTTTTACATCTCTGTGGCTCTGAACAGGGACCAGCAAACTAGCCGAACTATGGTAGCCGTAGGTTCAGGTGAATATACAAGGCCCAAACAGCATGGCTGGACTCTGAGGGTTTAAGACAGACTCAAGGCAGGAAAGCAGTCCTCCCAGGCACTGCAAAGCGGTCTGTCAGAGTGCACAGCAGGTCACAGCAGCATGCAGTCCTATGAGAGTCCTTCCACAGGTCCTGAAACAGTAGAGTGGGTCTGAGGGCTCTGTTTTTATACCCAGTGCCTCCTTTGGTTAGGAGAAGTCTCTAGAGGTTTCTTCTTGGCATTTCCTGACTCCCTTGCCCTGGAATCTAAGATTGCTGCAGTGACAATGTGGAGGTGATAAGCCCTTTGTGTGAAGACAGAGCACAGACTATTCAGTTGCAAGTGGGGCTGTGCCCCACTCCGCCCCCCCATCCTACCAGCAGATGGCCAATTCAGGCACACATAACCTCTCTAATGTGTGACTCTCAAGGGAGAAATTCACAAAGTCTAGCTGTCAGTTCACAAAGTCTAACTGTCATGCGACCCAGGAGAGGATGCAGGCCCTAAGTGTCTGAGGGCTAGAAAATGCCTCCTTTCTAAAAGTGGCATTTTCAAAATTGTAATGTAATATCCATTAAGGAAAATTTTTCATTACAATTTCATAGATTCTAAACATGAACTGCTTACCTGGTCCCAATCAAAAGTTAGTACTCGTTATATGTAATAAGGCAAGCCAATGTTATCCTATGTGTAAGACCTGGCAACTTTGGTGTGGGTCTCTCCTGTATTTTTTTGCCTTTGCCTCCTGTTGTTTTTGCTGTGTGTTGGTCTCCGTTTTGCTGATCTAGATGCTTTGGGCACTTTGCCACTGCTGTTCAGTGCCAAAGTGCAAGTTCTTCCTTTTTAAATTGTTGTTATGGATTGGTGTTTCCATAATTGTCTATTTGATTTACTAGTCATTCCCTAGTTCCGTGCACCGTGTGTGCCCAGGGCCTGTAAATCAAATGCTGCTAGTGGGCTTGCAGCACTGATTGTGGCACCCATAAAAGCAGCCTGCAAATGTAACTCTGGCCTGCCATTGAAGAGCTGTGTGCACTCTAGTACTGCCATGTCAACTTGGCAAGTGTACCCCATTGCCAGGCCCTAACCATCCCTTTTCTTACATGTTAGTCACCCCTAAGGTAGGCCAGGGTACTCCTGTGGGCAGGGTGCATTGTATGTTAAAGGTAGGACATGCCCTGGTGTGTGTGGCATGTCATTAAGTTATGTTATGTTATGTTATGTTATGTTATGTTATGTTATTCTAAACTTTTTAAGCGCACGGGCACCCAGGGGTTTCATGGCGCTGACAGTGGGAAAAATTGAAAAGCAGTTAACCTATCCAGAAGCTTGCTTGAATAGCCAGGTCTTCAAGGCTCTCCGAAACTCCATAAGATTAGTGCATCTCCTGAGCGTCAGAGGAAAAGTGTTCCACACCTTTGGGGCAAGAAAAGCAAATCGGCACCCACCCTGACGCTTCCGTTTGAAAGAGGGTAGGGTGAGGAGGGACAAGTGGGCAGAACGAAGATTACGGGTAGGCTCATGCTTGACAATTAGGTTGTTAATAAACATGGGACTTTTCCCGTGAAGAGCCTTAAAAGCCAGGCATCCTACTTTAAATATTACCCGTTGGGCTATGGGTAACCAGTGGAGAGCAGCCAGCAGTGGTGAAGTGAATTACTGCCAATTTCATTTTCCTCTATTGCAAGGCTACCTGTTCCCATAGGATGGAATGGGGAGTTTGTTTATAACATCTTATAAACATAACTACCCCAGGGAAGAAGGTAGGAAAATAAAGTGTAGTATGCCTGAACTCAGAATGTAAAAATGCATCCTTTAGTGAGGGTGATTTTTACATTCTGGGTTTGAAAATACCACTTTTAGAAAGTAGGTATTTTCTTGTTTAGCCATCCAGTGTGCCTCTGCTAGGTTTGTGTATTGCATGTCTGGCTTTTGGATGACAGGGGCTGGGAAGGAGCAGTGGCTCCTGAGAGCCTGATGAGCCAGGTCTGGGCTGAATAGACCTGGGTTACATTTAGAGTAGGTGAAGGAGATCTCCTTTCATATGAATGGGCCCGGTCTTCCAAGGACAATGCTGTCTCCACCTCCTACCAGGAAGCTGCACCATAGAGGACACAACTGGTTTTGACCAAGCACAGGGCTTCTCTGCCCCCAGAGAACAAAGGATTTTGTAGTATAAATATTGGGGTCCAGACCCAGGACTTTAGATCACTTCTGGGAAATCAAGTGGAACCTTTGTCAAGGAGAAATACTGCTCCTTTGCTGTTTGCTGTCTGGGGTTGGCCTGCAGTGGCTATGCAGCAAAGGAAAGGAGAAAAGGACTTTGCAGTGGCTGTGATGCCCTGCTTGAAAAAACATCTCCAAGGGCTTGAATTGAGCTTGCCTCCTGCTCTGCAGTCTCAGGGACACAAAGACTTCACCCCCACCTCCCCTGAGGTGCCTGCTGTTGTTTTGGACCTCTAGAGAGTGTTTTCGCTGGGAGCTGGAAACGTAAAGCAACTTCGAGCAGCAAGACACATCCGCACCTTTTTCTGACGCATCGCCGTAGAAATAGTCGCAGCGCCGGACCGTGGCTCGAGAAATTACCTCACGCTACATCGAGTGCGCCGATCTCCGAAGTCTGAGATCACCGCACCAATTTCGATGCAAGGCTTGCTGTGCGTCTGCAAGAGTTCACACGTTGTTCCGGATCGTCGCATCGCATCAAGGCAGCAAGTTTGTCGCATCGTTAGGGGATGTTGTAGGAAACCGACGCATAACCTGTCCACGCAGTTAGAAACCAACACATCACCTTCTCTCAGGTAAGGAGCCAACGCATCACCTCCCCTGCGCTACCGTAAAGAACTGACTCATCACCTCCCCCCGGAGCTAGGAACTAACACATCACTTTCCCTGAGTGTAAGGAACCAACACATCACCTTCCCCGCGGCCTGTGTTGTTAGTTTGCGTGACACATCCAAGGATCTTTGTGAGAAAAGAGTTGCATCTGCAATTTGTTTTGAATTGAACTATTTTTACCATTGGAAAGTCATATTTTTATTACTGTATTGGGGATTTTTGTCATTTGGCCTTGTTTTGGTTTAGATAAAGATTACTTATTTTTCTAAACTGGTGTGGTGTCCATTTGCAGTATATTTACAGTATTACTGAATGTGTTCACAAATGCTTTTCACACTGCCTCTGAGATAAGCCTATCTGCTCGTGCCAAGCTACCAAGGGGGTGAGCAGAGGTTATTTTAGAAGTGTATCCCCCTTACCCTGAGTAGAAGCAAGGGTCCCTATTTGGACAAAGGTACCTACCTCTGCCAATTAGAGCCCCCCATTTCTTACACTATGGGAGAGGTAGGCCACACGGTGGGAGTTTTTTACTACTGTAAAATACATGCCCAACCTTTTAATCTCAATGCATCATGCCCTATGGGCTACCCAAGGCCTACCTTCGAGGTGAAGTATATGCAATAAAAAGGGAGTTCAAGGCTTGGCAAGGGAGTTATATTGGCAAGTCCAATTGGTAGTTTAAAGCTGCATTCAGGCTGCAATGGCAGGCCTGGGACATGATTTAAGATGCTACTGGGTGGCACAATACATGCTACAAACCCAGTATTAGCATTTAATTTACATGCCCTGGGTAGATATTATATAACACACTACAATGGACTTATAAGTAAATTAAATATGCCAATCAGGTGAGCACAAGCACTTCAGCACTGGTTAGCAGGTCAACAAAACAAATCTTAGCACAAAAATGGAGGTACTTAGGCAAAAGGTGTGGGGGAAGACACCACTAAGGATGACAGGTCTGACAGACGGTATATTTGTCATGTTTGTGATGGAGTATACCTTCCACCAAATTCTAAATCATTTGGATCTTTTCTAACTCAAACAGGAAATCATCTAAATAAAGAACTGCTCTTGTAAGGCAAAGCATTTCAGAAATGTACTGAAAAAGCTCAAAGGCTTACCACAAAATGTCTGTGGGGTAATATTTGTCAAACTGATAGGATAGTGCCCTTCACCAACAAATTACATCAAATAATAAGTTACCATGTTTATAGAAAACAACCTGAATGCTAATTTTGTGTCCAAGTTGTCAAGCAGCATCTTTTTACTCTCTTCCTGAGCAGGCTCCCTATTTTCATGAATGACATGTAATACAACTGTACCTCTTTCAATCATGACTATGGTTCACAGAATCACTTTATTGTACTGTATGCTATTGAAACACGTATATAGTGTGTGGCTGAAAGTGCGTTGTCTTTATTTTGATCATATGTTGGAAGTGTTTCCAAGTCATAAGTGATAATGTGCCATAGGAGTACAGCGATTAGATGAGTGTTAGAAATGGTGGTCTCTATTTGGCAGTGGCTTGCACCCTGTCCAAGAAGGGACCCTTCCCTTTAGTCAGGATAAGGGAGGTACACACCCAAACATCCCTGCTCACACCCTTGGTAGTTTGGCACGAGCAGTCCGGCAATGTGTATAGTATTTGCACTTAACAAACACAGTGAAAACACTACAAATGAACACCACACTAGTTTAGAACAATACAAAATACATAACTTAATATGAGACCTTTTAAAGGTTTCAGGCAATTCTGTCGATAGAACTCTATGGCTGCAATGTTCTTACACATAATTCCTCAGATGCGTCAAAATCCACACGGCAAAATAGCCACAAAGGAGGGAAGTGTCGGAAAACACAGCGATGCATTGAATCTTTTTATTTTTAATTCTTTTTATTTGCATTTTCAAAAGAAAAACAGTAACATCAGTTACAAACAGCCAGTAGTCCCATCTTGTAAAATCAAAGCAGGGTCAGCCTCATTAATCATGTACAAATTACATTTCGCCCACAGCCCGCCCCCCAACCAGATATAAAACAATCACAAAGTACTTTAGCAGCATGTAAATGGAGTCATAAGTAATCATACTGTAGTGTAGTTACTATATCCCTGATAGGCTCTGCGAATTGGAATAATATACACTATAGTTTATCTATCGAGTACATTACACTTAATTACTTGTGTGTGCCAGCTAACTCTGAGGTCACTAGAAATTTCTCGAATGAACAAGAAGGGATTAGTTTCTGACAAACGCATAAACGTGACAACTTTGTTTCCCTTAGAATTGGAACAGTATCTTCAGAGTCGTGGAACCAATAGATAACCGTTTCACTCAGTCAATCGGGCATCCTTCGTTTCTACAGAGATGCACAGAAATAGAGAGACGGGTGTTTCAATAAAAAGGGCTTATTGAACAGTCTTATTTCTCATGCAAGAGATATGAACTTCTACAATCGTAAGACGGAATGCGAAGTATAAAATGTATAGCATTACCAGTAAGATAAAATAATACTGTAATAGGATGTCTTGTAGCTATGACATATATTCATTAAAATATATACATAAATAAAACAGGCTAACATACTCAACTGGTGCTTCTAAAATAATCCTACCCCGGTGTACCTAACCTAAGTGTAGTAGGAGGGAAGAAGTAGGTGCTGTCTTAGTATGCTTTAGTTATGCCAAGAGTTGCCAAAGGTTTCTCTAGGTTCTAATCAGCTCCAAATCTTAGAATGAGAGAGGTTGGTATCTCTTTCTCGGGACTCGATCTCTAACACCCCACAAGGGGAGTGAGAAGCACTGGAGCTGGATTCTCTTTGAGGAGGATGACAGAATCTGGTCAGTGCGTCAGTTGGGGACTTGACTTCCTTCGGGACTTGCTGTGGCGAGCAGCGTTGTGCAAGTAGGTAGTCAAACCACACGTGCCTTGCCATAGCAAGTGAAGGCATATCTATACATTGAAGGTGTTTAAGAATGTCAGTATTGACGTAAAAGTAAGAACGTCATGAATGAATCCCGAAGGAATAGATGTTATGAATAATAAATGAGTTCTTGGAGAAATCAATATCCTAGCAAAGGGAAGTCCTAAAGGCTTAAGATTCTGGTTTTCCACGAACTTGTTGTGACGAAGAGGATCGATAGTAGTTGACCATGCCTGTCTTTGGTTAGCATGAGCCATGCCTCAATAAGGACTGGATTTCTATGCCTAAATAAGGGCAATGTGAATTATATCTATATAAGGGCATGAATCGGGAAATCTATATATGATATCTAAATCGACACACAACAATACGAGCAACCAATGATGAAACCAACTGAGAGCGGGTCTTGTTATGTCCAAAGTATGTAGTCCAGTGAAGGTACTAATGCGATCGATCTGACTATGAAATAGTTACAAAAAGGAGAACCCCATCCCTTCCAACCATCCATCCCCTCCATCCCCTAGGCAGCCTGTGTGTTCTCTTCAGCAGCCTGTCTCTCCCGAGCCCAAGTAAGAAAAGGTTCCCAGATGTCACTCTGTCGTGATGTGGGAGGCATAAGTTCCCAATAGGTGGTTAGCTAGGAATGTCCATACGTAATGTCCCTGATCCACTCCTTGATGGAAGGCACCCTCTTTCTTCCCCAGTGTACAGCCACTAGCCGTTTAGCAAAAAGGAGAAGTAAAGCATGCAATTTACGAACTTTAACAGGAGTGTCCTATACATAGCTTAACAGACCTAGTTGGGGAGATGGAGTTGCAGGTACACCAGTTATCTGATGTATCAATGTGAAAATCGTGAACCAGAATGTCGACAGCCTCGGGCAGTCCCTGGCAATATGGAAAAAATCAGCAGGACTTAAAAGACAACGCCAACAGCTCTCCTCATCCCGAAGTCCCATGCAGTGTAGGGTCATAGGGGTTCTGTAATAGCGGTGAAGGAACTTAAAGTGAATTAGATGTAGTTTGTAGTTCGGGGAGAGCTCGGAAAGTTGGCGGCAACAGTCCGACCATTGTTCCTCAGTAAGCGGTTCTTGGAGGTTGTTGTTCCACACCTGAAGTGCCCTCGGCTGTGTCAAGGGTGCCGTGATTTGGTTATGTATTTATAAACGTGTAAAAAATTTACGAGGCGAGGGTGACTTCAACAAGTTTTCCAAGGTTGCCATAGGCGTTGGGGAGTACAGGAAACTTTTGTGTAGAGATCGACAGGCAGCCCTGAGCTTATGTTATTATGTTATTAAAATAGTTCTGCGAAAGGCACTGACTGGCCCTCTTCTGCAACTGGTGGATGATGAAAATAGCCATTTAGGTAGAGATCTGCGAAGGTGTGGAGATTCAGCTTTTGAGCCACAGTCCTGCCAATACTATACCCGAGGTGAGGCAATAAAGGGTTATGCGCTAGCGGTATGGATGGGGCATAAAAGACAGGAATACCTACACTTTTCTGCAGCTCGTTACACGCCCAGAGTAGAGCTTCCACAATATCTATGTCTTCCCTAGGGCGGCAGTAGGGCTGATACAGGGCAACCTGCAGCAGGATAGGTGCTGCTACATCAGTCTCGACGGCCCCTTGAGGCTGAAAAGAGGTCGGGTGAACCTAATAGTGAAGGAACTGGGCCTGCGCACACCAGGCATGTAAATGCATATCTGGAGCACCCAGACCACCCTGACTCAGCGGGAGCGTTAAAAAATCCCAGGACACCCGAGCCTGCCCACTCGCCCATACAAGTGAGATCAACAGTGTTTTAAGAGTACGGAAAAAGGCCTGCGTACGTGGGATCGGAATATTGGCAAATAAATAAAGAAATTTAGGCAAGACTATCATTTTAGCGAGGGCTATTTTCCCCGCCAGAGAGATTGGGCATCTGGCCCACAGTGTGACCTTATCCTCCAACCACGTGATGGCAAGCCCGTAGTTTAAGTTCCACACCTCCTGCAGGTTTTTACTAAGCCAGATGCCCAGGTACTTGACGGAGTCTCCTTCCCACTTAAGTGGGAATTCGGAGACAGCTGGGGCGGTGTTGTCTGTCAAGGGGAAAATAAGGAACTTGGCCCAATTGATAGAGATGCCAGAGAGGCCGTCGAACCTGATGAATTCCCAAAGGAGAGGGTCAAGATTTACCGCAGGGTCAAGCACATGCAAGGTGACATCATCCGCATAGAGGGAAATGAGGAGACTCCTGGTACTGAACCCAATCCCCCGGACGTATGATGTTGTCTTATACACGCCGCAAGGGGCTCCATAGCAACCGCAAAAAGCAGGGGGGACAAAGGGCAGCCCTGCCTGGTGCCACGCGATATAGGGAAGGGCTCAGATAGGAGGCCGTTCACCCGGATCCTAGCCATCAGTTGGGTGTAAAGTAAGGGATAAGATTTATGAATAGCGGACTGAAGCCCATGTGGCCAAGAATGGCAAAAAGGTATGGCCATTCAAGCGTGTTGAACGCTTTAGTAGCGTCGAGGAAAACCACCGCCGCTTGCACATCTGGGTGTCAGTAGTGTAAAACCGAGAAAACAGTCCTCCGGTTCTTGGAAGTTGCCCGCCCAGGAATGAACCCCGACCGATCGGGCCTTACGATTAAAGGAAGGTGGGGTTGTAGCCTGTTCGCAATCAATTTAGCCAGGATCTTGACATCCACATTGATTAATGATAGAGGCCTATAGGAGTCTATCTCAATGTCAAGCTTCCCAGGTTTCAGTAATGTTATGATTATTGCTTCCCCCATGGAGGGTGGAAGGATGCCGTCAGTTTGGGCCTCCTCGTACACCACCAATAGATGTGGAGCAAGCTCCTCTGTGTAAGAATGATAGAAAGCAGTAGTTAGCCCGTTGGACCCGGGGGCTTTATCAAGCGGCAGGGCTCTGATCACCTGAGCAACATCTTCCACGGTAAAAGGAAAATCGACATAGTCTCTGTACCGCTGACTAAACCATATAACCTCGAGGGAATCAAGAAAGGATTTAATTCCTTTTAGACATTCCGATTGGGTGGCAGTATAGAGAGTGGAGTAAAAAAGGGAGAATTCGTCGAGAATAGCCTTCTGTCCTCTAATAACCCTATCGGGTCTACTGGCCAGCTCAGGGATGTAGGCAGTGGAACGAGGGGCTCGGACCATCGCCACCAGTGTCCCACCTGGCCGATCTCCCTCTCCATAACATCTGGCCTCAGCATATTTGTGTCCAAAAACTTGACCTTACGTTGGGCCTCCTCCTCAAAGTCCAGACGTTTGGATTTCAGGAGGGCCAGTGCGTCAGAGTCATCAGAAGCATAATAAGGTGTTTCAAGATCCCTAATTTCTTTTTCTAGGGAAGCAAGTGTACCGCGAATAGCTTTCAACACCACCACCTGTCGAGCTATGCATTGACCCCTAATGTACACCTTAAAGGCCTCCCAAAGGGTCACCACCGAGCAAACCGAGCCAGAATTAAGGGTGAAATATTCTATAACATCTGCCCTGATCTCTTCTTTAAATGCGCCATCTAGGAGCGCATGCGGTGGTAACCACCACGTAAACATACCTGGAGGAGAATCAGGGAGTGCCAGATGCAGAAGACAAGGGGCATGATCAGACAGGGACCTGGGCAAGTGCGACACCTCCGAGGCCCAAGTGGCAACATCACGCGACACAAGCCAGAAGTCCAACCCTCGACCAGGCTCCATGATACTCCGAAATGCAAGTGCCTTCTCAAACGCCTGGGTGTCTGCATCTCCAAACATCACCCAAATTGCTGTCTGCTAATATGGCATTTAGTGCTGCGCTGGCAGCCGGGTGTAAAGTGCGGGAGGCCCCCTTTCTGTCTAAATCATCATTTAATACCACATTAAAATCCCCCTCCCCATATGATGGTTTCACAATCCGTTACTTTATCTCTAGTCCTCTAGTATATAGAGGAGTATATATGACTCCAATGGTTATGTCTGAGCCTAGGGGTAGGTGTAACATTAAGATGTGTCTCCTGCAACATACAAATATCAATATTGTGCCGCACCAAATATGCCTGGACGTGTCTGGGCTTTCTGCCATCATTTAGACCCCGGATGTTCGGTGTTAAAAAACTCAGATTTGCTGTGTGGTGGATAACCAGGTACATGTGATCAGGGCAAGGGCGAGAGTGCTACCACTAACAACTGCAAGTAGCTGATTGCAGGCAGTCAAGTGAAGGAATGACATCCTGGTGAGAAACAGAACAACATACCCCACCCACCACCCTCTCCAACCCCCAATCCGGTTGTAGAGTACCCACCCAAAAAACAAAAAACGATTCAAAATACTTAGTGTCTCTGAAGGGAGCTCTCCCATGAGGGCGTGATGATTCCGGTTATCCCTTCCGTAATAAAACAGGGTGGCCGAGAGTGCTCAGGGGAGCACCACAATGATAACCATAACCAAACCCAACTATCAGGGATATCCCGTTACCCAGTCTCACACCACCCCCACTTAATTAACAGGAGATCAGTCAAAACTGATTTAAGAGGCCCGGAGCGCTCCCAGTCTAATAGCTAGAGGTGCAGACATCGGTAAAATCACAATACCCAAATCAGTCGTTATCACTTAGGCGATCAGTTTGTGTCTCTGTAGAGCCACCGGTCTGCTTACTCCTCTTGCCCCCAACGTGTTTGGTAAACTTCAAGGCTGATTTCGCATCTGTGAAGAAGTGGGATGTGCCATTGTGTGTCACTTTAAGCTTTGCAGGGTAAAGCAGTGAATATGGAATCTTTGCCTGGAGCAAAATACGCTTTTCTGGCAGGGATTCACGCCTTGCCGCCTGCACGGCTGTAGTAAAGTCGGGATAAAAGGAGACGTTGTTTCCTTTGTGTGCAATTGACCCTTTCTCCCAAAAGATGAGGTCACGGTCTTGATAATTTAAGATTTTGGCAAGAATGGGCCTGGGAGTTGCTCCAACCGGTGGTTTAGGACTCAAGGAGCAGTGGGCCCTTGCGAAGACAGAAGATAAGTGAGGATCAAAGAGTTCATGGAGAAGGTCCGCAATGTAGGTCTCCATCTTGGAAATGGACATTGTTTCCGGGATTCCGGTGATATGCAAATTATTTCTGCGAGACCTCTTTCCAGGTCCTTGTTTTTGGCACAGATGACACCCAGAACTCTGTCCATGTGGGGCAATTGTTCTTTGGTTTCTACCTGGAAATCATGAAAATCCAAATGGCGATTTTCCAACACGTCCAGACGTGTCTTATGTGCCCCTACTTGGTTCTTGACCGCATCTAGTTGGGAGGTGAGGGTGTCCAACTTGGTATCAATATTCCGTACACTAGACTCAATCTCTAACCTGAGGGTTCTTAAATCTTCCCCTTGATCCTCAGTCTGTGCATCAGGATATCTACCCGTGCTGGTCTCAGGAGCTGATTCAGCAAGTCACATAGACCTCTTAATTTCAAAATTCAGCTTGGGCTGTTTGGCGTTTTGCTTGCCTATTGTGAGGCGAGTAGGCCCACGTGTACCACGAAGAGCACTGGTCCAGCAGCAACTTCTCGGGAGGCGCCACGCGCCAGAGATGGGCCTCCAGCACACTCCAATAGACCTCAGCCCCACTACACAGGTGTCACGTCTGCCAGCAGATCCCCTTCACACAGCACCCCTGAAGCAAAGGAGTCCTCAAGCCACGAGCGGGCTCTCCCTCGGCAGCAACACAGCACAGCGGCTCAGGCACCCCCGCGCCTCAGCTAAACACCTCTACCACTGGTACTTCAACTTCCACTCCCCGGCTACTCCAAGCGCTGCGATACAGCTGGGACCTCCGCACATGCAGACTCCACCGCCGTATAGTATACGAACTGGTAAGGGGGACTGTAAGGCAGGACCAGGTGAGTCCTTGTCACTTCGGCTCCTCAGTCCAGCCCAGGGTCCTTGGGGGGCGATGAGAGGATCAACAATGCTGCAACGGGTGCAGACAACACAGACAGCTATGGCCAGCCAGAAAACCCAGCGGTTTGTCCCTTCAGAGTGCCACTGGGATCCCTACAGTTACGCACCACAGACAGAGTACAGCTCCAGAAACAAGACCCGCCAGACGCCGCTCAGTTAGAGCTCATGCGGCTGAACACAAACTGGCACCCAGAGCTTCCGAGAAATCCCGCACCTACAGCCAAATCTTCAGTGCTGCCAGCAATCCCGCCGGATCCGTCTCCCCTCACCAACGTCAAACAGGCCGAGCTGGTGCCCCAGGAGGCCTGCGCCGATGGGAGAAATCAAAGAGGGCACCACCGCTTCCAGGCCGGGCAGCAGGGAGACACCGGGGCCGCCGCTATTTCCCGTGCCCTCCTTGACAGGCTAGTGCATCCGCCTAGGCTCCGGGGAGATGTTGAAGGATCTGAGCCTCGTTCCCTGTGTCAGTGCCACTACACGGTGGGCTTCTGGGCAAGCGCACCTCCAAAGACTCGCTGCACCGCCACAACAGCCAGCCACAGCCTGCGTCTTAACTGGGACCTCGGCCTCAATTACAGTTCACCGCTGCACCGCCCTCCAGAGGGCAGGAGTCTCCCTGGCCCGCTCAGCTCAACTCCTGCTCGCCCTTCGCTGCAAACTAAGCAACGTGAGCCCTGGAACAAACAGTCAGCACTTCCAGCTCCCGGTAACCCTCCGGGTGTAGAATAGCACAGTGGATGCTCCCCCTGTGCATGGATAGTTGCAGGATTAATCCCGGGCCAGCGGAGCTCGCTTAGCAAGCAGCCATTCCACAGCATGGCAAGCCATGCCCCGATGCATTGGTTCTTGGGTTCACAGGGATCCGATGCATCAGTTCTGCTCCACGCAGGAGAAGTAGTGCATCAAATCCGGACTGTATGGGGAAGCGATGTTTGAAAATTCAAGACGTTTCTGATCTGCAGGTGATCAGGTGTAATGCGTGAAAATCCAGATGTGCTGGAGGTCACTGCGTCTATTTCTTCAGCCGTGGTAACATGATGCATCGAGTCTTTCAGCCGCAGAGCATGGCCTGCATCGGAGTCAGTGCGGGGGTCTCGGACTTTGGAGACATGGTGCGCTGAACTCAGGCTGAAGCGGTTTCTTCGGCCGCTAACAGACGCTGCATAGAGTTTTTCAGCCGCACGGCGGCAGTGCATGAAAAATTCTCCCACACAGTGGTGCTGCATCGGAATAACAGGAGCTGGAAGGGTGATGCAACAATTTTGATGGTTTCAATCAGGTCTTTGCAGAACTCCCTGAAGTATAGTTCAGGGATGCTGCAGATAAAGTCTTTAATGGCCCTGAGACTTCCAACAGGAGGCAAGCACACACAAGCCCTCGGGGAAACTTCACAAGCAGGATACAAAGCAAAGTCCAGTCCTTTTCCTCTCCAAAGCAGAAGCAGCAATTGCAGGCCAACCCAGCAAAGCAACAAACAGCAAAGGGGAAGTACTCCTCCTCACAGCTCTTGATCCAGAAATGTTCTAAATTTCTGAGGTCAGAGCTCAACTACTTAGACTACTTTCATCCTTTGAAGTCTTTGTAGTCTACAAGTTCCTGCCTTGCCTGCCTTGCCTGCCTTGGCTCCGGACACACTCCAGGGGTGTGGAGACAGCATTGTGAGAGGACAGACACAGCACTATTCAGGTGGAGGTGACAGTACCTCACACGACTCTAGCTCAGGAAGGCCCATCAGCCTTGTGAAGGGCTATCAGAATATGCTGGGCACACCTCAACTCCCTTTGTGTCACTGCCTAGAGTGAATGCACAAACAGGCCCCTGTCAGTCTAAACCAGATGTTGATTCCACAAGCAGGGAGAGGCACAGGATGGTTAAACAAGAAAACGCCCACTTTCTAAAAGAGGCGTTTTCAAACACAAAATTTACAAACCACCTTTACTAAAAGATATGTTTTTAAATTTTGAGCTCAGAGAGCCCAAACTCCAAATCTCTAGTGGTGGGAAAATCAGTGCCAAGAACACAGAAGTGTCTTGCATATCAGAGTCAGGCTCTTAACTCGTTTTCTCCTCATTTATATTACACTCATACTGAAAAATAGTTTATTATTCACTAATAATGTAATAAAAAGTAGAGCAGCAGGATCTGCATCTTCACTTGCATCTTAGATAAGAAAAATAAAATGGTTTAATGCATGTTGTGTGCGTGCATGTGGGTGAGAGTGTGTTTGGGTGAGAGAGTGTATATATGTGTGAGCATGTATGTTTGTAAATGGTTTGTGGATGTGTGTGTGTGTGTGTGTCAAAAGAGTGAGAAAGTATAAGTGAGTCAGAGTAAGAGTGAGGGAGAGAGTGCATATGAATGGATCAAGGTGAGAGTGTATGCACAACAGTAGGTGGAAAGTAATGAGTGCAAGTCAGTGCTAATGATCGAATGAGTGTGAATAAGTGAATCTAAGTGAGCATGTGTTGTTATGCGTGCAGATCCACTGTTGGACCTGGCATGCTACTTGGTTTATAGAAGCACTCTTGACAAAATGTAGCAGTGGAATACTAGAGGAAATTCTTGCATATGGGATACCCCCCATAAAATGCTACTGCTGGCCCCCTGGAGGAAATTCTTAGTATAGTTGGCAACTGTGGCAAATTGCTTGTGATTGCACATTGGAGGAAATTCTTTGGATATGGGAAGACAACT
The DNA here is from genome assembly GCF_964261635.1 of Lissotriton helveticus. NCBI lineage: Eukaryota > Metazoa > Chordata > Amphibia > Caudata > Salamandridae > Lissotriton > Lissotriton helveticus. Next base: position 708,996,556 of record NC_136059.1, on the reverse strand, counting down.
GTGGCCATTCATGACAAAATGTGGTCCATAACATATTAGACATACCCTTTTTTGTTTGTTTAAGAAGCTTTATTTGAAACAAAAACTGTTACAAAGAATAAACATAAACTTATTATCTTAAATCTAAAATAGCAAAAGAGAGGAGGGCAAATACTAAACAGAGTAGAAAGCTATTTACATTTTGGCATTATCATAGGGAGGGGGAAGGGTACAGAATATAATTCAACAACTGAAGATCGAGTATCATTACATATTAGTAGTAAATAAAGAAATAATTAAAATTACTAAACAACAATGCAATACTGAGAAATATTGAGGAAAAAGCAAAGAAAATAACAATTTACAGAGGTTTAAAGTTTTTAGAACGTTTGCAGGATGCATGCATTCTTGCAGTTTTGTTTAAATAGTTAATAATTAAAGCAATATCTAATCTGTTATAATGACAAACATTATTCCACCAAGACTGATAGTTTAGCTGAACATTTCCAATTTAGTGTAATTTCCTGAAAAACTAAAGCCAACATAAGGTCAAATAACCCCTTTTCATGTGAGGATAACCCCAAAGACTTAATAAACTAGCTGCAAAAAGAGTAACATTAGATAAAGAAACCTGCAAATTAAAAACATTTGATATAAGAAACCACATATTCACCTAAAAGGAGGCTACATTGGGGCAAGAAAACAAGAGATTCATTAAATCAGATAAAGGAGAATTAAAGAAACCAGTAAGACTTGTTACTAGAGTTCAAAAATACAACCTATGAAATAGAAAAAATACAGATTGTGTGGTGGATGCGGATCTAGAAATGTTTAACAATCTATCCCAGATCTTTTCCCAGAAGTTGATGCTCCAGACACAGGCCAATTCCAAATTAGTTTTAGAACGGGCAGAATCTGGGGCCAAGAGATGTTTATAAATCAAGGAAGCTTTTGGAAGCAACGACAACATTTTTAAAAGTGAATCTTCTGAGGTTGCAGAGGTATCTGAGGGGAAGGAGTAAAAGACGTCTAAAATTCTTTCCATAAGAGTTGAGAATTGATTCCAAAAAGAGTGTGGTCACTTAAAGGTAGCATGAAAATGAAGGAAAGAACAAGGGGCCATATCGTCAAACATATCTTGGACCCAAATTATTACCCGGAGTCTCCAGGACTTCCAATATAGAGGTCTATTATTAATAGTAATAAAACAGTTGTACCTAAAAAGAGATGGTAGAAAAGAATCTTTAGTACTGATCTTTAGCAGACAATAAGGTCTTATTAAGGAAAACATGTGACTAAATAATGGAAGAGCCGTGATATTTGCCTTTGCAGTAAAGGCAAGAATTTCTTTTACAGACAAAGGTGCAAGCAAAGATTGTTCAACCCTAGCCCCTAGAAGTGTGAAAAAGTAGATGTCTGTAAGGAGCCATTTAGATGCCTGTTTAAGACAAAAGGCCTTATGATAAAGTTGAATGTCACGAATTTTACTGCTCTGTTAGATTTTGGTTTCCTTACATGTGACAGAGAAATTCTAGCTTTCCTATCGTGTTATAAACATTTAGAAGGAAGGGAGTCAATGTGTTTAAAATACATGGGGGGAATGTGAATTGGTATCATTGAAAGAATGTACAACAAAATAGGAGCAATCATCATCTTAATAAGATCAAGAAGACCCACCATGAAAGAAAAAGAGAGTTCCAGGAGAAGAGGAGTTTAGAAATACTATTGAGACCATTTTTCATATTGATTTTAACCAAGTCTAATATGGAAATATTAAACTCAATTCCTAATTATTTAATTTTGGAACTATTCCATTGGAATCCAGTCAAAGCAGAAAAATCTGTGAACTCTTGCAATAAAGAAGGGATAGAGGTTTCAGGATTAAAAATGAAAAGTAAAATATCATCTGCATAAGCAAGCAATTTCAAATGCTGATCACCATAGATCAATCCAGAAATAGAAGTATTAAGGCGGATACAAGACAAAAATGGTTCAAGTAGATAAAATAAATAAAAGAAGGGATAGGGGACATCCTTGCCGCACACCTTGTTGCAATGGAAAGTATTGAGGAATAAGACCATTAATTTAGACAGAAGCTATAGGAGTTGTATAGAGTAAAGAAATAAGAGAGATATACTTGGGACCAAAACCATGCCAATGAAGGGTTTTGAATAAAAAAGACCAGTCAACTCTATCAAATGCCTTTTCCACATCGATAGAAACAGCAGCTAAAGAATAAGAACGAGTGGAAACCTTATTCAGGACGTTAAATAACAGCTGAGAGTTATCAGAGGTTAATCTACCTTTAACGAAGCCACATTGCTCTTGGCCAATTAGAGCAGGCAAGAGAGGTTCCAGACGTAGAGCAAGTAATTTGGCAAAGACTTTATAATTAACATTTACAAGGGAGATAGGGCCATAATTCTTAGAAAGCTTAGGATTGCGACCCTCCGTATGGATTAGGCATATTGTGGCTTCTAAAAAAGTACCATCCGCCTTACAGAAATGTTGTAAAAGATTAAATAGATTTGGGAGTAGTAAGTTTAAAAAAATGCAATTAAAATTCTACCATAAACCCATCTGGACCTGGGGTTTTCTCTTTTTTAAGAAGACTCAAGGATTTAGATAATTCTGTAATTGATAGATGAGACTCTAGATTTCCAAAGTCAAGATTTCCACGCAAAGAAGGGACAGATTGACTAAGATAGGTATCAATTAGAAAGACAGATGCAGAGGATTCCGGCTCATATAAAGTTTTGTAAAATTTCATAAATTCTTCTAAAATACCTTAATCTTTAAGGAGATGCTCTCCTTCTGACAACCAAATAGAATGTATTGACACACGGTCTTTTTGAGATTTGAGAAAATTAGCCAAAGGTTTACCTACTTTATTCCGTCCACCATAGTAACATGCACTACTACGTAAAAGAGTAGATGAATAATTATCCATAGTTAGTTTGTTCAAATCTAGCTTCGTACGAACAAGCTCCTGTAAGATAGAGTCAGAAGAAGAATAAAATCGGTGCTCTAGATGTTGCCTAATAAACTATTATACTGATTAAGAGATTGTTTCTTTTTCGTGGAAACAAAATTTGTAATCCTAGGCGGTGGCCTTAAATGCATCCCATATTAATGTGGGGGAAGTATTCGGATCTGCATTTAAGGAGAAAAATTCCTCATCAAAGGAAATGAAGGAAGAGGAGAAAATCAGATCTTGTAAGAGAGAATTATTAAACCTCCACCTTGGAGATCTGGCTGTGGTCGGAGCACATCAAAATCTGCAACAACTGGGGCATGATCAGAAGTTAAAATCGGTTCAATTGAAGAGGAGATGAGATTTTGAGATAAAGATTTAGAAAGAAAAATGTATTTTAACCGAGTGAGAGAGCCATGAGGAGGGGAGAAAAAAGACAATTCTGTTACATCTAGATTACATAAATGCCAGGCATCGAAAAGGTGTACCTGAAAACTTGTGTTATGAAATTGTTTATGGGCTTTGTGAGGGGTGAAGAAAACTTGGGATTGGCAGTCAATTAATGGATCCATAATCTGTTTGCAATCACCCTCTAAAATAAAAAAAATCATCTTTATTCTGGATAATTTTGTTTGTAATATTAGGCCAGAAAGAGTCGTCGATTCAAGGAGGTGAGAGACTTAATTATTTGAAAGAGTTGTCTTGTTGAGTTTTTTGAATGTTCAGTTTATAGGGCATAATATTTTGCACAGGCATGCCTAAGATCTGTGTGATATATCTTTAAGGCTGCAAGGTACGTGAATTTATAATGTTCACTGTACTCTTGGTGCCACACACTTCTAACGTTTTACAGGATCTCTTTGTTTCCTGAAGTGCTTCGGAAAACCAAGGTGCAGAGGGTTTGGTCTGCCTGCTGGTGACTGACTTGAAAGGTGCTAGTGTCTAGGGCATGATTGATCCACCCCTTGATCTGTGTGTTAGCCAATGATAGGCTGATTTCCAGAGTCGTTCTGTTGGAATTTAGGGCCCTAGTAAAAGAGGTGGAGGTGACCCGAGCCCATTTACACAAACTGTGTTTTAGAGATGGTACCACTAACTGATGGGGCTCCAAGATCTTGAATGGGATCAGGTGGTGATCAACCAACCCTCTAGGATGTGTTCTGCCACAGCTAAAGAGTGTGAGTTAGTAGAAATGGGGTCCAGGATATGGCCTAGAGCATGTGTGGGGGCATTAACCAATTGGGAAAGTTGGAGCAAGCTCAAGTCTTCCATTAGATTTTTCGTGGTAGGGCAGTTTTTATTATCTATCGGGCACATGCATCATTGGTTTTTGCATTCGCAAACGGTGCGAATCGCAAAAATCGGCCGTTTGCGAATGCAAAAACCATTTTTGGGATGCATCATTTTTTTTAATTTTTCGCAATTTAAGAAATCGCAATTTTTAGCGATTTCTTAAATTGCTATAGCATTTAAGAAATCGCAAATTTTGCGATTTCTTAAATGCTATGCATGATTTTTTTTAGGGGAAAATTACCATGAAGTCAACCTTCATGGTAATTTGCGAAAAGTTTTAAAAATGCACAAAAGTGCATTTTTAAACTTCTATTTTACACACACACATGCCCTTGGGACATGTGTGTGAGTAAAATGTACTTACGTTACATTTCAGGGGTGCAGGAGGGGGTTCTTTGGACCCCCCTGCACCCTTGAAATTGCATTCTCATTTTGCGATTCCTTAATTGCGAATTCGCAAAATGAGAATGCCTTGCCATTAATTCCTGTGGGCCTCTAGGCCCATAGGAATCAATGTAATGCGATTCCTTAATTGCGATTCGCAATTAAGGAATCGCAAATACAGAAAATTAAGGAATCGCTAAAACGTTTCAAATTTCTTGATGCATAGGATTTTCCAATTCCTAAATTGCGATCCCTTAATTTTCGCAATTTAGGAATCGCAAAATCCTACAATGATGCATGTGGCCGTTAGTGTATACTGAGGTCCCCTAAAACTACTAAATTTGCATATTGAACTCCATAATCCGAGATCGAGTCTATTAAAATTTTAAGAAAAGTCACAGCAGGGTTAAGCTGAAGAAAGCTGCCTCAGAGTTAGTGATGTTTATCAGCTTCAGCTGGCAAGGCAGATTACGTTTAAAAATAATCGCCAGTCCTTTCCACCTAAGTAGGGGGCGGTCTAGTTGTAGTATGATGTGGCTGTGGGGAACTGTATCTAGTATATCGGAGGCTGAGGCTTCTGTCAGCCATGTTGTAGTTAAAGAAAGAGCGTCGGGCTGGAGTTCTAAGATTACGTTTGGGCAGTAGTAGTAGGCATTCCCTAGATCTAACTGGCACGTCTTACCGGGAGGATTTACCATGTGATGATCGTCCAGACGGAAGTCACAGCTGCTACATTTGTTAGAGCTTTGGGATAGGTGTAAAGTGAGGGAACACCTATCTCTCACGGGGCAGTTAAGTTTCAGTAATTCACTATGGGCCTGATTCACAGAATTAACTTAAGACAAAATCCTAAACTTACTACTTTTTGTTTTCACAGAATGCACTTACTACTTTTGGTATTCACAGAATGAATTTACGACTACTCATTTTACGTCCGCACTCGGGCCGGAGATTCCGGCCCGGAGGCGGAGATTGCAGCCCGTAGGTGGGCCTTTATATTGGCTACCATTAACTAACTATTTAAACAAAACTGTAAATTAATTCAGTGAATCGGGCCCTATACAAGTAGGAGACTTGTCTTGCCACATGTGCTCTGCTAGCGGAAGGCTGGGTGGAGCACGGAACAGGAGTCCTGGCCCCTGGCATCATCCAGGTGCAGACGGGCTTGCCTTTGGCACACCTTCGCATGAAATCATTTTCACATTCACAAATGCACTTGGTACACATAAATGGAGTCAATCATGATTCATTAACTGGTATTGTGAATTCCTGAGGACAAGTGAATAGGACTTTGTGCACCTAATAGGTGTTTTCAAAATACTTTATGAACCAGGCCTATTAAGGTCTGCTTAATTTTGCATGGACATCTCGATATGGTTACCAGAAAAACACCATTGGCAATTGCAATAATTCCGGCTTATAACTGAAAATTCCTCTTTAGTCAATGCTTACACAGTGACGGTTGGAGGGACGGTTGAGTTTGAAGAAGGCCGTTCCTGTCAGTCGAGGCTGAGCTCCGGTGCTGACCCCTCGCTCCTCGCTCCCTGACTTTGTCCTCCGTGGCGGAGCGCATCACGCCGGCGGGCCTCACTCGGGACCGAGATAGCAAGCACGGCCACTGTTTGAACGCAGAACTAGAAGGACTCCGGCAGGAGTGGGAGATTACCGACATGGCCCCAGCTCGCCGGAACTGTTATGAATTACAACACGTCTGCCGTATTCTATGATAAAAGTGGACGCATTCTCTCTTTGAAACGTGGCTGTCAGATAGCTCTGCCTCGGTTATAGCAAATGGTTTGCCATATTACATGGCGATAGAGACCGGATAAGAGGGGGCGGCCATGCAATTCAGTTACTTGCTGGGAACGTAAACGATACAGGAACGCATCCTACCCCACAGCCAGTGAATGTAAGCAGCGAGAAACAGTGGGAGAAAGACCAGCGACTCACTTATGTGCTGATGCCCGGTGGAACTACCGGATAGCTAAAGAGGAGATGGGTTATGGACTCTCGATGTCACCTACCCAGCCAGACCTTGGGCTGATTTTCCCCTCGTCTCTACGTCTAATCATCCTCCTACCCCTTTACCCTATCCCCTTACCCTCCTTGCTCCATTCACCTTGTCCCCTATGTTCTTTAAATCCTTTTCTTGATACTTATATAGCTTTTAACTGATGTAAATTGCAACATTATTGTTCCTCATGTTAAGCACTCTGATACCTTTGGGTCCAGCCAGTGCTATATAATGACTCATTAATTAAATTTGTTCCCATTTTGTACTCTTTCTCTCTTTGTCTTCCTCCCTAGCTCCTAGCTCCTATCCACTCTCCCCTGAATATCTCACTTTGCCTGCTACTCTGCCTAACCTCCTGTACTTTGTGCCCTTTGACTCCTTGTGCCCACTCCTTCTCCCCTTGTTGGGGAAAGAGCCAATATTTATACTCTGGAGACTCAGCGAACACGCTGAGAGAGTCCACTGCACCAAGGGAGCCACTCACAGCTGAGGTATGGTATGGCACCCCTTGCCTAAGCACTCCCTCTCCCCTTTTTGGAGAAGGATCCAGTATGTAGGCCTTGGAGTCTCAGAGACCCCTCTGAGAGAGTCCACTGCGTAAAGGGAGCCTCTCACAACAGAGATAGGAAAGTGATACCACTTCCCCTGGGATCACAGCTTACTGGACTTTGGACGTTGCTTTGACTCGTCTACCAGTTTGTGTCCCCGTCGCCCTTCCCCTCCTCTTTCCCTGCAGTGTCATTCACCCTCCTCTCCTCTTTCCCGCCTTCATTATCTGTCTACTTCCCTTGCTCCTACCCCCCTCCCCTGAATCTCTCCCCTTGCCTGCTTTCCCCTTTGCGTATTTGTGCTTATTGTTTATCTCGACCTATCATGTTACTATGTTGCCATGCTCTAATAATTGTATAACCTTTGTAACGATGTAACCTGTAACTATGATCTGATACTCATGTAAAGCACTCTGATACCTCCAGGTCTAGCCAGCCCTATATAAAACCTTTAAAATAAAAATAAATAAATAAATTGCATTCTCGCTCTTACACATCCGCAAATCAGCAGTAAAACACACGCACAAATTTAATAAGCACATGCAAGATACAGTTAAAGAATATACGTATGGTATAAGTATAAGTGGCCATCACAAAGGGCAATAGAACCAGTGCCAGACATGGGCTATCCCATTGTCCAAGGCAATATGCTGTCATGATCAGATGCTGAATGTGAACAATCCTTGAAAAAACACAAGAGAGCTAGCTCTAAAACCCTTTATGTCAATGTATGTTGAGTTTATTTTATTACAAGGACCTGGCAGACCATTTCACCTTCCACATCATCCTAAAAGATTCTAGCACATATTATCACGGTGCTAATTTTCAAGCCCCAGGGTTCGTCAAATGGAGTACCACAACATCAAAAGCCTTGCCTACTACTGTCATCTGTGGGATCATATTTACCAAAATATCGGTCTACAAACTTTAGCTCAGTGTAATAACAATGTACCCTTAATGCTTATTGGCTTTAACCTATGATTACCATAAAACATAATTATGGTCTACAGATTTGTTTTACTTTTTCATTATAAACAGGTCAGACCTATGGATCTTACATGCCTTTTCCTAGTGAGTCAATCAGGCCTACAGCCTTTATGACTGGCTCATCACCATAACCAAGTCAGGCCTACTACAGTGTACATATGCTTTCCAAAATGACAGACTGTCTGCAAATTAAAAATTCATATCCAAATACAGTCAGCATACACATATGCAATTCTTCTTACGAAGTTTAAGCAAGGATTATCACAGAGCACATCTTTTACCCTGAGGGTTTAACCAAGGGGAGTAACTTAAACTGAAAAGAAGCAAAACCCAGATTATAGCTTTCAACACACTGTAGTAACAATTTAGTCTTGAAGGTCTATTGGCTTTTATGATGCATTTCACAATAAGTAAGTCAGGCCTAGTACCTTTGTAATAACTTTTCATAACAAACTGACAAGACTTATGGCATCTGACATATCTTTCCCCAATGAAGCTCAAACCTACAGCATTCTTCAATGGCTTGTCATCATAACCTTGAGTGGCATCTTGATATGGCTTAAGCTGGTAACCAGCAGGCATACAATTGCAAAGTTGCAAATATATACACAATTACTTAAGGCAAAACTGAAAAGGGCCTAACAAGGACAATCACATTGCAAATCTTCAACTCCAAAGGCCTCATTTACACTTTGACTGTATTATTGATTTGGAAAAGTTACTCTGCCCTCCAAAGTTAAAGATGTCTGATGTTTGGAAATAAAAAAACACAATGACCACCTTGGCTTTGGCGATGTTTCCTCCCATTGCGTGGGGGTCATTTTGCAGTTTTCACTGTCTGTTACTGCCAGGTTGACCTCTAAATACGGCTGTTGAACACATGACCAAACCTCCGACAGGCCTTAGTCCTCTGGGCTATCGGAGGTTACATATTGAAGTTCAATCGGTCTCTAAATGAGGTGGGCGGAACTTTGCTTTAGAGGAGATGGGACTCCGTCGCTATTGCAATGGAGTACCCTCTGTGCCAAAGACTAAATCAGATCCCAAGTGGTTTGTCAGACAGGTAACCAGTACTAAAACCCTTATCTCTCACAGTAATCTGTGAATTTCTATTTTGACAAAATATCTGTCCACAGCCTGTAATACATTGTAAGAAAATTCCATCCTTAAAGGCCTATTGATTTTTTTTTTTAAAGCTCTTTTGGAGATACATTGGACAGGCGTACTGAAGTAGTTGTTACTTTTGATAAAAAGCATTCCGACCAATGGCATCTGACATATTTTTTTCCAATTAACCAATCAGGCCCATAGTCTAAACCAATGAATCCCTAATTAATTCTGCAACAGCTTTTCCACAAGGGACCCTCAAGCCCACATTCAGAAAATTATAAATGTACACAAAATTATAGTTGGCGAAAAAATATTCGACCCCCCCATCCCACCACCACCACCACCACCACCAGATGGTTAATAAGGACCAGTGTGCAAATCTTGTACCTGCAGAGTTTATTAGAGGGGGAAGCCATAGAAGGAACCCATATCAAAATCCTTGCCTATTATAGAATTTTGTGAAAACCCATGTAACACCATTCCAGTCTAAAGGCTTTAACACAGTGAGGTAACAAAATTACAAAATAATGATTTTCAAAATGTAAACCTAATCCGGAGAGTTTGTCAAAGGGGGTAACCAACACCAAAATCCTTTCCTACCATAGCAATATTCCTTTCTACAAGCTTTAACACAGCATAATGACAATTCAAACATAAAAGTCTATTGCCTTTAACATATGCTTTTCACAATAAATAAACCAGTCCTACTGCCTTTGTTTTAACTTTTCATACTCAAATATCAAATCTATAACCTTGATCATTGGATGGTGTCCATAACCAACTCAGTCTTGTTGTACTGAGCCTAAGCTCTCCACGAGGCAAATATTTCAATGCAAGCACTCTTTCAATGGAAGCACGCAGCATCAGCCCAATTAAAATCTGTACTCAAGGAAAGCAACATTTGGTAGGAGCCAAAGTCCCTCTCTCAGTAATGTTTCTTGAAGCACTTTTTCTAGTGATAACATATGGTTTGCTGACAGATGCACTGCCAATCCATATTTTAAAAGGTCTCAGAATTCGACTTTTAGAAGTTTAGAAACTGATAACTGTTCATGTAAAGTTAACTATAAAAATACTGCATACTATACAGTGTAATAGCTATAATATATGGGATAAAGTACTCCCTTCCGTACACAATAAGGATATTACAAATCATCGAGGAGTTCTGTGACTGTATAGAGGAACACGTTCCTTCCTTAGTTACATAGAACTCCGAGGTGACTTGCAATATCCTTATAATGTATGTCAGGGGTATTTAATTCCTCATAATACATTGTTACACCATCACCTTTATCCTCATGCACAAAACATTAAGGGCCAGATGCATCATGCATTTTTCTCCTTGCAAATGGGCCAATTCGCAGAATCTGCCCGTTTGCGGTTGTGAAAAAGGCATTTCTGATGCAGCAAACCCAATTTTGCGATTCGGTAACCTGTTACTGTTAGAATTAGGGGGTCTCTAGTTGGCAGAGGTAGGTACTTTGTCCAAGTAGGGACCCTTCCTTCTAGTCAGCATCAGGATAAGGGAGTTACACTCCTAAAACAACCACTGCTCACCCCCTTGGTAGCTTGGCACGAGCAGTCAGGCTTATCCAAGAGGCAGTGTGTAAAGCATTTGCACATAACCAACAGTAATACAGTGTAAGCACTACAAAAGGACACCACACCCATTTAGAAAATATCCAATATTTTTCTATAAATTAGACAAGACCAAAAGTGATAAACATTTACAATACAGTACTTAGAAATCTTCAGTTATCAAAAAAAAAACTGATAAACAGTTCCTTGAAGTCAATAGCTACGTCTGGGGCTATTACGGCATCGTGAACAACAAAATCGAAACAGTTCTGGCAGACCGCGCCATCGCTGGCCAGCGACGGTGTCGGAAAGACCTGCAAAACAGTACCTTTAAAAATGTAGGGCGTTGGCAACCTCTAGTTGGGCTCCGAAAGTACGGCGTCAGCAGGCTTCAGTTCCAAAGGTCAGTGCAGGAGTCGCCGGGCATCGTAGACGGCGTCTGGTTGCTTTTTCTTCTGTTGCAGCACAAAACACACAGTCGCCAGTGCTGAGGGCAGAAGAACTTGAAGTCTTTGCTGTTCCTGAGACTTCTTGAACAGGGGGCAAGCTCCACCTCAAGCCCTTGGAGAAACTCACAAAAAGAGATTGCAGAAAGTTCAAGTCTAGTCCTTTCACTGCCCAAGACAGAAGCAGCCATTATTGACGACTCACTCAGTCTACACCAGCAAGCAATAAAAACGTCATCTACCTGCTTCGCCATATTGAAATGGCTCAAAAAGATCTGCTGGATGTTACCTGAAAACAGCAAGAAAACAGTTGTTAACGCCCTAATCACATCCAGATTAGACTATGGCAATGCTCTGTACCTGGGAGCAAACAAAGCTACTGTCCGCAGGTTACAGTCAGTACAGAACGCAGCAGCCAGACTACTCTGGAAAATCCCCATCACCACTCCTACTACCAAATACATTAGGAAACTACACTGGTTAAAAATTGAAAATCGGGTCAAATTCAAATCCCTATGTTTTATGCACAGGATTTCCACCAATACCGCCCCAAAATACCTACAAAGCCTGATGCGCCCCTACCGTCCCTCCAGATCTCTTCGGTCCTCTACGGCAAATTATTTTGAAATCCCAAAGATCAAGCTGTCACGCATGGGTGGCAAGTCCTTTTCTTTTTTAGGACCCACACTTTGGAATTCAATGCCACACACATTGCGGTCTGAACCAAGTTACATCAAATTCAGGAAAGCCCTAAAAACATGGCTATTCAACATCTAATTCCTGTAACCGCATTGACACTGGGATCTGTTGCGCCGGGAAACCCTTTGTTGGGTAGCTGTGCGCCATATAAATTCAAACAAATAAATAAAATAAATAAGCCACTATAAGCCAAAACAGCAAAGCACACAGCAAAGTGGTAGTTCCTCCTCACAGCTTCTCCAGCTCTTCTCCAGCTCTTCTTCCTGGCAGTCTTCTTACTCCAAAGGAGTTCCAAAATTCTAGGGCTGGGCCCCAATATTTATACCACCACATCCTTTGTTCTCTGAAGGCAGTGAGTGTCTGTACCCAGCCCAAACCAGTTCTGTCTTCACTGGTGGTGGTTCCAGGCAGGGAGTGGAGGCAGACCGGGCCCATTCAGGTGCAAGGAAATCTCCTCCCACTGCTCTAAATGTAGCCCAGGTCTATTCAGCCCAGCTCGACCCATCAGGCTCTCTGGAGTCACTGCCCCTCTCCAGCCCCGGTCATCCCAAAGCCAGACTGTCAATCCACAATCCCAGCAGAGGCACACAGGATGGCTAAGCAAGAAAATATCTACTTTCTAAAAGTGGTATTTTCAAACACAGAATGTAAAAATCATCTTTAGTAAAAGATGCATTTTAACATTCTGAGTCCAGACATATTAAACTTAATTTTTCTACCTTGTTCCCAGAGGTAGTTATGTTTATAAGATGGTATAAACAAACTCCGCATTCTGTTTTATCCCAACAGGCAGTCTTGCAATGTCGAAAAAAAGCACTGTAATTCCCCACCAGGACATGTCACATACCTCAGTACATGTCCTACCTTTAACATACGCTGCACCCTGCCCACAGGGGTACCTTGGGCCTACCTTAGGGGTGACTGACATGTAGAAAAAGGTTGGGGCCTGGCAAGTGGGTGCACTTGCCAGGTTGACATGGTAGATACAAACTGCGCCCAGGACCTGTGGTGGTTGATCTGAGTTACCTTTTTAGGGCTATTTCTGTGGGTGGCACAACCAGTGCTGCAAGCCCAGTAGTAGCATTTGATTTACCAGCCCTGGCACTCTCAGTGCACTTTACAAGGGACTTCACCAGTAAATCAAACATGCCAATCATGGAAACAGCAATACATAACATAATTTAACAGGAGCACTTACACATTAACACTGAACAGCAGTGAGAAAGTGCACAGAGACACTAAGTCAGCAAAAACAGAGTCAAAACCAGGAAGTCAGAAAGCAAAAAGACAGGGGAAACATTCCAAGTCTAACAGTTACGGATTTGCAAAATGGGGCTGCGATTCGCTATTTGGAAGGAGCATGCTTAGGGGGTACTTCCAAATAGCGAATCCTAACGGCATGCATTAATGTTATGTGACCGTGAATGTGGTCGCTAAACATTCACATATTACCACCTACTTCACGTAGGTGGTAACCTATTAGCAAATGGGAAGGGGTCCCTAAGGGACCTCTTCCCCTTTGTGAATGTTAGTTAAATCATTTTTTAAGAGCGGGCAGTGGTCCCATGGGCCATGTCTGCTCCTACAAAATGAGAAGAAAACTTTCTTTTTCCTTTTAACGCATCCCGTTTTCCTATAAGTAAAACTGGCTGCATTTTTTAAAAAAGCAATCACAGACATGATGGGCTGCTGAGCCCAGCAGACCACCATCCCTGTGATTTTTGCGATTCATAGGGAGTCGCAAATTGCGACCTACCTCATTCATATTCATGAGGTAGGTCATTTGCGATCCCCTAGGAATCGCTAAAAGTTTAAACACACTTTTATGCATTCCATTTTGCGATTTCCTAATGCGAATCACAAAGATTCGCAATTAGGAAATCACAAAACAGGGCCTTCATACATCTGGCCCTTAAATCCTTGGTGTGTTGCCCTTTTGAAAGATATAACATGTTTGTAAATGTGAAGAATAAAAGTAGACTCTCCAGTACAAACTTTATCACGCCAAAAAAGCAGTTTGATATCAGTTCCAAAAAGATATTACAATCCGTTTAATATTAGTCAGATTAAAAAAAAAAAAGAGGTCGCTCGTACATTGTAGAGGCATGCAGAGAAATTCATTCTTTACTAAAAGTAACTAAAGCCTTTCTCCTTGGCTGCTGAATCTGGCAGCAGGCATTGCAACTGCAGAACTTAACTGTAACACTTTGTTAGAGTTGAGTTGCTACCCCATTTGCCCATTTGTTTATTACAGGTCAGTGGCTTAACGAAACCTGAGGCCTCCCCACTGCAAAGTACATGGTAGGGCCCCCTCCAGAGTCAGTCAGAAGCTGAGAGGCAAGGGTACTGTGGTGAGGGGGGCCCCTTGAGCTCACCCACCCCCCGCACCCAAAGGACTGGGGGAGCCTATGTCTTCTATAAGGCAGATACAGGACCTTCTCAGCTTCAGGAAAAACCTTAACACGTGGCTTTTTCAACACTAACGGAGTCAGAATGGCAGGTGCAGTCAGTGTTGTGTGATAAAGGTTTTTGAGCGCCGGGACGTTCTTGTGAGTAGCTGCGCGCTGCACAAATACCTAGTAACATACCAAATACCTATTAACATAACATATGTTACACCACTGTTACAGATAACAAGATGCGTCAAAAGTGGCCTGTAATAAAGAAATTATGCCAAGCTTATATACAGGGATTGAAGAACCCTTTGTATTGTAGTTTATTGTCACATTTTATACTTTCCTTCATTGATCTTATTTTCATGAATTCAGTCCATGAATTGAGAAGCCTTTAAAGTGCCTATGAAAGGCTGCTCGTCTTTGAGAATCCCATGGAACAATTGCTTCTTAAAAGCCGCGTTCAAATCGCCCAATTATTCTCAAAAAGGTTTCGCATATCAATGCTTCAAGAATGCAGATAGTGTAATAGTCAATAGCATTTGTTTAATGAAAAAATTAAATCATGTATGTATTTTTTTAACGAAGAGAATGGAAAGGCAATAATTAAATTACCGAAAAACTATCACATTTTGAATAATGCTTGAAGGCATTATTTCATGTCACTAATACAGGGTTATTCAGCAGAAGAGTATTACCTACCTTAAATTCTGTCAATTGTATACATCATTATTTTATCTCAAGTACTGTGTTTGGGGAGAGACATGCATAAAAATATCCTCTTTATAATTAGACTGGCATGTTCAGGAGACAGATGGCAGATATAGCAAGGACATATTTTGTTTCTTTAACTACAGATGGAATTTTACATTAAAGAGCAATGATTAAAAAGTAAGTTATTGTTGGCAGTATGCTATTAGATAAAATTCAGTGCAGCAATGAAACTTTGAGCTATAATCATAATTCAGAAAACACATTCTCAATTTTAAAATTAAATGTATAACGCATCTGTTCTAAATATCTTCAAATATGGATGTTCTACATTATCCACAAACTTACAACCCCTATGTAATGGTGGAGTGTAAAAACAAATCCAAAGTTCATACTAAATCTAAAAAGAGACAGCAGGAGAGCATGTAATCTACACATGAACAGTGTGAATTTCACCTGTCCCATTGCTTGGCTTTGCAAAGATAAGACTTCCTCTTTATGCAACAGTAAACAATGGGGGTAATAGTATCTTATATGGGCCTCGTCAAACAGGACATGCATTTTCTAAATCTCAAGCCTAAAATACAGGAGTGAAGTTTTGCAGAGGTGCAACAACTCACTGACTACATAGAGTTTTAAAACCTGCTTTTCGCCTACCAGTCACTCTTAAATCTTAAACTTTTGCACTCAAGGCAATTCTGGTTGTCTGCTGACTTGCAAGTAGTAAAGATCATTTGAATAATTTTAGAGGCTGAATTGAACGGCAGCCTCGGTTTCTGAAGTAGTCCGAAGGAAGTGCTGCTGAGACTGTATCTCTTTTACGTAAGTAAAGTGAAACTACAACAAATGTCTAAGCCTTACATTCATGCGAAGTACAATTCTAGTATAGTCTCATGATGATTGGTATACATCTGTCATCAACATCACTTTATTATCCTGTAAAAAATCTATTTAAACAATCCACATGGGGTATACTCAAAAGGAGAAGGCATTTATGACTTCGGAGCCTGTGCGAACCAGGTTCGAGTCTCGGCATCAGAATCCTGTGATTCTGGGCAAATCACCTAATCTCCCCATGGCTACAATTTAGTGCCTTTAGACTCTCTTGAGTGATTTTCTGCACTTTACAAATCCTGGATTTATTTATTATTATTATTATTAATAACCACCAGCCCGATTTCAGCTATATCAGGCACTGCTTCTGCCACTCCAGTTGTGGGCAGCCTGTCATATTTAGAGCTGGCCACCTTGTCAAAGGTCTGCGATTTTCCCAAAACCCCTCCAACCTTCATCGGGGAAGCCACTTTGGGAAACAAAATGGCTGCAAGGTGGATATATCAGACCTTTTTATGAAAACATATTCCCAAAGGAAGCGTCTGGCTTCTGTCTGTTTTCAAATAAGGAAAACAAATCTATAAAAGATTTATATCGTCAACACACTCAGGATTTTCTTCTAGCATGTGGGGCCATTTCTGGACCCAAACAGGAACAACACCAATAGGTATGGTGTTGGAGGCGCCGCCCGAAATTCAATTAAAAAAACATTACTGCACGCATTTAATAAAATCATATACAAAAAATGCTTACTTAAAAAAAGGAAAATACAGATAAGAGTGCAAAAGAAAGGTGTTGGCATTGAAATAGCAAAATCTATTTCACAACTTCCCTGTCCTTAGTACATAGCAGTACATGACTCTAAGGGCCTGATTTAGAGTGTGGTGGATGGTTACTCTGTCCCAAATGGGACGGATATCCCATCCACCTTATGTGAAATGCCATGGGTATGATGTACTTGTACTGAAGTGGACAACTTCTCTGTAATGTTGGTGACAAAGTAACCCATCTGCCAAGCTCTAAATCATAACTTAAGTCACTCACTGCTACCTTACTTGCATCCAGTTGTTTCACTTCAGTCCAAAACATTCTTATATGTGCATTCAGTTTTAGTACTTTAGCCCTGTGGCTAAAATGTGTTGCTGGTGAAAAGGGAAATGTTTAACTGCAGAACGAACAACGTGATATACATGATAAGATGTCCATGTGGATTATGTTATGTGGGCGAGACCGGAAGAGAAATCCGGACTCGTCTAAATGAGCATAGATCTGCAATCAAAAATAATAAACCAAATGCCTCACTAACAGAGCACTGGATACAGAGTAAACACGGAATAGGAGACCTATGCTGGTGTGCATTAGTACACATCGAGCTATCAAAAAGAGGTGGTAACATCGAGAAAAATTATAAGATTAGAGAACAATTTTACATTTGTAAATTTAAAATGTATACACATGGGCTGAATATCCGAGAAGAGTGGGAGAAACTGTACAGATAAATTAAAAAAAACTGCTCCTGAGAGTGTTATCAATAAATAGTACAACTATGAATACAGAATAGGGACCACGTAGATCATCAAAACCCCTGTTTATACTAAATTCTAGGTAAGGATATAATGATTTGTGAATGTGAAGGAGTAACATCGGTTTATAATCGTATCATTTATCCATAATAAAGATCTGTCCCTAAAAGAGCTCTAAATTAATATGACCAATGATGTAGTAGATCGACAACTAAAAATGGCATATATTTTCTAAAATAATCCAATTGGAAGAATGAAGGAGATTTTTATAACACTAGATATAGGAAACTCATATGATATGGAATATCTTTTAAATAGGGTTTCCGACTCATATAATGGAGGGGGTTGATGTAATAAATACAATAATTCAGACACTTAACGGTGTTGCTACTGAATAGGCCAGAGTTGAACATATAGATGTGAGCTACGGTATACCGGGATGTTTGTTTTGACTAGTTTAAAATGGCCGCCCGTTGCGTACACACACCTCCCTGTCATTATTGAGAGAGGAACGGTAGTAATGATCTTAATACCCATAAGCAGGGACAAGCCCGCTAAATAATCCCCCAATGATCAGCGAGTTCAGCCGCCCGTGACCCGGAAGTAATGTCTAATGGAGGCGACAAACAGGCTTTAAAAGCGGAAACATACAGCCGGACTGTTTTCCGAATCCTGATTTGAGGCGGGCGCCAAACACGAAAGCACCAGGTAAGAGCGAGGTGTTGCAGGACCTTGGTAAAACCGTATCACTGGTGAGCGTCCAAACGAAGAGATTTTTGCCAGTCAGGTAATAGCTGTAGAAATGCCCGTTAGGGAAAACGTTGGTATCCTATTACTTGTCCTCTCACCGCTTACTCGTAGCGTTGGAGAGGCTGTCTAGAGAAATAAGCAAAATATATAGATAACTTAGCGCTGCACCAGCTCGCTAATATGAATGATGACTCATAACACTAGTAGTGACGTGCTATGGGTTATGGTGGTCCTCTACTATCATAAAAGTAGTGCAGAAATACGCGGCAATTGCAGCTATAAACTAGTGTATTATGCCCATAGTGCTGCAGAGTGATGACATCGTAATGATAGTAATGGAAAATACAGCGGATGGGTAGACAGTAGTGGGACGCAATTGAGCTAATTATGTATTCCATTAAGCTAGGAAATACACTAGATGTCACTAAAACTGAATATGATATAAATGGTTGACGTGCTAAAACGGAATTATTGTAGCAAAAGCCAGCGCGAAAAAACAAAGTGGTCACCTTAGAGAATAGTCTAGGTCCTATAAGAGAATGAGAGCATGCAAGGCCCTAACCAAGGATGACTATGGGTCTATAATGATAGGATATGGGAGAGCTATAATCAGGATATTAGCGACATTAATGGTAAAATAGGTGCACCTTTTACATAAGCGACAGAAAGTAAGTTACCCTTTTGCTTTATAGAACTCTGGTACTGGGACAATTGAGAAAGCTCTAACACAGAGAAACTAAAACTATCAGAAGAAAAGCACAAAAATCTCTACACCTGCAGAGAAGAGAAAGTGGTAAGTTAGCAATATGAAGCACTACCTGAATAACATTAGATAAAGTCGGAAGTAGGGTGTCTGGACTAATACTGATCCCTCTCTACTAGATGTTGATGATCAAGAGCAACATATGAGAATGGTTCCTCAATCTTGTGTAATGCAGGCCAATTGAAGAATGTCAACGCAATTGACACAGGAGGCATTTCTCGCATTCAGAGTAAATGAACACACCAAGAATATCACATTCATTCCCAGGAGGGGCTCGAAAGATAATTATTTGAGTATCCTCTCTCTTCTTTTCCTGCCCAGTTTTTTCTTTATGGAGTGATTGTAAATCATTACTGAAGTTACAATATTGAACCTGATAAGTGGAGCATCAAACAGCCACGTATCAGGTGAGTAATATGTAGATCTTTTTTGTGAACATGAGGAGCTGAATTAAATAGAAATAAATGCCCCGAGAATAAGAGTAGTTGGTAATAAAAATGGATGTATGAGCCCAATCCTAGAGCACGCCGTGAATGATATTCTAAAAAGACAAACAAAAGTGAATGCAGTATGATAATGATAATAAGTGATTCATACTGGGAGCGGGATCCACAAATGTACAGCACAGGTTTATAAATATTGTTGAGAATAAATGTATGTATATTGAGCCAATGAGGAGGACTAGGATGTTAAAAGCCAATGATAGCCATAAAAAAACATGTTTGTAATGCATATCGCAAAGAATGATCAGTGACTATGTATATTCATTCCAACAGATCGTTTTTACATTTGTCCTGAGGAAGGTGGTGCGCACAGCAGGATCCACCGAAACGCGTCAACACTTTTTTATGCATTTTATATTAAAATAATTTCTTTTTTAATGATATATGTTTTGAGATCATGCAATTATATGTAAAAATTGTTATGCTGATGTGATATTTGATATGATGGATTGACCTAAATGAAATCTAAAAGTTTTTTCTCATTAACAGACTGTAACTTGATTTCTGTGGGATATACTGAGCCTTTTATATTAACTGGTTTTAGAAATAAAAAAATTTCTGGCTATGCATTTCACTCTTTAATCCTCTAGATTGTAAGTGCTTTTTGTGGTTTCGTTCCTAGTAAATGTACTCCCATTGCTGAATGATTAATAAGTATGTGGTGATAACTCTATAGATCTCGTGGTACTTATCCCAGTGAGTGAGATCTACCCTGTTCCCTTTTGGTTGATCAAGGGTGACTCTCTCTCTTTTTCTATTAAAATGTGTTGCTGTACTTTATTTCTTGTGACTTATGAAGGGCTCCATTGGCTATGTGGATAGATTGCGCTATACAAATGCCTTTAATAACTTTTGTTTTAAATATCTATTGAATGTCTCATACTCCCACAATAGCTTACAATTAAGCCCCTTAATAGAGCTAACTTTTCACAAAAATGAACATATGTTCAAGACCTATTTGACTGCTCCAGCTACAATCACTAATCTGACCGGAATTTTCCAAACACCATAGAAGCAAATTAAATGTGTCTGTCCAAAGCTCACAACTGCAAACAACTGGGTTGAGAAGCAATGACAATTAATCCTTACACTTAGGGGCTTGACATGGTCAAAACGTATCAAACCCCTAAATGCAAGAATTGCCTGTTTTTCAGCAACTAAATAGTTACTCAAAAACCATTACAGGCAATCAAAACACTCAGGTGATCAAAACTTCTCTCCCATTTCAAGAAAGTAGTACTAACCCTTCACATGTTAATAAAACTAACAATATCTTATCCATACTCAAAGTTGTGTTTTACCCAAAAAAATCTTGACCGACTGACTTAAAACTGATTTAAAATCCATAAATGTTCCAAACTATCAATATGTTTGTCACTTGACATATTTTATTAACTAATAGAGAGTGAAAGAGTGGTCAGGGTTGTGCTCTTTGTTGATAGAACTGTCTGATTATAAAGGATTACTCAATCAGTTTTTGACCATTCATTAACATGTGCAAGGATCAATTCACCAATATTTTCCCACCAGAATCAAAAGAAGCAATGATACAGCAATTCTCCGGCTTACCCACCTGCCCTTTTTAAAGACTTAGTATATCTTGCTCTCACATCAATATTTTTCACAGTCCCCATTCAAATAGCTTTGAATAATTCATACAAAATGTTCTCCCATCTTCTCAGGTTGCTTTTAAAAGCTTTATTATCCACTCCATGAGAGCTGCTAGACTTGTTAAATATTTTAACACATGTAGGATCTATGATTTTTAATAGAACAAAGAGGAGTTAATAAAAAATTATTTCATTTTACTAGCTCATATCCCTTTTTTATACAGAGAAGACCAAATGGTAATCCACCCACCTCCACCTGTTTTTCAGAACCATTTTGCCACTTTAGAATGATTCTCAAAACTAATGTAAAGCATTTCTGTCCACATCTGCATTTGGCTTTTATAATATGAATTTCTTTTTGAACAAGTTTGCAATAACTTTTAACTTAGGAACCTGAAGGCATCAGAACTTTTATGAATAAAGAGCCACTTTATGCCCTGTTTGACCTTTTATGAAAATGTTGCCACATTTATAATTGTTTTATCATTTGAAAATTATATTGCATCCCTATTATTTAGGACCCTATCTATTATGGATTCAAAGAACGTACTATGGTAAAAACTGATGACAACTGTACAAGCTTTTTATTTTTTGAGCATGATATGATACCAAAATTTTAAAGAGCCCATAGTTAACCTGTAACTCATCTTCTCTGATGACGTTCTGTGAAAATGAATTTCTATAGCTTAACATTTGCATTGCTCTATCGGAGGCAATATGACGGCTGGTCACTCGGTCGAGTGAGCACTCGATGCCTACCGCCCGTGTCCGTTCCCTAAAGCAAAGCGGATGGACTTACAGCCATATGTGCTAAGTAAAAAGGATTGAAGGCGATTAAAGGACATTGAAAAGTGAGGAGGATATTTATACATGCGAATGATCTGGGCACTCCTTACCTCCCGGCGTTTCCCACTGGCCAGCTCTCTGCGGCTGCTGCGGTCCCGGTCCTGGAGTGTCTGGTGTGCTCTGCAGCGTTTCCTGGCGCTGCGGGGATACACCCAGGAGGGTATATGCGAGAGGATGCCGCCAAAGAATTCTAGAGCAGGAAGGACGTGAGCTGTTGCTGCTGCAGGGGGGAAAACACCGCTATCGAACAAGGCAACGGAAAGCGATCGAAGGGACCCAAAAAAACAACAAGGTGGATTGACTACAAAAGATGGGTTGTCAGGCAGTGTTTAAAACCCAAAGAAAATTACCCCTGCCATATTTTTGGTGGCGTCGAAGCGAGAAGGCACCCAGATTCAAAACATTGCTGAGGGAGCAGGGATATTGGAGAATTCTGCAGAGGTGAGCACAATGCGTAGCCTGACTGATATAATGGGACCAAGGACACTGGAAGACTCATTGGAGGCAGGGAGTGAGAGAGCTGAGGGTCTCTGTGATTGTGTAATAAATAATCAAACCACTGGGGGCTTGGCAATGGCGGATGGTGATCTACCTCAAGAGCAGAGAGGAAAATATAATACTGGCCCAGAGACTGAAGTGACTAATATCCAAGAATTGGATGCAAAGGGTCCCTTCTTGTCTCTGTCTGATCGAGCTCTAAGGGGGACGAATCCCTGCAGGTATATGAGGATCTTCTCAACCTATCGCATAGACGCTGGAGTGAGACTAGCAGTATATGCCTGGAAGAAGAAACCCCAACAAGAGCCAATAGAGTGTATACTACTGGGACTATACACAAGAAACCTAGCTCACAGATATCAGATTAAGCCAGTGGTAAAGTAGACTTAGACCAGCATTCTGCAGCAGGGCAGTTGAGCAATCGGGAGGTATATCCCTAACTCTCATATACGAAACAATGATGGCCCATTTAAAAACACAAGGCGCCTGTAGAAAATTACAGAATTCTGTTCGTCGGATGACTACAACTTGTTCTGAGATCGGGGAGAGAATAATGGAGGTAGAGACCCGCATATCGACCTTAGAAGATGAGATGGTGGTACAAAAAACAACAACCGAGGCATTAACAACGCATAGGATGATCTATCCTGGAAGATCGAGGACATGGAAAACTGCTTACTGCGGAACAATTTAAGAATTATCGGGCTACCTGAAGGGGTCGAAGGGGGGGGATCCCCGCAAATTTGTTGTCAAACTTTTTAGAGAGGCATTCCCTGAGTTAGTACAATGGTCCTGGGAAACTGAGATACAGAGGGCTCATAGATTCCTGTTTCAAGTAAAACAGAATCAGACCAATACAAGGCCTAGGGCTATACTGATATGTCTCTCTAACTACTTGGCCAGGCAGGCGTTATTCGAGCTAGCTCGGCCAGACAGGCAGGGGAAAGAAGCAGGAATTTAATTCTTTGTTTGTCCTGATTTTTGCCCCACTACTGTGGAAAAACGATGGCAACTCAGGCAATTAATTGCGCCTTTTCAGGAGAAGGGGGCACAATCATTTTTACTAGCTCCTGCCAAACTAAAAGTCATATATAAAGATAAAACAAGACTTTTCTCCTCTGAAGCAAAGGCAAAAGAGTATCTGTAAGAGATCAAGCATTAGGGAAAGCATATATGTAATATAAGGATGGTTATACGCAGATACTATATGTTTGTTTGTGTTGATTCTTAGTAGATATTCAGTTTATGCAAGTTTTACTGTATGTCTATGCAAGCTTTATTGCAATGTGTAAAGGTTGTTTTATTTATTTGTCTTTTTTGTTACATATGGGTGAGGTAAAGGTAGATTGCATGGGGGGAGACGAGGAGTAGGGGTGGCACCGAGGCTTTCCATCACTGTAGACCGAGCCTACTTGTTGGGGGAGGGTGCCTTCCACTGGCAGGGGAGGCAGGACAGGGGCTGGGGAGGTCATCAAGCACTGGGGAGGAGGGAGGATGCCAGAGGGGGGTGATTGAGGGGGGAAAAAAGGGGTAAAAAAAGCCAATATTCATTTTTGGTTTTATAAAGGAAAGATAGAAAGAGAAGGAGATACTCAGGAAGGGCATGCAAGACTACATTGTGTCCCAAACCAAAGTGATGGCAGGGTTAACAGTATGTACATTTAATGTGCGGGGCCTCAATGATAGAGGGAAGCGGCAAAGAGTAGCCTATGAAATAAAGAATATGTCACCTGACATAGTCTGTATCCAAGAGACCCATGTCCCTTGGAACAAAGGCAACTATTTGAGAGAGCTGGGTTTGGAGATGCAGGTCTGCACCACACAAGGAACAACTACTCGAGGGGTTGATATACTCTCCAGAAAGGGGCTCCTAAAAGTGACTAAAACTGCTGCAGATAAATATGGGCAATGGGCCATGATGGAATGCAGTGTGGCTAATAAGAATTATACAATATGTTCTGTCTACGGCTCCAATCATGATGAGGAGCAAGTTATTAAATACCTCAATATGAAATTAGCTAATTGGGCAACTCCAGCGATTGTGACTGGTGATTTTAATATTCAGCTTGAGGATATTATTAAAGGGCCCGGAGGGGATAAATATGTTGGTAAGAAACCCAAAGTTTATAAAGCTCTTCAGCAACTTTTACATGAACATGGTCTAGTGGATGAATGGCCTATGTTAAATCACCCAGAACCAGGATTTACGCATTATTCATGCCCTCATCAAAAGCTCACCAGATTAGATTTTTTTTTTTAGAGCCAAAACACTGCTAAAAGATGCACAAATGCTGATTTATCCTCACATAACTTCGGACAATAATCCACTTATACTGAAACTTGTAACGTCTGAGTTAATGCGGTCTAGAAGCACATTCTCGTTTGATAAAAAACTATTATTAAATGAGGAGTTTGTTGCTCATATTCGCAAATGGGTGTCAGAATTTTTGGTTATAAATCGTGGCACTACAAAATTAGGCATGGTTTGGGATGCAATGAAGGAAGGACTCAGGGGGGAGATACTTTGTTTTGGTCTACGTATACAGAAACAACTTAGACAACATCAGATACAATTATATGAGGAGTTAAGCCATTTAGAACGTAGATTAATGGAGACAGTACTGGACAAGGCAGACATCGCACAAGCACAAACAGATGTGGCTTGGGGTAAAGCTAAAATCAACGAAGAACGGGCTAAAGACATCGCCAAAAAATATAATCTTTTTAGGAAGGACTGTTATGAGTTCGGGGAAACAACAGGTAGGTGCCTTGCAAAAAAGATCAGATGTAAGGAGGTTGAGAACAGTGTAGTGGCAATTGAGGACTCGGCAGGGAATACAATAGAAACACCAGAGGGTATCCTTGAGGTTTTTAGAACATATTACGAGAAGCTGTACTCAGAGGATAAGCAGAGTGTAGATGGCCAGGAGGGGCTATATAAGGACCCTCACAGGATAATCCTGGATGAAGAAGATAAGCGGGCATTATTGTTATTGTTATTTTTGATTTATATCGCGCCCACTCACCTGCAGGTCTCAAGGCGCTCGGAAATCGATGGTAGGAACAACAACTTAGCAATCACAAAGAGGCATCCACTAGCCTATATAGTACTCATGGATCTTCTAAACAGCAGTGTTTTTAGCACCTTTCTAAACCGTAGGAGATTCCCTTCCCTGCGCAGCGTCTCAGGTAGTGTGTTTCATAACTGAGGAACTAACACAGAGAAGGCTCTCCCTCCCTTGGTTACAAGTTTGTACCGGGGACAGACCAATAGCTGAGAGTCTGAAGATCTAAGAGTTCTCATTGAACTGTACACCACCATGCGATCTTTAATGTAGGCGGGTGCCAGACCGTAGATTGCCTTATGAGCTGTGCACAGAGTCTTAAATTTCACTCGCTCTTTGATAGGGAGCCAGTGCAGGCTCTTTAACAGGGGGGATGCTTTGGATCGTCTTGGTAGCCTGAAAATAAGACGTGCAGCATCATTCATGACGACCTGTAGCCTATTTGTTAGAGTTTTCGGCAGGCCGAGATAGAGGGCATTCCCGTAATCTATCCTCGAGATCACGGTGGCCGCTACGATTGAGCGCATCATGGATTGGGAGAGAACGGGGGCTAGCTTCCGTAGCTGTCGGATGATGTTAGTGCAGCTTCCCACCACAGAAGAGATCTGACTAACCATTGATAAATCGCAGTCCAGCTTGATCCCCAGGCTCTTTACATTCAGGCTAGAATTTGGAGCCGGACCTAACTCCGCAGGCCAATAGAGGTCACTCCATGGTGAGGTGGCAGATGGAATCACCAATACCTCGGTCTTATCTGGGTTAATTTTCAAAAGATTTTCCGTCATCCATTGAACAGTGTACCTCAAGATGTTCTGGGCTTGGAGTTGTGCGGCGCTGGTGTTATCGACACTCAGCAACAGCTGGGTGTCGTCCGCATAGTTGAATACTGTACAGCCCATGCACGCCAGGGAAGCAATCAGAGGTTGCAGGTAGAGATTAAATAGGAGTGGGGACAGGGCCGAGCCCTGAGGCACCCCACATTCTAAAGTCCCCACCTCAGAGATTTCATCCCCAAGTTGTATCCTTTGGGTCCTTCCCAAAAGGAAGGATTGCAACCATCTGAGGGCCAGGCCTTTGATCCCGAAGTCACTCAGTCTCTCCAGAAGCAGGGCATGGCTGACGGTATTGAACGCCGCTGAAAGGTCTAACAAAATCAGGGCGCTCGGTTTCTTACTGTCAGCCAAGCCTCTCAATTCATCCAGCACCGAGAGCATCTCGGTGCTGTGATGAGCTCGGAACCCTGCCTGTCGCTCATGAAGTAGGTGGTGAGACTCCAGGTACATGGACAGAGATTTTAATACATGTTGTTCCAGTATTTTTGAGAAAAATGGCAGCTGAGAGATAGGCCTGTAGTTCTTTAACACAGCGGGGTCTGCGCCTGGTTTCTTCAATAGGGGTCTTACACGTGCTTCCTTAAGTTCAGCTGGTATATATCCTGTCTCCAAGGATCTATTAAGGAGAGAGATGATACGTTCCTCCAATAAGGGGCGGGCTACCTGAAAGACCCTGGGAGGACACGGATCTGCTGGAGATCCAGATTTGATTCTGCCCATCAACTGCCCCAGACTCAGTGTGTCAATCTCTGGAAACAGTGCGATGGTACAGTCAACCGGCTTATGAGGGACCGTGGGCATAGCCATCCCATTTGCCATGCCCCTTTTTATCTCCTGGATAATGGTTCTCACTTTCTCCAAGAAGTATCCCTGAAAGGCATTGCAATTTATGGGAGACTGAGAGCTTTCAGATTTTTTACTCAGCTCCGACAAGATCTTAAAAGTCTCTTTCTGTACATTAACTGCCTTACTTAGGCGGGACTCATAATATTCAGCTTTAGCTAGAGCAATAGACTTTTGTATAGGTTAAGAGAGTTTCGGTAGAGGTTCCTAGCTGAGTCCTGTTTGGTTTTCCTCCATCCTCTTTCCAATGCTCTAAGTTTCCTTTTATGGTCCCTCAATGATGGCGTAAACCATGGAGCCCCTTTACCAGGTCCTCTTATTAGCTTCGTTCTTATAGGTGCTAACTGGTCAATAGCCTGAATCAAGCTCCGTGTTAAATCCGCGTATTCCTGGTCCAGACTACGACCTGGGCTCAGAGACCGGTCCATTGGCAGGAGCACCTTGGTCAGGGTTATCAAATCAACCTCTGCCCATTTACGGATTCTCCTAACTTCCGGTGGTAAGTTATTTATAGGGCCATTAATGTGTACCTCACAGGATACTAAATGATGGTCAGACCATATACATGGGGCAACATCTTTAAGGGCCACATTTGGATCAGTGGTCCACACAAGATCAAGAACATGACCTTTAATGTGTGTGGGAACCTCCACAAGTTGTTTGAAACTTAGAGCTGACATCATGGTGTCCAATTGGCGCGTAGGCAGGTCCCAATGGGGCTCATCCCAATGTAGGTTAAAATCTCCTGTTACTACGATTTTTGTATATCTGGTACGTAGGTCCGACATAATGGGACCAAAAGAATCATAGAACAGTGGGGTTGCATTGGGTGGGTGATAGACAGCTAGCACCACCCAGCATGAGTTATTCACAGTAACTTTTACCCCAAGCAAATCAGCTAGATCGACTGTCTCTGACAGCAGTCTTTCCACTAACAGAGCTTTTTTAAAAAGGACCGCTACCCCTCCCCCCCGTACATTTCCTGGGCGGTTATGCCATATAGCATCATAGCCGCTAGGAAGAGCGGCAATGATGTCCGGCATCGAATTATCGCCCATCCAAGTCTCTGATAGGGTCAATATATCTATCTCATTGTCCTGCAGTAAATTATAGACTTCCACGTGGTGGCAATGGAGCGAGCGGGTATTTAAGCTAGCTATTTTCAGTGAGTGCAACCCTGAGGGGGTCACATTATGGGGGAGAGATATCGCGTACTTCCTGAGTTTCAGCAGGGTTACATGATCCAAGCGTACCTCCCCTTTATCCAAATTACGCAACTCCTCCGAGGAGTAGGTGCGCCGCTGGCCAGAGATCCCTGCCCCCGGGCCCGTCCGTGCGCGGACGGGCACAGACGGGCTGGACTCTGGCGTGACTCCGGCGATGCTCCGGCGAGCCCGCCGCGCGTGCCCGCTGCGCGTCAGCATGGCTGCCTTAAGTACCGGTCTAGAGTCCTTGTGACGACTAGACCGCTCCAATCCTTAGCCCTCACACTAGATGTCCGCCGTTCTGGCGGTGTAGTGCAATTTCGAAGGGGAAAGGGATCCGCTCGAAACGCGGTGCTCTCACAGAATTATGTGCAGGTATGCGGCAGGTGAATGATAAATTTTAAAAACAAGGTACAATGTAAAAGAATCAATTCCAACTGAACAGACAAAACGGGGGTTTTAAAATATGCTGTAATGCTCCTTGTGAGCACGCTACGCTCTACAATCTAGCAGAGCTTCTCTGTGTTGCCAAGTAGCCAAAGGCAGTTTCCAAGAGCCAATAACAATGCAGGAGTTGATAGATGCAGTGGGCTCATTGGCTGTGGGAAAAGCTGCAGTGCCTGACAGACTCCCATTAGAAATATATAGGTTATTGTTAGCAGAAATCCAGGCAGATATGCTTGCGGTTTGTCGGGTGGCACAAAAAGGGTCTGCCCCGGTATCTTGGGACAAGGCAAGCATTATTGTGTTTTTAAAAAAGGAAAAACCACCTACACTTCCAGGGTCATTCAGACCCATATCCCTTATAAACTGCGATTGTAACATTTATGCAAAAATCTTAGCGACACAGCTCTCGCAGGTTATTAAAGCCCTGGTTTCAGTTCACCAGCACAGGTTCATTCCCGGTAGAGACACTGTCAACCATAGCAGCAGAGTAACAACATTGCTAAATATTGCCAATGCACGTAAGATGCCATGCGGGGTGATACTATTAGACGCGGGAAAGGTGTTTGACCGTGTCTCTTGGGAATTTTTATGGGCTACACTTGGGTGGCACGGGGTTGGTGCAGGGTTTATCCAGGCAATTAGGACAATGTACAGATCCCCAAAGGCACGAATATGTACATTAGAGCTAGAATCAAAGCCACTATCCATAGCAAGAGGCACCCGACACGGATGCCCTTGCTCCCCCTGCTATTTGCGATCTTATCAACCCGCTCCTAAACCTGTTAGAGCATAGATTAAATGAACAGCTATTAGGCCCCAGGTTGGAGTGGGTTGATATATTTGCTTATGCAGATGACATTGTAGTAGTGTCACCGAACCCTGCAATTACATTAGAGCAGACGGAACAGTTGGCAGCAACATTTGGGAGGAGTGCTGGCTATAAATTAAATTTAACCAAAACACAGGTAATCTGTACTGAGCAAACACAATTTAGGGACCAGAGAGTGCTAAAGGAGGCCGTACATCTAGGAATACGCCTGCATGCTTGTCTAGATACGATGGTAAAAATCAATTGGGAACCTCTGCTTAGTAAGATAAAAAGAGATCTGGATCGGATGGAAAATTTACATCTGTCTCTGTTGGGAAGATGTAATGTCCTTAAAATGAATGTGCTACCAAAAGTTCTCTATTTTTTTAGGGCAGTACCACTTGAAATTACTTGAAAATAAATGCAGAATTTACAATCTATCTGTAATAGTTTTCTATCGGCACAGGGCAAGCCGCGGCGAGCATTAAAATGTATGACCCTGCCACGGGATAGAGGGGGATGGGTTGTACCAAACTTTCAATTTTATTATTGGGCTTGTATATTGCAGCACATAGGAATACTATTGGTTGGAACTAATGGTGAAAACTTAGGGGATGTGCCTCACATATATCAATTGTTATTAGGTGCAAGGACAGAAAGAACCTTTTTTAAAATTTTAGAGCCAATTTACTATAAGGAGACCCGTTTCAAGGTGCTCCAGGCTGCTTATAAGGCCTGGCGCCAAATAAAGACAGCTAAATATTGGTAAAATAAACTACTACACTGATGCAGCAGTGCTACTTCCATCTATCTTCTTAGATAGTATCATGAATGGATGGAGAAGCAAAGGTATTACAACCTTGGGCCTGCTGGTAGACACCAACGGTGTTAAAACATATACTTCATTGATGATGAAGTATGATCTTCCAAAATCAGTTTTTTTCAAATATCTGCAGATCCGGGACTTTTTGTATAAAAGGAGGGACATCTTATATTTGGCCAAGAAAAGTAAGCTTCTAGAAATTGTGATGGCTCGGGGCAAAATTGATAATATATATCAGGCACTTATTGATCTACAAAAAGATGATATTGAGGCACAGAATGCTAAATGGAATACGAGAGTGTTGGCGGAAGGGAATATACTACAAGAGTCTATTTATTTAGCCGAAAAACTTTTAATATCCTCGAATTTGAAAACACAACAATATAAAACTATGTTTAATTTATACTATACACCGGCTATAATTGCATGCTGGGGCAGTGTAAACGAGGATAAATGCACTCGCTGTGGGGGGGAACAGGCAGATATAGTACACATGTTTGCTACATGTCCAAATCTAAAATCACTGACAGACAGGATCAGTTTTTAGATGTCCTTAAAACCATTGTCCAGGAGGCGTTTGATCATGGAACAATAAACGAAAAAGTAAAAAAGTTTTTGATTCGCATCAATCCAAAAAGTCCTACCCTATACATGACACCCAAGATTCATAAAGATCTGGTCAAGCCACCAATCCGTCCAATAGTTTCCACCAGAGGCAGCCTTCATGAAGGGGTTGGAAAATTTCTGGACCGCTATTTGCAACCAACAGTGATGAAAATTAGTACCTTTATTAAAGACACCTCTGAATTTTTTAACAAAATAAGCCAGATAACTGTAACTGACAATGAGAACATGCATGATTGATGTGCAATCTTTATACACCTCCATCCCACATCAACTTGGTATTGATGCAATTGAACAGGCATTGTTACACACTGATTATGATGAGGCAAATAAAATTTTCCTGATGGAGCTATTACAAAATACTTTGATGCACAGCTATTTTTAATGGAATGTTGAATGGTTCCTCCAGAAGACCGGAACATCTATGGGCAATTGTGCCGCCCCGTCTTACGCTAATATTTTTATGAGTCGCTTTGAAGAAAACCACATATTATCACTACCTTCTTGAAGAGCACACACTAAACTCTTTCTAAGGCTCATTGATGACATCTTCCTATTATGGAACGGGACATCTACAGAACTCAGTGATGAGTTGATCAAATTGAATCAGATACATGGGAGAATACAATTTACCCATGAGATCCAAGAGCAGACTGTTGTAAATAATGCCAGGTAGTCCAGGTACTTTCTTGATGCTCCTTTATTTAGGTAAGTTGATAGGTAAGATATATACAAGGGAAACCCCACCAGGAGTGGCCTCCTGCCACTCAGCCCACATTCAACTGCCAGACATCCACACAGAACATTCTAGCAGGCTCTTGCATCACACATTCTAAGCAGGGCAGCAGGGACAAGTATAACACATCTCCCTTCTTTGATTTGATGAACAAGAGAGATGAATAGAAATTGCGGAGAGTAAATGAGATAGCAAGTCACATCACGCAATTTCCACATAAATGTAAAACAATAAGATTAGCAATTTAACATCCTCACAAACCAATCACGCAAACTAATAAATAACATTCACACCACCTTCTCCCTTCCTTAAACAAACATTACTGACACAAAGAAACAACCAACACACTATCACGCCCACGCATCACATACTCAACCCAAAAACCAAACAAACCAACTGGCCAGGTCAGTAAGAGGCAAAAAGGTCCCAATTTACGGCGTAACAGTACAGTGGAAGTCCAAGTTCCCACAAAACTCCACAAAATAAAATATTTCAAAGTGGAACTCCTAGTTCTCACAAAACTCCACAAAATAAAATATTTCAAAGTGGAACTCCTAGTTCCCACAAAACTCCACAAAATAAAATATTTCAAAGTGGAACTCCTAGTTCCCACAAAACTCCACAAAATAAAATATTTCAAAGTGGAACTCCAAGTTCCCACAAAACTCCACAAAATTAGAATATTTCAAAGTGGAACTCCAAATTCCCACAGAACTCCTCAAAAATAAATTTTTTAAAGTGGAACTCCAAGTTCCCTCAAGCTGCATAAAACATTTGAAAGTGGAACCCCAAGTTCCCTCAAATTCCAATAAAACATTTAAAAGTGGAACTCTAAGTTCCCAGAAACTCAATAAAAACATGTATAAGGGTGGAACTCTAAGCTCCCAGAAACTCCATGTAAAATATTTGAAAACTGGAACTCACAGCTCCATTAACATCAAGTAAGTATTAAACTTATCACTACACAACCTAAAAGAAATAGAGCACTCTGGGACATTTTAGGCACATAGTTCCCATAACCTTGAAGAATGAGCCCATCCTAGGAACAAAATACAAGGCACTTAACAAAACACAGAGTACTTAGCTCCTTTCTCAACCCCACAAAAATACAGGGCACATAACTAAACACAGAGCACTTAGTTTCAATCGCAACCCCCACCGCCACTTTCACAGAACCATTTAAACAGAAGTAAATTGTACATATTGAAGTAAAAAGCAATTAATAAGCTCCGGTGAGCGATGTCTCACCCGAGGTCCTATAGCCATTAAAACTTCTTCACGAACTCGTAAAACACAAGAAATGTAGCCGTGGTAACGCTCCCAAACAAAGATAGTTCTGAAATGGAGGCACGTATTTTCCGCAGGACTGAGCGGCTCTCGGCACGTCACTGCTTCTAAACGTGCAAGTGTAGACCAAGGAGGCAGCACGTCACAAGGAGAGGTAGGTTGCTCGTGTTCCTCGAGCCCTTCTCCTTAGAAAGTGACAGTTACGCATTGCGCAGTTCGCCTGTAGTGTTTGAAATGGCAAATAAAATGTATATGTGGCGCATTTTCAGTAGCGCATTTACCGCCTTCAAACACGCATTTCCCATCGCGTGACATTTAAGCTGTTGTCACCTCATGCGCTTATATTAGCATTTCACTTTGAGTCGAAATAGACTCGATTAATTGTCTTTTCCCACCGAAGATAAACAAACCACGTTGCTGCTAAACATCAACTGTCAAAAACCCATTACCCTCCACCGAGGCTCGATTTTATGCCCCCGAATAATTCTCCGTGAATTAATCTTTCCTTTCAAACAGTGCTGCTGGTCTTAATCATTTTGCTTAACCTGAAAGTTCATGCAGAGTCAACAAAGACATTTCCCTTTGGCTCAAGGACGTGCAGTTGGTGTCAATTAATTGACTTCAGCATTAATTCACTTCAGTAATCACTATACAGTTAGTTTGTTTTAAAACGGAAACTTTTCTTGAGTGCAGGTCGTAGACCAAGTGCTTGACAGTTAACAGATGGCAATTTGATTTACAAACGCTTGAAACACACACGAGCTCACGATGAAAGAATTGGTAATTCTTTTGTTAAAACGCTGTAATTTAAAGGCGTTTTTCAAATGCCATGAAAGTTTATATCAAGGTGGCAATTTAGTTATTTGGCTTGATCTGGTACTATTGATTCTTGGGGCGACCGATCTCTTGGTCACTGGTGGGGTTTCCTAGCGCCAGTTGGCTAAACACATGTAAATATAGAAAGTCTTTTACCTTTTTAAAATTTTCTGTTTCTGTTTTGTACTGCCTGGGTCATCTCTTCACAAGTTCAACACTCCTTAATGCCTGTGGATTCTTCAGTTTTGAAAAGTTTCGGTTTCTGCACGCTGTTGGCTCTTCTGTCTCGCTAAAAATGTCGCCAAAAATGTTGTAAATAATGCCAGGTAGTCCAGGTACTTTCTTGATGCTCCTTTATTTAGGTAAGTTGATAGGTAAGATATATACAAGGGAAACCCCACCAGGAGTGGCCTCCTGCCACTCAGCCCACATTCAACTGCCAGACATCCACACAGAACATTCTAGCAGGCTCTTGCATCACACATTCTAAGCAGGGCAGCAGGGACAAGTATAACACAGACCACAACATTTCTGGATGTGCGAATCACTAAAAGCTTGTCAGGTTTTAAGACCGATTTGTTCAGAATAGCTACTGATAGAAATAACACCTTGCATTTTAATAGCTTTCATCAACCCTCATTGAAACGCCACTTACCTCACACTCAAATATTAAGAGTAAAGAGGATTGTGTCAGATCCTAGCAGTAGAGATGAACAGATGGAACATATGATGCAGCTGTTTAAAGGCTCGCAACTATCCAGATGAAGTACTTACATTAGTTCAACAGCGTTGTCAATTAACTACAAGACAAGAATTATTAACACCTCAAGCTAAACCCACACAAAATTGTATAACTGTGGTTTCTAAATTCTCTAAGATGAGCGGAGCTTACAAAAAAATCATCAAACGTCACTGGTCAATATAAAAACTAGAACAGGATTTAAACAACATATTTGATCATGAACTCATCTTCGCATGTACCCGTGGAAGAAATCTGGGTAAAATCATTCAACAACAAACGAGTCAAAACATCGCCACGGTTCATAAAGGTACAATCCGTTGCTGAAATTGCAATAATTGCAATACCGTATTGACAGGATCAAGTATCTTACATCCTATGAAAGGGTACAACAATAAATTAAAAGTGACTGCCACGTGCGATACCACTAATGTTGTATATCTATTGAAATGCCTGTGCGGCAAAGTGTACGTTGGTCAAACAGAAAGAAAAATCGAGGTGCGACTAAAAGAACACATAAGCAATATTAGAACCAGACAATTGAAATCTACAGTGGCAACTCATTTCACCGAAGCTAGGCATACCATCAGCCAGTTGAAATTTGTGTTTTTGAAATCATTGAAAAATGTGAGTGAAGAATTAACCACAATTACATTCGACAACGAGAAAACCATTGGATACGCATATTGAACTCTTTAAAGCCACATGAGATGAACGAGCCGATGGAATTCCAATGTTACCTATGACACAGACTATATACCTCCTTAGAGCTGTGACGCAACAGCTCCCTTAGCTGTTTTCGAATATTCTGTGAATGACTTCCTTTTTCTCCTGTGAATTATCCCCTTTTTTCTCCTGAGTTTTCTTTTTATCTCTCCCTCCTATGTTTATCCCTCTCTCCTGATGTTTTGTTTTGAGTTACCCTTTTAACTTGTATTTCACCCCTGCACTTTTCTATCAACTAATTTTTTCACCATTGTTCATTGCTTTAGGAACAGCTTATGTTTTCTGACAAGTTATAGACAGTATGTTAATTACTATGTTATCTTATTTGACACACTGCCGCATTTTCAAACAGCCGACTATTCTTTATATTGCAGCAGAAGTCTTTTGTTTATGTCATTGTTGCCTTTAGCCCTACATCGAAAACATGTCACGTGGTTTCTTTAAAAATTCACGTTCGCAATTTATCGCGAGAGCATTTGCCTGAACAACATTCACGCTGCGGGAAATTATCTTTCATACACCATTAAGCTTATATTTGGTTTTATATAACTGTTTACATGCGCACACTAAGGTTACTATGTTAATACGCTACATTTTTTACTTTGACGTCTCAACGGCTCATTACAAATATATCCGCGTTATGGCTACTAGTTATGATCTCGCATGAAAAACAAGGCAACTTTTACATTTATATCATGTTTGTACCCGTTTTAGAAGTTTTGATCGCAAAACCAGGCACTTTATTCGGTTCACTTCTTGTTTACACATACTAGTTCTGCTCCCGCATGTAAAACAGAGCACTCTCTATATTTTCATCACTGTCGTGCTCGTTTTAGAGGTTTTGGGTTTACTTGTATAAACACACTGGGGCTTATTTACAAGGCCCTTGCACCACTTTTGCGTCATTTTTAACATGGGGAAAGTGATGCAAAAGTGGCGCAAGGGGCTTGTAAATCTGCCCTACAGTCTTTATCGTTTGACTATCACTTCACGGGCACCAAACTAATACGACCTTTTTTGTTGTTTAACGTAACACTATTTAGTGTAGCAATGATTCCTATGGTTATGTTCCTGTATATTGAGTGGCGCAGTCTATGATTACTTACAGATATTCCCTTGAAGAAGGCACATGCTTGCCGAAATGCATTGGGATGATGGAAGTGTGAATCATCTTGAATGCTGGAAAAAGTAGTTCTTGATTATCAAAGGAATTGAATTCATGTTGTGAAGCAACAATATATGAATACCAGAAATATCACCACTTGAGTATTTTAGTAATTGAAATCGTCACTTTTTACCGTCATCAACCTCATTTGAGGATTCCACACCAGTGCCCTGGGGACATACCCCAATGTATATGGGGATGCAGCCAGAATTTATATACATCAGTCGGGTTCAGTGAGTGATTCTCAGGAGGCACAGTACAAACAATACAGCTTCATCAAATAAATTGGTTGTGCACGTACAGCTACCACAAAACTATCATCTCCAATACTCTAAATGTGGCAAATGGGAGATGTGGCATTGCGGGACAGCCTTCAATTTCTGGCATCTGTTAGGGCTGGACAGGCCTTTTATTCCACTGGGCATTTCGCTGGTGGACTGGTGGACTGGTGCCCTTGGAGGCCTGAAAGTCCATGGCTGCTCATGGTGTCTCTCTCACTTTCTTCAGCTCCCTGAGATTAATTACAGAAGGCACAGGAAGGCTTCAAGAAAGAGAGAGAGAGTGGGAAGATAGAGACAATGTGATTTTAGAGGCAGAAGACAGAGAAGAGAGAAGGCAAGTGAGAGAATGGATGGGTGGTTGTGTAAAGAGATGAAGAGAGCCTGGCCTAGATTTGAGTGGGAGTAGTTAAGAAATGTTCAACCCCTTCCCCAATGTAGTTTAGATTATAGTGGAAATAGTAAATCAAATGCATTTAATAACCTAAACCTTTCCCACTGTAGCATAGATTGGAGTAAAAAAAGTAAATCAAATTATTTTAATGTACAACACTTTCCCTAAAGTAATTAAACTTCAAGTAGAAATTGTAAATGGAACTCCTTTTGATGTTCAACGACCTCCCCAATGTAGCTTAGTTTGGAGTGGCATATTGAATGTAACCCATTTAATGTCCATCTCTTCCCCAAGTAGCAGAGATTTAGTTTTCAACACTCTCCCAAAGTATTTTAGATTGAATTCGAACTATTAAATGTAACCCATCTAATGTCCAACACCTTCCAAGATGTACTATACATTGGATCAGGAATATTATATGATATTTAGCAAATATGTGTAAGTTTGTAATTATTGGCTATTATGTAGTCTTGTATGGTTTTATAAATAATATATACACTTTGATTTGTTAACATAGATTTTAATACATATTTATGATACTTTTTACACATAGTTTTAAATTGATTATTTTTACTGATAGTAAAAGTGTGCTTTTTATGTACATTTTGACTTATTTTCAATTAGTGTACATTTTTCTTTATTTACAATTAATTTTTCACATAGCATTTTATATATACATTTAATATTGTTATATGTAGTTTTTCACATATTTTTCAAATACTTAAGTTAACAAATGCATTTGAATTTTTTAATGAAGATTCAAAACACATTTTTTAGGAATATGTATGTTAAATACATAGCATTAGTCAATATTTATAACATATTTTTCAGTGCTTTTTAATAAATATGTTTGAACAATTTTGTACCTGTTGTATATAGTTTGTAACACAAGTTAATATTTTTAAATATTTATTTGTTACAAATATGTAATAGTTTTGACATTAAAGGCCCATGTACGAAGAGAAATAGAAAGCCTCAGACCGCGGTTTCAATTTCGACCGCCGCATTACAATGCAGGCGGTCAAACTGAAACCCAATGGTCATTCCGTCTGGATTAGGACAAGCTTAAGAAGCCCATCGGCCAGTCAGGTGGCGTTGGGATTACAATGTTGGTTCCGACAGGCTTTAAATGTTGGGCTTTCTGACATGGAAAGCCTGTCAGAAAGCGCCATTTGGGGCCCTTAGCAGAACCCCTTAACCCTGCAGCCTCCGATTAGGGGCAATTATGGTGCTCCCCTTTGAATACCTGCACCGTGTGGCATACATCATTTTTAAATTCAGGGTCTTTTGCAGTTGCCCTGTAGTGTAGTCAGGAACCTTTGGTAGTACATTTTTTTAATGGTTCCTCAGGGGCATTGAGAACTACTGCTTGCTTCTCTAAAGTCTTGCAAAACATTTCTCACTTCTATATCTGTCACATTTCTGGGGTGAATATGCTCTCTAACACTAATTATTACTTCTAGGAATAGCCCTCCAATAACAAGCATTAGTATAATATTTTGTACATTTCTAAGGACTATTTTCTGTGCTTGTATTCTCCTGACTGTAAGTTACACTTTCTGCCATTATATCTGCAAATATTAGAGTTCTACATTTATTGAGTGATAGTAAATTTGTATTTTCAATTAAGTGTTATATTGAACATGCAATGTTTTACGTTTTATACTTACATGTTTGCTGTTGTCATAATGTGTAGACTTCTTTCTTCAGGTGATTTAACGGTTGGACATAGAATGTTTGTTTAAATTAAATGTTTTAAAATGTATTGTTTAGTCTTAGGGCTACATTTTGGTAAGCTTTATTTTTAATGGATTTTTAGTTGTTTAATTTAGTGTTAAATCAGTATGTTTATATGACCTGCTTTCTGAAGTGGCTTGTACCTTTTTTGAAGGGTAGGGCTTTGTTTTCTCTTTTTGGAATCAAGCAGTGTATCACGTTTGTGTATATTTGGATTGTTTGCTGCAAAGTTTTTGTGTTCTTTTTATAGTGTCAATTTAATTAGTATGGTGTTTGAACTGATGGACCTGCTGCTGCATAAGTATCAGTTCTATGGTATCCAAAGGCGAAAGGATTCTAGTAGGCTATAAGTCTGGTACATTTTGCAAGACAGAAGAAAGACAATGTCAACAGTTTAAATGATAGATGTTATTGAAGTTTTAAAATACACAGTTATAATAAAAAAAATTGTAAAGGAATAGTTTAGGTTAGAAAAACGATTTCTTTGAAAATGGTGTGAGCTGCATACAATAACATCCCTCAGGTTAAACTCCTAACAGAGTAAAACTTAGCAAATATTGATCCAAGTAGTCTAGCAGATCAGTGCCCTCATTTACAGGCATTTAATGTAGGGCAGCACAGCATGTCACTTTGCTGTGCGACCCTACACCAAAGTGAAAGGGCAGGAATGCATCGTATTTATCCAATACGGTGCATTCCTGTCCTTTCTCCCTGGGCTGGTGCAGCTTTGGCATTCTAGCGCCAAAGCAGACACCCTTGCAACATGGTGCAAGGGTGCCTGTGTCATTAGCAGAATTGTTTTTGTGCAGGAAGGAGTACCTTCTTGCACAAAAACAATCCTGAAAGGCATTTTCCTGAGAATGCAGCACACACAAAAAGAGGAAAAATTAAGAGAAATAAAGATATTTCTCCTTGTTACTCCTCACCTTGGGAGGCATGAGATTTTGGCCATCCCAGGTTTTGTAAATCTGAGGAAGCATTCAAATCATTGGGTGTTGCATGGGAACACCTAATACAATGTCCATGGAATGCATCCCAAGTGCAGGGTAAAGGCAATGCAGCGATTTGCACTGCCTTGCCTTACTCCAATTCTATGAGGCCATTCAAAGCCACACAAAGTATGGGGCCTCATAGATATGATTTCAAGGCTTGCCCTAACGGAGCATCACAAAAAGTGTCGCTTCAGAATCGTAGGGGCTCATAAACATGCCCCCAGGTTTTCTAGTGAAAGACTATGAGGGCACAAATATGGGGGCATTATTATTCCTCCAGGCAGGCAGAAGATCTACCATGACAGTTTAGGGTTGAGGGTAAGTATGGTATTAAGAGACACTACTTTAAACAGTAACTGAAGTGATGGTGATCATACTGCTTTCAAAAAACTATTTATGACTTGATGATGATTTTAGGTGCAATTTGAGGATTTTGTCTAGTAAAATACAACAAGAAAAAGGTCTCTATAGGTAGTCAGAAAATCTATGCAAGTAGTAGAATGAATATTAATGGTGCACAGAGTTATATCTTGGAAAAGATGATACTGAATAAACTAGATTTAATCTTTTTACAGGATATCTACATGGTCCATCTGGAGTCATAAAGATATCACTGACCCTCTAGATTGGTAAATAAATGTGAGGACCCTACAAGGTAAGAAGTTTAGAACATGAATGTATGCTTTATCAGGTTTGAGTACAAATAAGGAGAAGCAGAGGTTCCTGAGTGCTTGACTCTTGACAACACAGGTCTCTGCTCTTGATCCAAGCCCTGTACTCCGGTAGTTTCAAAGTGCTTCCTGATTGTGCGCTCTCTTTTTGTGCTTCTGCGCACTTTCTCAGTTTTAACTTTTAATGCACAGTTCTAAAATGGCTGTGCGTGATCTTGGCAGGGTAGTTTAAAAAGAACAAAATGTCTACTGCGGCATCATAATGCTTTCATCTTGAGGCATTGTGACACATGCACCACGGTGCACTGGTGTCCATTTTGTCACTATCTAACACCAATGCAAAAAGCATTGATCAAACAAATATTTCAACTTTTTACTGCTGAGATCTATTGTCATTGACAGTTCTTTCCTATTAAAGGACTGATGAATAGATACTAAGCATTAGATGAACTGTATCATAAATTTACCCATGCCTGAGGTGTCATGTAGTAGGCATAACCTTGATTCCTTATGGATTGAGCCAATAATCACTTTTTCTAAAGAATTTAATATATGGTGTTTATTGTCATTGTAAATGTAGCAGCCCCTTAACACAAGTAAAATGTTATCATCCTGATGTCCAGCATTGTGCACTGGTGGCATGTCTAGCTTTGTGAATTGTGTATAGTATCCTAAGGCAAATGTGTGGGAGTTAAAAATGCCCTAAGTCAAGTGTACATGTTTTGCTATATGGGAACTGTTAGATTTGGAGGTCTCTAGTTGGCATAGGTAGGTACCTGTGACAAATAGGGACCCTTGTGTCTAGTCAGGGCAAGGAGTACACTCCTAAAATAACCCCTGCTCACCCCCTTGGTAGCTTGGCACGAGCAGACAGGCTTATCTCAGAGGCAGTGTGTAAAGCATTTGTGAACTCATACAATAACCCAACGACAACACTACAGATGGACACCATACAAGTTGTATATTAAAAAATAAGTATTCTTTATATAGATTTAACAGCATCTGCTGCAACGTCAATCCTCTTCTCTGGTGATGCGAGATGCTTGACACGATGCGAGCTGCGACAGGCACTGCGACACGCTTCCCAGTGATGCAGTGGCATCTGCTGCGACGTCGATCCTCTCCCCTGGCGATGTGAGGTGATTCCACAACGATGCGAGCCATGACAGGCCCTGCAACACTCCTCCCGGTGATGCGGCGGCATCTGCTGCGGTGCCGATCCTCTCCTTCGGTGATGCGAGGCGCTTCGAGTTGTGAAGCGGCAGCGGGAGTTCGGCGACATGCTTCTTGATCTTGAGTCGCACTTCCAGCTCCTTGCGAAACGCAAGATCTAAAAAAAGTCCAGCACAATTGCAGGCACTTCAAAAGAACTCTTGGGGAGCTAGTTGGTGAAGTCTGTGGTCCCTGAGACTTCAGCAGGAGGCAAGCTCTGTTGTCAAGCCCTTAGAGATCCTAACCCAAGTTGATGAAAGTACACACAAAGTTCCTCTCTCCTTTCTTTGGCAGTCAGGCAACCACTGCAGGCCAATCCCCCAAGCAGAACTGCAGCTTAGGGATAGTCTCTCCTCAGTCTCTCTGGTTCCACTTCTCCCCAAAGGTTTCTTATTGTTGTCCCAAAAGTTATCTAATTCTCTGGGGTTTGGGACCCATCTTTTATACCCAGTTTCTCTTTGTTCTCTGAAGGCAGAGAGGCCTTTGCCTAGTCCAAACCAGTTCTGGCCAGTCCTGGAGCACTCTGTTGACATGACTCCTTCTTTCCTTTCACAGTGCAGGGCAGAGACATCAGACACACCACAGGAGGTGGAGCCAGCATTGTGGAGCGAAGGCACAGTCCTATTCAGGTCCCAGGTGCAACTCCTCCCTCTTATCTAGATGCAGATCTCTCTATTCACCACTGGGCTGACTCACCCTGTCTCCTGGAATCCCCCAGCCCCTGTAACTCAAACTCCAGACAAGGAATACACAACCTAACAAGAAAATACCTACTTTCTAAAAGTGGTATTTTCAAACACAGAATGTTACAACCAACTTCACTAAAAGATGTATTTTATCATTCTAAGTTCAGGCGTACTAAACTCGAATTTCTACCTTGTTCCCTGAGTCAGTTAGGATTATAAGATGTAATAATCTAACTGTCCATTCTGGCCTATGGGGAAAAAGCAGCCTTGCAATAGTGAAATACAAAAATTGTTGTAATTCACTATTAGCACATGCCACACACATCAGGGCTTGTCCTACCTTATACTTACAATGCACCCTGCCCTTGGGCCTACCATAGGGGTGTCTGATATGAAGAAAAGGGAAGGTTTAGGGACTGGCAAGTGGATGCACGTGCTCAGTCAACATAGCAGTACCAGACTGCACACAGGATCTGCAATGGCAGACCTTAGACACACTTTTACAGGCTGCTTTTGTGGGTGGCACAACCAGTGTTGCAAGCCCACCAGAAGCATTTACAAGCCCTGGCACTCCTGGTGCACTGTATTAGGGTCTGACAAGTAAACTAAACCAGCCAATCATGGAATCACTAATCCATGCATCAATTTACAATTAGGAGAGAATATGCACCTTAGCACTGATCAGCAGTGGTAAAGTGCCCAGAGTCATAAAACCAACAAAAACAGGTCAGACAAAATACAGGAGGAAGGCACAAAGTTCAGGGATGACCCTGCAAAAAAGGCCAAGTCCAACAGGAACTGATTCCTAACTTCAGTGGAATTCATATAAATTCAATGAAGTACTTACAAATATCATATGACATCATACTCCCTCATATGGATTAACCACTAAACAGGCAAGCTGCCTGAATGTGTACAGCAACAATTGTCATTTTCACAGGTGACTTTATTTTTTCACAGAGACATTTCATGATGGTGAAACATCTTCTTCTACACCTCTCTTCCATTTCCCAAACTGAAAACCACATATACATCGGAACCCAGATTTGCAATTAGTGGAGTTGATGCATTATGTGAAAGGGAGAGATAAAAATGTGCAAAGAAATAGTGCAGTTCTGTTTTCTCTATGTCCTGGAGCACTTCGGGCTGCCTGGAGCCAATGCAGTTGTCACAAAGTGTACCTGAATTCCTTGAATTTCCGTAGAAGCAGATGGCATGAAGGAGAGGTTCCCAGCAGAATATTTCCCAACTCCCCCACTCCCCTGGACCCAGATTTCTCTAAGCCCAGAAAAGTAAGGGAAAGGGGAAGTGGAATGAAAAAGAGAGACTGCCCCACGGGTGTCACCAAGACTCTTCAGTATTTCTGGTCTGGTCTCACCTACAAGATTGAGCACAACATTAATACAGTTCCAAATAATACTGTGGCACAGAACTAATTCCTCCCAACTAGAATCCTACCTGTGTACTGTGTGGATTTAGCTGCTCTCTGTAAATAGTGTCCAAGGAGAATGAGTGCGCTGCTTGACCCTGACTTGATAAGCCTTGAAAGATGACCATGAAATTTCGATGATATTAAAGATGGTATTAAAGATGGTATACATTGGTAATAATAATATGCATATCATATAGTACCCCTATATACTTGTAGACCTGAAGCCTGGGGAAGAGCTCTGATTGCGGACTCACTCTTTGGCAGGAAATCTTAGTGCAGTGAATACACCATCCTATGACTTGTAAGGTTCAG
Organism: Lissotriton helveticus; assembly: GCF_964261635.1. NCBI lineage: Eukaryota > Metazoa > Chordata > Amphibia > Caudata > Salamandridae > Lissotriton > Lissotriton helveticus. The sequence goes on along the minus strand of NC_136059.1, from coordinate 708,952,282 downwards.
TAAGTTCATGGAAAGTGTTTCTGAAGTCGGTAACTCAGGACTCTGTAATGTTCCAGACAATGTCTCTCTCAGTTCTTGAGAATGTACTGAACAGAGGGAATGGAATCTGGAAGATACCCAAATAAGTAAAACAAACTCGCTCTCAAATAATACAGAATACTCCTACCAGTGGTCTTCGGAATTACAGGAACTCAGTCATGTAGGAAACCATCCTACCGAAACAAGAATTTTCTTCCTCCAACTCAAAGTACAGAACTGGAAATGATGATAGGACGGCTGCCGAGGAACTTTCAGGGAGCCGCTACTAGTTCACTTGCGGAGAAAAGCGGGAACTCTGAATCACAGAACTTGACCTCAAAGAAGAGGGAAAACCTCTTCTTGAACCGAGGTGCTCAGGAAACAAATGGGGGTTGAAATAACCCTGTCAGAAGCGCGGGCTTATAGGCACGCCAGAGAAGCGCGACCAGCCGCCGGAAAAACAACAGTTGAAGTGCGCAGAGATAAATTCTCGCGCACACAAAATGGCGGTTTGTCGCTAACTGCTAGAGCGCTGACTGACTGCGCTAAAAGGCACAACCAGGAACCAACTATTCTAATAGGACCACGATTTGGCCAGACGCTGCCGCCAACTCCAGAGGGCTAAAACGGTGGGAGCAGCAGGTCTAACCAACCCCTTGCAGACCAAGGAGATAGATTTAGAACGAGGTCTGACAGTACCCCCGCCCAAAGACCCCTCCCTGGGTTTCTGTGGATAAGCCTTGTGAAATTCGGCAACCAGCTTGGAGGCATGGACATTAGAACTGGGTTCCCAAGATCGCTCTTCTGGGCCAAAACCTTTCCAATCCACTAAATAGAAAAGACTGCCTCTTCTCTTCTTAGAGTCCAGGATTCTTTTCACCTCAAATTCTTCAGCCGAATGAACTTGCACAGGAACGGGGGGCGAGTTTGTCTCAACATTGGGGGGCTCTGTTTGATTAAGGAGACATGAAATGTGGGGTGAATTTTCATAGACTTAGGTAAAGTGACCCTGACACAGACTGGATTGATCATACGCTCAACTGGGAATGGACCTACAAACCTAGGTTGAAACTTCCTATTTCCAACTAATCTCATATGTCGGGTAGAAATCCAAACCAAATCCCCAGCCTTATATTTTGGACTCTCTCTCCTTCGTTTGTCTGCTTGTTTCTTATATCCAAGTTTTGCTTTGGAAAGATTCTGAGAAGCCAACCGAAATGTCTTCTGTAGGTTCTGAATCACTTCCTCAGCGGCTGGGACCTCTACCTCCTCCCTACCCAGGATCATATTTGGATGTCGACCAGAATTCAAGAAGAATGGGGAGAAACCTGTAGCGGAATGAACAGAATTATTATAGGCAAACTCCGCAGTGCTCAACAAATCAGGCCACTCTCCCTCCTGATCCATTAAGTACAAGCGAAGATACTGTTCCAAATCCTGATTCACTCTTTCTGTCTGGCCATCAGTCTCGGGGTGGAAACTGGTAGACAGACGGGAATCTACTCCCAACCCTTTCAAAAATGACCTCCAGAATCGGGAAATAAATTGTGGTCCCCTGTCCGAAATCACTACCTTTGGGACTCCATGTAGCCTAACTATGTGTTGGACAAACAAAGAGGCCAATTGTGGAGCAGTGGGTAAGGCCTTCAAGGGAATAAAATGACTCATCTTGGTGAATTGGTCTACCACTACCCAAATGACTGAGTACCCCTGGCTGGAAGGTAATTCCACAATAAAATCCATTAGGATGGTATGCCAAGGAGATGGGGCTGTAGGTAAGGGTAGAAGCAACCCCTGAGGGGACTGTCTAGAACTTTTTCCCTTAACACATGGCTCACAAGTGGCTACGTACTGTCTCACCTGAGTGTCCATCCCTGGCCAAAAAAAAATCCTCTTTACTAGTTCCAAAGTCTTGTCTGCTCCCTTATGTCCAGCTAGGGGATGATCATGGAGCCGTTGAATGACTTCCTTTTGCAGGGTTTCACTTGGAACAAACATTTTTCCTTGCACGAATGGCGTCCCATCTCGTACCTCCCGATCCTGACCTTCCATGATCCAATTAGAAAATTCCTCTTTGCAGAACTCTTCTCTGATCAAATCTCCAATTTCCACAATGGCCACCACTCTATCTTGAGGAATGATGTAACCCTCCGTGGTCTTTTCCGCCTCTCCTTCCGTGCTGAGACGAGAAAGAGCATCAGCTTTTCCGTTAGCAGATCCAGGTTTATAAGTCAACACAAAGTCAAAATCTGCAAAGAAAAGCGACCAACGTAACTGACGGGGTGTAAGGGTTCGTGCCGATTTCAAAAATTGCAGATTTCGATGATCCGTAAAAACTGTCACCACGTGCCTTGCTCCCAATAGATAATGTCTCCAGACCTGAAACGCATCCTTCACGGCCAACAACTCCTTGTCAGCAATTGAGTAATTTATTTCTGCGGAAGATAATTTTCTTGAGTGATAGGCCACTGGATGCAGCTGACCTGTCTGTTTATGGCGCTGAGACAAAATCCCCCCAATGGCCAGATTGGAAGCATCGGCTTCAATGAAAAAAGGTTCCTTCATATCGGGATGCTGCAAAATTGGTGCGGAGACAAAGGCTGATTTTAAGGACTGAAAAGCTTCTTCCGAGTCCTCATTCCAATCAAAACGGGCATTTTTCTTTAACAATTTAGTAATGGGACTAACCTTTTCGGAAAAATTTTGAATAAACCGTCGATAAAAATTAGCAAATCCCAAAAAACTCTGGATTTCCTTTACAGACTTTGGAGCTGGCCAGGAACGAATTGCTTGTAGCTTAGAATCATCCATGTATACGCCTTCTGGAGAAAGAATAAACCCCAAAAATTCCACCTTGGTGGAATGAAAAACGCATTTTTCCAATTTCACAAATAGATGGTGTTCCAGTAGTCGTTCCAAAATTGCTCAAACATGACCCACATGATCTTCTTGATTGTCAGAGAAAATGAGGATGTCATCAATGTATACCACTGCGAAACGATCCAAAAACTCTCGCAGGATATCATTTACAAAATGTTGGAAGGCTGCGGGGGCATTGCATAAACCAAATGGCATTACTTGGTATTCGAATAACCCCAACCGAGTTCGGAAGGCCGTCTTCCATTCCTCTCCTTCGGCCATACGAACTAAGTGGTAAGCCCCCCTCAAATCCAACTTGGTGTAGATGCGAGCATCCTTCACTTGATCTAAAAGTTCTGAGATGAGGGGCAATGGATAACGGTTCTTCTTAGTAACCAAATTCAAGGCTCTATAATCTATGCAAGTCCTCAGAGAGCCATCCTTCTTTGGAATGAAGAAGAGTGGAGAAGACACTGGTGACTGAGATGGTCGAATGAAACCACATGCCAAATTTTGCTCAATGTACTCTTTCAAATGGAGGTTTTCTGGTTCAGATAAAGCATAGATCCGACTACATGGTAAAGAGGCTCCAGGCTCCAACTCGATCCGACAGTCGTATTCTCTATGGGGTGGCAATTTATTCGCCTCCTTTTCATTGAACACCTCTCTTAAGTCTTGGTATTCGGTGGGAATCTCAGGTATCTCCACTGCACAAATCATTTGAGCATGATCAACGAATCCCAATGGCATGGAAGTCTGAATCTTTTCAGATAGTGAATGAAAACAATGCTCTGAGCAAAAAAGGGAATTCATTTCCACCGTTCGACTCGCCCAATCAATGTGAGGATTGTGCTCGGTGAGCCACGGTAATCCCAAAATCATCTGAAACTGTGGAGCGTCAATTAAGTTGAAATGAACATAACTTCGATGCTCTCCCGGTCCCAAAACTGTGATCTTCTCAGTGTCAAAAACGATAGGTCCAGAAGATAGATTAGTTCCATCGACTGCCCGCACCGGTTCAGGGCGGGGTTTTTTCTCGAATTGGATTCCCAAAGATTTCGCAAAACGGATATCACAGAAGTTTCCGGTTGCCCCAGAGTCTAGCATAATTGCGACATCATCCTCCGAAGAATTCCCAAATTGGATCCTACAAGACAAAATCAAGTGCGGTGCCGCTGACTGCAGTGTGTTTGCTAAAGATTGAGATTTGGGAGTTGTCTCTTGCGAACCTCCCACCAGAGCAACTCCATCTACTGGTGGGATTTGTCTTTTACCCATTGCTTAGACTTTGATCTTTTTGGACATTCCCTAACAAAATGACCAGACTGACCGCAATACATGCAGAGTTTTCCTATTCGACGTTTCTCTCTTTCCTCCATCGTGAGAGGGCCCCTCACCGTTCCAATTTGCATGGGCTCTTCTCCAGGGTTGCCTTCACCAATCTTGACAGGTTCTGCACGCACCCGATCCAGACGAGGAGGAAATGGTTTGAAATCCTTGCGCTTCTCACTCCGCCGCTCCGATTGCCTTTGGTCTATCTGAAGCACTAAATCTATGAGTTCAGAAACATCCGTAGGTCTCTTGGGAATTTGAGCAAGACCTTCCTTAAGCTCATCCTTAAGTCCTCTGTAGAAGATTGCTGCCCTTTTTTCTGCTGGCCAATTAGTCTCTAAAATTAATTTATTAAACTGCGCCAGATAAGCCACCAATTCTTTATTCCCCTGTTTCAAATCTAAGAGTTCATTGTCGGTGGTCTGGGAAATGGCACTTCAATCTGTCACAAAGTGTACCTGAATTCCTTGAATTTCCGTAGAAGCAGATGGCATGAAGGAGAGGTTCCCAGCAGAATATTTCCCAACTCCCCCACTCCCCTAGGCCCAGATTTCTCTAAGCCCAGAAAAGTAAGGGAAAGGGGAAGTGGAATGAAAAAGAGAGACTGCCACACGGGTGTCACCAAGACTCTTCAGTATTTCTGGTCTGGTCTCACCTACAAGATTGAGCACAACATTAATACAGTTCCAAATAATACTGTGGCACAGAACTAATTCCTCCCAACTAGAATCCTACCTGTGTACTGTGTGGATTTAGCTGCTCTCTGTAAATAGTGTCCAAGGAGAATGAGTGCGCTGCTTGACCCTGACTTGATAAGCCTTGAAAGATGACCATGAAATTTCGATGATATTAAAGATGGTATTAAAGATGGTATACATTGGTAATAATAATATGCATATCATATAGTACCCCTATATACTTGTAGACCTGAAGCCTGGGGAAGAGCTCTGCTTGTGGACTCACTCTTTGGCAGGAAATCTTAGTGCAGTGAATACACCATCCTATGACTTGTAAGGTTCAGTAAGTTCATGGAAAGTGTTTCTGAAGTCGGTAACTCAGGACTCTGTAATGTTCCAGACAATGTCTCTCTCAGTTCTTGAGAATGTACTGAACAGAGGGAATGGAATCTGGAAGATACCCAAATAAGTAAAACGAACTCGCTCTCAAATAATACAGAATACTCCTACCAGTGGTCTTCGGAATTACAGGAACTCAGTCATGTAGGAAACCATCCTACCGAATACCTTTAGACCTCTGGGCACTGGAAACAAGAATTTTCTTCCTCCAACTCAAAGTACAGAACTGGAAATGATGATAGGACGGCTGCCGAGGAACTTTCAGGGAGCCGCTACTAGTTCACTTGCGGAGAAAAGCGGGAACTCTGAATCACAGAACTTGACCTCAAAGAAGAGGGAAAACCTCTTCTTGAACCGAGGTGCTCAGGAAACAAATGGGGGTTGAAATAACCCCGTCAGAAGCGCGGGCTTATAGGCACGCCAGAGAAGCGCGACCAGCCGCCGGAAAAACAACAGTTGAAGTGCGCAGAGATAAATTCTCGCGCACACAAAATGGCGGTTTGTCGCTAACTGCTAGAGCGCTGACTGACTGCGCTAAAAGGCACAACCAGGAACCAACTATTCTAATAGGACCACGATTTGGCCAGACGCTGCCGCCAACTCCAGAGGGCTACAACGGTGGGAGCAGCAGGTCTAACCAACCCCTTGCAGACCAAGGAGATAGATTTAGAACGAGGTCTGACAGTAGTGACCCTTAAACCATAGTTCTAGGGTGGGTGTGTTATGGTCAGGATAGCTTATGTGCAGACAGGGGTACCTTTAGCTTTCAGCACATAAGCTATGCTTTAAGGCTATTTCCTATTTGATTATGTACTGCACAGTGCAGCACCCACGTGAAGAGAAAATAACAAGGAGAAATAAAGATATTTCCCCTCATTACACCAGCCTCAGGCAAGTGCACCAATTTGGCACTATGTTGAAGGATGGGGGCGGGGTCTGATGTGACATGTCTGCAAACACACCCTGTGGCGTGTTTTAAGTTGGAGAATTAATTTCTCTTCAAACCTGAGGGTCCCTGTGGCCAACTAGCCCACCAGGTACCTCCAGTATGCACTAGAGAGCTGCGTTGCAGAGAGGTCTTCAGAGGCCACGCCCCTTTTTACAACCCCCTGCAATGCAGCTCTGTGGTGCTTACTGGAGGTACCTGGTGGGCTAGTTGGCCCCCAGGGACTCTCAGGATTGAAAAGGAATTAATTCCCCAACTTAAACCAAAGCAGTTTGCTATGGCAGGGCGGGAGCTGCGAGGCTCCCACCCTGCCACAGCAAACAGCAGTGTCCTAGAGTGGGCATCCCGGGACACTGCAGTAGATGGCCCTGGGGTGTGGGTGGTCCCCAGGGCCATTACAGGCTACAGGAGGGGGGCCGCGCGGCCCCCCTCCCAACATTACCAAGCCCCGGGGAGGTGGCCATCATGGACTCCCCAATTTTATAATTTAGAGCCCCGGGGAGGTGGCGGTCCCCGGGGCTGAGGGGGCCCCTCTGGGCCCCCCATTACATTAAAAATATTGCCCCCGGGACTTGGCCCACCCAGGGGCTAATTAATAACGAAGCGCGGGAGCATGTGCTTTGTTTTCTTTTTTTCGTGGCCAGATCCGTGGATCTGTTGTGCATTTTGCCATTTTTTAAAAAAATAATATTTTTTGGGCCCTGGTGGTCCTTGTGGGACCCCCTAAGTAGGCCTAGAGGGTCAGGGTGTTTCTATCCTGCCCCCCCCTTTTTTTGGGGCGTTAGCTTTTCTGATTTCTCGGTTCTACCGAGGCACAAGATGGCTACCAACACTTCCTGATTTGGAGTGTTGATAGCCAATTAGCACGAAGCTCGTGATCGGGAGGGTGCGCGGATCCTGCGCGCCTCTATATATCGAAACTTTTTAAATTTTGATTATCTCAGCAACTACCAAACGGATTTACACCATTTAACAAAAATGGATTTTTCTGAACCAAGGGCTACCTTTTTGTCAAATTTGGTGTCATTCCGTTCAGCAGTTCGGGCTGTAGCCGTGTCTAAAGTTTCCTATGGAAAATTGCATGGGGAAAACACGTTTTGGGACCCCCTTTGTTTCTTGGCCCCCGCTTGATGAATCACCCCAAAACTTTCAAGATAGGAGCGGACCGGAGCGGGCCACGAGTTTTGGAAAATTTGCGAAGATTCGTCATTCGGCGCCAAAGTTATTGGGAATAGAATGTTGCGATTTTCCTATGGATAATAGGTCCTAACTATAACTATCTACTGGTGACCGCCAGTAGATTATATATATATATATATATATATATATATATATATATATATATATATATATATATATATATATATATATATATATATATATATATATATATATATATATATATATATTCACTGAAAAAACCATAGGTTTCAGGAGTTATATAGTTAGGAATTCGTTTTTAAAAAACCTTTGAAATTCACTCAAAAAACTATAAGTTTTAGTGGTGTTATAGTTAGCTGGACATTTTACTCATACAAAACCAATGAAATTGCTCCTATATAGTTAGTTGTACTAACTATATTTCGCGCACCCGCAATCCACTGCTGATGATGTCACATATTAGATCATTCAGGACATGGTCAGTGACATCACTGATGACATCTCAAATGACATCAATGATGACATCACTGATGACATCATCCATGTGACAATCACATACACCTTTTCATACACTATTACAATTTTTCATCACTGTTTGTAAAATACAGAGTATCATATTTAAATCCATTGTCACAGCAATACAAGTATCTAAAAATCCACTCAGTGATTCATAGATGTATACACACATCTAATCACTTACCTATGGATTCACTCATACATGCTGTCAATGAACTATAGAACACTATCAAAAATACTTATACATCTATATCGACATTAAACAACAGCACGCATCCTATTCACATATGAAGTCATCCTACTCACTTATGCAAACAATGGATCATACTTACATATTTACTTAGCAAAAAACTTATACAAACACCACTTCTTCTATTCATTTAGATAGTAAGTCATACTTAGTGAATTATAAAATCATTATTACAAGTATACAGTTATCCATACAGTAACTCACACAATCATTGTGTCTTATGTATACTTATTTATATACAACAACTGACACATACACTGCCTTTTATTTTTCTAGTTTGTTGGACCTGTACCTTTGAGAAATATATTTGCTCATCACCACACCCATAAAGAGATTCCCTCACCCAAACTGTTAGAACATGTAGTTTTAACTTCATATATCTACTATATATATATATATATATATATATATCAAGCAAAAAGGAGCAGTTAAACAGACACACCACTAGGAGTCAGAAGGGCAAGGCGAGGTAAAGGTCTCACTGAAGCAAGCAGAAGCGAGATGTCTGTTAGGGGGGAAAATATTGGATGTGCGGTATTCAGCAAAACTCTGTTTTCTTGTTTGACAGACCAGTCACTGTAATTTAATATACCATGAATTTATATAAAAACAGTCATCTTTATATCACAGTACTAACTGATGATGGAATCAGTGATGCAGGATTACCTTCATCTGCCAGTTCCTCCAGAACTGCCAATGTTTCGATATCACCTGCCGTGAGGTTATCACTTCTGTTCAGATCATTTGAGATTGGGCTTGGAGTGGTCCGCTCTCTACCTTTAAAGAATTTTAGTAGTTTCATTTTCCTAGCAAACTTGAACAGATCGATTTTTGTTTGTGTATATTCAAATACTTTTGTTGGGCAGAAGCTTAGTCCCAGTTGTAACACCTCTTCTTCCGCCTGACTCAATTTCCTTGGTTTTAGGTTTACAACTGTTAGGACTTCTGCATTTACCTCTTGCTTCATTGTTTCTTGCTCCGAGTCACTCTTGGCGAGGCGCTGTTGTCGCTTGCTCCACCCGCCTCTCCTCGTCCGGCATTTGCTTTCTTTAATCTTTGTTGCGGTTTCTCCGGTGGCTTGCCTCTCCCTCCCTTTGCCCCACGTTTCCCTGATAACTTGGAATTCCTCCAAAAAAGGGGTCGGCGATGGTGTCACAGCTTGCGCTGATCCAGAGGCCTCGTCCGCTCTTTCTTCTTCACTTTGATCCACGTCAGTGACTTCTGACTCAGAGGTATCCTTACGTTCCACTGCGGTTTTATTTCTATTGCTCAGCAGCTGCTTTCTTGACTGGTCGTATCTCTTGGCAAAAGCTAAGATACGGCCCTGTCGTCCTTCTCAAACTTATCTTGCTTGCGTTGTTTGATTTTTTTGTTCATAAGCTTTGAGCAATTTTTTCATGCTCGTGTAGTTCTTCCTGCTTTTGTTTATCAGTGTCCGTGGCAATCTGTGTTTCCAATTCCTCGATATCCCGAAGTGCCTGCTCCCTATCACACTATGCAAACTTGATGAGGATAATCAGCATTCCCTTGGACGATGCAGCAGTGTGCTCCGCCCACTCCTCAAGCAATAATGGATTGGGGTTTTCATACGCGGGGACCGTGTATATTCTAAGACCCCGCGGCACCCGCTCGACCTTTTGGAGGGAGGTCGCCTCCCACCATTTACGGGTCTCGCGCTCATAAAGTCTTTCAAGTCGAGTGAATTGGTCTTTCAGTATATCTATATATATATATAATACACTTACCTGCGAAATACTGACATTTTCCTTGTAAAAGCATTTGTGGTAGAGGTTTATGTGTTGAAAAATCTTGTGTGGTAAAGGCATGTGTGGTAAAGACACAAGCGTTTTAAAGCCTGCGCGGTAAAGGTATGTGGGGTTCAACTGTGGTTGTAAAGGCTGTTTCCCAACATGGAGCAGTCAGAGGAGCAAAAGTTGCAAAAAAGGGCAATTAAGAGGAACAACGGATGCAAAAAGGAGCAGTTAAACAGACACACCACTAGGAGTCAGAAGGGCAAGGCGAGGTAAAGGTCTCACTGAAGCAAGCAGAAGCGAGATGTCTGTTAGGGGGGAAAATATTGGATGTGCGGTATTCAGCAAAACTCTGTTTTCTTGTTTGACAGACCAGTCACTGTAATTTAATATACCATGAATTTATATAAAAACAGGTATCTTTATTTCACAGTACTAACACTGACAACTATTTTTCACGGTCTTGGACAAACTCGTGGATTACGGTATTACCCCTCATGCTTGGGTAATCCATTGCAAATTCACTTTGTAAAAATCCTAATATCTATTTTCTGAATGGAAACATAATGTCACGAACTGTTTGCACGTCCTAATTTGCTCAAGGAAACACAAAGGCGATTCGGACTAATGGCCTTTTGCTGCAGTTTATTATGTTCCAGACCATTAGGCCTCATTTTTCAGCTCTTCCTTTTAGCTGCTGGTCTGCTTCCCGGCGCTGTAAATCATACTTCCATGAAAGCCCACGTGCTGCCTGCATCATAATATTATTGATCACTGCTAACTTCACGCCTAGGAAATTATCACCCACATGATCAGACCCTCGGAAAGCTCCGCCACGTGCAGAAGGGCTCGTAAATCAACCCTGCATCGCAGGGAAGCTAGGATCCAGCGGCGCAGGAGAGATGCCCTTCCCTCGTCGGATGTCACGGCTCTCAATGGGCCCGGGGGTGAAATGCCGTGATTTCCGTTCCCCCTAATTGGTTCTGTACAATAGAGTCCCAGACAGTGCTTGACATGTGCTTTCTCTGTCTGTCAAATGATGTGTGAGGGAGACAATGGAAACCCAGACGGCCGCATTAAAAGGTGGATTAATGTTCCTGCAGAGGCAGCACTGCGCATGGGTGCCCATGAGTGATGTGTCAGGCCCCCGTGTGATTTTAGTCAGGTCTTTTGTCCACGCTTCGTTGGGAGAAGGAGAATACAATCACCGTTTCCTTTAGTACCCTGGTGCTGTGTGTAACACGATCAAGGTCATAATTTTGACCAAATAAAACCTGGCAGTTTATGAAATAAATTGTTCTGTTTACCTTTTTTAAAATTAGTTCTTGAAAGATGCAGTTGAAGGTGCACCTAATTTATGTGAAGCATGTGCGTTCGGGTGTTAACTCTGCATTGTATGGTATCTAACTTCTGTGGCCTTCACTGGGTTTACAAACTGCTCTGTCTTTTCCAATGTCCGTTTTCATGTCAGTCCTATTAGCTCTCTATTCCAGATTGCATAAGTATGCTTATCTTTTATAAGGGCATGTGTGGGTCTAGTCATTAATCACTTCCTGCACACTCGTGGTGTTACACTTGTTCTGTGTACTTCTTTATTGCTTCTGCAAGTTTAACCTGATTATTTTTCAAAGTAGTCACCAGACATTCGGCCATGCTTGTAAATGTCTCTTTCAGCGTTCTGCAATGGTTATGGTGTTGAACAAAATCTGCAGCAGTACATGCTTGTGTGTGAGACTTGTGGCGCGTAATAGATGTAAGCAATGGAGTGCTGAGTAAGAGAGAAGTATGAAATGTAGAAAGGGGGATACTGGACGCACTTCGTGAGCCCAAAAGACGGATTCGCAGGGCAGTATAGGTAGAATAATGCCCAGAAGACAAGAAAAGGGTTGTGGGAGATTGGGGTAGGTCTAGAGGAGCACAGAGAGGGTGTGATGCAGGAGCCAATGGGCTCCGTGGCGTAACAAAACATGAGGTCCCCCTGCAAAGTACATGCAGAAGGTCCCCCCTGCTCAGGATCCAGTTCAGAGCCCTCGGGCCAGTGATCTGCCAGTACTGGATGGTGCGCCCAGAGTTCGGGCCCCCGCACCACAGGTGCTGCAGGGGCTATTGTTACACCACTGAATGTCCTATGAGAAGCATTGAAACGCTCAGAGAGTTTAATAGTGGTAAGGTTTATTTTGCCACAAGATGTTCCTTGTATGGAGGAGCCTTCAGCTCCTTACAGAATGCAGAACGGATGCAGTCAGGATGATTTGAACTGGAGTGAATTTCCATTCCTTGGGCTTGCAGCAGGAAAAGGCATGGTCTCTCGTCTACATTTTCTTATTTGCTTTCTGACAAACATACTGCTTCATATTGTACATATTCCTCCCAAGGGATTGATTTTCGTCAAGAAGTATGGTGGATTACCTTCTTTGAGATTTGTGTGTTTCACAATACAACCATATTGCATAGGTTTTTGACCACTTATTTGGTAGTATCATCCAAATGTGAATTTCATCATGCTCCATTCTCCTCAAGGAGAAGGAGGAGACAAATGCTGCAGAGCTGCTCTTAATTAGGAGGCAGATCGCAAAGGGTAGAAAGGAAGGGGCCCCGGGCCCGAATGGAATACCGCCGGCCCTGTTCAATCAGAGGCCGGCAGAATGGGCAAGCATTCTTCAACCACTATTTTCAGAAGTGAGATCAATGGGAATAATACCAGACTCTTGGAAAGGCTCCACGATTGTCCAAATCCACAAAAGCGGTAACAAGGCCTTGCCTTGTAATTACAGACTGGTGGCACAGATTGACAACAAGGCCAAATACTTTGCGGGAACTGTGTTGGTGAAGAAATATAAACCTCCGGAGGGGTTCCCTGATACACCTGGTCCTTTTAACCAACAAAGAAGAGATTGGCACATAAGCTGTAATATACAAATAATGCATTTATTAACCTCAGATGAGGGAGACTACGTCACACAGTACCCTCAGGCCACTGTAGGAGGCATTCTAGGGAGTACAGAGAACAGGGGCCTTATATATGCATAGGTTAAATTAGTCAGCATAAAACCAAGGGGAGGTCCTGGCACATGTAAGCATGCTTACTGACTAGTATGGATATACAAAATCTGCTTGCTCAACAAAGTGGGAGGAGAGACATTTCTCTTTACATCAGCAAGGATAGACTGACGGTTCTATACTAGGAGCAGGTGCATTCCAATAGCTAGGCCTTTCTGAGCATGTGCATGGCTTTCATCTCATGCTAACAGCGATCCCTACAAACAGATGGTCCTTTTCTCATGAGCTAAATACACTCCTATGATCTAGTAGGAACATAGAAAATATTTTGCACATTTATTTTCATAAATTCATCAATATCTTAATCCATTTCTAGGTGGGCATTTTTCATTCTAAACATTTAATTAAGCGGGTATAAGCAGGAGTACAAAGGGAACAGAGCATTGGGTCATACAGGTAGTAGGAGAGAGTAATGACTTATCAGAAACATAATTATCAATATTTTTCTAGTCCTAAACAAAAAGCAAATCCTAGAACCATGTAGTGAAATGTTATGTAAAAAAAAATTTCAATAAACTTTTCCAGTGTTCCTTTTATGAGGGCTAGAAGATCAATTAATGTACTTTTAGGATGAGGGCAAAGTAACATTTTTTAATTGCTCAGAAGAATGTTTCTCTCGCAAAAAAAACATTATACCTAATACAAATATTAAAGCAGTGAAACAAATCATTACAAAAATAATCCTGGCTCCAAGGGACCAGGAGGACCACATATGGTCATGGGAATTAGGACGAGGAGTCGCAAACGTCTGCTCCTCCTAAAAAATGGAACGTTCAAAAGGGTACATTATTAACAAAAAAGAAGTCTTTGGGAAATTGAAGCGCTGTACAACCAGCCAGAGGGGAGTCTTCTCCCTGTGTCCGTGTGAGCCTCACAGGCAGTCTCTTGTTGTTCCCACGGTGGAGCTGCACAAATCAGGAATCATGGCCCAGTTTGAGAAGAAAAAGTCTTTCAACAATCCTGTCCAGTGTCTCAGGCAGTGCAGCAGTTGTCTTCACTTCAATCTAACAGGCACCAAAGACACAACACCTGTACCCTAAACTCAAGTCCTTCCCTAACTCCTATATTGCTCTGCTGGCGCACTGCTCTTTTGTTGGGGCCACTAATTATATCCAGTGTGCCCAGGTATCACTTGATCAACAAATAAAGGTGCAAACTTGCATTCATTTTGGGACCAGGATTCAGGGGCCAGATACTGGGATCTCTGAAGCAACCCTCGTTTCAAAAGGGGTCACATCAAGCAAATGCCTCCTTGCCGTTCTGGTTGATCTGTGACTCTCTCAGCTGGGCATCAAAAACTTGATCCACAACTTCTCCTTTCTGATTTGTGACCCCGTCTTTTGCCCATGACAGGGGCAGGGGTACACACTTCACATTCCAGTGCTTCTGCCTCCACTGAGGTCCTATTTGCCAGCAACGCCTGTGCTGGTTACCTTCACCTTGGCTTCAAGCTTGACTGGTGCTAACTCTCAGGCTGGATATGATGTCTGGGCCTCTCTGGCAATGGTTATAAGGCAGCAAGTATCTATTGGTGGACAGAACAAAAGGTCTTTAGACAAGGCATACAAATAATCTATCAACTGACAGGATAGTCTCAGAATACTTCCTAGTCTTGGGACGCTCCATATATTAGCAAGGCACCCAAGAACCACTTCATCTATCTGAGAGTAAAAACTCTGGACCTATTACTCTATTTGAAGCAGCTAAAGAAGTCTGTGTTCATTTACTAAATTCTGAGGAAAAGAGAAAAACAATACAGATATACTCCATATCCTGTCAATTGTATGTAAACTGGATAGGTGCACAGAAGATAAAGGACATCACGCAACCATGATTTAAGTAACACCTGGCTGAGAAAGAAATCCCATCAGCCCACCCCGCTGGCGGAGCATCGTCATCTGGGAGATGGTAGTAGATCCCAGCTGCCTGCCCAAACCCTTGGGCAATAGTGCGGCAAAGGATACCAAAGACCAAAGGTTAACTCTACCCAAGGTGTTTCTCAATAAACAGTGCTGATGGTGTGCAGTGCAAAGTGTAAGTGAAACAAAAATGACTACGAGGACAAAAAATATGTTTAATTGGGATTGTCCAGGTGTCAAGATTAAAAACGTCGCCAGATAGTTTGAAATTATAACTATCTCATGGCGTTAAGCAAGAGGTCAACATGTTTCAGCCATAGAGGTAACACTGCCCGGCTTTCGTCAGGACCTTGAAGATGGAACGTTACTGCAATCTCAATGTACAGATGTGTAAACATAAATTGTGTGAAAATAGTGCTGTAGTGAAGAAAATGAAGCTATAATAATGCAATTGTGGTTATTTACCACCCTACCAGGACCCGATATACTTCATAGTTTCTCAGGTTGGTATGGATGTAATCTTCCTTCCTAAAATAGGAATAAAACGTTATATGTATCATGCAGGTGCACCAAAATAAACTGTGACACCATATAGTCTACATTTACAACTTCAAAGATTAATTTCTATTTGAATGAAAACATTTCAATATCAGACTGTACAAGTTCCTAACTGAAATAGAAAAATTACTATTGTGATATACTCACCCAGCTTTATATGGGAGTATGCTTCACCTCACCCGGCAACTGCTCGGTGAATGAGGCCCGCTCTATTGTATAAATATAAAAGGGACACAATTGAACATGAGTTCCATTATACCCAATTATACTGCAATGCTTACAATATTCACAACCTAAATTGTTACTCAAATTTTAATACAGGGACTGTAAGGCTGACAAGGTGCAAGGCCAGTGCTGAGATGGTTATAGTGTCTAAAAAGTGTCCAAAATCGACCCATAAAGGATATTAGAAAGATGGGTCTGCAGTCAGAGAAGAAAGACTAACACTGACATGTCAGGGATTAGCTAGAATGTGCCCCCCTTACTGGTTCGTATATCTTCAAAGGAAGTGAGATCCAAGGAGACCGAGTGTTCAAACGGGCAGGAAAACCCTGTAAACAACCAAAAACCAAGAGGGATCAAATGATAGCCCCAGGACCCATCTGTCCGTCGATACCTCCAGCCGAAGTTCGAGCCGAAGGGGAGGTAACGAACGGCGGGCCCGTCCTGATTTTATACCTCTCCTGATTGGTTAATTAAGCTGTTAATAACGCAGCGATGCGCGCGTGAAAACTGGCGCCTGCGTGTTCGTATGTATCTGAGCCATTAACTAATGTATAAGGTCTAGTGGTGCGCACGCGTATAGGAGAAACGTGCCGTGTCTCAAAGTGCGCATGCGTATGGTCGTGAGCACAGTGTGTGGCTAGCGCGCATGTCCTGTCGAGTTTGGCATTATCGTTTTGTAATGCAGACTGTCATTGTGTGGGCGCGCCAGCGCATCAGTCAGATCCTTAAAGACAATGCGCTTGCGCAACACGGTGGCCCCACTGAGTATACCATCACCAACTCTAATCCAACAGCACAATCATTTCGTGCAGACGTCAGTGATCATCTACTTTGTTAAAGTTTAGGAGATGTGGTTATCTATGGACGGATCTTCCAAATATTTAGAACAATAGCAAGCTATGTCCCGCAAGCAAAGACAGCATTGCCCACTGTGTCCATTGTCACTGGAGATACACCATGCTACGTGTGGGCAGAACTATGAAATGTCTTGCAACAGCATTATTACTTATATTTTTATATATAAGACGTTCATAAAGGGTCATTGTTTTGTAACCAAAGAGGAAGAATGTAATCATATACTTCCATGAGAAATGTCGCCAGGACTATCGTATCCCATGAGTATGTGCAATGGTGTGGCATTCTGGAGTATTACGTCCCTCTGTTGGTTCGGGACATCATTGTTGTTTATTATAACGTCATAGGTTGAAGTAGGTGAAGTCTTGACCTACAATCCTCCCTTGTAATTACGCCGGCTGTACTAATGATCCAGAAAACCTACTGCCAGCTTGGGGTTTAGTAATTAGATAAAAGTAGCAGCCAAATTTGAATGTAAGAAAAGCTGAGATGTCACAAGTGGATGTAAAGAGTGTGCCATTGGTGTGTATGTCCCAACTGAATATTCTGCAGAACAGAATGTCGGTCGAGGCTATTTGTACGTACTTGCCATATTGTGTAAAACCAAGGGAGAGCCGGGGTGTAGTTATATCTAGTCTACTCCTGTGGTTATGCTACCCCAGATGTGGCCCAAAGTACAGTTTGAGGTGAACCAACATACCAAGAGCAGACAACATGCCGTCGGTGGGTGAATGATCTTATATTATCCAATATGGAACTTAACATAGTTCTCTAGAGTGAGACCCAGGGAATATCATCATTCAAACCCCTACTGTCGCATTTCAATTTGAAGATCCATTTCTGTTCTTTTATAAAGAGAAATCTTGAGACGTCACTTACATGAGATGGAATAAATGGACGCTCCAAAACAACCCACCGCATATCCTCCGCCTTATGTTTCAGGGCGAGGAAATGATTGGTGAGGCACATGGCCTGTTTGTTACAGCGAATGGTGATTTTATGCTAGCTGATCCTCAATTTAACTTTGCGTGTGGTATAACCAACGTACCTCAATGAACAGGGGCATGATATATAGATAACTCTGTCCGAGTTACAATTGGTGTGTCTTTTCAAAACCCAAGGTTTGGCTGTGCCGATGTCGACTGTTTCCGTTTTGCAGGTCTGAGGGCAGAGGCTACATGCTCCACAGGGGTAATGGCCTTGGACTGTGGGATGATTCCATAATGTGTTTGTATTCACCTGGATTTGCACTTTAGGACTGGTGTGCACCAGGCTATCTCGTAGGCTCGGACCTTTTTTTAAAGAGAACAGCGGGAGAGGAATGCTCTCTGTGGCCACATTCAAGATGTTCCAGTGCCTGCGTACTGTTTTCTGTATTTTATTAGAGAGAATACTAAAGGTACTTACAAAGGTGAGCCTCTCTAATGGTGTTTTCTCAATACGTGTGTCCAAGAGGGCCTCACGGTTGTTATTGGAGGCCCGTTTGCAAGCCTGTCGTACCAGATGTTTCGGGTAATTACGCTCCTGTAGTTGCGTAGAGAGAACTCTGGCATGTTTGTCGAAAAGAGGTTTAGAGGAACAGTTTCTACGTATACATAGAAACTGGCCTACAGTCAAGTTTTCACGTAGACCTTTAGGGTGGTGGCTATTTAAGACCAACAGGGAGTTCCTGGCCATAGGTTTCTTATATAGCTCATACTCTAATGTGCCATCTTTCGGAAAAATAAGAATGTTCAAAAAGAGAAATTGGATCTTGCTGAACTCTACAGTGAATTTAAGGAATCTATTCTGATTATTTAACCATGCATGGAACAGTTGAATCTCTACAACTGTGCCTCGCCAAACCAGGAAGATGTCATCTATGTACCTCTTCCATAGCACCACCGGGTGGAGAAAGGGGTTGCTATGGTTGAGAACATAGTCCTGTTCAAATAGGTGAATATACAGGTTGGCGAGGCTGGGCGCGAAGACGCTACCCATGGATGTCCCCGACATCTGTAGGAAAATTTGATCTTCAAATCTGATTTTTTTTTCCATCTTTGCCAGACTGAGGAAAAGAGAAAAACAATACAGATATACTCCATATCCTTACATTTGTGTATTCCTATATTAATTATCTAAAGACCCTCAAGAAAAAGGAAATGTTCTACACTTTTACTCATAGACTTTACATTACTTGTACAGGACTGCAGACACTTCTAAAAGGATTTCTCTTAATAAAAACACCTGCATTGTATGCTTAGGACCATGCTCTCATGTTATAGGTGCAGCAGGAAAATGTAAAACTGATAATTTAACAGGGATTCTTATTACATAAAGAACTAAACCCTTAATTTGTAGAGGAGCTAACCTCCTTCCCCCATTTCGACAGTAGGAAAACCTGAAACAGGTATCACTTCTGTCGACACTATCAACCCCTATTTGTAGCAACTGGGCCTAAATAAAGTTGTAGGCGGTAAATAGCACATTTAGCTAGCTAGAAAACATTAATAACTAACCACCAATCCCTTAGCAATTGTAGTAGTTGTAACATGAGGGTGCATGAATTCAAACTAAATCCCATTGCCTCCTTATCTCAGCCCTTGCCAGTAATCTTCAAACTAAAAGCATTAGTGCTATATACGTCGCAGAGCTATTCTCTTAATCAGAGCCCACATATAACATTACATTTCCTTCTGTTCATATGAGTGCACAAAAACGTGCTTTTGCCAAAAATAGTAAGCAAAACTTCTCTTTCTCTCCCTGCGCTGTCATCTTGTCCTTCAAAACGTTTCAGAGGTCGAAGTGTCAAAGCAACCTTGCTCTGAGCCCTGCTAGGCTGCTAAATACAGAACTCAACCTTTAACCCTTACCAGCTGTCCTATTTTGTGCAAGGCTTTCCATGCGGCTTTTCCAATTCAAAGCAACTATGAAGAATCACAGCTTAAAGGCAGTCCGGTTCCATTCCTGTTTTCCAGTAATTTAGAGTTATGCTTAATAACTTCTGCTGGTTTTTTATATTTATTTACATTGGTAAGCAGTGTGTGGTGTGCTTTTCTAGCAGTATAGAGGTCAGCTATTTGTTCTATACATACATGTGTGCATTTACTGAAGCCTAAAATCAGTTTGAAAACTGTTCTGAGTGGCAGAACTGCTTTTAAACAGTGAATTTTGCCCAATTTCGACTTTGGTGTTTGGGGTACCTAAAAATGAATATCCTACAATGTTTTGGCACATTAGTCATCCCCAGAGTGTCCTCTACATACCCCAGAAATGGGGGAGCCGAAATGTATAATGTACACCCTTATAAAAATGAGTCTTGTGCACCTGGGGAAAGTGACATTTAACATTTTAGTCCCCCGCCCCATTGTGATAAAGAGTCACTTATATTCAACTTTGATGCTAGGAGTTCACAGTATGATAATTAGGCAGTATAGAGATAAAAAACATTTTAGTGCACTTATTTTTCATAAACATTTTTCATATAATCAAAATTCCCCCTTTTTTTCATAACACCAACCCTTTTGATGGTTGCACATATGAAAAGCAAGCCTCATTCCTTCCCTATCATATTTAAACACATTCATTTATTACCCTAAGCACAGCAGCCTTACTTGAATCATGAAAAATCTGCACCACTTTTTAAAGGACACTTATTATTATTATTATTTAACATCAAAACCACGGTTGTGCTTATGTAAAAAGGCATTAAGAAAAGAAATCCCTTCTAATCTTTTCTGTTATCCAAAATAATTAAACTGTCTTTTGTAACTTTTTAAAAGCAACAGTCCTGTAATGCAGGCGTTTATACCAGGTTTACACTGACTTAGAATCTAGTTGACTCAGCATTTACCCTTTGTGGCCTGCAGTCAGGAATAGCCATGTGCCTTTGATGCAGCTGTTGCTGTGACCAGCAGGTGTCAAATATTGCACCTTTCTCAGGAGAAAACCCCCTTTTTCTGTATTTGTAATGTCTTGACAGAGTTTAATCCCCATTTGTTGTGTCAGACAGCTTCTTCTCAGTGAGACAGTTTAAACACAGCTTTTGGAAAGTTTTTTTTTCTCTGGTGCTGAAAGTAAGCACCTCTCACAGTCTATTTAAAAACGTAGGCATTTCAAGGTGGTCAAAATCCATTGTTCTATTATGTCGTGTTTAGTTCAGCAACAACGAATTTACTTGGATGATGTGAATGCCTTTTAATATCTAATACAATGTATCTAAGGAAAATGCTGTAACATTTTGCATTTCAGTCGATTTATTGCAAAGCACACAATTTTGTTTTACTTCCTCTGTATGAAGCGTATTTTAATCCTATTGAATGTGATTTCTAATTTTATCTATAGCATTGTGGCAATTTGCACACATGTATAGATTCTTACTCTGTCAATAGTAGAATGCAGCTATTTAGCATATGTTATGTAATTCATTTATTGATTTTTAAAAAATTATATTTTATTTAATGATATTTTGCATAACAGAATGATGAAAAAAAAACACGTTGAGCTCATTCCAGACATTTACAGAAGGGGGGTCATACACTCAGAACACACAATACAGTGCGCTTAAGGCTAGCCATTCTTACACAAAGAAGGCAATCGCTACTTACTCACACAAGTACCACCGGTGTCAAACCACAAACCACATAGACATTTAAACACATATTTAACCCACAAATCAACACTTAGGACAGAACAAAAGACAGCCCACAGACTGTACTTAAACCAAAACATTTGTAAATATGAATTGTAAGTCATATTTACAAGAAGAGCTTCTCAAAAGTAGTCCAAAAAAAACTGCACAAAAACAGCCCAAATACTGTTCCATTTTCAAGAAGCCAAAATACACCAAATTTGCCAGTTTTGGCTGGCAGAACACTCATTGGCTATTCCCCTCGATACCCCTAAACCCCCTTAAGTTTAGTATTTAGGGGGCAGTCCTGAACTATGAAAACAGATTCCCACACCCTATGAAGAAGAAGGATGGAAGAAGAAGCCCAGCAGAGGAGACTGCAGAGAAGAACTGTCTTGGCCCCTGCCCTACCGGCCCGTCTGCAGTTTTCAGAGATCCTGTGCCAAAAGTTACCTTCTCCTGCAGCCAGCGACCTCCAGACCCTTGTGAGGATTGACTGCCTTCAACAAAGACCAGATCTACTGTGTACAGCAGCTCTGTTGTAAAGAATCACATGCTGAGGGCAAAGAAACCCGATGCCTGGAACCACCACTGCACCCGACACCTACGGCCCGAGTCAGAGTGACCCACCGGTCCCAGGAAGGTCCCCCAGCGCTCCATAGTCCGAGTCCATCATGGGTTGACCTTTCCAGGACTCCCCGATATCGCCTGCAGCCTCTGCATGGAGACCCTCTAACTGCGAGTATACCGGTAAGGTGAAATCCAACCTCAAAGGCAGCCCTGCATCTGGTCACCATACGCCCTTGAGAAGAGGACCTGTGGTGCACCTACCTCTGTGAGCCCTCGTACCTACCTGCCCAGCTGTTGGTTCCTCCTGAAAGAATTCCTGGACTGAGCCTGCAGCTGAAAACCAAAACCGGCAATCCCCATTGAAATCAACAGGGCACCTGGTGCCAAAACAGCACCCTGCACCCGGCTGCCCCTCTTCCGCTGAGGGTACACCTTGTGTGCTAAATTGGATCCCCTTTTGCCCTGAGCCTAACACCAGGAGCTTTGCTCCCACATCCAAGTGTCCTGCCCTTGAGCAGCCGCCAAACAGAGGCCCTCTACCCCCATTGGATAAGATTGGGCCACAGCACTCTGCACTTGGCTGCCCTAGTGCCGCTGAAGGTGTTTTAAGAGTGCATCCTCGACCCTGGCGGAACCGTGGTTCTAACCAAAGAATACTTACTTCAAACCATAAGTACTTACCGGTAAACCGATAACACTGTTTTCTCCCACAGGACTGCATTGACTGCTTTTCTGTGAAAAATCTTTTAAGTGTGGAATTGGTTTGTATGAAAAACTTAAGAAACTGCATATGTATAAATACTGAATTACTTACCCTTTGTCTAGGAAATGTCCCAGTGTGATATCTAAGCATATCTCACTGATTAGCAAAAGTAACTAAAGAAGTAACATACACAGTAATTTACAAAGTAACTGAAAAGTAATGTTGACGATTAACTTACCTATAAATCGAACAACTGCATTTTAACCTGTATTCAACTGTATTTCACTCCATAAAATCGTGCAAAGTATTATTTCACTTACCTACACCAGGCCTGGCCTGGTTCTAGAAATAAATATAACTGAATATTTTTTTATACAAACAAATTGTTCTGAGTTCAGCGTTTGAGTGTGTGACATCATTTGTTGCCTGAGTTTGTACAATAAATGATTAACGCTACTCTCTGATAAAGCCTTACTACTCTCCCAGACTACCACAAATCGAGATTAAGGTATTATCTACTTTTATCTCTGCCTACCTTTGGGAATCCACTGGACTCTGTCCACACTATACCTTACTTTGCTATAGTATACACATAGCCAGCTTTCTACAACTGGGTGACTTTATGTGTCATCTCCAGCTGTCAATGAAAGAAAATCTTTTTATGATGCTGCATTTAGTGTGACTAATATCCACCTTTTATTTGCCTTACAGATCACTGAAGATGCCAGAATATGATGAATCCTAAGAAGAAGAGGTCCTGAATATAACTCACAAAGATCTAAAGACAACACATTTCAACCTTGAGGAGAGGCAGATAGTAATTTTCAGCTGGAGTCACATGAGACAAAATAGAGGCTGCCATTCAGTCATCTCAGCTTTACTCGATTTTCCATTAAAACATCTGGTTGTCATTTATATAGACTGAACACAAAATGGATGCTGTACTCATGCAACCACTGATATCCCTCAAGTTCTCTTTATTACCAAGATCTTAGCTACAATTACACAGCTTCTTGTTCGTCTCCAGGAGTGGCATCCCAAGATATATTAATGGCAGTCCAGAAACAATGGAATAGTTCATTGGCCAGAAAAGAGGTATGAGGGATCACTGACATTGGAGAATGGCACAGTGGTGGATCCTGGAGACAACCAGGCACTAATTGGTGCAGGGTCAGCTGGACCACCCTAGTCCAGGGCAAAGAAAGAACTCATGACACTTCAGAACTGATTTCTGAATTCTAGGCTTTGGGAAAAACAAGGGCATATAGAATCGCCTGGCAGAAACGATTCTGATGGTGCATGGAAATGGATATTTATCCTGTTTCAGCTCTCCAAGTATGACTGTTAATATTTTTTTAATTAAATTGTTTGAGAAAGATTCTTCTCATACTGGATGGATCATCTTTCTAAGTCTGCTATGGTAGCAAGGAGTGTTTTGATTCATGGAATGACAGTTTGTCAAAATGTGCTGCTAAAAAGCCTAGAGTCACCATTTACAAAATTCCTTCTTTCTGTGAAGTGGGTTCTATTAGGAAGATGAGAACAAACAGTCTTTGTGCTTGAATCCTATTATGTTGTTGTGTTTGTTCTCTTCCAGGAAGGTCTTGGATGTTTGAAGCAGAATTTTTCAATCCAAAGTTATTTGTTTTAGCTATCCAGAAGCACTAAAGCATTGTCTACTAGTCTGATCCTATGATTCCGGATAATGAGAAATGATGTGTGTATTGTGTGAAAGAGTACAAAAGAGGACAGTTGGGGTGTCTGTGCTACTTTCTTTCAGGTAGCTACATAACACTGTATCCTAGCCCAGCATATCCCATTGGGTAAGGAAAGTGTTGGATGCGCTAATATGGATGTCACAGTTACTGGGGTACATTTAGCCACTTAGCCTTTGTCGTTGAAAGGCTTCATGGTGGGGGAAGGATTATGAGATATTTTACATTAAGATGGAATATTAAATGATTTGAGGTCTAGGCATTTCTAGATTAAACTTGATGAGGGTGCGGTGAGTTATTCAGTTGCAAGACTTTGAACTTCAATAACATTAGCCTCTGTGATTTGCAATGAAAAGCGTATTATTCACGGCTTGGTAAAAAAGATATCTTGATTTGATTCAAATGTGTCCATTTTGGATTGCATTGGAGGTTGAATACAGCCTCAGTATAATTGTGTTTATCAGATCCCTGAGCACTGCATATATCAATCTGGGAGTTGGAGCAAGATGTTGCTTGAATATATTGCTTTTAGATTTGGGCAAGTTCCTGTGTTTTTATCTCTGTTTGTTTGCGGCTAGTTAAGAAGCAATATGACTGCTCATTCTTTATTTTTATGTATGGCATCAGAATGTTCATGAGTTCTAGATTCCTTATGCTTCTCTGCTGGGAAATAGTAAAAAAAGAAAAATCAATGGTATTAGCCTCCATGTGTTTCACAAAACCACGATTTTCTTCCCATCAAGCTATAAAAAGTCTGAATTCGTGCAAATTCATGAGCAGCCCAGCAATGGGTGGAGTGGCAACCCCTGGTCATCGTGTAGAATATAAAGTCAACATTGGCATAGTGGACTGTTCTGACTTTTTGAAGTATTCTGATTGCCAATGTTTGGCTCCAATGTTTGTGACAATAAACATAGATTAACATATATCATTGTTTAAATAATTGGGACTCCAAGATCCATTATATATTTAAGGAAATTCATCTTTATTAAACACATTTACATTAAATCAAATTACATTATAATTGTATAAAACATGTAATGTATAAAACATATAAAACATGTAATGTATAAACATTACATCATAACTGTCAAAAACAATTACAAATACCTCACCAAGCAAACGACTCATTCATACTCTAAATTCATTCAGATAGAGGGAGTTCTACTGTATGTGCAGTACTCTCTTAATTTCAATATTTATTTCACTATTCATATACACATCGTTAAACTCAATTCTTATACCCATATAAATCTTGTTACATCATCGACTATGAACCCTTGGTTTCAGATATTTAACTTATAGCCTTCTTCGTGATGTTAAACAATATAATTGGCCATGTGCAATCTCACTGGTCTTGCATAGATGTAGCTATAAATACACAAAATGTGGTACAATTAACAGATCAAACTGTAGTACAATTAACAGATCGCAATAAATAAATCACACCTAGTTTAATTTTTTCGATAGATCTTCCCATTCAGTAGATCTCTTAGGGGCAACATTCATATATTCAAGGATGCGCATTTTTATTTTTTCAAAGTCAAGCTACATTTCCACTGAAACTGGCAATGAAGTTGTTACATTGTGTTGAGTAGTTGAATAGTAAAGAGCATCAGCATTGCATTGCAAATATCTAAGTAAAGTAAAAACATGACTACATGGGATACAATTAACGAGCCAACTTAAACCAGTAAATTATTGTTAGATATTAAATATGTGTACCATGTTACTAACATGTCTTTTTTTCAGCTATAAAGTATTATGTAAGAAATGTGCATACCAAGATACTGTTAAGGAGTCTTGCCATATGGTGGAATTGACTCAAAGGGGAATGGCAGTGATAGAACCATCTTCTTATAATCTCTGATTGGGCTCTTTAGGTGATGAAATACTGTAATGCAACAAAAGTACTTGATATTGTTCCTTCCCCGTATAGTGGCCTCATCCTATCTCCCTGTAATGCTATCCTGCTCACCTCAGAGATAGGTTTACTCTTGTTCTAATCTTCACCTCTTCAGAGCCACAAAGAAGAAATGGCAGCATGTCTACTTCTTGTGGTCTGTGTTTCCAAAGGCACTAATCCCTTTTCTGGTTAGTGTCTCTATGGTGGCCTGTGATTCTGTTCATGCACATGTTACTGACTAGAATTTCCGATAACACACAGAAGTCTACTGCACACATCTTTTGCAGTGACAGCACAAGTTTTATTCAACCAATGCTGCTCTAACCATTTACAGCAGAGATTTTTAAACTGGTGAGAGGGGCTTAATTGTTCCCAGGGGCGCACCAGGTTTTGGACAAGAAAAGCATAATGGTGATCACAGTGCTTTCTTTTACATTAGAACATTGAGTGTCAGTAGCTACTCTGTAATGGGCCATCACAAACATATTTTGTAATTTATATTCTCTAGCTGGTAGTAGCTGACAAAGGGGAAGGGACTCCAAATATTCCTCAAACCTCCTCCTCCCATTTCCGATAATCCCACTCTGGATACTTTTACACTTTAGTAAGGCCTGGCTGACCAGAATAGTATGTTTGGCAATCAAGTATTTGATAGCATTTTTAAAAAGGAATACGTTTAGACATATTCAAACATTTCCAATTTAACAGAATATTTGTGAAAAATTGTAGGGGGGCTGAGAATTTTTGTTTTACAAGGGGGAGTATTAAAATGTTTAAGGACCACTGAATTATAGGCCTGTTCACACTTCTACCAAAAGCAATTTATTAGTACTAGGTACAATGAATACACACCTTACTTCTCAATATATTATTAATAATACACATGTACCCTAACATATGTAAATATTAATTTAAATGTATATGATGATTATTATTTCTATGACTGTCATTGCTTTGCTCCCTTTAGGACACTAAAATCAATGCCCTAACTGCCTCATACCGCTGATGCCCCTGCAGTAGTACAACAACTATGCCTGCACTACTAGTATGCACAGCCTAAATTTGTGTTTGACATCAAAACTCTTAAAATCAGAGCATAATAAATTACCTTCTTTGGTTCCTCAAATCTATATTTACATTCATCAGACCATGTATATGTTTTCCCATCCTTAAAAATGACATCATCAATCCAGTTTTTTCCTGAAAATTTCTAAAAGAATGTCTAATACGTTTTTATTATCCATAGGAATTAACACAATTCAATTTTATTCCTAAATGCTTTGATCTCAAGAATGCATCTTTCCAAGTCCTTATTTAGCAGAGTTACATCCTCACTCAGCATGCCCCAAGTATTTTGCTTCTTTCACTTTTTTATGACAATTGGACAATTTGATGGTCTGTGCAATATATTTTAGCACCTCTAGAACATACAAAACTATCACAATCCACCCCACTTATGCCTTCATGAAACTCAACACTCCACTATACCATGCAGCAATATCTCCATAAACCTCTGGAATACACTGGACATGGGCACCAACACAAATGCATCATTATAGACCTGTGCATGTATAGTATTTTTTTTATAAAGGATGTAAGATGGCATATTAGCAACACATTTCAATTTGGTGATGAGAGTGTCATTGTAGAGAACCATTTTGCATTTTTTATTGTCATCGACTCATATCAACTCGTCATCAATGTTTGTTTGCCAGTTAACCAGTAAAACCCCATTTAGGCATCAAGGCTAACCTGGTGTTGGTGGTTTTAGGCCTCTAGGCACTTTACCACTGTGCTCCAGTGTTAAGTGTGTGCGCTCTCTGTGTACATATGGTGAGATTGGCCTGCCCTCCCATAGGAATGCATTGGGGATTCCTTGATCAGTGTGTGTTAGTGGTAACTCATGGTAAGGGAGGAGCAGAGTGGTCATGTTGTCATGTATTCCTATAGGTTCTGAATCGATCCCCCTATTCCTGACCCTATTCTGGTTAAACTAACTATCAAGTTAACTAACAGTCAGCCCATGAGGCAAGAAAAGCCCCCATGATGCAGATACCGTTATCTGACGCAGTCACACTACGGCACAGGAACGTGTTATCTGATTAGGTCATAACGCTTGAGATCTAATTAGACAAGCGACATTCCTCCAGCCCCTGATAAGGCATACGACGTTCTCATAACAAATCAAACCTATGACAACCTGGAAAATCCGTGCGGCCATTGTTTTGATTTCACAGAGAACTTCAGTAAAAGAATGTGCTAACGAGCAAGTCGTATGACATCTTTATTGACGTATCTATGTCCATCCTTACGTCAATCCCGGCACCTTTAAGGTATAAATATTGCCGATCTTGCCCTATGCAAAGACACGCGTGGTGACGAGACGGAGCAGCCATACTTGCCGAAGCCCAGAAGCAGAGCAGACCCCGCTGGCAGCAGCCCCGCCTTCCTGACGCGCTGAGAGACGCGCTGCTATCTCCTACCGAGAGACCCAGCACCGGCGCTTTCGGGCAGCCCTCGCAGGCAGCCTGGAATATCGAGACCAGAGAAAGAGATACCATTCCTCATTCATCCTAACTTCCAGGTACAGAACTGAATAACCCCTCACAGAGAATTCTTTAGTTATTCACTTGGCAAAAACAAACTTAACTTAAACTGTAACTTTCTATTCCCGCCCACGCATTAGACTTAGGTCAGGTACACGGGGTAGGCGTATTTAGAAACACCAGTTGAGTACGTTTAGTCAAATGTATATGTGTATGTAAATATATTTTAATCATTTTAAACATCATATGGCTCAGAAACCATATCAATGTTTTTACAGTATTATTTTATACTATTGCTTTTAATGTATGCACTTTACTTAACTATAAGTATTGCAATAATATCGATCCATTTCTCTTGTACGAGAAAAGAGACTGATCAATAAATAACACCTTTTTATTGAACACGCCCGTCTCTTCCTTTTCTCTACAATCTGATGAGACTAAGAATGCACGTACTGACTGAGTAAAATAATTGCCTTGTGCTCACACGACTCTGGAGATACACTCTTGATTAGGGGAGAGCAAAGTTGTCATGTTCTATGGTTGTCAGAAACTAAATCCCTTCTTGTCTAATCAGGGGAGTTAATTCTTTCCTGAACATTCGAGAAAGTTTCTAGCGAACTCTGAGCTATGCTGGCAAACCCAAAACTTAAGTCTAGTATCGACAGTAGTAGACCTAGTTAACGTCTGGCCTAGGCCTTTACTGCTGTAGGTATTATTCCAATGCGCAGAGCCTATTGGGAAGATAGGAACTACACTACATGGCGCCCAACGCGTTTGGAAAGGGCGATAAAACTAACGTAAGACATTTAGAGTAACTCAGTCGTGCTTTCTCACTCAGACCCCTTTTCCCAAATACTCCAAAGACGTCTGGAGTGGGTGAAAGGTAATATCCTCCAAAACCTCGCAGGAGGGAACTCCTATGTAAGGTTCTTGGTTTAGTCAACGTTGAAGGATACACTGTTCCAAAATATTGTGCATCTAATCTTTGTTCCATAAGAAACCTGATCTGCAAACAAACAAAATAACCTTATTGACAGTAAAATGTCTGACAATGAGGATGAAAGAGAGGCAGTTAGATTAGCAGCTGAAATAGCAGCAGCTGATACTGCAGCACTAGATGCGGACGGGGATATAATACTCATCCCGGTCGCCAAAAGGAAATCTATAACCTTAAAACTTATAGAAAATGGACTGACACCTAGAGGTGGCACAGTCATATTCGTAATTGAGGCACACGAATATCGGCAGACAGAGGTATACTATACATGGATACATTTTCCAGCAGCAAATGCTGTAACAAAGTACTTCCACTATTACAAAATAGAGGTTCCACCCGACATTTACACTCCTTTCGAGGAGGTGGAAGTACCACTCAAATTCCAAGAGCATTTGCTCTTATTTGATGGCGCCCTAATACATAACAATCACATTACAAGGCTCGGTCCTTTAGGTAGACCAGGAGCAACGTGGCCGGTCTTAGCCGGATACACACCACACCCAGACATCGAAGGGATGTCTACTGGAGAGGTGTTAATACAGCTAAAACAATTACTAAAAATTCATAGACAATTAGTCCAGTATGTAATGCGGACTTCAACAATTCAGCCAGCGATTAAACTTCCACAGCTGACCCCTCACCAGGGGAACACAAATAAAATCACACCACAGAACATCCAATCCTGCCTAGGTAAAGTTCCGGCTAAACGAGAACAAATACCATTCTGGTTGGCACAGAAAATCACCCAAATAGAGGCGGTGTTTCCTGACACCACCCCGCTAGAAAAACACAGGATTCTGACTATATGTCTCCCAATGGGAATCGCACCACACATAGAGGACTGTGATACTTGGGGTACAGTCTTTGCTTCAATCTACACAAAAACGCACGGTGTTCCATCCATTTCGGTAATACCAGATGTGCTAAAACAAATTCAAGATGAATACGGTCCAGAACCAGCTTTAACTCTTGGTATGAAATTACTGAAAGACTTCAAGCAGGTCTCGGCTATATTATTAGCCAATATAAAAGGTGAAGCAGCAAACGTGGCGATCCGCCAGAGGTTAAAAGAGACAGATATAGCAGACCAACCAGCTGAAATTGCCAGAATCATAGAAAAATCCTATGAAGAACTAGGTAGAGATAGTTTAGGTGGAATACCAGTAAAACCGCAACTGACTGAAAGTCCAGAAAAAATATTTTTTAATAATAATTCACCAAAAAAGAACTGGGATGGAAACAAACATTCCAATCCAAAAGAAAAGAAATTCCAGTCCCGAGGAAGGTCTCCTAGGCGAAGGGAGAAATCTCCGAACCAGAGACACAGGTCACCCCAGAGTGACCCCTCTGGGAAAAGATATACCCTTAGAAATAGGGATAATATTAAAAAACCTGATAGATATCAAGACATTGATACACGTCCCTCTCAATCTTTTCAGACTTCCTCGCAGAAATCGGAAAGAAGAGGACGAGAACAAAGAGAAGAGCACGCTAAGTCCAAAGACAAGGAACCTGCTCAACAAAAAAAAGAAATTACAATTTCCAAAAAAGAAGGTAGCCAGTATCAAGGTAGTTAACAATGCCGAGAATACTGAGGACACAACTGAAAAACGGAGAGTGGGCTCAGACAATGCTAGACAGCGCAGCAGAAGTGAGCATAGCTCGCAAAGTCCTTATGAATCATCTGGAGACAGTGGACACGAATGAATATCTTCAAGTGGAAACTGCAGACACCAGAGTTAGCAAACCCCACAAGATATACGAGATAACATTACGTATAGAGGGAGATAAGACTAGGAAAATAAGGGGACTATTTTGGGATAACCTCTCCAAGGGTTATGACATCCTTCTAGCTGAAAAAGACTGGCCACCAGAGTTTGTCAGGGAGTGCCCTCATGGCGAAGAAGTAATTATGCCTGCCTTCTCGAATCAAATCCCGATTCATAAAAAATACACACTTGCTAGAAAGTGGGCAGTGGCCTTAGCACCTGCTTTATATAAAAATCATGTAGGATGGGATGAGGATTCTCCTTCTCACAAAATCCAGTTAAAATCACAACCTACTGCACAAAGGCAGTACCCAATTAAGCAAGAAGCTAAAAAACAGGTAAATGAAATACTAGATCAGCTAGAATACCAGGGGGTGATTGAAACTTGCACCTCACAAATGAACAACCCTTTGTTTCCGGTCTCCAAACCAGACAATTCATATCGTCTAGTTTTGGATTACCGACACCTTAACACATGTTGCAAAACATTTGCAGTGCAAAACTCACACAGTGCTGCACTAATGAATAACATAGTGCGCAAAAAATACAAAACAACCTTGGACATCTCCAATGGATTCTTTTGTCAAAACATAGCACCAGAGAGCAGATATTTAACTGCATTCTCAGTAAATGGCACTCAAAAACAATTCTGTCGGTTAGCCCAGGGGTACAAGAACAGCCCGGGGGTATTCTCAGCGAGAGTAACAGAATTACTACAGCTATATGATGATGAAGCATTATCTTATGTCGATGACATTTACTTAACAGACGATGACTTGGATACTCACTTGAAAAGAGTGAACACCATAATACTTGGGTTCGCAGCAGAGGGTTACAAATTCAACTTTAAAAAATCCAGAATTGCCCATTTAACGGTCTTATACGTAGGATATGAATTATCAAGTATAGCCTGGTTGACAATTTTCTAAATAACTAGAAGAATTAAAAAATCTAAAATATGAAAAGACGTATCCTCTGCCAATCGACATTCTGCCTCTACGACATTACGCCTGTGTAATCTATACAGACGGACATGCTCAACCCTCCGTTTGGGGAGAACAAGCATACAACCCCACATGTGAGATTACAAAAGAAGTGTGGCGCGGAGGTAAACTAAGACCTCTATTAACAAAAACACACTCAGTTGAAACTAATTCAGAACAACAAACTGAAATAATAGCATTGAAAATGGCGCTAGATAATGCGGATCGCGAATTCCCGACACTTATAGTGTCAGATTCATATTACTGCGTCAAATCATATAACAAGGATTTGCAGACATGGATTCAGAACGGTTACAAAGATGACACAGATGCACCAATAAAGCAGAAATTGCTCTGGGAACAAATAGCTCTTTTACAAAAAGAACTACCAAGGACTCACGTGACACACTCACTGAGTCATCAGCGTGATGGCGTTCACGTTGTAGGGAATTCATTGGCTGAAACAGCCACAGCGGCAGCCACTAAATCGGCTCCCGTAGTTCGAAAAAAGCGTACATTAAAAAACATTGACGGTGAAACAGTGCTGGCAGTGAAAACGTCATCAAAAGGCGACTGCTCAGCGTTACCGATCAACTATCCACTCAATTATACATACATAATCGATGCAAACTCCGTCCCTTTTGCTCGAATCCCTGGAGTGGGCGATAGAGTGATTCCAAACATGGACAGGAGAAGCTTGTTAATCGCAGACGCACACATGGGTGAGGGTCTTGGACACCTCAAACTGAAAGATTCTCTGGAAGAATTACAATCACGGTACTGGTGGCCAGGCATGAGCCTGCATCACACCATGTTTGTAAAAAACTGCCCAAACTGCAACAGAGATCGCAGTGGGGAGAGAAACAGTTTAATACCTCGTCGTATCAAGGCAGATAATATGACCAATAAAAAGCAGGGCTTGCGATTAACATATACAGGCTAGTTTCCACTTATAATGTCGATCCTCAGCACTCGGCTGACGTCCGGACTGTTATACAAAGATTTGCGAGTCTAAATGGCATATACGCTAAGAGCATGCTACGTTCGACCATTGTTTTCACTCAAGCCCTCCGGCCGGGGGGGAAACATGGCCAAATGAGCACAGCCCAGCGGGAATCTTCTCACTTCCTTCCTGAGGGTACGGGATGGTGTAAAGAAAAAACCAAGGCAGAAAGCAATCTATAATGGAAAGGATATTAGGTTCGGGAGCTGGGTGGGTCAAACATCTAATAAGTGTCCAACGTAGTCTAAATAACTTGCCAAGAAATTCTCTGAAGGGATTCAGTCCGTACGAATTATTATTTGGAACTAGAATGATTATCTCTGACCTCGACAGTCAGACTTCAGTGGTTAAAGAAAAAAGCTTTGATGTCAAAGACCGTTTGGCTATTTTGCAGGACTTAAACAAAACAAGAAAAGACCTGAGCAACATACAGTTGAAACAACAGCCAACAACCACTGAAGAATCACCACCTGTCCCAGCAAGACCTGTCTGGATTCCAAAAGTCGGGGATCTAGTCAGGGAGAAGATCGCGGTAAAGAAGGAATTTGGGCCTTCTTACAGAAAAGCAGTTCCTGTCTTGTCTGTCAACGGGACAAGATCAGTTGTACTACCGCCACTTGCTGGTAAAAAGGAGAACCGAGTTGTATCCATCGACCTGGTAAAACCACAACATGTGGCCGATAACAAACAGTAGGCCAAGTGGACTCCCAATAAGTAGCAGAACACCAAGGTTTGCTACCAGTACAGAGGTCCTAACAAAGAGGCTCATCACATTCGAAACGCCTACAGAAGAACAACAAGGACTATGCAACAATGCAATAGAACTCAGACCTCTGAAAACCCAAATAAAAACATTTAGCAGAGACACACC
This sequence comes from Lissotriton helveticus, assembly GCF_964261635.1. Classification (NCBI taxonomy): domain Eukaryota; kingdom Metazoa; phylum Chordata; class Amphibia; order Caudata; family Salamandridae; genus Lissotriton; species Lissotriton helveticus. The sequence continues at coordinate 708,918,141 of NC_136059.1, read as the reverse complement.
AATCTATAATGAAGTACCAAGTGAAAATGCAAGAAACAGAAATACTGAACCAATTGGAACAATTGACAGAACTGCATCCGGCTACTTCATCAACTTCGATGATTCCTCTGAAAGCCTCAGTGAATCAAAGACACAGCCATCATCAAAATCCATTAAAGACAAAGCTAAGGAACTTTTGAACAAACTGAAAGAAACACATCTGATTTCCCCATGGATTGAATTTTGGGTGGGTTTTGGTGCATTTATCCTCATACTTTGGCTCATCATGGTATTAACTTTGGGACGCTTCATTGAGGGAAAATATGCTATAATGGACACAGCAAGTCAGAACATCAACTTGGTCCTCAAACCACACACATCTTCACACGTCGAGAAAAGAGAACTTTCTTCAGCCAACTTCACAGCCAATCCTATACCTGGTGGGGTAGCCTGGGACAACACTGACTATGAAATGTATGGTCCGGTCGAGATCCTGAAATATCCACACCAAATCAAGATCTCCTTGAGTGACTTTGCAAAACCAAACTCATTTGCTGATGATTGGGACTTCGAAAGCATTAATAACATGATGTCTGACTTAGTAATGTCTGCTAAATTTACAAAACATGATTATTTGCAAGGTTCTACAAATTATGATAGTATGTATTGCTATAAACACTATGGTAACCATTTTTTACATAAATCTGCACAACCTAGAAATGTTTTAAACTATAATCAATGGGAACATTGTGCAACACCTCCAAAAGGGAGCTCAAGAACCGTTTACGACAAATATTCATATTTTTCAGGTTTTAACACAAGTAATGCTGAAACATTCTATTTTAAATTGTCAAACAAGACAGGGATGAAAACCATGATAACCAACACAAAGTTGATATATTCAGATTCATTCTTCGAAGAAATGAATACTTTTGGATTTGATTATTGGGACAAAAATGTTGATTTGAAAAGTGTTTGGGGTACAAAAGAATGGCAAGTACAGGGTTTAGAAGCTTTGTTTAGAGCTTGCATGATCCCAGAACAAATGATATTTTTAAATGACCCTGTTCAACAAACCACCTGTCTTGGCCTAGCCAAAATCAAAGATTTAAATAAACTGTCTATTCCAAAGCCAACAATGTTTAGCAATAGCTCGGATACGGATGAAGAGATAGACGTAAACCATATATTAAACCAAAACAGAACACATCCTGATTGGAAACAATGGTTAATCTGGCCCACAGATACAAATAACTGTCAAGACAGATTCCTGAATAAAACACAGGGTTTCAAAATGACCAGGCCAGACCCTAGATATCCCCAAAGACATCACCCAGGGATAATAACAACCTACAGTGTGGGCAAATTATGCCTTCAGTGGCTACAAACTTCCACACTGCCTGAAATTAAGCAACACCTAACTTTACTTACTGATGGTGCTGACTTGCGTGATTTCATAATGGGACCACGCAAACAGCGTCAAAAGCGTTTCATAGCAGCCTCTGTATATGCAGCATACAATGAGGCCTGGAAGGTTAATCAAATTGAAACAGCAGAAAGAATACGGGAAATTGACCGTATTAATTTGGAAAAATCACTTTCTGTAGTGGACAATGGGTTAATGACTCTGTCCTCCAGAATTTTTTCATTGGACAGCATTGTGTCTTCAGCAATCGATATATTATCGCAAGACTTACTGTTATTACAACATGGTCAGTCACAATTGCGTTCTATTGTACAGCTTGGCTGGACGTTACAAAATCTGCGTTCAGGCTATGTGCCTTGGCGTTTAATCAACACAACGTCACTATTCCAAATCTTTAACCTTACTGATAGACAAATCGGTATGGCGCAAAAGGGTGCTGATTATACAATCTTGAGCATTGAAAAACTAGAAAGATTACCAATGACAATGTCAGAACGACCTGTCAGTGAATGGATAATCCACGGAATCATAAATATTCCAATCTCAACCTTCAGGTTTCAATACTGCCAAAAATATATACAGGCTGGCATGTACGAGAAATTGGGGAAGGGGTACCTTAAAACAACTTGGAACCTGCCCTATTCACATGCATGTGTCAGTAATAAAGGACAGAAAGTGTTTCTTAGTGGCAACAATTGTGCGATGTCACTAAGCGGCACGCTTCTGTGTAACGGAATTAGTTTGCATGGAGCCTGTGAAGGGAATTCATACAACCTTTCATGTCACCAGCAAGGCGCACCTGCAACAGAAATAGAACCATTCTTTCAAAGACTCTATAATGGGAGTTACATTCTTATTGTAGACCGCAGATGCTGTAGTCTTATGCCCGGGACTCCTTATCTAGTCACTACGACTGCGAAGGTCAAGTGCTGTGGACGTTCTTTGTTCCCCAGCTCCTTTCCAGACAGGGAGGCAAGGGCATGGCCCAGTTTGAAAATTACTTCTATTCGAATAGCTACTTTAAGCAGAATGAAAACAGTGCTTCTTCAGACGCCTACAAGGCTCACGTCATCAAAAGAAACGTATGATCTACAAGTCGCAAGGACGACTGCAGAGATACATACATTATTATCGACTAATTCCCCCGTACATTTCGCAGAAATCCTGAGCGAAATCTTAAATATTTCTGATACCACTGGGGTCTCAAAGGTATTTAAGACAGTATTTTCGATGGCATTAACACCATTCAAAGCCATACTGGGTATTTTTCCAGATTTCGTCCATTCGATTTTTGGCGGACTTCCCCTGATCCTGGGACTAATTGCAGGAATCCTATTCTTAGTCCTTATTTTTCGTTATGGCAACCCATGTCACAGATCAAACTCTCGTGACAATGGAAGAAACAATCCTAGCCATTGGATACCGGGACCGGATATCAAAAATCCTGGGACTCTCCCGGCTTAGAGACCTGAACATGACTTGGTTTCTATCATTTCGACCAATGTGGCAAAGATGTGTTTTACCTGTATTGAGGTGTCTGCTATGCGGAGAAGAATGCGTGTTAGACACCTGTCTGACGCTACAATCGGATGCGCTTGTGGATGCAGATACATTGTTGGTTCCTACCAAGGTTCACGCTTTGTGCTGCCCTCAAAGGCTGCCAATCCTGATGACGGCATTCGTGGAATCTTCACCACTACGATTGAAGAGTAGTGAAGTTCAAGATGAAAGCAGCATCGATCAGGTACGACCTTCTGTCAGCAATGCGAATCAGAATGTCAATGGAGACAATCATGCGCACGAATGCATGGTTACACCTATTTCCGACTTAGTGGAACTTTCCCATGAAGCTGTTGACAGTTTTTTCGAAAGCCTTAATGATATGATGTTCTCTCCAGAACAGAAATAGAGACTTTTGAGCAAGCTCGCACACGGCGTTCCCTGAATTCGGCCTTCAACTTTAAAAATAAAGTCACATGAACAATTTTTCCCACCAGTTCACGGACAACAATTTTTCCCACCAGTTCACGGACAACAATTTTTTAGCAGCCCCAAATTATTTTTTACAACATTTTCGGGACACTTATCTTCTGCTTAAAGTAAGAAACTATTCCTAGAGAACTAAGATTTCTATTTTTAGATACTTTATAAACTTTAGTTGCCCGCTGGTATGTTCACAAATATTTTATTATGTGATGAAATGGTCTCGAACTTTCTTTCTGTATAGCCATATTAAGAGCCATTTCATGTGTATTTCTCATATACCAATTAAGCAATAATGTCTACAAATGCGTGTTTACTTTAGCGTTTAATTCATAGCTTAAGTGCATACAATATATATGACTGCAATTTTTCAGTATATTTGAAAATTTCAAAATGCATTAATGTATTTTGGGGTGGTGAGGTATACACTATACTCTATAGTATGTTGTACTATGTTATACTATGCATAGATTAGTAAATATGACCATAGTTAGCGTGGAGTGGGTGTCATGTATTCCTATAGGTTCTGAATCGATCCCCCTATTCCTGACCCTATTCTGGTTAAACTAACTATCAAGTTAACTAACAGTCAGCCCATGAGGCAAGAAAAGCCCCCATGATGCAGATACCGTTATCTGACGCAGTCACACTACGGCACAGGAATGTGTTATCTGATTAGGTCATAACGCTTGAGATCTAATTAGACAAGCGACATTCCTCCAGCCCCTGATAAGGCATACGACGTTCTCATAACAAATCAAACCTATGACAACCTGGAAAATCCGTGCGGCCATTGTTTTGATTTCACAGAGAACTTCAGTAAAAGAATGTGCTAACGAGCAAGTCGTATGACATCTTTATTGACGTATCTATGTCCATCCTTACGTCAATCCCGGCACCTTTAAGGTATAAATATTGCCGATCTTGCCCTATGCAAAGACACGCGTGGTGACGAGACGGAGCAGCCATACTTGCCGAAGCCCAGAAGCAGAGCAGACCCCGCTGGCAGCAGCCCCGCCTTCCTGACGCGCTGAGAGACGCGCTGCTATCTCCTACCGAGAGACCCAGCACCGGCGCTTTCGGGCAGCCCTCGCAGGCAGCCTGGAATATCGAGACCAGAGAAAGAGATACCATTCCTCATTCATCCTAACTTCCAGGTACAGAACTGAATAACCCCTCACAGAGAATTCTTTAGTTATTCACTTGGCAAAAACAAACTTAACTTAAACTGTAACTTTCTATTCCCGCCCACGCATTAGACTTAGGTCAGGTACACGGGGTAGGCGTATTTAGAAACACCAGTTGAGTACGTTTAGTCAAATGTATATGTGTATGTAAATATATTTTAATCATTTTAAACATCATATGGCTCAGAAACCATATCAATGTTTTTACAGTATTATTTTATACTATTGCTTTTAATGTATGCACTTTACTTAACTATAAGTATTGCAATAATATCGATCCATTTCTCTTGTACGAGAAAAGAGACTGATCAATAAATAACACCTTTTTATTGAACACGCCCGTCTCTTCCTTTTCTCTACAATCTGATGAGACTAAGAATGCACGTACTGACTGAGTAAAATAATTGCCTTGTGCTCACACGACTCTGGAGATACACTCTTGATTAGGGGAGAGCAAAGTTGTCATGTTCTATGGTTGTCAGAAACTAAATCCCTTCTTGTCTAATCAGGGGAGTTAATTCTTTCCTGAACATTCGAGAAAGTTTCTAGCGAACTCTGAGCTATGCTGGCAAACCCAAAACTTAAGTCTAGTATCGACAGTAGTAGACCTAGTTAACGTCTGGCCTAGGCCTTTACTGCTGTAGGTATTATTCCAATGCGCAGAGCCTATTGGGAAGATAGGAACTACACTACAATGTTAAGTATGTTAATTGTGTGAATAAACGCTGTGTAATGGTGTGCACAGATTTATTGTGGTTATTTTAGAAATGCCACTTTTAGCAGTTGGCATTTCTGTGTGCTATGTGTCTGCCTGCCTGATGTGAATTGCATGTCTGACTTGTGAGTGACAGGGGCTGGGAGGTGTGTGTGGCTCCAGGAGGGGCAGGGTGAATCAGCGCTAGGCTGAATGGGACACCTGGGCTGGGAGTAGTGGGAGGAGTGATCCCCTAACCCTGAATAGGCCTGTGCCCAGCCTGCATAATGCTGGATCCGCCCGCTGTGGTGCATTTGATCACCTAGCCCCCACCTGGCAAAGGGGAAGAGAGCTTGCAAAACAAAGTGCTCCAATTCCCCCTGAACCAGTTGCATCTGGTTCCCCCATGCCCTGCACTCAAAGAAAGAGAATCTGTGATATAAATATAGGGGCTGTGACCCCATGAAAGTGTTTCAGTTCCTGTTCTGTGAGAGCTGTTCCTGACTTGCTGGGGGGCTGGCTGCTGTTATGGTCCAGAAGGAACCACCATGAGGGCTTGCCTCCTGGGCCCAGCATTGCCCCCCCCTGGATTCCCAAGATCTTTTGATTCTCTGCCCAGCCTTGTTACCCTGATGACTCTGGGGACCGTTTTAGCGCCTTGTGAGTACTACTGCAGGGAAGGAGGAGAGGAGTGCGTGCCTATGCGCTCCTGATTAAAGCGGGTGCCCACCCCGCTTGCGTGCTTATACAGGCGGGAGCCCACCCGCACTTCGCCGCATGGAGAAATCACCGCCGCAGCCCGAGCCATAACCGGAGGTCAGGCGTCTACCTGACTGTGGGCGGTGCTTCTGAGGCCGAGGAAGTGGAGCCGGAAGGAGGAAGTCATTGAATAATGAGTGGGGCTCCCGTGAGCTGAGGGAAGCCCCACGTCTACTGCCGGAAGTGGGAAGTCCAGAGCCTCGTGGGCTCCACAGGGAAGTCCTGGGTCCCAGGAGGGGGCCCGGGTGAAGCCGAGAGAAAATGCAGGCAGGCAGAAGCCCACCCCGCCTGTATGGAGGCCACGGAAGTAGAGGGGGGGCTCTCGGGAAGAGAGAGACCCCCGCGTGTTGCTGCCTGCCATGGGCTACGGAGAGAGAAGTCCCGGTCCCAGGAAGGGGGGGCTGGGCGAAGAGAAGCCCAGGAGTGAGAAGCCGATGCCCGGAGTCCAGCGGAGACCCAGCGCATCCCAGTGAGTGGGGCTTGAATCCTGCTCTTCAGAGCAGTCCTGCAGGAGAGCGGGCCGCTCCAGTCTTGGGGGGCATTTTTTCTTTGTGTTGAAACACCTGGAGCAGGGCTTTACGGGTACCGTGGTATCCCAGCCTCATTTTCCACAGCGGACTCGCCGGACATTGGGCCGCTGCAACGTTGGGCACATTGGTCTGGGAGAGTCCCAGTGGGCCTCCCCGGCACAGTTGGTGCCAGTGTCAAGTGCTGGCCTCAATTTGGACAGAGCTGCATAGCAGTGGAGGGCAGCTGCAACATGGGCCACATGGGTGTCTGAGAGTACCAGAGTGGGGCTTTTATGGCACAGTGAGTGCCAGGCCTTCCTGACTTCACATCTTCCCAGCAATTAGTGGGCAGCTGCCACATTTAGGTCACAGTTCTTTGGGGGCCTTTTTGAGTAAGATAGGAGTGAGATAGGAGTGAGATGCACCTCTGCCCCAGCACAATTTCACACTTGCAAACTTCGCTGCATTGGCAGCCCCCCTCACATTTGGACATAGGGGATGTGAGCCCTCTGAGAAGGCTAGTTGGCCAGGGGGACTGTTAGTTTTATAGGGCGCTAGGCCCTAATGTGATTGATGTGGTGCTAGGAAATGTGATCCATCTACTATGATTTACGCACCCTGTTTTAAGCCTCTATCTTTTTTTTATGTTGATGAGGTTATTGCATAATGTATTTATGCTTGTGAGGTTATTGTCTAAAGCGTTTAGACTTATGAGATTATTGCATATTGTGTTTATGCTGGTGAGGTTGGCGCAGAATGTAAATTACGCCTAATTGTGATACTGTGCATAATATGGTTTTATGTCACAGGATGATGCTGAGCACAGTGGTTACCAGTGATTACTGGTTGTACGTTTATGTGATGTCCTACGTTTTCTAAGTTCGCTTTGTGATGGTTCTGACAGTGGTACAGTTGGCCCTGTTAGGTGTACATAATCCCTTGTAGATATTAACTAATGCCAGGTGGCACAATGTATATTTTGTGATTACTATTCTAATGTGTTATGAGAATACAAAGGCTATTTTTCATGTACCCTTGTGAGGAGTTCCTTTTGTGGTGTGCCTGGTATGTTGTTGCTGTGTGCGTGCACAAACGCTTTACATATGGCCTCCAGGATAAGCCTGACTGCTCGTGCCAACCTACCAAGGGGGTGAGCAGGGGTTATCTTCGGCGTGTATCTCGCTTGCCCTGAGTAGAGTGGTGGTCTCTGCCTTAGCCAACCAGAGATCCCAGTTCTAACACATGTTATCTATCAATGATCTGGATTGGGGACAGTAGTGACTGGATAACTATTTTGCATCTTCTATATGTTCAATAACATCATTTTTAAACAGTAAATTAAACTCCTTCAACAAATTCTTCTCAAGTTGTGTTGGTATGCATCTCAATCTCTGTACTTCAGGATTAGTACCTCTTCTTAGGCTTTGCCTGTCTACTTCACAGGGAGTTAATACAATAACTAGTTCTCCCTACTGTTTCTACCCTAAAAGCACATAACATGACTTCTTGAACTGCATCTGTGACCATTTAGAACACAGAGGGCCTAATTATGAGTTTGGCGGTCCCAGGGTGGCAGTGCGGCTACTGCCGCACTGACAATCTGATGCCATATTCTTAGTTGGGCAGGCGGACAGCCACAGGACCGCTGCTACCACCAGGAGTCTAAGATCCAGGGTGGTCTTGCAGCGGTCTGAGGCCCATAATATGCAGGGTAGTGCAGCTGCAGCACCGCCAAACATATTACGAGCTTCCTCACCACCACAGTTTTCATGGTGGTGAGGAAACTAAGGGGTCCTACATGTCATTTTTCGGGGATGGTTGGTACGGTTATCCTGGAAAGTAGAGAAACCACCTTTGTGGAATGACATAATGTGGGACAACATACATCACAACCATCCAAAACAATGTTTTGTAAACAGTGGTGTTGCCAGCACCTTGTTTCCTAGTATACAGATTATCTTTTTGGACCATTGAATATGACTTCCTTTGATGACAAAAGAGAAGAGTTGGCTAAAGATCTTTTCACTGCCATTCTCACTGCCCCTACTAAAGATAAATCCCCAAAGAACAATATTGGGGGAGGGTGAAAAGTAAATTCTTTTGACTTGAGAAATTGAAAAAGCAAGAACTCTCAAAATTGTACAACATTTAGAAAATATTTAGGTAACGAGTGTATTCCGAGAGGATTACGTTTTTTGATCTTTCCTGATTTTGATGATCTGAACAGTGATTTATCACAGAAATGGGAGGAACTTTGTTCAATAGTTCTAGTGTGATGATGAATTTTTTTATCAAGCCTGCTGACAGAAAGTGTCACAAAAATAGGGAGGAAATTCGAAAATTGGCAAAAGAAATAGAATATCTGAACAGGCCACTGCAGAGAATTATGCTATCTTGAAAACTGACGTACAAAAGCATCAATATATTGTTAAAGTAAGGAAAACGAGAATTTTCTCTTGAGATGACTGTGACTATAAGATGGGAGGGTTTTCACTTTTGCCAGTTTAGGACTACAATCCTCAGTAAATTGTTCGCTTGCCATTAAACATTTAGTGATTTGCATGTCAAAGCTAAGAAGACTGGTAAGGATGAATCATCTTTTCTTCCATCCAAAAAACAATAAAGGGACGCTTATCATAGTTAATAGTAAGTTTTGTTCTGTACGGAGCTCAGAAATGATAAAAGGTCGTTTGAAATGCATTATGAAAAATAGTTCTTATTTAAATGCCTTCATGCCACTACACTATGATGTGCACTTTGCTATGTTAAATGTTATATGATGCAATAATATGTCTGTACAACCCCAGTGTGACACCTCTAAGAGGATTAGAAGGGCTAGTAGCCAAAGGTATGGAGTGAAATTTCTGCCATGTTTAACGATTTGTTTGTACAGTACCATAAATTAATATGGGTGACATTGTGCACCATAGCATCACAATGCTATGGTGCATCACTGCATCTGGATGTTCATAAACATAATAACTAAACATGTTCAGGCAAACTGGTCTATGTTACCAGCAATTGAGAGAACTAGAGTAAACTCAACTTGGAAAAAAGAACATGAAGGCAAGCGCTTAGAGACCTAACTTGGGAAATCATTAATGGCAAATATAGAAAGTGCAAAAAACAAGATGAAATAAAAGTATTTATATACATCTGTGACTGCATTATGGCATGGGGGCACTGCCTGTGCGCTACATGATGCATCGCCCCATCCCACACCGCAGTCCAGACTGACCGACACCAGCTTTTCCCTGCACTATGTGACCGACACCAGCTCCCCGCAAACAGCTCTGTGGCCTTCACCGTGATTGGTCAGCACCCCAATGGGCACTGCTATCCCTCTGCACCGCAGTCCTGGACTTACCGAAGCCGCTGGACGACTGTCACCAAGCCGTTGCCTGCACCGCAACTTGAGAGCACCGCACGCCATATCTCTATGTTTTGCATTGTAACCGTGATGGTTGCCATGACCAGCTCACCAACGTGATTGGCCACAACGGAAAGGTACTGTTTACGAGTCTGGCCACTCTCCAACTGACTCGGTCATACACAACTGTTGGATTCTGTTGTTCTCAGCACCGCATCGGACGGAGCTACCAACTTCAAGGAACTGCATTTTAAAGGTTATTCTTGTAAAGTGCATATTTTTAAGTATGTAAGTCGGATTTCATTGTTTTGGTCTTGTTTTAAATATATACAAATATTTGATATTTTTCTAAACTGGTGTGGTGTTCTTTTGTAGTGCTTTCACTGTATTACTGTTGATTATGTGCAAATGATTTACACACGGCCTCTAAATAAGCCTGACTGCTCATGCCAAGGTACTAAGGGGGGGGGGGATCAGGGTTATTTCAGTAGTGCACCCCCTTATCCTGACTAGAAGGAAGGGTCCCTACTTGGACAAAGGTGCAAACCATTGCCAACTAGAGACCCGCATTTCTAAAAATATCTTAATAATAAACAATCACAAATATAAAAAGCACATTAAAGAGAAAGTTCATGATGAATTTTAAACTAAAAGCAACACATTTAAAACACCACATAAGCTGTTTATTAAAATGAGAGAGATGTAGAGAAATGTGTATACTTATAACACATACACAAGTCTATTCAAGAATATCTTTTCCTAATACTAAGTGCACCTCTAATAAAATTAAGGACTACACAAAACACATTTCTACAGAATCTAACTTAAATGAAAGGCCAATTTATATGATCTAAAATTCATAGGTTGTAAAACTGGTACTAAAAACTGCTATGGTACCGTTTTATACAGGAAACAAAAGCATAAGATGAAGGAGCACTGAGGTAGGTTATCAAACCAGGTATCATGTTGTGGTAAAGCAAGAATAAAATGTAAAGAGCATAACTGTAACCTAGTTACATATAGTCTGAATTGAGAGTTCTCTATACATGTTAAGTACAGTTCTAGCTCTTATCGAGGGGATAGAGTGAGATAGTCCTTATCTGAGCTTTCGCCGCAGGAAATAATATTTCAGAATTGGTAGACAGTTCTGGAACCCCCCGGCTTAAAAAAGTACTCTTAATGTAGGCTAGCTGCAGAATGCAATCCACTTTGTCAAGGGGCATGCAATCGAAGATTATATTTTTTGTGAGACCCAACTCATATGATTGCCACAATTTTATCCATAAGGAAAGGGGAGCCAGCCCTACCCAAAAAAGTCTTTAAAGTAGGTCAGGGCAACCAGGGCCGGACTGGCTACCGGGCAGTTGTGTGTGCTGTCGAGCTGGGGGGTAATTTCTCTGTGGTGTGGGCTTATTTCGTTAATGGGGACCTGCGTGCGCTTTGAAATAAAAAAAGCAAAACGAATTTCATTTTGCACACACAGGTCCCCATCAACGAAATCATCCCCTGCTCGGCAGCACACACAACTGCCCGGTAGCCAGTCCGGCCCTGAGGGCAACCTCAGAATGACAAAAATAGGATCTTCAGTCACTTTAATGGAACTATACCACTCTACATTTGTTTTTAGATTTATAGCTCACCTAAACTGATGTCCCTGGCCTAGAGGCAACACTAAAAGATCTCTGTCAAAGTGCCCCTTTGTGGGATCCATTGGGCATTGCAGCGCTGGCTTAACGAGGAGCACAGATTGATGATGAAGCATTCCATCATTGGTGGACGAGGGCTGGGTCCCAAGGAGTCCAGGACTATAATATAGGCTGGTTTCCAGTAGTTGGTACAGTACAGCACGCCTTTTTCTTTTGTTCACCTGATCCGAACCTCCTGGACAGAAAAGGTTCCAACCACCTTGAACCCAGTACCTGGACTCTGTCTGCTGAGAGCCTTGCCCCCAAGTGGAACAACCCCAGTGCTGGATCATTGGAAATGGGCCTTAAAGTGGTCTGCCACCCCAGCTGGGGTTCTATAAGCAGAATCGACGAAACACAACTCATCTCCTTGCAGCTGCATCACTTGCAATGCCTTGCCCCCAAGCGGGGCAACCCCAGTCCTGGATCCTTGGAAGTGGGCCTTATGGTGGTCTGCCACCCCAGCTGGGGTTCTATAAGCAGAGTCGATGAAGCACGACTCATCTCCTTGCAGCTGCATCACTCGCAATGCAACCCTGATACCAGACCTCACATCGCATCCCTCAGTCTCCTCAGAACCGCTGCTAACAGGGGGGTCTTTCCCAAATCCCTTTCTTTTGGGGGCTGCTCCCTCACACAGTTGTAAATGCAGTGTGCATGGCTCCAACATTCAGGGGGATTCATGGTCTTGGCTGAGCTCCTGGCTGAGCTGCTGGCTGAGCTCCTTGGCTGAGCTCCTTGAGTCTACACTCCTGGAACAATTCAGGTTAGTGTTTTGCTAGTACTGGCAAAGGGCAAGGTCACAGTGAAATTGATCAAGGAATGTGTATGTCAGAATATCGTAAGCAACAAGATTGACTGATTGAAATACTATCCTAAAAAACATTTACATTTACAAAGATATTGTTTTATTCGGTACAAATTTTCAAATATGATGTCCAGTGGGGTGATAGCTTTGTTCATAATATTTAGGCCCAGTATTTTTGCCCAACGATATTTGGGTAACACTATTCTTTTGCCCTACCTCAAGAAATATTGAGATATAATGGGTGAATATTTCCTTTGGGTAACTAGGATCTTTGTGGTAGGTGCAGGATTTTTAGGGATGTAGACCATTGTATGTATTATGACAAAGTCAAAGGGGCAGGAACGAATTAATGGGTTGCAAATTAGTATGAGGTCATCTGAGGTTTTATTTGGATATGAGGGAGTGGAGATGTTTATTAATCCTTATTACAAGGTCTTGTGCAGTGGGAATATTCCAGAAATCGTAAATTTGTGTAAAGGGGTGACCAAAGCTGAAATGTGACCATCCACAGAAAAGGATTTTTAATTTAGGTTATACTCAGTCGGAAAAAGTGGTTAAGAGCTCTTTGTGTGGGCCCCAACTCTGCTATTGTGACTTTGGGAGTGATTAAGATGGCTCATCATCATGGGACTCGTGACCGTCCGGCCATATGGCAGCGGTCCTGCACATGCAAATATCACATTGTGCATGTCTATTATTGAGGCGGGTGTTGCTGGCTGCAGCACCTGCCACAAAGGCAAAAATGCATGTTGTGCATTTCCCTGCACTATGTGGCAGGCACCACAAGGTGCCTGCCACCTACCTGGTGCAGAGGACTGTAGGGGGCATAATAGGTGCCCACTAAGTGCACATTTGCATTGCCCCTGTACAAGGGGGGCCTGCAACGGGCCCCGAAAGTCAATCTCCGCCAACCTTTGAATGGTGGAGGTGTGGAAAAGTAAATTTTGCCATGTTCTGTGTCCCTACGCCTCATCCATCATATGTTATGTGTGCATGACCAATATGCATATGTTATTCCCCATGTCCGATTAATGACGCAATTACAGTTGTGTCCACCTCTGGTATGTTAGTTTCCAGTCCTCGTGAATACTACGAATATCAGGCCTATGTAAAGTAATGTTGCCACGTTTCTCAGTGTGCACGTTATTCCATTATAAAATCCCCGTTTCTAGGCCTCAAAAGGGCCCGGACCCTGGATTCAGCTCCTGTCTCCTGAAAGCCTCGCTGAGGAGCGATACAGCCCCCACCTGTATCCTCGACCCTTCACTTACTTCCTGCCTCGCAGTGCCCGGTGCAGCTTGACTCTGCCTCTGAGTCTGCCAAAAGTATGTTATAGTTCCAGCTATCAGTTCAGTCCTCCTCTTCTGCATTCCTAAGCTACTGAACTGCATCAATAGTTTCCGTCATTGTCTAGCCTACTCGGCTCCACGTTAGAGAAATACTGTATTTAATGGTCATTTAGTATTCTTCATCACGCACTACATGTAGAATAATGCATGGTCCAGTCTTAGAGTCAAGTTAGCCTCTCCCCTCATGACTTCTAGTTCATATCAACATGTTCCCTAAACATCAGATACCAGATAGGGTTTAGGTACATGTCGCTCCGACCCTCCAGACTCTAGTCTCTGCTCCTAGCACAGAGTTCGTAGCCCCCAGCTTCTCCTAGTAATACGTCATTGCCAGTTTTCGCGCACCATTAGGTTAGAGGTCCCGGCTCCTTAGGTAGCCCCCTCCTATGTTTCCGCCCATTCATGACATATTCTGTTACGTTCGCATCACATGTCTATGTATACTCCCAGTTACACCTCTTTTTACTGTTATCTTTCGCGACTGCTACGCGTCACGCCTTCTGCTCCACCCACTGTTACGCCTACTGCAATGTAATGCTATGTGTTCGCGCTATGTATATAAGTCAATGTTTTGTTATTAAATGTTAGCGCGCTCATCCCAGACCTAGCCCCAGCAGCTGCTGGGCCTCTTTTCCCCTGCTGGGCCCCAGTTGTCCTGCTGGGCCCTGTCATTCTGTTCCTATGCAGGTTGTCCTGATCCTGTCCTTATGCTGTAATAAACCTGCAGAAACTCCTACTACCTCGAATCTTGACTCTTATTTATTGAGCTATCTGTTATGCTATAAGTCTAGTCAAAAATAGGGTATTATTTATTTATTTACCACATAATGGCGCCCGAATAGGGACTTGCCCTTTCCCCACGCGTCGGTGAAGCCACGCCGACCCCCTGACCCTCTGCAGTCGTGACGGAACCATACCGTGCACTGGCAGATATTTCTGCTCCAAGTATCCCTCAGGCCCACGGAGGAGACGGAGGAGGCGGTCCAGCATCCAAACGAGACGGTGGAGGAACGCGGCGAGTCCCGACCAGAGCCCAAGCCGAGAGTCCAAGGTCCGAGGTATCCGGAGGCCCACCCGTAACTGAAGTCCGAAGTCCGAAGTCCGTCGTAGTCCAGTCCCGTCCGAGGCTTTCCGTTCCGTATTGCCCGGTGAGTACCATTGCTGGGGTAGTATCTAGACAGGGTCAGTCTAAATTGACTCCTGGTCCGTGGGTTGGTGGTACCCAAGCCCACAAACGAAGTGTTCACCTAGGTGGATACGGGTCTTGATGCGTTCCTTTATGGGACCGGTATGTTCCGTACTGTTATAGCAGTGCATCCAGCAACTCTAGTCTGTTCCGTTCTCGAGAATTCTGTTCTGTTTCTGTTTTCAGTATTTTCAGGTAGTATTCTGTTCGAACTGTTATGTTATGATATTGTTTAATGTATTTCCAATGTCGTGGTATGCCTGAATTGTTTTCCCAATTGTTATTGTTTTTCGTGTATTGTATTGTGTTCCGATTCAAGTTTAGAATGCCGCTCTTTTCCAAGTTACGTCAGTTAAAAACCAGAAAGGGTCTGTTAGAGGAAGCAGTTCCTGTCCCGCCTAGGGACAGTCCAGGTCACTTTATGTATCAGAAACATGGCATAAGCGCCATAATGTATCTAGATTTGTGGGTAGAGTATACCAAACAGTTAGAAGAAAAGTATAGATGGCCCGTATCGGGTACATGGGATGCCGAATGTATCATGCGAGTAGAAGAAGCATTATGGAAAAAGAAAGCCAGACAGTCACAGAAAGATGCCATCGAGTTATGGCGTAAGGAAGCTCATAAAAGAACGGAAAAGGAAGTCAGAAAGTCAGAGTTAAGTAGAGAATCCAAAGAACGAGCCCAAGAAAGAGAATTAATCGAGATAGGTGAACAAGTCAAAACCGAACAGTCAGACAGACAGAGGCATGCCCTTATTAAGGGTATGTATCCTCTTCTTGCCGAAGGTGTGCAAAAAGCGACCCCAGAGGCATCCAGTAATTTCCCGCCACCATTAGTTCCGACCAAGCTACGTCACAAACCGACCGCAGCTGATATTTTTATTTCGTCCTATTTGGACGACACAGTCCCCGAATATGCCAATCCTGTTCGCGCTCCGCCAGTCCCTGTAAACCAGGTAATTCATGTTCCTCCAGACACCGGAGTACCTGTTACGGTACCCCCGGTCCAGCCTATAGTTCCACTTCCCACTCTGCCAGGACGTAGAGCCTCAGTAGACGACTCCAGTTTAGGGGCCGCAGGAGGAGCTGCTCCTCAAACCCCGCCGCCACACAAGCGTTTATCAGCACTCGAATTACATGCTCAAGCATCACAGCGTACTCCTAAAAGTAATAAGTCTGTTACAGAAATCAGGCAAGCCCTTAACGAATGTGTTTATGATCCAGTTCCAGGCGAATATACTATGGTTTTATATTCCTTACGTGTAAGGAGAGTGACCGAGTATCTAGTCACCTTGCCGAATATGAAAGAAGATCTAGACAGAATATATCGTTTCATCCGTACAGGGGATGATCCAGAAAGTATTGGCGAGATTATGTCTCAAAGGAAAGCCGAGATTCAGCTCATGATATTAAAGTTCCTGATCAATTGTCTAATAAGAGAACAAGATTACCCGTCTAAAGATCCCGCCGAAATGAGAATCCTGACAAGGTGGAGTGATAATATAGCCGAGGGTAAGCACAAGACCGTCAGTGCCATGGAGAGTATGTACAAGAAAATTCGTAAAGAAATAGTAAGGTTACACGAACAGCGTAAAGCAGCACAAGTAAGCGAGAAAGAAAGTATCTCTGATCCTGAAGAGGAAGAGAACGAGAATCCCGCCAGAATAGCGTATGTAGGAAAATCCAGATTTCCAGATCGCCATTTACGCCTAGAACCCAAGTCTGTTTTTCATCATCCAGCACCAGAACAAGGTTCTCTAGAACAAGTATTTCAAGCTACCGATCACATTCTGAAATCACGAGTCGGTTATAGTGAGTTAAGTACCATGCATGAACAAGAACTAGCCCGATCAGCAGTCCGATGGATTACTGATTCTACCACTTTTCCAGACGAAATAGTGGCACAAATGTTTCTGAAACTGCCCCCAGCCGAGCAACGACTGGTGGGTATGTATATGATCCAGCACCTCATTACTCTGTATGAGGGTCAACATTCTGATCCAGGCCCGTTACACGATATCCTGAACGAGTTACTCCAGTATAAATGGAGAGGTCTAGGTACCGATTTAATTATTGTCATTCTAGAACAGCGCCACAAATATAGAACGTTTTTGAACCCGCATTTTGTTCATGTCTCACCCCCAGAAAGTAAATCGTTTTACATAGACAGACAGAATCCGTTACGAGAAGTCCACCCAGTCCAAGGGGCGGGTGGCGTAATGCAACGAGTGTTTGTATACACTCCGATTTCAAAGATGGAACTTCTTGAAATGAAGAAATTAATTCCCTGTCATGACAAAGATCCAGCAGGGTTCCATAGAGAATTAAAAGACATGCTCCGTATGGGAGAATACACTTACCCAGATATCATTAAAATGTTAAAGGTCCTGTTACCCGCAGGGGTGTATGAAAAGTTAAAAGAAAAAGAATGGGAGGTGGGAGAGAAAAAGATCGATTGGGCAGCTCTAGAAGCTGAAGACAAGGCACGAGTACCAGGTACCGGTCTTGGAGATAAATGTAAAGAATTACCAGAATTATTGATTCAAGTTTTACCCAGATTATTGACAACTAGGAAAGAAGACTGGGATGCAATCTCAGCCTGTAAACAGAAGCAAGACGAGGATATTAGCGATTTTTATTCTAGATTCGAGAAATGTTTCAGTATCAACAGTGGTCTCAAGATAAGTAGTGAGTCATACCCTCATCTTTTCGTTACCAAATTAGTCGAGAATTCAAGTCCACAAATTAAAAACCGAGTTTTGAAAGTCGAAAGCACCTGGCAAGCAAATACTCCGTCCCAGATGCTCCAGATGCTCCAGTATCACCAGAATAGAATCAGAGAAGAGCAAGAACACGAGAGAAAACGTATGAAAGACACGAAAATGAAAGTGCTAGTTGCACAATCTGTTCCTCAAGACAGTCAGAAGAGGGGTCCGAATCAAGCCAGTCATCCTGCAGCTCCCGTTAAAGGGAACTGCAATTATTGTAAACAGCCAGGTCATTTTATAAACGAGTGTGCAGTTCTGAAACATAATATAGCTACTGGTAAGACTAAAGAAAGACCACGTCCGCCTAGACAAGAACAAGTTTCACAGATTCCTCAGCCACAGAATGCACAACAGACAGTTACAGTACCGCAGCCTATTGCTGCAACACAGCATGTTACATCGCAGATGTACCAGTATGCACAGTCTGAGTATCCAGAGTACCAGTCATATTCATGAAACAGCCTAGAGAGGGAGGTAGGCTTGCCTCTCATCGAGATACCTGTAGATCAAGAAGGTCCCTATGTTCACAGCCAAGTATTAGGGAAAGACAGAAAATTTTTGATCGATACAGGGGCAAGTAGGACCACAATTAGTCATGCCGAAGTTCCAGGGGCTCCGCTCTCAGGCTCAAGAAATGTTTCCCTTGGATTTTCAGGAAAACCCATCGTTAATGAGATATCAAAGCCAGTTACTCTAGAAGTAGGTCCATTGTCCCGTACTACTGATCTGTTACTTACTAAGTCATGTCCAGAAAATCTGTTAGGTATTAAGACACTGAAAGAGTTAGGTGCAGTTATTTGCTGTTCCCCAGAGGGAATACGTCTGTTCCTACGTGACTTTAAGGGTCACTATGTGTTACGAGATTTTGATTCAAGATTGTCTAATGTTCCGCAGCATTTATGGGCGCAAGGTCCAACTGATGTAGGTTACATGCAAATCACACCCCATCGTGTGACTCTCAAGCCAGGTGTAGTGTTACCCCGAATCAGACAGTACAGATTGCCACCTGAGGCTGTAGCAGCCTTATCCAAAATTATTGACGAGCTCATGGCTCAAGGAGTAGTTGTAGAAACTGACTCCAATGTATGCAATTCTCCGATCATTCCAGTCATGAAACGTACTGATTCAAATGCACCCCCAGTATATCGATTAGTGATTGATTTACGAGAGCTTAATAAATGTATAATTCCTCAGTACCCAGTTGTTCCAGACATCTCTTCCCTGTTAACAGCCATTGATTCCGAAGCCATGTTTTTCACTGTCATTGACCTCAAGAATGCATTTTTTAGTGTTCCAATTCATCCAGACAGCCAGTTTCTTTTCGGATTTTGTTTAAATGGAAGGAGCTATATGTTTACACGCGCTCCTCAAGGTTTCACAGAAAGCCCTAGTATTTACAGTCAAGCACTCAAGAGACAACTAGACAATATTCACATGCCAACTGACACTGCCCTGCTCCAGTATGTCGATGATCTACTGATCACAGCCCGTTCTGAACGTGCTTGCGAGCGAGCATCACTTACAGTTCTGTATTTTCTAGCCGAGATGGGGCACAAGGTGTCACCTTCGAAGCTTCAATTTTGTGTCCAGCAAGTGGTATACTTAGGACACTTGCTGTCCAAGAGGGGTAGGCAGTTGACACCCGACCGTATCCAGTTAATAGCGAGTCTTCCCCAGCCCAGAACCCAGAAGGAGGTACGTGCCTTTATCGGCCTTACTTCTTATTGTAGACAATGGATTCCCCAGTATGCATTTCTAGCCAAGCCACTGATACAGTTAACGACACAGGAGGCAGCCGTATCGACTGTCCTCCCTTGGACATCTGAACATACACTTAGTTTCAACGAGTTAAAGAAAGCCCTATGTCAAGCTCCAGTTCTAGCTACACCGAACTACAGTAAGCCTTTTACACTTTTTGTTACTGAACGCGAAGGTACAGCATTATCTGTTCTCACACAAGATCAAGCAGGTCAATACAAGCCCTGTGCTTATTTTTCGAGCACATTAGATCCAGTCGCCCAGGCGTTGCCTGCGTGCCTCAAGTCAGTTGCAGCCACAGCACTAGCTATCAGACAAAGTGATTCCATAGTTTTAGGACATTCCCTGACAGTACAAGTTCCACATTCAGTAGAAGTTCTTTTAAACCGAACACAAACTCAGCACTTGACAATTGCACGTTTAACAGGTTATGAATTGACACTGTTCCAGCCACACATAGAAATTAGACGCTGCAACGTTCTGAATCCTGCTACACTGTTACCATCAGTTAATTCAAATCCAGACCCACATGATTGTGTGGAAGTAGTTAACATTACGACAAAGCCAAGACAAGACCTGACAGACATTCCGTTACCAGATCCTGACCTGACACTTTATGTGGATGGTTCATGTATGAGAACTAGTACAGGAGAACTAGTCGCCGCGTATGCAGTGACTACTGACACTGAAGTTATTGAAACACACCGTATTGATACTCTGTCCGCTCAAGCAGCAGAGCTAGTTGCTCTGACACAAGCCTGTATACACGCCAAGAACCTGAAAGTTAATGTTTACACAGATTCACGTTACGCATTCGGAGTTGTACACGACTTCGGAGTGCTCTGGCAGGAGAGAGGTTTCATGACTTCTCATGGAACCAAGATTCAGCATGGTCTCCTTATTCAAGCCCTGTTAGATGCCATACATTTACCGACATCTATTGCTATCATGAAATGCAAAGCACATACGAAAGTCACTGACATTATTTCCCAAGGTAATGATCTAGCAGACCGCACAGCCAAGCTTACAGCACAGACTCCAGACATTCCAGTAAACATGACACATACTCCAGATCTGATTACATGCATGACAGTTAAGGACCCTACACAAGATGTCATAGATATTCAGTTACATGCTACCCCCGATGAAATCAAGAAATGGTCTGAACAAGGAGGGGTCCAGACAGATCAAGGATGGTTAACGAAGGGTAGAGCCACATGGTTTCTCCCCGATTCTATGGTTCAAGTCATTATCAATACCGCACATAGTCCAGCACATTTAGGAGAAAAAGCTATGTTAGACAGTATCCAGAACATTTGGTTCAACAAGCATTTACGAGCTGCAGCCAAGCAGAAAGTCCGTACCTGTATGATATGTTGTCAGTTTAATCCAGGTAAAAGTGTCCCGGTGGAACAAGGTGGTTTCCAGCCCCCTGACCACCCTTTTGAGGTCCTCCAGATGGATTATATTCAGATGGAGCGATGTCGAGGTTTCAAGTATGTCCTTGTAGTAGTATGCGCTTTGTCCAGGTGGACAGAAGCATATCCAGTCCCAGATTACACAGCCGCGACCACTGCCAAGCAGTTGGTTCGTGAATTTTTCCCTAGATACGGACTCCCTAGAGTCGTATATTCTGATAACGGTCAGCCATTCTCCTCCGAATTAATGAAGCACGTTTCCCTTTTGTTAGGGTACCAGTGGAAGTTTCATTGTGTACGCCATCCTGAAGCAGCCGGTCTCGTAGAGAGACATAATCAGACTCTGAAAATCCGCATTGCAAAAGTCTGTAAGGACAAAGGTGTAGACTGGCTAGTAGCTCTGCCAGTCGCTTTATTTTATATGCGTATGGTCGCACATTCCAGATCAGGTCTGTCCCCGTATGAGGTCGTATTCGGCCGCCCCCCTAACATGTGGGGTACTCCTAGACCCCGAAGTATTACCGATGTTTCATGTAATATGCTGACAGATTACCTAGCTTCCTTGATGTCTGCCCTCAACTCATGTCGTTCACAGGTTGCCGCCGCATTTCCAGACAATACCGAGGTGGCACCGCACGAGATCGTTCCAGGCTCCCTTGTGATGATCAGACATTTTGACAGATCAAGTCCGCTGGAACCACGTTGGAAGGAGCCACGTCAGGTCCTCTTGACCACCCGAACTGCCGTCAAGTTGGAAGGCAGGAAGGGGTGGGTCCACCTTTCTCATGTAAAACTTTTCAAAGGATTGAAACCAGCGTCTAAAAACATTTTCCAGGATTCGAAAGACTGCCAAAATATTGCTCTTAAGGACTGTCCCGCACAAGACATTATTACAACCCCTCCCTTGTTAGAGAAAACTCCGCAACAGGAGTATACGCTTAAATTAAGGTCTAGTAAAATAAGTCAGTCAGTTTGATTGTATAAGTCCTCCCCTAGGTGAAACGGTTAAATTGTTTCTGACATGTATAAAATAGACCCCCATAGTGAGAGAGTCAGTCGAAGTTCACTTCAATGTATCGTTTTTCTGAGTTTCATATTATTTCTCAGCATAATGATTTCCTGCACCAGCTACGCATTTTTCCTGTATTTACCAGTTCCTCATGTAAATATGTCTGCTAATGCTACAGTAGAGCACACGTTTAGTGATCTGCCTCCTCACGAATATTCTTACCGCCTCGCTATGCGCAACAACACATTCATCCGTATGTTACATTATTCACACCAGACCAGCAATGCCACTAATTGTTGGGTGTGTGGTCGACTCCCCCCTTTCCAGACACCGAAGGGAGTTCTGCCACTGTTTCCTTATTCATTCTCACATAATGGTTCGTGTGGAGCATGGTCCACGTTAACGTCGTCCTCAACAGATATGTCTTTTCTTAACAGTACATGTTTTCCAGACAAGCAAGGTTTTCCCCACAGGACAGGTTTAGATCTAGAAAATGAAGTATATAATTTAGGTAATTATTCGTCGAATTTCATGGTCCTGAATGTTCAGTCTGATACTACTCCAGACTTACCTGCTATTTCAGTACTACCAGTCAAAGGCGAATTATGTGTCCAAAGTTATGGTTCTATACACATAGGTCATAGTGAATGTACTACTGTTATTCAGTATAGTGACAGTGGGAAATCTGTTTTCAAAGCTTCACGTCATTCTTATTTTATTTGTGGTCAAACTGCATATGTCCGTCTGCCCCTCGATTGGGAGGGAACCTGTTACATTGCCTTCCTACTGCCACCTGTTTTCCTAGCCCCATCTGATTATCACAGAAACACACATCTAGTACACATTAGACATAGAAGGGAGTCCCCAATTGTCGATTATACTGAAACTACTCTAGAACAGTATACAGATTTCAATAAAGGTTTCTTCTTCTTTGTAGGACCTGTCCAGAATAGTAAACTGATCCGTAGGTTAACAAGAACCCTTGAAGCTGTAGTTAATGAGACTGCCTCTGCTCTAGGTAACCTAACCGAAGAACAATCTGCTATGAGATTTGTCGTTTTGCAAAATCGTCTCGTCCTTGACGTCATACTGGCCGATAGGGGCGGGGCCTGTAGAGTCATCGGATCTAGTTGCTGCATTTTCATTCCAAATAACGCGCCGTCTGTTTATTCAGCTATAACCAGACTCCATAAAATTGCCCATCTGTTACATCAAGATCCAGGCACCTGGACATGGTCCGGTTGGTTCTGGAATATAATTTCCGCATGGGGATGGAAAGTCCTGTCCTTCCTAGGTATTGCAGTAGCGATCATATTCAGCTGCTGCCTCTGTATACAATGTGGCCCTGCGATTTGCAGCATGTGTGCTACCTCTTGTATTCCTAGTCCCAAGCCCCGTTCTAAATCCCGTTCCAAGACAATTCGAGACGAGCAAATGGTACTGTATGAAATGATAGATGGTATCATGAAAATTGATGTTTCCTGATGGAAACGTAGTGACAAGGAGGGAATGTGGAAAAGTAAATTTTGCCATGTTCTGTGTCCCTACGCCTCATCCATCATATGTTATGTGTGCATGACCAATATGCATATGTTATTCCCCATGTCCGATTAATGACGCAATTACAGTTGTGTCCACCTCTGGTATGTTAGTTTCCAGTCCTCGTGAATACTACGAATATCAGGCCTATGTAAAGTAATGTTGCCACGTTTCTCAGTGTGCACGTTATTCCATTATAAAATCCCCGTTTCTAGGCCTCAAAAGGGCCCGGACCCTGGATTCAGCTCCTGTCTCCTGAAAGCCTCGCTGAGGAGCGATACAGCCCCCACCTGTATCCTCGACCCTTCACTTACTTCCTGCCTCGCAGTGCCCGGTGCAGCTTGACTCTGCCTCTGAGTCTGCCAAAAGTATGTTATAGTTCCAGCTATCAGTTCAGTCCTCCTCTTCTGCATTCCTAAGCTACTGAACTGCATCAATAGTTTCCGTCATTGTCTAGCCTACTCGGCTCCACGTTAGAGAAATACTGTATTTAATGGTCATTTAGTATTCTTCATCACGCACTACATGTAGAATAATGCATGGTCCAGTCTTAGAGTCAAGTTAGCCACTCCCCTCATGACTTCTAGTTCATATCAACATGTTCCCTAAACATCAGATACCAGATAGGGTTTAGGTACATGTCGCTCCGACCCTCCAGACTCTAGTCTCTGCTCCTAGCACAGAGTTCGTAGCCCCCAGCTTCTCCTAGTAATACGTCATTGCCAGTTTTCGCGCACCATTAGGTTAGAGGTCCCGGCTCCTTAGGTAGCCCCCTCCTATGTTTCCGCCCATTCATGACATATTCTGTTACGTTCGCATCACATGTCTATGTATACTCCCAGTTACACCTCTTTTTACTGTTATCTTTCGCGACTGCTACGCGTCACGCCTTCTGCTCCACCCACTGTTACGCCTACTGCAATGTAATGCTATGTGTTCGCGCTATGTATATAAGTCAATGTTTTGTTATTAAATGTTAGCGCGCTCATCCCAGACCTAGCCCCAGCAGCTGCTGGGCCTCTTTTCCCCTGCTGGGCCCCAGTTGTCCTGCTGGGCCCTGTCATTCTGTTCCTATGCAGGTTGTCCTGATCCTGTCCTTATGCTGTAATAAACCTGCAGAAACTCCTACTACCTCGAATCTTGACTCTTATTTATTGAGCTATCTGTTATGCTATAAGTCTAGTCAAAAATAGGGTATTATTTATTTATTTACCACAGAGGAACCACCATTCAAAAGGCTGCGGAATGCAGCATCCTAATCTGGCGGAGGGTGCAGGCACCGCCACCATTCTAGGTATGCTGGCCAGGTCCGACAGGCAATTGTAACGATTGCCTGTGTCGGACCCGTGGCGGACGTGCTTTCTGTCCACCAGAACACCGCCCGCCCGTCATCGTTATTTGGCGGGCGGAGAATGGACGCACGATAGAGGTGAACCCGCCACTGGCAGGCTTCCGGGCTTACCGCTATCATAATCAGACCCTTATTGAGTACTGTAGGGTTGGCGGTGGAGGGCCCTAGGCCCTCATGTTAGGAGCCGCAATGACCTGACACAGACACCAGATGAGGGTAGTGGGAATGGCCTCGAGCACGTGCGCTCGGCCCCTTTTATTGCCAGCGTCATGTGACACCATGACGTCTGTGGTGGGTGGGTGTGAAGTGTATTACAGACACTCCTGAACACTAGACCGTGTTCAGGCTAGGACACTACATCCCTCCCATTTTTTAATTGCAAAGACCCACATTCAGAAATCAACCTGTGGGGAAAATAACATGTATCAGGATGCAGTAAAGTGTTCAGCTTCCGCAGTGTCTTTCAATCCGCCGCTGCTTGGAATCACAGATGATGTTCAATCTGTTGCGGGGAACATCAGTTCACAGTGGCACCGGTGTGGGGGTGCTCGATGGAACCAGTCTATTGACGACTCAGCTATAAGATTGTCCTCGCAGTCCTTCCTTTGCTCACTTCCATGGCGACGGGTACAGTTAGAGTTCGTGTGGTTCGCCGGGAAAATGATGCACGATTTCCGGTCTTGGCCTTAGCTTTATTTGTAGTCTGTGTCCTACTTGGCAAAAGGCAGATCCGTTGCAAGGCATCCCTCTCACTAGGATGACCCCTCTCGTCGGTGTTCCCCTGCCACGGGATATCCTTGAGGTTCTCTTCTCGGATTCGCGCTGGGCTGGATGTGTCCACATCAGTTGTTCCTGCGCCGCCGTCAGTGGGGGTATGGAAGAGACGATGTGTCTCATCTCAGATTCCGCAGCCTCGTCCCAAGGTAGCTGTTGGTTTCTGTCTTTGCTTGCGATGTCTTCGCCCTCCCCGGACCTTTCGGATGGGCGTCGGAGGACCGTCTCTCGTCGCGGGGACTGCGTCCCGGAGGCCTCTGCCCCTGGGTCACTACGGCTGGCACGTGTCCAGTGTCCGTGTGACCCCAAAGGTGGATGTCACTAACGGTCTCGCTTGCTCCTCTCCGCAGATCCTGGGTGTGCGGAAACATCGTCTGTCAGCTGGTCTTCTTTGCCATTGGTGTTCTTCCGGCCTCGTGTTCCTCGCACCGTTGTCCTGGCACTTGTCACCTTATTTCTCTTCAGGAGTGAGTGGTCTTCGTCTTCCTGCACTCCTCTCTGTCTTTCCTTAGTTGTTTCCCTGTGAGGACGTTGCTTCGCACTGACTTCTCCTTCTACTCTTAACTGTGGCAACAGGCCACATGGATATACTTCCTCCCTTTTCACGGTGGCAAACGTGCCACTCAGATCTCTCCTTTTCTTCCTTCCTTTTCGCAGTGGCAGACGTGCCACTCAGATCTCTTCTTTTCTTCCTTCCTTTTCGCGGTGGCAGACGTGCCACTCGGGTCTCTCCTTTTCTTCCTCCTGCATCGCGACATCACTTGGACCGATCTTGTGTCTTCTCTTCTGACCTGGGTCCTCCATGCAGTGCGCGCACCCTGCATGTGTACCCCTGGTCTTGTCCCCGTCGGGGACACCTTCTCCTTCTTCCTCAGCAGCCAGAGTTGGTGTCGCGAACCTTCTTTTCTTGATGCTTTCTTTTCTTGATGGTTGTTGGTGACGTTCGGGGGTCCATGTTTGTAGACCTGTTCATGGTTGAACGTCCTGGACCGGTTGGTGGTCCACTTCTGCCGATGCCTGGCAGGTTGCTTTCGGTCGTCCTGTCGGACTTTGCGCTACAACAGTTCCTGGGGACCCGTTGTGGGTCAGCACTTGATGGGCGATCATTCTGTGGATCGGCTCCTGGGAGGCGCCACGGATCTGTCGCAGGTCGGCACTTGATGGGCGATCGCTCGCGAAGATTGTTCTGCACGATGGCGTTGCATGCATTCTTCTTTCTGCTTGCGGTGGCTGTGCGTCGCCACGCGGCGCGTTGTTTGCGCACTTACTGTTCAGGGTTCTGGGACGCCTGTTGCAGGACGTTGGGTACTTGCTGCTTTGGCTGTCGTCCGGTACGTGATGCCTTGGACCATTGGCGGGAGTAGTTGATGCTGCGGTGAGCGCCTGTGGCCACAAGGCGTCGCTGCTCTCTCCGTCCTTTGATCGCGGCAGTCGTTTCCCTGGACGTTCTTCTAGTGCTTGGCAGTCGTTTCCTCCAGACGTCAGTGATTGGATGCTTTGTGAGGCATTGGTGCCTTTTCCCACGTCGCGTTGGAAGTGGCAGCCGCCGACTCCTTGCTGGTGTGTGTGGGTGTCACTTGCGCTGTTGCGCAGTTACTTGCTGAGTGAGAGGTTGGATGCTTTCTTGCTGCGGGAGTTTAGACGCTTTCGCTGTCACTTGCGCTGTGGAGAACTTACTTGCTGCGTGAGATTTCTTGCGTTGTGCAATGCTTGTTTTAGTTCATGTGGATGTAGGTGCACTTTTGCATTTGGCCACTGGGTGGCAGTGTTGCTGGATTCTGGTAACAGCTTGTCTTGTCTTTCCCTGATGTGCACTCTACTGCCTCAGTCTCTCAGTGCACAGGGGGTGGAGATTCTGCTGTGAATCGGCCCCAAGGACTGGACGCCAGGGGCTGGAGCTACTGCTGGGAACCTGGCCTCATGCTGTCTTCCAGGTGAGTCCCTTCCTTGTTTTAGTTTGTTTGTGCAGGGAGGGGGTGGCAGGCTTTCAGTGTCCAACTGGGCAAGTGGTGTGCAGGGAAGACGGCTCAGTGCTTTGCCCAGTTTGGGGTGTGAGCTTAACTTTGGCAGCGCTGGCAGTTTACAGGCATTTTGTGTGTTCATGGAGCCCACGAGGTGGAGGCTCATCCAATCTGCAGCGGCGCTGGCCGCGTGTAGGCGCTTCCTTCTTTCCCCTCCCCGCTCGCTGCAGCCTCGGCAGTCCTCGCGAGGGGGGGGGTGTGTGATGATGAGGCTTCCTCAGGCGGGGAGCGTGTCGCTCCGGTCACTCTTCCCTGGGCGGGGGGTGCTTGAGGCAGGCCGCGGGTAGGCTCCGCCGGCTCTGCCTTTTCAATGCTGAATTAGGCTCCGGTCTCCCGCCGCAGCAGCTTCGCATTCCACACGCTGCGCGGCGGAGACCTGTCACGGACGTCGCAGGCCGCGGGTAGGCTCCGTTGGCGCTGCAGTTCTTCTCCACTCGGGGGTGCCGTCGGCAGGCCGCGGGTGGGCTCCGCCGGCGCTGCAGAGTCTTTCCTTCGCCGGGGGCTACCGGCGGGCCGCGGGTGGGCTCCGCTGGCCCGGATGACGTGGCGAGGGGGGTCGGGAGGCGGTTAGCTACTCCGCTCCCTCCCCCTCGTAGTCGTTGGTGATTGCGGGTCCGGCCGCACTTATTTTCACCGCGGTCTTCAGCCTCTGTGCCCCTGCCGCTTCCAAGCACACACGCGGCGGGGGACGACTCGGGCAGGCCGCGGGTGGGCTCCGCTGGTCCTGCTTATTTATGGCACAGTTCAGGGCGGGCACTTCGCCCGTGGGGCTCACCTTCGGCCGGCGGGCCAGATGCTTCGTCGCGGTCGCGGCGGGTGGGCTCCGCCCGGCCCGTGTACCTCTCCGGTGGGGGTCGTAAGCCTCGCGGCCGTCGCAGGTGGGCTCTGGGCGGTCCGCAGCTGCTTGGTGGCACTCGGTGGTGGCGGTCGACGCGGGTGGGCTCCGGTCGGCTTGCTGTGGGGCTCCCGGTCACTGCGGGGCTCCGACGTGCCCACCGGCTTCTCGGCGCGCTGCGCCTCGCCACAGGGGATGCCCTCTAGACGGGCAGCTCTCTTCCCCTTTTTCCTTGTTGATCAGCCGAGGGTAGTGGCACGCATGGGCTGCACTACCGGCCTCGTCGCCATTGTAGGGTTGGCGGTGGAGGGCCCTAGGCCCTCATGTTAGGAGCCGCAATGACCTGACACAGACACCAGATGAGGGTAGTGGGAATGGCCTCGAGCACGTGCGCTCGGCCCCTTTTATTGCCAGCGTCATGTGACACCATGACGTCTGTGGTGGGTGGGTGTGAAGTGTATTACAGACACTCCTGAACACTAGACCGTGTTCAGGCTAGGACACTACAAGTACTTCAGAACGGAACATCGACACATGAAATGAAGTGCTGGGTTCAATAACTCTAAAATGCTTATAACCGTAATAACCCCAAACAGTCAAATGACAGCTGGGGAAGAAGAAACACCGAAAAGGCAAAAATAACACTCACTGGTAATTTCGCTAACACACCTACTTGATGCAGTGAAATTACTGCAAATCTTCCATAAACTGTGTCGCTCACAATGACATCATTGACAGCTCGGATTTATAACTTCAGCCAAGAAGAATACATTGAAAATACTACGCCGAAATAAAGCAGTTTTTAACTGTCTTCCTGTTACGTGAAGATGATTCTAGACAGCGCTTCGGAGGCTTTCTGGGCTAATAATCGCATTGTTGACTAATGCTTAGCTGTCTCCAAAGTGCTCTGGGCACACGGCCTTTCATTAACCCTGCAGAGATACAGCAAAAGGATGCCGTGTTTCTTCACAGGAAACATCATCTGCTTGAGCACAGTGATTTTTTTTGTTTTCTTTTTGTAATATAAGGCAGTCGCTTCAGCTTCTCTTCTAAACACAATATGGATTACCGATCGCAGCTGTAACTGTTTAAAGTTAAAAAGAGATCAGACCAGCAGAACGTGAAGACACTTTATCTCTTTGCACCTTCCAATACGATTGATTCACTTTGATTCACTTTGCCAGCCCCATATAGGATGTTTTTTTTATGTTGCCTACTTCTCAGTCGCGGTGAGTGAGACCTATGCAAGTACACCAGTGTCAATCTAACGATTTTTTGGGGCTCCGGGCAAGTACATATTTTGGGGGCCCTTTTCGCCATTTTCAGTGGATCTTATTACGCATTTTATAACAATTTAGGCCTGCATGATGTCAAAATAACTGCTAAAATATAGTTGCACAAAAACCGTTCAAATATAGAGTGACAATTAGTCAATAAGTGAAAAGCAGTAGCACGAGTTTATAAGAAGAAAAATAATAATATGCCTTGCCTTGGGCCCCAAGAAACCTTAAAATGGCCTAGACGAAGAAAGACTGTTGCGGTAGAGGTAGGAAGACAGAAGGAGAAAGGTGACAAATAGAAATAGAGGTGATACAAAGAAAGAGTTATCTTTCCCAAGGGGCCCCTTAGAAGGTGGAGGCCCCATTGCCCATTTCTTAGAACATCTCTGAACACATTACAACAGAACTACCGTGGACGTAAGGATTTTCGATATTCTGCATCACCAGGGGTTAAAAAGAAGACAACAGGCTCTCAGATGGCACACATTTCTGATTTCAGCATTTGAGTTAGATGGCTGGTGTGCAGGGTATGGATCAGTTTCTTCAGTTTTATGAAAAAAGAAAGACTCAGGGTAGGTACCATTCTCAGGAAAGTGCATTACTGCTTATGCCTAAATTACCAGCTAAGCCGCACAGGTGTTTTTCAACCTCACACCTGTAAAAACTGGTAACTTGCAGTAACACCCCCACCAGTGCTGCGTAATTATGATGAGCAAAACTCAGTTAAACCACAGAATAGTGAATAACTGTGTGTGGAACCAGATGATTTACTAGGCGGTATTCTACATAGAAGGCAAAGTTATATGGTGCTTAACAAGCACATTTACCTAAGCATATGGTATATGTTTGCAGAGGCTGCTGTGTGGTGTAGGGGGAAGAGCAAGGAGTGGGAAGTGTAGATGTGGCAAGTGAAAGATGTGCTTTGGATGAGAGTTGGATGTGAGCAGCTGAACAGGTCTAGGCTGCAATGTCTACTCTTCCCAAAGTAATTTTACTGGGTGGGCTTTCTGTCTGGAAAAATAAGGTCCAGTTCTCCTGCAACTAAAGTTCTGGGGTGGGGTGGGGGGGTGAATACCAGGCCAGCTGTGACTGGGCAGTGTGGAATTTCACATGGGAATTCCACTTTGCTTGAGTCATAATCAGGGCCTTAGTCCTTTTATTTATCACAGTCCTTACATCATGAGAGTGGGTCATGTCTAGGAAACAGGCAACTGCACTTGCACTTGTAAAAGTAAACAGACACGTGTGGGATGGTATCAAAGTCTAATATGTGTTTAATGCAAACATAGCCAGCAAGCATTCAAAATAAGCAAGGCAATTGCCAGAGTAGAAGACCAGAGCTATTGCATCAATTCAGATGTTGCATGTAGTGCTAAAATCCATACATTGTGATGTTACATTTATAAATATTTTCTCTATGTAAGTGAATAGATGCATGAACATGTGATATATATACAAAAACCTACTAATGGGCAGATGCTGGGCTTTTACCATGGGGAAAGAATGCTAGAAGGCCTTGAGATGGAGATACATTTCACAAGCGAATCATTATAAAAGTAAGAGGAACACAAGCACTAAGACCAACACAATAGAAAAACTGATGGAAAAAGAAATTAGTGAATGGTGGTATATAATACGTTTGGAAAAATATATTGAAGGCAATACAGTACCCAGAGATTTCTTTTAGTTGTGCTCACCAATGAGAGCCCAGACCCCAAACTAGAAGAGGAATGGGCTGGAATGGACAGAAGTCATAAAGGGAACAGGACTCGAGATTATGAGGTTTTGATCAAATATGCCTGCATGGATTTAGAAAAAAATGGAAAAGGGCTCTTAACACTTGAAGCAAAATTGAGAAAAAAAAGTGCCAAACCCTGGTGATAAATATTGAGAAATTCTTGGGAAAATATGAGGAAGCAGGTGAAAAAGAGACAATTTCAAAGGGATAAGACTGAATACCTGCAGGAGCAAATCCTGACTTTTGCTAAAATGTATGACGGGATTCGGAGGTACACAAAGACATTGGCAGTACAACAACAGGAAGTGATCACTTGCTCCAGCTCTGAGGTCAGCTCAGACTCAGATGTTGGGTAGGGCTCCTCGGTGCACTCTCTGGTAATATAAGGACCTTTTTAGAGTAGCACTGCCTCATCCATTAGGAGCGGTAATCATTGAGAGGAGTAACAAGGAGTTTCAAAGGAGGCACAGGAAGAGGAAGAGGATGCGATGGGGGAGGGAGAAGGATCTTTGGACATTCCATTACAGCGGAACAACAGGATGGTGATCAGGCTAATAAGGAAGTCATGGATGAGATATTTAAGTAGTATAAACTTATCATCAGATTGATTAACAGTGGCTGAAAGGGAGGTCTTGGAGTTGAGACTTTTATTCTGCCCCCTCACTAACTTTGATATTACAACCACAACAAGAGAACTTTTTCTCTTCATTAAAAAACTGAAATGACTCAATGCCCTAAAGTTAAGTCCCCTAAGAATGGTAAAAGCACCTTATTTCACCACAGAAGGGAATGTATGCAGAAGGACATTGTACACTTTGTACACTGAAGAGATTGAAAATGTATCAGACAGCTACCTTCTGATTAGAATTGGTAAGAACATTGATCAACGCAGTGCCAGTGGTTTTAAAGTTAAAAGGAAAAACTATTTGCAGTTACAACATGACAATATGGATGCATTTTATGAGGCTGCGCTTAATTGAATTACGTAAACTGCAACACAACATAATACCACAACATAGCACTAGGAGCAGGAATATCCCAGGCAATCATGAGTTAGTCTTATCTTTAAAATGTTTATTTGGCACAAAGACAGAAGGTCATAACAGTGCATAAAACACATCCTCAATAATCGTTAATAAATACACAGCAGTATTTAAAGACAATGATAGAAAACAAGTGAGTTAGTCATAACTACACTGCAGACTGATGTCAATGTGGTCGTAAATCCCTCAGAGAAACAGGGCAAAGAGGTTATGTGGAGCACAGAGCTATATCGTAGAGAGGCACACAAGCAACATTTGATATCAGGTTGTTGTGAAACTATTGAGAAAGAGCAATATCATAAGACCATTGTCACATTTCTCAATCTCCTGTTGGATTGGACGGATAAGGGACTCTTAACTTTTGAAGAATACTAATACTTGAGAGTTAACAAACCTATCACCCTCCACTTTTACCTTCTAACAAAAGTGCATAAGAACATGATCAAACCGCAGGTTAGAACCACTATGTCTTCCAGTTGCAGCCTTTTGGAAAAGACAGCCATTTATATACACAGTTTCCTGTTACCATTTGTACTGAGCTTGAGTTAATTACCGTACGGACAGCATGGACAATATTAGTAAAATCGAAGGTATACATTGGGAGCCAAAAGACAGATGCAAAAAGCTTTTTAACACTATCCCCACTTCATCTACTCTCGGTTAGCTCCTGTATTGAGTCGCCATCTAACCCAAATCTTCAACCAATCCTCATGCGATGTAATTTACCCTGACAAAAATGACCAAGCATTAAAACTACCATTGGCCACAAAAATTGGATATTGATGTCTTCATTCTTTTCAATTACCTGCCCATATCTTTGCTCCCTTGTATGCCCAAAACTATGGAAAAATAGTTATTGGCCAGCTAACCATCTTTCTGAGGAGAAACAACTTGCTAAACCAATCACAGATGAGTTTCCAAGCCATAAATAGCACTGAGTCCGCCCTCCTTGCCGTGCTGAATAATATCAGATTAGTAGTGGATCACGGCAAGGCTGATACTACCTGATCTTTTCGTGGTGTTTGATACCGTTGCCCACAGACTATTGATCAAAAAACTCCATGAAATCGGACTTCACTTCAAAACCCTACATTGATTTGGCTAATTTTTAAGGAATAGAATAAACAGTCCAGTTAAGCACCTTCAGATTACGCCCCCATGTAACTAAATGAGGCGTTCCTCAGGGCTCCTCCCTGAGTCAAAACCTTTTAATATATACATTTCCTCCCTAGTGAAATTTGTCAGAAAATGGGGATTTGAGATCTGTGCATTTGCAGAAGACACCCTGCTGGTCTTATCAATATGAGAAAGGCATGGCGAAATCCGAGGTAAACTGAAAGTTGCCTCTCTGAAGTGGCAAACTGGATGACAGATCATTGTTTAAAATTAAACCAAGCAAAACAGAGATTTTCACTTCTGTGGGGTCTACCAGAATTGGGACTCCTCCTGGTGGCCTGCCTCCTTAGGATCCACTCTGAAGCCAGAGACAGTAGCAAAAAATCTCAGGGTTCTTATCAACTACTCATTTTCCATGAAGGAGCAAGTCAATGCCACCTGTGGCAAGTGCTTTGGCATACTTAAACTCTTGAGAAAGCTGTTCAAATGGATACTGGATGACTGGCGTAGAACCATAGTTCAAGCTTTAATCACTACTAGACTGGACTATGGCAATGCCCTTTACATGGGTATGGCAGACTACCTGTTCACTCGACTCCAGGTGATACACATTGGAGCAGCCAAGCTTGTCTAAAATGAGGAAAGCTACAGCTCCGCATCAGCCTGCCTGGCAACCCTTCACTAGTTGCCAGTGCACAGAAGAGCCAGTTTCAAACTTCTCTGCCATGCCCAGAAAGCACTATATAACACTGGGTCAGACATTCCACAAGCCAAAGTGGACTTCTATATTGTGGCCACTCATTTTCACAACTGGCAAAAGCCCAATGGAACACTCTTCCCCTAGACCTTCGTCATACCAACAACAACCGTAGGTTTTGGAAAAAAGGTAAAGCTTGTTTTTTTTAACTTAATGTAAATATCTGAGCTATCTTACATTTATTACAGTTAGACGGATAGGGAACATCTTAGCTCTGTGATATGTTGTACTCTGCAAATCCTGTAAATAAATAAATGATCAAAGAAACAATATTCTCATTATGGGATGCTAAGAAAAAAATAATAATGTAGGCATGAAACATTCGTTTTAAAAAAAAGAATACACTGAACTGGAAACATTAAACTAAATTGTAATGTAACAATTATTAACAGCCAAGTCAAAGCATTTACTTAGTCTCCAAATTTTGCTCACACACATTTGTACATGTAAGTCAAACATGAGAGTAGTTTAATTCGTATATTTACTCTGATATATTTCTGTCGATTGGAGTGGCAGGCATGTTCCCAGCTCCACAGTCTTTGTCTCGCTCACCAAATAAAAAAAAATGATGCAGTCAAGGAAGAGTACTTTTCGCTGAGCCAGCAGCAGAAGTAAATTGAACCATACCAGAAAGCCAGGGGGTCATGCTAATGTAGAATCTAATATTCGAAGATCCATAGCCTCTTGTTTATAAATATTCATTGGCATACTTCTGGCAGAAAAATCAATTCTGTGCACTATGGGTAATTTGAAATCTGTATTGCTCTTTGTTTGCAAAAAAAGTATAGGTTAAAGGACTGCTTTTTTAGCAATAGCTATCTTGCTACATCACAAAACAGTGAAAGTTTGTCACTCTTTTCTAGTAGTACAGAGAGTGCTATGATACATAAGTATATGTATCTAAAACAAGGTTAAGGTTAAGCACATAAATCAAAAGCACACCTGAAAAAAGGCCCCATGTCACTACTAATTATATCGCTTTGTTCAAAGTTGAAAATATATCAACATTCAATGAATACAAAAATAATTTGCTGCAAAACATTAAGATCGCCATTTTTTTTTAATAATGTAACTATTCACCCAATTACAAGAATAAAACCCAGATTTACCTAGATAAAGTGGAAGTGCCAGGAATAAGGCCCATAGTATGACAAGCCTTTTTCCTTGAATTTAACTTCTAGGTATTTTGTCAGAAAGAAACTTAATGCAAGCTGGTTCGATGTATCACTCCCCCTGGCTCATTCCTTACTAAACCCGGTCCCGCTTCCAGACAGCACTAACTAAAGGCTGCTGATTTGGAAGTGGGACTCCTGGTTTATCATGACGCCTTGCATAAAAGTCATGCATCCATTGTAGAGCATTGAGATTGGAAGCAGGTGCCCATCATCATTCTTCATGACCATAACCCTTACAAGCCATCAAACACTGCTATCTTTTTCTAACAATTCTTGCATTCTCAATGTTATGTATCTCATATTCATTTTGCAAATTCAAAAGGATTGGCAAAGAATATGAACAAAGGTGTGTTTTTGAAAAGCAGTGGATTTTTATATGCTGAGGAAATATAAATCCTATACCAATTGGAACCATAATCTGTTCAATCAGAAATAGGCCCACAAAATTGGGTTGCAATTTAGATGATGTTTTTACTTGCAACCCTTTTTTATGTTTAACCACACTTTCAACATACTACGTTGCTGGACTTCTCTAATGATCAGTGTAGTACTTGTAAGCATATTTTGCTTTTCCAAAGCCTTCTGTGCAAATTTCTGAATACAATTACCTCAGCTAAGTGCTCTTGCACATAAGGAAATAAGGTAGATAAGAAATGTTCCAAAAAAATGTATGGAGGTGGTGGTCACACTTACAGATCCAAGTTGAAATTCTGTCAGGAATTTTAGAGAGTGACAGGAAGCAAGAGCATGGGATACAGTTTACACTGATCAGTGTCAAGGATTTAGGGCCTCATGATAGTTCAGAATAGTGTAGTGTCTTGTGTATTATAGAGCACATGAACCCTCTGGTCCCTAATGAGCTCTGTAGTCCAGTGACTTACATGATTGGGATGGTTAATAAAATTCATGATGCAGTATGAGTTAGTTATTGGTTACACTCTAGAGATTAACGACGTGTAATACCAAGTGCCGCTTGTGGCATGATTCATTTAAATGGCAGGGAATGCTACAAAGAGGTCAGGTTTTGCCACTGTGAGAGACAGGGCATAGACATTAGCATAAGGGACAAGAGTTCTGGGTGAATATGGGCAGTGCTACTATATCAGACCAGTAGATTAGATTCCTGGCAATGGCCTTTGTAATTTCAGGTTTTCTTTTCCATAACGGTTTGTTCCCTTGCATTTTATCTCTAAACTTTGATTTTTTTCCCTTCCTGCTACCCATTTCACCTTGTTACTTCATTCCTTACTGTACTCTGTACTCCGGTTCTTTTATTATGAGCAAGTACAGACACGTCAGGACACAGCCTCTTCTGCCTTCCAACTCCTCTCCTGAGTATTTAGAATCCCACTGCTTTCCTTATTTAATTACATGGAGTCCAGCTGCACATCGTCTACATAGTGCTTCTTTGCTCTCTTGGACCTCATTCAGCGGTGGACTGGTGTGCTGGCATTGCTGTGGCTGGCTACAGTCTTTAAGAGCTAAGTGGCAGGGAAAAAGCCAATGCCAAGTCATCTGATGTGTATTTATGTATTTGATTTATTGAAAGAATTTCTAAAATCTTTATACTATATTCTTGTTTTGTCAGAGTGATGATTCTGTGATGATCTGGGGAGGGTGTTTGCACCATTCCAAACCAGTGTGTCTGGTGTCTTTCCCTTTCCCTATTGTTCCACTGCTTGGGTTATTACTATTCAGTTTTTTGATTGGACAAGGTGGACTATTGGGATTGACCGCTGTATTCCTTGGGATTCTAATCCATACTACAAATCCCGGCGGTCTGCCAAGCCTCTCTAATGCTCCATTGAGTAGTCTGACGACAATGTATTACAAGTCAAGGTACAAACCATTGGAAAGTTTCAAAACAAGTCAGAAACAACCTGCAAGGTTCAGCATTCTCACTGATGCTGATTAAGCAATTAAAAGAAATTCCTCTGGAGGGTTCAACCGTAGGTAATTCTAACAAACCAGTATGTCCATTAAAGGCATAAGTAGTTGTGTGAGCTCTTCTCCCTCTATTTGAACACAAGCAAGAATAACCAGTGGGGTCCGAAAAATAAATTGGAGAATTGTTCTAGAGTGCTTTTGCTATTTGAGCTTAACCTGTACCACCTCGGAAGTTCCTATGCCAACCCATCGTTTCCAACGTTATTTGGTCAGTTTCAGTTACATTATTTAGCCAAAACTGAGAATGTTCCTACTAACAGCTCGAGTGGCTTTCATTTTATCGTATTTACCTAAAGACACATTAACATGAGCACCACAGCTCATTTTGAATCGAAATCCATTGCTTTTCTGTCTTATGTTTTTTTTTGTTTTTGACATTTCTATCTGTATGTATCCATATTTGTTTTTGGTTATTTTATATTTATTTATCCATATTTATGTTGTGTTTTGTATAGAAATTATGCTGCAATGGGTTTGTTTCCACATTTATTTAACACATGAAGGTATAGTAGCATTTGAATGTCTAGTTGATTTCAGTCATTTCAAGTACAATGTAATCATCTGAAAACATCTACATTCTGTGGCGTAGCAAGGGGGTGGTGATACGCCACGGGCGGCATGAGTATTTTGGGGCAGCGGCCATCATGCGGTAGCAAACACAGGATTTGCCAGCACCCCTCCCCCACTCATACATGCATCAGGGACTGCCATGGGATCCAATGGCCTAGCTATACCACAGTTTACATTGTAGAACAGCTCAATATTCGGAACACTTACATTTATTAAAACTTCCTTAAAAAATATTTTTATTTTTTAACACCTCTACTTGTCAATCTGCACAACTGCTGCCCTGCCACTCATGGCTGACAGTAGTTAGAATCGTCCAGAAGAAGAAGAATTTTCTGTATTTGTTAATGTTTAAAAGTATTTATAGACTGGAAAACAGATGGCTTTCTGTCTGTATTTATCTGTGAAAAGTGAAAACTGGGAGCCTTAATTTTGAACAATTTATTAAATAATTTCGAGCAGAAAGAACATGCTAACCATATAGGTTTTCTAACATCCTGACAATTAAATCAAGATTTATTTCCATACACCAGTCATTTTCAGTTTGAATATGAATATATATTTATTATTAAAGATTAGTTAAAGTCTTTACAAATAAATTCTGCAAATCTTGGAACTCCTTTTACAGGAATACAAAGTATACCACGGGGTCCCATGCCCGCTACGCCACTGGCTTCAAGCTAGCCTGGCTGATGAGGGGTGATGCCCCGAAATCAGTCCCAGGACGCTTGTTTTCTGGTCCGGGGTGCACCTGGCCAGGCAGTTCTGGCTGGACTGTTCCCATGAGGCACAGGGTCAAGGCTGATTTGAACATGGCTGGGTCCAAACTGGAATAGCATGGCGAGCAAAATAACGATGAATTAAACACAGATCTGTAATTAGGGGTGAATATTTGACAATGTTCAACACTCCGTACATCATCTTTCTTTGTGTTGAATGTATAATGTTCCACCTGCATGTCAACTCAATGATACTTTCGGATAGTATTGTTAACGTGAACATTCATATGATGGCAGGATGGGTCTATATAGTTCCTATGGTTGCAGGAACACCATATCAGACTCTCTTGATAATGCAGCGACCTGTTTTTGCATTGTTTGTTTCAGGCTGTGTAAGAGAAGCTGTTTGATCCTAATGTGCCTACATTCAGGTCCAAATCAGTGCTCTCCATGTGTAACTGTCCGGTCTGGTCTGTTAAAAATCTTTTGCAGGATTTCTTTTAGTGTACCATCTTTAATGTGGATTAACTGATGGTAATATTTAAGAAATTGGGACTTACATACTAGGTCCTGTTTTAATAGTCCAAATTCCAGTTGGATCGAGCCTGTCAGGTATACCATGGTAGATGAAAGATCTGTCTGTAGGTGATGCATTGCAACTTATCTAGGATAGGGTCCATTTTCGATGGGAAGACTTGTTGACCATACAAGATTGTTGGATCAGTTTGACCTTTATTATTGTTTTGACGGCTCCTGCTGATGGGCTGTATACCTTTGCATTCAGCCAGCATAGTGCAAATATTAAATTCTGTGCTTTTCCTGCACTGATCTTAAATGGGTTATTGACTTACTCATTTATGATAGCCAAATCTCCAAATAATTGTACGGGCAGAGTAATCGATATTGGCTGCACCCAGTTTCCAGACTCTCTCTGATTTTCCCTTGAGTTTTCGAAAACCATTAATTTTGCTTTGCGTTTGCAACTAGTTTGTTGCTCAATTTGTATTGATGAAGCTCGTCCAGTGACCACTGTAATCCTATTTGTGTTTGGTCCAGACTTGATTAAATCGTATTGTAAGATTAGGATTTTATATGGTCCTATCTTTGGTGGAAATGATTTAACCTATGTTTTGAGGCCCCCAAGTTAGCAGTGTACAGGTTGAATCTTACCAACTCGAAACACAAGTTGATAATTGAAATACAAAAGAACAAAAATTAACACAGAGGTTGGTGGACAGTTCCTATAGGAGAAAGATGGTTCCTATGGGAGAAGCCATGCAACACTGACAAATACAACTCTGCCCTATGAATTGAAAGAGGGCATGAAGAAGGATTTGCTTTTATTGCGGCAAGCAAAGAACTTTTCTTAAAGAACTGATACACCCAAAAACAAGCAACTAACGAGAAAAGGTGATTCACAAAGTGAAAGGAAGACAGGCCACACAGGATTAAGTGGACTTCCTTTAATCACGTCCAGACACCAGCTCTCCCGGCAGCAACTGCCGTCCCAGGAGTTCCACAGCTGTCAACACAGCATACATCACGAGCACGCTCGTGCAACAGTATTAAAGAGACATAGTTAATGTAACATCCCAACACATCCCCCTTCCCTCAATTGATTGCAATAAATAAAATGAATAATCACACAAACCCTCCCCCTCCCTAAAACAAATAAAATACATGTTAGATTGACATCTTTGCAGAAACAGCTACATGGCAAAATTAAAGCGTAAGACTAATGATTGTTTAGTAAGTGATAAAATCTCGAAATCTACTAGGAACTGCTTTGCACCTGGTAGAACATCTTTTAGCAATTGTGCCATTTGACTCAGTCTTAGAGTTAGAGACAGGCAAAACTCGAGTGGTACTAGGAGATGATAAACTTGAATCAGAGATGGACAAATCACTGGGCTTTGAACCAAATTTGCTCTTAACAAACTCCACCTTGCTCTTAGGAACAATTGAAACACGAGATTTGTTCCAAATTTTACCATTCTCCAGAATTACTACATGGTCTTTAACTTCCCTGACACGGATAGGAGGGGAAAAACGAGCCAAACCTTTACGTAAAAGTACAGGTTTCCTAATCCTCACCCAGTCCCCCACTTGTACTGGAGAAGACCTAAAACTACTCTGAGAATACTTAGCCTGAGTACATGCTCTAACATCTGCCACCCTGCCTAGTTTGACCATATCAACATCTCTCCTTGACATCCAATCCTGGTTTAATTCCGAACCTGCTACTCTACCTCTGAGTAAGGTAAAAGGTGATACACCAGTGCTAGCATTAGGGGTAACTCTCAACGCCCACAACATGTCAGAAATGACTTTCCTCCAATTCAAACCATTTATGTCGGCTAATTGTAACTGATCTTTGATAACGCGGTTTAACCGTTCCACTAATCCATTACTTGAAGGATGATACAAAGAGGTGAGAATGTGCTTGATCCCATGTAACTTGAAGAAACTTTCCATTTCACTCGACACTAATTGAGTGCCATTATCGGACACTAATTCCTCTGGCCAACCTTCCCGCAAAAAAATGTCCTTTAAGAAATTAATAACAGTAGCAGAATTCATGCACTCAACAAATTTAATCTCTGGCCACTTGGACATGTAATCAATCAAAACTAGTGCATATTTCGGAGTTGCTCCTAGATTGTAGAATGGACCAGCCACATCAAATGCTAACTTATGCCAAGGTAATTCCTTAACTTGTATCGGAGTCACGGGAGAAGGACTGGTAACTTGGGATTTGTCACTAAGAACACAAGCACTACAATCGCGAACACAGTGCTCAATCGCTTTGTCCACTCCAGGCCACCAAAAATCTTCACGAACCCTCCTTTTCATTGCACGAATGCCCAAATGGCCTACATGAGCCAAATCCAAAACTTTTTTACAAAGAGCATCCGGAACCACTAATAAACCACCCCTACGTAAAATACCATCAATTAAGGATAATTCATCACAAACTCTCCTAAAAGGTAATAAATCTGAAGATAAGGATTTGTCATCAGGCCAACCATTGATTAAGTATTCCATTACATGGCACAAATTCGTATCTTCAGATACTGCCAATTTCCAATCA
Source organism: Lissotriton helveticus (assembly GCF_964261635.1). Taxonomy (NCBI): domain Eukaryota; kingdom Metazoa; phylum Chordata; class Amphibia; order Caudata; family Salamandridae; genus Lissotriton; species Lissotriton helveticus. The sequence continues at coordinate 708,876,298 of NC_136059.1, read as the reverse complement.
TTCTCTGACAATGTAATACCAGCATCAGATATAGAACTCACTGCACACACCATTTCTAAATCCTCGCCCCTCTGCTCCAAATTATCATGAGGGAGATGCAACCTGGACAAACAGTCAGCCACATTGTTCCTTATCCCCGGGACATATTCTAAATGATAATCAAATTCACTAAGTCTGTATTGCCATTTGGCAATGCGAGGAGAAGCCCTCCCGCCACCTTTTGTCGTGAAAAGATCAACAAGAGGCTTGTGGTCAGTTTTGAGTATGATGTGATTCCCCCAAAGAAAATTTCTGAAATGTTGTACACCCCACCATAAGGCCAACGCCTCTTTTTCAATGGTTGAATAAGTGCTTTCAGCACCACGCAGAGTTCTGGAAGCAAAGGCAATAACTTCTACATTTCCATCTACCCTTTTCTGAGACAAAACCGCCCCAAGACCAACATTACTGGCATCGGTAATTACAATACATTGGTCATTAATATTGAATAATTTGAGAGGACGTGCTTGTACAATAGCATTTTTCAATAACGCATAATCATTAGCACATTCTTGTGACCAATCATACCTGACATTTTTCTTCAGCAAATTTCTTAAAGACACTCCTGTCAGAAAAATTTCGAACCAACTTGGCGTAATATTCAACTAGTCCTAAAAAGGAACGCAACTGATCTTTGTTCGACGGTTCTGGTGCATTTTGAATGGCGTCTAATAGTTTCATTTTGGGTTCTACACCCTTAGCCGAGATGTGGTGACCCAAATAATCTACACTCTCTTTGAGAAATTTGCACTTATCTTTTCTTAACGTTAAACCAAATTTTCTTAAAATTTCTAAAACTGTTCTTACTCTGCTGTTATGTTCATCTACAGACTTTCCATAAATGAGAATGTCATCCTGAAAGAAGACGACTCCCGCAGTGTTTTTGAAAAGATTTCCCATAAGACGTTGAAAAACTGCGGAAGCCGACGCCAGTCCGAACGGCATTCTCAAATAACGAAATGCACCCTCAGGAGTCACAAAAGACGTAAGATGTCTTGAATCCTTGCTTAACTCCACTTGGTGATATGCTGAAAATATGTCCAGGGTGGTAAAGTACTTGGCACCTTCCAATGTGGATAACATTTCGTTTATGTTAGGTAATGGTTGCCTATCAACCCAAATACAAGCATTTAAGTCACGCAAGTCCACACACATCCTAAGGGATTTGTCAGCCTTACGCGCTAAAACTACAGGAGACAACCATTCTGATGCCTCAATCGGTTCAATTACACCCAAAATACACAATCTCTCGAGTTCGTTCTTTAATTCATTTCGCATGCTCAATGGCACTTTGCGAACCTTATGTGCTACTGCTTTAGCTCCTTCTTTCAAGATAATTTGATGCTGGAAACCCTTAAGTTTACCTAATTTGTCGCAAAAAACTTGCGGAAATTCTTGTACCCATTCGCCATTGCAGGGAATACTCAGGGAATGCACAAGATCCATATCAGGTAAAGAAGCATAATATTGCTTAGCTTCGCATCTAGACAAAACCATATCTTCATGGTTAGGATCAAGGATCATACTAAGTTCACCTTGTTCATGCCAGCCTAACAAATTGGTGCCGTCTTTGACAACATAAATTATGGAAGATGTAACGTCACCCTTAAACTCAAGTTCACTTCTAAATTTTCCTAGTACTTCCACTCTTTTTCCCCCATAAGCAAACATTTTGATGAAGGACTGAGTTAAATAAATATTCGCTAACATGTCTAAATCTTTAACATTTACTATGGAAAAAGGAGAACCAGAATCCGCTAAAAATTTGATGCATACACCATTCACATTAATGGAACAAATCGGGGATTTTCTTCTTCGAGATCCATCAATAGATGCTATTTCAACAACTCCATTAGCATCTACGGGAGAAGAAGACAACATTAATAATTCATAACGCTCATCTTCATCATCAACATATAAACGTTCGTCTAAACTTTTCACCACGTGTGAAGATCCTTTCTGCATACTCGTGGCCTTGCATAAACGTGCCAGATGACCCTTTTTGCCACACTTGAAACAAGATTGGTTAATTGCAAAGCAAAATTTAAAGTTTCCTAAGTGAGACCTACTACCACATCGATAGCAAGATAATCCTTGTGCATCATTTCTAGGCCTGTTGGCTGGCACAGGAGAGCGAAAAGCATTGTAGTTTGATGTCTTGCGTTCCGAAGTTTTCACTGCTGCTTTCGTGGTGATGACATTGACGTCAGAAAGTTCAGCTGGAGTCATAACAGTTGACGCAGTGGTACTCATCTCTTTCAAGCAGAACTGAGAATGTTCAACGGATTTGGCTAAAGTCAATGCAGTCTCTAAATCAGGATCACCAGAAGATAAAAGTTTTTCACGCACTTTCTTGTCATTAGTGCGTTCGATGAGTTGGTCTCTGATGATTTCGTCTCTAAACTCTCTATAGTTACAATTGACCGCCAAAATTCTCAAAGCAGCAACAAAATCATCGATGGACTCTCCAGGCATCTGCATACGTTGCAAAAATTTGTGGCGTTCCAAAACGGTATTGCGTTTGGGACTGAATCTTTTGTCGAGAGTTTTGACAAGAGAAGCATACTCATCTAGAACTTGTGCATCACCATCATCGCTTGAAATCGATATCCTTACTTCTTCAAGGGGTAAGGTTTTCAGAATGGACCTTCCTTCTGGTCCCAAGTTGTATACTAATAGGGCTTTCTTTTTTTTTTAGAAGTGAAAACATCGCCGTCGATGGCTTCAATATAGGCGTCAATTGTAGATTTCCATTGCTTCCAGGGCATAGGAGGAGGCCCTGGAGACTGTAAAAAGGGAGGTGGCGAGGCTACCTTTTCCATTTGCGTGGGGAGTTGCTGCCACTAAATTGCAAAATTGCAGACTTTAAGATTTCTTTGCTCAAAAATGTTTTTTTTTTTTTTTTTTTTTTTTTTTTTTTATGTGCCCTTGAAAATATTCAATATATTATTTAAATTTTTTTTTTCAAATATTTCCTGTTAATTTTCTCTTTAAATAGTGTGCTCTTGAAAATATAGCCACTTTCAAATATCTTCTGTTAATTTTCTCTTTAAATAATGTGCCCTTGAAAATATTCAGATGCTTCAATAGTTTATTATTGTCTTATTCTTTTTTGTTTTGGTAATTTATTGTTCCTTTTCTGTGCTTAGTGAAGTCATAATGCCCTTGATTCTGAATCTGCCTGGGATGAAGGTGAGGACGTCATAATACATTCAGGAACAAGCAGCATGAGAGTTCCAGTGACAGCGCGCGTGTAAGGAGAATTTCAGTGGCAGCGCGCGTCACAATAGGCATGCAGGAACACAGGCGCTGACGTGCGTTGGAATGTAATGAAGCGAGATAGCGTGTTTGGCTCGCGGAAGAGCAGGCGCGTCTGGTTACTTTCAAATGTTTTAGGGTTTGAAGTTCGCGCAAGTGATAATAAATCAGGGCAGAGCAGCGGAAAGCAGTTTTAGATGCATAAAACACTCACAGTCTCTGGTATTGTTGCCGTGTGGAAACCGCTCCTCCTCTATTTCTTTTCTTTCATCAAACGTCCTTGAAGCTTCAGGTGAAAGCGGGCTTCAAATGAAAGCGGAGCGATCACACAGCAGGATAGGGAAGTAGCAGGGCGCTGGACCTCGTCGCCAGTGAAAGGAAGACAGGCCACACAGGATTAAGTGGACTTCCTTTAATCACGTCCAGACACCAGCTCTCCCGGCAGCAACTGCCGTCCCAGGAGTTCCACAGCTGTCAACACAGCATACATCACGAGCACGCTCGTGCAACAGTATTAAAGAGACATAGTTAATGTAACATCCCAACACAAAGGAAACCAATAATGCCTACTCAAGTATTACTACAAGACTAGCCTGCCAAAGCACCAATGTCTAATGGATCTTTACCAAAAAAGATTTAAAAGACAAGAGCTGAAATCTACGAGATGTACTCACATCAAACACATCCATCCAGTGACGAGTCATCTCCATGCTGACTTAGCAGAACGGGTAGGTCTTGAACTCATGACCTATGCGGACGATTCGCAGATCATCTTTTCCCTTACCAACTCAGAGTCTTCATCCCCGTCTGTACTGAAATTAGGTCTTCAGGAAGTCTTCAGCTGGATGTCAGCTAACCAGCTGAAGCTAAACGGGGAGAAGACGGAGATTCTTCTCCTAGGGAAAAAGCGTGATCTGTGGCAGGACTTTCATTGGCCGCCCTCTCTAGGCACATTTCCTACACCAGCAACCCAGGTTAGAAACCTAGGGGTGTGCATCGATGATTCTTTGTCGATGAAGCAGCAGGCCAACAAAGTGGCTGGGACTTGCTTCACGATCCTCAAATGGTTGCGGAAGATTATCTGGATGCTGCCCGTGGATACCCAGAAGACCGTAGTCAATGCACTAATTACATCTAGGCTTGACTACGGTAACATCTTATACCTGGGTTCCAATTTGGCAGTAATCAGACGGCTACAGCTTGTCCAGAACTCCGCAGCCAGGCTGTTATGTAAGATCCCGAGGACAGCGAGGATCTCGAAGCACCTCAGAGATCTTCATTGGCTGAAGGTGGAGAATAGGGTCAGGTTTAAAGCCTTGACCTATATGTTTAAGATCAGAGCAGGAACTGCCCCTAAATATCTGCAAAAATTGGTTAGGCCCCATGTCCCTGTACGAAATCTCCGTTCTCTCAGTGGAGCAACTTTTGTGGTCCCTAGATTCAAACTGGCCCGAATGGGGGGGAAATCTTTCTCCCATATGGGACCAGTTCTTTGGAACTCCCTCCCTCTAGCCCTTCGCAAAGATGACAATTTTGCCAGTTTTAAAAAAAATGTCAAAACGTGGTTGTTTAACAAGTAATTGTAGTTATTGACAGCTGTTGCTTTTTGTGGTTTGATCTTTGAGCCCTGGCGCCGGGAAACCCTTTGTGGGTATCTGTGCGCATTACAAATGCAAAAAAAATAAATAAATGCTATGTCTGAAATGTTAACTACAACACCATTTTCAGATCCCTGGGGACGCGACGGTTGGAGGCATCAGTGGAGCTCTGACGTTCCTGGGAGTCCGACGTTAGGACTGGGGGCAGAGACAGAACAAGTCGAGCCTGCCAGCAGCCCTCTGAGGAAGCGAGAAAGACGGCTGGAGACCAGAGAAACACATTAGGAGCGTAGAAGTGGGGAGAGCTGAGTGAGAGAGTGGGGCATCGCTCGCATATGGAGAAAGGTCCTACCAAGAAAGGTGAGGCCGCCTTCAGGTACACTTTAAGGACCCGGAACACTAGAGGTAAGACAGATTTTGTGACTTTTGTACCTATTTCATCAGATATATTTCCAGGATCAATGCAAAGAGCTAAAGTTATTGTCAAGGGGAAGCGGGCGGCAAGGAGGAGGGAGTCTCCAGAGTAGGGGAGCAGGACAATAACCAGGAAAAATCACTGAGGGCAAAAATAAAAACAAAACTGTAAACGCGCCCACTAAAATTAAAATTACTCCCTCGCTTAAATATTTTTTTTGCGTGCTTCCAAGTATGCAGAATGATGGTGCAGGTGGCAGGTGGCGCAGGTCTTAATATGGAAGCAGCCACACCAGGTAACAGTGCTAATTCGGAGGAAACTGCAATAAATACGAAAAAGGGTGTAAATAGTGGCGAAGGTTCCTCACAACTAAATGAGCCTAGCTGTAATAAGAAGAAGCCATAACAATTCCAATGAGCAACAGGTTTGCTGTGTTGGCAGTATTTGATGTCCCAGGAGCTCCTGTACAAGCTCAGAATGGAAATAGACAGAGCAGATCGGATGAGGGAATATCTGAAGTGAGCCTGGGGAACTCAGAAGCCTCGCTGGCAAGCATTCTATTGGGTCTGAAAAATGAAATTAGGCATCGATTTGAGGTCTCAGAAGCAAATCAGTTAGGCATAGAAGCATCCTGTTTGGACTTAACCCAAAAACGGGATGATGTAACCCTTCGTGCAAAGAAATTAGAGGAAGAGGTGGTCATAGTAAAGCAGGATGTGGTGAAGAATGCTTCTGGGACCTCTAAGTTAGCAAGGCAAAACCAAACCTTAAGGGAAGGGGGGGCGTGGCCTTGAGGGCGAAGATGGTGGACGTGGCTTTTTAGAGCTCCCGCCAGCCCGTTACTGATCCGTCGATTTATCCTTGCCCCCGAGTCCGACTCCCGACCCACACTTGCAGCGGAGGTGGAGACTGGCGAGGGGTGCTCTCCGGTGAAAGAACCGGAGCGCTGGCTGCATTGGTGGCAGAGATAGCGGAGGCGACGGCCTGGGGCCTACACTAGCCGAGTGACGCCGGGGCCTCAATTTTGGCGTTCCCCAGCCGGGAGCTCCGGGTGTCGGCGGGCAGGGCCCGCGGTGAGGCCCGCGACCAGAGGCTTGATCCTACCAAGGAGCGGAGGTGCCGGAGGTGGCCATATCCTGCGACTGGGGGGTGAGTGCAGCCTCCCAGACCCTGAGGGCAGACAGTGACTGCTGCGGGGCCCGGAGACCGGGGCCTCGATTTTGGTGACTCGCGTGACGCAGCGCGAGGGCGGCTGGTGCTGCGGCCCCCCGGAGTGCGACCCTGCCTGCTCCTTGGCCTGAGGACTTAGCGATTGTCTGCCTTTCTGGTTGGCTGGGGGGCCCCCTGTCCCGGACTTGTCTGGAGGTGCTGCCCGGCATCGGGGTAGCTGGGGGTCCCTGGTGGTGACGACGAGGTGAACTGCTGGCCCGCTTCCAGGGGCTTGGACCTGCCACAGGGCCGAGGTACCGGAGGTGGCCATATCCTGCGACTGGGGGTGAGTGCGGCCTCCCAGACCCTGGGGTGCCCCGGATTTACCTGGAGGTGGTGCCTGACCTCGGGGCGATCCCTCAGTGGAGACGACGAGGTGTACAATCGGCCCGTTGGGACCTGCTCCCCTGCTGGACGGTGGCCTGGCCCTGAGAGCTCTGCGTGTGCCCCCCCCCCGAGGGCGGACTGCGGTGGTCTGCTGGTCTGGGACTGGGTGCCACCCTTGGTAGCGACTTGCTGCGCAGACGGCCCAGCTGTGAGGACAGGTGCCTGCCCTGGGGATCTGGTCACCTGAAGAGAGCCTCACCATGACCAGAGGGGGGGGAGGGCCCGCCAAGCAGGGCCCAATTGACAAATTTACCGGCCCGAGTGGGAGTCAGAGGGCGTCCGGTGGCCAGGGTTCGGGCCCAGACAACGCGGCGCTCATGGCGGCGATCACCCAATCCAGGGACATGCTCGACGCCAAGATTGGGGCAGTTGGAGCGGACGTCACCCTATTGCGCCAAGATCTGCGCAACGCCGTGGCTAGAATTACTGAGACCGAATCGAGGATCTCTGTCGTGGAGGACGATGTTGGGACCCTGAAGCGGAAAGTGGCGGCGATGGAAAACATTCAACGGGGTCTGGCGCTTAGAGTCGAGGATGCCGAAGGGCGGGCGCGCAGAAACAACCTACGCTTCGTGGGTTTTCCGGAGGGGTGCGAGAAGGGCAATATGGAACAGTTCCTGACTCAGTGGCTGGAGAGTTGGCTCCCCCCGGAGGCCCTGTCCCGTTGTTTCGTGATCGAACGCGCCCACAGGGCTCTGACGCAGAAGCCGCCGGAGGGTGAGAGGCCCAGACCCGTGATCGCCAAACTCTTGAACTTTCACGACAAAGACACCATTCTGCGGGAAGCGAGGGCCAAAGGCTCTCTTCTGTTTGAAAATCAGAAAATTATGATCTTCCCGGACTACACTAGACTCGTGCAACAGCAGCGGCACTCCTTTCTAGCCGCCAAGGCGAAACTCCGGGGCCTAAAGATCCAGTACTCCCTGCTCTATCCAGCTCGCCTACGGGTGATCTTTCAATCCCGTACTCATTTTTTCGACACCCCAGAGGCCGTATTCAAATGGACTGATGAGACGGTGAGAATCAGACCGCATGATCAGCCTGGATTGAACCCGGGACGTTCACGGGAGCCGTCGCAAGATCGGAGTGACCAGGCTGCCAGGCCCAGGAGGGATAGGAAGTCACGATCACGGAAACGGTCCGCTTCTCGCGGTGGATCTCCTTCTGCTGCGCCTACTGACTCTGATCACTCTGGAAGAGGTCGCTGACAGCCAGTGGGGACATATGCCCGTATAAGTCTACCATGAATCCCGGCTGGGAAGAGTTGCTCCGCAGTGTTCCACTGTACCGCTTGGCTTTGCAACTGCTCACTGACCATGAGGGGGAATTGGGAGCGGGGGTTCGGGGGTTGCATATTAGGGGCTGTTGTTCTCCTACGAATGTGGGAGGTTTAGGGGGGAGGGGTGAGATTACTGTTCTGGGGGAGTTGGGATCCATTGGCATGGCTGGCTCAGGACTCTCTGTTCTGGACTCTGGGTCACCCATGCCGCGACAGGTACTTCATGGTTTTTTGAGGTATAGGGTGGGGGGTGGAGGGGTGTGGGTGGCTGGAGACAAGGCCACTAAGTTGGGACTGTACTTTGATCAAGACTGTGATGACGTTCTATTGTTGGTTGGCTCTGAGGTTCGGGGTGGGACGAGGGTTGCTCGTCGGGTTCTGTTGGGGTTCTGGGGCGGGAGGGTGGGACTGCACGTGTGTTTTGCTGTAGTGTTCTTTGCTGTGTGTGGTAGGTGGCAATGGCGAGGACGCCCTGTTGATTTAGTCCCGCTGGATTATGGCTGATGGGACTCATAGACTCCCCGAGGCGTCTTTGCGGGTGATCACATGGAATGTCAGGGGGTTGCTTGACAAGATCAAGCGTGGTGCTGTGTTGCGATGGGGGAAGAGTGAGAGTGCTGACATTTTATTGCTCCAGGAAACGCACATGATGGGCTCGAAAGTGTTGGGCCTACAGAGGTTTGGCTACCACCAGGTGTTCCATGCCGGTTTTTCCCGGGGATCTAGGGGTGTGGCCATTCTGATTCATCGCAGGGTGGCATACATTCACGAGAAACAGTGGGTTGACCCGCAGGGTCGGTTTATCTTTGTCAGGGGCATGGTGGGTGCTGAATCTGTGGTCTTTGGGAGTGTCTATGCCCCCCCCCCTGCAATGGGCCCTGGCTGAGAAACTTTTCACAGTGTGGGAGGACATCCCTGATTCCTTGGCGATAGTTGGTGGTGATTGGAACGATGTGATGGATGCGAGTGTGGACCGCTGGCGGCGCCGGGATGTGCTTGACGTTGCCCCCCCCTCTGCTCGCACTAGATTGCATGCTATGACTGAGGGACTGGGTTGGTCGGATACTTGGAGACATATGCATCCTACAGCTCGTAAATATACCTATGTTTCTGCTGTGCATGGCTCCTACTCGAGATTGGACTGTGTATTTGTGCCTAGGGGCTGCTTGTGTAGGGTGAAGAGTGCTGACATCCTGCCTAGGGGTCTGTCCGACCACTCCCCGGTATCGATTAGGGTGGAACTCCGCCGACAGCGCCAACCGTTTCGATGGAGGATGTCCTCATGGCATCTACAGCAGCCGGCCTACGTGACGCACATACGGGAGGCGTTAGACTTATACTGGCGGGAGAACCTTGTAGGGGACATAGATGCCGGGGTGGTATGGGAGGCCATGAAGCCCACTATCCGTGGAGTGGACATTGCGTGGTGTGCCGCGGCGCGTCGGAAGCGGCGGGAACTGATCATGGCCGCACAGGTGGAAACATTGGAAGGGCAGAACCGAGCAGGGGGTGATGACGCCGGGTTGCGACTGCTTCTCCAGGCTCAACAGGCCTATGCGTCTGTCCTGCTTGATGAGGCTGGACAGGCGTGGCTGGCCACGCGTAGTAGAATATACCAGTGGGGGGACAAGTCGTGTACGATGCTTCATAGACTCTGCCAACGCCATCTCCAGCCGCTTGTGCTGCCAGGACTCACGTCTGCCGACGGTGAGGTCATTACCGATCCTATTGAACTGGCGGCGAGTTTTGCCGCTTACTATGCTGCCCAATACACCCCATGCGACCGCCTGTCCGCTGACGAGGTGATTAAATTTCTTGAGGACCTGCCCCCCAAGGCAGTGTCTGAGGAAACCAGGAAGGCCCTGGACGTGCCCCTTTCAGCTGAGGAACTGGGCGATGCCCTGGGACAGCTTAATACTGGGAAAGCCCCTGGTCCAAGTGGTTATCCGAGTGAGTTCTTCAAGAAGTTTCATGTACAGCTGGGGCCCCATTATCACCGTGCGCTTGCGACTGCACGTGAACAGGGCACTCTGCCCCGGGACTGGAGGCATGCCGAAATCGTGGTCTTTCAGAAGCCGGGTAGACCCCCGGAGAGGCATGACTCCTATCGCCCCATTTCGTTACTCAATCTTGAGGCTAAAGTCCTGGCTAAGGCTCTAGCGAATCGCTTGTCCCCGCATATAACGGACCTGGTGCATCCGGATCAGGCCGGGTTCATGCCTCATAGAGCGACGCGACACAACATCAGACGCGCGCAGGCGGCGATTGATGCAATGGGAGCCACAGGGGAGCAGGCGGCTTTATTGCTAGCTGACATTAATAAAGCCTTTGACTCTGTCAGCTGGACGTACCTGTTTGCACTATTGCCCCGGCTAAATCTGGGCCCGGTCTTCCTGTCCTATATTAAACTACTGTACACTGACAATACGGCCTCGGTGCGGGTTGCAGGGGCGGTATCGGAGACGTTTCCAATTGGTCGAGGGACTCGACAGGGATGCCCGCTCTCCCCCTATCTGTTTGCTCTCCTTATGGAGCCGCTGGCTGCCTGGATCCGTATAGATGCGCAAATGCGGGGGTTCGTATGGAGTGACAGCTTAACTGATAGAATTGCGCTTTACGCGGACGATGTCCTTTTCTTTCTTACCGACCTGCGGCGATCGGGACCGCGCGTCCTGGAAATTATGCAAGTCTTTGGGGAAGTCTCCGGTCTCTATTTGAATCTGCGTAAGTCCACCCTTTGGGTGCTGAATGGCGGCGATGTGACCGATCCCTGGACGCTGGGGCTCCAGGTGGCTACGCATGGCCTGAAATACTTGGGTGTGTTCCTCTCGAGATCGGCAGACGTTGCATGGGAGCGCAATGTAGTGCCGGTTTGGGATCGGGTCCAGTCGGATGTCAAGACTTGGTCTCGAATGCCACTCTCTATATTTGGCAGGTCCGCAATTTTTAAGATGGTGGCACTCCCACGTCTCCTCTACCAGTTGCAGAATCATCCCTATCCAATTGCACCCCGGTGGTTCCGACAAGTCAACTCGGTTTTAGGCCGCTTTCTATGGGCTGGGGGGACGGCCAGAGTAGCACTTCGTACGTGCTTCTTATCCACCTATTGCGGGGGCCTAGCCACCTCGGACCTTTTATCCTATTACCAAGCCGCTCATTTGCTTATCCTGAACGACTGGTGGTATGGCGACAGAGTGGATCCGGCCTATGCCCTGGAGCGCTCCTTGATGGGTGACAACACACTCCACACGGTTCTTTACTCGGCCCGCTTGCGGCGGGGTCTGCCGAGGGTGACGTGCCTTGTTTTTGCTGTCTGGAGACAGGCCTTGCGCCGCATGGGCTGGTGGGGTCGCCTGACCGCTGAGACGCCGCTTTGGCATAATGGCCTATTACCCGAGCTATCGGCCTTAACAGGATTCGACGGCTGGGATGCGATCGGGATTTCGCGACTGGGGAATGTGATGTCCGGTACGACTCTCAAGTCCTTTCAGGCACTTAGCGTTGAGTTTGATATGTCCCAGTCTCAATTTTTTCGGTATTTGCAACTTCGCCACGCGCTGATGCCCAGCATTGCCAACTTGGATTCCCTTCCCGAGTTTAGTCCCATTGAGGCGAAAGTCTTTATGGGTGATCTGGGGGATAAGAAAGTCTCTCGCATCTATCAGACTTTGGTCACTCATTGCTCCTCCACCCTTCTTTCGTTGAAGACAGCTTGGGAAGCTGATGTTGGCCCCCTTGACGAAGATGACTGGAGGGAGGCTCTGGAGTCCCCTAAGGGAGCGGCCATTGCCATGCGGCTTAGGCTAATCCAGTTCAAAATTCTCCATAGGGCCTACTTCACCCGTGAACGATTGTGGAAGGCTGGCTTGATTGAGTCCCCAGAATGTTTGCGCTGCAGGAATGCTGAGGAAAATTGAATTTTGCCTTGTTATATGTGCCTACGTGTTCCCCATCCTATGTTATATGTGCATGATCGATATGCATATATCCCCCTATGATCGATTTAAGACGCAATTATAGTTGTGTCCAACTCTAGTATGCCAGTATCCAGTTCTCGTGAAAGCAACGAGTATTAGGCCTATGTTGCCACGTTTTACATTATGCACGTTAATTCACCGCATTGTCCCCATTTCTAGGTCTCAAAAGGGCCCGGACACCAAATTCAAGCTCCAGTCTCCTGAACCCACTCCGAGGAGCGATGCAGCCCCCACCTGCATCCCTGACCCTTCACTTACTTCCTGCCGCGCAGCGCGGTGCCCGGCCTGGCTCTGCCTGCCTGTCTGCCAAGAATATGTTATGCCTCCAGTTATCAGTTCAGCTCTCCGTCTTCACATTCCTAAGCTAACGAACCGCATAAACAGCTCAGCTATAGTCTAGTCTTTCTGTCTCCATGCAAGAGAATTACTGTAATAATATTCATAGAAGATTCATAGCACACGCAATACATGTAGAATATATGCATGCACCAGCCTTAGTGTCAAGTAGCCTTTGCCCTGATAACTTTTAGATTCTATCAACATGTACTCCAAACACCAGATACCAGATATGCTATAGGTACATGTCGTCCTGACACCGCAGACTTTAGTCTCCTCTTCTAGTGCAGAAGTCATAGCCCCCAGTTCTCCCCGGTAACACGTCATTGCCCGTTTGCGCGCACCACTAGGTTAAAGGTCCCAGCTACTCAGGTAGCCCCCTCCATGTTTCCGCCCACTTTATGACACTTCTGTGACGTTCACATCACATGTCTACGTGCACGCCCTGTGCACGCCTTCTCTTCACGCCCATGTCTTCTTATCTTACGCTTGTCATAAGTTAAGCCTACTGTATGTAATGTAATAGAAATGTCTTACTATATATATGTTGAATTGTGATGAAACGGGCACAGCTGCCTTCCTTCCTATTTTATTTCAGGCTGTCCCGTTCCAGTCCCTTCCCCTTTGCCTGAATAAAGCCTGTTCAACTCGGATACATTGGATCCTGCCTCTTATTTATTGAGCTATCTGTTATTGTTAATATATTCAAAAATAGTACCGGTAATTAATTATTTATTTACCACATAAATGGCGCCCGAATAGGGACGAGCCCCTTCCTCACGCGCTGGCGATGTACGCAGGTCCCCTGACCCTCTGCAGCCGTGACGGAACTCTACTGCGCACCGGCAGATATTTCTGCTTCAAGTCTCCCTCAGGCCCACGGAGGAGACGGAGACTGCGGTCCGGCATCCAGACGAAGCGGTGTGGAATGCGGTTCGTCCCGACCAGAGCCCAAGCCGAGAGTCAAGGTCCGAAGTATCCGGAGGCCCACCTGTTTCTGAAGTCCGAAGTTCGTAGTCCGACGTCGTAGCAGTCCAGTCCAGTCCGAGGCCTTCCAGTTTCTGCTTCCCGGTGAGTACCGTCGCGGGGGAAGTATCTAGACAGGATCATTAGTTTGTTCCTGGTCCGTTGGGTTTGGGTACACAGATCCAGTCCGAAGTATTCACCTAGGTGGGTACGGTATGACGTGTCTCTTTATGGGACCGGTATGTTCTGTACTGTTTTAGCAGTGCATCCAGTAATTCTCGTAAGTTTCGTTCTCGAGAAATTCATGTGTTCTGTTTTCAGTGTACCAGGTAGTATTTCTGTTCGAACTGTTATTAATGTATTTCTATGTCGTGGTATGAGTGATTTGTTTGTCATATTATTACTGTGATTATTGTGTATTGTGTTCCAAGTGTATTACCGAAATGCCTCTGTTCTCGAAATTACGTCAGTTAAAGACCAGAAAAGGGTTACTCGAAGAAGCAGTTCCTGTCCCTCCTAGGGACAGTCCAGGACATTTTATGTATCACAAGCATGGCTTAGATGCCATAATATATCTAGACTTATGGGCGGACTATACCAAGGAATTAGAAGAGAAATATAGATGGCCCTTATCAGGTACATGGGATGCCGAGTGCATCATGAGAGTAGAAGAAGCATTATGGAAAAAGAAAGCCAGACAGTCCCAGAAAGATGCCATCGAGTTATGGCGCAAAGAATCTCATAAAAGAACCGAAAAAGAATTCAGAAAAACAGAATTAAGTAGGGAATCCTCAGAAAGAGCCCAAGAAAGGGAATTAATAGAAGAAGGTGAACGAGTTAGAGCAGAACAGTCAGACAGACAGAGAAATGCCCTTATTAAAGGTATGTATCCTCTTCTTGCCGAGGGCTTGCCGAAGGCAACCCCGGAAGCACCCTGTAAATTACCGCCACCATTGGTCCCGATTAAGCTACGTCATAAACCGACCGCAGCTGACATATTTCTTTCGTCCTATTTGGACGACACAGTCCCAGCCTATGCAAATCCTGTTCCGCCTGCTCCCGTTAATAATGTAATTCCTGTCCCGCCAACTACTGTTCCCGGGGGTCAAGTTCATATTCCAGCACTCCAGGACCAGCCCACAGTAAATGTACCCGTTTTACCAGTCACTCTGCCAGCCCGTACAGTATTAACTGACGATTCCAGCTCAGGAGGGGCTGAAGGAGGTGCTCCTATCACCCCGCCTCAAGTTAGACGACTGACGCTGCATGACGTAGCGTTACAGCGTACGCCAAAAGTGGCGACATACACAGATCTCAAGCGACTTCTTACTGACTGTATATATGATCCAGTTCCAGGCGAAGATCACATGATCTTATATTCAGTACGTTTAAGACGGGTGGCCAGCTTTTTGATCACCCTGCCTGATATGAAGGAACATCTAAACAGAATATATCGTTTTATCCGTACAGGAGAGAATCCAGGAAGTATTCACGAAGCTATGTCACAAAGGAAAGCCGAGGTTCAACTTATGATTTTAAAGTTCTTGATTAACTGTTTAATAAGAGAACAAGATTATCCAGATAAAGACCAGGACGAGATGAAAGTCCTGACCAGGTGGAGTGACAATATAGCCAAGGGAAAACACAAGACACAAGGTAGTGTAGAGAGTATGTACAAGAAAATTCATAAGGAAATAATACGTATACACCAGAAAGAGGAAGCAAAACGAGCAACCGAGAAAGAGAATGACTCTTCCAGTGAAGAGGTAGACAGCGAGAATCCCTCCAGAATAGCGTATGTAGGTAGAACTAGACTTTCCGACCGATATTCACGCCTAGATTACAAGAAAGCTTTTCCTCCTCCAGTACCAGAACAGTGTTCTCTTGAGCAAGTATTCCAAGCCACCGATCACATTCTGAAATTACGAATAGGGTATAGCGAGCTTAGTACAATGCATGAACAAGAACTAGCCCGATCAGCAGTCCGATGGACTAGTGATTCTACCACGTTTCCAGATGAAATAGTGGCCCAAATGTTTCTGAAACTGCCCCCAGCCGAGCAACGTCTGGTGGGCACATATATGATTCAGCACCTCATTACACTGTATGAGGAACAACATTCTGATCCAGGTCCTTTACATGATGTACTGAACGAGTTACTCCAAAACAAATGGAAAGGTCTAGGTACCGATTTAATTAGTGTCATATTAGAACAGCGCCACAAGTACCGAACGTTTCTGAATCCACATTTTGTTCATGTCTCACCCCCAGAAAATAAATCATTCTACATAGACAGACAGAATCCGTTACGAGAAGTACATCCAGTCAAGAAAGAGGGTGGTGGTCTAGAACGAGTATTTGTTTACACCCCTATCACGAAAATAGAACTCTTGGAAATGAAAAAGTTAATTCCCTGTCATGATAAAGATCCAGCAGGGTTTCACCGTGAATTAAAGGACATGCTCCGTATGGGAGAATACACGTATCCTGATATCATTAAAATGTTAAAGGTCCTGTTGCCTGCGGGCATATATGAAAAACTCAAAGAAAAAGAATGGGAGGTGGGAGAGAAAAAGATAGATTGGACAGCATTAGAAACTGAAGATAATACACGAGTACCAGGTACCGGTCTTGGGGATAAAGCTAAAGCTTTGCCCGAATTGGTAATACAAGTCTTGCCAAGATTACTAGCCACGAAAAAGGAAGACTGGGATGCCATCTCAGCCTGTAAACAGAAACAAGATGAAGATACTAGTGATTTTTATTCTAGATTTGAGAAATGTTTCATTATTAATAGTGGTCTGAAAACAAGTAGTGAATCGTATCCCCATCTTTTTGTTACCAAACTAGTCGAAAATTCAAGTCCACAAGTTAAAAATAGAGTACTGAAAGTCGAAAGTACCTGGCAAGCTAATACTCCGTCACAGATGCTCCAGATGCTCCAGTATCACCAGAACAGAATCAGGGAAGAGCAGGAACACGAAAAGAGACGTATGAAAGACACGAAAATGAAAGTATTAGTTGCACAATCTGTTCCACAAGACAGTCAGAAGAGGGGTCCGAATCAAGCCAGTCATCCGACAGCTCCCGTTAAAGGGACATGCAATTACTGTAAACAGCCAGGTCATTATATAAACGAATGTGCAGTTCTGAAACACAACATAGCTACTGGTAAGACAAAAGAGAGACCACGTCCGCATAGACAAGAACAAGTTTCACAGACTTCCCAGCCACCGCAGAATGCACAACAGACAGTTACAGTACCGCAGCCTATCGCTGCAACACAACACGTTACACAGCAGATGTACCAGTATGCACAGTCAGAGTATCCAGATTATCAGCCGTATTCATGAAACAGCCTAGAGAGGGAGGTAGGCTTGCCTCTCATCGAGATTCCTGTAGATCAAGAGGGTCCCTATGTACACAGTCAAGTATTAGGGAAAGACAGAAAGTTTCTGATTGATACAGGGGCAAGTAGGACTACCATCAGTCATGACGAGGTTCCAGGGGCTCCGCTCTCAGGCTCTAGAAATGTTTCCCTTGGATTTTCAGGAAAGCCTATTGTTAATGAAATATCGAAACCAGTTACTCTAGAAGTCGGTCCATTGTCCCGAACTACAGACTTGTTACTCACGAAATCATGTCCAGAAAATTTACTAGGCATTAGGACCCTGAAAGAATTAGGAGCAGTAATATGCTGCTCCCCAGAAGGGGTGCGATTGTTCCTGAGAGATTTTAAAGGTCATTATGTATTACGTGATTTTGATCCAAGATTATTGAATGTACCGCAGCATTTATGGGCGCAAGGTCCAACTGATGTAGGTTGTATGCATATCACACCCCATCGTGTTACCCTGAAGCCAGGTGTTGTATTACCACGAATCCGACAGTACAAATTGCCACCTGAGGCTGTAGCAGCCTTATCTAAAATTATTGACGAGCTTATTGTTCAAGGAGTGGTTGTAGAGACTGACTCCAATATATGTAATTCTCCTATCATTCCGATTCTGAAACGTACTGATCCAAATGCACCTCCAGTTTATCGATTAGTGATTGACCTTCGAGAACTTAATAAATGTGTCATACCCCAGTACCCAGTGGTTCCAGACATTTCTTCCCTATTGACTGCCATTGATTCCGAAGCTACGTTCTTTACAGTTATTTATCTCAAGAACGCATTCTTTAGTGTCCCCATTCATCCAGACAGCCAGTTCCTTTTCGGATTCTGTTTAAATGGAAAAAGCTATAAATTTACACAAGCTCCTCAAGGTTTCACAGAAAGTCCTAGTATTTACAGTCAAGCACTTAAAAGACAACTAGACAATATTCACATGCCAACTGACACTGCCCTGCTCCAGTATGTCGATGATCTACTGATCACAGCCCGTTCTGAACGTGACTGCGAACGTGCGTCACTTACAGTCTTGTATTTCTTGGCCGAGATGGGGCACAAGGTGTCCCCTTCCAAATTGCAATTCTGTGTCCAGCAAGTGGTCTACTTAGGACACTTACTGTCCAAGAGGGGTAGGCAGTTGACACCTGACCGTATCCAGTTAATAGCACGTCTTCCACAGCCCAAGACACAGAAGGAGGTACGAGCTTTTATCGGCCTCACTTCTTACTGCAGACAATGGATTCCTCAGTATGCATTTTTAGCCAAGCCACTGATACAGTTAACGACACAGGAGGCAGCCGTATCGACTGTCCTCCCTTGGACCCAGGAACATACACTTGTTTTCAATGAGTTAAAGAAAGCTTTATGTAATGCACCTGTTCTAGCAACACCGAACTACAATAAGCCTTTTACACTTTTTGTTACTGAACGTGATGGTACTGCATTATCTGTTCTCACACAAGATCAAGCAGGACAATACAAGCCCTGTGCTTATTTTTCTAGCACATTAGATCCAGTAGCCCAGGCTCTGCCTGCGTGCCTCAAGTCAGTTGCAGCCACAGCACTAGCTATCAGACAAAGTGATTCCATAGTGTTAGGACATTCCCTGACAGTACAAGTTCCACACTCCGTGGAAGTTCTTTTAAACCGAACACAGACCCAGCACTTGACAATTGCACGTTTAACAGGTTATGAACTGACACTGTTTCAGCCACACATAGAAATCAGACGCTGCAACATTTTAGATCCAGCTACATTGTTACCGTCAGTTACTTCAAATCCTGCCACACATGACTGTGTGGAAGTTGTTAACACTATGACTAAGCCAAGACAAGACCTGACAGATATTGCATTACCTGATCCTGACCTGACACTTTATGTGGATGGTTCATGTATGAGAACAAGTACAGGAGATCTAGTAGCCGCGTATGCAGTGACTACTGAAACTGAAGTTATAGAAACACATCGTATTGACACCCTGTCTGCTCAAGCAGCAGAGCTAGTCGCTCTGACCCAAGCCTGCATACGTGCCAAGAACCTGAAAGTTAACATATACACAGATTCACGTTATGCATTCTGAGTCGTACACGACTTTGGAGTACTCTGGCAAGAAAGAGGTTTTATGACTTCTCATGGAACCAAGATTCAGCATGGCCCCCTCATTCAAGCTCTGTTAGATGCAATACATTTACCGACAGCTATCGCCATCATGAAGTGCAAGGCACATACGAAAGTCACTGACATCATTTCCCAGGGTAACGATCTAGCAGATCGAACAGCCAAGCTTACAGCCCAGACTCCAGACATTCCAGTTAACACGACACCGACACACATTCCAGATCAGACTACTTGTATGACCGTTAAGGACCCAACACAAGATGTGATAGATATACAGTTACATGCCACTCCAGAAGAAATCAAGAATTGGTCTGAACAAGGAGGGGTCCAGACAGATCAAGGATGGTTGACAAAGGGAAAAGCCACATGGTTTCTCCCCGACTCTATGGTTCAAGTCATTATTAACACCGCACATAGTCCAGCACACTTAGGAGAAAAAGCCATGTTAGACAGTATTCAGAACCTCTGGTTCAACAAGCATTTACGAGCAGCAGCCAAACAGAAAGTGCGTACCTGCATGATCTGTTGTCAGTTCAATCCAGGTAAAGGTGTCCCGGTGGAACAAGGTGGATTCCATCCTCCTGACCACCCTTTTGAAGTCCTCCAGATGGATTATATTCAGATGGAGCGATGTCGAGGTTTCAAGTATGTTCTCGTAGTTGTATGCGCTTTGTCCAGGTGGACAGAAGCATATCCAGTTCCAGATTACACAGCTGCGACCACTGCCAGGCAGTTGGTTCGTGAGTATTTCCCCCGCTATGGATTGCCTAGGGTCGTGTATTCAGATAACGGCCAGCCATTCTCATCCGAGCTCATGAAACAAGTTTCCCTTCTGTTAGGGTACCAGTGGAAGTTCCATTGTGTACGCCATCCTGAAGCAGCTGGTCTCGTAGAGAGACATAACCAGACTCTGAAAATCCGCATCGCCAAAGTATGCGCAGAGAAAGGCGTAGATTGGATGGTCGCCCTGCCAGTCGCCCTTTTTTATATGAGAATGGTCGCTTATTCCCGTTCAGGTCTATCTCCATATGAGATAGTGTTTGGTCGTCCCCCAAATATGTGGGGTACACCTAGACCACGTACAATTACCGATGTTGACAGTAATATGCTGACAGATTATTTGGCCGCCTTGATGTCTGCACTACAATCTTGTCGTTCACAGGTTGCCGCTGCATTTCCAGACAACACCGAAGTGAAACCGCACAAGGTCGTTCCAGGTGACTTCGTCCTTGTGAGAAATTTTGATCGTTCAAATCCGCTGGAGCCCCGCTGGAAGGAGCCCCGCCTTGTTCTTCTCACCACCCGGACAGCAGTGAAAGTCGAAAACAGAAAAGGGTGGCTACACGTGAGCCACGTCAAGAAATTCCATGGACTTAAAGCAAAAACTTTTCTCAAAGACTGCCCCGTTCTCCAGGACTGCCCAGACACTGAATCTAAACTTCCCTTGTTAGAGAAAACTCCGCAGCAGGAGTATAAACAGAAATTGAGGTCTAGTAAGTCAGCCAGTTTAATTGTCTAAGTCCCTCTCAGGTGAAACGGTTAGACAGGTTCCTGACATGTATGAGATAGACCCACACAGTGAGAGAGTTAGTCAAAACTCTAAGAGAATACGATACTGTAAGAATCTTCGAAGTAGATGTATCGTTACTCTGTTTTTTCTGACATTTCTGAGTCTTATGGTTACTTGCATAAGTTATGCTTTACATTTATGTTTTCCTATTTCACATGTACATATGTTTTCTAATGTTACAGTAGAGCACACATTTAGTGACCTGCCTCCTCACGAGTTATCATATCGTCTTGCTATGCGTAATAATACTTTTATCCGAATGCTGCACTATTCACACCAGACCAGCAATGCCACTAATTGTTGGGTGTGTGGTCGACTCCCCCCTTTCCAGACATCGAAGGGAGTTCTGCCACTCTTTCCCTATCCATTTTCACACAATGGTTCGTGTGGAGCATGGTCCACGTTAACGTCATCCTCAAATGATATGTCCCTTCTGAATCGAACATGTTTCCCAGACAAGCAAAGTCTTTCCCATAGAACAGGGTTAGATCTAGAAAATGAAGTATATGATTTAGGTAATTATTCCTCGAATTTCATGGTTCTGAATGTTCAGTCCGAGACTACTCCAGATTTGCCTGCTATTTCAGTTCTACCAGTTAAAGGCGAATTATGTGTCAGAAAGAATGGTTCTGCACATGTAGGACATAATGATTGTACTACTATGGTCGAGTATAGTGACAGTGGGAAATCTATTTTCAAAGCCTCACGTCATTCTTATTTTGTGTGTGGTCAGAACGCATATGTACGTCTGCCCCTAGATTGGGATGGAACATGTTATATTGCCTTCCTACTGCCACCCGTTTTTCTAGCCCCATCCGATTATCACAGAAACACACATCTAGTACACGTTAGACATAGAAGGGAGATCGAGTCCCCAATTGTCGATCAAACTGAAACTGCCTTAGAACAATATCAAGACTTCAATAAAGGTTTCTTTTTCTTCATAGGCCCTGTCCAGAATAGTAAATTAATACGTAGGCTAACCAGAACCCTTGAAGCAGTAGTGAATGAGACTACTTCCGCTCTAGGTAACTTAACTGAAGAACAATCTGCTATGAGATTTGTCGTGCTCCAGAATTGTCTCGTCCTTGACGTCATACTGGCCGATAGGGGAGGAGCTTGTAGAGTCATCGGATCTAGTTGCTGCATTTTCATTCCTAATAACGCGCCGTCTGTTTATTCAGCTATAACCAGACTTCATAAAATTGCCCATCAGTTACACCAGAATCCAGGCACCTGGACATGGTCCGGTTGGCTCTGGAGTATAATATCTGCCTGGGGATGGAAAGTATTGTCATTCCTGGGTATAGCAGTAATGATCATATTCAGTTGCTGCCTCTGTTTACAATGTGGCCCTGCGATTTGCGGCTTGTGTGCTACCTCTTGTATTCCTAGTCCTAAGTCCCGTTCCAAGACAATTCGAGACGAGCAAATGATGCTCTATGAACAGATAGATGGAATCATGAATATTGATGTTTCCTGATGGAAACGTAGGGCACAAGGAGGGAATGAGGAAAATTGAATTTTGCCTTGTTATATGCGCCTACGTGTTCCCCATCCTATGTTATATGTGCATGATCAATATGCATATATCCCCCTATGATCGATTTAAGACGCAATTATAGTTGTGTCCAACTCTAGTATGCCAGTATCCAGTTCTCGTGAAAGCAACGAGTATTAGGCCTATGTTGCCACGTTTTACATTATGCACGTTAATTCACCGCATTGTCCCCGTTTCTAGGCCTCAAAAGGGCCCGGACACCAGATTCAAGCTCCAGTCTCCTGAACCCACTCCGAGGAGCGATACAGCCCCCACCTGCATCCCTGACCCTTCACTTACTTCCTGCCGCGCAGCGCGGTGCCCGGCCTGGCTCTGCCTGCCTGTCTGCCAAGAATATGTTATGCCTCCAGTTATCAGTTCAGCTCTCCGTCTTCACATTCCTAAGCTAACGAACCGCATAAACAGCTCAGCTATAGTCTAGTCTTTCTGTCTCCATGCAAGAGAATTACTGTAATAATATTCATAGAAGATTCATAGCACACGCAATACATGTAGAATATATGCATGCACCAGCCTTAGTGTCAAGTAGCCTTTGCCCTGATAACTTTTAGATTCTATCAACATGTACTCCAAACACCAGATACCAGATATGCTATAGGTACATGTCGTCCTGACACCGCAGACTTTAGTCTCCTCTTCTAGTGCAGAAGTCATAGCCCCCAGTTCTCCCCGGTAACACGTCATTGCCCGTTTGCGCGCACCACTAGGTTAAAGGTCCCAGCTACTCAGGTAGCCCCCTCCATGTTTCCGCCCACTTTATGACACTTCTGTGACGTTCACATCACATGTCTACGTGCACGCCCTGTGCACGCCTTCTCTTCACGCCCATGTCTTCTTATCTTACGCTTGTCATAAGTTACGCCTACTGTATGTAATGTAATAGAAATGTCTTACTATATATATGTTGAATTGTGATGAAACGGGCGCAGCTGCCTTCCTTCCTATTTTATTTCAGGCTGTCCCGTTCCAGTCCCTTCCCCTTTGCCTGAATAAAGCCTGTTCAACTCGGATACATCGGATCCTGCCTCTTATTTATTGAGCTATCTGTTATTGTTAATATATTCAAAAATAGTACCGGTAATTAATTATTTATTTACCACAATGCAGTGGGCGATTTGCTTCATACGGTATGGTCATGCCCGAGGCTGGTGGGTTTCTGGAGGGGTGTGTGGGGCTGTTTGTCGGAAGTGCTGTGTTGGACTCTTCCACGCACCCATCGCCTAGTCCTACTACACATCTTAGAGGGGGTTGGTGGAAACATATATAAACGGCATCTGCTGCTCCTAGGTCTAGTGGTGGCCAAGAGGGACCTGGCCCGGGCGTGGAAGGATGTGAGGGCTCCCCCTCTGTGTGCTTGGAGAGCCGGACTGGACTTTTGCATGGGCCTGGAACGGCCAATATTTGAGGCACGCGGTTGCCCCCGCAAACATTTCAAGATATGGAAGAGGTGGGCTGAGTATAGGGGGCTGACACTTGACCCTCCAGCGGAACTAGAGGAAGATCCCTAGAAGTCTGTTATTGGCTAGTCCTTGCATTATGCCACGAATCCTATTTCATAACGAGACAAGCAGCAACTGATACACGCGTGCAAAGGGGTGGGGTGGGACACTGGGGTGGGGTTGGGAGGAGTGGGTAGTTGGGGTTGTAAGGGTGGGTGAAGGCATTGTGATGTTCCTGTTTATCTATCTTTCTTGACTGATTGGTTGGTCACTTGGTCCTGTGCTGAAATAATATCATGATGTTTGGTGGTGTTCTCCTCAATGTGGGGAGCCACGCATATTACTTGCCTGATCCTGCCAATAAAATCTGTTGTGAAAAAAACCTTAAGGGAAGACCTTGAGAGAGTGGAAAATCATTCCTGAAGGAGTAACTTGAGATTTCTGAGCGTCCCGAAGCTGAGGAAGGGTCGGATATGAAGGCTTTTTTCATTAAGTTGGTACGGAACACGATCCTGAAGGGCAAGGAAGCTTTCAATCTTGAGCATGAAGTTCAAAGAGCGCACAGAGAGCCTTTTCATTGCAACCCCCAAAGGGTCTAAGCTAGGCAGGTCCATATGAATTTTCTCTCCTATACCACCAAAGAGGAGATTTTTAGTGGGGCCCTAAAAAACGGCCCATACTTAGTAGATAGCTATTCTCTGCTAGTTAGGTCGGACCTATGCAAAGCTACAGAACTGAGGCAGTGGGAGCTAGCAAGCAAGATGGAGGGAGCTACGGAAGTTGGGGGCGAAGGTTCAGTTAAAATTCCCTGCAATGCTGCGTATTATGTGGGATAATTAAATGTACAATTTTTGGTCAGTAGAAGATTTTGAGTCACTAATTGATATGATCAAAGAGAAGGGAAATACCACCGAGTGACCAACTTTGGACTACTGGGATAGTTTGCTCTCTGGTATATTGTTGAATTAGTTTTAATTCCCTTAATGGTGTACCCATAGGCATTGTTATGCCTAAAAAGAGAGGAAGGGTTCCTAGGGTTGGCTAAGGGGAGTGGGGTGGGACGGTGGTGGGGGGTATGGGCATGGGTGGGAAGCAGTGGGTTCAAAAAACAAAAAAAGTCCTCAGAACCTCCTACATGGGAGAGTTTTAACTAGTAATGAAGCAGGAGGTGAAATATGAGAGGTAGTATTATGGTTAGAATCCCAAGTATTGATATAGTCACATGGAATGTGAATAGTCTTAGGTCTAAACCCAGACAGAGGAAAGTGCTGAAGTATTTGTAAGATAGTCAGCTGCAAATTATGATTTTACAAGAGACACACTTACTAACGAACGAAAGTAAGGAGCTGTTTGGAAGGTGTGGCTGGGTCAAAAATATCATAGCCTCTGATCAAGCACAATGTGGTAAGGGGGTTGCAATCTTAATTAGAAGTGGTAGTGGGATCGAGCTTAAGTCATCGAGTTCAGACAGCTCCGATAGATGGGTTCTAGCTCGTATGAGATGGGTGGATAGTGATTTTATATGTGTCGGGTTTTATGGACCCAATGACGATGATCCACAGCACATTATAGAGTTGGAATTAAGATTGGTGGATATTTCAGCACCTGCAATTGTGGGTGGGGACTTTACTGTACTGTTGGATCGATCCTGTAATGGATCATTCATTGTTCCCAGAATGATGAATGCGTTGAAAAGTCCGATACTGTATCTAGATTTTGTAGAGGTTTGGCGGCATCTGAGAGGGAAGGTGAGAGGGTATACTTATAGTTAAAAATACCATCACTTCTCAAGATTAGACTACTTTCTGGTTGATAGATGCTTTGCAACCAATATATGAGCATCTTCCAGCCCACATCTCGGATCATTCAGCAGTCATCATCACTTTACAGGCTCTAGGACCTTCTCCTAGATGGGGGAGTGGAGATAGCTTTGAAAAGGCTGCATTAAAATACTTTATTAAAATAAAGAAACTGCCTCTCCTGGAATAGTATGGGATGACTTTAAGGCATAGATACGGGGGACCCTAAAAAGCCTTGCCTGCTCAAAAAGCAGAGTAGAAAGGGCAGAATTATTAAACATCGAAAGGGAAGTGGGGAACCTTTAGGAAGCTTTGCATTCTATAAGTGTGGGAGAGGAAACGGAGAGGTTGGAAAGGAGGTAAGACGAGGCCCAACTAAAGTATAAGATCAGGCTGGAGTTAAAGTGTAAGGCAAGGTGGCAAGCTGCAAATGTGGAGGAATTTGAGTATGGAGAGAAAGCGGGGGCTTTGTTGGCCTGGAAGTCTAGGGTAGAAAGAACCAGAAACGAGATAAAGGAGCTGAGGGGGGAATTTGGGGAGGTGCTTGACAGCTGGGACGCTATGCAGGAACATGTAGTGACACTCTTTTCACAGCTCTATAAGGAAGATATTACCCCAGAGCCCCAAAAGCTTGAAAGTTGGCTTAGCACTCTTGGCCTCCCTACACTGAATGGTGAAGGGGAAAAAATGATGGAAGCTCCAATCACCCAGGAGGAGATTAGGGGGGCAATAAAAAGAGCTAAGAATGGGAAGGCTGCTGGCTTGGATACCATCCCCCCAGAAGTATATAAAATGTTAATAGAGGAAGTACTGCCTGTCTGGAAAAAGCCTGTTTAATATGGTATATATGGGGGAGACACAGGTCCCAGAATCATGGAGAGAAGCCTCTATAGTCCTGATATTAAAACCAGCCAATGACCTGGCAAAAGCAGAGTCATATCGACCGATATCCCTGCTAAACACAGACTATAAAATCTTTGTTAGCGTTTTAGCGGGGAGGCTGGCTAGACTTGCCCCTCAGCTCATCCATGAAGATCAGAAGGGCTTTATCCCTGGGAGGCAGATGTACGAACTGTCCCAGCAGCTGATTGGTACTATCAACATAGCTACATCAAGGTCAGTACTCTTGGTGGCGGTTGCACTGGACGCCACCAAGGCCTTTGATCGTGTTTGTTGGGAGTATTTATGAAGCATGGGCCAAAAATTCGTTAGGCTCGCGAAATTTGCAGATTTTCGGCAATTTCGCGATCCGCGAATCTCGTGAAATTGCGTAAAATTCGTGAATTTGTGAGCGAGCGGATTTTTTTTTTTTATGCCCAGCTCACTCAAGGGACTCCTGCGCCCTTCGGCGCGATGGCATAGTAACACACACGGTCAATGAAGACAACTCTTCTGGCACTTTACGCAGCTGTAGTGTAGGGAAAGCACTATACATTTACCCAACGAGGTAGCACTTACAGATTAGCCAGTAGAAAGTACTCCAGTTGAGTAGAGGTATCGCACAAAACAATAGCGTCTTCTTGGATAAATATGAAGGGCAGGGTTCATTCTGGCACGATGCTCCTGTCACAAAAATTAAACCTCAACAGGAAGCACTTACAGATATAAATAAAGCAGGTGCCTACGTTGAAGCTCAAGTTCAGTAACGCATTCATCAGCCCAAAAACAATCGTGAGCTTTGTCGAGGCTGGGCAGGTGTGCTTTCTCCCCATATCTACCGTTGAAAATTAGCTGTGATGCTGGATAGAGGCCTCTGCATCCTTCACTTTCACGAGCGCAATCCACATGCAGTTCCTGTGTCCAGGAGCTTCTTTCTCCTCATCTGCTGCTCTGATCGGTCTCTGACCTTTTTTACACACAAGAGGCATGTGAACTCGCATAGAAGCCCGCCCGTTTGGCCCCACCCACACACTAGCTGTGTGCACCGTCTTCCCGCCATTTATCCACTATGATGTACAGCTCACTCAAGGGACCCCGGCGCTGGGCAGGTGTGCTTTCTCCCCATATCTACCGTCGAAAACTAGCTGTGATGCTGGATTGAGGCCTCTGCATCCTTCATTTTCACGAGCGCAATCCCCGTGCAGTTCCTGTGTCCAGGAGCTTCTTTCTCCTCATCTGCTGCTCTGATTGGTCTCTGACCTTTTTTGCACACAAGAGGCATGTGAACTCGCATACAAGCCCGCCCGTTTGGCCCCATCCACATACTAGCTGTCTGCCCCGTCTTCCCGCCATTTACCCACTATGATGGACAGCTCACTCAAGGGACCCCTGCGCTCTTTGGCGCGATGGTATAGTAACACACACATGGTCACTGGAGACAACTCTTCTGGCACTTTACGCAGCTTTTTGGGCAAATCCGGGAGTTTGCGAATTTTTTCGCGAACTCGCAGATTTTTTTTGCCGATTTCACGTGAATTTGTAGATCGCAGATCCGCAAAATTAGCCCATACTTAGTATTTATGGGCAGTATTGAAGATCATGGGGTTTGGGCCACACTTTATAACAATACTAAAAGCTCTATATCATCGCTCTACAGCTAGGATCCTCCTCAATGGCTCTCTCACTAGGAGTTTCTCGATTCTTAGAGGAACAAGACAGGGATGCCCCTTTTCCCAATTATTGTTCGATATGTATATCATACCATTTGCCCAGATGCTTTGCCAGGATGATCAGGTTATCGCTTTCTGTGCAGGTGCATATGAAAAGGAAATTGAGTTATACCCAGATGACCTTATAATCTACACAGCAGATCTGGCTGTTACAATCCCCAGGGTGGAGCTATTAGCGAAATTATTCGGAGCATTTTCAGGTTATTCAGTAAATAATGAGAAAACCGGGATAATGTGCTGGAAAGTCTCAGACTGGATGGGAGGTGTCCAAAGAGAGATCAGGTATCTCGGAATAGAGGGAATCCCTCTTTAAGGCACAATCTAGAGAGGGTAGCAAATGAAATCGAGAAAACACTCACCAGATGGAAGAACTTGCCTTTGTCATTATATGGAAGAGTATACTTAATTCAAATGGTGCTGGTTCCCAAGTTGACATTTCTCTTTAATGGTGTCCCTCTTAGTTTTCCCAAAGGCTTGATCGATAAAATACAGAGTAAATTGGGCAGTTTCATCTGGGCAGCCAGGGGAGCACGGTTGTCTTGGAAAAAATTGAGGCGTAAATTGGGAGAAGGTGGGATGGCACTCCCGGATTTAAGACTATATAGTATGGCCTTTCAGTTAAAAAACTGCAGAGCTCTCTTAGGTACACCGGGGCCCTGGGAGTGGGGTGGGCTACTGGAGGAGATGGTTAAGGAGTGGGGCTCAAAAGGGTTTCTTTACAAATTTGGGGCAAATAAATTATTTTAAAAAGTCAGACTGAAGACGCTTAAGGCAGCACTTACCCTATGGGTAGGGATAAGGAACATACTTGGAATGGGGTACTCTTCGGATGGTGCACCAATATGGGATTCACCAGGTACACCAGAGTGCCTGCAAGACCAGTTAAGTATCCCATTAAAGAGGGCGGGAATAAAACTATGGGGTGATCTCCTGGTGATGAAAGATGTGGTGCCATGGGAAATCTTGACGGCAAAGACAAGCGGTACCCTCTCAAGGTGTAAATACCTACAGTTGCTATCCTTGGGGGAGGCAACCAGGAGAGAGATCGGCGGAATCTGGGAGTTCGAAAAGAAATTACAGAATGAGGCCCTGAGAAGGACGAAACTCACTGACTGGTACTGGATTCTCTGAAGACAAGAAGTTGAAAGCACTACATGAGATCTGGGATGGTGCTATTCAGATGATGTAGCTGCAGAGAATGTGGCAACTCTCTTTTAAACTACTCTATAGGGTGGTCAAGCCAGCAAATCTGACATTTTATTTACAGTCAATTGGCTATATTGAACACCCCAGAAATTGGCAAAATTTGTAACAGCCGCAGCCCCAAGATGCCATAAATGAGGAATGCTAAGTGTGGATGATCGGCATATGTTCTTCGAATGTCCCCTGCTGCAGGACTATTGATCTTTAGTAATAAATGAAATCCTGTGTATTAATATTAAAATGAGCTTAACGTTGATCTTGAAAGGGTTGGAGGATGAGCCGACCTTGCCCCTATCGGCAAATAGGCGGGCCCTACTCTTCTATCTGATCCTTCTCGCCAAGAGAGAGATCTGTAAAAATGGATAGACTCTACACCACCTCATGGTTCGGATTGGCTCCCGGGGGTTAAAACTATCTGCAAAATGGACATAGGAATCGAGGGTGACCCACGTACTAAAATTTGGGATGATTTTTTGAACTGGAATGGTATAGTAAGAACTTAATCACTTGCATCCTATGATTACCCCTGCGTGGAACCAGCAACCAGGATACTGGGTGGGCTGGATCGCAGGACGATATGTGTAACAGGTCGATGGTCAGGCTTGACTTTGCAAACAATGGTGGTATAAGGACAAAAAAATCTACAACACCAGCCACAGAAGACTGCAATTAAACTTTCCAGAACAAAAAGCACATTTTCCAAAATGTAAGAGACAGGCTATGTTGGAATGGCCCTAAATATCAGGAACAACCAGGTAAAAGGAAAAGGAATATACAAATTGTGAAGGGCACCATTTGGAATCACTGACGGCTAGAAAGTGCATCTTTTTGAGGGCCACTTCAACCATTTTTGTTTGGTTAGGATTGGCTGCCATTTGAGATTATGAGCACTTGGGCTTTGTAATTCAGCCCCCAAAGTGGTCTGATCCCTAATACATGGGAAAACATTGACTAAACTCAGTTGACTATCCCAATTCTTTGACAAGATTACAGCAACATTACATGCCGAAACAGTGTCAGACCGAATGTGCGATCGACACAGTCAAGACGTGGGGTAATTGGACCAGATAGTGTCCACACTATGATAACGTAACCTGATCATGCTTCGTGTATCTTGCAGCCACGGAAAGTGGATCTGATGTATAACATGTAAAAGGCAATAAAGTTTGTTTTAAAAAAAAAGATTAATAGTGCAACAAGTACACAAGTGCCATAAAAAGTTACATCTCACATGAGGGCTTATGTTTACATTGTTACCTCTGCTAGAGAAAGGGTTATGGCTACTATGTGCACATAACTGGTTGCAGTATTAAACACCATAGCAGCACATGTCAAAAGAAACTATTTTGTAATGCAAAAAAACCCTACTTTTTACCTTTAACTAAGCCTCCACTAAGTGTGCCTTGTATCACAGAAGGCAGATTGTATAAGGTATGAAAGTAAAACATGCTA
The DNA here is from genome assembly GCF_964261635.1 of Lissotriton helveticus. NCBI lineage: Eukaryota > Metazoa > Chordata > Amphibia > Caudata > Salamandridae > Lissotriton > Lissotriton helveticus. Next base: position 708,845,689 of record NC_136059.1, on the reverse strand, counting down.
ACTATATGGCAACGTATGCCCCTGTCACTAGAGTGCATTTAACGTTATAGGCCAGTGTGGCTTTAGAGGAATACTTATCTTTAAAAGTCACATTTTTCAAATGTTTCACAGGTCACACCTACTTTATGCTGCCTTGAAGCCTCAGCCATAATTAAATCAGTTCTGATCTTTCCTACTGACTGTGATTATCTCCATGTACAGACACAAGAGTCCTGGCAGTGGCTAAGCTGGTAGTAAGACTGAGGGGAGTGATCACGGGCACGCCTCATAGACGATAATAGAATGGAGTGGGCAGGAGCGCAGGGGCTACAGCAAAGGACCAGGCTGTGGTCTGACTCTTTCACATCTTTATACTACACAGGACCTGTTATATGAGAAAAGCGTGGGCAGGATCACAACTGTGTTACTGCATTAACCCAAAACTGTATGACATTTCATATGCAGGAGGAATGAAATACCAGAAAAAACAGTATCTAGTCGATGGAATACTTCCAGACCAGTACTGGATAAAGATATATTCATGAACAGCCAGAAACACGTAGAAGACTCGAACACCCGATAACTTCCAGCTCAAAATTGCCCCTGAGATTACACAGTCTTGAAAGGCTTCCTCTATCTCGTCCTGCATGGTCGGCTGAAGACTTTGGCTGACTCCTGACAAAAACACTGCGGCCTTGTAATGGTGACATCTCCAACAGATAGTCTTATGCTCATGTGCTCGACAACAGATATGCAGGGGCTTTTCAGTTGTACCATCATACCAGTACTCCCTCCCTCTAAGCCCAGCTCGATCACCACCTGGGTTTCCTGGGTAAAGGGCATGGTATTGCTTGACAATTTAGCAGCATGTACACTAGAGGTGGATATCCACCAGCCATTTCTGGGACCATATCCTGCGCATGATATTGAATACAATTGTTTTCCTTTTCGCCATCTTGGGATTTTAATGTACTGAATGCTATCTTCAGGAAAACCATGAATCATAATGGTGGAGCATGAGGGTCATTCTCTATCTGTAGCTGGTTGATTCCTCATACAGCCCAGGATGGAACCACGCCCAGAGCTCCGTAGAGGTGTGAAATACCATATGCATTCACATGCATAGGGATATCCAATTCAAAGCAAACTGACTTGACTTGATTCACTCTAGTGAAAGGTTTAAATAACGCTGGTGAAATGTGTAATTTTGTATGCCTTTTATAAGCTTAATAGACAACCATGCTTTATTGCTTACTTGGTAGTAAGGTGCTGTCTCTTGTTTGCAATCTCCAACCTTCATTATAAGTCACCTTTGCTTTTAACAAGTTCTTCACGGACATCATCTCCCCTCAGGCATCGCATCCACCAACTACACCCTGCTGGGAGACCGCAACTTCCACCTCAACAACCAACTGGACCCCAGCATCACATCCCTTCTGGACAATCTCCACAACATTGGACTCCGCCAGATCGTGAGCGAACCAACGCACTCAGTAGGACACACCCTCTAACCCCTCTTCCCAACTGGAAACTCCATTACCTTCAACCATGCCACCGAACTCCCATGGACCGACCATTGATGCGTCCACTTCACCTTTAGAACACCCACCATCCACAGACACCAGCACCTGCTCCCACGAAGAAATTGGACCAGAATCACTGACGACCACTTACCTCATCACTCAGCAACTCCACCCCTACCGTCGCGGAAAACGATAACCCCAACGCCGCAGCCCGAACCCTGCACAGATGGATAACTGACAGAGCCAACACCTTAGCCCCCTCAAGAAAAACAACAACACCCATGCCAAGAAAGCTAGATTGTTTAACATTGAACTTCGAGAGTCCAGACGCACCTGCTGCCGCAGGAAAGAAAGGGTACATAGTTGCTAAGCTTTGCAGAAATTTGATAATTCATATATTGCTTCAAAAACTAATGTTTAATAAAACACATGTTTAATTAATAACCTTTGTTAGACAGGTGAGGAAACATAGGTAAGATTTTTGGCTCTTCTGTTATAAAAATGTGACGAACTAATGTTGCCTTATACGTTTAAAAGAATAGGAAAATCTGTTTGCCCAATTTCTAATCTTGTACACATGTAAAAGTCAACGATATCTTCATCATTTATTATTCGATTTTTTTACTAGAATTTGTAGGAAAGAAAACCTGCTCCATTAATATTTTTTATGAAATAGAACGAAGTAAACTGATATTTTCATACATATTTCACGTATGAGAAATGTAAATAAACAATGTTACTTTAGTTTGTATTCTGTAAACCCTAAAAGTAATGTGAAACCTGTCGGTTGTATTTTTAGTCGGATGCACAAATCCACTTTGGAGAAAATCCAGTTTGCTCCATCCCATCAAATGAGTCCCGAAAAATTGTAAAAATGTATTTGCACCTTATTGCAAAATATCATGAAATGTGGCAAATAGAGTTTGAATTTAACTTTGATGAAAACAAGACCTTGGGGAGGACATATTAGCTGAACATGGGTACATCTGAATGTTGGTGTAAAAGAATAACAATCAGACTGATAATACGTTTTTGATTGCCAAACACTAAGCACGTTAGCAAAATGTCTGATAAAAGTGTCCAGATTGGATGAAAAACGAAATATTCGAGTTCTCTGGACATATTAGCTATGTTGTGTGAAGATGATGGTAAAATGTATCTTTATTAAGAGACGCACAACATCAGCAAAGTAAATTATTTTCACATAGAGGTTCATGCCTATATGGACTGTGGTTTGCTCAATTCTCTTATCCTTACACTTAAAAACACATATTTTCTTTACAAGCTTAGTTGGATGATGTATTGTTATGTAACTGATTTGGAGCAAGCAGAAACACAGAGCAGTGATTGATTATTTGTCATTTAAAATGTCAATATGTGCTGTGTTCACTAAATGTTAAATAAGACAGATTAGGGTTCTTTTAATAGGGATCAAAGAGCAATATTTGTTAAGGTCACTTTGGTTGTTACGATTTTTTGTGGATCTACGTCTACATCAATAAGGTTTGTATCAGCCTTCAATGTGTAGATGACAGAACTGCACTGCTGCACAATTTTTATTTCTGAATGAATTCAATAAGGTTTGTATGATCTCATGCATATTACACACAGCAAACCTGGACGCTGAAAGCAGAATTTATTCTGAATGGAACAGTTAAACAAAACTCACCAAGTGCTATTCTTATGTTTTCTATGCTCGTGCAGAGATCTCACCCGCAATTTTTGTAAATTATCTATGCTTGCGCTCTAACTGATATGAAGAGTGTGGCTTGGATGAAGATAAAGCAGGGAGTTCTGTCCCTTTCTTTCCATCCAGGCCTTCCCTTCTTCTGTGTTTTTAGACTAATTTAGAGAGTGCATACCTGTTGCAAATCATGCATGATGGAGCAGCACTTGGCACCATACAACTGGAGTTGTTCTGAAGGCTGCATGTGTGAATTTGAGAACTCTGAATTTACATGTGTGTGCCAGGATCCAACTCACACTAGATCACTCCAAGATCCAGCGGTGACTACTCTTACTGGTATGTCAGCCTGGTGGTATTCAATAACCAAGGCTGCCTCAACCAAGGAGTTAGCATTGAAAACAATATTCAGAGCAGGAAAGGAGGCCACTGAACCAGATCAGAGCAGTAAAAGAGGGCACTGAACCAGACATCCATTCTTTGCAGCACATAGAGGGCACTGAATCACCACGCCCGCCTTCAATTTGAAGAGTAGTGCCTGGCAGGAGAATAGAGGCAACACCACTAGAGGTGCCATCAACCTGCTGCTATTGAATCACACAGCAGGTCCTGGCAGAGAAAGAGATATGAGGTTAGTGGGCAAAAAGATGAAGCTTCAGTATCATGAGGTAGCAGCACCTGGGCCAGGCAATGGTCAAAGACAGAGGCCACTAGCAGCTTTCAAGGCACCAACCTAAGGAGATTTAGTGACTGAGAGAAGTCAGCAACTTCCCCAGCACCTGCTCTAGTGAGGGGGTAGAAGAGACACCCAGGGAATGAAGTGGGGACATTTTGCAGTGCTCCCATTCCTCAAACTTAGAATGGGGTGTGACACACCCAAACAGTACGTGCATGGAGAGACAGACCTTAGAATGTGACAGAGCATGAGCTAGGTGGCAAGGATGAGAGAGGTGGCACTAGGCCTGTTAGTGAGTTACAGAATGAGTCCCTCTGAGGTAAAGAAGTAGTGCTGCTAGTGTTGCCAGTGGGGAGCGAAGTAACACTAGGATGTACACCCAACAGGACAATGCAAGTGCCCCTAGGATCCCAGTGGGTAACAGTAAGGCAAAGGCAACCAGCAACCTAAGATCCCAGCTTCTATAGCATTTAATAGTCATGTGACACCAAAACCCAAGGAAGAATAGGGGGTCCCCGCGTAGAGATTTCTATTATCTCGTTGTCTGGCTTCATACTTGGGCAAAGTTGAAAGAATATCTAACTTGAGATCTTGTGGGGAAAAATTGGCAGTGCCTCCTGGGATACTTATCAGCAATTGGACCCTTCACAGCAGATGATGCAGATGTTGAAAACGTAGTAGTTAATTTTCACACATCAAAATAGCACTGAAAATAAGTGAATGGGGGATCCTTGAACTCAAGAATGTAAATCCAGCAAGAGGAGCGTGACGGCATGTATAGATTCATACAAGCAGCAAGGAGATCCCAATGGCATGACCTGATCTCCATCATGCTGGGGATTTGGTAAAACCTGATCTCCCTTCAACTCCATGCACCCGTGGACATACCAATAAATGTGTGGAACATGTATTTGTTTTTGCAATACTCACATCTGTAAAGTGTTCGGGGCATGGTTTGACAGCCTGGAAGAACCAGCCTGGAAAAACGTTACTTCGTTAGACTTAGGAGACATTAATCCCAAAGCTGAAAAGAACCACTGACTCTATCATGCAGTGAATGGACTTTATTGAGACCTGGTGCAGAGGTTTAAGAGCACCATATAACAGTCATTTAGAACACGAGGCAAGCCAAACAATGCAGAGCTATCTCATCATGCAAACATTGACATACCGGTGGCCTAGGTGGTGCACAGAACAAACATGGCAAGATATAAAAGTAAAAGGGAACCTTCCATTTCCAGCTTCCATTTCTACCCAAACATTTTCACAAAAGAGACTTCAGAGAGACACAGGAGCTATCCCATGTATACAAGAAGACAAACAAACAAGCAGCTAGGCTTCAAAGTAAGACCTATGTGAAATCAATAAATGTGTTTGGGACCTGAGGGAATGGGAGTTCTTTTCTTTGGAAGACTGGCATATGTTAGCACAATGGAGCAGGATTATTTAAGGAAAGAGTTCTCACCCTCAAGACAAGAAGCATAACGTCATCGTCCAGAAGAACCCCAGGACATGGCGAAGAGTTTTTGATGGAAAAATCAAGGAATTGGGAACTTCCTAAGAGTAGCTGAGCTAAATCATTAAGGATACGCCAGGAGCCTTCCCTTTCCTAATCTCTAGGCGATTAGAGAACAGTGGAAATCTGCACCCAGACATGATAACAAGAGTTTGGCACTTCCAGCAAGAATTCGAATAACAGCCACAATGAAAAAGATGGAAGACGTTATCTTAAAAGGCTACAAACTCAACTATCTAGATCTCTTCTGATGACCCTTCCGTGATGACCAAGTGGATTTAGGGGTTTGGGGATTCATAGGTGATTCTTGCAATGTGCAATGTTTAGCCTTTGTTCTCTTCTGCCTCTGAAGGGAGGATTTAGAGAGAATGGGATTGGGTGTCTGCAACATTAAAGTATTAAAAAGAAATGATTATGATCCAGAACTTTAATGCTCAACGTTTGATGCCAGGCTGCATAGGGTGCTTAAAGTGGTAGGCGAAATAGGTGGCACCTTAACATTAGTGATAATATGGAAGGCCCACATTTACACCATAAAATCATTCTATGTTGCAGAAAGCGTGAGAATAATTCATAGGAAATTGCAGTGCAGACATTCCATTGCTAAAAGAAGGTGAGACCATTATTTGGGTGACACGAGCCTTCTCATTGAGGATGACAGTGTTACAAGAAAGGCTAGAATGAGGGTCCATTTCTCTATGCAAGTGGGAAGTGATTGTAGTCTAAAGACATACTACGCATATGGAAAGCCCAACATGAGGAAGTCACACAATACACTATCTATTTGAATTTGCACAAAACATAAATGTGACTTGGCTATTTTACAGTGAGGGAGAGTTTTGCACACAGAGTTCAGACTTCATCGATAGGCTATAATATTCTCTTAGGTCATAGTCATTTAATTACAATTTTAGATGATCAGGACCCAACTCTTAGGTAGTGATTATGGAGTGAATGATAATTTGCTTGGAGACAAAATGACCTGTTGGATATTAAGGCTGCTGTTTAATATTTATTGTAATGTAATGGGATGGAGGGCACTATTAATGGTATCATTAACAGCAGGACTCTATGAAATTCTTATTGTCATCTCTGCTTGACTGAACGGGGAATGGGAGATCATTTTGAGTAGGCTTACTGATAAATTAATGGCTGTGACAGACACAAATGCATGTTATCCCAGAAACTAGGTAGAGGGTTTATCTTTTCTGGTACCACATAAAGTTAACTTGTAGCACAAGGCAATGTATTTGCCTTGAATTGGGAACCTGTTTTGTGATTTCTGTCTGTTGACTTCTTGGAACATGCACCCATTAATTGCTAGCTGTTCATGTCATTCTGAGTGCTCAATTTGCAGAATGAGATGGACTCCCTAAGTGGTTTGAGCTCTTCAAAAGATCCTACTGATACACTTTTTTCACTATCTCGTACATAATATTACACCCAGGCTATACCCTGGCTCAGTTGTTGGCCTGGGGTGTGGGGGGAGAGGTAAAGTGGTGACCTGGATGTGGATGAGTTTGCTTCTTTCTTCATTGCTACCAGCTGGTTAGTTGTAGATGGGGCAGTTGTGTACAATAGAACAATTTAATTAACATAAGCAAACTATAAACTAAAGGACCTGCAAAATCTAAATTGTTTCTCTAACAGTAATCTTGGCTCACCTTTGGTAGTTTGGTGTGAGCAACAAAGTAATCACCATCAGTCAGGTATTGTGTGTAACAAACAAAACTAACAGCAATACAGAATACAATGAAACAGAAACAAAATAGATTGAAACTTCAAAAATTCTGGGAAAAGAAAAAAAATCTCCCATTTATTTTGAAATAGGAAAATAGTTGTTATAAGAAATAAAGGTACAATATTGATGAAAAATATTGAAGTGTCCTGTATTGTACTGACTGAGATGTAATCACCAAATAATCCAAGGCCATGAATGCACATGGCTTACCCAAAGTAAGAAAGGTTTTCATGCTCAAAGTTTTAATGAAATATGTAATGGAAGACTCAATGCAATGCCTTTCAGGCAGTAATCTATGAGCTCAGAATGAATAAGCCTACTATGTATGTCCAATGATCTTGAATTAACTCCCTGTATCCAATAGTCTTCAGATACATGGGGCTTTTCTTTTCATTCAAAATTTAGGGAGCTTGGTGCCACTGGATTCAAGCTAGCCTGGCTGATGAGGGGTGGTGCCAGGAACCGGTCCCAGGATACTTATTTCCGGTCCATGGAGGACTTGACCTGGCAGTTCGGGCTGGACTGTTCCGATGAGGAGAAGGGACAAGACTGATTTGAATATGGCTAGGCCCAAACTGGGGTATCTTGGTGAGCAAAAGAACGATTGATTTAACTTAGATATCTTGACTCAGTGAGTGTTTGAAACCTTTCAGCACTCCATCCATCATCTTGTGTTTGCTATTGAGAAGGCTGTCTCTGACAGGAGACTGCGTCAGGAAATAGAAGGTTGAGGAAACAAACACATTAGGCACTGTAGTCTTCATGGAGAAACTGGTTGTTTCTTGTCAATTAGAAGGCTGTCTGTGGCAGGAGACTGGGGTAGTAAATGGAGGCTTTCAATTAGATGACTTGTCATTTGAACAAATGAACGACAAGTAAGCATATCAGATATTCTTGAGGGCAGCAGGAAACATAGGCTTTTAACCTATATGAAGCTGAAAATGGAGGCCTTTAACTAAAATAAACAATAAGTAAGCATATCAGGCAACCTTGAGATCAGTAGGAAACAGAGGCTTTTAACTAATCAACTCCATGTTTATTTAAACAGAATGCACTTCGTTAAGCAGATTTTGAAACAGTGCTCTAAAACTAAAAAAAAAATGCATTGAAAAATACATGGCACCAGCTTAGATAGAAAACAGTGACAACAGTGGGGAACAAAAAGCACAGGCAGATCGGTGTATGTTTTTTTGGCACAGTGATGATGGTACATTGGTAAAGTATATGTACTTCTTATCACCTACTCTGAGGCAGATTTCAAGTGCCATTCCTATAAGGAGTGATCAATGAGGGGAGGGGACCAGGATAGAGAATGAAGAGGAGGGAGGACTCGAGGACCATTGCAAAATGCCACAGACCAATATGCTGGAAGAGTGAGAACTTGTGAAAAAAACATGAGTTTTAGAAAATACTACTCCCTAACATTGGCGGCCTCAAGGTGCAGGAGGATGCTGGAATGGCTGACTACGATAAAGGCCAAGCTAGATCTGGACATTGATGTCACCATGCATTTGTATCATTATTATATCCTTTTTCACCAAGAACAAGATAGAGTTGACACATCTGATTTGGTAAGCAAAACATACAAACACATCACATTTCACTTAAAAATGCATGGAATCTTCAAATATACATTTTAGACTTCTTTTCAAAGAAACACCTGTACTATTCCTCTATTTTGTTTCTCAAACGTGCAAACACAATTCCATGTAGACTATTTAATCTTTCCTCTTGTAAACAACTTTTCCATAACCAAACATGTGGTCAAAACATCATAAAGACCTGCTTGCTATCAAGCACAATGTGATGCTAAAACAGTACTGTTTGCCTTATCAACATTTTTCATGGGAGCCTCGCTTCCTCAAAACATTAAGCATTTGTTTTGTGTTGGGTGCTGAATAGTACTATATCATTTAAATATATCTCGCGCAAGTTTCCTAAAGTTGCATCTAGATACTGTTTGCTGAAATCTGTACAATGCCCACATGCTTTCATTTGTCAATGAAGTAGTCTTAGCATTCCATCCCTAGGTCCTTTTGAGTTGCAATACCCAGATTTCTGGAATAGCATGCACTCTAAATTTAAAAAGGCAACAATTGGTTCAGCAACTTGTCTTCTTTTTAAAGGTAGTTTATTTTAATGAGTTGTCTTAGAATCAAAGAATGTCTCGTGTAGGGGGTGATGGCACACTGGGAGGTCTGCAAGTAAAGCCAAAATTAGGATTGGGAGACAGTGATTGGATTTTGCTGTGTTCACTTAAGGGTCTTTTAGCAGCAATATGATCGTGTTCTCTTGAAGACAGCAGGAGCAATGTTTCATTGAGAATATCAATTACAAACTCTAATAATAATAATTCCTTCCACGGAAACCAATTTGCCTACATTTCTCTACGCCAATTAACCATGCCGGATAATTAATGCTACAAGGTCACGCTCTATTGGTACATGCAGCACCATCAACAGAGCCTTAACACTGATTAAAATCAGGGGGTTGTCTACATACAAGTATTCAAGCTTTTCTGTCTGCATCTGACTAAAGTAACAGGATGATGGTGATGTTTATTGGCTTTGTCCTAAGGCCTCCTTTTCCCAAAAAATCACATATCGGGCAATAGTAGGAGTAAACGCTAAATGAATGTAGAAGAGAATGCAAACAGATATTCTTACTTTTAAAGACTGTACCAGTAAATACAAGCATGCATGAAATATTTCCATTAGGGGGTAAACAGTGCCACAATGCCACCTCTCTGTTGCGATCTAGTACTTTGCCCTTGGGGTTCACGTCCTGCACAGTGACAAAAAACATAGGTGAGCAAAAAAGGTGGAAGGGATTTAATGGAGAATTGGGCTAAGTTTTCCTTGGATTGGTAATTTGAGGCAACAAACCATGTCCCTATAACAGGATCGATTCACTTCTATCTGTCCTGGAGTTGAGTGGTGATTAGTTTCATCTGTAGACATTTTCCTGACTGCTCATATTTTTGGCCCTCGCCATGATGTTGACGGACGTTAACAAGAGCTCACAGAAATGAGCCATCCAGCGCTGGAAAGGGTCAGCCCCCCTCCCCATTTGCCTCTCCATTACTCATACAGTTGTCTTCTGTTTACTAGGTCTGCTTTTTGTAGGCCAGCTTGCCCTCTAGCATGGTCTAATGAGTCACGTACACCTCTACCAGTAAACCTTATTGGTGCAATGACAATTTCGGGGAATTTGATAGCCTCCAATGATGTCACATTCCCTTGGGCGGAACTGTTCTCCAAACGTGGGTGCAGGGGTAACATGACATGCTTCAAATTTAAAGATTAATGTACATTGCGCACAATCGTGTGTTCCTGTGTTGTGATGTTGTTGATGTGTAACTACCTTGTTGATTCGTGATTAAAAAGTTTAGCGTGCAAGTCAGGAATGAGGCTGCGTACCCCCTGTATTTACTGTATTTGTAGCAAGTGTATCTGGTCACTTGTAATCTGACTGCACAGCTCTGAAAAATCAAGGGTTTTTTGCCAACAATAAAATTATCGTTTAAACAATCTTGTCATTCTCAATCTCTTTCAATTTTAATGTTTCAAGCAATGTACCAGCTGTACAATCATTACAGTTGTTACTGGATTACTCTTTTATACAAATCGTGAATTTGTCTCATCGACATTAGAATCATTCACAAAATAATAATTAGGTTAAGAATTGCCTATTTTACAATTTAATATACTCTCTTATCTTTTTCATGAATGCCGAATGCATTTCGGGATAACTATCCCTTCTTCAGGGGCACTGTAAAAATAAGAAATTATTCTTGTTAAATTTATAATCAAACAGGGGGGTCTATCTGTGTTGCTCATGCGTGATTAAAAATGGTGAACTTCCATGCTACTGAATACAAATAATGTACATGGCTATCAGTGTTATGTGGGAATAGAACTGTCTGAGGAATCCCATCACTGTGTGCGGGCAGAGTGCTTGTGAAAAGAAAAAAGAGAAAACATGTTGCAGGGTCATGTTTTGACAGCTTCAAAAGCTTGCGGAATTGTAAATCCATTTACTGTTAACGCAGAAAAGAGAGGGCTCCGTTTTGTTTGTCATGTCAGCATGCATAAACCGAAAGTCGTTTAGCAAAAAAGTATGGATTGACCCCAGGTTTTATGATTTCAAATGGTGGAGTTCAGCCTCTACATTTTACATCAAAGGTCACTGCTTTGTGTTTAATTATTGGTGCATGACGTAGGACCCTGTGATAGGCTGAAGCCACATGAGAGCTCAGCTCGTGTTGGGCTTGAGGATCAAAAAGAGCCTCGAGCTGAGTCAGAGTGAGGCACCTGGCTCGAGCCTGTCTCGAGCTGTCAGTGGCTCGGCCTCCTCTAGTTTTTAACTATAAAGCATTAAGATTAGATTTTGTTCAATAAAACACCACCACTATATACTTAATGCAAAAGTAAAAAAACAAACATAAAATTACTACCAAAACCAGTGTTCTTTAACACATCTGAGGTATGATTCTTTCAATCATTCTAAGGGGCTCTCAGTATGCATCTTGACACTCATCAAGGTGCGATTTCTTTTTTCAGTTAGACTAATTATGTCAATAATCGCTCGGATTTTGTCATGATCCAATTCAAACAACACACTTGTAATGGTTATATGAGAAAAACGTGCATGTTCTAATCATAATGAATTACGTCTTTGGTATTAAATTATTTCTGGACCAAAAGAGAATTACACTTTGAGTAATCCCTACACAGCTTCAGTTTCAAAGCCTTCACAACCTATAGCATCGTTCTTGTGAGGCAACCAGTTCCTAATGACATCAATAAAGATATGTCATAGCAAAGCCTCAAAGGAGTCAATTTATAATGTCTTATATGAAACATGCACAGTTGAGTTATTTTGGGCGTCAATGTACAGCCTCTCTGATGTTTCAATTCCTTTCTACACGGTTTCAAGGTATACTCTCAGGTGTTTTTTTCTTAAATGAAGTTGTGTTCATTCCCTTTGTGGTAACCTTGAAAGCAACTTATAACAAAATGAGAAATCTCTTTACTCAAAATAATACCATAAAGTGTGATCCCTCTTACATCTTTGTAATCATCTTCTACTGTCACCCTTTCTTTTCTCATCATTAAATTCCACATTCAATACAATAACATTGTGGTCAGAGACCACAACCTCACCTATTTCACAACCTAGAACATCTTCCAATAGGTCTTAAGATCAAACGCATACACTAGTGACTATCCAAGTAAAGAGACAAAAAAGATTGAGCTTTTCTTTATGGATTAATGATATGTGCTAATTATGAGGCATAACACAAGATTTGAATGTGCTATTCATCCTTTTTACCCTAGTCGCAGCAGAGCAAACTATCATTTGGCACATCACTACATTAAAATTACTACCAGGAATATTTTTTTTCTTCCTGAGCTGAAACTCATGCCTGATACATATCTAAACAGATCCCTAAATACCACCTCAATGGCCTGTACCTTACCCAAGATCATAGGAAATCCACGCACAACTATTTCTGTCGAAACAAAAGAACCCTCGGGACTAGAATTTAACACAGCCTACTCTTTTTAACGTGTCTTTTTTTAACAAAATAGCCATCCATCACACTTTCCACTATAACAAAATTTGGTGCTTCTTTATTAAAAGTGTTGTTTGGCATGTAATGCATATCCTTTCAGAGGATGCCTTTCCTTTATAGTGATTATTCAAATTGTTCATATTCCAATGTATTAATCAAGCTGGTCTAAATATTTGTACAGCACAACAAATTGCATTGGGGAGATCACATTCAGCACCATTAGTTCGAGCTATTTTCATCTAAACTCAGTTGTTAATCTTATTTTTTAAGTTAGTGCAGGGCCCACATTTTTCTTAATTATCAAGTCTGCAGAGTTTTTCAAGCCTCTTTCCTTCACCTTCCTACACTTCCTATTTCTGTATCTCATGTTTGCAGGTTATGTTTCATTCTCGATCTCCTCCCTTACCATTATTTGTCTTTATTTTGCTCTGGGACAAAGTATGAAGATAAAAAACAAGCCAAGGTCCATTAAAATGAGTGCCATGCATGCTAGGTACAAACACAAGCATACATTAAGCACTGTAGTATGTACATAACTGTACCATCCAGTCATTACCCAAAAATGCAGATATACATATGGAAAGTAACTACATACGTCATAGAAGTCTTGCAACAAGACGTGCCTCCGTTTTGCTGCTTTATCTCTTGACAAAGAATTGGTTAAGTTGTTGATAACATACCTTAAATATCTCTATGACCCACATCTCTGCTGTCTTTTTCACCTCAAATCATCACCATTGCTGCTTCTTGGTTGGCTTTACTCAGATCCCTCTGGATGTTCCTGGTTCTCCTGCCCTTGAAGACAAGAAAGACAGTGGCTCATGTCCTTATAACTTCAAGACTGGACCACACTAACAGTCTATAGCTTGATCTCCCTGACAAGATGTCCAAGAAACTCGAATTGGTCCAAAATGTTTGATCTTGGATATCCCTGAGAGAATGCATATTTCACACCCTCTTCAAGATCTACTTTAGCTACGAGTTTAAAAAAAATTATCTTCAAAGCCATTCCCATTTTATACAGTTCTCTGAGATCTGAATTCCAGCACCATTGAAAAGCGCACACCTACTCTGAGCATTGTACCAGCACTATAGACTCAGAGGAAGGGTAGCAAAAGGGTGCGCTATTGTGCTGAAAAGAGAATGATTTTTACAGCTTCGTGAAAAGATGGTTCATGCGAAATAGACCGGAGAGAAAGAGGAAGCTGTTTCCATTCACCAACCGCCAGGCAAAACCAAGACAGACAGGCCATCGAGTCTTATCCAGTCAGGCCATGTAGTGCAATCAGGCAGCACGCAGTGTGCTGCTGTTTGTGTGTGGTAAGTGATCACATATAGTAGCAAGTGGCGGTCAAAGTAAATAAAAGTTTGTATTGTGCAGTTTTACATGGTGAGCGTAAATACGGAGCAAACAGTCTCTTATTAAAAGTTAGAAGGCATTCATTTGAACAGGCAAATATGAGAGAGAGAGTGTGTGTGTGTGTGTTTGCGCGTGTTTTTGCATGTGTGTGTGTACCTGAGTCCGAGGATTTGTTTGAGTGAATGTATAGGTATGTGGATGTTCATATTTGCATTTTTGTTAGGCAATCTATTTGCGACTCCTGCTGGTCTTTGATTGGACTCTGAAGCTGTGTGAGGCATCTGTGGTTACAGTATGTTGATATAAAGCAGATAGCGCCATCATATAATATCATGCTGTCTTTTCTTGTAGCACGTCCCAGAGGACTGGTTGGCAAATTCTGATGTTGCCCTTACCGTGTACCTAGTCTGTTTGGAGGCTATACGTAGAGTTATTTTATTATATTGAATGGTTATTTAAATGGCGCTTTCCATACCCTTTGGTAGGTCTAAAGTATTTTTCTCGGTGGTCTGCCTGCCTTATTTATATAGCGCTGCGTATCTTCTGCAAGGTCAACAAGCGCTCAGATGTTCCTCGGGTTCCATTATACCAGAGCGGCCGCACATGCATGTTTTGCCAGGCCTTGCCTCCACACATACACACATCTAGCAAGCAAATGTCTTGAAGGCTTGCCCCCAGTGACACTAGCGGCTGTCCCAAGCCAGTGACCTGAACTAGGATCCTCCGGGGCTCCTCTGTGCAGGCAGATGTGCGTGGGTGGTACCTGGGACAGCCCTCGGCTGCTCTATGCATGGGCACAAGGAGATGTGCCATGGTGGCACCATGTTCTGTTTCTCACAGCGCCATTCCTCTTGACAGACATTGAACATTTCTAAACGGTGCCTCCTAATGAGCATGTTTCTTTGTCATGACTGCAGTGTTTACTGCACGTAATTTCTTGATAAAGTACATTACAGTATTAAATACATAGTGTACATAATGTAATATGAACTATATATGTTGCCAGAAAATGAAGCCCATTTATCAGGTGCATTAAAGGTGAACATAAATTTGCAATGTCAAAACTGCAAGTTTTATATATATACACCCAACGCAAGCTAATTACTGCAATTTATGGTCCCATTAAGGCACGCATGAATATTGACCCAGTTTGAAATGTTGAAAACGAATTTCCCCTCCTCCATTCGAGAACAAACCATAATAACATTATCAATGCAATGGTTTCCTACAGGGAAGTCCTGAAGTCTCAATTTTTGGATCAAAATATATTTCAGAGGATTTCCATAAATTAGAAAAAAAGAGAATAATCAAGCCGAAATGACACGCAGAGGCACAGAGGGTGGATGGATATTTACATGTGAAAGTAGCAAATAAATGAGCCTTATACATTATTCACGGCTCACCGAGTGGATTTAGGTGATTAAATATATTTTAAATTAAGTGAGAGATGCTGGTCAAGCAGTTCCGATTTTTCACTACTCCACTGAAGGAATAAAACCCACACCACGTGTTTTTTTCCAGTTTCATTGACACAGCTTCTTGTCAACCAGACACAAGGGCGCATCTTGTCGGGTTCCCTGATGGCACGCATGCTGCTTCTGTTCGTGCAGGTTATTGGAAACAGCCATCTACATAGACTGCCATTTCTTGAGATCAAAGATACAAGCCATTAATGGAAAGATGTTTATTGCTGATTGAGTATCAGCTGCTTTATTTAATAGTTCACAAAGCATACCATTTGGCATTTGGTTTTTAAAAAAGCGAAAGGCAGTATTGCCTATCTGCAAGCTCTGGAAGTTCGTCTTGTTTCATTAAAAAAATGTTTACTGTTTTATAAGTGTCCTTCAGTAGAGGGAGCGCAGAAAAGAAACAATTCTTTTTTATACCAACCATTCTCTTCCAGACGGAGAGTTCTGCAATTTCCATTTTTCATGTTCAATATCACGGGTTGATTAAGATTAAACGACATTAATGCAATTACTAAAACTGAGAACAGGACGCAGCAAATCATTAAAGGAAACTTTCCCAGAGCGCTTCCATCTCTTTGTTTAATACATTTAATTTTATGTTGTTTGTTTTAAGCTAAGGAGGTCATTTCCAGACAGTGATGGCTGCAAACAGGCCAGCTCCAGATCTCCCTTGACTTTGAGTGGGTAGGGCAATACTAAAATTGTTTTGTTTTCTCATTTTGAATGTGTCACGCAAAACGCAGGAATTGCAGACAAACAATGACCAAGAGACGGTAACGAGGAAACACGTCTGAAGTTTACTAATTTAATGATTGACTAGGGGGTAAATGAAATAAAAAAGGTGATTTGTCTTTTCTTTCTTTGGGAGTGTTTTGGAAAACAGTAGGAACTCAAGAGAAAAAGATGTCTACTAATGTCTACGAGATGAACTTATTATGAATCTGTTATTCATATATCGTTTATATTCAAAGCTCTTTACACAGAAAATAACATTTATATATGTGATTGTTAAAGAAATGGCTACGTAGGAAATGCATGGACAACCAATGACCCTCAATCTTGCACGTGAGCAATTTATCAATTTGTTAATAATGGGCAGTGCCTATACCTTAAACACCACAGGGAGGGAAAGGGTCATAGGGATAGTTAAATACCTGCCCAGGTTCATGTCCCCTACCGCTCAATTATGATAACAAGAACAAACCGGGGATCTCAAAAGCCACTAGGGTAGCTCGCTGGCTGCGACTCCTCTGAGTGAGTCAGGACACAAGTTCCCTGCAAGCCTACAAAAACAGGAAAACAGAGACAGGAAAAGAGCAAATGCCAAGTGATTACCAGTGAGATCCACATGCAGCTAAATGGATTCCCATCAATGTATCGTAATGATCAATCTTCTCATTTGGTCATCCATATGTCGGGATGGTGTGTCTCCTGATCATCAAGACTTATTGCCATAACCGCGATATTAGGCTGAATTAGATCAGAACCAACCTATCTCGAGTGAAATTACACCCGACCACTGTGCACTGTTGCAAAACTCTGCTGAGTTTATTTTTCAAATTTAAACCATATCACAATGAAATTTCAATAATGTCAACATGACTTTTCAATTCAGTACATTGAACAAAACTGACATATTTTTTGAACATTACAATTCTTTTAAAACTCAGAAGAATACAGCGTGTATTACACAGTATATCATCATGACATTATGCATTTAAGAAGCCCGATGCATTTCGAGCCCTATGAGACTCTTCCTCCGGGGCCTGAAATCTAAACAAATGTAAAAAAACAGCGTTACATTTTGGGACCACTACTGAATGGGAATGAAAATAATAAAATAAATATAAACGTGCTCAATGTAGTACACCACCACCTTCTCACCATGTGGGATCGAGTAAAGCTTACCCTCTCCTTCTAACACTAGATGAAACGACCTATGCAATGAAAAAAACGTTGCATAAACTCTCAAATTCCTGTATTTAAAGCTCCACTCTGATAACAAGAACCACAACAAAGTGGCGACTGAACTTACCCACTAGAAGACGCATTATCGCTACTGGTTCTACAAAGCAAAAAGACCAAAGTCAGAATTACCGGACTCCTTTCAAATAGATTAAAGAAGAAACCAACATAAACCGATTTCTACTGGCTGCATACCTAGATATTAACGCTGCTCCTCGCAAACATCTCTCGTGGCCATTGCCGAACGTTCAAATGCTCCGTCGATTCCTCTCGCATTAATCTCCGCGTCACATGTATACTTGCCAATGAAAATCGCTCTACACCCTCTGACGTCACGACAACAACTAGAGCGGCCTGCTCTCACTGAGCACGGCAACACTTCCTGATCAGACTCCTTACTAGTGACCACGTGTGGCAGGCTCTGCCAATCCGCTGCTTCTAGTCTCGAAACCTCAATTAACAAGCGCTCGTGAGAGTGCAGCGCATGCAAAATAAAATGTGTGTAAATGAAAATGTATAAAAATGAAATTGTGGCTCGTGCAGTGAAAAATATATGTAAAAAATATATAAAGAAAACAGTATATGTTTTATTTTAGATCAACCATCAATGCATGGCAAAGAACACATAATACCTGAAATAGCGGGGATTTCTCTACAGAAAACATGAAAAATCTATTTTTTCATTTAACCCTTTGGGATCTTGAGTCCCCAGTTTTTTTATCCAAAAAGTTTCTCTCTGAAGCAGAGATCTAGTTAAATCTGTACCCTCAAAATTCTCAACTCTCTCTAGGACTGAAAACTGCAGTTGGGCTATGCTGTGCTTGGCCTCCTGCCAGTGTGCTGCCAAAGGGCTCTTGATGGTTTGGTTTCTGATAGTACTTTTATGTTCAGAAATCCTGACTTTTATTTTTCGCTCAGTTTTGCCCACATAAAGTTTCCCACATGGGCACTTTATGTAGTAAATGAGAACACTGGAGTTACAGTCAGCATTGAAAAATAGAGGGATTGTTTTGCCTGTCTGTGGATGATGTATAGACATGCCTGTAATGACATTATTACAATGGACGCAGTTGCCGCATCTCTTCATGCCCTTGTAGAACGACATTTGTTTTTGTTTAAATTTGGGCGTCAGAAGTTCCTTGAGGTTTTTAGAACTAGTGTTGGCGAACATTGGCTTTTGTTCAAAAATACCATTAAAGTCTGCTTCATTTTGTAGGAGTGTCCAATGTTTGTTTACTATGTTCTTGATCTTTTGAGAGCTAGTAGAATATTTCAAAACAAATACATGTCTTTCCAATTTTTGTTTCATTCTTTGGTGCAACAAATTCATTCTGTCATACATTTTCACTCGTTGTCTTGTTTTTTCCAGTATTTCTTTTGGATAACCTCTCTGTTCATATTTATTCTGTTGTATATCTAGATGTTTCTCCAGATCTAACTCTTTGGAACAAATCCTTTTAATCCTCATAAATTGAGAGAGAGGTAAATTGTCTTTCAAATTCTGCGGATGAAAGCTCTGATACGACAGTGCATTATTTACATCAGTCTCTTTCCGGAACACTTCTGTGTGTATTTCTGTATTCTCCAAAGTGATTGCCACATCTAAGAAGGAAATTTTCTGTTCATTAATGTTAGACGTGAACTGTATGTGTTCATTGTATTGATCTAGTTGTAACAATTTCTTTTCCAATAGGGATTTCTCAGCATTCCAGATGACAAAGATGTCATCGATAAATCTGCAGTATAGAACTGCATGCTTCTTCCAATCTTCATCAGTATATATATGGTCTGCTTCGAATTTGGCCATAAAGGTATTCGCATACGCCGGAGCACCGGCAAATCCCATAGAGGTCCCTTGTAGTTGTAGAAAGAATCGTTCATCCCATTGGAAATAGCTGTGGTACAAACAGTAGTGTTAGATTTCCAAGATGAACACTTTTTCAGCCCTGATTGAAGGTTGACTCAGCAAGGCCCATTCTACTGCTTCTAGTCCACCCTGATGGGGGATAGACGTGTATAGTGATTTTACATCGATGGTACACATTAACATTTGGTTGTCTGTTTTTATTGTTTGCAATTTTAGGAGGAAGTCCGTGGTGTCTTTGACATATGAGGGCCATTTTTGGACAAAAGGTTGAAGAAATTTGTCGATATAGATTCCGAGTGGTTCAAAGATGGTACCGAATTAGATCAGACCCATAATCACTTTAGACCATGAATGATAGATCATATGAGAATTAAGTGCAGTGCAAAAACACAAAAGAGTGGTGAATAAAATAGGGTGAGGAGGCGAAAAACAAAGCGCTTTTTTATTAGAATATCGACTCAACCCCTAATTAAAATCAAGAACAGTGCAAAAAAGCAGTTTCAACAAATAACTGCAAACGGGCCAACATGTTTCAGCCAGAAGGGAACCAAATCCCACGGCTTTCTTCAGGGCCTCTGCTCTCTAGGTTTGCTACTGCAAACAAGGTGTATACAAAAAGTGAAAACTTATATATAAATTGGATGTTAGTGAACATACAAAAACGTTAAGAGGTTGGACCAATTACAACCTGCTTGTACTCATCCTCCTCGTCAAGGAATGTGGATAGCATCCAGCTTCACCGGGGACTGGACCTCACCTCACCTGGGCCAAGCTCAGGAATTGGAGGTCCCGCTCTGTCCGTTGTTGCCTCAGACGGAACCTGAGTCAAGGGGGAGGCTCCCCCTTGACTCAGGTTCCGTCAGAGGCCCTGAAGAGAGCCGTGGGATTGGTTCCCTACTGGCTAAAACATGTTGACCCGTTTGCAGTTATTTGTTGAAACTGCTTTTTTGCACTGTTCTTGTTTTTTAATTAGGGGTTGAGTCGATATTCAAATAAAAAGCGCTTTGTTTTTCGCCTCCTCACCCTATTTTATTCACCACTCTTTTGTGTTTTTGCACTGCACTTAATTCTCATATGATCTATCATTCATGGTATAAAGTGATTATGGGTCTGATCTAATTCAGCCTAATATCACGGGTATAGCAATAAGTCTCGATGATCAGGAGACACACCATCCCGACATATGGATGACCAAATGAGAAGATTGATCATTACGATACATTGATGGAAATCCATTTAGCAGCATGTGGATCTCACTGGTAATCACTTGGCATTTGCTCTTTTCCTGCTTCAGTGCCTGTACCTTGAAAGAGCACACATTTAATATAAGAAGGCAAAAAAAAAAAGAAATCTTGGGCAGGAATGAAATGACATCCACAGCTGTAAGGTATCTGCCGATTCTTTCAACACACCTAATTATAAATGTGTACACATTTCTCTCAGTTGTCCATAAAGTGGCAGAAGTACCCAAGGAAATTCCTCATTCTACAGAAAAATATGTAGAGATGGCCAGACTTCAGGAGACATAAGGTTGAAGAGCTTCTTAATACATTTTTTAGGAAAACATTTTTTATTCTTACTGACAACCAGGCCCAAATTATTCAAAGAATGTCATGACTGGCAATCTATATATTGTCCATTGATCTTGGTAACAAAACTGTATGATTCTCCTTGTTGAGCAATAACCTATGATGCCAATGAGTAGTCTCTCAGAGACATCCAAAATAAGGGACATATCAAGCCTAGGAAATGCCAGATTACCTTTGTACACAGCTTTAGCTATGGGGTGTTAATGACTGTCCATCTTGTCTTTTTCTCAAGGGGAAGGGTTGTTAATCTATTAGACAACATTTAGTGCAATGCTTATTATACCTTAATTGTGCCCATCTCATTTAAACACATGAGGTTTGTTCTGTCTGCATCACACCTGTAGGATAGTCCAACATCCCATTAGATAAATGGCCATCTCATTGCTCCCAGTAGTAGTGATCAAGAAAGGACACCATCCATAAACGTTCAACAGAGCACATCAAATTTCAAGTTTATTTTATTTGTTTGATTAATTAAAATCTTACAAAAATAGCTAAAATATCAACAAATTATAAAATTATAAAACAATGCATCATTCCAACATGTATCCAAAAACTTGATTATAGATCATACAGATTAAGTTATAAAGCGATCAATCATTTAGTATTATATGCAAAGACTTGATTATATATTATACATGTTAGCTCAATCCCTTAATAAATCAAGTAAAAGCCTCCAACTTTTTTTCTACAGCACGTAGGAATTTTACAAATGCTGAACTCATTAATAAATCTTCATACTTTAAACATGAAATCAGGGTTTGCCTACATGTCCTTACACCATGTTCATTAGGCAGTCTCTTAAGAGCACATTATGCACAACACTCAATATACACCCAGCACAGCAAAGATGGGTCATAGATGGGCCTTGCTCTCAACATTGTGGCCAACAACCCATGAAGCACGTGAAGAGAAAGGAGAACATATTAGAAAGAATGGTCAAGTACACCCAAAAAAGCTAGATACGCCTTATTGCTGGCTGCTACATCACTCTCAACAGAAACTAACACATGTAAACATACAGGATATTACTTTGGAAATAGTGCTCTAAACACATCTACAAATTGCTATATGGTTGATAACTAAGAGTTTCAAATAGTATTTCACACCAAGACAACCCACTCAAAACATCCAATACAGGAGGTCACCAAACTTTCCCATTGGTAGAATTACTTCTGGTCATTGAACACCATCCTGAGCTACTGCTTAATATAGACAGTGGATATGAGAACATGAAAGCCAAGTAACTAAGTAACTGTAGTATCCAGTCTTGCTCCAAAGAGCATACAGCATTAATGGTGCAAGAGTTGCATTGCAAGGTGAGCTGTTGGCATCCTCAAGGATCAGATTTGTCTTTCTGATTCTTAGACCTGACACCAATGGCGTGAGTCGCCCTTACATTTGTGAAGGATTGCCTCCTCTGTTTTGATATGTTTTTGCTGGATTTATGCTTTGGGCACTGTGCCACTGCTAATCAGTGCCACAGTGCAAGTGCTCCCTATGTTAAATTGATATACTAATTGGATTCCATGATTGGGTTATTTGATTTATCTGTCAGCCCCTAGTACATTGCACCATGGGTGCCCAGGGCTTGTATATCAAATGCCGCTGGTGGGCTTGCAGCACTGGTTGTGCTACCCACATAAGCAGCTTGTAAAGTGTGTCTCAGGCCTGCCATTGCAAGGCCTATGTGCAGTCTAGCACTGCCATGTCGACTTGGCCAAGTGCATCCACTTGCCAGTCCCTAAACCTTCCCTTTGCTTCATATTAGTCAACCCTATGGTAGGCCCAAGGGCAGGGTGCATTGTAAGTATAAGGTAGGACATGCTCTGATGTGTGTAGCATGTTTTAATAGTGAATTACAGCCATTTTCGTTTTTCACTATTGAAGGCTACCTGTTCTCATAGGTTAGAATGGGCAGTTAAGATTGTTACATCCTTATAATCCTAACCGACTCAGGGAACATGGTAGAAAGTCAAATTTAGTATGCCTGAACTCAGAGTAATACAGTACATCTTTTAGTAAAGTTTATTTTAATATTCTGTGTTTGCAAATACCACTTTTAGAAAGCAGGTATTTGCTTGCCTAACCATTTGAGCCTGCCTCTGCTGGGTTGTGTATTCCTTGTCTGAGTTTGTGTGTAACACGGCTGGGGAATTCCAGGAGACAGGCTGGGGCAGCTCAGTGGTGAATAGAGACATCTGCATCTAGATGGGAGGGAGGAGTTTCACCTGGGCCCTGAATAGGGCTGGGCCTTCCTTCTACAATGCTGGCTTCACCCCCTGTGGCTTGTCTGATGTCTCTGCCCTGCACTGTGAAAGGAGAGGAGGAATCATGTCAACAGAGGGCTCCAGGGCTGTATCTTCTCTCCCCTGTGCTGGCTCCACCGCCTGTGGGGCGGCTGATGTGCCCTGCACAGTGAAAGGAAGAAGAGAGTCATGTAAACAAAGTGATCAGGAACTGGTTTGGACTAGGCAGAGGCCTCTCTGCCTTCAGAGAACAAAGGATTTTGGGGTATAAATATTGGGACCCTGATCCCAAGAAATTAGATCACTTCTGGAACAAGAAACCTTTCTGCCAAGGAGAAGAACCAAGGAAGCTGCAGGAGTTTGGACTGCCCCTCTGCCAGTGTGCTGTTTGTTGGGTTGGTCTGCAGTGGATGCTTCATTGCCAAGGGAAAGGAGAAGGAACTTTGTAAGGACTTTCATCTACAGAATATTCTCCAAGGGCTTGAACTGTGCTTGCCTCCTGCTGAAGTCTCAGGGACAAAAGACTTCACCTCCATCTCCCTCCTGAATTTCCTTGCTGGGAATTCTGACTCCAGTCACTTGCGCGCCGCTGGGAGCTGGAAGCGCGACGCATCGAGAAGAAGCGTATCGCCGCCGCAGCTGAAATCGTCGCATCGCCGGAGAAGCGAGCCTTCGTCGCATCTCCCTGGAAGCGTGTGTTCATCTGAAAGAAACTCGCTATTAGTTTGTGAACGGTTCTGATAGTAATATTGGAGGCAGGGGGAACCACTGCCATGACTATTTCTGTAGGATTTATTTTTCCTTCAAATGGGTCTTGAGTAGTTTATTGTGCTCTGTTAATGAGCGTTTTAACACCACCTGTTTCCCATTAGTGTGCCTACTCGCTAGTTTCATGGTGCTGCAGTAAAATATTTCTTGGTATTACTGAATACTTTAAGGGCAAGTGTTGAATCTCCCCCAATACGTATCCAATGTGTCTGGTTGTTGCTGTTGATGGCAGTGTTGTACAGCTGCTGTAAAGGCTGATTGTTACAGGGATAGCACAGGAAGGGCAATTACAGTAGCCCCACATGACTTTCCAGACACTATCAACTGTAACTAGTGTACTCACAAGGGAAGCAGAACGAGCATGCTACAGGGGGTGCAGCCTTCCAAGGTATGGGCAACATACTATTCAGCAAGCAAGCCGCACCTGCCTACTGCTGGTCGCCTCCACTTGCAGAAACGGTCTGTCCTAGTGCCTATGCCAGCTTGCTTCTACCCCTTTAACTCTAGGTCTTTCCTTTCGTAAACTAGCTCCATCCACTGTACACTCTGCTGCTGCTATCTGTTTCCGTCACTTCATGCAAGCCACTCCTCCAGTCGCCTTAAGCCACCTGGCTCCCTACTCCTTCCACAAACATTAGCAAGGGGTCATGTAAGTCCCACTGAATCCGCAGACTGTGGCTTTATCTTTATCGTGCAAGTAGCATGAGCGCGGGGACTGCAGAAGAAAGACAGAGAAGAGCAGATAGCGGTGTATCGCCATTGAGCACTGCGTTTGTGGGAAACAATGCGGTTCAAGGTCTGAACTGGGCAGGCTGGTGAGGCGGCAGATCAAAGATCACTATCGGGGGATATCTGCGGATGAAAGAACCTTAACCACCTTTTCTTGCCGTCTTGCTCCCGCCCTCGCTATACTTTTCCCTCACTCCACAATGTCCCGGAAATGTTGATCAAGCCTCTGGTATGGATCCACACTCAGGGCTCCTCCCCACCCCCCAGACAATGTATCTCCTCGACACCGTGTCTCCTCCTTGAGGTAAGTGTCTCATTAGGTCTTGTGGTCTCATTGACTGACAATATATAGCTATGACCTGAACGATCTCCGCTATCTGGCTAATTACCCCGAAGTCCGTTTGTTAATGTACACAATGAAGAACACAAGAAAGTTCATTAGTAATACATTGTGTTCAAGGAACTGCAGTCGTCTCAACAGGCTACACCTGGCATGCAATAATACAAAAGTAATGCTAGAAGATATTGCTTTAAGATGCTAGGCACCCTTAAAAAATGAAGGAAAGAAATTAAGAAGACAGAAAGGAAGGAGAGAAAGAAAGAAAAAGTATTAAAGCAATAAAAAGGAAGGAAGGAAAAAAGGAAAGAAAGGAAGAAAAGTAAGGGTGAAAGAGAAAGAAAGGAAGAAGAAAAAGATAAATAACTGTTGAAAGAAAAATTAAATGAGAATACAGGAAAGATGGATAAAGAATGTGAGGGAGAGGAAGAGGAGAGTCAGGGACAAAGAAGAGAGGCGAAGTGGAGAAAACAGAAACTGAAATAGAAAGAGAGAAAATATAATAAAATGGGAAGTGCAGAAAGACAGAGATGGAATGAAAGAAATGGGAGAAACAGAGATTGGAAGATAAAAGAAACAAATAGAGAAGGTGAGAAAAAAGTAAACAGGTAAAAAGAGAGAAAGGGAAATAAAAGAAAAAAGAGGAAAGAAGCAGTGAAAATAATAAAAAAGGAGTGGAACAGGGAAAAAAAAGAAGGAAGAAGAAAAAGAAATAGAAGGAAAAAGAAAACAAGAGAGGAAAAGGAAATGATAAAGAAATCAAGAAAGATAATGGGTAAAAAAATGAAGAACAGAAACAGAGAAGTAGAAACAGGAAATATTGGCGGAAGAAGGGAAAAAAGTAAAAAGAGAAAGTACAAGAATGACAGAAAGATAGAAGAAGAAAATAGGAACAGAAGGAAATAAAAGGAAATAGAAATAAGGCCCGACAGAAAAAATGAGAGAAAGAAGAAGGAAAGAAAGGTAGGTCAAAATTAGAGAAATTATGAAATAGGGCAAGAAAGAGGAGAAAAAGAAATCATGGAGAACGCTGGAGAGAGAGAAAGGAATTGGAGGAAAAAGAAGGAAAGAACAAAAGCTGATAAAAGAGAGAAGTAAGTGGGAAAAGAAAGAAACAAACTGAGAAAGAAAGAATAATTTTTTTCACACAAGCGTGGGCTGCGCTATCTGCTTCCAGGCCTCACAGAATGGAGTGCAGTGTTTTAAAGTGCAGCCATAGCAGGTGGACAGCTGCATGTTCTCAAACCAACTTAAAGATATCCTGTGTGCTATTAGTAGCTTGCAACAGACCTGTTTGAGACCATGATCTAATGTAACACATTAGACAGGAAACCTCTGAAACATTCACCAAAGCATAGTTAGGCAATGCAGTGCCCTCTCTACTCACATATGCGTATGTGATTCAGTTAGAACTGTAGTCCAGGGACGTTTTAAGTATTTTGGGTGCCCTGGGCAAAGAGTAATTGAGGGCCCCTGTTCTGAACAGCTTTGAAAGTTTTATCATGTTTCAGCTCTTTCAGGCCCTCTTTGGCCAGGCCACTGACAGTGCACATACACACAGGTCCAAATTCTAAATGTGTTAACACCTACTATTCAAGGTGTTTTCAATATTACAACACAGCAGCAGCTCACTAATATTACTGCAAATAATCTCCATGACACCCTCCCATTTCTCATACATGAGGTCCTGTTTTGATTCAAAATCACTTTTTATATGGGTGTTGCATGAATCTATTGCCGACATTTTGCAAAGAAATGTTTTATTTGTGACGCACACATTACCATATTAAAATAAATAAAAGGGAAACTATTTAAAACAATATGTTTAAGAATTATTCAGGGTCATCAGGGCAAGACCTTCTGCAGAACAGAGCTGACTGGACGAGGGGGCCCCCTGAAAAGGTGGGGCCCTGGGCCTGAGCCAACTTTGACCATGCCTTAAAATGTTCTACTGTAATCTGTCTTCTCCACCATTTCCCCACAACAGGAAATATGGCCAAATCAGTTCTGGTGCACCTCCTGCCTACATTTGATAGTTGAAGCAATGCATTTCTATTTTGCTTTCTGATGCCAGCAATGCAGGAGTCTCATCAGACACGTGCACCAAATCCTCCTTCCCTCATCTCATCTGCCCCTTCCTCATTTAAAATGGTTACGTCATCATTTAAATTATTTAATATATCATGAGTGGTGTAATATGGGAGGTCAAAAACAGTGCATGGCGCAGTAGCTTGTTACAGTTAGCTCTCTAAAGTATAGCTTGTAAATATTAGATTGTTTTGTTGTTGCATTCAAACATTAGTTTTATATCTCATTTCAATACCTAACTATAACTACAATATCGCATTGCAACACCTAACTATAAAGTCACTTTAACCTTTGTGTTTTTTCCAGTGAATTTCCGTTTATTTATGTAACATAATCTAAGATCTTAATACAATTCCCACCTAAAACATCACCTAATCTTTGGTTCTTTCTTCAAAATATACACATATATATATATATATATTTGTTCCCCCACTGGAAAAAACAAAGGTTAGAGAGATGTTACAATTAGGTGAAAATGTCTTAAGAACTAATACATCCACTGGTTATAACTCGTGCCTTAAAGTAACCATAACTTGCACCCCAGCCGTGCATAGTATTGTCATCAATGATGCCATTTTTAGATGTTGTAGTGATGTTATCAATGATGTCATAAAACATGTCATGAGTGATGTTTCATATGCAAGGTAATTAGCAGTACATGACGAGGCAATTGCTAGGCCCTGTGCCCTACCCCCATGCACCCTCTGCCTCCCACAGTGCATACGCTTCAGCTGTGCATGCCGTGGCTTTTGGCACAAGGCCTGGTTTAAAATATTAAAACACCAAAATATAAAAAGCGGGCCTATTGGCTTTATGAATGGGTCAGCACATCAACATATAAAAATAGACCACTTGTCTTTGTCAAAAAGTGACCAATAGAAGGGCGTGAGCAACCAAGATGGCCGTGTGTTCGTAATCCACAATGGCTCCGTCGCCGAGGCCACATTAAACATACATTCTGCAGATAAACCGGCATAATCAATAAGGATCCTTACCGCCAAACTGTTGTAAGTGAGGCGCTGCAACGGAACTGGAGAAGAGGTGAAGTTTAAGGGAGGATGCACCCAGACTTCAAAAGGGCCGTGAGGAGCCGGACCACGTATTGAGCGGAGAACGAGACACAGGTAGTGTCAGAACCACCTTGCCTCCTAGTACAAGAGGTTTCTCAATTGATGTAATTAAATTAAGAGGTCCCACAAGATTGAGTAGTGGGCGCTATTTACACAAACTCAGAGTTCGGAGGAAATCCAAGATGGCCACCAAGGAGCGGCCATTGGGTCAGCAGACTAGTGCTCTGGAGTTTGTTAGCAATTTGGAATGTCCAGGTGAAGCGCCCACAGAAGTGTGCACTTCACTTGAGTAGTTCGAGAAGGAAGAAGCTACTGGAGAGTGTGGCGTGAAAGTTTGTCAGCGAAATCTCGTCAAGTCCTCTCCCCTCGTTTCTACTGTCGAGTCCCTGGTAGCCCATCATGAGGAGTAGCATGTTGTTTATGCGCAAGTCAGTAAGCCTTTAGGTTTTCCTGTTTGTGGTGTAGGAGGCTTCCGTGTTTCAGAGGAGGCGTTCGGAGTTATGGCCTTGCTCATGCTCACCCACGAGTTGCTAATACAGACTTGTGGTGATTGGTGTTGCGAAATTAGAGTCTGCGCCAAGGCATAGAATACTGTCTCATACAAGGACTTGAGAGCATTAACTAGATATTTGATGAGGTTGTCAAGAGAGTGCATGCTCGTAATAGATAGTCTTTCATAGATTTGTTTAAAGAGTATAGCGTAATAGTTTGGGCAGAGTCAGCACAGGCAGCGCTGAACTGAAGTTTGGTTTAAATCGTTTGCAGAGAGAGTTTTGGGTAAATTCGGGAAGAGCATTCTTGAATGATGCAAACCACATTATTACTGAGACAAATATACTTTTGGAGGTAAAACACACAAACCATAGGTAAGGCTACTACTAATATTAAAAGAAAATTAGGAGAGAAACTTACCTGAGATGAAATAAGAACTTTTTCGAGGTAGCATCTGCACTAGAAGAGGTGAGATCCTGGAAGAGAGAGAATGAATAATTCAATATAGAACAGCACAGTAAGGATACTAATTAAAATATGTATTACCATTACAGTTGCAGAAAAAGTAGAAAATACAATAAAGAAGAAAGAAGAGAGGCATAGGTCACCAGAAACTCAGGTAGGTGAAATGTAATCATTTTAATAAAGGTAAAACAAGATAAGCAGAATATCAACATTAAAGAGTAAAAGTGATAGTTGTAATTAAAATTGTGTTGCAGTTCCAATGTTGATAACGCAATCTTGCAAGAAAAGAAGATAGCGAGAAAAGTGAAGATCCAGAAGAGAAACCTGAGTAAAGAAGTGTGGCTGCCTCTTCTCTGTCCCATCCCCTTTCCCCCTGTGGATTCCTCAGTTATCACATGCTAGGTTAAACGTGGTTGGCTGGGAAACTGTAGTGGGGATATTGGGAACTTACGTCGTTCTGCTCCTGTGCATCTTAGGCAACAGCCTTCCTGACAGGTAGACAGACGAGCCAGACATGCCGTGGTGAGAGTCTGTGAGGAGCCGCCAACTGTCCAGAGGGCTGATACCCTGCAAGTTGCTTCAGATGAGAAGAATGTCATTGGTGGACTTACCGTCGGGCTATTAATGAGGGACGAGGCTGAGGAAATGGCACCAATTCGGGAGAAGCGAACAATGTGACTAGCAACAAGAGACCTTTAATGCCCTGGGTCTGTAGCAGCTGTGACAGGGACCACATCCAATTTGGGAGCCGAAATAGTTCCACCGAAGGCAGTTATAGAGGCGACAAGGAGTGAGTGAAGTCGGGTGCCTGACTTTAAAAGGGTGCCCGGATGAGATGCTTAATCGAGCACCAGATCCAACAGCTCTAGAATAGCACTACCTGGGTCAGTGTCCTACAACAAGCTCACAATTTAGCCAGTAAAAGACGGCATCCCAGAGGGTAAAATGAAATGACACAATCTGGATCCACATAAATCCCAGTTGAATGCTATCATCATGGCAATGTTGTGCCCATAAGATAAAGGAGACTTACTTTAAAGCGGTCAGCATTTGAAGGGGAAGAGGCCTCGGCAAACACCACGAAGCACAGCTACAAGGGCAGATAGCGTCTACTATAAACTCTTCAAGGCTTTAATAATACAGACGCTGAGTAGTGCTCGCACAACGTAAATAAAGGGATCAGAAAACCCTGGCGCCATGGGAGAAAAGCTCCACGGCAGGGGCGAAAAAGATCTCCAGCATAGATCCCAGTATGCACTCACCAACTGACATCTCCTAACTCCTCCAACGCTTCAGGTGAGGAAATGCAAGACACCAAAATGACAAGCACTATTACAAGCTTCATCTATGGTGCCGAAAAAACAGCTGAATAAAAGAGTCTCCTCCTACTTTGCCCCCTCACACAGCAAAGTCATGCAGGTGCAGGCAATGGGGAACAAAACATGGCCCTTTCTAAGGAAGTTCTCCTTCCGTCATTGAGGGAAATCAAACAAGAACTGCGAGAGGAACTAAAGGCTGACATGGCACAATCCAGGGATTCACTACAAGTGGATCTCAGTGGCAGACTCACCAGCGTACAACAGGATGTGCACTAGGTGAGGACCAGAGTGATGGCTGTTGAGTATTTTATTATAACCCTAGAGTAGAAGAGGAAACAACTCACGTCTACTACGTGGGATCTCTACAATCAACTACAAAATGCACTTCTGAAGAACGAGGACCTCGAGAACAGATCGCAGCGGGAAGACATAAGGATTCATTATCTGGAAGAGAGAGCAGAGGGGCCGGACTTGGAGGCCATCGTCACAGGCCTGTTCGAAGAGGCGCTGTGGCCAACGGCAGCAAAACTGAAAATAGAGAGAGTTCACAAAGTGGGACGTCCCAACCAGGGAGAAATTCACAGACCACGGTAATGCTAGCGAAACTACAATCTTTCAAGATTAAAAAAGCCATGCTACAAGCGGCAAAGAAATTAGAGACACTGCAATTCCAAGGTGACTAATGTCAATTGTTCTAGAACATAGCTCCAGCATCCCAGGCCCGTCCCCAACAACTCAGGCCGGTCACGGATTAACTCAGAAGAGACAACATTCGATATCGGTGGTCCTATCCCTTTGGTATAGGTTTTGAATATCATAATAAAGTGCACCACATAACCGAAGTCAACGAGGACTTCAGGGTGCTGGGCATACCGATACTGGAGACCACTATGGAGACGGGTGGGGAAGAGCAACAAGAGGGCCCCTCGCATGGAAAGGAGAAGGTAGGTCACTGGCAGACCCACCACCTACCAAAAGCGCAGAAGAAGCTAAACACTGTTGAGGCTCCCTGAAGATCGCGACCCCATGTCACAAAAACAAGCCATGAGTTGCAAATAAGACAGCGACATTTATGCACGTCATCAACAAGAGGGAATTGTGTCCCCTCACCATAAACTCAGCAGCTAATACTGACCACCACGAGTAACTGAAGGTGCAAGGACCGGTAAAAAGGTTTATATTGCGACAAAACAATCACAAGCTCTCAAACGGAGAAGGAGAGAGAAACTTTGGACATGGATTGGCCAAACAGGCCTCGGCGATGAACTTTGGTCCAATTCGCCCCAAGTGATGTCCAAACACCGCAGTGAAAATTGCAAAAAACACAGCAGTGTCAGCTTAGATGAGGGACGGAATGCTCCATCGATCCCGCTAATCACGCTTCTGTCTGGACTTTTACTTAACATCGTTGCACTTTTTATTGTTCCCTTTTTTCCCCTTTTTATGTTCTGTGCAGGAATCGGAGAGGCAAGAGCTATTTCACTGGTACACAGTGGGTCCATATACAAGGGATTTGGTTAGCTGGTGGGCCCTTTGGGGTGCGGGAAGGAGGGTGCCTCCGGGGCTGAATAGCAAAAAGAGAATCGCAGAGTTGGGAGGCTATGAATGGTGGTGCAGCGCAGCTCACTGAGTCAAGATGGTAGTCACAACGCTGACATGGAATGTGAGAAGGATGAATGCCCCATTTAAACATCAGAAAATTTGGTAATATTTTACCAATCAACATTATGACGTGAAGGTGCTCCAGGAGACCGACCTCAAAAGATCAGAAGAGCACAGAATTAAACACAAAGCCTTCCCCTTAGTTTTTGAATCCTCCACCAACTCCACAAACAGCAGAGTAACTCTTCTCTTTTATTCCTCTCTCAAATTCCAACTAATTGACTATAAAACTAACAAGGAAGGCTGTGTGGTACTGGTGAAAGGCTGCCTCTGGGGAAACCTCTGAACTTTTGCTTGGCTATATGCACCAAACACGAATCCAGCCAATTTTATTCACAACGTGCTGAATCTCTTGGGGGGTTTTGCAGAGGGCGCCATCATACTGATGGGGGATTTTAACTTGACATGGCATTCCGGTAAAGATAGAACTCACCCACACAGGGCCCACACAGGTAACTTCCCTAAAACTCTGAAACAAGCTATTCCCGACTTGGGCCTCCAAGATTGTTGGAGAGAAGTGCATCCAGACAATAATGACTACACATATTTCTCACACTTCCACCGTACATATTCAAGACCTGAATATATATTTCTGAGCTAAACTCTTAACAAATTAGTCCAGGAAGCAAGCATACAGCCCATCATTATCTCTGACCATGCCCCAGTATCGGCCATACTGGCTTGGCGTAGGCCACAACCGAAGTTCAAACAATAGTTCTTCCCCAAAGCCATAACACGAGACAAATCACTCCATGACACCCTACGCTCCTCAATAAGGGATTTTTTTCAGTTAAATGACCCCCAGGATACATCCCCAGTGAATAACTGGGATGCTTTTAAAGCGATGATTAGGGGTCAATGCATTACGTAAATTGCAGCGCTTAACAAGGAGAGGACAACAGAAAGACTACATTTAGAGGGGGAACTGAAGCTACTAGAAGGAACACACAAAGCCAATCCCACCACTGCAACACAACGAAAGGTCACTGCCCTAAAGGGTAAACTTCAGGCGATATATGCCAATAGAGCAGAATTCACTCTGCTTAAACTGAAAACAGACCTTCACGATAAAGTTGGGGCACACCTCGCTCGCCAATTGAGAATAAAAAGAGAAAAGGAATTTATTGGGGACATTCACACAACCTCGAGCTCGCTGACACATGACAACTCAGAGAAGGCAAATGCATTCAGGAACTTCTATACCACACTACACACAGCTGACCCGTATGATTCCCAGACACAATCCACTTACTTAGACACTGTGACGCTCCCACAGGTGACACAGAGCAATGAAGAACAACTAGGGGAAGCTATTATGCAGGAAGAAGTTCAAAAAGCAATATGATCTCTCAAATTACATAAATCCCCATGACCTGACCGGCTGACGACACAATTTTATAAAACTTTTAGTATAGAACTGATTCTCCAGCTCACGGCTCTTTTCAATTATATAGCGACTACTACACAAACAACCCACACTATGACCGAAGCATTACTGACGGTGCTTCCCAAACCTGGGAAAAATTCAGAGCAGTGCAGATCGTACCACTCAATAGCACTACTTAATCTGGATGCTAAATTGTACTCAGAAATATTAACTACCCGTCTATAAAACTTGATGCCAGGATTGATCCATCTGGATCAATTGGGATTCATTAAAGAGAGACACATCCATGACAATGTGTGCAGAGTGATACATCTCATAGAAAATCTAATAAGCACCAGATCCCTGTGGTCCTTCTCGGCCTAGATGCCGAGAAGGCATTTGATCGAGTAAAGTGGAGTTTTCTCTTTCAGACACTTCAAAGATTTGGCTTTTGCAGCACATTTATCAATATGGTTAAAGCTAACATTGCGGCTCCCAGCGCCAGAGTGTTAGTCAACGGCATGGCTTCTGACCCCTTCCGATTGGAATGGGGAACGAGGCAGAGTTGCCCCCCACTCCTTTTTTTTTGCACTCAGTATTGAGCCGTTGGCCACTCAACTTCGAGACAAAAGAGGGGTTTGGAGAATACCTTTCGGCTCTGACAAACACAAAATATCAATGTTCGCAGACGATATCTTATTAACCATTACACAGCCAAGTCAATCCGTCATAGAAATACTTGATGATTTGAAAGATTCGAGAGAGTAGCAGGCTTCCTCATTAATTTTACTAAATCCTTCCTCCTCAACCTATCACTCTCGGAAACGGAGATGAGTGAATTGGTGGCCTCAACTACCTTTTAATGCGCCAAGAAAGATTGACCATATCTGGGAATAAAATTGATGCCTAAAATCTCTGGCTTATTAACCGCTAACTACCCACTACTCTTATGTCAGCTACGAGCGGATCTGAAGAGATGGGTGCCCCTTTATCTTTCCTGGCTATGCAGGATACATGCAGTGAAAACGGTAATTCTGCCAGAATTTCTCCCCCTATTTCAAAGTCTCCCCATACCACTGAGGAGAGACTTGTTACATGAGGCCCACACACTACTGCAGAAATTCATTTGGCAAAACAAGAGATCAATACTGCCGTTCCAGCTTCTTCACAAACCTATTGATGAGGGAGGGCTAGTGTTGCTGGATCTGGACCTCTATTACAAAGTGGCCCAACTCTGAGTACTGGTGGAATGATCCCAACGTGAGTCAGATAAACACTGGCTACACATGGACCGAGCAATCATGGGTAGAGTAATATGGGATTTGCTTTGGAAGCCGAAGGAGGATTGATCAGCAAGTGCTTACATTAGCACACCTACTAATACGACACTTAAAGTATGGGACGAAACATTAAAGCAAACTCAGTAGACCACGTTCCCCTCACCATTCGCACCCATTCACTACAATCCTGCCTTTCCACCGGCACTACAGCCAGGACCTTTCAACGCATGGCAGTAGGGAGGATGCCTTACAGTGGCTGACATATTCCACAACTGGGACATTTAAACATTTGATATCTGCCAGAGGAAATTGCAGTTACCTGATGCAGAGTACTTTCGGTACCTCCAACTGCGCCACTGGGTCCTCCAACCCGAGATCAGGAGAGGGGCCACCAGGGACCTCACATCGTTGGAACACTACATGAAAAGTGCCAGCTCAGTGAAGGGGGCGATCTCCTTTTTATACTCCTTATTATTGTACACACTGCCATCTAGGCATCCACAGTTTCTGGAGTTTTGGGAACGCACATTGGGCCACGATATTTCAGACACCCAGTGGAAAAGCCTATGGAAAGACAAAAAACGTCATTGTCACTCCCTAAATCAACGTAAAGCCCACTACAAGATAATGTTCGACTGGTACTTGTACCCAAAAAACTGAAGAAAATATTTCCTAAGACTTCGGAGCTGTGCTGGAAAGACTGGGGCCTACTGGGTGATTTCTGCCATATATGGTGGGATTGTCCATCCATACGCCCCTTTTGGGCAGAAAACCTGGCTCAAATTAACGAGATATTAGGTTATCCCATACCAGACTCCCCAGAATACACATTGTTAGGCTTGAGGGACCAGTCCTTGAAATACCAAACCAAAGCAGATCAAGCCATTATATTGCTCTGTCTAGGAGTGGCCAAGATGGCGATAGCTGCCACTTGGAAAAAGAAAGACTCCCCAGCCATAACCCAATGGTACGCACGGTTGTGGCAGACATTAACTATGGAGCGCGTGAGTGACATTTACAGGGATGAATTTAAAATTTTGAATTTGCATGAGACCCATTGGTGGAATTCTTGTCCAGAGGTCTCCCGCTGACCACCTGCCCCACAAGAGTCAGGGCGCTCCACTTATTCCAATTATAACGTGACCTCCTAAGTACACTAGACATTCTGGATCCCGGAGTACCTGCACACTCCAAGGTTTTCACTTTACCCCATTATGATTTACCCCTATCCTATTTTCCCATTATGGCTCGACCCTGAGTCCCTCCATCTTCACTGCTATCACAGGAGAAATAAAGAAACAATATTTTACTAAGATTAGAGTGGGGGTGGGCGAGGGACTGGGGCAAAATATGGGATATTAGATTGAGTGGCTATGTTTTTTGTTATTGTAATCCTCTTTATCTGTTGTATCGTTCAATAATATAGATGTACAGGTAATACATGATGATAGAAATGCAGGAGACAAGAATCGGTAAACATGTCAGGTTCTGTCTGAACAGAGAGAATGGGTTTGGATTAAAGGACAGGAAGATTTGGCACCCAAGCTTGTATGATCATTGAGTGTGTCTATTGATATAGCAGTTGGGCGGTGCATACAGGTCAGGGGAAAACAAACCCAGACAGCAAACAACACCTGCACTGGTAAAGGGAGGCCTAAACCAAACAAAAAAGAAACAAGTCCTGTGCACACGCCTATATAGTAATTGGTCCCGTTGTTAGGATCCAACTACTGAGAACAAAGTTCATATGAATAAATAAGGTTCAAATATCAGGTTTTCGCATGTAGAGAAGATTTATACATCAATTTTGGTCAGTACAAATGATAATAGCCAACCTGGCTGGCTATTATCTTCTCTACATGCGAAAACCTGATGTTTGAACCTTATTTATTCATATGAACTTTGTTCTCAATAGGTGGGTCCTAACAACGGGACCAATTACTATATAAGCGTGTGCCCAGGACTTGTTTCTTTTATGTCATATTCTGTACCTGGTAATAGATAACTGAAAGAGATGTCCGATTGCATAAAAAGAAGATGTACTACTGTGTTGGTTGAAAAATTTCAATAAAAATACGTTTGACAAAAAAAAGTGACCAATAACCATAATAAAACGTATGCTTTATAAATTCACACATAGCAATGCTTAATTAAAGTGATTACACAAGGAGATGATGAACGGAGTGCTGAAATATTTCAGACACTCACCCCCAGTCACAGATCTAGGCTGAATCCATCATCATTCTTTAGCTCACTTCACCATCCGAATTTGGACCCAGCCATTTGCAAATCAGTCTTGACCCTGTGCCTCATGGGAACAGTCCAGCCCTAACTGCCAAGCCATGTCCTCCCTGGACCATAACCAAGCATCCTGTGACCAGTTTCGGGGCAACACCCCTCATCAGCCAGGCTAGCTTGAATCCAGTAGCAAAGTGAGCAAGGGACCCACGTCTGGGTATAGCCTGCCAACTTAGGGCAAACAAAGCAAACACAAGGAGATGATGGACGGAGTGCTGACACTTTTCAGACACTCACTCCCAGCCAGAGATATGGGTTGAATGCATCATCATTCTTTAGCTCACTTCGCCACCCCAGTTTGGACCCAGCCACATGCAAATCAGTCTTGACCCTGTGCCTCATGGAGACAGACCAGCCAGAACTAAAGTGATTGTCCTAAAATATTTTCAATAAAGCCTTTTAAAAAAAAAACATTAACATGCCTTTGATCTTTTTTAATCATTTTTCAGACCACGTCAGACCACAAAATAAGGCCATATAATTAACCACAAGAGGTCTCTGCACTCCAACTGAACAGCAAGCAGCTCCAGTTTGGAATATTTTAAAAAGATGTATTGTAGCTGCAGGGAATGTGGTCCTCGGGCCCCCTAGAGGGCTCAGAGAGGAGTCTGCATTTCCTTTCCCCTATAACAATTTTGGGGGCTTCTATATTAAAAGGAGTTAGTCTGCTTTTTTTGATCCTTTGCAAATCTGTGGTCCCCTGAAAAAGATTAGACTTTTGACCCCCAGGGTTCATCTGGGAATCACCCCACCAGTGTTAAGGTTTATGTTTTTTTTACTCTTTCTCTGGGACAGGGGACTGTGTCCCCAAGTCCTACAATGGCTGGCATCACATCTTTGTTGACGTGGTGGTAGCGACCCAGATCTTATCTTTAGATCTGTCAGATTCGCGGGTCTTCCATAGCATGAAATATACATACATTTTGAAACTTGATTCCTCAAAAACAGCTGAATGGATTACACAAAATCACAGATAAGCAATCATCTGGACCAAGATCTGGCTTTCTGTCATAATTGGTGTAATTCCATTCAGCAGTTTTTGTGATATCACTGTTTTCATATGGGAAGAATAATGGGGAAAATGCATTTTTGGACCACTCGTATTTCTCAGCCCCCACTTGACTGATCACCCCAAAACTTTCCAGGAAGGAACTGAGGTGGACAAGACTTTTATGATTGAAAAGTTTCATGAAGATTCATCAAATTGTCAAATTTATTAACAAAGCAAAACAAATAAATTTTCTTTGGAAGCGAGGTCCTAACTATAATTACCTATTAGTGACTGCTACTGGGTAATATATATTTATTTACTATACTATAGATTTGCTAAGAGTTCATGTAATGGTTTGCATCAATCATAGTTGCTATGCTACGGTGCATGAACTGGAGAGAGTAGAACTGTTCCACATCTACAAAAGAATGGCGCAGTTCTCGTCTCTCCTTTCGTTGAAGCTATTTGTGCAGCCATGTGGCAAAACAGGCACCCGTGTGCCATAGTGCAAGAGTGTCTGCTTTGTGGAATGCATAGTTTTTGTGCGGGAAGGAGTCCCTGCCTGCATAAAAACAATGCTTTAAGGCAGAATGTAGCGCACATTCAAAGAGGAAAACAAGAGGAGAAATAAAGATAGTTCTCCTTGTTACGCCAGTCTCATGTCTATAAGTCTGTGCAGATATGGATTTGGGTGAGAATTTATGGGTTTATGCATGGGAATGCCCATGCACCACCAATCAAACACCTCCCTGACACAAAGTAATGCATGTTAGTAAGTTAAGCCCATTGTAGGCATCACAAGATTCATGCAACTCTCTGAAGGGGTGAAGAGAAGTTAAAAATGCCAGCAGAGCTGCCCACTGGGAAAAATGATGGAGACATCTGGTTGTCGGCTCTCAATTATCTTCCTCAGGTTTATGTTAATTTACCTATAGATCTGACACAAGCACCATGGCATATATAAGGGGAGCTAAGAATGAAAACATTATGTATTGTCCAACAAGCATTTCAGGCTATAATCACAAGTCTTGAAACAAGCATAAGTCTTAGTCACCTGGCAAACTTTTACAGATGACTACCATGGGGAATTGTAGTCCAGGCTCCCCACTTACCTGGACTGGACCAGTCAAGGCTCTTTCGGACCCAGCTCTCTGCTGTACCAGCAACCTCTGTTCTTGGACTCCTCTCTCCTCCTCTTCTCCACTTCTGCTCCTTCACCAGTCTCTTGGTCTATCTCACTTTCACTCACAACCTTTTCACCTTTTTTGCCCTTCTTGATTGCCTTTTTCCACTCTCTCTCTCTCTGCTTAACTGTTCTCTTTGTCTCTTTCACTTGCATCCTTTTTCACCTCTTTTGCCTTTCTTTATTGCTTTTTTCCACCATCTCACAGCTCTTTTGCCCGTTCTCTCCCACTTTTGCCATTCTTCATTGTCTTTTTCTGCTCTCTCACCGCTTGTTTGCCCGCTCTCCCCCTTCTCTTTCTCTCATCCCCAGCAGTACTTGACTCGGCTTTACCTTGCTTCATTTGCTTTTTGCCACTCTGATTTGGTCTTTTACCTATACCTTTTTGCAATTGTAATTTACCATTTTTCTGCTCTCGAACCGCTTTTCTGCTTTGTGCCCTTTTGCTGCTCCCACCGTGATTCACCTGCATCTCCATCCCCTTAACTGCTAATTTTGTTTACATTTCTTCCTGCCTTTAGTAGCCCCTCCAACCTCCAAGGACCTACTTAATGGCGGCCACACCGCAACCCCATTGAGCTACTGCCCAGGCTCCCCACCAACCTAGGTTGTCCTCCAACCAGTCACAGTCCTTTGAGACCCAGGTCTCTGCTGTGCCAACTGCTGCTATTGTTCTTGCACTCCTCCCTCCTTCTCTTCTCCACTTTTGCTCCTTCACTGTTCTCTTGGTCCCTTTCACTCCCACACTTTTTGCCTTTTTTACCTTTCTGTATTGCCTTTTCCACTATCTCTCCGCTTCACTGTTCTGTTTGTCTCTCTGATCTGCATCCTTATTCACCTCTTTTTGCCTTTCTTCATTGCCTTTCTCTGCCCTCTTCCTGCTGTTCTACCCACTCTCTCCCGCTCTATCCCTCCTCTCCCACTTGTGGAAGAGGTGTGGTGCAGCGGCCAGGGTGCCTGACGCCGGACCACAGGGTTCACGGTTCGATCCCTGGCTCCGGCGGCAGGTTAACCTAGCACCATGTGACTCTGGGCAATAGCTTGCTTAAACTTCCCGACGGCCCGCTGCACCAGGACACCTCCGTCGGAGGTAGCTGTGCACTTTACAAATGCTGGCATTTACATTTACTTACATCCATTCACCTCTTTTGCCTGTTTCTGCTCTCTCACCGCTCTTTTGAATGTTCTCCCCCTGCTCTTTCATGCATCCTTAGCACTCCTTGAATCGGTTTTGCCTTGCTTCATTCTGATTCCGCATTTCACTTTTGGCTTTTTGACATTCTGATTTGCCTTTTTTTCCACTCTCTCACTGCTTTTCTGCCCCCTTTTGCTGCTTCCAATGCAGTTTACCCACTTCCCCCTGCCACCTCCCCTGCTCCTCACCTGCTCTCCTGCACATCTTCCTGCCTCCTCTTTCCCCTTACTGTAGACCTGCCTACCACAGGACCTATGTAATGGTAGCTGCAGCGCAGTTGCGCAGCTCACGCACCATTTGCACACTAAAGGAAAGCCCGTCTGTGTCTAGACCATGCTCAGTACCACAACACCTGGTCCTTTCACCTCCTGCAGCTACACCACCACCGATCTTCACGCCCTCGACCCTGAATGCCACAATGAACACTGCTTCTGTGCCACTCCACACTCCATGGTTGGACCTTTTACCTGCACCCACTGCCATTTCACATGTTACAGTATGCACACTAGCACTCTGCCCAGCCCCAATCAGACCACACAGCAGACCACACCAGCACAACAACACAAACTCACTTTGCAAACCCACCACCGAGCTATGGGACCTCATCATCGCCCTCGCACCAGATATCATCTTCCTCACAGACACCTCGTTCAACCCAACATCCACCCCTGAGATCACCACCACAGTGTCCAAAGGATACAAGATCATCCATTGAAGCCACATCCACAAGCCAGGCAGAGAAATGACCATCATACACAAGGAATCCATCCAATGCACCACCACAATGGATGACTTCACACCAGCCATGGAACTACAGATGGACAGCAAAACTACCATCAGGTGCACCCACACCGATTGACCTCCAGGATCCTAGCTTCTGCAACTTCATTTCAGACTTCACTGACTCCCTCACGATAGAATCCACCGACTACATATTCCTCAGTGATCTCAATTTTCACATCAATGATGACAACAATACCAACCTTCTTGACAGCATAAACAAAATTGTCCTCACCCAACTCGTCAAAAACCTCGCCTATATCGCAGGTCACATGCTAGACCATATCTTCACCTCCAGCGACCGCATCAAGTACAGCCACACCACCGAACTCACCTGGACCAATCACTCCGTCATCCATTTCAATGTCACCAGCCAACAGACCTCCTCCCCCACTCTGCCTCACACCCCCATCGCAGCTGGAGCAAAGTCTCAGGGGCCAAATGGATCAATGCCCTCAACATCACTCACGTCGACTCCTCAAGCAACCTGGACCAAAACTTCAGGATTTTCAACACCTGGATCATGAACTGTGCTGACAGCATCACTCTCATCAGAAACAACAAACACAGAATGTCCACCAAGCAGGCAAGCTGGTACATGGAAGACCTCAGAACCCTTAAACACCACTAAAAAACAACTAGAAAGGAGATGGCACACAAGCAAGGACACAACTGACAGGACCTCTTTCAAGAGAGCCCTCAACCTCTACCACTGACAGCTATGCACTAGCTTTTCACATCGAATCAAGCTCCAAAGATAGCACAGAACTCTTCAACATTGGCAAAGAATTCTCCAACCCCGCAGCTGCAGCAAACAATATCAGCCCCTCGAAGGAACTCTGTTATGTTATGTTATAAAAGTTTTATTAAGCGCTCAGCTACTCGGACCGAGTGTCCCGGCGCTATCGGACCCAACACGACACAACCATCACGGCCGAGGGGAGTTAATTGCAGAACAGCCACGTCTTCAACTCCTTCCTAAAGGACAAAAAGGTCACGCATTTCCTAAGTGGCAGTGCCAGTGCATTCCAGGCTCGGGAAGCATGGTATACAAAAGAGCGACCCCCGATACGAGCGCGCCTGACTGCCGGGACAGTAGCCAGTGAAAGGGACGCCGAGCGAAGTGCTCTGGATGGGGTGTGAAATCCCAACCGCTTCCTTAGGTAACCTGCACCAGAGCCATGGAGTGCCTTAAATGCCAAGGTCAGCGTCTTGAAC
Source organism: Lissotriton helveticus (assembly GCF_964261635.1). Lineage (NCBI taxonomy): Eukaryota > Metazoa > Chordata > Amphibia > Caudata > Salamandridae > Lissotriton > Lissotriton helveticus. Next base: position 708,803,252 of record NC_136059.1, on the reverse strand, counting down.
TCAATGCGTTTCCGTATCGGAAGCCAGTGGAGGGATTTCAGCAGGCCCGCAACGTGAGACCTCCGGCCGAGGCCGAAGATGGCACGAGCGGCCGAGTTCTGCACCACCTGCAGACCTGAGAGAAGATAATCAGGGAGGCCAAGGTAGAGTACGTTAGCGTAGTCAAGCCTGGAACCTACCAAAGCCTGCACTGTGCTTTTCCTGTGGGCAATGGATAGAAGAGGAAGGAATTTCCTGAGCATTCTCAGTATCCTGAAGCATTGTCCTACCATGCCCAGGATCTGTGGTTTAAGGGACAGACCGGTGTCCAACTTGACTCCCAGATTCTTTGCCATACCCATCTCCGCAGAAGGGGGGTGAATATCGGCCGGCCACCAGGACCTCCAACAGGGGTCAGGAGGACACCCAAAAAAAAGGACCTCAGATTTATCTGGGTTGCATTTCAGCTGGTTTATATGAAACCAGCCGAACACAGCACCCAAGCAGTTCTTAATAAGCTCTCCATCAAAGTCCCTGTTCTTGCCACAGGTGAAGAGAAGCTGGGTGTTATCGGCGTAAGAGACAATCTGGGCACCACAAGCCTCCGCCAGCACCGCCAAAGGGGACATATAGATGTTAAAGAGGGTGGGACTTAGAATCGACCCCTGGGGGACTCCAACCTCCAATGGCGGTACTGCGGCTGAGAACGGCGGGGCCCAGACTTTCTGTTGTCGATTCGAAAGAAAGGACTCAAACCAACTGAACACCGTTCCCCTTAACCCAATCTCCAAGAGTCTAGCCAAGAGGCGGCCATGAGGAACGGTGTCAAAGGCCGCTGACAGATCTAATAACACCAGCAGTGCCTTTCCTCCCTTATCCTGGACCTCCTTGATCGCTTCCAACACCTCAAGCAGTGCCGTCTCCGTGCTCATGTTAACACGTCATCCTGAAAGTCGAAACGGATCCAAGAGGTGGAGATTTAGAGGCAAAACTGGCACAGAAAGAAGCCATGTTGATACTTAAATACAATTCAGCAATTGAAGGACTTAATGAGTTGTCTGAAATATATAAATTATAGTGAAATGATATCCAAACTCCTGTACGCAACCATATCCACATTAATATACACATAAATGTATTTGCAATAATATGAGAACGATGAAATAACAACAAAAGATTACCATTCAAATATGGCACTTATATTGGAAGATCGACCAATTACATCCCATATCATAGGATAATAAGATTGGAGTCACTACAGTCAATTTACCAGCTCAAATACAAATATTATGAATAAAGGGTTAACAATATAACATGGTGGACCATTAGACAAGAAAGAATAGCAGCAAGCCATTGATACATCAGAGAATAGAATCCCCAGTCCAAGATGGCGAGCACATTCTCGCCCCGCATCATGTGATGCAAACACAAATAGAGGGGCGGACCCGGAATTATACAGATCGGCCGGGACAGAGAGACCGGATCGCTTTACAATGACGGAATGAAAGACTGAAAGGTAAGACCGCGTCTGACATATCGCACAGATTTACACCTTGCCGATTGCAAATTCGAGAATCTTTTTTAAAAAAAGCGGAACTTAATAGGTCTCGCTTTCTCCTCCAGGCACTAAACGGAGGCGCCTTGGCCCCAGCCCCATCACAAGAGGCGGTCACTTAATTCAAATTAGGTAAGAATGCTCGTGTCATCTATGTTTTAGTGCGTCACCCAGGAACAAAACACTTAAATGACCCCCTTTCATTTCCCTCCAAACAGTGAAAGCATTTCTTCAGCGTTATAAGAATATTCGCCACAGTAAATAAGTGAGTGATTCTTCTATATACATCGAGAGTGGTTGAGTTGTTGTGCCTAGCGTTTTTATAAATCATAGATGGTAAATACATGTTTGTTGTTTAGGTGGTCCAACGTCGGTGTACAGAAACCCCAACCAGAAACAATAATAGAGAGGTAAGATGTGGAATAGCGGTTGTTGAACCGCTAGGCAGCTGGTCGGCTGAACCAGACAGTTAACTAATAAGAGTCCCTTCTCTTTTTTTCATCCCTAGTTTACGGTCCTGATGAGAACCCCACAACATAGGGGAGTTCGAAACGCGTAAACCTTACTATTGTTTTGAACCATAAGGAGAATATAAATGATATGTTGATTTGGATTAATGTATTTAAAAACTGTATACTCTGGTTCTTGTAAAAAATTATACAAATTGTACAGTAAATAATTTCTGCTATTAGAATAATTGAGTGTGTGTATGTGTCTAACTACAGAGAATGTGTTTGAAAGTGATGAAAGGGTTTAATGTTGTATAAAGTTTTTGTACATTGATGTTTTGTTGAAATGTTTTTTTGTAAACAAAAAAATGTGTCTAAATAAATGAGTAAACTGAAAAATGGAATAAAAATTAAAATCAAAGAGATTAACCTTGAAAAAAGAGTCCGCCTACATAGCGTTTAATTCGTATGTGGTTGAGAAAAATAGGATTTCTGATTCACATTGGCAGCACTGGCAGTTGTTTTGATAATAGAATTTAGGCAGGGTTTGGCCTTGCTGGGAGCCCATGCCCAGTTACGTTTATCCAGGGAGAGACTGCGGCACTGATCCTCCTTGACCTCTCTGCTGCATTCAACACAGTCTCTCACCACATGCTCGTCACAAGGCAGCAGGACATTTACATCCAAGGTGCTGCTCTCAAATGGATTGCCTTCTTCCTCACTGGAGGAGCACAAAGGGTCTGCCTACCATAGTTGACCTCCAATCCCAAAGAAATGATCTTTGGAATACCTTAACCCCTTCTGTGCTCATGACGAGTGGGGCACAGTGCTCGTGTGCTCATGACGAGCTGAGCTCATCATGACCACATCCATTTCTATTATGGTCCAGCACAGCAGGCAAATATCTCAAGCAGCCAAGGTGTTAAGGCTCATCGCTCAGCCCCACAGTCTTCACCATGTACATGACACCACTGACCAACATTATCAGAGCCCACGGACTCAACATCATATCCTACCAATGACACACAACCCATCTCCCTCTTCATCAACATCAGAACCAACTTCAGCAATTGCATGACCAGCTTTGCCAATTGGATGTGGGATCATTGCCCAAAGCTCAACACATATAAGACAGAGGTACTGGTCTTTGGCAATAAAAACTCACCCTAGGATGCTTCCTGGTGGCCCACGGAACTCCGACCAGCACCAACCCGTTACATCACACTGTTACCAAGTCCATGTTCATCAACAACACTACTTCAAAATACATCTTCATAATTCAAATGTCCATTCAAAACAATCTTTTAAAGATCAACCAGTCCTTTTGAGGGAATCTGGAAACTATGTTGTGAGGTTGTGGGTCCAGACAATTATAGCACTATTGCCTAGCAAAGGAAACCATGAAACACTAGAAAAGTTATTCCTGATTCTACACAATTCCTGCCATTTCTGGGAGATATGCAAGAGGTTGTGGCCTATTGGGAATTGTAGTTCTTTGCGAGCATGTTGCTGTGTGCATTCATTATGTGCACATCTTTTGTCCAAACAGTAACAACCCTCGGTGATAACCTTTCCTGCGCTGAAATAAACCCAGTGCAAACAGATTTGCAGTACCACCTTTATGTGCAATGGCCACATAAACTGATAAGCAGAACCTCCAGCCCCATTTCCTGACATCAGATACACAGTTCAGAACAACATTTATGTCATTCTAAACTGCCATCATTTCACTTATTGTAAAATAAATCCTTACAAGACAGCAAGATAAATTTACAGCAAATCACAAAAATCAAAAATAAGTCAGTGTCCCCTGCGTAAATTTGTCCAAAGGTTTAGGCTAACATCAATACATTTCCTTTAAGGAATTTAAAAGGGAAACACACCTGGAACCCTGGTAAACCCCTGACCATTCTGTACAAATCTCTACAGGATCACATATAGATACATGTAGGTAAGTAAGTAGATTCATGAAATGGCAAAGGGGCTACACTTGTCCATGAAAGCCAAGCTATTGCAGTCTGGAGCGACTCTGCTAATTGAGACAGGGAATTAGTGTCTCAGACTAGGTCTTCAGCATTAGGACCTGCTCTGCAGTCAAGCAATGCTGCACCAGTGTCAGCAGGCAATGCAGTAGGAAAGGAGGAACAGGGACCTGGATGGTCTCCCAAGCCTTGAGCTTCAGGCTCAGAGCATTAAAGAAAGAGTCCAAGCTGAGAATTGAGAGCTTTTTTTGCTTCGTTTTACAGCAAGGCTCTCTGTTCATTGATATTTTGATGCATTCTGTCTCAATCACTTGCACATCACATGAGCTGAGTTTTACCATAAAAACAGAGAAGGATGCAGTAGATGACTCCACAGGGTAAGGGTAAGACTGTGACACCCACAGGTGTATTAGGCTGGACTCTCTAGTGTAAGTCTCCAGAGTTACAGAAGCAATATGAGGCTTGGTTACCTAGACCACCGCTAAGGAGATTTGTACTACCTCCTGGTGCGTTTGTGCAATAGACCTGCAACACCATACCCAGAAGGAGAGAATGGCTCAATCCTGAAGTGCCACAGCAACCACACATAAGATGATGGTATAAATGCTTGGACGCCGGAGGTGCAGATACGAAGCAGTTCACTAATCGAACAACTCTAATTGAACGAAATGAGTTAACAACACGAATTACCGGATTAACAACCGGTTCATGAATTCTCTTTCTGCACTACACCCCGCCCGACGTTCAGAAACTCCATCCTGTGCGAGGCTTCACCATCCATGTGGCCAATGAGTGCTACAGACAGTTACGGCCCTATCCAGTCTGTATCCTGAGGAGAACCCACAATCCTTCTGTGGTTCGAAACGCGTTGACCCCGAGCCTGTGACAAAGAAGAAGGGTGCAACTAGGGACAAAAATAATACCATGCTTTCCACCCCTAGTAGTGCAATCCTAAAAGTATCTAATCACAGTCTTAGTAAGACAGGCAGGCAGTATTTTTTAACTCTGTTGTCCGCCTGTCTTCTGGTATATAATTTGAAGGACTGGTGCCTGTTTAAAAATTATTGTTATGTATTGTACTAATTTATTTTTTGTAAATGTTCTTTTGGTGTCCCTGAAATCTGAGTATTGACTTTGTACATATTGAACACTTCTTTATATATTGCGCACATTGTTTTCTGAATGCATTCTTGTTTGTTTGATAACTGTGCTTTTGATGACATACAAAGAATCAATCAAAAAAGCCGAATAAAATAAAAAAATAAAATAAAATAGTTGATTACTCAGAACTTACAGGCTGGGTGTGATCAAAGGATAAAAAAGTAAACCTGACTGGCTATCTGTTCTGTTTAGTAGATTGTAGTGGTCCAAGCCGGTCAGAGACAGGACCCAAACATTTCTTGTTTCCCTGGAAATGTTCTAAGCCACTGTCAATAATTCTAGATAGACTACCCCAACATCGTTTTTTGCATATTTAACCAAATACCCTTGTTTGTATTATGTGGATCTTGGCCTAAAGTGGCATAATCTTTCCCCACTGTAATACTGTAGACCAAGACCAACCTTACACAAACCATTACTGATCCTGATCGTGAGAAGATCCGATCTTAGCCTAATTGATGAGGCCTACGAAGGTCAAAGCTGCTTTAAGGTTGCTTGTGTTCTCGTCGGCCGTGGGCCTCGTGTGGCTGCTTGGGATGGATTGTTTGCATGAGGAGCAGGGTCAGTACCGATTTGCAGAATAGAGCTACTGTCTAGAGTGGCACAGTGGGCGAAAAATGATGGAAAATGTGAGTGATTATTTCTGGTTTGGACATTTTGTGTGTTCAATCCAACGATAAATTAATAACTTGGGACTGTTGTACCTAAATGAAAGCCTGAGCTCAACTCAAAGGTGCAATGGAGTCCTAGGAACAAAAGAGTGTTGGTCCCAACGATGCCTTTGCTGCACTTCCTTGGAGCATGAAAACTGCATCTAGCTTAAACAGTAGTGAGGTGGTCTTGCGGCCAATGACTGTCCTTTTACCAAGTTTATTTGCACCACTTGCTTAGGACATTCTATGACGGTCCCATGGAATAGTGTCTTATTTCTTCACCAGGAGTAAGGGCACTCAGTACCAAGGCCTGATGTCGAGGCCCTCAACTCACATCCTGATTGCTCTTAATGATAAATTCTAATGTGTCCTCTAAGACTGATACACTCTTAGGGGTCGATTAGGATCGCGGACGGACTTGAGTCCGTCCGCGACCCCTGAGGAGGAGGGAACGTCCGCATGGGCTGCGGCGTTCCCTCCGATCTGATTAGGATGTGACCGCCAGGGTGGCGGTCACATCCTCTATCTCTAACATTGCGGCGGGTGCAGCTTCAAGCTGCACCCGCCGCAATGTTAAAAATGCATGCACCGCATTTGCATGCACAAAGCGGCAGGCACCGCGCGGTGCCTGCTGCATTGTGCACGCAAATGCAGGGGGGTACCATAGGTACCCCCCATGTGCACCCCCCACCACCCCTTCACCCAGGGGGCCCGCAACGGGCCCCCGAAGTGACGGTCCGTATGCTTTTTCACGGCGGAAAAGCCGCCGTGGAAAAGCATAGAATTGCAGACATCCTAATATGCCTGGCGGTGTCTGATAGACACCGCCAGCCATGTTAGTGCTTTTCCGCCGTGGTCGCCTTCCGACCGCGGCGGAAAAGCGGCGGACAGATTGTGAGACCCACCAGCCATCCTGATTTGGCGGTGGGTCTTTCAGGCCTCCTCGGCGGATTTCCCGCATACTCCGGGCCGGCGGTGGCTTCCGCCGGCCCGGAGTATGCGGAAAATCCGCCATCATAATGACCCCCTATATCTGCATTCAAGCCAGTCAGTTCCACAGGGACAATGAATCACTGGTGGCATAAAGAGGACAGACGCGCACTGCAGACCGTCACCCAGACAGACGATCGAGTGGGTATGGAGACCTGCTGCTGCAAAAGCTCTATGATCTGACACGTGTGTCTTAAAGATGAAGAGTTGTTAAATGTCACCTGGTTAAAAAGCTGAAAAGGATACATCGAAAAACTGTGAAAAAATAAATAAAAATAGATTGAAAGAGCCACAGATGTTTTGTGTAAGGCCCCACATTCGAATGTCATACATTATGAGAGAAAAGTTCCAAACCTTCAATTCAAAAACAAATGGAGTTGGTGAAGTGGCACAAACATGCAAGAGATGGGCAGAGTGGTGTGGGTGATAAACAAATGCATGTGCAGTGGTAGTGCGTAAAGCTCACCGTCCATTAACACCCTTAAGTGCCAAGACACCCTGCCACCACCAGTCGGAAGGGTGGCCACAACGTTGAGAATGTAAAACATGTAGGATGCAAGAGTACTTCGGTTAAGTGGATTCAAAACACAAAAAACACTGAAACCCCCCAGTTATGGTTACTATTGCCACCACAATTCCTAACCAAAGTATTCTCATGACATCACTGCCAACAAAGCATAAGACATCCAAGGCACATATCACCCAAACAACTGGCTCAAAGATTGTTCTCCTACGTTGTGCAATAACAGCAAATAGGAAAGAGAAATGAGCAACAAAACAAACCCAGTAAGCAATGCCCCAATAGAGGTCAACTGGGAAAATGTTTCAAGCCAGATGGTGGACATTGTACAGAAGATACGAAAATACCAATTAGAAAGAATACTCCATGCTACATGGAAATTCCAGTTATACTTTTTGATTCTTTTTTTTTCTGAGAAAAACATCAGTTTTAACGCTTCAGACTGCGTCATTAAGAAATGGTAGCGTGCTCCATTGACATTTTTGATGTGCAAGGTCACTGTGAAAAGAAGCAGCACTTCAATATATGATTTTGAAAAATTAGACTAAAAGTAACTATCAATCGTCAACGCATCCTAATTGAAACATATTTCAAATCTCGTTGCTAAACAAATCTAACTATAGAAGATGACCCTTTTACCACAAACCCTTAACCAAATATCTGTCATCCTTTAGCTTTAACTCTTTAACCATGACAGTCGCCTTATAAAGTAACCTAAATATTTATTAATTTATATATTTGTAAAACGTCACCTGCCACCCGCAGGTATTCTGTCTCTAGGACTAAAAAAAGAAATAGAAGACAACCCAAAGGTTACTTCATAAACAACAAAAAGACAGCATCAGGCAGCCAAGAGGACAATAAAAAGGACAACTAATGAAAAAAGCAGCAGGAAACACAACAAAATAAGTAACTTTCAGCTTTCTGTGAAAGATTAGGTGGCTGGAAGTCTGACTAAGGTCAAGTGGAAGATTGTTCCAGTATTTTTGCCAAACATTGGGGCATGTGGAAACGATGGGTTGCTAGCCATAGAGGGATCTATTTTAAAGAGTTTACACTCATAGTAGGATGAGCCCTGAGAAGATAGGAGTTAGGCTCCTGAGATAGTAATCCCAGTGGACAAATAGAGGTCCTTGAACTGGTTGCACTGTTTAGCACATACGGACCTTGGTTAGATGATCAATTACAAACCCTGACAGCAAGGCATCATGTTTTGAATCCTCTGTGGTTGATCATTATAAAGCAAGGGAGGCAGAGATGGTATTGCCATAGTCCAGCCAACACAAAATTGTTGAACTGATGATCCCTACCCATTTATCCTGCAGGAGACAGGGCATTCATTCATTGGGGGCATTCATTATGGACATAGTTTATGGATCTGGGTAATGAGAGGTGCTAGTCAAACCACACCCTAACATTTTTTGTTGTTAACATAGGGCAAGGAAGAGCCCTTACATGACCTGAGGATAGACAATGTTGAGAATGTTGAGGTCATTCTCTTTTTCACTTCTGTAAGGTCAATTCACCTGTGTAATGATCTCAGGGTTTTTGAAGACGACCTCTGTATATGGAAAAAGGGGAGCGAGAGAGAGAGAGACTCACTTCTGCAGGTTGTTTTTGTGGAAACACATTGTGGATGGATGTGGCACAGCATATTTAACAAATCGTCAAGGTTCAATAACTTCCCACCTTGTGAGAGAAAGCACAATCAGTGGGCAAACGACAGGATTAAGGTATGAGTTACCGAGTGGGGCATAAGGACAGACTACAACTAGCCCATTGGTGTACACAGAATCCAAGGCAAAAGTAAATGGTGTGTCAATGCAGGACCATTGAGGACCAGTAAGGAGAAAGTCTTTGCGAAGGAAAACAGAACTACAAACATGGAAGAGGCTGTAATAACTATAATTGAAAGACTAGAGTACTGAGGAAATAGAGAAGGGAGAAATCAACAAAGCTTAAGAGATAGGTACATAAGGTGCAAAATCAAGCTAAAGTGAATACGTTGTATTAACCTCTGTTGACTGACAGCTTACTTACATTAGCATACTGCAGCATGTGAAGCCTAAACCCCTGGTGAGCTCTCAAAGAGGCTCAACATATCTGTTGAAATGAATTGGGGAGAGCAAGGGACACTTTTACCCATATCAATTTATACCTAACCCATATACAACACATCCTCAACCTTACACCCCAGATGCTAAACCCTATATTCTTAACCTTATAACGAATCCTACAAACCTAAACTTCTAATTCAATACCCTTAAACTCTCTAGGTCCTTCCCCATTGCCTTTATTGCATGCCACTACCCTAGATTACCCTAGATCCTTGAATCGATCTTCTTAAGCCCTATACATTTAAGCCCTAACCCAACCCATAACCCATTACCTTAAACTGTTAAACCTATACCTTCAAACCCACACACCATACACCTGCTAACCTTGATTGGTTATGTTTAAGCTTTTACTCCCTTTTACACATTGCTCACTTTAATATACTTCAGTAACAAACACTTTGAGAAGTGTTCCCTTTTTCATTGTATTTATTTATAAATATAATGTGGGTAAAGTTTTATTTTTAGACATGTAGTTTTGAAATTGTGAGGCAATTCTGAAATGACAAATGGAAAATGCAGGCAGGAAATACAGAAAGTAATGTACCTGTGGTGTTTCCAATGTCAAAATCTATATTCCTGCATTCCTTGTACACCAGGGGTTGGAGGAAAAGATGGACCTTTTTAACAATGTAGGAGCATCACTGCAGTTTCATTTTGATGGTTAGGCTATAAAGAAAACAGGAAACCAATCACAAACAAATAACCATGTGTATAGGCAGAGCTGTCACAATTGATAACAAGAAATGAAATTAAATTAAATGAAGATTTATAAAGCGCGACAATCACCCCGGGTGGATAGTTAACAGAAGATAGTCATAAATTGTGCCCCTCCTTTCCATGGATTGGAATCACAAGCAATGTCCTTCACTGGTTCTCCTTTTACCTGTCTACTCAACACCAATTTATTCACTTGGGCATCTTCTGGTCCCAAAAGATCCCTAACACAGCAGTGATCTCCTGGGTACCATATTGTTAGCCGTCATTTTTAAACTCTACTTGGAGTTCCATGGGGCTTTATTCACAGATTACAGTATAACATTTCACCAAAATGCTGATGGTACACAACACTATTTGAAAGTGTTTATGCTGCATACATTCAAAGCCTCAAACACTGTCTTCACCTCAGCCATAAATTGATGTCCAGTGACAACCTAAAGCTCAACCCACCGAGACAGAATTCCAGTTATTTGTGATGAAATAACCCCTCGTAACCCCTGGACCACGCTTCATTCACGTCCCGGACAGCGCTTCACTCGCCGAAATTGTGAGGATAGATTTATTCACCTTGATCGCTCACCCTCCCCGAGACCAGCTCCCTACCCTATCGAGGTCCCGAGCATCATTGAAACCCTCCGGACCACGTCCTTTCGCTAGAGTACAGATTTATTCGACTTCTGCTTCCCTGATACATTTTTTCTGATCGGCCCGGACCCGGACTACCTTGACTTGACTCTGTGCTCCCAAGCACCTGGACGACTCTCCAGGCACGATACTTAATTAGCCCTGTGGTGTTCCCTGAGACTTCTCCAACCGCCTGAATCCCAGCTTTGCTTCCATACAGTAATTCCAAACGCACTGTTTACAGCCCCCCAGTCCTGATGATGATCCTCACTCATATGGATCGAAACGCCGTCGACTCACCAGCAAGACCTTAGGCGCCCCTTACCTAGTGGTTTTTTGAAAAATTGTTTAAATTGTAAAACAAAATTGAAATGTATGACAAACCACGTTGTTTCTAGTCACTGTACATAACTTTTTACTTCGCGCCGTTCACGCTGTTTTTACTGTCACTTGTGTCGCCGTAGTGTCACTCACTCACTGCACTCGTGCACCTTGTACAGCAATTGGGCTACCACTTGGTATTTAATATTTACAGTGCTGATATTAACTGTAATCACAATTGCCCTATTCCTTGTGGATAAATGCTGATAAAATGATGCCTCAGGCACTTATGAAAATCAAAAAGAGTTTCCTTGATCCTTGATGGATAATACTGTATAGATATCCTCTTTACTTGTCCAAAAATAATACCAGTTGGGATACTGTTTTTTTGTATATGATTTCCTACCCCAATCCCAACCAGGTTGCAGGGTTATTCACTCCTGTCCTTTGTACAAGAACAACAAGAAAAGCATAGTACACCTGTAGCTCAATTATGTAAACCCTGATGGCATTGAACCCCAGCTTTCACAGAATGCCAGGTCACTTGAATTTATCTTGGACTCAAACCTCATATTCGAGAAAAACAGAAAATATGCTACCAGCTCTCTCTTCTAAAGAAAGTGAAGCCTTTTCATCCAGAAGGTTTCTTCAGAAATGCTTTTCTAGCCCTCTTACTCTTGCATCTACATAGTGATAACCCCTGCTCCATGGTTGCCAGCCTCTTAGGACACCCTACACACTGCAGCACATCTTAGCCAGGGCCTGAAACAAAATGATGAATTTAAACCCATTGTGGCATACCTGTATGAAGCGACATTTAGGATCCAGGTGCCTCTGGCACAGCTGTGTCTATTCAGTGCTGTAAGACAAGGGTGGTTTTGGGGTACTTAAAAAAAGGTGGATCCTTTCCGCTAGTGTCTAATCCTGGCATCTGGGAAAAGACGTGGACCAGACATCAGTCAATCCTGGTCATTCCTGGGGTGAGGGGGAGCATGTAGAAAAGGTCAACCTGCAATATCAAAACAGCACAGCTTCACCTAGGCACAAGTGATGAGCTTCTGCACTGTGATCTGATACCTACTACTTTTTTTTACAGGCAAGTGTATATCAATGGTGTGAGAAGAAGAGTGGGGTGTAGTGCTAGTGTGAGAAGTGCTGGATCCTGGACTGTGCTCCGAAAGGTTCTCCTAATTAATACAAGATACAGAGGATGCCCTTATTTAAACCCATTGCTATACAGGATCCCTGTTGGATACAGGGAAGTGTTGATGCATTCATGTGTTCTCAACGGACAATCTGAGAAGCCCATCTGGAATAGAGTTGGACTATTGAAAAGTCCTAAGCAGCGACTACAGAACCACTGAGCATTGTGAAAAGTCCCAACCACGGGTAATGGAATATAAACAGAGACATTTATCATGGGTGAGTAGGAAGCCCTGTGAACCCTTCAACACATAGCCTTTATGAGGTATTAATTGTCTAGAGTATCGACTAACAAGGGTCTCATGATGTTAAAGGGAATACAGCTATGTCTTTTGCTCCAATTCACTGATGTCATTGATTTTCATTTTCTTACAGGAAGCCAGATCTCCTTTTATAAGTCTGTGCTTTATGTAAAATAGAAAGACCTTCCTCCTTCCCTAATAAGCTATAAAACCTTCCTCCCCACAATCAGTCTTCAGTTTTTTAATCTTCCTTGCAGACTCTTCCGAATTTGCTGTTAACCTTTGGTGGTCTTTCTTCATTGTCTGGGTTGGATGGCAGAGGTGATGATTTGTATCAGTATTCTAGTTAGGAATGAATAGCCAAAAGTCCAAATCATTTGCCTGTTCCAGCCAATGTATTGAATAATAATACAACTGTTAAAAAAAAGAAAAAATAAATTGGTCTAGGCATAATGCAGAGGAGTCACTGACTCAGAACGGTGCCATAAAACCTAATATCCTCTCAGTACCACCACTTGACATAACTCAGAAATGAAACGAAAGAATGACAAACTAGATCATAAGCATGTCAAAGCAGAACAAAAGAGGAATACTGCCAGGCACCTACTGAGTGCAACTGAGGGTCTTACACGGCACTTAGACCCCATTGTCCCGGAATTTCTGCCCCTAGCCCGGAAGTGAGGGTCATAGACTTCTCATGCTAGTTTCCATGCCCTCCTCTTCCATAATGTCTGTGCTTGCTCTTTTCTGATCTAGAATAATGGTCTGAACACCTGATATTGGATATAAGTACTGTAGGCTAAGTAGCTTACTTCCAATTCATGACAAGTAGCTGGTATTTTAGAAGGGTGCCCTAATTCCCTGCTTGTTTCATGGCTGTGAGCACATGGCATTTATCATTAGCCAGTTTGCTGCCAGCTTACAACTATAACCTCCTGTTGTGGTTGAATATTACTATTCCATCCTGACTCTTGACCATGTTGCTCGGCAACTCATGTATTCCACTTGGAATATGGAGTGTTGAGAGTTAGTTGAAGCCTTACCTGTGTATGGACTGGTGGTCTTTTACCGATGTGCTTAATAAAGACTACTTTGGATTGATCTCCTGCGTGAAGAACCCATCATTTTAACATTGGCGACGATGGACAACAACCTGCTGGGGACAGGTATTCATGGACCACCAGTTTCCCTTTTGGACCCACGTATACAAGGATAAACTATAACAACGAATATAGAAGAATAATTTATTTTTCGTGGAACTACCTTCATATGAAAATTGTAAGTCTACCTTAAATGTACTGTATCCTTGTCACCCTTTAAAATTATTCCTTGTTAAGGATAATTTGGAGTCTTGTTGGATTAACCATTACCTGTGTGATTCAAATGAAGCAAGCAGCAAGCACGCGATTGTGGCCCCTCGTGGATGATTCAGCGCGAAAAAGGACACAGTGTCTAATGAGTCTGTTGTTGTTAATGAAATAAAGAAAGATAGTGACAGTAGTACTTGCGACAAGGTGAGTGATGTTAAAAGACAAAATAATTCTGATGTACGCAAGATATTTAGTGGTAATGAACATCAAAATGTTGGGCATTTTCCCAGTGGTTTCAAATGTTTTAGATGTGGTAGTGAAGGACATTTATCAAACAGTCAGAGTTGTTTTGCAAGATTTGCGTTGTGTAAGAATTGTGGTAAAAAAGGACACTATGCCCATATGTGTCGCTGTGCTAGGACTCAGGGGCCTGCGTCCGTCCGCCATCCCAGAGGTGGAGGGACCGTCCGCAGGGGCAGCGGCGGTCACTCCGTGCGAATTAGGATGTGACCGCCACCCTGGCGGTCATATCCTGTATTTTTAACATTACGGCGGGTGCTGCTCGAAGCAGCACCCGCCGCAATGTTAAAAATGCATGCATAGCATTTACATGCACAAAGCGGCAGGCACCATAGGTACCCCCCATGTGCACCCCCCACCCCCTGACACCCTGGGGGCCCGCAACGGGCCCCCAAACTGAAAAGACCACATGCTTTTCCACGGCGGAAAAGCCGCCGTGGAAAAGCATGTTTACGCATGCATCCTAATATGGCTGGCGGTGTCTGATAGACACCGCCACCATATTAGAGCTTTTCCGCCGCGGGACCGCGGACGGTCTTCCCGACCCCCCTGCCATCCTAATCTGGCGGGGGGGTCTTGTGAATCACCGCAGCGGTGAATCCGCATCCTCCGGGTCGGCGGTGGCTTCCGCTGGCCCGGAGGATGCGGATTCACCGAAATCATAATCGGGCCCTCAGATTGTACATTGTGTAGAGGAGGAAGAAAAATGTATGTTGAGTATAAAAGGAGATGGAGTAGTTGATGGTGATACTTTGGAGATGCCAGTTTGTGACATCATTGTTAGTGGTACACAGTTGCAAGTTTTAGCTGACTCTGGATCTCCTTACACAATGGTAGGAGATAAGAATTGGGAAACTTTATTCAATAAAGAAGATATTGAGCTTTCTCCACCTGATATTAATCCCGTTGGATATGGTGGTAGGAAGATTGATGTGTTAGGTTATGCTGTAATGAAAATACAATTTAAAGATGTAGACACAGTGGGTAAAGTTTATGTGGCAAAAAGAGGAGATCATTTGCTGGGGTGGAGACATCAGAGAGACATGGGCATCACATTGAATCCTAATTCTCCTGAGAAAGTGTTATTGTTGTCTACTTGCCAATTACCTGATGATATTTGTTCTGAATTTCCTATAGTATTTAGTGACAAGCTAGGTCTATTGAAGAACTTTGAACATAAAATCATCCTAAAACATGGAGCCCAACCTTTTGTCTCAAAAGTGAGGAAAGTGGTGCATCTGATGATGGAACCTTTAGAACAAGAAATCAAGAAATTCCTTCAAGCTGGTGTCATCGAAGAGATCGAAAGCTCAGAATGGTTGGCTCCAATTGTTTTAGTACCCAAGGATGGTGGAAAAAGTGTTAGGATGTGCGTAGACTTGAGGGGGCTTAATAAGCACATCTGGGTGGATAGACAACCCCTAGCTAGCATTTCAGAGACTTTAGCACTTATTAAAAATGCAAACTTTTTCAGCGTGATGGAATTATCGTCCGCATACCACCAGGTGATGCTCCATCCGGACTCTAGCCACCTCACTTCTTTTGTCACACCTATGGGTGCATTCAGGTTTTTCCGTATGCCATTTGGTTTGGCTTCTGCTGCTGCTGGTTTTCAAAGAGTCATGTGCAAGGTGTTAGAAGGTCTACATAAGGTATTAGTATTCCAAGATGACATGTTAATATATGGTCGTGATGAGCAAAAGCACGACAAGCAGTTGCGGGAGGTTCTTTCTCGGTTACAAATTTCTTTACTTGTCATCAAGAAAGAAAAATATAAATTTCGTGTGACCTCTGTGAATTATCTTGGGCACACAATTTCAGGAGAAGAAATCAGTCCAAAATTAGATCTAGCTGAAAGTGTAGTTAAAGCACCTGTACCCTCGGACAAGGACCAAGTACGATCTTTCTTGGGTCTTGCAGAAGTTTGCTCAGAATTTGTTCCTAATTTTGCTAGCTTGTCTCTTCCATTAAGATTATTGTTAAAGAAAAATGCAAAAGTTCGAGTGATCTCAAGAGTGTTCACTTTCTTTTGATAGCATCAAGAAAATTATAGGCAGGATGCCTACCCTTGGACATTTGGATGCTTGCAAAAAGACCATATTGACAACTGATGCGAGTATGAGTGGATTTGGAGCAGTCTTATCCCAGGATGTTGATGGAGAAACCACAATAGTTGCATTTGCTTCATGTTCTTTTCGAGATGCTGAGGAAAGATATTCTGTTGTAGAGTGCGAAGCCTTGGCAGTATATTGGGCTATTCATCATTTTAAGTTCTTTTTTTGGGGGATACTTATACTTGTTAAGACAGATCATCGGCCATTATGGCAGATCTTTTCTTGTAGAGATGCTGAAAACTTGTCCCCTTGCATGAAAAGAAGGATGGAAGGACTATCTGAATTTAACTGTCGAGTAGTTCCAGGCTCAAAAAACCTTACCAGCAGATTGTTTATCTAGGATGCCATTGGATCGTGTGGAAGGTGGAGTTGAGGATTCCTTAGTTGCGTGGGTATGTGAATCTGCTGTTGATGCTGATGAATGGTCTTGAGCTTGCCAAGAAGACAAAGAGTGGGATGTACTTAAGAATTGGGTTGCCAGAGGCTGGCCTTCTGATCAAGATGTGCCGGATTCCTATAAATCGTTCATGCATGTGAGAGATGAGTTGTGCATAATTGATGAGAAACTACTCAGGGGTCAGAGAATAATACCTCCCCGTAGTCTATGGAGCAAATTAATACATTTAGCACATGAAGGACATTTAAGTAGAAACTTGACTAAGGCTAGGGTCCATGAATGGTATTGGTGGCCAGGCATGGACCGTCAGATTGAAGAAGTTGTAAAGGATTGTTGGGAATGTGCCAACAATCACAAAAGTAAGAAAACAAACGTTGCTCCATTATCTCCAGTAGAAATTCCCACTGAACCATGGTCCAAGCTGGGTTTTGAAATTGCTGTACCTTTTGATCTTTTGCGACATGATGAACGTTATGTGCTACTACTTGTTGATTATACTGCAAAATGGGTTGTGACTAAATGTGTACCTATAGTTAACACTCAGATTGTAATGGAGTTCCTTTCAGAGGAATTTTCTAGACAGGGACTTCCAAAATTTCTCTTCACCGATAATTGGGGTGCAATTTGTTTCTCATGAAAACCTGCATTATATTCGCCACAAGGCAATGGTTTAGCAGAAAGTATGAACACAATTGTGAAGAACTGTGCCCAGAGAGCCCTGCAAACCAAATCATCTCTCAGATCCATGCTTAGGGAGAGAATTGGGGCTCATCGCAATACTCCCAATTGTGTGACTTTGATGGCATCCTTTTCCATCTTAAGGGGTAGAAAACCTCATGATAAGTTAAATCCAGCTTGGTTGAGGATGAGTTTAAATGTGAGTCAATCTCAAGAAAGCCTTCAGACCAAAAGATTGGCTCACCAAGCAAAATATAAAGCTAGATTTGATTTGAAAAAATAGGGCCTGTAACAAAGGTTGGTATGTTGGAGAGAAAGTGTTAATCAGGAGACCAGGTTTTCTTAAAAAAGGTTGTTCTAGATTCATGGGCCCATTTGTGATTGTTGAAGTAAGAAAGAATGTTGTGCGTCTTAATTCTGGCAATGTGTGGAGTATGTCCAGATTGGTCAAGTGGAATGGTAGTAGTTCCAGATTTTTTAAAACCTCTTATGGTCATCCCGCTTTACCGAGTAAGTTAAGTGACCAAATTTCTAATTCTGAAACTAGACATGAGAAATCTCTTGATGCTCAATCTTGTAATACAATTGACAGGAACCTTATTGGTGGACAGTCCACTAGAAGATTAAAGTTTACTCCTGTTTGGCATCGTGATTATGCTATAAAGTAGTTTTCTCACTTTTGAAAGTAATGTATTTTTGGGGGATTTATGTTCTGCATGCTAAGTTCTTATGTGTTAAACTCAGACATGTTATGTCCATGATATTGTTTCATTTCCATTTATTCCACGTTTTCTTTCAATTATCTTCCTTTTATTATTGTACTTTCAATTCATGGGAGGAAGATCTGTTGTGGTTGAACATTACTATTCCATCCTGACTCTTGACCATGTTGCTTGGTTTCTCCTGTATTCCACTTGGAATATGGAGTGTTGAGAGTCAGTTGAAGCCTGACCAGTGTATGGATTGGTGGTCTTTTACAGATGTGCTTAATAAAGACTACTTTGGATGTATCTCCTGCGTGAAGAACCTGTCATTTTAACACCTCCTCTCTGTGATTGGGAACAGAGAAAGTATTAACTCAAATCTCCTTCTGCCTCGATCCTTGCACTAGGGCCATCTTGGTTTGGGCTGCCGCGCACGGTGTATTCTATATGGATCTATGGCAGGAAGGGTAGCATGCACTGTTTGAACATCATCACCAGTTGCCAGGTGATCAGACAGCTTACATGGAGCTTTTTTCTTCCAATCCTTCATGAACAGTTTAGGAGCCAGGTAAGTATTGTTTTTGTTTTGATAATATTTATTTGATATAAGATTCCCAAGTTTTATTTTTTCTGCCAATGGAGGTTCCACTGAGAAAGACTCAGTCGCTGAGAATGAAGGAGGTAGTGATGGATTCCCTACAGCTTATATTAAGGCTTTACCATCAGAGACATTTAGGAGTTAATGTCCCAACAAAATACTTCCAAGCAGAAATGTATGGTCCCCTATTTCCTACCCTTCTTTTAGGACTTCACAAGGTCCTGAGGATATTGGTTTGAGAATTCTGTTCTGCCTAATTGAAGCAGGAAGTTAGTAGGCAAGTATTTTATCCCTACTTACATGAGAGAAAATGTAGCCCTCCTTTCTAATCCTGCACAATCTACTACTACAAGATCCTTTTTACCCAGTTATGCAGACCTCCTCCTAGACCCCAATCAGTGATCGCAATAGTTAAGGAGGCCATTTTCAGGAATGGTAGTGATGGGAAAAGTCCCTGATCCACAATTTCTTACTAAGATGTTTCCTTTATTCATGCAAAATTCCACTGCTGCGTGTACAGTAGATAAAAGGTGTATGTAGCCTTGCAAAAAACCTACTCAGGCCTGAATTTAAGCATGGGGAAAGTATTCCTTGTATGCCATATGGAGCTTAGTCAAAGACCTGCGGTATGTTTTCACAGCTAGTTTGGAAAGGTGAAAATTATGCTTAACTATTGGCTAGGAGGAGTTGGAAGCATATGACTCCTTGAAGTCCATTGCTAATTCTTTTGGGCAGAGATCACAGCTGTGTGTCATGTTCAGACCTGTGACTGGACCGGTAAAGGGCTTCAGAAATCTATGGTTCTATGCCTACTCTTCTTAGGTAATTCCTTATTTAGTCCTCAACTGGGGCATCGTCTTCATAAGTCTTTCAAAAATAGGAAACACGCCTTATATTTTACTTCTTGTGGTAAAGTTTCATATTCTTCCAAATCCTTCTACAAGTCAAATGCTTTTTTATTGCCGCTGTCAACACCAGGTATCTAATTAGTCATGAGATGGCACCAGTCATTCTAGAGTTAAGAATTGGAGATTCTTGTGGAATACTCCTTCAGATTCTTCCTCTAAGACAAATGTCTCCTAACAGCCACATCTTTCCTTCCTCAAGCCGTGCCTCTGCCCCACCAGGCAGGGGAGGGTTGAGAGTATTTTCCTGACTCATTGAAGGCACATAATTTCAAAACATTGTTTTTAGTTACTGTACAAGAAGGATACAGAATCAAGATTTCTTCTCTACTTCCAGATTCCAGTACCCTGATAACTCTTTGGCTATGTGCGGGGCATAGATTGGCCTTATTATAAGAAATCTAATCCTTTTATGCAAGCAAGCCATCACCCACTTTCCATGGAAGATTGGGGAAAAGGTGTCTACTCTCCTGTATTTCAAGTTGTGAAAATATCAGGAAGGGTTCTTCTCAACATCAGTTTGAAGGGTCTAAATATGTTCATAAAGACAACTTCATTCAAACTGTGCAGATAGATATTCTGCAATCAATAGTTCCATTAGTCTGTCTGGATGAATACCTGGTGACCTGGACTTGGAGGATACTTAACTGTATTTTCCTGTGTAGCCTCCTCATTACAAGTGTCAACAGTTTGTGGTTCTGTCCTATTACTTGTCATCCTACCTTTCATCTTGAAATCTTCGTCATATGGGTTTACAAAGCATCTGGCTCTAGAGGCTGCCTTTCTCTGCATCTCTGCAAATGTCAAGAAATGACCAGTACCTCCAGACAAGGCTATAGCATTTGCACCATTGAATCTGCATTACTACTAGCTTTACTTCTCTACATATATATATTAGCATCATTGTGTATACAACCACCAGTGTACCTGGCATTTACTGCTCCAACTGGAAGGGCATGTCGGCAGTCCTTCTTACTATGCAAGTCTTTGCTGAATTTGTTCAGGACATGTATGTGGCTTTAAGGACAGACAACACAATAAGCAAGGCCTATGAAAATTACCAAGGGGCAAAACACGTCAAGATCCTCTGTGTCCACACTCATAAATGGGCAAAGAATTGCCTACTTTCGTAGTTGCACTTAAGTGAGTGAAAATGCTAAATCCAGTTCTCTGGGTCTGACTTTTTCCTCATCCGAGGGTGTTTTCCATTTTCAGACTGTGTTTTGAATGATCTGCAAGAAGTTTGGCCACCCTGTGGGGTTCTTCTTTGCTGACAGGGACAACGCCCTTATCCCAATGTTTTGTCCGCGATTTCAAGTGGAAGGGGCTAGAGAAGTGAACATATTGGTTTGTTCTTGGCCCAAGTTCTTTGCCTTTGTTCTGTGCCCAGCCACCAAAAAGCTCTTAGGACCTCAGCAGAGATTCCTCGTTGGTACCGGAAATCATGGTTTACAGTCCTGCTCCTGGTGGCCGACCGCCCTGGGAGCAGCACCAACACCCACCAACCACGTACGCAATCTGGGATTCATTCTCGATTCAACACTCTCCATGACCAAGCAAGTCAACGCCATCTCATCCTCCTGTTTCAACACCCTCCGCATGCTCCGAAAGATCTACAGGTGGATCCCCACCCACACTAGAAGAACGGTCACCCAGGCCTTCGTCAGCAGCAGGCTGGACTACGGAAACGCCCTCTACGCAGGAGCTCCGGCCAAACTGCTGAAACGACTGCAACGCATACAGAAATCCTCTGCACGCCTGATCCTCGACGTCCCTTGCCACAGCCACATTACACCCCACCTGAGAGACCTACACTGGCTTCCCGTCAACAAGAGGATCACCTTCAAGCTCCTCACCCACACACACAAAGCACTACACAACACTGGACTAGCATACTTCAACAAACGGCTCACCTTCTACACCCCGTACCGCCAGCTCCGCTCTGCCGACCTCACCCTCAACACCGTCCCCAACATCAGGGGAGCGACCACCGGCAGCAGATCTTTCTCCTACCTTGCCGCCAAGTTCTGGAACACCCTCCCCATCCTCCCATGGCAGACCGATGACCTACTAACCTTCAGGAGGCTACTCAAGACCTGGATGTTTGAGTAGTAGCAGCATCCCCCCCAGCACCTTGAGACCCTCAAGGATGAGTAGCGTGCTTTACAAATGTCTTGATTGATTGATTGATTGATGGTCTCTGGTTAGGCGTGTAGTCTCCCAGGTTCCCCTTTTCCCTCATTGGTCTCTCCTCTTCTCGCAGGCTTCTCTGCTAAGAATGTGACTTTTAGGGTGGAGGTTAAAAAATATGTTTGAAATAAAGTGGGCTTAGCCGAAAGAATTGCTTCTGCTGTTCAGGCTTCTACACACAACTCTACATGCAAAGCCTACAACCCCTTTATGAACACTAGTCCACTCAAGAAGGGTTGTCTTCTTTTTCTTCTACTTTGAGTCACTGGGTTATGGCCTCTCAGATAAAGAGTTACCTAAAACACATTCAAGGATGTTCCACTAGCGGTATGGCTGCCTCATCGACAGAGGAACAGTGTGGTTCCAATTCAGACATTTATCAGGCAGCTACTTTGACAGTACCGTCTACCTATGTGCCTCATTAGAGACTGGAATTTAATGCTCAAAATGCCTTTTCATTTGACAGTCTAGTGGCTCATGTACTTCGGGTGTGTATCACTAAATTCACTTGGTTGTTGTATACTTAAAGGTGTCACTTGGGTGGTAATTCTTTCTGTCCATAGCTGCTGGTGGGTTTAGGAATGTTCTCACATGTAAGAATGTAATGAGGAAGGGTAAGGAGGAGGTAATATCCAGATTACTTACTGATAGTTACGTTAATCTAAATGTTCTTTCCTTATGTGATCCCTCTCTCCTCCTGTTGCTGCTGTGCCCTTAGACTAGATGAGACTACATTCGTTGTACCAGGACGCTGGTTGTGGTCGGAAATCACTTACAGGGTATTAAGGGAGAATGAAGGTCCTTGTGTATTTTACTTAAAATACTTTTAAAGGACGTCTGCAAGGAGGAGGGGCTTCCTCACATGTTAAAAAATAACTATGTGGCAGACCAAATAACCATAACCTACATTTAAGTTTATTGACTAGCATGTGTAAATGCTGATAAACAAATTAGCACAGCATTACATCAGGGGAGAAGAGCTTACCTGTGGTTAATCAATGTTACAAATATATTAAGATCGCCCGAGCAGCAATCTTAAAAACAACTCTGTAAAGTTGGTTTTTAAAAATCAGATCCATACCTCAGGCTGAAGAGCAACTAATAATCGTGGGTTAATATCTGATGCGTTGGCTTTGAAATCATATAATATGACATCCTTGTTTCTTGAAAATGTTACAATTTATTTTTATTAATGTTCGCCTTGAAACTTTATTGCTAGTAACAGTCATATATTGTTTTAAGCAATATCAACAATTTTGGATTCTTTATGGGATACCAAGTCCATATGGTTTGCCTCAGTTACTTTCAGAACCTCAAAAAACCTTAAAGTGATTTTATAGAAGTCTTCAACGTTATATAATCATCCATCTTGGTGCCATCATGAGGTTGTGATAGCTGCCATAAAACAGATATGCCTCTTCAGATGAAGAAACACTTTATTATAACATAATTAGCATGTTGGCTTTATAGCCTTTCCAAAATGAAATGCAGCTGCTGACAATTCTTTTCAGAGCAATAATGCAAATTCCCGCTCCAGCCCAGATAATGGAAAGCTACAGGATACCCAGCAGCAATGTTTTATGGATTTTCAGAGTTGTAAATAGTTTAGTCCAAAGATTAGTTTCTGAATGTCACCTTTTCATTGCCAGGGTGGTCAATGGAGGGAGCAGAAACAAGAAAAGCGATTAGCTGCAGGCCACCATCAAATGCTATTTTCACATCGTAGGCAAAACTGTTTTTATAGCTTTGTGTAGGGAACACTTCCAACCGTAGCACAGTGCATTTATTCTGTTAACGAAAATGGAAGACGGCAAAAAATTACTTTATGTGAGAAAGGAATGGAAGCCGCACTGAAGGGCAAGAGGTGTCATTTGATTGGAGGGAGTTGGAGGGCAAATGATTGCAAGAAAACTAGGTCTTATGCTTGAAGAATAGAAAGACGCGTAAGAAGAGTACAGTAGTTCTGTTCTCCGATGAAGGCCCAAGGCTTTATTACTTTTGCTACAGAGTCTCATTATGCACCAACACCCTAACACTGACCAGGGTCCCATTTGGACTGTAAATGTGCTCTGTTTGGGCAAGGGACAAAGTGGATGGGTGATCAATAAGGGACAGATCCAGATGCTTTTCTTTAGAAAAACAAACTGCATTATAGGGTTGATAAGGGGTGGCCTAAAATAGAACTACTCTTGGTGCCCTGTACTTTGACTCTTGTCTACTATTAGGTGGATAGAGATAAGGTGAAAGGTACAGGAGAGGAACTGAATGCAACGTAGCACAAAAGAATTCAAAATAGACGGAAAAGGTGGAACAATGGCTGATTGAAGGCAGTGCTTTATGTTATGTTATGTTACACTGGTGTGTAATGCTTGCAAATACTCAATAGAGTGTCCAGGCACTCTGGCAATGGGAAACCGGCCAGGAAATCTAGATTGACTGTTTAAAGAGCCAGGTCTTTTGTATCCTCTTGAAGATGTCCAGATTATTTACTAAATGAAGGCTTAATGGAAGTTTGTTCCAGTTGAGTGGCCGCAAGTAGGAAAAGGATCTCCTGTCAATTCTAAGGTGGTTGATGCGGGCACTCTTGCACGGCACGTAGGGGAAGAGCACAAAGTGAGTACTGGAAGGTAATTGCTGATAACAAAGTCATGGTCCGCTCCTCCAATTTTGAATCAGGTGGACTGGACGTTTTATGCTAATGGGGTGAAATTTACTCCATCAGTCTAAAGCTTCCTCAGATGTCCCAATGGACCATTAAATGTAAGTCATGTGACCGTCTGTCTTGCTATAGTGGAAGGTCAGGTGGCTTCTTTTTTTTTTTTTTTACTGTCTGTCACCGCCAGGGATAACGTGACATAACCTGACAGTCGATGCATTCCACCTATTTTGGGTGGGGGATGGGCGGTGATATCATTTAGAGAAGTGGCCAGGTCTGCCAGAAAAAGATTGAAAAGATTTTGGGAGTTTGTTTTTGAAAAATATAAAACTTTGGAAAAGTTTGACAGTTGGCTATTATGTTTGATGGAACCGTCCATTAAACTTTTCCTACATTGACATTAAATGCCATGAAAACAGTTACTGCCAATGTGTAGAGATGTCCGCGGGGCAGCGAACAGCTCTAAATTTCGCAGGTGGAGTAAAGGCAGGGCAGCAGACAAAAAGTCCTCCTTCATCCTTTCTACCTTTACTTTGCCTGCTAAACCCTAAATCAGACCCTCTGTCTAGTGTGGTATAGTGGGTGAAAAAGTATTGTCAGGAATGCCACCCCAAATGATTGCCACTGGGTAGACTATTTGCAAGCAATTGTCCCATCATCTTATTGGTATTTGGTTGCCAAATACCCAAAGATGATAAGAATCAAACATTGGCAGAAGTAGGCTTGGAAAACTGCGCTAATCTCAAGTTTTCAGGCAAGCCTACTTCTGCCAATGTCGGATTTGAAAAGTTGTACATTTTCATCTATTTAAGGAGTACTTCAACAGGTTCAGATTTGCTACTGTTTTGGTAAACATTGAAGTTCCTGATTCTAAAAACTTGTGCCCAGAATCAATGCAGATCAGTCTACAACCTGCACATGTGAAGTCCAAGCCCTGCTCCAGCCCATACAAGGCTGCCGAAGAGATCAAAGTCACTGCAGAAGAGCAATTCAAAACATTCACCCAAACCTGCTGACGAGGTGGTCCACAGAGACATTGTGCCACACCCCAATAACTGAGCAACTAATCAGAGGAAGCCAGAAATAAGCACTGTTTCAGCAAGGTACGAGAAATAAAGAACTTACTCACCATCACAGACAATTGAAGCACCTGCGAAGCCTGTTTCGAAGGTAACTTCTGCTTGCAGGAGTAGTCTGAGACAGCTTGCATCACGATCGCCTGAATGGCATGTGCTAACACAATGGCAGCAGAAGAGAGCACGAAATACAATGCAGCCATGTTCCTGATGCCACCACCGCCTTCAACACTTTTAAGAAGCAGAACATTGGTGCCAAGTGGGCTGTGTGGATCAAAACATTTGATGACTTCATAGATGCGCTAGAATAAGAAGATGACAAGAAGATCATCAAATATTTGAAAAACCTTGCAGGTGATGGAGTGAAAGAACTGCTAAAGAAACTCTCACAGACTGATTTAAAATCGTACTAAAAGGTAAAAGAAGTGTTGAAAGCCAAGTTCTATCCAATGCCGAATGTCGATAAAGAAAGCTATATCTTCAGCAAAACATTAAGACAAGTTGGTGAAACAATGGACCAGTTTATTGAAAGGCTTGATGCACTCTGTAAACATTGGAAGTTCTGTGACTTTACTGATGAAGAAACCATGCACCTCAGAGTCATTGATGGTTGCCTTTCATATTAGTTTAGACGGCGCATGCTGAGAGAAGCAGGGAAGCATATTTACAATAAGATGTTGGAGTGCAGAACTGCGCTAAATTTGGTAGCGCTTCGCTCCGACATTTTCAAAACTTAGTGATGCTCTATATTCACAAGAATATGGTACACTCCTGTGTTTCCCCTAGCACTGGTGCTAAAAAAGCTGCCTAGGGCCAGCACAGGCACCCTGCCGCCATGTTGCAAGGGTGCCTGCACTGCAGGGATGATTGTTTATGTGCAGGAAGGAACCCCTTCCTGCACATAAACAATCAGTAATAGTGATTTTAAGCATGAGCGCAAAATCCGCTCCGATCGCGGATTTTGCGGATTTTCGGTGAATCCGCGGTCCGCGAACTCTCGCGAATTCACCGAAAATCCGCAATCCGCGATCGGAGCGGATTTTGCGGTCAAAAGTTCAAGCCTAATGCCTAATTTACGATGGCGCCGGCAAGCTGCCAGCGCCATCCTCAAATGGTTACTTAATTAGCTTCAACAGGAAGCTCTAACAGATAAGATACAGCAGGGGCTCGAGCGCCTGCTTTATTTTATCAGTTGGAGCTTCCTGTTGAAGCTAATTAAGTAACTTTTGCAGGATGGCGCTGGCAGCTTGCCGGCGCCATCGTAAATTATTTACATGGGGAAAAACGGTGGTGTCTTCTTGAATAAATATGAAGGGCAGGGTTCATTCTGGCACGACGGTCCTGGCACAAAAAATAAACCTCAACAGGAAACACTTGCAGATATCAATAACGCATGTGCCCTAGTTGAAGCTTAAATTCAGTGACTCATTCATCAGCCCAAAAATAATCGTGAACGTTGTGGAGGCTGGGCAGGTGTGTCGAGCACGAGTCTGTCTCTTAATCTGCTGCTCTGATCGGTCTCTGACCTTTTATAAACACAAGCGCCATGTGCGCTCGCATGGAAGCCCCGTCCGTTTGGCCCCGCCCGAGCTTCTGTCTCTTAATCTGCTGCTCTGATCGGTCTCTGACCTATTATACACACAAGCGGCATGCGCGCTCGCATGGAAGCCCTGTCCGTTTGGCCCCGCCCGAGCTTCTGTCTCTTAATCTGCTGCTCTGATCGGTCTCTGACCTATTATACACACAAGCGGCATGCGCGCTCGCATGGAAGCCCCGTCCGTTTGGCCCCGCCCACACACTCGAGGAAGCCCCGCCCCCAAATCCGCCGATCCGCATAATCCGCGGATTTTGCGGATCCACGATTCGTGAATCCGCAAATTCGTGAATCGTGGATCCGCAAAATCCGCCCATGCTTAAGTGATTTACACCTTCTATGTGTGCTGCAAAATGCAGTACACATTCTAATAGCAAAAAACTAGAAGAAATCAATAATTTCTCCTTGTATCACCATTCTAACAGCTGGTATTCCATGGCGTTAGTTTTTGGTGCTGCCTTCGCTTTGTAAATCTGGGGCCGCATCAAAAAGCAATGGGTGTTGTGGTGGAATGCCCACAGCAACACCAACTGCAAGACCCTTTGCCATCGAGGACTGCAACAGAAAGAGGCATATTTACAAGGTGGCATTAAGCCACTCAAAGTGCCACAGCGCCACATTGTTAATATGGAAAATAGCACTGCGCAACCCAGAGCATCAGAAAAGTGACGCTCTGTGGTGGTGAGGGCTTGTAAATATGCCCCACACAGACTAGAGAAAATGCTGATGGCTGCGAGAGCAGAAGAACGAGCAGATTGACAAGCTGCTGACGTGGAAGCAGGAAAGTCACACAATGAATCAGCATTAGCCATGAAAAGCAAGCACAAGCATAAATAAGAAACACTTAAGTCGATGTCTTCAAAGAAAACAAAGCTATGCTTCCGATATGGATTTTGATTTCCCCATGAAGGTAAATGTCCAGCCACAAGTCAAATCTGCAAAGGTTGTGGGAAAGAGAACTCATAACTGTGCTGAGCTAGAGAAAAATCAAGTGTGTCACGACGGCTAGAAAAGATAGTTGCCATAGCTTTCCAGAAGCATTCTCACAACGCCTCTAAAACCAAAAAGCAACATCAGCTACAACAATTAGAAACCAGGCAAAATCAATCATTGTCAAGCTTATCGTACAAAGGTTCTTCCACATCACTATCAAGTTTCAACGAAGAAGATGGGTGTGTGCTGATGATATCTACCAAAGGACGTCATGCCTATTTGGGGTTAGCAGCCTGTAAAGAAGAACACAGCTCAAAGAAAGCTCACCAAACATAGCAACAAACTTCATTTGAACACTATCCCATAATCACATTGAAAGAAAATGATCTCCTAGTAAATTTCATCATAGACTGTGGGGCAGTGATTAATGTTGTGCCAGTAGTAAGGTTTACCAGCCTATCCTCTGTGAATAAATTAATTGTTTTATTGTTTGATTAATAAAAATCATTACAATAATGGACATACAATGGAAAGAACATATATAAGTCGATACTAAAATATTTACACATAGTGGGGGAGAAGAGGAAAACATTAACTGAGTTTCTATATCCTTTCTTGCAATATTTCCTCAGGTTCTGTTAAAAAACAAAACTAAATACTAAATACAGCCCTTATTCCATTAATGACATCAAATATAAATAGCGAACAATAGGGGATTATGATATTCAATGATAAATAATTGTTTAAGACCTAATCAGCACCCGGTAAAAATGTCATATTTTCTCTAGGGTCATATTGCTTAAGTGTGGACTGCATCTAGACGAAGGGTCCTTTTAGTTAATTCCCAGTTAAAACAGTGATATTTCATTTAATTTCAGCATCATGCTAAGGAGAAGCGGAAAGCACAAGTCATTACTAAAAGCCTACTAACTGTTCCACTGATGGTGCAATTCTATTTGTAAATAAGTAAAACACTGCGAAGGGTGGTAGCAAACTTTTAAAATCACAGGGGACCAGAGCCATAAAAAAAGGGAGAGATGTACAAAATGCCCCGTTCGGCTGCTATTAGGGGTGCAATAAAATAAGCAAATTACTTCACAGCAAGATTAGAGCAGCCCAGTGTCGATTGACAGTTGTTGACCAACTAGCTCTCACAGTCAATAAGCCTTTTTGCTGCTCTTCTAACAAACTTATTAAGCTGGATATTGAGCATTGGATTGTCTGAGTTCATGGATGTAAGAATGGTTTTGTCAACAGGAGTGGACACCAAGGTTGTTCCATTCGCCACGTAACAGAATCTTTCGGTCATTGAAATGTGCAGGCAATCACATGCTCAATTGATTCCTTGCTACTCCCCACCCCCTGCATATTATAGTATCGTTTATGCGGTGCCAGCCTGTTAAATGATGCAGGAAGGGCCATTCTCCCATTCTGTGGGCCAGAAATATTTTTTTCCAAAACACTGCATAAGTACACAACAAGTGTGGCACCGCAACCCCTGGCTTAAACCCTGATATCAAATGTCAAAAAAAGATCCCCTTTTGGGTGCCACCTTATATCATAGAAACACTTTCTAACCACAACAACTCATTCACACAAGAGCAAAAAGGAAAAATTGATTAAAATAAGACAGTTTATTTAGTTGAGTTTGTTAAAAAAGCTTATCATTTCTTGTCATCAGACACAATTCAATCAGAGTTGTTTCCTTTCCAGTAAAGAATTGGCTTGGTAGTTTGGTCTGCCCTGTTCCCATGATGCACTGGGCCAGGGTCAGACTAATTTGCATATAGCCAGGTTCTGAGCTGGGATGGTGCAGTGAGCTAAAAAAACGGTGATGGATCAAGCCCTGATCTTTTGACTGGGTATGAGTGTTCTGTTTAACTCAGATGCTCTGTCCATCACCACCCCCTTTTCTGAATCGTTTTGGCCACTATAGGAGTGGCAGGGTATGCTCAGATGTGAGTCCCTTGCTCACTGTACCATCAGGATTCAAGCAAGCCGGGCCGAAGACGGCTGTAATGCCAGAAACCGGTCCCCGGAAGCTTGTTTCCTTTCCAGTAAAGAATTGGCTTGGTAGTTTGGTCTGCCCTGTTCCCATGATGCACTGGGCCAGGGTCAGACTAATTTGCATATAGCCAGGTTCTGAGCTGGGATGGTGCAGTGAGCTAAAAAAACGGTGATGGATCAAGCCCTGATCTTTTGACTGGGTATGAGTGTTCTGTTTAACTCAGATGCTCTGTCCATCACCACCCCCTTTTCTGAATCGTTTTGGCCACTATAGGAGTGGCAGGGTATGCTCAGATGTGAGTCCCTTGCTCACTGTACCATCAGGATTCAAGCAAGCCGGGCCGAAGACGGCTGTAATGCCAGAAACCGGTCCCCGGAAGCTTGTTTCCTTTCCAGTAAAGAATTGGCTTGGTAGTTTGGTCTGCCCTGTTCCCATGATGCACTGGGCCAGGGTCAGACTAATTTGCATATAGCCAGGTTCTGAGCTGGGATGGTGCAGTGAGCTAAAAAAAACGGTGATGGATCAAGCCCTGATCTTTTGACTGGGTATGAGTGTTCTGTTTAACTCAGATGCTCTGTCCATCACCACCCCCTTTTCTGAATCGTTTTGGCCACTATAGGAGTGGCAGGGTATGCTCAGATGTGAGTCCCTTGCTCACTGTACCATCAGGATTCAAGCAAGCCGGGCCGAAGACGGCTGTAATGCCAGAACCGGTTCCCGGAAGCTTGTTTCCTTCCAGTAAAGAATTGGCTTGGTAGTTTGGTCTGCCCAGTTCCCATGATGCACTGGGCCAGGGTTAGACTAATTTGCATATAGCCAGGTTCTGAGCTGGGATGGTGCAGTGAGCTAAAAAAAACGGTGATGGATCAAGCCCTGATCTTTTGACTGGGTATGAGTCTTCTGTTTAACTCAGATGCTCTGTCCATCACCACCCCCTTTTCTGAATCGTTTTGGCCACTATAGGAGTGGCAGGGTATGCTCAGATGTGAGTCCCTTGCTCACTGTACCATCAGGATTCAAGCAGGCCGGGCCGAAGACGGCTGTAATGCCAGAAACCGGTCCCCGGAAGCTTGTTTCCTTTCCAGTAAAGAATTGGCTTGGTAGTTTGGTCTGCCCTGTTCCCATGATGCACTGGGCCAGGGTCAGACTAATTTGCATATAGCCAGGTTCTGAGCTGGGATGGTGCAGTGAGCTAAAAAAAACGGTGATGGATCAAGCCCTGATCTTTTGACTGGGTATGAGTGTTCTGTTTAACTCAGATGCTCTGTCCATCACCACCCCCTTTTCTGAATCGTTTTGGCCACTATAGGAGTGGCAGGGTATGCTCAGATGTGAGTCCCTTGCTCACTGTACCATCAGGATTCAAGCAAGCCGGGCCGAAGATGGCTGTAATGCCAGAAACCGGTCCCCGGAAGCTTGTTTCCTTTCCAGTAAAGAATTGGCTTGGTAGTTTGGTCTGCCCTGTTCCCATGATGCACTGGGCCAGGGTCAGACTAATTTGCATATAGCCAGGTTCTGAGCTGGGATGGTGCAGTGAGCTAAAAAAACGGTGATGGATCAAGCCCTGATCTTTTGACTGGGTATGAGTGTTCTGTTTAACTCAGATGCTCTGTCCATCACCACCCCCTTTTGTGAATCGTTTTGGCCACTATAGGAGTGGCAGGGTATGCTCAGATGTGAGTCCCTTGCTCACTGTACCATCAGGATTCAAGCAAGCCGGGCCGAAGACGGCTGTAATGCCAGAAACCGGTCCCCGGAAGCTTGTTTCCTTTCCAGTAAAGAATTGGCTTGGTAGTTTGGTCTGCCCTGTTCCCATGATGCACTGGGCCAGGGTCAGACTAATTTGCATATAGCCAGATTCTGAGCTGGGATGGTGCAGTGAGCTAAAAAAACAGTGATGGATCAAGCCCTGATCTTTTGACTGGGTATGAGTGTTCTGTTTAACTCAGATGCTCTGTCCATCACCACCCCCTTTTCTGAATCGTTTTGGCCACTATAGGAGTGGCAGGGTATGCTCAGATGTGAGTCCCTTGCTCACTGTACCATTAGGATTCAAGCAAGCCGGGCCGAAGACGGCTGTAATGCCAGAAACCGGTCCCCGGAAGCTTGTTTCCTTTCCAGTAAAGAATTGGCTAGGTAGTTTGGTCTGCCCTGTTCCCATGATGCACTGGGCCAGGGTCAGACTAATTTGCATATAGCCAGGTTCTGAGCTGGGATGGTGCAGTGAGCTAAAAAAACGGTGATGGATCAAGCCCTGATCTTTTGACTGGGTATGAGTGTTCTGTTTAACTCAGATGCTCTGTCCATCACCACCCCCTTTTCTGAATCGTTTTGGCCACTATAGGAGTGGCAGGGTATGCTCAGATGTGAGTCCCTTGCTCACTGTACCATCAGGATTCAAGCAAGCCGGGCCGAAGACGGCTGTAATGCCAGAAACCGGTCCCCGGAAGCTTGTTTCCTTTCCAGTAAAGAATTGGCTTGGTAGTTTGGTCTGCCCTGTTCCCATGATGCACTGGGCCAGGGTCAGACTAATTTGCATATAGCCAGATTCTGAGCTGGGATGGTGCAGTGAGCTAAAAAAACGGTGATGGATCAAGCCCTGATCTTTTGACTGGGTATGAGTGTTCTGTTTAACTCAGATGCTCTGTCCATCACCACCCCCTTTTCTGAATCGTTTTGGCCACGATAGGAGTGGCAGGGTATGCTCAGATGTGAGTCCCTTGCTCACTGTACCATCAGGATTCAAGCAAGCCGGGCCGAAGACGGCTGTAATGCCAGAAACCGGTCCCCGGAAGCTTGTTTCCTTTCCAGTAAAGAATTGGCTTGGTAGTTTGGTCTGCCCTGTTCCCATGATGCACTGGGCCAGGGTCAGACTAATTTGCATATAGCCAGGTTCTGAGCTGGGATGGTGCAGTGAGCTAAAAAAACGGTGATGGATCAAGCCCTGATCTTTTGACTGGGTATGAGTGTTCTGTTTAACTCAGATGCTCTGTCCATCACCACCCCCTTTTCTGAATCGTTTTGGCCACTATAGGAGTGGCAGGGTATGCTCAGATGTGAGTCCCTTGCTCACTGTACCATCAGGATTCAAGCAAGCCGGGCCGAAGACGGCTGTAATGCCAGAACCGGTCTCCGGAAGCTTGTTTCCTTTCCAGTAAAGAATTGGCTTGGTAGTTTGGTCTGCCCTGTTCCCATGATGCACTGGGCCAGGGTCAGACTAATTTGCATATAGCCAGGTTCTGAGCTGGGATGGTGCAGTGAGCTAAAAAAACGGTGATGGATCAAGCCCTGATCTTTTGACTGGGTATGAGTGTTCTGTTTACCTCAGATGCTCTGTCCATCACCACCCCCTTTTCTGAATCGTTTTGGCCATTATAGGAGTGGCAGGGTATGCTCAGATGTGAGTCCCTTGCTCACTGTACCATCAGGATTCAAGCAAGCCGGGCCGAAGACGGCTGTAATGCCAGAACCGGTCTCCGGAAGCTTGTTTCCTTCCAGTAAAGAATTGGCTTGGTAGTTTGGTCTGCCCAGTTCCCATGATGCACTGGGCCAGGGTTAGACTAATTTGCATATAGCCAGGTTCTGAGCTGGGATGGTGCAGTGAGCTAAAAAAAACGATGATGGATCAAGCCCTGATCTTTTGACTGGGTATGAGTGCTCTGTTTAACTCCGATGCTCTGTCCATCACCACCCCCTTTTCTGAATCGTTTTGGCCACTATAGGAGTGGCAGGGTATGCTCAGATGTGAGTCCCTTGCTCACTGTACCATCAGGATTCAAGCAAGCCGGGCCGAAGACGGCTGTAATGCCAGAAACCGGTCCCCGGAAGCTTGTTTCCTTTCCAGTAAAGAATTGGCTTGGTAGTTTGGTCTGCCCTGTTCCCATGATGCACTGGGCCAGTGTCAGACTAATTTGCATATAGCCAGGTTCTGAGCTGGGATGGTGCAGTGAGCTAAAAAAACGGTGATGGATCAAGCCCTGATCTTTTGACTGGGTATGAGTGTTCTGTTTAACTCAGATGCTCTGTCCATCACCACCCCCTTTTGTGAATCGTTTTGGCCACTATAGGAGTGGCAGGGTATGCTCAGATGTGAGTCCCTTGCTCACTGTACCATCAGGATTCAAGCAAGCCGGGCCGAAGACGGCTGTAATGCCAGAAACCGGTCCCCGGAAGCTTGTTTCCTTTCCAGTAAAGAATTGGCTTGGTAGTTTGGTCTGCCCTGTTCCCATGATGCACTGGGCCAGGGTCAGACTAATTTGCATATAGCCAGATTCTGAGCTGGGATGGTGCAGTGAGCTAAAAAAACAGTGATGGATCAAGCCCTGATCTTTTGACTGGGTATGAGTGTTCTGTTTAACTCAGATGCTCTGTCCATCACCACCCCCTTTTCTGAATCGTTTTGGCCACTATAGGAGTGGCAGGGTATGCTCAGATGTGAGTCCCTTGCTCACTGTACCATCAGGATTCAAGCAAGCCGGGCCGAAGACGGCTGTAATGCCAGAAACCGGTCCCCGGAAGCTTGTTTCCTTTCCAGTAAAGAATTGGCTTGGTAGTTTGGTCTGCCCTGTTCCCATGATGCACTGGGCCATGGTCAGACTAATTTGCATATAGCCAGATTCTGAGCTGGGATGGTGCAGTGAGCTAAAAAAACGGTGATGGATCAAGCCCTGATCTTTTGACTGGGTATGTGTGTTCTGTTTAACTCAGATGCTCTGTCCATCACCACCCCCTTTTCTGAATCGTTTTGGCCACTATAGGAGTGGCAGGGTATGCTCAGATGTGAGTCCCTTGCTCACTGTACCATCAGGATTCAAGCAAGCCGGGCCGAAGACGGCTGTAATGCCAGAAACCGGTCCCCGGAAACTTGTTTCCTTTCCAGTAAAGAATTGGCTTGGTAGTTTGGTCTGCCCTGTTCCCATGATGCACTGGGCCAGGGTCAGACTAATTTGCATATAGCCAGGTTCTGAGCTGGGATGGTGCAGTGAGCTAAAAAAACAGTGATGGATCAAGCCCTGGTCTTTTGACTGGGTATGAGTGTTCTGTTTAACTCAGATGCTCTGTCCATCACCACCCCCTTTTCTGAATCGTTTTGGCCACTATAGGAGTGGCAGGGTATGCTCAGATGTGAGTCCCTTGCTCACTGTACCATCAGGATTCAAGCAAGCCGGGCCGAAGACGGCTGTAATGCCAGAAACCGGTCCCCGGAAGCTTGTTTCCTTTCCAGTAAAGAATTGGCTTGGTAGTTTGGTCTGCCCTGTTCCCATGATGCACTGGGCCAGGGTCAGACTAATTTGCATATAGCCAGGTTCTGAGCTGGGATGGTGCAGTGAGCTAAAAAAACGGTGATGGATCAAGCCCTGATCTTTTGACTGGGTATGAGTGTTCTGTTTAACTCAGATGCTCTGTCCATCACCACCCCCTTTTCTGAATCGTTTTGGCCACTATAGGAGTGGCAGGGTATGCTCAGATGTGAGTCCCTTGCTCACTGTACCATCAGGATTCAAGCAAGCCGGGCCGAAGACGGCTGTAATGCCAGAAACCGGTCCCCGGAAGCTTGTTTCCTTTCCAGTAAAGAATTGGCTTGGTAGTTTGGTCTGCCCTGTTCCCATGATGCACTGGGCCAGGGTCAGACTAATTTGCATATAGCCAGGTTCTGAGCTGGGATGGTGCAGTGAGCTAAAAAAACGGTGATGGATCAAGCCCTGATCTTTTGACTGGGTATGAGTGTTCTGTTTAACTCAGATGCTCTGTCCATCACCACCCCCTTTTCTGAATCGTTTTGGCCACTATAGGAGTGGCAGGGTATGCTCAGATGTGAGTCCCTTGCTCACTGTACCATCAGGATTCAAGCAAGCCGGGCCGAAGACGGCTGTAATGCCAGAACCGGTCCCCGGAAGCTTGTTTCCTTCCAGTAAAGAATTGGCTTGGTAGTTTGGTCTGCCCAGTTCCCATGATGCACTGGGCCAGGGTTAGACTAATTTGCATATAGCCAGGTTCTGAGCTGGGATGGTGCAGTGAGCTAAAAAAAACGGTGATGGATCAAGCCCTGATCTTTTGACTGGGTATGAGTGCTCTGTTTAACTCAGATGCTCTGTCC
Source organism: Lissotriton helveticus (assembly GCF_964261635.1). Taxonomy (NCBI): domain Eukaryota; kingdom Metazoa; phylum Chordata; class Amphibia; order Caudata; family Salamandridae; genus Lissotriton; species Lissotriton helveticus. Next base: position 708,767,179 of record NC_136059.1, on the reverse strand, counting down.
ATCACCACCCCCTTTTCTGAATCGTTTTGGCCACTATAGGAGTGGCAGGGTATGCTCAGATGTGAGTCTCTTGCTCACTGTACCATCAGGATTCAAGCAAGCCAGGCCGAAGACGGCTGTAATGCCAGAAACCGGTCCCCGGAAGCTTGTTTCCTTTCCAGTAAAGAATTGGCTTGGTAGTTTGGTCTGCCCTGTTCCCATGATGCACTGGGCCAGGGTCAGACTAATTTGCATATAGCCAGGTTCTGAGCTGGGATGGTGCAGTGAGCTAAAAAAACGGTGATGGATCAAGCCCTGATCTTTTGACTGGGTATGAGTGTTCTGTTTAACTCAGATGCTCTGTCCATCACCACCCCCTTTTGTGAATCGTTTTGGCCACTATAGGAGTGGCAGGGTATGCTCAGATGTGAGTCCCTTGCTCACTGTACCATCAGGATTCAAGCAAGCCGGGCCGAAGACGGCTGTAATGCCAGAAACCGGTCCCCGGAAGCTTGTTTCCTTTCCAGTAAAGAATTGGCTTGGTAGTTTGGTCTGCCCTGTTCCCATGATGCACTGGGCCAGGGTCAGACTAATTTGCATATAGCCAGATTCTGAGCTGGAATGGTGCAGTGAGCTAAAAAAACAGTGATGGATCAAGCCCTGATCTTTTGACTGGGTATGAGTGTTCTGTTTAACTCAGATGCTCTGTCCATCACCACCCCCTTTTCTGAATCGTTTTGGCCACTATAGGAGTGGCAGGGTATGCTCAGATGTGAGTCCCTTGCTCACTGTACCATCAGGATTCAAGCAAGCCAGGCCGAAGACGGCTGTAATGCCAGAAACCGGTCCCCGGAAGCTTGTTTCCTTTCCAGTAAAGAATTGGCTTGGTAGTTTGGTCTGCCCTGTTCCCATGATGCACTGGGCCAGGGTCAGACTAATTTGCATATAGCCAGGTTCTGAGCTGGGATGGTGCAGTGAGCTAAAAAACGGTGATGGATCAAGCCCTGATCTTTTGACTGGGTATGAGTGTTCTGTTTAACTCAGATGCTCTGTCCATCACCACCCCCTTTTCTGAATCGTTTTGGCCACTATAGGAGTGGCAGGGTATGCTCAGATGTGAGTCCCTTGCTCACTGTACCATCAGGATTCAAGCAAGCCGGGCCGAAGACGGCTGTAATGCCAGAAACAGGTCCCCGGAAGCTTGTTTCCTTTCCAGTAAAGAATTGGCTTGGTAGTTTGGTCTGCCCTGTTCCCATGATGCACTGGGCCAGGGTCAGACTAATTTGCATATAGCCAGGTTCTGAGCTGGGATGGTGCAGTGAGCTAAAAAAAACAGTGATGGATCAAGCCCTGATCTTTTGACTGGGTATGAGTGTTCTGTTTAACTCAGATGCTCTGTCCATCACCACCCCCTTTTCTGAATCGTTTTGGCCACTATAGGAGTGGCAGGGTATGCTCAGATGTGAGTCCCTTGCTCACTGTACCATCAGGATTCAAGCAAGCCGGGCCGAAGACGGCTGTAATGCCAGAAACCGGTCCCCGGAAGCTTGTTTCCTTTCCAGTAAAGAATTGGCTTGGTAGTTTGGTCTGCCCTGTTCCCATGATGCACTGGGCCAGGGTCAGACTAATTTGCATATAGCCAGGTTCTGAGCTGGGATGGTGCAGTGAGCTAAAAAACGGTGATGGATCAAGCCCTGATCTTTTGACTGGGTATGAGTGTTCTGTTTAACTCAGATGCTCTGTCCATCACCACCCCCTTTTCTGAATCGTTTTGGCCACTATAGGAGTGGCAGGGTATACTCAGATGTGAGTCCCTTGCTCACTGTACCATCAGGATTCAAGCAAGCCGGGCCGAAGACGGCTGTAATGCCAGAAACCGGTCCCCGGAAGCTTGTTTCCTTTCCAGTAAAGAATTGGCTTGGTAGTTTGGTCTGCCCTGTTCCCATGATGCACTGGGCCAGGGTCAGACTAATTTGCATATAGCCAGGTTCTGAGCTGGGATGGTGCAGTGAGCTAAAAAAACAGTGATGGATCAAGCCCTGATCTTTTGACTGGGTATGAGTGTTCTGTTTAACTCAGATGCTCTGTCCATCACCACCCCCTTTTCTGAATCGTTTTGGCCACTATAGGAGTGGCAGGGTATGCTCAGATGTGAGTCCCTTGCTCACTGTACCATCAGGATTCAAGCAAGCCGGGCCGAAGACGGCTGTAATGCCAGAAACCGGTCCCCGGAAGCTTGTTTCCTTTCCAGTAAAGAATTGGCTTGGTAGTTTGGTCTGCCCTGTTCCCATGATGCACTGGGCCAGGGTCAGACTAATTTGCATATAGCCAGGTTCTGAGCTGGGATGGTGCAGTGAGCTAAAAAAACGGTGATGGATCAAGCCCTGATCTTTTGACTGGGTATGAGTGTTCTGTTTAACTCAGATGCTCTGTCCATCACCACCCCCTTTTCTGAATCGTTTTGGCCACTATAGGAGTGGCAGGGTATGCTCAGATGTGAGTCCCTTGCTCACTGTACCATCAGGATTCAAGCAAGCCGGGCCGAAGACGGCTGTAATGCCAGAAACCGGTCCCCGGAAGCTTGTTTCCTTTCCAGTAAAGAATTGGCTTGGTAGTTTGGTCTGCCCTGTTCCCATGATGCACTGGGCCAGGGTCAGACTAATTTGCATATAGCCAGGTTCTGAGCTGGGATGGTGCAGTGAGCTAAAAAAACGGTGATGGATCAAGCCCTGATCTTTTGACTGGGTATGAGTGTTCTGTTTAACTCAGATGCTCTGTCCATCACCACCCCCTTTTCTGAATCGTTTTGGCCACTATAGGAGTGGCAGGGTATGCTCAGATGTGAGTCCCTTGCTCACTGTACCATCAGGATTCAAGCAAGCCGGGCCGAAGACGGCTGTAATGCCAGAACCGGTCCCCGGAAGCTTGTTTCCTTCCAGTAAAGAATTGGCTTGGTAGTTTGGTCTGCCCAGTTCCCATGATGCACTGGGCCAGGGTTAGACTAATTTGCATATAGCCAGGTTCTGAGCTGGGATGGTGCAGTGAGCTAAAAAAAACGGTGATGGATCAAGCCCTGATCTTTTGACTGGGTATGAGTGCTCTGTTTAACTCAGATGCTCTGTCCATCACCACCCCCTTTTCTGAATCGTTTTGGCCACTATAGGAGTGGCAGGGTATGCTCAGATGTGAGTCTCTTGCTCACTGTACCATCAGGATTCAAGCAAGCCAGGCCGAAGACGGCTGTAATGCCAGAAACCGGTCCCCGGAAGCTTGTTTCCTTTCCAGTAAAGAATTGGCTTGGTAGTTTGGTCTGCCCTGTTCCCATGATGCACTGGGCCAGGGTCAGACTAATTTGCATATAGCCAGGTTCTGAGCTGGGATGGTGCAGTGAGCTAAAAAAACGGTGATGGATCAAGCCCTGATCTTTTGACTGGGTATGAGTGTTCTGTTTAACTCAGATGCTCTGTCCATCACCACCCCCTTTTGTGAATCGTTTTGGCCACTATAGGAGTGGCAGGGTATGCTCAGATGTGAGTCCCTTGCTCACTGTACCATCAGGATTCAAGCAAGCCGGGCCGAAGACGGCTGTAATGCCAGAAACCGGTCCCCGGAAGCTTGTTTCCTTTCCAGTAAAGAATTGGCTTGGTAGTTTGGTCTGCCCTGTTCCCATGATGCACTGGGCCAGGGTCAGACTAATTTGCATATAGCCAGATTCTGAGCTGGAATGGTGCAGTGAGCTAAAAAAACAGTGATGGATCAAGCCCTGATCTTTTGACTGGGTATGAGTGTTCTGTTTAACTCAGATGCTCTGTCCATCACCACCCCCTTTTCTGAATCGTTTTGGCCACTATAGGAGTGGCAGGGTATGCTCAGATGTGAGTCCCTTGCTCACTGTACCATCAGGATTCAAGCAAGCCGGGCCGAAGACGGCTGTAATGCCAGAAACAGGTCCCCGGAAGCTTGTTTCCTTTCCAGTAAAGAATTGGCTTGGTAGTTTGGTCTGCCCTGTTCCCATGATGCACTGGGCCAGGGTCAGACTAATTTGCATATAGCCAGGTTCTGAGCTGGGATGGTGCAGTGAGCTAAAAAAAACAGTGATGGATCAAGCCCTGATCTTTTGACTGGGTATGAGTGTTCTGTTTAACTCAGATGCTCTGTCCATCACCACCCCCTTTTCTGAATCGTTTTGGCCACTATAGGAGTGGCAGGGTATGCTCAGATGTGAGTCCCTTGCTCACTGTACCATCAGGATTCAAGCAAGCCGGGCCGAAGACGGCTGTAATGCCAGAAACCGGTCCCCGGAAGCTTGTTTCCTTTCCAGTAAAGAATTGGCTTGGTAGTTTGGTCTGCCCTGTTCCCATGATGCACTGGGCCAGGGTCAGACTAATTTGCATATAGCCAGGTTCTGAGCTGGGATGGTGCAGTGAGCTAAAAAACGGTGATGGATCAAGCCCTGATCTTTTGACTGGGTATGAGTGTTCTGTTTAACTCAGATGCTCTGTCCATCACCACCCCCTTTTCTGAATCGTTTTGGCCACTATAGGAGTGGCAGGGTATGCTCAGATGTGAGTCCCTTGCTCACTGTACCATCAGGATTCAAGCAAGCCGGGCCGAAGACGGCTGTAATGCCAGAAACCGGTCCCCGGAAGCTTGTTTCCTTTCCAGTAAAGAATTGGCTTGGTAGTTTGGTCTGCCCTGTTCCCATGATGCACTTGGCCAGGGTCAGACTAATTTGCATATAGCCAGGTTCTGAGCTGGGATGGTGCAGTGAGCTAAAAAAACAGTGATGGATCAAGCCCTGATCTTTTGACTGGGTATGAGTGTTCTGTTTAACTCAGATGCTCTGTCCATCACCACCCCCTTTTCTGAATCGTTTTGGCCACTATAGGAGTGGCAGGGTATGCTCAGATGTGAGTCCCTTGCTCACTGTACCATCAGGATTCAAGCAAGCCAGGCCGAAGACGGCTGTAATGCCAGAAACCGGTCCCCGGAAGCTTGTTTCCTTTCCAGTAAAGAATTGGCTTGGTAGTTTGGTCTGCCCTGTTCCCATGATGCACTGGGCCAGGGTCAGACTAATTTGCATATAGCCAGGTTCTGAGCTGGGATGGTGCAGTGAGCTAAAAAAACGGTGATGGATCAAGCCCTGATCTTTTGACTGGGTATGAGTGTTCTGTTTAACTCAGATGCTCTGTCCATCACCACCCCCTTTTCTGAATCGTTTTGGCCACTATAGGAGTGGCAGGGTATGCTCAGATGTGAGTCCCTTGCTCACTGTACCATCAGGATTCAAGCAAGCCGGGCCGAAGACGGCTGTAATGCCAGAAACCGGTCCCCGGAAGCTTGTTTCCTTTCCAGTAAAGAATTGGCTTGGTAGTTTGGTCTGCCCTGTTCCCATGATGCACTGGGCCAGGGTCAGACTAATTTGCATATAGCCAGGTTCTGAGCTGGGATGGTGCAGTGAGCTAAAAAAAACAGTGATGGATCAAGCCCTGATCTTTTGACTGGGTATGAGTGTTCTGTTTAACTCAGATGCTCTGTCCATCACCACCCCCTTTTCTGAATCGTTTTGGCCACTATAGGAGTGGCAGGGTATGCTCAGATGTGAGTCCCTTGCTCACTGTACCATCAGGATTCAAGCAAGCCGGGCCGAAGACGGCTGTAATGCCAGAAACCGGTCCCCGGAAGCTTGTTTCCTTTCTAGTAAAGAATTGGCTTGGAAGTTTGGTCTGCCCTGTTCCCATGATGCACTGGGCCAGGGTCAGACTAATTTGCATATAGCCAGGTTCTGAGCTGGGATGGTGCAGTGAGCTAAAAAAACGGTGATGGATCAAGCCCTGATCTTTTGACTGGGTATGAGTGTTCTGTTTAACTCAGATGCTCTGTCCATCACCACCCCCTTTTCTGAATCGTTTTGGCCACTATAGGAGTGGCAGGGTATGCTCAGATGTGAGTCCCTTGCTCACTGTACCATCAGGATTCAAGCAAGCCGGGCCGAAGACGGCTGTAATGCCAGAAACCGGTCCCCGGAAGCTTGTTTCCTTTCCAGTAAAGAATTGGCTTGGTAGTTTGGTCTGCCCTGTTCCCATGATGCACTGGGCCAGGGTCAGACTAATTTGCATATAGCCAGGTTCTGAGCTGGGATGGTGCAGTGAGCTAAAAAAACTGTGATGGATCAAGCCCATATCTTTTGACTGGGTATGAGTGTTCTGTTTAACTCAGATGCTCTGTCCATCACCACCCCCTTTTCTGAATCGTTTTGGCCACTATAGGAGTGGCAGGGTATGCTCAGATGTGAGTCCCTTGCTCACTGTACCATCAGGATTGAAGCAAGCCGGGCCGAAGACGGCTGTAATGCCAGAAACCGGTCCCCGGAAGCTTGTTTCCTTTCCAGTAAAGAATTGGCTTGGTAGTTTGGTCTGCCCTGTTCCCATGATGCACTGGGCCAGGGTCAGACTAATTTGCATATAGCCAGGTTCTGAGCTGGGATGGTGCAGTGAGCTAAAAAACGGTGATGGATCAAGCCCTGATCTTTTGACTGGGTATGAGTGTTCTGTTTAACTCAGATGCTCTGTCCATCACCACCCCCTTTTCTGAATCGTTTTGGCCACTATAGGAGTGGCAGGGTATGCTCAGATGTGAGTCACTTGCTCACTGTACCATCAGGATTCAAGCAAGCCGGGCCGAAGACGGCTGTAATGCCAGAAACCGGTCCCCGGAAGCTTGTTTCCTTTCCAGTAAAGAATTGGCTTGGTAGTTTGGTCTGCCCTGTTCCCATGATGCACTTGGCCATGGTCAGACTAATTTGCATATAGCCAGGTTCTGAGCTGGGATGGTGCAGTGAGCTAAAAAAACAGTGATGGATCAAGCCCTGATCTTTTGACTGGGTATGAGTGTTCTGTTTAACTCAGATGCTCTGTCCATCACCACCCCCTTTTCTGAATCGTTTTGGCCACTATAGGTGTGGCAGGGTATGCTCAGATGTGAGTCCCTTGCTCACTGTACCATCAGGATTCAAGCAAGCCGGGCCGAAGACGGCTGTAATGCCAGAAACCGGTCCCCGGAAGCTTGTTTCCTTTCCAGTAAATAATTGGCTTGGTAGTTTGGTCTGCCCTGTTCCCATGATGCACTGGGCCAGGGTCAGACTAATTTGCATATAGCCAGGTTCTGAGCTGGGATGGTGCAGTGAGCTAAAAAAACGGTGATGGATCAAGCCCTGATCTTTTGACTGGGTATGAGTGTTCTGTTTAACTCAGATGCTCTGTCCATCACCACCCCCTTTTCTGAATCGTTTTGGCCACTATAGGAGTGGCAGGGTATGCTCAGATGTGAGTCCCTTGCTCACTGTACCATCAGGATTCAAGCAAGCCGGGCCGAAGACGGCTGTAATGCCAGAAACCGGTCCCCGGAAGCTTGTTTCCTTTCCAGTAAAGAATTGGCTTGGTAGTTTGGTCTGCCCTGTTCCCATGATGCACTGGGCCAGGGTCAGACTAATTTGCATATAGCCAGGTTCTGAGCTGGGATGGTGCAGTGAGCTAAAAAAACGGTGATGGATCAAGCCCTGATCTTTTGACTGGGTATGAGTGTTCTGTTTAACTCAGATGCTCTGTCCATCACCACCCCCTTTTCTGAATCGTTTTGGCCAATATAGGAGTGGCAGGGTATGCTCAGATGTGAGTCCCTTGCTCACTGTACCATCAGGATTCAAGCAAGCCGGGCCGAAGACGGCTGTAATGCTAGAACGGGTCCCCGGAAGCTTGTTTCCTTCCAGTAAAGAATTGGCTTGGTAGTTTGGTCTGCCCAGTTCCCATGATGCACTGGGCCAGGGTTAGACTAATTTGCATATAGCCAGGTTCTGAGCTGGGATGGTGCAGTGAGCTAAAAAAAACGGTGATGGATCAAGCCCTGATCTTTTGACTGGGTATGAGTGTTCTGTTTAACTCAGATGCTCTGTCCATACCCACCCCCTTTTCTGAATCGTTTTGGCCACTATAGGAGTGGCAGGGTATGCTCAGATGTGAGTCCCTTGCTCACTGTACCATCAGGATTCAAGCAAGCCGGGCCGAAGACGGCTGTAATGCCAGAAACCGGTCCCCGGAAGCTTGTTTCCTTTCCAGTAAAGAATTGGCTTGGTAGTTTGGTCTGCCCTGTTCCCATGATGCACTGGGCCAGGGTCAGACTAATTTGCATATAGCCAGGTTCTGAGCTGGGATGGTGCAGTGAGCTAAAAAACGGTGATGGATCAAGCCCTGATCTTTTGACTGGGTATGAGTGTTCTGTTTAACTCAGATGCTCTGTCCATCACCACCCCCTTTTCTGAATCGTTTTGGCCACTATAGGAGTGGCAGGGTATGCTCAGATGTGAGTCCCTTGCTCACTGTACCATCAGGATTCAAGCAAGCCGGGCCGAAGACGGCTGTAATGCCAGAAACAGGTCCCCGGAAGCTTGTTTCCTTTCCAGTAAAGAATTGGCTTGGTAGTTTGGTCTGCCCTGTTCCCATGATGCACTGGGCCAGGGTCAGACTAATTTGCATATAGCCAGGTTCTGAGCTGGGATGGTGCAGTGAGCTAAAAAAACCAGTGATGGATCAAGCCCTGATCTTTTGACTGGGTATGAGTGTTCTGTTTAACTCAGATGCTCTGTCCATCACCACCCCCTTTTCTGAATCGTTTTGGCCACTATAGGAGTGGCAGGGTATGCTCAGATGTGAGTCCCTTGCTCACTGTACCATCAGGATTCAAGCAAGCCGGGCCGAAGACGGCTGTAATGCCAGAAACCGGTCCCCGGAAGCTTGTTTCCTTTCCAGTAAAGAATTGGCTTGGTAGTTTGGTCTGCCCTGTTCCCATGATGCACTGGGCCAGGGTCAGACTAATTTGCATATAGCCAGGTTCTGAGCTGGGATGGTGCAGTGAGCTAAAAAACGGTGATGGATCAAGCCCTGATCTTTTGACTGGGTATGAGTGTTCTGTTTAACTCAGATGCTCTGTCCATCACCACCCCCTTTTCTGAATCGTTTTGGCCACTATAGGAGTGGCAGGGTATGCTCAGATGTGAGTCCCTTGCTCACTGTACCATCAGGATTCAAGCAAGCCGGGCCGAAGACGGCTGTAATGCCAGAAACCGGTCCCCGGAAGCTTGTTTCCTTTCCAGTAAAGAATTGGCTTGGTAGTTTGGTCTGCCCTGTTCCCATGATGCACTTGGCCAGGGTCAGACTAATTTGCATATAGCCAGGTTCTGAGCTGGGATGGTGCAGTGAGCTAAAAAAACAGTGATGGATCAAGCCCTGATCTTTTGACTGGGTATGAGTGTTCTGTTTAACTCAGATGCTCTGTCCATCACCACCCCCTTTTCTGAATCGTTTTGGCCACTATAGGAGTGGCAGGGTATGCTCAGATGTGAGTCCCTTGCTCACTGTACCATCAGGATTCAAGCAAGCCAGGCCGAAGACGGCTGTAATGCCAGAAACCGGTCCCCGGAAGCTTGTTTCCTTTCCAGTAAAGAATTGGCTTGGTAGTTTGGTCTGCCCTGTTACCATGATGCACTGGGCCAGGGTCAGACTAATTTGCATATAGCCAGGTTCTGAGCTGGGATGGTGCAGTGAGCTAAAAAAACGGTGATGGATCAAGCCCTGATCTTTTGACTGGGTATGAGTGTTCTGTTTAACTCAGATGCTCTGTCCATCACCACCCCCTTTTCTGAATCGTTTTGGCCACTATAGGAGTGGCAGGGTATGCTCAGATGTGAGTCCCTTGCTCACTGTACCATCAGGATTCAAGCAAGCCGGGCCGAAGACGGCTGTAATGCCAGAAACCGGTCCCCGGAAGCTTGTTTCCTTTCCAGTAAAGAATTGGCTTGGTAGTTTGGTCTGCCCTGTTCCCATGATGCACTGGGCCAGGGTCAGACTAATTTGCATATAGCCAGGTTCTGAGCTGGGATGGTGCAGTGAGCTAAAAAAAACAGTGATGGATCAAGCCCTGATCTTTTGACTGGGTATGAGTGTTCTGTTTAACTCAGATGCTCTGTCCATCACCACCCCCTTTTCTGAATCGTTTTGGCCACTATAGGAGTGGCAGGGTATGCTCAGATGTGAGTCCCTTGCTCACTGTACCATCAGGATTCAAGCAAGCCGGGCCGAAGACGGCTGTAATGCCAGAAACCGGTCCCCGGAAGCTTGTTTCCTTTCTAGTAAAGAATTGGCTTGGAAGTTTGGTCTGCCCTGTTCCCATGATGCACTGGGCCAGGGTCAGACTAATTTGCATATAGCCAGGTTCTGAGCTGGGATGGTGCAGTGAGCTAAAAAAACGGTGATGGATCAAGCCCTGATCTTTTGACTGGGTATGAGTGTTCTGTTTAACTCAGATGCTCTGTCCATCACCACCCCCTTTTCTGAATCGTTTTGGCCACTATAGGAGTGGCAGGGTATGCTCAGATGTGAGTCCCTTGCTCACTGTACCATCAGGATTCAAGCAAGCCGGGCCGAAGACGGCTGTAATGCCAGAAACCGGTCCCCGGAAGCTTGTTTCCTTTCCAGTAAAGAATTGGCTTGGTAGTTTGGTCTGCCCTGTTCCCATGATGCACTGGGCCAGGGTCAGACTAATTTGCATATAGCCAGGTTCTGAGCTGGGATGGTGCAGTGAGCTAAAAAAACTGTGATGGATCAAGCCCATATCTTTTGACTGGGTATGAGTGTTCTGTTTAACTCAGATGCTCTGTCCATCACCACCCCCTTTTCTGAATCGTTTTGGCCACTATAGGAGTGGCAGGGTATGCTCAGATGTGAGTCCCTTGCTCACTGTACCATCAGGATTGAAGCAAGCCGGGCCGAAGACGGCTGTAATGCCAGAAACCGGTCCCCGGAAGCTTGTTTCCTTTCCAGTAAAGAATTGGCTTGGTAGTTTGGTCTGCCCTGTTCCCATGATGCACTGGGCCAGGGTCAGACTAATTTGCATATAGCCAGGTTCTGAGCTGGGATGGTGCAGTGAGCTAAAAAACGGTGATGGATCAAGCCCTGATCTTTTGACTGGGTATGAGTGTTCTGTTTAACTCAGATGCTCTGTCCATCACCACCCCCTTTTCTGAATCGTTTTGGCCACTATAGGAGTGGCAGGGTATGCTCAGATGTGAGTCCCTTGCTCACTGTACCATCAGGATTCAAGCAAGCCGGGCCGAAGACGGCTGTAATGCCAGAAACCGGTCCCCGGAAGCTTGTTTCCTTTCCAGTAAAGAATTGGCTTGGTAGTTTGGTCTGCCCTGTTCCCATGATGCACTTGGCCATGGTCAGACTAATTTGCATATAGCCAGGTTCTGAGCTGGGATGGTGCAGTGAGCTAAAAAAACAGTGATGGATCAAGCCCTGATCTTTTGACTGGGTATGAGTGTTCTGTTTAACTCAGATGCTCTGTCCATCACCACCCCCTTTTCTGAATCGTTTTGGCCACTATAGGTGTGGCAGGGTATGCTCAGATGTGAGTCCCTTGCTCACTGTACCATCAGGATTCAAGCAAGCCGGGCCGAAGACGGCTGTAATGCCAGAAACCGGTCCCCGGAAGCTTGTTTCCTTTCCAGTAAATAATTGGCTTGGTAGTTTGGTCTGCCCTGTTCCCATGATGCACTGGGCCAGGGTCAGACTAATTTGCATATAGCCAGGTTCTGAGCTGGGATGGTGCAGTGAGCTAAAAAAACGGTGATGGATCAAGCCCTGATCTTTTGACTGGGTATGAGTGTTCTGTTTAACTCAGATGCTCTGTCCATCACCACCCCCTTTTCTGAATCGTTTTGGCCACTATAGGAGTGGCAGGGTATGCTCAGATGTGAGTCCCTTGCTCACTGTACCATCAGGATTCAAGCAAGCCGGGCCGAAGACGGCTGTAATGCCAGAAACCGGTCCCCGGAAGCTTGTTTCCTTTCCAGTAAAGAATTGGCTTGGTAGTTTGGTCTGCCCTGTTCCCATGATGCACTGGGCCAGGGTCAGACTAATTTGCATATAGCCAGGTTCTGAGCTGGGATGGTGCAGTGAGCTAAAAAAACGGTGATGGATCAAGCCCTGATCTTTTGACTGGGTATGAGTGTTCTGTTTAACTCAGATGCTCTGTCCATCACCACCCCCTTTTCTGAATCGTTTTGGCCAATATAGGAGTGGCAGGGTATGCTCAGATGTGAGTCCCTTGCTCACTGTACTTTCAGGATTCAAGCAAGCCGGGCCGAAGACGGCTGTAATGCTAGAACGGGTCCCCGGAAGCTTGTTTCCTTCCAGTAAAGAATTGGCTTGGTAGTTTGGTCTGCCCAGTTCCCATGATGCACTGGGCCAGGGTTAGACTAATTTGCATATAGCCAGGTTCTGAGCTGGGATGGTGCAGTGAGCTAAAAAAAACGGTGATGGATCAAGCCCTGATCTTTTGACTGGGTATGAGTGTTCTGTTTAACTCAGATGCTCTGTCCATCACCACCCCCTTTTCTGAATCGTTTTGGCCACTATAGGAGTGGCAGGGTATGCTCAGATGTGAGTCCCTTGCTCACTGTACCATCAGGATTCAAGCAAGCCGGGCCGAAGACGGCTGTAATGCCAGAAACCGGTCCCCGGAAGCTTGTTTCCTTTCCAGTAAAGAATTGGCTTGGTAGTTTGGTCTGCCCTGTTCCCATGATGCACTGGGCCAGGGTCAGACTAATTTGCATATAGCCAGGTTCTGAGCTGGGATGGTGCAGTGAGCTAAAAAACGGTGATGGATCAAGCCCTGATCTTTTGACTGGGTATGAGTGTTCTGTTTAACTCAGATGCTCTGTCCATCACCACCCCCTTTTCTGAATCGTTTTGGCCACTATAGGAGTGGCAGGGTATGCTCAGATGTGAGTCCCTTGCTCACTGTACCATCAGGATTCAAGCAAGCCGGGCCGAAGACGGCTGTAATGCCAGAAACAGGTCCCCGGAAGCTTGTTTCCTTTCCAGTAAAGAATTGGCTTGGTAGTTTGGTCTGCCCTGTTCCCATGATGCACTGGGCCAGGGTCAGACTAATTTGCATATAGCCAGGTTCTGAGCTGGGATGGTGCAGTGAGCTAAAAAAAACAGTGATGGATCAAGCCCTGATCTTTTGACTGGGTATGAGTGTTCTGTTTAACTCAGATGCTCTGTCCATCACCACCCCCTTTTCTGAATCGTTTTGGCCACTATAGGAGTGGCAGGGTATGCTCAGATGTGAGTCCCTTGCTCACTGTACCATCAGGATTCAAGCAAGCCGGGCCGAAGACGGCTGTAATGCCAGAAACCGGTCCCCGGAAGCTTGTTTCCTTTCCAGTAAAGAATTGGCTTGGTAGTTTGGTCTGCCCTGTTCCCATGATGCACTGGGCCAGGGTCAGACTAATTTGCATATAGCCAGGTTCTGAGCTGGGATGGTGCAGTGAGCTAAAAAACGGTGATGGATCAAGCCCTGATCTTTTGACTGGGTATGAGTGTTCTGTTTAACTCAGATGCTCTGTCCATCACCACCCCCTTTTCTGAATCGTTTTGGCCACTATAGGAGTGGCAGGGTATGCTCAGATGTGAGTCCCTTGCTCACTGTACCATCAGGATTCAAGCAAGCCGGGCCGAAGACGGCTGTAATGCCAGAAACCGGTCCCCGGAAGCTTGTTTCCTTTCCAGTAAAGAATTGGCTTGGTAGTTTGGTCTGCCCTGTTCCCATGATGCACTTGGCCAGGGTCAGACTAATTTGCATATAGCCAGGTTCTGAGCTGGGATGGTGCAGTGAGCTAAAAAAACAGTGATGGATCAAGCCCTGATCTTTTGACTGGGTATGAGTGTTCTGTTTAACTCAGATGCTCTGTCCATCACCACCCCCTTTTCTGAATCGTTTTGGCCACTATAGGAGTGGCAGGGTATGCTCAGATGTGAGTCCCTTGCTCACTGTACCATCAGGATTCAAGCAAGCCAGGCCGAAGACGGCTGTAATGCCAGAAACCGGTCCCCGGAAGCTTGTTTCCTTTCCAGTAAAGAATTGGCTTGGTAGTTTGGTCTGCCCTGTTCCCATGATGCACTGGGCCAGGGTCAGACTAATTTGCATATAGCCAGGTTCTGAGCTGGGATGGTGCAGTGAGCTAAAAAAACGGTGATGGATCAAGCCCTGATCTTTTGACTGGGTATGAGTGTTCTGTTTAACTCAGATGCTCTGTCCATCACCACCCCCTTTTCTGAATCGTTTTGGCCACTATAGGAGTGGCAGGGTATGCTCAGATGTGAGTCCCTTGCTCACTGTACCATCAGGATTCAAGCAAGCCGGGCCGAAGACGGCTGTAATGCCAGAAACCGGTCCCCGGAAGCTTGTTTCCTTTCCAGTAAAGAATTGGCTTGGTAGTTTGGTCTGCCCTGTTCCCATGATGCACTGGGCCAGGGTCAGACTAATTTGCATATAGCCAGGTTCTGAGCTGGGATGGTGCAGTGAGCTAAAAAAAACAGTGATGGATCAAGCCCTGATCTTTTGACTGGGTATGAGTGTTCTGTTTAACTCAGATGCTCTGTCCATCACCACCCCCTTTTCTGAATCGTTTTGGCCACTATAGGAGTGGCAGGGTATGCTCAGATGTGAGTCCCTTGCTCACTGTACCATCAGGATTCAAGCAAGCCGGGCCGAAGACGGCTGTAATGCCAGAAACCGGTCCCCGGAAGCTTGTTTCCTTTCTAGTAAAGAATTGGCTTGGAAGTTTGGTCTGCCCTGTTCCCATGATGCACTGGGCCAGGGTCAGACTAATTTGCATATAGCCAGGTTCTGAGCTGGGATGGTGCAGTGAGCTAAAAAAACGGTGATGGATCAAGCCCTGATCTTTTGACTGGGTATGAGTGTTCTGTTTAACTCAGATGCTCTGTCCATCACCACCCCCTTTTCTGAATCGTTTTGGCCACTATAGGAGTGGCAGGGTATGCTCAGATGTGAGTCCCTTGCTCACTGTACCATCAGGATTCAAGCAAGCCGGGCCGAAGACGGCTGTAATGCCAGAAACCGGTCCCCGGAAGCTTGTTTCCTTTCCAGTAAAGAATTGGCTTGGTAGTTTGGTCTGCCCTGTTCCCATGATGCACTGGGCCAGGGTCAGACTAATTTGCATATAGCCAGGTTCTGAGCTGGGATGGTGCAGTGAGCTAAAAAAACTGTGATGGATCAAGCCCATATCTTTTGACTGGGTATGAGTGTTCTGTTTAACTCAGATGCTCTGTCCATCACCACCCCCTTTTCTGAATCGTTTTGGCCACTATAGGAGTGGCAGGGTATGCTCAGATGTGAGTCCCTTGCTCACTGTACCATCAGGATTGAAGCAAGCCGGGCCGAAGACGGCTGTAATGCCAGAAACCGGTCCCCGGAAGCTTGTTTCCTTTCCAGTAAAGAATTGGCTTGGTAGTTTGGTCTGCCCTGTTCCCATGATGCACTGGGCCAGGGTCAGACTAATTTGCATATAGCCAGGTTCTGAGCTGGGATGGTGCAGTGAGCTAAAAAACGGTGATGGATCAAGCCCTGATCTTTTGACTGGGTATGAGTGTTCTGTTTAACTCAGATGCTCTGTCCATCACCACCCCCTTTTCTGAATCGTTTTGGCCACTATAGGAGTGGCAGGGTATGCTCAGATGTGAGTCCCTTGCTCACTGTACCATCAGGATTCAAGCAAGCCGGGCCGAAGACGGCTGTAATGCCAGAAACCGGTCCCCGGAAGCTTGTTTCCTTTCCAGTAAAGAATTGGCTTGGTAGTTTGGTCTGCCCTGTTCCCATGATGCACTTGGCCATGGTCAGACTAATTTGCATATAGCCAGGTTCTGAGCTGGGATGGTGCAGTTAGCTAAAAAAACAGTGATGGATCAAGCCCTGATCTTTTGACTGGGTATGAGTGTTCTGTTTAACTCAGATGCTCTGTCCATCACCACCCCCTTTTCTGAATCGTTTTGGCCACTATAGGTGTGGCAGGGTATGCTCAGATGTGAGTCCCTTGCTCACTGTACCATCAGGATTCAAGCAAGCTGGGCCGAAGACGGCTGTAATGCCAGAAACCGGTCCCCGGAAGCTTGTTTCCTTTCCAGTAAATAATTGGCTTGGTAGTTTGGTCTGCCCTGTTCCCATGATGCACTGGGCCAGGGTCAGACTAATTTGCATATAGCCAGGTTCTGAGCTGGGATGGTGCAGTGAGCTAAAAAAACGGTGATGGATCAAGCCCTGATCTTTTGACTGGGTATGAGTGTTCTGTTTAACTCAGATGCTCTGTCCATCACCACCCCCTTTTCTGAATCGTTTTGGCCACTATAGGAGTGGCAGGGTATGCTCAGATGTGAGTCCCTTGCTCACTGTACCATCAGGATTCAAGCAAGCCGGGCCGAAGACGGCTGTAATGCCAGAAACCGGTCCCCGGAAGCTTGTTTCCTTTCCAGTAAAGAATTGGCTTGGTAGTTTGGTCTGCCCTGTTCCCATGATGCACTGGGCCAGGATCAGACTAATTTGCATATAGCCAGGTTCTGAGCTGGGATGGTGCAGTGAGCTAAAAAAACGGTGATGGATCAAGCCCTGATCTTTTGACTGGGTATGAGTGTTCTGTTTAACTCAGATGCTCTGTCCATCACCACCCCCTTTTCTGAATCGTTTTGGCCAATATAGGAGTGGCAGGGTATGCTCAGATGTGAGTCCCTTGCTCACTGTACCATCAGGATTCAAGCAAGCCGGGCCGAAGACGGCTGTAATGCCAGAACGGGTCCCCGGAAGCTTGTTTCCTTCCAGTAAAGAATTGGCTTGGTAGTTTGGTCTGCCCAGTTCCCATGATGCACTGGGCCAGGGTTAGACTAATTTGCATATAGCCAGGTTCTGAGCTGGGATGGTGCAGTGAGCTAAAAAAAACGGTGATGGATCAAGCCCTGATCTTTTGACTGGGTATGAGTGCTCTGTTTAACTCAGATGCTCTGTCCATCACCACCCCCTTTTCTGAATCGTTTTGGACACTATAGGAGTGGCAGGGTATGCTCAGATGTGAGTCCCTTGCTCACTGTACCATCAGGATTCAAGCAAGCCGGGCCGAAGACGGCTGTAATGCCAGAAACCGGTCCCCGGAAGCTTGTTTCCTTTCCAGTAAAGAATTGCCTTGGTAGTTTGGTCTGCCCTGTTCCCATGATGCACTGGGCCAGGGTCAGACTAATTTGCATATAGCCAGGTTCTGAGCTGGGATGGTGCAGTGAGCTAAAAAAACGGTGATGGATCAAGCCCTGATCTTTTGACTGGGTATGAGTGTTCTGTTTAACTCAGATGCTCTGTCCATCACCACCCCCTTTTCTGAATCGTTTTGGCCACTATAGGAGTGGCAGGGTATGCTCAGATGTGAGTCCCTTGCTCACTGTACCATCAGGATTCAAGCAAGCCGGGCCGAAGATGGCTGTAATGCCAGAAACCGGTCCCCGGAAGCTTGTTTCCTTTCCAGTAAAGAATTGGCTTGGTAGTTTGGTCTGCCCTGTTCCCATGATGCACTGGGCCAGGGTCAGACTAATTTGCATATAGCCAGGTTCTGAGCTGGGATGGTGCAGTGAGCTAAAAAAACGGTGATGGATCAAGCCCTGATCTTTTGACTGGGTATGAGTGTTCTGTTTAACTCAGATGCTCTGTCCATCACCAACCCCTTTTGTGAATCGTTTTGGCCACTATAGGAGTGGGAGGGTATGCTCAGATGTGAGTCCCTTGCTCACTGTACCATCAGGATTCAAGCAAGCCGGGCCGAAGACGGCTGTAATGCCAGAAACCGGTCCCCGGAAGCTTGTTTCCTTTCTAGTAAAGAATTGGCTTGGAAGTTTGGTCTGCCCTGTTCCCATGATGCACTGGGCCAGGGTCAGACTAATTTGCATATAGCCAGGTTCTGAGCTGGGATGGTGCAGTGAGCTAAAAAACGGTGATGGATCAAGCCCTGATCTTTTGACTGGGTATGAGTGTTCTGTTTAACTCAGATGCTCTGTCCATCACCACCCCCTTTTCTGAATCGTATTGGCCACTATAGGAGTGGCAGGGTATGCTCAGATGTGAGTCCCTTGCTCACTGTACCATCAGGATTCAAGCAAGCCGGGCCGAAGACGGCTGTAATGCCAGAAACCGGTCCCCGGAAGCTTGTTTCCTTTCCAGTAAAGAATTGGCTTGGTAGTTTGGTCTGCCCTGTTCCCATGATGCACTGGGCCAGGGTCAGACTAATTTGCATATAGCCAGGTTCTGAGCTGGGATGGTGCAGTGAGCTAAAAAAAACTGTGCTGGATCAAGCCCATATCTTTTGACTGGGTATGAGTGTTCTGTTTAACTCAGATGCTCTGTCCATCACCACCCCCTTTTCTGAATCGTTTTGGCCACTATAGGAGTGGCAGGGTATGCTCAGATGTGAGTCCCTTGCTCACTGTACCATCAGGATTCAAGCAAGCCGGGCCGAAGACGGCTGTAATGCCAGAAACCGGTCCCCGGAAGCTTGTTTCCTTTCCAGTAAAGAATTGGCTTGGTAGTTTGGTCTGCCCTGTTCCCATGATGCACTGGGCCAGGGTCAGACTAATTTGCATATAGCCAGGTTCTGAGCTGGGATGGTGCAGTGAGCTAAAAAACGGTGATGGATCAAGCCCTGATCTTTTGACTGGGTATGAGTGTTCTGTTTAACTCAGATGCTCTGTCCATCACCACCCCCTTTTCTGAATCGTTTTGGCCAATATAGGAGTGGCAGGGTTTGCTCAGATGTGAGTCCCTTGCTCACTGTACCATCAGGATTCAAGCAAGACGGGCCGAAGACGGCTGTAATGCCAGAAACCGGTCCCCGGAAGCTTGTTTCCTTTCCAGTAAAGAATTGGCTTGGTAGTTTGGTCTGCCCTGTTCCCAAGATGCACTGGGCCAGGGTCAGACTAATTTGCATATAGCCAGGTTCTGAGCTGGGATGGTGCAGTGAGCTAAAAAAACGGTGATGGATCAAGCCCTGATCTTTTGACTGGGTATGAGTGTTCTGTTTAACTCAGATGCTCTGTCCATCACCACCCCCTTTTCTGAATCGTTTTGGCCACTATAGGAGTGGCAGGGTATGCTCAGATGTGAGTCCCTTGCTCACTGTACCATCAGGATTCAAGCAAGCCGGGCCGAAGACGGCTGTAATGCCAGAAACCGGTCCCCGGAAGCTTGTTTCCTTTCCAGTAAAGAATTGGCTTGGTAGTTTGGTCTGCCCTGTTCCCATGATGCACTGGGCCAGGGTCAGACTAATTTGCATATAGCCAGGTTCTGAGCTGGGATGGTGCAGTGAGCTAAAAAAAACAGTGATGGATCAAGCCCTGATCTTTTGACTGGGTATGAGTGTTCTGTTTAACTCAGATGCTCTGTCCATCACCACCCCCTTTTCTGAATCGTTTTGGCCACTATAGGAGTGGCAGGGTATGCTCAGATGTGAGTCCCTTGCTCACTGTACCATCAGGATTCAAGCAAGCCGGGCCGAAGATGGCTGTAATGCCAGAAACCGGTCCCCGGAAGCTTGTTTCCTTTCTAGTAAAGAATTGGCTTGGAAGTTTGGTCTGCCCTGTTCCCATGATGCACTGGGCCAGGGTCAGACTAATTTGCATATAGCCAGGTTCTGAGCTGGGATGGTGCAGTGAGCTAAAAAACGGTGATGGATCAAGCCCTGATCTTTTGACTGGGTATGAGTGTTCTGTTTAACTCAGATGCTCTGTCCATCACCACCCCCTTTTCTGAATCGTATTGGCCACTATAGGAGTGGCAGGGTATGCTCAGATGTGAGTCCCTTGCTCACTGTACCATCAGGATTCAAGCAAGCCGGGCCGAAGACGGCTGTAATGCCAGAAACCGGTCCCCGGAAGCTTGTTTCCTTTCCAGTAAAGAATTGGCTTGGTAGTTTGGTCTGCCCTGTTCCCATGATGCACTGGGCCAGGGTCAGACTAATTTGCATATAGCCAGGTTCTGAGCTGGGATGGTGCAGTGAGCTAAAAAAAACTGTGCTGGATCAAGCCCATATCTTTTGACTGGGTATGAGTGTTCTGTTTAACTCAGATGCTCTGTCCATCACCACCCCCTTTTCTGAATCGTTTTGGCCACTATAGGAGTGGCAGGGTATGCTCAGATGTGAGTCCCTTGCTCACTGTACCATCAGGATTCAAGCAAGCCGGGCCGAAGACGGCTGTAATGCCAGAAACCGGTCCCCGGAAGCTTGTTTCCTTTCCAGTAAAGAATTGGCTTGGTAGTTTGGTCTGCCCTTTTCCCATGATGCACTGGGCCAGGGTCAGACTAATTTGCATATAGCCAGGTTCTGAGCTGGGATGGTGCAGTGAGCTAAAAAACGGTGATGGATCAAGCCCTGATCTTTTGACTGGGTATGAGTGTTCTGTTTAACTCAGATGCTCTGTCCATCACCACCCCCTTTTCTGAATCGTTTTGGCCACTATAGGAGTGGCAGGGTTTGCTCAGATGTGAGTCCCTTGCTCACTGTACCATCAGGATTCAAGCAAGCCGGGCCGAAGACGGCTGTAATGTCAGACACAGGTCCCTGGAAGCTTGTTTCCTTTCCTGTAAAGAATTGGCTTGGTAGTTTGGTCTGCCCTGTTCCCATGATGCACTGGGCCAGGGTCAGACTAATTTGCATATAGCCAGGTTCTGAGCTGGGATGGTGCAGTGAGCTAAAAAAACAGTGATGGATCAAGCCCTGATCTTTTGACTGTGTATGAGTGTTCTGTTTAACTCAGATGCTCTGTCCATTAACACCCCCTTTTCTGAATCGTTTTGGCCACTATAGGAGTGGCAGGGTATGCTCAGATGTGAGTCCCTTGCTCACTGTACCATCAGGATTCAAGCAAGCCGGGCCGAAGACGGCTGTAATGCCAGAACCGGTCCCCGGAAGCTTGTTTCCTTCCAGTAAAGAATTGGCTTGGTAGTTTGGTCTGCCCTGTTCCCATGATGGACTGGGCCAGGGTCAGACTAATTTGCATATAGCCAGGTTCTGAGCTGGGATGGTGCAGTGAGCTAAACAAACGGTGATGGATCAAGCCCTGATCTTTTGACCTGGTATGAGTGTTCTGTTTAACTCAGATGCTCTGTCCATCACCACCCCCTTTTCTGAATCGTTTTGGCCACTATAGGAGTGGCAGGGTATGCTCAGATGTGAGTCCCTTGCTCACTGTACCATCAGGATTCAAGCAAGCCGGGCCGAAGACGGCTGTAATGCCAGAAACCGGTCCCCGGAAGCTTGTTTCCTTTCCAGTAAAGAATTGGCTTGGTAGTTTGGTCTGCCCTGTTCCCATGATGCACTGGGCCAGGGTCAGACTAATTTGCATATAGCCAGGTTCTGAGCTGGGATGGTGCAGTGAGCTAAAAAAAACGGTGATGGATCAAGCCCTGATCTTTTGACTGGGTATGAGTGTTCTGTTTAACTCAGATGCTCTGTCCATCACCACCCCCTTTTCTGAATCGTTTTGGCCACTATAGGAGTGGCAGGGTATGCTCAGATGTGAGTCCCTTGCTCACTGTACCATCAGGATTCAAGCAAGCCGGGCCGAAGACGGCTGTAATGCCAGAAACCGGTCCCCGGAAGCTTGTTTCCTTTCCAGTAAAGAATTGGCTTGGTAGTTTGGTCTGCCCTGTTCCCATGATGCACTGGGCCAGGGTCAGACTAATTTGCATATAGCCAGGTTCTGAGCTGGGATGGTGCTGTGAGCTAAAAAAACGGTGATGGATCAAGCCCTGATCTTTTGACTGGGTATGAGTGTTCTGTTTAACTCAGATGCTCTGTCCATCACCACCCCCTTTTCTGAATCGTTTTGGCCACTATAGGAGTGGCAGGGTATGCTCAGATGTGAGTCCCTTGCTCACTGTACCATCAGGATTCAAGCAAGCCGGGCCGAAGACGGCTGTAATGCCAGAAACCGGTCCCCAGAAGCTTGTTTCCTTTCCAGTAAAGAATTGGCTTGGTAGTTTGGTCTGCCCTGTTCCCATGATGCACTGGGCCAGGGTCAGACTAATTTGCATATAGCCAGGTTCTGAGCTGGGATGGTGCAGTGAGCTAAAAAAACAGATATGGATCAAGCCCTGATCTTTTGACTGGGTATGAGTGTTCTGTTTAACTCAGATGCTCTGTCCATCACCACCCCCTTTTCTGAATCGTTTTGGCCACTATAGGAGTGGCAGGGTATGCTCAGATGTGAGTCCCTTGCTCACTGTACCATCAGGATTCAAGCAAGCCGGGCAGAAGACGGCTGTAATGCCAGAAACCGGTCCCCGGAAGCTTGTTTCCTTTCCACTAAAGAATTGGCTTGGTAGTTTGGTCTGCCCTGTTCCCATGTTGCACTGGGCCAGGGTCAGACTAATTTGCATATAGCCAGGTTCTGAGCTGGGATGGTGCAGTGAGCTAAAAAAACAGTGATGGATCAAGCCCTGATCTTTTGACTGGGTATGAGTGTTCTGTTTAACTCAGATGCTCTGTCCATCACCACCCCCTTTTCTGAATCGTTTTGGCCACTACAGGAGTGGCAGGGTATGCTCAGATGTGAGTCTCTTGCTCACTGTACCATCAGGATTCAAGCAAGCCGGGCCGAAGACGGCTGTAATGCCAGAAACCGGTCCCCGGAAGCTTGTTTCCTTTCCAGTAAAGAATTGGCTTGGTAGTTTGGTCTGCCCTGTTCCCATGATGCACTGGGCCAGGGTCAGACTAATTTGCATATAGCCAGGTTCTGAGCTGGGATGGTGCAGTGAGCTAAAAAAAACAGTGATGGATCAAGCCCTGATCTTTTGACTGGGTATGAGTGCTCTGTTTAACTCAGATGCTCTGTCCATCACCACCCCCTTTTCTGAATCGTTTTGGACACTATAGGAGTGGCAGGGTATGCTCAGATGTGAGTCCCTTGCTCACTGTACCATCAGGATTCAAGCAAGCCGGGCCGAAGACGGCTGTAATGCCAGAAACCGGTCCCCGGAAGCTTGTTTCCTTTCCAGTAAAGAATTGGCTTGGTAGTTTGGTCTGCCCTGTTCCCATGATGCACTGGGCCAGGGTCAGACTAATTTGCATATAGCCAGGTTCTGAGCTGGGATGGTGCAGTGAGCTAAAAAAACGGTGATGGATCAAGCCCTGATCTTTTGACTGGGTATGAGTGTTCTGTTTAACTCAGATGCTCTGTCCATCACCACCCCCTTTTCTGAATCGTTTTGGCCAATATAGGAGTGGCAGGGTATGCTCAGATGTGAGTCCCTTGCTCACTGTACCATCAGGATTCAAGCAAGCCGGGCCGAAGACGGCTGTAATGCCAGAACGGGTCCCCGGAAGCTTGTTTCCTTCCAGTAAAGAATTGGCTTGGTAGTTTGGTCTGCCCAGTTCCCATGATGCACTGGGCCAGGGTTAGACTAATTTGCATATAGCCAGGTTCTGAGCTGGGATGGTGCAGTGAGCTAAAAAAAACGGTGATGGATCAAGCCCTGATCTTTTGACTGGGTATGAGTGCTCTGTTTAACTCAGATGCTCTGTCCATCACCACCCCCTTTTCTGAATCGTTTTGGACACTATAGGAGTGGCAGGGTATGCTCAGATGTGAGTCCCTTGCTCACTGTACCATCAGGATTCAAGCAAGCCGGGCCGAAGACGGCTGTAATGCCAGAAACCGGTCCCCGGAAGCTTGTTTCCTTTCCAGTAAAGAATTGCCTTGGTAGTTTGGTCTGCCCTGTTCCCATGATGCACTGGGACAGGGTCAGACTAATTTGCATATAGCCAGGTTCTGAGCTGGGATGGTGCAGTGAGCTAAAAAAACGGTGATGGATCAAGCCCTGATCTTTTGACTGGGTATGAGTGTTCTGTTTAACTCAGATGCTCTGTCCATCACCACCCCCTTTTCTGAATCGTTTTGGCCACTATAGGAGTGGCAGGGTATGCTCAGATGTGAGTCCCTTGCTCACTGTACCATCAGGATTCAAGCAAGCCGGGCCGAAGATGGCTGTAATGCCAGAAACCGGTCCCCGGAAGCTTGTTTCCTTTCCAGTAAAGAATTGGCTTGGTAGTTTGGTCTGCCCTGTTCCCATGATGCACTGGGCCAGGGTCAGACTAATTTGCATATAGCCAGGTTCTGAGCTGGGATGGTGCAGTGAGCTAAAAAAACGGTGATGGATCAAGCCCTGATCTTTTGACTGGGTATGAGTGTTCTGTTTAACTCAGATGCTCTGTCCATCACCAACCCCTTTTGTGAATCGTTTTGGCCACTATAGGAGTGGGAGGGTATGCTCAGATGTGAGTCCCTTGCTCACTGTACCATCAGGATTCAAGCAAGCCGGGCCGAAGACGGCTGTAATGCCAGAAACCGGTCCCCGGAAGCTTGTTTCCTTTCCAGTAAAGAATTGGCTTGGTAGTTTGGTCTGCCCTGTTCCCATGATGCACTGGGCCAGGGTCAGACTAATTTGCATATAGCCAGGTTCTGAGCTAGGATGGTGCAGTGAGCTAAAAAAAACAGTGATGGATCAAGCCCCGATCTTTTGACTGGGTATGAGTGTTCTGTTTAACTCAGATGCTCTGTCCATCACCACCCCCTTTTCTGAATCGTATTGGCCACTATAGGAGTGGCAGGGTATGCTCAGATGTGAGTCCCTTGCTCACTGTACCATCAGGATTCAAGCAAGCCGGGCCGAAGACGGCTGTAATGCCAGAAACCGGTCCCCGGAAGCTTGTTTCCTTTCCAGTAAAGAATTGGCTTGGTAGTTTGGTCTGCCCTGTTCCCATGATGCACTGGGCCAGGGTCAGACTAATTTGCATATAGCCAGGTTCTGAGCTGGGATGGTGCAGTGAGCTAAAAAAAACTGTGCTGGATCAAGCCCATATCTTTTGACTGGGTATGAGTGTTCTGTTTAACTCAGATGCTCTGTCCATCACCACCCCCTTTTCTGAATCGTTTTGGCCACTATAGGAGTGGCAGGGTATGCTCAGATGTGAGTCCCTTGCTCACTGTACCATCAGGATTCAAGCAAGCCGGGCCGAAGACGGCTGTAATGCCAGAAACCGGTCCCAGGAAGCTTGTTTCCTTTCCAGTAAAGAATTGGCTTGGTAGTTTGGTCTGCCCTGTTCCCATGATGCACTGGGCCAGGGTCAGACTAATTTGCATATAGCCAGGTTCTGAGCTGGGATGGTGCAGTGAGCTAAAAAACGGTGATGGATCAAGCCCTGATCTTTTGACTGGGTATGAGTGTTCTGTTTAACTCAGATGCTCTGTCCATCACCACCCCCTTTTCTGAATCGTTTTGGCCACTATAGGAGTGGCAGGGTATGCTCAGATGTGAGTCCCTTGCTCACTGTACCATCAGGATTCAAGCAAGCCGGGCCGAAGACGGCTGTAATGCCAGAAACCGGTCCCCGGAAGCTTGTTTCCTTTCCAGTAAAGAATTGGCTTGGTAGTTTGGTCTGCCCTGTTCCCATGATGCACTGGGCCAGGGTCAGACTAATTTGCATATAGCCAGGTTCTGAGCTGGGATGGTGCAGTGAGCTAAAAAAAACAGTGATGGATCAAGCCCTGATCTTTTGACTGGGTATGAGTGTTCTGTTTAACTCAGATGCTCTGTCCATCACCACCCCCTTTTCTGAATCGTTTTGGCCACTATAGGAGTGGCAGGGTATGCTCAGATGTGAGTCCCTTGCTCACTGTACCATCAGGATTCAAGCAAGCCGGGCCGAAGATGGCTGTAATGCCAGAAACCGGTCCCCGGAAGCTTGTTTCCTTTCTAGTAAAGAATTGGCTTGGAAGTTTGGTCTGCCCTGTTCCCATGATGCACTGGGCCAGGGTCAGACTAATTTGCATATAGCCAGGTTCTGAGCTGGGATGGTGCAGTGAGCTAAAAAACGGTGATGGATCAAGCCCTGATCTTTTGACTGGGTATGAGTGTTCTGTTTAACTCAGATGCTCTGTCCATCACCACCCCCTTTTCTGAATCGTATTGGCCACTATAGGAGTGGCAGGGTATGCTCAGATGTGAGTCCCTTGCTCACTGTACCATCAGGATTCAAGCAAGCCGGGCCGAAGACGGCTGTAATGCCAGAAACCGGTCCCCGGAAGCTTGTTTCCTTTCCAGTAAAGAATTGGCTTGGTAGTTTGGTCTGCCCTGTTCCCATGATGCACTGGGCCAGGGTCAGACTAATTTGCATATAGCCAGGTTCTGAGCTGGGATGGTGCAGTGAGCTAAAAAAAACTGTGCTGGATCAAGCCCATATCTTTTGACTGGGTATGAGTGTTCTGTTTAACTCAGATGCTCTGTCCATCACCACCCCCTTTTCTGAATCGTTTTGGCCACTATAGGAGTGGCAGGGTATGCTCAGATGTGAGTCCCTTGCTCACTGTACCATCAGGATTCAAGCAAGCCGGGCCGAAGACGGCTGTAATGCCAGAAACCGGTCCCCGGAAGCTTGTTTCCTTTCCAGTAAAGAATTGGCTTGGTAGTTTGGTCTGCCCTGTTCCCATGATGCACTGGGCCAGGGTCAGACTAATTTGCATATAGCCAGGTTCTGAGCTGGGATGGTGCAGTGAGCTAAAAAAAACGGTGATGGATCAAGCCCTGATCTTTTGACTGGGTATGAGTGTTCTGTTTAACTCAGATGCTCTGTCCATCACCACCCCCTTTTCTGAATCGTTTTGGCCACTATAGGAGTGGCAGGGTATGCTCAGATGTGAGTCCCTTGCTCACTGTACCATCAGGATTCAAGCAAGCCGGGCCGAAGACGGCTGTAATGCCAGAAACCGGTCCCCGGAAGCTTGTTTCCTTTCCAGTAAAGAATTGGCTTGGTAGTTTGGTCTGCCCTGTTCCCATGATGCACTGGGCCAGGGTCAGACTAATTTGCATATAGCCAGGTTCTGAGCTGGGATGGTGCTGTGAGCTAAAAAAACGGTGATGGATCAAGCCCTGATCTTTTGACTGGGTATGAGTGTTCTGTTTAACTCAGATGCTCTGTCCATCACCACCCCCTTTTCTGAATCGTTTTGGCCACTATAGGAGTGGCAGGGTATGCTCAGATGTGAGTCCCTTGCTCACTGTACCATCAGGATTCAAGCAAGCCGGGCCGAAGACGGCTGTAATGCCAGAAACCGGTCCCCAGAAGCTTGTTTCCTTTCCAGTAAAGAATTGGCTTGGTAGTTTGGTCTGCCCTGTTCCCATGATGCACTGGGCCAGGGTCAGACTAATTTGCATATAGCCAGGTTCTGAGCTGGGATGGTGCAGTGAGCTAAAAAAACAGATATGGATCAAGCCCTGATCTTTTGACTGGGTATGAGTGTTCTGTTTAACTCAGATGCTCTGTCCATCACCACCCCCTTTTCTGAATCGTTTTGGCCACTATAGGAGTGGCAGGGTATGCTCAGATGTGAGTCCCTTGCTCACTGTACCATCAGGATTCAAGCAAGCCGGGCAGAAGATGGCTGTAATGCCAGAAACCGGTCCCCGGAAGCTTGTTTCCTTTCCACTAAAGAATTGGCTTGGTAGTTTGGTCTGCCCTGTTCCCATGTTGCACTGGGCCAGGGTCAGACTAATTTGCATATAGCCAGGTTCTGAGCTGGGATGGTGCAGTGAGCTAAAAAAACAGTGATGGATCAAGCCCTGATCTTTTGACTGGGTATGAGTGTTCTGTTTAACTCAGATGCTCTGTCCATCACCACCCCCTTTTCTGAATCGTTTTGGCCACTACAGGAGTGGCAGGGTATGCTCAGATGTGAGTCTCTTGCTCACTGTACCATCAGGATTCAAGCAAGCCGGGCCGAAGACGGCTGTAATGCCAGAAACCGGTCCCCGGAAGCTTGTTTCCTTTCCAGTAAAGAATTGGCTTGGTAGTTTGGTCTGCCCTGTTCCCATGATGCACTGGGCCAGGGTCAGACTAATTTGCATATAGCCAGGTTCTGAGCTGGGATGGTGCAGTGAGCTAAAAAAACGGTGATGGATCAAGCCCTGATCTTTTGACTGGGTATGAGTTTTCTGTTTAACTCAGATGCTCTGTCCATCACCACCCCCTTTTCTGAATCGTTTTGGCCACTATAGGAGTGGCAGGGTATGCTCAGATGTGAGTCCCTTGCTCACTGTACCATCAGGATTCAAGCAAGCCGGGCCGAAGACGGCTGTAATGCCAGAAACCGGTCCCCGGAAGCTTGTTTCCTTTCCAGTAAAGAATTGGCTTGGTAGTTTGGTCTGCCCTGTTCCCATGATGCACTGGGCCAGGGTCAGACTAATTTGCATATAGCCAGGTTCTGAGCTGGGATGGTGCAGTGAGCTAAAAAAACGGTGATGGATCAAGCCCTGATCTTTTGACTGGGTATGAGTGTTCTGTTTAACTCAGATGCTCTGTCCATTACCACCCCCTTTTCTGAATCGTTTTGGCCACTATAGGAGTGGCAGGGTATGCTCAGATGTGAGTCCCTTGCTCACTGTACCATCAGGATTCAAGCAAGCCGGGCCGAAGACGGCTGTAATGCCAGAACCGGTCCCCGGAAGCTTGTTTCCTTCCAGTAAAGAATTGGCTTGGTAGTTTGGTCTGCCCAGTTCCCATGATGCACTGGGCCAGGGTCAGACTAATTTGCATATAGCCAGGTTCTGAGCTGGGATGGTGCAGTGAGCTAAAAAAACGGTGATGGATCAAGCCCTGATCTTTTGACTGGGTATGAGTGTTCTGTTAAACTCAGATGCTCTGTCCATCACCACCCCCTTTTCTGAATCGTTTTGGCCACTATAGGAGTGGCAGGGTATGCTCAGTTGTGAGTCCCTTGCTCACTGTACCATCAGGATTCAAGCAAGCCGGGGCGAAGACTGATGTAATACCAGAAACCGGTCCCCGGAAGCTTGTTTCCTTTCCAGTAAAGAATTGGCTTGGTAGTTTGGTCTGCCCTGTTCCCATGATGCACTGGGCCAGGGTCAGACTAATTTGCATGTAGCCAGGTTCTGAGCTGGGATGGTGCAGTGAGCTAAAAAAACGGTGATGGATCAAGCCCTGATCTTTTGACTGGGTATGAGTGTTCTGTTTATCTCAGATGCTCTGTCCATCACCACCCCCTTTTCTGAATCGTTTTGGCCACTATAGGAGTGGCAGGGTATGCTCAGATGTGAGTCCCTTGCTCACTGTACCATCAGGATTCAAGCAAGCCGGGCCGAAGACGGCTGTAATGCCAGAAACCGGTCCCCGGAAGCTTGTTTCCTTTCCAGTAAAGAATTGGCTTGGTAGTTTGGTCTGCCCTGTTCCCATGATGCACTGGGCCAGGGTCAGACTAATTTGCATATAGCCAGGTTCTGAGCTGGGATGGTGCAGTGAGCTAAAAAAACGGTGATGGATCAAGCCCTGATCTTTTGACTGGGTATGAGTTGTCTGTTTAACTCAGATGCTCTGTCCATTACCACCCCCTTTTCTGAATCGTTTTGGCCACTATAGGAGTGGCAGGGTATGCTCAGATGTGAGTCCCTTGCGCACTGTACCATCAGGATTCAAGCAAGCCGGGCCGAAGACGGCTGTAATGCCAGAACCGGTCCCCGGAAGCTTGTTACCTTCCAGTAAAGAATTGGCTTGGTAGTTTGGTCTGCCCAGTTCCCATGATGCACTGGGCCAGGGTCAGACTAATTTGCATATAGCCAGGTTCTGAGCTGGGATGGTGCAGTGAGCTAAAAAAAACGGTGATGGATCAAGCCCTGATCTTTTGACTGGGTATGAGTGTTCTGTTTAACTCAGATGCTCTGTCCATCACCACCCCCTTTTCTGAATCGTTTTGGCCACTATAGGAGTGGCAGGGTATGCTCAGATGTGAGTCCCTTGCTCACTGTACCATCATGATTCAAGCAAGCCGGGCCGAAGACGGCTGTAATGCCAGAAACCGGTCCCCGGAAGCTTGTTTCCTTTCCAGTAAAGAATTGGCTTGATAGTTTGGTCTGCCCTGTTCCCATGATGCACTGGGCCAGGGTCAGACTAATTTGCATATAGCCAGGTTCTGAGCTGGGATGGTGCAGTGAGCTAAAAAAACGGTGATGATCAAGCCCTGATCTTTTGACTGGGTATGAGTGTTCTGTTTAACTCAGATGCTCTGTCCATCACCACCCCCTTTTCTGAATCGTTTTGGCCACTATAGGAGTGGCAGGGTATGCTCAGATGTGAGTCTCTTGCTCACTGTACCATCAGGATTCAAGCAAGCCGGGCCGAAGACGGCTGTAATGCCAGAACCGGTCCCCGGAAGCTTGTTTCCTTCCAGTAAAGAATTGGCTTGGTAGTTTGGTCTGCCCAGTTCCCATGATGCACTGGGCCAGGGTCAGACTAATTTGCATATAGCCAGGTTCTGAGCTGGGATGGTGCAGTGAGCTAAAAAAAACGGTGATGGATCAAGCCCTGATCTTTTGACTGGGTATGAGTTGTCTGTTTAACTCAGATGCTCTGTCCATTACCACCCCCTTTTCTGAATCGTTTTGGCCACTATAGGAGTGGCAGGGTATGCTCAGATGTGAGTCCCTTGCTCACTGTACCATCAGGATTCAAGCAAGCCGGGCCGAAGACGGCTGTAATGCCAGAACCGGTCCCCGGAAGCTTGTTTCCTTCCAGTAAAGAATTGGCTTGGTAGTTTGGTCTGCCCAGTTCCCATGATGCACTGGGCCAGGGTCAGACTAATTTGCATATAGCCAGGTTCTGAGCTGGGATGGTGCAGTGAGCTAAAAAAAACGGTGATGGATCAAGCCCTGATCTTTTGACTGGGTATGAGTGTTCTGTTTAACTCAGATGCTCTGTCCATCACCGCCCCCTTTTCTGAATCGTTTTGGCCACTATAGGAGTGGCAGGGTATGCTCAGATGTGAGTCCCTTGCTCACTGTACCATCAGGATTCAAGCAAGCCGGGCCGAAGACGGCTGTAATGCCAGAAACCGGTCCCCGGAAGCTTGTTTCCTTTCCAGTAAAGAATTGGCTTGGTAGTTTGGTCTGCCCTGTTCCCATGATGCACTGGGCCAGGGTCAGACTAATTTGCATATAGCCAGGTTCTGAGCTGGGATGGTGCAGTGAGCTAAAAAAACGGTGATGGATCAAGCCCTGATCTTTTGACTGGGCATGAGTGTTTTGTTTAACTCAGATGCTCTGTCCATCACCACCCCCTTTTCTGAATCGTTTTGGCCACTATAGGAGTGGCAGGGTATGCTCAGATGTGAGTCTCTTGCTCACTGTACCATCAGGATTCAAGCAAGCCGGGCCGAAGACGGCTGTAATGCCAGAAACCGGTCCCCGGAAGCTTGTTTCCTTTCCAGTAAAGAATTGGCTTGGTAGTTTGGTCTGCCCTGTTCCCATGATGCACTGGGCCAGGGTCAGACTAATTTGCATATAGCCAGGTTCTGAGCTGGGATGGTGCAGTGAGCTAAAAAAACGGTGATGGATCAAGCCCTGATCTTTTGACTGGGTATGAGTGTTCTGTTTAACTCAGATGCTCTGTCCATCACCACCCCCTTTTCTGAATCGTTTTGGCCACTATAGGAGTGGCAGGGTATGCTCAGATGTGAGTCCCTTGCTCACTGTACCATCAGGATTCAAGCAAGCCGGGCCGAAGACGGCTGTAATGCCAGAAACCGGTCCCCGGAAGCTTGTTTCCTTTCCAGTAAAGAATTGGCTTGGTAGTTTGGTCTGCCCTGTTCCCATGATGCACTGGGCCAGGGTCAGACTAATTTGCATATAGCCAGGTTCTGAGCTGGGATGGTGCAGTGAGCTAAAAAAACGGTGATGGATCAAGCCCTGATCTTTTGACTGGGTATGAGTGTTCTGTTTAACTCAGATGCTCTGACCATTACCACCCCCTTTTCTGAATCGTTTTGGCCACTATAGGAGTGGCAGGGTATGCTCAGATGTGAGTCCCTTGCTCACTGTACCATCAGGATTCAAGCAAGCCGGGCCGAAGACGGCTGTAATGCCAGAACCGGTCCCCGGAAGCTTGTTTCCTTCCAGTAAAGAATTGGCTTGGTAGTTTGGTCTGCCCAGTTCCCATGATGCACTGGGCCAGGGTCAGACTAATTTGCATATAGCCAGGTTCTGAGCTGGGATGGTGCAGTGAGCTAAAAAAACGGTGATGGATCAAGCCCTGATCTTTTGACTGGGTATGAGTGTTCTGTTTAACTCAGATGCTATGTCCATCACCACCCCCTTTTCTGAATCGTTTTGGCCACTATAGGAGTGGCAGGGTATGCTCAGTTGTGAGTCCCTTGCTCACTGTACCATCAGGATTCAAGCAAGCCGGGGCGAAGACTGCTGTAATACCAGAAACCGGTCCCCGGAAGCTTGTTTCCTTTCCAGTAAAGAATTGGCTTGGTAGTTTGGTCTGCCCTGTTCCCATGATGCACTGGGCCAGGGTCAGACTAATTTGCATATAGCCAGGTTCTGAGCTGGGATGGTGCAGTGAGCTAAAAAAACGGTGATGGATCAAGCCCTGATCTTTTGACTGGGTATGAGTGTTCTGTTTAACTCAGATGCTCTGTCCATCACCACCCCCTTTTCTGAATCGTTTTGGCCACTATAGGAGTGGCAGGGTATGCTCAGATGTGAGTCCCTTGCTCACTGTACCATCAGGATTCAAGCAAGCCGGGCCGAAGACGGCTGTAATGCCAGAAACCGGTCCCCGGAAGCTTGTTTCCTTTCCAGTAAAGAATTGGCTTGGTAGTTTGGTCTGCCCTGTTCCCATGATGCACTGGGCCAGGGTCAGACTAATTTGCATATAGCCAGGTTCTGAGGTGGGATAGTGCAGTGAGCTAAAAAAACGGTGATGGATCAAGCCCTGATCTTTTGACTGGGTATGAGTTGTCTGTTTAACTCAGATGCTCTGTCCATTACCACCCCCTTTTCTGAATCGTTTTGGCCACTATAGGAGTGGCAGGGTATGCTCAGATGTGAGTCCCTTGCTCACTGTACCATCAGGATTCAAGCAAGCCGGGCCGAAGACGGCTGTAATGCCAGAACCGGTCCCCGGAAGCTTGTTTCCTTCCAGTAAAGAATTGGCTTGGTAGTTTGGTCTGCCCAGTTCCCACGATGCACTGGGCCAGGGTCAGACTAATTTGCATATAGCCAGGTTCTGAGCTGGGATGGTGCAGTGAGCTAAAAAAAACGGTGATGTATCAAGCCCTGATCTTTTGACTGGGTATGAGTGTTCTGTTTAACTCAGATGCTCTGTCCATCACCACCCCCTTTTCTGAATCGTTTTGGCCACTATAGGAGTGGCAGGGTATGCTCAGATGTGAGTCCCTTGCTCACTGTACCATCAGGATTCAAGCAAGCCGGGCCGAAGATGGCTGTAATGCCAGAAACCGGTCCCCGGAAGCTTGTTTCCTTTCCAGTAAAGAATTGGCTTGGTAGTTTGGTCTGCCCTGTTCCCATGATGCACTGGGCCAGGGTCAGACTAATTTGCATATAGCCAGGTTCTGAGCTGGGATGGTGCAGTTAGCTAAAAAAACGGTGAAGGATCAAGCCCTGATCTTTTGACTGGGTATGAGTTTTCTGTTTAACTCAGATGCTCTGTCCATCACCACCCCTTTTTCTGAATCGTTTTGGCCACTATAGGAGTGGCAGGGTATGCTCAGATGTGAGTCCCTTGCTCACTGTACCATCAGGATTCAAGCAAGCCGGGCCGAAGACGGCTGTAATGCCAGAAACCGGTCCCCGGAAGCTTGTTTCCTTTCCAGTAAAGAATTGGCTTGGTAGTTTGGTCTGCCCTGTTCCCATGATGCACTGGGCCAGGGTCAGACTAATTTGCATATAGCCAGGTTCTGAGCTGGGATGGTGCAGTGAGCTAAAAAAACGGTGATGGATCAAGCCCTGATCTTTTGACTGGGTATGAGTGTTCTGTTTAACTCAGATGCTCTGTCCATCACCACCCCCTTTTCTGAATCGTTTTGGCCACTATAGGAGTGGCAGGGTATGCTCAGATGTGAGTCTCTTGCTCACTGTACCATCAGGATTCAAGCAAGCCGGGCCGAAGACGGCTGTAATGCCAGAAACCGGTCCCCGGAAGCTTGTTTCCTTTCCAGTAAAGAATTGGCTCGGTAGTTTGGTCTGCCCTGTTCCCATGATGCACTGGGCCAGGGTCAGACTAATTTGCATATAGCCAGGTTCTGAGCTGGGATGGTGCAGTGAGCTAAAAAAACGGTGATGGATCAAGCCCTGATCTTTTGACTGGGTATGAGTGTTCTGTTTAACTCAGATGCTCTATCCATCACCACCCCCTTTTCTGAATCGTTTTGGCCACTATAGGAGTGGCAGGGTATGCTCAGATGTGAGTCCCTTGCTCACTGTACCATCAGGATTCAAGCAAGCCGGGCCGAAGACGGCTGTAATGCCAGAAACCGGTCCCCGGAAGCTTGTTTCCTTTCCAGTAAAGAATTGGCTTGGTAGTTTGGTCTGCCCTGTTCCCATGATGCACTGGGCCAGGGTCAGACTAATTTGCATATAGCCAGGTTCTGAGCTGGGATGGTGCAGTGAGCTAAAAAACAGTGATGGATCAAGCCCTGATCTTTTGACTGGGTAGGAGTGTTCTGCTTAATTCAGATACTCTGTCCATCACCACCCCCTTTTGAATCGTTTTGGCCATCACAAGTGTGGAAGGGTATGCTCAGACATGAGTCCCTTGCTCACTGCACCATCAGGATTCAAGCAAGCCGGGCCGAAGACGGCTGTAATGCCAGAAACCGGTCCCCGGAAGCTTGTTTCCTTTCCAGTAAAGAATTGGCTTGGTAGTTTGGTCTGCCCTGTTCCCATGATGCACTGGGCCAGGGTCAGACTAATTTGCATGTAGCCAGGTTCTGAGCTGGGATGGTGCAGTGAGCTAAAAAAACGGTGATGGATCAAGCCCTGATCTTTTGACTGGGTATGAGTGTTCTGTTTAACTCAGATGCTCTGTCCATCACCACCCCCTTTTCTGAATCGTTTTGGCCACTATAGGAGTGGCAGGGTATGCTCAGATGTGAGTCCCTTGCTCACTGTACCATCAGGATTCAAGCAAGCCGGGCCGAAGACGGCTGTAATGCCAGAAACCGGTCCCCGGAAGCTTGTTTCCTTTCCAGTAAAGAATTGGCTTGGTAGTTTGGTCTGCCCTGTTCCCATGATGCACTGGGCCAGGGTCAGACTAATTTGCATATAGCCAGGTTCTGAGCTGGGATGGTGCAGTGAGCTAAAAAAACGGTGATGGATCAAGCCCTGATCTTTTGACTGGGTATGAGTGTTCTGTTTAACTCAGATGCTCTGTCCATTACCACCCCCTTTTCTGAATCGTTTTGGCCACTATAGGAGTGGCAGGGTATGCTCAGATGTGAGTCCCTTGCTCACTGTACCATCAGGATTCAAGCAAGCCGGGCCGAAGACGGCTGTAATGCCAGAACCGGTCCCCGGAAGCTTGTTTCCTTCCAGTAAAGAATTGGCTTGGTAGTTTGGTCTGCCCAGTTCCCATGATGCACTGGGCCAGGGTCAGACTAATTTGCATATAGCCAGGTTCTGAGCTGGGATGGTGCAGTGAGCTAAAAAAACGGTGATGGATCAAGCCCTGATCTTTTGACTGGGTATGAGTGTTCTGTTTAACTCAGATGCTATGTCCATCACCACCCCCTTTTCTGAATCGTTTTGGCCACTATAGGAGTGGCAGGGTATGCTCAGTTGTGAGTCCCTTGCTCACTGTACCATCAGGATTCAAGCAAGCCGGGGCGAAGACTGCTGTAATACCAGAAACCGGTCCCCGGAAGCTTGTTTCCTTTCCAGTAAAGAATTGGCTTGGTAGTTTGGTCTGCCCTGTTCCCATGATGCACTGGGCCAGGGTCAGACTAATTTGCATATAGCCAGGTTCTGAGCTGGGATGGTGCAGTGAGCTAAAAAAACGGTGATGGATCAAGCCCTGATCTTTTGACTGGGTATGAGTGTTCTGTTTAACTCAGATGCTCTGTCCATCACCACCCCCTTTTCTGAATCGTTTTGGCCACTATAGGAGTGGCAGGGTATGCTCAGATGTGAGTCCCTTGCTCACTGTACCATCAGGATTCAAGCAAGCCGGGCCGAAGACGGCTGTAATGCCAGAAACCGGTCCCCGGAAGCTTGTTTCCTTTCCAGTAAAGAATTGGCTTGGTAGTTTGGTCTGCCCTGTTCCCATGATGCACTGGGCCAGGGTCAGACTAATTTGCATATAGCCAGGTTCTGAGGTGGGATAGTGCAGTGAGCTAAAAAAACGGTGATGGATCAAGCCCTGATCTTTTGACTGGGTATGAGTTGTCTGTTTAACTCAGATGCTCTGTCCATTACCACCCCCTTTTCTGAATCGTTTTGGCCACTATAGGAGTGGCAGGGTATGCTCAGATGTGAGTCCCTTGCTCACTGTACCATCAGGATTCAAGCAAGCCGGGCCGAAGACGGCTGTAATGCCAGAACCGGTCCCCGGAAGCTTGTTTCCTTCCAGTAAAGAATTGGCTTGGTAGTTTGGTCTGCCCAGTTCCCACGATGCACTGGGCCAGGGTCAGACTAATTTGCATATAGCCAGGTTCTGAGCTGGGATGGTGCAGTGAGCTAAAAAAAACGGTGATGTATCAAGCCCTGATCTTTTGACTGGGTATGAGTGTTCTGTTTAACTCAGATGCTCTGTCCATCACCACCCCCTTTTCTGAATCGTTTTGGCCACTATAGGAGTGGCAGGGTATGCTCAGATGTGAGTCCCTTGCTCACTGTACCATCAGGATTCAAGCAAGCCGGGCCGAAGATGGCTGTAATGGCAGAAACCGGTCCCCGGAAGCTTGTTTCCTTTCCAGGAAAGAATTGGCTTGGTAGTTTGGTCTGCCCTGTTCCCATGATGCACTGGGCCAGGGTCAGACTAATTTGCATATAGCCAGGTTCTGAGCTGGGATGGTGCAGTTAGCTAAAAAAACGGTGAAGGATCAAGCCCTGATCTTTTGACTGGGTATGAGTTTTCTGTTTAACTCAGATGCTCTGTCCATCACCACCCCTTTTTCTGAATCGTTTTGGCCACTATAGGAGTGGCAGGGTATGCTCAGATGTGAGTCCCTTGCTCACTGTACCATCAGGATTCAAGCAAGCCGGGCCGAAGACGGCTGTAATGCCAGAAACCGGTCCCCGGAAGCTTGTTTCCTTTCCAGTAAAGAATTGGCTTGGTAGTTTGGTCTGCCCTGTTCCCATGATGCACTGGGCCAGGGTCAGACTAATTTGCATATAGCCAGGTTCTGAGCTGGGATGGTGCAGTGAGCTAAAAAAACGGTGATGGATCAAGCCCTGATCTTTTGACTGGGTATGAGTGTTCTGTTTAACTCAGATGCTCTGTCCATCACCACCCCCTTTTCTGAATCGTTTTGGCCACTATAGGAGTGGCAGGGTATGCTCAGATGTGAGTCTCTTGCTCACTGTACCATCAGGATTCAAGCAAGCCGGGCCGAAGACGGCTGTAATGCCAGAAACCGGTCCCCGGAAGCTTGTTTCCTTTCCAGTAAAGAATTGGCTCGGTAGTTTGGTCTGCCCTGTTCCCATGATGCACTGGGCCAGGGTCAGACTAATTTGCATATAGCCAGGTTCTGAGCTGGGATGGTGCAGTGAGCTAAAAAAACGGTGATGGATCAAGCCCTGATCTTTTGACTGGGTATGAGTGTTCTGTTTAACTCAGATGCTCTATCCATCACCACCCCCTTTTCTGAATCGTTTTGGCCACTATAGGAGTGGCAGGGTATGCTCAGATGTGAGTCCCTTGCTCACTGTACCATCAGGATTCAAGCAAGCCGGGCCGAAGACGGCTGTAATGCCAGAAACCGGTCCCCGGAAGCTTGTTTCCTTTCCAGTAAAGAATTGGCTTGGTAGTTTGGTCTGCCCTGTTCCCATGATGCACTGGGCCAGGGTCAGACTAATTTGCATATAGCCAGGTTCTGAGCTGGGATGGTGCAGTGAGCTAAAAAACAGTGATGGATCAAGCCCTGATCTTTTGACTGGGTAGGAGTGTTCTGCTTAATTCAGATACTCTGTCCATCACCACCCCCTTTTGAATCGTTTTGGCCATCACAAGTGTGGAAGGGTATGCTCAGACATGAGTCCCTTGCTCACTGCACCATCAGGATTCAAGCAAGCCGGGCCGAAGACGGCTGTAATGCCAGAAACCGGTCCCCGGAAGCTTGTTTCCTTTCCAGTAAAGAATTGGCTTGGTAGTTTGGTCTGCCCTGTTCCCATGATGCACTGGGCCAGGGTCAGACTAATTTGCATGTAGCCAGGTTCTGAACTGGGATGGTGCAGTGAGCTAAAAAAGGTGATGGATCAAGCCCTGATCTTTTGACTGGGTAGGAGTGTTCTGCTAAATTCAGATACTCTGTCCATCACCACCCCCTTTTGAATCGTTTTGGCCACCACAAGTGTGGAAGGGTATGCTCATACATGAGTCCCTTGCTCACTGCACCATCAGAATTCAAGCAAGCCGGGCCGAAGACGGCTGTAATGCCAGAAACCGGTCCCCGGAAGCTTGTTTCCTTTCCAGTAAAGAATTGGCTTGGTAGTTTGGTCTGCCCTCTTCCCATGATGCACTGGGCCAGGGTCAGACTAATTTGCATGTAGGCAGGATCTGAACTGGGATGGTGCAGTGAGCTAAAAAACGGTGATGGATCAAGCCCTGATCTTTTGACTGGGTAGGAGTGTTCTGCTTAATTCAGATACTCTGTCCATCACCACCCCCTTTTGAATCGTTTTGGCCATCACAAGTGTGGAAGGGTATGCTCAGACATGAGTCCCTTGCTCACTGCACCATCAGGATTCAAGCAAGCCGGGCTGAAGACGGCTGTAATGCCAGAAACCGGTCCCCGGAAGCTTGTTTCCTTTCCAGTAAAGAATTGGCTTGGTAGTTTGGTCTGCCCTGTTCCCATGATGCACTGGGCCAGGGTCAGACTAATTTGCATGTAGCCAGGTTCTGAACTGGGATGGTGCAGTGAGCTAAAAAACGGTGATGGATCAAGCCCTGATCTTTTGACTGGGTAGGAGTGTTCTGCTTAATTCAGATACTCTGTCCATCACCACCCCCTTTTGAATCGTTTTGGCCACCACAAGTGTGGAAGGGTATGCTCAGACATGAGTCCCTTGCTCACTGCACCATCAGGATTCAAGCAAGCCGGGCCGAAGACGGCTGTAATGCCAGAAACCGGTCCCCGGAAGCTTGTTTCCTTTCCAGTAAAGAATTGGCTTGGTAGTTTGGTCTGCCCTGTTCCCATGATGCACTGGGCCACGGTCAGACTAATTTGCATGTAGCCAGGTTCTGAACTGGGATGGTGCAGTGAGCTAAAAAACGGTGATGGATCAAGCCCTGATCTTTTGACTGGGTAGGAGTGTTCTGCTTAATTCAGATACTCTGTCCATCACCACCCCCTTTTGAATCGTTTTGGCCATCACAAGTGTGGAAGGGTATGCTCAGACATGAGTCCCTTGCTCACTGCACCATCAGGATTCAAGCAAGCCGGGCTGAAGACGGCTGTAATGCCAGAAACCGGTCCCCGGAAGCTTGTTTCCTTTCCAGTAAAGAATTGGCTTGGTAGTTTGGTCTGCCCTGTTCCCATGATGCACTGGGCCAGGGTCAGACTAATTTGCATGTAGCCAGGTTCTGAACTGGGATGGTGCAGTGAGCTAAAAAACGGTGATGGATCAAGCCCTGATCTTTTGACTGGGTAGGAGTGTTCTGCTTAATTCAGATACTCTGTCCATCACCACCCCCTTTTGAATCGTTTTGGCCACCACAAGTGTGGAAGGGTATGCTCAGACATGAGTCCCTTGCTCACTGCACCATCAGGATTCAAGCAAGCCGGGCCGAAGACGGCTGTAATGCCAGAAACCGGTCCCCGGAAGCTTGTTTCCTTTCCAGTAAAGAATTGGCTTGGTAGTTTGGTCTGCCCTGTTCCCATGATGCACTGGGCCACGGTCAGACTAATTTGCATGTAGCCAGGTTCTGAACTGGGATGGTGCAGTGAGCTAAAAAACGGTGATTGATCATACCCTGATCTTTTGACTGGGTAGGAGTGTTCTGCTTAATTCAGATACTCTGTCCATCACCACCCCCTTTTGAATCACATTACACTGGAGGCAGTTGGAAGCCATCCAGTTGGATACTGCTCTCATACCCTCAGCAAAAGAGTTCTAAGTTTCAGGGGTAAGAGTCTGGAAAGGAAACAAGAGCTGGGTGTCGTCAGCATACGACTCCGGGGTAAACGCATATGTTCTCACAATGTCAGCAAGGGGGGCCACATACGCATTAAATAATGTGGGGCTTAGACATGAGCCCTGTGGAACCCCCTTGGTGA
Source organism: Lissotriton helveticus (assembly GCF_964261635.1). Classification (NCBI taxonomy): domain Eukaryota; kingdom Metazoa; phylum Chordata; class Amphibia; order Caudata; family Salamandridae; genus Lissotriton; species Lissotriton helveticus. The sequence goes on along the minus strand of NC_136059.1, from coordinate 708,726,947 downwards.
GTTCCCTGGAGATGGAACGATAGGAACCCAAGTTGACGGTTTGTGAGCGGCCAGTAAGGAAACTCTCCAGCTAGGACAGAGCTATACCTCCAATCCCCACTTTCTGCAGACGGCCGAGAAGAATCTCATTTGACACAGTGTCGAAGGCTGCAGACAGGTCTAACAGCACCAGAATCATGGATCCTCCTCTATCCTGTGTCATCTTGATGTGATCTGCCATGGAGAGGAGCGCAGTTTCGGTGCTGTAGTTGGGTCTGAACCCAGATTGTGAATGGTCCAGACCCCCTGTAGCCTCGATGAATTTAGACACATGAGTGTTATCATGCTTCTCGGCCAGTTTGCTCAAGAATGGTTGTAGGGAAATGGGGCGTAAGTTGGATACTTCTGTCCACGGCAGGGCCGTGTTTTTACGAATGGGGTTTACCACCGCCTTTTTCCAATCCAGAGGAATTTGTCCCTCTTTAAGAGACAAATTGATGATCGTCTGTATCATGGGGCACAGTAAGTTGCTTATTAAAGCCGTTGTTTTTGCTGGGATTAGGTCTAATGGGGATCCAGTTTTGATGTTATTTATCAGGGACAGGATTTCTGTTTGACTGGTTTTCAGGAAGTTCAGTCAGCCTAGATTGGTCATTATCAAAAGGTATCGGAGTATTTTTTGTGGTAACCCCAGTGCTCTTAGCCGTTGTGATCTTTTGATAAATGGCGTCTATTTTACTTTCGAAGAAATGGGAGATCTCATCACATAGGGTTTGGGAGAACTCATCAGGACTCTCACAGGCCAATGGCTTTACAAAGGTCTGTAAGATCCTGAACAGCTCTCTTGAAGAATTCCCTGCTTCTGCTAGCTGTGATGTTAGACTGTTCTTTTTAGCTAGCCTGATGTTTTTATAGTATGAAGCTAAGGCTGCTGCTTGATTTCTCCAGCTTTCTTCGGTATGAGTCTTTCTCCATACCTTTTCTAATCTCCTGCAACCTTGTTTTTCTAATCTCAGCTGTTCCGTGTACCATACCTCCTGCTTTGATGTGGGATGTTGTTTCATGAGTTTCAACGGAGCTAGAAGATCAACAGCTTTTTTAAGAGTCGTATTGAATTTAAAAAGAGCTGACTCCGCATTATCTGTTGCTGTAATAGTCGGTTCTTTCCATACTTTTTGAATCTCTTCTAGAGTAATTCTGTGCCATTGTCTGCGCCATATGGGGGAAGCTGATTGTTGTCTAACAGGTTTAATTAATCCAGGGAGGGTAAATTCAATCAGGCAATGATCTGTCCAATTAATTCGAGTCGGGGGACGACTACGTATCATGGGGCCATTAGAGAAAATTAAATCTAGAGTATGGCCTCCTATATGAGTAGAGCCATTGTTTTGAAGCTGAAATCCCAACAAGGAGAGATCAGAAAGCAAGGACCGAGTTTCCGGGTGATGGGGGATATCTGCGTGAAAATTAAAATCACCTAATAGGAGGAAGTTTTCTTTGGCTTTTAGATGTTGTGCTAATAGTTCTGTTAAGGATAAGGTAAAGCCATTGTTTGGTCCAGGCGGACAGTAAATCAGAGCTCCTTTCCAATTATCTTTGGAGCCTGAGTTTATCTTAAAAATCATCACTTCCATCGATGGGCAGCAACTCTGTTCAATTATGGATACTTTCAGGTCTTTATATTATGGCTATCCCGCCTCCAGTTTTAGTTGGGCGGTCGAGCCTTAGGATTTTGTATCCTACCGGAATCCCTAGTGCTATTGCTGGCATGGTGTGTGGTTTTATCCAGGTTTCTGTTGAGAAGCAAATTTCGGGATTAGCCAAGTCTCATGATAGTGTTTAGACAATGAGCGTACATTAAGAAGGAAACTTTTCCAGCCTTTAGGTATTGGCAATGCCTTAACCGCATGTCCAATGGAGATAGCGGTGTAAGATGCTTGAAATTTGCATTGTACGCATAAAAAGGGACCTTCCGGGCATGGCCATTGACGACGGGCACAATCCCTCCCGCCCTGAGATCGTAAATTATGCAGCGCTTGGGAGGTGTACCTGAGTCTGTAGCCCTCCATAGGTTCCATCACAAATCAGGCAGAGTGTCTAGCCCTTCGCCCCTAGTCCCGTCCAGTCGCGGACGGGCGCAGACGGGCCACTCTTTGGCTGCTCTTCGGCGTGTCTTCAGCTGCGCACGATCGCTGCGCGCTCCTGAAAGGGGCGAGGGCTAAATAGCCCTTCAAGTCTAACCACTAGAGTGCTAACAGCTCCCGTGGTTACAGGAAGTGCCTGGCTCTCACCTGACCCGCCCTCCGCTCAACGGTACTAACTACCGTGTCGGACGGGGCGGTCAGGAAAGAAAGTTGAGCCCAGGCTTCCCCGCTGCACTGCAAACAAAGTGTCCCTCCTATTAAAACAGGTTAGGGCAATGTAGCGCGAATGTTTAAAAATGTAAACTGCAAATTGCTGAAATTAAAAACGAACACAATGAGCAGTTGCTAAAATAATTCTAATGCAGGGCACAGCATAGAGGCACAATTAGGCGTTCACAACCAGCAAGCGGGTCGGGGACTCTGCCACCGTCGCCTTGCCGCAGCTCGCCGGAGATGACACTCAGCCTAAATAGCCCTTCAAGTCTAACCACTAGAGCGCTAACCGCTCCCGTGGTTACAGGAAGTGCCTGGCTCTCACCTGACCCGCCCTCCGCTCAATGGTACTAACTACCGTGTCGGACCGGGGCGGTCAGGAAAGAAAGTTGAACCCAGGCTTCCCCGCTGCACTGCAAACAAAGTGTCCCTCCTATTAAATCAGGTTAGGGCAATGTAGCGCGAATGTTTAAAAATGTAAACTGCAAATTGCTGAAATTAAAAATGAACACAATGAGCAGTAGCTAAAATAATTCTAATGCAGGGCACAGCGTAGAGGCACAATTAGGCATTCACAACAAGCAAGCGGGTCGGGGACTCTGCCACCATCGCCTTGCCGCCAGCTAATAATATAAAGCCGTGCTGGCGATATTTAAATGGTTTCCAACAATAGGATAACATAGATTGTTCACATATGCCAATTATGAAATTGCATAGTGTTCACTATTAAACAACAGATTATGTAAAATGAAAGGTTCTTTAATCTGCTTTTATATTCTGATGAAAAGTTTGGAATTTATGTATGTAAGGATGATGTGTAAAGTGTGTAATGTGGAGCATTTAGGATCTGTTTTTTGAAATATTGTTGATGGTTGTATTTAATGTAAAATGTTGGAGCTATGCTTATCTAAGATACTTTTTCTTGCATGGCAGATGTTTTAAATTTAATGTGGGATTCAATTATTATATCCTGAAGAAGGTGTTGGCTCCTAAAAATTGTACCACCGAAACGCGTCAATGCCCTTGTTGAGTTGAAGTACTTTAAGTCTGGTGACAACAACTTTGATTGAAAAACTAATTGAGTGTGATTATAAGTGTTGCTACTGTACTTACCCCATGCTAATAGGATCCATCTATTCCTTTGGCTCTGTTTCCCACTTGTATATTGTTATGAGATTTTATTGTGTATCATTTGTGAATATATTTTTAATTGTGTCTGATGACAAGAAATGATAAGCTTTTTTAACAAACTCAACTTAGTAAACTGTCTTATTTTAATACATTTTTCCTTTTTGCTCCTGTATGAATGAGTTGTTGCGGTTAGAAAGTCTTTCTATGATATAAGGTTGCACCCAAAAGGGATTTTTTTTTTACATTTGTCTTCAGGCACCCTACCCTTTTGGGCGTTGGGGTCCCCCTCTTTTGTTAGAGTTAAACCCTGATATGACTGTCCGGGCATGGTTACGTTGTGCCAGTTGTGCTCTCTCCGTGTAGAAAGACCTCTGTGCCTCACCTTACTCATTCAGGCACAAAGGTATAAACCTGGGTGTCTTCATAGCCATTGCAAAGCCAAAGGTTGCTCGCAAAGACAATGCAACACAAAAAGACATTGGTGCAAGCCACTGTTCATGTTCTACCAGGGACTTCATTGACTGCCTGTTTGATCAGTTTTGCTGCTGACATGGGGTTAATATCTCTCAACTACAACCTCTGTGCTTAGTCTTAGATCACAAGCCGATTTCCGTTGTTGTTCCAGCGTCTGGGAGAATGAAAGTACAGCTTCATCTCAATGAAGGCATTCACTCTGTTGCTTAGATGCACCGTAGAGTTGGTTTTAATCTACAAGAAGCTGTAGTGAAAGAGTTGGAAACACTCTTAAAACATTACATCATTGAACGCTCCACAGGTCCCACGCCATGCATTTCGCCCATAGTAATAGTACCAAAAAAAGACAGTAGCGGAGCGGTGCACATTTGCATTGATCTGTGCCCAGCAAATTAAGCACTAAAAAGGGAGAGACACCCTGGTCCACACATAGCTGACATGATTATGCAATTGAACTGAGCCAAAGTTTTTTCCTGTCTTGACCTGAATAAAGGATACCATCAACTTGAGTTGGAGGAGAACTGAAGGTACATTATCAACTTATCGACTCATGTTGGTTTGTTCAGATATAAGAGACCTGGGGCCAGATGTAGGTGGCCAATTACCGGTCGGTAACGGCCGAATTCGGCCGTTACCGACCGGTAATTGGATTTTGAGATGTAGGGGGAAAAAACAGGCATTTTCGGTAATTTTACCGAATCGGTAAATATACCGGTCGGTAAAATTACCGAAAATGCATTTTCGGTATGTAGGTGCCAAGTTGCACATTGACACAGGGCTTTGAAAATCGGTATTTTACCATGCAATACAATTGCATGGTAAAATACCGATGCAGGTGTACATGCACATCTGTGCATGTACACCTGTGCCATGTGGCACACATACATGCCCTAAGCCTTAAACAGGGGTGCCAGAGGGTGTCAAAGTGACACCCCCTGCACCCTTGCTAAAATCGGTATTTACCGATTCTGTAATTACAGAATCGGTATTGCCCATTGATTCCTATGGGCTTCACAGCCCATAGGAATCAATAGGAAATACCGATTCGGTATTTCCAGATTCGGTAAATACCGAATCTTAACGATTCGGTATTTCCACATCTGGAAATACCTACATCTCCCCCCTTCATATTTACCACTTCTTAAATACCGAATCGGTAAAATTCGGTATTTAAGAAGTGGTAAATATGAATTACCTACATCTGGCCCTTAGTTTTGGAATATCTTCTGCTGGTGAGGTATTTCAGGATGCTATTCACAGTGTAAACAGTTACACATGCGTTCAATTACAGTGATAAATGCAAAAAGAAGAAATGATGGACAGAATGTTGAACAATGTCAAACATTCACCCCAGTGCAAAGATCTGGACCTAAATCCATCATTGTTTTGCTCCCCATGCCATTTCACTTTATACCCAGTCATACCCAAATCAGTATTGGCACTGCTCCCTATGAGAACAGTCCAGCCTGAACTGCCAGGCCAGGTTTTCCCTGGACCAGAAACAAGTATCCCAGGATCGGTTTTGGGGTTTCACCCCTAATAGCCAGGATAGCTTGACTCCAGTTGCACGGAGAGCATGGGACCCACGTCTGGACATACCTGTCCCACTCAGGTGATAAATGCAAAAAGAACAAATTATACCTTTCTCGCCCTAAGTGCGCCGGGTATGCCGAGACTTGGGTACCGGGCTCATTGTGCCACTGGATTCAAGCTAGCCTAGCTGATATGGGGTAATATCCCAAAATCAGTCCCCATATCCTTGTTTCTGTTCCAGTGAGGACCTGGCTTGGCAGTTTAGGCTGGACTGCTCCCATGATGAACAGGGTCAAGACTGATTTGCATATGGCTGGGTCTAAACTGGGCTGACATGGTGAGCAAAAGAATGATGGATTTAACCCATATCTGTTGACTGGGGGTGAATGTTTGATTTGCTCTGCATTCCATCTATTATTTGTGTGTCTTTTGTTTTCTCGCCCTAAGTGTGCCAGGTGTGCCCAGACGTGGGTCCCGGGCTCACTGTGCCATTAGATTCAAGCTAGCCTAGCTAAAGAGGAGTAATACCCCAAAACCGGTCCCAAGATGCTTGTTTCTGGTCCATGGAGGGCCTGGCTTGGCAATTTGGGCAGGACTTTTCACATGAGGAACAGGGTCAAGACTTGCATATGGCTGGCTCTAAACTGGGGTAGCATGCTGAGTAAAACAATGATGGATTTAGCCCAGGTCTGTTGACTGGGGGGGAATGTTTGATTTGCTCAACATCCCGTTCATAATTTGTGTGTCTTTTGCTTTTCAATTACAGTGATGACATACTGGTTTTTGGGTGAACACAAAAAGAACACGACAAAGCCCTTACCCAAGTATGCCAGTTACTAGCTGATGCAGCTCTCTGAACACCACAAAGTGTGTGTTTCACTAAACCAAACTCATGTTTTTTGGGCACATAATCTCTGATGAGGGAATAACTCTAGACCAGACAAGGTGCAAGCACTGTCGTCCACCTGCCCCTCTCAGGATGTTACGATGCAGCAATCTGGCATTTCCAGTTATTTCTCAAGAAACATTCACAACTTTGCTGCAGTGAGGGCCCCATTGAGAAACTTGACAAAGTGAAATATACTGATTCAGTGATCTCCAGAATGGGACCAAAGTTTCAAATGTGATTGAGAATGCAAGTGAAATGGCCTACTTCGACCCCAAGTTACATACCAAATTAACAGTTGATGCAAGCCCGGTAGGGCTAGTGGCAATCCTTGATCAACACAATGGGCAGCCGAATGCTCAGAGACACATTGTGGCCTATGCCAGTTGAAGTCTGACTGAAACAGAACATGCCTATTTCTCAGACGAAGAGGGAGAGTCTGGTTGTGGTGTGGGTCTGTGAACATTTTCACGTGGTCTTGTATGGAAAACAATTCACCTTCGTCTCAGATCATCATGCGTTGCTTACAACGTTTGGAAACCTGAAGCTAAGATGCCCCCTCACATCGGCAGGTGAGGGTTAAGACTGCATAAGTATGACTATGAGACCGTGCACAAACCAGGGAAGGATCAAAACCCAGCAGATTACTTTTCACGAGTGCCGCTACATTGTCACAGTACAACTTTCAAGACAGCTGAGGCATATCTTAACTTTATTGTGACATCCAGCACCCCAGCACCTCTGTCTAATCATTGCTGCCACCAATGCAGATATAGAAATGGCCATTATCAAAGAACTTATTACCATACAATCGTGGAAGTGTACCCGGTCCCTTGCCGATGATGTTGAATTATAAAAGTTCAAAAACATACAGGATGAGTTAGCAGTCAACCAAAAAGGCTTAATAATTTGAGGCTTGAGAAATCGTCATACCTGGAAGCCTAAGACAGAAGGTCTTCATGATGGCCCATGAAGGGCACTGTGGTATTGTAGCCACCACAAAAGCCTTAAAAGATCAAGTGTTGTTTCCTTGGCTAGAGGAGTGAGTCCAGAAGGAGGTAAAGACGTTCCACAATTGCAACTGTTTGCTCCCCCACAGGTGATGCAACACCCAGCGACAATGTCTGACCTTCCTGCCCATGCTTGAGAGGGAGAGGGTTGCAATTTACTTTTTTGGCCTTTAGTAAATAGACACCATCTCATGGTAGTCATAGACACATTTTCACATTTTCCTTTGTTGGAAGGCCTATCTTTGACAACCCATGACATAGTCATAGAATGGCTTGATAACATCTTTGCAACGTGGGGTATTGGTGAAATCCTCAAATTTGATAATGGCTTATTTTTTAACAGCAAAGAGCTCAAAGATTTTTTTGTCCGACACAATGTCAAACAATAAAAGAGTACGCCCCTGTGGCCCCAATCCAATAGTGTAGTTGAACGGTTCATGGGCACCCTCAAGAGAGTCAACAACGGTGCATGGAGGAAATTGATCTTAACCAAGCCTTGTGCAATGCCCTCTGGGCTATCGGTCAACTCCTCACTCCACAGCAGGTGACAGTTCAGCCACCTTGCTAACTGGGAGAGTCTTCAGAGCAAAACTACCTCAATGGACCCTGGATTGATCAGTGAATACTGACAAGGTACAAGACACCAACCTATCTCAGAAAAGGAAAACAAAAACATATGCAGATCAGCATAGCCATGCCCCAGAGACAATCTTTGACAAAGGAGATAGGTTACTGGTTAAGCAAAGATGAAGACTGGCCATGGAGGGGAGGTGGGATGGGCACTGGAAGTACAGCAAACCATAAAGGGCAACAGTGAGACTAAAATGACATACACACAGCAAAGGAGAGAAGGTGGGAGGGGGTCAAGGACACCAAGCTTGGTGTACAGGGCAGGTGGAAAGGGCTGTGGCAGCACAGAAGACCATGCATGGCAAGCAGGAGGGTTAGTGGCAGAACAATGGCCATGCTGGGCTGTAATGAGAGAGTAGGGTCATGGACTTGAACAATGGATGGTAAGAAGGGAGTGGGGGCAGGAGCAGCTCGGGTAGGGGCAGCACAATGCCAGGCCAGCACCTGCAGTCAAGCCCCCTTCACTGTGCATTGCATTGGTCATCTTATTTGCCATAAAAAAAACGTAGATTTTTTTTTTATTCTTTTATCGCAGTTTTTTAAATACAGCAAAGAAAAAAACTCCCACCACACACAATAGGAGAAAGTTCAAAACCATTCACATCTTCTACAATACATAGTGCAGGGAAAAACAACATCAGAGGAATAGATCAAAAATACATAAAGTTATCGCAAAATTTCTAAAAAAGTGCATCCTAAAGTGCACAGTGCATAAGCAGCTATACTTTAAATGCCTGAAGCCTTAGTTCATTTTTGACAAATACAGAACCTAGATTACATTGGGTGGGTCAATCTCTCCCAATTGCATATCAACCCAATTGGTCAAAAGTGCCCAGATCCTCATTCCTTTTTTCCCACACCCGTATGCCTCTCCTTATATATACAGCCCTCTCGAGATTATGCACTCCATTAACTGGGCCACCCTTTGATGAAAAACATATGTTTTAGAGTCCAACCACGTGGAGGCAATGTATAACCGGTAAATGGTCATTTCTATAAATAGGAGAGATCTTCCTTCTCCATATACCTCCCCTTCTTGTACATCTAGCAGAATTAACTAGGGAGTTAGAGCTACCAGTATCTCAACTCTCAATGTGTAGCAAACATATTTAAAATATCAGCCCCTAAGAGATGGCAACAAGGACACCGACGCCCTTTATCACCCCCCCATACAAATGATTATGTTACACTTGTAGGTTTGCAGATAAAAGAACCAATTGAGGAAGGGAGAGAAAAGTTAAAAATTGGAACCAGGAATAGCCAGTTTCTCCTGCCACCTCAGTGAGTGTTTATCCAAATCATCTTTCGTTGATGAATACAAAAAGCGATAAATTACCCCAATTGGACACTCTTGGTTATTCATAAGCATATTAATCAGGTCAACTCTGAGAAAACCTGAAGGACCCCCTCCCTTCCTACTCAAAAAATCCTGCCCCTGAAGATACTTTAAAAAGTCTCTTTGTCCAATATTGAATTAATTTTTCAGTTCTACAATCCCTGAAAGCGAGAAAATGTGCCACAACCTACTCAACCCAACCGCCTTCCAATGAGACATATTGATCCCAGAAAATCCCTGGTAAAGTCCTGTTATTCCAGGTGGGTGTATAAAAGCTCAATCGGCAGCTGAGTATCATGCCTTGCTTGTTCGCAGCTCTTCTCTCTCCGCTTGCCTGTTCCAATGGTTCTGACAGAGCCTGTGTGAAGGAGCAGATAACAATGGATTTTGAAATTTCATAAAGAAGACTGCAGAATGCTAGGCTGAATTAGCCAGCAAAGGTGTAATCCTTGATGCAGTAGCCGAAGCGCACTGGCGCGCTTAGCATTTACTGCAGCAGCTAATGCTGTGCGGTGTATTTCCTGCTTCGTTTGGCAGCCAGCATGTAATATACCGAGTAGGGGGCTAAAAAGTAGTAAACCACATCTTGTGGCTCCGATAACCACCACCCCCCAGTGGCACTGCTTCAACGTCAGTCCGCCATGGATACGGATCGAAATTAAGGGTAGGAAAGAAAGATGAAGTAGTGACGAGGTTTAAATCGGATGTTGTATAGGCAAGCCTTAAAAAAACTACGCAGCGATCTGCCTAGATTGCAACACACCCCGAACCATGGACTGTGGAACTATTTTCTACAGCTGGCTCTAGAGGTTTGATGGTAGGGACGGACGATACAAGCTTGGCCTCTACTGAGCCCGCAGCACTGGAAGAGTCTCCAGGAGCTGTAAGGATGCACCACTGGTTATTTCTTTTACAGGAGCGGATGAAGAATGTTTGAAATGGGTTCTGAGTAATCAAGGCAACTGTCCTGAGGTTCATCAGCAAAGAGGTACAGGACAGATTTTTGTACTTGTGGAAGTGTGAGGTAAAGTGCTGACAGAGTAGGTGGAAGTGGAAGCGACCCCCTTTGAGAATTTGATGGCAGTGGGATGTGGGGGGGGGTCTGGCTTTGATAAGCTCTGCTACTTCCCCAGTCTTGATACGCTATAGGCTGGGAGGCGGGGAAATGTGCAATTGTGTCGGGTCCCCAGAGACAGGGGAGGCATTTTTTTCATTGACTGATGACTCTGATATATCTAACCTCAACAGTTCTTTCTCTATAGAGTATCTGACCTCTGATGCTAGCCTTAGTAGTGCCCCGGATGTGACGGTTGTCTCAACACAACTAAACAGTTGATGGAGGGGAAAAAAAGAGAAGCACCCCCAGGAGGTCAGGGGCAGGACTGTCAATGGAAATAATGCTTATAAGTTGAGATGGGACTACTCTGCTACTCAGCAGGTATATCCTGAGTTAAAAGGTGAGACTTTGTTACCTGTGAGTGGCAACATTTTAGAGGCCACAACAAGTGGTCCGCTCAGTATAGCATCACTTGCATTAATTTTTCTCTCTATCAAACAACTGCAGGGAGAGGCTCAGATTGACAGTTAATGTGCACTCCTTGCCACAAAAGAATTACAAGGAGCCATCAAAAAAGTCAACCAGACTTGTTCTGATGTCGCAGACAGGATTGCTATGGTTGAAGGGCCGACTGAGTGCCTACAATCTGAGGTTAAAGTGCTGAGAATCCAGAAAGTATCCCAAGAAGCAATGATGATGGAAGTGATGTGGAAACTTGAAGATCACAAGAATAGACATGCATTAATAATTTAAGATTCCTGGATATTGCCGAAGGGGAGAGGGAAGGACACTAGAGCTTTCATGGTAACACTTTTGAAAGAAGCCTTCCCAGAAATGCCACATTGGAACTGGGACCTACAGGTTCAACATGCTTATCGATTCCCTCTTACACAGAAGAAACACCAATCAACAGAGTCAGCGAAGCCATGTGCTATACTCATTTATTTGGGAACTTTCTTCTACATCATACCATCTATGATATGGCAGGTACTACTGCAAAGAAAGAGCATGCCAGGATTTCCTTCTTTACTAGTCCTGGCTTCTCGTATGCTATTGTAGAGCGGCAGTGGTAATGTGATATGTCATGAGTGATGACACTGACCTTGTTGTGAGTAATGTAATATGTGAGGTCATAAGTAGTGCATAGTGGGAGCATAAGTTATATTTAGCTCAGCTAACTATAACTGCTGAATTTCACTAGTTTGAAGTCTGAGCCTCACTATAACGTCCCGGTAACCTTTCTTTGTTTATGTCAGTAAAACAAGATGGTAGCTCTTTCACCCCAAGGCAAGTGTAATACAGAGGCTCAAAGGTCTGCTGCATTCAATGCAAAATCAATCTTTTACTGTACATAACGTACCAGCAGAGAGCAAATTATAGATTAAAAAATACCTATTTTTGAAGACAAACTATATTGTATACACTCTACTAGTACTACACCAATCAGAATTGAATAACATTTTCTTTTGCACATAATTTCCACATCTAATTAGTAAAATTCGTACTCATTAGTGAAGCCTGCTGTGCATTACATAACTCAATGCCACCTAGGTGGGTTCTAATGGATGCAAAAATTGTTTATTACCTGGTAATGGTGACTGTTAGCTTTTTTGATAGCCTGTGCTGGTCTCACTTTATGAAGGGGCATTAACTGATGTCTAATGTGAATATCGGCATACAGCAGGCACCGTATGCTTTACGTTTATTTTGATGATGTATGGCCCAGTGGGGGCACTTAAGAGATTAAGCCTTTTCCTTTACACCTGTGTTGCTTTCTTTTATTACTATGTTTTATTTTTATTTATGTTTAAGCCATGTTGCACAGCAACCTGGGCTGCTGTGCAACATGTGCAAAAACATTGACAAAGCCAATAGATCTGGTATAGGCAGAACCTATTGGCTTTGTTTATTTACTGATGTGTGAATAGAATTGATATTTCCCCCTCCCATTTTTACTAGTAAATAGGCTGCGAGTAGAGGAATTAGGGTTAAACATAGAAAGAAAGAGAAGGGTAGAAGGAAAAAAGGAGGTGGCCCTAAACAGCAGGCTCAGGTTTTCAGGCAAAGCATGCAGCAGATTGTGAGAGATAAAAACAGCTTCAAAGGCCAAGGCAGGCTGTGAAATAGAGGATAAGTGGTAAAATGTTAATCAAAGGAGAACTTGGGGAAGGATTCCTTAAATACAGCCAAACATGCAGAACAAGAAATACAAAACATATGTCACTGAGGAGGTAGCATGAAAAAGAGGCTGCAGGATTGATGATGTACGCTTCAGTTGTGTAATATCATTGATATGTAATAGTGTTCTTTACTAATGCCAAATTTCATTTATGAAAGTGTCCTGCCTATAATGTACATCTTTATGTCTAGCCACTAAATAGAAGCTTTAGGGATAGAGTTATCACTGAGCTCTGTGTCCTGAGTATCGTCACAGACATCAGGGTCAAAATCAGCTTAATTATCAGAAGTACAGTGGTGGAGGTTCCATTTCTTTGAAAAGGTAGCTGGTTAACAGTAAAAAGCCAGGTGTACTATCTGTTGACATCATATTTGGAATTCTAATGGTCTTTGGGGGACTAGAGCAATAAAAAAAACTTTAGAAATGTCCATCATTACATTAGACATTATGAACGAGTTAACATTTGAGTCAAAGTGGCCTCAGTCTAGTACAGCATCGGCAAATATGCAGTTAGAAACCTTACGCCCTGGATGTATACAAGGTTAAACATCAGTAGGTGTAGACTTGGCAAATCAAAAATGGGTGACACAGGCCTCATAACATTATGAGGAAGAAGAACATGTTTGGATAGGTGGCTACATCAATCAAAACCAGGTGCAGAGCATCCAAAGACTGCACCATTAAAAATCAAACAGACCTTGGCAGACACATTTCATTCCCCAGCATCACTGAAGATGTAAAATGGAGGGAAACTGAGCCAGTGGCAGCCTGACAGAGAGGTAAGATGTACAGAACCCCAATGTTTATAGGTCAATATTTTCAGTACCCCTGAAAGTAAACTCATGGAATTACATAGTGTGTGAAAGGAAATCGAGACACTAGAAACCTGACAGAAGTTGATAATCTTACTCAGCTTCTCAGTAGCATTCAACAATGTTGACTATCAAACCCTAATCAGTACACGATCAGAATGTATTTTTGTCACAAGACCGTACTTTAAAGAGCACATGGGTATAGACTGGGGAGCACTGAAGAACAGATTCTGCCAGAGGCCTGCATACACTGCCCAGCTCAACCTACGATAAGGCTGTGTGCCCGCAGATGTCCCTCTACAACTATGATTGTCTCCAAGAAACTTCAACCCCATGCAAGAGGGTCTGTGTGCCACAGCACATGCCACTTCATCAGTGACTGCCAGCAACTTCAATCCCCAGTGTAATGCCCAGTATTGCTACATGCCTGCCACTCTATCCCTAAGAATCTGTGACTGACTTTAACCTCTTAGTGGAAACCTTCTGTGCATCGGTGAATAGGAAAAGAAGCAAAAAAGAATCTCCCTAAAAGTGATCTTTGACACTTGCCCCACCAAAAATAAGAAGGTTCAGTACCCCAAATGCCATGCCTCTTGTGAAGTTAGAAATGTAGGGTCCAGAACCTGATCTTCAGAGGTACTCAAGGAAATTATCAGTGTTGAAGGTGGGAATTCCTGATACATATTATAATAAGACAATGATAACCTACAAGAAAGATGGCCACTGCAACTGTCGTACCTTGAAGAGACACTGTATCCTACTCTGCGCCCCACCAGGCTCCCCCTTGCCTTCCAACTCTCTCACCCCCTCACTCTGCCTCCTAACTCCCCTCCCTCACGCTACTCCCTTCCCCTACCCCTAGCAACCCCTCCTTGCCCCCACCTTTATCTATGACTTCTAGCCTACCGCACGGCCTCCCACTGATCTCCCATTCCCCCACTCCCCTAACTCCCACTCTCCTTATCCCCCTACTTTATCTCATCCTGCCCACCTCCACACGCCCACCCTAACCTAATTACTCTCTACCCACGTGAGAATATTATTTGATGTTTGTAAATAACGTTCATATTTATCTGCTTTCCTTATATTGGCGCTTATTGCAATATTTTTGACCAAATGTATCGAATATTGTACCTCCTCATACTCCTGTAAAGCGCTCTGATACCCCTGGGTCTAGCCAGCGCTTTATAAAACCTTTTAAATAAATAAATAAATAAATAAAATAAATAAAGAGGCTCCGGAGCTTGCGATCGGCTTCAGCTGCAAATCCTGTTTGAGCCGTCGTCGGAGAAGTTTTCACCACCTATCGCGGAACCAGTAGTAACGGATCTGACTCGATTTCTGTCCTTGGTCTCTACATCTCAAGTGAAGCCCAGTGATCCGGTCGTCTGGGGAACCCAGACCCCCCAGGATATAGCGGCATGGATTAGCAAATTTAGAGGCACAAAAATGGAAATTTAGCGGCACAAATATGGAAATTTAGCGGCAATTTTGTGGCATTTTATGTGGCCATTTTTCCTACAACAAACACAGATATCTTAGTTTTTTTAGTTATTTAACAACATGAAGCTATGTGTATTTGGTTTCTTTACAATGTAGACACTTTGTTTCCCTCGAACTTGTGCTTCACAATTATGGGCTGCTGCAGTTTCACAGCAAATCTACAACTAGGAAGGAACTAGGAAGGAATATTTCTTTCCTGTCCATATTTTATTGTATCTTGCTCCCCGTCCCATCCTTCCCCTGTTGTTGCAACAACACCTCCTCACTGTACAGGAGTTTTTTCCAGCTAGTACTGCAGACACTACGTCTGGTGCACTACGTGATTTTAACATGGCAGCTCCCAGTCTACCAACACATGAGTTGGTGAGCGCCCAATGCCTCTATACAATCTATTCCAATATGACGATAGCGGTTTTCCGAGTCAGATTGTTGTAGCACTCACCATGCATCTTCTCTTCGCTCCCCTCCCCCAAACACAGATTTACCAAAGTGCCGTTATTCAAATTTGAGTCAAGTGTCCTAATTTTCATGCTTCAAATGTATTTCTTAGCAGTTCTACATCAATCTATCTCTATGGCTGCAGCTACCAACCTACTGCAGGAAAACCTAGGGCTAGAATTGGCAAGGTGAGAGTTTATTACCCAGTTTATGCAGGTAAACTCATGTCAGGTCAGTTTGTGTCTTGTAATAGAGTTCGTGTCGGCACCCAATACTTCTTTTAAAGTGAAAGCACTGATAAAGTAAACTCTGACTCCCTTCAACGTGCAGTACTAGCGTAAGACACTCTGGAAAGTCTGTGCGAATATGCCACAGCAAAGTTGTGGGTGGGTGTTGTGTGCCCTTTGCAGTTGCACGAGTGTGAGCAGAGTTGTGGCAGAGGCCCACCACTTGGATCTCATTGCTGAAGAAAACTGCATGACCGGGCTGGTTAAGTGTTCATCCAACTTCGGCAATAGCAGCCTCCTGGGTGTGGGGGGGGAGTTGTTGGTCCACCAGCGACAGTAATGATGTCTCCTTTGTCTACAGCTGAGTGCCAGGTTCTCAGGTTACAGGAGAGATGCTGGATGGCAAGCGGTACTTAGAAAGCTGTTGTCACTTCATGCAAATTGACAATTGACACATGACCCATGCTGGGAGACACGTCGCAGCTCGGTGCATGTCACACTCCCAATAACAAATTGACTTCTTCAGGCTAGATGCCCAGCCCTTGTCATCTTTGCCGTTATTTTACCTGAAGCACTTCAGCCCCAAGACGCCGTCTGAGCGGGCATCCGCCGCATACCTGAAAATGAATGGAGTCAGACATATTCCTGTGGAATTTGGAAACCCGCTTGATGAAGAAAGATTAGCGTGTGTTGCTTTGGTGTAAGAGAGAGCAGCACATTTCTTTCGAGCACATCCAATCTAAAAGAATGCTTGCAGCCTCTTAGGTCATTTAATGCATTGTATTGTAGATTACCCCTTCTGATGCATCTATGTACTCTATACTTGTGTGTGTCTGTCTGTCTTTTGTGAAGAGTATGTTCTTGGCTCTAACTTCGAAAGATCGCCAAACAGTTTATAACAATGTCATGGTACATTAGCTTCTCTT
Source organism: Lissotriton helveticus (assembly GCF_964261635.1). Taxonomy (NCBI): domain Eukaryota; kingdom Metazoa; phylum Chordata; class Amphibia; order Caudata; family Salamandridae; genus Lissotriton; species Lissotriton helveticus. Next base: position 708,710,469 of record NC_136059.1, on the reverse strand, counting down.
TCCTCCCCCTCGCTCCTCCACCCCACTCTCTCTGCTGTTACCCCCCTCCTTTTTAATCAGTCATGGGGTTTTCTGAGGGAGCGCCCCGCAATTAAATGTAAACAAAGTGGTTTTCCCCCCATTTTTTATTAATCACAGACACCGTTGATGGAGTTATTTAATAAAGCTCCGGACTGTTTCTGAGTGTATACGTCACTGCTGTTCTCTCATGCGTACGGAGCTCGGCTCTGTAAGGGATCATGTTTCAAGAGGGTAACTGGCTCCGGGAAAAATAAAATCATGCTTAAGAAACAGACCCTTGTTGAAGGGACCCCCATGCACAGACCCCGCGAAGGAGCTTGGAAGTGTGTGGGCTGTAGCCGGGCCAGCTGTTGGACTTGTAACTGGGAGGAGAATGAGGGTGTGCCTGCCTTTGAGGGGCTGCTGCTGGCCTGTGGCCTACTGCTATGCCTGAGGAGGTGAGTGCAAAACCGGGGGTGGGGGGCGAAGGTGGCCTTCCAGATTATCCCTGCCTTTTATAATGGCACCAGACCCCCCAGGATATAGCGGCTTTTGTAAAAATGCCGCTATATCTACAAAAGTGCCAATTTTGCAGGCACTTTTGTAAAAAGCGCGGCATTTTTACAAAAGTGCCAATTTTGCGGCAAATCGCTAATTGGGGTGCCACTGACAATTGGAAGGGCAGTGGAAAAAGAGAACTGGTTCTCCCCTCTCTCCAGCCTCGGCATAGAATTGGGAATCATATGCTTCTGGTCTGCATACACTCATGAAGGATCATCGTTGTTTTCTGTGACTCAGCCGTCGTTGCCGTGACCGTACCCCACGGTCAGCGGATTGTCCAATGGGTCCTGCGGTGCTGTGTCCACTCTTTGTGATCTCTTCGGCCCGGCCTAGCCTTCCGGGTACGGCGGCACTGTGCCCACTCCTCTTGGGTGCCTTGGCCCTGCACAGCCTACCTGGCTGACTGAGCTATGTCCACCCTTACCCGCTCCACATTTGTCACTGAAACTCAAAACTTACACCCCAATACCATACAGTGGCAACAATGCGAATACTATGAGTTCAGCTCGTGTCTCTTCCCCTACCTCACCCTTGCCCCAAGGAACGCCCCCACACACCCACTATGCTCACTAACACTTGGGTTTCCAAGGACCCATGGCAAAAGACACCTAGAGATGATGGCATGCTTATTCCTCACCCCCCCATACCCAATTGGTCACCCCAGGACCTTAATCATTAGCACTCAACCTTCCAGCACCTCCCCATCAATCTACCTTCCCGACTACATAATACCCAATCAGTTGGTCACAGCTCCCTGGATGGTGACTTCTCAGCCTCTACCTATCCACAGCACACCCAACCACACCTTACACCCTTCCCCCATTGAGAATAAGTTGACAGACCTCAAGAATAAATTACATCTAATAAAAAAGGAGCTTCAGAACCTATCACTCCACTCCAAAAATATGGAGAAGTGCTGGAACCTACTCTTATCCTTCATGACTAATCAATTTGCCCATCCCACCACGGTCAAGCATCACTTGAGTGAAAACTTGTCAGTCGAAATCAAACTAAATTTACACTGGAAAACAAGGCCTCTTCCTAATCACTGTTCCAGGTAACATAGTAATATGGAACATCTTTCTGAAGATTATATTCACTCCCTTCTTTTATCCTACAACGCCTAGCATAAAAATTCTGAACTTGAAACATTCAATATCCAAATGATTCCCTCCAACCCATTCAGAATGATTAGTGTCAATCAATCACAGAACCTCAAACTTGGTCAACTTATTCCCCATCACTAACTCTCACAGTGAAACACTTGTAACTAAAGCCCACATTAAATCAATGCTTCTAAACTGTAGGTCTGTTGTAAGACATGTTTCTGATATCGCGGATCTCATTCTCTCTAAAGATCTGGATCTTCTTATCTTAATGGAAACCTGACTTAACAAATCCTTTTCACCAATTTTGGACATCTTAGTTCCCCCCTGAGTATACCATCATACGACTAGACAGACCCCGTAACGTCCGAGGGGGCTTAGCCTGCACCTTTAGTTCACTTCTCACCCAAAAACACACAAAAACTGATCCGATGTCCTCTTTTGAACACATGGGCTTTGAACTCTGGAACAACAACAACTTAGTATGTTTACTACACACGATCTATCACCCCCCTGGTAATAACCTTCCCTTTGTAGAACAAATAATGGGACCATATCCTCCTATTTGGATGGAAATCTGATGCATACCTTCCCGGGTGACATCAACCTTCACTGGATCAATGCGAAGAATCCCTTACTGTGCACTTTTAAGACCTTCCTCTCTGAACTAAACTTCATCCAATACTGGATTGGTCCAACCCCCATCAAAGGATCCACCCTTGACTTAATCATTGCGAAACTCAACGTTATTCAAGTAGATGCCATCTCCCCCGTGACTGGTTGGATCATTACCTTATTTTTTTCCCCATCTTGGAAAGCTTGGCGCTCAGGCAAGGTCAACCTCGTAAGGCCAAACAATGGTCAAGAGACTTGAGGAACATCAATTTGAATGAGCTAACTAGCATCAGCTATAAACTTCTTCTCCCGCCCCCCAACCTGTGAAATCTTGAGGACCTCACCGATCCCTACACTTATTCCATGGCTACTATTATCAACTCAATAGCTCCTAAACAACTCAAAAGAATTCCCAGCAGATTATCCAAACCTTGGTTCAATTGCTCCCTTAATGATGGAAGACGCAAGTCAAGGAAGGAGGAGAGAACCTGGAGAAACTCGCCTTCTGATAGAAACCTCAAACAACTGCGCATGACAAGAAGCACGTACAACATGCATATCCATAGTGCCAAGACCAACCACTTTGGATCACAACTTGACCTTGCCAAAAACAGGGCAAAATATTTTTTTAAAATAATCAAACAGCAAGTCAATCACTCAATTGACCAACAATCCACACTTAATGACTTAACCCCATATAGCGAGGAATTCTCTGCACACTTCTTCGAAAAGACAAGAAAGATTGAGTTAGAATTACTACGCATCACTACAAATATACATGGTGTCCCCCAATCCATTACCTCTACCTCACCCCTGTTGATTACCCCTCTCTCTGATTCACTGTATTGCTCTCCAAAAAACCAAGCACTATTAAATACCTTCAGACTCCCAGACGATGTTGAGTTATTTCACACTATCTCTTCATTAAAGCCCTCTAACCACTTCAATGCCCCTCTTCTAGCCAAACTCTTCAAAGATCTTTTATGCTCAGTGCTACCACTCTGGTCTAAAATTGTCCATGAAGCTCTCCTGCAAGTATTGATTCCTGACTGCCTCAAAATGGGTCAAGTTACCCCATCCCAAAAAAAACGTAATGCGGACCAAACGGATCCCAACAACATTAGACCAATTTCCAACATAATGACTTCAGCCAAACTACTTGAGAAGTGTGTGCACACCCAACTATGTAATCACATTAAACGATTTCAACTCCTCGACCTTCAGCTATCAGGATTCTGATTGGGTCACAGCACTGAAACTGCGCTGATCCACATCGTAGATGACACCATGAAACTTCTGGACCAGAATGAAAGCAGCCGTCTTATACTTCTAGATCTCTCCACAGCGTTTGACACGGTCAAACATGACTACTTGATTGCTCTGCGGAAAAAAGGATGGGATTAGCAGGCCCAGTCCTAAATTGGTTCTCCTCATTCCTGCCCAATAGAACTCAAAGAATCAAAATAAACCATTCCCTTTCTAACAGTTCCCAAGTCTCTAGAGGAGTGCCTCAAATTTCAGCACTGTTTCCCACGCTCCTCAACCTGTTCATGGAACCTCTCACTGAAATTCTGAATCATTCAAACATACATTATCACATGTACGCAGACGATACTCAACTGTACTTGAAAATCTCTACTCTGGAGGACATCAAAACACTTAATGCTGCCTTTGCGAAAACGCAAAATTGGTTAACCCATAATCATCTTATGCTAAATACTCTGAAAACTGAATGCCTCCTAATCTCCCCACACAATCACCCGACCCCACACATTCATGACAGGCTCAAACAACTAACAGCCCTCAAATGTACCCCTCATATTCTGGACTCAACTAGATCTTTAGGTATAATACTGAAGACACACCTAAAAATGCAAGACCACATCAGGGCAACAACCAGGGGGGCTAATCACCAACTTAACACCTTAAGGAAAATCAAACCCTTCCTTCTACTGCCGACATGAAACTGGCAGTCAAATCACTAGTTATCTCTTGCCTACATTACAGAATTGCAACCCTAGCTGGACTCCCCAAAACCAAACTGCCCTTTAAGACCTATGCTGAACTCTGCTGCCAGCCTAATTACTGGTTCACGAAAATGTGAACATATCACACCAGACTTAATTCAACTCAAGTGGCTCCCCCTAGAAGCAAGGATTTGTTTCAAGATTGCCTGCTTGACACATAAAGCCCTTCACTAATACACTCTGGTTTACTTGGCAAACAAACTTGAACTATCCGGCTTGAATCGATACCTAAGAAGTTCTAGGAATCTACTGCTGAAACCACAAAAATTCAATAAGAAAAAAACCCACAATTGAGCCTTCTCTGGTTTGGCGCTGAGAATCTGGAATGCTCTTCCTCCCAAAATCAGATCCAACCCTTTGGTTATCACATTCAAAAAAAAGGTGAAAAGGCCTACACCTAACAGGTACTTGCAAAAATGTACATGAAACCATCCGGTCTGAAAATAATTCGTCAGGTTCTTCAGTACTTTCAATCGATTAATATTGCATTTATTTTGCTTTATATCTCCTATTTCTAGGCCACTTTCCTTTTTATGTTTTTAGTTAACTGTCTGCTTGTTAAAATTGTTACCCTTCCTGTTCGTATTATTTGCTTTTGTGTACAGCACTTTGATACCCAGACGGGTCATGTTAGAACTTTATAAAACTTTTCAAATAAATAAATACATAATGACTATCAAGTTGATCAATCATTCTTTATCTCCTTCAAGATCAGGAATGCATAACAATCTTGAGAAGATATTGAATCAAAGAAGGAAGCAGAGACTTCCATGGTACCACAGGCTTAGGATTGTGCCTTAACACTGGTTCCATAGACAATTCAAACAAGTTGTCAGCAGGTTTTGGAGATTGGCTTGGTCAATATTAGTGTGCATCAGAACCTGGATAGGCTGCAATTGGAGTACCCTGGCATTACACTGTGCTGGGTCAAAATAATATAAGGGGACCAGTCCTAGTACTAGGCTGAATTGGTTGCTTGTGGAAGATTGTGGTGTTGAACTTGTGAGGCACCTCAGAGCAATTCTAGCATTATAGTGCATGGGCACCCTAAGATCATGTATACATCTTGTAGTGCACATCAGGCAAATCTAGGGCACCCGCAGGGCATATGTGCAGCTTATACAAAAAGGAGTTGAAATACCATTTTGTTCTTTACTTTCCTTTCATTAGGTTTTGGAAGTCCCATGTTGAGCAGAATGCAGAATGATGTATAAAAGATAAATGGCCACCAAAAATGTGTTTTGCTATGAGTCTACGTTTAATAGGCCAAACATGCATTGTGTAATTGGAACCACACTTACAATTTATCCTGCTATTTGATTTATAATTTACAGTCAAACATATTTTTGCTTATGCATTTTGTTACAGATTTTTTTCTATTAATATATTTTTTAACACAATTATATAGTTTGGTTGTACCCATCAGCATAAGCATACTATACAATGAACAATTATCTACATTAGTGTAGGTATTATTATGCCACACATCTGAGAGAGAAAGCATGTCGGATTTATAGAGGTGATGATTTTAGGGAGAAGTGATAGCTAATAAATTGATAAGCAAAGAAAACATTCCAAAGCGAGTACACTGATGTCTAGAATAATAATGTTTTAAGGCCTTTCTGACGGATAACAGTGTGTGTATAAGTATTTGGGTTGGATTTTCAGCTGTCTGGGTGATGTTTGCTGCTCATATGATGGACTTTTTAATGCTTGTGGTATTCTTAAACGGTACCGCTGTGGTATTCTTAAATGCATGTGTCTCAAAGTGCAGAAAGTGTTTATTTCTTAAGCTTCTTTTACCACTAGATATGGTCTGTAAGTTGGGAAGATTTTAGGAATTATCAAGTAAATAGCTTTAGAAGCTAGACATACAAATTTGAAAATGATCCTATCTTCCAGTGGTTGCCAAGAGCTTGCAAGAGCGTGGATGTGGTTGGAGTTACGCTTGTCTGAACTTAGCTGCAAATGTCAGGTAAAATGTACTTTTAAGTAGGTGATATTTTGCTGGTCTGAGGATTGTTATGATTGTATTGTCAATGGTTAGAATGTTTGCACATTTAATATATTACCCCTTGTGCCTAAATAATGGCAATTTTTATTAATTCATTTTTCTATGTAGTTCTCGTTTTCAAATGTTTCATTACACAGACAGAACAACACTGTATATAAACTTTGATAATATAAATGTCAAAAATATGTGGGAACTATAGGCACCAGAACTTATCATCTAGAAAGGACCATTGATGACAGTGTCAAAGAACAGCGAGTACTGCATAACGTCCTACCAACAATGGAGGAGAGATACGAGCAACTCCTGCTGAAACAGAAGGACCTTGAAAGTAGGTTACTGTTAATGTTAATGTTAATGTTAGTCAGCATTTATTGAGCGCTCGTACGCCCGGAGGCTTCATGGCGCTATAGGGCGGAACAAGGCACGACAGTCAGTTAGTGGTGATGGCAACTCAGTGATGTACCTGAGAAAAAAGCCAGGTCTTCAAAGAATGTCTAAAACTGAGGATATTGTCACTCAGTTTTAGATGAAGAGGAAGAGAGTTCCAGAAGGCAGCTGCAAGGTGGTCAAAGCAGCTGCCTCTGAGACGTTTCCTCTTGTATGGAGGTACAGTCAGGAGGAATTTGTGGATGGATCGGAGGTTACGGGAAGGACTGTATCTTTTAAATAAGTCTCTAATGAAAAGGGGGCCAGTGTCATGTACAGACTTAAATAAAATGCACCCGGCCTTAAAGGCCACACGTTGCTCAACCGGCAGCCAGTGTAGCTGTTTAAGGCCGAGTCGAACAGATTGCCTCCTAGGAATGTTCAAAAGAAGTCTGGCTGCTTGGTTCTGAACCAGCTGGAGGCGTTTAAGCTCTCCAGTTTGGAGCCCAAGGTAGAGACTGTTAGAAAAATCCAGTCTGGACAGAACCAAGGAGATGACGATCTGTGTGAGGGCCGCTGAAGAGAAGAAACAAGCTATTTTTTTTATTTTCTTTAACTGAAAGAAGCTGGAGGACACAACTGCTCCAACTTGTTTTTTTAAAGAAAGATCCTCGCTAATGAAAATGCCTAGGCTCTTAACCGAGGGTGACTTAGATGGGGGGACGCCCATGCTCGTGGGCCAAAAGCTGGGATTCCAACTAAGTGTACTCTGTCCAGGCAAGACCAGTTCGGTCTTGCCTGGATTGAGTTTCAGATGATTGCAGCTCATCCAACTCAAAATGTGGGACATGGTGTTTTGAAATTCTACCACAGAGTCCTTGGTGTTCAACGGAAAGATGAGCTGCAAATCATCAGCGTAGTTGAAGATGGTGGCCTTTGCATTCCTGAGGGAGTACAAAAGGGGGCGTAAGTACAAATTAAAAAGCAGGGGAGATAACGAGGAGCCTTGGGGAACTCCGCAGGTGGTGGATATAGCAGGAGCCGTGAAGGAGCCCAGTCTGACCGATTGAGTTCGGCCAGAGATGAATGAGCGGATCCAGCTCAGCGCAGGGCCCCTAAGGCCTGCCTGCTCGACACGGTCGACCAAGATGGTGTGGTCGACCGTGTCGAATGCAGCAGAGAGGTCCAATAGCACCAGAGCCTGATGGATCCCTGCATCCGCGTTCCGCCTCAGAGTATTCTGCACCGAAAGAATGACTGCCTCAGTAGAATGGCAAGGGCGGAAGCCAGCCTGATTAGGTGCAAGATACTCCGATTTCTCCAGGAACGCGGAAATGCTGTCACAAACATGAGACTCCAAAAGTTTGGAGCAGTATGGCAGCAAAGATATAGGTCTGTAGTGCTTAATAATATTGGTGTACAAAGCCTTTTGAGTATCGTGAAGGCCTTGAAAACAGATATGTACAAACAACAAGAGAGAAAGGGCGAAATAGAATACTCTCACACCCCTTGGGATAATCAATCAGAAACAACTAGAGAGTATTGCAATCTATAAAATAACTACACTAGATAGGAGAAATGGTGAAAGGAAAAATTCCCCAAAAACCCTTAAATGTCACATGCAAACCTGCATAACTGTGTCAGAAAGAGTGGTGAGTATACCAGAAAGGAAAAAGAGGGACCCTCAGGCACCCACATTAAGTAGGTAGCCGTTTGTCTTCATCGGGTTCCCATGATTAGTATGTGTAAAAGTACCACAAACAAAAAAGTGAAAATTTAAAATGAGTATAGATCACTCCCTCAACCAACAATTTTAATAAAGGGCTGATTCGAACTCAATTAAAACCAATGTGCTTAAACGGACAGTTCAGAGTTAAGTAAATTTGAACCCCCTGTCCTAAAAAACGGTCGACATGTTTCAGCTTTCTGGTTTTCTTCGACCCAGCATTCCTCAGGACCAGTAATAAAAAGAAGAAGAGACTCACCCAGCGAGGCAGTACACCTCCTAAAGTGCCTACTCACGTTGGATGGATGTTCAAAAGAACGTGTTTTTACCAACTTTTGTCCGTTGTTAAGGTAAAAAACTCGAATGCGTTACCTCTGTTATGTGAGGATTATGGAATCTGTAAAAGATCAATAGACAGAACTCAAAAACCATTCGTAACGAAAACAATATCTTGCTGATACAGTTAATCACAGTTGTACCTACTAGTTACCCAACCATCACTCTGTGACACAGTCAAACCCATGTGTATTAATTCAAAAGTGTACAAATTGCATAAAAAATTGCCCTCGCCATTATGCTGGACAGAATGTGTAAAACTTCCCCCACTGCTGACCTTATTGCACTTGGAGTAGTGGATATAAGGACTTATTCCTCAGCCAACCATTTATATGGTGCTATGTAGTACCAAATAATATTTATCGCATTATTCGTACCTCATTAATCAGGGACCATGGCTACTTGTTCCCGCCCTGAATACCCCTTTGGTAAAAAAATTTCAATACCTACATAGTTAAACTCACTCTTGCAAAATCGTAAAATCCTGGATTCTATATTGCATCACTTAGTAACTTCAAACTCACTCTGTTAGTATTCCAGTATTTTCCTAGGTATTGTGAAAGACAGGTTGTCTCATTAGGATCTGTTAAGGAAAAAACCGACAATCCAATTTAAGACCATTATTATTTTCTCTCATGTTGGGGGTAAAAACTCAGACTCAATCGTTTGAGTGGTTTTATATTAAACTGACTCATTACACTTTTAAATAGTGACTTACATTTTTAATCCTACGGGAATAACTCCATGAGTCCGTGGTGGAGGAATTCTTCACGTCAGCGTCTAGTTAAAAGTAACGTGACAAAAACGATTTTATTCCCCCTTACAATGGAAACGGAACAGTTATCTTTAATTGGTGTCCTAGATAGTAATGGCGACTCAGCTTTAATGGGAATTACAAATAAAAGCCAGATGACAATTATAGGTCCGACTAATCACAGTAAACAAACAGTAAAGGCGAGCTGCGATATTGTTGCTCGGATGCTACTGATTGTTATTCTAAGTCAGTTCAGCCTAGCAAGGCCTATAGCTAGAAAATCAGATAAACGTGCTATTTAACTTACTAGCTTACTGACGGCTCCCCACACTTCCACCTAAATCTGGCTCATCCACGGCTCGAAGAACAACTCGAGCAGCGGTCCGGAAGTGCTTTTAAGCTCCCACAATCCCGCTTGACCTATGTGCTTCTCTATCACGTGATCGGCTTAGGCTGTGGATGTCAAGAAATTTAAAGTGGTAGCAACCTAATTGTCAATGTACACTACATTATGCGCTAAGAAGCATAGCACACAGTGAGCCTTAAATGCCTTAAAGGCTACGATCTTTTTAAAGAAGACAAATAGTCCTTACTTTTGTTAATGTGCGTGCTCATAGGAAAGGGGTCATCGATCTGGAGCAAGCCAAGACTCAAGCACATCAGGATTATCTGCACACACAACCCGAAAAAAAGTGGCAGCCCTATTCACTCGGAATTAACTAATAACATTAGTGTCAGGGACAAAAGAATCAAAGCAAAAGGGTGGGGGGAGGGTAGGATATTGATATCGCCCATTTCCCATATAATCTTCTTCTTCAAGAGTGTGTTTACAAAAGGGCCCCTGGTAAACCATGTGTGTATCTTTTAAAGAGCCCCACTCCAAGATCAGTTGCTTCAGTGAAAACCCTAGGCAGTCATATGTTAACGTCTCATCACTGACCCCCACGGGATGTCGTCATTAAGTCCTTGCCGATTGGTTGCCAAACGATGCACCCATCTTTGTTCTTTTTCGAACAAGAAACTCTCACTACTGTGTTCTAGATGTTCTATAATGGTCCAATTTAAATCGTTCGGACCATGCCCCTGTTCAAGGTAATGTGCTGTCAATTTCGTTGTGTTTCTCTGGCATCTAATATTACTGCGATGTTCCCCTATTCGTAGCTTTATTTTTTCGTGTAGTCATGCCCACGTATCTTAGTTGACATGGGCAGACTATCAAATATACTACGTTACTCGTATTGCAGTTAGTGTGACTTCTCAGGTGCCAGAGTTTACCTTCTTCCAAACTTAGGGTTTTCGTTGCCGTGGTCAGGTGACAAACACTACACCCCCCACATGGATAGTGACCCACCACTGGTGGTAGCCCCCAAGTGGTAAGTACATTTGGGATAGGTGTTGTATCCTTTTTGTTGGTGGGGCGGGTGTGTACTAATGCATCCTTTAGGCTTTTCTCACGCCTGTAGGAAAAAAGGGGTTTTTGCCACTCGAGGCCATTACTAGTCAGTATTCTCCATTGCTTGTTTATAGCCCGATTAACTACGTTCGAGATATTACTATATGTAGTTACACATGTCAACGGTGTTTCGGGATCTCCTTCTCTTGTGTCAGCTTCTAGTAGGGCCTCCCGATTCTGATTTCTCGCCCGTTTGCAACTTTTCTTTAAGATTTTGGCTGGATAACCTCTATCTGAAAGTTTGTTGGTCAAATCCTCCGCCTGTTTCTTGAAATCGGTGATGTTACTACAGTTCCTACGAAGACGTAGGTACTGTCCGAAGGGTACATTTTCCCGCAAGGGGCACGGATGGAAGCTCGTAAAGTGGAGGAGATTATTCTTGCTGGTGGGTTTGTGAAACGTCTTAGTGGTCAAGTGATCACCTGTTCTAGTGATCGTCACATCTAAGAACTCGATACTTTCTCGGCTGTGCTGATGAGTAAACCTCAAATGGGGGTCACAGGTATTGACCCAATCAAAGAATGCCAAAAGGCTCTCCTCTGTACCCTTCCATATTAGCAACACGTCATCAATGTACCTCTGCCACAGGATAACATTGAGAGTGTAAGGGTTGGTGTTACACAAGATATGGGTTTTCTCAAAATTATAGACATACAGCCCAGCAATGCTAGGGGCAAAAGTACTGCCCATAGAGGTACCAGTCTTTTGCAAGTAAATCTGATTCTGGTACTGGAAATAGTTATGTTTTAACGCCAGAGTAGCACACTCAATGACAAACGTTTTAGAAGTGTTGTATTCCAATGTAGATTGGTCCAGAGCGTCCGCAAGAACCTTCAAAGTAGCAGCCTGAGGAATACACGTGTAGAGGCTCTCTATGTCTAACGAGACCAGAAAGCAAGATTCCTCAGGAAGTTTAACTGTCAAAAGCATTGACAGTAAGCTCTTGGTATCCTTTATATAGGTGCTTGTTGACTGAATCAAGGGCTTGAAGAAAAAATCGCAATATTTTCGAAAGGGGTTCTAAAAGAGACCCAATGCCTGAAACAATCGGTCTCCCTGGGGGCGGAGACCGGTTCTTATGAGTCTTTGGTAGGCAGTAGAAATATGGAACTTTTCCTTCAGAACTTGTCAGGAAATCAGCTTCGTATTTGCTGATATAGTCATCTCTCTCAGCAGTCATCACTAGTTCTACGATTTCATCCCTCAGTGATGATGATGGATCCTCATTCAAAATTGTGTAACTTCTTGTGTCACTAAGGAGGCGTCTGCATTCAGCATCATATGCAGCAGTGTCCTGTATGACGATACCTCCGCCTTTGTCGGCGCTTTTAATTACCATATTAGGATCATCTTTTAGGGACTCTATGGCTTTGTATTGAGCACCTGGTAAATTTTTGAAAGATGTCGGTTCCACAACGTTTTCCACTTCCCGGAACACCGCTTGTTCGAAGGCAATTATGCCTGCCGGAACAAGATGTGCCGGGGGGGTAAAGGTTGACCTGTTTCTAAAGTTGGTATCACTGTTAGAGGCTTGGCTATCCATCGTTTCTCGATTCTCAAAGAAAGCTTTCAACCGCAATTTTCTAAAAAACTCGCTGAGTTCACAAAACAGTTTGAAGCGATCTAGACGTGGTGTTGGTATGAAGCCTAACCCTTTCTCTAAAATCGATTGCTCATCCGGATTTAGGATTCTACTTGACAAATTAGTGACTAAACTCGTGCATTGCTGGGACCCGCTCTCTGTTCCTGCATCTTGCTGCGTGTGTTGTCGCCCACTGCCTCTGGTGTTTGCCAACGAACTTGGTTCCCTCCCCGTCTCTTGCCTCCGCCTCTCTGGCCAAACCCTAAAAAATGAGGGGGGTACATGTTCGATTGGAATTGTGGGGGTGGTGGAACAAAGTGTGAATTCCATCCCATCTGTGGTGGAAACGGTGGGTAACCATAAGGATTTGGATGGAAAACTTAATTCCCTTGTTGTTGATATGGGAACCAATTTGAGTTATTTTGTGGTCTTTTTCCTCTGCCTCTACCCCGTTGTTTATTGCCAGAGCTCCCTGCACTTGACCCACTGGAATTGGAATCGTCTGAAACATCAGAATTGTAGTTGGTACGGTCAGGTGGGTATACTCTGCACTTGCATAGGGGTAAACTTTTGCATGTGACCATTTTTTTAAGTCCTTTTGGAACTGCTGGATTTTAGACTGTGACAAATTATCCTTATATTCGTTCAGTTCTTTGTTGAACTCCTCTAATTTTTTCTTAAAACCCGTGACCGTGTTCTTAATATGGGCTTCAGTAGCCTGAATCTCAATCAATAGGGCCTCCGAAAGCCGAAGTGCAGTTTTTATAATTAGGAGAGCCCATTCATGAGTGCAATGCCAGGCTATCTGAGCCCCCTCTTTTCTAAATACACTGTCCTCTAGGAAAATACGGGGTGCATTATTCACTAATAAACCTTTGGGAGCAATCTTATTAGTCAAGTACTCTTTCATCATAGTGCCATGTAAGATGGCCCTAATCCGACTCTTTTTTTTGTTCACTTAATTTTTCCCAATCTGTGGTTTGGGATATCGTCTGCGCCACCAGGGGATCTGCAAATAAAGTTGGATCATTTAGAATGGCATCAGCCTCCTCTCTTGAAAAAGAGAGGCCTGAATCTTCCATCATACAAGCGTGATAACTAAGAATATCTTTTAAAGGAAAACTGTAGTTCAAAAGGGACGATACACTAGTGACATGTCTTTCAAATAATCTTAATTCTCTCGCAGCTGCGCGCTGCCCAAACCTGTACAAACAACAAGAGAGAAAGGGCGAAATAGAATACTCTCACACCCCTTGGGATAATCAATCAGAAACAACTAGAGAGTATTGCAATCTATAAAATAGCTACACTAGATAGGAGAAATGGTGAAAGGAAAAATTCCCCAAAAACCCTTAAATGTCACATGCAAACCTGCATAACTGTGTCAGAAAGAGTGGTGAGTATATCAGAAAGGAAAAAGAGGGACCCTCAGGCACCCACATTAAGTAGGTAGCCGTTTGTCTTCATCGGGTTCCCATGATTAGTATGTGTAAAAGTACCACAAAAAAAAGTGAAAATTTAAAATGAGTATAGATCACTCCCTCAACCAACAATTTTAATAAAGGGCTGATTCGAACTCAATTAAAACCAATGTGCTTAAACGGACAGTTCAGAGTTAAGTAAATTTGAACCCCCTGTCCTAAAAAACGGTCGACATGTTTCAGCTTTCTGGTCTTCTTCGACCCAGCATTCCTCAGGACCAGTAATAAAAAGAAGAAGAGACTCACCCAGCGAGGCAGTACACCCCCTAAAGTGCCTACTCACGTTGGATGGATGTTCAAAAGAACGTGTTTTTACCAACTTTTGTCCGTTGTTAAGGTAAAAAACTTGAATGCGTTACCTCTGTTATGTGAGGATTATGGAATCTGTAAAAGATCAATAGACAGAACTCAAAAACCATTCGTAACGAAAACAATATCTTGCTGATACAGTTAATCACAGTTGTACCTACTAGTTACCCAACCATCACTCAGCAGGATTTGGAGATTGGCTTGGTCAATATTAGTGTGTATCAGAACCTGGACAGGCTGCAATTGGAGTACCCTGGCATTACACTGTGCTGGGTCAAAATAATATAAGGGGACCAGTCCTAGTACTAGGCTGAATTGGTTGCTTGGGGAAGATTGTGGTGTTGAACTTGTGAGGCACCTCAGAGCAATTCTAGCATTATAGTGCATGGGCACCCTAAGATCATGTATACATCTTGTAGTGCACATCAGGCAAATCTAGGGCACCCGCAGGGCATATGTGCAGCTGATACAAAAAGGAGTTGAAATACCATTTTGTTCTTTACTTTCCTTTCATTAGGTTTTGGAAGTCCCATGTTGAGCAGAATGCAGAATGATGTATAAAAGATAAATGGCCACCAAAAATGTGTTTTGCTATGAGTCTACATTTAATAGGCCAAACATGCATTGTGTAATTGGAACCACACTTACAATTTATCCTGCTATTTGATTTATAATTTACAGTCAAACATATTTTTGCTTATGCATTTTGTTACAGATTTTTGTCTATTAATATATTTTTTAACACAATTATATAGTTTGGTTGTACTCATCAGCATAAGCATACTATACAATGAACAATTATCTACATTAGTGTAGGTAATAATCTGCCACACATCTGAGAGAGAAAGCATGTCGGATTTATAGAGGTGAGGATTTTAGGGAGAAGTGATAGCTAATAAATTGATAAGCAAAGAAAACATTCCAAAGCGAGTACACTGATGTCTAGAATAATAATGTTTTAAGGCCTTTCTGACGGATAACAGTGTGTGTATAAGTATTTGGGTTGGATTTTCAGCTGTCTGTGTGATGTTTGCTGCTCATATGAAGGGCTTTTTAATGCTTGTGGTATTCTTAAACGGTACCGCTGTGGTATTCTTAAATGCATGTGTCTCAAAGTGCAGAAAGTGTTTATTTCTTAGGCTTCTTTTACCACTAGATATGGTCTGTAAGTTGGGAAGATTTTAGGAATTATCAAGTAAATAGCTTTAGAAGCTAGACATACAAATTTGAAAATGATCCTATCTTCCAGTGGTTGCCAAGAGCTTGCAAGAGCGTGGATGTGGTTAGAGTTACGCTTCTCTGAACTTAGCTGCAAATGTCAGGTAAAATGTACTTTTAAGTAGGTGATATTTTGCTGGTCCGAGGATTGTTATGATTGTATTGTCAATGATTAGAATGTTTGCACATTTAATATATTACACCTTGTGCCTAAATAATGGCAATTTTTATTATTTCATTTTTCTATGTAGTTCTCGTTTTGAAATGTTTCATTACACAGACAGAACAACACTGTATATAGTCTTTGATAATATAAATGTCAAAAATATGTGGGAACTATAGGCACCAGAACTGATCATCTAGAAAGGACCATTGATGACAGTGTCAAAGAACAGCGAGTACTGCATAACGTCCTACCAACAATGGAGGAGAGATACGAGCAACTCCTGCTGAAACAGAAGGACCTTGAAAATAGGTCACTGCTTAATAATATCGGGTGTACAAATCCTTTTGAGAATCGTGAAGGCCTTGAAAACAGATATACAGGCCTTCATGAAGACGCTCCTACACCACATCAGATATCCACCCGAAGACCATTCAATACACTTAGACGAAACACCCAAAAAAGTAGCAGGACTTGGCAATCAAAGGAAATACTCTCCAGACATTTAAAGGAGAGTATGATACTACAATGAAAAGGAGTAAATCATGACTTGTGTCTACTCCAGAGACGGCACAACTTTTCAGAGGGATACCCTGCAACTGTATCATGACTTATTGGCCTTCCTGCTGTGGAAAAGGAGAAATCTCAGGAAGGCAATGGACTTCCTTTGCAGTCACAACACTCCATATTAATAGGGACATACCTCAGACTGCTCCTTACGTGTACAGAGGTGAACCTCTTTCCCCTGTCTCCTAAAAACGTGCAAGCGTTCCTGCACCTCAAAGATAAAAGAAGTAATGAGCGGATCACAGATGCCTTCTCTGAATGGAAAGGGACAAGGTCTACTTGATAGCGAGTCCTTCAAAGGTGACACAGGCAACATCCTTTTGATAGGGAGAAACAAAAATGCCAGAAAGCACCAAAACAGGTAAACTATTTAGAGCCCTGTGTTCTATGAGGCTATTTTTTTTCAACGGTGGTGAAAAACAGTATTGTTTATAAAAATGCTGATTATATTCTGGACCTAGAAACATACAAAAGGTGATGGGAGGAATGCTTTTAATTTTTCTAACCACTGACAATAGCTCGGAAAAGCGTCTCAACCCTCGATCTTTTGCTCACCATGCCACTTCAGTTTGGACCCAGCCATATGCAAATCAGTCTGGACCCTGCTCCTCATGGGAACAGTCTCTAATTAAGTTCTGACAATACATTAATAGGACATATTACACTCTTAGATCATGAACCAACATTCCATGCACTAGTGATGAGTAGGCAACCACTTAAGACAAACCAATGGAGGTTACACATTAATTTGCTAGCTGATCCATCACTGAGAGCAGACACAGGAGAGACCATTCGCTCCTACTTTATCTAACCGCTCCAGACTAATAATAATAATTTCCAAGCACTAAAACTTAAGAAATAATTGTTTCTCTATTGTATTGATTTTTATAATGATGATTTTCTTAACACCCCTAATGCTAAATTGATAAACGTTTTCGATTATATGTTGGAATTACAAAATGCAGCAGTAGTCAATGGCCTATCACCAGGGATGTGTTTGGTGGGTGATTTTAATGCCAGATTGGGTTGCAATAATATCCCTGCAGCGATATGTAGTACAGTCAAAGAGGATAGTTATAACAGATGTATTCCTTGCACTGACACCCGAGGAGCAGAACTAAAGACCCTTCTAGATTCTCTTAATTTACTTAATGTAATGGATGTTGTAGGCCCCAGTGAATAAGTGATACCTACACATAGCAGCACAGGAAGCCTTCACCCGTTTTTAAAGAACATGACCTTAGACAGTCCTCTAATGGATGGCTCCTCTTTACCTACACTTTTAAATGCAGATAATGCAGTTTTGATGGCGTGAATGTCAAACACTCTGCAATACCTGGTATAGGTCTTTGTTGATTTTATGGCCACCTTAGATTTACAAACACGTTTTAACAAATCTTATATTTTGACCTGTGGCCCAAAGAAACATTACTTATCCTCTTTCTCTGTAGGTCCAAAAAAAAACTTTACTAGTTAGTACTTTTTCCTATTTGGAAATATCATTTGCAGCCACAGGTTCATGGGACCCACAGGTTGCGCAAAGCAGGCTAAAACTAACAAATATATGTGCGCACTATTTTCCTTACCGCAACCGAAGGGTGGGGGTGCTCTCCCCCCTTTTTTGCAAATTTATAAAACACAATCTTTTCCTGCGACCACGTATGGTGCCGGCGTCTGGGATTTCAGAATTGGAACCCAGTTCAATTGGAAGAGAACAGATTTTGTAGAAAGGCCCTTATGGCTCTAATTTCATCTTCTACTTATATTTGCCATAGGGAAATAGGCATTCCATACAATGAAAATGACATAAAGTCCCAACCACCGTTATTATGGCCTTCCATCTGGAAAAATAAAAAAGCGTGCTTAACCAGGAAAATCATTAAGGATTTTCTCAGTTGTGAAAATGGGATTGAAATTCCATGGCTAGCTAGTGTAAGATCCATATTATGATCCATCAATCTTGAACGGATTTTTGATGATCGACTTAACAACTTAAATAATAATAAAAAACAGTTACAGCAGGCTCTATACGACCAGGCACTTTCCAATACACCGTATAGGGAAACCGTGAAGGAGAGCGTGTCAAATTACATGTTACTCGCCCCCTCAGATAACATGCCAATGTACCTATGTAGAGTGAGAGGTTGGTGGGAACAAAGCCTTCTATTTCGGCATAGGGCTGGTACAAAAAAATATCTGTTATGTTTCCGGCTGGGTTTTAACATTAATTTGGATTTTTCCCCTTGTCCCTGTGATGGCAACTCAGGACAGTGACGGTCACATTTTATGGTTTTTTTGTGGGTTTTATCCTATATATTCCAATTATTTTATGGTCTTTTTTTAAAGAAACAGGGAGTTAGACAGTTAGTAGAGGCACGTGACTTGTTTCTTCACCTAAATGATGAAGCTGAGACAATTTGTTTGGGTGCCTTTTTGATAGCTGCTGTAAGAGCATGTTGTTCCATGAATGCTGTATAGCTCTGATGCAGGATTTCGCACTTTATGTAC
Organism: Lissotriton helveticus; assembly: GCF_964261635.1. Taxonomy (NCBI): domain Eukaryota; kingdom Metazoa; phylum Chordata; class Amphibia; order Caudata; family Salamandridae; genus Lissotriton; species Lissotriton helveticus. The sequence continues at coordinate 708,691,683 of NC_136059.1, read as the reverse complement.
TTTTGAGAGCACGAGATCTCTAAATTGTAATCATTATATGTAATATTTATGTATGTTTATGGTTTTTAATGTAATGAATTGGATGTATTTTTATTGTTGCACTTTTATCAATACAACGTGTATTTGAATAAAGTTATGTTGAAAAGTGAATACTTACTATTCACCCACACACAGAAAATAGGGCCAATGGGACCACTTTGTGCTTTCAGCCAGTCTCTACCCACGTGCTAAAAAGACATTTCAGGTGCCCATGGGCTGGCAAATAGATGACTTTGGTATTGCTGACCCCTATCCATCGTATTCTAATATCCTGGCAAAAACAAAAGGACCCAGAGCTGAGAGACATGATTACTCCGCCTTTCAGAGGTCTTGGCCATGGAAATGATCACTGACCCATTAGAGTGCAAGCTCAAAACATTTGAGAAAGATTGACCCCTTTTTTAAGATTCTTGGGGAAGGAACTATGAGAACTCCCCTTCCTATGTTACCTCAAAGACCTCTGTATCACACAGCTCCAGGTGGACTAGAGGACTTTTGGGATCATAGTGCCATACTCATTTACAATATAATGATCCGAATATTAATCAATAATTTAAGGCTTCTGCATTTCTGAAAAAGTTATGAGTAGAGCAGTTAAAGAAGTCAGTGGGTAGTGAGAAAGGGCAGATTTTGTTACTGTTAATTGTAATTCAAAGCATGATGAAATGCTTCTTTACCGTCCAGATGGGTGTAGTCAATGGTATGTGTTAGTGCTAAAATTAGTACAATAAAAAAGAGTTGATTCTAACCTGTGTTTATGAAAATATGGTATTAGTCAAAATAATCTGTTAGATTGGTGTGACAGTACCTACAATAAAATACTTTTTCGGGAGACATTACTTTTGGAAAACTCATGTGATGGAGAGTGAAGGGTGTTGAAGACCAAAGCACTTCAAAAACAGTAGGTGCAAATCACCTAGAGAGAAGTGCCACATACATTTCCAGTATACGGTGAAGATAGTGACTTTATCAAGAACAGTAAAAAGGCCCTCGCCAGGGAAAGCCATCAAAATGAAAAAGCAGGTTGAATGGTCTGGTGTCCTTCTGAGGCGGATAAATTAAACACCATTAAAATGGGTAACAGCTTTTATTCATAATGTAGTTCTAAGTGCTATATAAAAAACTATTAATATTAAATGCTAACGGAGCACCAAGGGGCAAAGTGATAAATGTCTGCACATGATATATATATGCAGATGCTCGGCAAAGACTCCAGGGGCCCAATTTATCAAATATTCACACAACGCAGCAAGCCACCTTGCTGGGCGGTGCTGCATAAAATGGAGACGGCAGGAATGCTCTTGATTTTACATTATACTATGCATTCACTTCTGTCCATGCTTGCAGACAAACGGCTGCCTAGTGCCAATGAAGGCACCCTTGCACCATGGTGCAAGGGTGCCTGCGTTTTAGGCAGGATTGCTTCAGATACTCACAGGATTGCCTTTGTGCAGGAAGGGAGACATTCCTGCACAAAAAGCAATCCTATGAGGATTTTTCCTCTTTCTACATGTTCTGCAGAATGTAGCACACACAGAAATAGGAAAAGTGAGGAGAAATAAACATATTTCTCCTCGTTACACCTCCCACGGGAAGGCATTACAGTAATTTTGACGCATTCCCATGTCTGCCACTAATGGTATATGTAAGAATGCATCAAAATCCATGGGTGGTTGCACGGGAACAACCACGCTCCACCCATGGAACGCCTTCCTAGGGCAGAGTAATGCAAGGCAGCAACTTGCTCTGCCTTGCGTTACTCCACATTTACCAAGAACTGGAGCACCACTCAAGGGGGCCTTGTGTGGCTTGGGAAATCTGACTTTAGTGTTACGTTGCCCTTGCGTTACCTTGCGTGATTATGATAAATCTAGCCCCAGGTGTCTAGCTGAGTGGGGAGAATAATCTTAAGGATGGACTATATCAGAATGTTGGGAGCATGCTCTGGACACCGGCTGGTTGAGCATGTGCCTCAGATCCGAAATCGTATCGCTTTTATGCTAAGCAAGAAAAGTGTTGATGCATTTCCCATCTTTTGTATAGTTAGCCCACAACCATGAAGTAAGTACTAAGTGACCCAGATGTACATCTTAAGTAGTGAAAAAGGTTTCTTTTGATGTGTCAAAAGGTTTTACCTGTGTTTTTATGATTACAGTAAATGCTAATGTTAGGAGTGAAAAAAACTTCGAAAACTATTTTCATAATTGTTTTAAATGTTGAAGTACGTGCCCCGTGTTAAATAAACCAAAAAAAGTGTAATTAGAAGAATTAGCATTAGGAAAAATTGACATTATTTCGGATCCAGTTCACATTCCTGGTGTTGATAAGTTTTAAAACATTTAAAGTTATACCCTTGGAATTAAAAATGCTGTTTGAGAGTTTTGAAATTGTAAATTTGGTTAAACACTTAGACCAGTCATTTATTAACAGTTCGGATTGGTAGGAAAAGCTTTCCTTCTTTTTAAAACACGGGCTTGGAATTTAAAAGGGTAACATGCTGTGAAGATGATTAAGAAAAAATGCATTAGTTGGATTAAGGTTCTAGATGTTCTAGCAAACCATTGACAGATTTAAAGTGCTTAATAAAATCGTCCCACCTGGAAGCTGCATTGGGCGTTTGTTGTGTTGAGGAGCCTCAGCGAGTCCCGCTGACCCGGGGACCCACCCTTGTGCGCCTGTTGTTACCGCTCGCCGCACCCGCTTCGCGGGTGCCGCTTCGCGGCTCCAAGAGGGCGGAGGCTGTTTCCTGGCGTTGGCGTTCAGCAGGGACTCAAAGACCTAGGAGTCCCTGCTCTCACAGGTGCGCTAGCGGACGCACCCACCACCAGCCACGCCCCCCGCCTGGCCAAGCTGAAAAGGCGTGAGTCTCCTCTGCCTACTGGGACCCACCTGGAAGCTGCATTGGGCGTTTGTTGTGTTGAGGAGCCTCAGCGAGTCCCGCTGACCCGGGGACCCACCCTTGTGCGCCTGTTGTTACCGCTCGCCGCACCCGCTTCGCGGGTGCCGCTTCGCGGCTCCAAGAGGGCGGAGGCTGTTTCCTGGCGTTGGCGTTCAGCAGGGACTCAAAGACCCAGGAGTCCCTGCTCTCACAGGTGCGCTAGCGGACGCACCCACCACCAGCCACGCCCCCCGCCTGCAACTCTCTTCTATTTCACGCTCTGTCTGGCGCTCCACGGGACGCGAGCGGGGCGCCGAGTGAAGCCCGAGCAAAGGGCGGGCCGTCTGTGGCCGTCCGGGGCAGGAGGAGGCAGGGCAGGGCCACCTCCCTTACATCCACTGCAACAGGTCTCAGTTCGTGGTGCTTCACTGTGGGCCTGGAATCCAGCATGTCAACCCGCTCCGGTAAGGCCTTGAGGGGCGGCGGTGAAAGTGCCCCAGGGGGTGCCATGTTCGGCTCTATGGACAAATTCCTCACCAGGGTGGCGGCTGTTATAGACAATGAGATCGCTATATCAGAACGGCGCCTCTCTTTTGACTTCCTCCCCTCCAAAAGTCCTTCTTCGGCATTAGTGATGTCCTCACAAACCTCCATTTCCCCCGCACCCCTGCTTGGGGATCTACCTGGGGATTCACATATTGCACCAATAGAGGTTGGAACAGATGGGGTAGAAAGTTTGCTGATTGATCCTCTCCTCGTCAGCCCTTGTACCGTGGCTGTGGAGTCCTGCCCCGACCTTCCCATAGCCAGCTCTCCTGGTATTCTATCCCAATCCTGCCCTGACGCTCCCACACCCGATCCACAACTTCTGTCCAAGTCTCGATCCATTCAGGGGCCAACGAAAAGGAAGGGGAAAAAGGCAAATATCTCCCGAAAGGGCTGTCACTCTACGCTTGTTAAGCACGCCAGGTATCAGCCCCAGAGGGGCTCTGCTCTTTCAGGTGCCGGAGGACCTGTACCATCTGGGAACTCCAATGCCCCTCAAATTGTAGCTGACACAGTGCTACCCCCCCTGCTGGTCCCAACAGTACCTGACCTAGCTAACGCGGGCTTCGCCTTGGAGCCGATCGAGAAACTGGTCAGGTCACTCCTGGTACCACTTATTGACCAAGTCCAAAGTTTGGGGGATAGGCTTGACCGTTTTGAACAGGTCACCAGGGACAATTTCTTTTCCCTGAAAACCCTGTTCAAACTACTGCCGAAGCCTAGTGAGGTTAGGACAGATAGGAACTCTGGGAAAGAGGTTTTAGTGAGTCATCCTCCAGGAGAACAGTCGACACTGCCGCCCAAGTTACCAGCTTCTGGGAATGCTTCTTCGGTCGCCTCCCAGGCCGGGCTGAGGCAGACATTGCCGAAAGTCTCCACTCATGCTGCCCAAGTGCATGCCATTCCTCCCCCAGTTGTAACATCCCCTGTGCCTAACCTAGGTCACAAGAATCACCTGAAGGGAGGGACGGGCCAACTTTACTACTTGGGGCCGCTCCACCTGCCAAAACCGGTGGTGCAGCGGTAACCCTTAAGGCTAAACCCACCGCCCCCCCGCCCAAAAACCCTTCTCTACTGGCTTTTTCACAGAAACCAAGGCGTAAGTGCCCCCCAGTCAATCTCCCCCCTGAGTGCCACCCGTTTGTTGTTGTTCTCACCAAAGTCCCCCCTATTAAGGATACCCAGCAGGAAAATCATCAGGCGCTAAAGAACAAGGTCATCCACTGGCTGAAAATCAACAGGCCCCTCCCTCAGGGAGTGGATGGCCTAATTCTTGGCGTACGCAGGGTGGGTTGGATTGGACACGGGAAAAAATCTCTTGAAGGGCATTGCGTGGTGGTTAATTTCCAAGACGCAAGAGTCACCCATTTGATATGCTCTCAAGGGCGATCCGCGGCTGGAACGGGTGTTGATGTAGTCGACTTAACATTCTTTTACCCACGGTCTATCACGACCACTCCGCCCATCCATTCTGGACAACCCCCTCATAATAGTTTTCCTGGGGGTCAACTTTTCGTAGGTAGTACCGCAACGCAGGTGTGTACAAGCACCGTTCTTCCCTTTTGGGGAGCGGGGGGTTGTTGACTCCCTGAGGCTGTTCTTGAGTCTTTCGCGAACAGGAGGACCGGAGCCGCTCCTCCTGTTTCTGCAAAAACTCACAGCCCTTCGCCAGTACTAGAAGACCTGCCTGATGACAAAACTTTAGTGGAATCTGGGGAGGTGAGGGTGCTACCCGACCCCTCAGTTGGGTTTTCACTCGTGGGTGCTACAGGATTACCAGCTCCTGCCGAGACCTGCGGCATTGCAGCTGTGACGGACCCACTCATTAGGGTTCTCAGCTGGAATGTAGCAGGCCTTGAGAGAAAGTTGGCATTGCCCAACTGGGACCCACTTGTGGAGCAATACTCCATATGCCTGCTCCAGGAGACATGGTGTAGGGAGCCCCTACACAAGGCTGGATATTCTACCTACTTTTCACCAGCTGTCCCTTCGGCATCTGGCAGGGGGCGCCCCTCTGGCGGGCTCCTCATCTGGGTGGCCTCTGAACTCAATTGCAGGGCGGTGGTGCGGGATACCAAATGCCCGGATTTACTCAATATCTCCCTGAAAAACCCACAGGGTCGAGTCATCCTAAACATTTTTAACATCTATGCCCGTGGTACAAAGGGGGGTAGAGAATCCCCAACCATAGCTTGCTTGGAAGCCCTGCTGCGTTCGTCCCCTTACAAGCATTGCACTCTGGTGGCAGGTGATCTAAATTGCACGTTTGAGCCCCTAGGCCTCGAAACCTCGCAAGACCAAGAGGCATACGACAATAGGTGGGGGATACCGCCCTTAGATCTCAGCCCCATTAAAAAGTGGCCAGAGGTGGCACTTCAGATAAACTCCATAACTATGGAGTTTGGACTTAGGGCCGCTAATGGCAGGACAGGATCAGACAAAGCAGGAGCCCACACATACAACAGGCCGGGACATTCGTCCAGAATTGATTATTTTCTTCTGGACGTTAACTTGTGGAGCATGGTCAAAGATATGGTGATTTCACCCTCCGTTGAGAGCGATCATAATCGCCTCTCACTCACATTGTCTGCTAGTTGGTTATCTGGCACTGAGAGTAGAAGTCTTTGTAATTCCATCCCGGACTCAACAGCAGTTTCTAACTGCGGTCGACGACTTAAATGGACAAAATTGTCTCTCTCTGAGGAGAAGACTAATGCCATAAGGCAACTTCTCACTACAGCTTTAGACAATCTTGTCCCTTGCGAGGCCGGTTGTTTTTCGGATGTAACCACTAGGTTCTGTGCCCTAATGCAGGCTATCAGTGACCTTTTTATAGTACCGGTCAGCACTAACAGGAGGAATCCCCGCTTAAGGGCTAGACAGGGCTGGTTCAACGATAAGTGCAGGGAGGCAAAGTCGCTTCTCATCGAAGCAGTCAAATCTAAAAAGCCTATCAGGACGAGGGTGGCAAGAAGACACTATTCCCTTTGCCAGAAAAACGCAAAGAAGGAGTGGGAGGACAATTACTGGCGGGACCTTTTGGCAGCCAGCAAAAGGAGAGATGCTAAAGGCTTTTGGGACTTGGTGGGAAACAGGAGTCGCCCTGATGATACACTGAGGACCTGTAGTATTAATGCCCAGACCTGGTTCACCCACTTCCAATCACTCTACTCACCCATTGAAGGTCAGCTCAATGACCCCTTTATTCTCCCGCCATACACCCTAGACAGAGACATGGCTTTGTTCTCTGCTCGGGAAGTCACAAACCAGATTAAAACCCTGGTGCCTCTAAAAGCTGCAGGCCCTGACGGTCTCCCAGGAGATATCTTCCGAGCCTATGCAGATGAATGGGGGGTACTGATTTCGGACCTTCTCAATGCAATCATTATGGGCGGTGTGGTCCCAGATTCCTGGAAGGGGGCAGTGGTAGTTTCAATTTTTAAAAAGGGGTGCAGGGACCTTCCTGGGAATTATAGGCCCATAAGCCTAATAGATTCGAGTCAGAAACTGGTGGGGAAAGCTATTTTGGGGAGGATTTTAGAATGGGTGGATGACAATCACGTCTTGTCCGACATGCAAGCCGGGTTTCGGTCAGGTACCGGAACTATAGAACAAGTGTTTAGGCTTATGGTACTGTACTGGAAGGTGGTGGAGCTAGGCAAAGGCAGTCTCTACCTGGCCTTTATAGATTTAAAGACTGCCTTTGACCTGGTTCCGAGGGAGGAACTTTGGAGGGTGTTGCACGGGTTAGGGATGCCCCCGTACATACTCAACCTGCTCATCAAATTGCATAATGCCACCTTTGCCCAGGTGAGATGGGGCCTAAATGGGGAATTGACCGATAAGATCAGGGTCGAGAGGGGAGTGCGGCAGGGCTGTGTGTTGGCTCCCACCCTATTTTCCCTTTATATTAACGGGGTGGTAGAGCACCTGCTCCGCGAACCAGCTGACGCCCCAACTCTGGGAGGCGTAAAAATTCCAACATTACTGTTCGCGGACGACACCCTCCTCATTTCAAAGACGCCCCAAGGTCTCCAGAAACTTTTGAATTCCTTCCAGCACTTTTGTACCACCAGAGGCCTTGTTATCAACGTGGACAAGACTAAGTACTTAGTCATGCACCCTCCCCGCAAATTGGGTCATCCCCCTGTCCTGAACTCATCCCCCCTGGAAAGAGTGGCGGAATTTGATTACTTGGGAATCCGTCTAAGTGATTCAATGAACTGGACCGCTCACATTAACAAAATGATAATCGGCCACAAAAGGGTGGGAGGGGCCCTCCTCAAGGAGTACAGCAGTTCTACCAAACATTGTGTTGCCCCACTGATCGATATTTACAAAGCACGAGCTGTCTCCGCGTCGCTCTACGGAGCCGAACTGTGGGGACAAGGTAAACTGGACTCTTTGAGCAAGGCCGAGAATAAATTTATCAAAGATCTCCTTGCCATCCCGTCGAGCACTCCAACAGTTCCGGTACTAATGGATGTAGGCTGCAAAGCCATTGGGGACCAGGCACGACTTCGTCCTCTCCTGCTGTGGGCCCGCCTGTGGAGGGTTCCGGATCTAAAACCCTACGCTGACGGGTTAGCAGAGGTGATGCGCTCCACTGGTTGGCGGAAGATCAAATGGCTCAGGGAAACCAATCAACTTTTGAGGGAATTAGGCTTGGAATCCTGTTGGCATACCTGCTCAGCCCCCCCAAAGGACTCTCTAAAAAAACTGTATTGGGATTGGGTCTCTGCGAAACGCACTAGTAACCAGCAGCACTGCAAAGCCACTGCAGCTTTCCTGCTTATTAAAGATGTTGTTGTACTCGAGCCCTACTTGGATCTAATCACCATTGCTTTGGACCGGTCCTTGTATATTAAATTCCGATTAGGAACTTTACCCCTCGCCGACCTTTGCTCCAGGTGGAACAAGTCTGTGCCTGCATCACGTCATTGTGCTCTATGCTCTGATAAACCAGAGACTGTGCCACACCTTTTATTCGAATGTCCGGACTATGGGCGCCCTAGATCACGATGGCTTAAACCAATTTGCAGAGAACTGGGCACACGCCAGCATACGGTGGCCCTCCGGATACTTTTAACCAATATAGCCCCTAATGTTGTCTGTGCTGTTTCCAAATTTTTTAAATGGGCTTGGTTGATCCGACTTAAAAGACTGGCCGTATCAATTTAATGCTGTTTTAGATAATTTATTCTACTTAATTGTGTTCTTATGTCTTTTATATCAAATGTACAGTCTCTTTTTTCGACATGTTGTTTTATTCTCTGTACTGCTTTTATGATATATACATATCGAAATAAAGCAATCAACCAACCAATAAAATCGTCAACTTTTTTTGATAAATTGAGGGTTTTTTTTAAACTTGCTTATCAGTTCTCAAAACCGTTTAAACGCAGCTTCTTTAAAAACCATAAATCACCTTAAGATTTTTTTTTTTTTAGTTTAGAAAGCTTTATTGAGCAAGATAAACCAAGTAAAACATCATTACAGAATCACAATCAATGAAGAAAAAGGCATTATATAATAAGAAAGTGAAATATAAAAGGAGCAAAAACCCCAAAGGGGGAAAGTAAACAATATACTAAGGGAAAAAGCATTTTTTGAAATTTTATGGAGATGGAAGAGGAAAGAGAAGGGGGAAAAAGAGAGAAAAGGAATAAAGGGGTGAAAGAAAGGCGAGAAGAAAAAGGGGAAAGGAAGTGGGAGGATATAAGGAAGGGAGGAAAAGTAGAAAAAGGGGAAGAGGCACATTAGGGTAGGCGTTTGGAAAGAAAGTCAGTTAAGGGTAACCATAACGGATCTCTTTTGATTAAAAGGGAGGTGGTTGTAGCATATGCACGTTAAAGTCTATGATGATGACATAATAAATTCCACCAGGCAGTAGAAGAGATCTTTGAAGTGTCTTTCCAGTTAGATGTGATAATCTGTAAAGAAATAGCTATAAACAAATCTATAAAATTGCGAACATTGCGTGAAACACTCCAAATAGGAGAGGAACCACCTAGAAAAATATGAACAATATCAAAGGTATGATTTGAATTGAGAATTTCATTCAGCTTGCACCATATATGTTGGCAAAGGGAAACCACCAAGGGGCATTGAAAGAACATGTGAAACAAGGTGCCATCAGGGTGGGAGCATGACCAACAATGGCTGGACTCTAGGACCTTAAACTTAAAAAGGTCGTGTGAAGTAAGAAAAAGTCTATTATAAAAGAAAAAAAGGGTCTGAGTGGTGCTAGCGGAACGAGAAACTGTGTGGATTTTAGACCATATAGACTCCCAAATAGGAAAGGAAAAATCCTGTGCTAGATCCTTTTCCCATGCAAGTTCAGGTTTGGATTTGGGGCGATCAGGAATGGGTCGGGAGAGGATCTTATAAATGGTAGCCGCTTTGAGTGGGGAAGTGAAAACTAAGGGAGTAGAGTCAGTTGGGACAACATCAGATAAGGTGGTATGAAATGAGGAGAGTGTAGTTAAAGCTATGGTGAGGTCAGAAAATTGAGAAGAATGAGTGTTAGAAATATGAGATGAGGTGCAAAGAGTGGGTAAATCCAGTACAGAGCTGTCGACAAGGAGATCATCCAAATACATATTGCCCTTGTCGATCCATTCCTTCCAGAAGAGGGCCTTGTTATTAATCTTAAGAGAAGGATTATACCATAACGGGGTAAGGGAGTGTAGGTGCACTTGAGAAAATGTAGAGCGAAACAGCGAAAGAGAAAGTGCCCTAGAGAGCTTAAAGGTGGGAGAAAGAAAACGTTTAGGGGGTTGAGACAAATGAATAGCAGCAGAAAAAGGGAAAGGTGATAGTTGGGCTTGCTCTAAAGCACTCCAGGCAGTGGGAAAAACGGGAGGCATATCTGCAAGAAATGGCCAGATTTGTTTTAAAGTGAAGGAAGAATGGAAGCGAACAATGTTGGGAAAGTTAACTCCACCTAGATGCTTCGGCTGTTGGAGGCGGGAGACGGATAACCTGGGTTTACGGTTATTCCAAAGGAAACGAGTGAGAACACAATTAAGCTGAGTGAAAAAATAAGCTGGAAGAGAAATAGGCAACATAGAAAGGTAAAAGTTGACAATAGGGAGAAGCATCATTTTAACAGTCGCCAAACGACCCCACCAAGATAGGAATAAAGGGAACCATCTCCCTATTAAAGTATCAAGCTTGGAGATAATATCTTTAAGATTAATCTTAACAGAATCTTTAATGGACGAGGAATATAAAATACCTAAACATGTAATACTATTAGGGTTCCATGCAAAGCCGGAGCCATGAAACATATGAGCAAAACAGAATTTATTTAAGGGTAATACTTCAGATTTATCTATATTTAACTTATAACCGGAGACAGAAGAATATTCCGCGAGTAAAGAAAAGAGCGCTGGTAGAGAGGTGGCTGGATTAGATATATAAAGTAAAATCTCATCAGCATAGGCTGTGAACTTGATATCTAATGATTTATAAACAAAACCGGTATAAGAGGTAGAAAGACGAATCTTCTCAAGGAGGGGTTCTAATGCTAAAATGAAAAGAAGGGGGGACAAGGGGCAGCCTTGTCGAGTGGCCCTATGTAAAGAAAAATAAGACGACTGAGAACCATTAACCCAAATGGACGTGGAAGGTGAGGAGTATAGTAATTGTATGAGTTTAATGATATGAGGGCTAAATCCATGCCAACGAAGGGCCCCAAACATAAAGTCCCAATTAACCCGATCAAAAGCTTTCTCACCGTCAAGAGTGATAACTGCAAGGGGAGTTGTCATTTTGGAAGCAAGATGAATAATATTAAGGAGAGCTCTAGAGTTATCAGTGATTGATCTACCCTTGACAAAGCCTGACTGATAAATGTTAATGAGGTCCGGGACAAAAGTAGATATACGAGAAGCTAAAATTTTGGCATACATTTTGCAATCAGTATTAATTAGGGAAATGGGTCTATAATTCTTGCAAAGGGAAGGATCTTTATCTTTTTGGGAAGTAAACATAGCATGGCCTGGGTAAAGGAGCCTTTAGATTCGCCAGCAGTAAGAAAAGAAGATATTAAAGAGGAGAGGTGAGGTATCAAACAGGTCTTAAACTGAAAATAAAAACGGACAGTAAAACCATCAGGACCGGGAGATTTGTCTTTAGGTAAGAGAGTAATTGCTCGTAATATCTCTTTCTCGGAGATGGGAGCATCCAGAGAAGAGAGGTCGGGAGTAGAGGAAGCGGACTTGGGTATGTTGAGAAAAAAGGAATCAATTTGAGAAGGGGTCGGAGTAGATTCAGGTGTATATAAAGTAGAATAGTATTGAACAAGGCAATCAAGGATCTTGTCATCAGTACAGTGACGAATCCCGGCAGCATCTGAAATAACAACTATTTTAGATTTTTGTTTTTTAATTTTAAGGTAATTGGCAAGCGACCTGTCCGCTTTATTGCGACCACCATACATTTTGGAATTAAATTTTAAAAGATGATTACAAGCAGAGTCACAAGAAAATTTATTGAATTGGAGTTTAGCTTTAATAAGAGACGAAAGAGCCTCGGGGGAGTTAGACGTATAGAAAAAGTTTTCTAGATCTTTGATTTGTTTAGGGATAAGAGACGATTTAGATAAGGCCAATTTCTTTTTACGCGAAACAAAATCAATAATGAAGCCTCTGGCCGAAGCCTTAAAAGCATCCCAAACGAAGTGGAATTGAGAGGTGGAGTCAAGATTAGTATGAAAGAAATCGTCCATAAAAAGGGTGAGTTGTTCAACAAACTGAGGGTCCAAAAGAAGAGAGTTATTGAAGCGCCAACGGCGAGAGCTAGGAAGAGGGGAGGGTAAATCGATGTCTAGAATGACTGGGGCATGATCGGAAATCAGGATGGAGCCAATTTCAACGTTTGTCATGAATTGAAACATGTGTTGGGTGAGAAGGATATAGTCAATGCGAGAGTGTGAAGCATGAACAGGGGAAAAAAAGGAAAATTCCAAGGTGTCGGGTGAGAGAGCCTCCAGGAATCAATTAAGCCTCTAGAGGAAATTGCACGATAAAAGGACTTTTGCATTTTATTAGGAGTATAACCGGTCTGGGATTTGCGGTCCAAAAAGGGGTCCATTAACTGGTTACAATCACCTCCAACAATTAACTCGACATTAGTGTGCGAGGAGAGGAACTTAGAGAAATCATTCCAAAAAACAGGATCAATACCATTTGGACCATAAACATTGCAAAAGGATAAATCAGCATCATTAACTTTGACATCTAAATACAACCATCTACCATTTGAATCAGAAATCTCATTTTTTAACTGAACAGACAACGATTTATGGAACAAAATGAGAACACCATTCTTATTATCAGCTGACGGTGAACAGAAAACATCACCCACCCACTGTCTGCGTAAAGAGGAAAGATCTTTTTGTGATAGGTGAGTTTCTTGCAATAGAGCAACTTGTCATTTCAGTCTGGCTAAATGCGATAAAACCCGTTGTTTTTTAATCGGGTTACGAAGGCCTTTCATATTCCAAGAAATGACTCGAAGACCATTCATTTAAAAATAAAAGGGAGAGATAAGCATGAATAACCTAAAAGTAAGAAGGACAAAAAAAACCATAGCGCAATGTGAAGAGAGTAGAAAACAATAGAGAATGGAGACAATGAAGAATGAGCACAAAAAAGATGCCTTGAAGAAAAGGAAAGAGAGAGAAGAAAAGACAGTAGAGGAGAAGAGAAGTGGGAGTGGGAGACCATAACTCCCCTGAGAAAAAGAGAGAAGAGAAGGATGGCAGGAAACCAGAAGGGCTTCAGCCATACAGGATAGATAACGTCAAGAGCAATAGAGTGAGAGCGGGAGCAACAGGAAAAGACGACCGCACAATAAAATAAGACACCAGAGGCATGGTCTCAAGAACACTTAATAAGGAAGAAAAAAAAGAATAATACAGTCAGAGGGGGAGACCAAACATGACGAAAAAAAACAAATGAAGGAAACCTTACCAAACATTTCTGAAGGGAGGGCAGCGAACTGGAACGAATAAGACAAACAACAGCACTGTACAGTGGGGAACGCGAACAAAACCAAAACAATTGGGAAGGAGACCTGAAAAACAAGATGAGAGAACAAAAACACATTATGTTGAGGAACAAAAAGACCAAAAGTCATACATCAACAGGAAAGGACATGAAAACATTAAGAACTGCTATGTTCCATGGAATCTTCTTTGTGGGTGTTGATGAATTTGCGGAGGTCCGCCGGGTCGTCAAAGCTAAAAGTTATTTCTTTATAAGTAACCTTGAAAAAGCACGGATGTATGAGGCCATAACTTGCATTCATGGAACGAAGCGTGGGTCTCAAATCCAGAAATTCCTTGCGTCGAGCAGCGGTCAGTTTGGAAACATCCTGAGTGAAAAAAGTGTGTGACCTGACCAAAGAAGCTGTTTATGTTGCTTAGCAGAATGAAGGATGGTCATGAGGTCAGAGTAAAGGAGAAAATACGCAATGATACCCCTAGGTTTCGAAGAGTTGGAAGATGATTTAGGACCAAGACGATGCGCCCTCTGAATGTTCACATCGAGGTGTTTTGGCAGTCCAGTGATAGGCAACAGCTGTGTTTTAAAAAATTGGATAATGTCGGACCCCTCCGAATTCTGCCGGAACACCATAAATGCGAAGCTTATTGCGCCTATTTCGATTTTCCAAATCCTCAGAGGTTTTCTTGAGAGATTCAACTTCCTTGGTAAGGCTAACAACCTTGGCAGCAACATCTTGAACATCACTAGTCTGTTGTTCAACATCCGTTATCCTCTTATCCAAATTGGACCATTTATCATCCAGTCTCTGAAGAGTGGTAGTGGTGTCAGCCATAAAGGGGCGTATAAGGCGCAATTCCTCCATGATATCCTCAAGGGTGACAGGAGATGGAGATTTAGATGGTGAGGGAGGATCCTTTTTAAGGCGCTTACTAGGGTCAGCAGAGTCTTTGCGCGTGTTAGAAGCTGAGTTAGATGCCTTTGGGTGCTCCATCTTGACAGATGTTGAGAGAAACAATGTAAAACAAGAAAGGAGGCAACTCGCAAAATATAAAGTCAAAGAAATGCCCCAAAAAGTCACAACATTAAAGCAGAAAGTTTTGTAATGAAAGATATGAGGCTTGAAAAGGCAGGCACCAGCAGCGAATAAAGTGCGCACAATGCTGAGTGGAAGGTTGTACCTCAAAAGCCAGAGACGCACTTAAAAAGTTAAACTGACGTAAAAAAGAAGGCAAATTCAAGAAGAAACCATGTCACAGGCGCAAAAAAGCCTCCAGGATCCATCAAAAGACGCAAAACACAGAAAAAATAAGTTCAAAGGACCAAAGTCAGGCATGAAGGGTCGAGTTTGACTAAAAAACGAGTGGAATAAAAAACAAAATGGCGGCTGTAATGAAAAAGTCAGCTTAATCGCATTTTTCAGGTGAAAAAAAAATGCGCAGATGAAGGAAAGCATACCCATGCTTGGAGCAGCATTTCCGCCGCCGGAATCAGCCGTTTGCAGCCAAATTCGCTGCCTGGAAATGGGACCTTCGTAAGAGAAGCGCCGCCGAAATCGCGGAGCTCAGGGGTGAGTGGCCATCTTATCCGCCGCGTCGCGCGCCCTCTACCTTTAGATTTTTTGAAAGTATCGAGCAAAACGAAAAAAATTTGTGGTTGCTTTTTTGCCCTCTATGAAATCACCACTGGCTGCCGCTAAGGAATGGCGAAATTCTAACCACTCCAGCCATTATGCAGAGTAAGTAACATTTGAAGCATGTCTTTCTGCACCGCTAGGGGAAAATGTACTATTGGGGCTAATACAATGCCCGACTTTTAGACAGAGTGGACATGCCCTCATGGAACACAGTTGTGTTCAGTTAAATAATTGGAATGAGCAGGACTATCTGGGATAAGAATGTTCATGCTCATAGGGCCATCAGAACAGGGGCAGAGAAGGCATTTCACCCCTGTTGCTGTGCTTAACAGGACCTTGGTATTACTCTGAGAGGAGTAACAGAGGCGCCCACAGTGCTCGCAGTGCAGGGGGGCCTCCAGGGTTTCTTGTTTTGGAGTGGCCCCCCTCACCCTCAAAGCCAGGCCATCGAATGCCTTGGAGAACGCCGCGTGCAATGGCATGGAATAAGACACTAAACGCTGTTTAAGCACTCGGGAAAGCCACTCTGTTTACCGAACAGGCCCCTGCAGTGTAGAGGGGGTCTAGCCGTTCAGGGGCCAGCCATTGAGCCCATTCTGTGGGGGACATCATTTTGCTTTATCCCATTGATTACTCTGCTAAATGTATTTACAAGTCTAGAATCAAGCCAGCCCTGTTCACCTGTTCACTAATGCTGAGACAGCTTACACAGAGTCACACCACTAGATATTGATAGATGCTGGTGTTGCTGTGTTTGCTCTTTCCCTGAAGGATATATATATATATATATTTATATGTATATATTTTTTTAATTTAGAAACTGGCGATCATTGTAAATTTTTTCCCTGAGCTCCTCACAACCTCTTACATCGTTGCTATCTGTTCACGGTCAACATTGTATCGGTGCTCAGAGGTTACGAGAACAAACGCATCAGAAGCATAGTCTTCATCTGTCAGAATGTTGGTTCAGATGATGATTGCTTTATCTCTATTGAAAACTTGGATTGTAAGTATGGAATTTGATAACTCTAGAACAAAACTTCTCTGGAAATCGTACCTAAAGTTGAAGAAAGTTGCGGGGAGCAGATGATGTAAAGTAAGGCTTATTTATGGTATTTAACTTAGGGCATACAGAGTGTCCATGGCAATTGACAAACTTTTCAGTGCTTAGGTTCTTTACTATTGTTACCAGAGCAGCTACTCTGGAGAGTCTCAGCACTGGTTGGATTCGATGTTACAAGAGCTTTGAAACAAATCTTGCAATAAATAATAGATACAACAAAATAATAATTAAAGGTTGGTAGTGTTTTGAATGTCGTCCATAGTGTGGTTTTAATGTGTGAATGTGTGCATTGGCATAAGGCTTTACCCAACCCTTTGCACAGGATCCATCTTTTGATTCTTTCTATGGCAGCCAGATCATTAAGACTGCTATCACTGCCTTCTGGATGCTTCACAGAACTACTCAACGCTACTGGGCACAAATAATTAATTATTTAATGTATTTAGTATTTTTGCAAATGTATATGGAGCTTACATTACCCAAAGGTCATAGAGTGCTTTACAGGAGCAATATTCTGTTACATCTATGTGGACTATGTTACATATGGTTTATGATAGAGACTAGTAGCAAAGGTGTAAATAGCTATAAAGAGGTTGAGGTAGTAGACAGCTGTTGTTATAAATTGTGTTTTTGGTTGGCTAGGGTATGCACCTAAACCAGGCAGAACCCACCACTCTAGTCAGGGTAAGTCATTTACACACAGTGCTTAATTTGAGCCACTGGTTTCCAGTGCTCAGCACTGGCAATTAATCATCAAAACCAGCATTTTCATGAGCACCAGTTATAGACACATTCATTTACGGGGACAGTAAGTGATATGCCCAAAATCACAGGATGTTGTACCAATGCCAAGACTCGAATGGGTACCCCAGCTCTGAAGTCTGCATCTCTGGCCATTACACCACATCCTCCCTCACTTACATGTTTAGCAGTTGTTTCTGTTTTAGGTGCATTAACAGGAGAAATGGGCTGGTGCAAGCTGGCTCCTGCCACGTGCAATGCACTTATTGTTTTACACATTAACCACTGGTTACACAGCAAAGATAACCAGGGCACACCCTCTGGTAGCTTGGCGCAGAGTAGGCAGGCTTACCATCAGAGGCAATGTGTAAACACACTCACAGAGTCACACAATGAATACACCAAAAAAGAGACACCACTCCAGATTATATAAAAATGTTTATAGTATATTGCACATAAAACAAGACCAAAATTACATGATTCGTAAATACCGTGCATCCAGTGCAATTACTCAGATACTATTTGTTATCCTGGATAATGCAAGGCAAAAATTACATACATCAGGAAATACTTAGGGCATGAAATGCAGCAGAAAAGCACATCGGTTACAGTAAGTACACACAGGCACAGGAACCTACTAGCAAGTTGCGGTAATCAAACGGTACATTAGAAAAACAGGGTAGGGGGCAGGAGCACTTGAGTGTCTAGTACACACATGATATGGTAATCCTCAAATCACTCTCTCCTGAAGACAAGAAAATGTCCTCATGGTGGTACACTGTCGCACTCTAAGACCTCCGTCGAGGTTTTTCCTCGTACTGCTTACAGAAGCTCAAAATGCTCCCAAGATCTGTGCCACAGAATAAATGGGAGAAGGCACAAACTCAGGAGATCTGCAATAGACCTCTCTGGCCCTCACTCTCCCTGTGCCCAAATTCAGCTTACCGTGAGCGCGCAGTGCAGCTGTCCACAACACAGTACTTTTCAGGCGCAACTGAGGTCTTTCCTGACCAGGGCGATGGCATTGTCCTTGCAGGGAATTCCTCAGGGCTTAAGAAGAAGCCGACTGGCCGCAAAAACACAACCCCAGCTACTGGCGTTTCACCCATACTAAATTCAGGGGCGGGGCACTCGGCACAAGCCTAATGTGCCTGCCCCCCCCCCTGATTACCAGGCTACATGGCAGTGACAGGGCTGCATTGAGTGGTGCTGTGGTGGCTCTTTCTTACGGCGGGCCTTGGTAGCAGGGATGCATGTTGCCAAGCTCTGGAACCCTTGTCAGGGGGTCAGGAAGCACTGATCTGAGCAAGAGTCCTCTGCATTGCAGGGATTTCTCTCCAAGTCCCTGAGGCAGGGTCTTCCCCTGGCACTAAGGTGGCTCTCTTACTTTAGAGAGCCCAGTGTTGGGGGGACACCAGCACATGGAGTCACACCCTGAACGGAGTGGAGCTCAAAGCGTCCCGCATGTGCTAAAACACAGAGCGCAGGGAGGGTTCACACTACTTTAGAGAGGAAAACATTGCTCACCACGTGGAGATGGAAAAGAGGAGCACTTACCACACACTGAGTTAGCACACTCAGAGCAAGCAATCACAGCTCCTTTCAACTCATAGGGAATATAGGGGCACATGCATCAAGCCATTTTGCAACTACTAACAGAGCGATTCACAAAAATCGGCCATTTGCGATCGCAAAATGGCCTTTTCTGATGCATGTAACTTTTGGGCACTTCGCAATTTAGGTAATCAAATCTTTTTGCCATTCCCTAAATTGTGAATGTAAATAGGGAAGCGCAATTTGTGATTCCCTAATGCAGATGCTAAGAGCCTTTCCTAAATGTGAACTGTGCATTTAGGAAACTCTAATTACCATCAACTTCAAGGTGATGGTAATATGTTGATACTTTCAAAAATGCACAAAAATGCATTTTTCAAACTGCCATGTAGTGCACACATGCCCTTATGTGCCTACACGTGCTTTACACATGCACGCTTGCATTTTTCTCGTGTGCTTCAGGGGGGCCAAAGGCCCACGGGAAGCCTTGTCTTTGCACTCATTATTTGTGATTATCAATTTGGTAATCGCAATTAGCGAATGCAATGTTATTCATTCCTATGGGCTTTTAGGCCCATAGGAATGAATGGAGTCACATTACCAAATAGTGATTCGCTATTTGCCGAATTGCTATTAGGTAATGTTAAGGAATCTCAATTTTTTGCGATTCTTACATGCATACCATTTTGCGATTCCCAAATAGGGAATCCGTGAAATTCGCTATTTGGAAATAGCAAAATGCAGCCCCATAGTCCCTCATCAGAGGTGCACCGGCGCAATGTTTTTTGGCCCTAATATTACCAGTAGAGGGTGGCAAGCCACGAGCCCTTGGAGAGCACTTGGGGGAACCCAGGGAGCAGCAGGCAGGCAGGCCAGCACATAAAGTGGCAGTCCCTCCAGTAGCCCAGTATTCACAACAACGCAAGTAGTCCCAGTGGCAGGTCCTCCTGGCAGCACAGCAGTCTTCTGACAATGTACAGTTTGTAGAGCCAGCAGCATCTTGTTACACATTTGTGTGTAGTATCTTTCTAGAAAGTATGCACATGGTGTTGCTGTAACCCAGCCCAGATGTGTATTGGAGTCAGGGTGCAAAGCACAAAGAGTCATAAACACAGATAAAATCCTACTTTCTAAAAGTAGCAGTTCTGAAATAGTAATGTAAAATCCAACTACTCCAATTAATAGTGTTTATCACAACTATCCTAAACATACTGAACATAGGAACAATACTCTTTACCGATTAGGAATTACCACTTAAAAGTAAATAAATGAATCCCCAATGCTAGCCTGTGAGAGGAGTAGGCTTCACAGCAGTGAAAAACGAAATGCTGGTTGTCACTACCAGGACATGCTGCACATAAATGCACCTTGCCCTGCCTTAGGGGTGACCTATGTGTAACAAAAGGGGAGTTTAATGCTTGGTATGGCAAGTAGTTTTAAATGCCAAGTCAAAGAGACCAGGCCCGAGACAGGTTTGAAAGGCTGCTACTGTGGGTGGCACAAGCAGTGCTGCAGGCCTACAAGTAGCATTTCATTTACAGGCCCTGGGTCTATAGGATACCACTTTACAAGGGACTTACAAGTAAATCAAATATGCCAAATAGGTGTAAACCAATCATACCATGTTTGAAGGAGTGAGCACAAGCATTCTAGCACTGATTGGCAGTGGCAAAGTGCCCAGAGTCCTAAAGCCAACAAAAAGAATGTCAAAAAATAGGCAGAGGAAAGCAATATGTATGGGGATAACCCTGCAGAGAGGACCAGGTCCAACAGCTGTAAATGCTGTTGAGCTAGAATAGGGGTTTGTGCCCAGAGTTGATTACAGCGTTTTAGCTGAAATACCGTAGGAAGAGAAGAACTTTCAGGTTTGTTTTGAAAGTCGTCAGTGAGGTAGTTGTGCGCAGATATGGAGCTATTGAATTCCAGATTCTGGTTGTGCTTCCTGAAAAGGATTGTGCCATCTGTCATTTCTTTTTAAAGGACATGGGTTCAAGAAGCATTGCTTCAGTATTTCGCAGTGGTATGGAGCCACTTGAAAGCTTGAGTTTGCCCACCAGGTAACAAGAAGTGGAAGTATGCAGAGCTTTATGAGTGATGCAGGTGGACTTTAGACAGCTCTTTCTTCAATTGACAAGCAACAGAGACCGATCAGCATGGGTTTGATATGGTTGTTTCTTGTGGTCTCATGAAAGATCTGTGTTGCTGAGTGTAGAATCGATTTCAAGGGGGTGAGGTGGTTTTTGGGAGACAGGTAAGGAGAGAGTTACAATAGACTATTTTGGAGATCACCAGTGTATGAACAAGAGACTTAGGGGCCATTTACCGATTCTAAAATACCGAATTTTACCGATACGGTATTTTAGAATCGTTAAATGGTATGTAGGTAAGTATTCGGTAAAGTTTACCGAATCGGTAATATTTGGTAATTACAGATTTAGTAAATACCGAATCGGTAATTCCCATTCATTCCTATGGGCCTGGAGGCCTCTAGGAATGACCAAATCGGTATTTAACGAATCGGTAATGGGGGAACACATTCAAGGGTGGCAGGGTGTCACATTGACACCCTGTTGCACCCCTGAATAGTGCATGGGTGCACATGTGGCACACATGCATGCCCTAAGGGCATGTATGTCTGCCACATGGCACTTTTGAAAAAGGCACAAATTTGTTTTTTCAAAGGTTTTCGATATTTATCACCAACTTTTATTTGGTGGTAAATACCGAATCCTTAATAATAATAATAATAATAAAACATTTTATAAAGCGCATGGCTGCACAACTGTGTATCCCCGCGCTAATTGCTGACAAAAACTCCTTACAGCTCACCGAGACAGAGAAACAGACAAATGTTAATGGGGAAAGAGATGAGTTTTTAGTTTAGCTCTAAAAAGGATTTCTGATGGTTCCATTCTCAGATGGACTGGGAGGGCATTCCAATGTTTTGCTCCAAGGAAACGAAAGGAGCGGCCACCCAGTTTTGCTCTATTGATCCGGGGAAGTTTGAATTGTGACATACCCAAGGATCTGAGGTTTCTGGTAGGGCGATAGATAGTTAGAAGATTTCTCAAATAGGTAGGTCCTTTGTTGTGTGCAATTTTATGAGCATAGCAAAGACTCTTAAATCTAATTCTTTCTCTGACTGGCAGCCAGTGTAGCTTGGACAAGATTGCTGTAGCGGATGTTCTTTTTGGTAGACCCAATACCATGCGGGCAGCCGCATTTTGAATGCATTGGAGCTGGTGCAGTTGTTTTTGGTTCACACCCAAAAGGAGAACGTTTCCGTAGTCCAGGTGGGGCGTTATTAATGCATGCACTAACGTTTTCCTTGCTTCCATGGGAATAAGATCCATAGTTTTACGCAAGATTTTTAACGTGCCCATACATTTGCTGATTGTTTTATTAACTTGTGATCTTCCCGACAGATCTGAATCAATCATTATTCCTAGGTTTTTGACCTTTTCGACTGGGTGGGGGCATTCGCCCAGTGTAGTAGGCCACCAAGCCTGGGACCATATTGAGGTTTTATTCCCTACCACTAGCACCTCCGTTTTGTCACCATTTAAACGGAGGCAGTTATTATCCATCCAGGTGGCGACCGCCGCCATGCAGCTAGAAAAATTGATGGAAAATTTTTCGCTGTCTGGAGTGAGCTTGAACATGAGCTGGGTGTCGTCAGCATAGCTGACAATGCCCACCCCAAAATTCTCTACGACTCGAGCTAGGGGTTCCATATAGATGTTGAATAAGGTAGGGCTCAAACTAGAGCCCTGAGGGACCCCATAGCTGATGTCGCGAGATGATGACTTGAAGGGTGGGCAATGTATTTGGAATGATCTTTTAAAGAGAAAAGATTTGAGCCAGGCAAGGGCATGATCCCTTACTCCAATGTCTGATAGTCGGGATATCACAGTGTCATGAAGCACAGTGTCGAAAGCTGCACTTAAGTCAAGCATGACAAGTGCAGCTGTCTCCCCCTCATCTACCATCTTGCGAATGCACTCCGTGGAGTAAAGAACCGCGGACTCCGTGGAGTATCCAGGTCTAAAACCTGATTGTGTCGGATGAAGTATGTTTCCTTCTTCTAGAAAGGTCATCAGTTGTTTATTGACTATTTTTTCTATAATCTTAGCGCATTGTGGCAAGAGGGAGATCGGTCTAAGATTTTGATATTGAGTAACCGGAATGTTAGTTTTTTTTTTGAGAGGGATAACTTGTGCTGTCTTCCATGCCTCTGGGACATAGCATTCTTGGAAGGACATAGTGATCAGGTGTCTAATTTGATCAATGAGACCGTTGTTCATAATGTCTTTAATTTTAACTAAAGGGCACACATCATTAGGGGAGCCTGAGTGGATACTATTGATAATGCTGACCAAATTTTCTTTGTCAGGAGTGATAAAGTGTGTGAGAATAGTTTTTTGGGTAAGGAATGGTTCTTTTCCTTCTATGACAGGTTTTGAAAAAGTGGCATGTATTTTCTCGACTTTATGGACAAAGAAGTCAGCTATCTGGTCGCATATATCATCAGAATATGTGTCCTGCATATCTAAGGTGGTGGTGTTTGTAAGTTCCTTATAAATGCTAAAAAGTTCTTTCGTGGGGTTCGTTGCCTCTTCTATTCTTGTCTGGAAAAAGGAACTTTTCTCCTCTCTAACCATTTTCTGATAAGATTTTAACTCTAGTTTATATAGTTCCTTAAGTTCAGGAGAGTAGTTTTTCCTCCACTTGCGTTCTGTTGCTTTACAGTGTGTTTTCGCAAGTTTTAATTTTTCCGTGTACCAGGGTTCAGATTTGGTTCTTCTAACAGGGGGTTTGGAAGTCCACGGTGCAATAGTATCTAGTGCCTTGCTCAGCCATGTTTCATAATTCTTCCAGGTATCTTGTAAGGAATATCCTATGGGCGGGGTGTGTTTTTGTAATTCGTTGACCATGCGTTCAGGGGTGTAGTTTTTCCAATTTCGTCGTGTAGTAAACAAAGGTTTGTTAGTGGCTGGCTTACTCTTGTTAGTGAGAATATTAAAAGTGATCAGGTGGTGGTCAGACCATATGATGGGTGTTGGGGGGAGCATTTCAATGTCCTCCCAGGTAGAAAAGACCGGGTCAAGAAGATGTCCCTGTTGATGCGTGGGGGAGTTTGACAGCAAAGTAACTCCTATCGCATGTAAAGCAGTTCTGAATATTTGAGCTTCTTTAGCATTGTTATCTTCTAAATGAAGGTTCAGATCACCTAAAATCATGAAATTGTGATGTTTTATCGCTAATTGAGTAGCTAATTCTATAAGCTGATTACAGAAAGAGGTTGCATTTCCAGGGGGACGGTATATGAGGAGACCGGTAATGGTCATCAATGGAGTCACTTTTATTGAGAAGGTCCCACATTCACTGTGAGTATTGGCTGTATCAGTGAGTGTGCATTGCAAATCTTTTTTACAAATTAGTGCGATTCCACCTCCACGTTGTTTAGGTCTGTCAATTCTTAAGAGGCTATAACTCAAAGGTATCGCCTCTACAATGTCAGGGGCTGAGGATTCGTCTAACCATGTTTCTGTGAGAAACAGCACATCATATTCTCGTGACTGTAATATCTCTCGTAATTCCGTCTTGTGTTTTACCATCGATCTACAATTTAGCAGCAGCATTCTTAGTTTGGGTGTAGGGGCCTTGTATAGAGGAGCCTTGCTGAAGGAGTAGTTACATATATGACAGTATAGCGGAATACAGTTGGGGTCGATGGAATGTACACAAGGTTTGTTGGCGGTCTTACCCAAATTGCGTAGAGTCGCGCTAGAATAGTGGAATCTCGGCTGGTCCACTATCTCAGCAGAGCCTATATCGATGATGGAGGAGCCAGAGTGTCCTGCCCCGCGCCCCGGTCGATCGCGGACGGGCGCAGACGGGCAGGACTCTGGCTTGACTCCGGCGCGCGACCGGCGCGCTCGCAGTGCGCGTCCGCTGCGCGGAGCCATGGACGAATGCTTTTAAGCGCTCGGTAGCGCGACGTGCAGCGTGAGCCCACAGTAATATGGCCGCTGCCTGACTCTCGAGTTAGCCTAGACCTGCCTTTAACCGGTCATTGAATCGACCGTGCTCCCAGGGCAAGCAAGTAGGAAGCCTGACAATAATGTAAGTCTGACAGTTATTTTCGTCAAATCTGCGCTAATGTGGCAAAGCAGAACAATTGTAAGTCATTGTAGGGGGGAGGGAGCGGACACACAGGGAAAAGGTTAAAAAGATCGAATCACAATTTTAAAATGATAACCTCCCGGCTCAAGCCTCAGGAGTGAATGGTAGCAATCTAAGATCCCCACGAGCCTTTCCTGCTTTTAAGCGCTCGGTAGCGCGACGTGCAGCGTGAGCCCACAGTAATATGGCCGCTGCCTGACTCTCGAGTTAGCCTAGACCTGCCTTTAACCGGTCATTGAATCGACCGTGCTCCCAGGGCAAGCAAGTAGGAAGCCTGACAATAATGTAAGTCTGACAGTTATTTTCGTCAAATCTGCGCTAATGTGGCAAAGCAGAACAATTGTAAGTCATTGTAGGGGGGAGGGAGCGGACACACAGGGAAAAGGTTAAAAAGATCAAATCACAATTTTAAAATGATAACCTCCCGGCTGAAGCCTCAGGAGTGAATGGTAGCAATCTTAACCATGCAATGCACTCATTTGAGTGCTCCCTACATTTCAGATTCGGTAATTTACTGATTCGGTATTTTAAGGAATTGGTAATTTACCGATTCCTTAAATTACCGATTCGATAAATTACGAAATCTGAAATGTAGCCACCTACATCTCAATAGCCTAATACTGGTCGGCAATGGCCAAAATTCGGTAATTTCGGCCGTTACGACTGGTATTAGGCTTCCTACATCTGGCCCTTAAGATCTTGTTCTGGGATGTAGCAACGGATTCCCCACAGAAGACATAGTTGATAGTGAGCACTTTTGGTCATGGTGCTGATTTGAGAGTGTATGTTGAGTCTTTTGTCTAGGTTAACTCCCAGAGACTTGTCACTGTCAACCATGGTGGGTTTACTGTTGAGGATGTTGTGTGAGTCAATCAAGGATTGTAGCAGACAGCAATGTTGATTTCAAAGTGGAAATAAGGAGAAGTTCAGTTTAGAAGGGTTAAGCTATAGGTGATGAGATGTATTCCAGTTATGAACATAGTTTAGGGTGGTGGCAAGCAGCGAGATATCGTTTGGTGAGGAGACCTTTAGATATAGCTGTGTGTCATCTGTGTATTGGTGATGGAAGATTCCTGACTTCTTAATAAGGATTCCCAGTGGCTTGACGTATAGGTTAAATTAGGGTGGGGTGAGGATAGACCCCAGGGGATCCCTGTGCTCCCTAAAATCGATGAGGAGAGATCGTGATTCATTTGAACTCTCTGCGACTGTCAAGGCTTTTACACAAACCCAACTCATAATCTGTGACAATTTATATATCGGATGTTTACCCTCTACCATGAAATATGTGGTATGCTTCACCTAATGCGTTCAAATACAAGTTGAGATTATTTTCTGCAATGCCTGAATGAACATCCACAATTTTCTTTACCTGTGGACTTGCCTTTCTTTATCACACTTAATATATCTTTTTGAAGATATTTTTTGCAGGCACAGGTGTGCACCTCTTGTGTGAAAACAAAGGAACCGCTAGTGTGGCCGAGTACTGTTACAGTTTAGGGGACACATTAAAGTCTGCCATATTGATATGCTGACCATGTTTATGTACAGTCATTTGTAACTCAGACTGACCTTGCAGTGGTATGAACAGGACCTTCTCAAAATTGCTCTGAAAAGCAATGTTGCTTAATGGCTTGGAAAATGGAGTTCCATTTGCAAAGTATGCGCCAAAACACAAAATAATATGAAACTATTTGCAGACATTGTAGGTCTGCATATTTCAGAATTATAATATGACCTTTGTGGTGTGTGCAGTAAATGCATTATATTATGGAGATATTGCTGAGCTTTCGGAGGACACTTGTTTAACTATTATTTGCATTCTTTAATAACGTGGTATGCAAAAGCTCAACTTTATACGTTTTTATTTTTATTTCAGATGCATTCCCAAGGTGACCTCTTTTCTAAAGTTTCTAGTTTCCTACTTACAGAAGTTGTAAACTATCTGACATTTTAAAATGCTATTCTTAATTCTTCTTTTGAAAACTACAATAAATGTTCTGCATAAATGTTTAGTTTCATGTATAGTGTGGGCAATTAACATTTAAAGGCCAATTTTTTCATGAGAGCCAGTACAGAAAAACAATGCTTTCTGCTCTCCTGCACCCCCTTATCCCCTCCACCTTTACCAGCTTCAGGGACCTATTCTGCAGTATCTTTTTTCTATGCCAGGTAAAGTTGTGGACCAGATGTATGGAAGTATGGTGGAGGGGACAGAAGTCCGAAAACACCAGTGCAGCAGGACCTAGGTGTCCAGTCAAGCGGTCCAACAAGGTCACTTCTATGGATCACTTGGTTACTTACCAAAGCTTCACTCATAGGAGTCCTGATCTTTCCTTCCACTGTTTTTACATAGGGACTTTTGCCTCATCCTGCAGACAATTTGCCTATTCAAGCTCTAACCAGAATGATTTATTACCTTTAATATTTTCTTAGCCCCTAACCTAGCCCCCCACAGAGATCTTAATCAAATTAAATCAAACCCATAGACCCTCCTGCAAAACCAAGCAAAAAAAGAAAATACTATGGACCTGATTTAGAGTTTGGCAGACAGGGTGCTCCATTGCAAATGCGACGGAGTACACTGTCCACCAAACTGATGGTCCACCCATCTCATTTAGATTCACTTGGACCATAAGTATTCCTTTGACCGAGCCCTAGTTGGCTCTGTCGACAACACTTTCTCGAGCAGCAAACATACTAGAGTGCATCAGAGGAACACCTTTATGCCATCTGCCCTACTTAGGTTGAACAGTGTCCGCCACCGCCAGTAAATCCTGATGACAAAAGACAAGAAAACAAATGTAATGACCTCCAATCCCTGGAAGAAACTCCTAGAATGTGTGGACCACTAGTTTTTTGCATTTTAGAAAAAAACGTCCACTTTGGTACTGTTTGCCAATCTTTTATACACTGAGAGGAACCATTGTGAATCCGGTTCCCGTCATTGTGCTGAGTTGTCCGTAGGACTAGCGGACAACTCAAATTTTGGCAGGTGGATGTCCCTCAAAATGGTGGAGGAAATGTCCTCTGCCTCTCTGACAGAGTAACTTCCATTTATTAAAACTGTAAATCCGGCACTATGTTCCCTCTCTCTCTTAAAAATGGGGCGGGGAGTCTTCTGTGAAAAGAAGACCAGCACTCACAGTAATGGAGGGGAGAGGATGTGGCCTAATGGCTAGTGGGTCAGCCTCGAAGCTGGAGAACATTAAGGGAATTGTAAATTGAGATTCTCTAAATGCATGCGCAAAATAGAGAATCGCAAATTTTGCGATTCCTTATTTTGTGAGTGGGTTGCTACTTACCTGCATTGCACACAGCTGTATTGAGATCGCAAATGCTGAAATTGTGTGAATTTCAGTGTTTGCAAATGCAATTTACCTTGATACACCTGCCCAAAGCGCCTCAAATTCTGTGGCTGGACCTTCAATAGCTCCCAGTGTATCAGGGATAAGTGCACTCACCCTACCACCCAAAAAGACACCCAGAATCTCAGGGGAAAGTGTGCTCACACTACCACTCAAGAAGACACTCAGCATTTAAGGGAATTATGCACCTACCAACATGTCTAAGGAACATTAACGCATGCTAACAAAGACTATGGCTCAAGTGAGAAAGATATAAGAGACAGCACTGCCAATTTCACTTCAGCCTCTACAACTACAACAGGATAATCAGCATAAGCAGCGACATCCATTGACAATATCAACACACATTTACAGCACCAACATCATCTATCTGCAGCACATTCATGATGACATTAACAAAGCTACCACCTGAATATTGATTTTCTGCACCACCACTGGTGACACCTCTGTGATTAAGTCTGTAGTCCCAGTGACATCAGCAAGGAGGTTGAAGCACTAATTCAGGTTAAAGGTATAGTTCCTCTTCAATTGAAGAATGCCGAGGTTATCACAGAGGGTGTTAATTAATGTATCTGATTCACATATGACAACTGAAGAAGATGCAGCTGCTGACTCAAAAGGGAAAGTTCAACCAACACCAACCTCAAGATAAATGTAGGAGCAGTGAGACTGAGGATGATTCCCATAGAGTCCCATTCAACAATGCCATGGATATGATACACCCTAGAATCACAGCTGTTGCATATGTAGCAGACATATATTGGTCAGGGAAGTCGCATATTATCAATCACCTGTACCCTGAGCCCGCATAGCTGCATAAAAACTAACCCAGGGCTGCCAGATGGTGGATTGCCATTGAGCATATACTTCATGCTTCTCTAGCATCTGAGTCAGCTGCTAGAGAGGCAAGAAGTGAAGTAATTCACTACACCACACTACCTGCACTGTCCACCACGTCCACCTCACCATCCTCCCAGGCACCACCCCAAATAGGACAGAGATCAGCCTCTAAGGAAACAAATTCCGGGTGCTCAGGGTGCCTGTCACTAAAAAAAATAGGATTAGCCCTGTTTTTCTTCACTGAACTGTTCTTAAGAGATCAACTCACATCAATTTTGTTTTTGGGAGACGTGTCCATAAGTGTCTAGAAAATATAAGAGATATGTATTCTGTTGCACTTTATATCACATTTACACAATACACACCAGTGAGTCATGTGGTTTTTGTCTTCAAATTTACATTTTGTTATAATCATTCATGTTTTTCTACATAAATGGGAGGTGTTTGTCACTGAATTCATGATGCCAACATCCGTTTATTTTTTATTTTTATGCAGTTTTAGGTCAATTGACACTGATATAAATTATTGATTTAATGATGGCTTTTCACATTTTAAAAAAGACTGCTGGTGGGCAGGTGTACTTGTTGGCGGTAAAGTCTTTCCAACTGGCCAGCTCCCTTGTAATTAATTGCATTTTAATTACTGCATCTGGTAAAGCTTGATTGCTACAATCACAGCATATGATAAATATGGGAGCAGAACGGGACACGTGATGAATTTAGCTATGAATAGTACAGCAAACGGCTTTCTTCACGTGCCGTATTCTGCTTCTAGTTGTGTGGGCAACTTATGCCATGCAGTGTTTACTGATACATGCATTATTGGCAATTACCCACGACCTATGGTGAGATAATTTTCCCCTCAGGGACGAGCCCAGGTTCGAACTTGAGCTCAGGCTAAGAGGAATAAAATCTATGCGAACTGAACACCAATTCCACATCGCAATGGTCTGGCAGGAGAGGTGCGGGCCGGACTGGCCGTAGCGGGCATTTCCCCGGTGGGCCGCCAGGGTTGGGGCCCGGTTTTGGGCCCCTGGGGGAAGATTTTGTTACAGGGCTGTTTTTGCAGCATAGCTGCAATATCGCCCGCTGTAACAAAATCAGCCGAAACCGGCCCTGGCAAACAGCTCGGCCGCACCTCCAACACCCGGGAGCTGGTCGAGTACTCTGGCAGGGTCGGTTTTGGTACCCAGTCCGGCCCTGGAGAGGTATGGCGCACAGGGCAGGAGGGTGACTCTTAATCGCCGGCGGCAGCTCAGCCCAACACCATGTGACTCTGGTCAAAAGCTCGCTTGATCTTCCCGACCACTCCCAGTGCCTTGAGGGCCTTAGGAGTGATTAGTTCCCACTTTACAAATAGCCGGGTTTAGTCTTCTTTTACCTCTTCCCTATTTAGGAGTTCCTAATTTGTGTTCATGCACAGAAATTGGCCAGGTTTGCCATAAGAAAAATACAACTCTTTCAGGAGGAACCAGAAGTAGTTTCCTTTGTTGGTGACATATATATCATGGACGATGATCCGGAGGGAGCACCTGCAACAAATATTTCTGTGAAAAGGCACATAAAAAAGACATTTTTGAAAATTAAAACTTGCATTGTTTTTTTGCTCATGAATTTCCCAGCATGAGAAAAAAGACTGACATCCAACGTCATGGAAAAATACGCCACATTTCACAATCCAAAATGGTAATATTTAATCTTGGAGGCACATATTTACTACATTATAAACAAAGGGTTTAACACTTTTTACCAGCTTTATTCACCCACATTTTCAGATTCAGGCTGGAAGGAAAAAATGCTAAACTACTTAGGGAATTACAGGCTGATCGCACAGATGCTTAATATTTTCAAACTAGAAGCAACACATTTTATTTAGTAATAATAGATCTGGACAAATACGTTTTTACAGTGAAAGACAGGTTAAACATCTTTTACGTATAAATCAAAAACCGTCAGTCAGGTGCAGAAGAAATGTTGTGCCTTTAGGAAAAAATACTTATCAGAGTGCAAACAGTCATCATTAAAGGGACATCTACAAAACAGAAATAATGTCTTTGTTCCAGCATCTTGGAAGCTCACACGAAGGCAAGAAGCCCTAATCCTAAAGACCTGTGTTGGTTGCAACGAGCATCCACATAACCTGCATCATACTTCGAACTTTAGTAGGATTGTTAGAAATTGGGGTCTCTAGTTGGTAGAGGTATGCACACTGTCCAAGTAGGGACCCTTCCTTCTAGTCAGGGTAAGGGGATTACACACTTTAGACAAACTCTGCCTAACCCCTTGGTAGCTTTGCACAAGCAGACATGCTTATCCCAAAGGCAATGTGCAAAGTATTTGCACTCATAACACACAGTAACTCAGAGAAAACACAACAGAAGAGACCCTACACCAGTTTAGAAAAGTAAAGTATCTTTATCTAAACCAAACAAGCCAAAAAAAAAGAAAATCCAACATACATATATCACAATAACACTTTTGCCAACATTGCACAGTGTGCAATAAAAGAAAGGTTTTTTATCTGCACATGTCATCAGCACAGCTTTACTGCTCATAGACATGGGACTCCTGAAATAATGCCCATTATCCTGTCATTATAAGGCATAAACAACATACACATACAACTCAGGGCATGAAATGCAACAGTTCGGTTAGGGAGAGAAATACATAGATCCCCCAAAACGTCATTGTACATAATTCACCTAGGAACACAGTAAATACATAGTGTAAATCCCCCACAACGGTAAAGAACCCTAAGGGACAGTGCACCTGCACTTCAATACTTGTGGTTAAAACTGCGCCCTTCTGGGGACAAAGGCTGACATGGATACTAGGCCGCAGGGACATTTGCGCGCCCACCGGGGACAATGCGGTAATTTCAGTGATCTTCACACTTGGATTGGGGGTCTCCATTTAGATTTCACCCCATACCACAACCATCAGCCACAGTGCCGCCAGTAGAGAGTCAAGGGGGAAACCTAGCCGGGGCCCCACACCACAACGGAAAGGCAGCTGCTCGCCCCAGCAGGTATTGGGGTGGAGGCAATGGGGCAGGCAATCACAGCGTGACCACCTAGCACAATGTGACCAGCGGGCCCACTCAGGTCAAGGAGAATGTGGGACTGCTTTGGTCAACACAAGAGTGCCAGCAACTCATCAGGAATGCTTCAGGTCCACCATGAGAAGACACCACTTCCTCTGGTGTCGCAATGAGAATCCTTGGTCTGGGCTTTCGGCGTAGGCACCTCCTGCAGTACCAGTGATTCTCCGGGACGGCTTGGCTTCCCTCATGGGCTACGCTCACCACATCTTTCGTGGTGATGGGACCCTGCTTGGGGGGTTCTTGCAGTGCGGCCAGTGATTCTTTTGCAGGAATCCTGGATGCCACTGCACTC
Source organism: Lissotriton helveticus (assembly GCF_964261635.1). Taxonomy (NCBI): domain Eukaryota; kingdom Metazoa; phylum Chordata; class Amphibia; order Caudata; family Salamandridae; genus Lissotriton; species Lissotriton helveticus. The sequence continues at coordinate 708,659,424 of NC_136059.1, read as the reverse complement.
AGGCACAGTGCACCAGGCTCAGACCATAAGCCGGCGGCACCAATTTAATTCAATGACCAGTTGTTTGATCCACACCATGAGAGTGCTCAGAAGACCAAGAAAAAAGCACTCCCACACGCTTGCTTGATTCAAAGGTCAGAGACACAGCTGTAGTACACAGCACTTCAGGGCCCCAGGAAATAAAGTGTTCTCCATGCGCTTCCTTTTTCACAGGCTAAGAACAGTCCCATCCTTCTCCTGCTCGGGACAGAAGCAGCAACTGCAGGCTAACCCACTACTAACACATCAAGGGGCAGTGCCCCTCACACTGATCTCCCAGATCTCCTTCTAGGCATGCTCCCTTTTGATTCAGAATGGAACCTTTTGAAGTCTTTGATTTCCCTGAGACTTCCAACCTCTCCACATTATGCCCTTGGAGATCTTCCCAAGCAGAATATCACAACAGGCCAGAAAGTGTCTGTCGTTTTCCTCTACCCACAGATAGATATAGGAACTGCAGGCCAACCCACCACTCACATATAAAAGGGCAGCGCTCCTCACACAGCTCTTCAGCTTTTCTCCTTGGCAGGGTCGTTTTGTTTCCAGGAATGATCTAATGTTCTGGGGTTTGAGCACCAATATTTATACCATATTTTCTCATTGTAGTCTTTGTTTCAGAGTCCCTGAGTTCAGGACAAACCAGTTCTGTCCTCCCTGGTCTAGGTTGACCACAGGGAGTAGAGACATCATGGTGCAGAGGAGACACAGCCTATTAAGGTGCTAGTAAAAACTCCTCCAATCATTCTAAATGCAAAAAGGTGTAATCAGCGTGGCTATGAGTCACCCAGGTAAGGCAGGACACACCTCAACCCCCCTTGTGAATGTCTAGAGTGAATGCACATCCCCAGCCCCTGCCACTCACCAGATGGTGAATACACAAACAGGCATAGGCATAGGCATACAGAATGGTAAAGCAATAAATGGCCCCACTTTCTAAAAGTGGAATTTGAAAACGCACAATCTAAAAACCACCTTCACTAAAAGGTGTGTTATTACATTCTTAGTTCATTCATCTTGTCCCAATGGAAATTTACACTTGTAAAATGTTACAAGGCAGCTCCTATATTAACCCATAGGACAGATAGCCTTTCAATAGTGAAAACAAAATGCACAGTATTTCACTATCAGGACATGTAAAGCACACCAGTACATGTCCTACCTTTCACATACACTACACCCTACTCACAGGGCTACCTTGGGCCTACCCTAGGGGTGTCTTACATGTAAGAAAAGAGGAGGTTAAGACCTAGCAAGTGGAGGCACTTGTCAGGTCAACAGGGCAGTTAAAAACTGCATGCACAGATACTGGGACACATTTGAAAGGATACTGGTATGGGTTTCACAATCAGTGCTGCAGGCCCACTAGTTTGATTTACAGGCCCCGGGCACACACAGTGTGCATTACTCGGGACTTACCAGTAAATCAAATATACCAATCATGGATAACCAATCACAATCACAATTTACACACAGAGAATGTTCACTTTAGAACTGATCAGCAATGGTAAAGTGCCCAGAGTCCTATAGCCAACAAAAAAGGGTCTGAGAAATAGGAGACAAAAGGCAAACAGTTTGGGGATAAACCTTCAAAAAGGGCCAGGTCTAACAAGGATGATACAATTAAGATTCAGGAGCTCCTACAATAACCACAAGCTGTCCCATGTACTTCACTCACATTCCCTTCAGATATCTACCACTCCAACTTTTATACAAACTCTAAAAGCCATGACCCACAAGTATTCTGCTCCTTGCACCAAAATTGAGTTTAATTTTAATGCTTCGAAATTAAATGCATAAACACTTAGACTAAAGGGCATATTTGGAGGCCCCTGCACCACTGAAGTGCCATTTGATTGACGCTCCGGTGGTACACCATGCTGAGCCATATTTACAAGGCCACACAACCCACCTTGCGTGCTTTTGATTGCCTTGTAAATATGGTCCCCTTTCATGCATTATTGTGTGTGAAAGGGGCATTCTATGGGTGTTGTTGTGTGTGTTCCCATGCAACATCCATTGATTCTGATGCATTGCCAATTTTACAACATTTCATAAACCTTGGCATGCGTCAGATTGTAACGCCTCCCCCAGGGGTGGTGTTAAAGTGGCGCAACGAGGAGAAATATCCATATTGCTCCTCGTTTTTTGCTTTCTGGGTGTGCTGCATTCTGCAGCACACAGGGAAGGAGGAAAACGTCATCAATGTTTTTATGCAGGAAGATGTGCATTGCAAGGTTGTCCGCATTGGTGCTAGGCAGTCAATTTTGCACCAGTGCAGAGGAAAGCACAGGGATGCACATTCCGAATGATGCAGCAAGATGGCTTGCAGCCCCATGCTATATTATTATTTATTAAATAGGCCCATAAATCCTTAGGCACTTTCAGCACTCAGATAGCTGAAATACAGACACCACTATTGGCTATGCAAAAAGCATTACCACTGATTCTCAATCCATCCCTCTCAAACTTTCAACATTGATAGAAAAGTTATTTTAAGGATTCAAAGAGGAAGTCAAGAAAGGAAAGCAGCTTTGGAACTGGGTAGCTGTTACATGCTAGACTGCCCTTTGTGCATGTGTGACACACTATGGTACTTAAGAGTATTTGTATTAACCAGGATGGCGGTACAGCTGGGTATATTTGCACTGAGTCCCAAACGGACTGAAATACAGAGCTATTTAGTGGTGACTGAATGGATAATCGTGGCGGTAATGATGCACTTTGTCAGCCACTGTAGGTTGAAATAGTCTGGGAACAAAGGGTCTTTTCCAATCCTGGATGAGGTCGCAAAAAGACATGGCAGGCGTGAGGTTGTCCTTGGAGCCCTGACTACACACCAACTTAGGCCAGAGAGGACAACATGCAAATATCATGCTATCAGTGCTTTTACAGCAGTTAATCACCCATGAGCGTGTGTGTGAGGCCAACCCTAGGGATTTACTCAACAAGCCAGGTCTTCAGCTTCTTGTGAAAGTCAAGAAAAGAGGAAGAGGCACTGATGTGCTGTGGAAGGTAGTTCCAGGTTTTAGGGTCGGGAGGAGTGCCCCCCGCTCTGCTTTTGGTTATGTGTGGGCTGTGTGTTCTGATAATAAGCTCTCACAAACACAGAGTGGCCTAACAAGTGAAGTGTTCTCGTAGCTGTCCTAACACAGAACTGGTGCTTGATGTTGATGGCTTGCTCTGCCTGGGTTTATTGCAGCAGGGTAGCTGATTTGACTGCTAGAACTTTCACATTGGCACCTTCTTCACTGTGGTTCTGGGAATTAACAACTCTCCTTGATATTACTTGGCCTGTTTGTGGTTTAGCCTCTGTGCAGGGGGGTCCCTGGGTGGACAACCTCACCCACCCTTCAGCAGATCACACCACAAAGCAGGGAAGAGGATCCCTCAAAACAGATGAAAGTAGAATATTCACAAGGAGGCACCAAAGCCCTGTCAGTGTTGGGGCAGTTTTATCCAACACATTTCAGAAACCTGCATGCCACATATAAAAAAATTCCTGCAGCCCCAGGAGTCCTACAGCCAAGTCATTTGGGTAACGTGATACAAAACTGGATCATGCACTCTGAATTCATTACAAGACCGAAGGCTACCATTATGCATATTTCTTTTATTGCTAACTCCAAGCAGTAGTTAGAAGCAATACATCATAAAGTGAAACAGATTTAAAATAGAATCTTCCAGATGTACAATATCCATGCACATAGGATAGTCTGACTCTTTTAAATGCGGCTCCAGGCAGATAAGTACATTTTATCTTCACTTTCATGTATGACCCGTATCTTCTAGAACGAGCAACTACATGTGTATGTATGTTTTTTCAACTTCACTTTCATGTATGATCTGTATCTTTTAGAATGGGCAACTACATGTTTATGTATGTTTTCTCAACTTAATTTGTATACCTTTCTGAATAGACTTGTACCCTTTTTAACTTAATTTGTATACCTTTCTGAATAGACTTATGCATCTTTGACCTCAAACTCCTCTTAAATTGTAGCGCACACATAACGGATTTCCAATATATGGAAATCCTGCTCCCCCAAGACTCTCCGCCCTCACCGGGACCCAATAACGGACTACCCCAAAATATAGACAAGTCGGGAACTCATGACAAAAATAAATAAAAATAAAAATAAAAAAATGTAAAATCTTTACCCCATCTGTAGTTGAGGGGCTACCTGGGCAACGCAGTAAATCAACATCTGATCGCTCCCATGCAAATCCGATGCCAGGAAGTCTGGCAGTTGGACACTCCTGTTATGAGCTGCTAACCGTAACCACAAGAACTATTTTTACACCAAAAACCTCACTTTACAGTAAAGGAGCATAAAATGTAAAAGACCTAATGTAACAAAAAACTCATTTAAATAAGCTCCTCTGACAAAGGCTTAATTTACATAAACTCCTATGAACCTTACTAATAAGTCAGACTGCCTGCCTTCTAAGCCATCTATATAGATTACTAAGTACTACAACCCGTAATGGAGTATAAAATCTAACATGTATGATGTAGAATCAGATGGTCTTGAGGTACCTATCCCTAACATCAATAATGAAGAAATGAAAAAGATTACTCAACACGAGATGCACTCCTGCATACGCAAAACACTCAACCAGGTAATGTTAACCAAAAAACCCTTAATTGAGGAAGATGGCACTATTGAAACCGAAAAAGGCCAAAATGGGGATTGCAGTAAAAAAGGGGAAAAGATTAAAGAGAAAGAACAACATTGAAAGAGCAAGCCCCATGAGCACATTGGGAGGTCTAACACCTCAAATAATTTGGGAGGTCTATGCACCTCATCATATAAAGGAGGTCTAAGCACCTCAAACTATAAAGGAGGTCTAAGCACCTCAAACTATAAGGGAGGTCTACGCATCTCAAAAGTATTGGGTGACCTTAGCAACACAACCTATCAAGGTGTCCAAAGCGGCACTCACTATCTAAGTGCTCGTCATGATACACAAGATCTTGAAATTGATCCACAAGGGGACCAAAACATGAACCTGTTGGATGAATATATCCTTGACCTTCACCAGGATGATCTAGACTTTGAGAGTCCCCTACCGGAGGTAGACCTCCCTTCATCTTCTAAAGAAATTATAACCAACCCACTGGGTGAGGAAATGTTCTCTCTACATAATATCTGACAACCGAGGGGCTCAGAATGGTGGCCCCAAGATACAGTGGTTCAAAAACGTTATGCCTGATACCAAACCTCAACCCAGAATGGGAGAGGAGTTGGCTTAACGGCTAGGGCGCTCGACCTCGGACCTGGAGAACTGGGTTCGAGTCTCGGTAACGACGCCAAAACCTCCTGTGATTCTGGGCAAATCACTTAATCTCCCCGTGCCTAAAAATGAATGTAACGTAACATGTAACGTAACTGGTGCTATGTAAAGCGCTCTGATACCCGATTCGGTTCGGGTCTAGTACGCGCTATATAAAACTCTGCCAAAAAAAAAAAAAAAAGAATTAATCAAATTCCTATTCAAACTGGGTGGAGACCCCAGGAAGGGCATAAAGGTCACTGAAGGCCTGCCAGGGTCGCATGCTTGATATTTTAGGCCCACTGACTAGAATATTTGATATGGTGAAAGACAGCCACATTAACGGTACCCCGTTAGACTTAGATCCACTAGGATGGAGTCAGAAAACTCTGATCCTATTAGGGAACGCGAACGCAGAGATAAATGCATAGGACGAAGAGCAGTCCTTACCAAGATCAACCCTAAGCTGAGCAACATGGCTGACAAAGAAACCTCTGCAAACCCCAAAGAACTCCTATTTGGAGAGAACATGATCAAGATCTTAGGCAAATATGTCGCAACCTTCACAGCCCTAGACAAAGCTCAGAACAGCATGCATTGAGATTTCAGCCCTAGTGTTTTGCCAGGGCCGGCAGAAGGGGCCGCTCTACTGGCAGTGCCTACCAATCACCCTACTACAGACATTGAGGATTAGGTCGACTCAGATTTGTTTTATACAGACTTGGAAAACAATTACACAAGACCCCTCGGTTTTAGTAACCCTTCAAGGTTTCAAAATAGAATTTTCAAAAACACCAACACAATCCTCACCCCCAAGAAACCTGGTACTGATCACAAAACAGAAAATAGTAGAGGAAGAGGTAATGTCCATGATAGAGTAAGGAGCAAATATATAAGTAACATGGGATTGTATGAAATTCATAAGCACTCTCTTTCTAGTAGAGAAAAAAGACAAGGGTTGAAGACCAGTCATAAACCTGAGAGAACTGAACAAATCTATCATCTACAGGTACTTCAAAATGGAGGGTATCTACCTCCTGAGAGACATGCTTCTAGAAAAGGACTGGCTAGTGAAGTTGGACGTGAAAGGTGCCTACTTCACAATCCCCATGGCCTCAGAGTTCCAACCATACCTCCAATTCCCATGGAACTGTTGTCTACTCCAATTCCAAGCTCTCCCCTTTGGGCTATATTCTGCTCCCTGGTGTTTCACCAAGATAATGAGTGCTATAGCATCCTTCTCGAGAGAAAGAGGGATACGACAGATAGTCTATCCCAACGACATTCTCATTATGTCCCAGCTCCACTCTCAGACTCTTCAAGACCTGAATACAGCAGTAAATCTCTTAGAGAGCCTTGGATTCATAATAAACATAGAAAAATCTATCATGAAATCTCCGGAATTATTGGGAATCACTGTAGACACTGTTGCTACTACCCAAGAAGAAAATCATGACAATACACAAATAAATACGACTTGTGTTAAAACGAGGCCTTTTGTCCCTGAGAGAACTAGCCAGACTCCTAGGCCTCCTATCTTCCTCTATCCAAGCTATCTTTCCAGGACCTTTACATTATCTATCCCTTCAAAGAGTGAAGACAAAAGCCCTCCGTGCTGGACTATGGTACGGAAGCAAAGTAACCCTAGACCACGGAGCCAAATAAGACCTGAACTGGTGCTTAGAGAATCTAGATGCCTGGAATGGCAAAGCCGTTTTTGAAAACTCCTCAGAATTCAATCTAGAGTCAGATGCGAGCCTTAATGGCTGGGGAGCGTGCTTACAGAACCAGAACACGGGAGGTCTATGGTCTTTTACAGAGAGCTCACACCACATTAACTACCTAGAGTTAACTACTGGCCTTTAAGCTCTGATGAGCTTCAAACAATCCCTACAAGGCAGATTGGTTATTCTGAAAATGGACAACATATCAGCTGTGGCATACGTAAATCGCTTATGGGGTACAAAATCCTCAGACCTATCAAATCTACCCAAAAAACTCTGTATGTTCTGTCTAGAACACAAGATAGCTCTAAAAGTAGCATACTTACCGGGAATAAGCAACATCACTGCTGCCTGGAATTCAAGGTTCCTCCTAGACCACAGCAACTGGAAACTCAACGTGAAAGTCTTCAGAACTTGAAATCAATTCTGGGGCCCTCTGAAAGTAGATCTTTTCACAAGCAGACTGACATTCCAACTGCACAAATATTTCAGCTGATTGCCGGACCCCGGTGCTCAAGCAGTCAATGCCTTTCTCCAGCCATTGAAAAGAATTTGAGCTTATGCATTTCCCAATTTGCAATGACCCAGGGAGTCTTCCGGAACGTGAGGCAAGACCAATGCTCCCTATTACTAATAACCCCTTTCTGGCCCTCCCAGGCGTGGTTTCTGATGAGCTTGGAATTAGCCTGCGAAATACCCTTTCTACTTCCACCAGCAGATGGCCTTTTAAGAGACATAGATGGAAGGGAACATCCCCTAGTCCAGACAGAGCCTTTGAACCTTCTTGCCTGGAAAGTGTCAGGAAATCTAATGACATCACAGATCTTTTCAGATAAGCTGTCACACTCCTCGAAGAGTAATGGGGACCTGGAATCCACTAGATGCAATAGCATCTGGAGAACATGGGTACGCTGGGGCCTAGAGAGGAACATGGATTCCGTGAAGGTTCCTATTGCAAACTTTTTAGTTTAACAATATGAGAGAGGGCTTGCTTACAGATCAGCTATTTCAGCAGGCCACACACTAATAAATGGCAAGACCATAGGGAAAAATGTCACAATATGCAGAATTATAAAAAGTATCAAACTAAGGAGACCACCTAAACCTAAATATGAACCGCTATGGGATGTTAAGTTACTACTTTACCTTTTCACTGCCTGTCCTGAGAACAGATACCTAGATAAGAAGAGACTTTCCATAAAACTAGCATTTCTTCTCTGCCTAATCTCCTGCCGTGTATCAGACGTTAAAGCACTAGAAGTAACTCAGTCTATGATGCACCTGGTGTCATTTTCAAGATTATTAAGAGTACTAAGACTATGTCAGAAGCAATTTTCAACACAAAGTTTAACGCATGCAAAAAACGTGTGGTAGATTTTATGAAAGAACATGATGCAAGAACGAGCGAACATCATGCGAATGACATATCACTTATCAGCTTCTATAGCAAGATGGGTTAAATATGCAATGCAATCAGCTGATTGTGACCTAAAGGTTCCAGGCACACCCATAAAGGGCACTATAGTTAGCGAATCACTTCGGAAAAAGGGGTAAACTAGATGACATACTTATAGCAGATGTTTGGTCAAATTCTAACACTTTGCTAAACACTATTGTAAACCTATTAAACATATGTCAGATGTAGTGTAACTAAACTACCAACATGCATAATGGTAGCCTCTGGTCTTTTAATGAAATTGTGATTCTCCTAATAACATGACAAGAAAATCTGGATTTCATTAAAGACACAGAGGCTAACATTATCCCACCCTTCCTCTCCGGTGGGTGGATACATGAATTACTGAATAATAGATGCATAATTTATAATACAACCTTTATTCAATGTAGTGTTGAAAATTTCATACAACCTTTATTTAATGTATTGTTGAAAGTTTCATACAATCTTTTTTTAATGGTTTGTTAAAAATTTCATAAAACTTGCCCGTTCATGACAACATAGCACTTATACTCTTTCTTATTTCCGATAACTCAACATAACTGATTCAACTATACTGCTGTTTCCACAAGGACGATGTTCAGAAAGAATTAACTCTGTGTCCCCTTCATTCAATCTTCATTATTTCTATCCATTTGGAATGCACACAAAAAAAACAAATGAAAGAAAATTCTACACAGAAGAAGACTTGCCTTAGTACTTTGCATTTAAAAGAGGCAGACTATCCTATGTGCATGGCTATTGTACATCTGGTAGATTCCATTTTAGATCTGTTTCACTTTATGATGTATTTCTTCTAAGTGGCTGCTTGGAGTTAGCATTAAAAGAAATATGCATAATGGTAGCCTACGTGTCTTTAATGAAATCAAGATTCTCTTGTTATGTTATTAGGAGAATCGCACATTTCTTTGGATATTCAGCATGGAGGTGGGTTCAAAGGTGGTGGGAAAATATAAAGTATGGAGGCCATACAATGAGTTTTCAAAAAAGTGGAATCTGATGAACATGACACATGTCTGAGCATATCAGTAGCTGATGAAAGATGGAGCTCCTTATTCTCCATCGAAGAGCATGTAGATGAATTACAGAAATACTAAAGATCACATCTTGCTGACAGACTAACGTTTCCTCTACCCTTATGTTAGAAATTAAGTTTCTGGTTGGCAGAGTTATGCGCCCTGTCCAAGGCGGAACCACAATCCCAGTCTGGGTAAGTAAAATACACACTAAAAGTTTACCGCCGCTCACACTCTGGTAGTTTGACACAGAGCAGTCAGGCTTAATTTAAGAAGCAATCTATAAAGTACTTGTGCAGCAAATCACAAGGTAACTAAATGAAAGCGCCACAAAAAGACTCCATACCAGGTTAGAAAAATAGATAATAATTTTATAAATAAATCAAGACCAAAAATAAAAAAAATCCAATGAGTAGAAAAATACATGAATTTTTAAAGATTAAAAGAAAAAATAGTAATTAGAAGCAATAAGCACCTATCAGGTTATCTGGTCATGCAGGACCAGGGCAAACTCAGGTGTTCAGGCCAACCTAGAGGCAGCGTGAGCTTGATACAGGAGCCACGTAGGCCCGCTGATCAAAGTACCTTGATACTGGTCACAACAGCAAGATGTAGGGTGCTGTCGAGAGATGCGTCAATGATGATCCTGCATTCGAGGTTATGAATCGATTTTCTTCACACAGTGGTGGCATTACACCGGTTCCGAAGCCGATGTGCTGTGCCGACAGGTGTTGGTTTCAAAGGCAATGTGCAGGGTTTCTCCACGCGTCGATGGGATGTATCAATCTTCCCTCGCTGCAGAGGTGACAATGCGTTGGTTTAGATTTGTCAGTAGTTCTTTTAGGGGATGTGCTGGTTCCAACTTGCTTTTGTCGCCCTAAGTGTGAAGGGTATGCCCAGATGTGGGTCCTGTGCTCACTGTGCCACTAGATTCAAGCTAGCCTGCCCGATGAGGGGTGATACCCCAGGATGCTTGTTTCTGGTCCAGGGAGGACCTGGCCTAGCAGTCCAGCTGGACTGTTCCCATGGGGAGCAGGGTCAAGACTGATTTGCATATGGCTGGGTACGAACTGGGGTGGCATGGTGAGAAAAAAACTATGGATTACGCCCAGATCTGTGACTGTGGTGAATGTTTGATTTGTTCAGCATTCCGTTCACCATTCCGTTCTCAATCACAAATTATAGCTTAAAAGTGTAATAAGGAATTCCCAATGTTAACCTATGGGAGGGGTAGACCTAACAGTAGTGAAAAACACATTTAGGTGTTTTTCACTCCCAGGATATGTAAAACGTAAAAATGCATGTCCTACCTTTTACTTACACAGCACTCTGCTCTGTGGGCTACCTAGGCCCTACCTCAGGGATGACTAATATGGAATCAAAGTAGACATGGCAGTGTAAGCTTCCCATAAAGGCTCTGTAGTGGTGAGTCTGGGACATGTTTAAAGGGCTACTTTTGTGGGTGGCACAATCAGTGATGCAGGCGCATCAGTAGCATTTAATTTACATGCCCTGGGCAAATGTGGTGTTCCTAATTAGAGGCTTACAGAAAAATAAATATACAAATTGTTAATAAGTCAATGAGGAGGAGAGAGCACATGAACTTTAGCACGGGTTAGCAGTTCTAAAGCCAAGAAAAACGAGGTCAGAAAAAAAGAGGAGGAAGCCACAAGGTTTGGGGTGACCCTTCAGCGAGGGCCATTTTCCATCCTGACACCCCTTCTAACTAAAGCCAAGGTAGACTAATGAATAGCTTATGGGTCTTCCCTGCTTAGGGCGATAAAACATGGACAATGGCCCACTACTACAGGAGCACTTGCCAGTTCTATGCCTCTCTGAACCCAGTTGGAACCCTCTGTCTATACTCTCTGGGCCCACTGAGCTAGCCCCTGGGGAATCCTCCGTTCCTGTGGACCCCATCCGTGCAGCACCAAACTTAACTTGCTCACAGATCCATCCCAGTAGGCAGACAGTACCATCATAGCCAGTAGACTGATGTGGCCCATGTCACCTTTTGGGTCTGAGTTCTGTCTCCAACCCAAGGAAAACTCTGTCCACAGGGGATACAACCAACTGATGCCACTAATAGCCATCAGTGTCAAAAGCCAGACCTCAAGCCCTCCAGGGGCCTCTGTTCTCTAGCTCAACGGGGGGGGCAATAGCCCCAGGTTTCTTGCCCTTTTTTCAACTCTACCTCTCACCAGCTCAAGGGTGGTATTGTTAAACTGTTCCTTCAACCCAGGGTCTGAACCCTTAGGTTGAACAGGAGTCAGGGGTGAGTCTTTCCTCCCCCTGCCCATACATATGGGCTTCTGCACCCTCCATTTGGGAGTATTACAGCATGAAAACTGAAATGTCAGGGTGCCTGTGGCGGCCACCCCTTCCAGTTCTCCTAAAACCAGGAGCACCTCATTCCCCAGAATACAGTCTATGGGCATCCGGGGACTGACTATGACCCTTCACTGGGTCACCTCCCCTTCCCACTCTAGGGACACCGGGGCCATAGGGCGGATAAATGTCTGCTGCTTGGCCTGACCGGTGCACTGCTGTGGGAAGACTAGCCTTTCCACAACCATGACTTGGATAACCCCAGTATCACTCAGAACAGTGACTTGGGCCCCATTCACTTTCGCCGGGTGGAAGTAACGACTCTCACCCTCAGGGATCACCAGCTCAGCCCAGTTGAAGTCCAGCAAAATCCAGGGTGTCTAGACAGTCGAAGGTCAATGATTTCTGCTTGTAGAATCTTGTTCACGTAAAATCTAAAGAGCTACAGTCAGGTAAGCCCTTTTGAACCCACAGGAGAGGGTTGGACAGATTCAGGGGACCCTCCTAGGGGAGGGGCAGGACAGAGGGACGGTTATTCCCATGTCCTTTGTCCAATTTGGCGCAGGAGCCAATGGCTCACAGATATGTTTGAGCTGGACTATGCACAGGAACACAAAATGTGCCCCAGGTGCAGACTTTCAGGCACTCTCAGAGTGCACCCACCCAGCCCCAATACACTAAATCCTGTCTGGGAGGTGGTCACACCTCCCTGTGACAGGGTGCCTATTGTGCTGCCTTCCTCTGCTCAAGCTTGGCTCAGCAGCTGGAGGGTAGAAATATGTTTATGGTAGGCAGCATCCATTTTGTGCTGTCTGGGTCGAGAAGGCTGGCACCGAATAGACGAGTGACCCCACAAAGCTTGCTTCAAAAGGGTGGAGTCATACCTCCCACACTGGTTACTGGTGCGGATGTATGATTCCAAGGTGTTTTGAGATAGCATTTACCTTGAGGTTATAATGCACCGCTACCTATATGTCTGGCTGTGTCACAGACAACCCAGGAGAATGGTCTCCGAAGGCTGCAGAGGGGCTCTGCTCATGCAGGGGCACCCTCTCACATAAAACCCAGCACCCTGCCTTCAGGATTGATAAGGCCTGCTAAAGGGGTGACTTATAAGTTTTAAGTGTAGTGACCTATAGATATAGTGAACCTATATCTAAAGTAAATGGTGAAAGCACCAGCTTACACAGGTTGCAGTAGCAGACCTGTATTTCATTTTGCATGGCCTCTCATGGGTGGCATAATACATGCTTCAGCCCATGGGAGGCTTCTGGGGTACCAATGTCCTGGATACATGTGTACCATATACTAGGGAAGTATAAGAGTACCCCAGTATCCAATCTGGAGTGTACCAAAGTACATGTATAACAATTTTAAAGGAGAAAGCAGATAGACTGGGTTCCTAATTAGCAGGATCCCAGTCAGACTAGTAGTTGAAACAGTGCAACATTATGCAAAAAGTGGGGGTAACCATAAGAAGCAGATCCTACTTTCCTACACTGGTTACAATCCACAACTTTACCACTCTCTAGCTAAATGGCTGTGACTCAGCTGCTGTACTGGTCCTTTGTGAAACACTTGGACTTTCCAAAGTCCCTACAACTTCAGTGATATACCAGCACCACTGCTGATAACACGCTAGTCTGAACTGTGATGGGGACACAAAAAGAGCAAGACACAGACCAAAGACTAAGCTGGGACTACCTAGAGAACCGAACAGGAGGAAAATAACAAAGGTGAGGGAACTAAGTATGGGTATGGCTGATATGTACAGGAAAAAGATAATGCGACTAGAGACTTGTTTCCAGGAAGATGTATGGGTTCCTAATATATTATATAGGACTCTGCCAATGATGACATGATACTGACCTTACAACCAGGACGTCAGTAATGGAAGGGACTGTGGTTAGCCGTCTATTGTTACAAATCTTTCGAGGTTCAACTGACCATCTACCACCTTCTTCTATCTCCCATACCAGGTCGAGTGGCCTTCTTGTCCCAAGCCTTAATCCTGGTAACTAGCTGTCACTGGGCAAGGTGGTGGATATATGACACCATGTCAAGCAATTTTATTCAACTCATTCGATGAATATCCAGTGTGATTAAAACAGCTACACTTCCCTCCACCTTAGGACAGGCTGAGGGTGGATTTGGGAATACATCCACTGCCGGGCAATGTAGCATGGTGAAAACTAACTTTGTCTCCCGGTCTGGACCCAGTCATTGCCAGGAACATTATCACCCTATGTCTCCCCTGCTGCCAGTCTTAAAGAGGACTTGTTACTGGAGATATTCAAAATAGATGGGTAACGATTCACACTAGAGATTGATATTGATGTACACATCTATTTCTTTAACTTCATGCCTCCTCACCCTCTTTCTGCTTCTAGCACACTTCAATAATTTTCCTCATCAGTATAGAATACAGTGAAAAACTCCATTTCCAAACAACAGGCAGTGCATGGTTTCACACCTCCCTTGAAGGCCGAACTGGGTTCATTTTTTAACAGTCAGCAAATGAAGACGCTTACCATGGACATTGCTGCTTCCCAATCCTTCACCCAGTCTGCTTGCATCTTTTTGTGACAGAAGCAAATTTGCTCCTATGACCCCACAGTTGCTGCCTAATTCCAAAGGTTAGTAAGTTTTAACGGGGTTGGCCCTAGAACTATCCGACCTGGGTCATATCATAGGTACAAAATGTGAAGTGGTCAGCGTAGTGTTGAATTATGAATACAACTAAACGGTGGACCATTAGTTATACACGTGTATTCCTATGATGGAGCCTGAATTTAATTCATTCAGTAAATCAAGATCGGACCCCCAGAGCTTACAAATGCTAGTGCTCATACACCAACACTTGTCCTGAGGAAGACCCCAGAATGAGGACCAATTAACCCTTTGATAACAGGGGTCGAAACGTCGACAACACTTTTCTAGCGACATACACCATAGGATTGCGAAAGAATTCATTATTGCCCTATGTGGAATGTTTTTAATTTGGGAACTTATGATCTACTTTAGACTGTAAAGGTTCCATCACATGTCACTGTATTGTGTTTTTACCACAACGCCTTTACCCTGTCCCTCACTGACCTAACCACCTCAATCCTATTCCAATTACACTTCCCTCTCTTGCACTTATGAGCACTGTAAAATATTTTATGGAATACTATAGTGTACTCTTTAAGATGTCGAAATTGCTTTTTGATACAGAAGTATGTATTGAGATGTCTTACTGAATGAATTAAATTCAGGCTCCATCATAGGAATACACGTGTATCTTTTGATTTAACTAATGGTCCACCGTTTAGTTGTATTCACAATTCAACACTACGCCGACTACTTCACATTTTGTACCTAATTCCAAAGGTTGGTATTCTAGTATACCCGTGGTTCCTTCAACAACAACAGTGTTCATCTGTAAATTCTACCACTTTCTGTCAGGTGGACGACGACGACACCAAAACCATAAACACCATCCTCTCCGGCTCACCATCTGACCCATGCCCACACCACGTCTTCAACAAAGCAAGCTCCACCATCAGACCCCATCTCCGCAAGATCATCAACAGCTCCCACAAGACCGCCACCTTCCTGCCGAGCTGGAAGCACGCCGAGATCAACGCCTTACTCAAGAAACCCAAGGCAGACCCCAAGGACATCAAGAACTTCTGGCGCATCTCCCTGCTCCTGTTCCCGGCAAAAGTCATCGAGAAGATGGTCAACAGGCAACTGACCTCCTTCCTCGCAGAGAACAACATCCTGGACCCATCCCAATCTGGATTCCGATGCACCCACAGCCCCGAAACAATCAATCAATCAATCAATGACACTTATAGAGCGCGCTACATACCCGTAGGGTCTCAAGGCGCTTAGGGGAGGGGGGGGGGGGGGGGTGCCGCTACTGCTCGAACAGCCAGGTCTTCAGCTTCTTCCTGAAGGAGAGGTGGTCTTGGGTCAGAAACAGCCTTCATTGCCACCACCGACGACATCAGGGCCATGCTGGACAACGTAGAAACCGCGGCCCTCATCCTCCTTGACCTTTCAGCTGCCTTCGACAATGTCTGACACCACACCCTCTGCACTTGCCTCCACGACGCAGGGATCCGCGACATAGCCCAGGACTGGGCCACCTCCTTCCTCACCGGCAGAACCCAGAGTGTCTGCCTCCCCATTCCATTCTAAAGACACCAAGATCATCTGCTGCAACGTGGGGGTCATCCTGGACTCAGCATTGTCTATGACCCAGCAAGTAAACGCTGTCTCCTCCTCCGTCTTCAACACCCTCCGCATGCTCCGCAAAATCTACAGATGGATCCCCACCAGAACCAGAAGTACGGTCACCCAGGCCCTTGTCAACAGCTGGCTGGACTACGGCAATGCTCTCTACGCAGGAACCTCATCCAAACTCCACAAATGACTACAACGCACACAGAATGCCTCTGCACGCCTCATCCTCGACATCCCCCACCATAGCAACATCACAGCCCACCTGAAAGACCTGCACTGGCTCCCCATCAACAAGAGGATCACCTTCAAGCTCCTCACCCATGCTCACAAAGCACTCCACAGCACCGGACCAAAGTACTTGAACAAATGACTCACCTTCTACACCCCGAACCACCAGCTTCGCTCCGCTGACTTCACCCTCACCACCATCCCCCGCATCCGAAGAGCAACCGCCGGCGGCAGATCATTCTCCCACTTTGCCGCAAAAACCTGGAACACCCTCCCCATCCGACTGCGACAGACCCAGGACTTACTGGCCTTCAGGAGACTCCTCAAGACCTGGCTTTACGAGCAGTAGCAGCACCCCCACCCCCTCCAGTGCCTTGAGATGCTCACGGGTGAGTAGTGCACTCTACAAATGGTTCATCGATTGATTGATTGACTGATTGATTAGGACATTCCTTCAATGGCGGTTTGAGTGAATGAACGCTTCTGTGTAAACAACTCTTTATTTACAATGTACTACTATATCTGAGATGTGTTGGATTATGAGACTAACAACCTTTTCTCCTAAAAATATTTGTTTGTAGGCTTATAATAATTGTCTTTTGCATATTACAAGCAGAATACCTTTATCCATAGAAAGCACACGTAGGGACTGCCAATTCATAAGGTTTATCGTTACCTAATATTTCTTAAAAGAAATGTAGAACTAGAATATCAAGGTCGAAATAATATTTAACTGCAATTCAGGAGAAGAATCCATGCCAGTTCCAGTTGATAGCAGCAAGTGCGTCTTTTTTCAATCCTCTTTCGGTACTTAAGCTACACAAACCTAGAGAGCAAAAGCCGACGGAGCAGCATCATAGTCCAGACATGCCTGTAAAAGAAATGTGAGATAGAAAAGTGTGGGTTACTTGACAGCCTCTCCTCATGCCACTTTTAAAACACTACCAATTTTCACGAAAACCTGGGAGGTTAAGAAAAAAGGAATGTAGCCATTCCACACATTTGGCAAGGCACAGGGGAGGTTATGCATTAGAATGAATACCCATTTTTTAGCAAAAAAAGAGGGGTGTGGGCAGTGAAACTGGCATTTTCAAATGAATAACAATTTTAGTGTAAAATTTCGGGTTGAAAAGGAAAGCAACTTCAGTGGAAATTGTTTATTCTGAAAAGAAAATTATTTTTGTGTTACATGGTCTATTTTCATAACACAATTGTTTTTTCTTTGTAAGTGTCTTCCCCAGTGCCCAGTATTGCCTTCCTTGATAGTGGGGTGTGAACATAAGATTGTATAATCCCCCTGCACCTTGCCTAAGGGTCAAGGGAGTTACACATTTGTTCAACCCCCACTGTTCGCAAGAGTTAAATAAAAAATAAGATATGGAAACCCATTACTTTAATATATTGCCGTAGTCAACGGTTGGAGGCATATTAAACTTTAAGTCGCCAACCATGCCCAAGGGTAGGAGGTATACAATTTAAAGATACTCTCTGTCTTTCCCAATGTCTGAGTTGCATCTTTCCTTTTCTCTTGCCTTGTCTAAGTGGAGGATGTAGTTTGTGGTTTCTAATATAGCCTCATAGCCCGCCGTAGCAGGCTATACCAGCCATTTAAGGCCCACTCCATTCGGCTCGGGCCTTTTACAAGGGAGCGGGAATTTAAGGCGGTATAACCCAGCTACGGAGAGCTATAAGGCTATTAGATCATTCCGCCGCTAAAAAGCAGACTGTTCGAATAAATAAAAGAAAGGCCTCAAGGTGCCCGGAGGGATTAAAATTCCCTCGGCTCTGTGAGGCAACAGCTATGAACGACGACATTGGAATGTTGGAGCTCCGGGATTCTGCTGGCTATTAGAAGCCCAGAGCACTCCATTGCTTTCAATTGAGCGCCCAATATTCCAATGTTCTAATGCCCCATCATGCCATAGGGCAGGTGTAGAGTTTCTCTCCTGCTGACATAAAGCCCATATGTTCTGACTTCATTTTGAGAAGGCCCTGACACCCTCTTTGGTAAGGAGAGTCACAATATATACCCACTTTTATGCAGAATCATTGTCTTGTCTGCCACTGTCACAGATGTCATCTGACCGTATCTTTTTAAGAACCATGAAAGTGTCAAATCACTCAGCTAAATGTCACCGATATAACACTTGATGCAACATCAGGCTGAAAAAATGCCCATTTATCACTATGTCAAGGTCAGATAAGAATAAATACAGACATACAGACAAAAGAGTGTGGTCTGAATTGGCATCCTTTCACCTTATATGTTCATAAGAAAACATCTGGGACGTAGACCCTTATGCACTTGGTCTATGTCAGACCTTCCTAAACTTATATCAGAAATACTAATCTCTGACGAGATTTGGCATATAAAGACTAACACTCGACCACATGGGAGGAGAGGATCTTCGCCCAGATTTTTGTAAGTGATTCTGCCATAGAGGGTCTCACCTAATTCCAAAACACTTCAAAGATGCTGCATCTTGCCTGATGCTGATAAATCTGAGTCCCAGAGAAAGGCAACTAAGCTACCATAGCATCTTTGCGCTTTGCAGGGAACACTGACTTCACATCTCTGCTGATAACAAAAGCTCTTGCTGTCAACAAGGTACGCAAGGCATTGCCTCTCCCTAAGAAACTCTAGACTGCATGTTGTTCTACTCTCCATGCTTTCATACGGTAGCACATAGAGGTAGGTTTTAGGGTATTAGGTTTTACATGCCTTTTTAACCTTGCTAGAAATGTTCATTTTATTCTTCTTGTTCACAATGGGCCTTTTTCCTGTTTTTATGATATCCTGTGGAGTTATTTGTATGTGCTGAACAACAGGTTTGCCCTGTTGGAATAAATGCTTTTAGTTAAAAGCATTTGTTCTTCTAAGTGCAATGTGTGTAATATTATGAATAACGAAATAGGTTTATTTCTGTTAACAAGAGTGCCTCTGATCTCATTGCAGGGATAGTTAGTATCCCAAAAGCAATAACTTTACTTCATCTATGTATTGAGAGGGGTTCTGCGAGGCTGCAATAACCTGTCTTTCACATTTAGCAATGATGCTTTGAATCAAGTTCACCTGTGTCAACTGTGGCTGGGAAAGGAAACTTTGCAGACCTATACTAAAGTCATACTTTATGCGGCACTGTCACTGCATTGCCCAAGGACCTGATATATATATATATATATTCCATCCACCTTGCAAAAGCCATTTCCTAAAAAAACTATGGTTCAGTAACGTCTGCAGCAGAAAAGCTAAAGCGACAAATTATTCCTGATTTAAGGTTCTAGTACTTTCTTCTACTATTCCACCTGTCTGGATATATGTATATGGAATACATATAGAGCAAACCTAGCCAAAATGCAGAGAAGCACTGTATATGGTCAAAGGCAAGCTTAAAGTCGTCAAGTAATAGGAGTAGAAGCTGTGGTGTTGACTGTTGATGCATTTTTTCTTTTAAAAGGCGAGTCCTCAACTCTTTCCTAATTTAGAACATTCGAGCAGTTTTGATGGATATAAGGATGTTGTTCCAGATCCAGGGTGCATAGATTTAAAAGGCTTGCTGTCTTGTTTTTTCTACTTTACCTTTTTATAGGCTGCAGTCTGATGTTTTTCTGGGTGTGGGTCTGCCAAGAACCATCAGAGAGGGTCAACTGGTCTACAAGATATGTGGGGGTGCTAGTTATGTTGACTTTGTATATGATATAGCTGATTGTGAAGGTAGGGGGAGCCAATGAGTTCCCTGAAGATGGGGGTGATTTGATCAGTTCTCTCCAGGCCCTGGATGAGACGTGCTGAGACGATTTTGTGAACCATGCAAAAGTCTGAAATCATAAATATTAATTTAGAAGCGAATTGCAGGTTTGAACATTTTGAACCTTTACTGAAACGTTTGTGAATTCACCTCCATAGGTTTGAATGAAGTACTGGCTCAGACTGTTACATTGGAGAATGAATGCCTCATGATCAAACGCCTTTACCACATGCGCGAGGATTGGAGCGCTCCATCTGCAGCAGACATGGGGAGAAGCAGACAAAAGCAGAGGTCTGCAGACCTCGAGCGCAGAATAACGGATGCAACCGGCACACTTGAATGTCTTTGCCATCAATTACATTGTCTGCAGTCATCCGTGTTCGCCTGCCTAATGCTCAGTTCCCATTAAAAAGAATAATGAAAAAAACGAAGGGACAATGGCATTAGAAAAAAAAAACATATTTGTTCAGTACACCTGAACTAAGACGGATTTTTTATCACATTAGCCAGCTACATTGAGCGAGACGTGAGGATGCCAGAGAGCAATGGAACGATTGTAAAATAGCTTTGAAACTGGAAAGCAAGGATTTATTGCAAGACTGCAGACAGCTGGGCTATATCCCCTCTCCACCAGCTGAACCTACGGCAGACATGTAAGTGGCACTGGTGTGTCATTTTATCGTGGGGTCTTTTTCCTGACTGATTTATTATGATGCCACATAATTATTTTACTTTCCACCACTAAGAAGTCAGTGGGCTGGAAGGAATCGCTTAAAATATTCTGGTTTTTTTTTAACAACTAATTATGCAATCCTTAGCCTAGGATAGTCAGTGCTTGATTTGAGCTGGTGGTTGCAAGTGGAGTCCTCTGTCACTCGTCTTCGGGGCAGGAATTGTTTTTTCTTCATCAGGCTTTCACCTAGAAGAAAAGCGAGAAAGGCAGCAGAGGTGGAAAGGAGGAGGATAACAAATACGAAAAATATCAAATAAGAGAGGAAGTAGGGATAGAAAATAATCTGCAAAAGAGAGGGATAGAAGCAGGGAGTGTATGGTGGTGGAAGAAGGAGGCACGAGGTTGAATTCAGAGTAGACAGCCATTATATTTAACAACCCTGACATTCGGAAGAATAGCCAGTGTGCTTCTGAGAATAACTTTGGCACTAGCACCTATTCCTTAACAAATTAAGCACTGAGAACATTCATAAAAATCAGTGCGTTATAATTCAAGGAAAGTGAAATTGCAACACTGATATTGTGCAGTGTCTACAAAAATTATTATTTTAGGATTATGATAACTTCGAGTTTAGTCCTCAGGTGTCGAGCACGCATAGCATTATTATCCCTTCTTAAATTGTGTTAAATAAACTATGAGCAGCTTCTAAAATATGTCTATAGCATTATACAGTAGCACTATATTAAAGGTTTCCTATAATGTTTCAATACACAATCCAAATTTCAATAAAACTCCTCTCTTCAATTTAATACTGTGGTTGAAATTCTATAGGCACAATTGCTCTTCAAAAAACCTCTCCACACACTTCAATACTCTGGGCAAAAAGCAGTAGTCATTTGCAAAACCTGCGCTCCTCTTTTGAGGTGAAAAATTATCCTAAATGTGTTTAATGTAGTCAATCAAGAAGAAATTCCGCATGCACCATAGCATAGACCTTGCCCTCTTTAAATCACGCATTTAATTCCAAATAGAAAAATTGAAGTAATGTAATGGGGGGGCTGCCCAAATATTCTGTGCATTATATCTATAGTCTAAGAACCACATTGTTTCTACAAAAAACGGTTGTTTGTGGAGCACATCTCTCCATGCCCTTCCAGCAGTGCCAGTATTAGCTCTTGAGTGCCAGGGACAAAGCTCACTGCAACAGTTCACCCTCCAAGCTATAGGACGCGGATGCTGACAGAACCGAGCAGCCACTGAATATGATGTGATAAAGTTCCTGCAGGAATGAGGTGGATCCCAGCTCCTTTGAATCACCTCTCTCTTGCCCCAGAGCTTACAAATGCACTCAGCAAATGAGAGGTCAGGAAAATGGAAAGAGGAAGTTGATGAAAACTCCAGAAGCTACAAGAGAACGCAAAGCAGATTTCCAAGCTGAGTTTTTTCTTTCCTTCCAAGGCTGAGAATCCTTTTGATGTGAACCTAGCACCCCCTTTCAAGTGGCCTTGGATCTCTCGATCACTCTTGTTTCTTCTTGCAAACTCTTTCGAGTAGGAGTCATGTGTAAGTTGAATATGAGCATCTAACTATTCAGAACAAGTGCAAACAACATTTTATTGTCTGGAGAACATCTTAACAAACTAACTGATTAGCAAGTTTTATATTGCTACGTCTAGTACAATCAAATTTATATTAACAGGCATCCAATGTGTTCTTTAATTCGAGAGAGATTGGCCTTTTCTTTATTTCTTTCGTGGATTGTACAAGAGGTTAAATGATCCTTTCCTTTTGCACCATTGTCAGTTAGTCTGCTGGGAAAACTATTTTTGTCTTGTATGATGTACTCAACTTCAGGCTTGATTTGTTTCTTAAATATGAAGGATCTACTAGGTAATCAATGCTCTGTTGTTAGTCACCCCAGGTTTTAACCTTCCAATGTTTTGGAGGACATATGCCTAAAGTTCAGCTCTAAGGCCTCAGTGGCGAGTCAATTTCCAATGCCTCTGTGTTTGCACAGGGATCAGAGTACCAGTTGTGTAACAGTTATCACACACTTGTTTGGGCAAAACATGTGGAATTCAGAGGGTTCAAAATCAATTCCACGCGGTATGCACCATTTTTTTTAAACACCAAATAAGAAGTATTTACCACTTGTGGTAAATACTCCACCCTTTTCCAACAAACTCGTAATAAGTGCCCACATGCATCAAATTGAATTGCATTCGCAAATGGTGCGAATCGCAAAATTCGGCCGTTTGCGAATGCAATTCATTGCTTTGGGATGCATTTAGCTTTTTTGCTTTTTTCGCAACTTAAGAAATCACAATTTATTTGCGATTTCTTAAATTGCGATTGCATTTAAGAAATCGCAATTTTGCGATTTCTTAAATGCAATGCATGATTTTTTTTCAATTGCTAAATCGCAAATAGGAAGTGGTAAATTAACATGAAGTTAAACTTCATGGTAATTTGCGAAAACTTTCAAAAATGCACAAAAGTGCATTTTTCAACGTTTCATTTTACACACACACATGCCCTTTGGGCATGTGTGTGTGTAAAAAGTACTTAAAGGTACATTTCAGGGGTGCAGGGGGGTCCTTTGGACTCCCCCTGCACCCTTGAAATTGCATTCTCATTTTGCGATTCCTTAATTGCGAATCGCAAAATGAGAATGCCTTCACTTTCATTCCTATGGGCCTCTAGGCCCATAGGAATCAATGCATAGGGATTCCTTAATTGCGATTCGCAAATTGTGAATCGCAATTAAGGAAAATTAAGAAATCGCAAAAAAAATTGCGAATTCTGAATGCATAGCCGTTTGCGAATTCTTAATTGCGATTCCTTCATTTTTGCAATTAAGAATTCGCAAACGGGAACATTGATGCATGTCGCCTAAGGCCTTAATGTCTTTCGCAAACCCAATTTTAGACCTAAGTCTCCACAGAAAGCACAACCAAGACTTCTATGAAATAAAACCAGTTTTGTTTGTGCAGTAAGCTATTCTACTGAAAGAAACATTTTGTTTCTTTTTCTTTTTTCCTTCAGGTCTTCTCGGTGAGGCAGCATTTCCAAGGATCAGAGAGTTCATCGCTGCCAAGATGCTGGATCACTATGAAGTTATTTTACAAGATGCTCTGCAAGGGCTGTCTGCGAGTTCATCCTCTTGCTCGGCTACTCGAGGCAAATGTTTGGCTTTGGGTACTAGTTTGAATACTAAACCACACCCAAGGTGGCTGCCGGGATCTGTGTTCTTGCGAGATATGACATTAAGCATGATCGCGCCTGACACAAAAAGTGATGGTCTGAGATCTCGCGTGTGACTACAGTGTGAGCTGGAAAAGGCTCCACTATAATCCCATCACCCTCCTCATTCCACTCTTGTGCAGAGGAAGAAGAGCCTTTTTTTTTTTTTTTTTTTTTTCAGAACAAATTTTATTGGGGTTCAGCAGTTGAAAGAATATAAACAAGACACCGCTTCCGTAGCATCAGGAAGGTAGTGAAAGTAAAAGAGCAAAGAAGTCAAAATATTCAATCAACGTTCCCCCAGGCCCCCCTCCCCGTATCCCAACCCAACGCCCCCCCCCCCCCCCCACCCTGCACGGTGTTTACATTGTCCAGAACATAACCTGAGAGATCACATCAGCAACCTGTGGCGCAGTTCACACAGGGGCAGAGCCAACAAGGTCTAGACCCACGTCTCTCGTCGCTGGGGGGTCCAGCAGGAGGCCCCGGTAATCTGCCCACTTCTTCCAGATTCGGTAATGTTTTCGAGGGCAGCCCCTAGCCTCAAAGATAGGACGTTCCAGGCCCATGTTGAAGTCCATGCCTCGCTTCCACACTCCCACCAGCGGAGCTCTGGGTGCCTTCCAAGCCTGAGCTATGTCCCTCTTGGCCACCGTGAGACCCAACAGGAGCAGATGCCGTTTATACCTATTGCCCCCTACTTGCTCCATAACATGGAGGAGGCCCAGCTTCGGCGTGCGAGGGAGGTCCCATGCCAAGACTTCCTCCAGACAGTCCCATACACCCGTCCAAAACCTCTGCAGCCGCACGCACTCCCATACCGTATGTAAGAAGGAGCCTATCTCAGTCCCACACCTCAGGCACTCCGGGGAGGCTATCAGCCCAGCCCTCCACAGCCGTTCCCTTGTATAGTATGCTCTGTGTAGGTACTTAAATTGGATGAATCGCAGGCGCACTGCTATTGCTGCTCCTCTAGGGGCCTCCAGAGCCTCCCTCCAGTCCTCCTCCTCTAACTCCCCCAGCTCACTCTCCCAAACCGCCCGCAGTTTATCAAGGGAGGGGGAACAATGGATAACCAGCGTCTGGTATATAGTCGAAATTTTCTTCGTCTCCAATTCCCCCATAAATACTTTAGCTTCCAAGGGGCTGAATTCCGGCAAGGACGCTAAAGTCGCAATTGCGGGGGTCAGCGCGTGCCTGAGCTGTAGGTATCGGAAGAATTGAGACTGGGGCATGTCATATTCCACTCGCAATGCCTGGAACGACTTGAGGACTGTGCCTTTCAGTACGTGGCCCAGTGTCGAGATGCCAATAGCGTCCCAGCCGTCAAAGCCCCGCAGGGAAGCCAGGCCGGGCAGTCTCCCATTGTGCCACAGGGGGGTCTCACCTGTTAGCCTATTCCACCATCCCATGCGGCGGAGAGCGTCTCGCCACACCTTAAAGACCACCTGGGTGACCATCGGAAGTCGTTTCCGAGTGGCAGCCGAGTAAAGGATAATATGGAGTGTGTCCGGATCCATCAGATACCTTTCCAGGGCATAGGCCGGGTCTCCCCGGTCCCCATACCACCATTCATTGAGGACAAGCAGGTGCGACGCCTGGTAGTAGGACTGGACGTCCGATGTGGCCAGCCCTCCACAGTAGGTCGACAGAAAGCAGGTACGGAGTGCCACTCTTACCACTCCCCCAGTCCACAGGAATCGACCCAAGGCAGAGTTCACCTGCCGAAACCAATGCGGCGGAACTGGGTACGGGTGGTTCTGTAACTGGTACAACAAGCGGGGTAGCGCCACCATCTTGAAGATGGCCGAGCGGCCATAAACATTGAGGGGCATCCTGGACCACGTCTGCATATCTGAACGGACCCTGTCCCAGACCGGCATTATGTTTCGGGACCATGACACACCCGGTATATCCGTCAAGAAGACTCCTAAATATCTAAGGCCTCCCACTGCTTCTTGTAAGGCCGAGGCCCAAGGACCCAAGGTCCCCCGGTCACCCAGGACCCACAGTTTCGACTTCCGTACATTGATCCTGAGACCGGACACCTCGCCAAAAATGCGCATTATATCCAGGACCCTCGGTCCCGATTTATTGAGGTCTGTGAGGAAAAGGAGCACATCGTCCGCATAAAGTGCAATCCTGTCAGATGGACCTCCCACCCATTCCACTCCGTGCAGCTGAGCGTCCATCCGGACCCAAGCCGCAAGCGGCTCCATAGCCAGGGCGAACAGGTAGGGTGAAAGGGGGCATCCCTGTCGGGTGCCCCGACCAATGGGGAATGAACCGGAGACCGCCCCGGCGACCCTGACCGCCGCCGTCAGGTCCGTATACAGCAAGTGGATATACGACAAAAAGCGCGGGCCCAGATTAAGCCGGAGGAGGAGCGCTCGAAGATACGGCCAGCTCAGGGAGTCAAAGGCGCGGTCGATGTCCGCCAGCAGGAGGGCCGCAGGAATGCCCGCCGCCCGCACCGCCTCTATCACTACATGCGCGCGGCGTATATTATGTCGTGTCGCTCTGTGGGGCATGAAGCCCGCCTGGTCCGCGTGGACTAGGTCCGCAATATGTGGGAGAAGGCGATTCACCAAAGCCTTTGCCAGTATTTTCGCCTCGAAGTTCAGCAGCGATATCGGACGGTAAGATTCGGGACTATCCTGGGGCCTCCCCGGCTTGCAAAAAACCACAATCTCGGCGTGTCGCCAGTCCGCCGGCATCCTGCCGCGGTCCCTAGCCACTTCCAGGGCCTTTTTATAGCGCATCCCCAACTGAAGATGGAACTGCTTCATGAACTCACAGGGGAATCCATTGGGTCCCGGGGCCTTGCCCGTATTTAGTCCGCCTAGAGCAGTTCCCAGCTCCTCAGCAGACAGCGGAAGGTCCAGCTGTTCCCTAGCTTCATCTGAGAGCGCCCGGGGCGGGAGGTCAGCAAGGAATCCATCAATGTCCTCTGCTGGGAGGGAGTCCTGGGGGGCATATTGCGCCTCGTAGTATTGAGCAAACGTGTGTGCCAAGACCTCGGGAGCCGATATAGGAGTTCCGGCAGCATCACAGATTCCCGGCAAGGGCTGGGCCTGGTAGGCGTCTCGACATAACCTATAAAGCATCGTACTAGATTTGTCCCCCCATTGATAGATTCGACTCTGTGTAGCTAGCCAGTTCTGTTTGGCTTCATCAAGCAGTAGGGAGGTATAAGAGCGCTGGAGGTGCAGCAACACAGTTATCGCGTCGTCGCTCTCCCCTGTCAGGCAGGTCGCCTCCTGGGCACGCACCTGGTCCGCCGCGTCCGCCAGGTCCAAAGTACGGGCCCTGCGATTCGCGGCGCACCACGCAATGTCCACACCCCGGAGCACAGGTTTCAGGGCCTCCCACAAGGTCACGGCATCAATGCTCGGGTCCTCATTCTCTATCCAGTAATGTGCTATCGCCTCCCGCATGTGTGATCGGTAGTCGTCGCGCTGCAGGTGCCACGTGGAGAGTCGCCAACGAAACGGCTGCCGCCAGACGGGAGAAGGATTTGTGGACTGCAGATACAAAGGTATATTCGCGGATACGCGCATGGTAGTGTCGCCAGGTGTCAATCCACCCCATCCCCTGCACCATCCTACTCAGGCGCGTAGTGGCATCCGTCAACTGGCCTCCCCCGGGTCTACAGCGATCCAGCCTCCCGTCCATCACGTCGTTCCAGTCTCCGCCCACAATCGTCAACACAAGCGGGATGTCAGTCCAGATATCAAACAGTCGTTCAATCAGAGCGTCTTGTAGTGGGGGTGGAGCATACACACTGCCAAAGACCACAGGCTCACCGCCCAGCTTCCCCTTAACAAACACGTACCGTCCATGCACATCCAGCCACTGTGTATCATGTGTGTAAGGGACCCTGCGGTGTATCAGGATCGCAACTCCCCTGGACCCTCTCGTGAACCCAGCATGAAACACTTGGTCATAGCCATACCTCCGCAGACTAAGAACTTTTGTACCCATGAGGTGCGTCTCTTGAAGTAACAATACATCCGCTTTTTCAGTCTTCCCCAATCGCAGAACCGCACTACGTTTGATTTTGTCAAGCATACCTCTCACGTTCCAACTTAGGACGCGTATCGTAGCATGCGGGGGGTTCGCACCCTGTACATCAGCCGCCATCAATCACCCAAATCTCGAGAGTATCGGGCCACCAAGACCACACGCACCTATGCAATCGTCCCCAGGTTCCCGCAGACACCGTGCTAGAGCTAGATCCAACTTCCCCCCCCATGTTTCCCGAACTCCCAAAACCCCGGTTCCCCCCCCTGCACCCCTTCCCCTGCCCCAAACTGTACCAACGACCCCCTCTCCAACCCCCCACCCCATACCTCAGAAACATTGAAGTACCTGTCGCGGTGCAGGTAATCACAGACCTCCAACGGGAGATCCAAGACCCACTACACCAATGGATCCCACCCAACTACCCACAAGGTATCTAACAACCTCCCACTTAACACGTGGGAACGAACTCCGGGAGTAGGCCCGCCCTTGGAGAGGCGTCACCCGACCCACTGTCCACCCATGAGTATGAAATTGTGTAGTCCATCAATGAGTGGCATGTCCGAGAGCAGCGCCTGGCCTATACTATACTGCCAAGCACTTCAATAGTCCTGTAGATCCATCGCCGGAGTCAGTGTGAAGAGAAGGGCGTCAGGATTTCGATGGGGAAGAGTCCGTCTCCTCCGGAGCCTCGGCCGACTCGTCGCGGGGAGGAGGGCGTTTCTGGGAGCGCGCCCTCCAGTTGCTTCTGCTGCGTGACCTTCTGGGTGGTTTCGGAGGTCTCCCGGTGGTCGACGAGTCCGAGTTCCGCCTGGGAGGGGTATGCACCCTGACACGCACAGTCTCGTCCGTCCATTCAAATACTTCCTCCGGAGAGTTGAAGAACTGGGTGCGGGACTGGAAGACCACTCGGAGGCGGGCCGGGAAGAGTAGAGCGTAGGGAATTTTGAGCTCACGCAAACGTGCTTTTGCCGCGGTGAACGACTGCCTCTGCTGTTGGACCAGCTTTGTGTAGTCCGGGAACACAAGGATTTTGTGGTTCTCAAACATGAGAGGGTCCAGGGCGCGGGCCTGTCGCAGGATAACGTCCCTGTCGTGGTAGTTGAGCAACTTGGCAATCACCGAGCGGGGGCGAGCTCCAAGAGGTGGTTTTGGAAGGAGTGCTCGGTGCGCCCGCTCTACCACAAAGCAGCGCGACAGGGTGTCTGGGGGGAGCCATCCCTCAAGCCATTGGGTCAGGAAGGCCACCATATTTCCTTTCTCACAGTCCTCCGGGAAGCCAACGAAGCGCAGGTTGTTCCTTCTGGCCCTCCCTTCCGCATCTTCCACCCGCAGCGCAAGTCCCTTCTGAATCCCCTCCATGGCGGCAACTTTCTTCTTGAGGACGGCCACATCATCCTCGACCTCCGTGATCCTGGATTCCGTTTCGGTGATGCGGGCCACCGCATTGCGTAGGTCCTGCCGGAGCAAGGTCACGTCGGCACCGACCGCCCCGATCTTCGCATCCAACATGTCCCTCGACTGCGTGATCGCCGCCATCAGCGCCGCGTTGTCGGGTCCCGCGCTTTGGGGACCCCCAGATGCTCCGGCCGTCCCACCGGGTCCTGCAAACTTGTCCATTGGGCCCTGCTTCGAAGCATTGCTGCTGTTACTCCCTCTCGTCATGGCGCGGATAGAGTGATGGTTCCGACCACGAGGGACCAGCAGTCCAATGTGCTCCGCACGTCGTGCACGGCCTCTGATTATGAACGTCTCCCTGACCGCCGTGAGCCTGTGGAGATGGAGCGCACCCCCGTGAAGCTCCCGCAAGGTGCTATACGTGCGGTGGCAGGGGATGGTGCCACGCGGTATCGAGACCGTTCACTACGCTGCGGGCCCGCAGCAATCAGCTCAACATCCGTGCCCCACCTCCCAGCTGTAGTAGCAAAGCAATTTGGGGGGCCTCTTGTATGCCCAGGATCGTGCCAGTAGACTGCGGGGGTCTGTCCAAGGCACTTCCCCCCCACCGTGGCCCGAGGCGGCCACCGAGCAGGAGTGTAGCAGTATTCCAGCCCCAGGAAGAGTCCAGCAGGGTCGCAGTCCGAATATGGAGGGGGGAGGGGGGGACGAGTAGGGGGTCGGCAGGGCCGCCACCCCCCTAGTGTTCCAGTGTCTCAGAGCCCCGCGGCTCGATCCCGCCGCCGAGTGGGGCCAGGCACAGTCTCAGGGCGTCCCCTCCCCCACTAGGCCTTACACCCAGTCACCTCTCCTTACCCCACCTCCGCTGGAGAACGAGCGCCGATTTCGTCCTCCCCAGCCGGTGTAGCCGCCACCGCAGCAAGTGTCCAGGCGTCAGCGGGGCTCGATCAGTCCCGGTCGCCTCTCCGCCACTGGACTTCCACTGAAGCGGCACCTTCCGGCCGGCGCGCCCCGGCTGCCACACACTTCCGGGCGGATCAGCCCAAAATCGAGGTCCCGGCCGTGCTGTGGAGGCAGGCCCCTTCGCCGTCAGAATTCCCGGCGGCTGTATCTCCCCAGCCGCAGACCGCCGGGACACCGGAGTCACTGCCGAGGCGTCGCCGTCGGATCCGCCGCCTGCCACCAGGTTTTTGGGCGCAGTGCAGTCGGGGCGACGTAGGATGCAGGCAGGATATGTGGCTGGCGGGACGGAGCTCGGTTAGGCTGCGTCCGCCATGTTCGCCGTCTTGGCCACCGAGCCTTTTTTTAATTCACGGCATCATTCAAACAAGTTGTTACCCTAAGCTATCTCCTTTACGTATACTGATTATATCCATACCTATGACTCTTATGATTCCTGGACTTTTCTTGATGACTATCTTTGAGAACAAGTGTAGTAAGTTATGTATGCACAAGTTTTTTTTTACTTCCATTTATATAGGTGATCATGTTAGATGTTCATTCGTACTCATGTAAAGCGCTCTGATACCCAGGCTATACAAAATAAAATAAATAAATAAAGTCTGAAATATGCTAACTAGCTTGATTATTCCATGTTCAGAAAAAACAATATTGATGGACTTGGATGCAGCCCGAGTAGCTACCAGTTGCTGATAATGATTTAAGCGTTCCATCCATTATGTTTTTTGTATAATTCAGTTCGACTCCCTATGGGAGACGGATATGCCCAGACGTGGATGCTGTGCACACTGTGCCATTGGAACCAAGCTACAGCTGACGGATGAGCGCTAATAAGGGAGAAACCAGTCTTGGGTTGCTTGTCTTGCTGTTCAGGGAGGGCCTGGCCTGGCAGTATTACAGTACTGTTCATATTGGAATGGGGTCAAGACTGATTTGCATATAGCTGGCTCCAAAATGAGATGGTATGCGTGGCAAAATAACGCTGGAGTGGGATGAGGTACAAGTAATTACCAATTGCTGAGATTGATTCAAGCATTCCATCACATATTTTTTTTGTATACTACAGTTCGATGCCCCAAGTGGGACGGGTATGCCCTGAGGAAGGTCCTGTTTACATTGTGTCACTGGAACCAAGCTAAACCTGACTGCTGATCCCTAATAAGGGTGAAAGCGGTCTTCAGTTGCTTGTGTTCCATTTCAGGTAAAAAACCTGGCCTGGCTGTTCAGGCTGGACTGTTCCTATTGGAGCAGAGTCAAGACTGATTTACATACGGCTTGGTCTAAACTGAGATGGCATAGTGTGCAAAATAACGATGGACTGGGATGTGCCCCATAATAATTACCAGTGTCTGAGATTGTTTGAAGCATTTCATCCCTTACTTTTTGGTATACTTCAGTGCCATGGCAACCATATGCTTTCAATAAAAAGTACACATTAAAACAGTAACTATTGTATATAATTTTTATCAAACAATATAGGTATTTCTTCATAGGCAGGAGTACTTAGAACAGGTATTGAAAACCGTTTTAGCTTTCATCCACACAACAGGAAAAAGTGATTCTTATTGGTGCAGAGAAAAGGTAGGATTGGCTGTGAATTACTGTAGGTGGAAGAATGGTTTAAACACACAAGGATGACAAAGGAAAGTATTAGTCCACCAGCCCTGGAAGTGAAGTGCATTTCTTTTTAATCGCATGTACACGTGATCAGGAGCAATGCTATCACTCACAGTGCAATTGACACGATTGCTAAAACAGGCTGACCCGTTGACCTACGCTGTATGGTGTGGTGGAAACGGTGAACAGCCTTTACGACGCGGCTGTTACACCGCCGTGCCGTTACAACGCGGTCTTTTCAACGCAAGTCGTTACCACGACTTGCGCTGGAGGGCGCTGCAGGACAAGGAATTTTTTAATTTACTATCCAACACCTTCCCTACTGTACGTAGGCTGGTGTTGGAATAGTAAATTAAAAAATTCCTAAGTCCGCACCCCCTCCAACGCAAGTCGTGGTAACGACTTGCGTTGAAAAAACCGCGTTGTAACGGCACGCGTTGTAAAAGTACACGTCGTAATGCCGTACATCCGGTGGAAACAAAATGTGAATGACAGTTGAACAGCAAATGGATGAAGAGGGCTGACAAAGATCCCCCCATGTACGTATATATGTATGTATAATTTGCATTATTTTTTTATGACATGAGGCTGGCAATGCAGCTCAATCTGTCTGTAGGCGAGACTCAAAGAAGTGAATGAAAGAAAGTGGTAGTTCAGTGAAACATGGAATACAGCATGGATTCTCACCCCCATTTGATTTTTTCTGGTCAAATTAACATTTCTTTCTGACCGAATTCAACAATGGGCCTACAAGTAATTATTTTTTAACCAAGTAGAATTAATCAGATATATATGGAGGCAAGCGTGCAGAGCACATTTTGTACCTTGTGAATATGAGTCTTGGCTCCTGTGGAGTGTGACACTGCAGAACGGCGTTAAACTTCTCTGAGTTTCCATCACAAAAAAACACAGATAAGGAGCGAACACGAAGTTTAACCGCCTACCTGCTAAGAGTCACAGGCAGAATTCCTTTTGTTAACACTTGTTACGGAACAGCTATGAAATCTGGATAATTAGGCAGCGTCTCCTCCGATAAACTCCGGGACTGACTGCATGTTTAACAGAGAACCTCATTAATGCCAGCTTCTCTTCGCAGGGTACAACTATAAAGCACAGAGAGATCAAAAAGGTTATGAACTGGAGGGCTGTAATTCTGGAAATATGCTACTTTGTGCTATTCTTCATTTTAATGTAGCACCAATTAAAATAAAAACGCGAAACACATAGAAACGATCTTTATAAAACCAAGGACCTCGACTTTGCATTTTCGTATCACACTAAGTGGGCACTGAAAGTACTAAATTAAGACAATGTCTGTTACAGTTTTAGGATGCCCGGTGTCCTATATAATGAAGAGCTGGAGCAGCGCTATTTTCCCAGGTTAGACAGCAGTAAGTTTAATACCCACACTAAAATGCTGTTTTACCAGACATTATTAGACAACAACTAGTTGTATTACTCTTCAGCTCAGAGATGAGGATGTGGCCTAACGGCTAGAGCGGCGGCGGACCTTCAAGCTGAGGAACTGGGTTTGAGTCTTGTGGTAAATAAATAAATAATACCCTATTTTTGACTAGGCATATAGCATAACAGATAGCTCAATAAATAAGAGTCAAGATTCGAGGTAGTAGGAGTTTCTGCAGGTTTATTACAGCATAAGGACAGGATCAGGACAACCTGCATAGGATGACCCAGCAGCTGCTGGGGTCGGGTCTGGGATGAGCGCGCTAACTTTTAATAACAATACATGAACTTATATACATAGCGCAAACACATAGCATTACATTGCAGTAGGCGTAGCAGTGGGTGGAGCAGAAGGCGTGACGCGTAGCAGTCGCGAAAGATAACAGTAAAAGTAGGTGTAACTGGGCGTATACATAGACATGTGATGCAAACGTAACAGAATATGTCATGAATGGGCGGAAACATAGGAGGGGGCTACCTAAGGAGCCGGGACCTCTAACCTGGTGGTGCGCGCAAACTGGCAATGACGTATTACTAGGAGAAGCTGGGGGCTATGAACTCTGTGCTAGGAGCAGAGACTAAAGTCTGGAGGGTCGGAGCGACTTGTACCTAAACCCTATCTAGTATCTGATGTTTAGGGAACATGTTGATATAAACTAGAAGTCATGAGGGGAAAAGCTAACTGACTCTAAGACTAGAGCATGCATTTATTCTACATGTAGTGCGTGATGAAGAATATTAAATGACCATTAAATACAGTATTTCTCTTAACATGGAGCCGCATAGGCTAGACAATGACGGAAACTATTGATGCAGTTCAGTAGCTTAGGAATGCAGAGAAGGAGGACTAAACTGATAGCTGGAATCATAACATAGTCTTGGCAGACTCAGAGGCAGAGCCAAGCTGCACCGGGCACTGCGAGGCAGGAAGTAAGTGAAGGGTCGAGGATACAGGTGGGGGCTGTATCGCTCCTCAGCGAGACTTCAGGAGACAGGAGCTGAATCTGATGTCCGGGCCCTGTTGAGGCCTAGAAACGGGGACTTTATAATGAAATAACGTGCACACTGAGAAACGTGGCAACGTAACTTTACATAGGCCTGATATTCGTAGTATTCACGAGGACTGGAAACTAGCATACTAAAGGTGGACACAACTGTAATTGCGTCATTAATCGGACATGGGGAATAACATATGCATATTGGTCATGCACACATAACATATGATGGATGAGGCGTAGGGACACAGAACATGGCAAAATTTACTTTTCCACATTCCCTCCTTGTCACTACGTTTCCATCAGGAAACATCAATTTTCATGATACCATCTATCATTTCATACAGTACCATTTGCTCGTCTCGAATTATCTTGGAACGGGACTTAGAACGGGGCTTAGGACTAGGAATACAAGAGGTAGCACACATGCTGCAAATCGCAGGGCCACATTGTATACAGAGGCAGCAGCTAAATATGATCGCTACTGCAATACTTAGAAAGGACAGGAATTTCCATCCCCATGCGGAAATTATATTCCAGAACCAACCGGACCATGTGCAGGTGCCGGGATCTTGATGTAACAGATGGGCAATTTTATGGAGTCTGGTTATAGCTGAATAAACAGACGGCGCGTTATTTGGAATGAAAATGCAACAACTAGATCCGATGAGTCTACAGGCCCCGCCCCTATCGGCCAGTATGACGTCAAGGACGAGACGATTCTGTAAAACGACAATTCTCATAAAGGATTGCTCTTCAGTTAAGTTACCTAGAGCGGAGGCAGTCTCATCTACTACAGCTTCAAGGGTTCTTGTTAACCTACGGATTAGCTTACTGTTTACAACTGTACCTAAATAAGGGAACACACCTTTATCTATATCAATGAATTGCTCTGCGGCAGTTTCAGTATAATCGACAATCGGGAGATTTCTCTTGTGTCTCGTATGTACTAGGAAGGAATTCCTATGGTAGTCAGGTGGGGCTAGAAAAACAGGCGGCAGTAGGAAGGCAATGTAACAGGTTCCCTCCCAATCGAGGGGCAGACGAACATATGCAGTTTGACCACAAACAAAATAAGAATGACGTGAAGCTTTGAAAACAGATTTCCTACTGTCACTATACTGAATAACAGTAGTACATTCACTATGGCCTACGTGTACAGAACCATAATTACGGACACATAATTCGCCTTTGACTGGTAGTACTGAAATAGCAGGTGAGTCTGGAGTAGTATCAGACTGAACATTCAGGACCATGAAATTCGACGAATAATTACCTAAATTATACACTTCATTTTCTAGATCTAACCCGGTTCTGTGGGGGAGACCTTGCTTGTCTGGGAAACATGTACTGTTAAGAAAAGACATATCGGTTGAGGATGACGTTAACGTGGACCATGCTCCACACGAACCATTATGTGAAAAAGGATAAGGAAAGAGTGGCAGAACTCCCTTCGGTGTCTGGAAAGGGGGGAGTCGACCACACACCCAACAATTAGTGGCATTGCTGGTCTGGTGTGAATAATGTAACATACGGATAAATGAATTATTACGCATAGCGAGGCGGTAAGAATATTCGTGAGGAGGCAGATCACTAAACGTGTGCTCTACTGTAGCATTAGCAGACTTATTTACATGAGAAACTGGAAAATATAGGAAAAAGGCATAACTGGTGCAGGAAATCATTAGGCTGATGAATAATATGAAACTTAGAAAAACGATACATTGAATTGAGTTTTTACTGACTCTCTCACTATGGGGGTCTATTTTATACATGTCAGAAACAATCTAACCGTTTCACCTAGGGGAGGACTTATACAATCAAACTGACTGACTTACTAGACCGTAGTTTTTGCTTATACTCCTGTTGCGGAGTTTTCTCTAACAGGGAAGGGGTTGTAACAATGTCTTTTGCGGGACAGTCCTTAGGAACAATATTTCGGCAGTCTTTAAAATCCTGGGACTCCTTGGAAATGTTTTTAGAAACGGGTTTCAATCCATTGAAAAGTTTTACATGAGAAAGGTGGACCCACCCCTTCCTGCCTTCCAGCTTGACGGCAGTACGGGTGGTCAAGAGGACCTGACGTGGCTCCTTCCAACGAGGTTCCAGCGGACTTGATCTGTCAAAATTCCGGACCATCACAAGGGAACCTGGAACGATTTCATGCGGTGCCACCTCGGTATTGTCTGGAAAGGCGGCGGCAACCTGTGAACGACATGAGTTGAGGGCAGACATCAAGGAAGCTAGGTAATCTGTCAACATATTACATGAAACATCGGTAATACTTCGGGGTCTAGGAGTACCCCACATGTTAGGGGGGCGGCCGAATACGACCTCATACGGGGACAGACCTGATCTGGAATGTGCGACCATGCGCATATAAAATAGAGCAACTGGCAGAGCTACTAGCCAGTCCACACCTTTTTCTTTACAAACTTTTGCAATACGGATTTTCAGGGTCTGATTATGTCTCTCGACTAGACCGGCTGCTTCAGGATGGCGTACACAATGGAACTTCCACTGGTACCCTAACAACAGGGAAACATGCTTCATTAACTCTGAGGAGAATGGCTGACCGTTATCAGAATATACGACTCTAGGGAGTCCATATCTAGGGAAGAATTCACGAACCAACTGCTTGGCAGTGGTCGCGGCTGTGTAATCTGGGACTGGATATGCTTCTGTCCACCTGGACAAAGCGCATACTACTACAAGGACATACTTGAAACCTCGACATCGCTCCATTTGAATATAATCCATCTGGAGGACCTCAAAAGGGTGGTCAGGGGGCTGGAAACCACCTTGTTCCACCGGGACACTTTTACCTGGATTAAACTGACAACATATCATACAGGTACGGACTTTCTGCTTGGCTGCAGCTCGTAAATGCTTGTTGAACCAAATGTTCTGGATACTGTCTAACATAGCTTTTTCTCCTAAATGTGCTGGACTATGTGCGGTATTGATAATGACTTGAACCATAGAGTCGGGGAGAAACCATGTGGCTCTACCCTTTGTTAACCATCCTTGATCTGTCTGGACCCCTCCTTGTTCGGACCATTTCTTGATTTCCTCGGGAGTAGCATGTAACTGGATATCTATGACATCTTGTGTAGGGTCCTTAACTGTCATGCATGTAGTCGGATCTGGAGTATGTGTCTGATTAACTGGAATGTCTAGAGTCTGTGCTGTAAGCTTGGCTGTGCGGTCTGCTAGATCGTTACCTTGGGAAATAATGTCAGTAACTTTCGTATGTGCTTTGCATTTCATGATAGCAATGGATGTCGGTAAATGTATGGCATCTAACAGAGCTTGAATAAGGAGACCATGCTGAATCTTGGTTCCATGAGAAGTCATGAAACCTCTCTCCTGCCAGAGCACTCCGAAGTCGTGTACAACTCCGAATGCGTAACGTGAATCTGTATAAACATTAACTTTCAGGTTCTTGGCGTGTATACAGGCTTGTGTCAGAGCAACTAGCTCTGCTGCTTGAGCGGACAGGGTATCAATACGGTGTGTTTCAATAACTTCGGTGTCAGTAGTCACTGCATACGCGGCGACTAGTTCTCCTGTACTAGTTCTCATACATGAACCATCCACATAAAGTGTCAGGTCAGGATCTGGTAACGGAATGTCTGTCAGGTCTTGTCTTGGCTTTGTCGTAATGTTAACTACTTCCACACAGTCATGTGGGTCAGGGTTCAAACTGACTGATGGTAACAGTGTAGCAGGATTCAGGACGTTGCAGCGTCTAATTTCTATGTGTGGCTGGAACAGTGTCAATTCATAACCTGTTAAACGTGCAATTGTCAAGTGCTGAGTTTGTGTTCGGTTTAAAAGAACTTCCACGGAATGTGGAACTTGTACTGTCAGGGAATGTCCTAAAACTATGGAATCACTTTGTCTGATAGCTAGTGCAGTGGCTGCAACTGACTTAAGGCACGCAGGCAACGCCTGGGCGACTGGATCTAATGTGCTAGAAAAGTAAGCACAGGGCTTGGATTGTCCTGCTTGATCTTGTGTGAGAACAGATAATGCTGTACCTTCACGTTCAGTAACGAAAAGTGTAAAAGGCTTACTGTAGTTCGGTGTAGCTAGAACTGGAGCTTGACATAGGGCTTTCTTTAACTCGTTGAAACTAAGTGTATGTTCAGATGTCCAAGGGAGGACAGTCGATACGGCTGCCTCCTGTGTCGTTAACTGTATCAGTGGCTTGGCTAGAAATGCATACTGGGGAATCCATTGTCTACAATAAGAAGTAAGGCCGATAAAAGCACGTACCTCCTTCTGGGTTCTGGGCTGGGGAAGACTCGCTATTAACTGGATACGGTCGGGTGTCAACTGCCTACCCCTCTTGGACAGTAAGTGTCCTAAGTAGACCACTTGCTGGACACAGAATTGAAGCTTCGAAGGGGACACCTTGTGCCCCATCTCGGCTAGAAAATACAAGACTGTAAGTGATGCTCGCTCGCAAGCACGTTCAGAACGGGCTGTGATCAGTAGATCATCGACATACTGGAGCAGGGCAGTGTCCGTTGGCATGTGAATGTTGTCTAGTTGTCTCTTAAGTGCCTGACTGTAAATACTAGGACTTTCTGTGAAACCTTGAGGAGCGCGTGTGAACATATAGCTCCTTCCATTTAAACAAAATCCGAAAAGAAACTGGCTGTCTGGATGAATAGGAACACTAAAAAATGCATTCTTGAGGTCTATGACAGTGAAGAACGTGGCTTCAGAATCAATGGCTGTTAATAGGGAAGAGATATCTGGGACTACTGGGTACTGAGGAATAATACATTTATTAAGCTCTCGTAAATCAATCACTAATCGATATACTGGGGGTGCAT
This sequence comes from Lissotriton helveticus, assembly GCF_964261635.1. NCBI lineage: Eukaryota > Metazoa > Chordata > Amphibia > Caudata > Salamandridae > Lissotriton > Lissotriton helveticus. The sequence goes on along the minus strand of NC_136059.1, from coordinate 708,620,157 downwards.
TTGGATCAGTACGTTTCATGACTGGAATGATCGGAGAATTACATACATTGGAGTCAGTTTCTACAACTACTCCTTGAGCCATGAGCTCGTCAATAATTTTGGATAAGGCTGCTACAGCCTCAGGTGGCAATCTGTACTGTCTGATTCGTGGTAACACTACACCTGGTTTGAGAGTCACACGATAGGGTGTGATTTGCATATAACCTACATCTGTTGGACCTTGTGCCCATAGATGCTGCGGAACATTAGACAGTCTGGAATCAAAATCTCGTAATACATAGTGACCCTTAAAGTCACGTAGGAACAGACGTATTCCCTCTGGGGAACAGCAAATGACTGCACCTAACTCTTTCAGTGTCTTAATGCCTAATAGATTTTCTGGACATGACTTAGTAAGTAACAGATCAGTAGTGCGGGACAATGGACCTACTTCTAGAGTAACTGGCTTTGAGATCTCATTTATAATGGGTTTTCCTGAAAATCCAAGGGAAACATTTCTTGAGCCTGAGAGCGGAGCCCCTGGAACTTCGGCATGACTAATTGTGGTCCTACTTGCCCCTGTATCGATCAAAAACTTTCTGTCTTTCCCTAATACTTGACTGTGAACATAGGGACCTTCTTGATCTACAGGTATCTCGATGAGAGGCAAGCCTACCTCCCTCTCTAGGCTGTTTCATGAATATGGCTGATACTCTGGATACTCGGACTGTGCATACTGGTACATCTGTGATGTGACATGCTGTGTTGCAGCAATAGGCTGCGGTACTGTAACTGTCTGTTGTGCATTCTGTGACTGAGGAGTCTGTGAAACTTGTTCTTGTCTAGGCGGACGTGGTCTTTCTTTAGTCTTACCAGTAGCTATGTTATGTTTCAGAACTGCACACTCGTTTATAAAATGACCTGGCTGTTTACAATAATTGCAGTTCCCTTTAACGGGAGCTGCAGGATGACTGGCTTGATTCGGACCCCTCTTCTGACTGTCTTGAGGAACAGATTGTGCAACTAGCACTTTCATTTTCGTGTCTTTCATACGTTTTCTTTCGTGTTCTTGCTCTTCTCTGATTCTATTCTGGTGGTATTGGAGCATCTGGAGCATCTGGGACGGGGTATTTGCTTGCCAGGTGCTTTCGACTTTCAAAACTCGATTTTTAATTTGAGGACTTGAATTCTCGACTAATTTAGTAACGAAAAGGTGAGGGTATGACTCACTACTTGTCTTGAGACCACTGTTAATACTAAAACATTTTTCAAATCTAGAATAAAAATCACTAATATCTTCGTCTTGTTTCTGTTTACAGGCTGAGATTGCATCCCAGTCTTCTTTTCTAGTTGTCAATAATCTGGGTAAAACTTGAATCAATAATTCTGGTAATTCTTTACATTTATCTCCAAGACCGGTACCTGGTACTCGAGCCTTGTCTTCAGCTTCTAGAGCTGTCCAATCGATCTTTTTCTCTCCCACCTCCCATTCTTTTTCCTTTAGCTTTTCATACACCCCTGCGGGTAACAGGACCTTTAACATTTTAATGATATCTGGGTAAGTGTATTCTCCCATACGGAGCATGTCTTTTAATTCTCTATGGAACCCTGCTGGATCTTTGTCATGACAGGGAATTAATTTCTTCATTTCAAGGAGTTCCATCTTTGTAATCGGAGTGTATACAAACACTCGTTGCATTTCGCCACCCGTCCCTCTGACTGGGTGGACTTCTCGTAACGGATTCTGTCGGTCTATGTAGAATGATTTACTTTCTGGGGGTGAGACATGAACAAAATGTGGGTTCAAGAACGTTCTATATTTGTGGCGTTGTTCTAGAATGACACTAATTAAATCGGTACCTAGACCTCTCCATCTGTACTGGAGTAACTCGTTCAGGATATCATGTAACGGACCTGGATCAGAGTGTTGACCCTCATACAGAGTAATGAGGTGCTGAATCATATACATACCCACCAGTCGTTGCTCGGCTGGGGGCATTTTCAGAAACATTTGTGCCACTATTTCGTCTGGAAAAGTGGTAGAATCAGTAATCCATCGGACTGCTGATCGGGCTAGTTCTTGTTCATGCATGGTACTTAACTCACTATAACCGATTCGTGATTTCAGAATGTGATCGGTAGCTTGGAACACTTGTTCTAGAGAACCTTGTTCTGGTACTGACTGATGGAAAATAGACTTGTGTTCTAGGCGTAAATGGCGATCTGGAAATCTAGATTTTCCTACATACGCTATTCTGGCGGGATTCTCGTCCTCTTCTTCTTCGGGATCAGAGATACTTTCTTTCTCGCTTACTTGTGCTGCTTTACGCTGTTCGTGTATCTTTATTATCTCTTTACGGATTTTCTTGTACATACTCTCCATAGCACCGACGGTCTTGTGCTTACCCTCGGCTATATTATCACTCCACCTTGTCAGGATTCTCATTTCGGCGGAATCTTTAGACGGGTAATCTTGTTCTCTTATTAGACAATTGATCAGGAACTTTAATATCATGAGCTGGATCTCGGCTTTCCTTTGAGACATAGTCTCGCTAATACTTTCTGGATCATCCCCTGTACGGATGAAACGATATATTCTGTCTAGATCTTCTTTCATATTCGGTAAGGTGACTAGATACTCGGCCACCTTTCTTACGCGAAATGAATATAAAACCATATTATCCTCGCCTGGGACTGGATCATAGCAACATTCGGCAAGGGATTTTCTTATTTCTGCAACAGACTGATACCTAGGCGTACGCTGTGATGCTTGTGCATGTAATTCGGCTAACGTTAAACGCTTGTGTGGCGGCGGGGTTTGAGGAGGACCTCCTCCTGCGGCCCCTAAACTGGAGTCGTCTACTGAGGCTCTACGTCCTGGCAGAGTGGGAAATGGAAATGTAGGCTGGACTTGTATGGCGGGCTGGACCGGGGGTACCGTAACAGGTACTCCGGTGTCTGGAGGAGCGGGAAGTGCCTGATTTACAGGGACTGGCGGAGCGCGAACAGGATTTGCATATTCTGGGACTGTGTCGTCCAAGTAGGACGAAATAAAAATATCAGCTGCGGTCGGTTTGTGACGTAGCTTGGTCGGAAGTAATGGTGGCGGGAAATTACTGGATGCCTCTGGGGTCGCTTTTGGCAAGCCCTCGGCAAGAAGAGGATACATACCCTTAATGAGGGCATGCCTCTGTCTGTCTGACTGTTCGGCTTTGACTCGTTCACCTATCTCGATTAATTCTCTTTCTTGGGCTCGTTCTTGGGATTCTCTACTTAACTCTGACTTTCTGACTTCCTTTTCCGTTCTTCTATGCGCTTCTTTACGCCATAACTCGATGGCATCTTTCTGTGACTGTCTGGCTTTCTTTTTCCATAATGCTTCTTCTACTCGCATGATACATTCGGCATCCCATGTACCCGATACGGGCCATCTATACTTTTCTTCTAACTGTTTGGTATACTCTACCCATAAATCTAGATACAATATGGCGCTTATGCCATGTTTCTGATACATAAAGTGACCTGGACTGTCCCTAGGCGGGACAGGAACTGCTTCTTCTAATAAACCCTTTCTAGTTTTTAGCTGACGTAATCTTGAAAAGAGCGGCATTGTAAACTTGAATCGGAACACAATACAATACACGAAGAACAATAACAATTGGGAAAACAATTCAGGCATACCACGACATTGGAATTACATTAAACAATATCATAACATAACAGTTCGAACAGAATATTACCTGGAATACTTGAGAACAGAAACAGAACAGAATTTCTCGAGAACGGAACAGACTAGAATTACTGGATGCACTGCTGAAACAGTACGGAACATACCGGTCCCATAAAGGAACGCATCAAGACCCGTATCCACCTAGGTGAACACTTCGTTTGTGAGTCTGGGTACCACCAACCCACGGACCAGGAGTCAATTTAGATTGGTCCTGTCTAGATACTACCCCAGCAATGGTACTCACCGGGCAGCAAGAACGGAAGGCCTCGGACGGGACTGGGCTGACGACGACGGACTTCGGACTTCAGTTACGGGTGGGCCTCCGGATACCTCGGACCTTGGACTCTCGGCTTGGGCTCTGGTCGGGACTCGCCGCGTTCCTCCACCGTCTCGTTCGGATGCTGGACCGCCTCCTCCGTCTCCTCCGTGGGCCTGAGGGATACTTGAGCAGAAATATCTGCCACTGCGCAGAAGAGTTCCGTCACGACTGTAGAGGGTCAGGGGGTCGGCGTGGCTTCACCGACGCGTGGGGAAAGGGCAAGTGACTATTCGGGCGCCATTATGTGGTAAATAAATAAATAATACCCTATTTTTGACTAGGCATATAGCATAACAGATAGCTCAATAAATAAGAGTCAAGATTCGAGGTAGTAGGAGTTTCTGCAGGTTTATTACAGCATAAGGACAGGATCAGGACAACCTGCATAGGATGACCCAGCAGCTGCTGGGGTCGGGTCTGGGATGAGCGCGCTAACTTTTAATAACAATACATGAACTTATATACATAGCGCAAACACATAGCATTACATTGCAGTAGGCGTAGCAGTGGGTGGAGCAGAAGGCGTGACGCGTAGCAGTCGCGAAAGATAATAGTAAAAGTAGGTGTAACTGGGAGTATACATAGACATGTGATGCAAACGTAACAGAATATGTCATGAATGGGCGGAAACATAGGAGGGGGCTACCTAAGGAGCCGGGACCTCTAACCTGGTGGTGCGCGCAAACTGGCAATGACGTATTACTAGGAGAAGCTGGGGGCTATGAACTCTGTGCTAGGAGCAGAGACTAAAGTCTGGAGGGTCGGAGCGACTTGTACCTAAACCCTATCTAGTATCTGATGTTTAGGGAACATGTTGATATAAACTAGAAGTCATGAGGGGAAAAGCTAACTGACTCTAAGACTAGAGCATGCATTTATTCTACATGTAGTGCGTGATGAAGAATATTAAATGACCATTAAATACAGTATTTCTCTTAACATGGAGCCGCATAGGCTAGACAATGACGGAAACTATTGATGCAGTTCAGTAGCTTAGGAATGCAGAGAAGGAGGACTAAACTGATAGCTGGAATCATAACATAGTCTTGGCAGACTCAGAGGCAGAGCCAAGCTGCACCGGGCACTGCGAGGCAGGAAGTAAGTGAAGGGTCGAGGATACAGGTGGGGGCTGTATCGCTCCTCAGCGAGACTTCAGGAGACAGGAGCTGAATCTGATGTCCGGGCCCTGTTGAGGCCTAGAAACGGGGACTTTATAATGAAATAACGTGCACACTGAGAAACGTGGCAACGTAACTTTACATAGGCCTGATATTCGTAGTATTCACGAGGACTGGAAACTAGCATACTAAAGGTGGACACAACTGTAATTGCGTCATTAATCGGACATGGGGAATAACATATGCATATTGGTCATGCACACATAACATATGATGGATGAGGCGTAGGGACACAGAACATGGCAAAATTTACTTTTCCACAGTCTCAGCAGGGACATATTTACAATCCCCTATCAAACCACAACTTTACTTTTATTGCAGGCCTATGGCAAATTGTGTAGGGTGGAGGAAGGTGTCCCTTCCTGCACATAAACAATCAATAAAAATAAAATGATGTTTTGCAACTTCTAGGTGTGCTGCATTAAGCAGCACACATAGAATTTTCAAAACACCATTTCAGATTGTTTATGTGCAGGAAGGGACACCTTCCTGCACATAAACAATCATTCCGCTTGACGCATGCACCCTTGCACTATGATGCAAGGGTGCCTGCGTTGGTGCTAGGCAGCTAAATTAGCACTAGAGCAGGGGGATACGCAAGGCTGCACCGTATTCTTGTAAATATGGTGCCACCGTGTGTTGCAGAGAGGCAGAGCACGGCTTTAAGCCAAGGAGGCGAACGCCACGCTCCGTCACCTTCTTGTCCTACATCTGGTGATTCTGGGCAAATCACTTTATCTCTCCTTGCCTACCAAAAATGAATGTGTCTGTAAAGTAACTGGTGTTCATGTAAAGTGCTAACCCCCCCCCAAAATAAGGATTTCCAATGCAATCGGTCTCACCTTTGGGACCTTATATGCATTTAGCTATGCAGCACGTTAGCCTGGGCGCTGAAACATCTGCTGTTCTTTAACATGGAGGGAAAGTAAGCACTAAACTGCGTGGCACGCCAGGTATGGGAACACATGGAGAGAAATGCTGACTTTCAGCGGAAAATGGTATAGCCCAAAGCTCTGTTTTTAATAAAAAATCAGGGCCTTCGGTGGTCATATCAATGAAAATACAAGATTTGAAAAAAAATATTATTGTCTACGGGTGCTTGTGGAAGACAATTTCTATGGGCTGGAATCTAGAGAATGGTAAAGCATTTCTGGTATTTTACTGACCTCTGCTGGTCGTTTTCTATCAAGAAAGTTAAATAGATGAAGTTGCCAGAAAAAAAAAGAAAGCCCCTAAGCAGAAAGCAATTCTGGTATTCTACTGACCTCTGCTGGTCGTTTTCTATCAAGACAGTGAAATAGAGGCAGTTGAACAAGTAGAAAGCAATTCTGGTATTTTACTGACCTCTACTGGTTGTTTTCTGTCAAGACAGTTAAATAGAGGCAGTTGAACAGAAAAATTGTCCCTAAGCGGAAGCAGACAAGTCCTAGGGCTAATCTCCAGCTCCCACAAAGTACATAAACATATAAGTATATACTCAAGTATATACAAGAGGTCTTGAATGCTCGACCTAAAAAACATAAATGTGCACATTACCAAATGTCCTCCTTGCATTGGGGCCTATTCACAAAAGTAAATTTGGATGTAAACATATGTTTATGACTGAATTAACCTTACTTACAGCTTCCACAAATTCACAAGGGGATTTGGCAAGGTACACCCATTTACGTGTGAGTACATGTACTATGAGGGCAAAGTTCTTAGCACATGTAAATCCCATTCAGGAAATGGGACTTGTGTACACAATCTCCTTCCCCTTTTCACCTTGAAAAGGGTCTGAGATTTACTCAAATCAAGGGCTCACAAAATTCCCCCAAATGGATAACCCCCTTCCCCCATCCCTCCCCCCTCAGATTTGCTTGTAAAGTAGGGGAAGGACTTTCAACAAAGGGTATAATATTTTCCTTGTGGGGAGAAAAAAAATAGCTGTTTGCACAAGGGATACAATTTTCTCTATTGAACCAGCAGGAATAGAATCCTGATAGGTATGTCACATGACCTCCTCATGAATACGGATAGAGACCTGTGCCTGGTGCAGGTTTACATGATTATTCTTCAGAATGTTTTTGAGTTCCAGATTGTCGTAAATCTACATTCTCAATTAGCTATAAATCTGAGGTGAATTGGGCCCATAAACATGAATAGCATAACAAGAAACTATTTACTCACAGGCTTAGTTCAATTAGCCCTAATGTACGGTTAATATTGATAAATATGATGTCGATGTACGTCATGATATATGTATGTGTAACAACGTACTCACATCGCTGTTGTCGAATCCAAAAATATTATTGTCTACGGGTGCTTGTGGAAGACAATTTCTATGGGCTGGAATCTAGAGAATGGTAAAGCATTTCTGGTATTTTACTGACCTCTGCTGGTCGTTTTCTATCAAGAAAGTTAAATAGATGAAGTTGCCAGAAAAAAAAAGAAAGCCCCTAAGCAGAAAGCAATTCTGGTATTCTACTGACCTCTGCTGGTCGTTTTCTGTCAAGACAGTGAAATAGAGGCAGTTGAACAAGTAGAAAGCAATTCTGGTATTTTACTGACCTCTACTGGTTGTTTTCTGTCAAGACAGTTAAATAGAGGCAGTTGAACAGAAAAATTGTCCCTAAGCGGAAGCAGACAAGTCCTAGGGCTAATCTCCAGCTCCCACAAAGTACATAAACATATAAGTATATACTCAAGTATATACAAGAGGTCTTGAATGCTCGACCTAAAAAACATAAATGTGCACATTACCAAATGTCCTCCTTGCATTGGGGCCTATTCACAAAAGTAAATTTGGATGTAAACATATGTTTATGACTGAATTAACCTTACTTACAGCTTCCACAAATTCACAAGGGGATTTGGCAAGGTACACCCATTTACGTGTGAGTACATGTACTATGAGGGCAAAGTTCTTAGCACATGTAAATCCCATTCAGGAAATGGGACTTGTGTACACAATCTCCTTCCCCTTTTCACCTTGAAAAGGGTCTGAGATTTACTCAAATCAAGGGCTCACAAAATTCCCCCAAATGGATAACCCCCTTCCCCCATCCCTCCCCCCTCAGATTTGCTTGTAAAGTAGGGGAAGGACTTTCAACAAAGGGTATAATATTTTCCTTGTGGGGAGAAAAAAAATAGCTGTTTGCACAAGGGATACAATTTTCTCTATTGAACCAGCAGGAATAGAATCCTGATAGGTATGTCACATGACCTCCTCATGAATACGGATAGAGACCTGTGCCTGGTGCAGGTTTACATGATTATTCTTCAGAATGTTTTTGAGTTCCAGATTGTCGTAAATCTACATTCTCAATTAGCTATAAATCTGAGGTGAATTGGGCCCATAAACATGAATAGCATAACAAGAAACTATTTACTCACAGGCTTAGTTCAATTAGCCCTAATGTACGGTTAATATTGATAAATATGATGTCGATGTACGTCATGATATATGTATGTGTAACAACGTACTCACATCGCTGTTGTCGAATCCAACCGATATGTCCTCCACACCAACCCGGAGTCAGAAATACATGGTCAGGCAGGCCCTGCGACCTAGGCCTGAAGCAACTGATTGACAGATCACAAGTGGGGTAACAAGTTACCCTAAACAAATGCGAGAACAGCAAAACCCAGATCGATCCCACTGATAGGCAGCAACACCACAATGGTCTTAAGAGATTTGCCCCAATAAAACAAATTCGACTGGAAGGGCGCGCATTCCCAAAGCACCATAAAGTCAGATGCCACACTAAGGGGGTGATTGCGAGTTTGGCGGTCCAAAGGCACGCCAAACTCGGGGTGGTGCAGCAGCTACAGCAGCACCAACACTCCCACCACCCTCTTTTGAGTTTGGTGGTTGGGCCATCACAAGCCCACTGCAACCGCCGGAGAACTGCCTTTGTCCGGCAGTGTTGCAGCTGTGTGAGGCAATATTATGCTGGTGGTGCCGTTGCGACCCCACCAAGCATAATACGAGTTTCCTCAACGCTAGCCTTTTCATGGCAGTTAACCATGCCATGAAAAGACTGGTGATGAGGGAACTAAGGGGGCGCTACAGGCCTGTGTGCCTGCACCTCCTTTACTCCACGGCATGGAATGCAGAGTTCATGCCGCGCATGAACGGGGTTTGGTGCTCCCATGGCGGTGCCTTTTGTTCTTCAGGCTGCTGCATTTAATTAAACCATCGGTATGGTAAATTATTATTCGAGCAACAGTACAAGCCTTAAAAAAATGTTATTTGTAATCTGCGAAAATTACTGAATCATAATTATAAATTTGCAACATGATATGTATGATGGTAACATACTACCATTCTGCAATACCTTTAGAATCTTCTGTCCAAAAAATAGAATTACCATACTGAAAATCTGTAATAGTCAGAAATTGTCAAACCCCAGATGCAAAGTGTAATAGTTGCATCGGGAGCTTCTAATTACATCACCACAAGGAAATCCTGCTCCTGGAGCAAACTGTTGGCCTACAGAGGTGAGTGAGGAGGTTTTAAGGCGCACTAAATGCTAATTGGAAAATGACGAAATAGGAGAAAAAGAGAGGAGAGGGCAAGAAAGAAAAAACTGAAGTTTTCAGATTCGGAGCAAATTTTAGCAGAGGAATGTGAGCTGCACAATAGTCTGTGGCAAACAATTTCTATTGGTCCCTAATGTTACAAATATATTATGACTTGCAATCCAAGAAAGAAAGAAATGCTGTTGAAATTACACATCACAGCACAGAAGAAATCTGCAAGTGAAGCTATGACTTGTGGGGGCAGACAAAGGAGAACTTAGTCATCAGGTTCCAAGAAGCAGCTGGAGCAGGAAGACTGTGATCTACTGCTACACTGTACAAGCATTTGCAATGCAATAGGTCTCGCAATAGCGTGATTTTGAGCTATTGGCATTGTAAATGACAATGCCTTTAATTTATGTGTTTAAAAAACCTGCAAAAACAAAAAGCATTGTCATTTACAGTACCAATAGGCCAAAGCTTCTAAAATGCATTGCAAATGCTTGATATCTCCTGCCACCTTTCACTGTACATATGCGATTGTTTGAGGAAATACGTGAGCCTACGAGGTGGCATGTAAATGTTAAAATGTGACTTTATATGCATGTGTGTCTCTATATATATATAGATAGATAGATATACACACGCACATACATTCACGATTGCCCTTTGCTGGATGCCCCATCCGGTTTTATCTGTGGCCCGCCCAAAAAAAGAAAAAAAATCCTAGAGATGCCATTGGTGCTAGCACTTCAGGTATGTATAAGCAGGCGCCTTGAGTGATTCTGATGTGTTGAAGAGGTTTTTTTTTTACATCCGTAAAGCTTAGACCGTTTGTTAGGTGGAGGTCTCAGCAGAACAGGTTAGGCTTGAGGGCCATGAGCACAGAGGGTATGAGGTTTTGCATTTGCATCTTGGGGCTGCAATCGAGAGAGCAGTGAAGGCTATTTTGTCAACAGACTATGGGTGCTACAGCAGCAATTAGCGAGGTTGGTTGCTCTGACAAAGAAGGTATCAAGATAGGGTGCACTGATAGTATCTGCAGGTCTTTGTTGAAATCCTGAGAGGGAAATTGCTAGTTTTATAACAAACTGAGCATAATACATTGTAAAAAAAATCAACTTTATAATGTCAAATGTAAATATAACAAAACAGGGAACACAGACTCCGCGATGGCCTACAATAAGGCTAACAGCTCCTGTAAAACTGTCACCTGCAGGGTGCTAAGGCCTAAACACAAGGGTGTAATTATCTGCAATAACATTCATGCATATTAACTAACATGGACCTTCACACTGGACGTAGGTGCCGAAAGCGAATGAAAATGAATGCCCACTCCTTCACTATTGGAATTGGTCAGTGTCAGGTTTAATTAGATTTTCTGAACAAAGCTGTGAGCTTCAAACACTCTAACCCGAGGTCGGCTTGAGTAAAACAATGCAGTCCATCACCAAACTCCCTAATCCTACATTGACCCTCCCATAAACCTTACTGCTAATATTGTCTTAAAATACATTTTATAGTCATTCAATATTGCGAGGAAGTTAAAACACTGCATTAGGAATCGGGTCAAGCCCAGCGAAAAATGCAGGAAAACACGGATATCCAGTACATTTAAGTTATCATAATTAAATGAGAAGGGACGGTTTTTCCTGAATCAGATATTTAGAAAGAAAAGTTTAAAACAAATGCGCGTTATTATTTTCCTCACAATATATTTAAGTATGAGAAAACAAAAACATTACAATCCAGGCAGTCAAAAATTCTAATGGAGAGAGAGTATGTTATAGAAAGGTAGTTTTCATTAAATGTTGATAAAATTGATCGATAACGTGAGCTTCTATTTTCTCATAATAACATGCCTAACATTTAAATCAGAGTGCTAATTTGACATTCAAAAATAAGTTAGGACAAGCGCTCTAACAACAAGCTGTCTGCGAGGAGCCGAGGGGGGACGGAAAGTGAAAGCGCGAGATGCGCACGCTGTGTACTTGCTGCCAGCCTCCGGGGACAGGAGATGTGCACGGGTACGGAGTACACATCTCCTGTCCATACCTGTGCACATCTCCTGTCCGCGCGTGCCATCTCCTGCCTCCCTTCCAGCAACAAAGTGGTAACAATATAGTCTCGCTAGCGAAGCAGCACATGCGCTGCATTCCCTAGCGAGACCTAAAAATTAAATTAGAGGGGTCCCTTATGCACCGAAGGAATACTGTACCGTTGTGTAAATCAATAATAATCAATGTATCCTCTGGTAGACTACATATTACAAACCACTCTTCATATAAAGCCAAATCACATACTCCACTTCATACACACGCAGCACCAAGAGGGAAATATCAACCTTTACTAAATTCAAAATACCACCACGCAGATGTGAAATTAAAATTATGTGAATATATGTATTAAAATCATTCATACATTTTTAATTTGAATGATTTTAATAAATCTATTCACATAATTTTAATTTCACATCTGTGCAGTGGCACTTTGAATTTAGTAAAGGTTGATGTTTCCCTCTTGTTACTGCATGTGCATGAAGTGGTGAATGTGATTTGGCTTTATATGAAAAGTGGTTTGTAATATGTTGTCTACCAGAGGATACATTGATTGTTATTGATCTACTGCTACACTACCAACATCGCTTTAAGAGCTGGTAGAATCCACCATAGCCCCTGACTTCAATGAGTAACATGAACATGCAGGCAAAGCTTTCAAGAGACACAGGTTAAGTGCATGCCTCCCTTTTAAGGTCTCGCCTAAAACAGCGTGCATGCGCTGTTGCTTGCGAGAGATATTGTAAACAACAAGGGGCTTGAAGCCTGCCGTTTGCTTACCATTCGTTGGCTGCATTGTCATTATTTTGTGATGCCTCCTAATTGGCCAGCACATGCCAGCTTCACTCCACCGTCTTTAGTATGCAGTATAAACCAAGGACTAATTGCTCCATCTTGATTACTGTCCTTCCACTGCATGCACTGTGATTGAGGTACTTTTTCCTTTTTCACTTGTCATCCTTGTCTGTGTTGCTTCTTCCCCTTCCCTCCTTGCCCATGTTGCTTCTCCTTCACCCACCCTTTTCCTTGTTGGTTCTTTCCTCCCAACCCCAGCCTCTCTTATCTCTCACCAGCACCCTCTCGCTAGCCGTGTTCCTTGTTCCCTCCAAACCCCCACAATTACTTTGTCCATGTTAACCACCCCACCTATATTAACATATTCTCATAACATAATCCAGCTCAGCATAAGAACAATTTGATGAGGTGCTTTATGGGTGTTGAAGTATTTAGTACCATTAAAGAAAAAAAATCCAATATTGAGCTTACGTAGTATTTCTAATATTTTTACTCCATGATCAAATATTACAGCCTTAAAATCCATCTTTTACAAATACATGTACAAAAATAATTTGAAAAAATGTGTAGGAGAAACCTTTTGGCTACCATTTAATGTTAATTCCCACAGATAATATGGCACAGCCAAACGAGAGGGGTGCCATTCGTTTTGAAGAGAGGACAGCTAGATGGGAGAGACCAACACAAGGGCATCTGAAATAGTACATCCTTTAGGACACCATTAATTCACCAGAAGAAGAGCAGCCTACATGCCCCATAAAAAGAATGTAGCACAACATCCTTCACCAGCAAGACATCCACTATCAGTGAAATAATATCTGTAGTATACAAGGCAGATGCAGGGGCGTAACACAGGCCCCCCAGCTCCCACGCTGCGGGGGGGGGCGAGCTGCAGGGGGCCCCCTCAGCACCGTACTCATGCCTGAGAGCTCCATATTAAATGGAGTGGGGGCCCCCTCAGCACCGTTCTCAGACCTGAGAGCTCCATAATAATTGCAGTTGGGGCCCCTTCATGTACCTTGAAGGGGGGCCCCCTCAACTTACGTTACGCCAGTGGGAAGACGAAAAGGCAATAGACCTTGGAGAGGTAATAGTGATGATTACCAGAGCCCATTACCCACAACTAAACAATTTTATGCCATAGAAAGTTCAATGTTAGTTGTTCAGCACGGAAGGTTAAAGGAATCTGTAGTAAGCTGGCTCTTTATATACTACACCAAAAAGAAAGATACTGTGCAAAGAGTCTGGTTATTTCCTTATAAGTGGACAGGGACTTGCTCTAGCAATCCCAAGGTGCTCTTGTAGGGGTAGTGTGGTTGAGCAGCGTTAGGCTTATCAGAAAGGTGTGCTAAACATCTGCAAATACACACAATAGTCAATTAATATCTTCGTTGGGGAGCACTTGCGTTTGGGTGGTCTGCAAACAGAGGTTGCAGGTGATGTCGGAGAGTTTACAAGCGGTGAACTCCAAAGTGTACTCTGTCTTCTGAGGGCTTGGTGACCGCACTGACACTGTTGGCCCACTTTGACTTGGGCTGGGGGACTCGGGGGAAGTGTGCCCTGGGTGTGTCAGGTTTTGGCAGTTCCAGAGTTCTTGCGGTTCTTCTTGGGGTGACTGCAGGGTGTTTGGGGGCAGTCCTGCTGCTCCACAGGAGTTCTTGAGTGTCTATTGAAGGCAGGCCATCCTCCCAGGCTTTGGAGACATGACAGCTGCAGGACAAGGGGGTTTTTGGTGCAGGTTTGACAGGGAAAAAGAGACAGGCCGACAGGGCTGGTGCCAAGTCAGTTGCTCTTCTTCAGTCTTCTTCTTTTGTGGTACTTCAGCGTCCTTTTTCTTCTTCTTAGGTCTTTAGGATCTGATATCCTGGTGCCAGGGACTCCCCAAAATATTGAATGTAAGGGTGTTAGGGGAGTGTAGGGTAGTAGCCAATGGGCTACCTAGTCGGGGGGTCACTATGCCTGTGGAAAGGGGGTATAACCCTGTCTCAGAGTCCCTAAGTTTGCCATCACAAAAACGGCTAGCTCTCAAAAGTCACCTCCACTTCAGGTAGCCCACCTGAGGCCTGAGGTTGAACACGCCTATCTGACTAGCTAATTTTCCTATCCGTCCAGGTGCCAAAGGGCTCTGGACAAAGGGGATCAGCTTCCTCCAGTGTTAGAGAAGCCAGATTTGAATACCAATGGCGGTGGGCCCTTTGAAGCCCCCCTGCCCTGGAATGCTAATCTGCAGGTCATCCTGTGGGAGGGGGTGTAAACATCTCTGGCCTGAGCAGACTTGGTTCCTGGACTCCTGAGAGAAAAGGCCCTCAACCTTGTGGGTCAGAAACTTGTTTCTGGTGGCAGACTGGCGAAAACCACTCAGTCAGCAAACCAGGAGCTGTCAGATTCTCAGGAGGCACCTCTAAGGTGCCTTCTGTGTGTATGCATCAATAAATCCAACACTGGCATCAGTGGGGGTTTATTAATTCGAGATGGCTGAGACCAAACATCCCTATTTTCAGTGAAGCCATCATGTAGCTGAGGAACTTGTTTTCACCAGTGTCCAGCACATGTATTCAAAATGTCTTACCTGTTCACTTGAACTCTTGTACTGGCAGCAATAAAGCTGACTAGCACAGGGGCATACATACTCATAAAGATATATCCTCACACGTAGTACAGTTCACTCTGCCTTAGGGCTGTAAGATGTGCCATAGGGGTGGCTTACCTATACTGTATGCAGTATCTGTGGGCAGAGCACATATGGATGTGTGCCTTGTCTTGTTTTCACTTTTGTCTGCACCAAGACACACAGCCTTCAGTGGCAGTCGGTATGTGTTTGGTTAGAGGTCCTTTAGGGCAAAACTATTCATGCTGCAGCCCTTAAGGTCCCTCTTTGGCCTCACCAGCCCTAGATACAAGGGGTACCACTTGCTAGGGACCTACAGGGAGTGCTAAAGGTAATGGCAATTTTGGTATGATTGCGCAGTTCATCGGAAAGAGATCAGGCACTGGGGATCTGGTTAAAAAGAAACCATTGAACTTGCAGTCAAAATCCCATCAAACACAAGGCAAAAAGTGGGGATGGCCATGTCAAAAAGGGCACTTTCCTACAGCATCCATGGTTATGGATAAACAATTGTATGTTGTCTTCCTTCAGCAGCTCCGGTAGAAGCTGGCTCTGTGTGCACTTTTCATTACGGCTAGGTAAGTTCATCACCAGAGTCATCATTATCTGGGTCAATAGGGAAGCCTCTCCATGTGGTTAGGCTGTACAAGACAGCAAAACATGTGATGGTCTTACACCAAGTTGCTGGTGCATACTGCATAGCTCCACTATATTTTTATAGGCCCATAAATCGTATTCTTCTTTCTTTTCTTTCCCTTGATCCTCACCAATGTAGATATGCTGTTCTGGTGCATGGTCCGATAGCATACACACTGTCACCTACAAAATTGTCAAGTCATCATTCCACAGTTGATTTGTTGAAATATATTTAATCATGGGATAGTAAAAACTTTCCTAAGATGTATCCATTTCTAAGCTCTCCTCTTGCTAAACTCTCATACAGGCCAAAATACTGAAACCGGAAGGAATTATGGGTACTACTAGGATAGGGTGACAAGCTAAACGATTAGGTACTCTGCGGCTGATGGTGAACATATCAGTATGTGTGATCCATCTACATACTCAATGACTTGAGGAAATTGTCACACACAATAAAACTGAACTCTTGTGTCCTGTAAACTCTGTTGTGTTGGAAAGGAAATATGCTATTTTTCCTACTTAATCCTAGAACATTCCACAGGCCACTGCAAAAATGCTCTGATAACTTCCTGATGCCAGCGAATGTAGGGGGCACATGTCATGAACATGTGTTTGTGTTGACTGACTGTGATGGGTTATATCTAGTCAAAACTGGATGTAGGCGATTTATTGGTTCTAACAGGGACCTACTCGTTTAATCTAGATTTACAAGATATTTCTTCCTCACTTTGATCAAACAGTGTCACCTGCTGCCTGTTACTCTTTTTAAAAAAAGTACACTGCATTCTGGGACTCCTTTCATGGTTTGCAACTGGTAAACACTTGCCTCAATCTGTTGATTTTGTGTGAAATACACCCATTGTGTAACTATTCGCTAACTTCAAATGCTTTGAATGTATGATTTGTGAATCGGTATTTCAAAAATCGCTATTTCCAATCCACCATCTAGAACCATTTAGAACTGAATAGGCATAGACTCATTTACCTGTATTAAAATACCAAAAGCATGTCTTTAATTTTTTTGTACATTGCAGTTATGATATTTTTCTATCGCTAACCTGTTTATGACTGGTTGCCAATTTTCAAAATACTCATACACTGGACCCTAAGAAACAACGAAATAATTATATGGGCCAATCACCTAAAACTGTCACATCCACAAAAAACCCTTGGCTTCAATACCTTTTAACTACTCAGTGACAGCTTAAGGGTTTCTGTAGTCCTGGGCAAGACATATTTTGAGGCCTCTTGTTTGGAGCATCCCTGTATATATTATGTGCATTCAGCTCATCCAAGTCTTGTGATATCAAATAATATTAAACTATACATCAACTTTCAGAAACAGAGGTATACAACAGCTGACAATGTAAGATGCATGGGGCCAAATTATGCATTGTGCTTCCTGGGCACACAGGCATGTGTCCCTGCTTTGTGCGTTCCCAGGGTGCTATGGTGTTACAAAGGGGCCAACGATGCTGGTGCAATCCTTCTGTGATACTGATAGCACTGGCCTACATGTAGCATCAGCGTTCTCTTCAGAGGGTGTTTCCTCATTTGCATGGGGGCATGGCCATATGCAAACAAGGGAATCATTTTGCCTCAGCACTGGCACTCTATTGCAGATGAGGGCAGAAGCATACAGGATCTTAGGAGGCGCACTGACAGTGCGCCACATAAATGTGCACACTGTTAGTATAACCCCTGAGGGACGCCCTCTTCAGGGGGCAAAGATGATCCCAGGGACCTTCCAGACATTCCCTTGCAGGTGGATGCAATCACTCACTGCCTCCATTATAGGAAAGGCACTGTAGGGGTGGCTTGGTGGATATTTAGACGTCTACTGCATAATATTAAAATAAGGAAAAAGCACACAGGGCATTAAATTGTAGCTTTTCTAGACAGACATTCATGATCAAAAATTAAGCTCCCTTTACCACCCTTTTTATTTTACTGTAACAGTGAAAATCAAAGCACTGTTCTGAAGATTTTTAACATTCTGTTAGGTGAATCTGATAACTTTGTCCTTATTTTACTGGCCCAGACATGTCCCTCTTCACCTCTTTCTATGTGTACATTTGTCTAGCTAAGCAGTTACCTCAGGTGCTACTGTGTAAGAGAAATGACAGGTGGGGCTACAAGACAAGGACAGTAAGGTAAAGTAGAGGCAAAGGAAAGTAGATACGGACATGAGGTAGAGATATAAGGTAATGAAAGAAAGATAAGGTAGCCTGTAGGAAAGTGTCAGAGAAATAGAAGGTAGATAGGCATGGTTTCAGAGTGAGGTAAAGAGGTAGAGAGCTATAGGTGAATAGAAGGAAATTAAAGAGGTGGAGAGGAAAGAAGGGAAATACATAGTGAGAGGTAAAGCAGAAAGAGGAGTGAGTTACAGGGAAGTAAAGGCAAAGACAGGTAGCGGTTCAAAGGTAGAGAGATTAAGGTAGTGAGAGAAACTTAGACACATAGTAGAGGGAGCTGTGAGGTAGAAAGAATGGCTAATTGAGATGAGGTATAAAAAAGACACCAAACAAAAGAATACGGGGAGGAAGGGCCTAAGGGAGTTTAAAGACCGGACAGAGACACATTCCCTCACTCAATACCAAAAATACAAAAAGTGTCAAAGGGTCTAAAAAAGTCTATGTGTGGTTCATTCAACTAACAAAGATCTGTGCCTACTCATCTAACAGTTTTGGAGGAACGTTGGTGGATATCAGCGATCACTAGCAGGATACCCATCAGTCACCACTCGGAACCGCCCTTCATCAATTGGCATTCCTGTTGACCACAAAGTTGGTACACCACTGGTTCAAATGGAAGGTCAGGTGGTATAACCTCTTAAGAACCTCGTAGTGGCCAAAGGTGGTAGAGTGTCACAAACTACCCATCAATGGAAAAGATGAGGGTGACTGATTTGCAGTGCTGTGAAAAAGTGTGATAAGTGAGTGAGAAAACATAAAATTGGGTGAGGGAGCAGAAATAAGACTAACTTTATTCTGTTCTATGCTCGCTCCACCAATATTAAAAAGAGCAGCATAGGTAGATTTACAAAATATCTACCTGAATATAAAGATGGTCGACATGTTTCAGCAATATGTAAGGACTATAGAGTCCATTGCTTTCATCAGGACCGAGGTATAATGAAAATGCTACTGCAAAAGGTGAAGTGAAAGGTATAAAAAGTGACACCGTGTTAACATTTCTGCAACATGAAAAAAGATCACCTGATTTCCTAGGTGTGTCCTTTATTCACAGAAGTTTTAGATGTCACTATAAAAGAAAGAAGACACAGACTAGTACAAGTAAAAATGACCACATACATATAGACAAAACAGCATGTGGTTAATCCACATTAGGCCATAAACCAATATTATTAGGTATGTACACACATTGGTTCTGTGTGATGTTAACATGAAGATACATACATATGATATTCTCATGTAGCATTTTATGCTTCATCTTACCCTTATAGTTGAAGCACAAGGCTCCACCCCGCCTGGCAATGGCTCAGGACACGAGGGAAACACCGCTCTAATCAAAAGGAGCAAAAAAACACAGGAGTATGTCATTGCTTCTTGGTCACCACGCGAAATAAAGCACAATAAATAGGTACCCAGAGAAAAATGACTCATGGAGTTCATGTTGTTTAGAAAAGCACAATGTCGTTTAAGACCAGTGATCTACACTAATATGCCCAGTATCTAGAACACGTTATGCACTTGATGTATTGTCAAATAATTATGCAGGGTTCCTTTGCAGTCTTTTCCTCTCACGGTTAATCTGGTTGGATTAAGAACAGCCACGGAGGAAAGAACGACAGAACCAGCTGTAAGCTACGTCCGGTTTTGCATCTCACAGACAGCGACTGTTAGATATACTGAATTAAGTAGAGATATCGCCGAAGTTCTCAGTACTCACACGTTTGTGAAGTGAGCCAGAGAAATTGTTTTGCGCTTTAATCACAAAAGAAAGCGTACTTAACAAAAGCACACTCGGCGTCTAACTCACTTATCCGTCGGTACTTCTCTGCCACCATCTGAGCCGGTTGGGGAGGTACCGGCTCTGAAACAACGCCTCAGATATATGCCGCTCCTTGATTGGTTCAGCCAAGGTCATGTGACCCGGTATTCCAATCAAAGTTGCAGTAGTGGCGCATCGTGGTATAGAACAGTCAGTCATGTTCATTGGCCCAAACGAGGTCATGTGAGCGGACCTGATTTTTATGACAAAGTAATTCATTGGTCAAAAAAAGGGTTGTGTTGTTTAAGGTCGCCTAGAGACCTGACCCAGTTACAAGAAAAAAACGTTTCGATCATCACATAAGATTGATGTTTAACTTGGTAGATCGGGGGTATTTTACTCGATCATCTTCCCAGTGGGTAGAAGCATATATTCAGTGCAGTCTTTTTTTAATTTTTTTATAATAAAGAGGACAGATGGTATAAACCTCGATCTTCTTCATACAGACATATAGTATGTAATGTGTGATCTGCTCTATTCAGTGGAGAGGATAGGTCTTATCGCCCAACTCTTTAGTTGCAATTCCATTATGGAAAATGTTTTATTCATGGTGTGTGCTTTGTTCTTTTCAGGAGAAGAGAACAGATGTTGTGGCTTAACCTTTTCATTTTGACTTTGAACATAAGGTTTCCACTAATCCATTTAGATCTCTAGTCCTTAAATAGATGTTTCAAAAGAACCTTCACATGAGTGGGACTATAGGGCAGACCACGGTATGTCGTCATTGAGCCCACTTTTATTAGTTCTCAATTTAAACACCCATTTCTGTTCTTTGCGAAGAAGGAAATTGGTGTAATCTGTAACATGGGGAGGGATGTATGGTTGTTCAAGTACAGTCCATGAAAAAGCTGTTGGAGCATGTTGTTTTTCAAGGAAATGTGTGGTAAGTTTAGTTGCTAGTCTTCTGCAACGGATCGTGCTTTTATGCTCGGAGATTCGTATTTTTATTTTCCGAGTTGTCATTCCGACGTACTGCAGACCACATGGACAGGTTATAAGATAAATTAACTTTTCACTATTGCAGTTGGTAAATTTAACCTGTTTCCAGGGTGTGTTAGTACCGATGTCTATTTCGGTTGTGTTTGTAGTTTGAGGACAAGCCTGACACGATCCACACGGGTGATGTCCTACCACGGGTGGGAGATCCCAGATAGTGCCAAGAGCCCTTGGCATTTTAGTATGGGGTCTAGTGTGAACAATACGATCCTTCAAATTTGGACCCCGTTTAAAGGAGAAGAGAGGTAGCTCAATAGTTTCTTGTCCTGAATTCAATATAGACCAGTGCTTCTTTATTATTTTTTGAATTCTATAGGATAGGGTCCCAAAAGTACTGACACACGTCAGTCTATCCGATGTCACTTTAGGCATCGAAGGTTCCAGCAGGGCTAATCTGTTGTTATTTTTTGCACGCTTCATTGATTGTTTCACCAGTTTAGGGGGGTATTTCCTGGAGTGAAGCTGATGTTGTAGAGCTTTCGAATGTTTGTTATAGCCTTCTTTGGTGGAACAGTTTCTCTGTACCCTCAAGAACTGTCCATAGGGCAGATTCTCTCTGAGAGACTTGGGGTGATGGCTATCGAAACTGAGTAGGGAGTTTTTCGCCAAAGGTTTTCTATACAGCTCTGATTGTAGGCCTTCTGGTGTGGAAAAGATCCTTAGATCTAGGAAAGCAATCTCAGTCCTACTGGCCTCTACGGTAAATCTAAGGAAAGCATTCCTATTGTTCAACCAGTTCTGGAAAGCCATAAGATCTTCATGTGTCCCTCGCCATACCACCAGTATATCATCGATATACCTTTTCCATATTTTTATGGAGGTGATATATGGGTTGGTATTAATGAGGACATGCTCTTGCTCAAAGTGATGTACATATAAATTAGCCAAGCTGGGAGCAAAAATGCTCCCCATGCTGGTACCGGATGTTTGCAAGTAGATTGTCTCCTCAAATTTGAAGACATTTTTCTTCATCGCCAAAGTGGCACAGGCCATTATGAAACTGACTGGCGTGATGCTTTGTAAGTCGCGAGCCAACAAGAGCGAAGAGATGACTTCTAAAGTTTTGTCTTGTGGTATAGATGTATAGAGCGACTCTACATCAAATGATACAAGGTAGTCACTGTCTGCATCAAATTCAATGTCAGGAAGGAGACGGAGCACATCTGTTGTATCTTTGACATATGTGGGCATTTCTTGCCCCATAGGCCGCAAGAAATGGTCAACGAAGGTGGAGAGAGGTTCCAAAATGGACCCAATTCCCGAAATTATCGGACGGCCTGGTGATGGCCTTTGTGCTTTGTGCACCTTCAGGAGGCAGTAGAAATAAGGCATCACTGGATGTTCTGTAACTAGGAAGGCCCCTTCCTGACGAGTGATCCAACCCTCTGTGAGTGCTTCCTCTACCATCTCGCTGCTTGTCTTTCGCATGTCAGTTGTAGGGTCTTCATTATGGGGACAGTATGCTTGTCTGTTATTGAGTTGTCTCTGGCATTCATTCCGATAATCACTGGTATCCATCAGGACAATCGCTCCCCCTTTGTCCGCCGGTTTGATGGTAAGTTCCGTGTTTGAGGACAAGGATTTCAAGGCATTCTGTTCAGCCTTTGAGAAATTGCAAAAACTGTCTTCTTCCGTTTGGAATAATGTATCAATATCCTTTTCTATGGCCTGCTCAAATGCAAGTACCTGCACAGGAACCATATGGGATCCAGGGTTGAATGTAGATTTTTTCTTTAGACCAGTATTCCTGTTCTCTTGATCTGGTTCTTTCTGGTTTGATTTAGAGAAGAAGAACTGTAAGCGGACTTTACGAAAGAACTTGGCCATTTCTATGTTCCAGCGAGGAACAAGACGACGGGATCAGCCCAAGCGAGTACGGAGGCGGGCTCATCCTCAATCTGAGCTCCCATACCGTTACTCCTATGGAAGAAAAGGTCCTCAACAAAGGGCTAGGTTTTGTGCCGACTGTCAGAAATGACCATTTTGAAACTAACATAGAAATGGCCAAGTTCTTTCGTAAAGTCCGCTTACAGTTCTTCTTCTCTAAATCAAACCAGAAAGAACCAGATCAAGAGAACAGGAATACTGGTCTAAAGAAAAAATCTACATTCAACCCTGGATCCCATATGGTTCCTGTGCAGGTACTTGCATTTGAGCAGGCCATAGAAAAGGATACTGATACATTATTCCAAACGGAAGAAGACAGTTTTTGCAATTTCTCAAAGGCTGAACAGAATGCCTTGAAATCCTTGTCCTCAAACACGGAACTTACCATCAAACCGGCGGACAAAGGGGGAGCGATTGTCCTGATGGATACCAGTGATTATCGGAATGAATGCCAGAGACAACTCAATAACAGACAAGCATACTGTCCCCATAATGAAGACCCTACAACTGACATGCGAAAGACAATCAGCGAGATGGTAGAGGAAGCACTCACAGAGGGTTGGATCACTCGACAGGAAGGGGCCTTCCTAGTTACAGAACATCCAGTGATGCCTTATTTCTACTGCCTCCCGAAGGTGCACAAAGCACAAATGCCACCACCAGGCCGTCCGATAATTTCGGGAATTGGGTCCATTTTGGAACCTCTCTCCACCTTCGTTGACCATTTCTTGCGGCCTATGGTGCAAGAAATGCCCACATATCTCAAAGATACAACAGATGTGCTCCGTCTCCTTCCTGACATTGACTTTGATGCAGAGAGTGACTACCTTGTATCATTTGATGTAGAGTCGCTCTATACATCTATACCACAAGACGAAACTTTAGAAGTCATCTCTTCGCTCTTGTTGGCTCGCGACATACAAAGCATCACGCCAGTCAGTTTCATAATGGCCTGTGCCACTTTGGCGATGAAGAAAAATTTCTTCAAATTTGAGGAGACAATCTACTTGCAAACATCCGGTACCAGCATGGGGAGCATTTTTGCTCCCAGCTTGGCTAATTTATATGTACATCACTTTGAGCAAGAGCATGTCCTCATTAATACCAACCCATATATCACCTCCATAAAAATATGGAAAAGGTATATCGATGATATACTGGTGGTATGGCGAGGGACACAGGAAGATCTTATGGCTTTCCAGAACTGGTTGAACAATAGGAATGCTTTCCTTAGATTTACCGTAGAGGCCAGTAGGACTGAGATTGCTTTCCTAGATCTAAGGATCTTTTCCACACCAGAAGGCCTACAATCAGAGCTGTATAGAAAACCTTTGGCGAAAAACTCCCTACTCAGTTTCGATAGCCATCACCCCAAGTCTCTCAGAGAGAATCTGCCCTATGGACAGTTCTTGAGGGTTCAGAGAAACTGTTCCACCAAAGAAGGCTATAACAAACATTCGAAAGCTCTACAACATCAGCTTCACTCCAGGAAATACCCCCCTAAACTGGTGAAGCAATCAATGAAGCGTGCAAAAAATAACAACAGATTAGCCCTGCTGGAACCTTCAATGCCTAAAGTGACATCGGATAGACTGACGTGTGTCAGTACTTTTGGGACCCTATCCAATAGAATTCAAAAAATAATAAAGCACTGGTCTATATTGAATTCAGGACAAGAAACTATCGAGCTACCTCTCTTCTCCTTTAAACGGAGTCCAAATTTGAAGGATCGTATTGTTCACACTAGACCCCATACTAAAATGCCAAGGGCTCTTGGCACTATCTGGGATCTCCCACCCGTGGTAGGACATCACCCGTGTGGATCGTGTCAGGCTTGTCCTCAAACTACAAAGACAACCGAAATAGACATCGGTACTAACAGACCCTGGAAACAGGTTAAATTTACCAACTGCAATAGTGAAAGGTAATTTATCTTATAACCTGTCCATGTGGTCTGCAGTACGTCGGAATGACAACTCGGAAAATAAAAATACGAATCTCCGAGCATAAAAGCACGATCCGTTGCAGAAGACAAGCAACTAAACTTACCACACATTTCCTTGAAAAACAACATGCTCCAACAGCTTTTTCATGGACTGTACTTGAACAACCATACATCCCTCCCCATGTTAGAGATTACACCAATTTCCTTCTTCGCAAAGAACAGAAATGGGTGTTTAAATTGAGAACTAATAAAAGTGGGCTCAATGACGACATACCGTGGTCTGCCCTATAGTCCCACTCATGTGAAGGTTCTTTTAAAACATCTATTTAAGGACTAGAGATCTAAATGGATTAGTGGAAACCTTATGTTCAAAGTAAAAATGAAAAGGTTAAGCCACAACATCTGTTCTCTTCTCCTGAAAAGAACAAAGCACACACCATGAATAAAACATTTTCCATAATGGAATTGCAACTAAAGAGTTGGGCGATAAGACCTATCTTCTCCACTGAATAGAGCAGATCACACATTACATACAATATGTCTGTATGAAGAAGATCGAGGTTTATACCATCTGTCCTCTTTATTATAAAAAAATTAAAAAAAGACTACACTGAATATTACTTCTACCCACTGGGAAGATGATCGAGTAAAATACCCCCGATCTACCAAGTTAAACATCAATCTTATGTGATGATCGAAACGTTTTTTTCTTGTAACTGGGTCAGGTCTCTAGGTGACCTTAAACAACACAACCCTTTTTTTGACCAATGAATTACTTTGTCATAAAAATCAGGTTCGCTCACATGACCTCGTTTGGGCCAATGAACATGACTGACTGTTCTATACCACGATGCGCCACTACTGCAACTTTGATTGGAATACCGGGTCACATGACCTTGGCTGAACCAATCAAGGAGCGGCATATATTTGAGGCGTTGTTTCAGAGCCGGTACCTCCCCAACCGGCTCAGATCTTGGCAGAGAAGTACCGACGGATAGGTGAGTTAGACGCCGAGTGTGCTTTTGTTAAGTACGCTTTCTTTTGTGATTAAAGCGCAAAACCATTTCTCTGGCTCACTTCACAAACGGTGTGAGTACAGAGAACTTTGGCAATATCTCTACTTAATTCAGTATATCTAACAGTCGCTGTCTGTGAGATGCAAAAACAGACGTAGCTTACAGCTGGTTCTGTCGTTCTTTCCTCTGTGGTTGTTCTTAATCCAACCAGATTAACCGTGAGAGGAAAAGACTGCAAAGGAACCCTGCATAATTATTTGACAATACATCAAGTGCATAACGTGTTCTAGATACTGGGCATATTAGTGTAGATCACTGGTCTTAAACGACATTGTGCTTTTCTAAACAACATGAACTCCATGAGTCATTTTTCTCTGGGTACCTATTTATTGTGCTTTATTTCGCGTGGTGACCAAGAAGCAATGACATACTCCTGTGTTTTTTTGCTTCTTTTGATTAGAGCGGTGCTTCCCTCGTGTCCTGAGCCGTTGCCAGGCGGGGTGGAGCCTTGTGCTTCAACTATAAGGGTAAGATGAAGCATAAAATGCTACATGAGAATATCATATGTATGTATCTTCATGTTAACATCACACAGAACCAATGTGTGTACATACCTAATAATATTGGTTTATGGCCTAATGTGGATTAACCACATGCTGTTTTGTCTATATGTATGTGGTCATTTTTACTTGTACTAGTCTGTGTCTTCTTTCTTTTATAGTGACATCTAAAACTTCTGTGAATAAAGGACACACCTAGGAAATCAGGTGATCTTTTTTCATGTTGCAGAAATGTTAACACGGTGTCACTTTTTATACCTTTCACTTCACCTTTTGCAGTAGCATTTTCATTATACCTCGGTCCTGATGAAAGCAATGGACTCTATAGTCCTTACATATTGCTGAAACATGTCGACCATCTTTATATTCAGGTAGATATTTTGTAAATCTACCTATGCTGCTCTTTTTAATATTGGTGGAGCGAGCATAGAACAGAATAAAGTTAGTCTTATTTCTGCTCCCTCACCCAATTTTATGTTTTCTCACTCACTTATCACACTTTTTCACAGCACTGCAAATCAGTCACCCTCATCTTTTCCATTGATGGGTAGTTTGTGACACTCTACCACCTTTGGCCACTACGAGGTTCTTAAGAGGTTATACCACCTGACCTTCCATTTGAACCAGTGGTGTACCAACTTTGTGGTCAACAGGAATGCCAAATGATGAAGGGTGGTTCCGAGTGGTGACTGATGGGTATCCTGCTAGTGATCGCTGATATCCACCAATGTTCCTCCAAAACTGTTAGATGAGTAGGCACAGATCTTTGTTAGTTGAATAAACCACACATAGACTTTTTTAGACCCTTTGACACTTTTTGTATTTTTGATAAAAAAGACACCTCCTTAGTGAGGAAGAGAGTAATGGAAACTCAGAAGAACGCTAGAAAGAGAGATGAGGTGTAGAATGAAAGAAGGGAGAGGTGTAGAATGAAAGAAGGGAGAGACATAGGTGAGTACAGAAAAAGATGTGAAGTTGATACAGAGGTTTGGCAAGATAGAGGGTGAGGTAGAAAGAGGATTGCAAGGTAGGCAGTGGTTGACAGAGAGATGTTGTAATAAATGTATAAAGCAAAAGGTAGAGAGATGTGGGTGAGGTAGAGGAGTGAGAGAGGTGAATTTAAAATAGCAAAGGTGGTGCAGAGACAGCTGTGTGTGTGTGTGTGTGTGTCTGTGTGTGTGTGTCAGAGAGAGTTAATGATAGGCAAAAAGAGGTAGAAGTATAGAAATAGCAGAAGTGACACAGCAGTAAGGTGTTCTCCTTCAAATCCATTATTGATTTCAATCCTGCTCTAGGAACTTTCCAATAAAATTTCCTCTCGCAATTTGATTTAGTATCTTGGAGGTAGTTTTAAGGTCCGCACTCACTATACCCACCTATTCACTCAAAACAATCCTGCTCCGCTACAGTCATGGGTCGAAGCACATCTAGTAGGCACTTGGTACCCTAGGAGAGAACCCAATGATTAAGCATACCACCAACTAGGTTGGTGGGTGAGGGTTCTTTTAAAAACCTAATGGGCTTTCTGTGGGGAAGACTTCTTCTGTGACCGATGAGAGGCTGGTCATTTGAGTCCACCGTGAGCTCATACGTAGTGTTTATACAGTGACTGACCACATTTGATGCTAGTTTCATGGATAATGTACAGAAAATAGACTATTATTGTTGTCGTATTTTGTTTCTCCCAGTATTGCATGTCTGAATGTGTTTTTTTGGTTTATGTTAAATTATTTGTGTTGCACCATATATGCAAAATATGAAAGTGGCTTTTAAGTGATACACCCTACAAGTGGGAAGTGTTGTTAATATTTTAGAGAAATTTAAGTCGAATTAATTTTATTTTTGGATTTGTAATCATAATCTGGAGTGTACAATTATTAAGAAAATCACAGAACATTTCTAACAGACTGTATTGTTACATAGTGTCTTCTCCTATACTGCAGTGCTACTGAGAGCGGTTTACAATTGTGTGCCATGATGAACCCAGGTTGGGCATTGGAATGAATGGTGGATGTTGTTGTGGTAGTGTATTTTAAACCTTCTTTTACAGCTACCACTTATCTTTAGGACATTGTGCTACAAACATGTAAAAAGATGATAAAGTCTTTAGAAATTTGAAAAGTGCATTTTTCTAACAAGTGAAAGTGTTCACCTTAAAACATCAGATTACATCACTGCATTGAGTGCCATGAAATGATACTTTTCAATCATGAATTTAGTAACAGTCATGCCTCATCTCATCTCTGGCCTCAATGATATTAGTGTACCAAGAGGCATGCCATTTGTTATGTGCACCCTCTGGGTAGCCTAGGTTGATATTATACACGGAGTAACATGATAGTTTATTTAATCAAACAGAAGAGAAAGTTTTGTACAGCACCTTTCCAGAACTTATGTATTTCAAGGTGCAATTGCATGTGATAAAGCAAAGTGAAATAAAACAATTGCCAATGACCAAACATTTTGGTCAAGTGGGAAAGCCAGGATTAATCTCTGGGATTATCTTTTCACATTCTGCAGTTCAGCCACCAGATTGAAATCTATTTCCCTCTCTCATTTTACATCAAAATGCAATGTGTTGCCTTTAATTCTTTGCGCTTTAGAGCATTGGTGACTGACAGAAGTCACATGGAGGCTCAGGTCGTTTTGGGCTCGAGGATCCACGAGATCCCCGAGCTGAGCCAGAGCCAGGTATCTGGCTCAAGCTTGGCATCCAAGCCTTCAGTGACTCACCCACCTCCATCACAAGATGGAAATGAAGGGAACAAAGACATAGGGAGGTGGGAGTACCAGCACCACAGTGCAGGACTCCCTGCTTCAAGATTCATAACTTTCTCACTACACCATATTTATGTGAGTGGACCATGAGACTGGGTGTTTTCTCCCTCTTGGGTAAAATCAAATGATTGTTGAGTTAGAGCCCTGTTTCCTTAGCGTACATTACCAGCAGGGTTTAGTCGGAATTATGTTTAACCTATCTCTGTTAGAAAAGGAGCAGAAAAATATATTCAGAAAGTAATTACCGAAGAGTGCATCATTTGTCACAATAGGAGGAGCAGAGAGTTAAAAAAAAAATAAAACATGCCTTCTGGTTCTATAGATTCCACCTTGCTCGCTACACAACAACCGAGGTGTGAGTGATTCTGATGGTAGAACTCAGCGGCCACTCTCACCAAAGAAATATACCACCATACTGAGGAACCTGCCCAGACATTAAAGACAGAGCTCAAAAACAGCATATTTTGGTAACGCCAGAATTAAACGTCAAGCGTCATAGTGCCATGGCTAAAATGTTTCCACTGTCCCAGGGTCTAGCTGAGGATGTTGAGTGTTTGTGTTTGCCCACTTCAGTGAACTGCACAGCTTGTTGGGGGGTCTCGGACAATGATTTTTTTATAGCACTCGCTACCTTAATAGAGCCATTTTCTAAGCTCTTCTAATGTTTACAGATAAGACTATAGACATAATGAGCTTGTGATGACTAAGATTCTACTTCATTCCAAATGAATAATCAGGTTACTTAATTTGTACACTTGACTCACCAAAGGTAGTGATAGATTGCGGAGTAGGATAACCACAGGGTGCGGTAGAGGAATAGCGAATCAGATACAGCATCAAATAGTACTGTCAAATCTATGACTCTTCTAGAGACTAGGGGAATAATTTAGAAGGCAGAATGGAATGAAACCCTCAAAATAACTCCCCATCTCACTGTCTACACCATGTACATGCTTCGCTGCCTCTATGCCCACCTTACTCTACCCCACTATGGGTCCTCACTCTGCTAGCATCAATGCGGCCCTCAATCAAACCACAGACCATATTTTTTGCCCCCTGGGAAAATGTTTGCAAGTACCCATGATTCAGAGGTTAGGTAGTGCAAGACAGCAGTGGAGTAGAGGGATGAGGTTAAGAGAGATATGAGAATGAGGAGTGGTTATGTAGAAAGGGAGGCCTTCCAGACAGGGAAGGAATGGAGATATAGAGAAAGATGAAAAGGTGAAGTTAAGAGCATTATACTGCTGAGAGAGAGAGAGGGGAAATAAACGGAAAAAAGATGCAGGGAGGTGAGATGAGAACAGATCAGTGAGGTTCAGTGTGTGGGGTAAGGTGCAGAGAGAGTTGAGTTTGTCAGCGAGAGACAGAAGTAGGGAAGTGGTACAAAGAGAAAGTCAAGGTCATAAAAGAAAGAGAGAGATGGAGTAGAGAGAGGTGTATTGACAGAGAGGTGATGTAAACATAAGTGAGGTGGAGAGAGCTGTGATATAAAGTGGGTAGTACCATTAATATTTAGCAGAGAGAGAGAGAGAGAGAGGTAGGATACATTGTGGAGAAAGGTATGACCCTGAACGGTTATTTTTTTCATTTGAATGACATCAAATGCCTGGGAGTATGAGGGTTAAATTAGGGAAGGCCAGACAAGCACGTGGTCGCTCATTATCAGGGTCCAGTAAATTGCGTTCCCTGCGCAATGTATCGTTGATCAGAAGTCAAATTATTATGGGGCATATTATCAAGGGGCTTTATCTCCGCTTTTTTGGCTTTAAAAGCCAAGAAAGCGGAGATAAAATTATCTCCCTATTACCAAGCTGTCGCTAACCCCAGTTAGCGACAGCTAATAGGAGATAGTGACCATCTTGGGCCCCGCTTTGCATGTCAGTGATATTTATCACTAATGACATGCAAAGTGGGCGTGCCAAGATGTTAGCGACTGAAAACAGTCGCTAACATCGCTATCTCCTATTACCAACTTTTGGAGATATTCGCGCTAAGCGCGAATATCTCCAAAAGCTAACACTTGCCCAGGAGCAGTTCTTAGCCATGTTATCCAATGGGAGGTGGATAACATGGCTAAGAGCATTTGCTCGATAAAGCATGAATATCGCGGACTTTTCAGCGATATTCATGCATTGCGGCCGTTTTTTATCGCATTTGCGATAAACCTTGCTAATAGCAAGGTTTATCTGCGATAAAAATCGCCGATATGCGGCGATACTTTTTGTCTCTAAACAAGTTAGAGACAAAAATTATCTCTATTGGTTGGTAATATGCCCCTATGTTTCTTGAAGTTTACAGCACCCGTTGGTTTCCGGATGCAGTAAAGTCCCAGCCCTAGTACTTCATCATGCCAGGTCAAACGTGCTGAAATTTAGCAGGTTAAAAATATCTCGCAGACACCACGACATGCAGAGTTGAGGCACAAGAGACACAAATCGACGTGTTGGTGCCAAGTGGAAGAAGGAAAGCTGACAATAGGAGTACCCTTTTGCCCAAATAAATACTGAGTTCCTATTTTGCTTAGTGTGCCCATGTATTAACACGTTTCTGAAGCTACTCCACCGTGTAAAGTTGTGCAGTATGCCTCATCATTGGGTATCACTCCAGAAAGTGACACACTTTTCTCAGCCAAACAACAAAAACAAAGAAAAGAAAAAGTGGCTGAGGTTATAAGCACTGTTAGCTTGATTAAATAATGTAAAGTGTGGGTTGAAATATTGAAAAATGCGGTATACAAAGGCACGCCGGCATCATACGAAAATCTGCTAGATATCTGAAATTATTTACATTGCGTTATAAAATATTTTTGTTGGCTTTCATGAAAACCACGAACAGAAAGATCAATAAACACAAATTGAAATGAACGTCTCAGTCAACCAGTGATACTGATGAACATTGCCTTCACCAACTAAATTGTCTTGAGGGTCAGTCTCGGTGTTATGATTTCTGTATATCATGACATGTACAAAAGTGTACACTTTCACCCACTCAAGCAGAGATTGAAAGTATCATCATGTAACACTCCGACAGTGTATGGGACATTTTGTTCAGGATGCCTACAAACAATATACAAAGAATATCTCTTTTAAATCTCCTCATAATTGTGTGCAAGAAATCCCCAGTATCTTTGCCTCTGTGGGATCCTCATCCTTCTGCTATTTCCCACTCCTCATTAAGGGCTTCATTCCTTCACAGACTGTTACCACACCTAAGTTGCATTTAGGTGGACAAAGAATGTGATCTGTAAGTGCAAATACCATGATCGAGATTCAAAGAATCGATAAAGCCTGAACTGATGTCAGTATGATGGAAAGTGTGTTAATAAGAAAGATTTTGTTCAGTGATAATTGTAAGAGTGGATGCCTCATAGGGGAACTCGCCATAAAAATGGCATTGAACACCGATGAACCAATTCGTTTTTGAGTATTCATAAACTTTGTGCATGTGAAGGGAACAACCCCAATCTTCACGGCAGTGCAAGTGAACGGATTGCACCCCATGGAATTGTTGCTTGGCATGTAAGTAGAGCATAGAGTGAGTAGAGCATAGAATGAGCAGGGCATAGAATTTATAGTGCAGGCTTCCCCCAACCAATAGCTCGTGATCTACTGGTAGCTCTCTAGCTACCTGTTAAGTAGCTCTCCTGTACGCAGCCCAACTTATTAAATAAGCTTTTGCTCAGTTAAATTAATATATGTAGACATAAATTGAGATTATATATTCGGGATGAAAATGTGTTTTTTTCAGAACTCTTAAACTGATATTTGGAGAAAAATAGCTGATTTTCCAAAATATATATAAAGCTGATATTTGAGTGATAAATCATGTGCATTGGGGAGACTTTTAACAAATGTATTACCTTGGTACCAGAATCAATGCAGCTATGGCTCCATATTGAAAAAACCTTTATTAGATTACTGCCAACAACCATGCCTGATGTGCTGAGGTGATCACTGGTAGTACCAGTGCATATGGTGGCCACTACACTATTCTTGTCTACCTGTGGACACTTTTACAAAGCTAATCATATTAGTAGGTCTCAATGAGGTTCATTGTACATAAGTAGCTCTCATTAGGGAAAAGGTGGGGGACCAAGTGTATTGTGACAGGAATGCTTTACACTATAAAGAAAAAAGAAACAAATCCTCAAATGAACATTGTCAGTAAGTAGATTCATTAGTTTCCATCATGTTGAGAATCTATGAGTATATGCATGGAAACCCAAGGCTTGAGGAGAATTCCAGGCACAAATCTACAAAACAATCTCATATCTATAGTCAATTGGGTCCAGGATTACCTTGGTTACAGAAGTGGTTATACTCTCCCTAGACTTGAGGAGTTCCATCAATGCAGCTCAGCCAACCAAGTTGAGCAGAAAATCTTAAGGGGTCCAAAACTATATGCCATGCCATGTTTTTGATGTATTCTTCATCCTACTTGTAATGCTGTAAACTAGCTTCCAGTATAAAAAGGCGAAAGTTTAAAACATATACCTACAATATCGTATCTGCAGCTACATCAGAAAAGTTACCAACCAACCAAAAGCTTATGTTGGCCTTCCACAGCCCCCTGGGTTATGTCTTAAAACACAGAAGATTGGAGGAGATTGTTCCATAAACAAGGATAAAACCTCTGGAATTTCCTTCAACGCAGCTTACCCCAAATCAAGATCGAATATCCGATTAAATATAAATATATATAAATATATATATATATATATATATATTCGCTGAAAAAACCATAGGTTTCACACCAGTTATAGTTAGCTGGAAATTTTACTCGCATAACCAATGAAATTCCCACGTTATAGTTAGTTGGACTCACTATAACTTGCGCGTGCAATGCACTGCTGATGATGTCACATATTACATCACTCATGACATGGTCAGTGACATCACTCATGACATCACTGATGACACCATCCTTGTGACAGAGTGACAGACCTCCTTTCACTGTAATGTAACCCTTGAAACACATATTCAAAAATAGAAACTAAAATTTTCAAAAAAATGGAGATACCCATACCAGTTACAACAACCAATTCAGTAATTCCACCATCTATATACACATCCACTCATTCACCAACAGTTCTATGTAGTCACTCATACATATACTCACTCATCATATGTAGTGATACACCTATACATCCTGTTACACACCGACAATCATCCAAAAGATACTCTCACACATACTCACACATGCAAAAAAACTATTGAACATCCATTTATTTGCATATACAGCTATACACACACTACAACCTTACTTCTAAGGAACCTTACACATACTTACTCTCTTAAACAATCACTTATAGAAACACATACTTATTTAAACAGGAACTCTTACAATCCCTTACTCTCACATATAGTCACTTATATACATCAAAATTCACATATACTAAATTAAAACATATGTAGTTACTGATAAAGACACTAGTGAGACAGTCATTCGCTCACTAACATACACATATACACACTCATCCACCCATACAGTCCTGCACATGTGCTGTATTCAAAACACATACAAACAGAGAGTCAGTCATTCATGCATCTATGTGCTAAGTAATACCCCCACCAAACCATACAAACACTTATACTGATACTAAGAAAAACATCTAATAACCCATATACCTACACATGTCACCAACCCATGCAGCCACTTATACACAAAGTGAAACATTAATACATATATTTAAATATTTAAACATTATTCACTAATATTTATTTTTCAGAAAGACACACATTCACTGGATGGTGTCATCAGTGATGTCATGAGTGATGTCACTGACCATGTCATGAGTGA
The DNA here is from genome assembly GCF_964261635.1 of Lissotriton helveticus. Lineage (NCBI taxonomy): Eukaryota > Metazoa > Chordata > Amphibia > Caudata > Salamandridae > Lissotriton > Lissotriton helveticus. The sequence continues at coordinate 708,585,354 of NC_136059.1, read as the reverse complement.
TGTAATATGTGACGTCATCAGCAGTGCATTGCACGCGCAAGTTATAGTGAGTCCAACTAACTATAACGTGGGAATTTCATTGGTTTTATGCGAGTAAAATTTCCAGCTAACTATAACTGGTGTGAAACCTATGGTTTTTTCAGCGAATATATATATATATATATATATAAAATTTCTATGGCAAAATGAAACCCCTCATTTTGTTCCTTTTCAAATTAAATGTATTAAGTGTTACCACTTTATTCCAATCAAGATGACTTCAGGTGTGCCATACTTTTGTCATAAGTAAGACTGTTAGCGTTCTAGTTGTTCTTTAGAACACTCTGGGATATTCTGTCATTGGGCTATAGTTGGGCTACATCTGGCTGACATTTGGGCTACATTTGGGCTCTTTTGTCTCTGGTGGCCATCTTGGGAGACTGCATATCAGAATTCTTTTAATGAAATATAAGAGGATTTGAGAAGTCACTCAAAATGTGCCCTAATTTTTCTTTCTTCAGCACTAATCCTAATTTCTATGGCAAAATGAACCCCCTCATTTTGTTCCTTTGCGAATTAAATGTTTTAAGTGTTAACACTTTATTCCAATCAAGATGACTTCAGGTGTGCTATACTTTTGTCATAAGTAAGACTGTTAGCGCTCTAGTTGTTCTTTAGAACACTCTGGGACATTCTGTCATTGGGCTATAGTTGGGCTACATCTGGCTGATATTTGGGCTACATTTGTTTTTTTTTGTCTCTGGTTGCCATCTTTGGGCTACATTGGGCTACATTGGCTACATTTGGGCTCTAACATATATATAGCCCAATGTAGCCCAATATATATTTTTTCAAAGTTAATTTTCGTAAAAACCACTGGAGCATATATCGTGAGACATAGCAAAGGCACATCGGGGTACCAGTCCCTACAATTTTGCCAAGTTTGGTGGAAATCCATTCTGCCGTTCGGGCTAAAAGTGAGTCAACCACCCTATGAAAATTAACATGGGGAAAACACGTTTTGGGACCCCCCTTTTATCTCGCCCCACGCTTGACGGATCCCCCCGAAACTTTCAGGGAAGGAGCGGAGCGCAGCGAGGCACAGTTAAGGAACAGGCAGATCCCTCATTCGGCGCCAAAGTTATTCCCAATAGAATGTTGCGGATTTCCTATGGAAAACGATCCTATCTATAACTGCATATATATATATATATATATATATATATATATATATATATATATATATATATATATATATATATATGGAGAGAGAGAGAGAGAGAGAGAGAGAGCTAGAGCGAGCTAGAGCTTCTGCATCTATGGCACAGTGAAAAATTCCAATTTTTGTGTTTGAAATGAATGTTGAGTTGTTGGCTAAAATAATGAGTCTGCTTACTATTTGGTTGCATTCCAAAATCATGGCAATGGAATGCTATTGTTCCACTCTATAAAACCAATCCCAGGAAATTTTCGAAAAACTGTTGGAATCCTGGGCACATAAGGCAAACATTATTCCACTGGAATAATTAGTTTTTTGAGACAACCAATCTGTGATGAAAGGGCAATTCTGCTGTATTACAGTACATGTTAGACACATGTTGGGAAAACCAAGCAAATGGTATATACTGCTTTTAAAAACTTTTCAACAACGTTCGATTGGGTGGCAGACCCACTTTATAGCTCAAATTGTTGTCACTAAGTACTTTAATCATCTCTTTGCACTCCTAAACTTGGTACAAAGTTTTGTTGGGGGGAACAACGGTCTCTCTCCAGCCATTCTAACACATATTCTGCAGTTAAAATCGAGCCACTTGCTGGATCCTCTACTGTTTTCCCTGTATTCGTTTGATTTCCCACAACAATGTTTACAGCTGAATATTATTCAACAAAAATTGGGGTCCCAACCAATGCATACTCCTATGTATGGAGATGATTTAATCCTATTGCGTTAATGACACTTGGGGGCAGATAAATCAAGGCAATTTTTAGTCGCCAACGCTGCAATTCGCAAAAAAGCAGCGTTTGGGACTAAAAATTCGCTAAATGGTATGTATTAGGGAAATCGCATCACAAAATTAAGGAATTGCAAAATTTGCAATTCCTTAATTTTGCGTAAGCATTTAAGGAATCGCGATTCCTTAAATGCTATGCAACAAGCATTTAATTTTTGCGAATTCTCCTTAAGAAATCGCAGATTACCACCAACTTCAAGTTGGTGGTAATTTGCGATTTCTTTCACAAATGCACTTTTTGGCATTTATGAAGGTGCCATATGGTGCACATACATGCCCTTGGGGCATGTATGTGCGCCATATGCGCAGACATGTTCATTTCAGGGGTGCATCAGGGTGTCCTTATGACACCCTAGCACCCTTGAAATTATTCTCAATTTGCGATTTTCAAATTGCGAATCGCAAATTGAGAATAACTTCCCATTCATTCCTATGGGCCTCCTGGCCCAGAGAAATGAATGGAAAATTATTCCTTAATTGTGATTCACAATTTGCTAATCGCAATGAAGGAATTTTAAGAAATCGTAAAAAAATCGCGATTTTCTACATACATCCCTATTTGCAAATCTCAAATAGCGATTTCTAAAAAATCGCTATTTTAGATTCGCAAATCAGGATGTTGATACATCTGCCCCCTAATCTCCAAAGGAATTTAAGGAGACTTTGTATTTATTCCAAACACCATGTCCTAAATATATGGTTCTTAACTTTACGGGCAAAAAAAGAGAGCAAGCGTAAAATCGGCATATGGGTCATGAAAAATTAGAGGTTGTGGATATTTAGGTCAAACCTTGACTGGTAGCTTAATTGATAAGGTGCATTTTTCCAATCTGACGAGCAAAGCCTTGACACATTCTGACTTGCTTCACAATTTTGATAAATCTTGGGGAGAAGACATTTTAATAATTTACTACAAGTCTAAAGAATAAAGTTACTTCTACTCTAAGCTATGCGCTTGAATACATTCTAATTCTCAATTGGTCGTTTTAAAATGTATATCAAAGGAAGATTTTACAACCCATTTTGTAGCTTAAGCTTTGCTACCCTGTCCAAATAATTTGTTCCAACACTTATTTTTGAGGCACTGGCAAATGTAATTTGTTGGGGATTTCAAGTCTTCCACACTCTAGTTTCATCTTTAAAGGGAGGAGATATGTTGATCAAATGATTTTCTCTGAAAATTTCAAATTTGCACTTGAGAACTTTATCTGTAATTTGGATTTCCTTAGGTTGTGGACTCCATGGCAGCTGTGCCTTTTTCTTAAAACTCAGAGAGCGAACTTAAGTTTTTCTCCGCATATAGAGTACTGTGATAATCTGGAAATGCACAAAAGTTTAACCCCTGATATTTTATTCGGTATGGTCCAATCCTACCTTTATTATCAAATTACCCAATTTTCAGACCTTTGAACATGCTTCTTTGTATGATCTTCCTCTCACTGCACCTGGATCTGTCATTTGTAATCTCTGAGATGTAAGACACCCAAATGTGCTCCATATGCTACATTATTGTCCAGTCATACAGGACTTTGAAATATACCATCTAAAACCTTGTATTATAAATTTCAATTTTAATACACATAATGAACTGATTCATTTAACCATACATTTATTAATTTAGTTATGTATCCGCCGCACAAGCAAGTCTGTATTAGGATTTGCATTTTTTTTAGGAGTACTCTCTCAACATATTAAGGATTGTACTGCTATTTTAGGGAGCACATGCCCATATAATAGAAAGTTGTTTATGATCTTATAATTTTCCTATCTATTCTCTCTCTCTCTGCACTATGTAGTTATGTATATATTTGTTGATCTCTGCTGTGGTCTATACCAATTTTTCGAATACACTAAACTAAACTCAGCTTCTGGTCTGAAGATGACTGGTATGATCCTGACATTGACTGGAAACCCTTGTTTTAATAACAGACCAAGGTGTCACCGCCTGAGATCAACAGTTAGCATTGGACTACCCCATTCTGAGCCTGTTGTTCCCTTTATTTTCCCTCTTCTGCCTAGAAGGACTTGGATGTGGCTGTGAAGTGGCAGAAGCACTCAACAAACCAAGAGTCCTTATCTCCAATACTAGAAAAGCCTGAGCTTTTAAATAAACCCATGTGGCTGGTGGCACGTGTTAGGATCTTCAGTGAAAAGAAAACCCTTTGTCTATTCATTTTATTTTTACAGCTATGCTGAAACTATGCTCTAATTAGCTATGATTCATTTATGTTGTGTTCTTCAAACACATCTCTTCTTAGCCCTGGTTTGTACGTCTCATTTTAACCCTTCTCTACTCTTCCTCCAAATGTTTATCAAGATCCCTAAACTTTACACACACCTATCTCCTCAGACTACCAGTGCCCTCATCCATGGGTCTTTAAGACCTCAATCACATCTATACTAAGCACACTCTGTGAATTAAGGAGACTCCGAGCATTTGCCAGCTTCAATCACATGAATGGCACAAAATGCAGAGCAATGTCTATTGTAGGTGTCAGGAAAGAGCCTTGGGTGGGTGACTCAGTATCTCACAGTGGAGCTGCCCAGCAACTACAGAAATTCAGTTGTATTACCATTAGGCAGTAGTGGTGCTATACTCTATTGAAAGCTGCCACCGCTGCACCCAATATCTGGCTGCAATTATTTTTTTATTCTTCCTTCTTGTACCTATACTGTAGGTTTTGTATGTTATTGAACTGCAAATACAGCTACGAGGAGAGCATTTGTAGGCACAGGCGGAATGTCTACAAGTGAGTTACTCAATTCTCACTAATTAGATGATCTGTGTATTTCACAGAACAAAAACTGTAACATAATGTAAGGCTGTCACATACATTCCAGACAGTAAATGACAACTTGAGTGAGCGGTCCTGTAGGTATTCCCTCTATCAACGCTTTGTCCAAGAGATAAAAATAACATGTAGGCCTCTTTTCCAGATTCATAGATGGCCATAACGTATAGTGAGCCATGTTTACATTTTTCCTAACTTCGACCTTCACAACCCTGAGATCAGGCATATCAAGGAGCATGCCTGTAGTACCAAAGGACAGGTCAGAGTCAACTGCTACCACATGTGATTTTCACAGAAGAATGTTTAGTGAAAAATAGTAATAACAACTAAGAAAGAGGCTGTAAATGGAGTGGCATGTCTAAAACTGGATATGTTGAGTGTCCTTCGAGGTTGCCAGAGGAAAAGAAAACTTTTTCCAGTAGCCGCAGTGCCACCCTGCACAGAATATTATATGTGGAAGGTGAACAATGTCACCTTTAGAGGGTCACCAATGGGGGTCAAATGATCCATATAGGAGGATGATCCAAAACTGCTCACAGGAAAAATAACAACAGAAATAACAAAGATACATTTGGCAATGGAAAAGGGAAAATTCACAAGGAATTATTCAAATCTGCAGAGAAAAAATGTATAGCTGGCATGGGGTTGAGTACAATGAAAAACAGGGGAACAAAAGGCATTGTGACACATCCACTCTTTCCAAGGGCTGCCTTTTATATGCAAAAAACTGGAACTAAACTCAAAAGATGAGTTTCTGCCACATCTTGGGCTCACAAGTTTTCATGGTTCAAATGGAGCAACCACCAACTTGGATTGGACCCATTATATGATCAAGCTTTGTCTTCCAACACAAACTCATGGCTTCTGCGATACCATGAAGAAGAAGCCCAATACTTGTGTTATGTTATAATGTTGAGGCCAATCTCAGTTGCCCACATTCTACACCATCTGCAGCTAGCAGGTTCTCCTCCAGGTGTCCACAGACACAGTGGCGCCAAAGCAAAGTCAACAAACAGACTGCCCATGTCTGAACATCGCACTCTGAACAGGAATGTTCTTGACGACTTCTCCTCTGAAAGCTGAACTAACATGTTAGTTGTTTAATTTTGGAACCAAATGTGGCGCCATGTCTTTTCAAGCATCCGGTAAACTATATATAACAAGCTGGTCTGAAAGTCATCCAGGTTATTAAGTGCCTTAATATGGGAGGGAGCCTGTGTTAAAGTACTCAAGGCCAGACAGCATCTACATCCTTTATTAACTAACGTACATTGCCCTAAATAAGATGCTTATGGGGTTTGACCTTTGGTTCTATTAGTCATTAAGGGAACTCTGTAAATAACACTTAAATATCTATTGACTGATTTGATTTTAATTTTATAAAGCGCAATATTTACCATAGGGATCAAGGTGCTGTAGTCACGACTATCTGATATTGAACAGTGTCAGTCAAACCAAATTATTTCTAAGAAAAAGCTGCCTCAATGGTATAGAGCCAGGTCTTGAGGACCTTTCTAAAAAGGCCATTTCTCATCATCATCTTTAGAGACTGAGGAAGCAAGTTCTAAAGTCTGGCTGCAGTGACTGAGAAGGGTCGTCCCCTTTCTCTTCCTCCGGACCCTGGGTACACTGACCAAAATGTGGTTGACAATGCAAAGGTTTCTACCTGGGATGTTCTGATAAAACATATCTTTAATCCTGGAAGGGATCAAAAGGTGGAGGTCTTTTTGAACAATACAGATGGATCTGAACATAATGCGCTTCCTGATTGGGAGCCAATGAAACTCACCCAAGTGTGCAGCTGCTGAATGACGATAAGGCATGCCTAGAATAGTTTAGCCTGGGTGCTGATGTTCGAATCAAGGTGGAGGGAATTACAATAATCTAGTCTGAACATGACCAAGGCTAGTGCAACCTGCTTTCACGCAGACAGGGGGATAAAAGGGAAGATATTTTTTATACTTTCTAATAAGCCAGAAACAGATTGTGACTGTGCGATTGGCCTGGCCATTTTGAGAAAGCTCAGTGTCTTGGATTACCCCAAAATCTTTTGCCTTCTCAACGGGAATTGGGAGGGTGACTAAGGGGTAGGGCCATCAGTTACCATTCCAGATCGGTGTTTGCATCCAAAAAAGTAACACCTTTATTTTCTCCCCATTAATTTTTAGGAAATTCCTTTCCATTCAAGCTGCGACCACTGACATACATTGAAAGAAATGATATGCGGTAGAAGCAAAGCTCCTAGGAATTGACACAATGATCTGGGTGTCATCTGCGTACGATGTTGTGTACATATAATGTTGTCCACCATACTATCCCATTTGTGAATGTATGGTTTCCTCCAGTAATTGGGGGATTTTAAATTCCCATCAAACCCATAACAAGGTTCTTAGTGTTGACCATAAAATCTGGGAAACGTGTATCGAAAAATGTAGGCATTTATCTCTGAGGCACTTGTAATTAAACCCACGATGTTGAAAAACACATTACTTACACACAACCCACACAACGTTTGGTGACCGTGTATGAACCTACACGTAGCCTTCGATCCTCCTGCACAGGGCTCTTAACGATACCAAGAGTAAGGAAAGCCCGCATGGGGGGTAGATCTTTTAGACATCTGGCGGCCAAACACTGGAATGCTCTTCCTTTAAGCCTGCGCTTGGAGCCATCAGAATTGATTTTTAGGAAAAAACTCAAGACCATTCTGTTCAGCAGGTAGACGGCGGGGATGGTGGGTGGAACCTCAGTTTCTCACTTATCACAGCGCGGGGACACGCCGGTGGGCGTACTTCCAAGCGCTCTATAAATGTCCAAAATGAAATGAAATGAAATGAAATCAAGGGAAGGTCCTTTTTTTTAGTGTCACCATATATATCCCTCCACACTCTTCCACGGAGCTCCATTTAATAAACCAACATATGAAAGACAGCCAGTTGAGATTCTGAAGTGCCAAAAAGATAGGTAGCAGCATAATGCCAAGCTTTTGCAGGGGCACATAACAAAGCGTAAATCCTATAAAGAATGGTCAGTCATGAAAGTGTAAGTCATTACTCTTCACATTAGTATTACATGAGATTGAGAAAACCTTCTTAAATAGCTGCTGTAAACAGCAAAAAGACAATACTGAAGAAGAGGAAACAGATTGACTGGTTACCTAGTGAAGTAGATTGTTAATACATTAGGATCTAGAGATATGACACACATTTATGGAGCATGCAACAAAATGCCCCAATGTTTACCCGAATATTTACAAAACCTTTTATATTGGTTACATTTAGCCTAAGAAAATTGCTATTCAGACACCCACTGATCACTAACTGATGAAGCTAGGTGAAATAATAAGCAGAATTAGACAAGCAAAAGGGAAGCAATTTAGACCTCTATTTTTAGTTAGTCATGGAAATTACCAATAATCCTATTCACAGTCATAATTGGTGTGAGAAATTGGGTTATTGGTTGAGAGGTGTGGAAGCCCCAATCAAGCAACTACTGAAATTCTTGTAAGGGTACACACTGACTCCAGCCATGGGTCCAGGAATTGAAGGACAGCACTTGGCGGGCCAGGGCTCCCTCCCACAGAGGCCAGCAGACAGGACCAGTCCAGGTCTAGTTCGGTCTGGTTAGCTAGGAAGCAGACGAGGCCTCCGGAATCTAGTTGTGCCCCTGTAGCTCTCAAAGGAGGTCAATCAACTGAACCTTAGAGTAACTCTGGGTAGCCTGGTATCAAGGTAAGCAGGTCCCGCCTAACTTTTTCAGACAATAAGGCAGCCCGTTAAGCAGCAGGTTGGTCCTCCTGGCAGCAGGGCAGTCCTACTTCCCACTCTTCCACAGGTCCAGGAGTGTTCTGCTGAATTTCTCTGGAGGTTAAATATTTATACCTGGAGCTAGCCTTTGTGAGGGGTGTTCCCTAACCTACCCCCAACACTGGTTCTGGAAAGTTCCTTCCCTTCCACAGGTCAAGGTTCTAAACTGTGCAGGATGACAAAAGGCAGGGCAGGATAGGTATCAGGTTCCTTTGAGTGTGAAGTAGGCAAGTCCTTTGAAGTGTAAGTGAGTCTGGGTACAGTTCCTCCCAAGCCATCCTGTTCACACCTTTGTTTCTAATAAAAATTGATATTGCATTTCTTAAGTCATGGTCACACGTAGGGTGAAAATTGACAGTGGACCAATAGTTACAAAGTAAAGGATGATAGACAACTGTCCGAGCATTTCACTGATATTACAGGATACATCGTGACAGTGCAAATTGAAGAACAAGATATGCTGAACCCTCCGGCCCTCAAACCCGATGGCCATGCCAACCCAGTCCAGTAAATCCAGGTATGCATTGACACAAAAAGGTGATACAGAAGTTAGATTTACATGTGAGAGATTGCTATGGGTAATATTGCATAAGATCATTGAAGGGGAGTAGTGAGTCACCCACGTCAGCACCCACACACGTTGATCAACTCTGGGATTGTCAATAGGCTATATTATCAAAACATACCGTTAGAGAAGAGGGTCCAAGGGATGTTTAAAGAGGTCCCTTCTGCAGTGGGAGCCTTGTTTAAGAGCAAATAGCATTACATGTAAATACTAGTTGAGAGTATTCTGGGAAGGTTTTGAGCCCCTAGCGATTTGTGGTTACCTACATGGTACAGAGACTAGGAATAAGGATTACATTAATGTTATTTTTATGAGTGTATAGGGGAGTGTAAAGAGTTTTTTCACCCGTTTACACTAAGCATTGTATCCTTATCTCCCTAGAGCGTGGCCTCATTATTCCTGAGTTTGTGTCCAGGTGAGGTGAGGTCTATTCCCTGGTTATGCTGGGTGAGTGTTAATTTTATATTTATTATTTTTTCCTACCGAGAGGGAAGGGAGTAGTATATTCTTTATCTTAACACTAGTTGTGTTTCTTGTTGTTTTAGATCTAATAAAGGATCCACTGGCACGGAGGATATGTAACTGATCTATTGTATCCTTTGGATTTTTTCACTTATTCTCTATTCTATTGGTTTGGTCTTGATTTGACCATTTATTTTTCACTCTGCAGTAGCAACGTCACGAACAGAGGCCCTGAAGAAAGCCTTGGGTCTTCCCCATCTAGGCTGAAACATGTTGGCCCTTACGCAGTTATTTGTTAAACACTGCTTTCTTGCACTGTTCTTGTTTTTAGTCAGGAAGAGGTCATATTCTTAATGAAATTGCCCCTCTTTTTTGTCCTCTATCCTATCTTAATCCACCACATTTATGATTTTTTGCACTGCACATTTACCCATCAGCTCATTATTACTTGGTCATTAAGTGCTTGTGGGCAGTGACCCCGCTCTGTTACAGGGTAAGAATATGGTCTCAATGATCAAGAGACTTATTACCTTTGTTTGGATGACCAGATGATAAAATTGATCATACAATACTTTGATGGGTATCCTATGAACACCTTGCGGGCTCTATTCACAACCACAACAGACCTTTTGTTTTAAGCACTGTTTATCCTACTCCACTAACCAAATGTTGATCATCGCTGTACTAGTCTAGACATTGTCGATGACATATTGAGGTTCCCTTTTGATATCCTCTTGTTAGACCCCTAGGTTTCTTTGTTGTTTATATATTGTCAATAGGCTTACAAGGTGGAATGGGGTAGGAATACGGTGCAGCATGTGTGTTAGGTGTGTTACAAATAAGCGCTCAAACTGATTCATCCGGTGCTATGTCCTGTGCTTTAAACACCTCTAGAAGAGGGAGATGGGCTTTTTACGGAAGCCACGATACTCCTCTTGACGAAGAGCACCACTTTCCTCAAGTCCCCATTGGGCCACCTCATCCTGCCATCTATCTAAACTCGGGGCTATGAGGAATTTACATTTTGGTGTGATAAATATTTTTGCCAGCAATAAGGCAAGATTCCCAAATTGCAGTGTTACCTTGGAACCGCACGGTTGGGAATGGAGGCACAGAAGGTACTGCACTTGAGTACCCCACTGATCCAGTCCTATGACATATGATAAGGCCAATACTACCCCTGCCCAATATTGTGATAGACTGGGCAAAGCCATAACGAATACAAAGCTTCTTGAGCCTTAGAACGAGGGCAGCCTCAGATACCAGCAGGGAATATCTTAGTGAGTTTATATGATGTTAAATATGCCCTGTGTAAAATAGAAAACTGGATCACTTGTTTAGGGGTATTCTAGTATACATGCCCAGTCTTTGTCTGGGATTTCCCGAACTTGGTTTGGGGGTCCAAACCACCCGCAGTCATGGGGGGTTGCAATTTAGTAATGCCTAGCCTGTGGCACCCGGTACGCCAACTCCCCCAACAACGTATTCAACCGTCTAAATACCCACGCAGGCATTACAACAAAAAGGATTAAAATATAATACAGGAGGCGCAGCAATTTAACCGTCTTTGCCAGGGCCAGTCGGCACACAACCAACAGGGGCAGTGTGACCCAAAAGGCGATCTGTGATTTAAATGAATTGATCATCCTCTCGAGATTCCCCTCCAAAAGGTCCTTCATAGCCCGGTAAATATGGATGCCCAGGTGGCGATAGGTGTGAGTAGCAAAAGGTAGGGTCTTGTCCTTTGATCGCAATGCCAGGACTATGGGATGGACCACAAAGTGATAGACACAAGACTTATCGATGTTGATTCGAAGGCCAGAAAGTGCCCCGAAGGATGTAAACAAATGAGGTATGTTCTGCAATCCAGTACAGAGGTCCCGGAAGTATAGGATCATATCATCTGTGTGTAATGGTAAGAGTGCAAGTGCTGACCCAGTGGTATACCCCACCCATCAGAGTTTTGCTGGATATGCTGTGCTAGTGGTTCCTGTGCCAGGACAAATAAAAGCAGTGATAAGTAGAAGTACTGTCAAGTCCCACATGCAATCCAGTATGCGTGCGAAATATGTAGACCCATCCTCGCCCTGGCTATTGCACCCATATCTAAAAGTGTCACTCACTAGGCCCAATGCACAGATCTAACTTAAGACAAAATCCTAAACTTACTACCATTTTGGTATTCACAGAAGGCACTTACTCATTCATGAGTAAGTGCCTTCTGTGAATACTAAAATGAGTAAGTGCCTTCTGTGAATACCAAAATGAGTAAGAGCCTTCTGTGAATACCAAAATGGTGGTAAGTTTAGGATTTTTGTCTTAAGTTAGTTCTGTGAATCGGGCCCTCCATATATATGAGTGTGGGATACCATAATAGGCTTGCAACGCAGTCATAAAATCCCAGCCCAGGGTGTTGAAAGCTTGGCGTACGTCCAGGGAGAAGCAACCTTCAAACAGGAAACAATTGTGGAATGCTGCTATGACTTTCAACAGCCGGTAAATATTCTGAGAAGTATTGCAACAGGGTACAAAGACACATTGATCATTATGAATTAACTATGGGAGCAATAGGAGCCATCTGCGGGCAAAGAGTTTACTCAAAATCTTATACTCAGTGTTCAGGAGGGAGAGAGGTCGGAATGAAGTGAGTTCCACAGGGAGTTTGCCATGTTTCAGCAGTGATGTTACCACCGCCTCGCAAGTAGAAGAAGGAAGCATACCTTCCTCCAAGGAAGAGTTATATAGAGTTATATAGTTTTTCCAAACGAGGCACTCATTTCGATGCGTATGTGGAGTAAAATATGATCCGGAGCCCATCCGAACCTGGTGTTTTGCTTCTGGACAGTTCTTTAATAGCCACAAGTATCTCTCCCGACATTATGGGTATAATTAAGGATTCTCTCTCATCCTGCTGCACTCTAGGTAGTGTCACCGCTGTAATAATTTTCCTTCCATCGGAGGTTCTAAGGTGGATAGGGCCGTATGGGTCAATCAGCCTGGGGAAAGCAAGAGACAGGGATCCACATTTATCACCACCACTAGGATCAATACTCAAATTATGCATAGGCACGCCACCTACCAGGACGATCAATATGCGGGCAACCCACCAGGGGCGCTGTGTGTTACCGGTCCATGCACTCCGGGCTCAGCTGCCAGATACAGTACCCCACCACAGGCCAGGGGAGGAAAGACACAGGTCCCTAGCCCCAGCAGAACAAACCAGCGCCACCAGAGTCAAGGCAGGGAGCGCAATGGTAATAGTGGGGACACATCAAACACAGGAACACAGGACTCAGCAGCCATGGGGATCCCAGAGGCGGCCTCGGGTCAGTCCAATGGCCGGGCCCACACACTGGTACACAAAGGTACTCCTAGGAGCCAGAGATAGGAACATGCTGCACCCTCTAGCAGCGTCAACAGCAGCACATGCACTGGGGCTCAGGTCTCAGATGCGGCCCTTGGTCAATCTAGTTGCCTGGCCCAAATACTGTCCCACAGAGGTCCTCCTTACGTCCCAGCAGAACAAGGGGCTGGAGATAGTAACCATAGATGACCCCCGGCAGTGCCAACAGCAGTGCATGCACCGGGGTCCCCAGCCACTGACCACTTGTTCCTCCGGTGCTATGTGGACCAGGGATCTAGGTCAGGCTACCCCTTGTTGCTCAGGTGCATCTACTGTCATTGATGAATGGGAGCCCACCGCTCCACAATTAAGAAAAAGGCCAAGATCAGGAAATGCAACCACGGAGCCCCAAAAACGTCTCCCCCTGGTACTGCACTACACCAGGGACAGGAAAGTGGTGAATGTGCTCGCTGATATCGTGTGCAGCCGGTGCCACCAATAGGATTCCAGTGCCAGGTTCGGGAGCCTCTTGATTATCGCTGCCATCTTAGGCGGTTAGCTATGCCCCTTTCCTGTTCACACCTTAACCTCCTTTGTGTCACTGTCTAGAAGCAATACACAAACCTCAGCAGCAAACTTAAAATTCGACTTGACCTAGGATTTTAAATTACAATTCATTTGAGTATAAAAAGCATATCTCCTTTTGCTACAAATCTAAAGTTAGAATGTATTTAATGTAATAAAGTAACCTAGTGTTAGTCAATGAGAGAGATACCCCTCACAACAGTGAAAAACATTTGTAGGAGTTTTTTACTGCCAGGACATGTAAAACATAAACACACATGTCCTACTTTTAAATGCAATGCACCCTGTACTCTAAGCCACTGGGGGCAACTTTAGGAGTGACCTATAAGTATTACAAATGAAGGTTTGTGCCTGGCAAACAGTTTATTTTACCAGGTCGAAATGGCAGTTTAAAACTGTACCACAGGCGGCAGTGGTGGGCCTGCAACACATTGTACAGTGCTACGTAGTGGGTAGCCTAATGAGTGCTGCTGTCCACTGGGAGCATTTAATTTACAGACCCTGAATACATGTAGCAGCATTTACTAGAGATCAATCTGCAAATTGAATGTACCAATCAGGTAGATGCTAATTGTACCATGTTTAAGGGAAAGAGAATAAGCACTGGCTTGCAGTGGTAGAGTGCAGAGTCATAATGCCAACAAAAATGGGTTCAGCGACAAAAGGCAGTCATCTGGGGGGTGACCCTGCAAAAAGGGCCAGGTTCAACAAATGGATATCATTGACCAGCATATTTTAGGTTTACCAGCACCAAAAAATCCACTAACCAATATTCATGGGATGAACTATCACCTCTATTTTGAGTGCCTATAGAGAAAGTTTTGCTTTATATGTCTCAGCTTAAAATGGTAAAATGGGCATAAATATTTGCATTTCCTTCCACCAGAAAAAGATTGAGATTCTCATAACACTATTGATTTTCTTAGAAGGTCTAATATTGTATAAACTTTTTGAATGGCTGCCCATGTAACTAATGGTTTGGCTAATGTATATGAACAGGAGTCTGGAATTTCCTGACCATTTATAGAAATGATGGATGTGTTGTTAGTCAGATTAAAAAGAACTGGATGCAATTATATGTGAAAGAACAATGGAAGGAATTAAGATGACATACTGGAATATGATTCGGAAGAAGAGAACTATAAGGATGATACTCTTGCTACAGATACTGTTAAATTGTTTAATGAGATGGAAGTTGCACAGAACTATTTGGGAGAAATTATGCAGAAGGGTGCAGGATGAGGTTACATACTCATCCGAACATAATAGGGCTATTGCCAAGTCCCCCTTCTGCCTGGCTTTCTTAAGACATGTTGGTAGTTTAATGATCTGTAATGCTCTGTGCTACATGTTCTCCATTACTTTGTCGAATATGAAGGCCTATTCAAGATGTTGGAGAGTTTTGATGGGGGCCTTTAGGAGGATAATTTGTTTAACTTTTGATGTGCTTTAAATATGTGTTCTTATCTTTGGGAGATGGGTTAAATGGTTTAGGCATGCATTGAAAGGTGCAGACTGTTACTGTCTCAGGTAATGCACCAGTATTACATTTGAAGTGATTTAAGAAGGTCTTAAACATTTAATGACACATAGAATTTTACCCAATGGAAAACAATGTTTATTGGTGATCCTGTGGTGGACTGAATATTTATTTACCATCTATATTAATGGTTTAGAAGTCGCCCTGTCCTCATTAGTCTGATTGCTCTAAAGTTGGCAGGAAAACATTGTCAGTTCTTTTATAAGCTGATGATGCAGTGCTGATGGCCCGAACACCTATGGGCCTCCAAGTTCTGATCAATGTTTTTTTTTTATTTTATGGATGGGCTGGACCTGTTGGCCAACTTCACAAGATCGTACGTTTGGGTAGTTGTCCCTCGGGCAACTCGGTCCAAAACTTTTAAGGCAGTTGTTTACACCTTAGTGAAGGTCCCGGCTTTCCCATACCTGGGAATTTTATTTGACACAAAACTCTACTGGAAACAACTGATGGAGGGAAAGTTGTGCGAAATGCACAAAGCTATGGGAGCTTTTACCAACCATGCCCACAGATTGGGTTCTTGGTCCCCTGATATGATTTTAAAGTTCTCTATGTATCTCCAAGGTTATGTACGGTAGCAAGGTTTGGGGGTATACAGCAGTCAGTAAGTTACAGGTTTCTCAAAATACGTTTTTTAGATTAATTTTGAAGGTCCCACAGGGCAGCCCCTCATTTACCGTATATGAAGAACTAGGAGTTAATTAAATAGCGGATTTGGTAGCAGTGAAGCCCTTGTTGTGTTGGGTGAAGATTGGGTCTAGGGTTAAGTCGAGTTTAACTGCTCGATTATTCTAGACTGTCTGTCACTAGATCATGCACTTAAAATCTCCTGGCTACAGTATGTAAAGGAGTCGTATATGGCTATAGGAAGGGTAGATATTTTTTCTGAAATGTGACACAGTCAGGGCTCGGGACCTGGGTATTGCCAAGGAACTTTTTATTTTAAATACGCTGCTGCTCACCGTGAAAATACTGAGCTTATGAAACCAGCCGTGAGAGGGCAAGTTTTTCTAAAATCAGTGCAGGGAATGGAAAACTATCTTTTTACCCTTAAAACCCATCTGATAGATTTTGAGCAACCGGTTTTAATTTCAATCCGCTCCATCATTGCCTAGCATCCCCGTCTGGTGTTTTACCTGCATACGTGAGAGGGCCCTGTGGCTGTGACGACAGGTCTCCGCAGGGCATCTTACACTTTGTCCTCTTATGTATATATTTTAGCCATTCCAGGAGATAGTTTCTTAGGCCCCTTTTAAAAGCTATGAAATATAGAACAACCCGGGCTGCACTTATGTATTTGCAGCTTTTGTCCAACGACTATACCCTTTTTTGTTGTCACATATTTCCTGAGGGCTGCTTTTGTCAAGAAGCTCAAGATGCGACTGATGTCCGATTGGACCTTGCGACTTTGCACAATATGCCTTTTACTGATTTATAACTGTAATGATGTTCTTGTTATAGTATGTTTTTATCTCCTATGGATGAGACTAATTTTGAATAAAGATTTATTATTATTAATATTAATACTCTATCTCTCTCCTCTTATTTGTAAGATCAAAAACACACTAGAAAGGGGGGTTAAGTTACCAATTTCCATTACTGGTGGAGTGATGATAAAAGTGCAGATTTTGCATCTCAGTTTTCTTTTTGCAACACTTCCATGTTCTTTGACCAATTATGTTTTTCAGAAATTAAACTCTTACATTAACACATTTATTTTGAATAAACCTCGATACCAGACTCCACAAAAAAATCTAAGTTTGACATGTGAAGGAGAATTGTCTCTTCCTGATTGGAATTCCTTTTTTGCAGCAACAATTCGAACTAATTTAGGAGGTTCTATATTTCTTTCCTAGAAAGAATGAAAACTGTGAATTTCCCTTACCCAGATCCTCCAATCTCCTCTGTATGGATTCCAAAATTGATCAGTTATCGAACCATAGCTGTCTTCAGGCAAAAACAGAAACAGTAATGGCAATGGTTAAAGATCCCTGATGTCCATGCAGCAACCCATACTTTAACCTCAATTCTCAGCATATCTACAAAAGGTAACAAAGAGACGGGAAAACTTAAAAAAAAATGTTTTTATTGGCATTTGCCAAGTAAACAATACAACACAGCAGGTGGATGAAAAAAGGGGAAAGAGGGTGGGGGAGGGAAACGAAGGAGTAGGGGAAACAGCGAGGGAGGACGAATAGGAGCATAGCCACAGGGTATATAATGCTTAACAATGTACAGTACACATAATGCCGATCAATATATCCTAGAAAGGCACTAGCACAGACCCCCAGGATGTCATTACACTAGTGATAAAATCCCATTAGAGGAACTCACATACACAATGTAGGTGAAGTATCTAGTCTGCTAGAGTCTAATATAAAAGACCATGGACAACTGAGTTATGCTTTGTTTCGATTTGTAATTCAGGGCGTTAAAGCGAGTGGCAGCTATCCTTTCCAATCCGAGTGTCCAACACCCTTTTGCAAAGAAAGGAAGCAAATGGTTCCCATATATCCTTGAGACAGGGGTGTATCAGCAGTAATTCCCAAAAGTTAGTTAATTGCTCCTGGCAGTATGCCACATTGCAGAACCAAGCTTTAGTGGTGGGAGCATGTTTCCTACCCCAGTGTGTGGCCACCCTATGTTTTGCCAGCAGAAGTAACATATCAGTGAGATGTTGGTGTGTGCTGGATGTGTCTTTTACTTATCCCAGCAGATTCACCAGGAGTGTGAAAGGGGCTGAGCGTCCAGTGATCATATGAATGATCACATAAACCTCCTTCCAGATGGATGCCACCCTCAGGCAATGCTGGGCGAGGTGGATAAAGGAAACCAGGGTAGAATTGCAGTGGAGACAGTGGGGTTCCGGGACCAACCTCATTTTGAAGAGCTGTATTGGGGTGCAATAAAGGCAGTGTAAGAACTTAAAGTGGATGAGACGAAGTCTATACTTAGAGGAGAGTAGCTCCAATTGATCACAGCAGAAAATCATGGCGCGACAGATAGGGCCGGAGTGACATCCTCCTCCAATGTGACCTGCGCCCTCTGCGAGGCAAACGTTGAGGAACTTTGCATAATGTTGTATAGGCGGGCTATCAGTTTGAGCGGGGATGGGGATATGAGGAGACGCTCCAACATTGGGAGGGGCAGGAATGTAAAGGTGTCATGTAGTGCATGGCAGGTGGCTCGTAATTGGTAGTATAGGAGTGTGTACAAGATAGTGGGGGCCGAAGACATTGCGGCCTCGAACGGAGGAAGAAACTGGTCATCAGGGTAAAGAATTGAGAACTATCTGATGTTGCGATTGTGTGCATGTGCGTTAGCACCCTTGTCTGAAAGTAGTGGTATCATGGTGAGCGTAATGGAGAGGGATCCCCTCACCAACAATCCCATGATACAACTGCTTTAAGACAAGGGTGCCATCGCATGCGCACGCGCACACGAGCACAATATCAGACTGTTCTCAGATCTTTACCCTGATGACCAGTTCCTTCCTCTGTTCAATGCGAAGGAGTAACAATCCTGCTCTTTTCCTCAAACCCTTCCATGCTCAACACACACGCTCGACAGTGTTGATCACCACCCTCTGAGCTTTATAAGGAAGGCATGAAGCTGTTGATAGAGGATACGGTCTGTCTAAATAACAGTGTGTGGTTCAAACAGAGTTTGGAAAAGCCAATAATGAAGAAATTGAGCCTGGGCATAAAGGGCATATAGTGTCATGTCTGGTGTACGTAGTTCGCCTTGTGCAAGTGGTAAGTAGATGAGTTCTCGGCAGACCCACAGTTGTTTACCCGCCCATATTAAAGTTATCATGTTATATTTCATGAGAATTTGAGCAGTGAGCGGGAGGGGGATATTGAAGAAGAAATAGAGAAACGTAGGGAGGGCAATCATCTTCGTTATCACAATACGGCCAGTGATGGAAAGGGGCAGTTTGGTCCACGTAGGTAGTCTGTCCTCCAACCAAGCAATGGCATGGCCATAATTTGCTCGCCATAGTTCCTTTGGGCCACGGTTGAGCCATATGCCCAGCTATCTAAGCAAGTCAGCTGCACATTTCAAAGGGTACTCAGTTGGGAATGGTTGCGTACTATCTGTGAGAGGAAATAGTATAGAATTTGCCCAGTCAACTTGTATACCTGAGTAGCCACCAGATCTCAGCACCTTGCGTGTCAGTGGGGCTAGGCTTTCCTGAAGGTTGCATGATTATAGGGTGATGTCATTCGCGTACATCAAGACTACCAGGCCGCTGATGGTGAAACAATGCCCCTGTTTACATGACATTGCTGGAGCCTCACTGCCAATGACTGCATCGAAATGGTGAAAAGTAGTGACATTAGCGGGCACCCCTTCCGTGTGCCTCGGGCTACCGGGAAGGGATTGGAGGTTAGCCCTTTTAGACACACCGTGCACTGTGAAGTGTGTAAAGGAATTGCACTTGTTTATAAAGTAGGAGCTAAGGCCAAGTTGCACCTAGAGAGGGAAGAGGTATGCCCATTCTAGGAAGTCAAATGCCTTACTGGCATCTACTAGGTCAGCTATAGTGGAGACCTGGGGATCAAGGGGATGCATTACTGCGAAAATGGTGTGGAGATTGTACAATGTGGCCGGGAATGAAACCAGATTGATCAGGCCTCACAATCACGGGCAGGATAGGCAGCAAGTGGTTGGCAAGCACCTTGGCGTGAATTTTAGTGAGAGGGGTCTGTATGAATCAGAAGGCTTATACGGTTTGAGGAGTGTGATAACGGTTACCTCTCCTAGCAAAGGTGGCAGGGAGCCTAAATCTCGGGATTCTTTGGCACATTGCAGGAAGGTGTGGGGCCAGTGGAGGGCAAACTCCTTATAAAAGGCTGTGGTGAACCAGTCGAGCCCAGGCGCCTTGTCCCCAGGCAGGTTCCTGATGACCTGCTCAATTTCTTCTGTGGTGATGGGGGCAATCTAAATAGGAGTGGTGTACTCGTTCTACCAGAGCAATTGTATAGTGTTGAAGTACTCAGTTAGCTCAAATGAGCCGAGGATCAGGGTGGCTGTATAAAGCTGGATGTAAAAGGAGGACATTACATTCAATTGCTCTGGCATGGAGGACACAGGATTGGAGTCGGAGTCCTGGAGTTCGGCGACATAACTGGATGCATGTGGGTTGCGTAGTAGACCCTCAAGAGACCAGTCGGTCATCTCGTAACATCTAGCTTGTGTATTGCAACATAGGTAACAAGTCTCACAGAGGGCCTCCTCCTGGAACTTCAATGTTTTATCCCAAATACGGTAAGGTAGCAGCATCAATGGAAGGGAAGAACTGCAACAACTGAGTCCTGATATCTTGCTCAAGCCTGGTCAAGGTTCCCTGAATGGCTTTTTGGGCCCCTGATTGTTTCGCAATACAGGCACCCCGTATTACAGCTTTCCAAAGATTTCCAAAATATAGATGGTGAGAGTACGTAGCCCACATTCTGCGCAAGTAGCCTATTATTTCTCTGCGGCTCTCCTCCCAAAATACCGCACAATGCAATGCTCCCCCTGGCAGGCGCCAGGTGAAGGCTTGTGGAATCGCCTGTTGAATGTGAAGCGCTATAAAGACTGGAGCATGGTCTGGGAGGGCGAGCGGCAGTTGGGACACCGTGGAAGTTCAGGTCCGGGCATCCCTAGATACCAACCAAAAGTGTATCCTAGAACCATGAATTGTGAAATGTCAAAAGGCAAGTGCCTTCACGTGTGTGGGGTCTGAGAGGCACCATACATCCTGTAAACAACTATTGTGAGCAATTGTCTTTAGCGTCATCGTTCCATGTAGATGCAGGCTTTTAGAGATGGCAAAATGGTCTAACCTGTCATCCATTACAGCATTGAAATCCATTACAGCATTGAAATCCCCACCCCATAGGCTAGCATGGGGACGGAGGCAGGATATTTTTGTCCAGATCCCAGAGAAAAACTCAGGGTCATCTATAAAGGGCCCATACAAAGTAGCCAGTGTCACTGGCTACCTGTACAGGGTGTCGTCAAGCATTATATACCAACCCTCCAGGTCAATAAGAGAGTGGGACACCTGCCAGGGAAGCCCCATACACAGCAGAATCGCTATACCTCTGGAATTGTTTGAGTAAGCGGAGGAGTAGGTTTCCCCACACCACAGGGCATGCATTCCTGGGGCCGATGAGCTTTGCATGTGAGTCTCCTGTAAGAAACAAATGTTAATGTTGTGTCTGTTGAGGCAGGCGTAGACTAGGCATGCTTTTCTGTGGTTGTTGAGGCTGAGAATATTCCAAGCAATGCAGTTTATGGTAGCCATGTTAACTCAAAGGGAGGGGTAGTGCACTTGAAGGGCCTGATGTGTAATAAGCAGGCACCATCAAAGAGATGAGGTCCTGTGGCAGGAACCTAGAAAGATGAAACAGCCAGAACACCGAACTACAGCCCAAAGGAGCCCACCAACTTGGCTGAGATGAGCTTCCCCACCCCAACAAACCCCTTTCACCATGATGGCAAAAATGGAAATCATCCCTGGAGATGGGGAAACACCAGGCATACAACCATGCCAGGAATGGTGGGGTGGCTAAACAAAAGGTCACAAAGGCAACTTGTATAAATGAATCATCATGATTGCTGACACAGATTTTGAAAAGCAAGAATCGGGTTGAACTTGCAAAGTTCACCCTGCACAGTAAAGACAATTGAAGGAGACATTTATACCACTCAGTACTTGCGTGTATGGTTAGAGTTCGAGGTCAGCCAGCTGCAGCAGCAGTTCAGTCATTGCCACTATAGGGCTGATTACAATGGCGGCAGATAGCCACTACTGGCCTGGCGGTACCGATCCGCCCGCCATTGTAACCTGATTTATCCCCTCCATATTATAATGGTGGGGGTATCACGGCGGACGCAAAGTGCGTCCACCACTTTTCCGCCAGTCGGCAATCAGAATGATTGCCGGCCAGGCGGACTGGGGCCACAATATGGTGCAGTGCCTAGCAGGCACCACCATCCATATTAGAATGCTGGCTTTTAAAGGCCTTTCCATGGAAATGCTAGCGGGGATGTGCTTTAGGGGGCTGGTGGTGCACTTGGGGGTACCCATGGTACCCCCTCCATCTCCATGCACAAGGTGGCAGGCACCATGCGGTGCTTGCCACGTTATGCATGGATATACAAACCATGTCACTTTGACATTGCGGCGGGTGCTGCTTACAGCAACACCCGCCGCAATGTCAAACATGCGGAATGCGACGGCCAGGGTGGCGGCAGCATCATAATTAGCGGTGCGGGACCACCACACGTCTGGCGGCCGGTCCCAGCACGGCCATCCTAATACCCCCCTAAGTGTGGTTCCTCAGTGACATTTGACGAACCCCTAGGGGACCACTGTCCCTTGACGGCATATGTCGCAAACTTTAGGGCAAATTTTGCATCTGTGAAAAAGTGTGGTTTGCACTCGAAAGAGACTCGCAGCTTGGCTGGGTATCGTAGAGCATAGGGTATTTCTGCTTGTTGTAGTAACTTCTTGGTGGACAAGAAGTCAAGGCAGGCAACCTGCATGACAGCGTAAAGTCCAGATAAAATGAAATATGGTTGCCTTGGTATTGCATCAAGCCACACTTTTGCGTTAGCGGCAGGACCGCATCGTGATCCTGCTAGTTCAGTAGGCGAGCGACTTTGGGACGAGCCAGCGCAGCTGAGGGGGTCGAGGGACAAGTGAGCAGTGGGCACGCTCCGCAATAAAAACCACTGACAAGCCCTGACCAAAAAGGTCGCACAACAAGGTCTTGACGAAGTCTTCCATTTTGGAGATTGTAGTTGATGCTGGGATCCTGGTGATCTGAAGGTTTCCCATCTGGACCTTTGGGCCGTGCCTCCAAATCTTTGGTTTTGGCTTTTATGAGGTCATGGACCTTGTCCATGCATAACAAATGTTCCTTGGAGTCTGCCTGAAGGTCGACAGCATTAGAAACGTGATTTTCTAGATGGCCCAGTCTGGTTTCAAGTTTGTCAACGCGATGATTGACATGATCAAGACAACTGATGAGCAAATCCAGGTTGGCGTCTATGGCTTTCAAACTTGTCATATGTGCAACGTAACGTACCCAGGCAAACGAAGTGAACACTGGCGCAATTCAATTAGCAAACAAACATGAAATTAAATGGTGAGACACTGAATTAGCACAAAAAATAAATTTTAATAAATTTGATAAAAGGTGTCATGGGATATATCATTGACATATTAATAAAACTTGATAAAAAATTGTCTTTACATACATGAGACGTGTCTTTATGTCTTTATGTCCACGAGTCGCTCTCTGAGGTGAATGTCCTCGGGCCATCAATATCTGGGCAACCCACAGTGCGATCGGTGCACTGACCCTGCTCTGCCTGGTGAGTGAGGCACCTGTTCTCAAAGGAGAGTTTTGATGACTTGGTGTTATGCTTGACCATGGCAATTGCAGTCAGTGCAAAAAACAGGTGTGCAGGCCCTCAGCGAGGAAAGAGTGTGCAATGTGTGAAGTGCCACTGGCTAGCATGATGAGTCTGAGATTCTATAATGTGGGTATCCAAAACAGAGGGTCTGCAAAGCCCGCCACACCCTGGGTCATGCTGTATGCCAGGGGGGAAGAGCAGGCTCAGCAACAGGCCTCTCTGTAACTCTGCGTTGGGCAGGCAGTGCAGTGGATTGGTGTAGCTAGGGCAATATTCCTTGAAGTCCCCTGCAGGCTGGGGGTGCCCCAATACAGGGATCCAGGAGGCCCCCTGCCTCTTAGGCCCGCAAGTTGACAAAGCAATAGCACTGGAGTAGTGTTGCAAAGTGAGAATGTCAGTGTTAGTGCTCCATGTATAGTTTTAACACAGGGAAGAGTTGGCAACTGTAAGGAATATGTTGGCCCTACAGGCCAGTTCAGCAGATGCATCAGAGTGCCCAGGATGGCAGTCGCCATTGGTGGCAGTCAGCAGGTCTCAGCAGCAGAAGCACATCTTCAAATCAGGCCGCACAACAGGTGGTAAAGCCCCTAGGAGGAGGGATGCACCAGCCCACAGCACTCACCAGCTGGCACCCAGCCATTTGCGGGCCCGAGAGACACGTGGTCAAGGCTCAGCAGTGCGCAGGGGGGTGACTCAGTGAGGTAGCAGCTAATGGTCCAAACAGTCCCCCATGAACTCAGGAGAAATGCATGCTATCTCAAAACCTGGACCCAACTCACTAGCCTGGACCCGGTTGGCTCCACCATGCCAACTCCTGCAAATGCAGGACCCTCACCGCCAAAGCAGCTGCGGGCCACCGTCCACAGGCTCCAGAAAGACTTCAATGGCCAGACTCCGGCTACAGCTCCAGAAAGTCCACAATGTCCATGAGCCCATGCACCTGCAACATGGCCCTCAGGACCAGGGGTTAGCCCCAGGCCCACAGCAGCATCGGGACACAGGCCAAAGGAGTGTGGCTGGGGGCAGAGAACAGGTGGCTGCAGCAGACAATGATGATCATGCCCCTAGCTGAGCCAGCTGTCCTCAGTCCCGGAGCAGTTCACACAGCCTGACCACGCAGAATAGGTTGCATTAGGGTGTCTGTAGGCCTCCACACTTCCCCCTTCGTAGTAGTCTCCAGGGGCAGTAAAAAGGTCTCAAATTACACCAGCAGAGTCATGGATGTGAGGTGACCATGCACGGGCAGAATCAGGCACCGGCAGTCCTCTACCTAACAAATTTGTGAAGGGTTGGATGTTCAGCCAGCAGAGCCCAGTAGAGATCAGCCGTCTTGCAGCCTGGTGAAGCCACGCCTCAAAATAGATCAGATAACGTAACCTTGGGACTGTTTAAGATGGCTCCCGTGGGCCGTGAGCTGACGAGCTCTGTGAGCACCTGCGTGCTGAGAGTGGCACTAACCCTGAGGAAACTGCGGCAGCACGTCCAGCGACCTATGAACATTTTCCCCACTGATGAAAGAGGAATCTAGAAACACGTGTCTGGGGATACACTTGAAAAGAATACTGGTACTGGCACTGGCCAACAAACTGTGAGAACTGTGTGTGAAGCGAGTAACACTGAACCACATCAACCATGATGCATGAGGTAATTCGGCTGTGACGTGTCAGCAGGGTGCTCCAAATCCCTTTGACTGTATAAGATGGCTCCCGTGGGCCGTGAGCTGACCAGCTCTGTGAGCACCTGCACGCTGAGAGTGGCACTAACCCTGAGGAAACTGCGGCAGCACGTCCAGCGACCTATGAACATTTTCCCCACTGATGAAAGAGGAATCTAGAAACACGTGTCTGGGGATACACTTGAAAAGAATACTGGTACTGGCACTGGCCAACAAACTGTGAGAACTGTGTGTGAAGCGAGTAACACTGAACCACATCGACCATGATGCATGAGGTAATTCAGCTGTGACGTGTCAGCAGGGTGCTCCAAATCCCTTTGACTGTTTAAGATGGCTGCCGTGAGCTGACGAGCTTTGTGAGCACCTGCGCGCTGAGAGTGACACTAACCCTGAGGAAACTGCGGCAGCACGTCCAGCGACCTATGAACATTTTCCCCACTAATGAAAGAGGAATCTAGAAACACGTGTCTGGGGATACACTTGAAAAGAATACTGGTACTGGCACTGGCCAACAAACTGTGAGAACTGTGTGTGAAGCGAGTAACACTGAACCACATCGACCATGATGCATGAGGTAATTCAGCTGTGACGTGTCAGCAGGGTGCTCCAAATCCCTTTGACTGTTTAAGATGGCTCCCGTGGGCTGTGAGCTGACCAGCTCTGTGAGCACCTGCGCGCTGAGAGTGGCACTAACCCTGAGGAAACTGCGGCAGCACGTCCAGCGACCTATGAACATTTTCCCCACTGATGAAAGAGGAATCTAGAAACACGTGTCTGGGGATACACTTGAAAAGAATACTGGTACTGGTACTGGCACTGGCCAACAAACTGTGAGAACTGTGTGTGAAGCGAGTAACACTGAACCACATCGACCATGATGCATGAGGTAATTCAGCTGTGACGTGTCAGCAGGGTGCTCCAAATCCCTTTGACTGTTTAAGATGGCTCCCGTGGGCCGTGAGCTGACGAGCTCTGTGAGCACCTGCGCGCTGAGAGTGGCACTAACCCTGAGGAAACTGCGACAGCACGTCCAGCGACCTATGAACATTTTCCCCACTGATGAAAGAGGAATCTAGAAACACGTGTCTGGGGATACACTTGAAAAGAATACTGGTACTGGTGATGAAGCAGGATTTCGCACATTACGAGACTTGCTGAAATCAAGAACCTCGATTCATGTATAACTCTGTAATCCAATTCGTACGTCTTACTAATTTCCTTTATTTTTACTCTATACATGTATCCTAGTGATGTTTGCCTATGTGTTTTACTAATACGATTAATTTGTGTTTTTAACATGGCCGCTGTTTAGAATATTGCTTCTGCGCATGCGTTAGACACACTCACGTGACGTGACGTAGTTGTGATTTTGGAGGGAAAGGGTGCGCATGCGTAATAGCCACAAGATGGCTGCTTGTGTAATAATATGATGAAGCTTGTGCAGATGCTCTCGTGTTATTGTGTATTGCACTAAAACATAACTGCATAGTATATTTTTATAGTGATAAATCATAAGTACACAATCATGTTATGTAGTTGATTCATTTATTTCTATGTTTTAATTTGTTTTCGCTTACTTTTCATGTATCCTCGGTACGGAGGGGTGATGGGGTGCTTGGGAGTCGATGTTGGAGTGCAGTACCGCGCAGAATCAGAAGTAGCGAGGTGGCATTGACACAGCGCCAAGAGAGAGTCGCTGCCAAGATATGCATGGGAAGATGCACCTTCACCCAGCCAGAGAAACTGAAAACTGTTACTTTATTAACAATGTATTCTTCCTATTGTATTCAGTGCGACTTCTCATTGGAACCCCAATCTTGCTAGGCGGTACCCAAGAATGCAAATGTGAGCTTGTAGAAGTAAATTCTGATTGGTGTGTTAACCTAGCCTACTTTGGGACCAATCGAAATTGTGGATTCTGACACTTTGCAACATTGGGGGGTGGTATACTGACCCGAAAACAGTATATCTAGCCTAGGTTTGACTATAGAATTTGTCCGACTTGTCTGAATATCTGACCTGTCACTGACCCAACGCACTCAATAGGTGACTGAATTTACAGAACGCTGCGGAGCACTCTGTCCGAAATTGACCATAGACTTTTGAAGGTTTTACTAAACCTTAAGTGCTGGCAGAGCACTTTGCTGGGGAGTTCGCTAACCCAATCGGGGTTCTGACTGATAGCTGCAGAGAGGGTGGAGCGCAGGCGTTGCTTCCGAACTGCGGGTGCTGGTCGTGCCTTGGTGGTCCTGTCCTGATCCTAATCTGGGTTTCCTGTCCTATCCTGGGGTGTCCATTCTGCACCTGCTGTCCCATTGATGACTGCTATTCCTTGGGGTATTTCCTGTCCTTGACTGATCCGTGGCCAGGTTGGTTTTCACACCATTCTAGGTAAATATATAGATAGGGCTGAGAACTCTATACTGCACCTTTCTATTTTCTGTCTTTGCTTCAATAAAGACATACCTTTGCACATGTTATAATTTCCATGCTTTCCGCAATCTACTATATGAATGACCATTGAATTTTCATAGCATGTTCCTATGTTACCTTACCTTTTAGAGCACAATTCTCTCCATACTGTTTATGACTTTAGATGTGGTTTATATTTTTCTCCTGAATTTTATTCTTAAACCATAATATTAGAATTATAGCGTGTTCTACCTTGCACCCTTTTGATAGATGTATAGGATTCCTAATTTTCCTCTCATTCTCTCTCATGAAGTACGTCCCAATAGCATAATTTTAGTAAATGCAATAAGCTAGCTCATTTATAGATGTCTATTCCTGAGTTTCAGTTTAAGTCTACTTAGCGTGTTTCCCTGTCACTCTAGTTACAAATTTAATGATTGCCCTTACACTTTTCTTGTATGGTTACGTGCCTTTTGTTATCTTGATTATTGATTGCCTTGTAACTGTAAGCCTAATACTCGCAGATACTGATTATTAGATAAAACCTTTAAAACTTCTCAGTTGTCCGTGGTCATTTTATGAAAATCAAAAGTTTATGAAGTTGGGTTTGTATTTTGCCTGCCTTTCTTTTACAGCTAGCTCCCTGATCCATTGTGGTCATAGGTACCCGTAACGGTGGATTGGTAAGTCAGGTACACTGAAATAAAAGGAAGGAATCAGGGTTGCTGATGGTAGATTTGTGAGGTCGCCTGATTAATGTATATGGTGAATTGAAATTTATGGGCCCGAAAACTATATGGTGAAATTATTGGTCAGGTGACCCCCGATCTCTATCAGTAATTTTCTGGTAGCAGAGGTAATGGTTAGGGACAAGTTAAAGTTAGGTAGGACTAGATAAGTTAGATAAGTTAGATGCTGCTAAGTAACAAACCTTGTTTCTGCTAAGAGGGTAGGCAGTCCGGGTGATTTGATCACTCACTTGAAATGTTTGCTTTGAAAAGATTATGAAATGTTTTAAAATTGTTATTCTTGTTATTATACTGTTATATGTATTTATCCATTCGTTCGTAAAACGTCTTCTATGTTGTTGGGAATCCCAGGGGAATTGAATAGCGAGTGGTGAAGAGAATCCACTTGCTTTGCGGTCACTTACTCCAGGAAGGTTAGTGCAGGTTAGGTAGAACTGGAAGCACTAACTAGGGTTTTTCTGAATGTATGTATGAATAAATGTTAGCAACGAGGTTCATTGGCAAAATTACTTTTGTGGCATAACCTAGTGAGGGTCACACCGGAAAAGTAGCAGGTTCATCGGAGCTTGGGTGAAAGCAAAGGGGCTCGCTGGTGAAACTTTAGACTTGGATATATCCCGGAAAGGTGGATGAGTCTAGGGAAGTAGCAGGTTCTCCAATGCTTGTGTGAAGGGTAGGTAGAAGAGATCTATCCGTAGTGTGTGAAAAGTAAATGGAAGTAGTTTACTTGCAGTGAAACAAATCTTTCCTGTCTAGACACTTGAGTACAGTGGCGAATGTGTATTCGTTGTTAAATAACCAAGCACTAGCACTTTAAAAAGAAAGAAAGTTTCCGTTACCTTGTGAAGGAGGGAGTCAGTCGCGAAGCTGCTCTGACGTCACTCTGTGCCGCGCTGGGATTGGTAGACGCAGCGGGTGCGTAGCGGAGCTGGATTTGTAAAGGAGGGGTGAGTGCCGAAGCGTGAGAACCTGTCTCGCGAAAGGCCGCGCACCCATTGGTCGAAATTATTTGAATTCGTGCATTGCATTGGTCGCACGAAAATAAGAGACGCACTAGGATTGGGAGCGACTTGTAAACAAAGCCGCTCGCAGAAGTCGTATGTGGCATTCGTATAGACCGCATACTCGACCTGATACTCGGCATATGGGATTTGAGAACGATCAGTGGAAAGGTGTTAAAAACGACATTATGGGGCCGATTACGATAGCGGATTTCCCGCATCCACCGGGCCGGCGGAAGCCACCGCCGGCCCGGAGGATGCGGGAAATCCGCCGGGGAGCCTTGCAAGACCCACCGCCATATTTGGATGGCTGGTGGGTCTTACTATCTGTCCGCCGCTTTTCCGCCGACGGAAAAGCATTAACATGGCTGGCGGTGTCTTTCAGACACCGCCAGCCATATTAGGATGACTGCGGAAAAATGCCTTTACACGGCGGCATTTCCGCCGTGTAAAGGCATACGGATTTGTGTTTGGGGGCCCGTTGCGGGCTCCCAGGGGTGAAGGGGGGGTGGGGGCTGCACATGGGGGGTACCTATGGTACCCCCCTGCATTTGCCTGCACAAAGCGGCAGGCACCGCAAGGTGCCTGCCGCTTTGTGCATGCAAATGCACAACTTGCTTTTTTATCATTGCGGCGGGTGCTGCTTCAAGCAGCACCCGCCGCAATGATAAAAATACAGGATGTGACCGCCAGGGTGGCGGTCACATCCTAATTTGCACGGAGGGACCGCCGCTGCCCCTGCAGACGGTCCCTCCTTCTCTATGGTGGCGGACGGACTCAGGTCCGTCCGCCATCATAATCGGCCCCTATGTACGGAAACAAAAGAAAAGTGTCCCTTGTAAAGAAAGTAAAGAATTACTTCAAAAAGGACAAACCGATTAGAACCAGAGAAGGTGTTGTCATTCCGCCACCAAATACTCCAGCATCTTTCATGCTGTTTGACAAAGGGTACCATACCTGCGTATGGTTGGAAAATTGGGTGGAGTACACCAAGGATGACGGAGTATTGTCTTTTCCGTTAGACGGTACATTTAATGGCAGAATTTTATTTAATTTGAGAACCCGAATGAATGACTTACATCCCAGACCTAGATTAACGCAGTATGAAGCACTAGAATTGTGGGAGATTGAAGCTTTTGAAAGGGATAAGCCACGAATGGATAAAGGGTTGACTAAATTTTATCCGAAACTGAAACAAGAGACCCGTGATAAAAAGATGAAACAGTGGAGACAGAATATGATTGTAGAGGGACTGTTTCCAATGATGCCAGTGGGTGGTCCTCCTGCAGGGGAAAAGAAGACAGAAAAGTGTAAACATTGGGTCCCTATTGGAGAATCAGATGATGAATTGTTAGATGACCTGTTTTTAAGAAGTCCACCTCCTTATAATGAAGGACACCGACCTTCTAGTGAAGGGGATAATTCTCGAAGACCTCCGCCCCAGGAAGAGGCCAGATCTGCCAGTGTGGGAGGGGGTTGCTTCATGCCTCCCTATACCGAGAGTTTAGGTCCCGTAGATGCAAGGGATATTTATCCAAGAATGCCAGCTAGTGGGGATGCAAGATACTCCTGTGAAAGAGACTTTTGCTCTAGATCTCCCTACGAAGGTGAGGCCAGACCATCCGGTTCAGGAATGCCGTTCCTAAACCCTCCATATGAGGAAGAACCAAGATCCCTAGGCACAGGTACTTTGCCCCCTAGACCTAGTTATAGTGAAAGACCCAGAGAGACACCTCCCACTGCCCCGAGTTGTGCTCCAACTTTAACCCCACAAATATTACATGACAATTCCGTTGAAAGGATATTGGAGGACAGAGAACGAGCAGCACTAGCTAAGCAGAGAGCTGAAATGGTTCAGAGGATTTCTCAGTTAAATGCAAGTCCTGAGTCTTTAACAATTCCGGTTACTATTGGACCAGTGGTTCCATTGTATGGGGACCGACAGGGAAGTCCAAGAACTCCAGTTATTACCCCAGTTGTAGCCCAACCGAGATCAGAGCCCTTAATTGTAGACGTCAGTGATGTGAGTCTGAAGTTTCGCTAATGGATCTGCCCATTAGGGAACCAGGAAAAAGGATGCAGAAAAGACATAATCCTTTCAATGCGAGGGAGATTCAAATGGAATCAACTTCGGGTACTAAGAGTGTCACGGTAGTAACTCCTGAAGAAATTGAGAGATGGAGTCGAGAATTAGAAAAACAAACTCTTCAGTCAAAACCTCTAGATCTCTACAAACTGAGAGTAGAAATAGAAGAACTTATGGCAGGAAATGTAGGATTAGATCGATTAAATACCTACACAGAAGAAGAGCTGTTGTTTATCTGCAAGAGCCTTACTCGAAATGCAAGGGTACTCCATGAAAAACTAACTGACACTGCAGCTAGTATGGGAATAGATATCTCGAAGTCAAAGCCTTTGCTAAAACCGTACAGAGCAGATTTCTCAGACAAAGATCTGGAAAACCTGAACATGTCAGGGAAAAAGGCACAGGTCAAAGAGTTATTGACAGTATTACAGAAATGGGGAGATGTGGACAGGTGGAAAGCCAGGTGGGCCAAGAAGAAAGAGGAGGCTAGATCTAAACAAGTGACTCCTCAGTTCGTTCTAAAAGAAGCTGATAAACCAGAACAGTTATGTCCTATGCGTGAAGTGCCAGGTGGAAAATACGTACATGTTCCATGGTCCAGACAGGATATTGTGTCCTTTACAAATGATTTCCCAAAATTACGAGAGAAGCCTGTGGACTGGTACAGGCAGGTGGAAAGGTTTGTAAAGGTTCAGAAATGCCTGTGGAAAGATTTGGATGGGTTCTTTGATATCGTAGTTCCGGTAGACTTATGGACCGAGTGTAAAATAGCCATAGCTTGGCCTAGTGAAGAATACCCGAGGGACTCTAGAACAGGGGAACCCTCTAAAGAAGTGATGAGAAAATATGATCAAGTAATTCAACATTTGAAGCTAAAAGTGCCCGCAAAGGAAACTGATTGGACAAAAATAGATAGAACCACGCAGGAAAGGGACGAGACTGTGCACTCCTTTTATGAAAGACTGTTACAGGTGTTTAAAACATACAGTGGTATAGATAACATTGAGATGAAGGACATGACCCACTTCATTTACAGGTTTGTAAACGGTCTAAGACCCGAAATTTGTCAGTGGATCAAAGATAACAAAATCTGTTGGCAGTCCAAGAAAATAGACGAGGTCCTACGGTATGCAAAATACTGTGAGGACGAGATGGCAGATAAGAAAAAGGCCCTCAAGGAAAAGGTGATGTGGGCACAGGTTAAGCTCGCAGAACAACAGGAAAAGCAATTTAGTATAATGAGTAAAGGTACCCAAAATCAAAGCCCTGGGGGTGGGGGAAAGCCAAAAGTAAAAATGAGCAGAGAATAAGCTAAAAAGAAATTCCCCTGCCACCAGTGCGGGGAAATTGGACATTGGCGAGACGAGTGTCCGTATTTACAGCATGATAATACCCAAACCCCTGATTTAATTCCACAGACGCAGAATGAAAGACCAAGAAAGACCCAGCAGCAGGTAAAAACAATCCAATTGCCCCGAGCGCCAAAACCTAATTTTAAGGGAAAATCACCGCAGGGTGACGACATAGAAATCTGGGGAGGTAATGAGAACAGAAATGCAGCAACTTCGCAGTATTTATTAAATGACACTTTTCTCTGTGACGACGAGTACTGACGGGGCCTGAGAGGGGAGGACAAGGAGTGTGTACTTGGCGCCTCCTTGCCGGTAGACCAGTCAGGGCCATACATTGAAGGAAGGGTTGATGGAAATGATGTCCCCTTTCTGTTGGACACTGGTGCTACCCGTTCTACTGTGAGAACAGCGGACGTTCCAAACCTACCCCTCTCGGGAGAAGCAATCCAGGTAGTAGGTGTATCTAATCAATTGATTAGTACCCCAGTTACTGAGCCCATGGAGATTACAATAGGGAACTTTAAAGAAATGCATAGATTTGTCGTTTGTGACACCAGTCCAGTAAACTAACTGGGACGTGATTTGTTGTGCAAAATGAACTGTACTATCTTTTGCACACCAAAAGGCGTCGAAATTCAGACCCCAGACGAAGATGGCATCTATAAGTTAATGTTAATCAGACCTGACTCAGAGATTAAACGAATGACTATACAAGACTTACCCGAAGAACTTCAAAAGACAGTGAAATCAGAAGTATGGGACTTTACTGGAAAGGATGTAGGATTAATGGCAAATGTAGATCCCATACAAATAGCCATGAAAGAAAAAGCAGTTTACCCCAATACCAAGCCTTACAGAATAAGTGCCGAAGTGAGAGCAGGAGTTGCCATTGAAATACAGAAATTGTTAGAAGCAAACATCATACAAGAAGTGATGAGCAGCCCTTGTAATTCCCCCATAATTGGAATCAAGAAACCTAGTGGCAAGTACAGAGTAGTACAGGACCTGAGAAAGGTAAACAAGATCGTTGTTCCTTGCTGTCCTATTGTCCCGAACCCCGCAGTGATCCTGTATCAGATTCCTTGGGATGCTGAGTGGTTCACTGTGATAGACCTGTGTCATGCATTCTTTTCGATCCCATTGCATCCAGACAGCAAATTTCTTTTCCTATTTGCTTTCAATAGTCACGTGTACGTTTGGAATAGGGTCCCCCAAGGGTACACAGAAAGCCCCTCTATCTTTAATCAGATCCTGAAAAAGTGCCTCGAATCCTTAGTCTTACCTGGAAAGTCTGTTTTGGTACAATATATAGATGACCTTTTGGTGGCGTCTAAAAGTCATAGAGATTGTGTAATTGACACCATTGCCTTGCTGAATCACCTAGGTGAAAAGGGACATAAAGTGGCCCCTGAAAAATTGCAGTTTTGTTCAAAATCAGTGAAGTATCTGGGGCACCAGATAGAAAAAGGCATCAGAAAAGTCACTTCAGAGAGAGTCAGAATATTTCAAAAGATGCAGTTACCCCGTACTCAGAAAGAGATCAGAATGTTCCTTGGGGTTGTAGGTTACTGCAGGCAATGGATTGTGGGATTCGCAGTCCTAGCAAAGCCCTTGATAAACATGACCAAAAAGGGAGCGAAGGACCCAGTTGAATGGGATGATGAAAGCCTAACAGCATTCACTAAATTACGAGACTGCCTGTGTACAGCCCCTGCTTTAGGAATGTATTACAAAAAACAGGGGTCCCTAGTAGTTCAGGGATCTTTCGCAAAAATGATAGACATACGCTCAATAGTATGTATGACCTTTGTCCAGCCGGACAGGAATTTTAATTAAAGTGATAAGCAAGAATAAAGAGGATTTTTTTACACAGTGGGTGCAGCCAGCAACCCACAGGGGACAAGACAAAACAAGGGGATGGGGTTAGAACGAACAAGGCGGTCTGTATACTAGTAGTTCAGTGAATAGACAAAAATACATTTTAGAAGCATCATTGTATACAATTTATACTTTTCATTTTACATTTGACGCTAAAATGTCGGCGACGTTTCGATGCAGACAGCTTGTTCCTGGGAGAGAGTGAGCAACAGGGACCTTCTGTGGCTTGATTACTTCATTCAGAAAACGGGCCAACTTTAACTGCCGGCCTGAACTGAGGCCAGTGACCGGCCGCTTCCCTCCCTGTGGTCTGCATAGCCAGACCTACACGCGCAAAATAATGTGAGCCGCCCTGATACCTGCAAGCTTCTGAAGCCTGACACCACGCCTTAAGTCCTGCTCTGCGCCTATTGCAGGTGTGAACACGACATACCTACGCCACGGCAACCTTTGTGCCCGCGTGCAGAATCTGTTTCCCAGTCCCTGTCCTGAAGAGAACCTTGAATACTTAGGTTCGAAACGCGTCGACAATACCACCCTGTGGCTACAACAAAGGGTGCCGCTAGGATGTAAATCATACCACCACTCTGTATCCTAGCCTTGCAACCCTATTTAACATTACACCACAGGCTTTCGTTGATAGGCAGGCTTGTTTTTGATCTCAACCCCGCCTGTCACTTGGTTTTTTCAATCTCTAGGACTGGTTCCCGTTTGTTCGCTTATGGATTAATCTCTGCACTGTATATAATTGCAATTTATTTGAATTATTATACATTTGTGATTGTCTTTTGGTGTGTCTAACCAATCTTTTGTTTGATTCTTTGTTGTAAATTTGTAAATGTGTGCATTTGTAGATACTGTATATATGAACCTTTTGAATTGACAGTGGTTTTGTTTGTGCTTGTGTTTCAAAAAATTGCTGATAAATGTAAAAAAGAAAAATAAACTTGTTTGGAAAATTAAATCCAGTGGTCACACGGTACAGATTGACTGTGTGTCTGGTGAATTGTTTCACGAATAATCCTGTCCAGCCACCCTGTTCTGTTTTTCCTATTGTGAAATGAGTGGCATCATCTTCAGGACAGAGAATAAAAAAGTTTGTCTTGAAAATCTTTAGGCAATTTTTTCGCCAGATTTAGGTCCAAACATTGTTTATTTCCAGGGGCGGTGCCCAATATCAAGGGACATATGGTCGGGTACTCAATTATCTGAGCATTTTCCAAGCCAGGGCAAGATAGCCTCTTCATAGGAGACCGGACCGATCGTGTCTCATTCCTGGTTGGGTTGCTCGATGGCAATTCTGGGCTCAGATGGGCTAGTAGGGCCACATGTGAGTATAAAGGTCTTTGGCAATGTAACTCAGGATTGGATCCACAACAAGGTTTGAGGGTTTGGTTTTTATGATGATTTTAAGTAAGTCTTCCTCTGTAGTGTGGCTGAATAGTTGCTAAGCATCTTTGGATTTGCACATCACGGGAAGGTGGACAACTTGACACAGAAGCAATTTTACTTTGGAGTCAATGAACTGAATAAACGTTTCTGCTTTTGTTGATGATGATCGATTTAATGAATGTGGAAGCAGAGGAGTTGTTGGCAGTTTTGACCAGCTCATAAAGTTGCTTCGGTCAGTCTTGACTGAGACCTGGAGGTATCTAAAGTGATTGGATTTCTTGCAAAATATATGATTTTTGTACAGGGACCTAGCCTTTTGGTCACATTTGAGGTTAGTGGTGGAGGGCAAATGTCTCAATTTCTTCTCTAGAATTCTTCAGGCTTTTCTTTCCTCATTTATGATGGTTTAGGTTAATTCTTTTTGTTTTGAAGTGGAGCAACATTATCAAGCAGATCAGAGATACATTCAAGACTGTGGGACGTCTGTGATGGAACTGTCATGTGTCTTAGTTCATGATATGCTGACATCTTTTACCATGTACATGTTTCTTAAGTTGCCTTCCCTCTCACACAATAACCTTTTAAACACATTTATATGCGTGACAATGCTTGATTAGTTTCTCTAAAACTGCTTCGCTTACAGATTCCACTTTGCAGGACCATTATCATGACTCCTTGAACACCATGTACAAGACCTAAACACACATTGTGCAAATGTCGTTCTATTTTTTATCCACACGGTGACACAACTATCTATAGACCATAAGAATGCTGGACTGTCTGATGTATTGTAAGGATGATTTTCAATATGAATAAACAAGTATTTCCAGGTTTAGGCAGAGGAGCACTTTGCTGTCATTGGCAAGGTCTCTACATTCTGAAGCTTTCAATCAGCAGCTTACTGATCTCTGAGAAGGGTGTCCCGCTTGTGACCATGACGGGGACTTACATGCATTCCTTTTAGGTAACAAGGGTTGTATTATCCAGTAAGGGAATTCTTAGCCGAACACATACGCCCTAGTCACTTAGGTTAAGTGATACATAGTATGGGTATGCCAGATTTCTATATTATTTTATATACCTGCATATGTACATTGTTATAGCACGATGGTGGAACATTTTATTCTGTTTACTGTCTCTGCACTTCTAATAAATTTAATTTGCTTCTGCCTATTGAACCTTGCAGCACATTCATTTTACACAAGAATCACATTGGTTCAGTTTACATTGAACATGTCCCACTGTATATTCCTTGTATATTTCTCCGAGAAGAAGAGAGGACGAGTGACTGAGCAAAAGGGTTCTAGATCTGTTTACACGATTCCTGGGGGATCAGGGTTGTCATGTTCAGTAGTTGCCAGAATCATTTGCTACCTGCCTAGATTTAGGGGTACTAATGGTGACATTGTGAGCTAGCTGGCCTATAGGACAACATATCCTGAAGGGGTGCTTGGAATAAATCTAGCATGATCGCAACGGTTATGCTGTCCAAAAACACTCAGTTCCTACCATAGGGTGGAAACTACACGACATGGAGCCGCCAACATTGGTTTGATTCTTATTTTAATGGATCTCCTGAGTAGTTCAATCGTGCCTTCTCAGAGACCCCAGCTTACCTTCTAATTGGAGACGTCTGTGGTGGTAGGTAAAATCCTCCTCAGCTGAATAGGTAACACCAATGTATTGGCTGTAGGCTGTTCAAACTCGAACTCGTAAAGGATCTACTTCCCACTGTGTATAACCAATCTGTAATTAATTTTTTATTATGTCTCGAGATCAAGGTCCTCAGGCATTAAATATTGCAGAGAACTGCAGATATACGTTGACTATGAAACTATTACCCCATGGTGATACAACCAGGGTTGGAGATGTTACCTTCGTCTTTGAGGCACGCAAAGCATTTAGGACTGAGGTGTTCTGAAGAACCGGAATAACCCACTTATTGGGTCCCGGCGGCGGGGGAATCGCCCAAGTCTTCCATACCCTTCATACGTAGTAAAAGGAGACACAGGAGCCTTTGTCTGCAGGAGGAACCCAGATTTATTCAAATAGCCCGGGCTATGGAACAGAGTCCCAAGCTTGTCAGAAACAAGACAGAGGAGGCTGCAGCTTTACTCCGCAGCTTACAAGCCTTTTATACTTTTTCATTCTGGTCTTTTGACTGTTAGTTCATTGTTCAATCAGGGCAGTGTTTGCAGTTGATAACCAGATCCAGACGACATTTGTAGATGGTGACCTGGTCAAGGCTTGGTAAACAAATCATTGCTCACTCGGCTTGATCAAGGCTCAGTCTTTCATGTCATTGTTCACTCAGCTTAATCAAAACCCGGTCTTTCAGGTCATTGTTTAATCACCCTGATCAAGGCCCAGCAGTCACACCATTGTCCAGATAACCTGATCACGGTGTCAAGGATGTTTTCCAGACTGGGAGCAGGACATGGAAAACAAATCATTTACACAGGGTGTGAGTGTCTCATGGCTTTCTGTTGAACTGCAAGAACAGGGGGGTTGGGTGTGCAACAGTTCCTGGGCAGAAATGCAGGCTGCAAGATGGCTGTTGTCGTTTTAGTTAGATTTTCCTCAGGCATCAGCAGAAACGACCAGGTGGGTCGTGTGGAAGTGTTTGACATGAGATGGCAATGAAAAAACAATGGAGTCCCGGTACAAATGATGCAGATCAGAAGAACACTTTTCCTCAGACCCACCTTTTGCCATTGAGTGGCAAATACTTTAAGAAATGTCAATGTTCATAAGGCCATTGGTTTCTTGTTGGAGCATCATCATCATATTGGTGTTGTGAATGTTAGAGGGTGGAGGCTTGATGGTCTGAACACACATTGTACAGAGCACTGGCAGGCACTGAAAGCACAAACAGCAGGAGACCAGGACAGTTACTCCCAAGGCAAGGAAGATGAGGATCCTTCACCCCCACTGGGAAAGGAGGCCCCAGATCCAGCCTGTGAGGGACCAGCTGCTTTTATCCAGATGAATTTTGGAAGAAAGGCGATGCAGACGTTGGATGGCATCGTACACTGTAGGTGCCTTGTCTGGGATGTACACGCAGCAGCTGGAGCCGATCATTTTACACACACTGCCACGCTCAGCAAGGATGACGTCTAGGACCATGCGGTTCTGAAGCGGTATAAGGCAGTCCGCCTGTAGCTCTGCAGTGATGTTGGCGAGGGCACCACTTGTTACTGTGATGGTGGCTTCAAGGACCCTGGTCAGTCCTCGTACAGCCCGACTGTTGGCCATGGGCCCCAGAAAGGAAGGAAACCTTTAAAGAAGTCCCCGGTTTCCTGGCCTGCTGTATCCTTCACTGATATGACGCCCCTACGTGAGCGGCACAGAGCGCCCTTCATTGACAGGTGATAACCTCCATGGGTAGAATACGTTGGTGGAAGGAGGAAGGCCATATAGCAGGTACCAGACCAGTTACGGGGGAGCCAAGTGTAGGCGGAAGTGCCGCAGATGAAATAGGTGTTGGGGATGCCACCAGCTTCGGAGGAGATGTAGAGTTTAAAGCTTTTGTCATATCACACGTACTGGTACCAACTTTCTTAGTCCCTAGCCCATGGATGCAGACACGGCCTTGCACATTTATGACATTCACAGAGTCTCGTTCATCAAGCAGTATCCTTCTTGTGCAGAATCTGGAAAATGTTCGTAGATTAGTTGAGTTGAATACTACCATCCCACGGAGTTCATCTGGTGATAGTAGCGATGTGGATGAGCTGGTCGGGCAAAAAGGAGCATTGACATGGCCAGATCTGTTCCACCAGAAGCCATCCCGAAATGTTCCAAGGGCAGAATTGGCAGTACCATTCACAGTGTAGGCCTCCTGCATCAAC
The DNA here is from genome assembly GCF_964261635.1 of Lissotriton helveticus. Taxonomy (NCBI): domain Eukaryota; kingdom Metazoa; phylum Chordata; class Amphibia; order Caudata; family Salamandridae; genus Lissotriton; species Lissotriton helveticus. The sequence goes on along the minus strand of NC_136059.1, from coordinate 708,545,459 downwards.
ATCCACCATGCAAGACAAGACCCTGAGATAGAAAAGGGGTCGGGAAAGAATGGGACAGGGTGTATCATAAAATGGGGCACCAGTCCACAAACCGAGCAGTTGGAAGTGTTCATGATCAGCTGGTGATAATGCAACATTTGGATGAAGGTGTTATTGAAGAATTCTGCACGGCGGGTGGGCTGGTAGCGTGAAATACTGGTGTTCTGCAGGAGTCGGGATAGGAGTTGGTGAGGTAACAGGGTGGTAGATCAGTAACAGCCAACCAAGGATAGACAGGATGAGGGAGACAAACAGTGTTACCACGGTGGCCATGAAGCATTTACTATGTCAGAGACTAACATATTGTTTCTGGATTCTGGTGTTTTGGACGGCAGCCATTGAGCCAAGCCAGGCCCCTCTAGTGGCTGTGTGTGATTGGTGGTTGCTTCACTGGGCGCAGGTGCCAAGGGCCCTATGGCGTACCTTAGTCTGACACACCAGCACTACTCTCAGCCGGGGAAGATCACAGCCGTACAGCCTATAGGCACTTTGCGAAATCAAGGGCAAGCCTTCCGTCGGGGGCGCAAGTTATATCGGTCGGAAGTAGGGACAGTATGGTCGGGAAACAATTGTTCTTAGTTTTGAGCAGAGTTAAGGGAGGGTTACACCCCTCCTTTCAGTATGCTGTCACTCTCTGCTTCCGTAGATGTAGAATGCAGTCTGGCATCGCTGAATGGGACAAACGTCGGGACTATTTTTGTCCTTCCCTCACCCACTGATCATAGGGGAGGGGCAGAGGCACACGCCTGCAGTGCGATGAATACACCCAATTCTTCCGACCTTCTACTTTCACGGCGGTGCGGGTGGCCAGCAACACCTTACGGGCCTGTGTCCAGCGGGGCTCGAGGCTCTTAGTCCATTGAAAATTTTTCACCAAGACATATTCACCAGGTTGGATTACGTATCCTGAGCCCTTGCTTTTGTCAGGTATGAAAGGTATTAGTTAAACTGTACAGATAATCAGTTAATACAGGGTATTTAACATCAGACAGTTTCTTAGGCCGTGGGACACCCCATACATTGGCAGGCCTCCCGAACACAATTTCATGGGGGATAGCCCTATTCTGGTGTGGGCCGTTGTTCTTGTGGACAATAGGGCTAAGGGCAGAACATCAACCCAAGTGACACCTGTCTTGGCTACTATTTTGGCCATTTTAGTTTTTAGGATGCCATTGTACACCTCCACTAGACCTGCTGACTGGGGGTGGTTAGCTGCATGAAATTTTTGTTTTATACCCAATGCTGAACAGACATATTCCATAATTTGAGCCGTAAAGTTTGTCCCGTTGTCACTCCAGTCCAAGCGGGGCAAACCGAATCGTGGGAGGTACTCTTTTAATAGGACTTTGGCGGTAGTGATAGCGGTGCAGTTTTTGACGGGGTAGGCCTCCACCCATCGGCTGAAGGTACAGACCACCACTAGGACATATTTCAAATTGTTACATCGGTTCATCTGGATGTAATCCATTTAGAGGACTTCAAAAGGGAAGGTAGGAGGAGAGAATCCTCCCTTAGGAGTAACTGTGCCTTTTCCTGGGTTATACATTAGGCTAATCATGCATGTTTTAACCAGCTTGTCAGCATATGCTGGTATCTTAGAGTTATACCATGTAGGTTCCAACAGTTTACATATCCCTTTTGCACTGATGTGAGCAGGACCATGGGCCATCGTAACTACTGGTAGCATGTAACTGTCAGGTAACATCCATGGTCTTTCAATAGCCGTACGGACCCAACAACCATCAATTCCCTCCTTTGCTAATTGCTCCTTCCACACCCTTAGTTTCTCAGGAGTAGTATGGGACATTCCTTCCCTTTTCTTAAGAGCTGTTTGTCTGGCCGTCTGGTCAGGCAGGGCATTGCCTTTCCCAACATCATCTGTCACTTTCTTATGGGCTTTACATTTTATGATGGCCACCTTTCTGGGGAGTGTCAGGGAGTCTAACAGTCGGTGAATTAGGGGGCCATGTTGAATCTTGGTCCCATGGGAAGTAAGGAAATTCCTTTCTTTCCACAACCTCCCGAAGTTGTGGGCCACCCCGAAGGAATATTGGCTGTCAGTATAAATATTTACCGTCATCCCTTTGCTTAACTCACAAGCTCTAGAGAGGGCCACTAATTCTGCTGCTTGGGCAGAGCACTGCGGAATCTGAGCTGTTTCTACTACTTGCCCTAATGTCGTGAGGGCGTAGGCGGCTGAGGTGTTACCATCTGACCCTCTGAGACATGATCCGTCCACATACAGTGTTCCTTCTGGTTCTTCTATCGGGGTGTCCTGTAAGTCAACTCGTCCCTTCGTCTCCTCCTCTGTCCTTAATATGCAGTCATGTGGGTCTAAGCGGGCATCCTGAATATCCAGTGGGAGTAATGTGGCGGGGTCTAGTACAGTGCATCTTTTGATGTTAATGTGGCTGGCAAAGAGTGTCAGTTCATATCCTGTGAGTCGTGCGCTAGTGAGGTACTGTGTCTTGGTGTTATTATTGAGGGTATATACAGAATGGGGGACCATCAGAGTCAGGGCAGAGTTCATAACGATCCCCGCACTCTGACGGACCATGAAGGCGGCCGCAGCGGTCGCCCAAAGGCATCCTGGGAGAGCCCTTCCAACAGGATCTGAGGTGGCTAAAAAATAGGCACATGGCCGATGGTGACCTCCGAACATCTAGGTCAAGACAGCGCATGCACAGCCGTCTGTCTCATGTACAAAAAGAAAAAAATGTTTGTTATAATCAGGAGTACCGAGGACTGGAGCAGTACACAGAGCCTTCTTTAAATCTTGGAAGGCCTGCGCATGCTCTCTAGTCCAAGGAAAGGAACTGTCTGATATGTCTTTAGTGGTGAGGGCAAGAAGAGGTTTGACCATGGCCGAAAAATTGGAAATCCACTGTCTACAGTATGAGGTTAGGCCTATGAAGGCTCGCACCTGCTTTTGTGTTTGTGGGGCCGTCATAGCATTGATAATGGCTACACGATCAGCGGTGAGCTGCCTTCCCTCCTTCGAGAGAGATGACCTAAAAAAGTCACCTTCTCTTGACAAAACTGAAGCTTTTTCAAAGAGATTTGGTGATTATGGAGGGCAAGGTGGCGTAACAAACAGAGAGTAGCTTCTTTACATGCTAGGGCAGAATTGCAGCAATGAGGCGGCCATCTACATATTGTAATAGTGTGGAATTATCAGGAAATTCCAAGGAATCTAGTTGACTTTTTAGGGCTTGACTATAGATACTGGGGCTCTCGGTGAAACCACAAGGGGCGCGGCAGAATCTAAAGCTCTGCCCACCAAGGGAGAAAGCAAAAAAATGTCTGCTGTCAGGATGTATAGGAATGCTCTAAAAAGCATTCTTCAGGTCTATGACAGAAACGTGCGTGGCATCAGAAGGGACCATCGTTAAGAGGGCTGTAATGTCAGAGACAACAGGATATTGGGACATTGTTATTTTGTTAAGGGCTCTCAGGTCAAACACAAATCTGTATATTTTAGGGGAGAGAGCATCTCCATTGGTCTTTTTAAGAACGGGAATAATGGGACTGTTACAGATATTGCCATGTGTCTCCTCCACTATGCCCCTGTCTATTAATTCAGATATTATTGTTAAAAGGGCCATTTCTCCTTCCGCGGGCAGTCGATACTGCCGGAGGGGGGGGGGGGAGAAGTGCACCTGGCTGGATGCGTATCACATGAGGGGATATGTTGAGACACCCTACATCAGTGTCTGATGATGCCCAGAGGGAGGAAGGTAAAGACTGCAACTCTGGTGGGAGGGGACCTGATAGATACATATAGGAAGCTGCGGTGGGGGAAATTGTTATGGATACACCTTGGGGACTACATGATATGGTCGCATACAGAGCTTTCAGTAAATCCATGCCTAACAAGTTTTCACTGCAACCTGTAGTAAGGACCTAGGGAGCGTCAACATGTGCAGGGCCAATATCAAGAGGAAGGGGTTCAGAGACAGGGCTGGTCACAGGTGTTCCTGCAAAATCCACGGAGACATTCATATTGCCAGAAAGGGGTGCCTCCGGGACTGACAGACGTGCAATAGAAGACCTGGTGGCCCCAGTATCCAAAAGAAAATTCTGATCATTCCCCACAACTGATATTTGAACATACGGGCCCCTTTGATACACTGGAATTTGCACTCTGGTAATACCCCTTTCCTGGCTGTCCTATGCTTGGTAGGACCCTGTCTCATCAACTTCACCTTAATCGTCATTGTAATATGTGCGTGTTGCTTCGTACCCATCAAACCTATTGGCCGGGCGCTGCCGGATGGGAGCGTCATCCCTGGGCCTGCGTTCTTTATCCTGTGGATAGGGCGGGCCATGGTCCCTAGTCCGCCTCCCCTCCCTGGGAGCGCAAGGCCGAGTCTTCCCTGTTTGGATGTTTTCAGCTAACACAGACCACTCATCTATCCAATGGCCGTACCCCTTACAATAAGCACACTGATCTGTTTGGAGGGCTCCCGTATGTTGAGGGCTGGCGGGGGTAGACTGGCGAATCCTCGGAGGGGGTTGGGGTTGAGGTCTGAAATTCCCGCGGGCATCGGGACCTCGGAGAGGGTAAGCCTGCTGCAGAAGTGCCTTAGTCTTAAGATCCCTAACCTTCTTACTTTCCTTGTCTCTATCTTCATTCTCCCTATTCTCGTGATCTTGTGCCATAGCCAAGATACCAGTCATAGTTTGGGCAGACCACGTACTTTCAACTTTCTTAAGCCAGGCGGAGATCTCAGGAAGCAAGTTGCTGACAAACTTATCAACAAATACTGGGCAGAACCTGGGGTCCGGGGATCCAAACCACTATCAGCCAGATTCATCAATGTCCCGTTTTGCGAGTCCTTAATAGTAATTATTAAGGAATCGCTATTAAAGACTCGCAAAACGGGATTCATGTAGAAATCGCAAATAAAATTGGGATTTCTACAGCTTCCTTATTTGAGATTAGCAAATTGCTAATCGCAAATAAGGAATAACTCCCCATTCATTCCTATGGGCCTAAAGGCCCATAGGAATGAATAAGCTAAAATCATCCCAGTAGGACTACAGGTCCGCAATATTCCTGGCGTCTTCACCGATAATCCCAAATACACCACTGGATTTAGCTACATAAGCACGACGTGTTCCAGGCACTGGATGGTGCTTGGAATAGACATAGCCAAAGAAGACTTCAAAAAGGTGACTCTAGAAATACAGGAGCTGGAAAAACAAATAAAAGATCAGGGCCCAACCAGTGAATGTAAGAAACTCTTAGAGGAAGTGCAAAAAACAATAGAAGAATTCTATAAAATTGAACAGAATAAAAAAAGCCAACAAAGTTAAGAAAGACATAAAAGCAATTACACAGGAAAGGGCTTACCCATACCTTTCAAAAGACTACTATACCAATAGAGCCTACAGCGGCCCACAAAACCAAAGACCGTGGGGCCGCTTCAACAGAACACAAAATATTGTAGAGTTTTCTGACACATCGGCAGATTCCTCAGAAAATTCTGAACAAAGTGACGGTCAAGAAACTCCGCACAGACTCCCTTTTTTAGGCCGAGGCCAAACCGAACAGCCCAAAAAGGGCAGAGGGAAGCAACCCCAGCGCTGGCAAAACCCACCGGGAGAACGAAACACGCGCAGACAGCACTACCAGTGGTAACTATGGCTCCAGACAATACCCTTGCAACCATGACCACTGCCAACCTGGAACGACCAGATAATTTGCTCCCCATTTTTATTCTTACTTCACATTGCCTTTCAATCTACGAATTGTCTATTCTTAACAAAGGATTGTCGTTTGTTCCTACTATCGGGCCAAACTTCCTTGACCTAGAAACTGAGTTCCTGAGATTCTTTAGGAAGATAAGGCTTCACAGCTTTTTTCTTCTTAATCCCATAAATCCTAACACTGCGAACACTCACTTTGGCCCACAATCCACATTCTCCCCAACGGGAGGTATGATACCCAGTGAAATTTTAACATTTGAAAAATTGGTACTTAAAGACCTGACCAAATTGGAAAATACCAAAACATTCGTCCCCTACAACATATCTTTAGCAGAAAAACAAGCATTGGCTGACCTAAAATTCAATGCCTATATGGTTATTAAACCAGCAGACAAAGGGGGAGGAATAGTTTTACAGCAGAAAGACAAATATGAAGCTGAAATCCTACGTCAACTCAGTAATACAGCTCATTACTGTAGACTACCCCTGAATCCAACGAAAGAAATACTAAATCTTATAACGCAGGTTACCACTATGGGTCTGAATGCTGGCTATCTCAGTAAAAAGGAATTCCAATTTCTTAATACCAAGTCACCCAGGACCCCGGTAATTTACACATTACCTAAAATTCACAAAGACACTGTGAATCCCCCCGTACGACCGATTGTCTCCGGGTGTGGCTCTGTACCTGAGCCCCTCGGGCAATATGTCGACTATTTCATAAAAGACTTTGTGCCAAGAACAGAGTGTTACATAAGGGGCAGCATGGCTATGATAAACATGATAGAGGAATACCCCTTTGACCCCACATCCAAGATACTTTGTACCTTGGATGTGGGGTCACTCTACACCAACATCCCTCAAAATGACTCTTTGCTGGTCATAGAAAAAGTCCTGGACACACGACCTCGCCCACACGCAGTCCCCACACTCTTCATTCTGCAATTACTGGAGATATGCCTCACGAAAAACTTTTTCCTCTTTGATGGCCAATACTATGGTCAAGTGAGGGGTACATCAATGGGAGCAATTTTTGCTCCCAACTTGGCTCTCCTGTACATGGACGACTTAGAATGTAACCGCAGCTTGTCCTCTATGAATCCCTTTCACAGTGGCATCGCCCTGTGGAAGAGATACATAGACGATATCTTCCTCATCTGGCAAGAATCCAATGACCTTCTCCTACAATTCCAACACTGGCTTAACAACAACTGCGACTGCGGTGGACTCACGTTTACACTCTCCACTAGTAAACAAACAATCCCTTTCCTAGACCTTAACATCCTCCATAGTGATGATAAATTATTAACAAGCCTCTACAGGAAACCCACAGAAAGGAACACATTTCTGAGTTACCAGAATCACCACCCGAGGGCACTACAAAACTCACTTCCCTACTCGCAGTTCCTCCGCATCCGAAGGAATTGTTACCTCAAAAGTGATTACTTCAAGGAAGCAAGCACCCTTAGTAGCAAACTACGAGCTTGAGGATACCCTAAAAGGTTAATTCGTAGCTCACTTAAAAGAGCTTGGTACTGCCCAAGGGACACCCTACTAGAACCCAAAGAGAAAAAAACACAGAACCGGTTAGTGTTTGTAACCACGTTTTCACCTGCCTCCAACGCCATCAAAAAAAGTATTAAGAACCATTGGGCTACCCTCAATGTAGGCACACTCAATCTTGAACAACCATTGTTCGCTTTCAAAAAAGCAAAAAACGTGAAGGACCACCTAGTAAGAGCGGCTCTGACCACTGACAATACGAGAGGAACCATTGATGATCAGTGGGGGCTCCCACCACTGACAGGGTATGTAAAATGTGATTCTTGTAGCGTATGCGACAGCACAATTGAAGGAAAGGACTTTGTCTTTGAACAAACGACAGTCCACAGAAAACATTTCACTAACTGCAATAGTATGAATGTTGTATATGCAATCTTGTGCCCATGTCATCGTATATATATATATATAGGACAAACAACGCAGAAGGCTCGCCTAAGGATCAGCCAACACAAGAGCAGGATCCGCTGCAGGACACCCAATGCACCTTTGGTGGACCATTTCACAGAAAAAAAACACAGTGAACTTGACCTACAACGGACTATCATTGACATGATCAAAACTCCACCGAGAGGCGGTGACATGAGCACACTCCTTAATAAGGAAGAACTAAAATGGATAATTAGGACCAAAAGTATCCATACTGGGCTCAATCGCCACAAGGATTGGACCTCTTCGATATGAACTTTGAAACTGAACAACCGTTACTGAGATGAAAATGACTCTTACATATGACTCTTCTCCTAATTTTCCTTCCACAGTGACTATGTTCCTACCCAGCTTACTCTATGTCTTCCAAGTTTTCCAAATGTGGTGACTATAATTTCCTTAATGATTCTATACTGGTGCAATTATGACTTTGCTGACACATTGCCGTCTAAAATAGTGTGTCTTAACATGGATACCAGTTGAAAAATATGTGCCCTCCTGTTGTGGATACCAATTACAATGATTGGAATTACCTGTACTGAAATTATTTTCGGATGGCACTACCTTGACACCACAATTTTGTCCAATGGCGACCACATACCGTAACTGTAAAACTTATGTTATTGTCTATTTTAATGCATATGTTCCCTCGATACTGTCACTTCCTTTAGAACACACTGTATTATGCGGCACCATTTTATCTGGTCACACTCTGCATGTAAATCGGCCCCATTTAGCTGCATACTTTGCACTTTCTAAGATGGCCGCCACTGCGCCCTCACTACCTGCCACAACCCGATTACGTGACTGCTGTCACATGATATAGTCCCACCAGATATGGCTGCCTCGCCAGTTCCCAAGCCAGATCTACCACGAGCATCGCCTCGTACTGAACACTGGACCCCATTGAGGAACCACTCCATCTCACCTACCTAGGTAAGCGTAAGCGCCGCTTTAGCGATTCCCCTCCTTTACCTTCCCCTAGCTGTAACCTAACTGGCTACTTTTTCCTCACCAGGTGTCTTCTCCAGCTGCCGGCATCTGACCACGGTAAGACACCGACATACCTTCACTCCCCAGCCCGCTCCAAGGGCACATCCCCCAGTACTATTTAAAGTATTTTTACACTCCCTTTCCTTTCCGTCCATAGGCTTCCGCACAGGTCACATTATGACCAACGCCTCTCACTCCGATGTTGAGGTAAGCCAGATCCGCTCATAGCCAGGAGCACCTACGCCCTTCTTTTTTCACCCCCGTCACCGTGAGCACATTTTCCTCCGTCCTCGGTTTTAGCATCTGTCTAGACCCTTTCCGCATATCAAAACCACCCAACCACTCACTTATCAACTCTGCCGAACTCGCGGGTCACCCACCAGTACACCCGGTCCGACCAACGTGCCGCATGAATCCCGTTCCACGGCCATGTTTACATCACCGGTTCCGTCACCCAAATCGTTTTTTCAAAATGCAAATACGATCATTCTCTTGCATGTAGCACTTCACGGAGCGCACACATGTGCTCTAACTCCACACGGGCGCCTTCACGGAGTACTATACTGTGCTCTACGTTTTTAGACAAGTAACAACCAATGGGTATTAGAAATGTCTAGACATGCCTGTAATATACGTATGTTTGTATATACAACATTAATCCTGTGTGTTTATCTCCCTTCCCTCCCTCTTTTCCTCCCCTATTGTGTTGTTTCCCCTCACACTCTTGGGCTTGATTTTAGGATATGATATTAGAATTGCACTTAAGGCATGAATTACAATGTCCTGAAGATGATCCTACCATTTTAATAAGGATTGAAACGCCGTCGACACCTCGCACTATATGTTAGACTACACTATATATAAAGTCACAATAGTGTATTAATGAATCATCAATCTGCCAAATGTGATTTGTATGCAGATTTTTTCCTCTTGCCTATAGCGACACCTTGTCTGTATGTCACACTTGTCCTTTTGTGGTAGTTGGACACAGGCCGTGTCCCACTTAATACCATTAGGATTGTTGTCTATACAAAGATACTTGTTATTAAACACTGTCCGGATGGACAGATAATATTGTGGTGTTCAGGGGTATTTTAAGGGTGGGTTTGGTATATGGGGTGCACATTGTATTTTTAGAGTATGGTATTTTTAGATTATAGGGTTGGTTTTGGGGTGCTTGGTTATTTTTAGGGTTAAGGGGGTAGGTTTAGGTTTTGGGATGTAGGGTTTTTTATTAGGGTTCAGGGTGGGTTTTGGGTTATGGAGTACAGGGGTATTTTTAGGGTTTAGGGATAGGTTTGGGTTTTGGGGTACAGGGGTATTTTTAGGGTTGAGGGATAGGTTTGGGTTTTGGGGTACAGGGGTATTATAGGGTTCAGGGATAGGTTTGGGTTTTGGGGTACAGGGGTATTTTTAGGGTTGAGGGATAGGTTTGGGTTTTGGGGTACAGGGGTATTTTAGGGTTCAGTGGTAGGTTTGGGTTTTGGGGTACAGGGGTATTTTAGGGTTCAGGGGTAGGTTTGGGTTTTGGGGTATAGGGGTATTTATAGGGTTGAGGGATAGGTTTGGGTTTGGGGGTACATGGGTATTTTTAGGGTTGAGGGATAGGTTTGGGTTTTGGGGTACAGGGGTGTTTTAGGGTTCAGGGGTAGGTTTGGATTTTGGGGTACAGGGGTATTTTAGGGTTCAGGGGTAGGTTTAGGTTTTGGGGTACAGGGGTATTTTTAGGGTACAGGGGTAATTTAGGGTTCAGGGATAGGTTTGGGGTACAGGGGTATTTCTAGGGTCAGGATGGGTTAGTGTTTAAGGGTGCTGGGGTATTTTAAGGAGTAAGGGTGGCTTAGTATTTTGGGGTGCTGGGGTATTTTAAGGGACTTGGGTGGGATTAGTTTTTAGGGTGAAAAAAGTTATCTATAAAAATATATTATATATATATATATTAAAAATACGTATTAAAAATTAAAATTTAAAAAATATATATATTTATATACATATGCATTATTAAGTGTGTGTAGATATATATATATATATATATATATATATATATATATATATATATATATATGTATATTCACTGAAAAAACCATAGGTTATACACCATATATAGTTAGGAATTAGCATTTACAAAACCTTATTTTACTCACACAAAACCATTGAAATTCGCATATATAGTTAGTTGCACTAACTATATATCGCGCACCCGCAATCCACTGCTGATCATGTCACATATTACATCATTCATGACATGGTCAGTGACATCACTGATGACATCACTGATGACATCTCAAATGACATCACTGATGACATCACTGATGACATCTCAAATTTATATGGTGTATAACCTATGGTTTTTTCAGTGAATTTTCAAGGTTTTGTAAATGCTAATTCCTAACTATATATGGTCTATAACCTATGGTTTTTTCAGTGAATATATATATATAGATATATATATATATATGTATATATATATATATCTATATATATATATAACATTTCTATGGCAAAATGAAACCCCTCATTTTGTTCCTTTGCAAATTAAATGTTTTAAGTGTTAACACTTTATTCCAATCAAGATGACTTCAGGTGTGCCATACGTTTGTCATAAGTAAGACTGTTAGCGCTCTAGTTGTTCTTTAGACTCTGGGACATTCTGTCACTGGGCTATAGTTGGGCTACATCTGGCTGATATTTGGGCTACATTTGTTTTTTTTTGTCTCTGGTGGCCATCTTTGGGCTACATTGGGCTACATTGGGCTACATTGGGCTACATTTGGGCTCTAACATATATATATAGCCCAATGTAGCGCAATATATATTTTTCAAAGTTAATTTTCGTAAAAACCACTGGAGCATATATCTTGAGACATAGCAAAGGCACATCGGGCTACCAGTCCCTACAATTTTGCCAAGTTTTGTGGAAATCCATTCAGCCGTTCGAGCTAATAGTGAGTCCAACCGCCCTATGGAAAACTCAATGTTAAAAACACGTTTTGGGACCCCCCTTTTTTCTCGGCCCCCACTTGACGAAACCCCCCCAAACTTTAAGGGGACGCTCAGAAACAAAATGTGCTATTTTCCTGAAAATTTCAGCCAATTCCATCAACGCCAAAGTTATTCAACATAGAATTTTCAGAAATCCCTATTCAAAAAAATCCTAACTATATATACCTACTGGCGACCAAACCAAAGTTTTCCGGAGCGCCGCAGCTTGCCACAGCTTCCCCCAGGAACACAGATGCACGGACCAAAGATTTTGCGGTGATTCAGATATTTATTCGCTTGCCTGGCTTCATAACGTTTCGGCACTCAGGTGTACTTATATATGGTAAGTACATTTACTAAGTTTATAACTTCACCACACATGCTTTTGCGTTGTAAAGGCATGCGTGGTAAAGTTATATGTGGGGTAATAGTTTGCGGAGTGATGGTACTGCGGACTAATGACTCTAGCGTTGTAATAAATGCGGAGTCATGGTGTGCGGGATAATAGTTTGCGGAATTAAGTCATATATTCATCTAGGGACCATTGTCTTTTTAAACAGATAATTTACCAGCAGCAGAGGTGTGAAGACTGTACAAAAAATTTGTAACAAAATATAGATGCCTTACACAGTTCGTTATGTGGACATTGACACTTAGGCTCGCAGAGGCAATTCTGTCAATTTATTACCCCAAGAATGTAAGAACAGACCCTGGCTGTTTTCAGCCAGAGTAACAGAGCTACAACAAAATTTTGATCACCAGGCATTGTCCTATGTCGATGACATATATGACGGATGATGACCACATGTAACATTCAGTAACAGTAGATTGTTAGCAGCAGAGGTGTGAAGATTGTACAAAAAATTTGTAAATAAATATAGGTGCCTTACACAGTTCGTTATGTGAACATTGACACTTAACTCTGGGCAGACTGCTCAAGATGCACAACCACAATTGGCTACCTCGGGCATCAGCCCACAAACACAAAATGCAGACAAGAGAAAAATTCCCATCAGACAGGAGAAGATTCTCTTCTGGATTGCACAAAAAACAAGACAGCTTGAAGTGATATTTTCCCATATGGGCCTGCAGGAAAAACACAAAATATTAACTATTTGTTTGCTGATGGGGATGGCCCCCCTGCTGTGGAAGTCTGTACTATTTGGGGTACAGTCTTTGCTACAGTATATATCAGAACACATGGCACCCCTTCCTTGGCTTTTTTGCCCGAAGTGCTGAAACAGTTCCAGAATGAGTATGGGACAGCACCTGCCCTGGACTATGGGATGAAACTGAGGGACAGTTTTACAGCAGTATCCACTATTATGTTGAGCAACATCAAAGGGGAAGCATCAGCATTGGCTATATGCCTGTGCATATGGGATTTGACTCCAGCACAGCAGGAGCGCAAATTACCTAAAATTATTGAAGACTCCTATGCTATGTTAGGTAGAGTTGATTTGGGATCCAGACCTGGTAAGCCACTATTAAAGAGTAATTCTGAAAAGGATAACTGTAAGCAAGCACCCGACTCTTCAACAAAGAAGAAGTGGGACAATAAACACAAAAATAAAGACAATACAAAACTACGGGGTGGGTCTCCTCAATAGGAGCAACTGAAAAACGATATCTATGAAACCGTGATAATATTAGACTGTCTGACAGATATCATGACACTGCTACACGTTCATCTTGTTCCTTTATAGGAGTCGTCCAATAAACGCTCGGAGAGTGGTAGAAGGTCAGAGAGCAGATCGAACGAGCAAGCAAAAACAAAGGACACACAACGCTCATCTGAATACATAATAAAATAGGAAGATAAACAGAAACCTTCCAAGCCTCAATTCAAATAGAAGAAGGTAGCCGGACTAAAGGTCAGGCATGTACCGGATATTGAGGACTCTGCTTCTGAGTGGGAAATGGGCAGTGACAATGCTAGATAGTGCGGCAGAAGTCACAATAGTTTGCCGAAACCTGATGGATTGTCTGGTGGGAGTAGCACTCAGTACACATATCACAGTGGAAACACCTAATACTAAGATAAGTTTCCCCCATCGTTTATACAAAGTACAACTCCAATGGAGGGGGACATACCCAGAAACATCAATGTTCTCTTTTAGGAGTACTTAACTTACAGTTATGATATTCTTTTGGCTGAATAGGATTGGCCACCTGATTTTGTAACAAGTGCACAAACAGGGAAACGGAAATGTTACCTGCTTTCACTGACCTCATTCAAGAATCAGTAATTCATTCATATGTCAAGGAGTGGAAGTTACCACTAATTCCTGCTGTATACCACAGCCATGTGGGGTGGTGTGACAGTTCTCCTTATCATGATATCCCATTGAGCATAATCCCACAACCTCAACGACAATACTCAATTAAACAAGAATTTAAAAAAGAAGTTAGGGAAATCCTAGAACAACTTGAATGCCAAAGTCTAATAAAAAGCTGCACCTCATATATGGATAATCTTTTGTTTCCATTAATGAAACTGGACCATTAATATTCTCTAGTATTAGAGTAGGTACATTTAAATACAGCTACTTGAAAATTTGCAGTTATGAATGCATACAATGCCAAACTAATGAACAAATTGTGCGGACATAATACAAAACAACTCTTAATATCTAGAATAGATTTTTCTGCCAGAATATAGCATCTGTAAGCAGACATCTGACTGCATTTTCGGCGCTAGGTTCGCAGAGGCAATTCTGTCAATGTATTACCCCAAGAATGTAAGAACAGCCCCTGGCTGTTTTCAGCCAGAGTAACAGAGCTACTACAAAATTTTGATGACCAGGCATTCTCCTATGTCGATGACATATATCTGATGGATGATGACCATATGCAACAATTGGTAACAGTAGATTGTTGGAAATTGGATCTCTGGTTGGCTAAGGCTCGCGCCAAAGCCAGCAGAGATCACCACTCTAGTCAGGGCAAGGGAGTTATACGCCAAAGATAACCCCTGCTCACCCCCTTGGTAGCTTGGCACTAGCAGTCAGGCTTATCCCGGAGGCCATGTGTAAAGCATTTGCGCACGCACACAGCAACAACATCCCAGGCACACCACAAAAGGAACTCTCATACAAGGTTATATCAAAAATAGCCTTTGTATTCTCAAAACACATTAGAATAGTAATCACACAATATACACTGTGCCAACTGGCACTGGGTTATATCTACAAGGGATTATATACACATCAGGGCCACATGGACCACTGTCAAAACCATCAGAAAGTGAACTTAGTAAAAGTAAAACAGATCATAAACGTACAACCAGTAACCACTGGTAATCACTGTACTTAGCATCAGCCTGTAACATAAACTACATTAGGCACAGTATCACATCAGGCGCGAATTACATTCTGCGCCAACCTCACCAGCATAAACATATTATGCAATCATCTCACAAGTCTAAAAGCATTTGACCCTAACCTCCTAAGCATAACTCACATTAGGGGCGTATATCACACAGTGAAACATAATCTCACTAGCATAAACCATAATATGCAAAACAAGCTCATATTCATAAAAACACATTTAGAGGTATCAAACAGGGTGCATAAAACATACTACACACATTACATTTCCAAGCACCACCATCACATTAGGGCCTGGTGCCCTTCAAATCTAACAATCCCCCTGGCCAACTAGCCATCTCAAAAAGGGCCTCAAATGCCCTATGTCCCAAGAGTCAGGGCATGCTGCCAATGCAGCGAAAGTCAAGGGTGCGCAATCTGCGCAGGTCTAAACATAGCAGCTGGCACTAAGTGCTGCGCAGCTGTGAAAAGGATGGTACTGGGGCAGAGCAGTGCATCTCACTCCCAGTGTAAAAAACATGTCCCCAAATAAAGAACAACCTAAACAGTGCAGCTGCCCACTACTTGCTGGGTAGCTGGGAAAGTTAAAATGAGGCATGCATGAGCTCTCATCTGTTGGAGCCACACAGGGCTCTGAGAACAAATAGCTAAACGTTGGAGCCACACAGGGCTCTCAAATTAGATAATGCACTAAGCACTATGGACCTCAGGGGCTCCTAATCTATTGGGCCTTCGTTGGAGTGTGCTGGCTCCTGAAACAACTGTGACCCATCGTTGCAGCTCACTGGGCGCTGTGAACAAATAATCCCCCCTAAAGAATTGACTCCATGGCCAACAATGCCCCCCTAATAATCAGGGAGCCTTGTGGGAGCAGCCCGCTGCCAGATGGGGCCGCTCAGACTTGGTGCCTTGAACAGGCACCAACACAATGAGCCATTACTCACCGGCTCTCCTGCTGCTCTGCTCCGGTCTCCTCTTCACACGGTCCCTCTCCTGGGGGCTGGGACTCCTCACAGGCGGCGGGCGGGGTTCTTTCACTCATGAGAGCCTCGCTGAGGGATCCGGCGGCGTCTCCCTCGCGGCGCTTCCCCTTGCTTCTCAGAGATCCCACGCTGCTGTCTTTCACTCTTCACCCGGGAGAGAGCCCCGGGACTTGTTACGGGCACTCGAGGAGGCTGGGTAGGCTCCCGTCCTCCTCTCACGTAGTCCAGCTTCCGCCCTCTCCAGCAGGCAACAGGCCCTGCCCACGTCCCAAGCAGGGCTTGCCTGACTTCTAGGTCGCGCTGAGTGCGTCCCGGGGCGAAATCCTTTAGCTGCTCGGGCCGCAGCGGTGAAACGAGGAGTGAGTACCCGCATCAGTTATAAGTTTAAAAAGGCGTAATGAGGAGTAGGCTTCCTCCGAAATTGGAATATAAAGCAGAGTGGGCTCCTGCTATTAAAATATATAAATATGCGGCCATGCGGTGTGGGCTCCCGCCTCTCTCCCCTTCAGCAAAGGGAACCCCTACGTCGGGATTCCCTCGGGAAAGTTTGAAGCGCCGCTCTGCAGGGCTCCTTTTCTCCAGGGAGGAAATCAAATTAAAGCATCGTGGTCACAGGGTGCAAAAGGATGCAGCAGTCCTCCTCCAGGGGAGAACAGGTCCTGGAGAAATGAAGAAGATAAGCACACGGTCCCAATAGCCCTGAAGGTATCCAGGGGCAATGCAGGGGCCAGCACACAGGGCCCTCCAGCAGGGAGGCAACCCCCATGGCGGTCCCTCCTGGGCCCCACCAGCAGCAAGCCCTGCTCCGTCAAGAACACTGAACAGGAACTGAACATCTACATGGGGTCACGGCCCCTATATGTGTACAACATTTTCCTTTGTGCAACGGTGCAGGGTTTGGGGGAACCAGATACAACTGGTTCAGGAGAGCTTTGGAGCACTTCGTTTTGCTCAGCTCCTCTCTCCTTTGTCAGGTGGGGGCTCAGTGCTCAGATGCACCACAGGGGGCGGAGCTGACATTGTGGAGGGAAGGGACAGACCTATTCAGGTTCAAGGTGCAACTCCTCCCTCCCATCTACATGCAGATCTCCCTATTCACCTCTGGGCAGAGGCATCCTGGCTCCTGGAGCCACCCACATCATCCAGCACCTGTCAATCACAAGCCAGACATGCAATTCACATCAGGCAGGGAGACCCACAGTACACAGAAATGCCAACTTCTAAAAGTGGCATTTCTCCACCAGTCCATAAATCTGCACACATCATTGCACAGCGTTTATTCTCGCGTGTTTGTACATACTAAACTTGCCCCTGCACTCCTATCATATCAGGAATTACCATGGACACACATATCTCCCATGCATTCCTAAGGGAGGGCAGGCCAATAACCACACGCTCTCAGAGAGCGCACACACTTCACACTGGGCGACAGTGCTAAAGTGCGCAGAGGCCAAAAATCACTACCATCATGTAAGAGCTTAAAGCAAAAAGTTCAGGGGTGAACCTACCAAAAGGGCCAAATCCAACATAGATCAAATAATGTTAGGCTCTGCCCACATGGGCTATAAATTTAATTTTTTTTAAATCAAAATTTTCCCACCTCAATGTCCTATTTCTGGGATGTGAGCTGTCAAGTGAAGGAAAAAGCCTTGTGACACACTTCTTAGATAAATGTGCGCCACTTCAACCCCAACAACATTGAAAAGACTAAAATCCATATTGGGATTCCTAAATGTTGGCAGAACATTCCAGATTATGAAGAACAACTTTTACAACTTGATACATGCAGAATTTTCAAGCACACATTGGACACAGGAACACACAAATATTTTACGTTCTGTGCAAGTTGACATGATAGCTTTCAAACATTTACACATGTGAACACAACGAACCTGGTGATTTGCGACATCATGAGAACATCAGAATAAACTTATGTCATGTTTAATGAAGGTTATACTGTTCAAATTACATATAAATTACATTTATAAACATTTTGTACCTACTGAATAAATCCTGACAGCAGTGCAGACTGCCTAATGAAATAATGGCTCTTGATCACCATGTTTACATCATATATACTTATGGGTCTGCACAGCCTGTCATGCGGACTGAGCACCAATACTCAGCTGTGTGCACAATTTTGAAAGGGTGCATGCATGATGGAGAATTCCAACCTGAGAGAATCTTACACATAGTCAATTGGTGATTGCACAGTGCACCTGGCAGAACTAAAGGCTCTAATTCTGTCGCTAGAAAATACGGATCATGTATTCCCCACACTTATGGTGCGTAATTCCTACCACTGTGTTCAGTCTTATAATGAATACCTACATTATGGAGCAAGAATGGATTAAAAAATGTAAAGGGTTGCACAATAAAGCACAAGTTGCTTAGGGAAAAGGTGGCAAAGCTGAAAAATTGATTGCCACAGACTCATGTAAGACACACAGTGAGTCATCAACATGTTGGCAACCACGTTGTAGGGAAGTCTATGGCTGATGAAGCTGCAAATAATAATAACTGCACACGAGGGTCTGGCTTCTGCATATGCGGGGATGGCTGCTACAATTTTAATATTGCAGCAGTGCTGTTGGTGGCCAGGACTTTACAAACAGACCAAGGTCTTGAACCCTAAATTCAACTTCTGCCAGCAGATGAAGGGTTGCACCATGGTGTGGCCACCCAGAACCCTCAACTGATTTCAAACAAGCAACTGGCTTGCGTCTACCTGGACCACTGCAGACCTTTGTCATCAGATGGGGCTTACAAGTACATTTTGGTAGCAATACATTAATGCTCTCAATTCCTGTGGGTATGGCTACAGTGGTCATCTAAGCCAGAACTGTTACAAAGGATCTGCAAGCCTTCACAGGGACATACACAGTAGGCACATTACATCCAGACCAGTGACCATGTTTAGCTATAGGGCTTACAAAGAGGCTATAAGATGTTTGGGTGTGACCCTGCATTTCTTGCCTCCATACCATCCCATGAGTAATGCGGTTGTGGAGAAAAAACACATGCTTTAACAGCATGTGTACTAGGCGCAGGTCGTAGTTGGGTTCATCATCTATATAGGGTCCAGAGGACAGTCAACTACAGGCCGAGACAATCCCTGGGTGGACGGACTCCCTATGAAATCCACTTTGTGGTAAAGATGTAGGTCCCAGACCTCAACAATCCCAGTACAATGGCTACAGAAACACCATTTGACATTAATGAACTGGAACAGGAACTGAACGAATTCTGGGACAAACAAAGCAACATCCAAGTAAAAGGCACTGCCACTGGAGAAGTGAAGGTAGTCCTGGTGAGGCCTGGCTAGATCCCGAAGGTTGGGGATCCGGTCTGGAAACAAATTGTGGACAAAAAAGAGTTTGGGCCATCATTTAGGGCACCTGTACCTGTCCTGGCTGTTGAAGGTACCAGAAAGGTACATTTTCAACCCCTTGCCTGTCATAAAGACAAAAGATATGTCTTCATTGATTGCATTAAACCACACTATGTGGAACATTCTCAATAGTAAGCAATGTGGGCTCCTGGGTAGCTACCTGCCTCCTTTGCTACCGTACTGGAAGTTCGGATGTAAGCTTTAATAAATCAAGAAGCATACTCTCCCCAATAACAGACAACAATCAACAACATCGAAGTATGTTTTCCACATGTTACAACTACACCTGGACAGTCAACTACTACAGAAACACAGATTTAAATTCAGAAACCTGTGAATGCGGTCTACGTCAATGTACCCCGGGAGTCATCTTCCAGTTCTACAAAACCTGCTGAGCTGCCAAAAATACATAGGAATGTCTCAGGCTACTTTATTGACTTTGATGACTATTCATTTCATGCATCGGATCCACCACCAGAACCTTTGCCTCTCTCTTTCAGGCTGAAAGTGCGTGTTTTCTATCTTTGGCTGAAAAGGATATAATTTGTTTCTGCTTGGTTAAATCTTTGGATTACAATTGGGTTACTTTTCCTGTTCTCCTGGATTGGCTTGTTGCCAGTCTTTTTCTTGCTTCTAAATGCAAAATTTCTTCCAGTACACTCTGCGGTACAACTGATGAAAGTGGTACTCAAACAACATGCATCAACACACCGTGAACGATGAGACTTTTCCCTGGTAAACATTACAGCTGTTCTATTTCCTGAGGAGTTTGTTTAGGATAGGCTATTGTATGATGTGTAGGGCCCCACTGAGCTTTTACAAATGCTATATTTGTTCAAAATTTCTTTGAATTATAACATTATCCCTAGTACTGTTTCAGACGATTGGGACATTGATACAGTGTATCAACTGCTCAAAGATCTAGAGCATTCAACTGGGTTTTCCCCTGATTCATTTTATGTTGGTAATCTAATTATGATGACATGTTCTGTTTTCAACATTACAGTCATCATTTTCTGCATACAACAAGTGTTCTATGTGCTGTTTAAAATTACACTCAAAGAGAACATTGCCCTACACCACCACAGGGTAGTTCACAAACATATGCAGAGATGTTTGCTTATTTTCTGGTTACGATATATCTGACCTGGCCTCATATTTTTATAGGCTTGCAACATCACCTGCAAAAATAAATATGCTGACAACAGGCTGATATACTCTGCCTCTTTTCTTTCCCAGCTGTCTGTACAGGGTTTCGACTTTTGGTATGGACACTATAGATGTAAAGTCTATTTGGGGGACAAAAGACTGGCAGGTTCAGGGAACTGAGGCTTTGTTTAGAGCATTTCTATACACAAAAGGGGGGACCAAGGAGCTTTTACAAGGTCCAGTGTCCACGCTCCTTATATCTAAATTAATATCAGAAAAGAGACACTGGTCCTAATGCAGGGAGCTAAAAGTCACCCATGCATGGTGGTGCAAAAACTCACCCATGTGTGGAAAAAGGAATAAAGGAAAAAAATACAAAAATCCTAGGTGAAGGGACCCACAAGTAAAAGGAGAACCACTATATGTCCTCTGTTGCCCTCACACACCCCGAGAGGTGTCATGCTTCATCACCGGGCAGTTGCTCCTCGTAGGGCCGGCACTGCAATTCCCTACGTGTCCCCCGAAGGCTCTCTTTATCGGAGATCTTTTGTAGGACTGCCGGATGGTGCATGAGGGGTTGTGGGGTAGGGGGTCCAATGAGGGTGATAAAAAGTGCGTGCAAGTGTAATGTGAAATTCATAAGGGGTAACCATGCAGCGAATGTTTGAATCATGTACCCTAAGCAGACTCAGCTGCTAAATAAAATCTAGCCCCAATGGCATACTATGCCCCGGGTATAGAAAGACATAGGTCAACATGTTTCACGCCCAAGTTGCCTTAAGGGTCGTTGGCGCTTTTTCAGGACCAGAACTATAAAATGTAAAGTGCATGTGAAAAACAAATTAAAATACCCTCAGATTTGATCCGGACGGACCGTAACCTAGATACCCAAAATCTGGCTACAGCTGCAAAATGTAACCGCTCCTGATCAGTACCTAGTAGCTGAGGTGGAAAACCCACCGCTGACACAGACAATCAATGCCCGCAGCTTGCCGGGCTGTGAAAAAAACAAGGAATCACCAGGAGTCTACACACACACACATGGAATGCACTTTATAAAGCGCACATTGGTTGCAATGTCCGCGTCCCTTAAAAAAAACAGACTACTCACATATTCATCCGGGCGCTGCCTCCTCACCATCTACCCCATCTTTGCGTCTGCCAGGGAATACCGTAACAGTACGCGGCAACATTTTAAACCAATCACAGGGGTCAGGTGTGCTGGGCGTATACCTTTTCCGGGACATCATGTTGGATAAATGACTCAGTGCGCATGCTCAGGTGCTTTAACGTATTGCACATGTGCACTGTTAGGACCCACTACTCCCCAACACATGCGCAATGCATGCGCTTTTAATAATAGTGTAGTCTGACAAAATTTCACAAATTGGCAGTACACCACCAAGCAAAATACAAGCTCAACAAGGTAATGCAAGCAATAACTTCGTGTCTAAATGTTGGTTTAAACTATGCTCGTGCTAATAAACCAATGTTGAAATCGCTCGAACTACTCCATCGAGTGCAGATCCCATATTGCTATTCGTAGACTACATAGACACAGAGGGGGTCACAATTGCTAATGCCTGCACAAGGGGAGGGTAACAAGTAAATAAACTATATACTGTCAAACTGGTAGAGAACAAGGGGCTAAGGTGAAGTGTCACTCAGGGTGCAAATTCCTTAGTTTCTCCTACCTCACCCATACGATTGTGAAACCAGTGAAGTAAAGTTTCAGAATGATAATCAAATACCCAGATACCGCTGCAGCAATTACTCCGGAGCGGGATCCATAGGCAATTACCACTATCAAGAAAGTATTGTCTCATGCGCCTGTGAAGAAAAAAACTGAAAAAGGGGATAGTATGGTCCCACGGCTAAACCGCCATACTTAAATTTCTATTCACAAAAGAGGGGGGACCAAGGAGCTTTTACAAGGTCCAGTGTCCACGCTCCTTATATCTACATCACTAATATCACAAAAGAGACACTGTTCCTAATGCAGGGAACAAAAAGTCACCCATGCATGGGGGTGCAAAAAGTCACCCATGCATGGGGGTGCAAAAAGTCACCTATGTGTGGAAAAAGGAATAAAGGAAAAAAGACAAAAAATCCTAGGTGAAGGGACCCACAAGTAAAAGGAGAACCACTATATGTCCTCTGTTGCCCTCACACACCCCGAGAGGTGTCATGCTTCATCATCGGGCAGTTGCTCCTCGTAGGGCCGGTGCTGCAATTCCCTACGGGTCCCCCGAAGGGTCTCTGTATCGGAGATCTTTTATAGGACTGCCGGATGGTGCATGAGGGTGTGTGGGGTAAGGGGTCCAATGAGGGTGATAAAAATTGCGTGCAAGTGTAATGTGAAATTCCTAGGGGTAACCATGCAGCAAATGTTTGAATCATGTACCCTAAGCTGACTCAGCTGCTAAATAAAATCGAGCACCAATGGCATACTATGCCCCGGGTATAGAAAGACATAGGTCAACATGTTTTGCCGCAAGTGGCCTTAGCGGTCGTTGGCGCTTCTTCAGAACCAGAACTATAAAATGTAATGTGCACGTGAAAAACAAATTAAAATACCCTCAGATTCGATCAGGGCGGGCAGTAACCTGTATACCCAAAATCTGGCTACAGCTGCAAGATGTAACCGCTCCTGATCAGTACCTATGAGAGAAGAAAAACAAGATAGGACACAAATGTTAGCATCAGGAACAGCTTGACGCCACATCATGTGCCACCACTGTTTGCAAATCCAGTACATAAACATGAAAACAAACATGCGCATGAGATAAAGATTCATACCAGGTAATCAGAGATGCTCAAGCCCAATGGAGCATAAGATGGTATGTATAGGTGGACCCCACAAGAGCAGGAACGAAGAAGACTACTCCTATCAGGCAGGTAAATGAAATGCGGGGTGGGGGGAAGGGCTACTTGCATCCATGTATACACTATATACAAAGTTTGTCAACCACTATGAACGTGATCCACAAGCGGCACCGTCAGCAGTAGCAGTAGGTGTGAGTTCTTAATAAGTGCTTACCTCGCATCGCTGAGGAAAACCCACCGCTGGCACAGACAATCAACGCCCGCACCTTGCCGGGGTGTGAAAACAACAAGGAATCACCAGGAGTCTACACACACAGATACGGAATGCACTTTATAAAGCGCAAAATGGTTGCAATGTCAGCGTCCCTTCAAAAAAACAGACTACTCACATATTCATCCGGGCGCTGCCTCCTCACCACCTACCCCATCTTTGTGTCTGCCAGGGAATACCGTAGCAGTATGCAGCAACATTTTAAACAGATCACAGGGGTCAGGTGTGCTGGGCGTATACCCTTTCCGGGACATCATGTTGGATAAATGACTCAGTGCGCATGCTCAGGTGCTCTAACGTATTGCACATGTGCACTGTTAGGACCCACTACTCCCCAACACATGCGCAATGCATGCGCTTTTAATAATAGTGTAGTCCGACGAAAATTCACAAATTGGCAGTACACCTCCAAGCAATATACAAGCTCAACAAGGTAATACAAGCAATAACACTGTCTCCAAATGTTCTTTTAAACTATGCTCGTGCTAATAAACCAATGTTGCAATCGCTCGAACTACTCAATCGAGTGCAGTTCCCATATTGCTATTCGTAGACCACATGGACACAGAGGGGGTCACAATAGCTAATGCCTGCACAGGGGGAGGGTAACAAGTAAATAAACTATATACTGTCAAACTAGAAGAGAACGAGGGACTAAGGTGAAGTGTGACCCGGGGTGCAAATTCCTTAGTTTCTCCTACCTCACCCATAGGATTGTGAAACCAGTGAAGTAACGTTTCAGAATGATAATCAAATACCCAGATACCGCTGCAGCAATTACGCCGTAGCGGATTCCATAGGCAATTACCACTATCAAGATAGTATTGTCTCATGCGCCTGTGAAGAAAAAACAGGAAAAAGGGGATAGTATGGTCCCACGGCTAAACCGCCGTACTTAAATTTCTATACACAAAAGAGGGGGGACCAAGGAGCTTTTACAAGGTCCAGTGTCCACGCTCCTTATATCTACATTAATATCACAAAAGAGACACTGTTCCTAATGCAGGGAGCAAAAAGTCACCC
The DNA here is from genome assembly GCF_964261635.1 of Lissotriton helveticus. Classification (NCBI taxonomy): domain Eukaryota; kingdom Metazoa; phylum Chordata; class Amphibia; order Caudata; family Salamandridae; genus Lissotriton; species Lissotriton helveticus. The sequence goes on along the minus strand of NC_136059.1, from coordinate 708,520,772 downwards.
ATGCATGGGGGTGCAAAAGGTCACCCATGTGTGGAAAAAGGAATAAAGGAAAAAAGACAAAAATCCTAGGTGAAGGGACCCACAAGTAAAAGGAGAACCTCTATATGTCCTTTGTTGCGCTCACACACCCCGAGAGTTGGCATGCTTCATCATCGGGCAGTTGCTCCTCGTAGGGCCCGCGCTGCAATTCCCTACGGGTCCCCCGCAAGGTCTCTTTATCGAAGATCTTTTATAGGACTGCCGGATGGTGCATGAGGGTGTGTGGGGTAAGGGGTCCAGTGAGGGTGATAAAAAGTGTGTGCAAGTGTAATGTGAAATTCATAAGGGGTAACCATGCAGTGAATGCTTGAATCATGTAGCCTAAGCAGACTCAGCTGCTAAATAAAATCTAGCCCTAATGGCATACCATGCCCCGGGTGTAGAAAGACATAGGTCAACATGTTTCATGCCCAAGTCGCCTTAAGGGTCGTTGGCGCTTCCTCAGGAACTGAACTATAAAATGTAAAGTGCACGTGAAAGGGTCCTAACAGTGCACATGTGCAATACGTTAGAGTACCTGAGCATGGGCACTGAGTCATTTATCCAACATGATGACCAAGGAAAGGGTATACGCCCAGCACACCTGACCCCTGTGATCTGTTTAAAATGTTGCCGCGTACTGCTACGGTATTCCCTGGCAGGCGCAAAGATGGGGTAGGTGGTGCGGAGGACCGGGCCTTATGGGCCGAGCGGCGCAGGGCATGCCTGTAATCTCCGGGTTCACCTGCCTTGTCAGACAGACACAAGAGACACTCTGTTAGGCGTAGAAAATCAGGTTTATTAGCTGCAGCTAAGCACAGTTATCCAAGAAGTACAGAAGGTATATTCTGAGGAGACTGCCACTTAATTCCGTGGCGCACAATCTTTTATAGTACACATATTTACAACGTCTATTCCCAAAACATACAAAGCCAACGAATAGAAAAAGTTTGAAAACAAGCTATCAAGTATCTTAAATACGTCCTCTTTTCAGACCTCGTGTTCTCTCCTCCCCTCAAGTTAATCAATACTAGTGCATGTCATTTAATTTGCAGGTGGCAGGACGTATTTGCGTGTTTGAAAGGATAGTTGTGTAATAGGAGAATACAAGGGAAGAATGGCGAAGGCCAGTCAAATAAGATAAAGTAAAAGAAGAATGGTGGGACCCAAACAGTCAACTGAGACAGGGATCAATCAGTCTAGACATGGATTAACAAACACGGCCAGACCCTGACATCGGTGTCAAACCAGGCTACATCGTCCCTTACCTTGTCCTGTGACTAAAGCCTCTTGGATGACGTAGATGATTTCGCAGAGACGCAAGGGACCAACTTCCCAAATAACTAACTAAAACTTACAGAATTTTATTCACAGCAAGGTTTAAACTAGTAATAGGGGAGGAGGGCCGGTACTGGACGTTGAAGGGTTGATTTGTTCTTGCTGTCGACCTGCGAAACAACAAGTACCAATGGAATTACTGTTAAGCTAGCAAAAGTATCTCCTACCTATTCTACAGACATAGACATTGGCTTTCCTAACCTATTCTGTCAGAGTTTTGGAGTGTGTAGTTGTTTTATTTAAGCACCTACCTGCGATCAGTGTTGTCTTGTCTTTCTTCCAGTATTTCTTTGCCTTGTCTTGATGGTCAAATCGTCAGATGACTTCTTGTTATTGGTCTAGAGCTGTTCTTTCATGGGTCTTGGCATTGAGAGCTACAAAACAAAAGGGCCAATTATAGACTGTTCTTTTGAAATCTTTCCTCATAAATTACGCCTAATCTGTCACTTACTTGTATTAGCTCCTTAGAGTTCTGTGTAAGGGGTTCCGATTGTTCTTCTTGAGAGAAGATTACAGAGAACAGGTGCTTTGTCCAATAAACATTTCCAAAGTATCTTTCTTGCACATCACAGACCACTATACGATTAAAGGTTAAAACAAATAGCGAAGGTTTGCACATTTACACAAGATTCATCAAGCGCTAAATCATTTGTTGAACTGAGATCCCTTTAAACATCACAATAACTTCTTGTAATGAAACAATGTTTTAAAACTCGATCTTGTCAACAAAACTCTTTAGGAATTTGTCTCTTAGTATTAAAGTCTGATCTGTCTTCTTTCCTTCTTTCTTTAAGAAAGAATTGTCCAAAAATTAACCTTGACCTTTCTTGCAAAGGGCGCCTTGTAAACGTTAAAAATGTACTTAGCTTTCCTTTTCTTGTTTCGCAGGAATCGGAAGTGAAGTGGATTCGCTGAGAAAAATGCTGACTGCAGGATTTCTGTCTGTTCAGGTAAGTTCCATGGAGAGCATTCGGACGCGATCCTTCTCCGAAGCAAGGCAAAGCTTTTCTGGAAGGCTGGGCGCGGTTTAAATAGGAGACCGCACCCAGCCGCGCACAAGAAACGTGCGTGCGTCCAAAGCCGAGTTCTAAAATAAAGGCACTTTACCTGCATGAAAGCCGGCATCTCCACTCCCAGGCAAAGGCTTCCTAAATGAAACAGTCTCTTTGGCCTCACAAGGAAACATGAAAGGAAATACAAAATAGTAGCATGAAAGTAATGACGAAAGTTACAGGAAATACACGCATGTTAAATGAATCAAAGGTGAAATCACACAAATCACACTGATGCTTGATGCGTGCTGGGTGCACGGGAAAGGGGTGGGTTTTTTATGGGATTCGATGAACGCACATTATTAAGGTGGATCATAGGGCTCTTTCTTTAGTGTTTTGTGGGGAAGCTTGGGCGATTCATGACAGTACTCCCTCCTCAAGATCTCCCCAAGGACTGTAGAAATGGGTTTCGGTTTGTCTGGGTGTCGTAAATGAAAAGCCCTTACAATTTTTGGAGCATGTTTAAGGTGTTCTAATGGCTCCCATGATCTTTTGTCTGGGCCATAGTCTTTCCAGTCAACAAAATAAAAAGTTTTCCCCTGACTCTTTTGGAATCTAAAATTGTTTTCACTTCAAATTCAGGGTGTCCTTCACTACTAATGGAAGGAGGTGGTTGAAGTATACGGGTTTGAGAATGGAAAGGTTTAATCAATGAAACATGGAAGACTGGATGTATCTGATATTTCTGAGGGAGAACTAATTTTACACAAACAGGATTGATGACTTTTTCAATAGGAAAGGGACCTATAAATCTGGGATTACATTTTTTGTTCCCTCTTAGTTTTAGATTCTTGGTACTTAACCAAACCTTATCTCCAGGTTGGTATTCTGGTTGCTCAGTTCGATGTTTATCAGTTTCCTTTTTCTGGGTCTCTTTTGCCTTAGCTAGATTGTATCTTGCTTCTTCTTGGACTGTAGATAGTTTTGAAACATAATCAAAAATGGCCGGTACTGACTCTATTTTGTCTGTATGCTTAGGAATGCTCTTGGGATGAAATCCATAGTTACAAAAGAATGGGGACATTTTGATCGAAGCATGTTCAGTGTTGTTATAGGCAAATTCTAAAGGACTTAAAAGATCCAACCATTCCTCAGATACACCAGGCAACATGCAACGGAGAAATTGTTCTATGGTCTGGTAGGTTCGTTCAGTCAAACCATCAGTCTGGGGGTGGTAACTGGACTGCAGCCGTACTTCCATGTTTAACAAAGAACTTAGGTTACGCCAAACTCGAGAAATGAATTGGGAACCCCTGTCCGAAATTACCACAGATGGAACGCCATGCAAACGGATTATATGTATCACAATCAGATGAGCACGTTCTATGGCTGTGGGAAGTCTTTTTAGGGGAATAAAATGGGCCATGCGAGTGAATTGGTCAACAACAGTTAAAATTGTTGTGAATCCCTTCTTGGTTTGAGGTAGTTCAACGATGAAATCTAAGGATATAGTATGCCACGGCTGAGGTGGAATAGGGAGCGGCATTAACAAACCACTAGGAGCTTGATGAGAGGATTTATTTTGAATACACATGCTACAAGTCTCTACAAATAGTTGTACGTCTTTAAACATAGAGGGCCACCAAAAGTCTCTTTTAATAAGTTCATAGGTTTTCATGATATTGGGATGAGCAGATAAAGGAGTGTCATGATGAAGATAAATGATGGTCTTCTGGAGTGTCTCTGTAGGTACAAAAATAAGATCATGAACCAGCAACAGATTGTTTTTTTCCTGAAGGAAAGGATGATCCTTTTTCCATTGATCTAAATCTTTTTCTTCCACTGCTTTCTTTATTTAGCTAATTACATCACAAACCGATAAACTAGCCTGAAAACAAGAAGTTGGGATTACAGGATGAATAATTTCCAGCTGGTCTGGACCTTTGTCCCCAATTCTGGATAAAGCGTCAGCCTTTAAGTTCTCTTTCCCAGGTCGATAAGTGATTACAAAATTATAATCTTTAAGAACATTGACCATCGCAACTGTCTGGCTGATAAAGCTTTTACTGATCTTAAGGCTTGAAGGTTTCTGTGGTCAGTATAAATTGTTACAGGATGACGAGCTCCTAGCAAGTAGTAACACCATTCTTCAAATACTGCTTTGATAGCCAATAGTTATTTGTCTACGATTGCATAATTTTGTTCAGCTTCAGACAATTTTCTGGAATAAAAGGCTATCGGGTGCATTTGACCTGTGTCAAGATCTCTTTGTGACAAACTGCCACCCAAGGCAAATTGAGAAGCGTCCGCTTCTACTATGAAAGGTTGGCTGGGATCAGGATGGCACAAAACAGGAGCTGTTGTGAATCTTTTCTTTAATTCTTGGAAAGCATTTTCAGCCGGAGCTGACCATAGGAATTTCACGCCCTTTCTTAACAATTTAGTAATGGGAGTAATTATCTGAGAAAAGTCTTGGATAAAGCGGCGATAAAAATTTGCAAATCCTAGAAAACTTTGTATTTGCTTTACTGTAGTGGGACTTGGCCAAGAGCTGACTGCGTCCACCTTCTTTGGATCCATCTCGATTCCCTTGGGACTGATGATATAGCCAAGGAAATCAACCTTTGAGACATGAAACAGACTTTTCTCCAGTTTAACATATAGAGAATTTGAAAGCAATTTTTGGAGAATGGCACCACTTGCTGTACATGTTCCTCTTCTGAGTTGGAGTAGATGAGGATATCATCAATGTAGACAACACAGCATACATCGATGAATTCGTGCAAAACTTTGTTTATAAAAAATTGGAAAGCTGCTGGAGCGTTGCAGAGACCCAAAGGCATTACTTGGTACTCGAAGAGACCAAACTTAGTGCGAAAGGCCGTCTTCCACTCGTCGCCTTTCCGTACTCTTACCAGATGGTATGCTCCACGTAAGTCCAATTTTGTATAAATTGTTGCCTTTTTTATCTGATCCTGTAGTGTAGGAATAAGAGGCAGGGGATACCTGTTCTTAACGGTGACATTATTCAGGGCTCTGTAATCTATACACATGCGCATTTCCCCTCCTTTTTTCGGAATGAAAAAAAGAGAAGATGACACAGGTGATTTTGAATGTCGAATAAAGCCATTTGCAAGGTACTCGTCAAGATATTCCCTGAGGTGTACATTCTCTTTTTCTGTGAGGGCATAGATCCTACTACAGGGTAGGGTGGCACCAGGCACCAGCTCTATTCTGCAGTCAAAGTCCCTGTGTGGTGGCAGTGTGTTTGCCCTCTTCTTGTAAAAAACGTCCAAAAGATCAGAGTATTCAGGAGGAACTCCATCCAAAACTAAAACATTGGGTGATTCGGCTCTGAAGTCAAAACCTAGAATCACATCTTCAGTTCTCTTTAAAAGAAAGCAATGATGTGAACAGTGAGATGATCTAAACGTTACTGTCTTGGAAACCCAATCTATGTGTGGGTTGTGTTGAACCAACCATGGAATTCCTAGTATCAATTTAAATTGAGGGGCATCTATGATGTCAAAATGAATTCTTTCCCTGTGAAAAGGTGAACTGTCCATTTCTAATAATTCTGTTTGTCTATTTATTGGACCTGAAGTCAGTTCCTTGCCATCTACTGCTCTCACTGTTTCGGGGTGACTCTTAAGAAGTGAGTTAAAGCCTAACTGAAGGCAAAAGTGTGTGTCGATAAAATTTCCTGTAGCTCCAGAATCAATTATAGCTTCTACCTTCTTAGTGTGAGAGGCTGGAAGCAGCCCTCTTAATTCTACTAATATACAAAAATGCTTACACCCAAGAGGTGGAAGAGTAGAGGCCAAACTGGAAAATACACCCGATAAACTGACCTCGTCTTTTACCGGGTTTCCTAGTTTTCCGATCTTTCTTGGGTGATGGCTACCTCTGAGGATTTTAGGTTTTATCTTGTTTGGCCGTGTTGGACATTCCTTTACAAAATGTCCGGTCTTACCACAGTAAAGGCATTGGTTTAATCTTCGTCTTTTTTCTTTTTCATCTTTTGATAAAGGGCCTCGTATAGAACCTATTTGCATGGGTTCTACTGAATAAATTCTGGGACTGACCTCTCGAGAAGTTGTAGTCTTTTCTTTTAAGAAAACCAGTTTGTGATCGGATTTTCCCTTTTATCCTCTTCTTTCGGTTAAACGGTGGTTTAATTTTACCACCAAATCAATGAACTCACTGATGTCATCAGGGGGTTCCAGAATTTGGGTTATCATGTCTTTCAATTCGTCTTTTAATCCTCTGTAGAAAATAGAGACTCTTTTATCGTATGGCCAGTCTGCTTCTAGAACCAAGCGGTTAAACATAGAGATGTAATGAAGCAGATCAGAGGATCCCTGCTTTAAACTAAGAAGTTCGTTGTCAGCGGATTGTACAAAGACATGTTTGGCAAACATCTTTTTTAAGGCACGTTCGAAATTCTTAAAATTATACAGAATTTGGTCATCATTCTCTACTAAAGGGACTGACCAAAGCGCAGCGTCACCACCTAGGCAAGATGACATAAACGCTACCTTAGAGGAGTCATCGGGGAAAGCAGATGTTTTGGCTAGGAAGTGTAGATGACACTGCTGTAAAAATACTGAGAACTTATTACAGTCTCCATAAAACCTCTCTGGTTGGGCTAAGGGAGTTGGAACTGGAGTTACCACTTGGATTTGAGTTTGGGGCCCAGAATCCAAAGAGGAACCTTGAAAGGTTGCAGGTTTCAGAATTGACTTATGCTGAATTGCATCTTGTAGAGTAGACATATCTCTGCGTAAAGCAGCATTTTCTTGTCTTAAATCATCCAAGATGGCTGTTAAATCCTGTAAGGTCACTTGGTCCATTGCGTCTGGGCGAAAAGATTCTCGTGGGCTTTGCCTTCTGTCAAACCAGGCTACGTCGTCCCTTACCTTGTCCTGTGACTGAAGCCTCTTGGATGACGTAGATGATTTCGCAGAGACGCAAGGGACCAACTTCCCAAACAACTAACTAAAACTACTGAATTTTATTCACAGCAAGGTTTAACCGCATGCGTGCGGCATGATTCCCCCCCGTACGCTGGATTTTGCGAAAGCGCACTTTGCATGACGAGCTGGGCTCGTCATGAGCGTGCCAGGAGGCTACCTCATGACGAGCCCAGCTCGTCATGAGCGTCGAAGGGGTTAAACTAGAAATAGGGGAGGAGGGCCGGGACTGGACGTTGAAGGCTTGATTTGTTCTTGCTGTCGACCTGCGAAACAACAAGTACCGATGGAATTACTGTTAAGCTAGCAAATGTATCTCCTACCTATTCTACAGCTTTCCTAACCTATTCTGTCAGAGTTTTGGAGTGTGTAGTTGTTTTATTTAAGCGCCTACCTGCGATCAGTGTTGTCTTGTCTTTCGACCAGTATTTCTTTGTCTTGTCTTGATGGTCAAATCGTCAGATGACTTCTTGTTATTGGTCTAGAGCTGTTCTTTCATGGGTCTTGGCATTGAGAGCTACAAAACAAAAGGGCCAATTATAGACTGTTCTTTTGAAATCTTTCCTCATAAATTACGCCTAATCTGTCTTACTTGTATTAGCTCCTTAGAGTTCTGTGTAAGGGGTTCTTCTTGAGAGAAGATTACAGAGAACAGGTGCTTTGACCAATAAACATTTCCAAAGTATCTTTCTTGCACATCACAGACCACTATACGATTAAAGGTTAAAACAAATAGCGAAGGTTTGCACATTTACACATTTACACAAGATTCATCAAGCGCTAAATCATTTGTTGAACTAAGATCCCTTTAAACATCACAATAACTTCTTGTAATGAAACAATGTTTTAAAACTCGATCTTGTCAACAAAGCTCTTTAGGAATTTGTCTCTCAGTATTAAAGTCTGATCTGTCTTCTTTCCTTCTTTCTTTAAGAAAGAATTGTCCAAAAATTAACCTTGACCTTTCTTTCAAAGGGTGCCTTGTAAAGATTAAAAATGTACTTAGCTTTCCTTTTCTTGTTTCGCAGGAATCGGAAGTGAAGAGGATTCGCTGAGAAGAATGCTGACTGCAGGATTTCTGTCTGTTCAGGTAAGTTCCATGTAGAGCACCCGGACGCGATCCTTCTCCGAAGCAAGGCGGAAGGCAAAGCGCTTTCTGGAAGGCTGGGTGTGGTTTAAATAGGAGACCGCACCCAGCCGCACCCAGCCGCTCACAAGAAACGTGCGTGCGTCCAAAGCCGAGTTCTAAAATAAAGGGACTTTACCTGCATGAAAGCCGGCATCTCCACTCCCAGGCAAAGTCTTACTAAATGAAACAGTCTCTTTGGCCTCACAAGGAAACATGAAAGGAAATACAAAATAGTAGCATGAAAGTAATGACGAAAGTTACAGAAAATACACGCATGTTAAATGAATCAAAGGTTAAATCACACAAATCACACTGATGCTTGATGCGTGCTGGGTGCACGGGAAAGGGGTGGGTTTTTTATGGGATTAGATGAACGCACATTATTAAGGTGGATCAGAGGGCTCTTTCTTTAGTGTTTTTTGGGGAAGCTTGGGTGATTCATGACAATCGGATTCATAAACAAGGACAAGGGGTTACTTTTTAACAGAAGAGACGCATAGCAGCTGGGAAAGCAAAAACACTATGTTCGCCGTGCTGCCTGAGTAAAGGCAACACAAAATGGCGGCTGTCACAAAATGGCGGTTGAGCACGAAGCGAAGTCGAAAATCACAGAACCTCACGCCCTCCTTTTGCCATTACTCGGGCAAAACACAAAGGACTCAAGTTAGTCTGAGTCAATGTCAATGGTCATGAGGTCATTGAGCTGTTGCTGCAACACCATCTTAATGTTCTCTGTTTTCTGTGACACAGGCTATGGGACACACAAGGTGGTACAAAGACCACAGATGGCGGGTCCACACTGCAAACAAAGAGAGCAAGAGAAAATGATGGCTAAAATCATTCCAAGGAAAGTTAACACTTTCCATTCCCAAGTGGACAGTAGTCCCCAAAACCATCCCATCATGGACCAATCTCCTGTGTCCTGATGAATAGACTCGGAAATTACGTGTAACTTAGAAATGGATTGGTATACTGTAGGGGCATTATCAGGAATATAAATGCAACAACTAGACCCAATCAATTTACAGACTCCTCCTCTATCTGCAAGGACAATGTCTAAAACCATTCGGTTTTGCAAAGTCAAAAGACGATCTGCCTGAAGTTCGGCTGTCAGGTTACTCAAGGCTCCGGAAGTTACATTTATCATAGCCTCGACAACACGAACTAGCTGTCTAATGTTTCTGCTATTGGCCATTGGGCCCCAGAAAGGAAGAAACCATTTGATAAAGTCTCCTCCCTCTTGTCCAGCTGTGTCTTTAGAATGAATAACCCCTCTACCATATCTCTTTCTATGATGACTTGAAGGAGTAGTGTATGTAGGTGGAAGAAGGAAAGCCACATAACATGTTCCTGAAAAACAGGCGGGAAGCCATGTATAGGCTCTATCATGACAGACAAAATATGTACCTCGGGATGGTACTAGTGGTGAAGAAATCAAGGGTGAATAGATGTATGTATGGGAACAGACACTCTTTTCCTGTTTATTCTTATTATTCTGACCATTTATTTGCAGACATAAGTTACCTTTATGAGGTATGGTCCAGATTGGCAAAGATCTTCTTTGTCTAGCCTTATCAGTAAGGCTAGTAATGTAACGAGTCACATTCCAACCATCATATGCTCGTTTCTCATCAACGGGAATTTTACCAATGTCGGCAATTTTAGCCATAGTCACTATTCCCTTTATCAAAGGAATATGACTATAATCTGCTCCACCAATATATATGTCACCAAGAGGATACCGAAGTTGATTCTGATATGCATTAGAAAACATAGCCAAATAAGCCCAAGCGGAACCTTCATAGGAAAACGGGAGGACTAAATATGGCATTCCTTTCTCAGCATTATGGGGCATAAGCCCACAAACCCAACAGTCAGTAGTGTTGACTACCAGTTGATGCTGATGTAACAACTGGATGAACGAATTGTTGAAGTATTCTGTTCTCCTAATTTGCTCATGATCTGGGAGTGTATAGAACTGATGCGGGGAGGTAGTCATAGAAAGAGGTAAAGAAACAGAAGTTGGAGCAGGTGCTGGCTGCATAGTGTGGACAATCCAACCCACACAAGCTAATAACATACATAAACATACTAAAATACACAATGCTACGCCACATCGACTAAACAATAATTTTTTATACTTAATTTTCATTTGAACTTTCTTATCATTCCCTTCCACTTTATTATCCATTCTCTAAGGCGTTGCTCATGGTAATCTTCCTAGATCACTTAGTTGTGGTTATTAGCCGTCCTATGACACTGCAAGTCCTGCAGACCTATGTCACTACTCAGGTCACAGCCTAAGACTCCTACTGTGACCCTGCAACTTGATGGATAGTGAAAAAGGGAAATGTCACCAAAGGAAAAGAAAACAAAGTTCAATTGTCTTTCGGCAACCTAGGTCTTAGGTTGTACCATGTCTTGCCAGGTATTGGTTGGTCTCGAAACAAAGTCTCTGGATTTGCTGTGTCTAGTCTCAAATGTGTTGGTACAGCTTCTTGTAACACGTCGTCATCTTCTTTCTCAGAACTTGTCCAGTCCAGGCGTGCACTACTGAAAGGTACAAATCGGGGTACTTTTTCACTCCCACAGTCACCTATGCCTTCTTGGACCCACTGGTCGTAAGGTAAAGGCAAGGGTACCCTCTTACAGTGCACGCCGTGAACCCAATTTTTCTTCCCAATGACCTTCACTGCTGTACGGGTCACAAGAAGCACTTGTCGCGGCGGTACCCAACGAGGTTCCAGGTTCTTTTTCCTCTGGAAGTTCTTTAAGCAGACAAAATCACCAGGTTGGATGGAATGACCTGGATCTGAGGAAGCCTCCGGCAAAGTGTTTTGAACCTGTTGATGAATAACACGTAATTTAGTTGTGAAGTCATGCAGGTAATCAATCAACAACGGGTATGGAATGTCAGAATACTTTTTAGGTCAAGGGACTCCCCAAACATTGGCTGGGCGTCCAAAAATGACCTCATAAGGACTAAGTCCCAAACGAGAATGTACAGTGGTTCTCGTAGAGAGAAGTGCCAAAGGCAAGGCATCGGGCCAAGCAAGGCCCGTGCTGGCCTGAATCTTTGCTAATTTGAGCTTGAGAGTGCCATTATAGCACTCTACCAAACCCGCTGACTGAGGGTGATTTGCCGCATGGAATTTCTGCCTAATACCAAGACCCGCACACACCTTCTGCATAATTTGACCCACAAATTCACTTCCATTGTCACTCCAGACAACGCGCGGCAAACCAAGCCTCGGGAAGAATTCCTTCAAGAGGACTTTGGCCGATGACAAAGCCGGTTTTATCCTTTAGGGGGTAGGCCTCTATCCTTCTGGAAAAGGCACAGACCACCACCAGAACATACTTGGGGTTATTGGAACGTTCCATATGAATATAGTCAATTTGTAATACCTCAAAAGGATACGTTGGAGGAGCAAAATGACTTGCCGGAGTTGGGGTTCTCTTTCCTGGATTATGCATCAAACAAACAATACAATGCTTCACCACATTCTCCGCACATTTAGGAATACCTTCATTCTGCCATACTGGAGCCAGAAGCTTACATATTCCTTTCGCACTGATATGAGCTGGACCATGCACCATAGTAACTACAGGCAGTACCTGGGCATCTGGTAACAGCCAACGTTGGTGTTCTGATAGTTCCGTCCAACACCCTGTCGCGTCCAACATTCCCGTACTCTCTCTCCACTTACTCAATTCCTTCTCAGTTGCTTCTTCTTGAATCATTTTCACACTTTCCACTGTGTCCTGACACATTCCTGCTTCTCTGATCCATCTTGCAGGGCCTGCAATGTACATAGGACTCTTAAAATCTTTTGCTTTTTCCTTCGCTACCTCGTCTGCAAAAGCATTCCCACGACCCACATCATCAATGATCCTTTTATGTGCACTGCACTTCACAATTGCTATTTGAATAGGTAAGGCAAGTGATTCAAGGTCGGTTACCAACTGACCATGCTGTATTTTAGTCCTATGGGAAGTAAAGAATCCTCTTTCCTTCCACAAACGACCGAAACTATGAGCCATGCCAAAGGCGTATTGGCTATCGGTGTAAACAGTCACTCTCTTTCCTTTTGCCAACACACACGCTCTCGTCAGTGCAATCAACTCAGCTGCTTGTGCTGAATTCTATGTAAAAAGTGCAGTTTCTACTACTGTAGGCAAAGTGGTAACAGCATAGGCTGCAGTCGTATCGCCATTAGGAAGCTTGAAACACAACCCATCTACCCATAAGATCCCATCCGGGTCCACAAGTGGTGTGTCTTTCAAATCTATTCTACTTTTAGTTTCTTCCTCTGTACGAAGAAAACAATCATGCTGTTCCTGTGTATCTTTCTCTTCTGTGATAGGTAACAATGTTGTCGGATTTAAAACATTGCATCGCTTGATATGTATGTGACTAGCTAAAAGCGTCAACTCATACCCAGACAAATGAGCACTCGTAAGATGTTGCGTTTTTGTCCTGTTCAAGAGAGTATCCACAGCATGTGGTACCATAACAACAAGAGTGTGATCCAATACCAATCCAGCAGATTAACGAATAGAGATCGCTGCTGCTGCTGTTGCTCTGAGACAACTAGGCAATGCCTTGGCTACTGGATCCAATGTAGCCGAAAAATAGGCACATGGCCTTTGTTTGTCTCCAAATTGTTGCGTTAAAACTGACAATGCACAACCTTCTCGTTCATGCACGTAGAGTGTGAAAGGCTTACTATAATCTGGAGTACCCAACACAGGAGCAGAACACAAGGCAGTACGTAAATCAGAAAAACTCTTCTGACATTCGTCAGTCCAAGGAAGAGGTTGGGGTTTATTTTTCAGGGTAAGTGCCAACAGAGTTTAGCCAACAAAGAAAAATTCGGAATCCACTGTCTACAATAAGAGGTAATGCCCAAAAAGGCACCCACCTCCTTTTGTGTGGATGGTACAGAAATTTGTGCGATTGCATGAACACGTCCTGAGGTCAATCGCCTTCCCTCCTTCGACAAGAGATTACCTCAATAGGTAACCTCTTGGTGGCAATATTGTAACTTAGAAGGTGACACCTTATGATGTAAATCAGACAAATGGCGTAAAAGCAAAACAGTTGCATCTTTACAAACATCCTCTGAGTCAGCAGCCACTAACAAATCATCTACATACTGAATAAGAGTAGCACCTAGAGGCAAAGAAAAAGCGTGAAGCTGATATTTCAAAGCTTGGCTATAAATGGAGGGACTCTCACAATAGCCTTGAGGTGCGCGTTGAAATCGAAAACTTCGGCCTCCGAGAGAGAAACCAAAGAGATCCCTACTTTCTTCAGCAATAGGAATGCTAAAGAAAGCATTTTTAAGATCAATAACTGAAAATCAAACCGCCGAAGCAGGTATCATTGTGAGCAAAGCAGTAATATCAGGGACAATAGGAAACTGAGGGACAACAATTTTGTTGACCTCTCGAAGATCAATCACAAAACGGAGGCTTAGAAGGATCAGTACGTTTAAGAACAGAAAGAACAGGACTATTGCAAATATTTCCTCTCATTTCTTCAACAACACCCTTCTGAACTAAATCATAAACAATAGCCAGCAGAGCTCTTTCGCCATCGTTAGAAATCTTACACTGAGGAATACGTGGCAATTGAACATCAGGTTTGACAGTAATCACGTACGGTGGAATTTTGAGCAAACCAACATCATTCGGACCCGTGGCCCAAAGCGTAGCAGGAAGTGAACGCAATTCAAGTGGTAGTTGATCCTTAGACAAATACATAGGAGATGTATCACCCAAAGTAAGATGTACACCAGAAGGGGAACAATACAACGTTGCATGTAGACGTTTCAATAAATCCAAACCCAACAAATTCTCACCGCAACCAGTTGGTAAAAGAAGCGGGGGCTTTCAAGTCAAAAGGACCAATGGAGATGGGCAAAGGACAAGAAACTGGGTTGCGAACTGGGGCGCCAGAGAATCCTACAGAAACATTTGTTAAGCCAGACAAAGGTGCCCCAGGGAGTCTGGAGTGAATGATAGAACTTCTCATCGCACCAGTATCCAAAAGAAATGGCTCTAAAACACTCAATGCAACAACGTTAAAATAAGGCCCATTCTCATCCACTGGAACTGATACCACTCCCTTGCTTTGTCCATGGCTGTCCTAGCTAGTATAAAAATTCTGACTTTCACTTTCGGTACAATAATCGTCATTGTAATATTGTGCAGACTGAGAATTCTGCTGATCAAAATAATTCATAGTATTCTGAGGGGGAAAGGAACGCTGTCCCTGAGACAACGCACCTCACCCTCTACCCCTAGGTGCTGATTGAAAACCACCACGGCCTCGTGGCCCTGATAGTCCACCATTACGCTGCAATAAAACCGGACAACTACTCTTGAAATGAGCTTCCTCTTTACAATAGCAAAAACAACAAGTGATGGACTGAATGTGGATCAATGTCACACACTCCCCCAGTCAAAAGATCTGGGCCCAAATCCATCGGTTTTTTTTTTTGCACTCCACACCACCCTGGGTTAGACAATGGCGATATGCAAATCAGCTCTGACCCTGTTGCCCCATGGGAACAGTCCAGTCCGAACTACAAAAGCCATGTCCTTCCCAGAACGGAAACAAGCATCCGAGGACCGGACCGGTTTCGAGGTAACACCTCTCTTCAGCCCGGCTAGCTTGACTCCAAGTGGTGTGGAGTGCCTGGGACCCACGTCTGGGCATCCCCAGCGCACTTAGGGCGGCAATTGCAAAAACAACAAGTGATGGACTGAATGTGGATCAATGTCACACACTCCCCCAGTCAAAAGATCTGGGCCCAAATCCATCGTTTTTTTGCACTCCACACCACCCTGGGTTAGACAATGGCGATATGCAAATCAGCTCTGACCCTGTTGCCCCATGGGAACAGTCCAGTCCGAACTACAAAAGCCATGTCCTTCCCAGAACGGAATCAAGCATCCGAGGACCGGACCGGTTTCGAGGTAACACCTCTCTTCAGCCCGGCTAGCTTGACTCCAAGTGGTGTGGAGTGCCTGGGACCCACGTCTGGGCATCCCCAGCGCACTTAGGGCGGCAATTGCAAAAACAACAAGTGATGGACTGAATGTGGATCAATGTCACACACTCCCCCAGTCAAAAGATCTGGGCCCAAATCCATCGTTTTTTTGCACTCCACACCACCCTGGGTTAGACAATGGCGATATGCAAATCAGCTCTGACCCTGTTGCCCCATGGGAACAGTCCAGTCCGAACTACAAAAGCCATGTCCTTCCCAGAACGGAATCAAGCATCCGAGGACCGGACCGGTTTCGAGGTAACACCTCTCTTCAGCCCGGCTAGCTTGACTCCAAGTGGTGTGGAGTGCCTGGGACCCACGTCTGGGCATCCCCAGCGCACTTAGGGCGGCAATTGCAAAAACAACAAGTGATGGACTGAATGTGGATCAATGTCACACACTCCCCCAGTCAAAAGATCTGGGCCCAAATCCATCGTTTTTTTGCACTCCACACCACCCTGGGTTAGACAATGGCGATATGCAAATCAGCTCTGACCCTGTTGCCCCATGGGAACAGTCCAGTCCGAACTACAAAAGCCATGTCCTTCCCAGAACGGAATCAAGCATCCGAGGACCGGACCGGTTTCGAGGTAACACCTCTCTTCAGCCCGGCTAGCTTGACTCCAAGTGGTGTGGAGTGCCTGGGACCCACGTCTGGGCATCCCCAGCGCACTTAGGGCGGCAATTGCAAAAACAACAAGTGATGGACTGAATGTGGATCAATGTCACACACTCCCCCAGTCAAAAGATCTGGGCCCAAATCCATCGTTTTTTTGCACTCCACACCACCCTGGGTTAGACAATGGCGATATGCAAATCAGCTCTGACCCTGTTGCCCCATGGGAACAGTCCAGTCCGAACTACAAAAGCCATGTCCTTCCCAGAACGGAATCAAGCATCCGAGGACCGGACCGGTTTCGAGGTAACACCTCTCTTCAGCCCGGCTAGCTTGACTCCAAGTGGTGTGGAGTGCCTGGGACCCACGTCTGGGCATCCCCAGTGCACTTAGGGCGGCAATTGCAAAAACAACAAGTGATGGACTGAATGTGGATCAATGTCACACACTCCCCCAGTCAAAAGATCTGGGCCCAAATCCATCGTTTTTTTGCACTCCACACCACCCTGGGTTAGACAATGGCGATATGCAAATCAGCTCTGACCCTGTTGCCCCATGGGAACAGTCCAGTCCGAACTACAAAAGCCATGTCCTTCCCAGAACGGAATCAAGCATCCGAGGACCGGACCGGTTTCGAGGTAACACCTCTCTTCAGCCCGGCTAGCTTGACTCCAAGTGGTGTGGAGTGCCTGGGACCCACGTCTGGGCATCCCCAGCGCACTTAGGGCGGCAATTGCAAAAACAACAAGTGATGGACTGAATGTGGATCAATGTCACACACTCCCCCAGTCAAAAGATCTGGGCCCAAATCCATCGTTTTTTTGCACTCCACACCACCCTGGGTTAGACAATGGCGATATGCAAATCAGCTCTGACCCTGTTGCCCCATGGGAACAGTCCAGTCCGAACTACAAAAGCCATGTCCTTCCCAGAACGGAATCAAGCATCCGAGGACCGGACCGGTTTCGAGGTAACACCTCTCTTCAGCCCGGCTAGCTTGACTCCAAGTGGTGTGGAGTGCCTGGGACCCACGTCTGGGCATCCCCAGCGCACTTAGGGCGGCAATTGCAAAAACAACAAGTGATGGACTGAATGTGGATCAATGTCACACACTCCCCCAGTCAAAAGATCTGGGCCCAAATCCATCGTTTTTTTGCACTCCACACCACCCTGGGTTAGACAATGGCGATATGCAAATCAGCTCTGACCCTGTTGCCCCATGGGAACAGTCCAGTCCGAACTACAAAAGCCATGTCCTTCCCAGAACGGAATCAAGCATCCGAGGACCGGACCGGTTTCGAGGTAACACCTCTCTTCAGCCCGGCTAGCTTGACTCCAAGTCCGGTCCGGGTCTCGGATGCTTGATTCCGGTCTGGGAAAGATATGGCTATTGTAGTTCGGACTGGACTGTTCCCATGGGGCAACAGGGTCAGAGCTGATTTGCATAAAGCCATTATCTGACCCAGGGTGGTGTGGAGTGCAAAAAAACGATGGATTTGGGCCCAGATCTTTTGACTGGGGGAGTGTGTGACATTGATCCACATTCAGTCCATCACTTGTTGTTTTTTGCAATTTCCTCTTTACAATAGGCACATTGATTAGGACCCAACAAAGGTCGCGGAACAAAAGGAGCAGGTTTCTGTAACAATCTTTGAAACTGTGGAGGCTGTTGCCACTGACGCTGAGCAGAACGAGGGGGATAAGCCTGTTGCAAAAGAACCTTCGTTTTTAACTCTTTAGTCTTTTTCTCCACTTTATCCTTTTCTTCCTTATCCCTATTCTCGTAGTACTGAGCAGTGGCTAATATCTGTGCAGACGATGAAATGGCCCACGAACTCTCAGAGTCTTTCAATTTATGCGATAATTATGGTAGTAAATTAAATACAAATTTAGCCACAAATTATCGCTGTCCACCCTCAGTACTCATATCTTGACCACTGTGGTCAATAAACGTCTCCTCAAAACGAGTAAAGAAATCGGAGACACTCTCATCTTTCTTCTGTTTACACGCAGCTAACTTATCCCAGTTAACACGTAAGGCAGGCATCATTGTTTTCATTAAGGCAATGATTCTACCAGGCAATTCTGTAATCAAAGCATCGGGTTTAGCACCACCTACTTGTGCTGCATCTGCGGCAGTTATAGCAGCCCACGAACCACCTAAAGCTTGATCATGGTCCTCCTTACGAATCCGAGCCCATAATCCTTGTGGGACTACATTTCCCATCAGCAAATCAATTTCGACCAAATTCATGACACACGCATCAACAGTCTGGGACAGCTCTTTATAATACCCGTCAGGATTCTTACGAGGGTCCGGTAAAGACTGTTTAAGCGCCAAGACTTCAGATCGTTTCATGGGAACATGTACCCATATACGCTGGAAATGAGCAGGGACACCTGGAACATTGCCCGCTTGTGGAACCGCATCTCTCCATATTGGGGGAACTTCTCGCATAGGATAATGTTTCATTTTTGGACTAACTGCAGGATGATGTT
Source organism: Lissotriton helveticus (assembly GCF_964261635.1). Lineage (NCBI taxonomy): Eukaryota > Metazoa > Chordata > Amphibia > Caudata > Salamandridae > Lissotriton > Lissotriton helveticus. The sequence goes on along the minus strand of NC_136059.1, from coordinate 708,502,146 downwards.
CAAGAGAAGCCTGGGAAGAGAATAAAGACCGGAAAGTGACAAGTGTTCTTACGGCCTTTTCAGCCTCAGAACCCACAATAAGTCCTTTATCAAATGTAGCCTGTACGTCTAACAGGCCTTGGGGAGCGAGACCCAATTCCATATCTTCCCAACCTTTAACAAGGGTGTCACACATGACATTAAAAACATATCTCTATCTGGGCTCATCCCACTGGGAAAAGGTGCTCATAATATCGGGCACACTATACTGTGGACCACTCGTGATCCATTTACGAGCAAGATTATCCAACACAGTTCGTTCATCAGTACCTGGAAGTTGACTACGAGATTGTCTTCGAGACAAAGCAGGAGTCAAGTTAAAAGATCCAAAGAGAGGGGAGAAAAGGCCAGAGACAGTATCGACCAACCGTCTTCGAGCTGTAGGGGAATCTGACAGTAGAACGGGAGACAATGTATTAAGCAGAGTAGAAGAGGGGGCTAACAGTTATAAGAGGAACCGAGGATGAAGACTGAGGCATAGGAGTCCCAGGAGCGGGAATCAGTGGCAAAGGAGGCAGAAATACTGGGAGAAGTAATTGCGGTAGGACCGGAACAACTGGTTGAACCACAGGTTGCTGGACGACAGGTTGTAATGGGGGTGCATTAGCACCTAGTACATAAGGTGGAGGTAATCTCAACAAATGAGACTTTAAAAGATCTTCATCAAGATCTTTATTCTGTGGGGAAGTGGACAACACAGGGTAACATCTATCTATCGCCATACGATGTCTGTTTGAGACTTCAATTATTTTATCAGTCTCATCATTCCTAAGCAGCTGGGCGGCCTGTAAAATCGTCATATCTTGTGCTTTCTTATCTCTTTTTGCCTGTTTAATTTCTTTCTGTTTGGCTTTTTTACGGCATAGGCGGAAAGAGTCAAACATTGCCAGCCGGGCTTTTCTCCTAAATAAAATTGCCTCTAAGTTGTCTAATATGTCAGGCTCAAAGCTACCATTTTGTGGCCACTGCAAAACACCATCTTTCTTCGTATATCGGATCCATGTTTCATTAAAAATAATAGGACCAAGACCATGTTTCGAATAGAGCTCATAAGTGGAAGTTCCAACTGGAGGAATCGGACAAGAGTCCTCTAGCCGGGAATCCCTAGTACAATTAAAACAGCAAAATGTCTTAAACTTGCTAAGCCCAGGCATTTCGTAACGAACTGGACTGTTCACAAACTTCAAGGGATTACAATAATGATCACAGCACAAACATACTTACCCCTTGGCTTCAACTAATGCATGAGTCGAATAACAAAAACAAAACAAAAGAGTGGGCGCTACCCACGAATACTTAACTAAGTGTTTTCTTACGCCAACAGATGTCCGTCTAACGTCTCGCGATACCAATCATCACCAGAGGGCCAAGGCAGGGCGACAGTCAGGGCAGCAGTCGTCTGCAGCCGCCGAAAAGGAGTAGCCGCGCTGCAAAAGACTTTCGGTTCACTTTCGACATACAGGGGTCGCTTGACATGGTTCGCGAATCCTCCAGAATGTTCTTGCGAGGCTCCTCACGACCTTCAGGCTGAACCGCTACCACTTAAGTCTCCCCGCGTTGGGCGCCAGTTGGAGAACCGGGCCTAATGGGCCAAGCGGCGCAGGGCACGCCTGTAATCTCCGGGTTCACCTGCCTTGTCAGACAGAGACACGAGACACTCTGTTAGGCGTAGAAAATCAGGTTTATTAGCTGCAGCTAAGCACAGTTATCCAAGAAGTACAGAATGTATATTCTTAGGAGACTGCCACTTAATTCCGTGGCACACAATCTTTTATAGTACACATATTTACAACGTCTACTCCCAAAACATACAAAGCCAAGGAATAGAAAAAGTTTGAAAACAACCTATCAAGTATCTTAAATACGCCCACTTTTCAGACCTCGTGTTCTCTACTCTCCTCAAGTTAATCAATACTAGTGCATGTAATTTAATTTGCAGGTGGCAGGACGTATTTGCGTGTTTCAAAGGATAGTTGTGTAATAGGAGAATACAAGGGAAGAATGGCGAAGGCCAGTCAAATAAGATAAAGTAAAAGAAGAATGGTGGGACCCAAACAGTCAACTGAGAAAGGGATCAATCAGTCTAGACATGGATTAACAAACTCGGCCAGACCCTGACATCGGTTTCATAAACAAGGACAAGGGGTTACTTTTTAACAGAAGAGACGCATAGCACCTGGGAAAGCAAAAACACTATGTTCGCCGTGCTGCCTGAGTAAAGGCAACACAAAATGGCGGCTGTCACAAAATGGCGGCTGAGCACGAAGCGAAGTCGAAAATCACAGAACCTCAGGTGAGGAGGCAGCGCCTGGATGAATATGTGAGTAGTCTGTTTTTTTGAAGGGACGCGGACATTGCAACCATTGTGCGCTATATAAAGTGCATTCCGTGTCTGTGTGTGTAGACTCCTGGTGATTCCTTGTTGTTTTCACAGCCAGGCAAGCTGCGGGCGTTGATTGCCTGTGCCAGCGGTGGGTTTTCCTCAGTGATGCGAGGTAAGCACATATTAAGAACTCACACCTACTGCTACTGCTGACGGTGCCGCTTGTGGATCGCGTTCATAGTGGTTGACAAACTTTGTATATAGTGTATACATGGATGCAAGTAGCCCCCCCCACCCCACATTTCATTTACCTGCCTGACAGGAGTTGTCCTCTTCGTTCATGCTCTTGTGGGGTCCACCTATACATACCATCTTATGCTCCATCGGGCTTGAGCATCTCTGATTACCTGGTATGAATCTTTGTCTCATGCGCCTGTTTGTTTTCATGTTTATGTACTGGATGTGCACACAGTGGTGGTGCATGATGTGGTGTCAAGGTGTTCCTGATGCTAAAATTTGTGTCGTATCTTGTTTTTCTTCTCTCCTAGGTACTGATCAGGAGTGGTTACATTTTGCAGCTGTAGCCAGATTTGGGGTATACAGGTTACTGCCCGCCCTGATCGAATCTGAAGGTATTTTAATTTGTTTTTCACATGCACTTTACATTTTATGGTTCTGGTCCTGAAGAAGCGCCAATGACACTTAAGGCAACTTGGGCACGAAACATGTTGACCTATGTCTTTCTATACCCAGGGCATAGAATGCCATTGGGGCTAGATTTTATTTAGCAGCTGAGTCTGCTTAGGGTACATGATTCAAACATTCGCTGCATGGTTACCCCTTATGAATTTCACATTACACTTGCACGCACTTTTTATCACCTTCATTGGACCCCCTACCCCACACACCCTCATGCACCATCCGGCAGTCCTATAAAAGATCTCAGATAAAGAGACCCTTCGGGGACCCGTAGGGAATTGCAGCGCCGGCCCTACTAGGAGCAACTGCCCGATGATGAAGCATGACACCTCTCGGGGTGTGTGAGGGCAACAGAGGACATATAGTGGTTCTCCTTTTACTTGTGGGTCCCTTCACCTAGGATTTTTGTCTTTTTTCCTTTATTCTTTTTTCCACACATAGGTGACTTTTTGCACCCCCATGCATGGGTGACTTCTTGATCCCTGCATTAGGAACAGTGTCTCTTTTGTGATATTAATGTAGATATATGGAGCGTGGACACTGGACCGTGTAAAAGTTCCTTGGTCACCCCTCTTTTGTGTATAGAAATTTAAGTACGGCGGTTTAGCCGTGGGACCAAACTATCCCCTTTTTCCTGTTTTTCTTCAAAAGGCGCATGAGACAATACTTTCTTGATAGTGGTAATTGCCTATGGATCCTGCTCCGGCGTAATTGCTTCAGCGGTATCTGGGTATTTAATTATCATTCTGAAACTTTACTTCACTGGTTTCACAATCCTATGGGTGAGGTAGTAGAAACTAAGGAATTTGCACCCTGAGTGACATTTCACCTTAGCCCCTTGTTCTCTACCAGTTTGACAGTATATAGTGTATTTACTTGTTACCCTCCCCCTGTGCAGGCATTAGCAATTGTGACCTCCTCTGTGTCCATGTGGTCTACGTATAGCAATATGGGATCTGCACTCGACTGAGTAGTTCGAGCGATTGCAACATTGGTTTATTAGCATGAGCATAGTTTAAACAAACATTTAGACACAAAGTTATTGCTTGCATTACCTTGTTGAGCTTGTATATTGCTTGGTGGTGTACTGCCAATTTGTGAATTTTCGTCGGACTACACTATTATTAAAAGCGCATGCATTGCGCATGTGTTGGGGAGTAGTGGGTCCTAACAGTGCACATGTGCAATACGGTAGAGCACCTGAACATGCGCACTGAGTCATTTAGCCAACATGATGTCCCGGAAAGGGTATACGCCCAGCACACCTGACCCCTGTGATCTCTTTAAAATGTTGCCGCCTACTGCTACGGTATTCCCTGGCAGACGCAAAGATGGGGTAGGTGGTGAGGAGGCAGCGCCCGGATGAATATGTTAGTAGTCTATTGTTTTGAAGGGACACGGACATTGCAACCATTGTGCGCTTTATAAAGTGCATTCCGTGTCTGTGTGTGTAGACTCCTGGTGATTCCTTGTTGTTTTTACAGCCCGGCAAGCTGCGGGCGTTGATTGTCTGTGCCAGTGGTGGGTTTTCCTCAGCGATTCGAGGTAAGCACGTATTAAGAACTCACACCTACTGCTACTGCTGACAGTGCCGCTTGTGGATCACGTTCATAGTGGTTGACAAACTTTGTATATAGAGTATACAAGGATGCAAGTAGCCCCTCCTCCCCCACCCCACATTTCATTTACCTGCCTGATAGGAGTTGTCCTCTTCGTTCATGCTCTTGTGGGGTCCACCTATACATATCATCTTATACACCATTGGGCTTTAGCATCTCTGATTATCTGGTATAAATCTTTGTCTCATGTGCCTGTTTGTTTTCATGTTTATGTAGTGGATGTGCACTCAGTGGTGGCACATGATGTGGCGTCAAAGTGTTCCTGATGCTAAAATGTGCGTCCTATCTTGTTTTTCTTCTCTCCTAGGTACTGATCAGGAGTGGTTACATCTTGCAGCTGTAGCCAGATTTTGGGTATACGGGTTACTGCTCGCCCTGATTGAATCTGAGGGTATTTTAATTTGGTTTTCACATGCACTTTACATTTTATTGTTCTGGTCCTTAAGAAGCGCCAATGACCCTTAAGGCGACTTGGGCACGAAACATGTAGACCTATGTCTTTCTATACCCTGGGCATAGTATGCCATTGGGGCTAGATTTTATTTAGCAGCTGAGTCTGCTTAGGGTACATGATTCAAACAATCGCTGCATGGTTACCCCTTATGAATTTCACATTACAATTGCACGCACTTTTTATCACCCTCATAGGACCCCCTACCCCACACACCCTCATGCACCATCCGGCAGTCCTATAAAAGATCTCAGATAAAGAGACCATTCGGGGGACCCGTAGGGAATTGCAGCGCCTACCCTACGAGGAGCAACTACCCGATGATGAAGCATGACACCTCTCAGGGTGTGTGAGGGCAACAGAGGACATATAGTGGTTCTCCTTTTACTTGTGGGTCCCTTCACCTAGGATTTTTGTCTTTTTTCCTTTATTCCTTTTTCCACACATGGGTGACTTTTTGCACCCCCATGCATGGGTGACTTTTTGCTCCCTCCATTGGGAACAGTGTGTCTTTTGTGATATTTTTGTTTAGAGCATGCCTCAAACCACAACAAATGATTTTCCTGAACAGAACTGTGAAACAAACATCATGTCTTGGAATAGCCAAGGTGAAAGATTTGAACACCCCTAGAACTCCCACATTTGCACATTTTGAAAACTGGCAACATTTCACACACTGCAATGAGGATACATTAGATACCATGCTGCGTAATGACACATACAATTCATCTGACCACAATTGGAAGAGATGATTAGTTTGGCATTTGAACACTAATGAATGTCAAGCACGAATCCTAGGTAACACCCAGGGTTTCAAGATTAATAGACCTGACATATGCTATGTGCAGTCGCAACACTCAGGGGGGGGTGACAACTTACAGTGTTGATTGGCTAAAAACCTTGACAATGTCACAGGTGAAACAACACTTATCCCTTTTATCTGATGGCCTGGAACTCCGGAACTTTTTATTGGGTCCCCGGAAACCACGTCAAAAACACTTCTTTTAAGCCATATACAACTAAATATGGAAGTTTTTACAGCAGGATGCTGCAGAAAGACCACAAAATAAGCAGGGTTAATTTAGAGAAGGCTTTGGCAGTGGTTGACAATGGTATGACCGCCTTATCATTTAGAATATACTCTTTGGGCAACACAATGTCATCTGCAATAGACATTATACAAGATATTTCCACAACATGGGCAGTCACAACTTAGGTCTATTATGCTATGAAGCTGAACACTTCAAACACTATGTTATGGCCATGCCATGGCGACATATTAATGCCATTAGTCTGTTTTCTCCACATCACCTGATGGAACAGAAGATACTCATGGCACGTAAAGATGCATAACACACCATGTTACTCTATGAAAAGCTGGAACTGGTACCTTTCACCATTTGCGAAAATGCAGTCTGCGGATTGGATACACCATGGGTAAATTACTTTGCCAATTTTGACATTGTATTTCCAAAATTGTCTATAACACCACCAAGTAGGCAGATATGAAGAATTAGGGGAAGGGTTTGTACACCAGTATTGGGAGCTACCTTTCAAATTTAACTGTAGAAACGGGGAACTGAAGTCTTTCTCAGCAGTTCCAAGTGTGAGAGTACTTTAAGTGGATCCTTGGTGTGCAAGGACATTTTGTTGCACGGGGCTTGTAATATCTTTGTGGCAAACCAGTCCTGCTACTTGAAAGGTTCCCTAGTGGCCGTTATTCATCCTGCTTTCAGATTGCTCTCTAACGGGAGCTATTTGATACTTAACAGTCAAGGATGTTGTGGAATGAAACCCTGCCTCACTTATCTGGTGGGTAAATTCCATAGTTACTTGTTGTCCTCAGGTTCTATTTCCACCTGCTTGCACAGTTAGGAAGGCAACGCTTTGGCCTTCAATAAATGTTTCACACATACGCTTTGATCCTCTGAGCAAACTGAAAGTCACACTGTTTCAAAGAGATGTGACCTTAACATCCGCCAAAGAGATGTTTGATCTCCAGGTTGCAAGGTCCTCTTTGTAGAAACAGGCACTACTCCATACTAAATTTCCACTGTATTTTACACAACTGGTTCATCATATTTTTAACACGTCTGATATGAAGTGAATAGCACACATTTTTAAGTTCATAGGTTCTGGGTTGGTTAGTACCTTACAGACAACTTTCTGGGCAATTCCATACGTTATACACTCCATACTCTGAAACATTTTTGGAGGTCTTCTGCTTGTCCTGCTCCTGGTTGCCGGGACTGTGATTTTACATTTCTTACACCACAATGGATGTCCCAGTTCAAAACCAAATGGAACGAGTGCTGCCACATGTGCTACTGTGTCGTGAATGCATTGTGCATTACTTCGGTACACCTCTTCTTCAGGAATTGAATGGGCATTGGTTCTTGTCATTTTGGCTGTCTGGCTGCACTGCGTGCAACCTGTAAACTGCTGCCTGCTGTACACTTTTGAATGTGCCTTGGATTTATGCCTCGGATCATAATTGGTTGAGCAGTTGGACATAGATGTACCCGGGCACCCCTAAAAGACCCATTTGTATAGTTGTACCCAGTGTATTTCATTGCTGCTGAATGCATTTTTCGAGCCACCCTGGGATGCTTCAGCTCTTAGTGAAATGGATTTGGCTCTGCAGACCTTCAACAGGCTGTGGACACTTCCTCAGCAGCTGCTGTGGGGGCTGGATGGGAACACATTAGCTCCATAAATCTTCTTTGAGGTGCACCACTGGGAACAACATCTGCGATTGCTGGGAAAAGAAATGTTTGGTCTACCACTCGGATCACATAAATAGTTGGCTATTCCGTTTGGTGGGAATTCTTAATTCGGTTTCATTTGTTATTCTAAAAATGATTTTATATTTGATTTTATTAACTTTCATATGTTTTATAGTTTTAGACAAATGGTTTTCTGTGTGCTTTGGTTTCAAATTGTATGATTGCCTATTCTTTGATTTTATAGCATAGCTTTTAAATACCACTATTTTTTATAGCTTTTCTATTTTTAGATAGCTTATTGCTCATCCCTTTGTCTGCAGAGGTGGTTTTGTGTGTCTTAGTTAAGCCCATAAAGAAACTCTGCCATCTTTCACCATGTACATGTTTATTAAGTTGCCTTCCCTCTCACACAATAATCTTTTACACACATTTGTGTGAGTGACAATGCTTGATTAGTTTCTCTGAAATTGTTTTGCTTACAGATTCGACTACGCGAGACCATTATCACTACTCCATGAACACCATGTACAAGGCCTCGACACACATTGTGCAAATGTTGTCCCATTTTTCATCCACACGGGGACACGGCTATCTACAGACCATAACAATGCTGCCCTGCCTGAGGACTCACAAGGATGCTTTTAAATGTAAAGAAAAAAGCATTTAGGGGTTTAGGCAGCGCAGCGCTTTGCTGTCATTGGCCAGGTCTCTACAAGCTGAAGCTTCAGCCCAGCAGCTTGTTGATATCTCTGCCTCAGAACGCAAACCCTGCATACATTATACCAGGCGCAGGTATAATGTAGCGCAGGAGTTTTCAAAGTGACGCATCTCCCTAGATGAATCACTTTGTACATATGGCGCAGTGTGGTGCATTTTTTACGCCACCGCGGTGTCATGAAAAGTGATGCAACAGCAGCATAAGGGCCTCATAAAAAAGCTACCATATTTCTATATTGTTTTATATGCCTGTGTTAGACTTGACATCTTTTGGCGGGTTTCCCCTGTCTTTTTGCTTTCTAACCTCCTGGTTTTTAGGGCTCGCCCCTTTTCTATTTCGCAGAAATAGAAAACAGGGGTGAGCCCTTATGTCGCTGATCTGCTTCTTTCCCCAAAGGCTCTATTCAGGCAGCTGATTGGCTCTCTTCAAGCAGGATTCCCAACAGTTCACGAGAAATAGAATCACGTGACAAGCTCCTCGTGGACGAGCTTGCACGATCCTTCCCCCTGCCAGCAGCATTTGGCACATCAAAGGCTTTGCTGCCACATCCACAATTGAAGCTACGATCAAAGGCTTCCGCTGCCCCGCCCCCCGCCGTCACTTATTCAGGGCCGCAGGCCCTGCCTCGCTTAATCCGTGCACCCTTTTATTGCCTCGCTTCCCGGCTCTGCTGCAACCACATGCTACTGGACGCCCGTCACTTATTCAGGGCTGCAGGCCCTGCCTCGCTTAATCCGTGCACCCTTTTATTGCCTCGCTTCCCGGCTCTGCTGTAACCACATGCTACTGGACTCCCGTCACTTATTCAGGGCCGCAGGCCCTGCCTCACTTCCCGGCTCTGCTGTAACCACAGTGCGCACTAATGAAATGCACCTCGAGAGTCACAGTTAGTTCTTTGTCCTCCATTTGCTTCAAGCACCTAAATAAAGTATTTCTTGTTCAAAAACGGCTAATATGAACAAACGCCACTCAGCCATGCAACGCCAATCTCACCCACGCAGCTCTACTCACCCACGCAGCGCCACACTCACCCATGAAGCGCTACTCATCCATGCAGCTTCACTTTCACCCACGCAACCCCACTCAGCCACGCAACACCACTCATTCACAAAACGCCACTCACTCACACAACCCAACTCATACAGCGCAACTCTCACCCATGCAGCACAATTCTCACCTACGCAGTGCAAATCACACCCACGCAAGTCCACTCACCCACGCAATGCCACTCAGCCACGCAACGCCACTCAGCCACGCAACGCCAATCTCACCCACGCAGCTCTACTCACCCACGCAGCGCCACTCAGCCATGCAGTGCCACTCTTAACCACAAGCATGTCTGTGTACTCCCTCCAGCTGGGCCCCAGCATATCCGTGTACTCTTTAACAATCACACACACATGCAAATTTGCAACCCCACTCCCCCACGCAATGCCACTCAGCCACGCAACGCCACTCATTCACAAAACGCAACTCACTCACGCAATGCAACTCATACAGCACAACTCTCACCCACGCAGCACAATTCTCACCTACGCAGCGCAAATTACACCCACGTAAGTCCAATCACCCACGCAGCGCCACTCAGCCATGCAACGTCAACCTCACCCACGCAGCTCTACTCACCCACGCAGCGCCACACTCACCCATGAAGTGCTACTCACCCATGCAACTTCACTCTTACCCACGCAACGCCACTCACCCACGCAACGACACTCAGCCACGCAGTGCCACTCTTAAACACAAGCATGTCTGTGTACTCCCTCCAGCTGCACCCCAGCATATCCGTGTACTCTTTAACAATCACACACACATGCAAATTTGCAACCCCACTCACCCACGCAACGCCACTCACACACGCAACGCCACTCACCCACGCAACGCCACTCATTCACAAAATGCCACTCACTCACGCAACGCAACTCATACAGCGCAACTCTCACCCATGCAGCCCAATTCTCACCTACGCAGCGCAAATCACACCCACGCAAGTCCAGTTACCCACGCAACGCCACTCATCCATGCAACGCCAATCTCACCCATGCAGCTCTACTCACCCACGCAGCGCCACACTCACCCATGAAGCGCTACTCACCCATGCAGCTTCACTCTCACCCACGCAACGCCACTCACCCACGCAACACCACTCAGCCACGCAACGCCACTCATTCACAAAACGCCACTCACTCACGCAATGCAACTCATACAGCGCAACTCTCACCTAATCCATCCATACATCCAACAGACCACTACATTCATTCATACCCCCACAACATACATCCATCCATCCCACTCCATCCATCCATCCCACCACTCCATCCATACATCCCCCCACTGCATCCAACCATCACACTCCATCCATCACAATCCATCCCACTAAATCCCTACTTACATCCACCACTCCATCCATCCATAGCCTCCCTCCATTCCATCCATACAAAACATCCACTCCATACTGCCAGCCATCCCCTAATCCATCCATATATCCATCACCACACTACATTCATTCATAACCCCACACCATACATCCATCCATCCATCCCACTACATCCAACAATACATCCCAAAGCATACATCCTTTAGCCACTCCATCCATACATTACATTCCAAACATGTAACACTACATCCAGCCATCCATACTATCCATCCATCCCATAAACTCCATCCATCCATACACTACTACATACATACAGCCAAACCACAATTACATTCAGCCATCCACCCAATACATACATTCACCAGTCATACACAACAACAGCCATCAGTGCACAGTTTCAACAGACACACACACACCACCAGCCAACAGAGAACGCTTTCCCCACGCAGACACACCACAGGACATCAGTGCACACTCTCACCAGCCACAGACACCATCAGTGAACACTTTTAACACCCACAAACACTACCAGCCGTCAAAGCACGCTGCCACCAGACATACAACACAAAAAGGACAGTGCACAATTTCAAATATCACACATACCAACAGCCATCAAATCACACTTTCAACAGGCACACAACTCCAGCTGTCAAAGCACAGTTTCACCAGACACACACACTACCAGACATCACTGCACACTTCCACCAGACACACACACCACCAGCCGGCCAGGCACACACACACCACCAGCCATCACTGCATGCTTTCAACAGGCACACACACACACATCAACAGCCATCAGTGCACACTTTCACCAGGCATACACACCACCGGACGACAATTCACACAAGTGTACATCAAAGTCATACAATGTACATGCTGTATTACAATGACCTGTTATCTATCAAAGGTTAACGACATGCACAGTGGTCAGCCTAAAGATAAAAAGTACAAAACAATATCACAATACGTTCAAGTACTATACTTCAACATAAATTAAGGTATTCGAAAAACTAGGGAAAGGAAGCTGCCCTGTATACTCGCAAACAGGATATGGTTTCAGTGAACAGAAACCACTTCAAAAATATGAAAAGGCAGGAAACGCGCGAACGTAGCGCTTAACCATAAGTGCACGTTTTTGCAGCCTTCGGTGTACTGTTCAAAGATAGCTAAATAAAAAACAGTGCATTTACTGCCATCTTTAATACGAAGCAATGTGTGCTCAAGTCCAAACAGAAGGTGTCACATTTCCACTAATTAACACTATTAGCATTGTAAATGCCAAAGTTAGAATTTTCCACAAGTTAAAATAAAAAAAAAAAAAAACGTTGTCATTTACAATAATAATCCCTCAAACTTTACTAATGCGAGCCCTATTGCATTGCAAATGCTTGTTACTTTTGCTGGTTTAGTGTCTCTGCGCACTTTCTCACTGCTGTTCAGTGTTAAAGTGCAAGTACTCATGTTGTAAATTGTGTTATGGATTGGTGTTTCCATGATTAGCACATTGGATTTACTGGTACGTCCTTAGAGAAGTGCACTGAGAGTGCCGGGCCTGTACATCCAATGCTACTAGTGGGCTCCCAGCATGGGTTGTGCCGCCCACAGAAGTAGCCGGTAAAAAAGTAACTCAGACCTGCCACCACAGAGCCTGCGCGCAGTTTGTAACTGCCATGTCAACCTGGCAAGTGAACCCACTTGCCAGGCCCTAAACCTTCCCTTTTCTACATATTAGTGACCCCTAAGGTAGGCCCAAGGTACCCCTGTGGGCAGGATGCAGTGTATGTGAAAGGTAGGACATGCCCTGATGTGCGTGGCATGTCCTGATAGTGAATTACTGCCAATTTAGTTTTTCACTATTGCAAGGCTAACGGTTCCCATAGGACAGAGTGGGGAGTTTGTTTATAACATCTTATAAACATAACTGGCCCTGGGAACTAGGTGAAGAAATAACATTTAGTATGCCTGAACTCAGAATCTAAAGGTGCATCTTTTAGTGAAGGTGAATTTTACATTCTGTGTTTGAAAATACCACTTTTAGAAAGTGGGTGTTTTCTTGCTCAGCCAGCCAGTAGGCCTCTGCTGGGGTTGTGGATTGACGGTCTGGGTTTTAGATTACAGGGGCTGGAGAGGAGCCATGGCGCCAGATAGTCTACATGGGTCAGGAAAGGGTTGCATACACCTCGGCTGCATTTAGAGTAGGGGGAGGAGATTTCCTTTCACCTAAATTGGCCTGGTCAGCCTATGACAATGCCGTCTCCACCTCCTGCCAGGAAGCCACACCAGAGATGACAGAACTGGTCTGGCTGTGCACAGACACTCTCTGCCTGAGAGGACAAAGGATTTTGGGCTATAAATAGTGGAACCCAAACCCCTGAACTTTAGAACTCTTTTAAACCAAGAAGACTGCTAAGAAGAAGAGCTGGAGAAGCTGTGAGGAGGAACTACCACTTTGCTGAGTACTTTGCTGTGTTGGTTGGACTGGCCTGAATTTTCTGCAATCTATTTTTGTGAGTTTCTCCAAGGGCTTGAGGTAGAGCTTGCCCCCTGTTCAAGAAGTCTCAGGAATAGCAAAGACTTCAATTTCTTCTGCCCTTAGCACTGGGGACGGTGTGTTTTATGTTGCAACAGAAGAAAAAGCAACTCAATGCCGGCTACGACGCCGCTGCCGACTCTGTGTCCTGAAGGCACTGCAGAGGACACCGCGACACTGGTCTCACCGATGATGCCATCTGACGCCACCACCGAGCCACTGCTCGCACTGGGACCTGTGTGCACCGCACTCCGCATTGCCTTGCTTCACGAAGACGCCTTGGAATCCCCGACGCTGCCGCTCCACACCGAAATTTAAGCTGCTACTTGCACCGTGGTTCGAGGGCACCGCTCTTAAGTTACACGACACATCTTCCTCATCCCGCATTGCAGCCAGGGCCTACTGAAGCCGGTGCCATCCACTCCAGTCGTCAGCCAACGACAGTGCTTCAGCAATGACGACGACGCTGCCTGCACTGCAATCTGCCTTCATCGCGATGAGCACCACATCACTTCACACCGTGACCCTGGTCTCACTGACGACGCCATTGGACATCACCACCGAGCCACTGCTCGCACTGCGACCTGAGGGCCCTTCACACCGCACCGCTGTACTTCGCACTGCAGCACCCGATGGCTGCCAAAGCCAGCTCTCCTAACTTCAACTGCAAGGAGTGCAATCTGCAACGCGTGACTGCAAGGGCCCGACGACTCCTACACCGACCGCTGTAACCAACACCAGCCGATGCCGTGCTTTCGGAAGCTCAACGAGAGGTCGCCGACACCCTGCATTTCTTAAGGTACTATTTTGCGGGTCTTCCCGACACAGAAGCTGGCCCGTGATGCCGCTGTCAGCCAGAACTGTTTGGGTTTGTTTGTTCACGATGGCGTGATAGCCCCAGCATAGGGACCCTGGTCTCACCGATGATGCCATCGGACGCCGCCACCGAGTCGCTGCTCGCACTGGGACCTGTGTGCACCGCACTCCGCATTGCCTTGCTTCACCACGACGCCTTGGTATCCCCAACTCCGCCGCTCCATGCCGAAATCGACGCTGCTACTTGCACCATGGTTCGAGGGCACCGCTCGAAAGTTACACGATGCATCTTCCTCAACCCGCATTGCAGCCTGGGCCTACTGACGCCGGTGCCATCGACTCATGTCATCAGCCAACGACAGTGCTTCAGCAATGACGACAATGCTGCCTGCACCTCAACCTGCCAGCATCGCGATGAGCACATCACTTCACACCGCGACCCTGGTCTCACTGACGACGCCATCGGACATCACCACCGAGCCGCTGCACTCATTGCGACTTGAGGGCCCTGCACACCGCACCGCTGTACTTCACACTGCAGCACCCGACGCCTGCCGAAGCCAGCTCTCCTAACTTGAACTGCGAGGAGTTCAATCTGCAACTCGTGACTGCAAGGGCCTGACGACTCCTGCACCGACCTCCGAAACCAACACCTGCCGAAGCCGTGTTTTTGGAAGCTCAACGAGAGGTCGCCGACACCCTGCATTTCTAAAGGTACTATTTTGCGGGTCTTCCTGACACCGTAGCTGGCCTGTGACGCCGCTGTCAGCCAGAACTGTTTGGATTTGTTTGTTCGTGATGCCGTGATAGCCCCAGACGGAGCTATCAACTTCAAGGAACTGTATTTCAAGGTTATTTTGATAACTGAAGATTTCTAAGTACTCTATTGTGGATTTTTATCGTTTTTTGGTCTTATCTTGAGTATATTAAAATATTGGATATTTTTCTAACCTGGTGTTGTGTCCTTTTGTAGTGCTTACACTGTATTACTGTTGGTTATGTGCAAATGCTTTACACACTGCCTCTGTAATAAGCCTGACTGCTAGTGCCAAGCCACCAAGGTGGTGAGCAGAGGTTATTTTAGGAGTGTAACTACCTTATCCCGACTAGAAGGAAGGGTCCCTACTTGAACAGAGGTGCAAACCCTTGCCAACTAGAGACCCCATTTCTAACAGCCTGCATATGTACATTGTCTTAGCAAAATGGTGGAACTTTTTATTCTGTTCACTGTCCTAGGACTTCTAATAACTTTCATTTGCTTCCTTCTGTTGACCATTGCAGAACATACATTTTATACAAGAATCATGTTGGTTCATGTTCAGAGGTTGCCAGAACCCTTTGCTACCTGCCTAGGTTTAGGGGTACTTATGGTGCACTGCAAGCTACCTGTCCTATAGGACATCATATCCTGAGTGGGTGAATGGAATTAGTCTAGCACCATCCCAACGGTTATGCTGTCCACAAACATGCAGTTCCTAGAGTAGGGCGGAAACTATACAACAGAACTGATTACTAGCCTGTGCTTTGGTTATTGCCCCCAAGGTTAAGCAAATATCGCGTCATGCTTCTATAACCCAAAATCTTTAACAGATAATCCCTGAACTATATAAACTGCTTTGTCGCCCCTCTATGGATAGACCAGTGCTGCATTAATACTTTCAATAACAAATATTACATCCTGGAGTGAGACAAAGAGGCAGTTTCTTAAACAGCATTCTCTTTACACTGCAGCAAATCTCCCACTTGGCTGATGCCAGGCATACAACACAAATGACATGGCATAGCTTTACTTTATAAAACAAACATTTTCTCTGTTAAACGTTTCTGTTCCTTCACTACTTTCTGTAGTAAATGAAAAACAAGTGCTTTATGAGGAACTGCACATTTTACCATAAAATCCGACATACCAACATTAAAAAGAGATTGTATCTCTTGCCTAATGTTCAAGAGACTTTCTGCATCTTATTTCATTTCCTAGCATTTTATATGTATGTTCTATAAAAGTTTTAATAGTTGTTTAATGGGATTGTTTTTTACTTTACTGGGGTATATCGAAGTGCTCAGCAGGCCCCAAACTGGCTCTAACGGTGTAATATAACCATAATGTAGACGTATTCAGACCAAATGCCTCCAGTGTTTTTTTACGTGAATTTCGTGCCACTGTTTTATTACGTTGCCTTAACCTTCCTCAGGTACATTCAATATGTCTGCAGTTGAAAAAACAGCTGTCAATAAAAAATGTTCTCTCGAAGTGAAACTTATGCCAAACTTCATCGCACAATATCCCTTTTCATATGAAGAGAAAAATATTATTTGATGAGAAGAAATGAAATTGAGAAACGTCGAAATAAAGCATGAAAACACCTGTGAATCAGTGTATTGATTTTTATATGATATATAGAAAAAAGCTAACCCTTCTTAGATTAGTATTCGTCACTTTTCGCTATTTTTCCAAAAACGGTGTGGCTTCCATATTATTTCTTTCAAAATAGTTTTACGCAGCATTTCCTTGGACTGTGGTGTAAGATGGAGGGAGGTCTTTTCAGAGAAAAAATAACATTGTTGTGTTTGCATAAAATTTCTCTCCGCGTGGAAAAGTGCTAATGTTTTCCATGAAAAGTTACACAGTCCAGAAATGATGGGCTCTCCCGCTGACCGGTGCGCCCTATGGTAGGCCAACAGTACTGCGTGTGTGTCTTCGTGGCCGCCATGTCACAGGTCCCGCCAGCTGCTTCCTGGCCGGAGCTGGGAGGTCTCCGAGATCCACCTTCTGTGCTCCGCAGCTGTTTATGAGAACAGCCACAGCCGACGCAGGCCAGCCAAAAGAAAACATTATACTGCGTATGAAAGATTCAGATTGTAAAACATCGCTCCCACCTGTTGCCTCCCCACGAGCGTCGAATAATTAGCAGCTTTTACCAGCGCCTCACCGGCCTCTTGGCACGCTGCTCAGGGGCGCCCTTGGGAAAGGCTGGCATCGCCGCAAGTTCATTCTTCACGCCGAATTCCTGACTCATTGTGCAGTTCACTTTTACATTTGCAAAGGAAAGCGATGAGAACCTGGACAGCGTGTTATTTATTGAAAATAGTTTGTGTAACCGTGCGTTAATTTGTTAACATAGCACTGCTGGGAAGAAAAAGAGCACGCGCGCAAAACACACATAATTCACACCCTGAGCTGATAACACCAGAATAAGGTGAACAAGTTTTACAGCAAATCACCTCCATTTGTCGAAAGGGGCCACACTGGCTCTGCAAAAGCCCTCCACATCATGCAGTGTTTCTACGTTATCTATTATGCAAGAACTTCAATGCAAAATAAAAACATGCGATTTAAAAGCGCGCAGGCTCAGGCTGATTCTGTTTGACATATCCACACCAAGTCGAGCGTTAAAAGCTCACTTTGAGGGTATTTTACAGTAAACATAACATAATCCGGTTTCAAAGATCACACTATGTTTGGTGTTAAAAGTATAAACAGTTTCTTGGCAGATTAGAATGCAGTCTAAACACATTGTAACCCCAAACCACATACCAGAGCAAGTAACCAAAGGCTGGTTTGAGATTATAAAACTGTTTACGCGACCGTGCTATTTGTGGAGTTTTTATGTGTGATCACATCTTCTACTTTTAATGTGTAATTCTTGGAAACGATCAAACTATAAGAGATAAAAAAAAGTATGCTTTCATTTTACACCATCTCATATTGTTTTCAGTACACATGCTTACCTGGCAAAAAAGCTAATAGTTATGCACGTATATGAACTACGATGCTTGATTGATTTTGTGACCACCTTATTCTAGATTGAGCTATATGAATTTCAATGTGTGGCACAGATTACTGGTCTTTTAACTGATTCATACCAGTCATGTCTCAATTGTATCATTTTTCATCAATGTTAAATTGGTTATACACATGAGACTTCTGAGGTTAGCCTCTAACAAGTGTATCACTGGTATGTACATCTCCTGGTTGAAATACACAGTTGATTCTTGAGAGGCTATTCCATACAGTGATTGGGTTTGGCATCAAGACAACTTTATTGATAGTTATAGTCGCTGTACAACCAAAATAATTTGGCTATTTGGTTTGGTTGCCCATTGCCATTCTTTTTCTTCCAGGGGTACATTACCCACTGATTGAGCAAGTGTTGATTATGAGTTGGAATTCTATGACAGGACCGGAGGCTCAGATTAAGCTTTCTCATTTCATTATTAGAAATGGTCAGCAGCCAATTATAAAACAGTAGGAAAAAACAATACTACAATACCCATGAGTACTTAGGGTATCACATGACAGACCATAGAGTAACTAGTATAAAACGCCCTACAGAGAATACCAAATCCTCGTTCTTTGCTGCTCCGCAGCCAGTTAAGTACATTTTGTTTTTTACTGCTTTATGCATTGTGTGCTTACTTATATTTCCGCCTGTGTTCGCGCATTGCTCATGCATTACCGCTGTGTACTCTGTGTCAGACCGGCGCTTCCTTTGATGCCTAAGCGCTCCTTGCATTCCTTCGGTAGTCTTTTCAACCGTTTTGTTGCTAGGAGCGTGTGCTCACCTCCCCGGTTCGCCTCTTTTGCTTGGTGGAGCGGGAGTTTGGGGGCTGAGAAGCTCACGCGGTGTGTGCAGGTGCTTCTCTACAGTGTTTGCAGGCGGCTGTGACCCTGTATTAGGAAATTGGACACGCCGCGGGAGTTTTGTTCTCTCACCTGCCCTGTTTGTGCCTGCACTGCTCGCCGCTCCCGCTGCGCGGGAGCCGCTTCGTGGGAGGACCCACCAACGCTGACCTTCCAAGCCTGATTACCGGAGGAGCTGTGAGCCGGGTAAACACCTGTGGAGGCTGCAGGGGTAGCGCGGCAGGGACTCACTATCCCAGGAGTCCCTGCTGACCTCGTGACATCTGGTCTGCGCCCCCCTGCGTGCCCCGCCCCCGCCGGCATCCGGTAAAAGGGAACTGGGAGCTTCAAGACACTGTGACCCTGTGACCCTGTATTAGGAAATTGGACACGCCGCGGGAGTTTTGTTCTCTCACCTGCCCTGTTTGTGCCTGCACTGCTCGCCGCTCCCGCTGCGCGGGAGCCGCTTCGTGGGAGGACCCACCAACGCTGACCTTCCAAGCCTGATTACCGGAGGAGCTGTGAGCCGGGTAAACACCTGTGGAGGCTGCAGGGGTAGCGCGGCAGGGACTCACTATCCCAGGAGTCCCTGCTGACCTCGTGACATCTGGTCTGCGCCCCCCTGCGTGCCCCGCCCCCCGCCGCCCTGCCTATAATACCAGGGGAAAGCACGCTCTGCGGGACGCAGGCGGGACGCCGGGCGAAGCCCGGGCAAAGGGCGGGCCGTCTGTGGCCGTCAGAGGCTGGGCTGGGCCACGTCCCTTTTCTCTCCACTACCTGCAAGCACACCTGCCTAGTGGAGCCCACATCCTGTGCCCCGCAGTATGCCTACCCGCTCAGGAAAGCCCATCAGGAGTGAAGGTGAAAGGGGGTTAAATGTTGCTAGCCCTGTTATAGGAACTATGGACCGCTTTATCACCAGGGTGGCGGCGGTGATTGACAAGGAGATAGCTATGTCAGAGCGGCGTCTATCAGAGGTATACCTCCCCTCAAGACGCTTATCCTTGGGGGTTGCTGCCCAGTCGCCTACACTGGTAAATGCCCGGTCACAACCTGTATCTCCATCTAGTGGGCCTAGCATCTCCACAGACCCCCCCTTGCTGGCTGGTATAGAACAACATATAGAGAGGCTGGAAAACCTCCTGGTTGAACACATACCTATGGTTACCGAGGAAGACGGTGGTCTTAGCAGGCTGCCTTCTCCTTCACCTTTACCCCTAAGCTGTCCGCACGAAGCCACCGATGATACTTTCTCATCAAAATCGCTCACCTCCTTATTAGATACCCCAGTAGGGGAGCCAGACAGGGTACTTACCAACTCCCAATCTCCTGACATTAGCCAGGGACGCAGGCCCCCAAGTAAAAAACCACGAAAGCGCAAAAAGGGTAGGCTAGTAAGACAGGCTGCTCTCTATCAAAGAGCAAGAAAGTCACCTGGATCTGGGATGAGAAACTTAAGGGATAGGACCGTAGAAATTGAAGCTGACAAAGAAAGGGATCCTTTGACCTCTCCCAAGGGGCTACACACTGGCGATAGTACGGCTAAAGCTTCTAATCCCACCGACCCAGCAGTAGCCGATCATATCCTTGAGAAGATATACAGCCTCTTGAAACCTCTAGTAGCACAGGTTAAGGGTCTAGGGAATCGGATAGATAAACTAGAACAATCAACTCTTGATGGGTTCCATTCACTCAAAACTACAATTAAACAACTAGCTAGAATGAGTGAAAACAAGGACATGGACATAAAGGGGAATGAGTTGCCATCCCAGAGAGATCCCAAAACCCCATTAGGTACACATAAAGTTGGTTCTAGCAATCCACTAATCCCAGCTCCTAAATCTCCCCCCCGTCCCAAAGCGGGCCAAAAAGACAAGGGTTTGCCCAAACATCAGGAGCCTGTTAAAAATAAACCAATCCCTCCTCCATTAAAACAGCCACAGACAGGCAGTGGCCAAATGGAAGGTCCCCTAAAAATGGGTGCACGAAAGAAACTTAATGGGACGGTGGTAGGGGAAACCCCTAGATCTGCACTTCAATCTATGGCCCCATCCACTACGTTACTGGTCCCTAGAAAACTAGTACGGAGGATCCCCCCAGTAAACCTCCCACCTGACTGTCAACCTTTTGTTGTTGTCCTGGTTAATGTGCCCCCTCTAAAAGAGGGCCAGTTGGAAAACCATCAATCACTCAAGAACAAGTGTATCCACTGGCTAAAGGCAAATAGGCCAATCCCGCCAGGTGTGGACGGTATTATTTTAGGTGTTCGCAGAGTGGGGTGGGTAGGCCAGGGGAAAAAGACCCAGGAGGGGGATTGTATAATTATAAACTTCCAAGATCCAAGAGTAGTGCCCTCGATTTGTACCCCTAATACATGCATGGGAGCTCCAGGGGTTAAAGTAGTGGATCTCTCTTATTTTTACCCTAGTCAAAGTATTGTCCTAACTGGAGGAAGCTTAACTTCCCCTGTCTCTGCACAGAATTGGGCTGGGGATACAGGAGGCCCAAGGGAGAATCATTTGCGGCGACTAGAGCCTAACTGACTGGAAGCTGAGAGTAGAGTGGACCTACCGGGAGTGTCACCCACCCATGCAAGTTGCGCAGGGCGGATGGCAGACCCGCTGACAATTCCCCAAGAACCCGGCATACCTCAGACATACATGAGTAGGACCACCGCTAGGGACACTCTTGCGCCTAGCGACGCTTCAGCTGCGACGGACCTAGCCTTTAAGGTTTGCAGTTGGAACGTCGCAGGGATCGCAAGAAAACTGGATATACCGGAATTCATTGCATGTGTTGACGATCACACCCTGTGTCTCTTCCAAGAGACATGGAGCTTGGTCCCGGTTCATAGGGTGGGTTTTTCCTCCTATTCTTCCCCTGCTCAGGCTTCGGCATCAGGGAGAGGGCGACCCTCGGGCGGCCTTCTCATATGGGTTGCAGCCTCTTTAGATTGTAGAGTAGTGGAGTTCCCCACAGGTTGCCCGGACATTCAAAACATTACCCTAATAGATCCAAGGGGAAGAACTGTTTTAAATATTTATAACATTTATGCCCGGGGAACCAAGGGTGGGAGGAAGTCTTCTGTAATATCTCTCCTCGAGTCCTTGTTAAAAAACACCCCTCATAAGACGCGTATAATGGTGGCGGGTGACATGAACTGTACGTTCGAGCCCTTGGGCTCGGACGTTGCCACCGAACAGGATGAGGATGATGTTAGGTTGGGGATTCCGGTTTTGGACATCCCACCGATCAGAAGGTGGACTGAAGTGGCGCTCCAGATATACTCCCTGAGCCTGGAATTTAATCTAAGGGCAGCAAATGGGAGGACAACCTCAGATAGGGGGGGTGCTCACACGTATAATAGGCCAGGACACACCTCTAGGTTGGATTACATCCTAATAGATGTGTGTCTATGGTCTTTTGTAAAGGACATGCAGGTGGCACATACGACGGAGAGTGATCACAACTCACTCTCCCTGAGTATGGATCAGTGGTGGCGCCCCCTAATGAAGGATAACATTTACCCGGTCGCCGTACCCCCGGATGTGTCCGAAGTCTCCCATTGTGGTAGACGAATAAAATGGGCAAAATTGATTCTCTCTGAGGGAAAGGTAGGGGAAATCTTAACCCTCTTAAATCAAGCGGTAACAGATCTTAGAACCTCTTTAGAGGGGGTGGGTAGAGCGAGTGGACTTTTTCCCTCCCTGGTTGAAGCCTTATCTAGTGTGTTTTCATCCCATCCTATCAACTTGGGCAAAAAAACATTTAGAAAACCTGCTGAGGGTTGGTATACTAAAACATGTAGTTTTCATAAGGCCAAACTAGTTGAGGCAGTTAAACGCAAATCCCGAAGTGAGATACAGGAAACAAGGAAGGCCTATAATAAATCCCTTAAGATTGCTAGGCAGGAGTGGGAAGACAAATTTTGGGAGGACCTACTTCAGGCTAGTAAGGGTAGGGATTCTAGGGCCTTTTGGAATCTCATAGGCACACGGAATAAACCAGATGCATCTGTGAGACCCTGCAATATCCCCCCGCAACATTGGGTAAACCACTTCGGGTCCCTTTACCTCCCCCCAGATGGGGAACTAAATGTTGGGAGGGAATTTAGATTAGCGGTTGACCCCCATGCATATGATTTCTTCACTCCCTTAGAGATTGAGGGGGTCATAGGATGGGTGGCCCCGCGCAAAGCACCGGGTCCAGATGGTCTCCCAGGGGATCTTATGAAGGCTTACCCAGTAAAATGGGGTAGGATCATTGCCGCCCTCTTAAATGACATCATGATGGGAGGGGCAGTGCCTGAATCCTGGAAAGGGGCGGTGGTGGTCCCGATTTACAAAAAAGGGTGTAGGGAAACCCCGGGAAACTACCGCCCCATAAGCCTGATAGACTCCACCCAAAAGATAGCTGGTAAAGCTGTCCTTGGAAGGATCTTACATTGGGTGGAGGAAAACAAAATCCTATCGGACTTTCAGGCAGGTTTTCGGGCTGGTATGGGGACTATTGAGCAGGTGTTTAGGTTGGCACTCCTGGGGTGGAAGGTTGTGGATCTGGGCAAAGGCAGTCTTTATTTGGCCTTTATAGACTTGAAGACTGCCTTTGACCTAGTCCCCCGGGAAGAGCTCTGGAGGGTACTCAATGAGTTGGGAATACCTCCTTACATCTTGTCCCTTCTCATTAGCCTCCATGACCATACCTTTGCGCAGGTCCGCTGGGGCAAAGACGGAGAACTCACTGAGAGGATCCCAGTGTCAAGGGGTGTTAGACAGGGATGCGTCTTGGCGCCCACCCTATTTTCACTTTATGTGAATGGGGTGGTAAAACATCTGCAAAAAGAACCAGCCGACGCCCCCTGTCTCGGAGGAGTCCGTATCCCCACATTGCTTTTTGCGGACGACACGCTTCTGATCTCCAAGACCCCCCAAGGCCTGCAGAAATTGCTAACGCGTTTCCAGGAGTTTTGCGCTGCTAAAGGGTTAATTATAAACGTGGACAAAACAAAATACCTAGTCCTAAATCCTCCCAGGAAACTTGGCCGTCCACCTACACTCAATTCGGTGGCCTTAGAGAAAGTAGCCGAATTCGATTACCTCGGTATTCGGATTACGGATAGGATGTCCTGGGCAAATCACATTGAGAAAATGGTCCTAAATCACAGAAGAGTAGGAGGAGCACTTGTGAGGGAGTTTTTGGCCTCACCTAGGAGATCGCTTTCCCCAGTAATTGACATCTACAAGGCTAAAGTAGTGACATCAGCCTTGTATGGGGCTGAGCTGTGGGGCCACTGCCGATTGGATGCCCTAGCGATAGCGGAGACCAAACTTCTAAAATCTATTATTTCCATTCCACTGAGCACACCATCTGTACCAGTGCTGTTGGACACGGGCTGTAAGAGCATCCAAGATCAGGCTCAGCTTCGCCCTCTCCTACTGTGGACGCGAATTTGGAGGGGTGAGGACTTAAAATCTTACGCCGATGGTTTGGGGGAAATAATGAGTTTGGGGGGTTGGGCCAAGATCAGATGGCTGAGTGAAACCAAGAAGCTCCTGGAGAAGATTGGTCTTGGGGATTGTTGGACTTCACGCACAGCCCCTCCTAAAGAAGTTGTTAAAGCGCTCTTTTGGAAATGGACGGCGGAGCGCTTAATCACAAACTCGAAGCACTGCAAGTCCACGGTCTCATTTTTACAAACTAAAGACATTGTGGCCTTTGAACCCTATTTGGACCTGATCACACTCCCATTTGACCGAGCCCTGTATTTTAAATTTAGAGTTGGATCCCTCCCGCTAGGAGCTGTGGTATCAAATTGGACATCAGTGGCCCGTGCCTCCCCGAATTGTGCTTGTTGCCCGAACAGGGTTGAGTCTATTGTGCATGTTCTATTTGAATGTCCGGATTATGCCAGGCCCCGGAGGTATTGGTTGAAACCCCTCTTCCAAATCTTGGGTACTCGTAGCCACCTAGTCGCCTTGCGCATTTTAATTACAGACACTTCCCCCCCCATTGTGTGCGGAATTGCTAAATTTTTAAAACAGTTTTGGCTTATTCGATGTAAGAGATTGTCAGTAGCGATTTAATTCTTTTTTAGCTAAGTTATTTATGGGCGCTTTATGTCCTTTTATCCTTTTTAAATGAGTTCTTATACTGACTTCTTAAAGCTATGTCTTTTTGTATTTTGTAATGACGTTTTGTATATGTGCTTATAAGATATCTTGCATATCGAATAAAAGCTTATGACTGACTGAGAAATGGTCAGCAGCCAATTATAAAACAGTAGGAAAAAACAATACTACAATACCCATGAGTACTTAGGGTATCACATGACAGACCATAGAGTAACTAGTATAAAACGCCCTACAGAGAATACCAAATCCTCGTTCTTTGCTGCTCCGCAGCCAGTTAAGTACATTTTGTTTTTTACTGCTTTATGCATTGTGTGCTTACTTATATTTCCGCCTGTGTTCGCGCATTGCTCATGCATTACCGCTGTGTACTCTGTGTCAGACCGGCGCTTCCTTTGATGCCTAAGCGCTCCTTGCATTCCTTCGGTAGTCTTTTCAACCGTTTTGTTGCTAGGAGCGTGTGCTCACCTCCCCGGTTCGCCTCTTTTGCTTGGTGGAGCGGGAGTTTGGGGGCTGAGAAGCTCACGCGGTGTGTGCAGGTGCTTCTCTACAGTGTTTGCAGGCGGCTGTTACCGCGCATGCGCGGCGGCCATTTTGTTTGTTTACCTCCGTTCTGACACGGAGCTCTAGCGCCAGAGCAGCGTTTTTCCTCAGCTCATGCCCACTGCCTGCAATTTTGGTCCCCAATGATGCCCAAAATTCAAACAATTTACATTTTCGGGCTGTATAATCTTCATAAGCTTTGCCTAGAGTGGCCCATTTATTGGCAAGCCCTCCCTCACTTTTTATTTGTTTATTCAGCAGGTTTCTGCCTGTATTCAATTGGCTTGCTTTGGGGTTGGTCACTCCCCCTGAATTTTGCCTTTTGCACTTTCATTTATCCTTCCTCTGTGTGCATTGTGTGTTACACTTAGTGTAATTATGGAAGATTATTATGAGGAGGACAATTACTATTATGATGATGACGCCTCTGGCTCCATGGAGCAGGACTTAGTTGAGGCTTTGGACCAAGGAGTTCAACATTCCGTCAATAAAGCGCTTGTTCGTGCAATTGCTCCCTTAATGCGCCATCTCTCTAACTACGCTCTAAAACAGGGCAGGTTGCCTTCCTCTTCAGGCCGTGCTTCTTCATCTAAATCTCCCAGCAATCCCCATAAATCTGACTTTCAGAAATTGGCAAAGACTTTGTCCAGTGAGCGTTCTGCTGGTAAATCTGCAAGGAGGCTTTGACCTCGCACGCTCAGCAGGCGGGTACTGATGAGACGCATTCAACTTCGTCTTCAGACCAGGATGGTCCTCCTCCCTCGAAGAAAGCTCGTAAGGAGCATTATGTTGATGCACCAACACATCCTCAACTTCTCACATTCGAGCCATCTGAAATCGTTCGGTCTAACTCTTCCTCTTGGATTCCTTCCCCAGCCGTGGCTGAATATGTTCAAGCACATATTCGTCAGCCCTTTGAGAAGGATGTTAGAGCTCGCCTTCGGTCAGAGTGTCCCCGTCCTGACTTGGCGGACAAATTGGCCGACACTCCAGAGGTAGACCCTACTATGGTAACATACCTTAAAAAGTATGCTAAGGACCCAAAAAAGAGCATTGACAGGGCATGGCATTCCTGCCAAGATAAATTGTTGGATCTTCTGGGTCCTCCCACAAAAATCTTGGACCTGGGTTTTCAGGCCAAGGAATCGTCATCTGTTGTGGATCCAGACGAGTTATTTGAATGGTCACAGAGGGCTATTTGTCAACTAGGGAATACCAATTGCGCAATGTCCTGCGAGCGTCGCCGCTCCATTCTACCTAAATTGGATCCCACACTAGCGGAACTGTCCGAATCCGGCCCGTTAGCTCAGGGCTTGTTGTTTGGCCAGCCATTCCTGAAAGAATTGACGAAATTTGTTGCAACATTTAGTGGGCTGGATAAGGCTCAAGCGTCCCTTCGGAGAGCCTTTCGTCCGGTTTTTGCAAGGGCCGGACGATACAGGGGATGATTGTTCGGCCGCGGATCCAACCAGAATACCCAACGTGGATTCCAGCCCCAACGTGGCGGAGGACAAGACTCCGGCTACAATAACAGAGCCTCCTTCTATCCCTCTTGTAAGGGGAGAGGTCAATACAAAAAAGGGCGCTACGGTGGTACTCAAGGAGGACATCATGATTCCAACACTTCAGGTGAGGTTGATCCCAGCTTCAGAAGTTGTTTTAGGGGGCAGGATTCAATTTTTTTCTACGAAATTGGCGTCTGATCTCCAGCGATGCATGGGTGTTAGACTGTCCAGGGTTACAGGATAGAGTTCTACCATTCCCAACATCAGTCCCACCCGCCTACTCCCCTGTTTTTTCCCTTCAAGAACAAGAGTTCATTTCAGCGGAAATCGATTCCCTTCTGCAAAAAGGGGCCATTCTTCAAACTTCCCGCCACCCTCAGGGTTTCACGAGCACAGTTTTCCTGGTCCAGAAAAAAGGGGGTGGGTTCCGGTTGGTAATCAATCTCAAAGATTTCAACGGAGGGGTGGTTTATCGCCACTTCAAGATGGAAGGCATCCATCTTTTGAGGGATCTTCTTCGGGAAGGGGACTGGATGGTCCATCTCGATCTGAAAGATGCTTATTTATCGATTCCCATTTACGGTCCTCATCGTCCGTTCCTGCAATTCCAATGGCAGGGGAGTTGGTTCGAGTACAAGGTTCTCCCATTCAGCCTCTCGTCGGCACCTTGGTGCTTCACAAAGCTTCTGAGGCCCGTCATAGAATATTTGCGTGCCCGGGGTGTTCGTCTAATTATCTATCTGGACTACATTCTGATCATGGCAGATTGCCCTTGAACGTTGATGACGCACTTGGAATGGTCCATCACTCTTTTGCAATCTCTGGGTTTTCTGGTAAATCCTCAGAAATCGGTCTTCCTTCCCTCTCAATCAATAGAATTTCGGGTTTCCAAGTCAATTCCCTCTCTTGCCAGCTCCTCTTGCCCAATCGGAAGATTCGTTCCATCAAGAGGGAGTTGAAATTAGTTTTATCCAAACAGAGTATGTTATTGAGGTCTATTGCTCGGATTGTCGGTCTGTTAGCTTCCTCGATTCAGGCAATTTTCCCGGGCCCTCTTCATTACCGGGCGCTTCAGCGTCTAAAGATCCGTCATCTCCAGAAAGGCCTTCGGTATACAGATCTGGTCCCTCTTTCAGAGGAAGCGAGGTGGGAGATGCTATGGTGGTTGGAGCACATGGAATCCTGGAATGGGTGAGCCCTGTTCGGAGCATCCCCGGAGGTGGTGATAGAGTCCGATGCCAGTCTGTGGGGCTGGGGAGCCCGTTGCGGTCCGTTGTCGATGGGAGGTCGGTGGTCTTAGGAGGAGTTGTCTCTTCATATAAATTGCCTGGAACTACTAGCGGGGTCTTTTGCAATCCGTTGTTTATCTCCACGCCAAACCAATTGTTGCTTACTTCTCTGCATGGACAATGTTTCGGCGGTTCGGTATGTCAACAAGTTGGGGGGGACGAAGTCCAGAATTTTGGCAGAAATCGCCAAGGATTTTTGGCACTTATGTCTTCAGAGGAAGATCACAGTTATTGCAGAATATCTTCCCGGTCGCAACAATCTGATTGCGGACTGGAACTCGCGACATCTTCGGGACTTCAGTGATTGGAGGCTACACCCTCGAGCGTTCCTAACTCTCTCCTGTGTTTGGGGTCGGTGTCAGATCGATCTGTTTCCATCTCGTCTCAACCCTCAGCTTCCCCTGTTTTTCAGCTGGTGCCCAGATCCAGAAGCCCTGGCCACGGATGCATTTCTGCAAACCTGGCCATCGCTCCTGTATTACGCCTTTCCCCAGTTTATGATGATTCCCAGGGTCCTGGCTCGCACAAAGCATTATCAGTCGGAGCTGATTCTGCTGCTCCTTCTTCCCCACCGGTGGAATCTCTTGCTGGACCCTCTGGGCAATCCACATCCCCTGATCGGGTCAGGCCATCTTCTCCTAGTTGCATGATGAATTTCCGGGATCGCTGGCAAGTCCCAGGCCTTTCGCGAGACGCTACCAGATTTATCAGCAAGGCTTGGTCACCCAACACACACAAACATTATGCAGGGGCTTGGAAACAATGGTGTGGTTGGTGTGCTCAATGGGAGTTGGATCCCGCTTCGGCGGATGTCTCTCTGATTGTTAATTTTTCTGGCTTCTATCGCCTCTTCCGGTCTTGCTTATCGAACGGTTAATAATTTCCGTTCGGCTATTTCCACCGGTCATATCACTATTGATGGCAAGCCTGCTGGAGAACATCCTTTGATTTCTAAATTGCTTAAGGGTATTTGGCTGGTGAAGCCACCTTGTCCAAAATATTTTGCCTTATGGGATGTTTCCATTGCTTTGCGATTCTTTGAAGCCTGGCCATCCAATTCTTCTTTATCCCGCAAACAACTTTCAGCAAAATCGACTATGCTATTGTGTCTTGTTTCATGCAAACGCGTTTCTAATGTTCGTGCACTGGACCTGGCAGGTCGTAGTTTCACGCCTGAGGGTGTTACTTTTGTTATCTCCGGACGCACTAAATGTAATACGTCTTCTGTTACCTATCCATCTTTTCCCAATAATCCAAAACTTTGCGTGGTTCATTGTGTTAAGGATTATTAGGTGAGTACTGCTCCTTTTCGTCATGATATGCATGGTCAATTGTTAACTGCTTTACAGATGCCTTTTCGTCCTGTGACCCCAGCTACTTTGGCCCGTTGGGTCCGATGGCTCATGAATGAGGCTAGTATTGATGTTTCCATCTTTGGTGCACATTCAGCACGTGGGGCTATGGCTTCTAAAGCTTTTTCTATGGGGGTGACTTTAATTGACATCATGAAGGCCACTGATTGGTCATCTGATTCTATGTTTAACACTTTTTATTATAAACCAATTGCAAATATTGCTTCTGTTGTGGTGGATCAGCTTTAAACAAGCATAATCGGAGCCTCCGGTCCTGACATAGAATTCAAAATTTGCGAACATACGTGACAAGAATTTTCAATTCTATTAAGGACACGGATGCAAGCCTTATCCCACCCGTTTTTCTGCATTACGCAAGTGTTGTCTTTGTTATTGATTATTGCTAATTGCATATTGTACTTTGTTTCTTTCTGTTCCTTGTTTCCCCGCCCCCCTGTTTATTGATATTTTATACACACAAAAAATGTGTATTACGGCTCTATATCTTTTTTCAGGTTCCGATCCTAAATAGAGGCTTCTGTCCAGCCCGGTTCGACCTACCTGACGGATTTCTTCAGTTTCCAGTTGTCTACGGCTGCATGCATCCGGACTTTCATCTCAGTGGATTTCTGTTTGCCGCTGGTTTAATCCTTTTATGACCTTCATATTGGACTGACAATTTTTCATTTTGAACTGTTTTAGTCGCCAAAGAAAGAGGATTTGGTATTCTCTGTAGGGCGTTTTATACTAGTTACTCTATGGTCTGTCATGTGATACCCTAAGTACTCATGGGTATTGTAGTATTGTTTTTTCCTAC
The DNA here is from genome assembly GCF_964261635.1 of Lissotriton helveticus. Taxonomy (NCBI): domain Eukaryota; kingdom Metazoa; phylum Chordata; class Amphibia; order Caudata; family Salamandridae; genus Lissotriton; species Lissotriton helveticus. Next base: position 708,471,590 of record NC_136059.1, on the reverse strand, counting down.
TGTTTTCTAATTGGCTGCTGAGGATTTCTAATAAAGAAATGAGAAAGCTTAATCCTCGCCTCCGTGTCCTTAATAGAATTGAAAATTCTTGTCACGTATGTTCGCAAATTTTGAATTATCGCCCATAGGATTACATAAATTGAGCAAGATGCCATGACATTTGAAATTCCGCATACGTAGTTGCGGTCACGTGACATCCCGATCTCCGAACATTTTTTAATTATTTGCGCATTTGCAATTTATCAAATAACAATGATGGTTATACATTTGATAAATTATGTATTACCTATGTGATGTTTCGGTTATTCAAAAATGAAATAATATTTTATTTTTAATTAGGATGTCTTCTATGTTTATTAAGACGCATGGTGAATTTCAACGGCACCCTGAGCATTGACCTCTGAACTTGACGAAGGCCGGCAGGCTGAAATGCATCATTCAATTTATTGCACATTACTATCTTTCATGGATGATACTGGTGTGCCGCCTTCTTTTCTACTTGAAAGGATTGCTCATACATATATTATCCATGATTAACATGTGTTTAGAAAACAAACTTCTTTTTTGTTTTCAAATCAGGTGTTCCAGCAGGTGAGAGGCGTGGCTATCGGGGCTTGTTTCTCCCCTAGTTATGCCTGCCTGCACATGGAGCTGTGGGGGGAACAGGTACTCATGGCCACCTTTACCAATAAAATGTCCCAGAATGTCATCAAATGGTTTACGTATATTGATGACCTGTTGATAATTTGGAAAGGTCCAGAATGTGAGGCCCTACATTTCATCGAAAGGCTCAATGACAATAACCTTAACCTATTCTTCACTGGTCAAATACGTAGGAATTCAATATGCTTTCTTGACGTTGAAATTAACATATAGCACAATCAACTACAGACTAAAATATATAGGAAACCTACTGCTGGGAACGATATACTACATGCCTCTAGCCACCACCCTGTACATTTAATCAATAGCATCCCCTATGGGGAGATGCTACGGATAAGAAGAATATGCAGCACACACTTTGATTTCCACATTGCACAAAAAGAACGTAGAGACAGGTTTTTAAGAAGAGGTTATCTTCTCGAGGTGGTCGATAAAGCCATACTTAAAGCTAATGAACATGGCAGACCACGGGCATTAGCAAGCAAAACCAAGGTGGTCCCAAGCAAACAAACTGAGACAAGATTGATTACTACCTATAACAATCAGCACAAAACAATTTGTAGAATAGTTCACCAAACTGGGCATTAATCAAAAGTTATCCAATGCTGGGTACCCACTTGCCACGATCACCCAGTCTGTCAAGGACTAAAGAGAACTCTTACCACTGGATTTTGCGCAGGAGCAGAAGTCAATAGTTCCCCACTACCTCTCAAGGATCTCCCAGAATCCGTTATAAAACTTGACTCTTTGAGACCCCGAAGGGGTAAGGGGAAGTGGATAAAATAATAAACAGACACTGAAGAGACTGCTCTGGTAATCTTCTTCTGCTTCTCTTGTGTAGTCCGTCCTGCATACTTCGAATTCAAAGAAAACCTAAATTACAGTAACAAGAAATTAATCATATTTCCTACTCTACTCTACCTTCTATTCAATTCTACTTTTAACTTTCTTTACCTAATTGCCCAGAGATATTGCTTCTCTTCTCCTATTTGTCTTAGCGATTTTCCTTTTCTTCTGGTAATGAGGGATACCTGTTAAATAGGTTATGGTTTAGTTATATTGCCTATTCTCCACTCTCTATCATTTTTATTAGTATTTGTTTCTTACCATCTCTCATTAGTAGTTGTCAGTCAAATCTCCAATTTGCTTCCTGGTAAAAAATTCTAACTATGCTAAATACCTAAATACTAATTTTATATGTACCTATGTGTAACCTACCTAATGCCTAATGATATTCTGTTTATATCTTACTGAATTTACTATTCCTACACTACATGCACAACCTATCAAGTTATCACTATATGTACTCCTAATATATTTTTCCTTCGCCTCTTTCTTTCAGGATTCTTTGACTAGTAAATGCCCAGGTAAGTGCACTTCTTTAATAGTTGAACACTTGCTCAATTCGTAACAGTCTTTTAATAAACATTCAAGTTAACAGTCTTATAGTTGCTGGACTTATCTCTTTTTCTGCTTGTTTTCTCTCTCTTGTGTCGTCCTCGTGAATACTACTGCCGGTGGAGGCCTCTTGGATGTATACGGGACTTCTTGACTAAACAGGTGAGGAAACTCTGTACTAGTATCTGCGTTTGTTGCAAAATATCTCCAACTCTCTCGTACTCCGGTAACTACTCAAATGCGCTAAAAACAGCGCAACAAAATTTGGTTCACGCGATTGTTTTCTGAGGGCTCATAAATATTCAACCGGATTCGGGAATTCTTCAGGTGAAGTGCGCGATCGTTTGGGCTCGCGCGCTTCACCTCTACTCCAAACACCTGCGAAAAGCGGAACCACTAGAACGCTAACCTGCATTCTGGAACGGCGGCCATCTTGGAGTTTCAAATGTGATTTCGCAATCTCCAAACATTGCGAACGGGGAAATTTCTGTGGTGGTTCCATCGTGGTTTCCATTTCAGTGCGGAAACCACATGACCGATCAGCTCTGGGGTTCTGACAGTACCCCCCAACAAAGCGGGTTCCTCCAAACTGGGCTTGGTTGGAAATCTTCGGTGAAAAGCCTTTACCAACCTGGGAGCGTGGACATCTAGACAACATTCCCAAGAGCGTTCTTCTGGACCATAAGCTTTCCAGTCCACTAAATAATACAGTTGTCCTCTTATTATTTTGGAATCTAGAATCTCTTTTACTTCAGATTCAAATTGAATGGGTTTTGGAGGTAATTCTTTCCGCAAGTTTGGTGATGTCTTTTTTAACAAAGAGACATGGAAAACAGGATGAATTTTCCACTTAGTAGTTAATTGTAGTTTGTAAGTCACTGGATTTATTTGTTTCTCTATTGGATACGGACCAATGTACCTGGGGAGGAATTTCCTGTTTCCTTTAACCTCAAGTTCTTGTGCTCAACCACACTTCATCTCCTATCTGCAAACTAGGACCTACTCTCCTCTTTCTGTCTGCATATGTCTTGTTCTTCTTTTTGGCCTGCTCTAAATTTTGTACTGCAACTTGATGGACACCCTTCAAGTGGGTCACTAAATCTTTAACTGCTGGAATGGAGATTTCAGCATTAGTTACTGTAGCATTGGGAGGCCTACCATAATGTAAGTAGAATGGAATATAACCGGTAGACACATTGATAGCGTTATTATGTGCAAACTCCGCAGCCCACAGAAAATCGGACCAATCTCCTTCCTGTTTTAAAAGGAATAATCTCAGATACTGCTCCAATTCTTGGTTTACTCTTTCAGTTTGACCATCTGTCTCAAGATGGTAACTGGTAACTGGAGTATTGAGCCTCAATTCCTAATTGCAAAAAAAAAGGCTTTCCAAAAACGAAATAGAAGCCTCTATCTGAGATGATTACTCTCGGAATTCCATAGATTTTTACTATATGAGTACTGAAATGAAGAGCAAGTTGTTTGGCAGTTGGCACACCCTTCAAAGCTACAAAATGCGCCATTTTGGAAAATGTGTCTCCTACCACTAGAATTGTAGTATACCCTTGACTCGAAGGCAAATCCACTATTAAGTCTAAAGTGATGGAATGCCAAGGACCAGGAGGGGTGGGTAAAGGCTGTAACAACCCTTGTGGGGCCTGTCTCTCCAATTTTCCCTGAGCACAGATTTCACATGTTTTCACATAGTTTCAATGTCTGTAGCCATTCGTGGCCACCAATAATGTCTCTTGACTAATTCTTCAGTCTTAGCTTCTCCTTTATGTCCTGCAAGGGGGTTATCATGACATTCATACATTATTTGATGTTGTAACTGTTTTGTAGGCAAATACAGAGCTCCCTTGTGATAGGGTAGTTGTTGCTGAATTTTTCTGTCTGGGCTTTCTTTAACCCATTCTTGCATTTCTTCTGGACTCATAGCCTGAACAATCTGCTCATTCAAGGCTACAGGCGCAATGGCGCCAATTATCTTTGATTCTGGTATCATTGTTTGAACTTCCTCCAAAGGCTTATGTAAATCCGTTCCAATCCTAGATAAGGCATCTGCTTTTCCATTCTGAGCCCCAGTTCGGTAAGTGATCACAAAATCATATTCTGCAAAGTACAACGACCACCTGAGCTGTCTGGGCGTTAAGGTTTTAGCTGATTTTAAAAACTTTAAATTCCGATGATCAGTATAACAGTTACTTGATGCTGCACCCCCATAAGATAATGTTGCCACTCCTTGAACGCATCTTTTATTGCCAGCAATTCTTTTTTAGTGATGGTATAATTTGCCTCCGCTGGGGTTAGTTTCCTGGATCTATAAGCAACTGGATGTAATTGCCCTGTCACTTTATGTCGCTGCAAGAGTATTCCACCTACTGCCTGATCAGAGGCATCGGTCTCCACATAGAATGGTTCCGTCGGATCTGCATGTAGCAGTACGGGGGCAGTGGTAAACCCTCTCTTTAGCAATTTAAAGGCTTCTTCAGCTTCTTCGGTCCATTCAAAACATACCCCCTTTCTTAACAGCTTAGTGAGGGGTAGAATCTTTTGTGAGAATTCACAAATAAATGGTCTGTAGAAGTTTGCGAATCCAAAAAAACGCTGCACCTCCTTTACACTTGCTGGAGACTTCCAATCCACAACTGCTTTAATCTTACGTTCATCCATTTTCATACCAGTGGGTGAGAGGTTGAACCCCAGGAATTCTACCAAACAATCGGTTCTCTCTGAGTCTTTGTAATACTCCTCTCACTTGCTCTGGGTGCTTGATTTTGTCATCAGAATAGATAAGGATGTCGTCAATATACACTATCGCACATTGGTCGATGTATTCTCTGAGGACATCATTTATAAAGTGCTGAAAAGCGGCCGGGGCATTGCACAAACCATAGGGCATGACTTGGATCTCGTACAACCCAAATCTCGTTCTGAAGGCGATCTTCCATTCATCGCCTTCCTTAATTCGGACTAAGTGGTAGGCGCCCCTCAAATTTAACTTTGTGTAAATTCGTGCCCCTTTGACTTGGTCCAATAACACAGAGATAAGAGGGAGTGGGTAATGATTTTTCTTGGTGATCTTGTTTATGGCGCAGTAATCTATGCAAGTTCTCAGATCCCCCTCTTTCTTTGGTATAAAGAACAAAGGGGACGACACCGGAGATTGAGATGGTCGTATGAAACCATTCGCCAAATACTTGTCTAAATATTCTTTCAGGTGTTGATGCTCTTTTTCCGTCAATGCATAAACTCTACTGCACGGCAAGTTAGCACCTGGTTCTAGATCGATTGTACAATCATAGACACGATGAGGTGGTAGTTGCTCAGCTTCTTTTTCATCAAAAACGTCAGCAAAGTATTGATATTCGAGAGGTATTTCATGAGAATCAATAACACATACTGTTACATTAGCCATGCATAGGGAAAGAGCAGGATTAACTTCACCACCTTTCTCACAACCACCAAAACAATTCTCTTTGCAATAAGTTGAATCCATGGTCATGGTTCGTGTACTCCAAATAATGGTGGGGTTATGTTCTGTCAACCATGGTAAACCCAAAATAAGCTGAAACTGTGGGGTATCTATCAAATTAAATTGAATCATCTCCTTGTGACCATCAATAGATATCATCTGCAAAGGCTCGGTGTGACTTACTATGGGTCCAGACGAAAGGTTGGTACCATCAACAGCTCGAACTGGTTCAATCTTGGTCTTTTGAATTGCCCTTAATCCTATTTTAGCTGCAAACTTCAGATCACAGAAATTTCCGGTTGCTCCACAATCCACCATCACGGAAACTTCTGTCAAGGTAGTGGTCCGAAATGTTATTGTTACTGATAGAATCAAACGGAGGGAGGATGACTGTAATGTATTCGCCAACTGATGTTCTTTTGGAGTTGCTTTTAAAATTGCATCCACCTGTTCAACTCCATCTACAGGTGGTGCTGTAAGTTTTCCTTCGGCTTGAATGGTGTCTTGGGTTTTCTTGGACAGTTCTTTAGAAAATGACCATTGGAGCCGCAGTACATGCATAGATTTCTTGCTCTCCTCTTCTCTTTCTCTTCATTCGTCAACGGACCTCTGATAGTTCCAATTTGCATAGGTTCTGGGTTAGACGATCCGTCTGAAACTTGGTTATTCTCAGCCCTTGCTCTATCGAATTTTGGGAAGGCTGGTTTGAAATCTCTTCTCTTTTCTCCTTTTCATTCTCCTTGACGAAAATCAATTTCTAATACCAAATCGAATAATTCTGAAATTTCTGTAGGTCTATTTGGTATTTGAGCTAATCCATCTTTTAGTTAATCACGTAACCCACGATAAAATACTGCAGCTCTCTTGCTTTCTGGCCAGTTGGTCTCCACTACCAGTTTATTACACTGGGCTAAGTATGCCATAGGTCACGGTTACCTTGTCGCAATTCTAATAACTCGTTGTCGACTGCCTGTTATATTCTTCGTCGATCAAAAATTTGTAAAAATTCCTTTTTGAACTCATCATAGTTCTGCAATATCGGGTCATCTCTAAACACCAATGGCATTGACCAAGACGCTGCATCTCCACTCAGATAGGACAAAGCAAATGCCACTCTTGCCTGAGCATCAGGGAAAATGGAAGGACAGCACATAAAATGAAGGACATATTGGGTAAGGAATACTTGTGCCTTTTGGGGATCCCCACTAAATCGCTGAGGAGGGGCCAGAGGAATGACTGGGGACAGAGAATGAATTACCTGCGTGGTTAATCTGTTGGGACCTTCTGTGAGTGTATTTTCCCTACCAGAACCTAATGATTGTCCCATTCTCTGAGCCAATTCTGTGGTTTCTTTCCTTGCATTTACCATTTCTTCCCTAAGGCTCCGATTATCCTCTCTAACTGGTACAAGTTCTTTTTGAATAGCCTCTAAGACTGTTCCCAAGGTCTGTAAATGTATTCCCTCTGCCATTTCTGCTCGGGCGCAAGTATACAAAACGTGGGTACTTCACTCTGCCAAGGACTAAAGCGAACTCTTACCACTGGATCTTGCGCAGGAGCAGAAGTCGATAGTTCCCCACTCCCTCTCAGGGATCCCCAGAATCCGTAATAAAACTTTTTGAGACCCCCTAGGGGGAAGGGGGAGTAGATAAAATAATAAACAGACACTGAAGAGACTGCTCTGGTAATCTTCTTCTGCTTCTCTTGTGAGGTCCGTCCTGCAGACTTCGAATTCAGAGAAAACGTAAATTACAGTAACAAGAAATTAATCATATTTCCTACTCTACTCTACCTTCTATTCAATTCTACTTTTAAACTTTCTTTACCTAATTGCCCAGAGATATTGCTTCTCTTCTCTTATTTGTCTTAGCAATTTTCCTTTTCTTCTGGTAATGAGGGATACCAGTTAAATAGGTAATGGTTTAGTTATATTGCCTATTTTCCACTCTCTATCATTTTTATTAGTATTTGTTTCTTACCATCTCTCATTAGTAGTTGTCAGTCAAATCTCCAATTTGCTTCCTGGTAAAAAATTCTAACTATGCTAAATACCTAAATACTTTTTTTATATGTACCTATGTGTAACCTACCTAATGCCTAATGATATTCTGTTTATATCTTACTGAATGTACTATTCCTACACTATATGCACAACCTATCAAGTTATCACTATATGTACTCTAATATCTTTTTCCTTCGCCTCTTTCTTTCAGGATTCTTTCACTAGTAAATGCCCAGGTAAGTGCAGTTCTTTAATAGTTGAACTCTTGCTCAATTCGTAACAGTCTTTTAATAAACATTCAAGTTAACAGTCTTGTAGTTGCTGGACTTATCTCTTTTTCTGCTTGTTTTCTCTCTCTCGCGTCGTCCTCGTGAATACTGCTGCCGGTGGAGGCCTCTTGGATGTATACGGGACTTCTTGACTAAACAGGCGAGGAAAGTCTGTACTAGTATCTGCGGGTGTTGCAAAATATCTCCAACTCGCTCGTAACTACACAGATGCGCTAAAAACAGCGAGACATAATTTGGCTCACGCAATTCTGTTCTGAGGGCTCAAAAATATTCGACCGGCTTCGGGAATTCTTCAGGTGAAGTGCGCAATCGTTTGGGCTCGCGCGCTTCACCTCTACTCCAAACACCTGCGGAAAGCAGAACCACTAGACCGCTAACCTGCATTCTGGAACGGCGGCCATCTTGGAGTTTCGAATGTGATTTTGCAATCTCCAAGCATTGCGAACAGGGAAATTTCTGTGGTGGTTCCATCGTGATTTCCATTTCAGTGCGGAAACCACGTGACCAATCAGCTCTGGGGTTCTGACACAGTCTCACATATAGGAAGGCACGCTCTATGAGCAATTGCCTTGTGAAAAGCAGCCCTGAGGTAAGAGTCAATACGACAAGGCTCAATTGCAGTAAAGGCTTTATTAAATGTGCAGTTTGCAAGGCCTGCAAAAATGGAATTAGTAAAACTGAGTACATGACACTCTTCAGTAACAGACCAGTCCGCATTCACAAAAAACGTACATGCAAAACTGAATTTGCAGTGTATGTGCTGGAGTGTCCTTGTGGCCTGCGCTATGTGGGCATCATTAAGCTGCAGGTCCACAAGAGGATACTCCAGCACACCAGTGCAATTAACAATGGTGATTCTGCCTATCAGGTTGCCAGGCATTTTGAAGAACTACATGCCAAAAATTCTGCTGAGCTACAGTACTTTGTTATTGACATCATCCCACCTCTAAGAAGAGGTGGGGACCGAGAGTCATTGTTGCGCAAATTGAAAACAAATTGCATTTTAGAAATGGATTGTAAAACACCTTATGGATTAAATTCCAGTGAAGACTTTTACACGCACCTTTAATAATTATGGCATTAAGTTTTAATATTAATGTACTTGCTACTGTCTATTTTCCTGATAAAGGTTTTTAAAGCAATATTTAGGAAAATTAATTTTCACTGAACTGTATAATTTTACACTATTTTTGCAAATGGTTTTGCACTTTCTAATCTGACGTGACTTTGCGCATTTTGCACTGATCTTTTCATCCTGTTGACATGCCCACTTGGGCTTTATTTTCAAACATCTCTAGACCACATCACCATTTTATATGTGTAATTTTAGCCATTTTTTTTAATTGAAGGATGCTGCAATTAATGATGAAAAGTTTTATATTTGTTTTACTTTTTAAAAGTTGCATTTTATTCGATAAACTAGGCTTTTCACTAACAGGTGAAATTTTAGAGTCCAGTATGCATAAAATTAATATTTATTTAGTTTTTATTTATTCACTTTGCTGCTATTTACTTGATATAATATCAGGTTTGCTCTATATTGCACTCATGATGGTTATGAACTTACCCTGTTTATTGACATTGTTAAAACATTGTGGATCATGGATGTGTAGGAATTTTTTCCATGTCTATGCAAGTCTTTGCGTTGTATCACGTCAGTTGACTTTCACTTTAAAAACTGTAACCGCTCCACTAACAGTGTCATGTGATCAAGGCCCCACGTGGGATGAAACTCGTTATGGCACGAAATAAACAAAATTGCACCATTATTTTGGGTTCGCTTTGTCTATTCTACAGATAGTTGTCTTCGAAAAGTGATGAACAATCTGTATATGTATATATATATATATGCATATACACACTTTCATGTGGTCATGAGATTTGCTGCTTTTCAAGTGCAAAGTGCTAATATTTGGGAGGGGCCTGCTTTTCCCCGAGCTATGCTTGTTTGCATAGGGGGCTCTGGGAGGAGCAGGGCTTAAAAATCCAGTTTGCAGAAATATTGCAGCAACATGTACCGTGCTGGTTTCGGTTCATTGATGATCTGTTCCTGATTTGGAGGGGCCCTGAGGAAGGAGCCCTTCCGTTCATAGAGCAGATCAATGACAATGATCTTAATCTCCACTTCACCACGGATCTTAGCAAGACTACTGTATGTTTTCTTGATGTAGAGGTATTTGTGAAGAACAACAAACTTGAGACTAGAATGTTCAGATAGCCCACTGCGGGCAACACAGTGCTGCATGCAAAGAGTCATCATCCTAGACATCTAATACAAAGCATTCCTTACGAGGAAATTCTGCCTGGGAAATGCATTTGCTGCACTGAGGAAGACTGTAAAATCGTGCAAGCAGCAAGTAGGAACAGGTTCCTTGATAGGGGCTATGCCGCTACTGTTATTGACAAAGCCATTAACAAAACCAAAGCGATGGTTAGAGAGGAAGTCCTTTCATATAAATCTAGTCAAACTATTAAGGCTCTGCATTTATCATTACAACCAACTAGAATGATCCTCACATTTAACCGACAACATCAAGCACTACGTAAAATACTGAATAAGAACTAGGGGCTTGTAAGGAATAATACAATTTTGGTAGATCAAAGTCTCTAAGAAACCAGAGCTAACATATAAAAAGCAAGATCTATGAGTAATAGCCTGGTGAAAAGTAGCCCAGAATTGAGAACCTCAGGCAATTGGCTTAATGCGTGCAAGGGGTTTTTCAAATGTTCCACATGCAAAGCGTGTAGATTTGCTGACAACAAAACATGTTACACCAGACCATTCAAACCAGATTCGGTACCTATCAGGAAAAGGCTTACTTGTAAGACCAAATTCGCTGTTTATGTGCTGGAGTGTCCCTGTGGCCTAAGCTACATAGGCAGTACCAAACTGCCGGTACTCAATCGGATACTACAGCACATAAGAGCCATCACTAACATCGATCCAACCTATCCAGTGGCTAGACACTTTGGGGAGACTCTTGGCGGAAGCCCAGAAAACCTCAAATATTTTGTCATTGACACAGTTTTGCCAGTGAGGAGGGGAGGTAACCGTTTGGGCCCAGTTACGCTTACTGGAAACCAGGTACATGTTAGAACTGGATACAAAAACTCAGTTTGGGCTAAATGCAAGTGAAGATTTCTTCACTTGCTTGTAAACCGTTTCTCTTTTGATTTACATGCACATAGCTGTTTTATTATTCTGTCTCTTTTTAACTATTCAGCGCCTTAGCTACATAGTTTTTTAGTCCTTATATTTACAACCCTTAGCACTGTTTGAACTCTTATTGGTTCAAAAGGGTGATATGATATGCACTTACACTCATTACATTAAAAAGACATAGTAGCGAATCTATGCATATTGTGGGCACAATTCTGAGTATTAAAGTAGATTAAATATAGCAGATACTACTTTAATCATAACCAGTGAAAGAGTGTAATTAATTGACCCTCACTCATCCCTGAACCCATCAGTTGGCGTCCCTGCACACCACTTGGCGCCAAGACGCCTCTGCAATAGTGCCCTCTATAAATAACTCAGTCAGTCAGTAAACAAAGCTATGCACTGACATGGAGTTGTGAATTTTTACCATATGGATTATTTTATCACTCTGAAGACTGGCTATTTTTACACTGTGTTTTATATTTGCAGGATCTCGCATATTGATGCATTTTATTAGACTAAAAATAAGTTGTTAAATGCAATGGTATTATTTATCCTAATATATTTTCATAATCATGAAATATTTAGTGATTTTACACCAATATATTTGTATTTTTACCTGTATGGTGTAAATTTACTATAACTCCAGTTGACATGGTTTCAGCATTTTTCTATGTCTATGATGTAGCAATTTGTGTGATAACGAGTGAAGCACTAACACTTTTAATTTGGTAAAGGCACTACGCAACGCGTCAAGTGATCAAGGCCTTTGGGGAGGATGAAACGCATTATGGGGCGGTGCAGGGCAATAAATAAATTCAATTTGAACCAAAAAACTGGTCCACGTTCGTCTGTTCCAGAGACCCTTGTTATTTTGAGAGGAAGCAGGATATATATATATTCCAGCCAAACGCTTTCTTCTGTGTGAAAGAAAGAAATTCGGGCCACTTCAAGTTTGCAAAGCGTGTTTAATTCACAAACGGCTTTTCTCGACGCGTTTCGCAGGTGAAACCTGCTTTCTCACGAGCTCGGTGTTTGGCTGGAACATTTGGGATTCGCTACCCCGTCCGAGGCCCACCACTGGAAGCGGCAGGGATCCGAAGTGACTTGTTTTTAGTTGGATATATATATATATATATATATATATAAATTCACAAAGGTTTGCCCATGAGGAATCAGCCACGAGGTAAGTTGTAAATATTCCACTTTATTCAAAAGCTGTTGCATGCAGAGGAGCGCAGGACCGCAAACATCTATTAACTTCTTTGCCAGACCGGTTTCGGGAGTCTTTCCCTTCATCAATGGCTTCCGTTTGCAAATGCCGGTTTCTGTAATCACGCACATTTTATTTCAATTGCAAAGTCTGCCCCAGTGGGCGTGGCTCTATGCACAGCCTCCTGGACCTTGTAGTGCTGAAAGTCTTACTTCAGTGAGTCTGTCGCAATTTGCAAGAATTAAAATAACAATCAACTTCCCAGTGGGTTAGGTGCTGCATCTTGCTGCTTGCTTCTGATGTCTCTCTCAACTGCTTTTTGGAAACGAACCTCCCAAAACGTAACGGCACCGGAGTGGTGTCATTACAGGTCCGCAGCGCGGCGGGCTTCTTCCGCGACCGAGCACGGCCGCTTAACATAAATTCACAAAGGTTTGCCCATGAGGAATCAGCCACGAGGTAAGTTGTAAATATTCCACTTTATTCAAAAGCTGTTGCATGCAGAGGAGCGCAGGACCGCAAACATCTATTAACTTCTTTGCCAGACCGGTTTCGGGAGTCTTTCCCTTCATCAATGGCTTCCGTTTGCAAATGCCGGTTTCTGTAATCACGCACATTTTATTTCAATTGCAAAGTCTGCCCCAGTGGGCGTGGCTGTATGCACAGCCTCCTGGACCTTGTAGTGCTGAAAGTCTTACTTCAGTGAGTCTGTCGCAATTTGCAAGAATTAAAATAACAATCAACTTCCCAGTGGGTTAGGTGCTGCATCTTGCTGCTTGCTTCTGATGTCTCTCTCAACTGCTTTTTGGAAACGAACCTCCCCAAACGTAACGGCACAGGAGTGGTGTCATTACAGGTCCGCAGCGCGGCGGGCTTCTTCCGCGACGAGCACGGCAGCTTAACATAAATTCACAAAGGTTTGCCCATGAGGAATCAGCCACGAGGTAAGTTGTAAATATTCCACTTTATTCAAAAGCTGTTGCATGCAGAGGAGCGCAGGACCGCAAACATCTATTAACTTCTTTGCCAGACCGGTTTCGGGAGTCTTTCCCTTCATCAATGGCTTCCGTTTGCAAATGCCGGTTTCTGTAATCACGCACATTTTATTTCAATTGCAAAGTCTGCCCCAGTGGGCGTGGCTGTATGCACAGCCTCCTGGACCTTGTAGTGCTGAAAGTCTTACTTCAGTGAGTCTGTCGCAATTTGCAAGAATTAAAATAACAATCAACTTCCCAGTGGGTTAGGTGCTGCATCTTGCTGCTTGCTTCTGATGTCTCTCTCAACTGCTTTTTGGAAACAAACCTCCCCAAACGTAACGGCACCGGAGTGGTGTCATTACAGGTCCGCAGCGCGGCGGGCTTCTTCCGCGACCGAGCACGGCCGCTTAACATAAATTCACAAAGGTTTGCCCATCAGGAATCAGCCACGAGGTAACTTGTAAATATTCCACTTTATTCAAAAGCTGTTGCATGCAGAGGAGCGCAGGACCGCAAACATCTATTAACTTCTTTGCCAGACCGGTTTCGGGAGTCTTTCCCTTCATCAATGGCTTCCGTTTGCAAATGCCGGTTTCTGTAATCAAGCACATTCCATTAAAGTGGAATATTTACAACTTACCTCGCGGCTGATTCCTCATGGGCAAACCTTTGTGAATTTATGTTAAGCGGCCGTGCTCGGTCGCGGAAGAAGCCCGCCGCGCTGCGGACCTGTAATGACACCACTCCGGTGCCGTTACGTTTGGGGAGGTTCGTTTCCAAAAAGCAGTTGAGAGAGACATCAGGAGCAAGCAGCAAGATGCAGCACCTAACCCACTGGGAAGTTGATTGTTATTTTAATTCTTGCAAATTGCGACAGACTCACTGAAGTAAGACTTTCAGCACTACAAGGTCCAGGAGGCTGTGCATACAGCCACGCCCACTGGGGCAGACTTTGCAATTGAAATAAAATGTGCGTGATTACAGAAACCGGCATTTGCAAACGGAAGCCATTGATGAAGGGAAAGACTCCCGAAACCGGTCTGGCAAAGAAGTTAATAGATGTTTGCGGTCCTGCGCTCCTCTGCATGCAACAGCTTTTGAATAAAGTGGAATATTTACAACTTACCTCGTGGCTGATTCCTCATGGGCAAACCTTTGTGAATATATATATATATATATATATCATCGCAAGTTTGCCTGCAAGAAAGGAGGAGCCCACAAGCAAGGTAAGATTCTGCCTTTAATATCCTTGTTGGAAGCAGCAGTGAAATGGATGCAAATTTCAGCAACAGCATAGAAGTCCAGCTTGATGCGTTTCGTATCTCTACTTCATCAGAGGCTCGGGCTAGTACTCAAAGGCAAACGATTTCTCTGGCAGCTACACAGCATTATAACTCCCGCCTCAGTGGGCGTGGCCAATCAGGCAAACTTGCGATGGTATATATATAATATACTTATATATATATATCAAATACTGGCGGTCGCCAGTAGGTAGTTATAGTTAGGACCTATTTTCGATAGGAAATCCGCAACAATCTATTTGGAATTACTTTGGCGCCGGTTGATGAATCTTCGCGAAATTTTCAAAATTAATTATCAGCGCTGGTTCGCTCCTATCCTGAAAGTCTCCGGAGGATTCGTGTAACGGGGGCTGAAAAAAAGGGGGGTCCCAAAACATTTTTTCCCCATGCAATTTTTTTTTAGGACCTTTTGACACAGCTACAGCCTGAACTGCTGAACGGATTTACACCAAATTTGGCAAAGAGGTAGTCCTCAGTTCAGACTTGTGCCCTTTCCTTAAATGGTGTAAATCCGTTCAGTAGTTCCTGAGAAAATTACATTTAAAAGTATATATATGTATATATCTATGGCTGCGCAGGATCCGCGCACCCTGTCATGCACAAGCTGTATTCTAATTGGCTGTCAACACTCAAAATCAGGAAGTGTTGGCAGCCATCTTGTGCCTCAGTAGACCCGAGGCACAAGAAACCTAAGAAACAAACGTGCAAAACGCAAAACGGGGGCAGGGTAGAAACACCCTGACCCCCTACGCCTGCTCAGGGGGTCCCACAAGGACCCCCAATGTCCCCCAAATTTTAAATTTTTTTAAATCGGCAAAATCTGCACAACATGCGTGGATCCTGCGTCTGAGAAAAAAAACATAGCGCGTGCTCCCGCGCTTCAATGCCAATTAGCCCGGGGGCATTTTGAAAAACGAGTGTGAGAGGGCCTTATACCCCCCACTGCCCCGGGGACCGGCACCCCCGGGGCAATGTTTGAATAATTGTGGGGAGCACAAGGGCCCCCCCTGCAGCTTGGGGTACGGCAACCCGGGGCTTATACTTTAATGTAGGGGGATCCCAAGCCCCGGGGACCGCCACCCCTGGGGCTCCACTTCACTTTTATTTGCAGGGGCACACTGCCGCCCGCAGCCCCGGGGACTGCCACCCCCTGGGACATTTAAAAAAATATATATGTACCCTGTGTGGAGGGGCTCAAGACCCCCCCACACTCCCAGGGACCGCCACCTCCCCGGGGCACTAAATATTTAAATTGGGGGCATGACGGACCCCCCAGCCCCGGGGACCACCACCCCCTGGGTTTTGCAGATGATGGGAGGGGGCCGCGCGGCCCCCCTACTGGATCCTTATGATGACCCGGGGACCGCCACCCCCCAGGGCTGGCACCTGCAGTGTCCAGGGGTGCCCACCCCAGGGACACTGTAGTTTGCTATGGCAGGGCGGGAGCCTCATGGCTTCTACCCTGCCATAGCAAACTGCTTTGCTATTTGGAAGAGAGCTGGAAACCTGCTCTCTCTTCCAAATAGCAAAGCAAATTGCTTTTCCACATGGGGAGCAGCATGTTAGCTGCTCCCCGTGTGGAAAAGCAATGCTGGCTCCTGCAGGATGCGGGGAGCTGGCTGAGACCATGGGAGATTGGGGACCCCACCACGGTCTCCAACGAAGAGGGCCAGCCCCAGGGGATGGGGTCCCCGAGGCTAGAAATGGCCCGGGAGGGGGGCCACGCGCCCCCTGCCCAAAATGTAATTAAAAAGAAAAAAGCCCGTCCCAGGGGGATGGGTCATCGGGCCATAAATGGCCTAAGGAGGGGGGCAAGGCAGCTCCCCTCCTAGAAGTAAATTGTTATTTAAAACAGGGCCATGCCCCGGGTGATGGGGTTCCCGGGGCCGATTATGGCCTCTGGAGGGGGGCCACGTGACGCTCTTCCCTTTATTTTTGATAAAAAAAGAAAAAAGAGAAAGACTGGCATTGTGCCGGAGGCCACGTCTCCTACCAGCATCACTCTGCAAACGCACCCCCTGGCGGGTTTGCAGAGGGGGAACAAATTCACCTTGAATACTGGGGGTCCCGGGGGGCCAATCCCCCTTGAATACTGGGGGTCCTTGGGGGCCAACTAGCCCACCAGGATCCTCCAGTATGCGCCGGGGGGCTGCGTTGCAAAGAGGTGTTCTGAGGCCATGCACCTTTTTACACCTCTCTGCAACGCAGCTCTGTGGCACTTACTGGAGGTAGCTGGTGGGCTAGTTGCACCCCAGGGACCCTCAGTATTCAAGGGGAGTTAATCCCCCAACTTGAAATGCGCCACAGGCGCGTTTGCACAGTGGTGAAGGGAGGGGGCGGGGCCTGAGTTCACATGTGCGCAAACACACCTTGTGGCGTGGTTTAAGTTGGGGAATTGATTCCTTGTCAATCCTGAGGGTCCCTGGGGGACAACTAGCCCACCAGGTACCTCCAGTAAGCACCACGAAGCTGCGTTGCAGAGTGTTGTGAAAAGGGGCGTGGCCTCTTAACACCTCTCTGCAACTCAGCCCCCTGGCGCATACTGGAAGTATTTGGTGGGCAGTTGGCCCCCAGGGACCCACAGGATTGAGGAGGAATTAACTCTCTAACTTAAAATGCGCCACAGGGTGCGTTTGCAGACATGTCACCTCAGGCCACGACCCCTTCATTCACCACTGTGCAAACGTGCCCCGTGGCCTCATGTTGGGAAATTAATTATTTTTCAATACGGAGGGTCCCTAAGGGCCAAATAGCCCAACAGGTATCTCCAGTATGCGCCAGGGAGCTGCGTTGCAGACAGGTGTACAGAGGCCACGCCCATTTTTACACCTCTCTGCAATGCAGCTCTGTGTCGCTTACTGGAGGTACCTAGAGGGCTAGTTTGACCCTAGGGACCCTTAGGGTTGAAGGGGACTTAATCTCTCAATTTAGAATGGTGACAGGCCGTGTTTACACAGTGGTGAAGGGAGGGGACGGGTCCTGACGTGATGTGTGCAAACACGCCCTGTGGCGCGTTTTAGGTTGGGGAAAAAATTCCACTTCAAACCTGAGGGACCATGGGGGCCAAGAAGCCCACCAGGTTCTTCCAGGATGCACCACTGCACTACATTGCAGAGAGGTGGTGCAAGCCGTGCCCCTTTTTACATCTCTCTGCTACTCAGCTCTGTGGCGCTTACTGGATGTACTACGAATTCTGATTTACTCACCTGTTATCAGGAGAGACCTCAGTGCTGCATCTTTGAGCCCAGTACTGATCCTGAAAAGTAATTCTAACCATACTTACCAGTAACTTGAATTTCCTTCCATAGGCTAACATTGACTGGTTACGCTTGGAAAAGTTTCTAAGTCCGCTGCGCAGCGGACACGCCGGCGGCGCGCCGAAGGCGGACCAAGGGCAAGCCCCTTGGCGCTCGTCCGCGCCCGAGCGGGCCCAGGGGCCATAAAACCTGGCCAAACCACCATTTACTCCTCTACGGCACTTAGATTGCTGTGGCAATCGCAAACCTCGCTAGCGCCTGATGTCTATGATCGTATCTCAGCTTATGGTATCCTCCGAGACCAAGTGGGACATTTTACTCTATCTTCCTCGATTCCCCCCTCTTACCCTACTACTGGCCCCACTACAGTTAACTTGACCACACTCCGTGTTCTGTACCTTAATACGCGCTCCCTGGTGAAGCACCAATTAGACATATTCATGTTGTTAACGTCAGAAAAACCGGATGTACTACTAATCACTGAGGTCTGGCTCACCCAGGACTCCACACCAGATATTTTAGCGGCGCTCCCCTTAGAATATTACATCCTGAATGTCAACCGGCCCTCGGGGAAGATGGGCGGGGGGGTTGCTGCCATCATACACAAAACCAATACATTTGTCATTATGACCTCTCTGGTACTGCCAGAAGTAGAGAACATCATCATTAACCTCGACACTAACACTGGATCTCTGGCACTGGTGCTTATTTTCCGCCCCCCCCCAGTCTATGCCTTCCTTTCCTCTCTCCCTAAGTGAACAAATGGCGAATCTCATCATGAACCATGCCAGAGTCCTACTTATTGGGGACCTAAATTACTGGTTCAATGATGCAAGGGGCGGGCCACAGGTGGCAGAACTTTCTGAACTACTCTCTAACTTAAACCTGGTCCAGCATCTATTTGCCCATACCCACACCAAGGGTCACACCCTTGACCAAATTTGGTCTCACAACATCACACTGTCACCTCCACTAATCTCTCCCTGTATCTGGTCTGACCACCACCTGATCGAATTCACAGCCACCTTAAATGGCAGGTCTAAGACTCCTAAGGTGGCAGCAGGATTGATAAGAAATTGGAGGTCACTTAACACTCAGGGATTCATCAACTCCTTAGCCAGCTCCTTACCCACCGCCAATTCTAACTCTAATGTCGACTTCATGGAAAAAGATATCATGAACTGGCTATTGGCAGCCAGTGACATGCACGCCCCCCTCACTAAATTTTCACGTGCCAGACATTCTGAGGCCCACAAATGGTTCACTATTGAACTAAAAGATCAAACATTTAAGCTCCATCAACTAGAGAGGAAATGGAGGCTCTTTTACTCCAGTGAAGATAGGCAGTTTTATTTGTCAGCTCGCAAGGATTACAAGAAATCCATACTGACCGTTAAAGCTGCTTATTTCTCAGCGAGAATACTCATTGACCATAACAAATCTAGGAACATTTTTAAGATTGTATATGACCTCAGCAGTGATGATATAATTTTACCCAGTCAGGCCCCCACTCAAGAGCTGTGCAACTCTTTGAACAACTTTTTCATGGAAAAAATCGCTACCATCGGGGCCAGCATTCCCCTTCCTGCCCACATGGAATCGCTTGATGACATCTCAAGTAACTCATCTATTATGAACCATTTCACAGCTATATGCCCTAACACACTATCAGAACTAATGACCCGTGTCAAGTCGGGCTCTCCCAAGGACTGTTGCCCTCCCCCTGTCCTTAGGGATATATTCTCGGCCTTACCTCACAGTATCCTCCCTTTCCTCAATGAATCCCTCAGCAAGGGCGAAGTACAGAGTGCCCTCAAAAACGCAACGTTAGTCCCTCTCTTAAAGAAACCAGGAGTAGATCCCTCGAACTCCTCTAATTACCGCCCTATCTTTCTCCTCCCCTATTTGGCTAAAATCTTGGAGGCCCACGTGGCTAGGTGCCTTTCTAATTTTATCGAAAAATCTCAATATTTAGAGCCTAATGAAGCCGGTTTCCGGCCAGCTCACTCGACGGAGTCAGTTATTCTGGCGGTACTGGACACACTGAGAGTAAATGCTGACATGGGGGTCCCCAGGCCCTTGTGCTCCTTGACTTGTCGGCTGCTTTCGACACGGTTGATCACAACATCTTGTTGCACCGTGTCGAACAAGCAGGTATACATGGCACTGCCTCTAAGTGGATCAAGTCCTTTCTCACAGGCAGAACCCAAGCAGTACGCCTTGGTGCCTTTACTGCCCCCTATCTGTCCACCTCATGCGGAGTCCCGCAGGGCTCGTCCCTCTCCCCACTGTTGTTCAACCTTTATATCAGGCCTTTGATTCATTCACTCAAATCCAGGAGAATAACCATCTTTAATTACGCTGATGACCTCCAGCTTGTTTTCTCCTTGGATTCCCCCAACGCTGCCGCAGAATTTCAAGCTACGATGCTTCACATCCAGCGCTGGATGGATCTCAACCAGCTGAAACTCAAACCAGGCAAGACGGAACTGGTGCTGCCCGGGAAGAGCATTGCCTGCTGGGGACCGCATTTCTGGCCAAGTGAATTAGGCTCTCCTCCCACCCCTTCCCTCTCAGTTAAAAGCTTAGGGGTCACCATCAACTCTGATCTCTCACTTAGAGGACACGTGGGGGCTGTGGTCTCTACTAGTCTCTTCCAATTGCGCAAAGTCAGGAAGATTGCTCATTTGCTGTCCCACTCAGCCCTCGTTCGGGTAGTGATAGCGCTGATGCTCTCACGCCTAGACTTCTCTAACTCCCTTTATATTCGTTTACCTCAGGTTCTGCTTAACCGTTTACAAATGGTTCAGAATCAGGCAGCTAGACTAATTCACAAACAGCCGAGATGGCAATCGGCTAGGCCCTTGCTGCTTAAACTCCATTGGTTGCCCATGGCGCAACGTGCTGCTTTCAAGACGGACTGCCTAGTCTTCAAAGCATTGCACTGTAACAGCCCAAAATTTCTCAGTAACCTGATCACAAAGCACGTCCCTAGGCACAATCTTCGTTCAATCACCTTCACTTACTCACCATTCCGACCATCAAATTGAAAAGGCAGGGAGGCCGCAGGTTCTCTTACCTTGCATCCAGGCTCAGGAACTCCCTCCCACTCACAACCAGGATCTGCGACAACCTACTGGGCTTTGGAAAGGCCCTGAAAACATGGCTGTTCGGGCAATCCTGCTAACCCTGTCTTTTGCAACAACATTACACATGATCAGCGCCATGAAACCTTTGGTGACAGTGCGCTTTACAAGCTCCTATTAACATTAACATTAACATTTTCCCAAAATACAAATATTCCTTCAAAACCGGCTGTATGACTTAAACGCATTCTTTCAACTGTTTACAGGAGATGCACCAGTGCTGGATCCAGGATCCACCACTGAGTAAGAAAAAGTAACAATAACACTACTTACCTGCTAAGTAAATTTCCTTCCATAGGGTAATATTGGTGATTCTATGTGAAAAAGATTCTAAGTGTTAACTTTTAAAATACAATATTATTCCTTAAAAATCACTACTGTAACCAAAATGCTTTTACTCAATTGTTTACAGGAGCTGTCCAATGACTGAATCTAGGATCCAGTCCTGTGGTTAGAAAAGTAACCCATAAAGTAATTAATTGCATTTAACTAGAAATTCACATTGAGCTCAATGCTGCATTGTGTTTGAAATTGTGTTGCCCATTGCAACAACTGTAACTACTGTACTTAAAAGTCCATTGCCTATTTGTAAAAGTATTTAAACTAAAGTAAATCATTCTGAGAAAGTATGTTTTGTAATGTAATGTTTAATGTAATTATAATGTGATTTAAAAGATAAAATATCTAAAAATAAATAGTTAAAAAATGTAGTAAATCAAAAAAACTAATATAACAATTAATACATTTAAAAATTGTCGTTTACAAAATTTTTAAAATTCACTGAAAAAACGATAGGTTTCAGATATGTTATACTTAGGAATTAGCATTTAAAAAACCTTTGAAATTCACTGGAAAAAACCATAGGTTTCAGACATGTTATAGTTAGGAATTAGCATTTAAAAAACCTTACAAATTCACTGAAAAAACCATAGGTTTTAGGGGTGTTACAGTTAGCTGGACATTTCACTCGTACAAAACCATTGAAATTCCTCTGTTATAGTTAGTTGTACTAAGTATACCTCGCGCGCCTGCAATCCACTGCTGATGATGTCACATATTACATCATTCATGACATGGTCAGTGACATCACTGATGACATCATCCACGTGACACCCTGATACATATTTTCATACACTAGTATAACCTTTCAACACTCATTATAAAATATGGAGTACCTTATTTGAAACCATTGACACACCAATACCAGTTTTTAAAAACCCACTCAGTGATTCCTACATCTACACACACATCTAAACACTATAGATTCACTCATACATGCTAACCAAGATCAATAGAACACTATTAAATATACTTATACACCTACATCGATATTACACACCAGCACAGATCCTATTCACTTATGCAGTCATTCTACTCACTTATGCAAACAATTGATCATACTTACATTTACTAAGCTACACACTTATACAAACACCACTGTATTTATTCGTATAGATAAGTAATGCTTAGTGTGTTATAAAATCACTATTACAAGTATACGGTTTTCGATACAGTCACTCATACAATCACTGAGTCTTATGTATACTTATTTATATACAACAAATGTCACATACACTGCCTTTTATATTTCTACTTTGTTGGACATGTATCATTGAGAAATATATTTACTTATTACCACACCCATAAAGAGATTCCCATAAAGAGATTCACCCAAATAACAGTCTTAACCTCATATACCTAGTAAATCAACTATTTACACATCTTTGGACAGTCACACACCTCCCGAGGAAAACACCTTTGGGTAATTAATAATTTTTCTAATCCACTTTACGCACCATTAACCCCTTCGCTGCGGCGGCAATTCCGCCGCAGCGCTAGGGGGGACTGGGGGGCGCGCAGCGCTCACCATGCTTGTGACGGAACCGCTCTGTCACGAGCCCGGGCGCGCTGTACTTGTGACGGAGTGGTCCCGTCACGGCCCCGCCCGCTTAATTGAACGTGCCGCGCAGGTGCGAAATCAGCGCCGCCCAGGCACGCCGAGCGGGCCGTGACGGAACCGCTCCGTCACCAGCACAGCGCGACCGAGGCTGGTGATGGAGCGGTTCCGTCACCAGCATGGGAGGGGTTATTTGATCCTGTTTTAAAATCGGTGGCGATTGCACAAATAGTAGTGTATTTGTTACATACAAGTTTTCACTTCTGTCTTTCACAGCACAACCTCTCAATATCGACTCTTTTTGACCACAATACCGGGGCATTTACAGACAAATCCAGCGATGTTCTATTCAAATTGAAAAAACACCAAGGAGTACATTTCCTTTCTGGGTTACGTCTTCTTTAATTACACACACCCAACCACTGGAACCTTAGAATGCTTCACGCATTACTTTAATATACCAAACTTGACGTTTCCCACCTTTTTACTTTTACTCTGCAGCTCATTATATCCAGGAAATTTCGCACTAGGTCACGGGCCCTGCCAGGTCGGAATTATCACCGGTGGAGTGGTGAGCTGCTTTATTGACTTATTTTTCTTTCGGAAATCTCGGTTTACTTCCTCATTCTTTTTTCTTTTAGGACTCAGAATTCTTTTCGCAATTTCAATTGCAGGTATGATGATTTCTTTCGCACTTCCTACACATCGGCGATAAACACAGCACATGTGGAATTAGGGCACTTTTTTGTGTGTATGATCCGTCCGTCACTTTTCGCACACCGATACCCACAATACCAGCACCAATAAACATTGCATAAATCTCGGACTGTGTCTTCTCATATGTCTTTTACATAGACACTAAGGTCATCTCACAATGGAACTGTGCCTCACAACTTTTCTCACCTACGGTACATACTTTTAGGTGTCGCACACGAGGTACGTTCCACTTTGAGATCCTTACGTTTGGGTTTCTCACGTGAATGGATGCTCTATTACAAACAATTTTGTAAACTACATGTTAGATGTTCTATTGTTATCTTTTGTGTCTATCCCAGCCCTGAGGTTTCGCAGAAACACTTTTCCTAACGCGACGAAACACGCGTCGGCTGGCTGTTTCTGGAATAATTAAAGTGAAATCCGGTTTGTTTCTGTTGGCTTTGGTCTAATGTATATGTGTAGCTACATGGACACGACTGTATGAAATTTCACTATTGTGTGCATAGGGTATTCTTGCAAATACATGTTATGTATGTTGGGTTTCTCTGACATACTTTTCAGTGGTTAGAGAGTATTTTCCGCTCACCCAGTTGCACCACAAAACGACTGTTGCTCAAACACTTATTGCGTCTACTTTTGGCAGAGCGCCCAGTTGCTACTCTGAGATATAAAAACCCTTTCTCTTGCGACTAGTCACACACCTCCCACTCAACCACACACACATTCACTATCCCATACAAATACTCACTTAACTAATTAATAACTAATATAGACTTTCACATAGCTAGTAACCAACATATGTAGTAGTTTACACAACAAGAGATAGAGTGATACAGGTATTCACATAGTTTAATCACTATCCCATATATTTAGTGAGACACTTTAAATTAGTCACTTAAACAGTCAATCACAGTGCTACTAAATCCTCCATCCAGACACTTATATATCCACTCATTCAAATCAAATCAAATCAAAAATAGCTTTATTCGATTTTGTTTCATAAAAACCATAAAAGCACAATAAATAGAGTAAAATATACATATTCATATGATCAGTATACCACAAAATCCTTCTTAAGCCAAATTCATTATTAAAAATAAAAAGCTAGGTAAGTTATTTTTACAGGAATGGTGAACTCATTTAGTAAGAGAATTAATGCATTGTATTCCTATATCTGATAATAGTTTTTAAAAAGGACGATACAGCAAACATAATAAGTTCATTTTCTAACATTTGTAACCTCAAGAATGGCGTTCTACATTGTCTAAGTTCCCACTTCTTTAAAATGGGTATTAGAAATCTTTTCCTGGGTAAATCCTAACATTTACAGAAGAGTATACAGTGTAACATAGATTGAGTAGAAACATCATCGCCTGGACAAGGTAGGAGGTTTGTAGACCATGAATTTACCTCTTTAAAAGTAATCATTCTAAAAAAAAGACCATCCACGAAAATGATTCAACAACATGCGTGAGTAACATCCTTGAACATGTATCAAATAAGGCTGGATATCGTTACACTGCAGCATCAAATGATTCTCCATAACTGAGGGCTTTACTTTTTCAGAAAGCCAGAGCTGATTTTCTAAATAATTTAAACATATTAGTTTCAAGTTCTTCCTAGTAATAGTTTCTAAACAATTTGGAGAATCAAAATACTCTGGGTGTCTGATATCATAGAACAATTATTTTACGTATTTAATCCATGAAATCCTGGACACCACTTCCAGTTTGAGACAGTCTTTGATCACATCTCTATTAAAACTTGGCTCGACGGTGGACCACACTTTGTGCCACAAAAGAAGGGGATTAACTTTAATAATTTCTGAAATTTAGGGGAGACCCAGTTCCCTATGGCATGCATATGTGGCAGTGGAACCTGGGACAGCAAGGAGGTAGCGCAAAAATTAATTCTCTCAATACTGGATTTTTTGGTCATCAACTATTCCCCAGAGCCCCACCCCGTGTGTCGCAGTAGATACGCATTTGGACTTATAAATATCTACCAACACCTGGACTGGTCAACCACCCAATTTATTGGCAAAATTCGTACTGCACCTATTGCTCTAGAGAAACATAGTTTCCTTGCATTTGCAGCTGATCTCCACGAACCCGTTTTATCGAAATTAATACCTAAATAGGAAAATCTGTCTGTGGTGTCTATTTTTGTCTTATCAATAAACATTTTACATGTGTTTCCTTTTTTCATCCCACAGCACATAGCAAGGTTTTACTTTTATTTATTTTCAGGCCTCTCTCCATCATAAAGGTCGCAAATTCTATTACAGCTCTTTGCAAACCTATATGTGTCCGCGCCATGATAACTGCGTCATCCACATATAGTAAAATAGAGACTGGTTCATTCTCAATCATAGAATACTCCTGCCTGTCCCCGGCCAAGCAAGGGCCTGCACTATTTATATAGAGGTTAAACAGGAACAGGGCGAGTATACAACCCTGTCTCACTCCCTTGTTAATATTAAATTTAGTTGTACACTCTCCCCGTCTCCCGTTCCTGACCCTCGCCCCCGCTCCCCTATACAACTCCTTAATAAATAACAGCAGGTTTGAATCAATACCCATCTCTCTTAGGGTACTCCACAGTTTATCATGGCTTAGGCCAGTGGTTCCCAAAGTGTGCGCCGCGGCACCCCGGTGCGCCGTGATTAGAAGCCAGGGGCGCCGCGCCGCTGTGCCGGATGCGGGTCGTGGAAATTGCAGCCGCAATTCCTCCCCCTCCTTTGTGCTGCCAGGTCACGCGATCATCGCACTCTGCATCTCAATGGCTCTGCGCTCATCAGCCCCAACGCCATTTCTGGACTAGGGGACTCTGTAACTACTGCTAATTGGCCCAGATGAGTGGTCACTCTAGGGGTCCCTTAGCCTTCGTATAGGAGGTGATTCTGAACGGAGTCAAGGGAAAGAGCTGGGCGGGCTCCCTGACTGCGAACGAGCGCCCTCCTCCTCCTCGGCTCACAACGAGGAGCATATGGGTGCCCCCGCCCGCCCCCACCTGCTGTTATTTTTTGACCCTGCTCTTCTAAGCACCCAGCCTCCCCCACCATTGTCCGCTTCAGGTGCCAGACCTTAATCCTATTGTTTAAGGGCGTTTACATCTGTTCTAGTTTGGAGTGGGGGGGCTGCCCAAGCCGTCTTCGCTAGAAGCACCCTGTCTTTCCTTCTACAGGTGGGGGTGAGGGGAGAAATTTGCAGCGCTCATATGTCCCTGGTGCTTGTCATGGGCGCGAAATCTATGACAGGAGTGAGCATAGAAAACTATACTTCGGTCGTGGGCATGGATTCGGCTCTTGGTCCTGGTTAAAACAAAGATTTGCATGTTCCCAACCCCGATATACGTGACGTGCGGCTTGCACATTTCATCCTTTCACGCAAAATGCATAGTATGGAAAAGCAATAGATGTAGCATTAGAAGAGCTGTCATCTACATCTTGCTGTTGTAACCAAAACAACAATAAACCATCTGTCCTTCCTATCCCTGCTCCTTCAGCCATGCCACCCAACTAACAAGCAGAAACGACCACTACTTACAAAACAACTCACTACTTCCCCTTTTCAAACCCACTCCTGTCATTCTATCCATACCACTACTTACTCCACTAAACAGTAAACAAACAAGCAACCAAGAGCACAATCGTAACACAACTAATGCACAAGAAAAACAATCGTACTCATTTACTAATCCTACGTTCCGGAGTTGCATGCTCCTCGCTGCAAAAAAAAGTGCTCAGATGTCTTTTCAGAGGTGTGTATGTGCTATAAAATACATTTACAATTATTGCAAATTGCACCTAAAGCAATGCGTTTTCTTAAAGCGTGTTCACTATGATGGTTCCTGGCACAGTATAATCGAATATTGGTCCATGGAAAAACAGTACACTTTTTAAACACTAATACTAATAGCACGATTCACTTATCTGAACACGTGCAAGAACATTATACAGATGGGAATTATTTGAGCATAAGTAAGTACAGGTTATTTATTTGAGACATTCAGGGCACAATCCTCAAAGAGGGTTACAAATTATCAAGATGTGACTGGATGTGCAAGCAACGTGCTCTGTACAGCGGAGAGCAAGCTTCTAATCTAAGGTACTGCTCAAAGGCAAACACGCTCATCTGGCCCCAGCTTTCACAATCTGCACTAGCCACAGTTTCTGCACCAATTTTAATGGGGTCTTGTATCCCAGGTTTTTTAAAGTAGAAGCCTGAACCAACAGTTCTCAATTGGGAAAAGACTGTGTGCAACCTATACATTCTACTGACGGTAGTGATAACTCCTCTTCACCACAGTGGGAATATTCATTGCTTTCAATGGAAACAAACAAGTGCATGAACTCAGCCAATGGGTTAAGGCAGAGGTTCCCAAAGTGTGCGCCGCGGCACCCCGGTGCGCGGGTAAAAAAATGGTGGGGAGCCATGGCCAACTGCCAATTAGGTCAAGGGAGCCACGGGTCAAAAAAGTTTGGGAACCACTTAAAGACATTATCTGGTAGAATTCTGAATCATTCTCAATTTTCACTACCAGATCACCCATAAGGTTAGACACTTAGGTGCATAAACCCCCTTTATTACGTCCCATTACGCTATGTCGAGCAGGGGTATGAAATGTACTATAACCGACTATATGTAGTTCCTCCATTGCCCATGATTCTTGTATACAAATTATAGAGTAATCTTTAATAAACATTAACCAATCTGAGTCTCTCACCTTAGACGCAAGCCCTGCAACATTCCATGATAATAACTTAAGAGAGTTACTTTTTTCTAGTGTCACAGTTATAGGGCTTGGGTTTACTGTAATAATTGTGTCTGTCCCTGATCTACCCAGGTCATCCTTATTTCTACGTTTGCCTGCTAGTTGTTCGCTCTCTGCTGTCACCATCTGGTCCCTTCTATCTATAACTGCAGGGGGTGCAAGGTTCTTG
The DNA here is from genome assembly GCF_964261635.1 of Lissotriton helveticus. NCBI lineage: Eukaryota > Metazoa > Chordata > Amphibia > Caudata > Salamandridae > Lissotriton > Lissotriton helveticus. The sequence continues at coordinate 708,443,146 of NC_136059.1, read as the reverse complement.
TCTCCAGGCCTAGGTACATCCAGTATAGAAATCCCTCGACTTGATATAGGACTATTTGATTTGCCAGCCATTGTCAGATGGTCTACCTCTTCCCCACCAACATCTGTGGGCCTTATTACATTGCTACGGGCTACATTGGATTTCATGCACTCAACCCTCACATCCAGGGTAATATCACAATGCTGATTTTTCCTGTGTGTAGGCAGTCAGTCCACCAAGTCTAGCAAGCTAAATCTATTATTGAGGGGGATATTCGACATAAACCCCTGTTCTTCATTTCCCATTCTGTTACAGGCGTTACCATAACTTGTGCCCCTGTCACTTGTCTTTCCCTGAAGGCCTGAATTCTCTTTAAACAGTGCGGTGGAATAGAAATAGTTTAGATCAAAAACCTGTATCTTAGTTCTCATAGTATGAGAGGGCCTTTCACAAATGTACCTAGCTACCCTGCTTTCTTGAAAATAGATAATTATACAATCACCCGCTATGTCTTTCATTCTTCTGCCCACCCAACTTACTCTCCGTGCAAACAAAATTTGACTATGCATGTGAGGGGGAGGGGTCTATTTATATTCAGCCAGGGAATCGTTTTATTTTTTAGTTCCAAATACGATTCAGCTGGCCCTTGTCTAGCTCTGGGACCCCTGTAAGAACAGCAACATAGGGTATAGACTCTGGTGGCAGGTCAATATTTGGCAAGGAGTTCTTATATCTGTTGATGTTATAGGATCCCTCATTCTTCAATGCAGATTGCTATATATATAATACGTATTTAAATATTGAACCAAACCACATCCACTGGATGAAGTCATCAGTGATGTCATTTGAGATGTCATCAGTGATGTCACTGACCATGTCATGAATGATGTAATATGTGACATCATCAGCAGTGGATTGTGGGCGCACGAGTTATACTTAGTACAACTAACTATAACGGAGGAATTTCAATGGTTTTGTACGAGTGAAATGTCCAGCTAACTATAACACCCCAAAAACCTATGGTTTTTTCATTGAATATATATATATATATTTGAGATTCAACAATCCTGCTACTACCGGGATCCCCCAAGACACAGGTATGGACCACAACGTGTTGTTCAGGTTTCAAAGTGCCGTTTTATTGCATTCAAATCTGCAGCATATTGAGATGACCAGTGCCCAGCATTACGCGTTTCGTCAGTGTTCCAGTATGAGTGTTTTACTTATATGACCCATACATACCTATTCAAGTAAATAGACATTGCGTATTATTGCATATACTGAAGGTCTGGCATATATTCGGTAAGGTCTCCCTTAAATCATTAGCAAGTGCAAAAGACCATTACAAGGGGGAAACCCAATAACCCCAGCTCCATCATGTCAAAAGAAAAGAATAAAATCAATCTGAAACTCAACAAAAAAATTAATTTGTGAATTATCTTTCTAAAAAAAAACCTCATAAATATCCCCGGTTCCTGACCCGTTAAAAGACTGGTAAGATCAGAGGTAAAAATCAGATTTCTCCAGATAAAAAACCCATGAAAGAACCCCGTCTAAAAACCGGACTAAAAACCATGGAATAAAAAATGGAGAGCTAAAAAGAAAGATAAAAGCAGAGATAAGATATATATTCACAGTTCATAAATTGTACAAATGCTACATATATAAGAGAAATAGTAAAACAATTATACATTTATAAAAAGTAGTGCAGTTCTTCCCCATTATTCAGACCGTTAGGCATCTTGGTTTCGAGAGTTAAAATGTAGTGTGACTCCAGTTGTCTGAGGTTTTTTTCCCTTTTTCCTCCCCTGATGGATCTAGGCACTGAGTTAATGACATAGTAACTCAGTTCTTTCAAATCATTCTTATGTACATGTTTGAAGTGTCTAGCCACCGGGTAACTGGGATCGGAGTTCACTATGGCTCGCAAGTGTTGGAGTATGCGATTAAAAGCTTGTAATTTGGTGCTGCCCACGTATCTCAGTTTGCATGAACATTCTAAAATGTAAACAGCAAAATCTGTGCGACAAGTTAGCAGCTCAGAAATCCTCATTGGGTTGGGATCAAATGCTGTAGTTATCTCACTCATATTTTTACCAAATTTACAACCTCTGCATGTACTACATTTAAAAAAGCCTCTTCTCTTAGATAATCAGTTTGAATTTTCCTTCACTTCTGGACTAGTCTTAACAAGAGCATCCCTCATAGAGGGTGCACGTCTAAACGTAATCTTAGGTAATTCTGGCATCATCTGAGACATGTTAAGGTCTGTTTTAATAATGGACCAATTTTTGTAGATGATCTTTCTGAACTGTTTCTCCTGTTGACTATATGGTTTTATAAGTCTCACTATGTTATCAGTTTTAGGAGACTCATTAGTGTTGGTACTGGCTACTTCTATATGCTCAGTGGTTTCCTCCCCAGTAGTTACAGTGTTAGTTTTGTTCATGGCCACCTTTAGATCCTTTTCTTTATAGCCTCGACTTATAAACCTCTGAAAAGCCTCAGTTTGACAGTTCTCAAGATCATCATCTGAATTACAGATGTGTTTAATCCTCAAGAATTCCTCATAGGGAATGCTTTTAATCAGGTACCTAGGGTGTGAACTACTGGCGTGTAACACCGCATTGCCTGCAGTACTCTTTCTAAGTAATTTAGTGTGGATAGCATTGTTTTTTATATAAATATCTACATCTAAGAACTGCACTCTCTCCTTGCTTGCATCTGCTGTGAAACTCAAGTTTAGGTAATTGTTGTTGATATGCTGTTTCTATAGTCCCCTCCCAGATGACACAAACCCCACCGAACAACGTGTAAACATGCATAGCTGGGGGAAAAACACGCCCCCATCGCCTCACCACATAGCTGTTGATACACCTCTTTGTTAAAGATGAAAAAGTTCTTTGCCAGACATATATTAATCATGTCAAGAAGCATTTAATTGTTTTGGTACTATTCACTAGAGAGTTTGGATAAATAGTATTTGATAGCAGCTACTCCATCTGTATGTCTAATACAGGTATAGAGTGAGCTTATATCCATGACCAACAAGACATACTCTTGTTTCCATTATACGGATTGTATTTTAGATAAAAAGTGGCCAGTGTCACGAATATAAGAAGGTAACATTTCTACATCATCATGGAGGAAAAAAATCAACATATTTAGACATAGGTTCAAGTAACCCCTGGTACTGGAGTAGTATTTTTGTGTACTTTAGGGATGAAATAAAGTACAGGGGTAGTGGGGTAGTAATTGTTTAAAAAACCAAACTCTTTTTTGCTAAAAAGGCCCATTCTTTTCCACTGTGTACAAATCTTTAAACACAGATTCTTTAACGTGTTTTAGATCGCTGAATGCAGCTTTTTTGTAGCATTCTGAGTCACTCAAATGTTTGTCAGCTTCCAGCATGTAGAGCTCACGGGGCTACAGAACTAGGTTTTCCCCTTGTCCGATTTGTTAATCACAAGATTCTCATTATTCCTCAATTTGCGCATCAGTGTGGAATATTGCTTTTCCTTGTATTTTCTTTGTTTGTTGTTTTGCAATACTGTTCTGTTGAGTTGTTTGAGATCTTCTATGACACTGTCGCTGAAAATGTCAATTGCATCTTTCGGCATCATGGGTATAAATGATGACAGTGGCTTGAAGGGGGTAGGGGTGCCCAGATTAGAACGCATCTCTAGTTCTGACAGATCTTCTTGTGTGCAAATTGTAGAGTCACTTTCTTCTTGGACTAAGGCATGCAGAGAGTGTAGCGGTAGGTTTGGGTATGTTCACAGATTAATTCACTTTACTTGAGTTTGAAATGTTTCTGAAGTTTCAGTTTCCTGATAAATTTAAAAACATCCACACGAGTTTTGGGGTATTTATAGTCATTGCCCGGACAGAAGGATAAACCTAACGATAGGAGCTGGAGTTCTGCAGTGGTTAATTCAACATTAGATAGGTTGATCACCGTTCTGTCTGGGGTCTAGGGTTCACTTAGTGGGGTGGCCACTTCTTCCTCCTGCCTCCTCTGCCTCTGGATTTTTCTCCTTTGTTTTCTCCCGCTGTTGTTGCGTCGTCGTTTTTCCTCGTTGGATTGTATGAGCGCAGAGTGTGGTGGCGGTCTTCTATGAGAAACCCCAATTCCTCTGATGGAGTATAGTCAGTTGGTAATTTGGCCAACTGATTATTTGAGCTGCTGTCATCCGATTCATAATTACTGCTCAGGGAGCTGGCCTCTGAACTACTTGACAGATCAATATTACCTTGAGCTGAAACAGTATTGATTGTTGCTCTTGGGACCAACACTTGCCTCTTTGCATTATCAAACTTTTTTGAGAAAGTGAATACTCTCCCCATTTCATAATCAGTTTTGTCCCTAGCGAATTTCCAGATCTTGCGTGTCTTAATGGTTTCTTCATGTTTTTTGAGTCTGGAATCAATATCGTCTCTGCCTTTTTTAATAAGTTCCTTTTGATCATGAGCATCCAGTGTGATAATCAATTTATCGATTTCTTTTACTATCTCTTGCCTATCGATTTCAGCATATTTGATTAAAATTGACACCATGTTCATGGATGCTTCCAGGTTATTGTTGGCCCAATCTTTGAGCATTAATGGGTTGGGTTTCTCGAAAGATGGCGCTATTAATACTCTGAGACCACAAGGTACTCGACCCACCTCCTTGTACTTTTCCAGGCTTTTTTTCTCCCACCATTTCATGAGTTCTGTTTGTTGCATTTTCTCTAATGATTTAAAAAAACTTTTGACATCGTGGTTAGTGCTTGATGTAGTTCCACTCCCACTTATTACTGTGTTGGTATCAGGAAGATTTAGAAATAATGCACCTGCAGCGGCTTCTCTCGCCCGAAGCGCGTCTGCTGATGTTGACATTCTGTTTTAATTTGCTGCTTTGGCTGCCCTTAACATTTATGCACTCGCGCGCCCACTGTCAGGCAAAAGTTCCTTTTGGTGCGTTTCAGTCTTTTCAACACTGCCTCAGTCACCCGCTTGTTCTCGGAATACGAGGTAGAGCTATGCTCGCTTACCCGCTAGAAGCTTGTCAATTGCTCGTCGGCGTCCTCCAACTCCTTCGAAGTTATCGACTGCTTCCTCAGGCTGCTTGCTTTTGCTTGTCTCCTCAGTTTCCCTGCTGCGGGGGGCTGGCTTGGAAAAATACTCCGTTCCGGGTTTTGCAAGTAACGCACCAGTGTTGTCGACTGCAGTCCAGCCAGCCACGTAACAATGAGAGGGTCCATAAAAGTAAAGACATCCGTACTGCACCCCAATGAATATGAAATTCCACAATCCTACTACTCCAGGGATCCCCCAAGACACATAGTCACTTCAGGGCCACAGGAACCCCCCGCCCCCACATAGCCAATATCCCGCAAATAACACACAGACACCAGTGTTGAGATTGGGAAATATTGCTGCAGGTTTATTGTTACATACAACATTATGTAATCACGTTGGGTTATCTTACGGGCAATCCAAGGGCAGGCCGCATTCTCGCCACCTGCCCGCCTGATGAGCCAAACAGCACAGTGGCAACCAGCCAGCTGCTGCACCATTATGGTAATACACTACTCACGCCCCTTGCAGGGCGTATCTAGGCAAACCCCCGGTTGCACAGGCCCACAACCGCCCGAAGGACTACTGGGGCGCCGACTCGGATTCCTAGACCTCCCATGAGGTTCTAGGTTAGGCTCTGGCACCCCTATGTGCCCGCTGAAGTACTGTATTGCACCTCTCTGTTTCCGGATTGCCCTGTAACTCCACCACAGCCTGTGCGATGGTCCCCGCCGTCGCACGGGTCCCCCACCAACGCTACTACTTTTACCTGCAACCTTTGCTCAGCAGAGCCTCTTTTAAATCGAGGAGGAATAAGTCTACGCCAACCGGCGTCAGGACTCCATCCGCCTCGAAGTAACCTTTTACTTTGTCCTGAATCATTTCATGTCTGAAGAAGCCCAGACCCCTCTGTTGGGTAAATTTCTTCATGGCACAGAGCTTTTCTTCCTAGACTTTATAATTGTTTGGCACAACTTAGCACCTCACCAGGGGCATAAGATGCATGCCTGAAGAAACCAGGCCCTTCTGCCCCTAATCTGCAGATACCCTGGGTCTTATCCCTCACAAAATTCGTGTACCATCCCTGGTTCGAGAGTCATAATACCAGGAATGACCATGGGAAGAAGGGGCCCCTACTGTTGAAGGCGCTTCGTGTCCAATTATAGGCGATCCAGCACCAGCCCTGACACTTGAACACCCTTCACGACAAGCGACAGCAGGCTACACCCAGCCAGGTTATGACTACTGCTGTAACGCCACTCTCCGCACAACATAGAGACAGTGTGCTTACAATAACGCTTGTGCTGCTATCTTAAAAGCGCACAGAGGCATAGAAGGGATAATAATATCCTACTATAAATAGGACGATGACCTTGCATGTGCCAATACAAGATTGAAAAGGTATAACAGCAGGCATCACCCGCCCTCTCGGGTTTAGTCTGGGAACAGCTTAGGCCATGCTACCTTTCTGAACACTCTCTGGCTGCATGCCAGCCTTGAGAGCAGAGGTGGCAGCCCCAATACGGGATGAATGGCTGGAGAACCTTTTCCCTTGCTTCAGCAAACCAGCTCTATCAAGGCACGCAAGCATATTTTTATCCATTTGGTATTTGGTCAAGGGACTCAGGTCAGCATGGATGAGAAGGTAACCTGGGACCGCAGGACGTAAAGCGAGGTAGGACTTGAGGTCTCTACAGGGCAATAGCAGGGGTCACCCAAGGGGGCCAACCGGATAACCGTCCCTTTGCCTGTCTGATCAGTTTTGGACCGTCTGAGAGTGATGGACAGGCCAGCTTCAAAACTTATGTCCGCCACCCCTAAGACATCCCCAGCCAAATCCGACTAAGATAGCTGTCTGTAGGATTACTTAAGACCACCACAAAGGGAGTGCCGGGACAGAACCAAGTGCCCCTTTGGGATCCCTACCTGCATCATGATACGCCTGCTGACCAAGCCCCTCTGACACTAATGAGCATATACCCAAGACAACAAACGCTCTACAGCAATAGTGTAGACTATCCCAGGTTCGAGAGGCCAAAACCCCGGAAAGAGCCCCCGAGATGAGGGGCCTCCCCCGTTGATAGCGCTCCCTAATCTAAACACTAGGCGAACCTGCGCATAACACTGAGACCCCACCACACACCTTCACACCAAGCATCAGCAGACTGCCCGGTAATGTATAACTACTTCCGAGGCGCAGTTCTCCAAAGTCACCGAACTGTGCTTCGTGAACGCTTGTGCAACTATACCCAAGCAAAGTACAGAGGGGTATTCAGTGCGCAAAGCAGAGGAGGACTTACATTTTATATACAGGCTTGCAAATGCAAACAGCTGGTATCCCATGCCCCTTCGACCTGGGGGCAGCTCAATCAAGCTACCTCATGAATAGCTGGTCTATAACGTTGACTTCGACCCCCGACCTAAGGGATTAATAAGCTGAACCAAGGTGCTCCCAGTATAGGCCAACTTCTCACCTTGGGAGGGGCACACGGGAATCTGAAGGATACTCAGGTTCACACAAGGCTGTTTCAACGCAGCCCCGGGGAGCCCAACCCCGCTAACCCAGTGAGAAACCGTAGGTCCAATTCCGGCTAGGAGCCCATCGTGCAAGCCAACACCTTACTATAGAGAGCGAAGAAAAAGGGGTCTGGAATACCAGATAGACATTCAGTGCCTTCATACGGCTGTTACTTCACTTCCTGGGCACTTCTATATTGAGAGTCTTCTGGGGGCCCACCTCTATAGGTAATATTGGCAGTCCCGGCTCAGGCAGTGGCGCAATTGCTCTGCTAGTACATGAACTGAGTGAAACTGCAGGCTGTAGACCCTACATATTACTGAAAAGCAGCTGGTGCACCCGAGCTGAAGGCTCAGCGGATGGGCTGCCTTCCCAAATCCAGAGCCTTGGGAGAACTGACAGACGACAGCAGTATTAGGAAGCAAATTGACTATTGTTCTACATAGGATAAGTTAACAGTGCAGGTCCCGGGAATGCGCATAAGAAGGACTGACTACCACTTGGTAAGGCCCCAGGATCGTTATGCGCATGGGTTATATATGTCCTTTTAGCTCAGGGCTAGACCTAGGCTTTGCTACTGTTCTAATATAGGCACATCCAGGATGGACTTCCATACAGGGACCCATTCCCTGACAGGGCAATCAGATAATACCCCTAAGTGAGGGCCCCACACAATGAGCGCCCAGGAGTCTGACATATCGCGGCACTGTCCCAGGATGCGGTAATGTTGGATGGAGTCCAGAAATGCTTGTGGAACGCTCCCAATGGCCTTCAAAGCGCAAGAGCAGGGATCAATACACATCCATGTACACGGAGCGCACAGCTACGCGCCTCTCCTTGACCCGGCAGTCATACAAGTCTGCTGGGCACCAGAACCATTGCTCGGCACCTCTCTTGCGGGTAACGGGCGCGCATTCACATGTACGCAGCGCGCCCCTCCCACTGTGTCTGTTCCATGCAAACCTCTGCATGACCACTCATATACATGCCCTCCGACCGCAGCATGCGGGGTTTGGAGCCTCGCACATCCTTACCAACAAGCGCTCAGTCACCTAACTACATGCATCATGCAGCAAGGCGGCTTGATCTAGTAAAGGCTGGTGTGTCGCATGAGCCCCAGCACTGGATACTCGGTCACCTGTACGTACTGATACCTCATGCATAATAGCTACTTTTTGTCAGGAGTGACGCCCGTCTCTACATGGGCACCCAGTTACACGTACCCAATAGTCCCCTAACGGTCCTAGCTTGCTGCCTGCCTGATGTATCACACGTCTTGCACCGGGACGCCCAGACGCACTTACACATTAGCGGCCATATGCGGGGTACACTAGCAGATAGCCTGATGTACCGCACACCTCAACTGCAGGTATTCAGACCCCTAAAGATACTGAATATCCTTTCAACTATATGCAGGCCCCCAGGATATGTACCTACTGAGTATATCAAGCCGTGTCGGCTTGCAGCTAGCCTGGTTGCCTCACACGCACTGCAGCACTTACAATACAGGTGTACACAATCCCTGTGCCATAGCACACTTCCGCTCACCACTTTTCATGAGCAACTGTAGACGTTTGTCTAATATCGAATTATTAGCCCAGCGGCCCTGTAGTGCAACTGATTCTCTGTAATGCGCTCTGACACCTATGGGTAAGGGCCGCGCTATCTAAAACACATATCGATAGGCAGCGCTACTGGTCCGTCCCCGCAGCATGAAGGGAGCATGAATCATGGCCTGTATTAATCGAAAATGTTCTTCTATGCGGCACTCTGACACCAAGAACAATGTTCATGCCAGGGCTTGGTAAGATTGTGTAACATGTACGCGCCACTCTTTTCTTGAAAGACAGCTTATGATCTGTACACTAGTGAGTAAGGTAGGGGTGGGTGACATTACCAGCATGTGCACTCGATCCCGCGATAATATCTGGTAAAGCGGCGCAAAACTCAGCACAACTCTGACCTGACCGCAATCACCTCGTGACGTGATCCTGCGAAGCCGCACAAACTAAACGGTGTGACCGATAGCATGCATGTGACGCGATCATGCGACAGGAAACCACTTAAACCGCGCTAACTCAGCCCAACTTAATGGAATTGACTAACCTCACAGCATGTAAATGCAAACCAAAAACAAGGAAACCCTTATTCAAGCCGCCCCTAAGTTATCAAGCCTGCACTCCGCGCAAGCAGTGGTTAGGCCAGGAATCCGTCCCCGAGACGCGGCCTAGGGGCAAGAAACCACTACACGACACGCGAGAACTCAACCCCCACGTGAATGGGGCAAGGCATGAGAATCAGTATTCCTACCCATGAACACCTGGCAATATCCAAAGGAAAGCAGGGACATAGGTTCACCGCTTCCCTAATGGTGAGTCCCCCACTTACAAACAGGGGTTGCCGCATCCAGTCCCACAATCATCCACGTGGTGCAGGGGAAAGGAAAATTTACAACCGGGTACTCATGTATCGCGACCTCTACGTAAACTTGACCCAGCAATGTACATTCGCTACTTCTTGACACTCGGACGCTATCTACTGTCACATAGCCGTGTGGCAATAGGGTTAGCTTTGTAACTTACTTACTTCACATATTTCCCCCTCCACGTGTGACATACTGTACCCGTTGAGAGCGCTTTGAGACCTCAGCTTCAGTCGGCGAAAACAAAATAGCATGTCAATAAAATAACTGGCCATGTAATGAACTCCAAAGATAGGACAGCCTCCATTTCAGCGTGGAAGGTGGCCTCTCGTTTGGGATATCGCGGGAACCGTGTGGCCTCAACCGTCCCGAGGAGGGGGGGGTCCACGGGCAATGTCTCGCATCCGGCACCCACCCCCAACAACTGCACTTAGACTGAACCAATGCCAAGCCACGTCTGTACAAGCAGGCCTTGTGTCCCGCATGTAATGATGGCAGACGCCAAGGCATACATCACCCACGAAGTACCCCGGTTAACAATACCAGACAACCTGGAACGCCACAACCGGGAAATACTCGTGTCCAACGAACCTATAAATGCGCAGTTACACATCGCGTTGCGGACTCCTGTCCATGCGACATGTAACTGCGCTGATGGACCCTGCATGACAGTGACCGAGCAACCTGAAATAAGAGCTATGACACATTCTAAAACTGCGCTCCAGTACAACCGGACAAGTGATACATTTTCACAAGTGTTAACAGCTGGTAGTCCTACCGCTCTGAGCCGTAAGCAATCATCCATGGAAAATGCACACCTCCCTACCCGCAAACGCATATCATAATTGTTGCTAGCGGGATTGCTCATGTCTCGCTGTCTAGCGCCTCGTCTACAGCAGACCTGCTGAGATAGCCAGGATCAAATCTGCAAGGCAGATCGCACCTCAACACTGATCTGCCCGAGGACCTGATCGTGATTGCGTAGTAGCCCAAACAAATCGCGCCACGGGCCTCGAGATACTACGGCATATTGATACTCTTCACCATACTCAAATAAGGACACTGGACCAAAATGCGCGCGAGATCGGCTTACCTCTCGTGCTGAAATATGCAGAGACACGTGTGAATGAATGGATAATTCGATTGGGCCTCGAGATACTATGGCCCATGATACCAAAATCATTTGAAAATACGGCCACAAACAACAAATTTGTGCACGTAGTAGGCTTACCCCTCGCGCTGAAATATGCGATGCCACGTGTAAAGAAATAAGTCATTCGATTGGTCTCGAGATACTGAGGCCCAAAGATACTATACGCCATTTGTAAATATGGACACCATTTACAAGATTGCGCCCGGAGTTGGCTTACCCATCGCGCTGGAAATGCAATGCCCTGTGTAAACATGATTAGTCACCCGATTGTGCCTCGAGGTAATGATACTACACACCATTTTTAAGTAAGGACACAGTCAACACATTTGCGCACGTAGGCTTACCCATCGCGCTGAAATAAGCAATGCCACGTGTTAAACTGAGCAAGACACTCGATAGGGCCTAAGGATACAATGACCCCAATACACAATACCCCCTTAGTAAATACAGACACCAAAAACTCACTCGCGCAATAATAGGCTTACCCATCGCGCTGCACATGCAATGCCACGTGTTAAATGAATAAGACACACACTGGCGCCTCGAGGTACTATGTTCCAATGATCGTAAATACGGTAACACACCAGCCTCGCGCTAAAATATGCAGAGCCGGGTGAAAAACGTAGAAGTGACACGAATGGGCCGTGGTACTATGGCCCCATGATACCACGCACACTGTAAATACGGACCCCTCCACAAAAATTGCGCACATCATAGACTTATACATCCTGCTGTACATGCAAAGCATTTACTCCAATGCACTCCTAACCCCGTAGACAGTATTCACATTTAACGCCTGTTGGCGAGAGGCTCACGTGCTGAGTCCAACACCGTGCTCGATATTGGGATGCAAGCACAAATAAAACACTCGCGGCCATGTGGCAACGTGCCAATGCTTCCCTCGTACGATTATAAATGTGGGGGTTCTCTTTCGCGGCACTGGCTGAAGGCGCCCGAAAGGTCACAGCTCTATGACGTAGAAGGCCTCTACAGGTCACTACACCCCACTCGCCCGACTCTCTAGCAAGGGCCGTCCTTACCCTGAGTTTAATCTTCACTTTTAGGAAACGGTTATGCAAAACCAGTAAGCTGCTCCAGGTGAGGCACGAACTCACAACCTTGGCATGCCTCAATGCAAGTACTGCTGTATAAGTACCGTGCGCTAACCGATTGCGCCACTGGAGCTCACAATCGACCAATCAACATTTTAATCCCATCATTGAACCATAGACACATTAAAAGGCATACACTGGTGCACAACGGCGTTACACTGGGGCATAGCTAACGTGATCACCCTATAAAACCTTATAACTAATAATTGGACACGTAGGGATGTAGGCCTCAGAGGCCCGCTTAACCCTAATAACAGCCGGGGGCCTCGACAATGTTCCTCCGTAATTACTATCTTGCCAGGCACTAGGGCGACTACATCCCACACGGTGTCCTGTATTTTCTAACTTTCCCCGACTATCAGTACCAACCTTGCATATGCAACTGTAACTGAATAGGCCCTAACAACAACTTTAATCTGGCTTGTCTGTAAGGTCATCTTGCTGCAACCGCCCAGGTCACCCATGCCCCGGAACCTTCAGGGGTGAAAACCTATCATCATCTACATGCATGCGCGCAGCTATTCCCGCCGCAAATGCATCTCCGGAGGACCTTCAAATCCGCTCTGATCCCTCAGCGAACAATTTATAGTGCTCCACAGAGCGGGAGATCCGGACGGGCACCCTACTGCCCCCATTGCCAATGCGGCGAAACTCGAAACTCGGCCCACACTCCAACACCAATACCGTACAATGCCGGGCACGAATGTATTGCGGCCGACGGGAGGAGGCTGTTGATGCCCCGCCACTCACCGAATACCCGATACCGACCAGGGACCCGGCGTCCTACGATCGCGGCTACTCCTCGGCACGACCACCTCGGCCAGAAGGACGAGGATAAAAAGAGTGTCCCGACGTGTCTGCCGCAACGTCCGGAGCGCCAAAGAGGCCGCACAATGGCCGGGGGGTGAGATATACCCTCACCCTGCCTGTGCCCCCGGACGTGCGTCACCAGACCGCCCCCCTCCACCTAGGCAACATGCCCTGAGGAGGGGTGGCCAACTTACCAGCTGGGGGAGGGCGGGGGCAGCCCTCCGTGACTAAGGGCCCGCCCTCCTGATGGCCACCGGGTAGCCTCGGGCAGGCGCAGATCCTGACCACAACGTGTTGTTCAGGTTTCAAAGTGCCGTTTTATTGCATTCAAATCTGCAGCATATTGAGATGACCAGTGCCCAGCATTACGCGTTTTGTCAGTGAAACACTGACTTGATCACATGACGTGCTCAGGGCCAATCCGCATTAAATACAAGTGAAATAGGTGAAAAAATGTTGTCGTGTTACACATTGCCCGCTCTTTTTTCAAACATAGCATAGAAATAGAAAAAATACTTCTACATATTGCATATGAATACCAGTAAAATACATAGTATCGAAGGGACTCTGTATGTGCAAAGATTGCAGTAAATATATAAATAAATATGTGCAATAAAGTGCTAGTGCAAAAAATTATATTTCACAATCCTAAATGTTCACCAAAGTTTACCTTAAATGAGATTTAGTCATGCCTGCAGAGCGAGTCCATGGGTATGCACAGGTCTTCAGTGTAGCCAGACTCGTTTTGGGCCCCCACCCAAAACGCAGAGATTTAAACAACTACAGGTGAACCATTAACTTCTTGCATCTCCGGTTTCCAAAAAGCTAATGATTAAGGAGGGGGGGCCTAAACGCATCTGGCTACACTTCAGGACAGTGCATACCCATGAACTTGCTCTGCAGGCATGAATAAATCTTGAAGCTAAATCGACCCTTGTTTGGGCTCTCTCATTTAAGGTAAACTTTGCGGTGTATGTTTACTGGCTTGCCTAGCCTCGAGAGAGTCCTGCTGCGTGAGCAGATCTGGATGTTGTCAAGCAGCAATCATCAAATCAGGACGGGAGCGATATTCATGCCAAGAAGTGCAAATGCAAATCACCATGGATTGCTCATCCACCCACTGGGGGAACATTGATGAATCAGTTTCTGGCTTTGTAAGAGGGCTCACAGGACCAACACTTTGGTGCACCTCAAGTCCCAGGAGGCCGTGCAAGCGGCCGCACCCACCTGGGCGGGTATTTAAACAACTATAGGTGAACCATTAACTTCGTGCATCTCCGGTTTCCAAAAAGCCAATGATTAAGGGCGGGGGCCCGAAACGCGTCTGGCTGCACTGAAGGACTATGCATGCCCATGGACTTGCTCTGCAGGCATGAATAAATCTTGCAGCTAGATCGACCCTTGTGTGGGCTCTCTCATTTAAGGTAAACTTTGAGGTATATATATATATACCTATATTGTGAGAAGCAATCCAGTTTTAGATATTCAATCTACTCAATCCCCAAGCATAACATTCAGGAAAGCCCAATCCATGAACAATGCCCTGGTTAAAAGCAGTCCTGAGGTGTTGATAACTCAAAACTGGTTAAGCCCTAAGAAAGGTTTTGTACCCTGTAAAACATGTAGAGCGTGCAAATACGGGGTAAATATGACAAGCTATAACACACCATTCAGACCAAAGCCGGTTCCAATAACGAAAAATTTAAACTGCAAAACAGAATATGCAGTTTACGTATTAGAATGTACCTGTAAATTGAGGTATATAGGAAGTACGAAATTACAGGTACACAAACGAGTTCTCCAACACTTAAGGGCCATCACTAACAATGACACCGCATATCCGGTTGCACGCCACTTCAAGGATTGTCATAACAATAATTTAGAAGATCTAAAATATTATGTTATTGACACAATATTGCCCCAAAAACGAGGTGGCCACCGGGAAGCATTGTTACGTAGGTTGGAAACTCGATACATTTTGGAACTTGATAGCAAGATACCTCAGGGTCTGAATTTTAGTGAGGATTTTTATACTTGTCTATAATATTTATACTGTGTGTTTTACATTGGGTTTTAGACAAGATGAGATTGTACTGTATATTTATTCTGTTGACTGATGCCTATATGAGATTTCTATTTAAATTCTAGTTCTTACCCTCCATTGTTTTTTTCATTTAGCACATTTTTGCACAAGGCAGGTCACGGCTGTGACCACCTATATATTGATAAGATTTATTTTTGCACTTGCGCCTTAGGCCATTGAATTTCATGGTAAACATTTACAACATGGCCCACTTGGGCAATATTATTTATGAGTGTTGGTTTATATTGTATCTATACAGATATATTTTGCATTTTGCACATACAACTGTCATCTAAAAAACACAATAGTTTTTAAGATACTATGCTGCTAAATATCATAAATATGTCTTTTAAAGAAATGAAACTTCTAGGAGAGTTCGCTTTTTTAAACATTTTTTATCATATTTATGTATATTTAAATTGTGACCACAGTGAAAATATTTATTATTTACTGTTCATGATTGGTAAATAGCGGCTATTGATACAATTTATGCACTTTATCAACTCATAATGATTGGAATGAAGTACGCCCCATTGACAATCGCGGCGATCTAGGCTGCGGCTGTGTGTTGTTGTGGATGCTGTTGTGAACCTCTATCTCGCTGCTGATATTAATAGCACGCCTGATATGCTTTTTAAAAAAACTGTAACTTGCACATTATTCTCTGCTCTCGCTGCTGATTTTAATAGCACGCCTGACAAGCACTTTTAAATTGTATTTTGCACATTGTTTGTGGAACTACTTGAAGTTACTCTTACCTGCACTCTCTTTCCCTCGTGGCCCCGTTCCGCCCCGGCTTGTGCCGTTTGTGCGGAGGGTCAGCTCGAGGAGCGTCACTTCCTGTTAGTGACACCACTTCCGCCCTGCACGGAATCTTCGCAGGTTAGCGGTCTAGTGCTGCCGAGCCTTTCTGACTACTTAATTCCCGCTTTCAGCTCTCAGCCCCATTGACAATCGCGGCGATCTAGGCTGCGGCTGTGTGTTGTTGTGGATGCTGTTGTGAACCTCTATCTCGCTGCTGATATTAATAGCACGCCTGATATGCTTTTTAAAAAAACTGTAATTGCACATTATTCTCTGCTCTCGCTGCTGATTTTAATAGCACGCCTGACAAGCACTTTTAAATTGTATTATGCACATTGTTTGTGGAACTACTTGAAGTTACTCTTACCTGCACTCTCTTTCCCTCGTGGCCCCGTTCCGCCCCGGCTTGTGCCGTTTGTGCGGAGGGTCAGCTCGAGGAGCGTCACTTCCTGTTAGTGACACCACTTCCGCCCTGCACGGAATCTTCGCAGGTTAGCGGTCTAGTGCTGCCGAGCCTTTCTGAGTACTTAATTCCCGCTTTCAGCTCCCAGCCCCATTGACAATCGCGGCGATCTAGGCTGCGGCTGTGTGCTGTTGTGGATGCTATTGTGAACCTCTATCTCGCTGCTGATATTAATAGCACGCCTGATATGCTTTTAAAAAAAACTGTAACTTGCACATTATTCTCTGCTCTCGCTGCTGATTTTAATAGCATGCCTGACAAGCACTTTTAAATTGTATTTTGCACATTGTTTGTGGAACTACTTGAAGTTACTCTTACCTGCACTCTCTTTCCCTCGTGGCCCCGTTCCGCCCCGGCTTGTGCCGTTTGTGCGGAGGGTCAGCTCGAGGAGCGTCACTTCCTGTTAGTGACACCACTTCCGCCCTGCACGGAATCTTCGCAGGTTAGCGGTCTAGTGCTGCCGAGCCTTTCTGAGTACTTAATTCCCGCTTTCAGCTCCCAGCCCCATTGACAATCGCGGCGATCTAGGCTGCGGCTGTGTGTTGTTGTGGATGCTGTTGTGAACCTCTATCTCGCTGCTGATATTAATAGCACGCCTGATATGCTTTTTAAAAAAACTGTAACTTGCACATTATTCTCTGCTCTCGCTGCTGATTTTAATAGCACGCCTGACAAGCACTTTTAAATTGTATTATGCACATTGTTTGTGGAACTACTTGAAGTTACTCTTACCTGCACTCTCTTTCCCTCGTGGCCCCGTTCCGCCCCGGCTTGTGCCGTTTGTGCGGAGGGTCAGCTCGAGGAGCGTCACTTCCTGTTAGTGACACCACTTCCGCCCTGCACGGAATCTTCGCAGGTTAGCGGTCTAGTGCTGCCGAGCCTTTCTGAGTACTTAATTCCCGCTTTCAGCTCCCAGCCCCATTGACAATCGCGGCGATCTAGGCTGCGGCTGTGTGCTGTTGTGGATGCTATTGTGAACCTCTATCTCGCTGCTGATATTAATAGCACGCCTGATATGCTTTTAAAAAAAACTGTAACTTGCACATTATTCTCTGCTCTCGCTGCTGATTTTAATAGCATGCCTGACAAGCACTTTTAAATTGTATTTTGCACATTGTTTGTGGAACTACTTGAAGTTACTCTTACCTGCACTCTCTTTCCCTCGTGGCCCCGTTCCGCCCCGGCTTGTGCCGTTTGTGCGGAGGGTCAGCTCGAGGAGCGTCACTTCCTGTTAGTGACACCACTTCCGCCCTGCACGGAATCTTCGCAGGTTAGCGGTCTAGTGCTGCCGAGCCTTTCTGAGTACTTAATTCCCGCTTTCAGCTCCCAACCCCATTGACAATCGCGGCGATCTAGGCTGCGGCTGTGTGTTGTTGTGGATGCTGTTGTGAACCTCTATCTCGCTGCTGATATTAATAGCACGCCTGATATGCTTTTTAAAAAAACTGTAACTTGCACATTATTCTCTGCTCTCACTGCTGATTTTAATAGCACGCCTGACAAGCACTTTTAAATTGTATTTTGCACATTGTTTGTGGAACTACTTGAAGTTACTCTTACCTGCACTCTCTTTCCCTCGTGGCCCCGTTCCGCCCCGGCTTGTGCCGTTTGTGCGGAGGGTCAGCTCGAGGAGCGTCACTTCCTGTTAGTGACACCACTTCCGCCCTGCACGGAATCTTCGCAGGTTAGCGGTCTAGTGCTCCCTCCCCTTTAGTACTTAATGGCGACATGGAGGAAGCGCAGCGGACGAGCGCAGCGGGAGCGCCGACTTCGCGCCGAAGTCACGCACAAGTCAGGCCCGTCTGCGCCCGTCCGCTGCCGGCCGGGCCCAGGGCCCTGTCGTAATGCTCAATGTTTTTTCTTATTCTTCCACCGACCTGCTAAGACTAAAAACATCAGGGCCTATCCCTGCCCGTACTGTTAGGGCGGCCCTGGATTGCGGCATTTTTGTTCCCTCCGATGTCCCTGCTCTTCACTCGCTCCACGACTCTCCTCAGGCCCCCTCCTCAGCACTGTCGCCGATCCCCGCTCCATTACTTATCTATTACCTTAACACCCGCTCCCTCATTCGCCACCAGCTCGAGATATTCCAACTGTTGCATCAGAGCAGTATCGATATCCTTCTTCTAACCGAAACCTGGATCACCGAGGACTCGGGTCCTGACGTCCTCGCTGCAATCCCCACAGGATACTATATTATGCAAGCCAACCGCCCTGGTGGAAAAACGGGCGGCGGGGTGGCGGCTATTATCCGCTCACATTATAAATTCTCTGAGATCACCGTGACTGCCATTCCTAAAACTGAATGCTTAGCTCTTAAATTCTCTTCAGATAAGTCGTCCTTCATTTGCGTCATTGTTTATAGGCCCCCCGAACACATGCCTCTCTTCCCCCAGCTCTTCAGCGATTCTATTGCCCAACTGGCGATTAATCACGCCAATATCCTGGTAATTGGCGATTTTAATTATTGGCCGTCTGCTGCTCACGAAAGTCAATCCTCCTCAGAATTTTCCGATCTATTAACTAGCATGAATTTCTCCCAGAACAACATAGCACGTGATATGGAAGTGGAATAGATTAGTAAAAGTCCCGCAAAGAATACTATATCGGCATTTCTTGAAAGTATGTCAACATTTCATCGATATATTAAACACAATAGAGTTGGATACTCATGGTGTAATAATATGATACACATATCGTGGGGTATCAGCATTATTTGTTTGTTGGCTTAATTCAGCATTGTATATTGGAAATACAGATATTAATGAATTTGTTTCAAATGTATATGCGGTTTGGATATGCTACAAGCAATGCAAAGATATGTCACCACTGTTATGAGTCCATGCTAAGATATCTGACATCTTTTTCAAAACATGTATTACTACCCTGGGGTTTTTTTGTATCTGTGATTGGATGAAGTGTATTTAAGAAGGCGATTTTTAATGTGAGACGAGCGTGATCAAGCCGTAATGGCGAAACGTGTTGTTTTTCTACTTGCCGAATAAATTACTTGCATGAAGCTCTGGGTGTCCAAGTCTCTTCCTTATTGGGAGGTTTGTTTGGAGTGAAGATTGAGGTTTGCCGGTTACCTAACTTAGACCGCCCACGACAGCCGAGGATCTCTTTACCGGAACTGGTGGAGGATATATATATATATATATATATATATATATATATATATTACCTACTGGCGGTCGCCAGTAGGTATATATAGTTAGGATTTTTTCTCTA
The DNA here is from genome assembly GCF_964261635.1 of Lissotriton helveticus. NCBI lineage: Eukaryota > Metazoa > Chordata > Amphibia > Caudata > Salamandridae > Lissotriton > Lissotriton helveticus. Next base: position 708,423,510 of record NC_136059.1, on the reverse strand, counting down.
TGGGTTTTTTGAAAATTCTATGTCTAATAACTTTGGCGTTTGTGGACGGAATCGGCTGAAATTTTCAGGAAAATGGCACATTTTGTTTCTGAGCAGCCCTTGAAAATTTGGGGGGGGTTCGTCCAGTGGGGGCCGAGAAAAAAGGGGGGTCCCAAAACGTGTTTTTAACATTGAGTTTTCCATAGGGCGGTTGGCCTCACTTTTAGCCCGAACGGCTGAATGGATTTGCACGAAACTTGGCAAAATTGTAGGGACTGGTAGCCCGATGTGCCTTTTGTAGGTCTCAATATATGTGCTCCAGTGGATTTTGAGAAATTAACGTTTAAAAAAAGATATATATCTGTAACAGCGGACCGGTTAGCGCTCTGGTTCGCGGACTTTTCGCGCAACGGAGCTTTGTGAAGCGAAGCTGATTGGTTCTCCGGCGTCTGTCAACATTCCAAACAGTCCGTAGCGGCCGCCATCTTGTCTCTCGGTAGGATCGAGAGACAAGAGGAGGTCAAAACAAAGGGGGAAATAACTATAAGGGGGCATAGTAGATCCTCGCTGACCCCCTAGGTTTGATGTGGAGGTTTTAAAAGGGCCCCGCGGGGCAAAAAAAAAACAAAATAATAATAATCGAACGGCTGAATGGATTTGCACGAAACTTGGCAAAATATTAGGGACTGGTAGCCCGATGTGCCTTTGCTAGGTCTCAATATATGTGCTCCAGTGGATTTTGAGAAATTAACGTTGAAAAAAAGATATATATCTGTAACAGCGCTCCGCTTCGCGTACTTTTCGCGTTACGGAGCTTTGCGAAGCTGATTGGTTCTCCGGCGTCTGTCAACATTCCAAACAGTCCGTAGCGGCCGCCATCTTGTCCCTCGGTAGGATTGAGAGACAAGAGGAGGCCAAAGCGAAGGGGGAAATGACCATAAGGGGGCATAGTAGATCCTTCCTGACCTCTTAGGTTTGATGTACCATTTTGCCAAGTTTGGTGTAATTCCGTTCAGCCATTCAGGCTGTAGACGTATGTAAATGTCCTATGGAAAATTGCATGGGGAAAACACATTTGAAAGTGTTGAAATTTAGAACCAATTAAAATGTTACTTTGGTTTTGTATTTGTGTGTGATGAAAGTTAATTGGTTATGTATATATGTCAAATGAGAGGAAACCACAGCCATTTTGTGATACTACTGTCTGAGGTACATTTGTGAGGAATTTTTGGTGGTGAATTTCTGGTGTTTGATTTACACAGTACTAACACTTCTGCTACTTTTAAAAAGGTGAGTTGTTAATTTGTAAGGGGAACTATGTTGTACACTTGAAGATAATTTGAAAAATGTTTTCTGTTATTTATTTGCAGTCCTTCTGTTATACTAAATACTTGATGAAGTTAGTTTTATATTATGTATTACTAAAAACGATAAATGAAAGTGATTATTTTTTTCTGCAATTTACAGCAAGCAATTTCAAAATAAAATGGCTCACAATGAAGAGACCGTGGCAATTTCTTTTGAATTGTCCACTACATTGATTGAAATTGAGAGCACCAATAATGAAATATTGTCACAAGGAGGACATGACTTGTATGATTCCATTAGATTGATTGAAATGGACAGCACCAAGAATGAAATATTGTCACAAGGAGATGACTTGAATGATTCCACTACATTGATTGAAATTGAGAGCACCAATAATGAAATATTGTCACAAGGAGGAGATGGCTTGTATGATTCCATTAGATTGATTGAAATGGACAGCACCAAGAATGAAATATTGTCACAAGGAGGAGATGACTTGAATGATTCCACTACATTGATTGAAATTGAGAGCACCAATAATGAAATATTGTCACGAGGAGATGACTTGAATGATTCCACTACATTGATTGAAATGGACAGCACCAATAATGAAATATTGTCAGAAGGAGGAGATGACTTGAATGATTTTTTTGATCAATCTCTTGATGGCGAATTTATCGAGTGTTTGGAGACCATAGAGTTACAAGAATCATCATTGCAGACTTTTAATGAGGAGATTCCAGATGAGATGATTGAAGAGGAAATTACTGATGAGGACATGTTACTAGTTGTTTCAAATTTAGAAAATTCTGAAGAATAAATTTATATTTAGAAATCAAAAATTGTTTGAGACATTATTTATTTTTATTTTTAATTTATGAGGTTGTAGCGAAGTGATTGTAGTATAAAATGAGACTTATAGTATAGAGTGCAACATTTTTATGTTACATGGTAAGTTTACTCATATTTACTTCCCTTCTGCCACTATATTATCTCCAATGTGTATTTGACATGTCTTCTTCATCTCCGGCCTCCTTTCTCTCACTGTGTGTCTCCGATGCATCTTATCGCTGGTATTTTGTGTAATTACAGAAGAGAGTAAAATAAAATAGTTCGGAACGTGAAAAGGGGGCAAAGTAGAGTACTCCTCACCCCCTAGGCCTTTTTAGGCGGTCCCAAAAGGATCAGTTTCTGCTTTCCTGAGAGATTATGGTATGAGTTCCATATACCACAATAACTTGCATTACAACATGCAAGATATCTATCTCCTATTACCAACTTTTGGAGATATTCGCGCTAAGCGCGAATATCTCCAAAAAGTAACACCTGCCCTGAGCAGTTCTTAGCCATGTTATCCAATGGGAGGTGGATAACATGGCTAAGAGTATTAGCTCGGTAATGCATGAATATCGCTGAGTTTTTAGCGATATTCATGCATTGCGGCCGTTTATTATCGCATTTGCGATAAACCTTGATAATAGTAAGGTTTATCTTCGATAATTTCTGACGATGCTTAGTGGTAAAAAATTGGTTGGTAAGCATCGTTAGCGATAAATATCGCTTAACTTTGGTAATATGCCCCAACGTCTGTTAACGTTCGATTCGAAGGAAATGAGGAAGTGTTGAAAAACATTGTCTGCGCCATCTTGCCTTTTTTGAAATGCCACACTTTTGTCGTGCACGGCAGCCATTTTAGATGTCTTGACCAGACCCACTCTCTGCACGCTGTCGATTCGTAGCATGGCTCCTCACCCTCGTAAGCATCTCCCCCAGGCACTGGTCACCACCGCTCTCTGTCTTATGCATGGGCAATAAACCTTCCCCCATCTGCGCTGCTCTTCCCTGAGAATCACACTCTGTGCCCGCCCGACACCTCCCTTTCGCCCTATTCACTACCGCACCCTCTGACACTCCTCTTCCTCTGTGTCCGAATGTCCAGGCCGGTCCTAGGCTATCAGCTAGCCCTGCAGATGTAGTTTATGGCCCCAGCTGTAAAGAATCACCCCTCTTCAAAGGAGTTATAGTAGATCAAGGCCCACACCCGATGTGATCCGTCACAGCACACGCGTTCCTACTATCTGAAAACCATCCTGTATTGTGATTGGGGAGGGGACCGAGCCTGAAGCGGAAGATTCCAGGAATGACTCTTTGTACATCAAAGTTTTTACAATTATGTGTCACATTAAAAATATATAGCACTCCAACAAAGTAGTAGGAATATAAAACTTTAATAACATATAAATATATACAACAAAACAAAAACAGTAAAAACATTTAAACAACGAAGAGACCGTGGCAATTTCTTTTTAATTATCCAATAGATTTATTGAAATTGACAGCACCAATAATGAAATATTCTTGTCAGTAGCGGTCTGTTGTGCGAATAGTTCCAAGGCAGCAGAACGCGCTGAAATCTAGATGGCACGAAAGTGATGTCTAGTAAGTTGCCGCCCAGCAAAAAACGGCGTGGGGCGCCGCGGGGGTGAGTGAGTCCAGTAGGCACCACAGCTATTCTTACCGGCATTGCAGAATTACTGCTGGGGACAATGCCTGTGCTGTAGCAGGGTCACAGCAGAAACAAAAAGGATTCTGTTGAAGATGTTGTTGGTTTTCAATTTGAAAACAGTTCTGGTGTCAACTGCTATGCTAATGTAGTGGTTAATGTTTTGTTTTCTCTAGAAAATGTAAAAGAGGGGGAGGCAGTCCAAAGTTCCTTTAAAAGGGCAAAGGAAAGGATCGGTGGTTTGAACTATCAGTCAAAAAGGGGAGGGGGTGCAATAATTTTTCCTACCGGGTCACACTGTGCTTTCACCGGAAGTAAGGTCTGCAGGATTGTAGTAATTCAAAGTGAGGCTGGCGCCAGCATGGGAGCGCCGACGTCCCGCGGATACAGTTTCGTCACTCCACGGGCGATCATGGCAGTCATTCCCCATCGGGGGTCGGAGACTCCCGCGGCTCCTCTAGAATCTTCAAGGTCGTGGAGGACTACGGTGGTGGAGTCAACCAGTGACCGGGCCATTTCTTTATGTTGGGCCCGCTCTTGCCAGGTCGACCGCCATTTTGAGAGTTCGGCAGCTACCGGCGATCGCGGGGTCACATGAGCGGACGGGCTCCACCCTGCCGGGCGAGACGTTGCAGCATGGCCACAGTGGAAGAACCGTTATCTAGGTCGTTCCGAAACTGTGCAGCACTGTAGTTGTTAGGATGCCACCGCCTGGAGCGCTGAGGGTGCAGCTGGGAAGCCTCCACCTGGGGAGGCGGGAGAGGCCTGTTCGCACCGTCTCTCCCTCCCAGTGCACCCCACGGCGTCTCGCTTGAGATTTGTTATGGCCGGACCAGGCGATGAGGACGAGGGGGGGGTCGGAGGCATGTGCAAGACATCCCCCTCCAGTGTTGTCGCAGCCATTATAAAAGAAAGAAGTGTCCCGTCCGTCTTCGGGCCGGGCTTCCGGTGGATGTCGGCCGGACGCCCCTGGCTCTGGCCCCATGAACGGGTTTCTTGGTTTATCGGCTGCAGCCGGATCCCGTCGGCCTCGGCCCCCCGACCGTTGGTGGTCGGACCGGAAGAGCATGTGGCGGGACTACCTGCAACTCTCAAGGGCCACCGCGGCCGGACTGGGAGAGAGAGGGGAGGGTCGAGGAGACATTCCCCCCCCCTGCAACTGTTCAGCGTTGTAAAGGCAATCCCCTGGCCGGGTCCCGCTGGTCTCGGCCTCTCCTCCGGCTACACCCTACGTTAGGATCTCCTGGCCGAGGCGTGGCAGCAGGACCTGCCTTATATGGGCTGCTCCCGGCTGGGCGTAGCCGGAACCCTGCCCCACCTTGGAAGTTTCCAGAGTGGGGGTGGATGTTCTACTGACTTGCATTTTCCCTAGTCTATCGATTTTTTTGGCGTGGCAGGCGGTGGGACAGCGAGGGGTGATTTGGTTTCTCTTACTGTTTTTCTGGTCTCTCACCACTGGCATATTTTAACGTTTTCTTGTTTCTAGGACATTAATAGGTTTTATCATTACGTTATGTTATCGTTTCTTTGTTCGTTGTTTAATAAAAGTTCATGTTCATCAGTGGCCTACTGATTTTCGTTTTCCTATTTTTTTCTTTCCAGGTTGTTTCATGGTAAAGTTTCTGTTAACAGGATACAGTGATCACTTCGTTATTATTGCATATGTCCTTTTCACTAGGGGTGCTCTCTGGTCGGGCCAGATGACGTATCTCTAGTAAATGGTCCGGGTGAAAAAGGTGCATCAATCAGTGGGGAGTAGATAGGCATGACAGATTACAACGGGGGAGAACGGTCCGCATTACGTACCCTTTCACTACTTGCAAAGATTTTCCTACGTTTATTTGCAAACAGGGAATACCTCCAAAAAGAACTAATTCCCAAACAGTCAATGTTCGGACAATCAATCAATCAATGAGGAATGAAATAGGTACGACGTGTTAAAGGCTTGCGTTACCTACCCTTCACTATCTGCAAAGGGAGATAGAATATTCCTATTCTTCCTCGTTTGCAGGTAGAGAAGATCGTTAAGAGAATTAACTTCGAACAATTCAATGCTCGATTGAAACAATCAACAAGGGGTACTGTGAACACAAATGAACGCCGCTTATATACATACGCATTGCTATTTTCAACAGGTTGTTCCTAATGTTTCTATTTTAGCGAGGTCAAAAGAGATCCCATTAGTGGCCTACTGATTTTGCTCGATTCCTTTTGTTTTTTTACACGATTTTTCGCTATCTGCAAAGACTAAACAGAGTATTGCGACTCTGTGCTTGTTTGTAAATAGAGAATGAACCAAAGAGAACAATCAATCAAATGGAGAGAGAAGCAGGCACGACGGAGTACAAAGGGGGAAAGGGCTGCGTTAACTACCCTTCACTATCTGCAAAGAGAGAGTACTCCTAATAGAAATGAGGGGTGGGGGGCAGCAATCAAAGCAGATCAGTGTGCATAAACACGAAAAAAAAAATTCTTACCACGTACTTGACATTCGACAGCTTATGATATTTGCTATTAAAAAACCATTGAAATTCACTGAATAAACCATAGGTTATAGACCATATATAGTTAGGAATTAGCATTTACAAAACCTTGAAAATTCACTGAAAAAACCATAGGTTATAGACCATATATAGTTAGGAATTAGCATTTAAAAAACCTTATTTTACTCACACAAAACCATTGAAATTCCATATATAGTTAGTTGCACTAACTATATATCGCGCACCCGCAATCCACTGCTGATCATGTCACATATTACATCATTCATGACATGGTCAGTGACATCACTGATGACATCACTGATGACATCTCAAATGACATCACTGATGACATCACTGATGACAACATCCAGTGACTGTATGTTTCTGTAAAGTTAAAATATGTCTTACATATTGAAGAATGAGTGGATGTATAAGTGTCTGGATGAAGGATTTAGTAGGTGCGTGACTGACTGTATGAGTGAGTGATTAAATGTGTCTCACTGAATGCATGGGTTAGTGACTAAACTGTCTTAATTTGTGCATCATTATGTCTGTTGTTCTGTAAACTGCTGCATGTGTTGATCATTAGCTATACGAGAGGCTATATGTGTTATTAATTGGTTGCCCAAGTATTTCTATGGGAGATTGAGTTTGTGTGGGGGTGGCTGGAAGGTGTGTGACTCTATGCATAGATGTGTGAGCAGTTTATTCACTAGGTGTATGAGTTCAAGAGTGCATGTGGAAACAGCTACATGGGCAGTTGACTGTGTGCATGAGTGTATTGATGAGTGAATGGATATCTCAATGCTACATGTCATAGTAAGTACATATGTAAAACACAGTACATGTGAGAGTTGGCATATATAAATAACTGTGCATGAGAGCCACTGAATGAGTGAGTGGTTGTATCGATCATTGGGAACTTGTATCAGGGATTGTATAAGAGAGTAAATATGTGTTAGTATATGTTTCAATAAGTAAGGTGAGTTTAACTGTATAGTTGAAGAAATGGAGGTGAGATTGTTTCTTTGCATGACTGACTGGGTGTGTGAGTAACTCCATGGATGAGTGGCAGTGTGTGAGTGTCTGTATACACTGAGTGTATCTAAGGTTATATTAGAGTCTGAAGAGGTTTATCGTATTAGCACCTGAATGATGTCAAATGAGATGTCATCAGTGATGTCATCAGTGATGTCATTTGAGATGTCATCAGTGATGTCATCAGTGATGTCACTGACCATGTCATGAATGATGTAATATGTGACATGATCAGCAGTGGATTGCGGGTGCGCGATATATAGTTAGTGCAACTAACTATATATGGAATTTCAATGGTTTTGTGTGAGTAAAATAAGGTTTTTTAAATGCTAATTCCTAACTATATATGGTCTATAACCTATGGTTTTTTCAGTGAATTTTCAAGGTTTTGTAAATGCTAATTCCTAACTATATATGGTCTATAACCTATGGTTTTTTCAGTGAATATATATATATATATATGACAAACGAAGAAGCACCAGACTTGGAGAGCCCTACGCCAAGTGTTAATGTTCATTTCATGCCAGGCAGTCCCGCTGCCACTCACTTCAAGTTCAGAGATTAATAAGCCAGCATTTCCTAACGCGTTTCAAGCGTCCATGCGCCCTTGTTCACAGGTGTTGGCCGATGGGTGTGAGCAGCAATACGCCTTCAAACATCCCTAAATAGTCCCGCCCAGCTGGGCGTGTCAGCATAGTGCATGCTGGGATATGAAGTCTATTGACAAGGTATGTACCTGTGGCCGCCGTCACTCCATCAAATTCAATACCACAGTGGGTTTCTGTACCTGTTACGAGTGGCTGCAGGGCTGTGATTATCCCTTCGGCAGGAAAACACAAGGCTCCATCTGCGTCTATGCACTATGCTGACACGCCCAGCTGGGCGGGACTATTTAGGGATGCTTGAAACGCGTTAGGAAATGCTGGCTTATTAATCTCTGAACTTGAAGTGAGTGGCAGCAGGACTGCCTGGCATGAAATGAACATTAACACTTGGCGTAGGGCTCTCCAAGTCTGGTGCTTCTTCGTTTGTCATATAATTGCGGCCTGCCGGGGTCGCGGAGGTGCCCCACCGCTGACTAGCGGGTCCAGCGTGGTGATTACAGACGCAGATGGAGCCTTGTGTTTTCCTGCCGAAGGGATAATCACAGCCCTGCAGCCACTCGTAACAGGTACAGAAACCCACTGTGGTATTGAATTTGATGGAGTGACGGCGGCCACAGGTACATACCTTGTCAATAGACTTCATATCCCAGCATGCACTATGCTGACACGCCCAGCTGGGCGGGACTATTTAGGGATGTTTGAAGGCGTATTGCTGCTCACACCCATCGGCCAACACCTGTGAACAAGGGCGCATGGACGCTTGAAACGCGTTAGGAAATGCTGGCTTATTAATCTCTGAACTTGAAGTGAGTGGCAGCAGGACTGCCTGGCATGAAATGAACATTAACACTTGGCGTAGGGCTCTCCAAGTCTGGTGCTTCTTCGTTTGTCATATAATTGCGGCCTGCCGGGGTCGCGGAGGTGCCCCACCGCTGACTAGCGGGTCCAGCGTGGTGATTACAGACGCAGATGGAGCCTTGTGTTTTCCTGCCGAAGGGATAATCACAGCCCTGCAGCCACTCGTAACAGGTACAGAAACCCACTGTGGTATTGAATTTGATGGAGTGACGGCGGCCACAGGTACATACCTTGTCAATAGACTTCATATCCCAGCATGCACTATGCTGACACGCCCAGCTGGGCGGGACTATTTAGGGATGTTTGAAGGCGTATTGCTGCTCACACCCATCGGCCAACACCTGTGAACAAGGGCGCATGGACGCTTGAAACGCGTTAGGAAATGCTGGCTTATTAATCTCTGAACTTGAAGTGAGTGGCAGCAGGACTGCCTGGCATGAAATGAACATTAACACTTGGCGTAGGGCTCTCCAAGTCTGGTGCTTCTTCGTTTGTCATATAATTGCGGCCTGCCGGGGTCGCGGAGGTGCCCCACCGCTGACTAGCGGGTCCAGCGTGGTGATTACAGACGCAGATGGAGCCTTGTGTTTTCCTGCCGAAGGGATAATCACAGCCCTGCAGCCACTCGTAACAGGTACAGAAACCCACTGTGGTATTGAATTTGATGGAGTGACGGCGGCCACAGGTACATACCTTGTCAATAGACTTCATATCCCAGCATGCACTATGCTGACACGCCCAGCTGGGCGGGACTATTTAGGGATGTTTGAAGGCGTATTGCTGCTCACACCCATCGGCCAACACCTGTGAACAAGGGCGCATGGACGCTTGAAACGCGTTAGGAAATGCTGGCTTATTAATCTCTGAACTTGAAGTGAGTGGCAGCAGGACTGCCTGGCATGAAATGAACATTAACACTTGGCGTAGGGCTCTCCAAGTCTGGTGCTTCTTCGTTTGTCATATAATTGCGGCCTGCCGGGGTCGCGGAGGTGCCCCACCGCTGACTAGCGGGTCCAGCGTGGTGATTACAGACGCAGATGGAGCCTTGTGTTTTCCTGCCGAAGGGATAATCACAGCCCTGCAGCCACTCGTAACAGGTACAGAAACCCACTGTGGTATTGAATTTGATGGAGTGACGGCGGCCACAGGTACATACCTTGTCAATAGACTTCATATCCCAGCATGCACTATGCTGACACGCCCAGCTGGGCGGGACTATTTAGGGATGTTTGAAGGCGTATTGCTGCTCACACCCATCGGCCAACACCTGTGAACAAGGGCGCATGGACGCTTGAAACGCGTTAGGAAATGCTGGCTTATTAATCTCTGAACTTGAAGTGAGTGGCAGCAGGACTGCCTGGCATGAAATGAACATTAACACTTGGCGTAGGGCTCTCCAAGTCTGGTGCTTCTTCGTTTGTCATATAATTGCGGCCTGCCGGGGTCGCGGAGGTGCCCCACCGCTGACTAGCGGGTCCAGCGTGGTGATTACAGACGCAGATGGAGCCTTGTGTTTTCCTGCCGAAGGGATAATCACAGCCCTGCAGCCACTCGTAACAGGTACAGAAACCCACTGTGGTATTGAATTTGATGGAGTGACGGCGGCCACAGGTACATACCTTGTCAATAGACTTCATATCCCAGCATGCACTATGCTGACACGCCCAGCTGGGCGGGACTATTTAGGGATGTTTGAAGGCGTATTGCTGCTCACACCCATCGGCCAACACCTGTGAACAAGGGCGCATGGACGCTTGAAACGCGTTAGGAAATGCTGGCTTATTAATCTCTGAACTTGAAGTGAGTGGCAGCAGGACTGCCTGGCATGAAATGAACATTAACACTTGGCGTAGGGCTCTCCAAGTCTGGTGCTTCTTCGTTTGTCATATATATATATATATATATATATATATATATACTCTTTAATGTGGTCACGAGATTTGATGCTTTTCAAGAGCATATTTGAGAGGGGCAGATTTACTTTTCTAAATTCAGTACCACATTCATTGGGAAAAGTGCATATAATTGAGGAAGGTCATTTTTATTATTGCAATTCCAAACATACTAGCATAATGGAAAGTGCCTATAGTTTTGAGAGTCATATCGACTCTGGTCCTGCAAACATTGTTGCAGAACATGTACATTTTTATATCTATGTGTATGTGAGGAGATCAGAATTTCATTTCAAACTTCAGTCGTCGTAATGTAGAGGAAAGGCCAACTCGAGAGTTGGGCTGCCATAATATTCTAACCCCAGTCCCAAGAACATTGGGGGACATGTGTATAAATGGGTGCTGGGTCAGATTTACTATTCTAAATCCAGTCCTACCAACATTATGAAAAGTGGAAAAATTTGCGGGAGACAGTCAGAATTACTATTCTAAGACCATACCACTAACATTGAGGAAAGTGCATATAGTTGGGGAAGAGGGGGGGGCAGATTACTAGTCTTATTTGAATCCCTATACTATTAGGAAAATTGCATAGATTTAGGAGGGAGGTGTTGGATTTACCATTTTAAGTACAGTCCTGTAAACAGTGGGGAAGTGCACATAATTTTTGGGAGCAAGAGGGGGTCAAATCCATCTCCAGTCCTACAAATTTAGGCATCAGATGTACTAGTCTAACTGCAGTCCCAAGAACATTGGGAAACTTGTAGAATGTGTGGGGGGGGGGTGCAGCATGCTAAATATTCGACCTCCAGTCCTACTAAAATTTGGAAAATACATGAGGGGAGAGGGCAGTCAGTGTTACTATTGTAACAACAGAACAACTAACATTGAGTAAAGGGCTTATCATTTGAAGGGTGGGGGGCAGATTTAACTTCAATGGAAGGTTCAGATTTACTCTTTGAAAACTAACATTTGACACAGTACACACATTTGGTGGGGTCTGAATACTATTCTAACTCCAGTCCGACTAACATTGGGGAAAGTACATATAATTTGGAAGGTCAAAATAAATATTCTAACTTTAAATACAATGTTTGTAACACTAAATGTATATTTGATAACAAGAAAGAACATTAAACAATCATATATATATAATTTTTAAATAGTATATACTATACCAATTCCATGAAATAAATTTAGAAATAAATTTGAAAGTAATAGGCTATTTTTTTATAGGAAAAAACTGTTATTACAGTGCATGTATAATAATATTTTTTACATCTAGAAAACTAAAATAAAATATATGCAAATAAAATAATTCAATATATTTGTGTTAATAATAAAATACACCACATTAGGTAACCTCAAGACCAACTACCATTTAATGCAAAAAAATGAGCAGCATAGAAAAAGAATTAAATGCAATTGTCATTTCAACTGACAAAGGCTCTCGCTAGCAAAAGGTCAGTTGGAGCATAATGATAAAATATTGAAATTTCAACCGATATATATGTTTTATTTCAATGCAGGTCTACGGAACCTAACCACATGACAGAAAGTTGTTACTTGCAGCAAAATCTAATCTCAAGAGCTGGTGGCAGGATCTTGGTCCTGGGGAAGTGCAAGACTTCCTTGAAGAGAAGATAATATTCCTATATATAATACAGGACTAATTATTCTCCCGAAATCCCGCTTCCCTCTGCCTAGTTTGAAAGTGAGGTTACACTTCTTAGAAATGCGCAAATGCACACCTGTGAATAAAAAGTTTCTCGGCCTACATGAACCATGAAAATTAGCAAACATACTGAAAGCTACTGGATGTTCCTAACCACTGTGAAACAACTACCAGATTGATTAGAAATATTGATTCATTCTTGGTTATACATGTTAAAGTAACAATACCATAATGCATTGAAATATGTGACTATAATACAATTTGGAATACATGATTAGGTTTTCACATTAAAAATACATATATAATTAAATAAGTACTATCAATTTATTTCATTTGGTTAATTTTATTAAAAATACAAATACAATAAATAAAATATCAATTAAATCCCACATAGTTTTAAAAATATTAAGTGCCCACCCTATTTTCCCTTTTTATATATATTTACAAAAATAAAATTAAAGAAACCAATCAGTTTCTTCATTTTTATTTAAAGGTATGTAATTTTTAATTCAATAAGAATTAAAAAGGTAATATCTTTAAGAATAATACTATGTAAAAAACATATCTTCTTAATAGCACTCACCACACAATCACCCAGTAAACCCCACAATCCAAAATTAATAACAAATAATATAAAAACCAATAATTTAGCATGCATTTCTGTGTTAATTTGTGACAAAGATATTAAATAACACAAGATTTGAATAAACAATAATTTGATTATCAGTATCATTGGAAAAAAAGGTATGTATTCACAGTCAATATAGGAATCTCAATATTTTTGTATACAATATTATAGTAAAACAATATTTTGGAGTTACTATCTAGGACTTTTTGCACCATCCTAGACTGCATAGACAGATCACACACATTTTTATGAGATCCTGTTTAGTTTGGGTTGTCTGCTTCAGCTCCACTTTCTAGCATAAGCAGCATAAGAGCACCAAGGAATGTCATTACTCCCAACCGTGGATACTGCTGAGATATGTCTATGCGTGCTCCAAGTGGAACTATTGCACCGTACCACCATGCATTTCTTCATAGAAGACACTGTTTAAGAGAGCATAAGTTCGCAATTAACTGGGTCAAAGCACACAAAAATGTGTGTACACAAAACCAGTGGGTTCACTCACCTTTTATCAATCCACACATTCCTTCTGTTGTAGGTGATTTAGACAGCAGTCAGGAGGACGTGTTTGTTTTTGCTTTAAAAACTGTGCAGAATACTTTGAAAATACTTTGGATTACTTTTGCATTACTATTTAGTTACATTGACTACTGGGGTGATATTCCTAAATATCAAACTGTGGATCCTGCAATAGAAAGGTAAGTAAGACAATTTACTCTTCAAAGCACAGTTACTTTTTCTTCATACAGAAAATCAGGTCAACACTTAGAATTTTCCAGAGGAAAAACCACAACATGGGTTTGTAAGGAGAAAAGGAATGTTATCGGTTTTCAGGTAAGTAAATGACTTACAATGCTGGGTGTCTGTGGTGAGAACTAAGGTTTAATGAGGCACTCAAGTTGCACCACCAGTGGCACTAGGGCATCCGGGTGCAGGGTGCTGAGGCCCAATGTTAGGCAATGGGGTCTCTGGTCAGGGGCTGCTCACGAGCAGGCCACTCGATTGTGGCACCAAAGCTCCTGGGGTTAAGATCAGCACTGCAGGGGCAAACATTCAACAAAGGAGCTGCACCACCAGCGACACGGGGGCTGCCGGATGCAGGGTTCCAAGGAGCTGTCGGGAGACCTGTTGTTTCCGATGGAGATCTTCGGCTCGGAAGAAAGAATGTGTGTTTTGTCAAGGAAGTTTCCTGAGGGCGACCAACAACAGGAGAGGTAATTTGAGTTGCTGGGGATGCCTGGACACCATTAGTCGGGCCACCCAAGGCCGTGGAGCATCGGGTGCAGGGCTGTCTTTAGTCGTTGGGTCTTGTCACCATCCCCGGTTGTGGTTGGGGGGACCGCTTAGGTTGAGGGTGCAGGTATCGGGTAGAAGATTGAAGCAGGTCAGGGATCAATGGATCCCAGGTCAGGATCACTGGGAAGACCTCCTTGTGGTGTTAGGCCACTCGAACTCGGGACGTGGGCGTCGGGTGCAGAATGGTGCAAGACCACGGCTCTGGTTAGGTCTGGGGTCTATGTTGGAGTCTTTGGTCGAGCAAATCTGCTGCTCATGGGAGACAGAGTCTTTTTGGTGAAAGCATGGCAGGTCCTCAAGGTGCTGGATGGCTGCTGGACAAGCCGGGGTTTTGCTGGTTGCAGGTCGAAGTTGGGACAGGTCGGTAGGGCTGAGGCCAAAGCAGTTGTCCTCTTCTTCCTCGTTCAGCACGGCTCTTCAGCCCTTCTTTCTTTCTTCTTCTCATATCTGAGGAGGCAAGGTTCAGGGTCGGCCCTAAATACCAAATTTAGGGGGTTTACAGGGGTGTGCCAGTTGGGACAAATGGGTACCTTCCTTGGGGTGAGTACACCCCCAATTATGCCACCCTCCAGTGGGAGGGGGCATAAGCCTCTCTCTGATTGGCTGAGTCCCCTTATCTTCAAGATGGAGAGGACTGAAATGTGTGCTTCACCTCACCTCCCCCACTTGAGGGGTAGGGTTGGCAAAGGTGGGCACACCTCTCCTCCTAACTTGGTTTTCCTGTGGATTCTTCCACCCAAAGTGGGGTCAGAACCAGTGGGAGCCAGTTGCTGGGGGCTGCAAAAGGCCGAGTTAGCTAACAAAGGCGGCAGGCCTTTGAAGCTTCAACTTTGTGGACCCAGCCCATCCTTGGGGAGGAGGCATGGCACCTCTGCCCAGTATGGGGTTTGTTTCTGGACCCAGAGAGCAGGGGCTCTCTACCCACAGGCCCCCAAACCTGTATGGTAGTGGCAAATGTTGGGTTGCCATTCAGGAACCACACGAGGGCTGGCTGTTTTTCAGTGGGCATCTCTATGATGCCCTCTGAGTGCATTTTACATCAAAACCCACACTGGCATCAGCGTGGGTTTAATGTGCTGAGAAGTGTGCTAACAAACTTCCCAGGTTTTAGTAAAGCCAAAATGGAGCTGTGGAGTTTGTAATGACCAACTCCAAGACCATATATTCTTTATGGCTTTACTACACTTACAATGCCTAAGAATGGACGTAAACACTGTAGGGGCACAGTCCTCATGCAAGTGTAACCTCACCTGTGGACGAGCGCACCCTGCTTGAGCGGTGACTTACCTAGGGCAGTGGCAGTGGCAGTGGGTTGCAGGCATGGCCACGCAAATGTGTGCCATGTCAACTCTTCACTTTTCTCTGCAACAAAACACACAGCCTGCAATGGCAGTTTGTGCATGTTAAGGTGCAGGGTCTATAAGGGTGGAACAATTGGTGCTGCAGCCCTTAGAGGCCTTCCCTGGTCACAGTGCCCTTGGTACCCATGGTACTTTTTACAAGAGGCTTACCTGTGCCCAGAGATGTGCCAACTGTGGGTATAAAGGTACAGTTTTTGGGAAAGAACACCGGCCCTGGGAACCTGATTGGCAGGGACCCAGGGCACATCAAGTCAAAGTGCATTAAGTGTCAGGCAACAATTGGGTGGTAATCATGCACAAACAACCCCCAACACCAAACAAAAGAGAATGAGCCTAACCGTTCCCAAGAGAGTATTCATTGTCTACGTGGAAAAATCTGGAAAGGCCATCAGCATTGGCATGGGCAGTCCCAGGTCTATTTACCACTGTAAAATCCATTCCCTGTATGAAGATGGACCACCTAAAAAGATTTGGGGTTTCACTTTTCATTTGCATTAGCCATCTGAAAGGGCTGTGGTCAGTTTCCACTATGAAGTGAGTACCAAACAGGTATGGTCTCAGCTTATTCAGGGACCAACCACAGCAAAGGTCTCCCTCTCAATGGCACTTTAACACTGTTCCTAGGGTGTAACCATGTGCTAATGAAAGCAACAGGCTGGTCTTGGCTATCAGTGTTGGTCTGATATAGAACTGCTCGTATTCCTAGCTCAGAGGGTACAGTCTGCACAATGAACTGCTTGGAGTAATCTGGAGCTTTGAGAATAGGTGCTGAGCGCATTGCCTCTTGTAGGGTGTCAAAGCCTTTTGACAGCACACTGTCCAGTTTACTTTCTTGGGCATCTTGTTGGAGGTGAGTTCTGTGAGGGTTGCCACAATGGATCCATACCCCTTTACAAAACTCCTGTAGTACCCAGTCAAGCCAAGGAATTCCCTGACCTGTGTCTGGCTGGTTGGAGCTGCCCAACCCAGAATGGTCTAGATTTTGGGCTGTAGTAGTTGAACTTGGCCTCCATCCACAAGATGGCCCAAGTACACAACAGTTCCCTGCCCTATCTGGCATTTGTATGCCTTGACAGCTAGGACTGCATTTGCTCGTAGGGCCTGTAATACCTTCCCCAGGTGGACCAGGTGATCCTGCCAGGAAAAGCTAAACAGAGCAATATGATCAAGATAAACTACGCTAAAGCTTTCCAACCCAGCAAGGACTTGATTCACCATCCTTTGGAAGTTGGCAGGGGCATTCTTTAGACCAAAAGGCATCACAGTAATCTGGAAGTGTCCATCAGGTGTGGAGAATGCTGTCTTTTATTTTGCTCCAGGGGCAATGCCAATCTGCCAGTACCCTCAAGTTAAGTCAAAGGAAATGAGAAATTTGACAGCCCCTAACTTATCTAACAATTCATCAGCTCTGGGGATGGGGTGTCCATCTGTCTTCGTGACAGTATTGAGTCCTCTGTAGTCCACACAAATCCTAATTTCTCCCTTTCTACCCTGTGGATGTGGTTGGGGGACTTGGACCACTGGGAACGCCCAGGGACTCTCAGAAGGATCAATGACCCCCAACTCCAGCATCTTGCTGACCCCAGCCTTGATGTGCTCCTTAACTTGCTCAGACTGGTGATAGATTTTGGTTTCAACAGGCAAGCTGTCTCTAGTGTCCACATCAAGGGTACACCATTGTGTCTGTCCAGGGGCTATGCAGGAAAGCTGTGCAGACTGTTGCAGGACCTGCCTAAAATCAGCTTGCTGTTGGGCAGAGAAGGTTTCTCAATAGACAACTCCATCTACCGACCCATCTTGGGGAATGTAAGAGAGGAAGTCAGAGAGAAGTTCACTTTCTGTCTCCTGATCCTCATCAGTAAACATCAACATGGTTACATCAGCCCTGTCACAGAAATGTTTCAGGCGGTTCACATGTATCAACCTTTTGGGGGACCTGCTAGTGCCCAGGACTACCAAGTAGGTGACCTCACTTTTTCTTTTTCTAGGATGGGGAAGGGGCCACTCTATTTCTCCTGTAGTGTAGTCTTCTGGTCATACCAGAGCTTCTGGAGCTCATGGCTGGCCTCAAGATTTTTGTATGCTTTCTGCATGTACTCTACCACCCTGGGACGAAGGCCTAGCACATATTCCACCACATCTTGTGTTGGTACATGATGGGGTTTCTCCCATCCTTCCCTCACAAGAGAGAGTGGTCCTCTTACAGGGTGGCCAAATAGAAGTTCAAAGGGGGAAAACCCTACTCTCTTCTGAGGCACCTTTCTGTAGGAAAAAAGCAGGCAGGGTAACAGGACATCCCATCTCCTTTTGAGTTTTTCAGGGAGAACGCTTATCATGCCTTTCAATGTCTTGATGAATCTTTCAACAAGGCCATTTGTTTGTGGGTGATAAGGTGTTGTGAACGTATAGACCACTCCATTCTCATCCCATATGTGTGTCAAGTATGCAGACATGGATTGGGAACCTCAGTCTGATACTACCTCTTTGAGGAAGCTCTACCCTGGTGATGATACCAATAAGGGCCTTGGCTACTGCAGGGGCTGTAGTAGATCTAAGGGAAATGACTCCAGGATACCTGGTAGCATGATCCATTACTACCAGTATGTATTTGTTTTCTGAGAAAGTGGGAGGTTCAAGTGGACCAACTATATCCACACCTACTCTTTCAAAGGGAACCCCAACCACTGGTAGTGGAATTATTGGGGCCTTTGGGCTGGTTTTGCATCTGGTGTGACAGGTGACACAGGAGCTGACAAACTCTTATACTCTTTGGGACATCTGTGGCCGAAAAAGTGGTGACAAGACTTTCCCAAGTGTTTGTCTGGCTCAGGTGTCTAGCAAGGGGGATGTCATGGGCCAATGTGAGTGAAAACTCTCTATACAACTGAGGTACTACCACTCTCCAAGTTGCACCAAGTTTGGGGTCTCTGGCCTCAGTGTAAAAGAGTCTCTCCTCCCAAAAGATCCTGTGGGAGTTACTGGCATCTTCCTGCTCCTGTGCAGCGGCTTGCTGCCTCAGTCTTCCACAAGTGGGGCAGGCCTGCTGCCCAAAGCACAGCTGTTCCCTCGAAGGTCACCCTGGGCCCAAGAGCTCCACCTCATAAGGTTCAAGATCCATGGGCTCAGTTCCCTCTGAGGAGTCCTGATCCTTTTGCTGTGTGGAAGCTGTTTCACTAGTCTTCCTACCTTATCTCTTGGGAGGCTGGGCCCTCATCTCAGTCTCTAACTCTCCTTTTTTAACCTGTACTAGGCATTGTGATTGTGTTTTCACACATACTATCTCTGGGATGTGTAGCATTGCTGCATGTGTCATTCTTTAGACCTCTGCCCATGCTGAGGTCTCCAAATCATTTCCAAGCATACAAGGGACTGGAAGTTTTGGAGATACCATTACCTGTTTCAGGTCAGTAACACCTCCCCAATCTAATGTTACCATAGCCAGGAGATGGACTATAGTGTCATTATCAGCATTGGTCACTGGGAAAGATTTCCCAGCAAGAATTGTCTTGGAGTAACCAGTGATTCTCTTACCATAGGGACACTGGTTCCTGTATCCCTCAGGGCTTCTGCACTTGACCCATTGATCAGGGGGTACTGCAGGTACTTAGTTAAGTTTGTTGGCCATACGATTAGGGTTGCCAAACCTACCCCACTCATGGAGACTAGTGTAGCTTCTGTGTGTACTCTGATTTGCTCAGTGCACACCCTTGATCCAATCTGGAGATTTGCTATTCCTGGGTTAACTGGATGGGTACTAGGGGTTTGTTTATTGGGACAGGCAGGATCTCTAGTTAGGTGCCCCACTCT
The DNA here is from genome assembly GCF_964261635.1 of Lissotriton helveticus. Classification (NCBI taxonomy): domain Eukaryota; kingdom Metazoa; phylum Chordata; class Amphibia; order Caudata; family Salamandridae; genus Lissotriton; species Lissotriton helveticus. The sequence continues at coordinate 708,404,077 of NC_136059.1, read as the reverse complement.
CTTACATTGGTAACACCAGATCTTGGCATGATCAACGTTTTCCCCTTATATCCACCAGTGGGCTTGGGAGACTCTTGGTTTTCATCTTTGGGCTTTTCACCCTCTTTCCCCTAGGGAGGTTTTATAACCCCTTTGCTTTGGTCACCCCCAGTAGTTAATTTGGTCACCCTTGTCTTGACCCAGTGGTCTGCCTCCTTTCCCAATTCTTGGGGAGAAATTGACCTATGTCTACCAGATACTATCAGGGCTCACCTGAAGTTTCCGCAGGAACGAGATGTAAGAAGCTGAAGAGCAGGTCCCCCCTTCCCTCAACCACAAAGTACGCCCAACGTAGTCAAAGCAAGACCGGTATATAAGGGGAAGATGGGAAACAAGGGAATGAAACTGAAGACATTTTCCTCGCCGTGATCATTGCAGCAGGTAAGCATCAATGGAAGATGTTAGTCACTCTGAAATTAGAGAACAAGGGTGAGAAACCGTAAGGGGACGTGTGTAGAATAATGTATATATCAATAAGGCAAGTAACTATCTTCACTACTCATTTACTCCCCTTTTCCACTATAATCCAAAAGAATTCCCTCAAGAATCAGAATAGTTCTATACCAAGGAGAACAAAGAAAGGGATTAGCCAATTTATATATAAAACACCTATTCAATTAAGAATAAATGGCAAATTTCTTACCATCAATTTAGGAAAAAAGAAAAGAAAATGTTTAGCCCTAAAAATAAGTTTTATACATATAACCAATAGCTAGAGCAATTTATGTATCTTCAGATGTAAGTAACATAAAAAATGCAAAAATATGCAGGCTAATCTTGTGTCTCCTTAATTGAACGAAACTATAAACAGACTGCTACTATTCATTTTCTAAGTTTGGGTGTAAAATCGGTTCTGTTCGTGGAATTTGCGGATTTTTGGCAATTTCGCGGTCTGCGAATCCTGCAAATTTGCCCAAAAATCCGTAAATTTGCAAGCTGGTGGATTTTTTTGCTTGGTCCCGCTTGAAAAATACAATATCGCGCGTGCGGCGTTGACTTACCGTCATTTGGAGTCCACCGAGTTGTTTTTCTCCTGGTTTGCGTGTGCTGCACCATTTTGGATCGAGAGTTTTTCGACTGCAATTATGTCATCGCGGTCCGCCATCTTGCACAGCGAGAGTTTGACAACGCGAGTACGTCATAAGGGCCTGCGATCACGCATCGCAGGAGTAAACAATGCCGAACACGTAGATGCGGCGCGCAGCTGACTTCCGGCGGGAGATTTGAACAGCTCGCTTTCCCGAACTTGCAAAAATTGCAATTCTGCATAAGAAATCCACCGCAGGCAGCATAAACCTTCTGAAGGGAAGGAAGGAAGTGCCCCAGAGTCTCCAACTTCCTGTTCCTGTCCAGCAGGCTCCTCCCAGTGCTTTGTCCATGTCCTGGTCACTTTTGATTTGGATCTGGAGCGGGAAGGATTACTTTTTGTGGCTGCTGCTGGATATTTGTATTTGAGGACTTTTTGGACTTTGGAGTTTGGATCACTTTTGGATTTGAGATTTTACAAGTAAGTTGGTGTTGTTAGGTTGGGGCATTGCAGTTGCTGCAACTACAATTTTAAAACTTTTTCACAACTTTAAAAAATATATATTGTGGGTAGCCACAGTATCCAGTAGTCCCAGGGTTAGTCATGGGTGCATGAATCAACTGTTTTTGTGAGGTTTTTTTTAACTTAAATCTCATTTATGTCATGGAATTTTAGCTCACTGTTATATGTGGATTTTTATTTTTATTTTGGGGTGCCTGTAAAGCCTCACTAACCAGTAGGCCCAGGGGTGGTGAGTGGTGCATGGACCAAGTCTTTCTGTGGGGTGTCTTGATTTTAAACATCATTGAGGGCGAGGATGGCATTGGATTGTGGTGATTTCTGTGTGTTTTTCGACTTTGTGGGGTGTTGTTGGGGCCTGGCCATTGGGTGGGGGCCATTTTGAGGCCTGGTCCAGGCAGGGCCTGGCCATGTGGCTGGGGGACAAGGGGCCATTTTGAAGCCAGGCAGTGTGATTTGAGCCATAGGCCTGCACCCAGCCTGCCCTGCTTTCACCCATTATGCCCAGGGGTAGTGAGTGGTGCATGGACCAAGGCTTTGTGTGGGGCCTCTTGAATTTAAACATCATTGAGGGCATGGATGGCATGGGATTGTGTTGCTTTTTGTGTGTTTTTCGACTTTTGGGGTGTTTAACTGATGTTCCTCTGACTTCCTTTGCTTTTAGGTGCACAAGAGAACCACCAGTGCCAGGAAGGAGTCCTGCAGCGGTGTGTGCAGCACAACGTCACGTGGCGTCACGTGTGGCCACAGACAACTCTGCAACTTGTGCAACTGTGGCCTGCTGTTTTACAAATAAAGTTGCCACTGACAGTAAGAAGGAGCAGAAGAAGCAAGTGGTGCCACGTACCAAGGAGACTGGTGTGCCCACAGACACTTTTTTCGGGAAAAAAAACCCAATGCCTGCAGCAGCGGGGTCCGTCGGGGACCAAGCTGGGAGCAGCACCTCCGCTTCATTGGGCTCAGTGCCACCACACCAAGTTAGGTCCAAGTCCATGAGTGCTGCAGAGGCAGCCACTTTGGTTGTTCAATCACCATCGACCAGTGATGTTGGCTCATTGCAAGAAAGTAGCATACAATCAATGCAGGGTGTAACTCAGCTGACGAGTGTTCAACAACCACAGCCGCAACGACATCCACAGGTGCAACTAGTACAAGTGCAAGTACATGGGCAAGGAGAGGCGCAAGTACATGCGCAAGGAGAGGCTCAAGGAGAGGCGCATGTAGAGGCGCAACTAGAGGCGCATGGAGCGGCACAACTGCCCACAATGCTTGTTCCTCCAGAAGTAGGGGCACATCAGGAAATCAAGATTCAAGCGAAGGTATCATCCGAGGAAGCCACTCCTCCTGAGGATGATCCATTGTCTTCCAGATCCCCAGCAAGAAAAAGGTTAAGGAGGGCTACTACAAGTTCTTCTTCAAGCACCCTTCCTTTTGATGATTTTGATCTTGATTGGAACCCACAATTGCAGTCTGAGGGGGAGGCACGCCATGAGCTGACAAAGGTAGCTACGCCTAAAAGGAAGGTTCCCGCAAGGCTTCCACTTATGGGTGATGACGACAAACAAGAAGTGGTGTCTTCTGCTGCTGATGAACAGTCTGACGAATACCCAGTCATCACAGTAGTCACTCCAGCCCCAGCGGGCATGCAGCAGACAGATATTTTGACCCTATCCCGAATGGCTGCTGACCAGGATGTGGGAGGCGTGGCACTGGTACCACCACCAACGCAGTTAACTACAACACCAACACGACCTACAGCTTCCATATTTTTTAGTCAGAAGGGCCGGCAGGGACCTCCTTCCAGCTCGACCTCCATTACCTCAAGTAGTGGTGCTGAAAGTGAACAACATAGTCGAATTCAGCCACGCCCATCCTCCACTTCTTCTGGCATTGAAACTGAAAGTAGCATCTCCACCACCAGCAGACATCTCCAGTCCCCAGTTTGGGACTTTTTTAGTGTTAGCCAAAAGGCGAAAAACATGGTCGTTTGTTCGATTTGTAAAACATCAGTTAGTCAGGGAAAGCTTGGTACCAACTATGGTACCGGAGGCCAGACAGGTCATCTCAAAAAACACCACACTATCGAGTGGGAGGTGCACCTAAGGAAGATCCAGGAAGCCAAAAGAAAAACAAATCCAAATGTATACATTGATATTGCATCTGATGATGACGAGGGGCTGATCGTGCAGGGGGGAAGTGAAGAAGCGACAGACATTTTTTCTGGTACACCCAGTACCCCTGGCAGCAGCACTGCAGTGGTAGCACCAACACCCTCTACCCCTGCAACATGTATGAGGCACACTAAGGGTCTGGGAGAGACACCAATGCGAAAAAGTACATTAATGAGCCTAACTGGTTTGAAGAAGTCAGCATCATCATCATCACGTAAAAAGGTCAAGACCACCTTTAGAAGAATGTTTTGGTCGGATGCGCCATTTGAACACAACCACCCAACGGCACGTCTGTATAACGCAAAGCTGGCTAAAATGCTAGCGCTGGACCTTCTCCGTTTTTCTTTCGTGGAAGGGGTGGGTTTTCTAGAATTTGTGGCAACAGTCTTCCCTAAATGGAAGGTTCCTAGCCGGTCCTATTTTGCCTGGGTTGCTGTTCCAGCACTACATCAAGATATGCTGGAGGTGATTGGCGCAGCTATTCAGAAGAGTGCTGTTCACACTATCCACCTGACAACAGACATGTGGACCAGTTGGAAAGCCCTTGATTACATGTGCATCACTGCACACTGGGTCTCTTTTGCTGAGGTTAAAGACAAGTTAAAAGCAGGTATTGACACGGACTCAGTTTTTCAAGCTACTCGGAAACATGCAACAGTAGCCATGTTTGCCATGGAGAAAACTCATACTGCACCTAAACTTTTGGAGGAGTTTGATAGGAAGGTCAATGAATGGCTGCATCCAAGAAATCGCATAGTTGGTTACATTTCCACGGATAATGGCAGTAATATAGTTAAGGCCATGCATGATGGTAACTACTTCAGAGTGCCGTGTTTGGCGCACAGTATTAACATCTTGGTGCAAGATTTCTTGAAATAAGAAAACACAGTCAGCAAGTTACTGACCACCTGCCGAAGAATCTGCACACATTTCAGCCATTCTTTTAAGGCCCGGAAGCAGCTGAGGAGCATTCAACATGAACGTAGACTGCCAGTCAAAGGACTCATCCAGGAGGTGGCAACACGTTGGAACTCAACCGTTTACATGCTTGAGCGTCTGTCTTAGCAGTGGGGGGTAATAAATAAGTATGTCTATAAACTGGGTTCTACTATGAAAGACATTAGGCTAGAGTTGGAGGAATGGAAGCTAGTTGCAAGCCTGACAGACATGCTTCGTCCTTTTGAGGTCTTCACGCGTGAAGTCAGCAGAGAGGACTGTTCTTTGGGCAAAGCGATCCCATTGTTGCGCATGCTAGAGTACCAACTGAAGGCGGTGACTTCAACGTTCCGAGCTGATGCTGAAAAGCAAGACGCATATCAGTTAGTGGAGAGGTTATTAAGCCGCCTAGTTTACAATGAAAGGCTTAAAAACATACATACAGAACAACTTTACATTTGTGCCACTATTCTGGATCCATGGTACAAAAAGGCAGTGGCCAGCAAAGCATTCATTCCTTTTGATGAAGCAGATGTTTCAAAGTACAAACATTGGCTAGCTGTGTCAGCCACTCAGTTCGAAAAAGAGCGGCAGAAAATTGAAGGAGCCGGCAGAAGTACAACTGAATCAGCAGGCCATCCGGCGTCAAGTTCCACTTCTGAATCTGTGGCCGAAGGGAGTCACTTTCCCTCACAGCCGTTAATGACACCAGCAACCGTATCATTATCCTCACCTGCACCAGGCCCAGCCATAATATTGTCGGTAGCGGATTGGCTAACTCTTCAAGGGTTTGCTCGTTCCAGTGATGCAAAGGCCACAGATGGTACGCAAAGTGGAGCAACCCTGGAGAACCTGGAGTCGATGGTGCAGGCCTATCTGGATGACCCAACAGAGGTCTTTGTTAATCAGAACCCATTGCTGTATTGGTATAGGAAAAGGCCTCTATGGCGACTGATCACCAACCTGTCTCTAAATTATTTGTCTTGCCCACTCGCAAGCGTGTCTTCTGAACATGTTTTCAGTGCTGCTGGTGCCATTGTACCTCCAAAAAGGACCCGCCTCTCGCCCAAAAATGTGGAGAGGTTAACACTGATCAAGATGAATCAGCACTTCATACCACCGGATTACAAAATACGTGAATGCACGCAGGAAGAAGATGACACCGACTTAGGTGACAGAAGTTCTTCTCTGTTAGCTGACCTACTCCCGTCTCAATTCATATAGTTTGAGGACGAGCTCTACTTCCCTGACGCCGAGGCCTGAAAATGACTTCCTTTTGTTTCGTCCTAATTCACTTTTATTCCTGTGTGCCTTTCTTTGTTTTGCAACTTTTACCACAACAAAACTCTAATCACCTAATCACAACAAGTCCATCAGCAGCACTGTCTTCATCTTATTTCCTGCCCCAGTCTGCATTCCTGAGGTTCAAAAGTTCACAACTCAATCATGCTCCTCTATCCTCCTCCTCCAGGCTCCCCCTGTCCATTTCCCTCAAGGCAGATGGCTGGATTATGCAGAATAAAGAAACTTTGTCTTCGTACTCGTAGACAAGTCCCCTCAAGTGGGACCGGAATTACTGACTACATGCTTGCTGATTGCTGACAGTTACTTTTGAAATTGACAGGAGAGGCTGCCCTGTGGTCCCGCACTTTCAGAAGAAGATGCGGACAAAAAGTGGAACAGGTAATGAATAATGAGAAGAAGATGGCATGCAGAGGACATCAATGGCTTTCTGGCTCTGATGAAAGCAATTGCTCTTTGTTTGTTGTGCATGAAATGAATCATATGTCTTCTGGTATTATTTAATCTTTTACACACTAAATGTAACTCAAGTCTACTCTGCTTTTTTTTACCTTGTTTAATTCAAATTGTACTTCAACTGCAGGGGCCACTGCGTTGCATTTTCCAATATGCAAAATGTCCTTGGACTTACTATTTGCCAATATACCATGATGATTGATTAAATATTATATCTTTTTTCATTACAGTCACTCACTCGGATGGATGGATCATCAGTGTTGGTTTAGGGAAGAACTATGGCCAATTCGTGAGTGTCAAACAGGTAAACCAGTCTACAACAACTACTACAGCAGAACTACATATCTGTCTAGTCGTGGTATGGAGTGGTCGAGGGAGTGTAGTGTTGTTATGCCAGGCAGATTACAGAGTTCAGCAGTTCATGTAAAATTGGGGCTATGTGGCTTGCTGCATACAATTGGATATGCTTTGTCTGTCTGTGTCAAGGAGCCTAGGTATGCTACATCAGGTTGCTTCACTCAGTGGTGCCTGCCTTGACCGTCTGCATGGCCCTGCCGCAAGCATGGGCCAAAAAACTGTTATGCGCAGGAGTTTGCAAATTTTCGGCAATTTCGCGAGATTCTCGGATTGTGAATTTGCCGCCGAAAAACTGTAAATTTCGCAAGCGGAACTGATTTTTGGCCCATGCTTGCGGCAGGGCCATGCAGACGGTGAAGGCAGGTACCACTGAGTGAAGCAAGCTGGTGTAGCATACCTAGGCTCTTTGACCGAGACAGACAAAGCATATGTAGGGTTTAGGGTTCAGTGCGGTTTACTAGGGTTTTTGGGTTTAATTAATAATTCGTTAGGGTTCCCAGAGTCTAGGGCTCAGGGCCTGATGCAGGCTCGTTCATAATGATGTTGGCAAGGTTTTAGGGGGGGGTTTGGCGTTTTTTCAGAATTGGCCGAATTGTGGCCTTTTTTGGTGTTTTGCGGGCGCGTGTGTTTGGGTGAACTAGTCGTACACCTTACAGTAGATCGATTTTGTTCTGCCTTGCTGAGATTCTTCAGAATCACTGGAACAAGTGTCCTGGTAAGTTTCAAGAGGATCAAAGTAGTGGAAGTGCTGAAAACAGCACTTTTTTGTCAAGGCGCGATTTGTGATTTCCCATGTTTTGGGGACAGCAGTATTGCATGTTTTCGGGGTGCTGCTTGGGGGGGTTCTAGATGTTTGGGGGTGGGTTCAGGGGTCTGGGAGCACTGCTGGGAAGGTCTAATTTTGATTGCAAGTGGTTTGAAGAAAATCCATGGTGGTAAAGGGGGGTTTGGGCCTAGCTGCAGAGAGCGTTTTGGAGCGATTTAAACTTAGGCCTCTGGAGATTCTAAGTGTTGCATTTCTGTGCTGGCCTGTTTGGGGGAGTTCTACATTTTTGGGGCTGGGTCGAGGGGTCTGGTAGCACTGCTGGGAAGGTCTAATATTGAATGCAAGTGGTTTGGAGAAAATCCATGGTGAAAAAGTTTTTTTTGCATTCCTGCATGTTTTTGGGGGGCTGTTTGTGGGTGTTCCCCATTTCTGGGGGTGGGTTGAGGGGTCTGGGAGCACTGCTGGGAAGGTCTAATTTTGGTTGCAAGTGGTTTGAAGAAAATCCATGGTGGAAAAGGGGGGTTTGGGCCTAGCTGCAGAGCGCGTTTGGCACGATTTAAAGGTAGGCCTCGCTGAGGATAGCACTCCTGCGTGTTTTTGGGGGGCTGCTTGGGGGTGTTCTCCATTTCTGGGGGTGGGTCGAGGGGTCTGGGAGCACTGCTGGGAAGGTCTAATTTTGATTGCAAGTGGTTTAAAGAAAATCCATGGTGGAAAAGGGGGGTTTGAGCCTAGCTGCAGAGCGCGTTTTGGAGGGATTTAAACTTAGGCCACTGGAGATTCTAAGTGTTGCATTTCTGTGATGGCCTGTTTGGGGGGGTTCTACATTTTTGGGGCTGGGTCGAGGGGTCTGGGAGCACTGCTGGGAAGGTCTAATATTGAATGCAAGTGGTTTGGAGAAAATCCATGGTGAAAAAGTTCTTTTTTTTGGCACTCCTGCATGTTTTTGGGGGGCTGTTTGGGGGTGTTCCCCATTTCTGGGGGTGGGTCGAGGCATCTGGGAGCACTGCTGGGAAGGTCTAATTTTGATTGCAAGTGGTTGGAAGAAAATCCATGGTGGAAAAGGGGGGTTTGGGCCTAGCTGCAGAGCGCGTTTTAGCACGATTTTCAAGTAGGCCTCAGCCAGGTCGCAGTACCGCATGTTTTTGTGGGGCTACTTGGGGGTGTTCTAGATTTTTGGGGGTGGGTTGAGGGGTCTGGGAGCACTGCTGGGAAGGTCTAATTTTGTTCTAAAATCGCAGTTTACACTTTACACCTCGCTTGAGGGGAAAGATCCGCAAATTTCGCCCACACTTATTTATCCTTGAAAAGGAGACACAGAGTACGCACTTTCGAAATGATGCATGTATGTATTGTAATACTGTCGACTCTGAAACTGAAAGTGTTATTTTGCACTGCACAGCGTACCTTTTATTTTTTTCTCGTTGGTGTTTTAATATGACTTCCTGTTTTTCCATCAACAATTACAGGCCGACGGTTACCCTGTGCAATGGGAAAAGGATGAACTCAGGCTCACCATTAGCGAGCCGCAATTCAGCATCCGCCAGGCAGGCAGTGGACAAGGTGTCTTCTGGTCCCCCACATTGATCGACAGAGTGTCAGATGGAATGGAGGAATACCGCGAAAAAGAGGAATGGCTGGATGCATGCAACTTGTCAAATTCAACAGGACAACTACAACAACATACAGTTACAGTATCCATCTTCATTTCTACTTATCCTAAGTAATGTTATTGCTGTGAACTTCTATGAGTGTGACTCTGTGCATTTGTTTTTCTCTCTCACCTTCAATTCATCCCTCCAGCCATTGTATACTTTTTTCTTTGCTATTTTTTAAACTAATTTAATGTACTAAGTGGTTTTTCTCTCTGAGGGCAGATAGGCAAGTGAAATTGCGTAATTATTGCAGCCCTGTACTGTCACATTGTTTCTTCATAGTTAATACATTGTAGAAAGCACTACTTACTTTTCAGTAACCTATCCATTTAGCAAACAACTTCATGCATGCAGTAGTGCATGCACTTCCTTTATGTCCCTTAAAAGATTTATGGATAGCTTCGTATCCAAATATTTGTTTATCTTCATTTGTTGTTTGTCCATGCTGTGCTTTTTTTTTCCTCTCTCCACAAAACTTTCCCCACAAACCCCATTCCCATCCAAGTTTCACACCCTAACCCTCTTCCCCGAGCTCTGTGGTTTTCATTGAGATGTGAGTAAATTACAACAATAATTCCACACACTTGCTGGGGAGGATAAGGTGCAAGCAACCTCCTCAAATCAATTTTAAGGCAGCTAGATGAATCCTAGGATATTGTAATTCCGGTTAATAAAACAACGAGTATTTTAAAATAAATTCTGAATTTCATGCCCACCATCGATTGGATCCATCGTTAACATCATCCTCCTACATGTCAAGAAGACTTGTTATGCTGCTGTGTCACTGTTCTTGTTGTAGCCATAATCATCCATGCAATTCTTTTTTCCCCATACTTATCTTCAGCATTGCTTAGGCTACTGTTCCTTCTAATACTCCTCTCAGGCCACTCAATGTCTCATTTTTTTACTTTGTTTTTCATATGCTGCTACTGCTAGTGTGGTACGACTCCTACTAACACCACAACAACGGAATTTCGGTCCGGGGTGGCGTAATCGCCATTTGCCATGCAGCCAGCGCTGTGCCTAGCTCTATTCTCAAACGTGAATCACAGGTAAGATAAGCATTTTGAGGAGGTAGAATAATGGGCTAGGACTCGAAGGAGAGACTGACAGTAGTACGAGTAAAGTACTAGTAGGCCAATTGAATTCACTAACTCTGTTAGTTGCACTTTTTAACATTTTTGGACGTTTTAGATAATTCATGCTGGTAAGTTTGAGGAAACCAAACGTGCCGTAACTCCCGCCCACCACCCCACAAAATAACATCAACGCGTACACTATGTTGAAGTATGTAAAATAAATAATTATATTTACCCTAACAAAAATAAACTAGTCCCACCCCTCCCTAACCCAAACAATTGTCCATGTCAATTAGTCCTCTGGAGAGTCCCAAATAATCCCCAACTCCCGATTCCCACCCCCCCCCAACAGTCTTTAAAAAAGGGGCAAGGGACATGCGGTCCCGCCGCTCCTTCAGGAGGTCCCGGAGCTGTTGCTCAAGATTGTCCACCTTGCGCTCCAGGTAGTCCACTCTGAGGCGTAGGCGGCGCAGGCGTGCCATCCAGGCTCTGGGGGGGCCAGCTGCTGGTGTTGTTGCAGCTGAGCGGCGGTGGGAGGCTGTCCGAGCACGGCGCCGTGCTAGAGGCTGCTGGCTGGTAGACACGGGGGCACTGGAGGAGGTTGTTAATGTTGACACCCCCTCCTCCTGTTTCCGAGCCCACAGCCGGCGATATTCCACACAAATGGCCTCCAGCTTCCGGGCCCTGGCCCGGACAGCCATTTCCTGCCTGTTGAGCTCTTTTGGAGCATCTATATGAAGAAAGAAAGAAAAATAATGTAACCAATACTCTTTAACAATAACACAAAATAATTCAACAGAAAGTTGTCTCACAGTAACACTATCAATTTGCAAGCACAATATAACATTTTTGCATGTATGTTTCTGCCGTCTTTGTAGGCCTGTAACAGTGGGAGTTTCAGGAATTCTACTACCAGGCAGCACTATGGACTCAATACATAGTCAAAGAGTCAGAGAGTACACCAGTATTCTTATTTTTTTCTCTAGTTTTGCGAAATAAATTACTTGTACGTGAACTTGTGGTAGCCGGCATGATGCCAGCTCAGTCAGCTTGCACCCAAGAAAAAGAGACACAAGCCATGATGACGCAGACTTGCATGCATTACTTTAAGCATTACATGCAGGTGGGGATAGGGAAGCTCTTACTTTTGTATAGGGGTGGCACTGGCCATACTTGGTTACATCAAGGGCTACTGCTCAATGTAATTTATATTTAGCACTGCCCCCCTGGGCCTTCAGTACTACAAAAGGAAAATGAAGATTATTCATTTCTGATCATGTATCCAGCCGATCACATGATCTCTTTGCTTATATGATGGATGACTTTAGGTGCTTTGTTGTGATAGATTGAGTGAACAACAGCGATAGTCCACCCATGATTAACACAGCAGAAAGAAAATTATGAACATAGGGAGTGAGTGTGGTAACCATAATTGCCGGAGGAAGGGACTTGACTTGATATAATTGTCAACTATACAATACATACACAATATATGCTGTGCTTGCAAAGTAAACTACTGTACTGTTACTTTAGGCAAGGGAGAGTTTCTGAACAATCACAACTTGTAGTATTTGGATTTCCTCTGCTTTGCTACTCTGGCATGGACATGTGGTTCGAACAAAGTAACCCTCTTCATGCACTGAGCGTCTGCTCTACATACACCTCTGCTATGTATGAGGAAGAAGATACCATCCAGGCTTCCAAAGTAAACGTCTATCATTCTTCTTAACCCCTTCGATGCTGATGACGGAGCGGTTCCGTCATCAGCATCGGTTGGGCTGTGCTGATGACGGAACCGCTCCGTCATCAATACAGCCCTCGGGGGGAGCGCTGTCGCTCCCCCCCTGGGGGTCCGATCGTGGTTGTTTTAGGGGGGGTGGCAGCGGAAGACTTCGCGCTGCTCCCCCCGGCCCCCCCGCACTTCCTGGTGACGTCAGCGTGCTGTCGCGCACGCCGACGTCATCAGGAAGTGCTGGACGCGCTGGAAGCCATTTCTTTCCAGCGCGTCCAGCTGCAAGGTAGGTTTTTTAGTCTCCGGTGGGGCGGGGGGGCCATTTCTCGGTGCCTTGAGGCATCGGGGGGGAGGAAACACCGTTTCCTCTCCCCTGATGTCCCAATGCAGGGCATTCCTGGTTCAGGATCGCGCACAGCGTCGCGATCCTGCACCAGTAATGCCCCCACTAGACACGAGGGATGTTTTTGTTTGGAAAGGAAGCGACCCCTTGGGCAAGGGTCGCTTCCAGGGGCGAATTTTATGTTTTCAGACTTTTCTGCCCCCCCTGGGTCGACATCGGTCGCTTTAGCGAGCGATCTCGACCCAGGGGGGGCAGAAAAGCCCACTAGACACCAGGGTTTGTTTTTGTTTGAAAAGGAAGCGACCCCTTGGGCAAGGGTCGCTTCCAGGGGCACATTTTTTATAATTCTGACTTTTCTGCCCCCCCTGGGTCGACATCGCTCGTTTTAGAGAGCGATTTCGACCCAGGGGGGGCAGAAAAGCCCACTAGACACCAGGGATTTATTTATAATTGTAAAGGAAGCGACCCCTTGGGCAAGGGTCGCTTCCAGGGGTGAATTTTATGTTTTCAGACTTTTCTGCCCCCCCTGGGTCGACATCGGTCGCTTTAGCGAGCGATCTCGACCCAGGGGGGGGGGGGCAGAAAAGCCCACTAGACACCAGGGATTGTTTTTGTTTGAAAAGGAAGCGACCGCTTGGGCAAGGGTCGCTTCCAGGGGCACATTTTTTATAATTCAGACTTTTCTGCCCCCCCTGGGTCGACATCGCTCGTTTTAGCGAGCGATCTTGACCCAGGGGGGGCAGAAAAGCCCACTAGACACCAGGGATTTATTTATAATTGTAAAGGAAGCGACCCCTTGGGGAAGGGTCGCTTCCTAGGGCCATCATTTTTCAATCCAGACTTTTCTGCCCCCCCTTGGGGCAGATCGCCCATGTTAGCGCGTGATCTGGACCCGGGGGGGGGGCAGAAAAGCCCACTAGACACCAGGGATTTATTTCTAATTGTAAAGGAAGCGACCCCTTGGGGAAGGGTCGCTTCCTAGTGGCCCATAATTTTTTTTAGACTTGTCTGCCCCCCCTGGGGGCAGATCACCCATTTTTTGGGCCACATCTGGACCCAGGGGGGGTAGAAAAGCCCACTAGACACCAGGGATTTTAGTATATTTATAAAGGAAGCGACCCCTTGGGCAAGGGTCGCTTCCAGGGGGCATTATAAATATTGTAGACTATTCTGCCCCCCCCCTTTTACAGTTTCTGGTCCCAGGGGGGGGATAGAAAAGCCCACTGTACCCCAGGTTTTTGTTTTTTATAGGGAGCGACCCCTTGGCCAAGGGTTGCTTCCTTGGGCCCATTTGTTTTCAGTATGTTCTGCCGTGTCTTTATTTGGCCTCTCTGCCCTCCGTACGGTTGCTTCCAGGGGGCCCACGTTTATAATGATTTATAATCTTCCCCCCTTGGGGACAGACACCCCATTTGTGACATACCCTGTGACATAGCATGTTGTAATGTGTGTTGTTTTTGTTTCTTCTAATGTGTTTTTTTTTTCTCTTTAGATTGTTGCAGTGTGCGGTTCTGTTACTGGTGGTTCTGTTGTGCTGCTGTTTCTGTAGTTGCATGTGTTTGGTAAGAGACCTTTTTTTTGTTCAATTGTAATGTAATTGTTTATTTTGCAAAGTGTGTAGTAATACGAGTATGTGTTATTGCTGTTTGTTGTGATTGTAAAACATGTTTTGCATTTGTTTTTGATGTGTCCTTCTGTAGATGTAAGTTTTTTCTTTTCTTCTTTCTAGTGGGATATCGTTGCCTATTTGCTGTGTCTTTGCAGAGTAGGTGCTGGTGAGTGTAGTTGTGTCTTGTAAGTGAATTGTATATTTTTTCTAAATCTATTTTTTGGTGAAAAAGTCTTACATTTTTATCTTACTTTGCACAGTGTTGGGGTTGTTGAGTTGTTTGTGCAGACTCCTTTATTTGTAAGGATAATGGCTAGCCGCCAGATTACTGCTCAGCAAGTTGTTGGAATGCTTTTTGATTCTTCCTCTGACCATGGTCCAGAGTCTGACTCTGATTCTGAGCCAGAGGTGGGAGGTGAAGATTCAGGTAGTGAGTTTTCTCTACACATGGCTTCATCTGATGATGAAGACACTTTGAGTGCTGATGAAGCTACTTTTGGTGTGGATGATGTGCCTGTGGTTGGGGAGGACATTGCTGTGTTTACGGTTTTGAAGGACATGGTTGTGCCTGTGGTTGCGGAGGACAGTGATGTGCCAATTGTGCGGCAAGAGACATCTGGGCTGCAGCCTGGGGCTGCTAGACTTCCAGTTGGTGTTATGAGACAAGAGTTAGCTGGGCGGCGGCCTGCGGCTGCAAGACTTGACGATGAAAGTTCTGACCTCTGGGTTGCACCAGGCATGGTGCAGCCGGCATTGCCTGAATTTACTGGTGTTCCAGGGTGTAGGGTGAACACTGAAAACTTTTTGCCTATTGATTTTTTCAAGTTGTTTATGGATGATGTGTTTTTGGCAGAGATTGTAGAGCAGACTAATTTGTATGCTGAAATTTTTTTGAGGGTGAACAGTGCCAGCCTTAAGCCCCACACTAGAGCTACCCGGTGGACTCCCACCAATTTGGAGGAGATGAAAAAGTTTTTGGGTTTAACTCTTTTGATGGGCTTGCTTAGGAAACCATCAATGGCTTCATATTGGTCTACTAGTCCCTTGATGGCAACAGCTATATTTCCGGCAGTCATGAGTCGTGATAGGTATTTGCTTCTGCTGCGGATGATGCATTTTGTTGACAATAGTCTTGCTTTGCCACGAGATCACCCTGATTGTGACCGTCTTTTCAAGATTCGGCCTGTCATTGATCATTTGGTTGATCGATTTTCTGAGATCTTTTATCCTGGGAAAGAAATTGCAGTGGATGAGTCTTTGCTATTGTTCAAGGGCCGCTTGGTATTTCGGCAATACATTCCTAGTAAGAGGGCACGCTTTGGAATCAAACTGTATATGCTGTGTGACAGTGAGACTGGATATGTCTCTAATTTCAGGGTGTACACTGGTAAGGAATCCAGGATTAACCCCCCTGGTTGTCCGTCGACTTTTGGAGTGACTGAGAAAATTGTGTGGGAACTTGGTCGTGGATTTTTTAACAAAGGCCATCATTTGTATGTCGATAACTTCTACACTGGTGTGCGGTTGTTCAGGGAATTGGCCAAAGTGGACACTGTTGCTTGTGGCACAATCCGCTCAAACCGTAAAGGTTTCCCAAAAGAACTTGTTTGTCGAAAGCTTGCTCGGGGACAGTGCAGTGCTTTGCGTTGTGAGGAGCTTCTAGCTGTGAAGCTTACAGACAGGAGAGATGTCTACATGTTGACTACAATACATGATGAAAGCACTGAACCGCGGAATGTTTGGAGTCAGGTTGCAGAAGTGCGCAAACCTGTGTGCATACTGGACTACAATAAGTACATGGGTGGTGTTGACAGAGTTGATCAGAGGTTGGAACCGTATGCTGCTCTTCGTAAGGCTTACATTTGGTACAAGAAGTTGGCTATCCATCTTTTCCACTTGGCAACCTTTAATGCTTTTATTGTGTTCCAAAAATCTTGTCCCCAGTCAAAGTTGACTTTTGTAAAGTTTCAGGAGTCTGTAATAGGCAGCCTTGTTTTAGTGGAACAGGCAAGTGTTCCTAGAGTTGGAGTGGTGGAGGATGTTGCCAGATCGCCACTTTCCTGATACAATTCCTCCTACAACCTCAAAAGACTTTCCCAGTCGGAGATGTAGAGTCTGTTGGCGAAGAGGTTTGCGGAAGGAGGTTCGCATGTACTGCCCCGACTGCCCTTCAAACCCCGGGCTGTGTGTACCTGCTTGTTTTAGATTGTACCACACGCAAAAGAATTTTTGGGAGTATCAATGAGTGGTAAAGTGAACTGGTTGGTCTTTATTCTGTAATAGTTATTGTTCAGTTTCAAAGCTTGTATTTGTGTAGTCTTTTTAGATTTAGTTGTCGAGTTAGTAGATTTGTATCAATTTGCAATTTGTTTTTGTTTCTCTTTTATTAAAAAAAAAAACTAAAGTATGATGTTGGTTTGTGTGTAGTGTCCATTGTCTGACTGTGTACATGGTTTGGCGCTTGACTGCCGGTGTCTGTGGACTGGTGCTTGTCTGGCGGTGTCTGCGGACTGGTGCTTGACTGGCGGTGTGCGTGGTCTGGTGTTTGGTTGGCGGTGTGCGTGCTCTTGCGCTTGCCTGGTGTTGTGTTTGGATTTGTCTTTGGCTGGTGGTGTTCGTGGAGTGGTGCTTGACTGGTGGTGTGTGTGGAGGGGCGCTTGGCTGGTGGTGTGCATGGAGTGGTACTTGGCTGTCTGTGCACGGAGTGGTGCTTGGCTGGCGGTGTGTGTGGAGTGGTGCTTGGCTGGCTGTGTGTGTGGAGTGGCGCTTGGCTGGACGGTGTGCGTGGAGTGATACTTGGCTGTCTGTGCACGGAGTGGTGCTTGGCTGGTGTTGTGTTTGTGGAGTGGCGCTTGGCTGGTGGTGTGTGTGGAGGGGCGCTTGGCTGGTGGTGTGCATGGAGTGGTACTTGGCTGTCTGTGCACGGAGTGGTGCTTGGCTGGCGGTGTGTGTGGAGTGGCGCTTGGCTGGTGGTGTGCGTGGAGTGATGCTTGGCTGGTGGTGTGTGTGGAGTGGTACTTGGCTGTCTGTGTGCGCTGAGTGGTGTTTGGCTGGCGGTGTGCATGGTCTGGTGCTTGGATGGTGGTGTGGGTGGACTGGCGCTCGGCAGGCGGTGTGTGAGTAGTTACTTTCTGTTGGTCACTACACACACTGCTAGTTGAGTGACACTCCACACAGTCCATCATTTTGTGTAGTTGCAGTGTCCGAAATGTGGACGTGTGAAAGTGATGGGCCCTTGAATGGCGCTGTTTGCTGGTGTGAGTGTTGGAATGTGATGGGTCCGCGGCTGGCGGTGTGAATGTTTTGTATGTGTCACGCGTACGAAAGGTGTATGAATGGCCTGTAAAGAGGTTGGTGCCTTGACGTGGCTTTACAGCTCACGAGCTGTGAGTCAGTGGTTCAGTTTATCATACTTTCAATTATACACAGTGTATTTCATTTTTGTGAAATTACTTGCGTATACAATTGTATGTACTGAATCATCACTCACCCTCGTGCCAAATCCAACCAGTATGTGTGTGTGCTTGCGGATTAGATGGGTGTGCAGTAATAATTGTTTTTTTCTCTTTCTGCAGTAGGGTGTACCTTGCCCCTTATTGTGATTGTTGTTATGTGTTGCTTTTCCATTCGGATGGTGTCAATGGTCTGGTTTGTATCAGGTATGAAAGGTGCGTGAATGGCCTGTAAAACGGTTGGTGCCTTGTCGTGGCTTTACAGCTCACGAGTTGCGAGTCACTGGTTCAGTTTTTATGCATTTATTTATTGACAGAGCATTTCATTTTTTTGAAATATCTTGTTAATAAAATTTTATGTACTGAACTGTCACTCGCCCTCGTGCCAAATCCAACCTGTATGTGTGTGTCTTTGAGGAATAGATAGCCGTGCTTGAATGTTTGACTTTTGAGTAACTCTGTTAAGGTGTGGTATACTTTTACTCGGGAGAACAAGGGGAACGCAGGGTGGTAGGACTTTTTTGCCGGCACGGCGATCCCACGCCAAAAAGTTTGGAAAATTGCTATTTTTACCTATTTTTAAGGTTTGCAAGGAGTTCTGGGTAGGAAAACATTGGGGGACCCACACATGCCATACCTCCCTGGACTCTTCCGGGTGTCTAGTTTTCAGAACTGTTTGGGTTTGCTACTTTCCAAAGAATACCACCCAGCCCCGGGCCAAAAACTCAGGTGCACCCCCCCCCCCAAAATCAAAGTTATATTGCTTCAGGGTATTTTAAATTCACCACCGTACGATTTGGACCTTTTCCTATTGCAGCCACTATGGCTACCCACGCAAGTGAGGTATCGTTTTTATCGGGAGACCTGGGGGAACGCTGGGTAGGAGGTAATTTGTGTGAGCCCAGTGATGCCATGCTTTCCCAGACTACGACGTGTGAATAAATTGATTTTTTTCTGCTAAAATTGAGGTTTGCAAGGGATTCTGGGTAAAGGAACGTTGGAGGATCCACGCAAGCCATACCTCCTTGGAAGCCCCCGGGTGTCTACTTTTCAGAAATGTGTGGGTTTGGTAGGTTTCCATAGATGGCTGTCTTGCACGGGGCCAGAAACCCAGGTAACCCCTCTTGCAAAAGCTAGTGAATTTAACAATGGTGAAAATGTTAAGTCCACCAGCTTTTGCAAGAGGGGTTACCTGGGTTTTTGGCCCCGTGCGAGACAGCCATCTAGGGAAACCTACCAATCCCACACATTTCTGAAAAGTAGACACCCGGGGGCTTCCAAGGAGGTATGGCTTGCGTGGATCCTCCAACGTTCCTTTACCCAGAATCCCTTGCAAACCTCATTTTTTGTTTGGAAAAAATCAGTTTTTTCACACGTTTTAGTGTGGGAAAGCGTGGCATCACTGGGTTCACACAAATTACCTCCCACCCAGCGTTCCCCAAGGTCTCCCGATAAAAATGGTACCTCACTTGCGTGGGTAGGCATAGCGGCTGCTTTAGGAAAAGGCCCAAATCATACTGTGGAGACCAAAACATTACCTTTAGCCAAATAATCTTATTTTTTGAGGGGGTCACCTGAGCTTTTGGCCCGGGGCTTGGCAGGCATCTTTTGAAACTACCAAACCCAAACAGTTCTGAGAACTAGACACCCGGGGGAGTCCAGGGAGGTATGGCATGCGTGGGTCCCCCAATATTTTCCTACCCAGAAACCCCTGCAAACCTGAAATGTTGGTCAAAAAAACCACTTTTCCATACTTTTTTGGGTGGGATCTCGCTGCCGGAACAAATGTCCTACCACCCAGCGTTTCCCTTGTTCTCCCGAGTAAAATGATACCTCACTTGTGTGGGTGGGCCAAAGGCATGTGACTCAGGCTGGGGTGCTTAATTTGTAATACTTAAATATGACTAAAAATTACTTTTTTCAAAATTCATTTTTGGCTTGTTCTGCTTTGGGGCACCCACACAAGTGACGTATCCTTTGACTCGGGAGAACAAGGGGAACGCAGGGTAGTAGGACATTGTTGCCGGCACGGCGATCCCACGCCAAAAAGTTTGGAAAAGTGCTATTTTTACCTAATTTTAAGGTTTGCAAGGAGCTCTGGGTAGGAAAACATTGGGGGACCCACGCATGCCATACCTCACTGGTCTCCCCCGGGTGTCTAGTTTTCAGAACTGTTTGGGTTTGCTACTTTCCAAAGAATACCACCCAGCCCCGGGCCAAAAACTCAGGTGCCCCCCCCCCCCCCAAATCAAAGTTATATTGCTTCAGGTTATTTTATATTCACCACCGTACGATTTGGACCTTTTCCTGTTGCAGCCACTATGGCTACCCACGCAAGTGGGGTACCGTTTTTATCGGGAGACCTGGGGGAACGCTGGGTGGGAGGTAATTTGTTTGAGCCCAGTGATGCCACGCTTTCCCAGACTACAACGTGTGAAAAAATTTATTTTTTTCTGCTAAAATTGAGGTTTGCAAGGGATTCTGGGTAAAGGAACATTGAAGGATCCACGCAAGCCATACCTCCTTGGAAGCCCCCGGGTGTCTACTTTTCAGAAATGTGTGGGTTTGGTAGGTTTCCATAGATGGCTGTCTCGCACGGGGCCAGAAACCCAGGTAACCCCTCT
This sequence comes from Lissotriton helveticus, assembly GCF_964261635.1. Lineage (NCBI taxonomy): Eukaryota > Metazoa > Chordata > Amphibia > Caudata > Salamandridae > Lissotriton > Lissotriton helveticus. The sequence goes on along the minus strand of NC_136059.1, from coordinate 708,384,013 downwards.
TGCAAAAGCTAGTGAATTTAACAATGGTGAAAATGTTAAGTCCACCAGCTTTTGCAAGAGGGGTTACCTGGGTTTTTGGCCCCGTGCGAGACAGCCATCTAGGGAAACCTACCAATCCCACACATTTCTGAAAAGTAGACACCCGGGGGCTTCCAAGGAGGTATGGCTTGAGTGGATCCTCCAACGTTCCTTTACCCAGAATCCCTTGCAAACCTCATTTTTTGTTTGGAAAAAATCAGTTTTTTCACACGTTTTAGTGTGGGAAAGCGTGGCATCACTGGGTTCACACAAATTACCTCCCACCCAGCGTTCCCCAAGGTCTCCCGATAAAAATGGTACCTCACTTGCGTGGGTAGGCATAGCGGCTGCTTTAGGAAAAGGCCCAAATCATACTGTGGAGACCAAAACATTACCTTTAGCCAAATAATCTTATTTTTTGAGGGGGTCACCTGAGCTTTTGGCCCGGGGCTTGGCAGGCATCTTTTGAAACTACCAAACCCAAACAGTTCTGAGAACTAGACACCCGGGGGAGTCCAGGGAGGTATGGCATGCGTGGGTCCCCCAATATTTTCCTACCCAGAAACCCCTGCAAACCTGAAATGTTGGTCAAAAAAACCACTTTTCCATACTTTTTTGGGTGGGATCTCGCTGCCGGAACAAATGTCCTACCACCCAGCGTTTCCCTTGTTCTCCCGAGTAAAATGATACCTCACTTGTGTGGGTGGGCCAAAGGCATGTGACTCAGGCTGGGGTGCTTAATTTGTAATACTTAAATATGACTAAAAATTACTTTTTTCAAAATTCATTTTTGGCTTGTTCTGCTTTGGGGCACCCACACAAGTGACGTATCCTTTGACTCGGGAGAACAAGGGGAACGCAGGGTAGTAGGACATTGTTGCCGGCACGGCGATCCCACGCCAAAAAGTTTGGAAAAGTGCTATTTTTACCTAATTTTAAGGTTTGCAAGGAGCTCTGGGTAGGAAAACATTGGGGGACCCACGCATGCCATACCTCACTGGTCTCCCCCGGGTGTCTAGTTTTCAGAACTGTTTGGGTTTGCTACTTTCCAAAGAATACCACCCAGCCCCGGGCCAAAAACTCAGGTGCCCCCCCCCCCCCAAATCAAAGTTATATTGCTTCAGGTTATTTTATATTCACCACCGTACGATTTGGACCTTTTCCTGTTGCAGCCACTATGGCTACCCACGCAAGTGGGGTACCGTTTTTATCGGGAGACCTGGGGGAACGCTGGGTGGGAGGTAATTTGTTTGAGCCCAGTGATGCCACGCTTTCCCAGACTACAACGTGTGAAAAAATTTATTTTTTTCTGCTAAAATTGAGGTTTGCAAGGGATTCTGGGTAAAGGAACATTGAAGGATCCACGCAAGCCATACCTCCTTGGAAGCCCCCGGGTGTCTACTTTTCAGAAATGTGTGGGTTTGGTAGGTTTCCATAGATGGCTGTCTCGCACGGGGCCAGAAACCCAGGTAACCCCTCTTGCAAAAGCTGGTGAATTTAACAATGGTGAAAATGTTAAGTCCACCAGCTTTTGCAAGAGGGGTTACCTGGGTTTTTGGCCCCGTGCAAGACAGCCATCTAGGGAAACCTACCAATCCCACACATTTCTGAAAAGTAGACACCCGGGGGCTTCCAAGGAGGTATGGCTTGCGTGGATCCTCCAACGTTCCTTTACCCAGAATCCCTTGCAAACCTCATTTTTTGTTTGGAAAAAATCAGTTTTTTCACACGTTTTAGTGTGGGAAAGCGTGGCATCACTGGGCTCACACAAATTACCTCCCACCCAGCGTTCCCCAAGGTCTCCCGATAAAAATGGTACCTCACTTGCGTGGGTAGGCATAGCGGCTGCTTTAGGAAAAGGCCCAAATCATTCTGTGGAGACCAAAACATTACCTTTAGCCAAATAATCTTATTTTTTGAGGGGGTCACCTGAGCTTTTGGCCCGGGGCTTGGCAGGCATCTTTTGAAACTACCAAACCCAAACAGTTCTGAGAACTAGACACCCGGGGGAGTCCAGGGAGGTATGGCATGCGTGGGTTCCCTAATGTTTTCCTACCCAGAAACCCCTGCAAACCTGAAATTTTGGTAAAAAAAACCACTTTTCCATACTTTTTTGGGTGGGATCTCGCTGCCGGAACAAATGTCCTACCACCCAGCGTTTCCCTTGTTCTCCCGAGTAAAATGATACCTCACTTGTGTGGGTGGGCCAAAGGCATGTGACTCAGGCTGGGGTGCTTAATTTGTAAAACTTAAATATGACTAAAAACTACTTTTTTCAAACTTCATTTTTGGCGTGTTCTGCTTTGGGGCACCCACACAAGTGAGGTATCCTTTTACTCGGGAGAACAAGGGGAACGCAGGGTGATAGGACATTTTTGCCGGCACGGCGATCCCACGCCAAAAAGTTTGGAAAAGTGCTATTTTTACCTAATTTTAAGGTTTGCAAGGAGTTCTGGGTAGGAAAACATTGGGGGACCCACGCATGCCATACCTCCCTGGACTCTCCCGGGTATCTAGTTTTCAGAACTGTTTGGGTTTGCTACTTTCCAAAGAATACCACCCAGCCCCGGGCCAAAAACTCAGGTGCCCCCCCCCCAAAATCAAAGTTATATTGCTTCAGGTTATTTTATATTCACCACCGTACGATTTGGACCTTTTCCTGTTGCAGCCACTATGGCTACCCACGCAAGTGGGGTACCGTTTTTATTGGGAGACCTGGGGGAACGCTGGGTGGGAGGTAATTTGTGTGAGCCCAGTGATGCCACGCTTTCCCAGACTACAACGTGTGAAACAATTGATTTTTTTTCTGCTAAAATTGAGGTTTGCAAGGGATTCTGGGTAAAGGAACGTTGGAGGATCCACGCAAGCCATACCTCCTTGGAAGCCCCCGGGTGTCTACTTTTCAGAAATGTGTGGGTTTGGTAGGTTTCCATAGATGGCTGTCTCGCACGGGGCCAGAAACCCAGGTAACCCCTCTTGCAAAAGCTGGTGAATTTAACAATGGTGAAAATGTTAAGTCCACCAGCTTTTGCAAGAGGGGTTACCTGGGTTTTTGGCCCGTGCAAGACAGCCATCTAGGGAAACCTACCAATCTCACACATTTCTGAAAAGTAGACACCCGGGGGCTTCCAAGGAGGTATGGCTTGCGTGGATCCTCCAACTTTCCTTTACCCAGAATCCCTTGCAAACCTCATTTTTTGTTTGGAAAAAATCTGTTTTTTCACATGTTTTAGTGTGGGAAAGCGTGGCATCACTGGGCTCACACAAATTACCTCCCACCCAGCGTTCCCCAAGGTCTCCCGATAAAAATGGTACCTCACTTGCGTGGGTAGGCATAGCGGCTGCTTTAGGAAAAGGCCCAAATCATACTGTGGAGACCAAAACATTACCTTTAGCCAAAAAATCTTATTTTTTGAGGGGGTCACCTGAGCTTTTGGCCCGGGGCTTGGCAGACATCTTTGGAAACTACCAAACCCAAACAGTTCTGAGAACTAGACACCCGGGGGAGTCCAGGGAGGTATGGCATGCGTGGGTCCCCCAATGTTTTCCTACCCAGAAACCCCTGCAAACCTGAAATTTTGGTCAAAAAACCCACTTTTCCATACTTTTTTGGGTGGGATCTCGCTGCCGGAACAAATGTCCTACCACCCAGCGTTTCCCTTGTTCTCCCGAGTAAAATGATACCTCACTTGTGTGGGTGGGCCAAAGGCATGTGACTCAGGCTGGGGTGCTTAATTTGTAAAACTTAAATATGACTAAAAACTACTTTTTTCAAAATTCATTTTTGGCGTGTTCTGCTTTGGGGCACCCACACAAGTGAGGTATCCTTTTACTCGGGAGAACAAGGGGAACGCAGGGTGGTAGGACATTTTTGTCGGCACGGCGATCCCACGCCAAAAAGTTTGGAAAAGTGCTATTTTTACCTAATTTTAAGGTTTGTAAGGAGTTCTGGGTAGGAAAACATTGGGGGACCCATGCATGCCATACCTCCCTGGACTCCCCCGGGTGTCTAGTTTTCAGAACTGTTTGGGTTTGCTACTTTCCAAAGAATACCACCCAGCCCCGGGCCACAAACTCAGGTGCCCCCCCCCCAAAATCAAGGTAGTTTTGCAATGAGGTAATGTAAATTCACCACCGTACGATTTGAATCGTTTCCTGTTGCAGCCACTATGCCTACCCACGCAAGTGAGGTACCATTTTTTTCAGGAGACCTGGGGGCACGCTGGGTGGGTGGAAATTTGTTGATCCACGCAGATTCCAGAACTTTCCACCACAGAAATGTGAGGAAAAGGTGTTTTTTTTGGTCAAATTTTTATGTTTGCAAGGGATTCTGGGTAACAAAACCTGGGGGTAGGCAGACGAGTCACCTCATCCTGAATTGCCCTGGGTGTCTAGTTTTCAAAAATGTATAGGGCTGCTAGATTTCCCTAGGTGCTGGCAGAGCTACGGCGCAAAAACAAAAGGTAGTCTTTTTGTCCGAATCGTGCTAAATTTCACTGGGAATTTGAGGTGCGACCATGCTGCGTTTTGCGCTGTTTCATATCGCAGCCACTATGCCTACCCACGCAAGTGAGGTACCATTTTTTTTGGGAGACCTGGGGGCACGCTGGGTGGGTGGAAATTTGTTGATCCACGCAGATTCCAGAACTTTCCACCACAGAAATGTGAGGAAAATGTGTTTTTTTGGTCAAATTTTTATGTTTGCAAGGGTTTCTGGGTAACAAAACCTGGGGGTAGGCAGACGAGTCACCCCATCCTGAATTGCCCTGGGTGTCTAGTTTTCAAAAATGTATAGGGTTGCTAGATTACCCTAGGTGCTGCCAGAGCTACGGCGCAAAAACAAAAGGTAGTCTTTTTGTCCGAATCGTGCTAAATTTCACTGGAAATTTGAGGTGCGACCATGCTGCGTTTTGCGCTGTTTCATGTTGCAGCCACTATGCCTACCCACGCAAGTGAGGTACCATTTTTTTCGGGAGACCTGGGGGCACGCTGGGTGGGTGGAAATTTGTTGATCCACGCAGATTCCAGAACTTTCCACCACAGAAATATGAGGAAAATGTGTTTTGTTGGTCAAATTTTTATGTTTGCAAGGGATTCTGGGTAACAAAACCTGGGGGTAGGCAGACGAGTCACCCCATCCTGAATTGCCCTGGGTGTCTAGTTTTTAAAAATGTATAGGGTTGCTAGATTGCCCTAGGTGCTGCTAGAGCTACGGTGCAAAAACAAAAGGTAGTCTTTTTGTCCGAATCGTGCTAAATTTCACTGGGAATTTGAGGTGCGACCATGCTGCGTTTTGCGCTGTTTCATGTCGCAGCCACTATGCCTACCCACGCAAGTGAGGTACCATTGTTTTTGGGAGACCTGAGGGCATGCTGGGTGGGTGGAAATTTGTTGATCCACGCAGATTCCAGAATTTTCCACCACAGAAATGTGAGGAAAATGTGTTTTTTTGGTCAAATTTTTATGTTTGCAAGGGATTCTGGGTAACAAAACCTGGGGGTAGGCAGACGAGTCACCCCATCCTGAATTGCCCTGGGTGTCTAGTTTTCAAAAATGTATAGGGTTGCTAGATTTCCCTAGATGCTGGCAGAGCTACGGCGCAAAACAAAAGGTAGTCTTTTTGTCCGAATCATGCTAAATTTCACTGGGAATTTGAGGTGCGACCATGCTGCGTTTTGCGGTTTCATGTCGCAGCCACTATGCCTACCCACGCAAGTGAGGTACCATTTTTTTTGGGAGACCTGGGGGCATGCTGGGTGGGTGGAAATTTGTTGATCCACGCAGATTCCAGAATTTTCCACCACAGAAATGTGAGGAAAATGTGTTTTTTTGGTCAAATTTTTATGTTTGCAAGGGATTCTGGGGAACAAAACCTGGGGGTAGGCAGACGAGTCACCCCATCCTGAATTGCCCTGGGTGTCTAGTTTTCAAAAATGTATAGGGTTGCTAGATTTCCCTAGGTGCTGGCAGAGCTACGGCGCAAAAACAAAAGGTAGTCTTTTTGTCCGAATCGTGCTAAATTTCACTGGGAATTTGAGATGCGACCATGCTGCGTTTTGCGCTGTTTCATGTCGCAGCCACTATGCCTACCCACGCAAGTGAGGTACCATTTTTTTCGGGAGACCTGGGGGCACGCTGGGTGGGTGGAAATTTGTTGATCCACGCAAATTCCAGAACTTTCCACCACAGAAATGTGAGGAAAATGTGTTTTTTTGGTCAAATTTATATGTTTACAAGGGATTCTGGGTAACAAAACCTGGGGGTAGGCAGACGAGTCACCCCATCCTGAATTGCCCTGGGTGTTTACTTTTCAAAAATGTATAGGGTTGCTAGATTTCCCTAGGTGCAGGCAGAGCTACGGTGCAAAAACAAAAGGTAGCCTTTTTGTCCGAATCGTGCTAAATTTCACTGGGAATTTGAGGTGCGACCACGTTGCATTTTGTGCCGTTTCTTGTCGTAGGCACAAGGCCGACCCACACAAGTGAGGTACCATTTTTATCGGGAGACCTGGGGGAACGCTGGGTCGGTAGAAATTTGTTGATCCAAGCAGATTACAGAACTTTCCACCACAGAAATGTGAGGAAAATGTGTTTATTTTGTCAAAATCTTATCTTTGCAAGGGATTCTGGGTAACAAAACCTGGTGGTAGGCAGTCGAGTCACCCCATCCTAAATTTCCCTGGGTGTCTACTTTTCAAAAATGTATAGGTTTGCTAGGTTTCCCTAGGTGCCGGCAGAGCTAGGGTGCAAAAACTACAGCTAGGCACTTTGCCAAATAAGGGTCAATTTGTAACTGCAAAATTTAGGTGTGACCACGTTGCATTTTGCGCCGTTTCCTGTCGCAGGCACAAGGCCGACTCACACAAGTGAGGTACCGTTTTTATCGGGACACTTGGGGTAATTCAGATTTGTAAATCAACTGTTATTACCAATTGACCTTTCATGCATTTCTCCCTTTCAATGAAAGACATTGTGTAAAAAAAGAAATCTTTATGAAAAATGACCAATAATTCTCATGCTAGTATGAGTATTCCCAACTTTGAAAATGTGCAATTATATACTGTTTCTGAACTCTATAATTTGTACCGAATTCAGAAATACATAGGTATCTTTCATACAGATTATTCCATGTATACATTTTCCAAGACAAAGTGCACTATACCCAGTAAATGAAAAAATACCATTGCAAGTTGCTGCTCAGTTTTTGGATCTGGGTTCGTCGGGTTCTTGGTGAAACTACAAGTCCTATATATCCCCACAACCAGAAAGGTCTAACAAATGTAACGGTATATTGCTTTCCAAGAGCTGTCAAAATTAGAAAAAGTTATAGGTGAAAACGTCGAGACAAAAGGCTGTTTTTTTCAACAAAATTTCAAATATTCCAATATCTAACTGTTAGTTTCTATAACGAAACCTTCATGGATTTAGACAAATGACCCCTTTCTGAATTCGCAATTTTGTCTACTTTTCGAAAATGTAAAGCTTTCCAGGATCCATTATTGATTTCAAACTCATTTCTACCATTAACTGGAAGGAGGTGGAAAGCTCTAAAAATAGCAAAAATAGGCTATGTCCCAGAAAAATGCCAAAACTGAGTGAAAAATTTCGGTTCTCTGACAAAAGTCTGTCATTCCCTGAAATCTGAGGAAATGGAGATTTCAGCCCCACAAACCCTTTTGTGATACCATTTTCAGGGAAATACCCAGAGGCTTTCATTTGCAGCCCGTTTTTCCCATTTTTCTGAAAAAAACAAAAAAATCACTATATTTTGGTTAATTTCTGGAACCCCTCCAAGAGAATCCACAAACCCTGGGCGCCTTTAGAATCTACATGATGTTGGAAGAAAAGGACGCAAATTTGGCGCGGATACCTTATGTGGTCAAAAAGTTACAAGGGCCTAAGCGCGCACTACTCCAAAACGCCAAAAAAAGGCTTAGCACAGGAGGGGAAAAGGCCTAGCAGCAAAGGGGTTAATGTCTCAATTGTAACAACTTTACTTTTTCTCAACAACCAAATAACACCCTTTTCATTTTATTTGGTAAACCACCGTCTTGACTTGCATTTGAGTTTCACCCAAATGATATATTGCAATGCACACCACACATGAATTTTCTGATTCACCCACACAGGCAGTAATTTTTTCTTTCTCCTCCAACCATCCTTGCTTCAAGCAGCCATGCATCTGATTCCTTCCTATCAGTCACCTCTGCCTGCATTCAAAAACACGTTTCATTCTTTACAGTCATAAATGTTACGACTTGCTCGTCCTTCCATTGACCCTAAGTTCTTTCCCTTTTCGTTAATCACATCCCTCAAGTTCATCTGATATGACTTGGCTTCACGATAAAAGTTTCCCAGCTGATTTAAAGTCAAATAGAGGGGGCCATTGCTTACTCGAGAACTACCCCCGCTAATGCTATTGCTAAGTCAAGGGTGACTGTCTTCTCCGTGATTGGCTAAAATGTAGTTCTAAATCAGTAACTGTTCTTAACAGTACAGTGTACTTGTAGTAGTGTACTGTCTACTGTACAGAACATCATACACTCCTTTGCGAGCCTACTCTAAAATGTCAATAAGTAAGGAGTATAATAATAACTTACCACCGTCCGCCGCTGCTGAGCCATCTCCCTCAGCTCCTCCTGGTGGCACTTGTGGCGGCGTCGCATCCGCCCCTGGAGTGGACCCCTCCGCACTGCTGGCCCCGGCACTGGTGGTGGGAACTAGTGCCGCATCCGATGCTGTGACGCCTAGAAAATACATGTCATATTTTTAGATGCCATACACCACCCCCTATTTTGTCTCGTAATGGAAGAGAAAATGTTAAACAATTTTTAAATATTGGGACTGAAAAGAAGTCACGGTTTGTAGTGTAGTTCCTATAGTCCCAATAGGCTCTGCGCATTGTAATTATATATTCAGCAGTGTAGACGTAGGACTGAGTTCAACTAGGTCACTACTGACTATATTAGACTTAAGTTTTTGCCAGCTAGCTCAGAGGTCACTAGAAACTTTCTCGAATAAACGAGGAGGAGTTTAACCTCCCTGGATAGACAAGAAGGTATTAGCTTCTGACAACCATATAACATGACAACTTTGCTCTCTCAGAATAAGAGTGTATCTCTAGAGTCGTGTGAAAACAATAGACAGCTATTTCGCTCAGTCAAGTGTGCATACTTAGTTTCACCAGAGTGCAGAGAAAAGAAAGACGGGCGTTTTCAATAAAAGGTGTAATTTATTGAGCAGTCTTCTTCCTCATACAAGAGAAATGAATTGCCACAATTGCAATACTCATAGTAAAGTAAAGTGTGTACAGTAAAAGGAGGATTAAGAAATAATACTGTAAAAGCATTGATATGGTTTCTTAGCCATAAGATACTTTTAAAATAGATAAAATATATACATACTTATATACATTGACTAACGTACTCAACTGGTGCTTCTAAATACGCCTACCCCGATGTACCTGACCTAAGCCTAATACGTGGGAAGGAGTAAGTAAGTAGCAGTTTAAGTTAAGTTGGTTTTTGCCAAGAATCTGAATCAAGAATTCTCTCTAAGGTTTTAGTCAGCTCCGTACCTGGGTATTAGAAAGCAGAAGGTCTGGTATCTCTCTCTCAGGACTCGATATCCCAGTAACCCGCGAAGGTATCTGGAAACGCCGGAGCTGGATTTCTCGGCAGGAGAAAATACAGCGTCTCTCTCAGTATTTATTTATTTATTTAGAGTTTTGTATAGCGCGAACAAGACCCTTGGGTATCAGAGCGCTTCACATTACATGAGGTAGTTATAATCTGTATCGTTGTAGCAACTTTCACAACATTAAGAGGTAGGTGTATATATATGGCACATAAAATATAAGAACAAATTTCTACAGGAATATAGATTATATCAACATAAGTACGAACCATGACTTAATACATAGCACAATATAAAGTGTAACTGAATCCGACGATCCTGAATGTTTATTTTCTGAGTCTGTTTCAATTCCTGCCAATGCGCATGCCTTCTGTCTTCCCATGTTCTGACTATGGAAGGAATTTACTCATTAGGAAGATCTTAGTTTCCCTCTTAAAGGATATAGTGTTTTCAATCTTTCTAATGTTAGAAGGAAGTGAATTCCAGATTCTAGGTGCTGCTCCTGAGAAAGCTCTGTCGTAAGTTTTCTTCTTCCGGAAGATGGCAGGTCTCAACATAAGCTCCTTTGTGCTCCTGGCTGGTCTGTTCCCTCCAGATAGTTTAATTTTCTGAGCAAGGTAGTTGGGTGTCTTGTGGTGGAGTGCCTTATGTGTTATGCATGCTATTTTTAGCTGGATTCTGGCTTCGTATGGTAACCAATTTAATGCCTTCAAGTGTGGCGAAATGTGGTCAAATTTCCTTGATCCAGTGATTAGTCTTGCCGCCGCATTGAGACATGCCTTCAGGGGTGCTGTTGAAATTTTTGGAAGCCCCTCAGTGCGTCAAAGAGGAGGGGCAGCGTCCGTGGGCTCTCGCATCAGCTGGGCTCTCGGGCAAGTAGATAGCTGCTCTGCTCCAAAATCACCACCGTGTGTTTGCTTAAGGCAACGTTGGTATATTTATACCTGAAAGGTGCAGGGTTTGACGTAAGGTTGGACATAAGACGTCAATAAAGATGTCACTAAGAACTGGCCGTTCTTACAGTGCTTTACAGGAGTTCTCGGATGAAATCAAAACAAAAGCAAGGGGGATTTCCCAGGTTGCTGGAGGTTTGGATTGTTTAGAGAACTCGTTGTGCTTTCTAGGGGGCCGGGGAAGTAGCCTTGCTTAACATGTGCTACGACTGAATATGGATATGATTTCTATGCCGTTATAGGGATATTATTGATTATAACCGAACAAGGGCATAAAATAGTAATATCGATTTAGGCTCCTGGAAAAAAACACAATACCCACTTCACGATCTAATGTCCATTATTACTAAAACAATAGTAAACATGTATAGCTGCATGTGTATTCCAACCCACCCCAAAATAAATTTTATGCATTTGAAAATGGTGTATGCGAAATACATGAAAATGATATTGGTACTGTACGCTTTTCAAGCAGTGTAATCATTCAGTTAAAACGATGCATATATATGATTAGCTGAACGATCTGCGAAATTTACACATGAAATGGCTCTTAATACAGAAAAGAAGGTCGAGACCATTCCATCACATATAAATACAGTCGCTGTATATGTGCTAGAGGCTGAGGTAATATATTGTCTCTAGAGTTCCTAAAAATAGAAGCTCTTTTCTCTAAGAATAGTTCTACTGTAAGCAGAGTACATGTGCCAGAAAAAGGTAAATATTTTGGAATCGAAGAAAAAATAATTTTGCTTTCAGTGGGAAAAAAATAGTTCCAAATATTTTCAGTAGCTTTTGTTTATCAAAGCTGAAGGCCGAATTCAGAGTTCAGGGAACGCTGTGTGCTCGTTTGCTTAAAAAGTTATTCTTTTTGTTCAGGGGAGAACATCATTTCAGACAGACTCGCAAAAAAGTTGTCTACGGCTTCAGGTGAAAGTTCGATGAAGTTCGAAAATGCCGCAACTGAGCAGTCTCGAGCATGATTGCTATGATCGATGTGAGGATCAGCAATGCTCACAGAAGGTCGTACCTGGGTGATGTTGCTCTCATCTCGTGCTTCACCACCACCTAATCGTAGTGGCGAAGTCTCAATGAATGCCGTCATCAGGATTGGTAACCACTGGGGACAACACGATGCATGAGCCGTTACAGGACTTAGCAAAGTATCTATATCCATTGGTACTGCTGATGGTAGTGTAAGACAGACGTCCAACACGCATTCTTCTCCGCATAGCATACATCGAAGCACAGGTAAGATGCAATTCTGCCAGAGGGGTCTGAATGAAAGAAACCAGGTCATATTCAGATCTCTTAGCCGGGCTAATCCAAGGACTTTAGTTATGCGGTCCCGATAGCGTATAGCTAGGATCGTTTCTTCCATTGTTGCTGGAGTCTTGTCTGCGGCTTGGCTTGCCATATCGAAGCAGTAGTAGCAAAAATAAAATGCCTGCTACGAGTCGCCACAGAAGTGGTAGGCCGCCAAAGACAGAATGGACAAAATTAGGAAAAATGCCCAGAACTGTTTCGAAGGGTGTTAACAGTCCCGAAAAAATTGTCTTAAATATATGTGGGATACCACTGGTATCAGACATATTTAGGATTTGGCTTAGCATTTCTGCGAAATGCACTGGGAATTTGATGATAAAAGGGTATGTATCTCTGCCGTTGTCCTTGCAACTTGCAGATCATACGTTTCTTTTGATGACGTCAAGGGCACAGTTGTCTGTAAAAGAACAGACTTCATTCTGCTTAAAGTATCAATTCGAATAGAAGAGATATTCAAAAAAGGCCAAATTGTTGTCTCCGTATCTGGAGTGCTGTTTGGATACAATACTTGCATACAGCAAGTGACCATGGAACTCACGCTCACAAGATAAGCTTTTCCTGGCACCATGCGACAACAGCTGTGGTCCACTATTAGAATATAACTCCCGTTAGAAAGTCGTCTAAAGAATGGCTCTATTTGTGTTGCAGGTGTGCCATGCTGGTGACATGAAAGGTTATTTGAAGTCCCCTCACAGGCCCCATGCAGGTCAATACCTTGACACAGAAGTATACCGCTTAGCGACTGTTTACAATTTTTCCCACTAAGAAATACATTCTGTTTCTTTTCACTTTAACATGTGTGTGTGTAAGGCAATTTCCATGATGACTTAATGTACCCTTTACCCAACCTTTCATACTGGCCCGCTGGTATATACTCTTGACAGTATTTAAATTGGAAAGTTGTTATCGGAATTGTTATTATTCCATGTATTATCCATTCAATGACCGGTCTTTCTGACATTGTCAATGGTAATCTCTCAAGTTTTTCAATGCTCAGAATCGTATATTCTGCTCCTTTCTGTGCCAAACTGATTTGTGTATCAGTAAGGTTAAAGATAGAGAATAATGACGTTGTGTTGATTAAACGCCAAGGCACGTAGCCTGAACGCAGATTTTGCAACGTCCAGCCAAGCTGTACAATAGAACGTAATTGGGACTGACCGTGTTGTAACATTAGTAAGTCCTGCTCTATGATATCAATAGCAGAGGATACAATACTGTCCAGTGAATATATTCTGGAGGACAGAGTCATTAACCCATTGTCCACAACAGAAAATGATTTTTCCAAATTAATACGATCAATTTCTCGTATTTTTTCTGCTGTTTTAATTTGCATCACTTTCCAAGCCTCGTTGTAAGTAGCGTAAATACCGGCTGCTATGAAACGTTTTTAACGCTGTTTGCGTGGTCCCATTATGAAATCACGCAAGTCAGCACCGTCTTTAAGTAAAGTCAAGTGTTGCTTAATTTCTGCCAGTGTGGATTTCTGTAGCCATTCGAGGCAGAGTTTTCCTACACTGTATGTTGTAACTATCCCTGGATGTTTTCTCTGGGAGTATCTTGGGTCTGGCCTGGTCAACTTGAACCCCTGTATTTTGTTCAGGAATCTATCTTGACATTTATTTGAGTCTGTGGACCAGATCAACCATTTTTTCCAATCAGGATGAGTTCTGTTTTGGTTAAAAATATGGGATACGTCTATCTCAACATCTGTAGTGCTATTACTGTCAGGTGTTGGCTTTGGAATAGATGGTTTGTTTAAGTCTTTAATTTTGGCTAGGCCAAGACAGGTTGTCTGTTGAATTGTGTCATTCAAGAATATAATTTGTTCTGGGATCATGCAGGCTCTAAATAATGCTTCCGAACCTTGAACCTGCCATTCTTTTGTACCCCAGATGGTTTTTGTTTCAATGTTATTTTTCCAGAAATCAAAACCAAATGTAGTTAATTTTTCAAAAAATGTTTCCGAATAGATTAATTTAGTGTTTGTCAGCATTGTTTTCATCCCTGTCTTATTTAACATTTTGAAATAAAACGTTTCTGCATCACTTGTGTTAAACCCTGAGAAGTATGGGAATTTCTCGTAAAATGTCTTCGAACTACCTTTTGGTGGAGTTGCACAATGTTCCCATTGATTATAATTAAAAACATTTCTAGGTTGAGCAGATTTATGCAAATAATGATGTGCAAAGTGGTTGTAACAATACATTTCGTCATAATTTGATGAACCCTGTAAGTAATCATGTTCTGTAAATGTTGCTGACATAACTAAATCTGACATCATATCATTAATACTTTCAGAGTCCCAATCATCAGAGAATGTACTTGGTTTTACAAAGTCACTTAATGAAACCTTGAACTGGTGTGGATATTTCAAGAGCTCGACCGGGCCATAGATTTCGTAATCCGTTTTGTCCCATGCTACCCCACCGGGTATTGGATTGGCTGTGACATTCACTGATGATAGTTCTCTTTTCTCGATGTGAGATGACTTGTGAGGCTTTAGGACCAAGTTGATGTTCTGACTTGCTGTGTCCATTGTACTGTATTTTCCTTCAATGAAATTTCCCAAACAGAGAACCATGATGAGCCAAAGCAGGAGGAAAAGTACACCTAACACAATCCAAAATTCAATCCATGGAGAAATCAGATAGGTTTCTTTGAATTGATGAAAGAGTTCTGTTACTTTGTCTTTAAAAGTTTTTGTTGTTGGCTGTTCTTCAGGCTCGCTTGAATCCTCAGAAAAGTCATCGAAATTGATGAAGTAGCCTGATGCCGTTCGGTCAATTGTTGGAATCGCTTCCGGATTTTCAGTTGCTTTTGTATTTTTTGTTTCATTAGCATAGTCTGAGGCTACATCGTTGTAGACTGGTGTTTCATGACGAACTGTTGCAATTTGGGTTTCAAGAGGCACTAGTTCCATGGCATTATTGCATAGTCCTTTTTTATTCACTGTAGGTTTATCAAATGTGATTAGTCTCTCAGTTTGAACCTCTTGTATTGTAGCAAGTTTAGGTGTTCTGCTACATCTTGGGAGTCCACTGGGCCTACTACTTATTATTGGCCACATGATTGTGGTTTTACCAGGTCGATGGATACAATTCGGTTCTCCTTTTTACCAGCAAGGGGCGGTAGTACAACTGATCTCGTTCCCCTGACAGCTAAGAGAGGTACTGCTTTTCTGTAAGAAGGCCCAATCTTCTCTCTGACCAGATCCCCAATTTTTGGAGTCCAGACAGGCCTTGCTGGGACAGATGGTTTATCTTCAGTGGCTGTTGGCTGCTGTTTTAGCTTTATGTTGCTCAGGTCTTTTCTTGTTTCATTTAAGTCCTGTAAAATAGCCAAACGATCTTTGATATCAAAGCATTTTTCTTCTACCACTGAAGTCTGACTATCTAAGTCCTGAATATGCATTCTAGTCCCGAACAATAGCTCGTACGGGCTGAAACCTTTTAGAGAATTTCTTGGCAGATTATTAAGACTACGTTGGACACTTGTTAAATGTTGGACCCACCCATCACCCGAACCTAATACCCTCACCGGTATAGATTGCTTTATGTCTCGGTTTTTTCTTTCCACAATCCCATTTCCCTCAGGATGGAAGGGACAAGAGTACCGCAATGCAATGCCCATGCTGGCCATGGCCTCCTCATACGCTCGAGAGCTGAAAGCAGGTCCCTGGTCAGAATGTAGCATGCCAATTGCGTATGTGCCGATAAAGACTCGCAAATCTTTTAGAACAGTTCTGGCGTCAGCCGAGCGCTGGGGCCTACATTTTTAAGTCAATTTAGTCTTTCATAATATACAGTGGGATGCATTTTTCCTGTTTGATTATGCGTATAGATCGCCTTATGCTCTCTAATTGGGGTCCTGGCACTACTCCGGCCGGTTCGCCACTGCGATCTCTGTTGCAGTTTTGGCAGTTCATCACAAATTTGTAATGTTGCAGGCTCATCCCCGGCCACCAGTATTCTGATTGTAATTCTTTCAGAGATTCCTTGATCTCTCAGTGCCCTAGACCTTCACCCATGTGTGCGTCTGCTATTAACAAGACTCTCCTGTTCGTGTTTGGAATTACTCTATCCCCCACTCCAGGGATTCGAGCAAAAGGAACGGAGTTTGCATCTATTACGTATGTATAATTGAGTGGATAGTTCACGGGTAATGCTGCGCAGTCGCCTTTTGAAGACGTTTTTACCGCCAGCATGGTTTCCCCGTCTATGTATTTTTCTGAACGCTTTTTTGTGGCTACGGAAGCCGGTTGAGTTGCTTCCGCTGTGGCTGTGTTAGCCAATGAATTCCCTGCAGCGTGAACGCCATCACGCAGATGACTCAGTGTATGTATCACGTGAGTCTTTTGTAGTTCTTTCTGTAAAAGAACTACTTGTACCCAAAGCTTTTTTGCTTGATTGTGGCACCTGTGTCATCTTTGTAACCGTTTTGAACCCAGTTCTGCAAGTCATTATTGTAAGACTTGACGCAGGAATGCGAATCGCACACTATTAGTGTCGGGAATTCGCGATCGGCAATATCGAGCGCCATTTTTAAAGTTATTAATTCAGTTTGTTGACATGAATTGTCTTTTACAGATTGAGACATAGTTACCAGTGGTCTCAATTTACCTTTGTGCCACCTGCATTTAACAACCTCGCACGTAGCATTGTAAGTTTGTTTTCCCCAAACTGAGGGTTCTGCATATCCGTCTGTATATATTACACAGGCGTACTGTTGTAGGGGCAGAATTTCGATTGGCAGAAGATATTCTTTTTCATATGTTAGATGTTTCAGTTTTTTCATGTTCGGGTCAAAATAGTATTTCACTTTTTCTGTAGCAAGAGAATTTTACCATTGTATCCATTTTGGATCTAATGCCACGGTAGTTAAATTGTGTGGACTTGTTAATGACTCAAAGGCAGATTCTGCTGTTAAAACAGTTATCCTTTTGCCTTCGGCTTGGGCTTTTTCTTTTGCTACAGCTGTTTGAACCACATTTACAATATTTTCCACAAGACTGAATGATTTTTCAGCTTGTGTGTACAAATGTGATTTGTAAGCTATTGGTACCTTTTCTCCCTCATTAGAGGTCAGATACGTGAATCCGCATCCTCCTGGGATGACTCGGATTACAAGGTTGCGTGTGTTGTCGCGAGTTTGTAATTTTGTTTTAGCTAACATGTCTGTTTGCAATGATCTCAAAATTTCTGTGTGTTTTTGAGTCCAATTGATTGGTTTAAAATCAGGTCTTATTAATTCATAGAGAGGTTTAACCCTCTCTGCATAATTTAGAATGTATGTTTTTCCGAAATTCAGGAAACCTAGTATTGATTGTAAGTTCTTCAGCGTTTTTGGTGCTTGGAGGACAGCGCATTTCTCTAAGAAAGTGTCCGCTAGGCTTTTGCCTTCACTTGATAATTCATATCCTAAAAACAGGACAGTTAGATGGGCAATTCGTGATTTTTTAAAGTTGAATTTGTAACCCTCTGCTGCGAACCCAAGTATTATGGTGGTCACTCTTTTCAAGTGAGTATCCAAGTCATTATCTGTCAGATAGATGTCATCGACATAAGATAATGCCTCATCGTCATATATCTGTAGTAACTCTGTTACTCTTGCTGAGAATAATCCTGGGCTATTCTTGAATCCCTGTGGGAGTCGACAGAAATTTTATGTGACCCCATTATTTAGAAAGCGGTCAAGTACCTGCTTTCAGGTGCAATGTTGTGACAAAAGAATCCATTAGAGATGTCTAATGTTGTTTTGTATTTTTTGCGCACGATATTATTCATTAGTGCTGCACTGTGTGAGTTTTGTACTGCAAAAGTTTTGCAACATGAGTTAAGGTGTCTGTAGTCCAAAACTAGACGATATGAATCGTCTGGCTTGGAGACAGGAAACAAAGGATTGTTCATTTGAGAGGTGCATGTTTCAATCACCCCTTAGTATTCAAGTTGATCTAAGATCTCCCTGACTTTCTTTTTAGCTTCTTGCTTAATTGGGTACTGCCTCTGTGCAGTTGGTTGACATTTTAACTGGATTTTGTGAGGAGTAGAGTCCTCATCCCATCCTACATGGTTTTTATATAATGCAGGAGCTTGGGCTACTGCCCATTTTTTTGCATATGTATATTTTTTATGAATTGGAATATGATTTGAGAAGGCAGGCATAATCATTTCTTCGCTATGCGGGCACTCCCTGACAATCTCTGGGGGCCAGTCTTTCTCAGCTAAAAGGATGTCATAGCCTTTGGAAAGGTTATCCCAAAATAGACCCCTTACTTTCCTAGTCTTATCTCCCTCTATACGTAATGTTATCTCGTATATTTTATGAGGTTTGCTAACTCTGGTATCCGCAGTTTCCACCTGAATGTATTCATTCGTGTCCACTGTCTCCAGATGATTCATCAGGATCTTGCGAGCAATGGTCACTTCTGCTGCGCTGTCTAGCATTGTCTGGGCCCATTCTCCGTTTTTCAGTTGTGTCCTCAGTATCCTCGGCATGTTTGATTATTTTAATACTGGGTACCTTCTTTTTTGGAAATTGTAATTTTTTACTTTGATGAGCAGGTTTCTTGTCTTTGGACTTGACGTGCTCTTCCCTGTGTTCTGACCGTCCTTTTCTTTCTGATTTCTGCGAGGAAGTCTGAAAAGATCGAGAGGGACGTGTATCAATATCTTGATATCTATCAGGTTTCTTCAAATTATCCCTATTTCTAAGGTTGTATCTTTTCTCAGAGGGCTCCCTCTGGGGAGACTTGTGTCCTTGGTCCGGAGATCTTTCTCTCCGCCTAGGAGACCTTCCTCTGGACTGGAATCTTTTTTCTTTGGGAGTGGATTATTTATTTCCATCCCAGCTCTTTGTTGGTGTGTTTAGATTATTTTTAATAAATATCTTTTCAGGATTTTCAGTTAGTTGGGGTTTTACTGGTTTCCCACCCAAACTATCTCTACCTAGTTCTTCATAGGATTTTTCTATGATTCTGGCAAGTTCAATTGGTTGGTCTGCTATATCTGTTTCTTTCAATTTCTGGCGGATCGCCACAGATGCTGCTTCTCCTTTTATGTTGGCTAATAATATAGCCGAGACCTGCTTAAAGTCTTTCAGTAATTTCATACCCAGAGTTAAAGCAGGTTCTGGACCGTATTCATTTTGAATCTGTCTTAGCACATCTGGTATTACCGCCATGGACGGAACACCATGTGTTTTTGTGTAAATGGAAGCAAAGACTGTGCCCCAAGTGTCACAGTCCATGTCCATGTGGTGTGATCCCCATTGGAAGACAGATAGTCATAATTCTGTGTTTCTCAGTAGGGGTGGTATCCGGAAATACTGCCTCTATTTGAGTGATTTTTTGTGCTAACCAGAATGGAATTTGTTCCCATTTTGCGGGTGTTTTACCAAGACAGGATTGTATGTTGTAATTTTGTTTGTGTTCTCCTGATGAGGGGTCAGCTGTGGAATGTTAATAGCTGGTTGGACTGTTGAAGTCCGCATTACATATTGGACTAATTGTCTATGTATTTTAATCAGTTGTTTTAGCTGTGCTAAAAGTTCTGGTACTGACATTTTTTCAATGTCGGGATGTGGTGTGTAGCTGGCTAGAACCGGCCACGTTGCTCCTGGTCTACCTAGTGGACCTAGCCTGGTGATGTGATTATTATGTTTTAGGGCGCCTTTAAACCAGAGCAGGTGCTCTTGGTATTTTAATGGGATTTCCACCTCCTCGAAAGGGGTGTACTCATCGGAGGTTCCTCTATTTTGTAATAGTGGAAGTCGTGTGTGACAGAGTTTGCTGCTGGAAAGTTTATCCATGAATAGAATACCTCTGTCTGCCGATATTCATGAGTCTCAATTACGAATACGACTATTCCACCTCTTGGTGTTAGTCCATTTTCTATAAGTTTAAGAGTTATAGTTCTTCTTATGTTGACCGGAATTAGTATAGCATTCGGGTCATTCTGTTGGAGAGTTGTGTCTTCCAACAACAGTTGAGACGCTCTAGCATCTCTTTCTTCGTCTCCGTCAGACATTTTACTGACAGAAGGTTTTTTGGTTGCAGATCAGGTTTCAAGGAAACAAAGATTAGGTGCACAATATTTTGGAACACTGTATCCTTCAACGTTGACTATACCAAAAACTATATATAGAAATCTCTTTCTACTAAGTTCCGGCGGATTTTAACCTTTTACCCACTCCAGACGTCTTTTGGAGTATTTACGGGAAAATGGGTCTGTGTGAAAAAGCACGACTGAGTTACTCTAATGTCTTGCGTTAGATTTATCGCCTTACCAAACGTTGGGCGCCATGTAGTGTAGTTCCTATAGTCCCAATAGGCTCTGCGCATTGGAATAATATATTCAGCAGTGTAGACGTAGGACTGAGTTCAACTAGGTCTCTACTGACTATATTAGACTTAAGTTTTTGCCAGCTAGCTCAGAGGTCACTAGAAACTTTCTCGAATAAACGAGGAGGAGTTTAACCTCCCTGGATAGACAAGAAGGGATTAGCTTCTGACAACCATATAACATGACAATTTGCTCTCTCAGAATAAGAGTGTATCTCTAGAGTCGTGTGAAAACAATAGACAGCTATTTCGCTCAGTCAAGTGTGCATACTTAGTTTCACCAGAGTGCAGAGAAAAGAAAGACGTGCGTTTTCAATAAAAGGTGTAATTTATTGAGCAGTCTTCCTCATATAAGAGAAATGAATTGCCACAATTGCAATACTCATAGTAAAGTAAAGTGCGTACAGTAAAAGGAGGATTAAGAAATAATACTGTAAAAGCATTGATATGGTTTCTTAGCCATAAGATACTTTTAAAATAGATAAAATATATACATACTTATATACATTGACTAACGTACTCAACTGGTGCTTCTAAATACGCCTACCCCGGTGTACCTGACCTAAGCCTAATACGTGGGAAGGAGTAAGTAAGTAGCAGTTTAAGTTAAGTTGGTTTTTGCCCAGAATCTGAATCAAGAATTCTCTCTAAGGTTTTAGTCAGCTCCGTACCTGGGTATTAGAAAGCAGGAGGTCTGGTATCTCTCTCTCAGGACTCGATATCCCAGTAACCCGCGAAGGTATCTGGAAACACCGGAGCTGGATTTCTCGGCAGGAGAAAATACAGCGTCTCTCTCAGTGCGTCAAAGAGGAGGGGCAGCGTCGTGGGCTCTCGCATCAGCTGGGCTCTCGATCAAGTAGATAGCTGCTCTGCTCCAAAATCACCACCATGTGTTTGCTTAAGGCAACGTTGGTATATTTATACCTGAAAGGTGCCGGGTTTGACGTAAGGTTGGACATAAGACGTCAATAAAGATGTCACTAAGAACTGGCCGTTCTTACAGAGCCTTACAGGAGTTCTCGGATGAAATCAAAACAAAAGCAAGGGGGATTTCCCAGGTTGCTGGAGGTTTGGATTTTTTAGAGAACTCGTTGTGCTTTCTAGGGGGCCGGGGAAGTAGCCTTGCTTAATGTGACAGCATGTGCTACGACTGAATATGTATATGATTTCTATGCCGTTATAGGGATATTATTGATTATAACCGAACAAGGGCATAAAATAGTAATATCGATTTAGGCTCCTGGATAAAAACACAATAGGTTTTGGGGAGGATGTTAACTTATATGCTTAGCCATAACATGCAACTCTTTTTGGCGCAACTGATGGACGCTTGCTCTTTAACGTGCAACATCTTTATAATTACAGACAGAACCAACTACTCCTCATCACCACCAGGAGGACTTGAAGTTCCAACAAGGTGAGGGCTCCCGAGTCCCGCACAGTTACTTCTGACTAAGGTATGTGGAAAGTCGAACTGCACCTATCATCAACAATGTCCTATTTCTCTTGTCCATACTTCTGTATGTGCAGAATAGTCCCTGAAACACTAGCGGTATGGTATGTGCTACTATCAAATCAAAAAGCCAAGTACTAAGCTTATGGTGGACATTGACATTTTGTTGTTGGAAATTGTCAAAGCACTAACATTAAGAAGACTGGAATAGACAGCAAGGGCAACCCAGAGGACTGCACTGAGTGACTCTAGAGCTATTGCTGGATCAGAGTTTTGTTTAACACCGTTTGTCGACAGGGCAAGCTTAGCTACCTACACAGACCGACTCATAATAATAGTAAATAGTAGTAGCACAGAGAGTGATGGTAGAGAGGCAGGATAAGAATGTAGAAACAGTCTACAAGAAGATCAAAGACTATTTTGTAAAAAATAGAATTAGGAAACAGTTTGTAATGAATAGGAGCTGTAAAAGTTAGGGAAGTATAATTATATTAACAACAGAACAACTTACTGGGGCCAGCAGAAGAGCCTGCAGAGGACCGTTCCTGCCCACTCTGTTCCGCCGGAGTCTGGGGTGTTGCTTTCTTCTTGCTCCTGGGAGGTGCTGATGATCATGAAATAAACACAAACATGGATGATTGTTTTTTTTTAAATATTTGATTTCTTTGACCACAATCTAAAATTATCTCGGGGAAACAAATTAGCAACAATTGCACTACATGTATTGACCTATCTCATCTAGTCAACTAGGAGGATACTAGTACAGTATTGCTGGATTCGCAGACCGTCTACTTGGAAAGTTATGTAAATCACTAACTAAACCAACAACAAAAAGGTTCTACTATGACTGCCAGCACTCAGCAGCACGCAACGTGACAGACACAGTCCGTCATTGTGATTGCAGGCCACTAAAAAATGTCCTACTACTAATAACAAGTCATAATATACTCAACCTATCAATCCATCACTATCTGTTCTTCTTAGTGGCAGCAGGAGTACAAAGGAAGGACTAGATTTGAGTCTCTAGTCTCTCTAGCATTACGCAGTTCTCTAAAGGACTAGTCATACATATTCAGGCCAAATGAGCACAAAGTTGCAAACAAGTAAGCATGGTAGCAACGCCACTTAGGAGACGAGCACCTGCAATCACAGAAGCTATTTAAACATTATTTTACCTGCAATGTAATCGAATAGGCAGCATTCTTGCTCTTCGGGAAAAACATATATTAGCAATATAACACAGAGCAGAAGAAAACAAAGTAGTTATTAAATAGCTACTCACCAAGGCCAGGGATCTCCACAACTAGCAGGTGGAGCAGGTCCTGCTCCCGATCGAGGACGTCGGCCCACCGGTGCGTCGCTTGGTCATGGATGCGCCGGACCCCCGACTCCCTCCGCATGGCCTGGCACACCTTATCCCACCACTGGCGACGCTCCCGGAGGCCATACCCTTGACCGGGCCTGCCCCCTGCTACCATGGTCTTAGGAAGGTGGAGCAGAACAAAAAATATAAGAGCGGCCACCTCCACCGCGGTGAAAATCTCCCTGGCCACTACATCCTCCCCCCACAATTGCCCGCATGGGAGCCGGGTACGGGGTGCGGGACCCTTCCCCTTCCTCTTCCCGGCTCCCTTTGCCATGGTCCTGGACAGCTGGAAAAAAATAGGAAAGAATAGGGGGAAAAGTAAAGAAATGAAAAGAGTTTAAAAAAGTATCTTTAAAAGTAACCAAAAGTAGAATAAAACACAAAATATAGATATAGAAAAAGAGAGGGATAGATAATGAGTAAAAAAGATAAAAAAAAGTTCAAAGAAACAAAGGATTGGAAAGATTAGGGGAGGATTCAAAAAGCATGCCCAGAACAACAGCAATGAATGAAAAACAAGATGGCCGTGCCCATTGAGGACCGCATGGGTAAGTTTGCGCGATATTTTCCCTAGGGGCTCGCAAAAACGCACGCGAACATGTAATCGCGCCCCGCACACAACGCGAGCTTGCAAATAGCGCCCGGAAATGGAAATACGCAATGCGCACAAGATGGCCGTGCCCATGTACGACCGCATGGGTAACTTCGCGGTCGGTGCGCTGCAAGCGGCCCGCGAATAAGCAAAAAACTCCGCGAACATGCAAAAAAACCCACAAATTCGCGGATTTTGCAGATTGTGAATTTGCTTTAGCACTAATTCGCGTACCGCGAATTCGCGCATTTCGCCCATACTTACTTATCAATGTGCAGAAAGAATACAGATACCTTCCAGAAATGCCATGGGGACTCCCGTCAGATAAGTTTAGCTTCATATAAGCAGAAAGATTGGTGTGTCAGATTCTTTAGCTGTGTTTGTTTTTGCTTTTTGTAGGTGATTCAGATCCTGGATTTCCCATCAGGTGAGTCACTAGCAAGTAGCCTCAAGGTGATTACTCCCCTAATATCTGGAGAGATCCAGGGGACAAGAGACGCCGCAACAGATGCCCCGCCGCCTGTATGCGAGGAGAGAGGAAAGAAGAGAATCGTCAAAGACTGCAGCGATAACCCGAAAGTGGTAGGAGGAACCGAGATGAGAAGGAGACGCCGTGGAACTAGAACGTGAAGCGCTCCTTTTGGGCCCTCTGGCTGTTTTATGCCCACACTGCTCCTCCCTTGTTCCTCCCTTGCTGCAGCTTGCAGCGTGGCATTCCTGACTGATACTGATGCAACTTTTCGTTAATGCATTTAGTTAATATGTGCCCCAGTAAGTGTCAGGAGCCTGCCCCTGCACTTACCAGTTAACAGTTCCCAATGGATTGCCCCCCCAGTGAGTCCTCCTCACTTTCCCGGCTACACAAGCCCTCTCAAAGGCTGTGAACCATTTGACGATATATTCACCTCCTTAAATTTAGGGACAATCCCTCAAGGGATTTTTGGATCATACGATCGTACCTTCTCTTTGTTCGTTACATTGCTGCCACCATTGATGGGTCCTATGCCCATATCTACTCTTTTCTTCTCTAGAGCTAGGAGTCTTGCCTCTAGATCTAGTCCTTTGATCAAACTTGCTAAAAAGATGTCCGCTTCAGTGAAATTGTCTTCACTGTCCTGTACATAGTCTGCCCTACCTCTGTAGGCTCTAGACCCTCTACTCCATGGTCTGGAGGGGTAGGGCACAACGTCTCTATCCTCCCTAAGTAGTTGAGGTGGAGAGTCTATGACCCCATCATCCTCACTACCTTCTCCCTCTACTTGAAGATCCTAATCTTCAGTAGTGGGGTGGTCCCATGCATACTCTGCCCGAAACACCTGGAGTTGTATTCTGGTAGGGTTGGCCACAGTTCTTATTTTTTTGTCTTTACAAAGAAGCCTTAACTCTAACATCTAGGCTGGAGTAAGGGGTGTGGTTGTGATCCTCAGCCATCTTATCTGGGTTGTGCATTGTTGTACTAAAGTGGGGTTCTTTTGAAAAGACTTACTCCAAAAAGTACTTCCCCCCTTAACTGCAGTGAGTTTCTATACAATTACAACAGGGATTTAATCCAAGGCACTAACAAGACTTTTAGAAATTTGGAAAAAAGTCAATTAAAAAATGAGTGGTACTAAAGTCAAACTTTGGATTCTTGTCGTGTGATCAGGTCTTGACTAGGTTAGTCCAATAAATGCACAGCCATAGACCCAACTGCTGATCCACCAATGTAGGAAGCTGGCTCTGTATATACTACACAAAAATACGGGATAGTGTGCACAGAGTCCAAGGGATCCCCAGAGGTATAGCAGAGGCTAAAATAAATCATCACTAACTGCTCTATTTGTGGTCCTGTTGGTGAGCAGTTAGGCTTATCAGAGAGTTTGTTAAGCATGTATTGCATTCACTCAGGCAAGAAATGAAGACACACACTCGGAGACAGAATCCAGACCTATTAGGTAAGTAGGTAAGTATAAAACAACATATACTTATGTTTTATTTCTAGAACTAAGTAGGACTTGACACAGGTAGGTAAAATATACTTTCAAATGCAAATCTATACACAGAAATGCAATTGTGGATGAAATTGGTATTGTTACAGGGTAGTATTTGCTTTAAAAACAGTTCAGAATTCTTTGAAAATACTTTGGATTACTTTGTGTTACTTTTTAGTTACATTGACTATTCGGGGTGATATCCCTAGATATCACACTTTGGATCCCACAATACAAAGGCATGTAAGACAATTTAATTTTCAAAGCACAGTTACTTTTGCTTCATACATGAAAACTGGTCTACACTTAGAATTTTTCTGAGAAAAAACCACAACATGGGTTCTCATGGAGAGAATTTTATTATTGATTTGCAGGTAAGTAAATGACTTACAATGCTGGGTGTCTGGGGTTGGAACCAAGGTTCCCCAAAGTTCAAGGAGGCACTCTAGTTGCACCACTAGCTGCACTAGGGCGTCTGGGTGCCGAGTGCTGTGCTCCAATGTTAGCCAATGAGGCTAGGTGGCCTTCGGTCTGGACCTGGTCATGAGCAGGCCACTCGGTTGTGGGAGCAAAGCTTCTGGGGTTAAGATCAGTACAGCAGGGGCCGACAATCAGCACAGGAGCTCCACCAGCCGCAGCATGGGGGTGGCCAGAAACAGGATGCCAAGGAAACATTGAGAGCCCTGTTGTTTCCAATGGAGATCTCCGGTTCCGAAGAAAGGCTGCAGGCTCGGTCAAGGAGGTTTCCAGAGGGCAACCACTGGCAGGGGAGGTACGCTGGCTTGCTGGGGGATGCCTGGACACTGTCAGTTGGGCCACCCAAGGCCGTGGCACATCGGGTGCAGGGGTGTATTTAGGCGTTGGGTCTTTTCACTAGCTCCAGTTATGGTCAGGAGTACCCTCAGGTTGAGACTGCAGGCGATGGGTAGAATATTGATGCAGGTCATTGATCACCCCATCTCAGGTCAGGATTACTGAAGAGGCATCCTGGTGGTGTTGGGCCACTCGAACTCGGGCCGTGGGCATCTGGTGCCGAGTGGTGCCCATGGATCTGGCTGGGTCTGGGGTAGGTCTATGTTGGAGTCTTTGGTCGAGCAAATTCAGTGCTCACGGGAGATAGAGTCTTTTTGGTGAAGGCAGGGCAGGTCCTCTGTGTTCTGGATGGCTGCTAGACACACCAGGGTTTCACTGGTTGCAGGTCAAAGTCAGGACAGGTTGGTAGGGCTGGGGCCAAAGCAGTGTCGTCCTCTTCTTCCTTGTTGAGAACAGCTCTTCACTCCTTCTTCTTTCTACTTCTCAAATCTGAGGAGGCAAGGTTCAGGGTCCTCCCTAAATACACAATTTAAGGGTGTTACAGGGATGTGCAGGTTGGGACCAATGGGTCCCTTCCTTGGGCGAGCACACCCCCTTTTATGCCACCCTCCAGTTGTGGGGGGCATGACCCTCTCTCTGCTTGTCTGAGTCCCCTCATCTTCAAGATGGAGGGGACTGAAAAGTGTGCTTCACCTTACCTCCCTCATCTGAGCGGTGGGGTTGGCAAAGGTGGGCACACCCTTCTGCCTACTTGGTTTTCCGGCCAAGTCAAGTGCATCAAGTGTCAGGCAAAACGTGTGGGGTAACCATGCAAAAAGGGGCACTTTCCTACTCATTGCCACTTCTGCTCCTTATAATTTCTAGGGAGTCAAAAATGTTAATTCACGTACACTGTTTATAAAGATTCTCACACTGGCCAAGCCAGGATTTCTACCATATTTCTGCTGGTGTGTGTCAGTGGAAAGGAACCAGTAATGACCAGTCACTTGGAGGTAATGATAACTACAATGCAATGATGGAGGCCTGATCACAGTGAAATGGTTGGTTGGATGGTATTCCTCAAGAAAATACCTGCAAACACATGTGAATGTCACAATGACAACTCCTTCTTACAGAGCAAAATAGTTGACCTCAAGAACCTTCCAAAAAAGAAGCACAGTACATACTGATGGCTATTGTGTTTTGGGCGTACAAGCAAATAATTAGGAAGAGGGACACTAAGGTTATGTAGGAGACATAGCTGGTTGCTGGAGGAGCAAACTGGAAAAAAACATGTGCTCCTTTCGTAAAACCACTTTGGAAGCTTTTACAGAAAGGTGTACAGGTCATTTGGGACGATGCAGCTAACCATGCCTTTTCTAAAATTAAGTCACTGATCATGAATGCACCAGCCTTGTCCTCTTTTAGGCCTGAAAGCAAGCTTGTGCTTATTGTGGATGCAAACCAAGTGGGAATTGGGGCCATTCTCTCACCTTTTCTATGATAATAGAGAACACATTGTAGCGTTCGCCTCCCGCTAATTAATGACTCCAGAGTCACACTACAGCACAATTAAGAGGGAGGCATTGGTATGCTCAGGGGCCATTGAAAAATGCAAATCTTTTCGTAAGGGCATGAGTTTTGCTTTATATACTGCTCACCAACCCCTGATACATTTGCTTAATGGCAATGGTTTGGAGAAGGCTTCGGCAAGGCCTGTCACAATAATTTCTTGCTTTCAGAATACAGTTTTAAAATTGAACTCTAGAGCTGATTTGTGGTCTATGATGCCACTTCAGAGTGTTGAGCAAATGGAAGAATATGAGGAAGTAGAGCCTGTGGTGTCCACTTTGGATGACATTTTGAGCTCTTATGGTTTGGTCTCTCGTGAAGAATGGCTGTCTGCTCTCAGAGATGACAATGGGTTATTTTCTGTAATGCACTTTGTCAAGAAAGGATGGCCTAGGGAAAGATTATTACCTGTTCTCCTCTGACTTTTCTCTCAGGTGGAAAGTGAACTTGCTATTGTAGACAGTATCCTCTTACACAATGATGTCACTGATCCTCCCTCTGCAGTCTGGACCAAACCCACACATTGAGGCAGCTCACCAAGGCCATTTAGTAGTGAGAGCAACATGTAAAAATGTATAATAATTCTTTTGATGGCCTTCATTAAAATCACAAGTTGCAAAATAGATATCTGATTACATTATTTGTTTACTGTGAGATAAGCACTGGATCACTCACCTAACACCCCCTTGGTTTGGGCAGAATTTGCCTTAGGCTTTGCAGGCCCTTTTGAAGTTTGGCCACAGACAAAAGATTTTTATTGTTCTTAGTTGAATATTTCCCAAAATGTTTTTTTATGAATTTGTTCCCATCACTACTACCGCTATTGTCATAAAATGTTGAGCAAGATCTTTGAAACTGAGGGGCCACCAAAGGAGTTGGTCACTGATAGTGAAACACATTTTGTTTCTTCCCAGAAGAAGGAATTTGTGGAGAACCATCACATCAGACATTTGAGGGTGGCTTTGTACTCACCTACCCCAAATGGTCTGGTGGTAGGAATGAACAGGTTTCTGAAGGGAATAATACAATCTGCTTTGCTGAGCAGAGTTCCAGTGGAAGAGTTTCTGAGGAAAAGGGTTTGGACATACCATCTGAGTCCACACTCCACTACTAATGTATCTCCGTTTTGTTTGTTGGGAAAGAGAAAAAACTCATATTCCAGGTTTGTCTTGATTGAATCAAGTTGATTGCTCCAACGGAAAAATAATGTCAATCTAAAATCACTGAGCTGGTCAGGGATAGAGTGGCTGCAGCCCAGTTAGCACATAAAACTCACTATGACAAAGCGTGTGATGTAAATGTATTGGTTTCATGGTTGCTAATTGGGTGATGATCAAACAACCCACTGGAGTTCGAAGGGACAATCAGTTTTATCTGGACCTGTACAAATTCTTAAAGTTGCTAAAGGCTCAGGTTTGCTTAACGAGAGAGGTTGGTGGAGGAAGAGGGCTCTTGTGAGGTTAACACTCGAGCAAGCTTGCAAAATTCGCACACACAAAGGTCTCATTGGTGGAGTAGGTGTCAAGACCATGATGATTGGTTTTTATTAGAGACAAATATCTCTTCCTCAAGTGCTACTCAATCTTTTTCCTCTGTTTTGTCTAGCAATCCTGAGGTGGTTACAGAGTCAAACTTCTCTGAGCCAAAAGTGGCAGGTAACGTAGAAGAATGTGGTGAACTCAGGATCACATGTGGTACTGATGCCTCTGCACCTGAGGGTGCTGGTGCAACTGGACCTGCCAGAGATTACATGTTCGTGAGGTACAGAGATTTTTATATTCAATGAAGCTTGTTTTATGTTTGTTTCTAAGGGGGGAGATAATGTAAAGATGCACTTAGTCCTTTATTTGTGCTTATTTTATGTAGCCGTTCATTTGTGTGTATATTTCAGTTATGACGGCTCTTGTGCATTCGCCGTCTCACACTGTATTTATATTTGTATATATTGACATTTGTAATGGCTCATGCCCCGCAGTCCTTCTCCATGGCACCCAGCTATGGTAAAGTCAGTTGCAGCTGGGATTTCTTGTAGTCAGGACATGTGGAACGTGGGTTCCTGTATTTCCAGGAATAAACTTACTTTGTTTGGCATTTGGAGACTCATGGTCTCTTGATTCACTTCCCAACAGGCACCCTTCTATTATAGATAACCTGGTGTAAGCAAAGAGATTCACACTCAATCCAGAGTTTACACTAGTGACCAATGCAAAGATGTCCATGATGGGGAGATTGTTCTCCTGGACAGAAAGTCAGCTACTAGGAAACTGATGCATTAAATTGGCGATTTCTGTCTTGCTGCTGATTAGCTTCAGTCAAGTGAGACACATCAGTTGTTAACTGATTTTAAACAATTTTGGTAATGTACCTTCTTATGGTATCTGCCATGTACTGTGTGTGTTGTGTGTTGTAATACTTTATTCGAAAAATATATCATAAAAGTACAGACATACAAAAATACATAGAACAATTTATCAAGTATTACAATTTCATTTAAAAAGTCAACACTAAAAACCAGTTTAAGAGATAGAGGAGGGACATTATTAAAAAATCCTTCTTATGGTGGGTCTGGACAGGCATTGGATAGCAGCTTTGACCGGATAAACCAAGCGCTTGCCAGATATTTAGCGACCCCACAAACAATGTACATGGAGGAAGTGTTGGTTAGAATAATGCGCAGAGCTGATCTATGGTCCCTGACTCCTAGCTCCCTACACACAGGTTTCAACCATTTTGCTCTAGCCTGCTTATAGGCGTTAAATGCGAACAGAAAGTGGCCAAGAGATTCTTCCGGGCATGAACAACCTGGGCATTTTAAGTCGTGCTCCCTCCTAACCTTCCACCCTTCCTTAAATTTTTTGAGGGGGAGTGTGCCGTATCTTAATTTCAGGAACAAAGTTCTATCACGGGGAGTCTGAATGAAGTCCAAAAATGGCTCTAACTTTCTGAAAGGCTGATGTTCAAGAAAGTTATTCGTCAGAGGGCCCCAGTTTGAATTCTTTAAATCCTTGGCCTCTACCCAATCCCAGTATAGTTTTTTGACAATTTGTTAGGGTGTGGGGGGATTGTGAGGCCCAAAACTCAGCCAAACCTATAGACTCCACCAATTTCTTTAGGTTGTTAAGCCACTTGATTTTTTTGGATACATTCAAACTAATTAGCTCATCCAACACTAGAGCATAGTTTGCTAGTTCAGGGGTCCTTCTGAGACGCACCCAAAATAGCAAAGGGCGAAGTTTGACTATTTCAGAAATCGATCTTTTACCCATGTCAAAGAATAGTGGTTTCAAAGGGGTCGAGGGGGGAAGCGAAACTATATCTCTCATGAACTTATTTTCTGCAACTACCAATGCCTTAGTATTCTCAGCACCCCACAATTCAGAGCCATAAACTGCCGAAGCTAAGGCTTTCCCCTCATAAACTGCCAGGGCGGGGGCTATTGGTCTGGTGATAGAGAGGCGCTGATTCTTAAGTATCGCTCCAGAGACCCTTTTAAGATTTAAAACCATTTTGGACAAGTGGGAGTCCCATCTCATGTTATTGCAGAGCCTGACCCCAAGGTATTCGAATTCATCCACTACCTCTAAAGGGGTCCCATTCAGAGAGAGATAAGCCTTCATGAGCTTTCTTTTGGCAGATAATACCACCAACTTCGTTTTCATGATGTTAACCGTTAATCCACGGTCTTTACAGAAAATACTGAAGCGGTCTAGCAGTTTTTGCAAACCCCTGGGGGTTTTGGACATCAGGAGGGTATCATCCGCAAAGAGGAGTGTAGGGGTTTTCTCACCGGCAAGGACAGGGGCATCCGCAGGGTCCTCCCTCAAATGGTCCACCACCCCATTTATAAAGAGTGAGAACAGTGTCTGAGCCACCACGCATCCCTGCCGCACCCCTCTATTAACTGGTACCCTCCCTGTCAATTGGCCCTGACTCCCCCAGCGAATCCTTGCATAGTTGTCTTCGTGGAGTTTGATGATCAACTGCAACAAGTAACTAGGGAATCCCATATCAAGTAAGACCTCCCAGAGTTTGGCACGTGGAATAACATCGAATGCTGTTTTCAAGTCTATGAAAGCCAGGTACAAACTACCCTTGATGATAGACACTGACTTCCAATAGACTGCACAGAACCGGAAAACCTGGTCCATCGCACCGACATTACGCCTAAACCCCGCCTGGAAATGGCTCAGAATATCATTATCTGTAAGCCATGACTCTGTACGGTTTACGATGACCCTGCCAACTACCTTTTGGATGGTGTTGATTAAACTTATTGGTCTGTAGTTGGCAGGGTCCTCTCTATCACCTTTCTTGTAAATAGTGATAACCTCCGCGCCCTTCCAGGATTCAGGGACGGGGTGGCCATGGTGAATTAAATTCATTAAACAGGCTATAAGGTCTGCCCATAGTTTGGGGTCGTGCAGTAGCAAATCCCCCGGTAGGCCATCTGGGCCAGCCGCCATCCCTGGTAGTATTTTTAAAATAGCATCCTGGACTGCATTCACATTATTCCAGAGGTATATTAAATCATGTTTGCCCTAATTCAGTCTTTCTTTATCTGACTGCTTGGAGTATTATGTGTATAGTCAAATATAGTTCAGCTCTGCTTGCATTCTTCTTTACATGTGTGCAAACATTTGTTATCCAGGGAATTTATTGTTCACTTGAACCTGATCACATATATCAGATATATCAAGTAATGGTCACTTAATGTTCACTCAAATTCAAACATGTGACTTAGTCAGGTTCATGCAAGTTTACTAGTCTGTGTTTTGCTGGCATGAAGGGAATGGCTTCATCATTTGGCACCACCCAGTTGTGCATCTCAGTTTACGCAATAGTTATGCTATAATGCAAACACAATTAAGGTCCTAATTTGGCCATACCTTGGAAGATATTTTAAATGATTTGCTCTGCTTTTGGAGTAAAGTAATCTTGACATTGACTGGTACTATTCAGATTATTCATGTTACAGACTGAGGACAAATTGACTATTAATACATCCAAAACACAAGCAGCAGTATTTGGTAGACTATAAATCCCACCCATATGGCAGCTGGCAAATTATCTGGTCTGAGGGTACGCAAATCCAGAAATTTGAGTGTTGATTTTAAGCACAATATTTCCTGGTCATCTCACTGGGAAATAATGTAGTGAGGTGGTGGCAACTATGATGGCTCTAAGGAGGCCGGATCAGGTTTATGGGGTTCTATCGGTTGTTTGAACATATAAAAGTAAAGCTGCGCCAGTGGCATTATATGACTAGCCTGTACCCATGCTGGATTGCAACTTCAACTTTAAAAGACTAGAGGGTAACGATCAGAAGAAAGTGCTGCCTCTTCCTGAGCACTCCAGGGGTAAAGAAATTCTTTTGTAGCTGGGCTGGAAACTCTGAATATTATTGCTGAGATAAGTCAATCCACCAAAATCCCTTCTAATTTTCAAGAATTAAGGAGCTATTCTACAGAGGTGTGCGCCTTCCACAAGGTGCTTCATTATTTATTTGTGAAGTTTGAGCTATAACCAGATGAATTGACAGCCACCGTAGGGGCTCTTTCAAGGAAGAAATCTGTTATTGACAACTTATAAAAGGGTAAATGCCTCTGCAACATGTGTATTCTCATATGCACTTTGCTGGTATTAGCACCTAGCAGACTTTCGTCCCCAATTGGGGATTGAGAGGATTACTTTTAAAGAAGAATGTGGGATACCGTTGAGAACTAATCAAGCTCAATTGGGATAAACAAGGATAAACATGATTTTGCTGTGAGAAAGAGCACTTTATAACCGATTTGATTGAAGAAGAATCTGTAAAATATGTGAAACTCTTGAACTTGCTGTTGGACATCTTTTAAGAGTTAGATTCAAAATTGTTCAGTAAGAAATGGAATGTCATGCTCCATTATATCCTTTTTGATTTGATAATGTTAAGTCTAGCAAATTAATCAAACATGACTGGTAAAGCGTGCCCTATCACCCGTGAGGGTATCCAGGCGCTGAGGATCTTGCTGCGGAGGCTCAGTCGAACAGCCACGTCTTAAGTCCGTTAATGAATTCCAACAGCAAGGGTGAGGTTCGGAGGTGAAGAGGTGGGTTGTTCCAGCCCCTGGTCATGAGGTAGAAGAAGGAGCGACTTCCACTGTGGCTTTGACATATACGAAGGGTAGGAGGGAGGTAAAGGGAGGTGGATGAAGGGAGGCGGAGCGCAAGAGTCTGGAGGGTCGGTGGAAGCTCAGGCAATGTTTAATGTATGCTGGTCCTTGGTTGTGCAGGGCTTTGTAGATCTGTATCAGCATCCTTGAGTGAAATCTCTTCTGAATGGGGAGCCAGTGGAGCTTCCTAAGGTGGGGGAGATGAAAGCCTTCTTGGGGAGGTTGTGAATTAGTCTGGCCGAAGAGGTCAGTAGGGTCTTTAGTCTCTTCAGGAGGTGTATGGTGATTATTGCGTAGAGTGTGTTGCTGTAGTCCAGCTGGCTGGTGACTAGGGCTTGGGTGACGGTACGTCTGGTATTGATCTGGAGCCTGTTAGACCAAGCACCATAGGCGTGGGTCTCCCCTATATTTTTTGCCTTGCCTCATGTGTTTTGCTGTATGTCGGACTCTGGTCTAGATGCTTTAGGCACTGCTGTTCAGTGCCAAAGTGCAAGTGCTCCCTTTGTAAATTAATGTTATGTATTAGTGAGTCCATGATTAACTATTTGATGTACTTGTCAGTCCCTAGTACAGTGCACCGTGTGTGTCCGGGGCCTGTAAATAAAATGCTGCTGGTGGGCTTGCAGCACTGATTGTGCCACCCGCAGAAGCAGCCTGTAAATGTAACTCTGACCTGCCATTGCAGAGCCTCTGTGCAGTATGGTACAGCCAAGTCGACTTGACAAGTGCACCCACTTACCAGGCATTACTCTACCCTTTACATGTCAGACACCTCTAAGGTAGGCCCAAGGTACCCCTGTGGGCAAGGTGCAGTGTATGTGAAAGGTAAGGCATGCCTAAAGTGAGTGGCATGTCGTAATAGTGAATTACTTCCAAATTTGTTTTTCACTATTGCAAGGCTACCTGTTCCCATAGGACAGAATGGGGAGTTTGTTTATAACATCTTAACTTAACTGGACCTGGGAACATGGAGGAAAATAAAGTTTAGTATGCCCAAACTCACAATGTTAAAATGCATCTTTTAGTCAGGGTGATTTTTACATTTTGTGTTTGAAAATACCGCTATTAGAAAGTAGGTGTTTTCTTGCCCAACCATCCAGTGTGCCTCTGCTAGGTTTGTGTATTGCGTGTCTGGCTTTTGGATGGCAGGGGCTGGAGAGGGGCAGCAGCTCCAGATGTCTAATGAGTCAGGGCTAGCCTGAATAGACCTGGGCTGCATTTAGAGTAGGGGGAGGAGATTTCCTTTCACCTGAATGGGCCTGGTCTGCCTTCAACAATGCTGTCTTCACCTCCTGCCAGGAAGGTGCACCAGTGAGGACAGAACTGGTTTTGGCTGGGTACAGACACTCTCTGCCTTCAGTAAACAAAGGATTTTGCGGTATAAAAAGGGGGGCCCAAACCCCAGAGTTCTAGATCACTTCTGCAAACCTTTGCCAAGGAGACGAGCTGGAGAAGCTGAGGAGGAATACTGCCCCTTTGCTGTTTGCTGTCTGGGGTTGGCCTGCAGGTGTGTCTTGCTGCCAAGGATAGGAGAAAATGACTTTGCTGTTTGCTTTGTCACCTGCTTGAGGAAAAGATCTCTAAGGGCGTGAAACTGAGCTTGCCTCCTGTTCTGAAGGCTCAGGGACACAAAGACTTCACCACCAGCTCCCCTGAATTTCCTTGCTGGGAATTCTAATCTGAAAAGAGGTGCCTTCTGCTCTTCTGGACCTCTAGAGACTGTTTCCACTGGGAGCTGGAGAATCGACGCAACTTCAAAGAAGCTAGACGCATCCGCACCTGTTTCCAACGCATCGCTGAAGAAACCATTGCAGTGCCTGCCGCGCTCGAGGAATCACCGCACGCCGCATCGAGTCGACCGATCTTCGAGATCATCGCACTGAGTTTAACGCAAGGCCTGCCGTGCGGCTGCACGAGTTCACGCATCGTCACCGGATCATCGCATCGAGGCGCCAAGTCTGTTGCATCATTGGGGGATGCAGTAAGACACTGACACATCACCTCCCCACGCAGTAAGAAATAGACGCATCATCTCCTCTTTGGTAAGGAACCGACGCATCACCTCCCCTGTGCTGCAGTAAGGAACCGCTGCATCAACTCCCCGAAGCAAAGAACTGACGCATCACCTTCCCTGAGTGTAAGGAACTGATGCGTCACCTTTCCTGCGGCCCATTTTGTTTGTTTGCGTGACGCATCCCAGGTACTTTGTGAGAAAAGTGTTGCATCTGCAATTTGCTTTGAACTTAGCTATTTCTACAATCTGAAAGTCATATTCTTATTACTGTATTGTGGATTTTTCTCATTTGGTCTTGTTTTGGTTTATATAAAGATTACTTATTTTTCTAAACTGGTGTGGTGTCCATTTGTAGTGTTTTCACTGTATTACTGTATGTGTTTTCAAATGCTTTACATTGGTATGCATTGGTATGCTCAGGGGCCATTGAAAAATGCAAATCTTTTCGTAAGGGCATGAGTTTTGCTTTATATACTGCTCACCAACCCCTGATACATTTGCTTAATGGCAATGGTTTGGAGAAGGCTTCGGCAAGGCCTGTCACAATAATTTCTTGCTTTCAGAATACAGTTTTAAAATTGAACTCTAGAGCTGATTTGTGGTCTATGATGCCACTTCAGAGTGTTGAGCAAATGGAAGAATATGAGGAAGTAGAGCCTGTGGTGTCCACTTTGGATGACATTTTGAGCTCTTATGGTTTGGTCTCTCGTGAAGAATGGCTGTCTGCTCTCAGAGATGACAATGGGTTATTTTCTGTAATGCACTTTGTCAAGAAAGGATGGCCTAGGGAAAGATTATTACCTGTTCTCCTCTGACCTTTCTCTCAGGTGGAAAGTGAACTTGCTATTGTAGACAGTATCCTCTTACACAATGATGTCACTGTTCCTCCCTCTGCAGTCTGGACCAAACCCACACATTGAGGCAGCTCACCAAGGCCATTTAGTAGTGAGAGCAACATGTAAAAATGTATAATAATTCTTTTGATGGCCTTCATTAAATTCACAAGTTGCAAAATAGATATCTGATTACATTATTTGTTTACTGTGAGATAAGCACTGGATCACTCACCGAACACCCCTTTGGTTTGGTCAGAATTTTCCTTAGGCTTTGCAGGCCCTTTTGAAGTTTTGCCACAGACAAAAGATTTTTATTGTTCTTAGTTGAATATTTCCCAAAATGTTTTTTATGAATTTGTTCCCATCACTACTACCGCTATTGTCATAAAATGAAGAACAAGATTTTTGAAACTGAGGGGCCACCAAAGGAGTTGGTCACTGATAGTGAAACACATTTTGTTTCTTCCCAGAAGAAGGAATTTGTGGAGAACCATCACATCAGACATTTGAGGGTGGCTTTGTACTCACCTACCTCAAATGGTCTGGTGGTAGGAATGAACAGGTTTCTGAAGGGAATAATACAATCTGCTTTGCTGAGCAGAGTTCCAGTGGAAGAGTTTCTGAGGAAAAGGGTTTGGACTTACCATCTGAGTCCACACTCCACTACTAATGTATCTCCGTTTTGTTTGTTGAGAAAGAGAAAAAACTCATAGTCCAGGTTTGTCTTGATTGTATCAAGTTGATTGCTCCAACGGAGAAATAATGTCAATCTAAAATCACTGAGCTGGTCAGGGGTAGAGTGGCTGCAGCCCAGTTAGCACATAAAACTCACTATGACAAAGCGTGTGATGTAAATGTATTGGTTTCATGGTTGCTAATTGGGTGATGATCAAACAACCCACTGGAGTTCGAAGGGACAATCAGTTTTATCTGGACCTGAACAAATTCTTAAAGTTGCTAAAGGCTCAGGTTTGCTTAACGAGAGATGTTGGTGGAGGAAGAGGGCTCTTGTGAGATTAACACTCGAGCAAGCTTGCAAAATTCGCACACACAACGGTCTCATTGGTGGAGAAGGAGTCGAGACCATGATGATTGGTTTTTATTAGAGACAAATATCTCTTCTTCAAGTGCTACTCAATCTTTTTCCTCTGTTTTGTCTAGCAATCCTGAGGTGGTTACAGAGTCAAACTTCTCTGAGCCAAAAGTGGCAGGTAACGTAGAAGAATGTGGTGAACTCAGGATCACATGTGGTACTGATGCCTCTGCACCTGAGGGTGCTGGTGCAACTGGACCTGCCAGAGATTACATGTTCGTGAGGTACAGAGATTTTTATATTCAATGAAGCTTGTTTTATGTTTGTTTCCAAGGGGGGAGATAATGTAAAGATGCACTTAGTCCTTTATTTGTGCTTATTTTATGTAGCCGTTCATTTCAGTTATGACGGCTCTTGTGCATTCGCCGTCTCACACTGTATTTATATTTGTATATATTGACATTTGTAATGGCTCATGCCCCGCAGTCCTTCTCCATGGCACCCAGCTATGGTAAAGTCAGTTGCAGCTGGGATTTCTTGTAGTCAGGACATGTGGAACGTGGGTTCCTGTATTTCCAGGAATAAACTTACTTTGTTTGGCATTTGGAGACTCATGGTCTCTTGATTCACTTCCCAACAGGCACCCTTCTATTATAGATAACCTGGTGTAAGCAAAGAGATTCACACTCAATCCAGAGTTTACACTAGTGACCAATGCAAAGATGTCCATGATGGGGAGATTGTTCTCCTGGACAGAAAGTCAGCTACTAGGAAACTGATGCATTAAATTGGCGATTTCTGTCTTGCTGCTGATTAGCTTCAGTCAAGTGAGACACATCCAGTTGTTAACTGATTTTAAACAATTTTGGTAATGTACCTTCTTATGGTATCTGCCATGTACTGTGTGTGTTGTGTGTTGTAATACTTTATTCGAAAAATATATCATAAAAGTACAGACATACAAAAATACATAGAACAATTTATCAAGTATTACAATTTCATTTAAAAAGTCAACACTAAAAACCAGTTTAAGAGATAGAAGAGGGACATTATTAAAAAATCCTTCTCATGGTGGGTCTGGACAGGCATTGGATAGCAGCTTTGACCGGAGAAACCAAGCGCTTGCCAGATATTTAGCGACCCCACAAACAATGTACATAGAGGAAGTGATGGTTAGAATAATGCGCAGAGCTGATCTATGGTCCCTGACTCCTAGCTCCCTACACACAGGTTTCAACCATTTTGCTCTAGCCTGCTTATAGGCGTTACATGCAAACAGAAAGTGGCCAAGAGATTCTTCCGGGCATGAACAACCTGGGCATTTTAAGTCGTGCTCCCTCCTAACCTTCCACCCTTCCTTAAATGTTTTGAGGGGGAGTGTGCTGTATCTTAATTTCAGGAACAAAGTTCTATCACGGGCAGTCTGAATGAAGTCCAAAAATGGCTCTAACTTTCTGAAAGGCTTATGTTCAAGAAAGTTATTCGTCAGAGGGCCCCAGTTTGAATTCTTTAAATCCTTGGCCTCTACCCAATCCCAGTATCGTTTTTTGACAATTTGTTTGAGTGGGGGGGATTGTGAGGCCCAAAACTCAGCCAAACCTATAGACTCCACCAATTTCTTTCGGTTGTCAAGCCACTTTATTTTTATGGATACATTCAAACTAATTAGCTCATCCAACACTAGAGCATAGTTTGCTAGTTCAGGGGTCCTTCTGAGACGCACCCAAAATAGCAAAGGGCGAAGTTGGACTATTTAAGAAATTGATCTTTTACCCATGTCAAAGAATAGTGGTTTCAAAGGGGTCGAGGGGGGAAGCGAAACTATATCTCTCATGAACTTATTTTCTGCAACTACCAATGCCTTAGTATTCTCAGCACCCCACAATTCAGAGCCATAAACTGCCGAAGCTAAGGCTTTCCC
Source organism: Lissotriton helveticus (assembly GCF_964261635.1). Lineage (NCBI taxonomy): Eukaryota > Metazoa > Chordata > Amphibia > Caudata > Salamandridae > Lissotriton > Lissotriton helveticus. Next base: position 708,344,042 of record NC_136059.1, on the reverse strand, counting down.
CTCATAAACTGCCAGGGCGGGGGCTATTGGTCTGGTGATAGAGAGGTGCTGATTCTTTAGTATCGCTCCAGAGACCCTTTTAAGATTTAGAACCATTTTGGACAAGTGGGAGTCCCATCTCATGTTATTGCAGAGCCTGACCCCAAGGTAGTCTAATTCATCCACTACCTCTAAAGGGGTCCCATTCAGAGAGAGATAAGCCTTCCTGAGCTTTCTTTTGGCAGATAATACCATCAACTTCGTTTTCATGATGTTAACCGTTAATCCACGGTCTTTACAGAAAACACTGAAGCGGTCTAGCAGTTTTTGCAAACCCCTGGGGTTTTGGACATCAGGAGGGTATCATCCGCAAAGAGGAGTGTAGGGGTTTTCTCACCGGCAAGGACAGGGGCATCCACAGGGTCCTCCCTCAAGTGGTCCATCACCCCATTTATAAAGAGTGAGAACAGTGTCGGAGCCATCACGCATCCCTGCCGCACCCCTCTATTAACTGGTACCCTCCCTGTCAATCGGCCCTGACTCCCCCAGCGAATCCTTGCATAGTTGTCTTCGTGGAGTTTGATGATAAACTGCAACAAGTAACTAGGGAATCCCATATCAAGTAAGACCTCCCAGAGTTTGGCACGTGGAATAACATCGAATGCTGTTTTCAAGTCTATGAAAGCCAGGTACAAACTACCCTTGATGATAGACACTGACTTCCAATAGACTGCACAGAACCGGAAAACCTGGTCCATCGCACCGACATTACGCCTAAACCCCGCCTGGAAATGGCTCAGAATATCATTATCTGTAAGCCATGACTCTGTACGGTTTACGATGACCCTGCCAACTACCTTTTGGATGGTGTCAATTAAACTTATTGGTCTGTAGTTGGCAGGGTCCTCTCTATCACCTTTCTTGTAAATAGTGATAACCTCCGCGCCCTTCCAGGATTCAGGGACGGGGTGGCCATGGTGAATTAAATTCATTAAACAGGCTATAAGGTCTGCCCATAGTTTAGGGTCGTGCAGTAGCAAATCCCCCGGCAGGCCATCTGGGCCAGCCGCCATCCCTGGTAGTATTTTTAAAATAGCATCCTGGACTGCATTCACATTATTCCAGAGGTATATTAAATCATGTTTGCCCTAATTCAGTCTTTCTTTATCTGACTGCTCGGAGTATTATGTGTATAGTCAAATATATTTCAGCTCTGCTTGCACTCTTCTTTACATGTGTGCAAACATTTGTTATCCAGGGAATTTATTGTTCACTTGAACCTGATCACATATATCAGATATATCAAGTAATGGTCACTTAATGTTCACTCAAATTCAAACATGTGACTTAGTCAGGTTCATGCAAGTTTACTAGTCTGTGTTTTGCTGGCATGAAGGGAATGGCTTCATCATTTGGCACCACCCAGTTGTGCATCTCAGTTTACGCAATAGTTATGCTATAATGCAAACACAATTAAGGTCCTAATTTGGCCATACTTTGGAAGATATTTTAAATGATTTGCTCTGCTTTTGGAGTAAAGTAATCTTGACATTGACTGGTACTATTCAGATTATTGATGTTACAGACTGAGGACAAATTGACTATTAATACATCCAAAACACAAGCAGCAGTATTTGGTAGACTATAAATCCCACCCATATGGCAGGTGGGAAATTATCTGGTCTGAGGGTACGCAAATACAGAAATTTGAGTGTTGCTTTTAAGCACAATATTTCCTGGTCATCTCACTGGGAAATAATGTAGTGAGGTGGTGGCAACTATGATGGCTCTAACGAGGCCGGATCAGGTCTATGGGGTTCTATCGGTTGTTTGAACATATAAAAGTAAAGCTGCGCCAGTGGCATTATATGACTAGCCTGTACCCATGCTGGATTGCAACTTCAACTTTAAAAGACTAGAGGGTAATGATCAGAAGAAAGTGCTGCCTCTTCCTGAGCACTCCAGGGGTAAAGAAATTCTTTTGTAGCTGGGCTGGAAACTCTGAATATTATTGCTGAGATAAGTCAATCCACCAAAATCCCTTCTAATTTTCAAGAATTAAGGAGCTATTCTACAGAGGTTTCCACAAGGTGCGCCATTATTTATTTGTGAAGTTTGAGCTATAACCAGATGAATTGACAGCCACCGTAGGGGCTCTTTCAAGGAAGAAATCTGTTATTGACAACTTATAAAAGGGTAAATGCCTCTGCAACATGTGTATTCTCATAAGCACTTTGCTGGTATTAGCACCTAGTAGACTTTCGTCCCCAATTGGGGATTGAGAGGATTACTTTTAAAGAAGAATGTGGGATACCGTTGAGAACTAATCAAGATCAATTGGGATAAACAAGGATAAACATGATTTTGCTGTGAGAAAGAGCACTTTATAACCGATTTGATTGAAGAAGAATCTGTAAAATATGTGAAACTCTTGAACTTGCAGTTGGACAGCTTTTAAGAGAATGATTCAAAATTGTTCAGTAAGAAATGAAATGTCATGCTCCATTATATCCTTTTTGATTTGATAATGTTAAGTCTAGCAAATTAATCAAACATGACTGGTAAAGCGTGCCCTATCACCTGTGAGGGTATCCAGGCGCTGAGGATCTTGCTGCGGAGGCTCAGTCGAACAGCCACATCTTAAGTCCGTTAATGAATTCCAACAGCAAGGGTCAGGTTCGGAGGTGAAGAGGTGGGTTGTTCCAGCCCCTGGTCATGAGGTAGAAGAAGGAGCGACTTCCACTGTGGCTTTGACATATACGAAGGGTATGAGGGAGGTAAAGGGAGGTGGATGAAGGGAGGCGGAGCGCAGGAGTCTGGAGGGTCGGTGGAAGCTCAGGCAATGTTTAATGTATGCTGGTCCTTGGTTGTGCAGGGCTTTGTAGATCTGTATCAGCATCATTGAGTGAAATCTCTTCTGAATGGGGAGCCAGTGGAGCTTCCTAAGGTGGGGGAGATGAAAGCCTTCTTGGGGAGGTTGTGAATTAGTCTGGCCGAAGAGGTCAGTAGGGTCTTTAGTCTCTTCAGGAGGTGTAAGGTGATTATTGCGTAGAGTGTGTTGCTGTAGTCCAGCTGGCTGGGGACTAGGGCTTGGGTGATGGTACGTCTGGTATTGATCTGGAGCCTGTTAGACCAAGCACCATAGGCGTGGGTCTCCCCTATATTTTTTGCCTTGCCTCATGTGTTTTGCTGTATGTCGGACTCTGGTCTAGATGCTTTAGGCACTGCTGTTCAGTGCCAAAGTGCAAGTGCTCCCTTTGTAAATTAATGTTATGTATTAGTGAGTCCATGATTAACTATTTGATGTACTAGTCAGTCCCTAGTACAGTGAACCGTGTGTGTCCGGGGCCTGTAAATAAAATGCTGCTGGTGGGCTTGCAGCACTGATTGTGCCACCCGCAGAAGCAGCCTGTAAATGTAACTCTGACCTGCCATTGCAGAGCCTCTGTGCAGTATGGTACAGCCAAGTCGACTTGACAAGTGCACCCACTTACCAGGCATTACTCTACCCTTTACATGTCAGACACCTCTAAGGTAGGCCCAAGGTACCCCTGTGGGCAAGGTGCAGTGTATGTGAAAGGTAAGGCATGCCTAAAGTGAGTGGCATGTCGTAATAGTGAATTACTTCCAAATTTGTTTTTCACTATTGCAAGGCTACCTGTTCCCATAGGACAGAATGGGGAGTTTGTTTATAACATCTTAACTTAACTGGACCTGGGAACATGGAGGAAAATAAAGTTTAGTATGCCCAAACTCACAATGTTAAAATGCATCTTTTAGTCAGGGTGATTTTTACATTTTGTGTTTGAAAATACCGCTATTAGAAAGTAGGTGTTTTCTTGCCCAACCATCCAGTGTGCCTCTGCTAGGTTTGTGTATTGCATGTCTGGCTTTTGGATGGCAGGGGCTGGAGAGGGGCAGCAGCTCCAGATGTCTAATGAGTCAGGGCTAGCCTGAATAGACCTGGGCTGCATTTAGAGTAGGGGGAGGAGATTTCCTTTCACCTGAATGGGCCTGGTCTGCCTTCAACAATGCTGTCTTCACCTCCTGCCAGGAAGGTGCACCAGTGAGGACAGAACTGGTTTTGGCTGGGTACAGACACTCTCTGCCTTCAGTAAACAAAGGATTTTGCGGTATAAAAAGTGGGGCCCAAACCCCAGAGTTCTAGATCACTTCTGCAAACCTTTGCCAAGGAGACGAGCTGGAGAAGCTGAGGAGGAATACTGCCCCTTTGCTGTTTGCTGTCTGGGGTTGGCCTGCAGGTGCGTCTTGCTGCCAAGGATAGGAGAAAATGACTTTGCTGTTTGCTTTGTCACCTGCTTGATGAAAAGATCTCCAAAGGCGTGAAACTGAGCTTGCCTCCTGTTCTGAAGGCTCAGGGACACAAAGACTTCACCACCAGCTCCCCTGAATTTCCTTGCTGGGAATTCTAGTCTGACAAGAGGTGCCTTCTGCTCTTCTGGACCTCTAGAGACTGTTTCCACTGGGAGCTGGAGAATCGACGCAACTTCAAAGAAGCTAGACGCATCCGCACCTGTTTCCAACGCATCGCTGAAGAAACCATTGCAGTGCCTGCCGCGCTCGAGGAATCACCGCACCTCGCATCGAAACGACCGATCTCCAAGATCATCGCACTGAGTTTGACGCAAGGCCTGCCGTGCGGCTGCACGAGTTCACGCATCGTCACCGGATCATCGCATCGAGGCGCCAAGTCTGTTGCATCGTTGGGGGATGCAGTAAGCCACTGACACATCACCTCCCCATGCAGTAAGAAATAGACGCATCATCTCCTCTTTGGTAAGGAACCAACGCATCACCTCCCCTGTGCTGCAGTAAGGAACCGCTGCATCACCTCCCCGAAGCAAGGAACTGATGCATCACCTTCCCTGAGTGTAAGGAACTGATGCGTCACCTTTCCTGCGGCCCATTTTGTTTGTTTGCGTGACGCATCCCAGGTACTTTGTGGGAAAAGTGTTGCATCTGCAATTTGCTTTGAACTTAGCTATTTCTACAATCTGAAAGTCATATTCTTATTACTGTATTGTGGATTTTTCTCATTTGGTCTTGTTTTGGTTTATATAAAGATTACTTATTTATCTAAACTGGTGTGGTGTCCATTTGTAGTGTTTTCACTGTATTACTGTATGTGTTTTCAAATGCTTTACACACTGCCTCTGAGATAAGCCTGTCTGCTCATACCAAGCTACCAAAGGGGTGAGCAGGGGTTATTTTAGAAATGTATCCCCCTTACTCTGACTAGAAGCAGTGGGCTCCTATTTTGACAAAGATACCTACCCTCACCAACTAACGATCCTCATTTCTAACAGAGCCATTTGACGATCTTGTGTAGCATGGAAAGAGTGAGGAAACAGGCAGAGCAGACTGCGTTGATCTGATTCTTCATGGTGAGCTTGCCATCCAGGATGATGCTGAGATTGCGGGCTTGCTCTTTAGGTGTGGTTGAGGGACCTAGCTATCAGGGCCACCAGAGGTTGTTCCATGGAGAGGTGTTGTTCCCGCAGATCAGTTTTTCATTTTTTCTGGGTTGCATTTTAGGCAGTTGTCTTCCATCTACTCAACGATCTTCATCATGCACCTGTGTAAGTTGGCCCTCGTGGTGTAGCGAGAGGATGAACTGGGTGTCGTTGGCGCAGGAAATGATTTTTAGTCCGTGGGTTCTGACGTTGTCGGTCAGTGAGGTAAACATGTTTTAAAGTGAATGTTGCAGTCTGTCATTTCTACTCTGCAACTTTAGGGTTTTTACATTTTTTAAATGTACATCTTGCTACTGATGTCCCTCTTTTGTCAAAGATGTGTGAAATGCTGCCCTCTTTGAGCTGATACAATTCAAAATTGGTCTTAAATCAAATTGGCCTTCTTTGTTGATGAAGACACAATTATAGACCTATCTCTTATCTAAGTCTGTTCATGGCAAACTGTTCATCGTCATTTGATGTGAGAGAAAATGTTAGTAAGGGGTGGAAAGAATCACACTTATTGCATTAAGTGGATAAAACAGAGGTGTTCACACTGTTTCATGATACAACAGTAAAGATTGCCCCAAGAAGACACTATTCAAAGGCAATTTAAAAGCATTTTATAATGTGCTCCGAAACTGATATGCACTCACTTCATAGAAAAACTGTTGAAAAGTAATTACTAATCGCCTGGGGTTAGTGCTCCACCAGGATTACTGCCCGGCGGTATTGCTATTATACCTTACTTCCTGCAGCATGAAAATACCACAAGATATAAATACCTGTGCAATCGCTAATCCCAGCAGTAAAGTATGGAAGCAGGGGAACACATTTCCTTCGATATAGCTACCAAACAAACAGTGGTGGAGTAGAATTTTCCACTAGATGATGAAAATATTATCAATACAAAAATTCATTATATTTTCAAAGGCAGGGATACCATCTCTACAAGAATAACAATCCTGCACCATTGTTTGACTTTTTAGTGCAATGGAGTTTGCTGGAAGTAATGGGATTGTCATAAATGTATCACTGACCATAGTAATTATACCGCTTATGGTAAGCTCTGAATTAGATTGAACTGAAGGGTGGTATTTACCACGAGTTGGAATTACTAATATCTGTCAGGAGTGTTCCTAACTCACATTCTGTAACGAGGGGCTGGATATTTAAAGTCTGAGAGACAAAAAGATTTACGTTCTGGAATGCAGTTTTAAAACTTTCCTTTGGATGTAGAGGATTTATATAGGTTCCATTAAGATATACACCCATTTCAGAAGCTGTGGTTGCTGAGTGACGGATAATATAAAGAAAAGGGCCGCACATATATTTAATCTACTACCCACATGTTTAATTGCATTTCCGCAGTAGAAAAAGTTACAGCCATCTTTAATCTATCCAACAATCACTGACACGATAGAGGTGTGTACGAGTGCACGTGTGTGAAAAATGGTAAGCCTTTTTCATAAACGTTTAAATGAGATAGACATAATAATGGTTATGAAGTATTTATTGTTATCAAAACATTGTAACATTCGTACACTGTTTTAGTGAACCAACCTATTTACTATACATTTTTGTACTTTATGAGAAATACTACATGAAAGCTGTACTCAGGTGGCTAGTCAGCAACAAACACATTAACTGCACTTTCTGGTAAAACTTGTTTGATTGCTGTCCTGCATCTCTTTAGCTACTAATTGCAATGATAACATTAACATTTAACACAACAACGACGACCACCTATTGTTTGTAGAGTTGCTCTCCCAGTCAGCAGATGCCTGTGTTTGTCCCACAGTGGCGGTTCAGTGACCTGTAGGGGAATTCCTTTGTCCGTTTCGGATTCCTGGGTGACTGCCTTCGCATGGCAGTGACATGTTTGGGCCTTTCCAGTTCAGGCCAGCACACGGATACGCATTCTGCAAGGTTCCCTGGTTTCACTGAAACCACCAGTGTTTCAGCTTCCAAATGACCATTGTTCATTCATTTTACGTTAGTCGAATAGAACAGATACGTTCAAGGGCACATACTGTAGAGTTGTAAACCACTAAGATATATATTAGACACCCTGTATAGGTGCGGTGATCCTCTAAAGCAATTAGAGAGCAAAACAGAACATAACACAGTAACTAAACACAAAGCAAAATAACAACACAATAGGGCACAGCACAACAAGCAACCAAACAAAATGCAACACAATAATCATACTAGAACACACCAAGCACAAAGACACAACTGCAAAAAAGTGAACATACACCTTACAAGTTACCACCGCGAAATACAACTTAACAAACATGCAGAATATTCGTCACACATACCCTTTCCACAATTCTGCTTGCATAATAGAGTTGTAAAAATGTTTGCACAACACACTGCCTTATTTACCATCAAGGACATGTAATAGGGCCATTAAAAACAAGAATTAGCAAAGCTTTGGGAACGAATTGCATTGACAAATGTGTTTAGCCATGATGCATCACCCATGTACGCCTGCTCAATGATGCGGGAACTTTTGTTTTTTAAGTTTAGCGACTGATCTGAGTTGGATCGGTAATTAAAAAGAAAATATGCTTGTACGTGTAAAAATAAAATGGGTAGGGTGGGAGCAACAAGGATGGTGGAGAGGGGGCAGAAGCAGAATAGAGGACAGGGTGTGGGAGGAAGAAGCATTGGGAAATAGAGCAACGTGAAGCATGTGGGAGAGAAGCACAAGGGTGAGCAGGGAAAGGTGGGAGTTCAGGGTGGGAAGGAGAAGCAACATGGCGAGAGAGGAGGGCTGAGGAGGAGGAAGCAACAAAGAGGGCGGGTGGGGAAGAGAAGCAGCAGGCCAGAGAGCATCATGGAATGGGTGGGGGAGAAGTAAATGGGTATAAAAGCAACAGGGCGGAGGAGCACATGAGGCTGTGCGCAACATGGGGGTGGGGCGATGCACACGATTGGCAGAGAGCAACATGGAGTGCAGAGGGAGAGAAGTAACATGAGGGAGACAGAAGGAAAAAATATGCTCTCATTAAGGGTTTAACTAAAAAGAACAAGCATTTGCAATGCAATCGGTCTCTCCTTTGGGACCTTATAAAGTATTTAGCCATGCATCACTTTATCCTGGGTGCTGCCGCATCTACTGTTCTTTAACATAGCACTGCATTGAGAAATTCAGAAAGAAGCTCAGCACATACCCATATATTCAGAGTATCAAGAATCATATGGTACATTCCTTATTTTACAAATTAGAAACAGTGTCAATTACAAGCATAATAATTATACTCCCAAAGAAAATCAGTTGACTGGAGACTTTTGATTATGCGAAAAACTTTCTTCTTTCTTTATTTTGATAGACGATATTTTCATTTAATTAAAAGACATAATACATGATCATAGCCGACGCGGCGTCTCCACAAGACTTCTTCAAGGCTTTATGCATGGTCTTTTATTCGTAATTTCAGTTAAGTTCTACTTCCATAAGTACCCAGAAATCGCTTTGCTTATTTCTATCCCTTGATTAGGTCATGTTTTGCCAAATAAACGAAAGGAGATGGTACCCCCCAAATGATGTAATTCTGCCTCAGCTATTGTATGTAGAGCGAAGTATTCTGTCCAGTGTCCATGTAGGTGAGAATACAGGCAGAGAAATACCTGCAGTTTTATGGCAGGCTGCTATTTCTGCCAGAACGGGGTATGAAGACTATAAACGCAGGCAGGAGTTGGGTTGCATCTCCTGTAATCACAGGAAGCGCTTGTCTGTTTGCTGAAATGTTGTAGCCCGTTTAAAGCACTGGATGGGACAGAAATCCGTTCACGTGCTGGGCAGCAAACACTGGTTTGCGCGTATGCACCGTTGGGCCAATACTAAGAAGGCATCCCTGTGTGATGAGGAAAGTGTGCCAGGATGGCTGACACCATCAGCTGTGCTCATCAGGTGCATCATTTGCGAAAATGTACATCAATTTGTACCTCTGTTGAGAACACAGTGAGGCTGGCAACACTTCCCTATAATCAACAGAATACCCAGCAAAACTGTGGGAGGGCAGTGTGAGCCTGCCGTGCAGGGGGCAACAAGAGGCACTTCCGGCATGTCCTTGGGCGCTCAGAAGAGGCTCCCAGGAACTCGTGAAGCAGCTGCAGTGCAGAGCTACCAACTCTCTGAGTGTTGAGGTGGTTATATCAACTACTTTTTAATCATCTGTGTTTTATTCTTCCTATCTGCGCACAGTGTCAGGTTGAAAATAACATGCAAACAAGCATCAAATGATGCGAAAAAAGGCTTGCGCATGTGCAGTGTAACTCACTACATGTCCTCCGCTCAACCCCGCCTATCTCGATACCCGAGCCACAACTAAGAGAACCAAAATCGAGAATTTCCCCTAAAAACATCTACATTAATAAAAATACCAAAAAGTAAACGTGTTGTTTTTCTACATTGTGTTGTATAGTACTGCAACTTCAACTGGATTTATATAGTGTTTAAGACCCACGGAGAGGTGCTGTAGCGCTTCACATGTTGATCCCTGGCACCCGCAGGGCACCTAATGATGAGACACTACGCCCCCTAACTCAGGTGTCTCTGTGTGAGAATGGCACAGTGTGCTTCAGTGTACAGTGTTCTCAAGTTTTCAGAATTCGCAAGAGTGAAAGCTAATTAGCATGCTTGATGACATCATGGGAAGTAATGTCACAGAGATTTTGACATCAATAACATAGCAGTGGACATTAGGTAAATAATAAAACAATCACAATGAATGCAACATTAACAGAACTCCACCACAGCTCACTAAGGTCGGTAGATGACTAGCTGACAGAAGCTATGGAGCCCAACTCAGATTGTAGTGTCATACACCGATCCATTTGTTAACCATATAATGTGTCTTATTTCCCACATATTGTACCACCCTTGTCCTTCTTCCAGGTTCGTATACCTCTTGTGTCTGTGGTAGTGGCACCAGGGAGATGCCAAGGGATTCGAAAAATGATGTACTGTCGATAGCTTGGCATCAACAAACTGAACAACACACCTCCCACATACATTCCTCGATGTAAACAGCACACCGACTCAAACCATGCTTCGTCCTTACTCCCACACAACACCAACGCTCACTCGCCAAGGCATTGAAAACACATTCTGCAAAGCATCCACTTAGGGACAGATACAAACGAACAACACAGTGTCCTTCTCATTAAACTAAAAGGAAGATACTACAACACAGAACAGTCAAGTCATTAAATAGACCAGACAGAACGAAATCTGGCAACACAACGCACTATATAAATGTTAACACGATCCACCAACACAGAGGGATGCGAGGGAAAGAAGGTATTAACAAGATGGCGCAGGGGGAAATTGACAAAGGTACGCAGGGTGCAGCCGATTCCATAACAGAGGAAAGCATAAACAACAATGGAGGTCAATATGTGACTGTTCCGCCCAATTGGATTTAAATGCAGAAAGTTGTTACATCTTGTTAAATCTTAACCCCTCCAAGGAAAAGACGCAGAGCCAGGAGTATCGTAAGACATGTCTTTATTCTCTGGTGTCTACGTTCTAACTAACTTTCCCCTTAGCTTCCTGTTTCCTCCGCCCCTTCCTGTCTCGCCTGCCCTGTCCTAATGTAGGGTCAGGCAGAGACGACATGACACCTCCCCCTTTTGTACAAACAGTCTTACTGTCTCTTAGAGTTCTTCAATGAGGCGCGCTGGTCGTTTGATGTGTCTGCGTGGGCGGTCGGGCTGTTTCAGTTCTGGTGTTCGGTGATCCCCAGTATCTTCATGTCTTTCTGGACTGAAACGGTCTCGGTCACTGTTCTCGCTCTGAGTCAGGGAATCAGCACTGGAGTCGTGGATTCGGGTTCCTTCATGACCAGTGGATGTGCATCTCTTAAAGTGTGATATGTTCCGCGTTATTCGTTTGTGATCAGCCTCCGCTGTGATCATGGTTCCTTTCCGACTGGAGACTCGCAGGGGGTGAGCGAGATATCGGCTGTCTGCTTTGGTCTTGCGATCACGTCTGACCATCACCCAATCTCCTTCTTGGATGTCTGCATGTTTTGCATGTCTCCAATTGTCGGCGTAGATTTTCATCTTCAGTTTCTTGTCGTGGTCTAGCTTGACCAATGTGTCATAGTCAGTGGTCGTCACTTGAGGTTTTGAGACATTGTTCAGGGCCGGTAGCCAGGTGCGAGGGACTCGACCAAGCATTAGCGTGGCCGGGCATTGATTTGTGGTGCTATGGGGTGTGGTGCGATACGCTCGCAGCACTTCATTCAGCGCTGGTTGGGTGTCGCAGTGGGCAAGTTCGGCCTGCTGGACTGCTTTCTTGAGTGTCCCCATCAACCGCTCCACCATGCCTTTGGCTTGAGGCCATAGCGGCGTTATTTTCCTGTGCTTGAAATTGAGATGGTTTGCGAACTCAGCAAATTCATGGCCGTTGAACGGTGGTCCATTGTCTGATTTGACTCTTGCAGGACTACCCCATGCTGCGAAGGTCTCATCGAGGATCGGGATTACGGCTGACGCCTTGGTCGAAGCTACTTGATGTGCGATGGGGAATCGCGAGTAATCGTCCATGATGACGACAATGTATTTACCCGATTTCAGAGGGCCGAAGAAGTCGATGGCCACTTGCTGCCATACCTCGTCCAGTAAGTCTGACATCTGCAAAGGGGCCGGTGGTTCGTCCCGACCCACTAGCTGGCACGAGGTGCAATCCTTGAGTGTGTTTTCCACCATCTGGTCAAGTGACGGGAACCAGACTCGTTCTCGGAGTGCTTTCTTGGTGGCAACTATCCCTCGATGAACTTCGTGGGCCAGATTGATGACTCCTTGCCGTAATTTCTGGGGAATTACTATCCTCCCCCCTCTCAGCAGTAACCCATCCATGCTGATTGATAGCTCCTCTCTGATATGTTTGAAAGCCGCAAGTTCTTGAGGAGCATGAGCAGTATGTTGAGAGGTGTCTTAGAGGTGTCTCCATGAGTTGGTACGTACGCGATCCACGATGTCTTGAAATGTGGGGTCTTGAGCGAAAGCCTCGCGGATTGCCTCTAGCGGTACGGTGGGAGGACAAGCATTGTCAATGATGAAATGAATATACTCTTCTGCCATAGAGCACTGTTCCTTGACATGTGGTTGAGGGTGCCGAGACATGTAATCCGCTGGATTCTCTGATTTCCCTGGTTTATGAATGATGGTGTAGACATAGTCTTGTAGAAGCAGTCCCCATCTTTCAATGCGCGGGGGCATTTTGGCCATGGGATTTCCGAATATCGTGACAAGAGCCTGGTGGTCAGTGATGAGAGTGAAGTACTTCCCATCAACAAACAGGTGAAAATGTTCGCAGGCCCATACGACCGCAAGACTCTCCTTCTCGGGCTGTGAGTATGCCTTTTCAGTGTCAGTAAGGCTGCGGCTGGCATACGCAACTATATGCCGTTGATCAGAGTCTTCACGATATCGGGCAAGGATATCGCCTAGGCCCACTGGGATAGCGTCAACAGTTACCTCAGTCTTTCGTTTGGTGTCAAAATATGCAAGGTTGATGGCCGAACCCACAGCCTTCTTGATTGTGTTGAAAGCGTGTTCGCAGGCAGGTGTCCACTGGAATGATTGGCCCTGGCGGTTGAGTTCTCTGAGTGGGTAGCTAATGGTCGCATAGTCTTTGATATAGCGGGCACAGTAGCTTGCCATCCCAAGGAATGATCGGAGGTCGCTGACGTCTTGTGGCTGTGGGCTGACACTTTTTCCGGGTCAGGTTTCATGCCATCTTTGGAGAAGATGTGACCATAAAATTTCAGGGTTGATTTGTGAAATTCACATTTGTCAGGGTTCAGAGTGAGATTGGCGTTTAGCAGGGCGTGACAGACTCTGTCCAAAGCTGTGTCGTGTTCAGTCTGATCGCTTCCAAATACCAGGATATCATCGCTGTAATTGAAAGCGTTTGGAATGCCTTGAATCACTCGACGGATGGCTTCTTGGAAGATCTCGGCGGCCGAGGATATCCCGAAATTAAGGCGCTTGTAACGGAAGAGTCCTTGGTGGGTCGTGAATGTTGTGATGTATCGTGATTTCTCGTGCAGTTCTAATTGGCGGAAGCCCTTGTTAAGGTCCAATTTCGAGAAGACTGTCGCTCCGTTGAGGCGAGTGATCATGTCACTAATGTGGGGTCCCGGATGCCGCTCCCTTTCGATGGCTAGGTTGGGCGCACGCATGTCCACGCACAAGCGCACTTCGTTGCCCTGCCCCTTCTTAGGTACTACTACTACTGGTGACACTCAGGGTGTGGGTCCTGAGAAGCGTTCAATGATATCTGTCCTTAGTAGGTCTTGCAGTTCATCATCTACCGCCTGCTGCCGATGAAATGGTACCTTTCGGTGGTGTTGCGCTACAGGCGTTACTTGTTCATCAATGTGTAATTTGACTTTGAATTGATTGAGTTTTCCTAGACCCTTGAAGAGGTTCGGAAATTTGTTTACAATGTCTGGGGCATCTTCTATCATATGGAGGAGGTCTACAAGTCGTAACCGTTCTGCCGTTGGCAAGCTGAGGAGGCAATCAGCTGCATCGGTCCCGTCTACCACGTGAATGTAAGCTTGGATTTGCCGGTCTTTGTAGGTTAGTGTGGTGTTAAATCGGCCTAGGCATGGCAGCGGTTTCCTGGTCATCCAGGTGTAGACCCGGACTGCTGCTGGCTCTAATTTCGGTTTGGTTTTCATGCTTTGGTACTCAAGGTTGCAGATGTAGTTCAGAGACGCTCCCGAGTCGAGCATGAATTTTGCAGGGTGATTCCCTATTTTGATGTCTAGTTTGGGATACTTCTTTAGTCGGTCCGGATCTGACACCATGCATATATACTCGTCACTGTCTTGTGACACAGGTGTGTGTGTGGTGATGATTCTCTGGAAGTTGATCTTAGAGACTGATGTGAGCTGGCTGAACGGCCGCTCGACCTAGACGAGCTGGAGGAGCGTCCTTCTCTCCCTTTGATTGCTCGAGCATGGTGGCGCGTGGTTGGCCGTGACGTGGTCGTTTTCCATTCAGAACGTCGTGCTTGACAGGCTGCTTCGAAATGATTGTCCTGTCCACAATGATGGCATTGTTGACCGATGGCGGGACACTGCCCTGAATGAGGGTATTCTTGGCCACATCGGTAACATTTTGACGCAGGTCTGTCGCTTCTCTCACGTCGGGACTCGTGCCATGATAGGGTATCATGATGTGATAACGTCCCTCTGGAGGTCTGTGTGAATCTTTTTGATTGACGGTGATCCGAATGGCGTTTGGTGTCTGTGCGGGCTTGCATTCTGAAAGCTTGTTCCTTCCTTTCGGTTCTGGTGGCTTCCATCTTTTTTGCGTGATCTTCCGCTTGATCATTGATCCGTGTCATCTCTTCTATCTCTTCCAGTGTGTAGTGTTTTTTCAGTAGACGCCGCCGTAAGGATTCAGATTGGCAGCCTTCAATTATGCACAGTCGTAGTGCATCCTCCGTGGTGAATGAGTCAAACTCACAGTGTCGTGCTAAGCGCCTGATGCGCACAATGAAAGCACTCATAGATTCCTCCTTTCCTTGTGACGCTAAGTGGAACGTGTAGTGTTCGTAGTCCAAGTTGCGTTTGTGTAAGAATTCCGGTCCAGAGCCTCTTTTACATCACGCGTTCACGCCTTATTCAGATTTTACTTAGCGCTTCCAGTGATATTCAGTAATTGTCTGCTAATATGAAACCGTCAAAAACAACTGTCAATATTAATTGAGGTTTCAGCAGTTCATGCTGCTTTAATGACCAGAATTACTCCTTGCCTTTACGTGCACTGGTTCTGTCTCCATCTGATGTAATCAGTGCATGTTTCAAGGGCGGTTAAATTTGGTGTTCTTATACATTCAATAACGATATTTGAAAACAAAATTATTAACTGACAACTTTGTTCAGCAGATTCACCAACTCCCTGTCCTCAAAAACAGGCACACCATAAGCATAAGAAGTGGAAGCTTGATGCTGGAACAATATTACAAATGTTTAAATGTAAACGTTTTCGCAAACACGCTATTCTTTTCAATCAATACAGATGAAATTTAGTCTGTAACCTTGTGGTACATGTGTGCTGTGTCACTGTGAATAGTTTAACCCTAGCGTTACACAACAACACCCCTTCTGTCTCTCCATCGTTCGTCTCACACATTGAGCTACTCATCCCTCTACCAATCAATCACTCGTTCATGCTCCTCCATCCATTCATTCGTTCAGCCAGGCACTCGGCAAACCTGCACTTATCCATCCAGCCATATACTCAGTGAAGCATCCATCCACTCATTGACCCATCCAGCCAAATCACTCTTGGATGCTCCAACCCACCACACATTCTGGACATGCGCACAACTAATGTATTTAAACACTCACACATCCGTTGATACATCAATACACAAACCTGACAATTCATACGTATCTCTCAACATCCATCCGTCTATCTAATCTCATGACCATTCCCCAGTCACTTGCACACACATTCAGCCTTCTAAGTACTCACGTACCAAGTCATCCATTTGGCCGTCCATCTATCTAATGTCAAGTATTCATCTGACATCAGGTAAAACATTTATGCACTGAAAGACTCATTAGCACTATTCAGGAATAATTCCATTTTTATTTCGTTTTAACTGCATGCAGTAGGTGTGCAGGCACGGCGCCCTTTACATGTTTGTCCCATGTGCATCAGATCCAACCAAGGCTCTTCAGGGTTGTGGTGTACATCGAACTACAGTGACTGGCCCATTTAAAACATGGGTCTGCGCTCTTTGGAGATTGTGAACGTGTGCCAGTCACCGGCTGCTGCGCTCGATAGTACAGCCCAGATCTATTACTGTAAAGGCGGAGTGAGCCTGAGGGTAGGGCAAAGGGAATTGAGGGAAATGGCTCATTAGCATATTCTGCCCCCTTCACCACTTACCCACACATTGCCTCTTTCCTCGCAAGCACCAAGGTTAGGATAAAGCCCCTTTCCCTCTTTCCTTATCACAGTACAAACACTGGGCTGCTGGGATTCATCCACCGCGGAACACGAGAGGCAGCAGGACAATAGGGCGCGTTGACAAAATGGCGGCGGAGCCGAAGCAGACGCAGGAGTCTTTGCCTTCTGTCTGCTTCAAGGGTCTGGGACCAAGTAGGCATAGACACACACAGGCATACTCCAGGAGGCGCATGGTCAAGTGCACACACAGCCACAAAAATACACATACATGGGTTCACGCAGTCACAAACGCACACATAGGCGCATGCAGTGGCACACATACAAAGACCTACAGGCACACTCATGGGTTCAAGCAGTCACCAACACACACTTAGTCACACGCATATACAAAGACTTGAGACACACACACCGATTAATGCAATAATAAAAAGATCGCGCCTTACGTGATTCCTATAGCAGAGGGGCAGCCCGCTTGATTTTCTGTTTGTGGCAGCGGCATTGAGGTTGGCTCCATATTCCAGAGTGCCAAGACCTACCTCTGGGTGTCAGAGGAGGGACAGGGTCAGCATGGCTGGCATACATGCGCATGGGGGAACTGCTTGGGTTTCCTTGTGTGGTGGCGGAACAGTAGGAAAAAAGAAAATAGTGCTTACAGACTAATAAACACCTACCGTGTAACAACAAAAGTAAAGGGGCCAGTAGCCGTAGGAGGTTACAAATAAAGAAAAGGTGGTACAGAGGAGGGACTAACAAACTCATTATTGAATCAGAAGTCTGCATTTACGAAGGTCAAAAACAGAAGGCAATGACAAATATGGGCGGAGAGTGCGCGGGGCTTCTCTTCCACACTCTACTACAGCAAATCGCCAGAGCAGCGCATCCACGCTGACTCAGGCTCAACCTAAAAACATAGTTCTTAAAGAGCAAGCAGTGGATGCATAAGAGCCAGTAGATCAAAAGTAATGGTAAAGATACAAACGAAGCATGACAAGCTGGGACACGAGTAAGAAGTAGGCAAATGAGAGTGACAGGAAAGTCAAGTAAAGGTAAGCAATGGACAGGCTCCATGCTCCTGTATGTTCTTGGCAAGTTTCACATGTCTCAATGTAGTAATGTCAAGTCCAGGAAACCTGTTTTAAATTGACCGCTGCAGCCTGTCATTTCTTCTCTGTACCTTCATGGGTTGTTTGTCTTATTTTTATTTACGCATTGCTACAGACTATTCCTTTTTGAAATGTTATGCTCTGAGCAGACACAATTGGAAATTGGTCTTAAATCAAACCGTCATCCCTTGTTGAAGATGGCACAACCATGGACCTACCTGTTATTTAGGGCTGTACAAGGCAAACTATTCATCATTATTTGATTTGAGAGAAAATGTTAAGAAGGGGTGAGAGGAGCACACTTTTTGCATTAGATGACTAGAACAGAGGTGTTCACACTATTTCATGAAACAACAGTAAAGAAAACTCAAGGAAGACACTAGAAGGCGAGAGCTAAACATTAGGGCGCTAGCCATCAGTGATGCCATAAGGCAAAGGGGTTGTGGACATTCCAACTGCTTTTTGAAGAGCAAATGTGCCAAAGGGGCCCGAGCACATTTAGTAGGATAGTGTGAAGACAGTGGAAGGTTCATTACTGCATTTTTAACCCCATTTTCACAAATGCACAGATAAGCATAGCATGACAGGAGTGGATTTACTACTAGCAGCTTTAGGTCGTAATGGAGAATGCGGATTTCCCATGTCGTGTATGTGATAAAAATACTTTACGCATATGGTGTTACCATTAATGTCATAATGCGTTCACTTTGCAATATGGGCAAATACTGGGTCTTTTTTTACACTATGCACATCACATTAAATATGTTTTAACACGTACAATGAAAGGTATAGGGCACTGTATGTCAATAAGACTTTACCCTTATACCATAAAGTACTGTGAATTTTGGTTTCACAATAAAGTTAATTTTAAATGAAAATAGGACATAATAAAAACGCAGACATGAGGAATGGCATGAATTTTAGACTGGCATGTGTCGTAGTTTATTTTCAACATACTTAAATAGTTTTTGACATATGTTCATCGTGCCTCTGGGACATTGAAAATACTTGTACATGAGTCCTTCAAGGTTAAGAGGTTAGTCTGTAGCACCTCTGACACTACTAGCTCCAGCGTCCCTGATCCAAAACATGTGTTGTGATCTGATGCAGTATAATAGTAACAAAACACAGACCTGACAGGGTCAGGTGACGGTTAGCCTTGGTGGATTTTCATTCTTAATCTTTTTGTCTTATATGAAATGATGTTGCACTGTGCGGCGGTGGCGGCAAGCCGGGAGGGTTAACATGGCGGACTGACGCCGCCAAGCGAAGGAAGCAGCGCTGAGAGGCTCCCGACTCCTCCGTCAATGTAACGAGGAGAAAAAGGCTTTTTTTGAAGCAAGAAATGAGAAACCAGGGAACCAGGCTTATGAACTAAATTAAAACAAAGTTAACGAGTCCGACAACCGAAAACTGAAAATACCTGAGTCATAAGAGCCGCCTTCTCACTCGAAAGTCGCCGAATGGCGAAAAGACGAGGCGGATTGAAAACGCCGCCGTAGACGCTGATGCTGCAGATACATTGCCGTTGGGGGTGGCAGACGCTGCCGGTTTGGAGACTCTCACTGATTCGGCCGTTTGCAGGTCATTGGGCCAGGTGGGCGGTCCTGGCTCTACTCCCGGCGCAGTCAGGCGTTTGCACACCAGGGAAGACATTGCAGAACCAAGAGCAGAGCGTGGAGTTGGAAGCCTGGCAGGTTAATGGGACGATGGCCCCGAAATTAAACACCCGGTCGACTCAGGCCGGTAAGATTGCCAAAATAATTACAAAAAGGGGGTGGTGATGGACAGAGTATCTGAGTTAATCAGAACACTCCTACCCAGTCAACAGATCAGGGCTTGATCCATCACCGTTTTTTAGCTCACTGCACCATCCCAGTTCAGAACCTGGCTATATGCAAATTAGTCTGTCCCTGGCCCAGTGCATCATGGGAACAGGGCAGACCAAACTACCAAGCCAATTCTTCACTGGAAAGGAAACAAGCTTCCGGGGACCGGTTTCTGGCATTACAGCCGTCTTCGGCCCGGCTTGCTTGAATCCTGATGGTGCAATGAGCAAGGGACTCATGTCTGAGCATACCCTTCCACACTCATGGTGGCCAAAATAATTACAAAAAGGGGGTGGTGATGGACAGAGTATCTGAGTTAATCAGAACACTCCTACCCAGTCAACAGATCAGGGCTTGATCCATCACCGTTTTTTAGCTCGCTGCACCATCCCAGTTCAGAACCTGGCTATATGCAAATTAGTCTGTCCCTGGCCCAGTGCATCATGGGAACAGGGCAGACCAAACTACCAAGCCAATTCTTCACTGGAAAGGAAACAAGCTTCCGGGGACCGGTTTCTGGCATTACAGCCGTCTTCGGCCCGGCTTGCTTGAATCCTGATGGTGCAATGAGAAAGGACTCATGTCTGAGCATACCCTTCCACACTCATGGTGGCCAAAATAATTACAAAAAGGGGGTGGTGATGGACAGAGTATCTGAGTTAATCAGAACACTCCTACCCAGTCAACAGATCAGGGCTTGATCCATCACCGTTTTTTAGCTCACTGCACCATCCCAGTTCAGAACCTGTCTATATGCAAATTAGTCTGTCCCTGGCCCAGTGCATCATGGGAACAGGGCAGACCAAACTACCAAGCCAATTCTTCACTGGAAAGGAAACAAGCTTCCGGGGACCGGTTTCTGGCATTACAGCCGTCTTCGGCCCGGCTTGCTTGAATCCTGATGGTGCAATGAGCAAGGGACTCATGTCTGAGCATACCCTTCCACACTCATGGTGGCCAAAATAATTACAAAAAGGGGGTGGTGATGGACCGAGTATCTGAGGTAATCAGAACACTCCTACCCAGTCAACAGATCAGGGCTTGATCCATCACCGTTTTTTAGCTCACTGCACCATCCCAGTTCAGAACCTGGCTATATGCAAATTAGTCTGTCCCTGGCCCAGTGCATCATGGGAACAGGGCAGACCAAACTACCAAGCCAATTCTTCACTGGAAAGGAAACAAGCTTCCGGTTTCTGGCATTACAGCCGTCTTCGGCCCTGGTTATAAAATTGTGTTCTCTCTTCCCAGTGTGGGGCTATAGTATATACTAACTAGTAAAGTGTGAACAGCAAAAGAATTTTGAAATGTATGAATGGGTTTCGTGATTTGCTTACTTGTTTTTTTTTCCCCTTATAAAGAAAATGTAATTCTAATTTCTTTTCGGAGGTAGTCGGAGCAAGCTTCTCTGCTTGCTACTTTGTGACGCTGCCATTCCAGCGGCAGCAGGCTATAGAGGGGTGCTCTCCCTTCAGGGACTTTAGGGTGGGGGTGTCTGGGTCAGGGGCGGGTTAAAAAGGGAAACATTTTATTGCAAGAAGGAACAATGGTTAATTTCAATAAAATCAAATATTTTTTTCTTAATATTTTTCATATACAGAGGAAAGCTAAATATACAATTATAAGACATGTTTTTCTTTAGATGCTTGGCTTGGAATGTTGCTGGTCTCAATAGTAAATATAAGAGGAGACTTGTACAGGAAAAATTAAATATGTATAAACCACACTTAGCGCTAATTTCAGAAACTCACATTGGGTTTCAAGATAGAAAACTCCTTGCTCAAATGGGTTACGAGCTTGACGTTTGTTCAACTTTAGGGGGGTCAATTCGGGGGGTGGCAATTTTGAAACAGAAACATTTAATGATGGAAAATATCAAAACTGCAGCTGATACAAGGGGGAGGTGGGTGATCGCCCAAGTGCAATTTGAACCCAGGAATTATGTATTTTGTATGGTGTATGGACCTAACATTGATGAGCCTAAGTTATATGAACAGCTAAGTATAGAACTATTGGAATGGGAGGGGGAATTGCTGATAATGGGGGATTTTAACTGTGTTATGGATTACAAGATAGACTCCACAAGACAAGGTACTTCAATTAGGATGCGCAAAGTTAGGGCAGCAATTGTAGAATTAGGTAGGCTGCATAATCTGAAGGATGTCTGGCGTACTAAACATCCTAACATATCAGGGTATACGTATTACTCGTCACCCCATAAAGTATGCTCCCGAATAGATATGGTGTGGGCAACAGATCGAATTTTGGAGAATTGTAATATAGAACTTTGCCGGAGAGTTACATCGGACCACAACCCTATACTGCTAGAGTTCAATATCCCTGACAGGAGGCGAATAGTCCGACATTTCACATTTCCTGGATATTTATTTACCGATGTTTATTTATTTATTTATTACTGACATTTATTGAGCGCGAACGAATACCCGTAGACGTCTCGGCGCTAGACTAATCAGATGTCTTTCCCCAGAGCTTAAAAACTAAGGCAGGTCGCTAAGCCGTGTCACTGGTTAAACAGCCAAGTCTTTAATCTCTTACGAAACTGCAGGAGTGAGGGACTGGTTCTGATGTGTTGTGGCAGGGTATTCCATATTTTTGGAGCTGCAACTGAGAAGCGGCGATCGCCCCAGGAGACTGTTTTAGATCGTTGAACCACTAATTGGTTAAGAGTTATGGATCGGAGCTGTCTGGTCGGTTTATAGGGAATGAGCTGGTCCTTGAGGGGGCGCGGTCCTTGGTCGTGAAGTGCCTTATAGACTATTCAAAGTGATTTAAACTTGATCCTGTTTTGGATCGTCAGCCAGTGGAATGTCCGTATGCTATCAGAGATGGGTGCGAACTTAGGTTTTCCAGACAATAGACGTGCTGCTGCATTCTGTATTGTCTGCAGCTTTTTTGTTACCCTGGTTTATGAATTAAGAAAAAGTGCATTGCAATAGTCTAAGGATGATAAAACCAAGGAGCTGACCAGTGTTTTGGCAGCAGCATCCGGCAGAAAAGGGGTGATTTTCCTTATGTTGTATTTATATCACAACTAAAAGAACATATCAAAGAATTTATAGAAATCAACATCAATTCTGTAATGATTAATTTTGTGTGGGATGCTTGTAAATGTAGTATAAGAGGTTTTGCCCAACAATACATCTTAAAAAAGAATGCTGAGAATCGGAGGGATACAAAATCAACTACTTCTAATATTCTACTAGTGGAAGAACAATTAGTAGGGGCTCTCACACAAGGGAAATCAAATGTTGAGGAGTTAAGAACTGAGTCGGTGAAACTACAGTCAGCAGTGAAAAAGACGTTAAGGGAGAAATTTAGCGCCAAAATTCATAAATACCAGTTGGCACAATTGGACAGAATTGGTAAAGTGCTAGCTTACAAGGTAGCAGACAAGAAAGCAAAACAATTATTAAATCAATCAAAGGCTCAAATTGTCTTAGTTACAATCAGCCGGATCAGATTCTAGATCAATTTGCCAAATATTACTGTAATTTATACACTCCAGAAAAAACTCCCACTAAAGATAACATTTTACAATATCTCAATAAACATATGCCTAGCTAACAAGACAACGAAGCTATTAAACACCTGAGCTCAAAAATAACAGCTACTGAAATAAAAACTGCTGTTCTGGCATTACCCTCGGGCAAGGCAGCCGGGGAAGATTGCCTACCTATAGAGCTCTACAAAATATGCACTCAGGAACTACTCCCGCTTTTAGAGCTAGTAATAGATTCTATCGGTAAAACAGGAAAGGCCCCTTTATCGTGGAAAACAGCTAAAATTGTCTTTTTTCTTAAAAAAAATAAACCGCCAGAAGAATGTGGGTCATATCGGCCCATTTCATTGATCAATGCGGACGCTAAAGCCTTTGCAAAATTTTGGCAAACCGCTAAGCTCCTATTATGCCCGAATTAGTGAATAGCCAACAACATGGGTTTGTGATGGGGAGAGACACCACTGCCCATATCAATATGGCCATCACAGCATTTGATGTCGCTTCAACTACTCTCACCCCATTAGGAATGGTCATGTTGGATGCGGAAAAAGCATTTGACCGAGTGGGGTGGGAGTATTTGTGGGCGGTGTTGAAGGCTTTTGGCGTACATGGACAATATCTCGGATGGGTCCGCTCTCTATACGACCACCCAACGGCTAAGATAAGCTACGCAGGAACAGATTCGGTGAATTTTTTGATAGAAAGGGGAACAAGGCAGGGCTGCCCGCTGTCCCCCCTGCTCCTCGCCCTCTCTTTGGAGCCGTTTCTAAATGCTTTGGTGGCTCTAGACAACATCATCCCTGCGCAACACGGTGGGAAGAGTTTAAAAATAACCGCTTTTGCGGACGATATAGCGGTATTTACTACAGATTTAGTTAGGGCTATTCCTTAGATAATGGAGGAGGTGGTAAAATTTGGAGATGTGTCAGGATACAAATTAAACATGAGTAAAACTCAAGTCATTGCCAATTATAAACCTGCAGAACCGAAACTGGGTCTTTGCTCAAATGCTATCTATTTAGGAATAAAGTTAGCGGCTGATGTTGACAAAGTAATGACATTGAATTATGATTCACTGCTGAAGGAAGTAACGATTTCTTTAAGAAATTGGCATAAGATACCACTTAGTTTGGTGGGGCGTATAAACTTAATAAAAATGAAGATAGTACCTACATTTCTATATTTATTTAGATCTATTCCATTGCAACTTAATAATCTTTTTTTCAAAAAACTGGATGGCATCTGTAGTAGCTTTGTATGGGGGTACAAAAAAGCGCCTAGATCAATCAAACTCTTGAAATTGCCAATTGAAAAAGGAGGTTTAACTTTCCCGGATTTTGGACTATATTTTTTTGCAACTTTTTTTCGTCGTATACGAAGTCTCCTGAAAAATGAAAGTTCGTTATTTTTTCACCAATTTATGTTGGGACCAGATTGTAATGAATTTTTATTTCGGGTCCATCACCCAAACTACTTCAAAAGAGTAAAATTTAAGACCGCCAGACATATAAAAAAAATTTGGGACCAAATTATGATCTTGGATAAGATTTCCTTTTTTAACGCTGAACTTCAACCATGGGGGAACCCAGGATTGCCTGGTATTTTCTCTGACGGAGCAGGGACTCTATGGGCAGGACACGGCATAAACACTTTGGGGGATTTTTACGGTTCAGATGGTTTCCTAAGTTTTACCACACTAAAATTTTTATTTAAACTAAACGACGGCATGTACTTCAAATATATCCAGATCCGGGGTTTCTTAGTTCCTAAAATGAAAATTGAGGAAGTTGGCCACTCTGATACTTTAAAATGTTTATACTCGGATCGAACTAAGTCACTCATAAGTGGGAGCTATGGTCATTTAATTCTAGGTAAGATAGGCGACTGTGAGAAAATGGCAGATAAATGGTCAAACAGATTAGGAATTAATATCAATCCTAATCAGATTTCAGCTGCACTTCGCCAAATTAATCAGGTAGTCCAATCTTCTAATTTAAGGCTGCAATTGTATAGAACCATAAGTCAACTATATTATACACCTCAAAGAATTACTAGTTGGGCATTAGGAAACCAATCTAACAATTGTACTAAGTGTCCAAAATGCAACCTGGAAGCGGCAGGCATCGGGCATATGCTCTTTTCTTGTCCGGATCTTGCCATGTTCTGGAGGAGAATAACAGACGCTTTAAACAAGAAACAAATCATATTCCCGCCGCTTTCGGCTCATCTGATCCTGCTCGACATCCAAGACATTAATAGTAATTATAAAGATCTGATATCTATATTATTCACTTGTGCAAGGCTAGTTATAGCTAGGTCTTGGATCTCTAAGGAACCTCCACGCATTATGGAGTGGTGGGGTCTGATTAATGAAATCTACACAATGGAATTAGCATTAGCAAAATTAAGAGGTCCCAGGGTACTGAAAGGGAGGGAATAAATCTGGGGAACGTTTATTGATATGGGGTAAGGTTATTTGATGGGACCAGTCCAATTTGAATCTGTATTTATTTTCAAATATATATATATATTTTTTGTACCTTTTTTATGTATTGTATTCCTCTGTTTCCAGTATAATGTGAAA
Organism: Lissotriton helveticus; assembly: GCF_964261635.1. Lineage (NCBI taxonomy): Eukaryota > Metazoa > Chordata > Amphibia > Caudata > Salamandridae > Lissotriton > Lissotriton helveticus. The sequence goes on along the minus strand of NC_136059.1, from coordinate 708,318,600 downwards.
GATTATATTTTGTTTGGTTATGTATGTTAAACGATGATGCTCTTCTTGCAATAACAATAAAATTTGTTTAAAAAAAAAAAGAAATGATGTTGCCAAATGCAAGAAATTCTGTTTACTGTAGTGTAAAAATCGGGAATTGAGTAAAAATGATCATCTGCTTAAAAAGAAACGAGAAAGAAGGGACATAAATGTGACTTAAAAAGGCACCAATTCGTTTACACGCCACCTGTATAGCATAATTTAAAGATGCGATAGAGAATCTCTTGCAGGATGTTTCACAGGATATCGCTGAGCACAGATCTTCCAACAAGTGGGACATTTAATGCATGTACATAATCGGGCATGTGTACGACAACAAATGACGTCATGGTAGGTATCAATACAGTAAGCGAGATCACCCACGAGGCCTCCATTTTCACTCCAAGTACTATCAATTGAGTGGCCAGGGAAAGGAGAGGAAAAGGTGCTAATAGAGATGAGTGTAGAAAGTTGACCAACGATGATCACCTTTTTCCACTGTCACAGGTAGGCCGGAGTGAAATTTCTGTTAAGCTGGTGAAAGAACAATTTTCTAATTCAAATGTGATGTACATATTAACTTGAACTTATTGCAATTAACATTATAGTGCTGGGATGTACAGAACTATGTTTTTTAGACTTATGCTCAACTAGGCCTCAACTCCATTTTGTCTTAATATGGCTGCTGTTTCATAAATTTATCGTATGTTTATATTTATCATTGACACCACATGCAGCAAAATCAGGACTGTTTGCTTTGAAATGACACATTGTTCTCAAAGAACTTTGGAGGAAGTCTTTAGATACTTGTCAAGGCTCTTTCGGCTCGCAGACTGTAGTCTATTCACTTATGAGACTTTCCATTGCTTATGAAACCATATTTGATCTGACATCTCCAATGACAGTAGGACAGGGGGAGCAAAATGATCATTCATTTAGGGGAATAGTGCTAGGATGGTGGTGTTATATGATTTTTTATAATGTTAAATTTTGACTTGCTGTTGTATTGCTACATTTGGTCAGCCCATGCAGACTGTGCGTTGTCTATTGATTTCTATGGTGAAAATAATTATGAAAGGCTCCGAATTTGAGGGTGAGCTAGATTCTATTTCAAGTCACTACTAAGGATGCTGTCCATTTGTCTATCGATTAGCTGCGCATTTTTAATCTAACCTATTTTTCAGATTTTTCCCAATACTGCATCTGTTTTAAATGTTTAAAAAGATAATGACAACCATTGCTATATTTTTGTTTCTGTATTGCACTTCAATATTTTAATACACCTTCATGGTTTTCTCATTTACTGATCTCTAACTTTTTGAGCCTTTATTATTGACTGTATTTTGAAATGCTGTTTTTAATCTTGTCTTTAGGGACACAATACATCATCTGTTCTTGAGAACAGCACAAACTGCAACCCACACTGGACACTTCTGCTCAATTATGCTCCCCACTGGCATAATCTCATGTAATTTTGATAATTTCTCATCATGCTTCTAACTAAATGATGCGGTTATACTCTGTGGAATTAGTAGGCCATGTTTGCAGCAATATTTTACCATGGGCACAATGTAAATAACCAAATTGTGAGCGACTGTAGTCAGCATCACTTATTTGTACTTTTTTTGGTGCAAAATGTATCCTTGTGTCCAACATTCACCCAAAGATACATCTCGCATTAAGATATATAGCTAAATGCTAATTTTGCTATTCCTGTATTTTCATGACGTTTTTGTGAAATTTCACTTAAATAGGCAAATGCAAAATATGAGAATTCTACACACCCCTAGACACAGGCCTTTGATCCTTCTAATTTTGGTAAAATAGAGTGAAGGGAAAGGTTTGAGTGGGCTTGAGAAAGTAGTATTTCACCTTTAATCTCCTTATGGAACATGTAGTCAGGATTAGGTTAAAATGGATGAACGCCAAACAGTTCTTGGGCACAGAAAGTGCTGTCTTTTGGTTCAGTGCAAATCCCGAAAAATATAACACAGAACTAATTAATGACTGGCCTTATGAAACAGATGATTACATTTGAAATTAATAACTGATTGACAATGTAATGAAATTGTTAAATCTACTCTCTTACTGGGTGGAGCCCTTGAATGTTGTTCTGAAATTGTTGAGAGGGGGCATGTTAGGCCTAATTGCCCTGGCCCTGACACCACAGAGTACCACAGCCTGGAAGCTGGCCTTATTAAACAAACATTTTGGTGTTCTTCTTTCATGCCAATCACTGACAATGGATGCTCGGGAGATAGGGAGATATTGTGGCTAAATGAAATCAGAGAAAATCCCTAATACTCATGAGGTATCAAACCTCCTTTGTCACAGATCCACCTGTTTGAACCTGTCTCAATTGTTCTCCAGCAAAGTTTGATCAATATCTTTTTCAGAGCTTGACATTCTGTTTACAATGTTGGCATCGGACCCATATCCCCAATGCTGGCAATGATCACTTGCCATCATAATAACCATACCAAACACTCTTTGCTATGGCTACAATTTTGCTGTACTATTTGACTCAGGCATTGCTTGATTGTTCACCTAGCCATGATCTCTGAAGCCTCCCGCCAATGGCCATCCATTCAGTTCTTTTGTAACTCTTCCCTCCCGGTTGCTCACCTCATCTTCCACTGAAGAGTGCAACTGGTTCCTTTAAACAGGTCATGGATTTACACCACACCAAACATTCTCTTGGGCCAAATGTACTTGTCAGGCCTTCTGCCCATCTGTCTATATTTGACAAAACCCTTTTTCCTCATCTAACTTCTCCCACATAGCTTCTAGGTTTACTGACCCATTGATGTATTCCTCTTGCAATTCATATTCTTCAACCTGTTCATGACTCCAGTCATCCACCTTTCTATATATGTTCTTTCCTCTTAAGAGGGACAATCTCTTATGCCCCTACTGGTGGTGATTCTTCTTTTTGGTAGTCAATAGCCAAGCAGATTACTCTTTGCATAGAAGACAATTTCATATGTGCAGGAGATTGCAATCAGATTTTTGATCCCTTTATAGATCGAAATTCTAAAGTTTTATTTATTCCCAACAAATCCCATAAATCTTTTATACATACTATTACACAGCACAAACTCTTAGACACTTGGAGGCTGTGTAATCCAGTCACCAGAGAGTACACTTTTTATTTTCCGGTGCATCACTCTCAATCGCGGATAGATTACTTTTTTGTATCTCATAATGTATCTCAAACACTTGTGAATGCAGAAATAGGACCGATATTATTATCAGATCATGCCCCTACCTCAATCGACTTAGACATTTTACCTAAAGCTGATGCCCCCAGACGATGGAGATTTAATAATTCTCTTCTTCTGGAGCCAGCATTTTCCTCTTCATTTACTACCTTTTTTGATGAATATTTCTCTAAAAACCAAACTGAATCTTTACCTTTTTCAACTATCTGGGATGCCTTTAAGGCGGTAGCAAGAGATTTTATTATAAATTACGTGGCCAGACAACGTAATACTGCTCGTAAACGTACGAGATCTCTACTTCAAGACATTAAGAGACTGGAGCATTCTTTTTCTACATCTAACTCAAAAGATGTTCTCAAAGCCCTTATAAAAGCAAAATTACAGTTCAACAAGGAATCAACTGACAATGCCTCATTATATCTACTGAAATCTAGTGCGAAATTTAATGAGGGGAAAAATAAGGCTGGTAAAATCTTAGCTAAGTATTTGAAAACCAAACATAACAAACTGAATATTGATTCTATTTACGATGATCATTATGTCCTAAAATTCAAGGACACGGAAATTTTGAATGAATTTGCGCTGTTTTATAAATCATTATACTCCTCTGAAACGAATCCTACAAATCATATGCTCTCACAGTTCTTTTCAACTTTACATAAGACTCAGCAGAACTTTCCTGATTTATCATCTTTAGAAATGGAGATAACGCAACAAGAACTCTTAGATGCACTTCAACACCTTAAAAAAGATACGGCACCTGGACCAGATGGATTCACGGTCGAATTTTACCTCCATTTCTCTAAATTATTAATGCCTAAATTACACTTTTTAATTGACTCATTTTTCACGTTAGAAAAATCCAAGGGATCCTTTTCAGATGCCCATATATGCCTAATACCCAAAGAGGGCAAGGATTTGAAATACTGTAAAACTTTTAGACCCATATCAATTGTTAATATAAACTACAAGATTTTTTCCAAAGTACTAGCCTTATGCTTAGATTCTATTTTACCAAATATATTAGGCAAGGAGCAATCCAATTTTGTGAAAGGGCGAGTAATTTCAATATTTTATCTAAAGCTCCATGTTGGGGGAAAACATGGCGGCTGCTAGTTAGCAGTCGCGGTGCTCCGGGACGAGCTCCCGCTAAGATCGCCCAAAATTGAAGTTTGCTGATGGTTTTTCTGGGAAAATGCAGTGGGAACTCACTGTGACCCTGAAGTCGGCTCTGGTGACGGGAGTCTTTCTCTTGTAAGCCCAGGATATCAGATATCGGGATTTCAGGGGTGCATCTCACTGGTATGCAGTACGGAGTTTTTCCTCCGGAGGTGCCTCAGCGTGCAGTCCGCTTTCTTTGCCCATGTCTCGCAGTCGACTATGACGGAGGTCACCAGGATTGTTTCTTGATACAAAGACCTGCCTTGCCCTCACGGTCTGCTGTTCCCAACGCGTTGCAGGAGTCCCGGTTACAGCCGCGACTCCGGCTCTGGACAGCCGCGCTGGAGCTGAGGAGGGGGAGGAAGCTGCGGAGCCTGGTGCAGCCATGTCGAAGATTGTCTTTTGCCGCAAATACACGTGGCGTTCCGGCCAAAGCACCGGGTAGTAAGGCACAGTCACAATCTCATCTACTCTCACCAACAGCTGCTACAGTGGAGGGGCTGGAGGCTTGTGAAGGTGGTAAGGCTTTTGATTCTATTCCTCCAATCCCTGTTGCGGTGTCATCAGGCTCAGACGCAGATTGAAGCGCTGTTAAACACCCCTAATACTAATCTCGGCAAGAGGGGCCGCAAGAAGAAAATAACCTCATCAGAGAGTGAGGGTAAGGGTGAGTGTTTTGTTAAGGTTCCTCAGGTGCCGGCTAGTAAAAAGTCCTCTTCTTTTTTAAGTACTGAGGTGAAGTCCAAACGTTCAAGGAATAAGAGCAAGGGTAAGGGCCCCAAGGCTGGACTAACTACTGGACCAAAAATTACTCCATCGCTCCGTTCATACTTCAAAGTAGTCCCTCAAACATTGCATTTATCGGAGGATCGCACTATGGCAACCGCTTTGGTTACCCCAGCCACCTCCGTCCCAGCTACATTATCTAATCTATCGGTCTCAATGATGGATGCTGGGGTCGGGGCTGAGGCCAAGGCTGTAGTCGAGGTAGTTACTCCTGCTACCTCTAGCTTCATCCATGTAGATGGGGTGGATTTACAACCCCCCAGGGGTCCTAAAGTAGATCAGGAAGCAAGGATGGAATTTCCACCTTCGGGAACAGGAGAGCACAGCTTTGCGGAGCAGGGGCACTTCACAGGTTCAGTCTTCTGTTGTAGTTCCTGAAGACCTCCTAGCAGCTTCACAAGGGGTAGATGCTGGTGCCATCGTTGGTGAATGGGGTGAGGTGGAGAGAGGCAGTGAGCAGCTTGATGGCCTTGCCGCTCATGTTGACACAGTGGATTGTGGAGGTGAGTCTTCCATAACAGCAGCTTCCCCATTGGGAATGTTTTCTGCCCTTACAATGGAGATACGGAAAGGTTTCACCGAATCCTCCGCAAACCAGGTAGAGATAAGAAAGTACTGTGAATCATTGGACCATAAGATCGACGGGCTTACTATGAGAACAGGTGTTCTGGTAGAGACGGTAACAGCACTTTCGACTCACTTGGATCAGGTGAAGGTCGATATAGAGAAACTTACCAAGGAAGACCAGGCATTCAGTGAAAGGATGGAGATGTTGGAAAACAACGCCAGGCGGGGGAATATCCGCATCCTAAATGTCCCAGAAGGGTCAGAGGGCTCAGATATTAAGCTGTTTATTACTACGCTCCTAAAGGAGTCTCTAGGATTAGAGCAGTCAACTGAAGAGTTGCCACTGATATCCAAAGAGTACATAGGGATCCCTTTAGGCGGAACCCTCAGAGGTCTAAGCCGCGTAACATCCTTGTTAACTTTCACACTTATGTGTTGAAGGAGCAGATTCTCAATATGGCATTGAAGCAGAAATCACTGGCTGGGAAGGGGTTAATGTTCATAATTAGATCTGATCTCTGTAGAGTTACTTTGGAAAAACAATGGGAATTTGGGAGGCGTTTAGAGGCTTTTAGGACTTTAGGAGCAACAGCCTAACTTTTGTTCCCGGCTGCTTTAAAAATTATGTACAATAATAAGATGTTTAACATCAGATCGGTACAGGCAGCAGATGAGCTCTTGTTGAAGCTGGGCAAAGAGAGAAAATAGGGTTTCCAATGTGTTTTTCGGAACTTAAATTGTTGAATTGTTTTTTTCTTGTCAACCTCAACTCAGTAATTCCCTATCCTGATTTTGTATACTATTGCTACTTCCTCTTTTTTCGTTTTTTCATCCTCCTTCTTAGCTATTTAAATATGTATCTATCTTTATTGAGGGGTTGTTGTTCTTCTTTCCCCTATTTCTCGGAGTCTGGCGGGTACATCTGGGCGGGAGCTTGAGGAGGGGTACTATCTACTGGAATCTGTTCCGGTTAGATATTACAAGGGTTTTCATGGGGTGGGTGGGGGATAGGGGGGCACAGGGGTTGGTTTGGGGTTGGGTGGTGGCAAAAATGTAAATATGTCCTCATTAGTGAAAGAAGTGTTAAAAAGGGATGGAATTAAGCAGAAATTGTTTAATGACCTAAGGTTGCAATTGGCATTCCTAGTTTTATATGTATGTTATGGGTAGTCTAAAATGTATCTCCTGGAATGTTAATGGCCTTCGTACCAAGCCCAGAGCTGTTAGAATCATGCAATATTTGCGGGACTTGGATACACAGGTCGTCATACTTCAGGAGACTCACTTAACTCAGAAATGCTTGCCCTCATTAAGAAAAATAGTTGGATAGATTTTGCAGTATCTATGACACAAACAACGAATACGAGAGGAGTCTCGGTTATTTTAAAAAAAAGGGCTAAGGCTAAGCTGTTATCACAGGCGGTGGACCCATATGGCAGATGGGCCATTGCGTCGGTGGTCATAGCTGGGTCACAAATCACAGTCCTGGGTTATTATGGACCGAACCAGGATGACCCTTCAACTTTGGAGTCTATCTTTTCTCACTTGCTCTCCTTTCCTGAACCTACTATCTTTGCCGGAGATTTCAATGTTGTATTGGATCCCCGGTTGGATAAATCCGCTAATGGCCGCTGCCTAGATTTGTCTAAAACTAGGTCCTTTTTACAGAGCGCAATGAAGCAATATGGTTTTGTTGATATTTGGAGAGAGAGGTCTGGGCAACAACAAGGTGTCTCCTTCCGGAACTATAAGTACCATCACCAGTCCAGGATAGATTTTATCTTAATCACCCTGAGACTGGTAGACTCTGTCAGTACTATTAGTTATCTTCCTCAGCATCTATCGGATCACTCGGCGGTAGTAATGGAAATGCTTTGGCCTATTAAACGGTCTCCCAGTACTTGGTCTTTCGACTGTTCTTTTCTTTCCCTTCCAGAGGACATAGTCGATCTTAAGTTTGAGGCCTATAATTTTATGATAACTAATAGTGGCTCAGCGACTCCGAGGATCATTTGGGACTCGTTCAAGGCCTTCTTGAGAGGACATATTACGGGGAAAGTTTCCTATCGAAGAAAGCAGTACAGGGAGGAAATTACCTCTATTGAAGCAAATATAGTCCAAACCCAACTGGACATAGACACTAATCTAACAGCTTCTGAATCTGCTTTAAATCCTCTCCGGAACCAACTGCTGGTCCTGAAAGCTAGTTTGGGCTCGATATTAAATCTCAGAGTCCAACAGAGATGGGAGGCTAGTAAGTTAGCCCATTTTGGATACAGTGAGGGTGCGGGGAAACTATTGGCGTGGAAGACCAAAGTAGATCAGGTCCGTAACAACATAGCGGCAATCATGGTAGATAACAACACCTTTTCGTCAGATGAGGATATTAGGAGGGCCTTCAGAGAGTTCTTCCAAGAGATCTATTAGGAGGATAATGAGATTTTACCAGAGTCTATCGAGGGCTGGCTGAGGGATTTTGATCTACCTTCTCTTTCCCCTGAGCAGTCTCAATTTTTGGACAGTACTATTACTGAGGAAGAGGTAAAGTCTGCCATTAATAAAAGCAAGAAAGGGAAAGCGGCCGGACCTGATGGGTTGCCGGCTGAAATGTATAGAGCTCTGGAAACAGAAATAGTTCCCTTTCTTACCACATTATTCAATCAAATCCTACTTGAAGGTCAGCTCCCCCCTGCATCTTGGGATAATGGTTCAATTACCCTCATTCTGAAACCGGGTAAACCAAGGGATGCTTGTGGATCTTATAGGCCAATTTCAATTTTAAATGTGGATTACAAGATCTTCACCACAATACTGGCATCTAGGCTGGCCTTGATTGCACCCTTGGTCCTCCATCCTGACCAAAAAAGTTTTGTAAAAGGTCGACAATTACATGAACTTACTTATGACCTGATAGGAGCCATAGATATGGTATCGGCTGAGAACCTTCCGATGGCCGCTCCTACGTTAGATGCAACCAAGGCCTTCGACAGGGTCAACTGGGTATACCTGTCGGAGGCCTTGGCCAATTTTGGCGTGGGAGCGGGATTCCGCCGGACCGTCAGCCTGCTATACCGTAATCCAACTGCGTGCTTATTAGTAAATGGAGTCCTGTCGGACCCTTTTACCATCTCAAGGGGGACACGGCAGGGCTGCCCTCTCTCACCCCTACTATTTGATTTTTACATCGATTCCTTTGCGCAACAACTGAGGGATGAGGGTACTATCAAACCTTTTTCGTATAGAGGGTGGGAGAGAAAAGTAGCCCTATAGGCCGATGACGTGCTTATTTTCACCTCAGAGGTTAGTACCGCGCTCCCCGCAGTTCTAAAAATTGCGCGTGCATTCGGTCAAGTATCTGGATATGAGATCAATGCTGCAATGACCGAGATGCTTGTTTGGAATGACGAGGAGAGCGTTACCGAGGTACAGGCAGGCCCTTCGATGCGGTATTTGGGCTTGAACATCGTGAAAGATATCAATAAAGTTGCCCAAGTCAACCTTTTAGCTGTGGTAAAAGAGTGTCGTAAGCTTTTGCAATCATGGTCCCACCTCCCACTTTCTTTAATTGGGAGGATCAACTTAATTAAAATGTCCATTCTACCCAAAATCTCCTTTTTATTTAATACCATTCCCTTATATTTTGACCAATCTTGTTTAGCTAAATTTCAGTCAGATATCACATCTTTCATTTGGAATAACCACCTGCCAAGAATAGCCTGGAAAAAACTTAGGAGGCGAAGGGACAAGGGGGGCTTGGTGGCTCCTGACTTAAAACTATACGCATTGGGCTTTTCAGCTCTCTCACACCCGAATGCTGTTGAAAATCCCTACTAACCATGGGTTGGGCTTAATGTTCTCCGCTATATTGTATGGGGAAGGTGTCAGTCAGTCGGGTTTTCTTTTTAAATTTGGCAATCCGAAGTTTTAAAAAGAAATCAAACTGAAGGTCCTACAAGGTCTTGCAAAAATGTGGGCGGATGTAACAAAATCTATAAAACAGGGGTATTTTTGTGACAAAACTCTGCTATGGGGGCTACCTGAAAGTCCGGCTTGGCTAGGAGATAGCTTAGCAGTACCCTTGAGAGAGGCAGGCCTGGAAGTTTGAGGAGACCTATTCTTTGAAGGGGACTTACTTTCATGGGAACATCTTCAGATCAAGATCGGCCCCAACCTTTCAAGGTTTAAATATTTGCAAATGGCCAGTTGGACTCAAGCCTATAAATCTTTACCCCATAGAGGGAATAAACTTGTTCTTGGTGGCTACAGCCTGCTAATTACCAATCTAGTGAACAGCGGACCAGATAATAAACAGATATCCCAGTGGTACAAACTTATACTTGAAGAAACAGATGGGGACTTTACCTTACCTGACTCGCTGTGGGGCTTCTTAATTATCGGTCATAATTTGTAAGAGCTTTGGTCTGCTACTTTTGAGCTTTTATGGAACATTGTGAAGCCTTCCTGGCTATGCAGAAACCATCTTTATACCCTGCTTAGGGCATATTATTCTCCACTTAGGTTATCTAAATTCATCGAAGGTAATTCAGTTTCATGCGCTAAGTGTGGGCTTGTGGCCGCATCGGATGCCCATATGTTTTTCGAATGTCCCCGATTAGACACTTTTTGGGAAGCGATTAGTAACACTCTAACAACATCATTGGGTGTTCTGGTGTCCATAAATATACCTCTGGTGATATTTGGGATCCTAGATGGAGTTCAGAGTTCAGCCAAGAGTTTGGTGTTTTACGCAGTGCTGCTTGCAAGAAGGGAGATATGCAGAAAATGGAAAGATGCTTTACCTCCCTCCTTTAGTGACTGGCAAGCGTCCCTCTTGCAGACCTCTCGTATGGACCTCGCTAGGTCTGGCAATCAGAGTAAAAGGGCCTTTTGGTATCTGTTATCATGGATGCAATGAATTGCCCGGGTTTTTGGCGTCTCTTTGCCTACACCATCTGTACAACTCCTGCCCGGTCCTAGCCCGGCCCGTGTTGCCTGTCACTCCGACCTAGGTTACCGTTGTTTAGGTAATCGGTTGGTTTTTGCCTTTCGGTGGAGCCCGAAACAGCTGAGGGATGTCTCGCCCCCACTTTGTCCGCTTTTATCCCTGCCAGTTTCGATAAACTGAGACAGCTGGTTGATGGCTAATCCGTCTTGGCATTTAGATTCATGGTGGTTATGAGGACAAAAAAAAAAAAAAGCTCCATATTTAAAATATTCTCTTGCAGCAATAGCAGTGGATGCAGAAAAAGCTGAGTTGAATGGCAATATCTATTCTCTTAAATGGTTTGGATTTGGCCTTAAGTTTATGTCCCTAATTTCACTTTTATATTCTAATCCACACGCTGCTGTATGTGCTAACGGTCTAATATCATCATTTTTTGATCTTGGTAGAGGAGGGTATCAAGGCTGCCCTTTGTCCCCTTTCCTTTTTAATTTAGCCCTTGAACCTTTTCTCTCAAAAATTCATCAAAAAATACAAAAACACGGTTTTGAAACTCCCACTGCCAAGGTCAAACTTGCCGCATACGCTGATGATATTTTGATTTTTATTTCTAACCCCAGCTAGTCGATTCCTGCCTTTCTAAAGGAGGACCATTCCTTTTCAATGATTTCAGGATATAAACAAAAAAGCGACAAATGCAAAATTCTACCTCTGACTAAATTTACAGTTAAAGCTGATTTTATTTCATCTAGTTTTTCTTGGAAATCCTCTCATATTAAATATCTAGGTTTAAACTTCACACAAAAAATTAAAGGTACAGTAACTTTATGCATGAATAATTGAATTCAAAATATTTTGGCGCTCACTATCAAATGGCATCCCCTATACCTATCCTGGTGGGGCCGTTTGGACACTATTAAAATTATGCTCTCCCCTATAATTTTATATACAATTTCTAACATTCCGATCCCCATCTCTACTAAACTATTTAAATCTATTATTTCAATACTATCTTCCTTTTTATAGAACAATAAAAAAACCCTGTATGTCTATTTCTAAGATAATGCGACACAAAATCGAAGGAGGAGTCAATTTTCCCAATTTCCCCGCTTATCAAAAAGCATTCATATTACGACAGGACTCATACTGGCTGCTTGACTCTACAGAAGAATACCCCTTATGGACTTCAGTTGAGAATTCGTTTTTGTTCCCTTTTTCATTTGAAGAATATCTTTCCTTCTCTCGCAAACCCCAAACATTATCTACTCCTCTATTTAAACTTACTTCTAAACTCCTTAGCCCTATATATCCTTCTTTACATGACACTCTAGACTCTTTTTTAGCCTCAACCATATGGCACAATAAATCTGTATTAATACATAATAAACCCTTTTATTGGAAAACCTGGAGGCAATGCGGTTTAATATGGGTTCACCAATTATTCTCAAACAACAAATTTGTTTCTTTCTCTTCGCTTCAACAGTTATATAGTTTGCCTGCCTCTTTCATTTCTAAATACTATATTCTACGCAACACAATGCTCAACATCTATACTCATCTCGCCAGCAAACCCCACAAATCTCTTACTAATGATTTGCATATAGATTTGTTCTCTCTTTTAAGCACTAAACCTAAAGCTTTAACTATATATACCTACTTTCAATCCACAGATACATTACCACAAAAATCTAGCATTGAAATAGCTTGGGAGAAAGACTTTGATGCAGTTTGTTCCCTACCGAAGTGGAACAATATCTGAATCAAATTACGTAAAACTTCCAGAACAGCTAGTTTAACACAAACCTCGTTTTACATCTAAAACTGGCTTTTGCTAGCTCCGCACATCTTAAATAAAAGATTCACCTCCGTACCGAATACTTGCTGGTCTTGCACATCTCCTGACGCCGATTTGTTTCATATGCTTTTTTCGTGTCCACCTGTATATAAGTTTTGGAAACATGTATGGTCTCAAATGAATGTAATTTTTGGCACCGATATCCCATTCTGTGTGAAAGACATTTTCTTGGGAAGTCTCTCACTCTCTTGAGATATTTGTGAAATTAATATCAAAATTGTCGATTTACTAATTGCACTTGCCTTTCAGCAAATAACAAAATATTAGAAAAACTTCACAAAAATGTCTTATAAATCTTGGTGGTATGATGTATGCCACAATCATGGTTTAGATACATTTTTCACCTTTCCTCTCCACATGGCCATGAAGAGAACTCTGTTATGGTCACCTGTAACAACATTTTTTGATAACTGTGCAAAGCAGCATTCTTTGCCAACCCATCTCAGCAGGAAGTACTTAAAACCCCATAATCTCTTTAGTTAATACTTCATCTCCTATATTAAATACTAGCAGCCCGTCCCGACGTTGTCCGGGTATGAACTGTTATGTGTGTCATGTTTGTAATAATAAATGTGAAATCATTGAGGTAAGTATGACAAAATGCAACAGTAATTGTTCCACGTGTTGTTTTACATCTGCCTATAGCCAAAGGTGATTTTTTTATGTTTTAGTAACGTTTTAGTGCGGTTGTGCATGCACTGTTAGTAACAGCGTTGTTCATATGTGGGTCCTTAGCTGTATTAGCTTGTCGTTCATTATCTGTGGAGTGTGTTGGTTATGTAATTTGCAAGCATGTTGTGTTTGACGTTATTGTGTGTAGGCTGACATTGCCCGGCGTGCCCCCGTGTTTGCGAGGGCTCCTTTGAGGCCCCGGCTGCGCCCCGGACTAAATTGCAATAATGAAGTTGCTTAGATGGTGTTCTACGCTGCCTGCCGTGAATGTCCGCTGGATCCGTCAGAGCACCAATGTAGCGGTGAGTGTTTTTTTTTTTTTTTTCCTCCCTGTGGCCACTGATAAAAGTTACGTTATTTAAAGACTGTAGTCAGTATGGCAAGGTCCGACAGTGCGGCGCACATTGCTATTTTAATTCTCCCGTGTGAGAAGTGAATGTGTGTGCACATTCGTGTGGAAAGCCGCGCACAAGTTTTTTTGGGCTAATTTTTTGGGCTAATTGTACTGCAGCCTCCTTTGAGAAGGGTGACGTCGCGTACTGAGAACGCACATTGGTGACGAAAGGCGCACCCCTTTTTATGTTAATTTTGGTGCCGCCCCCTCTGAAAAGTTTTACGGCCACAAAGGTTGTGCCGTAGTATCTGTGTTAGGACACAGAACGTGGTAAACGGACAGATAGCGCTGCCTCTTCGATAACCAGACTACAACCCCCATTCTAACCCCGGCGGGAACTACACTACCCAGCATGCTGTGCGCGGCGCATGCGCGAGGCATGCACGCGGCAGTGCCGGCATAAGACGGACCGGGATGCAGAGACAGCCGTCGGATATTTTCGGGTCCACAGTTGGAATCTGTGCATCAACAAAGGTGAGCCGTGCATCTTGAGAAGCGGCTCTTTGCCGAGATTGACGTTCTCTCGACTCTTGTTCCCCGCGCATTGAAGCACCCCGGCCCCCTGTCCCCGCTCGAGGGTTTTGAGCAATTGAACCAGCGCTTTGAAGCGCCACTGCCCCCTGTCCCCGCTCGAGGGTTTCGAGCAAATGAACCAGCGCTTTGAGGCGCCACTGCCCCCTGTCCCCGCTCGAGGGTTTCGAGCAATTGAACTCGCGCTTGGAAGCGCCACTGCACCCTGTCCCCGCTCGAGGGTTTCGAGCATTTGAACACGCGCTTGGAAGCGCCACTGCCTCCTGTCCCCGCTCGAGGGTTTCGAGCAATTGAACCAGCGCTTTGAGGCGCCACTGCCCCCTGTCCCTGCTCGAGGGTTTCGAGCAATTGAACTCGTGCTTGGAAGCGCCACTGCACCCTGTCCCCGCTCGAGGGTTTCGAGCATTTGAACACGCGCATTGAAGCGCTACTGCACCCTGTCCCCGCTCGAGGGTTCAAGCGGAAAGAACAGCGTGAAACCGCACCTCAGACCTCAGTCCCCGCTCGAGGGTATTTGAGTGGTTTTGAACTCGTGCCCCAAGAGCACGCGGAGCAACAGTCCCCGTTCGAGGGTTATCGAACGAGCGGGCTACACCCTTTTGATTTCCCTTACGCTTTCCTTTTTTTTGCCCTCTGTTGGAAGATGTCGGGACCGGCATCAATGCAGAGGATGAACTAGGGAGGAAGCTGTCCTTTCCCCTCACTAACCAAGTTCGAGTGGCATTGTCGGCCACTTCTTAGCACGGTGTCCTCTGTTGGGTGGCTGCCGGGACCGCCAGTCGTGCAGAGGACGGTTGGACGCCCCTATCATCGGCTTCTCCCCACCGCTCTGGACAAACGGCTTTGCAGTATTTCTTATAATCAAATTGTTTGATTAAAACCTGGTTTATCAGCGCACTATCCGCCTTTATACGTTTGTACTGACTTAAAGGCCAGAGGGCTGTATCTCACTCAACCCCGGGGTAACCAGGGGGTTACAATCGGTCATTAATGTTGCTTGAATGTGAAATGCTTCGCAGCCTTGTGTTTCTACACGTACGTGTCAGACGCCAATTAAGAACGTGAATGTATGCGCACATTGCTTACGAAAGGCGCGCCCCAGAAGGGTGACGTCGCGTACTGAGAACGCACATTGCTGATGTAAGGCGCGCCCCTTTTAATGTTAATTTTGGTGCTGCCCCCTCTGAAAAGTTTCACGGCCACAATGGTTGCGCCGCAGTTTCTGTGATTAATGTGCCCTGAATGTGAAAGCTTTGTGTTTCTACATGTACGTGTCAGACGCGAAGGTGGATCGTGAATGGGCGTGCACATTAAAGGCGCACTACTTTTGATTAGTGTCACGCCCCTCTGACAACGCTGTTGGCACGCCCCTCTGACAATGCCCACAAACTAATAACATACTGCTGTTTTGGCACTCCCCTGTACGCGGCCATTCTTTTAACGCTGTTGTGCCACGGCCCTCTCTGAATTTTGCACGCCCACAAAGGAATAATGCAGTGTAGTGTAGTTAGTTTGACATGCCCACGACAACGCCCAAGTGTACTTTGACATACCCACACCAACGCCCACAAGGGACTACTTTACCTCTAAGCTTCTTTGACCTTTGTAATGTATATGGTGCCCAGATGTATACCCTATGTCCATCTGCTGCATCTCCCCTTTCCAATGCTGTATTGGGTGTTGTGATTGGTGCTGTACTTCTTGAGTTTACCCGCCTCAAAGGTTTCAGCTCTCTCTTTATAATAGTAGTATAGATATAGATGTATCGCATTATTTCTTTTGTTTTCTTTGCTGTGCTTTTATCTTTTATTCTTACTTATGTATTTATGCTGGAGTACAAATACGATGTATTGTTTCTTGATTGATCACATGCATTGTATGTTGACACCTCTTTCTTTTTAATAAAATTCTCTTTTGAACTGAAGAGGAACAATCTCAATTCCTCCTCTTTGGCCTATGTGTCCCATGTCCCGGCTAGAAAAAACATACAATACCTCCTGCTAGCTCGATATACAAGTCACTATTTACAGGTTTAGTCCCTTATGGCCCCTCTATTCAGCCTCTCTTTCTGCTTCTGATTTTAAGTACTGTCACTGTAACTGAAGCCTTCTGCTGATTCATAAGCTTCCACCTTTTGTCCCCTAGTGTTCGACCACCCTAACAGTTCTACAGGTCACTCCAGACACTGACAGAGGTTTCAGTTCTCTCCTGTCTCCCCCACTTACACTTCTGCCTTTTGGGCCTCTTATTTGAAACTCTCTTAATCTTTCCTTTAATGCTCCAATCCCCATCCACCATTACATTCTTTCCTGTTCATTTACAGCCTATCTCGCCCCCTATCTCTTTGGTTTCCATAATGGTTCCTTTTGTCACAGTGCCCAACCCCCAATGGGGTCTTCCTAAAGACAGCCTTAGCCATATCCACTCTGCTATTCACCTCCTGTTCTCTCACACCACCTTCCATTTCAGTCTCAGCGCATCAACTGTGTCCTTGTGCTGATGACCACACCACTTTTGTCCCTTTCACCATAGCTATACTCTACCTGCCCCAGAGTCATTTTGTAGCCACACAGTGTGGGATATCATCAGAATGCCTGAATGGCATGTTTTTACCAACTGTGGATGACAGTTTTTTCCTACATAACTGCAAACTTGGAATATGCTCCTAAAACCCACTGAATCTCACATTGGCAAAATAAAGATTCCTTTGGGTCAGCAGTTTCGAGAACAGTCAGGGACAGTCTTTCAACAGCTTAAAACCAGATGGAAAGCATGAACTGAAACAGTTGCTAATACATAGTCCTAGCAACAGGAGACTAGCAAACATGGAGTTTAACCTTATAACCCATTTGTCAACACCTGTAACTTGTAAATAATAACTAAGTGGTATTAATCGTATTGATCTCACGTTGCCAGACAGGTGCAGGTGACCAACACCTTTGTCTTGTTACACCGAAACAGTGACAACTGACTCTACCATAGGCCACCCTAGTCAGTCAGACTCCAGCTAATCTAGCAGATAGATCATTCCCAGACAAATATCACACTTAAGCATGTGAACCCACATAACCGCACCTCTTCACCTCTCCACTGGTTGTCTTTCTAAAGACACACATCTCATTCAAGGTTCTCTGCATTGCTGACAAGACTATCCTGGGGTCTGAATGAATCCTAATGCCAAAGATTTGCCTTTCTTTTTCTCAAAAAAACTTTACATTGGTGTCACAACAACCTTGAATTCTGGAGAGACATAGGGGTAGATGTATCAAGAAAGCCTTTTGCGATTCTTTATATGCGATGTTTTGCGATTCGCAAATATAGATTCGCAAAATGCGATGTATGTAGGTTTTTGCGAATAATATGCGATTTCTTAAAAATCGCAAATTATTCTGCGAATAATTTGCGATTTCTTAAATTGCAAAATTCGCAAATTAAGAAATCGCTAAAATGGGAATCAGCCAATGCAGGAACAGGGTGATGACATCACAGTCAGGAAGTGTGGGAGATTACCTGCACCTGTTTGCCTGAGCCACACCCAGTGGCAGTAGGAAGACTGTTTTGGAGCTGAGCAGACCTGTTTTGCTTGTCATGGAGCCTGAAAACACACAGGAGGGATTGTCAGGAGAGAAGAGGAAGAGGAAGCACAAGTTCTCTGAAAAAGAACAGGAGATTTTAATTGAGGAGATGGCTTGCAACCATGAGTTGCTGTTTGGAAAACAAGCACTGAAAGTGCCAGAGGCACGTAAGCGGAAAATTTGGTTGGACATCAAGCAGAAGGTAAATTCAGTTGGAGTGACAACACGTACCATCGAGGAGTTGCGCAAAAGATGGTATGATATGGGCCTCCGGTCCAAGGAAAAACTAGCAGCAAGATTGAAGGAGTCCAGCAAGACAGGAGGTGGAACATATACTGCTGAGCAGCCAACTCCACATGAGGAGCTTGTTGAGGCCACTCTCTTGCCTGAGAGTGTGAGTGGTGTTGCGCAGATTGACAGCTCTGAGCCTTCACAAACAGCAGAAGGTCAGATGCATGTTTGTTTGTAAGTGAAGTTGTGGGACATGCATGTGCTTTAAGTTAGTACAAGTACACAGTGGGATTTTCTTAAGACCAGGTACACTGAGTCACAGACAGTGAGCAATGCATTATGGGAGTTGTAGTTACATTTCAACATGTTATTTTTTACATAATAGAACAATAGAATGACATTGTGTTTTTTAAATTGAGATTGAAATACACTACAAAATATGTTTTATCAAAGTAGGAACACTTTATTAAGCTCATAAAGTAATCCAGACAACAAACTCATATGTCTCCATCTACATCCACAGCACAGGCAGGACATTCCAGGGAGGAAAGTGATGGCAATCAATCGCCTCTTCAAGATGTTTGTGCTGTTGAAGACAGTATAAGTGATGACACTGAGTCCACTCCCATTGTCAGGAAAAAACGTACACATGTGGCCCCTCTACCTCCTTTTCAAGATGATGACATTGAAGCTGGTGGTGCGAGTGAGAGTGTACAGGAAACAGTTGTTCCTCCAGTACCTGTAGAGCAATCACAGAGAAGGCCACGTGCATTTACTATGGAAAGGTCAAGGAGCAGCAGAGGTGGACAAGAAGCACAATCCTACTGTATTTGCAGGATTAGAACCGGACATGTTACATGTGCAGCGCCAACAGCACAAGGCCCTATGCTCTATAAGCAGGCAGCTGTGCAAATTAAACAAGCATAATGCATGTCTGGGAGATGGGATGAGAGCAATGGCCTCATCAATGGATAGACTATGTTTGGCCCTTGAACGGACTGAGGAATCACGCAACAGGGCAGCTCACCGTGCCCATGTCAGGATGCA
The DNA here is from genome assembly GCF_964261635.1 of Lissotriton helveticus. Lineage (NCBI taxonomy): Eukaryota > Metazoa > Chordata > Amphibia > Caudata > Salamandridae > Lissotriton > Lissotriton helveticus. Next base: position 708,299,600 of record NC_136059.1, on the reverse strand, counting down.
TGGCAACACCAAAGCCATAAACAGATTGTACACTGTTACTTCTAATTTTACAAGGCGTAGTATTACTATGTAGAGAGAGGTCAGTGAGTGCACAAAGAGTGTAGCCAAAGGTTTAGACAAAGTAACATCTGCTGTTGAACTACTCCAGACAGCAAACTCTGGCACTGTTTGAAGCAGCTGACACTGAGGAAACCTCCAGTAGGAGTAGCAGTAATCCCACTCCTACATCAGATGTAACACAGCGCAGGAGTGGAAGGAATGCCGGACATTCTTCATCCAAAAGAAGCATGGAATCTGTGCAGCGCTCTACTCAAAGCCGCCAGCGCAAAAAATGACTTTTTTCATATCTTGACTTTGTTACGACTCAATTAACCATTTATTTTGCAATGAAAATGTAGCTTTGCCTGTGCATTAACAGGTCATGTAGCACTACATTAGTAGCCTCAATGTTTGTGAAAAAAACATTCAATACTGAAACCACATACATGTTTGGGATTCATTGTCTTACCTAAAAGTAATTGCGTGTTATCTCACTACGTCTCTGGCGTCCAGCAGCAGCTCCTACTCCTGCTATAGCTCTTCTAGGTGGAGGTATTTCATCATCATCAGATGTATCTGAGTCACTCATTTCAATTTCAGTCCCTTTTCTCATGGCCATGTTATGTAGCATGGCACAGCTACTTACAATTTTACAGCACGTTGCAGGATTGTATTGTAAAGGAACCACCACTTTTGTAAATGCGACGAAAACGGCTTTTCAAAATTCCAAAAGTCCTTTCAATGACACCACGGGTTGAATGGTGTGCCTTATTATATCTCCTCTCATGTACATTTGATGGATTCAAATATGGTGTCAGAATGAAATCACGCACAGCATAGGCACCGTCACCTGCATGATGAGAAAGAAAGAATGAGTGTGTGTTTCACATCAAAGGAAAATTGTTGTTAGTAAGAATGTGAAATAGTGGTACATTTACCTAGTAAATAACCCTCTCCAAACTGGCCAGCACTCAAACATCTATGTAGTCCACTATGCCGAAAGATATAGGAATCATGAGTGCTCCCTGGGTACTGAGCCACAATATCAGTGATAATGTACTTTGCATTGCACACCATTTGAATGTTGATGGAATGATAACATTTTCTATTTCTGTACACATATTCTGTGGCAGCCGGTGGAGTGATGGCAATATGGGTTCCATCTATGCAACCAATCACATGTGGAAAACGTGCGATTTGATAAAAATCCAGTTTAGTCTCTTGTATGGCTTGTTGGGTGTTGGAGAGGTAGATGTGATGTTGTAGCCTGTTCATCATTGCATCCAGAAAAACTTTAAAAAAGAGTGACAGGGCACTCTGAGACACCACTCCAACCTCTGCAATGACCCTTTGAAAAGAACCAGAAGCCAAAAGGTGCAGTGAGCACAATACCTGCACATGCGTAGGAATTGATTGGGTCCTGGCTGTTTGATGTTCCAGAAAGTGTTTCAATTTATCAATGAGGTCCAAAATGGTGTGTGGGTCAAGTCTATTTTTCAAAGATGCCCTCTTCTGTCTGCTGGAACAGCGTAATGCGCAGTCTGAAGATTCTCTCCTGCCTCTGTCTCCTCTGTGCAAGGGCTTGGACACGCAGCCTCCTAGCTATCAGGTAAAGTCCCGGCATTTTGAAAGTTAAAATTGCATTGTGGGTTTCTTTTATACTTTCAAATTGGTTACCACCTGCATGTAGTTAGTGTTAATTGTGATTTCTTAATTTGCGAATTTCAAGTTTTCGCAATTTGCGAATTTTTCATACATCTCTTTGCGATTTCTTATTTTGCGATTTCTTTTTTGCGAAATTCGCTAATGTTAAACCATGCAAAATAAAAAATCGCAAAGAAATTTGCAGAATTTGTACTTTCGCAAAGTAAGTAATCGCAAAAATAGCGATTACTTATTTTGCGATGCGATTTCTTACATACATCTCATATTCCTATTTTTTAGTCGCAAATGCTGTTTTTTTGCGATTCGCAGCGTTTGCGACTAGAAAATAGCTTGATACATCTACCCCATAAAGACTTGACTGGTCCCAAAGACATATACCATTAAGACATAAGGCAGACAAGAAGATAATGGCATGTGTCTGTATGAGTGACTGTCTCCCCCATATATTTCTGTAACTCCATGTATACCTGACTAGGCTACCGTTGTTAAACTCATGGAAGAATACAGGACACTTTACACACAAGCTACACTAAAAACCCACACCCTACCATCCATGCACAATGAGGTAGTCACATTCTTACCTATTAAGAAAGTGCTTTGGACCACTACAGTGGTATGAACTGCTATACAAATGATACAATACAATACAATACACAACTCCTTATTTGCAGCTATCAGTAAAGCAACATTCAATTAGACAGTGCTACATAAATCAATCTATTATTAGAATTGCATTGGCAGAATTGTACAGGAGCGGTCATTCTGCTGAAGACGAGGTTGAATCAGACTGCACCCAACAAGAAAGATGGAGTTCATTCTAAAATGCTTCAACTATAAAATTGTAAAAGTTAAAACAGAAAGTAGGTCAAACAAAGGTATTTAATCTAACTGGATACATGTCTTAAAACACCACCCTCTAAAACAAAACATAATATACAAAAATAGGGGTTAACGGTTTCCATATTGTAAATAACAGCTGATACTAATACACAACTTCATAGTACTCATTTTATCAACCGCAGGAGAATGAAAGGCGTTTCAGACTTGTCTGAATTCAAACCTGTGAGATTTATACCTGTGGAATGCATGTCAAACAATCCTTTGAGCTGTCTTATCCACTTTGTTCGCGGGTGTTGTGGAAAGCCTGCTTTCTATAGGGGATGCTTTGCACTCATTCGTTTTCAGAGCCTCCCGGCTTATATTACAGGGGACACCATACACCATCCTCCCCTCTCTCTGCCTTGCATTAAGAGGGACACAACCCATCTTTAAAACTAGTAGGCATATGGGCCTAACCATATGCATCCATTGTTGTCTTGGGGGCACTGCTTGCCTCTAATACGGCAGCAGCATTGAAAGATGTGCTTCCTGGAGGATGACATCATGCTTAGCTATGATAAATAAATCCAAGACCTGAGGCTCAGTGAATAATTTTTAATGAGGCTAAATCCTCATCCCCACTGTAGCCAATGCAACCACAGGGCACGTCTCTTCCACACTTGCATATAACATATCCCTATTATCACATGATTGCTTTCAAACTACCATGAAATCCTGGATTTTTAAGAAGTGGCCAGCATATTAGGTTGGTGCCTCCCAGTCTTCCTAAGTCTGGAAGACCCATATCTTGGTGGTCAAGAAGAGTAAGAAAGAGCAAAAGGGGCATAATTTAGGGTGTACGTGTGGAAGAGACCTAGTAATAAGTGTAACAAACTGCTGCGATGATATAGATCTTAAATAGATCCACAATTGAACTTTCACCAGCCTCAAACTAAAAAGCAGATTTCAAGATCCCCAGAATACAAAAACAACAGGACTAGTTGCCAGAAATAACACCATATGATCTCCCACAAAATTATAGATCCTTTATTTTCTTTGGTATTGAGCAGCCTTTGCGACTGAAGATAGAGAAAATGATGGAATCCCCCATACAGAACCTGAAATGATCTGATGAATTGGACTTAATTCTAAAAGTGGGCCTGAACAAAAAACCTAGTTGCTGAAGGCCATCACGCAAAGGATTTCTGGAGATGATGTAATCTAAAGATGGTTCTCAAACTTATGATTACATTACCATTGAGGGAAATGCTAGAAAATACTTTGCCTTCACCAAAATCTTTGCCACTATCAATTAATTAAAACGCTCTCCCTTCTTAAGCTCTAAACCCTTAGCCGATGGTAACCCTATCTCCCCTGATACTTGTGTCCTTTCTTTAACACCAGTCTGTGCTTTAGTTTTGCCATCTGCCTGTCCCATCTCACTACTTTTCACTATCTTAGTGGCGTTCCGCTCAGGACCTTTCACACTCTTCCGACTTTCCCCACCTAGGTTGAAACAAGGACCATTTCTAAACATATGAAACACAGCTTTCTTTGCCAACATTGGACACCTTCGCAAATAAACAGACAAACACTCGTCTCACATCCAGGTTTTTGCATATTTCTCATCAACCACTTCCTCCGGAATCAATATCAGCCTAACTAAGGCAAGTATACAGGAGTTAATTAATTTCAGTGCCTGAGCCATCTTCTTTAATAAGCTTGTCTGATTTTTCATAATTGTAATTTGACAGAACTGTATTGACGTAGGAGTAGTAAACACTGCATAAATGCTGCAATACTCTGCAATATAATACAACCATAAACCGTTTGTCACTCCAACAAACTAATAGCTAAAGAAGGCTGACTAAAAGTCCCTTTTTGTACGTGTGTATTATTATGATTATAATGCAAAATTACAACAGGCTCACAGCTGGCAAGCAGCTGTCTCTAGGCTAGTTATAAAAAAGACAAGTCCTATGACACACTTTGGCGGGAGTAAATTGCTGTACTACCCAAGTCACCTACACATGAAGTGCAAAACATTTACATGTTTGTCATGTCGAACTGCGCTTGAAGGGGTGGTACATGGAGTCGCAGTGACATACATCAACCTTTCATCCTCCTGAGGTCAATAAAATGAGTACCATTGAGTTGGGTAACAATAAACATCTGTAATTCAGCGCCAAGGTGCCCTTCTGGGCAAATACACATGTATGTGTTATGTTATACATGTTAAAAAACACAGGGCGGATGGGTGGACAATTAGGCAGAAACTTGCTTTGTGAAAAAATTTGACTAACAAGAAAGGACAAGGAATAAATCGGACAATCATTGAGCCCCATAAAACAGCACCTAGCAACATGGGATTTAGTTTAAACTATTCATTCCTATGTAAGTTTTGTGTTATGCACGTGCCATCACATCAATAGCCCTCTAAGCCATCTACATTCCCTGCACTATGCTGAATGCAGAAATTGCCTCCAGTTGCAATATTACATCCAAATCGGCATGCTCATACATATGACGGTCGCTTCCTGCTTTTGCAACAAGTATTTCGACCAAAAGATGAAACATGATGGTCAAACTACAACCTGTTGTTGAGAAACCCAGCAACCGACTGCATTCAAATGTAGTTTTGGTATTCCTTCTGTAGACGGGTAGAACAGCATTAAGAGGAGACCACAGATTACCTCTACGTCCCTCGTCCCCGACCCAGTCATCACACATGAGGTATTCCACAAGACAGGAAACAAAACAGGAAACGCTTTTTAGACTCCACCCACCCTCCTGTCAGGTGCTATAACATACCTCACCACCTGAAGCACATCCTGTTTTGTCGGTGGATGCTGATGGGTGATGCTTGGGTGAGTGCCGGGCACTTACCTGCTACGCCTGTCCTGTGGTTTCCTCTTTTGCTGGGCTCTGGGGGTGCTCGTGGACCTTTGTGGGATTTGGAAGTCGGGCTGCTGGGCCTCCTGGACTTCCCCTGGATGCGGGGGACCTGGGTTGCGGGGCTTCTCGGGTCCCCCGGTTTTCTTCATGGATGGCCTCTCTTTCTTGCACAAGGGTTCCTGTTTCTTCGCTGTGGTCGGCGGATCTGGGCCCATTTCGGCACTTTGCTCCTGGTTGCGGGCGGGACCGGACGCTTTACTTCGATGGCTCCTCTGCTCCCTTTTCACCTGTTCGGGCACCTAGTTGGGCTTCGGGTGCTCGTCCTTCCTGCCTGATTGGACGAAGGTTTTTGGCGCTGTGGCGTCATCGTTTTGCCGTCGGATTCTGCCTTCCGGATGTTTTCCTTGGGTGGCCGCTGCTTGGGGGTTCGTCTTCGGCCCCTCCTTCTTCCTCATTCCTTTTTGCCGCTGGGAATCAGCTGATGGGTGAGTGCTGCTTTCCTTTATTTTGGCGGGAGTCTGGTGGTTGTTTCATTTACTGTGGAGTTGCTTGTGGTGCGGGCTGTGTGCCCCAAGTCTGCAATAATTTGCTTGTTTGCTGAGGCTCTCCTTCGCTATGGGGAAACACCACAGGAAGAGAAAGCATGTCTCTCCTGTTCGGTCTTCCTCTTCTTCCCCGGACAGTGGGGATTCTGCTCCATCTGCAAAGCATGCCAGTTTGGATGATACCAAACGTTTGAAGCGCCTGATATTGGAGACATTGTCTGATATTCGGGCTTCCAAGAAGGGTGCTGGAGGTCGCTCTGAGGCTGCTGCTGAACTTTATTCAGAAATTTCTTCATCTGGTTCCTCTGATGAGTCTTCCTTGGGTGCGGTGGATCTCAAGAGCAAGTACATTTCCAGGGAACTGTTGCTTGACCTTCTTTCTCATGTTTGGGAGAATATGGGTTTCCCTGATGACTCTGTGCCCAGCACCTCCTGGGACTCTGTTCTGCCGCAGTTTTGGAAGCCTGTTGCTTCTTCCATGCCTATCCACCCTTTTGTGATGGATGTTCTCCAGAAAGAATGGAAGGACCCGGACCATATTGCGATTCCCAGGTTTATGTCGAAGCTCTATCCTTTACAGGATATGGAGGTTGCCTTGCCCGATTCTGTGCAGGTGGATTCGATTGTTGCTTCTCTGGTGGGTCGGCCTTCTATGGCGGATGATAATATCCTGAAAGATGGCGTGGATAAGAAGATGGACTCTGCTCTGAAGAAATCCTATGCTGGCTCACACCTGGCTATTCGTTCAGGGGTGTATGGTGCCTACGTTGCTCAGTCTTTGCTGGCTGACTTTAAGACTTTGTTTTCCACGATGCAGGAGGAGGGCAGTTGTCCGGAGTTGCTGGAATCTATGGAGCATCAGGCGGAGTTCCTTTCTGACATCGCCTTTGACTCTGTCAGAGCTTCTGCTCTGTCTTGTGGTTCCTCTGTTGCTGCCCGTCGGAACTTGCTGCTGCGGGGTTGGAAGACGGATGCGGCTCAGTGTTCCATGGCATTGAGGTTGCCATTTTCTGGTACTCATCTTTTTGGGGACGCTCTTGAGGATAGGCTGCATTAGGTCTTTAAGGAGAGGAAGCATTCTTTGTCGTTCCGTCATCATCCTTCCCAGAAGGGTGCCTCCTTCTTGCATGCCCGGTCCTTTCGCCAGCCTTCCAGATTTCAGCAGTCCTCGTTTAAGGGCCAGCGGGGTGCTGGTAGGTCCTTTCCGTGAAAGTTCCAGAAGAAGCCCCCACCGGATGGGTGGTCTGGCACACAGCGTTCCTGACTGTGCCGTTCCGGTGCCCGGTCTCATTGGTGGTCCGCCTGCGGTTGGTGGGAGACTGCGGCTGTTCCTCCCTGCTTGGCTGCTGACGACCTCCGACCAGTGGGTGCTGGATGTTCTTTCCAGGGGTTACCGAATAGAGTTTCTGTCTCCTCCTCCTCCCTCCGGTGTTTTGGTGACCCCGTTGCCTTTGGACCCATCTCGCCATCTGGCGTTACTGGAGGGTGTTCGGGTTCTGTCCGACAAGCTGGCGATTGTCCCTGTTCCCCCCCTGGAGCATGGGTTGGCGCCCTATTCCATCATCTTTGTGGTCACGGGGGTTACCGGGTGGTCATCAATCTTCGGGCCCTGAGCATGTTTGTGCAGAAGATCCCGTTCAAGATGGAGACTTTGCAGAAGGTAATTCCCTTGATCCAGGAGGGCTGGGTGTTCACCTCGCTCGATCTCCAAGATGCTTACCTCCATGTACCAATGGCAGTGGGGGATCAGCGGTTCCTGCGCTTCTGCCTGGAGGGTCATCACTGGCAGTTCTGCATCCTTCCCTTTGGTCTCTGGTCCACCCCCAGGGTGTTCACCAAGGTGGCGGCTCCCTTGGTGGCTCACCTCCATCTCATGGGGGTGTCTGTTTTTCCATACCTGGACGACTGGCTGCTCCAGGCTCCATCTACGGAGGTCATGTCATGCCACCTTTCCTTGACCATGCGTACGCTCGAGGATCATGGTTTCCTCATCAATTTACTGAAGTGTCACCTGGAGCCTGCCACTCGGAGGGCCTTCATCGGGGCCATTTTCGACTCCATTCTGGGCAAAGTGTTTCTCCTGGAGTCCAGGATTCTGCGTCTTCAGTCGTTGCTGAGGAGGTTGCTTTCCCGGGATTCGGCTCCTCTCCTGCAGTGGCTGGTGGTTCAAGGTCACATGTCTGCCACTGTGTAGTAAGGAGCCACTACATATATGGGTTTCAAAGTACGACTTTATTCAGTCAAGTACAACAGGTGCTCCCAGCTGGGCGGCAGTCATGACTCATGAACATTCTAACACACACTCCGGGAAGCAGAGTGGGCTGTACCAAGAGGAGAGAGGAAAGGAGGGGTGGATGGGGAAAGAGAGGGAGAGGTCACAACACACCTTCCCCCCTAAGGAAAACAGAAGAGAGGGAGAGAAGAGGCTCCGGACAGGAGAGGAAGAATACCAACGAAGGAAAACAAGGAGCGGGGGTGGGGGTGAAGGGAGGAGAGGATGAAGGGTGGGGAGAAGGCAGGTGGGAGAGAAGAGGAGGGAGGAGGAAAAAGGAAACAGGGGTATGTCACAGCAATCCCATAAACACAAACTGTGAAACCAACACGAAAACTTCGGTGAGGAACTGACAGGAAGAGTCTAGAACATTAAGTTCCTTTGGTCCACTTGGACCCGGGACGTGTCCTGACCTTTCTACCTAAAGGCGAGCACCTTGATACAACAATGGGTGTAGCAGGTAGGGCCGATCCCTGAAGGTCCGTTTCTGCCACCCCGCCACTGCGCCTCTGTCAACAGTGGGATCAGTCTCCCGGCAGGGGTGGAAAGCAGGGAAAGGTGCAAATTACTTTTGTTTCCCTTGGTTCCTCTGAGTATGAACAAGCTGTACGGTTTCTTCCAACCTGTAATTAGGTGCTCCTCTACGAGACTTCATGTACCCCTCTGTTTGGTTGTCTAGGCAGTGACGCTGTTTTATTCCTTGGCAATAACTGGGGTCCAAACACACCCCGCCTGATCCCTCTGACATGGTGGAACTCTCTCTCAACGTCCTCCTCGTAGGCTGGTCTGGTCCCTCTCCTACCCTCCTTGCCTTTGCCGTGGGCGGAGTCCAGACCTTTACGAACTCCGTTTCAAAACACTCCAGATCATTGTAATCAGTCTCGGCTGACCTCAGTCTGTCATCCTGCTCTCTTCCTTTACTCCCCTGGAAGGCCTCCGTTGTATTTCCTGGGCCCCGGCATTCCCGCTTGCTAAGATAATTATCAAGTGGACTCTTCTTCCCTGACATGCCTCTTAGTGAGATACCTTTTATCATTTTCTGCATTTCCCCACACTCACTCTCCATCTCTCCGCTGTGATGCCATAGAGAGTGTTTGGCTTCATCCTCATCCTTTTCCTCCAGCAAACTCATATCCATTACTCTTTTCTGTCCTCCATAGTCCACACTTTCTTCCCTTGTTTCAGTACTGAACTCAACCAAAGTGGTATTACGCTTCCTCTCACTGCAACTAAAGTGGTTAATCCTACATTTTATTTTCCCTTGCTCAATGGTTGCATATTCTATGCATTCTCCTTTACACTCGAATTCACCGTTTTTCGCAACCTCACTTCCTCCACCTTTCCTCTCGCATTTCTTTCGTATTTCTCTTTCGTCCACCCAGCTTTGGTACGTCTTTATTTTTATTTTTAGTTTGTCCTTTGCTACTTCTTTTCTACATTCTACAGCCGTGTGAGCGATCCATGTTTCACCCTCGGTTGTAACCATGTTGATCATTCTCCATATAACTGTTTTCTCTCGCCCCAGTCTGTGGAGATCACTATCTCTTTCTAGTTCATATTTGTCTTTATTTTCCTTCATCATATTGTTCCTGGACTCAGACGATGTGGTTCTTAGCCACGTCCCTTTGTGTTTGAATTGGTTATCCTTGCACTCTATTCTTTGCCGTTCATTAGTTATAGTAATAATGCATTCTCCTTTTCTTTCGGATTCTTCTTTTTCCCCACCTATTCCTTCTCTGCCATTACTCTCATATTTCTCTACCTCTTTTCCATACTCTTTATTACCTGTAGCTTCTTCCATAACACACGTACCCTTTGATGACGGCGCATGAGTCTTCAGTGCTTCACTATTAGATCCCTGCACGCTTTGGATAAGCGCCCGTTCACCCTTGTGTTCTTTTCTTCTTCCATCACCTTTTATTTTCAAACTCTTTAGAACACCCTTGTGCATTAAATCCATTATTTCGTTACCTACTACGTTGAAGTTCTCCCCGGTGTATGTTTTTTGGGATAAGTTGGCACCTTTAAATTCATCCCCACTTTTTTTTGCTAGTTCTATTTTCCATTCCCTCTTGTTTACCAACTTATAATGCCTTCCTGAAACTAAGACATTATCTGTCTTTACTCCTCCTAGGAAGATGGCACACTCCGGGTTTATTCTTCTAGTATTAACTTCCTCTTGGCTATCCATTATATCCTTGCTCACTTCAACTCTTCGAGCCTTTACCCACGAGACTTGTTTTTCGTATTCATTCCATGCACTCAAGATGTCTTTATGTACATTTCTGTCCGACCCTTTCGTGAGTGTATATCTCGTTTTGTGGTACTTTTCCCGTTCTTCAGTTCCTAGACTGTGAAATGCTGTTTCGGCCTTTTCCTCTGGTATGAGAGCTACATCCTCATCCTTAACAACTGATATGTGCATCTTAACATATGTTTTCCTCTCACCCCCTTCTGCCGTGTTTCTTTTATACTCCTCCATAAACGGCCTTGGTGGCGGAGAATTATACCTTAGGGCTCTCTCCATGTTATTTTTAAAACTCTATCTAGGAATTCACGTGAGGATATAATGTCCACCACGAGCAGACAGGTAGCGGTGGGTGTGCACTATTGTAGAGTTCTCTGTCGCCCTGTTCTGATTGAAAGTAATGCACCGGCTGAGGGCGCTGGGGTTTTGAATGTGAAAGACACGTTACCTACTTCACCTACTATTGTCCTTGTTGTTTCCCCCCCCTTGAAATCACAGAATATGTATTGCTTGCGCCGTCTGTAGGTTTGTGGCCCTTGTAAATTCTCTGTCACAGGACGTGCTGCCTCAAATCAGTATTGAATCTGCCACCGGGGTTCCTTGCCCAATCCTCACACCTCTGAATGCACTGCTGCCGTCGGCTTCACATGAATACCACACACTGTGTTACGTTCCTCACTCCTCAAAATGTTTCAAAGGCCAAACGCGACTGTGAGGTCCAGCTAGAGTCCAGTGTCAATCCCTTCCCCCAAGGTTCCACACACGGATACTCTCCACGTTATACAGTTAATTACTAGAATGCCTTCGTAATCTTGTATTTCCAGAAAGGGTGGGAGGAAGAGACTAACTCAATCAGATTTTTTCTTCAGAACACCTTTCTTTTCTCATCTCAATTTTTTTCACAAAGTCATACCTCAACTCTTTCAAGTGTGAGCGATCCAACCGACAAGCTCACTACTTGGAACAGATTCTTTCTGGGAACGCTTCTCGGAGGAGTGCCGTGCACACCGTCTCCTACGCACCGCTCACGGCAGGGACCAAGTTTCAACCTTTCATCATTCCTCTTTTGAAATCCCCCGCTTTCTCTTCACCCAGAAACTCAGTTAGCCCCACGTGCCCACTCGGCTAGGAACTGCCACAGCTTGACCTACATGCCTCTACGCATGTCACCTCTCACCTCGTAATAGAGCCTTCTCCCACGACGGCTTGCCTCCTTTGTAAGTGGTACGGTTAACCCACCGGATACTCGGCAACCTTCCACAGCTTAGACTTCATCTGCTACACACTCAGGGGCGTTTACAGTTGTCCTCTTTCTTTGTCCATGTCCTGCTGCATGGGAGTGACGCAATGCCAGGAAGAATGGCGGCGATGTTATCGGGCCAGTGTCTTTCCTCAGGTAAGGACTTTCGCGTTTTCCCGCGCTCACTATTCTTCTATGCCACTTACACCAATTTCGTCCTCCGCTCAGCCCAGCTCTTCTCATGCGCTTCAACAGCTCGCTTCACGAGCTTTCGCCGCGTCCTTGGGTCACATTCCTTCCCGTTTTTTCTCTTTTCCACAGACTTTCACCATAACATGAACCCCGCTCAGTTCCTATATTTAGTTTAAGCTGCTCTCCTCACGATATCTCGTCGATTACAATGCTCTTCCACTTACTCCTCTTCACCACCTCAATTTCAATGGGACGCCATATAGATCCTCACATCTTATGCCTCCGTTTCTCATTTAACCGTCTTTCACCTACAGAGCTCTTTCGTCGACTCCTTCACCAAGGCTTCTGTTTACACTTCAAAACGCGGTGGGAACGATTAACAGCAATTTCGTCTCCCGCTCCGCTCAGCTTTCCACATTAACTTCGGCTGCTCACCTGACGAACTTTCTCTCCGTTCACAGTTCATCCACTCGGGTCTTACTCCTCTTCAACTTCTCAAAATCCTTGGGACGCCCGACGCAGCTTTTCAACTCATTTCTTCCTCTTTTCTTTCTCCAGTCACTGGTTACACAAACCACATATCCAGCGGACCTCAAGTCAGGGAGAAACGTTTTTCTTCTCCACACGGCACCAGTACTTTCACCGAAACTTCACACCCGACTTCCAGAGGGTTTCCGGAATCGAGAATTTTACGTCCCCCGCAGAGAACACATCGGTAAGTACAGCCTGGTTTACCGGTCTGCTTTCCAGTGAACTTCCAATTCAACTGATGAGTCCTTCATTTCACTTAACAACTCCGCCCAAGCCTCAAATCATCCAGGGGGGAGAAACACCAAGCTGACCCTGGCTCAGCTCCTCGTCCTCGTCGCCAGAAATGTAGTAAGGAGCCACTACATATATGGGTTTCAAAGTACGACTTTATTCAGTCAAGTACAACAGGTGCTCCCAGCTGGGCGGCAGTCATGACTCATGAACATTCTAACACACACTCCGGGAAGCAGAGTGGGCTGTACCAAGAGGAGAGAGGAAAGGAGGGGTGGATGGGGAAAGAGAGGGAGAGGTCACAACACACTGTCTTCACGGTGCCCTGGGCCAGGGTTCATCTTCGGCCGCTGTTGTGGATGTTCAGCGTTGGGTGCCCTTCCCTGTCCAGGACTTCTCGGTTTCTGTGCCTGTGTCTCTGGAGTTGGTGTCTGCTCTGTAGTGGTGGCTGGATTCTGCGAATCTGTCGAAGGGAATGTGGTTCCGTCCCCCACCTCTTTTGTTGTTGACAACGGATGCAAGCGTATCAGGCTGGGGTGAAACTTTGGGTCCTTGGGTGGTGCAGGCTCGTTGGCTTCCATCGGAGTCGCGCCGGTCGTCCAATTGGATGGAGCTGTCCGCTGTGGAGTGGGTGCTTCGCTTCTTCCGGGATCGTCTTCTGGGGTGCAACGTATTGGTGAGATCGGACAACACTGTGACTGTGGCCTACATCAACCACCAGGGCAGTACCCGCTGTCTTTCCCTGAACCTGGTGGCATGTGCGATTGCGAGTTTGGGGGAACTTCATCTTTTGGCCCTCTCTGCTCTGCACATTCGGGGTGTGGACAACGTGGTGGCGGATTCCCTGAGTCGGAGGTTCCTGTCCTCTCTCTCCCTGTGCCTCGCCCCTCGGATTTTCAGATTGATCTGCCGGAGGTTCGGGACTCCGGTGCTGGATCTGTTTGCCTCCCAGTCCAATGCCCTGCTTCCCCTGTTCTGCTCCCGGTCTCCGGAGCGGGGTGCTTGGGGGGTGGATGCATTGTCTGTCCTCTGGCCCCCTTGGTTCCTTTATGCCTTCCCTCCTTTTCCTCTGATTCCTGCTTTCTTGCTGAAGGTTCAGCGGGTGGGGGCTCAGGTGGTGGCTGTTCTCCCTTATTGGCCACGTCGGTCCTGGTTTCCTCTGCTGATGGGTCTCGCAGTGGGCCCTCCGTGGATTCTGCCCCGCTGCCCATCTCCTCTGGGGTCCCCATCTCCCTCCCTGTTGGTTCCTCTCACCATGGCGGTCTGGAGGTTGAACGGCTGTCCGGGGTTTGCCCAACCACCTCATCACTGTGATGCAGGCTTCTCGTCAGAAGTCCACTTTAGCCTCATAGTCCAAGCACTGGGCTTCTTTTTCTTCTTGGTGTGCTGCCCTGGGCCTGTCTCCTGCCTCTTGTGCTGTTTCTTCTGTTCTTCAATTTTTTTGGATGGCTTTCAGAAACGCTATGCTCTATCCACTTTGAAGGGTCAGTGGGCTGCTATTCGGGCTTTTCGGGATCCGGCTTCTCTTCTGCCTTGGGATAGGTTGTTGGTTTCTCGTCTATTTCGGAGTTTTTCTCTTTCTGCTCCTTCTGACCGCTCTCTGGTTCCTCTTTGGGATCTTTCTTTGGTTTTGGGTGCTCTGCAGTCCCCTCCTTTTGAGCCTTTGGAGTCTGTTGACCTCAAGTTCCTGTCTTTCAAAGTGGCATTTTTGGTTGCTGTTACTTCTGCGAGGAGGTTGGGCGAGCTTACGGCCTTGCGTTGCTTTCCCCCTTTTTGCGTTTTCTGGATGATGCGGTGGTCCTCTCTTTTGATCCCGGGTTTTTGCCTAAGATTCGTTTTCGTTTCCATTCTTTGCAGGAGTTGGTTCTTCCTTCTCCCTGTCCATCTCCTTCCTCACCTTCTGACCTCTTGCTACATTCTTTGGATGTGAGGCGTGCCTTGTCTGTTTATGTTGCTCGTTCTGCTGAGTTTCGGTCTTCTGACTCCCTCTTTGTGACCTTTGGTTTGGCTGGTAGGGGTAAGGTTGCCTCCCGTCTCACTTTGGGTCGCTGGATTAAAGCTGTGATCTCGTTGGCCTATCAGGGTTCTGATTTGCAATGCCCCTCGGGGGTTCAGGTGAGGTCCACCAGGGGTGTGTCTGCTTCGTGGGCTACTTTCCATGGGGTTCCTCTTGAGGAGATTTGTTGGGCGGGGACTTGGGCGTCTGAGTCCACCTTTGTGAAGCATTATCGCTTGAATTGTGCTTTGTCTGGTCGGGTGAATTTTGGTTCTGGTGTGTTGCAAGCTGTGGGGGTTCCCCCCTCTGTCTGATTCTGTTTGTTATTAAACATTTCACTTGCTTCACTCCTTGGTGTCTGGTCTGTTTCAGTTTTTGGTATGCCAAAGGCCCTTGTGGGGGGTTGCTTTGGTATGCCTCATGTGTGATGACTGGGTCGAAGACGAGGGACGTAGAGGTAATGCTATGATTACTTTCGGTAATCCCCATTACTCTTAGTCCTACTCGTCCTCGACCCAGTCATACTTTCCGCCCACCCTCCCTTTCCAGGCCTTTGGTGCTTGGTATGTCAAGGTGTGCTTCTGGTGGTGAGGTGTGTTATAGCACCTGACAGGAGGGTGGGTGGAGTCTAAAAAGCGTTTCCTGTTTTGTTTCCTGTCTTGTGGAATACCTCATGTGTGATGACTGGGTCGAGGACAAGTAGGACTAAGAGTAATGGGGATTACCGAAAGTAATCATAGCAATATCATGTGTGCGAGCTGTGCTGTGAGGCTCTGGAAATGAGCATCCTTAGCAATAGCCTACCCTCGTTCAAGATGAAGGATGTGAGACTTGATTCGCTGAAACCAAAATTGTAAAAACAAATATACTATTTGCTTTCGAGAAGGGTGAGTGGAATGTGTTTCTGCTCTCATTGAATAGGAGGCAAAAAGAATCGAACTCAAAGGTCATATCATTCACCAAGCATAGTGTTAAACAGAGCGCATACTTTGCCATCATATCAGGAGTATGCTGAACGAAGAGTAGGTAGCCCCGGTTCCCACCAGGAGGATGTATTATGGGACCTGCAACCATAGTGTTGTCGACTACCACATTCAATAGATCTTTGTAGGGAGAACTTAATCTCCTGTTAGCACACCTTTGTAAACTTGTGGACCCTGAGCCGGACCATCTTTTCTTCACCAGCCTTTGCAACACCCTCATATCCATCCCAGAAAGTCATTCATTCATGCTCGGTTTTGCTTCGATAACCTGGTTGTGTTGTCTGTCTCATATTGTCACTCGCACAGTTAGGGTGGAGCCAAAACTCAATATGGGAGATCTGATATTAAAACAAACATTGTCTGCAGCAAGCTCAAATCCACACAGTTTTCTATACCCTGCAAAAATTTGCAAACATGGACCACTGTTAAATTCACTAATGGGGGCCACTTTTATTTTGGGACCGGAGTCTATTTTACTGCCCTAGTCCGACCATGGATGAAAAGGAGACACATGTCTTTGGTTAAAGACAAGGGAGTCTCAATGCAAATTTAGAAAAGAGATTTGTGAAACTTACCGAGAGAAAGGCAATGACTAAACATTATGGTGGCCACTTAAAAAAAAAGTACCATCTTGTGATAGAACGACAAGCCACAGAGGAACCCACAACATTAAAGTCTTTCAGTTTGGTCTTTGATAATGGAACTGAAATCTACTCTCAAATTTTATTGTTAGAAAGGCAGTGGAGAGTTTGCTTTAGACCGTTAAAGAGCAGGCCTCTCTGTCCCCACATTACTTTTGATTCTATTGCAACGAAGATTTAGTAAAAGGCCCAAGTTAAATGAAAAGAAATAGATGAAGGACACGTCGGTGTAGGGTGGAAGATAGAGTGAGGGAAGAGGAAGGAAAGGAAAAGGAAACAAGAAAAAAGAGGTTGTTGTTACACGTGCAAAGACGTTATGTCTCACACATCGGGTGTGAGAATAACGCAAAGTGGTCACAGGATCAGCTGTTGCACGGAGACAACTGATTCTCAGGCGCATCAGCATTGACTCTCTGTTCCAAACACGTGTCCAATTTCAATATACCCCCAGAACCTTTTCAGAGCGTCAGAACACACTTTCCCGGGTTTACCTTCTCACATAAGAGGCTAGTCACTGTGGAGTAAAGCACACAGGCCAGTCAGGTTTCTAGCGTTATTAGCCTGGCCTGCATTGAGTGCCTGAGCATGCTCCAAGCCAGAAAAGAGCTTTGATAGGTTAATAAGAGGCTTCGGGGGGCTTAGGAACAGGGATTTGGAATCCTTTCAGTCAGGTACGATGCCACAGTGCTATGCAGCTAGCCTGCCCGCAGTCCTGCGCTCCACCTCAATCAATTTTTGGCAAGCTGGTCTGTGAGAGGAGGCCAGGGACGTGCGTGGCCTGATGCTTAAAATGTGCTGGACTAGCAGAGGTGATGTGGTGGCAGTGCACTGAGTTCCAGTGTGTTGCAGCAGATTGTGCATTGACCAGAGGTCTGCACAGCCTAGGTCACATGGTTAATGTGTCAGTAACCCAAAGGCCAGCACTGCAGCTGAAGGAGCCGCAGGGATGATAGGGTTCAGCACTTTTTTCTTGACATACCCACAGCTCCGAGGTCCTCCCTGAGTGGAAAATCAGATGTCAAATTGGATGCGCTATATCGACGTTTCTGATTTGGTCAGAATCAGAGGATCAATTGACGGATTATTGCCACTGGCTTAACGGAAGAACAGAATACATCAAGTTCACTTGCAAGTTTATGCTTCAGAAGGGTCATTGGCAACAATGTTGTACAGAAAACAAACAGATAGAAATAAGGCGCTACATTACACAAGCAACCATCCCAGAAATTTACGCCAAAATCTCCCCTTTGGGCAATTTTTGAGGATACGATGAAATTGTTCCTTTAAAGATGAATATTTTGAACATGCGAACAATTGTGGACCGTTTATCTGATCGAGGCTACCAAAAGAAACTATTGAAGCACACTCTTCCCCATGCCTGATGGGTGCCACGGGAGACATTACTTGAAAAGAGAATTAAACCTGAAATGAAAAGAATGGTGTGTGTGACTACATTTTGTCCAAACGCAAACCAGCTGAAGAAGATCATAAACCAAAATTGGCATTTGGTGAAAAATTTGGATGAAGGGCTGCGACAGCCACCTTTGTTTGCATTCAAAAAAGAGAAAAGTATAGCAAACTATGTGGTATGGGCAGCTTTGTCAAAACTGGAAGGAGTCACACTATGGAGCATGGTAGGGCTGGAACCGAAAAAGGGCCACCACAAATGTGGAACATGCGCCTGCTGTGAGCAGACTATAGAAGGGGCAGTGTTTACACATGAAGGCATTTATTGGAAACACGACACATTTTCCAACTGCAAATCAAAAAATGTGATCTATGGGATCCTTTGTCCCTGTCCAAAATTGTATGTGGGCAAAACCAACCAGGAAGTGCGTCATCGCATTACCCAACATAAATCAAGATTGAGAAGGGACGTGTTGAATGCCCCGTTACTGAACCATTGGAAGACTAAGGAACACGCAGAGAAGGATTTAAGATGGACAGTGATGTCCAAAGTCAAAGTAGACATCAGAGGCAGAGACATTGAGGCCAAGTTAAGCCAACGTGAGGCATTGCTCATCATGAAATTCAACACAGGGACACATGGACTTAATGAGGTGTCAGAAATTTTCCGTACATGAAATATGTATACCAGTTGGACTGGAAGATGTTCCTGAGTATATTATTGTGAGGGCCGCTTCTCAATGAGTTAGAGAAAGACGTGCTACGCTAATTGACACTGCCATGGGCCATAAACATGCTTGACTACTCCTTTAATATACACCGTTTTATCCATGCATCTAGGGACCACAGTGCCCTAGTCAATCAATCAATCAAGACATTTATAGAGCGCACTACTCACCCGTAGGGTCTCAAGGCGCTAGGGGGGGGGGTGCCGTTACTGCTCGAACAGCCAGGTCTTGAGCTTCTTCCTGAAGGAGAGGTGGTCTTGGGTCAGGCGCAGGTCGGGAGGGAGGGAGTTCCAGGTCTTGGCGGCCAGGTAGGAGAAGGACCTTCCTCCTGTTGTCGCTCTTCGGATGCGGGGGACGGCGGCGAGGGCGTGGCTGGTTGATCTGAGGTGGCGCTTGGGAGAGTAGAAGTTGATTCGGTTGTTGAGGTAGCTCGGGCCTTGGTCGTGTAGGGCTTTGTGTGCGTGGTGAGGAGACGGAAGGTGATTCTTTTGTTGACGGGGAGCCAGTGCAGGTCTCTCAGATGTCCGGAGATGTGGCTGTTTCGTGGGATGTCGAGGATGAGTCTGGCTGAGGCGTTCTGGATCCGCTGGAGTCTCTTCTGGAGCTTGGCGGTGGTTCCGGCGTAGAGGGCGTTGCCGTAGTCCAGTCGGCTGGTGACGAGGGCCGGGTGCTGGTGCAGGGTGTCGTCGGCGTAGGAGATTATGTTGAGGTTGTGTTGGCGTGCGATGGCCGCGAGGGGGCTCATGTAGATGTTGAAGAGGGTGGGACTCAACGAGGATCCTTGAGGGACGCCGCAGATGACTTCGGTGGCCTCTGACTTGTACGGTGGTAGGCGGACTCTCTGTGTTCTTCCGTCGAGGAAGGAGGTGATCCATTCCATTGCCTTCTCCTGGATTCCGATGTTGCCGAGGCGCTGCACTAGGGTGCGGTGGCAGACGGTGTCGAATGCCGCGGAGAGGTCCAGGAGGATGAGGGCCGCTGTTTCTCCGTTGTCCATCAGGGTTCGGATGTCATCGGTGGCAGCGATGAGGGCGGTCTCGGTGCTGTGGTTGGCTCGGAAGCCAGACTGTGAGGGGTCGAGGGATCCATTCGTCTCGAGGAAGGCGGCCAGCTGTTTGTTGACGGTCTTTTCGATGACTTTGGCCGGGAACGGGAGGAGCGAGATGGGACGGTAATTCTTGAGTTCGGTGGGGTCCGCTGTAGGTTTCTTGAGTAGAGCGCTGAGTTCGGCGTGCTTCCAGCTCTCCGGGAAGGTGGCGGTGTCGAAGGAGGTGTTGATAATGTCCCGCAGGTGGGGTGCGATGACAACGTCGGCCTTGTTGAAGACGTGGTGAGGGCAGGGGTCGGTCGGAGATCCGGAGTGGACTGAGTTCATTGTGCGGATGGTGTCTTCGGTGCTGATCGGAGTCCAGGCGCGGAGGGTGGTGGTGGGTGGCGTTGCTGCGGTTGTGGCGTGCGTCGGTTGGGTGCTGAAGCTGTTGTGTATGTCCGCGATCCTGTTGTGGAAGTAGGAGGCGAGGGAGTTGCAGAGGTCTTGCGACGGGGTGATGTCGTTGTTTCTGGCGTTGGGGTTGGAGAGCTCTTTCACGATGTTGAAGAGTTCCTTGCAGTTGTGTGCGTTGTTGTCCAGCCGGTCCTTGTATGCATTTTTCTTGGTGGCGCGGATCAGTTGGTGGTGTTTCCGGGTGGCGAGCTTGAGGGTGGTCATGTTGTCCATTGTTGGTTCCCTTCTCCATGCTTTCTCGAGGGCTCGGCAGTTCTTCTTGGAGCTCTTGAGTTCGTCGGTGAACCATGGGGCTTTTCTGCTGCCGGGTCTGCTGGGCGGGGTCCTCAGAGGGGCGAGTTCGTCCGCGCAGTTGCTGATCCACTTCGTGAGGTTGTCGGCGGCCTGGCTGGGGTTCGCTGAGCCGGCAGGAGGGTGCTGGTTCAGGGAGGCAGTGAGCTGGTCGGCTGTGATCTTGTTCCAGCTTCTTCGGGCAACCTGTTGCTGGTGGAACGTCGTTCTTTTGAAGGTGAAGTGGACGCAGCTGTGGTCTGTCCAGTGGAGTCCTGTTGCGTGGCTGAAGGCGATGTCTTTGCTGGATGAGAAGACGGCGTCGAGTGTGTGTCCGGCGAGGTGGGTGGGGGTGGACACCAGCTGCTTGAGTCCGAGGTTGGCGAGGTTGTCGAGCAGGGTGATGGTGTTACGGTCGCTGTTGTTCTCCAGGTGGAAGTTGAGGTCCCCCAGGAGGATGTAGTCGGCGGAGGGGAGGGCATGCGGGCTGATGAAGTCGGCGATGTCCTCGCTGAATCGTGTGCGTGGTCCCGGGGGTCGGTAGATCAGGGTGCCTCTGAGGGTGGTCTTCGGGTCGGTGTGGATCTGGAAGTGCAGGTGTTCGGCGGTGGTTAGGGTGTCGTCGGTGTTGGTCGTGATGCGGATGGTGTCCCTGTGGATGATGGCGATACCTCCTCCCATCTGGTTGGCGGTGCGGTCCCTCCGGGTGATCTTGTAGCCTTCTGAGATGGCGATGGCGATGTCGGGTGCTGAGGAGGCGTTCATCCAGGTCTCCGTGAGGAAGGCGATGTCAGGGGCTGTGGTGTCGAGGAGGTTCCAGAGTTCGACGGCGTGTCTGTGGACGGAGCGGGTGTTGAGCAGGATGCACTTGAGGTGGTTGCTGCTGGTGTTCGGCTTGGCGGGTGCTGGTGCAGGGTAGGTCCGGATGCAGGTGAATTTGCAGGCGTGGCAGCTGAAGGGGCCGTGGGTGTGCTTCGGGGTGGCTCGGTGGCATCCCGGAATGCCGCCGGTGTTGAGTGCGATGAGATCGGCGGCGTTGTAGGTCAGTCGGGTCGGCTTCCGTCGGTGGGGGCCAGGGGTCCTGGCACTGGGCGCGGTCCAGGCGCGGACGGGCGCAGACGGGCTTACCTTTGGCGCGCCTTCAGTGCACAATCGGCGCGCCCGCTGCGTGTCAACGCTGCGCGTTCGCACGGTCGCCATATATGGCCAAGTGCGCGGGGGGCGGAGCAGCTGGGAGGCGGGAGCGGGGAGGGTACAGAAGGAAAAAGTGGCGGGGTTAGCGGCGGTGGCGGGGAGCGGGGAGGGACGACGGAGGGCAGCTACAGCAAACAGTGGACAGCAAAACAGGCAAACAGGCAGTACAGAAGAAAAGTTACACAATTTACAACAAATCTATCAATGAAGACACCAGGGTGAGAAGCGGCGAGCACGGACCACGCCGCTCGATGGAGGGGGCGTGGTCACGCGGCGGCAGTCGGGCGGCGAGGCAGTTTAGGCAGAGAGGCACACGCAGCAGCTGGTGGCCGTGCGGCGCGGGGGTGTCCTAGGACTAGGTCACACTCACCTGCGTCGCACGGTCGCCATATATGGCCAAGTGCGCGGGGGGGCGGAGCAGCTGGGAGGCGGGAGCGGGGAGGGTACAGAAGGAAAAAGGGGCGGGGTTAGCGGCGGTGGCGGGAAGCGGGGAGCGGGGAGGGACGACGGAGGGCAGCTACAGCAAACAGTGGACAGCAAAACAGGCAAACAGGCAGTACAGAAGAAAAGTTACGCAATTTACAACAAATCTATCAATGAAGACACCAGGGTGAGAAGCGGCGAGCACGGACCACGCCGCTCGATGGAGGGGGCGTGGTCACACGGCGGCAGCCGGGCGGCGAGGCAGTTTAGGCAGAGAGGCACACGCAGCAGCTGGTGGCCGTGCGGCGCGGGGGTGTCCTAGTGGGAATTACTACACATTATGCATTATTTTGTTAAATAGATCGCTTTTTGTGAATTTATAGCAAGCACCCCCTTTGTCCATTTGCGCATGTGCTTAGCACTAATAAAGTTTAGTCAACTCAGCAATCGTCCTCCTGACATGCAGCCAACAGTTTAGATTAACTGTTCGTAATAAAACTATTTCCATCTGCCCACCTTTTTCTTCATGGCTTTTTTCTTAAATAGATCCGCCTTGTGATTGTATGGCATACACTCCCCTCTTTTAGGGATCTAGAGAGTCAACCCGTGTTTTACATCAATAAACTTCAGTTGTCAGCCATGGTTTCTCATACAACGAGGTGTCCGATCATGTGACACGCAGCCGACAACGTTGATTGGCTGATCGTAATAAAACCACTGCTCCCAGCTGCCCCGGCATCCCATCCAGCTTTGCGGGAACGTTCGCTGCTTGCCAGATTTCGAGGCGATGTAAGCATTTGCATCGGTAAAACGGAACTCTTGAAGGTATTTTGTTCCCCTCTTGGCACCTCGAATCCTTCAATTCTTCAATTTTGAAATGCCTCTGGAACTAAAGTCCCCATTGGTTTTTGTGTTTGGCCCCAGATTCAGTGAAGATCGAGCTGAGTCTTCCCGACCACGCTATGGTCTAACAGCTGACCACGCCGCCGGCGAAGGAATGTTGCAATTCTGTTTTGCACAAGGATACTTCAAAAATTTATAAAAAGGCTTGGCACCTGCCCCTGTTATTCAACTTAGTGAGTCTAGCTTGACATTAGGCTGACCGAATTTGTCGTGTCTTGTCTTGTGTTTTCTAGATTTGTGTACACCTCCATGAGTTGAATCCGATAGTGTTTGCATAAGAAACAAAGTAGGCGGTAGACACTGGTGTGGATGTTTGTTGGAACCAAAGCAAAGTCAGAATTTGAATATTGATGAAGGTTATTCTTTTTTCCATTTTCAGAACATTGGTGGTCCTGATGAGAACCGGACAAAGGGTCTGGTTCGAAACGTGTCGACCCTGTTATTTGTCCCTGTCAAACAAATTATGTACATTGACTAATTATATAATGAAACGACTCAGGAGTTTGTTGTTTGGAAGAATGTTCGTCGTTTGTTGCAGGGGATTAGAGTATTTGTCCCACAAGCTTTTTATTAGCACTGGTGTGTTGTGTGGATGTTATGTGTGAGAGAGAGCTTTGTCTATGAAAGAATGTTGGATGTCTTGGTTGATTAAGAGTTTTGATTGGTTGTGGGTGTTTAGCTTTTTGTACATACGATTTGTTCTTCTATTTGAGATTCAAAGTTTTGTTATACATGTTTATGAAGTGTGTTTGATAAAATATGGTCTAAAAGTTTTTTTAAATAAAATACAATTACAGATGGATTCATTTCTAAGTGGACTTATATGTTTTATTCATATAGTCAAAGAACAATTAACCTTGATGATCGGTGCTCAGTATTGGCAATCGCTTCGTTTTGATGTTATATGGACTCAGCCTTATTGAGGTTAGTCAAGGCCCTCTGGCATTTTCTACTAAGGGGTGTTAGACCTGGCATCATTGGCGTGAGTCTCCCTTCCATTTTGACGGATTGCCTCCTCTGTTTTGATATGTTTTTGCTGGATTTATGCTTTGGGCACTGTGCCACTACTAATCAGTGCCACAGTGCAAGTGCTCCCTATGTTAAATTAAGGTACTAATTGGTTATTCCATGATTGGATATTTGATTTACCTGTCAGCCCCTAGTACAGTGCACCATGTGTGGCCAGGGCTTGTAAATCAAATGCTGCTAGTGGGCTTGCAGCACTGGTTGTGCCCCCCACTGAGCCAGCTTGAATGAAGCAGAATGAGCAGCTAGATTATTACATGCTTATAATCCTAACTAACTCAGGGAACACGGTAGAAATTCGAATTTAGTAAGCCTGAACTCAGAATAATAAAATACATCTTTTAATAAAGTTTATTTTAATATTCTGGGTTTACAAATACCACTTTTAGAGAGCAGGTATTTGCTTGCCTAACCATTTAAGCCTGCCTCTGCTGGGTTGTGTATTCGTTCTCTGGGTTTGTGAGTGACAGGGCTGGAGGACTCCAGGAGACAGGCTCGGGCAGCCCGGTGGTGAATAGAGAGATCTGCATCAAGATGGGCGGGAGGAGTTGCACCTGGGACCTGAATAGGGCTGGACCTTCCCTCCACAATGCTGGCTCCACCTCCTGTGGCTTGTCTGATGTCTCGCAGGCTGAGTCCCCTAATCTGCGCAAGCATTGAGGAAGGACGCAACCGTTCCCCCGTGTCACGGAACCGACGCATCTCCCCTTTTGCAGCCTTTTGTTCACTTTGCGTTACGCATCCAGGTACTTTGTTGAGAACTTTGTCGCATTAACCAACAACTTGAACTAAGAGACTTTAATCATTTTTTAACCAATCTTAAGTATAGTATTGTGGATTTCTGTTGTTTGTGGTCTTGTGTTTAAGTCTATATAAAGAAAACTTATTTTTATAAAATCTGTGTTGTGTCCATCTGTAGTGTTTTCCCTGTATTACTGTGTATATTCACAAATGCTTAACACAGTGCCTCTGAGATAAGCCTGTCTGCTCGTGCCAAGCTACCAAGGGGGTGAGCAGGGTTTATTAAGGAGTGTAATCCCCTTATACTGACTAAGAAGTAAGGGTCCCTATTTGGACAAAGGTGATAAACATTGCCAACTAGAGACCCTCTGATCTAACAAGGGGGATTTCTTGCATGCCGCTATTGCACCTGCAGCCCACTCCTATTTCCTGACAACCACACCAGCACATATTGCTGGGGCAGCGCCCTCCTCACTTGTTCTTTTCATCATTCACCATTTTCATTTGCACCCTACTTCCAGCATCTTGGCGATGTTAATGGTTGCCTACTTCTGCCTCCTCTATAATTTCCACTTGTAAGGCTGTTTTTGCTCAAGCTGATGCCACCTCAGCTCACTTTTTGTACCGCTGTGAGCAGTATCTCTCCCCTGCACCTCCCCTAGTTGCACTGCAGGATGATGCAGCAGTTGCTTTCATTGGGCCGCCTGGTTCGCCACGGACAGCATTATGTGTTTTCACGGATTCACTTCCCTCATGGGTTCATCACCAGTAGTATGCCGAAGCTCTCCTCAAACACTCTTCTTTTAGCCATGTATCCATGCTCTGGCTGGTCATTCTCTCACGGGGGTATTCTTAAGGCTCTAATGCCTCTGATTCAAAGGGATGGGAGGCGACCCAGTAGAGGCAGGCGCTCCAATCAACGCGTTCTAATCCATGCGCTCCAATCAACGCGTTCTAATCCATGCAAACTTGGCCATTCTCCCCCACCAGTAGAGAACCGTTAAAGAGCAACAGGAGCCATTTCGCCAGGCAGTCCAAATGTATTTGTGATCCACAGTATTGTACCGTGCTGGCAGGTCAAATACGTTTTGTATTTTTAAGAAAACTCCGCCCAGCACTGTGATTTCCATTCCTCACCTGAGTCTGAACCCAGATTGTCAATCATGAAGAATCTTACTAGATTCCATGAATTCTTGCAGTTACCGGGAGAACAACCTCTTCCATGATCTTGCTAGTAAAACGAAGGTGAAAATGGGGCAGAAATACAGTAGGCTGAACAATGGGCTCTTCAGGGAGAGAGTGAATACAGGATGTTTTGGACAGCTAGAGACCAATCTTTGTTTAGAGAGGAATTTATGATCTTTGCGAACCCCAAACCAAACATAGACATGTGTATTTCAATCTCACCAAACAGAGCTTAAATGGAAGTTCAAGGCTTATGTTTGCCAGCCGCATTACTAGTTTGGGCATTAAAGATGTGAAAGAAGCTAATGAATATAGGTTTTGAGAGGGCTCAACAGAGATGCAAAGTGGTGACCTTCAGTCCCCTGATAACGCTGCCAAAATCAGCAGGAGCTTGTTCTTGAACATTATCAGATTTCCAAACTATTAGTCAGAAACACTAGAGGCATTCTTTACCACTTCCCACTCCAGCAGGTTTCTGAAAATCTTAAATAAATCCATGACTTCTCAGTGAATCCATATGCAAATTGTTCTCCCTAACTTTCTTTACTAAAGGAGTAAAAACACAGTAAAGTGCACCAAGTAGCATCTATAAACAAAATCAATTTATATAAACATATATAAACTCACATGAACATAACATATAGATGTATATGTTATGTTCATGTGGTTTTATATATGTTTGATTGTATTTGCAGCCCTAAAGAGGTCCAGTGTGTTAGATGAAATACGTTGGCAGTTTGAGTGTCAAATATATCAGAACTTTTGAAACAATGTACAAAAGAAAAACAAGATTGGCACAAGAATTGGAAACCCGTTTCTACTGGACATTTGAATTTGTTTATAGATGATACTTGGTGCACCTTACTGTGTGTTTGGCTTGTATAGTCCTTTTTTTAAACCACACCTCGAGAGCGAGGGTTGATATTGTGTACGCATTCTAGGTATATTTCTTTTTTGAAAACTTGAGGAAATACAGATAAGGTGTGTTTTGCTCTTGGGGTCTGCTGTCATATATATGTTCTGATTCTCCTAAAGGATCTTTGTGCGCTTCTCTCTGTTGTCACTTTGAGTTTCCTTTACTTCACTATCTACCCTACCTTTTCCTGTCTGTCATTTCTGAGAAACAGCACTAGTTGGTTTTCTTCTCAACTAATCTTGTTTTTTAAGTTGAAGATGAACCACTTAACAATGGTTCTGGAGATCTTGAGACAGAGCATCTCAATGAGGACCTCTGGTTTGCCATCAGTCGCAGGGGGACATTCCTTGATAAAGATGAAGGCTTCTAAGAACCTGGTAGTAGCGACTTTTTCTTCTAAAGTTATAGAGAGAAGGGATGGGCTGAATGGAGCTTTCCTCTCTTTTGTGGTGGCATACCACTTTTTGTTAAATGTGACCAGAGGGTGATCTGTCCAGGACTGGGTTTGACCGTTAGGTTTATAAAGGCCACACCCAAAGTGTAACCCATATCTTGTTAGCAATGTTTTATGTATATTTGCATGGATGAAACTGTTGTTTCTGTGAGTTGCATCATCCATCAGGACATCCACAGCAGCTGCTGTTAATGTTATTAATGTTTTACAACAAAATTACTTCTAAAAAGGAACGCAATGTTAAAAGTACATGCTTACCCACAAAATCACAAGTTTAGGGAGGATGGCACTGTCTACCAGTAGCTGACCAGACAAGTATTTGGCAATGGCTGAAGGACTGGCATCCATCCATGTCTGTAGGCACTGCTAAAGCTATCTGCCACTAATTGTTTTGCCAACTGGGTGCCCTGTCTGTTCCCTCTACCCACAGAGCAGTGTTGGTACTGACTGTACCCTGTAGCAACAAGATGTAACTTAATTTTGCTTGGTCAAAAGTATTTCCATATTCAGTTAGGCTAAACCTTGGAGCCGTTTCTTTTTTGTGAGCATCGATCGGTGAACCCGGTCACTCAGTAGCTATCTTCTCTGCCTCTATGGATTATATTTTTGTGCTAAGTTCTTGCAGGCGGCCATTAGCACGAGTAACTGGATTCTAAATCTGTTACTTCACTACAGTGACGCAGCAACAGAGGGTAAGAGAACTTGTTAACCACTGTTGCTATCCATAAAGAATTCCAGTGTGTATTGGCTGGGCTTTGTGAGACCTTTTCAGAGTAGCTTTGGAAAGAACAGAGATCAGCTTCAGAAGGAAAGGGAAGGCACAGAGAGTGGTGGGGTGAGTGGCAGGCAATTTATTTTTTTGCATTTGGGAAAGGGAGGAAAGCCCATGTTATTCATAGCTCCTCCATTACTTCTCTGCCCTTGCTTAGCAGTTGAAAGCTGGGGCAGACGAGTTGAGGATCATACATAACATTAAATTCTAATCGGTAACAGTGAAATATGGAGATGTTTTTCAACTTTGGGTTCTGAGTGGCATCATAGAAAACACAATTTTTGTTCTCATTGTCCACTGGATGTCACTCAGAACCCTTTGGTGAAAAACATGCGTTATTCATTGTTACCTGTTAGATTTGGGGGTATCTAGTTGGCACAGGTAGGTACTTGTGACAAATAGGGACCCTTGCCTCTAGTCAGGATAAGGGGATTACACTCCTAAAATAACCCCTGCTCACCCCCTTGGTAGCTTGGCACGAGCAGACAGGCTTATCTCAGAGGCAGTGTGTAAAGCATTTGTGACCACGTACAGTAACCCAGTGACAACACTACAGATGGACACCACACAAGGTTTTATATAAAAAATAAATATACTTTATATAGATTTACCACAAGACCATAAACAATAAAAATACACAATACTGTTAATTTAAGATGGTATATTTAGCTTAGTTCAGTTCTTAAGATGCAACACTTTGCGTCAATGTACCTTAGGTTGCGTTGGGCTTCCACGACAAGCAATGTCGCAGCGAGGGAAATGTGGCAAAGTTCAGGTGCAAAGAAATAAAGACGTGAAGATCTTCCAGATGCGGCACGTTTCTCCGGGGATGCGAGTTCTTCTCGGTTCGATGCGTGGACTGCAGCGGCGACACCCTTATTCAGCGATGAGACGGCAACAGCTTCAACTGCGACACTCTTCTCCCACGATACGTGTACGTGAAGCTTCCGCGCAATGCGGCAACTACAGAGGTGACATCCACGATGCGAGGGCGGCAACTCCGACGGCGGTGCGCTTCTCGGGGATGCGAGGTGCTTTTCTTCGATGCGGTGCAGTGTGACAGTTCCAGCGGCGACATCCTCCTTCGGAGTTGCGACGGCAGGCACAGCGATGGCGACACGCTCTAACCTTGTTGCGAGATTCTTCTCTTGATGCCGTGCAATGCGACAGCTACAGCGGCGACACCCTCCTTCGGAGTTGCGACGGCAACAGCAGCGACGGCGACACGATTCCTCTTCATTGCGGTGCGCTTTTCTCGATGCGGTGCAGTGCGACAGTTCCAGTGGAGACACCCTCCTTCGGAGTTGTGACGGGAGGCACAGCGACAGCGACACGCTTCTTCTTCGATGAGTCACACTTCCAGCTCCTTGCAACACGCAGTCCCTCAGAAGGCCCAAAACAGCAGCAGGGACTTCCAAAGAACTCTGGGGAGCTGGGGGTTGAATTCTGTTGTCCCTGAGACTTCAGCAGGAGGCAAGTTCCTTTTCAAGCCCTTGGCGATCCTTCACAAGTTGAAAGCAAAGTACACAAAGTTCCTTTCTCCTTCCTGTGGCAGTAAGGCAACCACTGCAGGCCAATCCCCCAAGCAGCACTCCAGCTTGGGAATAGCCTCTCCGCAGTTTCTTCAGGTACCTCTCCTCAGTAAAGGTTTCTTCTTGTAGTCCAAAAGTGATCAAATTTCATGGAATCAGGGTCCCAATATTTATACCCCAAAAATCATTTGTTCTCTGAGGGGAGAGGGGCCTTTGCCCAGTCCAAACCAGTTCTGAAGCACTCTGTTTACCAGTCTTCTCCTTTCCTTTCACAGTGCAGGGCAGGCACATCAGATGCCCCACAGGAGGTGGAACCAGCATTGCGGAAGGCAAGTACAGTCCTGGAGCACGTTGTTTACCGGACTCCTTCTCTTCTTTCAGTGTGCAGGGCAGAGACATCAGCTGTTCCCCAGGAGGTGGAGCCAGCATTGTGGAAGGCAGATACAGCCCTATTCAAGGTTCAGGTGCAACTCCTCCCTTCCGTCTAGATGCAGATCTCTCTATTCATCACTGGGCTGGCTCATCCTGTCTCTTGGAATCCCCCAGCCCAGTCACTCACAAAACAAGACAAAGGAATACACAACCTAGCAAGGGCAGGCTTAAAAGGTTAGACAAGCAAATACCTACTTTCTAAAAGTGGTATTTGCAAAACACAGAATGTTAAAACCAACTTTACTAAAAGATGTATTTTATCATTCTGAGTTCCGGCATACTAAACTCGAAGTTCTACCATGTTCTCTGAGACAGTTAGGATTATAAACATGTAATAATCTAACAGCCCATTCTGGCCTATGGGTAACAGGTAGCCTTGCAATAGTGGCTGTAATTCACTATTAGGACATTCCACACATATATGGCTTGTCCTACCTTATACCCACAATGCACCCTGACCTTGGGCCTACCATAGGGGTGACTGATATGAAGAAAAGGGAAGGTTTAGGGACTGGCAAGTGGGTGCACTTGCCCAGTCAGCATGACAGTACCAGACTGCACGCAGGCTCTGCAATGGCAGACCTTAGACACATTTTACAAGGCTGCTTCTGTGGGTGGCACAACCAGTGCTGCAGGCCCACCAGCAGCATTTGGATTTGCATGCCCTGGGCACACTCAGTGTACTAGACTAGAGTCTGACAAGTAAACCAAATAGCCAAACATGGAACCACTGATTAATACATCAGTTTACAATAGGGAGCACTTGAACTGTGGCACTGGATAGCAGTGGCACAGTGCCCAAAGAATTTAACACCAGCAAAAATACATGTGGCAACAGCAAAAATGGAAGAGAGACTCACACCAATGGTGCCAGGTTTAATATTACCCATCTCTAATTCGATATATCTCATGCCCAATGTGTTCTCTGCTTATTTCGAGGATGCAGCATTCCTCTACATAATTCCAAGGCTGCGATTCTGGCAAAGCACTCAGGTGATACTGTGCATTATTTTTTGTTTATTTTAGTGAGTTTACAGTACATAGGCTATTCCAGCCTCTCTGTTAGGTGCCTGGAATTAACCTGTAATGCAAGAGTACAGCTCCGAAGGACGCCTGATGATTTACTTTGCCAGCATGCTTAGTTGCTGTTGCACTCGAGCTGTTCAGTGGTTGTCCTGGTATCTGCTCGGACTTTGCTTACTTTCAAAGATGCCGTGACGCGCTGTATTCCATTTTCAGCACTATACCAGCCTCTGTGAGCAAACGTTTGCAAATCCTGTTTGGTTCTGTCTGTTACTCACAGGCACACCTGCACAGTTTGTAGTGCATAGTAAGACACTGCTGGTTTGAATACAATTAATCGTAGATTTACTGAGGCCAGAGCTGTCATTAATGTCACCACAAACACATCACAAAAGACTTGTTAACATCGTAATATAATGTATAATGTAAAAGTAAAATAGATAAAGTTTGAAAATGTAAGAGAATATTTGCAAGGTTTGCTAGCAGCCAGCCAAAGCTCATTACGTGCATTCCTTTCAGATTTTTCACAACAGGTGGAGAGGGAGACTAAGTGATTCGAAGTATGTTGCATAAATGGCTAAATAAATTCATACCATAAAGTATACTAGTGGTGTGCCTTTTTCAAAAGAACACGTTTTCAGTGAAAGGCATGGCCAGTAGAATCGCAACTCGCACGGTATTTAGTGTTGCAGCCGAAACCAAAATGCATGCCAGGGCCTAACACTAAATTATGAGAAACCAAAGGGCATTTTTATCATTTTAAATACACGCATCTTGGATGTGGGATGGCTACGCCCAGAGGCCTGACAGCACTTTAAGAGACAACGTCAGTAACCCATGCAGCATTCCTCCAGAGACAGATTGCACCTTGCACGATGATTTATGAACCTGACACAAACAGCACTTGGCAAAATGTGATGAGTTGATGCGTGAGGCCCTTGTCCTGGGGCAAGAAGCAGGCTCGGCGTTTGCCTCAAAGGTTGCAGGTGTCGGTACAACAAGCCAATTCACTCTTCAAGGGCACTTTGTAGGAGAAAAGGTGAGAGAAAGAAATGATAAACATGCTGCAATAAAAGAAACCTCAATTACCCTTGGTGAAAGGTCACACAGACCAATTTCAACACCTGCGAGAAAAAACAGAAACATGCTGACATTTTTAGAGCAGGCCAGACACCCATGAATTAAGAGGAACTGTCATGATCAGGGCACGGTCATTTATTCTTAAAGCCACCTGGGATAGCATTTTTAGAGGGGACAGGAGCTGACAAAATTCGAAACCTGATAATTGCACGAGGTTCTTGCTTTCTTTAATAAATATTGACAAAGCATCAATTTAAGATTGATTGTGTTTAACTGAAGAGCAACCCAGGGCAAGAATAAAGACATAACACACACTTCTGAACAGCCAAAGTGTCTGAGACACGTCAACAACAGCGTGTTCAGCTTGCATCCAGAGTTTCTCAGTGCGCCGCTCCTTGCAAAGTTACATTCTAGGCCAGCTGCAGAAGGATGGGGGGGGGGGGGGGGGCACACGACATTCAACCAATCAATCAGGTGTTTGTAGAGCGCACTTTACTCACCCATGAGGGTCTCAAGGAGTTGGGGGTGGGCAGCTCGGGTGGAGACATCCGAAGAGCCAGGTGGCAACAGACACACACGCACTAACGCAACACACAGGCGTGACAGGTATTACCACACACTTTTAAAAGTGCACAATCTTTTTATAGAAGTCACCTCACGACAAATGTTTATGGTGTGGAAAAAAAAGGTATCCAACAGAGCATCCATGCTGTCGGCAGAATTTCTTAGGATTAGCGTTATGCTTGTGACAACATCATTTAACCTTTCTCTGTACAATTCACAAATTAACCTTATATAGATTATGTACATTTTGAGATCTTTCTGTGACTGTTTTTGCGAATCAATAAACATAGTGTGCAATGGACTGACACAAGAGCTGAGGTTCCAGTCATTTAAGCACGTCTATACAGTTGCAGTGACGTGTACAAACCCACTGAACCAATATAAACCCTGTGATCCCAGGCCCATGTGACCATCTTCAACCACTCACTTTCCTCCTCCTTTTATGCCCACCCAATGAACTAAGTGTGCCCTGATCCACCTACTAATATGGGTCCACCCACATCATGACACAAGAACATCAATCTCCTCTGTGCCCATTATGTATTTTTACATCTTCAAACGTGAGTATGGATCTGACCTTATTCCATTAGATCAATGACATCATGCAGTCAGCAATAAGTTACATCACTCCCCACCAGAGGCACAACTAAAGCCAAATTTCGGGGGCGGGGGGGGGGGCTACTTAAAATTTCGAGGGGGGATGATTATTCCAGTAATATACAGAGTGAAGATGCAGAGGCTCTTAGAAGGGGTGAAAACACAACAAAGCCTTGTTAGCAAGTAAATGGTCTTTTAAAGACATGTGAAGTACTTGGGTGCAGCTCTGTGTGTGTCCGGGAAGCTGTCTCAGCCGGGCTAACACACACAACGGTGGGGGGGGCTGAAGCCCTTTGAGCCCAATGGGCGTTGGGCGCCTGCTCCCCACATGCTCATCCTCCTCAACCCCTGCTCCCAGGCCAAGGGACATAAGTACTATCCGCCACCTCAACACTTACGTCTTAAAACCTCCTACAGTGGTGGAAAACTAAGGCTTATGAATTCCTAGAGGAGTTATGTTATGTTATGTTAAAATGTATTTCTTAAGCGCTCGTACCCCCGAAGGCTTCATGGCGCTATCGCAGAGAACAAAACAACATTGCAAAACTCAGCAAACATAACAATTTTAAATCTCAACAGTAAGCCTGATTAAAAAGCCAAGTTTTTAAAGAGTGTCTGAAAGTGAGGAGAACTGGACTCATTTTTAAAGAAAGCGGTAGCGAGTTCCAAAAAGTGGCTGCCAGATGGTCAAAACAGCAGCCGCCAAGGCGCTTTTTCTTAAAAGGTGGAACAACCAATAAAGCTTTATAGGCAGATCGAAGGTTTAGTGAGGGGTTGTATCTAGAAACAAGGTTTTTTATGAATTTCGGACCTGTGTACTGTAAAGTTTTAAAAATAATACATCCCGTTTTAAACGCAATTCGCTGTACAACAGGCAGCCAATGGAGTTGTTTCAAGCCAGGTCTAATAGACTGCCATTTTGCCTGTTTAAGGATAAGCCTAGCAGCTTGGTTTTGAACAAGTTGGAGTCTTTTTTGGCCCGCTGGAATTCCCAAGTAAAGACTGTTTGAGAAATCCAGTCGGGACAAGACAAGGGCGCTGACAACCTGGATGAGTGCGGCTTGCATGAGAAATTGGGCTATTTCTTTTATTTTCTTAAGTTGAAAGAAGCTGGCAGAGACTAGTGTGCCAACTTGTCTTTCCAGGGAAAGATCCGCACTAAGTTTTACTCCCAGACTCTTAACAGAGGAGGATCTCGCAGGTGGAGCCCCCATGCTAGATGGCCAAAAGCATGGGCTCCAACTTAGTTCGCTTTTCCCAGGCAAGATAAGTTCAGTCTTGCCTGGGTTAAGCTTTAGATGATTAAGACTCATCCACCTCTGTATGTGCATCATGGTGTTCTGGAATTCCACCACAGAGCCTGGAGAGTTAAGGGGGAAGACAAGTTGGAGATCGTCCGCGTAGTTATAAATGGTGACTTTAGCCTTCTTTAGGGAGTAAAGTAAAAGGCGGAGATAAAGGTTAAATAATAAAGGTGATAATGATGATCCTTGTGGCACCCCGCATGTAGTGGGAGTTAGAGGAGCTGTGAAAGCACCAAGTCTTACTGACTGCGTGCGTTCTGTGTTAACATCAACAGTCACATCTTCACAACCTTGATGCTGTCAAATTATATTTTCAATTTTTAATACCCTCTCTGCAACCTTACCCAAAAGAACCAGGCCCTACTATATCCTCCATTATCTTCCCATAGGACAAAAACACTTTTCTTCCTTGCAGCCTCTAACTTTGTCTCCTGTGTGTTCTAGAAAATTTACTCAATCAGAGCCAGCCGTGGCCCGGGCAGGTAAGAGTGGTGGGGCCGGGTTCAGGGGGGAAGGATTCGACAGACAATCACAAGGGACAATTAAATAAATAATACATTTTCCTTCGTGGTTGCCTGTCGAAATTCCCTCCATCCGGCCCACTGCTCTTACCTGCAGGGGCCGTGGCTGATCAGAGCCACTGCTCACTACTTCTTTGATACACTACCATCTTCCTCATTTATTACTGCAGACTGTTCATCTTGAATTCCTCTTCCCGCTGCCACTGTAGAACTAACTCCAGTCAGAAAACCCATCCTGAGGCCAATTCAAATACTTAAACCCTTATCTCTTATCACTAGAGTTCTGTCCTGCTTACCTATCTAATTTTTCCATCATTCCATTCAATTGAATTACCATCCACAATGATTCACATCTACATTTTTCCCACCATTCCAAATAAAAAAAGCATTTAAGCCCTCCTCCTGTTCCACCTTCCAACTCCCCTTTTCCAACATACTTGAGCACCTAGAAGCCATTTCACAAATCTAATCTACACCAGGAGATTTACTATAAGTAAATTTACTCTTACATTTTTGAGTACCTTTACTACTTTAGACTATTCCCCCATTACGATGTAAAGTTACTGAAAAGTGTAGACTTACATTCCTCCATGTAAATGAAATGGGGGTGAAATAGAAGCTGAAATCAGTAAAAGCGTCAAATTCGACCGTAAAGTTGTTACAAGGTAGAGATCTCCTCAATAGGTAACTATATATAACAAACAAGCATTTACAATGCAATGGTTTTGCCTTTGACAAAGTTAGAGCTATTGGCATTGTCAATGACAAATTTTGTATTTATGTGTTGGTTTTGAAAACAGATAAATTAATGGCATTGTCATTTACAATGCCAATAGCGTAATCTCACGCAAATGGACGATGGTTACAAAAATTTTTGAAAAGTGCTCTATAGAATCAGGAGGAGTCTGGGAGGGATAATGAATAGAGATAGAGCCAAGAAGGAAAAACAAATTAGGGTGAGAGAGTGGTGCATTGGAGAGAGTTAACAGTGTGTTGAAGGGAGAGTGAGTGACGGGATGAGAGTATGAGCAGAAGAAAGAGGCAGTGAGAGAAGGAGAGTGGTGAAAGGGAAGAGTGAGTGACGGGATGAGAGTATGAGCAGAAGAGAGAGAGGCAGTGAGAGAAGGAGAGTGCGGTGAAAGGGAAGAGCGAGTGACGGGATGAGAGTATGAGCAGAAGAGAGAGAGGCAGTGAGAGAAGGAGAGTGCGGTGAAAGGGAAGAGCGAGTGACGGGATGAGAGTATGAGCAGAAGAGAGAGGCAGTGAGAGAAGGAGAGTGCGGTGAAAGGGAAGAGCGAGTGACGGGATGAGAGTATGAGCAGAAGAGAGAGAGGCAGTGAGAGAAGGAGAGTGCGGTGAAAGGGAAGAGCGAGTGACGGGATGAGAGTATGAGCAGAAGAGAGAGGCAGTGAGAGAAGGAGAGTGCGGTGAAAGGGAAGAGCGAGTGACGGGATGAGAGTATGAGCAGAAGAGAGAGAGGCAGTGAGAGAAGGAGAGTGCGGTGAAAGGGAAGAGCGAGTGATGGAGCCACAGGGAGTGGGAGGAGCGAAGAGGAAGTTGTTCATGAAGGTGAGGACTGAGCAAGTGACGGGGTTGTCTGGACAGGAAAGGCTGGCACAGGGCGGACAGACGCATGGAGACACAGGTACTAGGGGGCAGAGGTGGGAGACAGGAGCATGTGACACTGGTCCCGGGTGCAGGGTTTGGGACTAGCGTGTAGAGAGGATGGACAGCGTGTTATTGCACGAACAACAACAGTCGGCAAAAATCTAAGTAAAGGTCTGCTTTTAACGTGAAAAGGCGCAACAGTGAAGGGATCTGGCCAGAACGCATGGCATGTCCAGCATTACGTGGGGGAGGGTCAGCCGCCAACAATGTCTTAACTTCAAGCCGGGAAAATTCGAAAGGGGAGGGGCGTCCAATTTAGCTAAGCTTTTGGGCAACCCTGTCCACACCATGGCACATATGCCTCGGTCTTTTCATGGAGGTAACTCGCGCTGAAAGAAAAAAACATCAAATACAATATTTTTATATTCACCTCCCAAAAAAACGTTGTAAGAACTAATTGCCTGGCGCTGCCGCTCACAGCGATCATGCTATGCACACTTTAAAAGGTCGAGACAAGCAATGGCGGGAGCGTGGCTAGAAGTGGAACTTAATGGCCAGTTCGATCCGGCCCTTCATGGTACACCGAAGGTCAGGGAATAGCGCATTCCGGAGCTAGTTAGATGTTGCGCGCGAAGTATAGTACAACTCCCTGCCACCAAACTACATACACACCACAACGTGCCTTCCTTCCTGCAGGCGCCAAGCTCAAATCAGTATAACAAATCAGTGACGTGACGCTTGTTTTTGTGGATGGGTGTCTTTTTACCTTTTGCAGTGTTGTGCCTCGGATGATGCTTTGTTTTCTCTTGTAGCCGCACACTTGTCACTTTAGCACTGAGCGCGGGAGGGGGGCGGGAACGGGGCCGGAGACAAGGAGAGCGTGAGAGGCAGCGGGAGGGGTGCGGGACCGGGGCCGGAGACAGGGAGAGCGGGAGAGGGGGTGGGAACGGGCAAAAAAAAAAAAGCAAGCACTCACCTGGACTTCTTCCGGGTGGCAACTGCACATGCACTTCCGAGCGGGAGGGGGTGCGGGAAGCGGGAGGGGGGCGGGAATGGACCCGAGCCGAGCTCCAGAAACTAATCGACATGAGACGCGGGAGGTGGGCGGGGGGGGGCTCACGGACAGCGGGAGGGGGGAGGGAACGGCAGCACTCACCTCGACTTCCTCCAGCGGCGGTCGGCCGCGTAATGGGAAAAACAAACAAATTTTTTTTTAAAACGAAACTCCGCCCACCGCCGCGATGACGACATCGCAGAGGCGGAGAGGGAAAAAATGTCGGGAACGCCCCCGAATCTGGTCCGGCCTTGACGGACAGATCCGGCTCCCAATGGCTAGCCTCCATTTATGGAGCTAGCCAATGGGAGGAGGGGGCGAGGAGGGGGCGGATACCCGACCCCACAGAGCAAAACATAAGATTTTGCTAGCGCATGCGTACTTCGTACGCATTGCCAAGCAAAACCTAAAAAGGACCCCCTCCTGTGGCACGGCAAACACTATAATTAGAAAAAACGTCCCACAACAACCTATCTGTTCAGTTCAGCAACTCAATAATCACTCATTCACATATGTATGAGGCTGAGACAGCAAAATATGGTCCCCTTTAGCATGTTCTTTATTTATTATTTCTTTATTTTCATAAG
The DNA here is from genome assembly GCF_964261635.1 of Lissotriton helveticus. Lineage (NCBI taxonomy): Eukaryota > Metazoa > Chordata > Amphibia > Caudata > Salamandridae > Lissotriton > Lissotriton helveticus. The sequence continues at coordinate 708,261,478 of NC_136059.1, read as the reverse complement.
TATAGTTCTACATTACATGGAAAATTCGATAAACATCTTATATGTCTTGCCAAACAGTAAAAAACACATTATTCCAATGTCATTTCAGCTGGATCACACCTATGAGAAGTGTTCTAATTCATTACATAAAAACTCATACCTAATACACATTTCCAAAACCTTACAACCAACCAATCATTTTTAATCCTTTATTCGTACCCAAACATAATTTTGACAGTCATAAATTGCATCACAACAATAAAAATAACAATAGAGACAGGTATTCAGAGCAGCATATTGGCTGTGTTATAGTCTGTACACCATATCATGCAGACATGAGTCTTCCACGATTTCTCAATTGATTTGCAATTGTCATGTCCTATCAAGGATCTCTTATTAACATATCAAATGCACTTCTTGTATTTTAATACAGTTTCATCAATGTCCTGATTTTTACACACCTAATAGACTGCGTGGCTTTTGCATACATTAAAATCTATGCGCATTTCGGCAAACAAATGCCACCTTCTTCAGCAGAGCCACGTAAAGAGACCCTTCATCACTTTTCAACCTAAAAACAACAAATCTTAATGCGCCGCACATATACTAACAACATATATACAAAACATTTTAACAAGGCCAGGTGCTTGTGTGTTGCCACTTGCTCCACCAATGATCCCACTTACCTAATTATAGTGAAATCTACCTTATAGCCCACTCAGATGTTGAATGGTGTTTCTATTGTACTCCTGATCTTCTTATTGCATGCTACTTCCTATAGACCTTTAGCAAGACATATGGAAAGATTCCATGCTCAAAAAGCTTATAGACAAACAATGTAACCATACCAAAATGGGGAGGGGGTTCTGCTAAGCCTAGAGACCCCTCTAAGGTGCAGGCTGGTGGGTCCAAAAGTTTATGGATGGATACAGTCCAACCTTAAAGCAAAAACGAAACCAATGGCAAATGGGCGACCCCCATTCCATATGACAATCATGAATCGAATAATGTGCTGCACACGTGATACGTGAAATGTATCTGAGAAATTCCTAGGTACAGGTCTTCAAGGTAAAACTGTTGTGGAATCAGACATCTTGCCAATTAGTCCTTTTAGTGGCCCAGCACAATGCTGTGAATGGGGAAAACCTGGTAATGAGGCCCTTAATCAGTTGACAGCACACAAATAAAGTTAAGTGATGAAACTGTCTCATCCTATGCTTTTTGTGTGCTTAGAATGATAAACAGATAGACAGATGGATAATCTCATGTCTTGGCCTAACTATGGCAGGACCTGCGTGAACTTAGGGCTACCACCAGCCCACTGCTTAAAACCCGCTTCTACCACGCTATCTTTATACTGCCAAATAGGGTTGGTAAGAGCTTGGAGGTACTCGCTGTACTTCTGCATAGCATAGAACAGGGTATAAGCAGAAAAGTTGGAACAGTACAAAATGTGCAAGCTCCCATGTGATAAATCAAAGGTATCTTCAAATACTGTGGTGTGTATGTGTCCGACAACTTGGACTTGTATGTCCATCCGTAATAGTTGAAATAAGTTTCTCTATCCAATCTCACCAGGTCTGGTGCTGAGTATGTTGAGGGCAGAACAGGGTGAAAATAATGACTGACAGGGGCAGGTAAATCCTGCAACGCTGCTCTCCAGGTGTCAAAGAGGCTCTTACGGGTACTCACCACATGTTGAGTCCTCTGCCTGTGGAGAACCCCGTTGGTACTGATTGCTCCTTGCCTTGATATCCGATGCCATTAAGGAAAACACTGACTCCCTCGCATGTTTATAAAGCTCAAGACAGTGAGTCTCTAAACTCAGCCTCTAGTAGGTAAATTACATGACGCCCATGTTGGAACAGGCAATATAACTCCAATGCGGTTCATACATGACAAGGAGATTACCCCAAACAAGTACTTTCCAAATATGATCATGCCAAAGACCGTTCATAAAAGGGGGGAGACCAACACAGTAAGATTTCTCAGATGTGGTAAGTGAGTGGGTCTTATACCGCCTTCGAAACAGTATGAGATGAAAATGCTCACATTCTTCCCTTATTTTTGAGGTCATGTTCCCCTTCAAGTACTATATTCCTTATCTCAAACGATCATAATTTTAATGTATTAAAAACAATGGGTATCATGAAGATGGTCTCTCTATGTCTGTGTGGTGGCCATCAGAAACAATATGTGCATACGAAGGATAATCAACTTAATATGGATCCTTAGGTATATTTAATCACATTTTACTAGGATATATAACTGTTGAGACGCCGATTATATGTATCCAATGTAAAAATCCAAAATACTTCACTTAATTTATGTAGGTGTTGTATATCAGTGCCTTCCTTAGCAGTAACTGTTTCCACAATGAACCACCTGATTTCCACATGAGTATGGCTTTTACTTAGGAAATGTCTTACTATCAGGGAATTAAGTTTTTCCGTTCGGACAGCTGATCTGGGCTCTTTAAGTCGTATAGCTTGCTTTGACTTGTCTCTCCAATATAACCTTCCCCACAAGATAATACCAGTAAATAGATATTTTAGTCTACAGTTCATATGGGTCTCCAGTCATATTTTTTATCCATTGTGCATATATTCTTCTTTTACAATGGCATTGGGACATGACAAACATTGTCCGCACTTGCAATTACCTCTGATTGGTTGAATGCCAGCCATTGTTGTTTGTGTATAACTGGTCTCCCTCGTAAACCGAGATCTCACTATATTGTCTTTGAGATTCGTATTCCTGCAATGGGCAAACATCAGTCTTTCATGTCTCATTGTATTTTCTGTGTCACTGTTTAGAATATGCCAGTTAATGTTTATAACCTGGTGCAACTTTTCATTTAGTACTGAGTGTCTTGTCACACATACCAGTTTCTGATTACTTTGTATCTGTTGGTTACGTAATAGGTAATCTCTGACATAAAATCTGGCCCTCTTATAGGCTTCTCTAACTAGTCTGTGTGGACAACCTCTTTTGACAAAATTCTCTTTCATCAGGCCATTGTCTTCTGAGCCAGAGTTGTTCATCAAGAATGTGTGTTGGCCTCTGGAGATGAAATGAGCTGCCAAATTTTTTTTCCATCAGTGTTGGTTTCGGCAGAAAAAAATATATTTTTACAAAGTTATTTGTTTCGTTAACTTTATCAACCATCTGATGTCACCATTAAATCAGATTCTGGAGAAATAACATTGAATTATTTTGATAGCATTTTCCCAGTTGGAGATGTAGAATTTATATTTTAATCACACCAAGGCGTTAATGGAAAATTCTAGCACAGCCTACACTGTGAAACTAAGTTTTGGGGTGATAGAGCGCATACAGCCCTCTACAGGTAGGGGTGCATCATACTGACGATTTAAATGTATCTGCATATGTTTTAGCATCACCATGTATTATGTTTAAATGCATTTACCCTACATGTTACCCACGAAATGTAATATGTCAGTTACATGAACTTTGCGTATTCAGGAAGACACCATTATTTTGTATCTACAGGTGTAGGGCGACATTATATTCATATTCAAATAATCATGTGCTAAATTGCCTGCAGTCTAGGCCCCGAGTTGCAAGGTGTTTACAGTTTCACTTCTTCTGCTACTGAAGAATTAATTAAATGTATCTTTCTTTGTGCTAGAACAGTGTGTTTTCATCCCATTGAAGGTAGGAGGAATTTATCCTCATTATTCTAGTTTTATGAAGATAACTGAAATGCCTTTGAACAGTATGAGAAATGAGAAGGGAGGATATCGTCTGTGCCTGGCCTATCTACCCTCCAAGGTCAAAAGAAACCCAAGAGGGTGCTGAATTTATCCTTTTTCTATTATGCGCTGGGACAGAAACGTCAGATTTCTAGATTTTCGGAGCAGGAGCATCTTAGAACAAGCTTCATAGCCTTAATCTAATTGACCCATTTGAAGTCAGTACTTCTAAGGAAGTCTACACGTGCTGACACCCTTGAGAACTAAATTAGGGGAATTAGATAGAAACCTCATTTATGAGAGTAGTGTAGGGAAAGATATTTCATGCTTCCTTTCCTGATGAAAAAGGATTTGGATTCTGCCTCTAATTTGGGCTGTGTATTATTCTTGGAGTTTATAGTTTTGTGTCTCTTTTGCTGAATCAATTATTTGCTTTGATTTGGCTCTGTATTAATTTTCCTGTACCTATATTCATTGATTTTGCGATGTATTTATATCCAATAATTTTTGGCCTTATAATAAAAATCCATAACTCGAATTTGGAGTCTGTGGTCCTTACAGCATGACTACTTTGTAAGCAAAAATGTTAACGTGTTGTTCTTCCCCTCGACAACTGTTAGCAGACAAATAAAAGACCATCCTAGCTGAACTTGGATAGTAGGGCAAGGCCCAAGTTTGGCACTATCAAATAGTTGCAGAGGATGGTTTGCCTCTAAAGTGAGGGGAAATTGAGGGTTTTAGAGTAGAAGCGCAGAGAATTCTGTCTCTGGACTCGGTGGCGTAGAAGACGGCGGAGGAACGGCGATCGATGAAGTTCGGCAGATGCTGCCGATGCGTCTGAAGCAGTGGTAGAGTGAGTATGAAATAGTGTGGTGTGTTAGATTGCGGGGATGTTTTGTTTGTGTGTTGTCTTGCGAAGTGAGCGGTTTACTGGTCGGGACACGTGCAGATCAGGAAGTTTTGGTGAGCTGACTTAAGTAAAGTTCAAGATCCTGGGATAGTTGTATCTGTAATTGTCAGGTTAAAATGTGGGTTTTGTGAAGCGCTATCGGCGGTCCACTTGTTGTAGGGAACTTTGTGTGAATGAAAAGTAGCATCGCAGTGGAAAGCCTCAGGTACCGGGGGTAGACTACAGCGATTGAGTGACCAACGCAGGTCGGGGGTCACAGCAGATGTTCTTGTGAGAGTGTTCTATCGATCTTTTAGCGGACGGACAATTACTTGTTTATGTAACTGTTAGTTGTTGTGGCTGTAATAGGAAGCAGTTACTTGGTTAATACCTTTGGTTATACAGTTATTTGTGTATGAATGTGTGAGCGAGAGTATACGAAGAAAGATTGTAAAGGAGGGTGAGCTGCTGCATGGAGAGAGTTGTGACGTCAGGAAGAGCCGCGCTGGGATAGGTTGGTTGGTGTAAGGCTGCGCTGGGATTGGTCGAAGGTCGTCCATAGTGGTAACATCATATTGTGGGTTGCAATAAGCCGCTCATACCATGAGATTTTTTAAGGTATTGCGCAATATGTGTAGAGGAGATACAGGAGTGGTAACTTGGGTGGGAGAAGAAGCTCCACCAGAGGATACCCCAGCACATTATATGGCAACTAATGTAGAGCTCCATACTACAGAGTGGTTACAAAATTAGCATAAATTGACAGAGAAGGAAGGGGAATTGGCTTTCCCTCATTATGGGTAATTTAAGATGGAGGTGTTGTATCAGCTTAGAGGAGTGATAAATGCTCTGAAGCTTCCACCCAGACCAACGCAATTTGAAGCTTTAGATGCATGGATGAGAGCAGCAATGGCAAGAAAAAGAGAAGCGACGCAGGGAAGGATAAGGAGGGGAATGAAGGCATATCAGGACGCTAGGAGGGATGCACAGTTGAAGAGGTGGAGAGTATACAACATAGAGGGAGAACGCCTATATCCCTTTAGATTGTTAAAAGGAGAATCTGAAGGTCAGAGCAAACCGGAAGAGGACAGTGATACAGATGATAGCTTTCTAGAGAGATTGTTAGCAGATCGCCCTCCACCTATTGATTCTAGGTCAGAGCAAGAGAGAATGCAGCAGCTTGGGGAAGCATCAAAGATAGACCACACAGGTTCAGAAGACCCGACAGCAGGAGTACGAGGGAGAGTGGCAGTAGGAATAAAGGAGGCTCTGGAGGGCCTGGATTCTGGGATACCGAGCACAGTGGAAGTGTTTGTGCTAGACAGTTGCCAGACTCTCTAACAGTACCAATTACAGTAGGACCTGTAGTTTTGCATTATAATCCTAATGAGAGGGTAGATGAAAGACAAATTCAGCAATCCAGGGAAAGAGAGGAGACAATGACAGGGGGAAGGCTTACTATGAGTGGGACAAGTATGGTTCAGGGGCCAGTGGAAACTAGCATTCCATTACCAGCAACTGCTGATCCGTCAAGGGTGGACAGTGGGTCGGAAGGAAGATGTACAGGAGCTTTGGCAAATTCTAGATCAGACATCAGAATGTGGGTTTAACCAGTGAGGGAGTCAATGCTACCAAGAGAAGAGCGGGAGATGAGAAAGGAAGCCCTAGGAGTAACGTTTCCTCCCATAGGGTCGTGAGAGGGTAATCATTGGAAAAGTTGAAGTTGTGAAAGAGAAAGTCGTCTGATGGTGAGAATGGAGGAAGGTGCAATACCAAGAAGGACACAGAGTTGGGGCAGGGAAGATCTGGAAGTGAGCAGAGTCAGAAAATGATACAGATGGCAATAAAGGCACCAGTCTTGGATGTGGTCAGATTGAAAATCGAGATAAATGAAGTGATAGAAGGGAATCTGCCGATAGAAAGAATTGAAACATATGATCCCAGGGAATTGCTATTTCTAGCTAAGGATGTCACTAAGAAAGCAAAGTGGGCTCATGAGGCATTGATACAATTAGCAAGACAATATGAGGTGGATTCAACAAAAACAAAGTTGATGCAGGGAAGTTGTAGATTGAATTACTTTGATCAGGATTTGAAAGAAAAGTGAACCACAGGATTAAAGATGCAAATCAGAGATTTGATAATAGCAATGAGGCCATGGAGAGCATAGGATGAATGGGAAGAAAGATGGGCCAAAAAGAAACGTACCAAGAAAGTGATAGGAGATACTCCGCCACCAGGTGGAAGAGCAGGAGCAGCAGGAAATTTCCCTCTAAGAGAAGTGCAGAACAGAGGGTATGTACATGTGCCATGGGGCAGGGGTGATTTGGCAGCTTTCACTAATGATTTCCCTCGGCTGAGGGAAGAGCCTGCAGATTGGTATAAGCAAATTGATCTGTTTGTGAAGATTTCAAAAGTGTTGTGGATTGATTTGAATACATTGTTCGATATAGTGGTTCCTGGTGATTTGTGGACCGCATGTAAGGTTGCTGTTGATTGGCCTACTGCGGAACCAGCTAGAGATGCGTTTGACAAATGGTCCTTCAGCAGAGGTGATAAAGAAATATGAGCAAGTGATTACATAGTTGTAGTCTAAAGTTTCGCGGCTGACTGTTGATTGGCTTAAAATTGACCGTACTACTCTAGATCCTAAAGAATCTGTGCATGACTATTATGAAAGGATATAAGTAGCATTTAAACAACATAGCGGATTGGATACTGTCGAACCAAAGGATATGGGACAATTTGTGTCCAAGTTTGTATTAAGATTGAGAACTGACATTAGTTTGATGACACAGCACCACTTGATATGCTGGCAGAACAAGTATGTTGACAAAATTTTGCGATATGCAAAATACTTCAGTGAAAAGGTAGAAGCAGCACAAAAGAAGGCAAAGGAAAAGCTGATGTTGGTACAGTTGAGGAATGCGGAGCATCCAGATTGATGGCAGGGAGTAGGTCGAGGAACAGGAAGTGGTAGAGGAATGAACCAACAACAAATCGTGCCACAACCTGGACCGGGTAGAGGGAGAGGTGTTGTGGGTATGGGAGCCGAGTGGGTGGCAAATCAAAAACGGGTAAGAGCATGCCATTATTGTCACAAAATCAGGCATTGGAAACGCGAGTGTAGGTCAAATCCAGCAAATCAATTACAATATGAAGGAGAGGGACAGATGCCAGAAGGCGTGAATACTGTGACAAGACCTAGATGAATGTATGGCGGTAGTAGTGAATCCCAAATGCAAATACAGCAACCACCCAGAATACCCACGAATAATTAGACATATAGACAAATGCCCTATGTTGATATCAAAGGCAGACTGGAGCAGATACCAAATCCTCATGAGTACCCGAGGGGGGAGCAGGGAGAATGCACTTTGGGTGTTGCCATGGAAGTGGACCAAAGGGGACCATTCGTAGATGCAAAAGTGAACGGATATCCTGTTACTTTTCTGTTGGACACTGGAGCTGCAGGTTCCACCGTTTGGACGGAGCTGGTCCCAGACTTAACCTTGTCAGGAAAGTCAATCTAAGTAGTAGGGGTAACCAATTTGAAAATGACTAACCCTCTGACCTAGAGGTGTGGAGTTTCAGACATATGATGAAGCTGATTTTGCAAATATGAGTCTATGTGCAGAACTGTTTGTGGTTCTCACAATAGAAGATTTAACTCATGACTTGATTGATTCGGTGTTACCGAAGGTATGGGATTTTACAGTTGTAGACATTGGATTGATCAAAGGTGTCGAACCTGTGAAGATACAGGTTAAACCCAATGCTGAATTTCCCCGCCTTCCGCAGTATAAATTGACTCCAGAAACTATGCATGGAATACGACCTGTGATTGAGTCCATGATTGCACAGGGCATTTTGAAAGAGATAAAGGGAAGTCCCTGTAATTAGCCTATAATGGGACTACAGAAGCCTAGCGGCAAGTACAGAATAGTGCAGGATTTATGCAGGGTTAATGAAATTGTGATTCTGTTTTCTCCTGTGGTACCGAATCCAGCTGTTATACTATTTCAGATAACATGTGAAGCCGAATAGTTCGCAGTCATCGATTTGTGCTAAGCCTTTTTCTCCATACCATTGCACGAACATAGCAGGTATATTTTTGCGTTCAGGATAGATGATCGTGTGTTAACGTGGTGTCGTAGCCCTCAAGGGTACACAGAAAGCCCCTCTATCTTTAGCCAGTGTTTGAAAATTAATCTTGAAGGATTGGTAATACCCCAAAACTCAATTCTGGTTCAATATATTGATGACCTATTGGTCACATCAGAAACTGAGGACACATGCAGAATTGATACAGTGGCTTTGCTTAACCATCTGGCAGAGAATGGACACAAAGTGTCGCCAAATTTGCTTCAGTACTATCAAACAGAGGTACAGTATCTGGGACATCGAATTGAGAAAGGAATTCAAAGGGTGTCACCAGATCGCATAGAGACGATTCTGCAAATAGGAACTCCGAAAACACAAAAAGAAGTCTGCATGTTTTTGGGAATGGTCGGCTATTATCGACAGTGGATCCCAAAGTTCTCTTTCAAGGCAAAGCCACTTTTGAGGTTGACCAGAAAAGATATTAGTGATCCTGTACCATGGGATGATGACAGCTTGAGTGCCTTCCATGAGCTGAGAGAGAGTTTATGTCGTGCTCTGGCTTTTGGAATGCCAGATTACAACAAAGTGTTTTCGCTCTTTTGCTGTGAGATAGAAGGATGTGCATTAGCTGTCCTCGTTCAAACACATGAAAGTGCCCGCAGACCAGTGGCTTACTTTTCAGCTACATTAGATCCTGTCGTTTCTGCGTTGCCCGGATGTCTTTAATCCGTTGCTGCAACAGGTGTCAGCATTGAGAGATGCAAAAGTATAGTCATGGGTCACCCACTTGTGGTGTATGTGCCACATTCAGTGGAACTGTTAATGACAAGGACTAAGACACAGCACCTCACCAACAATAGACTTACAAAATATGAACAAGTTATATTAGCTGCTGAAAATGCTACTCTCAAACAGTGTACTACTTTGAATCCTGCTACATTGTTACCTCTTCCACAAGAAGAAGGAGAAGATTGTGAAGAGCAGGACTGTCTAGATGTTACCGAACTGTCTACCAAACCCAGACCTGACATTGTTGATGAACCACTGCCCGAATCTGATTTGGTCCTTTTTGTTAATGGTTCATGTTTAAGAGACAATGAAGGGTACCTGAGAGCAGCTTTTGCTGTCTGTACTATTTTGGGAGTAGTCGAAGCTGCCTGTCTAACAAGAGTATATTCTGCTCAGGTGGCTGAAATTGTTGCCCTAACTCATGCCTGTACCATTGCCGATGGAGTGCGAGTGACCATTTATACAGACAGCCAAAACAGGTTTGGAGTTGTTCACGATTTTGGACATTTATGGTCTCAGAGGGGATATCTGACATCCTCAGGCTCTCCCATCCGTAATGGGAATATATTCGTCATTTACTAGAAGCCTTACAAAAGCCAAAGACCATAACAGTTATAAAATGTGCAGCCCATGGGAAAGGAGATGATTTTGTTACCAAGGGAATTAATTATGCTGATAAAGTGGCTCGCTTTTGTGCATTACAGGGTTGTATTTTCTATGGAGGATGTGTAGGAGAAAGTGCAAAAGAGACCAAGCTCAGCATGATGTTGGCTGTAGCTGATACAAGGGGTGAGGTGAAGAGATTGCAAGATTAGGTTCCAGAAGAGGAAGCAGCATCATGGGTTAGAGCAGGCTGTCAAAAGAGAGATGAGGGCATTTGGGTGTCCACAGACGAAAGGGCAGTGTTAGTGAATTGTTTATTGAGCCCAATGGCAAGGAAAATTCACAGAGCAGTTCATCATGGAAGAGATGCCATGGTGCAGGTGTTTAGGCAAACGTGGTTTAACCCTCAATTTAGTGTACATGCTGAAGCAGTTTGTCATAGGCGTGTTATGTGCCAACAAATAAATGTGGGGAAGAGGACTGTGGTTGCAATGAGTCACATTGGAAGATCTGGAGGTCCTTTCAACAGAATACAGTTAGACTTCATTGAGATGTCAAGATGCAAAAATGGCTGAGATATGTCCTGGTGGTGGTCTGTATCTTTTCACAATGGGTTGAGGCGTATCCAACCAGGCGATGTGACAGCCTCACTGTGGCGAAGTTGCTCTTAAGGGAACTCATACCGCGGTTCGGAATTCCGACCTTGGTGGAAACAGATAGAGGAACACACTTCCATAACAAACTCATGAAATTGTTATTTGCAGCTTTGAAAATCGATCAGAGGTTACATTGCAGCTACAGGTCCGAGGCTTCTGGTCTGGTCGAACAAGTAAATGGCACAATCAAAATGAGGGTGTCCAAAGTGTGTTCATCAACTTACTTGAAGTGGCCTGATGCGCTCCCTCTTGTGCTAATGAGCATGCGTAGTAGGCCGGATAGGAGAACAGGGCTTTCTCCCCACGAGATATTGATGGGAAGAGCTATGCAACTGCCTATGGTGCCAGCGACAGCATTGATAAACATCACAGATGATTTGATTATCGATTATTGTAAAGGACTGGCTGATGTGGTTAATTCTGTGTCTCACCAGGTCGAGGCTGCAACTGCATCCACCTCGAGTGACCTGCTGCATGATCTAAACCCTGGTGATTAGGTCATTGTCCAAAAGCATGTGAGGAAGAGCTGTCTCGACGTCCGCTGGAAGGGATCATACCAGGTGAAGTGTGGAGGATTGCCAAACTGGGTCCACGCTTCCCATACTCGCAGAGTTGCAGCACCTGTGGGGAACACGATGCCTTGTGTTCTGAGAAGTGCAATTGAGGGTGCAACAGAAAGTGAAAGACTCAACTCAGAAGCGAGAGCTCTCGATGAAGCGGAGCAATCAGCCGACCAAGACAGAATAAATCGAGGGACTCCTGAAGCAAATGCAGATTCTGAAATAGATGATATCGTGGAAGTGAACTTTGAACCAGAGCAGAGTGAACCATTTGGTGCAGAAGGATCAGATCAAGAGGAAGAATAGAGGAGAGCAGATGCTGTAACAGCAAAGTGGCCAACAAAGGCTAAATCTAAGACTTACAGCTGAGAAAGATCTTGCTCCGATTCTTGAAAAGTCTGAATCCGATCAAAGTGAAACTGAAAAAAAAACGGATGGTCTGAGACGATCCCGAAGGGAGAGAGTGCCATCTCGGAAGTACGCATTTCCTGATTGGACATACCTGGCTGCAGATGCAGAAACAGGGAGAATCTGAGTGGCTGGGAACAGGCACAGTGAGTCACATTGGGAATACTCTGACAATCAATCTTCAGTTAATAGTCCCTGGAATCGCCGCATTTGGAATACTGACTTTAACAGTTCCTGATCCACCAAGGCTGAGTGGATTGCACTTTTTGATCCTCAACGAAGTTCATTTCCCTACTTTTGCATTTCTTTTGGCTGCACAAGAAATGGGAGAAATTTGTGCTGAAATATTGCAACTTGTTCTTACTATGCTTGGCTCTAACATCATAAATGATGAAGAATGAACTTTAAAGAGACATTTATTGGCCTTAGAAAGAAGATCACCTAGCCCTGAGAGGAAGAAGACTTAAATGTAAGGTCTTTTCACTAGAGAGAAGAATTGAGGGTAAGATTGACTACATCTCTTCAATAGGTTTAGTGTTATTTAACTGAACATTGAGAAAAGAAGCAAATGAAAAGACATTAAAGATATTATAATTAATCAGATTAAACAAGTAAATTGATCAGAGACTTTATTGAAAGAAAAGAAGAAGAATCAAGAAAAAAAATCAAAATGGAGTCTAAGAAATTAACACAAAAACAAAAATGCATAATCGTTGTGGTGATTATTGTTATAGTGGTAGTGATTGTTGCTTCGCTGGTAGGGTCTCACGATTCTGAAAAGTATGACATCACACCTACCTCATCTACTATAGACTTAGGTGAGGGTGCATCTGCCAAAGATAGGGATATGATTAGGTAAACCATCCGGATGCTACACGTAGATTTATCAAAAGGAAATTTCACCTTGAATGCATATGCTTGATTGTTGTATGAGTATGTGGACACGATGAAAGCAAAAGATTGTTGCATGTGCATGCAGTTGCCTGCATCAGTAGAAGAGGGCATCCGATATCATCATTTAATTTTGACCTATGGCATCACATGTGGTGTACTACTAAGCATGTTTTACAGTAAAGCCCACTTTGAGTATTACTTTTCCAATTATGATGTGGTACTCTCAGAAGTCCCAGTTCTAAAATATATGAATACATATGAATATTATAAGGAGGTAGAGAGGATGTCTACATATTTCTTGCTCACCATTACATTAGACACTTCATATGCTCATTGGTATAATTTAACTTGCTTGTTGACTGACATTGAAAAGAAATTTGTGGATCAGATAGAAGATCAACATAGCCAAACATTATTTAGGCCAGACCCAAAGCATAAAGTTATTCCATGGACGCAGGAAGAATTAGATCATAAGGTAAAGGGAAGCTCCGGTCCCATAGCTTTAGACTTTAAACAAAAGGGGAAGTTATGCATTAGACACCCATCAACTTATTATGATAAGATCTTTGTAGGTGAGAGGGATTGTGAACTTATTTTCCTAATTGAATAAGAAATAAGGAAATTACTGTTAGATAAGTTGACCATAGTGCCAAATGTGTATTTTGTGTGTGGACAAAGTGCTTATGTGAAATTGCCCAAGAACTGGTATGGCACCTGCTACCTAGCAGTAGTATTTCCCAAAATCTTCCATGTAGGGGATCTATGGCCTTTAGAGGGAAAATAATTAACAAGGGAAAACGTGGTGTAAGTGCAGGAGAAGTTGTGGGGTATATATGTGGAGCAATTACACCAAGTGTGGGCATGATTTTGAATGATGTGAAAATTAGAAAGTTGCCAACTATAGTAGATAAACTCTCTGTGAATACGGCCCAAATCTTATTACTTGTAGATGGGGATATGGTCTCGATAAGGGCTATGGTTCTTCAAAATCGACTTGCTTTAGACTTTCTCTTAGCAAAAGCTGGAGGAGTCTGTAAATTACTGAAAGTGCAGCAATGCTGCACATATATTCCTGACAAAAGTCGGGATATACGTAAATATATCAATAACATGTCAGAAATCCATCAAGATTTGAGTGACTTCGCTGCAGATGACCTATAGGAACAAATTGGCATGGGTTTCGGAAAGATTGGAAGTTGGTTTGGAAGCTTGGGACAAGGGATAATGGGATATATTTTGAAAGCCATCATAATAGCAGTCGTCTGTATCATTGTGTTATCAGAAGTCATCAAAGCCTACAAGTGGCACAAGGCACTTCATGCTAAAAATTCCTTGAAGAAACGAGAACAGCGGTTAGAACGACTGCAGGACAGTCCTTATCTGCACCTTAAGGGATTAGAGTAATTCAGACAATGATAGCAGGCTACAACTCCAATGTAGATGGCTCTTCTACAAAGAAAAATTGCAAAAATATGAGATGTTGGTGTTATGACCCTAGTCATAAAAGGCGGGAACTGATAGAGTGCATACATACTCACAATTTAAATGTATCTGCATATGTTTTAGCATCACCATGTATTACATTTAAATGCATTTACTCTACATTTTAACCACAAAATGTAATGTGTTAGTTACACAAACTTTGTGTATACAGGAAGACACCATTATTTTGTATCTACAGGTGTAGGGCGACATTATATTCATATTTATATAATCATGTGTTAAAGTTGCCTGCAGTCTAGGCCCTGAGTTGCAAGGTGTTTACAGTTTCACTTCTTCTGCTACTGAAGAATTAATTAAATGTATCTTTGTTTGTGCAAGAACAGTGTGTTTTCATCCCATTGAAGGTAGAAGGAATGTATCCTCATTATTCTAGTTTTATGAAGATAACTGGAATGCCTTTGAACAGTCTGAGAAATTAGAAGGGAGGATGTCGTCTGTGCCTGGTCTATCTACCTTCCAAGGTCAAAAGAAGCGAAGGAGATTTAATTGAAGACGCCATGGAAAACTACCGATGGATTAAAAGAAGTGAATAATTTGTCATGTGACCCATCCAAGAGGGGGCTTAATGTATCCTTTTTGTATTATGCACAGGGACAGAACTGTCAGACTTCTAGATTTTCGGAGGAGAAGGAGCATCTTAGAGCAAGCTCCATAGCCTTAAGCTAATTGACCCATTTGACGTGAGTACTTCTAAGGAAGCCTACACGTGCTAACACCTTTGAGAACTAAATTAGGGTAATCAGATAGAACCCTCATTTATGAGAGTAGTGTTTGGAAAGATATGTAATGCTTCTTTTCCTAATGAAAAAGGATTTGGATTCTGCCTCGATTTTGGGCTGTGAATTAATCTTGAAGTTTATAGTTTTGTGTCTCTTTTGCCGAATCAATTATATGCGCAGATTTGGCTCTATATTAATTTTTCTGTACCTATATTCATTGATTTTGCAGTGTGTTTATATACAATTATTTTTGGCCTTATAATAAAAATCCATAACAGGAATTTGGAGTCTGTGTTCCTTACAGAGTTACTACTTTGTAAGCATAAATGTTAACGTGTACTTCCCCTCGACAACTTTTAGCAGGCAAAAAAAAAAAGACCATCCTAGCTGAACTTGGATAGTAAGGCAAGGCCCAAGTTTGGCTCTATCAGGTATATACATAGGGGTGGGCGGAACTAGTGGAGAAATTGCGAGAGAAATTGCCAGAGCTGCACGACGGAGCCCGAGTGAGCCTAATCTACCCCCACGACGGAGTTCTGACTCCCTCTCACCTGCTGTACTGCCGCCTGCAGCGTCCCCCTCCCGCTGCCGCTTTTGAGCAAGAACTGCGGCTGCCGAGCGGAGGGGGACCTTGAAACTACATCCCCCAGCAGGCCTAGCGGCGCCAGCCGCATTTCCATCGCGCCAGGCGGCGCATAAAGGAGGCGTCACCCCGGCAGAGCGGGTGACGCGGAGAAATTGCCAGAGCTGCACGACGGAGCCCGAGTGAGCCTAATCTACCCCCACGACGGAGTTCTGACTCCCTCTCACCTGCTGTACTGCCGCCTGCAGCGTCCCCCTCCCGCTGCCGCTTTTGAGCAAGAACTGCGGCTGCCGAGCGGAGGGGGACCTTGAAACTACATCCCCCAGCAGGCCTAGCGGCGCCAGCCGCATTTCCATCGCGCCAGGCGGCGCATAAAGGAGGCGTCACCCCCGCGTCGCGGGAGCGCGCGGGAGCGCGCGGGAGCGCCGGGGCTAAGCCCGGGCAAAGGGCGGGCCCTCTGTGGCCCTCCGGGGACCGAGGAGTCCGGGACGGGGCCACCCCCCTGAGATCCTGCTTAGCTGTCACCCACTAAGGTAAATGCCAATGAAAATTTAAATCATCTGCACTCGCAAGCTATCACCTCTTTATCAGCAATATTGCCTACAGCTGAAAATAACTTTGCGAGGATGAGTAAAAGTCGAAATACCCCTGTGACCACAAGGTCGGCTACCAGACTGAAAGTTGTCACCAACAGCCCTCTTCCCACAATAACCGCCATAGACTTGATGCTACAAAAAACAATCAATGTCGTGGCGGATGCAATTCAGGACTCCGAAAGACGCCTCTCACTTACTCCAGATTTATGCTTCCCCGACCTTTCTTTACACACCACAGGTAACATAAACATTCTGGATAACACTATAAACTCTGAGGAGTCTATTCTAACGTTGTCATTTACAGGGCTTCCTAGTCCCCAAACAAGAGACAACACGCAAACAGCTTTGCTTATCTCACCATCAGGCAACAGTAGGAATATCAGTGCTGCACCTACCGGTGAAAACAGCAGTAGCACCCATCTGTCACCTATAGCTCACTTACACTCAGTAGCCCCTTCCTCGGGTGGTTTGACATCTACAACGACGAAACCGGTTACCAAAGTCAGTCGCTTGATAAAGAGCAAAGTCAGGACTACTGGCACACGAGGTAAACTTAAGTCATCTATTGTAAAAAAACAAAAATCTCACCTCAAGGCCAAACACCTCAGCTTAGCTAAAGACATATGGTCTACATTTAGACTGGCTAAACCTGCCCCAGAGAAGGCGACCCTATGTCCTTTTATAAGCAGTCAAGATCCAGACCTGTTCTTGAATAAAGAGACGACAGTACCCATAAACACGTCCAAACACACCACAGCCAGGGCTGATTATACAACGATAAATACGAAATCACTTTTGAGTAACCTTGAAAGCCTGATTAAGTCCCTTCTTTCACCTATTAGTGAGAGAGTCCTTCACATTGAGAATGCCTTAGGGAAGTTTGAAAGGGCTCAAAATGACGCAACAACCACCTTGCTTAAAACATTGAAGGTATCACAACCAATTTCTACCTTCACACCAGCCAGTAATTCTCTTGCTTTGATTAGCAATAAAAACCCCAGGGTAAAAAAAGCCGTAGCTACCCCTACCCTTGCTAGTAAGCAAAATCAGCTAAAGACTCCCCTAACCACCCCAGCGACAACTCAAGATAGAGGTACCATCATATCCCACCCAGTGGCAGTCATACCAAGCAGCTCTCAAACCCTACATGATGCAGAGACAGAAGATTGTGAATGGGCCGCTGAAAGCTCCCCAATTAAAATAGCAACTACCCAGGTAGAACAAACGAGACCAACTAAAAACCACAAACAGGGCATATCTTCAAAACAATTAGGTGCGACCACGACAAAACCAGTGGTAGATAAGAGACCACTTCATGTTAATCTCCCGCCTGAATCTAGCCCGTACACCATTGTAATGATTGGTGTACCTAAATTAGTGGGGGACAGGGTAGAATCACATGGGGACTTAAAAAATAAGGTGAGCCATTGGCTCACAATTCATAGACCGATCCCTAAACACATTAACGGTCATATTGCACAGGTAAGAAGAGTAGACTGGGTGGGAAATAGATTTAAATCGACTGAGGGTGATTGTATAGTGGTAACCCTTAGGGATAGTCGTGCTGCCAGTTTTATAAGTAGCTGGAAAAGCGGTGTGACAAACAGCTTGATCCGTACCATGGCCTTAAGTTACTTTTATCCAAATAACCATGGTCATTGTCGTACACAAGTGCAGTCAACTTACGGACAGGAGGGGCTGCTTGAGCCAATAGCTGATAATTCATTAGGGGCCTATACATTGCCCATGGGTCCATTTACTCGAACAAATCATACCGACTATAGGCATGAACAGCCATGGCAGAGCAGACCTAGCAATCATCCTAGTAGATATCAGGAGAGAAGCGAGCTTTTTACCCGTCCCCAGCAGCAGCTTTTCTCACATCCCCAATACTTAGATACACAATATGGGGTACCTATTTCTAATAGGTTTGATGCTTTTCATAATATCGACTACTTAGACGAGATCGATTGACAAATCGTATCTCTATCCTCCTACTCTATTCCTGTTGAGCCCCCAACTAAGGCAGCTTCCCTTTATAGAGCATTAAGCATCTGCCCAGAGTGCATAAGTGTTTCCTCCCCGGAGGCCAGTGAAGCGTCTAGGGCAGCTCCTTCAGTACAACTCCACGAAAACACATTGAATGTGAGTGGGCGCAGTCACTCAGGTTCCACCCACTTAACTCAACGCATAGTGCCCAGTGGAGTAAAAAACCCTCTAACCACTAGTAATGCATTGCAAGAACACTTAATAATGGATCACGGGGTTCAAGCAATCTCTCCTCCCGCAGATCAGGCCCAGACAGCTGGCTTGGGTCTTACTGAACAACGCTCCATACATCTTTTATCTTGGAATATAGCCGGCTTAGCCGTTAAGGTTAATGATCCAGCGTGGTTAGCCTATGTAAAAAATTATACCATTCTATGTTTTCAAGAAACCTGGCTAGCAGATGAAAATGCACACATTGAGGCTTTCAAAGCTTCTACCTACCAGCAACCCCATCAAATAGCGGAAGATCCAAAGGGGGCCTGGTAACTTACATAAGCCTCGCACTCAGCTGCCAGGTCACAAACAGAGCATCGGACAACAAACATATTCAAATCTTAGTGCTCAGGAATGGTAAAAAGGCACTGACACTTATTAACTTTTACAATGCCGTGTTATCGAATAAGGAGTGTAATATTCTCAAATTACAAAACCTCTTAGAAACAAAAGCGGATAGTCTACCTCGAAATATCCTTATCGCTGGAGACTTTAACGCTTACCCCTGTGGCAACCCTGAAACGACACCTATTGGCCTCTTAGGCTGCAACAGGAGGTCTGGCTTCCATTTTGATCACTCGCCCCGAGGCACCTGTATTAATAACTTAATAGATGGTAGGAATCTAACCGTTGCAATGACCACACTGGAGGACTCACACCAGTTCAACGTCCCCACGTACAAAGGCCACGGTAAAGGCTCCTACATAGACCACATGTTTCTTTCTAGAGATCTAGTTGATTTAGCCACTGACTTTGAAATTCTAACAAGCATCTTCAGCGACCATAATCCTTTGTCGATCAGGATTGGAGGTGACCTTTTTGATCACAGGAAGCCTCGACCTGATCATGGTGTCTTAAAACCCATCAACGGAAATCGTCGCCTGAAGTGGTCAAAGGTCAACAGCGATTCCTTGTATGATTCAATTACTACTAGCTGTGGTAATGACCTAGATCTTTGTGTTTCTCCATCTACTTTGCCCGAAGCGACTTTGACTGCCTTTGCCGCTGTTGTTGAGAAAATCGGCCAAATGTTGTCAGTACCAATAAAGGGACATCATGAACACCAACCAGGGTGGTTCGATCAAGCCTGCTCAAAGGCCGGACGAGACTTAAAAAAAGCACTTAAGGCTACCCCAAGAGATCCTGCCCTTGTCAAGTCACTGCGTTCTAATTACAAGACAGTCCTGGCAGCCCGGAAAAAAGAAGTAAAAGCCGGTGTTTGGGAGAAGCTATGTGATCCTGCAATTCTGGGTAATAGCTCCAAGTTCTGGAGCATTGTAAACAAACCTATGTTTGACGTCCCCTTAAATTCCATGGTCGGGACTAACATACCTGAGGAAGAGTGGATGTCACATTACAGCACAATTTTTAAAAGTGATAATTCGCAAGCAGACTTTGTTTTTAAATCCTCTGATGATAATGTGTTGTGTTTCACAGTGGGAGAGGTAGAAAAGGGGATACAAGGATTAACCTGTAACAAAGCACCTGGCCCCGACGGTATACCACCCGACCTATTCAAATCAAACATTCTCTTATGGGCTCCAGTCATCACAGCAGTTGTAAATGCAGGAATCTTGGCTGGTTGCCCAAAAGCCTGGGGGTCTTCTACCATTGTCCCTGTTTTCAAGAAGGGTGATCGTGGTAGTGTTACATGTTACAGACCCATATCCCTGATCAACTCAGTCACAAAGGTGGTGGGGGGTATTATCCTAAACAGATTAACAGCCTGGGCCAACGATAATAATATACTGTCTCCAATACAATATGGGTTCAGACCAGGCCACTCCACGATAACCCAATGTCTGAATCTATATTTAATAAACAGCAAATACACTCTAGCAAGAAAAGGGACGATCCATATGGCCTTTATGGATTTATCGTCCGCGTTTGACTGTGTAGACAGAGGCAGGCTATGGGAGGTACTGTTAAAAATGGGGGTGGAACAAAACCTGGTCAATCTCCTTGTTGACCTCCACTCGGACACAAGAGCAAACGTCCGTTACACCCATGACTTGAAGGTAACCAGAGATTTTAGAATAACCCGAGGTGTCAGACAAGGGTGCATCCTTGCCCCTTTTCTTTTTAATCTTTATATTAATGAGCTGGAGGAGCACTTATTAAAAACTGGTACAGATTTTCCTTACATTGGCAAGAAGGGCATACCTGTCCTATTATATGCGGACGATGCCGTTTTAATATCCAGAACGGCGCTCGGTCTCCAAATTTTGCTAGATTCTTTTAATGACTTCATGAACTCCCGTGGCCTGAGTATTAATAATTCGAAATCCTTTACAATGACGACAGGCGTATCCCCCAAAAAAATATATCCTCACTTTGTAAATGGAGATAAAATACCCACTACAAAGACCTTCTCGTACCTTGGTGTTCTTTTTGACCACAAATTAACTTGGGCACCAGCAATACAAAAGAAAAAGGGCGAGGTAGTGCGGGCCAATGCGGCAATACTGGACTTCACCAGGAAAATGGGCAATAGTCCGGTGGCTGCTGTCTTGAAGTTATATCAAGCCAAAAGCACCGCAATTGCACGTTACGGAAGTGAAATATGGGGATCAGAATCACTAGGTGCCCTTGAAGTTACTGAGAACAACTTCTTAAAACAGGTTCTAAGGTTACCTAGGGGGACGGCCAACTTCCCGGTACACGAGGAACTTGGCATCCCACATCTAAGTGATAAGCTGGCCGTGAATCCTTTGTTATGCTGGCTGAATAGCTGGCTAAACCCAGCCATACCCCTTACCAGAAACATTCTTCAAGAGGCACTACAGTGGGATGGTAGACTCAAGATCCCATGGTTAAAATACGTAAGAATGTGGCTTTTTGAATTAGGCCGACCAGATTTATTTTTATCCCCCGAAACAATAACCAAAACTGATGTAATCTTTGTCAGGAACACTTTTATGCTGTCCAGGTGCATGACACGGGAGGAAAATGAATACAAGAAAAGCAGTGTGAGACAGTATGCCTTAACCAAAACCTGTTTATATATGGAACCCTACCTGTCCTGGCCCATGTCTGGTTATGACCGTTTTTTATTAACAAGGTTCCGATTTAACATGTTCCATTTTTTATTAGCTGTACCAAGTGGAGCGCATAGAGGACAAGTGCTGCCAGCTTGCGGCTGCGACAATAAGTCTCCGCAAGACCTGGCACACTTTTTATTTTTCTGTCAGTTTTATACACTCCCCCGTAACCTGTTTTTAAAACCTTTACTTAAGCATCTGAATTTTGTACAATTCAGACCTGCACTGTGTCACCTTCAAATGCTAAATAGTGAATGTACCATGTTTATATGTAGTTTCCTAAAACTTGCAGTTAAACATAGAAAAAGCATGGACTCTGCTGCTGATTGTACTCCCACTTTTAATGTATTTTATCCTTTTTAACTATATTACTGTGTAGATGCTTGTGAATATCTAGTTGTACTTCTATTCTCCCCATTTCATTATTACTGTATGGATTAACTTTTATGAAATGTTCTTTTATGATTGTTATATGCAAACAATCGAATAAAGATATTCTATTCTATTCTATAGTGGAGATAAACCGTGGAGTTCCGCATGTGGACAGAAATCGGCACATCACCCTGCTTGTGCTGATTTTTAGCACCAGGTGCTTGTTACGGCACCATGCCATGCGCCCCAGGGCACTGCTTCTTTGCTGCCACTCCAGTAGGTTTTTTATTCGTATGGGGTTGGGGTCGCACACTACTCACACACCGGCGGTATCGCCCCTAAGGACTCTGGTTAATGTAGTTAAGTGTTCCGCGATGCATCTTCTTTCGATTCTCTGCTATCTTCACTGTCTTCGCCATCCCTGGACACGTGTTTCGGGGTATCACCCCTCGTCAGCAGGGATAGGCCGTGTTCTGGGGTTGCCGGTGGCTGCCAAATATCTGCCAGGTTTAGTACCACTCAGGCGCACAGGTGCGGGGTCCCAGGCTTGTCAGCCAACTGCTCAAGGGAGCTTTAACATTACAAATGGGGGTGGGGTCGCACACTACTCACACACCGGCGGTATCGCCCCTAAGGACTCTGGTTAATGTAGTTAAGTGTTCCGCTATGCATCTTCTTTCGATTCTCTGCTATCTTCGCTGTCGTCGCCATCCCTGGACACGTGTTTCGGGGTATCACCCCTCGTCAGCAGGGATAGGCCGTGTTCTGGGGTTGCCGGTGGCTGCCAAATATCTGCCAGGTTTAGTACCACTGAGGCGCGCAGGTGCAGGGTCCCAGGCTCGTCAGCCAACTGCTCAAGGGAGCTTTAACATTACAAATGGGGGTGGGGTCGCACACTACTCACACACCGGCGGTATCGCCCCTAAGGACTCTGGTTAATGTAGTTAAGTGTTCCGCGATGCATCTTCTTTCGATTCTCTGCTATCTTCGCTGTCTTCGCCATCCCTGGACACGTGTTTCGGGGTATCACCCCTCGTCAGCAGGGATAGGCCATGTTCTGGGGTTGCTGGTGGCTGCCAAATATCTGCCAGGTTTAGTACCACTCAGGTGCGCAGGTGCGGGGTCCCAGGCTCGGGAGCCAACTGCTCAAGGGAGCTTTAACATTACAAATGGGGGTGGGGTCGCACACTACTCACACACCGGCGGTATCGCCCCTAAGGACTCTGGTTAATGTAGTTAAGTGTTCCGCGATGCATCTTCTTTCGATTCTCTGCTATCTTCGCTGTCTTCGCCATCCCTGGACACGTGTTTCGGGGTATCACCCCTCGTCAGCAGGGATAGGCCGTGTTCTGGGGTTGCCGGTGGCTGCAAAATATCTGCCAGGTTTATTACCACTCAGGCGCGCAGGTGCGGGGTCCCAGGCTCGTCAGCCAACTGCTCAAGGGAGCTTTAACATTACAAATGGGGGTGGGGTCGCACACTACTCACACACCGGCGGGATCGCCCCTAAGGACTCTGGTTAATGTAGTTAAGTGTTCCGCGATGCATCTTCTTTCGATTCTCTGCTATCTTCGCTGTCTCCGCTTTGGCAGCAAAGGTTCCAGTTGCAGCAACAAACATCCATAGTGCCTAGAAAGGAACGCCTAAAAAGGTGAGGAACTTCTACTTCATGAATCCATGAAGTCCACCTCAAATGAAAGTTTTATGAGAGTCACATGGTGCTCGGTGACATGTAGTTTATCTTGACTCCACTTGCGCAATTTGTGTTTTGCAAGCATCACTGAAAAGAAGTCTCATGCCAAGTGGCAACCAAACTCTGTGTGCACCGTTGACTTCCTCTACTGCTAAATGTTTAGAAGTTGAGTAGAACATGTATCAATACCAGTGTGGGATACACAGGTGGGCACAGGAGGGCAGGCCACAGAGCATGTGAGTCCTCCTCCAAGGGATGATGTCTTGGCAGAGTGGCTCCAGATTTATCCAGATGATTTCTGTAGAATGCTCATAGTAAGAGCAAAACATGAAGATTAGAGGCTCCTGAGGATTGTACCACTTCCAGCATTCCCAGCATTATTTCATGCTCACTTTACACTTTCACCTGAACAGGAGAAGGATTTGGAACATGGATTTACTAAGGAAACATGAAAGAGAGCATGGCTCTTTATGGACTGTGGCAATTGTGACATTTGTAATCACAGTTATAGAATTCACAATGTGTGCTCCTGTTGTACATGGACCATCAAACTTGAGTTACAACTTGGAAGCGATTTTCAAATATAAATTCTCTGTGAATAAACATACATTTTCATTTACAGCATACGTAGGTGCTGGAATTATTTTTCTGTCTGTATATAACTTTTAGCTAGTGTTGACTTTTTCTAAAGCCTCATCTACAGTTTTTAAAACGTTCTGAAGTTTAATTCAGTGTTTCTGCACTGAAGGAACGAATTAAGGTGAATGTAAATCTAATGCTTACCTTTTTCATACTGACCATATCTTGGTGTTGAACCATCAGGAGATGACGGAAGCTTCCAGTAGGCATGCACCTGAAACCATCAATGTCCACCTGAATGGTGTCCTTGGCAGCTTGCATCTCTATTTGTAGGCAGCTTCTTTCTTCTTTTGTAATTATCCCTACCAAAAAGGGGACCTGTGAAAGAGCCATTTCTAGTCATCTAGAACTTTCCTAGAGACGTGTTCTGAAGGGTCTTTTAAGCAGCATGAAAGTGTGAAGGGGAGAAAATCATTAATGCACAGTCAATTTAGAAACACCGTTTCCTGAAACATAATAACAAAAGGACAATTGAGAAAAGTTAAAGTTCATTACAAGGCCAAAAATAATTTAACCTAAACACACCTCAATACGAGGGTATAGATACAAAGGAAACAGCATAACACCAAATATATGCACCTAATTTAGTTGGTGCAACATAAACAAAGCTCTTAATTAGAAAAGGAGGATACAGACAATCAAGAAGCAAGAGTCCAAGCTTCCCTGCATCAAGGGCTGATGAATGAAGAGAATTTAAATATATCCCTATATCCCTATTCTATCACTATAGTGACATCCCTACATTAATGAGTAAGCATTTTAAATCAGGAGGAAAGGTGTCAGTCTTGGAGTATTCCTAAGACGTGTCTCCACCGCTAAGATGGGTCAAGTTGCAAAAAAACACTATTGCAAGAGGAAGAGCTCGCTCTGCAATGCTCTCTCTCCAAAGGCAAGGAAGATGTTGGGCCCTATCCCTCATTCCGACAACCAGTTATCCACTGGTAGAATTCCCATGACACACTCCTCGCACGTACTCCACAATGGACACAGTCATGAGTGTGCTTTTACATGGTGTTCTCCATGTACATCCCATTGCCATAATTTGTCCTTGGTTCCTGTGCCATCTCCCTTGTGAAACCAACTTCTTTCCTTTATTGCCTCTAAACCATACAATTGTAACTTCTTCTCTCCTTGCTTAGCTGCTAAAATAAAGACATTACTTTGCCTAAAAGAATGCTTCGCCACCAGCAATGCAAAACGTGAGAAAGAACAGCTTCCGCAGTGCAACGGAGATTCAGGTCATTAATTCAAAAGCGAGAGTTGCCAGGGATTGCATTTCAGGCCTACAGCTATGGCTAACAAAAGAACATATATTTTAAACATTACAAGTTCCATAATTAATCTTGCATTTTGACTAACACAATTACCTAATTCTGAAAAGTACTATTATTATTAAACACATCTAATACATGAGCGTCAAACTCCACAACATGTTTTCTTCATGTTAGCGTCTATTCCTATGTTAACTTCTTCATACTATTTGTCAGTAATCTAAAGTATGTCACATAGATACATTAATGCGGTTCACAATTCTAACATTCACTTTTACACAAGATAGGATTATATGCAGGTGGGCTCTACATATGATTATGATGCACCCCTACAAATTAGTAAAATGCAAATACAGAACATTCCCTTCATCAAGTGTACATTTGACAACCAAGCTACCCCGAGACTGTCACCCCCTCTTGCACACCGCCCTGACATGCTGGCGGAAAGCTTTGGCGTACACGTCAACGACCCCATCTTATGCCGATAATATCCCCCTGTTGGGAATCCCGACGCCGCAGGGGCGACTGACACACCGTAGATTACGGCCCTGGACGGACGCGGGAGTGGATAGAGTATGGGACCTGTTCGGAGATGACACGCTGCTGGATCACGCTTCCTTTGTACAGGCCAAAGGAGCTCCACCACGACTATACATTCTACATGCCAACGTGACACACTACGTACGAAACACATGGGCCCCACAGCGCAGTAGACCCGAACAACACGAACTGGTGCACCTCCTTCACTACATGGGGACGGGGGGGACACCTTGTACGGTGGTTATACACTGGCATTAGGGAACACGCCGCTATGCCTCTTGCCCCACTTAGGAACACCTGGACATTGGACACGGGGGAGGTTATGACAGATGGGGCCTGAAGGGCTGTCCTAGAACACCCTAGAAGAGTGTCCAGGAATGTAAAATTCTAATTTATCCAAGCTATGGTGCTCCATAGGGCATACCTTACCCCCCAAAGACTGCACGGGATGTTCCCTGCCTCTCCCCATCGCTGCCCCCGGTGTCAGACAGACGAGGCCGGACTTCTCCACATGATGTGGTCTTGCCCATGCTTAAGCGGTTACTGGGGACAGGTCCGTCACATACTTCACACTGTCACGGGCATGCAGATACCGGAGGGAGCGTTGCCTTGCCTGCTCGGGCATAGGAAAAGCCCCAAAGGGTATAAGGCCCCGCTGAAGATCCTGGACTTAGCATTGTTGTTGGCAGTCAGGGCACTGACTATGAGGTGGAAATCTGCAAGACCCCCAACTGTAGAGACCTGGCATTCTGAACTATTAAAGTGGGGCAGGGCCTAGGGCGTGACTCTCCGCAGGGAGGAGGAGAGAGGGCTACGGAAACATCCGATTGCGCTAGACTGGGAACGGATGTTGCTGGAACTAGAGGACATGGATCTGACGCCCTCCCAGGCGGAGACCTCATAGTGGGAACTGTTGGATGGGTGAGGCAGTGGCCATGAGCGGAGCCTTGTCCAAGTCGCGTACAGGTTTGCTAGAGGAAGATGGACACAGTTATTTGAATGTGTCTGCTTATTGAAATTCCTAGGCCTAGGATGGTAGAACAGGCTGTGCCAGGACGCCAGGAGAAGTACGAAATGGGGAGGGAATGAGGGAGGGATGGGGATTGGATATGACTTAAACTCTGGGTCCAAAGTCGCATACACACTAATGAGAGGTTTGTTGTTATCACTATGAACCTACTTGTAAAGAATTATTGCTATTACATACAAATGTCTACGCCGGAGCTGGTGACCTACATGAACACATTTATGAGAGTCACTAAGTCAGATGCCTAAAGTTTAAAGGGAGAAAAAAGAAAAGACTGTACGTAGAAGCTATCATCTGAATATGCAATGTAATATTTGACTGAAGTCGCAAATAAAGAGTTTAAAAAAAAGTGTACATTTGACAATTACTTTTCAGACTATGGTCACTTTTCATTTTTGCTCTTCTTTTTTCTGTAATCACTAACAAACTGCAGCAAAGCTATGTGATTGCTGGGAATCCCACAATGCTTGCACTTTGCCAACAGCTGACTCAGAACCTGTCAGTGAGGGGCGGATGCTTGCTATGAAAACAGGAAAATGCACGTCAGTTGCGGAATATGAACAGGAAACACAATAATTAAGTAAGTGAAATTATTCTTTGGATGAATTCCAAATAGTATTTAATGAAACTGAAACATTTTGACCAGAATGACTTAATTGTCTGACAACAGAAAAGTAGGTGGGGTTGGCCCCAGTTTCGGTATTTCAGTACCAACATCTTGGATTATCCCTTAATTTCATTTTGCAAAGTTGGTATGGTGTGCAACTGGATCTGTGTAGTAACCAACACTTAGCAAAGCCCAAACAGGGTAAATTTGCTCCTAAAGACTCCGTTTGTTCCCAGTTGATTGGTTTGGATGTGCACAAGTTTTCTCATTTTTGTATCATCTGTTGAAGGAGCTTTGTTAATTTTGGTTGCTGGAATTTATAAAACTTTGATATCAAATGACCTGCTCTGACCAATTTGTTCATGAGTTGGAATATAGAAGGGTCTGCATCTATGTTTGGGTGCTTGCTGATGCAGGATTTCAGTTTTTGAAATGTGTAGAAATCCTTATTATTAAGGTGCAATTGATTTTGTAAGTTAGAGAACGTTTGTGAGAGTTTACAAGAGCTGAAGCACTTGATAAAAAAATTCCTTTGCAGACCATTCTTTCCAGTCAAGGGTTTTGCCACTGATTTTGAAATTTTCGGTGTGCTTTGGGGAGGCTTGATTACAGTTTCGTATTTGTATCTCTAATAAGCATTGATGCGTAATAGGGCTTTATTGGTATTTAGTAATATGTTTTTTGAATGAAAGATGTTAGACCTGGCACCATTGGCGTGGGTCTCCCTTCCATTTTTGCTGTTGCCTCATGTATTTTTGCTGGTATTGAATGCTTTGGGCACTGTGCCACTGCTATCCAGTGCCACAGTGCAAGTGCTCCCTACTATAAATTGATGTACTAATCAGTGGTTCCATGTTTGGCTATTTGGTTTACTTATCAGACCCTAGTCTAGTGCACGGAGTGTGCCCAGGGCGTGTAAATCCAAATGCTGCTAGTGGGCCTGCAGCACTGGCTGTGCCACCCACAGAAGCAGCCTTGTAAAATGGTCTAAGGTCTGCCATTGAAGAGCCTGCGTGCAGACTGGTACTGTCATGCTGACTGGGCAAGTGCACCCACTTGCCATTCCCTAAACCTTCCCTTTTCTTCATATCAATCACCCCTATGGTAGGCCCAAGGGCAGGGTGCATTGTAAGTATAAGGAAGGACAACCCCTGATGTGTGTGGCATGTCCTAGAAGTGAATTACAGCCATTTTCGTTTTTCACTATTGCAAGGCCACCTGTTCTCCATAGGTCAGTATGGGCTGTTAGAATTATTACATTTTATAATCCTAACTGTCTCAGAGAACATGGTAGAAATTTGAGTTTAGTATGCCTGAACTCAGAATAATAAAATACATCTTTTAGTGAAGTTGATTTTAAAATTCTGTGTTTGCAAATACTACTTTTAGAAAGTAGGTATTTGCTTGTCTAACCATTCAAACCTGCCTCTGCTAGGTTGTGTATTCCTTTGTCTGGTTTTGTGAGTGACAGGGCTGGGGAATTCCAGGAGACAGGCTGAGTCACCCGGTGGTGAATAGAGAGATCTGCATCCAGATGGGAGGGAGGAGTTGCACCTGAAACTTGAATACGGCTGTGCCTGCCTTCCACAATAATGGCTCCAACTACTGGGGAACGGCTGATGTCTCTGCCCTGCACACTGAAAGAAGAGAAGGAGTCCTGTAAACAAAGTTCTCCAGGACTGTACTTGTCTTCCACAATGCTGGCTCAACCTCCTGTGGGGCGTCTGATGTGCTTGCCCTGCACTGTGAAAGGAAAGGACAAGTCTGGTAAACAGAGTGCTTCAGAACTGGTTTGGACTGGGCAAAGGCACCTCTCCCCTCAGAGAACAAAGGATTTTGGATTGTAAATATTGGGACCCTGATCCCATGAAATTAGATCACTTTGGACTACAAGAAGAAACCTTTACTGAGGAGAGGAGCCTGAAGAAACTGAGGAGAGACTATTCCCAAGCTGAAGTGCTGCTTGGGGGATTGGCCTGCAGTGGTTGCCTTACTGCCAAAGGAAGGAGAAAGGAACTTTGTGTACTTTGCTTTCAACTTGTGAAGGATCTTCAAGGGCTTGTATAAGAGCTTGCCTCGTGCTGAAGTCTCAGGGACAACAGACTTCACCCCACAGCTCCTCAGAGTTCATTGGAAGCGCCTGCTGCTGTTTTGGGCCTTCTGAGGAACTGCGTGTCGCAAGGAGCTGGAAGCGCGACTCAAGGAGAAGAAGTGTGTTGCCATCGTTGTGCCTGCCGTTGCAACTCTGAAGGAGGGTGTCGCCGCTGGAACTGTCGCACTGAACCGCATCGGAGAGAAGCGTGCTGCAACAAGGAGGAAGCGTGTCGCCGTCGCTGCTGCTGCCGTCGCAACTCTGAAGGAGGGTGTCGCCGCTGTAGTTGTCGCACTGCACCGCATCAGGAGAAGAATCTTGCAACCAGGTCGGAGCGTGTCGCCGTCGCTGTACCTTCCGTCGCAACTCCGAAGGAGGGTGTCGCCGCTGGAACTGTCGCATTTTCCCGCATCGACCAAGAGCACCTTGCATCCCCAAGTAGTGCGGAGCTGCTGCTGTTGCATCTTGGATGTCGCCGCTGTAGTTGTCGCATTGAGCGGAAGCTTCACGCATCGTGGGAGAAGAGCGTCGCCGCTGGAGCTGTTGTTGTCGCATCGTGAGGGTGTCGCCACTGCAGCCCACGCATCGAACCGAGAAATTCTCGCATCCCCGAGAAGCGTGCCGCATCTGGAAGATCTTCACGTCTTTATTTCTTTGTATCTGAACTTTGCCACATTTCCCATGGCTGCGACATTGCTTGTCGTGGAAGCGCAATGCAACCTAAGGTACATTGACGCAAAGTGTCGCATCCAAGAACTGAACTGAACTAAGCTTAAATCTACCATCTTAAAGTAATCATAGTGTGTATTTTTGTCATTTATGGGCTTTTGGTAACTCCATATAAAGTCTACTTATTTTTTATATAAAACCTATGTGGTGTCCATTTGTAGTGTTGTCACTGGGTTACTGTATGTGGTCACAACTGCTTAACTTACATCGCCTCTGAAATAAGCCTTGACTGCTCGCGCCATGCCGCCTAGAAGGTGAGCAGGGGTTATTTTAGGAATGTAATCCCCTTGTCCTGACTAGAGGAGAGGGTCCCTATTTGTCATAAGTACCTACCTGTGCCAACTAGAGACCCCCAAATCTAACATTAGAAGCAAAGGAAGGATTCTGGATTTGCATTTGTGACTCATGTACAGTGACTGGTGAACACTACTTAGTGAGTGCAGACCATAATGATACCACATACTTTTTGGTAGATTCCTTTTTGGATTTTTGTTCTATTTTTTAAAGATGCCTAATTCAGTAGAGAGAGCAGAATCAGTAGCCTCCCTTATTTGCGAATGGGAAGAAGAGAGGCTGGAATGCTACCCAGTAAAGCAGATGAAGTACTTTTGCAAGAAATTCAATGTTTCCATTTCTGGATTTAAAGTGAAGGAAGAATTCTACAAGGCGCTGGGGACCTGGGTAGAAGCAAGGAAAACTCCTATGATTGAGGAGGATGATGATGCAGAAGTACAACAGGAAGAGCCATTGGGCTCAAGAGGAAGGAAGGTACATTCCCCTGCAGGTAGCATTGGCTCTAACAAAAGTCTGTCTCCAGAGAAGCTGGAGGACAGAGAGAGGTCACGAAGGCATGACATTGAATTGATCAGGTTCAAGGTGGATAGGCAGCTGGAATTGGAAAATAGAAAGTTAGATCTTGAGGAAAAGAAAATGCAGTTTGAGCATGAACATTTTTTGAGGGAGTTGGAGTTTAAAACCAAAAGTTTAGCAGTTACTCCCTCTGGAAGCAGCATACCGTCAGTACATACAGAAAGTAGAGTGTAAATTCCCAAGGATATGGTGAAAGAGTTTTACAAAAATGATGATATTGGTCTCACAGGGTATTACAGGAGGTTTGTCAAGGAATATGGCAGCATGGTTGCCCCCTTGACAGAGCTGAATTCCAAGAAGCAGCCCAAGAAGGTAATCTGAACTGACACCTGTCCGAAAGCTTTTGAGGCCCTGAAAACTGCCATGTGCACGGCGCCCGTGCTCCTGGCACCCAAATTCTCAAGAGAGTTTACCGTCCAAACAGACACGTCAGAGCATGGTGTGGGGGCTGTTCTGTCACAGATTAATGAGGAAGGCCTAGATCAACCTGTAGCCTTTATCAGTAGAAGGCTACTTCCACGGGAACAGAGGTGGAGTGCTATGGAGCGTGAGGCATTTGCTGTGGTCTGGACACTGAAGAAGCTGAGACCATACCTGTTTGGGACTCACTTCCGGGTTCAGACAGGCCACAGGCCGCTCAGACGGTTGATGCAGGTGAGGGGTGAGAATCCAAAGCTGTTGAGGTGGTCCATCTACCTACAGGTTATGGACTTTAAGGTGGAACACCACCCTGGCACAGAACACGCCAACGCTGATGGTCTGTCCAGATTTTTCAACCTTAGTGAAGAGAACTCCCCGGAGTTAGGGTAGTTCTCCCCACTTTTCAGCTAAAGGGGACACTTGTTAGACCAGGCACCATTGCCGTGGGTCTCCCTTCCAGTTTTTGCTGTTGCCTCATGTATTTTTGCTGGTATTAGATGCTTTGGGCACTGTGCCACTGCTATCCAGTGCCACAGTGCATGTGCTCCCTACTGTAAGTTGATGTACTAATCAATGGTTCCATGTTTGGCTATTTGGTTTACTCATCAGACCCTAGTCTAGTGCACTGAGTGTGCCCACGGCGTGTAAATCCAAATGCTGCTAGTGGGCCTGCAGCACTGGTTGTTCGACCCACAAAAGGAGCATTGTAAAATGGTCTACGGTCTGTCATTGCCTAGTCTGCATGAGGCAACAGCAAAAATGGAAGGGAGACCCACGCCAATGGTGCCTGGTCTAACACGTGTCCCCTCTTGTGGGGCATCTGATGTGCTTGCCCAGCACTGCGATAGGAAAGGAGAAGTCTGGTAAACAGAGTGCTTCAGAACTGGTTTGGACTGGGCAAAGGCGCCTCTCCCCTCAAAGAACAAAGGATTTTGGGGTATAAATATTGGGACCCTGATCCCATGAAATTAGATCACTTTGGACTACAAGAAGAAACCTTTACTGAGGAGAGGAACCTGAAGAAACTGAGGAGAGACTATTCCCAAGCTGAAGTGCTGCTTGGGGGATTGGCCTGGAGTGGTTGCCTTACTGCCAAAGGAAGGAGAAAGGAAATTTGTGTACTTTGCTTTCAACTTGTGAAGGATCTCCAAGGGCTTGGAAAAGAGCTTGCCTCCTGCTGAAGTCTCAGGGACAATAGACTTCACCCTCCAGTTCCTCAGAGTTCTTTGGAAGTACCTACTGCTGTTTTGGGCCTTCTGAGGAACTGTGTGTCGCAAGGAGCTGGAAGCGCGACTCAAGGAGAAGAAGCGTGTCGCCGTGCCTGCCGTCGCAACTCCGAAGGAGAGTGTCGCCGCTGGAACTGTCGCACTGCACCACATCGGAGAGAAGCGTGCCGAAACGAAGAGGAAGCGTGTCGCCGTCGCTGCTGCTGCTATCGCAACTCCGAAGGAGGGTGTCGCCGCTGTAGTTGTCGCACTGCACCGCATCAGGAGAAGAATCTTGCATCGAGGTTGGAGCGTGTCGCCATCGCTGTGCCTGCCGTCGCAACTCCAAAGGAGGGTGTCGCCGCTGGAACTGTTGCATTGCACCGCATCGACCAAGAGCACCTCACATCCCGAGAAGGGCGCCGCAGTCGGAGCTGCTGCCGTCGCATCTTGGATGTCGTCGATGTAGTTGTCGCATTGATCACAAGCTTCATGAATCGTGGGAGAAGAGCGTCGCCGCTGAAGCTGTGAGGGTGTCGCAGCTGCAGCCCACGCATCGAACTGAGAACTTCGCGCATCCCCAAGAAGCGTTCCGCATCTGGAAGATCTTCACGTCTTTATTTCTTTGTATCTGAACTTTGCCGCATTTCCCATCGCTGCGAAATTGCTTGTCGTGGAACCGCAATGCAACCTAAGGTACATTGACGCAGAGTGTCGCATTTAAGAACTGAACTGAACTAAGCTTAAATCTATCATCTTAAAGTAATCATAGTGTGAATTTTTGTCGTTTATGTTCTTGTGGTAACCCTATATAAAGTCTACTTATTTTTTATATAAAACCTGTCTGGTGTCCATTTGTAGTGTTGTCACTGGGTTACTGTATGTGGTCACAACTGCTTAACTTACATCGTCTCTGAAATAAGCCTTCACTGCTTGCGCCACGCTGCCTAGAGGGTTAGCAGGGGTTATTTTAGGAGTGTAATCCCTTTGTCCTGACTAGAGGAGAGGGTCCCTATTTGTCACAAGTACATACCTGTGCCAACTAAAGACCCCCAAATCTAACAGAGGATATTTAGATTCTCTATGGCTAGTATGGTGATGAGGTTTGATGTCTTTAAAAGTGAGTCGTCTATCTTTTACCAAGATTTTGTGTAGTTGTTTTTCGTAAGGAACCAGTGGGTTCCTTGTTAACCTATAAATGCCAATTTGTGGTTCTTAACGTTTACCACATTTACCCGATACTTTTTTCTAGGGAGTCTTAACTTTTTGATTTATATTCAGGGGCATTTGTTTTGCAAAAGAAAATTGCTAATGATTTTGTCTAGTTTGTGATGGTAATTATTCGATAGTGAGAGGGAG
Source organism: Lissotriton helveticus (assembly GCF_964261635.1). Classification (NCBI taxonomy): domain Eukaryota; kingdom Metazoa; phylum Chordata; class Amphibia; order Caudata; family Salamandridae; genus Lissotriton; species Lissotriton helveticus. Next base: position 708,227,352 of record NC_136059.1, on the reverse strand, counting down.
AGCATACATATTACGTAGCTTATTACTGGTGTAATCATCCTCATTATGATTTTGATGTGTTCCCACCATTAAATACATTTAGGAGACCTTCTTTCTAATAAATCAGATACTTTTTTGAGTGCTGTATTTCCTTTAGGACTGAGAGTGTCAATAAGGTCATGTCTGAAATCTACCCCAAGTATATCAGGTATTTAGTTTGCTATTCCAGAACTTTGTCCGTAATTCTCTGATATAAGGGGCAGCTGTTTTCAAGGAGTTGTATTGTTGCCCTACCTCTTCTGCCTGGAACTCTGTTAATCTGCACAGGGGGGCTGAGACCGGGGATTGCTGTCTGTTGCTTTGTGCTCGCTTTCTTCGCCCCGCGGACCGCGCGGAGCCCAGGACTTCCCATCCCAGCAGGCAGCGCGGTATCGCGAGAGGCTAGTGACACGCCCCCCGCCCCCGGCCATACAAAATCAGGGGCCGACTACCGCGGCGCGGGATGCTGTTTTCAAGGAGTTGTATTGTTGCCCTACCTCTTCTGCCTGGAACTCTGTTAATCTGCACAGGGGGGCTGAGACCGGGGATTGCTGTCTGTTGCTTTGTGGCTTGCTTTCTTTGCCCCGCGGACAGCGGCGCGGGACGGGTGCGGGCTCGCCCGGGCAAAGCCCTGGCCAAGAGCGGGCCCGTCCTTGGCCATCATTGACCGGAAGAGGCTGGGCTGGACCCAGTTTCTTGGTCTTTGGTTTTGTTGGGGCAGTTTTATTAAAGTAGTGGTATTAACAGTTTTATCTGAATCCCACTAGATAGTTTGGGCAACTCATATTTAATTATGGGCAAAAGGAAATTATTAAGCCCTAGGGAAAGCAGGCCGAGCTCTGATACTCAGCAAACCTTACTGAATTATTTAACAGGTGCAGTCACAGTGTTGGATAAACAAATTCTATCAGTAGAGGAGTCCATTGTGGGGGCATCTTCTGGGTTAAGCCAGGAGTTACCCTACAATGAAGAATCTACCCAACCAAACTCAGGGGAAAAAGCCTCTAGTACAGTAAATGGCTGCATCCAACCTTGCACTGCCAGCTACGGCTCAGGGCTATGGGGATACGCAAACACATATGTACTACAGAGGGTCGAGAATTCCTTCCTTCGTTATCTACTAGCAGTTCCCCAAAGCACTTCGACATAAGGATGCCACCCAGAATTAGGGCAGGACTACATATCGGACATTTTAAAGATGCAACCTATTATGTTATGCCGTCGCATCTGGACTACTGGCCAGTGCGATTTAACACGACGCCTTGTCCAGGAATGCATGACGCTTGATAATATGCATAAGATTAGATAGCTAGCCTATGTGAAGTCATTTTTTGACGACCTAGGCCTCCGGAGATACTTTGATCATCCATTAACTATCTCCGAGATGCCCAGGAAGGAGCTAAAAAAACTGTGTTATTTGCATCTAGGCCAGTTACGACTTACACATGAGATAGGAAAAAGCTCAGTCCAGCACTTGATAGCTGTTCAAACTACTTCTTCCACACAACCATACTTAATATTTAATCTGAATCAGTATAACATTTTTTTGCTAACTCGTTTTAGATTAGACATTTTTCATCGTCTAATTTCCTTTCCTCAACAGAATGATTGGTCAAGGAATTTATCACTATGCCCATGTGACACTATTCCTGCACAATCCTCAATACATATACTGTTGTTCTGTAGATTTTATGAAATCCCACGCAGTCGCTGGATAGTTCCCATATTGAGATACATGGGGCTTTGAGCATGTCGCCCAGCTTTTCTAGCACTCCAATTTTTGGAAAACGAATCACATGCTAAATCTATAGCTTGTTTTCTGAAATTTTGTGTTAATCATCGCCCCAACCTTGGTTAAATGTTGATACATATGTATTTACACTTTGAATCATGAGTTTTTGAAATATTTTTAATTAATAACCTTTTGAATGTATTGCTGTATGATTTTGGTTGATTAAATATGGTTTTAGCTGTACTTCTATGATTGTTTTATTATAATTTTTGAAAAAACATTGTTTTAACTGTACTTTTATGGTTTTTCTACAAATTATGGAAACCGAATAAAGATGATTTGATTTGATAAGGGGCAGCAGTTTTGGTGACTATTAAGAGATCATCACAATAAGCTGCAATATTAACTCTAACATCTTTAAATTGTTTGCCCTCAATGTTCTCATTGTTTTTGATGTTGTGTATTAGTGGTTCTCATGCAAGGGGAAATAGTAATATGGAAAGTGGGCATCCTTTTTCTTTGCCTTCTACTTCTTGTCTTCTTCCCTCTATCTTGTTTAAGCTCTGACTTTGGCTTGTGCAGCCTTATATAGGACCATAATCATCATGAAAATTGTATTCCTCAATTAAACTTATTTAGGATGGCTTAGAGGAAGGTCCAAGAGTCTTTGTCAAAAACCTTCTGCTAGAACTGGGGGCCTCTAGTTGGCTGAGGTAGGTACCTTAGTCCAAATAGGGACCCTTGCTTCTAGTCAGGGAAAGGAGGGACACATTCGTAGATAACCCCTGCTCAACCCCCCATAGCTTGGCACGAGTAGCCCGGCTTATCTCCAAGGCAATGTGAAAGTATTTGCAACCACATTCTCAGTAACACAGTGATAACACCACAAATGGACACCACATGATTTAGGAAAATAGCGGTATCTTTATCGAGAAGAAATATGATGAGACCAAACGACGAAAATATCCAGCATATGCGTATTCGTAATATTTTACTGGGCTGGTTATTAGGCCATCGATCACTTGTAGGTTCTTGTGGTATTAATGAGCTGTTCACGATGATCTAATGCAGTAGTAATGCAATGCTATGCAGTTCGTAATGCAGTTCGTAATGTAGAAAGAAGACAGTCCTTAATGCAAGTACTAATGTGGATCGTAAAAGCAAGTAATAATGCAGTACCTGATGCAAGTACTAATGTGGATCGTAAAAGCAAGTAATAATGCAGATCATAAAGCACGTGCTAATGTGGATCGTAAAAGCAAGAAATAATGCAGTTCGTAGTGCAAGTACTAATGCGGATCGTAAAAGCAAGTAATAATGCAGTTCGGCACCGATCGCAGTGCTAGTGAAGATCTCTATGCACTTTTGGCTGACTCGCGGTCAGTGACTTCCAAAATATGCCCCCGATGCTGTTATGAAGAAAACAAAGTACAGCTCCACAATCCGACCCCGGTACTGCCACTCCACGGCGAGTTCGGGCCGCGATACTGACCTGAGCAGAGGCTCGCGCTGCAAAGATGGGAAAGGCTGAGAGCGGTCTCTTGTAGCACGAATTCTGCCCCAGGCGGCGACACATGCACACTCGCTGAGCGTTACCTGGGGCGGGGTTGCAGTCTCTCTCTCCTCTCCTCTCCTCTCGGCTTGACGGTGGCTGCTCCTCGCAGTGAGAGTCGGGCTACCAGTCGACGGTCTCACAGCTGATCGGCTCCCGGAACGACTCTGTTGATCTTGGGCAAAGGACCTCGGACCCACGATGGTGAAGGTTCACAGGTCTCTCCTTGGCAAAGGCAGGCTCGGCTGGCGGCAGTGATTTCGCATGGCTTCACCTTGGGACGACAGTCCGGGCCAATTTAGATAATGATCACAGCACTTCTGGTCAAGCTGTCGATCGAAGCACAGCGCAAGGCTGCTCTGGGGCACACAGTCACGGGGCAATTCTTACGAAGGTCTCAGGCTGCAAAAAGCACAGGCACACAGTATCGCTGAGGCACACTTGGAAACGTTGATGTTCCCGAGTTTTCATAGCAGGGAGCCAGCTCCTCTCGGGCCCTTGGAGACTAGTTACTTCAGGACACAGTTCACAGCAAAGTCCTTTCAAGCAGGGGGACACAGCACACAGCAAAGTCCCTTGTCCTCTCCTTAGTCAAATTAGCAAACTGCAGGCCAAGCTCAGAACACACAGCAAGGGCAGTCCTTCTCTTCAGTCTCTTCAGTTGTTCTTCTTTGGATGAGGTTCCTCTTGATCACAAAGTACTTTCAATCCTTTCTCAGGCTTGAATTCAGTTTTGAGTTCGGGGGTTTTAGCTCTCACATTTATGCCCCTAAATGCCTTTGAAGTCTCTGTGTTCGGGGGGCTCTGAGCCCAGTCCAAACCAGACCTGGGTGTCTTCCTGCCAGTGCACACCTTCTTTCTTTGATAGTCAGGGTCTGGGCCCCAGAAGCTCCACAGGAGGTGGAGCCATTCTTGGGTGGCAGCAGCACAGCCCTCTTCACTTTAAAGGGGCTACTCCTCCCTCCACACCAAATGCAGGCCAGCCTGTTGCTGTTCCACCTACTCCTCCATGGTGTCAGGACACTCCCCTGTCACATACAAACCCAGTCAATACGCAACCAGGCAGAGGCACGCAGGATGGTTAGGACAAGAAACAAGACACTTCTAGAAGTGTGGTTTCTAAATACACAATTTAAAAAACATCTCTGAGGTCAGGCGCACTAAACTCCATCTCTCCATCTTATGCCTACGGGGAGATATGCTGGAAACATGTGACAGAGCATTCCCCATTCTGTCCTATGGGCAAGATGGCCGTGCAACAGTGAAAAATGAATTTGGCAGTATTTCACTGTCAGGACATGGTACACAACTCAGTACATATCCTTCCTTTCACATACACTGCACCCTGCCCAGGGGGTACCTTGGGCCTACTATAGGGGTGTCTGATATGCATAAAAATAGAAGGGTAAGGCCTGGCAAGTGGGTGCACTTGTCAGGAGGACAATAAGGCAGTTAACAAACTGTGCGCAAATCTCTTTTGGGGCTACTTGTGTGGGTAGCACAATTAGTGCTGCAGGCCCACTAGTAGCATTTGCATCACCAACCCTGGCACACATAGTGCACTTTACTAGGGACTTTACTACTAAGACAAACATACCAATTATGGACAACCAATGACCATAACACTTTATACAGAGAGCACTTGCACTTTGACACTGATCAGCAGTGGCAAAGTGCCCAAAGCATCTAAGCCAGCAAAACGAAATCCATCACAGCATCAAAAATAGAGGTGGTAGAGGCAACAAGTCTGGGGTAACCACGCCAAGAAATGCCAGCTTTCTCTATTACATGGGAAAGGTACCTTTTGTTGTCACTTCACATGCGATTTTTCATAAAAACTACTTGTGAAGGTTCAATCAGTGGTGGTAAGTTTTACTTCTATTCTTTTTCCTAGTATTTTACATACATTCTACAATCTAAGGGGCAGATTTACAAGCCCGTGCCCCCGGTGCATCATGTTGCGTGACGCACCGGTGGCGCAGCCTGCTAAGGGATATTTACATGCATAGGTAAATTCACCATACGTGACTTAACCTGTGCTTGTAAATATCGCCCCTGTTCACGCAGCACCTTGCATGTTCGGGGCGGGACATGGGTGTTGCTGTGGGTGTTCCCACACAACACCCATGTCCACTGATGCATTTCCAAATTTATGAGAAATCGTCAACCTGGGAATGTGTCAGTTTGCTGTGCCACCATCGGGGTGGCGTTGCCAAGCGAAACAAGAAGAAATGTTTCCATTTCTCCTCGTTTGTTCCTCTTTCAATGCGTGCTGCATTCTACAGCACACATTGATAGTGGGAAATGCCTGCAATGATTGCTTTTGTGCAGGAAGAGGCCCCTTCCTTCACAAAAGCACTCTCCCCATGGCACAGGCATTCTTGCACCATGTTGCAAGGGTTCCTGCGCCGGGGTATGGCAGCTGGGGAAAGCACAGGAATGCGACATATCATTTTAGATATTACAATTGGGGCTGGGGTCGCACACTACTCACACACCAGCGGGATGGCCCCTAAGGACTGTGGTAAGTGTAGTTCGTGTTCCGCGATGCATCTTCTTTCCATTCTCTGCTATCTTCGCTATCTTCGCCATCCCTGGACATGTGTGTCGGGGTATTTACCCCTCATCAGCAGGGATTAGGCCGTGTTCTGGGGTTGCCCGTGGCTGCCAAATATTGCCAGGTTTAGTACCACTCAGGCGCGCAGGTGCGGGGTCCTAGGCTCGTCAGCCAACTGCTCGAGGGAGCTTTAACATTACAATTGGGGGTATGCGCAGGTGCGGGGTCCCAGGCTCGTCAGCCAACTGCTCGAGGGAGCTTTAACATTACAATTGGGGGTTGCGCAGGTGCGGGGTCCCAGGCTCGTCAGCCAACTGCTCGAGGGAGCTTTAACATTACAATTGGGGGTTTGCGCAGGTGCGGGGTCCCAGGCTCGTCAGCCAACTGCTCGAGGGAGGTTTAACATTACAATTGGGGGATTTTGCGCAGGTGCGGGGTCCCAGGCTCGTCAGCCAACTGCTCGAGGGAGCTTTAACATTACAATTGGGGGTTTTGCGCAGGTGCGGGGTCCCAGGCTCGTCAGCCAACTGCTCGAGGGAGCTTTAACATTACAATTGGGGGGACTTTAGATATGTCGCATTCCTGTGCTCTGAAAGCGCTGCAGCGTGGTGCAGCCAAAGGGCTTGTGGTGCTGCACTGCAGCACTTTCTTGTAGATCTGTACCTAAATTTATTAGTGAGAATTGTGTGCATTTTTTGCATAATATAGGTCCTTTCCTTCTCTAGGTAGCACCAGAATGATTGCTTTGGAGGGTGTGCAAGTGATGACCACAGATTCTACAATTGGTTACAAAACTGCTTTACATCGATTGTTGATTGTTGCTGTTAGGAATGGGATTTTTAGTCTTTTTAGTCGGCTAGAGCATGTGCCAAAGGCGGGCAGAAACCACCACTCTAATCAGGATAAGGGAGTTAAACTCCTAAAATAACCCCTTCTCTCCCCCTTGGTAGCTTGGCACGAGCTTATCTTAGAGGCACTGTGTAAAGCATTTGTACATAACCAACAGTAATGCATTGTAAGCAATACAAAAGGACACCACACCAGTTTAGAAAAATATCCAATATTTTTATATACTTAAGACAAAACCAAAAACGATAAATATCCACAATACAGTACTTAAAAATCTTGAGCGGAATGCTGAACAATGTAAACATTCACCGCAGTCAGAAAGATATGGGTTTAATCTATCAATTTGTTTGCTCACCATGCCACACCAGTTTGGACCCAGCCATATGCAAATCAGTCTTGATCCTGCTCCTCATGGGAACAGTCTAGCCCGATCTGCCAAGCCAGGTCCTCCCTGGACCGGAAATAAGCAACCTGGAGGCGATTTTCGAGTATCACCCCTCATCAGCCAGGCTAGCTTGAATTCAGTGATGCAGTGAGCACAGGACTCACATCTGGGCATGCCCTTCCCACTTAGGGTGAAAAAAGCAAAACCAAACAAATGTTGGGTGGAATGCTGAACAATGCAAACATTTGCCCCCAGTCACAAAGATCTGGGTTTAATCTGTTGTTTTTTGTTCTCCACATCACCCCAATTTGGACCCAGCCATATGCAAATCAGTCTTGACCCTGCTCCTCATTGGAACAGTTCAGCCTGAACTGCCAAGCCAAGACCTCCATGGACCATAAACAAGCATCCTGGCATCATTTTCAGTATATGACCCCCTCATCAGCCATACTAGCTTGAATCCAGAGGCGCTGTGAACATGGGACCTATGTCGGGGCATACTTTACCCACTTAGGCCAACAGAAGCAAAAAGAACAAATGATGGATGGAATGCTGAACAATGCAAACATTCACCCCCAATCACAATAATCTGGGTTTAATCCATAGATTTTGTGTTCATCCTGCCATCCCAGTTTGGATCAAGCCATATTAAAATCAGTCTTGACCCTGATTTGCAGGGTCTTCGAGCCTGACCGCAACATGGCCACTGTTGATTGTGTATGTTAATTACTGCAGAAGAAGTGCCCAGGAGAGAAAAGAGGTTCTATTCATGGCGCAAATATGGAAGAGGCGGGTCCCACATGTGACTGAAAGCAGAAAAAGATAAAGTTGTCTTTTCTCTGCTGCAACGCTTTCCGAAAACGGATTGTGCAGAAAAGATGAATGGAACAAGTTAAATAGAGGTAAAAAAATGTATTAAAAAAAATCATGTCTGAGAAAGCAGCAGGCACTGCAGAGTGGAGAGAAGCACACAAGGGAGTCAGCTGGAGAACACACTCACTTGTGGAGTGTTTTACAAAATAAACATTTTTGCTGCCGGTGCAAGGTGCAAGCTGCGATGGGTGCTTAGGGCAGAAACACTGAGATGATAAAGTAGAAACACAGGAGTTAAAGAAATAATATCTCAATGACAGCATGAGCAGCGGATGGACATCAATCAACAGGAATCAATCTGTACTTTGCCAGTGCGCCCGATTTGAAACAGGAAGTGACATATGGCATGCGCTGGTCAATCACTTGACCGCGGAGAGTCATCTGCACTCATATTACTTGATTGGAGTGTGGCTTATGATACTGTGTCGCATTCCATTCTTCTCGCCTCTCTCCGGTCTTTGGGAGTTGAGGGTCCTGCCTTGGCTTGGCTTGCCTCTTTCCTTAATGGCCGTACTTTTCAGGTCTTTTTTGCGAAAGCCTCTTCCAAATTTCTTCCTCAGCGTACGGTGTGCCTCAGGGGTCTATCTTGAGTCCCTTACTTTTTAATATCTATGTTAGACCCCTGGCCACCATTGTGGAGAAAGCGGTTCTCTCGTACGCTGACGATACACAAATTATTTTCTCTCTTTCTACTGTGGAAGATGGCAGCATCTCAGTTCTTAAACAAGGACTGAATAAAGTTTCAGAAATAATGCGCAATCATTTTTTAAGCTAAATGGGGACAAGACTGAGGTTGTTATCTTGGGCAAGGGGAAGAATTTATGGGGCCCCCAACACTGGCCTCAAGAAATGGGTTCGCTCTCCCCCAACCTGTTGCCCAGGTTCACAACCTTGGATTTCTCATTGATGAGAATCTCTCTATGCGGCAGAAAGTAGTAACAGTGGCCTCTACATGCTTTACCATCTTAAGATGGCTCCACAAAATTCAATGAATTGTGGTAAATAAATAAATAATACCCTATTTTTGACTAGACTTATAGCATAACAGATAGCTCAATAAAATAAGAGTCAAGATTCGAGGTAGTAGGAGTTTCTGCAGGTTTATTACAGCATAAGGACAGGATCAGGACAACCTGCATGGGAATAGGACAATAAGGCCCGGCAGGACAACTGGGGCCCAGCAGCTGCCGGGGCTTGATCTGGGATGAGCGCGCTAACATTCAATAACAAAACATTGACTTATATACATAGCGCAAACACATAGCATTACATTGCAGTAGGCGTAGCAGTGGGTGGAGCAGAAGGCGTAACGCGTAGCAGTCGCGAGAGATAACAGTAAAAAGAGGTGTAACTGGGCGTATACATAGACATGTGGTGCAAACGTAACAGAATATGTCATGAATGGGCGGAAATTTTGGAGGGGGCTACCTAAGGAGCCGGGACCTCTAACCTAATGGTGCGCGAAAACTGGCAATGACGTATTACTAGGAGAAGCTGGGGGCTATGAACTCTGTGCTAGGAGCAGAGACTAGAGTCTGAAGGGTCGGAGCGACATGTACCTAAACCCTATCTGGTATCTGATGTTTAGGGAACATGTTGATATAAACTAGAAGTCATGAGGGGAAAAGCTAACTTGATTCTAGGACTGGACCATGCATTATTCTACATGTAGTGCGTGATGAAGAATATTAAATGACCATTAAATACAGTATTTCTCTAACATGGAGACGAGAAGGCTAGACAATGACGGAAACTATTGATGCAGTTCAGTAGCTTAGGAATGCAGAAGAGGAGGACTGAACTGATAACTGGAACTATAACATACTTTTGGCAGACTAAGAGGCAGAGCCAAGCTGCACCGGGCACTGCGAGGCAGGAAGTAAGTGAAGGGTCGAGGATACAGGTGGGGGCTGTATCGCTCCTTAGCGAGGCTTTCAGGAGACAGGAGCTGAATCTGTGGTCTGGGCCCTTTTGAGGCCTAGAAACGGGGATATTATAATGGAATAACGTGCACACTGAGAAACGTGGCAACATTACTTTACATAGGCCTGATATTCGTAGTATTCACGAGGACTGGAAAATGGCATACTAGAGGTGGACACAACTGTAATTGCGTCATTAATCAGGCATGGGGAATAACATATGCATATTGGTCATGCACACATAACATATGATGGATGAAGCGTAGGGACACAGAACATGGCAAAATTTACTTTTCCACATTCCCTCCTTGTCACTACGTTTCCATCAGGAAACATCAATTTTCATGATACCATCTATCATTTCATACAGTACCATTTGCTCGTCTCGAATTGTCTTGGAACGGGATTTAGAACGGGGCTTGGGACTAGGAATACAAGAGGTAGCACACATGCTGCAAATCGCAGGGCCACATTGTATACAGAGGCAGCAGCTAAATATAATCGCTACTGCAATACCTAAAAAGGACAGGACTTTCCATCCCCATGCGGAAATTACATTCCAGAACCAACCGGACCATGTCCAGGTGCCTGGATCTTGATGTAACAGATGGGCAATTTTATGGAGTCTGGTTATAGCTGAATAAACAGACGGCGCGTTATTTGGAATGAAAATGCAGCAACTAGATCCGATGACTCTACAGGCCCCGCCCCTATCGGCCAGTATGACGTCAAGGACGAGACGATTTTGCAAAACGACGAATCTCATAGCAGATTGTTCTTCGGTTAGGTTACCTAGAGCAGAGGCAGTCTCATCTACTACTGCTTCAAGGGTTCTTGTTAGCCTACGGATTAGCTTACTGTTTACAACTGTGCCTAAATAAGGGAACACACCTTTATCAATATCAATGAATTGCTCTGCAGCAGTTTCAGTATAATCGACAATCGGGAGATTTCTCTTGTGTCTGGTATGTACTAGGAAGGAATTCCTATAATAGTCAGGTGGGGCTAGGAAAACAGGTGGCAGTAGGAAGGCAATGTAACAGGTTCCCTCCCAATCGAGGGGCAGACGGACATATGCAGTTTGACCACAAATAAAATAAGAATGACGTGAAGCTTTGAAAATAGATTTCCCACTGTCACTATACTTGATAACAGTAGTACATTCACTATGACCTACATGTACGGAACCATAACTACGGACACATAATTCGCCTTTGACAGGTAGTACTGAAATAGCAGGTAAGTCTGGAGTAGTATCAGACTGAACATTCAGGACCATGAAATTCGACGAATAATTACCTAAATTATATACTTCATTTTCTAGATCTAAACCTGTTCTGTGGGGGAGACCTTGCTTGTCTGGAAAACATGTACTGTTAAGAAAAGACATATCTGTTGAGGATGACGTTAACGTGGACCATGCTCCACACGAACCATTGTGTGAGAATGGATAAGGAAAAAGTGGCAGAACTCCCTTCGGTGTCTGGAAAGGGGGGAGTCGACCACACACCCAACAATTAGTGGCATTGCTGGTCTGGTGTGAGTAATGTAACATACGGATAAATGAGTTGTTGCGCATAGCGAGGCGGTATGAATATTCGTGAGGAGGCAGATCACTAAACGTGTGCTCTACTGTAGCATTAGCAGACATATTTACATGAGGAACTGGAAAACACAGGAAAAGTGCGTAGCTGGTGCAGGAAATCATTATGCTGAGAAATAATACGAAACTCAGAAAAACGATACATTTGATTGAACTTTGACTGACTCTCTCACTATGGGGGTCTATTTTATACATGTCAGAAACAATTTAACCGTTTCACCTAGGGGAGGACTTATACAATCAAACTGACTGACTTATTTTACTAGACCTGAGCTTCAACTTATACTCCTGCTGCGGAGTTTTCTCTAACAAGGGAGGGGTTGTAATAATGTCTTGTGCGGGACAGTCCTTAAGAGCAATATTTTGGCAGTCCTTTGAATCCTGGAAATCCTTGGAAATGTTTTTGGAGACTGATTTCAATGGATTGAAAAGTTTTACATGAGAAAGGTGGACCCACCCCTTCCTGCCTTCCAACTTGACGGCAGTACGGGTGGTCAAGAGGACCTGGCGTGGCTCTTTCCAACGTGGTTCCAGCGGACTTGATCTGTCGAAATTTCTGATCATCACAAGGGAGCCTGGAACGATCTCGTGCGGTGCCACCTCGGTATTGTCTGGAAATGCGGCGGCAACCTGTGAACGACATGAGTTGAGGGCAGACATCAAGGAAGCTAGGTAATCTGTCAGCATATTACATGAAACATCGGTAATACTTCGGGGTCTAGGAGTACCCCACATGTTAGGGGGGCGGCCGAATACGACCTCGTACGGGGACAGACCTGATCTGGAATGTGCGACCATACGCATATAAAATAAAGCGACTGGCAGAGCTATTAACCAGTCCACACCTTTGTCCTTACAGACTTTTGCAATGCGGATTTTTAGAGTCTGATTATGCCTTTCGACTAGTCCAGCTGCTTCTGGATGGCGTACACAATGAAACTTCCACTGGTACCCTAACAACAGGGAAACGTGCTTCATTAACTCTGAGGAGAATGGCTGACCGTTATCAGAATATACGACTCTAGGGAGTCCATATCTAGGGAAAAATTCACGAACCAACTGCTTGGCAGTGGTCGCGGCTGTGTAATCTGGGACTGGATATGCTTCTGTCCACCTGGACAAAGCGCATACAACTACAAGGACATACTTGAAACCTCGACATCGCTCCATCTGAATATAATCCATCTGGAGGACCTCAAAAGGGTGGTCAGGGGGCTGGAAACCACCTTGTTCCACCGGGACACTTTTACCTGGATTAAACTGACAACATATCATACAGGTACGGACTTTCTGCTTGGCTGCAGCTCGTAAATGCTTGTTGAACCAAATGTTCTGGATACTGTCTAACATAGCTTTTTCTCCTAAATGTGCTGGACTATGTGCGGTATTGATAATGACTTGAACCATAGAATCGGGGAGAAACCATGTGGCTCTACCCTTCGTTAACCATCCTTGATCTGTCTGAACCCCTCCTTGTTCAGACCATTTCTTGATTTCATCGGGAGTAGCATGTAACTGTATATCTATGACATCTTGTGTAGGGTCCTTAACTGTCATGCATGTAATCGGATCTGGAGTATGTGTCATGTTTACTGGAATGTCTGGAGTCTGTGCTGTAAGCTTGGCTGTACGGTCCGCTAGATCATTACCTTGGGAAATAATGTCAGTGACTTTCGTATGTGCTTTGCATTTCATGATAGCAATAGATGTCGGTAAATGTATGGCATCTAACAGGGCTTGAATAAGGAGACCATGCTGAATCTTGGTTCCATGAGAAGTCATGAAACCTCTCTCCTGCCAGAGCACTCCGAAGTCGTGTACAACTCCGAATGCGTAACGTGAATCTGTGTAAACATTAACTTTCAGGTTCTTGGCATGTATACAGGCTTGTGTCAGAGCGACTAGCTCTGCTGCTTGAGCGGACAGGGTGTCAATACGGTGTGTCTTGATAACTTCAGTGTCAGTAGTCACTGCATACGCGGCGACTAGTTCTCCTGTACTAGTTCTCATACATGAACCATCCACATAAAGTGTCAGGTCGGGATCTGATAACGGAATATCTGTCAGATCTTGTCTTGGCTTCGTCGTAATGTTAACTACTTCCACACAATCATGTGGGTCTAGATATGAATTAACCGATGGTAACAGTGTAGCAGGATTCAGAACGTTGCAGCGTCTGATTTCTATGTGTGGCTGGAACAGTGTCAATTCATAACCTGTTAAACGTGCAATTGTCAAGTGCTGAGTTTGTGTTCGGTTTAAAAGAACTTCTACTGAATGTGGGACTTGTACTGTCAGGGAATGTCCTAAAACTATGGAATCACTTTGTCTGATAGCTAGTGCTGTGGCTGCAACTGACTTGAGGCACGCAGGCAACGCCTGGGCGACTGGATCTAATGTGCTCGAAAAATAAGCACAGGGCTTGTATTGACCTGCTTGATCTTGTGTGAGAACAGATAATGCTGTACCTTCCCGTTCAGTAACGAAAAGTGTAAAAGGCTTACTGTAGTTCGGTGTAGCTAGAACTGGAGCTTGACATAGGGCTTTCTTTAACTCGTTAAAACTAAGTGTATGGTCAGATGTCCAAGGGAGGACAGTCGATACGGCTGCCTCCTGTGTCGTTAACTGTATCAGTGGCTTGGCTAGAAATGCATACTGGGGAATCCATTGTCTACAATAAGAAGTAAGGCCGATAAAAGCACGTACCTCCTTCTGGGTTCTGGGCTGGGGAAGACTCGCTATTACCTGGATACGGTCGGGTGTCAACTGCCTACCCCTCTTGGACAGCAAGTGTCCTAAGTATACCACTTGCTGGACACAGAATTGAAGCTTCGAAGGTGACACCTTGTGCCCCATCTCGGCTAGAAAATACAGAACTGTAAGTGATGCTCGCTCGCAAGCACGTTCAGAACGGGCTGTGATCAGTAGATCATCGACATACTGGAGCAGGGCAGTGTCAGTTGGCATGTGAATATTGTCTAGTTGTCTCTTGAGTGCCTGACTGTAAATACTAGGACTTTCTGTGAAACCTTGAGGAGCGCGTGTAAACATATAGCTCCTTCCATTTAAACAAAATCCGAAAAGAAACTGGCTGTCTGGATGAATTGGAACACTAAAAAATGCATTCTTGAGGTCTATGACAGTGAAAAACATGGCTTCGGAATCAATGGCTGTTAACAGGGAAGAGATGTCTGGAACAACTGGGTACTGAGGAATGATACATTTATTAAGCTCTCGTAAATCAATCACTAATCGATATACTGGGGGTGCATTCGGATCAGTACGTTTCATGACTGGAATGATCGGAGAATTGCATACATTGGAGTCAGTTTCTACAACTACTCCTTGAGCCATGAGCTCGTCAATAATTTTGGATAAGGCTGCTACAGCCTCAGGTGGCAATCTGTACTGTCTGATTCGAGGTAACACTACACCTGGTTTGAGAGTCACACGATGGGGTGTGATTTGCATGTAACCTACATCAGTTGGACCTTGCGCCCATAAATGCTGTGGAACATTAGACAATCTTGAATCAAAATCTCGTAATACATAGTGACCCTTAAAGTCACGTAGGAACAGACGTATTCCCTCTGGGGAACAGCAAATAACTGCACCTAACTCTTTCAGTGTCTTAATACCTAATAGATTTTCTGGACATGACTTAGTAAGTAACAGATCAGTAGTACGGGACAATGGACCTACTTCTAGAGTAACTGGCTTAGATATTTCATTAACTATTGGCTTTCCTGAAAATCCAAGGGAAACATTTCTTGAGCCTGAGAGCGGAGCCCCTGGAACTTCGGCATGACTAATTGTGGTCCTACTTGCCCCTGTATCGATCAAGAACTTTCTGTCTTTCCCTAATACTTGACTGTGAACATAGGGACCTTCTTGATCTACAGGTATCTCGATGAGAGGCAAGCCTACCTCCCTCTCTAGGCTGTTTCATGAATATGACTGGTACTCTGGATACTCAGACTGTGCATACTGGTACATCTGCGATGTAACATGCTGTGTTGCAGCAATAGGCTGCGGTACTGTAACTGTCTGTGGTGCATTCTGTGACTGAGGAGTCTGTGAAACTTGTTCTTGTCTCGGCGGACGTGGTCTTTCTTTAGTCTTACCAGTAGCTATGTTGTGTTTCAGAACTGCACACTCGTTTATAAAATGACCTGGCTGTTTACAATAATTGCAGTTCCCTTTAACGGGAGCTGCAGGATGACTGGCTTGATTCGGACCCCTCTTCTGACTGTCTTGAGGAATAGATTGTGCAACTAGCACTTTCATTTTCGTGTCTTTCATACGTTTTCTCTCGTGTTCTTGCTCTTCCCTGATTCTATTCTGGTGATACTGGAGCATCTGGAGCATCTGGGACGGAGTATTAGCTTGCCAGGTGCTTTCGACTTTCAAAACTCGGTTTTTAATTTGTGTACTTGAATTCTCGACTAATTTAGTAACGAAAAGGTGAGGGTATGACTCACTACTTGTCTTGAGACCACTGTTAATACTGAAACATTTCTCAAATCTAGAATAAAAATCACTAATATCTTCATCTTGTTTCTGTTTACAGGCTGAGATTGCATCCCAGTCTTCTTTCCTAGTTGTCAATAATCTGGGTAAAACTTGAATCAATAATTCTGGTAAATCTTTACATTTATCTCCAAGACCGGTACCTGGTACTCGTGCCTTGTCTTCAGCTTCTAGAACTGCCCAATCGATCTTTTTCTCTCCCACCTCCCATTCTTTTTCCTTTAACTTTTCATACACCCCTGCAGGTAACAGGACCTTTAACATTTTAATGATATCTGGGTAAGTGTATTCTCCCATACGGAGCATGTCTTTTAATTCTCTATGGAACCCTGCTGGATCTTTGTCATGACAGGGAATTAGTTTCTTCATTTCAAGAAGTTCCATCTTTGAAATCGGAGTGTATACAAACACTCGTTGCATTACGCCACCCGCCCCTTGGACTGGGTGGACTTCTCGTAACGGATTCTGTCTGTCTATGTAGAATGATTTACTTTCTGGGGGTGAGACATGAACAAAATGCGGGTTCAAAAACGTTCTATACTTGTGACGCTGTTCTAGAATGACACTAACTAAATCGGTACCTAGACCTCTCCATCTATACTGGAGTAACTCGTTCAGGATATCGTGCAACGGGCCTGGATCAGAATGTTGACCCTCATACAGAGTAATGAGGTGCTGGATCATATACATACCCACCAGTCGTTGCTCGGCTGGGGGCAATTTCAGAAACACTTGTGCCACTATTTCGTCTGGAAAAGTGGTAGAATCAGTAATCCATCGGACTGCTGATCGGGCTAGTTCTTGTTCATGCATGGTACTTAACTCGCTATAACCGATTCGTGATTTCAGAATGTGATCGGTAGCTTGAAATACTTGTTCTAGGGAACCTTGTTCTGGTGCTAGATGTTGAAAAATAGACTTGGGTTCTAGACGTAAATGGCGATCTGGAAATCTGGATTTTCCTACATACGCTATTCTGGCGGGATTCTCGTTCTCTTCCTCATCAGGATCAGAGATACTTTCTTTCTCGCTTACTTGTGCTGCTTTACGCTGGTCGTGTAACCTTATTATTTCTTTACGAATTTTCTTGTACATACTCTCCATGGCACTGACGGTCTTGTGCTTACCCTCGGCTATATTATCACTCCACCTTGTCAGGATTCTCATTTCGGCGGGATCTTTAGACGGGTAATCTTGTTCTCTTATTAGACAATTGATCAGGAACTTTAATATCATGAGCTGAATCTCGGCTTTCCTTTGAGACATAATCTCGCCAATACTTTCTGGATCATCCCCTGTACGGATGAAACGATATATTCTATCTAAATCTTCTTTCATATTCGGCAAGGTGACTAGATACTCGGTCACTCTCCTTACACGTAAGGAATATAAAACCATAGTATATTCGCCTGGAACTGGATCATAGACACATTCGTTAAGGGCTTGCCTGATTTCTGTGACAGACTTATTACTTTTAGGCGTACGCTGTGATGCTTGTGCATGTAATTCGAGTGCCGATAAACGCTTGTGTGGCGGCGGGGTTTGAGGAGTAGCTCCTCCTGCGGCCCCTAAACTGGAGTCGTCTACTGAGGCTCTACGTCCTGGCAGAGTGGGAAATGGAACTGTAGACTGGACCGGGGTTACCGTAACAGGTACTCCGGTGTCTGAAGAAGCGGGAAGTGCCTGATTTACAGGGACTGGCGGAGCACGAACAGGATTTGCATATTCGGGAACTGTGTCGTCCAAATAGGACGAAATAAAAATATCAGCTGCGGTCGGTTTGTGACGTAGCTTGGTCGGAATTAATGGTGGCGGGAAATTACTGGATGCCTCTGGGGTCGCTTTTGGCACTCCTTCGGCAAGAAGAGGGTACATACCCTTAATAAGGGCATGCCTCTGTCTGTCTGACTGTTCGGCTTTGACTTGTTCACCTATCTCGATTAATTCTCTTTCTTGGGCTCGTTCTTGGGATTCTCTACTTAACTCTGACTTTCTGACTTCCTTTTCCGTTCTTTTATGAGCTTCCTTGCGCCATAACTCGATGGCATCTTTCTGTGACTGTCTGGCTTTCTTTTTCCATAATGCTTCTTCTACTCGCATGATACATTCGGCATCCCATGTACCCGATACGGGCCATCTATACTTTTCTTCTAACTGTTTGGTATACTCTACCCATAAATCTAGATACATTATGGCGCTTATGCCATGTTTCTGATACATAAAATGACCTGGACTGTCCCTAGGCGGGACAGGAACTGCTTCCTCTAACAGACCCTTTCTAGTTTTTAACTGACGTAACTTGGAAAAGAGCGGCATTCTAAACTTGAATCGGAACACAATACAATACACGAAAAACAATAACAATTGGGAAAACAATTCAGGCATACCACGACATTGGAAATACATTAAACAATATCATAACATAACAGTTCGAACAGAATACTACCTGAAAATACTGAAAACAGAAACAGAACAGAATTCTCGAGAACGGAACAGACTAGAGTTACTGGATGCACTGCTGTAACAGTACGGAACATACCGGTCCCATAAAGGAACGCATCAAGACCCGTATCCACCTAGGTGAACACTTCGTTTGTGGGCTTGGGTACCACCAACCCACGGACCAGGAGTCAATTTAGACTGACCCTGTCTAGACACTACCCCAGCAATGGTACTCACCGGGCAGCACGGAACGGAAAGCCTCGGACGGGACTGGACTACGACGGACTTCGGACTTCGGACTTCAGTTACGGGTGGGCCTCCGGATACCTCGGACCTTGGACTCTCGGCTTGGGCTCTGGTCGGGACTCGCCGCGTTCCTCCACCGTCTCGTTTGGATGCTGGACCGCCTCCTCCGTCTCCTCCGTGGGCCTGAGGGATACTTGGAGCAGAAATATCTGCCAGTGCACGGTATGGTTCCGTCACGACTGCAGAGGGTCAGGGGGTCGGCGTGGCTTCACCGACGCGTGGGGAAAGGGCAAGTCCCTGTTCGGGCGCCATTATGTGGTAAATAAATAAATAATACCCTATTTTTGACTAGACTTATAGCATAACAGATAGCTCAATAAAATAAGAGTCAAGATTCGAGGTAGTAGGAGTTTCTGCAGGTTTATTACAGCATAAGGACAGGATCAGGACAACCTGCATGGGAATAGGACAATAAGGCCCGGCAGGACAACTGGGGCCCAGCAGCTGCCGGGGCTTGATCTGGGATGAGCGCGCTAACATTCAATAACAAAACATTGACTTATATACATAGCGCAAACACATAGCATTACATTGCAGTAGGCGTAGCAGTGGGTGGAGCAGAAGGCGTAACGCGTAGCAGTCGCGAGAGATAACAGTAAAAAGAGGTGTAACTGGGCGTATACATAGACATGTGGTGCAAACGTAACAGAATATGTCATGAATGGGCGGAAATTTTGGAGGGGGCTACCTAAGGAGCCGGGACCTCTAACCTAATGGTGCGCGAAAACTGGCAATGACGTATTACTAGGAGAAGCTGGGGGCTATGAACTCTGTGCTAGGAGCAGAGACTAGAGTCTGAAGGGTCGGAGCGACATGTACCTAAACCCTATCTGGTATCTGATGTTTAGGGAACATGTTGATATAAACTAGAAGTCATGAGGGGAAAAGCTAACTTGATTCTAGGACTGGACCATGCATTATTCTACATGTAGTGCGTGATGAAGAATATTAAATGACCATTAAATACAGTATTTCTCTAACATGGAGACGAGAAGGCTAGACAATGACGGAAACTATTGATGCAGTTCAGTAGCTTAGGAATGCAGAAGAGGAGGACTGAACTGATAACTGGAACTATAACATACTTTTGGCAGACTAAGAGGCAGAGCCAAGCTGCACCGGGCACTGCGAGGCAGGAAGTAAGTGAAGGGTCGAGGATACAGGTGGGGGCTGTATCGCTCCTTAGCGATGCTTTCAGGAGACAGGAGCGGAATCTGTGGTCTGGGCCCTTTTGAGGCCTAGAAACGGGGATATTATAATGGAATAACGTGCACACTGAGAAACGTGGCAACATTACTTTACATAGGCCTGATATTCGTAGTATTCACGAGGACTGGAAAATGGCATACTAGAGGTGGACACAACTGTAATTGCGTCATTAATCAGGCATGGGGAATAACATATGCATATTGGTCATGCACACATAACATATGATGGATGAAGCGTAGGGACACAGAACATGGCAAAATTTACTTTTCCACAGAATGCTCCCTGTTTCCACTCAAAGGACGGTTGTCCAGGCCTTAGTTGTTTCACGCCTGGACTACGGCAATGTTCTTTATCTGGGAGCTGACCAAGAAACTATTAGAAAGCTTCAGGTTGTACAGAATGCAGCTGCAAGACTCCTCTGCCATGTGCCGCGGAGAGTCTCCATTTCCCAGTCGCTCCTAGACCTCCACTGGCTCAGGATCGCCAGCAGAATCAAGTTTAAGGCCCTCTGCTATATATTCAAGATCAAACAGGGTACTGCCCCTGTTTATCTACAGGAACTTATTCATGCTTATCACCCCACCCGTTCTCTTAGATCTTCTTGTAAAGGTGATTTTGTAATTCCTCGGTTTAAGTTGGAGAAAATGGGCGGTCGCTCATTCTCCCACTTAGGCCCGAAGATTTGGAATACCCTGCCCGCTGCTCTGAAAACTGAAACTTTCTATTTCAGCTTTCGCAAAGGACTTAAGACATGGCTCTTTCAGCAATGATTTGTGTTTGTTCTCTTTTCCTTTCTTAAAACTGTCCCTTGGTGCCGGGAAACCCTCTGAGGGTAGCTGTGCGCCTTAAAAGTTAAATAAATAAAATAAAATAATAAATAATAAATATTAAATCAGGAACCAGCGAAGAAGAGTGACAATGGAGCCAATGAATGGAACCCAAAGGCGGCATCCAAGCCCTTTTTTGTAAACAATACCCTCACAAGTGCAGCGCATGCACTTTGTAGGTGAGAGCTAAAAAAGGAAGGACGTCTGGAATCGAAACTATAAGGGTCCCAATCCCAGTGATAATCTCTAATTTCTACAATGAAGTAGATACTGCAGTATCAGGCCCCCTCTCTCTGTGTGATGGAATGAGGAAGTGAAAGGCGATGTCAAAATCTCAGGAACCCTGTACTTGGGTTGCGCGGGAAGAGTAAACTGAAAAGAATTAAAGAATTTTGGAATTCGTTTAACGAAGACGTTCGTGAGAGGCTCGTGAGCCACCCCCATCTCGAAAGCGGGACATAAACGCACGCTTCCCAAAAACGATTGGTGATAATTACCAGAATTAGAAAATAGAAAACGCAGGAATCCTAAAGGCACTTTCCCCATTTTAATTCAGAAATACCCACAGACTCCATGAATTCATGAATGTTGCTATGGAAGATCAGAACTTACCTCAAGTTGTCTGAGGTTTGAGAAACGAAGGAAGGAATTTATTTGGCCCTGATGAGAGTTTGTGAAGAACCCTCCCAAACTTGAAACGCGTAGGCAAACGGGATCAAGTCCTTAGTTTGGATTCATAGTTAAATTGTTTAGGAACTTGTAGCCTACTAGCACTTCCACAGAACGTTGGCAGTGCTTTCAACAGACACAGTGATAATCTGTTTGATGGTCAAATAATTGTGAATGAGCATCCATCATGTTTTGATTGAAACATTTTTTCTTCTTTTCTTGTTGTGAGATATGGTATCACCCTTTTTTCTTTTTGCACAATATTTATATGTTTTCACATTGTATATGTAATTTTGATTCAAAAAATGTTTTTGCACATTGTATATTGAATTTTGATTTAACTTTCGTTGTGTTGAACCAAGTGAACATCGCGACATTTATGGCTAGTACATGAAAGGCTATGTCATTTCTCTGGACTTTATGAATATCAAACAAAAAAATTTTTTTTATTGAATAAAAACTGGGCAATTAATTGCCAGGATAAACATATTAAATTTTGTTTATCTTCTTTTTCACCAAAACTGTATGGTGTTAAATGTGAAGTGTGGGTTGCTTTTTGTTTCTCAAAGTATCTTGGGCCCTTACCCCACTTCTGTCCATATGGGTCAAACTCTTTTTTGCTAGAAAGTATTGGGCAGCAGGCATGCCTGCTAAGTGCTGATTGCAATAGATTCTTGTTAAGTGACTTGGTTTACCTGAGATGACTGCTTCTTGTAGCACAATGCCCTTGCACGACTAGAAATAGGACAGAATAAGCAGCTGTCCAATAATGAGGGCCACACAACTGAACGAAACGCCATGGTAGACAGAAAAAAACTTGAGGAAGATGAATACAGACAACTATAGATCTTGTGCCAGAATGTGACTTTAGACCTTGACACAGAATTGGACTATACGCCTTCAGGCAAAATCTGCACCAAACAGGAATGAATATTGCACAGGGCAAGAGTCAACGTAGAAAGTGACCAGAATAGTAATGACTCGATGGTGCTGAGAAGAAGGCAACAAAAATCAGGGTACAAAAATATGACAACAAAAAGGCAAATAATCTGTCAAAAAATAATTTGACTGTGTAGTAATGCACATTCAATTGAGGAAAGAACTAGAAAACAGAAGAAGCAGCATTAGGAAATGGCATACAGATAGTATGGAAGTCATTTTTGTTTGGGAATGTTCCTGTGATTGACAATAAGGAAGTGACCATTGTTGACAAGTTCACTCTAAGATATATACACTGGAACTTGCTGATAAGGACTTAGCTAAAAAAAAATGTCAGAAGCAAACTGTTTAAACAAGTTTGATCTTTAACATTTGATAGCCCAAGAGGAGCTCCGGTGTGATGCGCCACCCCAGTGAAGACTCAAGAAGGCCACAATGCCAGGGAGTAAAACTGCAGCTGCGTTCCCAAGCCAAGATGCAAACCAACACAGCACGGTCCTAATGAAACACCTACACCGGCCCTCACTTAACTTAACAATGATGAAGGTAGAGGACGCCTCTGCCAAATCTTCCAAAGGCTATCTGCCATAAAGGTTTAAAACTGTGTCATATGGGGAAATTATGCAAGAGATAGAAAGGAGAAAGGCTCTCCCAACTCCAGCATCACCCAACCTCAAAAGGACACCAAAATCGCAGATCTACTTTTTTAATGTTTTCTGAGCAGTTGGAGGGCTGCAATCCCAATATGAGAGGGAGTTGTCATTCCATTTAACACTTAATAGAAGGCCTAAGCTTTGATATTCTATAGTCCCGCTGTGAAATTGAGCAGTTCTTGTATTTTGGGGCGTTTCAATTTGGTATACTCCTGTGGGGGTCCTAGATGTGTATATAGGCAATATGGGGAGTTTGGCTCTCTGGGGGTTATCTTGCTGCCATATCATGAGCCATCATTATCTTTAAATCCTGAGAGTGACCTGGGTTCAGGTCATACTTACACAGTGTTATACCCTGTTCAAGGGGCCATGCAGGGGCTACTGGGACACAACCATAATGGTTGGAGTAATTTGTCTCTGGTGCCATGGGTTCCAACCTGTTATGGCTCTGCAAACTGGGCCAAGTACATCCTTTCTCCAATTGACTCCCAGGAGGGTTGTGAGGGCAAGCAGTCAATGTAGTAAGGTAGTGTAAGGAGCAAAGGCTCAGAACGGATGGTTTCAATTGGTATGGGACCTAGGGCTGAATGGATCAGCGTGGACTTGTCACAGATCGGGTCCGTAGTGCCGTGGTTAATTCAGCATGCCACAGCACCACGGACCCGATCTGTGACGAGTCCACGCTGATCCTTTCAGCCCTAGGTCCCATACCAATTGAAACCATCCGCCGAGCCCTCTGGGTCTACGGCAATTCCCGCACTCGAAGATTCATACTTCCCGAAGAGGTACCTCTATCTAACCAGATCACTAACGGATGATTTACCGCAGGACCAGACCGTTCACCAAGCGCAACCCGGTCCTGAAGATGATCCCAAGTCACGAGGATCGAAACGTCGTCGACTACTCAGCACAATAAATGGCGAAGCCCCAATTGTGGCTCATCTGAATTATTACTTCCAAATCAAAAACCACTGCATTGTAATTTATCTTGGGCCACATTGTTCGCCTGACTCACTGTATATATTATCACACTCTCACACCTTGCGCCGTTCACGCTGTCCACAATTGTCACTTGCGTCGCCACTTTATATGTCACTTGCACATATCTAGCACCAAGTCCCATTCGGGTTGTTTTGTTTTTCATTTATGTACAGTGCTGCTACAACTGTGTTTCCTACTTTTCTTTGATTATACGATGCCATGAGCACGATTTAAAACAAATTGAGTCTCCTTATTTCCGTTCAAGTAATGCTTTTTGCATACATGTTTAATGTCTCCACAGTAACACCAGTTGGGATATTGTTTGTTTATTCTATCCTTCTACCCAGATCCTAACGTGGTCTATGGGTCATACTCCTGTTGTATTTCACTTGAAGTGGGAGGGGCAGCGCCTGGTCCTGCAGTGCCTGCACTCTCTCCACACTGACGCTGGATGCTGGTGTTGAATCAGCTGGTCACATGACCTAACGTCCTGAGGCAGCCCTTTCGAGGTCAGACAACTACGTCCAATCAGAGATGAGTGAGGCCAAGCGCTCTATGCTTTGCCTGGCCTAAGGCGTGGATTACAGGGACACACTATCACTGGCAGACTGCTTTTGAGGGGTTTACCAGGAGGGGCTAGTGAGGGGGGAGTTTGCGTTGAAAGTGCCCCTCCCTCCCAGCAGCAAAGCTCCAGTCCAGTTGTCACAGATTGGGACTGTGCCTAGTAGCTGCAGCTGCAGAAACAGGGCGGTCTCAGCATGCTCTGAATGCTCTCTCATACTGAGCGCACATCCCCCTGTTTACCACTAAAGGTACGTATCATGGCCTCAGTGAGCCGAATTAAACAAGCATTTGCAATGCAATAGGATTCGAACGTACGCAAGACCTATTGCATTGGTTTGAGTTACCGTAAAAACAGTGGAAACTCGCAGTAGGCCAGAACTTCCAGAGCACTCAGGAAGAGAAACAACATAATGACATGCGCACGCCGACGACACGTTGAATGCGCACTACTTTAAAACAAGCATTTGTAATGCAATATGGCTCGCATTTACGCGAAACGTATTGCATTACAAATGAGAGTGCGGGCATTTAAAAATGCAAGAACTGGAGTGCAGGGGGTAATGGGCCGGTGAGAAGTGATTAACTGCGGGAGGAGGCGGGGGGACATAGGGCATTAAATAATGTTTGAGTAAAGGGGCCAATAGCCTCGGATGTGCACAAATTATGCCACGGCCGTCAGGAGGAGGGACTAACAAGTAGAAAACTAATGAGAAGGCAGCATTTAGGCTGTACGCCAAACAATAGGATGGGCGGAGAGTGGGCGGAGCTTATGTGAAGCTTCCCCACTATAATATATACTACATGACACGCAACGCGAGCAGTGCATGCCCTGCAACGCTAGTCGAGACCTAAAAAAAGATACTCTTGCATCTTGGTTTCACCAAATGCATTGCCAGTGTCAGTTGGCTTCTTCTAAGTGCACTACGGACCAGCAACATTGCTGGTATTCTCCTGGACAGCCTTTCCTTCTGTAGGGCCAGGTATTCACTGCCCTACTCTGGTAAGCTTTTAGGTACTAGGCAGACTTACATCTTCTCCAACAATTTGCACAGTTTTCAGGGAATGTCCACTAACCTTTGGTAGACTGGCAGTCATGCAGACATCATCCCTGGACTAATAGCAGCTCTTCAAGTACTAAGCAGGGCACTCTTTTCTTTGGTTAGTGAAGCAGCTGTGAACAGGAACAAAGTAGGATGGTTTGGATCTCATATGTATGCTCGTTTTCCAGACAAGAGACGTGAATCCCCTCTCTAAGGTCCTGGAACTGGGTTGAGGTGTTCCTTTTCAAATGTCATTTTCTGACTGTAGTTCAGACACATCATTTGTGCAAGGTAATGGTTCTCTTAGGAGTGATGATTCTGGTTTCATGTAGGAGTATCCAAAATATGGGCACAATGGAATGTAAAGACTTTGCACCTGCCTGTAATCACCCCTCATAAAGTAGCTATCAGAGGTGGACAAAAGGGGCATACCCTGCCTAGAAACTCCTCACCATTAACACCAGAATCTGCTGACTCACATCCTGTCCCCCCTATACTGCACCAAATGGCAGTGCTCAGGAAGAACAAATTATCATCCCCCTGCTAAAAGGTCTGAATAGAATTTCTAAGGGCAGCCCTGACTCCAACCTTCCTCCCTCAAGTGTCTGGATTTCCACCCTCTAGCTTTAGCAATACACTTTCACTGTCTGGGGACGCTGTATTCCAGCCTTCATCGTGTGCCATGCTAAACTAATGGTCATACAAAATTGATCACATTGGACCAGAACTCATACTCTCACCACACGTTGGAGTCCTGTTACTATACATGTGTCACACATCCACCAGGCATACATCCCCTCGACACACACACAGAAAGTCAGCTCAAGAGTCTGGGTATTATATTTTATTCTATTCTATGAGCACTTGTATAGTGCATACCCATAGGCATCTCAGCACTGTTAGTGCAGCAGAGACGCTTAGGAGGAATTTACAGAGATCCAATGCAGAAGAGGCAGGTTTTCATGATTTCCGAAAGAGAATTCCTTACCAAAAGAGAGAAAGGGAGACTGTTCCATAGTTTGGCTATGTTATACAAAAAGGCTTGCCCTCCGTATTTTGCTCTCTTGATAGCAGGGATCCTAGGCAAATGGGTGTTGGTGGAGGACCGCAATCTCCCGGGAATATAGAGAGACACCAATGGCCGAATGATCAAAGGCTCTTTATTGCGCAGTGCCCTGTGGGTGATACAGAGTGATATAAATTGTATCCTCTCAGTCACAGGGACCCTGTGAAGAAGGCGTAAAGCTTGCCAAGCTGATTGCACCTCAGAATATTGTACAATATCTGAGCAGCAGAGTTCTGTACTACCTACAGTTTCTTTATTGTGGCTTTTCGTGCTCCAGTAAATTGAATTACCATAATCCAGGCGAAAGAGGATGAGCACCTGGACTACCAACCTTTTAAAGGTCGGCGGGGGGAGGGGAAGAATTTTGCACAACATCCTCAACATGTCATAAAAAATAGCAGTAAGGTTTATGTCTTAGGAATCAGAATTGAGAGTCTCATCCAGCCACATTCCTAGGCTATTTATGGCTGATTTTAGAGCCGGGGAAGACCTAGACAGCTTGGCCAGGCCAGACTCAGGGAAGTATTGAAATTTGTGCCCAGGAACAAAAGCTCAGCTTTCACTCCATTTAATATGAGTCAAGAGCTCTTAATTCACTTTGCAACTATCTCGAGACAGGGGCCTAATGAGGTGGATGCTGGACCATGATTCTGGTTGAGAGAAAAGACTCATTGCATATCGTCCGCTTATGATATTGAAATTTGAAAGGGGAGGATGATATCAGCCAGAAGTCTCATATCTAGATTAAAAAGAATAGGGCTCAATGAGGAGCCTTGGGGTACTCCACATTTAAGGGGGATGCTATGTGATGTACAGTCACCCTCAAAATCTGAAAGGTCCTGTCTTCCAGGAAGGACTTAAGCCAGGCTAAGGCTGATCCAGCAATTCCAGCACTCTGTAATCTTTCCACAAGAATGCTGTGATTTACAGTGTCGAAAACAGAGATGAAGTCTAGGAGGATTATTGCTGCTGAATCACCCTGATCTAAGAACCTTTTGACTTCTTCTACACCACCAGAAAGCAGTGCTGTGATAGGACCAGAAGCCAGTCTGTGTGGAATGCAGAATATCATGTTACTCTAAAAATTCCAAAAGAACTTGGATTGCTGAACACGCAATTGACCTGACAGTAGACACTCCATGAGAAAGTTGGGAAGGGGCCGGGAGTAAGGGTAACCTTAAGCAAAGGCCCCCTGCGAGTGGTCAACATGTTTTCAATTGATATTGTGCACTGTTTTGTAGCCCTCAAACAACTGTTTAATACAAATAAAAATTGGTATGTCCATTTCAGGATAACTTTATTTGAGTGGGGCCTGTAGACTATACTCATGCCAAAATAGAGAAAAGGTCTACTCAGGAAAAGTAATCTAGAAAAACTGGTACACTGCCACCACTAATATATGTTAACAACCCTATATATGAACACTAGTCCCATGTCATTAAACAGGACTCATCTGGTGTGCTGCTCTAGGTCACAGAACAGGTTCTGGGGCTTAGCTTTCCTTTAGCTTTATATTAGGGCACACACTGGGTTAGTGTGCTAACTAGAATAACAGAAGGACAGGCTACAGTGTCACTTGCAGTATGATCACTTAGGGAAGGAATACATGACCATATACCATATAGTGTTCAGTTGGACCCATACTCAGGGGGAGATTTACCAAATCTACATGCAGAGCAGCAACCCGCGAGGCTGCACAGTGTGTCGCAACAGGGAAGGAGTAGGAGAGTGCCATATTTTCAAAGATATGCCTCTCTCCTCCCCTTTCCCTTGCACCGGCGCTGATTACAGCTACGGTGCGCCAAGCACCACCTTAGCGCCATATCGCTAGGGTGTGTGGATGAGTCTAGCATAGGTTTTATACAGAAGGATACCCTTCCAGTACACTATACTATGCCTAGACACGAGGGATAGTTTTTCCCACTTTGAATGGGTGCTGCACAGTGCAGCATGCATTGAAAGTTGGAAAAGGAAGGAGAAATGATAGCATTGCTTCTTCCTTGCGCCTAGTTTAAAAGGGGGCAGTTTTCTCACACTAAAGCCAATCTACTGTATTTAGTAAATTGGGTTTAGCGTGAGAAACCTTGTGTGGTTGCATGGGAACGTCCATGCGCCACCCTTGGCACGCCCCCATGGCGCAATGTAATGCGAAGTTTAGCGCTGGGAAGTAGATGGAGAAAATAGATTGTGCACCCTTTTCCAACATTTTTGTGATGCAAACACAGCACAAAATCTCATTAAATCTCCCCCTTAGGGTGCTACAATTCCATATTTCATGTCAGATTGCTAAACACCACAACATTGGGGTAGTACCCTTCTATTTCAAAAGGGACAGGGTCTCAAAGTTAATCAGAAAAAGTAATCCCATTTGTTACACAGACATCAATTCACAATATTCGTAAGCACAGCTCTTATATTTTTATAAAAAAGAGGAAATGTGGGGGCAGATGTACAACTGTTTTTTACGGTCTCAAATGGGAATTCGGCCTGTTTGCGACTGCAAAAAAGGTCAGCCCCATGTACAAACCATATTTTGCGAGTGCTAACCTATTAGCGACTCGCAAAATATGGTTTGCAACTCGATATTAGGAAGGGGCGTACCAAGGGCATCCCTTCCTAATAGCAAGTGCAAATGCATTGTACCATTGTTTTGCGACCGCACTTGTGGTCGCAAAACACTTGCAGTTTACCACCCTTTTCAAAACTGTGGTAAACCATTCATGAATGGGAAGGGTTCCCCAGTGGACCCCTTCCCCTTTGTAAATGACTGCGGAAATATGTATTAAGGGCAGGCAGTGGTCCCAGGGACCACTGCCTGCCCTCAAAAAATGAAACTGAAAAGTTTCATTTTTTTTTCAAATGCATCCCTTTATTGCTTTAAGGTAAATGGGCTGCATTTAAAAAAAACTGCTTTATTGAAAAATCAGTCACAGACATGGTGGTCTGCTGACACTAGCAGGCCACCATCCCTGTGAGTGGTAGCCATTACCAATGGGGTCGCAAATTGCGCTTGCCTCAAGAATATTGATGAGGCATTCAATTTGCGACCCCATTGGGAACCACAAACCATTGCATTTAGCGAAGTCGCAAATTGTAAGTCGCAATTTGAACCAATTTGCGACTCGCTAAATGCAAGCATCCTACATCTGACCCTCGATCTTTTATCTATTAATGTATATCCACACTATCTAAACACCAATCACTGTATTATGAAAAAATGTCCAGTTTATTGAACATTTATATTTGAAAAATGTTAAAACAAATTTGGAAAATAACGTTGCATTGAAAAACTTGACATTTTAAAATCACATGCTGTTATAAATAACAATTTATCACAAATCCATCTCCAAATATTTACCTTCTACAAATGGTTATGGATGACAATATCCCTAAAAACATCAAATATACAAACAATTATCACAAGATCGTATAAAACTCAAGTCTTTGTCACAAGTTGTCGACGTGGCGTTTCGGTGGTTGTTTATAATGATTTACTCACCTTCTTCAGGACAAAAAATTATTTAAAAGACACATTTATCTAGAGATTAAATATAAACATAGTAAATTGGATCAAATATTTTAGCATTGTTTTTTATAAGACAAGTTTACATAAACAGGCTCAGTGTATAGATTTAAACTATTCACAAATATTACTCTATGTATCCACCTCATTTACTCATATACTTTTACAGAATTTATACATCACAATAAATCTACCCAAGCTCACTACATTTGTAGAAGATAATTATTTGGAGATGTATTTGTAATGAATTGTTATTTATAATAGCGTGTGATTTGAAAATGTGAAGATTTTTAATGCAACATTATTTTCCCCCAAAAAACCTTAATTTTCATATATAAATGTACGATAAAATGGACATTTTTACATAATACAGTGGTCAGTGTTTAGAGAGTGTGGATATTCATTAATTGATAAAAGATCAAATTTCCTCTTTTTATAATAAATCAGAGATAAAGTTATGAATGGTGTGAATTGATGTATGTGTAACAAAAGGGATTCTTACTTGTTCTGATTATGATTGCTAAACACAACATATAAATATGAAAGTCTGTTTTCAACATTATATTTTTGCACTTCTTGTTTTATGCAGAAAGAATGACTGTTTACTGCTGGGCACAATAACTTTGCACCAAACTCCCAACACCTCTACCACAAAATAGGAAGCGGAAGGGCAAGGGCATTGCAGTGCAATTTATGAACTAGACTATTGTCACATCTATTTCATCTACCTCGTAAATCGTGACCTCTTGGCTCAGTGGACTAGTCAGTCAGTCAAAAATCCTTTATTGCTTGATTAATTAAAATGATTTGCAATTAATATACAGAAGTGTAAATGGAGATCAAATAAATTATATGCGAGAGCTTAAAATTCTCATCAATTTAATTGTAGACTACATACAATTGCAAATTCATAAGCAAGATCAATAATAAAACCATATAATTAATGTGCAAAAGTGCTAGAACAGTACAAACTATGCATATAGTACATGATGTCTTCACTACACGATGAATAGAGTTAAAATTAAATAGCATACCAAGGGACTAAAAGTAGCAGATGATATCTAGGGGTAAGAGTTTACTCAGAGCCATATGGACTAAGTACACATAACTATGCTTACAAGGTATGCCAATCTGACATGTTGTACCGCAATTTTACAAGACAGAGTTAAAGTCTGTGGTACTTCATGGTAGTGGTTATGATGTTAATCTAATTTGATGGAGTCTTCAGGAGCTGCTTGCATGAGCGAAGTATACTTGCCAAATGTTGCCAGGCCGCATGGCTCCACTATATGAAAAACCAAGTTCTTGGCCTCATTACAAGTTCATATCCCATTTTTTTTAAAGAACGAAAGTTTTAGCAAGGCACGCCGAGCATTCAAAAGGACAGGACAACAGCACTGCAGTAGAAAAAAGTTTCCGGTTGATATCCACATTGTCTGCACTTAGTTATCAAGGAAAGGTAGTGCCATTTAGGATTCAGCTCTTTGGTTTTTAGGCGCATCAACCTTGCAGCCATGATTTGATGTAAACATGTCCTTCCGATTGCAAGTCAGAGATATGGCTGTGGTCTCAGTTTTGATGGGTGGACAGTGTCATATGAGGTGGCCACTGCAGCGAATGCCGGCGATTTCTTGGATTTTAGTTTTGTCAGATCGGTGAGTAATGTCTGTACTTTTATTTATTGTTGGAGAGCTTTTTCAAGTGCCAAATTTGAAAAAAGTTTGTTGTTTAGCACAGACAGATCTATTTGAACTGTATCCACTGCTTTGGTTAAATAGTTCAGCCATAGGTTTGGCTTTATGGTAAAAATCTGTTGAAGAATGGATTTCAGGGTATTCAGTGGAGCCTTATTCATCCTGTAGTAGTATTTTAAGAATGCTCCTATGTTAGACCACATTTGTGCCTTAAGGCCAAATTCTAATCTTATCAAGTAGCCTCTTGTATAATTTGGGAACTGTGATATGGACCGGAACGAGCTAGAAAACGGAATGAATGGGACTTCCAAGATGGCGCCCGGCTGGTCGCCATCCGGAAAGGGAGTCAGCGGTTTAGCAGTCGGCAAGGGAGAGAACCTGACGCAGCAGAAAGAGAAGTACGGTTGGGACAGCTGCGGCGTGTTGAGTACTTGCGGGGAGAGCAACGAGGCGAACGCGAGCAGGAAGGCGCGTGGAGGAGTGGGAGAGAGGACGAGCAGAGACAGACACGGAACGGAGGAGCCCTACGGAAGAGAGAACTGCGGCGGAGCGGACCCAAGGAGGGAGGAGTCCCCAACACACACCGCACTTGTATCCGGTAGTCTCCCAAGTAAACAGGACACCGAGATACCCAACGCTACAGTCCAGGGGGGCCGTAGCTCCAGGCAAGTGACTTGGAAGGAAGGGTGGAGGCGGAGGTTGGCGGGGAAGGGCTTCTTTGGACTGTGGCACAAGTAGGAGCACTAGTAAGAGTTTGAGTGAAATCCTATACACAGACCCCTTCACTTTTCCCAGCCCTACCACTGTTGTAAATACCAACCCTCACTAAGTGGTGACCTGAGCATGTTGGTGACGGGGAGCACGATATAGAGCTATACAAACTTAGAGTGGATAGTGACAGTAGTGTACTCTTTTCTGTTTCCTTTTGGGGAGCACTGGCCCTGACTGAAGCACTAAAGTGAAAGCCTGAAGAAGAAGGTCTTACAAGCAAAGACTGTACTTCCAGACGGTGCAGCTTCTCCGTTATGTTGTGGTGCATTTAAGTTGTTGGACTGTGAATAGTGAATAAAACTGAGACATTGATTTATACCAACATATCTTGTGTCTGATACTAAGGCCCGACGGTAGATTCAGGAGAACCCTTAAGGGAGAGGAGGTGAAAACCATCACAGTGGTGTCAGAAGTGGGATATTGTCGTCTGAAACAAGATGACGCAGCCTGTAACAGTACAGGAAATGATAACCCAGTTAGCAGAAGGACAGAGACACCTGCAATTGGTATTGGAGCAACAGAATCAGAATGCACAGAAAGAAAGGGAATCTTTTCAGGCTGCAATGAAGGAACAGGCCATTCTGCTAACCAGCAATCAGAAAGTACAAGATACCGCCATTTTGCGACTCACAGATGCTATCTCTAATGCAAGAGTACACCCTAATATTCCAGACAGTGTACTGCAAAAGCTTCAAGAGGGCGAAGATCTCGATTTTTTCTTTACCAACTTTGAGAGGGTTGCTACGACTGCTACTTGGCCTCCTGAGAGATGGGGTCAATATATAGCTCCGTTACTATCAGGGGAGTTACAAGTGGCTTACCAAGCTGCCAACTCCGCCGGAGTCACTCCCTACCAGGACATAAAGAAAGCCATTTTAGAAAGATTGGGATGTGATCATGAGTACTACCGCACATGGTTTAGAAAGGAGAAATGGGTCACTGGAGATAATCCGAGAGCGTTGTTCTATCGGGTCAGAGACTTGGGAAACCGGTGGCTCCAGCCTCATTCTGCTTCAATGGAAGAGGTCACTGAACAAATATTTTTTGAGCAGTATCTGGAGGCATTACCTAGCAACACGAGGGCATGGTTAAAGCAACATCCCGGGCTCACTTCTCAATCTGCCATTGAATTAGCATGTGCAAACCATAGGTCCCCTGACTTCAAAGCCCCAACAGGGAGAGCTCCTATTCCTTTTCCCAAACCTTCCCCAAAACCGGCAACAGAGGGAGGAGAGAAGAGATCCTTCTCTGTACCTAGACCAGCCCCTAAACCTTTCTCAGGGACAACTCTACCTGTCCAAATGGGACCCTAATGCTTCAAATGTGCAGAGTGGGGACACATAGCCCGTAATTGTCCTTTAAACAATGATGGTTCAGATCCTTTGGAGGTGGGTTGGTCCTGAGGCAGAGTACTGGTAACCGGGGTTTGGAGGCAAAGGTACAAGAAAGCCATTAGACTCAATGGTCGCCCTATTTTTTGGACACAGGTTGTCATCATACAGTAGTGGCCCAGGACTTGGTTCCACTAAATTCTGTATGCAAAGGAGAGACCATCTTGGTTTCATGTGTTCATGGAGACGTTAAGTCATATCCCTTGGCAGAAGTATTACTTGAAATCGATGGGTATCCACAAGTGAGAAAGGTGGGGGTAGTTCTGACCCTTCCAGAGAAAATTCTCCTAGGTAGTGACTTACCACATTTTTATGAGTATCCGACCGAGGTGTCCAAACAAGAGGTTGATGTAGAATGGCTACAAGAAGCACCGTTTTCCAATGAGACCATAGCTAGCCCCAATGATAGGGAAAAAAAAATCCAAGAATGAAAAGAGACGAGAAAAAGGGAGATATACGCACGCCTGCCAATATCTTGCCTCATGTTTACTTTCTTCCCCAGAAGATGGAAATACTCCCGCTATGAGTTTTTGCGCCGCCCAGAAGGCTGACAGCACCCTAATGAATGCCTGGAATCAAGTACAGGAGGTCGTGCCAGAGAAGTTAGGACCCTATTTTTTCATAAAAAAGGGTTTGTTATACAGAATGAGTGAGGGGCAAGACAGAACTGTTACTAGTACCCGTGGCTTTTAGGGAACAAGCCTTACAGTTAGGTCACAACCAGGCGGGAGGGGGTCACTACAGACAAGAACTGACTTTGAAGTATCTTTTAGAAAGATTTTATTGGCCTGGAGTGTATCGAGAAACTGCCAATTTCTGTGCCACTTGTCCCAAATGTCAGTTGATTAACCCCTCCAAAGACAGAAAGTTGCCATTACAACCTCTACCAATTATTGATGTTCTGTTCCAAAGGTTAGGTATAGACCTTGTAAGCCCATTACTTCAGTCCTCTCGGGGACATCAGTATATACTGGTTCTGGTGGACTATGCCACCAGATATCCCGAAGCTATACCTCTCACTAGTATGACCACCCTAACAGTAGCTCAAGCCATAGTGTCTTTTTTCTCTAGAGTGGGTTTTCCTTTAGAACTTCTCACTGACCAGGGGACTCCTTTTATGGCTAAGCTTATGAAAGAGATATGTCAGCTCTTGAGAGTAAACCAAATTCAAACAGCCGTCTATCATTCCCAGACAGACGCTCTGGTCGAAAGATACAATAAAACCATTAAAACTATTCTGAGAAAACTGATAGGAGTGACAGGAAAGGACTGGGATAGGAAGCTACCCTTAGTTATGTTCACCATTAGAACTCATGAGCAAAAGTCTATGGGATTCTGTCCTTTTGAACTCCTGTTCGGAAGAAAACCCCGTACTTTATTGGAGATGGCCGCTGAACAATGGACAGAAGAGGAAGACGAAGGGAAACCACTCCTAGTGTACATGCAAACGCTAAAAGAGACACTAGCTACACTATGGGACACTGTCCATCAGAATATGGACAAAGCCCAAGCTAAACAGAAAGAGCAATATGACTGTAACAGTCGTATGAGAGACTTGACTGTTGGAGATAAGGTTCTAATACTGCTACCTTCCTCTGACAGGAAACTGTTGGCCACATGGCAAGGACCATACACAGTGACTCAAAAGATGACACCTGTCTCATACCGGGTCGCAGTTCCTCATACCAATAAAATTGGACAGACTTATCACATAAATCTTGTTAAGAAATGGGAAGAGTCCAGTGAGGCGTCCCAGAGCCAGAGTGCAGTCCAGTTAGTGAATCATGTGACTCTTCACAAAACATTGGATGTACCCAAGATACTAGGGGAGTATGAAGAGGGTGAACAACCGCTGATGGGACCCAAACTATCGGGGATCCAACAATGACAGTTAGAGGATTTGTTAGAACAGTACCCAGGGCTCAGTTCAGGTAATCCAGGAAGGACCTCTTTGGTGGCACACGATATTGTCACTCCACCCGGGAAGGTAGTTAATGTGAAACCTTATAGAATACCTGAGGCTAGAAGAGAGGCAGTAGAACAAGAAATAGATAAAATTCCACAAGCAGGTATAATAGAGCCCTCTAAGAGTAACTGGCGATCACCTATTGTGTTAGTGCCCAAACCCGATGGGAGTCTACTCTTCTGCATTGACTTCTGACAAGTGAATGCACACTCCAAATTTGATAATTATCCTAGTGGACGAATTGATAGAAAGATGAGGAGAGGCCAGAGTCATGTCCACAATTGACTTAACCAAAGGTTGTTGGCAAATTCCGTTGACACCCTCTGCACAATAAAAGACAGTCTTTTCAACACCCTCGGGGTTATATCACTTTAAAGTCATGCCCTTTGGGCTTCATGGAGCTTCGGCTACTTTTCAAAGACTTATGGACATCCTCTTAAGGGCATATCACAAATATGCAGTTGCCTACTTGGATGATATTGTAGTGTATAGTCCGGACTCGGAAACCCATTTAAAACACCTAAGAAATATATTTGAAAGCTTGAGCCAAGCAGGGTTAACTATGAATCCAAAGAACACCACCCTGGGCACACATAAGATCAACTATTTAGGGTATACTATCAGTGAGGGAACTCTAAAGCCTCAAATTAACAAGCTGGAAGCGATTCAAAGTATTTCCAGACCGACCACTAGAAAAGAGTGAGCCTTCTTAGGATTGGTGGGTTACTACCGGAGATTTATTCCACAGTTATCACAAGTGGCCAGCCCCCTTACTGATTTGTTACGGCACAAACCCTCTAGAGCTAGGATAGAGCGGGCCTTCCACAAGAAGAGAGCTTCAAGACTCTAAAGACTTTACTGTGTAGTGCTCCCGTACTGACTTGTCCAGACTACAAAATGTCATTTGTGCTACAAATAGATGCTTCTGATAGAGGACTTGGAGCAGTACTCTCACAGCCAGATTCGCAGGGTCTGCTTAGACCAGTGTTGTTCTTGAGCCGGAAGCTCTTCCCAAGAGAGACCAGTATGCTACAATGGAGAAAGAATGCCTCGCCATAAAGTGGGCTATGGAGTCACTGCAGTATTACTTGCTAGGACGCACTTTCTTCTTAGTCACGGACCATGCTCCACTAACTTGGTTAGCCACCAACAAGGATACCAATGCTAAAATGTTACGCTGGTTCTTAGCCTTACAGCCCTTTTCCTTTCAGACTCTAGACATGCCAGGAAAGTTACAAGGCAATGTAGACTACCTGTCCAGATTTCCTACATCAGAATGGCCCGATCATCCATCCCAAGAAGAGAGGCAATGTGATATGGACCGGAACGAGGTAGAAAACGGAGTGAACAGGACTTCCAAGATGGCGCCCGGCTCGTCGCCATCCGGAAAGGGAGTCAGCGGTTTAGAAGTCGGCAAGGGAGTGGACCTGGCGCCGCAGAAAGAGAAGGACGGTTGGGACAGCTGCGGCTTGTTGAGTAATTGCGGGGAGAGCAGAGAGGCGAACGCGAGCAGGAAGGTGTGTGGAGGAGTGGGAGAAACGACGAGCAGAGACAGACACGAACCGGAGGAGCCCTACAGAGGAGAGAACTGCGGCGGAGCGGACCCGAGGAGGGAGGAGTCCCCAACACACACCGCGCTTGTATCCGGTAGTCCCCCGAGGAAACATGACACTGAGATACCTAACGCTACAGTCCAGGGGGACCGTAGCTCCAGGCAAGTGACTTGTAAGGAAGGGTGGAGGCTGAGGTTGGCGGGGAAGGGCTTCTTGGGACTGTGGCACAAGTAGGAGCACTAGTAAGAGTTTGAGTGAAATCCTATACACAGACCCCTTCACTTTCCCCAGCCCTACCTACTGTTGTAAATACCAACCCTCACTAAGTGGTGACCTGAGCATGTTGGTGACGGGGAGCATGATATAGAGCTATACAAACTTAGAGTGGATAGTGACAGTAGTGTTCTCTTTTCTGTTTCCTTTTGGGGAGCGCCGGCCCTGACTGAAGCACTAAAGTGAAAGCCTGAAGAAGAAGGTCTTACAAGCAAAGACTGTACTTCCAGACGGGGCTGCTTCTACATTATGTTGTGGTGCATTTAAGTTGTTGGACTGTGAATAGTGAATAAAACTAAGACATTGATTTATACCCACATATTTTGGGTCTGATACTAAGGCCCGACTGTAGATTCAGGAGAACCCTTAAGGGAGAGGAGGTGAAAACCATGACAGGAACCTAAAAATTATCTTGTAAGAATGGAGTTGAAATTTGTCAAGTAATTTCGTGAAGGTTTCCAGGAAGGCTTCCTGGCCTGAAGGACCCGTCAAATTGGTGTGGTAGAAGGACTCTCTAAGGTTCTGTGAAGCAGGATTAATCTTGTAACGATCAGCGAATACTTCATTTTCAGGTGACCCAGAATGATTTTATGTCCACCCTTTGCTGACAGCCACACGCACAGATAATTATAGAGATTTGACCTTTGGGTGGTCAGGGGACCCTGGTTCCAGGTG
Organism: Lissotriton helveticus; assembly: GCF_964261635.1. NCBI lineage: Eukaryota > Metazoa > Chordata > Amphibia > Caudata > Salamandridae > Lissotriton > Lissotriton helveticus. Next base: position 708,188,789 of record NC_136059.1, on the reverse strand, counting down.
GCACTTCATTTCTTATTGCTTCGTCCGAATACATCTATTGATGTCTTTGACTCGTTAACTATCAGTTTATTTACTTCACTATGTTTGTGAAGAGCATGCAGGGCTTTTTGAATTCCGGTTCACGAGTGGTCCATTAGCACAATGTCGTCTGCATATTCTAATAATGTTATCTTTGATGGGCCAATCTTAGGAGGAGTCAAGTTCACATGTTTTAGGGCCAGGACACACCCCGGCTTTAATCCGCTGTTTGTCATCATCATTTTAGTTGTCTGTGTGACAGACAGCTTAATCTTGACCAAAAAAGACATATATAAAAACGTTATTGCCTGTAGCAGGTGATTTGGAATGCCCCAGTCCTGTAATTTCTGCCACAGAATGTTCTGATCCACTGAATCAAAAGCAGCGGAGTCATTGATAAATGATGATGCGTATAAAGGCTGAGATTTACGATGTCGGTAGGAAAGCATTCCAACTGACACTGTGTCGGGATGGTTTCCAATTGAATTGGATTCAGGGAGGCCGACCAACCTGTTACTATGGTTCCGAACACCGTTTGGTCAGACTCCCATTGACTTCAATGTGAGCCTGTGTTTTTTCACATAGGCTCCCATTGAAGAAAGGGGTGGTTCTGGAAAACCTTGCACCCTGTGGCGGACACCCCATGGTGCCTGCCACACTATTCATGGTTGCAAAGAGGGGTCCCATGGGTTCCCCCATAGGTCCCAACCGCAGGGCTCTGGGAGAAGGGGGCCGGCTACGGACCCCCAAAGTTGTTTTCTTACTTCTGATCCGTGTCTGACAAACCAAGTCAGAAAGGCTGTCCGAATCCGACATCGTGATCTGTCAGTCAAAAAGGCAGTCTAGATCCGTAAGAGTCGGCCCCGACCGATTCGGTTCCTCCAAATGCCAGTCGGAACGAAGTCGTACGGACTGAGCGGTTACCTAACATCGTAATTTGCTCGGTCGGAAATGTTTTTGAGTGTGTCGGAATCGCGGGTTCCAACATGGATTCGGACATGCCGAATGCTGTTCAGAGCCTTTCCGACCAACATCGTATTGAGGCCCTAAGTGTTTGATGGATTAAAAAAGATATGGCCACAATATTTTCTGTGGCTAACGCATTTACCTGAAACCAGTTTGGCAGAACGGGATCAGCTAATTTTGTATCGCTCACACCTCTAGGTCTTTCAGCAGAAGTGAAGCATAGCTCTTGGATTCAATGTCCAAAAACACAATTAAGCAGTAGTTGCCTGGGACCAGTTTGTCACCCTTCTTAAAAATAGGGTGAAGTATCAAGCCTTTCCAGCTTTCTGGTATGTGCCCGGACATTGAACAGCAATGGTATATTGGGGACAGTATTGTAGTCCATAATTCTATGTCATTTTTTTTAAGTTGGGCAGGGATTCCATTTGACAAGATACTTGAATTAAATTTTTTTGTATAATTCCAAACATTGTTGGGCCCCACAGGTCTGAGCCAGAGTCAATGTTTGGTGGGGGACTAGAAGTATTGGCTACATACAGTTTTTTTATGTGCTGTACCAACTGTGCCGAGTCGATTACATTGGAGCGGGGACTATTGATCCAGCGGGTTACCAGCCTCAGGTACTCAAACACCATATACTTAATTGGGCCCAATAAACACATACACACACTCACAAAGGCTAGTAAATACCACTGGGGGTCAATTTTATAAATGTTTAAAAAGATCAGTTACCTGACTTTCTTAACTAATCTTTTCACTGATCAAAAAGTTCTTTCCTCTGGTCAATAAACCTACTTAGTTGCAACTAGTTGATGGAGAAATGACATAGGTTTATATTTACTTTCTATAATGTAAATGACCACAGTCTCGGGGAAAAAGTTAAAATGCTTTATCTATTAAAAATTCATATGAGAGGGGGCGTGGCCAAGTAAGATGGCGGAGCGGTCGTAAAATCGCTCGGCTCCGCACCCGCACGATCGTCTTTGGCCCTTACCTGCACCCTGGGGATGGCTACCTTTGGGCCACGGGAGGCCAAGGCCTCATAGAAGTGTCCGGTCTGAGGGGTGACGATCGCGGAGCCCGGAGTCGGATGTAGTGGCGCTTGAGGAGGTGCTCCGGAGGCTCTCGCGGATCCCAGGTGCCATTTTGCAGAGAGCTGCGCCGGGACCTACGTGTGGTGAGCGGAGTGTGGACCGGTCCCAGGAAGCACCAGAGGGCTGTCATACAAGGCCCCCTCATGGGGCCCATTTGAGGTGGAGCAGTGTTTGCCGCTTTACGGAGCCGCCGAGATACGGTGAGTAAATCGGGGTGGACTGCCCGGTTTTGGCGCCATTTCGCCCGCGGGATGCAGGAGAGACATTGCCGGGTGCTAGCAGTGGCAGGGGTGTCGCTTGTGCCCCCCAGCTCGACTGAGGTGGTTGGCCTGCGCTTTTCTGCCGTCTATTGGAAGCCGCAATAGATTGGTCTCTCCTCATGGTCGGTGACGACTTTGCCTGATCCTAATATGGCGGCGGTGGCCATCCCGCAATTACCAGGCCCGAGTGAAACAGAGGGAATTGCCGGTGCTGCGTTGGAGCGGTGGGAATGAGTGCCTCACAGATTGAGAGGAGCAGTGGGGGTCCATCTTGTTGTGAAGAAGGCTTCGGTCATTAGCAGAGGTTCTGGACAGCTCTCGCTTATGTGGTGGAGTGCCTTGTGCTGGTGTTGGATTCAGGGGCCTGCGGTGTGAAGTCTCAGTTCCCACCCCTCACTGTGGTCAGCTCTTATCACCCCTCGATCCGGATCCGCCTGAAACACTCCCTGAGCGCCAGCTGGTTCCGGGGGGAGGGACCTTATGCCTCCCAAGAAGCAGACCAACAAAGTTTCCACATACTTCAAGACCTCTGGCCGGGTAGCTCCCCGGGAGGATCCTGCCCAGACATGGCACTCACCCGTGAAAACCTAGTGGCAACGCTCCGAGATTTCGAGGTGGAGCTTTGGCCTGAGTTTAAACAAGACCTCAAAACTTCCATGGACCAACTGCAGGCTGACCTCACATAGAAACTTACCACGCTGCTGCAAGATGTAGATGCCATAGGCACCCGGCTGCTCGAGGTTGAAGGTCAAACCCAAAATTTAACGTCCACCCAGACCACGATGCCCAACATGCAGCAATCCCTCCGGACCCAGTTGCAGCAGGTTCAGCTCAAAGCGGAGGACCTGGAGAACAGAACCCGGAGGGAGAATATTCGGATTCGAAATCTGGAGGAAGGGGCGGAGGGGCTGGACTTGGAGGCCTCTGTGTCGGGTCACTTTGCTGAGGTCCTTGCCCCCCAGCAGCTTAAGATTAAGATCAACAGAGTGCATCGGGTGGGAGCTTTGCAGACATGGGCACGCAAGTGACCATGTGACGTCCTGGTTAAGTTGCATTCATTCAAGGTTAAAGAGGCCTTCTCTCGCCATCCAGGAAAAAGGCAGAGGTATCCTTTCAGGGGTTTGGCTGCTCTCTTTACCAAGATCTGGCAGCTGCGACTCTGGCCGGCCGGCAGACGCTGCGTCCAATTACCACCAAGCTGCAAGAGGATAAGATCTGCTATCTGCGATCTGCTATCAATGGTCCTTCCCCTTTGGCCTCATTTTTGAGTATGGCAACAAGACCCACCACATTTCCGACCTGACAGAGGGGTTGAAGGTTTTAGGGCTTCTGCTCCTTGAGGAGTCTCCCGACTCGGGCTCCCCGCAGGCGGCGGGGTCGCAGACGATCGGCCCCAGCGCATGGCACACCGTCACCAGACGCCGTTGACCTCCACTGCTTTATTCCTGGCTTTAGAGATGGTTGAATGGATGGCGCGCCTCCTCCCGCTACTGGATGTTCAAGACTGCCCGGCTGGGGGGCCCTCTAGCTGGAACCCGATTCTGTCCAGACCTGTTGCTGCTGTTACTCGCGGCCATGGCATTCCTATATCTCTGCTGGAAATTGACTGGCCTTTGGGAGCCGTAGGATCGGTGTTGGTCATTGGGCCTCCAGTTCCTCTTCGGCTCTCGGCTCCGGTTAGGGGAGCCGCCAGGTATTTTTGCAACTTTTGTGACTGTTTGTGAGAACTCACCATCTTTGTTGTGCCATGGGGGACTTTCGTTGGGATGCCATGGATCTGAATGACCCCATGATTCACCCTGATGACAATCGCGATCACCGGAGAGCGGCTGTTCAGTTGCTTTGCCACTCCAGGGACACTGAGGTTTTTGTTTTCCTGCTTGTTTGCTATTTCACTATCCCATAGGTTCTATTAGCTTGTGAAGGCCTTTTCCGTGATCCCCATTATTTCTCCTTTTGGGTTAGGGGGAAGTGTGTGTCGAGGGTCTGCAGACGCTTCGGGGTTTCGGGGGAGTTGGGGGGGTTGAGGGGTTTGAGGGGAAATGGTGGTGACTTCTGGGGATCTTCTTTTGCACTTAGTTGGTTCTATTTTGTCTGGCAGGGGTATGTTACTCCAGAGAGGGGATAGCCAGATGTGGGGTGGAGGAGGAGGATGGGGCTATGTGTTAAGTGTAACAGGGCCTTTGCACAGGGGGGGGCTCCATGGAGAGATTGGGAGGGGGGTCCATGTGTTTGATGGTTGCCATCGCTTCATGGAACGTTAAGGGGCTTAATTCTCCCCACAGAAGCGCCAGAAGATATGGAAGTACTTGTCTGATCATAAATTTGAAGTAGTTGCCTTACAGGAAACTCCTCTTAAGAGGGTCGAAGTCTCTAGGCTCCGCCACAGATGCTACTCGATGATTTATACCTCCTCTGCCATTTCGAAACACAACGGTGTGGCACTACTGTTTCATGTGTTCGCAAACTTCCAATTCGAAGCTCAAAAATATGACAAGGAGGGTAGGCTTCTACTAGTCAAGGGGCGTTTGGGAGGTATGCTCTGTACCTTGGTCTCTCTTTATGCACCAAATTCGGGCCAGGCTGCCTTTCTCTTCTTTACATCCCACCACTAAGGATTATACCCATTATTCCCACGTGCACAGGACCTACTCGAGGATCGACTATATATTTGTTAGTCAGACATTATCGGGGATTCTTAAGGTGGCCCAGGTTATGCCGATCTCGGTGTCCAACCACAGCTTGATTTCTTTGGGGATGCAATGGGCGGGGCCTTCCCCTAGAACTCCTAGATGGTACTTCCCACTAGCTTTGACCCGAGATCCAGTGGCCAAGGAAGAGTTGCAAACAGCCATTGCCGACTTCTTCTCCCATAATGACCCCCAGGATACATCCCCCCAGAACAACTGGGACGCTTTTAAAGCAGTGATTCGCAGGAAATGTATCCAACTCAACTCGAATTTAAACAAGCAGAGAGCGAAGGAACGAGTGGCCTTAGAAGAAGAACAAAGGGTGGTTGAGAAGGCACACAAAACCAATCCAACCCGCGTTCTGCAGAGGCAGCTTACGGCTCTCCGGGGCAAATTAAGATCTATCTACTCTAACCGGGCAGAATTCACCCTCTTGAAGATCCGTCAGTTGCCTTTTCTGCAGGGCGATAAGGTGGGTTCCCACTTAGCATGCCATCTGCTTGTGCAAAGGGAAAGGGATATTATTGGGGGGGATCCTCAGCAGTCAGGGACATAGCATCCACTCAGACACGGCTAAGGCTGAAGTGTTTGGCGAATTCTACAGGGAGCTATATCAGGGCACTATCCCGGACACGGCGCGACAGCAACAGTTTGTGGATGGCCTGTCCATTCCTCAATTATCTACGGCGTCGGCTGTGGAATCGGATTCCTCCATCACCCAGGAGGAGATTGGTGTGGCTATCTCGAGACTCAAGCTGCACAAGGCCCCGGGTCCCGATGGCCTTACGGCCCACTTTTATAGGTGTTTTTCCGCAGTACTTCCCCCCCATCTTACGACCCTGTTTCAGGCTGTGGCTACGGATGAGCGGGTTTCCCATTCGATGGCAGAAGCTGTGATCTTCATCATCCCTAAACTCGGAAATAACCCGCAATTATGCGGATCTTATAGGCCAATTGCACTCCTCAATTTAGATGCCAAGCTCTACTCTGCGGTTTTAGCTGCGCGATTAGAATCACTGATGCCTACCCTAATTCATCCCGATCAGTCGGGATTTATGAAAGGCAGACAAACCCATGATAACATCCGGTGCACGATCCATTTGATTGAAAAGGTCACGAGATTTCGGATTCCCACAGTGTTGGTGGGTCTTGATGCGGAAAAGGCCTTCGACCGGGTCGATTGGGCTTTTCTTTTTTTTAACCATGCGGAAATTCGGGTTCAGGGAACCTTTTATTAATATGGTGAAGGCCAATTATTATCAGCCTACCTCTCACGTCCTGGTTAATGGCTGCTCCTCTTCCCCTTTTGCTTTGAGTAGTGGTACGCAGCAGGGATGTCCCCTTTCACCCCTCCTTTTTGCTCTGAGCATAGAACCCTTGGCACTTAAACTCCAAGCCAATAATTAGATCCGGGGCATCCCTTTCGGCGAGGGCGAACATAAGGCTTCGTTCTTCGCAGATGACATTCTCCTCTCACTTATGGACCCGGGACAGTCGCTGTGCGCGGTACAGGGAGACCTGTGAAGCTTTGAGCAGGTAGGCGGTTTCAAGGTCAATTATACAAAATCTTTCATACTTAACCTTACCCTTTCCTCCGCAGAGGTGTCTCGCTTAAAGCTTACGGTGTCTTTTCTATGGGCAAAACACTCCTTGCTTTATTTGGGGGTGCGCCTTACTGCTAAATTGGGTGAGCTTTACAACGCGAAGTACCCGCCTCTACTGGCTCAGATCCAACAAGATTGCAAACGGTGGTCACCTCTCTACATTTCCTGGCTGGGGAGGATTAACGCTGTTAAAATGACGGTGCCACCCAAGCTTTTACACTTGTTTCAGGCACTCCCCATAGCGCTAGATGGTTCGCTCTTGCCGATACTCCGCTCTTTGATCACTAACTTCCTTTGGCAGGGGGGACGGGCTCGCCTCCCTCTTTATGTACTACTAAAGCGAGGATTGTCATTCCAAATACTGGTAGTATTATTTGGCCTATAAAACCTTTGCCTATATTAGTAAACCAAGTTCCTATTGATGTTAAACTATTTGTCAGTTTCTTCTATACATTATGTACTTCCAGTGGTTTCAAGTCTTCTTCCTGTTTTGAAATATTTTTAATGTACCCTGCAATTCCTACACTTTTATGGAATGTAAGTGCAACAATGTTGCGCTTTCAGCATTTTACAGAGTCCACCCTCTTTTGCCAATAATATATCAAGAGCAAGTCAATTTTGTAAAACCATTGATCTAAACGCAACCATCTCTGTATTGATCATTAAGACTAATTTGTCCATATGCAGTGGTCTTAAAATATAAGACGCCCTGAAGAAATTGCCAGAAATTTCGTTGGCAATGAAACATGTCGGCAAGTAAAGTAGTACTGGTTGGATAGGTAGTAACATTTACTACTTTCTCTCCCTTTTTAACTCCCACACCCAACACAAGAGACAGAATAAAAGTGCACATCTGTGTTGGTTTGTGGTTTTACATGTTGTTTGACACTTTTGGTTACCTTGTGGTTTTTCTCCACTGTATATTTTCACAAAACCATTGTTTTTTGGACACTCTTTTTCTTTGAGCTTGATGGTGCCAATGATGAGAACAGGGCAATCCTGGTGAGTACCTGCCAGGTTCCCGTTGGTGGTGCGCCCGTGAGGTGCCATCTTGCTCGCACACACTTTTTTCTAATATTTCTATATCACAGCTGGACACCTGGGTGTGTGTTGTCTTGTTAGCTCACAACTGAATTTTACCTGAATTTTACTTGTTTGGGAACCATGCGATTTTTCAAATGAGGCACAAATCCAGGCTACACCGACTACCCCGAGAATTAAAGAAAGGGGAGTAGTTTCTGTAATGATAATACAATAAATGGTGTACCAAAAGAAAGGATAAATCTGTGAGTGCCTACCAAGTCTAGGTCTTTTTTTGTATTAGTTACATTGTGAGTGGAGGGCGACCTATGACTAGATTTTCCCTCTAAGCTCCTTTTTGTTTTGAACAGTGTCCCCACTGACCAGGCCTAACCCTTCCCTTTCTATACACATTGGTCACCCCTATGGAAGGCTCAAGGAACCCCCTTGGGCAGGGTGCATTGTATGTGAAAGGTAGAGCATGTACTAGTGCAGGTGCCATGCTCTGGTATTGAATTACAGCCATTTTCGTGTTTCACTATTGTAAGGCTATCTTGCCCCATAGGCTACCATGGGGAATGCTGGCTACAGTGGCTACCAGTATATCTTCCCATAGGAGCAAGGTAGGACATAAAAGCCTGGTATCCCTGAACTCAGAATGTAATAACACATCTTTTAGGAAACGTCGTTTTTAAATCCTGTGTTTGAGAACAGCACTTTTAGAAAGTGGCTGTTCTCCTGCCTGACCTTTCTGTGTGCCTTGGCCTGTTTGTGAATTGACTGTCTGGTTTGTGAGTGACAGGGGCTGGGTGGCTCCCAGAGGCTGAGTGAGCCATCCCTGGGCTGAATATCTCCATCTGCATCTAGAGTGGTGGGAGGGGGTAGCACATGGGCCTAAATGGGGCTGTGCCTGCCTTCCACAATGCTGGCCCCACCTCCTGATGGGCGGCTGACGACCCTGTCCCTCTCTCTGAAAGGAAAGGAGAGGCCAGGAAAACTAAGTGCTCAAGGAACCCCCAGAACTGGTTCAGACCGGGATCAGAGCCCTCCTGCACAAAGGGATCAAAGACTTTCAGGGGTATAAGTACAGGACCTCTGACTACAGAAAATTAGATCATCCTGGAATCAAGACGTAACCTCTGCCAAGGAGACAGCTGAAACTGAAGAAGGAAGACTGTCCTGCTGTTGCTCTGCTGGACTGACCTGCTGTTGCTTTGCTGCCAAGGAGAGGGGAAGGACTTTGTTTTTGGTGCTGTGTCCCTTTGCTTGAAGGAATCTCCAAGGGCCTGAGAAGAGCTGGCTCCCTGTTAAGAAGTCCCAGGAACAAAAGGACTTCATCCCCAGCTTCCCTGAACTCTGCTGAGAGAGGTCTGTCCTTCCTAGAGTGCTTGGGCCAGTTGTGGTGCCTCTGGAAGTGGTACCTGTGTTGAGAAGCTGGACACCTAGCTTTTAAAGACTTTCTGCAAGTTTTGTCGCATCGCTAGCTTGCGGAGCGCATCCCTGACAGTGCAAGAATATTCCCACCACTATGAAGGCCGAGATCATCGCAGCACCTGTTGCCGCTGCCAGAGCCGTCGCATCCTTTGTTTGCGGGACGCACCAGACCGGTGCGGGTAGATTACCATCGCTGCGAGTGTCGTCGCAGAGCCTGTCGTCGCTGGGTGAGATCGTTGCACCACCTGCTTGAGGACCGCATCACGTCGCTGCGAGTATCGTCGCAGAGCCATCGCATCAAGAATGAAGGTTACCGCTGGTCCGCGCATCGTCGCCCCGGAGATCGTTGCAACTCCAAAGATCATCGCAATGTGCCTTTGCAAGCTTCTTCACTACGGAACCTCCGCACCGTAATCCATACAAGGTATCGCATCCCTCCCCATACAGACCGGAGTCACCGCATCACGCCCGCTACATCCAGCTGGGCTGTCGCATCGCCTCCCCAGGGTCTCAGGAGTGACGCATCGCTTGTTTTTCACCGCACCAGCTTCTGTTTTGGAACTTTGTCGCATTTAAAGGTGCTGTTGGCTAAACGTGATGCAACTGTGAACTTTAAGAACTCTTTTGCAACCATATTCTTGAACTGTGTATGTTGGATTTTTTGTCGTTTTAGCCTTGTGTAGTTTAAATTAAATACCTTTAGTTTTCTAAACTGTTGTGGAGTCAGTTTGTGGTGTTTTCACTGTGTTACTGTGAGTGTTGGTACAAATACTTTACACATTGCCTTTGATAAGCCTTGACTGCTCGTGCAAAGCTACCAGGGGGGTGAGTGTATGCTCCTTACCCTGACTAGAAGCAAGGGTCCCTATTTGGACAGTGGGACCTACCTCTGCCAACTATAGACCCCCAGTTCTAACAGGACTCAACCCTGTATTTCTACCAGGAATGTTTCTGAGCCCCATCAGAACTAGAGGTAATGCATCTGGCCAACAGAGTGATGTGGATGCACACACCTTTGTCAATCTTGATTTGGCTGTGCCATTCATTTGTTCTACCACTCCAGAAGCCTCTGGGCGGTGTGTGCAGTGCCATTTTTGTCCTTTTTTAAATGCTTCACAGATTAACCGAATTATTTCATTATTAAAGTGAGATCCTCTATCTGATTCCACAGTTACTGGAAAACCGAAGCGTGGAATTAGTTCCCTTAACAGTAGTCTGGCAACTGTTATGCTGTCATTTCTTTTAGTAGGATATGCCTCCACCCACCGTGAGAACAAACAAACTATGACAAGAACGTACTTCAATCCCTTACATGGTGGTAACTGGAGAAAATCTATCTGCAACCTTACAAATGGTCCTTCTGCCTTTCCAATTCTTACCCAACTGACCAGTGTTTTCCTGCCTGGGTTTATCTGTTGATAAATTAAACATCTCTGGCAAAGACTCTCTGAGACAGCTCTAAATCTCTGATTGGACCAATTCTGTCTAAAGAGTCTGAATATGACATCCCTGCCTACGTCTGTATCTCCATGATACATTCTGGCCATTTGTGAGAGCAAACAATCTGGCATGACCGGTCTGCCATCTGGATAAATCCACACGTCATCTTCTGCTCTTCTTTGACACCCTGTTTTTATCCAAACTTCCTTATCACTTACTTCCACTTCATCCTGCAGTTGCCTCACTTCATCCCATGTTTCCAATGCTGAGAGTAATTAAGTTGGCATCTGATTCCACATGTTTCAATTTTCCTGTTTACTACCATTTTATTTCTTGCACAGTATTGGGCAACCTGGGCAGCGTATTGATTACCAGCTACCACATAGTCATCTCCTGACTGAGGTGCAGCACACTTGACCACTGCCACTACTATTGGAAGCAATTGTATTGCTTCCAATAGTTCTTTCACAAATTTTCCATTTTTAGTAGGTGATCCTGAAGTAGTCATGAAATCCCACTGCATCCAGAGCTGGCCAAAGTCATGCACAACCCTGTAACCATTTTAGCTATCAGTGTAAATGGTTACTCTCCAATTCTTCTTAATTTTGCATGCTTTAATCAAAGCTATCAATTTGGCTATTTGTGCAGACTTGACTCCCGGTAAATAGGATGCTTTGACTATTCCAGCCAATGTGCATACAGCATAAGCAGCATGTAATCCCCCTTCCTCATGTCTCATACACAAGCCATCCACAAATAGCTCATGTTCTGTTCCTTTCCGGGGTTCTTCCTGTATGTCTGGACAGGGCTTGGTACATAATTCAGTAACATCCAGACAGTCATGCTCAATGTCATCTCTTATTTCTTCCCCATGTACATCTGGCAATATAGTAGCAGGGTTTAGAATAGTACACCTGACCACTGTCATGAGTTTCTCCTCCTAAAATAATTCTTTCATACTTAGTCATCTGAATAGGAATAAGGTACTGAGTTTGTGCTCTATTTAAAAGAATTTCAACTGAATGTTGGAAGAATACCTTCACAGGATGTCCCATCACAATGGACTCACTGTGTTAAAGACTCATACAAGAGGCGGCCACTGCTTTTAGACAGCCAGGTAATGCTGACGATACAGGGTCCAAAGTAGCAGAAAAATACGCTACTGGATGTTGCAGCAAACCATGTCATTCAGTTAGCATTGACAAAGCACAATTATCTCTTTCATAACAAAATAATGCAAACTCTTTTGTACAGTCTGGCATAACTAGGGCAGGAGCTTCACATAAACAATTTTGTAATTTTACAAAAGCTTCCATGCTCTCATCATCCCAAATTACTGGATCCTTTGCTCTTTTCCGTGTCATCTGTATTAGTGGTTTAACTAACAAGGAAAAACCTACAATCCACTGTCTATAATACCCCACTACACCAAGGAAAATTCAGATTTCTCTCTGGGTTTCTGGTAACTGCATTTGTTTTATTATCTTTATTCTTTCAGGGGTCATTTTTCTCACTCCTCTTTCTATTTGATGTCCCACATATTTGACTCTAGTTTGATAGAATTGTAATTTCTCTGGAGATACTTTGTGTCCACCATCAGCCAAGTGATTTAACAAAGCAAATAAATCATTAATACAATCGTCTAGTAATTTTGACGCAACAAGCAAGTCGTCAATATACTGGACTAAAACTGAATTTCTGGGCATTACTAGCGTTTCTAGACACTTTTCAAAATCTGGTTAAATATGGAAGGACTTTCTCTGTACCCTTGAAGCACTCGATTCCATATTAAAATACGGTCCTCAAACTTAAATGAAAATAGATACTGGCTGTCTGGGTGCAATGGAATGGAGAAAAATGCTTGACATAAATCAATTACAGTAAACCATCCTGCATTCCATGGTATTTGGTACAAAATCACTGCTGGATTCGCCACTACAGGGCAACAAGGCACCACAATTTTATTAATCTTTTGTAAATCTTGCACTATCCGGTAATTTCCGCTAGGCTTCTTAATGCCAATAATAGGTGAATTACAAGGACTGCTCATTATTTCTTTTAAAATGCCTTGTTCAATCATTCGTTCTATTTATGCTGCAACACCAGCTTTAACTTTAGGGCTCATTTTGTATTGCCTAGTTTTTGAGTAGACGGCACCTTCCTTCACAGTTACCTTCACTGGATCCATATTTGCCAATAACCCTAGTTCTTTTCCAGTAAAATCCCACACCTCTGGATTTACTGTTGTTTTTAATTCATCTGGTAAATCATCTTTTGTCATGATTGAGTACATTTGGTCAACCTCTGTGCCTTGTATGGCTAGCATTATTTTGTAAATACTATCTTCATCAGGGGTCTGAATTGCAACACCATCTGGTGTTCAATAAATTGTACAATTCATCTTGCATAATAAGTCTCTTCCTAGCAAGTTTACTAGACTAGAGTTGCACATCACAAATGTGTGCATTTCTCTAAAATTGCCAATGTGTACCTCCATTGGTTCTGTTTTTGGAGTTCTAATCTGTTTATTTGATACACCTACTACTTGGATGGCTTCTCCCTACAGGGGTAGGTTTGGGATGACTTCTGTTCTTACAGTAGAGCAGGTAGCACCAGTGCCCAATAAAAAAGTAATATCTTTTCCTTCTACTTTCCCATCAATATATGGACCTGACTGATCTACCGGTAGAGCTGCGCCCAGTACTCACTCCTCTTCCTCCCCCTCAGGCACCGTCATTGATCATCTTCATGAGGGTAACTATTCTGCAAAAGAAATTGTGAAGTTAGAGAATTTGTCTTACCAATTTCTCCTGGAAATCCAGTGTCCGCGCTGTACTTTGCTCTGCTCATAAAGTTTGGCATAGGGGCAGGTGGCAACTGACTCTATTGATTAACAACCTGCTGCGGTTGACTCATTATCACCTCATTCTGCATCTGTGGATTTTAATTTTGATTTGGGCCATTATTATTCTGAATATTTTTACACTTGTTTTTCCAATGTCCCAACTTTCTGCACCCATGACAAGGAAATTTCTTCTTTGCTTCCTCTCTACTCATTCGTCCTCTTGATTTTCCCCCATTATTTTCATTCTGACCCTGCCCTTTCACTTGTTCATCAGTCTAAATATTTAATTTAAGCTCTTGGTGTTCTGCCAATTTTACTTGTGCCCATATTACTTCTTCTTCCAACTTTTTACATCTATTCTCAATGTCATCTCCACAATATTTGGCATATTTCAGAATCTCATCAATAGGTTTTCCCTGCCAACACAACATGTGCTGCTGAATCATTTGGGAGATTTCTGGTCTTAATCCAGACACAAATTGATACACAAAATGACCCATACCCTTATCTCTGCTGTTCTCAAATACACTATACTGCTTGAATACGGGCAACAGGCAATCAGACTAAGCATGTACGGACTCATTTATTTCTTGGGTTGTTCTATCTATTTTTATCCAATCTTTTTCTTTTGGTGGAATTTTCCCTTTTAAGAAAGTAATCACCTGATTATATTTCTTCATTACCTCTTCTGAAGGGGCTCTCATTTTGTTCATCTACTGGGTACTCATCACTGGGCCAATCAACTGTAATTTTACATTCTGTCCATAAATCAGCAGGCCTCACTATGTCAAATAGACCATCCACATTTTTCAACAAAATCTTAGAAACTTTCACAAACCATTCAACCTGTCTATACCATTCAACTGTTCTTTCTCCTAACTTTGGGAAATCATAAGTAAATGACAAAATAACTTGTTAAATCCATGGAACATGTACATACCCCCCCTGGAACCTCTCATTGGGCAAAATCCCTCTGTCTTTCCAGATTCTTTTAGTAAATATTCAGATGCAGTCCGATTTGCCTGTGCTTCTTCCTTTTTCTTTGCCCACCTGGTTTTCCACCTGTCCAAGTCTCCCCCTTCCTGTAAAATAGAAATTAATTCTCTAATCTGCAATTTCCTTCTGGACATATTCATATTTTCCAAATCTTTATCAGTAAATTCTGCTTTGAATGATTTCTGCAATACTTACGATCTCCTTCTGCAACACTTTCGATCTCCCTATTTCAATCCCCATTTCAGAGCCAAGCTCCATCAGTTTTTCATGAAATATTTTAGTATTCCTAGTTAAGCTCCTACATATGAACAACAACTCTTCTTCATTGTAAGTGTTTAGCCTATCTATTCCCACATTTCCAGCTATAATCTCTTCTAACTCTACTTTTAATTTAAAAATGTCTAAAATCGTTGGTTGTTGGTTCGGTTGTCCATTCCCTGTGCCCATCTTTCTAATTCTTCTGGTGATACTATATTGACATTTTTAGTTCCTGTAGATATTTCTAATCGTATTTCGTTTGAACAAATAGGTGTAACTCTTCTCGGAGTTTCATTTATCTGTTCTCTTATTGGCAAATCCATTCATGAGATTACTGAATCGCATTCACTGACTTGATCCTCAATTATTATATTTTCTTTTCTAGGTTCTATTATAGGAGTTGTCATAACTGGTGGTTCGGGACAATTTGCCTTATCCCCATACAATGGAACAACAGGACCTATGGTCACAGGTATAGTCAAGGCTTCAGGGTGTGTATGCAACCGTCTTATTTTCTGTATCACTTCTTCTCTATTTCTATTTATTGCTTCTCCTTCCTTTTCCTGAAGTACCCTTCCATTCTTTGGATCATGTATAACCTGTGGAACCAAAGGTGTTTCTTAAGTGGGGGCACTTGGAGTAGTGCTACTAGGTCCTTCCTGATATGGTTGAGGATTTTTCGTTAGTATGTGTTCCATGAACTCATCTTCTGATTCCCACAACCTGTCACTGTTAAATACTTAGTTTTTTCTGTACACTTGCCCCTGACTGTTCCTCTGTCATTAATACAGGATACAGTCCGTCCGTAATCATTGCTTGTCTCCATTGTTTCATCCAATTTTCTCGTGACTCACGCATCTGTTTAGGGTAAAATCCTCTATAACTCCGACAAATTCTAGATCTGTCGTGTTCAAATGACTCAGTTTCCCATTCTTCTAGCGCTTCATACTGTGTTAATCTAGGTCTGGGCTCTAATTCATTCATTCACATTCTAAAATTCTGAAGGATTCTCCCAATGAATGAACCATTTTCTGGGATTGCTAATATTCCATCATTTTTGGTATATTCTATCCAATTTTCTAAACACACAAAGGTATGGTAGCCTCTCTCCATCATCATATACGAGGCAGGTGTCTTTGGTGGTGGGATAAGAATTCTCTCTCTAGTTTTAATGGGATTATCTTTCTTGAAGTATTTTTTTATTTTCTGCATAAACAAAATGTTTCTCTTTTCTCCGTACATTTTAGAAGAGGGTCTTTTTATATATTTGTCTCTTGCAAATCCTAAATGTCTTCTATCTGGGTGCTTCCCAATAATGTTGGATCATATTTCCACATACAAAACTCCACGGTCCAATACTATTACGGCTTCTATTTTTGATAACCAATTAGATCCTTTTTCACATTCAGGTTTCACCAATCCTGGTTCAACTTTTATTCTTTCATCCAATCAAGCTCAAGCTTACACAATTCGTTTAGCCAAAACTAGCGTGACGTTTTGTGACGTCAGTATCACTCCTTACTACTGACCCTTCCTTTACAAATCCCTGTCAGTTACACGCCCGCTGTCTCAACCAATCCCAGCGCGGCACTCTGTGACGTCAGCGCAACTCTGGCAGCTGACCCTCCCTTCACAAGGTAATACAAGAACTTATCTTCTTATAACTTTCACCAAAATGTCATTAACGACAACATAAAAACATTTGCTACTCTGTTTGTTTCACTAAAACCAAAGGATAGTTGATTTTCTTTTGCTACGAGTAAGACCTTCCGCTTACTCATCACACACTGCGAGTAAAACCTTCTGCTTACCCTTCATTCAAGCTCAGGCGAACCTGTTACTTCTTAGGTGTTACCCTTTCTAGGTGATATAAGACCAAAGTTTCACCAGTGAACTCCTTTGCCTCGAATCACTCTCACTTTATACAGAAAATAATCCCTAACCTATACTGTCAGCCCTGTGTAGCTTCGCAGTACTATTCCAACAGACAAGTAACCTCACTGCAGTGTGGCTTCCATTTACCACCTGCTATTCACTTCTCAGGAATTTCAAGACAACATAAAACAAGATACAAAAGGGTTTGTTAAAACATAAACCAATAACCAATAATCACCAAACTAGTCAATGAAAACCATAGCTCTGCTACCAGAAAACTGATCCAGCGGGTTACCAGCCTCAGGTAGTCAAGCACCATATACTCACTTGGGCCCATTAAACATATACACACACTCACATAGGCTTGTAAATACTGCTGGGGATCAATTTTATAAATGTTTAAAAAGATCATTTACCTGCCCTTCTTAACTAATCTTTTTACTGATGAAAACGTTCTTTTCTCTGGTCAATGGACCTATTTAGTTGGAACTAGTTGATGGTGAAATGACACAGGTTTATATTCTATATTGTGAATGACCACAAACTCGGAAAAAAGTTTAAATGCTTTATCTATTAAAATTCATATGAGCCAGAAACAAGTTACAGTGCCAACTCTGTCTCTCCTAGAAAGTAAGATCAATTAGCCCAATATTTAGTCATCTATATTAAATGAGATTTTACAATACTATCTCAGGAAAGAGAGGAGAGAGAGAGAAGTACAATGACATACTACACAGAAATATATTTATCTAGGATGGTGTGGAAATCAAGCCCCTGGGCAGAGGGCTGGAAAGGTCCCCTGGGATAGATCAGGTGACAAAGACATCAGTAAAGGTATTGGGACAGGATAGATGGCCTCTTCTGGATCTAACACCTGTCTGTATCGCACCACCATCTGACACTAGCTACCTCCTCGATTTTTCCACGATCTTCTTCTAATCAATTACCTCCTCGATTCTTCCGCGATCTTCTTTTAATTAATTGGCTCAAAATTCTAAGTCTGCTTCTTCAGAATTCAATCAGTTCTCAGACAGCATCTCAGTCTCTCTGCATTCTGGTCTCTGCGACTGCCCTCTGTTCTAACTTAACTACCTCAATTATACCTTTCTAATGAATGTACCACCCCTTAATGTTTCAACTTTATGAGACTCCTAATTCTGATTAGACAGTCAAAGGGGATGATCATCACATCATGCTGTTTTATTAATTTTCTTAAGTTCTTTGTTTAATGTTCCCACCCCTTAATTTCATATTCCCAAGCTTTATTTCCCACCCGTATTCACTTCTTTATCAACAACAATGTATTACATATAATAGTTGTCTGTTTAATATGCAGGATGTCCAGCAGTTTCCCAGGACATGTAACAATGATGGCCTTGGACGAGTTTCAAAAACGACATCATGGCTTCTGGCATGGCATCACTGCGCCTGCGTCACGTGTAGTATGGATTTTAGCATCGCTCAGAGGCCCAAATACGAACTAGTAGAGAGGTCAAAAGAGAACATATTAATTTCAAAATAAAATGATTTCACTGTATACCACCTATCTCTACTCTGATCCCATTTACTTATAAAGGCTCTCCCCGCAGTAGCAATTTGTAAATAGCATGGTTTAATTTCAGTGAAGCAGATGCTTAGCATGTGAGCTTTCAAGCGGCCATTTTTAGATGCATTTGCGCAGATGCAGAATTTTCCCTCCAAGCGTAAAGACGTCATTCTGCGTAGATGCAGTTGACGCATGCGCAATACAGTTTCCTGCGTTAACAGCCATTTTGAGTTTCACTCGGGTAACTTGTTAGTAAAACACATAAGCAAGTTTTATTTTTCTAAATTATGTAGTGTAGTGGATGTTAATTTACATAATACGTTATTAATACAGTGTTACAAGTTATATGACAGGATCGCATCCAAACAAGTCTCTTTTATACGAGTCCTTGCTCCATTTATTTATTTATTTATTTGTGGGTTTGTACTGCGCTTGAATCGACTCCCGGAGAAGTATCTCTGCGCCCCATCACTATCATACAGCGTTATACTTTTAATGTAGCTCCACAGCTCAGTGTGGCTACGTTTACCTCGAAGAGAATATACATGTTGCCATTCTTTCTCCATCTGTTCTTGTTTAATTGACCAGACTAGCCGTTTGTGCAAGTTTTATTGTTCCTTCAGTTTATGGTGCAAGTTGATTTGGGAATATTGGTTATGTGTATTTCTCAGTAGTTTCCGCAGCCTTGAGATCTTTTGCTTACTAGCTGTTATTGGCATCTTGTATTGCGAAGGTCTTGCTTTGGGATTACTAAGGAAAATGTTAAAACCTGTTACAATATGAATGTCATAAATGATGGTATCCCAATGTTCTAAAAGGCTTTGTCCATTTTGCGTCTTGAGAGTTGGAGCACATATGGCTTTCTAGGATTTAAATGTTTTCTGGGGTATTCGGCCCCATTTTATTTGATGAATTCATTGGCTTGCTTCGTCCCCTCTGGATGACTCAATTGTCTTTAGGTGGTCGTGCCTTGTAATTTTTAATTGTAGCTCCATGCAGAGCGGAAGACGGTCACTCGCGGATAATGGAAGGATTTTGAAGCACACCAGCTGCTCCATGGTAGTGGTTGTCGTAAACATGTAGTCTACAGTGGTGACTCCTCTGAAGGTTTTCGAAAATTGAAGATTTAAATGACTCTGTTTAAGTGTATGTTAAATGGATTGAAGGTTATATCTGTTGGGTATATTCCATGGTTGCCCGGATGGCATGTTTGCAGAGTTGTAATTATAGGTGACTTAGGGCCAGATGTAGACAATTCATATTTACCGACTCTTAAATACCGCATTTTACCGATTCGGTATTTAAGAGTCGGTAAATATGAAGGGGGGAGATGTAGGTATTACAGAATCGGTAAATACCGAATCTTTAAGATTCGGTATTTACCGATTCTGTAAATACCGAATCGGTATTGCCCATTGATTCCTATGGGCCTTGAAGCCCATAGGAATCAATGGGCAATACCGATTCTGTAATTACAGAATCGGTAAATACCGATTTTAGCAAG
Organism: Lissotriton helveticus; assembly: GCF_964261635.1. Lineage (NCBI taxonomy): Eukaryota > Metazoa > Chordata > Amphibia > Caudata > Salamandridae > Lissotriton > Lissotriton helveticus. The sequence goes on along the minus strand of NC_136059.1, from coordinate 708,169,239 downwards.
GGTGCAGGGGGTGTCACTTTGACACCCTCTAGCACCCCAAAGACGGGCATGTTTGCCATGTGGCACACAGACATGCCCTAAGGGCATGTCTGTCTGTCACATGGCTAGGTGTGCATGCACACATGTGCATGCACACCTGGAATCAGTATTTTACCACCCAATTGGATTGGGTGGTAAAATACCGATTCTGTAAGGCCTTAGGGACTCTGAAGAGTCCCACCTACATCTGGAAGGTACCGAATCGGTAAAAATACCGATACGGTATTTTACAGATTCTGTAAATTTACCGATTCGGTAAATTTACAGAATCTGTCAAATCTGGCCCCCTACATCTCAAGATGCCAAATACCGGTCGGAAACGGCCGAATTCGGCCGTTTCTGACCGGTATTTGCCACCTACATCGGGCCCTTAGTGAACTAAAAGCATGCACTGCAGGGATCTATGGTTGATCTTATTTTCCAGGGACAGTTCACTCATCCTTTAGTGGTTGATAAAATAGGTACCAGTTGATGCCAACTGCTCTAAAGCGCTAAGAGACTTAAAACAGAGCCTGAAAATGACACCAAGGGACAAAAATGAAATCACTCGCTGTAGACTGAACTATAAAACTCAGCTTAAGATCAGAAAAAGCACCCTCCAAAAGGAAATATGGGCAGACTTAAGGGAGGCGGGTGAAAACAAGGACTTCACCCAGTTTTGGAAAATTATAAATAAACCATGCTTTCACGATTCAAGCTCCCCAGTCATCAGCTCGAACATTCTGCCGGAACAATGGATTGCCCATTTTAAATCCCTTTACAACCAGCAGGATGTTGACATTGGTGACGGAATATGGAGGGGGCCAAGGGCGGAAAAATTTGAATTATCCCTGGATGAAGTTCTTAAAGCAATCCTAGGGTTAACACGAAATAAAGCCCCGGGCCCAGATGGAACCCCCCCGGACCTATATCTTAGCAATACGGATCTTTGGGCCCCAATGGTAACGAGAGTATTGAATGCAGCTATCAAAACGGGCCTGCCGAGATCATGGTCCACTGCGGTGATTGTCCCGATCTACAAGAAAGGCTGCAGGGACAGCCCGCAGTGTTATAGACCAATCTCGCTTATCGACGTCTCTGCCAAGGTACTGGGGAGGGCACTTCTCAACCGTTTATTGGATTGGACTGACACCCATAATATCTTGGTGGACACTCAGTATGGGTTCAGAAAGGGGAGATCAACCACCGACCAGTGCATCAACCTGTATCTGCTCACTGCTAAGTATACGAAGGCATCTGAAGGCACCATGTATATGGGGTTCATGGACTTAGCAGCGGCGTTTGACAATGTAAACAGAGTTAAATTATGGTCGATTATGTCCAATCTGGGAATTGACCCGGATCTTATCAACATCCTGAGGGAACTTCACTGGAACACCACTGCCAGGGTCCGCTACAGCGCGGGGGGGGTGAGTACCGATCCCTTCCTGTGCTCGGGCGGGGTCAGGCAGGGGTGTATCCTGGCACCTTTTCTGTTTTCCCTCTATATAAACGGCCTGGAGAGTGACCTTATAGCACTGGGAACTGATTGCCCAAAGGTGGGCTCACGTCATCTGCCAGTACTTTTGTACGCCGATGACGCCGTCCTCCTAGCTCGGACGGCGGTCGGCCTGCAGCGCCTAATAAAGGGTTTCGCAGATTTCATGATGAAATTGGACTTATCTGTTAACATGACAAAATCCTTCATCATGATAGTGGGGAAGAAACCTCAGAAGAAATTTGTTTTTAAACTGGGGGATCATGTCTTGGATAGTGTTAAAACATTCCCATATCTGGGTCTTTTATTCGACGAGAAGCTAAAATTCGCCCCGCTGATAGAGGAGAGGGCGAGGAGACTCGTCTCAGCTAATGGAGCCATATTAAATTTTGCTCGCCGAATGGGAAGGTGGTCCCCAGAGCAGGTGTTGACCTTGTACAGATCAGTCAGCACCTCAAAGACTATTTACGGATCTGAAGTCTGGGGTTTCAGAGATGCTCAACTAATCCAAAGTGAGGAAGAGAAATTCTTTAAAAAGTTGTTAAAGCTTCCGTTGAGCACCTCCGCTGCAGTAATACATAATGAGCTGGGAATAACATACATAGCGGACTCGATTAGAATGAGGCCTATACTGGCCTGGATTAAAATTTGGATAAATCCCAATGCGGAACTATCCAGACAGATTATCCAGGATTGTTTGACGAAAGAAAAATGCCACCAAATTCCCTGGCTAAAATACATTAAAGATACTCTGGGGGAAATAGATGAACAAAGATTATTTTTGGACCCATCCTTGGTGGATATATACACTAGTCATTCGGTACAAGAGCAATTGCTGGACAAATTTAGCGGCAGGAGGAGGGAACTAGACTTTATTAAATCCTCGGTAGTAGCTCATTCGCTAGTGTCAAACCAAGTTGGCATGGAACCTTACCTCTTTTTATTACATAGTCAGCATGAGAGGTTTTTAATGACTCGTTTTAGGCTTAATTTGTTGCACCACAAGTTAGCCCATCCATTAGGGTTTACTGCAACAATTGAGCAGAAGGGTGCCTGCGGCTGCGACAATAGGTCTCCGCAGGACACCCTTCATTTTGTATTATTGTGTCCTTTTTTTAAAATACCTCGTCAAAGATTTTTAGTAGGGATTCTAAAAGACTCTAAAATAATCCATGCCAAATCTGCCTTATTGTTTTTGCAAAGAGCCACTGAAACGCGAACCCTATGTGCCATTATAAGCTTTCTTAAAACTGCTTTTAAATTGAGAAATACTAGGGGCTGTTGAATTTGGCAGGTTAGGGAGATTTTTACCATGTGATTTGGGGCCTTTTGTACGTTATCTGCACCTTGGTTTTATTACTCTCAAAAACTCTTCTTTTTTAAATGTGATGCCACTTTTCCCTTTTTTATGATAGGTTGTTGAGACAGTTTGTAATCATGTATTTTATTGTGATGTATTTTCATGATGGTTTTTAACCTTCGAAATAAATAAACAAACTGAAACTAGTGGTTGATAAAATAGGTACCAGTGAGTTGAGTAACAATAAACATCTGTTATTCAGCAGCATACCCTTCGAGGTAAGCAGGCACTTGGTTAATGCACATGTTTTGCTATTTGGTGCAATGTACTGCCAATGCCTCATCTCGGGAGATAGGTGGTGCTCTCTGGCACGAAATAGATAGTGTGCTATGCTGGTGCCTGTGCTATTTCAAGGATAAAGACTCTGTAGAGTGTATTGCATTCTCGCCAGTGTGCATAGGCATGAAGAATAAAGCAACAGTCTATTTTGTAGTAATTTAATCTAAGACCGGAAAGACCTGGATGGTGTTTTTTCCTCAAAATAAATGCATGCTGCTGATTCAGCAAAGATTTTCCAAATATTTCAGGGCAAAACAGATTCATGCGTTTCTATTCATAGAAGGAAAAAGAAAGATGCACATTCAAGTAATGGTTTGAATCTTACAATAATAAGTGAATCCAAAAATGTATTGCATTAGATTGCAAATTTGAATTTAAATGTGGTCATTTGTGATGGATAATAACTGAAGAAGGCAAGTCTGCTTACATGAAGGGAGAAGTGAGACAGGACACGTCCCATCACCTCTTTCGGTCTACATCTCCCTTTTGTATTGCAAGCCTCAGTTTGCTGCCCAAACCTGGAGTGATGTAAGAGGATGTGACCTATCAATAATTTTTACTGGCTGTGCCCATGTCGTAAATACTAAGGGAAATGGTTCAATGTGAGAGGTTATTTCTGGGCTACTCCTTTCACTGTCCATTGCATCCACAGTCAACGGTGAAGCCTTGCAGACCTGGTGAGAGGAGGTATAAACAAAGAGCATCTTTAGGAGACCTTCCTGTGTGTAAATATTAGGAGAAGGAGGATCGGCTCCATATGCCCCATTAAGGTCGACACCCAGCCAGGCTTACAGCTGTCTAATGCTGTGGAACCACACACAGCTACCACGAGCAGGAGACTGAAGCATCATGACTTACACAGGGCTCAGCACACTGCAGGAAACCACACAGAGCCAATCAAAAACATCAGGAGCTGCAATGATCGCTACCACATCTCATGTGTGAGGGCTCATCACAGGACATGAGACAGTTGGCTACTGGGTTGAAACCAAAGTAGCAGACATTTATATGTCACTTTACTTACTGCAGACCTGTTTTGACTTAATAGCTGGTAGGGGTACACTAATTCGTTTTCAAGTGGATTCAATATTGGGTGTAGAAAATCAATGTATAAGCATCTATACTGATGATAATATAAGAGCATACGGGAAAATAGGAAAGGTTGACTACATTTGATAATGATATGACCACTAAATATGCTTTCCTTCCCTTTTAAGGTCTGGCTTTAGCCAAGATCTTTTGATTTTAAAAAACATTATATGTAAAAAATACTTGCCTATATGGATTTTGAGCCAACCCGCGTCGTGCATTGGTCTGTTATTGTTACATTCACATTCACTTGTGTTGTGTCATTCATCTATTTCATACAGCATGGACAATGAGTCACCCCACTCAGACATTGTCTAACTTCGTTGTGAGCGGCGGGGCATTCTGCTCTTTCCCAAAGAGCACATCTGCACACAAAGGTGTTCTATTCAGTGACTGGAACTACTATGGCAATGCGTACACTTAGAGACTACAAGCTTCTTTTTGCTATTAGCCATTTTTAGGGTTGACACTGTGAGTGCATGCGCTAGTGCTTGTGTCTTACTTGTGAAACACTATTTTTTACAATAAAGGACTTGCAGCCTGCCTATTGCTTACTAATTGTATGATTAAATGTCACTCTTCTTTCCAGGGTGTTAATTGGCCCCTGCGAGACATGCGTCACTTCCAGTGTCTTCTGTGGCGCATGGACCAAGCACAGATTGATTCCTCCTGATTAGTGTCTATCCGCTGCTCAAGCTGTGATTGAGGTACTATTGTTTGCCATTATGTTGCTTTCCCCTTCCACCCACAACTTCCTGGTGTTGTTGTCTCTTTTCCCGCACTCAGTTGTGTCCGCATGGCTTGCGGTGGGGGGGCAGGTGGGGGTCACTGGGGTTAGCGGGTTGCGCGGGAGTCATAATGAAAAAAAATTACTTTGAGGCGGGTCCTGCGTCATCTCCGCTCCTGCTCTCCTGCCTCCGACAGGAACAGGAAGCAGGCAGCCAGGGTCTTCCCCCCTAAGCCAATGCAGCATTGTGATTGGTCTGAGCGCCATTACATGGCGCTCAGCCAGGGGCTGGAGAGGTGGGCATGTTCTCCATTCAAGTAAGAACCCACCCGGAGTGGGGGACAAATTGCCCCCTGCCTACTACTGATAAGAGAGTGATGGAGCGAGGTGGAGAAGCATAATTTTATGTACCCCTTGCAACGTCACACTTCCATAACAATAATTTGTACTAATGGAATGATACACGTGACTAATCAACTTAGAATAAGAAATGCACCTACACGAATAGACGTGGGAACTAATTTTGCTTGTGTTACAATCATAATTAACTAATGTGATTTTGTCATGTCCTAAACTAATGAGCAGCTTTAAGATAATGGAATGCGGTATAAATGTGCTTTTGTTTATGTATTATAGTGGCAAAATAATGGGATTAGGTGAGTATAATATGCTTAAGTGTTGCTTATTTGCTAGGTAACTACTAATAGGGTAAACTTTAGTAAGGGGGAGGTAAACAGAAGGGTTAAATTTCTTAAATTAACATTCGTTTGTGTTATTTCTATGATAGTTCGCATTTTGACTCGTGAGGCCTAAAAGAAAATGGAGTCACTCGATTATTGACTCATTGTCAGTGAAATTGCTCTCCCACCCTCGCAGCTCCACCATTAAGTGAGGTGCCCCTGCCCCTGCACTCTTGAGTGTTGGTGATCGAGGCCCTCCTCCACCCGCAGGTTTCCCTGCGCCTCATCCCTGGTGGTCCAGTGGACCTCTGTCTCCTTTCTTTCTTTCTGCTCCTTCACTCGTTTTTCTCCCCTTTCTATCTTTCACCTTTCTGCACCTCTGCTCTTTTGCGCCTTATTTCTGCCCATTTCCCTTTCTCTCCCTCTGCTCCTTCACTCGTTTTCACTCGTTTTTTCCCCTTTCTATCTTTCACCTTCCTGCACCTCTGCTCTTTTGTGCCTTATTTCTGCCCATTTTCCCTTTCTCTCCCTCTGCTCCTTCACTCGTTTTCACTCGTTTTTTTACCCTTTCTATCTTTCACCTTTCTGCTCTTTTCTGCATCTCTGCTCTTTTGTGCCTTATTTCTGCTTATTTTCCCTTTTTTCTTTATCCCTTCTTTCCTCCCTTTACCTTTTCCCGCCGCTGCTGCCCCCGCGGCCCCTCCCCCCCCAGCACGACCGGCCCAATCCAGCTCCCCTCCCCGCTCCCGCCTCCCAGCTGTCCAGCCCTCCCCGACCCCTACTTAATGGCGGCCACTGCGGGGACAGGAGAGCAAGACCACTGACTCATTGTCAGTGAAATTGCTCTCCCACCCTCGCAGCTCCACCATTAAGTGAGGTGGCCCTGCCCCTGCACTCTTGAGTGTTGGTGATCGAGGCCCTCCTCCACCCGCAGGTTTCCCTGCGCCTCATCCCTGGTGGTCCAGTGAACCTCTGTCTCCTTTCTTTCTTTCTGCTCCTTCACTCGTTTTTCTCCCCTTTCTATCTTTCACCTTTCTGCACCTCTGCTCTTTTGCGCCTTATTTCTGCCCATTTCACTTTCTCTCCCTCTGCTTCTTCACTCGTTTTCACTCGTTTTTTTCCCCTTTCTATCTTTCACCTTTCTGCACCTCTGCTCTTTTGCGCCTTATTTCTGCCCATTTCACTTTCTCTCCCTCTGCTTCTTCACTCGTTTTCACTCGTTTTTTTACCCTTTCTATCTTTCTGCTCTTTTCTGCATCTCTGCTCTTTTGTGCCTTATTTCTGCTTATTTTCCCTTTTTTCTTTATCCCTTCTTTCCTCCCTTTACCTTTCCCCGCAGCTGCTGCCCCCGCGGCCCCTCCCCCCCAGCACGACCGGCCCAATCCAGCTCCCCTCCCCGCTCCCGCCTCCCAGCTGTCCAGCCCTCCGCGACCCCTACTTAATGGCGGCCACTGCGGGGACAGGCGAGCAAGACCACTGACTCATTGTCAGTGAAATTGCTCTCCCACCCTCGCAGCTCCACCATTAAGTGAGGTGCCCCTGCCCCTGCACTCTTGAGTGTTGGTGATCGAGGCCCTCCTCCACCCGCAGGTTTCCCTGCGCCTCATCCCTGGTGGTCCAGTGGACCTCTGTCTCCTTTCTTTCTTTCTGCTCCTTCACTCGTTTTTCTTCCCTTTCTATCTTTCACCTTTCTGCACCTCTGCTCTTTTGCGCCTTATTTCTGCCCATTTCACTTTCTCTCCCTCTGCTTCTTCACTCATTTTCACTCGTTTTTTTCTTTATCCCTTCTTTCCTCCCTTTACCTTTCCCCGCAGCTGCTGCCCCCGCGGCCCCTCCCCCCCCAGCACGACCGGCCCAATCCAGCTCCCCTCCCCGCTCCCGCCTCCCAGCTGTCCAGCCCTCCCCGACCCCTACTTAATGGCGGCCACTGCGCGTCAAAGGCAAGCACGTCTGCGCCCGTCTGCGACCAGCACCAGGAACCCTGGACCTCCGCCCCGCCAACGCTACGACCCAGCAGCACTCCACGCACTCAACCCAGGCTGCAACAACAACTGCAAGCTAGCATCACCAGCCGACACCCATGGACCCTTCAGCTGTCACCGCTGCCGGCACACCTGCAGCACCGCCAAGAACACGGATCCAGCACAACCCGCCCACAAGAACACAACCGAACCGAAGACCCTGCAATGCATCCTCCTCAAGGTCCGATCCCTCCACAAACACGCCACAGAAATCTGGGACCTCCTCGACAGCACAACCCCAGACGTAGCATTCTTCACCGAAACCTGGACCAACACCACCTCGGGACCGGACATCGCCATCGCCATCCCCCAAGGATACAAGATCTCCAGGAAGGACCGCCCCATCCACCCAGGAGGAGGAATCGCCATCGTCCACAAATCCAGCCTCCGCCTGAGCACACTCCCTGACGAGTCCACAGAACTGATGGAACACCTTCACTTCAAGATACTGGCCAGCCCCACCGCAGCCCTCCGAGGAACCCTCATCTACCGACCACCTGGACCCCGCGGACCCTTCGCCAACTCCATCACGGACATTATCTCCCCTGGCTATCGCATACACCAACTACACCCTGCTGGGAGACCTCAACTTCCACCTCGACAATCAACTGGACCCCAACACCACATCCCTCCTGGACAACCTCCACAACATTGGACTCCGCCAGATCGTGACCGAGCCCACGCACTCAGCAGGACACACCCTCGACCCCCTCTTCACTACAGGAAACTCCATCACCTTCAGCCACACCACCGAACTCCCATGGACCGACCATCGCTGCGTCCACTTCATCTTCAGAACACCCACCATCCACAGACACCAGCACCTGCTTCCACAAAGAAACTGGACCAAAATCACTGATGACCAGCTCACCTCCTCACTCAACAACTCCACCCCAACCATCGCGGAAAACGACGACCCCAACACCGCAGCCCGAACCCTGCATAGATGGATCTCGGACAGCACCAACACCATAGCCCCCCTCAAGAAAAACAACAATACCCGTGCCAAGAAAGCCAGATGGTTTACCACCGAACTTCGAGAGTCCAGGCGCACATGCCGCCGCCTCGAAAAGGCCTGGAGAAACACCAAATCCACAGAAACCCACAACAACTTCAGAGCCGCCACCAACGCCCACCATCAACTCATCAGAGAAACGAGGAAAAAAGCGATTGAAGACAGAATCTCCACCCACGCACACAACAGCAAGGAACTCTTCAGCATCATCAAGGAGTTTGCCCAACCCACCAGCGAGTCTACTGACATCCCTCCCTCACAAGACCTCTGCGACAAACTCAGCATCTTTTTCCACCACAAAATCAAGAGCATCTACGACAACTTCGACGAAGACAACCAACACACTGAACCCTCACCAACCACCCCCGATATCCGGAAACCAGCGATTGATGACTGGACAGCCCTCACCACCGAAGACACACTGAAGACAATGAAGTCAATACACTCAGGGGCTCCCACGGACCCCTGCCCCCACCACATCTTCAACAGAGCCGCCAACACCATCGCACCAAAGCTCTGCCAAACCATCAACCGCTCCCTGGCGACCGCCTCATTCCCCAACGACTGGAAACACGCCGAGGTCAACCCCCTCCTAAAGAAACCCTCAGCGGACCCCACCGACCTCAAAAACTACAGACCCATCTCCCTGCTCCCGTTCCCAGCGAAAGTCATCGAGAAAGCCATCAACAGCCAACTCGCCACATTCATTGAAGAACACAACATCCTCTACTCCTCCCAATCCGGCTTCAGAAAAAACCACAGTACGGAAACCGCCCTCCTCGCCGCAACAGACGACATCCGCACCTTACTGGACAAAGGAGAAACAGTAGCCCTCATCCTCCTCGACCTATCAGCGGCGTTCGACACAGTCTCCCACCGCACCCTAATACGCAGACTCTACGATGCAGGAATCCAGGACAAGGCCCTCGACTGGATCTGCTCCTTCCTCTCCAGCAGGACGCAGCGGGTCAGACTCCCCCCTTTCCTCTCGGACCCCACACCTATCACCTGCAGAGTCCCCCAGGGCTCCTCCCTCAGCCCGACGCTCTTCAACGTCTACATGGCTCCACTTGCCCCCATCGTCAGAACCTACGGACTCAACATCGTGTCATATGCAGACGACACCCAGCTCATCCTCTCCCTATCCAACGAGCCCAACACCGCCAGACGCAACTTTCGAGAAGGCATGGAAGCCGTCGCCAAATGGATGAAAAACAGCTGCCTACAACTAAACACCAACAAAACAGAAGTACTCATCATGGGCCCAAACCCCGACGCCTGGAGTGACACCTGGTGGCCCACTGCCCTCGGAAACCCGCCAACCCCCACAGACCACGGACGCAACCTGGGAATCATCCTGGACTCCGAGCTCAAAATGGACCGCCAGATCAACTCTGTCTCATCTTCCTGCTTCCACACCCTCCGCCTCCTTCGTAAGACCTTCAAATGGATCCCCCTCGAACACCGAAAGACAGTCACTCACGCCCTGGTCACCAGCAGACTCGACTACGGCAATGCACTCTACGCCGGAATAAACAAAAACCTCATCCGCAAGCTACAGAACATCCAGAACGCCGCCGCAAGACTGGTCCTCAACCTGCCAAAACACTGCCACATCTCCCAGCACCTGCGCACACTCCACTGGCTCCCCGTCGAGGCGAGAATCACCTTCAAGATGCTCACCCACGCACACAAGGCCCTCCACGGCACCGGACCAGCATACCTGAACAGCCGACTCAAATTCCACGCACCCCAAAGGACCCTACGATCAGCCCAGCTTTCCTACGCTGTGGTCCCCCGCACCAGAAAGACCAGATCGGTAGGCCGCTCCTTCTCCTTCCTCGCGGCCAAAGCATGGAACGCCCTTCCGCTCCACCTCAGACAGACAACATCGCTCCCCATCTTCGCAAGAAACCTCAAAACCTGGCTCTTCGACAGACCCCCTCCTTGATGGAATGGAACCTGCACCCCCCCAACTCCCCCCCCACCCCTAGCGCCTTGAGACCCTTACGGGTGAGTAGTCGCGCTTTAACAAACTCCTGATTGATTGATTGATTGATTGTGGTCACAAAAGAAATACGCATGCGCGAGCAAAGTCTGAATGCGAGCTGCTTGTGCCTGGAGTGACTACGGTTCAAGGACATGATGGCCTGGAAGTATAGATGGCTGCCAAAAGGATGAGCACAATGGTTCAGAACGTGGGAATACATGCTAACGTTGCGAGTAGAGAACAGGACTAGGCCGGACTTGGGCCAAACAAAGGACCCATTAGAAAATTGCGGACGGAAGGAAAATGTAATATTATGATGACGAGATGATGCTCATCCACCCCAAAATTGTCCAATGAGAACTCGAATTTAGGCTGAAAGTTACACTTTTAGAGAGATAGAGCTAGTGAAAAAGGTATAAAAAGTGCTGAATTTATTGAAGAAAAAACTTCTCTTCGATTTCTACCAGAGATGCTGCTGGAATGCTGATTTGCCTGAGACGTAAGACTCTGAATAATTTTCTAATTTCCTTTCACAGGGAGATGCCCTTTAGCTGAGATCTTAGCTAGGGATGTTAGGAGAAATAGTCATTATTTGGGAACTATCTGTCTATTGCTAATACTTGCTTTATAAAATAAAATGAAATTGTCTAATTTCGAGTTTCCTTAAATGAATCTAGCTATCTTGAATTTAAACTCTTATTCTTTAAATGTCGTCTTTTCAAATTAAGAAATAAATAAAGTAATAAAAATCTTAGACATGCTGAATTTGCTCTTTATAAAAATTAGATAAATGGAGAATTAATCTGGTCTTGAGTTTTCCTACGCCTAATTTTTTACTAGAAGATCCATTGATCTCAATGGTGGTGTGTCTAAATAAAATGTCGTCTTTAATGAAAACGATGGTAAACGCATCTACACTGCAGGTGTAAATAGTATAAATATTCAATTTTAGTTTTAGATACTCCACTATGATACAGCAGCTTTTCCTTTGATTTTCACCGATCCATGAGGTAGAGTGTAAGTGTTTATGAGTGATATGCAGTGTTATGGGCCCCACTAATGAGAATATGTTAGAAGTTATACTTCAGGGAAAGGTGCCATGGATTTAGAAATTATTTCCGGAGAAGCGCTGCATCATTAATTAGCTCGGTGGCAGAGCATTGGTTGCTATAGAATTAGCTAGCATTATGTATAAAGTGTCATATAAGAGTTTTGATGTACAAATTTATGACTAACATCTGTTGAGTTTGTATTGTGTTATATGTAGTCCTGAAAAGGCTTCCGAGTATTGCGTGAAGCTGGTCACTCTGTCTGCAGGCAGAGGAAGTGTGGCAATGAAGTCGCACATCGCATAGTCTGTTTCAAAGAAGTAGTATAGTCGTATACTGCTGTGGTATCGTCGTATATCACTGTTTAGGGACACTCCGTGTGAAAGGGAAAATGCATAGCGAGGACAGTCTATAAAATCTTGGTTTTCAAGTACAGGGATCATTGTGTATCCTGATTTAAAACTTACTGCTGGGAGAGTAATAGAGCTTAACCCGAGCTTGAGAGAAGGGTAAAGTAGAGGAAGTGGTGCTACTTTATTGGCGAATGTAAAATTCTGTGGGAGAGAAGAGGTAAGCGCTGTCTACTGGAAATACAGAATACTTGTGCGATTGAGAACATTCTATCACTTTGTTTAGCGAAACAGACGAATGGAGTTGTTTTGTGTAAGTTACTAACCGATTTTGTAAAATATCTTGTAAATACAGCTTCTTGAAAAAATCTTGTAAAGGAGGGGTCAGTCGGCGCTGCAGAAGCCGGCGCGCTGGTGACGTCAAAAGTGTCTCGCTGGGATTGGTCCGCGTGACCAAGACAGGGCAAAGAGCTGATTGGTGCATCACGAAAAGCAGGGAAACTATTGGTTAAGCACTAAGGAGACGTATCTTGTTCTAATTGGTACGCTAGTGTGAACCACGCTGTGATAGGTTGGTGTTACGGAACAGCAACAGAGAAGTACGCGATCTTTTGAAAGACAGGAAATTTACAGAAAAATGGATTACTATTACGGAGAGGAAAAGAAGAAACCTTCATGGTTTAACAAATTGAAAAATGTGTTTGTGAAGGATAAGGCGATAGTCACAAGAGAGGGAAAATTGCTTCCTCCGCCGAAAATGACTGCTTCCTATATGTTGTCAAAATATGGTTACCATACGTGTGTTTGGTTAGAGAATTGGGTGAGATATACCAGAAATGATGGTGTGTTCGCTTTACCGGAAGGAGGATCTTTTGATGTGGCAGTTTTGAGAAATTTGAGAGAAAATATGATGAATCTTGACCCGAGACCTAGACCGACTCAGTTTGAAGCTTTAGTTGAATGGGAGGATTAGAGGCATGAATTGGAAAGCGAAAGGTTGAAAGGACATATCAGACCAAGAGGTAGATTTCGAAATCTATGGGGAGATACACATGAGAGTAGAATGCGTAGATGGAGAAATGCTGATATGATATGTGTGATGGCATGTTTCCAGTCAGATTAGTGGATGATTATGAAGGGCGCAAATGCACTGAAAAGAGAAAAAATGTAGAAACAGGGAGAGAAGGTTATGGTGACAGTGAAACAGAGGATGCTGCGCTGGAAGAAATATTAAGTAGGAGACCGCCACCATACCAACCAGATTCTTAATGGACTACACCTAATGCTCCACCCGTAGATGAAAGAAATAAAGAAACCCCAAGGCAATTTTCTAATTTTAGAGATATACCCGAAAGAGTAGAAGTGAAATATAATCCGAGTACTTCAATAACAGAACCAAGACTTACTGGTACTCCAATGCAAAATAGTGAGCGAGAGAGCGTAAATAGAGTAGAAATACGAGTTGAAGAACAAACAAGTACTGATGAATATATACGAACTACAAATGCTTTGACAGAAAAAATACATGAATTAACGAAAAACATAGAAGCAGTAACAGTCCCAGTAACGATAGGACCTGTAATTCCCGTGTTTGAAAACCAAAGAATAAAAGAACCAAGTTTGACAATTCCTTTGCAACAGAGTTTGCAAAAAGTGAGAGGAAATATTTATCCAGATTTGTCAGAAATTAGACAAACAAATAATGTAAACCCGCCTGACTTAACTTTCAATCAGAGTTTACCCTACAAATATGCAACCGTCTAATTCTGCTACACCTCGAAAAGAGCGTAGAGAAAATAGATTTAACGCAAACTCCTGTAGGACCATCCGAGCAACTATTAAGTGATTGGATTAAAACTTTGAAATTAAAAGAGCATGAACCTAAAGTATTGGATGTAGCGAGATTAAAAGTTTAAAAGGAAGAATTAACTATTGGAACAATTGGAACAGACAGATTAAAAACATACCAAGATGATGAACTTATGTTCATGTGTAAAAGCATAACATGGAAAGCGAAGTCTGTACATGATCAATTAGAAGGCTTGGCAAATGAATTTGAAATAGAATTTGCAAAGAATAAATCATTGCAGAAATCCTATAGAGTAGCCTTTTCAGAAAAAGATATTGAAAACATGAACACTGCAGGAAGGTTAACTCAAATAAAATAATTAATTGTTTTGTTACGAAGATGGCGAGATGTGAATAAATTGAGAGTGAAATGGGCAAAGAAGAAAGAGGAGACTAGTGATTAATCAACATTAGCGTTTCCTGTCAGAGAAAAAGAGATGAATTCCCTATGAGAGAAATACCAGGAGGAGGATATGTACATATTCCTTGGATTAGGCAGGATATATATAATTTACAAATGATTTCCCCAGATTGAGAGAAAAGCCAGTAGAATGGTATCGACAGGCAGATCGATTTGTGAAAGTTTCAAAAGTATTATGGGTTGATCTGGATGGATTATTTGATATAGTTGTGCCAGCAGACTTATGGACTGAATGAAAATATCGGTAGATTGGCCAAGGGAGGAATATCCTCAAGACAAAGTGATAGGTGCCCCATCACCAGATGTAATACGCAAATATGAACAAGTAATTGTATTCTTGAAAAATAAAATTCCTCCAAAAGAGACAGATTGGGTTAAAATAGACAGGACCACACAGGAACCAAAAGAATCTGTACATGCATTTTATGAAAGATTATTGTTGGTGTTTAAACAATACAGTGGATATGAAGAGTTGAGCGAAAAGGACATGAGTCACTTTGTATATCGATTTGTGTATGGACTAAGACTAGAAATTGGAGACATGACTTGATAGGGTGGCAGTCGAGTACTGTAGATGAGGTTTTGATAAAAGCTAAGTACTACAGTAAAGAAATTGATGCAAAACAAAAGAAATTAAAAGAGAAAGCTATGTGGGCACAAGTGAAGGTAGCAGAACAAGTAGCACAAATGGACAGTAAAAATAATGACCCAAATCAGGGAAAACTGAAAGGAGGTTTTGGTAAAACAAAATTAGTAGAAAACATAGAAGAGCTGAAGAAGAAGTTCCCTTGTCATAATTGCGGCATAATAGGGCATTGGAGAAAAGAGTGTAAGTATCCACCAAGAGTTAATACAGAAAATGCATAATTGAATCCACAGGTGCAGAAGGAGGTAATTCAACAGCAACCGTAACAGTAGTAAATAGTTAATCAGCAAAGTCAGGTGCCACAATCGCCACTTCCACACAGTGTAAATCAACAGAGATACAGTGCAGAGACAGGATTCAGCAGAGTCGAGCAGGTAAATAGATCACCTAGAGTGAATGTGAGTCCCCAGTATTGGTTGCAAGAAGAAGGTGGGAGTGAGTCGGATGAAAGTTTCTGACGGTGCCTGAGAGAGGGAGAAGATTGTGTGCTTGGAGCCACTCTTGAGGTAGATCAGTCTGGTCCATTTGTAAGTGGAAAGGTGAATGATGTAGAAATGACTTTCCTGGTGGACACTGGTACTACCCGTTCTACTGTTAGATCAGTGGAAGTCCAAAATCTTCCTCTCTCAGGAGACTCCATCCAAGTTGTAGGTGTTACCAATAGACAGATTCAAACTTCCTTGACACAACCAGTTGAAGTAGAAATTGGAAATTTCAAAGACATGCATTGATTTGTGGTGTGTGATAGTAGCCCTGTAAATTTGTTAGGACAAGATATTCTGTGCAAGATAAACTGTGCCATATACTGTTCACCAGATGGCATAGAATTGCAAACCCCAGATGAAGATAGTCTGTACAAAATGACCATGCTTATGATTGAAGCAGAACAAAACAAATTGTTTCCTGTGTTTGATCAAGAAAAGATACTGGATTAATTGAAAGAGGTAGTAACAGAAAAGGTGTGGGATTTCACAGGTGAAGATATTGGACTAATGAAGGATGTAGATCCTGTAAAAGTTGCTATAAAAGAAGGTGCAAGTTACCCGAATATCCCTCAGTATATAAAATGACTGCAGAAATAACTGAAGGAATAACCCCAGTGATAAACAAAATGATTGAACAAGGCATATTGAGAGAAATAGAGAGTAGTCCTTGTAATTCACCGATAATGGGATTGAAAAAGCCAAATAGAACCTTTAGAATTGTACAGGATTTGAGAAAGGTTAAAAAAATTGTTGTCCCATGTTGTCATATTGTACCAAATCCAGCAGTGATTTTATATCAAATTCTCCATGATGCTGAATGGTACACTGTGATCGATCTGTGTAATGCGTTCTTTACAGTTCCATTGCACCCAGAAAGTCAGCCATTTTCTGCATTCAGATTCGGTGACCGTATTTTGGCATGGTGCCGAATTCCTCAGGGGTATACTGAAAGTCCATCTATCTTTAATCAATTGCTAAAGAAGTCATTAGAGAATTTGAACATGGCTGGAGAGTCTGTATTGGTTCAATATATCGATGATCTCCTTGTGGCATCAAAAACAAAAGATGCATGTGTAACAGATACCCTTGCATTATTGAATCATTTGGCCGAAGAGGGACATAAAGTGTCTCCGTCAAAATTACAATTTTGTCAAAAGGAAGTGCAGTATCTAGGTCATAAAATTGCCAAAGGAATCAGACAAGTCACTACAGAAAGAATTAAAATGATACAGGGAATGCAGCCACCAAAAACTAAAAGACAAGTGAGAATGTTCCTGGGAATGGTGGGTTATTGTAGACAATGGATTAGTGGATTTTCATTAATTGCAAAGCCACTGCAGAGATTAACGAGAGCAGATATCAGAGACCCTATAGTTCTGACAAAAACTGAAATGGAAGCATTTGAACACATGAAAACGAGTTTATATGAAGCACCAGCTTTAGGGATGCCTGACTATGAAAAGGAATTCGAACTATATTGCAGTGAACGAGAAGGATGTGCATTGTCAGTACTGATTCACAGACATGGAAAACTGAGAAAACCTATTGCGTATTTCTCAGCTGTTTTGGACCCTGTTGCTAAAGCATTGCCAGGTTGTCTGAAAGCAGTAGCAGCCACAAGAGTTAGTCTGGAACAGAGTGAAGGAATAGTGATGGGATTTTCTGTAAGAGTGTATGTACCTCACTCCGTGGAGATTCTCCTCACTAGGACAAAAACACAGTATCTGACCAACAATAGGATGACAAAATATGAAAAGACAATTCTGGGAGCAGAAAATGTGACAATCTCTAGATGTGTAAATGTGAATCCTTCCACATTATTGTCTGACACAATGGAAACAGACGTGAGAAATTAGGTTGATCACAAATGCTTAGACGTTCTTGAATACTGTACCAAACCAAGAGCAGACATCAGCGATGAGCCATTGCCTGAATCAGATTATGTGATGTTTGTAGATGGTTCGTTTCTGAGAACAGATGACGGTGTTTTGAGCGCAGCATATGCCGTCTGTACGTTGGCATATGTATTGGAAGCTTCTTGTTTGAAAGGAATTCATTCTGCTCAGATAGCAGAGTTGATTGCCCTGATTCGAGCCTGAGAATTGGGAAAAGAAATCAAAGTGACCATAGTGACTGATAGTCAGTATGGCTTGGGGTTGTCCATGACTACGGACAATTGTGGTCCCAAAGAGGTTATTTGACTTCTGCAGAATCCCCCATACGTAATGCAGAATTTGTGCGAATGTTACTTGACGCCATCCAAGTACCGGACAAATTGGCTGTGGTAAAATGTGCAGCACTCAAAAAGGGGGGTGATTATATCACCCAAGGTAACAGGTATGTAGACTCAACTGCTAAATACTGTGCAAAAAATCTTGCATCCATTAATAAGGAAATGGAGAAAGATCATGTTTCAAGTCCTTTAATGCTAACAACTGCAGTTGAAACTTGACAGGAAGTGAGGCAAATGCAGGAAGAAGCTTATGAGGAAGAGAAAAATGGTTGGTTAAAAGCAGGTTGTAGACAAAGAGAGGAAGATGAAATCTGGGTTTACAAAGATGAAAGACCAGTAATGCCTTATAGCATGATCTCAAATATGGCCCGAATGTACAATGGTCGAGCTCATATTGGGAGGGATGCCATGCTTCGCCTATTCAGACAGACGTGGTACAATCCCAAGTTCAGGATGATAGCTGAGAGCTTGTGTGAGAGATGCTTAGTTTGTCAGCAGTTTAATCCAAACAGAAGAACTATTGTGAGTTTGGGAACCATAGGACGGGAGGGAGGTCCATTTACACGAATGCAGTTGGATTTCATTGAGCTTCCGCCATGTTACAAACTCAGATATGTTTTGGTGATTATTTGTTTGTTCTCCCAATGGGTAGAAGCTTTCCCCACAAGAAGGAATGATGGGCTAACTGTTGCAAAATTACTTTTAAGGGAAACAATACCGAGATTCGGTTTCTCAGTGACAATTGAGACTGATCGTGGCCCACATTTCCAAAATTAACTCATGCAAATGGTATGTGAAGCACTGGACATTCGTCAGAGACTGCATTGTGCTTACAACCTGAGGCTTCAGGAGTGGTAGAACAAGTTAATGGAACAATTAAAAACAGGATTGCAAAAATGTGCTTAGCGACAGGACTAAAGTGGCCTGATGCCTTGCCACTTGTTTTGATGAACTTAAGAAGCATACCTGACAGGAAAACTGGATTGAATCCACATGAGATCTTAATGGGAAGGGTGATGAGCCAAGCATGTGTACCAGTTGATAAATTGTTGACAATTAATGATGACATCATACTGGATTACTGCAAAAACCTGTCTGACGTGGTAACTTCTGTGTTCCATCAGGTGGGAACTGAATTAAACACCAAAGAGAAAAGTCCAGCCCATGATCTAGTCCCTGGAGACTGGGTGCGAATAAAAGTACACCGCAGAAGAAACTGTTTGGTGCCTCGTTGCCAGAGACCAAGACAAGTTGTTTTGGTTAGCACTACTGCAGTCAAATGTGCTGGAGTAAAGAGATGGGTACATGCAAGCCACACTATCCGTGTACCTGAACCTGAAAACAAAGAAAGCGAAAGCACAACTGATTCAGACTCTGAAGGTGAACCAGAGAGAGGTCCAGATACTGAAGATCGACAGGAACGTCGATATCTGGAAGTATCAGGTACTAGCTCTGCGTCTGAAGGAGAAGGAGAAAGTCTTGAAGTACTGAATTCTGAAGATCAATCTGAAGATCGAGAATTGGTAAAGACTGACACCAGTAAGGACACTGAACAAAGTGAAGACAAAACAGTTGAAAAAGAGAATTCTGAAGGACAGACTGGAAGCTCTGAAAGCAGGAACAAAATTCCTGACACTGGAAAAGAGGAAACAGCTCATGAAGACGGTGAGATTCCGAGTACCAGCTATGGAGATGTTCCTAACAGAGTGAAAGAACTGTCTAAAGAGAAAACTGACTCTGAAAAAGAGAAAGACGCTATAAAAATCATTATAAACAAAACTGTTGAAGACACTGAAAGTGAGACTGATGACAGTGCAGATGAAACTCCATTGAGGATGAGTCAGAGGAAAAGGGCTTGGAGAGTGGAACATAACACCACGGAGCCTAACACAAAAAGATTTTGTAAAGGAGATAATTGGCCTAAAGGAAATGATGAACTGAGATTTAAACTGGTTAACAAAAAAAGAAAGCCAAAGGAGCAGGTTAACGAAATAACCAGTCAAAGAGAGACATTGGGAAAGAAAATAGAGGTTGTCCAACGGCCAAAAAGAGTAGAAGACCAAATCAGAAGTACAAATCACCTGAGTGGACGTACATTGTATTACCTCCAATTGAAGAAGTAAACAGCAGTCAAGAAAATTTGAGTTGCTTAAAGACAGATGGGAGACATGAGTAAAGAAGTGAGCCACAAGGAAAAGTCCTAATTGATCAGAAGGACAAGGTGGAAAGTAAATCTGAGATTCAGAAGAAGAAAAAGGAAAGGGGCATTGTAAGTGAAAGTAAAATAGGTGGCACAAACTTGTTAGAAAAATTAAAGTTTGTAGCTGACACAAGGTCGAAGAAAACCTGTTAGCAAACTTTGCTGTGTAAAAAAAAAAAAATGTCTACTAATAATAATAAAACAAAATGTTCTATTTTTAGAAAATGGTGCAGGACGTGTCTAATTTGTACTGGATTACTAATATTGATATGGATAATTTTAGCTATTGTCATTCTTTTTCAGGATAACTTAGTAAAGTCAAAACATAATGTGAGTTCAGGTGAACAAAATGTGGAATCAAGGTCTAACAAGCAGCATGTATATAGGCCAGAAATACATCAGGATAGTTCTATTAGTGACTTTACCCTAGAATAGATTTTCTAGATTATTAACTGAGCATGTTAGAACAATGGATGCTAGTGATTGCTACGTTTGTGTAAAATTACCTGCATCTGTTTCTGAGGGGGTGATCTATCATCATCTCCCACTTACATATGGAGTCACATGTACTGTGATTACATGCCTGTTTTATCAAACAGGTAAACTGGAATATCATTATTCTAATTCGAATGAAGTGTTTGCAAAGCTAAAAATTGATAAAGCATTGAATAAGAAAAAGCCTGCTACAGTTATGGGAGAATATTTTTTAGAAGTAGATGAGTTAAGTCATGATTATGCGTTTAAAAACAATTTAACATGTAAAATGAGAGTAGAAGAGAAGGCATTTTTAGATATGGTTGAAGAAAGGCGAATTGCCTATAAACGTAAAGAAAAAGTGAAGCATGAAAAATCAAAATATTGGACATTTAATGATGAAAATATTGATGAAAGAAATGTAAATGTAGCAATAAATATAGACACCCCATTGTAAGGGAAATTCTGAATTAGAAGAGACAAAACCATGTATGATAATTATTTTGTGGGAGCAAGTCAATGTAAAGATACTTATCGAATTCAAGGGGGTTGGGGATTTAAGTGGGGAAATAATCCTGTTTTTCCTGGTATTTACTTTATTTGCGGAAACAAGTCTTATTATAGACTACCTGACCACTGGTATGGGACATGCTATGTGGGTTCGGTCTTTCCTAAAAATTTTCATGTAGATAGAGGTACTAATGGAATTCATGAGATAGGTAAACCATTAAGTCGTAGAAAAAAAGAGAGTGTGATAGAAATAATATGTGATGATTTTGGAGCACTGATACCAGCAATGGAAATATCTTTCAATGCAAATCAAATTCGAAGATTGTCAACGATAGTAGATCGTTTGTCAACAGATACAGCAGGTGGATTCCTAATGGTAAACACCGAAATGATTGCTATGAGAACTATGGTAATGCAAAATCGTCTTGCTCTTGACATAATATTAGCAAAAGAAGGAGGAGTTTGTGGAATTTTGAAGGTACAGCACTGCTGCACCTACATTCCAGATAAAAGTCAAAACATTGAAAAGTACGTTACAAATATTACGGAACTGCATAGAGAAATTGAACCACTGGAGGTTGATGGTATTCTTGAACGACTTGGTAATTTGTACTAATGGAATGATATACGTGACTAATTAACTTAGAATAGGAAATACACCTACACAAATACATGTGGGAACTAATTTTGCTTGTGCTGCAATCATAATTAGCTAATTATGTGATTTTGTCATGTCCTAAACTAATGAGCAGCTTTTAGATAATGGAATGCAGCATAAATGTGCTTTTGTTTATGTATTATAGTGGCAAAATCGTGGGATTAGGTGAGTATAATATGCTTAAGTGTTGCTTATTTGCTAGGTAACTACTAATAGGGTAAACTTTAGTAAGGGGGGAGGTAAACAGAAGGGTTACAATTCTTAAATTAACGTTTGTTTGTGTTTGTTTCTATGATAGTTCACATTTTGACTCGTGAGGCCTAAAAGAAAATGGAGTCACTGGATTATTGTGGTCACAAAAGAAATACGCATGCGTGAGCAAAGTCTGAATGCAAGCTGCTGGTGCCTGGAGTGACTACGGTTCAAGGACATGATGGCCTGGAAGAATAGATGGCTGCCAAAAGGATGAGCACAATGGTTCAGAACGTGGGAATACATGCTAAAGTTGCGAGTGCAGAACAGGACTAGGCCGGACTTGGGCCAAACAAAGGACCCATTAGAAAATTGCAGACGGAAGGAAAATGTAATATTATGATGACGAGATGATGCTCATCCCCCCCAAAATTGTCCAATCAGAACTCAAATTTAGGCTGAAAGTTACACTTTTAGATAGATAGAGCCAGTGAAAAAGGTATAAAAAGTGCTCATTTTATTGAAGAAAAACTTCTCTTCGATTTCTACCAGAGATGCTGCTGGAATGCTGATTTGCCAGAGATGTAAGACTCTGAAGAATTTTTTTATTTCCTTTCACAGGGAGATGCCCTTTAGCTGAGAGCTTAGCTAGGCATGTTATGGAGAAATAGTGATTATTTGGGAACTATCTGTCTTTTGCTAATATTTGCTTTATGAAATAAAATGAAATTGTCTAATTTCGAGTTTCCTTAAATGAATCTAGCTATCTTGAATTTAAACTCTTATTCTTTAAATGTCGTCTTTTAAAATAAAGAAATAAATAAAGTGATAAAAATCTTAGACATGCTGAATTTGCTCCTAATAAAAATTACATAAATGGAGAATTACGCTGGTCTTGAGTTTTCCTACACCTAATTTTTTACTAGCAAATCCATTGATCTCAAAGGTTGTGTGCCTAAATAAAATGTCGTATTTAATGAAAACCATGGTAAATGCATCTACACTGTAGGTGTAAATAGTATAAATATTCAATTTTAGTTTTAGATACACCACTGTGATACAGGAGCTTTTCCTTTGATTTTCACCGATCCATGAGGTAGAGTGTAAGTGTTTATGAGTGATATGCAGTGTTATGGGCCCCACTGATGAGAATATGTTAGAAGTTATACTTCAGGGAAAGGTGACATGGATTTAGAAATTATTTCCGGAGAAGCGCTGCATCAAGAGCGGAAAATATATTGCTATACTTGAATGATTCAACCAAATCTGACATGGATCGAGAATTCAAAGAAACATACTTTGATCATATTAATAGTCCTTGTATAGTTTATTGGATCATTAAAATTTCCTATCAAAAATATCATATATAGTAAATAGTTAATACTAGTGAATGTGCTAAAACAATTTTTATATAAATATCAAAATTCTTTCTTCTTTCTTTTTCTTTTATATTCTTTTTACCCCTTGAAATTCTCTCTATTACCTCACAGCCAACATACTCAATCACTCAAACCTTAATCAACAAACTCACTAATCCCACATCGATATTCAAACCACTTAATGTGAAAATTCATAAGGGCCTTAATATGGACAATGGGAATAGAGACAGAAATAGCACATATGGTTGTAACAAATTCACATAGAGGACAATATTTTCATCAGTACATAAAGTCCAACTAGAAGTCTCATATGTTCTTAGTCTCGAAGCAATTAACTGTAGTAATAAACGCACTGTTTTTTATATTCATTAGTGTGTTAGTGAGGCGTCTTCTTCATGTTCAGTTCCTTAGGAGAGTTACAAATATTCCTGTTGCACTAAGACCAGCCTGCATGGAGAAGGGGAAAGTGCGCATGACTGGTTTGGGCAGCCCGAGAGGGCCGACCAAACAGTCATTGGGCACTCAGGAGTGGGCAAACCACTCCTGCCCCGCTCCGTAAGCAGTTGCAAAAACAACAGTTGATGGACAGAATGCAGAAAAATGTCATACATTCACCCCAGTACAGAGATATGGGCCTGAATCCATCGTTCAGGGTGGCAAATGCAAAAACAACAGTTGATAGACAGAATGCAGAACAATGTCACACATTCACCCCAGTACAGAGATCTGGGCCTGAATCCATCTTTTTTTTGCATACCATGCCATTCCAGTTTGAACCCAGCCATATGCAGATCAGTCTTGACCCTGTGCCTCATGGGTACAGTCCAGCCCGAACTGCCAAGCCAGGTCCTCCCTGGACTGGAAACAAGTATCCTAGGACCTGTTTCGGGGTTTCACCCCTCTTCAGCCAAGATAGCTTGATTCCAGTGACATGGAGAGCACGGGACCCATGTCTGGGCATACCCTTCCCACTCAGGGTGACAAATGCAAAAACAACAGTTGATGGACAGAATGCAGAACAATGTCATACATTCACCCCAGTAAAGAGATCTGGGCCTGAATCCATCGTTTTTTTGCTCACCATGCCGTTCCAGTTTGAATCCAGCCATATGCAATCAGTCTTGACCTTGTGCCTCATGGGTACAGTCCAGCCCGAACTGCCAAGCCTGGTCCTCCCTGGAAACAAGCACACTAGGACCGGTTTCGGGGTTTCCGCTCCGTAAGCAGAGCAGCCCCACCCGCCAGCAAAGGAAACATATAATGTTAATAGCTAAAAGTTATCACCATTTTATTATTTTTGCTTCTCGCACTGCGAGAAAGCAGTAGGGCAATGCTCCTCCTTCATAGCCGAGGAGCCGCCACTGCCCCCACAACCCTTGCTTTCCCACATGTCCAGCCCCTTGCCCCATCTTTGCTTGTCCGTCCAGCCTTGCCTGTCCCACGCACAAAAAAGCAGTAAGAATCAGCACCAGCGATGGACGCTTCATAGCGCTTTAAGACTAACTTTATTTTTAGCCATGGTGTACAGCCACACTGATGTAGAAAAGGACTAAAAGTCATTTTTAGGTCTTGCAGACCTAGCGCTGGAGAGCGCATGCGATCCTCACTCTGCAAGGCTTATTGTGATCGAGGTGATTTCGGAAGGGGACTTGAAGCCCCGCTCATCAATCTTATTGGCTGGCATCTTCCTTTATGCTAAACGATGGCTTCCCATTGAAAAAGAGGCTCCTTTGTTACCGCCCTTTCTCCTTTTGGCCCAGTCCATCCGGACTGGAGTGTTTGCTTGCGGTGTTACACAGTGTCTTTTAATTACCGGGTAAGCACCATTTTTTTAACATTCATGTATGTTTGTTCAACATTTCAGTAACTTGCAGGGAGTAAGAAGCAAAGGCACCATTTGTGCAGGAAATTTTAACTAATTTTAATTCTGTTGGAGTGTGTGCAGGTTTCCTGGCCATGTCGTAAACAACAAAGTTGGTGTAAGAATGAAGATGGGAAGCAACACTTTTAGGGAGTTCATTTTTAGCTAAACACTTCCCTGCGTTGTTGTTGATAAAATGCTGTAATGTAACACATGCCAGTTTCCCAGGACGTACCATGATGTGTTCAGATGGACCTAGCTTTTGTAGACCGCAGCAATGTGCGTGCCAGGGTTTGCTAGCCTTTCCTGCTATTCGTGAAAAGAAAGTGAAAGTTCCAGTATGTATAGGGTGACTAGACGTCCCCGTTTAGCCAGGACGGTACCAGTTTTTAACCAGCTGCCCCAGCAAATTTTAAGAAATGTAGCTCATGTCCCGGTTTTTAGGTCTCGACTATTCTATTCCGCAAGGAATAAATAGACAAGAGTATTGTGGGCCAAATAAGCTTTGAAACCATTGCGGATTTCGTACAGTGCATGTGCTCATGCACCCCCTTTTTACCATTTGCTTCCGAGCCGCCTGCTTCCCACTTCAAAGGGATCCGCTCCCCCGCCCACTGCTTCACACTTCACGGCCGCCAGGCCGTGTCTCGCATTTCTCCTCCCCCCCTCCCCACAGCAATGCCAAGAGCTTGTTTTTTGTTGGCTCTGCTCGCATCTCCCCCCTCCCATTTGGTTAGTTTCATTTGCCTGTACTTCTCACTAGACACTTATTCCAAATCGCTGTGACTCATGCTGCTCTGCTTTTTTGACATGGGCATTAACATACAATACAATTCTGAGTTCAGCCAGCGCACACATATAATTTGAGACCAGACACGCAATGAGCCGCCATGCAGCAGTCAGCCGTTGTAAATCATAAAGCTCGTCAACCACAGATCACTCCCAACCTGCAAAGTGGCCAGCCACCCTCATAACCGTATTACTCAGAACATTGTCATTGACAAAACGCTTCAGTGCATGATATCTAGTGAAATGCTACTTTCTTTTGTAAACAAAAGAGGGCTCCCAGGAAAAAGACATTCATTTTTATGTAAAAAGGCCTCTGCAATTGAATATTTCTTAGTAATTTATACAACGGGAATGACTTTTTAAAGCAGTTTTTTAATAGTACATTTGTCACATATTACAGTCTACTAGCTGAATGTCTCTCTCCTTTTCGGTCTTTTTCCTCTTTAATTCTCGCAGTAAACCGACAACAGGTGCCACTGGGCCCAAAGGCAGACAGAGCCATCCTGCTTTGCATTCCCACCATGTGTTCGCAGTAAACATGCCCGAGGCGCCAGCCCCATTCGACTTGCGCGTGCTCGGCCTCACTTCCCCTCCCACCCTTTCGACTTCAGGCATTCAAGGGGGAAGCATGACGCAGAGCCCATTGTGTAGCTAAAACGTTTTGTTTTTTCAAAATGCACACCATGTTTTATCTTTAATACACACAGGCTAACACTTTCAACGGAAGCATGGATAACATACTTTTTGCAGCTGCGCCGCATATCTTTTGTTTTGCACGGCACGGCGTATTGCTTAAAGCTGTTTTTGCTTCCCCCTCCTGCTCCGCATTATGAGCCCTCCCCTACCCTCTGAGCACAAATGGAGCCTTTCTCAATTAAGCGGCAACGCTCCCTCATTCCTCCTCCCTCCCGTAGCCATTCCCTGCTCTGCCCAACTCCTCCCTCGCTCCCAACAACCCTATGCACAGGTCCTGCGAGCTCCTATAATGTGCGGGTTTCACAGCAGCATTTGTATTTTTAAAAATAAAGCGTTTGTAGAAGCATTTCCATCCACAGCCATTTGCTACTCTGCCCGACCCCTCTCTCACCCCCAACAGCCCCATGTATAGGTCTCATGGGCACCTACAGGGTACGGGCTTCACTGCTGCAGCATTTGTATTTTCAAAAGAGTAGCGTCCACGATCGATAGCACCAATTCAATGTAAGTCCCTTTATACGTTACCTTCCTTTTCCTTCACTCGCGGCAGCTGCTTTCATTCACGTCGTTAATTCTTCTCCCAAAGCACCTGCACACTAACAACGCGTGCATTTTTTATTTCTAATTTGACCTGACCGCATGCCTGCAGCCTGTTGATTTCCTCACCGCCTTGCACCCTAGGCCTCACGGCCCATTAGTAAGTAATATCACCAATACCGAGTTGTTTCTGCTCCTTTACAACCCTGGTCAGTTAATGCTCAATTAAGTTTTATTAATTTCCATTATTGTAGTAGCCCTGCTCCCCTCCGGTTCGTCCTCTGCGGTCCACTACAGCAACAACGCAGCTGTCAGCTTAAATTACCTGAGGTCACACTGACCTCAGTAGTTGCCTCAGTAAGTGCATTGTTTTGTTAAAGTTGCCCTGTCTTTAGCTGCCATGCGAGTATTGGGAGTTATTGCATCCTTCTATGCTATGAGAAGCTGTGCTCTTACTTGGCACTGTGCTCATCGTCATGTTCTCTTTTAAAAAATGACTGATGTGTACACTTGATCTGGAAGGACAATCAGTTGATATGACTCGGCAAAGTACCCAAGAGTCTGGGAGAAGCACAGACGTCTAGCTGCAGCCAGTCACAGCTCTCTACAACACATTGTTTGTTGGTATGTAACTTGGCATATAGTGTGTATGTCCATGTCCTTTTGCATTTTGATGTATAATTCAACTCCATTTTATTCACATACACCAAAACCCTGTGGGGTGCGGCGTTTTTTGTTGGTATGTAACTTGGCATATAGTGTGTATGTCCATGTCCTTTTGCATTTTGATGCATAATTCAACTCCATTTTATTCACATACACCAAAACCCTGTGGGGTGCGGCGTTTAGTTATCTTCAACAGCACTTGTTTGCTGTGTACACTTTGCAATGCTGTTCAACAAAACAGGATAAGACCGGCTTCTCACCCTCTTTCTCCATGTTCATGATGCCTGCTCTAAACTAAACTAACGTTTCGTTTTTTTAAAGGCTACATTTGGAAAAAAAAGATGGTTTTATTTAACAGAATTCAAAAACAACCTTCCAAAATTATGTCTCAATTTGTTTCTCGAACACACCCACTCGTATATCTCTATTCTAACCACAAGAAAAGCATTTACACTAGCAGTTAGTGTCACGCCCTCTCTCTATGCACCTCCCTAAATTAATTCAATGAATGATGATGCGGGGGATGTCATCAGGTTCTTCTCACCCTATCTCTACATCCGCCGCTGGGGGGTGCTCTTTTCTCACAGTAACCTGCGCTCAATAATGTCCTTTCTCTCTTTATTGTACTCTATTGCAGGCGGTCTCTCCACTCGTACCCTGTCTCTTTCACCCTGCAGACTTTCTCTATCTCCCTCGATACCCTTTCAACCATGAACTCTATGTGTCACGTCATTCTAATCATGTCAGCCTGCCAAAACAGAGCCTCAGTCTCTCCTCCCCCCCCGACTCTCCATCCAACACAACCTCCCTCTGCCCACACTCACCACCTCGTTGCCCCTTCGGTTTTCATCATCTTTCACCATGTCCCTTTACTCTGTACATTCATTCTGTTGGTCTTTCACTGACCCTCCATTCTCCAAAGGCACTCTCTTCCTTCCCTCGTCCTGTCCGTGCATTCCTTGCAAGCTCTCTTCTTCTCCTTACCCTAAGCTCCCTTAATTCCCCACAAGACTCCTTGCTTCCCTTCCCCACCCCATCCCTCCTTTCATCTTACGTATTCATTCTCCCCATATTACACGCTCCCAACTGCTCATCACAGGTTGGCTGTCTTTTCGTCATTTTGTCCTTCGTTTCACCCAAGGCTCTTTGCTTCTCAAGTGCGTGTGCCATGATTCATTT
The DNA here is from genome assembly GCF_964261635.1 of Lissotriton helveticus. NCBI lineage: Eukaryota > Metazoa > Chordata > Amphibia > Caudata > Salamandridae > Lissotriton > Lissotriton helveticus. Next base: position 708,140,389 of record NC_136059.1, on the reverse strand, counting down.
GCAATGCAATAGGTCTCCCATTACTAAAAGCTTGTTAATTTTCTCCTCCTACCCCTCTCTCTGTCTCTGTCTCTTTCTCGCTCTCGCACCCACGCTCTTTCTGCTACTCCTTGCTCTCCCTCCAACTCCACCCTCCAACTCCACCCTCCAACGCCACCCTCCAATGCCACCCTCCAGCTCCACCCTCCAGCTCCACCCTCCAACTCCACCCTCCAGCTCCACCCTCCAACTCCATTTGCACCCTCCAACTCCAGCTCCATCCTCCAACTCCACCCTCCAACTCAAACTCCACCCTCCAACTCCACCCTCCAACTCCAGCTCCATCCTCCAACTCCACCCTCCAACTCAAACTCCACCCTCCAACTCCACCCTCCAACACAAACTCCACCCTCCAACTCCACCCTCCAACTCCACCGTCCACCCTCCAACTCCACCCTCCAACTCCAACTCCACTCTCCAACTCCACTCTCCAACTTCACTCTCCAACTCCACTCTGCAACTCCACCCTCCAACTCCACCCTCCATCACTCAGGAACACCACCACATTACTCAGGAACACCACCACATCACTCGGGAACACCACCACATCACTCGGGAACACCACCACATCACTTGGGGACACCAACACATCACTCAGGGGCACCACCACATCACTCAGGGACACGACCACATCAGTCGGGGACACCACCGCATCACTCAGCGACACCACCACATCACTCGGGGACACCACCACATCACTCGGCGACACCACCACATCACTCGGGGACACCACCACATCACTCGGGGACACCACCACATCACTCTGGGAACACCACCACATCACTTTGGGAACACCACCACATCACTCTGGGAACACCACCACATCACTCGGGGACACCACCACATCACTCAGGGACACCACCACATCACTCTGGGACCCCACCACATCACTCAGCCCAACCACATCATCACTCAGCACCACAACAGCACTGTTCAAGAAATGTAGCTCACGTCCCGCTTTTTTAAGAGGGCCGACTGAAAACGGTGGGAGGTGTTTTTAATGTTTTTCCAAGCAGGGACAGTTAGCATTGTTTCAAGAAAGCAATTTAATTAATAGGCAAGCTACGGGTTTAAAAATTGCATTTTATGTTTTCTTACTGCCTGTTCCGTAATTCTCTGCTGAGGAGCGCTCTCATCGCTTGAAGTAAAATTGTAGTCCTTCTTCTATTTTTGTGAAATGTCCTGGTTTTTGGCTCCAAAATTCTGGTCACCCTAAGTATGTACAAGCAAGTCTGAGGAATATCCCTGGACTAACTTTAAGGCAACAAGTTATGTGGTAGTATCAATATGAACACAAGTTATCCATACACGTGCTCTTAGGAAACAGGCCAAAACTAAAATATAACGTTTACACTCTTTTATTAGAATATATTCAAATTATTTCATATTAAAATTTCAGAAGAAACAAATATTCTGAAAACATACATTATGCAGACATCTTTTACATTCAATTAAAATACATAAAAATAAAATACATAAAAAGGTTTCTTATCAATACCTAAAAAAAACACCTAGTGCATTACATACATTTCACATAGCAGTAATTTTCAATTAAAAAAGAAGAAGAATTTTATACAAAACAACCAGAACACCCCTTATACTCAAATGGTTCGAAGGATGTTTCTACCAATTCATGAGATCCAATAGCCTTGACCAAATCATATATTTCTACCAGAGTTTATAGATTGACATATTACTGGTATCCTTTGGGCTTTACTTGGATTCTTTGGTTAATCAATGCGTCGACGCGTTTCGGTGTAGGTACCGTGGATAAGGTTACACCTTCCTCAGGACAAATTAAAAACGGTGTCCTCAATTTCATATGTTGGGAATCCTTCTAAATATTTTGGTAACTCCGGCGTGGTCTTTTTTGTCTCTCACCCGGTGTCGTCTAATGTCTCACCATTATTCACTGATTCAATGTCTTGGTTCTTATCACAGAAGATATTCGTTACGGCGTCTCATGTGCCCAAACTCCCCAGTTATAGGGTCTGGCGCCTCTTTATTCAAGTGTAGTTTCCTTTTATCTCAACTAAGCTTTTTTTTCCCAAGGTCTTTAAACTTAATTTCCTCTCTGGTGTAGATTAGGTTTTTGTTAACAATTCCCTCTCCTTTTCGGTATTCGAAGATTTTTTCTTTTTGTTTAGATGTGCCGATATCTATTTCCTTCTATCTTCTGTGTCATTTGCTGTTTATAGAGGTCTCATCTGGACATGGAGGTTGTATAGTACGTTCCTCAGCGCGGTTCTAGAACAGGATATGTTCATCCAAACAGCCGCTGTCGTCTTGACTTCGTGTCCTTCTCACCGGTTGATAAGTATGTATGCAATATGTGGTTAACAGTACAGCGTGACGTGACTGGCATTGCTGCCGCTGTTTGAAACCTCTGTTCGCGGATCTCATTCTCCGACCATCAGCGGCGTATTTTAAGGGTCTCTGTTGCCTCCCCCCAGAGTAATGCAGGGCCTGGCAGCGGGACGAGGTAACACACCACGTCTGCAGGTCCCTGAATGAACACGCACTGACCGGGATATTAGAATCAGGGGTATTCCGTGAATGGCTGAGACCTGTGAATAAAAGTTCCCTATAAACAAGGCACTGGAAGTCTGTGGGTATTTTTAGCTCCTGTGATGCTCGCTGCTGGGAAGCTCTGTCTGCCTCTTGATAACGCAGTACACACCCTGTGCGCGGGCGCTGCTTTCCCCTCAGACGGGGAGGGCCAGGTGTGCTCCTGCGCCACCTTCTACCAGCCCCTGAACCCCCTCCTTGAGACCAGCTCTTCATCTTCACAGCTGTCATCGTTCTCAATGCTCTCCTGTCCACAGGAACTGGTTGTCATCCTCTCATGTGTCATCAACCCTAACACACCCCTCTCTGGCTCTCAGCGAGCATCAGCCCCAAACCTTCCCTTATGTGTCAACCTCTCCCCACCCTCTCACTGACATCAGTGCCAGCATCGTCCTCTTTCTGAGGGACCCCACCCTCTCACTGTAAGCAGTGCCAGCATTGTCCTCTTTCTGAGGGACCCCACCCTCTCAGCTGTCTTCATGCTAAGCCCTCTTTTCCTCTGCACAGGTCTTCGTCGCCTCACTGTCCTCGGGGTCAGCATCTTCCTCTCTATCTAAGGGACCCCACCCGCTGTCATCACTCCAACCACCTCTTTCCCTGCTTGAAGGGGTCCACATACCTTCGGCTCTCCTTATTCTCAGCACTCTTCTCCTCCCTGAACATGTCACCATCGCCTCACTCTCAGCAGAGTCAGCATCACACAGGACCACCCTGTCAGCTGCAATCCTTCCAAGCACCCTGTCCCTGGTGCTCCACATGTTCTAAGCTGTCTTCTTTCCCGGCACCCTTCTCTGTTCTTGAACCGCTGTCCATCCAGTCAACCATAATCAACCGGCCTCTGCCCTTGAACCAATCCCTATCATCACACCCCCCTCCTCTACTTGAACAGGTCCCCATCCTGCCAGCTGTATCCATTGCACCCCCCCCACCCTACTCGAACAGTTCCCAATCCATACAGCTGTCATATGTCCAGGCACTCTGCTGCCTCTTGAACTGGACTCTCTCTATCGCCAGTCCCAACACCCTCCTGTCCTGACTCGTCCCTATGCTTGCACCTTTCAATTGTCCCAGAGCCCAGAGGTTCTTGCACTCTCAGCTGTGGGCCCAGAGGCCTCTGCACTCTCAGCTAAGGGTCCAGAGGCCTCTGCACTCTCAGCTAAGGGTCCAGAGGTCCCTGAACCCTCAGCTGGGGGCCCAGAGGTGCAATGCAATAGGTCTCGCATTTGCAAATGTTTTAAGCTATTGGCATTGTAAATGACAATGCCTTTTATTTATCTGTTATTAAAATCAACACATAGATAAAAGGTTTGTCATTTAAAATGCCAGTAGCTCAAAGTCTCGCAATTGTGAGACCTATTGCATTGCGGATTCATACATTGTTTAATTTTTGGTAAATGACTCCGAAGGTATTTGTGTTACTTAGAGTTGTCTTGGCACACTGAGTCCTAGTACGCTAACAGTCTATCTAATAATTTATAGCGTCTAGAAACAGCTGGAATGAGGTGTGAGGCACTATATAAAACACGCTGTTCTCGTTAATAGCAGTGATGGTTTTGAACATTGAGCTCTCTTTCCATAGTAAAGATCCGTCCAAGTCACACTTACTGCATTCCCCAGGTATGTAGTGGGAGAGTAGGGTCTCTCTCTTCACCCTCTGTAGGGGCCAAATGCAGTAATCGGTTAATTCAGCCTCAAACATGTAAATGTAAATGTAAATGTATAGGCATTTATATAGCGCACTACTTACCCGTAGGGTCCCAAGGCGCTTCGACCGCTGCGAAACCCTTCCTGGCTTCCCTGAGAGATGGTCCCTTAATGGGTATCTCCACGGTGAGACCAGGCATCCCCGGCGGTCTGGTGGGGCCGTTAGTGAAGATGAGGCAAGCTAATGCCCAGAGTTGCCGAGTGTGAACGCTGATCAGAGTGGGCACCGAGGCGAGAGAATTATCGAGTCCGCTGACCCTGGTCCAGAAACCTGCCGCGCCGGACCTGCCGCGCCGGGAATCGAACCCTGGTCCCGGGCCGTCCTCTGCTCTCGGGTCTGCCGCCTCTAACCAGTGAGCCACACTACTTCATGGAGCCTTGGTGCTGGCAAACACAGCCCACTCTTCACAGTCCTTATGCGGCAAACGGGGGTAGCAGGGATGCTATGCTCCAAGAGCGGGGAGGGGCATTCAAAGAGGGAAAATGTCAGGTGTTAATCTCCACCGCTGTGGTGGTGCTTGTGCCGTGAACATCTGCAGTGCCAGTAAACAAAGAAACATTTTCACCACTTAAGGGACATGGTCCGTTTCCAATGCATTTGCTTTAAGCTGAGGAGGTTTTTGGGGCAAGTAAACAACCCGCTTCTTTTAGAATGGAAAGTGGAGGGCAGTTTGCCTTCAATCAATCAGGGGTTTATAAAGTGCACTACTCACTTGTGAGAGTCTCAAGGCGCTGGGGGAGGGGGGAGCTGCGGATCAGTCAAAAAGCCAGGTCTTGAGGTCGTTCCTGTAGGTGTTCAGGGTTGGGGAGCGCCTGATGTTCACAGGGAGCTTGTTCCAGGTCTTGGCTGCGATGTGGGCAAAAGCTCTCACTCCTGTTCTGCTCTTGCAGTTCCGGGGGACCTCTGCCGGGGCGAGGTCGGCGGAGCGGAGGTGTCTCTTGGGTACGTGGAAGGATTGTCTCTCTTTGAGGTATTTGGGTCCAATATTGTTGAGGGATTTGTAGGCGAGGGTTAGGAGCTTGAAGGTAACCCTCTTCTCGACAGGGAGCCAGTGTAGGTCTCCTAGGTGTTTAGTCATGTTTTAGTGGCGTGGAATCCCGGGAACGAGTCTGGTGGCGGCATTCTGGATGGTCTGGAGTCTGTGAAGGAGAGATCTGTTGATTCCACCGTATAGGGCATTGCTGTAGTCCAGTCTGCTGGTTATCAGTGAGTGTGTGACGGTCTTTCTGCAGACGGGGGGATCCATTTGAAGGTCTTGCGGAGGATGCGCAGGCAGTTGAAGCTAGAGGAAGCAACAGCATTTACCTTGCGGTTCATGGAGAGGGAAGAGTCAAGGATGATGCCGAGGTTGCGTGCGTGTTCTGTAGGAGTGTGGGGGGGTTTCCGAGGGTGGCGGGCCACCAGGAGTTGTCCCAGGCGGAGTTGCAGGGTCTGAGGATTAGGACCTCGGTCTTCTCCGAGTTAAGCTTGAGGCAGCTGTCTTTCATCCAGGTTGCCACATTCTTCAACCCCTCCTGGAAGCAGAGTCTGGTGTCGTCGGGATTCTTTGTGAGTGAGAGGATGAGCTCGGTGTCATCTGCGTAGGAGACGATGCTGAGCGCATGCTGTCTGACGATGGCGGCGAGGGGGGCCATGCTGATGTTGAAGAGCATGGGGCTGACTGATGGGCCCTGGAGCACTCCGCTGCTGATGTGGGTGGGTTTGGAGAGGAAGGGAGGGAGTCTGATCCTCTGGGTTCTGCCGCAGAGAAAGGATCGGATCCAGTCGAGGGCAGCTCCTTGTATCCCAGCGGCGTGAAGTCTGGCTGCAAGGATGCGGTGAGAGACGGTGTTGAGCTGCGGAGAGATCAAGAAGGATGAGGGCCGCGGTGTATTACTGGTCGAGTAGCATGCGGATGTCGCCTGTGACGATGAGGAGGCCAGTCTCGGTGCTGTGGTTACTGCGGAATCCACACTGGGAGGCATCAAGGATGGAGTTCTCTTCGATGAAGGTGGTCAGTTGAGCGTTCTTGAGTATCTCTGTGACTTTGGCTGCGAACGGGAGGAGAGAGATAGACCGGTAGTTCTTCAGGTCTGTTGGGTTGGCCGTGGGCTTCTTGAGGAGAGGTTTCACCTCCGCCCGCTTCCAGTCGTCTGGGAAGATGCCGAACGTAAGGGAGGTGTTGATGGTTCATCCAAGTTCAGGTGCAATGGCAGCTGCATCCCTGTGGAATATGTGTGGCGGGCAGGGGTCCGTGGGGGCTTCTGAGTGGATGTTATGCATAGTCGTGGTGATGGGTTTGTGTCCATGAACCTGCCTCCCATTCAGCTTGGGTCCTGAATAATGTCCTCTCTATATCAGTAATGTCTTCCACTGATTAGTATTGTCTGTTACTGGGAGCCCATTCACTCATGAGGCCTCTCTGCTGATAACTAGAAGAGGTTTCTGCCGATGACCGTACACAGCATCTGTATCTTTAGGAGATCCGACTCTTATGTGACCCACACCTGGAAAATCTGTTCTTACAGCCTCTGGTCAGTCTGAGGGCGCCTAATAGCATGACACCCCTTCTGAAAAACGAAGAGATCATGAACAAAAGAGAACCAGGCAGAGATACCCCTCTGTCAGTGTTGATAAAGTTGTTACTCTTCAGAGATATGGAGTCAGAGGAGGGGAAAGCACAACTGTCATTCTTTAGCTTAAAATACTTTATTCAAATTTCTTCAATAACATGTACCATAAAAAATCGTACATATCTTAGTGACCACATTTAAATCTTAATCACGCGTTTAATACTACATTATGTCATGCTTTATATTCCTACTGACCTTTTTTAATGTGCATAAGCACTCTGTCAAAACAGTAATAAAACCTTCACACCTAACAATATGCCATATGGTACCCTATTGAAGCATGAAGTATGAGAAGCAATTCATCTCTTTACTACCAACATATAATCTGCATCATCTACAGAGAACTGATAAAGGAGAGGAAAAGAAGGAATAAACGTGGTTACCTTTCAGTTTTAAAAAATTTGAGCAAATATCTTTTAGAAAACTGGCTGCAACTTTTAACCTTTTAGCCATTTCCACAGATTATCGTTTGAGTGCTGTATAGTTTTGTCAGTAAAATGGTATATTCACATGTAATGGTCATTTCAACTGAAATTGTGTTGCTTTTAATGGCAGAGTGCTCCCACAGCATGGATATTCCACTCTGCATCACTCCAGTGTGCACTGCACCACTCCACACTATGCATTCCACACTGTCACTGCACTCTACTCTGCACCACTCCAATCCACCCTTCTCTGCACCACTCCACACCTCTCCACTCTACGACACTCCACGACCCTCTACTATATGATTCTTCACTCTATTGGAATCCACAACACTCTACTCCACAATACTCTCAACACTCTACTCCTCTCCCCGACACTACTCCATGACACTCCACTCTAAGCCCCTCCATGCCAATACCTTTCAGCTATAGCAGCCACGCTGGTGTACAACATGGCTAAAACACATTGGCTAGCCAATAAGTCTTACATAGGCGAGACATGGTGGATTTCCCAATGCTTGTTTATATTGGAGAGGGATAAAGACAACAGTGGTACTAGACTCGATTGCAATCGAGTTAGGAAAACATTCTTTGTTTCAAGAACATAAATGCTAAATCATAGCGCCATTAATGTACATCAATTTTCACAAAGTGCTAATATAGACATTTGAAAAATAAATACAATCACCCTTGTAGCAATTTTGCGTTCTGTTTTGTCATTTGAGGGTGTCTAATTTTGCATCATTTTGTGAAAATTGATGTGCATTAATGGTGCTATGATTTAGCATATATGTTCTTGAAACAATGAAAGTTTTCCTAACTCGATTGTAATCAAGTCTTGGACCACTGTTGTCTTTATCGATTGCTACCCAGGTCCGTGGAGTATTGTGGGTTACCCCATTATATTATGATGGTTATATTGGAGAGGGAACAGCTGCTCCCCCAACAATAAAATTTAAAAATTTAAAAAACATGACAAACAAGCACTGACAAATCCAAAAGACTGCCAGGAGACTCTAGGCCTACTGGCTTTACCAATGCATCTTCTTCAATTAATTAGATTTTAAATATAATAAGCTGCTCTGATATATAAGCTTATTTGTATGAAGATCAAAATTGCTACAGGAAAAGAAAGAAGGGTGTGGACCTAAAAAGCAAGTGCATGCTTCTAGATCACCTGGAAAATTATGGTTTCTGTTTACCATTTTTTAGCTTCAACAACAAAAATAAAAAAACGTCAGATCACGCAAATATTCAATAATTGTGGATAAAGAATCACGCATGTTATAACAGAAGCGGCTAAAAGTGGCATTACAGCTTGGAAATGTCATTACAGGTAATGCACTCTTAATTACTACAGTCCACCTAAGAACTTCAAAATGCCATGTATTTTGTAGGATCTGTGATGAATGTCTGTGCCCAGAAGCTGAACCCTTTCCTGTGAGAGGAACATGAAAGATCTTTACGTGCCCAGCCTCGCTGTGCAGTGTGACTTCCACAAGAAGGCCTGGCAGCAGACTGCGTTTATGCCGCATCACGCCTGACTCTAATAACACAACACTAAATTCCTCCTGAAATTTCATCCATGAATAAATGTAACTTGGGAAGAAATAATGGTCTATCAGGGTGTAAAAATATCGTCTGCTGAAAGCAAAAACGTAAGCAATTACAGAGTAAAAGATGGTTGTGACTGGAGCCAGCACGCCTCCCTCCTCGGTAACATCTGAAGGTGAGAGCACTCGAGGCCGGCGCTCTTTTTCACGCTGAGAGGTACTGTCATTGAACAGGGGGCATGGCTGCCCCCTGCAGGCCGCCCGAAGTACTGCGCCGACCTTGTTCCTGAAGGAGCAGCGTGACACAAGGACAAGCAGCTTGAGTCCTGTCATCAGGAGTGGACAAACCCTGCGGGAGATGAGCGACCCGGATGTGAGCAGAACATTCTGCTTAGCACCTGCTGATTGAAAGCCAAGATATAAAAATGAAAATATTATTTTTTTTACTTTTACATTAAATGCAGAGGCAATGCAAAAGCTGCAACCGAGGCTCCCGAGCGTAAGATTTTCGACCTAAAGTTCATGGATTGTCATCAGAGTAGCATTAAGGTGGCTAAAGTATTCTATTGGACAATGGAATTAAACGTTTACGCTAAAGAGATTCGCCTAAATTATACTTTTGTGTATGCTATATTTTACAGGCGGGGGATGCGAACTTTAGGCAAAATGCAATGTATTTATAAATGCTAGGGTTAAATTCAATCAGATTTTCTATATTCGCAGTGAAATTAGCTAACTTCCCAAAAGTAAAGCCCATTTCCGCAATGTATACTTTTTAGCAGTGGTGGAAAATCGAGTGCTAAATATTCTGCACCTGTAATATCGCGGCCGGAACGTTAATTTGTAAAATAATGTGAAGGGGGAAGTACATATAGCCAAATATACCTTTGTCATTCTTAACTCCACTTACGTGTTTAAGAATAGGTATATATCTTCAAGAGACGTGTGGAGTTAGGAATAGTGAAGCTATACATTCCTATAGATTCTTCCCTTCACTAGTAGATATATTCTGGTTCGGATATTTTTCCCGCACTTTATTTTTGCTCTGGAGAGCCTGACGTACACACAGTGTAACGTGCCGCGGCCTTGCAGTGGTAGGTGGGCACCCGCAGTTTGGGATCACTCACGTTGTTACAAGGCGTGGAATGATTCCATGCCGCTGTGCCTTCAGTCACCACTCACTGCAGTCTATGGGTGTCCGCTACCAGAGTGCACGTCCCAGCTGGTGCGACAAAACTATCACACAGGGGCCAGCCGGACCACTTCCTGCCCCTGATGATGCACCTTTGAATCCAGGGTTGAAGGCCTTCTGACCTTTGCAGCCTTCTGTCCCTAATGGCGCGCACAGCTGATTCCCACCCCATCAATATGAATATTTAAATGTGAGGCCGGCTGAGTAAGCCTCACTGTTCCTGGCCCTCAGAGAGGCGGATTAGTGCATCTTTTGCAATGCACTGTATTACGTCTGCATCGTTCCAGTCCACTTTATTGCTCGCCTCTACTATTTTACTACAACGTAATTTTGTCTGATTTCTAGGAAGAGCTGCGGCCTAAAATTTGAAACCAAGCACGGAAACATCAAGATAAGTGCAAAGAAAAAGTCCAAGACCACCCCACGGCCGCACTCAGCCCTCCTGGACATGCCCAATGCAGCTCTGTATTCAGAAGGTCCCAGTGAAGCGGTCACGTAACCCTTCCTGACAGTAATTCAATTTCAAAATATGCTCCAGGAATGCAAATACACGCCAATTTGTGTTCCTAATGCGGAGCAATGCAAGACATTAGCAGAGCAAAATGAATTCCTATCTCGGAAGCTTAGTGGCGAGGCTGGCTGCATCTACTTTACGAAGCGACGCAAGATCTTTTCAGCAGGTGCATTACGGTGTGTGATGGAGTGATGTCCATGAATTATTCAGCAGGAAAAGCACTTCGGCAGAGATACAATTTGCAATAATGTTTTTCAAGTGAGATCAGTGAAAATCAAAAGCTGTCACTGCCAATTTATTTCTATTCAGATTGAAAAGGTCACACCCTTGACGCACAAAGGAAGTCCGAAAAGCCCCGCTCCTCGTTGTTCACCGTATAAACTCTGCAAGACAGCTTTCCCCCGCGATGTCCTGTCCGAGGCCAGCGCGGATATTTCCACTCAGAGTCACTCACTTTCATTTACAGTGTTTTCAGTATGTTCAAGCTCACGTTAGTCCTCGTGTCAGTCACACTGGCAGAAGTAAAGCATTAAAGACGACCCCGGTAGACTACAGGCTGAGGGGCTGCATTCAGAGCAAGATGGACGCTTCTAGCCGCAACACTGTCCCTGGATCCACCGATCCAGTCGAGTGGTCCGCCTGCTCCTCTGGTTGAAAGCTACGCCAACAAGCACCTAGGACCTAGCCTTCTGTCTTGGACACAAAACAGGAGACCAGCCCAGCAGTGGTCCAGCGCACGTGCACGATAACGCGCGTAGGAGATTTCGTCCACGAGAGGCCAGAGCGGGTGGCTGAAGGAAAGGCCTCCTCCACTAACCAGTGGAGAGAAAACTGCCGATAAACCAGAACGAGCAATGGCATAGCCAATAGGTATCGCCTTTGAGACCTTATAACATAAATTAAAGGCATTGTTTTTTTAATAAATAAAATGAATATATAAATATACTGTATAAAAATATTTCTATTTTCCAAAAGCCAAAACGGTTGTCAATGCCATTCCTATTAGTCTTTAAGCGACATAGTTAAAGCAGTTTCCTGATTCGCTGTTCATATGTTCTTTATTAAGATGGCCACAGCACTGTTGACTTTAGTTTGTGATAGAGGGGGAGGTTAAACGCATCTGAGAGAGCACAAATCTGAAAAATGTATAAGTGCACCATATTTACAAGCACGTAGTTAGTTTAAATATACTTTGCACAAGAGTGTCATATATACAGTAGTGAAATGTATAGAGTGTTCGAGTAGGGCAACAATAATCATAGCAATATGAAGACTATTGTAGAAATGCTGTAATGAATATGAAACCCTCACGTTCTCATGTTAAAGTGATCATGTAAGAGGAAAATAGAGTCTTGCAAACCAGTTGAAATGTGTAGGCCTTATGGCAATTCACAGTAAATCTAAACGTGCTGCTAAAATAATGTGAGGTGGGGTTGACATAGTTCATTTAAAGGTATTATTGAAGTTAGTACTGAAATATATGTTTTATAGATGTGAGGCATTATAGAAACGTGTGTTAGTTAAGAATACTGTTTAAATCAAGTTAAATGTTTTCAGAGTGCAGGGACCCGCTTCATGTAAATCAAGTAGGCCCGAACAGATAATGTTGTTCCTTTGATCTGCAATGTGCTCGTTAGAGAAGTCGTCGAGAGGCGCCAAGTACTGTGCTTTCCATATGTTTTACGACCTATAGATATGGTGGAGCCTGGAATTTGAGGCCCACTGTAGGACGGCCTGTATGCAGGTGCGAGGGGTCTTAATCAGTTGAAATGAATGGGGCTTTGTTCAGTGGCGCTTGGCGCAGGCCTGTAGGAGTCTTCAGGAATTTCAGGGGGTACCGGCGCTGGAGAAGAAGCCTGGGAACCAAGGTCAACTTTAACGAGGGTCTTGAAGAGTACCATCATGGAGTCTACCGCCAAATTTGATACCACATGAGGGGCGTCCCGAGGGGCGTTCCTATTGGAAATGTGATTTTGTATTAGGGAAAGCGACCCGGGAGGAGGTTAGAGCAGATGATTTTGGAAGCCTAAGAGAGCGGTGGGGTAGGCAGATAGGCTGATCACAAGAGACCTATTTACAGAAGAGACAAAGAGAAGTGCGTGATCTTCTTAGGAAGTCACCACGGCTGACACCTTTTGGGGTAAAGATCTTGTTAAGTAGGGATGTCACTTAGTCTAGTGCAGGGACAGACTAACCTGAATTTTCTTTTCTGTAATGACTCTTAAGTTGCAACTTGTATCCATTTAGGCAACACTAATGATTTTTGAACTTGTACTTATTATTCTGTTTTGTAGACTCAGACTATTCAAAGAATTTATGTTTATAGTGATACCAGTATACCTTTTAAACCTTATCTTGAGAAGTTTGTATCTTCAGTTATCTTTGGCTTTATATTAAATCTTTAAACTTTATCACTGGTCAGTGGTTATTTAGAGTGGTGTAAGTTCTTAATTGACTAACCTAGTGGTAGATTATCTTTTACTCAATGACAGGTACCAACGATTCAGTCGACTTGATTTGGGATCTGGTAAGGTAACTAGAAACCAGAAACCCCGCGTTAACAGTTGGTAGCAGAGTGAGGATGGTTATCTTCTTGAGGAAGGTAATCTAGAGAGGTTAGTTTACCCCAAGGCCCCTAGACATCGAGAGACGAGCAGCGGAAGAATCGTGCGCCGAAGGTGCAGACGGGGCGAGAAAAGCAGCAGTATCGGAGGAGAGTGAGTATAACAAGGGTCATGCGTGAACAGATTGCGGTGTTTTGTGTTGTAATTGTAGTGTAATGTCTTGCGGAGTTGAATGCCTGTAGCGTGATTGTGAGAAGGTTGTGAGCGCGCGCAACCTGGTGAACTGGTCACCTGGTAAACGGGTGAACCGGTGAATCTTAAGTTCAGGCCAGAGCTTAAGTGGTTTTGGGTGTATCGAACATCCAGAGTAGTTGTCGACCATAGTACGGAAGTCATGAGGTACCATTGACCGCCGTGAGACCGAGATAGGGGGAGTGTAAGAGTGAGCGTATGAGTAACGGACGCTGGTCGGAAGTTACTGTGTGTGAGTAACCTATCAGAGAAGGCGATTGTCTGGAAGTAAACGGAAAGACATTTCGTCAAGTTAAGGGGACAACTACAGAAAGACTGTGGGCGTACAGTCAAGAAAGGTGATCGCTTGGACAGAAGTAATAATTTTTCAGAGTATGAATGGGATGCACGCATGACCGAGGAGACGAGCTGAAGAAGGAGGGGAACTGCTGCGAAGGGGGACGAGTGACGTCAGAAAGAGCCGCGCTGAGATAGGGTGGAGAGTGAAGAGCCGCGACGCGATAGGACGGTTGGTGTGACGTCGGCAAGAGCCGCGACGCGATTGGGCGGCTGGGGCGACGTCAGTAAGAAGCCGCGCTCGGATAGGCCAGTTAGCGGGAACAGAGCTGTGATTGGTAGATTGTCATCAGGAAGTAAACAAACACGGAGAAAAGAAAAATCATGAAGTGCTTTAAGTGCTTGAAAGGGATTTTTAAAAGAAAAAGAAGTGAACATTATTACGGGGAAGAGGCACCGCCGGAGGGTACACCAGCTCATTATATGGCAGCGAACGTGGGGTTGCATACGATATTGTGGATTGGGGCTTGGAATAAGCTTACGGAAGGAAATGAGGAAATGCAGTTCCCGAAGTACGGGATGTTTAAGTTAGAGGTGTTACATCGGCTAAAAGCAACCATGTTCTCATTGAAACCCTCACCTAGACCAACCCAGTTTGAGGCCCTTAATGCATGGATTAGGGCGGCACACGATAGAAATTTGAACAGGCGTCAACAAAGATTGACTCGATCGGTAAGAGCAGTGCGAGATTCCAAATGGGATGAGGAAGCAAAGAGATGGAGGGTACAGGCTATTGAGGTAGAGAAGTTGTATCCAATGAGGGAGGTGGTAGGTGGGAAGCACCTCATGGAAGAGGATGAGGAGAGCGAGTCGGAGGACAATGTGATAAACAGATTGTTGATAGACAGACCTCCTCCGAGAGTTGGGGAAATTGAAGATAGAGGACTTGCAAGGGAAGATGGGACTGCCATAGAGGGGTTTACACCACTCCCTATATCGGAATGGACACCTATTAAAGGCGAGGAGACACCTCAAAATAACACAGTACAGAGTGTAGTGGGAAGGTTTGTGGTACAAAAGACGCCAAACACCGAAAAGGTTGAGTCTTTTGGATTACCGGATGCTCTTCAAGTACCTGTTACTATAGGACCTTTAGTGTCGATTTACAATCCAGATCATGGGAAAGGAGAAGAGCAGGCACGGTTAGATAGAGAAAGGATAGAGATGGAAAGGAGGAATAACACGACAAATGCATGGAAGCAATTGCCAGGATCAGTAACGTGGAACACCCCATTTGATACGACTGTGGGTCCCAACACAGGACAGGGAGGTCAGAGAGGACCGATGGACCTGAGGGGACCACGGCCAAAACCCTATACGGAATTAAGGGCTGACTTGAGAGAATGGGATGCGTCCGCAGTAACCCCGAGTAATAGGGTAAGAATAGAACCCGAGTGGGAAAGCCGAGGTAACGGGACTGTATCTCATTGCTGGGCTAGCGAAAGCAGTCAGGGCTGAGAAGGTCAAAGTCAGGAGAATAGAGGAGTTACATGTTCTATGAATGAGAGGGAACAACAGGAGCAGAATGGTAGGAGTATAGGGTGTGGGGAGATGTCTCGTCTCATGCAAACCGAGGGAGACCGAAGAACACAAGAGTACAGGGATAAGTTTAGGTGCACTCATCACGCACCTGGGGAAAGAGTACAGCACTGGCAAAGAGGGGACAGTGAAAGGTCACGCCATACATCGAGTGATCTGAGGTCACAGATGCATGAGGAAGAAGGAGGGAGTAACGGAATACCTTACCATGTATCCCGTGAAACTAGACAGGATGGGGAACGTGGGGCTATGAGGCGTGAAGGAGTGTTTCACCATCCACCCCGAGAAGATGGAAGGGCATGGGACCTAGAGAAATGGGAGCATGGGAGGACTCCCCATAACTCACCAGTGCTTAGGCGCAGGGCTAGGAGCTGGGATGGGAGAGATGCGGAAGGACCACCTGGAGCCGAAGTACTAAAAGCTGCAATAAAGGTTAAAAGGCTTGATGTCTCCAGTCTAAAATCCGATCTAGACGAGATTATAGAAGGGACGGTGCCTTTAGAAAGGATTGATTTGTACGAACAAGATGAGCTGCTGTTCATAGCGAAGGATACTACTAGGAAGGCTAGAGTGATTCATGAGAAACTGACTAATTTGGCAGACAGGTATGCCGTAGATTTATCTAGGACAAGGGCATTGCAGAGTAACCACAGATTGCAGTACTCAGACCAAGACCTAGATGAGAAGAGAACTACTGGATTAAAAACACACATAAGAGAGTTGGTATCAGGAATAAGAGTGTGGAGAGAACTGGGCAAATGGGAGGAAAGGTGGTCGAAAAAGGGCACAGTTAGACGAAGTACAAATGTGATGACCCCCGAGGGAAGGGTAATGCAGATGGAGGCATTCCCTTTGCGAGAGATATCAAATGGGAACTATGTACATGTACCATGGAGTAGGGGAGATTTGGCTGCATTTACCAACTCGTTTCCAAAACTGAGGGAAAACCCAGTTGAGTGGTATAAGCAGGTAGAAAGGTTTGTAAAGATCTCCAAAGTATTGTGGATTGATTTGAACACCTTGTTCGACATTGTGGTTCCAGGGGATTTGTGGGTAACGTGCAAGATTAGTGTCCAGTGGCCAAATGCAGAGCCTGAGAGGAATGCTAGAACTAATGGACCATCGGACAGTGTCATGGAGAAGTACGAAAGGGTAATAGCCTGGTTAAAGGATAAAGTGCCTCCACAACATATAGATTGGGTAAAAATAGACCGAACAAGGCAGGAACCCAAAGAGACAGTTCACGAGTTTTATGAGAGATTACTGAAAATATTCAAACAGTATAGTGGACTCGATGTAATGGATCCCAAAGACATAGGGCAGTTTGTGTCAAAGTTCGTTTTGGGGCTGAGACCAGATATTTGTTTGATGATTCAACAACATTTAATCTGTTGGCAAAACAAACCACTAGATGAGATCCTGCGATATGCGAGATATTGCAGTGACGAAATAGATTCTAAAGCAAAGAATCTAAAGGAGAAGTTGATGGTAGTGCAGATGCAGTCAGCAGGGAAGGGTGGACAACAGAAGCAGGGGATGGGACGAAAGCCAAATGGTCAGAACAAGGATAATGAAGAAGGCCAGAGACCTAGGGTAGACTTTGCCACTTTAAAGAAAACGACAAAGTGCCATTTGTGTCACCAGGTGGGACATTGGCGACGCGAGTGTCCCTTTAACCCTGAAAATGGAGAGCTGGAATTAGAGGAGCAAGTTCAAGAGGTTCCAGCTCAAAAGGCAACAGTCCCAGGAAGTAAGGGGGTCAAAGGGGGGACTTCGGCTCTGAGAGCTCAGTTCCCACAGGCCCCGAAAATAGCGTCAGGGGGAAAGGTCTTTAAACAAATGCCTCTCTTTATCGAGGAAGAAAAGTGTTATTATGTTGACCCATTGACAGGACAGCGTGTGAGTAAGGAAGAGGACTGTACCCTCGGGGCAGTCCTAGAGGTGGATCAAAGGGGGCCATTTGTAGAGGCTGAAGTGGCGGGATGTCCCACAATGTTCTTGGTGGATACTGGAGCTACTCGATCAACGTTGAGATCAGTGGTGGTTCCAGATTTACCGATGTCAGGGGAAACAATTCAAGTGGTAGGAGTTGCAAACAAAAGGATGACTAGACCTCTGACTGAACCAGTGTCTGTGAAAATAGGAAACCATATGAATGAACATCAGTTTGTGGTATGTGATTCGAGTCCGGTATGTCTGTTAGGAAGGGATCTGTTGTGCAAATTGAACTGCACAATATACTGCACCCCGCAAGGGGTGGAGGTACAGACTACAGATGATGACGCTACCTTTAAGGTAGCCAATTCCAAATCTTGTATAGAACTATATCCTACTCTGACTGTGGAAGATCTTCCACAGGACCTGCGAGATGCAGTGGCGTCAGAAGTATGGGATTTCACAGGTGAGGAAATAGGATTGTTTAAAGGGGTAGAACCAGTAAAAATCATGGTAAAGCCAAGTGCCGAGTTTCCCAGAACACCGCAATACAAATTGTCCCAGGAAACGATTGCAGGAATAAAGCCTGTGATCGAGTCAATGATTCAGCAGGGAATACTAAAAGAAATCATGGGAAGTCCTTGTAACTCCCCGATTATGGGTTTGCAGAAACCTAGTGGGAAATTTAGAATAGTTCAGGACCTCCGGAAAATTAACAATATAGTTGTTTCATGTTGTCCAGTGGTACCGAATCCATCAGTGATACTGTTTCAGATACCATGCCAAGCAGAATGGTTCACAGTGATAGATCTTTGCCAGGCCTTCTTTTCAATCCCATTGGATGAAGAGAGCAGGTACCTTTTCGCTTTTAAAATGGAAGATCGCGTCTTAACATGGTGTCGAATCCCACAAGGATTCACAGACAGTCCATCAATCTTCAACCAGTTGTTGAAGAAGAATCTTGAAAATCTAGTACTGCCGCAGAATTTGGTTCTGGTCCAGTACATAGATGACCTACTTGTTGCGTCAGAAACTGAGGAAGCTTGTAAAATAGATTCCATTGCCTTGTTGAACCATTTAGCTGAAAATGGACATAAGGTATCTCCGAGCAAGTTACAGTACTGTCTGACCGAAGTGCAGTATTTGGGACACCGGTTAGAAAAGGGAAAACGTAAGGTGTCTCCAGACAGGATTGAGGCGATAATGAAAATGAATGCGCCTACGACTCAGAGAGAAGTTAGGATGTTTCTAGGAATGGTTGGTTATTGTCGACAGTGGATAGTTAACTTTTCACTGAAAGCAAAACCCTTACAGAAACTGACGCACAAGGAGGTGAGTGATCCGGTACCATGGGACGATGAATGCCTGGTGGCATTCCTGCAGCTGAGGGACGATTTGTGTCGTGCTCCGGCTCTGGGGATGCCCGATTACGAGAAATCTTTTTCACTTTACTGCTGTGAGAGAGAGGGATGTGCTTTGTCAGTCTTGGCACAGACCCATGGAAATGCCCGTAGACCAGTTGCCTACTTTTCGGCTACATTAGATCCGGTAGCCGCAGCGTTGCCCGGATGTCTCAAATCCGTTGCTGCAACGGGTGTCAGCATTGAGAGGTGTGAAAGTATTGTGATGGGACACCAGTTAGTGGTGTATGTACCACATTCTGTAGAATTGTTAATGACCAGGACCAAGACTCAGCATCTGACCAATAGCAGGCTCACGCGCTACAAGCAAGTTATCCTTGCTGCGGAGAACGTGACCCTTAAGAGATGCTCTGTTTTGAATCCTGCTACATTGATGCCACTACCTACTGTGATAGAAGGCGAAGAATGTGAAAACCACGATTGCCTTGATGTGACTGAACTATGCACGAAGCCCAGGCCAGATATTGTGGATGAGCCGTTGTCTGACCCTGATGAGATTTACTTTGTCGATGGCTCATGTTTAAGAGACGATACTGGTCGATTGAGAGCAGCTTATGCTGTTTGTACCATTACTGGAGTTGTGGAAGCCGCTTGCCTGGAAGGAGTACATTCCGCACAGGTAGCAGAAATCATTGCCCTAACTCGTGCCTACATAGCAGGAAATGGAAAGAGAGTCACCATATACACTGACAGCCAATATGGTTTCGGTGTGGTTCACGATTTCGGGCAATTGTGGTCTCAGAGAGGTTACATGACCTCTTCTGGTTCGCCCATTCGAAATGGAGAATTTGTGCGGCTGTTGTTGGAAGCATTGCAAGGTCCAGCCGCCATTGCGATTGTAAAGTGTGTAGCTCATACTAAGAATACAGATTTCGTGTCACAAGGTAACCGATATGCTGATGAAGTCGCCCGCTATTGTGCGGAGCAGGACTATTCCTTCTCAAAGGTGGAAATAGATGGGGCGAAAGAGAAGACAGAATTGAGTATGATGTTGGAAACTGTAGACACTTGGGAGGATTTAAGAGTGATGCAGGAGAACGCACCTGAAGCAGAGAAAAAGGCATGGGAAATAGCAGGTTGCGTGAGAAGCGAGATGGATTTTTGGATTTCAGCAGATGGGAGGGCTGTGTTACCTGAGGAACTAGCGAATCCCATGGCAAGGCAAATACATGGTCCAGTACACCTAGGAAGAGACGCTATGCTGAGAGTGTTTAGGCAGACTTGGTATTGCCCTAAATTTAGGATAGCAGCAGAATCAGTGTGTAAGCGATGTGTTACCTGCCAACAATTAAACATAGGGAAAAGAACACCAGTTACACTGAGTCACATTGGGAGGTCTGGGGGCCTTTCAATAGAATGCAATTGGACTTTATTGAAATGCCAAAAATCAACCGCCTTCGGTATGTTTTGGTGGTAGTATGCATATTTTCCAGGTGGGTTGAAGCATACCCTACACGCAGGTGCGATACACTCACAGTAGCCAAACTGTTGCTCAGGGAGTTGATACCACGCTTCGGTGTGCCTGCCTCTCTGGAATCGGACAGAGGAAAACATTTTAACAGCAAAATTGTGAAGATGTTGTGCTCTGCATTAAAGATCGATCAAAAACTACATTGTAGTTATCGGCCAGAAGCCTCAGGGATTGTGGAACAAGTAAATGGCACTCTGAAGAGTCGACTAGCTAAAGTTTGTTCATCCACATCTTTGAGTTGGCCAGATGCTCTTCCTTTAGTGCTCATGAGTATGCGCAGCACACCTGACAGGAGAACAGGTCTCTCTCCACATGAGATTCTGATGGGGAGGGCCATGAGACTTCCTACAGTTCCAACTGCTGCCCTATTGAATATCACAGATGATCTGATCTTGGATTATTGTAAGGGACTGTCTGACGCCATCCATTCTGTGTCCCTTCAGGTGCGGGAGGCTGAAGTTCCATCATCAAGGAATCTGTGTCATGATCTGAGCCCAGGGGATTGGGTGCTGGTCAAGAAGCACGTCCGGAAGAACTGCCTAGATGTACGTTGGCGTGGGCCCTTTCAGGTAATCCTGATCACGAATACCGCGGTGAAGTGCGGAGGGCTGCCCAATTGGATCCATGCATCCCATACTCGAAGAGTCCCAGCACCTCTAGAAGAAACAGCTCCTCTCCCAGACGAAAGTCCAGCAGTGGAAGAAGAATCCCAAGGGGGGACCAGTCAAGCTGTGGGGGTGTCGGAAGAAGTTGGGAACGCATCTGATCCAGAAGAGGAAAGAAGGCAGGACGGCAGTGAGACCGAAGACGCAACTGAAGGAGAGAGCTGCAGTGAATACGACTCAGACACAGATCAGTACCAGAGCGAACAGGAATCGAGTGTGAGGACGAGAAATAGGAGAGCAAGGCGTGGAGCAGCCACCTGGCCAGAAAGAAAGAGGAGGTTGAGCTTGAGGTCTGCTCGAGAAGAAACGCTTGCTCCTATATCCGAAGACTCAGATCCGGAAGAAGATACGCAGGATCAAGCCCAAGAGGGTCCCAGAAGATCAAGGAGGGTGCAAGTGCCTAGCAGAAGGTACTCTACTCCTGATTGGACCTACCTCGTTGCAGATGTCCGTGGGACACAGAACCGGGAGGGTCAGGGAAGTGAACCTGATCAGAACTGATCCGATCATCACAGTGCAAATAAGGTTCCTGCTACCGGGAGCGGAGACCGAAAGGTTGCTGACACTCAACATCGTCTATCCTCCTCTCCTGAGCGGAATAAGAAAATTGATTTTAGAGACAGTTGATTTTCCGGTTTGCTGTTCACGATATCCAGTATTGGAGGGAACTCTTCTTCGACTGGAAATGCTTGAACGAGTAGTGGAAGTTCTTGGAACACTAATTGTCTTGGATTAATACCTTGTTGCTGATGTCTTCAAGGGGGCGCAGAACCGGGAAGGTGAAGAAAGTGATCTTGGTCAGAACGGACCCCTTTGTAACTGTGGATGTAGAACTGATAGTACCAGGAGTGGAGATTGAAAAGACCTTAACTCTTCACTTTGTTCGTCCACTTGTCCAGAGTGAAATAAGGAGAATAATCCTAGAGACAGTCGAATTTCCATGTTGTTGTACGAACTGCCCAATATTTGAGGGAATCCTTCTTCGTATGGACATCTATGAAGACGTAGTGTCACTTCTTGGAACACTTATAGCTTCAGATTAATAAAAGATTTTGGAAAGAACTTTGTAAATGTTGCTGCAAGATAACCTAGCGCCGAGTGGAAGAAGAAAATGGTAGGGACTTCCTTTTAGCGGACGGAGAAGGGCTAGGATTGTCTATTTCTACAGGACTCTAATGTTGTTTGCGGAGTAAACTGTCAGCTTCCAGGTGTTCAAAAGAGAAACGCTGTTCAAAAGAGAGACTTTGTTCGGAGAGAAGGAAACTGGTGCTAGAAGAACACCCAAAACTACACTGTTTGAAGACATGGAGGCCGGCAACCCGAACCGCAGGGCAAAATGTATAGTTGGCACACTTTTAGGGGTGGTGATTTCACTAATAGTTTTGGTGGTTACTGTCTCATACATAGTGGGACATGAGAGAGATGCAACTGCAGTCAAGGAAGTCAAGGGAGTGTCAACACAGAGAACAATGACTGTTAATAATAAGGGAAACATAAATGATAAAGACAAAGCTTTGTTAGACGCGGAAATTAAAAGGTTACATACAGATGAATCACAGGGGAACTTCAGGTCAAATGCTTATGCCAAATTGCCTTACGAATACATTGATGTCATGGAGGCGAAGAATTGCTACGTTTGTATGCAATTACCAGCTTCGGTGGATGAGGGTATCAGATACCATCATCTTCCATTGACATATGGAATCACATGTAGTTTGTTGTTAAGCATATTCTATGGACGAGATGGGTTCGAGTATTATTTCTCGAATTTTGACTCGACATTGCCAGAGGTCCCAAATTACAAGCATCTGAACAAGTGGGACTATTACAAGAGCGAAGACAGACTACACAAATGGTTCATTCCATGGAAGACGTTAGATACTTCACATGCCCGAAGAAATAATCTGACTTGTCAAGTGTCAGAAATTGAGAAAAAGTTTATAGGGCAGGTAGATACTAGATACAGGAGGCAGAAGATTCTAAAG
The DNA here is from genome assembly GCF_964261635.1 of Lissotriton helveticus. NCBI lineage: Eukaryota > Metazoa > Chordata > Amphibia > Caudata > Salamandridae > Lissotriton > Lissotriton helveticus. Next base: position 708,117,613 of record NC_136059.1, on the reverse strand, counting down.
GCTTCAGGACAATGGGAAACAGATTGGACCAAGGAAGAAAGGATACATCAAAGAAAGGGTAGCTTTGGTCCAATTGCTTTAGACAAGGAGAAATGATGGAAACTGTGCATTCACAGGAGTTACTCCTATTATGAGAATCTGTATGTAGGTCAAGTCAGTTGTGAACATGCTTTCCAATTGGAGTACTACTCCAAAGATTTTCTGAAAGAGATGCAAGCAATTCCAAATGTATATTTTGTATGTGGAAGAAATGCATATGTGAAGCTACCAGATAATTGGTACGGATCATGCTATCTAGCAATTGTCTTCCCCAAAATATATCATGTTGAGAATTTAGAAACGACAAAGAGAGGAATACCAACTAGAGGGAAGAGAGGGCTAGGTGCAGCAGAAGTAATTGGGGATGTATTTGGTGCTGCGTTCCCTATCTTGGGAGTGATACTGAATGACATCAAAATTAGAAGATTAGCTACAGTCGTAGATAGATTATCTGCCAGTACTGCTAGATCATTAATGCTGGTGGAGGGTGAGATGCAATCGATAAGGGCAATGGTTCTTCAGAACCGACTTGCTCTAGACGTTCTGTTAGCTAAAGAGGGAGGAGTTTGTAAGGCTTTGAAGGTCCAGGAATGCTGCACTTACATTCCGGACAATTCAAAACCTTTAGAAAAGTATATACGAAACATCACTGCAATTCACCGCGAAATTGAGAATCTGACAAAAATAAACGTGTGGGAAAAAGTAGGTCATGGAATGGGTAAAGTTGGAGGTTGGTTTGCCAACCTAGGAAAGGGTATCGTTTGGTACATACTGAAACCCATCATCATAATTGTGATTTGTGTAATCACTTTGTGGGGATTGGTGCGTTTGTACCAATGGTATAAAGCAAACAGGTTGCAGAGATCTATGAGAGAACAGGAGAAAAGGTTAACAGCGATGCAAGATACGCAATATAAGAGTTTGAAGGCATTGGAGACGATGAAAAGAAGTGGTACTGCCATGACTTCACTTTGAAGAGTCCTACATGTTAGAGATGGTGTCTTGATGGTGATGACTCCTGAAAGTCATCAAAGGGGGGACTGAGAGAGCACAAATCTGAAAAATGTATAAGTGCACCATATTTACAAGCACGTAGTTAGTTTAAATATACTTTGCACAAGAGTGTCATATATACAGTAGTGAAATGTATAGAGTGTTCGAGTAGGGCAACAATAATCATAGCAATATGAAGACTAATGTAGAAATGCTGTAATGAATATGAAACCCTCACGTTCTCATGTTAAAGTGATCATATAAGAGGAAAATAGAGTCTTGCAAACCAGTTGAAATGTGTAGGCCTTATGGCAATTCACAGTAAATCTAAACGTGCTGCTAAAATAATGTGAGGTGGGGTTGACATAGTTCATTTAAAGGTATTATTGAAGTTAGTACTGAAATATATGTTTTATAGATGTGAGGCATTATAGAAACGTGTGTTAGTTAAGAATACTGTTTAAATCAAGTTAAATGTTTTCAGAGTGCAGGGACCCGCTTCATGTAAATCAAGTAGGCCCGAACAGATAATGTCGTTCCTTTGATCTGCAATGTGCTCGTTAGAGAAGAAGTCGAGAGGCGCCAAGTACTGTGCTTTCCATATGTTTTACGACCTAGAGATATGGTGGAGCCTGGAATTTGAGGCCCACTGTAGGACGGCCTGTATGCAGGTGCGAGGGGTCTTAATCAGTTGAAATGAATGGGGCTTTGTTCAGTGGCGCTTGGCGCAGGCCTGTAGGAGTCTTCAGGAATTTCAGGGGGTACCGGCGCTGGAGAAGAAGCCTGGGAACCAAGGTCAACTTTAACGAGGGTCTTGAAGAGTACCATCATGGAGTCTACCGCCAAATTTGATACCACGTGAGGGGCGTCCCGAGGGGCGTTCCTATTGGAAATGTGATTTTGTATTAGGGAAAGCGACCCGGGAGGAGGTTAGAGCAGATGATTTTGGAAGCCTAAGAGAGCGGTGGGGTAGGCAGATAGGCTGATCACAAGAGACCTATTTACAGAAGAGACAAAGAGAAGTGCGTGATCTTCTTAGGAAGTCACCACGGCTGACACCTTTTGGGGTAAAGATCTTGTTAAGTAGGGATGTCACTTAGTCTAGTGCAGGGACAGACTAACCTGAATTTTCTTTTCTGTAATGACTCTTAAGTTGCAACTTGTATCCATTTTGGCAACACTAATGATTTTTGAACTTGTACTTATTATTCTGTTTTGTAGACTCAGACTATTCAAAGAATTTATGTTTATAGTGATACCAATATACCTTTTAAACCTTATCTTGAGAAGTTTGTATCTTCAGTTATCTTTGGCTTTATATTAAATCTTTAAACTTTATCACTGGTCAGTGGTTATTTAGAGTGGTGTAAGTTCTTAATTGACTAACCTAGTAGTAGATTATCTTTTACTCAATGACAGGTACCAACGATTCAGTCGACTTGATTTGGGATCTGGTAAGGTAACTAGAAACCAGAAACCCCGCGTTAACACATCTACGGCGTGTCAGCCAAGGGAAGGCTGTACTACACCTCCCATCAGTCGTTCCTTTACGGTAACTGCTGAGGCTGCTTGGCATAGACCAACCAGAAGGCTCGGCCAGGAGTGTGGAAATACAAAGTCTTTGCATCAGTGGAGTTGAAAATTAGGGCGTTATGCATGTTATTTTTGTTGACACTGTTTATTTATGGTGGAGACTGGAATATATTGCCCTTTGAAGAAGTAAGGAAATGACACACAGATACGAGCCTGCAGCTAGGGGGATCCTACGGTCAGACACAGGAGCCGCCTGGTACAAAGAGGTAGGAATCGCAAAGATAGAAAATAAAACAGGCAGATTATCGGTGTCTGAGGAACTGAGATAAAACGGGCACTAAAACAGACAACTGTATCGTTAAGAAATAATGGTGGGTTAGTTGAACTCCTAACTTTGGAGGGTGCTTTAATTAGGCCACTTCCGCCCCATCCCATATTATTTTCATTTGCTAGTAAATAAGGCAATTTGTCATATGTATTTTTGTGGTTACTTGTACTTGCTGGTCCTAGGGAGGGGCAAGAGATCTGAGGGTACAGAGAAAATCGTAATGCTTTCAATCATTCGTCTGCTACATTGTGCCTTAATTCCCAAGTGAACGAAGCACTTACATAGAGTTCAACATAGCACACAGTTCTCTGGGAATGCCAACTGTTGCCCACAATAAACTTTAACAAGCAGTCGCAAAAAGGTACACAATCCCTTCTGTTTCCAATTAACGCGACCGCGAGACAGGCAAAGGTAAACAATCGCGGGCACGATAATTGGAAACAGATGGCGCAGCTGCTCGCTCCCGCAACGTAAACGCCATACATGCACGAGTGCTCATTGGAAACAGTGCAGTACATTCATGAGTTTCCCAAAAAGTCCTGAGAGACTCCAAGAGGTCACTCCTATGCAGCGCTTGCACGCTGCCTAGGCAAGACCTAAAAAGGATACAGCTGAAGCAGATAAGCAGATTTGTGTCATCTGAAGTTCTATGTCAGAATATCGGTATCAGAAATATTATCTAATATAAACATTGTGACCTAAATATTATTTACAAAAGTACTGTCACACTTGGTGTAGATTTTCCACTATGAACCCCAAATGGGCGATGTTTTTGTAAACTATATTTAGACAATATTAGACAATTATATTCTGGTACTTTTATACAATATATATATATATATATAATCATGCGTGGTCAGTACAGTTAAAAGCTGTGGGGTGGTGGGGCGGGCGGGGGAAAGTCGACATTCTGAGGTTCTGCGATTTTCGACTTCGTCCTGTATTGGTCCGCCATTTTGTGTCCTGCCGCCATTTTGTGTTGCCTTCACTCAGGCGACACGGCGAACGGAGTGTTTTTGCCTTTTTCAGCTGCTACGTGTCTCTTGAGTTAAAAGTAACCCCCTGCCCTTGTTTACGAAACTGATGTCAGGGTCTGGCCGAGTCTACTAATCAATGTCTGGGCTGAATGATCCCTGTCTCGACTGACTATTTGGCCCTCCTATTCTTTCTTCACTTTATCTTATCCAATTGGCCTTCGCTATTCTCTCCTTGTATTCTCTTGTTACACAACTATCCTTTGAGGCACACAAATACGTCCTGCCACCTGCGAATTTGATTATGACACTAGCATTGATTAACTTGTGGGGAGGGGTAACACACGGGGTCTGAAAGAAAGGCGTATTTGGGACATTCGATAGCTTGTTTTCCAACTTTTCCTATTGGTTAGCCTTCTATGTATTGGGAGTATACATTGTAAATATGTGTGTTATAAAAGATTGTGTGCCACGGAATTGAAGGGGCAGTCTCCTGAGAACCTACTTTGTACTTCTGGGACAACTGTGCTTAGCTGCAGCTAATAAACCTGATTTTCAACGCCCAACAGAGTGTCTCGTGTCTCTGTCCGACAAGGCAGGTGAACCCGAAGATTAAGGCGTACCCTGCGCCGCCAGGCCCATAATGCCCGGTTCTTCAGTTGGCATACCAACGTGGGGCGGTATCAGTGGTATCGGTTCAGCCCGAGGGTCGTGAGGAGCCTCGCAAGAAAATTCCGGAGGATTCGCGAACCACGTCAAGCGACCCCTGCAAGTCGAAGTGGACCGAAGGTCTTTTTCAGCGCAGCTACTCCTTCTCGACGGCTGCTGACGACTGCTGCTCTGACTTCCTCCCTGCCTTGGCCCCTTTGGTGACGATTGGTATTGCGAGACGTTAGACGGACCTCTGTTGGCGTGAGACAACATCTAGTTAAGTATTCGTGGGTAGCGCCAACTTCTTTGTTTTTCTTTTGATTTGCTATTCGACTATTGCAATAGCCGAAGCCAAGGGGTAAGTACGTTTGTGCTGTGTAATTTGCTCTACATCCCCTTGAAGTTTGCAAATAGACCAGTGAATTTAAAAATGCCTGGTTTTAGTAAGTTTAGGAAGTTCTGTTGTTTCGGTTGTAATAGGGATTCGCGGTTGGAGGATTCTTGTCCAATTCCTCCGGTTGGAACTCCCACTTATGAGCTCTATTCGAAACATGGGTTGGCCCCATTGTCTTTAACGATCCATGGACCCGATACACGAAGAAAGATGGTGTTCTGCAGTGGCCACAAAATGGTAGCTTTGAGTCTGATATACTAGATAATCTGGAAGCAATTTTGTTCAAAAGAAAAGCCCGGCCGGCAATGTTTGACTCTTTCCGCCTCTGGCGTAAGGAAGCCAAACAGATTGAAATTAAACACGCAAAAAGAGATATGAAAAAGAAAGATATAACGATTATACAAGCTGCCCAGCAGTTTAAAAATAATGAGATTGATCAGGCGATTGATTGAAGTCTTTGACAGACAGCATTGTATGGCAATTGATAAATGTTACCCGGTGTTGCCTACGTGTACACAAAGCAAGGATCTTGACGAAGATTCCTTAATGTCCCATTTGTTGAGATTGCCTCCACCCTATGTAAAAGGTGCTAATGCACCCCCACTGTTGCCACTTGTTCAGCCACCTGTTGGTCTGCCACAGTTTCCGGCTCTTCCACAATTACCTCTTCCAGTATTGCCACCCCCGCCTCCTTTGCCACCGACTCCCGTTCCTGGGACTCCTGTACCTCAGTCTCCTTTTTCCTCGGTGCCTAAAGCCTTGTCTCCCGTTCTACTGTCAGATTCCCCTACAGCTCGAAGACGATTGGTCGATACTGTCTCTGGCCTTTTCTCCTCCCTCTTTGGATCTTTTAACTTGACTCCTGCTCTTTTTCGAAGACAATCTCGTAGTCAACTACCAGGTACTGACGAGTGAATTGTGTTGGCTAATCTTGCCCGTAAATGGATCACGAGTGGTCCCCAGTATAGTGTGCCCGATATCATGAGCACCTTTTCCCAGTGGGACGAACCCAGACAGAGATATGTTTTTAATGTCATGTGTGACACTCTTGTTAAAGGTTGGGAGGATATGTGATTGGGTTTCGCTCCCCAGTGTCTGTTAGATGTACAGGCTACGTTTGATAAGGGACTTATTGTAGGTTCTGAGGTTGAGAATGCCGTAGGAACTCTTGTTGCCTTTAGGTCTTTATTCTTTTCTCAGGCTTCTCTTGTACCTGATCCTGCAGTAAGACAAAAAGTGAAACATTATCCTATGAGAGAGGTTCCTCCAATATGGAGAGAGGAGGTTCCACAGGCAGGCGCTATTCAAGCTATTCCTGCTCATTTCCAGTGTATATGGGTACATGTTCCTTGGAAACGATCTGAAGTTCTGGCACTAAAACAGTCTTTACCGGATCCTTTTATAAACCCTGCTGGGTATTATAAAGAGCTGTCCCAGACTGTTGATGCGTGCGTCATGAATTTGGCCGATATTGATATGTTGATGGGAAACGTAGTCCCACAAGCATTATGGGCTCAATTCGTAAGGAGGACCATAATCAAGCTTTAGGTGGTGCATGGGCTGCTATAACTGCCGCAGATGCAGCACAAGTAGGTGGCGCTAAACCAGATGCCTTGATTACAGAATTACCAGGTAGGATCATTGCTTTAATGAAAATGATGATGCCTGCCTTACGTGTTAACTGGGATAAATTAGCTGCGTGTAAACAGAAGAAAGATGAGAGTGTCTCTGATTTCTTTACTCGTTTCGAAAAAACGTTCATCGACCATAGTGGTCAGGACATGAGTACTGAGGGTGGACAGCGGTTATTTGTGGACAAATTCGTGTTTAATTTACTTCCAGAACTGTCGCATAAATTGAAAGACTCCGAGAGCTCGTGGGCTGTTTCTTCGTCTGCCCAGATATTAGCTACTTCTCAGTATTATGAGAATAGGGATAAGGAGGAAAAGGATAAACTCAAGAAAAAGACTAAAGAATTGAAAACGAAGGTTCTCTTGCAACAGGCTTATCCCCCTCGTTCTTCTCAGCGCCAATTTCAACAGCCTACCCAGTTTCAGAGATTATTACAGAAACCTGAACATTTTGTCCCGCGACCTTTACTTGGCCCTAATCAATGTGCCTATTGTAAAGAAGAAGGTCATTTTAAGAATAGCTGTTCGGTTTTATTGCAGCGTAACAGTGGACTGCCAGGGCCACGAGGCCGTGGTAGTTTTCAGCCAGCACCCAGGGGTAGAGGGCGAAGTGCATTGTCACAGACGCAGCGTCCCTCTCCCCCTCAGTTTTCCACGAATTATGTTTGATCAACAGAATGCTCAGTCTGCACAATGACGACTGTTGTATTGAAGGTGAAAATCAGGATTTTCATACTAGCTAGGACAGCCATGGACAAAGTAAGGGAGTCGTATCAGTTCCAGTGTATCAGAATGGGCCTTATGTTAAAGTTGTTGCATTGGGTGTTTCAGAGCCATTTCTTTTGGATACTGGTGCAATGCGAAGTTCTATCATTCACTCTAAACTCCCTGGGGCACCTTTGTCTGGCTTAACAAACGTTTCTGTGGATTCTCTGGCGCCCCAGTTCATAACCCGGTTTCTTGTCCTTTGCCTCTTTCCATTGGTCCTTATGATTTAGAGGCTCTGCTCATTTTAACGACTGGTTGCGGTGAGAATTTGCTGGGGTTGGACTTATTGAAACGGCTTCATGCAACATTGTACTGTTCTCCTTCTGGTATACATCTTACTTTAGGTAAGAACTTGGTCTCTCCTATGTATTTGTCCAAAGACCAATTCCCACCTGAATTGCATTCCCTTCCTGCTACACTTTGGGCCTCAGGTCCGAATGATGTTGGTTTGCTCCAAATTCCACCTTAAGTGGTTTCTATCAAGCCTAATGTTAAGTTACCACGCATTCCTCATAAAATTTCCAGCGATGGTGAAAGAGCTCTGTTGGCTATCATCCGTGATTTGGTTCAGAAGGGCGTGGTGGAAGAAACAAGAGGAAATGTTTGCAATAGTCCTGTTCTCCCTGTTCTTAAACGTACTGATGCTTCTCAGCCCCCTGTATATCGATTTGTGATTGATCTTCGGGAGGTTAACAAGATTGTTATCCCCCAGTTTCCTGTTGTACCAGATATCACTGCTTTGCTCACAATGATACCTGCTTCGGCTGCCTGGTTTTCGGTCATTGATCTCAAGAATGCTTTCTTCAGCATTCCTATTGCTGAGGAAAGTAGAGATATTTTTGGCTTCTCTCTCGGAGGCCGAAGTTTTCGATTTAAGCGTGCACCCCAAGGCTATTGTGAGAGTCCCTCCATTTATAGTCAGGCTTTGAAATCCCAGCTTGACGCTTTCAGTTTGCCCCCAGGTGCCACTCTTATTCAGTATGTGGATGATTTATTGATTGCTGCTGATTCGGAGGATGTTTGTAAGAATGTGACCGTTGCGTTGTTGCGTTATTTGTCTGACATGCATCACAAAGTGTCCCCCTCTAAACTGCAATATTGTAGCCAAGAGGTTACCTATTTAGGTCATCTCTTGTTGAAGGAGGGAAGGCGATTGACCCCAGAACGCATCAAAGCAATTGCACACATGTCTGTACCAATTTTGGAAAAGGGGGGTGGTGATGGACAGCGTTTCTGAATGATGCAGAATATTCTTACCAAGTCAATAGATCATGGTTTTAATCCATCACCATTTTTTAGCTCACTGCACCATCCCAGCTCAGAACCTGGCTATATGCAAATTAGTCTGTTCCTGCCCCAGTGCATGATGGGAACAGGGCAAACCAAACTACCAAGCCAATACTTATACTGGGAAGGAAACAAGCTTCCCGGGACCGGTTTCTGGCATCACAGCCTTCTTCAGCCCGGCTTGCTTGAATCCTGATGGTGCAATGAGCAAGGGACTCACGTCTGAGTATACCCTCCCACACATAGTGTGGATTAAACCGATTTTGGAAAAGGGGGTGGTGATGGACAGAGTTTCTGAATGATGCAGAATATTCTTACCAAGTCAATAGATCATGGTTTTAATCCATCACCGTTTTTTAGCTCACTGCACCATCCCAGCTCAGAACCTGGCTATATGCAAATTAGTCTGTTCCTGTCCCAGTGCATGATGGGAACAGGGCAAACCAAACTACCAAGCCAATTCTTATACTGGGAAGGAAACAAGCTTCCGGGGACCGGTTTCTGGCATCACAGCCTTCTTCGGCCCGGCTTGCTTGAATCCTGATGGTGCAATGAGCAAGGGACTCACGTCTGAGTATACCCTCCCACACATAGTGTGGATAAAACCGATTTTGGAAAAGAGGGGTGGTGATGGACAGAGTTTCTGAATGATGCAGAATATTCTTACCAAGTCAATAGATCATGGTTTTAATCCATCACCGTTTTTTAGCTCACTGCACCATCCCAGCTCAGAACTAACCCTGGGCGTAGTGGGCGTAGTGGGGCTTCGCGGAGCTACGTGAAGTGGGCGAGAAACTACGCCCACCTCCGCACTCCGCGTAGCCCCACTACGCACCGCAGGCCTCCCTCCCGCCCTCCCTAAATACTTTAAATTAAAAGTGGAAAAGAATTAAAACGCACTTACCTTGCCCGCCGCTGCCCGCCGCTGCCCGCCGCGTCCCCGGGGCTCGCTATCTTCATGGCTGCCGTCTTGTGTACTAATGCGCATGCGCGGGCGACCGCGCATGTGCATTTCTCGTGAGAAATGCGCATGCGCGGCCGCTCGCGCATGCGCATTAGATACACAAGACGGAAGCAATGAAGATAGCGAGCCCCGGGGACGCGGCAGGCAGCGGCGGGCAAGGTAAGTGCCTTTTAATTCTTTTACACTATTAATTTAAAGTATTTAGGGAGGGTGGGAGGGAGGCGGGTGGCAGCCAGCTACGCTCCGTCTGCGGAGCGTGCATAGTGCCGGATTCTACGCCTGCTACGCAAAATGCGTAGAAGCCGGCACTACGCACACTCCGTGCACGGAACCTAGCCGCCCGCCCCCCCTGGCTATATGCAAATTAGTCTGTTCCTGTCCCAGTGCATGATGGGAACAGGGCAAACCAAACTACCAAGCCAATTCTTATACTGGGAAGGAAACAAGCTTCCGGGGACCGGTTTCTGGCATCACAGCCTTCTTCGGCCCGGCTTGCTTGAATCCTGATGGTGCAATGAGCAAGGGACTCACGTCTGAGTATACCCTCCCACACATAGTGTGGATAAAACCGATTTTGGAAAAGGGGGGTGGTGATGGGCAGAGTTTCTGAATGATGCAGAATATTCTTACCAAGTCAATAGATCATGGTTTTAATCCATCACCGTTTTTTAGCTCACTGCACCATCCCAGCTCAGAACCTGGCTATATGCAAATTAGTCTGTTCCTGTCCCAGTGCATGATGGGAACAGGGCAAACCAAACTACCAAGCCAATTCTTATACTGGGAAGGAAACAAGCTTCCGGGGACCGGTTTCTGGGATCACAGCCTTCTTCGGCCTGGCTTGCTTGAATCCTGATGTGAGAGTCCCTCCATTTATAGTCAGGCTTTGAAATCCCAGCTTGACGCTTTCAGTTTGCCCCCAGGTGCCACTCTTATTCAGTATGTGGATGATTTATTGATTGCTGCTGATTCAGAGGATGTTTGTAAGAATGTGACCGTTGCGTTGTTGCGTTATTTGTCTGACATGCATCACAAAGTGTCCCCCTCTAAACTGCAATATTGTAGCCAAGAGGTTACCTATTTAGGTCATCTTTTGTCGAAGGAGGGAAGGCGATTGACCCCAGAACGCATCAAAGCAATTGCACACATGTCTGTACCATCCACACAAAGGGAGGTGCGTGCCTTTTTGGGCATTACCTCCTATTGTAGGCAGTGGATTCCAAATTTTTCTTTGTTGGCTAAACCTCTGCTGGCACTTACTTTGAAAGATACGCCCCAACCTCTTCCCTGGACTGACGAAAGCTTCTCTGACTTACGTATTGCCTTGTGTTCTGCTCCTGTGTTAGGTACTCCGGATTATAGCAAGCCTTTCACACTCTATGTTCATGAAAGAGAAGGTTGTGCGTTGTCAGTTTTAACACAACAATTTGGAGACAAACAAAGGCCATGTGTCTATTTTTCGGCTACATTGGATCCGGTAGCCAAGGGACTGCCTAGTTGTCTTAGAGCTACAGCAGCAGCGGCGATCTCCATTCGTCAATCCACTGGATTGGTACTTGATAACACTCTTGTGGTTATGGTACCACATGCAGTGGATACTCTTTTGAACAGAACGAAAACACAACATCTCACGAGTGCTCGTTTGTCTGGGTATGAGCTGACGCTTTTGGCTAGTCATATACACATCAAGCGATGTAACACTTTGAATCCAGCAACACTGTTACCCATTTCAGAAGAGAAAGATACCCAAGTATAGCATGATTGTTTTCTCCGTACAGAGGAGGAAACGAGAGGCAGAATAGATTTAAAAGATACACCACTCGTGGACCCGGATGGGATCTTATGGGTGGACGTCTCTTGTTTTAAGCTCCCCAATGGTTATACTACTGCAGCCTATGCTGTTACTACTTTGTATACGGTTATTGAGACAGCACGTATGAGGCAGAATTCAGCCCAAGCAGCTGAATTGATAGCTTTGACCAGAGCTTGTGTATTGGCTGAAGGAAAAAGAGTGAATGTGTTCACCGATAGCCAATATGCATTCGGGGTGGCCCACAGTTTTGGCCGCCTTCGGAAAGAAAGAGGATTCTTCACTTTACACGGGACTAAAATATAGTATGGTCAGTTAGTGAATGGTCTTTTGGAATCACTTACCTTGCCTACCCAGATAGCAATTGTGAAGTGTAGTGCACATAAAAGGATCACTGATGATGTGGGTCGCGGGAATGCTTTTGCAGACGAGGTAGCGAAAGAAACAGCGAGAGATGCTACAAGTCGCATGTATGTTGCAGGCCCTGCAAGATGGGACGGAGAAGTAGGAATGTGTGAGGATACAATAGAAAGTGTGAGAATGATTCAAGGACAGGCTACAGAGAAGGAATTGAGTAAGTGGAGAGAAAGTACAGGAATGTTGGACGCGACAGGATGTTGGACGGAATTGTCAGAACACCAACGTTGGCTGTTACCAGACGCTTATGTATTGTCTGTGGTTACTATGGCGCATGGTCCAGCTCACATCAGTGTGAAAGGGATATGTAAACTCTTGGCTCCAGTATGACAGAACAAAGGAATCCCCAAATGTGCGGAGAATGTGGTGAAACAGTGTATCGTTTGCTTGATGCATAATCCAGGAAAGGGAACCCCAACTCCGGCAGGTCATTTTGCTCCCCCTATGTATCCTTTTGAGGTATTGCAAATTGATTACATTCATATGGAACGTTGAAATAACTTGAAGTATGTTCTGGTGGAGGTGTGTGCCTTTTCCAGATGGATAGAGGCCTACCCCCTAAAGGATAATACTGCTTTGTCCACTGCCAAAGTCCTCTTGAAGGAATTCTTCCCGAGGTTTGGTTTGCTGCGAGTTGTCTGGAGTGATAACGAAAGTGAATTTGTAGGCCAAATTATTCAGAAGGTGTGTGCAGGCCTTGGTATTAGGCAAAAATTCCATGCGGCAAACCAACCTCAGTCAGCGCGTTTGGTAGAATGCTATAATGGCACTCTCAAGCTCAAACTGGCAAAGATTCAGGCCAGCACGGGTCTTCCTTGGCCCAATGCTTTACCTTTGGCACTCCTATCTACGAGGACAACTGTACATTCTCGCTTGGGAATCAGCCCATACGAGGTTGTTTTTGGACGCCCAGCTAACGTCTGGGGAGTCCCACGACCTAAAAAGTACTCTGATATTCCGTATCCTATGCTAATTGATTACTTGTATGACCTCATCACTAAATTGCGTGTTCTTCATCAGCAGGTACAAAACGCTTTACCAGAAGCTTCCGCAGACCCAGGGCACCCCATTCAACCCGGAGACTGGGTCTGCCTGAAGAACTTCCAGCGGAAGAAGAATCTGGAACCTCGCTGGGGGCCGCCTCGACAGGTCATTCTAGCGACACGTACAGCAGTAAAAGTCATCGGGAAGAATAACTGGATCAATGGCGTGCACTGCAAAAGGGTACCCTTGCATTTGCCTTTTGATCAGTGGGTTTGCGAGGGTATAGGTGATAGTGAAGGCGAAAGGGTCCCTCGATTTGTACCTTTCAGTAGCGCACGCCTGGAGTGGACAAAATCTGAGAAAGAAGACGACGACGTGTTGCAAGAAGCTGTATCATCAAATCTGCGGTTGAACACGACAAATCCAGAGACTTTGTTTCGAGAGCAAACAGTATCTGATAAGGCTCGGTACAATCTGAGACCGAGATTGACAAAAAACACTTGCACCTTTTTGTTGCATTTTTAAGAGACATTTTCTTTACTATCCATCAAGTTGCAGGGTCACGGTAGGAGTCTTAGCCTGTGACCTGAGTAGTGACATAGGTCTGCAGGACTTGCAGTGGCATAGGACGGCTAATAACCACAACTAATTTATCTAGGAAGATTACCGTGAGCAACGCTTTAGAGAATGGATATTGAATTTGGAAAGAATTATAAAAATGAAAAAATTACCAGTAAATTTAAGAAATTATTGTTTAGCCCATGTGGCATAATTTTGTGCATTTTAATATGTACATGTATTATATTGACTTGTTTGAGTTGGGTTGTTCATACTATGCAGCAAGCACCTGTTCCTACTTCTGTTACTTTGTCTTCTTCCACTGCTGTCTTTCCGCATCAGTTTTATACACTGCCAGAACACGAACAAACTAGGAGAACAGAATATTTTAACAATTCATTAATTCAGCTGTTGCATCAGCATCAACTAGCAGTCAATACAACGGACTGTTGGGTTTGTGGACTCATGCCCCATAACACAAAGAAAGGGATGCCATATTTAGTCCTTCCATTCTATTATGAAGGTTCTGCCTGGGCCTATCTGGCTATGTTTTCCAATGCCTACCAGAATCAACTTCGTCATCCTCTTGCTGGTCCATATGTTGGTGGAGCAGATTTTAGTCATAGTTCTGTGATAAAGGGAATAGTGGCTATGGCTAGAGTCTCCAAAAGTGGTAAGATTCCAGTTAATGAGAAACGAGCATATGATGGTTGGAATGTGACTCGTTATGTCACTAGCCTCACAGATAAGGCCAAACAGGGAATATCACCGCCAATCTGGACCGTACCTCATCGAGGAAATTTGTGTTTGCAGATAAATGGTAGAAATATTAAAAACCAACAGGAAAAGAGTGTCTGTTCCCGTACATATATCTATTCATCACATATTTCTTCACCATTAGTACCATCTCAAGGCACATATTTTGTCTGCCATGACAGAGCCTACACGTGGCTCCCCACCAACTTTTCAGGAACATGTTATGTGGCTTTCCTTCTCCTGCTCCCTCAGGTTATCATAGAAATAGATATGGCAGAGGGGTTATTGAAATTAAAGACACAGCAGGTCAAGAGGGAGGGGACTTCCTAAAAGGGTTCCTTCCTTTCTAGGGCCCAATGGCCAATAGCAGAAACATTAGACAGTTAGTTTGTGTTGTTGAGGCTACCATAAACGTGACTTCTGGAGCCTTGAGTAATCTAACAGCCGAACTTCAGGCGGACCGCCTTATGACATTGCAGAACCGAATGGTTCTAGACATTATTTTAGCAGACCGCGGAGGAGTCTGTAAATTGATCGGGTCTAGTTGCTGCATTTATATTCCTGATAATGCCCCTACAGTATACCAGGCCATCTCTAAATTGCACGTAATTTCTGCGTCAATTCATCAGGATGCAGGAGATTGGTCAGTGATGGGATGGTTTTGGGGACTACTATCCACATGGGGATGGAAAGTGTTAACATTCCTTGGAATGGTTTTGGCCATCATTTTCTCTTGTTTTCAGTGTATACAATGTGGTCCCGCCATTTGTGGTCTTGGTACTACCATGTGCGTCCCACGACCTGTGTCACAGAGAACGGAGCACATTAGGATGATGGTGCAGCAACAGCTCGATGACCTCATGGCCATTGACATTGATTCAGATTAACTTGAGTCTTTTTGTGTTTTGCCTGAGTAATGGCAAAAGGAGGGCTGAGATTCTGCGATTTTCGACTTCGTCCCGTATTGGTCCGTCATTTTGTGTCCTGCTGCCATTTTGTGTTGCCTTCACTCAGGCGACATGGCGAACGGAGTGTTTTTGCCTTTTTCAGCTGCTACGTGTCTCTTCTGTTAAAAAGTAACCCCCTGCCCTTGTTTACAAAACTGATGTCAGGGTTTGGCCGAGTCTACAAATCCATGTCTGGGCTGAATGATCCCTGTCTCGACTGACTATTTGGCTCTCCTATTCTTTCTTCACTTTATCTTATCCGATTGGCCTTCGCTATTCTCTCCTTGTATTCTCTTGTTACACAACTATCCTTTGAGGCACACAAATACGTCCTGCCACCTGCGAATTTGATTATGACACTAGCATTGATTAACTTGTAGGGAGGGGT
Organism: Lissotriton helveticus; assembly: GCF_964261635.1. Classification (NCBI taxonomy): domain Eukaryota; kingdom Metazoa; phylum Chordata; class Amphibia; order Caudata; family Salamandridae; genus Lissotriton; species Lissotriton helveticus. The sequence goes on along the minus strand of NC_136059.1, from coordinate 708,102,191 downwards.
AACACACGGCGTCTGAAAGAAGGGCGTATTTGGGACATTCGATAGCTTGTTTTCCAACTTTTCCTATTGGTTAGCCTTGTATGTATTGGGAGTATACGTTGTAAATATGTGTGTTATAAAAGATTGTGCGCCACAGAATTGAAGGGGCAGTCTCCTGAGAACCTACTTTGTACTTCAGGGACAACTGTGCTTAGCTGCAGCTAATAAACCTGATTTTCAACGCCCAACAGAGTGTCTCGTGTCTCTGTCCGACAAGGCAGGTGAACCCGAACATTAATGGCGTACCCTGTGCCGCCAGGCCCATAAGGCCCGGTTCTTCAATACAACGTAATAGGGAAAATGAAATAAATAGATAAATGAAACCAGTTACCTTGCGCTTGTCCCACCGCCGAGTCGGTGATGCGGCAAGCGTAAGGTAGGTGTTTTTATTTATTAATGTATTTTATTTTCCTTCTTCGGTCTTTCTCAAGTTCTGCCGTAATCTGGGGGTCAATGTGCTTAGGATGCCACATGTATTCCCAGAAAGTTCCTGAGGGGATGATCTGGTCACTAGACAATGTGCTACCAGCATCCTTCCCATCCTGTGATGATTTCGGCTATATGTGGCATCTAGCAAACCCAAAGTACATTATTCTGCCCAGTCTCAAGTTGTCTAAGCCCTTCCTCAATGCTAGGAGCTCAGTAGCTAACGCTAGAGGTGTGCTACCTGCCAGCTATACACCCACAGGAAAACCAGTTTGGGCACTCGTCTCCCCTCTCTGTTCCCGCCTCCATCCTGTTTACCTGTAAATAGGGTCAACCTTTTAGGAGCATGATCGCCATTTTCACACCAAAGTTGACTTTTACTTTGAAACTCACGTTTTGGGCCAATACCCTTAATGGCTTCATGCAAGGAGGAGGTAACACCTCTCCTTGTAGCAGGCTGCTATTGTTCCAGAGCTTGGGAGTCATTCACACTACTCCCCAGGAGGGAAGAAGGCTGTCTGGAGGCCAGTGACTGTAGGAGGCCACTAGACAAACAGGGCTACAGAGTGGAAACTTTCTAAAAGTTGCTTTTCCATAAATGTGACATTAAATTCGACTTGGGCATCAAGTTGGGTTTAATGCCACGATTAATTTTATACCTCGAAGTACCTATTTTCATTCTTCCATTCACAAGTTAGCCGGGCTGAGTGGTCAGCCAGGAAATCTCTGTTTGCCGATGGGGCTACTGGCTTCTCCCATAGCAAAACAACAATTTGGAAGTTTTGCTGTTAAGCTATATGAAAGTACATGTCTTAGGTATTATTAATATACAGCTCCCTCCTTCAGGGCTCAATAGGCCTTTGTTAGGGACCACTTACACATATCCTTAAGGAAAGTGGGGCTTTGCCATTAGTTTCAAATGGCAAAGTCAAACTAGAAGTTACAAACTGCTCTTCCGGTCTGCAGTAGCAGCTGGGAGACATTTTGTACTTTGTCACACTCAGGGTGGCACATCCAGTGCTGCAGTCCTGGGTGGACACACTGTCTTACATGTCCTGGGTACCCTGGGTACCATATAATCAGTACAAAAGTGTAGGGGTGATCATGCAAAAAGAGGCGTTTCCTTACAGTGACCCACTATGAAGTCAGCCCTGACCCCAGTTGACAAGGTAAAAAACGTAGGCATAATAATGGATTCAAACTTGACAATGATGATGATGATGATTAAAGCCTTGTATAGCGCAACTTAGCCCGTAGGGTCAAGGCGCTGAAGATGGAAAGAGCTGTGAGTGGGGGGGGGGGGGAGGCGTGCCGACTAGCGATAAAATTCCCTGAAGAGCCAAGTCTTCAGGGCCTTCCGGAAGAGGAGATAGGATGATTGAGCCTTAATCTCAGCTGGAATGGAGTTCCAAATCCTTGGAACGAGGGAGGAGAAGGCCCTCCCACCCCACCTTGCTTTGGTACTTCTGGGGATGGCAAGGAGATTTTTATTCGCTGAGCGAAGGGCCCTGCCGGGGATATGACAGGACACCAGAGCACCAATACCTTCTGCCCCAAGTCCATGCAGGGCACGGTGAGTAAGGCACAAGGCCTTAAATTCAATCCTTGCTTGCATGGGGAGCCAGTGCAAGTTTTTCCTGATGGAGGAACCTGATGACCGCCTCGGAGCGTCAACAACGAACCTTGCGGCCGTGTTTTATATGATCTGGAGGCGCTGGACCAGTTGTTTGTTGATTCCTAGATATAGTACATTACAGTAATCTAATCTTGAGGTTATGAGGGCCACCATAACCTGCTTGCTGCCTTCAATCGAAAGATAGTGAGCGATTTTTTTTAAAATTCGCAAGACCCCACAGCAGGTTGAAGCAGTCCTGCTAACCTGTTTGTCGAAGCGAAGCAAGGAAACAAAGATTACACCCAGATTGCGGGCGGACTGAGAGGGCATGGGGCAGGCACCTGGAGCGGAGGGCCGCCAGTCAGCAGACCAGGTCTCCTGCTTGCCTCCAAAAATAAGCACCTCCGTTTTCTCCCCATTTAGCTTGAGGTAATTTCTCGCCATCCAGTTCGCAACTGCTTCCATACAAGCTCTAAAATTACGGGCAGTGATGTCAGTGGTTTGTGAGATGGAGACCATGATCTGGGTGTCGTCCGCGTAAGATACGACTTCCAGACTAAAGGATCTAACTAGCCTGGCCAAAGGTGTTACATAAATGTTAAAGAGTGTGGGGCTCAGGGACGAGCCCTGAGGCACCCCACACTGCACAGGCTTGATGGGGGAGAGGTAGTTGCCCATCTTGACCCTCTGCTCGCGTTTAGCCAAAAAGGATGTTAAAAGGCTAAGCGCGGGTCCCTCCACTCCTATCTCCCTGAGGTGCATGGCCAAGATGTAAGGGAACAGGGTGTCAAAAGCGGCTGTGAGGTCGAGCAGGACCAGCAAGGTGGTCTGGCCACTGTCGACCTTAGCCCATATGTTGTTAGTGACAACTGTGAGGGCAGACTCGGTGCTGTGTGCCTTCCGGAAAACGTGTTGGGATGGGTCAAGGAGGCTGGTGTATTCTAAGAAGGTGGTCAAATGGGTGTTTAAGTGGGCTTCAAGCATTTTCGCAGGGGCAGGGAGCAAGGAGATAGGGCGAAAATTCTTGAGGATCCCTGGATCTAAAGTGGGTTTCTTAAGAAGGGGTTTGACAATGGCTAGTTTCTACAGCTCCGGATAGACACCCTCGTGGATTGCCCGATTGATGACTTCCAGGAAGGGAGGGAGTAGAGCGTCTCTGCACTCCTTGAAAATTTTAAGAGGGCAGGGGTCAAGAGGCGATCCTGACTTGAGGGTATCTAGGTGCAGATTGAGTTGCTCAAGAACCATCAGCACCTTCGTCTGGCAGTTAATACTATTAAACATGTTCAACTGTTTCTGGCCCGTGATCACTAAAGACATGTTGTCAGGCTCCAATACTTTCTCACCTTGATCATGGGAAGTTTTACCTCTTGAGAGCTTCAAGGAAGCATATAGCTCACCTGCAAAGTGATGACAAACAAGTTGCTTGTATCAACTCAGGCATCCCTAAGCATCAGCATATTTCCTGGATCCTGGTCAGCTTTCATTGGTTGCCGGTGGAGCCACGAATTCAGTTCAAAGCCCTTTCTATCATTCAAAGCATTGTGCATGGTTAGGCACCTCAGTTCTAGAAAAATAAACTGCGGATGTACAACGCTGCACATCAGTTGAGATCCAGAGAACGCTTACACTGTCCTTGCCCTGTACATTCAAAACATCTGTAGAGGACAGGGCCTTCTCTATTTCAGCAGCTAAATTGTGAAATGACCCCTCTGAGAAGTATTGCAGCATAGCTAAACTTCCTTAGGAAGTTGAAAACTACTCTCTTTGCTTCTTAATCATACCTCTCCCCTGGCACTTCCATTGACCGGTTTGTGTTTCTGATGCTTTTATATAATTTTTGTTTTATTTTTGTTAGCACCAAGAACCTATGGTATACACACACTCTGGAAATAAAGTAGACATACATATACATATATACATACATACATACAATTCGTAGTATCAAGGCCGGCACACTTCACATATTTGGCCTCATCTTGACTATCTTGAATGGTTTGAGATAGTGAGGCCATAAGGTCTTCCTGGTCAGCAGCATGATTTTGCTGGCAATGTCCAGGGGATAATGCCTGTATCAGCCCTAAAAGCATACTGCATTGACTGATCTCAATGCTAGAAAGGCCGAAGAGAACATCAGTTTCCAAATGCCCAAATCCTCCTAGACTCCCTAAATGAGTGAGTCATGAAAATGTCTTAGTGTTTACTTAGCTGGTTGAAGACTGAACAACCAGACTCTCTGGAGTAGTAAGGGGGGAAATCATCTCCATTCCAGTGCCTAACTTGTGACCCAAGAGTGCCGGTGCCTAAAGCTCCACTGAGAAGGCGGCAGCCAGTGCAATTACACAGTGAATGACCAGATAACTAGTCTTACATCCACTTCTCAAAACTCACTTCCCCTTTTTTTTGCTTTTGCTCTTTCAAGTTCCTGCTTTGTGTTTGCAATGGTTTTGCCATATTTTACTTCCTCTGTCTTTCTGATCTGTGTGTTTTCCCTCTCTTGCACTCTGGAAATATTGCATATAGAAAAATAAGTGCCAGTGCCCCCCACCAGCAACCACCGGCTCAAATTAAGCACCGTCCCATCCCCACCTTTAACATCTGTGGGTAGTGGCAAACCTTGGTCAGAATGATAGCCAAAAAGATAATGGAGCCTCTGATGGCGCATCAACCATAACAGAGGCATAGAATCAGAGTAATGATGTATGGTCCCCAGTTAAGTACTAGCAACTGAGTAGTGTGAAATTACATCAGTCGGCATCAGACTTTGGAAGCAGCACTGGATCCTTCTCTGGTGCAGGCAGCTTTAGCAATGGTGTGACGAGGGAGGGACCAGTATAAGTTAGGGAGCTGGGGTCGAAGTCTGTACCAGAGTCAATATGTAGCCCATAATGGTTTCAATGGGGTCAGATGGCACAGAAGATGAACCCTCCAGCTGTAACCGGAATGCAGATCTTTGGGAGCCAAAGGCACAGCAGAAAGAGTCAGAAGAGAACATTCTTAAAGACCTCTATTTGCTGCGGGATTTTTGATGACTTGGGTAATTCAGGGAAAACTGTGGAATTGGTTTCCCAACAGGAGATCTGGAAGGAGGCCAACTAACCATTTGACATCCTTGTTTCTTCTCTTTGTATAGAGAGTGGTTGGACGAGGTCAAGTACTGCTTTGCTTTCCTGTGCTTACATTTGGACTTTGATTTTGACTTACTGGAGGACTTCAACCGTAAAGTTTACCTCAACTTGGTAGCAACCTTGGGAGTCAGAGCGAATCTGCACCCTTAACTTGGAGTGGGAGCAGGGCTTGCATGAGACTCACAACTTCTTCTTGCGTTCAGTGATTTAGAGATTTGGGTCTCGGTGCCGGATCGCCTTTGGTGTATAAAAACATACTTGTTGCGTTGATTGTGCCCCGAGCCGAAACACCAAATAAACATCTTGTGTGGGCCTATGAGAAACATCTATTTTCTACAGTTGTGGCATAGTTTGAAACTTGTAGAATTAGGAGGAAATGGCAATCCCTATAATGCTGAATTGTCTTTTTTAGCAGTCATCGGAAGGCTGATGAAAATTGGGAGTGGTGCGCCGAATCCCCATCAGAAGCCACGGAAAGAAAGGAACTAACATCAGCGCACAGGGGTGAGGCTTATATGCAGCTTCCCTCGTCACTACTGGGGGTGTATGACTATGAAGTCAATGAGGAGCCACACAGCGCCACCTAGCTGCATGCAGAAGTATTGCCGGTGAAAGTTTTCCAGACCCAGTCTAGCGTCTGAGTGAGTATTCTAAGATAAGAATCTGCCGTTAGAACTGTCCATCAGAACAGGCCCATTGTCTCACTTCTCCAGTTTAGAACAAAGATGAAAAATGGACCATCTCAAGAAACATATCACTCACTGGCCATAAATGCTCAAGCTCCTCCCAGTTTCGTAGGCTCTGTTGGAAAGGTTACCTCCCTAAATTTGAACTACCTTGATACAGTGCCACCAATCTCCCTTTAACAGTGTTCCACTGTTTACTAGATATGGCCAATGCATGCATACTCAACTCTGAGCAAGCAGCTACTGTAAAGGAATTCAAGGCGTTCCCAGCTATCAACAAAAAGCATGAACATTATGTACATAATCTACATTTTGAGCATGTAGCCAAGCAAACAGAGATGGGATTTCAGTCAAGATCCATAATTAGAAGGCCATATTCAAACCTACTGAAGCGGAAGTTGTTTAAAAAGACAGATTTGTAATCTCCCACAACCCACTTCCTTCTGAACACAAACAAATTGCAGAATTACTGGTGCCTTTACTCCCTTCCTCAAATACAAAGAGGAAACACCAAGGAAATAAAGCTGATCTCAGTGTTTTTTTCCAATCAGTCTTCTCTAGGCAAAATGCACAACACATTATTCTAATAACCTCTTATTCCATCGTTCAAATCCAACCCATGTCCTCAAAATAAAATAAAAACATCAGGCAGCCAAAAGGTCAAATATACACTTACGGCAAAATACATTGAAGTCCAACTCTCTGTTCCTGTTTGTGTGGTAAAACTGACATGTAGGACTAGCAAATAATCTCATTAAGTGATAATCCAACTACCTTAGACCATTTCCAGTGATTGGATTTTATGAGGCAATCTGGATTTTGGAGCCTGTGTGATCTGCTAAAACAGTATGCCTTTGACATCCACATGGGAGCTCTACTGTTGTAGAACAGGCCAGACAACAGACCATATTATGGGTCTGATTATGAACGATGTAGGGCGGATCACCACCGCCCGCATGGCGGTGGCAATCCCCCTACATTTCCCTCCGCCCACCACCCATTTCCCCCCCGCCATATTAGTATGGCGGGGGGGACCCTGGCAGATGGAAAGACCATCGGCCGGTTTTCTGCCGGTCGACCAGTCGACCGGGCGGAAAGAGGGCTAGATATGGTGGCGGTGTCATCCATATTAGCATGGGTGCGGAAGCAACCTTTCCGTGGCGCATGCAGAGTTTACTGTCAGGGGCCCGTTGCGGGCGCCCAGGGTATTGGGGGGTGGGGGTGCACATGGTGGGTATCCCCCTACATTGTCATAGACAAGGTGGCAGGCATCGCACAGTGCCTGTCACCTTGTGCATGACAATGCAGACAGTGCCTTCCCAGCATTGTGGTGGGTGGTGCTGAGAGCACAGCCTGCCACAATCCTGGAAATAGAGGATGCTACAGTGGTGGCATCCTAATTGCAGGTGCGGGACCGCTGCACCACTGGCGGGCGGTCCTAGCACCGCTATGGTGGCTGGCGGACGAAAGTCTGCCCGCCATCCTAATTGGCCCCTATGTGTCTAGGAGTACCCCCTATACCATTAATCTAAGAAAAATTACAGAGAAAAATATCTCATCATAATTTCTCTGGCCATCAAACTATGGCTACTGGTGAATTTTATAAACCATACAAGCTGTACACTTATTATGCCATGCCATGTGTCACATTCACATATAACACTGTGGTCCCCAAAATAATAGAGAACAAGGGATTGTGTGTATCATCTATTGTTATTCTTCTTCATTAGTGAACTGAAAAGCAGTTACATATAATTAATACGTGCATACAATACCATTGATCATTTTCTACAGCAGACATTTATAACCTGGATTTTTTCATTAAATATTATTAGACATGGAGTATTCAATCACAACAAAAATACATGCAAAAATTAAATGTGGTGTCCTGTACTGTTATTACATGAGGGGTGAATATTTTAACCCTCTACTCTATATATCAGATGCTACTAAAAAATATTAATTATATGTAACTGCTTTTCTGTTCACTAATGAAGAAGAATATCAATAGCTGATACACACAATCCCTTGTCCCTCAACGTGATTTAAGATCATCTACCGCTAGATTGGTGGTTATTCCTAAGGTAATATTTGACTTGTGTCTTTCCTTTCCCTGGCTGTGACTTCCCTGTTGCTTAGCTAGGGTGAGTGGTAGAATGCCTGATGACATCATGGAATGTTTGGTACCTGGCCTGTGTGTGGAGTGGCCGTTGATGGCAGGCAGGCTGAGCGGCAGGGAGGCTGATCCTGGTGGGGTCTAATTTCCATCTACCTCTCTTCTTCTAATGAACTTAATCTGTAACTAAGCTTCAATAAATCCAACCTATTTTATACACCTTTGTTACCTTGAGAATAACCACCAACCTAGCCGTCAGGGCCGGACTGGGAACCACAACCGGCCCTGGCAGAGTGCTCAGATGGCCCCCCTCCCCACTCAGGGGGGGTTAGAGGTGCCGCTGAGCTCTTTGCCGGGGCCGGTTTTTGGTCGATTTTGGTACAGGGCCGATTTTGCAGATAAATCGGCCCTGTACCAAAATTGGCCCCCAGAGGCCCAAAACCGGCCCCCACCCGTGCGGCGCACCGGGGTATTACACGAAGCCCGCTATGGCCAGTCCGGGCCTGCTAGCCGTAGGTGATCTTAAGTCACGTCGAGGGACATGCCATGCAAAGTTCTTCTGAAAAACAATGACCCATGTGAGAAAATCAGTCCAAACCACCAATGCAATGCAGTGCTTTGTGTACAATACACAAGACTTTCAATCTCACCCTATCCTGAACAGGAAGCCAGTGGAGGTCCCTAATGCTCTTCGATATGGTGCTGAATTTGAAGATTTTTAGAAGTAAGTGGGCTGCTGTGTTCTGCAGAGACTGAGGGGCACATGCATCAAAGGAAATTGCATTCGCAAATGGTGCGAATCGCCAAAATTCAGCCATTTGCGAATGCAATTTCCATTTTTGGGATGCATTATGCATTTTGACGTTTTCGCAATTTAAGAAATCGCAAAATTGCGGTTTCTTAAATTGCGATTGCATTTAAGGAATCTCAAATTGAGATTCTTAGATGAAATGCATCAAACTTTGAAAATTTACGAATTCGCAAATAAGGGGTGCAAATTACCATGAAGTTGACCTTCATGGTAATTTGCGAAAACTTTGAAAAATGCACATAAGTGCATTTTTCAAACTTCCATTTTACACACACATGCCCTTCGGGCATGTGTGTGTGAAAAATGTACTTAATGGCAAATTTCAGGGGTGCAACAGGGTGTCCTTTGGACCCCCCCTGCACCCTTGAAATTGCATTCTCATTTTGCGATTCCTTAATTGCGAATCGAAAAATGAGAATGTCTTCCCATTCATTCCTGTGGGCCTCTAGGCCCATAGGAATGAATAAGAAGGGATTCCTTAATTGCGATTCTCAAATTGAGAATCGCAATTAAGGAATTTTAATAAATCGCAATTTATTTAGCGATTTCTTGATGCATTGCAGTTTGCGATTCCTTAATTGCGATTCCTTATTTTTTGCAAACTGCACTGTTGATGCATGTGCCCCTTTATCTTTGATTAGAGACAATTATATATTCCCTCATAAAAAGCATGACAATAGTCTATCTTCAACAGAAACAAGGCAACTGTGACCATTTTTGGCATGTTTAATGGGATGAATGGAAAGACCTATTTAAGTATCTTCAAAAGATAGAAACACGAAGATATGATTTGATTGGTATGTAGCCAAAGGCCCATAGAAAAGGACTGGTGGTTTGGACCAATTTTCTCACATGGGTCATTGGATGTAAGAATCAGTGAAGAGAGTGCTAACTTCACTAGAGGGAGGTGAGCTGTACAGGGCAGTAGACAGTTCTCCTAAGGCTTCAGGGGGAACCATGAGCAGGGGATACATTCAAGGAGCTGAACAATAAGACAGAACATTTATCAGATGATTATTGATCTGATATGCTGCCAGGCCGAGTGTGCCAGCAGACAATTTGTGCAAGCAAAAACAATAGCAGATATTCCACTAAATGTAAAGTCAGGGTCACTGGACAGTTGAGAAAGTAAACCTGGTCTGATTTCACAGGGTTTTCTTCTAGTGCAATTGATTGTGGAGGATGGCTGTTAGAAACTCGAGTTACAAGATTCAAGATTCTAGAGTGTCCGCTGCTGACAAACTGATAGAATACTGATAAAATGTTTTTTAAATCTGATTATTTGCAGTATTTTATCTAGAAGATAATCTATAATATGACTCACAGGAAGCTGTAACAACTACCTTTCTACTGCAATACATTCCAGAAAGGCTTTCCTCTGAACACAGTCAATGCTTTGTAACTGGAGTTTTGTTTCACTGCATTATTTGATTAAGTTGTCCAATACAATGAATCTTTTCATTTGAAGACTGTTCACATAAAAAGTGCTCCTGCGATTACTTTTTGTGTTCATTTATTTTCGTTTCCACATATGATCACATTTATTCGGTAGCACTCTACTGTATACTTTGAAAAAAATACAAAACCACAGTGTGTCTATTATGGTCATATTTGAATGTTTCATTATTACTAATACTAATATTACTTTAAATATGGGTTTTTATGTTTGGACTTTGCGACCCATTTCTCCCACTTGCTTGATATCATTACCTGATGCTAAATAATTTGCAGTGATGGTCTTGGGGCAGGGTGGCTGGTGAAAAAATGGTAATCTGCCCCCCAATTAAAATGATTAGAAATCTTTATTATGGGTATTTGTGCCACTATGTGTCAAGATAATGTGATTTTGAAAAGCTCCAATAGAGCATTTGCCTAGATCAATAAGTAGCAGCCTGAGGAAAAACAACATTATTCATGAGCACAGCTAAACACAAAGCAAGTGCTTACCACATACGGTGAATTCGGGTTCTCTGTCCTTAAATGCTTAAATGGTGGATTTGCACAAGGGTCATAGGCTGTGGTCATTTTTAGGGCTCGGCCTCCGCCCATGAAGGGGGTGGAGCTTCGAGCTCCTAATGCTAAAGAAGAAAGAAAGGATCTCTAGGGCTCTGAACAGACACATTCCTTAGTGTATTTTGTCATCTGCCTAGTGATTCGTCTTCGCTGTGCTGTGTATGTAGTAGCGTTGACGTGATAGGATGTAAGTAATTTACGCGTGCCCGATGTGGCATATTGTGTGCGAGAACGAGCACGGCAGAGTGATTAATCTTAATTACGAGCTGTCAGAGTGCCCGTGTAATGCAATCCAGATGGTGCGAGCGCGTACACCATTGCATGCAACAGAACAGTGACACGGTAATCTTGCCCTTTATCTTTGGCCCCCCCCACTTCCTCCTTTTCAAATTCCTTTCGAGCTGAGCGGAGCCTGCGACTACGGACTGCGAGCCTGAGCTGCTCCTCCCGGCCCCAGCCCCTCCTCTCCTGTGAACTGTGCAGTCTGCAGATTGCACCGGCGGCCGTCCCCAGCAACTTTAAAGGTGAGTGTTGTGTCCTCATGTAACGTAACTGGTGCTCTGTAAAGCGCTCTGATACCCGATTCGGGTCAAGTTTGCGCTATATAAAACTCAGCAAAAAAAAAACGGACCTCAGTGATTTCTTGTTTATATTGAAATACACAGTGTTCAGCGCTGGGTTTTCTCAGATGCACTGGGATCCTTTCCAGCCGTTTGCTCTTTCATTTCTCGGGCCTCCTCCCGCCTCACACATCGGTCCTTTGTGACCTCTGACCTAAGAAGCCCTCCAAAGATAGATGTGTGGAGATCGTCTCCTTCCAGAGCCTGATTTACCTCTGCTGCTAATTAACTGTAGAGCAATGGCCCTCAGCCATCCATTGAGAGATAAGCTTTGGCCGGTGAAAGGGATAATCTTGCACGTCCTCTTATTAAAGACTGCCCAGCTTATGTCCAATTTATTACGCACGAAATACCTTCCAGCACCGGGAGGTAGGCACTGCGCAGGCCACCGAGGCCACGGTGAGAGGCATAACCCGCCCCCTATTTCGACTGACAGTTGTGATGGCAAGTTCAGGTCTCTCAATTGCACCCTGAAGAGTAGGCCCTCCAGCTGGACACCACGAGGACCAGGAGGCACCGATCCTGTAGGGCTGCCCTGCCTATCATTCGTCTAAGGTCGATAACATGACGCTCGTTGAGATGGGTAACAAGAAACTCCATTGCACAGCGCCAAGATAAATAATGTAATACTTGGGGCAGCCTCCGACATGGCCGGAAGGCGGAAGGGTTGCTAGCGGCCTCCGTAGTAAAAAAGCACAAGACAAATTCAAGACTAGGCAGCCTTGGTGTTGGGCTTGCGGATATTTAAATGCAACAGCCCCTAGTTTCTCAGTAGCGCTTTGGGTACTCTCTTGCAAATGAAACTCTCGGTGGAGTTAAACAAGAGGGAGACATGCTACTGTTGAAAGAATAATAAGCTTTTCAGTTCAAGAACTTACATTAAAGGATACGAAGTTCCCTTTCTTTGAGAACGGGATAAAGCATAGGGCCCGCGATTGAATTTAGACCTAAAAAATGGAGGGCATTCAATTAACTGTGGCCTTGTTTATCTAAGTGGCGCTTTATACCGATAGCCGGGTTTCAAGCACTTTATAAGGGAGTAATCCTTTCTCTCGTTACTCAGCCCCGGTGCTAATTACAGAGAGGCTTGTGACGGTGCCACACATTTCCGATTACACGGGATACGGAGGCGGAGAGTAGGCCGCACAAATGGGTTTTGAAAACCACAAGATGCTCCCCGCATGCCGCTTTTATAGCGGAGAGGAGGTGGCCTAACGGCTAGGGCGCTCGACCTCGGACCGAGAGGACCCGGGTTCGAGTCTCGGTCACACGACCCTAAGCAGAAATTGAGGGAAACTATCCAATTTTGCTTTCTTTCGCGTTCCACTTTCTTCGTATTGCGCACATGCTTACTGTCTCACGGGCTGCCTGATAAGATAATTGTTTTGCACAGGGGAACGACTTTGCTTTTAGGAGGCCTCTGCGATTCTGTATCTCAGCAAAAGAGTAACCCTTACCTCACACCATGTACAAAAAGTGCCACTGGTGATTCTGAAGAGGCAGAAATACTTGGCTGGTACCTCAGAAGTGGCTTAAAACCCTTGTGGAATGTTCGACTTCTCATAGTATTCTATGCAAGTGTAGTGCTGGTTATCTATACCTGTGACCGTGTAAGTGGAGCATCATTTACACATATGCTGGACAGTACGAATGTCCATACATTAAGGCTGAATCTTCGCAATGGTGCAGAGTAGTGAGTGCAGAGTGCAGAGTGCAGAGTAGTGAGTGCAGAGTGCAGAGTAGTGAGTGCAGAGTAGTGAGTGCAGAGTGCAGAGTGCAGAGTAGTGAGTGCAGAGTGGTGAGTGCAGAGTGCAGAGTGCAGAGTAGTGAGTGCAGAGTGCAGAGTGCAGAGTAGTGAGTGCAGAGTGCAGAGTAGTGAGTGCAGAGTGCAGAGTAGTGAGTGCAGGGTGCAGAGTAGTGAGTGCAGAGTGCAGAGTAGTGAGTGCAGAGTGCAGAGTAGTGAGTGCAGAGTGCAGAGTAGTGAGTGCAGAGTGCAGAGTAGTGAGTGCAGAGTAGTGAATGCAGAGTGCAGAGTAGTGAGTGCAGAGTGCAGAGTGCAGAGTAGTGAGTGCAGAGTGCAGAGTAGTGAGTACAGAGTAGTGAGTGCAGAGTGCAGAGTGCAGAGTGCAGAGTAGTGAGTGCAGAGTGCAGAGTGCAGAGTAGTGAGTGCAGAGTGCAGAGTAGTGAGTGCAGAGTGCAGAGTGCAGAGTAGTGAGTGCAGAGTGCAGAGTAGTGAGTGCAGAGTGCAGAGTGCAGAGTAGTGAGTGCAGAGTGCAGAGTAGTGAGTGCAGAGTAGTGAGTGCAGAGTGCAGAGTGCAGAGTAGTGAGTGCAGAGTAGTGAGTGCAGAGTGCAGAGTGCAGAGTAGTGAGTGCAGAGTGCAGAGTGCAGAGTGCAGAGTAGTGAGTGCAGAGTGCAGAGTAGTGAGTGCAGAGTGCAGAGTAGTGAGTGCAGAGTAGTGAGTGCAGAGTGCAGAGTGCAGAGTAGTGAGTGCAGAGTGCAGAGTAGTGAGTGCAGAGTGCAGAGTAGTGAGTGCAGAGTGCAGAGTGCAGAGTAGTGAGTGCAGAGTAGTGAGTGCAGAGTAGTGAGTGCAGAGTAGTGAGTGCAGAGTGCAGAGTAGTGAGTGCAGAGTGCAGAGTAGTGAGTGCAGAGTGCAGAGTAGTGAGTGCAGAGTGCAGAGTGCAGAGTAGTGAGTGCAGAGTGCAGAGTAGTGAGTGCAGAGTGCAGAGTGCAGAGTAGTGAGTGCAGAGTGCAGAGTAGTGAGTGCAGAGTGCAGAGTAGTGAGTGCAGAGTGCAGAGTGCAGAGTAGTGAGTGCAGAGTGCAGAGTGCAGAGTAGTGAGTGCAGAGTGCAGAGTAGTGAGTGCAGAGTGCAGAGTAGTGAGTGCAGAGTGCAGAGTAGTGAGTGCAGAGTGCAGAGTGCAGAGTAGTGAGTGCAGAGTGCAGAGTAGTGAGTGCAGAGTGCAGAGTAGTGAGTGCGCAGAGCAGTGAGTGCGCAGAGCAGTGAGTGCGCAGAGCAGTGAGTGCACAGAGCAGTGAGTGCGCAGAGCAGTGAGTGCGCAGAGCAGTGAGTGCTGTTATTTATGATTTAAGGAAAAAAAAAGAAATGTCATGAGCAATGCCAATAGCTCTACTTTTAATGATGCCGAGACCATTGCATTGTAAATGCTTGTCTAACTTGTTTTAGCTGTTGTGAGCCAGGGAACTGATAGTTGGTTGATTGCTGTTGCCTAAGAAGAATATCACAAAATACTAAGAATGCTCACTTTTACTTCATCATAAAACTGCAATAAGTTGTTTTTGTCTTCTTACTTGCCACAATATATAATTGAGTAAATGATTTACTGATCAGTTACTTGAAAACATGCCCCACAAACCACAGTTAATCATTCTGAAAGGTGGCCATTGTTCATAGGCCTTTATATATAATCTGATAAATCCATGTATTTTCAGGCTTCATGACATGAGCACATGAGTATTTCACACTAAATCATTGGTGTGGTTGAACCACCGGAAGTAACTATTTATGCTGGTTGATTGGCAACTCTAGGATACCCATAGAAAACACTGATTTGAGCAAACTCGTACCCACATCAGGCCTCAAACAAGGTCTGTGGCCCTTGGAAATGGCTGTAAAGTGTTCAGTATTTAGTTCTGTCCTCTGCAACTTTTAACCCTATGTAGGAAAAGGCTTTGGAAGTAGATGGTGGGCCCGGGGTGCAATTAAAGAACAGTGTGAGTCAAAGGCCACAGCAATGGCTGTTCAGCAAAGAGGTACCAACTAATAGAAAACTGCCTTTGTACACCCGTTACGGTCACCATATTGCTATTGATAGTGCTCTGAATAACATGCTGTACCATTTCCTAAGTGATGAGTCCTCATCTATTGACCTTGAAAGGATGAATTGAGGAGTGCCTTTAGCGGGCTTTTGAACTCTGTCCTCCGAGAGACATGACCCAAAGGTGTTGGAGTGTTTTACAAAAAAACATAGTTCGTTACATGAGATTCAAAGCTACAAAGTAGCAGGTCGTTACATAAGGCACAGAATTACGGTTGCTTGTTACAATCGCTACATGAGTACATGAGGCACAGAATTGCAATTGTTCGTAAATGCAGGTAGTGTAAGTAGAAGCAGCGAGCAGGTTATCGACTGGTAAGGTAAAATGGAACAGAGGTAGTGCGGTTAATCTCAGAGCAATGGTCGGAGGCTAGACATTAGATGTGAGAGCTCATTTCTACTGAAGATGTTAACTGAGGGGACATTTAGCAAAAATGTCTTTGAAAGAGAAGGGCTTTCAGTCAATGAGGTAGCATTTTGTAGGTTCGGAGGAAAGAAGTTCCATATTCTGCCCTCATTTCCTGAGAAAGATTGTGCCATGAGTCATTCACAATGATCTGGTTCCTCCAGGTAGCTTACGTTTGTCCGCTAGGTAGCGAGGAGTGGATATATATAGAGCCTTGTGGGTGCTGCAGGCAGTCTTGTGTATAGTCCTGGCTATAGTGAGCAGCTAGCAAAGAATGACCAGCAGAGGGTAGATAAGGTCATTCCTTTTCAACCATCAACGAAAAATGCCACCAATTGCAGGATTGGTTTCACGGGGTGAGATGGGTCATGGGGAGACCAGTCAAGAGATAGCTACAATAGTTGTTTCTTATAGTGTCCGAGATTGAACATGAGATTTCAGATCTTGCTCTGGAATGTAGAGGCAGAGTCGCCAGAAAAGACGCAGTTGATAATGCACATTCCTGGTGGTGTTGCTGATTTGTGATTTTAGCGTGACCCTTTTATCTGAGGTGACACCTAGGGATTTTGAACTGTCAACGATGGTGGGCTTGCTGTCAAGAATGTTGAGTGTATCCATCCAGAATAGGCCCCGTTAAAATGCATGTGTTTAGAACATATGGCATTACAGTCCTGACTCTGGCCTTTAAAGCCCTCCACTCTATTGGCCCAAAATACCGTGGGAAGCGTATGGCCTTCTACGCTCCCAGGAGGACTCTGAGGTCCACTCTCCTGGCTAAAGCTGTTGTTCCTACCATCAGACGAGCTCGCATTGGAGGTCGTTCCTTTCGGTACCTGGCAACTCGATGCTGGAACGAGCTTCCCTTTTCTTTGAGAACAGCTAATAGTTTGCTCTCTTTTAGAAAGGAACTGAAGACCTGGCTTTTCTCCCAGTGATTCTATGGCGACCTACGGCTGGAGCTGTGTTGTGTATTTTTCTTCTGTCAGTTCTCTTTACCGAAGCGTCGGGACACTCCACGGAGTAGCCGTGCGCTATAGAAGAGACTTTTATAACATAACATAACATAACATAACAACGCGGTCATTACAATGATCGCGTTGTTACATCGCATAGCATTACAAGGCAAGTCCTTACAACGACTTGCTGTAGGGGGGCACTGGATGTTGGAATAGTATAATTTACTATTCCAACTCCAGTCAGTGCAACAGTAGGGAAGGTGTTGGATTTAAAACTAACCCTGGGCGTAGTAGGCGTAGTGGGGCTACGTGAAGCTACGCGAAGTGGACCAGAAACTACGTCCACCTACGCACTTCGCGTAGCCCCACTACGCGCCACCCGCCTCCCTTCCGCCGTCGCTAAATACCACCCGCCTCCCTCCCGCCCTCCCTAAATACTTTAATAAGGATTTTAAAAACAATAAACACCAGTTACCTTGTCGGCTGCGTCTCCGGGGCTCCCTCCGGTAACCGCGCCGCCATCTTGGATACTAATGCGCATGCGCGGGCGGCCGCGCATGCACATTAGTATCCAAGATGGCGGCGCGGTTACCAGAGGGAGCCCTGGAGACGCAGCCGACAAGGTAAGTGGTGTTTATTGTTTTTAAAATCATTATTTAAGTATTTAGGGAGGGCGGGAGGGAGGCAGGTGGCGGGCAACTTCGCTACGCGAGTGGGCGTAGTGTTGCCTGCTACGCCTACTTCGCAAATGGCGAAGTAGGTAACACTACCCCCACTCCGTGGGCGTAGCGAAGTGCTACGCCCAGGGTTATTTAAAACCCAACAGCTTCTGCCCCCCTAGAGCAAGTCGTTGCAACAGCTTCTGTTGTAATGGCATGGGTGTAACAACCCGGTCGTTGTAATGATCGCTTTGTAATGGCATGCGTTGTTTCGCATGGGTAACTGATGTTTCCCATCCATCCAGGATTGTGCTCAGGGTGATGATTTTGATGAGGAGGTGTTCAGTTTTGAAAGGCTTCAGTTTTATATCATGGCTGTCAGTAAACACAGTGCAGAACAATGCAGAAATCCACAACACTAGTATAAACTAACATGTATGGTACAGATATTACAGCGTCATCAGTCAGTCATCATGAAATGGTGGCAGCTCCACATGCTTGGTGATACCAGCATGACGGGCACTTTTGTTGTACTTGGTACCGGTAACAAAGACTGAAAAGAATGATATTAAATACAATGAAGGCATGTAACCCATCCACTCTAGAACAGAGGAAACATGAGTGATTGCTGGGCAATGGTATCCACATTCATAAGAGGAGATGAAGCCACTAATGTGAACTCTGTTATGTGAGTGTGTGTGTAGGGAGTTATTGGGACTTCTCTGGAAAAAAGTAAGTTTAGATAGGGGGGAGTTACTTTTGTAGGTTTTATGCCAAATGATTATATGTTTGGTTATAACTTTTGTACAGCACAACCGTTGTAGTGGTGCACTTTAACTCTGCATTACAAGTCTCTAATGTGTTAACACCGGGAGAAACAAAACAGAACAGACATTAATTCATGATCTTAATTGGCAGCCTTAAAAGGAGAGGTTGAAGACTGAGAAAATGCAAAACAGAATGTTTGCATCTATTTCTTGACAGTCTTGGTTCGTGGTGAGGCCAAGTTCACCATCTGTTCTGCACCTCTGTGTACTATTCAACAAGAGTCTAAGTTTCTCAGCAAGGGGGCAGCCAGAAATATGCCAGTCTGTCAAGCAGAATGAACATTAAAAAAAATAAGTCTGATGACACTTGGCACTCATCACCTCAGCTTTGCATTGAAATTAAATAGTAACACTCCCGGAGTGTGGCGTATCAAAAACCTGACACAAAATACAACAGCTCAAATGCTCCAACAAATCAAACAATCCAACACAGCAAGAGATCAACAATACCCTTTGGGGGAATTAATTGTATCCCTATGTAGGTAAAAGATAACAGTTTCTTAATAAAGCACAAAAAAGAAGAAAGTTGACAAGAAATTCGCTAATTATATTCATATTGCATGCATTTAGTTCTGAAAGAAAATATTAAACTTTGAAATAACGCCTTTTAGCATCTAACCAAGACACAAGAATTCACCTTTACCTAACATTCGTTTTAGGAACGTGTGAAATGTCTTCTTCTTTTGTTTGCAATATTTGCAAAGGTTTCTGTAAAACGCTCTAACTCACAAAGCTTGGTAAATGTTTTGCTTCAGTATATATGAGTAAAAATAGTGATTTGACAACAATTTACATTGCATATGTCTTTATTTAGGGCTAAAATAATGGCTCAGCAGAGATAAGTTGTACAGAAAGCACTAAAAGGGTCATTATGACCCTTGCACTAAGGGGCTAATACTGTACCCACAAAGTTTGATAATGCATAATATGATATTTTGCAGGTGTAGTATCTGTACACCATCCGAAGTTTCGAAAAAAGGATAATGACATAACTGCATGTCCCCTTTCAACCCCACAGCTGACACCACTGGTGTCGGTATTTTTTACGGCCTAATTTAGAGTGTGGCAGATTGGGTACTCCAGCTCAAATGTGGAGGGGTGCTCTGTGCACAAAAATCCCGGTTTGTCCACTTCGCTTGCTCCACTTTTTGGAAAAATTTCACGGAGAGTCGTAATTACATCAGGCTTTGGGTCAATATACCTCAGACCATCCGCCATATATAGGGCAGACATTCCAACATATGTTTTTGAGGACGCCTGGGAACACCTGGCAGTCTAAAACAGGAAAACAAATGAACAACCCCCACATAGAGAGAAAACTCCCAGGATGTCAGGGACATTCTTATTTTTGTTTTCCAAAAAACAAACTCTCACTTTGGGAATTTGTTTTTGAATTTTGTTTTAAACTTTGGTGTATGAGTGCACTGCACATGGCCACCACCGCGCAAAGCTTCAGACCCTTGACGGGAGCTGCTACGGCGGCTTCCCTCAAGGGACTGATATCTCTACTAGAGAGGTGGCAGGCTGTAATCTGCTGGGACAGCGGAGTACATCACTCTACTGTCCTGGTGGAGCAGACTCCAGCCCACCAAGGACTCAATAATCCCTAGTGTTGTCCCACAATTTCGTGCCCAGTGGTGCTGAAAATTTAGTTTTTTCGAATACAAGCTTCCCCCTAAATATAAAAGTTTGATTAGGATGATCTCATACCATTGAGTGGCAGCAGCTTAAATATGGCAGATAGAGCCATGGGAGGGCTGACACATGTCAAAATCTGAGAAACATTTAAAGAGCAAGATCTTTTACACCAGAGGTACCTAAGTGGGACATAAAGAAATATACTGCACTTACCTTGGAATGTTAGAAGCCAACGCATTTTTGTTTTTGCATGCTTTGTTTATATGGGGTGTAGGGACCTCAGTGAATGGATACCAGGAGACAAAAAGCAAAGGGTTACATGATACACTTATGGCCAACCCCGTACAGGCACTACTCATTCACAGACTTAGGTGAAGGGAGTCTGTACAAATCGTCCAAGTTTGATTCTACACTAGACTTCATGAGAAGATGGAGGCGCAAGAATGTTTTTAAATACATTTAAAAATAGTAAAAGAAATAAAGAAAATATTGTCCTGATCAGGCTGATTCTAAAAATAAAGACGATATATTGCCTGGAGTATTACAATCTCAAGTAAGGGCATTAATAAATAACCAGGCAGTAAGTATTAAGTATTCACCAAGTTGGTAAGAATGTAGCTTGGCAGCCATTGAGCAGAATGTGACTGGTGCTGCACCTGTTGCCCTCTCGGCCAAAATCTTGTAAAGCACTAGACCACACAGATACCTGTCGGAACTAACAGAACTTGTTGCAGGAAACATTATATACCTTTTACTCTAACTAAAGTGAACTGCCTCGTATTGCAGGACTGGGCCAGGGCGTCCTGGTGCCAGTGAGGCTTTCTCAGCTAGATTTGTGGCTAGCCTAAGCAGGGTGGCTACAGGTTGGGCCCAGCACTAGGCGTGATTGATTTCTAATCTTTTCTCTTATTCTTTATATCTTTGCATACTCCTTTTAAAGGATTTACCTATCTCCCTCTATACACCTTCCCCCTTCGTCTTTCTCTCTTCCCTCTTTTCCTTCTCTTTTTCTCTTACTCTTAAAATCACTCAAATGCATTTTGTCTTTGTACAGGTTTTACTCTTAGAGGATGTTGATTTTTCTTTTTGTTTTCTCTCATGTCACTATGCCATATTTTCTTTCTGTGTTTATCCTCTCGCTACATGAATTTGTACTGATGTCTTACTTTGTTTATTACTTCAATAAAGCATTCTAAACTTAAAACAAGCATTTACAATGCAATGGTCTTGGCATTGTTAAAGTTAGAGCTATTGGCATTGCTCATGACATTATTTTTATTTATGTTTTTGTTTTTAAAACATATAAATAAATGGCATTGTCATTTACAATGCCAATAGCTTAATCTCTCGCAAATGCAAGACCTATTGCATTTGCACCCACACACAGAGCCACACACACAAAGCCACCCACACAGAGCCACCCACACACACAGAGCCACCTACACACACACAGAGCCACCCACACAGAGCCACCTACTCACACACAGAGCCACCCTCACACAGACCCACCTACACAGACACAGAGCCACCCTCACACAGACCCACCTACAAAAAAAGCTACCCACACAGAGCCACACGCACACAGAGCCACACACACAGAGCCACACACACACAGAGCCACACACACAGCAACACACGAGGTTAGAAGACTATTTAAGCGTCTGTATGTGTTTTTATCTTTTGCACTATAAAAAAATGTTTTAAAATATATTTTTACCAATGTAATACTATGTAAAGTGTTTGTGTTGATTTTGGTCCCGTGGTGCTCCCACTCCAAGGTCTCTGCACAGGACATCCCCAGCCTTCGCACCGGTATCTGCAAAATCCTCCCCTTAATCTTAGTGTTTCTTTCCTACTCCCGGCCCGTACTTGTATGAAACCCTCTTTTCTTCCTGTCTACCATTTTCACAATGTGTGCGGGCTTCAGCTATGCAAGCGCAGAAGGAAGGATGTACTACGAAGGCATTTTTGTTAGGCACTGGAAGATTAAGTGATTTGCCCAGAATCACAGGAGGTTTAGCGACATTACCGAGACTCCAACCGGGTTCCCCAGGTCAGAGGCCGAGCGCCCTGGCCTTTAGGCCAACTCCTCTCCCGTAACAAAGCCAAGAATTGTAGCAACCTTCTGTTTCCATGATAGCCGGCAATGATCATTTTATTACTTACAGTGTATCTAGGCAATGAGCTGGTCAGTGTCAGCAGGGGGGCGGGGGGTCGATGGTATATGGCTGTCCACTGTGAGATCCTGCTAGCCCAATTAATCGCGTGTTAATGTGTTTCCATATGTTCTACAAGCCTGCTTCCTTCTCGCCCATCCGTCTCTTCTTTTTAGCACCATTCGGGGCTGGACTCGAGTCATTAGCGAGGCATCTAAATCCCTAAAGCTGCCGCCACGGGTAATGGACTCTCGCATGGGGAGGGCATGCATTATTCACGAGCTCTGGCTCTTTGGAGCTTCGATCGCTTCCCTTCGCCCCTCAAAGCACACGAAAGAGAGGAAAGATGGAGTGCACTTTATGGAAGACTGATAGACTGCTGGCGCGGAGACATGGGGGGCCCGGGGGCGATGCACAGATCAGGGCATTTATGAGCGAGAGATGTTCACAGCTGTTCACAAGGGCCAGTAACAGATGGCGGTGGCTGCCAGGTCAGATTGAAGATGTCGCAGCCATGCATGCCAGAGGGAAAGCCTAAGGTTTAAAGGACGTGCCGGAGGCTTGGGGCCAGTGGGCGAAGTCGAACTTTTTGGTTCTCGGGTCTCATGGGGCGTGCGTGTCTGTTTATCTTCGTTCATCTGTTCCCAAGGTTTCACAAACACATAGTTTGGCATCTCCAGAGCCTTCGATGCCCTCAATCGTCGGGCCTTGTCGCCTTGTACTTGCAGTCCTCCTGCTCCGAGTATTCCAATGCAGCTAACAACAAACAAGCACAGGCAAAATCAGCATGTTTTTCAAAATAATCTTTTCTATCGAAGCCACAGCAAAAAAACAAGTCATTTTGGGATTCGGGGGCGTGTTTTTCTTTCTCTCCTCTTCCCATTGGCTGGAATGTAAAATTCCTACCAATGGGAAGAGGAGAGAAAGAACATAAAAAAACACGCCCCCGAATCCCAAAATTACAGGGCTTAAACTGACAGACACCCCTCTTCTCCAATGGCTGGCATCCGTTAAGGAAGCCAGCCAATGGAGAAGAGGGGCGGGTTCAAGCCCCACACTAAGAGACATAAGATCTCGCCGGCGAGACTGCGCAAGCGCAGCCTACGCAGGCTGAAACCTAAAAACCTCTCACTCTGCAGCCCGAGAAAGTAAACTCCAACTTCCATGATAAAAGAATAAACATCAATTTGTCAAAATACATAGCCTGACATTTGACCTTTACAGTAAAGGTTGAAAAATAAAAAAAAGCCATATTTATTGCTTATTCACCTTCTGAACTCCAGCGTGATTATTTTGGGGGGTGTTGCTGCTCCCGCACCCCTACTTCCTGCAGTCTTTGGTGATAGTTTGTGCATGTCTGTCAACATTTGGTTCCACCAGTTCTGCCACTTTCAAGAAGAAACCTGAAGAAATATGTATTCGGCACAAGGTGTTGCAATCTGGCGCAAGTTGTGCAGAGCCAGGAGGCATCGATTTGGTCTAGAGTCGTAAGTAATGGTCGACAGTAGAGGTCTGGGCATTCTAAGTCTGTAAGCACTGACAGAAGGCACTTGCATCTGTATTCCTGATAGCCATGTCAGCCATCTTAGGACTCTCTGTAAGCAGGCACACTTGATACTAGCAGTCATCCTAGACATCATAGGGATGTATTTTCTGATCACTCATTTGTGGAAAAAGTTTTTTTTCACCTGCTCACAGTCAAACTTGTTTTAAGGGCACCAGGATGTGTGCGCCGGCGGCAGGTCTAGTTGCTGGAGCGCAGCTGCAGAGGGGTAGGTGTGAGTATGTATTTTGCAGTCACAGGTACAGGTTTGAGTCCCGGCAGGTCGGGCCTAGCTCTTCACCCTCGCAGACTGATGAAGTGAGTAAGGTGGGTTGGATATTAAGAAGATAGGCGTTCGAAGAGAGTTCACTTTGTGTGTGTCTGTATATATATATATATATATATATATAAATGGCGTTCATATATATATATATATATAAATGGCGTTCATATATATACAGCATTTGTCACTCACAGTTTTGCCAACTCTTCCGCCTTTTACATTGCGCTTTTGGTGCTACAAGGGATCACAGGGGCCCATCTAGGTACAAGGAAGTCTGTGCTTGATACTACAGCCTGCCCGTCCTGGTCCGACTCAGCAATTTGAGGCGTTGAGCGGAGGGCGGACAGGTAAGAGCCAGACACTTCCAAAGGACACTTCCGCTTGTATTAGTGGTTAGCGCTCTAGTCTTCCCTTAGAAAGGGCTATTTGTCCCTGCCCTTGTTTTGAGCGCGCACCGGTCGCGCGCTGGGGTGCGCCTAAGGACGCGCCTAAGACAAGCCCAAGAGAAGCCCGTCTGCGCCCGTCCACGACAGGACGGGGCTAGGGGCTATGGGCTCTACTCCTGGGAACATGGGCAAACTGGGAAGCACGTCATTTGTTAATCTGCCCAGGCACTGAAATACCTTCAATCAGCTCCCCTGGTAGACTGCGCCCTAGACTCTTGGCCATGCCCTGAAGGCCCCTTCTCTTGCATTCATTGTCGCTATCAAGTACCTCTTACTTTCTCCCCTGATGGTAGTAAAACCGTAGCACCCAGAGGGTCTTGTTCTCAAATATTCACTACCAACTCCTCTATCTGCAGTTCCAGTGAAGAAGCCCCAGTATTAACCGAGTTAAAAAGTTTCCTCTTAAACATTCGCTCCCTACCTAAACACCACCTTGAATTCTGGGACTTGGTAAATACAGTAAAACCAGATATCTGTTTCCTCACGGAAACATGGCTGAAGCCCCATACTGTCCCTGCCATAACGTTAGGGGTCCCTTTGGGATATAAGGTTCTCAAATTAGACCGCCCAGTTAAAACTGGTGGCGGTATCGCTGTGGTTTATAAGGAAGGATTGAAGGTCTCCTTACTTGACCAGAGAAGCTGCTCCTCGATGGAAACTATGAGCTTCAAAATCAGCTCTACCTCTAAAACTCACTGGAAGGGAGCACTTGAATACCGCCCCCCGGGGCCAAGTGCGGGCTTTTCGCTCTCCTTAATGGAATTCTTACCTCCACATTTTAAAGCAAAGGAAGACTTTATTCTTCTTGGACACCATAATATCCATGTAGATCTCCCAAGTCATCCAGACACAGTATCTTTACTTTCGGATTTATCCACGCTAGGGCTAGGACTTCAGAACAGCGGGCCTACACACATAGGTGGCCATACCCTGGATCTCATTTCCTCCAACTGCTCTAAAATTAAATGCCGGTCAGCGACTCCATTAAACTGGTCGGACCACTATATAGTTGAATTTGTATTTCTAGGTCCTGATATACCACCTCAAAAATCTCTCCCTGCAGTCTGGCGACGTCAGTGCCATAAAGTGACACCAGATGGGCTACAGAAAGTATGGAAAGAACCCACCATTTTAGAAATGGACAATGCTGAGTCTGCTCTTACCAAGTTTAATAAAGCCCTCTTAGAGGCGATTGATTTACTGGCCCCCTTGAAGTTACACAAGCAGTATCCCACCTCTAAACAAGAGGTGTGGTACACTGAAGAGCTCACAGCTGAGAAGCAGAGGAGCAGAAAGCTTGAAAAAACTTGGAGGAAATTTTACATGGCGGATAGTAAGAAAGTGTAATCTGATGCATTGTCCACCTATCATAAAAACATAAAACTAGCCAGGAGAAACTGTCTTACCTCACAATTGGCTGAAGCTGGTAATTCGTCCAGAGAACTTTATAAAATCCTACAGTCCTTTGTAAAACCTGTGGCCTGTGAGAGCCCTGACGATTTCTCTCAAGTTTTGTGTGATGATATCTCCCTGGTTTTTGAAAATAAAATAGAATTAATCTATGATAAAATTACAAAGGCTGCGAACTCTAGGAGCAATGTCGTCAGCTCTCCTCCCTTGCCATCTATGTATGAATGCACTCCATTTACTAAGTTCCCAGAAGTCAGCCTACCGACTGTCACCTGTCTGCTTAGTCAAGTTAAAAAAGGATCCTCTATGGACTCTCTGTCCGCGAAAATGGTTGCCTCTTTAGGTACTTTGCTTTCACCCGGCATTCAATCCGTGCCTCAAGAATGGAAGAAAGCGATAGTGAACCCTATTCGGAAAAACGCAGCCCTGCCATGGTCAGATCTTTCCAATCTGCGCCCTATCTTCCTTTTGCCTTACCTAAGTAAGTTGACCGAGAAGCATGTGAACACTCATCTGTCTAATTACATCGAGGCAGCGGGTGGTCTGGACCACTCGCAATCAGGGTTCCGACCCAATCACAGTACCGAATCAGCCCTCCTCTCCGTAACCGACACCATCAGGATGGCACAGGATAGAGGGGGCTCTATGATTCTGGTGCTGTTGGATCTGTCCGCTGCCTTCGACACGGTGTCACATGATATTCTTCTCGGTCGTCTTCAGAGGGTGGGGATTGGCGGCTCCGTTCTGTCCTGGCTTGAGAGTTTTCTGACGGGCCGCTCACAAAGTGTCCGATTGGGCTCCCATTATTCCATCTCTAGGGAGCTCACCAAGGGGGTTCCTCAAGGCTCATGCCTAAGCCCTACACATTTTAATGTGTATGTGGCCCCCTTGGCTGACATAGTGAGAGAATATGGGTTCACCCCAATATCGTACGCTGACGACACCCAGCTGCTGTTTCCATTCCAGACTTTAGCACCGGCAATCAAACATGCATTTGCCACTGGTATGAGAGCAGTGTCCGATTGGATGGCCTCTAATTGCCTACAATGTAATGTGGGCAAAACGGAGGTCATGCTTTTCGGGGATGCCCCTCTCCTGTGGTCTACTGAATGGTGGCCGTCGGACTTGGGACCAGCCCCATGCCCCAAGCAGGTAGTAAAAAATTTAGGGGTACAGCTTGACCAGTCGCTGCTACTAAAAGAACACACAAATCAGGTAACTGGATCTTGTTTCAGGGTCATCGGACTCCTGAGGCGTGTGTTCCCGTTCCTGGCTGACAATTATAGGAAAACGGTGGTCCAAACGCTTGTGGTCAGCAGGCTAGATTACTGCAATGGGCTTCTTATATCTGCCAATGAAGCACAACTTAACAGACTACAGGTGGCCCAGAACAGGGTGGCCAGATTGGTTCTTAAAGCTCCAGCCAGGTCCCCTTCGCGCCCTCTCCTGGATAAATTACACTGGCTGCCCATTTGACAGCGGGTCAAGTTTAAAATATGCTGAGTAATCCATAAATGCCTGTTTGGCTCAGGTCCCAAATATCTGACTGAAACATTTAACATGTAGACACCAGGTCGCTCCCTGCGCTCTAGTAACCAACTGCTGCTCCATGTCCCACGTGTTAAGAGGGCAAGGCAGGGTGGCCGAGCACTGTCCTACAGGGGTCCTACCATGTGGAACGCCTTGCCCCCTATTCTGAGGCAAAACACTAATCTCCTAGCCTTTCGGAAGTCTTTAAAGACCTACCTGTTTCTGACAGCCTAAATCCTGCATCTCTCTTATGATTATGTCTGGCTCTCTGGTGAGAACACTAGCGCGGAGATACCCCTTCGGGGGTCGAATTTCTGCGCTACATAAGCACATAAATAAATATAAATAATAAATAATACGGGCTTTCTGGATATTATTTATAGTGGGGGGTGAGGGGGGAGTTAAACCCACCGCAGCCATAGCATGGTGTAAAGTGCATGACTTCTTCCGAAACAAACCTCTGTCTCAACAAACCAAACAGCAGTGCAACAGGCAGAGTCCTAACAACTGTTCCATACAGCCTGCTTTAGTCTGGTTCACAAAGCGCTAAATACAGCAGCGTGGGCGTTGCCTGACTGGCAGGCAAAGGGGCAAAACAGGGTCCGCAGAGCTGCGCTGTATCTAACGCAAACAGCAGGATGAGGTTCAAGGGTGCGCGGTGCTGGTCGGGGGTGCTGCCCACACAGTATCGCGTACTGCGCGCTGCTCTCCAATTAACCAAGCCCGACTCCTTGGGAGTAAATGAGCCCGCACGGAGGCAGCAGTCGGGACCCAGGTGCTAATGCTGCGTGTACCAACTAAGCATCGTGTTGATAAATAAGCCCCGAAGAGATACATAATTAATCAAGTGAGGTGATAAATCTTGGAAATGGCCCCTCGGTCTCAGATTACATCCTGCCTCTTCTCCGTGATTGCCAATTTGGGCTCCACTTACTCAGCTCAGTCACACTGACGTGTCCAGTCCCGCGAGGCTGCAGGCTACATGATGCCGCAGACGGGACTCGTCAAACGTGGGCCGGATTGCACACATCTTACACCGAGGCTGAGCACCCTTCCTCGATCATGGAACCGACAGACCGGGGAAAGCGATCGTAATTAGCTCTGATCCGGTCGGTCGAATGAAATGTTATATTTGCTTTGGGCTGTCCACGTCATTGTCGGCTGACACTGTACCGTGCACCGGTGTAAATAGGCAAATAGCACTATTCGAAGGCGGGACAGTGAGTGTGAGGCTAAGGAGGACACGTTAGGGGGCGCCTCTGCCCCTGTCCCGGATTCACCAGAACAGCCCCGTCCTCCCCAGTCCTATCCCCGCACCCAGTTTTAAACATGGTTAAAAATTGTACCTTTTTGTTAGATCACTGTCAGTGATCTATAAAATGCATAACCTGATTTTTCACCCACGAGCAATCTCCCAATACCATCACTGTAAAAACTCTTTTTTTGAGCTGCTGTGTAGAAATCGACATAATTCTAAAGCTGCTTCAGTGTCACCCTAACGTGCGTGTGCCTAAAGCCTTCTATTTAAGGCTGTATACAAACTATTGTGCGCCCGACTGGAATGCTCGGGCGGGAGCGGTCATGTTTAAATGAAATAAAAGTAAAGGCTGCTGTTCAAAACTGTGCCAGAGTCAAGGACACACACAATAACAGTCCGCGCGTTTACAAAAACAACAGCCAGACCTCATACACAAAGATGCGTTTGTATGGAAGAGAAGGGCCCTGTGTGCAGCACATGTGCCTTGAGAGGGGCCGTCGTGACTATCTGTGTTACAACACTGCCCCCTAGCTTCTCTTGCAATGTCGCGCACGGCCATTCCATTCAGCGCCCTGTGTTCCAGGCAGCTGAACTCCCGCCATGAATTGGGATCGAGTGAATGGTGATCACTATGACCTTTTGTCGATGCGCGTGGAGCATGCGTCACATTCGCCGTGTACGCGTGACATATGAAACACTTACAGGTTACTACTAAGGAATGGTGGCAAATGTAGCAGCCTGGCCACCAAAATGGTCGATTTCACAAATTACAGCGCTAACGAACAATATATATATTTACTTTTCTGAAAGTGCATGTCGAGTAGTGAGTGTGGCATAGTCGATTTGCTGCTGAAGAGATGGTGATCGTGAGGCACACTACTTTCAAAACCCTGATTACAGCAGCCCTAAATGCCTTGTCAGGCATATTAAGCTATATATATAAATACAATTTTTATCTTACGAATGTCAAGACAGATTATGAAATACTGAAGGGAGGACCACAAGAATCTTTACTGGTTATTTGCTAATTGTAATGTGTATGTGTAAAACCCACCATCACCTGCGAGGGTATCCTGGTGCTGAGCATAGGGACATTTTAAGGATCTTGGGGCCCTGGGCAAAACGTATTTTGGGGACCTCTGTTCGGAACAGATTGTAATTTATGACCCAATGTCAGCTCTTTCATGCTCTCTTTGGCTAGGACACTGACAGTGCACAAGCACACTGGTCCAAATGCTAAATGTGTTTATGTTTAATATTTAGGGATAGTGACATGTTTTCAATACTGTAAAATAGCAGCAGATCACTGATATTATGGCAAATAATCTCTGTGACCCCCTCCAATTCACATCTGTGAGGTCCTGTTTTAATCTAAAAGAAACTTTATGGCGGTTATATTAAACATAAACACAACATTTCTCTGCAACATGTATATAATAAAATCGCACACATCACCTACATTAAAAAATAAATTAAAGGAAAACAATGTTTAAAGCCAGGTCTTCAGCTTCTTACAGAATTCAAGTAGAGAGTAAGAGGCTCTTACGTGAAGTGGGAGGGTTTCTACATTTTAGGAGTGATGTAATAGAGCACCCATCCTCCTGCTCTGATTCTGTGTGGGCCTGGGATGTGTGCGAGTGGGAGTCGTGCAGAGCAGAGGCATGCAGGTGGAGATAGCACTGTTCAGATAGGTGCGGCTTAAGTTCTGTAGTGCCTTGAATGTGTGTGTTGGGAGTTTGAAATGAGTGTGTTTGTGCATTAAAAGCCAGTGGAGCCAGCTAAGGTGTGGTGTGATGTGAGTTCTGTGTGGGAGGCTGCGGATGAGCGTGGCTAAGAAAGCAAACACAAAGAGATGATTGACAGAGCGTTGAAACTTTTCAGACAGTCACTTCGCCGTTCTAGTTCAGACCCAGCTATATGCAAATCAGTCTTGACCCTGTGCCTCATGGGAACAGACCAGTCTGAACTGCCATGTTCTGGACAGCTTTATGTCTTCTGCTGAGTTGCTTGGTGGTTCCGGTAGTCTAACTTGCTGGAGACTAGGGAATTATGATGGTTTTTCTGGTGTTGTTTGGGGGCTATTTGAAGATCTTCCTAAGTGTCTTTAGAGTGTGGAAGCAGAAGGCAGCGACAGTGTTGACTTGTGAGGTGTTGTCTAGTTTTCTGTATATGATGATTATAAGGTGCCTGGATGGGGTAAGGGATTGAGTTTGGCTGCTCATAAGTTGGAGTCCCATGGGTAGATGTTCTTACCGAAGATCACTACTGCTGTCTTGGTGTTGAGCTTGAGAGAGATGGCTTTCATCCAGTTAGCGACTTGGGCCATGCAGGCAGTGAACTTTTTTTGTATTGGTGGTCTTGTCCGATAGGGAGAGTATGAGGTGTGTGTCATTGTCAAAGGAGAGGATGTTGATGTGTGAGTGAATGGCGCTCACCAGGTAGATCATGTATGCGTTGAAGAGAGTGGGGCTGAGCATTTAACCTTGAGGCACTCCACAGATGAGTTTGTACGCTTCAATAGAGTGAGATGCTAGGCTAACAGCCTGTGTTTTATCCGTTAAGAAGGAGCAGATCCAGAGGAGAGTGGGTCCTTGGATGCCAGTCTCATACAGGTGCCTGATGAAGATGTGGTGAGAGACTGTATCAAATATTGCAGGGAGGTCCAAGAGAATGAGGGCTGCCATGTCACCTCAGTCAAGAATCATGCAGATGTTATCTGTGTTGGCGATGAGTGCTGTTCTGCACTGCAGTTAGGCTGGGATCTAGGCTGTGTGACGTTGAGGAGCTGGTCTTTTTTGAGGTGGTCACTGAGGCAGGAAAACATTGGCTGATACTTTTCTTTAGGAGCATTGCCAGCTATGATAGGAGGGAGATGCGTCTGTAGTTTGAGAATGCGGCTGGCTTAGCGGAGGGTTCTTGAGCACAGGCATGACTGGGTGTGGGTCCAGGTGTCCAGGAATGTGACTGAGTTAGAGGAAACATTGAGGAACGGTGTGAGTGCTTCACTGATCAGTAGTAGCCCTCTGGTGAAGGTATGGCGGAGGCAAGGGTCAGATGGGCCCTCTAGTGGATGGTCTTCATGGTAGCTTTGATTTTGATGTTGGTGATGGTGGGCCTCAAGGTCAGGGTTTGTTCTTTGGTCATGATATGAAGTTGAGTTGCGGCCGTGATGGGATCCATTTGAAGGTTGAAGTTGCTATATATAGCGGTGTTTTTTGTTACAAATAAATTGCAAGAGCTTGTTGCAAACATATTGTGAGGAGGTGATGTTGCTGGAGGCAACAGGGGCCTCAGTGATGACGGTGAAAATGTATCTGCAGCCTTTTGTGCCAGCGTTGATGCAGTATGCAAGAGCTGTGCACTCGGTAGTCCATATCTGCTGGTTGTAGCATCTTAGAACGGATTTGAAGATGTCTTTATCCAAGGTGTCTTGACTAGGCATTTCGTCAGCCTGACTTCCTCTCTATACTAGCTGGCCTGCGGTTGGGCACTTGCCATTGGGTTGTGCTTGAGGGGAGTCAGGGTGTCAGTGCATACAGTGATCCAGCTTTTGAGGTTATTGGTGGCTTTTGACAAGTTGTTGGTTTGCTCTGGCTTGTGCGTGGAGAGGGAGGGAGCCCAGTCCTCTTCTGTGACGCTTTTCCTTCTGCAGAAGGCAGGCTCATATGTGATAGGTCTTTTGGTGGCGCAGGATGGGTATGCTGAAACTGAGGAGACCATGGTCTGTCCAGTTCATAGTTGCTGGCTTGTCGACTATGATGTTTCTTATTAACCCCTTAATTGCTGCCGTCGGCCAACGGTCGTCACGGCCACTACCTCCCCAGTGCTGCGCACGACCGTTGGACGTCCATTCAGCACTAGTTCCAATGGACAGCGCAGCACTGGGGAGGTTTATTTACAAGCTCTAAAGGGGTTAAGGAGAAAATTAGGTCCAACATTCGTCCAGCGGTGTAGGTGGTTTTGGTAGCATGCTGGGTCAGGCTGATGTTTCTGATATTATATGGGACTGTAGAGTTTGGGTCAGTGCAGCCTTCTAGGTGACAGTTAATGTCTGTAAGTAGGATGAAGGTATTGGTGTTGCTGATGATTGGTCTGCAATGTCACTAGTGAAACTGGTGAAAGTCCTGATGATCTGTATATGAGTGTTCCACCAGGGAAAGTTGGCTGTGATACATATCTTGAAAGTGAGGTGTTCCATGTAGTTGCTGGAGGTGTCAATGGTGATACAGATGATTGTGTCTTTGAATATGATGGTGCTTCTGCCTCCAGGCTTTTGCTATCAGTCTTGCCTGACAATCTTGTAGTCATTAGGGATCGCTGCAGAGACATCTCGTGCAGAGGTTGGGTTAAGGCATGATTCTATGAGGAAGAGCAGATAGAGGCCTGATCGTGTAGTATTTCCCATATCTCTGGGGCTTGTTTTGTGAGCGAGCAGGTGGTGAGGAGCATGCGCACAAGTGTGGTGTATATCATGGTTGGAGTATGTCTGTGTGAGTGGGTGGGTGGTTAGTGTGAGAGTGAACGAGTGGGGTGCTTGGTGCTGTTGATGCATGAATGTTGGGTGTAAGGTGTGGGAGAGTGCATGCGATTTTGCTGGAAGTATATGTGAATGCTCCCTCCATGTAGCATGATGCAGTGTGGCAGTGTGCAATGAGCGACGACCGGGGTTTAGAGAGAGAGAGGAGAGTGGCAGGATAGAGGTGGGTAGAGGGAAAGCCAAGAGTCCTGGCACAGGACGAAGTCCATGCATGGATGGGTGCAGGCTGATTTGCCTCTGGCGTGCCAGCATTGCTCCAGCGGTGCACCTGTTGCACTCATCTGCTGTGCGTTGTCACTTCAACCGCCATTATGTAGGCCCTGGGAGGGGGAGTAAAGCAGGGGTCGGCGGGCAGTATGCCGATGGATGACAGCAAATGAAGTCCTCTTGCTTGGCTTCTTCTTTTAAAGACAGCTTTAGCATGAAACTAATGATATCACTTCCTGTGCACATGGATGATCGGAAATGCAGTGATGTTACTTCCTGTGCACATGGATGATGGGAAGTGAAGTCCTCTGGTCTGGCTTATTCTTTTAAAAATGGTTTTGGCAGAAAACCAGTGAAATCACTACTTGTGCACATGGATGACGGGAAATGCAGTGATATCACTTCCTGTAAAGATGGGTGATGGGAAATGAAGACATCTTGCCTGTCTTCTTTTAAAGATGGTTTTGGCTGGAATCCAGTGATTTCACACTTCTTATGGAGATGGATGATGGGAAGTTCAGTGATGTCACTTTCTGTGAAGAGTGATAATGGGAAAACATTAAGGACCCACACTAAAGTGTGCACTAGCCATTTCAAAGGGCAAGAGAAATTGCTATTCAAACCTAGACTCATACTGGTAAATGTGGCAGGCAAGGCTAGAGTGTAGAGTGTACATAAATTATTTGCAGCCATGTAAATGGTGCAATTTAAACATTGCTAACGAAAATGAGTGCATTTGCACTGTGTGTTGTATAATGGGCAAACTCGTGTCTCTCAGTGAAAAAATTTGGAGGCTGAATCAAGAAAAAGCTCTCCTATGCTGCAAGTTTACAGACTGGGGGTTAAAGTGCATTTTATGCGTGCATAAATTCACTATTTAAAAAAATGTGCTGGTGCAAAACTCCCTAAATGTGTGTAAAATGTATTGTGCACAAGCATTTTGTTACAGAAGATGTAACAGGGAAGGATTCTGCGCTTCACCCCATTCATTTTTTAGGTCTTGCCTAGAAAGTACGTGCTGCCTCATCAAGAAATTTTGTTTACTATCCGTTACTATACTACCTGTTACTTACCATTGGTTGGCTTATTGTCATTCTCAATTACTTGCTTCTGGCAGGTCAGCTCTGCGATGGCCATTTCCTCTTCCTGTGTGCGGCCCTCCACTGGAGCATGGCCCAAGTACTTGTGTCCTTCCACTGCTCGTGCTTTTGGGAACTATTTTTTCTTTTTGTTGAAGCACTTTACATATTACATCTTTTGTTGCTGGCTGTGTTCCGTATTTCACCCCTGTTATTCTGCTACATCACACACCCCTGTTGTTTGTGTTTGCTTCTTCCCTCCCACCTAGGTTCCGTGTTGTCTCTACCATCTGTTGTCATTTTGGCTCCCCACCCACCATAATACAAAAAGAGCTGTAAGGCAGACTCTGCTCGCCAGGTCATATATATATTTTTTTACCTTCTCACTACTCACCCTCCAATCTTCTATCGCTTGTGTTCCTCGTTCCAATCATCCTGCCTCCATTGTACAAGATGAATAACAACAAAAGCACATACTCGTCATAATGCTTTTTCCTTTTTTTATTATTTGGGCAATGAACCCCAGGCCTGTGAAAGGAGCCGCTGATATATGGAGCTCTTTTGCTTTGCCATGGCGACCTTGTTGCTTCTTACCCCGCTCCCCTTGCACCGTCCCCGTTACTTCCTCTCTCACCCGCTCTGTCCTTGTTTCTTCTTACCCCGGGGCCTCTGTTTCTACTTCCCCTCCCCTTCCCCGTTCTCTATTTCTCCTCCCCTCCCACCTGCCAGTTTCCTCTCCCCCTCCCACCAGCAAGGTTCCTGTTTCTTCTGCCCTCTTCCCCCATCCGCTTCAAGAAGCCTTCAACACTGTTTCTTCCCTTCCCACCTTCTCCGTCCCTCGTTCTTCTCCCTATTTCCCAACACACAGAAGGAAACAAAGCGCTATGAAGCCGCAGGAGCTGCCCCCCCCCCCCCATTCACCACCAGCAGGCAATTGCCAAAGCCAGTAGCACAACCATAGGCAAGACCTATTGGCTTTGCCAATGCTGGTTCACTGCATGAGTCCTGCCCCTGAGCCCCATTCCTCTTTCAGTACGCTAACTGTGTGACCCCTCAACCTCTATTTTAGCATGCAGAGCCTGGCCCTTCCAGTGTGCACGTACAAACCCTCCCAAAGTCCCTCTTTCAGTGCGTGGGTCCCACCTCGTCCCCTCATAGTCCCTCTTTCAGAGGACGGCGCTGTGCAGATAAAGGACATATGTGATCTGCTTTTAGCATCTAAACACGTTCATCAACAATCCTGCCGGGCACAGGTGCCAGTGTGCACAGAAGTGACGGCACCACCAACCACGCCCCCTAAATTAGATTCAAGAATTAAATCATAATCATTTGCA
Organism: Lissotriton helveticus; assembly: GCF_964261635.1. Taxonomy (NCBI): domain Eukaryota; kingdom Metazoa; phylum Chordata; class Amphibia; order Caudata; family Salamandridae; genus Lissotriton; species Lissotriton helveticus. The sequence continues at coordinate 708,066,633 of NC_136059.1, read as the reverse complement.
TGGACCTACCCTGCCTTGATTTACTATAGAAGGGATCTGTGGCAGAGACTGATGAGGGGTAACCAAAGAAACAACCCGACTACATGTAGAGATTCCTTGAGCGGGTTCCACTCCACTCTTACAGGTTTATGGCTGCTCATTTCAGCTACTATACTTCGGAGTTTCGGATAATAAAAATTGTTCAAATATTCCCCAGCTCTTTCTGCACTGATGGCCCGGGTATTATTGTTGGCTGCAATCAGCCCAACATGACCACTGTAGATATAATTCCACTTCGGTTTGTGTAGGAAAGTTTTTAGCGTCCTGCCTGTTGTTAGACATAAACACCACGACAGAAAGAGCAACAGGGAGCCAGTAAAAAGAAATGATCAGCACACAAGTCATCGATTTATAACTCTTTCCCTACAGTGAGTGGGAAATGTTTAGTATGTGATTTTTGTCTACAACGAATGCTCCGCGCTTCGAATGCTGGAAATGATGCATTTCATTTTTGGGAATGGATGAGCAACACGTCTCCACTCAATAGAATCGCTGTCCGAGTAAATGCAGCCATCTAGTGGGCAAAGTCGGAATACCCACAAGTAGACATAAGAAACAAAGTGAACAGGCATCGGCATAGCCAATAGGTTTCGCCTTTGGGACCTGATTAACCCTGGGCGAAGGACTTTGCTGTTGCCTACTTCGCCGTTTGCAAAGTAGGCGTAGCAGGCAACACTACGCCCCCCCACGTGGGCGTAGCGAAGTTGCCCGCCACCCGCCTCCCTCCCGCCCTCCCGCCCTCCCGCCCTCCCCTACATACCTAATTTTTGTAAATGTTGAAATAAAAGTAAATAAAAAGTCACTTACCTTGTCCGCTGCGTCCCGGGGCTTCCTCTGCTCGTTCGCGCCTCCGTCGCCGCCGTCTTGGATACCAATGCGCATGCGCGGCCGCCCATGCATTCGCATTGCTATCCAAGATGGCGGCGACGGCAGCGCGAACGAGCAGAGGGAGCCCCGGGACGCAGAGGACAAGGTAAGTGCCTTTTATTTACTTTTATTTCAACATTTACAAAAATTAAGTATGTAGGGGAGGGGGGGCAGGCGGCGCGTAGTGGGGCTACGCGAAGTGCGTCGGTGGGCGTAGTTTCTCGCCCACTTTGCGTAGCTTCGCGTAGCCCCACTCCGCATACTACGCCCAGGGTTAGACCTGTTAAGTGCTTAGCCACAGCTATTGCCTTTGCCAATGTGTTCAAGCTATATTGTAGAGCAGCGTGGCTGCTGTCCAGCATGTTCAAAAGCTATAATAAAAAAATGTTATAAGCATTTCTATTTCCTTATATATAACTAAGAAGGCAATCTGTATTACTGAATGACCCTATTAAAAAAAGAAGTAACACAGAAAAGTCTTCTAGTTTTTTTGTCTTTGTTATGCTGGCAACTTCTTCCTTCTTGCTGTAATGCTTGTTATATATGTATTTTTTTTGTTATGGTACATATAAATAACGGGATGGTGGAGTTTGAGAAATAGTGCTTGAATTACAATATGAGTAGCAAAGGGACGCTATGTGAGAATGAAGAGATAGCAGATTCCGAGGGTTGACTGCATTTATGGCAATGGAACATAGTAGAAACTGCGTAGACTGAGTCTGAATTCAGTATAATTTAGTATGTGTAGTAGCATTGAGGCCAGAGATAGAGAATAAATCATTGATGTAGAAGAGTGTGTGCGGGGGCGATGCGTGATGACCTCGAGGTATGGTTATTGTGTTACGGGATGCATGATTTAGCAGTGTGATGGATGAAGAAATGTGAGAGAATGAAGTGCACGTGCAGTGCTCTGCACATCCCTTTATGGTATTTCTTAGTCCACTTAACTAGTTACTTCACTGAGTTGCCCACTATAAGATATTGTATTTAAAGTTTATGGTCCTGAGCAGGCATAGATTGGAGGATGGGGGAGGCTTGGGGGAGGCTTGCTTGGATGTACTTTTGTGATATCATGCCATATCTGATTGTTATTGTGAGAGGTCAAGAAGTGGTCATAGTATGTAGCTGGTTGGGACCCCAGTGGTGGACTAAATTAAAGTCCTCTGTTTGCCAGTGGCATGTGGCAGATCTCTTCAGATATTCGTTCCTGTTCAGATGGTGATTGGTTGTTTATTGCTGTTGACTAGTATACTACTGGGTGAAACACATGGCCCGTAGCAGTTTTGTACTATGAGAGTCTAAGAGTGTCCAAGTAGTATACAGGAATGAATATGCTGCTTGTATGAACTACAATTAACTGACGTACCACTAAGTGTCATGGTATTAGTATTAATAAAGGCCCAGGAAGCGTATATTTTGTATTACAATAACTTTTATATAACACTTACCACCCGTGATGAGTTGCTTGTGGAAGCCGTGTGGAAGCCCCACCTGCTGTCGGTGTATCCTCCTGCGTCCTGTGTGGTTCTGACTTTGAATCTTAACAGCGCCTCGCCGGACCCGCTTCGCGGGTCCCGCAGCGCTTTGTCTTTTGGATTGTTGCTGCCTTGGAACTGGTGGAGAGGAGCGCGGGGCAGGCAATAGCGTCAGCGGGGCTGCGAGCAAAAACGCGGGGACTCCAGTGTCCAGGAGTCCTTGCGAGCCCGATTGGAGTCACCTGGGCTGCTCTCCCCGCTGGCCACGCCCCCCGCCAATGGAGTGAAAAGGATACCGAGCCACCGGCTCGTTGGGACCCTTGTGGAAGCCGTGTGTAAGCCCCACCTGCTGTCGGTGTATCCTCCTGCGTCCTGTGTGGTTCTGACTTTGAATCTTAACAGCGCCTCGCCGGACCCGCTTCGCGGGTCCCGCAGCGCTTTGTCTTTTGGATTGTTGCTGCCTTGGAACTGGTGGAGAGGAGCGCGGGGCAGGCAATAGCGTCAGCGGGGCTGTGAGCAAAAACGCGGGGACTCCAGTGTCCAGGAGTCCCTGCGAGCCCGATGGGAGTCACCTGGGCTGCTCTCCCCGCTGGCCACGCCCCCCGCCAACGGAGTGAAAAGGATACCGAGCCACCGGCTCGTTGGGACCCTTGTGGAAGCCGTGTGTAAGCCCCACCTGCTGTCGGTGTATCCTCCTGCGTCCTGTGTGGTTCTGACTTTGAATCTTAACAGCGCCTCGCCGGACCCGCTTTGCGGGTCCCGCAGCGCTTTGTCTTTTGGATTGTTGCTGCCTTGGAACTGGTGGAGAGGAGCGCGGGGCATGCAATAGCGTCAGCGGGGCTGCGAGCAAAAACGCGGGGACTCCAGTGTCCAGGAGTCCCTGCGAGCCCGATTGGAGTCACCTGGGCTGCTCTCCCCGCTGGCCACGCCCCCCCGCCAACGGAGTGAAAAGGATACCGAGCCACCGGCTCGTTGGGACCCTTGTGGAAGCCGTGTGTAAGCCCCACCTGCTGTCGGTGTATCCTCCTGCGTCCTGTGTGGTTCTGACTTTGAATCTTAACAGCGCCTCGCCGGACCCGCTTTGCGGGTCCCGCAGCGCTTTGTCTTTTGGATTGTTGCTGCCTTGGAACTGGTGGAGAGGAGCGCGGGGCAGGCAATAGCGTCAGCGGGGCTGCGACCAAAAACGCGGGGACTCCAGTGTCCAGGAGTCCCTGCGAGCCCGATTGGAGTCACCTGGGCTGCTCTCCCCGCTGGCCACGCCCCCGCCAACGGAGTGAAAAGGATACCGAGCCACCGGCTCGTTGGGACCCTTGTAGAAGCCGTGTGTAAGCCCCACCTGCTGTCGGTGTATCCTCCTGCGTCCTGTGTGGTTCTGACTTTGAATCTTAACAGCGCCTCGCCGGACCCGCTTCGCGGGTCCCGCAGCGTTTGTCTTTTGGATTGTTGCTGCCTTGGAACTGGTGGAGAGGAGCGCGGGGCAGGCAATAGCGTCAGCGGGGCTGCGAGCAAAAACGTGGGGACTCCAGTGTCCAGGAGTCCCTGCGAGCCCGATTGGAGTCACCTGGGCTGCTCTCCCCGCTGGCCACGCCCCCCCGCCAATCAGCCTATGAGCTTGGGGTAGTTGGTATAAAAGTGACTCGTACTACCGCTTCGCGGGAGCGAGAGGGAGCGCGCCGGGAGAAGCCCAGGACAAGGGCGGGACCGTCCAAGGCCGTCATAGGCCGGAGCAGGCTGGGCTGGGCCTACCCTCTTGTGTTATATACCTAGTTGTTGGTCTTAATACCTGACATAGCTCTCATAGTCCATCAGCTATCTCAGGCACAAATGCCTTCCCCGGCAAGGGAGGGTACCCCTATGAAGCAGGGAGGGGCAAAAAACAGGACCCTATACAACTACTTTCCCCGGGCTGCGGGTGATGGGGACAAGGAGAGCACCTTGATCAGGCTCAGGGCGGAGCGGAGACGCTCTATAGATAACCTGAAACATAGGCCTCTTGGTGAAAACTCTACCTCACCAAGTGAGGAGTCAATCTCTATAGACGATGTCCCCCTCCTGCTGAGGGACTGTACTAATCTTACACCGGCCCTAAGCACGAGCTTAACCTCCGCTAAGACCCCAAGCCCAAGCAGGGTGACCATTGACTTAATTTCCCAACCCCCCCAGCCCTCAAAGCTAGGAAAGCCAAATCCAAGCTAGCCTTCGTGCAAGGAGCATTTGGGCCCCCTCAAAAAAAACGTAGGAGGAAGTCGAGGGGTGCCCAGGGTAAAAACACATCCAAAATCCCTCACTCCGAGTTTGGGAAGACATTAAAACTCACCCTACCCACTGAGAGATTAGTGGACGAATTACCCCCCAAACCCACTGTGCAGGTGGCCATTACTCCCGCTTTGATTAATGACACAGGAAATAACATCGCTAGTGCCCCCCTTTCTGTTGTCCCGTTAGGCAATTTGGAATTTATGCTCAGGTCGCTATTATTACCAATTAGCGAGAGCATTAAAAAGGTCGAGATCAGACTTACTATCCTGGAGGCCACATTAAACAGCATGAAAACCTCGGCTGGTTGCCAGGGAAGATCTCCTGAGCTCATTCCCACTTCCACGGCTTCTCAGCAGCCCCCAAATAGAGCAGTGACCTCGGCCCTCCCACAGGCTGTGAATGCCGAGGCCCCCCACAACCTCCCAGGACTAATCCTGTACCAGCCAAGTCACTTAACTCCAATAGGTCATATCCCACTGAAGACCCAGGCCTTTTAATACAACCTGCAGACAGCATTGCCCCAACACCTTTAATGAAGCCCCCCCCCCCGGCCACGTAGGCCTAACCTACCCCCAGAGGCTAATGATTACACGGTAGTCATGGCGGGCGTTCCTCCACTTGAAGCGGGCGAAGTTGAGGACTTTTGCTCACTAAAAAGTAGGGTAATCAAGTGGCTGAATGTGAATAGACCTCTCCCGGTATATCTAAATAATGAAATCATAATGGTTAGAAGGGTGCCTTGGGTGGGCAAAACATATAAATTCATAATAGGGGATTGCATATTGGTGAGTCTCAGGGATGCTGGAACTGTCTCCCATATATGTCAAGGGAAGAATAGATCACGGGAATCAACTATTCAAACTCTCCGTGTGTCTTTCTTTTTTCCCCCTATCCTTACCCCTGTGCACCCGACTCAATCACATGACAGCTGGATGAGGGTTGGTAGGCGGGGAAGACATCAGGAATTTAACCCCTGGCCACTACACAGCCGCTTAGAGTTATTCTTTCATACTTTCAACCGGTTCAGTTGTTTGAACGGCCTGGAGGGGGTTGATTGACAAAGGGGCAGGCTGTCCAACTCTGCGGGCACTGTCCCTCTAGGAGAAGGGGAAAGAGGGGCCTTAGAAGGGGAGACGGTGCAGCTAAGCCCCCTTGTACAGCAAATTTCACCTAGCCGTGTTGGGAGGATAGTGTCTGATGTGTCCACGGTTATAGATATCGAAAGTATAGGAGGAAGATATGGGTTGGACACACAAGGGTTAGAGACAGAGACACAAATGGGGTCCCAAGGGGGAACAGAGCAGAGCTATGAGGCATTGAAAATTATTTCCTGGAATATAGCAGGTTTGGCAGCTAAATTCAACAAGAAGGAGTGGCTTGATTACATTAGAAAATTTCATGTAATCAGCCTACAGGAGACATGGGCCCCGGAAAACAATTTCCACTTGCAGGGGTACAAGTGCTTCTTCGTACCTGCGCAAAAATCTAGATCAGGGAGAGCCATGGGAGGACTATCTATTTATGTAGATTTAGACCTCCCGGGCAGTTGGTCTACCCCAGATTGGAATTCCCAAGTGATTCAAGCAGTACGGTTTACCGGGAAGGGGTTAAGAGCCACAGTTTTGAACATTTATAACAACGAGGTTGCGGGAGACCGTACATCATTTGTAGCAGAATTGGAATATAGGCTGGTCCAGGAAATAACAGTCCAGAAAAAGGGGCAGTCATATGCGCTGCTGGTCATGGGTGACTTTAATTGCCACCTTTGTCCGGCACTGGTCACAACAAATACAGACTGGTCTCAATGTTCCGTGGAGAAGGGGCCGCATTTCTCCCACACGCCGACAGGGTTAGCTTTTAGTACGCTCCGGCATAAGTATGACCTTGAGCATACTATTAGTATGATGGGTACACAGAAGGATGGCACACTCCCACCCACCTTTAAGGGCAGAGGATGCTCATCTGTTATAGATTACATCTTGGTCTCAAGATCCCTGCTAAATAGAATTATTAGCGTAGGGATCGATTGGAGCAGTTTTAGCGACCATAACCCACTTGTACCGGGTGGGCTCAAAAAGCAGAGACCAGCGTACAACCACGGAGAAGGTAACAGATCAGGGTAGGAGATTAAGGTGGTCCAAAATAGATGGGGAAAGGTTTTATAAGGCCCTTGCGGACGTTGGTAAATCCGCTTTTAATGACTGTTTAGATGCAGAAGTTCATGGACCTAGGCTACTTGAAGCATTCGATCAGATTGCCAACCTGATTGATGGCTTATTAAAAACTAGTGCGCCCACAAGGACCCATGATAATCCTCGTTGGTTCGACAGAGATTGCTCTAAAGCACTGAGGGAGCTTAAAAGCAGCCTTAAATCCAAACCTAGGGACCCCCAAAAAATCAGGGTGTGTAGGGAGAAATACAAGAAAGAGACTAAGAGGAGGAAACTTGCTCTACAGGGAGAAGCGTGGGCAGACTTAAGAGAAGCAGGGGAAAAAAAGGATATAGCCGGATTCTGGAAAATCATTAATAAACCTACTTTCCAGGAAAACGACATCCCGGAGATAGGGTCTAACATCCTCCCAGAACAGTGGGTCACTCATTATAGGGGCCTGTATAATTACGAGTCCAGTACTCCCGTGGAGCTACCTGAAGCCCCAATTCAGGTTTCAACGGTTGTATTTACCATTAAGGAGATCACTGCTGGGATAGAGGGTTTGACTAAAAATAAAGCCCCTGGCCCTGACGGAATTCCCCCCGATCTGTTCCTGAGCTGCATAGAACTCTGGGCCCCCTTAATGACCAGGGTCATAAACACTGCCATCACCTGTGGCCTGCCACCGTCATGGTCTAAAGCCATAATTGTGCCGATTTTTAAGAAGGGTAATAGGGACGACCCCAAGTGTTATCGCCCTATCTCCCTGATTGATGTATCGGCTAAACTCCTGGGTAGGGCGATCCTTAATAGACTGTCCGAGTGGACCGAAGAAAATAACATCTTCTCGGACACTCAATACGGATTTAGGACCGGGAGGTCCACTAGTGATCAATGCCTGAACCTTTACATGCTGACTGCCAAATACACTATGGCCAGTGATGAACCCATTTACATGGGATTCATGGATTTGGCAGCGGCATTTGATCACGTCAACCGGGAGACACTTTGGGACATGATGTCTGGTATGGGGATAGAGGGTGGCCTAATTAACATACTAAGGGAACTTCATAGTGACACCTCGGCCAGGGTTCGATTTAACAGGGAGGGGGGACTGACCGATTCCTTTCCCTGTATGAGCGGAGTTCGGCAAGGCTGCATTCTTGCCCCTTTTTTGTTCTCCCTTTATATAAATAATCTGGAACAGTTTCTGTTAGATTTAAAGGCTGATTGCCCAAGGGTGGGGTCGCGCCACATTCCTGTTCTGCTCTACGCAGACGACGCGGTCCTGCTCGCACGCACACCAAGGAGCTTACAAATTCTGATTGACGGATTTGTTAAGTTCATGGGTGCCCTAGATCTCTCCGTCAACCTGGGCAAATCCTATGTGCTCCTGGCTGGTAAAAAACCCTCCACTAAATTTACTTACACAATTGGAAGTCACATAGTAGAAGAGGTTAAAACGTTTCCTTACCTAGGTGTAACTTTTGATGGTGCCTTACAGTTCAATTCCCTGGTTGAGGAGCGTTGCAGTAAAATGATCGCTTCCAATGGGGCTATAGCAAGTTTTGGCAGGAGGGTAGGTAGATGGAGTCCGGAACAGGTGATGAACCTGTACAGCTCCATATCCTGCTCTAAAGTAATTTATGGGGCTGAAGTTTGGGGCTTCGTTAACACCACAAGAATCCAACGGGAGGAAAACAAATACCTAAAAAACATCCTGAGGGTACCCCCAAGTACTGCCGGCTTCATAGCACACAGGGAATTAGGGAGGCCGCACTTAGATGATTTGGTAAAACTCAGGCCAATTGTGGCCTGGTTAAAGATCTGGGTTAACCCTGATGCGTCTCTAAGCAGAGAAATTTTAAAGGACTGTTTAGAGAGGGACAAATGTATGCGTATACCATGGCTCAACTATGTGAAGAATATTCTAGAGGAACTAGGCTATGGAAACCTCTTCACTAACCCTGCAACAATTTTAGCCCAGCACAAGATGCAAGTAAAGAAAGTTTTTCTTGAACTGAAAAGTCAACGTAGAGCTGAGGCGGAAGGGCTTAAAAAGACAGTGAGGGCCCATAACCTGGTCAAGAGCATTGAGGGAATGGAGCCATATTTGTACCTTATGCATAATGCACAGGACAGATTTTTGATGTGCCGTTTTAGACTTAACCTACTCCCATTTATATTGGCATCACCAGCAGGGTTTTCTACATCAATTGAACAGAAGGGATCCTGCGGCTGCGATAATAGGTCTCCGCAGGATTCTCTTCACCTAGTCTTACTGTGCCCTCTTTTTACAATGCCCAGGCGTAGATTTCTAGTAAAAGTTCTAAAACAAGCCAAATTGGAACACGCTAGTGAGGCACTAGTCTTTTTACAAAAAGCTTCGGACCCTTTTACACTGTGTTGTATAATGAATTTTATCAAAGTGGCGGTCCGTTTAAGGGTAACTAGGGAGGATGAATGATGTGTTCTTGATTTTCTTTTTAGTAAGGTGCTGGACTTTTCTCCTGCTTTGTGTCCCATGTTAAGATTAATATTTTAGCAACAGGATCTTGAAAATGTTTAATGACTTTTTATCTATGTAAATATGTTTGTGCTTTTATGGTGATTTTTAATCATCGAATAAAGATTCTTTGAAGTTGAAGTTGAAGTTGAGTTGCTTCAGAACATGTTTAGTGTTTTTTCCAGGGGTTATTGGGACTGTGGTGTAGTTCCTATATACCTTATACAGGATCTGCGTGTTCGTATAACATAAACTGTGGGATTGGTGGAGATTCTGCAACTGGTAGAGCAGTTGTCTTCTGATGTTCACCCTTTAAGTGAATGATACTTGAGCAGACCAATGGATGAAATGGGCTTACTGAAAGCCTCTATGTATTTGTACATGTACGTAGTTTAATTATGATTTTGTTTTTAGACTATGAGGTTGGTGAGCTTAAAAAACAAAATTTTTAGACCAGGCCTAATAATAATCATCTGGTACATCTCATCAGGCACAGCAATGGACACACCCTCTCAAGGGAACCAAGAGCTAATTTCAGATTTTGAAGCCCCTGGATGTAATATATATGCTTTGCACATAAGCTTGTTTCTTAATGGGATGCCATCTCTGAACTTGGTGCCCACTGTGGCCACCCTTCTCCCTCCTCTATTTTTGACTGTCTGGGGAAGATGCTAAACAAGGACAAAACATTTGGCCTCTACCTTTCATAATATTCTGCTCCTGGTAAGAGAGGAAATTTTTTCATCAATTCATTTCCCCTCACATCTTTATAACTAAGATATTACCTCAATATTATAAACCTTTTTTTAAATATATTTTGGTTGAATTTCTATACAAATATTAATATTTTTCGAAAGGACTGCTAACAAAGGAGAGAGCTTTACTCTGGCATCTTTTCAAAGTCGCCCCTGTTGTTTTGATGTCACAATTTTAGGACTATAGACATGCTCAAACTGGGGTCCAGAACTGGCTAAAAAGCGGTTCCCTATTGACCAAGCTGTCCAAGATTGGTATAATGCAATTTGATCCTTGTTAGCTAAGGTTTTGCTCGTTGGTGACAAAGGTTGAGGTAGAATTGGTGAAATGGAATGCCTATCTTGGTTTACAAGCTCAATGAAGGAATGCGCACATTAGATTAGTATGCAGGCAACCACAAGCTGCAATAGCCAACTTTACAGCATTTTATCATAACTATGGAAGGCAGATTTAGGTCAATGTATTTAAGAGCAACAAATAAATATAACACACCTGCATATGTGAGTGCCATCTAGGGCCTTGAAGCCGCCTGGATTAGATTCAGAATCGATTACTCCACCTGAGGCTAGTTGACACAAAATTGGCTCCCAAATATGTGCATTATACCATCAATATAGATGTATTTGTTCACCTACTGGAGATCTGAGTTCATATAACACATGGCGCCTTCGGTTGCAATGGGCATTTGGACTTGAGTTTTGTGACCCACATCAGTTTGGTAATATAGAATGGGCCACAGATGTTTGTGCAGCCCCTACTGTATGAGGGATCGTGCCAGCAAAAATTGTGCTCCAGTGAGAACCTATGCGGGCATTCCCTTATTACAGCCTGTGTACCCGGAGTGTTTTGGTTTGGGAACCTCCCCAAGTGGGCCTCTGTAGGTGGTTCCAGGCACTCGCTGTGCCCATCTTTGTGGGGTCCCTGCCCTCCTCTTCAAAACGAGGCAGTTTCTACTGGCAGTTAAAGAAGGAGCTGCAGTTTCAAACTGTGGGTTTGCCTTTCACTGATGCGCTCTCACCAGCTCAGCCATGAGCTGTTAAGAGTTCTGTTATAGGTGTTATGTGTGCATAAGTGGTGTGCACGAGAGCGACATGTGTTTGGCTTGTGTCACTCACGACATTCAAATAATGCAGCATATTGTTAGCACGATACATAAGCACGGCATGTATATGCGCTCATGTGTGAGCCTAACTGTGGGGGCAGGCTCGTGGGTTGTTATGTTTCAAATGGTGGGGGAACATATATATAGGACAATGGCGAAACCGTGGCCCTCATCCTCCTGGACCCGTCAGCCGCCTTCAACGCTGTCTGCCACCACACCCTATGCACATGCCTCCACGACGCTGGGATCTGAGACAAGGCTCTGGACTGGACCACCTCCTTCCTCTCCGGCAGAACCCAGAGCGTCCGCCTTCCCGCCACCAAGATCATCTGCGGCGTACCTAGGGGCTCATCCCTCAGCCCGACACTGTTCAACATCTACATGGCACCGCTCGCCCGCGTCGCCTGACTACATGACCTCAACATCATCTCCTATGCCGACGACACCCAGCTTATTTATTCCTCACCAAGGACCGCCAAAACCAACCTCCAAGAAGAAATGAAAGCCGTCGCTGAGTGGATGAAGAACAGCTCTCTGAAGCTAAACTCGGACAAGACTGAAGTCCTCATCCTTGGCTCCACCCCCTTGGCCAGGGACGACTCCTGGTGGCCGACCGCACTGGGAACAGCACCAACACCCACTGACCATGCACGCAACCTGGGGTTCTTCCTCGACTCTACTCTCTCCATGACAAAGCAGGTCAACACCGTCTCGTCCTCCTGCTTCAACACCCTCCGCATGCTCCGCAAGATATACAGGTGGATCACCACCAAAACAAGAAAAATGGTCACCCAGGCCCTCGTCAGCAGCAGGTTGGACTACGGAAACCCCCTCTACACAGGAACCTCAGCCAAACTCCTGAAAGGACCACAACATATTCAGAACGCCTCTGCACGCCTGATCCTCGACATCCTTCACCGCAGCCACATCACACCCCACCTGAGAGACCTGCACTGTCTCTCCATCAACAAGAGGATCACCTTCAAGCTCCTCCCCCACGCACACAAGGCAGTCCACAACACCTGACCAGCATACCTCAACAGACGACTCACCTTCTACACCTCCAACCGCCAGCTCCGCCGACCTTGCCCTCGCCACAGTCCCCCACATCCGAAGAGCAACCTACGGCAGCAGATCGTTCTCCCACCTCGCCGCCAAGACCTGGAACACCCTCCCCATCCTCCTACGGCAGACCCAGGACTTGCTAGCCATCAGAAGACTACTCAAGACCTGGCTATTCGAGCAGCAGCAACATTCCCCCCCTCCACCCCCCCCAGCACCTTGAGACCCTCATGGGTGAGTAGTGCGCTTTACAAATGTTCTGATTGATTGATAGCGAGCTATTTACAGTTGACTGGTATTCTCTGTATGACAGGGATCTGATCACAGAAGTTTGATGGGGTGTTGGTTGACTCATGTGCGTGGTATTTTATTTTGTCATTTGCCACCGTGAAGGAAAAGTGGCCTGACACAAAGTTAATATAACCCAACTGTGACCACCGGGTTTACACAGGGCACAAAATAGATCTTGTGAGATCTTTTTGGGCTGATTTAAATTTTTCAGGTCAACATACTCATGTATCAAGGAGTGATAAGTCTTTGTTAGGTAGGCCTCATCAAGAGGAGATGGGCATACAACTGGATCCAATGGCTGATCCTCCTGTCTACCTTATTAAGTATGTTTCTGATGGGGGCAAGAGTGATGGGAGCACAGTTGGATATGTTTATGAAGGGGTAAAGATGCAATTCACTGAGGTTTATAGTATCAAGCTTGGTGAGTACTGGGTAATTAAAAACTGTATCAAATTATGTGACAATGCGATTCCTACACAACATAAGGTGAGAAATATTCCACTAAACTCAGGATATCCTGCAAGACTTATACAAGAAAGACATTATTGAGCCAGTGGAGTCTTCACCGTGGATGTCTCCACTGGTTATTTCAGTTAAGGCTTCAGGCAAATTGAGACTCTCTTTGCGCAATCCTAACAGTGCGATTTGGGTGGATCCTCACCCTCTTCCTAATCTGCAAAAATCGTTACACCTTTAGCTTGGGCACCTGAGCTTTCAGTTATAGATTTGGCAAATGTATATCATAAGGTGAGACTTGATAATGATTCACAAAATTTGACTGGGTCATTACAGCAGAAGGCCTATTTAGATTCCGCAGGTTGTCATTTGGGCTAGCCAGTGCAGCCTCAGTGTTTCAGAGGCTGATGAAAGAAACATTGGAAAGGATTAAGGGGGCAATTGCCTTTCAGGACGATATTTAAGTTTTTGGCAAGAATGAGGGGGATCATGATAGTAACTTGAGAAAAGTTTTGCTGTCACTAATATCCAAGGACCTTACATTGCATACTGAGAAGTGTAAAGTCAAGAAACGGGAAGTTGAGTATTTGGGGCATCGCATTATTGGTTCTGGCATTAAATCTAAGCGCAACCATGTGGAGAATATTACTAATGCTCCCATTCCCAACTGCAAGGAACAGCTAGTGGCTTTTCTTGGGATCACAGAGTTTATGCTAATTTTATTCCCAGCTATGCATCTAGGGTGGATCCTTTGAGGTGCCTCTTAAACAAATAGCAAGGTTTGAGGGGACAGGAGAAATGACGGTTGCTTTCAATGCACTGAAGTGGATTATTGTAGAGCCGTTTGTCATTCGGAAAGAGTGCATGGTGATGGTAGATGCCAGCAACTGTAGTCTTGGCGGGGTGTTAATGCAAGGAGAATAGGAAAAAGAATGGATTGCGGCTTACGCATGAAGTGCATTGCGAGATGCTGAGAAAAATTACTGATTTATAGAGAGAGAGCTGTTTGCTTGTGTGTGGGGTGCACAGCATTTGCAGACCTTTTGTGGGGAACCCAATTAATTTTAAAAACTTACCACAAGCCATTGGTGCATATCATGGCACCTTGTGGAGGGTGCACTATGTCAGCAAGGTTGTCCAGAATAGTGTCCATCTTGCAGAACTTCCAATATCCCATGGAGTACATTCAGGTGAAGTGTAATGTTCATGCTGATTGCAGGCTCCCACTGCCTTGTAAGGAGCAATTGGGTATGGAGGGAGATGAGTGTGAAGTGGCTTTCACGTTGCAGGATGTTAATTTGTGATGTTGGGAATATCATCTGATTTAGGAAACACGGTGGAAAATGGAAATTGAGAAGGTTGGCGAATTGGACAGAGTAATCCAATGTGTCAGAAGTGGATGGCCAGAGGAAAGAAAGGTTCCAGGAGAGTTATTAGGATTTTTTGAAGTTACGAGAAGAGTTGGCAGTGGAGAATTCTATTGTTGTAAGTGGGGACAAGTTTTTACCACCTTTCAAATTGAAGAAAGTTATAGTAGGCATTGCTCATGAAGAACATTTGGGTATGTCATGTACATGGAGGTGGGGCAGGAAGAAGTTTAAGTGGCCGGGGATTGATGCACTCATGGAACATCATGTGAGGATGTGTGGAAGTTGTACGATGAGTGACAAAAGTGCAAGGGTGTGGTCTCCTGATCCCAAGCTGGTTGAGTTACTGGTTGCACAATGGCAAAAATTCAGTGAACAAGGCTGCGTGTAGCAGCTCAAACTCGTAGATGCCATCAACCTGCGAATAAAAAGATTGAGTAAAAAAAAACCTTTGAAGTGCTGTATTATTGCCTTGGATGTAAGGGGATTTGTATTTTATACATGAAGGCGTGGTGGACGTCTTGCAGTTAGCACCCCTGGCAGCTAGGAAGCACACCAGTAAACTTCCATTCAGATAAGAGGGGAAAAAGAGACAGGCATGCCTCCAGCTGACCCGACGTGGCAGCCCGGGGTGATGGTACGGAGTTAAATGCGGGGATTCTCAGAACAGAGATGGGAGGATTCCTGTCGGACATGGAGCACTCAAAGGAGACGCCGGTAAGCAGGGTGAGTAACGGGGAGGCAGGAGCCGGGCTGAAAAGCAACAAGCTCTTCAAGAGAGTGAAGGAGAGGAAGGGAGTTGCCGATAAGTGAAGGCAGTTCACGAAGAATAACAATAATGAGTGATGATGAGTGTGCAGCTCGAGAGCAGGAGGCTCAAAAGCTCTTCGTGGAAACAGCTACCTCCCATAACATGGATGGAGGAGGACCAACCCAAATAGTTAATGATGAAATCGGGAAAAAAAGACAGGAATTTGAAACATTTTAAAACAGGGAATTCTCACGCTGGTGGGAAGTGGCATCGCTGAAACAGTATATTCAAGTAGGTTGAGTCCCGAGGGGATTGCGCATCATGATTTCGCCAACATAGGAAATTCCTAATCCAGAACTTCTAGGTGAATGGGCTGACAATATTGCAAGCAGTCTACCAATATGATTAGGATTTTAATCAAGAATGCTGAAATAGAAAGAAATGACGTTATGAAGAAAATTAAGGAACTCAATGATATAATGGGAAAAGACGTAGATCAAGCAAGAGTACTCAAATTCAAAGGTAATTTAAAGAATAGATTGGAGAAATATACAAAAAACGGATCAAAGACAGGAAAGCAACAAAACAAATGTGTGTGACCGATTAGATCACGAGAATGGGCGCATATATACATTTGCAGAAAGATTTGACTCAGAGAGAAGGCAAAAAGTTCAAAGTGGCAATCTTATACGTCTGGAGACACATATCTCTGTACTGGGGTGAATGTATGACATTGTTCTGCATTCTGTCCATCAATTGTTCTTTATGCAGACCATACAGATTGAGGCCAGCTCGGTACCGGCTCAGAGGTGGAGTAGGAGGATACCACAAGAAGGGGTGCAACAAATATGAGGCTCACAATAACGTACAAGCTTAGTTTTTTACAGTTAGATCAGAGGACAGACCATCAAACAACAAGGGGCCGGGGAGAGGAAGAGAAAGAGGAAACAAAGGAGAGAAGGGGAAGGATACCGGAGAAGTTCGAGGAGGGCAAACAGAGAGATCAATGCGCTCCAATTTGAGACAGATATCGAAGAAGTAACATCCAATAATACAGTAATTAACTTAAGTAACATCGTACTAACAGAAGAGGACAAGTCTGTATTGGTGCTAGGTCTCTCATACTGTCACAAGAATGAGCTCAACTACTCAAACTGTAGAATGGACCTGTACAAATTTGTTCAAAAGCTAAAACTGTCAAAACAACATAAGAACAAAAGCCTCCAAGGAACGTAGAATCCCCACCAGTAAATACTCACCAAGAGGAACAAACGAATCTAACTGTAATGGATGTACCTGTTCTTGAAGAACTGTGGGCACTACAAAATGACCAACTTAGATGCTTTGAGCACTTTGCCACTGCTGATCAGTGTCAAAGTGCAAGTGATCCCATTGTAAAGTGTAATGGTAATTGGTTGTCCATGATTGGTATGTTTGCCTTACTAGTAAAGTGCACTATGTGTGCCTGGGCTGGTAATGCAAATGCTACTAGTGGGCCTGCAGCACTAAGTGTGCCACCCACACAAGTAGCCCTAAAGAGAGAACTCAGGCCTGTGCACTGTTTGTTAAACTGCCTTGCACCCACTTGCCAGGCCTTACCCATCCCTTTCTATGCACATCAGACACCCCTTAGGTATGCCAAAGGTACCCCCGTGGGGGGGGGGGCAGTGTATGTGAAAGGTAGGACATGTACTAAGGTGTGCACCATGTCCTGCCAGTGAAAAACTGCCAAATTCATATTTCACTGTTGCAAGGCCATCTTGCCCATAGGACAGAATGGGGGAGGCTGTGTAATATGTTTCCAGTCTATCTTCCTATAGGCTTAAGATGGAGAGGTGAAGTATAGTGTGCCTGTACTCACAATATAATAACACATCTTTTTGTGAAGGTGGTTTTTGAATTGTGTGTTTAAAAACCACGCTTTTAGAAGTGGCTGGTTTCTTTGTTCTAAAAGTTTTGTGTGTCTCTTCCTGGTTGTGAATTGGCTGTCTGGATTTGACCATGATAGGATCTGAGATATGTCTGGACTCAGGGGAGGAGGTGAGACAGCAACGGGTTGACCTGCATCTGGAGTGTAGGGGGGAGGAGTAGCCCCTGGAGATGGAAAGGCCTGAGCTGCTGATATAAAACAATGGCTCCATCTCGAGCTGAGTGATTGAGGATCCAGACCCCCACTATCAAAGGAAGAAGGTGTCACTGGCAGAGAGACACCAAGAACTGGTTTGGACAGAAGTCAGTGCCCCCTGAACACAAAGAATTCAAAGACATTTAGGGATATAACTATGAGAGCTGAAACCCCTGGACGTTGGACTGATCAAGACTGAAAAGGATTGAAACTAGGTTGCGGTCAAGAGGAACCTCTGCCAAGGAAGAACAGCTGAAGAGACTGAAGAGAAGAACTGACCCTTGCTGTGTCATCTGGGGCTGGCTTGCAGTTTGCTGATTTATCTAAGGAGAGGCTAAGGAACTTTTCTGTGTGCTGTGTCCCTCTACTTGAAAGGACTTTGCTGTGTGCTGTGTCCCCAAGTAACGTGTCTCCAAGGGCCCAAGGAGAGCTGGCTCACAGTTGTGGAAACTCAGGAACATAAAAGTTTCCAAGTGTGTCTCAGCGACGCTGTGTGCGTGTGCTTTTTGCAGCCTGAGACTTTTGTAAGAACTGCCCCGTGATTGTGTGCACCCGGAGTCCAAGTGAGTCTCAGCGACGCTGTGTGTGTGTGCTTCATGCAGCCTGAGACCTTCATGAGGATTGCCCTGTGATCGTGTGCACCCGGAGTCCAAGTGATTCTCAGTGACACTGTGTGCGTGTGCTTAGTGCAGCCTGAGACCTACCTGAGGATTGCCCTGTGATCATGTACACCCGGAACTCAAACGACGCTGTATGCGTGTGCCCTGTTGCAGCCTGAGATATTAGTGAGAAATTGCCTTGTGACTGTGTGTCCCGGAGCAGTCTTGTTCTCTGCTTTGATCGACAGTGTGTCCAGAAGTGCTGTGATTGTCATTGCCATCGGCCCGGACCGGCATCCCCAGAGGAGCTGTGGGAATTCACCGCCACCGGCCCGAGCCTGCCTTTGCCAAAGAAAGACCTCAAACCATCACCATAGGGGTCTGAGTTCAACTGCCCAAGATCAATTAAGTCGCATCGGAGGCCCAAGCCGCAGGAGAGGAGAGTGAGATCATACCCACCAGGTAACTCTCAGCGAGCGTGCGTGTGTCTCCGTCTGGGGCGGGGTGTGGGCTATGAGAGAAACGCTCTTGGCCTGTCCCATCTTTGCGGAGTGAGCCTCCGCTCAAGTCTGTATCGCGGCCCGTACTTGCTGAGGAGTGGCAGCACCGGGGTTTGAGTGTGGAGCTGCACTTTGTTTTCCATTATAACAGTGTTGGGGGCATATTTTAGCAGTAGCTGACCGCGAGTCAGTAAGAGTGGCATGGAGACCGTCCAGAGCACCGCGATCGGTGCTGGAGTACATTATTTTGGCTTTACGAACTGCCTGATTGTTGCATTATGAATTGCATTATTTTTGCATTACGAACTGCCTGATTGTTGCATTACGATCTGCATTATTTTTGCATTACGAACTGCCTGATTGTTGCATTATAAATTGCATTATTTTTGCATTATGAACTGCCTGATTGTTGCATTACGAATTGCATTATTTTTGCATTACAAACTGTCTGATTGTTGCATTACGAATTGCATTATTTTCGCATTACGAACTGCATTATTTTTACATTACGAAGTGCCTGATTCTTGCATTACGAACTGCAAAGCATTGCATTAGGGCTGCATTGGATCATCGAGAATTGCTCATTAATACTGCAAGAACCTACAAGGGCTTGCTGGCCTAATAACCGGCAAGGTGAAATATTTCAAATACGCATATGTTGGATTTAAATTGTGTGGTCTCATTGTATATCTCTTTTTTATAAACATATGATTGTTTTTTTTTATGAAACTCATGTGGAGTCCATTTGTGTTGTTATCACTGGGTTACTGAGAGCGCGGTTGCAAATACTTTACACATTTGCCTTGGAAATAAAAGGGTTCCTATTTGAACTAAGGTACGTACCTCAGCCAACTAGAGACCCACAGTTCTAACAGGAACGTTATGGACTACAGCACTTTATGTAAAAATAAGGAACTCCTTTTTTATTTATCGTTTGGTTTTAATTTATTGAGTAATTTCTGAATTATATTGCTCAAGTTCAATCAAAGGAAGATAATGTGCACTAGCATAAAGAGTGTTGAATAAGTAATGCAATACAACACGTTCCAAAATGGTGCCCGAATTTACACAGTGAACTGCTTTGATGTGCAACGGGGTTTGTCCTTAGTCAACGTATATATATATTCCAGGGCTAACAGCGGGTGAGGAGATTGTGTGATTTATATTTTGGTGCTTCAGATATATGGATTGTTTTTTGTCCCAAGACGTGCTAATATTTGTTTCTCCGTGAACAGTTCTTTTTCGTGTTAGCAAATGGCAGCCGACGTGCTTAGAGACCGTGAGTTAGTAGCGGATGCCTTATTTTTAAATTTACCGGACACAGTTATCACAGACAAAAATGTGGTGGTTTTATCAGATCAAGATGACGTCAAAGGGAAACTTAAGAAACTGGAAAAGCTAAAAAGAACAGAGCTCACTAAATGGTGGGAGAAAAAATCTCTAGAGAAATACAAAGAGGTTGGAAGGGTGCCACGAGGGTTGAGGGTTCTCGTTGCTCCATCTTTTGAGAACCCCAACCCTCTCATGCTAAAGGAATGGGCTTCGAATAATTTAGAGGCATCAATGAACATGGTGTGTATCCTCATCAAGTATGCGGAGATTGACAGACTTGATATCATGCGCCAGATTGATGCTCTCAATAAAGACCTTGATGCAATGGAGCACAAAGAAATGATTGCCAAAACAAGGGATGAGATTAAAAAGCGCCTAGAAAAGCATGAAAACACCATCAAGACACAAAAGATTTTCAAATTCGCTCGGGATCGCATCTTTACTTTTTCGAAAAAATTTGAAAATCCCAAAAGGCAGGCATTAACGGTAAAGGCCCCATTGAAAAACTACTTCTACCTTGCCTGTATTACAAATGGAACACTCTGAAAGCTCGGACACTGATGTGAGCTCTTTATTAAGTAGTGTTGATTCGGATGAAATGAATGCTATGGTTGGGCAATCATCCCTAATGAGTGGTTTTACCCCTTCCGAGGAGTTGGGGTTTATGATAGAGGACAGGCAGCAAACATTGAGATCATGGTTTCCACCCTCAGCGAAAAACGACAAAAAAGAAACAAATGCCGCAAAGAGAGGAGGAAACAGAGGAGACTTCACATACAAGAAGAGAGGAAGAGGAGCCCCTCAACTAACTTGAATGAAGCCACTAATTTAAGTACAATGACTGACAACTCCTTCATTAATTTAACTGACCTCAATCTTGATGTAGCTGAAACCCAGCTTTTGGTATTAGGCTTGTCATTCTGCCCTAAAAATGATTTTAAGTATATCCAATCACGAATTGATGTATTTAAGTTCATACGGAAATTGAAACTGATGAAATACCACAAATTAAATAAAGTCACTAGCATTGCAAGTACTGTATTATCTGATTCCCTTCCTAGTAAAAGTTTGTTAGCCTCTGATGTCCCAGTGTTAAAAACTGTACATGCGATAACAAGTCCTGATAATGCTTCCCAAACATCTACCCAGGTAGTCTTGGAATCTATGGGGGCAGTAGGTGGTAGCAGTGCTGTAATCCCTTTCAGCCCACGTTCTACATTTGTCCCAATGATGCCAAGAGATGTGATAGATGTATTTAATGATCGTATGGTAGAGGATTTGAAAAACCTCAATAAATCCATTGTTAGAAAACAAAAATGTAGGAATTACGCTGAGTTTCGTTACTCTACTCTTATGCGTAAGATAAATGACCATGGTAACATCATCGTGAATAAGGCAGACAAAGGGGGTAATATTGTTTTGTGGCCCCGTGATATGTATGTTTTGGAAGCTGAAAGGCAATTACATGATGATCTGTGCTATAAGAAGGGATCATATAATGAATTGAATAAGGTTAAGGAGCTTATACATAAACAGTTAGCTCAGTGGAAGCGGGTTGGTCTTATTTCAAAGAATGAGCATTTGTTTTTAAAGAATGACCACCCTATTACCCCTATCTTATATCTTTTACCTAAGGTTCATAATGGGGTATCCCCAATACCAGAGCGCCCCATTATTTCAGCTCCGAAACGTTTAACCTATTTCAAAATATGTAGATTGTTTCCTGCACAGTCATATGGAATCATTGCCCTCCTATATTAGAGATACAGGCCATTTTTGAGTAAACTTAAAGAGGTCATTTGGAATCCTAGTTATTACTACATTGTAATGGACATCTGTTCTCTTTATACTTCCATTAAACATGCTGATGGTTTGCAGGCTATTCAACACTTTTTATCTAGACGAGACCAAGTTTTATGAACACAACAAAATGTTGGTCAAGAGGATTTCCTTATGCCTCCATAACAATTTTTTCCTCTTCAATAATGAAGTATATCAACAACTGTGGGCGTGGCAATGGGTGCATGCTTCTCCCCCAGCTACGCATGTCTCCAAGTAGGCTGGTGGGAGGAGTGTGTCCTTGGTCACGCCTGGGTTGTTGTTGAGGGGGGCTCAGACACTGGAATTATTCATCTTTGGCGTTTCATAGATGAGGTGTTCATAATCTGGCAGGATACTAAAGATAGTGCAGAGGAATTTGTGAACAGCATTAATTGCAATAATTTGAATTTGAAATTTACTGCCACTATTAGTAATGAAAGAGTGGAATTTTTGGATGTGGAAGTACATATTCTAAACAAAACTATTCAGACTAAACTGAAAAAGCACTACTGGAAATTCGATTCTCCATGCCTCTAGTGCTCATCCCCGCATCTTAATCAAAAGTATCCCCTATGGGGAGTTTGTGATAATCCAACGCATTTTTAGCAATGAGAATGATTTAGATAAATGTCTCAAAGAGTCTTTTCAGAGATTCTTGAGTCGTGGTTACAAAGAGATCAATTTAAAAAATGCTTTGAAAAAGATGATTTTAAACAAAAAATCCCCAGACCAGAATACAGACGTTGAAAATGTGCCCTCTAGTATTGAAGGGACTTTACCGAAGGAAGAAATGAAAATTAGACCGATTACTACTTATAGTAGTCATGAACGTAAAATTCGGAATATACTTCAGTCTAACTGGCCAATTTTGAAAACAGATATAACTTTGGCTCCTTTATTGGATGAAATTCCGTGTATCACTTTTAGGAGGGCGCCCTTTATGAGGGATATTCTGGTTAAGACAAGTCCAGAAGTAGTTTCATCATCTAATTGGCTTTCCAACCACACAGGTTTTTTTAAATGCAGCTCATGTAGAGCATGCCAGTTCGGCTGTAACACTAGGGAATACAGGGATGCCTTTAAATTAGAGAACATCAAAATTAAAGGTATGTTTACTTGCAAAACAGATCAGGCTGTTTATGTTTTGCAATGTTCCTGTAAATTACAATAATTTGAGAGTACTAAACTCCAAGTATACGATCGCATTCTCCAACATCTCCGGGCGATTGTAAACTCTGACCCTAGTTACCCCGTGGCACAGCATTTTAAGTTGGTGCACGAAAATAATTTAAATGATGTGAGTTATTTCGTCATTGACGCTGTACCCAAATCCAAGAGGGGTGGTGACAGAGAACGTAAGCTTAGACAATTGGAAAGCCAATATATTCTACTTCTTGATACTAAGATCCCAAATGGTCTTAATACGGGGGATGATTTATACAATTTTCTATGAATATTGATGTGGTTTTAGATATATTTATATATTTATGATATTATATTTAATCATTAACCACGCATAGGGTGCAGGCTTGACCCCTAAGGTATTTGTGAATCTTGTATACATTTGTATTATTTGTCATCTTTTGCTGATTTGTAAGGAACCTCACCTGCTCTCTGATAAATTAAATGTTTTTTAAGGGAACTATATACTGGTTTTTTATATAGCGGATTATATGAATTCCGATTTCCATTTGATAGTGACTCTATTTGTACATATATTGGTCTGTATATAACTGCTGTAAATTTATTGACAAGTATATTTAACTCTTTTGTTAGCACTTGCACTTTATATTGATTGAGGCTCTGCTCTATTTTTGATTATGAATACACTGAGGTATGATCCTAATTTGAATTTTCATTCACTATTTTGCACGTTTGCAGCTTTGATAGTATTACCCTCCTTAAAGAATTTGCTTATATAGATTGGCGGTTTTGTGTTCTACCATTTGAGAATTCTCATCATTGGGCACTTGCCCTAAATTATGGTTCTCTACTATTTTGATCTATTGTGCGTATTATATTATATATTAGATATTAATTCTATGCACTTTATGTCAAATGTATTTAATTACTCATTTATGAGTTTTATGAAATATGTTCTAACTAGTAGTTCTTTTTCGGTATGGTGGTACACTTTGATAGTCTTTCTATAATGTTTATGGAATTGTGGGAAGAGTGTGTACTATCTAGCTGCACATAAATACTTGTTTGTCTCTGATCTCGTCATGTGATCAAGACAGGGTTCCCCCGGTCGAAACGCGTCATGCTGCTCGACACGGAGAAATAAAGCACTTTTTCACTTTTGAAGAAAACGCCTGAGTGGTCTCTACCTGTTTGCTGTGTTACCTCAAGTTGCTGTGCCTCAGGACTTTGGATTATATATATATATATATATATATATATATATATATATATATATATATTACCTACTGGTGGTCGCCAGTAGGTAGTTATAGTTAGGACCTAGTTTCCATAGGAAATCCGCAACATTCTATTGGGAATAACTTTGGCGTTGATGGACGGAATTGGCTGAATTTCTCCAAGAAAATGGCCAGCTCCGCTCCGCTCCTTCCCTGAAAGTTTGGGGGGCATTCATCAAGCGGGGGACGAGATAAAAGGGGGGTCCCAAAACGTGTTTTCCCCATGTTAATTTCCATAGGGCGGTTGGACTCACTTTTAGCCCGAACGGCTGAATGGATTTCCACCAAACTTGGCAAAATTGTAGGGACTGGTAGCCCGATGTGCCTTTGCTATGTCTCAAGATATGTGCTCCAGTGGATTTTGAGTAATTTAGGTTAAAAAAATATATATATCTATAAGCGCGCCCCGGTACGCGCACCGGGGCGCGTACCAGCGCGCTACGCGAGTTCGCGAGCGGAAAGCTGATTGGCTCTCGGGTGTCTGTCAACATTCCAAACAGTCCGGAGCAGCCGCCATCTTGTGTCTCGGTAGGATCGAGACACAAGAGATGGCAAAAACAAAGGGGGAAATGACCAAAAGGGGGCAGGGTAGACCCCCCCTGACCCCCTAGGTTTGATGTGGGGGCCATAAAAGGGTCCCGCGGGGCAAACATTTTTTTAATTTTTTTTTCGATTTTCGCGGGGGGATCGCCCGGTACGCGCACCGGGGAGCGTACCTGGGAGCGTTCCCTAGAAAAAAAGAATGACAGAGTTTTCTTAAAAATGTAGAATTTTTATATAAATTGGAGGTAGTTCTAAAAAGATACTGTTTTTTTAATTCTTTTTGTTGTTTTATATTTTTTTATTGTTTTTTTGAACATTTTTTACTTTTTTTGGCTTTTATGAACAATTTTATATTTTTTTGTTGTTTTTATGGGGACAAACAAAAAACAGGGAATTGTAAACGGCTCAACTGGAGCAAAAAAAATCTGGAAAAAATTAGGGTTTCTTTCTGCAGTTGTGGTTGTCTCCAGCACGGTTGATGAGTTTGATGCTTTGCTCCCCATAGGAAATTGTAGTCCCGCAAAATATACAAATTATTTTGTAATCTCCAGACTGGCGTTGGATATTTGGGACCATCTCCCTTGTCTCTGGACCCGATGGAGTGGGTTGATTTCTTTTGGAGGTGCTGGGAGAAGATTGGGGAGGGTTTCTGGTCAGTTCTCTGACCTCTGCCGCAGCATAGTTGTTTGGGTGCCTGCGTTGCATATGGCGAAGCATTGTATGGTTACCAAATGAATATTTTTTTGCAGGGTTCCCCCTGGAAAGTACAGTGCTACAGATGAGACTTGTCACTTTTGCAGCATTTACTTTCTTTGCACCCCTTGGGATTTTAAAAAACTCCCACACAAAGTGCTCCTTAGGTTTATAGGGGGTATTATCTTCAGGCAGCAACTGCCTCTTCTCCTCCTCCTCCTCCTCCTCCTCTTCTTCTTCTTCACCACCACTGTGGTGTTGTGGTGGTCCTTGTGGTGGTGGTGGTTGGGATGCTCCTGCTCCTGCTGCTGCTGCTACTGTAGCCATTTCTCAGGTCTGCAAACAGGTCTTCCTCAGTCAAAGTACAAAGTGAGAATGAGGAAAAAAGGTGGGGGCTTTCATCATTTGGAAAAAAAACTGCTCTGAACCAATAAAAAGTGTTATTTTCAGGTCACATGACCCGACGCGCCCCGGGGCGCTTACGTAGCGCGATCGTATGCGCTCGGGCGCTTCCGGATGCGCTTACGCCATCACCCGGCTACGCGATACGTCATGATGTTTTCGTTCGCAGAAATAGCGCTATCGGGACGCTCACCGTTACGCGCACCGGGGCGCGCCGCAAGACTGCGCTTACCGGTGCACTCACTGGTACGCGCACCGGGAGCGCTCCAGGGCAAAAAAATACATAAATAAATAAACATGAACAATATACATTAAAAAATTAGTATTACACTATAAAAAATATTATATTTCATAGCTATAGAAATTTGCTATTAAAAAAGCTATGAAATTCACTGAAAAAACCATAGGTTTGACACCAGTTATAGTTAGCTGGAAATTTTACTGACATAAAACCATTGAAATTCCCACGTTATAGTTAGTTGGACTTACTATAACTCGCGCGCCCGCAATGCACTGCTGATGATGTCACATATTACATCATTCATGACATGGTTAGTGACATCACTGATGACATCACTGATGGCATCTCAAATGACATCACTGATGACATCACTGATGACATCTCAAATGACATCACTGATCAGTTTCTGTTTTTAATCCACCAATGCCTCCAGATGCTATAAATGTATTTTCTCATGCCATTATTAACGATATATGTAAGTTCAGGTCCAAGATGGGAGAGATAAAAGCCAAAAACAACATCACCATCAAGGAGAGACAGGCTTTGGAGACACTAATGAAAGACACATCAATAGTAATCAAGCCGTCTGATAAAGGCAGGAACATAGTCCTCCATACGAGACAGCAATATAAAGAGGAGGCTGTACGACAGTTGTCGGACTTGAAATACTATGAAATTGCATCAAGGGAACAATATCAGTGAAATGTCATGGCCTATGACATGTTAATCCGGAAATGGCATGAAAGATCTATGCTAGTAAAAGAAGAACAGATGTATCTACGGAGTGGCAATCCGGTAATACCAACCTTTTACCATATTCCAAAACTCCATAAGAACAGTAAAAACCCTCCGGGACGTCCCATAGTGTCTTCAATGAATAGCCTGAATGAACATTTATCCATTTTCGTTTATTATAATCTCTCTCCTTTGGTTAAACAATTAAGATCTTATGTACAGGATACAAAGGATTTTTTTAACAAAATTGCAACAGTTAAGTGGGATAACTCTTATCTTCTGATTGTGTTGGATATAACCAGTTTATACACATGTATAGAACATCAACATGGTTTGAATGCAATACAATTCTTTTTGAGATTTATGGAACATTCCAGTATGTTGCTTGAATTTATGGAGATTTTGCCTGGTGAACAATATGTTCCTATTTGAAGATCAATTCTACAGACAGAGGTCTGGCACGGGGATGGGCACCTGCTTTGACCCCAGCTATGCGAACTTGTTTGTTGGCTGGTGGGAGGAGCAGGTGCCCAGAACCCACGAAGGGGGACTTAGAGGCAGAGTTGTTTTGCCTGCAATAAAAAAACTTGAAAAGCATCTCCGTGAGTGCAGCATCTTTTGAACTAGCAGAGGAGTTGTGAGCGCGATATAAAGCGGTCGGACTATGACCGCAAACAGCACCCGCCCGAGAGAGTGCTTCCGTTCTTTCTGGTCATAAAGGAGCGTGAGAATATATATATATATAAATATATATATATATATATATATATATATATATATATTACCTACTGGCGATCGCCAGTAGGTAGTTATAGTAAGGATCGTTTTCCATAGGAAATCTGCAACATTCTATTGGGAATAACTTTGGCGCCGAATGAGGGATCTGCCTGTAATTCTCCTTAACTTTGCCTCGCTGCGCTCCGCTCCGTCCCTGAAAGTTTCGGGGGGATCCGTCAAGCGGGGGCCGAGATAAAAGGGGGGGTCCCAAAACGTGTTTTCCCCATGTTAATTTCCATAGGGCGGTTGGACTCACTTTTAACCCGAACGGCTGAATGGATTTCCACCAAACTTGGCAAAATTGTAGGGACTGGTACCCCAATGTGCCTTTGCTATGTCTCAAGATATATGCTCCAGTGGTTTTTACGAAAATTAACTTTAAAAAAATATATATTGGGCTACATTGGGCTATATATATGTTAGAGCCCAAATGTAGCCCAATGTAGCCCAATGTAGCCCAAAGATGGCCACCAGAGACAAAAAAAACTAAATGTAGCCCAAATATCAGCCAGATGTAGCCCAACTATAGCCCAATGACAGAATGCCCCAGAGTGTTCTAAAGAAGTGTTAACACTTAAAACATTTAATTTGCAAAGGAACAAAATGAGGGGGTTCATTTTGCCATAGAAATTATGATTAGTGCTGAAGAAAGAAAAATTAGGGCACATTTTGAGTGACTTCTCAAATCCTCTTATATTTCATTAAAAAAATTCTGATATGCAGTCTCCCAAGATGGCCACCAGAGACAAAAGAGCCCAAATGTAGCCCAAATATCAGCCAGATGTAGCCCAACTATAGCCCAATGGCAGGATGTCCCAGAGTGTTCTAAAGAACAACTAGAACGCTAACAGTCTTACTTATGACAAAAGTATGGCTCACCTGAAGTCATCTTGATTGGAATAAAGTGGTAACACTTGATACATTTAATTTGAAAAGGAACAAAATGAGGGGTTTCATTTTGCCACAGAAATGTTATATATATATATATATTCACTGAAAAAACCATAGGTTACACACCAGTTATAGTTAGGAATTAGCATTTAAAAAACCTTTGAAATTCACTGAAAAACACCATAGGTTTCACACCAGTTATAGTTAGCTGGAAATTTTACTCGCATAAAACCATTGAAATTCCCACGTTATAGTTAATTGGACTCACTATAACTTGCACGTCGGCAATGCACTGCTGATGACGTCACATATTACATCACTCATGTATATATTTAAATATTTAAACATTACTCGCTAATATATGTATTCACTAAGATACACTTAATAAGCCAGTTAACCAATCAATTATTTTTTTTAAAACACTGTCATGAGTGATGTAATATGTGACGTCATCAGCAGTGCATTGCAGACGTGCAAGTTATAGTATGTCCAACTAACTATAATGTGGGAATATTATATATATATTTATATATATATATATATATATATATATATATATTTCTTTTTTTTTTTGGTACAAAGGACGCCGCACACAGCAACAGATTTATTGAGCAAGGCCGTCAGGCTGAAACGCGTTGGTGTTAGACTGGGCACTGAAATAAATCTGTGAACTGAAGTTGCTGTGTGCGGCGTCCTTTGTACCAAAAATTGTTTTTTGGCCATTGGTCTGGCCCAACGCCGGCACCCACTGGAGAGCGATCCTGTTACAAGACCACATTGCAGCAAAAAAAAAAAGATATATATATATATATATATATATATATATATATCCAAAAGGAAAAGAGTTGCCCCCTCACGAAGAAGCCTCCACACTGGTAGCTTGTTTCTTGCGTTTTATTGCTTGAAAGGAGCAGCAAAAGCGAATGCGATATCACCACCTTCAAATTTGTAAAGCCGACGCGTTTCGTGCTGCCATCGCACTTCTTCACAGGCTAGGAACATACAGCAAACGGTGAGCAGGTAAGCACCGGATTTCATCCTTGAGACCCGCCCCAGTGGGCGTCAGCAGCACGCTGCCTTATGGTTTCTGTAGTGCTTGAAAATGTTACTCAAGTGAGTTGCTCAGCGTTGCCCCAATACAAGTTCATTAAATACCCCAGTGGGTTGGGAAATGTCACATTTTCACTCCGCTGCACTGTAAGAACTTCCAGCACGCGCCACCAGTCCCAATAGCTGCACCCACGCTCGAGCACAGCTGCGGTCCGCCTAGCAGCAGGGCTTCTTCGCGGCCGGGCCGGCCGTAATATATCCAAAAGTAAAAGAGTTGCCCCCTCACGAAGAAGCCTCCACACTGGTAGCTTGTTTCTTGCCTTTTATTGCTTGAAAGGAGCAGCAAAAGCGAATGCGATATCACCACCTTCAAATTTGTAAAGCTGACGCGTTTCGTGCTGCCATCGCACTTCTTCACAGGCTAGGAACATACAGCAAACGGTGAGCAGGTAAGCACCGGATATCATCCTTGAGACCCGCCCCAGTGGGCGTCAGCAGCACGCTGCCTTATGGTTTCTGTAGTGCTTGAAAATGTTACTCAAGTGAGTTGCTCAGCGTTGCCCCAATACAAGTTAATTAAATACCCCAGTGGGTTGGGAAATGTCACATTTTCACTCCGCTGCACTGTAAGAACTTCCAGCACGCGCCACCAGTCCCAATAGCTGCACCCACGCTCGAGCACAGCTGCGGTCAGCCTAGCAGCAGGGCTTCTTCACGGCCGGGCCGGCCGTAATATATCCAAAAGTAAAAGAATTGCCCCCTCACGAAGAAGCCTCCACACTGGTAGCTTGTTTCTTGCGTTTTATTGCTTGAAAGGAGCAGCAAAAGCGAATGCGATATCACCACCTTCAAATTTATAAAGCCGACGCGTTTCGTGCTGCCATCGCACTTCTTCACAGGCAAGGAACATACAGCAAACGGTGAGCAGGTAAGCACCGGATATCATCCTTGAGACCCGCCCCTGTGGGCGTCAGCAGCACGCTGCCTTATGGTTTCTGTAGTGCTTGAAAATGTTGCTCAGCGTTGCCCCAATACAAGTTCATTAAATACCCCAGTGGGTTGGGAAATGTCACATTTTCACTCCGCTGCACTGTAAGAACTTCCAGCATGCGCCACCAGTCCCAATAGCTGCACCCACGCTCGAGCACAGCTGCGGTCCGCCTAGCAGCAGGGCTTCTTCACGGCCGGGCCGGCCGTAATATATCCAAAAGTAAAAGAGTTGCCCCCTCACGAAGAAGCCTCCACACTGGTAGCTTGTTTCTTGCGTTTTATTGCTTGAAAGGAGCAGCAAAAGCGAATGCATTATCACCACCTTCAAATTTGTAAAGCCGACGCGTTTCGTGCTGCCATCGCACTTCTTCACAGGCTAGGAACATACAGCAAACGGTGAGCAGGTAAGCACCGGATATCATCCTTGAGACCCGCCCCAGTGGGCGTCAGCAGCACGCTGCCTTATGGTTTCTGTAGTGCTTGAAAATGTTACTCAAGTGAGTTGCTCAGCGTTGCCCCAATACAAGTTCATTAAATACCCCAGTGGGTTGGGAAATGTCACATTTTCACTCCGCTGCACTGTAAGAACTTCCAGCACGCGCCACCAGTCCCAATAGCTGCACCCACGCTCGAGCACAGCTGCGGTCCACCTAGCAGCAGGGCTTCTTCGCGGCCGGGCCGGCCGTAATATATCCAAAAGTAAAAGAGTTGCCCCCTCACGAAGAAGCCTCCACACTGGTAGCTTGTTTCTTGCGTTTTATTGCTTGAAAGGAGCAGCAAAAGCGAATGCGATATCACCACCTTCAAATTTGTAAAGCTGACGCGTTTCGTGCTGCCATCGCACTTCTTCACAGGCTAGGAACATACAGCAAACGGTGAGCAGGTAAGCACCGGATATCATCCTTGAGACCCGCCCCAGTGGGCGTCAGCAGCACGCTGCCTTATGGTTTCTGTAGTGCTTGAAAATGTTACTCAAGTGAGTTGCTCAGCGTTGCCCCAATACAAGTTCATTAAATACCCCAGTGGGTTGGGAAATGTCACATTTTCACTCCGCTGCACTGTAAGAACTTCCAGCACGCGCCACCAGTCCCAATAGCTGCACCCACGCTCGAGCACAGCTGCGGTCCGCCTAGCAGCAGGGCTTCTTCACGGCCGGGCCGTCCGTAATATATCCAAAAGTAAAAGAGTTGCCCCCTCACGAAGAAGCCTCCACACTGGTAGCTTGTTTCTTGCATTTTATTGCTTGAAAGGAGCAGCAAAAGTGAATGCGATATCACCACCTTCAAATTTGTAAAGCCGACGCGTTTCGTGCTGCCATCGCACTTCTTCACAGGCTAGGAACATACAGCAAACGGTGAGCAGGTAAGCACCGGATATCATCCTTGAGACCCGCCCCAGTGGGCGTCAGCAGCACGCTGCCTTATGGTTTCTGTAGTGCTTGAAAATGTTACTCAAGTGAGCTGCTCAGCGTTGCCCCAATACAAGTTCATTAAATACCCCAGTGGGTTGGGAAATGTCACATTTTCACTCCGCTGCACTGTAAGAACTTCCAGCACGCGCCACCAGTCCCAATAGCTGCACCCACGCTCTCGCACAGCTGCGGTCCGCCTAGCAGCAGGGCTTCTTCACGGCCGGGCCGGCGGTAATATATCCAAAAGTAAAAGAGTTGCCCCCTCACGAAGAAGCCTCCACACTGGTATCTTGTTTCTTGCGTTTTATTGCTTGAAAGGAGCAGCAAAAGCGAATGCGATATCACCACCTTCAAATTTGTAAAGCCGACGCGTTTCATGCTGCCATTGCACTTCTTCACATGCTAGGAACGTACAGCAAACGGTGAGCAGGTAAGCACCGGATTTCATCCTTGAGACCCGCCCCAGTGGGCGTCAGCAGCACGCTGCCTCATGGTTTCTGTAGTGCTTGAAAATGTTACTCAAGTGAGTTGCTCAGAGTTGCCCCAATACAAGTTCATTAAATACCCCAGTGGGTTGGGAAATGTAACATTTTCACTCCGCTGCACTGTAAGAACTTCCAGCACGCGCCACCAGTCCCAATAGCTGCACCCACGCTCGAGCACAGCTGCGGTCCGCCTAGCAGCAGGGCTTCTTCACGGCCGGGCCGGCCGTAATATATCCAAAAGTAAAAGAGTTGCCCCCTCACGAAGAAGTCTCCACACTGGTAGCTTGTTTCTTGCGTTTTATTGCTTGAAAGGAGCAGCAAAAGCGAATGCGATATCACCACCTTCAAATTTGTAAAGCTGACGCGGTTCGTGCTGCCATCGCACTTCTTCACAGGCTAGGAACATACAGCAAACGGTGAGCAGGTAAGCACCGGATATCATCCTTGAGACCCGCCCCAGTGGGCGTCAGCAGCACGCTGCCTTATGGTTTCTGTAGTGCTTGAAAATGTTACTCAAGTCAGTTGCTCAGCGTTGCCCCAATACAAGTTCATTAAATACCCCAGTGGGTTGGGAAATGTCACATTTTCACTCCGCTGCACTGTAAGAACTTCCAGCACGCGCCACCAGTCCCAATAGCTGCACCCACGCTCGAGCACAGCTGCGGTCCGCCTAGCAGCAGGGCTTCCTCACGGCCGGGCCGGCCGTAATATATCCAAAAGTAAAAGAGTTGCCCCCTCACGAAGAAGCCTCCACACTGGTAGCTTGTTTCTTGCGTTTTATTGCTTGAAAGGAGCAGCAAAAGCGAATGCGATATCACCACCTTCAAATTTGTAAAGCCGACGCGTTTCATGCTGCCATCGCACTTCTTCACAGGCTAGGAACATACAGCAAACGGTGAGCAGGTAAGCACCGGATATCATCCTTGAGACCCGCCCCAGTGGGCGTCAGCAGCACGCTGCCTTATGGTTTCTGTAGTGCTTGAAAATGTTACTCAAGTGAGTTGCTCAGCGTTGCCCCAATACAAGTTCATTAAATACCCCAGTGGGTTGGGAAATGTCACATTTTCACTCCGCTGCACTGTAAGAACTTCCAGCACGCGCCACCAGTCCCAATAGCTGCACCCACGCTCGAGCACAGCTGCGGTCCGCCTAGCAGCAGGGCTTCCTCACGGCCGGGCCGGCCGTAATATATCCAAAAGTAAAAGAGTTGCCCCCTCACGAAGAAGCCTCCACACTAGTAGCTTGTTTCTTGCATTTTATTGCTTGAAAGGAGCAGCAAAAGTGAATGCGATATCACCACCTTCAAATTTGTAAAGCCGACGCGTTTCGTGCTGCCATCGCACTTCTTCACAGGCTAGGAACATACAGCAAACGGTGAGCAGGTAAGCACCGGATATCATCCTTGAGACCCGCCCCAGTGGGCGTCAGCAGCACGCTGCCTTATGGTTTCGGTAGTGCTTGAAAATGTTACTCAAGTGAGTTGCTCAGCGTTGCCCCAATACAAGTTCATTAAATACCCCGGTGGGTTGGGAAATGTCACATTTTCACTCCGCTGCACTGTAAGAACTTCCAGCACGCGCCACCAGTCCCAATAGCTGCACCCACGCTCGAGCACAGCTGCGGTCCGCCTAGCAGCAGGGCTTCTTCACGGCCGGGCCGTCCGTAATATATCCAAAAGTAAAAGAGTTGCCCCCTCACGAAGAAGCCTCCACACTGGTAGCTTGTTTCTTGCGTTTTATTGCTTGAAAGGAGCAGCAAAAGCGAATGCGATATCACAACCTTCAAATTTATGAAGCCGACGCGTTTCGTGCTGCCATCGCACTTCTTCACAGGCTAGGAACATACAGCAAACGGTAAGCAGGTAAGCACCGGATATCATCCTTGAAACCCGCCCCAGTGGGCGTCAGCAGCACGCTGCCTTATGGTTTCTGTAGTGCTTGAAAATGTTACTCAAGTGAGTTGCTCAGCGTTGCCCCAATACAAGTTCATTAAATACCCCAGTGGGTTGGGAAATGTCACATTTTCACTCCGCTGCACTGTAAGAACTTCCAGCATGCGCCACCAGTCCCAATAGCTGCACCCACGCTCGAGCACAGCTGCGGTCCGCCTAGCAGCAGGGCTTCTTCACGGCCGGGCCGGCCGTAATATATCCAAAAGTAAAAGAGTTGCCCCCTCACGAAGAAGCCTCCACACTAGTAGCTTGTTTCTTGCGTTTTATTGCTTGAAAGGAGCAGCAAAAGCGAATGCGATATCACCACCTTCAAATTTGTAAAGCTGACGCGTTTCGTGCTGCCATCGCACTTCTTCACAGGCTAGGAACATACAGCAAACGGTGAGCAGGTAAGCACCGGATATCATCCTTGAGACCCGCCCCAGTGGGCGTCAGCAGCACGCTGCCTTATGGTTTCTGTAGTGCTTGAAAATGTTACTCAAGTGAGCTGCTCAGCGTTGCCCCAATACAAGTTCATTAAATACCCCAGTGGGTTGGGAAATGTCACATTTTCACTCCGCTGCACTGTAAGAACTTCCAGCACGCGCCACCAGTCCCAATAGCTGCACCCACGCTCTCGCACAGCTGCGGTCCGCCTAGCAGCAGGGCTTCTTCACGGCCGGGCCGGCGGTAATATATCCAAAAGTAAAAGAGTTGCCCCCTCACGAAGAAGCCTCCACACTGGTATCTTGTTTCTTGCGTTTTATTGCTTGAAAGGAGCAGCAAAAGCGAATGCGATATCACCACCTTCAAATTTGTAAAGCCGACGCGTTTCATGCTGCCATTGCACTTCTTCACATGCTAGGAACGTACAGCAAACGGTGAGCAGGTAAGCACCGGATTTCATCCTTGAGACCCGCCCCAGTGGGCGTCAGCAGCACGCTGCCTTATGGTTTCTGTAGTGCTTGAAAATGTTACTCAAGTGAGTTGCTCAGCGTTGCCCCAATACAAGTTCATTAAATACCCCAGTGGGTTGGGAAATGTCACATTTTCACTCCGCTGCACTGTAAGAACTTCCAGCACGCGCCACCAGTCCCAATAGCTGCACCCACGCTCGAGCACTGCTGCGGTCCGCCTAGCAGCAGGGCTTCTTCACGGCCGGCCCGGCCGTAATATATCCAAAAGTAAAAGAGTTGCCCCCTCACGAAGAAGCCTCCACACTGGTAGCTTGTTTCTTGCGTTTTATTGCTTGAAAGGAGCAGCAAAAGCGAATGCGATATCACCCCCTTCAAATTTGTAAAGCCGACGCGTTTCATGCTGCCATCGCACTTCTTCACAGGCTAGGAACATACAGCAAACGGTGAGCAGGTAAGCACCGGATATCATCCTTGAGACCCGCCCCAGTGGGCGTCAGCAGCACGATGCCTTATGGTTTCTGTAGTGCTTGAAAGTGTTACTCAAGTGAGTTGCTCAGCGTTGCCCCAATACAAGTTCATTAAATACCCCAGTGGGTTGGGAAATGTCACATTTTAACTCCGCTGCACTGTAAGAACTTCCAGCACGCGCCACCAGTCCCAATAGCTGCACCCACGCTCGAGCACAGCTGCGGTCCGCCTAGCAGCAGGGCTTCTTCACGGCCGGGCCGGCCGTAATATATCCAAAAGTAAAAGAGTTGCCCCCTCACGAAGAAGTCTTCACACTGGTAGCTTGTTTCTTGCGTTTTATTGCTTGAAAGGAGCAGCAAAAGCGAATGCAATATCACCACCTTCAAATTTGTAAAGCTGACGCGGTTCGTGCTGCCATCGCACTTCTTCACAGGCTAGGAACATACAGCAAACGGTGAGCAGGTAAGCACCGAATATCATCCTTGAGACCCGCCCCAGTGGGCGTCAGCAGCACGCTGCCTTATGGTTTCTGTAGTGCTTGAAAATGTTACTCAAGTGAGTTGCTCAGCGTTGCCCCAATACAAGTTCATTAAATACCCCAGTGGGTTGGGAAATGTCACATTTTCACTCCGCTGCACTGTAAGAACTTTCAGCACGCGCCACCAGTCCCAATAGCTGCACCCACGCTCGAGCACAGCTGCGGTCTGCCTAGCAGCAGGGCTTCTTCACGGCCGGCCGTAATATATCCAAAAGTAAAAGAGTTGCCCCCTCACGAAGAAGCCTCCACACTGGTAGCTTGCTTCTTGCGTTTTATTGCTTGAAAGGAGCATTAAAAGCGAATGCGATATCACCACCTTCAAATTTGTAAAGCCGACGCGTTTCATGCTGCCATCGCACTTCTTCACAGGCTAGGAACATACAGCAAACGGTGAGCAGGTAAGCACCGGATATCATCCTTGAGTCCCGCCCTAGTGGGCGTCAGCAGCACGCTGCCTTATGGTTTCTGTAGTGCTTGAAAATGTTACTCAAGTGAGTTGCTCAGCGTTGCCCCAATACAAGTTCATTAAATACCCCAGTGGGTTGGGAAATGTCACATTTTCACTCCGCTGCACTGTAAGAACTTCCAGCACGCGCCACCAGTCCCAATAGCTGCACCCACGCTCGAGCACAGCTGCGGTCCGCCTAGCAGCAGGGCTTCTCTTACGGCCGGGCCGGCCGTAATATATCCAAAAGTAAAAGAGTTGCCCCCTCACAAAGAAGCCTCCACACTGGTAGCTTGTTTCTTGCATTTTATTGCTTGAAAGGAGCAGCAAAAGTGAATGCGATATCACCACCTTCAAATTTGTAAAGCCGACGCGTTTCGTGCTGCCATCGCACTTCTTCACAGGCTAGGAACATACAGCAAACGGTGAGCAGGTAAGCACCGGATATCATCCTTGAGACCCGCCCCAGTGGGCGTCAGCAGCACGCTGCCTTATGGTTTCTGTAGTGCTTGAAAATGTTACTCAAGTGAGTTGCTCAGCGTTGCCCCAATACAAGTTCATTAAATACCCCAGTGGGTTGGGAAATGTCACATTTTCACTCCGCTGCACTGTAAGAACTTCCAGCACGCGCCACCAGTCCCAATAGCTGCACCCACGCTCGAGCACAGCTGCGGTCCGCCTAGCAGCAGGGCTTCTTCACGGCCGGGCCGGCCGTAATATATCCAAAAGTAAAAGAGTTGCCCCCTCACGAAGAAGCCTCCACACTAGTAGCTTGTTTCTTGCGTTTTATTGCTTGAAAGGAGCAGCAAAAGCGAATGCGATATCACCACCTTCAAATTTGTAAAGCCGACGCGTTTCGTGCTGCCATCGCATTTCTTCACAGGCTAGGAACATACAGCAAACGGTGAGCAGGTAAGCACCGGATATCATCCTTGAGACCCGCCCCAGTGGGCGTCAGCAGCACGCTGCCTTATGGTTTCTGTAGTGCTTGAAAATGTTACTCAAGTGAGCTGCTCAGCGTTGCCCCAATACAAGTTCATTAAATACCCCAGTGGGTTGGGAAATGTCACATTTTCACTCCGCTGCACTGTAAGAACTTCCAGCACGCGCCACCAGTCCCAATAGCTGCACCCACGCTCGAGCACAGCTGCGGTCCGCCTAGCAGCAGGGCTTCTTCACGGCCGGCCGTAATATATCCAAAAGTAAAAGAGTTGCCCCCTCACGAAGAAGCCTCCACACTGGTAGCTTGTTTCTTGCGTTTTATTGCTTGAAAGGAGCAGCAAAAGCGAATGCGATATCACCACCTTCAAATTTGTAAAGCCGACGCTTTCGTGCTGCCATCGCACTTCTTCACAGGCTAGGAACATACAGCAAACGGTGAGCAGGTAAGCTGGAGAGCGATCCTGTTACAGGACCACATTGCACCAAAAAAATATATATATATATATTACCTACTGGCGGTTGCCAGTAGGTAGGTATAGTTAGGACCTAGTTTCCATAGGAAATCTGCAACATTCTATTGGGAATAACTTTGGCGTTGATTGACAGAATTGGCTGAATTTCTCCAAGAAAATGGCCAGCTCCGCTCCGCTCCTTCCCTGAAAGGTTGGGGGGGATTCGTCAAGCGGGGGCCGAGATAAAAGGGGGGTCCCAAAACGTGTTTTCCCCATGTTAATTTCCATAGGGCGGTTGGACTCACTTTTAGCCCGAACGGCTGAATGGATTCCCACGAAACTTGGCAAAATTGTAGGGACTGGTAGCCCGATGTGCCTTTGCTATGTCTCAAGATATGTGCTCCAGAGGATTTTGAGTAATTTAGGTTAAAAAAAATATATATCTATAAGCACGCCCCGGTACGCGCACCGGGGCGCGTACCAGCGCGCTATGCGAGTACACGCGTGGAAAGCTGATTGGCTCTCGGGTGTCTGTCAACATTCCAAACAGTCCGGAGCGGCCGCCATTTTGTGTCTCGATAGCATCGAGACACAAGAGGTGGCAAAAACAAAGGGGGAAATTACCAAAAGGGGGGCAGGGTAGACCCCCCTGACCCCATAGGCTTGATGTGGGGGCCATAAAAGGGCTTCGCGGGGCAAAAAACCATTTTTTTTTCGATTTTAACGGGGGGATAGCCCGGTACGCGCACCGGGGAGCGTACCATGGGGAAAAAAGAATGACAGATTTTTTTTTAAATGTAGCCTTTTTTTTATAAATTGGAGGTAGTTCTAAAAAGAAGTGTTTTTTTTCTTCTTTTTGATGTTTTATATTTTTTAAATGTTTTTTTGAACATTTTGTACTTTTTTTGGCTTTTATGAACTATTTTATATTTTTTTGGTTATTTTTATGGGGAGAAACAAAAAACAGGGAATTGTAAACGGCTCAACTGGAGCAAAGAAAAATAAGAAAAAAATTATGGTTTTTTGGGGCAATTGTGGTTGTCACCAGCACGGTTGATGAGCTTTATGCTCTGCACACCATAGGTGATGGTCTTACCACAAAAAATACAAGTGATCTTGAATTCACCAAACTGTGGTTGTATGTTTGGGACCATCTCCCTTGTCTCTGGTCCCGATGGAGTGGGTTGCTTTCTTTTGGAGGTGCTGGGTGAAGATTGGGGTGGGTTACTGGCCAGTTCTCTCACCTCTGCCGCAGCATAGTTGTTGGGATGCTTGCGCTGCATGTGCCGAATCATGGTGTTATTGCCAAATGAATATTTCTTATTAGGGTTCCCCCTTGAAAGTTCAGAGCCACAGATTTGGCAAGTCACCTTTGGCGCATTCACTTTCTTCTTGCCCTCTGGGATGGAAAAAAACTCCCATACAATGTGCTGCTTTGGCCTATATGGGGTATTGTCTTCTGGCAGGAATGTCCTACTCCCCTCCTCCTCCTCCTCCTCCTCTTCTTCTTCTTGACCACCAATGTGATGTTGTGGTGGACCTCTTGGTGGTGGTGGTGGTGGTGCAGATGCTCCAGCTGCTGCTGCTACTGTAGCCATTTTAAAGTACAAAATATTAGTCACAGATCTCCAAACAGGTCTTCCTCAGTCAAAGGACAAAGTCTGAATAAGGAAAAAAGGTGAGGGGCTTTCATCATTTGGAAAGAAAAATGTCCTGGACCAATGAAAAGTGTTATAATTCAGGTCAGATGACCCGGGCTTTCATCATTTGGAAACCAAAACTGTTCTGCACCAATAAAAAGTGTTATTTTCAGGTCACATGACCCGACGTGCTTACGCGACGCGCCCGAATGCTTACGTTGCGCGATCGTATGCGCTCGAGTGCTTCCGGGTGCGCTTACGCCGTGCGTATCACGCGGACGCGGCTACGCGATAGGTCACGATGATGTTTGGGCGCGCCCCGGGGCGCGTCCCGGGGCGCTTACGTAGCGCGTTCGTATGCGCGTGGGTGCTTCCGGGTGCGCTTACGCCGTACGTATCACGCGGACGCGGCTACGTGATACGTCACGAGGATGTTTTTGTTCGCGGCAATAGCGGTAACAGGACGCTTCCCGGTACGCACCCCAGGGCGTGCCGCAAAATTGCGCTGACCGGGGCGCTCCCCGGTACGCGCCCCGTGAGCGCTCCACGGCAAAAAAAATTTTTTTTTTAATTTAAATAAAAAAATAGTATTATATAAATATACAATTTAGGATTCATTATAAAAAATATTACATTTCATAGGTTTGAGGCCCTATATATAGTTAGGAATTAGCATTTACAAAACCTTTGAAATTCACTGAAAAAACCATAGGTTTCACACCAGTTATAGTTAGGAATTACCATTTAAAAAACCTATGAAATTCACTGAAAAAACCATAGGTTTCACACCAGTTATAGTTAGGAATTAGCATTTAAAAAACTTATTAAATTCACTGAAAAAACTATAGGTTTCACACCAGTTATAGTCGGCTGGTAATTTTACTCGCATAAAACCATTGAAATTCCCACGTTATAGTTAGTTGGACTCACTATAACTTGCACGTGCAATGCACTGCTGATGACTAATTAACCAATACTGCAATTTCCCAGTAATATGCATTCACGGATGCTTAGAAGCTGCTAATATGAAACACCAAATGTAAAGTGGAGCGCCTCACCAGTTCAGACATCCATATGATATGTCTTACTCAGATAAAGTCCCATTAACATTTTGCATGTGTGGTTTGCAGTCTTACAGGTGACAATAGTTCTCCCCAGTCCATAATGGTGTAAAACAGTTAGATTTACTCACAATTAAGTTACTTTTGCACTTCAGTTTAATCAAATTTCAATTATTTTAGCAGTTAAATACCTGTTTAGTCAGTACTGGAAGACACAATCTTTTCAAAAACTCTGATTTTGTTTTCGGTTCACCTTATATCGGATTGTGGCATAAACTTTTCGTTTGAAACAGGGGCTATAATTAGAATTTGAAACATTTGCTAATATTACCTCACTGCCCGATGAATTCCCTGGTACCGAAAGAAAAATATTTGGAACATCAACTTATTAAGCAACTTCCTGGTGCTTCTAATTTTACCCCTCGAAGGTTGCAAAGGCCAGATTTTGCTAACGCCAACGATCTTATTTAGAGCATCTCAAAGTAAAAGACCAAACAACGTTTTTAAAAACTTGAGGTTAAGAATTCAGCTGTGATACATAACATAATATTTCACCATGAAGCTGCCATGGGAGTTGACAGCCTTAGAGGAACATTATTCTGCCACGAAGACCTAATGAAATATTGAGGAAAGAAAATTGTTTTCAAATAACCAAGGCTTCTGAAGATTGAAAGCTAAACCTGTGCCGACAGTCAACAAACTGTGAAATATATTTTTTTAAATACAATTTATTGTTGTTTTGACAGTCTCAAGATGACTTCCTCTTTATAAATAATCTTGAATAGTACCTGGATCGCTTTTTGCCGAAATCAATTTTTCCTTTATGGGTTATTTTCCATAATGGAGTAATGGCTCAGTGGTTACAGACCATTCAATGGAGGCTTAGCCTTCTACATTAAAAATAGAAAAAACAAAATAGTTTAGCAAAATACGGCTGTGAAAGGTGCCAGAAACTGTTTGTCTTGAAACCTGTCCCCATTCAATGTATGTGGAAGTAATTCTCCACAACTCCGTTAGCATCAAAGCATGTCAACAAAATCACAGTTGCCCCCCCAGTGTGAAAGAAGACTGTGGTTGGTGAACATCCGTGAACGACGTCAGTCATTGGCTGACAAAGTTAGCTTTTACATTGACACATAATGTCAGTCCCAAGCAAATTTGCTCGCAAATCATATTTAATTTTCTAACTTTGTCAATGATTGTCAGTTCTTTTGAAATTAAACTATCGCAACTATAGAGATCCGTGAACCAGCCCACGGAGCATCCCCTCGCTATGTTAGGCTTGAAATCCTGTAATGAAGATTGAACTAAAAAAAGAATGCACTTGGTGGATGTTGGATGACCAGTGTACACATACTTTCAGAGGTAATAGCTCTAGAGCAAATGAGTCAATATGTTGACATTGACATTTTCTCAGCTCACATATGGCCACTGTGGGGCCCTTTAACAAAGGCCTGTAAGGGTATGTGAAAGAGTACTTCTGTTGTATCTTTTTACATACCCTTACATGACTTTATAAATCAACCACAAAACATCTAAAATGTGAATCAAATGGCAATATTCAATTCGTAGCCATATATATTGAGTTAAAATTGCACTGTTACTCATAGGAAGTTGGATGTTTCGGGGTGATTAAAAAAATGTAAGTCTACTTAAAGCAGTACTCTTGTAGTACTACTCAGGGGTGGTTTCTCCCCCTAAGAGTGTCGGCCCCCTGCTGCGAACGTCACATAGAATAACTTAAAATATAATTTAAGTTTAATAACATGCCTCCCTGAGTAGGAGGGAGAGGCAATTCCTGAGGATTGGCATCAGGGGTGCGAGTGCCTATGGTTTGAAGTGCACATGTCGGATTGCACACTTATCTTCAGCTGGCCAACCGGACATGCGCACTTCAGGCCTCTATAACCTGCACTGTGTTTGACAGCTGAAGGGATTGCAGGCACAGGCCTCTCCTCTCCTAGG
Source organism: Lissotriton helveticus (assembly GCF_964261635.1). Lineage (NCBI taxonomy): Eukaryota > Metazoa > Chordata > Amphibia > Caudata > Salamandridae > Lissotriton > Lissotriton helveticus. Next base: position 708,024,176 of record NC_136059.1, on the reverse strand, counting down.
GAGCGCTGGGCTAGCCTGCCCCAACTAATTCTAGTGCTGCTTCAGGCCAGGCTCTAGGATTCTTGCTCAGGGAGGGCCATGAACAAGATTGGGTGGGCCACAAAGATGAGAATGGGCAGTGGTAAAAAGTATTGCAGATATCTGATATTTTAAGTACAGACATTGTTGAACTTTGACACAAACATCATCACAAACCAACCACGAGGTACCTTCTTTGCTTTCCCTGCTGGGTTTCCACCTTTGTTGAAAGGGAGAGATGCAGATGGACTGCAGACTGCTCCTGGTCATGTGCATGAACATTCCTGCTGCCACATATGTCTTTGCAGCTATATATGTATCTTTTATGGCAGGGGCATTCTACTATGTAGACGACAAAAGTACTTTTGCAAGTTAGATGCTGGCGTATGATCCATTTTCTTGCTTTGTCAATCTCCAGTTGTTTAGTAGGTGTGGCTATTTTGCAGACCTTACAATGTTTGCATGGCCAGAACCCTTCTCTTTGTAACCAAGTACTTTTTACTGGTTCACTGAAGTGGCTGTGGACTAGTCGATCTCCTATGTTTTTGGCCCTTCAATAAGTGATGTTTGGATGGTCTCCAATCAAGTTTGCCAAAGTTTGATCAGACTTCAGGATTGCCCAATGTTTACGGATAATTCTTGTTAGTTGTTTATTTTCCACACTATATGTAGTGATTAATCTGATGGTGCTATCCGCATTTACGGTCTGTTTTGTTCAGTTTAATTTACTTTTCACTTTATTATGTTTTAGCAGCATTAGTCCGCTTTCTATTTTGGTCAGAGTAACAGGTCACATGTTTACTTAAAAACCTATCACTGCCTAAACACCTTTACTCGTGAACAAGGGAGGAGAATCCCCGAAACGTGTTGAGTGTTTGCCTTTTAGAAATGGAATAAAGGCATTTTTCGCAAAGAAGAGTTTGTGTGGTTTCTGCTGCTTAAAACGACAGAATTTTGAATGTATATATATATATATATATATATATATATATATATATATATATATATATATATAATATATATATATATTACCTACTGGCGGTCGCCAGTAGGTATATATAGTTAGGATTTTTTCTCTATGGGTTTTTTGAAAATTCTATGTCTAATAACTTTGGCGTTTGTGGACGGAATTGGCTGAAATTTTCAGGAAAATGGCACATTTTGTTTCTGAGCAGCCCTTGAAAATTTGGGGGGGGGTTCGTCCGGTGGGGGCCGAGAAAAAAGGGGGGTCCCAAAACGTGTTTTTAACATTGAGTTTTCCATAGGGCGGTTGGCCTCACTTTTAGCCCGAACGGCTGAATGGATTTGCACGAAACTTGGCAAAATTGTAGGGACTGGTAGCCCGATGTGCCTTTTGTAGGTCTCAATATATGTGCTCCAGTGGATTTTGAGAAATTAACGTTTAAAAAAAGATATATATCTGTAACAGCGGACCAGTTAGCGCACTGGTTCGCGGACTTTTCGCGCAACGGAGCTTTGTGAAGCGAAGCTGATTGGTTCTCTGGCGTCTGTCAACATTCCAAAAAGTCCGTAGCGGCCGCCATCTTGTCTCTCGGTAGGATCGAGAGACAAGAGGAGGCCAAAGCGAAGGGGCAAATGACCATAAGGGGGAATAGTAGATCCTCGCTGACCCCCTAGGTTTGATGTGGAGGTTTTAAAAGGGCCCCGCGGGGCAAAAAAAAAAAATTATAATAATAATCTTACGGCTGAATGGATTTGCACGAAACTTGGCAAAATTGTAGGGACTGGTAGCCCGATGTGCCTTTGCTAGGTCTCAATATATGTGCTTCAGTGGATTTTGAGAAATTAACGTTCAAAAAAAGATATATATCTGTAACAGCGGACCGCTTCGCGTACTTTTCGCGTTACGGAGCTTTGCGAAGCGAAGCTGATTGGCTCTCCGGTGTCTGTAAACATTCCAAACAGTCCGTAGCGGCCGCCATCTTGTCTCTCGGTAGGATCGAGAGACAAGAGGAGGCCAAAGCGAAGGGGCAAATGACCATAAGGGGGCATAGTAGATCCTCGCTGATCCCCTAGGTTTGATGTGGAGGTTTTAAAAGGGCTCCGCGGGGCAAAAAAAATAAATAATAATAATAATCGAACGGCTGAATGGATTTGCACGAAACTTGGTAAAATATTAGGGACTGGTAGCCCGATGTGCCTTTGCTAGGTCTCAATATATGTGCTTCAGTGCATTTTGAGAAATTAACGTTCAAAAACAAGATATATATCTGTAACAGCGCTCCGCTTCGCGGAGATAAAATTATATCTGTATTACCTAGCTGTTGCTAACACCAGTTAGCGACGGCTAGTAGGAGATAGCGACCATCTTGGGCCCCACTTTGCATGTGAGTGATATTTATCACTAATGACATGCAAAGTGGGCATGCCAAGATGTTAGCGACTGGAAACAGTCGCTAACATCGCTATCTCCTATTATCAACTTTTGGAAATATTCGAGATAAGCGCGAATATCTCCAAAAAGTAACAGCTGCCCTGAGCAGTTCTTAGCCATGTTATCCTATGGGAGGTGGATAACATGGCTAAGAGGATTAGCTCGGTAATGCATGAATATCGCTGAGTTTTCAGCGATATTAATGCATTGCGGTCGGTTTTTATCGTATTTGCGATAAACTTTGATAATAGCAACGTTTATCTGCGATAATTTCTGACGGTAAAAAAATCTTTGCAATGCATCGTTAGGGATAAATATCGCTTAACTTTGGTAATATGCCCCAACGTCTGTTAACGTTCGATTCGAAGGAAATCAGGAAGTGTTGAAAAACATTGTCTGCGCCATCTTGTCTTTTTTCAAATGCCACACTTTTGTCGTGCACGGCAGCCATTTTAGATGCCTTGACCAGACCCACTCTGTGCACGCTGTCGATCCTTAGCATGGCTCCCCACCCTCGCAAGCATCTCCCCCAGGCAGTGGTCACCCCCGCTCTCTGTCTTATGCATGGGTAATAAACCTCCCCCCATCTGCGCTGCTCTTTCCTGAGAATCACACCCTGTGCCCGCCCGACACCTCCCTTTCGCCCTATTCACTACTGCACCCTCTGACACTCCTTTTCCTCTGTGTCCGATTGTCCAGGCTGGTCCTAGGGTATCAGCTAGCCCTGCAGATGTAGTTTATGGCCACAGCTGTAAAGATTCACCCCTCTTCAAAGGAGTTATAGTAGATCAAGGCCCACACTCGATGAGATCCGTCACAGCAGAAGCGTTGCTATTATCTGAAAACCATCCTGTATTGTGATTGGGGAGGGGACCGAGCGTGAAGCGGAAGATTCCAGGGATGACTCTTTGTACATCAAAGTTTTTACAATTATGTGTCACATTAAAAATATATAGCACTCCGACAAAGTAGTAAGATTATAAAACTTTAATAATTTATAAATATATACAAGAAAACAAAAATAGTAATAACATATAAACATTTTTAGGGAAAAACAACGAAGTAGCGGTCGGCTGTGCGAATAGTCCCAACGCAGCACAACGTCCAGATTTCCGGCGTGGGGCGGGTCATCAGTAGCAAACTGTTGTGCGAATAGTTCCAAGGCAGCAGAACGCGCTGAAATCTACATGACACGAAAGTGATGTCTAGTAAGTTGCCACCCAGCAAATAACGGCGTGGGGCGTCGCGGGGGGTGGGTCTTCAGTAGCAAACTGTTGTGCGAATAGTTCCAAGGCAGCAGAACGATGGCACCAAGGTGATGTCCAGTAAGTTGCCGCACTGGTTTTGGTATCCTACAATGCTGCTCCGAATAACGGCGTGGAGCGCCCCGGGGGAGGCGGCGTGAACGGGCCTCTCCAGGTGGAGTGTCATCTGTTGTAGTGGGGCGCCCCTTTACCGTTTCAGTTGCCATTCCGTCCGTTTTTGGTCCACTGTGTCAAAAGCCGCAATTCAGCTGAGTTGCGCTCACTCTTGCGGTGCAGCGATAGGCGGCTGTCACAGGACTCTCAAAATGGCGGCAGGCTCTTTCCTTTTTGGGCCTGGTCCACTGAAATGGCCCTGGGACACCTTGGAAATCGGACGCTTGTCTGCTAGGTCTTGGACCCCATTCTCGAAAGCGTCCCCTCCGCCTTGAGAATTCATCAAAAGTTTTGGGGGCCCCGACTCCTGCAGGCTTCTGGTGGGGAGCGGCTGCCATGATTGCTCGCGGAATGACCACGACGGAGCTACGAGATGGTGGTGCTCTCATGCTGACGCCAGCTTCAGTCTGAAACATCCAGAAACAAGGTGGGGCTTTCATCGTTTGGAAAAAAAAAAAAGTTTTCATCCAATGAAAAGTGTTGTTTTTAGGTCATATGATCAAGCCTTCCATCATTAGGAAACCAAAAGTAAAATGAACCAATGAAAAGTTTTATAAACAAGTCACATGACCTGTTATGCGGCATAGGGTATAAAATGCGGAGAAAATACGTTGGCACGTGAGGCGGCGTCAGTAGCGGACCGATGTGCGAATAGGCCGAAGGCAACACAGCGCGCCAAGATCCGGATGGCACCGAGGTGGTGTCCAGCAAGTTGCAGCACTGGTGTGGCCATCCTACAATGTTGAAAGTCGGCGTGGGGCGCCCCGTTGGCCTGTGAGTTTGCGTCAGTAGCGGACCGATGTGCGAATAGGCCGAAGGCAGCACAACGCGCCAAGATCCGGATGGCAGCGAGGTGGTGTCTAGTAAGTTGCCGCACTGGTGTGGCCATCCTACAATGCTGAAAGTCGGCGTGGGGCGCCCTGTTGGCCTGTGAGATGGTGTCAGTAGCGGACTGATGTGCGAATGGGGCCAAAGGCAGCGCAACAATATTTTCTGACGAGAAGACACCACAAGGCGCTGAGATGCCAAGATCCGGATGGCACCGAGGTGATGTCTAAGTTGCGGACTGATGTGCGAATGGGGCCAAAGGTAGCGTAACAATATTTTCTGTATGGAAGATACCACTAGGCGTTGAGATGCCAAGATTCGGATGGCACCGAGGTGATGTCTAGCAAGTTGCTGCACTGGTGTGGTCATCCTACAATGCTGAAACTCGGCGTGGGTCGCCCCATTAGCCTGTGAGATGGCGTCAGTAGCGGACCGATGTGCGAATAGGCCGAAGGCAGCACAACGCGCCAAGATCCGGATGTCACAGTGGTGGTTTCATAGTTGAGAGGCACTTCATCTGCAGTGGGGCGCCGAGATCCGGATGGCACCGAGGTGATGTCTAGCAAGTTGCTGTACTGGTGTGGTCATCCTACAATGCTGAAAGTCGGCGTGGGGCGCCCCATTAGCCTGTGAGATGGCGTCAGTAGCGGACTGATGTGCGAATGGGGCCAAAGGCAGCACAACGCGCCAAGATCCGGATGGCACCGAGGTGGTGTCCAGCAACTTGCCGCACTGGTGTGGCCATCCTACAATGCTGCGCCGAAAGTCGGCGTGGGGCGCCCCGTTGGCCTGTGAGTTCGCGTCAGTCAGTGGGGGCTGTTTGAGGATCTGACTGCATTGGAAAGCAATGTGATGCTGTGCGTCGCCCCCAAGATGGAGGTTCCTCGGCTGCAGTGGGGCGCCCCTTGGTGTTTCACTCGCTATGCAGCTGAGTTGCGTGCGCACTTGTGGCGAATAGGCCGAAGGCAGCACAACGCGCCGAGATCTGGATGGCACCGAGGTGGTGTCCAGCAATTTGCCGCACTGGTGTGGCCATCCTACAATGCTGCGCCGAAAGTCGGCGTGGGGTGCCCCGTTGGCCTGTGAGGTGGCGTCAGTAGCGGACCGATGTGTGAATAGGCCGGAACCAGCACAAGGCGCCAAGATCCGGATGGCACCGAGGTGGTGTCATAGTTGAGAGTTCTGAGCAGCGCTTGTAACACTGTCTGAAGCTTATTTGCACCTGCTGCAGCTTCACTATTGCCCTGGTGTGGCCTAAGATCGCCCATGACATAGGCGGCCACCTCCCGGGGTCCGGCGGAACTTTTTTCCTTTTCCTTTCTGCATCTTGTCCCAAATTCGTTTGACCTGAAGACACGACCAGGTCCCTGAATGTGTGCAGGGGGACGCTATTGATTGAATCAAAATGGCGGCTTCACACAAAGCTGACTCAAGCGTTTTCTGGTGGTTTCATAGTTGAGAGGCACTTCATCTGCAGTGGGGCGCCGAGATCCGGATGGCACCGAGGTGATGTCTAGCAAGTTGCTGTACTTGTGTGGTCATCCTACAATGCTGAAACTCGGCGTGGGTCGCCCCATTAGCCTGTGAGATAGCTGTTCTTTGGATTTGGGCCTGGTCCACTAAAATGGCCCTGGGACACCTAAGAACTCGAACGCTCGATTTTTTTTTCCTTTCCTGTACATGCAAAAAAAGGTAAATGCCCGGTATGTTACACGCTTCATCTGCCACGATGAACTCTCCAGAGGAACCGAAAAAATATATAGTTGTGGTAACTATACCATGCATCGTCATATGGAGAGGTGGCACCAATTAATTATAGTGCTGCATAAAAGAGAGATTTGGAGGAGAACCCCTGACCTGCTAGTACATTCATCAAAGAAGTGGCACTGAGAGCTTCAGAGGCAAGGGAAACGGTCCCAAATATTTAGAAGAACTTTGGAAAGATTAAAATGACATGTTTAGATTGTGGTAAATTAATTTCATGTGGGCAGATGAGTGTTACTCTAATAAATACAGCATATGAACATCATCATAGTCGATGGTTGGTAGAGACATTTTGACTATATCCTGGACCTGCCCGTCCTCGCCCAAAATGGCGCCGGAATAAATGGGACTCGTAACTCCTTGTTGTGTACTGGTTGCAGAACCTTGAAATCACGAGATACGTATGCAGTTTTGAAGCACATGGCGGGCGGGGACGAGAATTGATTGAATATTTCGACATCCCTATTGATATTAAGTTCTGATGTGTTATTGATTACTGTACTGTTGAAAGTTCGAATTAACGTCACCCATGGTACTTGCCCGCAAATGTATATCTAGATAATTTTATTGTAACTGGCCCTGTCGTATTTTAATTATAAAATGTACGTCCACCGATTCCGTAACTGTTAGACACCTTAGTTCTTGCAACCTAATGGCCCGCCCGTTACGTTCCTCTACAGTGTAAATGTCTACTCATCACATACGATTACAGTTTGCTCCGTGGCCGGCCCACGTGGTTATAGGCTCGTATTTGTATAATGAAATTTTCACAATAAAGGTTTTTAAAAGAAAACATGGTAGTAGTATATACATTGGTAAAGTTTGTAATAATAGTCACTGTTTTAGAATCATTAAAAGGCAAGTGAAATAAAGCAGACCAATTACATGAAGGGGGTAAAAGGTATAATACGAAGGAACGCAGTAAAGATAAATGGTCAAGGGCTGTTGTGTTTTCTATTCCTGCAACATAAAGTGATCGATAAGAATCTCATATTCAGGCGTATCGGCGACTAAGACAGCAGGTCGACCCTCTTTTGCTCAACGGCTCCATCATGGGACGAAGAAACGCTCTTTTTCTCGAAAAAAGAATATATTTTACTTGCAGGACAGTTGTAAAATTTCCGGGAAAGTACATTAGCCTGGAACATTATAACATATATTTAAGAAAAAATAATGTTCGGAAGTAATGAAAAGCGTAATTTTTAGGTCATATGAGCAAGCCTTTCATCATTACAATAAGAAAAGTAAAATGAACCAATGAAAAGTTTTATTAACAAGTCACATGACTTGTTATGCTTACGTTACGCGCTGCGCGCCCCGGATGACTTCCGGATGCGCTAACGCGGCGCGTCATATGACGCATTACGCGACAACGCAGGTCCAGAATATAGTCAAAATGTCTCCACCAACCAGCGGTCGGAACACAACCCCTTTCAGCAGGCTAAATAGTTCTGTTAAATGAGAACAGAAGGGACAGGCAACAAGAACCATCAGTGAAAGAGGGGAGGGCTAGTTCTTCTCTACCGGGTTACATTGGGGCGCTACCGGAACTGATCGAATTGGTAGTCTACAGTGTTTCTGGATGTTTCAGACTGAAGCTGGGGTTAGCATGAGAGCAGCATCATTTCGTAGCTCCGTCGTGGCCATTCCGCAACCAATCATGGCAGCCGCTCTTTATCGTTATTTTGGGCGGGGTGGGTGGCGGAGCCGAGCTGTTTTGCAGCCATCATTGTGTGGAGTTCAGTTCATCTCACTAGTTTTGTATTTGTCATGAGGGGTTGTTCCTAATGTTTCTATTTTAGCGAGGTCAAAAAGAGATCCCATTAGTGGCCTACTGATTTTTCTCGATTCCTTTTCTTTTTTTTTACACGATTTTTCGTTATCTGCAAAGACTAAACAGAGTATTGCGACTCTGTGTTTGTTTGTAAATAGAGAATGAACCAAAGAGAACTAATTCTAAAACAGTAAATACTTGGATAACAATCAATCAAATGGAGAGAGAAGCAGGCACGACGGATTACAACGGGGGCAAAGGCCTGCGTTAACTACCTTTCACTATCTGCAAAGAGAGAGTACTCCTAATAGAAATGAGGGGGGGGGGCACCATTCAAAGCAGATCAGTGTGCATAAACACGAAAATGTTTTCACTTACCACGTACTTGACATTCGACAGCTTATGATATTTGCTATTAAAAAACCATTGAAATTCACTGAAAAAACCATAGGTTATAGACCATATATAGTTAGGAATTAGCATTTACAAAACCTTGAAAATTCACTGAAAAAACCATAGGTTATAGACCATATATAGTTAGGAATTAGCATTTAAAAAACCTTATTTTACTCACACAAAACCATTGAAATTCCATATATAGTTAGTTGCACTAACTATATATCGCGCACCTGCAATCCACTGCTGATCATGTCACATATTACATCATTCATGACATGGTCAGTGACATCACTGATGACATCACTGATGACATCTCAAATGACATCACTGATGACATCACTGATGACAACATCCAGTGACTGTATGTTTCTGTAAAGTTAAAATATATCTTACATATTGAAGAATGAGTGGATGTATAAGTGTCTGGATGAAGGATTTAGTAGGTGCGTGACTGACTGTATGAGTGAGTGATTAAATGTGTCTCACTGAATGCATGGGTTAGTGACTAAACTGTCTTAATTTGTGCATCATTATGTCTGTTGTTCTGTAAACTGCTGCATGTGTTGATCATTAGCTATACGAGAGGCTATATGTGTTATTAATTGCTTGCCCAAGTATTTCTATGGGAGATTGAGTTTGTGTGGGGGTGGCTGGAAGGTGTGTGACTCTATGCATAGATGTGTGAACAGTTTATTCACTAGGTGTATGAGTTCAAGAGTGCATGTGGAAACAGCTACATGGGCAGTTGACTGTGTGCATGAGTGTATTGATGAGTGAATGGATATCTCAATGCTACATGTCATAGTAAGTACATATGTAAAACACAGTACATGTGAGAGTTGGCATATATAAATAACTGTGCATGAGAGCCACCGAATGAGTGAGTGGTTGTATCGATCATTGTGAACTTGTATCAGGGATTGTATAAGAGAGTAAATATGTGTTAGTATATGTTTCAATAAGTAAGGTGTGTTTAACTGTATAGTTGAAGAAATGGAGATGAGATTGTTTCTTTGCATGACTGACTGGGTGTGTGAGTAACTCCATGGATGAGTGGAAGTGTGTGTGTCTGTATACACTGAGTGTATCTAAGGTTATATTAGAGTCTGAAGAGGTTTATCGTATTAGCACAAGAATGATGTCAAATGAGATGTCATCAGTGATGTCATCAGTGATGTCATTTGAGATGTCATCAGTGATGTCACTGACCATGTCATGAATGATGTAATATGTGACATGATCAGCAGTGGATTGCAGGTGCGCGATATATAGTTAGTGCAACTAACTATATATGGAATTTCAATGGTTTTGTGTGAGTAAAATAAGGTTTTTTAAATGCTAATTCCTAACTATATATGGTCTATAACCTATGGTTTTTTCAGTGAATATATATATATATATATATATACTAGTTGTCAGTTTTGCAGTTTGTAAAGCATTGAAGTTTAAAAACGTGGTGAAGTAAGCCCTCTGACAATGTTGCACACCCCCACCTAATACAATAAGGCAGACTTCACCATTTTATATTCTCCCTTTCTATGCACATGTTCATTAAACATACGTGCAAAACCAACTCAACTGGGCCTGGGTCCTTCTCCCATCTGCTTTAATCATCTAGAAGTTTTTTCTGCGATATTGCTTTTTTGCCCCTTGTACCCTCTAGCAGTCTTCCCTGTTGTGGTAATACTTCCAGCATTCACATCCCCCCCCTTAATTGAAAGTGTAACAACATATTGAACTGCTAGCATTGAGTTGTCTGGTTGTTTTGTAGCTTGCATTTGGTTTGCAATGTGTAAATGGTAATTAATGTGTAACAAGTAATAAAAGAAGCTTTATTCAGGATAACAATACTACAGTGCCCTGTACTGAACAAACATGCTCAGAATAGACAGCAGTATACTATGCAATACTGAGCTCTTCTTAGCCACTTATATCATAAAAAATACTTCCATTGAAGTTAAGGGTACAAAGGGTGTGCACTATGAACCTTAAAACACTTATCTTTAAGGCACTTAAACAAATCAGCTAAGATGCTTTTGAAACAAATCATAGTGCTATGAGCAAAAAAAGATGAAATTGAAGCATTTGCTTGCTTCATCTGTGTGAGTGAAAGAGAGTGTTCAGGATATCTGTGCTGTTTATGTGTGCATGTAGCAGCTACCATCCCTGCTAACATCACAGTTGCCCCCACCCCTGAAAGTAGCCTATGTCCAGGGGTGAATCAGCGCCAAAAACTGGCCTGGTCACCCAAAAGCAAGTGGCCCATCTTTGCAGATAATAATCTTTCATGGAACATTGTTTGGTAAGTCTAACGGAGCTAATTTGGGGATACATTTGTGGTAAATTAAACTTTTCAAATGTTTTAGGAACATTAATATTATCCAAAGCTGAAAACACTATTATTGCTCTACAGCACACTCAAAAGGTTTCCAACTAATATGTTCCAGATTCAGTTGCTTACTGTTTGATTTTCTAAGCCCTTACTAACCCTCCAATTTCTGATTCCTCTTTTGTTAATCAGGTCCTACAACTCCTGTCATTCTTATGGATTCTTGCTTGCCCTGACGAACATGACCCCAGAAGCTCATGCATATCCTCTTGCCTGTAGGATTCTATTCACACTAAAGAATCTATGGGTGCGCGTCATACTAAGGCCTCCAGACTATTGCTCACGATCGGTTGGTCTCTTAACTTTCCTCTTATTAGAAGGACCCCAAAGCTAATTTCCATTCCCCAGTCCTCTGAGACTCCTGCTCAGGCTCAGATCCTTAAGGTTCCAGCTCACTCTCAGGTGCATTTGAATTCACGCTCATCATCTGGTCGCCTGATTTCCCTGTTCACCGTCAGACCCTGTAGCTCTTATTCACTCTTACCTGAAAGCATGGGAGATCATCATTTAAATGAAGTTTACCATACGATTATGCAAACCTTATATAACTGAATAGCTTCATTAATGTTTTGGTCACCCTAAGGGTATGCAATGTACTGTCACCGCCAGACGGCTGAAGCTCTTGCTCACCCTCAATCCTCGCAGTGGGCACTGGGAGTGAACATATACTTCAGGGGCATTGCTCAGTTAAAGCCCATGTGCCTCAAGCTCACTCTCAGAATACCAAAGATTATGGTCACCTCCAGTTGCCCGAAATCCTGCTCACGCCACAGTCTTCAAGGCTCCTGCTTGCCCCTATCTCTCCTTCTCACCAGGGTGTGCTAAGGCTCCTGCTCATTGTCATTTGCTTGTGGCTCCTGGCCACACTCAAGTGCCCAGAAGTTCCTTCTCAGGGACATTAATAATTGGAGCTCTGGTCCACCTTAGGCCCCTGGGGCACAAGTCATACTCAAGTTGCTGAATCTTCTCAATTTCACAAACCAGAAGATCTTGTTTCCCTTCACATCACTGACTCTCCTGGCCACCCTGTGGTCTTCTGATATATTTGCCCACCCTTAAAAAGTCAGAAAACTAATTGCTAAATTTCAGGCTTCAGTGGCTGAACACATCCAAGTCTTTCGTGGACCCTTTTGATTGCCACTGAGTGTGATGTCTTAAGGGGTATAACACAGCTTGGTACTTGGTGACATTTATACTGTGGGAACAGACATGATCTGACTCTGCTTCACATGCTGGAGGAAATCACTTCTACTACAGCTGTTCTTTTCATTTTCTATATATTACCCATGTCCTTGCTCTCTCTTTCGCTCCCCCACATGTGTGAACAACCCTTTACTCCTCCTTGTTTATCCATCTCTTCCCTTTGGTTACTCTCTCATTTCACCAGCACTCTCATGTTCTCACCCATCACATCTATTAGATTTTCTAAGTTTCTGTGGGTCTGTCCATATGTCATACCAACTTTCCATTCTGTCTCCCACCCTCTCTTTCTCTTATTCTACACACCTCTCTATCTAGTTTAATCTCCTCCTATATCATTCTACCTCCTATTATTCTGCCTCTCTTGTTTTCCATCTCTCTTTCCTGTCTATCCTCTCTCAGAAGTAGCCCTGATTTTCCCCATTTCCATCGCCCCTGCACTATTTCCCTCCCTCTCTCTTAGTCTATAAACTCCCCACTTTCTCACTCCTGTCTCCCACATACACTCTATCCTTCATATTTTTCTTCCTCGCCTGTCCTTATTCTCCACTCTCTCAATTTCTATTGCCAATTTGAATTTTACTTCAGTTCTTCTTCCTGTCTCAAAAGTTCTCCCTTTCTTCAATTGTGTTTTCTCCTGCTGGTTACCCTCATTTCCCGCTAGCCCTTGAACTTGTTTGTGTCCTACACCTAATAGTATATTTCATTGTGCCCCATTTACTGAGTTGCTGCTGTCAATAGCAGCCTGCTTTACCAAACTTTGATATTTGCAGAAGACCATTCTCTGTAGACATTACATAGATTCCTGTCCCTGTGAGTGCTTTCTTTCAGGTCTGCAGCAAAACACACAAGATGATGGACAGAATGTTGCACAATGGCAAAGCATTCACCCCCAGTCACAGATCTGGGTTTAATCCATCGTTATTTTGCTCACCAAGCCACCCCAGTTCAGACATGGACATATGCAAATCAGTCTTGACCCTGTGCCTCATGGAAACAGTCCAGCCCGAACTGCCGAGCCATGTCTTCCCTGGACCAGAATCAAGCATCCTAGGACCGGTTTCTGGTTATAAGCCTTCATCAGCCAGGATAGCTTGACTCCAGTGGCGTAGTGAGCACGGGACCCACGTCTGGGCATACCCTTCCCACATAGGGTGAACAGCAAAACACACAAGATGATGGATGGAATGTTGGACAATGGCAAAACATTCACTTCGTCACAGATCTGGGTTTAATCCATTGTTATTTTGCTCACCAAGCCACCCCAGTTCAGACATAGCCATATGCAAATCAGTCTTGACCCTGTGCCTAATGGGAACAGTCCTGCCTGAACTGCCAAGCCATATCTTACCTGGGCCGTAATCAAGCATCCTAGGATCGGTTTCTGGCTATCAGCCTTCATCAGCCAGGATAGCTTGACTCCAGTGGCGTAGTGAGCACGGGACCCACGTCTGGGCATACCCTTCCCACATAGGGTGAAGAGCAAAACACACAAGACGTTGGACGGAATGTTGCACAATGGCAAAACAATCACCCCAGTCACAGATCTGGGTTTAATCCATTGTTATTTTACTCACCAAGCCACCCCAGTTCAGACATGGTCATATGCAAATCAGTCTTGACCCTGTGCCTCGTGGTAACAGTCCAGGCCGAACTGCCAAGCCATGTCTTCCCTGGACCGGAATCAAGCATCCTAGGACCAGTTTCTGGCTATCAGCCTTCATCAGCCAGGATAGCTTGACTCCAGTGGCATAGTGAGCACGGGACCCACATCTGGGCATACCCTTCCCACATAGGGTGAACAGCAAAACACACAAGATGATGGACGGAATGTAGCACAATGGCAAAACATTCACCCCAGTCACAGATCTGGGTTTAATCCATCGTTATTTTGTTCACCAAGCCACCCCAGTCCAGTCATGGCCATATGCAAAATAGTCTTAACCCAGTGCCTCATGGGAGCAGTCCAGCCCGACCTGACAAGCCATGTCTTCCCTGGACCGGAATCAAGCATCCTAGGACCGGTTTCTGGCTATCAGCCTTCATCAGCCAGGATAGCTTGACTCCAGTGGCGTAGTGAGCACAGGACCCACGTCTGGGCATACCCTTCCCACATAGGATGAACAGCAAAACACACAAGATGATGGACGGAATGTTGCACAATGGCAAAACATTCCCCTGTCACAGAACTGGGTTTAATCCATCGTTATTTTGCTCACCAAGCCACCCCAGTTCAGACATAGCCATATGCAAATCAGTCTTGACCCTGTGCCTCATGAGAACAGTCCTGCCTGAACTGCCAAGCCATATCTTACCTGGGCCATAATCAAGCATCCTAGGATCGGTTTCTGGCTATCAGCCTTCATCAGCCAGGATAGCTTGACTCCAGTGGCGTAGTGAGCTCAGGACCCACGTCTGGGCATACCCTTCCCACATAGGGTGAAGAGCAAAACACACAAGATGATGGACGGAATGTTGCACAATGGCAAAACAATCATCCCCCAGTCACAGATCTGGGTTTAATCCATCGTTATTTTGCTCACCAAGCCACCCCAGTTCAGACATGGCCATATGCAAATCAGTCTTGACCCTGTGCCTCATGGGAACAGTCCAGCCCGAACTGCCAAGCCATGTCTTCCTTGGACCGGAATCAAGCATTCTAGGACCGGTTTCTGGCTATCAGCCGTCTGTGTGTTCAGTGAGCAACGCCCCCAACCATCTATTCCAGTCAGACTCGCATGCTTTGCTCACTTGTCTCTCGGCCCACCACATCCAAACGTCACCAGCTGCCACTGGTACTACTAGCCAAACTCAGAAATGCTTCTGTGAATCTGCCCCATACATGTTCAAGTTTCAGATAAGAGTTTGAGCAGCGATATGTGTAAAGAATGTGCCTTAAACCCCACTGCAAATTAAGTGTTTCTACAAAGCACATCAAGTGGGCATATTTCCTTGAAGCTATTCATAGTCAACCTGCATTAAAATAGAAAAAGAGAGAATACGATTTTCCTCTGAACAGAACAATAACAAAAAACACTTCCGTTTACCCCCATGCATTTTGACTAGTGAAGACTGTGATGAAGTTATTTGAAAGGTGCAGATTTGCAAATTCCATTCTTATGTACGTTAAAAAAAACGGAGATTCATGTTAAAAAAGTTATTCTTGTGAATTAAAGCCATAGAAGACACTGACATTAGCAAGTTATTGTTGGTTCACCAACCCACAACTCACCCAACAGCCATGCAAACTATAACTCAGAGACCAAAAGTAATGCACATGACATAAAAAGAATTATTCCAACAAGTCACTGTCAGTTAGCACTACCTTGGAATCTGGGTCCAAATGAAGAAATGCACTCTTCCACACTTCATCCCATCTGCTCCTCTTCGCAAATAACAGAACTATTTTGGTTACAAGTAGAATTGGGGAAAAGCTAATGAGGTAAGAGCGAAAACAAAGACAGTAGATATTACCATTTAGACTCATAACTCTACAGGGTACTGTATGTTGGTCACAGAGGATAGTTTAAGACTGCCTCTATGTCTCAAACTGCCTGTGTTATAATGGAACAATGGTCTTTCTAAAACTGAAAGAACAGACTGATTTGCATATAGCCATGTCTGAAATGGGGTGGCTGAGTGGGCTAAAGAATGGTGATGGATTAAACCCAGATCAGTTGACTGGAGGTGAGTGTTTGATTTGCTCAAACGCTCCGTCCATCATCCCCTTTTGTATTGCTTTGTTCGCCCTAAGTGTGGCAGGGTATGCTCAGAGGTGAGTCCCTTGCTCACTTGGCCACTGGATTCAAGATAGCCTGGCTGATGAGGATTATGAATCCGAAACCGGTCCCAGGATGCTTGTTTCCGGTCCATGGAAGACATGGCTTGGCAGTTCGGGCTGGACTGTTCCCATGAGGCACAGGGTCAGACTGATTTGCATATAGCCATGTCTGAAATGGGGTGGCTGAGTGGGCTAAAGATTGGTGATGGATTAAACCCAGATCAGTTGACTGGGGGTGAGTTTTTGATTTGCTCAAACGCTCGGTCCATCATCCCCTTTTGTATCGCTTTCTAAAACTGACGCCTTTGTAGAAATGCACTATCTAATTCTGGTAGGCTTAGTTTTTAGTTTGTCTTTCATACAATAAATACCATCAATTTCTATATATTCTCTGGTTCTTGCTGATAGAAATTAATCACTTTCATAAATATCTCATGAATATCACAAGAACCTTGACACACACACATGTACAGACGCTACTGTAGTATTGTGAATATAAATATATAATATAGTTACCCATAGTTTCATCGGTAATATGATATTTATGTGCATTTGTGAGATTAGAGGTAAAAAAAAGCCACAATGATACATAAAGGGACGATTAAACAGTAACAGAACTAGCTTCATACATCTTAACACTCACCACTGAAAACATATACACATCTACCATGACACACTCCCACCAGCATCAATATATGCCAATAAAACAAACATTACGACAACACAAGTACTATTTGACAATGCTTTGTAGTGCCAATTCAAGAATTTAGTTACAGCATCCTATAACCTTTCACAAACTTAGCAAGATGTGACTGGGACACAAGGTCAAGAATGCTTCTGTTGTATCTGCTCATGTGCAGATTCCTCAGAATGGGTGGCTCCTGCTTTAAGAGTATTGTGCCATCCAACCACTGAGTATCTAGGCTTATGGTACAAGTAGGAAGACGCACACCTTTGCAGCCATTGGAGGTGAGCAAATTTAACGTGTCGCTGGTGTTAAATGGTACTCTGTATAGGAGATGCTCTCCACCTAAAGTGGTGAACTGCCCAGACTTTTCTGCATCTTTTTTGCATAATTTATGTGACAGTCTAAGCCTGAAAGGCTATTGTTATGACTTATACTGGGTGCTCCCTTGTATCTGGACAAATCTAGACCTCTCTGAAGAGCTGTCTTGACAGCAAAACATGTGTTAGGGGTTGTTTTTTTTCATTCTATGTTAGCTTGGATGGTATTTTGCCAATCAAAAATGTAATACTGTGCCAGGAGTGGTAAAAGGCTTTTGTCATCTTACATCTCAGCATGGATGGCAGTAGCTAATACTATGCTGCTTAAAGACGTTGATGTAAACTCCAAAATACTTTTTCCCTTTATAGCTTAATGTGGATGGCACTGCGCTAATCCTTTGCTTAAAAACTGCTAGAAAAACAGACATTTGAGGTGAACATATTTAGAGTGTTGCTGGTATTGTAGGGGCCTCTATGCAGGAGATGCACTCCAGCTAAACCTGGGAACTACCCAGAGTTCTCTGCTTATTTCTTGCACAATTAATGCAGCACTCTATACCTAAAAGGGTATTGTTTTAACATATATGTAGATATATGTCATTACATGAATTTTGAATGATCGTGTTTTCGGCTTTGTAGGCATATACTGAAGGTGACACAGTACCATAATAAAAATGTAATGAAATAAATTGTCTGTGTTTAAGTTTATTGGTGTGAATCCTTTTTTATTAGAAAGGTTGTATAATGCACTTAACTTGTTTACATTTATATTTAATGATCACGAAAAGGAGCCAATCAAATGAAGGGATAATAGATTTTGTATTTTAGTTATTGTTCACAAACATTTGAATGGGGTTACACAGCACATGATTTGAAGTACCCAATAAAAAAAAGCTTCTTTGCAAAATAAGCCACGTTTAGTATTTTGACATGTTTAGGAAGCAGCATAATGTTTTTCACCAATCCGTTGTTGATGTATACACTTGTGGGTGTTTTACTTTTTTAGTGGGCATGTTTTTTTAATTATTTCCATTGCTTGCTGAAACTGTGAAGGTGGTTTACCACAGTTTTCCTGAAGCAGGATTCCCGGAGATTCCTGAGGTTTCTGGGCAGGACAGTATACTGTAGATCATAACTTGGCGACGGATATGGGTGGCGCAGGAGTTATAATAAAGTGTTTTGGATTTTGTGGTGTGAGACGGAATGCTTTGGTTTCAACAGTACAAGGTGTATCCAGTATGCAAAATTATAATATAATTATTTTATCAGTTCGAGGTACTGGTGACATATTCCAGGTGCACACCTTTGCAATGAAGGAAGGTCTAGCCTCCTTTCAATGTCATGCATCCCATTACATGCATGGTTTTTTCATGTGTTTCCTAACGCCAAAAGTGACTCTTCACTACTGACTTCAACCTCTCCTTGGGGAGAGGGGTTGGCCTAACGGCTAAGGCGCTCGACCTGGGATCTGGGTTCGAGTCTCGGTAACAACGCCAAAAAAAAACTGTGATTCTGGGCAAATCACTTAATCTCCCCGTGCCTAAAATGAAGCGTGTCCTCATGTAACGTAACTGGTGCTATGTAAAGCGCTTTGATAACCGATTCGGTTCAGTTCTAGTTCGTCCTATATAAAACTCTGCAAAAAAAAAAAAAACACATTTCGAACATGAAACAGCATTCCTGACATGTCATACATTTTTGGAGATTAGCAGGTTGAAAGTATTTATCATGTCAGTGTGAAATGCCGCAATAGTGATCTGGTTTGCAGAGATGATGTCTTGCTTCATGATGTTGGTAATTCTTTTTTTGTGGGCATATTTTGCAAAGTGCTGTGGGATAAACTACTTAAGGCCAGATGTAGAAAGTTATGCTGTGGTTGTAAATGGCACAATTTACGCAAAAGAGGTTTTTACAATATACAAAAGGCAAATTGTGATTCTGGAACTTGTCCTCCGAATCACAATTTGCATTTGCTACCATATACCGTATCGGTATTTGCAAGAGGCGTCCCTTCCAAATACTGAATCAGAATTGTATATATTAATGTTTCAGACCAAATTCCAGTCGCAAAACAGTAATTCTTTACCACCAGTCTAAAACTGGTGGTAACCCATTCGCAAAGGGGAAGGGACCCCTTTCCCTTTGTGAATGTTAAACAAATACTTTTTACGAGCAGGTAGTGGTCCCACTGCCTACTCTTAAAAGATGAACCTGCAAAGTTGCATTTTTTCTTTTTAAAAGCTTTAAACTGCCTTCAGTTAACATATTACAGTAGTCCACGAATAAAACCGTAACAGTGTTTTTCTTTCTTTTTTTTTACTTTGGAGTCAATAGTCAGTACAAAAATTAAGAAAGTCCTGAAGGTGTACTCATTACAGCGCCAGACTATCTTGGATGATTGATAACACTTTTTTTATGGAACAGGTTTGATTTTAAAACTTAAAATAAGGGATGATTGGGGTTTCTACAAATGTGATTTCCTACAACAGTCAACCAAACAGCTTCGAAAAGTACGAGCTGGAAGATTACAGCTGTTTGCATATAACTGTAGATGCTGTCCACCAGGCAGTCCATGCTCATATCTGCATTTGGGCCGGAGAATTATGCGTACAACCCCCAGGTGGTTCCTTTGCATATGTTCCCTGGTGCACGGTCCCCCTCCTCCACAGGTTGTATATTTTTACCACCTGTTAGGCAAAGCCAGGTGCAGGCTTCACAAACACCTGTGCACAAGGGCCGTGACTATCAATCGTTCAGCAGTTTGGGTGGGACCGGGGGCCCAGGGGCCTGAAGGACTCGTCCAACCCTAACGATTACTTTATTTCATACCCAATCAACAACCGGGGGCATTTTATGTTCTTTGATTGCACCAGGGCTCACGGCGCCCTTTCGACGTCCCGGGCTCTATATATTTCCACTACGTTATATTTTCGGGTGTAAACACTTATCAGCCTACAATAAATGGCTTCTAATGCAGCTCGTTCCCTTTGCAGCAACGCGTGCTCGTTCTAGAAGCCTCTCTCCATTTCCCAGGGAGCCGGGAAGCGGCGATCCCCGCCGATTTGCAGCGCGCGGACATTTATGAGAGTGGGCATGAATGCCAGTGATCCCGCTAGGAATGCTTGCAACCATGACACGTTCAGTGCCAAACCAAAAGCCCCAATTAGTGTGGGGTTCCGGTCTGACAGTAAAGGCCTCAACCTTTCTTACTGAATAATGAGCCAGGCAATGTCTGGAGCAAAACAGTAAGCTCTGGGGGACGAAAAGGGTGCTGAGAACCGCTTGAACATGTGCTAAACTGACAGGCACAGGTGACCGAGCACTGAACTGTACACTTGGCAAGGAAAGCTGCAATGTTTGGTGTACAGAAGGGTCGTCTGGGTTTTGTTATAGCTTTTGTTTTCAAATTAAAGGACACATTCTGATTGGTCGGGATTTTGGGTGAAGCTGCTGGAAACAAAAGCGTTTTTGCAAGTGAGATTTGCTCCAGAAATTGTGTGACCCGTTGATTAAACAAACTTAGTCCGCTGTCTGCGCTGAAATGTACAAATGTACATCTATGAAATAAAGAATAAACAATGTAAACTATTAATTGCTAAATACATCTGCAGCGATCCACCGTTAACTGCACACATTCTTCACTGTGAACAGAGAATTAGTCCATATTGCTTGTTTTCTAAGAAATTGTAATTGTAAATGTATTTATATAGCGCTTACGACCCCTGACAAGGCATTGAAGCGCTTATTTTGGCAAGCAGCATTCCGGAACCCAAGATTCGCTGTTAGTAGGTTAATACATTTTTTTATTGTGTGTTAGTTGTGTTTGTATGATGCTCTTGAGTTCTTCTGTGTTTGGACGAGTTTCAGGAAGTGATAGAATGATAGGAGTGGATTTGAAAAGGAGACACTGAGCTGTATTTGTAAGTAATAGTCGTGTGCTTGTTAGTTGGGTGGCATGGCTAAAAAAGGAGGGGTGAAAGATTGAGAAGGCTCTTAGGGAGATTATAGTAGTCAGAAGGTTTGGGATAAGTCAGACAGAGTACGGATGGGAAGGAGAAGGGGATTTTGTTTAATAGCAACATGTAAATAAATTATACATACTAATATTTACACATGAAGTTTCGTAACGTTTTTTTTTGCTTGATTAAACCCCTCTACATAAATGCCAATATGTACATCGAAGGGTAATATCTACGTGGTCTATGTCCACATTTACCTTGTGGTACATTTATTTATGCTTTCAAATAACTTTTACTAACTTTTATATATAAAAATATATACATGGCACTTATTGTAGTTATTAGTAGCAGGCTAAACCCTTTATATATGTGTCTACATGTACATGGGAAAACAAAACAGGGAAGTCAAGGCTCAGTCTGTGGGCTAAAGCAGGCTTTGAAACTGGGTAGCCCCATGCCTCAGCAGTGAGCGAAAATCAGCCAGCATACAACATGCTGTTGTTATCCCCAAGGCTATATACAAGGTCACAACAGCCCATTCACACTCCAGGGCAAAAATTGAGCTTGACATCTTAACCATACAAAAAGTGATGGATAGAATGCTTGAATTAATCTCAGTTACTGGTAATTTCTCGGGCCCAAATCCCGATCCATCGTTATTTTGCACACTATGCCACCTCAGTTTGGACACAGCTATATGTAAATTAGTATTGACCCTCCTCCAAAGGGAACTGTCCATCCCAAACTGTCCCCCCTGATTCATAACACAAGAAACCCAGGACTGTTTTCTCCCTTGTTTTGTTATAGGATCATCAGCAGGGTATAGCTTGGTTCCAGTGACACAGTGTGCACGAGACTCATGCCTGGGTATACCCATCCCACACAGGGTGACTGTTGGACGTGGCTATTTCTGCTGGATCACCCCCAAACCTTTTACCCTCCACTTTTTGCTAAATTCGTTTGTGTTGGCATTAGGATTCAGCACTTTACCATTGCTTACTAGTGCTAAAGTGCTAGAGCTCTCCCCCAGAAACATTGTTAAAGTCAATTATACCCAATTTTCTTATTTAAGTTTCTTGTAAGCCCTTGCAGAGTGGTATACAATATAACCAGGGCCTGTAAATTAAATGCTACTAGTGACCGATCAGCACTTATTGTGCCACCCACTTAAGTAGCACCTTAAAACATGTCCCAAGATTGCCACTGCAGCCTGAATAAAGTTTTAAACTGCCAACTCGACCTGGCATTTAAACATATTTGCCAAGCTTTAAACTCCCCCTTTATTACATATAAGTCACCTCTAAGGTAAGCCCTAGATAGCCCATAGGGCACAGTGCCATATAATTAATAAATTGGCCATGTTCTTTTAAGTTTTAAAAGTCGCTGTAGTGAAAAACTCCTAAATTAGTTTTTCACTACTGTGAGGCCTACCCCTCCCATAGGATAACATTAGGGCTTCCTTATTAATTTTAATAAGCAGTATTTGACAATTGGGAGCAGGTGGCTGCATCTTGTTTGATATCTATGGAATTGTAATGGTAAACCCTCTTTAATGGTAAAGGGGGATTTTTCATTACAATTTTGAAAATGCCACTTTTCGAAAGTGGCAATTTCCCTGCCCGTACCCTTTTGTGCCTCCAGCCTGTCTTGGATCATATGATTCGTTGTAGCTGACAGACTTTGTGAATTCTTCCCAGAATTCTTCCTAGACAATCACACAATGGAAGGATTAGGTGTGCCTTAATGGACCATCTGCTGGCAGGATGGGAGTACGAAGCTGAGCACAGCCCACTTGCAATTGAATAGGGTGTGCTCTGTCTTCACACAATGGCCCTAACATACTCACAATGTCACTGCAGCCAGCTTAAAGCAAGGGAAGCGGAGTCAGGATATACTATGCACTTCACCTGTGGATACTCTTCCAGGAAGGACTACTGTGCTGCCAGAAGGACTGCCACTCTGCTGGACTGCTGCTCTGAAGGACTGCTGCCCTGTTGGATTGCTGTGCTGTTGTCCTGCTGTTCTGCTACCTTTATGCCTGGGTACAAGGACTGGATCTTCATCTGTCCTATGACTTACAGAGTGACTCACAAGGGCTAGTTTAATGGCCTCTTGATCGGAGGCACAGGGATACAAAAGGTCTACTCCATCTTGAACCCACATTTGGACCCAGCCTGAGTGAGTCATGTCCCTTCAAGTGGTGCCCCTCTTGTCCTATAAACTTGTATGTGGTGCTAAAGGTGCCCATATAGCCAAAATCCAAAATGGAGCACAGGGCTCTAAGAACCAGGAGGAGACCATGACCAACTTGCTCGCCCGTCTACCAGAGGTGCATCACCGGTCAATTTGAATGTGTGGCTTCTCCTCCTATCATCCTCTCCGCAGCAGCAAATCCTTTTCAGCGGCCCCTCGCCAAAGGGGTATCCGACCTCGTGAAATATCTTCGGTCACAGCCGGCTGC
Organism: Lissotriton helveticus; assembly: GCF_964261635.1. Taxonomy (NCBI): domain Eukaryota; kingdom Metazoa; phylum Chordata; class Amphibia; order Caudata; family Salamandridae; genus Lissotriton; species Lissotriton helveticus. The sequence continues at coordinate 708,000,785 of NC_136059.1, read as the reverse complement.
CTCATCACGCTGAAGATTTTCGACTTCCGTTTCAGAGACTAAGTCTAAATATAGCAAACTTCACCTTTGCTTCAACCCACAGCTGTCAGACGAAGATGCTCCCTCCTCGTAGACCTCCTACAGCCTTGCCCCACTGAACTTTACCTTCTCAGACATATTTTCTCAGTATTTGTTCCTAGTACAAAGGTAAGCTCTGGGCCAGCCCAATATACTTTCTGTATCCAAACAGCGCTCCATTGCAGTCAGCCATATTTGTTGGCTTTGGCTCAGTGTTGCACGAACGGATATCCGCGGTTGGCGCTTTGATCTTTTAAGTGCTAATTTTCATGAAAACACTTTAAAAATGTAATACTCTAGCTCAACTGATTGGATTTCTGTCATTTTGGCGACAAATAATTCATTAAAATTCACTCTATTTTTGGTTTTGGATTGTTCTTGTGTTGTGTTTACAGTTTATTACTGTTTGTGTGCTGCATAAATACTTTACACATTACCTCTAAGTTAAGCTTGAGAGCTTTTTGTGTCAAACTGCCAAGGGCTAACCACAGTTTAATTTACTGCCTTTTTGTGGTTCAACCTACGAGGGATTGTGGCGGATGCTTGACCAAGGCTCACACCTCAGTCAACCAACAACTTAATTTCTCACAGCGCCATACTAAAGTGTACAAAAAGTGATGGATGGAATGCTTGAAATAATATCAGCCAGTGGTAATTACTGCATCTTAGTCCATAGTGCACACCATGCCACCTCAGTTTGGACCCAGCCATATGCAAGTCAGTCTTGGCTGTGCTCCAATGGGAATAGTCCAGAATGAACTGCCAGGCCAGGGCCTTGTTTTTTGGGACTAGCAAGGGCAGTTTAAAGAAAAAAAGATAAGACCTATCATCTCCATTTAATTTTCAATAGATACTGTGCATCAGCTGTCCTCGCCAAGTGTTTGATAGCCTTAGACATCTTTACACAAACGTACTGCACTTTCTACATTTCATTAGTTAGAGAGTTTGTGCGGCACAGTATACCACAGTGGCTGTCAGTGCAGCAGACAGTATAGATATTTTGTGCCAGGAACTAAGTTTTCTGGACCACACACTTCGTACTTTGCAGTGCCTGGTGTGTGTATATACTCCTTAACCAGATGTCACTGACTCGATTTATATCGCACGTAACTATTGACAACGTTCTCTCTACTTATACAATTGTTATATGCTGCTTGCGTGCGCCCCAGCACGCGAGCTTCTGGAATTCAGAATGTTCCGCTCAGCTCCGGTCAGTTGAAGCTGGACTGCCGGTGTGGGCAGTTGGTGGTTGTCAAGCTGTTCTTCTTCTATGGAAATAAATCCTATTTGAAGACTACGCTGTGTGTGGACCCTTCCATCATTTTATAATATACTGGCGACGTTGGGAGCACGAGTCTTCAAGGAGAAAAGGAAAGGAGAACAGCGTTCACGAAAGCTCCAGCAGGAAGTAAGAAGTTAAATGGTTTAATTTTGAAAAGCGCATTGATAGCGCCAGCGGCAGGTTACTGAGGGCATTTGTGCAGTGATAGCACCTGCGGCAGTTTAATTGCTGGTGAAAGATTTATAGTGCGAGCGCCTGTGTCCGTGGTTAAAGCGGGTGTTCATGTTTGTGGTCGGCGGCTGTTTGAAATCTGTGCACGTGATGGCACCCGCGGCTGGTAATTGAGTGTGAACTACTCAAAAGGGGATTCCACTACATGGGGAGTGCGCAATTGGAAGAGCTTTAAAGTTACTTACTTGAAGGCTCGAGCGCATTTTAACTGCGCAGTAGAACGTTGAAGCCTCCCAGTTTCTCCCTGCTCTGCACGTCAGCATCTGCCTTCCGGATGGTCGTCTCTGTCGAAGAACATTCTGGGAGTGACGTCTCTGATTTCCTTCGGCCATTTTGGTTTGGGGGAGTTCGAGGAGCACACTGTGCAACGTTCAACAACACAGTCAAAGAGTGATTAAGGGATGTGTTAAATATATTCGAGTTGCAACGCAGCAGTGCCTAATAATAAGAATTATTCATCAAAAAAAAAAAAAATCTGTGGTTAGATCTGAGAAATGGTTGATGAATCATAGGAAAAGTGTTTCTCATGCCTATGTTGAAGATAATGAACAATTGTTTTTGGATGAGTTCAACACTATGCAAAACTCAAAGGTGTCTTTGCCTGTCAATTCTGATGTGCCTGTTGTTACTACTCTTGGTCCGCAGGAGAATCTCAGTGACTCTGATTGTTTGGGGAATGTCATTGATTTGGAACCTGCGGTTCAAGGGGAGTTTGTGCAAAGAACTGAAGATGCGGTACTCAGAAGGAGTGCACGTGTCTCGCGTCCACCTGCAAAATTGAAAGATTATGTTTGTTCTTAGTTTTTTTTGTTTTTTTGTGTTTAGGGGGGGAGGTGTGTTATATGCTGCTTGCGTGCGCCCCAGCACGCGAGCTTCTGGAATTCAGAATGTTCCGCTCAGCTCGGTCAGTTGGAGCTGGACTGCCGGTGTGGGCAGTTGGTGGTTGTCAAGCTGTTCTTCTTCTATGGAAATAAATCCTATTTGAAGACTACGCTGTGTGTGGACCCTTCCATCATTTTATAATAACAATTCACATCATGTTTCTGTTAATGTGAATGTTCACTCATATGCTTACAGAACTGCCATTTATTTCATATGATGCCATTATTTTTAGGTCCAGGTAGAGGCACCCGTAGCTGAGTGACGAAAATGAAAACAAACAAAATCTACAAAAAGGGGATTTGGGTCAGCCCTCTTCAACTATTAGCCTGTCTGGATGAATCCTTTAGCAATGGCTTGCACCAATATATCCTACTTATTTGAAATTGCTTCAAGCATTTTGCCTTTTATTTACATAGGTGATCCAGCCTATACATTGTGCCATTTCATCGATGAACACATGACACAACTTCAAGCCCCAGCAGTATTTCTAACCTGTACTTGGCTTGCACGCTTTCCGTTTGGATTCCCTGCAGCATCAAACAGATGAAGAGCTGTTAAATTGATGTACGCGATAAAGGCACTCGACCACTACCAGAGATTGGCAATATCTATAAATATTAAGGTTTCTTCGCCGGCTTCTCTCAGAACATAAAGAAGGTGCACTCGGCGCTTTGATAATGACAACCACCATCACAACTCAACATCGACATATTTATGTAGCCAATAGAAAGGAAGTAGAAATCATTAAAATTGCAAAAGTGTATGTGCGACGTTATGTGTTGAGGTCACGCCCTCTTGTTTGATCTACAGTTCCTAGAACTGACTGTCACTTTTACGGAAAGCAGATATTCATAGGATCTACGTAGTTCGTTATTCTCTGTTATGCAGAAATTGAATGGGAGACGGTGTTTGTTTTAACAGGGAATTCCCATGAGACCACTGCTATGGGCTAAGGTGCTGAAGAACCTGGCACAACAAGGCCTGGTGTCTGACTCCCAGGGAAGTCCATTAATGCTTGCAGAGCTGCACCTTTGTGAAATAAGCTCAAGATCTTGTGCCTGACTCCAGAGGGACATGTACTAATGGTTTGCAGTATTGCCCCTTTGTGAAAGAATCGTCACACATTTTCCAGATTGTGTTTTGTATTGGTGTCTGGCTAACAATGCCTTCTCATGTGCAGTCTCATCTAAGAAGATGCCAAAGTACAACTGCCAGCCCTTGCCTTTGCAACCAGGGCTGCACAGTGTCCTGTTCTGGCTGAGCGCCAGCAACCTCACACAGACAAAGCACGGTTTGATGTGGAGAATAAAGATACTTTCTAAGAACCAGTGTCTGGTAATACCTATAAATAGTAGAGTGTCTTCACATGCTTCCTACAGACCATACAGGAGGTAAACCCAGAACGGTGCTGAAGAATACCACTACCATCACCCCCAACAGGCATATTCTGTTAACCACAGTAAGAAGGCAACAATCATTAGAATAGCAAAAGAGATGCATTTTCTATGATCTATTGCATCAAGAAGTTCGTCAAGTTTTTTTACAGGCTTTCTTTTAACTTCCAGCATGGTCTACTTTCTTCATAATTCTACAGGGACTGGGGGTGGGGGGGGAGGAGGGCAAAGAGGTTTTAACTGGTGACACTAGTCAACCTCTGGTAATGAAGTACCACAATCTGGTCGAACACGGTCTTGTATCGGACTCGAAAGGAAGATCAAGCAATGGCTGGTAGTACTGAAACTTTATGAAAGAATCTTCACTGTCTGACTCAAGAGGGACATCTAGTCCGGGCTTGCAGACCTCAGGTGCACGCATGATCCCATTCCCAACACCAAAAATAACGTCTTCCTTTGTGAAGAGATTATGCACGACCAGAAGGAAGGAGAGTATTGTGCCCCATATATCAAGCAGCACACTTCTTTTAATATTACAGAGTGATGTCTATGAGATTTAAGGTCATGGCAAACTTCAACAGGTCTCAGGACAGTTCTGCCAGCGATCATAGGATAGCATGGCATATTCTGTGTAGTATGAGTTGATGACACGCTCTCTATTGTTGAAATGTAGTGCATTGGTCAAGCTGAGATCTCTTGAATTTTTGTTAATTGGTGTCATTCAGTGTCCTAATGCATGCAAACAATATTTTCACGTTATATTGCGTTCATTAGTACAGTAAAGCGAGACCTTTGCCCTTTGTCAATGCCTGTTTTGATGGTGTGCTTTCACCCAGTGTGGTGACTTTATTATATTTGGACATGATTTACATTTTGCATGGGATCATAAGACCCCTTTTCCAACTGTGTTATTACAGCACCTAAAGAGAACCGGGATTGCGATACTGATTTATATATCTTGCAAAATTTCAAGCACTCCCCAGGCAAGTAAATTCATGGCACCCTCATGGTTTCTTTGCCTATGTCGTGAGAGGACTAAGGGCCTGAAAGCAATGAAGTTACTATAAGCCCCGTGCAACTGGTCGTGAGCAAGGATAAGTGAGAGATCTTGGACTGGTAGAAGGTTGCTGTGCTAAAAAACAATACATCAGGGAAATACAAGAGACCCTGTGCTTTTAATATACCAGTTTATGCCGTGAATACAGAGTGGAAGTTGCAAGCATGCAAACTTGAGGAAGACTTTCATAAAGACAATATAGAAGATGCTATCATACAACTCAATCTATATCTTATTTGAGTGGCATTAAACCTAAATGAGCAAATAATATTATCGGCACTCCTATGTCATTGAGATTGTTCCTCTACTTTTCCTTTTGGTGAATCATCTTTAAGAACCCTCAACTCTTCTTTGAAAGGCTCTCTAGAAGATCATATATCTGACCTGGAAGCCAGATCATGATATCACAAAACATTATAACCCTGATCTAGCGGAAATTCTTGGCCCAATTATATTTAAGCGTACTGGGATTTCTTACAACCCATTCAGGTTGGTCCTTTGATCGACTTGCTCATCACCTTGAGGGGTGAGGGAAACTAAAGGTGTCAACTGTTGGCTACCCAAAGAGGACCACAAATTAGTAGGCAATTTACAGATTCATGATTTAGTTCAAATATACCACCCTCAGGACCATACTATAAAGGTATAGGATAACTACTAGAAGTCCAAACCTCCTGAAGAAATTCAGTCAGGACAATATCATACAAATGAGCAACTCTGCTACCAGCGTGCAGGACTGCAAAAGTAAGACTTGCTGTTATGAAGATAATCTATGCCTGTCCTTATTATACATTAGAATTTTAGACCTAGTAGGTACAGTTTCTGTGGAAAGATCATTAGTAAAACTTAGAGACTCAGACAATTGAGAGAGAGTTTTGGATTTAAGATTGCATTAGCAAAAATAAGCCATCAACAAATGTCAACATTTCAAGAAGCTCAGTTATGAGTCTCAATATAAGTACAGTTGCGGCATAAAACCAGTCATCAATACATAGACAAGAATAAAACTTACAAGTTCAAAAGGAAAACAGATTAAAGGAATTTTGAGTAGGGCATTGGGAAGATTTAGTTCCATTAAGGAGTTCATGCAGTCTATTTAGGCAAAGAGGTTCTGCCCCCCGCAAGGGCAGAGGAAAGTTTTCAAAAGTTCTCTTAGCATCTGCATAGAGTTCAGTAAAATGGCAAAAAAAGTAGGGGATGTTTAGCTAGCAAGCCTGTCAGCTTGAGTCCATAAGGCAAAAAGAGAAAGGGGCAGTCAATGCAGCAGCAAGGTCCACAGCTGGGTTCTGGACAATGGCTCCAGCGTAGACTACTCTCAAAGGAAAAAGGCAAAAACCCACTCCTCCTTGAAGGAAAATGTCCATATAATTCCACAAGGCCAAAAGTGACATGGACTGTTACGCCACTAAAGTTCCACATTATGAGATCATCTGCCGCTTACAAGATGCAAAAGTGGCAACAGTGACATACTTTCCCATGCAAAGGTCAGTCCGCAAAGAGTCATTCATCATCAAGGCTTCTCATATGCTAAGGCAAGAGGACGAATAATACGATAATATCCATTTAGGAATTGTAAAATATATCAACATCCTCGTAGGAATTTATAGGAGAGTACAAGAAAGTTATACGAAGAGGGCTGAGCTAGAGAATTATACAAATATAATATAGAAGAACAGGTCTAAGGAATTAAGTCAAAATTATAGTCAAAAGTTCAAACGTCCATATATATATTTTATATACATGTTTAGATATAAGCAAATGTAATTCAACTAAGCGCAATTAGTTATCATAGATCACTGCATGTAATTGTTCAACAATAGATGTGACACTCAACTACATTTTCAAAATCCATACCTGAAAATGGGGAGTATACATGCTCATATAAAAATTGTGTAGGAAATGTAAGTTTTTATAGTTATAAAAAATTCCTATAGAAAGTTTCAGTTTTCTAGATAGATACACAGGAATTGCACCAACTTTTCAGGTCAATTGTACACTACAATGAGAGTAAACAGAATAGCTTTGTTAGGACAATAAAAATTGAAATTATAATGAAAGTTCACACAATTACGACTGAGGCTTATTGATATATCTATGGTTTGTTACATATATTAATTTCTCATTAATTGCGCAATTGAATAAACTACATTTTGTGAGTTATTTATTTCAGTAGGAGTTAACTTATACAAAACTTCAGTCAGTTAAGCATGTTAAACAGACACAATACACCAATGATTACCACCGTTTATGCTGAGTAACCATCATCTCAGGAGTCAGCATGTTCATGTCACGCAGAGTCAGACAGTGTCATGAATTAGAACTTCTATACCGAGGCCAGTGCAATGCCAGAAATGGGCATAATTATGTCATGGAAACCCACAACATGCCTAGAATTATCACTATTTAGCAAGGGCCAGCCTTACATCAGATGTTGGCACCATAATGCTACATACAAAGAATTACCTCCATTACACCAAAGTTAGCACTATCCAGGGCTGGACAGTATCATGACATGTTATCCACAATCTGTTGAGGATTAGCACTATTAAGCTAGAGAAAGGATTACTCTAGAGGGCGCATTAAAGCCATGGATGCCCAAGTATGCCTCGAGTTACCACCATTATGCCAGTCCCAACATTATGGTACAGTTCTAAACGGGATTAGCTCAAGGCTTTCTTTAATTGCCCTTGACTGGACTTTTACATCCCATCTCTTTGTGTTGAAGTATGTTTGCCTCAAGGCAGCCTCCCTACAGGATGGCTTCGGCAACAAAATTCCTCAATTTAATCTGTGGGGGATTCAGGGCAAAATGATGAGGGCTCCATTTTACCTTTTATTGTGAATCAGACTCCATGAGGGCAATTATGCTTAAGTTATGACGGGGATGAGCGATGAAACTATCAGTGCTTTCTCCATTAACAGGGTTGCGCACTAGGGTAACTTACTAACCCCCATATTTGGCTAATTGTATTAATGATGCAAGCCTCTTACCCAGAGGAGATATCAGCCCTACTTTTTGCTGAAGACACTATTTTACTGTCCAAACTGGTAATTTTTCTAGAAAAACCTGTAAATTGCTACGCAACTTTATCACATTGTGAGGTGTCACTGTGCCAAAATGTAAATATCAATCTGAATGGTGTCAGTTTTGAAAAAATGAAAATATCTTAGATAGTGAGGTGAACAGAGCTGACTGAAAAAAGTAGCTGCATACTCATTTATAGCGTGGACATAATTAATTTTTATGAAAGCTATGTTTGTGGGTAAAGCAGTTGTACCAGTCACAAAGATCTTTTAGCACAAGCCATATGTAGCTCTAACATATGAAGTTTTCTGATTGTACTAAGTTGACACTGGGGGTCAGATTTATCAAAGGATTGCATCGCCCTATCCTCACACAGGGTGTCATACAGGCAACACAATGCTCAGGTCAGATTCACCAAGCCACGCAAGGTCACCTTGTGTGCCCTGCATTGCTTGGTAAATCTGGATAACGCCGGGCAGCGCAAGTCGCTGCCTCACGTTACTCTGTGTTGGGAAGTAGTTACATGGAGCGTAGGTATTCCCATGCATCCAACCCTGCTTTTTGATGCAGTCCCAGATTTATCAAGACTGGCAAACCTGGAAAGGCATCAACATGATACACCTTCTTGATAGAGGGTAAAGATGAAGAAATATCTTTATTACTCCTTGTTGTTTCCTCTTTCTATGCCAGCGGGAGTGGGGCACCATTTAAAACCTAAACATATCAGATGGTTAGCCCCCTTGTTCCAGCCTTTCATCACAACATCCTTCTATTTGCTGCTGTGCGGTTAGGAAAATGACACAGAGTGGAAACTACAAAAACTGAAGATATGGGGCACATGTACAAGATCCTTTTGTGGTCGCAAAATGGATGATTCTCAAAACCATAGTGTATGGGACAGCGTCGGATTGGTAACGCGGGCATTCGGGCAATGCCCAAGGGGCCGGTGTCCGAGTGCTGCTGTGGGCCTCTTTTTTAGCAGTCTGGGGTGGCCATTTGAGCGCTGTCTCCATTGTTCGAATACAGCCAGCGGTCCAGTAGGTGTCTGAGTGGCCTTTCTAGAGGCAGATGGCACTCATTACCTCCGTTTAGCAACAGGCAAGAGGTGTCACTCCCTTTGTCTCGCTGGCCGGCCCATTAATGTGTGCACATACTGAGTGGGGGCAAGGGGCCTGAGTAGAAGTGGCCCTAACTTGTTTCACCACTGTAAACTAACGCATGCATTTTTTTTACCCCCTCCCTAAAGTTTTTTTTTATTTGATTACGCCATAGCAGTGAATTGAGGAGTGATTATGCAAATGTGGGCTAGTTTTTGTTTTTTTGCGTGCCCGGGCCGATTTTCAATCCCAATCCAACCCTGGTATGGGATCAGAAGATTACTAGTTACTAAACGCATTTTGCAATCTGAAAAGGCTTTTTAAATTGTAAAGGGGCCTTTGTGTCTCATTCGAAATTGCAACTATGAGAAGGCATTAAAGAAGCCTCGCGTTCTGTTTGTGCTTTCACAATGAGGCACATCAATGGTTTGTAACCACAATTACGGTCTCAAACCATTGAAAAGTTACCAATACCTTGAAGGAACTGGTAGCTCATCCTCAAAGGGGAGCTGTCCCCAGAGGACAGCTTCACCTCTGGGATTTTTGTCACATGGCCTCGGGAGGGAGAAGGCAGTAATCCAGGGGAACACTGCCTGCTCATCCTGATGTCTTCCAAAAACGAAACATAATTTTAAAGCAGCGTTTGCCCCTTTAATATACAGTAGCTGCTTTAGTAAAAACAATTCTGTCAGGCACTGTGAATATAGAGATGATGATCTGCAAGTACTCTTAGGACTCAATCCCTATGTTCGTAGCCAACCACAAGGGGTCAGAAAATGGCAAAATCTAATTTTAAGTCTAATTAAAATTCATTAAGCAGGTCATTTTGCGACCCCCCCCCGTGATTGGTTATTATGTTGTGCTACTACTATTGGACATCGATCAGTCCTCAAGCATATCCACTGTCCGGCTCACCCATCAAGACATTGAATCTGCGAACTTGCCGGCGACCGTTGAGACCTAGCAGTTTGGCCGATGCCTGGTGGAGCTACCTTTGATAGCTATAGAGGAGATGGGCTGTGGGCTTCCCCCTCGGCCGTCACCTACCCAGCCGGACTTTGGACAGACTTTCCTTTGTCTCTCCACCGTATCTCACTCCTACCCATCTACCTTACTCCCCTACCCTTCTACACTCCTTTTCTCTCGTCTTCTATTCTCTTTAAATGTTTTCTTGCAACAAATGTAACTTGTAACTGATGTAACCGTGTAACATTGTGGAACCTCATGTAAAGCGCTCTGATACCTCCGGGTCTAGCCAGAGCTACATAAAACTCTTAAAATAAAATAAAATAAATAAATAAATACCCGATCTATTACTACATTTGTCACATCTAAAAAATTAATCAAAGGTCGTAAGACATTTGCAACTTGCCTTATTGTTCATCAGGTCCCTAGAGCCCAGTTAAGTTTCTCTTCCTGCTAGTTGGAACAGGAATGTCCCCTGCATGCTGCACAGGTTTGTTCCCCCGCTCACTTTTATTATGGCTCTAGTGTCTCTACTGTCTTTGTTGTTGGTACAGCGCACAGAGGGGTGGTGGAGCCATGATTACGGGAATTCAACAGTGTGACCAGACCTTTTTATCTATGTCACTCTACTTGAGTCCTACTGGTCCACGTGTGTAAAGTTACACTTTGCACTGACATCTCTAGTGTGAGTTAAGCATCTATAATGCGTGCAACACATGCATCTTCAGTGAGCGAGCCACAGTAATGGAAGTCAGTGGGATCCATTTCGTATACCCTTGACCTAGCACAAGATGGAAGGTGTGGACTATCCTCACAGACAGTGGACGTGTGGTCTGACTTTAGAAATTCTTTGTGTCTTTTTGATTTGCAAGGAGCTGCTGATTGGTCTTCCTGAGCTCTGCCAATTGTGGATGGAAGGGATCAGGTACAGATTTTCTTGTGAAAGGTGAGGAAGCCTCTATGTGATACCTGTCCTTTTGTCTATCACTGATTATTTCTTCAATTGAGATAATGACAGTCACGTCCAGAAACCTCACAACCCTTTGTGCCTCTGTTGTGAGTTCTCCAGGGTTACATAGCCATCGTTGATGAAAAAACATCCGTGGTAGATATCTTGGAACAAATGGCAGTAACTACCACCGCATTATCTGAAGCATCAATAACACCATCACTGGTGTCCTGCAATGGGCACCTCATTAAAAACAAACCACTGTGATTCTCTTATGCCTGGAAAGTTTTCAATTTGTTAACAAAATACATGCAATCTGTATTGCCACTTTCCTTTCTAGGAATCGCTTTCCATGCAACCTTTGTAGACAACAGATCCAATAATAGCTTGTGATCCACGCATACATTGAATGCCGTTCCACACAAATAAGACTAGAAATGGGCCACCATCACACCAAAGCCTCATGCTTTTCTAATGACAATAGATCAATAAAGGCTTGTGATCCACTCATACATTGAATGCAGTTCCCCAGAAATAAGCACAAAAATGGGCCACCAACATACCAAAGCCTCGCGCTCGATCACAGAAAATTTAATTTCCTCTCCTTTAAGTCTACACTAAGCAAAGCCAACCATTTATTCTCTAACCTCTCTAGAATGTACCAAAACTACACCCAAACAATGTTGGTTGGCCTCGGTGATCATGATGATGGGGTCTCAGGTATCAAATGGCTCAAAAGGAATGGCATTAGAAATTTCCTTCTTGATGTGAGTGAACTCCTTGATTCAATCATCATCCTACAAAGATTTTTTTTTAATTCAATTACTTGCAAAGAGACTGAGTTTTCTCTGGACAGTTGGGTATGAAACGAGAGCAGAACTTCAATAAGCCCAAAAAAGATCTCATCTAAACCTGTGTTCCCACTTGTTTCCATTCATGACCTTCATCAAAACACACTCTCTCTTTATCAATTTACTCCGTAACAGGAGCTTTCTTGAGAATCATTAGGATCTAAAATGATTTGTAAATTGTTTTGTTCTAGCAATCGAAATAACATGATCCATATTTTGCAACATACACGGTACCTGGAATAGAATTGCCTTTGAATGAAACAATTGTTCTGAAGTCTCCTATGAAATCTATCAGTTTGCCACCCTTCACTAATAGTCTTACAACTGTAGGTTACAGGACCATTTCAGAAAACATCTTCCACTCACGGTGTATGGATACCCAGAGTCAGCCATCATTCTTACTTCAATATTGCCTACCCCTCTCTGACAATAAGGGCATTTTAGGTACACACCAGTCTCATGAAAAATTGTATTTTCCGATTCAGTAATGGAATCCAGAAACAAAACCTCACACTCTTCACTAGATTCTGACAATTTAGTTACACTGTCCGTGCTACATAAAAGGCTAACAGCTTCATGAGCAGAAAGTCTTATTGCTGGTTTGCAAATGTTTGTGCAAAGTCCTTTTTTTGGCATTTGCTCTACTTTTTGTGGATGGCTGGTCAGTTCCCTATCAATGATTGCTATTGCATGTTTTTCTTCAGTTTATTATATAGCAGTTACCTTCAAAGAACATCTTTAATAAAAAAAGCATTGAACTACATCCCCCAGCACCTATATTTATATAGTAAATCCACAACATTCTATTTGAAATAACTTTGGCGCCGGTTGCCGAATATTCGTGAAAATTTCAAAAAATTTGAAACTGGTGGGGCGCTCCGGTTCGCTCATATCCTGAAAGTCTCAGGGTGATTTGTCAAACGGGGGCCGAGAAAAAAGGGGGGTCCCAAAACGTGTTTTCCCCATGCAATTTCCCATAGGAACCTTTAGTTGCAGCTACAGCCCAAACTACTGAACGAAATTACACCAAATTTGGCATAAACGTACCCTTTGGTTCAGAGTCGTGCCTTTTGGTTAAATGGTGTAAATCCGTAAAGTAGTTCCTGAGAAAATAAAAATTAAAATCATATATATCTATGGCCGCTGTGGATCCGCGCACCCTAAGCGCACCCTGCCGAGCACGAGCTGTATGCTAATTGGCTGTCAACACTCAAACCAGGAAGTGTTGGGAGCCATCTTGTGTCTCAGTAGTACCGAGGCACAAGAAAGCAGAAAAAAACTCGCAAAACGCACAAAGGGGGCAGGGTAGAAACACCCTGACCCCCTAGGCCTGCTCAGGGGGTCCCACAAGGACACCCTAGGCCAAAAAAAAGATACTTTTTTTTTTAAACGGCAAGATTCCCGCAGGGTGCACGGATCCTGCTGATAAAAAAAAAACAAGCGCAGTCTCCCGCGCTTCGCTGGTAATTAGGGGGGGCAAATCCCAAGGGCAAAATCAAAACCAAAGTGTGGGGGGGCCCAATCCCCCCACACTGCCCCGGGGACCGCCACTCCGGGGCAAAGCATTAAGAGTTGTGGGGGGGCACACGGCCCCCCCGCAGCCCCCGGGACCGCCACCCCCGGGGGCTTGTGAATGTCATGATGGGGGGCCTCTAAGGCCCCCCCAAGCCCCAGGGACCGCCAGCCCTGGGGCTCAACCTATTTTGGATAGTGGGGGGCACACTGCTCCCCCCGCAGCACCGGTGACCGCCACCCCCGGTGACCGCCACCCCCCCGGGGCTTTATTTTTTTAAAAAAATACCCTGTGTAGGGGGCTCAAGCCTCCCCACACGCCCTGGGAACTGCCACCTCCCCGGGGACCACCACCCACTGGGGCTTTGGAAATGGTGGAGTGGGCTGCGCGGCACTCCTCATGAAGCCTTGATGTGGCCCTGGGGACCGCAACACCCAGGGCCGGCTCCTGCAGTGTCCCAGGGTGCCCACCCCCGGGACACTGTAGTTTGCTATGGCAGGGCAGGAGCCTACATCACCAGTAAGATCAGGCAACCTTTAGAGAAGAAGGTGAGGTCACCATTGCGGGCGGATTGATCCAGGTCTTCACTTTGTGGGAAGGTGGCTGTGACATCAGAAATTGACACTAAGATGTGTATGGCCAGGGACTACCTAACACACCCCTCCCTTATCTAAACTTTATTAATTGACATGAGAGTAATTTCTTTGCAAGCGGGGGTCGTACAACCCCCGGCTGTATTTATTAAACCTAAAAATAAAACAAAATTGAAATAAACAATATTTACATGAGTACGCAGAAAACATTTTCAAGACATTGATTACAATTGATAAATACAGATTTCAGATGCTAACCTTAACATAATTCTAGTACAAATGTATTTCCTATCCGAATCTAACATCTCATTCATAATCAAACAGCATTTACTTTTCTGCGTATCCTATTTAGGCCTACTGCAAAGTCACTAACTGGTGTCAGGTCCTTATCAATTAACCACGCCCTCCAGTTGAAATGCACAAAGGGCCCGTTTACCATGAGGGTACTTCCCCCCCGGTTACCCGATGTACGCTCTATTAACTCCATTAAAGGGGACCCATGCATGTCTGCACCGTTTACTGGCGTCATTGTGTACTTGCGGGGTGGCCAACCAGCCTAGAGAAAGCGTGACTCCCCCCTCCCCCGCACTCATTTAGCCAACTGGCTGTAACTGTCCCAGGAGTTCTAGGAGAGACCACTCGTCCCTCCCCTTGGGTGACCCCATTCAAGAATGGCGCTGCCCTCTAAGGACCTTAAATTTACTTCTCACCAATCATGACTTCACCGCCACAGGCCAGCGTAGTTAACCGACTATCTGGCCTCCCCAAACTTCCCCACTAAAAGGTCATGCCCTGTCTTTAAAACTTTCTAACCCAGCAACTATATTGTCTAACAAGATTTCATTCCCTACCCTACTCAGGTGGACCCCGTCTTTTAGGAAGTACAGCTCCCCCCTGATACACCTGTGTGCAATTGTTTGTAGCTGAGGAGACCTGAACAATTTGTCTATTTTATTGTTGATCCTCCTTACCGAGTGATTCAACGCCTTTACAGAATCTCCCCCCTTCCATTTAAATCTGGGTACCATCTGAGACCATACTATGGTGCACGCCTGGCAAGTCTTAGCTACCCAACTTACTTCTGAGATTATGGCTTCCATTAGCCCCCTTCTACCTAGGTTTACCAGATCATTCCCTCCCAAGTGTAGGATAACTATGCTGGGTGGTGCCCTATGCTTTCCCAAAATCTCCGTGACAAAACCCCTGAACTGACTAAGGCAGAGCCCCACTTTTCCATGAAAAGACACCCTAAAACCGGGATGTTCAACTCTGTGTCTGTAATTTCCTGAAAGAAAAACTGCATTCAAACGTCTTACATATGAGTGGCCAATGACCCAAACAACATGTAGTCCTGCTTCCTGTGGATGTGCCCGTCCTTGTGTTGGATCTTGCAGCTGGTGCGCCGCCGCCAGTTTCCCCCCTGTGTGACAGGTTCGAGAAACTGTAAAAGCAAGCAGAGATGAGACAAGCATCAGTACAAGTGTGAAGCGCCCAACTCACAGGATGTGTAGCCGCACATAGTGCTTATAAAAATTGGAGGACCATCTCCCAATCCTTTTTACACTGCTGCTGTTCAGACCTCTAGCTGTTGCTTTAGTGGCAGCCCCTATTCTGAACGAGTGCGTTCCAAAACACCTAGGATCCAAACCTGACCTGTTTATTGCCATCTCCATGACCCTTTTAAACTGGAGCCTGGTGAGCGGGGTCCCATCTGCATGTATTAACAATGCTCCCCCCACTGCATTTTTTCTCTGTTGCATG
Organism: Lissotriton helveticus; assembly: GCF_964261635.1. NCBI lineage: Eukaryota > Metazoa > Chordata > Amphibia > Caudata > Salamandridae > Lissotriton > Lissotriton helveticus. Next base: position 707,985,127 of record NC_136059.1, on the reverse strand, counting down.
AATGTTTCTAGCTGAGTCACGGGGCAGCAAGGATTATCATGTGCAAGGTGGAGTACTATCCCCTCGCCATAGGCTTCCAGATCTGTGTTGGACTTCTTCACAGAAATTAGTAAGGTGTCTCCCTGCACTTTTGCATGTTCAAGCTGCAGCCCTCCTTGCAGATCCTGTTTATTTTGCGCCACCAGCTCCCTATCCTAAAGGCTCCATAAAAGGCCGGTGAAAAGGTGGCTCTGAACAGCAAAGCCTCCCATGTTGAGCTGCAGATGCCATCCAGAGCTGCCAGTAGAGATGTTAGTAGTTCTATCCCAATTCGGCGTCTTGTGTCTGGTGCTGCTCCCTGGAGGCGTCTCCACCCTTTTAGGGGCTTCCTAACAATAAAACTATTAGTAGGCTCCCCCTGTCCATAGTTTGCACAAAGAAGGAGATAGCCGCCACATGTCGCCTGGCTGCCAGCGCTGAGCGCCCCTCTTTAGTCAAAGTATCTAAATACCGCAGTAGTGCCCCTGTGTCATGCCAGCTGTCAACCCAACCTTTCCCCAAAAAAGCGCAGTAAGCCCAAAACGCCCCTTCATAAGCTTTCTTGGTCCTTGGAGCTTAGCTAGCTGCCACGAGATTCTGTAGTTGGGGGCACCACTATGCCAAAGTACTTCTGGGTAGAATGTCGGGGTTGCCTCTGCAGAGGGTAGATGTTCCTTGAAAACCTGCATCTTGAAGCAAGAGAGTGCGTCAGCAGCATTATTCAAGACCCCCGGACGTGTTTAGCCTTAAACTGTATGTATAATTTCATACATAACAACACTATCTCCTTCAACATGCGGAGGATCATTTTACACCGTGCAGCCTGCTGGTTGATGCATTCTACCACCATCATGTTGTCTGACCAGAAAATCACAGATTGATTATGCAGATGTTGAGGCCAAACAACCACCCAGATGGGAAACTATTCCAGGAAAACATTGTTGGCTGTCACACCATTCTCCACCCACCATGCCGGCCAATGTTGTGCCACCCACTCATTCCCAAGTATGGCACCAAATCCCACACTGCCCGCAGCGTCAGTCCATAAAGCTAACTACGCAGAAGTAGTGTGTGGACCGAGCCACATCACTCTGCCGTTGAAACCCTCCAGAAATGCCATCCATATACGCATGTCTTGGCGAACCTCAGACGACAGTCTTGTGTGATGTGTTTTTCTTGGAGACCTGCCATGGCCTGTGAGATGGAGCGGGAGAATGGTCGTGCCATAGGTATGACTCTCAGCGCAAAGTTCAACTGACCCACTGTCTGTTGTAGCTGATGTAAGGTCACCTTATCTTTTGCCAGGCATTGTTGTAGTGCCGTCCTAAATTTCTCAATTTTTTCTATAGGTAACCGGAAACACCCCTGTTATGAGTCTAACTCAATGCCCAGGAATTCTATTGTAGTCGCTGGACCTACTGTCTTCCCAGGCGCCAGGGGAACCCCGAAGGCCCGCATGAGCATGCAAAATTCCTGCAATGTCCAAGCACACTCCCGGGAGCCACTGACCCCAGAAAAAGAAAATCATCCAGATAATGCATGACATATTGATGCCCGACGCCTGTCTAAAAACCCATTCCAAAAATGTACTGAATTTTTCAAAATACGTGCAGGAAACGGAGCATCCCATGGGCATGCACATATCCATGTAGAACTTGTCTTGAAATTAAAAACCCAAAAGGTGGTAATCTAGAGGATGGACCGGCAGCAAACAGAAGGCACACTCAGTATCGGATTTGGCTAGCAAGGCCCCGGGGCCCAGACCCCTTAGCATATCAACTGCCTGGTCAAAGGAAGTATATTTAACACTAAAGATTTCTTCACTGATGGCGTCATTCAATGAATTGCCTCTAGGGGCTGACAGATTATGAATCCACCTGAACTCCCCCTCCTCTTTCTTGGGGACCACTCTAAGGGGTGAGCAAACAAAATTGTGTACAGGGATGTGATTAAAAGGACCAGCTATTCTGCCCAAGCGTTACTCTTTTGCAATTTTTGTTGCTGCCACCCCAGGATTGGTCCTTACAGAAAGCTATTTTTTGCAATCTGGTGTCCCTATGCAATCCAATGCAGGAATTCTAAAGCCATACAGAAAACCTTCTTGTAAGGTCCTAGCCGTGGCATGATCTGGGTATTTGTTTAACTAAGGAGTCTTAGCCATAACGTCACTGGGTCAGTGTGTTACAAGTTGTGTCCTCTCCTCACTCCTGTTTCTTCTTTCCTCTATATCCTGATTTTTTTAGGCATTTTGATTCTGGGTGAGATGGGTTAGCACAGATAGAGCATGTGTGCCTGAGCTTACAAGTGCCTTGGGCCCTGGTTCATGTCCGCCTATTAAATTCCCAACATGTCCCTTTCCGTCCCCCACCGCTCCCTGGACTAGGGGCCGTGCCCGTGGTTTGGGGTGGCCGAAAGGGCTGAGAAGATTGAAATGTGAGACCCTTGTTGAAGTTTTGCACTGGGTTACCAGTCTGCCCTTGGCCAAACTCATCCAAGCATGCGATTGTGTCGACTCGGTCCCAGGAGAGTGATGGGTCAGTTGCCCTAGCCTTCCTGAAATTCCTGTCATATTCCTTCCACCCTATGCCCCCATATTTGTCATGGGACATAGTAATCCTCCTCTGGTAACAAGCCATCTCTGCTTGTATGTTAGGAGAACGCTCAGCTGTTACTGCCATAAATACTGAAAAAGCCCTAGTCCAGTTGCTCAAATTCTCCTCTACCCTGAATTTCAGCAATTCACTAGGAAGCTTCCAATCTTTCTGTTTCCTTGAATACTCCATTTCCCTTTCGTCCACAAGCAGAGAGAACATATTAACGTAAGCACCAGACCATACCAATTCTTTCACTTCCTGTGTTGCATGCCTGGCCAAATGTTCCCTTTCGGTGCGTGACTCACCCACGCCCAGTAATGGTAATGTCACTTCCTTATCTATTGAAACAGCTTGTCCTTTCCATGACTGCTCACTGGGGGATGTATGACGGTACAACGCGTACCGTTACAACGCGTACATTTACAACGTAGGTTTAACAACGCAAGTCGTTACAACGACTTGCGTTGGGGGGCGCTGGATAGTGAATAGTTTAATTTACTATTCCAACTCCAATCCCCGTGGATAGTAGGGAAGGTGTTGGATAGTAAATTAAACTATCCCCTATCCTAGAGCGCCCTCCAGCGAAAGTCGTTGTAACGACTTTCGTTGTAAATCCTGCGTTGTAACGGTACCACGTTGTAACGGTTCTGTTGTAAAAGATGTTTCCCCTCACTGGCACATCTTTGTCGTTTCCTACTGAGGGAACCCCACCAGTTGATTGCAGAAGAGATGGAGTACCTGACCCTTCGCCTAGTGTCCCAATTGGTGTTGCAATAATCTTTGCCACCATCTTTTTTGCCTCAGCCAAAGGATCTTCCCCTACCTCTTTTGATGTTGCCTCCCCCACAGAAGTCGGCAACATCCCTGCCCTCCCTAACCACCGCTCTCTGTGCCACTAATTCCTGTGGGACCTGACAGATGTTCTCAGGTGCATCTGATGGGACACGACCCTGTGGGGCCACCCACACCAGGACTGCTGTGACAGGTGTAGGGGCCACTGGGACAGGTATAGGGCTCACTGGACTAGGTGTGGGCACCACTGGGATAGGTGTGGGGACCACAGGGGTAGGAGTGGGGGCCATCGGAATCGGTGTGGGCACCACTGGGATAGGTGTAGGATCCACTGGGATAATTGTGGGGACCACTGGGAGAGGTGTGGGGACCACCGGGATCGGTGTGAATGGAACCCCTGAGAGACCCCGCCCGAAGGAACCTCACCCAGATGATGGACTGGCACGGGCACTTTTTCCTGGTTCTTCCCCTTCCTGGGCCTAGCCCGCCTCGGGAGTGAATACAATTCACCCCTGTGTTTTGGGGGCACTATGGTTCGCTTGGGCCTCCCAACCGCCTCACTCTGTCCTTCCACTCTTTCTCTGAGTTCTGCAAGGCTCTGCCCTATTTTTCAACCTTTCCCCATCTCCTATCATAGTCACCATCCTGCGCATCATTGACTCCATCATGAGCTCCATGCGGGAAAGCTGTGTGCCACGCTTACTGGCCATAGCTCCTACGCCCAAATTGCAGGGTCACTTATAAACTGATGATCAGTAACACCGCAAACACAATGTTATCTGCCCCTAAGTGCTTTCTCTCCCTGAGAGCCTCCCCACAATATTGCCTGGCCTGGAAACCTTTCCAGGTCCTTATCTGCGCACTGTTGGAGCTACACAAACTGGCCGTAAGCACCACGCAACTGGAGCCGCGCCACACCAGCTAACCTGGGTGTTGGGCGAGTAATCTCAAGCCCGTGCGGCCCACAGAAGCAGTGAAATGCAGGCCAGTCTGTGACCTCTGTGAGCTATGTCCTTGTGCCGCCGTCGATGCACCACTGTGGAGAGTCCTTAAGAACTTGGATTCTGTAAATATGACAAGCAGAATGTTATTTTACTGATATCAGCTCAATCTGCAGCTGTATTCCTTCATAATGTACCCTTATGTCAACCTGCCAGCCCCCAGAACAGCAGTTATCCAAAGTAAATTACTATATATACACACTACACTGTGCAAACAAAATTGACTTTGTTCAGTTGTGCCAATAGATGCAAAAAAGGACGCTGGGCACCTAAAAACACCTAAGTTAATTAACCCCCAACACAACATGCAGCTTGACAAAACACCTGTGATTCCTAATACAGGACCACCATATGCATGCTGGCGCCACAACAATTGCTGCCTTTAAAAGAAAAGGGGGTAAATTCTGGGGCCGCTATGTCCCGGGACGTGCTATTCGCACTGGAGCCACCACAATTACTGCCTTCTTTTTGTTTTTTAAAAGAAAAGGGGAAAATTACCCGCTCAACCGGGTAATTTATGTGCCCTTGAACAATGCCTGCTACGGATCAGGATTGCACTGTTTATCACCGCTAAGCAGGGGCCCGGGTCCTCCTCCCAATGCTACTGCGCTCATTTTTAAGTAATTATGGCACCGCTTTTATTTCAAAACCTTTTCAATAAACGTACAATGCCACTGATCCACCCCCAACTGGGAAGACTCTCACCGCTGTGGCCGGATTTGAATCCTGGTACACACAACCCCCTCCCCGCAGTACCTTTAAGGTGCGCGTGTGCGCCTTCCTACACCAAGAAGTCCGGGAGAAAATGAGGGCGGGACCGGCTCCTCAACGGATTCTCCCGCACTCGCCGCTGACCTGAAACCAGAATCGCGGGCTGCCGCTCCTCCGGTATCTGCTCACCGCACGTTCCACTTCTCCCGCTCCAGCGCGTGAAACCTGCAGAGGGATAAAAACAAAAAGGAAACAAGCCGCACCGTCCTGACGCCTTCGACTCACCGCCAAACCGACCTGCAGAAACAAAATAAAGAAAATAATTTCAGCCTCTCTGGAGGCTGGATGCGGCAGGCTGCAGAGCGCGGAGTCAAGGAGGCAGACTCCCGCGCTCTTCAGCCTTTTAACCTATCCTCGCCAGTCCGGTTTTAACCGGACTAACCTTCGCTCTCTGGGTGACCCGGAAGTAATTCAATCACTTCGGGGTCACTCAAAAACCGGGGATCAACCACTGTTAAGGCGTGCCTGTCGCGTCATAGGTGCGCGAAAGACCCGCCTCCTTGATGGAGGGAGAGGGGCCCATGCGCCCCCCATACTTGTGGCAGGGCCGATGCCGGCCCCGCCTTTCTCTACTTTCTTCAGTATAAACATGAAAGACCCCAAGAAGGGATTTGACTTCTCATGGAGGGCTGGCAAAGATAAGCTCCTAGACACGAGGAACCCTCCCAAAAAGATAATAGAGCTAGCAGAGCATTCCAAGTCTTCAGAATTGCCTATACCTACAGACACTGTGGCCTTTTGGACACAGAGAGCCATTTGCCTATTGAGCAACGTGAACTGTGCCTTCTGAGCAGAAAGACAAAGACCACTCCTTATCAAAATTGGTCCTAAATTGGGAGAACTAGCTACGTCCAAGGCAACAGCAAATCGCAAGGAGATCTATTCGGGGAACCTTTTGTTTAAGAGCTGGATAAATGAGTGGCCACTTTCTCTGCTCTGGATAAAGTTCAGTCATCCATTAGAAAAAATTTCAGACGAGGCAGGGACCGCTCCTACAACAAGGCTCCTTCAGAGGACAGACAAGAGAAATAACGGGATGGCATGATTGACACCAACCAAGGACCTTCTTTCCCAATAGATGCTAGGCAGAGAAACATGGCAAGCAGAGGCGGATCAAACGCCCCAGGAGGTTTTATCAATAATGATGACCTTTACTGTCCTCAGAAATCTGGGGGTAGTCTCTAGTGGTTTGTGGAAAAATGGAGAGAGATAAACTCAGAACCGTGGGTTCCACATAGAATTATATGGCTCCTCAGTGCAGATGGTAAGCCCATAGGTCCTTGAGTTTCTCAGCACAGGGGATGAGTTTGATAGACAACGAGGTCACAAATCTTTTATCCAAAGGCCTGATTTGTAGGTCCCTATAGACCCGAAAGGGTTTTTAAACAACATTTTCATAGTAGAGAAAACGGACAAGGGCTGCAGGCCAGTCAAAAATTTGAAAGAATTCAACGAGTGGCTGGTTTATCAACACTTCAAAATGGAGGGTATTCACCTCTTGAGAGATATCCTCTTGTCAGGGTATTGGATGGTACGGTTGGACTTAAAGGATGCGTTCTGAACGTCCCTATTTATCCCCCTCAGAGACAGTTTCTACAGTTCTCCTGGAGGGGGAAGATTTACGGGTTCCGGGATTTTCCTTTCCCCCTATCCTCGTCCCAAGGTGCTTCACCAAGCTCCTTCGCCTGGTGGTAGAGGTCTTGAGGATAAGAGGGATAAGAATGATAATTTATCTGGACAATATCCTGTAGATGGACCAATCTCAGTATCACCACAATCCAATTACGTGAACATCGAGGACACAATCAAGACCATGGGCACAATCCACTCCAGATCCCCGTCCGACCCTCTCCCACACCACATCTTCAACAAAGCCAGCAGCTCCATCGCACCCCACCTGTGCAACATCATCAACCTCTCTTTCGAGACCGCTACCTTCCCTGAGAACTGGAAACACGCAGAGATCAACGCCCTACTGAAGAAACCCAAGGCGGATCCAAGCGACCTCAAGAACTTCCGGCCCATCTCCCTGCTCCCATTCCCAGCAAAGGTCATCGAGAAGATAGTTCACATCCAGCTCACCCGTCACCTCGAAGAAAACAACATCCTGGACCCATCCCAATCAGGATTCCGCAGGAACCACAGCACCGAGACCGCCCTCATCGCCGCCACAGACGACATCAGGATCCTTCTAGACAACTGCGAGATGGCAGCCCTCATCCTCCTGAATCTCGACACCGCCTTCAACACCGTCTGCCACCGCACACTACGCACGCGCCTCCACGACGCAGGGATCCGAGAGAAGGCCTTGGACTGGACCACCTCCTTCCTCACCGGCATAACTCAGAGAGTCCGCCTCTCCCGTTCCGTTCCGAAGCCTCCGAGATCATCTGTGGCGTCCCACAGGGATCCTCCCTCAGCCCGACGCTGTTCAAGGTCTACATGGCACCACTAGCACGCATCGCCCAACAGCACGACCTCAACATAATATCCTACGCCGACGACACGCAGCTGATCCTCTTCCTCACCAAGGACCCTCTCACCGCCAAATCCAACGTCCACCAGGGAATGAAGGCCGTCGCCAACTGGATGAAGGAAATCCGACTTAAGCTGAACTCAGACAAGACGGAGATCCTCATTCTCAGGCCCAACCTCTCAGCATGGGATGACTCCTGGTGGCCCGCATCACTGGGGACACCCCCGGCCCCTACCGACCACGCACGCAACCTGGGAGTCATCCTCGACTCAAAACTCCCCATGACCAAACAAGTCAATGCAGTCTCCTCCACCTGCTTCAACACCCTCTGCATGCTCCGCAAGATCTACAGATGGATCCCGACAAACACGAGAAAAAATGTCACCCAGGCCCTAGTCAGCAGCAGACTCGACTACGGAAACGCCCTCTACGCCAGAGCCTCGTCCATGCTCATCAACAGACTACAAAGAATCCAGAACACCTCCGCACGCCTAATCCTCAATATCCCGCGCCGCAACCACATCACCCCCCACCTGAGGAACCTGCACTGGCTCGCCGTCGACAGAAGAATCTCCTTCAAACTCCTGGTCGAAGCACACAAGGCACTCCACAAAACCAGCCCAGCCTATCTCAACAGTCGACTCTCCTTCTACGTACCCAACAGGAAACTCCACTCCGCTGACCACGCCCTGGTCACGGTCCCGCACATCTGTAGAACCAAATCTGGAGGCAGGTCCTTCTCCCACCACGCCACCAAGACGTGGAACACCCTCCCCCTCAACCTACGACAAACCGAAGACCTGCTGACCTTCAGGAGACGATTCAAGACCTGGCTCTTCGACCAGTAGCAACAGAAGACCCCCCCTCTCAGCGCCTTGAAACCCTCACGGGTATGTAGTGCACTTTACAAATGATTGATTGATTGATTTGAACATGACTATTGTGCTTCTGCAAGATCTAGGATTCATGATCGACAAGAAATAAGAACTGATTCTAACACAGACAATGTTCTTTTTGGGCTTCCTGATAGACTTGAAGCAAGCTACTCAGAGTCTACCACAGAGGAAAGACTCCAAAATAAAGAAAGAGTTAACAAAGATATTTAGACGGGACATAGTTTCTCTCCGGCAGTCAGTCAGGATTGTGAGGTTGCTGTCCTCATTGATCTAAGCCATCTTCCCCGGTCCGCTACATTACAAAACCCTCCAAAGGCTCAAGGCGGCACACCCCAGGAGGGGATTGACATACTCAGAACTGATCCCTCACTCATCCGAAGTAAAGGCGGAATTCCAGTGGTGGATAGACAACATGATGGCCTGGAATGGCAGGGCAATAGTCGGATCAATGCTAGACCTGATCATAGATTCAAATGTCAGCCATTGGGGCTGGGGAGCCAGATGTGGTGACATTGTATTTGTCACCCAAAGATGGAAAGATATGCCCAGACGTGGGTCCTGTGCACTCTGTGCCACTGGATTCCAGCTAGCTTGGCTAATGACGGGTGATACCCCGAAACCATTCCCAGGATGCTTGTTTCTGGTCCAGGGAGGACCTGGTCTGGCAGTCTGGACTGGACTGTTCCCATGGGGAGAAGGGCCAAAACTGATTTGTATAAGGCTAGATACAAAGTGGGCTGTTGTGTTGAGCAAAAATCGACGGATTAAAGCCAGATCTGTGACTGGGGGTAAATGTTTGATTTGTTCAGCATTCTGTCCATCATCTGTTCTTTTCGTATTTGTCACTCTAAGTGGTAAGGGTATGCCCAGACGTGGGTCCCGTGCTCACTGTGCCACTGGATTTAATCTAGCCTGGCTGATGAGGGGTGATATGCTGAAACTGATCCCAGGGCGGCTGTTTCTGGTCCAGGGTGGACCAAGTCTGGCAGTTTGGGTTGGAATGTTCCCATGGGGAGCAGGGTTAAGACTGATTTGCATATGGCAGGGGCCAAACTGGAGTGGTGTAGTGAGCAAAAAAACTATGGATTAAACCCAGATCTGAGGCTAGGGTTGAATGTTTGATTTATTCAGCATTCTGTTCATCATTTATTCTTTTTGCATTTATCGCCCATGGGGGCCGAAGTTAAGGATATCTTGAACTTTCTTGCGGAACTGGCCCAGTTTGATCAAGCCTATCACAGGGACAGTCGCAAAGCTCAAGCTGCACTTCGTAAGGTTCAGGGGGTGGTTAGGAAGCTGATAACTCCATCGGGGAATGGATGACGGACCTCGAAACAAGAATAACCTCAACAGAGACTGAACTAGTAACAACACAAGCATTAACCAAGGCTCATGAATCCCAGCTAGTAGATGTACAGTGGAAACAGGAGGAGGACAAAAACAGCCAGAGACGTACCAACCTGCGCATGCTCGGGTCCCGGAAAAAGTGGAGGGGTCTGACATTCGAATCTACGTAGTAGAGCTACTAAAAGCAGCCCTCCCAGAACTGTCTGACTGGAATTGGTCACTAGAGGTGCAACGTGCTCACCGAGTTCCTTTTACACTGCGGCATCCATTGAAAGAAGGGACTAAGCCAGGGCCATCTTAGTATAATTTGGGAACTTTCTACTGAGGCAAGCAATTTTTGAAAAAACCAGGCTTGAAGCGAAGAGATCAAGCGGGGTAGTCTCGTTCTTTGTACGTACAGACTTTTGCCGCACTACGGTTGAGAGGCGCTGGTGATTAAGGCAGCTGGTCAAGCCCTTTCAGGACAAGAATGAGCAAGCCTTTCTAATTAATCCGGCACGGTTAAAAGTGATTTGGGGAGGGCAAACACATTTTTGTTTGTCTCAGAGATGAAGGCCATAGAGTTTCTGGATGGTTTAAAGTCTTAAGGGATGTACAGAAAATATGCATAGCTATTAGGAAAGAATAGGAATCCATTTTTTTTCTCACTGGGCGGGATATATAAAGTGGTATTATTATAAGCTCTCGGTCATCTGTGCTGTACTCATCGCTCGCAGACCCTAGTCTGAGTGCTTCTAGGGGTGGTGGGAAGGGGGGATGGGCGGGGAAGGGGCAAGGGTGGTGTAGGTGGAGAGGGTGGGCAGGGGCAAGGGTGGGTATTAGTGAGGGTGCAAATCCTAAAAGAATATATACCTAGAGATGAAATTGAGGCTAATGAAAAACTGCCACTTATGTAGGGAATAGAGCATGTGAAGGGTATTTAAATTGGTTAGGATAAATATCTGCTCACAGAACGTGGGCGGGTTCAATGATTGGAGTAAGAGACATAGGCTGGCTGAGTTCGTGAGAATGAATGCTTTCGATGTCATGTGTTTGCAGGAGATGCATATTCCTTTGGGGAAAAGGAATCTGATGGGCATAAGAGGGTACAGTATGTTGGTTTGTACATCTTAGAGCCCCAACACCCAGGGTGTTGCGATTTTTACAAAGGGTACCTTAGGGCCAGCTAAACACAAATTGGCAGATACGCTGGGGCGGTGGCTGAGCTGGAGGAAGATCTCACAATGTGTGCAATTTATGGGTCACACCTAGATGACCTGGAGATTTTCTAGGACCTCGAGGTAGAGCAGGCAACCTGGCCTTGTCCACTGGTCATCTGTGGCGACTTTAAAATATCAGCCAAGATCAGTGGCGGCCAGTGGTATCAAGGGAGGAAACCTAGAGTTTATGGGGTACTGACCTCGCTAATGGGCAGCCACGGTCTGGCTGATATTTGGAGTATTAAAGCTCCTAACAATCCGGGGTATACATACTATTCCTGCTTACAAACGAAGCATGTTAGGCGTGATTATTTTTTAACTTCAATGAATCATATTAACAAAGTAGAGCTAAGGAAGCTACCAAAGGTGATATCGGACCCTAATCCACTGGTTTTGGAAATCAAGGTTTTTATGGCCAGCCAAGCCAGTAATACATGGACTTTTGACAGGTAACTCCAAGCAAGCAGTGCCTACAGCTAACATATTAGGAGCTGGGCTCAAGAATATTTTGATAATAATAGATTTAGCACTAGTAGGCTCTCTGTCTAAGCACTCCAAGCAGCAATCTATCCTAGCAGCGCTGATTAATGTGCGCTCCTTAAAAAAGCATTACTGTGATGTATTTGATCTGCTCTCTGACAGACCGGTCGACATTTTGTTCATCACAGAAACGTGGCTGGATAATACATCTGACCCGTTTGTTACCCTGGCCATCCCTAAGGGCTTCAATATTGCCAGGGCGGATCGCCTGGTGCGAAGGGGGGGTGGAGTTGCAATCATTTATAGGGACAAATGGGACCTTATCAGGGTGACATCCACGCATGGGGTGATGGTGAGGCTCTGGACTTCAGTATCAGGTTTACCCAACATTTTTCATTGGGAGAATCACTGATTTACCATCCCCGGGCCCTGCGAGGTCCTTTCTACAATTATGGGGAGATGTGTTGACCACCAGGGCTCTTCGATTCCACAATACATGATATTGGGTGATCTGAAGATCCATCTTGACCAGGCTGATTTGAAAGACGCCCTGGCTTTTGGTGAAATGCTCCAGCTCGCCCAATTGTCGTAATGGGTCACTCGCCCCACTCATCAATGCGGTCATATCCTTGACCCTATATGTTCTAATTTCGCTATCACAGCCGAGGATCCCCTTCCATTCACTTGGTCTGACCACTCTCTCACCTACTTCTCCTGGAAGTTAGTCTCAGCCTGCACTGCGGGCTCCTGCTCCCGGAAACCAGCTTTCAAAAAAATTGATTCTTCCAAACTCGCTCCAGTTCTGGTGGCATCTAGCCCAGCACTTACCCCATACCTCGATGGGAGTCTTGCAGGCTTTCCTAATCAGCTATCCAACTCTATGACCACGCTTGCTATGCCGATCTCATGTAGGTTTTTGAGGGAATCGCCTTCTAACCCCTGGTTTACCCTGGACTTGTGGGTGCTTAAGCAGGAGTGCAAAAAACTTGAACGGGCCTGCGTCTTAGTGATTAATGCCACCTGGCTAAGGCCTCTCTCAGGGGCAGGCAAAAAATGTACTATGCCACTATCCTACAGGCAAAAAAGCAATACTATACAGCCCGCATTGAGCAGGCACGTAACAACTCCAAGGAGATCTTCCATATAGTCCAGAGTTTTACGTCGCCTGCGGCTCAAGCGTGCGCTCTCCTGGCCACTGAGGGTTGGTGCAATACTCTTACTTTTTTCTAGCTAAAATACGCTCAATTCATGTAAAAGAGTTTCAGACGTGAGGATATTGGATGTGTCAGCAAGAGTCTTCACAATGGAGAGTGTGACATTTCCTGTCTCTAGGAGGACAAAGATGAACACCAGGTTGGTATCTTAGCCTACTTTTAGTGATACCCCCAAACTGTGTGCAGTCAGATTCATCAAAACATATAAACACATGACGTGACACATGCTAGTCTGTCCCCGCACCCGCCTGTCCTCCATGGGAGGCAGAGCTTTCTTGTCTATCATTCCACAGATCTGGAACAGACTGCCTGACAACCTCCATAAGGAACACTTCCTGTTACCCTTTAGGAAACATCTAAAAACCCTCCTGTTTAAAGAAGCCTGGGGCGTGCAGTAAAGTACCTGTCTCCCCACCCTCAACACCAGCAGGCCCCTCTATCAAAGCGCTTAGAGACCGTTGGTGATAACGCGCTATATAAATATAAATAAAATTACAAATTACAAATAAGCAGGATGGCGGCCATTTAGGAGGCCATTATAGCACACTGACCGTAGGAGAGGGAAGGAGTATGAAAATACACTGACCAGTGAAGCTGAAGATCCTCGAACTGAAGCTGATGTCCCCTGATGTAGTAGACTATTGCCCATGGGTAACTTGGATTGGTGTGGGGCTGGCTGTGTTGAAACAGCTTGCAGCGGTAGTATCAGTGCACTCGCCCTGCGCTGTGCCAGGATGGGGCCGAAACCTGCAGGCACCAAAGCCAAGGGTGCTCGCCCCAGACACAGACACAGAGCACTCCCGGGGGCGCGGAACACACAGCCAAAAAGGCGTAGGAGCCAGCACCTTGGCATGAATGACATGCGTCGGTGTAACAGGTCCAGCAGCCGATGGAGAAGAAAGGCAGAGGCGGTACCGCCAGGAAGATATGCCCGGCCAGCCCCACAGTGGTTGACCTGCTTTGGGGGCCGGTCGTAAGACAAGAGCTGCCACTGAAGAGAGGTGAAAGCGGACCCAAGGAGCCAACAACAGCCGGCCTCGAGTCGGAGAAGATGTCTGGTGAGCCGTTTAGGCTGGAACGTGCCCTAGAAACGCTGGGACAGAAGCGGGCTGCCGAGTTCTCTGCAATTGACGTTAGGCCGGCAGTACAGAACTTACCCCAAAAGATTCTCATGGGGGGGGGCAAAGCAAAGCATTGGAGAGTCAGCAGTCCTGGACAGCTTGGTTCCCTTCTTGCCAGGGGACAGCAAGGAAGTAGAAGCAAGAGCAGGGGAGGGGGCCCCTGTGTCTGTAGATTCCCAGGTCTCCATGGGCAAAGGGGAGACGGGTTAACTGAAGCAACAACTGCTGTTCCTTCAAAACCCATAAGTAAGTCACTACAAATAACCAATCCTTATGGCAAGGTGGAGGCTATGAGGCAAGGGACTATGCCTCATCCTCTAGGTTTAGCACTCTCAGATGATCAATAAGCAGGAGAAGAGGCCGAAGAAAGTGCCTAGTGACTGCTTTTTTCAGTCTCAGATTGGGCTGAATGGTTAGAGGATGGTTTAGGATCTTCCTCCTCAGAGTTTAGTAACAATGAAAGTGACCGTGAAGAGAGTGATGGTGCTGGGGCCCCGGCTCAAACTGCGCACAAGGCAGGGAAAAAAATCTAATCTGCAATGCTCAGAGGGGGGTAAAAGTCTTGCCTGGGACTATTTGCCTACTAATCAACTAACTGGTACCCCGTCAGGTGTAGATACAGCTGCCTCAGGTCCCCCTACATTAGAGGTTATCTATCAAGCGATATTAATGCATCAGGATAAGACACGCCAGGACAGTCGCAAAGGTCAGGCGGCACTTCGTAAGGTTCAGGGGGTGGTTAGGAAGCTGACCAAGACAAGACTCCATCGGGAAATGGATGACGGACCTCGAAACAAGAATAACCTCAACAGAGACTGAACTAGTAACAACACAAGCATTAACCAAGGCTCATGAATCCCAGCTAGTAGATGTACAGTGGAAACAGGAGAAGGACAAAAACCGCCAAAGACGTACCAACCTGCGCATGTTCGGGGTCCCGGAAGGAGTGGAGGGGTCTGACATTCGAATCTACATAGTAGAGCTACTAAAGGCAGCCCTCCTAGAACTGTCTGATTGGAAGTGGTCACTAGAGGTGCAACGTGCTCACCGAGTTCCTTTTACACTGAGGCATCCATTGAAAGAAGGGACTAAGCCAGGGCCATCTTAGTATACTTTGGGAAATTTCTACTGAGGCAAGCAATTTTTGAAAAAAACAGGCTTGGAGCAAAGAGATCAAGCGGGGTAGTCTCGTTCTTTGTACGTACAGACTTTTGCCGCACTACGGTTGAGAGGCGCTGGTGATTAAGGCAGCTGGTCAAGCCCTTTCAGGACAAGAATGAGCAAGCCTTTCTGATTAATCTGGCATGGTTAAAAGTGATTTGGGGAGGGCAAACACATTTTTTTTGTCTCAGAGATGAAGGCCAAAGAGTTTCTGGATGGTTTAAAGCCTTAAGGGATGTACAGAAAATGTGCAAAGCTATTAGGAAACAATAGGAATCAATGTTTTCTCTCACTGGGCGGGATATATAATGTGGTATTATTATAAGCTCTCGGTCATCTGTGCTGTACTCATCGCACGCAGACCCTAGTCTGAGTGCTTCTAAGGGGTGATGGGAAGGGGGATGGGTGGGGGCAAGGGTGGTGTAGGTGGAGAGGGTGGGCAGGGGCAGGGGCAAGGGTGGGTATTAGTGAGGGTATAAATCCTAAAAGAATATATACCTAGAAATGAAATTGAGGCTAATGTAAAACTGCCACTTATGTAGGGAATAGAGCATATGAAGGGTAACCTGGTTGGCTCAAATTGTATTTAAAATGGGTAGGATAAATATCTGCTCACAGAACGTGGGCGGGTTCAATGATTGGAGTAAGAGGCTGGCTGAGTTTGTGAGAATGAATGCTTTCGATGTCATGTGTTTGCAGGAGATGCATATTCCTTGGGGGAAAAGGAATCTGATGGGCATAAGCGGGTACAGTATGTTGGTTTGTACATCTCAGAGCTCCAACACCCAGGGTGTTGCGATTTTTGCAAAGGGTACCCTGGGGCCAGCCAAACACAAATTGGCAGATACGCTGGGACGCTGGCTGAGCTGGAGGTAGGTCTCACAATGTGTGCGATTTATGGGTCAAACCAAGATGACCTGGAGATTTTCAAGGACCTCGAGGTATAGCAGGCAACCTGGCCTTGTCTACTGGTCATCTGTGGTGACTTTAAAATATCAGCCAAGATCAGTGGCGGCCAGTGGTATCAAGGGAGGAAACCTAGAGTTTATGGGTCACTGACCTCGCTAATGGTCAGCCACGGTCTGGTTGATATTTGGAGTATTAAAGCTCCTAACAATCCGGGGTATACATACTATTCCTGCTTACATATGAAGCATGTTAGGCTTGATTATTTTTTAACTTCAATGGATCAGACTAACAAAGTAGAGATAAGGAAGGTGATATCGGACCCTAATCCACTGGTTTTGGAAATCAAGGTTGTTATGGCCAGCCAAGCCAGTAATAAATGGACTTTTGACAGGTAACTCCTAGCAAACAGTGCTTACAGCGAACATATTAGGAGCTGGGCCCAAGAATATTTTGATAATAATAGATTTAGCACTAGTAGGCTCTCTGTCTAAGCACTCCAAGCCGCAATCTATCCTAGCAGCGCTGATTAATGTGCGCTCCTTAAAAAAGCATCACTGTGATATGTTTGATCTGCTCTCTGACAGACCGGTCGACCTTTTTTCATCACAGAAACGTGGCTGGATAATACATCTGACCCGTTTGTTACCCTGGCCATCCCTAAGGGCTTCAAAATTCTCAGGGCGGATCGCCTGGTGCGGAGGGTGGTGGAGTTGCGATCATTTATAGGGACAAATGTGACCTTATCAGGCGTGACATCCATGCATGGGGTGATGGTGAGGCTAGGGACTTCAGTATCAGGTTTTCCCAACATTTTTCATTGGGAGAATCACTGATTTACCGTCCCAGGGCCCTGTGAGATCCTTTCTGCAATTATGGGGTGATGTGTTGACCACCAGGGCTCTTCGATTCCCACAATGCTTGATATTGGGTGATCTGAATATCCATCTTGACCAGGCTGATTTGAAAGACGCCCTGGCTTTGGTGACATTCTCCAGCTCGGCCAATTGTCGTAATGGGTCACTCGCCTCACTCATCAATGCGGTCATATTCTTGACCCTATATGTTCTAATTTCGCTATCACGGCCGAGGATCCCCTGCCATTCACTTGGTATGACCACTCTCTCACCTACTTCTCCTGGACGTTAGTCTCGGCCTGCACTGTGAGCTCCTGCACCCGGAAACCAGCTTTCAAAAAAATGGATCCTTCCAAACTCGCTTCGGTTCTGGTGGCATCTAGACCAGCTCTTACCCTGGACCTCGATGGGAGTCTTGCAGGCTTTACTAATCGGCTATCCAACTCTATGACCACGCTTGCTACGCCGATCTCATCTAGGTTTTTGAGGGAATTGCCTTCTAACCCCTGGTTTACCCTGGGCTTGCGGGTGCTTAAGCAGGAGTGCAAAAAACTTGAATGGGCCTGCGTCTTAGTGATTAATGCCACCTGGCTAAGGCCTCTCTCAGGGACAGGCAAAAAATTTACTATGCCGCTATCCTACAGACAAAAAAGCAATACTATACAGCCCGCATTGAGCAGGCATGTACGAACTCCAAGGAGATTTTCCATATAGTCCAGAGTTTTACACCTCCTGTGGCTCAAGCGTGCGCTCTCCTGGCCACTGAGGGCTGGTGCAATACTCTAACTTTTTTCTAGATAAAATTCGCTCAGTTCAGGCGACCTTCATTTCCTGCCCTGGTCCTCCTTCTAGCCCTCTGCCTATTGCCCTACAGCTGGCTGCCCCTAGGCATGCCTTGCAAGCCTTCTCCTTTGAGGATCTGCCTAGCTCTCTCAAAATCCAGAAGGGCTTAAAGTCGGGCTCACCCGCGGACCCCTGTACTGCGAGATTGTACTGCGAGATTGCTTGCAGCGGTTGCGGAGATCATTAACCCTGAAGTTAATACAATCATTACCGCCTCTCTTCATGAGGCCCGGGTTACGGTGAATTGGAAACAGGCAAAATTCCTTCCCCTTTTAAAGAAGCCTTCTCTTGACCCTTTGATCCCAGGGAACTATCACCCAGCTTAGCCAAGGTCTGTGAGAAGGTGGTCACCAGACAACTTACAGAGTTTGTTGAAGAGTCGGATGCCCTGCATCCAGCGCAGTCTGGATTTTGTTCCTCTTACAGTACCGAGACAGCACTGGTGGAGATTTCCGAAGCCATCCACGACTGTTTGGATGCCGGTGGGAGAGCAGCATTGGTAATGGGTACATGTAATTCATGATCAGCAGCTCTAGATTAGATTATAACCCAATGCATTTCGGGCCTTTTATTGCCCTTCGTCAGGAGTAGCTGTCAGATTAAAATAAAGAACCTCTGTTAATTTTACATATTTGAGCCTGTAAAGTTTTTACAACAATGCATATTATAAATCAAACGTGTATCAGTCCATTCAGTCATATTAAAATACCTAAACATCTACAAACACCTAATTATAACACTTCATTAGTGCAGCTAAACAAAACGCCATTACATCACCCCGCAAGACATTGCTGGTATGGCAACCCTCTAAAGAATTCACTTAACGCAGTAACCTCCCCCGCTTCCATCCTCTATCTAATCCAGCCAAACAAAACTGTGTTACAAAACGAATTCTCAACCACTCAACGTGCTGTACTGGATACTATTCCTCCTCCATCTATCAAACCTCCTGCATGTCTTCCACCTCAACTTCAACACTCCAGTGCATTGCTTCTACCCTGGTCATTTCTATTATCCGCTGTGCTCTTAAAAACCTCATACCTGCTCTTGCTTCATCGTTACTTCTAACGGTACCAACAACTCCTTTTATCTTGACCATACTGCCAGGCAAGTGCTCAAACAAGTGACTCCTCCCAATGCTTGCTATTTAAGCTCTTCCCCAACTTAACTTCCACAAAACACCTGATCCTCATTACCTTTAACCGACTTACATAGCGAACTACATGTCCCTCAAACCCCTATGTATCACTTCTACCCCCTGCCTCGTACTCCCAGTTTGCACTATCCACCCCACGCGGCCTAATCACATCACCTACTACTAATTGTATTAGATTTATTTCACCAAACATAAGTGAACCCACACATCGAGCCCCCATCCCCTCCACCAGCTCGTTTGACCGCAAAAAAGTGACCCAAATAAAACATTAACATAAACAAACATTCCAGTGTGATCTCGTGTTTCCATTAGTATTACTGTATCTTAAGATGTCCATGTCCAATAAACAAAACAGACAATTGTCTGTGGAATATATGCATTTCACTCCAGTATGATCTGCGACCATGGGCCCAAATGAACCGTCCACAGTTGACTCATTATTCCTTTATCATGATTAGAACACCGCCTTTCTCGTGATGATGTTGCTGTTTAATGGTAATCCTATTAAATCGTTTTTATGTTGGGTGCAAACTGCTGATTTGAGGTAAGAATATATTCACTGAATGCAACTTGGGGATGGCAGAATGCACCCCATAATTCTCAACGTACTCAAAGTTTTCATTTTATCGCACTTGCGTGCAGACTGGATCTGTGCCTCACCTCAAAGCACAGTGAAGAAATTCATAGCCATATGCAGTGTAGATACGCTGCATTTGAATTGCACTGCCAAAAGAACCAGTTACGAAACTCCTTTAACTTTATTCCCTGATTATTCCATATTATTCTTGATTCAACAAACTTTTTATTTTTTGTTTACAATAAGGCTGGTTAAAATTCCCATTTTTTTCAAATGAAGCAAGTATGCCCATCAGGGCCTTTTACTACATCACATGGGTACATATAATTCATGATCAGCAAATCTAGATTAGATAATATCCCAATGCATTTCGTGCCTTTTATTGCTCTTCGTCAGGGGTAGCTGTCAGATTGAAATAAAGAACCTATGTTAATTTTAAATATTTGGGCCTGTAAAGTTTTTACAACAATGCATATTATAAATGACAGCCAGTGTATTGTTGTTTCCATCTGACTATTTTCTGTTGGCTGAAACACCAAAAAAGAAGACCAGGTCAGAAGTGGTGTACTGTCCTGTATAGTCTGCGGACATCACACGGGCACACATTGTGGGAAAGAGAAAAGAGTCTTTACTGCGCTATAAGAGTCCCATCAGACCACCCATTATGGCGGCATTTCATCATATGGGAATTAGTGGTCGTTCCAGGCATTACCTGGATCAAATCATGACAGTGCATGAGTAAAGAACGACCAATATAGCCACAGTAATGCTCGAAAGAAGTCATATAGAAAATAGTGCAGTGCTATTGTGCTAACTAAAATTAACTACCCAGGTAACTCATCGTAATTGGTCTGGGTGTCAAGATTAAAAACACGCCTGGTAGTGAGTGAATGGGACTACCTGGTGGCGATGTGCAAGTGGTCGACTAGTTTCAGCTGACAAGAGAATTACTCCAGCTTTCATCAGGACCGAAAAAAACATAAATGAACAGCTACTGCAACCCAAGTGGGGGGGTATATACATATGTGAGGGAAGATGTGTTAAACCAATAGCATGTAGTATACTCATGGAATTCATGTCTCCCCATTCAATTGGAACCCCAGTATCCACTGCTCACAGGAGAAGATCTTCTTCCCAGCTTTGTGTGGGTGAAGACCTCACCTCGCCCGGCAACTGCTCGGGAAATGGAGGCCCCGCTCTATCCGTCGTTACCTCACGTCTAAACCCGAGCGGAAGGGGAGGCTCCCCTTCCGCTCGGGTTTAGACGTGAGGTAACGTCTTCACCCACACAAAGCTGGGAAGAAGATCTTCTCCTGTGAGCAGTGGATACTGGGGTTCCAATTGAATGGGGAGACATGAATTCCATGAGTATACTACATGCTATTGGTTTAACACATCTTCCCTCACATATGTATATACCCCCCCACTTGGGTTGCAGTAGCTGTTCATTTATGGTTTTTTCGGTCCTGATGAAAGCTGGAGTAATTCTCTTGTCAGCTGAAACTAGTCGACCACTTGCACATCGCCACCAGGTAGTCCCATTCACTCACTACCAGGCGTGTTTTTAATCTTGACACCCAGACCAATTATGATGAGTTACCTGGGTAGTTAATTTTAGTTAGCACAATAGCACTGCACTATTTTCTATATGACTTCTTTCGAGCATTACTGTGGCTATATTGGTCGTTCTTTACTCATGCACTGTCATGATTTGATCCAGGTAATGCCTGGAACGACCACTAATTCCCATATGATGAAATGCCGCCATAATGGGTGGTCTGATGGGACTCTTATAGCGCAGTAAAGACTCTTTTCTCTTTCCCACAATGTGTGCCCGTGTGATGTCCGCAGACTATACAGGACAGTACACCACTTCTGACCTGGTCTTCTTTTTTGGTGTTTCAGGTTGTTGTTAGGGGCATGAGTTGACAGGTCTTTAAAATATTTCCCCTTTGACCCTCCATATGTTTTTTGAGTATTTTCTGTTGGCGCCAGGATACCCGTAGGGTGACAGTTGCGCGTTATAAATAATAAATACAAATACAAATAAATCAAACTTGTATCAGTCCATTAAGAAGCAGAGCATGTGACACGGATAGCTCAGGGCCAGGAGATAGCGCAAATTCGGGTAAGGATTATCTCTCTAAAAGCCGAAATAAATAGTTGGCTCACCCAGAAGTCGGCCGAAGAATACCAGACGCAACGAAATGAGCTATATGAGAACGAAGAACTACTGGGGAAGATGTTGGCTCTATGCTACCAGCAGAAAAATGTCAAGAATGTAATACCGTCAATTAAGAAGGACGGGAAAACATATAGAGAGACCGGAGATATTTTGGGAGTATTTCAGGATTACTATCAACTCCTATATAAAGAGGATGCAGGAATAGCACAGGAAATAACGCAAACATTAACAGAAGCAGAAATTGGGGCCATCCTTGATATACAGGCTAAGAATGAGATGAATGCTGACTTTACACTTGAGGGGGTTCTAACGGCATTGCATGAATTACCAACAGGGAAGGTGGCTGGCCCCAATAAGATGCCCCTGGAACTTTATAAAGCTATACAATCATTGATAGCCCCAATATTGTTGGACCTATTTAAAGTAGTGCAATACGGTGGGTGTCCACCAGAGTCCTGGAAAGAGACAGATATTATTGTATTTTCCAAGAAACATAAACCACTAGATAACCCAGCGTCATACCGGCTGATATCCTTGATTAACTCGGACACCAAGTTATATTCAAAAGTGTTGGCTACTAGGCTAGGGAGGGTCATAAGTCATCTGGTCTTGCCCTGGCAGCATGGTTTTATCCTCAGGAAAGGGACAATGGACCACATTAGGGGGGCTATAACACTTTTTGATAACCAGGCTGGGACAGAGGGACAGATGGCGCTGATCCTTCTTGACGCCGAAAAGGCTTTTGACCGGTTGGCTGAAGGTATTTGTGGGGGCTACTAGAGTTAAAAGGCTTTGGCCCACGAATCATCAGGGCCTTTAGAGCAATATACTCTGATCGCAGAGCCCGGTTACAGTTCATGGGAAAGGGATCGGGAAACATACTAATTTCGAGGGGAACTACACAGGGATGTCCCTGCTCCCCCTGGTATATAAACCCTTTGATAGAGAAGTTTTTAGGCAATCAGGAGATTCGCCCGATTGTATGCAAGGGGTCCGAGACGGAGGTGTTACCATATGCTGTCGACATTGCTATTTTAACTACTAAATCGGCAGATGCAATCAGGGAGGTTGTCGCTATCGCGGAAGAGTTTGGACAGGCATCAAGATACTCACTGAACGAAGGAAAAACATTAATAATCTACACAGATAATATATCTTTTCATGACTCATGGCGTGTAGACTCCCAAGAAGACTTGGGAGTCTGGATTAGTCCAAAATTAGACACGATAGGCAAGATCAATTTTAACCCCCTGACTAAGACAATCTCTATGGACCTCAAACGGATAAATGGGCTGCACTTATCTATTATTTGGCGAGGGAATGTTTGAAAAATGACAATGCTGCCAAAAATCTTGTACCTGTTTCGGTCTATTCCAGTGGCACTAGATGCAGTAATTTAAAAAACATTAGAATCTATATTCTCAAACTTTGTTTGGCAATACGGGAAAGTGAGATGCTCCTTAAAATACCTGAACCTCCCACAAAGACGAGGCGGACTGTCCCTCCCGAACATCACATTCTATTACTGGGCGGCATTCTTACACCAGATGTCTATTCTATTTTAAGTGGAAATTAACCAAGGGACAGAAGATGAGAGATATGTCAGAATCCCATCTATATATGAGCTCGCCATAGGGAGAGAAGTTGTGGGGCTGCTGCTGCGGCAGGTCGAGCCAAGCTAATATAAGAAGGTTCAATTTAAGGTGGTCTACAGCGCTTGGGAAATCTGGAATAAAGTACGTAAAACCATGGTGATTCCAAAATTATGCTGGGATACCCCCTTGTGGCGAACCTCTCTCTTTCTGCCTCTCTTTTATGACAAAATGAGAAGACAGTGGGAACATGCAGGTATAGTCACCGTAGGGAACTTATATAAGTACGGTCAACTATGCTCCTTCTCCGCACTGCAGCAAGGCTATGGGTTGTCTGGACAGCATTATTTTAAATATCTGCAGATCAGAGAATATTTTGCCACCCCTAGACCATCTATGTCTCTGGAGAAAATATCAGTAATAGAAACGATCGCTGGGAGGAGTAACAGGATAAAGCACATCTATCGTACCCTGCTTAATAGCATCTCAGACGACCTAGAGAAAACCGAAACCAGCTGGGCTAGGAAACTGAATAATCCAGATGTTGATATATATATATATGGCATTGTCACTCAATGTTAAGATACTTCTATCAACTAGTTTGAAGGCACAGCTCTATAAAACTATTTTAACCTGTACTTTACTCCTGCTAAACTATTTGATTGGGGTAAAAGAACAGATGATAACTTTTGCAAGGTGTGAGGAAAGGCCAAACACATTAATACATATGTTCTCTGACTGTGATAAATTGCTTCCCCTGAAGAACGGGGAGGTGCCCGGCGGGTTTTTGGGAGGGATTGACAGGTCATAGGATAAATCTGTCCCCCACCCTGATGCTTATGGGATAGGACAGCGGCATCGGCTTGGAGACTGCCGAGCAGTAGTGTGTATTTGTTGGCACAGCGGTATTTAGGACAATAATTGCAGCTAGATGTAAGGACCCAGATCCCCCCACCTTTCAGATATGGTTAGCACGGCTCCTGGGGATATACAACCAAGAGACAGCATTCTACGCATGTAGGGGCATGGAGGGCAGGAAATTAGGGCAGAAAATGTGGTTATATATTGCAAGGTGGGATGCCCTGATAGATGACATCTAACACATTAAAATTGAATACAGATAAGACTGAGGTGTTGTTTTTTCATTCAAAAACCCCCCTGCTGACGTCTGTATGGTGGCCGACTGAGCTTAACCCACCACCTATCCCCTCCCACTCTGCCCGGAACCTTGGGTTCCATTTCAATAATGAACTGTCATGCAAAACTCAAATTCAAAAGGTCACATCTGCTTGTTTTGGCAAACTAAAAATGATCAAAAAAATGTCCCCCTATCTTTCAAATGACTCAATGAGGACGGTTGTGCATGCCCTCATCACCTCACATTTGGATTATGCCAATAGTCTGTATATAGGGGCACCTGCATACCTATGCCATCGACTGCAAGTCATCCAAAATACGGCGGTAAGACTGATTTGTCATGTCCCCTATCGGCATTCCATCTCTCCTTACCTGAAGAATTTACACTGGCTCCAAATCTCCTACCGCATACAGTTCAAAGCCCTGGTCCTAGCTTTCAGAGCGCTCAATGGTCATGGGCCACGCTATCTCAGAGATAGACTGAAGCAGGTCCACTCTGCCCGCTCTCTAAGATCCAACCACCTCCGTCTCATACTACCTCCTCGTTTTCATCGTTTGAGAAGAGGTGGTAGAGCTTTTGCGGTTGTCACCGCCAAGCTGTGGAACTCTCTGCCGCTTGACCTCAGACTTATCGAATCAGAATGCCTCTTCAGATCCAAGTTAAGAACATACCTGTTCTCACGCTGCTAGTTGCCTAATCACTGATGTCCCTGTCATCAGCGCCGGGACACCCCCGGTGGGGGTAGCCGTGCGCTCTATTAAATTCCATAAATAATAATAATAATAGACTGAGAGGTGGAGGTCTTTGGGACTGATCGTAAGCTGCGCATGTACTTGCTCAGTGTAAACAATTGTGAAACACTGCCTCCGGTTCAATTATGTACATACGTGTATTTATCTTTTCATTGCTGTCAATTGCATTGCATATATAGTATTTATGATTTTTTTTTGTTAAATACTATTTATTGGTGGCACATATTTAACTATTGTAACTTTTTATGATTACTAGCCTGCTGTTTACTATATATAAGATCGTTTTTATTGTATTTGGTTCTCTCTGGGTATACAAAAAAAACAAAAAAACAAACACATGACGACTGGGGTAAGGCCGCAAATTGGTCATTGGAATCTACTTTCATGAAATTTTACTTCAAACCCATTTCAGGTGCAGTGGCTTTGGCCCTAGGTAAGATTTAAACATCCATAATCCTTGCCTCCTGTTCTGACATAGAATGTGAAATTTCCTAGCTATGGAGAATGAAAACTTCAATTCTATTAAGGACACAGAGGAGAGGATTATCCAAGACAGAGATCTCTTGTGGAAAGATCTTTTACCTATCCCAGGATCTTTAAAGTTAAGCAGTAAGTAAACAGTTACTAACGGATCGGTTGTTTCTAGTAGATGGGTGATAATGACTATTATAAAGATCATGCAGTTTCCCTTCAATCTTGTGATGAGTTAACTTTGTAGATCTGTGCAAGGCTATGTATCATGCTGAAACAAAGGTTTGGCAAGAAGAACTGGATACCGTTCTAAATTTTACCTTAGGTACCGACCAGAAGCTTGAATAGGGAAAAATTCAAAGGTTAACTTCCTCGCGTAAAGATAGAGGAAGAGGAAGGGATGTCATTGACATATATTCACGGGGCTGTACTGCGATTAGAGGACTGTTGCCATGGATACTTATGCCCCAAAGCTTGTTGGAGAATGTAGTTCAGTGTTTTTCTTTTATTAAAGCTATTCTTTGAAGATAACTGCTGTATAATAAAGTGAAGCGAAACATGGATAAACCTCACCTCTGTGCCCATAATAGAATTGAAACTTTGCTTCTCGGTAGCTAGAAAATGTGACACTTTCAGTACCATCTGGTGTAGGTGCTGATGTGCAAATAAAGGTTCTGTCGGTTTAAAAAATGGGTTTACGCATGCTTGCAGATGTGCATGCTGATAAGGTGTCAGAATTACTTTGAAGATCCTCTCAAGATGGCGGTGCTGTGACGACATAATGATGTGGTGGATCAATGGACCTCTAGAGCCGTGCAATGCTGACAGGAACTCCGGCCTGCAATTCCAACAGGAACCCTACTGCCGTAGCAGAGTTGCATACATAGCAATAGACCCGATTCAGACAGGACACTCTCAATTTTTTTAAAGTATAAATGGCTTCATTTTGGCAGTCTCTTGCCTGAAATTGACTCTGCTTCAATAAAAGTCAATAGGGAAATACGTTCTCCAGATTCTTTTTTTTTAAATCTCCCACTTACCTCTTCTCAAATGTTGCCACGTATGGAGATGGTCAGAAAAGCTCTGGGTGATGAGCAGTACAGCAGGCTGAGGTCACTGTCCCCATCATCATTCAGTCATTGAGTTGTTGAATGCAAGTAATGCTGAATTTCACCACAAAACTGCAGAGCACAATAAAAACATGCTCTAGTACTACTTTGCTGGCAGCTTGTCACCATCTGAAAAGAGGAAAAAGGCTCCAAAGATGGTAGGAGGGAGTTTCTTCTTAAAGTGGTAAACACATACCAAAGAGCGTGAAGCACGTGTGCCAATACTCCAACATTCAAGAATCCACCTTCAAATCTTTACCCATGTAGAATGATCGATCAACACACATGAAGCACACACACATAAAATAACAACCCAACAAAGGCTTATAACAGGCCCCCCAATGGTCCTTGCACTAGATCATGGTTGTGAGACCCTTGGGAGACAGGAAAGATCCTTTCTCCTGTTCCTAGCAGCCATAGTCCAAGTCTTCAAACACCAGGGGAGGGTGCCCTTCTTTTAGGCCTCCCAGTGTGTCATGGCTGTAAAGTTCATGGGATGGGGCGATGGCATAGTAATAGTGCCATTGGCCCTGGTGTAAATAAGGTTAATTGCCCCGCATCATCCACTGGCTGGACAGTACACTACAGCCATATTTGGGGGCATTGAGCCCCTAACACTCTAATTTCTCACTGTCATTGCACCTTCTGAACTATTGATAGATACACTCCTGAGAAAGGCACCTAACACTGGGCCTTGTAGCCTGGCGCTGCGAGGCCCTGGGCAGTGGCCTCTACCCGCGGGCCTCAAAGTCCTCTCCCAGGAAAACCCATCATGCCCTGCTGTAGCATGGTGCAGGTTGCACACCTTAGGGACCTTAGGGACAAATAGGGAAGAGCCAAAGCAGAAATGTTGATAGAGACTGAGAGAGTTTGGGGTTATTGGGATGCACAAAGCTGGTGTGGGGCCTCAAACAAACAACTACAAGCATCAGAAATACCTCTACTAGAATATGTGCAGGCACCTGTAGTTGGCAGTATGACAACATTTCGGTGGAGAGAGCATTAACCAGGGTGTTGTGTTTACAGGCTTTCTCTGCTTTCCGCTGATGTCACATCCCACCATGGTAACATGATTCCTGCTCCGCCCTGGGAGGCGCACAAGTGAGAAATAGGAAAAGCAATTGGCGGTTGGGCAGTTCCTTGTAGGGATGTGCCTCCAGTGTGCTCTCCCATCCACCTCTTTCCACCAAGGAACCTGCCTCAGATGTTAAAGGCCTTGGCTTTGCGAGAGCTTTCAGAGTCGGTTGATGTCAACTCAGATGATAGAGAAAGTTGAGGTTGTGCAGCCACTTATGGTATTCTTCGGTGAGGACGAGTGTTGTGCATTGACTTCTTGAATGATGAGGATATGGTTTTGGTTGATGTCAGGTCTTTCATTTCTAGCTTGTACCTGCTGTGTCTTGTGAAGACTGTTTGAAGGTATCCATTTTTTTTTTTGCAGTAGTGTCACGTACTCTGAGATAGAGGAAAGGCTCACTACGCGGTTAACGAAACCTGTGGCGGGAGCAGGTGCTTTTAGATAAGCCTTTAGGCAGATGCATGCTTTCAACGCAATACACTGACTTTGATGCATCACAGTCCCTCCTCTTCCTCCTCTCCTCCAGACCTTAAGCCCATTTACTCGAATACCCCCAACCTGACTCTTTGCTTATTTCGAACCTTTCTCACTCTGTCATTCCCTCTCTGTCTGTCTCTCCTTCCACTCACCTGTCTCGACCCAGACAGAAAATGAAGGCCCCACAGTGCCACATAAATATTGAGTAACGGGCTTTTCTGTATCTCAGTCTTTGGGTATAATCATTAAATAAGTCGTGCCACTGGTATGGACCATTGTTCATCGACAAGGAGGCATAAGGAGCAATCACTGTGTTGATGTTTTGGGGTCCAGACAGTTCTTCCCATGAAATATTCTTCCGGTCAACTCCTCTTCTCTCGGTGAGAACTCACTATCAGTTGTCTAATACATAACAAATGCCTATTCAATAGTTAACAGAAGGCTCCTGGAAAAGTTCAGCATTAGAAAAAAAGAGAAAAATATTGTGTGCAAACAACTATTCAATGTGAAAAACAGGCCTTCAGTGTTAACACCATCAACAGTTAAGCTAACTTCAATAAGCACGTTTATACATTTGCAGCTCTTTAACATTTAAGTATGATTACTTAATACAAATTTTGAACTGTCGCATTTATTTTACCTGAACGTGTTCAGTGCACATTATTAATGTAAGCATTTTATCAAATAAAATTCGCTTCAGCACTATAATGGCCTATTATTAACTTTACATAAATTGGGGGGATGTGGGGTATAGTATTTACATGCATTGCCTGCCTCCGGTTGTGTTACTACCCAACGCGGGTCGTGCGCGTGCGGGGACCGCACAAAGCAGTTGCGGATCGGCAGCATTAGTTACTCCATTGTGTTCTCCCGAATACCTCTTTTCACCAAGTAACCGGCAGCAGCCATGCTATAAACGAAAACTCATGCTGCAACTCAGAGAATAAAATAAATATTAATCTGTGTACCTGCTGCTAATTCTTCAAAGTGAGTGTTTGCGTTTTGATAGGAGAGCAGTGTGTGAGGCATGTCAGTCAATTCGTCTGGTTTCCAACAGCTGATTGAGGAGGGGATAACACTCTTCCCCCAACGTGAAATTTTCCAGTGCTAGCCACGGTGCTTCCGATAAGGACAACCCTTTTAGAATGTGGACAAAAGTTGGCTCCGAAGTTTCATTAAATAGTGTACAAGAGACAAGTGACGTAGCGTCTCCTTCTCACGTAACAACTCTACTGTGTTCTGGGGAAAAAATATATTTCGTTTTAAAAAAGCAAGTTTAAATACGTACGTATTTCCGTGAATAGTAATGACGAGCTGCTGTGTGACTTTTAGGACATTTTTCGTGCAGCCGACAGTACAAACCAGCGGTGTGCACTTCATATGAACTCAATGACGGTGAAGAGAGCGCAGAGATGCAGAGAGCTCTTTGAGCGCCATCTGCTGGCAAATAGTAGTATTCAAAATCTTCACTCAGGCTTCAGAACACAGGCTAAGTTTTCATAATAAAGATATGAAACCTGTACCCGAATAACGGACACAGAATACATCCACTGCAATATTCATGCGGCAACTGCATTAATTTGGCTTTTCTACAAAGAGATCGCACACTCATCAAGTAAATCCACTGAATTCCAATACTTCAGTTATAATGAGTGTATAACTATTGCTAGTAAATTCTATTGCAGGACAGGAGGCTCCGATTATGCTAGTCTCATTTCTTTATTGAAATGCCCAGCAGCCAAGTAAAAACTACATTACCCAGAAACACTTGGGTGATAACCATAGAGTCTCGTAGTATAAATAGGCACACAGACAATACCACATCCTCTTTCTTTGCTGCTCCGCAGCCAGTTAAGTGCTTCTTACCTTCCTATTATTGTTTTTCATTGCGCTTTGTATTGCTTGCGCAGCTTGCATTTGTTATTTCATTGCCGCTTTGTTTCCGCGCTTCGCGCGCTTTCACTCGCCATTCCGTTCGGTTTCCGTTTCGGGGGCGGCGCGGCTGGGTGCGAGGCTCTCCACCCTGAGTTCGGGCGCTTTGTGCCCACGTTCTCTTTCCTTCATAGTGGAGTGGTTTTCTGGGGTCGTAGCAGCACTCGCGCTGTTCGCGCGAGCTGCTCTCCTTCCTGGTAGGCGGCCGGGTTTCCATGCGCATGCGCGTTTGGCTCTTTCCGGCGCTCCGTGTTGTTTTCCTCACCGGAGCATTTCTGAAGGACGTCCCCTGCGGCGTTACCGCCCACGGCCTCCAGGATTGACCCTATAGACGCCAGGCTCTGGGAAAAGATTCTGGTTGCAATAATTGGCATAGGCTTTGCCTAGGGTGACGTTTTTGGTGTCAGTAAGCCCTCCCTCCACTCTCTAATATTTTATCCTGTAGTTTTCTGCAGTTTGGCTTACTGTGAGGGTTTTTTCACCCCCCTTTACTTGAAGTCTTTGGCTTCTATATATTTTCATTCCTCGTGTGTGGGCATATATTTCACACTACTTGTGAAACATGAGTGAATATTTCTATGAGGAGTATGAGGAATTTGATGAAGAGGCTCCAGACACCATGGAGCAACATCTTGTAGAGGCTTTGGACCGAGGAGTCCAGCACTCTATGAATAAAGCTATGGTGCGTGCTATCACGCCTCTCAAGAGACACTTGACAAATTATGCCAAACAGCAGGGTTGGGTCCCTGCGGCTAAGAAGTCTTCTTCCTCTTCACCTGCTAATCCACATGCTTCAGATTTTCGGAAGTTGGCGCATTCCTTGTCCTCTGCCAAACATCCCGTTATTGTAGAAGATGACGAGAGTGATGACCTGCAGTCCTCTTCGTCCTCAGACCCCGCTCCACCCCCTCCCAAAAAGAAGAAATGTAAAGAACATTTTGTTGATGCTTCAGCCCTGCCTCCTGTGCTTACTTTTGAGCCGGCGGACATTGTCCACCCTCAGTCCACGGCTTGGCTCCCTTCCCCGGAGGTGACGGAGTACGTTCAGCAGCACATACGTCAACCCTTCGAGAAGGAGGTACGTGCTCGCCTCCGTTCCGAATGCCCACGCCCAGATTTGGCTGATCACTTGGCGGAGACGCCTGAGGTGGATCCTACCATGACAACGTATTTGCGCAAATTTGCAAAAGATCCAAAAAAGGGTCTCGACAGGTCTTGGCGGGCTTGCCAGGACAAGGTTTTGGATCTCTTGGGGCCCCTCACCAAGATGTTAGACCTGGGCTTTCTCGCAAAGAGTACACACAGGATGGTTGATCCTGATGAACTCATTAACTGGGCTCAACGAGCCATTTGCCAGTTGGGTAATGCCAACTGTGCGCTCTCTAGCGAGCGGCGCCGTTCCATCTTACTCAAATTAGACCCTAAGCTGTCCGAATTGGCGACTTCAGAGTCGGGACCTGCAGCGCAGGGTCTGCTTTTCGGCCAGCCATTTCTTAAGGAACTAACCAACTTCGTAAATACCTTCAGTGGCCTGGATAAGGCACAGGCATCTCTGCGCCGGACCCTTCGTCCGGTTTTCAACAGGGCCGGAAGAAGTAGGGGACGTTCCTCCGGCCGTGGTCAGCAACAGCCCTCCCAGAGGGGGTACCAGTCCCATCATGGAGGCCAACAGGATTCGGGATATTCCCAGCGTTCCAACTTCTATCCCTCACGAAAAGGTCGTGGCCAATTTAAAAAAGGACGTGCTGGTGGTTCCTCCGGCGGATATCACGATTCCGCCACTTCAGGTGAGAATTCTTCCTGCATGCAGTGTTGTTCTGGGGGGCAGGATTCGCCTTTTTCTAGAGAACTGGCGCTCAATCTCCAGCGATGCATGGGTGCTGGACACGGTTCAGGGCTTCAAGCTCGAATTCTATCAGCCTGTTCGTCAGTCCCATCCTCCCTTTCCTCTCCGCTTCTCAAAGCAAAGTCAAGAGTTCATCACAGACAAACTCCGATCACTGGAGCAGAAAGGGGCGATTGTGCCGACAGTACGCCATCCTCGGGGCTTTGCCAGCTCAATCTTCCTGGTGGACAAGAAGGGAGGGGGATCGAGGTTGGTCCTCAATCTGAAGGAGTTCAATGCGGGAATAGTATACCGCCACTTCAAGATGGAGGGCATCCATCTGTTGAGGGATCTCCTGAGGGAACGGGATTGGATGGTCCGTCTAGACCTCAAGGATGCTTACCTCTCTGTTCCGATTTTTCCGCCCCATTGCCGCTTTCTTCAGTTCCAGTGGCTGGGGATTTGGTATCAGTATCGGGTCCTTCCCTTCGGCCTTTCGTCAGCACCGTGGTGCTTCACGAAACTGTTGCGTCCGGTTGTAGAGTCCCTCCGCAGTCGCGGGGTTCGCTTGATCATTTATTTGGACGACATCCTCCTCCTGGCGGACTGTCCAGTCAAGCTTATGACTCATCTGTCGTGGACCATCGATCTTCTTCAGTCTCTGGGTTTTTTGGTCAATGTTCCCAAATCTGTACTTCTTCCTACTCAGGTGATAGATTTCTTGGGGTTCCAAATCAATTCCCTCTCTTGCCAACTTCTGTTACCTCGTCAGAAGATTCGATACATCAAGAGGGAATTGACTTCTGTTGTCTTGAGTCCGACGGTGTCATTGAGATCGTTGGCACGAGTTGTCGGTCTTTTAGCATCTTCTCTGCAAGCCATCTTTCCGGCTCCGCTGCATTATCGAGCGTTGCAGCGCCTGAAAATTCAACATCTTCAGAGGGGCCTTCGTTATTCCGACCACATCCCTCTGTCGGAGGATGCGAAATCGGAAATGAAGTGGTGGTTGACTCACATGGAGGCCTGGAACGGCAGAGCCCTCTTCGGGTCCTCTCCGGAGATTGTGATCGAGTCGGATGCCAGTCAGTGGGGTTGGGGGGCCCGCTGCGGCTCGGTCATGACGGGGGGCCGGTGGTCCCCACAGGAACTTTCTCTCCACATCAATTGTTTGGAGTTACTGGCGGGATCGTTCGCGATCAAATGTCTATCTCCGCTTCAGTCCCGCTGCTGTATCCTTCTCCGGATGGACAATGTATCGGCAGTCCGTTACATCAACAAACTCGGAGGGACTCGTTCGAGGTTGTTGGCGGAGATCGCCAAGGAGTTTTGGCATTACTGTCTGCACAACAAGATCACTGTTATTGCGGAATACCTTCCGGGTTGTCGCAATGTTGTGGCGGATTGGAACTCCAGATACCTGAGGGACTTCAGCGACTGGAGACTCCATCCGCGGGTGTTTCGACAACTTCAACGGACTTGGGGCCCTTGTCAGATCGACCTCTTTGCGTCCCGGCTCAATACCCAACTTCCCCGGTTCTTCAGGTGGAGACCGGATCCGGAGGCTCTGGCGACGGATGCTTTCCTTCAACCGTGGCCGCCCTCCCTCTGTTATGCGTTTCCCCCGTTTATGATGATCCCCAGGGTTCTGGCCTACGTGACACGTTTCCAGGCGGAGCTGATTCTGATCACTCCTCTGTGGCGGGCTCAACCGTGGTTCCCTGTTCTGCTGGAAATGACTTGCGCATTGCCATTTCTTCTGCCTCGGAAGCGGAATCTCCTGTTAGATCCACTTCTGAATCCGCATCCCCTAGTTCAGTCAGGCTCTCTCCTTCTCCTGGCGTGGCGGATTTCGGGGACCGTTGGGCGGTGTCAGGCCTTTCAACGGACGCTACCAGACTCCTCAGCAACGCCTGGGCCCCGGCTACTCACAAACGTTACAGAGGTTCATGGAAACGTTGGAGTGATTGGTGTGCTCAACGACAAGTTGATCCAACATCGGCTGATGTCTCTTTGATTGTCAATTTTTTGGCTTCCCTGTATTCTGCCTCTGGCTTGGCGTACCGTACCATCAACAATTTCCGCTCTGCTATTTCGGCGGGCCATGTTCCTATTGATGGTAAACCTGTGGG
This sequence comes from Lissotriton helveticus, assembly GCF_964261635.1. Lineage (NCBI taxonomy): Eukaryota > Metazoa > Chordata > Amphibia > Caudata > Salamandridae > Lissotriton > Lissotriton helveticus. The sequence continues at coordinate 707,951,030 of NC_136059.1, read as the reverse complement.
GGAGCATCCTCTGGTGTCCAAGATCCTTAAAGGTGTTCGTATGGCTGTTCCTCCGCGTCCCAAATATGTTGCTTTATGGGACGTTTCGGTTGTTTTACGTTTTCTGGAAGCCTGGCCTGTCAATGCCTTGCTGTCTCGCAAACAGCTTTCGGCCAAGCTTACCATGTTGCTATGTTTACTTTCTTGCAAACGGATTTCGGATGTTCATGCATTGGATCTTGCTGGACGGAGTTTTACTCCGGAAGGGGTTACATTTCGCCTTTCCAGGCGCACCAAAACTAATTCTGATATTATCTCTTACCCTTCTTTTCCGGCTCGTCCGAACCTTTGTGTGGTCCAATGCCTTAAAACTTATGAGGTGAGTACTTCCAATCTTCGTTCTGATATGCAAGGTCAATTGTTCATTGCATTGTTGAAGCCTTTCCGCCCCGTTACCCCTGCTACATTGGCTCGCTGGGTACGGTGGCTTATGGGAGAGGCAGGTATTGATGTTTCTGTTTTTGGTGCTCATTCTGCTCGTGGGGCCATGGCCTCTAAGGCTTTTTCTTTGGGAGTCACCTTAAGTGACATTATGAAGGCTGCTGATTGGTCGACTGATTCTGTGTTTAAGACCTTTTACTTTAAACCTGTACCTACGGTTGCATCTGTGGTGTTGGAAGAGCTTTGAACAAGCATAATCGGAGCCTCCTGTCCTGCAATAGAATTCAAAATTTGCAAACATTCGTGACAAGAATTTTCAATTCTATTAAGGACTAGGAGGCGAGGATTTTCCCACCCATGGATTGTACATTGTGTATAATGACACTTGTTTATGCATTATTCTGTTTTTCCACAGTATCTATTGCCTTATTTTCCCACCCTTGTTTTGACATGTTCCTGTTATACTGGACGTGTATTACGGCTTTGTGTCTCTTTTCAGGCTCTGATCCAAAGTGATGTCTCTCCGGTTCACCGTAGGAGTACCTGTTTTCTTCTCTGAAGATTGTTCCTGTTCTGCCTTTGGCTGTTTGGGTTCTCAGCTGCCGTCTTTTCCATGGACTGCCTTTGCTGTTACATTGACTGTTTCGAACTCTTTTGCTGTTTCCTGGATTCTCCTCACCAAAGAAAGAGGATGTGGTATTGTCTGTGTGCCTATTTATACTACGAGACTCTATGGTTATCACCCAAGTGTTTCTGGGTAATGTAGTTTTTACTTGGCTGCTGGGCATTTCAATAAAGAAATGAGACTAGCATAATCCTCGCCTCCTAGTCCTTAATAGAATTGAAAATTCTTGTCACGAATGTTTGCAAATTTTGAATCCTTGTGGTCGAGTTTTTTTTCTAGGATCGATTATGTCGGGAGATGTAGAGGTGGGGGCGAGCCAAGGGGTTGGCTCGGGTCTTAAAGCCCGCGCACAAGCCGGGCCCTGAACATGTTTGCTATGTAAATCAGACAACAAACATATATTTTTTTTTTAACATGAGAAGCTTTGACATTAACACCTCACGTACAGCACTGAACTGAAGTACTTATTAAAAGTGCTAGTTTTTAAACATAAACCACTAATGCACTTAAATGTCAAGACAATTGTCATGTAAACCCTGTATATGGCCCTGATTATTATTAGGGTCCCAGTTTTATGGTATTTTTTTTTTACCATTTCCGTCTGTATTTATCCATATTTATTTTTTAAGCCCTTTTATTGGTATTTATCCATATTTATGTTATGTTTTGAGAATAAATTGAGTACTAAATTGGCATATTTCCACATTTATTTATTTGATAAACTTGCACTCATACTTTTAGACCCCCAGGATATAGCGGCATGGATTAGCAAATTTAGCGGCACAAAAATAGAAATTTAGCGGCACAAATATGAAAATTTAGCGGCAATTTTGCAGCATTTTATTTGGCAGTTTTTCCTACAACGAGCACAGATATCTTAGTGTGCGGCGGACTCCAAAAGCAATGCCCCCCAGGGTCCGCCACACACAGGGGACGCGGTGGGCCCACCAAGAATGAAAAAATAAATAAATATGGCAGCCGGCGCCCGCCACGTGCCCTGTATGTGGCGGGCCCCAAAAGCAATGTCCACAAGGGCCCGACACACACTGGGCATGTGTCAGGCCTCAACAATAAACACATTAAAAAATATATATGGCAGCCGGGGCCCGCCGCGTGCCCCGTGTGTGCGGCGGTTCCCAAAAACCAATAGCCCCAGGGCCTGCCGCACACTGGCCACGCGGCGAGCCGACCAAGAATCATTTGTAAAAAAAAATGGCAGCTGGGGCCCGCCCCATGCCCCATGTGCGGCAGGCCTCAAAAGCGATGACCCCAGGGCCCGTCACACACTGGGTACGTGGTGGGCCCACCAAGAAACTATTGTGAAAAAAATATGGCAGCTAGGGCCCACCGCGTGCCCCGTGTGCGGCGGGCCCCAAAAGCCATGCCCCCAAGGGCCCGCCGCACATTGGGCACGCAGCGGGCCCACCAAGAAACATTTTTAAAAAAAAATATGCAAGCCGGGGCCCGCTGCGTGACCCGTGTGTGGCGGGCCCCAAAACAGTGCCCCCAGGGCCCGCCGCACACTGGGCACGCGGCGGGCAACAAACACAGCAAGCAGCAGCTTACTTGGGCTGCAGATGATCCGTCGATGCTCCACAGCAGCAAGGTGAGTCCCCTCAGCCTCACAGCAGGAAAGGTGAGGAGTGTGAATAAATACCACCTCGCCTGCCTGCTGTGAGGACCCCCCTTCTGTTGGCCCCGTGGCGAGAGCCATTGGGCCAATAGAAGGGGGGGGTCTGGATGTCTGGATTTCGCGGGCACTTTTGTAAAAATCGCTGCATTTTTACAAAAGTGCAGATTTCGCAGGCACTTTTGTAAAATTCGCTGCATTTTTACAGAAGTGACGATTTCACGGCAAACCGCGAAATCCTGAAGGGTCTGTTTAAGGTCTTTCGCGTTTTAGCAAATCAAGCAGGCTGATATTACAAACCACTATTCCTCCAGGTAAATGTGAGCATTATATACAAATATATGTTCACTTATGCCAGTATTTAAGGGAATCGCATCACGTTTTTAGCTCCCCATGGTATCTATCTGCTTAGCAGTTGGTCTGAAATTCATGAAGGACAAGAAGAAGAATCACTCACAAGAAGCACAATTTTAATTTTTTTTTGCTTTTAAAAATAAATATAAACAGGAAATAGATTGCTTTCTGTCTGTATGTATCTGTAAAACAAAAAAAAAAACGGAAAACTGGACGCCTTAATTATTATAGAGCAACATTACAGTTAAGGCTTCCCGGTTTCGGTTTTTACAGATTTTTACAGATAAATACAGACAGAAAGCAATGTGTTTCCTGTCTGTTTTGATTTTTAAAGCATAAAAATACTTAGAATGGTGATCCTTGCAATTGTCTCTCCATGATGTCTTTCATTAATTCCAGGCAATAGCTGAGCAGATAAACAGCATAAAGAGTTAAAAATAAAAAGGAGGAGATTTCGTTAAATATAGGCATATGTAAACATTTATCAATCAATCAATCAATCATGCCATTTGTATAGCGCACTACTCACCCGGGAGGGTCTCAAGGCGCTTGGGGGGAGGGGTATGCTACTGCTCAAACAGCCAGGTCTTGAGTTGTTTCCTGAAGGCAAGATGGTCCTGGGTCAGCCGAAGGTGGATGGGGAGGGAGTTCCAAGTCTTGGCAGCCAGGTAAGAGAAGGATCTTCCTCCGGCGGTGGCTCTTCGGATGCGTGGTACGGCTGCGAGGGCGAGGCTGGTGGACCGTAGCTGGCGGGTGGGCGTGTAGAAGGTCAGGCGGTAGTTGAGGTACTTGGGGCCAAAGTCGTGGAGAGACTTGTGTGCGTGGGTGAGGAGCCGGAACGTGATCCTCTTGTAAACGGGGAGCCAGTGCAGGTTCCTCAGGTGGCTGGAGATGTGGCTGCGTCGGGGGACATCCAGGATGAGTCGGGCGGAGGCGTTCTGGATGCGCTGGAGTCTTTTCTGTAGCTTGGCTGTGGTTCCGGCGTAGAGGGCGTTTCCGTAGTCCAGTCGGCTGGTGACGAGTGCCTGGGTGACAGTCTTCCTGGTCTCGGTCGGGATCCAGCGGAAGATCTTGCGAAGCATACGCAGGGTGTTGAAGCACGATGAGGAGACGGCGTTGACTTGTCTGGGCATCGAGAGGGAGGGGTCCAGGATGAAGCCCAGGTTGCGTGCGTGGTCGGTTGGCTTGGGTGGGGTGCCCAGGGCTGGGGGCCACCAGGAGTCGTCCCAGGCGGAGGGCGAAGATCCCAGGATGAGGACTTCCGTCTTGTCCGAGTTCAGTTTCAGGCGGCTGTCCTTCATCCACTCAGCGACGTCTTTCATCCCTTCGTGTAGGCAGGTTCTGGCGGTGTCGGGGTCTCTGGTGAGGGAGAGGATCAGCTGGGTGTCGTCGGCGTAAGAGATGATGTTGAGGTTGTGCTGGCGTGCGATGGCTGCGAGAGGTTTCATGTAGATGTTGAAGAGGGTGGGGCTGAGTGAAGATCCTTGCGGGACGCCGCAGATGACTTCGGTGGCCACGGAGCGAAACGGGGGGAGCCGGACTCTTTGTGTTCTTCCGGCGAGGAACGAGATGATCCACTCCAGTGCCTTCTCTTGGATACCGATGTTGCTGAGGCGCTGGACTAGGGTGCGGTGGCAGACCGTGTTGAACGCAGCTGAGAGGTCCAGGAGGATGAGGGCCACTGTTTCCCCCTTGTCGAGCAGGGTCCGGATGTCGTCGGGGGCTGTGATGAGGGCGGTCTCGGTGCTGTGGTTGGCTCTGAAGCCGGACTGCGAGGGGTCGAGGGATCCGTTCGTCTCGAGGAAGGCGGTCAGCTGTCTGTTGACGATCTTCTCGATGACTTTAGCAGGAAAAGGGAGGAGCGAGACGGGGCGGAAGTTTTTGAGATCGGTGGGGTACGCTGTAGGTTTCTTCAGGAGGGCGCTGATCTCGGCGTGCTTCCAGCTCTCCGGGAAGGTGGCGGTGTTGAAGGAGGCGTTGATGATGTTCCGGATTTGGGGTGCGATGTTGGAGTCGGCCTTGTTGAAGACGTGGTGTGGGCAGGGGTCGGTCGGTGATCCGGAGTGGATGGTGTTCATCGTGCGGGCTGTGTCTTCGGTGGTCACCGTGGTCCAGGTGCGAAGGGTGGCGGTGGGGGGCGTTGGTTCGACGGTTGGGTGCGTGGGTGGGGCGCCGAAGCTGTTGTGGATGTCGGCGATCTTGCGGTGGAAGAACGAGGCGAGGGAGTCGCAGAGGTCTTGTGACGGAGTGATGTCGTTGGTGCCGGTGCTGGGGTTGGAGAACTCCTTGACGACAGTGAAGAGCTCTTTGCTGTCGTGGGCGTTGTTGTCCAGTCGTTCCTTCAGGGATTTCTTCTTGGTGGTGCGGATGAGCTGGTGGTGCTTGCGGGTAGCGTGTTTGAGGGCGGTCATGTTGTTGGTGGTCCGGTCGAGGAGCCAGGCTTTCTCGAGGGTGCGGCAGGTCTTCTTGGAGTCCTTGAGGTCATCGGTGAACCAGGATGCCTTCTTGCTTCTGGGTCTGCTGGGAGGGTTCTTTAGTGGCGCGAGGTCATCGGCGCAGGCGGTCAGCCACTGTGTGAAGTTGCGGGCTGCTTCGTTGGGGTTCGTTGTGTTGGCGGGTGGGCTCTGGCTGAGGGAGGTGGTGAGCTGGTCTGCGGTGATCTTGCTCCAATTCCTGTGAGGTACCTGTTGCGGGTGGTGGTGGGTCGTGGATCTTTTGAAGCTGAAGTGGACGCAGCTGTGGTCGGTCCAGTGGAGTCCGGTGGCGTGGCTGAAGGTGATGTACTTGCTGGAAGAGAAGACGGGATCAAGCGTGTGGCCGGCGTAGTGGGTGGGGGTTTTGACCAGTTGCTTGAGTCCGAGGTTGGCGAGGTTTTCCAGCAGGGCGGTGGTGTTGCGGTCCTTGTTGTTCTCCAGGTGGAAGTTGAGGTCCCCGAGGAGGATGTAGTCAGTGGAGGGGAGGGCGTGCGGGCTGATGAAGTCTGTGATGTCTTCGCTGAATTGTGTGCGGGGCCCCGGGGGTCTGTAGACGAGGGTGCCTCTGAGGGTCGTCTTAGGGTCGGTGTGAATCTGGAAGTGGAGATGTTCGACTGGTGGCGAAGGAGTCATTGGCGTCGGTCGTGATGCGGATGGTGTTCCTGTGGACGATGGCGATGCCACCTCCGGTCTGGTTAATGCGGTCCCTCCTGATGATCTTGTACCCGTCCGGGATGGCGTTGGCGATGTCGGGTCCAGAGGAGGCGTTCATCCAGGTTTCCGTGAGGAAGGCGACGTCCGGTGATGTAGCGTCGAGGAGGTTCCAGAGTTCCACGGCGTGTCTGTGGACGGAGCGGGTGTTGATCAGGATGCACTTGAGGTGGTTGCTGCTGGTGTTTGTCTTGGCGGGTGCGGGGCAGGTTCGGAGGCAGGTGAACTTGCAGGTGCAGCAGGTGAAGGGTCCGTGGGTGCGTCTCGGGGTGGCTCGGCAGCAGGCGTGGGTCTGGCCGGCATTGAGTGCGTTGAGAGTGGCGGCGTCGTAGGTCAGTCGGGTCGTCTTGCCTCGGCGGGGAGGGCCAGGGGTCCTGGCGCTGGGCGCGGGCCAGGCACGGATGGGCGCAGACGGGCTTACCTTTGGCGCACCTTCGGCGCTCAATCAGCGCTCCCGCTGCGTGCGTCCGCTGCGCGCATCCGCTGCGCGGTCGCTCTGGGGGCGTCATAAGTTAGGAGCCGGGAGGGAGGAGCAGCTGGGTGGCGGGAGCGGGGCGGCGAATGGAATCACAGGGGGGCGGGGCCGCAGGGAGGCAGCGGCGGGAAATTCCAAGAAGCAGCGGGCAGCGGGAAGTTCCCAGGAGCAGCGGGAAATTCCCAGGAGCAGCGGGCAGCGAGCGAAGGAATCTGCAGGCAGGAGGCGGCAAAGGCAGGCAGGAGCGGCAGCAGTGAGTGGGGCGACCAAGCCCTGTGGAGGGCTGAGCGGTCTGTACTATAACGCTAATATGTACTTGTGAGTGCAGTGTTTGTTATAAATGGCTGTTTCATTTGATAAATGTGGCAGGCATTCATGTATGAGTGCATGTCCAAGAGTTAAATAAACATGGAAATTTACCATTTTATGGCTCCATTTATTCTCAGAACACAAAATAAATATGGATAAATATCAATAAAATGGCCAAAAAATAAATATGGATAAATACAGATAGAAATGTTAAAAAAATACCATAAAACCGTGAGCCCTAATTATAGTCTATTAAACTAAGTACAATATGTTTTTGTACAACAGGCATTCGGAAATCATATATTTGAAAACGCGTTCTTATACGATAATAATGATAATCTCAGCCCCCCCTGATATACCCTGGTTTGTGTTTTAGGATCATTAGAGAAGTAATTTAGCGGGTAGGCAAGATGGCGGTCAGCGCTCTGGCCGTGTGAGCTGGTCTTGGCGTTCTCCCCCTTCCAAATGACCTGCCGACTTCGCTGATTTTTTTCCTACTTCCTACCTGCGTATTGAGATGCTCCGTTGGTCCTGTGTTTACCGACGTAATCTTTCAACTTGGATTCTTGCTGTGCGGCGATCACCGGGCGGCGGCTCCATGTTTACTCAGCGGTATTGTCAACGTTACCACCGCGGCTCAACCGGTGCTGTCATGCCACCAAAAAGCAAAACGAAAAATCCGCCCAGGCCGCAGCAAAGACTCGGGCCTCAGCAGCGCCTTCGGCGGCCCAAACGATCCCACCAGCTGACAACTCTAAAAGGGGCCAGTCGGACTCCACCGCTGCCAAAATCTTGAAGAATACGAAATCGGCCCCGTGCCGGCAATGTTTAAACCCCGGGCACGCATCACGAGCAAACTTCCACGGAGTCCCCAGAGCCCAGCGATCGCTCCTTTCGCGGCTACCACAGAGTCTCCAGCTGGTAAGGCAGATGCTGCTTCCTCGCTGTCCCCCCCTATAGTTTTGCTCAAGGATAACGATGGGAGCACCATTGGATGTGCAACTGCTCAACTTGAGGTGGGGGTGCTGGTTGACAATATGTCGGGGACTATCACGGTCACTGAATCCTCTCCGTGTTTTGGATCACAACCCAGTGGGCTGTTGGGAGATGTAGTCCCTTTGGCTCCAGTACCCAGCACACACTTAGGAGTTGTTCAGTCTCCCGGCGCAGAAATATTGCAAGCTGCTTTTCCATCTGCCGTATTAAATACCAATGGAGATACAGATGGAGATAATTTTTTCTCCTTATCTGAACATACGGGCTCTTCTGTGGATGAGAACGGGCTGGATAGGAATTGGACAGATGACGATGATGATGACAGCGAGCTGGGTGACTGGTGAACAAATGATGTCTTGAACTCCGTTGGCATCTCCAAGGGCCTTTCTACAGTTTGGAAAATACCCCAAGACTCTAGCTTGCACACTGGCTCCTTAGCATGGGACTACTCATTCTCTGCTCAGCCTGGTGCTAAAGTCAATCTCCAAGATCTAGTCATCAATGGTCTTGATCCCAGCTCGGGTCCGCCTCCGGGTGAAATGACATTGGCCATAATATATCAAACAATAATGGCACATAGGGAGGAGGCTCAACAGGAAAGTAACCGGGCACAGGCGGCGTGTCGCAGGGTTCAAAATTCTCTTCGTAGAGTGATTAAGACCTGTGCTGACACTGCATCCAGGGTAGCCGAAGCAGAAACCCGGATTTCCTCTCTTGAAGATGATTTGGTCACTCAAAAGTCAACTATAGATGCAATCCAATCCCAGCGAGATGATATTCAGTGGAAACTGGTGGACATTGAAAATCGGGCATGGAGAAATAATTTAAGAATCCTGGGGATTCCCGAAGGCATTGAAGGATCGGACACTCGGCAGTTCATGGTCGACCTATTCGCCGAGGCATTGCCAGAGGTTAAGGAATGGGATTGGCATCTGGAAATCCAAAGCGCCCATCGCTTTCCTTTCAAGCCTAAACAGCGTTCGGGCCAAACGGACAATAGACCCCATGCCATTCTAATTTGTATGCATAATTTCTTGGCTAGAGAAAGGATTTACGATCTAGCTAGACAGTTTTTTGTTAGACCAGATTTTTGCCCAGCCACGGTTGAACGGAGGTGGCAACTCTGTCAGCTTATTGCTCCTTTCCAGTCTAAAGGGGCACAGGTGTTTTTGATTTTCCCTTCCACACTTAAGATTATCTATCAAGGCCCGACTAGATTTTTTGAATCTGAAATTCAGGGTAAGGCATTTTTAGACTCAATGTAGGAAGTAGAAATTGCAAGAGTAAAGCTATATAGCTCTTTTTTTCTAAAGCTGTTAGTGGGGACAATGCTCATTAGAGGGGATGTTGTTTCTCTGTATGTACTTATTTTTCTGCTTGTTTTTCCTCCTTGAGCATGTCCTCTAATGTTATGGTCTAGTCGGCAGTGACTTCGCGGGGGTCCCTGCTTATACCAGCTCCTCCGTTATTCGGACTTCGGTCCTGCTGCCCAGTGCGGGGGGTGGCGGGGTGAGGGGGTTGCTGGTGGGTGGTAGCAAGGCGTGGGGGGTTGGGTGGAGGGGTGGGAAGGGTGGGAAGGGGGCGCATTCGGGAAAAAAGCTTGAAAAATGTTTCTATCATGGCTTTCATGGCTTTATGTTGATGATTATTGTCATTGTGATGATTCTTTACAAAAGATCTAATGGCGTCGGGTGAATCCGTATAGCCTCATGGAATGTCTGTGGCCTGAATAACGGGAAGAAGAGAGCTCTATTTTCGCGAATCATACAGGCTCTTCACCTAGAGGTATTGTGTTTGCAGGGAACCCATGTGCCCTGGAATCATCGAGATTATGTAAAAATCCCTGGGTTTGACTTAATGGTCTGCTCTCAACAGACTTCCATGATAAAAGGGGTGGCAATATTAGTAAAACGGGCGTTAGGATCATGCATGAGAATGAGCCAAGATACCGGGGGGAGATGGGTAATCACAGAACTTTTGATTAACGGTACACGCCTGACGGTTTGTACTGTATATAGTTCAAATATGGACGACCCTGCAGTTTTAGACATCTAAATGTAGAATTGGCGTTATGGCCCCACCCTATTTGTTTTTGTGGGGATTTCAATATTAATTTATTAGCGATTTCAATCTAATAGGAGGGCAAAAATATGTAGGTCAGAAACCTAAAGTTTTCAGGGCTTTACAAGCGCTGGTTCAGGAACATTTTATGATTGACCTTTGGTATTACCATTGCAGGAACTTAGACAGGTACACATACTTTTCTGCTCTCCATAAAAAAATGGTTCGTTTAGACTACTTTTTTTTGTCAGACCAACTAGCAGACACTACTTCAATTTCAATTTCACCCAGAAAGAATTATATCAGATCACAATCTACTGATTATTATTGACTGTACTCTAAAATATACTGTTAATGCTCCCAGGACTTTCGAGAGAAAACTTCTATCAGAACAAGCATTTTTAGACCATATGCGGCCTTGGTTATCTGAATTTTTGAATATCAATAGAGGCTCAGCCCCGAATAATATTGTCTGGGACTCACTCAAGGCTACAATCCGTGGCGAGACTAAAAGTTTTTCATTCTCTCGGCAGAGGTTAATACAAGAGCAAACTAACGCGCGTATCAAGGAACTAGGTCTCGCAGAGGTCCAGCTTATAAGTGCGATTAAGGAAGGTCGTGACATAGCTCATGCTCAAGCACAGGTCGCACTTATCAAAGCCTCCCTGCTCTAATTTTTTGGTCAGGACCTCGCTGCTACGTATTTACAGTACCGCTCGATGATGTTCGAGTTTGGCGAAAAATCTGGCAGGGTTCTTGCTAAGCGCCTGCAGCAGCGGGGTTTGGTTAATCGCATTCCTAAAATTCAGGACTCTCAGGGTCATATTTATGATACTCCAGAAGGGGTTTTGACTGTTTTCTCTGAATTCTACCGCTCTTTATACACAGAGGAAGCTAACGATTTTAATATAGACTTTGAATTTGGGACTTTTTTTCACAAGCTTAATACTTTAAAAATGTTGGATCATCAGAACGCCGCTCTCGCCGCACCAATAGGTTGGGATGAAGTCGAATTAGCATTGAATTCACAGGCTAAGGGCAAGGCGGCCGGCCCGGATTCGATTCCTTTGGAATTCTATAGCATATTCCGGTCGGAGATTCAGGCAGATCTTTTAACAACATTTAGAGATGCCCAGCTTGGTTCCATACCGGACTCATGGCGCCATACAACTATTATTTTGTTAAAAAAAAGCATAAGCCTGAGCTGGATCCTGCTTCATTTCGCCTGATATCATTAATTAATTCGGACAGCAACATTTTTTCAAAAAATTTGGCCACAAGATTAGCATTGGTGATGTCTCCATTAGTTTCTATACACCAACACGGGTTCATTCCGGGTAGAGACACGGCCGACTATGTCCGACGGGTTATAGCACTATTGGACTGGGCCCAAGTTACAGGATCTCCCCTCGGTGCGACCCTGTTAGACGCCAAAAAGGCGTTCGATAGGGTTGCCTGGGGGTTTTTATGGAAAGTTTTGCACTGGAAGGGGTTCTGTACAAGCTTTATACATGCCTTACAGTCATTTTATGTTGCACCCCCAGGCAACCCTATCTTTATCTGGTTTGATCTCAAAACCGGTTGACATCAGTAGGGGCACCAGGCAGGGGTGTCCGTGTTCGCCCCTACTATTCGCTCTTTATATAGATCCGTTCATAAATAAAATCGAGCTCTCTCCGAATATATTTCCGGTTAAGATTAATGCGTTTGAATTTAAAGTTCTGGCTTACCCCGACGATATTATTGTATTAACTAGTGACGTCTCATCTTCATTCCCAGCTATTAAGAACTTAGCGAAACAATATGGCCAACTCTCAGGCTATAAACTCAATGTTCAGAAAACTCAGGTGGTACAGTCTACTACTATGGGCCCCTCTGACGCGCCAGTGGTTCCAAGCGCGACGTATTTAGGGGTAAAAATTACAGCTGCAGTAGAACGGCTATCAGATATGAACATCCTTCCTATTATAGATATGGTTAGCTCCACCCTGCGCCGGTTGGATAATCTGCACCTACCCCTATTTGGTAGAAGGAACATATTAAAAATGCTGATTTTACTGAAATTTATATACTTATTCAGGACCATTCCATTAGAATTTGCTCAGACCAGTCTAGCCCGTGCAGAAAGATGTTGTAATAGGTTTTTATGGGGATATCGCCAGCCCCGAAGGGCGGCAAAATGGATGCATCTGCCATTGGACAGGGGAGGATGGTCAGTCCCCAATTTGTTGCTTTATAATTGGTCAGCTTTACTCCAACATTTTGCTTTGCCACTTTTTGGGGAGAAAGCATTACTCCCAGCATGTGTTCCCCCTTCTATTTTTGAGATTAGTTTAGGAGAGGAAGCCAAGGGGGTATTATTGTCGGTTCTTGAACCTAGCTATTACAAAAAAACTAAGTTCAAGGTTATTATAGCAATGCATTCAGTACGGAGGAAGGTGGGTCGGAAATGGTTAATTTACAACATCAACTATTACACACCTTTGGCAGCTGCTAGATTGTTACCCTTTATTTTTCAAGACTATGTCACATTCAGGTGGAGGTTACACGGCATTATTGTTTTGGGGGATTTAGCTTATGAGGGGAATATGGCTTCTTTATAAGTATCTACAGGTTCGTAGCTATTTAGATACGCTTTTACATAAAATTCCAACCGTACTCGCTAAGAATACCCTTATGGAATTGATTTTGAGGAGGTCACGAATCGGGGTGCTTTATCAAAACTTACTACTGGGTCTCCCGGATGATTTATGTCACCAGAATATCAAATGGGAGAATAAGCTAGGCAAGGTGTCAGGCATTAGAACTATCAAACACGGTGCTAATCTCTGGGAGCCTACGCTCCCAAAGTTATATGTCCCTTTTTGACCTGTACTATACCCCGGCCAAAATATCTAAATGGGGAGGCAGTGGTGGTCATAGCTGCCCAAGATGTGGGTTATCAGCAGCTAATGATGTACACGTTTTTTTCTTGCCTTAAACTTGATTCATTTCTTCAAGATGTTCAATTGTTTATCAACCAAAGCCTTACGATTCCGGTGGTTCTATCTCCTGAACTAGTAATAACAAGCTGTGAATCTGATGGTTCATTGAAAAGAACAAGTCATGCTTCTGCTCTGTTATGCACTGCCATGTCATTAATACGACTATGCATAACGTCAGAATGGATTAGCCCGGCTGCCCCCACCTTTGTAAATTGGAGAGAAAGGATTTTAGCTCTCCATAATTTGGAATCAGATGTGTTTTTAAGGGGGGGGGGGGAGAGGAGGCGCGAGAAGGGCCAGAAAATATGGGCTCCATTTACACAATGGATGAATGACTGAACGGCGAGAACTGTCTGGGCCATACTGCTCTTTTGTTGGGGCATTGCTCAGTTCGGGGCATCTGTGTTCTGTCTGATCTGTTTGTTTCCTCCCTTTCCTCCTGCCTGTATATTCCCCCTTCATTTTCTTGTAATGTAGTGTTTATATTTTGATATTTGTAGTGATAGCCATGATGAAGCTATTTGGTAACTGCTCAATAAAAAATAAAAAAAAGAGAAGTAATTTAGCTTGGGTAAACATTGCTGCTCTGGGCCGAATTTTTCTGGACAACATTTTTTAAAATGTCGAATGTGTTGCAGTAATGATGGAATGTTACAGGAACCATGAGCCCTATATACTTCATTTTGGTGCCAAAACATAGGTTTTGGGGGTCAAGTAGTCTTATAGAGACAGAAAATAAATTTTACGTTCTTGAACAATATGTCTCATACCTTTTAAATATATCTCTGCAGGCACCAGCTTATCATTAACAATCATTCCACTTGCAATAATTGGAAATTCAGTGTCAAGTTTTATCAAGTTTTATTGACTTCTGATCTTGGAACTCCAAAGACATCCACATAAAATTGAAATTTACAATTACAAAACAATAAAATATGATATAGAAATACCCTGAGTGTTATAAAACTTCAGATAAAACCAAATGTAATGATCATAACCTCCATATAAATGTTTTAATACATATCTAAAAAACACTAAAAAAAGTTAAAAATCCTATGACAAAACATTTCATTTGGCGGTTCATAAATTGAATCTGTTAGTACAGAGGCAGAAAGAATAGATAATTGTAATCAGAATGGCCTCATCCATTTACACCGATACAATAAAAGGGCGGGCAGATAAATAGCACATGATTGACATCCTGGATAGAAATATTGCAAAAATTACGAACTGGAGAAGAACGATACCATTTAGATAATATGTTGTTTAGAGGGAGTATACCCTGCCTCAATAATAACCCAAAGAGGCGCACTCTATGGGGCAGGTTCCAAGTGATATAGGCCTGTACTTTGTTTATCACACAGCAGTCAATAGCCAGGTGGGCGCATCTCTTTAAAATACGGGCTTCCCTATCCATGGTGAAACTTAATTTCAGGTGGCCTGTTTCAAAGTGGCCTTTAATTGATATGGCGATAGGGTGAAAAGTACGGATTCATCCAGTTTTAGCAAGTCAACCGCAGTTCTGAAATTTTTAACAATTAATGACTGCTCATTCAGACTTCCTAATAATTCTTCCCGGATAAAAGATATTAGTGTACCGGGATCACCCTTCACAAGGCTTGTAACCCATTGCACTATCCCTGCGAGACCCTGTACCCAGTTACTTCTCAGACCAAATTCCAACCTTAGTGCCGCCACGGGACAAGCAGAGTTGACTGAGGCTAGGCTCCGTAAAATGTTGCCTTCTGTCGTATTTAAAAAGCCCCATTTTCCTAAGTCAAGTATTTCAATACCATACAACAGGGAAGCAAGAATTTTAGCATGGAATACTTCTAATAAAAGTGCAAACTATCTTCTTCCAGTTGATCTATAGAGGGAACCCAAACATTTCCCCTGTGTAATTGCTTTGGAAATATTATTTTCTATATGGGCTTTATCACTTAGGTTGCCACACACAGTTTTTCCCAAGAAAACATATGATTTTACGAGTTCCAGTTTTTGTCCACCTACAGACCAAACAAAATTCCCATACTTCAACTTTTTCAGTGCATGCACATTATTTAACTTTTAGACACATTTATCTTTAAATAGTGGGCCTCTGCATATTCGTGTAGCACCTGCAGATGACTATTTAATTCCCTCGGTGTCAAATTCAGTATTAATATGTCGTCAGCATAAAGTAAACAAGCAATCGGTTTTCCCCCCAGTAATGGGGCAAGGCCCTCACTTTGAGACAAAGCATGGGAAAGGTCAGATAAATATAGAGAGAATAGTAGAGGAGCCAATAAACATCCTTGTTTTAGGCCATTTACAGTGGGGATCGTGTGGAAGAGACCTCTTTTCCCTCCCATTTAGACGCTACACCAAGTGTCTGTATTTAGAGCACGGACTAACTCCAAGAGGATGGCTGGCATACCCAGGTTCGACAGTTTTCTCCACAGCAAAAGATCTACTTTATCAAATGCTGTGGAGAAGTCTATAAACGCTGTATACACTCTTCCTCCTCTAACTTTAACATATTTTTCGTTTCTTAACTGTAGTGCTGTGAGGTTATCGATAGTTCCATGCTTTGTCCTAAACCCCGTTTGCTCAAAAGGTAAGATTTTACCCCCGTCCACCCAGTCATTAATTTGGATCAAGAGGCATTTAGCAAAAACTTTACCCACTGCGTCTAAAAGTGCAATTTGACAGTAGTTATTTGGGACATCTCGGTCTCCCTTCTTGAACAAAGGGGACTAATATACTCCCCTTCCAATTTGATTTGCATAGCAATAATTGAACACCGGATAAAGGATTTTACTTCATATTGTACTGTTTTGTTTCAAAACTGTAATAGGTAGCTCATCCGGGTCCATCGCCCCGGAGGATCGTATCCCCTTGATCGCCATTTCAATATAGTTTTCAGATGGCGAGCCATATCTTCCACCGCAAGATCGCCGACATCCACAACAGCTTCGGCGCACCATCCACGCACCTAACCGCCGAACCAATGCACCCCACCGCCATCCTCCACACCTGGACCACGGTGACCACCGAAGACACAGCCCGCACGATGAACACCATCCACTCCGGATCTCCGACCGACCCCTGCCCCCACCACGTCTTCAACAAGGCCGACTCCACCATCGCACCCCAACTCCGGAACATCATCAACACCTCCTTCAACACCGCCACCTTCCCGGAGAGCTGGAAGCACGCCGAGCTCAGCGCCCTTCTGAAGAAACCAACAGCGGACCCCACCGACCTCAAGAACTTCCGCCCCATCTCGCTCCTCCCTTTTCCTGCGAAAGTCATCGAGAAGATCGTCAACAGATAGCTGGCCGCCTTCCTCGAGACGAACGGATCCCTCGACCCCTCGCAGTCCGGTTTCAGAGCCAACCACAGCACCGAGACCGCCCTGATTGCAGCCACCGACGACATCCGAGCCCTGCTCGACAACGGGGAAACAGCGGCACTCATCCTCCTGGACCTCTCCGCAGCGTTCGACACTGTCTGCCACCGCACCCTAGTTCAACGCCTCAGCAACATCGGCATCCAAGAGAAGGCACTGGAGTGGATCATCTCGTTCCTCACCGGAAGAACACAGAGAGTTCGCCTCCCCCATTTCGATCTGAGGCCACCGAAGTCATCTGCGGCGTACCACAAGGATCATCACTCAGCCCCACCCTCTTCAACGTCTACATGAGACCTCTTGCAGCCATCGCACGCCAACACAACCTCAACATCATCTCCTACGCCGACGACACCCAGCTGATCCTCTCCCTCACCAGGGACCCCGACACCGCCAGAACCAGCCTACACGAAGGGATGAAAGACGTCGCTGAGTGGATGAAGAACAGCCGCCTGAAACTGAACTCAGACAAGATGGAAGTCCTCATCCTGGGACCATCGCCCTCCGCCTGGGACGACTCCTGGTGGCCTCCCGCCCTGGGCACCGCTCCCAAGCCAACAGACCACGCACACAACCTGGGCTTCATCCTGGACTCTTCCCTCTCGATGACCAGACAAGTCAACGCCGTCTCCTCATCGTGCTTCAACACCCTACGCATGCTCCGCAAGATCTTCCGATGGATCCCGATCGAAACCAGGAAGACGGTCACCCAGGCACTCGTCACCAGCCGACTGGACTACGGAAACACCCTCTACGCTGGAACCACAGCCAAGCTACAGAGGAGACTCCAATGCATCCAGAACGCCTCCGCCCGACCCATCCTGGACATCCCTCGATGCAGCCACATCTCCGGCCACCTGAGGGACCTGCACTGGCTCCCCGTCAACAAGAGGATCACGTTCAGGCTCCTCACCCATTCACACAAGTCTCTCCACGACCTGGGCCCCAAGTACCTCACCGACCGACTGACCTTCTACACGCCCACCCGCCAGCTACGATCTACTAGCCTCGCCCTCGCCGCCGTACCACGCATCCGAAGAGCCACCGCCGGAGGCAGATCCTTCTCCTACCTGGCAGCCAAGACTTGGAACTCCATCCCCATCCACCTTCGACTGACCCAGGACCATCTCGCCTTCAGGAGACAACTCAAGACCTGGCTGTTCGAGCAATAGCGAACCCCTTCCCCCAAGCGCCTTGAGATCTCACGGGTGAGTAGCGCACTATACAAGTGTTATGATTGATTGATTGATTGATACGATGAGGGGTCTTCCTTCAGTCCAATACAGTCAATTGCAGTTGCATTACCAGCATATAAGTCCTGAATATAGCTAACCCATTTATGCTCCTCAATGGCAACTGGGAGTGGTCTTGATCTAGCTCCACATCCCTCCCCGATGAGAGACCAATATGTTCTTACTTGGCCTTTCGACACTGCTTCTCTCAGTTTAATCCAGATGTTATCTTCTCTCTCTTTTCTTAGCTTAACCTTTGCCCTAGTCCTCCTCCTCTTTACTAGTAGTATTCTATAATATTTATAAGAGGAGTAGTTCAAGTACTGTTCTCTAATTAATTTGTTTATTTCAAGGTTAAACGGCTGTAGGGACCTGGGGACTACTTTAGTACTTCTTCCTTGATTTGACTTTTTTTACAATATCTATCGCCTTAAACATAAAAGCTTTAAAACTGGCAATTTCTGATTCATTCCAGTTAAACAAATTCTCTACAGTGACGTCTAAGATACTATCCAGGCCCAAAATGGCCTTGGTATCCCTATGACATCTCCCTGATTTCTTAGCAAAACCGAAAGATTCACCGTTTAGTGCCCATGGATTGCTCAAGAGTAAATTTTGATTGACAGTGAGAGTTAGTACTTTGTGGTCACTGTAGAGAGTATTGGAGACCTTAAGATCTTTCAATAAGAAGAAGGAGGTACTTCCCACTACCACATAGTCTAGAATAGATTCTCTGCTATTGGACTTACAAGTAAAGTTCGCCTGTGTATCTGAAGGCAATCTTCCATTAGCTATAATGCCATCAACTTTTGTTAGTTCATCAAGGAGCATTTTCCCTCTCTTATTTGTCCTAATATTTTGTGGGAAGAGCGCTTGTGGGATCTTTAGGGATTCTTCCTTTTCCTTTTTTCGGAATATGTCCAAAGTAGAATTAGAGATTTTACAATTCAGATCCCCTACCAATACTATATGAGGGGAGAGTTCTACTTCATTGACTTTCTTAATGTATGAAAAAAACGTCTTCAAGAGTACATCGTGACAGGCGGCTGGTGGAATATAAGCATTTATCAACGTCAATGGTTTATATTTTACATTAATGTGAGGATTTTACAATGTTATTGCCAAAAAAAGATTACTAGGATCTTTGTAGTAATCATAATTCCATTTGATATAATCTGACAGCAGGCATGCCACCCCTCCCTTTGCATGTCCTCTCCTGGATGGAATTGCTTTACAATCTAAAATAAAATATTCCTTACATAATAGTTCCTCTGTACACCAGGTCTCTTGAAGACAAATCATTTTTGCATCTAGTGCACACAAGTATTGTAACTTCTCCCTACTATTCTTTATTCCTGCAGCATTCCATGATATTATGTTTAATTAATTGCTAGAAAGATGGCAGTTGTTGAAGTTTATTATTGGATATGCTCGATAGAACACCAGATAACCAGTTCCATTTTTCACTCTTTTCTTTGGAGTTCCATTGGAAAGAAGGTGGGATGGAGTCTTTAAATTTCACTTGTCTGCCATTTTTTGTAATACAGATTTGTAATTCCTCTGTTTCCTATGGGCGATCTCTACTGCATGAATCTATATGTGTTAACAAAGACTTATTGTCGTGGGCTCTATTTCCGGGTTTCTCAGAATATGGAATAACATTAATCCCCCTACTTTGTAGGCCTTCTGACCATTGTAATATAAGTTTTGCAATATTTTTGGAATCAAACCTTACCCTCGATTTATAGCCAACTTCAGTTTTTAAGATGGAGACTAAGCTTATATCACTACTTTGAATAAGTTTCAAACTTTCAATCTCCAGAAGACATTGAAGAAGCGAAGTCCTATTTAATATTACATCCCAAACAAAGAGAGGCATGAAATCTAAGTGATCTTAGGCTTACCTCTAATTTTTACCATGTCTGAGAAAGGGACAGCCAAGGGATTAAGTAGTGAAGGAAATAGGCTATTAGGCCTTGGCTGCTCCGCTATTATAAGTGATGGAGACCCCTCTAATGTGATATTATCAAGAAATGTTAAGGGGTATGCAATATTCGAGGGGGGAGCTTCATAGGCCAACATTGGCCCTATTGCTAGATCTTTAATCTCCGGATTCACAAGTTCAGCTTCGTCTTTCTGGTTCATATCTTGTAATGCATTTTGCGGCGTCTCAGAGTAAGAATCCTTACTAATTGAGACCTCAATGTTTTCTTTAAAGCAGCGAATTCTCCTTTGCTTCTTTTTTGAGAATCTTTGTATTGATTTAATCTTTTTCCCTTTATTCTTTTAATTTTTCCCATTTCTCTAATTTTTTTCCAAGTGTAAAGTTCCTAAAACATCTTCTTTCTCGTCACTAAACTGGGTTTTAAAAATAGGGAATACTTCCTTATCTATCCTTTTTGCTGAGTCCACCGAGTCTTTTACTTTTTGAGCTGAATAATAATTAACCTGTATAGATTTTGATACGGGTTCAAGGGTCTTCTCTATTATCGCCACTTTATTCATTTGTTTATCAGTTTGGGGATTGCCATCGTGATCAGTATAGGTTAGGTAGCTATTAGCATTCTGAAGTATATTCTCCAAAACCTCTTATACCTTTGCTTCCGCTTCTACTTGTTTAGAATCAATTTTTTAACTAACCTCCTTCTCCTGATTACTTTTTAACAATACCTTTAATATTTGAGTTACAGTTTCCAACACAGAGTCTGAACCTCCTACAAATTTTTCAAGTAGCGTTAGAATAGAGGATAATAGATGTTCTAGGGGCAATACTGAGTCCGAGACTAATGTATCCTTCCTGATAATTTCTCTGGGTTGGGTATCGTTAATATTTAAATCAGGGCTCATAGAGGGGTGTGAATTCAGAAGAGAATAATTTGGTTTATTAGCTGGAGTACTGCTGAATAATGTTAGTCCTATAGGAATTGTTATTGCTGGAGTATTTGCTAGTTCTATATTCTTGCTAGTATCACAAGAAATATACCTCCTGCAGAGTTCTAAATCTAGATCCGGGAGAGTAAGATCTCTGCTTTGAACATCCTTTACTGGGCAGGGACCAAGGAGGTCTTTAATGATTCCATGGGATGTGTGTGGAGTTGTGTGTAGAATTACATCAACTGTTTTAAGAGCAGGTCTGAAGGATACCTGGGGGCTTGGAGAGACGTTTAGATACTCAGGACCCCGTACTGGGTACCTCTGGGATTCTTGGTTTTCTCGGGATTCTCCCCCTCCGCATTTACTACCAGTAGTATGTGATTCTACAGCCTCAATCATATCAAGGACATTAATAACAGTATTTGCAGTTTCAACCATTACAACATCATTTCTGTTCCCACTCACATTTTCTCCTCCGTTTCCAGTAGTTTTGGTATTTAATCCAACTTGGGGATTTTTTTCCTTTCCACTTTCCTATAGACTAAATAGCTAACTTTTTCCTTTCAACAGCATGTCAGAAGCATCCTTGTTTTGTAAGGGATTTGATTTAGTTTTTGCACAAGTCCTACCCACCAGTAATCGCCCAGACCTTAGTTGTTTTGCTGTCATAGTATTTAAGCGTTGTACAAAATGTGTACTAAAGACAAGGAACAGGACAAATATAATAGAAGAAACAAGAAATCAGGGGATAAGGGAATAAAACGTTACACCATAAGTAACCAAAACAGGCAACACAAATAACAAAAATATGGGAATTTATAAATACAAATACAAATACACACAGAGATAAAATTCCAGAATCATTAATCACCGAATTATACAATCGAGGGGTTGGAGGGACAGGGACAGAGGGACGGGTGGGCAAAAGGGAAAAAAAGGCACTGCAAAGTACACTGCGGTGATCTGTATACAAGCAAAAAAAGTTTTCCTTTCCTTTCAATCAGTGTTCAATCAGTGTTCAAACAGTGTTCCTCCAGAGAGGTGCTGGCTGCTGTTAGTTACTAGTTACTAGTCGCTGTCTAATACTGCTAATAGCTTTTTATTTTCAGGGTACAAATTACAGAGATATTATGAGGTAATCATAAGTTCATACAGTGACCATAGAGGACATAAGATGGAAAAACACGTCTGGTGGCTTTGGCCTCAGATCCCAGGCCTCCAGATCTCAGGACAGCCTCCGTTCAAATAGGAGCTCTTTTCACCGCCGACGCAAGATGTAGCCCAGAACCGAGCCTGCCCATCTTCTTCAAGATTTCCAAAATTTTGGCCAGTGATGATACGGCCAATAGTATGGCCCCTGCGGCACAGTATCTGTCTCTGCCCTAACTATATCGCCACGTAGAGTGATGGTAATGCACTGGAAGGGTATGGATCTGCCTACTGCTCTGCTCCTCTTGCACAGGCAGGCAGCATACCGGCAGTATACCCTCCCCCAAAACCCCTGCCTGATCTCAAAATTACCGGGCTAACACAGATGGGCGAGGGGAAGCAAACGATGATAACGGGCTACCTGCAAACGGCTCTCCTGGAGTTCTCTGTATCTCCTCAGGTGTGAGCGGGGGGGAGCCAAGTCCTCAATCTCAGCCCGGTTTGTGTCAGTCACGGTTCCTGCTGCCGTTCTGCTCTTCTCTGCTCCATCGCTCTGCTCCGTGTGGCTTAGCTCAGATCCAATTTAGACCCAGCTCTCGCTCCGTGCCGCTCTGCTCTCTGCACTGTTCCTGCCGCGCCCACCAGCCACGAGTCACGGCCGCAACATAACCCACCGCAGTTACAGCCTATCCCCCCTGCTGGCCGCTCATGAAAGAGGGGCAAAACAAGGCCAAGCCGGCACAAACTGGGATAATACCAGCGCTGATGGCCAATGGCAGTGCGGGAGCGGGAGCCGGCACAGGAGACGCGGACCGCGAGGCGTTCTCTCTCGTCCTCGATCGTGGTCAGCGAAAAAACACGTACTGGAACCAGGATGTGTGCATGGATTATACACGATGATCGTGGCACCTACAAAAATACATGCATTTCTACATATGAGGACTAAATGACTTCATGACCAGTATTTACTGGAGCATCAGCAATGTTTTGGCGAGTTAACATCTCCAAGCTCATCTTGTTCAATGTTGATGGCCAGAATGTATTAAGTTGCACATGTATAGGTGTTGAATGTTTGAAGCAGGCAAGGTCAATTGTTCGTTCATCTGATTCGCTCAGAGTCTTTGACAGATAGTCCAAGATAACTGTCGTAGACAATGTGCAGTTCTTGCAAAGTGCACACTATGGTATCTGTAGAACAGTCTGAATGACTTCTACAAAGTTTTGCTTGGATGAAATCTTGGCCATTCGCAATAGTGAAATATAGTCCGCAACAACTGCAGTTTTCATTGGGGCCACCTTTTCGAGTTGAAACTTTTCAGGTGAAAAGTTTTTTTCAAGCTCTTGTACGAGTTTGTGCTTTGCAGGCTTGGTGCAGCATCTCTATCAAATATTGTGTTTGATGGAAGAAGATCAGGCAACAGAATGTCCTTCATGAATTTACCCCTTTCTTTTGGTACATTTATCTCTCTTTTTTGTAGCCTGTTTTGTAGTGGCTGGGTAGACGAAACTCTTACCATGTTAATTAAGCTTTAGTGATTATGTCAAACAGCTTTTTCTCTTTCAATACAAATCTCTCCTGCTTCAGTTCTGTGTATAGTTTTGATACAACTTTCAGGTTATCTAGAAGACGTGTCTTTATGAAGTTATCCCCATATTGTTTGGTCACGAAGTTGTGTAGTCGCACAGGCTCAGTCATTTCAAGGAGGTTTCCTTGCTTCTGCATGAAATGAAGAAGGCTGTAAACGTGGTTATTAAAACATTCCCCTCTCTTTCCCACAAGTTCGTGGTCAGGAACAGTTTCACAATGGTCCATTAATTTGACTTTGTCATCTCTCTGAAAACATTGTGAATAGAAAGGACTTCATGGTAAACTAACTGCCATTCAGCAACATATTCACTTTTACATGTCTGACCAACAATTCGCTTAGAGCTTTTCTGCGATATCTGGATCGTCTGTCCCAGTTTCATATCTGGGGCCATAGTATTGAACCTCCACTCTCTGTCTTTCACCACAAAATGTCTTTGGATGAATTTTCTGTAGAGGTATGGTTTTCCCACCTCTAGCTTCTCCACTCTTTCCAAATACCATGCTCCATATCTCAGGTAGTTTATGGAATCAAATTCATGAAACACAGTAAGCAGGGACTTCACAGTCTTCATGTGCAGCTCCCAATCACATTCCCGATCAGCATGTGCCAGGTTTTTCATTAGAGCTATTATGTGTAAAACAATTCCCCAGTACTGGCAAAGTTCAGATTTTTCTTCACATTCTTTGACAACCTCTATGAACTTGGTTATCAGGTTTTCTGATTTTGAACAGAGTGTATTGAACATTGCCTGGCTTTGCATTATGTCTTTTGAATAAAGTGCACCCTATGCATTGTTCACTACTGAAATAAGATATGGAAAACCAAATTTGTCATTCTTGTTCCAGAAAGCATTTCAACACGCTGTTTCTATAGCCTCAGATATTATGATCATACCTTGTAACGAATGAACATGAGTTCCGCTAAATACTGACTGGACAGTTGTGCTTCCAAAGGTTTCAGCCAGAATAAGTGCATCGTCCATGCCACATCCACTGAGATAACTTCATGCACAATGCAAGACAACTTTTTCATGTGGTAAATGGCCATCAATAGATAAAGGTAATCAAATTCTACTGTATTGCTGATAAAAATGTCAGCTACAATATGGAAAACACCTTCATCACAGATAATTGGCGGCAGGATAGGTTGGCCTTCAAGCTGAGCATGCATATTTTGGACATATCATATGTACCAAAATATTACATGTAACATGTACACATAAGAATAAAACACATTACAGATTGAGCGAGGTATAGGTTAATGTTGCATTTTTTGTGACTGGAGATGGTACTACGGGAAAAACCCAACCTTACAAAGAGGGATGGTATTCTGGGATATCAGAGCATGAATTCCAGCTCATGGTGGAACTGGCTTTCCTTCATACTTCATTCTGCACTGAATAAGAAATATGTCAAATTCATTTAAATCAGCTATGTTCACCTCAGCATCAGGTAGAAGAAGATCCATGTCCTCAGCAACTTTGAAACTTTCTGGTAGACTGGGACGTGTTGATGGCTTGTAGTGATTTTGCACAAGGCAATTGGGTTATAATTTTGCAGCTTGGTTTGTTTATGACTGCAGCTGACACAGCTTGTTTTCCAGCAGCTACTTCATTGGTACAGTCTTGAAAAAGCACCATGGCAGTATTATGTGTGCTGGATGCTCCAGACAAAGTAGAACTGTCTTCAAAATTAAAATTATTAAGAGCAGCAATTGTAACTCCTTTCCCGTTAAAGTGACTTGGAAGTGGTGTGCTGTCGTATTCACAAGATTTTACAACATGATCTGCTAACAATTTCCTGCTCCGTACTATATCATTATAACTTGTTGATACACCAATCCTATTCATGGAAGTGATTAGCTCTCTACTTTTGCACTTGTCATAGATTGTGTGGGCAGTCATCATGTGTAGAGGAGTTTTCTTTTTGCTGTGATGTAATTCATAAAACATGCATTTGAAAAATATAGTACATTAGCATAGCATAAGCCTGTTGGTTCATGGGATTGTCTTCCACCTCTTTGCTTATAGCTTCAAAGCCATCATCAATGTTGTCTACTTCTTTTCCAAACTAATGAGCTTATGTTTGCAACAGATTTTCTATGCTGATATTAAACAATGATATAAAAATGTTAAGACAATATTAGGCATTCTTGTTGACTCCCGTGATTTGCGGCACTCGGGGGCATAACAAAATTTGTCATTAAGTCCAAAATCTAAATCTTTTAGGACGTTTCTTAAAATGGCTCCTGCTGATTTTACTACATCCTGTGATCTTATATTGACAGCAAGAACTTCAGGAGTCAAATATCATAAGTGGCTCAATCTTTTTGTGAGACTGACAAAAATAAATTCTGTCACTGTACATTCTCACCAGAAAAATCTTAATTTCTTTATTAAGGCTCAATACAGTTTCATCAATGTTGACCATTATTTCGCTGACCTCACTGAGTGTGAACCCATAGCCAGCAATCAAGAATGGCTTTAAAACTTCATTTGCTTTTTCAAAGAGTGCAAACTTAACTTAAAGCTTGCGGTTACATTGCTGCTGGGAGCTCATTGTACACGCATGCAGTTTGGGTGGGCATACAAACCTTATACAAATACATTCTACTCGCTGTTTAAATCAGCTATTCACCTGAAAACTTCATATTGGAAGAAAGTAGCAGCAGATAAAAAACATGTTTGCCCTTTGACACACACATATTCTGTAATTTGTTCTTTCGTCAATCCCTTTCGCCCTTGTTTTGACTAAACAATAGATAACACATTGAAGATCCTCTGTTTTATGATTAGTTGTTGGAGGTGGAGAGGGGTAGCCATCAATCTTCTAAGTGGATGAGCATTGGGTTTGCAAAAAAAAACAGTGACAGAGCACAGCACAAACAAGTGCACAACTGACTATTCACAGTCAAAAAAAAATTTTTAATACAAGGAACAAAATAAAGAATGTAACACTTTGTTCAGCACATTGATCTTCATAACTGTTTCTAGATTGTTACAGCAATGGCACAGCCGACACGTGTTTCGTCGCCATTTGCGACTTTTTCAAGGCTGTTAACAAGATGATTCAATAGGGTTTTAATTTTTTCGCTCTTTGGAAAGACTTGCAGCAACATGTTATATTTTATTTAGTGTGCTCAGTTGAACGTCCTATCCCATTCCATCAGGGTCAGGCAAGGTTACAAGAGACAGGAATAGAGCATAGTAGAGAGTGTAAGAAAACTCTCAAAACACCTCGGTGTAGGAAGCAGTAGTTTTTATAGACACATGCTCTAGATTGTGCACACACCCTTATTGTGCCTAATGAAACAAGAGATTTTTTTAAAGGTGAAAAGAATCAGAAAAAGTCATCCGACCTGTGCAACTCAATTCTACCAAAAACCACGAATGGTAATGAAATACCTTCATTATATGTAGCAAATGGTTTTTCTTAAAACCACAATCTTTCTATTTGTTCTAAAACCACATGGGATATGGATGACGATTGTCCAGATCCCTGTTACGACGTCAAATTGTAGACCAGCACTGGATAACACACCAACATGTGCATTAGTTTTCCATTAGAAATACCCACAAATCATTATAGTTAAAACGTGTTTGGCCAATATTCACAAATTCTTCCTATCAATAAAAGGTCCTCTATTTCAAATTTGTTCAAAATTCATATTAGGGCAACATGTATCACACCTGTACCATAATTCCTTATCTATCCACTGTAAATGTGAACCACTCGTCATAGTAGACATCAGACACACCACAGTATGGTAGTTACACTGATCCTGTTTTCATCACAACACAATTTTGTACTAGTGAACCAGCCTCTATGTGTCAACCTTTTACACTTTCCATTTTATCTTTTCACAACCTCTTGACATTTCCAAGTAATCTTACAAGTTCGCTTACTTAATAGTCTCGTATACGCAGTTCCCAAAGTAGGAATAAATAAAGTAAACAGGTACAGCTGCACGCGGTGATGTCCCCGTCGTGGTTTCACAAGTATAGTGGCTGTAACATAAAATATTGTGGCTACAGGCAAAACGCGATGTTATACGCTAGATCCCCTCATTAGCACTGCAGTAGCATATTCCCTTAAAAGCCACCTATGTTTAATTCCTCTTATTAAGCTCACCTCAGACGGACGGGTTCCAGCATATGTGCGGTTCCAAAAGCCAGTATAGGCAAAGTAAACAGCTACAGCTGCACCCGCTATTTTCCCCGTCGTGATTGACAAGTATGATAGCTGTAACATAAAGTATTACGGCTGTGAGCAAAACGCAATATCATGCGATGCATATCCTCATAAGCTCTACAGTAACACATGCCCTTGTTGTCTATCTAGTTTTTTCCACATGTTAAGCTCACCTCAGACGGACGGTCTCCAACCCAAAGTATAAGTCGAATGTTTTCCACATCCCGCGCCAGCCGGCATTTATATTTTCATTGCATCTCTCCGACGTGGGGCTCACCTGGTTGCTATACTCAAATGTACGCGCGTTCAAGGGTCAAAGATCCGGTCGTCATTTTGGTAGTTCCTTATGTTATCGTATATTAGAGCGATACTTAACTAGCTTCCCAATTTGTATGTAAATATAATTCTTGATGTAAGAGCCCTCCATAGACTAATACACCACGGACTCTAATATTCATAGAGTTAGTACTGGTAGTGGAAAGTTTTGCCAAAACCGAAACAGATAAGAACTGGAGGAGAGTTGGTAGAGAGAGGAATTAGTGGAGAAAGGGAAAGAGGGCGGTATACAGAAATTTAACCTGAGGTAAAATCTTATACGGTGTCACATATCTTTACAACGCATATTACTACCGATACAGTATGGACATTGTATTCACAAGCTCCAGACACGCATCTATACAGTAATCATAACGCATATGTCTAGTTTTATAATCTGGATCAGCCTACAGTTCGATAAGAAAACATCTATAGCAATTTTTTAGCACATATTTGAGAAAACAGTAATTTTTTCTTTCTTCTTTTCTTCTACTTTTCTATGCATCACATAATAATCCATTGCAAACAAAGAGTCAAAAGATCATTAGAATTACATTAATCAAGCATGTTTCCTGAGATTATGACATAATACTCTAACATGTGGAGTATCCTTTTTAAACAACCCATATCGTATGTACCAAAATATTACATGTAACATGTACACATAAGAATAAAACACATTACAGATTGAGCGAGGTATAGGTTATACAGTAACATTTCTTGTTTCCTCAATCCTTTAGAAATACAAACTTTTTTTGTCAAAATTCAGCCCATATTCGACCGCTCTCAATTTACATATCAATTAAGCTTCCAATTTCCGCAGGCAGTGGACCTTATCACCCCCTCTGGGGTTATCTCGCAGGGATTCTAGCCCGTGGAATTTGAGATGTGATAATTCTGCCAGGCCATGGTTCTCATTGAAATGTACAGCTAAAGGATAGCTGGTGTTACCATTTCTAATAGCCCGTATATGTTCTTGTATTCGCTCTTTTGCCGGTCTGATCATACTGCCTAAGTAGATCTTTTTGCAGATACATATTGTGCAATAAATCTTGAATTTGGTGTTGCAAATCATAAAGGACTTAATTTTATATTCAATCAATGAATTGAATCTAAAGCTCTTAATTTTATCCAAAGAATGAGGACAAACAGAACAGTGGCCACATTTATAAAAGCCATCCAGTGGCCTACCTAGCCAGGTATGACCTCTATCCATTTTCTTAGGATTGTAAAAGCTGAGATTCAACATATTACGCAGAGTTTGACCCCGTTTGTACACAATAGTTGGTTTAGCCCCTATTACTTTATTGATGTCTGTGTCAACTCTCAATATGTGCCAATGTTTGTTAATTATTTTGTACAATCTGTGGCTGTATGTATTATATGTTGTTACCAACACCACTTTTGCCTTAAAGACGCTGTCTCTTTTATTCTTCTTAGGTTTGTGTGTGAGTAGTTGTCTGTGATCTAAGCTCTGTGCCTTTCTTTCAGCCTTATTAAGGATCTCGCTTTCATACCCCCTAGATTCAAACCTCCTTAGTGTGGTTTTCATTTCCTGATTGAAAATCTCGTCCTCCCTACAATTGCGTCTCACTCTAGTGAGCTCTCCAAAGGGGATGGAATTGACTTGTGATCGAGAGTGGGCCGTACCTGCATGCAGCACTGCATTGCATGCCGTTGCTTTTCTGTACAAAGCAGACATGATACAGTTCTCTTTAATG
The DNA here is from genome assembly GCF_964261635.1 of Lissotriton helveticus. NCBI lineage: Eukaryota > Metazoa > Chordata > Amphibia > Caudata > Salamandridae > Lissotriton > Lissotriton helveticus. The sequence continues at coordinate 707,921,530 of NC_136059.1, read as the reverse complement.
TACAATTTTAGATCTAGGAAAATTGCTTCAAATTTGTCATGCAGATGTGTGAAACGGATATTGTATTCATTTGAATTTAAAAAGGAGCAAAATTCTTCTAGTTGTAAAGTGTCTCCTGTCCAAATTAGCAAAACGTCATCTATATAACGACCCCAATATATCACATGGTTGATCAAATAGTCTGGGCATCTGGACCATATATAGAATTTCTCAAGCCATCCTACAAACAGGTTGGCATATGCTGGGAACATTTCGAACCCATGGCCTTGATGTTGTTTAAACCAAGATCCTTTATGTAAAAACACATTGTTCTCTACGTCTAAGGTAATCATCTCCATTAACATTGTGGAGTGTTCCCACAATGAAGAATCCCGTTTGGATAGATAGTATTTTACAGCTTCTAGGTCCTCGCGGGTCGGGATGGACGTATATAAAGAACTGATATTGAGTGTAATGAAACTACAGTTCTCAGTCCAGGTGAAATCATGTATCCAGTATGAATGAAGGTAGATTTTTTACATAAGGCGGAAGAAATTGATTAATATACTTCGGAATGTGTTCGGTGGAAAAACTTATACCTGAAATTATCGGCCTACCAGGAGGAAAACCTACTGGTTTATGAATTTTCGGGAGAGTATATATGCATGGTGACACTGGATTGGGGACAAAGAGATATTTAAATTCCTGGTCATCTATGAGCCCTTGTTCCCTCCATCCTTTCAGTTTGGTCTCCAATGTAGTGGTAATAGATCTCATGGGGTTCCCTGGTAGTGCGGCATACAAACTGGCATCCGCCAATTGTCTGTCAATTTCCATAAGGTAGTCCCTAGTGTCCATCAGGACCAGGTTCCCACCTTTATCTGCCTCCTTCACAGTCAAATCCGGTAGTTGGCTCAATTTATGCAGGGCCTGTCTCTCCTCACTAGTTAAATTATCACTCATTGTGGGTTTCTTTTTTGTATAGGTATCTTCCCAGTTATATAGGTCCATAGTAACTAAACGTTGGAAAGTTTCCATTACATTATTGTTACCTAAGGAAGGAAGAAAAATGGATTTGGGCTTAAAGCCACTACTAGTGCTTAGATCGGCTTGAATATTAAGATCTGTTAATATCTGAGGTATTGAGGTTATATCAGGGTCATTTTCACTAATGGTAAGTAGTGTTTGTATATTGTAGAGATGCTCTATAGTTCTATCACTCGGGTTGCTATTTTCAATACTTCTATTGGTTGTGACCTTTGGATTTTGAGCGAAAAACTTTTTTAGCTTGAGATTACGCACAAATTTAAAAACGTCTATACGAATTTCAATCAAAATTGGGTTTAGACACTGGATAAAAATTGAGACCTTTTGAAAGTAACTTTATTTCATCCTCACATAATACATGTTGTGATAGATTTACAACAAAAATTTCATTTGTACTTAGAGTCCCACCTTCACCATTAGTATTCAATTCAGTACCCGGAGCATTTTGTCTGGCTATTTGTTCATTGTCTTTGACCTGGTGTTGTAGCCCTCCTTTCCTTTTCCTATTTGAGCGATTGTAGCCCCTCCTGGTCTTACTGGTGTGTTTTGACGTTTGTTGAACTCTACTTTGTTCCCCTTCCAAAATCTCTCTACCTCCTGTAAAAAAGAATTGAAAGTATTGTTCTCCCTGCCTTTCCCTGATGTTACACGTGTACTAGGCTCTTCAGTAGTATCACTCCTTATGCTCGAAATGTTAGACTCAGTGTTCGAAACACCACTAGCCTGATCGCTTAATGCGGGACTCTCTTTCTGTGAGGTAAGTTGAATATTATCAAACTTACGGGGTAAAGTAAACACCCTCCCGGTCTTGTAATCTGTTTCCTCTTTTTTTAATTTGCGTGATTTTTTTTCTTTTACACAGATTTGATGTTTGGCCAACACTTCTTCTAGAATTTTATAGTTCTCAATTATTTCCTTCAAATCCATCTTACTAATCTCCTCTTCAAGTGTTTGTATCTCTACCAAAAGTTGTTCCCTCTTTCTTTCGGCATGTTTGATCAAGATTGTCATCATCCCATATGAGGAGCTAGATAGAAGATCTTTCCACTGTAACAGTAAATCTTCCCCAAGATCATCAAATGAGGGGAAGTTAATAACTCTTAGGCCCCTCGGGCCTTGTTTCATGTCAACGTATTTTCGTACAATAGCATCCCACCATTTTTATGCCTCCTGTTTCCATAGTCTTTCCAGCTTTTGGAATTTAGATTTTGAACCCTCTCCTTTATTTGTGGTAGGCATAGTGTGCATATTTTATTGCTACTGAACAATTCACCAAGTAACTTATCTCTGTCATCTTTAATGTTAGACATTTTCTATGCTAAAGAGTTTGTTGGCAATTTACGCAATTAACAGAGTGCACAGCTATTCCACACTTAATTTATACACTGAAAAATGATGGCAGTGGTTTTTCAATGGTAGCCAGCACCTCTATTGTGTTTGCACATAGGTTTAGCGATTGCAATCTTTTTAAGGCGTGCTCTATGTCTTTGCTCCGTGCCATCCACAGTGCTAAAAAATATATACAGAATCCTCCATATATATAAACAATAAAAAACAGTGGCAGAGCACAGCACAAACAAGTATACAACTGACTATTCACAGTAAACAAAAAAATATTTAATACAAGGAACAAAAGAAAGAATGTAACACTTTGTTCAGCACATTGACCTTCACCACTGTTGCTAGATTGTAGTCATCCCTGAGTGTAATAAGAAATCCTCTACCCGGCCCCAAGGTATTGAGGGGACCTAAAAATTGATAAATCTTCATGTAAAACCTTAGAGAGACGATGGAGAAGAACTAAAGATGAGGCGGATAAACAAAGTTATAAAGCAGCTTTATCACGCTATCATCATAAAATTAAAACGGCTAGATGCACATTTATACAGCTTCAAATAGAACAAGCCGGAAATTCATCTAAGGCACTATTCGATATTGTGAAAGATTTTGCTTCCCCTCCTGCTTGTAAACAATCATCTCTAGAAACACAGGAGCTTTGTGACTCTTTAGCGGCGTATTTTCAAACTAAAATCTCACTAATTTATTACAGTTTCCCTACCAGCAGCTCTGATTACATTAGATCTACCGGGGTCGCTGATGTCTCCCCAACAGTGCATGGCTGTCATCTTAAGCACTTCAAAACTATCTCATTGGAGGATATAAAACATCAAATTCAGACAGCAAAATCGGGATCTACGAGTGACATATGCTCCCCTAATACAATGGCCCTTCTCTCCTCCATTTGTGCTCCGCCAATCCAGGAAATTCTTAACTCCTCCATTGTAACAGGCTTTATTCCAACAGTTTGGAAGGAAGCATATGTCTGACCAATAATTAGAAAACCGACAGCAGATCCTCAAGTCTTGAATAATTATAGACCAATATCTTTGCTACCCCTGTTAGGGAAGATACTGGAAACACTTCTAAACAAACAACTGAGTCACTATTTAGAGATGAATAACATCCTTGACCCCTCGCAGTCAGGCTTTCGGCCGTGCTTTAGTACAGAGACCGCCTTAATGGCGGTCACGGACTCAATAAGACAAACCCTTGATGAGGGTGGATCCGCAATACTCATCCTCTCGGACCTCTCCGCAGCTTTCGATACTGTCTCCCATCGACTGCTGTTGGAGAGGTTATGGGAATGCTGTGTTGATGACATTGCCCTGAAATGGCTAAAAAGCTTTCTGACAGACAGAGGGCAAACGGTCATGCTGGGCCCTTTCAGGTCTCAAAAATTTCGGTTAGATAAGGGAGTACCACAGGGCTCCTGCTTGAGCCCTACTCTCTTAAATGTATATATGGCTCCATTGTCCAAGATCGTTCAACCTTTCGGGTTCGAGATTATATCATATGCAGACGACACTCAGCTTATCTTCCCTATGGGATCAAATCCTAATGAGGAGAGACTGCGATTTTCGGCTGGAATGATGGCCATTGCAAACTGGATGACAGAATGCTGTCTCCAACTCAATCCAGGGAAAACGGAGCTTATGCTTCTGGGAAGAACGAATAATCTCAATATGGCCGATTGGTGGCCTGCCCAGTTGGGGTCCCAACCCCTCACCCTCAGTGAAGAGCCAATTGGATGACAAATTGAGTATGAAGGATAATGTCAAAAACATCACAGGCTCCTGCTATTATAGTCTTCGTCTACTTCGTAGAATTATTCCATATCTACCAGTGAAACATTGCAGAACGGTGGTCCAGGTGATGGTGGTGAGTCGCCTGGACTACGGGAACGCCCTACTGGCTGAAGTGGGTGAAACTCTGGTAGCGAAACTTCAAGTCATCCAAAATACTGCGGCAAGGATGGTCTTAAACCACCCCCCAGATCTCCATCACTCCCATTGCTCAAAGAGCTTCACTGGCTCTCAGTGAAAAGGAGATCATTCTTCAAGATCTGCTGTCTCACCTTTAAAGCCATCAATGGTACAGGTCATGGCTACTTGCAAAAGAAACTCTGTAAGCAGATTTCCTGCTGTAACCTGAGATTAAATGCTATTGCATTGTTTAAGATCCCTCGCATCCGACGCACTCGTTCGGGGGGCAAAGCCCTTTCATATGTTGCCCCTAAGTACTGGAATTCTCTACATAAATGCTCCTCCTATTTGATTTTCAGGAAACAACTGAAGGCCTTTTTATTCTAACTCTCTTTGGCTTTGACACTCCATTCTTCCTCCGTTTTTTTCGCCTAAGTAAGCGCTGAGATGCCTCTGGGTGAGTCATGCGCTATATAAGAGGCCAATAACATAACATATCATTGTTACAGCAATGGCACAGCCGACACGTGTTTCGTCGCCATTACATCAAGAATTATATTTACATATAAATTGGGATGCTAGTTAAGTATCGCTTTAATATGCGATAACATAAGGAACTACCAAAATGGCGACGGGATCTTTGACCCTTGAACGCGCGTACGTTTGAGTATGGCAACCAGGTGAGCCCCATGTCGGAGAGACGCAGTGAAAATTTAAATGGCGGCTGGCGCGGGGCGTGAAAAACCTTTGACTTATACTTTGGGTTGGAGACCGTACATCTGAGGTGAGCTTAACATGTGGAATAAAACTAGATGGACGACAAGGTCACGTGTTACTGTAGAGCTTATGAGGATATACATCGCATGATATTGCGTTTTGCTCACCGCCGTAATACTTTATGTTACAGCTATCATACTTGTCAATCACGACAGGGAAAACAGCGGGTGCAGCTGTGGCTGTTTACTTTGCGTATACCAACTTTGGGAACCGCACATACGCTGGAACCCGTCCGTCTGAGGTGAGCTTAATATGAGGAATTAGACATAAATTGCTTTTAAGGGAATATGCTACTGCAGTGCTAATGAGGGGATCTAGCGTATAACATCGCATTTTGCCTATAGCCATGATATTTTATGTTACAGCCACTATACTTGTGAAATCACGACGGGGACAACACCGCGTGCAGCTGTAGCTGTTTACTTTATTTATTCCTACTTTGGGAACTGCGTATACGAGACTATTAAGTAAGTGAACTTGTAAGATTACTTGGAAATTTCAAGAGGTTGTGAAAAGATAAAATGGAAACTCTAAAAGGTCGATAAATAGAGACTGGTTCACTAGTACAAAATTGTGTTGTGATGAAGAGAGGATCGGTCTAACTACCATACTCTGGTGTGTCTGATGTCTACTATGATGAGTGGTTCACATTTGCAGTGGATAGATAAGGCATTATGGTACAGGTGTGATACATGTTGTCCTAATATGAATTTTGAACAAATTTGAAATAGGGGACCTTTTATTGATAGGAAGAATATGTGAATATTGGCCAAACGCTTTTTAAATATAATGATTTGTGGGCATTTCTAAAGGAAAACTAATGCACATATTGGTGTGTTTTCCAGTGCCGGTCTACAATTTGACGACGTAACAGAGATCTGGACAATCATCATCCATATCCTATATGGTTTTAGAACAAATAGAAAGATCATGGTTTTAAGAAAGACCATTTGCTACATATACTGAAGGTATTTCCTTACCATTTGTGGTTTTTGGTAGAATTGAGTTGCACGGGTCGGATGTCTTTTTCTGATTCTTTTCACCTTTAAAAAAAATCTTGTTTCATTAGGCACAATAAGGGTGTGTGCACAATCTAGAGCATGTGTCTATAAAAACTACTGCTTCCTACACAGAGGTGTTTTGAGAGTTTTCTTACACTCTCTACTATGCTCTATTCCTGTCTTTTGTAACCTTGCCTGACCCTGAGGGAATGGGATAGGAAGTTCAACTGAGCACACTAAATAAAATACAACATGTTGCTGCAAGTCTTTCCAAAGAGCGAAAAAATTAAAACCCTATTATATCATCTTGTTAACAGCCTTGAAAAAGTTGCAAATGGCGACGAAAAACGTGTCGGCTGTACAATTGCTGTAACAATCTAGCAACAGTGGTGAAGATCAATGTGCTGAACAAAGTGTTACATTCTTTCTTTTGTTCCCTGTGTTAAATAATGTTTTCTGACTCTGAATAGTCAGTTGTACACTTGTTTGTGCTGTGCTCTGTCACCGTTTTGTATTGTTTATGTATATGGAGGATTCTGTATATATTTCTTTGCACTGTGGATGGCACGGTGCAAAGACATAGAGCACGCCTTAAAAAGACTGCAATCGCTAAACCTATGTGCAAACACAATAGAGGTGCTGGCTACCATTGAAAAACCACTGCCATCATTTTTCTGTGTATAGAGCATTGGGTTTGGTTGGCTTTCCTTTCTCAGAAGACTTGGATTGTTGTTGTGATTCACAGTTTTTTCTATTATTTGACAATTTTTTTCCAGGCTTTTATCCATTGTATAGGTCTTGTGGCACTTGTTTTTACAATGATAAAACATTTTATCCTCTTCACACATCAGTTCTTTTGTGAAATTTGTCTTGCAATTTCTGCAGCATCTCAAAGTCTCATTTGTCCAGCCTCAGTTGATGTTAGCTTTTCTTTCAGATTAGTTTGCTATATGACACATTTTTCTCTGTTGAAGGAGTCTTCAGATATTGTAGTTAGCAACACTCTGTCAGGAGGTAAAGATCCTCTGCTACAATCTGCTTCTCCCATTTTAACGAATTTGAATCAAGAGAAAACCTGAAAGAAAAACAATATTAAAATAAATTGCCAACGTGATGGCTAAAACACTTCATTATAGAGCCGCCATTTGGGAAAATGGCAGAAGGGTTGCTCTGAAGAGTTATTTTCTGTCTCTATATGACTATTTGATGCCAAAACTAATGTTTGACATCAAAATGAAGTATATTGGTCTCATGGTTTCTAAAATATTACATCATCACTGCAACATATGCAGCATTTTAAAAAAATTGTTGACCAGAAAAATTCACCCAGATTCACAATGTCTACCCAAGCTAACTTACTTCTCTAATGATACAAAAACAGAAATCTAAAATGGAAATCTCTGGACATTTTTTACAGAGGTTTATCAAGGGGCCAGGACATTGAAGAAATTAAATATTTGCCTAAGATCACACAATTTAAGGAGCGAAACAGCGATTTAGCAGGTTTTCTGGTTTCAGTTTGTATAATCAGCCAGGAAATGGATATATATTTGTATTTCCTTATGTTATGGCAATGTGTTAACCTTGTTGTGCATTTTTAGGCAGACCACGCCTTAAGCAGGGTTTGTGAAGCAGTGGGAATGTGTAAGAAGACACAGAGACTTCTGAAAAGAAGTCACGCACACTGCTGAAAAACATAAATGTGAGGGGCTTATTTGATCACTGACATCAGGGGGACAGTGCAACTGTTTTTGAATTTACCATTAGCATGTGTTTAAACCACCCCAGTACTGTGCAATTACAAGTTAACCCCTCTGAAATGGGGAATTGCCATATCAGGCTGATTATATCAGCTGAAAAAACACATGGAACTCCTAATTCACTGTGGTTTAATGCACTCTTTTACCAAGTGATCTGAGCAGGTGGCTCAGGGTGGGGTGGGAGGCAAGGGAGGGGATAGGGGAAGTGCAGAAAGAAGTGGCAGGTGGTTTCTGGCGAGGGACTGTAGGCTCCCCTCGTCAGAAACAAACAGGGAATGAGGTTTGGCTGATGCTGCAGCCAAAGCCTCATGCAGTTTTTCTGTCTGGAACTAGGGGTTGGAAAAATCAGGTCTGATTCTCCCACAAACAACTGGGTGTAGAAAAACGGACCTACTTGGACTCAGGGGCAGAGGAATTCCATGAGGCAATTCTGCTCTGTCTGAGTCGTAATCAGCCCCCTCATCTGTTAACAAATTATCCTTCGATTAAATATTCATCTCATTAAATGTAGGTGTGTTTTCATTTTGAAGGTAGCATACTAACAGTGCTGCGTGAAAAAATGTTAATAATAACCTATTCATTTTAATACATTTTAAACAAGCTTTAAACTAAAAATCTGAATTACTACCTTGTGCACCAATAATGCTTTACACAAATCTCAATGTGCTTCAGCATGTTACTGCTCTGTTCACTAAAATGTAAAATTGCAAGTACCTGCATAAGGAAATACATTTAAATAGGTCAGGTTTTCAGTTTGTTATGAAACCAGAAGTCTTCCCCAGTCCGGTTCTTTTCAGAGCGCGGAGATACAAGAGTTGTAGTCACCAGTGGCATGGAGGTCAGGGCCAGAAGAAACACGGATTTATTTACAGACAGCTGCACCTGAAAAAAGGATCCATTTACACCGTGCCCAGAACCACAAAATGTTGCACGTACATTTCCAGACCAACCCACTCCCTGTCATGTGCAAACAACATGATTCGAAAAGTTATGGAAAAACCAAAAAAAAGTAAAATAGAAGGGAAAAAAGATTCCATTTCAGACAGCCTCAATGTCCTGTCAACCCAAATGTAGTGTATGAGGTATAGGCACCACGTCTCGAAAGGGCACCTTCCCGACTTCATTGTCTCAAAGTTCATTTTCTCACTAACTCATTTAACCTACAGAGCAGTTCTCTCCGATGCTGCTCATTCCAAGGTACCTTGCAGGGGCTTCATGAAATAAATGTTATCGATAAATATAAAAATGGTATTCAATATTGCAGTATCGAAGCACTATTTCAAGGTAATAAAAAAATCAAACGGTGTAAAATTATGGGTTTTACATGTGGAAGTAACAGCACACGGCACATAGTTGGGAATGCGTCAGTAAAAGCTTTTACTCTGTATATGCAAGGGGACATCTGGACTGACATTAATACAGCAATCTCTCTGTTGATCGTTCTAACTGAACTGGGAAATAGTTTGAGAGGAAAGTACTGTATGTCCCACAAAGAGGGCTGTCGGCTGTTTGCTCCCCATGGAGATATACACTTGCTCCTTCTGTAGATCTGAATGAAACCAGGGAACTAATATTCACAATTCCTGAGTCTTCTGTTGGTGTAACTAAACCATTTAAGGTTAATATATTACTGGTCCGTCCTTTGCTGAACAGCTTAATTAAGGGGGATTCTACATCACTCACTATTACCATAGTCATGACTCCCTCATCTTCGTCCTCCTCCTCCCAGACCAACACAGTGAGGGGATTCTGCCTAGGTCAATTCTACCTAAGTGGGAGGAGTGCATTATGGACAGATGGGTCCTGGAGAAAACCAAGCGTGGTTACCAAATCCATTTTCTCAATGCATCACCTCGAGACCGATTTCTTCCTACCCCTTGGACAAAAGACAATCCTTGACAACAGGTGTGCATGCCTTAGTAGACAAAGGAGCCTTGATTCCGGTTCAATTGAATCAGAGAGGAAGGTGTTTTGATTCAATCTATTCTTGGTTCCCATGGCCAGTGGGAGATTGCATCCGTGTTCAACCTCAAAGTACAAAACAAATATTTTTGGGTGGAACATTTCAAGATGATTTCAGTTCAATCCATAAATATGTTATTGGCAAGACAGGAATTCCTTGTCACTTTGGACTTACAAGAAGCCGACTTTGACGTCTCAGTTCATCCAGACAGTCAAAGTTTGCTTCGTTTTGTAGTTGGCGACAAGCATTTTCAGTTCCTCGCCCTGCCTTTGGGCCTGTCGACATCTCCCATGGTGTTAAAAAAGGTACTTGCTCCTGTTGCAGATGTTTTACATTTACACAGCATTTCTATATTTACCTAACTTGACAACTGGTTATTATCTGCTTCTTCTTTTTTAAAGGTGTAGGAGTATCTGCATCTGGTGATTGTAACACTCCAGAGACTGCGTTTCATCATCATCAACTTTCCAAAGTCTCAGCTGCACCCATCACAAGACAGACTGTTCATGGAAGCCCAGTTTAATACCCTATTGAGTCGAGTGTTTCTTTCCAGCTGAAAGATTTCTACTCTCTAAGCCACAGTCAACCATCTCAGACAGCAAACCAGTCTGTCAGCAAGAGCATAGCTCAATGTGCAAGGACTAATGGCAGCCACAACGATGGTGGTTCCAGGGGAAAGGTTCCACCTTAAACCTTTGTTGAATCATTTCCAGTTTCACAATCACTTAATCATAGTGACACCTCAAATCCACCATTATCTGGATTGGTGGCAAACGACCAGCAATTCATAAGAGGGCATTCCTTTACAGCTCTTGTCTCCAGCACAGCTCACTACTTATGCCAGTTTTTGGGGATGGGGAGTAACCATGGAGGATCAGGAAAGGAAAGATCCCATGTCATCATGGGAAGCCAGTCAGTCTTCCAATTGGAGAGAGATAAATGCAGTGTAGTGAGCCCTTCAGAAATTTGCTCCATAATTGGAGAGCATGAATGGGGTTGTGAGGACAAACAACCAGGTGACGAGCTGCCAATTGAACTGTCGGGGGTTACAAAGAGTTGTAAGCTAAATCTGGTTAACAATTTCATTTTTTCTGGGGCAGAGAAGCACGTTCTACCTTGTTAGCAGTGTTTCTCAAAGGGGCTCTGAATTTCAGGGCAGACAATCTCAGTCCGAACATGCCGTTTTTACGCACGTATTACCTGTCAGGTGATCAATCAAGTATGTGTACTGTTCAGGAGTCCCTGGATTGACCTGTTCGCAGACTTGGTGTCCCCAGGCCTAGGTGATCAATGTGTTTTAGATTCTTTGGCCTCCTGGGAGACTGTATGGATTTCCTCCTATTCTCTTCCTCCGAGGGTGCTGCAGAAAATATGGGAGGAGAAGAGCATTGTGATACTTGTATCCCCTTTTTTGACCTCGTCAACCACGGTTTCCATTACTGATGAGTGTATCCAAAAGGGAATTTTTCCAATTCATTTCATTTCAAAATTTCGGTACATTAGAACCATAAAAGATACATAAAAACATAAAATTTTTGATATAATTGCAAAAGTCCAAATAGAAGTTCATGCGAGCAGTTTATACAGGAGAAACACAGAATGGGGAGTATATGACCCTAATTCCTTAATATTAAAGCATAAATATTTGAATAAATATGTTAAAAAGGCATCAATGAATAAAAAAGGGAAAACACATAATATTTAGGCTTGGGTTTCTCAACCAATCATAAAAATTACGATATTGCAGTACAAAACAGTTAGTCTCTATACATTTGTTAATACATGGTACAAATGTCAATATCATTTCATTAAAACACTGTATTATTTAAATCAATTTTAATACAGTACGGACAGTTCACTAGAGTTTTAGGCCTACTTTAGCTCATAAGAAACTTATTGCTAGAAGAAATCTACTAATGCGAAAGACAATGACTTGTGCAGTATCAGTTTTTAAGATCCTTTCCGCCTCTTTGCATGATCTTGTACCTAGATTTAAACAGATCGGCTTGTTCCATCTTTCTTTTCCTAGCTTTGGCATAAGCAGGACAGAAGAAAAGAATGTGCAACTCATCTTAATTGGCTTTACCTGAACATAAAGTACACCAAGCGTCTATCTTTTCAGTGTGATTATTGGTCCATCTTGCTACAGTAGTATTAGTATTCAATACACCGTATCTAAATTTCATATATAGTGTTTTGGCAAGTGGGGGGAAGTACCTCATCCAAGAACTGTTCAAAGTATGCCCTATCTTTAAATAGGAGGAACCTACTTGTTAGGTTTCCGCCTGCTAAGTCATTTGGCACACTATTTTGGATGTATGTCCAAAAAGTAGTTTTTAATACCGTCTTCGAGGCTTGGGTCAATGTACACGGCTCGTCCCAAAACAGCGATAAACCAATCCTTTTCAGCCACAGACAAACATATCTAAGCCATGTAATACTTTTGTTCTGGTCTAATTCTATTATCTCTTCTAGACCGGCCTTATAATCTAACAACTGCTGAGTTGACCAAAGTCTCACCCATAATGTGAGAGGTCTTAAGACTGCATAGTGGTCGGTCCATTTTATATTCAAATCGAGAATAATTGGCATTAATGGTGTACATACAGGAAGCCTTAAGAGGATCTATAAAATGTATTTTCCCCCAGCTCAAAATTCTTTTTGAAAGAGGTCCCTATATTTCCACCCCGTATAATGAAGCAGATAGGGCTTTATATTTGAAGACCTCTAGTGCTGGGGAAACAGCCTTAGTAAGACTATTTCCATGTCTTATCATGATTGGCAATGTATTATGCGTCAGGCTAATCATACTTTTCTCTATTTGGGTCTTCCGTGATAGTTTAGTATCCAAAGAAACACACAAATAACTAAAACTCTGTACGTAATCTAACTTTTGACCATTCAAGACCAAATTTTCCCAAAATGTTTTGTGGGGGTTTATAGCCATGTATTTAGTCTTGCTGATATTGATCTGAAGGCCTTTATTGTTGCAATATGCTTGTAACGTATGTATTAGGCATTGTAACCCCATGGGTGTTTGCAATATTAATATTGTGTAGTCAGCAAAAAAAAGTGCTGGTACCAATTCTCCTCTTAGTTTTGGTGAATCGTTTTTACAAACAAAAACAAACAGGGAGAGTAGGGTCAAAGAGAAAAAAGTTTAAAGACCTACTACTGGTTCACTTCCCCAGCAACATCACATGAATAACAAGCAAAAACCTAGGAGGTCTATAGGCCAAGCAGATTGCTGGCAACACTGGCAAGTCTATCTCTACGTCAGTGGGTGCTACAGTCAACATACAACAATGTCTAAGAAATGAAGAGAGAGCAAGAGACACATATGTGAGAAAAGAGAGTGGTGATATCTAAATAAGAAAACTGGTCAAACCAGATCCAGTACACGATAATTGTGGATAATCATCAAACAAACCAAGTGATCGGTCCTATCATTTGGCCGTCCACACTGTGTTCTGGCGGGTCCTTCGATCATTTAGACCTCATGTCAGGTCACAGTGTGGACGGACAAATGATAGGACCGATCACTTGCTCTCTCTTCATTCCTTAGACATTGTTGTATGGTGACTGTAGCACCCACTGACGTAGAGATAGACTTGCCAGTGTTGCCAGCAATCTGCTTGGCCTATAGACCTCCTAGGTTTTTGCTTGTTATTCATGAATCGTTTTTACAGCCATTCAACAAGTTCACCAGTACACATCCTTGGCGAACCCCCCTCTTTATGGGGATAGGTCCTGTTAGTACGCCCCTTGGACCCCATCTAACCTTGGCATAATTATTTTCATGTAGTCTCATAGTCTCATAATCTGTTCAAGAAGGTTAGCTTGCAACCCTTGGTATCTCAATGACTCCCATAATAAACCCCTAGGAATTAAATGAAACGCAGCCTTAAGATCTACAAAGGCTATGTATAAATGTCCCTTTCTAAGGTTTACATATTTCCAACATAGACAACAAAATCCAAAAACCTGATCTATGGTGCTGGTTTTAAGTCTGAACCCTGCCTGAAATTATGAAGAACTATTGTTTTCCTCAATCCATATATTTATACGATTTAAAATGTGCCTTGCAAAGATTTACTGTAAAATATCAATTAAACTGATTTTTCAATTTCTCCCTTCATCCTTCACTACTTCAGTTCCAACAACTTAAATTGACTGCTTCTAATTTGAAAGACTTGGAGCAGCTTGGCTGCTTGAAGTCAGTTGCTCTGGACATTAAGGCATCAAGTAAACTGTCAATATTAGCTTCAAACAAGAAGCCCTAGGGTTCATTCTTTGCTTCAATGGTGTGCTTCCAGGTATCTCACACCAAAGTTAAACATTGATGATGGATTCAACCCAGCTCTGTGACTGAGGGTGAGTGTCTGAAAAGTTTCAGCGCTCTGTCCATCCTCTTCTTGTGTTTGCTTTGTTCGCCCTAAGTTGGCAGGATAAGCCCAGACGTGTGTCCCTTGCTCACTGTGCTACTGGATTCAAGCTAGCCTGGCTGATGAAGGGTGTTACCCAGAAACCGGCCACAGGATGCTTGTTTCCGGTTCAGGGAAGACCTGGCTTGGCAGTACGGGCTGGACTGTTCCCATGAGGCACAGGGTCAACACTGATTTGCATGGGTCTGAATTGAGGTGGCGAAGTGAGCTAAAGAATGATGATGGATTCAACCCAGCTCTGTGACTGAGGGTGAGTGTCTGCAAAGTTTCAGCGCTCCGCCCATCGTCTCCTTGTGTTTGCTTTGATCTCAAACCTTCGAGATTTTAGAATTTCTGAGGGATGGTGTTTCAAAGGGACGATCCCCATCCACCTTGTCTTTTTAGTGGGCGGCTATGAGGGCCCTGAATATCCAAATGGATTCTTCACACATATCTCTATTGTTTTCCCGATTACCGAGAGGGTTCAGGAGGAAAAAACAAACAACTACACATGCAGTCCCTTTATTGGATCTCACATTGTTTTAAGAGGCTTGCAGTTGGAAACTTTTGAGCCTCTAAAATCAACTGATCTAGCTTGGTTATACATCAAGATTACCTTTTTTAATAGCCATTACTACTGTTAAGAGGTTAGGGGAATTAGGCACCCTAATGGCTCATTTTCCCTGTCTACAATTCTTTCCAGACATATTGGTCCTGAGGTTAGATCCCAAATTCATTCCCAAGGTCTTTTTGTCTTTTCATCTAGCACAAGAAGTGATCCTTCCTGTTTTCCCTTCAGATTCATATACCGCTATATGTATCAAGCTATTTAGCATTCGCAAAGGCCGAAATTCTGCGAATTTCGGCCTTTGCGAATGCTAAATAGACAAATGGAATGTATCAAACAAGTTTGATGCAAAATAAGGATTAGCAAAATTTGCTAATCCTTATTTTGCGATTGCACTTAAGGAATTGCAAATTTTGCAATTCCTTAAATGCAATGTATCAAACAAATATTATGGAAAAAATGCCATTAAGGATTAGCAAATTACCACCAACTTCTAGTTGGTGGTAATTTGCGAATTCTTATCAAAAAGCTTTTTTGGAAAAAACCAAAGGTGCCACATGACGCCCATACATGCCCTTAGGGCATGTATGTGCGCCATATGCCCCCAAATGTCTTTTTCAGGGGTGCAGCAGGGTGTTCTTGAGACACCCCTGCACCCTTGGAAAAATCCCTAATTTGCGATCAGCAAATTGCTAATCGCAAATTGCACTTTCATTCCTATGGGCCTCTTGGCCCATGGAAATGAAGGGGTAATTTGCGAATGACAATTTGCTAATCTCAAATTAGGAATGCTAAGGAATCGCTATTGGAAAGCGATTTTGTACATACATACCGTTTTGCATTTCCTAAATAGCGATTCCTTAAAATTCGCTATTTAGGAAATGCAAAATGGTTTGTTGATACATATAGCGGTAAGTGAGGTTTCTTCATCTTTGTATGTGAGAAGGGCTTTGACTAATTATTGAGGCTGGACAAAAGAGTTTAAGTTATCCAAATCCCTTTTTGAATCATATGGGTCAACCAACAAGGGTGACAAGGTATCAACTCTGACACTTAGCAGATGGGTTTGCAAAGCTATATTACAGGCTTATAGATCTCTTGGGGAAGCCATTCCATTGAACGTCCAGGGTCAGTCCACTAGGGTAATGGCAGCATTGTGGGCAGAACTAGGGGGAGTGTCTGTACATGAGATATGTCATGCTGCCACTTGGTCTTCCCATCAAACATCTGTTAAACACTACAGTTTGGACCTGACCAATTCAGTGGGTTGTTTTGGTGCATCAGTTTTGAAAACAGTAAGGAGGCAATTGTTGATCAAAGAAAGTTTTGCTTGAGCATCACTTGTTTTCAGTGCATGTTTTGCTGGCTTGATATGTCCTCATTGTTTAGGTCTGGGATGAGGAGGATGTAGATGAGGAGGAAATTACTCTTTTATTTACCAGTAATCTTCATTACCCTGATTCGTAATCCTCCTCATCCCAGATCAGAACCCACCCTCCCGTTCTGCACCTCCAATCAAGTTGGCCTTGGTATTACAGGAGGGGTTGACCTGGGATGGGGCAAGTTATACTGATAATAGAAAAGGAAGAAGTCTTCATGCAGATAGGGTCTATGACCCAGGGCATGGTATACACCTCTGTTGGAGGCGGAGTTGCTTTACTTTTTAGGTCTGAGATGAGGAGGACTACGAATTGAGGTAATGGAGATTACTGGTAAGTAATAGATTTATTATTTCAGTTTCTCCAACTGAAACTATATAGCTAACCTGGTCTGTCACAGTCTGAAACATAATAGTGCAATAGAATTCTGTACACAGAAATCATATAGAAGAATGCCATTCTCTACATCACCAGAATCTAAGCATCAGGACCGATGAGGGAACGTTTGGGAAATTTCAATTTTCAAATTGATTTTCTAATCTTGAAAATGTAATGTATCCAGTCTTGTACCAGAACCACTGCATTGAAAGCTCTAAGATGTCTTTTCCCAGCTCTTCTGTTTTATTTGAGGACTGAGTTGAGTTCTATTTGGAATCCAAATGTGCAGTGTCACTTGCAACTTTAACTTTCATAAATAGTTCACTTCCAATGTATGTACACTGAGACTAATGTACATTTCTCAGACCTAGATCTTTTAGGGCCTTGTTTGATAAAATTGGAGTCAACGTTATTTAATCTGAGGAAAACGATAAATCAGTGAAGTCCATGTTAACTTTCCCTGTGCATGTTGCTCTACAATGAATAGAGTCTGGGGGTGATGCTAGGTAGTGGAAGGACTATCCCTGGGCTGGCTACCATAAGGTAGGCAGGAAATAGGATTACAACTGGAAAGGAGCAGAGAAGACTCAGTGGACAATGAAGACCCCTAACATAATTAATCTAAAATGAAATAGCATTTGCCACTGTGCTTTTTCTCCTCCTTGACACTAAATAAAATATGGAGCTAGTACCCAATGATTTGGTGCTAGATAAGGCAAAATCAGAAAGCTAAAGGGTTTGTTGTTTACTGCCAAGATTTAGATTTGAACAAATAACCAGAAAATGACACATTGAGGGCAGCAACTGCCTTTACAACATTGGCTCATTGAACCATACTAAGGCAAAGCAAGGGGGGATACGGGGAGTACTTTGAATGTCACATAAATTAGGGTGGGGATGGGACACATTGACATATCATTGGAGGATAAAGACAAAAATATGGTGTGATTAGTTGTGTGTAGAACACAGTAAGAGGGAAAACGACAAACATGCATTGTGGAGAAACAAGCAACACCATGTGTGCAGGCATAGCACAGGAAAGGAGTGGTGACAGGAGGTGGAAGGGTCTCATCTGTCGACCATGGAGGAGATACCAGTAGGAAAGAGGATCATGGTGTGTTAAAGATGTCCTTTATGAAAATGAAGAGCTCAGCGGACAAAAGCGGGGATAATAGACATGGAACAGAGAAAAAGAAGACATGGCAGCTGGGCCTAGGGATGAAATTCCCTTGCAGGCAGAATGAAAAATAAACATCAACTATTTGACTGCATAAAAAAATTATGCGTTACCTGCTGTGCATTGGAAATTCAATGCATTCACAATGCTTTTCTGAGTGATCTTGGTACCCCTTCTTTATGAATGAGCTACTCAGTAGATATAAAGTGTACAGTAGAAGGGTGCCATAACAGGCCACAAGAAATTAGGCAATGTAGAAAAATTGGTTAGCAGATTCCTAACAGGCACATTTAACTTGCCTATAAGTCCATAGTAAATTGCATAGACAGTACACCCAGGGTCTGGAATTTGAATGCCGCGTGTTAACTGCTGCACCTATTGTGCAATCCCCTACAATGGTAGGACAAATATGACTTCAGACAAATCATTTATAATCTGACTACTGCAGTATACAACCTACAATGCAACCTGTCAAAATAACCATTTTTGACAGGAGAAAGCCTTCCTTTTAAATATTAATAAGTTACCCCTATGTAGGCCCTGCAGCCCAAAAGGCAGGGAGCATAGTATTTAAAAGTATGCATTTAGAACTTTAAACTTAACAAGTCCTTACAGTGACTAGCAACAAAATCCATTTTCAATGTAAGAAGGCTCTGGCTGGCTCCTCAGAAACATTTGGAAGTGAAATTAAATATTAATTCTGCTGGATTCTGACCCGATAGAAATATGATTAAATCACTCTTTTTAACATGTATTAAAAGCCCAGCATAATGGTGAAGTTGGATCTGTAATAAATATTCAAGAAATGTACATTTTAGAAAGGGGCATTTTCCCTGCCTGAAGCTCCTAGAGGCCAATCTGCACTAATTCTCCAGCAGTAGTGTACCTAGTTATTAGCCCTGGTGAGGACTGAAAACTGCTCCCAGAGCAGAGACAATAGCTTGGTTCTGGGGAAGTGTTTTCTTTTCCCCTGGCAGGCAGACAAGTTGGGATGATCGCTGACATCGACGACAGCTTCAACACCACGACCACCCCGACTACGCCAGACTCCACCTCCCCTGTGAACACCACCAGCGCCAACCACCTGACCTCCTGGTCCAACATCAACGACGACGAGACACGCAAGGTCATGAACTCCATCCACTCAGGATCTCCGTATGACCCGTGCCCACACCACGTATTCAACAAAGCAGATGCAGCCATCGCACCCCAACTACGGAAGATCATCAACATCTCCTTCGAAATAGTGACTTTCCCGCAAAGCTGGAAGCACGCTGAAATCAACCCCCTTCTCAAGAAGCCCAACGCGGACCCCAAGGACCTCAAGAACTTCCAACCCATCTCCCTGCTCCCGTTCCCGGCAAAGGTCATCGAGAAAATCGTCAACTTGCAACTGGCCCGCCACCTGGAAGACAACAACATCTTGGACCCGTCCCAGTCCGGATTCAGACAAAACCTCAGCACCGAGACAGCCCTCATCGCCGCCACAGACGACATCAGGCGCCAACTAGACAATGGCGAAACATCAGCCCTCATCCTCCTGGACCTGTCAGCCGCCTTTGACACGGTCTGCCATCGCACTCTAAAGACATGCCTCCTAGAAGCTGGAATCCAAGAGAAGGCTCTAGACTGGACCACGTCCTTCCTCTCTGGCAGAACCCAGAGCGTCCGCCTCCCACCCTTCTGATCCAAAGCCACCAACATCATCTGCAGCGTCCCCCAGGGCTCATCCCTCTGCCCAACGCTGTTCAATGTCTACATGGCCCCCCTCACACAAGTGTCCCACCATCACGAGCACAACATCATCTCCTACGCTGACGACACCCAGCTCATCCTCTCCCTCACCAAGGACCCACACACTGCCAAAACCAACCTCCACGAGGGAATGAAGGACATCGCCGACAGGATGAGGAGCAGCCGTCTGAAGCTGAACTCAGACAAGACGGAGGTCCTCATCCTCGGACCCACCCCCTCAGCCTGTGACAACTCCTGGTGGCCGACCACACTGGGAACAGCACCAACACCCACCGACCATGCACGCAATCTAGGATTCATCCTCGACTCCTCCCTCTCCATGTCTAAGCAGGTCAACGCCGTCTCCTCCTCTTGCTACAACACACTGCGCATTCTCTGCAGGATCTACAAGTGGATCCCGACCGAAACAAGAAGAACGGTGACACAGGCCCTCGTCAGCAGCAGACTGGACTACGGCAATGCACTCTATGCAGGAATCCCAGACAAACACCTGCGACGACTACAACGCATCCAAAACGCCTTCGTCCGACTGATCGTCAACGTCCCCCGCCACAGCCACATCACCCCCACCTGAAAGACCTGCACTAGCTCCCCGTCGACAAGAGGATCACCTTCAAGCTCCTCTCCCATGCACACAAAGCACTCCTCAACGCCGGACCAGCCTACCTGAACAGCAGACTCAGCTTCCACACCCCCACCCGCCAGCTCCGCTCTGCCAGCCTCGTCCTCGCCGCTCTCCCCCGCATTCAATGAACGACCTCTGGCGGCAGATCCTTCTCCTACCTCGTCGCCAAGACCTGAAACACCCTCCCTACTCACATACGGCAGACCCAAGACCTACTCGCCTTCAGAAGACTCCTCAATACCTGGCTCTTCGAGCAGTAGCAGCACCCCCTCTCCCCTCAGTGCCTTGGGACCCTCACGGGTAAGTAGCGCGCTTTACAAGAACTCTGCTTGACTGATTGATTGATTGACTGATTGATTGATGTACCCAGGAACTTAATTTACTTCAAATGGTCTCCCTTGTCACAAGCAAATGCTAAAGGACACCTGGAAAGACCCCAACTTTTGTCCTCACACTCAGGCAGATATCAAAGGGGTAAAGCTGTCCCCAGAACTGGTTTGAAGAGATCATAGAAGAGGAGATTGTTCATTACCGTGGCCACACCTCCTGGGGGGGCCACAGGCTCCACATATGGGGGGCAAGGTTTCTTCATCTTTGATTTTAGGAGCGAGGGGTACTGTGGGATTGTTTGCAGTAAGACTAACCGGATCTGATGCAAAAGTGGGTAGGGTAACCCCAGCAAAAGTTTTCCCCATTGGTTAGGGAGGAGCCAGGTGTCATCCCTGCCCACTAGCTGGTGACAGGCATAAATGTGGCACAAGAAGGATCTGATGCAAAAGTGGTTAGGTAAACCCCAGGGAACTTCGGCCCGACTGGTGATGCCAGAAATCACCCTCACCCACTATCAGGTGCCAGGTATGAATGTGGCACCCCAAGGTACCCTGTTCAGAACTCTAACTAAACCTGCAGAATAACAGAAAAGCAAAACCAAAGGAAATGATGAACGGAGTGTTGACAATACAAGAACTCACCCCCAGTCAACTGATCTGGGTTTAATCCATCACCATTCCTTAGCCCACTCTGCTACCCCAGTTCAGACATGGCTATATACGAATCAGTCTGACCCTGTGCCTCATGGGAACAGTCCAGCCCGAACTGCCAAGCCATGCCTTCCCTGGACCGGAAACAAGCTTCCCAGGACCGGTTTCTGGCATTGCAGCCGTCTTCAGCCGGGCTTGCTTGAATCCAGTGGCAAAGTGAGCTAGGGACTCACGTCTGAGCATACCCTGCCAACTTATGGAGAACAAAGCAAAACCAAAGGAAATGATGGGCGGAGCGTTGACAATACAAGCACTCACCCCCAGTCAACTGATCTGGGTTTAATCCATCACCATTCTTTAGCCCACTCTGCCACCCCGGTTCAGACATAGCCATATGCAAATCATTCTGACCCTGTGCCTCATGGGAACAGTCCAGCCCGAACTGCCAAGCCATGCCTTCCCTGGACCGGAAACAAGCTTCCCAGGACCGGTTTCTGGCATTGCAGCCATCTTCAGCCGGGCTTGCTTGAATCCAGTAGCAAAGTGAGCAAGGGACTCACGTCTGAGCATACCCTGCCAACTTATGGCGAACAAAGCAAAACCAAAGGAAATGATGGACAGAGCGTTGACAATACAAGCACTCACCCCCAGTCAACTGATCTGGGTTGAATCCATCACCATTCTTAAGCCCACTCTGCCACCCCAGTTCCGACATGGCCATATGCAAATCAGTCTGACCATGTGCCTCATGGGAACAGTCCAGCCCGAACTGCCAAGCCATGCTCCGTCCATCATTTCCTTTGGTTTCGAATAACAGAAAAGGACTGGACGTGCTGTTCCTGATCTAAAAACCCTGAAGGGCTGGAATTGCTCCCCTTTGTACCCAGGACAAAGAAGTAGACTTAAAAGGGTCAGTTGGCTTACCTCTTGTGTCGCCTCAGGGACACAAAAAGCTGCAAGAGACCTTTTTCCTGAAGTTGCCAGCTGACCAGTACTATCTGGACATGCCCTGGAAGACTACTGGTGGTCTCTGCTGGAGTGAGTCTTGACCCATCCCCTGAAGTGCGGCACTTGAGGTCCTAGGAACCTTGGCTTTTTATAACTGATCTTCTCGTACCACCACTGAAAATCTAGGAGATAATACTTAGACTTCAAGAACTCAGGAGGACCAGGACAAACCACCCGAGCCTATCTTATCAAGGCACAACTTCAATGGGCTAGGAAAACAGGAATCTCCCACACGACATTTCTCCGTAGCAGCAAATCTGATACATGAGACTCTAAGTGAGAAAGCATCTGGCCTCACTGGAACTCACTGTTGGATGCAGCCACAATCTTGCTCCATTGAAGAATTCTGAGCTCCAAAAAAGAGACTACATCCAAATGTAAAAAACATGACTGGGCGAATGGTCCAAAAGTGTCAGACCAGCGTGAGGATTTTCCTGGGAGTGATATTTGAATTTCTACTGCTCTGAGCTTTCCCAACCAAACCCAACAGCTTTGGCTGTACCTTCTCCAATGCCTATACAACTTCCTTAAGACTGGTGTTTTGCCCCATTGAAGGATTGTGAGTTCCAGAAAAAAGACTAAGTCCCAAGGAAAAATGTCCGACTAAGCCACAACTGGTTAGAGTATCCACACATAGCTCCCTAGTAGTCAGCCTCAGATTGTGCCTAGATCCCTGTCTACCACGAACGCTGACTAGCCATGGCACTTTGTGCTTTTTGGTGTTATTTTCACTTATAACATTAAAAATTAATATCTCCAGTTCCCTTTATTGCATTTGTCATTTTTGGTGTAATTTTATTAATTACAGTTTGCTCTATTTTTCTAATTCAGATTAGGATAGCTATTACTTGGTGTCTTGTCCTATATTACTGTTTTGTTACTGCATAAATTCTTTATACATTGCACTGTTCTAAGCCTGTCTGCGCTGTGCCAAAGCTATAAGGGTGTTGAGCTCAGGGAATATTTAGTACATTTGATGGGTGTCCCTGACCAAATATATGATTATTCCTTGAGGTGGGCATTTGCCCATCCTAAATAATAATTCATTTTTTATATTTTGCCAACTTTAAGCCACATAATACATCAGACTTCGACACAATGAAGTGTATCGAATCCCTTAGAATTGGCAGTAGTGTCCCCTTTGCTAAAAGAAAACCATCCCTGCACCCTTCTAAGCGCACACATCTTCACCCAAATGTAATTTTATCTTACCTGAGAAATTGCTGAAGAAAGTTGGTACTAAATAACTCTAATATGCAGACTGTGGAATCACATACCTTGTTGAATCCTTTTTGGCTTGTTTTCATCTTGGTTATAGCACAAAGGTAACAGGTGTTGTATTATTTGTTGTGGATTACCTCAGAATGGAAGTGGATGACAACAGTGATGAAATACTGACTTTGCTAGATCTTTCAGCCACTTTTGCCAAAGTTGATCCTTCTTTACATCTTCAGCAGCTCAAAGAGGTGTACATAGAGTACCTCTTTTGCCTGATGATACCTACTGTTTTATGTCTTTTATTTTGGTCAGTAGTGTCATGTAGTAGACAAGAACGGAGATGGCGGAAAGAGTATAGTGAGATAGAAAAAGCAAAATACAAATCAGCCATTAGTGAGTATTAATCCTTAATTTTTCAAGACAAATCTAGCTACTTTACTAAAACAATTAAGATAGCAAAAAATTCAACCGAAGAACTCTTTCAAGTAGTCTCCAATCTTGCTGCAGTACCAGCTAATAACCAAATAGATAGTAATAACAGTGTTTGTAACACCCTTGCGAACTTCTTCAGAGAAATAGTGGAGCAGATCTATAATAATTTTGAGCACAACTACAGTTGTGTAAAAAAAAAGCCAATAAAAAGTCCACTAGGAAGTTAGCCCAAGCCACTTTCTCTGAGTTCTCTAAAATTACTAAAACCCAGGTCTTGTCATTGATTCATAGCACCAAATGAGGGTCACAGCTGGATCTTTGCTCCCCGCCATAATCGAGCTAGCCGCTGACACCAATGCAGCTCAGCTAACAGACATTTTCAATACCATGTTTAAGATCAGTTACTTCCTAAAGTAGTGGAGGAAGGCCTTTTCATTCTTCCCTTATTGAAAAAGCCCAACTTAAATTCTTCAGGTCCAAGTATATTTTGACTTATCTCCCGATTACCCTTTCCTGCAAAACCAGTAGAAAAGGATATGAATCAACAAATGGCACAATTAATTCATAAGAATGAGTTGTTCGATGACTCACAATTCAGCTTCAGAACTGGCCACGGTACCTAGAAGGCCTTAATAAAAACTACAGAAGAGATAAGGATGTCTATTGCTAAAGGTGGAAAGGCTTCACAGATACTACTTGGCCTATTGGCAGCTTTTGTCATGGTCAACCATGTTCTGTTGGTCGACCGTCTCCAGGCCATTAAAGGGCCAGCACATGTCATTCTAAAATCTTTCTTGCCAGAACAAAATCAGAGTGGCCTTAGACCTATTTTTCTCAGATACCTTTACTTTTCCTTGCGAAGTTCCACAGGACTCCTCTATCAGCCTGATGCTGTTTAATATTTACGTCACCTTGCTTGCTATTTTGATCAGATCTTTTGAATTTGATATTACATCCTATGCGGAAGACACTCAAATCATGATATCAGTGGCAGCTAATGACATGGTCATGGGAGGAAGATTCCAAAATTGTATGCTAGAAATTGGCAACTGGATGAATATAAACTGTTTAAAACTTAACTTTGGCAAGACCAAGGTCATCTTGTTTGGGTACCAGCTTACTTTTTGGTACACAGATGGTAGCCAGATGAACTAGGCTCCTTCCCGGTCAATAAAGCTAGAAACTTAGGAGTCAATATGGACAGTAAGCTCACCTTTAAAGAACAGTTGAATGTGGTGATTTCATCAGCATTTTACACTCTAAGGACCATCAAGAAAGTCCTCCTGTACATAGCTGAAGAGACCAAGAGGGAGGTGGTTACTGCCCTGTCTATTGTAATGGCCTGTATCTAAATATGCAGAACAAACACTTGTATAAATTGCAAATTTTGCAAAATGCAGCAGCCAGATTGCTCACCAGAATTCTCAAATTCAAGTCAGCCACACAGGCTATTTGAAATTTTTACTGGCTCCCAATTAGACAGCGCACCAAATTCAATGCCCTCTGTATTGCGTATAAGGCTCTCAATGGAGGAGGACCAGCATTTTCGAGACACAGCTTAAAAACATATGATCCATCCAGATATCTGCGCTATTCATGAGCAAACAACCTGGTCATGCCTAGGATTTACTGGACTAACTGGGGAGGCAGATGTTTCATGTTGGGTACAGCCAAACTCTGGAATGAACTACCCCTAACATCAGAGCCATACCTAGTCTACTAAAATTCAGAAAGCCACTCAAAAAATGGCTTTTTGTCTAAATCAGCTATCGACCCTATCCTGTTATTATGAGCTAGTGCCTTGGCACCTCCATGTATTTGTGCGCTTAAAAAAATGATTGTGTTGCGGCAACAAATGATGGACAGAATGCTAAATGAATCAAACATTCACATCTAGCAAAAAGATCTGGGTTAAATCCATCCATGGGAACAGTTCAGCATGAACTGCCAAGGCAGGTCCTCCCTGGACTGGAAACAAGCATCCTTGGACCCGTTTTGGGGTAACACCCCTCATCAGCCATGCTAGCTTGAATCCAGCGGCACTGCTAAATTCATTTTAGCCACACTGCAAACCATCCCTGTTGTTTTACAGAATGGCTACAAATTATTGCCAAAGCAGATAGCACTCATAGGTGAGACCTATTGGCTTTGCATGTTTATGAATGCTGAGTCGTTTACTTAACTGTACTCTGTTTAGGAAATGGGCTGGTATATGCATATAGATAAATTACACACTTTATAGCGTTGCTAAAGGCTTAAATCCATCCATGGGAACAGTTCAGCATGAACTGCCAAGGCAGGTCCTCCCTGGACTGAAAACAAGCATCCTGGGACCCATTTTGGGGTAACACCCCTCATCAGCCAGGCTAGCTTGAATCCAGAGGCACTGCTAAATTCGTTTTAGCCACACTGCAAACCATCCCTGCTGTTTTACAGAATGGCTACAAAGCAGATAGCACTCATAGGTGAGACCTATTGGAGTTGCATGTTAATGAATGCTGAGTCGTTTACTTAACTGTACTCTGTTTAGGAAGTGGGCTGTTATATGCATATAGATAAATTACACACTTTATAGCGTTGCAAAAGGCTTAAAAGACCCCATCTTCATTGTCTATTAACTCCACACTCTTATTTCCTTGGGGGTAAAAAACGAATATATTGTTATTACCATTTTCTGCGTTCTAGATATAGATGGCCATAATGAGTTCAAGCATTGTATCTGCTCATAGCAAACAATGACGATCTCCCAGTCTATTAATTTTCTTCAGCATTGCTCAGGGTTGCAGTGCAAGGAAAAGCAATAATTTGCATAAGTTGTGGTCATTTCTTGCATTAGGCTGAAAGAGCAACACCATTTTTGACTTTGCACCTTTCCAGTTACTGATGGCCAACATATTCAATAGCAACTGCACTTTATATTTAATAATTATATTTGTGCTGCTTACCCCACTATGGGGACTATTGCATCTTGCTTAATTTTGCACATATAACCATATTTGCAGTGTTATTGTATTTTGCACATTTTGCATATTTGCTTGAACCATTGCTCATATCATATTTTACTCAACAATGTGAAATATTTTTGGGCTACAGTCATATTTATATGCTACATTGCTACCATAGTTTTTTTTCCATATCCTTTGGTCCACTGGTCATGTGATTTTGAGCACTTGCACTTTAAAAATGGTGGCTTGCACTATTAGAGTCATGTGATCAAGGCCTCTCTGGGGCCGAAACGCGTCATGGCGGTGCGTGGTGGTACTTGGAATGAATGATTACATGCACAAAACTTACCGGGTCTGTGTTTGTCTTAAAAATTGGTATCCAGAAGACGGATATGTATATATATATATATATATATATATATATATATATATATATATATATATTCACTGAAAAAACCATAGGTTTCACACCAGTTATAGTTAGGAATTAGCATTTAAAAAACCTATTAAATTCACTGAAAAAAATATAGGTTTCACACCAGTTATAGTCAGCTGGAAATTTTACTCGCATAAAACCATTGAAATTCCCACGTTATAGTTAGTTGGACTCACTATAACTTGCGCGTGCAATGCACTGCTGATGACGTCACATATTACATCACTCATGACATGGTCAGTGACATCACTCATGACATCACTGATGACACCATTCAGTGAATGTGTGTCTTTTTAAAAAATAAATATGTGTTATATATGTATATGTAAAAGTTGATGGAAGAATAAATGTTTAAATAAGTGTTTACATGGATGTTTTTAAAAACAAAAATTGATTTGTTAACTGGTTTATTAAGTGTATCTTAGTGAATACATATATTAGAGAGTAATGTTTAAATATTCAAATATACGTATTAGTGTTTCACTTTGTGTATAAGTGCCTGCATGGGTTGGTGAGTTGCTACATGTGTATGTATATGGGTTATTAGATGTTTTTCTTAGTATCAGTATGAGTGTTTGTATGGTTTGGTGGGGGTATTACTTAGCACATAGATGCATGAATAACTGACTCTCTGTTTGTATGTGTTTTGAAGACAGCATATGTGCAGGACTGTATGGGTGGATGAGTGTGTATATGTGTGTGTTAGTGAGTGAATGACTGGCTCACTAGTGTGTTTATCAGTAACTACATATGTTTTAATCTAGTATATGTGAAGATTGATGTATATAAGTGAGTATATGTGAGAGTGAGGAATTGTAAGAGTTCCTGTTTAAATTAGTATGTGTTTCTATAAGTGATTGTTTAAGAGAGTAAGTATGTGTAAGTTTCCTTAGAAGTAAAGTGGTAGTGTGTGTATAGCTGTATATGCAAATAAATGGATGTTCAATAGTTTATTTGCATGTGTGAGTATGTGTGAGAGTATCTTTAGGATGACTGTCGGTGTGTAAGAGAATGTATAGGTGTATCACTTCATATGAAGAGTGAGTATATATATATGAGTGACTATATAGAACTGTTGGTGAATGAGTGCATGAGTATATAGATAGTGGAATAATTGAACTGGTTGTTGTAACTGGTATGGCTATCTCAATTTTTTTGAAAATGTTAGTTTTTATTTTTTAATATGTGTTTCAAGGGTTACATTTCAGTGAAAGGAGGTCTGTCACTCTGTCACAAGGATGGTGTCATCAGTGATGTCATGAGTGATGTCACTGACCATGTCATGAGTGATGTAATATGTGACGTCATCAGCAGTGCATTGCACGCGCAAGTTATAGTAAGTCCAACTAACTATAACGTGGGAATTTAAATGGTTTTATGCGAGTAAAATTTCCAGCTGACTATAACTGGTGTGAAACCTATAGTTTTTTCAGTGAATTTCAAAGGTTTTGTAAATGCTAATTCCTAACTATATATAGGGCCTCAAACCTATGAAATGTAATATTTTTTATAATACTATTTTTTTATTAAAATGTTTTAAAAAATTTTTTTTTTACCATGAAGCGCTCCCGGGGCACGTACCGGGGAGCGCCCCGGTCAGCGCAATTTTGCAGTACAAAATGTTCAAAAAACATTAAAAAAAATATAAAACAACAAAAAGAAGAAAAAAACCTGTTCTTTTTAGAACTACCTCCAATTTATAAAAAAAGGCTACATTTTAAAAAAAATCTGTCATTCTTTTTTCCCCATGGTACGCTCCCCGGTACGCTCCCCGGTGCGCGTAACGGGCTATCCCCCCCGCGAAAATCGAAAAAAAAATATTTTTTTTTTGCCCCGCGAAGCCCTTTTATGGCCCCCACATCAAACCTATGGGGTCAGGGGGGGTCTACCCTGCCCCCTTTTGGTCATTTCCCCCTTTGTTTTTGCCACCTCTTGTGTCTCGATCCTACCGAGACACAAGATGGCGGCCGCTCCGGACTGTTTGGAATGTTGACAGACACCCGAGAGCCAATCAGCTTTCCGCGCGCGAACTCGCGTAGCGCGCTGGTACGCGTACCGGGGCGTGCTTATAGATATATATATTTTTTTTAACCTAAATTACTCAAAATCCTCTGGAGCACATATCTTGAGACATAGCAAAGGCACATCGGGCTACCAGTCCCTACAATTTTGCCAAGCGCAGCAAGGCAAAGTTAAGGAAAATTACAGGCAGATCCCTCATTCGGCGCCAAAGTTATTCCCAATAGAATGTTGCGGATTTCCTATGGAAAATGATCCTAACTATAACTACCTACTGGCGACCGCCAGTAGGTAATATATATATATATATATATATATATATGTATATATATATATACATATTATCTACTGGCGATAGCCAGTAGGTATATATAGTTAGGATTGTTTTCCATAGGGAAATCGCAACATTCTATTGGGAATAACTTTGGCGCCGGTTGAGGAATCTTCCTGAAATTTTCCTTAACTTTGCCTCGTGGCGCTCCGGTCCTTCCCTGAAAGTTTGGGGGGGATTCGTCAAGCGGGGGCAGAGATAAAAGGGGGGTCCCAAAACGTGTTTTCCCCATGTAAGTTTCCATAGGGCGGTTGGACTCACTTTTAGCCCGAACGGCTGAATGGTTTTCCACCAAACTTGGCAAAATTGTAGGGACTGGTAGCCCGATGTGCCTTTGCTATGTCTCAAGATATGTGCTCCAGTGGTTTTTACGAAAATTAACTTTGAAAAAATATATATTGGGCTACATTGGGCTATATATATGTTAGAGCCCAAATGTAGCCCAATGTAGCCCAATATAGCCCAAAGATGGCCACCAGAGACAAAAAAAACAAATGTAGCCCAAATATCAGCCAGATGTAGCCCAACTATAGCCCAATGACAGAATGTCCCAGAGTGTTCTAAAGAACAGCTAGAGCGCTAACAGTCTTACTTATGACAAAAGTATGGCACACCTGAAGTCATCTTGATTGGAATAAAGTGTTAACACTTAAAACATTTAATTTGCAAAGGAACAAAATGAGGGGGTTCATTTTGCATAGAAATTATGATTAGTGCTGAAGAAATGTCATTTGAGATGTCTTCAGTGATGTCACTGACCATGTCATGAATGATCTAATATGTGACATCATCAGCAGTGGATTGCAGGTGCGCGAAATATAGTTAGTACAACTAACTATATAGGAGCAATTTCGTTGGTTTTGTATGAGTAAAATGTCCAGCTAACTATAACACCACTAAAACTTATAGTTTTTTGAGTGAATTTCAAAGGTTTTTTAAAAACTAATTCCTAACTATATAACTCCTGAAACCTATGGTTTTTTCAGTGAATTTCAAAGGTTTTTTTTAAATGCTAATTCCTAACTATATAAGGCCTGACACCTATGGTTTTTTCAGTGAATTTCAAAGGTTTTTTTAAATGCTGATTCCTAACTATATAAGGCCTGAAACCTATGGTTTTTTCAGTGAATTTCAAAGGTTTTTTAAATGCTAATTCTATTAGTGGATAACGTTTTTATATATTAAAACGTTTTTTAAATCTCAAATGCCTGCTTTGCTAACAGAGTTTTTAAGCACAGGCTCTTTTGTCTCTGGTGGCCATCTTGGGAGACTGCATATCAGAATTGTTTTAATGAAATATAAGAGGATTTAAGAAGTCACTCAAAATGTGCCCTAATTTTTCTTTCTTCAGCACTAATCATAATTTCTATGGCAAAATGTACCCCCTCATTTTGTTCCTTTGCAAATTAAATGTTTTAAGTGTTAACACTTTATTTCAATCAAGATGACTTCAGGTGTGCCATACTTTTGTCATAAGTAAGACTGTTAGCGCTCTAGTTGTTCTTTAGAACACTCTGGGACATTCTGTCATTGGGCTATAGTTGGGCTACATCTGGCTGATATTTGGGCTACATTTGGTTTTTTTTGTCTCTGGTGGCCATCTTTGGGCTACGTTGGGCTACATTGGGCTATATTGGGCTACATTTGGGCTCTAACATATATATAGCCCAATGTAGCCCAATATATATTTTTTCAAAGTTAATTTTCGTAAAAACCACTGGAGCACATATCTTGAGACATAGCAAAGGCACATCGGGCTACCAGTCCCTACAATTTTGCCAAGTTTGGTGGAAAACCATTCAGCCGTTCGGGCTAAAAGTGAGTCCAACCGCCCTATGGAAATTAACATGGGGAAAACACGTTTTGGGACCCCCCTTTTATCTCGGCCGTCGCTTGACAAATCCCCCCCAAACTTTCAGGGAAGGATCGGAGCGCCGCGAGGCAAAGTTAAGGAAAATTTCAGGAAGATTCCTCAACCGGCGCCAAAGTTATTCCCAATAGAATGTTGCGATTTCCCTATGGAAAACAATCCTAACTATATATACCTACTGGCTATCGCCAGTAGG
The DNA here is from genome assembly GCF_964261635.1 of Lissotriton helveticus. Lineage (NCBI taxonomy): Eukaryota > Metazoa > Chordata > Amphibia > Caudata > Salamandridae > Lissotriton > Lissotriton helveticus. The sequence continues at coordinate 707,889,999 of NC_136059.1, read as the reverse complement.
TAATAAAATTTCTATGGCAAAATGAAACCCCTCATTTTGTTCCTTTCTCAAATTAAATGTATTAAGTGTTACCACTTTATTCCAATCAAGATGACTTCAGGTGTGCCATACTTTTGTCATAAGTAAGACTGTTAGCGTTCTAGTTGTTCTTTAAAACACTCTGGGACATTCTGTCATTGGGCTATAGTTGGGCTACATCTGGCTGATATTTGGGCTACATTTGGGCTCTTTTGTCTCTGGTGGCCATCTTGGGAGACTGCATATCAGAATTTTTTTAATGAAATATAATAGGATTTGAGAAGTCACTCAAAATGTGCCCTAATTTTTCTTTCTTCAGCACTAATCATAATTTCTATGGCAAAATGAACCCCCTCATTTTGTTCCTTTGCAAATTAAATGTTTTAAGTGTTAACACTTTATTCGAATCAAGATGACTTCAGGTGTGCCATACTTTTGTCATAAGTAAGACTGTTAGCGTTCTAGTTGTTCTTTAGAACACTCTGGAACATTCTGTCATTGGACTATAGTTGGGCTACATCTGGCTGATATTTGGGCTACATTTGTTTTTTTTTGTCTCTGGTGGCCATCTTTGGGCTACATTGGGCTACATTGGGCTACATTTGGGCTCTAATGTAGCCCAATATATATTTTTTCAAAGTTAATTTTCGTAAAAACCACTGGAGCACATATCTTGAGACATAGCAAAGGCACATCGGGCTACCAGTCCCTACAATTTTGCCAAGTTTGGTGGAAAACCATTCAGCCGTTCGGGCTAAAAGTGAGTCCAACCGCCCTATGGAAATTAACATGGGGAAAACACGTTTTGGGACCCCCCTTTTATCTCGGCCCCCGCTTGACGAATCCCCCCCAAACTTTCAGAGAAGGAGCGGAGTGCCGCGAGGCAAAGTTAAGGAAAATTTCAGGAAGATTCCTCAACCGGTGCAAAAGTTATTCCCAATAGAATGTTGCGATTTCCCTATGGAAAACAATCCTAACTATATATACCTACTGGCTATCGCCAGTAGGTAATATATATATTATATATATATATATATATATATATATATATATTACCTACTGGCGGTCGCCAGTAGGTATATATAGTTAGGATTTTTTCTCTATGGGTTTTTTGAAAATTCTATGTCTAATAACTTTGCCGTTTGTGGACGGAATTGGCTGAAATTTTCAGGAAAATGGCACATTTTGTTTCTGAGCAGCTTTTGAAAATTTGGGGGGGGTTCGTCAAGGGGGGGCCGAGAAAAAAGGGGGGTCCCAAAACGTGTTTTTAACATTGAGTTTTCCATAGGGCGGTTGGCCTCACTTTTAGCCCGAACGGCTGAATGGATTTGCACGAAACTTGGCAAAATTGTAGGGACTGGTAGCCCGATGTGCCTTTTGTAGGTTTCAATATATGTGCTCCAGTGGATTTTGAGAAATTAACGTTTAAAAAAAGATATATATCTGTAACAGCGGACCGGGCAGCGGCCCAGGACGCGTACTTTTCGCGCAACGGAGCTTTGTGAAGCGAAGCTGATTGGTTCTCTGGCGTCTGTCAACATTCCAAACAGTCCGTAGCGGCCGCCATCTTGTCTCTCGGTAGGATCGAGAGACAAGAGGAGGCCAAAGCGAAGGGGCAAATGACCATAAGGGGGCATAGTAGATCCTCGCTGACCCCCTAGGTTTGATGTGGAGGTTTTAAAAGGGCCCCGCCGGGCAAAAAAAATAAATAATAATAATAATCGAACGGCTGAATGGATTTGCACGAAACTTGGCAAAATTGTAGGGACTGGTAGCCCGATGTGCCTTTGCTAGGTCTCAATATATGTGCTTCAGTGGATTTTGAGAAATTAACGTTCAAAAAAAGATATATATCTGTAACAGCGCACCGCTTCGCGTACTTTTCGCGTTACGGAGCTTTGCAAAGCGAAGCTGATTGGCTCTCCGGTGTCTGTAAACATTCCAAACAGTACGTAGCGGCCGCCATCTTGTCTCTCGGTAGGATCGAGAGACAAGAGGAGGCCAAAGCGAAGGGGCAAATTACCATAAGGGGGCATAGTAGATCCTCGCTGACCCCCTAGGTTTGATGTGGAGGTTTTAAAAGGGCCCCGCGGGGCAAAAAAAAAAAATAATAATAATAATCGAACGGCTGAATGGATTTGCACGAAACTTGGTAAAATATTAGGGACTGGTAGCCCGATGTGCCTTTGCTATGTCTCAATATATGTGCTTCAGTGCATTTTGAGAAATTAACGTTCAAAAACAAGATATATATCTGTAACAGCGCTCCGCTTCGCGGAGATAAAATTATATCTGTATTACCTAGGTGTTGCTAACACCAGTTAGCGACGGCTAGTAGGAGATAGCGACCATCTTGGGTCCCACTTTGCATGTGAGTGATATTTATCACTAATGACATGCAAAGTGGGCATGCCAAGATGTTAGCGACTGGAAACAGTCGCTAACATCGCTATCTCCTATTATCAACTTTTGGAAATATTCGAGATAAGCGCGAATATCTCCAAAAAGTAACAGCTGCCCTGAGCAGTTCTTAGCCATGTTATCCAATGGGAGGTGGATAACATGGCTAAGAGCATTAGCTCGGTAATGCATGAATATCGCGGAGTTTTCAGCGATATTAATGCATTGCGCTCGTTTTTTATCGTATTTGCGATAAACCTTGATAATAGCAAGGTTTATCTGCGATAATTTCTGACGGTAAAAAAATCTTTGCAATGCATCGTTAGGGATAAATATCGCTTAACTTTGGTAATATGCCCCAACGTCTGTTAACGTTCGATTCGAAGGAAATCAGGAATTGTTGAAAAACATTGTGTGCGCCATCTTGTCTTTTTTCAAATGCCACACTTTTGTCGTGCACGGCAGCCATTTTAGATGCCTTGACCAGACCCACTCTGTGCACGCTGTCGATCCTTAGCATGGCTCCCCACCCTCGCAAGCATCTCACCCAGGCAGTGGTCACCCCCGCTCTCTGTCTTATGCATGGGTAATAAACCTCCCCCCATCTGCGCTGCTCTTCCCTGAGAATCACACCCTGTGCCCGCCCGACACCTCCCTTTCGCCCTATTCACTACCGCACCCTCTGACACTCCTTTTCCTCTGTGTCCGATTGTCCAGGCCGGTCCTAGGCTATCAGCTAGCCCTGCAGATGTAGTTTATGGCCACAGCTGTAAAGAATCACCCCTCTTCAAAGGAGTTATAGTAGATCAAGGCCCACACTCGATGAGATCCGTCACAGCAGAAGCGTTGCTATTATCTGAAAACCATCCTGTATTGTGATTGGGGAGGGGACCGAGCGTGAAGCGGAAGATTCCAGGGATGACTCTTTGTACATCAAAGTTTTTACAATTATGTGTCACATTAAAAATATATAGCACTCCGACAAAGTAGTAAGATTATAAAACTTTAATAATTTATAAATATATACAAGAAAACAAAAATAGTAATAACATATAAACATTTTTAGAGAAAAACAACGAAGTAGCGGTCGGCTGTGCGAATAGTCCCAACGCAGCACAACGTCCAGATTTCCGGCGTGGGGCGTCGCGGGGGGTGGGTGATCAGTAGCAAACTGTTGTGCGAATAGTTCCAAGGCAGCAGAACGCGCCGAAATCTAGATGACACGAAAGTGATGTCTAGTAAGTTGCCACCCAGCAAATAACGGCGTGGGGCGTCGCGGGGGGTGGGTCATCAGTAGCAAACTGTTGTGCGAATAGTTCCAAGGCAGCAGAACGATGGCACCAAGGTGATGTCCAGTAAGTTGCCGCACTGGTTTTGGTATCCTACAATGCTGCTCCGAATAACGGCGTGGAGCGCCCCGGGGGAGGCGGCGTGAACGGGCCTCTCCAGGTGGAGTCTCATCTGTTTTAGTGGGGCGCCCCTTTACCGTTTCAGTTGCCATTCCGTCCGCTTTTGGTGCACTGTGTCAAAATCCGCCATTCAGCTGAGTTGCGCCCACTCTTGCGGTGCAGCGATAGGCGGCTGCCACAGGACTCTCAAAATGGCGGCAGGCTCTTTCCTTTTTGGGCGTGGTCCACTGAAATGGCCCTGGGACACCTTGGAAATCGGATGCTTGTCTGCTAGGTCTTGGACCCCATTCTCGAAAGCGTCCCCTTCGCCTTGAGAATTCATCAAAAGTTTTGGGGGCCCGACTCCTGCAGGCTTCTGGTGGGGAGCGGCTGCCATGATTGCTCGCGGAATGACCACGACGGAGCTACGAGATGGTGGTGCTCTCATGGTGACGCCAGTTTAGTCTGAAACATCCAGAAACAAGGTGGGGCTTTCATCGTTTGGGGGAAAAAAAAAGTTTTCATCCAATGAAAAGTGTTGTTTTTAGGTCATATGATCAAGCCTTCCATCATTAGGAAACCAAAAGTAAAATGAACCAATGAAAAGTTTTATAAACAAGTCACATGACCTGTTATGCGGCATAGGGTATAAAATGCGGAGAAAATACGTTGGCACGTGAGGCGGCGTCAGTAGCGGACCGATGTGCGAATAGGCCGAAGGCAATACAACGCGCCAAGATCCGGATGGCACCGAGGTGGTGTCCAGCAAGTTGCAGCACTGGTGTGGCCATCCTACAATGCTGAAAGTCGGCGTTGGGCGCCCCGTTGGCCTGTGAGTTTGCGTCAGTAGCGGACCGATGTGCGAATAGGCCGAAGGCAGCACAACGCGCCAAGATCCGGATGGCACCGAGGTGGTGTCTAGTAAGTTGTCGCACTTCTGTGGCCATCCTACAATGTTGAAAGTCGGCGTGGGGCGCCCCGTTGGCCTGTGAGATGGTGTCAGTAGCGGACTGATGTGTGAATGGGGCCAAAGGCAGCGCAACAATATTTTGTACTATATTTCCGGAGTAGAAGACACCACAAGGCGCTGAGATGCCAAGATCCGGATGGCACCGAGGTGGTGTGTAGCAAGTTGCCGCACTGGTGTGGCCATCCTACAATGCTGAAAGTCGGCGTGGGGCGCCCCGTTGGCCTGTGAGATGGCGTCAGTAGCGGACCGATGTGCGAATAGGCCGAAGGCAGCACAACAATATTTTCTGACTGACACCACAAGGCGCTGAGATGCCAAGATCCGGATGGCACCGAGGTGATGTCTAAGTTGCGGACTGATGTGCGAATGGGGCCAAAGGCAGCGTAACAATATTTTTTGTATGGAAGATACCACTAGGCGTTGAGATGCCAAGATTCGGATGGCACTGAGGTGATGTCTAGCAAGTTGGTGTGGTCATCCTACAATGCTGAAACTCGGCGTGGGTCGCCCCATTAGCCTGTGAGATGGCGTCAGTAGCGGACCGATGTGCGAATAGGCCGAAGGCAGCACAACGCGCCAAGATCCGGATGTCACCGTGGTGGTTTCATAGTTGAGAGGCACTTCATCTGCAGTGGGGCGCCGAGATCCGGATGGCACCGAGGTGATGTCTAGCAAGTTGCTGTACTGGTGTGGTTATTCTACAATGCTGAAAGTCGGCGTGGGGCGCCCCATTAGCCTGTGAGATGGCGTCAGTAGCGGACTGATGTGCGAATGGGGCCAAAGGCAGCGCAACAATATTTTCTGACGAGAAGACACCAAAAGGTGCTGACATTCCAAGATCCGGATGGCACCGAGGTGGTGTCTAAGTTGCGGACTGATGTGCGAATGGGGCCAAAGGCAGCGTAACAATATTTTTTGTATGGAAGATACCACTAGGCGTTGAGATGCCAAGATTCGGATGGCACTGAGGTGATGTCTAGCAAGTTGCTGTACTGGTGTGGTCATCCTACAATGCTGAAACTCGGCGTGGGTCGCCCCATTAGCCTGTGAGATGGCGTCAGTAGCGGACCGATGTGCGAATAGGCCGAAGGCAGCACAACGCGCCAAGATCCGGATGTCACCGTGGTGGTTTCATAGTTGAGAGGCACTTCATCTGCAGTGGGGCGCCGAGATCCGGATGGCACCGAGGTGATGTCTAGCAAGTTGCTGTACTGGTGTGGTCATCCTACAATGCTGAAACTCGGCGTGGGTCGCCCCATTAGCCTGTGAGATGGCGTCAGTAGCGGACCGATGTGCGAATAGGCCGAAGGCAGCACAACGCGCCAAGATCCGGATGTCACCGTGGTGGTTTCATAGTTGAGAGGCACTTCATCTGCAGTGGGGCGCCGAGATCCGGATGGCACCGAGGTGATGTCTAGCAAGTTGCTGTACTTGTGTGGTCATACTACAATGCTGAAACTCGGCGTGGGTCGCCCCATTAGCCTGTGAGATGGCTGTTCTTTGGATTTGGGCCTGGTCCACCAAAATGGCCCTGGGACACCTTAGAACTCGGACGCTCGATTTTTTTTTCCTTTCCTGTACATGCAAAAAAAGGTAAATGCCCGGTACGTTACACGCTTCATCTGCCACGATGAACTCTCCAGAGGAACCGAAAAAAAATATAGTTGTGGTAACTATACCATGCATCGTCATATGGAGAGGTGGCACCAATTAATTATAGTGCTGCATAAAAGAGAGATTTGGAGGAGAACCCCTGACCTGCTAGTACATTCATCAAAGAAGTGGCACTGAGAGCTTCAGAGGCAAGGGAAACGGTCCCAAATATTTAGAAGAACTTTGGAAAGATTAAAATGACATGTTTAGATTGTGGCAAATTAATTTCATGTGGACAGATGAGTGTTACTCTAATAAATACAGCATATGAAGATCATCATAGTCGATGGTTGGTAGAGACATTTTGACTATATCCTGGACCTGCCCGTCCTCGCCCAAAATGGCGCCAGAATAAATGGGACTCGTAACTCCTTGTTGTGTACTGGTTGCAGAACCTTGAAATCACGAGATACGTATGCAGTTTTGAAGCACATGGCGGGCGGGGACGAGAATTGATTGAATATTTCGACATCCCTATTGATATTAAGTTCTGATGTGTTATTGATTACTGTACTGTTGAAAGTTCGAATTAACGTCACCCATGGTACTTGCCCGCAAATGTATATCTAGATAATTTTATTGTAACTGGCCCTGTCGTATTTTAATTATAAAATGTACGTCCACCGATTCCGTAACTGTTAGACACCTTAGTTCTTGCAACCTAATGGCCCGCCCGTTACGTTCCTCTACAGTGTAAATGTCTATTCATCATATACGATTACAGTTTGCTCTGTGGCAGGCCCACGTGGTTATAGGCTCGTATTTGCATAATGAAATTTTCTCAATAAAGGTTTTTAAAAGAAAACATGGTAGTAGTATATACATTGGTAAAGTTTTTAATAATAGTGACTGTTTTAGAATCATTAAAAGGCAAGTGAAATAAAGCAGACCAATTACATGAAGGGTAAAAGGTATAATACGAAGGAACGCAGTAAAGATAAATGGTCAAGGGCTGTTGTGTTTTCTATTCCTGCAACATAAAGTGATCGATAAGAATCTCATATTCAGGCGTATCGGCGACTAAGACAGCAGGTCGACCCTCTTTTGCTCAACGGCTCCGTCATGGGACAAAGAAACGCTCTTTTTCTCGAAAAAAGAATATATTTTACTTGCAGGACAGTTGTAAAATTTCCGGGAAAGTACATTAGCCTGGAACATTATAACATATATTTAAGAAAAAATAATGTTCGGAAGTAATGAAAAGCGTAATTTTTAGGTCATATGACCAAGCCGTTCATCATTACAATAAGAAAAGTAAAATGAACCAATGAAAAGTTTTATTAACAAGTCACATGACTTGTTATGCTTACGTTACGCGCTGCGCGCCCCGGATGACTTCCGGATGCGCTAACGCGGCGCGTCATATGACGCATTACGCGACAACGCAGGTACAGAATATAGTCAAAATGTCTCCACCAACCAGCGGTCGGAACACAACCCCTTTCAGCAGGCTAAATAGTTCTGTTAAATGACAACAGAAGGGACAGGCAACAAGAACCATCAGTCAAAGAGGGGAGAGCTAGTTCTTCTCTACCGGGTTACATTGGGGCGCTACCGGAACTGATCGAATTGGTAGTCTACAGTGTTTCTGGATGTTTCAGACTAAAGCTGGGGTTAGCATGAGAGCAGCACCATTTCGTAGCTCCGTCGTGGTCATTCCGCAACCAATCATGGCAGCCGTTCTTTATCGTTATTTTGGGCGGGGTGGGTGGCGGAGCCGAGTTGTTTTGCAGCCATCATTGTGTGGAGTTCAGTTCATCTCACTAGTTTTGTATTTGTCATGAGGGGTTGTTCCTAATGTTTCTATTTTAGCGAGGTCAAAAAGAGATCCCATTAGTGGCCTACTGATTTTGCTCGATTCCTTTTCTTTTTTTTTTACACGATTTTTCGTTATCTGCAAAGACTGAACAGAGTATTGCGACTCTGTGTTTGTTTGTAAATAGAGAATGAACCAAAGAGAACTAATTCTAAAACAGTAAATACTTGGATAACAATCAATCAAATGGAGAGAGAAGCAGGCACGACGGATTACAATGGGGGCAAAGACCTGCGTTAACTACCTTTCACTATCTGCAAAGAGAGAGTACTCCTAATAGAAATGAGGGGGGGGGGGCACCATTCAAAGCAGATCAGTGTGCATAAACACGAAAATGTTTTCACTTACCACGTACTTGACATTCGACAGCTTATGATATTTGCTATTAAAAAACCATTGAAATTCACTGAAAAAACCATAGGTTATAGACCATATATAGTTAGGAATTAGCATTTACAAAACCTTGAAAATTCACTGAAAAAACCATAGGTTATAGACCATATATAGTTAGGAATTAGCATTTAAAAAACCTTATTTTACTCACACAAAACCATTGAAATTCCATATATAGTTAGTTGCACTAACTATATATCGCGCACCCGCAATCCACTGCTGATGATGTCACATATTACATCATTCATGACATGGTCAGTGACATCACTGATTACATCACTGATGACATCTCAAATGACATCACTGATGACATCACTGATGACAACATCCAGTGACTATGTTTCTGTAAAGTTAAAATATGTCTTACATATTGAAGAATGAGTGGATGTATAAGTGTCTGAATGAAGGTTTTAGTAGGTGCGTGATTGACTGTATGAGTGAGTGATTAAATGCGTCTTACTGAATGCACGGGTTAGTGACTAAACTGTCTGAAAGTGTGCATCAGTATGTCTGTTGTTGTGCAAGCTGCTGCATGTGTTGATCAGTAGCTATATAAGTAGCTATATGGGTTATTGATTGGTTGCACAAGTATTTGTATGGGAGACTGAGTGTGTGTATGGCTGGCTGGGAGGTGTGTGACTCTGTGCAGATCAATGTGTACTTGTATCAGTGATTCTATAAGAGAGTAACTATGTGTTAGTATATGTTTCAAAAATGTAAGGTGTTCTGTGTTTAACTGTATAGATGAGAAAATGGAAGTGTGATTGATTCTTTTCAGGACTGACTAGGTGTGTGAGTAACTCCATGGATGAGTGGCAGAGTGTCAGTGTCTGTATAGGTGTATGAGTGCATATGATAGTGTTGTAAAGATGAGTGATTGTATGTATGAATGATTGTATGAGTGAATGTGTGTGTAGACATAGGAATCAGTGAGTGCGTATGTAGTAACTAGTATTGGTGTGTCAATGGTTTCAAAAATGATACTCTCTATTTAACACTGGGTGTAACGGAGGTTATATTACAGTGTGAGGAGATGCATTGTATTATGACATGAATGATATCATCAGTGATGTGATCATTGATGTCAAGTGAGATGTCATCAGTGATGTCATTTGAGATGTCATCAGTGATGTCATCAGTGATGTCATTTGAGATGTCATCAGTGATGTAATCAGTGATGTCACTGACCATGTCATGAATGATGTAATATGTGACATCATCAGCAGTGGATTGCGGGTGCGCGATATATAGTTAGTGCAACTAACTATATATGGAATTTCAATGGTTTTGTGTGAGTAAAATAAGGTTTTTTAAATGCTAATTCCTAACTATATATGGTCTATAACCTATGGTTTTTTCAGTGAATATATATACATATCCGTCTATATATATATATTACCTACTGGCGGTCGCCAGTAGGTATATATAGTTAGGATTTTTTCTCAATGGGATTTTTGAAAATTCTATGTCTAATAACTTTGGCGTTTGTGGATGGAATTGGCTGAAATTTTCAGGAAAATGGAACATTTCGTTTCTGAGCAGCCACTGAAAATTTGGGGGGGGTTTGTCAAGGGGGGGCTGAGAAAAAAGGGGGGTCCCAAAACGTGTTTTTAACATTGAGTTTTCCATAGGGCGGTTGGCCTCACTTTTAGCCCGAACGGCTGAATGGATTTGCACGAAACTTGGCAAAATTGTAGGGACTGGTAGCCCGATGTGCCTTTGCTAGGTCTCAATATATGTGCTGCAGTGGATTTTGAGAAATTAACGTTCAAAAAAAGATATATATCTGTAACAGCGGACCGGGCAGCGCTCCAGTTCGCGTACTTTTCGCGTTACGGAGCTTTGTGAAGCGAAGCTGATTGGTTCTCCGGCGTCTGTAAACATTCCAAACAGTCCGTAGCGGCCGCCATCTTGTCTCTCGGTAGGATCGAGAGACAAGAGGAGGCCAAAGCGAAGGGGCAAATGACCATAAGGGGGCATAGTAGATCCTCCCTGACCCCCTAGGTTTGATGTGGAGGTTTTAAAAGGGCCCCGCGGGGCAAAAAAAAATAAAAATAATAATAATCGAACGGCTGAATGGATTTGCACGAAACTTGGCAAAATATTAGGGACTGGTAGCCCGATGTGCCTTTGCTAGGTCTCAATATATGTGCTCCAGTGGATTTTGAGAAATTAACGTTCAAAAAAAGATATATATCTGTAACAGCGCTCCGCTTCGCGTACTTTTCGCGTTACGGAGCTTTGCGAAGCTGATTGGTTCTCCGGCGTCTGTAAACATTCCAAACAGTCCGTAGCGGCTGCCATCTTGTCTCTCGGTAGGATCGAGAGACAAGAGGAGGCCAAAGCGAAGGGGCAAATGACCATAAGGGGGCATAGTAGATCCTCCCTGACCTCTTAGGTTTGATGTACCATTTTGCCAAGTTTGGTGTAATTCCGTTCAGCCATTCAGGCTGTAGACGTATCTAAATGTCCTATGGAAAATTGCATGGGGAAAACACATTTGAAAGTGTTGAAATTTAGAACCAATTAAAATGTTACTTTGGTTTTGTATTTGTGTGTGATGAAAGTTAATTGGTTATGTATATATCTAAAATGAGAGGAAACCACAGCCATTTTGTGATACTACTGTCTGAGGTATATTTGTGAGGAATTTTTGGTGCTCAATTTCTGGTGTTTGATTTACACAGTACTAACACTTCTCCTACTTTTAAAAAGGTGAGTTGTTAATTTGTAAGGGGAACTATGTTGTACACTTTAAGATAATTTGAAAAATGTTTTCTGTTATTTATTTACAGTCCTTCTGTTATACTAAATACTTGATAAAGTTAGTTTTATATTATGTATTACTAAAAACGATAAATGAAAGTGATTATTTTTTTCTGCAATTTACAGCAAGCAATTTCAAAATAAAATGGCTCACAATGAAGAGACCGTGGCAATTTCTTTTGAATTATCCACTACATTTATTGAAATTGACAGCACCAATAATGAAATATTCTCACAAGGAGGAGATGACTTGATTGATTTTTTTGATCAATCTCTTGATGGCGAATTTATCGAATGTTTGGAGACCATAGAGTTACAAGAATCATCATTGCAGACTTTTCATGAGGAGATTCCTGATGAGATGATTGAAGAGGAAATTCCTGATGAGGACATGTTACTAGTTCTTTCAAATTTTGAAAATTCAGAAGAATACATTTATATTTAGAAATCAAAAATTGTTTGAGACATTATTCATTTTTATTTTTAATTTATGAGGTTGTAGCGAAGTGATTGTAGTATAAAATGAGACTTATAGTATAGAGTGCAACATTTTTATGTTACATGGTAAGTTTACTCATATTTACTTTCCTTCTCCCACTATATTATCTCCAATGTGTATTTGACATCTCTTCTTCATCTCCGGCCTCCTTTCTCTCACTGTCTGTGTCTGATGCATCTTATCGCTGCCATTTTGTGTAATTACAGAAGAGAGTAAAATAAAATAGTTCGGAACGTGAAAAGGGGGCAAAGTAGAGTACCCCTCACCCCCTAGGCCTTCTCAGGCGGTCCCAAAAGGATCAGTTTCTGTTTTCCTGAGAGATTATGGTATGAGTTCCATATACCACAATAACTTGCATTACAACATGCAAGATATCTATCTCCTATTACCAACTTTTGGAGATATTCGCGCTAAGCGAGAATATCTCCAAAAACTAACACCTGCCCTGAGCAGTTCTTAGCCATGTTATCCAATGGGAGGTGGATCAATCAATCAATCAATCACTGACATTTATAGAGCGCACTACCTACCCGTAGGGTCTCAAGGCGCTGGGGGTGGGGGGGTGCCGCTACTGCTCGAACAGCCATGTCTTCAGCTTCTTCCTGAAGGAGAAGTGGTCTTGGGTCAGGCGCAGGTCGGTCGGGAGGGAGTTCCAGGTCTTGGCGGCCAGGTAGGAGAAGGACCTTCCTCCTGTAGTCGCTCTTCGGATGCGGGGGACGGCGGCGAGGGCGAGGTTGGCTGATCGGAGGTGGCGTTTGGGAGCGTAGAAGTTGACTCGATTGTTGAGGTAGCTCGGGCCTTGGTCGTGTAGGGCTTTGTGTGCGTGGGTGAGGAGGCGGAAGGTGATTCTTTTGTTGACGGGGAGCCAGTGCAGGTCTCTCAGATGTCCGGAGATGTGACTGGTTCGTGGGATGTCGAGGATGAGTCTGGCTGAGGCGTTCTGGATCCGCTGGAGTCTCTTCTGGAGCTTGGCGGTGGTACCGGCGTAGAGGGTGTTGCCGTAGTCCAGTCGGCTGGTGACGAGGGCCTGGGTGACGGTCTTCCTGGTCTCGGTGGGGATCCACCAGAAGATCTTCCGTAGCATGCGTAGGATGTTGAAGCACGCCGAGGAGACGGCGTTGACTTGCCTGGTCATGGAGAGGGAGGAGTCCAGGATGAAGCCCAGGTTGCGTGCATGGTCTGTCGGTTTGGGTGCGGTGCCCAGGGCGGAAGGCCACCAGGAGTCGTCCCAGGCGGAGGGTGAGGAGCCCAGGATGAGGATAACATGGCTAAGAGCATTAGCTCGGTAATGCATGAATATCGCTGACTTTTTAGCGATATTCATGCATTGCGGCCGTTTTTTATCGCATTTGCGATAAACCTTGATAATAGCAAGGTTTATCTGCGATAATTTCTGACGATGCTTAGCGGTAAAAAATTCGTTGCTAAGCATCGTTAGCGATAAATATCGCTTAACTTTGGTAATATGCACCAACGTCTGTTAACGTTCGATTCGAAGGAAATGAGGAAGTGTTGAAAAACATTGTCTGCGCCATCTTGCCTTTTTTGAAATGCCACACTTTTGTCGTGCACGGCAGCCATTTTAGATGCCTTGACCAGACCCACTCTCTGCACGCTGTTGATCCGTAGCATGGCTCCCCACCCTCGCAAGCATCTTCCCCAGGCACTGGTCACCCCCGCTCTCTGTCTTATGCATCGGCAATAAACCTCCCCCCTTCTGCGCTGCTCTTCCCTGAGAATCACACTCTGTGCCCGCCCGACACCTCCCTTTCGCCCTATTCACTACCGGACCCTCTGACACTCCTCTTCCTCTGTGTCCGATTGTCCAGGCTATCAGCTAGCCCTGCAGATGTAGTTTATGGCCCCAGCTTTAAAGAATCACCCCTCTTCAAAGGAGTTATAGTAGATCAAGGCCCACACCCGATGAGATCCGTCAAACCACACGCGTTCCTACTATCTGAAAACCATCCTGTATTGTGATTGGGGAGGGGACCGAGCCTGAAGCGGAAGATTCCAGGGATGACTCTTTGTACATCAAAGTTTTTACAATTATGTGTCACATTAAAAATATATAGCACTCCAACAAAGTAGTAGGAATATAAAACTTTAATAACTTATAAATATATACAACAAAACAAAAACAGTAAAAACAATTAAACAATGAAGAGACCGTGGCAATTTCTTTTGAATTATCCACTACATTTAATGAAATTGACAGCACCAATAATGAAATATTCTCACAAGGAGGAGATGACTTGAATGATTTTTTTGATCAATCTCTTGATGGCGAATTTATCGAATGTTTGGAGACCATAGAGTTACAAGAATCATCATTGCAGACTTTTCATGAGGAGATTCCTGATGAGATGATTGAAGAGGAAATTCCTGATGAGGACATGTTACTAGTTCTTTCAAATTATGAAAATTCAGAAGATGTTGCCTGGGTGCCGCACTGATTTGGGTATCCGGCGTGGGGCGTCCCGGGGGGTGGGTTGTCAGTAGCGGTCTGTTGTGCGAATAGTTCCAAGGCAGCAGAACGCGCTGAAATCTGGATGGCACGAAGGTGATGTCTAGTAAGTTGCCGCCCAGCAAATAACGGCGTGGGGCGCCGCGGGGGGGGGGGGAGGCAGTCCAAAGTTCCGTTAAAAGGGCAAAGGAAAGGATCGGTGGTTTGAACCATCAGTCAAAAAGGGGAGGGGGTGCAACAATTTTTCCTACCGGGTCACACTGTGCTTTCACCGGAACTGAGGTCTGCAGGTTTCTAGTCATTCAAACTGAGGCTGGCGCCAGCATGGGAGAGCCGACGTCCCGCGGCTACTTTTTCGTCACTCCACGGGCGATCATGGCAGTCATTCCCCATCGGGGGTGTCTGCGGGGGTCGGGGACTCCCGCGGCTCCTCTAGAATCTTCAAGGTCGTGGAGGACTACGGTGGTGGAGTCAACCAGTGACGGGGTCATTTCTTCATGCTGGGCCCGCTCTTGCCAGGTCGACCACCATTTTGAGAGTTCGGTAGCTACTGGCGATCGCGGGGTCAAATGAGCGGACGGGCTCCACCCTGCCGGGCGAGACGTTGCAGCATCGCCAAAGTGGAAGAACCCTTTTCCGGGCGCCTGGAGCGCTGAGGGTGCAGCTGGGAAGCCTCCACCTGGGGAGGCGGGAGAGGCCTGTTCGCACCGTCTCTCCCACCCAGTGCACCCCACGGCGTCTCGCTTGACATTTGTTATGGCCAGACCAGGTGATGAGGACGAGGGGGGGGGGGTCGGAGGCATGTGCAAGACATCCCCCCCCAGTGTTGTCGCAGCCATTATAAAAGAAAGAAGAAATGTCCCGTCCGTCTTTGGGCCGGACCTCCGGTGGATGGCGGCCGGACGCCCTTTGCTCTGGCCCCATGAACGGGTTCCTTGGCTCATCCGGTGGGGCAGGCCTTGGCGTGTGGTGCCTCTCCTGGGCCTTTCGTGCAGTGGCCTCTCCACTCCCAGGCCCTCCATGGATGCTGGCCCAGACTGGGAGAGAGAGGGTCTAACCTGCAATTCTCCAGGGTTACCGCCACCACGGCCGGATCCCGTCGGCCTCGGCCTCTGGTTGATGGTGGCCGGACTGGGAGAGAGAGGGGAGGGTCGAGGACACGGACATTCCCCCCCCTGCAACTCTCCAGGGTGGTCGTAGCAATCCCCCTGGCCGGGTCCCGCTGGCCTCGGCCTCTCCTCCGGCTACACCCTACGTGATGATCTCCTGGCCGACGGTTGGCAGCAGGACCCGCCTTATATGTGTTGCTTCCGGCTGGGCGTAGCCGGAAACCTGTTTCTCAAACAAAGGATATTGAGGCAAATGTGGCGCATACTCTCTTCTTAACCTATTGTATTCCTTAACACAATCTAGATCCGCACAAATGTTTGTGACATCACACTCAATCAAGTACAATCCCGATAAAGTTTCCAGAATGGGGCGGATGTCTGCTGACTTGTATCTTTCCCAGTTTGCCGTTATTTGGGCGTGGCAGGCGGTGGGACAGACACGTTTTGGGGCAGTGAGGGGCGATGAAGCCTCGTTGCCTTGTGGCCGTTGCAATGTCACACTTGGTTTCTCTTACTGTTTTCAGGTTTCTTATTACGGGCTTACTTCTAACGTTTCTTGTTTCTAGGACAATAATAGGTTTTATCATTACGTATTGTTATCGTTTCTTTGTTTGTTATTTAATAAAAAGTTCATCAGTGGCCTACTGATTTTCGTTTTCCTATTCCTTTCTTTCCAGGTTGTTTCATGCTAAAGTTTCTGTTAACAGGATACAGTGATCACTTCGTTATTATTGCATATGTCCTTTTCCCTAGGGGTGCTCTCTGGTCGGGCCAGATGACCTATCTCTAGTAAATGGTCCAGGTGAAACAGGTGCATCAATCAGTGGGGAGTAGATAGGCATGACAGATTACAACGGGGGACAAAGGTCCGCATTACCTACCCTTTCACTACTTGCAAAGATTTTCCTACGTTTATTTGCAAACAGGGAATACCTCCAAAAAGAACCAATTCCCAAACAGTCAATGTTCGGGCAAACAATCAATCAATGAGGAACGAAATAGGCACGACGTGTTAAAGGTTTGCGTTACCTACCTTTCACTATCTGCAAAGGGAGAGAGAATATTCCTATTCTTCCTCGTTTGCAGGCAGAGAAGATCCTTAAGAGAACCAACTTCGAACAATTCAATGCTCGATTCAAACAATCAACAAGGGGTACTGTGAACACAAATGAACGCCGCTTATGTACATACACATTGCTATTTTCAACAGGTTGTTCCTAATGTTTCTATTTTAGCCAGGTCAAAAAGAGATCCCATTAGTGGCCTACTGATTTTGCTCGATTCCTTTTGTTTTTTTACACGATTTTTCGCTATCTGCAAAGACTAAACAGAGTATTGCGACTCTGTGCTTGTTTGTAAATAGAGAATGAACCAAAGAGAACAATCAATGAAATGGAGAGAGAAGCAGGCACGACGGATTACAACGGGGGCAAAGGCCTGCGTTAACTACCCTTCACTATCTGCAAAGAGAGAGTACTCCTAATAGAAATGAGGGGGGGGGGCAGCATTCAAAGCAGATCAGTGTGCATAAACACGAAAATGTTTTTACTTACCACGTACTTGACATTCGACAGCTTATGATATTTGCTATTAAAAAACCATTGAAATTCACTGAAAAAACCATAGGTTATAGACCATATATAGTTAGGAATTAGCATTTACAAAACCTTGAAAATTCACTGAAAAAACCATAGGTTATAGACCATATATAGTTAGGAATTAGCATTTAAAAAACCCTTTTTTACTCACACAAAACCATTGAAATTCCATATATAGTTAGTTGTACTAACTATATATCGCGCACCCGCAATCCACTGCTGATCATGTCACATATTACATCATTCATGACATGGTCAGTGACATCACTGATGACATCACTGATGACATCTCAAATGACATCACTGATGACATCACTGATGACATCTCAAATGACATCACTGATGACATCACTGATGACATCTCAAATGACATCACTGATGACATCACTGATGACATCTCATTTGACATTACTGATCACATCACTGATGACATCATTCATGTGATAATACGATGAACCTCTTCAGACTCTAATATAACCTTAGATACACTCAGTGTAAACACAGACTCACAGATTGTCATTCATCCATGAAGTTACACACACACCTAGTCAGTCATGCAAACAATCAATCACACCTCCATTTTCCCAACTATACAGTTATACACACCTTACTTATTCAAACATATACTAAAACATATTTACTCTCTTATACAATCCTGGATACAAGTTCACAATGATGCATACAGCCACTCACACATTCACTGGCTCTTATGCACAGTTATTTATATATGTCAAGTCTCACATGTACTGTGTTTTACATATGTACTTACTTTGACATGTAGCACTGAGATATCCATTCACTCACCAATACACTGATGCACACAGTCAACCGCCCATACAGCTGTTTCCACATGCACTTTTGAACCCATACATCTAGTGAATCAACTGCTCACACATCTATGCACAGAGTCATACACCTCCCAGCCACCCACACACACACTCAGTCTCCCATACAAATACTTGGGCAACCAATCAATAACCCATATAGTTACTCATATAGCTACTGAACAACACATGCAGCAGTTTTCAGAACAACAGACATAATGATGCACAAATTAAGACAGTTTAGTCACTAACCCATGCACTCAGTGAGACACATTTAATCACTCACTCATACAGTCAGTCATGCACCTACTAAATCCTTCATCCAGACACTTATACATCCACTCAAGACATATTTTAACTTTACAGAAAAATACAGTCACTGGATGTTGTCATCAGTGATGTCATTTGAGATGTCATCAGTGATGTCATCAGTGATGTCACTGACCATGTCATATATGATGTAATATGTGACATGATCAGCAGTGGATTGCGGGTGCGCGATATATAGTTAGTACAACTAACTATATATGGAATTTCAATGGTTTTGTGTGAGTAAAATAAGGTTTTTTAAATGCTAATTCCTAACTATATATGGTCTATAACCTATGGTTTTTTCAGTGAATTTTCAAGGTTTTGTAAATGCTAATTCCTAACTATATATGGTCTATAACCTATGGTTTTTTCAGTGAATATATATATATATATTCACTGAAAAAACCATAGGTTTCACACCAGTTATGGTTAGGAATTAGCATTTAAAAAACCAATAAATTCACTGAAAAAACCATAGGTTTCACACCTGTTATAATTCGCTGGAAGTTTTACTCGCATAAAACCATTGAAATTCCCACGTTATAGTTAGTTGGACTCACTATAACATGCGCGTGCAATGCACTGCTGATGACGTCACATATTACATCACTCATGACATGGTCAGTGACATCACTCATGACATCACTGATGACACCATCCTTGTGACAGAGTGACAGACCTCCTTTCACTGTAATGTAACCCTTGAAACACATATTAAAAAATAGAAACTAAAATTTTCAAAAAAATGAAGATACCCATACCAGTTACAACAACCAATTCAATAATTCAACCATCTATATACACATCCACTCATTCATCAACAGTTCTATATAGTCACTCATACATATACTCACTCATCATATGTAGCCCCGGGGCGCGTACCGGTGAGCGTCCCGTTAGCGCTATTTCCGCAAATGAAAACAACATCGTGACGTATCGCGTAGCCGCGTGATGCATCATATGACGCACTGCGGAAGCGCACCCGGAAGCACGCGAGCGCATACGATCGCGCAACGTCCTGACGCGCTTACGCTACGCGCCCCCGGGCGTGCCCCGGGGCGCGTAGCGTAAGCGCGTCGGGTCTTGTGACCTCAAAATAACACTTTTGATTGGTTCAGAACAGTTTTGGTTTCGAAATGATGAGAAAGCCCAGGTCATGAGACCTGAAAATAACACTTTTGATTGGTTCACAAGAGTTTTGTTTTCCAAATGATGAAAGACCCCTCCTTTTTCCCCATTCTCACTTTGTTGTTTGAGTGAAGAAGACCTGCATTCATTCTGTGAGAAATGGCTTCACTAGTAGCAGCTGCAGGTGCATCTGCACCACCACCACCTCCACCACCACCACAAAGACCACCTCAAGACTACATTGGTGGTCAAGAAGAAGAGGACGAAGAGGAGGAGGAGGAGAGGCACTTTCTGCCTGAGGACAATCCCCCATACAGACCCAAGGAACATTTTATTTGGGAGTTTTACAAGTTACCAAGGGGTGCAAAAAAAGTAAATGCAGCTAAGGTGACTTGCCTCATCTGTGGCGCAGAACTGTCAAGAGGGAACCCAAAGAAGAAGTACTCTTTTGGGAACCACACTATGATCAGACATATGCAGAGGAAGCACCCGAACAATTATTCGGCAGCAGAGGTCAGGGAACTGACCAGGAACCCTCCCCATCCTTCTTCTTCCGGCGCCTCCAATCAACCCACTCCATCGGGTGCAGAGGCTAGGGAGATGGTCCCTAATGTACAAATCAAGTTTGCAAAATATTAAATTTGTTTGCATATATTGCAACAAAACAATTTCATATGGTGAGCAAAGCATCACTTTACTCAATCGAGCTGCAGACAACCATCACTGCAGCAAGCAACTTTAATTTTTTCTATTTTTTTTTGCTCCAGTTGAGCTGTTTGCAATTCCCTGTGTTTTGTTTGACTCCAGAAAAACTACAAAAAAATATAAAATTGTTCAGAAAAGCCAAAAAAAATGAAAAATGTTCAAAAAAACAATAAAAAAATATAAAACAACAAAAATAAAAAAACAGTTCTTTTTAGAACTACCTCTAATTTATAAAAAAATGCTACATTTTTTAAAAACTCTGTCATTCTTTTTTCCCCATGGTACGCTCCCCGGTACGCTCCCCGGTGCGCGTACCGGCCGCTCCCCCCGCGAAAATCGAAACATTTTTTTTTTTAAAAATGTTGTCCCGCGGGACCCTTTTATGGCCCCCACATCAAACCTAGGGGGTCAGGGGGGTCTACCCTGCCCCCTTTTGGTCATTTCCCCCTTTGTTTTTGCCACCTCTTGTGTCTCGATCCTACCGAGACACAAGATGGCGGCCGCTCCGGACTGTTTGGAATGTTGACAGACACCCGAGAGCCAATCACCTTTCCGCGCGCAAACTCGCGTTACGCGCTGGTACGCGCCCCGGTGCGCGTACCGGGGCGCGCTTACAGATATATATATTTTTTTGAACCTAAATTATTCAAAATCCTCTGGAGCGCATATCTTGAGACATAGCAAAGGCACATCGGGCTACCAGTCCCTACAATTTTGCCAAGTTTGGTGAAAATCCATTCAGCCGTTCGAGCTAAAAGTGAGTCCAACCGCCCTATGGAAATTAACATGGGGAAAACACGTTTTGGGACCCCCCTTTTATCTCGGCCCCTGCTTGACGAATCCCCCCCAAACTTTCAGGAAAGGAGCGGAGCGCAGCGAGGTAAATTTGAGGAAAATTACAGGCAGATCCCTCAATCTGCGCCAAAGTTATTCCCAATAGAATGTTGCGGATTTCCTATGGAAAACAATCCTAACTATAACTACCTACTGGCGACCGCCAGTAGGTAATATATATATATATATATATATATATATATATATAGGACTTCATCTCCTAAGCAAAAGCGCGCCAGGAGGTGTGTTTGCAGAGTGGTGGAGAAAGGGATCATGGCCTGTGTCCACCTCGCAGTAATCCAACTGTGTGGGGCTTACTGGAGGTAACAAGTAGGCTATTTGGCCCCAAAGGACTCCCACGAGCGAATGGGAGTTCATCCCCAACCAAGAGAGTGCTAGGAGGCGCGTTTACAAAGTGGTGGGCAAAGTGGGTATGGCCTGCTATGAGAACTTAGCAATTCTGTTGTATGGGATGTCCTGGAGATAATAGGAGGGGTATTTTGCCCCCAAAGATGTCCTTGGGGGCTGACTACCCCTCCTGTTACCTCCAGTAAATCCCGATTGCTAACAGCTCTTCGGAGGCCACGGCCCCCTTTCTCCACCACTCTGCAAACTCGCCTCCTTGCACACTATATGTTGGGGGATGAAGTCCACTTTGCTCCTGAGGGACTTTGAGGGCCAAGAAGCCCTCCTCATACCTCCAGTAAGTCCTACGCCACGGAATTCCTGAGTGCTAGTCGGAGGCCCCTGCACCATTTCTCCACCACTCTGCAAACGCAACTACTAGTTAAAGAAGCATTTGCAATGTAATAGGTCTCATAGTAGAAAGAGTTAGAGCTATTGGCATTGTAAATGCAACGGTTTTTTACTTCTTTTTTTGTGGAGTGGGTATATGTTGTGTGTAGTGGAACTATGGGGTATGTTGTGCAGTAAAATTATGTGGGTAGAAAGTATGTGATATTTAGTGTGTAGGAATTATGTAGAGTGGGATTATGTGTTATGGAGAGTAATTATGCGGTATGGTAGTCTGTGTTGTGGAGTGGTAACCTCAGGTTTAGTCTTCCTCGGTTCCATAGAAGCTAACCTATGACCTCAATGAGACAAAAAAAGAAGGAATCACTGAGGAGCACTTCTGGACCTAGTCAGAGGTATGAGCAGGGCCACTGGAATTATGCAACTGTTTGGCTGCACCGACTATCGCACAATTATACATTTTCCACATTAGCCACATAATCCACCATCTGCTGCCTAATCTGCAGATCCGAAGAAAAAAAGCCTTGTTTCTATCTCAAACGTTATAAAAAATGCAGCGACAAGTGTTACAGCGTGGTGGAAGGACCTTTGTAAACCTAGAATGGTCACCTGTTAATTATTTCTAAATGTGGGTGTTAAATTGGTACTAATGGTGTACAAGCCACTCTTGCTTCCTTCTGCACTTCTCTTGCCTCTTTCTGCATTTCTGTTGCTTTTTCTGCACCTGTTTTTCTTTTTCTGCACTTCTGTTGCCTCTTTTTGCAAATCTCTTCTAATTTCTGCACCTCTTTTGCCTTTTTCTGCACCTCACTTGCTTCTTTGTGCATCCCTCTACCCTCTTTCTGCACCTCTCTTGCCTCTTTCTGCACCACTGTTCCCTATTTCTGCACCCCTCCTGCCTCTTTCTGCACATCTATTTCTTCTTTCTGCGTTTCTTTTGTTTCTTTCTGTACCTCTTTTGCTTCTTTCTGTACCCCTTTTGCCTCTTTCTCCACCGCTCTTCCCGATTTCTGCATCTCTTTTGCTTCTTTCTGCACCCCCTTGCCTCTTTCTCCACTCCTCTTCCCTCTTTCTGCACCCCTGTTGCCCCTTTCTGAACCTCTGTTCCTTCTTTCTGCACTTCTTTTGTTTCTTTTTACACATCTCTTGCTTCTTTCTGCACCCCTCAAGCCTCTTTCTGTACCCCTCTTCCCTCTTTTTGCACCCCTCTTGCCTCTTTCTGCACCTCTGCTGCATCTTTCTACACTCCTCTTGCTTCTTTCTACACCTCTATTGCTTCTTTCTGCACCCCTCTTCCCCCTTTATGCACTCCTCTTGCCTCTTTATGCACCTCTGTTTTCTTTCTGCACTTCTTTTGTTTCTTTCTGTATGTCTCTTACTTCTTTCTGTACTCTTTTTGCTACTTTCTCCACGCCTGCTCCTGCTTTTTGCACCCCGTTGCATCTTTCTGGACTTCTCTTCGCTCTTTCTGCACCCCTCTTCTCTCTTTCTGTACTTCTTTTGTTTTTTTCTGCACCTCTCGCTTCTTTTTGCACCCCCTTTGCCTCTTTCTGCACCTCTCTTGCCTCTTTCTGCATCTCTGTTGCTTCTTTCTGCACTTCTTTTGTGTCTTTCTGCAGATCTCATGCTTCTTTCTGCACCTCCTTGCCTCTTTCACCACCCCACTTCTCTCTTTCTGCACCCCTGTTGCCCCTTTCTGAACCTCTGTTTCTTCTTTCTGCACTTCGTGTGTTTCTTTCTGCATATCTCTGGCTTCTTTTTGCACCTCTCATGCCTCTTCTGCACCCCCCTTCCCTCTTTTTGCAAGCCTCTTGCTTCTTTTTACACCTCTCTCGCTTCTTTCTGCATCACTCGCACTTCTTTCTGCACCCCTCTTCCCCTTTTCTGCACCCCTCTTGCCTCTTTCTGCACCTCTGTTTCTTCTTTCAGCACTTCTTTTGTTTCTTTCTGCACTTCTCTTGCCTCTTTCTGCACCAGTGTTTTTTTCTGCACTTCTCTTGCCTCTTTATGCCCTCTCCTGCCTCTTTCTGCACCTGTCTTGCCTCTTTCTGCACTTCTCTTCTTTCTTTTTTCTGCACCTTACTTGTTTCTTTCTGTAACTCTCTTGTCTGTTTCATCACTTCTCTTGCTTCTTTCTGCACCTCTGTTGCTTCTTTCTGCACCCATCTTACCTCTTTCTACACCCCTCTTTGCTCTTTCTGCACCTCTCTTGCCTCTTTCTGTACCTGTGTTCCATCTTGCTGCACCTTGTTTGCCTGTTTATGCAACTTTCTTGCCTCTTTCTGTAGTTCTCTTGCCTCCTTTTGCATCTCTGTAGCTTCTTTGTGCACTTCTCTTACTTACTTCTGTACCTCTCCTGCTTCTTTCTGCACTTCTGTTGTCTTTCTGCCCCCTCTTTCCTCTTTCTGCACCCCTCCTTCCACTTTCTGCACCTCTCTTGCCTCGTTCTGTACCCCTGTTCCCTCTTTCTGTACCTCTGTTGCCTGTTTCTGTACCTCTCTTGCCACTTTCTGTACTTCTCTTGCCTCTTTATGCACCCCTGTTGCCTCATTCTGCGTCTCTGTTGCTTCTTTCTGTATCCTCTTGCCTCTTTCTGCTCCCTCTTTCTGCACCTCTCTTTCCTCTTTCTGCACCCCTGTTCCCTCTTTCTGCAGTTCACTTGCCTCTTTCTGTACCTCTGCTGTTTCCTTCTGCACTATGCTAGCATTTTCTGCACTCCTCTTGCCTCTTTCCGCACCTCTGCTGGTTCTTTCTGTACTCCTCTTGCTTCTTTCGTCATCTCTCTTTCAAATGTATGTCCCCCTTTTACCTCTTTTTACACCCCTGTTCCCTATTTATTTCTGCACCTCCCTTGCCTCCGTCTGTACCCATGTTTCATCTTGCTGCACCTTGTTTGCCTGTTTGTGCAACTTTCTTGCCTCTATGTGAAGTTCTCTTGCCTCCTTCTGCACCTTTCTAGCTTCTTTGTTCACTTCTCTTGGCTCTTTCTGTACCCTCTTACCTGTTTCTGCACCCATTTAGTTTCTTTCTGCACTTCCCTTGCTTCTTTCTGTACCTCTCTTGCTTCTTTCTAAACCCCTGTTGCCTTTCTGCCCCCTCTTCCCTCTTTCTGCATCCCTCCTTCCACTTTTGTACCTCTCTTGCCTCTTTCTGCACTTCTCTTGCCTCTGTCTGCACCTCTCATGCTTCTTTCTGCACACCTCTTGCCTCTTTCTGCACCTATCTTGCCTCCTTCTGCACCTCTCTTGCCTCTTTCTGTAGTTCTCTGGCCTCTTTCTGCACATCTGTTACTATTTTCTGCCATTCTCTTGTCTCTTTTAGCAGCCCTCTTGCCTCTGTCTGCACCAATGTTGGTTCTTTCTGCAGTTCTCTTGCCTCTTTCTGCACCTCTCTTGCCTTTTTCTGTGCATCTCTTGCTTCTTTCTGATCTTCTCTTTCTGCACTTCTCTTGCTTCTTTCGGCACTTCTCTTATTTCTTTCTGCGCTCTCGTGCTTCTTTCTGAACTTCTCTGGCCTCTTTCTGCACTTCTATTGCCTCTTTCTGCACCTCTGTTGGTTCTTTCTGCACTTCTCTTGTCTCTTTCTGCTCCTCTTTTGCTTCTTCCTGTACTTCTCTTGCTTGTTTCTGTACCTCTCTTGATTCTTTCTGCACCCCCTTGCATTTTTATGCACCCCTCTTCCCTCTTTCTGTACCTCTCTTGCCTCCTTCTGTACCTCTCTTCACTCTTTCTACAGTTCTCTTGTCTTGTTCTGTACCTCTGTTGGTTCTTTCTGCAGTTCTCTTGCCTCTTTGTGCACCTGTCTTGCCTCTTTCTGCACATCTCTTGCCTCTTTCTGCACTTCTCATGCCTCTTTGTGCACTTCTCTTGCCTCTTTCTGTGCTTCTCTTGCTTCTTTCTTACTTCTCTTGCCTTTTTCTGCACTTCTCTGGCCTCTTTCTACATTTTTCTTGTTTCTTTCTGGACTTTTCTTGCCTCTTTCTGCAACCATTTTGGCTCTTTCTGCACCTCTGTTGCTTCTTTCTGCACTTTCTTGTTTCTTTCTGCTCCTCTCTTGCTTCTTTCTGCACCCCTGTTGCCTCTTTCAGCACTCGTTTTCTCTCTTTGTGCACCTCTCTTGTCTCTTTGTGCACATCTGTTGTCTGTTTCTGTACCTCTTTGCCTCTTTCTGCACGTCTCTTCCTTCTTTCTGCACCTCTGTCGCTTCTTTCTGCACTTCTATTCCCTCCTGCATTTCTGTTCCTTCTTTCAGCACTTCTCTTGTCTCTTTCTGCATCTCTTTACTTCTTTCAGTACTTCTCTTGCCTCTTTCTGCACCAGTGTTCACTCTTTCTGTACCTCTATTTCATCTATCTGCACCCCTCGCCTCTTTCTGTACTGCTGTTCCTTCTTTCTGCACCTCTCTTGCCTGTTTCTGCAATTCTCTTGCCTCTTTCTGTAGTTTTCTTTCCTGTTTCTGCACCTCTCTTGCCTATTTCTGCTACTCTCTTGCCTCTTTCTGCTCTTCCTTTGTTGCTTTCTACACTTCTTTCGCCTCTTTCTGCACTTCTCTTGCTTCTTTCTGCACATTTCTTACTCTTTCTGCATCTCTCTTGTTTTTTCTACACTTCTTGTGCTTCTTTCTGTACTTCTCTCACCTGTTTCTATATTGTAAAGGGAAATGCAAGCTATTAAGTGTAAAGGTCTGCGTGCTCTCGTGACTGAGGTATATGTCTACTTGTACATGTATTCCCATACGTATTATGGATTTGAAGATGGTAACTTAACAAGCCTGTAGCTTCTCTTAAAAGTGGTCAAATCTTGTTAGTACTGCTCTGTCATTTGGTTGCACAGGCAGACATGTGTTCTGTTTATATGTGTTATAGAGCCCCTCAAATGTACTATTGAATATACATGTGCCCTGTATTATGAGCAGAAAGAAATGCATGCTCCTTCTTGTACACACATTTACAGAGTATGCTGTTTAAAACATGGATATTCAAGTTTTTGTATTTTTTCTCCCTCAAAAATGAGAGTTCACTTCTACTGAAACTCCCTCCCCAAGAAAAAAAGGACATACGTATTCATACTTCATAATTAGTTTCTGGTTTTCAAATGCATTATCCACACACACAAACATCCGTTCTCTAACGAGGAATACTCATTTTATTTAATAGCTCAATATAGAGGACCCCCAACACACCAATTACAGAGAACACAAAGATAAAACAGACCAAGGGTCTCAATATTAGAAAAAGAGAAAGACAGTAGAGAACAAGTTAAGTAGAGAGAGTGCGAGGAAAGACTGTATATGAAATTGCAAGAAAAGGTGTAAAAATTGGAAAATAACAAAAACGTTTGCATAAGGATGGAGGATGGCGGATGCAGGAATCAGAGCAGAAACTCTGAGATGGCAGCTGAGAGGAACACAAAGACGACGACCATACCCCTGCCAGTGACTTCAAACCAGAGGGATCCTGGAACGCCTAGCAGCCCGCAAAATCCAACAGCTCTCCGCAAAGGCCGACAGCTTAGGAAAGCGGCGAGAGCTTGGAGGCACCGCCACAGCACCTGCCCCAGAGAAGGAAAACAAGGCAGGCTGGAGTGAGGAGGGGAGGTGTCCTCACACCAAATCCAGCTAAATACCGATATAAAGGCCACGATCTGATGATGCATCATGGCATACCAAGGTACCTGAAGGGGACTTTAGGCTTCACCTTAATTGAGGAAAGGGGATGGGAATCAATAGAGAAAAAAGGGACCAGAAACGCCAGGAGAAGCAGAAAAGAATATAACATGTTTTTGTTGCCAGCAAGACATCAAACTGAAAACTCCTGCATTATTAATTTTTTATGTACATTATAAGGGTGCACGTGTCTGGAAAAGGTTCCATTCTATAGCCCAAAAAAAGTGAAAATAAGTAGATTAGGCACAACTATACCTTGAAAGGCAAGGGCAGGCAGAAAGAACTGGCGAAGAACAGAAGTAAGGATAGAAGATACCTATAAAGTGGAAAGCGAAATAGAAGCTGAAAGCCAGAATAAAGTAATAATTTTCTGTAATAAAATTAAGCCAAAAGGAAGGGTAGACAGAAAATCCTACATCAAAAGGTGACCTTAAGAAGGGTGAAGAGAAATATTTTTGTTTTATAGGTTTTTTAATAATCTTTCCTCATATATACCTGTTTTTTCTTCAGGACTAAGCTGGTGGGAGAGATAATCTCAAATTGAAGACCATATCAGAAGACATACTGGTGTCTGTTTTGGCACCCTAAAAACCCTGAAAATATTATTCCCTTTGCTCCCGAGAGATGCTAGAGAGACAGTATCGGGGGCGCTCATTCTCTCCAGGTTAGATTATGCGAATGCGTTGTTCATTGGCATACCTGCCTATTTGATCAAAAGGCTGCAGGTGGTGCAGAACGCGGTCACTAGACTCCTGTTCAACATTCCTAGGAGGTTGAGCGTCCGCCCCCACCTGCATAGCCTGCATTGGCTCCCAGTGACGCAACGTATTCTGTTTAAGGCTCTTGTTCTCTCCTTTAGGGCCACCCATGAGCTTGGGCCTCAATATTTAGGAGAACGCTTTTCCCTGTACATCCCTAACCATGCCTTGCGATCTGCTAACCAATGCAGGATGGTCATCCCCAGATTTAGATATGCCAGGCTGGGAGGTCAGTCTATATCTGTTCTGGCGGCTAGAGCTTGGAACACCCTTCCTCTTTCGCTCCACTCTTCCCAGAATGTTGCCATCTTTAAGAAAAACCTTAAAACTCATCTATTTAAAGTAGCCTTTTAGCTTCCTCTTTCCCCCTCTGCACGCCTTATCCTCTGCCTACTGCGTCAGGTTACTTCCGAGTAACAGAGCGTGTTACAAAACCCTTAAAATAAAAATAAAATAAATAAAAATAAATAAATAATTCAACACCATGTAACCACCATAAGCACCCTGGAAGTGAAAACAAAGAAAGAACTTTAGTGTGATACTTTTCTTTTTTGAAATTTATTTATTGGTAAAAAAAAGTAAATAGTCTACTTAACTACTCCTTCTGTCTATTGTTGTATTAATTCAAAATCCCATGTTAACACATCATGTCTCAGTATCTTTCTGAAGGTGGTTTATTTTTCTAAAATCGCTGTTAAGTGACGTTTCCAAAACTGAGTCAAAAATATTATAGAGTTGTTTATGTAAAAGAAAACAAACAACAAAAGCAATAAAGGCAATGATATACCGCACAAGTGAATATCACAAAATAGGGAACAATTAGCATGTTTCCACCTTTGGGGTCCCATCGCCAAAAGACCCCCTTTGTAATTCCAAGAGAAATACAGGCTGGGTTGAGAAAACGTTCTGGAAAAATAAAATTAGATACAACAAACATTGGCTCCTGGGGATTCAATTGACTGGATGGAGAATGGACATATATATGCGCGCTTATTGGACTATTTTCGCTTATTTGTTATTATTAACTTTAGGGTGTCTTTATGACTCTTTCAGTGCACCCCTTTGCAGGGCACTTGTTTATGTAAAAGGTTTACAATGTTGCATTTTAACTGTCTTTACAAGCTAGTATGTAGTCAGTGACAATGGTAGGAAACGTAAGAGTGAATCTAGAAAGATATTCATCTTGAACTACTGCATACATTTAAATTGAGGAAGGAATCATTTGTGTTGATTCTCCAGAATTTCATGAAATGAAAAGAAATAGTCCTAATTACTTTATGTTCAAAGGTGAAAATAAGTGTTAAATGTTACTTGTGAGCCAGTCCCTATGGGCGAACAATGTTGAACCGTCAATCTCACAACAAAGGCCCAATGCGATATCATCCTCAGAACGTCATGTTTATATGTCTGTCATTATATGTAACCTGTAAATACCAATAAAAAGATTTTTTTTTTTAAGAAAATAAAAACCACAAATCTCTGCATCCGTGAACTTACCGCACAGAGGAGATGGTGATTTCAGGAATAGGTAGTTTGCACACCTCCCAATTCCAGAGCAGTTTTTGGAGAAAAAAATGTGTAAAACAATACGTCCTGGGAAATCACATGACCATTGATTGCTAACTCGGAATGTGTACCATCCTATCTTTACTCTATCTGGTAAAACTTGAATGATCTGTTGTGGGGTGACAGATCTCACGTGACAGGGAAAGGCTGAAACTACCACCTTGTCAGGCATATTTAAGGCACCCACACATTGTACTAAAACTGTACAAGTGGCTGGTATGTTGTTTATGGTCCAGTTAGGTAATTACTCTGAAAAACCTAGCTTTCCGAAACCTTTTTGAAAAGTATATATCACAGGGAATCCAGCAGGGTTGGGCTGCACTTTCCTTTGTAATGCAGCACGTCTGATGCGTGAAAGCTCCTAGTAAAAGTAAATATGGATGCAAGTCAAGTTCAACATGCCATCTGTGACATCTGTACAATGTGTGCATCCTATAAATTGAAGGGGATGTAGGTTTGTTCGTGCAGTAACAGAGTAACCTTGGAACCTATGAGAAGAAAGCACCAGTGCAAGCACCAGAGGTTCCGTAGTATGGATCCAGCAACAACAATTTGCTGTTGGTATCCAAAACATAGAGTTGATCCTGGTGGCAAGATCCCATTAGAAGCACAATGTGGGTACCACCAACTAAGAGTCTGTCAGATTAGCAATAGGTTCACAGAAAGCTGGTTTGTTTCAGGTGTCCTCCCAGGCGACTACGGTGGAATGGCATGTTTGTTGCTTTAACAGGACACTCATTCATTTGCTTAGTAAGCGGGAAAGTAACTTTATAAAAAACGGACCTGCTACACAGAGCTACAGTAATCTAAATGTAAATGAAGCCACAGGACACATACTTTCGTCTTCTTGCCTCTTTGTGCATCACAGCAAAGCATGCACCCAGTATTTCAAGATAAAGCATGTTGTTTGACAGAAATAGTGGTTGATGTCAGATATTCAGCAGAACAGCAAAGCAGACATGCTTAGGATTTATAAGTGCAGACGAAAGGCTTAAGTTGAAGGAGGCAGCTGTACTTTGTGTAGCAGAATTTGGTTAACCCAATTTAAACTTTTCCTATGAGAAACAAAAAACAGCCTAATCATAACAAAATGAAATGCAGCCAAACTTAAGAATGTGCCCGTTCTGAGACCGAGTCAGTGGTGGAGAAACTTCACATGATGCTAACAACGATGGGCTTGTCTGACAGATACATAGCAACGCCATGAACACAAAAACGCCTACAGACTAAGAAATATGTATCTGTTCTGCTTCCATATGAGTCCTGGTTTCAGGTGTTTACCGTACTCCACTGTCTGTTACTGAGCTACCTTGGTTCCAAGTGACATGTACCTTGGCACACTGTGTAATAAAACTAACAAATAACGTGCTCATGTAATTGCCCCTAAAAAGGCCCAATTTACAAATGACCTTCATACTTTCATTTGACAGTTAGTTTCGGACAGTGGTGAAAGTGGCATACTATTATGAAGAAATTATGCATGTGTGCCTGGGACAGAGACGTTTTAAGGCCTGGGCAAAGTGAAATCTGGACCAGGGCTCCCATTTTTCAGGGGGGCTCCTAATAGAGCCAGCTCAGTTCTGCAGAGAATCCTGCCCTGATGACCTTGAATAATTCTTAAACGAATTGTTTTAAAAAACGTTTTCTTTTCATTTATTTTTAATATAAGTGTTGTTTGAGTGTATTACAGATATTTTTCATTGAAATGTTGTGTTATATTCATGCAATATCCATAAAACAGTTTTTTTTAGATCACAACAGGGCCTCACATATGAGAAATGGGAGGTTCTCACAGAGATTATTTGCACTAATATTAATGAACTGCTGCTGTGTCACAATTTTGAAAAGGCAAGTCACTATCTCTGAATATTAGATGTAAATTTGTTTAGTTATTGGACCAGTGTGCTTGTGCACTGTCAGTGGCCTGACCAAAGAGGGCATGAAAGTGCTGAAAGGAGGGGAGGAGGTGGGGGGGACAAAATCATTAAAATGTCCTTGGCCTGGGATGCTGCATTACACAGTATGTATGTTTTCATGAAAATTAATAATAAATAAAAAAACAAATATCAAATGCAGCTGCTAGTGCTGCAGTTCCAGAGTACACGGCAGAAGCTATGCAGTTTTCATTCAGTTTCCCGGTTGTTATTGATAAAGTGCAGTCAAAACAAACTGCGATACTGCTAATGCGAAGAGGAACTGTGTAGATGATGTTGTTTTTTTCTTCAATGGCGGTATCCACAAGGGATCTCAGTGCTTCAGTTGTCTCACAGATGTTGCAACTCTGCAGTATTCAGCCATAGTAGTGATAGAACAGGGTTTTCATGAAATAAGACCTGCTTGGATTGAACTCCTCATTGTGTGTATTATTAACAAAAACTGTGTGAAAATGAACAGAGCAAAACTAAAAGGGGAAAGATGAAAACTGCGCAAGCGAGTGCTGGGCAAAATTAGTGTAGGCCACAAATGCACATGATTAATGCAGAAAATAACAGCCAAAAACCGCGACTTTATTTGTCACTGACTGCTTGAAAATAGAGTATATAATGTAAAGAAAAATGCAAGCTAGAGCATTTATAGTGGAGTTTTATCAAATAACAATGATAACCACATGTGTATATGTTTTTCCTAGAGCGCATTTTACTGTTTTGCAGAGAAGGCCTCGAGGTTTTTTTAGGTTTAATTTGCTTATTAGAATGTAGAATGAAAAATATGTAATCTGTCTTTCGTGAGTTCCTGATGATGACCAAGGTGGTGTGGAGGAAACAATGAACATTATGAATGGAACTACCTTGCTGAGCGGAGTATGTGGACACTTGTACTGCAAGATTGATACATTAGCGAGATGGAGAAATATGCAAGCTGCAGAAGAGTTTATCTGAATTTCCTTTACCGAAGGTTGATGATGAAAGCTGTCTAAAGACAAAGGAATTGTTGAAAAGTTAGGCACATCAAGATTGGAGTGACTATACACCCCTGTTTTTCACCAATGGGATTCAAGAGTCTTCTGTGTGATGATACCTGGGGGTTGGATCTTGAGTGAATTTAGGGTATAACTATTAGTACTCAGAGGGTGGGGGTTTGGTGAGTTTTTTTCTTTATTTAGTGTGAGGAGAGAGCTGTCTTGCTGTTTCGTAACTATATTGGTTGGCTGTTGTTCTGCTGATCCTGACTCTTTGACTTTGCTCCTCAAACCTTCTTGAGGTTGCCTAGCTTACTCTCATGGCCAGAGAGTAGCTTTCTAGATTTCTAGTACTTTGCGTGATAGGTTAGTATGATATTCTGAATTTGCATAAATCTAATTTTTGCAAATGTCTTCATTCTTTTGTCTCTCCGCCTATCCATTCTCTCTCTACACGGTTATTTGAAATGTGTAATTATGAATTACTATATTATTGTTCTCTTGTGTGATGATCTATGATTCAAGCTGTATTGTACTTGATGAGCATTCACATTTATTTAGAAAAATCATAATTGATAAGAAAACAAAGATTGTCTTTATTAATGTCATTTAGTTATACTGAATGATTATTCTTATGTAGGTTGCTAATTTAGAATTCTGTCATTCATTTGCCAAACCCTGACCAGTAAAAAAGATTTATCGTTGAAGAAGAGGATAAAATAGATGATTTGATAAATTTGTAAAGTTGGTTTAAACTCATGCCGCGTGGAAAAACTGTTAGGAATTAAGGCCCCGATGTAGGTAAATGTCATTTACCGATTCTGAAATACCGAATTTTACCGATTCGGTATTCAAAAATCGGTAAATGAGATGTAGGGAAAAAAATCGGTATTTTTTACCGAATCTGTAAAATTCGGTATCGGACTTTCGGAATTTACCGAATCGGTATTTACAGAATCGGTATTTACCGAATCGGTATTTCCCATTCATCCCTATGGGCCAAAAGGCCAATAGGAATGAATTGGATACCGATCGGAAAGCAAGCAAAAGTGAAACTTAAGAAAACTGCCAATCAGGTGCAACCACCCTCCCCCTCCCTACCAGGAAGTGGCTACACAGGCAGCTGCAACTAATTATAAGGTTCTGGAGAGGCAGTTGGAGCAGAGAGACTGGGAGCAGCAGCAGACAGAGTTTGTGCAGTTTAAAACCTTAAATATGGCAACCAGCAAAGACACAGAGCAGACAGAAAGAAAAAGAAAGCTGAAATTCAGCAGCATGGAGCTCCAGGTCCTTGTGGAGGAGGTGGTAAAGGTGCACCACAAACTTTTTGGAAGGCAGTCCCTCTCTGTGGCTGAATCTGCAAAAAAGAAGATTTGGCTTGATATCCTCGACAAAGTCAATGCTGTGGGAGTGACCACCACAAACAGGCCTCGCAAACAGGTGGAGGAAAGAACACAGCACCCCCCTCACTGACCTGGAGGAGATGGTGGCCACAACCTTGGAGCCTGAAAGCGTCTGCGGACTGGGAGAAGTGGACACCTCGGCCAAAGCTGCAAGTAGAAAAGGTAAGATGCATGCACAGCAATCCCCCTCACACCCTCATCCTTCCCTCACCCCTTGAAGCTAAGTTACCCCAGTCCCAGTGTGTCTGCGCCAAACAGTAGCAATGCATCATGGTACATGTAGTCAGTTAATGAAAGACCATGTCATACAGCACAGTAACCACCAAGTTAGGCAAATGATTGCAGACATAATGAATGGCAGGCAACGTGTAAAAAGTGCAATTTCAAACGTTTTTATTGTAGTGGCTGTGAGACATTTGCGCCTAGCTGATATACGCTCATATGTCCACAGGTCACACATCCAGAAGGCAGTCACAGGAGGCAGAAGGCACGGCACCCGAGAGGGATGAAAGTCATGAGCCAGGTCCCAGTGCATCACAGGACACAGGTGTACCGAGTGGGCAGCCACCTTCCCAAGAACCTGACATCACTGAAGAAATGCAGGCATCCCCACAACCTTCACAGTCCCCACTTTTATTGTCATCACCAGATATGCCAGCATCACTGGATATTAAAACACCTGCAGCACAACCTAGCAGGAGGCATGTCGTTCCCCCACTGATCGAAATGGAGACAGCTGCCGGTGAAATGGTGGTTGAAGACCCACACACCTTGCCTGGAGCTGACATCTCTGCCACACTGCAGCCCAGCGCAGAGCCTGTCCCTAGTACCACAAGACGCCGCACAGTACAAGGAAGGAGTGTAGGTGCACGTGGGGAGGGGTCCAGTGTCTTCCAAGGCCCGGAGGGATCCATGGTAAAGATTCAGAGGATGCAGGGTAAGGGCATCATGTCCTGTCAACGACAAATGCGCAACCTCAATATCAATATGAAAGAAATTGGAAAGGGCATCAGGGAACTGGTGGAAGTAAACAAGAACATGGCTACAGGGATACATGACATGACACAATCCATGCAGCAACTGTGCACAAAACTGGACTCAGAAATATCATCAAGGCGCAGGGAGAAGCAGTGTGCACAGAGAACTGACAAAGCAATTCACCGCCTGGCCACAGCCACATCCCTGCTATGCAGGCGTAGCATGAACAGTCAGGAGGTCTTGACTCAAAACAGCAATCACCTGACAAGGGGCATAGCCGGAATGACCGGTGCGCTTGAGGCTCTAATTAATGCTCAAACAGCACAAACTGCTGCTATTGAAGTGCCTGAGAGTGAAGGAAGCACCAGTAGGAGCAGCATGGTAAGCCCCCTTGTTGTAGAGACAAGGAGGAGCAGCAGGCGACAAGGTGAGGCTACAGGCCAAACGCCCAGTGAACAGAGTGAGCCACATACATCTGGCAGTGCGAAGCGTGGACCCAAATGAACATTTGATAGTATGGGCTACTGACATTGGACATACAATTTAGATATTTAAAAGTTTGTGTTGCACATTTGTGCCTTTGAAACCTGCGTAGTGACAATATACAACTACGGTGGGTGCATACAACACCTGTCTGTGTATGTTTACTCACTGTGAGCATTGCAGTGAAATGCTTTCTGGTGCACTTTTGTTCTTTTACATACCGAGATATATACAAAATTAAACAAATTTTCGTGCATTCAACATAGGTCTCAGTCTCATTACTTACTCAGAAATAGTTGCGTGTGATATCCTCACGTCTGTATCTGCCATCACTTGGTGTTGACACTCCAGCAGGTTGTGTTTCAGGCACAGCAACATCGTCGTCATGATCCTCAAAGTCTGACAACTCCACCTCTGTGCCCTTGTTCACAGCAAGGTTATGCAACATGGCACAGGCAGCAATGATTTTACAGCAGGTGATGGGTGTATACTGCCGGGCACCTCCACTCTTATGCAGGCACCTGAACCTGCTCTTCCATATACCAAAGGTACGCTCCACAATATTTCTTGTGCTCTTGTGGGCCCTGTTATATCTCCTTTGACTGAGTGTTGAGGGGTTGAGGTAGGGGGTGAATATGAAGGAGCGGAGGGCTTATGCACTGTCTCCTAAAAGGAAATGGGAGTACATTACTCACATGCATACATGTATATCTTTCTGCAAAAGGTGTTAATGGGGTCGTACACTGTGTCTTACCTAGCAGGTATGCTTCACCAAATTCCCCTGCTGTCAGCCGTGCATATATACCGCTGTTTTGAAATATGTAGGAGTCGTGGGTACTCCCAGGAAATTTTGCCACAAGGTCAGTGATGGTGCACTTGGCATTGCAAATCACCTGCACATTGATGGTGTGGGTGGACTTTCTATTCCTATATATGTATTCTGTGGCAGCAGGGGGACAAATGGGAATGTGTGTGCCATCAATGCAGCCAATGATATTGGGGAAACGCGCCATCTGATAAAAGTCTGATTTTGTTTGGAGCAGTTCAGCATGGGTTGCAGGGAATGATATATAATGGTCCATCCTCTGTAACATGGCATCTATGAATTTGTGGAAAAACCGTGACAGACTGCTCTGGGTCACCCCACCTACCGCAGCAACCACACTCTGGTAGCTCCCAGATGCAAGCAGGTGTAGGCTGCACAGCACCTGCACGTGCAGTGGAATGGCGTGTGCCCTTGGGGTAGTGTGCTCCAACAGTGGTTGGAGGTCCCTGATGAGGTCCAAGATGGTGTCTGAGTCCAACCTGTACCTCTGGAGTATCTCTGCCTCTGTGAGCATGAACAAGGTGATCCTCTGTCTGTACACCTGCTCCTGTCTCTCCCATTCCCTCTTTCCTTCCTCCTGTAGCTGTAGCCGTCTCGCAATGACATAGAATGCTGCTATTGTGAAAAAAAATGCATTTTGGGTCCTTTTTTATAGGCTGTACCTTGTTACCACCTGATTTCAATCCATGTTAAATACCGACTCTTAAATACCGAATTTCAAGCAAATTCGGTATTTAAGAGCTTACCTACATCTCAAAATTCAATTTTACCAGTTCTTATTTATCGAATCTGTATTTTACAGATTCGTTAAATTTACCGAATCGGTAAATTTACCGATTCGGTAAATTTACCGATTTGCAAACAGTTGCGATTCGGTAATTTTACCTATTCGGAATATTTTCCGATTCGGTAACTTTACCGATTCGGTAACTTTACCGAATCGGTAAATTTACCGATTCTGACGATTTTCACTCTCCTACATCCCAAATGCTCAATACCGGTCGGAAATGGACGAAAATCGGTATTTTCGGCCGTTACCGACCGGTATTGGGCTACCTACATCTGGCCCCAAATTGGGTCCAGATGATAGAAAATGCCAGTTCCCAAATGCTGGATCAGTATTTGGTAGCAGAGTATGGTTTTATGGATTAAATTGGCAATTTAATGGGTCAGAATTAATAATTTTGGTTATTAATATTTTGTATCAACTCAAGAGATGAAAGAAACAGTACATGCATGTAATGAGACGCTTTTACAGGTATTTAAACAGTATAGTGGTTTTGAAAGTATAACTGATAAAGATATGCGACATTTTGTGTATAAGTTTGAGTTTGGTTTGAAGCCAGAGATTAGGAACATGATTCAGCAGATTTGATTTGTTGGCAAAACAAGAGTGTAGATGAAATATTGAGGTATACAAAATATTGTATTGATGATATTGAATCAAGACATAAGAAGTTGAAAGAGAAATCAATGTGGTCCCAGATGAAAGCGGCACAGAAAGGTGGTAATTTTGTAGATTTTTCTCAAACAGGTTTTCAAGTAAAGGATCAGAATCAGAATGCTCAGAATGGTCATATTTCTAACATGGGAGGTTTAATGATGAATGGTGGTACTTCCACTCAAGGAAGAGTTAGAGGTCATAAAGAAGAAATGAAAAAGAAATATCCTTGTTATGCATGCGGCAAGTTGGGACATTGGAAAAATGAGTGTCAGGTTTTTCTAGAGACTAATGAAATTAATCAGTATTTTAATCAGCAAATACAAACTGAAAAGAATAGAAATCCGATACAACCACAACAGGTAGTTACACAGGCACAAATACCACAAGCCACGATGCCAAACAATGTGAATACTCAGGTACAAAGATACAGTGCAAATGCAGGTTTTTATGCAGGCAAGCGAGTTAACAACAGTGGCAACAGCTGCAAATGGTTTTACAATACTGGTTGCAGTGCCAGGAGAGTTATTCAGATACATCTCAATGGCGGGACACAAAAAATAACGAATTTCCCTTGTGGCTTTCATATTTTAAACATAGTATCTTAGTTCATATAGATATAACATGTCCTACAAGATATGCCAATAACAAGTGTTTGTAAATTTATCAAAATGTATTTCTTTTTTTTGGGGTAAAAAGTGAGTATATATATCATAAAGACTTTTCATATATAAAAATTTATTTTCTTACAATTTCATTGTATTCTTTTTAGACAATTAAGACAGATATAAAAACATACATCATCATCGTGATACTTTTTTTCATTTTTTTATACAATGCAAAAAACTTAATAAAACTAACCAGATACGCACACCCAAATCACATTCACCAGTCATTCATACGATACTTACATACACATCATTCAACAAACAACTACTCCTTCTGTATATAAAGTTTAACAGAGAAAAACTCTGACTGAGTAGCAACCACAGAGTGTTATGTGGGATTACACGCTAGGTCTACATCTCAATGGTGGTGCCTGAGGGGGGGGGAAGTGCATGTGTCGCGTATCTCTAGAGGTAGATCAGTGTGGTCCCTTTGTGGATGGAGAAGTCAAAGGTAATGTAATTACAGTCCTTGTAGACACTTGTGCTACCCGTTCCAATGTGAGAAAAGTGGAAAGCCCTAACCTACCCCTCTCTGTAGATACTTTCCAAGTTGTAGGTGTTTCAAATCAATTGATCAGAACACCAGTGACAAACCAATGAAGGTACACATTGGAGATTTTCAAGACTTGCATCGTTTTGTTTTGTGTGATACAAGTCCAGTTAATCTGATATGTAGAGATTTACTGTGCAAAATGAATTGCACCATCTATTGTACACCAGACTGTATAGCATTTCATACACAGGATGAAGATGTGGTGTTTAAGATGATGATGTGAGGTAAGGGACAGAAGTGAATGATTTGTGTCCTTTATTTACAGCAAAGGTTTTGCCTGTTGAATTGAGAGACACAGTGATGACTGCTGTGTGGGATTTTTCAGGGAAAGACATTGGATTGATGAAAGGAGTTGATCCTATTCAGATTTCAGTCAAACAAGGTGCAGAATTTCCAAAAACGACACAATAGAAAATGAGTCCTGAGACCATTATATGAGTAACACCCGAAATTGAATTTCTGATTGAACAAGGCATTTTGAGAGAGATACTAGGGAGTCCTTGTAATTCACCTAATATGGGGATCAAGAAACCGAGTGGGAAGTATACGATAGTTCAAGATCTGAAGAAGATTAATAAGATAATGATACCTTGTTGCCCAGCAGTAGTTCTTCACCAAATTCCTTGTGACGCCGAGTGGCTTACCATGAGTGATTTGTGGCAAGCATTTTTCTCGATACCCTTACATCCAACAGCCAGAAGCTAATATTTGTTTGCATTCCGGTTCAGAGACCATGTTTTGTCATGGTGCTGAATTCCTCAAGGGTATATATACAGAAAGTCCCTCAATTTTCAATCAGATTTTAAAGCAATGCTTAGAAACACTGGTAATGCCAGAAGACTCAGTTCTGGTGCAATACATTAATGATTTGCTTGTTGCATCAAAGATGAGGGAAGCATGTGTGATAGATATATTTGCTCTACTGAACCATTTGGCATAGGTGGGCATAAAGTGCCATCTGCTAAATTGCAATTTTGTCAAAAAGAAGTTTTATAATTGGGACACACAATTGAGAAAGGAGTCAGGAAAGGATCACTAGTTCAAATAACTGTGATCTTGCAAATGAACATAC
This sequence comes from Lissotriton helveticus, assembly GCF_964261635.1. Taxonomy (NCBI): domain Eukaryota; kingdom Metazoa; phylum Chordata; class Amphibia; order Caudata; family Salamandridae; genus Lissotriton; species Lissotriton helveticus. The sequence continues at coordinate 707,850,055 of NC_136059.1, read as the reverse complement.
CCAGAACACAGAAAGAAGTTTGAATGTTCTTGGGTGTGGTTGGATACTGCAGACAATGGATCAGTGGCTTTTCATTGACAGCCAAGCAATTACAGAGGTTGACACATAATGATGTGACTGATCCAATTGAACTGGATGATCAAGACATTTGTAGAGTCGTGAGACAGCCTTTGTCGAGCACCTGCATTAGGAATGCCAGATTATAGCAAGGACTTTGCACTATTATGTTGTGAGACAGACAGTTGTGCACTTTCAGCTAATACATGGAACAGCATGTCGTCCAGTGGCATATTTTTCTGCAACACTTATTTCAGTGGCTGTAGCGTTATCAGGATGTTTAAAAGCAGTTGCTGCTACTTCTATGAGATTGGAACAGAGTGAATCAATTGGGATGGGACATTCATTGACAGTGAGTGTGTATGTACCACATTTTGTTGAGATCTTGTTGACACGAACACAGCATCTTGGAAGTAGTCGGTTGATAAGATATGAGAGAGTGATTCTGGGAGCAGAAAACGTGACTGTGACAAGATGCACAAATTTTAATCCTGACACATTGTTACCATGTCCAAGTTGTGAGGAAGTGGTGGATGAAGCTGATCATGATTGTCTGGCTGTGACTGAATTGTGTAAAAAACCGAGGCCTGATATAAAGGACACACCATTGCCTGAATCCGATTGTCTAAAGTTTGTGGACAGATCTTGTCTGAGAGGTGCTAAAGGTACTTTGCATGCTTCATATGCAGTTTGTACAGCGGCTATGGTTCTTGAAGCTTCATGCTTGAAAAGAGTAAGTCCTGCACAAATTTCTGAATTGGTTGCATTGACCAGAGCATGTATAATTGGCAAAAATCTGAGATTAACCCTATTTACTGATAGTCAATATGGTTTTGGGGTTGTCCATGATTTTGGATATTTGTGGTTGCAACGTGGATCTTTGACATTGTCTGGTTCACCAATTCGAAATGGTAATTATGCTAGGGAGGGAGTTACTTATTGCACTACAATTGCCCAAAAAGATTGGAATTGTGAACTTTTTAGCACACAAATCTGGAAACGAGTATGTAACCAATGGTAACAGATATGCAGATCAAGTTGCACGTTTTTGTGCCCAAAATTAAATTTCAATGAACAAAGAGATGCAGAAATATGATACAAATTGTCATCTAATGTTTTCTTCTGTGGAAACATGGGAAAAAGTTAGGCAATTACAGGAAGAAGCTAGTGAGGAAGAAAAGGAAATTTGGATCAAAGTAGGTTTTTCACGTAAGGCAGAAGATGAAGTGTGGGTGTACACTGATGGAAGACCAATAATGTCAGATAGCTTGTTGTCACAAAAGGCAAGAATATACCATGGTTTAACACATGTATGAAAAGATGCAATGATTAGACTATTTAAGCAAACATGGTATAATCCCAAATTCAGGGTCATTGCAGAAAGTCGTTGCCTGAGGTGCATAACTTGCCAGCAGCAAAATGCAGGAAGGATAACTGTTGTCAGTTGGGGGCGAATTGGTAAAGCAGCAGGTCCATTTACCAGACTGCAGGCAGACTTTTTTGAGCTTCCTCCATGTAATGGATTAAAATATGTGTTAGTAGTGGTCTGTCTGTTTTCTCATTGGGTGAAAGCTTAGAAAACAAGATGGAATGATAGTCTGACTGTTGCTAAATTGTTGCTAAGAGACATAATACAGAGGTTTGGATTTCCATTCTCTTTAGGAACAGATAGAGGTACACATTTCAACAATGAAATAATTAGAATGATGTGTGTAGTATTGCAAATTGAGCAAAAATTACATTGTGCCTATCGCCATGAGGCTTCAGGTGTGGTCGAACAAATTAATGGCACCATTAATATCAAGACTCTCAAGGTGTGTGCATCCACAGCATTAAAATGGCCAGATGCTTTACCTTTAGTTTTTGGTTTAAAATGTATTTTATTGATTTCCAAGACAAAGGAACAACGAACGAGCCAATTTGCTCTAGAGTCATCGGGATGCAACACGGCAAGTGTGATATCATGTAGAGCCAGAGAAGTAACAAAATAGCAAAGAGGAGAACACCCCCCACCGACCCCCCTCCAGATACAGGCTATACTTCCAAGAAGTGGTAACAACATTGTCAAGCTAGGAAAGACCCGCATGGGAAAACACACTAGGCAGTAGAGGTGTTTGAGGTTGGCAACCTGGGAGGTTCCGCAAGTCGCAAGAGCCGCAAATATTTTGGGCAAGTAATCTCCGGATGTTAGCAGTGCGAGGAAAGGTTTCCATAAGTCGTGAAAGGAGGCCTCTGGATGAGACAGGGAATGTTAGATATTTTCCATTTCCAAGATGCCCCACAACCAATGAAGCCTTCCCAGCCGGGTCGGAGCTGTCTTAGTTTCCCAATGAGTAAGGATGTTCTGAACCACTGCCCCTAGTGCGAGTGCCATCTGTTTGCCCCATCGGGATTTGAGGAGAAAGGTAAGAACGTTGGGGAGGCCCAGAAGCACATACACTGGAAATCGAGGGATCTGTGTGTCGAAATGGGAATCCACCTCGTCAAGGATCTGCTGCCAATATGTCCCCAGGGAAGGACAGTCCCACATTAAGTGAGTTAAGGTACCCCACTGGCCACAGTCACGCCAGCATTGCAGGCTGCGTGAGGGGTTCCCACTATGAAGTCGTACAGGGTAAGATATCGATAGGTGGCCACTTTAGTAGCTGTCTCAAGAGAGGACACGTTGTGTGCTGTGCGACAAGCCCTAAAGTAGATGTCATTCCATTCTTTCTGTGTCAGGACACTACCCAGTTGCCTTACATCACAACTGGACATGGGTCTTTGCCAGATCCGAGGAGCACCTAGAAAACCGATATAAGTACGAGGTCAGGTGTGCATCATTATGACGTGTCAGGAGCCACTTCTCAAAAAGGGTGAGGTGTCTGTCCGCTCCTCCCCTTGTGACACCCAGTGGCGGACCTGCAAATAAAGGTAGCGCTCCATTTCCGGCAGAATCTGTTCCTTGCGGAGATCAGTAAAGGAGCAGAGCCCGAAGAGGTCAAAAAGATGCCCCACAGAGATATAGGATTCCTTGGTCCAGTGTTGAAAGGTCTCAGATTCAAATCCTAGTGTAAAGTCAGAGTTGTGGACTACAGGCATAATCGGTGACAGGAAGGTCGTGAGCCCTCGGGAAACAGCAACTTTGTCTCACACCAATAGAGTAGGTCTAGTCACCTCAGAGAGGTACAGATTTTGGGGCCGGCCCGTTCGTGCAAGGAAGGGGACGCTCCATGGAGGCTGACCAACAAGTGACCGATCCATAAATAACCAATGTTTCTCGGACTCCGGCGATACCACTCCACTAGAGCCATCATTTGGGCCGCCGCCAGTAAGCATGGAGGTCAGGGACTCCCAAGCCTCCCTCAACAGGGTCTATATAAGTGAGCTCCCGGCATAGCCAAGCCCTTTGGTCACGCCAGACAAAGCGTTCTACGTCCTGTTGCAATGAGCGTAAGACCCCAGGTGGAGGTACCAGTGGCAATGTGTGAAATAAATAAAGAAGCTAGGGCAATATCACCATTTTCACCGCAGCTATACGTCCCAGCCAGGAGAGAGAGTGCGATCTCCACTTGCGGAGGGAGTCCCGGACCTGTCAGGAGATTGCTGCATAATTTGTCGCTCTGGTGGTTTGTATGGTAGCGCAGACTTGCAATCCTAGATAGGGGATTGAGTCTCAGGCCCACTGAACTGGGTACAAGCGATGTAGGAGCTCCAGCATCTCGGGCTGCAAGGAAAGATCTATGGCCTGAAATTTATGTACGTTGATTTTAAACCCGGAAGCTAGGCAAACCTGCTAGCTCAGTCAGGAACGAGGGTAGAGAGTCCTGTGGATGCTCCAGTGTGGCAATCACATAATCTGCGTATAAACATAGTTTGTGCTCTGACCCCCCGAATCGTGCCCCCTTGATGCTCAGGTCGTCTCAGACCCGTGGGCCATAGATTTTATATACCAGGCGAACAGAAGTGGTGACAGGGGACAGCCTTGCCTCGTCCCCCTGCATATGGGAAAGGCAGATGAGCAATCCCATTCACTCGCACTGTGGCCGTAGGGCGAGCGTAGCTGCTAAATACCCAATCAATAAAATGGCCTTGGTGACCAAAGTGAGACAGGGTCGCATTGAGTTATGACCAGTGGACCCTGTCAAACGCCTTTTCAGCATCAACAGAGAAAATCATATGTTCCGCCAGAAAGCGTTCAGATCTATCCACCAGATGAAGGAGCCGCTTGGTATTGTCAGGTTTTGACCTTTTTGGCTTTGTCAAACAAACCAATGTTGGTTAGTTTATCCACTGGTGTAGTGAAATAGTTGTTGTACGTAGGAAATCGTGGTCATTTAGAATTATTTCTGCACTTTAGTGAGAGTGTATAGGATTTATTTGGTTGTTTGCCCTTTGTAGTATGAGTGTGGTCCACCAGGTTTGGGGCAACTTAAAAGTCATTGTGTAGTGTGGCTAGACCCGTCCTGGTGTGGCGGTTGGATGGTGTGAGTGTCTGGTATAAGTGTTTGTTGAATTTGCTTGGAGGTACGCTTGAAGGTTTGCATTGAATGTGTGGTGGGGTCTTGGTGACTGGCAGATTTTTATGAAATTTAGTCTTGTGTATATATGTCCATTTTGAATTCATCTTTGATGCACATGTATATAAAGCTTTGTTGATAAGTGATTTGAAAGATATTGGCCAAATACAATAATTGATGGCATAGTTAAAAGTGTGGACCTATATGTTTCGCTTTTAGGTTCTTGTTATCAAATAAGTTTAGGAGTGTTGCTCAGTATTGGCAATTGTTCTGTTTTGTTGTTATAGAGACTCAGCCTTACTGAGTAGAGTCAAGGCCCTTTGATGTTTCTTGCTTGGTATTGTCAGGGCACTGGCGTTCGGGAACGAACCCGGATAGGTCTGGATGTATTAACCCAGGCAGGTGACGAGAAAGCCTGCACGCTAGGATCCCTGTGAATATCTTTAAATCTACATTCAGAAGGGATATGGGGCGAAAGGAGCCACACAAGCGCCAGTCCTTGCCCGGTTTAGGTATCACCGTGATCAGTGCCTCCAGCATGAAGGGTGGGAGAGAGGCAGCATGAGCAGTCCCTATCGAGTTGTAGACCCGCACTAGCAGCGGGGCTAGCAGTGCGCAAAACATTTTATAAAAAATGGAAGAGAAGCCGTCCAGTCCCGTCGATTTATGCAATTTCAAACAGGAGATAGCAGAAATGACATCCTCTATGCGGATGGGGGCTGCGAGCTCCTCCGCCTGGCTTGGTAGGAGTTTAGAAGTAGCGACCTCCTGCAGATAGTGGGCTGGCTCCTCATCAAGCAGAGTCTGAGCCTCATATAGGGTCTCATAAAAATGTCGATACTCCTCCACAATTTTATGATCGGTAGTTCACTCTCTCCCCTGGTTGTCTCGGATCGTGATAACGTGGGACTCCTGCCACTGCGCATGTAGCCTATTGGCGGGAAGACGCCCACACCTGTCCCCCCACATAAAAGGCATGTTTCAGGTGAAGGGCTGAGTATTCAGCTCGGTCAACGTCAAGCCCCAATAGCTGCGCCTTAGCAGTCTTAAGCTGTTTCCAGACCCTGGGGGCCCTGGTCCGCTGGTGGATGCACTCTAGTTCAGCTACCTCCCCGGATAAGTGCTCCCTCTTCTCTCTCCTATCTTTACTATGCGCTGCCACTATACCCAGGAACTCCCCCTGACTACCGCCTTCAGTGCCTCCCAAAGTGTCACTGTGGAAATGGAAGGGGACTCGTTGAGATCTAGATACTTAGTTATGCATTGCTGAATTTGCTGTATCACAGAAAGGTGCTGCAGCATAGTCTCACGGAGGCGCCAAAAAAACGCAGTGAGGGCCTGGGTGGATGCAAGGCTAGGGAAATCTGCACCGCTGAGTGGTCTGATGAGGGACAAGTTTTGCAACATCCCGTGTCTGTTGGGTCAGTGTGTCGGAGGTGAGTATGTAATGAATCCTAGCGTATGTCTTGTGGAGGTGGGAGTAGAAGGTAATTTCCCTAGATCCTGGGTGACGCCACCGCCAAATATCAGTGAGCCCGGCCTCCACTAAAAGTTGTCTCCCATCGTCAGAAAGTGCCCCCATCTGTCCCCATTGCTGTCCCAAATGGTCCAACATGCCGTCAGAGGCCAGGTTAAAGTCTTTCCCCAAAAGCTCTGTTTTGTCAGAGAGGCCTGTGAGCTCATGTACTACATCTCGGATAAATCCCTCTTGGCCCCCGTTGCGGGCGTATACAGTCGCTACCGCGAAAGTGTGTGTGCCGAGGGTGAAGGTGTGGGCTAGGAATTTCCCTTTGATCTCAGCCTGCTTGCGACCCATCAGACCTGGGAACTGAGCTAAGAGCAGGATCGCCACCCCCGCTGTTTTAGAAGAGTGGGAAGAGAACACTTGAAAGGGAAAAGCCCTGGACCGCAGCCTATTGGTGTCTGTCGAAAGAAGGTGTGTTTCTTGAAGCAGGAAAATGTGGGCATTGGAATTATTGAGAAAGGACAAGACTGCTTGGGGGTTGTTAAGTCCCTTAAGGTTAAGGGACAGGATCTTAATATCAGTCAGCATAGGGGTGGAGCCCAAGAGAAGCTACAAAGAGGTATCTCTGGGCCTGTAGAGGAGGGCCTGAAGGGCTATTAGTGAAGACCAACAATCTATTTTGACTGGAGGGGGAAGAAGAGAACCCAAAAGCTCACAACAAGAAACTTACAACGAGAAACATGATGAATGAGGTGCACAAATGTCCCGGGAAATCAGCCCCGTGGAGAGACGTGAGATGTAAGCAGGAGCTCCCCGCCGCCCCGACCCCACACCCGGCCCAGCCCAGCCCGCCAAGTCAAAATGGGCCCCAAAACATTATATCAAACTTTACCAAGGTTAGTGTTTTCAGTCATCAATATTCAAATCTTCCGATAGGGACTGCAGCACAGCCGTGCGTTCCTTGGTGATGGTCTCCGGGTCCGACGGAGCCGCTGCAACGAGTTTCCAATGCGCTGCCATCTTGCTGATTTAGAGCGACGTCCATCGGGATTGTCCTTCTCTGGCGCGCTACGGTCCTCACCCGGTAGATGAAGAAGAGACGTGGCCTCATCAAGAGAGCGGAGCTGGTGAAGCCTGCCCTCCCATTTAAAGATAATTCGAAATGGGTGGCCCCATGAGTAGGAATGCCGTCACCGGTCGGAACTCCCGACGTTTCTGCAGAGTCGAGGCTGCCAGATCCTGAAAAAGAAGAGGCCGGCAGGAGCGAAAATCTATGGGATGCTTAGCCTGTGCCTCTTGCAGGATACGTTCTTTGAGTTGAAAGTCATGTACGCAGGTCAAGTTATCGAGAGGAGGGGCTGTCGCAGGCCGTTTGGGCCTACTTGATGTGTGCGATCTAACTTGATCTGTGGTTCTAGAGAATCCCCTAGGATATGATGGAATAGTTCCACAACAAAGGCCTCAATATCTTGCCCCTCCAGGCAATAGGGACCACTCAGATCCTGATATTGTTCCGGCGGGAGCGGTTCTCAAGGTCCTCTGCGTCGGATTGGAGACCCACGTGCTGGTCCCAGAGGCGCAAGACCTCCTGCTGAAGCTAAGATACCTCCTCGTCCCGGGGGGGCGTTGGGTTTTCCAAATCATCAACTCTCTCACCCACCGAGTCCAAGTCTCATCGCATCATTCAGATCTCCATGGTTAGGTCCTTTTTCATGGAGTGGAGTCCCCTCATGAGGTCCGCAAAGAGGGACTCCGGGACGCTGCGTGTGACTGGGCCCTCTGGATCATCCAGGCCATGTCGCATCAGAGAGCCACTCTGTATCGCCGGTGCTTCAGCTCCGCCAGACCCAGCCTTGAGAAGGAGGTCTTTCACAGATCTATCTTTCTGGGATTTGGCGGTAGCCATCGTGATGGGGCGGACTCCGTGTGCTTGTGGAGCAGGGAGAGAGCTATACTGGGGCGAGGGTGTAGGTGCCAAGGGCTGAGCAGGCCTTCACACAAAGCGTTACACTGGCTCCTCCGTCTCTGATGTTTCAAGGGTCGTGGACAGCTATGCCCCAGCACTCAACTCCCCACGTATCGTTGTCTAGGCCAGGTCTCCAGTGTGAGCAGTGCTGTGGGTCTCCAAGTCCTCTCCAACAGGCGTTCTCACCGGAGACACGAGGGTGCCCCTGAGCTGTCTCACTCGAGCTCTGGGCCCAGCGTTGCAACCGCGGCACTAAAGCAACTCTCCCCGGGACCTCCCAGCCAGGTCAGTTCCTGAACTCCATCATGCGTAAGAGGATGCCCCCTCTGGCTCACACTCCGAGTTGGGCCCAGTGCTCCCATGTACTGCAGTCCAGTGTTCCGCGGCACCGCAGTCCAAGCATCCCACCAGCCAGGGGGAGGGGCGCCCTTCAAAGAGACCAGTGTGCGGGTCCAGGCCTGGGCTCCTGGTTCACGAGTTTGCCTCTTTGGATGCCAGGGGTTCTCTTGTTTCATGCAGGCTCACCTGCTGGGGCGGCGCAATCAGCACCACCAGCGGCACCCACCGCCAACCACTTAGGTGGGGCCGCTACGCTAGGATGACCACATCCTTGGCCCGTAGCAGCTAGTGGAGACTTCTCTCCGCCGCAGAATCTGCTGCAAGCTCACCAGAAGCTGTTGGGGAAATCCACGTAGGTGTGCGCCACCACCCGCAGTACCGCTCCGCCTGCTGGGGAAGTCTCAGTTCACTTGGCTCTGTGGGCGGAGAGATTAGCACCGCCCTCCGCAGCCGCCGCCAGCTGCCATGTTCTCACTGCGCAGGTGAGCAGCTGTGTCAGTGCAATCACGGCCCCAGCCCGTAGTGGATTGCAGGGTTGCCACTCCATCACAGCGCCCGCCGCAGGCTCACAAGGGGCCACTGTGATGATCCTCGCCGGTGTGTGCCACCACCCGCAGCGCCTCTCTGTCTGGCCGTGGGATAGGCCCTAGATCGCTTAGCGCCGTGCAGGTTGTTGATCACCACGACAGGCGCCGATGCTGCACTGCTGCCGGGGCCGCGCTTCCACTGCTGTACTTGGACCAAGGTAAGCCCCAAATCGGAGTCAGGGGGTCCGCTATGGGCTGCCTAGGCCGGAAGTCAGAGCGATGAGCAGGCACGCCCTACTCCGTCACCATCTTGGCTATGCTCCCCTTTACCTTTAGTTTTAATGAGTTTGAGAAGCCTTCCTGATATAAAAGAATGGATTATCGCCCCACGAAGTGATTATGGGGAGAACAATGAGGCAGCCAATAGTTCCAGCAAATCAACTGATGAATATACCTGATGATCTAGTGCTCGATTATTGCAAAGGATTGGCTGATGTGGTACGCTCTGTGTTTCATCAGGTTGGAGAAGTTTCAACCACAACACAGCAAGCACAAGGAGAGAGGGTCCTGGTAAAGAAACATGTAAGGAAATCGTGTTTGGAACCACGTTGGCATGGGCCATACCAAGTGATATTGGTGACGACAACAGCAGTGAAGTGTGGTGGCTTACCAAACTGGATACACGCAAGTCACACAAGAAGAGTCCCAAGTCCACTTGAAAGAAGAGAAATAAATGAAAGTGATCAAAGAGATCAAGATCGGGCTGAAAGTCAAAGAGAGTCTGAACAAAGTCGAATAAAGTGGGCACCAGCTACTAGGTCTTGTGAGACTGTTGGCAATGCCGATGAAGAAGAGAGTTTGATTCAAGAACAAGTGCAAACAAGAAAGGAAGCAAACAAGAGAAGTTTCTAATCAGGTCTTGAATCTGGTGACTGTGCAAGTGAAAAAGGCAAGAAAGTGAGATATATGGCCAAAAGGGGTGAAAAGACTTAAATACACTCTGAAAAAAAAGGTTTCAAAAACAATAATAGCAGTATTGAGGCAAACAGAACAAAATGACTCTGAGGAAGATACAGTTTGGAGAACAAAAAGGGCAAGAGTTTCGAACAAGAAGTTCACAGCACCTGAATGGACATACGTGGTGGCTGAAACATCCCAATCTATAAATCATTGTGAGGAAAAGACTGTTGCAGAATCAAGTCACAAGAACTGTTATGAGCCACCCTAAATGAATTGTGTCAAGAATTGGGGTGTGGCGATTAAAAAGATCACTCTGAAGAGTGTGAAAAATTAAGCTGGGATTCAGTTACAGACTGTGAAAACAAATATATGTAGAGGGGTAAGCAAGAAGGCTAAAGAAGTGCTTGGATGCACTTCACATTATATTTTCTATTTTTAGTTGCTTTTTTAAAGTTTTAATTTTAGTCTAGTTTTTTCGATTTTTATAGAAAAGAGCAAAGGCAAAATTTCAAGAGACTGGATAGCAAAATCAAAGTCATAAACAAAGATGTATTGATGCTTGCTTTATAGGTGTTTTACTACTAATGTTTGTTTGGTTAAAACTAACTGTTGTTGTACCTAATTTTATGTATCCTTCTAAGAATAATATTACTAATAATTTGGTGAGTGAAAAAGTAGATGTGGAAAATCTTAAAGAAGAACCACAGACTAATATTGAGAAAGTAACAGGTGATAATATATATCACCAGGATAATTCTATTAATGATTTTTCGTTAAATGTTTTTACCAAATTATTGTACGAGTACGTAGATACTATGGATGCAAGAGATTGTAATGTGTGCATGCAATTACCTTTGTCTGTGTCTGAGGGGGTGACTTATCATCACCTACCTTTAACATATGGAGTTTCGTGTAGTGTACTAACAAGTTTGTTCTATGAAAAAGGAAGCCTGCAGTATTTCTATTCAAATTATGATTTATTGTTTTCTGAAGTGCCTATTAGAAAGAATATGAATAAGGTGACTGGTGCAAGAAATTGAGTATTTTGGAGAATTCTTTCATACTACTAAAATGATAGATACTGTGTATGCACATCGTTATCATTTAACCTGTAGTTTGCGTCAGGAGGAGATTGAATTTATAAATCTAGTGGAAGATAGGAGACAGAGGTTTAATAAGAAACCTGCTGAGCAAAAGTCCCATATACCTCCTTGGGCTTTTAGAGAAGGAGACTACAAAAAGGGTGAGACATATGCTCCAATCACTCTGGATTGGCATCATAGGGGAAAGCTTTGCCTACTAAGACAGGAAACAGACTTTAATAATTATTTCATTGGTTCCACTGAATGTGATCATATTTTCCTAATTATGGGAGGTTGGGGAATAAGTGGTGGTATAGATCCTGTTTTCCCTGGAATATATTATGCGTGTGGTAAGAATGCCTATTGTAGGTTGCCTGCATATTTTTAAGGGTGTTGTTATATGGGTATTGTCTTTCCAAAAGTCTACCATTTAGATAAAAGTAATCAAACCAATAAAAAGAAGGGTGAACTAACAAAAAATAAATGAGGAATTAGTGCTGCAGAGATTTGGGTGATATTTTTGGAGTATTGATACCTTCAGTTGGTGTCATTTTAAATTCACATAAAATTAGAAAATTGTTGCCAGTGGTTGATCGCTTATCAACAGCACTCCAGCGCACTCCCCTTCATTAGACCGATGTGCCAGTGGACGTGTGCAGAGTGCGCCAGCTGGCATGCCGAAGGTGTGCCTTAGGCAAGCAGGTCTGCACCCAGCCGGGACCAGGACCCCTGCCTCTGGCAAACCAGTCCCGAGTACTGCTTACCGATACACGAGAGATTCACTTCTAGCCCTCTCTCATAGCGCAGCTAACTATAATACACTGTGCTCAAAAGCTCACCCAAGGCACACGAAGGGCCCGTTTTCCTGCTTTGGCTGCAAATGGAGCAGTATGATACAAAGTGACCGGTCTCATGATGAAGTAGACCTGTGCAAACTGTCATGCATTCACTTTAATGCCAGGTCGGTACCAAAACATTCTCTCAACATTTGGGACACCCTCTGTGAGAGGAACCCAACCTTGTTTTCATCACTGAAACCTGGCTGGATGGAAACAACTCCCCTGACATTGCAAACGCCTTACCGGCAAACTATAAAATAATAAAACAAGACAGACACGGACCACGGACGAAAAAGAGGAGGGTTGGCTATCCTGTTGAAAGACTAACTGACCTGCCTGCATGTCCAAGTGGCACAAGAGGGTGAGCACGAAACACTATGTACTGACAGACAGCCAGGAAAAAGAGGGGGAGGAGTGGCTGCTGTCATAAAAAAAGAACTATCTGCCTCTACTCTGCCACACTTTGAAATTCCGTTAGTTGTCTCTCTTGTAGTCAAACTAAACCTGCACAATAGTACTCTGATTTGTGTGGTATTATATAGACCTCCTATAACGGTGCCTGATTTTCCTAAATCATAGCCAACCATATTGCATCCTTAACTACTGACTACGACAAAGTGATGGTCGTAGGAGACCTGAACTACTGGGCTAATGAGACTGATGGGGGATTAGCCATTCAAGGAACTCAAGGAGTCCCTTGTCTGACTTAACCTCACCCAACATATCCACACCCCCATGCATATTAAAGGCCAAACTCTTGATCAAGTGTGGTCCATCAATGTCAATTTGCTCAATTTGGTAGTTAAACCTTGTGCGTGGTCAGATCATTTTACCATTAGTTTTACTCTTCATGTTCTACCATTGAGCATCAATCCCTCTGATTCCATAAGCACCTTCAGAAATTGGAAACGGGTTGATCTGGGAAAATTAGTGGATACGCTGTCTTATGAGCAGCCTGTCCTTGAAGGAGATCCAGACAACTGGGAAATAGAGATGACTGATTGGCAAAGGAAGGTCTTTAGCCTCCATGCTCCTTTACAGACTAAAATTTCCCGCGGAAGATAAATTAAATTTTACCACAAATTTGCACATGTGTAAAGATGCTATCTTGGAGCCTAAGAGAGCCTTCTTCACTAATAGGGTACTCGCCTCCGACAATGGGTCCTCTCCAATTCATATTCATTTAACATTTTCCCTATGCTAGATAAGAAACACCTTTTGGATCTCGTAGCAAAGGTCAAAATCAGGCTCCCCCAAGGAGGACTGCCCTATTAACATTCTGAAAGCTATCTATCGGTCCTTCTCTGACACTTTTAAGTTTCTGAATCTCTCACTGTCCCATGGCACTGTACCACAAGCTTTCAAAGAAGAAGCGGTCATCCCACTCCAAAAAAAGCAAGTCATGGATCCCAAACAACTGGAGAACTATAGACCTATTTCACTTCTCCCACTCCCAGCTAAATTGCTGGAGACTCATGTTGCCACCTGTCTCAGTTCCTTCTTGGAAACCACCAAGTTCCTGGAAACTCACCAGGCAGGCTTTCGTCCAGTGCACTCCACCAAATCTGTGATTCTATCGGTTCTGGATGACCTTAAAGGACAGGCTGACACTGATTGCACTCAGGCCCTGATCTCCTTGACCTGTCTGTGGCATTTGACACCGTGAACCACAAAATTTTGTTGGATCGCATTGCTGCAGCGGGTCTCGGGGGTTCGGCACTTGACTGGTTCAGATCCTTTTTAGAGGACCACAACCAGTCGGTGTGGCTCTTGCCTTTTAAGTCGAAAACGGTAGCTTTGAGCTGTGGTGTCCCACAGGGTCCCTCCCTCTCGCCGATTCTTTTCAATATATATATATATATAACCCTTGATTTCTAGTCTTCGGCAGATGGGGGTAAAGATTTTCAACTATGCTGATGACATGCAGCTAATAATTGCCCTAGAGAACTCCACGGAATCTAAAGACTTCATCAAGAGGTCTATGATGCATGTACACACCTGGATGAACTACAACCAATTAAAGTTAAACTCTGAAAAGACCGAGATTATTGTACCCAATAGCAGGACTCCCTCCTACTGGCCCCGGAATTGGGTGTGGCACCCACTCCAAAACCTGTGATAAAGAGACTGGGCCTTCATATCGATGCGGATCTCTCTATGAGTGCCCAAATTGGCTCAGTTACATCGGCTTGCTTTGTCCAACTTCGCAAATTGCGCAAGATCAGACTTTTTTTTAGTAAAGAGGCTATTACCCGAATTGCAAGAGCTCTTATCCTATCCAAGATTGATTATGGTAATGCCCTTTACATAGGCCTTCCACAATTGCAGAGACACCGTCGTCAGATGATCCAAAATCAAGCAGCAAGAATCATCTACCTTAAGGATAGACGCTGCCATATCACCCCCTTGCTTAAAGAGCTCCACTGGCTCCCAGTGGAGCAACGAGCCTTGTATAAAACTGGATGTATACTTTTTAAAGCTATACAAGATACTGGCCCTATATTTATTGTCTCACTCATCAGCACTCATTCACCCAAGCGCACTCTGAGATCTATGCATCAGAACGTTTTGACGGTGCCTAGAATCAGACGTAAACGCATTGGTGGGACCCAGTTCTCGTTTTTGGGTCCTAAGATCTGGAATGCACTTCCTGCCTTCCTCAGGCTTGAGGTTGACTATCTACGGTTCAGGAAACAACTCAAGACCTGGTTGTTCACCTTGGCCTATAATTAGCTGCTATTCTGCTTAACAGTTCCATCCTGAGACTCACTAGCTCCAAAAAACCTGTTGGTGTACGTGCGCTATACAAATACCCACGTAACATAACATAACTATCATTCCCAGCTATCCAAAGATGGACTTATGATACTTGACAGAGCAGTGATTTATAACCCTCCCGTACACCAAGCTGAACTTAGTACCAGGCTACTCACCCAACTCTTCCCTGTATGCTTGAAACACAAGCACTACATAGTAAAGGGGGGTTTTAATGTTCACTTTGAAAAGGCCAACATCCACACTGTAACACAATTGGAGAGTGATATGCATATCCTCCAACTTAAGCAGTGGATCAAGGGGCCTACTCATACAGCAGGGCTGATTTACTATTCTCCAACATCGAATCCACACTCATCCAGGAGATAAAACCACTACCATGGACAGACCATTTACTTATATCTTTCTCACTTGGTCTGCTGGTAAAACCAACAAAAACCTATAAGCCCCCGCAGGTAGCCAACAGAGCCTGGAGGCTAGGTACCCAAGCATCTTTTCAGTCTCACTTTACCCCCGACAACAGACCGTGAACATGGGATGAGTTAACCTTGAAACGGAAATTACAAAAACGTTGTACCGATACGCACCTTAGATAAAACATAAGTAATCACAAAGACCCACCACCGAAAAGTGGTACACACTCCAACTCAGGGCACTCAAAAGAAAATGTAAAACAACCGAACACCAATGGAGACTGTCTAAGCAGGAAATAGACAGATTACGGTACAAGTCGGTCTCACACAACAGATTGTTGGAAATTCTTTATGAAAAAGGAATCCACTCTAAAGCCTTAGAGTGGCTCAGCTCGTTCCTGAGCAACAGAACACAAACAGTACAATTGGGTCACTTAATATCCAAACCCAGCACCATCAGCTGTGGTGTCCTGCAGGGGGCATCTCTAAGTCCCACATCATTTAACGCCTATGTGTCATCTTTGACGAAAATTAGCACCAAATGGGGACTCAGCATCTGCTCCTATGCGGCTGACACACAGCTGATGGTGGCCCTCGACGAAAGACCTAATATTACTAAAATAAAACTGCAGAACTGTCTCTCAGAGATAGCACAATGGATGTCTGAGCATTGGTTGAAACTAAATGTAGGGAAATCAGGAATCCTGCTCTTCGGAAGAGCTAATCTAATCTGGGATGCCACTTGGTGGCCTCAAACCTTGGGAGAGGCACCAGAACCCAAGCAATGTGCGAAAAACCTAGGCATCCTGATTGACAACAACCTTTCCATGAAGGACCATCTGCGGGCCCTCTGTGGAAGAGGTTTCGCAAATCTGAACCTGCTAACCAGATTCTTCCCCTGGATCCCATTGGACTATAGAAAAACTGTTACACAGGCCTTGCTTAACAGTCAGCTCGACTATGGAAACACCTTATTGGCAGGCATGGCTGAGTAACTTTTCATACGGCTACAAGTGCTTCAAAACACGCCAGCCAAACTAGTGTGCAATAAAAGCAGCCTGAGAACATCAATGTGCATGAAAGATCTTCACTGGCTACACATGAAACAAACAGCAGAGTTTAAACTACTCAGTCATGCACATAAAGTGCTGCTTCAACGAGGCCCTAGAATATCACAGAACAAAATTGAATTCTATGTCCCCACAAGGAGCTTACGGTTACTCCATCAAGCACTGGCCAGGAAAAAGCGTATTAAGAAAGCGAGGGCAGGAGGACATTCATTTTCATACCTGGCGGCTAGGAAATGGAACAAACTCCCCCAAGATCTACGCCTCACGACCAACTACTTAGCTTTTAGGAAAAAAATGAAAACATATCTGTTCCCCAAGGCCTAATATCCAACAGATTTCCTACACCACCATCAGCCGTGCCATAATTTGTCGCTATTCAGCGCCGTGATATCCCCTGGGATGAATGATGCGCTCTATAAATAAAGAAAGAAATAAATAAACAGCAGACACTGCTGGTGGGTTCTTAATGATTGATACAGAAATGGTGGCTATAAGATCTTTGGTCTTACAAACTAGACTTGTTCTTGATGTATTAATTGCAAAGGAGGGCCAAGTCTGTAGTATGTTGGAAATTCAACAGTGCTGCACATATATCCCTGACAAAAGTAAGAACCTGGAGGGATATATTACACATTTATGGGAAGATTTAACTGAACTGAAGGTTGACGGTGCTTGGGAGAGACTTGGTAAGGGTTTCTCCTCAGTGGGTAATTGGTTTTCAACTTTTAGTAATAGCTTGCTAGGGAAAATACTAATGTCAGTAGTTGCTGTTGCTACGGGGATATTAACGCTGGTACTAATATATAAGTGTTGTAAGAGCAAAAAACAAACACTAGAGACAAAACGAAGAGCAAGAAAGAGAGAAGAAATAGAGTTGGAAGACAGAAGAGGAAATTACTATGAAATAGTAAAGGATATAGATGAAGTTATATTGAAACAGAAGAAAACTGCTTTCAAGGTAGTATAACATGATGACAATCAGATTTCTAGGTTGGTTTTTATGATGGTTCAAGTCGCCATCAAAGAGGGGATTGATGGAGCAGGGTTTTCGCAAAATAAAACCTGCACGGATTGATCTCCTTATTGTGTGGATTATTAACAAAAATGAACAGAGCACAACTAATGGGAAAGATGAAAACTGTGCAAGCGAGTGCTGGGGAAAATTAGTGTAGGCTGCAAATGCACACTACTGTACTGCTGAAACATTGATTTTATTTCTCACTAGCTGTTTGAAAATAGAGTATATAATGTAAAGAAAAATGCAAGCAAACGCATTTATAGAGCATTTACATTAGATTTTATAAAATAACAATGATAACCACGTGTATTTGTTTTTCCTAGAGTGCATTTTACTGCTCTACAGAGACGGCCTCAAGAGTTTTTTTTTTTTAGGTTTAATTTGTTTATTAGAATGTAGAATAAAAAATATGTAATCTGTCTTTCGTGAGTTCCTGATGATGACCAAGGTTGTGTGGAGGACACAATGAACATTATGAATGGAACTTCCTTGCCAAGCGGAGTATGTGGACTCTTGTACTGCAAGATTGATACATTAATGAGATGGAGAAATGTGCAAGCCGTGGAAGAGTTTATCTGAATTTCCTCTCCAGAAGGTAGATGACAAAAGCTGTCTAAAGACAAAGGAACTGTTGAAAAGTTAGGCACAAGGAGAGTTGAGTGACTATACATCCCTGTTTTTAACCAATGGGATTCAAGAGTCTTCGGTGTGATGATATATGGGGGTTGGATCCAGGGCCACAAGTCCTAAAAAAAGAAGTGGGGGCAGTATGCAAGTGACATCATGACACATGCTATCAAAGCACATGACATCTCGACACGTGACATTCCAGATGGCATCACTGGAAGTGTTGCTCTGATATGTATAGTTTATAACATATGCCAACTGAAAATGCAATAAAATATGGTTGTTTTTTATGTTGTCTCCTGCAAAGCATATCAAGCAACATCCAGATCACAGATTTTTATTTTATGTAGATAGATAAGTGGATTACTGATATGAACACAGAGGTCCCTTTGTTATTTGCAGTTAACAAAGTACTATCCTTCTTGTAGCCCACAGTGAGCTATGAAGTGTATTTGACTCCTACACCTTGTAACCCTGACTGCCTCATGTAACACATCTTGTACATTAATTAACACACTTACATGATTTTTTTGCAATGGAGCACCTTGAGACCCTCACGGGTGGGTAGCCTGCTTCATAAATCCGTGATTGATTGATTGATTGATAATGTGTATATTATGCAACGTGCTCTAACACTCTGCATTGGGATGAGTAGCGCTATAAAAGAAATAAAATAGTCCTATGTATAAATTGATATTTGTATAAATACTGAGACAGACCAACCCATCTTACATTCTTACAGTGCATGCACTTATATGCAACTAAGTAAAAAGCATGCATCTCTTAACTACCTGTGAAGAGATAACAAGCTGTGTGCTTTTGTTTTCTCATCCGTTCATTCGTGTTTGAAAGGTTCCAGGATGACTCCAGTCCCATACTCGATCAAAAAAAGGCCTGATGGCCCCTTAACTTCAGCCCGGCTGGTGGTGGGAAAAAAGCACCCTCTCTGCCTGCACGTTGCTGCTGGGAATCAAGAGCAGACAATGTGCAGGAGCTGATGAATTTGCCCCGGTGTTTCAAAATTACACTGGGACCAATTCAACATATTTCTGTGGGGCCACACTTCTTAACAGGGGGGGGTGGCATCCACCCTGTGAAAAGAGTGGGTGGACGCTGTGTACCCACGTGCACCCTGACTCATGCCCTGGTTGGATCTTGAGTGAATTTAGGGTATAAATATTAGTACTGAGAGGGTGGGGTTTGGTGCGTTTATTCTTTATTTTGCCTGAGGACAAAGCTGTGTTGCTGTTTCCTAACTTTATTGGCTGGCTGTGGTTCTGCTGATCCTGACTCTTTAATTTTGCTCTACGGATCTTCTTGAGGTGGCCCAGCTAACTCTCATGGCCAGAGAGTAGCTTTCCAGACTTCTAGTACTTTGCGTGATAGGTTAGTATGATATTCTTAATTTGCATAAGTTTTATTTTTGCAAATATCTTCATTCTTTTGTCTCTCAGCCTATCCAGTCTCCCTCAATACAGTTATTTGAGATGTGCAATTATGAATTACTATACTAATGTTCTCTTGTGTAATGATTCAGTCTCCAGTTCCCTACATCGGGACCATTTACTGGACCGGTTCGGGTATATTTTGCCGAGCACTTTGGTGGTGAACTATGTCGGATGTACAAAATTATATTGAATTAGTTTAAAGCGAGCATTGGAACTCACCAATTTTACCCCTTCATGTATCCTGCCCCATTCCTTTTCCGTCATGGGATCTCCCACCACCTCATCCCATCTCAACTATATAGGGAGTATTCTCCTTCGCAAATCCTCGCATATCGCATGGTGTAGGTGGGTGATCAGATGTCAACCTTGAGCCATATAAAGTATTACTTGCAATATTTTAGTTATGTGAGGCTCCTCGGAGAAGGACTGCCAGAGCTCTCTAGGCACCCAGGATATCTTTACGTGTTGTAGCAACTGTCCTCTGCCCAAATCAAAGGAGACTTCTGCATTCTTTCTAGTCATAAACTGCCCATTATTGTTTAGATCCCCCATTGTTAAGCAACCCTCATCCTTCCATTTTCGTACTGACATTGATTCAGCTATCTTAGCAAACAGTTGTATCACCCACAAAGACAAGTCTGGGGCATATGTTGCATGTCTCACCACTTTTTGTATTGTGTTCTCCCGTACTTCGGCTACATGATGGTTTATGTAAGGGCAGTCTCTAGGGACCTATCTGCTAAGCATCAGAAGCTCTGGCAATGATTTCCCCGTGTGCGTCCCTGTCAACAGTTTTTTTCCCAATTATCCTGATATTCCAACCAGTGAATTACATGTTGTAATTGAGCAGCCAGAAATAACATTCCATACATGGGACCTTTACCCCTTATTGCTGCCAGGACCTTTGTAGTGTTGGTAGACAGATATGTTTACATTGGGAGCCCCACAGGAAGTCAATTAGGAGGTTATTTAGTGTCTTAAAATAGCTAGCAGGGATTTTGTGTGGTGAATGCTGTAATGCATAAAGGCATCTAGGCAAGATGATCATCTTATTGATAGTTACCCTGCCCATAAGGGATAAGGGCAATTCCTTCCAGAAAAGTCTGGAGCCCCGAAGTCCTTCCACGACCCTCCCTATATTAAGTTTCAGAAACATTTCAGGCTTAACCCATAAGTTTCTGGGAGCCGTGGACGTCCAGAGAAGCCCCACCTTGGAAAGCTGGGCACTTGGTTGGTTTGCCAATCTCACAAGCGGGAGTAGTTTGGACTTCTTCTGGTTTGTTCGAGACCAGACATGGCACCAAATTCTTGCAGTACCTCTAGGAAGATAGGTATGGACTGAGTAGATTACCGGATATACACCAACGTATCATCGGCGTAAAGGGAACCCACATGGTTAGTGTTGCCCAAAGATATCCCTTAGTCTCTCAGCCAATCCCGGAGTGTTGCCCCCAGTGGTTCCATTGCCACTGTGAATATGAGGGGCAACAGGGGACATCCCTGTCTGGTTCCCCTTTCCAGCTGGAATGCCTCTGAAACCCTACCCCCTGCCCTGATCCTGGGCCATTGAGCAGTGAACAACAATTGCGTCCATTTAAGAAAGCACTGACCCACTCCCATTTGATGTAATATCGTCCATGCATAAGGCTAGGCCACTGAATCAAAGGCATGTTTTTTGTCTATTAGGGCTAGGGCATAGTCTTTCTCCGCCAGACAAGGGGCGTGCCTCATGTGTGCCAAATGCTTTAGATTATAAGTGGTGCTACGTTGTAGTATAAAACCAGCCAAGTCTGCTTGAATCTAATGGGTCATATAAGGAAGAAGTCTACTCAACCGGATACAACTTAATAGTTTCACATCCAAATTTAAGAGCGAAATTGGCCTACGTGAGTTTGGCAGCTGGGGATCCCTGTCTTGCTTTGGGATCATTATTGCCATTGCCTCCCTCATGGATGCCGGTAAAATCTGCGCTTTTAGTGCTTCATTATATACCTCCAGTAATCGGTCAATCAATGTGTGCAAAGTGTTGATAAAATTCAGACGGCATAGGTTGACGCTAACGGGACGCCAGGTGTTGATATTTAGACACAATATTTAAAAAGAAAAACGCGCGAGGTCCTATTTACATGGAAAAAAGTACCGCTACCTGGAGGTCCGTATGCACGACCAATACAAAACAAGGTGAGCATGTCTTGAGAACCAAACAAACGGGGCGGTTAGGCACCTGTTAAGGGGAGGACGGGTTCCTGTGTTTAATCGGGATGCGGGACAATTTTGCGTGCACTTTACTTTAATTCGGATGCACGCACTCCGTTAGGCACTCACGAAGGGGAGGACTCGCTCTGTTGAAATCGTGCGGCAGGACATTTTTGCGCTTAAATTCCCCTTCCCATGTACATAGTGATCATTTTTAATAAGAGCGATTTTCGCTGCTATAGAAACCAGTATATATTGGTCAAAGCAAAGAAGAGTAATGAGGGACTTCATTCTTTCATTTTATCATTGGGGGAAAAGTAACATCACTGTGCTTTAGGTAGGTCACGCTCACGATGAAAACCCGGGTTGGGTGAGCTAATATGGAGGGGAGATTAATGGGGCCCTCCCTTAGTGAGGATTAGTAAAATAAATGAAGCTAGGATAGTTGTCTCAAAAACATTGTGACAGATTAGTAGGGGACTGCTCCTTATTGAAATTTGAAAATGCACTTACACAGGATAAATGTGGGAAATATTTAAGAGAATTCTGAAAGTTCCAAACACCGTTCTCTATATGTATTTAATACAAAAATAAACGGGGGTGTACTGTTTATTTGCTCAGATTCAACCAGTATTTTAACTAAAAGTGGAGAACATCGGTGAATCTAGAATGTTCCTATAAACTAATGTATGGACTGAATTTAACATAAAAATACATCGAACACACCACAAACATCGGTGAGTGCTGGTGCCAGTCATTGTGTTTATAATTGACATTAAATTAAAAAAATTGGGGACATTAACTCAGTGCCCCTTGTTCTTGTATTTAACTTTATAGGACCTCTATAACGGTGCGACTACAAAGGGGACACCCGATTGTTTCTTCAAGTTTTTAATTATTCTTATGGAACAGGGCTACACCCTCTTACTAGGTAGGTCTCCCCACAATAGCAGGGGATTAACAATAATTCATGTAGTTACATAGGGTTGAGTAACTGGGTTATATATTGACAACTGTTCGTTCTTATTCCCTATTTAGAGAGATTGTATACACAAGCATTTGGAACCCCAAGGAGCCCTGATAATAATAAATTGATACACACATATCTCTGACCTACCTCTGAAACCCGAGAGGTGGGTAAGACGCTTTCTATGACAGCGTACGTGGAGTAGCATTATGGTGGGGGGTGAATGAGTCTCCTGTCCCGATATACGTGGTGGCGAGAGTGTGTTTGTTGCTATTGGGACCCTATGGACAATTATGTTTAATAAGGTAATGTTAAAAATTCAGGGAAACTATAGGACTTTTAACAATAAATGCACTGTATATGAGGATAACATTTGTCATTTTTTTCTTTGTTTAATGTTGCAATGCAACTATTTCTCCATTTCTTTCGAAGAGGGATGATATCTTGGATCCCTTAGAGCAGTGGTTCCCAAACTTTTGACTCCTGAGGACCCCCATTGAGTCACCACTGGAAGCCGGGGACCCCCAAGAAATTTGTATGAGTTAAATTTCAAATATTAAAACAGTAATTCGAAAAAAATACACATGTGTGCACACAAAACAAATACTCAAAGTACTTAGAGGCAGATTTACAATAAGTGACGCATCCATGCGTATCTGGAGGGATGCGCCACTTATTGTGCGCCATGCCTCCGTCACCATTGATGCGCCGCATTTACAATGCTGCGCCTTGTGGGCAAAAAAGCACAGATGCATGACGCATCTGTGCCGTAAAGGTGGCGCATTGCTGGAGTTGCGTTGCAAGCGCAACACAGATCCAGCAATGCTCTGGGGGGGCGAATCTTGTTAATGCTGCATCAATCCTTATGCCTGCTTCAAGCAGGCGCAGGGTTTTGACGCAGCATGGGCCCCAAAGTGACTGAGTGAAATCTTGTAGATTTCACTCAGCCACTTTTAGGAGGCGTTCCTGTGCCGGAACGCCTCTTTCTGGCGCAGGGCTTTACAACGTGGCGCATCTCTCAGATGCGTCACGTTGTAAATACCCTGCACCATGGCGCATCTTTTGCGTTGCCGCTGCATCACGAAAGTGAGGCAACGGTGACGTAAAAGAGGAGCAAGGGGCTTGTAAATCTGCCCCTAAGGATTTTGGGGCCAGATGTACAACCATTTCATTTAGAGCCTCGCAATTGGCGACACATTGCGAGTGGCAAATTGCGAGTCGCTAAATGAAATGTACAACAGTGTGTTTAACACTGTTTTGGATTCCCAATGGGGTCGCAAATGGCGAGGTTCATTAATATTAATGACCCTCTCGCAATTTACGAGCCTATTGGGAATGCCAGCCCTCCTAGGTATGGTGCCTGCTGGGCTCTGCAGGCCATCATGTCTGGGACTGCTTTTAAATAAAGCAGTTTTAAAAAAAAATGCAGCCCATTTACCATGCATTAAAAAAAAAAAAAAATGAAACGTTTTCGTTTCATTTCCTGAGGGCAGGCAGAGGTCCCTGGGACCAATGCCTGCCCGTAGAAAATAATTTTGAATGCATTTGCAAAGGGGAAGGGGTCCCCTGGGGACCCCTTCCCTTTGCAAATGCATTACCATCTACTTGAAGTAAGTGGTAATTGCGAGTGTTTTGCGACCGCAAAACATTTGTACATGGTTTTAAGACTCGCTATGTGGAAGGGAATGTCCCTTCCAAGGGATGTCAGAGCACTTCACATCACACACATATAGAGACATTGAATCGTACATGTAAAACAGTGTGTATATAAAATGTTTAAAGAGTGCTTGGTCAGGAAAAGCACAAACTCAGGACTCAGAACATAACACATTGGCTAGCACTGACTTTAACATTAAAAATGTATTTCCACCCAAATAAATCTTTTTAGCAGCATCAGGATAATGAATAACTGGGAAAAACAAAAGTTACTAACTGGTACCATGCAGTTTGCAAGCAGCTCTTTGGTGACAGTTTATAGGACCCTCTGCTACATTACGATTGTCACTTATGAAATGCACAGTAACAAAAGAATCTCTGTGACAAAAGCAGATAAAATGCTGCTTTTTAAAATGCATGTTACACGTTCTTTGCAGTAGGCACATTAACCCTCTGTGCTACATTAGTTAAGTCAAAGCTGCCACTAAACAAAACTCTCCTTACGCTCCAGCAGGTACATTAATCACTGGCTTTATCTTGACACTTTTATTGCTGCTGGAAAGCTGCTAATTATACAAGGAACTTTTCTGTGCTTTTAAAACTGTTGTCTGCGGACCCCCTGGGAATGTGTCACGGACCCCTGGGGGTCCGCGGACCACAGTTTGGGAAACACTGCCTTAGAGCACTGCATTTGTGTTGGGAAGAATTATGTTTTAATGGGAATTATTAATGTGGATTTATGCAATGTAATTGATTGTTTTTTTTAGAAAAAATGTATTAGATAAAATTGATGAGATACATATTTATGTTTTTCATTAGGAATCTTTGTGGCCTTAAACAAGAGAGACCAATACATGTTTATGTCTTGAAGAAGATGGTTTGAATTAACAGATTTACCACCGAAACGCGTCGACGCATCTGTAGCGTCATACAGGGTTGTATCCAAGGAACTTGTTTTTGTCCAATAGAGGATGAGGTTTATGGACATTTATGAAAGAATAGAACGAATTCCATGTGGAGCAACCGATTCAGGATGTCATTAATAGTGCGCACTGTATTCTGATGTCTCTCTCATTACTCATTCTGTATAATATTGTGTTTTATTCATGGTATAGTCTGTGGATCTGTCCTCGATTTTTAGTTGCTCTTTTGACAAAGTAATCTTTTTAATAAAATTCATCCACATTTTTTTTATATATATTTTTTTTGCAGTATTGTATGTCATAATTGACTAGTAGGGTCCTGGGTTGGTGATCGAATTGGTGATTGAATGAGTCCGGATGGGAAGTTCTGTTGAATGATAAGGATTAGAGAACATTTTAGGTACCTGTGAATAACTAATAGTTCCCAAGAGAATGTTGCTCTTTTGGGAAACCATCACTTCCAGGAGTTTTACCAGTTTTAAGACATTTGACATTTGACATCCTCCATTATCTCCTCTTTTGTTATCGGAGATCCCAGCGCCTCCTCAGCCACTTGGTCCAATTGGGGTAACTCCAATGAGGCCAAGAACTAGTTTATGGCCTCCCGAGGAGGTACTGTTCACTTCCAGCATTTCTGGGCGGGCTACACACCATTCTCCCATTTGTTGTGATGATGTGTGGATCTCTATCTCAAGCTTAGCTAATCTACTGTCCTGGGTGCTTATATCCTGCTCCAATTGTTGCCTCACCCCGTATGTTGTGTGCATACAGATCCCCTAAGGACCACCTTCATGGCGTTCCACTCATACGCCCTACTAGAGGCCGTTCCCCAATTTTCCTCAAAGTATCTAACCAAAACGTTCAAAACTACCGCTGCAAAAGGGGATTCGACAAAGCCTCTGCCCTGAGACGCCACATAGGCATTGCTGATGATGGTCATTGACCCTCAAAGCTAAGCAAAACAGGCGAATGGTTAGAGAGATATCTTGACTGATCCCTTTTACTTCCGGAGTCAGTTCCTTTGAAATAAAGCAATAGTCTAGACGGCTAAACATATTAGTTGCTGGTGTGTGGCATGAGAATGTCCAGGGTAGCGCATTCTCCATATATTCGTGAGTTGCATGCACGGCAGGATATCTTTCAGTGTCTCAGTCACGTGTGGTTTTGTGTGCAGTCGGGGGCTCCTGGTCCAGTGTCCCATCTAGGACACAGTTAACAGCCCCCACCAGTATCACTGCCGCCACTAAATATGGTGTCTCTGCCACCATGATGGAGGGTTAAAAGGAGAGGGAGTCTACATTGGGGCGTATATATTTATGATGCACATTTTCCTCCCTTCCATCATACCGTGCAGGATCACATATTGCCCCTCTGAGTGCACAACGTGAAGTAAATGTTGAAAGGGAACACTAGGGGTCATATTATGCATTGTGATTGTTTGCGCCTGGCGCACCTTTTAAAAGGTGCACCGGGCGCAACCAATCACAATGTGCCCTATTAAAGATGTATGTGCTGCCCCCAGTGCAGCCGCGTAATTGCGCTGCGCACAGGTCAGCGCATACATGTGAAAACTCGGAGCAGCTGCTCTGTGTTTTCCCAGTGCAGGCACTTTTATAGGGTAATAAAGATCCCCTGGCAGGCGGGTGTAGTCACTGACTTCACCCACCTGTAAGGGGATGTCTGGGGGGTCCATGTGACCCCCCCTTTCCCTCCTGCAGAGGGCTGCTCTCAGGAGCTGCACTGACAGTGCGCTACCTTTTAAATGGGGCACTATCAGTACGTCTCCTGAGGGCTGCTGTGACTCTGCGCCCGCTTCTGTAATATGGTGCGAGCACAAAATCAAAGCAATTCCCTCATTTGCATAGGACACGCCCCTATGCAATGGAGGGAACACCCTCTGAAGGTAGTGCTGGTGCTTTAAATGCACCAGTACTATTGGTATTATAGAAGGGGTTGCACAAGCGTCTGGTCTCCCTTCTATAATACCAAAGTGCCCCGGGGGCGCGTAATGTGGGCGTAAACGGCTGTTGCACACTTATTGTAATACGGTCCCTGGTGCCACCCAAATAAGCGCCCCCCCTTGCAAAGCCTGAATATGACGTGCCATAAATCTGGCCCCTCCATCTCCATCTACATCTAATACATGGAATCGAGTCCCCCACACTTGTGTTTCCTACAGGCATGCTACTGAGACTTTATATCATTTTAAATAGGCAAATACCCAACTATGTTTCTCGAATGTTACCAATCCTGGACATTCCAGGTGAGTATTTTCAAGAGATTAAAAGCCACAGCCATCATTCTGTAATTTGTGCTCTCCCTCTCCAGCTACCAACCATCTCGCTTGATCTCCCTCAAGCGAAATTTACTTTGAATACGCAAATGACACTCAGACCAGTTACGTTAATGAAAGATATCCGCTGGACCCCAACTTGTTGAACAGTCTGAACTCCTCAATCCCCCCTCCCCCTGGGCAGCATTGCTGGTCCCGCCTCCCCTGACCGTGGAGATTTAGGGCCTGCCGATGTCGCCCCATAAATCCACACATTAACCAATTACAGAAGGTAAACGTGCCCGTTCTACTTGTGGAGGTATCTCTTCTGCCGCATTTCTGAGCCGCATGAGAATCGCCTCGTAACTGCATTTGGTGATGCGCTAGGAGTGCGTATCTGTCAGAAATTCATTTAAAAAGTACATGAAGATATGAGTACATGCGCATGGAGCTCGTTCATAGTTACTGGGCTACCGCATATGTTAACATGTGCATGGCGCGAATTTGAAATACATTGCAGTTTGGCAAAAACACGCGCATGGAGCACTTTCGTTGTTACAGGGCTAAGCATATGTTAGAACGTGCAAGAAGAACGTTGTCAGCTTGATAACAGCACAAGACAATTGGCAACAGTGCAGAAAGCGCATGTTTCTTGTACATGGTATCCAAAAAGCTTATGAAGAGCTTGGAGCACTATTCTATTTAAGTACTACACATTTCAATGCATACAAGCATGTTATTATTTGATTTACAAATGCACACGAAGTGCGTTTGCATTTGGTAGATAGCACTGAGTGAAGCCTAAAATGAATCATTCGCTTGGGTTCCAGGACTATGAGGAAATATAGCATATCATGGATAATATTCTCAGATTTCTCTTTAACTGTTTGAATGTTCTGGTGTGTATGGGCACAGTATATTATGATGCCATAACGTGTTTGTGTTGTTATAGAATCCTTGATTTTGGGTGGTTTCAAGACCCCATTGCCCTTGTTGCTTCAGCCTGCACCCAACATCCCAACAAACACACATACACTCGTCCCTCTTTTTCAAGTAGCTATCAGGGGCTAGGGGCGGGTGGAATTACACGAGGTGACGATATGCTTCCATAGTTACTGACCCCCCCTTTTTTTTATATTTAAAGTGCAGCTGTGTACTCATAGAAGGAATACCACTTCTGAATCATCCAGGATCCCCTCTCCTGTGACCCAGCCTTCTTCTTTGTCCAGTTGACACACATACGCAAGTAAGAGGAAAGGGATAGAGGAGTTGTTTCACATCGTCTCTGCGAGGTCACAATGCGGGCTCCAGGTAAGGTTTGCAGTCGTTTGACAGGTGGGAGGAATGGTGAAATTTTTCCAGCCCTTACATGGCTGCTGAGAGAGCGGTCGTTACGATGCTGCTGTCCTCCTGGAACAACCATCTGCCTTTGATGTTGCCAAGAAACAAAGTATTGGTGCAAATAACTTTTTTGGCACACTGAAAGAACCAGATGACAAAATAATTGTATCTCAAGAATATAGCTGGTGATGGAGTGAAGGCAGTGATAAAGAAATTATCAAGAGGTGAAGAAACATCATACCATCACATTAAAGAAGTGTTGAACACCAAATTCAGTCCGGTGCAGAACGTCAACTATGTATGGCACATTTTCAATCAAAAGCAGAAGAAAGCAGAAGAAACTATCGATGAGTTTCTTGAAAGGCTTGAATCGCTCATCAAATATTTCAGATTTAATTAATTCAATGATGAAGAAGTCATACGGCACAGAGTCATACATGGTTACCTTTCTGATACCTTCAGACGCCAAATGCTGTGAGAAATGTCTGGAGTGTTTGCTCATGGCCATTTCAAAGTCAGAGTTCATTTATGGTGACCATGAAACACAAAAAGACGAAGGTACAATCTCTAATCTCGGTCCTTCAGGCCACTTTGTCGAGAGCATGTTTGCTCAGATTCAGCACTGCTGACTAGTTTCTCTGAATTACAATGTCAATGCTCATCACAATATAAGGAGTCAGTTTCTCTTGTTGTTCCATAGATTAATAAAACTTAATACAATGAAAGTGCAGCTTCGCATTAATGAGGACATTCGTTCTGTTGCTCAATGACATACTCAAATTGCATTTCATCTACAAGAAGCTATTGAAAAAATAGATTGAGACTTTGCTGAAACATATAATTGAGCTCACTACTGGTCCGATGCCATGGGTGTCACCCATACTGGTGGTACCTAAAATGAAAAGTGAAGGGTCTGCAAATTTGTGTTGACATGAGTCAAGCAAACAAGGCAAATGAGAGAGAACGACTTCCAGGTTTGCACATTACCGAAATGATTACCCAGTAGAATGGAGTCTTTTCATACATTGATCTGAACAAAGTGTATTATCAGCTAGAATTGGAAGAAGATTTCATGTACATACTACCCTTGTTTTGAATGCTGAAAAGTGTGAGTTTCACAAAACAAAATTAATATTCTTTGGACACATTTCTCTGATGGTAGGATGACTCCAGATCCTGCCAACCTTCAGACTTTGTCATCCACCTTTCATCCACAAGATGTAACCATGTTGTGTTCCTTTCCTGGGATAGGCAGTTACTTCTCCAGGAGTTTGCCATGGTGAGTGCCATTGAGAGATTTGACTAAATGGACTATTTCATTTCAATGGTCACAGGAGTGCGACAATCAAGCATGCAATTGAAAATGCTTCTGAAATGGCCCACTTTGATCCTAAATTGCATACAGAGATTATTGTGGATGCCAGCCCAGCGGGTTGGGGAGTGATTCTTACTCAAAATAGTGGACATGCAGACATGTGAATACACATTGTAGCGTATATTAGCTGGAGTTTGTCACAGACTAAACAAGCTTATTCCCAACCTGAAAAAGAAAGCCTCACTGTTGTGTGGGATTGTGAACGCTTTCATGTGTTTCTGTAAGGAAAACATTTTATGCTTGTCACTGATCATAAGCACGAGTATGCAAGAGTATCACTACACTATTGTGCACTGGCTGAGAAAAGATCAAAAGCCTCATTTCTCGAGAGCCCCTCAGTATCAGGGTACCCCTTCTAAAGGGCTGATGCCTACATCATTGTGAGATTCAGTACCAGAGCATATGTGGAGGAAATAGGTGCTCCTACCATTGAGGAAAGAAATATGCTCATACTCAAAGACATTGCTATGCATCAATCCTGGGGAACAAATGTTCAACCACTTGACAACTACATTGAATATTAGAAATTCAAGCATGTGCCTGATGAACTGTCAGTTACACAAGAAGGTATTCTCTTACAAGGGTCGAGAATTGTCATTCCTGAAAGTCTCAGAAAACAATTCATCGAAGCGGCACATGAGGGACATTATTGCATTGTCGCCACTAAGCGAGCGATTCAAGACTGTGTTTGGCTTCCTCATCTTGATGAGCAAGTTGAAAGAGAGCTCCAGGCTTGTCATTTATGTAACTGTGTATCTCCACAAACAACCCAGCAACCTCTGAATGTCAAATCTTCCAAAACATGTCTGGGAGAAACTTGCAGTTGACTTCTTTGGACCCCTTGATAATGACCATTATCTCATCGTAATTGTAGATGAGTACTCCTGGTTTTCTATGACGGAAGAATTTTTGTCAATCACTCATGATCGATTCATTGAAGACTAGAAGGCATATTTGCAACCTTGGGTGTTCCGTGAGTCCTAATTCAGTGGTCGGGAATTAAAAGACTTTTTCACTCATTTAAATAAAAAGCATCAGAAAAGCACACCTCTCTGACCACAGGCTAATGGCATTATTGAATGCTTTATGAGCACTCTTGAGAAAGACGTACAATGCTAGAAGGACTTGAACTCAAATGAGATCTACTCCTCACTCTACAAACGGCAAATGCCCAGCCACCCTGATGTTTTGGAGAGCCATGGTTACCAAGTTGCCATGGTGGACTACTAAAAGAACAAGTTGATGCTGAGAAAGTTCAAATCACTGATTTATCTCACAAGTCCAGGTTGAAGATGTATGCAGACAATTGTCAATGTACTGGGGACATTACTTTTCGAAAAGGAGATTGTGTCCTTGTCAGACAGAGGCGAAAATGAACATCTGTAGCTCCCTTTGATACTGATCCATTGTAAGTTGTGAAGACTTAGGGACATATGGTGACTTCTCATCATCCTGGAAAGTCTATTATGAGGGATTCCTCACATTTCAAGCACTTGCCTCTAAGTTTGTCAGTTCCAGACATCAGGAGTGAGACTCTGTCAACTGAGGGCCAGAATAGCCCAATGTCTGCACTGTGTCTAAATCACCAGTGACGGCTGTAGTTGCTTCTCCTGTGCTTCCTCACAGGTTAAAAGCGTTAGAGCGGAATAATCTTCTTTTGAAATCTCAAGTGGAATGTGTCGCTTATCTCGAGTGTTCACCTAAGCAAGAGGTATGAGTGTCTGCGCTTGACTCACGCTGTCGAGATTTGGAGGCGGGGCGATAGTGCAGGCGAGGAGCAGGAGCTGCTGTGGAGCACAGGTGTGCGGAGCTGCCGTAGAACACAGCGTGGAGTGCAGACCGTGGAGTCCGGATCCCGGAGTTTTGGGATCCGGCCGAGTTGAGTGTATCCACTGCGGAGGAGCCCGGAGCCCGGAACCCAGAGCTCGAGAGCTCGTAGCTCGTAGCCTGCCATACTGCTAGCCGCAGCCGTCGTAGCTCCACACCGTAACTTCAACGAGGACCCAGAGCAGTGAGCGGTATGAGCGATGCGAGCAGAGTGAGCGGAGCCTGCCAGTATGCATCTCTGTGACCAGCATGTGTGCTTGCCAGCCGCAGTTTCACCCCCACAACTTTAACGAGAACCCTGAGCGGTGAGTGGGGTGAGCGAAGCCTGCCAGCACTCATCTCAGTGATCATTGTGTGTTTGCCCGCCCCGCCTCGTTTCCCTCTCACGCTAGAGGGCCCCCGGCTCCGTGTGTACTCCCCGTGTGCACCCCGGACTCTGCTGCTGGAGCCTACTACTACTACCGCTATTAGTGGGGCAGATGGGGGATTTAAAGGAGAGCCACAGCGTGCCCGTGGGCTCTAAAGGAGCACCGGCTTTGATGTACTAAAGGATCGAAGAGAAAGTGATACCATGTTGGGGGAGCATGCGGCCAAGGCTCAGGAGGCAGGAGCTGGCAGCACCGCCTCCACGTTATCCCTGCCTTCCCAATGCCTGATTACGTTATTCTTGTTTCCCTACGCTTGACCACTGAGGCTGGCCACTGAGGCTGGCTCTTCGTGCCGTTGAATGATCTAACACCCCTCCACCCCTGTCACTGCTACCACCGCCACCCAACGGCTGCCTTTCCTGATGGCTGCTGCTCACGTTGATCACCGTCACATCTCCGTCCCGCCATACTGTTTAGGATCCGCTGTTATACTCAACAGCTGGCCTGCGGTTGGCGGCCCGGCGAGCATCCTGCAGAGCAGACAGGCTTGGAGGTAAGCCGACGCGAGTGGTTTGCTGTGATTGTTGGTTCGGCGGGGGGCAAAGGTCACCTCAGAAGAACAAAGGGAACAGGGCGTAGGGGAAAGGGAATAGGGAAAAGATCCTTTTGGGGAGCCATAGGAGCCATTGCAGAAGGAGTGGAGTGGAGTGGAAGTAGGAGTAGGGACAGAGTGAACTGCACAATCGTTAGGGGGCCAGAGCGAGTCACAAACATTGTTTAATATCACTTCATCATCAGGAGGAATCCGAAATAGTAGAAATATAGAGAGATACTGAGAATATCGGCATTTTAAGCCGGACTACCAGAACGCCAGAGTGAGCCGTAATATCGCTCACACTTGCAGGAGGCTTTCAAACATCTTTGGAATATTCTTAACACTTGAAAATTGGGAGCCCAAGTTAGCTAACTAGTAGGAAACCAGATCTAATAACCGAACTAGGACCATGCGGTCAGGAAAAATTCGACAAGTACCTATATATAAAAACAAGAAAAGAGCGGCCACAAAAGATCAAATAAAGCAAGTAAGCAAAAATAAAACAAAGGAGATTGCCGGTAAGGAGCAAAAGAGCCTGATTCCAGTCGTTACACCAGAACCATTTAAGTTTGAGGAAAAAAACTTAAGGCACAAATTTCATTTCCTAAAAGACCAAATGGCGGCAATCTACGCGACAACAGAAGAAGCAAAAAGCTTACAAAGCCCAATAAAAACAATCAATTTAATCACACCTAATAAAGGGGAAGGAAAAGGCCAGGTACAGCGGGATCCACAAAGAGAAAAACAAGAACAACCACTACGACCACAGTCACAATACAAAAAAAGAAATGATTTAGAAGGCAGCACAGGCACACTGGCCCAAGAAAAATCAACGATCAAAAATTGGTTGTTAAAAACTACAGCATAGATTCATGCACCCATTTGCCAACTCATGTACACACCGGACAAGACAAACAACGAAGCAAATGGAAAAAGCCTAATTAAAAAAAATGATCAAAGTCAAATTGGGCGTGAAATAAAATCCCAAGGGAATATACAAAAGTTAGATTGGACAAGATCTTTCTCAATCTTTGAGGAAGATGAACTTCTGAAAATGCTAGAAGTAAACACACAAAATGCAGAGGAATCGGGGGGGAAAAAGCAAGCGGAAAACAAAGATATAGAGCGGGCGGTAATAATAGATAAGGGAGAAAAACGGGAAGTAACCTCAACCCCCAAAAAACTTATATCCAGCCCTAGCCGATGGAAGGAACATAAAACCGAGAACAGTGGCCACCCACAAGGAAACACAAAAAAACACTCGCCAATAACAATTTCCCCCGCCAGCGGTTTTGATTCTACAACAGGGGCCTCGATGCAACCAATAAACACACAGTCAGTCCCCTGGAGTGAATCATTACTAAGAAGTTTACAGCAAGCAATCGACATCTTAAATTTCCAATCGGACAAGCTAGACGTTCAGGTGGATTTAATGAATCTAATTGCAACACATATAGCAGAAATAAATTCAAAATTGGATACAATTTCTGTCCACATCTTAAAAGAAACAAAAAAAGAAATCCAATAAAAAACTAAATCAATGGAACAAAATTGCGACTGTGGGAAGAGATTAGATAAACTGGCCACTTTACCAGCAATTTTGTCAGAAATCCTACATGTGACTCACACAACAAGGATATCCGGAGAAACCTCCTACCAAGAAAATAAAGGCGAAGTTATAAAGAGCGAAAAGCAAAAGAAAACAAGCTCAATCGTTGAGAATGAAATGGCCACAAACTTAGCTGAAGCAAGTGAAACACACGAAAAAGGACAAGGCGAAAGTAAAGCACACTCGTCACCGGCCACAATAGAAACTCAAACCAAAAGGCAACGTAAACGAGCACGGAAAGCAAGGAAGAATGCCACTAAAACCAAACATGAAAGTCAGAATTACCCCATTTTTGCACAAAAGAAGAATAAGAGTTTAATTGAACATAAAGAAGAATCTGACACAATAGAAGCAAATAACCAAGATGAAAACGCAGAAGGAAAAGTGGACCCGCCGGAAAATTCAAAGTATACGA
Organism: Lissotriton helveticus; assembly: GCF_964261635.1. Lineage (NCBI taxonomy): Eukaryota > Metazoa > Chordata > Amphibia > Caudata > Salamandridae > Lissotriton > Lissotriton helveticus. The sequence continues at coordinate 707,815,426 of NC_136059.1, read as the reverse complement.
CAACAACGTTAAATACCCAATGGACATTAAAAAATGAAGAGAAAGTAGAAACAAACTCAATAAATAAAACAACAAGTATAGTGGATGATCCAGTAAAAAAGCAAGGAGGATCAGCCCACAAACAGCAAAAACCACAGGAAAATGTTCAAATACAAGAAACTCAACACAATTTTAAAGCGCAAGATGATATAAAATTGATCACAGGGGGAAACGATGTAAAACAAGTAAATACATTTGAAAAAGAAAATAGTTGCATGGCCCAAACAGAACACCCTATGAGTATGAACACCCAATTAACAATCACGGTAGGAAACAACGGAAGGATATGTAATGCTCCCCCTGTAAACACAGAAAGGGATTTTGAGAGGCCAACCACGAGTCACAGATCAGTTGAGTCAGCAACATGGAATCACAAAGAAGCGACGACATTACTAAGGTCCAGTCCTTTAGAAGTATCGATTGTCGAACACTTAGGGCAAGATAACCACCGGGATCAAATAGAGAAAAAAAGCGAATTCAGTCAGAATCAGAAATTCCAAACGGTTTCTATAGAGACCGGCTGTAAATTACTATTTAGGCCAGAATAACCGACAAAAGGAAAAACGGACACGCTGAATCGGGGGAACATACTGAGGCTATTTACAGAGATCCCGAAATTAAGGGGAATAACATCAAACGACCTCATAACAGTAGAATTTGTTCAAATGAATAAGGAGACAGACTGGGAAATAAGTAGCACTACATGGGCATCAAAAGAGATAACGGATCTCATCTTTTCCACAAGAGCAGACTTTGACGCATGGGGCATAATACTGGTGTATCCTACACCAATAAAGTATCCATATCCACTATTAACCGGCGTGGTACATCAATCAACAAACATATAAGGAAAAACATCCTCCATTTTAATAGGAGCAAGAAATAAGGCAATCAACCAACAAATAAGGAGGGAACCCACGTTTAACAGCGCAAACTCAGGACAACTAAACCATCGACCGGAAGGAGACCAGGATTGGTCTTGGATCCACAAGTATTGAATTCTCATCGATCCTGATGGAAGCAATTTATATCGCAATGAGCAAGTGCGAAACATCGAGGAAAGCAAGAACAAGGATAGGAAAATAAGAATTTGCTCTTGGAACGTCCATGGTTTTAAAGAAATGGAACAAGATGAAGAGACAATTTCCTTCCTGAGTTCATTCGACATAATTCTTCTGCAGGAAACATGGAATGTCACCCCCAGTCAAATTGCTGGATACGAAGAATATCATGTAATGGCGGAAAAAATCGCAAAGTATGGACACCCAAGTGGGGGACTGTCTACATATATAACAAATCATTTCAACTGGAAGTCTGAGATAATGGATCCAGGGGTAAATTGGATACAAATCACAAAGCTAGAAAATAAACAATCGATAAATGGAGTTGGGTGGAAGTTACTGGTTTTAAAAGTATACATCCACCCTGAGAAGTCTACAAAAATCAAAAAACTGTTAGAGCTAATAAACTTAATAAAAACACTACAAATAACACACCAATTTCATGGGATGATAATCAGAGGTGATTTCAACAGTAATCTGACAAGAGTCAAGGGTAACGAAACCAAAATCCAAATAATAAGGAACGATCTGGAATCTTTGGGACTAATGACTCTAAATGGAAATACAAAGGGCGATCAACCTGCAAAAACCACCTATTCATGTGGAAATAAAAACTCCACAATAGATTTCACATTAATTAGCAAAGACCTCATACAGCTGGTTAACCATTTCGGCATTGTATCTCGACCGGAAAGTGACCATCTCCCGCAAGAAACTATACTAAGCTTAAATATCCAACAAAAAGCGAGTATTGTGTCACTAGCCACAATCCCGGAAGTATATTACCTAAGGAAACTTAAATGGAGAGGTCCCATAATTAATGAGATAATGGAAACAGTGTATACACACGTAGAAAACACAGCAGCTCTGGAATTCCATTCGCTCGCAAAAAATTGGGAGAACCTACACACACTTGTGTTAGAAAAATTCCCGGCAAAGTTAGTAGTGAAACGTGCATACGATTCCAACAAAACTCCATGGTACACCACAAAGCTAAGAGATAAAAAAAGAGAAATTGCAAAAAAATTAAGACTAAAGGCAGCAACAAACAGACTGGGAAAAGATATAGAAATTAGTAAGATACAGAAAATGAGAAAAGAATATAAAGAAGATTGCAAAAAGGCAAAAAAGTTTCATACTGGAAAAATATGGGAAGATCTGCTGTGGACAAGTAAACTACCAAATAGCAGTGAATTCTGGGGCATAATCAATAAATAATGAAAAGGAACTGGAGCGCAGCAAAATACAGGAATAAGTGAAACATCATGGCTACAACATATTGACACCCTATACAATACTCACATGTACCAACCCCCACGCAAAGAATTAAGTAAAGACACTGTAAAAGGAAACGAAATGGGAAGTGTAATAATTAGACATGAAAAAGACGAACAGGAAGAAGAAACAACAATCGGGAAATCTGAAGACCCATCCCCATTAACAACAGTGAAACAAATAACCTTTTTGATTAAAAACACTGAAAGCCGAAGGAGCTGCAGGTCCCAACGGGCTACCAAATGCTCTATTTAAGCAAGATCCTGACTTTTGGGCAAACTATCTCACTCCACTTTTTAATCAACTGTTCATCGACAAAAAGATACCAAGGTCCTGGTATGGTAACATCTTCCACCCTATTTATAAAAATGGGAGCAGAATGGAACCTGGGAACTACAGGCTGATAGCCTTCATCGATGTAGAGGCAAAGCTTTTCTCATCTTGCATATTATGTCACCTACGGGAATGGATAAATAAAAACAACATAGTTCCGAAGTTCCAAACGGGTTTTAGGGAAGGCATGGGTTGCACCACAAACCTTTCAGTTCTGGCGCTTTTAATAGAAAGAGCAGAAACAAAGACGGCAGGATTACTGGCATGCTATATCGATCTAAGATCCGCTTTCGATAGAGTACCAAGAGACCGGTTGTGGAAAAAACTAGAATCATGGGGCCTCCCGCAGAAACTAACAGATATTATAATTGCTTTATATAGCGAAACATGGGCCAAAGTAAAGCTTGGAGATGGGAGAAGGATATCATCACAAACAAACATAAGAAATGGCCTAAAACAGGGCTGTGTGCTCTCACCAAGCTTATTTAACGTATATCTAGCTGACTTAAACAGACACCTGCAACATGTAAACAGACATCCACCAAAACTGGCAAATGAATCAATTCAGTTTCTGCAATATGCAGATGACATTGTGGTATTAAGTCAAACCCCGATAAGCCTGCAAAGGGTCATAAACAAATTAACCGAGTACTTCGACCTAGTAGGCCTGGAACTTAACAACAAAAAAACAAAGGTTGTGAGATTGGCCGGTCCAAGCCGAGGAACATTTAAATGGTATGCAAAGAATACTCAAATTGAGGAGATAACTACATACAAATATTTGGGTATTAAACTGAGCAGAAACATGTCCCTAGTGGACCAAAAACGGGACATCACAGCCAAAGCCCAATCGCTCACCTTTGCCTATAAACTGTTTCAAAAGAAACTACAATGCCCCTCATATGGTCATCTTTTAAAAATAATGGCAGCTCAACTGCTACTAACCCTGTCTTACGGGATGGAAATATGGCACGGGAAAGAAATTGAGACCCTAAATAAATTAAAGACAAAAGTGTATAAATCTGTGTTCAATCTTTTTAAAGGATCATCCCCAGCGCAAATACGCCTGGAATTTGGTCTACAAAACCAAGTCTACCAAAGGAAAGCTGTCTTTGCAAAATGGTGCTGGAAACTTAGAGCATCAGAAACAGGATCATTGAATAACCTATGTTGGCTGGAAGTTAAGAAACAATATGACCAAAAAGAACCAAACACTTGGGGTGACTATCTGCGAACTGCCCTGGAGACACTAAACATCGAGGAAGTTTGGAACAGCCAGTTGGAACGAACATCATTCAACAAAATTTGTAAACTAAATGCAAAGTCACTATCCTTGGTAGAAGACAAAAGGATCTTGGCCCAACGCCGTCATGCTTGGTCTGTAATCAATTCATATAAAAGAGTAAAACCACAATTTTATCTTGAAGCTCACTTCCGGCTATCCCTAAAAATGAAATTCATGGCATACAGACTGGGCGATCATTGCTCAAAAGACCTGATTCCGACTTGGAAAAGTAAACAGCAAGATAAGACATGCCGCCTATGTGGGTACCATACAGAAAGTTTGTACCATCTAATGTGCACGTGCGAGACAGTAAAAGAGGAAAGAAGAACTTTGTTGAAACCAGTTCTAAACGCTTTAAAAATTCGCACCTGCAGGCAGGTGGTCACAAGTTGGATGGGTGCCTCTACATCCTTATATGCCGTGGAGTAAAATTCATGACTCTAGTAGAGACTTTTCTCTCAAAAATTGAAATAGATTAAGTCTTGGGTTTGGAAAGCGACCTTCTTTTAGAAATAGTAAATAGTTTAAGAATATGAATTTTATTTTTATTTTTTACATTGATTGCTTTTTAATATGTTTACTTTAAGGTTGTGATAAACCAAATAAAGTTAATTTTGACTTGACTGTGCTTCCTCAGTCTCACACAACAAGATCTAGAAGAGTGGTTTGAGGGCCTTAATGACTCATTGAGGAACTATATAGTTTGTTTGTACTTTTTATTTAACAAAGGGGGAGATGTACTGTTTTGTGTATTATAGAGCACGGGACCCCTCTGGTCCTAATGGACTCTGTTGTCTACTGACATCAGTCATAGGTTTGGTTAATAGAATTCAAGATGCAGTATGTGTCAGTTAACAGTTACACTCTAGAGAATAAAGAAATGCAATACCAAGTTCCATGTCTGATGTGATTCATTTACATGCTACCAAGCTGGAGAGGACAATGCAAATGACTTTGAAGAGTGATTTAAACTCTGAAATGAAAGACTGTGCTGTATATGCTTCATATACCCCTGTCCTCATAGCAACATGGGAACCTGAAAAGTTTTTCTTGAGGGAAGATTAGCCGGGTCTTTTAAAGTTTTCTAATCAGCAATCACAGACCTTGCAACCAAACTAACCACCACTGAATCAACATGAATATTATCGGGGAAGGCAGACTCCATCTCTTCCAACTGATAACGTTTAGACATAAATCACAGTATGGCAATTGTTTCAGGGTCTTTCCACTCTTGTTAAATCACCTCTAACATGAACTGAAGACTAGGAAGTCCTGAATTCAAGTTTTTTTAAATGTCATAGAATTGAATCCTGGGAGGTGGATGGTTTCTAGTCAAAATCCATGTTTTCCCTCACATGGCACAAAACATCCTGTAATTTCTTTAGAGATGTACTTTCCCTTATGTTCCAGGGCAGGATAGAATCAACACTATCAAATTAAATTGAATTGAACTGAATACCCCATTTGTATAGCACTACAGCTGCTTCGACAAGGAAGCGTCCTGGAGCTGGCCAGCAGGGAAATTCAAGGGATGCTACTTATCAACAAAGAGAAAGGTCTTTAGTCTCTTTTTGAATATCCTTATCAAGGGGAAAAAAACAGGAAGCATCCAGAAGAGCTGAATTGACTTGTGTGAAATGAGGTTTCAGCAGACAGCTAACTTTGTTTTTCAAATGGAGCTCATTTCCTCTTAAAGACACTGCAGCTGGGAGACAACAAATGTCTTCTCATAACTTGTTTTTTTGCACTGATTATCAATTAGTTTGTGTTAGATGGAACCATGTCTACCTTGGCTGAAAAAACTCACTTACTCCAGTAAGGATGTCTCTCATGGAATGTCTCCTGATGGAAAAGATCTGTTCATAACTATTTGTAAGAGCGCCCCAACCCAGTTTCCATAGAACTGTTGTGAGACGTTAGCCTGGCATATGATGTCCACTAGTTCTAGTGGGCACCTTGCACCAGTCTAAGCGACCCTTATTGATGGTGGTTGTAAGGTCAACCTTATAGAAAGCTATCCCAGTGGTAGCATGGACCAGCAGTCATCAGGCTGAGACCACAGAGCGCGAATTAAACAAGTTGTTTAATCAATTATAATCCCTTGAGTAACAAATGAAAGGACACCACACAAGGTATATATCAAATATGTATGTATTTATTCTAAACACAACCCCTCTGCACTCTTTATGAGATCAGAGGTAAAAATACAATACAAGTCACTGAGTTAATATACGATAAGTTGCACAGTATACGTTATGCCCGAGGGGCCTCACAACTCATATACTAAAATAGTGGTATAAGAACCACGAGAAAATTAGAAAGCAGGCCTGGAGCCTGTGGAATCGCTGGGGCTACTCTAAACAACCAATGGTTAGGAAGTAGGAGGCCCTCGGGAGACGCATGCAGTGTCTAAACACAGCGGCAGGTTAACATTGACTTTCTATGGAGATCGTAGAAGTTACAAATATACAATTTAAGGACACTTCCGGATGGACTATGATGGAACCCTTTTAAACTAGGACACTTCGAGAGTCAAGACCCACGGGAGCACCGGAGTACTCGTGTTACCTCACCCGGGGAAGCCGGGTGCATAGGTGTCTTTTCGTGTCGGGGTGTCAGGAGTCAGTAGCACCCAACTTAAAATGCCACTAACCTTCAGGACGGCCAGCAGGAACTACGCCGTGAAGATTTAGTCCCAATGTCCCCCAAACACTAAACCCACCACAACGTATGTCGCACTGTGGTTAGTGTAGTCTTCGAGGGAAAAGGGGAAGGGGACAAAGGAATGCAAAAGAAGCCTGTTCCGTCACAGGAATGGGTGACTGCTTTCTATACTCCCTCTGGGACCGCTGCATCAGGAAGACAGCAAGAAAGGAAAATGAGTAGATCCACAAGCACACCCCCACAAGCACAGAAAGGTAACACACCTCCAATAACATGTACTGGTACAACCACCTTCGAACTCACATGAATATGTCCAGGATCGCTCTTCAGAGGGCTGTGATGAAGCGAAGGGTGTCTCGTGAAGGGCTCACAATGGAAAGCGGGACTGTTCGAGAGATGAGAGAATCGCTCCTGTACTCTGGAGTCTCTTCGCACACAGGAAGGGGGCGCTCCCGGTCCCAGGTCTCAAGAACCAATCCAATTGTCCCTGGCTCTAATTCACCCAGGCAATCCAAGTCTCGTAAGTGAGGTAATAAGCAAAGCAAGCAAAGCAAAACAAAACAAAAGGCAATCCAAAGTTCTACGGTTCTTTTCTGGAACCGTGACTTGTAGCACCACTGTCTCTAGGTGCTTACGGGTAGTTAGGTCCGCTATCGGGAGGTTCAGAGTCACTCTCCCTGACAGCGCGCAGGTAGCGTCTCCTGTTCAGCTCCGTGAACAGAGACGCTGCTCTCCCTTGGTTCCGCGCGAAGACCGCGCACCAAGGAGATGTTGCAGGCAGGGTCGAACAGCAATGTAACACGAAGGAGGAACGTGAATTCCGTTCCGACTTAATTAGTGCTGAAGAAAAACTCCGGGGACAAGGGCAAAGACGCAACACTCTCGGGAAAAGCTTCACAGGCAGATTGTCAAGCACCGACCCCTGTGGGGGCGGGGCTTAAGTAGGAGTGTGCTCCTTCCTGGCCAGCCGGCATGTGCCCCCTAAGGATTGTGGGATATGTAGTCCCTACCACTTTCATTCGAGACATACAAAAACAGGAAAGGTGAGGGCGGCAGGCTGGATGCGAGCGCGTGATCATGACACGGGGTTCGTCGTCGTTTTCAATGGAGAGCTGCAAAGAAGTGCTGCAGGCGACCAGAGGAAAAGTGTCCGGGTGGATCAAATATCTGAAGAACCTGAAAGCAGAAGGGACAGAGTCTGGGTCACTTGCCAGTGACCAGGGCGGCGATAGGAAGATGCCATCAGATGTCGGGTGATTTCAGGTGAAGAAGTGAAGTTTGTCTCTTCAGCCACGAGAAAGCTGCAGAGGGGCTCAGCTCATGCTAGGGCACCCTCTCACATAAAACCAAGCACTCTGCCTCCAGGATTGTTAAGGCCTGCCATAGAAGTGACTTATAGGTGTATGTGTGTCTATATGTATATATGGATATAGATATACTATATCTAAGTAAGGGGTGATTACATCACCTTACCCAGGCTGTGTGAACAGACCTGTGGTGTCAGTTTGGAAGGCAAACCCGAGTTGGCTCAATACATGCTGCAGCCCCTGGTAGGCCTAAGGTGCACCTATGCCCTGGGTATCTACGGTACACTATACAGGGGCTCACAATGGGTCTACTGACCTCCCTGACCTCTACAGCCCTGGGCTGATTGAGGCAGGGTAAAGAGGGGCAGGTTACCTGCCCCAGACTGGGTACTACCTTGGAAGGGTCCGCTGACATCAGGGGCTCTGCCAGGCCAGGCCTGACTACCTCTGAGACAGTTCCTTCACAATGGGTAGGGTCAGTTCCCTGAGGAGGCTGACCCTCACCTAAAGTCTGGTGGGAGGGAGACTTTTCTTCCTCCCCAATGCTCTCTGTCTGAGTGGAGTGATCCATAGTTTCAGGCTTCACAACACTAAAATCTGTCTGTCTGGGTTTGGGCTGTGACCATCACAGCCCTACCAACCTTTTCAGGAAGGCCTACCATTTTGGAATGGGTTTCCTTTATTATCTCAGCCCAGGCTGAGATATCAAGATCATTGCCCAGTAAACAATCTACAGGTAAGTTTGTAGACACTGCCACTCTGTTTGGGCCAGTGACACCTCCCCAGCTGAGATTTATTACTGCCATGGCATGATATGACCTGACTCCATCAATATTGGTCACCTGGCATGTGAACCCAGGTAAAAGCTGTTCTGAGGGCACTAGTTTCTCTGTCACCATGGTGATACTAGCCCGTGTCCCCATAGGCCACAGCTGTCTGACCATTGATGTGGGGCTCATGTCTGTACTTGCCCAAGGTATTGGGACAAGCAGTGAAGTTGGCAAGCCCCATGCCACCATCACAGACTAGAGTTGCTGTAGTAGGGGAACTGGTTAGGCCAAAGTCCACCTGAGTTCCCCAAGAATACCCAACCAACGTTTTGGGGCCTCTCCCACCACCTGGGGGATTACTACTAGTAGTAACAGGAGGTATTGGAGGATTACTTGGAGGACTATTTTCCTTACTGCTGGCTTTTGGGCAACTGCTGTCAGTTTTCTAGTGGCCAGGTTGCTTACATGGCAATAAGGTTTCTTAACATTAGAGGAAGGAGTTTGGGACCCACCCCCCTCAGAGGATTTTTGGGGCCCTGTTGTGGATTTATCTTTAGATTTATCCCCACCTTTCTCTTGTGGTTTGGTAGAATCTTTCTTTTGGTCACCACCCAGAATTTTAGGCTTCACCCTGGTTCTGACCCATTTGTCTGCCTTTTTTCCCAATTCTTTGGGAGAGGTCAGATCAGAGTTCACCAGGTGCTGGTGTAGAAGCTGGTTTTGATAATTATTAAGGATCTGCTCCCTCATAATCAAATTATACAATCCTGTAAAGTCTTGTACTTTGCTGCCCAGTAACCAACCTTCCAGAGCCTTAGTAGCACAATACACAAAATCAGTCTAGTCCTGAGTCTGTCTTCTGGGTGTCTCTGAACAGCAACCTATACTGCTCATTGGTTACGCCAAACCCATCTAACAGAGCACTCATCAGAACTGTATAGTTGTCAGCATCCTCTTCTCTGACAGTGAGGAGCTTTTCTCTACATTTGTCTGCAAAGGAGAGCCACAAGATTGCTGTCCACTGCTCCTTGGGTACCTTATGTACTTTGCAGGCCCTCTCCAAAGCAGTTATCCACTTGTGGATGTCATCCCCAATCTGATAGGGAGGGACAATCTTGTTCAGGTTTCTATGGTCATGAGACCTTTCCCTACCACTAGGGTTGTTGCTGCCACCAGTGGGCCCTAGCCCACTCAATTTCTTCTCTCTTTTAAGATCCAGGGTCTCTTTGGCAAGGGCATTTTCTTGCCTCTTGATCCTCAGCTTGACTTCTCTCATCCTAGCTTTATGCTCTCTTGTCTGAGGGGAAGTCATTCTCCTCTGAGCAGAGGCATTGGACCCTACTGATGAGTCAGAATGGTCAAACCCACTGAAAAGGGAGCTGCGTCTTCTGTTCCCACCATTGGGCCTAGCTGGAAGGTTAGAGGGAGGCCTTCCTAGGCCTTCTCCACCTCCAGTTAGTCCTGTGTTGCCCAGGTCAGGTTCATCAACCTCTACCTGGTCAGCATCCTCATGATCCTCAGAGACCACTTGGCCTCCCTATTAGGATTCTCTCCAGACGAGGGATGGCCCCCCTCTCTACTACCTTGGCTACCTGGGTCTGATGGATTCTCTACATCACGTGCCACTAAGATATCTACCAGGTGGTTAAAGGTTGGACTCTGTCCTTGTCTTAACTTTCTGACCACACATACGCTTCTCAACTCTTGAAAAGAGAATGTGTCATACTTAGACGGCAACCTTTGGTTGTCTTCTGGCAGAGGTCCACTAGGCCCTGCTTCCAAGGACATGGCTAGTCTGGTGTGGTGTGTGCACCTACCTACACTATTTGTTTCCTACTAGAACCTCTCTAGGAGTTGTAGTCAGGGTGTGCTAAGCCCTTACCACCTACAACTGCTAAGTTCCGTAGAACTTATGTATATAAGACTTGATTCATATGTACCCACAGGTACCTTGATATGATCTTTCAAATGATATTCTCAAGATTAAATGCAAGCTCTTATCCCATCCGCTGCACACCAATGTGAGAAGTTAGCCTGGCATATGATGTCCACTAGTTCTAGTGGGGACCTTGCACCAGTCTAAACGACCCTTATTGATGGTGGTTGTAAAGTCAACCTTATAGAAAGCTATCCTAGTGGTAGCATGGGCCAGCAGTCGTCAGGCTAAGACTTCAGAGAGCGTATTAAGCAAGTTGCTTTACCAAATATAATCCCTTGAGTACCAAATGAAAGGACACCACACAAGGTATATATCAAATATATATGTATTTATTCTAAACACAACCCTTCTGCACTCTTTATGAGATCAGAGGTAAAAATACAATACAAGTCACTGAGTTAATATACGATAAGTTGCACAGTATACGTTATGCCCTAGGGGCCTCACAAACCATATACTAAAATAGTGGTATAAGAACCACAGGAGAATTAGAAAGCAGGCCTGGGGCCTGTGGAATCACTGGGGCTACTCTAAACAACCAAAGGTTAGGAAGTAGGAGGCCCAAAGGAGACGCGTGCAGTGTCTAAACACAGCCGCGGGTTACCATTGACTTTCTATGGAGATCGTAGAAGTTACAAATATACAATTTAAGGACACTTCCGGATGGACTGCGATGTAACCCTTTTAAACTAGGACACACTTCGAGAGTCAAGACCCATGGGAGCACCGGAGTACTCGTGATACCTCACCCAGGGAAGCCGGGTGCATAGGTGTCTTTTCGTGTCGGGTTTTGTCATCGTTTTCAATAGAGAGCTGCAAAGAAGTGCTGCAGGCGACCAGAGGAAAAGTGTCCGGGTGGATCCAAGGGTGGATCGAAGATCTGAAGAACCTGAAAGCAGAAGGGACAGAGTCTGGGTCACTTGCCAGTGACCAGGGCGGCGATAGGAAGATGCCACCAGATGTCGGGTGATTTCAGGTGAAGAAGTGAAGTTTGTCTCCTCAGCCACGAGGACCAGGAGGTGTCGACGAAGACCAGGAGCTGGATTCGAGCTGTCCCACAAAGGATCTAGTAAACTGCGGTGTCAGTATCCGGACTGGACCCAACAAGCCTTGGCAAACGCAACCCATGCAGGATATCGAGAATGGTTTCGGTGCAGACCAGCAAGGTCTGAGGAACTTCTCCTTTGTAGGGAAGTTGGAGCAAGCCTAGAGCAACCAGGAAAGCAAGTAGATGTAAAAGAAAGTCTTCAGGGGGCTCACTAGCCAACAGACTAGGAACCGGGAAAACGCGTCAAGCTGAAATGCAAGAGCGGGCCCCACCGGACACTCGCGGAGTGTGGAGGCCTGAGTTTTGGTGCAAATGGTGCTCAGGTCTGAGGCTTCTCGTACCCCAATGCACAACTGCGAGTTACCTCGGGAGTTATCAAAATGCAGGATGTCTAGGAGTTCCGGTCTCACGTCTCTCGTGTCTGCCACGTGTCTCAGCTTTGCTGTGGGTGTGGGTCGGGGTCAGAGATGTCTGGAAGTTCATGTCCTGTGTCGCAGATTCTTCGGGATCCGGCAGGAGCCTCGAAAATGCTGACCAGCAAAAGTTGCTGTTGGTGCCTATTTGAACAGTGTGATCACTCCTTGTCCACAAGGGAGATGTCTTCCGTCTTCCAGTTGAAATAGAATGTCGAAGGTCCAGGATATGTCTTTCAAAGATTCGTCCAGGGTAATCTAAAGTCCTAGGGACACAGCTCCTATACTTAAACTGAGTTTAGGGGCTGGACTTTCCTCAAGGTCCCTCCTATGGGTGGACCTGGGAAGGGGGTGGTTACACCCCTTTCCCTTTGTCCAGTTTCGCGCCAGAGCTGGGGCAGAGTGCCCCAGCAACCGGTTTGAACTGGGAAATGCATGGAGCACCTTGTGTGCCCCAAGCAGTGTCTGGAAAGCATTCACTGAATGCAGCCCTCCCTGCCCCAATACACAAAAGCCTGCCTGGGGAGGTGCTGGCACCTCCCTGGAAAGGACACCTATTGTCCAGCAACAGGAGGTCAGACTCGCGTCTGTGGCAGCAGCATCCGATTTGTGATGCTGAGGCTCTGTTTAACTTTAACCGGGCAAACCAGTAACTACATGTCTTCTCCCTCTAGAAGGGTGGAATGCTACCCCCGCTGCCAGGACTGGCGGGAGGGTAGTATTCCAAAGTTTTTGACACCTTACACAAGATGTTTTGATAAAGCCAAACCAAAGTTAGCATTAACCGCGAGGATTATAATGCACTTAAGAGTATATGGTATGGCTATATCATAGAACAGCTATAAGGAGATGGTTCCGAAAGCTGTAGAGGGGCTAAGCTCATGCTAGGGCACAATCTCACATAAAACCAAGCACTCTGCCTCCAGGATTGTTAAGGCCTGCCATAGGAGTGACTTATAGGTATATATGTGTCTATATGTATATATAGATATAGGTATACTATATCTAAGTAAGGGGTGATTACACCACCTTACCCAGGCTGTGTGAACAGACCTGTGGTGTCAGTTTGGAAGGCAAACCAGAGGTGGCACAATACATGCTGCAGCCCCTGGTAGGCCTAAGGTGCACCTATGCCCTGGGTACCTATGGTACACTATACAGGGGCTCACAAGGGTGACCCAGTAACCAATCTGGTATGTACCTAAAGTACATGGAGTCCATTTTATAGAGAATGCAGATAGACTGGGGCCCTGAATAGCAGGGTCCCAGGCCAACTAAGTCGAAAAACAGCAAAACACCAGGATATAAGTGGGGGTAACCATATAGTCATATTCCACCTTCCTACAACTGTGCCCTGAAGCTTAAGTTTAAACAATATGTGCTTGCGTCGTGTAGTTCCTATAAATCTATATAGGGTCTGTGTGTTTAGACAACATAAACTGTGGGATTGGTGTCTAGACTGATTCCCGACACCCCCACCAGGTATGTTCGCCTGTATACCTAGCTAGCTCACAGTGCAACTGCAAACTCTTCTTATCAAGGAGAGAATAGTTTCTTGCAACTATCGAACATGACAACCCTGTCCCATCAGGGATCGTGGAAACAGTACAGTACTTTTTGCTCAGTCACTCATGCTCACTTTATCTCAGAGAGATAAACAGAATAAACTGTGGGGATGTTTTTTAATTAGCATTTATTGAACCAGCCTCATTCTAGTGTAAAATAGGTGAGCTGAAACAACTATAAGATAGAAATTATAAATGATTATAATCACCAACAGAGTAAATGAATGGTAGGTTTTTACCATAGTGCTAAAACATTAAATTTAGGCACGTATATAAATACATGACAATAATAATACTTACTCCTATGATGCAACCCTAACTAGATGTGATAGAGCGCGCAGGTCACCCGACTATAATTTTACCATATACGCACTGGGCCCATGTATTTTCAATTTTCCATATTTAATAATCAGGTGACCTTACACTCTACTACCAGTATCCCTTGTTCCTTCCTATTTATTCCTACTGTACCCGACTTACCAATCCACCGTTACGGGTACCTATGATCACAATGGATTAGGGAGCTAGCTGTAAAAGAAAGGCAGACACAAAATACCAACTATTGTAATTTTCTTTGCACTCATGTAATGACCACAGACTCTCGAAAAGTTTTAAAACCTTTATCTAAGGTTAATCAAGTTCTGAAAGCATTAGGTTTACAGCAATTAAACTATCAATAACCAAGATTACAAAGAGCACATATCCATATAGGAAATAAATCAAGCCAACCATTTATGAGTCTAAAGGAAGGTAAGAACAGGGAACATACTAATATAGGTTTCAGAGTTTAGACTCAGTATGTTGTCTAAAGGACGGGAAAAATAAGGAACATACTAGAATTTCTCAGTGAAATAGTTCCCCATGAACTATAGGTAAAGAAAGAATGGACCATACTAATAAAACGGTGCAATTACTTGATTCGACTAAAGGATGGGTAAAGAAAAGGAACATCTATATATTGTATGAGTAGTATTTAGAACAGCGCTTATAGGATGGGGAAAGATTGGAACATGCTAGTATAACAACTACAATGTAGGACTTTAACATTTGTCAGCAAAAGGAAGGTAAGAAAAAGGAACAATATGCAAGTACGATTTTATTCAAAGCAAGAAATGGAAATTGCAAAATAGATGGGTTCCCTCAGATTTATATTTACCTAGAACGGTGTGAAAACCAACCCTGGCCACGGGTCAGTTTAAGGACAGGAGGAACCCCAAGGAAGGACAGTCGCCAGTAGGCCAGCAGGTGCAGAATGGACACCCCAGGACAGGACAGGACAGGAAAACCAAGGTAAGACCAGCACCCGCAGTTCGGAAGCAACGCCTGCGCTCCACCCTCTCTGCAGCTATCAGTCAGAACCCCGATTGGGTTATCGAATTTCCCAGCAAAGTGCTCCGCCAGCACTTAAGGTTTCCAAAACCCCGTTTGAGTCTATGGAAATTACGGACAGAGTGCTCCGCAGCCCTCTGTATCAGTCACCTATTGAGTGCGTTGGGTCAGTGACAGGTCAGCTATTCCGACAAGTAGGACAATTTCTCTAGCTAAACCTAGGCTAGTTATACTGTTTTCGGGTCAGTGTACCACCCCCCAAATGTTGCAAGTGTAAGAATCCCCAATTTCGATTGGTCCGCAAGTAGGCCAGGTCAACATACCAACCACATTTCAGTTCTACAAGACCTAATTTGCATTTTTGGGGACCGCCTATTGAATTTGGGGTTCCCATGACATACTTTACAGAATACAATGAATAAAATACAATTGTTTCAGTTGTCTTTGTTCTGCTAGGTCGCAGGTCACTTTCTCATGAGCATCTTGATTGTGGCTGCCAGCTGGCTGAGTTCCACTGGTACACGGTTTTCTTCCCTCTGCCAGGATGACATGCGCAGTAGGGACTTCTAAGATGGGGTTTGGACTCCCTCCCAGGCCCAAGGGTTACGATACATGAAAAGTAAGCGAGAACAAATTAAAACACAAAAATAAATGAATACAATGTATACCAGGAATCCCTATATGACTCCCCTTACTTTATACTAGCTTATAGCGTTATTATTAGTGCAAACGAACAGTAGCGCAAAAGCAGCAGCGCAAGCTTTGGCATGTGAGAACACAAAGCGGCCATCTTAATGCTAGTGCGCAAGTGCAAAGATTCCCACCAGAACTGCGAGTACGTCACGTCATGTGATTGTGACCAACGCATGCGCAGAAGAAAACACCGCTAAGCAGCGGCCATTTTAATGACAAGCGTTGTTAAGGTTAACACACACATATGCAAGCATCTCTGGGACACCCAAAATGTCAGAATAAAGGGGAAATTAGTAAGACAAACATGTTGGATTAATCTATTATAGTTATTCGAGGTTCATGAGTACAAGCAAGTAGCGTAACGTGCGACACCTTGCTCCATCAATCCCCTCTTTGATGATATTTACTATCATCACAAAACAATAGAATCAGATGCCAACTTTTCACAATTTGCCCAATTCAATCTCTTCCAACGTTCGATTCAACTTCTCTTTGGTTTCTTTGTTAGGGTGAGAATTATTCACCCTTTTATAAATCTGATTATTCAGTTCCTCTAATTCAAGTTCATCCACATTCCGTTTCACGCCTCTTTTGTTCACAGTATATTTCTTTTGGTGTTTGCGACATTTGCAACAGACAAATATGAGGAATATGATAAAACCTATTCCTGCAATTGGCATTAGTACCTTAAACAATAAACCTCTACCTAAATTTGCAAACCAATGACCTACAGCGGAGAGACCATCAGTAAGTCTCTTCCAGGCACTGTCAACCTCCAGTGTTTTAAGTTCTTTCACCAAATTAGTAATGTTCCTCACATACCTTTGGATTCCCACGCTTTTATCAGGTATGTAAGTGCAACAATGTTGCGATTTCAACATTCTGCAGACTCCGCCCTCTTTTGCTAATAGAGTATCAAGGGCAAGTCTGTTTTGTAAAACCATTGATCTGATCGCAACCATTTCGGTATTGACCATCAGGAAACCTCCAGCAGTGTCGGTAGATAACCGATCTACTACTGTTGACAATTTGCAAATTTTGTTTGTGTTCAGAACCACTCCCACTGCAGGTATTATTGCGCTAAAAATATCTCCTACAATCTCACCAGCAGTTTCTCTTTTATTGAGTACTAATTGGTTAGTTTCTTCAGCGCTTCCAGTGATTTTCCCCACATGGTATATCTTTGGGAAGACAATACCAAAATAGCAACTCCCGTACCAATGGTCGGGCAATTTGAAGTAAGTTTTGTTCCCACAAATTAAATAAATTCCAGGAAACACAGGCTCTGTCCCATCTTTGAAACCCCAACCTCCAATTACCTTGTAATTATGTTCACATTCACTGGAACCAATGAAAATATTGTTATAATAACTAGTCTTTTCCCTTTTAAGACAAAGCTTCCCCTTCTTTTCGAAATCAAGGAGCATAGCAGCATTAGTTCCACCATTTGAGGTGCTCCCTATACTTTCTGCCCATCTAGGAACTTTATGGTTCCTGTCTTTGGCTTTCTTTTGGAAACTCTCTCTTCTTTTCTCTACCATGTCCAGAAACTCTTTTTCCTTCTCATGTAAAGAACAGGTCAGGTTATTTTTATGTGCATCATCTATATTAATTTTTCCTACAGTTAGAAAATAATCACTCATGAACTTAGCTACATCTCTAGTCGTATGTACAGGGTTCAGGTTTCTTCGAACAGGAAGTTCAGAAAATGTTACGTCAGAGTTTGAATAGTAATACTGTAAAGGTCCTCTTTTGTAAAATAAGCTAGTTAGTATACTACAGGAAATTCCATAGGTTAAGGGCAGGTGATGATAAGTCACGCCTTCAGCTACAGAAGTAGGTAGCTTCATGCAGACATAACAGTCGTCTATTTCCATAGTTTCTACATAATGCAATAACAGGTTTGCGAAAACGTTTAAATGAGTCTTATTCTTAATCTTGTTAAAGTGTAATACTTCCTCATCTGGTTCTTCTAAATTTAACTGTCTCCGTTTCAGGCTAAGGGGTTTGTCCAAAGTGTCTACTCTTCGTGGTGTAATTCTAGTTTTTGATTCTACAGTGTCGTCAGGTAAATTATTATTTGGGTACAAACTTGGGTTCTTACTTATCATAGAAGGAAGGGTTACTGTTAGTCCTATCCAAAGGATCAGTACTATTGCTACACTACATAAACATACTTGGCAGCATGTTTTACAACAACTTCGTCTCGGTCTTCCATTCACATTGGAATCAGACATTTTCGCTCAAAAGAAGCTTTCCAACCCCTCTCTGTAACTTTGCCCAGGTAGCTTACACTGGGCAACTTCAGGTTGGTTCTTCTTCTTCGGCAGACTGGTCAGCAGTCAATTCTTCATCACTTTCGTCACTTATATCAAGATCCTCAAATTCCTCCAACACCAGGTAAGTCCATTCAGGATCCCGATACTTTTCATTCAGTCTTTTTATTCGGTCACTTCTTCGCTTGGAGTTCTCTCCAGTTTGTTCTGTTTTACTGGAGCCTTGTTTTCTTTGCTCAAGCTTTTCTTCTACTGTTTTTAGTCTTAGTCTCAGTCTTTTGATGTACCTTGGTTCTCTATTCTTTTTCTTGAATCTTTTAACTGGCACTGTTGTTTGGCTTTCTTCTAATGCTCTTTTATTTTCATTTTGTTGTGGCACTTCTGTTTCTGCTTCCTCCCTTTCTATCTGACTAGTCCCAGGTCTTATTTCAGTTTCTTCTGCCTGGTTGCTAAGCTGGCCTTGTTCAGGTGTAGACTGGATTTGACTTTTAGATGTTTCAACTTCTGTGTCCTGAACACATTCGTCTAATTCTATCTGATCCTGTTCAAGCACTTCGAACCTTTGATTTTCTTCCGCTTGAACTTTCGCCCTAATTTCTATCTGTCCCTTTTCAATCTCAGGAGTTCTTGGAGGAGTGTCGATCACCTGTTCTGTCCCTATATGATCTTTCTCCTCATCAGATTTGACATGGATCTCGATAATCTGATTGTCTCCTCCTATTCCTGTCTCTTCCTCACTATCCCACTCTCTGTCTGAGTATGTTTGGCTTCTGGTTCTTATGGGATCAAATGTCAGGTCGATTACAGGTATCCATCCATCCATCTTGACTGGTGCTCGGTTGTTCGTCATCAGCTACCTCAGGACCAACGTCTGGAGACCCCTCAGGTGGACAACCTTCAGGGTCAGTTTCTTCGTCTTCGGTTACCTTTTTCGTATGGCTGGCATGGATCCACTTTGGCACGCTGGCACACTTCACCGCTGTTGTGGTCACCAGAATCACTTGTCTTGGTTTTCCCCACTTCGGTGCAAGGCAACTTGAACGGGTGTGTTTCTTTAGTACCACCCAGTCACCTGGATTCAGATTATGGACTGGAGTTGCTGGGCTGGCGACGGCACCTTCCCCAATCTGGTGAGAGATAGAACGCACTTGGTCACCCAGTTGCTTGCAGTACTCTCGTACCAAATCATCAGAAATGCTTATCAGTTTGGGTCCTGGTACCCATGCTTGCCGCATTACTCTTCCCATCAGGATTTCATGGGGACTTAGGCCTGTCTTTCGGTCTGGAATACTTCTGATTCCCATCAGCACAAGAGGTAAAGCCTCTATCCAGTTCATGCCAGTAGATTCACACATCTTTCCTAGTCTCGACTTGATAGTGCCATTCAGTTGTTCCACCACTCCAGAAGCCTCTGGACGATATGCACAGTGCAGTTTTTGAGTAATTTTGAATGCTTCACAGATCTGATCAATTATTTCATTCTGAAAATGCCCACCTCTGTCTGATTCAATTGTGACTGGAACCCGTACCTAGGTATTAGCTCTCGTAATAACAATTTAGCTACAGTGATGGCATCATTCTTCTTGGCCGGGTAAGCCTCTACCCATTTTGAAAACAGGCAAACAATGAAAAGGACGTATCTCATTCCTCCACAAGGGGGTAACTGAATAAAATTAATTTGTAATCTTATAAAAGGACCTTCTGCTTTCTCAATTTTCCCCAGTGCAACTACTGTCTTCTTCCCAGCATTGTATTGCTGTCAAGCACCTCTGGCAGAGTCTCTCCGCTACCTTCCTGAATTTCGAATTGAACCATGTCTGTTTGAAGACACGAACCATGGCATCTCTACCAATGTGTGCATCTCCATGTATTAACCGGGCCATAGGAGCAAGCTGTCAGGCAACACAGGCATACCATCAGAGCAAACAATGACACCATCCTCGTTCCTCTGTTGACAACCAAACTTTCTCCATCTTCTCTTTTCCTTTGGTACTGCTGCATTCTGTAACTCTCTCAGTTCCTCCCATGTGGGCACATTCTCAAACACCATAAGTTGGCAGCTGTTTCCATTCCACCCCAATTTGATATTGACTGACATTTGATGTCTTGCACAATGTTGGGCCAGTTGGTCAGCATATCGATTACCTACTGTCACATTGTCATCGCCAGATTTGTGAGCAGCACACTTGACCACCGCCAATTCCTTTGGTAACTGGATTACCTCCAGTAATTCCTGTACCACTTTTCCATTTCTGATAGGAGTACCTGAAGAAGTCAGAAACTCTCTTTGCAGCCATAATTGGCCGAAGTCATGCACAACCCCGTAACCATACTGACTGTCAGTATATATGGTTACTCTTTTATTTTTCCCAACTTTACAGGCTCTTGCCAATGCAATCAATTTGGCTACTTGTGCAGACTTTACTCCAAATAGATAGGATGCTTCTACAGCACGTGATACTGTGACTACAGCATAGGCAGCACTCAAGCCTCCATTCTCATGTTTCAGACATGAGCCATCTACAAACAGCTCGTAATCTTCTACAGGCAGGGGCATTTCCTTGATATCTGGACGTGGTTTGGTACTAAACTCAGTCAGGTCAATGCAGTCATGCTCGACCTCTCCCTTTGCTTCTGCAATTAGTGAATCTGGTAATAGGGTAGCTGGATTCAATATGTTACACCGAGTAATGGTTACATTTGCCGCACCCACCAGAATCCTCTCATATTTAGTCAGCCGACTAGGTGTGAGATACTGGGTTTTAGTTCTGGTCATTAAGATTACAACTGCATGTGGGACATACACAGTTACAGGATGTCCCATAATGATGGATTCGCTCTGTTCAAGGCTCATGCAAGTTGCAGCTACCGCTTTCAGACATCCAGGCAATCCAGCAGCCACTGGATCCAAAGTAGCCGAGAAGTATGCTACTGGACGTCTAGTCAAACCATGCTCTTGGGTTAGGACTGACAGTGCACAATTGTCTCGTGTATCACAAAATAGTGCAAATTCTTTCGAATAATCAGGCATTCCTAATGCGGGGGCTGTACATAGACATTCTCGTAATTTAGTAAATGCTGTCATGCTTTCTTCATCCCATTCTACTGGGTCCTTTGCTCCTTTCCTTGTCATCTTTATCAAAGGCTTTGCTAGGACTGCAAATCCCACAATCGATTGTCTGCATTATCCTACAACTCCAAGGAACATTCTGATCTCTTTCTGAGTGTTGGGTAACTGCATGTTTCGCATTATCCTGATTCTTTCTGATGTAACTCTCCTGATACCTTTCTCTATCTGGTGCCCCAGATATTTTACTGAAAAGGTACAGAATTGTAGTTTGTCAAGCGATACTTTATGTCCTCCTTCACCTAAGTGGTTCAGTAAGGCAATGGTGTCAACAACACAGTCTTTCTGACTTTTAGACGCCACCAAGAGGTCGTCTATATATTGCACCAAAACTGATTCTCCAGGTAAAACCAAGGATTCAAGGCACTTTTTCAGAATCTGATTAAAGATTGAGGGGCTTTCTGTATACCCCTGAGGGACGCGATTCCAAACGAACACGTGACTGTCGAATTCAAATGAGAATAGAAATTTGCTGTCTGGATGCAATGGGATTGAAAAGAATGTGTGACATAAATCAATTACGGTGAACCACTCAGCATTCCAGGGAATTTGATACAAGATCACTGCTGGGTTCGGAACAATGGGACAGCAAGGAATAACGATTTTATTTACCTTGCGCAGGTCCTGCACTACCCTGTACTTCCCAATAGGTTTCTTGATTCCGATTATGGGCGAGTTGCAAGGACTACTCAACACTTCTTGTATGATGTTTGCTTCTAGCAATCTTTTTATTTCAATGGCAACTCCTGCTTTCACTTCTGCACTCATTTTGTATTGTTTAGTATTTGGGTAAACTGCATCTTCTTTTATGGCTATTTTAATTGGGTCAACATTTGCCATTAGTCCTACATCTTTACCAGTAAAATCCCATACTTCTGATTTCACTGTCTGTTGGAGTTCTTCAGGTAAGTCCTGTATTGTCAGTCTTTTAATTTCTGAGTCAGGTCTTATTAACATTAATTTGTATATTCCATCTTCGTCTGGGGTTTGTATCTCTTTGGTGTGCAAAAGATGGTACAGTTCATTTTACACAACTAATCACGTCCCAATAGGTTTACAGGACTGGAATCACAGACAACAAATCTATGCATTTCTTTGAAATTCCCTATTGTAATCTCCATGGGTTCAGTAACTGGGGTACTAATCAATTGATTAGATACACCCACTACTTTGATTGCTTCTCCCGAGAGGGGTAGGTTTGGAACGTCTGCTGTTCTAACAGTAGAATGGGTAGCCCCAGTGTCCAACAGAAAGGTGACATCATTGCCTTCAACCCTTCCTTCAATGTATGGCCCTGACTGGTCTACCGGCAAGGAGGCGCCAAGTACACACTCCTCGTCCTCCCCCCTCAGGCACCGTCAGTAAGGTCCATCACAGAGGAAGGTATCATTCAACAAAAATTGTGAAGTTGCTGCATTTCTATCCTCCTTTTCTCCCCATACCTCGATGTCTTCACCCTGCTGTGCTTTTCCCTTAAAATTCGGTCTAAGTGCACGAGGCAACTGACTCTGTTTTACCTGTTGCTGGGTCTTTCTTGGTTTTTCATTCTGCGTCTGTGGATTTAAATCATTAATTTGGGGGGAAACTATTTTGTGCGTATGGACACTCGTCTCTCCAGTGCCCTATCTGTCCGCACCCGTGACAGGGGAATTTCTTTTTGGCCTCCTCTCGGCTCATTTTTACTTTGGGCTTCCCTCCACCCCCAGAACCTTGATTTTGGGTATTATTATTCATTTTATTCAACTGCTTTTCTTTTTGTTCTGCTAGTTTTACCTGTGCCCACATGACCTTTTCCTTTAAAGCCTTTCGTTTGTCAGCCATCTCATCCTCGCAATATTTGGCATACCTTAACACCTCGTCAATTTTCTTAGACTGCCAACAGATTTTGTTGTCTTTGATCCCATTGGCAAATTTCAGGTCTTAAACCGTTTACAAACCTGTAAATGAAGTGAGTCATTTCCTTCATCTCAATGTTGTCTATACCGCTGTAAGTTTTGAACACCTGTAACAGTCGTTCATAATAGGAATGCACAGTTTCATCTCTATCCTGGGTAGTTCTATCTATTCGGGTCCAATCAGTTTCCTTTGCAGGCACTTTTTCCTTCAGATGCAACATTACCTGATTGTATTTTGTCATTACATTATCAGAAGGAGCCCCTGTGAGAGGGTCCCTTGGGTATTCCTTACTAGGCCAATCAATAGCAATTTTACATTCTGTCCACAAATCTACGGGAACTATGATATCGAAAAACCCCTCCAGATCTTTCCACAGGCATTTTTGCACTTTTACAAACCTTTCTACCTGTCTGTACCACTCTACAGGCTTTTCTCATAATTTCAGAAAGTCATTGGTAAAGGACACAATATCCTGTCGGGACCATGGAACGTGCACATACTTTCCCCCTGGCACTTCTCGCATAGGATATAATTGCTCTGGCTTGTCAGCTTCTTTTAAAACATACTCAGAAGTCATCTCTTTTGATCTAATCTCCTCTTTTTTCTTTGCCCCACCTGGCTTTCCATTTTTCTAGTTCTCCCCATTTTTGCAACAAGTTCAACAATTCTTTGATCTGTACCTTTTTTCCTGACACATTCATATTTTCTAAATCTTTGTCTGAAAATTCTGCTCTGTAGGGTTTTTGCAACAATTTAGATTTCCCAATATCTATTCCCATACTAGCCGCGGTGTCCATTAATTTCTCATGGAACACTCTGGTATTACGGGTGATACTCTTGCAGATAAACAGCAGTTCTTCCTCGGAAAAGGTATTTAGTCTGTCTAACCCCACATTTCCAGCCATCAGTTCTTCCAATTCTATTCTCAATTTGTAGATATCTAATGGTTTTGACTGGGATTTTGTTTCTCTAATTCTCGACTCCATCTCTCAATTTCATCAGGAGTCACTACGGTAGCACTTCTAGTACCGGAAGCTGACTCTATCTGTACTTCTCCTGAACTGAAAGGAGTGTTCTTCTTTCTGGAACCCCTCTCTGGTTCTCTTATCGGTAAATCCATTAGGGAAATTTCAGACTCACATTCACTTTCTTGGTCATCTACAATTAAGGGCTCTTTTCTTGGCTGCACTACAGCTGGAGTAATAATTGGAGTTGTGGTATTGGGTTTCGTCAGGTCTACATACTCTGCAAAAAACTCTCGAACACCATAGAATAGAAGATGGCACGGAAACTGGAAATGCAAAAGACAAGTTTATTAGGACCCCATGGGGTGGTGGTACATTCCTACAGCACCCTTCGGCAATGCAAGAAGTATCACCCCGGACATCGGTGTGTGACCTCTTTTATACAATTTAGACAGCAATAAAAAGGGTAGGCGGTATACTTTTGCACAGTTTAGGTACATATAAGGGCATTTTTGGAACACAGCCAACATGTGGGAGGAGTTTAGTACCACTGGTCAGTTTTAGAGAACATTCCTAAGAGGTGACCACTCATTAATCTAAATGTTCGAGTACGCATGCGTTAGCTTGACCAGTGCTAAAAATAGCCTGTTGCTGGGCAAGGTAAATGGTCATTGGAACTAAGAAAGGACAAAAGGGCATGCTGACCACGAGGCCGCATGTTCATAGAAAATGGAAGCCAGGAAATACAAAATGGCCCCCGCACGTATGGTCAATTTAAACACGAAAGTTCGTGTAGCTGAGCTAAATGCTAACCTAGTCACTGCCAAATTACGACAGAAGGTCCTTTTAGCATTTAGCTGAAGCTACCTCATAATGAAAGTAATCAGGATACTCGTCATCAATATTAATCATCATTATTTTCATCATTTCTTTGTTAATCATTTGCTCGTTTTTGGCAATAGCTCGTTTGGATGGAATACAGGCTGTAATACATACAGAACATAAGGTAGGGCCACATTGAATACATAAACAAAAGAAGAAGAGTATCCCAATATTCATACACAAGATAGTCAATAATTTCCAACCCCATGTACTAAGCAAAGTCCAGAACCAATTAGAGAATGTCCATGTACCATTTTCAGGATGAATTTCAGCAGCAATTTTGTGCAATTTAGAAATGGCATCATACACAGAAGGCGAATTATCTGGGACGTACACACAACAACTACTACCGATAATGCGGCATGCACCCCCACGATCAGCTAATACTACATCTAGAACCATTCGGTTCTGAAGCATTACAATTCTGGTAATTTGGAGTTCCTCAGTCAAGTTCCCTAAGGCAGAAGCAGTTTCATTAGCAACAGCTTCCACAACACGTGTTAGCCGTCTTATTTTCCTGCTGTTTAAGGCAGCACCAACAAAGGAAAACAGGCCTAAATTAAAATCTACATATTGCTGTAAAGAGGTGTCAGTTTGATCTATATTCTCAATCTCTAATGTTCTCTTAACCCTATTTAATATAAAATCATGATATAATACAAAATCATTATGATACATAGGCGGAGCAATAAATACAGGGGGTAGTACAAAAGATATATAACAAGTTCCTAACCACCCAATGGGAAGACGATGGTATCCTTTATTTCCACAAATAAAATAAGTATTTCGTGAGGCTACAAAGGCAATACCAATGGGTGTATCAAATGTTAATGTAATATTACATTCGCTCTTCCCTACCGGAATAGTACCTTGATTTCGTACACATAAATCGGGTCTTTTAAAGTTTTCTAATCAGCAATCACAGACCTTGCAACCAAACTAACCACCACTGAATCAACATGAATATTATCGGGGAAGGCAGACTCCATCTCTTCCAACTGATAACGTTTAGACATAAATCACAGTATGGCAATTGTTTCAGGGTCTTTCCACTCTTGTTAAATCACCTCTAACATGAACTGAAGACTAGGAAGTCCTGAATTCAAGTTTTTTAAATGTCATAGAATTGAATCCTGGGAGGTGTATGGTTTCTAGTCCAATTCCATGTTTTCCCTCACATGGCACAAAACACCCTGTAATTTCTTTAAAGATGTACTTTCCCTTATGTTCCAGGGCAGGATAGAATCAACACTATCAAAGTAAATTGAATTGAACTGAATACCCCATTTGTATAGCACTACAGCTGCTTCGGCAAGGAAGCGTCCTGGAGCTGGCCAGCAGGTCTCTTTTTGAATATCCTTATCAAGGGGAAAAAAACAGGAAGCATCCAGAAGAGCTGCATTGACTTGTGTGAAATGAGGTTTCAGCAGACAGCTAACTTTGTTTTTCAAATGAAGCTCATTTCCTCTTAAAGACACTGCAGCTGGGAGACAACAAATGTCTTCTCATAACTTGTTTTTTTGCACTGATTATCAATTAGTTTGTGTTAGATGGAAACATGTCTACCTTGGCTGAAAAAACTCACTTACTCCATTAAGGATGTCTCTCATGGAATGTCTCCTGATGGAAAAGATCTGTTCATAACTATTTGTAAGAGCGCCCCAACCCAGTTTCCATAGAACTGTTGTGAGAAGTTAGCCTGGCATATGATGTCCACTAGTTCTAGTGGGCACCTTGCACCAGTCTAAGCGACCCTTATTGATGGTGGTTGTAAGGTCAACCTTATAGAAAGCTATACCAGTGGTAGCATGGACCAGCAGTCATCAGGCTAAGACCACAGAGCGTGCATTAAACAAGTTGTTTAACCAATTATAATCCCTTGAGTACCAAATTAAAGGACACCACACAAGGTATATATCAAATATGTATGTATTTATTCTAAACACAACCCCTCTGCACTCTTTATGAGATCAGAGGTAAAAATACAATACAAGTCACTGAGTTAATATACGATAAGTTGCACAGTATACGTTATGCCCTAGGGGCCTCACAACCCATATACTAAAATAGTGGTATAAGAGCCACGAGAAAATTAGAAAGCAGGCCTGGAGCCTGTGGAATCGCTGGGGCTACTCTAAACAACCAAAGGTTAGGAAGTAGGAGGCCCAAAGGAGACGCGTGCAGTGTCTAAACACAGCCGCGGGTTACCATTGACTTTCTATGGAGATCGTAGAAGTTACAAATATACAATTTAAGGACACTTGCGGATGGACTGCGATGTAACCTTTTTAAAACTAGGACACACTTCGAGAGTCAAGACCCATGGGAGCACCGGAGTACTCGTGATACCTCACCCAGGAAAGCCGAGGGCATAGGTGTCTTTTCGTGTCGGGTTTTGTCATTGTTTTCAATAGAGAGCTGCAAAGAAGTGCTGCAGGCGACCAGAGGAAAAGTGTCCGGGTGGATCCAAGGGTGGATCGAAGATCTGAAGAACCTGAAAGCAGAAGGGACAGAGTCTGGGTCACTTGCCAGTGACCAGGGCGGCGATAGGAAGATGCCACCAGATGTCGGGTGATTTCAGGTGAAGAAGTGAAGTTTGTCTCCTCAGCCACGAGGACCAGGAGGTGTCGACAAAGACCAGGAGCTGGATTCGAGCTGACCCACAAAGGATCTAGTTAACTGCGTTGTCAGTATCCGGACTGGACCCAACAAGCCTTGGCAAATGCAACCCATGCAGGATATCGAGAATGGCTTCGGTGCAGACCAGCAAGGTCTGAGGAACTTCTCCTTTGTAGGGAAGTTGGAGCAAGCCTAGAGCAACCAGGAAAGCAAGTAGATGTAAAAGAAAGTCTTCAGGGGGCTCACTAGCCAACAGACTAGAAACCGGGAAGACGCGTCAAGCTCAAATGCAAGAGCGGGCCCCACCGGACACTCGCGGAGTGTGGAGGCCTGAGTTTTGGTGCAAATGGTGCTCAGGTCTGAGGCTTCTCGTACCCCAATGCACAACTGCGAGTTACCTCGGGAGTCGATGCAGTTATCAAAATGCAGGATGTCTAGGAGTTCCGGTCTCACGTCTCTCGTGTCTGCCACGTGTCTCAGCTTTGCTGTGGGTGTGGGTCGGGGTCAGAGATGTCTGGAAGTTCATGTCCTGTGTCGCAGATTCTTCGGGATCCGGCGGGAGCCTCGAAAATGCTGACCAGCAAAGTTGCTGTTGGTGCCTATTTGAACAGTGTGATCACTCCTTGTCCACAAGGGAGATGTCTTCCGTCTTCCAGTTGAAATGGAATGTCGAAGGTCCAGGATATGTCTTTCAAAGATTTGTCCAGGGTAATCTAAAGTCCTAGGGACACAGCTCCTATACTTCAACTGAGTTTAGGGGCTGGACTATCCTCAAGGTCCCTCCTATGGGTGGACCTGGGAAGGGGGTGGTTACACCCCTTTCCCTTTGTCCAGTTTTCCGCCAGAGCTGGGGCAGAGTGCCCCAGCAACCGGTTTGAACTGGGAAATGCATGGAGCACCTTGTGTGCTCCAAGCAGTGTCTGGAAAGCATTCACTGAATGCAGCCCTCCCTGCCCCAATACACAAAAGCCTGTCTGTGGAGGTGCTGGCACCTCCCTGGAAATGAAACCTATTGTCCAGCAACAGGAGGTCAGACTCGTGTCTGTGGCAGCAGCATCCATTTTGTGATGCTGAGGCTCTGTTTAACTTTAACCGGGCAAACCAGTAACTACATGTCTTCTCCCTCTAGAAGGGTGGAATGCTACCCCCGCTGCCAGGCCTGGCGGGGGAGGGTAGTATTCCAAAGTTTTTGACACCTTACACAAGATGTTTTGATAAAGCCAAACCAAAGTTAGCATTAACCGCGAGGATTATAATGCACTTAAGAGTATATGGTATGGCTATATCATAGAACAGCTATAAGGAGATGGTTCCGAAAGCTGCAGAGGGGCTAAGCTCATGCTAGGGCTCCATCTCACATAAAACCAAGCACTCTGCCTCCAGGATTGTTAAGGCCTGCCATAGGAGTGACTTATAGGTGTATATGTGTCTATATGTATATATAGATATAGGTATACTATATCTAAGTAAGGGGTTATTACACCACCTTACCCAGGCTGTGTGAACAGACCTGTGGTGTCAGTTTGGAAGGCAATCCAGAGGTGGCACAATACATGCTGCAGCCCCTGGTAGGCCTAAGGTGCACCTATGCCCTGAGTACCTATGGTACACTATACAGGGGCTCACAAGGGTGACCCAGTAACCAATCTGGTATGTACCTAAAGTACATGGAGTCCATGTTATAGAGAATGCAGATAGACTGGGGCCCTGAATAGCAGGGTCCCAGGCCAACTAAGTCGAAAACCAGCAAAACACCAGGAAATAAGTGGGGGTAACCATATAGTCATATTCCACCTTCCTACAACTGTGCTCTGAAGCTTCAGTTTAAACAATATGTGCTTGCGTCGTGTAGTTCCTATAAATCTATATAGGGTCTGTGTGTTTAGACAACATAAACTGTGGGATTGGTGTCAAGACTGATTCCAGACACCCCCACCAGGTATGTTCGCCTGTATACCTAGCCAGCTCACAGTGCCACTGCAAACTCTTCTTATCAAGGAGAGAATAGTTTCTTGCAACTATCGAACATGACAACCCTGTCCCATCAGGGATCGTGGAAACAGTACAGTACTTTTTGCTCAGTCACTCATGCTCACTTTATCTCAGAGAGATAAACAGAATAAACGGTGGGGATGTTTTTCAATAAGCATTTATTGAACCAGCCTCATTCTAGTGTAAAATAGGTGAGCTGAAACAACTATAAGATAGAAATTATAAATGATTATAATCACCAACAGAGTAAATGAATGGTAGGTTTTTACCATAGTGCTAAAACATTAAATTTAGGCACGTATATAAATACATGACAATAATAATACTTACTCCTATGATGCAACCCTAACTAGATGTGATAGAGCGTGCAGGTCACCCGACTATAATTTTACCATATACGCACTAGGCTCATGTATTTTCAATTTTCCATATTTATTAATCAGGTGACCTTACACTCTACTACCAGTATCCCTTGTTCCTTCCTATTTATTCCTACTGTACCCGACTTACCAATCCACCGTTACGGGTACCTATGATCACAATGGATCAGGGAGCTAGCTGTAAAAGAAAGGCAGACACAAAATACCAACTATTGTAATTTTCTTTGCACTCATGTAATGACCACAGACTCTCGAAAAGTTTTAAAACCTTTATCTAAGGTTAATCAAGTTCTGAAAGCATTAGGTTTACAGCAATTAAACTATCAATAACCAAGATTACAAAGAGCACATATCCATATAGGAAATACATCAAGCCAACCATTTATGAGTCTAAAGGAAGGTAAGAACAGGGAACATACTAATATAGGTTTCAGAGTTTAGACTCAGTATGTTGTCTAAAGGACGGGAAAAATAAGGAACATACTAGAATTTCACAGTGAAATAGTTCCCCATGAACTATAGGTAAAGAAAGAATGGACCATACTAATAAAACGGTGCAATTACTTGAATCGACTAAAGGATGGGTAAAGAAAAGGAACATCTATATATTGTATGAGTAGTATTTAGAACAGCGCTTATAGGATGGGGAAAGATTGGAACATGCTAGTATAACAACTACAATGTAGGACTTTAACATTTGTCAGCAAAGGGAAGGTAAGAAAAAGGAACAATATGCAAGTACGATTTTATTCAAAGCAAGAAATGGAGAATACAAAATAGATGGGTTCCCTCAGATTTATATTTACCTAGAACGGTGTTAAGACCAACCCTGGCCACGGGTCAGTTTAAGGACAGGAGGAATCCCAAGGAAGGACAGTCGCCAGTAGGCCAGCAGGTGCAGAATGGACACCCCAGGACAGGACAGAACAGGAAAACCAGATTAGGATCAGGACAGGACCACCAAGGTAAGACCAGCACCCGCAGTTCGGAAGCAATGCCTGCGCTCCACCCTCTCTGCAGCTACAAGTCAGAACCCCGATTGGGTTATCGAATTTCCCAGCAAAGTGCTCCGCCAGCACTTAAGGTTTCCAAAACCCCGTTTGAGTCTATGGAAATTACGGACAGAGTGCTCCGCAGACCTCTGTATCAGTCACCTATTGAGTGCGTTGGGTCAGTGACAGGTCAGCTATTCGGACAAGTCGGACAATTTCTATAGCTAAACCTAGGCTAGTTATACTGTTTTCGGGTCAGTGTACCACCCCCCAAATGTTGCAAGTGTAAGAATCCCCAATTACGTTTGGTCCACAAGTAGGCCAGGTCAACACACCAACCACATTTCAGTTCTACAAGACCTAATTTGCATTTTTGGGGACCGCCTATTGAATTTGGGGTTCCCATGACATACTTTACAGAATACAATGAATAAAATACAATTGTTTCAGTTGTCTTCGTTCTGCTAGGTCGCAGGTCACTTTCTCATGAGCATCTTGACTGTGGCTGCCAGCTGGCTGAGTTCCACTGGTACAAGGTTTTCTTCCCTCTGCCAGGATGACATGCGCAGTAGGGACTTCTAAGATGGGGTTTGGACTCCCTCCCAGGCCCAAGGGTTACGATACATGAAAAGTAAGTGAGAACAAAATAAAACACAAAAATAAATGAATACACTGTATACCAGGAATCCCTATATGACTCCCCTTACTTTATACTAGCTTATAGCGTTATTATTAGTGCAAACGAACAGTAGCGCAAAAGCAGCAGGGCAAGCTTCGGCATGTGAGAACACAAAGCGGCCATCTTAATGCTAGTGCGCAAGCGCAAAGATTCCCACCAGAACTGCGAGTACGTCACGTCACGTGATTGTGACCAACGCATGCGCAGAAGAAAACCCCGCTAAGCAGCGGCCATTTTAATGACAAGCGTTGTTAAGGTTAACACACACATATGCAAGCGTCTCTGGGACACCCAAAATGTCAGAATAAAGGGGAAATTAGTAAGACAAACATGTTGGATTAATCTATTATAGTTATTCGAGGTTCATGAGTACAAGCAAGTCGCGTAACGTGCGACACCTTGCTCCATCAATCCCCTCTTTGATGATATTTACTATCATCACAAAACAATAGAATCAGATGCCAACTTTTCACAATTTGCCCAATTCAATCTCTTCCAACGTTCGATTCAACTTCTCTTTGGTTTCTTTGTTAGGGTGAGAATTCTTCACCCTTTTATAAATCTGATTATTCAGTTCCTCTAATTCAAGTTCATCCACATTCCGTTTCACGTCTCTTTTGTTCACAGTATATTTCTTTTGGTGTTTGCGACATTTGCAACAGATAAATATGAGGAATATGATAAAACCTATTCCTGCAATTGGCATCAGTACCTTAAACAATAAACCTCTACCTAAATTTGCAAACCAATGACCTACAGCGGAGAGACCATCAGTAAGTCTCTTCCAGGCACTGTCCACCTCCAGTGGTTTAAGTTCTTTCGCCAAATTAGTAATGTTCCTCACATACCTTTGGATTCCCACGCTTTTATCAGGTATGTAAGTGCAACAATGTTGTGCTTTCAACATTCTGCAGACTCTTCTGCTAATAGAGTATCAAGGGCAAGTCTGTTTTGTAAAACCATTGATCTGATCGCAACCATTTCGGTATTGACCATCAGGAAACCTCCAGCAGTGTCGGTAGATAACCGATCTACTACTGTTGACAATTTGCAAATTTTGTTTGTGTTCAGAACCACTCCCACTGCAGGTATTATTGCGCTAAAAATATCTCCTACAATCTCACCAGCAGTTTCTCTTTTATTGCGTACTAATTGGTTAGTTTCTTCAGCGCTTCCAGTGATTTTCCCCACATGGTATATCTTTGGGAAGACAATACCAAAATAGCAACTCCCGTACCAATGGTCGGGCAATTTGAAGTAAGCCTTGTTACCACAAATAAAATAAATTCCAGGAAACACAGGCTCTGTCCCATCTTTGAAACCCCAACCTCCAATTACCTTGTAATTATGTTCACATTCACTGGAACCAATGAAAACATTGTTATATTAACTAGTCTTTTCCCTTTTAAGACAAAGCTTCCCCTTCTTTTCGAAATCAAGGAGCATAGCAGCATTAGTTCCACCATTTGAGGTGCTCTCTATACTTTCTGCCCATTTAGGAACTTTATGGTTCCTGTCTTTGGCTTTCTTTTGGAAACTCTCTCTTCTTTTCTCTACCATGTCCAGAAACTCTTTTTCCTTCTCATGTAAAGAACAGGTCAGGTTATTTTTATGTGCATCATCTATATTAATTTTTCCTACAGTTAGAAAATAATCACTCATGAACTTAGCTACATCTCTAGTCGTATGTACAGGGTTCAGGTTTCTTCGAAGAGGAAGTTCAGAAAATGTTACGTCAGAGTTTGAATAGTAATACTGTAAAGGTCCTCTTTTGTAAAATAAGCTAGCTAGTATACTACAGGAAATTCCATAGGTTAAGGGCCGGTGATGATAAGTCACGCCTTCAGCTACAGAAGTAGGTAGCTTCATGCAGACATAACAGTCGTCTATTTCCATAGTTTCTACATAATGCAATAACAGGTTTGCGAAAACGTTAAAATTAGTCTTATTCTTAATCTTGTTACAGTGTAATACTTCCTCATCTGGTGCTTCTAAATTTAACTGTCTCCGTTTCAGGCTAAGGGGTTTGTCCAAAGTGTCTACTCTTCGTGGTGTAATTCTAGTGTGTGATTCTACAGTGTCGTCAGGTAAATTATTATTTGGGTACAAACTTGGGTTCTTACTTATCATAGAAGGAAGGGTTACTGTTAGTCCTATCCAAAGGATCAGTACTATTGCTACACTACATAAACACACTTGGCAGCATGTTTTACAACATCTTCATCTCGGTCTTCCATTCACATTGGAATCAGACACTTTCGCTCAAAAGAAGCTTTCCAACCCCTCTCTGTAACTTTGCCCAGGTAGCTTACACTGGGCAACTTCAGGTTGGTTCTTCTTCTTCGGCAGACTGGTCAGCAGTCAATTCTTCATCACTTTCGTCACTTATATCAAGATCCTCAAATTCCTCCAACACCAGGTAAGTCCATTCAGGATCCTGATACTTTTCGTTCAGTCTTTTTATTCGGTCACTTCTTCGCTTGGAGTTCTCTCCAGTTTGTTCTGTTTTACTGGAGCCTTGTTTTCTTTGCTCAAGCTTTTCTTCTACTGTTTTTAGTCTTAGTCTTAGTCTTTGGATGTACCTTGGTTCTCTATTCTTTTTCTTGAATCTTTTAACTGGCACTGTGGTTTGGCTTTCTTTTAATGCTCTTTTATTTTCGTTTTGTTGTGGCACTTCTGTTTCTGCT
This sequence comes from Lissotriton helveticus, assembly GCF_964261635.1. Lineage (NCBI taxonomy): Eukaryota > Metazoa > Chordata > Amphibia > Caudata > Salamandridae > Lissotriton > Lissotriton helveticus. The sequence goes on along the minus strand of NC_136059.1, from coordinate 707,781,210 downwards.
TCCTCCCTTTCTATCTAACTAGTCCCAGGTCTTATTTCAGTTTCTTCTGCCTGGTTGCTAAGCTGCCTTGTTCAGGTGTAGACTGGATTTGACTTTTAGATGTTTCAACTTCTGTGTCCTGAACACATTCGTCTAATTCTATCTGATCCTGTTCAAGCACTTCGAACCTTTGATTTTCTTCCGCTTGAACTTTCGCCCTAATTTCTATCTGTCCCTTTTCAATCTCAGGAGTTCTTGGAGGTGTGTCGATCACCTGTTCTGTCCTTATATGATCTTCCTCCTCATCAGATTTGACATGGATTTCGATAATCTGATTGTCTCCTCCGATTCCTGTCTCTTCCTCACTATCCCACTCTCTGTCTGAGTATGTTTGGCTTCTGGTTCTTATGGGATCAAATGTCAGGTCGATTACAGGTATCCATCCATCGTGACTGGTGCTCGGTTGTTCGTCATCAGCTACCTCAGGACCAACGTCTGGAGACCCCTCAGCTGGACAACCTTCAGCGTCAGTTTCTTCGTCTTCGGTTACCTTTTTCGTATGGCTGGCATGGATCCACTTTGGCACGCTGGCACACTTCACCGCTGTTGTGGTCACCAGAATCACTTGTCTTGGTTTTCCCCACTTCGGTGCAAGGCAACTTGAACGGGTGTGTTTCTTTAGTACCACCCAGTCACCTGGATTCAGATTATGGACTGGAGTTGCTGGGCTGGCGACGGCACCTTCCCCAATCTGGTGAGGGATAGAACGCACTTGGTCACCCAGTTGCTTGCAGTACTCTCGTACCAAATCATCAGAAATGCTTATCAGTTTGTGTCCTGGTACCCATGCTTACCGCATTACTCTTCCCATCAGGATTTCATGGGGACTTAGGTCTGTCTTTCGGTCTGGAATACTTCTGATTCCCATCAGCACAAGAGGTAAAGCCTCTATCCAGTTCATGCCAGTAGATTCACACATCTTTCCTAGTCTCGACTTGATAGTGCCATTCAGTTGTTCCACCACTCCAGAAGCCTCTGGATGATATGCACAGTGCAGTTTTTGAGTAATTTTGAATGCTTCACAGATCTGATCAATTATTTCATTCTGAAAATGCCCACCTCTGTCTGATTCAATTGTGACTGGAACCCCGTACCTAGGTATTAGCTCTCGTAATAACAATTTAGCTACAGTGATGGCATCATTCTTCTTGGCCGGGTAAGCCTCTACCCATTTTGAAAACAGGCAAACAATGAAAAGGACGTATCTCATTCCTCTACAAGGGGGTAACTGAATGAAATTAATTTGTAATCTTATAAAAGGACCTTCTGCTTTCTCAATTTTCCCCAGTGCAACTACTGTCTTCTTCCCAGCATTGTATTGCTGACATGTCAAGCACCTCTGGCAGAGTCTCTCCGCTACCTTCCTGAATTTCGCCAATGTGTGCATCTCCATGTATTAACCGGGCCATAGGAGCAAGCAAGCTGTCAGGCAACACAGGCATACCATCAGAGCAAACAATGACACCATCCTCGTTCCTCTGTTGACAACCAAACTTTCTCCATCTTCTCTTTTCCTTTGGTCCTGCTGCATTCTGTAACTCTCTCAGTTCCTCCCATGTTGGCACATTCTCAAACACCATAAGTTGGCAGCTGTTTCCATTCCCCCCCAATTTGATATTGACTGACATTTGATGTCTTGCACAATGTTGGGCCAGTTGGTCAGCATATCGATTACCTACTGTCACATTGTCATCGCCAGATTTGTGAGCAGCACACTTGACCACCGCCAATTCCTTTGGTAACTGGATTGCTTCCAGTAATTCCTGTACCACTTTTCCATTTCTGATAGGAGTACCTGAAGAAGTCAGAAACTCTCTTTGCAGCCATAATTGGCCAAAGTCATGCACAACCCCGTAACCATACTGACTGTCAGTATGTATGGTTACTCTTTTATTTTTCCCAACTTTACAGGCTCTTGCCAATGCAATCAATTCGGCTACTTGTGCAGACTTTACTCCAAATAGATAGGATGCTTGTACAGCACGTGATACTGTGACTACAGCATAGGCAGCACTCAAGCCTCCATTCTCATGTTTCAGACATGAGCCATCTACAAACAGCTCGTAATCTTCTACAGGCAGGGGCATTTCCTTGATATCTGGACGTGGTTTGGTACAAAACTCAGTCAGGTCAATGCAGTCATGCTCGACCTCTCCCTTTGCTTCTGCAGTTAGTGAATCTGGTAATAGGGTAGCGGGATTCAATATGTTACACCGAGTAATGGTTACATTTGCCGCACCCACCAGAATCCTCTCATATTTAGTCAGTCGACTAGGTGTGAGATACTGGGTTTTAGTTCTGGTCAGTAAGATTACAACTGCATGTGGGACATACACAGTTACAGGATGTCCCATAATGATGGATTCGCTCTGTTCAAGGCTCATGCAAGTTGCAGCTACCGCTTTCAGACATCCAGGCAATCCAGCAGCCACTGGATCCACAGTAGCAGAGAAGTATGCTACTGGACGTCTAGTCAAACCATGCTCTTGGGTTAGGACTGACAGTGCACAATTGTCTCGTGTATCACAAAATAGTGCAAATTCTTTCGAATAATCAGGCATTCCTAATGCGGGGGCTGTACATAGACATTCTCGTAATTTAGTAAATGCTGTCATGCTTTCTTCATCCCATTCTACTGGGTCCTTTGCTCCTTTCCTTGTCATCTTTATCAAAGGCTTTGCTAGGACTGCAAATCCCACAATCCATTGTCTGCAGTATCCTACAACTCCAAGGAACATTCTGATCTCTTTCTGAGTGTTGGGTAACTGCATGTTTCGAATTATCCTGATTCTTTCTGAAGTAACTGTCCTGATATCTTTCTCTATCTGGTGCCCCAGATATTTTACTGAAGAGGTACAGAATTGTAGTTTGTCAGGCGATACTTTATGTCCTCCTTCACCTAAGTGGTTCAGTAAGGCAATGGTGTCAACAACACAGTCTTTCTGACTTTTAGACGCCACCAAGAGGTCGTCTATATATTGCACCAAAACTGATTCTCCAGGTAAAACCAAGGATTCAAGGCCCTTTTTCAGAATCTGATTAAAGATTGAGGGGATTTCTGTGTACCCCTGAGGGACGCGATGCCAAACGAACACGTGACTGTCGAATTCAAATGAGAATAGAAATTTGCTGTCTGGATGCAATGGGATTGAAAAGAATGCGTGACATAAATCAATTACGGTGAACCACTCAGCATTCCAGGGAATTTGATACAAGATCACTGCTGGGTTCGGAACAATGGGACAGCAAGGAATAACTATTTTATTTACCTTGCGCAGGTCCTGCACTACCCTGTACTTCCCAATAGGTTTCTTGATTCCGATTATGGGCGAGTTGCAAGGACTACTCAACACTTCTTGTATGATGTTTGCTTCTAGCAATCTTTTTATTTCAATGGCAACTCCTGCTTTCACTTCTGCACTCATTTTGTATTGTTTAGTATTTGGGTAAACTGCATCTTCTTTTATGGCTATTTTAATTGGGTCAACATTTGCCATTAGTCCTACATATTTTCCAGTAAAATCCCATACTTCTGATTTCACTGTCTGTTGGAGATCTTTTAAGTAAGTCCTGTATTGTCAGTCTTTTAATTTCTGAGTCAGGTCTTATTAACATTAATTTGTATATTCCATCTTCGTCTGGGGTTTGTATCTCTTTGGTGTGCAAAAGATGGTACAGTTCATTTTACACAACAAATCACGTCCCAATAGGTTTACAGGACTGGAATCACAGACAACAAATCTATGCATTTCTTTGAAATTCCCTATTGTAATCTCCATGGGTTCAGTAACTGGGGTACTAATCAATTGATTAGATACACCCACTACTTTGATTGCTTCTCCCGAGAGGGGTAGGTTTGGAACGTCTGCTGTTCTTACAGTAGAACGGGTAGCCCCAGTGTCCAACAGAAAGGTGACATCATTGCCTTCAACCCTTCCTTCAATGTATGGCCCTGACTGGTCTACCGGCAAGGAGGCGCCAAGTACACACTCCTCGTCCTCCCCCCTCAGGCACCGTCAGTAAGGTCCATCACAGAGGAAGGTATCATTCAACAAAAATTGTGAAGTTGCTGCATTTCTATCCTCCTTTCCTTCCCATACCTCGATGTCTTCACCCTGCTGTGCTTTTCCCTTAAAATTCGGTCTAGGTGCACGAGGCAACTGACTCTGTTTTACCTGTTGCTGGGTCTTTCTTGGTTTTTCATTCTGCGTCTGTGGATTTAAATCATTAATTTGGGGGTTACTATTTTGTGCGTATGGACACTCGTCTCTCCAGTGCCCTATCTGTCCGCACCCGTGACAGGGGAATTTCTTTTTGGCCTCCTCTCGGCTCATTTTTACTTTGGGCTTCCATCCACCCCCAGAACCTTGATTTTGGGTATTATTATTCATTTTATTCAACTGCTTTTCTTGTTGTTCTGCTAGTTTTACCTGTGCCCACATGACCTTTTCCTTTAAAGCCTTTCGTTTGCCAGCCATCTCATCCTCGCAATATTTGGCATACCTTAACACTTTCTTAGACTGCCAACAGATTTTGTTGTCTTTGATCCATTGGCAAATTTCAGGTCTTAAACCGTTTACAAACCTGTAAATGAAGTGAGTCATTTCCTTCATCTCAATGTTGTCTATGCCGCTGTAAGTTTTGAACACCTGTAACAGTCGTTCATAATAGGAATGCACAGTTTCATCTCTATCCTGGGTAGTTCTATCTATTCGGGTCCAATCAGTTTCCTTTGCAGGCACTTTTCCCTTCAGATGCAACATTACCTGATTGTATTTTGTCATTACATTATCGGAAGGAGCCCCTGTGAGAGGGTCCCTCGGGTATTCCTTACTAGGCCAATCAATAGCAATTTTACATTCTGTCCACAAATCTACGGGAACTACGATATCGAAAAACCCATCCAGATCTTTCCACAGGCATTTTTGCACTTTTACAAACCTTTCTACCTGTCTGTACCACTCTACAGGCTTTTCTCGTAATTTCGGAAAGTCATTGGTAAAGGACACAATATCCTGTCGGGACCATTGAACGTGCACATACTTTCCCCCTGGCACTTCTCGCATAGGATATAATTGCTCTGGCTTGTCAGCTTCTTTTAAAACATACTCAGAAGTCATCTGTTTTGATCTAATCTCCTCTTTTTTCTTTGCCCCACCTGGCTTTCCATTTTTCTAGTTCTCCCCATTTTTGCAACAAGTTCAACAATTCTTTGATCTGTACCTTTTTTCCTGACACATTCATATTTTCTAAATCTTTGTCTGAAAATTCTGCTCTGTAGGGTTTTTGCAACAATTTAGATTTCCCAATATCTATTCCAATACTAGCCGCGGTGTCCATTAATTTCTCATGGAACACTCTGGTATTACGGGTGATACTCTTGCAGATAAACAGCAGTTCTTCCTCGGAAAAGGTATTTAGTCTGTCTAACCCCACATTTCCAGCCATCAGTTCTTCCAATTCTATTCTCAATTTGTAGATATCTAATGGTTTTGACTGGGGATTTTGTTTCTCTAATTCTCGACTCCATCTCTCAATTTCATCAGGAGTCACTACGGTAGCACTTCTAGTACCGGAAGCTGACTCTATCTGTACTTCTCCTGAACTGAAAGGAGTGTTCTTCTTTCTGGAACCCCTCTCTGGTTCTCTTATCAGTAAATCCATTAGGGAAATTACAGACTCACATTCACTTTCTTGGTCATCTACAATTAAGGGCTCTTTTCTTGGCTGCACTACAGCTGGAGTAATAATTGGAGTTGTGGTATTGGGTTTCGTCAGGTCTACATACTCTGCAAAAAACTCTCGAACACCATAGAATAGAAGATGGCACGGAAACTGGAAATGCAAAAGACAAGTTTATTAGGACCCCATGGTGTGGTGGTACATTCCTACAGCACCCTTCGGCAATGCAAGAAGTATCACCCCGGACATCGGTGTGTGACCTCTTTTATACAATTTAGACAGCAATAAAAAGGGTAGGCGGTATACTTTTGCACAGTTTAGGTACATATAAGGGCATTTTTGGAACACAGCCAACATGTGGGAGGAGTTTAGTACCACTGGTCAGTTTTAGAGAACATTCCTAAGAGGTGACCACTCATTAATCTAAATGTTCGAGTACGCATGCGTTAGCTTGACCAGTGCTAAAAATAGCCTGTTGCTGGGCAAGGTAAATGGTCATTGGAACTAAGAAAGGACAAAAGGGCATGCTGACCACGAGGCCGCATGTTCATAGAAAATGGAAGCCAGGAAATACAAAATGGCCCCCGCACGTATGGTCAATTTAAACACGAAAGTTCGTGTAGCTGAGCTAAATGCTAACCTAGTCACTGCCAAATTACGACAGAAGGTCCTTTTAGCATTTAGCTGAAGCTACCTCATAATGAAAGTAATCAGGATACTCGTCATCAATATTAATCATCATTATTTTCATCATTTCTTTGTTAATCATTTGCTCGTTTTTGGCAATAGCTCGTTTGGATGGAATACAGGCTGTAATACATACAGAACATAAGGTAGGGCCACATTGAATACATAAACAAAAGAAGAAGAGTATCCCAATAATCATACATAAGATAGTCAATAATTTCCAACCCCAGGTACTAAGCAAAGTCCAGAACCAATTAGAGAATGTCCATGTACCATTTTCAGGATGAATTTCAGCAGCAATTTTGTGCAATTTAGAAATGGCATCATACACAGAAGGTGAATTATCTGGGACGTACACACAACAACTACTACCGATAATGCGGCATGCACCCCCATGATCAGCTAATACTACATCTAGAACCATTCGGTTCTGAAGCGTTACAATTCTGGTAATTTGGAGTTCCTCAGTCAAGTTCCCTAAGGCAGAAGCATTTTCATTAGCAACAGCTTCCACAACACGTGTTAGCCGTCTTATTTTCCTGCTGTTTAAGGCAGCACCAACAAAGGAAAACAGGCCTAAATTAAAATCTACATATTGCTGTAAAGAGGTGTCAGTTTGATCTATATTCTCAATCTCTAATGTTCTCTTAACCCTATTTAATATAAAATCATGATATAATACAAAATCATTATGATACATAGGCGGAGCAATAAATACAGGGGGTAGTACAAAAGATATATAACAAGTTCCTAACTACCCAATGGGAAGACGATGGTATCCTTTATTTCCACAAATAAAATAAGTATTTTGTGAGGCTACAAAGGCAATACCAATGGGTGTATCAAATGTTAATGTAATATTACATTCGCTCTTCCCTACCGGAATAGTACCTTTATTTCGTACACATAAATCGGCTTTGGTATCAATGACAGTAATCACTTGAAAACTAGACATATTTGTAATTCTTTCATTAGTGAAAATACGAGGCATTGATATATTGTCCGGTCGATATTCTTCCCATTCAAATTTAGTTCCTTCTGCCTGTGGGTAGTCATCTTTGTCATTATAACAAATTTTATTAAGTCGAAAAAGTAGTCCACCTTTTGTTGACCATCTCAAGGTAAAAAGAAGAGTGTACCAAGCATTACAAGAACCATTATGAGAAAACGGAAGAGGAATAAGTGGAGTTCCTCCTTTCTTCTGATGTCCAGGCAACATTCCACATACCCAACAGTTCGAAGTGTTCGTCATATTATGAGTATGATGTAGAATTTGAATGAAGCTGTTATTTAAGTAAGTCTGTCTATGTCTCTTTTCATGATAAGGCAGAGTAAAATGAAAATGTTCAGATGGGATTGGAGTGGTAGGCAGTAAATAATCTCTCGCCGGAATCAATCGTTCTACAACCCAAGCTATTACTGCTATTATCACTATGGTCGCAACAAAAAGCACTGCACCAAGAATTTTTCTGTTTCTCATTGTCGTAGGTGCCATAGTACAAGGAACAAAAGTTTCAAAACAAAGCTAAAAAATAAAAATGAGTGCTGAGATCCGAGGTAGCCGCTGGTTTCTTCTCTGAGATTCAAGACGGTTGTCGCTACACTAGACAGAACTGATCCCCCCCCCCTTGATATTCTCGGCTTCCGTTTTCGCAAACCTCAGAACGGTAACTCAACCAGTTTCGCAAAAAACAACTACTTTCTTGGCCGTAGGTTATACTTCGCTCCACCAGAAACAGTGTGGTCCGGGAAGGCTCCCTCCGATTCGTGAGGCGTAGTAGCTGGGCTCTTCTCTGCATCCAAGATGTCTCGATAATCAGACAGCATCGCAGGATTCACCAGGTCCGGAGAGACATGACGACAGTGAGTGGAGTGCACCCATCGCTTCTTATTCGTGACTCGCACAGCCGTCCGAGTTGCCAGCAATACTTGTTCAGGGCCATGCCACCTCGGCTCTAAACTGCTGGTTCTCTCGAACGTTCGAATCATGACATGATCCGCAGGACGGAGATCATGAGCCTCTCCAATGGAATTGTCTGGGAGCGCTTCTCGAACCTGTTGATGAATAGAAAGTAAATCATTTGTTAATCGTGCCAAATAATCGTTCATCATTATACAAGGCACATCATGTACTAAGCGAGGCTTAGGGACTCCCCATATATTCATAGGCCTTCCAAACACCACTTCATAAGGTGTGAGGCCAGATTGGGAATGTGGCACTGATCTAATAGACAGTAATGCCAAGGGCAAAGCGTCCGGCCATTTCAAAGACATGGATGCCACAATCTTTGCTAGCTTCAGCTTCAGAGTTGCATTATACCTCTCTACCAGACCTGCTGACTGCAGGTGGAATACAGCGTGGAATTTTTGTTTAATTCCCAATCCTTTCAGGACATACTCCACTACTTTCCTAGCAAAATGAGGACCATTGTCATTCCACAAAAATTTACAAACACCATAGCGCGGGAAGTACTCTTTGAGTAACACCTTAGCTGTTGTCAATGCTGTATTATCCTTCGTGGGATAGGCCTCAATCCATTTACTGAAGGCACACACCACTACTAAGACATACTTTAGATTATTACAACGCTCAAGCTGAATGTAATCCATTTGCAGTACTTCGAACGGTGCAGAAGGTGGAATGAACCCTCCTTTAAGAGTATAAGTCCCTTTTTCAGGATTGTACTGTAAGCATATCAAACAGGCCTGCACTACTCTCTTAGCCGTGCTGGCAATCTCAGGATGCTCCCAAATTCGTGTAAGCATTTTAGTAATTGCAAGAGCTCCAACATGTGCCAGCCCATGTGTCATTTGAACCATTGCTTGTAAATAAGCGGCAGGTAATTTCCATCTCTCCATATCTTTGCTACGCCAACAACCCTCATCAACCAACACTCCCTCTGTTGCCCAAGTTGAAAGTTCCGCTTCAGATGCTGATTTTTGTATGTCTTATATTTCCTCTCTGGCATCATGCCATCGCTCAGCCTGTGATTTTACCACATACATAGGGGAGACGTTTTGTAACATTGCAGTCTCTCTCGCTATGCGATCTGCAAAAGCGTTTCCTTGCCCAATTTTGTCTGTCACCTTCTTATGAGCACTGCATTTGACTATCGCCACTTTCTTTGGACATAATAGTGCATTTAGGAGATCACGCACCAATTCTCCATGCATGATGTGTACTCCATGCGAGGTCAGAAACCCTCGTTCCTTCCAGAGTAGGCCGAAATCGTGCACTACTCCAAAAGCGTAACGACTATCAGTGTAGATATTCACACATAATCCAGCACTTAACTCACATGCTTTCGTTAAGGCTATCAATTCAGCTGCTTGGGCCGATTTCTGCGGTATTCGTGCTGCTGCTACCACTGTCTTAAGTGTCATGATCGCATAGGCTGCGGAAGTTGTACCATCTGGCAGCTTTAAACACGATCCATCAACCCACAGCTCCCCATCTACATCTGGAAGTGGCGTATCCTGTAAATCGATACGACCCTTTGTTTGTTCTTCAGTCAGAAAAACACAATCATGATGTTCTTCCTTCTGGGTCTCAGCAACAGGATATGGCAATAAAGTAGCAGGGTTCAAAGTGGCGCACCTCTTCAGTGTAATATGTGGCGCCAACAGCGTTAGCTCGTATCCTAATAAACGAGCGCTAGTTAGATGCTGTGTTTTCGCTTGGTTCAATAAAGCATCTACCGCATGGGGAACTAACACCAACAATTTGTGTGACAAAACTATTCCCTCACTCTGTCGTATAGCCACAGCTGTCGCTGCAACTGCTCGAAAACACCCAGGCAGTCCTCGAGCCACAGGGTCGAGTACTGCTGAGAAGTACGCACAAGGTCTCTGTTTATCTCCGTGTGTCTGTACTAAGACTGACAATGCGCACCCATCCTTCTCGTGTACATATAATGTAAAGATCTTTGTATAATCTGGCGCACCCAACACTGGTGCAGAACAAAGAGCTTGTCTCAATTGTTCAAAAGCATTTTGACATTCATCTGTCCATTCAAGGGGAATTGGTGTAGTTTTGGACAACAACGCTAACAGAGGTTTTATAATGTGCGAAAATCCTAGTATCCACTGTCTACAAAAGGACGTCAACCCTATGAAAGCACGAACATTTTTCTGAGTGCAAGGGACTGGCGTAGCTAAAATTGCTTGAATTCGGTCTGATGTCAATGCACGTCCCTCCTTAGACAAAAGATGACCGAGGTAGGTCACCTTTGGTCTACAATATTGCAACTTCTTCCTTGAAACCTTGTGATTATTCTTGGCAAGAAAAGAAAGCAGGGAAAGAGTACTCCCCTCACATTGTTCCTGCGTGTCTGCTGCAAGTAAAATGTCATATACATATTGAATAAGAGCCACCCCAGACTGTAAATCGAAAGAATCAAGCTGTCTTTTTAAAGCCTGGCTATAAATGCTAGGGCTTTCTGTGTAGCCTTGAGGAACTCGACAAAATCTATATGATTTGTTATTTAATGTGAAGCCGAACAAATATCGGCTATCGGGATGAATGGGAATCGAGAAGAAAGCATTCTTCAAGTCGATAACAGTGAATGTAGTGGCTGTAGGTGGAATCAAAGTAAGTAAGGTGGTAATGTCAGACACCACCGGATACTGGGGTATTATTATCTTATTAATTTCCCTCAAATCAATAATAAAACGATAGATCTTAGTGTCTGTGTCTTTCTTTAGGATCGGAAGAATCGGGCTGTTACAAACATTAGGGGACTTCCTCCACCACCCCTGCCATAATCAAGTCATTTACGATATGTGTCAAAGCAATTTCACCCTCTCTAGAAATGTTATACTGTGGTACACGAGGCAAAGACACTCCCTCCTTTACAGTAATACGTACGGGAGGGATAATCATTTGCCCCACATGAGTATCAGAAGTAGCCCATAAAGTACTTGGAAGAGAAGCCAATGCATCGGCCTCCTGCATGAGGCACAATCTCTCAACCTCTGGGTAGTTTTCATTCAAAATAACCCGTACCCCTTCAGGGGCACAGCGTATAGTTGCTCGAAAATGTTAAAGCATATCAAGTCCCACAATATTATCTGGCGTGTTTGGAGATAACAAAAACGGGCATGGGGTAGTAAATTTATCACTGTGAAATGTAAGGGGTTGAAACAATGGGCTAAGAGAAGGTGTTCCATCGAACCCTATTGATGTAATCATTTCGCCAGACAGGGGAGCCCTTGGAACCAAGTGTTTGGACAGAGCGCTACGAGAAGCTCCCGTATAAACCAGAAACTGATCAGTAGAACCCAAAACATGTGCTGATATATATGGACCCCTTTGATCAACTGGTACCTCAACCGATTCCACACCCCATCCTACGCAATCCTATGCATAATTATTATCCTGAGACTCAGTTGTTAGGATTCGTGCATAGTCCTCTTTTTGTGGCCATGTTTGGAAACCCATGTGACCTGATGGGGGGGAGTTATAAGCTGCCTTTTCCCTGACTTTAGTGCTTGCTATCTAGTCGTGTGGTTCCTGGTTTTGTGACTAGTGACTTCGTATTTGTCTTGTGGGACTTTGTGGCGGTAGTTCACGGGCTCATGAGCTAGTTATTTCCTTTACTAGGCTCTTTGTTTCTTCCCTGCCCTTCTTACCTCGCCCTTTGCCTAGTTTTCTAGTTTCCTGTTGTTCGTCATCTTGGTTGTGTATTCCCTTTCCCTGTTGTGCCCCCGTGTTATTGTTTATTTGAGCCTTTTAGCCCGGATGGGATGTGAGAGTAGCTGGGGCTCCGGCGCTCTCTGGTATCGAAGATAGTGGTCCGGCTGGATTACTGTCCCTTTCATTCTGTCTGTGGGCATCGCGGTATAGGTATTTCCGCGTCTTTTCCGCCCTTTCCAGATCGTTGTGCGGAGGTGGGGTCAAGTTTGGACGCTTCCGGGATTCAGCAGAAGCCGCGCTGAAGCTGGCGGTTTACAGCGTCTCCTCCCTGCACTTCTCCCCGTATTTACCCTGATTATTATTCCTGACCCTGGAAGGAGGTTTTTTTAGTCGTTTTAACGACTTTTTCCTCCTCTACGGTAGACTCTGTGAAATACAGAGTGTTTCTCCTAATTCCATATTCCCCTCCCATTTCCCTGCTTTGGCTGTTTACCATCTTGACGATTGAAGATCTCCACAAGCTGTCAATTACAGCGCTTGGGGTAAGGAGGTGTGGGGGTTATACTGGCATGGTCACATTAAGAGGCACTATGTTATGTATGTACCATATGTGTTAGACTATAACTATTCCTGGTATTATAGGTGCAGTCGAGTGGAGATAAGAACTTGGGTCATTGCAGTAATCCTTTGAAGAAACACCTGGGATCCCTTATTTGTCACTACCCTTTTCCCGCCCCCTGTCCATTGCCCCTCTGCTGACTCATTGTATAACGTTCAGTGGGTCGCTTATGGGCAAGGGTAGTGGATCGGGTCGATCATCGCTCCTGCATTGTATGGGCACAGTTGGAAGGAACCAACATCAGTAAACTCTCCTTCAACTATCTGATACTGATTCCGTCGATCAAAAGTATTATGATCAGCCTGACCACGACCCCTCGCTTCAAACCTACCACGATCATTCGCTCCAACCCTCGACCCTGAATAACTATTCCGCGACCTTCCACTTCCTCGACCACGCTGATTACGCTGTTCTCGAAGCACCGGACAATCCCAAGCCCAATGTCCAAACTGTTTACAGTATGCACACTGATCCTCGGAAATATCGGAACGAGCAGAAGACGTACCATACGATCCTCGTCTACCCCTGTCATTCCCTCTCGACTGCGTAGCATAAACCTGAGCCAACATCACCTTCGCCTTCAAATCCTTCGCTTTCTTATCACTACTTTCCTTAGCCTCCAATTCCTGTCGTTCATAATACTGAGCCATAGTCAATAAAGAAGCAGGGGTTGCCGTGGTCCATGAACTTTCACTAGTTTTTAAACGTTTTGCAATCTCCGGTAGGAGATTAGCCACGTACTTATCAACGAACAAATGCCTGCCCGTATCCTCTGTTAATGATTGACCACTGTAATCATGGAATGCTTCCTCGAAACGTGAAAAGAAATCAGAGACCGATTCATCCGACTTCTATTTGCAAGAAGCCAACATCGTCCAGTCAATTTTCTTAGGAGGAACAAGCGTTTTTAATTTATTCAAAATAGCCACCGGGAGATCTAAAATCAATTGACATGGCTTACATGCAGGTTCTCTATCTAAATCAGCTCGGGCTAATTCCTTCCAATCTGCACCTAGAATCGTTCGATCATCAAACTTACGAATCGCCCTCCACATATCAGGAGGCAGTATCAACCCAAAGAAAAGATCAATATCAACTAATGTCATAACACACGAAGAAATAGCACCTTCCACACCTTCATAGAAAGCTGCTGGATTTTTGCGTGGGTCAGGCAGAGCATTCTTAAGTGCCATAACATCTGTTCTATTCCAAGGCGTATAAACCCAATTATATATAAAATAACCCTTCGCATTTACAGACGTCTTATCATCATCTGTGCCTTGCCCTTTAGGAGGGACATACAAAGGCGCAGCCTTCTGCATAGGCATAACATGAACTGCGGCGCTCTTATCTGTTCCAAAGATAGGGCACTCTTTGGATACTTCCGTTGATCCAGACGCAGGCGAACCCGATGCCTTTTCCGCCGCTCGTAGTCGTAACGTCTCATCCCGTAGCTTAACCAAACGCAGGAAAAACTCATCCGCATCTGCAAGAACAAAAATACCTTTACGTAAATTATCACGACCAACTGATATATCCTTAGGTTCCAACTCAGATGAATACCGTCTAAATCGTTCGACAACTTCAGCTCCAAAATGATCCAAAAAATACAATCGTTCTCTTTCGGACCACTTACACATATGGCCATCAATCTCTGAAACAGTTATAGAATTAATATAAAGTTTACGAGCAAACCCGCGTAATTCCGTGGCTTGATCAACACTTAGCCTAGTACGATTATCCCTCTGATCATCCTCGCCCGAGTCCTCATCCGGGGCCGTAGGCGGAACATACTGAGGCGGGCAACGATCTAGTAATGAAAAATCATCTGATTCATTAGTAAGGACAGGATAAGGAGGACGTCGAATAGGAAACTGACCATTAACTTGCAAATTACGTTCTCGAATCTCCCTCTCTTTCTGTTCCTGCAATTCTTTTTCCTGCAACTGTAAAGCTTTATCACCAGCAGCCTTTCGCTGCTCTTTGTCCGCCAAGGCTTGTTCACGCTTCATTCGTTCACGCACCACTTTCTCCCACATACGCACACAATCAAACATATCCTGTCTAGACCTGCGCTGAAACAAACACTGCTCCACATATTCAACTTTTCGCAAATCAAACGACCCATGTAGTGGCCATTGTAATTCATGATCAGTTTTCGTGTATTTGTGCCACAATGTACTATACATAATGGGAGGAAGGCCAAATTTTATGTACATTTCACGATTAGGTGTCCCCTCTGGGGGAGCCGGCTGAGATTCATTTAATCGATAATTGGTACCATTTCCAAAACAGCACATTCCTCGAAGTGTGCTGAGAACAGGCATGTCAAAATATCACGAAAACGCGATATTACATAAAATGGCACTTAATGTGTTTTTCACACGGTGTGCCGTTCAAACAAATACAAAGTCAGAGAAATATCTCTACATGCCTGTCTATGTGAGGTGCACTCCACATATAACTCAAATCATAGGTCCAAATGTCAGCTAACTCAAACAAATCAAAAAGCCATAGTAAGTGTCAGTAGACTACCTTACCAATCACAAGCTTACCAAATATTCCCAAATGTCCAGGTTCCAACTGCCAAGTTCCTTAATCGAATCAGCCAAACGGGCACTGCTCAACAACCCAATCGATCAGGATCTGAGTCGAGGACCGGCGCCACCTGGAAGGTCGGGTCAGAAGGAAAGGAAGAAGCACCGTGGGTGCCAAGACTCGGGTCACTCAGTGGCAGCGTATGCGTCCATGGCGAGTTTCCAATCCTTCGTCGCGACCACTCCTTCGGGCATCCGAGTCGCCGATGAGTCCCTTGTTGGTCGCCAATTTGTGGTATTGGGTTTCGTCAGGTCTACATACTCTGCAAAAAACTCTCGAACACCATAGAATAGAAGTTGGCACGGAAACTGGAAATGCAAAAGACAAGTTTATTAGGACCCCATGGGGTGGTGGTACATTCCTACAGCACCCTTCGGCAATGCAAGAAGTATCACCCCGGACATCGGTGTGTGACCTCTTTTATACAATTTAGACAGCAATAAAAAGGGTAGGCGGTATACTTTTGCACAGTTTAGGTACATATAAGGGCATTTTTGGAACACAGCCAACATGTGGGAGGAGTTTAGTACCACTGGTCAGTTTTAGAGAACATTCCTAAGAGGTGACCACTCATTAATCTAAATGTTCGAGTACGAATGCGTGAGCTTGACCAGTGCTAAAAATAGCCTGTTGCTGGGCAAGGTAAATGGTCATTGGAACTAAGAAAGGACAAAAGGGCATGCTGACCACGAGGCCGCATGTTCATAGAAAATGGAAGCCAGGAAATACAAAATGGCCCCCGCACGTATGGTCAATTTAAACACGAAAGTTCGTGTAGCTGAGCTAAATGCTAACCTAGTCACTGCCAAATTACGACAGAGTCTTTGAACACCCCTGTTTATCCCCGTACAAAGGAACGACTGGTCCAATAGTTACTGCAATTGTCAAGGCTTCAGGACTTGTATTTAGTTAGGAAATTTTCTGAATTAATTCTGTTCTCTGTTTAGCTATAGCCTCTCGCTCTCTTTCCTGCAGTACTCTTTCCAGGGTGGATTCATGTACTACTTGCGGAGTCAAAGTTGGGGCATAAGTCGGAGCCGTTGGATGCGTCATACTGGGTCCCTCACCATAATTTGGTTTCGTGAACGGGTTTCCTGTACTTAAAGGTCTCGGCATATCTTGATAAGGAGGTATTTGACAGCCGTCTCTTCCACTTACTGGTCTAGGCCCCTCCTGATAAGGAGGTCTTGGGCAAGCATCCCCTACACTTGAGGATCTGGGTCCTTCATTATAAGGAGGTGGATTCTTCATGAACAAGTCCTCCAAATAATCGTCATCCGAGTCCCCACTGGTTACCCAGTGTTTGGTCTTTTCTGTCTTTTTCTCTCCTATGGGTTCTCCTAGTGCCATCATAGGATACAATCCTTCTACTATCATGTTCTGTCTCCATTGTTTCATTTTTTTCTCTCGGGTTTCTTGTTTTAGTTTTGGATACCATTTGGTCAAACCTTTGTCCATTCGGGGCTTGTCTCTCTCAAAAGCCTCTATCTCCCATTCCTCTAGGGCTTCGTACTGGGTCAATCTAGGTCTGGGATGTAAATCATTCATTCGGGTTCTCAAATTGAATATAATCCTGCCATTGAATGTACCTTCTAATGGAAAAGCCAAAATTCCGTCATCCTTTGTGTATTCCACCCAATTTTCCAACCATACACACGAGTGGTACCCTTTATCAAACATCATAAAAGATGCGGGAGTATTAGGTGGCGGAATGACAACTCCTTCTCTAGTTTTGATAGGCTTGTCCTTCTTAAAGTAATTCTTTACTTTATTTACAAGAGTCAATTTTCTCTTATTTCCGTACATAATGCTGGTGTTATGACCTTTCCACTGATCCTTCTCAAACCCTAAATGTCTTGGATCAGGTCTAGTCTCTGGCCTACACGTATGCCACATATAATTTCCTGCAAGCGACTTTGTTTACAAAATCACTCTCAATCCAAATCCGTCTTTTATTTTCGTGCCACCAATCACATGCGCGATTTCAAATAAATTCGACCAATGGGTGCGCGGCCTTTTCGCGAGACAGGTTCTCACGCTTCGGCACTCACCCCTCCTTTAAATTCCCTCCTCAGCTACACGCCCGCTGTCTTAACCAATAACAGCGCGGCACTGAGTGACGTCAGCGCTACTCCGCAACTGACTCCCTCCTTCACAAGGTAAGAAACGCTTCGTTCTCTACCCTTTAAAGTGCTAGTGCTCAGTTTAATTAACAACGTAAACACATTCGCCACTGTACTCGAGTGTCTAGAAAGAAAAGATTTGTTTCACTGCAAGTAAACTACTTCCATTTACTTTTAAAATACTGCGAGTAGATCCCTTCTGCCTACTCTTCACACAAGCATTAGTGAACCTGCTACTTCTTCGACTCATCCACTGCGGGATATATACTAAGCCAAAATTTCACCAGTGAACACTGTTGCTATCAATCAAGCTTAGACGAACCTGCTACTCCTTCCGTGTGACCCTTACTAGGTTATATCACAACAGAAGTTTTGCCAGCGAACTCTTTGCTACCATTTATCCAAGCATACATTCAGAAAACCCTAATTAGTGCTGCCAGTTCTGCCTAACCTGCACCAATTTTCCTCTAGCAAGTGACCTCTCTACAGCGTGGATTCTCCTCACCACCCGTTATTCAATTTCCCCGGGGATTCCAAACAAACATATAACAATCACTAACGAGGTTTGTTAGTACATATATCAATATAGCAGCAAGAAAAACAATTTAAAACATTTCATAGCAATTTCAAAACAATTTCAAAGCAGTACGATTGATCAATCTTTTAACAGCAAAATTAAATTTTTAACAGCATATAACCTATCTTAACTAGTCCTACCTAACATTAACTAGTCCCTAACCATAGCTCTGCTACCAGAAAAATACTGATAGACCGTGCAGGTCACCCGACTATAATTTTACCATATACGCACTAGGCCCATGTATTTTCAATTTTCCATATTTATTAATCAGGTGACCTTACACTCTACTACCAGTATCCCTTGTTCCTTCCTATTTATTCCTACTGTACCCGACTTACTAATCCACCGTTACGGGTACCTATGATCACAATGGATCAGGGAGCTAGCTGTAAAAGAAAGACAGACACAAAATACCAACTATTGTAATTTTCTTTGCACTCATGTAATGACCACAGACTCTCGAAAAGTTTTAAAACCTTTATCTAAGGTTAATCAAGTTCTGAAAGCATTAGGTTTACAGCAATTAAACTATCAATAACCAAGATTACAAAGAGCACATATCCATAAAGGAAATAAATCAAGCCAACCATTTATGAGTCTAAAGGAAGGTAAGAACAGGGAACATACTAATATAGGTTTCAGAGTTTAGACTCAGTATGTTGTCTAAAGGATGGGAAAAATAAGGAACATACTAGAATTTCACAGTGAAATATTTCCCCATGAAGAGGAACTATAGGTAAAGTAAGAATGGACCATACTAATAAAACGGTGCAATTACTTGAATCGACTAAAGGATGGGTAAAGAAAAGGAACATCTATATATTGTATGAGTAGTATTTAGAACAGCGCTTATAGGATGGTGAAAGATTGGAACATGCTAGTATAACAACTACAATGTAGGACTTTAACATTTGTCAGCAAAGGGAAGGTAAGAAAAAGGAACAATATGCAAGTACGATTTTAATCAAAGCAAGAAATGGAGAATGCAAAATAGATGGGTTCCCTCAGACTTATATTTACCTAGAACGGTGTGAAGACCAACCCTGGCCATGGGTGAGTTTAAGGACAGGAGGAACCCCAAGGAAGGACAGTTGCCAGTAGGCCAGCAGGTGCAGAATGGACACCCCAGGACAGGAAAACCAGATTAGGATCAGGACAGGACCACCAAGGTAAGACCAGCACCCGCAGTTCGGAAGCAACGCCTGCGCTCCACCCTCTCTGCAGCTATCAGTCAGAATCCCGATTGGGTTATCGAATTTCCCCACCAAGTGCTCCACCAGCACTTAAGGTTTCCAAAACCCCATTTGAGTCTATGTAAATTACGGACAGAGTGCTCCGCAGCCCTCTGTATCAGTCACCTATTGAGTGCGTTGGGTCAGTGACAGGTCAGCTATTCGGACAAGTTGGACAATTTCTCTAGCTAAACCTAGGCTAGTTATACTGTTTTCGGGTCAGTGTACCACCCCCCAAACGTTGCAAGTCTAAGAATCCCCAATTTCGATTGGTCCACAAGTAGGCCAGGTCAACACACCAACCACATTTCAGTTCTACAAGACCTAATTAGCATTTTTGGGGACCGCCTATTGAATTTGGGGTTCCCATGACATACTTTACAGAATACAATGAATAAAATACAATTGTTTCAGTTGTCTTCGTTCTGCTAGGTCGCAGGTCACTTTCTCATGAGCATCTTGACTGTGGCTGCCAGCTGGCTGAGTTCCACTGGTACAAGGTTTTCTTCCCTCTGCCAGGATGACATGCGCAGTAGGGACTTCTAAGATGGGGTTTGGACTCCCTCCCAGGCCCAAGGGTTACGATACATGAAAAGTAAGCGAGAACAAATCAAAACACAAAAATAAATGAATACACTGTATACCAGGAATCCCTATATGACTCCCCTTACTTTATACTAGCTTATAGCGTTATTATTAGTGCAAACGAACAGTAGCGCAAAAGCAGCAGGGCAAGCTTCGGCATGTGAGAACACAAAGCGGCCATCTTATTGCTAGTGCGCAAGCGCAAAGATTCCCACCAGAACTGCGAGTACGTCACGTGATTGTGACCAACGCATGCGCAGAAGAAAACCCCGCTAAGCAGCGGCCATTTTAATGACAAGCGTTGTTAAGGTTAATACACACATATGCAAGCGTCTCACCCAAAATGTCAGAATGATGGGGAAATTAGTAAGACACACATGTTGGATTAATCTATTATAGTTATTCGAGGTTCATGAGTACAAGCAAGTCGCGCAACGTGCTAATCCTTGCTCCATCAGATGTACCTAAGTGTACCTAGCATGTATGTAGGCGTAGAGCTAAGAATCCCCTAGGATGATGCCAACACCATTACCTGGTGTGAGATGGACACCCCACAAGGGAAGTTAGACCACTGCGTGCTGGAGTATCCGCGTCCAGGAACCTCAGCATCTTGCGACAGTGTGTCAGGAAGGAAGTCTATCTCCTCGGCCTGCCCCAGCAAAGATATGGTGTATATATACCCGAAAGGTACCCTCAGGGGTTCTACCTTGCTGTGTCATGTCGGCCGAGGATTACAGAAGGGATTACCCTTATACATAGTCATTATGCAGAAGATGGTAATCCCGCTGTGATTTTGAGAATCCTCATGCACAATAGATTAGGCTAGTTTTCTGGGAAAACCACACAACATTTATGCAGCACCTTAACTAGGCAAAAGGTCAATACCAAAAACAGGTATGTAGTACAATGGCAGGGAAATGTAGGTGAAAAGTTAGGCGACTACCCAGACCTATATTAGGGTACATTACAAAACACCCACTCCACATCCGACTGGATGATATACTTAAAGCAAATGTTTTTCTAATTAATCGTAAAACATTGTTAATAATGTTCAGAATAAAACTGTCTAAAAAAGCATATTAAAAGTGCCTAAATACTTTATAGATCCATTACATAGTCCTATAAGTCCTTTACAATATGTTCATATTTTTGGTTGGACCAACTGTGACTGTCTGAAAGCCATGGTGCTCAGTAATACAATAGGAGGAAAAAAAGGTTTTGTTAAAAATTCCAACTTTGGTTGTTTTGGAAAAAAACTGAATTCTTTCCAGCACACGGAGAGCCAAATGTTTATGTGTCCTGTGTGGGAGACGCAACATTACTGCTGCTTGCCTTTGCAGACAATGGTCGAGCAAAGATGATCTTCTTCAGTTCCCAAAGCTGATGCTTAGGAAGCATTGGAAACAATCAAAGCCTGTGTGCCCTTAGTAGAGCCAGTATACAATCCACCAGAATCCTGTGGTGGCTCTAAGAATGCCGACATCAACATTGGAATACGCTGGGGACACTGTAGTATGTGGGCCGTTAACGGGTCTAGTAATACATTTATTTCCGGTGATGCAACCAATGGAAGTGTTAGACAGAGATCCCACATGCATTCTTGTCCATAGAACAAGCAGCGGAGGGCAGGAAAAACATAGTCAATCCAGACTAGTTGAAATTATAGGAACTAAGACTCGCTTAGCTCCCGAAGTCGATGTATGCCCAGATGGAGTACCATGCGTTGACTGTAACGTCGCTCCAAGAGCGTATTTTCCATCTCATTTGTGACTGGGATGTCCATTGCATAGCTGAACAAATTAAATCAGGATTCCCACTACCAGTAGCAGGATTAGCAGAAGTCCTCCAAAAATGGTTCCAAATACGGATTGCATAAAAGCTGGAATCACTCCGAAGGCTGTCTGAAAGGTGCTTAACAGTCCAGAACCTATGATCTTAAATAGGTGTACTATACCCTTCGTATCAGACATTTTAAAAATATGCTGCATAATTTCTCCAAAATGGAAAGGGCAGGTAATTCGTACCATTGCCTGTATATCAGCAGAGGCCCTTGCAACCTGGAGATCAAAAGTCTCGCGGGCTGAGGTTAAGGGCACATCTTTCTGTAAAAGCATGGCTTTCATTCGGCTCAGAGTATCAGGTTGTATAAAGGAAACATTCAACAAAGGCCATAATGGCACCTCCCTGTGTGGCTCAATGGAAACAAAACTTGCCTACAAGTAACCCTGAAACATACAGTGACAAGTTATGTGATACCTGGAAGCATCCTACAACAACCTTGATCATTCAGCATTCAGTAACTCCCATTTGAGAGCAGCCTGAACACTGGATTAATCACGGCAGCTGGGGAACCTTTCCAATGACAGAACAAGTTTGCAACTGAACCATTGCAGGCCCTTTGAAGCATAATATCCTGGCAAATGAGAGATCCACTCCAAGAATTCTCAAAGTCTGTACCACTGAGAAACACTTCAGCGTCCCCATTTCTGCATCTTAATCTACACAGTAATTCCCAAGATTCACAGACGAATTCCCTACCCATTGCTTCATACCTGCCTACCTGGTGGTGTTTTAAGCAATATTGAAACTAGAAAGTTGTTACTGGCAATGCTATATGGCCATAAATTAACCATTCTGTGGTCGGTGACTCTACCATGGTGAGCACTAAATTTCTTACCTGCGGACCTCCTGGTGCTAGTCCCCGTTCCGCCACGGCTTGTGCCGATTGAGCGGAGGGACAGGTAGCACCTGGCGCATTAGCAGCGTCATCAGAGCTGCCCGCCCACTCCCTATTTTAACCTCCTCACAGCGCGGACGCGCGCAGCGAAACTGGCAATTTTGCTGTGTGTGGAAGCAGCGTGTGAACCGAGGGATCAGGGCTGGAAACAATTGCAAGGCCATCTAACTGCTTAACGCGCATTTTTTAACATTGTATGCGGTGATCACTACCGCGTTATTAAATCTGTGCACGCTCGTGTTTTTAAACATTTTGTGGTGTATTGAGCACTAAATTTCTTACCTGCGGACCTCCTGGTGCTAGTCCCTGTTCCGCCACGGCTTGTGCCGATTGAGCGGAGGGACAGGTAGCACCTGGCGCATTAGCAGCGTCATCAGAGCTGCCCGCCCACTCCCTATTTTAACCTCCTCACAGCGCGGACACGCGCAGCGAAACTGGCAATTTTGCTGTGTGTGGAAGCAGCGTGTGTACCGAGGGATCAGGGCTGGAAACAATTGCAAGGCCATCTAACTGCTTAACGCGCATTTTTTAACATTGTATGCGGTGATCACTACCGCGTTATTAAATCTGTGCATGCTCGTGTTTTTAAACATTTTGTGGTGTATTGAGCACTAAATTTCTTACCTGCGGACCTCCTGGTGCTAGTCCCCGTTCCGCCACGGCTTGTGCCGATTGAGCGGAGGGACAGGTAGCACCTGGCGCAGTAGCAGCGTCATCAGAGCTGCCCGCCCACTCCCTATTTTAACCTCCTCACAGCGCGGACGCGCGCAGCGGCGGCGCGCCGAAGGCAAGCCCGTCTGTGCCCGTCCGCGCCAGGACGTCGCCCGACGCCCTAACCCCTGGCCGATTTATACTGGGTCTTTGTCTGGCACTTGAGGGGTCGTGTGTACCATCATGATCCGCTACAATCGCCTAGAACTGCTCTCTTTAAATCAAAATTTATGTTTAGATCCACAGGAAGCCCGTGCCATTGATTCCCTCCTCGGATATGATTCTCTTGCACCGATTGTGTCTACTTCGTTGCATAAGGATCTGGAAGGAATTAAGGACAAGAGTGCACAGGACTTAGGCAAGAACAGTGTGAAATTTTATTCTAATTTGCTTACTGCCCTTTGCCTTAATACAAGATCTATCCCTAAACACGCCTTAGAACTTTGGTGTTTATTAGACAACCATAAGCCAGACATTTGTTTCTTCACTGAAACGTGGCTCCATAATCAGGCTTCCCCTGATATTGCCACGGCCTTTCCCAGTGAATATCATCTGATCAGGCTTGATAGAGTGGGCAAACGAGGGGGTGGCCTTGCAGTAGCCGCAAAGGCCCCAGTAGAGATCACATGCCTCGACTCGCTTTCCAGCGATTCGCTGGAAATACTAATAATTAACATAAAATATAACATGAAGGCGTTAGGTAGAGCAGCTCTGGTGTACAGACCTCCGGGAGGCAAGTCTGAATTTGCCAATAACCTGATGGATATTTTAGCTTCTCACGTGCTGGCCACAGATAATTTCATTTTATTAGGTGATTTTAATTACCATGCCGAGCTTCCACATAATGGAGATTCCTGTCACTTAATTTCAACATTAGAAACCCTGGGACTAACTCAGCGGGTTCAAGGTTCCACTCATCGTGCCGGCCATTGTTTGGATTTAGTTTTTACTAACATGCCTGACCTACATTGTGATCCCCCTTTACAGATGATCTGGACGGATCATTTCCTAGTAAATTTTACCTTTCCCACTCCTTCCAGGCCACAGATCTCCGACCATAAAGAATCAACGCTCATTCGACCTTGGCACAAATTAACTCCGGAGGCGTTTAAGACCTTCTTTAAGCCTCTGATTAACGATCTTGATGATGTCGGAACAACGGCCACGCAATTCGAGCTATCTATCAGAAACACGCTTGACGATATCATCCCGGAAAGGAAGGTAAACTTGAAAAGAATGGCCTCTCCCTGGTTCACGGAGAGTTTGAGACGTGAGAAAACTGACTGTAGACTGGCGGAGAGGCTGTGGCGAAAGTCCAGAACATCCCAAGACCGCCTGAAGTATAAACTAATCCATTGTGGATATATGAAACATATAAAGCTAGCAAAATATCTCTACATCACGCAAAGAATACATAAGGCCTCTCAATCCAGTAAAGAAATGTATAATATTGTCAGGGAGTTTACAACCCCGCAGGTTGAACAATCTAAATTTGACCCCCAGCCAGAATGGGTTAGCTCACTGGCTTCCTACTTTCATAGTAAGATCCAGTCAATATACTCCTCATTTCCTTCTGCCCCACAAATTATGCCCGCAAATGAGGAGACCATCCTTAATTCTGAGCTCGCCCGTGACAATTTGGATTGCCCTTCCATGATACAATTGGAGCCTACCAATCCCGAAGAAGTGTTACTAGCACTAAAAAAAATTAAATCAGGATCTCCAAATGATCCTTTGCTTCCTCGTAAGTGCAGCGATTTATTCCCTTTGTTGGCTGATGATCTGACTAGCATTTTTAATGCTTCCTTTGAGAGTGCTTCCTTTCCTAGTAATTGGAAGGTGGCGCAAGTCAGACCAATCCTTAAAAAACCAAAGAGTGACCCCTCTGTTTTCTCCAACTATAGACCGATCTTGTTACTACCTTTCTTTGGGAAAGTTATCGAATATCTGGTAAACAAACGTGTGTCCTCTTATGTTGAAACCCATGCCCTTCTTGACCCGTCACAGTCTGGATTCCGTGCCGCTCACGGCACGGAAACCGCAGTAATAGAAGTAGTGGACAACATCCGACTTTCCTTGGATAGGAGCGAATCAGCCATTTTGGTTTTATTAGATCTCTCTGCCGCCTTTGACACCATCTCCCACAGCATTTTGAAACATCGTCTGTGGGAGGTTGGTGTCAGAGGTAACGCCTTAGCTTGGTTCGCAGACTACCTCAGGGATCATAGTGCCTATGTCAGGATGAACTCGCATGCATCTCCCACTATTCCGCTATCCATAGGGGTCCCGCAGGGATCCATCCTAAGTCCCTTGTTGTTTAATCTTTATCTCCGTCCTCTGGCCCATATTATAAAATCTTACGGATTCTCTACTGTGTCTTATGCAGATGATTCTCAGGTACTTATTACCTGTAAATCTAACCCTCAGGATACTTGTTTAAATTTCAAACGATGCATGATTCACATCCAAAGTTGGATGAGTGAGAGAACATGCTCCAACTTAACTGCAGTAAGACTGAGATCCTTCTTTTCGGTAAGGCTAAGACCTTTTGGTCCCAAGATTGGTGGCCTCAAGAACTAGAGCCTTGCCCCCAGCCTAAAGAGACTGTAAGAGATCTGGGGATCACGCTTGATGGGAATCTCTCTATGAAGGCCCATGTACATCAGGTTGCCGGGACGTGCTTTGGGATCTTGCGACAACTGTGTAACATCTTTAAATGGCTCCCAACTGAAGCTAGAAAGCCGCTGGTTCAGGGTCTGATTGTCAGCAGGCTTGATTATGGAAATGCCATGTTTGCCTCCATTAACGAGAATCTGCTGACAAAATTACAAACTATTCAGAACGCGGCAGCAAGACTAGTGTTGGGCTTGCCTCCAAGATCTGCCTCTAAACCAACTCTGAGGAAATTGCACTGGCTTCCTGTGCGCAAAAGATGTCAATTTAAAATCCTGAGTTTAACTCATAAACTTCTCCACGGTGTTGGTCCTTCATATCTAAAAGAAAAACTGGCCTGGTATATCCCGGGTAGAGATCTTCGCTCTAGTTCTAAGTTCCTGCTGTCCCAGCCCAGAGCACGGACGTCAAGGCATGGTTGCAGGTCTTTTTCATACGTGGCTCCACGGCTATGGAATAAGCTACCCACCCGTCTTCTGTCTTTATCTAATCACCTAGAATTTAGGAGAGGATTGAAAGTGTGGCTTTTTCCTAAATAAGGGCCACCGTTTGTTCCTCACTCTGGTAGATCATTGCCTTTTCTCTGCAGAGCGCCTTGAGACCTCTTTGGTGATAAGTGCACTATATAAGAGAATTTGACATTTGACAAATGTAATTGGTTTCATTTTTTAATGCGCAGTATAGTATATTTCACATCCGTTTGTGCCATTGTTGTCTGCTTTTCAGACAATATATAAGCAGAGAACAGATACGTACTGTTGATATATCACCAGGGGACATAACCAGAGCGCAATAATTGTAGCGTCCAGCTTAATGACACCATAGAACATAACTGTGATTATCCGTGTTGTAAGAAAGACAGAACCTGTTCTATTATATCTATAGCAAAGGATACAATGTTGCCCAGTGAATAAATCCTGGGTGTCAGTGTGGTCATACCGTTGTCAACCACAGCCAAAGCCTTTTCTAAGTTAACTCTGTCAATTTCACGTAATCTCTCCACAGCTTCCTGTTGAGGGATTTTCCCAATTTCATTATAAACAGCGTATAAGAAGCGTTTCTGACGTGGCTTTCGGGGACCTAGTAGAAAATTCCTAAGATCCATGTCATCTGAGAGTAAGGACAAGTGTTGTTTCACCTCTGACAGTGTCGAGGTTCTTAGGCAATCTAGGCATACCTTCCCAACACTGTATGATGTCACCACCCCGGATGTTCTCATTGTACATAGCGTAAGTCAGGGCTATGGATACTAAACCCTTCGATGGTGCCCTTGAATCTTGACTGCCACCTATTTGTGTCGATAGGCCAAACCAACCATGCCTTCCAATAGGAGTCTGTTGAATTGTATGAAACGCCATGCATGTCATCGAATGAACCCGCACCATTTTCTGTATAGTTTTCTCCAAGGTGAAAGTGGGGGAATGCATGGTGGGTTGGAGGTATTTTTGCTTTGAAAACCGTCAGCAGATGAAAAAAAAAGGCCTTCTGCCCATTGCACTATAAAAAATGTGCAGACCATTAGCGTGGGATATAGCTTTACAAGTGCTTTGTTCGATATGAAGTTTTTTTTTATTACTCGCTATTAATTTCCCTAAGTAGAGATATGAATTTACCACCTCCAGTTCTTCAGGACCAATTTGCCATTTAAAATTACTTGATTTTCTTCTTCTATTGCATTTCATGATTAAAATGTTGCTTTTAGATACATTTATCTTCAAGAAATGAGCCATTGTGTAATTCTGTAATGATAACAGCTTTTTATTCAGCCCAATTGGGGCTAGGTCCATTACTACTATATCGTTTGCATAAAGGAGACATGCGAAAGGACGACTGCCTATCTTTGGTGCATCTCCCTTTAACTGGGAAAAACAGTCGGGTAAATCTGCTATATATAAGTAGAATAGTAGTGGTGCTAGTAGACAACCTTGTTTCAGGCCATTTGCTCTGGGAATTACGGATGATAGGCCTTGGTTTTCTTCCATTAGTACCTGGCACCATGTTTAAGAAAGTAATGCAATAATTAATGATAACAGGGGAGCAGGCAGTCCCATATTATGTAATATTCTCCATAGTAATGGTCAGTCTACCTTATCAAATGCCGTTGCAAAATCTATGAAGGCCGTATAAACATTTGACCTCGTGTATTTCTCCCTAATTAGTTTCAATATTGAGAGGTTATCCAGAGTGGAATGCTTTTTCTTAAAACAGGCTTGTTCTATTGGGAGGACCTTCTTCTCCATCATCTATTGCCTAAGGTGGTCGAGAATACTACGTGCACATATTTTCCCTACTGCATCTAATAAGGCAATTTGCCGGTAGTTACCAGGAAGGGTTCTAGAGCCCTTTTTATGCAGAGAGATTAAAATGCGTCCAGACCAAGATGATGGTGTCTTCCCCTGAGAGTAACAAAAAATTAAACAATGGAGCTAAGTACTTGGCCCACAAAAGTGGCTCCTTTTTGTTTCCCATCATGGGGATTTCATCCGGACCATTGCTCCTGAAGATCTCATTTTTTTAATAAATCCAACCCCATCTTTCATTGAATGTGCATAGTTAAATAAGGACGTTTCAGAGGAGTCAGGTGCGGCAAAAATAATAGAATTAAAGTTTGCAGAGTAGAGATCTACCATGTGGAGTTCCCAATCATCTTCTTTAATAGGAATGGGGAGAGATTTTACTCTTGTGCCACAGCAGTCAGCAATAATTTCCCAAACCTTTTTTGCGTTATTTTTTGAGGCCACCTCTTTTAACTGTATTAAGGAGCGTTTTTTCCTCTTCCTTTTCCTCTTAAATAAATGTATTACGTTATTTCGTTCAATAGAATGATTCGGGAACTGAGCCCTTACCTATTTATTTATTTCCCTATTTAAATTAAGCATTAGATTAAAATATGATCTCCGTTTAGCTGGAGGATGCGATGATTTACATAATCGAGCCAAAGAGGCTACATTATGGGAAAAGGCTTCAAGTAAGTCAAATTGAGCAGAGTCACGCTCAGCCATTACTAAATGCTGCTGATCTTTTATCCAAGCTATTAAGTTTTAATTTAGCGGTCGCTTGAATGTTTCAGTAAATTCTGCCATTTGTTGCTTTGAACCCTACTGTACTGCCTTTAAAGTTCCAGTGGCCTACCTTTGCACAAACAAAATTAAATTTAGAGCAGATCAACAAATGATCGCTAAAGTCAGTTCCCAAAACTTCCATAAATAATAATAATGGTCGTGATCAAGTTATTTGGTTGGACTGACTTAACTGTTGGATTTTATTCAAAGAAAGAGGACACTGTCATCTTGGGTAGAGCTTATGTAGGGCTATGCTCTATGGTTGATCATGTGACATGTTGGTATTCATGGGTAATGTAGTATAATACAATTTTGTTAAAAAACATCCCAGTCATCTCACGGTAACTGGATCACTTTATAAATGAGATACACCATATTTTTGTGTTGGAAAAATATCTTTTGATATTTTGAAATAATTGCTGATGGATTTTAATACAATGTTTGAGTCTTCAAAACTGGGTTTCTTCCCAACACCCTTTAATGATGTACAAATGTGATAAGTAGACCTCAGGCTATGTTACAAGCAGCTAAATTTGTAGCTGCATGATCATAACTCAATTTAAAGATCTTTCACAGCAACGCTGTTTCTAATCAGGAGAGGAAACAAAAGGTAATGTTATGATAATTTAAACAATAACAAATGCTATTCTGAAATGCACCGCAATCCACATCCATAGTTGGCCTTGTAAGTGTGTGTGACTTGGTCCTCAGACTTTCCACTAGGTAGTCGATTCGCAAAGGTACATAAAACATGCAATTATGCTGGGTACAGCGGATGCTTGAACCTTAGTATACACGACTTATAGGAATTACTGTCCCAGTCAGGCATATCATAATGTGCAGGTAGCATTCATGTCATCTACATAACTTCCTAACATCTACGTGTACATGTCTCTATGGCAATAACAGACTTTGGTGAATGCTTCCCCATTTCTTGCAGCATTTTAGATGCCATGAGACATTGCATTATATTCTGGTATTTCAATAACAGCCTCTCTTATTTACCAACTTTCTTGTTATCCTACTGAGGTAACTTAGTCTTTTACTCTACCTCGGCTCCAGCACTGGTAGTTTCTTTGCATCTCTTCCTATTACACCCCTCTCTCTGTTTTATCATCATTATTGTTTCTCTCCATACTTCGTAAGTGCTCTCCCTCTATCTACCTTTCCTAGCTCCTCATACTCCTCTCCTTTCTCCCTATAAAGTCTCCCTCATCTCCTCAGCCTTTTCTCTCTCACTTGCCCAAGTTCTACACGTATTAGCTGTCCCCTTTCTGAATACAACTCAGGGGCTTCTAGTTGTATTTCTTGTGATCTATATGGTGTTTACCATTGTTTTTCAGTAATAAGAGCTGTGGTCCTGAATAGACATCAATAGCCATGGTCATATGAAAGACGAAACAACAACGGCGGGGACTGGTCACCACACCTCGCACACAGTTCCTTATCATTAAGGCCTGGAGCACTTCATTTCCAGTGCCAGCTGGTGCTCGATATGGCTGTCAAGCAGAAACAAATTGAGATAAGAGAATGGAATGGTGCACCCGGAATAATATAATGTCCACAGTTCTGTCTCTTTATAAAAATCTTCCTTTATTTCACATGTTTCCTAAAATCGATCAAGAAAACATCCAGCCAACGTGTTTCATTCAAATCATATGAACTTCATCAGGTCTGTGATTAATAATACACAAAAAGGACATACATAAGCAAATATAAACAAAGCAAACATCGATATATATACATAGACCACAAATAAAGCAAACACCAATATGTATAAAAACTATAAAGATCATGACAAGAGAACACAGTATCACAAACAATCACAAACACAACAAAAACCATATAAAATCTAGATTAATGTTCATCACGTTTTTGTGGGAACGTATATTCAGGGAGTCCCCAGTCAGGAGGGGAACCTGCCACAATGTTTCCCTTATGGCCTAGCAGTTTAAAAAATATACTCCTGATGTATATAACAGGAGTCATGACGTGAAAAAGTGAGGAGCACAAAAAAGTATCCTACGAATTAAAAGTCTCAATTGTGGAATTATTAAGTAAAATTCAGATCTATAAAATTGTGTAGAGTATTCAATACAAAAACAAAAACAAACTCTCAGTTATTAATGGTCACAATAACATATAGTTTATATAACAGCTGATTACCTCTTACTTTGTAAGTGTCAAATCATGCAAAAGCAGATGCTATATGTGCCATATAAGATTAGTGAAATTCTGGAAGGGTTAAACGTAATTACCCCAGACCGATACCTGAAAAAATGATGGTGTTATTTCAGAACTTTATTATGATATTTATCATCTTAAGGCTTGCTAGTCATAGAAATCTTATAGGTACATTATATATTTCCAAACATCGCCTCAATCGATGTATCAGTTGAAAAATATGTTGCCTATCAGCCAAATTCCAAAAATGTCCAACATAACTATATTGAATGCCACAATTGTGTCTTATGCACATTCAGCTATCCGAGGACCTCAAATTGATAAATTCACACAAAGTCAAAAATAGTCATGCCATCCATATGCACCAAAAAGGTCCAAACCAAGTAACTCAGACAATGTACACCTCATTCCTTACTCTATATAGTGGTGCTAAATCAATCCGGCATTCCGATCATGTTAAGTATCTACAGAATGTCAAAGTATGTGGCGCAGTAATAAATATTGCCTCTATGGTAACAGATCAACAGAGCGTCCCACATTGGTACGCTCATGTGTGTCAGACGTGCCCACAGCCATCCAACCCACAACGTTTGGTGCAACAGGAACAAATTTTACACTCTCCCACCGCATGTCACCAAAGCAAACACACCCTCCAAGATGTTACAATGACAATAAAAATAATAATAAAAAGGCGCCCACGCTTGCGAAACCCTAAAAAAAGTTACATTAACAATTAATAGATCAAAAAGGCATACACCCTCACGAAACACGTGCATAATGCATGGCAGTGAGAAAAACAAATACACCCTGCATGTAAATTATATGGTACTCTGATATGATCAATTCTCACAAAAGTCATGGAATAACGCCTTCCTTACATGCCAAGCATTAATTGCAAGAAAGACTGTCCTACCCACTCTAAGGTAACCATAACAGACCCATTATAAACTCGCCCTACCCATACCTTCAGCCTCATGGTGGAGAAATTACAGAATCTACCTGCCTTAAGTACACAAAAGCAAACATGCTGCCCAGAGCGTCACCACACTGGCCTACCTGAATATGTATCCAATGTCCACTCTGCCAAACATCTCCAATGCAACTCCAGACAATCCCCATCATCCAACTGGCTTATTTATATGTGTTCCACAAAATCGGCAACCAGTAGATCCTAAACACCTGTGCGGTGGCATCCGAAAGCGGGTCCCGCTAACATACCATAGGTGACCCTGACATCTCGGCAGCCATGTTAGAATGGTGAAAACTTAATTAAACAAAATATAATGAAGACAGACAAAGGCAACAAGAGCCACGAGTGTCTAGATGGTACTCTTGGAGTGTAGAGAAAAATATATTCTCAATTTAGGGTGCTATTGATCAAATATTGAAATTCAATTGCACCTATATTGAACTATAGGGAAGATCGTATATACACA
This sequence comes from Lissotriton helveticus, assembly GCF_964261635.1. NCBI lineage: Eukaryota > Metazoa > Chordata > Amphibia > Caudata > Salamandridae > Lissotriton > Lissotriton helveticus. The sequence goes on along the minus strand of NC_136059.1, from coordinate 707,748,627 downwards.
TTTGAAGGAAAAATACCTGTGCGTTGATGTCAGAAAATGGCACCATAAATTTCCACTACCATCTTGGCAGACATGTTGGAATGGCGAAAACTTACTTAAAAAAGGGGGCAACTATAGCTACCTGTGTCTTTATGATAAGCATAAATGTTTATTATGGAAAGTTCCTGTACTTCAAGAAAGGCGCAATTCATCAGATTCTACAAGACAATTTATGTGCACCTATATTAAATATATATACACGCGATTCGGTGAACTAACCATATACACTAGTGAAAATTAGCATCAAGTGGCAATCATTTTAAGATCTAATAACGTACTTCATAACACAGTCAAACAAGGGTGCGTAAAAGAAAAGGAAAAAATAAAAAGTACCCAAAGCGCATGTCACTACGAATGAGACTCCCCACTATGCTCATGTATGAATTAAGAGCTGCTCTTGCTCTATCCTGCCACACCAAAGAAAACCGTATCCTAATTCCGAAAAGTCCAGCCATAAAAAAAAATGTAATTGTATTAAAGGTGCACCAATCCCATATGCTGCTCTTTCCCAAGAGTGTGACACAAAGTGAAAGAAAATCATGAGCATCCTAACGCTACAGTAGTACTTTATACCTCAAGTTTAGAAAATTTTTAAAAGTCTGTGTGGGCCTAGCTAAGCTGAAATTCAGCAAGTTCACCAAATATGCAGGTGATGATATATACTTGTAGCATGACAAAATTGTCCAAAATCTACAAGTAGTACATCACGAAAATATCAAGTGTGAAAGATGAGATAAGATATGTAATAGACAAAAGTCACTAACCTCCACAAGTACTTATAGGAATGAGTGAGAATCCAAATATTACCATAGGATTATACTAATGCATAAAATAATCTATGGGAGCTATCAAAACAATATATAAACTTATGTTTTAAAAAACTTATGTTAATAGGTCAGACCCTTCTTATAAAAAGTCTCTATTGGTTAGATAGATATATGATATGATCCCTTAAAGTTGTCATGTCAGAATATTGTATCATGTGTGGAACATAGGGAATCATTTCAAAATAAAACTCAAGTGAGAAATTTCAAGAGCCACGGATAAACAACTCCTATAGAGTGTTCTATACCTTGTGTTGTATGGAATTTCCCAGGAAGTGGCGAAACTCATTATCTATGTTATGTCTCTTGAGCGTGTTTTGTAAACGACAGATCCATTGGCCTTTGTTTGTCTTAAGAGCAGACCTCTGTCGCCACCCAACGCGCTTACAATTATACTACCAATTTTAAAAAAAACAGAAACCATGGTCATTGGGATGCATAGTCCTATATTGTTCTGTTATGGGATATCTATATTTTCCATTTTTTAAGGCCCTGCAGTGTTCCTGTAAGCGTAGTTTAAGACTTTCAGATGTACTTCCAACTTAAATCATACCGCAACTGCAGTCCATAACATAAATCACAAATTGTGTATTGCAATTGATGAAATGCCTTATAGTGTGTGCCTGAGTTGCATTGGAACTGAACTCCTTTTATCTCATTCCTACCATGTGGGCACATGCTGCGTTTATTACAGGTATACAAGCCTACTAGCTTCATAGGGATCAAAGTGCTAGTCTTTTGTGTAGTGGTAATGTAACTAGGGCACAGTGAATCTCTCAACGTGTGTCCCCTCCTGTACACAACTCTAGGATTTTTGTAAATATCGTCCAGAAGGAGATGCCAGTGTTTGCGCAAAATCCTAAATAGGTTATCACTATACATAGAGTATTTGGTAATTGTTGCAAAGTCATCTTGTGCCAGATTTTTTGCTGACTGGTACAGGTGGTAACTGACTCTGACTGTCCCTGGGCTCTGCCTACCCAGGCCCAGGGCCAGTGTTATGCTGAAGACACACTTAGAATACAGTGAAAACACTTACATACACTAAGGTACACTATGGGATAGGGTACCCCTAATGAATGGCATGACTTCCCATTTAAAGTCTTAGTACATAATAGGGCAAGGGGATCAAAACTACATTTAGGTCCTAGTATATAATAGGACAGGGCAGTTTAGAGGCCAGCAGCCCTTTCTGCACGTGCATGGATGCACTGTTGAGGGTAGTTAGCCCCGTTTTGCAGGACTGGTTCTGAAATGCGAATTGTTCCCAAACGCGACCTTGGTGTTGGCGGCATTTAAAAATGAATTAACTACAATGTTTCAGGTACCCCCGCGTACTAGAAATCCTAGGTGTCCCAGTGGTGGGGGGGTCAGGTATTTATATAGAGGACCCTTATAAAATAAGTTTTGTATGCCTTGGGGGTTAGTGAAATTGCACATTTTGCTCCCAACATTGTAGCAAAGCGCTTCCCAAAATCGACTTTTGTGCTCGGAGCACAGAGGAGTAAGGATCTGCAATATTTTTGCATATTCAGAATCCCTAAGTTCTCTCTTAGGCATTCCAGGGGTGTGGGGTCCTGTAGATATAGGCAGGGACCTCATAAAAAAACGTTTTATAAGCCCTGATGTTGGAGAAATTGCCCAGTTTATTTTCCCTATTGCAGATCCCCAGACACTTAGGTTTACATGGCAAGAAGTTATTAAATAATAACTAACGTCAGGGATGTCATACAAATATTACTCAAGGACTTACTTAGAATAGTATTGATAAATACAACAATATGCTATTGTTGAATTGATCCTAAAATGTACAGATAAAAAGTTATAAGAATGTCTTGTCTGTAAGCCAAAATTCAGCCTTCCAGTAGTCTGTCCTGATTGGATTAGCCAGGCTGTTTTGTTGAGGTGATAAGTAGCCCCTGGGGTTAGACAGCCATTCTAGGAGGGCGGGGTTCTGCTACGTAGGTATGCCAGAGCAGGGGGAGGGGTTGTAAACTATAATCTTCAATAGAAGGAGGAGACAGGCAAGAGAATCCAGTTTCATTTACACCGCAGCGAGATGGCAGGATAAAGGAAGGAATGAGCAGATGCCAGGGGGAGGAACAATATGAAGATGAACCATCCTGAAGGTGGGCTTAGCCAGCTCGTGTCGCTCTGCTGAAAAATCAGCCATGCTGAATTTTGGAGAAATGGTGCTCTCTGGGAGACCATAGTGCCACATTTTGGAGGATTCAAACTCTGGGGTGTTGCCCTGCACCTCATTGGACATAAGTGCCCTCCTGTTTGACCTAGAGAACTTGGAATAAGTATTTGTGAGGGGCAGCGCCTCTCAGATCTGCTGCTTGAAACTAAAGGAATAAGTATGGACCATGCTGAGACATTTGGTTTGCACCAACCAGGCCCTGCCCTTGACCGACTGTGCCTGCTGCACAATCTGAAACTACAGCCCTGTGAACTTACCTTGCTTCAGAATGAATCCCTAAAAGCTACAGATTAACAGATCTCACCTGGACCATCACCGCCAAGAATCCCCACCCTAGAGTACTACCAGTGGATTTCTAAGGGCTTTGTCCAACGGGAATTGAAGTCTCAAACTTTCAAGGACCATCTTGGAACTTCCAGACACTTGAAGTAAGTTTAGGACACTTTGAGTCCCTCAAAGGAACTTCAGAAAGATGTTTCAGAAATTTGAAGAAGTTTGGAGCAACTTTGGTAAAAAGCTCCATAAGTGGCCGGATCGGTACTCAACCGCGAGCAGGCCAACCATCCAGGATCGCCCCGCTGAAAAGCTCCGGAGGTCCGACTTCCAGAGTTTGTCCAGGAGCTAGTCGAAACCGAAGCTGGCAAACCCTCGCCAAATCCTGCCTGGTGAAGAGCATCGAGGGACCCCACAAGAAAAAGCTCCATATATTGATCTAAGTCCAATCGTAAAGGAGGTGACCGAGACCAACCTCAAGAGTCAAGCCACCCACCTTAAACGAGCCGGCCTGGATCTCTGGTTCATTCAGCTGGAAAGCTCTGGAGGTCTCACTTCCATAAGTTTGACCGGGAGCTTGTTGCAAGGTAAGCCGGCGCACCCTCACCAAATCTAGACTGTCTGAGAGCTTCGAGGGACCCCGGGAAGAAAAGCTCCAGAAAAGTTTCTCAGTCTGTAGTTAAAAACTTTGACCGACACCTACAGCGAGAAACTTTGACTTTTTCCTGGTCTAATGTGACCAGATGTCCCAATAGGCGCTATAGGATTCTATGTGCTATATAGTGATAAATGTTTAAAAATTCATATCTCCGGTTCCCTACATTAGATTTTATTCATTTTGTGTCATATTAAATATAAAATGATTTCCTATTTGTATAGTTGAATTTGTATTATGTGTTGTATCTTAATTATTTACTGAAGTGGTGTTTTTAAATGCTTTACATACCTGTCATTGAATGTATGCCTGCCTGCTCGCAGCCAAGCTACCAAGGGTTGAGCATGGGAATCATTTTCTAAGTACTGCTCTGAGCCTTATATTATGTAAGTCGTATCCGTGCCAGTGGTAGGTGTATATTTATCACTACTTATAACCCACTTTCCAATAGTAATAAATGCAAACTTCTCATGACACTGTTGTCGCTTTTTATTGTTTTTAATCTCTAGGGTTGACTCCCTCGATAGTGACTGCACCTTATTCTCAGCCAAAGATAATATATTGGCTTCATACCCTCTGTTCAGAAAACAGGTTTTGGTGTCCGCTATGTTCGTCCTATATTTGGTATCCTCAGAGCAATTGCTCCTGACATGGACCAACTGGACATTTGGGATGTTTCTGATGACAGAACAGGCACGTGCACGAGAAGCGTGTAAAATACTATTACATGCAGTTTTCTTGCAGAACATGGTGCTTCGAATTACACCATCTTTCACATAGAACTGTAATTCTAAAAAGACAATTTTCTCTTTGTTATGACACATAGTCAAGCGTACATTATACAGTTTGTCATTCAAAAATGAAAATGTGTCCTGCAGTGCCTCACATGTACCTTTCCAGAAGCAGATAATATCATCAATGTACCTGCCCAAAAAGATTATGTGTTCAGTCCAAAAGGAGGCTCCTCTGACCAGGGCATTCTCCCTCTCATGCCAGCCCATGAAAAGGCCATCATAAGAGGGAGCAAATCGGGAACCCATAGCTGTACATTGCAGCTGGTGATACCAGCGGCCATCATGGATGAAATAGTTCCTGGATAGTATGATGTCAATCATCTCTAATATCATTTGGCTGCACTCCTAATCATCAGCCCTCTCCATATCCTAAAAGGTTTTGTCAGCAAGTAGGCAGAAATATTTACGTATGCAAGTATATAAACTTGTAACATCAAATGTCTCGAATAATAGCTCATCTGACCAGGATAAATTATTGAATTTGTTGTGAATGTCCTCGGCAACTTGCATGTAAGATGGCTGGTTGGTGACATATTTTTTTACTTTGATATCTACAAATTCTTAAAGTCTCTCCGTGAGGGGCACCCACCCCTGATATGATAGGTCTCCCGGGGGACAGGGCCCTTCCTTATGGACCTTGGGTAAAACATAAACACATGGAAATATTGCACTCCCAACCAAAATGCATTTATGTCCATCATCCATAAGAAGGTACATGTCCCTCCATTCACTCAATTTCATGTTTAAAAACACAGTAAGTTCCTTCATGGAATTGGTCTCAATATATTTGTAACATTCCCGGTCGGTCGTTTAGTTATCGATTTATTCCATTCATGTTGCCTCTCTTATTCATAATGAACACATTCCCGCCCTTGTATACTTCTGTAACCTGTGGAGTGCCTGTCTTTCTCCGAGGGATAGGTTATATTTGGGTTGTGGACCAAATCCGGTTGGGGTTCCCAATTGATATAACTCACATGTTACTTTTTCATAAAATTCATCAATATTGTGATGGTACAAGGATAGAGGCATGAACTTGGATGTTGGCCTAAGGCTACTGTCCTCATCGAAATGTTCCATTATGTTTAAATCACAGAGTAAAGATTCCATATCTATAACTTCATAATTTTCAACAAATAAAAGGCATTGTAAGACTTGTACATCAGAGATAGTGTGTTTTGTAGGTGTCTGCTGAATTGTGGATATTGCAGGCTTATTTGGTTGCTGATTAAAGAACTCCTTTAATTTCAAAGCTCTGGTAAATTTGAACAAATCAGTATGCACATCAACATTATCACCTGTTTGTGAAGGACAAAAATTCAGGCCTCTAAATAGAACATTAGTATCATCATTTGTCTAGGTTCCTATCCGCAGGTTTATGATTTCCAAACCTTTATTCGTCTCAAATTGTATACACCTAGACTGTAGTGTAGCCAAGTTACAACCCCTTATATCATGAATATTACCATCCTGGTAAGCTAATCCAATTACGTTTTTCTTGATCAGGTTTGCACCCCTGGTTTTAATACCTGTTTTCCCTCTCCACCTCCTTCCCCCCTTTTGGGTTGTTTTACCTCTTTGCTGTACTGTTTGTTCCCCTTTCGCAGCCTCTCCAGTACTTTTAAAGAAGAGGATGTTCCTTCCCTCAAAGGGGTATCAGCTGTCTTATGACTGGAGGCTGTGCTGTTACTGATGCATCTAGCTGATCTCAAATCATCACTCTCCTCCCTAGCCTTTTTTCTGTCATCATTCAGGTTAACATTATCATATGTCTTAGCAAATGTGTTATATATGACCTTCCCTATAGCTCAATATTGAGAACAGGTTTTTTTATAGAGTACCAGCTAGACACTGGTAGCTCCTTTTTGCCCTTGTCTGTCTTCATTATATTTTAAGTACGTGTTCGCCATTCTAACATGGCCGCATAGATGGCAAGGTTACCTATGGTATGTTTGCAGGCATCGCTTTCTGACTTCACCGCACAGGTGTTTAACATCTACTGGCTGACGATTCTGTGGATTATATTTAAATACGTCAGTTGGATGATGGAGCTTGTCGGGAGTTACATTGGAGAGGTTAGGCGGCATGGACATCGGCCACTGATTCAGGTAAGCCGGTGTGATGATGCTCTAGGCAGCGTGTTTGCTTTTGTGTACTTATGGCAGGTGGATTCTGCAGTTTCTCCACCATGCTGCTGAAGGTACAGGTAGGGGTGACTTATAATGGTGCAGTTATAGTTATGTTCGGGTGGGAAGGACAGTCTTTCTTGCAATTCGTGCTTGGCATGTAAGGACAGCTTTATTTCATTACTTTTGTGAGAAGTGACTATATCAGAAGACCATATAATTTACATGCTGGGTGTATATGTTTTTCACACTGAGCATGCATTATACATGTGTTTCGTGAGCATGGATGCCTTTTGGATCTATATCAATTAATCATTAGTGTAACTTCTTTGAGTTTCCCAGGCGTGGACGCCTTTTTATTATTATTTTTATTTTCATTGTAACATCTTGAAGGGTGCGTTTGCTTTGGTGAGCCCGGGATAGGGGGGAGTGTAAAATGTCTTCCTGTCGCCCCAAACCTTATGGGCTGGACGTCCGTAGGCACGTCTGACACACACGAGCGTAGCATTGTGGGACGCTCTGTTGATCTGTCACCAGAGAGGCAATATTTATTACTGCACCACATACTTTGACATTCTGTTTACATGATCAGAATGCCGGATTGATTTAGCATCACTATATGGAGTAAGAAATGTGGATTACATTGCCCGAGTTACTAGAATTGGACCTTGTTGGTGCATATGGATGGCATGACTGGTTTTTACTTTGCGTGAATGTATTAATTTGAAGCCCTCGGATAGCTGAATGTCGATTGGTCACAATGGAGGTATTGAATATATTTATATTGGAAGTTTTGGGTATTTGGCTTATAGGTGACACATTTTTCAACTGATAGTTTGATTGGGGTGGCTGTTTGTAAAGATATGATTTACATATAAGATTCCTATGACTAGCAAATGGCAAGATGATATATATAATAATGAAGAAAACTGAAATAATACCCTAATTCTTTTAGGTATCAGCCTGGGGTAATTACGTTTACCTCATCTAGAACTGGATTAAGCTTATATGGCACAGACAGAATCTGCTTTTGCATGATTTGGCAATTAAACTGCAAGATTGCCCTGTACATTTACGTATGGAAAAACAAGTACACTTGCAAATTAAGAGGTATGCAGCTGTAATATCAACTATATGTTATTGTGAACATCAACAGCTGAGAATTTATGTTTGTGTTTGCATTGAAAATTGTACAGATATAAATGTTGCGTGATATTTCCGCAATTGAGACTTTTCATTATAATTGTACTTTTTTTAGCTCCTCTCTTCTTCACATCATGATTCCTGTTATACATAGAAGAAAACAATTTAATTTAAAACGTTTTTTTAAACTGCTAGGACATGTGGGACACATTGTAGCAGGTTACCCTCCTTAATGGGGCCTAACTGCATATACGTTCCCACAAAAACCTGATGAACTCTAAACTAGATTTTATGTTTATTGTTGGGCTTTTGATTGTGCTAATATGTTTTCTTGTCATGGACTTTGTAGTTTGTATACAAATCAATGTTGGCCTTATGTGTGGTCTATGTAAATATATTGATGTTTGGTTTGTTTTATATTGTTTTGCTTACCTATGTCCTTTTTGTGTATTATTCAAAGCCATGATGAAGTTCATATGATTTGAACGAAACACGCTGGCTGGATACTTTCTGATTTTTATGAAACACATGAAATAAAGGAAGATTTTTTATAAAGACACTGAACTGTGGACATTATATTTTTCTGCGGGCACCATTACCTTCTCTTAAATCAATAGCCATGGGGACCATGTGCCAGTGTCCTCAGGGGACTAAGTATCTCTAGAGCTCCTTGCTTATAAGTGTTTCTGAAACAACAATGCTAATATAGCAGAATATAACAGAAACTGTTATATTGTGCAGTTATATTCAACTGTTTTCTTTCAGATGTGAATAGTATAGTTTTAACATTCTCCTGGTGTACCATCCTTTAACATAAGGGTATGATGTAGGCACATGATTGGCATGGGTGAGGAAACTGACCCTTTTGAACCACACCTAAATCAATTTATATTCACTTACTTATAAAACAATTAGTAGTAGTTTGTCCCATGCAATCTCCCAACCCTGTTTCGTCAGGATCTAGTGTTGTGCTCACCATAATTGTTGTCCCCTAGACACTCCACCATACCGTGCCACACACTACTCAGTGCACTGACAAGCTATGCTTTAGGAGTCACTAAAATGAGGAGCAATGAATGCTGTCTGTGTACATTTAACATTTTGTAACTAGCCCTGTGGGATTGGTGAGCAGGACACTGATGGTTTCTACTTCTGTCACTGTTTTCAATTGTGCAATATTTGTTTCCAATATTGCAAGCAGGCAGACATTATGGAAGGCACCAATGTGCTGCTGAAGACATTGGCAAGACGTGAACTAGACTGCAGAGTTTATTTTTAGTTTTTGCTTACCAGACAGCTGCTGAATGGTAGGTGAAAGCCTATTATGAGATGTACCAACAACTTACAGTAGGCTTGACCTCAGCCTTTTTGTTTAACTTCGTTTACTTCCTTCCTTTTTACTCAATGGCTTTTCTAATCCACTTTGTATTTGTCTCTCCCCTTCTTCTGTTTGCTCATCCCCTGAAAAATAGCTACTTTACCATCCTGTTGATTGGATGACCTGTATCCTTCCAGTGCTTACATTTATGAAACTACTGATTTGTTTTTCTTTCAGCAATCAATGAGAGCACGTCTTTTCATGCCGGCTTCCGTGTGCAACTTCTCTCTTCAAACACCTGCCCCCCGCACTCTATGTTGCTCTCTCCCTCATGTGCTGCTCTTTCTCCCATCTCTGCTTCTCCCCCGCCTTAGTGTTCTTCGGTCCCTGGTATGCTGCTTTTCATCTCCTCCCCCAACTCAGCTTTATACATATTGCTTTGCCCCACATACTGCTCCATTGCCTCTTCACACGCATTTACATTTGTTCTTCTATTGTTTAAGTAAAGAATGTGAGGACTGCAGACAATAAACATTAAGAAATGTAACAGAAATTTCAACAGCTTTGATGTCACAAGAATTTTCTTGAATAACTGCAATTTGTAAGGCTGTTAAAACTGACATTTTATGGGGGGAAAGTGCATTCCAAAGTAATTGATTCAGAAACAAATATTGCCCCCTATTTATAATGGCAGCCTAACAGATGTCGAATTCCAAAACAGGTCCTGTTTATAATTAGGTCTGTCATTTGAAAGAATATAGATTCGGACAAAAAAATGGGCTCGGGTAGAGGAATCTTTAAGGTCCAATGATTGAATATTGCTCGTAAAGTCCAGAAAAATGGTCCAATGCAATCTGGATGCTTCTCGGCTGTTTCTGAACAATGATGGCTGTCTGCTAAAGCCACAATTCACACAAGTCAATGCAGCTTTTCTTTCCTTTTTTATTTAATGATTATGAGGGAGGGGTAGCACTTTTCACGCGGAGACCCAGGCACCACATTTTGTGCAATTGCACAGAAATGCATGTCAAAGACAGAAAAATAACATGAATACGCAATATGGGGAATGTGCAGCATTGCTTAAAGTGTCTTTTAATGCTGTTCTTTAGATGTGTGAGGACAACATAAAATAGTTTTTCTCAACAGTTTTCTCAAACGCTGACCCGCAGATTTAAAACTCTCCAAAGGCAGTCACTTCCCATGTCTAAGAACGTCAGGGAGGACTGCCACAATCTCTTCTGCGAGGAGCGGACACACGAAAGAGTGTTAAAGACAAAAGCTTGGTGATACTTAGTTTAGCAGAGCATGCTAAAGGCAAAAGCCTGGTGAAACGTAGTTTCTGATGCTTCTGCTTATCACTTGTGGCACGCCTCAGGCTTTTCACGAAGGAGGTCTTCAAACAGAAATCTACCTTTATCGATTTAAACGACTGAGAACACACAGATATGACTATCTCCGGGACATGCTGGGGAATGCCATCGAAGAGCTACCCCTGATGAAGGGTCCTTTTGACCCGAAATGCATTGGGTTGTACTGAATTGTTACTCACAAGCAATGTTCCCTCTAATTTTTTTCCTCTGTGTGCAGCAGTGTAAGGTCTATGTGCGCTGCAACGTAAGCTATGTGCACCAGTAACCATGTGCGCGTGTGGGTGCAGTGCCAAATATCACTTCAAACTTTTGCACAAAAAAGTGAAAAGATGGTGCATTTTCTCACATGCAGATCCTCGTGAACGGTGTTAAAGGCAGGTTTGAAACCATCCCACATAGCAATATGAAACCTTAGCAGCTATGTTGCTGCATTTCTTTTCTTAATAGAGCTGGGCTGCGGGGTGATTGTGTGCATTTGTTCAAGTTTTCATGTTAATTTCAGCTCATGACGAGCGCTGCGATTAACATGAAAACTTTAAGAAATGCTCTCTTTGAGCAGGAAAAATAAAATTATAATAACTATATTAAAATTGTACTTTTCGCAGTTTCAGGGCTGGGTTAGGGTAGGCTTTCGACTAACACATTTTAATGCTAGTGTCCGCATCACCGCATTAAAATGCATTAGTCATGTATTCTAGCAACCCTCTGACAATACTGCAATTGAGGCACGCTGCCATTGAGGCAGCACCAGCATGCTAAAATTGTCTAACATGTGAGAGCATGCAACTGTGCCTTCAAATTTAAAATGCTCTGCGTCAGAGATATAATATTCATGAACAGCGCTGAGCAGGCAGGCCAGAAATTAACAGATCAATTAGCCGTGCCCCAACCAGCCTTCCTGTGAGTCTACTCTGGGGGTAACAGCCATCACGAGGGTGATCCATGAAGCGGGTCTTGCCTGCTGTTTTCCCACAATCACACCAACCTTTTGGTGACCAGAAGCACACACATGCTTCGAAGATTAGACACACCGGTGGGAGGTAGCTTTGTTTTTCCTTTTCGCACCCCCCAGCTGAGAAGTCACATTACCTGAGCCTCTTGTGTATGATGATATAGTTTTACAGCCTGCTCGGCCCATTCCCTCCTAAGCCCCCGCATCAGCCTGGACAGAGATTGTTGACAAAACAGTCAACTTCTCAACCCCTGCTGTGCCCTCTGAACATGTGTACTTACCTGAACCGGAGGCACAGTGTTGGTCTTGTCACTTGATCCCTGGACTTGATTATCGACAGAGCAGTACACAAGTATTTAAGTGTGACCAGCAAAGGTAGGAGGCGTTTTTAAAAACAAGCTTATAATCCATATTCTCAGACATTCTGTTTGTATGACCTGGGTTTAAAGCAATAATCGTTTATATACTTCAAAACACTTTGTTTTGGAAATAATCTGCTTTGCCACACTGTTTGAATCATCATTGTTTAACTAGTTTTACCATCAATGAAATCTTACTTTACCTCTCAAAAAGAAAAAAAATTCTTGGAAAATGGACTTCGGGAGATTCAGGTCATTACCCAACCCTTACCTCAGCTACCACCTTCTCCACAAGGATGGGGAGCCGCAGTCTTACTGCTTTGTCACACGGACAATGCTGCTGAGGATACATCATTTCAGGGGTCAAAAATGTGGTTTTCAGGGAAAGGGAATGGGATTGGTAATTCCAAGTGCATGTGATTCAGGACCTCAAGAGATAAAAGTAGAGCTTTTATTAGAATACTCTGCATGCTGCATGGAGAAGGGAATTAAACATCTTTCAGCAATAGAATGAAAATGAAGCTCTGCCGGGTTTTTGCCTCTCACTGCCAAACAAACTATGTCCATCAGATTACCTTTCTTTTCGGACTCCAAGCTCAAACATTTTTTTGTAGTGACTCTGTCCAATCATGTTGATTCACCTCATGCACTCTAGCTCAGCCATTCTAGTAGCAAGACAATGATTAACCCTCAAAGTAGTCTGCTTGCTTCCTAAAACCACCACACATGCAGTGGTCGAAGTGGGCAGGATCGGCAAGGCACGGCGTGCCCCTACTTCTTTAATTTGATAGATTCCGTTCTCCTACTTTTTTATTTCGAACATGCGTCCCAGGATGGTAGAAATAGCCCAGGCCCACAGCTAAGGCTCAGCGTTCGTGGCAGAGCGGGTAGAGAAGGAAAAGGACTATGTCTCTTCCTTCTTGCCCAGAGAAGACAAGGACAGTGTCCACTTCTGCTCTGCCACTGTCAAAAGCACTCACTGATATCTGAATAAGTAATGTAAAAGCGTCAAGGTAACCATGTTGTTCCTGCTTACATTTCACATGCTTTACTTCAACTTTCATTTCCTACGAGTGTTTGCTTTTTCCATGATTTTGTTACTTTTTTTTTAGGCAGCATATTACTCTCATTTAATGCGTAATTTGAATAGTGTCGCATCCAGGAGTTTATAGCGGGCCACAATTGGGTTGTAGCTGGAGGCAGTGCAAGTTTCTATCAATGGGGCAGTATGGTGTTCAGTGGAGGAGAGGATGTGGCACTATGGTCAGAACTGCCGAATTTGGAACTGGGGAACCAGGTTCAGCCTTCAAGACCAGTCCACCAGACCACTCTCCTGAGGGAGCACATTCCCTTGCTAGACCTTAGAAGCCCTGGTGTCTTTGCACCATCATGTGTACCCTAACGGTGGCAACTGTGGGTTAACCTTAAAGGCCTGTCAACCACAATCCATACCGAAGTTCACCTCCAGTCTTGCGGGCAGGCCTATGAAGCAGGTGGCTCTAGCGCGGTGCGATTGCACCGGGCACTGACTTCGGGTGAGGTGACATGCTTGCAAGTATATTATGTTTCTAAAAGCACTTGCTGCCTCCTTCCTGGCCTCCAGCTATTTTACGGCAACAATAAAAATGGCATGTAACATTTCCTATAAAGAGATTTACACAAATATGATTAATATTGTCTCTGTGTAATGAGTGTGATGTAAAGTGCTCTGACACCCTACACTGGTATCAGTGGTGCTGTAAATCAAGTTAAATTCATCTGAGCGAGAGTATTGTTATGGAGACTTGAGGGGCACTGTTAGAGGGTGGTAGTGAGGGAATCAGTGGAGGAAGGAGTAATTGGGGGGGCACCGACAAACATTGTCGCACAGGGCTCCACCAGCGCTAAAGCTGGCCCTGCCCTTGAGGCCAGTCCACCTCACCCATTGGAACCTCCATTGGCCTTGTTTCAGCCGTAGTAGCTGTAACTCACCAGGGGTCAGCAATGCAGGACTAGCACGCACACCAAATTAAGTTCACAAACTTCACGGTCTCTCTGCTTCATGCACAAGCACTTTTAACATGTGCTGCCTCCTTTGGGGCCACTGGAATTATGAAGCAATGGAGGAAAAAATTATACCACAGTGTTGACTAAATTATGCAGCAAAAGGAAGGCTGTATATTTTCTGATGCTTTATTATTTTTACTGATGATAACAGTCTCTGGAAAAATGTTGCCTTATTAGTACCAGTGTAACATACAAATCCAGCAGTGACAAAGGTGATCAGACAACTTTTGCAAAGATGCGTCCACTTCGCAGAAACACTAGTCACATTTTTTTAGTACCATTTGATCCGTTTGCGCTACAAACAATTGTTTAGGTAAAATCATCAAATTATGCACCATATGATGTATTATACAGTAAATATTGCAGAACCAGAATTATATAGAAAACATTTTGCAAACTAGGATATTTTGCCATTCATGCTTAAACTGCTCTTGTTGAAAAAGGGAGGAGAAGTGCTGATGACAGAAGCTGCATGGCTCGGAGACAAATGGTTTGTGCTTCCACTTTTAAGCTTATGTCACCTGGACAGAGACATTTTAAGGCATGGGCAAAGTGGGCTCTGGCCCTCTGATAGAGCCAGCTCTGTTCTGCAAGGCTTACCCTGACGACCTTGAATAATTCATTGATGACCTTGAATAATTCATTGACAGATTGTTTTAAATACTGTTCTCTTTAATTTAATTGTGATGTGAGTGGTGCGTGAAAGTCTATTAAAAAGATTTTGCAGCAAAATGTTGTGTTTACATAGTGCATGGCGAGCGCTTTATACTCTCCCTTCATTGGTGAAACAAGCATTAGCGAGAGCTGGATTTCATATTAGAACGTGAGGAACACTTTGGCATACCTAGCGTGCAGGGAGAGCTGCTGGTTTCCCCCAACAGACAGCGGAGGTCTATTGCTACTGATCACATAAGTTCGGGGAAATCCTCAATTAGCGTGTGGTGAGCGGTATGGCCTCACAAAACTCGGTGGTTGCAGTTGCTCTGGGTCTCTGATGAGCAGGAGCAGAACCAGCAACATTTTCCCAGGAATCCCCTCTGTGTCTCTCCTCACCCCCACCCCACCACCACCAGCAAAGAGGAGGCGACGGACTGTGTCAACAGGAGCGAGGTGCCATTTCATGAAATTCTCTTCTGGCCAGTAATTGTAAGGACCCTCTGGAGCGCCCCTCAGCGCGGTCCCCTTCCATGCAGGGAGAGGTAGGGAGCCTTGCACCGAAGGGCAGTGCTGTTTAACCCAGCTGGGGCCTGATGGGCCCCGGAGGGCTTCAGACTCATCTGAATGTAGGGTGAGTCATTCTACTGTTGGCAGCTGCACCGCACGCTGGTGGGAAGCTGCATTGGGGCACCAAGCGGATGGAGGTTCCCAGATAGGTCTCTCCCAGATCGGTGCCGTGCCGTTCCCCCCAGGAGGCTGGACCTGGGGGCCCTGTTGTTGTTTATTTTATTTTTATTAATTTATTTATTTAATGCGTTTTTTTATAGCGCGGACTTTACCCGAAGGTGTCAGAGCGCTTCACAATAGGAACAGTAGTGATGCATGAGGAGAAAATTACATGAGAACAAATTACAAAAGCAAACGTTAAGTTACATGAGGCAAAAGGGACAATTGTGAGCAAACAAAATACAAGAGGTGGCAAACGGTACATTACAGGAGGAAAAGTGACATGTGTGCAAGTTACAAAGGCGTACAAAGTACAAGTAGAGGTATAATACTGCAATAAATGGAAGATACTCAAACACAAGAACAAACGTTACGTTACATGAGGCAATGGTGGCACTTGTGCATGTATCAAAAGCAAACAAAATAAAATACAATTAGCCCTGCCCCCTCCTCACACTGTGGCATCAACATTTGTAAATTGGCAGGTATGGAGTGACCAAATAATAATATTAAGTGCCATTAAACTAATCACTATGCTTACTGGAATTATTAATTTCGACCTATTATACATTACATAAATAGGAAATTCAGAAGTGTTACTAATCTTGCCTGCCCTCAAGGATGCGCCGCATCTTCCAACAATTCCTGCAGACTCTTGATGCTGCTCTATGCGCATTTTGGCAACTACCATAGAAAATAGTAACAATAGAAGAGAGGTTTTCATTCACGGTGGGTAAATATCCTCCAGACAGGAAGCGCTTGCGTTGAATGAAATAAAGAGAATCCGTTTCCGAGCAGTCTAGAGCCACCAACTTTGGGCAGAGGCATGGTTATCGAAACGGCCAGTATTTTTTATTAAAGGTCGCAAAAAGAAATATGGCAATCCGATATAGCCAGTGTTGCTCGCTTGTAATAACTACCTCAAAATATCAAACAGAAAGGAAAAAATCACTTTAAGGGCGATTAGAATAATCTAAACTACTGCTGCATTTTTATTAAGGCAGAAGCATAACTGCTAAGTAAAAAAAAAATATATATATATATATATTTACATATAAGGGCTCTTGAGACCAGATACATTTTGGAGATGGACAGTAAAAGTCCTAATGGTCTGAATTCCACGGAGGACTTTTACACATGTCTATAGGCTTACCCATTTCTCCAACCTCTCGTATTACCACTTCTCCTTTTGTCTTATATACCTGGTCTTTGCGTCCATGCCATCTACCATATTTGTTTCTGTTAGTTGCTAGTTGATTAAATATAACTATCTAAGAGAAGAAACATCAGTATATTTAATCAGTCACCCCATAAACTATTTCTATTTGCTATAGATCCTCAGTAAGGTGTGCTAAACTGTATCCTAAAATTTCTACTTCATTAAGAACTGTTTTTAAATTTCACCTGTTTATAATTATGTCTGTAATAACGGTACTTGTGGATGTGGTAACAGCAACCCTAGCAGGGCATCAGGGAACATGGTGAGGCATGTATAAAATCGGGTCTTTTTTATTATCCGCTCACCCACTATCAGTTAATAGAACAACTTGATTATGGGTAAAAGTACATAAAAAATTCTGATTGTACATAGTTGTATATATATGAAATAGTTATATATATTTTAAAAGGAATTTGGAGGACTGTCAGTTTGTGCATTAGGGGCTATTTGATACATGGCATTTAAGCAGTTATCATAAATGAGCCACACTATAGACAGTATTGCGGCTGTAGCTATGCATAGATTGTAAATATATGAAATTTTATAACATGCCTTTAGGAATACCTAGAAGGTCCTCTTTTTAAACTCCATATAAATTATCGGATAATTACACTGTATTTAAACATGTATAGTAATGAGATGTGCCACTATAACACTGCATAATTTTCCTGCTTTGCATTTATAATTTGCTGTTTTAACAAATGTGTTGAGTATTTCCACTAATCAAGTTGTAACCAATCAAAGTTACCGTTGTTACTGCACTAGCACTTTAAATACACGCAACTCTTTCAGTGCGTCATGTGATCAAGGCCTCTGTGCAGGCCGAAACGTTATCCTGGCGTGGTGTACTGGAAAATAAAAACTCACCTGCACTCTGGGTCTTCCGTGTTCTTACTCGTCGATGGCTGAGGATTGATAGCCTGTCGCGATAGCAGGAATACAAGTGCGGAAATATTTACATATATATATACACACGGGACATTTTTCTAAGTCACATTTACTTGGTACCGGCCCCTGATTCTTAAAGCATGAACACACGTGCGGTATTTCTCTCCGAGGAAGGCGGCAGCCGCTGGTGAAGGACAGGAATATACAGCCACCTAAATCCATCTCCATGGCTAGGAGCACCAGCCCGCTGTGAGCTCCTTCTTGGGGGCAAGTTTGTGTGCACTCCTAACTGCTCCCTATTCATGCACTGACGATTGTGGTGTAAGCTTACAAACACAGCGTGTGCTTTTAAGTGACCCTAAAAGCACACGCTGTGTTTGGTGCTGCATTTCTTTTGTTTTCTAAAGTTTGGCTGCGGGCAGATTTGGTCTCCCACAGCCGCACTCTAGATAAAACAAAAGATATTTAGCAAGAGGGAAGACTTGCTAAATACAGCGGCGGTGCAATGCTCTTGGTCCTATGTGCGCGCCACAGACACAACAGTGCGCGCTCCGGGGCACGGAGGTGCGTGGGCGCCCAGGCGCGCGTCTTCGTAGGAACACGGCTCACAAGTAAATATTGTGACCTTCTTTTTCATTGAAGATTCATGTCAAGAATTCGATATCCAAAAAGAAACGACTGGATTAAAGAACTGATTCAGAAGGTTGATTTTGTGTTAGAATGTGTTTGTTCAATTGTATTTGTTTAATTTTATATATAAATTTGATTACTGGGGCACAGTATTGCATACAGTGTCTAGAACACAGGTTCTAGTAATCTTGACACCTTTCACATCCCTATCACTGTATGGACACAAAATTTAAATTAAAACATTAGAACCTATCTTAAGATTGAATTAAGATACAGAATCTTGAGTGCAACAACACCTATTTCAAATATCATTATCCCAGCCAGGGGCCAGCAGACAAGGAGGCAAAACTGTAGAGTGACTCCTTAGCAATAGTCTTGGATGGGAACCTTTCTCCTTCTAAGCAGCATGATATTTGTGCAAATCTTTCTAAAGGAGTTGCACAGCAGCAAACTGCAGCTGCCAAGTTAGCAAAAAACAGAGAAATACTTAAAAAGACAAATGCAACGCAATATAGTGGAGTAGGGAATAGGGGTGAAAGTGAACACCGAATATTGGTCTAAGCACCGTGGGACAGCAATAAGGATGGGGGGAAGGGTGAAAATTAGAAAAAACAAGCATTGGCATTGCCAATAGGTCTCGCTTGTGGGACCTTATAAGTATTTAGTTTTGCAGCACAATATCCTTGTTGCAACAAGGACATTGTGCTGCAAAACTAAATACTTATAAGGTCCCACAAGCGAGACCTATTGGCAATGGCAATGCTTGTTTATTTTTACAGGTAACTACAAAACAACTAAAGGCAACAACGTTAAGGGGGAACAACAAAGAGTGGGGGATGACATAAATAGAAGCTAGGAAGGCACGATAGAAAAAAAATAAAATAAATGACAATGTGTGCTCTGACCTCATGGTTTACCCCCTTCAGAGTAGGAGAGATTTTGGGATAGAAGTTTCAGTACACAATGGGTGCAGGTACAATAGACGGGAAAAAAAGGACTTCCGTTTTTTTATTGTGTGTATGTAAAGCGCTCTGATACCTACGGGTCAAGCTAGCGCTATATAAAAACTTTTAAAATAAAATTAATAAATTATCGTACAGGTGATGCTATTTAAATATTTTCATATGTATTTAGGAATGTGCTGCTTATAACCTTTCGGACACTTAAGCACTTCGGCATTGAGTGCACATAAGAGAAAATAGACGTAATGCCGATATTCAGAAAATTAACCCATTCGCTTCTGCAAGCATAATGAGCTCTGACGCCTTTGACGTGAGCCCAGCATTGACGCGATACCAGCAGTCTCCAGACGAAGAGCCGATATTACACAATTACCACGGACGAGCTGAAAGCCCTACACGAGGTTTTCCAGCTTGCGTGTAGAAACAATGCACAATTGACACCCATTACAGATTTTGCAGCTTCCCTGGGGCACAGAATCGTAGCTTCAGAAGTCTTTTGTTTCTGTTTTAGGACAGGGTATCAGTGTGAATGTTGTTTGATTATACGAGGACAGTGCCTGGCGAGTGTAGTGCTGGGATTCAATGGTAAACACACGCAAAACCTCCCGGACATATGTTTTATGCGAATGAAGCCTGACGGAGGCGGTAGCAAAAAAAAAAAAGCCTTTGATGCAGCAGGGGGCGGAAAGCAGGGGGCGGAGCGGGAAGAGCTGCTGGCGTGGGAGGGTGATTGATGGGATACAAGCGATTCCCTTAAGCAAAAGCAAATGGTGGGGGCCTGAAGGAGGAGGGGGTGCGAGGGATGAGTGAGGATGGGGTAGCAGGGGAGGGAACACGGCCTGGGGGAAGCTGGCTGGGGAGGGGGAGGAGAAATCCAAGGAAGGCTGTGTGCGGGGAGAGAGGGGAGGAGAGAGGGGAGGTGCTGGAGCTGAAAGTATGGCCGATAGGAGGGAGGGAGGCTGATGCGCGTTCGTGTTTGATCACGTGGTTCACGTGAACTTGATGAAAACCGCCAGCAAAAAGCTGGTGGTTTCATGAGGATTTTCGCTACTTGAATTCTCGCTCCGCTCGATGCGCATGCGCGCATCGATAGGTCGCGAGACCTAAAAAGCATCTCGGTGAGAGTGGTTTGGGGCCCAACATATGAGTGTCGGAGGAAAGGCAGCAACGGGGAGATCCTGGATTAAACTGTGAGAAAGGCAGCAGCGCCCAGGTGACAGTAAATGAGGGAGGAGAAAGCATAACAGAGTGCACTCGGGGGCAGAGATTTGTTGGGGTGGGGGAGCACACGAGGGACTGAACAAGAAATACATGCACTTGTTGCTTGGATATGAATATATCTTCAAAAAATGAAAAGACAAGAGTCATTTGGCAAAACATGAACAACTTGGTTTAATTAAACGCAGCAGCCGCAAGAGCATCGAGAGAGTCATATCTGAAGACTGTCTTGATGTACCGAGGTTTTGGCCCTTTATTTCTACAGTTCTTGAGGTTCAATGAATCGATTACACATTCTTGTAAAGTACGTAAATCTGGGCGTAATCGTGAACCATAAATACAACCATCTAATAAGGGGAACACAGGTGGCTCTTGACTTTGTGGCGACCTAGTTTGGGCCAGTGTGTGTGTCCAAATGTCCGGCATGCGGAGCGCGTGATCACGCGTAGTGTGCATGCTGTGTTTTGATTGGCTGAGTGTTCCAAACCACATGTGGCATACGACTTTGTGGTATTTTGAGATCCCATGCCTTTGGCCATAGTGTTTTATTGGGCCCATCTCCTCAGACCTGTTGAGGTGCAACTGCTTATCTGTGGAATCGAGCTGGGTTTTCCCTGTTTGTGCATTTGTCTTCGGGCTAATTGTAACCCCACCTATGAACTATCAATCGATAGGCTTCGGTTTAGGTCGCAGGGCCTGTCTGACCACCTATTCTGACTATGGGTTGATAGGAAGGTCATCTCGGGTGAATTTGACAGTAAATATACAAGTTCCTCATTACATGACATATAACATGGTGATCATTGATATTATATTTCCCAACATTCTTATTATGCACACATCGCATTTACTGGTATTGGCATTGTTATGCGTACATATATTATGGGGCATAACAACATTGTATTTACTAGTATTGCCATTGTTATGCGAAAATATATTATGACGTCATTGACATTGTATTCACTGATTTTAACACACTCTCATGGAGTGCTCAAAGAAAAATAAAAAAGTAGTTCCCTAAATGTGAGCTGGGGAAGGGCACAAATCATTCAATTAAGATGATGGTAAGAGGCGATGCTCAAGGGGAGGAACAAAACATGATGGACAAGCAAAACCAGTGCCAAGGAAAGGAGAGTGCACTAAAGTCAACTAATGATAAGCAATGGGCAGGCTTCAACAGCTGTATAAACTCTTGTTAAGCCCACAATATGTCTTTAGCAACCAAACAGCACACGCTATAACAGGGGTGCCCCTGACACACCTCAGCCTCAGTACCACTGAGCCTTTGATAGCAACGGAGGCCTAACCTTATATTGAATAAGTCAAATTAGATTGTTAATTAACCTACATGACAAACAAATCAAATGCCTCCGGAAGATGCAAGCTGTGAAAGACAGTGACATATCAGGGTGGAGCGATAAAGCCTGTCATAAAGTCACCAGTCACATATTTATGGCAAAGTAGTAGACATCATCACCTCACTTTGAAATCCTAAAATTCACGGTGCCACAAATACGTTCGTCCACACCCTTGTCGAACAGGCTATCTCAAAACTGGCAGGATGTTGGGCATGTATATATACAAACAATTTGCAATGTTAACATTGGACTGATTAATATGGATGGTTATAATGTTCACAAATGAAGCAGCGCCCATTAACACAGCTTATGTGTCGTTCTAAGATTTTCTCATCTTGATCTTGGGGCTCACATGTTCAATCGGTTTTCGACTGCTGTTGACAAGCAAACAGTGGAGAGAGCATAGTAGATGTGACTCGTACATGCCAACAGACCCGATTCAGGTGGGAGACCCACGATTTTTAATGCCAACAATGGCTTTCTCTTAGAAGTCATCCACATAAAATTGACTCTGCTACAAAATATGTCAATGGAGAAAATACATTCCCCCGATTTATTTTTTTCCCACATCTTCCACTTTTAAAATGTTTGGCATGTGTGCTGACCGCAGAGTTTCTGCTTAAATTGTCACCCCAGGCACCTACGCCTAGTATTGCGGATGTTAATTACACCCATTGCGAAGTAAAACAAAAATATATATCATATTCTTGTGCTGATGTTTATGTTTAGCCGTTGCTGCTCTTTGCCATTCACAAAAAGAGAACACACTATGGCGCAAAGTAGAACTTCTACAGCAGCTTTGTTAAGCATAAGCAAAACAAGCTCAGTCAAAATACCACACCACCCTACAGTGTATTCAGAAAACGCCTACAAACAGCGTTTGGTATTGGACCGCTAGGTACAAGAGGATCGTCCTGCAAAGAACCAAGAACACCTTCCACCCAGACACCAGTACAAGACGTCAGCGTACAAGGAATTAGAGCTAAACAGACTGACGTAGTGTCTTCTATTTCCATTACGGCCGTGACGCTTTAGAAAACTGTGCCTTTAGAGCCACACAACGTGTTGGAACCAGGTTCTATCCTCAGCGTAGACTTAACATCCTTGATTCTGTGCAAATCACTTAATCCTCCCGCGCCAACAAAAATTATTGTGTCCTTGTGTAACTGAGGCTCATGTAAAAAGTCCCAATACCATTCGCGCTATATACAACTGCAGAAAAAATATGTTAAAATAAGCAATCCAATGTTCATACGCTTTCTATATTAAATAGTTGAATTGTCGTTGCTCAATAGCATATGTGTTTGTGGTCCAGCTGAGTAATACTACCGTACGCGGATGTTTGTCACTTCAATATGGCTACAGCAGTGTTTACATTTTGGTTACTAGCGAGTGCCCCGATGTCCTCATTGGACGCCGCTAAACCCTCCTGTTGAAAGGGAGGCGGCCATGTTAGGTGTAGTAAAAAAAAAATCAATTCGGCACTAGTTAGTACAAGTCACGTGTCATGATTTAGAGCATGCGTGTTTCGGTGGTTTGTTGTCTACATGTGATGTCACTTTCTCTTTCCAGTCCCGCATGTAGTAAATACAGGGCAAATCAGCAGTATCTTGAGTGGCGTGGAATCCAGAATCAGCCATGGGGAAGTTAAACGTGGTGATGCTGCGATACCTCACCAGGGAGCAATTCCGTGTGTTGACTGCGGTGAGTGTGAGCTTCGAGTCTGGTTTTAGTGCCCTTAATTTCAACGCTTCCTGGCCACAGGAGGTGATCAGCATACTGTATAGTAACAGCCTTAGAGGCAATATTGCTGTTGTCGGCAGAGCAACAACATTGCCTATTAAATCACTCAGGGTTTTACATTACTCACATCCTGAACTGAATTTCTTCAAAGTTGTCTCTGACTTGACACTCCTTTATAATGATGCGCAGTGAAGTAACATGATTTGCTCAGAATCACACGCTTTAGTTAAACGGGGAATCAAAGGGTTTAAACCCCATGTCAGGGTTACATATTCTCCAATTGTTATGTTAAGGAGATCTTTAAAGCGCCTGGCTGCCCCAACAACAGGGCTTCCCAGCGCTATAATCGGAAACAACAGTGCAGGGTGAAGACAGGCGCGCAGAGGCTAGACCGAAAAGAGCCAGGTTTTTATGGCTTTTCTAAATGCCACATGATTCTGAGTGCTCCTGATGGTCACAAGGAGGGTGTTCTTCAAGACTGATGCCATCGCCCAAAAGAACCCCCTCCCCCCAGCTCTTGCTGTTTTGACTGGGAAGTTGGGGGGGCGGGGGGCAATGCCAGGTACAGCTACAGCTACAGTACTGCGGAGCGCAGCTTACGGCGCTGTATATACGGCGAGCGAGATAAGGTCATACAAGTTAGGAGGCTCTTCAGGGCTGGACTGGCCATAGTGGGCACTGGGAGTTTCCCATGTAGGCTGCTTGGGTGGGGGCCGGTTTTGGGCCCCTGGGGGGCCATTTTTGTTACCGGGGTTGGCAATATCGGCCTCCTGTAAAAAAATCAGCTGAAACCGGCCCTCGCAAACTGCTCAGATGCACCCCCGCCCCCCGTGGGGGGGAGGGGGAATGGGGTAGGTGCCGAGTAGTTTGCCAGGGCCGGTTTCTGTTCCCAGTTCGGCACTGAGGCCGAAGGCACACCAAAGGCAAGCCCGTCTGCGCCATGCGCCAGACCCCTTGGTCTTTTTAACAGAATCCAATACTTACTCAAAAAAATATCTTTTAGACCTTAAATTGGGTAGGTGCACCCTTCACAATATCTCCACTCCTGCTGGGTCTTGCTGCTGCAAACGCTGTGACCGGCCAGTCAGGGAGGGGCATAACTCATTGCTAAAGGGTTTTCTCTCACAGAATACTGCTACAACAAACAACAATAAGGTTAATGGGGCCGGCAGGGTTATTAATTGCCTTCTCCTTAACGTCAGATCATTGGTCAAACATAAATATCAACTGGAATGCTTAATACACACGGAAGATCCTTATGTATTATTTTTAACAGAGACTTGGGCCAATGACAGCAGTGACCCTGACTGGAACATTGCCACTCCTCCAGGCTACACGATTGCGAATGTCAACCGTGCTGAAGGAAGGGTTGGAGGTTTAGCTATAATCTATAGATCCTCCCTCACCCTTTTCTCTACTTCTGAGACTGTTGAGGGATCTGAAGCAATGAGCTTTATACTTAATTTTAACAATACTTCCTCTTTCTCTTTCCTACTTATATACAGACCCCCTAGTGCTAGAGCCCCTTTCTCAGCTGCTATCCAAACCCATCTAGAGACATGCCTGGAGCATGATCACTACACTGTGTTAGGAGATTTTAATTTCCATCTCGAGGATAACAACAATTCTGCGCCGACCAATCTCCTGGAAATATTTACAAGCCACAATATGGAACACATTGTTAGAGAACCTACACATACGGCAGGTCATACTCTGGATGGCATTTGCACCAACCACCCTAATCTGGCAGTTAATAACATCACACCAATTCTATGGTCCGACCATTGCGCAGTGTATTTCGCCATTACACTTAGTTCCGCCATTCTCAGGAGGAAACTTAGGTCTCCTCCCAGGAAATACCGTGCATGGAAGGCAGTCACAAGGTCTGACCTGATAGGGGCTCTTTAGGACAGATCCATGGCCTGGATAGACGCAAACCAGGCGGCCATGGTCCTGCAAGACAGCCTTAATAGAGCTGCCAATAAGGTAGCCCCAGAAAGATTATTTAAAGCTCGGCAGAAAAGGGCGTCGTCACCCTGGTATTCATCAGAACTAAAAACAGATAAAATCTATTGCAGACAGAAAGAGCGTGCCTGGAGATCTCACTATGATGCAGCCCAAAAGAAGATCTATTGTGCGGCACTTGAGGGATATAAGAATCTTATTATTCAGACTAAATCCACCTATTACTCCAGGAAGATACAGGACGCTGTGCATTCCGGCAGAGAACTTTTTTCAACAGTTAGCGCTCTGATGAAATGTCCTCGAGATGTAAGTTTTAGACCAGACCAAGCATTTGTGGATAAACTGCCTCTTACTTCCGAAACAAGGTACAATCTGTCTACAATGATTTATCTAATGCAGCAAACAGCACAGATAACAACCAAGATACGCTAGCCACCATTAGCCATACTCAGGGGGGTCTAATACAATTCTCCCCTCTTGATGAGAACATGATGGCAGACCTGTTGTTAAAAACCAAGTCAGGATCCCCCACCGATACTTTCCCACCGTATGTACTTCATCTGGCAACCTCCGAGATCAGTGTATTATTAATGCCGGTTTTGAACCAGGCTCTGATTTCAGGAGTCTTTCCGTCAGTATGGAAAAAGGCTTGTGTTCGCCCGCTGCTAAAAAAGACAAAATTAGACCCCCGGATTAAAAAAACTGTCGCCCTATCTCCTGTTTGCCTCTGCCTGCCAAACTGCTGGAGAAAGCCATGAACTCGGAGCTATCTTCATATTTGGAGGTGAATAACTTGCTCGATAATACCCAACATGGCTTCCGTGCAAATCATTCCACGGAAACAGCATTAATAATGGCGGCAGAGGAAATACGAAAGGGCAAGGAAACTTCCCCTTTCCCTTAGGAAACTAGATAATCTGTTGTCCTTCAGGAAAGGACTGAAGACTTGGCTTTTTGGCCTATAGTCTGTCTGCCTATCTCTGGCCACTCCTCTACAGATCTGTATAGCGCCGGGACACTCTGCCCGAGTAGCCGTGCGCTTTATAAGACACCCAATAACATAACATTACATGGATGAGGGAAGTAGAGTCACTTTGGTCCTGCTGGATCTAACAGCAGCCTTTGATACCGTAAACCACACGGTACTTATTCAAAGGCTTAGGGACTCTGGTGTTAAGCGCACAGCGCTGGATCTACTCACCTCCTTCTTGTCAGACAGAGAACAGGTTATCCTCTGGAATGGCTACCAATCAGAAAAATTCACCCTTCCAGTAGGAGTTCCGCAGGGATCCTCTCTGTCACCTAACTTGTTTAACATTTATGTCGCTCCTTTGGCGAAATTAATTCAACAACAAGGCCTTAAGCTAGTGTTGTATGCAGATGATACTCAGCTGATAGTGTCAGTTTCTCACTCAATCGAGGCCAAGGCAGTAGATTTCTCCTGTGTATGTCCAAGGTTATGTCCTGGATGAATTTGATCTTTTTAAAGCTCAACACTGTAAAAACAGAAGTCCTGGAATTTGGCCAAAAAGATTCCATCTGGAATCAGCTTTGGCGGCCTATTTCAGAGGGGCCCTGTCCGCTTCCAATGGCTAAAGTCAGGAATCTCGGCATAGTGTTTGACAAAGACATGTCCTGGCGGCCACATATTAATCAAGTGGCCTCAGCATGCTTTTTCATGCTAAAAGGGCCGAGAAAGATACTGCAGTTTATCCCCTTCTCTCTCAGGAAAACAGTCATAATTGCTACCATCTTCTCCAGAATCGATTACGGGAATGCCCTTTATCTGGAAGCTGGCATGGCTCAAATGTCCAAGCTGCAATCAGTCTAAAACGCAGCAGCGAGAGTACTTCTTAACTTACCCAAGCATCATCCCACTTCCCGCTCTATCAGTCAATTACACTGGCTTCCAGTACAACGACGGGTGGAGTTCAAGGCATTATGCTTGGTCCACAAGGCTTTGGCCGGAGACGGTTCTTTAGATCTTCAATCTCTATTCTCTCGATATCAGCCAAGCCGTTCCCTTAGGTCTGCTGCGCAGTGTCTGGTTAAGCTTCCTAAGATCAAAAGATGTTAAATGTTAAATGTCGTATACTTGTAAAGCGCACAGCTGCCCCAGCAAAGGGGCGTCCCGGCGCTGAATACCGCTGGGGAACCCGTCCTGGCTTTCCCTGTGGGATGGTCCCTACTGGGAATCCCCAAGGTGGAGCCAGGCATCCCCGGCATTGATGGGGCCGTTGTGGAGATTAGGTAAGCTAATGCCCAGAGTTGCCGAGTGGGACCCCAGGTTAGAGTAGGCACTGAGGCGAGAATTGTAGAGTCCGCTGACTCTGGTCCACGACCCTGCAGCGTCGGGAATTGAACCCTGGTCCCGGGCCGACTTCTGCTCTCGGGTCTGCCGCCTCTAACCAGTGAGCCACACCACTCCACAGATCACGTTGGGGAGGCAAGGGCTTCTCCCATCTGGCCTCAAGGTTATGGAACTCAGCTCCGCTTCACCTCAGACAGATCACTAACCGTAGATTGTTCAGGAAGGAAATTAAGACATGGCTCTTAACTCAATGATGCATCGGTCAGTACCTGGCTGGTCACTTTACTTAGCGCCAAGACGCCTCGGCATTAGTGCGCTTTAGAAATACCATCAGTCAGGCGCTTGATGGGTAAAGATTTTGTGTGCTATACACAAGGTCTTGAAATGTATTCTCTTGTCCACCAGCAACCAGTGTAATTTAGGAAAAGTTTTGACATTGAACAGAATTTAGGGATAGCAAAGAGAGTATTTGCTGTCGCATTTTGCGCCCTCTGCAGACGATGTATTCCAGATTTATTAGCACCCAGATCAGTTAAGCTACTGAATGAAGATTTCAACTCTCTACCTCTCATCACCCAAGGATAATACTTGTGTTCAGTTATTTGATAGCCTCGATTTGGGCACTTCCTTATATAATTACACGTTAATTCAATTTCACACAATAAATGTTTTGGAAGCAGGACGACCATTTTTTAATATCACTGCTGCAGACACACACTGGAGAAAAACACATTTTTAGATTTTGTGTGCATAGCTGTGTTGTCTTTTATGGACACATTTCTTCATTTATAACTACAACAGGGAAGGTAAACTGTGGGATGCTTGGCTCTCCAGCTGCCATGGGACAAGGGATGAGTCAGACATTCAACTTTTGCCAGGTTCGAATCTTGTTAGCCTTTCTCACCTCTTCTGTGTATTTAGAGAGGGCATTGAGGTCAGCCCCCGCCTGCATAAGTTGTAAGTGTGGGTGTTTTGTATTCTATTCCATTCTTCTTAGTGTTTCCTAGCAGAAATTTGTATATATTGTCAAAATCTACTTGAAGCAGTTGATTGGTGGCTACTGTGCTTCTGCTCAGACTCTGATCGGTGAAAAGCATATGAGTGACTGTTTCCAACTATCTAGTGACACTTGGATTAACAGGTAATGTGACTTATCCACTCTGCTCCCTTTTCATTGTCTTGTCCAATCCTGGAGATAATAATACTGTTTAACAGGTATCCCACTAGACACACATGCCTTTGATGTGCATTTATACATAAATATATATCAGGTAATTAAAAAAGCACTTATTTTCTCTTAACTATTAGAGTGGTTTTGACATGCGTAAGTTTGTTTACCTACAACTTGTTAGATATTTCGCAACAGGAGCCTTGCTATTGGTCACCCCAAAACAACTTTTAGATGCATCTTTTCTTCTGACGCATCACAATGCACAAAATGATTTTTTTTAATAGTTTCCTGTATGGTTCTTCCAGGCATCTTCTAGAAAGTATTTCTGCTTAACTTCATTAAAACATTGATTAAAAACATTCTTTAAGAATTTTTTTTTATGATCTATGTAAAACCTTGCCTTGGGGTAAAATAATTGTCAGTGAACCAAAAACGGTGCCGAATCTGGCAATTAATAGCTCACTTACAACACATAAAAAGCTTACACTTCATTAAAGTAATCCTCAATAAATATTTTCCATAAACAGCCACATACTATATAAGTTTCCCGAAATGATTACCCACTAAGGAAAATGAACACAGGATAACAAATGCAAACGGTAACATCATGATGTAACAAAAAAAAATAACTGTGGTTACTTCTCTGTTGTGGTTTGCATTGGTGTGTCAATAGATCGTAATAATTCAACACACCCTTTAGTTTCATCTTAAAGGAAAACCTGTAACTATCATTTTTGTGACTGCATAGGTAGACAACCTTTGTTGCACATTCTGCTTGCTGCCGTATAACGTCCTTGCCTGCACGTTAGTGTAGGAGGTGCATTTATGACTGGTGTCTTGTCTCTTGCAGTAGTTGCACAAGAGAGAGATTTGGGAGATTCATGTCTGGTGGCGTTCCAATGGTGGTTTCATGCACCGAGTGGTGACAGACCTGAGAATGGAATTGAGCGCTGAGAAGTTTTTCCACCCTGTGACTTTTTTTGAAATCCCACCTTTTGAGACCTAAGGCGTGCAGTTCTCCCAATCAGCACATTGCCCAAAGAGAACAAGCAGTGATGCCTCAAAAGGAAAACTTCACATTTGTGCATTGAAAACAGAAAATGTAGATGTAATGCAAGTACTGAACTAAATGACACTTAAATCACATGTTGCTAGTAAAAATCAAACTTGCCTGCAACTGAGTCTTAACAGTAATGGGGTCGTGATTGAAGAACATCGGACTCCGTACTGATCAGACTTAATGAACCCCTTTCACGCTTTAGCTCTCTGAAGTAACCAGAAGGTGACACACAACTCTCTAGAAAGCAGCCAAATAATTAAATAAACAATTGAGGTTCAAGGTGAGCAGTTTTTAGCCATCCTGACCAAACATATACTCCATAGAATTGCGCTTACGTTGTTGATCTAAAAGTAGTCTCTTAAGGCATCTTTTTTCCATAACTCAAAACTCCTAAAAAAAATTTCTCCTTAAAATAAGCCCAGCCTTGAGCCTTAACGAGTTTAGGATCAGTGTTGAAGCTTCCTCTCCTTGTCAAAACCATTGAAAGCATGGTGAACATGCAAACTGAAAAGACAAAACTTGACGAAAAGCTTTCTCAGCAACTTCCAGTATGACTTTAGGCCGGAGTGCAGTGCATAAAGAGTTACGTTGCAAGTGCTGGATAATGCATCGCATGTTGTGAATGTTGGTGAGGCCTGACTTTTGGTTCATATCTACATCTTTCAAGCACGTTGACTACAAGTCACATTTTTTTAAACATTTCTTTGAAGTCAATTGTAAGGTATGATTTCATCCTGAACTGGCTCCCTTCCTTTTTCAAAAACAAAGTCAACTACATTGGCTACACCTAGATGCCAGAACTAAATGTTATGCATTACATATAATGCATTCCATCTCTACCGACCTCTCTACTTCTCTGACGAGACCACAATTGTGAGAGAATAAATTAGCAAAACACACCTGATAGTAGTATCCTGACCTTGAAAAAGTAAAAAAAAAAAAAAACGAATGAAGTTTTGTCGGGGTATGCACAAGTCTAACACTCTCCCAGACAATCTCAGATACTCTGCTTGCCGCCTAATGAGCGTTCACAAAAGTTTAATAACACACGTTTAAGGAAAGCCTTTTAAAAAGGTGATCTACCATATTCCATTAAATGCTTTTCAAGCTGTGTGCATGTTTCTTTCTGTGCAGTATTTACTATTTTATATTGATGTTTGCTTCTTTCAAGTAGATATGCAAAACAATATATATAGACAGTGTGCAGCATAGCTAACGAAGGATCTTGACAATCAGCAACATTCACAATTAAACGTGTAGTTGCAATTTGAAGCGGTCATCTTAGGATGTCGCAGAAGTATCTGCTGTCTGAAAGGCAGGAAATGTTTAATTGACCTGATTCGTGGGTCTAGGGGGAGGTGAGTAAACACATTTTCATGGCCAGCGCATTGCTTTTTCAAGAAAGTTATATAGGAGGTATTCTAACAGAAGGTGAAGGGAAAATTCGACAATGAGCAATGGAGGGGTGATATTGTAGCCAAATTCCAATTTTGAAAAAGTAGAGGTAGCTTTTTAATCAGAAGAGCTACTGTTACTCTCCACTGTCTATTGTCTACAAAGGAGAAAGCATATCAGTAGAGATATATGAACAATTTAGCAAAAATCCTAATGGTCCCTTCCCGAATAGGCAGCTTCGTAATGTACGTCATTCAGCCTACAAGGATAGGTGCTCGTATGATGGTGGGTACAGCTTCTGATCCTTGACACCTCCACCCCTGGGAACTGACCACTTTGCGCAGCCCAGAAAATTAAGCTGTATCTCTGTCCACAGGTTTTCACTTTCCAGGTCTGAGAGTCGTCAGTGCTTTGATGAGTTTTCTAGGAATCTACCAAAGCATTTTCCTCTACGCAGCCTGTTGAGTTGCAAGAGGCCACTTATCGACCCTGGCTGTATTGTATATGGCTAGGTAGCATGTTGCATGCTAATGGCCTCATTTACTCTGCCTCCTTGAGAGGACATGGCCTATCAGGATGGTGGTGAGGGCAGTACTTAGTGACTTTTTCTCTCTTTTACCTTGTTCCCTATTTTAGAATTGTTTTCATTGTTCGCAAGTTTTAAGTCTGAATAGTGTCACTCATCCCTACATCCTTCATATTCCATGGGAACATTATTTTTGCACCAATCAAATGCCAAGAGACAATTACATTCCTAGAGGACACCATTTAAGGGACACAGTCAAGAACATTTACCACAG
Source organism: Lissotriton helveticus (assembly GCF_964261635.1). Taxonomy (NCBI): domain Eukaryota; kingdom Metazoa; phylum Chordata; class Amphibia; order Caudata; family Salamandridae; genus Lissotriton; species Lissotriton helveticus. The sequence goes on along the minus strand of NC_136059.1, from coordinate 707,716,422 downwards.
TGGTGAAAGCAATCCAGTGTGACATAACATCATGCACCCTTCTCCCTCATTGTATGTCCTCTTATGTTACATTACTTCTCCTCCTCATCCCTCTGTTCCTTTCCCACTACTTACTTCCCTCCTTCAAGTCTTCCCCACCACCATTTTCACTCACACTTTTTGGTGGAAACTTAGATGCACTGAACCTTATGGCATTTATTTGTAGGATCGTACTAAAGATCTACCTTTAGCACTATGAATAGATCAAGAATGTTCTGGTGCAGAAAAGCCTGAAGTAGCTTTGTTCTCCAATTTATCCAAGGCTGCCTTTTTCTTCAGCCTATTTGCAGTCCTATCTTCAAGACCATTCGGTCTACTGGAACCTGGTTTTATTTCCTGTATGTGTTTTTAAAGCTATCTACCTTTAAATATTTAAATAGCTATTTATTGTGAGCTGCTGTGTCTCAGTTTGAAGCCACAAATTTCTCCTTGAGGCATTTCATTGTCCCCAACCCTATAGAACCTCTAAAATGTCATAAATTTATTAGCACTGTAGCCTGAAGAGATTTTACTGTAAAAAACAACAACAACAACAAAAGTATACTTAGTGCATTATATAGCTTTGCATCCCATTTAATCCAGTAAAGCCTATTTGCTTCAGTGTTTACCTATACTATGCAAGTTTGTTAAATAATTACTCAGATTAGATGTTAGATTACTCTTTCTGTACAGACTCCCTGACCAAACGATTGACCTTCACACAGTGGTTGTTTAAGAGATTGCTACAAACAGGATACCTTTCCTGTAGCTATGCATGTCTCACCAGGTCTCGGAAAAACAAACTAGGCCCAAAAGATAGATCACAAAATGAATACCCCTCAAAGTGCTCTTGTATATTTGTACATTTTGTAAACGGCAGAACGGATCCCACAGAGTATAAATCAAGTGGCGCACCATCAGAGGCACGCAATCGCTCGTTAAAGGATGGGTGACCGCCATGCAGACTTAAAGGAAATTCATAAAGTCGAATCACCTTTGACTGACGCTCTTGCAGTCTGCTAGTTTGGGATTACCCAAAGTGTATGAATTGATAGACTGCACAAATAAGGCTAGACGAGATCACATGTGGACACGTGCAACCTTTTTTCACACCATATACATGCATCCTTTGACTTAAGGTCACAATGCAATTAACCTGTTTTGAGCACCCTCAATTGGGATTATTCAAAACACAGATTGAACAGCAACCATAGTTATACACACATGCCATATGGAAAAGCTTGATGAGTATTGGTGGCTGGTGTCTGCTCCAGTGGACAAAGCTAACACTTGCAGACAAAGGCTGCACCAAAGCACACCCCTAAAGGTCTAAGAATCCATGCTGAACTACTTTACTGATAAAAAAAAAAAGAAAGTTGAGGAGTGTCCTTTGGCCTTCCAAGAAGACTTTAAAGTTGATGTGCACTTTTCTCTAGAGAGGAATTTGGATAATACTCCCAGCATTAGTGACTATTTGTAATTGTGCTGTTTCTATGAGCTGTAAATTAAGGACGTTTGTTACCTAATTTAATGTAATAGTTCTTACAGTGACCTCCGAAGGATGTAAAGGTAAATGGGACTTGCTTGGAATTAGACTTGTGACATGCAGTCCTTCAAACCATCATTACTTTCAGTGTATTACATTTTTAGCTCTAGAGTCAACGGCCCGCCCCCCCAAAAAAATGAAATCCAAATATACACCAATATAACGATAAGATACATTTTAGTCAGCATGACACGCATGCTGTTTCATTCAGGACCACTTCTCTATTAAGGCATTGATTCCCACTTGAGGTTTACTCTCGCATCGTATTGAAAACGCTTGTTACTAGAAGCAGTACTAAAATTGATCGTATCATTATAAGAGTGTATATTTGGATTTCTCCCAAATCCACCACAATTTTTGGATACAACAGTGCACTACCTTTGTGCTTCATCTCCGTATTATACTCATGGAGAGTCACTAATTGTGTTGAAAAAGTCTGTTGTTTGCTTAATTACAGATTTTTGAAAAATCAGGTGCTTTATGCAATATATCAATTGATACCATGCCAGGTAACTGAGCATCAGTCCTGATGATGAGCCCATATTTCTAAAGGATCGAAACGTCGTCGACATACACTCTGACCCATTACACCATGCTTTGTAGTATTTTTGTTTTCGGTGCAGTAGTGTTTTTTTCTTTTAAAAAGAAGTGACCTAAAGGTGTTATTAAACATTGGTCACTGTTTGCTTGCCTGTATATGTCTATGTTTTTTGTTGTCAGTTTTTAACACCTGGTTTTCTGTACATTTTATGGGTTTTTTGCTCATTTTTTGTTTTAGTTCATAGTTATTTTGCTCTCCTGATCTTTGTTTTTTTTAAATTACTCTGGCTGGGGTAATTCAAATTTTTGTTTGAATTGTCGTAATAAAATTAAAAACTCTGATCATTTTATCTGTTTATGGACCTGATTTTTGTATCCAGAACGACTGTATTTCATTTTTTGTTAAGGGGCTATTGTCTCTAGAATTACTCAAGTACCCATGGTCCCTTATGATCTTTGGGTTTCCCTTGTGTACATAGACTACATTTTTAACAGCAGCTCAAAAGTTTTATAAATTATCTTTTTGTATCAATCTTCAAGGGTTCCTGGTTTACTTCTCTGAGTACATAAAAATGCATTCTCATTTCTTACTAATTTTCTATATAACCACCAATTTTAATAAGTACTGTGTAAGGTGTAAAGTTTGAAAATGCAGGTTGCATAAGCCAGGATTGCAAAGAATTGTTGGCTTCCTCCACATTTGAGGCCATGTTACTTGAACATGAAATACCTTGAATAAAACAAGAGACAAGAGGCGTTTGACAAAACAGGAACATTTTGTTTAATTAACAGGGGTGTAGAATTTAATAAAACATCTACTTGTCCATGGGGCAGGCTGCTTAGTAAATCTACTTGTCCTGTAACAAAATCAACTTGTCCCCTTTGTGCCATGTAATGCGGCAACAAATTCTGCAGCAATCTCATTATATAAGAGTTCTGATATAGCCTCTCTGATTATGCCAGGGTTCATACCATAGTAGTGTTTGAATACTGGCAATTCCCTTAAGCTGCTATGTTTCTGCAGGTCTACATGCTGGGGCTGAAGGTAGTGGTAAGCAATAGTTACAGGGTTGGAATGCCCTTTTTAGTCTGGAAATTTACTACTGACGGTGGCAGACTTAAAACTTCTTCCAGGGTTGGGAAAAAAGTGGTTGGAGGAAAAGTGAACTTGAAAACATTCAGATTTTCACATAAGCAAATCTACACCTGCATATTTGCTCATGCTAAAATGAAGATCACAAATATTTTCTGGGAGTACTATTTCTTGGCCTACTTCTGTAAATTCTTGTGAATTCATGGAAACTGTACATATGTACTTAATGCAAGGATATATACCATGGATGCACTTTTGAGACTTTATTTATTTGGGCCTCTAATTAGGCCTGGCGTTAACCATGACCTTTTGTTTTGTTTTTTATTCTATCTCTCTCCGTCTGTCTATCAGCTGGCGTCCCTGTAAGTGAGTGTATTTTTCTCTTTTAGTTTAAAAAAAATATATATTTTATTTGCATCAAAAGGGACAAGCACATAACAAAGGAAAAATGAAAAGAAACATTTCATACAAACGTCAGAAATAATTGATGCATTACAGTATTTCCAGCAAGGCAGTGCATAGATCAAACGATATTAAGGACGTTTAATAAATAAAAAAATAAAATATATATATAAACGAATATCATGACATAAATATTCCCCAAATCCTATCAACTTTCACTTTTGTTTGAATACCTCTTGTTGTTGCTAAGGACCGTTCCATAATATATATTTCCATAATATATATTTCCTTTACAAGGCTCCACCATTCCTGAACCGTCGGTGGGTTATGTTGAATCCAGACCCTAGCTACTATCAGTCTAGCGCATGAAATTAAAATATTCAACAGATCACGCGCTGAGCTGTTCGCTTTAGAGGTGCCGACAAGCACGTCGACAGATGTCAGTACTATTGGACATGACAGTTTTGTAGACCTAATTCTAGTTATACCATTCCAAAAATCACTCCATTGCGGACATGTAAAAAACATGTGGATAATATCAGCTGATCTTAAGTTACATTTTGGACACTTCATACGATCGCTAGTGCTATTATTATTAGCCCATTTTAAAATCCTATCTGGCGTGTAGTGAAGTTGGCAGATAGTTTTAAATAACTGCAACTTTAGACTAGAAGAATAGACGGAACGGTTTAAGCTATTTAAAGAAGAGGTAATCAAGTTAGGGGTCACATCAGTACCCAGCTTTCTACTACATTTCTCAGATAATTTTGTGGAGTCATCATTTCTAAAACCAGAATTTTTTTTATATCCCATGCTAATCCATGCTTTATCAGCTTCTTTATAAATGCAATTCCATAAATCAGAGTCCAAAATACTAGTCAATCCTAGTTTCCACACTAAATAATCTCTAATTTGATAATATTTAAATTGAGCCTCTTCTGTGAGATTATAGCATACCTTCAACCTTTCAAATGTAAAAAAACCCTGATGGTCATATAAGTCTCCCAATTTTTTAATACCGGAATCTGACAACGCTAATCCAGCTGTATCATGAAAGATTCCTGGTAAACCCGGATTAAGCCACAAGGGAATACCAAAATGGAAGAGAGAGGTTTTACACTTTACAAGGATAGAGCGCCATATACTAACAGTATCTCGTACCGTCTTGAATTTCACGCGTTTAAGTAATTAGGGTCGTTTAGTCTGTAAAGGAACATATTTACATCCTCACCCAGCGTGACTCTGTGGAAGTACAAACATTTCTCAGGAATGATCAAGCTTCGAAATCGAGTCAAAAAGGTAGACCAATAGTAAAATTTGAAGTACGGCAGAGACAATCCTCCTTGATTATATGGGAGTTTAAGCAATGTAACAGCTCGACAAGCTTTCTTATACTCCCAAATAAAACTGCTGATAATGCCGTCTAATCTATTGAAATAGGAATTGTTAATCCGTAAGGGGATAGATCGAAAAAGATATAAATATTTTGGCGCTATCTTCATTTTGACCAAATTTATTCGGCCAATAATACTTAAGGGTAGCTTGTGCCATTTCTTAAATAAAACAACAGTTTCTTTTAGCAGTGGCTCATAGTTAAGAGCAAGTATTGAGTTGATATTCGTGGAGATTTTAAACCCCAGATAAGTAGCTACATCACAAATCCCGGTCACTGGTCTTGGTGACATATAATTCATAACAATTTTGGTCTTGCCAGTGTTAAGCCTGTATCCCGACACCAAACCAAATTCCCTTGCCTCTGTTATTATACCCTTCAGTGCTTCAGATACATTAGTGGAATAAACCGCAACATCGTCTGCGTAGACAGTTATTTTAAGAGAGTCTACGCCATTTACAAATGGAGAAATCTGATCTTGACTCTGCAGCACAGTCAAAAAGGGTTCCATTATAAGGGCAAATAACAAAGGTGACAGAGGACACCCCTGTCTTGTCCCACGTTTGATCGAAAAAGTAGGAGAACATTTGCCCATATAACAGACTTTGTCAATAGGCTCATCATATAATGATTGGATCCTTTTCAGAAATTGACCCTTTATACCAAATGCAGATAATGTGGCCCAGAGAAAGCCCCACCCCACTCGGTCAAATGCTTTTTCTGCATCTAATAAAATCATACCGAGTGGGGTTGGCTTGATCCGTGCAAAATCAAAAGCCATAATGGCCATGTTAATGTGCGCCGTAGTATCTCTCTTAGGGATAAACCCATGTTGCTGGGGTGATACTTATTGTGACATCAATGGTGCCAGCCTAGTTGCTAGTATCTATGCAAATATTTTTGCATCGTTGTTTATAAGCGAGATAGGTCTATATGACCCTCTTTCATAAGCTGGTTTGCCCTTCTTTAGAAAAAAGATAATTTGAGTGGAGTTCCAAGACCTTGGCGCTTGATCCCCCTTACCAATTGCTTGAATGACCTTCGCTAATAGCGGTGAATGAGGACTTGAGGTCCAAGATGGGGGATTGCCGCCGCCAGAGCGGAGAACGAACGCTGAGGGTCCGGACGTGCTTGCTATGGCTCGCTGTTCTTTAATCGGCCAGGATCTAATTTGAACGTACTTTTCCGAGATATTGCTTCGGGACAAGCGGAGCAGTGGCGGAGAAAGTTATCTGCGGTCGAGCAACGACTGAGTGAGAGTGCCTTACCGACTTTTTGGCATCAGAGAACGCGGAGCTAAAGCAGTGGGTGGAGCAGTAGCGGTGGAGAACCGCGCGGGAGCCGAAGATACCTGCAGTAGGGGAGGAGCGGTCTGTCTATTCCGCGGCTGCAAGGGATCACGGAGCTGGGTCGGAGGCGGTTGTTAGAAAGCGGCTGATTGAAAGTACGACGTCAATAGAACGTGGAGTAGGAGCAGGGCGGGAGCTGGATGCGGCGTCTGAGGCTGATTGAGAGCCGGGTAAGAGAACTGCTGCGGTCATTCGGGCTCCCGCGTATCTACCCTGTAGCTTCAAGGGGGGGGTGGCACTTGACTGGCTCAACTTTCGAACTTATTGGGGGTTTGGCTCTGGCTCTGGGTTGTTAATGGAGCGCTTCATAATGGCACCAAAACCCCTAACTAGAAATGCGCGAAATCTGAAACAGACGGGCAAATAAAACCTTGGATGACGATGCGACATCTGCAGTAGCGGCGGCAGGAGCTACTATGGAGGGACCAGCAGTGAAAATTCCAGACGGGGGGAGAAAAATGGGAAAACCGGAGAAACCTGGGGTGAATGTTAGTAAACCACCCCTGCTGCTCCTGGTAAAAGCTAATTTGGCTCCCGAGGAAAGCGCTTTGAAGTCAGCTACTGGTGATTTTACAGTGATGTCAGACACTTCTGATTCCTTGGGTTCACCGTGCAACATTCTTGCCACCTCAATAAATGAAGAGAATATCACTGCAATTACCGCATTAAAAACGGATGCCGGTCTTTCTAAAGATACTGAGGTAGTGAATGCCACACCATTAAAAGACTGTACTGCCAGTGTAGATATTTAGTTTCAGGCAGAGGTTCAGTCAGAGACTTTTGATCGCTGCAATGCCAATGTTAATCCGATCTCACCTATACTCGCTTCAGATTTGCTAACGTAGATGTCAGAGGATCTTTGTGTTAAAGAACTGACTGAAAGTGAGGTGGTAGCAATGGAGGCTGGACAGACAATAATAAGAGAGGAGATAATCAGGGAAGCCAATGGGGGAATGGAGACTATACATTTGGAGGGGACCGAAACGGATGAGGATTATAGTGACTCCCCTGTTCCAGGCAATAATACACCTTCGCGCTCTGCTAAGGACAAAATCAACAGTGTTAAGAAAGGATGATAGCAAAGGCAAGGAAAAGGTGAAGAAGATTATAAGCAAATCAAAATTTACTACGGCTAAAGTTATAGCAGAGAATAGACCTATAAGGAAATGGGTACAAGCTAAAGGTGGAGTTAAATCCATGGCATTAAGGCTCTCCGGGAACAGCCTTGCTGAGGCAGGTGTTATGCCAGGGGGAATAAACTGCCTGGGAGATGAGACTACTCCTGTAGTGGTATTGGTAAATGGAGGTGATACCCCGACTACTACATTGGAAACGACGGAGATTTCTTCATCCTCTCCGTCTACCTCCCAGGTGGTGGTAAAGCGGATGACTCCTTTTTCTAACTCGGTATCCGAAACCGCAGGTGTAATAGTGACAAAAGATACTGACTCTGCTCTGATGGGGACAGATAACATTAGCGATACACCTTCTTTAAACATCTCTCGAAATGATACATCTAATGATTGGAATCTTCATGGGGAGGTATCCTGGTCATTCCAGATGATTCTGCAGCTACTCAGTGAGCAAAAACACAAAGCTCAGTCACATTACCAACAGATGCGGGAGGATAGTAGCAAGACCCAGTCAACGCTTCAGGAGATGTCTTGCAAATTAGGGGCTATACCCCAGGAGATGGAAGAGCTACAACAAAGGGTTGTTATAACGGATGAGAAGTCAGCTCATTCTGAGATTGCAGTGAATAAACATGAGTCTCAGATCTGTCAAATGCAATCCAAACTGGAAGATTTGGAAAACAGACAACGAAGACAGAACCTTTGAATATTTGGTATAGTGGAAGGGGCCAAAGGAGCCGATCCCAGGGCATATATGGTTCACTTATTCCAGAAAGCATTTCCTAAGTTATTGGACTGGGATTTGGACTCACCAATACAACAAGCCCACCGACTTCCTCAGATCCAAAGAAATAAGGGTAGCCAGTATCCGCGTCCTATGCTGATCTGTATTGGTAATTTTTTGCTTCGCCAAGCAATTTCATTGAAGGCAAGAACACACACCCCTGTTACCATTGATTCAGTTACTTTCTTTGTTAGATCGGATTTGAGTAAACTTACAATGGAGCGTCGATGGAAACTTCGACAGTATATCGATCCAATAAAGGAATTGGGGGGGGGGTCAAGCCTTTTTGCAAGAACCAGCCAAATTAAAGGTCTTAAAGAATGGTCGTGCATACTATTTTTCGGAAGAAAGGGAGGTTGAGCAAATTATTTGTAAATGGAAGACGGAGAAAAATGGACAGTGAATTATATCATATGTATTGACTAATGAGCAATGCTGAATTATCCTCTATATAGATTGAGTCATTTTTTTAACTGCATTTGCAGTTAAATCATTTTTTTTTTTTTTTATTGCTGCTTTTCCTTTTTTCTTTGGTTTTTCTCTTTCTCCGTCTCTTTTTCTTCTTGTCTTTCTCTTTTTGCTTATGCTCTTACGCAAGATACTGTAAAATATGATACATGGTCTTGAGCTTGTGGTATTGTATGGCCGGATCCTCGGGCCGTGACTCCGCTTCTTTGCTGCCAATACAGCGGCAGCTGAGTTAATGGGGGGACCTGCTCGTAGGCACAGAAATGGTAGGGGGTGGGGCAGAGAGCTGCAAGGTAGGGGGTGGGCGGGGGAGGAGGGTTAGGGTAAAAAAGGCATCATCGGGACAAGTAGTTGGATAATAATAAGATATAGCAAGGCTGATTTTTTTTTTTTGGTATCCTGAGTTTAAGGACAGAAAAATTTATTTTATTAAATGTATCAATTAAAGTGTATGGTTTGGAATGTTGCGGGTTTGAACAGTAGGGTTAAAAGAAGTCTTGTGTTCGAGGAACTGAAAACGTATAATCCTCAGATAGCAGTATTAACTGAGACTCATATAGCATTCAAAGATAGAAAATTACTTAAACAATTGGGTTATGACACTTTGGTTTGTACTGATTATAATGCCTCAATTCGGGGGGTAGCAATTCTTAAACATAAGCAGTTTAAAGTTGAAACTAACAAAACATTAACTGATAAGATTGGCAGATGGGCCATTGCTCAGATAACAATAGAAGGGCGTGAATATATAATTTGCGGCATTTATGCGTCTAACTCGGATGAACCTGGAATTATTGACCAAATTAATTTGGAGCTGCTTAGCTGGGAAGGGGAGTGTATAGTATTGGGAGATTTTAATTGTATTATGGATTATAATTTAGACACAATTAGAAGGGGTTCATTTCAGAGAATGCGAAAGACTAGGGCTGCAATTAGGGATCTTGCAGCAATTCATTTAATTAAAGATGCTTGGAGATACTTATATCCTAACATAGCTGGTTATACTTATTACTCTGCTGCGCACAAATTATGCTCACGCATTGATATGGTCTGGATTTCGGATGCCACTCTCGAAACTAGTACTATGGTAATATGTCCAAGAGTTACCTCGGACCATAACCCTATTCTTTTGTCATTTGACGTAACGACTGAAAGACAAACTCCTCGTTCTTTTTCATTTCCCAGATATTTATTTTTGGATTCTGAGTTTTAAATTTATTTAAAGAACATATAAAAGAATTCATTGGACTAAACATTTATTCAGCATTACCAATGATAGTATGGGATGCATGTAAAGCGAGTATTCGCGGATTTACACAACAGTATATTTGGCGACAAAACAAGGAACGTAGGTGTGAAAATGAGAAAATGGTAGCTGATATACTTCATACTGAAAATCTATTATCCGAAGCTCTATTAAAAGGGGATAGTGTGGAAGAATTAAACTTTTTAAATTAATAGATCTAAAATCAGCGGTAAAAAATGTATTTAGGGAAAAACATTATCAAACTTAAAAAAAATCAATTAGATCAGTATGAAGGGGCTGATGGGATAGGTAAAATTTTAGCATATAAAGTGGCTGAAGATCGTGTGAAATGGCTAATAGAGAAATCAAAGGGGCCAATAGTCAAATGTTCCAGGAGCCTAAATCAATACTACAGCAATTTGCTCACTACTATCAAGAGCTATACACCCCGGAATGCAAGGTTAGCGAAGATAATATCAAAAGATATTTAAGGTTAAATAAAGTTATTACTATGGAGGAAGAACAATCGGATCAATTAATGCGTGACATTACATTGGCAGAAATCAGAATGGCTATTAATTCTTTGACTTCTGGAAAAGCTACTGGAGAAGACTCAATTCCTTTAGAATTATTTAAAACCTGTACAGAAGTATTTTTCTCTTTTATAGGGAGCATATTGGCACACAATGTAGTTTTGTTCAGTGCCCAGATCCGCTGTGGCAGCGGTTTGCTTTTGCCTGTGCTTGTTAGAATGGTGGGGACCCAGCAGCTCCCACACTGTTAATGTTTTACAAAAACCATGCCTAAACAAGTAACGCCTTGCCAAAACCAAAAGGCTGACCACCAATTTCAGATCCACTAGCTTTGCCAATGCTTGTTTATTTTTGTTTTCCATATTCGTATTTAAACCGGTTACACTGATTTTCCATTCTGAATATTTTTGGGAAATACTAACATACATCAACATGTTATTAAACGATGCTGCAAAGATACGGTACCTAAAATCTTACAGTACTTTAGCTAAATGTTTTCTTTTCTTGCATGCATTTTTTAGTGAACTTTTTATTTTGAAAGCAAAGAATCATTACTCTTGCTTTCAAGCTTCTGCAAATATTTGCATATAATCAGAGAGCATTCTGGGTGCATTATACAGAGCCTCATATTACTAAACTTTTAAAATGTGTGTACACTTTTATACTGGAACCACCGTCAGTAGTGCAGGCTGAGCTTAAAACATTTACTTTTAGTGCTCACCCTAATAATAAAGGCTTTGTGTTAATGAACAATATATACAAGTTTGAACAGCATTAACGCACATATTACATATAACACACACTTTACCTTAATTGTAAAGAATGCCCTTCCCTGATCCACATGTGTTACTGTAAACTGGCAGCCAAAGGGTTTGTGCTGCAGGGGGTTGGGCCTACTTGTTCCAAGGACAAAGTGCACATTAAAACTTGTTGCCCTTGACTCCAAAAAATATGTCCCTGGCGTCGGGCTATAGGAATTCCACATCCCTGAATTAAAAAGTGTGGCCAGGAGAATAGTTACAGGAGCAGATTCTGAGGACTGTCACAAATTACAATCTGTTGGTCCGCGACCTCTTTTTATACATTTTATTGTAGGCAATAAAAGTTTCAGGTGATCCATGTATGATGAGAAATGTAAGTTGCTCCATTTGGAGTCATAAATTAATTGTCTAATGGAAAATACAGGTGGGACTTGACCTTACCTGTCTGTGGAAAACATGTCCAGATGTCTGACATGGGGAGCACGTGATTGCTGTGTCCTGATTGGCTATATGTTCCAAACTGATGTGGCATCTTACTTTATGGTGTTATAGGAAAGTGTGTATCCCATCTGTCAATGTGTGGTTTATTAGGGTCAATCTCCCTAGACCATTCTAGTGTTGCTGCGCCAATCTGTGGAATTGATCTAAGGTTTACTGTCCGTGCGTTTGTCTGCAGGCTACATGCCACCTCACCTGTGACCTATCAATCAGTGACCTCTGTCCTTGGTTCACAACTTGTGGAGTTCACAACAGGTGAATTTGTTAATAAAGACATGATTTCATTCTCATAAATGAATGCATCGTTTTAGCATTGACTTTTTCCATATTAACAGCCACGTGTGGGCAGCTTACCTTAATAAAGTTCCTGAATTTTTGAAGTTAAGCTTGTGGCAAGGGCGTGTACAGGTTGAATTCAAATCCCAAGAAGCTGCTTGGCGGAGGTAAGCAGATGGACAGATAGATTATAAAATAGTCGATCCACAAAATGGTAAGAGGGGAGGTAGCCTATAGGGTGCTAAGGTTTGACAAGACCGGGTCTAAAAGATGGCCAGCGGAATGCGTGGCACCCTTAACTAATTGGGTTAGCTACATAGCTCAAGATAGTTTATAAAAATGGGGATGTCGCGATCGTGTTAGGCATCCAGATGCAGATTACGATTACCAGAAATATTAAAATTGGCTAGCTTGATAACCAAGTGTGCTATAAAGATAGTCAACACCTATGGAGGGGTCCGGGATGATGGGTTAAAAGTTCAGAAAACTAAAATTATAGTTGGGAGAAATTATAAAGAAGGCTCTTTCACAGTCAGAGATGGAATATTGAATGAGGCTACAAGCCAGCGTATTTTCATAGATGACAGCAGTGCTGCCTTCTCTTCCACTGGGCCTATTAAAGTTCTTCAAATAATAGCCAGGGGGAAGCGCTAAAGTGGATTCCGCTGCTGTGGACTGGCCTAGCCAAATTTCAGTAAGAAATAAAGTGTTGGGTTGCATTGTCCTGGATAAGATCAAAAATGTCTGCAAGGTGACGAACTAGGGAACAATAGTTGATGCTGTGGAATATGAACTCATTGAGGTAGAGGAGAGAAAGCTAGTAGTAGGCCCAGAAAGATTCACTAGTGGTGAGAAGATCGCTATTGATTGAGACTGATGGTGAGAGCTGTTTCTGCATTAACAACATTTAAACTGGAGTGAGGATAGAGGGCTTTGTGGGGACTTCCAAGTTTTGCACCTGATCTTCCCCCAACCCCTGGTGGGTTTAACTGTAATTTCCTCTCAGTAGCATTCGAGGAGTTAAAGCATTTGATTACATTTATCAAGCTAGTGAGTACACTACACTAAGGTTTCATTGCTTAACATGTCTTCTTGAAACTATGAAAGAAAACGGGTATAGTTTGTTTATTCATGTATTGAGACTCACTTTGGACCCTTTGATAAGCTCTAGGGAGCATACAAGTGGTTGCACCAGGGAACTAGCACTCATCTTTTTAGTAGTGTACGTAGACCAGCATTTTAAAAAGCACATTTTGAAAATGCATGTAAATTATTAGATGCACCAGTGGAGTAAGAAGACTCAGGGGTCCATTAGGATGTAGGGCAGATCGCCACCGCCCGCATGGCGGGGAAGCTCCGCCCTACATCTTACCCCGCCCGCCACCCATTTTCCCCGGCATATTAATATGGCGGTGGGGACGCAGGCGGCCGGAAAGACCGTCTGCCGTTTTTCTGCCGTTTGACCAGTCGAACGGGCGGAAACGGGGCTATATATGGTGGCGGTGTCTGCTAGACACCGCCATCCATATCAGCATGGGAGTGGGAAGCAGCCTTTTCGTGGCGGCAACGGGCATGCATAGTCATGGACATTGTGGCAGGCCCCTCGCGGTGCCTGTCACCTTGTTCATGACAATGCACACAGTGCATTCCCAGCATTGTGGCGGATGGTGCTGTGAGCATCGCCCGCCACAATGCTGGGAATGGAGGATGCCGCGGTGGTATCCTGATCGCCGGTGCGGGACCGCCGCACCACTGGCAGCCGGTCTCAGCACCGCTAGGGTGGCGGGTGGACGAAAGTCCGCCCGCCATCCTAATGGGCCCTTCAGTCTTTACTGGGATACAGTAGGTAAGTTATGATAGAAGATATAGATACTAGGGTAGTGTTGAAATCCTTGGAATTAGCGCTTCTTCTGTATTTATCTATAGCTACATGTTAAAGCTATTGTTTGGACAAATATGCTTCTGTTTTTGTAATTTTCATCACAAGCGTCAATGGTTTTGTTTTATGAAATTATATTTTTTCTTGTGGAAGTTTAATCACTAGAGATAAAGGTTGGTGAAATTATAAGCCTATATAATTTGTCCATAACGTTTTCGTATTACAGGCCTGCTCTGATGCTAGAACAGTCTTGTAATAATAAAGTAATGTTGCCACACAATTTCTACAATCCAGTAGGTTCATAACAGCAGGTGCTGTTCCCCTTTTGGCTTCCAGGTGGCACAACCCCTCAATTCTATTATTCTAGTAAAGTGTGGTTTGATATAGTGTAGTTTCTGTTTTGCCCACTGATTATAAGAAATAGCATTGCATCAACGTGGGTACGCACATAAAGGTAAAAGCAAGTCTCATTTGAGTATAATGCCCTTAGACAGGACCTCACGCCTCTGTATGATCATGGAATTCATCAGTGTCTTGCGGTATCCATATAATGTCCGGCTTCTGTTTGTAATGTACTTGGAGGCATATTTAAGAGCCCCCTCCCGTCACTCTTGCACCATGCAACGTGGTGCAAGAGCAAAGAAACACAAAAAAGAGATTTGAAGCCACGCAAGGTCACCTTGCGTTGCATTGAGAGGCTTCATAAATCTCGAGTAAAGCAACACCGTTCAAATCGCTGCGTTGGCTAACTATGCATCAGGGATGCATTCTATGGGCGTCGCACGAGTGTTCCCATGCAATTCTCATCGTTTTCGATGCATTTCCAGATTTACCAGAACTGGGAAACCTGGGAATGCGCCAAAAGGCTAAGTCTCCCCTGGTGAGGCATAACAGGGAGAAATATCTTTATTTCTCCTCATTCCTTCCTCTTTCTATGCATACAGCATTCTGCAGTACACATAGAAAGAGGAGTTTGCCTCTCTGGATTGTTTTGTGAGCAGGAAGGGGTTCCTTCTTGCACAAAAACAATCCTGTCTGCAACGCATGCACCTTTGCACCATGCTGCAAGGGTGGCTGGATTGGTGCTAGCAGCCAAAAGGGCGACAGTGCAGGGACAAGAACAGGAATGTGTTGTGTTCTTCTAGATACGGCCTATTCCTGCCCTTTCCTTGTAATGCAGCGCAGCAAGGTGACTTGTTGCGTTACCTCGCTATAAATTTGGCCCTTGTTTCCTGGAAATGAAGGGCGAGTTATTTAAAAATTATATTTTCTCATTTGTTATACATTGAGAAAAAATATTGAAGCATGTTTCATATCTGAATACTTATGCAGCCTTCAATAAGTAATTTAAAGCCATCAAGCAACCCACATTTAACAGGGAGTATGATAGAAAACTCTGCTTGAAAGTCTCCTCTGCTTCAGAGATCCAGCTCCTCAAATACTGCTCTTCAGCCTGACCAGAATGTACAGCCCCTCCCTGAATTCTAACCCAACCAAGACAGACTTGCTTTTATTTGCTAAGAATAAAAAACAAGAAACCGTACAAACCTGGCTCAATGGCATGAACCTTGATGACTTTACATCCTAACTTTCACCCAATGCCAATTCACTTGGTTTGACCCTGAGCACCAACCACACCCCCAAGGAACACATTGCCAATACAACAAAAACACCCTGGTACCAGATCTCTGTTCTAAAGAAAGTCAAACAATTTCTTTCAGAAAGTGAGATCACAACTTCTGTTTATGCCCTAGTACTCTTGCATCTGGATGGAGGTAACGCTCTGCTCTATGGAGTTTCAGACTCCTTACTAGTACCCCTTAGGGGCATCAGACACAAGTCCTGACTAGCCGTTCTGGGCATCAGGCGTTTCCCCGGAGGCTGGAAGGTTCGTGGCCAGTTTTATAACCGTGCAGCAGTTTTCAAAGCACTGCAATGTTCCTTGCATATCCAGCAGTTTTTGGGCAACAATAAAAGTGTCAAGATACCTCTGGTGATCACTGTACCTGCTGGAGAGAGAGAAGTTTTGACTCCTCTAGGGTAGCACAGGTTAATATTCCTGCATTCCATGCATATCAAAGAACAGTATCTTAAGTGCATAATTCAGTGGGTTACTGCTTTTGTCACAGATTATTTTGTTACTGTGGAATTCATAAATTAAAATTGTAATCCAGCACAGTGAGCTACGAACTGCCATCAAAGAGCTGCAAGCAAACTGCATGGTACAGGTTAAAAATGTATGCTTTACCCAGTCTTTCATTATCCTGGTATTGCTAAAAATGGTTGTTTGTGTAGAAATACATTCTTATTATTAAAGCCAACCCTAACCACTGTGTTATGTTCTGGATCCCAAGTTTGTGCTTCTCTAGACTAATCATTCTTATAAAATGCCTACCACTGTGGATGACATGTGAATCCTACACCTTGTCGTACCCGTTGCCTTATTTGACATTTTCTATACACTGATTTACACATGTATGATTCATTGTCTCTGTATGTGGGTATGATGTCAAGTGCTCCGACACCCAGCACTGGTATGAGAGGTGCTATAAAACAAAATAAATATATGTGAGCAAGGGGCTATGGAGAGATGAGAGGCACTATTTGAGGGTGATAGTGAGGGAATCATTGAAGAGCCCCAACAAATAATAATAATAATAATAATAATTCACATTTGTAAAGCACACAATCACCTGTAAGGGTCTCTAGGCGCCGTCGGGAAGATTAAGCATGGTATTGCCCAGAGTCACATGGTGCTGGGCTAATCTGCTGCCAGTGCCGGGGATCGCACCGTGGTCCCCAACAAAGATTGCCATATCCTGGTACACATTAAGGTCATCATTTGCTATGCTTTAAAAGCTATTGCAATTGAATATATAATGATAAACGTGTTGTAGAGTTCACAATTTTTCCCCATTTTCTTGGGGGGGGGGGCGGAAACCTCCAAAGATCATCTTTGTAGTGGCCAGGCTCACTCGCTATGTACTGTATGGGGGTGGCTGGTCTGAAAAAAGTTGCCTGGGTGCTTTGGGTTCCCAGTCCGCCACATCATGTTTCATCCAAGGCATAAAGAAATATGATCACATCACCCCCATCCTCATGGAATGAATATTGACTTGCCTTGTCGGTCTGCAACATCTCCAAAACCAGCTGCATCATTTATAAAGCAATCACGACTCACACCCCTGCCTACTTTGCAGACCAGCTCGCCATCTCTGCAGTTGTCAGCACAGTTGCAGCCAGAACCCCATCAGACTGCAGACTGAGAAGTGTTTACAAGAAAAGATCAAGGCAGCAGGCCTTTTCCCTCCATGCATGCAGGCTCTGGAACAACAACCCCATATCCATCAGGACTGCCCCAACGTTGCTCCAGTTTAGAAAAGAGTTGAAGACTACATTACGATGAATTAACTGTCCACAAACCACCTACCCCGCCAATCCGTAGTTGACTTTATGCTCGTCTTTCACCCTGTCCTGCCTCTTTGTGCTATAGAAATACCAAATACACATGTACATACATGTATACTTTCTGTACTGCATTGTTATACTTTTTGTTTGGATCATACATAGATGAGGGTGGATATAGCTGGGTTTCCTCCCTGGTCCTATGAGTTGTGACATGTTCAAAAACAGTTTACCAGCTCTAGCATTCACTTTCTTTTTCCTAGATTGAAATGGGCATGAAGAATCATGAGATAGTTCCAGCCAGCTTGACAGCCTCCATCGCTAGCCTGAAACACGGTGGCTGCAATAAGGTTTTGCGAGAACTGGTGAAGCACAAGCTGCTGGCATATGAACGCTCGAAATGTAAGTTGCATCTCTTTGTTCTGGTACGCATGAGCTTTAGCAGAGGTTCACAGAAGTTTTCTTTGAAGCAACTGGGTATTCGTATGTTGGTCCTTGTTATATGCTTTGAAATATGAAAGAAATACAACACGAGGATTTGGTCATTGATCAAGTGCAATTGTGATCGAAAATCATTTTCCCGACTCTCTCAAAAATACATTTCTTCAACTCTCCTGTTATGCCTACTTTATAAGTGCGGGAAATACATTCTTTGCTTTTCTGATAAAACGAAAATGTGTGGTTAAGAATCTGAGCCCTTTCGCTTTGTTTAACTTTAAGTTCAATTTGCAGTACGAATTTATGTGGATTTGAAGCAAATGCGTGTATGTTAGTTGCTGCGATATGAACTGCGATTGGTACTCTAAATGTTTACTTTAAAATGTATAACTTTTTTTCACGAGACAGTGCCAAGTCAATCCAATTCCTTCTGAAAACTCAGGGTCATTGAGGAAATGATCACATTTTTACAAGGCACTTTTCAGATCGAAAAGGACCGATTGGTAGGCCAAAATGATTTTGCCCAGTATGCTGTCTGAAGGTGTGATTTCAAATATGGTTTAGATGTCCAGCCTGAACTGCCAAGCCTTCGACCCTTAAGACTGGCAGTTCAGGCTGGATTGTCCCTGTGGGGCAGGACCAAGGCTGAACTAAATTTGACTGATCTCTGTATAGAGCAGTACAATGGGTGAAAAACAAAGAGTTGTAATGTTGGCTGAATCTATACCAATGAATGACGTTAACCCCTTCGCTGTGGGGTGTTTTCCCCCCGCTCTGCAGGGGGAGGGGGGCCGCGCGCTGCGCCGCTTTGCTTGTGACGAGCTCAGCTCGGCATGAGGCACAGTGCAGCTGCACTCATGACGAGCGGAGCTCGTCACAACCACACCCATTTTTCGAACGTTCAGCACAGCGGGGTAATTATCCCCGCGTGCAACGTTCCAACGGCCGTGACGAGCTCAGCTCGTCATGAGTGCAGATGCACTGTGCCTCATGACGAGCTGAGCTCGTCATGAGCATAGAAGAGGTTAGTTAGAGCATTGGAATTTTGAGCTCTCCATTGAAGCCATTAGAAGCTCAAGAGCTTCTAATGGCTGCTAGAAGCCCGGTGCATCAACATTTCAACAGTTGTCTTTAATAGCAACAGCTGTAAACAAAGACCTCACGGAGCCCAAGGGGATTTCATCCCCCTGGGCTCCCTGAGGCCTTTGTTTTACTAATTAGAACATTCTGCCCTGATGTGACAAAATGTTCTAATAGCCTTCTAGCCCGCCACAGCTGGGCTATACTGGCCATTAACGCCCGGCTCCTTTGTTAAAGGGACTAGCTGAACGCTGGAGTGGGCTTAATGGCCAGTATAGACTGCTATGGCGGGCTATAAAGCTATATTAATGCATTCCTTTCATCATTTTGATGCATTAGATGCCCAAGTGTGATGGTTATGTCCAGACATGGGTCCTGTGCTGGAGGTAACATAGTCTGGCAGCTCAGGCTTGACCATGCTTATCTGAGAAGGAATGAGGCCGATATTTGTTTAGTGTGGAGCAGTGGGGAAAAAATTATGGACTAGAGTGCAGCCTGAGCGATTACCTGTATTTGAGATTAATTGAAGTATTCTTTCCATCACTTTGTTTTTATTCCAATCACCGCAGACCCAACTTTCAGCCAGATTCTGCCACTTCATAATTCATCAACTTAAACGGAGCAAAATAAATATACAATATTTAGCCTGTGCTACAAATGCCCACTTCATAATTCATCACCTTAAACAGACTTTAAACATCATGCAATTTTTTGCATATGCTGCAACCGCTTAGTGCATTCAACAAAAACTCTTCCCTTCTCAATGTTCTAGTCGATCAGCTAAGTGTTTTACTGCTTACACGCGTCGCAGCGCAATCACTCTTGATTTACAGCCCATCATGAGCTCGTTATGAACCATTTAGCTTGCAAATTCGTGTATCCTATCCACCTTTGCTCCAAATGAAAGTCCATTTGCCACAAAAATCAAATCCTGTTCTTTTGGTAGCATTTCCCTGCTTCCGAGTTCTTTTAAAGAAAATCTTGCCTTACCCTTTGGTTATGCTGTAAGCACTATACTCTTGAGTAGATGCTATATTAGCCATGTAAACTTCCATGGCCTGGTCATTTGATGACTGACTAACGGTGTTTTGGCTTTCACCTTTCTCGGCTTTACAATCGGCTGTCACATGTTTGGATTAAAAGTGGAATTGATGGAAGCTTCTGCTATTCCGTATTTCTTTTTTAATTTAACAATCCCACTCCACTCATGTGATGTTAGCTGCAGCGTATAGCTGCATTTGAAAGGTAGGCAGCTTTCCATAGCCACAAGGTAGTAGAAGGATCCCCGATGTCTGTGAAAGAAACGGACACTTGGTGCCCAGGTGACAGTGGCGGTTCGTCCATTGGGGGCGTTGCCTCACTAGCCATAGACGACAGTCACTGACTGTCACTGAGTAAAATTACGAGCGCAGCGTAGCGACACTGCCGACAGTCATAATGATTTATTTTGAGGTCGGTGAGGTCGGAGTCACTAACTGTAGTGACGTCATTGCGATCGCGGAAGGGTGTGGGGGCGGGCCTCAGGCAGGGAGTGGCAGGCTGGCAGATAGCAGCGTGGCAGGGAGGGCAGCAGCAGTGTGTGCACATTTAGGACAAGTCATTTTTATGACTTGCCCACGCATGCAAACACATGCAGTAGCCCCTTTCCTCCTCCTCCTCCCCTAGCACTCACACAGGCAGAGACCCGGGGGAGCCGGGTCTCATTATGGGCAGTATTAGCCCTGCTCTTTAACCAATCCTGGCGCAGTGGCGATGTTAATGCTGCACCAGGATTGGCTGAGTTACCGCACAGAGGATGGTGGTGCCGCCGCGCGTGCCCTAGAATTTAAACTAGGCCCACCACGGGCATGAGGAGCGCTGCACAGACACCCGCATCTCCAGGGCTGGGTGTCCCACAGCTTCAGTGAGGCCCGGAAGATTGCTGCGAGAGTGTCAGTGAGCAGCTCATGAAAGCTGCCCTGCAAGGTCACCAGAACAGTCTGAGGATGCCACCAGGATGAGTGACAGGGCAGCCGGCAAGCCCCGAAGTGAACAAAAAAAACAACAAAAAGCCAAACTGCACTCCCCGCCTAAATTCTCTGAGTACCGGTAGAGCTGGGTGAGATCCTGGTCTCCTGCTTTATAATGAGGGCGGGAGCTGTTAAGGAAAGCTGAGACTGGATGAGAGAGCGCTGTATGCCCCCTGGGGTCCGCAACCGAGATGTTCTACTCGGGCATGCTGTCGGACTCGGGGAGGAAGGAGGCCGAGATCAGGGTGCAACAGAGGAGGATAAAGAAGTTGGTGCAGTTCATGCACAATGACTCAGCAGACCTGCTGCCTTTGGACGGGCTGAAGAAACTGGGGACATCAAAGGATATGTGAGCATTTACTAATTACATCTCTCCCTCACCCTTACCTTACTTTCACTTAGGAACATCCAATATATTTATATATATAAATGTTGTGACTGGAGTGGGGAAAGGACGTGTTCAAGGTGCGTGAGCAGTGACACGCAATGATTATTTATACAGAGAGAGAAGAGGTAGTAGCATCCTATATAAAATGGGGGGAAATTACTCTTTCATTCGTTTTGTCCCCTCCCCCCGATTCTCTTTAGTGGGAGATTTACAACAGCAGCCCTTAACTCTAGAGGGAAGTACGACATGATTATTATATGTTTTAATTATAGTACTTGTGGGACACCCCCGCGCCGCACGGCCACCAGCTGCTGCGTGTGCCCCTCCGCTGTGCCCTGCCTCGCTGCCCGCCTCGCGGCCTGTTTGGACAGTCATTTGTGCTTGTTTTTGCCTCGTTTAGCCTTTCCCCGTGTTTAGCCTATTTGGACAATCATTTGTGCTTGTTTTTGCCTCGTTTAGTCTTTCCCCGTGTTTAGCCTGTTTGGACAGTCATTTGTGCTTGTTTTTGCCTCGTTTAGTCTTTCCCCGTGTTTAGCCTGTTTGGACAGTCATTTGTGCTTGTTTTTGCCTCGTTTAGTCTTTCCCCGTGCTTAGCCTTTTAAACTGCAAATTGTGATTGTTTCGCCGTCCCCCGTCCTGTTTCCCGCCTCCCTCGCCGCCCCCGCTTCCCGCCACCACCGCCGACCCCGCCCTTTTCTCCTTGTGTTCCCTCCCCGCTCCCGCCTCCCAGCTGCCCCGCCCACCCGCGCACTTAGCCTTAAATGACGACCGTGCGCACGCGCAGCGGGCGCGCCGATTGTGCGCCGAAGGTGCGCCAAAGGTAAGCCCGTCTGCGCCCGTCCGCGACCGGATCGCGACCAGCGCCAGGACCCCTGGCCCCCACCGACGGAAGCCGCCCCGACGAACCTACAGCGCCGCCGATCTCATCACACTCAACACCGGCCGCATCCCAGGATGTCACCGAGCCGCCCCGAAGCACACCCACGGACCCTTCAGCTGTCACACCTGCAAGTTCACCTGCATCCGGACCTTCCATGCACCCGCCAAGCCTAACTCCAGCAGCAACCACCTCAAGTGCATCCTGCTCAACACCCGCTCTGTCCACAGACACGCCGTAGAACTCTGGAACCTCCTCGACACCACCGCCCCTGACGTTGCCTTCCTCACCGAGACCTGGATGAACGCCTCCTCAGCCCCAGACATCGCCATCGCCATCCCAGAGGGCTACAAGATCACCCGGAGGGACCGCACCACCAACCAGACGGGAGGAGGCATCGCCATCATCCACAGAGACACCATCCGCATCACGACCAACACCGACGACACCCTGACCAGCGCCGAACACCTGCATTTCCAGATCCACTCCAACCCGAACACCACCCTCAGAGGCACCCTGATCTACCGACCCCCGGGACCACGCACACGATTCAGCGAGGACATCGCCGACTTCGTCAGCCCACACGCTCTCCCCTCCGCCGACTACATCCTCCTGGGGGACCTCAACTTCCACCTGGAGAACAACAACGACCGCAACACCATCAGCCTGCTCGACAACCTCGCCAACCTCGGACTCAAGCAACTGGTGACCACCCCCACCCACCTCGCCGGACACACACTCGACGCCGTCTTCTCATCCAGCAAAGACGTCACCTTCAGCCACGCAACAGGACTCCACTGGACGGACCACAGCTGCGTCCACTTCACCTTCAGAAGAACGACGATCCACCACCACCAGCAACAGGTTGCCCGAAGAAGCTGGAACAAGATCACAGCCGACCAGCTCACCGCCTCCCTGAGCCAGCACCCTCCCGCCAACTCAGCGAACCCCAGCCAGGCCGCCGACAACCTCACGAAGTGGATCAACGACTGCGCGGACGAACTCGCCCCTCTGAGAACCCCACCCAGCAGACCCGGCAGCAGAAAAACACCATGGTTCACCGACGAACTCAAGAGCTCCAAGAAGAACTGTCGAGTCCTCGAGAAAGCCTGGAGAAGAGAACCAACAACGGACAACATGACCACCCTCAAGCTCGCCACCCGGAAACACCACCAACTGATCCGCGCCACCAAGAAAAATACATACAAGGATCGACTGGACAACAACGCCCACAACTGCAAGGAACTCTTCAACATCGTGAAAGAGCTCTCCAACCCCAACGCCGGAAACAATGACATCAACCCGTCGCAAGACCTCTGCAACTCCCTCGCGTCCTACTTCCACAACAAGATCACGGACATACACAACAGCTTCAACAACCAACCAACGCAAGCCACAACCACTACGACGCCACCCACCACCACCCTCCGCACCTGGACCCCGATCAGCACCGAAGACACCATCCGCACCATGAACTCCATCCATTCCGGATCTCCGACTGACCCCTGCCCTCACCACGTCTTCAACAAGGCCGACGCTGTCATCGCACCCCACCTGCGGGACATCATCAACACCTCCTTCGACACCGCCACCTTCCCTGAGAGCTGGAAGCACGCCGAACTCAGCGCTCTTCTCAAGAAACCCACGGCAGACCCCACCGACCTCAAGAACTACCGTCCCATCTCGCTCCTCCCGTTCCCGGCCAAAGTCATCGAGAAGACCGTTAACAAACAGCTGGCCGCCTTCCTCGAGACTAATGGATCCCTCGACCCCTCACAGTCGGGCTTCCGAGCGAACCACAGCACCGAGACCGCCCTCATCGCTGCCACCGATGACCTTCGAACTCTGATGGACAACGGAGAAACAGCGGCCCTCATCCTCCTGGACCTCTCCGCGGCTTTCGACACCGTCTGCCACCGCACCCTAATACAGCGCCTCGGCAACATCGGAATCCAGGAGAAGGCACTGGAATGGATCACCTCCTTCCTCGACGGAAGAACACAGAGAGTCCGCCTACCACCGTACAAATCAGAGGCCACCAAAGTCATCTGCGGCGTCCCTCAAGGATCCTCACTGAGCCCCACCCTCTTCAACGTCTACATGAGCCCCCTCGCGGCCATCGCACGCCAACACAACCTCAACATAATCTCCTACGCTGACGACACCCAGCTGATCCTCTCCCTGACCAACGACCCCACCACCGCCAGAGCCAACCTGCACGAAGGGATGAGAGATGTAGCCGAATGGATGACGACCAGCCGCCTGAAACTGAACTCGGACAAGACGGAGGTCCTCATCCTGGGCTCCTCGCCCTCCGCCTGGGACGACTCCTGGTGGCCCCCCGCCCTGGGCACCGCACCCAAACCAACGGACCACGCACGCAACCTGGGCTTCATCCTGGACTCCTCCCTCTCCATGACCAGACAAGTAAACGCCGTCTCCTCGTCTTGCTTCAACATCCTGCGCATGCTACGTAAGATCTTCCGGTGGATCCCCACCGAAACGCGGCAGACAGTCACCCAGGCCCTCGTCACCAGCCGTCTGGACTACGGCAACGCCCTCTACGCCGGAACCACGGCCAAACTCCAGAAGAGACTCCAGCGGATCCAGAACGCCTCGGCCAGACTCATCCTCGACATCCCCCGACGCAGCCACATCTCCGGACACCTGAGGGACCTGCACTGGCTCCCGGTCAACAAGAGAATCACCTTCCGTCTCCTCACCCACGCGCACAAAGCCCTACACGACCAAGGCCCGAGCTACCTCAACAACCGGATCAACTTCTACACTCCCAAGCGCCTCCTCAGATCAACCAACCACGCCCTCGCCGCCGTCCCCCGCATCCGAAGAGCGACAACAGGAGGAAGATCCTTCTACCTGGCTGCCAAGACCTGGAACTCACTCCCGACCGACCTGCGCCTGACCCAAGACCACCTCTCCTTCAGGAAGAAGCTCAAGACCTGGCTGTTCAAACAGTAAACGGCACCCCCCCCCCCCCACCCAGCGCCTTGAGACCCTACGGGTGAGTAGTGCGCTTTATAAATGACCTGATTGACCTGATTGATTGAGTACTGCTGTTGTGAAAAGGTAGGACCGAATTCGACCAAGAACCCTTCAGTATTTGCCCGGCGTTAGCCGCCTCTCATACCATTCGAGATGACCAAACAAAGAGGCAGGCGCTGGAGACGGAAGGCAGGAAACAGGAGTTTATTCCGACGGAGCAGAACACGTCAAATCAGACAACAGGGTATCTTCTCGAGGTGCTCTAACCGCATCTCTGAGGCCTGGCCTCTTATACACAAGTTTATGGCTTTATTACATTTATGACATCCGTGGTATTGCTTTGAAGTACGAAAAAGGCATCTTTGGAATCCCCGGTTCAGGCCCGTTCTCACACATATCTACAGTAGGGGTCCCCACCCAAATCTCAGCATGATGGCTATCGCGCAGCTGGACATTCCGCTGGGAACAGGAATGCGGGCGATCGGTCGGATCTAGGGGTGTGAAGGCATTGATTAATCCCCGCTCCTTTGATGTGAGGCGAGGTCCTACTGTAGGGGGCAATAAACCGTATCTATTGGGCTAGGTGATGGCTTGGGATCAGGCCGGACAATCGGGCAGGGAGGAAGAGGTTATCAAAAGGGCCTGGTCTATGAATGAGATGAAAGAGTGAGGGGGTTCAGTACGGGATGTGGCTCGGAGACAGGGTCGCGCTGGAGGTGCGTTTATGGCCCAAGCAGGAGAGACCGGGGGCTGTCGGGGCGCGGGGGGGGGGGGCGGGTGCTTGCGAGGCAAGAGAGTGAGGGGGGAGAGACGCGCTGGCTATCGGGAGTGGGCAGAGAGGCCATGGCAATCAAAATGGCTGCTGCTTACGCGCACGTATGGATCTGAAAAGGACAAGATTGCGCCGATAATGTTTACGCCACAATCCAGATTTTAACACTGTGTCGAAGTTTTATATATTAAGCTTTTGTTTTTTTATAATTTTGTGAAGTGTCTCCATCCATGTCGCAGCATAGCACTCAATTACGAATCTTTTACTTGATTTGTGGGACACCGCATTTTCGCATCCGTTTATTGAAATGCAGACTAATCTCAAGCATACTAAAGTATTCTTACTTGCACATGAGTTTAATAAAACACCACTCGACTAGCAGGTGGCTTGACAGTACAAGGCAGCAAATTCGACATTCCAGTGCTTTGAGTCCCCGCCACATGGTATAATTTTTCACAGAAATTGTACAAAGTCCATAGGGGAAAACGAAAATGCTAATTTGTGACTATTTATAAACATCTCTAAAATGAGTTCCCACATTTTAGAATTAGCATGGGTGAGTGATGTCTGTGTGAGTGCAGGTTGAGCAGTGTGCCTGTGTGAGTCCAGGGTGAGTGATGTCTGTGTGAGTGCAGGGTGAGCAGTGTGCCTGTGTGAGTCCAGGGTGAGCAGTGTGCCTGTGTGAGTCCAGGGTGAGTGATGTCTGTGTGAGTGCAGGGTGAGCAGTGTGCCTGTGTGAGTCCTGGGTGAGTGATGTCTGTGTGAGTGCAGGTTGAGCTGTGTGCCTGTGTGAGTCCTGGGTGAGTGATGTCTGTGACAGTGCAGGGTGAGTGATGGTCTGTGTGAGTGCGGGTTGAGCAGTGTGCCTGTGTGAGTCCAGGGTGAGTGATGGTCTGTGAGAGTGCAGGTTGAGCAGTGTGCCTGTGTGAGTCCAGGGTATGTGATGTCTGTGTGAGTCCAGGGTGAGTGATGTCTGTATGAGTGCAGGTTGAGCAGGGTGCCTGTGTGAGTCCAGTGTGCGTGATGTGGATGGGTGAATGCTGGCTTAGTGATGTGTCAGGGAAGGGTGAGTAATGGGTCTATGAGTGCAGGGTGACTGTGCCTATATGAATGCAGGGAGAGAGATGTATCTGTGCAAGTGCAAAGAGACTTGTCTGGCTACTCCCAGAGATGTATTCCCCAAGCCTCTTGCTCAAATGTGCTTGAGCATGCACCATTTGCCCACTTTTTTCAAAATGTTCTCATGGGAGAACCCCCCGAACCCACCGTAGGTGGTTCGGCCTCACCCGCTGCGCTCGCTCGCCACAGTGCAGTATTTACGCATCACCACTTTCAAATGTCACCAGCCGCCACTGCCAGGTGAGTAATATGCATATTTTAGATTGGTATTTTATGCCAATACGATATTTCCATATGTGAAGATCACTATGGTTTTAATATAAAAACCAAATCCAGTTTGTTGTCTAGGTATACTTGATCTTCAAACATTTTTGTTAATGTGTGCTAAATGTCAAACTTTCTTTTATCCTGTCATTCAAACTCCGTACATTTTGAGGCTAAATCGAAATGATATATGTAGCAATATCTGAAAGCCAGTATTTTTTTCAATCCAATGTAGTTTTATTGTGAAGGCCGTTGTGCCAAATTATGATTCTCCGTTGTAGGATTTTTGTTAATATTCATCAACGCCGAATATCTGTGCTTACGTCTGGGATCTGGGAGAACTTTTTACAAGAGAAAACTGTTAAATGAACAAACCATATGTCTATCTAAATTAAAGATATTGCACTTTAATTTAGACATATTTTTTAGAAACGGTCAAAATATCCTACATACGCATTACTTAGCTAATAAAGAAACTTTTTACTCTCTCTGTTTTTAGAAACAATATCAAAACAAAAAAATTCTGCAAAGGCATGGCTAGCCTTCATGCAAAATATACAGAGGTTAGAAAAAACTGCACTGTGTTTTTAAGGTTGCAGGCTGGCCTAGGTAACTCATTAAAGGGTTCTGGCATCACAAAGTGAGGGAGATATTCAGTGTTCTTGAATTTGGCAAATACTATTGTGACAGAGAACCGGTTTTACAGGTAATAAACTTTCTTTTTGATGAGGTGTCTTATAGGAAGTATAAAACCCAAAAATACTTTAGCTGAGTGCCGATCCATTTTTATTCAAATTGAAAAATTGTGTTCTGACCTCAAATTCTAGTGAGCCAAATGTTTTTCTTCCTGGACAGTGCATTATTGTAAGTAGAGCAGGCTAGGTTATTTTTTGCCACATGCAATGTTTATAATTCACCCCACCCCGACATGTGAAACAGAACTTTTATTTTCAGTCAATTCTGTGTGCCTTATGAGCAGAATGTTTGTACTTATTCTCATTTATGTGTTGCTTTTTAGCTGTCCAGGGCTATCGTTTAACCAACACTGGGTATGATTATCTAGCCTTGAAAACCCTCTGTTCTCGTGAAGTTGTGAACTCTGTTGGCAACCAAATGGGCGTTGGCAAAGAATCAGGTAACTCAAAATTGTCATGTTGTGTACTTGAGAAAAATAAATTAAAATATTTGTTTTCCAACAGAGAGACCCATTTTCAGGATATTATGCTTACTGTTAACCTCCATTAGGGGCTGGTGTTACAAACTGCTTTCGAATTTCTCTGAGCGTTTGTAATGATGACTCCATCTCTATATGGTGAAACGTGAGGTACAGCATATTCAGTTAGCTCATTCTGTATGTTGATAGCTTCTCCAAATCCCTACTATGTGTTGGATTTGAATCGGGATAGATATAGTTGTGTATTGTCATTGTAGTTATAAAGCATTTCATACACCCAAAGTGCATTGTCAAATGAGTAGCATGCTACACAGGAGTGACTGGTTTGAGATTTTAGTGTGGCCTCTGCAGAAAGTGCTTACTGAGTTTTGCTGTAATTCCGACGAGTCAGGGAGGGAACAAATAAAAAAGAAATGATATCCCAAGGAATATAGGGATATAAGAGTTGCCCCGAATGGCCCAATAAAGCTACATCCTACCTAGCCTGAACAGTAATTGGCATACAGTTCATGATACTCTACAGCACTTGGGATAGCGGAGAGCAAAAAACAATGGTACATTCACGTTTTCTAGTTTTCTGCATATTCTAATACCATTTTTTAAATATTTCTACATTAGACTTGACATACACTCATTTAACACACTATAGTGCATCTTACTTTTAAATCACAACTGTTTAAGAAAGCATGGTGGCCAGTAAAGATGTTACTGTTATTTCAGCATACATATTTTTCGTGGATGTTTTCCTCTTCTTTATTAAGGCTATCCAGACAGACCATTTAAATGTAAGAGGAAAGCCAAAGATTCATGACAAATGCATCATAACATCAGTGAGGAATGTTCTGCATTACAGTCCTCTTTGGCAATGCTCTTTAGAGTCCAACCAGGAGCAACAGACAGCATCTCCTAAGCTTGTACCAGATACAGGCAGCCATGATTAATAATCTCTAGACTTAACCCCGTCGCAATAGAAGAGCAACCCACCATCAAGCACTGGATGCTGGCATCATGAGGGATGAACTGAATCATCCTCTTCCACACACGTTCATCTCCTGCTCTCCGTCAGTGCTCTGGGAAGGAGTGAGGGCAGGCGAGAGCACCTGAGATGTGCTGGTGTAGGGCAGAGGGTAGGAGCACCTGGGAGGGGTGGACTGAAAAAGCGTGATAGTTTGCATATTTAAGCTGGTTTGTTTCAGGTTATTACTTCCCATAATAACTGACCAACAGTATATCATTGGAGTGGTTGCAGATATGAGAAAATGAGATGATACAGGCTATTATGCATTTTTTGAAAATTGCATGGCTAAGTAAAAGTGGTTATCCAGTGCTGAGCTCAATAAGGAAAGGCGGTTGAGCCAAAGATCAATCTCAGAAAACATTAAAGCATTTAGGAAGAATCGGAGGATGAGAACAACCACGCTTTTATCAATCTGCAAAACAAAGAGAGCGAACTGTATTCTCTCGGTGTCAAAGGCAGTTCATTCCAAAGTTTCAGAAAAGAGAACGCTTGGCGTCCTTGTCAGGATTCCCTAATTTTAGGAATTGCGGCCACACTGCGATGAGTAGAATTCAAAAAATGGTCCGGTATATACCAAACCTCTAAGCTAACAGAGTCTGTTGTTTGAATCATTCGTGCATGTAGCACAACACCTAATTCGCACCAGCCATTCAATGGGCTACCAATGTAGGTTCCTTATCCTATTGGCAGAAGAGGTGAATTCAGAAGAGTGGAAATAACCAGGGCCTATACTACGGTTCTCTTGTTGGAAGTATGGAGGCCGTGAAGGATCTTCCTGACCCGCTTCAAGATACCACACTCTGTTGATGTGTTGACTTGTGATAAATTTGCCATCCAACCAGAGTCCGGAATTCTTTGCGGCTAGCACTGGGCAGGGGGGGAGGCCCAAAGTTGTGGGCCACATGTGAGGGCCCCAAGGGTGGGGGAGGTTGCACACCAACAAGACCTCAGTCTTGTCTCCTTTCAGTTTCAAGGAGTTAGCATTCATCCATAATGAGACTTGGGTGAGACAGGAGTTAAGGGTCTTTACATTCTGGTTGTCCTTGGATGACCGAGATACAACCATTTGTGTATGGTCCGCATACGAGAAAAGAGTGAGGCCACAAGATTCCACTATCTCAGCCAATGGACATACATATTGGTTGAAGTGCAAGGGACTAAGGGGTGGGATACGCACCTCTTTCTAATGTTACTAACGTTCCATTGTGGGATAGAGAATATATTAATAATATTTATTCATTAAAAAGTCTGTGACAAGATGCATTGGGTAATATCTGGTGTTTTTTTTTGTTCATTAAGCAGTTTTCTTAACTTTGTTTCTTTCAGTGATCTACCAAACTGTACATGCAATAATCATTATAATTTGGGATTCCTGAAATTGAAGGTTTCACCACTTGCAGGAATTTACAATCTATGCTTACACTCCAAAATGTTTCTCCTTGCATTATTCAAAAAGTTTATTTACAAGTTGATAGTAGGACCTATCTTATGTAATGTTCTTTCACCAGTTACAAGGCTGAACACTCTCAATCTAACAATTCTGCCTCTCCTGCCTCTCCTCTTGCTTTTCATTTAGACATTTACATTGTGGCAAATGATGAAGAGGAACAGCTTGCATTGAAGTTGCACAGACTCGGGAGGACCTCCTTTAGAAATCTCAAAAATAAACGTGACTACCACAAGCACAGACGTAGCATGTCGTGGCTTTACTTATCGCGCTTGGCTGCCATGAAGGAATTTGCGTACATGAAGGTATGCTATATTTGGAAAAAATTAATTTTAAGAAAGAAGTGGGAGCTCCAGATTCCTGGCTCTTCTCAGATGGGGCCTCCATTTCAGTTTGGTTGCCGGGAAAACATAATTCTCTAATTTTAATGTATTTATTTTCCTTCAGAGGATTGTGAAAGGGTTTCACACAGTTCATACAGTGTTTTATCCACCTACATGCTTTAACGGTTTTGAAGACCTTTTGTGAGCATCAAGGGGATGGCAAATTTCTCTTCGTAATAAAGATGGAGAGCTGACTGGGAAGCTTTCTTGTAGATGTGATGTGTTTGTTGATAGATCAGTTTAGTCTTGGTGTTATAATTACTCCGAAACTGGTGTTATAATGCTAACTAGCCGTTTTAAGATTTAGACACTCTGTCGTAAACCAAAGTGGCAAAGTTGTTTGTGATGAGATTAGGATTTTCACTGTAAGCGATGTGTCAACAGCCACCTGAATACACATAAACTTGAAAATCCATTTCCTAAAAGGGAGTCTGAAGGTTTATTAGCTAGTGTTTTACGGATACACTTGGCCCAGGGATTTTAGGGAGGAGAGAGGTATAACCAAATAGGATGGCAGCATGATCTGCAGGTCATATCTGTAGCAGAGGAGATCACTGGATCCAGAATGTGGCCTCCATATGAGCTCTTTGAGAAGGCTTCAACATATTTAGTGAGTCGATCAGATCTGTAATTTCAGGGCACAGGGGGGTAATTAAGCAGTGTAATGAAATTGTCAAGAAAGTAGGTGGTTGGAACTGCTAACTGCAAAAGGGTCGATAATTTTACATAAACTAGCATTGGAATTCCTGGCAAATCCTGGAGGACTGTGGATGGAGGCAATCCACAGTCAGGAGGCACACGTGGCTGATATATCAATCACAGTTTCCAGAAACTCTATGCCTTCACATGATGGGAGTTGATAAAGAGAGAATGGGTTTGAGTTTAAGAGAACAGGAAGCAGTGGCGCTCTGAGCAGTGTGATCACTGGATTAAAATGTTCGTGCAGTAGGCCCGCAGTGCAGAACAGGACAGGGGGACACAAGCCCAAAGGAAAAACAACCCCTGCAGTGGTGTAGGGAGGCCTAAACCAAATTAGAAGAAGAACTGGTCCTGTGCACACGCTAATGAGACACGTGGTCCTGATGTCTGGACTCGAAGTTACGTGCAAGAAGAAAATTACGTTTAAGTTCAAATAAAACGTCAAGCACAAATGTTCATGTTGGTGAAGAATGTTTATGTCAAATGTTGGTCAGTACCGAAAATAATAGCCAGCCGACACGTGTTTCGTTGCACCGTGAAGGGGATGTGACTCATCAGGGCTGAAGGCTAGGTGTAGTTCAGATCGAGGTGGCGGTATCAGGTGTAATGCGAAGGACGCCGGGTATCCTGCTCATCAAAGAAGAAATGAAGTTCACAGACGCACTGCTTCCCTAAATCTGATAGGGACGTCATCTTGGCTCAGGGATAGATCAAGTATAGCCATCGCTAATTCATGAAACTTTGAAAAAATATCTTTTTGATTCAAAGGAGAGCAAAGATCATTGGGCAATCCCCAAAAAATTGAGTTATTTCTTAGTCTCAGTGAAAATAACAAGGCGGTATTCAACAATCTGGGTGTGAATTAAAAGGATATGCTTTGCTAGTGAGCGAGTGTTTAAACACAGAGGAATGCCTTCAGTCCGCTTATTGTGTTTCAGGGACTGTAATTGGATGTCTGGAGGTAGAAGATATGGGGACATATGAAGTGGCATAAAGAGAAGCAACCGTATAGGAGAATCTCAGAAGGTTAAAACAAAGAGGTTCGATTTCTGTCCTGTCTTTGGTTGCATCTTCTTCTGATTGCATGGCAGGTGCACAGAGGAGAGCTGATGGAATTCCAGTCAGCACACCAGGAGGGGTGATTTAAAGCCCCAACACACCAGGAGTCAGGCCAGAAGTAGGGCTGGTTTGCCGAAGTCATTAAAAGAAAAGAAAAATGTTGAAAAGAAAAGGCTAAACAGGAGCTCAGCAACCGTTTGCAAGTAGCACTCCCCACATACTAAGAAGTAAAAACATATTAAAATAAAATTGAGTAATAAACCAAGGAAATAAAATGATAAAGGGATTGAACGCTTGAACTAAACTATTACGCTAACACAACAAAATGACAGAGGAGCCAGGCCTCTACCATAAAAGAAAAAGTTGTACATTAAAGTTAAAAGTGCACGGCACAGAATGTAAAGTGTGAGGTTGAGCTGACTTTCCTGCTCAGCCCCACTGTGAGCTTGTAATGTATTTTTATATTTGACTGTATTTTACATTTGCAATTTGAATTTAGATGACCAGGATGTGAGTTATAGGAAGGGTCGTAAAACCATTGTTCATTCAAATACCCAGTGGAATTTCTGCACAACTTTACAACAAAAACATGTTTGACACATTTACGCTAGGCACAAACCAGAAGAGAACCTTAGGTCAGACTTAAAATCCAACCAGCCGGGTTTGGAACAAAGGAAAATAAACGAGTTTGATAGGAAACAGGAGTTTTACAATCTTATTAGTTGAGAAGACTGGAAATCCCAGATAGTGTATGCTTATGTATCAGATACACTTCAGTGAGACAAGGAATACTAGAGCTAAATGGGGACCACTTTGAAATCCTGAATCTACCACCATTAATTAAAAAGAATAAAAAAGTTCAGATCCAGCCCATAACATGCAATTTTAGAAAGTTTACTTGAAGTCCAATCTTTATACTTGTGGTCACCAACCCCGGTGGATGACTTTCAGGTCTAGTTTGCCACCTCATGTGTTGCAACAAGCAGGCAGACTCAACACATGG
The DNA here is from genome assembly GCF_964261635.1 of Lissotriton helveticus. Lineage (NCBI taxonomy): Eukaryota > Metazoa > Chordata > Amphibia > Caudata > Salamandridae > Lissotriton > Lissotriton helveticus. The sequence goes on along the minus strand of NC_136059.1, from coordinate 707,682,365 downwards.
TACATACAAAGGCCAAACCTTCTGTTTAGCCTATGGCCATGTCAAGTGGGTTCTGTTGCAAAAAGAACAATTGATCGACATAATGTTGAACAATGTCAAACCACCAGTACAGACAACTGGGCCTAAATCCATTGTTTTGCTCCCATGTCATTCCAGTTAAAAGCCAGCCATATGCAAATCAGGCTTGACCCTGCTCCCCTTGATAACAGTCCAGCCCGAACTGCCAAGCCAGGTTCTCCCTGGACCGGTTCTGTTGGCAGGAGGTTAGTGGGGGGAAATCATAGTCTTTCAAATTACCGGCAAGCCTATCTAATTCTCAACAGTTGTGTCTGAGCGAAGACAATCTGCTAGAACATTACAACTTGAGTTTTTCTGTTGATTTAAGAAATTAAGTGCGACTAGCCCAACCTCTTCTTGCACGTATATCTGAATATTCTATGGTCAAGTTTCATGTGGTTTCAAGTGGCAGCCACCCGCTCTTAGCAAAGGTGCATGAATCCTTCTCTCAGGACCTCTTGACATCGTACCAGTATCTTCCATTTAATTTGAAATAAACAGAATAATATTTTAATGATTAATAGTTTTGAGCCTCTGGTTGAGTTTACTGTTGGACCCCTGCATAATAAATATTAAAGGGGATGGCACTCCTGGTAGGTATTGACCAGGGTGGAGTCAGGAGGGTCCTTAGGTGAACCCGAGGACCGTAATCCAGTCTGGTTAATACCTACCTATACGTGCCCTCCTCCTTGGAAAATATTGCTATTGTAATTCAGACCCTTAAAATTGAGGGTGAAAGTCAAAAAATAGTTTGTTAGATGTTGCATTTTACATAGGATTATTCAGGTGGAAAGTTTGTTTTTTGGTGACAAGGCCGTGCAAAATTTGTTTGGATTTGTTTGCAAAAAACTTCTTAAAACCCCAGATCCCCCAGCGGCACCCGATCCGTCAGGAGACTGCTGCAATGAACTTGCAGAATTCTTTGCCACCAAGGTTCACAATATTCTCAAGCACCTCCCTCAAATAGACAATGGCACCCCTGAGTGGATTGCCACGGGCCAGCTTGGAAATAAGTACAATCTGGAGACTTTCACACTGCTGACTCAGGAGTCATTCTTAGCTACCTTATCTAAGATAGTCAGGGTCACCACCGAACCCTGCACCTCTTAACATCTTGAAGATGGCATTGTCTATGGTGGCCCCCAGTATGACCAGTCTGATCGACTCTTCCCTTACATCAGGGACTGTTCCCCCCCCCCCCCCCCCCCCCCCCCCGAATGGAAGAAAGCTATGGTAAAATCCCTGCTTAAAAAGCCAAACCTGGACCCGGCAGATTTGGGCAACTATCATCCTATCTCGCTGCTCCCGGCAATGGGCAAAATTGCAGAGAAAATAGTTAACCATACTCTCTCCACGTTCCTGGAATCCAATAACCTATTCCACCCCTCACAAATGGGTTTCCGACCACGGCAAGGCACCGAAACCACATTATTGGCGGTGGTGGGAGAAACTAGGAAGATTCTTGATTTGAGAGGCACCGCTGCCATAATACTCCTTGACCTAAGCGCAGCTTTCAACGCGGTGAACCACCAGATCCTGGCTCACCGTCTCGGGAATATAGGAGTGTCCGGCAAGGTGCTATCTTGGCTCCAATCCTTCCTGGAGGATAGGTGTTTCCAGGTATTTTCAGGTGACGCCCTGTCTAAACCGGTCCCACTCAAGTGTGGAGTCCCACTGGGCTCATCTTTGAGCCCAACCCTTTTTAATGTCTATATGCACCCACTGGCGGAGATTGTTGCCCCCTTTGGGATCCATATAGTCACGCCGATGACACCCCGCTGGTGGTGGCTTTGACCCAGATCAGCCATATGCCCCTGGATCTCCACCACTGCCTGGAGGAAGTCACCAAGTGGATGAGCCTTTCCTACTTAAAACTCAACAGTGACAAAACTGAGCTTATGTTACTCGGCAACCAATTAAACTTTATAGCCAACACTATGTGTCCAACTTGTATTGGATCAGCACCAATACCCGAAAACAGAGCTAAAAAGTCTGGGTGTCTGGTTAAACCAAGATCTGACATTCAAGGTGCAGGCCACTAAAACCACTGTGCTTTGTTTTGGCCTGCTGAGAATGATTTGCAAAGTTCTGCCACTATTACCAGATCAAGCGGAAAAATCTTGGTTCAAGCGCTCATCTTATCAAAATTAGACTTTGGTAATGCCCTTTAGCTGGGCGCCCCAAACTATGTCATTTCAAAATTGCAGACCGTGCAAAATTCTGCTGCAAGACTGCTTATGGGAACCCAGAAACTAAGTTCTACAAAACCAGCCTTACACCTGCTCCATTGGCTACCGGTGCAGGAAAGCATCAACTTTAAGGCCCTGTGCGTTGCCCGTAAGTCCTTAAGTGGAATGGGGCCCCTATTGTCAAATCTTTGATACACCCTTATAAGGCCAACAGAAGCCTTCGCTCGGATGAGATGTACCTCGAACCTCGCAGCAGTACCAAGGGTCAGGAAGGCCAGAAGCCGAGGCAGACGCTTCTCGTATAATGCCTCCAGGCTGTGGAACCGCCTGCCACTGCAGTTGTGCAGACCACCTAACCACTTAGCTTTCCGTAAACAACTTAAAACCTGGCTCTTTCCATAGAAGGTAGTCCCCACTCTAGTTGACCACACAGCACTGGGATGCTTCCGGGTAGCCATGCGCTATACAAAAACCCTTCTATTCTATTCTATTGTGGAGAATGATTTTAAGGCTTATAGAAAGAGTGATAATAGATTTTAGTCATAAATAATTTTTGGGGTGGTAACATCAAAATTTTTAGGAGTTGTGCTGAGTTCCAGGGCAATTTCACAATGTGAGAAAATCTGACACCTTGCTAGGATTGATGGGGTATGTTTGAGAGAAAAAAATGTTCTCACATGATTTTCTCATGGAAATGATGGTCAGTGCTCTAGAAGCAAAAATGAGGTCACATTTTCTATAAATTCAGAAATATTATCTTTAGCCATGAGCGTAAATAAAAACTCTGATATGCTATGTAAAATATTACTTCCCCAAGGAGCAGGGGCTTGTCGTTTGATTCTGCAGTGTTCTACTGCAGCTTCTCCATAGAGTTTCAATGAACTATTGGTGCACTAACATTATGTATTTGTGAATAAGAGAGGCTCTCCTGAACGATCTGTTGCTTGAATAGAAGCTTTAGAATTAAAATATTTTCCAATAGAGGAGACTAAAGTAAATGAAAGGAAGGATTTAACTTTGTCATAGAAATGACGGATAGTACCCTGAAAACTCTTTTAAGTTTATTTCGACAGTGGGCTGCTGTAGTTTTACCACATATTTCAAATGAACAATAAGTCTAAGTACTAACCTTCTATATTCATGAAATAGTGGGTGCTATTTAACTGAATAGGAGATGTTCAGTTTAAAACTGTTCCGTGGAGCAGGCCCTAATAAATGTATTGTGCTGCAGATGCAGATATGAAACCAGCTGCTTAAAATATGTGAGGGCAGGTATCAATATTTGCAAGTATTGCATAATGCATCTTAAGGTGATAAAAAAAGTTAATGGGATCTAAGTCCAGTATCCCGTTTTCATATCTGTTATCTCGGATTAACCATCCTCTCTCTCTCCTTTAATATTGCCTTAATTTTGAAATAGTAACTTTTTGGTTGATAAAGAATTTCTTTAATTGTCCAGTTACATATGCAGCAATAGGTTTGTAGAGGTTCATTAAGCTATTTGCAGACTAATCTTATATTTACAGATGTGTTCCAATGGCTGGTGAGACCCTTCAAATGAGTTGCTGTGTGGACATTTCATTTTTCTTTTAGCCGTTTCGACTTCCTTTTGTCAGTAGTTGTATCTCTCTAAAGAGTATGCACTGGCTTAAAAATGTTCTTTATTGTGAGTTAAATATAAAGAAGTGATAAAACACAGTTGTGACAAAGTATTCATTGCCTATAAAAAGTACATTGAAGGGTAATTAATTAAAACATGGTAAAATACGTAACATTGGAAATCCGTCACAACACGGAGGCTACTTTTTTAAAAGCATAGTAAAAACTGTCTTGGACTACACAAAACGTGGAACGCTTTAAAAATATTATAAATGCAAAATGATTGGGTTGCTTTTGAGGACTCTTTCATTTCAGGAAGTTGTGGTATCTGGGATAAGAACCATTTTCACGTGCAATCTTCTGCACAGGAAATTGGATGATTCTAAAGTGTTTTCTCCATCATGTCTTTCGGCATAGACATTTTTTGTGAGGTAGATGAACACTCTAGTTAACACATCTGTGATCTTCACAGGCAGCTGTTATGGGAAGAAAGAGGAGGAATATGTGGGTTGATACTGTAATGAAGCTTGTCTTGGGTACTAGTTATGAATCTCCAAGATCGATATCAACTGACTAGGAGGGAATAAAAATACAGAATTGATGGCAGTATACAGCTGTCTGATTTGCATTCATTGGAATGTTGTGCGTTTTACTGAAGACACTCAAGGGCTAAAATGGCTGGCACAGAGCATCTGCTCCAACATTCCAATGCGTGTCTTTTTGTTTTGCCCTGTTTTCTTTTAGACCGATCTACACTCAATGGATTGATGGTTCTAATAGCATTACAGTCTTTGTACTTGGGGCTACACAAGTTGTTACAGGCCCTCTCCCTCGTTAAGGCATATGCGGCATCATTGCAGGTCTCTGTGTCCTTGTCTCTCGCTGATATGCTCAGAGACACACTTAGCACAAGACATCACATGTGTTACACCCAGAAAATATAATACACATGTAGAAGCAATGTAATTATCCTTTACACAGAAAATGTATAGTACTGGTGATGTCTCTTATGGCTTTACCTGTAGTTCTCTCTTTCTAAACTCCTCCATGGGATTCCTTTTTCCTGTTGGCCTGTCCCGACACCGGCGTTTCTTGTGCTAGCTGCACTCGAAAACAGCAGCCTCCAAATCCGTTGCCACTCCATCACTATGGTGCTAGGCCAAGCGGGTAAGACACTCGCGGTAAACATATTGCTGTCACTAGGACGGCATTGCTTTCCTCTACGTGAGAAGTAAATTAGGAAAGTATTTGGATATTTATGAGAGGTTTAGCGTGAATAACACTGTACCTGCAGAAGGCCTTTAATTGACACCAGTGGAGATGGCTTTCCCCTGTTTATCTCCACCCCCTAATACTGGTGAAAAGTAGTCCTTCATCCAGGTGAAGGATTGCCCCCTTTCTTGCAAAAAACAAATGTCATGGCTCTCCTAAGCTTTGTCTCGCCCACAAAATACAATATCTAATTAGACCAAACATAAGCACTGACAGCAGAAGGCCATTCCTTGGCAACATTTTGTGTTCCCCCCCCCCCCCCCCCCACCTTCAAATCGACAAAATAATGGCCTGTGCTAAGTACCCCTCTTTGCCCTCAAAAAGCAAAAAAAAAGACAGAGCGTGGTGGTTTCTTCATCACATATTTTGCCACTGAAATACTTGATCTAATTTGTTTCATAGGTGAAACACCTTTCTGTTGTGATTCATGTAGAAAGCGGGCTCTGTGTATACCATACCGAAGTAAGGTGTAGTGTGCACAGAGTCGAATGGATCCCCAGAGACTTTACAGAGCCTAAAGCAGATAATACCTTAGTGTCTTTTGTTGTAGTTTGGGCAATTAGGCTTATCAGAGGGTTGTGTTAAGTATTTGTTGTACACACACAGTCAAGAAATGAGGCACACACTCAATGACTAACTCCAAGTCCAATGTTTGTACAAAAATATTACTTTGTTACTTTTATTTTAGAATCAAGAAGAACTCAGTTGCAGATAAGTATCAATTTCAGATTTGCAATACTTTCAAGTACAGTAGGAATGTGTTGCAAATAGCAATGGGAATACTTTACAGTAGTATTACAAATACTTTGTGGTGTCAATCAACAGCAATAATTAGCAACGTAGAAAAATAGACACTTAGTGAAATAGCAAGAAATACAATGTAATACTATTGAAGGAAAACAGTTATGCACACTAACCGGTAAGTACACAACTTACAATCCCAGTCTTCGGGGGTTTAGACCAACACAGGGTACGATTTAAGTGGACACCAAATCTGCACCACCAACTGCACTGGCGGCCGGGTGCAGAAGTCAAAGAGGATGCCCGAAGCCCAATGTTAGTTTTTGGGGTGATCAGAGATGCATAGTTTGCAGGTAAGTACACTCAGTTACAGGGGACATGCCCGGCAGTTTATAAGTAAGCACGGATCTGGGGAGCGCAAAGCAGCACCGCACCAAGCTTTCACCACCAGCGGCACAGGGTGCAGAGACCGCGTCGGGTGCCCTATGTAAGTGAATGGGGGAATTTGGTTTCACAAAGAGGCTGCAGGCCTGGACCAGGAGGCTGGTAGAATGTGACTAATGACTGGGCAGGTAAGTTGAGATGTCGGTGGACACCTGTGCACCGTCGGCTGGGCTCCCCAAAGTTGGGGGGGCTGAGGATAAAGGTGTGCCTTAAGACATTGGAAAATCTTCACCGGAGCCAGTATTAGTCAAGGGACCCCCTGTGCTGATGCTGCAGACTTCTTTGTGGAGTCCAGGAGAGGTCAGCCACGGATGGTTTCGTGGTCGGGATCGCTGGAGAGACTTAACTGGACCAGTGGGCAATTCAGACTTGGGCCGTGGGCGTCTGGTGCAGAGTGCGCAGGATCCAGAAGGCAAGGGAGTCCTTCGTGCTGGTTTCTTTGTGGACAGGGCCGCTGTCCTTGGGAGCTCTTGGTCTTTAGGGAAGGCAGACCGCCCTCCCTGGGTTGTGGAGGTTGCTGGGCCTGCAAGATGAATCGCTTCTTCGAGCAGGTTTCTTTGAGGGCTGCAGACAAGCCGGTGGGGCGGGGGCCAAGTCAGTTGTCGTCTGGAGTCTTCGCTGCTGCACAGTCCTTTGGGCATTTTTCTTCTTTAGGTCACCAGGAATGTGAGGACCAAGGTGTAGGGTTGCCCCTAAATACTCACTTTAGGGGTGCTACAGGTACTGGCAGGTAATAGCCAATGGGCTGCTTACCTTTAGAGTGACTACACCCTTTGGGGAGGGGGTATCCTCTAATCCTATTGGTTAAAACCCTTTCATCTATTATGAACGATTTTGTAAGGAGGGGGTGTTGGACTTGGCCCTTTTTGCAGGGTTACCCTGAGATTTTTGCCTTCCTCCTATATATTTTCTGACCTGTTGGCTATTTTATGACTTTGGGCACTTTACCACTGCTGATCAGTGCTAAAGTGCATATGCTCTCCTTATTGTAAATGGATGTATTAATTGGTGATTCCATGATTGACTATTTGGTTTACTTGTCAGACCCTAGTACAGTGCACTGAGGGTGCCCAGGGCATGTAAATCCAAATGCTGCTAGTGGGCTTGCAATTGCCAGTGCTGAGAACCTTTGTTTCTATTTTTCTTTAAACCTGAAATATGGTTAACATGAATGTAACATGGAAACCTGCTTTATGAATTGCAACATATAATTTTATTGCTTCAAAGGATTATTCAATTTTAACACATATTTGTTTTATGCATGGAAAAACAAACTATATACATTTATATACAACAATGAAACGTTGATATACACAAAAAGTTCAACACGCTATCCTTTTCAAACATTCTTGGCCAAACATTCATCCAACAACTCATACACACACATACTAGTCCCGGTGTCAACAGTACTATACAGAAAGATAATTGATCCCTATTTTTTCAACACTGTAATTCTTTATAAAGTTCAACAAAAGAGGGGAACAACAAAATTATTCCTCCTATTATTTACAAAAATAATTGTGGAAAAAGGATTTTTTATATATGACCTGGGACCGGGTCGGTCGACGCGTTTCAAACCCCGTCAATGCCAGGGTTCTCCTCAGGACCAATGTAAACTCAATTCCTGGATTCAAAGCTCCAAAAACCGGTGTTCTATACCAATGGTTGTCCTCCAATACACACAAGAGGGGGCCGTTTTTTGTGCGGGTTCTTATTTCGTGGGGCCAGCTTCCTTTTTAATTTTAGATGAGGCACCGCTTACTTCGCGCTGGATCATAATTTTGTGCCGCTGCGCTGTAACACGCAATGGACCTCCTCACAGTGGGCTCGCTACCTACCGAAGCGAGCCCACTGTGAGGAGGTCCATTGCGTGTTACAGCGCAGCGGCACAAAATTATGACCCAGCGCGAAGTAAGCGGTGCCTCATCTAAAATTAAAAAGGAAGCTGGCCCCACGAAATAAGAACCCGCACAAAAAACGGCCCCCTCTTGTGTGTATTGGAGGACAACCATTGGTATAAAACACCGGTTTTTGGAGCTTTGAATCCAGGAATTGAGTTTACATTGGTCCTGAGGAGAACCCTGGCATTGACGGGGTTTGAAACGCGTCGACCGACCCGGTCCCGGGTCATATATAAAAAATCCTTTTTCCACAATTATTTTTGTAAATAATAGGAGGAATAATTTTGTTGTTCCCCTCTTTTGTTGAACTTTATAAAGAATTACAAAGTGTTGAAAAAATAAGGATCAATTATCTTTCTGTATAGTACTGTTGACACCGGGACTAGTATGTGTGTGTATGAGTTGTTGGATGAATGTTTGGCCAAGAATGTTTGAAAAGGATAGCGTGTTGAACTTTTTGTGTATATTAACATTTCATTGTTGTATATAAATGTATATAGTTTGTTTTTCCCTGCATAAAACAAATATGTGTTAAAATTGAATAATCCTTTGAAGCAATAAAATTATATGTTGCAATTCATAAAGCAGGTTTCCATGTTACATTCATGTTAACCATATTTCAGGTTTAAAGAAAAATTGAAACTAAGGTTCTCAGCACTGGCAATTGTATCGTTTCTTAGGTATAGTTTGGCTCAGCCTTGCTGAGATTTCGAGTCAAGACCCTTTTAGTTTTTTGGCTAGTGGGCTTGCAGCACTGGTTGTGCCACCCACAGAAGCGGCCTTGTAAAATGTGTCTAAGGTCTGCCATTGCAGAGCCTGCGTGCAGTCTGGTACTGTCATGCTGACTGGGCAAGTGCACCCACTTGCCAGTCCTTAAACCTTCCCTTGGCTTCATATTAGTCACCCCTATGGTAGGCCCACGGACAGGGTGCATTAAGGTAGGACAAGCCCTGATGTGTGTGGCATGCTCTAATAGTGAATTACAGCCATTTTTGTTTTTCACTATTGCAAGGCTACCTATTCTCCATAGGCCAGAATGGGCTGCTAGATTATTACATGTTTATAATCTTAGCAGACTCGGAGAACATGGTAGACATTCGAGTTTAGTATGCCTGGACTCAGAATAATAAAATACATCTTTTAGTGGAGTTCATTTTAATATTCTGTTTGCAAATACCATTTTTAGAAAGTAGGTATTTGCGTGCCTAACCATTTAAGCTTGCCTCTGCGAGGTTGTGTATTCCTTGTCTGGAGTTTGAGTGACGGGGCTGAGGGATTCCAGGAGACCGAATGAGTCAGCCCAGTGGTGAATAGAGAGATCTGCATCTAGATGGGAGGGAGGAGTTGCACCTGGAACCTGATTAGGACTGTGCCTGCCCCACACAGTGCTGGCTCCACCCCCTGTGGTGCGACTGATGTCTCTGCCCTGCACACTGAAAGAAGAGAAGGAAGACTGTCAACAAAGTGCTCAAGGGCTGTACTTTCCTTCCACAATGCTGGCTCCACCTCTTGTGGGGCGTCTGATGTTCCTGCCCTGCACTGTGACAGGAAAGGAGAAGTCTGGTAAACAGAGTGCTTCAGAACTGGTTTGGACTGGGCACAGGCCCCACTCCCCTAAGAGAACAAAGGATTTTGGGGTATAAATATTGGGATCCTGATCCCAAGAAATTAGATCACTTCTGGACTTACAAGACGAAACCTCTGCTGAGGAGAGGAACCTGAAGAAACTGAGGAGAGACTATTCCCAAGCTGCTGCTTGGGGGATTGGCCTGCAGTGGTTGCCTGACTGCCAAAGAGAGAAAAAATAACTTTGTGTACTTTACTTTCAACTTGTGAAAAGATCTCCAAGGGCTTGGAAGAGAGCTTGCCCCCTGACCGAAGTCTCAGGACTGAGTAGACTTCACCAGTCTTTGTGAATTGCTGCTGGAAACGCTGTTTCAGTGGCTACAGAGGCAGGGAGCTGTGACCGACTCACACGACCGGCCCAGTGTCCTGTAGGCACCGCATCAAGCAACATCCGCCTCGAACAACTCAAGCTCTGAGCTCACCAACGCCGTCACAGAGCCGTAGCCTGCACCGCGACTGGTAGACACCGCGACGTGCAACGCCTCGATACACCGACTCGTACTGGTCTGACCGAAGCGGTCCCTGCTGCTGACTCAGAGTCCTGTGACCGCACCGGAGTTGGGCACCGCCTCGCACGCTTTGCGACGCACCGCCCGACTCGCACCGCTGTCCGGACTGATCGACGCCAGCTCCCGAACTCCGGCTCTGCAGCCGCACCGCAAGCTGCAAGCACTGCAACGAAGCACCGTCTCGCCCGACAATGTAAGCCTTGGATCCACCGACTCTGTCAATGGGCCGCTGCCTGCACCCCATCGAGGGACAACGCATCCTGCAACGCTTCCTTTGTGCACCGCAACGAACACCGGAACCGGCTCGCATATCCGTGCCGGCTGCCCGAAGTAAAAGGTACTGTGACTGAGTCTGTCGACATTTGAGTTGGCCCGTACCGACGCGGTCCGCTGGATTTGCTAGACTCTGTGTTATTTTTAACAAAGCTGTAGCCGGACCAGGCTACCGACTTGCACAGAACCTTGATTTAAGCCTTTTTTCAAGGACTCTTGAAATCTAATAGTACTGTGGATTCTTTTTGTCGTTTATTGGTCTTGTGGTAACTCTATATAAAATATACCTATTTTTGATATAAAAAACTTTGTGTGTTGTCCATTTTTAGTGTTGTCACTTGGTTACTGTATGTGGTTACAAATGCTTAACTTACAACGCCTCTGAAATAAAGCCTTGCTGCTTGTGCCAAGCTACCAAGGGGGTGAGCAGGGGTTATTTTAGGAGTGTAATCCCCCTTACTCTGACTAGAGGAGAGGATCCCTATTTGTCACAAGTACTTACCTGTGCCAACTACAGGCCCCCAATTCGAACAGGGGGTAACTTCAGCTCGGGACACCCTAGGGGTGGTCCTGGCTGAGAGGTGACACTCCTCTTCTGCCTACTAATTTTCCCGCCGACCTTGCCACCAAAAGCGGGGCTTGGTCAGGGGGGCAGACATTCCACTAGCTTGAGAGGCTCTGTCTAGCATAACAGAGGGCAGGAAGCCTTTGAGGCTCACTGCCCTGAAAGCTGTTCCTGCTAGGGAGTAGCTGAGAAGCACCTCCAACCCAAGCAGGATTTGTTTCAGACCCACGGGAGCGCTAGGCTCCCACCTCAGGGGGTCAGAAACATGTATGTAAGTGGCAGGCTAGTAGAGACTGGTCAGTCACACACTAGAGAGTTGGTTGTTTTTCAGGGGAATTTCTAAGATGCCTTCTGAGTGCATTTTACAATAAATCCAGCATTGGCATCAGTGTGGGTTTATTATGCTGAGAAGTTTGATACCAAACTTCGTAGCATTCAGTAAAGCCATCAGGGGCTTGTGGAGTTCCAAACTTCAAACTCCCAGCCCATGTACTCAATATGGCTTCACTGTACTTACAATGTCTAAGAATGATGGTAGACACTGTAGGGGCATATTGTCCATGCAGCTAAACCCTCACCTGTGGTATAGTGCTCCCTGCCTTAGGGCTGTGCGGTATGCTAGAGGGGTGACCTATGCCGTGGGTAGTGGTTTGTAGGCATGGCACACAGGGATCTGTGCCATTTCTACTCTTCAGTTTTAGCTGCACCAAAACACACAGTCTGCAATGGCAGTGAGTATGTATTTGGTTAGGTGTCTCTGAGGGTGGCACAATACATGCTGCATCCCTTAGAGAGCCGCTCTGGCTCAGCAGGGCCCTTTGTACCACTGGTTCCTTTTACAAGGGGCTTATATGTGTGCCAGGTGTGTACCAATTGTGGAAACAAAGGTACAGTTTGGGGAAAGAACACGTGCACTGGTAACCTGGTTAGCAGGAGCCCAGTGCACATTCAGTCAAAGTTGCATCAAAATCAAACAAAAGTGTGGGGGAGTGGTAGTATTGTAACAGAAAACCACATTCCTACAATTCAGTAAATAGATGTAAGGAATATCATAAACAAAATGAATTCTGCATCATTTCCAAACTCCATGGGGCTACAGGTCACCTATTGTTTTAAGCTGGAGAGGTACTCCATTTCAAGCATAGCAAGAGCTCTGAATTATCAAGACTCGACCCTTCATTCGGTTTGTTTATTGTGCATATGTTACTTTTGGTTTGGTACAATTGATGACCGTGAAACCGTTCAGCCACATTCTATGTCCTCTACTTGTGTCTGACCTCATTGACTGTTAATAATAAACAACCTAATGATCCTTTACCCCTTTCTGTGCTTATGACATAATGGTTCCGTCAGGAGCACCAGTTTTCATGAGAACAGGGGTACTAAATCCCTCTGCTGCAGACCGCAGAGGGATTCCCTTTTTTTTTTTATTGGCCTCGGGAGGTTGGGGAAGAGCTTCCCCAACCTCCTAGGCCGATTTGCATTTTCATTGCAATGATTATCGCGCAATGGCGTACTGACGTCATTGTAATGAAAATGAAACTGGAAATTAGTTTGTTTTGTTGTTTTGGTGCTAGTGAGGTTATCTCCGCCCCCAAGCACTGAAACACTTGGTAGAGAAAGGGGAGAATCTCCCCTTTCCAATGGCACCTTTCCCAAGCGTATCCATGCTTGGCAGAAAGCCCACTAAGCACCAGGGAATGTTTTAAAATATACGTAGGGGTGGGGGCTGCCCAGAATGGGCATGTCAATGCCCCCACCCCCCAAAAAAATTCTACAGTCTTTCTATGCCCCCCTGGGAGGCAGATGGAGCAGTAGCCCCCAATCTGCCCCCACCCCGGGGTGCAGAAAGCCCCTAGGCACCATGGATTTTTTTTTATAGGCCACGGACGGGGGCTGCCTAGAATGGGCATGCCAATGCCCCCACCCTACCCCCCACAAAGAGAACAAACTACTTTCTGCCCCACCCTTCCCAAAAAAATGCTACATCCACCCCGAAGGCAGATGGGGGCAGAAGACCCTGATCTGGCCCCTCCCCCCCCCCCCGACTGGCAGAAAGCCCACTAGGCACCAGGGGTACATTTCTTTTTTTCAAATTTCAGGTGTAGGGGCTGCCCAGAATGGGTATGCCAATGCCCCCCCCGAAAAAAGATGCTACAGTCTGTTTGCCCCACCCTCGAGGCAGATGGGGGCAGTAGCCCCTGATCCGCTCCCTGGGGTGGGGGGCTAAAGAGCCCACTAGGCACCTGCGATCATGCTGGCTTGTTATACGTAGGCGAGGGGGCTGCCCAGAATGGGCATCCCAATGCCACCACCCCCCAAAGAAATAGCCAGTGAGGTATAATTTTACTCGGGAGACCAAGGAGAACTCTGGGTGGTAGGACATGTGTGCCGGCACAGTGATCCCACACATAAATGTGTGGAAAACTTTTTTTTTCCAGCTAAATTTGAGGTTTGCAGGGGATTCTGGGTAGGGATACATTGGGGTATCATGCAAGCCATACCTCACTGGACTCCCCAGGGTATCTAGTTTTCAGAAATATATGGGTTTTGTACGTTTCCCTAGATTGCTGCTAAGCCCGGGGCCAAAAACCCAGGTGCCCCCCTTAGAAAACCAGGTTGTTTTGTGATAGGTAATTTTGATGTCTCCACAATACGTTTTGGTCCATGCCTGCCGCGGGTTCTTGACCCACCCACATGAGTGAGGTAACATTTTTATCGGGAGACTTTGGAGAATGCGGGGTGGGTAGAAGTTTGTGGACCAATGCAGATCCAAGAACTTTCCATACAGAAATGTGATAAATGTGTTTTTTTTGTTTTTTTACAAAGTTTGAGGTTTGCAAGGGATTCTGTGTAACAGAACCTTGTGAGAGCCAAACAAGTCACCCCATCCTGGATTTGCCTGGGTGTCTAGTTTTTAAAAAAATGTATAGGTGTGCTAGGTTTCCCTAGGTGCTGGCAGAGCTAGTGTTCAAAATCTACTGCTTGGCACTTCGCAAAAAGAAAGGGTCAGTATTCACTGTAAAGACGTAGTGTGTCCACGTTGCATTTTGGCCCGTTTCTGTCGCAGGCACTAGGCCTACCCACACAAGTGAGGTACCATTTTTATCGTAAGACTTTCGGAAATGGGTGTGGGTGGAAATTTGTGTGGATTCATGCAGATTCCAGAAGTTTCCATCACAGAAATATGTGGAAAATGTTTTTTTCTTTTTTTTTAAATGGAGGTCTGCAAGGAATTCTGGGTATTAGAACCTGGTGAGAGCCAGACGGGTCACCCCATCTTGGATTACCCTGGATGTCTAGTTTTCAAAAAATGTATAGGTTTGCTAGGTTTCCCTATGTGCAGGCAGAGATGGGGTTTAAAATCTACAGCTAGACACTTAACAAAAAAGAGTCAGTTTGCACAGTAAAAATTTGGTTTTACCATGTTGCGTCATGGGATGTTTCCTGTCACGGGCACTAGACCTACCCACACAAGTGAGGTACCATTTTTATCGGGAGACCTAAGGAAACACAGATTTGTAGAGCAACTGTTATTACCTATTGACTTTCGATGCATTTCTACCTTCCAAATGTAAGACAATGTGTAAAAGGAACTCACTTGGAAAAATGTCCTATAGTTCACAGGCTAGTATGGGTTCCCAAAATTTCGCATATGTGCAAATACCTACCGTTTCTAAACTCTATATTATGTTACCATTTCAGAAATACATAGGTGTCTTTCATACCGATTTTTAACTATTTATATTTTCCCAAATTAATTGCTAAATCCCCGGTATACAATAAAAAACCATTGCAAGATGCTGCTCAGATATTGGTTTAGGGTTCCTCGGGTTTTTGGTGAACATACAAGTCCCATATATCCCCACAACCGGAAGGGTCCAGCGGATGTAATGGTATATTGCTTTCAAAAATCTGTCGTACTTAGAAAGAAGTTACAGGTGAAAACATTGGCACAAATGGCTGTTTCTTTCAACTCATTTTCAATTTTTCCCATTTTCAACTGTTAGTTTCTAAAAGAAAACCTTAAAGGATCTAGACAAATGACCCCTTGCTGAATTTAGAATGTCATCTACCTTCCTCAAATGTATAGCTTTCCAGGATCCATTATTGCCTACATACCCATTTTTACTATTAATTGAAAGGAGGTTGAAAGCACAAAAAATAGCAAAAATAGGCTATGTCCCAGTAGAATGCCAAAACTGTGTAAAAAAAATGTGATTTTCTGGCAAAAGTCTGACCGTTCCTGAAAACTGGGAAGATGATTTCAGCACCACACACCCTTTGTTGATACCATTTGCAGGGAAAAAAAGACTTTCATTTGCAGCACTTTTTTTTCCCCCAAAAAAACAAAATGTAGCTGTATTTTGGCTAATTTTTGGGTCCCCTCCAGGGGAATCAAGAAACCCTGGGTACCTTTAAAATCTCTATGATGTTGGAAGAAAAGGACCCAAATTTGGCGTGGATACCTTATGTGGTCAAAATGTTACAGGGTCCTAAGCGCGAACTACCCTAAATAGCCAAAAAAAAGGCTTAGCAGGGGTGAAAGGCCTAGCAGCAAAGTGGTTAAACATTTACAATGCATATTCAAATGTGATCTGTTTCTTTACATAAATATACTATGAATTGTTTAAAGACTTCAAAGTCTTGGGATCATTATTCATGTAACGTTGTCTGTCGTTCTCACAACTAACGGCTAAACTACCTGCCAACACTAATGTCAGTCCATGCATTACCTAGCTGCTTTGAGTGGAAAAAATGTATATACACAGTGGATAAGGGGTGAGGTGTGACATTTGTACAAGGTTCTTTTTCAGACTATTGGTTTAAATCAGGTCGCTTATGTTGGCTGCTGTAAGGGAATGTAATTAGGACCCATATTTTGGACGGCAGTGGACAAGTGAATGAGTTTAAAAATGAGTTTCAACCAAAATAAACACTTTCTTTTTCAAGAAAAACTGTGTGCCTACCTTACTGAACATGCCTTTTTTTTAAAGAGCAGCTCTCTTCATAGACTATGCCCACACCTATATTCCTTGGTTTTAATTATTGTACAGGGTACTGTGATGTGATTTGGTGTGACTTTGCAGGAATAAAGTAAGTTGTAGAATAAAACTATCCATTATGCTTATTGGCAATGGTTGCATTTAAAGGTTGAGCATTTTAATGCCTCTTCTGCTCTGTTATACCACATTATCTCTTGATGAAGATATAGATTTGTAATTATTAGATAGATTATCAAGTCCTCTGTGCCTAGCAGCTTGCTCAATTACTACTGAGAGGAGGATCCCTAGGGGACATGTAGGCTAATAAAGGTCTAAGGGCCAGATGTATCTACACATTTTGCGATCGCAAACTGGCCGATTCGCAGAATCGGCCCGTTTGCGATCTCCAAAAAGCGTTATGCAATGTATCAAGCTTTAAGAATTCGCTTATGGGTAATCGCAATTAGGGAATCACTATTTGCGATTCCCTAAATGCTATTCTTGTAGTCATCGCAAATTGCGATATTGCTTTAAGGAATCGCAAATTACCACCAACTTCAAGTTGGTGGTAAATTGCGATTTCCTATAAAAATATACTTTTTGCATTTTTCAAAGTGCCATGTGGCGCACATGCACATTTCAGGGGGTGCAACAAGGTGTCCTTTTGGAACCAATGTACCCTTGACATTGCATTGGGTACTGGCAAATTGCGCATGCAATTTCCATTCATTCCTATGGGCCTCTAGGAATGGAGTGGGAAGGTACTCCTTAATTGCGATTCGCAATTTGGAGTCGCAATTAAGGAATATGTAGGAATCGCAATTATTATTGTGATTCCTACATACGTTGCGTTTTGCGAGTCCTTAATAGCGATTTGCAAAAAATCGCTATTAAGGACTCGCAAAATGAGGTTTGAATACATATGCCCCTAAATGAGCAGCATGTGTTTCTTAAAAGCTTTTATGTGGAAGTCATAGAGACTTAAATGTGATCCTAAAACAAAGTGAGAGTAAGATACCGTATAAGAAACATTTCATGACCAACTGACTACAAGTAAGCTGATTAGTAAAATCGGCCCTGAAGTTAATTCGGGGTCCAATAACTGCATTTTGAATTGTCAAAGGGGGTGGAAGAGTGAATGTAATGCTTCAGGCAGTTTTGGATACATGCCGGAGTTAGAATCCTTCTGGTACGAAACTGCACCATCCCTCAGCATCTTGGGTGTGGTTGGGATTGAACAGGTATCCCAAAACGTGCCGAGTAACGTTGTCGCATAGGATTTTCATAGGTTTTTCGGTAGGAAGATTTAGGGGCTTGGTCTTGCGTTCATTGTGATTCCCATGGTCCTTCATACCTCGATTTCCAGAAGGCCAGACGTATGTCAAGCATATGTGCTGGACTGAAGTCTGGTTCATGTCACATCTGGTAATATAGATGTTTAAATGTGAGTGCTTCTTGGGTTATTTTGTCTAACATGCAAGTATGAGGGTGATACAGTATGTGTCATTGATTCGAGCAACACTACCAATCGTTGCTTTATTGGCAACATAAAACTGGTCCTGTTGTGTACCATGCAAATCATTTATGGTTATGGAATGTTAAGACTCATTCCTTAGAAATGACGTTCTGTTGTGTGCCAAGCAAATAATTAAAATAATTTATGGTTCTGGAATGTTGAGACCCATTCCTTAGAAATGACTTATTATTTTCTAAAGCTTAGCTCTGGCATCTCTCTGCAGGTTGCTATAAAACCTCTGTTGTGCCCATCTAGGCTGGGCGGAGGAGGGTAAAAAGCAGGGCTGCACATGCTTCTGCCTGCTGCTTATGCATATGAATGAGTTCAGTTCTGCATGCTTTCCTTTTCACTTTGCTTAAGGAATGCCCATATTTGTTTGTCCATGGACAAAAGACTGCATGAGCTCCTTTTGTTGTTTTGCTCTGCCACGTTAGCCAAATGTTTTCTGTTCCCTCTGGCTTTGCTGTATTTCCCACATTGATCCCTGCACATCCAATTTGCTGGAATAGCGAGTGCTAACATTTTATTTATGGAACTTTAAGGTGCAGTGATGCATCTGTTTGTTTCTAACACTCTAAGCTGTTAAAGACATTTCCACTTTATTGAGCCTATGTGTAGTTATTGTGTTACATCCTAGAGTACTTTTACTAAGACATTTTAAAGTAATGAAATGCAGAGCAGTGTGTCTGATGCATGGTCTGCGAGATAATATATATATATATATATATATATATATATATATATATATATAATCACAAAAGGGTTCAATTTTTCCGGGGGCTCCGAACCTGCAGGGCGGGCTCCTGAAGCAGGAATGGATATCCTGCTTAAAAGCAATATCTTGCAAACAACAACGAACAATCAGAGCCCAACTCTGTCTGATGCAGAAAGCAGACTTTTATTTCGTCCAAAACACTGCAGCTTTTTAAACACACTTTAATTGGTCCTGACGCGTTTCAGCGTAACTCCGCCTTGTTCACAGGTGGGTGTGTTACAATTAATTCCAAGTGGACTTTGGCCCGTAGCAGGATGACCACGGGACCCAGAATGCACCAGCTAGGTAATCTTGCTTGTAAATAGGAATTTGTTGCATGTCTTTCAAATAGCGTGATTTTGTCCATAATACAATACATTCTGCCATCAGCTTGATGCGTGAAATATATTTATTTGGCAAATGTCTCACCAGGCAGCAGTGTCTCCAGTTTGTGCTAGCGCTGCGGAGTTGCAGGAGAGAGGTACTTTTACTAAGACATTTTAAAGTAATGAAATGCAGAGCAGTGTGTCTGATGCATGGTCTGCATTATATCTCAAAACGAGAACTTCTACTCGCAATAAAGGCGCGTAGATCCCGGGAGGAGATAAAAGCCAGAAGACGGGCTTATAAGACATTGTTGGCAAATGCTAAGGCCGAATGGGACCAAAAACACTGGGAGGAACTCTCTGGTGCACTAGCTACGAAAGATTCTCGTAAATTTTGGCGGCTAGTCGATAATGGGTCAGAAGATCTCCCCTCGGCAATCGAACCCAACATTGCCAAGAGCACTATCAATCCTTATATGCAATGGTGGATTCGTCGCAAGGTACCCCCCATTGTACTATTCCGAGCAACCAAGAGGGTGAACCTTTCACGGAAAAAGAAGTTCGCGCTGCAATTGCAGGGTTGGCATGAGGGAAAGCCCCAGGGCTTGACGGGGTGCCAGGAGATCTTTACAAGCAGGAGCCAGGGATATGGGCTCCCTATCTCCTGCTGATATTTAACGCGGTTCTTCCTATCTCCTGCTGATATTTAACGCGGTTCTTAAGGGTATGGAGGTCCCTGACACCTGGCTGGGCGCAGAGGTGGTCCCAATATTTAAAAAGGGATCCCCTCTGCTCCCAGCCAACTACCACCCAATAAGCCTTATCGATGTTTCGCAAAAGCTTTTCGGTAGGCTAATATTGGACCGGTTGCAGAACTGGTTGGAGGAAACAGACACTCTTAGCCCATACCAGGCAGGCTTCAGGGGGGGTCTCTACAATTGACCAAATATTCAGATTAAATCTCATGTACTGGAGGACTGCGCTGATCGCGGGCGGCACCTTGTACACGGTCTTTGTGGACCTACGTGCCGCCTTCGATCTAGTGCCAAGATCCAAACTATGGGAGGTAATGGGAGAGCTAGGCGTTCCGAAAGACATCCTTGCAATCCTGATGAAACTACATTTAAACAACTTTGCACGGGTCAGGTGCGGGAGAAGTGGTAATCTAACTGAAAGATTCCCCGTTCACAGAGGGGTGAGACAGGGTTGTGTGCTTGCACCAACCTTGTTCTGCCTCTTTGTGAACGGGGTAATCAAGCACCTGACTGGGATTGCCAACACCGATGCCCCAAAATTGACCGGTAGCAGGGTGCCCGCAATTATGTTTGCGGATGACACCCTGCTCCTGTCCAAATCCCCGATGGGCATACAGAGGGTGTTAGACGCCTTTCTGGAATTTTGCACAGAAAGGGGACTCGAAATTAACCCCCAGAAAACGAAATTTATGATCTTAAACCCCATGTCCTTCAAGCGGCCAAATCCTATGCTTGGCACAGTGCGCTTGGAAAGGGTACACACAATAGAGTATTTGGGGATAACCCTAAACCAAAACCTCACGTGGGGGGCTCATCAGATTAAAGCGAATATGAAGCTGGCCCAGAGGGCGGGTGGTATCATGAGGATCGCGACTAAGTCAACATACCACCCTCTTAGCCCCGCTATTCAAATATATAAAGCCCATGCGCGGGGGGGAGTTACCTATGGGGGAGAGATATGAGGTCACAATTTATCATCTAACTTGCTGACCACGGAAAACAAATTCCTAGGGCAGCTGACTGCTCTCCCACCAAATACCCCACTCCTGCCCCTGAGACTGGATTTGGGTCTGAGGCCTATCACGGAGGAATTAGGCCTCAAACCATTAACATTCTGGCGTCGTATCTGGAGCAGCCAAGATCTTACCTCCTACAGATCTGAGTTACAGGAATTTCTATCTCACCCCAACGCCACCAAGATCCCTTGGATAAATTATATCAGGAGAACTTGTGAGACCCTTGGACTACCAGAACTATGGTCACATCCAGAAAGCACAAGCACCATGTTCCCAAGGAAAGTGCTCTCCAGAGCATATTATGACAAAATGCTTCTCCGAGCCCTGGACAGCGCACGAGAGGGATCTCTGACACATCGTTTTATCACAATTAAAGACTCATACAACCTCGAAAGTGTCTTGGATGGCATGACCCCTGTCTTAACAAGAAAACTATTTCTGCAATGGAGGTACGGGCCCCTTCCGCTGATGTCCTTTCCAAAGCATGGGCCACCCGTCCCCCACAGAGACGTGCCCTGCATGTGCCCACACTAAGGAGAATGAAGCACATGTGATTTTTTTTCTGTCGAGCCTATCAAAAAAGCAGGAAATTTTGGCTCGTCCCCCTCCTTAAAAACCTGGGATTTAGAACATTTCTACCGGCATTCAGAGTCCTAAAGACAGATTTATCACCGCCAACTGTGTTTGCCTTAGCTAAATTCCTAACTGCAATGTGCCATGCCCGAATCCGATACATTAAGATGGCAAGAGACCCTTGAAATTCCCTGCCCTGCCCCTTTCTTACTATTACCCCTGTTTTATTACTTCTTTTTTAAACTTATGTATTAATACCAATGATACACTGATACTTTGGAATTTTAATGATGTGATATTTTGTATATCTTTTATGATCACCAGATCGAAATAAAGATTTGAAATTGTATATATATATACACTCTCCACTCCTGTGTTTACACGATGATAAACAGGCGCTGACACCGTGGGGTCTCATTCAGGAACAAGTTTTATTATTTATCCCAAGTGCAAAGTTCGACACGTTTCGACGGATGAGACCGTCTTGCTCACAATATATATATATATATATATATATATATATATATATATATATAATTTAGTAATCTGCCGATTGCCACAGGTGAGGCACTCGTCTCTTGTTAAGTTAAGCAAAGTTTGGTGCATGAAATGTCACCTCATTAAAGGACTGGACTGACTTTTCGGGAAGTCCAACGTTGTCAAATTGGCCACCTTGAATGGACCGTGTGTAGGCTGTTCCTTTATTTATTTTATTAATTATTTGGGTACCGTCACATCTAATGGGGCCAAAAATAAAAAGGCCCACACACCGGCCCTGCCAAGCTGGCCTATCTAGCAGGTTCAGACTGCCCGTAAAGCCACTCCAACATTGCTCATCCACCCCAATATCCGCTTCTTATACTAACAAAGCACTACTCTCTGTCCTGGCTTTCAGAAAACTGGACTACTGCGACCGTTTACTAGTTGGACTCACTATATTAATTTTCTCCATTTGATAATAGATAAGAAAATACAGTTTGCTACAAGGACTTTTTATCGCCTTACTGGATGTATCGGTGCCTCACATCCTCCGTACCAGGGTACATGGCTGTCTGCCAAAATCTGGGCTTTGTACAAGCTACTTATGCCAGTTTTTAAAACAATAAATGGACTCCTTTCTACCTAGCTGAAAACATTGTGAAATACGTACCCTCTCTCCAACAGCTGAAAACTCCACTCCACAAACTTCAGTGTTTTGTTCTTTTAAATTACTTGGACCACACCGTTTTAATTCTCTTCTCTGCCTTCCATCACCTCTCTCCCCACCTTCAAACCTGCTCTAAAAATATACCTCCTTATACAAGAAGGAAAGATGGAATACATCTTCATCATTGTCCCATATGTGATCTCTCATGCCCTCCGCAGTATTCCACGTTTATTTTTATTCATCTTCTGAGATATTTTGAAGTGCGTATTGTATGCAGCTAATTGGTTATTCTTTAGATTATTTTGTTTGCCGATGTACCACAACCGTGGCAGTCTTTGTAGCATTTCCTTCCAAAATACTCTCCATAGTTTTCAGAATAAAGAATAAAGTCTGAAGATAAACGTTGATGTGGTGTGATTGGTTTAAATGATTTCAGCATATAAGGTGCATAGTTGCTTTGCACAACACTGGTCTAAGATGGGAATTGTGTCCTTCCTTTTGGAGTGTCTGAGGGAAAGTGCTGCTTAGTAAAATAACTCTATGCACTTGCGTTCATTGGAATTCTATCTATGCTATCCAATTTTATCTTTATTATAGCCTTTTGCTGTTCTGGCACACATCCTTGAGCAATGTCAGATTTATTTCTCTTTGTGATTGCTCCTTGTATGAAAGAAGTGCTTATTTACGTTCATAGTGGGGCTTATCAACTAATAAACAAATGATCTCCCTATAAGTTCTTAACCCTTATGTGACGTAAGAGATAATGATTAAATGTGTACTGAAGGCCCAATTCACAAGCCAAGGGCTACGAGTGGCAGACAATTGCTCCAGTAGGGTTTCTCCTACATTTGACACTAATTAGATTCACAGAAGATTTCATGAGTACTATAGAATAGTTACAATGGCTCTAGAGGCAGAGAACCGATTTTCCCTCATCTTTTACCTGTGTGGTGTTACATCAGCCTTTGTCAGATGAGAGTATGTATAGTTTCCCCGAAATGGGAAATGTAAATACCCAAAAATATGAGTTTGTAGAAATTCACCACAGGCGTGCCTAGGCACTCTTGCAGTGCTGGCCCCAACCTTAAATGTGCAAATGCTGAAACTCTCCCAAACTTAGGGAATGTTCACATCAGCAATAGCACTTTGGACAAGTAAAATTATACCAATTCTTATTCTAAGAATCTGGTTTAAGAGTTTTCATTCACATCATTTCTGTGCAACTATAAGCAAATGATGTATACAAAATATTCTTTAAATCAGCCCCTAAAACAGTTATATTAAATAGCAATCTCTTATTTGTTAAACCCTGTGAGACCATTAATATTTATGCATTACTGGTTTGCACAGCTCCCTATTCTGTTGTGACTTGCACTGAACAGTGAGCTTGTTTGTTTGTTTGTATTGTGAGCTTGTTTGTTTGTAATGAAATTTAGCAGTGGATTAAGTGCAACACATTTTGTAGATTTGTCTTTTTTTGGGCCAAGCGTAGGATGTTGGTTGCTTTAAGGTAGGGAGACATTAACCCAATTGAATTGGTGACCGAATTACAAATTTGTCTTTCTGCAGGCGCTGTACGAGCGAGGATTTCCAGTTCCCAAACCATATGACTACAACAGACACGCAGTTGTTATGGAGCTTGTTAATGGCTATCCACTGTAAGTACTAAATATGCTCTTTCATGCATCTCAGTTATTAAAAAATAATTTTCTCTTAAACAAGAAGTGCAGAAGATGTTATGGGGACAATTCACATAAGAACGTTATAATGAAATAAACTTGCTGATAAATGTGGATGGAAACATATCTACACATACTGACTGTTTAATTGAAGTGCTACGAATGAGAGATAGCTTACTCTAGTAAATGACATATGGAAGGATGTACAGGAACTGAAATTTTTTTTAATGTTTATTTTGCAAATAGCCAACAGTATCAGTACAGTGAAGTAGTTAGTTCTACTTGAAAATGTGTTATGAAAGGTTACAAGGTGTTATGGAAGGCTACTCTGTATCTCAAAAAGATGTGCAAAAAAGAGGGAGCTCCCTAAGCATTGGTTACTTACTGCATCATGGTCACAGTATATTATTTATTAATCAAGTCCTCTCTCAGACTGGGGCGACTGCGCAGTAATAAACAATATTTCATCTGAAGACAGCATTTAACAAGGCACATAGATAGCTCCATAGATGTTTAAGTGGACCATAGATTTGTTGCATCATTAAAATCTCAAACAATGGATCAATGTAGCTGAATGCTCCAATGATCACTTGCACATAAAATGTAGCGGTACCTCCACCACAGTGTAAAGGTTTCCTAGAGGGTTAGCACATCAAACACGTGTTTGTTTTCATTTTTTTTTAAATAAGATTTTTGGGGAGTCCACCCCCCCCCATATCTTTGAGGTGTGAGATGATGGGCACAGCCTGTTAGCATAAGTTTCCATCTTACAATTCAAGTATATGAGCTCAGCTATCCAAACCTTGGTCTGAGGTGAAGGACTTGTTCTCCCATGACACTGCCACCCTCCTCTTTGCCACTAGGCATTCCACAGCCATTTACCTTCTCACCCCTCAACCCAGCATAGAAATGAGAGATGGAGTCACTTAAATATGTATAATTTAGAATATTTACATACCTGGTAATGCGACAGCACACCCATCATATATATATATATATATATAGACGTTGAGGTAATTGTGGAGGGTACCAGCCTCAACACCAGATTGTACAGAAAGCCGAGTGCAGGAAATACCATCTTACATTCCAATAGCCAACATCCAGCACACCTAATTCGGAGCATTCCCTTTGGGGAAATGCTCCGAATTAGAAGAATCTGCACTACAGATGCCGAATGCGCGGCTGCGCAGGAGGCATGCAGATTACGCTTCTTGGCTAGAGGCTATTCTACTGAAACCCTGACCAAGGCCATCACACGTTCCAACTCAGTGAGCAGGCAGGAAGCACTTATACCTAAAAGGAGAGGTGTTCAACTGAATAATGATGCAATTAAGGATGTCCAAAGTTGTTCTTCCAGAGCTATTCTAACATTCAACAGACAACATGGGGCTCTTCGAAAAATAATCACTAAGAATTGGAATCTAGTTCGCAGTGACCCTGTGATTGGTCACATGGTGGACACCAAACCGATTCTTACTTTTAGAAGATCTCCCTCAATGTCTAAGGCTTTAGTTAACAACACCATAGAACCTAAGATCTCTACAACCTGGTCAGCATTGAGGAAGGGTTTCAAGACCTGCCCCCAATGTAAAGCCTGCCGCTTTGGCAGCAATAGGACACATTTCAAAAGTCCTTTTTGTGAGCATCCTACTGCCATTTCTAAATGGCTTACATGTAAAACAGAATATGTCGTCTATGTGTTGGAGTGCCCTTGTGGGCTTCAGTATGTGGGCAGCACTAAGCTGCCCGCCCACAAGAGGATACTCCAACACATACGGGCAATTTCTGGACATGACCAAAATTATCCGGTTGCCAGGCATTTCCAGGACAAACACCTAGGTGTCCCTGATTCACTTCTATTCTTTTTAATTGATTGTGTTGAGGCCTCGAGGAGAGGAGGTGACCGCGAGGCTAAGCTCCGTCTCCTTGAGACTCGATATATTTTGGAATTGAACACCAAAAATCCAAATGGCCTCAATGACAGGGAAGACCTCTATACTTGCCTTTAGAACCTCTCTTTATATGCCTGCTTATGCCTGTCCGGATATTTTAATGATCATTGAACTGTTCCCTGTAAAACTTATTTCCTGATGTATACATGATGAATTCTTCTCTTTTTTATCTTCAGTATACAATTGTTTCTGATTTTAATCTTGGAATCACCAAATGACATATACTTTGCACTTTACTAAATCTTGCACTTTATATTACGCACTATATATGCCTATGACTATCAAGGTGACTTGCCCACTTGGGCTCAATTTTGAAAGCATATTTTCTTTGTGTCGTCCATTTGCTGCTATTGAATTTTTCATTATTTGCACTACTTGTAAATATTATATATTTTCTTATACATGTCGGAATATTTGGGTTTTCAACACTCCAGAATGTACATAGATGAATTTATTTATCATGTACATACTTATGATAGTGTTTCCTTTCGATCAAGCTTTGTAATTTGTACATTTTTTTTAGCTTGTTTTTTACCAATTCAAAAACAAATAATTGGTTGTAAATATGTACATTACTTAATGTTTTATCTTGGTAGCCCACTAGGGCTTTATCCACTTTTCCGTTGTATATGTATTCGCAGCAATTACGTTATGAAGTATTTCCTTCATTTCCATGACGCAATGTAATGCACTGTCACTTTAAAAAGTCTAGTTCGATGCTCGCTGTTTGTCATGTGATCAAGCCTCCTTGGAGGCGAAACGCGTCATGGCGGCAGCGCTGGCTCTTATGAAATAAATCACCGTTCACCAGCACCTCGTGGGTCGGCTCTTTGTTACTATTATTGGACTTCCTTGGTTCGGTGTGACAAGCTTCGATATATATATATATCCCCTTTGTCACTGTGACATCCATAATATCTTTAGTCTGCATCCAGATTCATTACATCGCAGGCGTGTTGTGCAATTTATGTTAAAAAGTTTAAATGCATACTTCTGTGCCTACTACTTAAAGATATCGTCTTGGTTTGGAAGCTGCAATAGTACTATCATTTGCCAAGGAGTGTTTCCTCTGTGCCCTTCTCCAACATTTGTTTCTGTGGTTCATAGCAGGGGCTAATCTGCCCTCTGCAAACACCTTAGAGGTTTAAGACATGATTTCCTGGTGACTGTCAGAGGAAGTGAATTGAGTAAGCCCCGTAAATGCCAGGGGCTCTGAAGAAAAAGGCAAGAGATTATTCCTGTATTCAATCATAGAGCCTGAAATATAAGAAAGATGTCTAGGGACAAAGTCCCCCCCCCCCTCTTTACTTGAAGTTTTTTACCATCAAAAATTCAACAGCTGTGTGGCAACTCCCCAGTTTAGAAATGCCTATTCAGATACGTCTACCTGCAGGTCCCCACCTTTGGAATATCCCAAGTGTCAGACTGGATCAGCAAACATTTCAGTCGTTTTCCGTTGCAATAGGGGGAGCTGGCTTCAACTCTGTGTCAGAAATGACACCACTGAGATGTCACTGTAGCCATAAAGCACCCCCACTGGTGCACTGACATCAGTTCCCTTCTTTCTGCATCCATCAATGCGGTTCTAAAGCTAGTTTTCCTCTGAAAATTTTCTTTTTCATTTTAAAATAAAATACAAAATTACATGCAGACTGCTGTTGCAGGGTGTGTGACCATCATGTGTCCCTTGCAGGCCTATTGTCGTTTTCCCTATGTTAGCATGAGCACGTTGCAGACTGTCCTCTGCTTTGCGCATGTTACTATACAAACGTATTTTGCTTTGTGCCACACTGTACTCTTACACAGAACGTCATTGTTTTCACATTCTGTTCTTTCTTGGGATTTAGTCTACACACCGTAGACTAGGTCAAACAACAATGACACTTGTTATTGTGTTCTGGTCAGGCCTTAGCACCAAACAAAACACACAAAGGCAGCTGTTGTTTGGGAACAAATATTTCTGCCATATAGGTATGCATGAATAGGTAACAACACACTTGGAGAGGGATCTTTCCAGGGAAGAGATTGTGACAGCACCTGAGATGTAGAACTTTAATCTGTGTATGCTAAGGTACTGGGTTTACAGCATACACCCAGAGATCTTCTTATATATAATAATTTTGCTTCTGTTGAAGGTGAAGGGGTTAAGCTACCCTGTCTGATATAATGACAGCTCAGTTTATGATTGATGGATTACTTACTATGCTGGCCGTATTTGCGTTAGGCATCTTATTGTGGCACGTATACTGCATACTAGAGCACAATAGTTCAAATAAACATTTTAAGCTTTTCTCGTGACTCTGTCAGATCTTATTGTGGACTAGTACCAGTGTGAGAGCGAAAGGGTGGCCCGCAACCGTGATACCTGAAAGGGCCGGGAGTGATGTGTTATAGTGTGTCTAATTACTAGTTTCTATGTGAGTAAGAGGGAAAGTGCGACCCCAAAGCTAGTTGTTCCCGGGCTCATGCGTACTCAGGTGGGAGCATGACTCAGTCCCTGCCTACTTAGTTCTATGATCCCAAGTATAGTTCCGTGGCTCCGCAGAATCCCTGCAACATGACATGGTGCAAACCATGGTGAAAACACGACATGGCTCACACCCTGTGTGCCAGGCCTATATCACTGCATATGGTAAATGTAAGCCACCCCTACAGCAGGCCTTACATCCCAAAGGCAGGGTGCTTTATATCCTAAGTGAGGACATATCTGAAAGAGCAGATATGGCACCATCATTTCTAGTTCAATTGCTAGATATTGCAAGTGAACAGGATAGCCATCTTAAGGTATGTCCTTGGCACTGGTCAAAACGAGTTACTCGGCTACATAATGGCTTCACTGAAATCTATGATGTGGTATCAGACACCTTGGTTTAATAAATTTATACTGATCCCAATATAAGATGTATTATACCATTCACCTAGAGGGTACCTTAGAGGTGCCCCCTGAAACCTACGAGTCCTCTAGTGTGTTGGCAGACTTGTCCTGTCCAGCCTACTACCACAGACACGTTTCTGACCCCAGCTGTGAGAGCCAATGCCCTCAGGAGATCAGGAACATTACCTGCTCCCCTTAGTGCCTCAAAATCTAGTATTTATGGGAGCCCCTGGCACCAGAATGTCAGAATTGACTGACTCAAAAAGCAGGAGGACACCAAAGAGCCGCAAGAACTTGTCCTGACAATTGTGCCAAAGATGACTCATCATGCAGCTGTTCAGCCTCCAAAAACCTTGGGGGTTGCTAGCACTGCGCAAAACAGACAGCATCTCTCAAGGAGTAGCCCCTCCCCCCGTCTCCACTTGCAGCTTCTTTTTGCAGGTACTGTTTCCCATTAAATTCAACAGGCCGCCTGTCCCGAACAACACCTCTGCACCCGGACAACTCGGAGCCAACTGAGGTGACCTGTTGGTGTTGTCTTGTACCTTGCCCCCTACTTAACTCCAGTCCTGAAGCACAGTCCTGTAAGTCGTTGACAAGTGGTCCTATGCTGCGTTTGTTTTCCCCATAGAGTACCTTTATCACGATTACAGTATTGTCTACTTAAATGCTGAAAACCTATATTGAAAAGTACTCACCCGTTCACTAAGATCTTTGTGCCTAAAATAATACAAAATCCTGTGTTCCTTTTTTTTTTAAATTGGTGTAGAATTTCTTAATTGTTTCATTTATTGACTGTGTGTGTACAACATATGCTCAACACTCCCCTTTGATTAGCCTAAGCTGTTCGACCACTCTGCCACAAATTCGAGCACTTGGGAGTTTTGAAGAAAGCCCTGTAAACCATTAAGGGTTGCCTGGACTCTCTACACAGTGTACTTCGTCTTAGTGCACTTTGTGGGCAAATGTCCATCACAGACCCCCACAACAGTGGTCTCTGGTGCCTGGGGTCTGACCAAAATGTGAAGTTGTGAAATTCATGCAAGAGCATGCTCTGTCCACTCATTTTGTTAATCTATAAAGGAAATGTTTTACATTTCACAGCTTTGATTCAATCAAGATGGCAGCAGGTGTGCCACATTTTTGTTATAAAAAAGAATGTTAGTGCTCTAGTTGTTCATCAGAACACTGTGAGAGACTGCAGTGGAACACTGGGCAATCATTTGACATGCTGCTACTCCTGCTGGAAGTATAACTTTTGCTTAGTTTGTCAGACTTTATTCTCACACGGCTGAGGAAGACAAAGTGAATTTCTAGAAAATATGCTCTCATTTTAGATTGTGTAGCACCTGCCGTAACCTGTATGTGAAATCATGAAAGAAAACACTTTTCTCTCAAACATTTTTCATCAAATCCCAGCAGAGGAACATTTTACACTGAGTAAAATCATCTTAGAATGCACCACAGTACCTAAAATTAGTATGGTACCACCAACAAATGATTTAAAATGGGATTAAAATCTGCCATCACACTTAATATTGCTCCTTTTTGTGAACCTTAAAACCTGCCATTCACTACAATGCATTTCATCGGGGACCATATCCCAGAGTCAATGCAAATATTTTGTTGTGACCAGCCACTCGACATCCTTCAGGGATCCTCCTCACGTGCCTTTTGGGGTCATGGTGTGTTCACCCTTTCCCCTTACATATTTTGTATTAATTTTCAGGACACCAGGATCATGTACCTGCGTCCTGGAATGGCTGCCACACCATATTGTTCAGTTCATGACCAACCAATCAAGATTGACTAGGTCCCTTTAAATTGGCCAATGGGAACATATCTGGGCACCAACTGCCCAAAAATCTATATATTTGAACCTTAATTTTTCAAAACCTAATGAACAGATTTATATTCTATCACAAAAAGCAGGTATTTTGTAAAAGATCTAGCTTTCTGCTAAATTTGGTGAAATTTTGTTTAGCTGTTTGGGCTAAGGTGCTGTTCAAATTTCACTATGGAAAATGCATGGTATAATTGCGGTTTGGAACCACCACTCCCTTTTTCCCAGCCCCTGTTTGACTGATCACACTGAAACTTTCCAGGAAGAAGCTGAAGTGGATTTTTTTTTGCAAAGTTTTATGAAGATTTGCCAAACTAACTACCTGTGATGTAAAGTACCATGATTTAGCATACTAAAAATTACTTGCAATGTTATGACTGCTATATAGCAGCTGGACAATCCCAAAGCTATGCTGTGATTTGACTGGTTGACTGGGCACTAATTCCAATATGATCTCATTATTTAGCTAAAAGTCATACATAAAACAAAACTAGTGTTGTAACCAGATAGAAAACTTGTAGCTTAGTCTCTGGGACCTACAAGGCATATGGTTTTGCAATGAACCAGATTATTGGTTAAATGTATCGGAAGCAATCCTTCACATAGCTCCCTGTAGATCACAAGACATTGGGACCTTTGATCCTAGTATCACAATCACAAATGTGGATTGTAATCACATTGATTAGTTTCCTTCAGCATGACATGGACTAGTCTGGGCTTGAGATGCTCATCTGTTTGTGCTCGTGTTAATGCCTTGTGTTGTAATTCCAGGGGAAGAACATTTAGATAACAGCAGCTCAAATATTGAAATTGCAAATAAAGTGCAGCCATGCTCCAGCAATACGACTATTGTTCAGTATGTCCTACTGAACTTGTGATGGCAGACAAGACACTGCAGTATTTCTGGCTGCATAGCAAAAGAGGCGTGAACGTACATTTGTTGGGCCATCTGGTGCGTGACTGAGAGTGCCATCTTAAGGTATTTGCTATTTGTGACTAGTTTGCGTCTTTAAATTTGGAGGTTAATGTGTGATATTAGCCATTCATTAAATACATTTTACAAGGACAAGCAAGTCTCAGATGACTAAATACGTTCAAGTTTCTTATTTTTTATAGCTTAGAAGACCTCCATAATGAAAGTCTGAGAGAAAGCAAAACCTCACAAACCTTAAAATTATATTGGAACACAAGGTAATCCAGTGTGAAAATCATTTTTAGGTCTAGCATATAGGCCACTTTTGGTGGTCTGTTGTGAAAGGCTTATTGTGGATAATACCAATACTTAAAGTGGCATTTGGCCAACCTGTTGCTTACCATTGGTTACCTGTCTTGTCAGTGTCATTTGTTTCTTATTCTTCATCTTTCCTTTCTCTTTTTGTTTGTCCCTCCCCTAAAGCATAGCTTATTTGCGACCAATTTGGTAAGATAACTTGTTTCATTCCGCTGCTCACATCCAGGGACCTTATTGGTCTCTTTTTAGGTTTTGCCTAGCAAAATGCGTACGAAGTACGCATGCGCTAGGAAAACCTTATGTCTTACAGTGGGGAACAGGGACTCGCCCCCTGCTCCCATTGGCTAGCTCCATAAATGGAGGCTAGCCATTGGGAGCCGGATCTGTCCGTCAAGGCCGGACCAGATTCGGGGGCGTTCCCGAGAATTTTTCGCTTTTGGCCCACGTCATGCGGCTGTGGGCGGTGCTTTTTTTTTTGAGGGGGGAGGTTTGTTTTGTTCATTTCTCCTGGAAGGCACGCAACGAGGGACGTCTGCCTGACATCGGCTATCAGGTAAGCGGAATATTTTATTCGTGTTTACCGCCCCCCCCCCCTCCTGCTGTTCGTTGCTTTCCCGCCCCCCCCCTCCCGCTGTTCGTTCCTTTCCCGCCCCCCCCCCTCCCGCTGTTCGTTTCTTTCCCGCCCCCCCTCCCGCTCTCGTGTGCTCGTAGGTGCTTGTTCTCATTTGTTTGCAGGAGTCTCGCTCGCAGCTGGGAGGGAGCGCGTGGAGTGAGCGCTGCAGCAGTGCGAGGGAGGCTTCGAGGCGGCGCTTGTGTCTTCATAGCGTCTGCGCTCCCAGGGCTCCTGCCCACAGCTCATCCAGAGGGTCCTCTCCCTGTGAGGTGCCACCGCCTCTACCCTCGCAGATCTGCCCACAGGAGGGTCACCGGCGTCGCTGCGTCTCCTGCCCGCCGGAGGACTTGAACCCGCGCCTCGGATCCGGGCCGCTCTCTGGTAGCTGCTGCCGGCTCAGGGATCACCATGGGGGACGTAATTTCCACTCACCTGGACGAGGGCAGGCGGCAGTACATCTCCGGTAAGAACCAGTGCCACGTGCCGCTGCCCCCACTGGGAGGGGGCTGTGAGGAATGGGGGTGAACGCACTACAGACCATGCACGCATGTTCATTAATGTATCCGCTGTGCTGGGCCCGCCCAAGGAACGTGGCCGGTTTCTACTCCAGACATACGGGCAGGGCACCTTCAGTTCTCCAGGCTGTGCAGGGAGTCCGGTCGCTGAGAGACGGGCACTCTGAGCGCAGCATTGTAAGATTGCATAGTCTCCGAAACGTACTCAGACCGGCCCCTGAGATGTAATCACTGTGATCATGTTTAAAGGTACTCTGTGTGCAGTGAGCGTTATTCACACTGTACAGTGGGGTGAGTAACACCGCTGTTGCTCACTATGAGAGGTGTCGGGGTGCGCCAAGAGTAAGTGACCACGGAGGGTTACTCGCAGTGAGACTGTTCATAGGCATGAAGGGTGCGCTCTGACAGCGTCATTGAGGATTACTAGGATGCGCAATCGTACTGAGAATTTCCCTGGCTGGTCACTTCGAGTTCTTTAGACTAGTCACTGGGGGTTATTTATTCAGAATAGCTGCTGACATGTCCCCAGGATGGGATCTCCAGACAAATTGAAACTGGTCACCGAATGTTGCCCAGAATGCTCACAGGAATTTATGCGGTACCTGCAAACACAACAATGATGGACAGAATGTGGATCAATGTCACACATTCACCCCAGTCCAAAGATCTGGGCCCAAATCCATCGTTTTTCCACTCCACACCACCCTGGGTTAGACAATGGCGATATGCAAATCAGCGCTGACCCTGTGCCCCATGGGAACAGTCCAGTCCGAACTACAAAAGCCATGTCCTTCCCAGAACGGAAACAAGCATCCGAGGACCGGCCCGGTTTCGAGGTAACACCTCTCATCAGCCCGGCTAGCTTGATTCCAGTGGTGTGGAGTGCCTGGGACTCACGTCTGAGCATCCCCAGTACACTTAGAGCGGTACCTGCAAACACAACAATGATGGACAGAATGTGGATCAATGTCACACATTCACCCCAGTCCAAAGATCTGGGCCCAAATCCACAGGAATTTATGCAGCATGGCCAGTAAACAGCTCGCAGTGGTCACTGAGAGCTGCAGAGTGGTCACTGAGCTGAGGCTCCCTCCCGCTATTTTACTGCTGCTGCTGGGCTTGGAAGGTAGGACACAACCCGAGTAATATTTGCTGTGCTTTTATAGTGCCCAGTATGAGCTGAATTGTATCTTTGCGCTAGTTGGAGAGCTTAGTGGGTTAATGGATATTTCAACTTGCTACCTGGTGGGTCCCTCAGATT
Source organism: Lissotriton helveticus (assembly GCF_964261635.1). Taxonomy (NCBI): domain Eukaryota; kingdom Metazoa; phylum Chordata; class Amphibia; order Caudata; family Salamandridae; genus Lissotriton; species Lissotriton helveticus. The sequence continues at coordinate 707,648,148 of NC_136059.1, read as the reverse complement.
TGCTTACAGCAGTTTAGTTAATTTTTTCTGATGACTTCTGCACTCAAAGTGCCTGTAAAAGCGCCTTGAACCCTCTGCGACCGAGTTGCGCTATCTCAACGATAGACTACTGTTTTAAATATGTGCGTCCTCGTTTATAGATACTACATAAGGTGAAATGTGTGCTTAGCGTTATTAACCCTGCTTTAGCCTTCTCCCACGTGACTGGTGAATGAAAAGCAGGAATCATAAACAATGCAAGTTTCCGCATTTATGCGTGGAGTATTTCATTTTACCGCCACTTTCTGTTGCTGGTAACGCTGACATTTTTGCGACGTGATGAGGTAATTGATAACATGCGTTACCACCACGATTACCGCATGTTTAGCGCATTTTCGTGCTAATCTACAGTGAGAAGATTGTTGTAACAAGCGAGGTGACACGTCTCGGTCTCATGTTGTGTGAGTTGGGGGTGGGGGGTGCACATGTCCTGCTTCACATCCAGCATGGACCACTGGAAAACAGTAGGCACTAGTGATACATTCACAAATTCGACGTTTTTACTTCACAAAGCGTGTATTTGTAGAGCGCTAAGTTGACCCCAATGTATCCCCCTAGCGCTATTGACACATTATAGATGTTTAGTGTTTCCTACCTCAAGGGTAGGCATGTTATCGACCTGTTAAGGATAAAATCCTGAGTGGGCTCTTCGGATTCGAAACTGTGGCCATGCATTTGGCCTCATTTCCAGCCAGCACTGAACAGCAAAAGGGTCAGTTTCTAATTGTGAATTCACACATTTTGAAATGTATTTGCTTCGCATAATGTGTATTTGTAGAGCGCTGTATTGACCCCAGTTAGGCCTCTTAGCGCTATTGACACCTGGAAGCTGTTTGTTTCCTAACTTAAAGCTGTGCGGTTTATCAACTTCGTAAGGATGAAAGGCTGAGTATCTGTGTATGTGGGAAGCTTTGTGTGGATGTGTGTGTGGGAGGCTGTGTGGGGGGGGGCTCTGTGTGGGTGTGTGTGTGGGGGGGGCTCTGCGTGTGTCATTTGCGAGAGATAAAGCTAGTGGCATTGTAAATGACAATGCCATTTATTTATGTTAAAAAACATAAATAAAAATAATGTCAAGAGCAATGCCAATAGCTCTAACTTTAACAAAGGCAAAACCATTGCATTGTAAATGCTTGTTCTTTTAGCATTCCATGGGAGTGTATGGGATTTCTTGCTCTCTTCCCCCTTGTGGAATACATTTTCCCTCAATTACACCCCATGACCTCTCTTCTCCCTCAACCCCCACACTCCTCTGCTGCTTTCTCCACTCCTAACGTTTTTTTTGTAGCCTCCCACTTGCCTCATGCTCCAACAAACATCTGTTATTTAGCACCAAGATACCCGTAGTGGTAAACGTGCGCTTTAAAATACAGTTTGAGTGGTGTCTGCATCTTGGGGGAGTAATTGGAAAAATAATCCGAATAGTGACGTGTCACGCCATTTCCACATGCATGTCTCACCAAGCTAGATGTCATTTGCCCCTTCACCCCCCCTCTTTTTGCTGATGATGCACGGCATTGGCAAAAAGCATTGGCAAACTAAAGGCAAGACCTACTTAATGTTCACTCTGTTTAGCACATTGCCATGCAAGTTAAGAATGTCCCTAAAATTACCACAGCTAAACTTTCAGAACATTCAGCTTCTCCATTTAAGAAATTCAGGTTTCCCTTCATGAAATATTTGCTAAATAATGACATATTAAAACTTGCTCCACCAATCCAAATACTGCATAGATTTCATCCACTATGTCATCCAATAGTATGTTCCTTTTCTTCAAAGCTCAACTCGCCTGCTGTTGCAGATAGTTTTTCAGGTTTGAAAAAGTAACGTTTTTTTAATAAAAATCTGTCTGAAATTAAATAGCATAATATCTGTTTTGAATCATACTTTCTGAACAGGTTTCATTATTTTAAGTACAGTGATTAGCCCTCTACAAATTTTTGAATCTGGAAATACCGTTATAGCTCCTGTTAAGAGTATCCAGTCATAAGTGAATAATATGATTTTGTTGTTCTTCAGAAAATGAGGTTTTAGCGCTTCTCCTTGCACTTATGTTTTTCTTTTGTACTCTGCTAGGTGCCAGGTGCGTTCCATGGAGGACCCTTCATCCGTGTACAGTGAGCTGATGGAACTCATTGTCAAGCTGGCTAACCATGGCCTGATTCATGGCGATTTCAATGAGTTCAATATCATGATTGATGATGAGGATCGAGTGACAATGATTGATTTCCCACAAATGGTGTCCACATCACATCTTAATGCTGAATGGTGTGTATTTCATATAACATCTCTAATGTTGTTGGCATTGTACTGCTCCAGTATTGGGGATCCAGTACCATGATCTCTCACATTGTTGCTCTTGATTATAGAGTGTTATGTAGACATACTTTAAGCACCACATTGTTTTCATGTTTGGTTATTGCCAAGATGTCTCCCCACAACATTTAGCTATGAGAGGAGAATAATATTATATGATCTAGTTCTCTTAACGAAGACTCAGCTAGACTAAGAAATCATCTTAAAAAGCAAATTTGGCACTTTGGACACAATGCCATTCTCCAGTAAATCTTTAATTTTGTGTTTATTTATTTTAGGTATTTTGATAGAGATGTGAAATGCATTCGAGATTTCTTTAAGAAGCGATTCAGCTATGAAAGTGAACTACATCCAACCTTTACAGATGTTAGGTAAGTAAAGAGTCTGAGTTAGGCTTTTGCCCTAAGTGTGCCATCTGTTCTTTCTGTGAGTCTAACTCAGTCCAACACATTAAGTATATTCTTGTATGCCTAATCAAAGGAAGTGGTAGTGTAACAAAGAAGAGCCACAAATTAGAGCACTCTGATATTCACATATAGTGTCGCTTAGATTAATTGAAAGATCCTGAACTCTTAATCCTAATGCAGTTTTAGGTATTATTGTTTAATTGACATGCAGTTACATGTAAATAAGAAATGTTTATCCTGAAATCCACTTTAGACACCTTCAAAGAACCTATTCAAGCAAGGGTAGTAACTTCCCAGGTGGAGAAAACATACAAACCCTACCCAAATGATCCACCCTACATACAGGGTTGTCACGTCCTCCCTGACTCCCCTCGCAATCCATACCACACACAAGCATGTTAACACCCAAGCCGCAGGAGATGCTCTCCTGCCCAACAAGGAGAGCAAGAAAATACTCATCGGGGAAAATGGTAGCAGTGCAGGCAGCCACCCACTGGAGAATCACTAAATCCATTGGCCTAATCTCATAATACGACCGGGCACATTGGGATGAAAAGCAGAAGCTTCCTTTAGCACCCCAAGGTGAGTATAGGCAAAGAGGAGAAGAGTTGGTGGCAGAGGGAAAATCATCTCCAACTCCACCATTCGCTGTGACCTGGATGCTACTTACTCTCTGGGCTTTTGGGTTACGCTAGTGTTCTGGCAAGATGCAATGCCTGACTCAGTCTGCCCTTTGATGGCAAAAACTCTTCGACTCTCAGGTTGACCAGATGCTGCAAAAAATTAAAAGAGAAAAGGAACACAGACACTGCCAAAGCTGCGTGCCCTTCAAACATCCACCCCTAGGGGTTCCTTTCAAAAGCAACAGTACATTGCTGGGACCACAACCATTTCCCAAGACACTCTTCCCTCTTCCCAGAGACCGCGGCAGGCACCATGGGGATACTCCTGGGGGCGTTCGGGGGCAACAATAGCAGGGGCAAAAGAGGTTTGGCAAAGGGGCATCCACCTTACACATTGACTCCCTCTGCGTCCCTCAGGTTCCACAGAATATACTGCCATTACCATGCGCTTTCCATTTGTGTATGCATCCTGCAATTTTCACATTGCTGTTTTTATTTGTCACTATTACGTAATGTGCATGAGGTTATGCATTGTCACCTACCTTTTCAGCCATTTTAAGTGTGCCTTGAACCACGTAACTGGTAAATTAGCAGCCGTATGAAGGAGAGAAGTCGGTCTGGTTTTGGAAATTCTTTTACTATTTCTTAGTTTCACTTTGTTGTTGTTTCAGGTACTTTCCTGCTTCTTGATTATTTCTCATCTGTATTTTGGGTTGTTTATTCTTTCACTGGTGTAACCTTTGGTTCGAGGCATGTGGGCTGCTAAATTCATATCTTCGCATTAGATCGCCGCCTAGTGTTGGGTCCGGATGATCGCACATTGTTGTCCTGGAAGAGTCTTCGAAGTATCCTGAGATAGGTGGCTCCTCCCCTGGACTACAGTGCGCATGGGCATCGGCTCCATCCCCAGATTGTTTTTTTCCGCCATTGGGTTCGGATGCGGTCTCGACGTCTCTCTGTCGGAACCGAGAGAAACTAGATTTTTTACGGCCAAAAGGCCTTATATTCTTACGTCTGTATTGTTTGCGCACGGTCTCGAGTTCTTCCGTCTCTTGGAGTCGGAATCAGCGGAGTAGTTTCACTCTTCGGACATCGAGGCCTTCTCATCGCGACACGACGCAACTTTTCGGCATGGAGCGGAGTCCGTTTAAGTACTGTCCGCTCTGTGGGTCAAAATACCCACATATAGACGTGCACCCGGTCTGTAACAAATGCCTTTCACCAGACCATAACGAAGACAACTGCATGGCCTGCGCAAGATTCAGGTCCAAGAAGACACTCAAGCTTCGGCGCGCGGTGCGCCTTGAGGCCAGACAAGCGGCCCCGGATCCCGAAAACATCTTCGGCGACCAAGAAGAGGAGGACCGGAGCCATCATCTTCAAATCTCCCCGCCCGGGACGGAGGTCGAGGCAGATCCGGAAGACGACGACGGAGTCGTGGGTCAAGGCCTTGAATACGTCGACGAGGTAGGGGACGTCGAAGAGGTTTATGGGGCCGCGGAAGATAGCTCAGGGGATGAGCTATGCCCCGAAGGTTACGAAGATCAAGAACGGGTCACGGGATCGCCTGTCGGCCTTACCCAAGACCCCGTACCGCAAGCCACGGCCCCGCCTTCAGGCCCGGCCACGGACATACTTGCTGCGCAGCCAGTATCGAAACCGAAACTGAAACCTACGGTATCGACTACACCTAAAATGGCCGACCCCAAATCGAAACCGAAACTTATGGATTCGAGCGTCCCGAAGATGGCGGCCGTACCACCAAAAACGGCTAAACCCGCTGCTTCATCGACTCCGTCGGCCTCCGGTCCACAGAAGTCGAAGAAATCTGTCGATTCGAAATCGGCGCCAGAGGAGGGATCCTCTAAGAAGGGTGGTCGGCACGGGTCAACCGCTGCGACGCCGGCAAAGCCCGCCAAAGCCAGCGACACGGCTCCGGTTCCGACTGGGACTGCGTTAGTCGGACGCGTGGTGGAGACGGAGCCGACAAAATCACAAGGATCGAAGGCTGGCACATTTGCGCATCGGTCCAAGGACTCTGGGTCGGCGGCTGCGGCATCATCGTCCAAAACACAGAAGGGCCAACAGGACGTCTGATCCGAGGGCAAGGTCAAGACCTCCTCGTCGGTGCCAAAGGCCACTGTAAGTGACGCGTCCCTCATTGCCTCTTCACTACAGAGAATCAGGGAGAAGGCCTCTGCTACGTCGGCTCCGATGCCATCGCCACAGAAGCCGATGGACGTTCCGGTGAAGCCTGCGGGTAAACTTCTCTTCCTTCTGCCGCCAAAAGAGGCGCCGAAGGCCTTTTCAACAAAATCGACGCCAAAGAAGTCGGATTCTTCAACGGCAGGGGCACTTTCAAGTCGGGTACTCGACTCAGAAGAGGATTCTGAGCGTTTTATCGACGCAGACACAGGCAAATTGACCCTTTACAAGAGGAGGATCACTTCACAGCCAGTGGACTCCTATGTCATCCCCCTGAAGAAGAAAAAGCTTCCCCAAGACGCTTCAGGCCTCATGGAACCTATCCAGCCTCCTCCAAGAAGGAGCCCGACTCCTTCTCCAGAACACTCTGAGGGTGAGGGATATGATGAAGATGACCAATACACTTTCCCCATCAATGAACCAGATGCACAGCCAGATTCATATGATGACATTGGTGACCAAGGCACCCAAAATGTGGGGCAAGACCCACAGCCTTTCAGTGCACGTGCATCCCCTACAGAAGATTCTGCAGGTTTTCATGCACTCATTGAGAGGGCAGCTGCTAATCATGATGTGGACATGCATGCTGACCCGGTAGAAGAAGACTTTCTATTTGACACTTTTTCAGTCTCTGAAAGGACAGTAAAGACACTGCCTATGCTCAAAGGGGTCCTCAAGCATGCTGCGGACATCTTTAAAGAACCTACCAGGGCGAGAGTGGTCAATCCACGTATCGAAAAAAAGTACAGACCAGCACCTGCAGACCCTGCATACATTCGGGGACAGTTGCCGCTTGACTCCCTGGTGGTCGCAAATGCCCGCAAACGGGCCAACTCCCAAACAACGGGTGAAGCTCCTCCCCCGGATAAGGAGTCCAAAGTGCTAGAGGCTGGAGGCAAAAGAGTAGCTGCACAGGCTGCCAATTTTTGGCGTATTGCAAATACACAGGCACTCTTGGCACGTTACGATAGGGCGCATTACGACACCCTAGAGCAAATTTTACAACACCTGCCTCCGCAGTTTCAAGAGGGCACCAAACTGCTTATAGAGGAGGGAAAACTGATCTCCAACGCAGCCATAAAGTGTGCACTTGATGCCGCGGACACAGCCGCTAGGGCCATTAACACTAGCGTCATGCTGAGACGACAGGCGTGGCTCCGCATATCGGGGTTTAAACCTGACATTCAAACAACCATACTTAATCAGCCAGTCAATCCTGATAGACTGTTTGGTCCAGATGTTGACACCACCTTAGAAAAAATTAAAAAAGACACCGAAACTGCTAAGTCTATGGGGGCCCTACAATCACAACAGTTTCGTGGCAATAATTTTCGTCGCTCAGGTGCGCGTGGAGTCACCAGAGGACAGATGGGTCAACAATCACAATTCTCTAGAGGTGGAGCACAATCCTCGTACCCCAAACAGAACAAGGGGGGTTACCGAGGAAACAGCGCCAGAGGACGCGGCAGAGGGAACAACAACTCCCGCTCCTCTACCCCAAGCAAACAGTGACTCTCTGTCACTGCCCCCCGACCACTTAACACCTGTCGGGGGGAGACTACAGCAGTTCCTGCCCGTCTGGAGAAACATCACCACAGACGGGTGGGTGCGACAACTGGTCCAGTACGGTTATTGTCTAGAGTTAAAATCCACTCCACCCAACATTCCACCGAGGCAAAGGCCTATGTCCGCAGAGCACTTGCACTTATTGCAGCAGGAAGTGGTGGTGATGCTGCAAAAAGGCGCAATAGAGCTCGTGCCAGTGGGAGAGGAAGGCACGGGGGTATATTCCCTGTACTTCCTTATTCCAAAGAAGGACGGATCTCTCAGACCCATTCTGGATCTGCGTCCCCTCAACCTGTATATACTGTCAGAACATTTCCATATGCTTACACTGCAACAGATTCTTCCCTTGTTAAACCAAGGGGACTTCTTAGCAACCTTAGACCTCAAGGATGCTTATTTCCACATTCCACTACACCCGTCCCACAGGAAATACCTCAGGTTCACTATCCAAGGCAGGCATTATCAGTTCAAGGTCCTACCCTTCGGAGTCACCACAGCCCCAAGAGTGTTTACCAAGTGTCTGGCGACAGTAGCAGCGCACCTCAGGAGGCAGAACATACATGTCTACCCCTACCTGGACGACTGGCTCGTTCAAGCCAAGTCGGAACAACAGTGCGCCGCGGACATGTCGACTACCATTCACCTCCTTCAGACCACAACACTCACTTCCAGCGAGAGTGTTCATGCAGTTGATAGGCATGATGGCCTCCTGCATCTTCATAGTCCCTCACGCACGGTTACATATGCGCCCGCTCCAGGAGTGCTTAGCAAATCAGTGGACACAGGCTCAGGGACAATTAACAGACCTAGTGTTGGTTACCAGTCGGGCATACGACTCTCTGCATTGGTGGAATCCACACAACCTTTGCAAGGGCCGACTGTTCCAGGACCCAGTGCCACAGATTATCCTGACAACGGACGCATCTCTCCAGGGATGGGGAGCTCATCTGCTCACTTACACAGTGCAGGGACTATGGACGACGCAGCAACAGAAGATGCACATCAACTATCTGGAACTGATGGCAATCTTCATGGAGCTCAAGTCCTTCATTGTACATCTGTGCAACAAGGTAGTGTTAGTCCGGACGGACAACATGACCGCGATGTACTACATTCAAAAGCAGGGGGGCACCCACTCGCCACAGCTGTCTCATCTGGCTCAGGGCATGTGGCGGTGGGCCATTCAGAGGAACATCTTCCTCATGGCAGAACACCTCCCGGGCAAGGACAATCAGATGGCGGATCTGCTCAGCAGATACAGCCATCAAATGCACGAGTGGGAGTTACACCCATCTGTACTCCACCCGTACTTCCAGCAGTGGGGTCATCCGGAGATAGACCTGTTTGCAACAAAAGAAAACGCAAAATGCCAACACTTTGCCGCCAGGTTCCATCACCCACAGTCGCAGGGGAATGCGATATGGATGAACTGGTCAGGCAAATTTGCGTACGCTCTACCGCCAGCCCCTCTGATACCGCTGGTGGCAAGAAAGCTAAGGCAGCACGCGATGACTCTCATCCTGGTTGCTCCAACGTGGGCTCGCCAAGCATGGTACACCACGTTCCTCGAACTCTCAGTGGTGCCGCATCAAAGACTGCGCCTCACGCCCAGACTTTTGACGCAGAACCATGGAGAAATTCAGCATCCAGATCCGCAACAGCTCAACCTGGCGATCTGGCTCCTGAAGTCCTAGAGTTTGGATACCTTAACCTACCTCCAGAATGCATGAACATCATCAAAGAGGCAAGGAAGCCAACTACCAGAGCATGCTATGCTGCAAAATGGAAGCGTTTTGTCATTTACTGTACAGACAATGACATCAACCCGCTAGATGCATCTATCCCTAACATCATTTGCTATCTGCTACATCTTTACAAGTGCAATCTAGCGTTCACTTCTATTCGGATACATCTCTCCGCCATCGCAGCTTATCTTCAGAATAGGCAGCATCTCTCTGTCTTCAGGGTGCCTGCCATTAAAGCTTTCCTTGAAGGTCTGAAACGAGTCATTCCCCCAAGAACACCGCCAGCTCCGGTGTGGAACCTCAATGTGGTCCTCACCAGACTGATGGGACCACCATTCGAGCCACTGCACTCGTGTGAACTCCAGTTCCTAACGTGGAAAGTAGCTTTCCTAATTGCTATTACGTCACTGAGGCGTGTTAGTGAGCTGCAAGCGCTCACAATCCAAGAGCCATTCATTCAGATTCATCCAAATAGGGTAGTGCTACGTACTAACCCCAAATTCCTTCCGAAGGTGGTGTCACAGTTTCATCTCAACCAAACTATTGACTTGCCGGCATTCTTCCAAAACCCGCAAACGGTGGCGGAAAGAATGCTCCATACGTTAGACGTACGGAGGGCGTTGATGTACTACATAGACAGGACACAACCTTTTAGGAAAACAAAGCAGCTTTTTGTTGCCTTCTCACCACAACACAAAGGCAACCCTATTTCCAAAGCAGGAATAGCCAGGTGGATCGTTAAGTGCATCCAAATCTGTTATCAAAAGGCCAAGCGCACTTTAACAATACCCCCAAGGGCGCACTCCACACGCAAATTGGGGGCATCCATGGCTTTCCTAGGGAACATTCCTTTAGAGGACATTTGCAGAGCAGCCACGTGGGTTACACCACATACCTTTACAAAACACTACTGTGTAGATGTGCATTCCAAGCAGCAAGCTGCTGTAGGACAGGCTGTTCTCAAGACACTTTTTCAGGTTTCTGCAGCTGGCACGGGCAACCGCCGCTGATGGAGGGACTGCTATGTATTCTATGCTAAGATATGAATTTAGCAGCCCACATGCCTCGAACTGAATATGCTACTTACCAGTATGCATCTGTTCTTGGCATGTAGGGCTGCTAACATTCATATCGCCCACCCTCCTCCCCGGTGCCTGTCGCAGCTGCAGATATACTATTGTATTCAATCATTAGCATGGACATCCTTTACACCTTTCACTCCATCTTCTGCCACAATGGCGAAAAACAATCTGGGGATGGAGCCGATGCCCATGCGCACTGTAGTCCAGGGGAGGAGCCACCTATCTCAGGATACTTCGAAGACTCTTCCAGGACAACAATGTGCGATCATCCGGACCCAACACTAGGCGGCGATCTAATGCTAAGATATGAATGTTAGCAGCCCTACATGCCAAGAACAGATGCATACTGGTAAGTAGCATATTCATTCTGTTCTCAAGTGAAGAAAGGGCAGTGAGTTTGTCCCCTTTGATGAAGAAAGAACACTGTACTATTCCAGTCGTGCCTTTAACCATGTCTGTCCAGAATCTTTCAAACAGCGGACCTCAGCCTTTCTGGTCTACTTTTGGGGAACCTATGAAATGACCAGACAATATGGAATATTTTCCGAATTATTTAGAAATTGTGGAGGAATGTAACATTGTGTCGGCAGGTTGGAAGAAACAAATACTTCAAATATTCCAAAGAAAACCCCCAGCAACCCCGCTCATTCAATTGTGAATTCATCCACAGTTTATGGCTCGGAGAACAGATATTCTTTAAGTTCATATCTTTATTAACCACATGTATAGATTACCCTAAGATGTACTTGGAACTGAATATGCCATACACCAGAGGTCTTCAAACTTTTGTCGGTTGAGCCCCCCCATCTAAACCTTTTTACACGTTGAGCCCACCACCACCACCTGACGAAAAAGTTCTGGAAGCTGGTACTCTGCATCATTGATGACCATTCCCTCCTGCAGAGCCCAGGTCGTGTATGGCAAATAATATTAAATAAAGTAAGAGTGTTTAGTAAACTGATGTTTTTGTAGTGCTTGTGCTTATTATAAAGTTCCAATGAAAAGTCTCCAAGAAACAATTAGCACAAAAAATTACATTGGTGCTTTATTTTTCACATAAAACACAAAATTTAGGATAGATTAGTAAAAACACTCCCAACCCACAGGTCAGGGGTGTGCCTGTTTTTCTCCACAGGGACAGTCAAGTGTGGATGGATTCTGAATTCAGCCATCCTTAGGTTGTGCTCCTCTTCCAGTCTTGAGCAGTACCTGGAAATGTGAGTGCTCACAAAGTTATGTAATATATTTGTTGCAGTTTTATATAGCGCAAACCTGACCCAAAGGTATTGGAGAGCTTTACATGAGCAGCTTTTACATTACACAAGCACACATTCATTTTTGTAAGCACAGGGAGATTAAGTGATTTGCCCAGAATCACAGGATGTTGAGCAGGCACCAAGAATTGAACCTGGTTCCCCATCTCCACAGTCATCAGCTCCAGGATAACCTTGAGGGGGAAGGGTTCAAGAGCGAGGCGAACAGCAGCAACCAGATGTTAAATTCAGCAACCACGAGGCAAAAGGCAACAGTGAAGAAGTGCTGTTTCATCAGCAAAGTTGAAGTATTTTGCAGCTTTATGTATACAAAATTTGTGGCACTCCCGGGCATCTTGCCTGCTGTCCCGTTTATTGGAGGAACATCAGAGCTGAAGTCAAAGCAGTGCTCTGCTGCAGGAACTACATGCTGATTGGCGGTTCTGAATGACTACTCCAATCAGAGAGCCCAAACTCGAGATGGGGGTATGAAAAACAGGCAGCAATCATACTAACGACGTGGGACGTAACCACTGGCGCAACTAGACCTGAACTTCGGGGGGGGGGCTAAGACTGCCAGCTAGGGCTGGCCCTAACGCTGATCGCGCACAGTGCAACAGTCATTTTGTGCGGCCCTCCCCATTTCCTCCTTCTTCATGAATTCCCTCACCCCCACTCGCCAACAATGCACTTCATCTCTCTATAGCCCCTTTCTGACAAACATAAAAAAATGTATAGGGCTTCCCGTAGTTTACTCACTCAGTTCTGTGATCTGGATGGTACACGTTCTTTGTAGCAGGTACATTAATTTGAGGTTTTATAGAGCGTGAACATTTAGCCCTCTGCGCTGTGTGGGTGACAGGAGTGCCCATGTGAGTGCACAGTGAGCAATGCAACAGTGTGAGAGTAGGGTGAGAGGAGTGAGTGAGGTGATCATATAAATTTGGGTGCAGATGTCAGTGCAGAGTGGGATGAATGAATGTATGGTTAGTGATGGGCTTGTTTGAGTGAGTTTGCAGAGTGAGCATTGAGGGGGTCCGGTGATTGAAGTGTCACATGAGCAGGGTGAGTAGTGTGCTTTTGTGACTGCAGGGTGAGGTACAGGGTGAACAGCACAAGAGCATTGTGAGTGCAGAGTGAACACTGTGAGTGCAGAGTGAGCGATGTGCTCATGTGACCGCAGGGTAAGTGGAGGGAGAACGGTGGGAGTTCATGGCGAGTGGCATAAGTGCAGTGTGGTCACTGTGAGTGCAGGGTGAGCGGATGCTGTGAGTGCATGGTGATCGGTGTGAGTACATTGTGATCCCTGTGAGTGCAGGGTGAGCATGAAAGTGAAGGGCGAGAATGAGGAGTGAGTGGTCTGAATGCAGGGTGCATTTCCATACACACTTGGTATTGAGGGCCGACATAGGGTTTCAGATATAAGTTAAACTATTGCTTTTATGGCATTATGCAGGGTCCAGGTATTACGGGTGGAGGAAATAAATATTGTGCTCATCCTGCAGCAAACTTCCAGTCTTGTGATTTGGTTTGCCAGCTAATTATATTGATGTCCCAGACGGTACAAAAATAAGAAGACCCCTAAAGCCTATTTTCAGCGCTTATCTGTGCATACGTAGAACAGCAAAAATAAATAGAAAACATTTTTAATTGTGTTCTAGGGCTGCCTGAATGATCCATGACTGATAATTAAAAGTAAGATTGAAAAGTCACATTACAAATGAATACAGACTATTTATTTATAACCCTATTTAGTGTAAAGACAAGGCCTTTGCAGACTCTTTAAAAAACACATAGCTGTCACTTTTCTTTTGGTAACCCTACTTTATATTCTGTTTCACGAAATGCAGTCTAGCACTTACGCAGTAAAAAGTAAAATCCAAATGAAATGAATAGGCAGAGTCGGGGCCCAGGGGGTACTGGAAACCGAAAACAAACGGCCTCTGTAACCAGTTTACAAAGGTATGTGAAAATGCACATGGTCTTTAAAGACCTGTGAAAAACTCGGGTGTGCTGCAGATAAGACTCCAGACACTGCCCAGCGGAGTCCACAGCAGATCGAGCTGCACCGCAGCCCGGGCTGAGAAACATGCCAGCGGGGGCTGAAGCCCTTTCAGCCTGATGGGCGTTGTGCGCCTGGAAGAACAATGGAAGGTGAAGTGGTGGGATGTGCGCCCCCCCCCCCCTGAGTGGATACTGCGCCCCCCCCTAGGGGGGCGCGCCCCACAGTTTGAAGACCTATGCCATACGCTAAAGGCATATAAAGGATAAATTGACATTTATTATAGAATCAATGTGATATAAAATTATAATTGATTGGTATACACAAGACCTATCCATATTGTTGCCCTGTTAGACATTAATGACTGTTTGTTTTTTAAATAAGTATGTGAAAGTGAATATGAAGGTATGAGAGATACTATGCGTGAAGTGAATGTAGGGATTGGAATTGGATTTTAACCTGTTAAAGTAACCTTTAAAGCAGCTGCGGTTTCTGTGCGAGGGCCTAGGGGCTATGCCCCCTTTACTTTCACAGTGAAAAATATAAAGAAATGTGCAATGCTAAATCTGCATTTTAAACAAAACAAGAAAACCTTGTATTTGCACATACAAACAGAAACTTGAATGGGGGAGGTGGGGTTCTGTATATAACACTGTCTGCAAGGCTGCCAATCACTGTTACGTTATGACTCTGATGGGTCGCTGTGTGCTGCTTTTCCTAAACCTGTAAGTTGCTCCCCCGGTGGGCCGACCCAAATTCTTGAGTATTTGCCGGGCTGACAACCTCTCAGCCCTGAGGTCTGTGATGTCATCACCTCAGCAGACACCTAGCATCTAGGCACAGTGTCCACCCCCCTGATGACGTGGAGGTAAAGTTAGCCCCGGGCGTTTCAGATGCAAGCCTTGTAGAGCTAAGTCTCCATGTCAATCAGGGAGTGGAGAGAATTGTCACCCCACCCTTTCCCATGTCGTCACAGTGGGGTGGGACTCACCCTGCGACAAGGTGAGAAAGGGCGGGGTAAGACACACTGCGCAGACTCAACTTGAGGTGTCTGTGACTGCTTCCCACCTGTATTAATCCTAGACTCCGTTGTAGCACCGGCGTGCGTGTGTCTGTACAGACCCTTGATTTATTTACTGCCAGGCCAGCTAAGGGGGAACAAGGTCAGTGAGAACAAGACGACTGGGACGCTCCAGAAGCATAATCATTTATTACATGCATCATGAGGAGTTAAGATGGGAGGCCAGAAACAAGGACATTGTATATACACAGTCGAGGTAACCTTACATAAAATACCAGCTGGGCCCGTCTGTCTCTTTGAACGAAGTGGTGGGAATATGTTAATGTGTAGTGGACGAGTCTGACCCAGCTGATATTGGCTATGAATTGTACATGCCTTGGTTGGCTTCTGAGAGGACTTCACTGTGCACAGAACACGGTATGCATCTGCATCACATGTAAAGCTATCCCACTCAAAAACCTCTGAGTATATGTCACATATTATTCTTCAGCACAAAGTGAAATTATATCTTTGTCAATGCTGTTTTTTTTACCCCCTGTGAATTTATTGATAACCACGCATGAGAATGGAAATTGGTTATTCTACTGCGCTGTGCCGATATTACTTCCCTGTTGTAAAGCACCCTGCCGCTAGGCTCCTCCACGTGTTACATCAATAACGAAAAATAAGTAAACACATTATAGCAAATTAGGTCGGGGCTTTTAAATTGTATTGTGGGGTCTCCTTTACACCTTGTTTCTGGGTGCCCCCCATATTAGAATTCTAAATACCTGCAGCTTCGCCCCATCTCTTGTTTCTGTATAAATAGTAAATATGCAGATGAGGCACTTTGTAATGTGAAGTTTACACCAAGATTGTACATATGTGTTCTGTAACATAAAGCTTCAGAAAGTCCGTATATGTGCTTGAGGCACGCGTGTGGTATGTGAGTGTGAGGTATTTGTTTTGTGTGTCGGATGCACGAGTATGTGGATTGTGAGGTAGGCAGCTGGTTAAGAGAGGGTTGAATGGTACTATTGTATCACACAAAATTATTTGCTGCATGCTGTGAAAATTCTGAAACCGTTTTTAACTCCATTCTAATGTCCAGTGGAGTAGCTGCATCGCTCTCAAAGCGGATGTTTCATGAGACTGAAGCATGAATTGCTGGTAGCGCTTAATGCATGCAGATGTGAATGATATATTTCTGAGACTCTCTTCAGGTGAGCACTGACATGCTCACACACTTGTGTCCCCGTATCAGTTCACCTGTACGCTTATTGTATATACACGTGCATTAATGGATGTGTGTGCCATGTGTATGAATGTGCATGCATGTATGCATGCAAATCCAACACACTTATTTACAAATGTGTTTTTGCTATATCTAGCTGTCTCTCTGTGTTTAGATGTTCAGGTTTATTAGAATAAACTTACGTTTTTCTGTTTACATATGGGACTTTCTCTGTATGAACATGTGTTTATTTACTCAGTGCTTTACATCACCACTGTGTCACCATAGGGGACTAGGGGAGTGGGGACACATAAAAGTGATGGAAAAGGGATAGAGCTGGAAATGAGGGACTAATAGTAAGGAAGGCAAACATGCAGTCCCAATTAGGAAGGAGCCTCGAAGATATTGTGGCCTTCCACCAAAGCACTCATACAGAAGAGGGTAGAGCAGAAGTGAACTATGAGCAGCTTCTTCTTGGGCATCTGTCTATCAGGTAGGAAGTGGGGAGCAAGGGATGTATAGGGAAGAGAAAGCAAGAGAGGAATGGAGAGGGAAAGATGTAAAAGATGGGGCCAGTGGCACACCTTTCAAGAGATACTAGTGCGGGCCAGGAAGATCTTCTGGGAGTCTTGAAACTTCTCCCTCTTCACTCTCCTGACTGTCTATGCAGTCATAACTTTGATTCAGCCTCTCTGTACTAGATACATTTATCTGTTTCCAAAACTGAAAAGGGAGTAAGATCAAAGAGAAATGTGAGGATTCCTTATTTCAAGAGGTGCTCATTGAGGACGTTAGGAGGAGGTTCATCCCACAAGAAGCTGGAGGCTTGGCCATGCACCTCACTGGTTAGTTGGCTAGATGGTTGCTTCTGATGAAGCTCCTGTGCTTTGAGCCTGGCCAGGGATGGAGCTCACATTTGCAAGAAAGAAGTCCGGATTGCCTACCAAGCCAGGCCTATGAAGGCTATTGCTTTCTGTACTTTTATGTTTTTTAAATGGCGTGGAAAATCATCTTTTTATTGCATTTTTAGTCAATTAGATTTGCAATGGTGACTAATCCCCCTCCAAACAATACTGTGCACCCTGACTCCCACCGAACAAGCCCATCCTCACCACTCACAAACCTCACCAGCCGCCACTGCTTTAAACCAATGTGCAATAAAGATTTTTGAGATACTGATGTGTACATATACAGATGAGATTTTTCTTCATTTATAATGTTAATAAAGATAGGAACTTAAAGAATATTTGTATTTTTTTAGCCTTAAATTGTGGATGAATTCATAATTGAACGAGTGAGGTTGCCAGGGTTTTCCTTTGTAACATTTGAGGTTTTCCCTGCCCTGGAAGCTTTATCTCTGGCAGGTTGTCCCTTTCTTTTGATTAGAAAAGAATACTTCTACATTCTATAGGCCAAAGGGGTTAAAGTTGAAGAATCCAGTGATGAATTAAAGAAACTCACAATTTCAAGAGCGGAGTAAAATCTTTTAATCTCCTCATAACACAACCTCAAAAGTCAGCTTCCATCTGTCAAAACTGTGGAACAGACAAGTCAAAGAACAAGGAATGTTCCACAACATTAGAATGCTTGGGGAGAAGGGAATGGACTATTACATTATACATTAAATAGATAGGTGACAATTGTCAACACAGTACAGTTAAACTTCACAATAAGGCATATGATTCATTGTACATGAATTAACTAGAAACCACAACACATCTCCTCCCTACAATGAATTACTGAAAAACGTAATCCTTAGGCCACACAGGGACATGGTGTTGACGAGTCTTGAGTGAAGACTCAGATTGTAATTTTGAAGTGGACAATGGGTGCACAGCCCCAGCTGGCCAACCAGCAGTAGAGACCCTGCATTTAGAAATGTTCTCCATGCTCCAAATCCTTCCCTCCTCTAGGGTCACGACATTGGTATTGACGTTTATTATTCTGAGAGGTTTTGAGAACATACTGACTCCTCCCCTTGCGTCAGGGGATCTAACCATAACCCACTCACCCACCATGAAATTGCTTTCCTTAACTCCGTGTTTGGTCGTACCTCTTGTTATAATCAGCCTGGTGATTCTTTATGCCTTTATCCACACTGTCACAATGAACCAACTGGTTTTCCCACTACCCATCCAATTAGCAAACATGTTAGTACCAGGAAGTCTACCTTTTAGGAGTAGGAATGGCAGGATGACAGTGACAGAATTAGGGCCAGTGTGGTATGACCACAACAACCTATTGACAGTAATATCAACAGGGACCCCAAAAACCAGAGCTGCTTGGATGCATTCCTTTAACATGCAGTTTACCCTTTCCACCATCCCATTGACCTTCGGACAATACAGCTCTGTTTTGAGGTGTACAATGGATAAATTCTTTAGAAACTCCTTCATCTTATCTGAAGTGAACTGGACACCGTTGTTGGGTATGATAGACCTAGGTATCCCTTCAGACATAAAGGTTTTAGACAAAAAGTCAATCATATCCTTTATAAATACACTTGACTGCTTTAAATACAATCCAATGCAAGAAGTAATCCACCAGGACTATAAGGAAATTGTCTGACCACATAGTACCGTTAATAGGTCCCATAATGTCTAACCCCAGTTTGTTACTGGGGACAAAGGTGCCTTGCTTATGTGTTTGCTTTTATCTCATCCTCTTCGTGAGTGAAGAAACCATTAATGAATTAAAGAAACTCCTAATTACATGAGAGGAAGAAAATGGTTCAATCTTCTAATAACACAACCTCACCAGTCAGCATCTAACTGTCAACACTGTGGTACAGCCAGGACAATGAACAAGGAATGTTCCACAACATTAGAATGCAGGGGGAGAAGGGAATGGGCCATTACATTATACATACAATACAATACAATACAATACAATACAATACAACATTATTTATAAAGCGCAACAGCTACCTCAAGCAGAGGTGTCCCAGCGCTAGACGGTGTCAACACAGTGGAGTTAAACTTCACACATATATATCATAAGCAATCAGGTGGTAATGCATGTCATTGACCCTACAGTGCAGGAGAGACTTAGGATTAATGGTGACTCTGCTCCCTGACATTTGAAAAGTCTGGGGAGACAGAAATGGCTGGAAGGTGTGCCACAACTGTGCTGAGTATTTGTAAAAGTATTACCAGTGAAAGTTGTATTGTTGGGAAAATTAGAGGAAAGGAGGAACCCAAGTATTTTAAAACCCCTACAAGTACCATGAGACTCTTCAAAAACTGTCCCAGGTGTTACAGATGGCACTGCAGAAGTGATCTCACTTGTAGTAAGAAGGGTCCCACTTTTAAGCAGAAATTTAGTTTCTGTAGATTAGTCGGACATATATCCATCTTTGCAATAAGTGTTTAGTCTGCTCCAGTCCTAACAGCCTTTACATTTTCATGGTAGCATATTGTCTTTGCCATTTGATTGACAGAGAGACACATCTGAGGGCTTCCTTTGTCACTACCCACACATCTGGTTAAAGCATGATGCTAGAACTCACATTCTGAGTTAACTTGATTTCTTCACTGTAGGCAATGGCCAGCATGCTAATATACTTAATAGGTTTCCTTGTTGCAGTGTTATCTTTAGGAATATCTCCCCCTCTTCTCATTTCCCCAAAGTTGAGAAAAGCTTTACATGTAGCTCATTATGCGTGAGGGTGGGAAGACCTGCCAGACCTGAATTCATTCTCACCAAGCATTTTAGCTCTGTCTAGATAACTTGTCTTTACAAAAACACACAAACGTAGCTTATTGTAACCAAATAATACATTTGACGTTTTTTAGTGTTGTCAATAGACTGTTTTAGTTGATGTTATTTGAAGGCCGTGAGAATCTCAACAATATCTGACTACGTTCAAGACCATGATTTTATCCTGCCTGGTGCAGCTTCTCAGAACCAGCACTGTCAGTTGATCTTTTTCGTTGAGTTGTGTTTCCGTTTCATTTTCTTATTACAAATATGCCTTTTCTTTCCCAGGAGGGCATGTTCTCTAGATGTTGAGATTGCAGCCAGTGGTTACACTAAGGAAATGCAGGAAGATGATGAACTTCTGCACCCTGGGGGCCCAGAGGATGAGAATGAAGATAATCCATCACAAATTTTAGATGATGAAGAAAGCAACACGCATATGTGCAACACAGAGGAAGATCGCAAGGTCTTGGATGATTCAGATGACTCTGAAACCCTGTTCTCGGATGGCTTGAACCAAGAGGACCTCGTTTCTCAAAAAGAAGAAAGAGGACACATTCTGCAACGCTTAGACCTGACTGAGTTCTCACTTGCATTAGAGGAACTGGAGGGGAAGAATATTGGAGAGAAACCGTGTCACATAGACAGCCCTAAAGTGAACTGCGTAGATGATAACGTTGATGAAAGTACCATCCTCGATCCAGGTGATGCTGGTCAAGACAAACCTACTGCAAACCTAAGGGAATATGAAGAGGAGTGTCCAGATCTGGTTTCCTTGTCAGCCACAAACAAAGAATTTCGACCTTTCAGGTAGAAAAGCTCGTCAATCAATTGCATCTATCTCTCCAGAATAATTGCCTTCTAATATGTTTAACATGCTGGTGCTTACAGAGCCTCTTTTAAAAAGCATGTTTTTGATACATCAGTGTGTTCAGAAATGTATGTTGCTTTTACATGACTTTATAGTGCTTTTACATTTAACTTTTTACTGTCTGTGTTGTTGAGATAAGTGCATAGAGTTGGCTCTCGTTATATTCCAAATTTAATATGTTCCAATTTGGATATACATTTGAATGCATACTTACATTTAAAAAAAAAAAAACAATCCTGAGTCATGGCATGTTGAGGCATCGTACTTTCTGTGACCCAGCGCAAGCGGAGGTGAGGTGATCCTGACAACTTGTCTGTGAGACATACAATCAAGTTCTGTTTAAAAATGACTAAGAATTAAAAGTAACCAGCAATACGTCTTGTTGCCTTCAGTGGAAAGCATCAAATTAGGTTAACTTAATTTGAAGTTTCCCTGTTATAGCAGCACTTGAGCATTTCCAGGAGCTTGCTCTGGTCCGGGAGGAAATCAGTAGTGTGGCCATTGAACACCTAAAGCAAGTGTTCAATTTGGCCAGGATGCTAGTTGCAACTTTTCACTGGCTGTCTTGTTTTCTAACACCCTAGAATGAAAAAGCTGAGATCAGTGTGCCGGAGGCCAAGGGCAAAGATCACCACTACATGTGAGGAACTTGATGGGCAGTTCCTTCCTGTTATGATTATAACATCTTTTGCGTTAGCAAGTTCTGGCACGACGAAGGTGTGGCAGGAGTCTTCTCATTTGTTGCAAATAGGCAAGCACCTAGACATTTAAAAGCCAGTTATACTTATTCATCTGAATCATCGGTGAAGTTGATGCTGGTACTGTTTAGCCCGGGAGGCCACGTGAGCGTGCTGTTGTGCAACTGGCTCAGTGTTGCTCCAGGGAGTAACCACTTGAAAGCCGTTTACCATCCAGGGGCATTCCAATCAAAGTAGGTAGGTCATCGTAGAAATTTGTAGAGCACATCAAGGCAGGAGGCTCAAAGTAAGGGGCATCCTATAATTTCAGATGCACATTCAGGACTCTTATAAAAGCTGCCCATTCACAGCTGTTCTTGCTCTGTAAGACTATACCATTCCTTCACACAGAGCATTTAGTGGAGCTAATGGATCACTAGTCATGGCCCGGTTGTATTATTGAAATATGATTGCTATGATATATCAAGCAATAGGGTTAACCATTGGTCGGTATTCTCCACTGGTTCTACGCAGGATGCATATGTGTTCCGATCCAGTATCCATACATATAGACTTCTCAACAATTCATTGTTAGGCAACACAGTGCATTTAGCAACAAAAAGTAAAAACATTACTCATGATGAGATCTGTGGCAGTAGGGAATGCTTTTAACCTGCACCGAGAGTGGGTTTCTTCAGTTTTTTAGGAAACTATTCCAGTACCTATGGTTATCCTTGTGCCTAGTGATATTTGCCAAATGGTGTAGCCTTTGTGTTGAACTTGCACACAATCCTCTACTGGGATATTGTTTTGCTCTACGCTTTTTTGGGGGCAGTTTTATGCACACTGGTTACCACTGACTTTAGGGCTATTTTGCACTGCACTTATATTCTATGCATTTTGTTCCTGCAAAGTTTTTGCAGCTCATAAATAGTTACGACTGTTATGAAGTGACTGGCAGGGAAAATTGGAAAACAATGTATTGGAAGGTGGATTATTAGTGGGGGTAAGTATGTACCTAACGCAATGTAAGGTCCAGTCATGGATTCAATATATTAACCCCTGGCTCAACCCTTGGTACCTGGTTGCGAGCAGGTATGCTTAAGCTAGGAGACTGGTATCTAAATAATTTGAAACACCAATACATTAATTAAGTAAGACCCAACACACAATAGAAAATCACAAGCAATTTATAAAAATCGGAAATATTTTTATGAATAAAATTACACCAAAGCTACAAAAAATCCAATATAGGCAACCAGAGATATGAATAAAAAAAAACACTTACTAGTGCTTAAAAACCTATATCACCAACTGGACAAAGTCAGCTTTTGAGGCTGACTGCAATGGAGCCCTGATCGGATACACTAAGAGGGAGGACCCGGTCAAAATGTAACCTTCTCACTTAGAAACTTTCCTGGAGAATTCTCTTGTTGTCGAGCGCTGCTCCTCTTCAGGGCAGGTTTCGAGTCTACGGCGGCAGCTTGGCTCAGCACAAGGCCTCTGAAATGCTGGAAGTCTTGAGCTCCGTAGCTTTCAGCGGGACAAACCTGAAATCCAGGCCGGTTCGGAGTTCAACATCAGCGGCCTGACTCTCGTCGACTGGTCTGTCACCTTATGGAGCTTTTTCCGAAAGCTGCTCCAAACTTCTGGAACGTCTACCCAAAGTTCCAAAACACCTTACCTTACCTTACCATAAGTGTCCAAAACACAAATCAAGGGATTTGAAGCTCTGAGATGTTCCTTGAAAGTTTGGGACTACAATTCTGACAATGCACCTGAACAAATTCTTGAAAGTCCACTGGACACACTCTAGGCTGGGGACTTCTTAAGGGAGATGGTGCAGATGAGCTCTGTTAACCTTTTGCTTTTAGGGAGTCCACTACTTAACCTTTTTTTTTTTAAGCAAGTGTGAGAAATTGGCTCTATATATACTGGACCAAAGTAAGGTACAGCGTGTATAGAGACCACAACCACCAGAGGTATAACAGAGGTTAAAGTCAGGGCTGACCTTACTCTCCAAAGTGGTAGCTTGGTCGAGCAGTAAGGCAGTACCAGAGGACAGTGTAAAGCATTTGTTGTACCCACTCAGTCAGCAAAAGGTTTCACACACTCAAGGACTGAACTCCAGGCCAATTGTTTTTATATCAAAAGATATAGTTGTTTTATTTTTAGAACTAACCGGTATCAAAATATACTTTTCTCACTATGAGTGTTCTCCGATAATTGCTTTGCAGAAATGCAATGAACTTTGTAAACACAACAGGTACAGGGGTTGCAGTAGGCAACACAATTCTAAACACAATTTAACATTGAGCTCAATGGGTTTTCTCTACATAAATGCAGTTGATTACTTTATAGATTACTTTTGTAACTTCAGGACTGGATCCTAGATTCTTTCCTGGGGTCTAAGCTGAAAACAGTTTAGTAAAAACGTTTTGGTTATTGCAATGATTTTTAAAGAATCTAAAGGTATTTTAAAAGTTGACACTTCAAAACTTTTCAGTGAAAAACTAGCAATTTATCCTATGGAAGAAAATTCAAGTCACAGGTAAAGTAGGTTCTCGTTACTTTTGTTATCCAGGACTGGACTCCTAGGTTCAGTACTGGGGTCTCATTCCTGAAGCCGTTCCTGCGACATGTCGTTGTCGAGGTAAAAGTCTTAGGACAAGTTGAAGAAGAAGCTAAAAAATTCCATGTCGGATCAGGCCCGTATCCGCCACTCTCAATCTCTTGAGAGGTTGTATTATGCTTCACAGACCTGCTCCCGAAGTAGTTCAGCAGAGCGTGTTCCTATCTCTACCTGCAGCAGCCCATTTACCTGGGCCCGGGGCAATTCTTTAACAAAATCAGGAGTTTCAGAGTGCGATGCTATGCCTTTCTAGGCACAACACCATCTCCCACGGGCACTCCAAAAGGCCCCAAGAAGCCCAGAGGTCTCCCATTTGGACCTCTGTAACCCCCCACCTCCCAAATCCAGTTCTAGGATGCTTGTTTCCAGTTCAGGGAGGACCTGGTTTGTTAATTCGGGCTGGACTGTTCCCGTGAGGCACAGACTGATATGCATATGGCTGGGTCCAAACTGGGGTAGCATGGTGAGCAAAAGAACAATGGATTCAACCCAGATCTCTTGACTGGGGGTGAATGTATGATTTATTCAGCATTCCGTCCATTTGTTTGCGTAGCACATGGTGTGGTCACAGCACTCTTTGTTCACAGTTTTGCCATTTAGCCTGGCGACCTCATCGCTTGGGTTTACCCATGTGCTGGCAGCTTCAATATTGAGCTCTGGAGCCATGTATTAACATACTTCGATGACTGTCTAGTGAGGAGTCCCCTGTGCTTTTCCCCTTTCTCCGTGAATTGCAGACATTTTGGATAGGATTCTGGCTTGAACACGAATTCCAATTATACAAGTTTAAGGCTGTTAGCCCTAATGGTCTAATGCATCCTGTTGGTGTCACATGCCAGATGGCAAATGAGTGCTTTTCAGTCATGAGTGCGGAAACAGTAGCGCCAGCATCGGGGAAGTCTCTAGCCTCTGGTTCAGATTTATCACACCATTTTCCAAGGTGTTCAGTGGGGAATGTTCCCCTCCAACATATTTGTGGGTCGTCCCTTCCTCCCTCTACATTAAATAATAATGCCACATTATCCACAGGGTCAAACCAAGATCTCTGCAGTGAGTGCATTATCCTACTGAGGCGAAAGAGACCAAATACTAACAATTTACGTACATGCAGCTTATATATCTCTGACCTTACAGGGAGAAATATTTCAATAATTCTGAATATATTGACACCATCATACCTGCCAAGCCATGTAGCGAATATAGAAGTATGTAGAAGCAAGCTAGCTATGTTACAGTTTCATGTATAAACAGTCTCCAAAATATAGATTACCAAACATAAATAAATACATAAATATCTTCCTACAGTCATTTAATACAGCGCAAATTCAGCAAATTTCCAGGCATGCAGTGTCTTATTAAATCTTACCACATACATTAGGCAGGGTGGGTGGTCGACTCCAAGTGGGGTATCTGTACCTAAGAAGGGCAAAGTGGTAGAAGATTTTACTTGGTCAAAGCACAGCAGATCTGAATGCGAAGGCTAACCGAAAACGAGACTGGTGCAACAGTCTCGTTTTCGGTTAGCCTTCGCATTCAGATCTGCTGTGCTTTGACCAAGTAAAATCTTTGACTGGCAGTAGCGTCCTCCCCAGCCCGGGTACTCATCAATGACTACGCCTCACACAGAGCTTAGTATAGCATATCTTGTTTGTAACCGCAAACTCTACGTTTTAAACCTGCATTCACTTCACTACGCTCTAATGCTTACATTACAGTTCTACTGAGTCTATCAGGTGCCACAAATGTTCCGTCATTACATACTCACACAACACTACATTGGCCTTCATGCCTGCTCCAACAGCTCCATTGCTGGCATTTAGGCTCTTTCAATGTCTCTCTACTTGCCTCAATTTGATGTAGAAAAAGTACCAGGAACTGATACCAAAACGTCAGTCCCCACCTTAAATGTACTTGTGTTGCCACATCCTGGGCGGGCAAAGCTGTGGCTCAAGCTGCATGGCGCCACCTGTTGGATCTGAAGAGCTGTTGCTGCGGCTAAAAAGGTTCCAGATCAGTCTAGTCTTGACGATAGTCCTAAAGTGAGGAATGGATTGTATAACTCCACAAGAAATATCACTACAGAAGGTAAGTAAGATACTTTGTACAAAGAACTGTTTTTTTCAGCCCTTGGTTTATAAGGACCTCAACGTACCTTAAGTTACATGTTTTTGTAATTTCATGAAAACTCACATTGGTCTAATCCAGGTGGCACTTTTAAGTTCATCTTAATCTATATCGTAAAGGTCTAAGGGATTTACCTAGTCAGCCACTCACTTTATGCTTTTGGTTCTGAAAATGTGCTATCCATACGTTTTTTGCTTTTCATTACATTCTGTAACTCTACGTTATAACACAGCTGTTTTCAATCAAATTTACAATCTGTCGCCAAAGTATTTACAGTAGAAAACTGCTAGTGGATTTAAATTAGTATTTTAAAATTAGTGTATGCTCAACATGGCTAGTGAGAGCACTTTGCAGCTTTTCTTGCGCTTTTCATGCTTGTTCAGCATATGTAGCCTTTCATCACAGTAGCCTTTACCATGCCAAGTCATTTCTATAGGGAAGTATTAGATTTAATATACAACACTGGGCACAAGGTAGGAGACTTTCTATACTCTGTTTTCTCTTCTTCCTGAGGGGCCGTAACCTAACCTCCTGGGTCATTAGTTCGATTGAGTGCTCTTCATTTACTCCCATTCCTGCTTTTTCTGTCATTCCCTCTCCTGCTTTTTAGGTCTCGGCTTAGAGACGCGCAAAGCGTTTTTATCGGCAGAGAACTATAGCAATCGTTTCAGCCGACAAAGGGAGACAAGAGCTGGGCACGCGCCCAGCATTCTGAATGGGAGAGGGAGCGACAAGAGTTGGCCACGCGCGGATTTGGTCGCGCGCACGCTC
Organism: Lissotriton helveticus; assembly: GCF_964261635.1. Taxonomy (NCBI): domain Eukaryota; kingdom Metazoa; phylum Chordata; class Amphibia; order Caudata; family Salamandridae; genus Lissotriton; species Lissotriton helveticus. The sequence goes on along the minus strand of NC_136059.1, from coordinate 707,621,905 downwards.
ACTGCGCCAGCGTCTCCGCCGCGCGCCGATGACTGCTCTCTTCCTGGCCGGCTTCACGGAAGGCAGCATGCTTGTCTCTTCTTTGGCTTCGGCAGCCCCCGAGGATGTCTCCATGATGCCTGAGGTGTGGTCCCTCCCGCAGTGCCCGAACGCCATGAGCCTCGGTGTCCTCCAGCACCTCCCTTGTTCCGCTCCCCCCTCCGGCGCCCCCGTCTATGCCGCTGAGCCCAGCCGGCGCAGCCGACATGGACAGCAGCACCATCAGCAAAGCCCAGCCCAGGGCTGGCTCGACCGGGCCCGCGGGGGAAACTAAACCCAAGAGCGGTGAGTAGATACTTGGGCGTGTGTGTGTGGCTGGGTTGGGTGCTGGAGAATTCCTCTGGGCTGTGGGATTAGTGCATAAACATTGACGTGGGACACTCGCAGGACCTGGGTACTGGTGGGTGTGTTTGGACCTGGATACTGGTGGGTGTGTTTGGATCGCAGATAATTTGGGTTGTGGATCAGTGGATCGCAGATAATAGGTCTGTGGGTCAGTGGATCGCAGATAATAGGTCTGTGGGTCAGTGGATCGCAGATAATAGGGGGTGTGGACCGCAGAGTATAGGGTATGAAGCCCCGCAGTGGTCGATATTAGTTTAGGCTGCTGAACGCTATCAAGAAGGGTACATGAGGCGTGTAGGGTTTGGGATGCACAGTAACTTTTTAGCTACAAGTTATACACACCATTATCTGAGCACTGATCATACCAAACACCCTGAAACAAAAATGTCTGCTGAAGTTGTAAACTTTTTTTTCGGATAAGGTTCACCCGCTTCTCTGTATTGAAGGCGGTGGGAGTATGGGGGCGCTTGCCTTTCAACTTCTCGATTATATAACACAGCTGTTGTTCCTTGAGCATTTGTTTTCATTTAACTTGAAAATGAAAATGTATATTTTTAGGCCACTCGGACGATACTATGGAAGTGTTGTGGGAAATCCAATTTTGCATATATATTGACAATTACATTTTTTAAATACGATTTGATGAGATATTATGAAGTTATTGCTGTTTTAGCAATTAAATGCATTATTGTATATTTATTTGTTAAATCGAAAATAAACATTTTATAATAAAAATAATTTGCAGTATTCCGACATATCTGAGGCTGACTTTACTTTACACCCATCTCCACTCACCAAATGCCAACACCACTTGAGCACACAACCTTCACACTTCACATTCCACAGCATTATCCTCTCATACACTTTAACACACGGCAGTTGAATTTAACATGTTTCATTCAATTTGAAACCAGCATCTGCAATGTAATAGGTTTCGCATTTACGTGAGTTTGAGCTATTGGCATTGTAAATGACAATGACTTTTATTTATATTCTGGTTTTTAAAACATAAATAAGTCAGCCATTTACAATGTCAATAGCTTAAACTAAAGGTTAGACTTTGACCCTTCTATGACGTTTACCAATTACTTCAGAGATCAGTCCTCACTGCACTTTTAATCACATGAAATAATTTACAAAGTGTCTCTAAACCAAAACGCCAGTACTTCCCTGTAGAAGTAAAACTTAAACCAAGAACACAGGAAAGTATCACACCCACCTTCTAGTTCTTTCAGTGTCCTATGACTTAAACACACTATTTAAAATGCTCCGCAGTTTTGATACAGAATACAGAGTAAACAATCAGGATTATTGCATACAAGCTCATGCATGAGTCTAAACAATTAAGTGTGGAACAGCGCACTTGCATAGTAGGGCTGCTCTTTACACTGCCACCCAACTGAATACAAAGAAACTATGTACCCTTAAACTGAAACAAACTGTATAGTAGCAGAGTTGTAACGTACTTGACGCTGCAATGCCCTCCTTTACCATTGTAAAATTCTGCATTAATGGATTCCCAGCCGGGACACTTTTAGTATCCCTCAAAGTCCTAAACGTAACTGCTCGTAGTTCTTTGCTTTAGCTAGGCCTTTCTTTCTTACCAAGGACAGTTGTCCTTCACAGGACGCACCAAAGGACATATAGGCATTCACCAGTCCCACCACAGCACACCCGTCTCAGCAAGTGCTGGCTGCAGTGCATTCTCGGCTTCAGCTATCCACTGCCAGCATCGGCCTGGCACATAGCCTCAAACTCCACAGTATCACTTTTTACACTGACAGCTGTTGAACACTCCCTAAACCTACTACATAAACACTGTAACATGATCCCATCTGTCACTAAACTGTACACACCAGGAGGATCAGCCCAGGCATAACCTGGCCCTCTCCACACACTGAACATACACACTAGGCACGTGTACACAAAGGGCCCGTTTAGGAAACCAGTCTTCCTTGTTTCCCTTTGGAAAGATCTCAATTTATATTCACTGAAATTACGACCCTCCTCCCAGCCCCTTACTTGCAGGATTCTTAAAGGTAACACCCCATCATCCATGCTATTTAACCCCGTGCATGACATCTCTGTGAGCTTTCACCTCACTGTCACCTCTCACTGTGTTGTAGTTCACTATTTGTGTGGATTACACCCATCTGTTATTGATGCCACTTTGCAGTCCTGCCTCAAAAGAATACACCAGTGGATTCCTTCTGCTTTTCAGAAACTAGAATTCCCTCACTTAAACCGTGGCTCATTCGTGCTTCTTCACTAGGCAGTGCACCACTTGCAAGCGCCCCAAGCCACTCTAAATCTCAGCCTCCGTGTCCAGAGCGACATAATAAAGGTGCATTAAATATGCTTTTTGGAAAAAACAATAAAGATTAATGTATTCATACCACAGAATAGGTTTTGTTTGCCATGTCATGTGTAGTAAATGTCCTCTCCACTGTTCTTCTCTGGATAGACTGTACTATGTTATCTGTGACATCATAGAATGCCTGGGTGTCCCTCTGGCTCACAGTGCTTCTCTCTAATTTACCGTGGCAGTTGGTCATCTCAGGCTGAGCGGCTAACAGCTGGCTCCTGGTGGGATGTTACTTCTGTACTTATTATCTTGTAAGGAACTTACAATAAAGGATCTTAACTTACACAGTGGACTATGCATCTTTCATTTACTACAACTTGGCAACGTTTTGAAGAGGATGAACCTACGTGTGAACTGAGGAGACTACTACAAGAAAAGGAACTAAAGACATTTGGAAATTCTACATAAGCAAAAAAAGTAACGCCCAGCTGACCCCACCAGTGTCCTGTTCCACCTGGACAGCCTGCACCCTGGGTGTGTGTCTTTATTTGGTATCTGCTCGTGTATGGACAGCCTACAAGCTGGCGTTTGTCGTTTTGGCTGTCTCTGCTGTCATCTGGAAACTCTGTCTGCTTTGTGTGCTGAAGCGGGCGTTTGGGCATCACTGTTGTGCCCTACACATTGGAGAAAGGCTTCAGTCTAGTGAGAGACTTCACATCTACTTCACTTGCTTGGCAGCGCTATTCCTAGTGAGCGCATTCTGGGACCGGCGCCTTTCTTTATAGAATGCCTGGGTGAATGCCAGATCTATTGGCAGCGCAGATCTGTGTCAGTGCATTCAGGGACCGGCGTTGTTCTTGACTACCGGATTCAAGTGGGCGCTGCACTATTGTCGGTGAGTGCATTCAAAGTCTGGTGTCATGCGAGGGTCCTGTTTCTGGTGTGGTGCATCGAATCGGAACAACCTATACACTTGTGGTTGAACAACACACACTGGGCAGTTACTGTGGCTGTTACTGCGTAGCCTGGAAAATGTCTTCAAGGTAACTTTCATGTTGCGCATGACGCAGGTAGAAATTCCTTGTGGCGTAGCGGTTTGATCTTCAGATTCAGCGCGAGTTGTACTTTTCAAATATTTGCTTTCATTCCACAGCGCGCGCTGTTACCTTTGTCATGCTCTCTTCGTGACATCTCAAGTGACGCTTCTCCTTTCTCCATGTTATGCTGATCGACATTCTACTGCTCTAACGTGCCATGAGCCACTCTGCACGACGTGAGGCAGCGTGCCTCCACTTTGGAATTGATGGTACATGTTTGTTTATCCCTCTTCTTCCTTCATTTTGGCAAACAAGATGTATCGTTTGGAAAGAGTGCGGAGCAGCGGAGGGAAAGTGACTTTCCTCATAGTCTGGATGACATTCTATTTTTCTGGTGAAATTCAACTGCGTCTGAGGGGACATGTCTACAGAGATACCGGGTGAGAGATCGCTCACCGGAGTTGCATTTGTATGTCTACAGAGATACCGGGTGAGCGATCGCTCACCGGAGTTGCGTTTGTTTTTTTGTTATGCTGATTGACACTCTGTCTTCAAAGGTTATGTCTGAACTACAACATGAGTTTTATTTGTACTGTTTGTTGTACTAAGATCTTCTCTATCAGGGGAGGTTGTGAGGCCAAATTACGCTCCATCTTGTTTCTAGGGTGTTGTTCTTCTTTCTAGTGGGTGTGCCCTGTTTGGTGTTGATCGGTGGTCTATCCTCATCCATCCTGACAGGGTTGGTATCCTGAGGTGTACCCTATCTATGGGAGCTTGGTATTTGTATTTGTCAATCCCCATTTGTAAGGTAGTGGTATTTGCGGGTAGTCCATGCCCCATTTTTCTTCTCAGGGTTATTGTCCTTACCCTGCGGTGTACCCTTTTCAGGGGATGTAGAGTGTTTGCGGGTAGTCCATGCCCTATGTAGTTGTGTTTGCGGGTAGTCCATGCCCCATTTAGTGGTGTGTGCGGGTAGTCCATGCCCCATTTTGGTTCCCAGGTTTATTATCCTGTGGTGTACCCTACTCAGGGGAGATTGTGGGTTTGTGGATAGTCCATGCCCCATGTAGTGGGGTGTGTGGGTATTCCTTGCCCTATTTTTGTTCCCAGGTTTATTATCCTGTGGTGTACCCTACTTAGGGGAGATTAGGTGTTTGCGGGTAGTCCATGCCCTATGTAGTGGTGTTTGCGGGAAGTCCTTGCCCTATTTTTGTTCCCAGGTTTATTATCCTGTGGTGTACCCTACTCAGGGGAGTTTGTGTGTTTGGGGGTAGTCCGTGTCCCATGTAGTGGTGTTTGCGGGTAGTCCTTGCCCCATTTTTGTTCCCAGGTTTATTATCCTGTGGTGTACCCTATTTAGGGGAGGTTGTGTTTTTTTTTTTATTTTCAGAGTTTCTACTCTGCGCTGTCCCCTGCTTTTGGTGGAGATTATTTGTGCACTATGTTCTGGTCGAAGTCTACCTTCTTGCAACTCGTGGCCAGGGTTTCATGTTGGTAAGACTTCGAGCTGTGAATTTATCATACGTTCAGTGTCAGCATATCTTTTTCAGGGGTAGTTTTTTTTTGTTGGTGAATTCTTGTGAAAGGGGTTTGCTCTCTTGGTTTATCTTAAGTGAATCTTACCCCTATTGTGTCTCTCCCAGACTTCACTCATTTTTGTTTCTAGGGTGTTTACCCTGTGGTGTACCCATGTGTGGGGAGGTTATGAGTGTTGCCAGCTAACTTAGTTGTTTGTTTTGTTTTTTCGAAACCATTCTGTTTCGTTAAGGGAGGGGGATGAGGCATATAGTGACATAATGTGGTTTTCTTTGTTCATTTCTCTGCTAATGATACCTCATGCTAACGTCATCTCAGGTCGTACATTATTACTTTTAGTTCATCTCAATTGTGTACTCTCCTGCTGATGTTGCATTTAAGGTATTTTGCCGATTGTTTTGTTTCTTTATTCTGTTCTTACTCCATAAGGGAAGAGGATATGTAGTAAATGTCCTCTCCACTGTTCTTCTCTGGATAGACTGTACTATGTTATCTGTGACATCATAGAATGCCTGGGTGTCCGTCTAGCTCACAGTGCTTCTCTCTAATTTACTGTGACATTTGGTCATCTCAGGCTGAGCGGCTAACAGCTGGCTCCTGGTGGGGTTTTACTTCTGTACTTATTATCGTGGAAGGAACTTACAATAAAGGATCTTAACTTACACAGTGGACTTTGCATCTTTCATTTACTACATCATGCATGCATTAGTACTTTCAGACATTAGTGGTGACAGTACTACCATCTACTTATTTCACCTCTTATTTTGCTAAAAGGGCATTGCACTTCATTATCATTAGGGTAAAGGAAATCTGACAGCGTTACCCTTTGGCTGCCCACATGCTTATCCCATGGCTACCAACGATGATCATATAATGTACTACCTATGCTGCACCACATTCAAACGACTCATATGCATCTAAGAACATCTTAAAATAGCTCCTGGGTCCGCATTTAACCACAGCAAATATGCTACCAGTGAAAATGAAATGGAAAAAAAAAGCAAGACCAATTTTTCACTCGATGCCTAGAACTTTTACATACATTTAAGTGTGGGATGGGGCACTCTTTACGGAGATGTATTGGCTAGGTTAAAACAGCGCATGTCTCTTCCCCCCCTCACCCTCACACTCACCCCGTCACCCTAACACCCCTTCACCCTCACACACGCTCACTCGCCCTTACAGCCTCACACCCCTCACAACCCTCTCACTCTCACACCCTCACCCTCACACACCACATCACTCAGGAACACCACCGCATCACTCAGGGACACCACCACTTATCACTCGGGGACACCACCACTCATCACTCGGGGACACCACCACTCATCATTCTGGGACACCACCACTCATCATTCTGGGACACCACCACTCATCACTCTGGGACACCACCACTCATCACTCTGGGACACCACCACTCATCACTCTGGGACACCACCACTCATCACTCTGGGACACCACCACTCATCACTCTGGGACACCACCACTCATCACTCTGGGACACCACCACTCATCACTCTGGGACACCACCACTCATCACTCTGGGACACCACCACTCATCACTCTGGGACACCACCACTCATCACTCTGGGACACCACCACTCATCACTCTGGGACACCACCACTCATCACTCTGGGACACCACCACTCATCACTCTGGGACACCACCACTCATCACTCTGGGACACCACCACTCATCACTCTGGGACACCACCACTCATCACTCAGGGACACCACCACTCATCACTCAGGGACACCACCACATCACTCTGGGACACCACTCGGACACCACCACATCACTCTGGGACACCACCACATCACTCTGGGACACCACCACATCACTCGGGGACACCGCTCAGGGGTACCACCACATCACTCGGGGACACCACCACATCACTCGGGGACACCACCACATCACTCGGGGACACCGCTCAGGGGTACCACCACGTCACTCGGAGACACCACCACATCACTCGGGGACACCACCACATCACTCTGGGACACCACCACATCACTCTGGGACACCACCACTCATCACTCTGGGACACCACCACTCATCACTCTGGGACACCACCACTCATCACTCTGGGACACCACCACTCATCACTCTGGGACACCACCACTCATCACTCTGGGACACCACCACTCATCACTCTGGGACACCACCACTCATCACTCTGGGACACCACCACATCACTCTGGGACACCACCACTCATCACTCTGGGACACCACCACTCATCACTCTGGGACACCACCACTCATCACTCTGGGACACCACCACTCATCACTCGGGGACACCGCTCAGGGGTACCACCACGTCACTCTGGGACACCACCACTCATCACTCTGGGACACCACCACTCATCACTCTGGGACACCACCACTCATCACTCGGGGACACCGCTCAGGGGTACCACCACATCACTCTGGGACACCACCACATCACTCGGGGACACCACCACATCACTCGGGGACACCGCTCAGGGGTACCACCACGTCACTCGGAGACACCACCACATCACTCGGGGACACCACCACATCACTCTGGGACACCACCACATCACTCTGGGACACCACCACATCACTCTGGGACACCACCACTCATCACTCTGGGACACCACCACTCATCACTCTGGGACACCACCACTCATCACTCTGGGACACCACCACTCATCACTCGGGGACACCGCTCAGGGGTACCACCACTCATCACTCTGGGACACCACCACTCATCACTCTGGGACACCACCACTCATCACTCTGGGACACCACCACTCATCACTCGGGGACACCGCTCAGGGGTACCACCACGTCACTCTGGGACACCACCACTCATCACTCTGGGACACCACCACTCATCACTCTGGGACACCACCACTCATCACTCTGGGACACCACCACTCATCACTCTGGGACACCACCACTCATCACTCTGGGACACCACCACTCATCACTCTGGGACACCACCACATCACTCGGGGACACCACCACATCACTCGGGGACACCACCACATCACTCGGGGACACCACCACATCACTCGGGGACACCACCACATCACTCGGGGACACCACCACATCACTCGGGGACACCACCACATCACTCGGGGACACCACCACTCATCACTCGGGGACACCACCACTCATCACTCGGGGACACCACCACTCATCACTCTGGGACACCACCACTCATCACTCTGGGACACCACCACTCATCACTCTGGGACACCACCACTCATCACTCTGGGACACCACCACTCATCACTCGGGGACACCACCACTCATCACTCGGGGACACCACAACTCCTCACTCTGGGACACCACCACTCCTCACTCTGGGACACCACCACATCACTCGGGGACACCACCACATCACTCGGGGACACCACCACTCCTCACTCTGGGACACCACCACTCATCACTCTGGGACACCACCACTCATCACTCGGGGACACCACCACTCATCACTCGGGGACACCACAACTCCTCACTCTGGGACACCACCACTCCTCACTCTGGGACACCACCACATCACTCGGGGACACCACCACATCACTCTGGGACACCACCACTCCTCACTCTGGGACACCACCACTCCTCACTCTGGGACACCACCACTCATCACTCGGGGACACCACCACTCATCACTCTGGGACACCACCACTCATCACTCGGGGACACCACCACTCATCACTCGGGGACACCACCACTCATCACTCGGGGACACCACCACTCATCACTCTGGGACACCACCACTCATCACTCGGGGACACCGCTCAGGGGTACCACCACGTCACTCGGTGACACCACCACATCACTCTGGGACACCACCACATCACTCGGGGACACCACCACTCATCACTCTGGGACACCACCACATCACTCGGGGACACCGCTCGGGGGTACCACCACGTCACTCGGAGACACCACCACATCACTCGGGGACACCGCTCAGGGGTACCACCACGTCACTCGGAGACACCACCACATCACTCGGAGACACCACCACATCACTCGGGGACACCACCACATCACTCGGGGACACCACCACTCATCACTCTGGGACACCACCACATCACTCGGGGACACCACCACATCACTCTGGGACACCACCACTCATCACTCTGGGACACCACCACTCATCACTCTGGGACACCACCACTCATCACTCTGGGACACCACCACTCCTCACTCGGGGACACCACCACTCCTCACTCGGGGACACCACCACTCATCACTCTGGGACACCACCACTCATCACTCTGGGACACCACCACTCATCACTCGGGGACACCGCTCAGGGACACCACCACTCATCACTCTGGGACACCACCACTCATCACTCTGGGACACCACCACTCATCACTCTGGGACACCACCACTCATCACTCTGGGACACCACCACTCATCACTCTGGGACACCACCACTCATCACTCTGGGACACCACCACTCATCACTCTGGGACACCAACACATCACTCGGGGACACCGCTCAGGGGTACCACCAAGTCACTCGGAGACACCACCACATCATTCGGGGACACCACCACTCATCACTCTGGGACACCGCTCGGGGGTACCACCACGTCACTCTGGGACACCACCACATCACTCTGGGACACCACCACATCACTCTGGGACACCACCACTCATCACTCTGGGACACCACCACTCATCACTCTGGGACACCACCACTCATCACTCTGGGACACCACCACTCATCACTCTGGGACACCACCACTCAGGGACACCACCACTCATCACTCTGGGACACCACCACTCATCACTCTGGGACACCACCACTCATCACTCTGGGACACCACCACTCATCACTCTGGGACACCACCACTCATCACTCTGGGACACCACCACATCACTCTGGGACACCACCACATCACTCTGGGACACCACCACATCACTCTGGGACACCACCACATCACTCTGGGACACCACCACATCACTCTGGGACACCACCACATCACTCGGGGACACCGCTCAGGGGTACCACCACGTCACTCGGGGACACCACCACATCACTCGGGGACACCACCACATCACTCGGGGACACCACCATATCACTCGGGGACACCACCATATCACTCTGGGACACCGCTCAGGGGTACCACCACGTCACTCGGAGACACCACCACATCACTCTGGGACACCACCACATCACTCTGGGACACCACCACATCACTCTGGGACACCACCACATATCACTCTGGGACACCACCACTCATCACTCTGGGACACCACCACTCATCACTCTGGGACACCACCACTCATCACTTGGGGACACCACCACATCACTCGGGGACACCACCACATCACTCTGGGACACCGCTCAGGGGTACCACCACGTCACTCGGAGACACCACCACATCACTCTGGGACACCACCACATCACTCTGGGACACCACCACATCACTCTGGGACACCACCACATCACTCGGGGACACCACCACATCACTCTGGGACACCACCACTCATCACTCTGGGACACCACCACTCATCACTCTGGGACACCACCACTCATCACTCTGGGACACCACCACTCATCACTCTGGGACACCACCACTCATCACTCTGGGACACCACCACTCATCACTCTGGGACACCACCACTCATCACTCTGGGACACCACCACTCATCACTCTGGGACACCACCACTCATCACTCTGGGACACCGCTCAGGGACACCATCACTCTGGGACACCACCACTCATCACTCTGGGACACCACCACTCATCACTCTGGGACACCACCACTCATCACTCTGGGACACCACCACTCATCACTCTGGGACACCACCACTCATCACTCTGGGACACCAACACATCACTCGGGGACACCGCTCAGGGGTACCACCAAGTCACTCGGAGACACCACCACATCACTCGGGGACACCACCACATCATTCGGGGACACCACCACTCATCACTCTGGGACACCGCTCGGGGGTACCACCACGTCACTCTGGGACACCACCACATCACTCTGGGACACCACCACATCACTCTGGGACACCACCACTCATCACTCTGGGACACCACCACTCATCACTCTGGGACACCACCACTCATCACTCTGGGACACCACCACTTATCACTCTGGGACACCACCACTTATCACTCTGGGACACCACCACTCATCACTCTGGGACACCACCACTCATCACTCTGGGACACCACCACTCATCACTCTGGGACACCACCACATCACTCTGGGACACCACCACATCACTCGGGGACACCGCTCAGGGGTACCACCACGTCACTCGGAGACACCACCACATCACTCGGGGACACCACCACATCACTCGGGGACACCACCACATCACTCTGGGACACCGCTCAGGGGTACCACCACATCACTCGGAGACACCACCACATCACTCTGGGACACCACCACATCACTCTGGGACACCACCACATCACTCTGGGACACCACCACATCACTCTGGGACACCACCACATCACTCTGGGACACCACCACATCACTCTGGGACACCACCACATCACTCTGGGACACCACCACTCATCACTCTGGGACACCACCACTCATCACTCTGGGACACCACCACTCATCACTCTGGGACACCACCACTCATCACTCTGGGACACCACCACTCATCACTCTGGGACACCACCACTCATCACTCTGGGACACCACCACATCACTCGGGGACACCACCACATCACTCGGGGACACCGCTCAGGGGTACCACCACGTCACTCGGAGACACCACCACATCACTCGGGGACACCACCACATCACTCGGGGACACCACCACATCACTCGGGGACACCACCACATCACTCGGGGACACCACCACTCATCACTCGGGGACACCACCACTCATCACTCGGGGACACCACCACTCATCACTCGGGGACACCACCACTCATCACTCGGGGACACCACCACTCATCACTCGGGGACACCACCACTCATCACTCGGGGACACCACCACTCATCACTCTGGGACACCACCACTCATCACTCTGGGACACCACCACTCATCACTCTGGGACACCACCACTCATCACTCTGGGACACCACCACTCATCACTCTGGGACACCACCACTCATCACTCTGGGACACCACCACTCATCACTCTGGGACACCACCACTCATCACTCTGGGACACCGCTCAGGGGTACCACCACCACTCATCACTCTGGGACACCACCACTCATCACTCGGGGACACCACCACTCATCACTCGGGGACACCACCACTCATCACTCGGGGACACCACCACTCATCACTCGGGGACACCACCACTCATCACTCGGGGACACCACCACTCATCACTCTGGGACACCACCACTCATCACTCTGGGACACCACCACATCACTCTGGGACACCACCACATCACTCGGGGACACCACCACTCATCACTCGGGGACACCACCACATCAGCTAACCATTCACAAACCATGTTTATATACCAATTGCAAATTAAAGAAAAAAATTAATGCAAAGCATTGTCATTTACAATGCCAGTAACTCAAACTTTAATGCTGCGAGACCTATTGCATTGTAAATGCTTGTTTCATTTTGAAATAATCTTAAACTAGTAGAATAACAATTATAGCCATAATGTTATCAATAGTTTTGCCCCAATAGTATCTAGCTTGTATAAAAAAGAAAACACTAGTGTGGGCCTACTGGGAAGAAACCAAGGTTAGAAGCATTTAATCGACACATTTCAAACTTCCTCTGAAGGGGGAAAAAGAGCAAAACACCTGCAATCTTGTCTCCTGGCCTTCCTTATAAACATTCTTCAAACTTTCACCTGTGGACATTGCCTTTTATCTTCAAGAGAGTACGCTGGTGTCCAGTTCTCTTCTGATCTTTGCATGGGACAAGGTCATTTTTTTTCAGATGTAGCATATTATCACCATAATTAGAAATTGGACAGCACAGATTAATTGTTCTCACTTAGCCAGCCATCTTCTGTCCGATATTACTTTATATGTAGACAAGTATTAGAATGACCGTTAAGGAGTTCCTTGGATGTAGTGCAAGTGATATATTTTGAAAGTAGCAATTCTATCCCCCACAGCTCTACAAGGTTGTGATGCAGACATTTGCAATTGTATTCATTTTTATTATTTATTGGGAGACTGTGATGAGCAAAGATGTCTTTCACCGTAAATTCTCCTCAAAATAGTTGATCTGTATATTTTTTCAGCCAAGTGCATGTTGGGTGCAAGAGCCCGCTGTATGCTCTGTCTGTGCTAGAGGTCTTATCTGGATGTGGCTCTGATGCCATAAAAGTGCTAAGCTTGGCAACACATATGGAGCCAGTATTGCATTTCTAATTTATATCACAAGTTGTAATGGGTGCAGGTCACATCAGTAAAAGGGCTAAAGCTTTCAAACCAAAATCCACCAGGGTCCAGAACTGTGCATCATCATGGTATCTTCAGAAATACATTTTGATAATTGTAGAAAAGCAATTGCAGACATAGTTGTGTGCCTTTCTGTATCTCTTTCCCTTACTGAATCATGTCTGCTTTGATGTGTTTAGTGAGCATTTGAGGCTCATTAATACAGTTGTTGGTCTTCTCGATTATTTTCTCAGTGGCCGGTCTTATGAAGAATTACTCACACGTAGGTTTTAGTTAGAAAGTTTAATTTTCTACGGGAAACAGCACAGAAGAAACGGGAGGCCACCGCAGTGGCACACATGTCGACTCCCCAACAGATCTTCTCCCACTGACACTCAATCAGCTGGCATTCTAGAATGCCAGCTGTTACGACACAATACACATACAGGTTGGTGCACGAGGAGGGTACAGCTGACTAGAGGAGTGGAGTAGAAACTTCTGGAAGTAGGCTTACAATACAACACATCTCCTTCCTGAGGGAAAAAGGAAAGGGGGAAAGGGAGGGAGTAAGAAAAGCAAGAACAGGAAGAAAGTGGGGGGATAGAAACAGAGAAGACAAGGAAAATGCATGACACCAATGTTCATGAAGTTTATAATCTTGCTAAGGTGAATAATGCATAGGTTAATAGCATTCAGAATAAAGCAAAGGCTAATAACAGTACAAATCCCTAAACCAGCTAGGATTAGCTATTACACACCCAGACCTGGTCATACTGATTTCCTCACTGGCCTGATGATCCAAAGATGTGTCACATATATCAGGTTGACTCGTGAAAGCTTGACCTTGTACCACCCTTAGATCAGTAGGATTGCTAGCAGTACTCACTTCTTGATTTACCTCTTGCCCATAGACTGGTGCAACATCAACATATTGGAGTTGGTCATCCCCAGAACCATAGTCCTACATCCTCTCCATACTCTGTTTATCACGTACAGAATTCTCCTTTTGATCTGGGTGTAAGTATACATCACTTTGGTTCAAAACTTCAACATTCTTTCTCTTACCCATAGAGAGTGCAGAGAAATCCAGACCTTACCGTCACTTAGTAAAGCAGAATTGCAAAATACTTTCTTTACCTCCAGAGGCTGGGTGTAACAACTCTGTCCTTTCTCAATGAACCCACTACACTTGACTCTAACAACATCGCCCACTATAAGGGTCACTGGTCTGCATTTGTGTTTCTAGTCGTGATGTTCTTTGCTAACTTTCTGTGAGCGTAACAAATTCTCCTTCATTGTTTCAGGAGGCCAAAAACCTCTTTTGCCTGTTTCAAGCCAGCCAATATTGTCTTTAGACATAGGAGTTCTTCCTCTCATTAAAACAAAAGGGCTGGAGGCTGTGCTCTCACTTGGAGCTACTCTATAAGCCCACACCATTTAAACAATTCGTCTTTCCAAGCCAAACCGTTATTGTTGGTTAACAGCACTATTCCCTTGATGACACTGTTGAACCGTTCTATTGCTCTGTTGCCAGCAGGAGTGTAAACGAGGTTTTGCGCACTATACCATTCCTTTCAAGGTACTTTTTTTCTGAAACAAACTGTGGTCCATTATCACTGAGGATGTACTTGGGTAAACCCTCCCTCGTGAAAATTGTGTAGAGGAATTTGATAATACTGCCTCAATCAGTCCTGTGGAGTATGTCCACTTCAGGCCATTTAGAGAAATGATCCACAACTACATCAATGTACACCTGTTCATCCTGTTCTTTTATAGTTTTTGACCTACTCAGGCTAGACAAGGGGTGTAACATGTGCCTGAAAGTAACCTGGGACTTGTCAGAGTTCTCACATTGCGCACAATACCTCACCTTCCTTTCAATCGCAATATCACATCCGGGCCACCGATACCAAAGCTTGACTCTGCATTTGGTTTTATTGATTCCTAAGTACCCCTCATGGCAACTCTCTAAGATTCTACTCCTTAAGGCTTCTGGGGGTACCATTTTTCCTTCTCTTATAACTAGGCCTCCTTCTAATGACAACTCAAGTCTCAGTTCACAAAATGTTTTAAGTTCCTTACGTATATCTTTCTTCACAGGCCATCCACCAAGTATTGCCTAAATCTTGCAACACAACCTCCTCATCTTGTGCCTTCATCCTTTCAAATACCAGGGTATTGCTTCATTAAAATTAGCAACGCAAAACTCCTCTCCCATGTCTTCTACACTTTCACTCATGGGGAGGGGCAACCGACTAAGAAAGTCAGGAATAACACTCTTAGTACCAGGTACATATTGCACATCATAATTGAAATCCAACAGGCTCATCGACATGTGAGCCAGTCTAGGTGAGGCAGCATACAGCCCCTTAGTGGTTAATGCCTTAGTGAGGGATTTATGATCACTCCGCAATAAGACTTTCTTACCCCAAACAAATTAGCGGAAGTGCTCCAGACCTCAGACACACCCAAGAGCCTCGCAGTCCATTACGGTATATTTCTCCTCAGTAGGAGTTAAAGAGTGCGAGGCAAAAGCGATGGTGTCCTCACCACCTAACATGTTCTTCTGGGTGAGCAGAGCACCTATGCTCCTTCCATTAGCAACAGTAATGACAATATTAGGTAAATTGGGATCGAAACCTTGTAAGGCCGGGGCATTATAAATATTGTCTTTGAGAGAGACAAAACATTTGTGGCACTCTGTGGGCCATTCAAATGTGTTCTTAAGTTTTAACTGCTGTCTGATAACATACGTTTTGGTGGGAAGATTCGTCACAAACTTGGAATAGAATTCCATAAACCCCAAGAATGCTCGCACTTCTTCTTTATTGTTAGGCACTGGAGCATCTCTTATGGCCCCCAACAATTCTTTCTTTGGTTTGATACCCTCTTGTGTGATTTCATGGCCTAACAATGTCACTTGTTTTTTTTGTTGCAAATTTACATTTGTTTATTCAGCTGTCAAACTTTTTCCTGTAATTTGCACAATACCTTACACAAATTTCAGTCGTGCTCATCTTTGCTTCTACCCATAACCAAAATGCCATCCTGAAAGATGAGCAGGTTCTCAAAGCCCTTGAATACCACGTAATAAGTTTTTGGAACATTGCTGCTGAGGACGCTAAACCAAAGGGAACTCTCTTAAATCTATAACAACCGAAAGGTGATATAAAGGTTGTTACGTTTCTGCTGTCTGGGTGTCGAGATACCTGATGATAGACCGCCGTTAGGTCAATGGTTGAGAACCACCGCATGTTTTTTGATCTTTGGTATAGGATGCTGGTCCACCTGGATGCTCTGATTGAGGTCGCGTAAGTCGATGCATAGTCTCAATTTTCCATTGGCCTTCCTTGCTATGATCAGTGGCACAACCCGCTCAGAGTTCAGTGGGTTCTAGGACCCCTGCTTTTTGTAAAAATTCTAGTTGTAATCTACCTTCTTTTAATGCGGAGGGAATATGTCTCACCTTGTGTATGCAGAGCTTTGCATTTGCTTTGAATTGTATTCTAGGTTTAAACCCTTTTAGCTTCCCAATGCTTCCGCCAAAAACCTTGGGGAATCTTTTGGACTTAAAAAAACAAATTTCAATTTTCTGTAACCCAAAATTTCAATTGGTTCGCCTGTGAATGTTTTAAGTGAAACATTTTTCATCCCACACCTCTTCGTTAACAATAGTATATGGCGATCCTGAATCGGCTACAATTACAATGTTAACAACATCAATAGTCATATTGCACATGGGTTTCTTTTTTTCTTGTCTCCAGTATCTATGTTAAGTACTTGTGCATCATCCACATTACGTGCACACATATTAATGTCAGAGTTATTTGAAGACTCAGAATCATACTCCTCACTCTGCGCAATTAACTTGACTCTATTGTTAGGTTTTTTCTGGCAAACCTTCATGAAATTACCTTCTATGCCACACTTAGTACACTTTTGTGAGAGTCCAGGTCACCTTTTGTCATTGGCCATATGTTTAGTGCTTTCGCATCTGTAGCCCTTCCTTTGTGAGGAACGTTTAAACCTGTTTTGGTGATCAGTCTAAAACACATTTTTATTCTTATAGTTGAACTACGACTGAGGGCGAGGTTTCACTCCACTTATTTTTGCAACAATTGATGGTTTGTCATGCTTTACTTTTGTTTCCGACAGTACCGCTTTGGCACATCTGCCAGTTAACTCAGCCATTTTCACAATGCCGATCACTTCTTGGAGGGGTTTTTCACCTTTGGCCATTAGCGAGTCCTGGATGGCAGGATTGGCTGAGCGCATAACAATCTGATCTCTTATCAGTTCATCGTGTAGTTCCCTAAAACAACATGTAAGAGCCAAGTTCTTAAGAACTGCAACATAATCCTCTATAGACTTTTCCGTACCTTGTTTCCATTGGTAGAATTTGTATCTATCCACAGCAATGCAAACTGTGGGTTTGTAATAATTGTCTAAATCATCCAATGCATTTACATGTACTTCCCCCTGATCACTTGAACTGACTTTTTTATTTATGCGATTATATACTTTGATCCCACCAGCTCCCAAGCAGTGCAGTAAAATGTTTGTTTTCTTCTCAGAGGTTAAGTCTTCCTCCTCAACGTCGAATGTAGAAAGGTAATTAGTGAAATATTCACGCCATAACTCATTTTAATACAGGTTTTCCTGCTGCTGGTAAAAAATGCTTGTGGTGGTGATACATTATACACATTACCAGAAGCCATAGTGGGGATGTGGTTGAACGGTAAAATTTTAGCCAGCTACTGGATATCACAAATAATAGTACATGGGTGTGAATTCACAAATATCCATGAAATGGTAGCCCCCACCAAATACAATGCGTAAATGTGTCTCTCCACCCTGCCAAAAAAATGTGAAGCAAATTCAAGAACAAAAATACCTTAGAATCAGCCTTGGCAAGAATCCACCTTTTCTCCCAGGATTGGTAGGTGGCAGGATGCAGAGAGATAATAATGTTTATAATGAGGATTGGGGGAGATATACTGAGCAGCCAAACAGTGTCGTGAAGAGACGCTGTACATGCACAATAATCTGTAAATACGATGCGTTGGGAGAAGGAAAAAAAAGTAATTAAAGATGGCAGACCGACGAAGTTACGCTTGCAGTTAGATGCGTGTGTATTTCACTGACATCACCACTAGATAGCGTTAGCTGTACTGGACGTTCCACAAGCAACTGAAGAGGTAGCTGCCGCCAGTGCAAAGCTAACTTGCAACGCACCTTGCGTGGCAATTATGAGCTCTGTGCGCACTTAGCTGAAGTAAGTCATCTCTTCAGGAAAGTGCCGGAATGGAACGCAACATGCGTCACAAAGACGTCGCTGAGGGAGCACTATGCCAAAGGGAAAAGTTACCTCATGAATGAGCTTAAAAGGTCAATCGGGAACAACCGCTCAGCTGGCGATAGAACACAAGTACACTGGCACCTCTGGAGAAAGCTGCTTGAAGGACAGTGGAGGTAATGCCAGGGGTGGAATGCCTCAATACGCGCTGCTTCGTTGGAAGAATAACTCGCATACGTTTTTAGTTTAGAAAGTTTAATCTTCTAAGGGAAACAGCACTCCAGAAATGGGAGGACAGCGCAGTGGCACACAGCGTGTCGTCTCCCCAGCAGATCTTCTCCAACTGACACTCAATCAGCTGGCAGTCTAGAATGCCAGCTGATATGTCACAATACAGGTTGGTGCGAGCAGAGAGTACAGTTGCCTAGAGGAGTGGGGTAGAAACTTCTGGAGGGAGACTTACAATACAACAACCGGATGCTCTCCCTACCTCTTCATCATACCTTACTAGTTCTGACATAACCCAGTTTAGCTGTGCTACATCACCTTTATAGGTCCGTACTCATGACTGATTGTGGGAATTTGTGCGTACACTATAGATGTACCTCCAATGAGTTCTGCTGAGGAAGCAAGCATTGTGAGACGTGTTCTTGTATATTCCAGAGACGAAGGCAGCAGGGATCACGTGAGTGAACATAGAAGACGGACTGAAAGCGGCATGTCGTTTGGTGGCAGCGTTGGGAGCTGTTCAACTATCCCACCAGTAAGTACACCCCGAGAAGTTCTCCTTCTGCCCACTGATCGAGTAAACTAATAGACTGTAATATGTGGCCAGCAATTACATTAGCAGTGATTGCAATTATTAAGATGTTATGGGTATTCATATATGTCTAGGTTGTGTCTCCACAATACAGAATTGTGTTGAATAAAGTGTATAATGTCTTCAAGTCCTCCAAGTATTATATACATATAGATCTTACAGCAGTATGTATGGTTCACCATATTAATATCAGCTGTAAGTAGTTACAGCATTGAGTAAGGAATAAAAAAATAGTTAGAAGTATGTGAGGACCATGTCTTTCAAAAATGTGTTTTTTCTTGTTCTTTTTCTTAAACATCTGATTCAGTGCTGCTTGTACGGTTGTTGATGCTTCAAAATAGCTAGTACTTGTTTTGGCATGTTTGTCTTGGAGGCCAAAGGCTTTTTCAAAACTATTTGATATAATGGTGTATTTTTGTGGTACGTAAAAGGCATTTACTGATGGATACACCTGCCTGTGGATTCCTCACCTTATGAATATCCCCCGGCACCAGCATTCCAGAAATTTTACGTAGCTCTCTGCGCTGACCAGGTCGTCACAGCGTCATGGCTCCGCATGCGACTCCGCATGACGTCATCAGAGCCATAAGAAGACCACGTCGGCGTGATGACATCAGTTCCTTTTTTTTCGCGCTACAAAGCTAACGGATTTTCTGGGACTCTCCTATCTTCCTCCTGCTACTTTGTTTCGAGACTTTGATTTTTTCTGTTTTCGACTAAGTCTGTTCCTAGGAAGTCGGGTTTCAAGCCCTGTAAGGAATGCGGAGGTCACATGTCGATCACTGACTTGCATGATGACTGCCTTTGGTGCCTTTCGAGTAATCAGGATGTCGAAGGTTGTTCATCTTGCAGGAAGATGAACCCTAAGGCGCTGAAGGAAAGGGAGGCTAAGCTCTACATGGCCAAGGTGTGAAAGGAGAAAAGAGGTTGTAAAAGATTGAAGTCAAGGTCGTCGACTTCGCATTGATCCAAGAGAAGGCACAAGAAGAAGAAGAGGCATGAGTCTCGACGTCGTTCGTCGAAGTCTCGAGCTTCGAAGTCACCTTCTCCGGCTCCTCGACATCGTGTCAAGGAATTTGTTTCTCCTTCGCCTTCTGAGTCTCCAGTCCAGCCTCCTTATGTGGGTACTCCGGCGCAGTCTCCGGCGCCGGTTGATTCTCCAGCTTCGGATGGGGCTTCGAATCCAGTATAGGTAGAGTCTCCTGCTGCACCTGAGGCTCCAGCTGTGACTCCAGTGGATCCGACTTCGGAGACTCCTCGTAAGGAAGTCAAACCGGCGCAGTATCCTTCGTTCCCGGGACCGGGTTCGGATCCGTCGCATTTCATGAATGCGATGTATGGTATTTTTACCAGAGCCACATGCCCCTCTGGAGCACCTATGGGTCGCATGGGCCCTTTGGCATTTAATTTGGGTGTGCCTCAGCATTATTTTCCAGCCCCTTTATGCCATATATGCCGATGGCGCCGTCATGGCAGTTTCCGGTGCCGAGGGTGTCGACGCCATATGAGCAGTCCCTGGCTGAATCTGGCGTCCCTTCTTCCTGGGTTCGTTCGACGCTGGTTGCTGTCACGGAGCCTCCTTCGATGCAGGAGCCGTCGACGCCGCGGATGGCGCCACCGACTCCACTTCCGAGGATGCGTTCTAGAAGGGAAGCACAAAGGCTGATTCAAGAGGAGCAATATCAGGCTAGTGACATAGAGGAAGGCGAAATGTATGAGTCTGAGGACTTGTATGAAGACTTGTGTGAGGCAAGTGGTTTGGATGTGTCTCCAGAAGGGGATTTTGCATCGCAGAAGGCTTCTCCTCCTAAGGATGTAGCTCCTTATCATGTTGTCATTAAGAAGGCAGCTGAACTGTTGGACCTGCAGAATCCTAAGGCTGAATATAAGCCTAATCTTCTAACGGAGGTGCTTCATTCTCCTTCATCTGTGGTGGAACCCCTTTTACCCTTCAATGATGCGCTGACGGAGCTGATATTAGAAGTTTGGAGTAATCCTCTTTCTGCTCCTGCAGTTTCTAGATCTGTCTCTAGAAGATATAGACCAGCACCAGGGGGACCCTGAATTTCTTACTTTTCACCCCAAAGTTTGGTGGTTCAGGCGTCATGCTCAAAGCAGTCGGTAGGCTCTTTTCCTCAAGCACCTGCTGATAGAGACTCAAAAAAGCTAGAGCAATCTGCAAAGAAAGTTTTTTTCGTCAGCCAGTATGTCTTTGAAATCCACCAACGCCACTTGTCTTTTGGGTAGATATATTCACGCCCTTATGGACTCTGCCAAGCAGATTCTCCCAAAGTTATTGGAAGAGGATCGGAGCAGTTTGAGTGAGGTCTTGGCGGACTCTCAGGTGGCTGCTCGCCCAGTAATCCAGTCGGGTCTGGACACTGCTGATTCAGTGGCAAGGGTGATGGGTTCATCTGTTGCTACAGGAGGCATGCATGGTTAAGAAATTCTGGTTTTTCACCGGATGTGCAAGCTGCTCTCTTGGATCTTCCCTTTGACGGTTCTAAGCTCTTTGGGGGAAAAGCTGACTCTGTGTTGCAGAAATGTAAGGACAGTAAAGCCACGGCAAAATCCCTGGATTTGCAGTCTGTCAAGAGGGTTTGGTTTCAGAAGATACCGTGGTTTGGGGAAATCTTCCTTTCATTCCCGTCAGCCTCAGCAACAACAACAACAGCAGCAAAACCCTTTGTATAAAACCTGCAGAGGTCCCCTTTGTGGAGCTAGACGACATCCCTCTTCCTCCTCCTCTTCTACCTCCCCTACCCCTCCTGGTAACGCAGCAAAGCAGCCCTAGATCCGCCATCCTGGATCATGTGGGTCCTGTGGGAAGCCTGCTTGCCCATTTTTTTACAAGATTGGAAATGAATCACTTTGGGTTCTAGATCTTGTAGAAAATGGGTACCCCTTCCCTTAAGGGAATTCCCTCCTCCTTACCCTCCTTGTCAGGGGTTTTGCACGGAGGATCATTTGCTTCTCCTTCAGAAGGAGGTTCTTACCCTGTTGCAAAAAGGTACGATAGAGGTGGCTCCGGAGCAGGAAAGGGGTCAGGGGTGCTACTCCTGGTATTTCCTAATCCCCAAGAAGGATAGCAGGTTACGTCCCGTCCTGGATCTAAGAATCTTGAATTGGTTTCTCAAACAGTAGAGGTTCAAGATGCTTACTCTAGCGCAGGTTCTTCAGGCGCTGCAACAAGAGGACTGGATGGTGTCCATCGACTTGCAGGATGCGTACTTTCACATCCCAATCCTGAAGTCGCACAGGAAATATCTCCGTTTCAAGGTTGGATCGTAACACTACCAGTTTGCGGTCCTTCTGTTGGGTCTTACTACTGCACCTCGAGTCTTTACCAAGGTGATGTCAGTGGTGGCTGCCCATCTCAGGAGGTCAGGGATTCCAGTTTTCCCCTACCTGGGCGACTGGCTGTTGAAGGCAGAGTCTCTAGAGATGGTGAGTCATCATTTGCAGGTTACAGCCCAGCTGTTGTACAAACTGGGTTTTTCGATAAATGTACCCAAGTCTCACCTAGTGCCCTCAAAGTGCAACCTGTTCATAGGGGTAGTACTGGATACAACTGTGTTGAGCATTCCCTCCTCCGCAAAGGATTCTCGACATACAGGAAATGTTTCCTTTGTTTTACAACAGAGCGGTTGTTCCAGTTCTGAAGGTCCTTCGCCTGCTCGGTCTGTTCACTTCCTGCATCCTGCTGGTCAACCATGCACGCTGGCACATGAGGGCACTCCAGTGGTGTCGCCGCAGGCAGTGGTATCAGCACAGCTGAGATCTCACTGAGTCTGTGAGGATCTCCAGAGAAGCTGCAGCAGATCTGTCTTGGTGGAGCGTGGAGGGCAATCTGTCTCAAGGAAAGCCCTTTCATCTTCCTCCATCGGTGGCCACAGTGATAACGGATGCCTCTACCCTAGGGTGGGGTGCGCATTTGTGGGATCTGGAGATCAAGGGTCTTTGGCCTCCAGAGGAAAGGTTGTTTCACATCAACCTTCTGGAATTGCGGGCGATACGTTTGGCACTCAAGGCCTTTCTCTCTTCCCTTCACAGTCTGTCAGTTCAGGTCCTGACGGACAACACTACAGCAATGTGGTATGTCAACAAGCAGGGAGGAGTAGGGTCGTACCGTCTCTGCAGAGAGACTTTGCGACTCTGGTCCTGGGCTCAGGACCATCGGATTTGCTTGATGGCAAGTCATCTGGCTGGGGTGCTGAACGTGCGTGCAGACAGTCTCAGTCTACAGTTCTCCGCCGACCACAAGTGGAGGCTTCATCCGGCGGTAGTTCATCACATCTTTCGGACGTGGGGAACTACTCGGGTGGACCTGTTTGCCACTCTCGAACGCGCACTGCCCATCATTCTGCAGTTTCCGGTGCAGGGAGCGTTGGGGTACGCGTTTCAGTTGAGTTGGAGCTCAAACTCCTTTATGTGTTTCCTCCCATACCCTTGATTCCTCTGGTTCTCAGGAAGGTTCGCCAAGACCAGGCCCAAGTTATATTGATCGTCCCGGATTGGCCAAGAAGGGTGTGGTACACAGACCTTCTTCACCTCTAGTCGCATCCTTCACTCTGTCTCCCTCTCAGGGTAGACCTCCTCTCGCAGTCGGAGGGGCAGGTTCTACACCCCCACCTCCAGAGCCTGCACCTTCATGCCTGGAGATTGAACGGGGCAACCTGAATTCTTTTTCTCTCCCGCCTGACGTGGTGGACGTTCTATTATCTGCCAGGCGACACTCCACCAAGTCTGTCTATTCATACAGGTGGTCTAAATGTGTTAAGTGGTGCAGAGAGAAATCTATTGATCCCTTAAAATCCCATCTTTCTGATGTTCTTTGTTTTTCTCTTCATTTGGCTCAGCACGATTGTGCTGTGGCCACTGTGAAAGTATATTTGTCGGCATTGTCGGCATTTTTGGGTTTGCCTGGTCAGCCTTCTTTATTTAGGTCTCCTATAGTCTTAAGGTTCATTAAGGGGCCAACAAACATGTTTCCTCCCACTCCTTTTATTATGCCCCAGTGGGATTTGAATCTGGTGTTAACTTTTTTAATGGTTTCCACATTCGAACCTATGCATAGTTGTCCTTTAAGGCTTTTAACTTTCAAAACGGTCTTCCTAGTAGCGATCACTTCGGTGAACTCCAGGCTTTGAGTTTAAAGTCGCCTTTTCTGACCATACATGCTGAAAGGATGGTACTCAGGACCAGGGCTGCTTTGCTGCCTAAGGTGGTGACTCCCTTCCACCAAGGTCAGTCCATTACCCTTCTTACTTTCTATTCTCCCCCTCACCCATCCAAAGAGGAGGAGAGACTCCATCGTTCCGATCCAAAGAGGGCAGTTAGCTTCTATTTGGACAGGACAAAGGACTTTCGCCCGGATGATCAGCTCTTTTTTAGATATGTTGGTCGAGTGAAGGGCAAGGCAGTGCACAAGCGCACTTTATCAAGATGAATCATCTTGTGCATTAGGGTATGCTATTCCCTGGCTGGTAAGGAGCCTCCTGTAGGCATTAGGGCTCATTTCACGAGGGCTAAATCATCTACTTCGGCCTTGTCCAGAGGTGTTCCTGTGTTGGACATTTGTAAAGCCGCAACTTGGGCCTCCTTCCACACTTTCGCGAAGCATTACTGCTTGGATTCCGAGGTGGGGAGGGACGACCATTTTGCGCGTTCTGTTTTACAGGACTTTTTGGTATAGAAGATTGGACACCCTCCTCCAGGAGAGGTACTGCTGTGGGATTCTATTCATAAGGTGAGGAATCCACAGGCAGATGTATCCATCAGAAGAACAAGTTACTTTCCTTCGGTAACGCTTTTTCTGGTGGATACAGTATCTGCCTGTGGATTCCTCACAGACCCACCCGCCTCGCCGTTGTCCACCCTTTTATACCATAAAAGATGAGGTATTAGTTTTTTTGATGTATTATGTCTTCTCAGGACTTTGTTACCTCTATTTATTTATTGTTGTCTTGTTGAAAGTGCAAGCTTTCTTTTTTCATTATACACTGAGTTTATTTGTGTGAATTCTGTGTAGTATGTATGCATTGTTTATATGGTTGGTCCACCCGTTTTGCCTCAGTGGCACGGAAAAAATGGGTAGAACTGACGTCATCACGCCGCGTGGTCTTCTTCTGGCTCTGGTGACATCATGCGGAGTCGTGTGCGGAACCATGACGACCTCTTCGGCGCATAGAGCTTCAAAAAAGTTCCGGAATGCTGGCGCAGGGGGATATTCATAAGGTGAGGAATCAACAGGGAGATACTGTATCCACCAGAAAAAGCATTACCGAAGGTCAGTAACTTGTTCATTGTTTATATTAGTGGAAACCAACCTAATACACTATAATTATAGGCAACAACACTGCACTCCAGGATAAGGGGTAAAGGTATGAATTGTTTGTGTAAAGCTAGAACATGCTTTAATTTCTTTGTAACAGAGAAATATAAATTGTCTCTTGTTTTTGGTTTAGAGGTGTATGTGTGTAGTACACAGTCAGTTACCTATGGTGTAACGTTTGTTGGGAATAACTGTAAGATTAACAAGCATTTGGAATGCAATCGGTCTCGCATTTGTTTGTTAGAGCGTTCTGCATTGTAAATTGCAATGTTTTTTACCTATGTGTTATGGAGTATATGTATGTGGTGTGTAGTAGAATTATGTGGGTTGGATTAGTATTTGTGGAATTGTGTGGCATGGAATTAAGTGTTGTGCAGTGAATTTGTGCAGTGGAATTATGTGGCATGGTGTGATGTGGATTTATGTGGCTAGTAATTAAGTGGTATTGAGTGTATTGGAGTTATTCGGAGTGGGATTGTGTGTTATGGAGTGGAATTATGTGGAATGGTATTTTGTGTTGTGGAGTGGTATTTAGTGGAGTTTAATTATGTGGTGGGCTGTTGAATTTTGCAGCATGATGTGTAATTGTGTGTTGTGGATTGAATGTATGTGGTGTGTTGTGTAATTGTATTGAATTATATGGTGTGGATTGGGAATGTGTGGTGTAGAACTGTGTGGAAACCTTAGCTTATTTGTTGATTAAAAAGACGAAATGGGTAGGAGCTAAGCTCCAGATGTGCGTTTGTAGAGGGGGGGTTGTTAAAATATGAAAATGTGCATAGTATGTTTGGTGGGGGTGTATAAAAGATATGCAGGTAATTGCATACAATACATTCACTGCAAAAATTGTGATGGCGAAATCCTCCATATTGAAAACCCGGCTTTGGGAATTAGCCTAATTTTGTATTGAAAAAGCTGGTGAGGCTCCTAAGTGCATTCATTATAAGATATGACACGCTCTCGGAAACACTTGCTCGCCTTCGCGAGAAACACACTGAATTCGCCGAGTAGGCCAACAGAGAGATCTCATTCCTTGGTAGAGAGGACCGGATACGCCGTTTTGGTGAGGGCGATCGGCCCGGCAAACCCCGGCCAAACTACTTCTCCCGTCCTGAGCCGCTTCCTATATCACAGCGCTTCAAGATGGTGGCCCCAGTCTGAATACCTCTCCTGATAAAATCAAGGCACGTTTTACGGAGTACTATTCGAAATTATACACTGCGGGTTCCACCCCCTCGCGCGAGGCCCTCACCCAGTACTTTGAGGCCCTCACCCAGTACTTTGAGGCCCTCACCCAGTACTTTGAGGCCCTCACCCAGTACTTTGAGGCCCTCACCCAGTACTTTGAGGCCCTCACCCAGTACTTTGAGGCCCTCACCCAGTACTTTGAGGCCCTCACCCAGTACTTTGAGGCCCTCACCCAGTACTTTGAGGCCCTCACCCAGTACTTTGAGGCCCTCACCCAGTACTTTGAGGCCCTCACCCAGTACTTTGAGGCCCTCACCCAGTACTTTGAGGCCCTCACCCAGTACTTTGAGGCCCTCACCCAGTACTTTGAGGCCCTCACCCAGTACTTTGAGGCCCTCACCCAGTACTTTGAGGCCCTCACCCAGTACTTTGAGGCCCTCACCCAGTACTTTGAGGCCCTCACCCAGTACTTTGATACACTCGAACTCTTATGGCTCAAACTATCACCAAGAATTCAATGAGACCTTCTCTCACTTGCCGCCATCCATGGTATGCCTGGACGGCTTGCCTGTCTTTCTATAAGACATTCGCCCAACTTTTGGTACCGCAGCTGGCTGCCATGTATAACGATTCTCTCGAACGGTCAACTCCCACCGTCACTCCGCGAAGCTATGCTAACTCTTCTTCTCAACTGGACAAGCCCCCCGAATACCGCAATTCCTACCGCCCACCGACCCTTATTAATACGGACAATAACATTTTTGCCAAGCTTATCGCTTAGCGTCTCCTTCTCATGCCACTCATTGCTCGCCCCGATCAATCCGGCTTCATTCCCGGCCGCGCTACTTCACACAATCTTCGGACCATCTTTTCTGTCCTCCATCAAATCAATCCCGCTCTCCCCGCAGTAGCCGCCCTTCTTGATGTCACTAAGGCCTTTGTTACCCTTGAGTGTCCCTTCTTGTTCTCTCTCCTTCCATGTCATGGCTTCAGCCCACTTTTTTTACGCAAAATCTCACTGCTATACACTTTACCCACTGCCTGTCTTCGAATTAACGGACTAATATCTGATCCCATCCCCATCGGCCGCGGTATACCCGCCAGGGGTGCCCGCTTTCACCCATGCTCTTTGCTATTGAGCCACTGGCGGCCAGACTCCGACAGCACGACACCCAGAGGGGCATTGGCTTTGCAGCCCGTGCCCTCTTAGTCTCCATGTACGCAGACGATATTACGCTGTATGTCCGCCATCCCCAGGAAAATCTCAGTCCTCTGGTACGCGAGATCATACGGTTCGGAGGCTACTCTGGTATCCAGGTGAACTGTTTAAGTCAGTCCTCTTTCCTCTCACCGACGCCACTATGCCCTTCACTCCGGACTTCCCTTTCGTGTGGGCATCAGGCCCTACTCGCTATTTGGGTATCTGGCTCAGCAGGGACGTGAATGAACTTTGGATGGATAACGTTGGTCGTGCGGTAGACTGGCTCTAATCCAAGATTTCCCAATGGAGCCGGCTACACTTGTCCCTGGCCGGAAGCATAGCTATTGCCAAGATGGTGGTCCTCCCTAATTTTTTATATCTTTTTTTGAACATCCCTGTTCCCCTCACTGCCCACTTTTTTCGTAGGATCCGCTTGCTAATTATCTCTTTAATCTGGGCCAGTAGGCAACCCAGGATTGCGTATGACACTCTTACCCTCCCGATGTCGTGCGGTGGCCTGGGTGCCCCTAACTTTAAACTTTACGCATTGTGTGCTCAGGCCATTGTTTTGCACTTCTGGATTCATCCTACTCCCTTCCAGCCGCACGTGGCGGTTCAGGCGTACCTCGCTGCCCTGTGGCCGCTCGCTACCGCCCTGTTCGTCCCTGCAATACCCCCACGCACAGAAATAGACAAGGTCGAGACCTTGCGCTGGGCCTGGGATAGTCTATGCCATCTGTCTGGCACTCCGGCGCTCTCAGCAAATAAGATGCCAATCGTTCACCATCCGGCTTTTCCTCCTCTTCAGCTCTCCAGATGGCTAAACATGTCACTCGCTTGTGGTTGACCACATTGGCAAATCTCTACCCGGGGAACATATTCTATTCTCCCCGCTGACAATTTTAAGCCATGGACCCTTTATTCTTTTATCAACTTCGTGCTATCTGCAGGGTTCTGCATCCTTTGTTCCCCTTGCCTTTCCTCTCGATGATCACTCTTGATTTTCTGTATTCGTCTCCTTCCTGGAAATTGGTTACCAAACTCGATGCCCTCACTCTGGCCGCCACCTCCATCTCCACTGATAGCGAACGTGTGGCATGGGGCGAGGATCTTGGTGTTGACATCTCCCAAGCTGACTGGCTTTATTGTTGCAACCAGACGAAGCAACTATCCCCGAACTATCGCCTGCGCCTAATTCATTTTAAATATTTGCACAGGCTTTACCGCATCCCATTCAGCTACACAATCTGGGACTCACCTCCAGCGACAGATGCCAGCGCTGTTCTGCTCCCGCGGCGGATTTCTATCATCTCGTCTGGTTATGCTCTAAGGTCTCTGACTATTGGTGTGAGGTCTGAACCGATATCTCAGAGATCACTTCCTCACCGGTCAAGCCTGACCCTCCGCTTTGTCTCCTAGGCTTTGTCAAACATTGCCCAGACGCCTCCCATTGCTTGATTGCTATGCTGCTTGTCCTCGAGCGGCGTAGGGTGTCCATGTGCTGGGGCGCAAACCTGCACCTAAGTTCGCCCTATGGTTTGAGGATGCACTGCAATGCCAGACCCTTCCATCTGAATTCTGGGACCTTATGCCAGCCAGGTCTCGTCCACTGGACATATGGGGCCCCCTAGTGTACTACCTTCACGCTCACACCCCCCAAAGCCAGACTGCCTCTCCCGCGCTCCCCGCCGGCACTCCGCCCACGGCAGCCGCCGGTGAAGGTCTGTAGCCGCCCTTTGCCCCATTTCTATTCCCTCTCCGGTAACCCCACCGCTCCCTCTCCCACAATTTGCCTGATGTATATCCACTTTTGCTCACTGTCCTGATGTGCATGGACATTTAGGGTTCTGAAAAGGTCCAAGTTATATTTCGCACTCTGTCTATCTGCAGTCCGTCATGGTTCAGGCACCTCTGAGTTCACTGGTGAATCGAAGTGAAACGGATATCAGCGAGCAGGGAGGGCATCTTTGTACCTGAGATGGCACAAGGCCACGTGGAGCCATTGGCACCATCTATAAGTGCACAAGAGCAACCTTTTTGAAAAAAATTCAGAACCAGCCTGACACGTGGAGAAATTGAAAAGGTGAGGAGTCTGCATTTAGAGTGTCCACCAGGTAGAGCATTACTGAGAGTAACTTGTTCAGCTGAATCAAGAAACTCACCACAAATGAGTCCATGTTTACTATAAACTACACAACCTAGGCTATGGAGCACATTATTAAAGCACTGCTTGCACAATTCCCTTAGTATCAATGATCTGATGTTATGCACATTCCAGTAACTAGTGAGGCACCCTCGACAGTCTAACACTGTTATCTGCACAAACATCAGAGTTCTGACACTGTGCTCATTTATGTATACAACTTAATGCATAATTTTACAAGAAGTGTTATACATAAAATATTCCCTCGACTCCACTGTGTTACAACATTCTGCTATATACAAATGCAAGGACAATCTCAACACCTGACGCAAGCAATACAATGATTTAATGTCAGAAGTTTTGCAGTATTACTGTCTATGCTTGTCACATTTATGGTACAGTAAGGCGTATCATATATATTACTTGGAGTGTCATGTGATCAAGACACCGTGAGTGTCGAAACGCGTCATGGCTGCTGAGGTTTCTGCAAGAGAGCGAAATACGTTTGAAACTGCTATATTTGGGTCCGTGCTTCACTTTCCTGACAAATCGGCGAGTTGAAGGTGGAGTGTGATGCATATATACATATATATCCCAGCCTATGTATGAAATTGCAAACTCCTGTCTGAGTCTACCATACTCGTATTATATGTATCATATGTATTTATTGGGCTGAAACGCAATGTTGGTTTCTCCTACTACTTTCTGCATGCATCGTATGTATTTATTTTACAATAATAAGGCCGGTGTACGAATTTGAGACCACAAATATGACACAGTTTTGAACACGCTGATCTCTGGTAACACACTTAATAAGGCATCACAGGAACACATGAACAAATGATTGCACTTTAAAATCATTATATTAGTTTTCAAACAATGTAACACTGCAGTTTACCCCTGTCATACCTAAGAAAACACATGGAGTACCTTAAGTATTCATTTGACGTAAGGAATTGTTGCATGAAATGGCATTATAACCTTTTGCTTGCATTGTATATTGCTGGTTACAAAACCATGCCAGTGTGTTGAAAATGTGGCAATGCTCTGAACTTCCTCCTGGTAACACTCATCATGCCTATCACACAGACCCGCACTTACATAACCTATAATGTAACCGGATTGGATTCCGCCACACACACCATGGCCGCTCGATGTCTGTATATACAGCACCACTTCACCAGTTTCACCACTTCAAAAATGACTATCACACCTATCTAGGGCTGAATACTCTGCCCGTCTCCCATACGTCTTCCAGACCCATAATGGCTACTGGAGCACACCCTTCTGCACCACACAGTGTACATAGCATAACGATTGAATGTTAAAATAAACGATTCCCCCCTAGTCAAAAAGATCCAATCCTAGAGGCGATAGAGAGAGACACAGACCACATATGGACTTCTTCGGATCACAATGAAATCATGATTATATATTTATATATATATTATATATATTGAAAGTCAAAGTGAGCGGTCTACTTACGTAACAATGGCAATGCCAGTTAACTGTAGTAACTCGAGGCCTGAAGATACTATAGCTCGCGCCCCGGCCATGCACAGTGTTATTAATGTAATTACAGATGTGAACAATGCTCTAATTGTACATGTAATCGTAATCTCATATGAGCAGAGCATGTTGTGAGCGTGTTGAGAGCGCGATTGATAGTTTCTTCAGGGCTTTAGTAGCGAAAGCACAATTGGCCAAAAGGCAGTTTTTTGTAATTGTACATCTGTTAAATTCCTTCCGGTTTGTACTTCCTTTGTCTGCTTCATGAGTTAAAGTACCTGAAGAATTGATTGATCTGTGATTTATTCTCCTCGTCCTCCAGTTTATCGCGTGCCCTGTTCTCTTTCTGCCGTCTGTCACTTGCTGCAAATGTTTTTAGCTGTGGTCTGTCCTTTTTACAGTGCAATGCTGCCTCCATGTGGCGAAAGGCATGCTTGAATTGGAACTGCAAAGCTTTTTGATTTGCTAGCTTTATAAAAGTGAAATAGTTGTCATCATTGAACGATTTTCAGGAGAGTCAATATCTAGGAAGCGGCCACATCCTGACATTGAACCATCGTTTCCAAGTCCGACTCATTCTCCCCAAAAATAATGTCATATCCATTCAGGCACCAAAAATGCAGGCTAATTACACACTTTGAATCGCAGCTGGCTGGCAGCAGCGTTTGGTCCACTGCTTCTGCATGTGTGGGAGCTTCAATTGCGGTAAATCTGATTTTATTTGGATGCTAATCTAGTGGTGTCTTGGGCTTCAGGAGCCTTTCTGCCACCCTTTCCCCTCCGCAGCCCGGCCACCAGTGCAATACACCAGTGTATTGTCCGCGGCTATGCCTTGAGGGGTTTGTGTGGGGTGGTGGCAGTGGGGCCTAAACTCTCTAAATGTAAGTAAGCCTTGTAAAATTGGTTCCTGAAAATTAAATGGGTTGAATTCCTAATGAATCCCTGCTTTTGCACAGCGTGCACAGGCTCATAAAAACGATGTCTTCCCTGGAGGAACTTAAGCCCTCATTTAGAGTTTGGCGGGTGTGCTGTCATCTGCCAGGGTGGCGGGTTTATTACCTCTGCCACCCTAACAGATTACCGCCCACCATATTTAGCGCTCTCTGCCGCCTTGGCGCAGATCCCTATACCTTCAAGGTATGGAGCCTCCTCGGAAGGTACACATTTTTTCTGAGCGTCCCCCATGTTTCTTGTGGCCGCTCAGCAAGCTTATTGTATTACAAAAAGTCCCAAACTGGAAGTTTGGGTTTGTAAAACGGAATATTAATGACTCTGACACCCAGGGAGTTTTCTTCCAGGATGGGGGTACTTTTTAGGTTTTGCCTAGCGAAAGCTGCGCTCTGCGCAGCTTTTCGCGCAGGCGAAATCCTGTTGAGAACTGTAGGGTGCTTTGGGTCGGCCCTCGTCATTGATTGGCTGGCTCCGTAAACGGAGCCTTGCCATTGGACGAGGGGCCTGTCCGTCAATGCCGGACCAGACACGGGGGCGTTCCTGACATTCTTTGCCTTTTGCCGACGTCACGCGACGCCGGGAACGCCCCCGAGTCTGGTCCGGCATTGCCGGCACCTCCCTTGCTCTACTGTCATCACCACAACACTGCGCCCATTTTATCCCAAGCTAAACACTCGGAGAGGCGCAGTGACCGGGTCTTTGAAGGCCGCTCTCCCAATGAAAACAAGTTTTCTCTCCGAGTCAGCACGAGCAGGAAGACGAGCAGCGCGCCTCCCAGCTGGCCTCTCGCATCAGCATCCAGAGCTGCCCTGCGCGGTGTGTAGCTTCAGTGGAGCTTCAGAGTGGAGCTTCAGAGTGGAGCTTCAGAGTGGAGCTTCAGAGTGGAGCTTCAGAGTGGAGCTTCAGAGTGGAGCTTCAGAGTGGAGCTTCAGAGTGGAGCTTCAGAGTGGAGCTTCAGAGTGGAGCTTCAGAGTGCAGAGTGGAGCTTCAGAGTGGAGCTTCAGAGTGCAGAGTGGAGCTTCAGAGTGCAGATTCAGAGTGGAGCTTCAGAGTGCAGAGTGGAGCTTCAGAGTGCAGATTCAGAGTGGAGCTTCAGAGTGCAGAGTGGAGCTTCAGAGTGGAGCTTCAGAGTGGAGCTTCAGAGTGGAGCTTCAGAGTGGAGCTTCAGAGTGGAGCTTCAGAGTGGAGCTTCAGAGTGGAGCTTCAGAGTGCAGATTCAGAGTGGAGCTTCAGAGTGGAGCTTCAGAGTGTAGATTCAGAGTGGAGCTTCAGAGTGCAGATTCAGAGTGGAGCTTCAGAGTGCAGAGTGGAGCTTCAGAGTGCAGATTCAGAGTGGAGCTTCAGAGTGCAGAGTGGAGCTTCAGAGTGGAGCTTCAGAGTGCAGAGTGGAGCTTCAGAGTGGAGCTTCAGAGTGCAGAGTGGAGCTTCAGAGTGGAGCTTCAGAGTGCAGAGTGGAGCTTCAGAGTGGAGCTTCAGAGTGCAGAGTGGAGCTTCAGAGTGGAGCTTCAGAGTGCAGAGTGGAGCTTCAGAGTGGAGCTTCAGAGTGGAGCTTCAGAGTGGAGCTTCAGAGTGGAGCTTCAGAGTGGAGCTTCAGAGTGGAGCTGCAGAGTGCAGAGTGGAGCTTCAGAGTGCAGAGTGGAGCTTCAGAGTGGAGCTTCAGAGTGCAGAGTGGAGCTTCAGAGTGCAGAGTGGAGCTTCAGAGTGGAGCTTCAGAGTGGAGCTTCAGAGTGGAGCTTCAGAGTGGAGCTTCAGAGTGGAGCTTCAGAGTGGAGCTTCAGAGTGGAGCTTCAGAGTGGAGCTTCAGAGTGCAGAGTGGAGCTTCAGAGTGGAGCTTCAGAGTGCAGAGTGGAGCTTCAGAGTGGAGCTTCAGAGTGCAGAGTGGAGCTTCAGAGTGGAGCTTCAGAGTGGAGCTTCAGAGTGGAGCTTCAGAGTGGAGCTTCAGAGTGGAGCTGCAGAGTGCAGAGTGGAGCTTCAGAGTGGAGCTTCAGAGTGGAGCTGCAGAGTGCAGAGTGGAGCTTCAGAGTGCAGATTCAGAGTGCAGAGTGGAGCTTCAGAGTGGAGCTTCAGAGTGCAGAGTGGAGCTTCAGAGTGGAGCTTCAGAGTGCAGAGTGGAGCTTCAGAGTGCAGAGTGGAGCTTCAGAGTGGAGCTTCAGAGTGCAGAGTGGAGCTTCAGAGTGCAGAGTGGAGCTTCAGAGTGGAGCTTCAGAGTGCAGAGTGGAGCTTCAGAGTGGAGCTTCAGAGTGGAGCTTCAGAGTGCAGAGTGGAGCTTCAGAGTGCAGATTCAGAGTGGAGCTTCAGAGTGCAGAGTGGAGCTTCAGAGTGGAGCTTCAGAGTGGAGCTTCAGAGTGGAGCTTCAGAGTGGAGCTTCAGAGTGGAGCTTCAGAGTGGAGCTTCAGAGTGGAGCTTCAGAGTGGAGCTTCAGAGTGGAGCTTCAGAGTGGAGCTTCAGAGTGGAGCTTCAGAGTGGAGCTTCAGAGTGGAGCTTCAGAGTGGAGCTTCAGAGTGCAGCTTCAGAGTGGAGCTTCAGAGTGCAGAGTGGAGCTTCAGAGTGCAGATTCAGAGTGGAGCTTCAGAGTGCAGAGTGGAGCTTCAGAGTGGAGCTTCAGAGTGCAGATTCAGAGTGCAGATTCAGAGTGCAGAGTGGAGCTTCAGAGTGCAGAGTGGAGCTTCAGAGTGCAGAGTGGAGCTTCAGAGTGGAGCTTCAGAGTGCAGAGTGGAGCTTCAGAGTGGAGCTTCAGAGTGGAGCTTCAGAGTGGAGCTTCAGAGTGGAGCTTCAGAGTGGAGCTTCAGAGTGGAGCTTCAGAGTGGAGCTTCAGAGTGGAGCTTCAGAGTGCAGATTCAGAGTGCAGAGTGGAGCTTCAGAGTGCAGAGTGGAGCTTCAGAGTGCAGAGTGGAGCTTCAGAGTGCAGAGTGGAGCTTCAGAGTGGAGCTTCAGAGTGGAGCTTCAGAGTGGAGCTTCAGAGTGGAGCTTCAGAGTGGAGCTTCAGAGTGGAGCTTCAGAGTGGAGCTTCAGAGTGGAGCTTCAGAGTGGAGCTTCAGAGTGGAGCTTCAGAGTGCAGCTTCAGAGTGGAGCTTCAGAGTGCAGAGTGGAGCTTCAGAGTGCAGATTCAGAGTGCAGAGTGGAGCTTCAGAGTGCAGAGTGGAGCTTCAGAGTGGAGCTTCAGAGTGCAGAGTGGAGCTTCAGAGTGGAGCTTCAGAGTGCAGAGTGGAGCTTCAGAGTGGAGCTTCAGAGTGCAGAGTGGAGCTTCAGAGTGGAGCTTCAGAGTGGAGCTTCAGAGTGGAGCTTCAGAGTGGAGCTTCAGAGTGGAGCTTCAGAGTGGAGCTTCAGAGTGGAGCTTCAGAGTGGAGCTTCAGAGTGGAGCTTCAGAGTGGAGCTTCAGAGTGGAGCTTCAGAGTGCAGATTCAGAGTGCAGAGTGGAGCTTCAGAGTGCAGAGTGGAGCTTCAGAGTGCAGAGTGGAGCTTCAGAGTGCAGAGTGGAGCTTCAGAGTGGAGCTTCAGAGTGGAGCTTCAGAGTGGAGCTTCAGAGTGGAGCTTCAGAGTGGAGCTTCAGAGTGGAGCTTCAGAGTGGAGCTTCAGAGTGGAGCATCAGAGTGGAGCTTCAGAGTGGAGCTTCAGAGTGGAGCTTCAGAGTGGAGCTTCAGAGTGGAGCTTCAGAGTGGAGCTTCAGAGTGGAGCTTCAGAGTGGAGCTTCAGAGTGGAGCTTCAGAGTGGAGCTTCAGAGTGGAGCTTCAGAGTGGAGCTTCAGAGTGGAGCTTCAGAGTGGAGCTTCAGAGTGGAGCTTCAGAGTGGAGCTTCAGAGTGGAGCTTCAGAGTGCAGAGTGGAGCTTCAGAGTGCAGATTGAGAGTGGAGCTTCAGAGTGCAGAGTGGAGCTTCAGAGTGCAGAGTGGAGCTTCAGAGTGCAGATTCAGAGTGGAGCTTCAGAGTGGAGCTTCAGAGTGGAGCTTCAGAGTGGAGCTTCAGAGTGGAGCTTCAGAGTGGAGCTTCAGAGTGGAGCTTCAGAGTGGAGCTTCAGAGTGGAGCTTCAGAGTGGAGCTTCAGAGTGGAGCTTCAGAGTGGAGCTTCAGAGTGGAGCTTCAGAGTGGAGCTTCAGAGTGCAGAGTGGAGCTTCAGAGTGCAGAGTGGAGCTTCAGAGTGCAGAGTGGAGCTTCAGAGTGCAGAGTGGAGCTTCAGAGTGCAGAGTGGAGCTTCAGAGTGCAGAGTGGAGCTTCAGAGTGCAGAGTGGAGCTTCAGAGTGCAGAGTGGAGCTTCAGAGTGCAGAGTGGAGCTTCAGAGCTTCAGAGTGGAGCTTCAGAGTGGAGCTTCAGAGTGGAGCTTCAGAGTGGAGCTTCAGAGTGCAGAGTGGAGCTTCAGAGTGCAGAGTGGAGCTTCAGAGTGGAGCTTCAGAGTGGAGCTTCAGAGTGGAGCTTCAGAGTGGAGCTTCAGAGTGGAGCTTCAGAGTGGAGCTTCAGAGTGGAGCTTCAGAGTGGAGCTTCAGAGTGGAGCTTCAGAGTGGAGCTTCAGAGTGGAGCTTCAGAGTGGAGCTTCAGAGTGCAGAGTGGAGCTGCAGATTCAGAGTGGAGCTTCAGAGTGCAGAGTGGAGCTGCAGATTCAGAGTGGAGCTTCAGAGTGGAGCTTCAGAGTGGAGCTTCAGAGTGGAGCTTCAGAGTGGAGCTTCAGAGTGGAGCTTCAGAGTGGAGCTTCAGAGTGGAGCTTCAGAGTGGAGCTTCAGAGTGGAGCTTCAGAGTGGAGCTTCAGAGTGGAGCTTCAGAGTGGAGCTTCAGAGTGCAGAGTGGAGCTGCAGATTCAGAGTGGAGCTGCAGAGTGCAGATTCAGAGTGGAGCTTCAGAGTGCAGAGTGGAGCTTCAGAGTGCAGATTCAGAGTGGAGCTTCAGAGTGCAGAGTGGAGCTTCAGAGTGGAGCTTCAGAGTGCAGAGTGGAGCTTCAGAGTGCAGAGTGGAGCTTCAGAGTGGAGCTTCAGAGTGCAGAGTGGAGCTTCAGAGTGCAGAGTGGAGCTTCAGAGTGGAGCTTCAGAGTGGAGCTTCAGAGTGGAGCTTCAGAGTGGAGCTTCAGAGTGGAGCTTCAGAGTGGAGCTTCAGAGTGGAGCTTCAGAGTGGAGCATCAGAGTGGAGCATCAGAGTGGAGCTTCAGAGTGGAGCTTCAGAGTGCAGCTTCAGAGTGCAGAGTGGAGCTTCAGAGTGCAGAGTGGAGCTTCAGAGTGCAGAGTGGAGCTTCAGAGTGCAGAGTGGAGCTTCAGAGTGCAGAGTGGAGCTTCAGAGTGGAGCTTCAGAGTGGAGCTTCAGAGTGGAGCTTCAGAGTGGAGCTTCAGAGTGGAGCTTCAGAGTGGAGCTTCAGAGTGCAGCTTCAGAGTGCAGAGTGGAGCTTCAGAGTGCAGCTTCAGAGTGCAGAGTGGAGCTTCAGAGTGCAGAGTGGAGCTTCAGAGTGGAGCTTCAGAGTGTCAAGAGCAATGCCAATAGCTCTAACTTTAACAAAGGCAAAACCATTGCATTGTAAATGCTTGTTTTTCCTTCTGTTTGTGACTTCCAGCCTTTCTCTGGCACTGCCAAAACAGAAAAAAAAGCACATCAGACCATCCACTCTAAATTGCGCGAAAGGCCATATGTATTAACACCCACGGCCTAGAAGCCTTTGAGCTATAGATGTAAGGTTTCTGCCAGAGGAACCATTGAGACACCAGCAGCGAAAATGATGCTCCGTCCTACTCTAAATAGAGCAGGCGGGGTGGGGCATCAGTTTGGCGGATGGGATACTCCGCCACGTTTACGGCAGAGCACCATGTCTGCCAAACTCTAAACAATCCCCCAAGTCTTCCCCGCGCTGTAGCAATCCCTGGTTAAATTGTGCGGTTGAAGCATGTGGTCCTGATCAATCATGCTGTTGTTTGCTCAGTCTGGATTGACTCTGGAGATGTTTGAAAGAAGCACGAGACTCCCCTCAGCGGACTGGTCCTGGGCTCCTCTGTGGATGGCGCTGCGCAATCCCCCGTTAAAAAAGAGACCAGAGAGTGCTCTCTATTCTGTCATATGGCGCTGGGCCTAGACACACTGTTAGTCCTCCACTTCACCCACATGTTCTGATGTGAGGTGCCTCCAAGT
Source organism: Lissotriton helveticus (assembly GCF_964261635.1). Lineage (NCBI taxonomy): Eukaryota > Metazoa > Chordata > Amphibia > Caudata > Salamandridae > Lissotriton > Lissotriton helveticus. The sequence goes on along the minus strand of NC_136059.1, from coordinate 707,582,769 downwards.
AGATACTACGCGCAGCTTTACAACACATGCCTTTATCCCATATTGCGGGGGTGAACCCCTCCCACCCCTTTTTGTGTTCTGGGGGTAATCCCCTTAAGTCCCTCTTTTTAATATAACCCCCCCCCTTACATCCCTTTATATCTACCCACTCCTAAATCCTAAAATTACCCCTAAACTACCTTTACTACTACTCCACCCCTAAACCCTAAAATCACCCATATCTCCCTTTACCTATATCCACCCCTAAAATCACCCTTTCTTCCTTTATCTCTCTCAACTCTTAACTCTAAAATCACCCTTACCTTCCTTTGCCCGTACCCCCTAATATCACCCTTAACCCTTTCCGTCCGGCATCACGGTGAGCGTGTGCGGAGGACGGCCGGGGGCCGTCCTGACCACGCCTAGTCGTAAATCACCCACACCGCGGCGGAATTCCAGCCGCAGTCAACGGGTTAAACTCCGTTTACCTCTACTCACTTATTTAACTTAAAAAAATATATATTTAAAATAATGTTATGTTAGAAAAATGTATATGTTTATTAGCGGACTAAAGTACTGTGTGGTAAGGATGAGTATGCGTTATAAAGGTAAAACCCCATTAAATATACTTACCTGCGTGTTACTAACCTGCGTGGTAAAGACTGCGGGGTAAAGGTCATTCAGAGTAAGGGCTGCAAGGTGAAGGCTACATACTAAATCGTTTCCTTCAAGTGCTCTCTCACTATGGACTCGAAATAGAATCCTTATATTCTGATTATTGAGGAACGCAATACTCCCAATAATAACTGCATTAAATTCCATGTCACTTTTTTCTTTTCACTTGAGTTGTGTGAGCATAGATTACCTGTGTGCATCTATAGTGGGTCTTCTAGCTAGCTGCTTGTCTGTCTTCTCAGTTTTCTTACTCGAACATCAAGACGCTGAAATACACCTATTAATCTATCTACGTAACTATTTTAGCTACCTATATCTATCTCTGTCTTTAAGAGTGATGATTTTACTCAATTCATGTTTGGAAGCGAACCTAAAAGCACACTCTTATCTAGAGTCTACTTAAGTGTCTTTTTGTGGATCTCTGATTCACTATCCTTGTTTGTTTAAGATCGTTTAGGCATTGAATCATCCTACCAGGCATTGGCTGCCGATATATAGTCAAAGCGGTACATGCACTGTTGGCACTAACTTCCTCTTCCAGGCTGAGCATCCATCTCTCAGGAGCCACTCAGACTTCCGCCCCAACTCTGGTCCTGATGAGTTCTAATGCAAAGCACTAGCCTTGGCTCAGTTTATGTACTACTGCGCCCAAATGACTGTCGCGTGCCTGCTTCTGCCGCAATCTTTCAAGCTGTTGCAGTGGAACAGGCATGTCTTCGAATGAGCATATTGAGAGTGGCACACCACAGGCCCTTAGATTGTCAGATGCACACCTGAATTACTCCCCTTCATTGCACAATATTGCAACTGTGAAAGTGGTGGAAAAGTGAACAATTGCAGGCATGGATAGACTAGGGTGTTCTTAACACAACCTCTCCCACTGCTTGAATTCTTATGCAAGAATAAAACCTCCAGTCCTGTATAGAATGCCCTCACTTAATAGTGTAGAATCCAGTGCCTTAAGTTAAATCAGCTCTGCAAATCTAAAACCTCTTTCATAAGTAAACATCATCAGTGCTCAAGAAAGAAAAATTATTTTAAGAGATGCTAAGAAACTGACAGAGAACGATAACGTTTCTTTCGTTGAATTATCGAAATGTACAAAAGACTTAATGGAACGAGAACAACTTTTTTTAGCTATGCTGCTCAAAGAGGTCATTAAAGTTATTTATAATGAAAAGGACAATACTGAAGTACATTGTTTTTGTAACAAGCAAAGGAAAATTGATGGCATGGTGGGTGTGAACATTTGGAACATTATACTGAAGTGGATGAAGCATGTTGTTTTTTTTAGTACATAACTCATATATATGATGATTGACTGAGTTGTTAAAATATGTCCTTGCAATACTTTGTTTCACAATTAAAAGCATTTTAGGAAACTCAAAGGTTTACATTTTTTCCCTGAGGAAGGGGATTATGAAAACCTAAAAATAAATTAGGGATAGTTTATTGTTACGTTGAAATGCAAAACAAAGTACAGTTTGTGAAAATTGATGAAGTTTACTCAGGAAAGAGTGGAGATTTGCTAATAAAGGTCTTGGTTTCTACACCCATAAATAGAAGTGTTCTATTCCGTGCATTGCTATCCAGGTGCTAACCACTAAACATTCTACAGAAAGTATTACAGTTATAGGAGCAAGTTGCTCGAACATTATGGAACTTCTCAGACCAGCTTACCTGTTTAGAACAGGATGGTAATTGATCTGCAGTCCTCACCTAAACACTGAAACACTCTGGGTTTCATTTAAACCTTAAAGGCTGATAGCCACTCCATCAACTATACCCCCTTTTCTGTATAGTTTGAAATCGCAGCACCCAGGTAGCCTTGTGCCTTGTATTCTAAAAGGCATGTTCTCTCAAGCATGGAGCTTATATGATTTTTAACAGAAACAGATACGTCTATGATGTGTGGTACTAATATTTTCAGAGAATCACGCCAGCAGCTACTAATATTGCTCAGTATTTTTTTATTTTTTGGAGTCACTACATCATACATTTCAAGATACCCGCAGACCAAGCCGCCGTGGCAAGTGGCAAGCCACGTCATACTCAGCAGCCCGACTGCCGGAAGTTGCGAACCTATTGTCCCAATTTTAAAATAACAACTTGCAGATTTATAGTGCTTTCGGGTACAGGCTGGGACTATAAATACACAAATCAGTATCAGCCAGTTCCTCTCTGGTTAGGTACCCAAAGACATCTGCAGTTGTTATATTAACTGAGGCTTCATAATGCAAATTTCCTGCTCATTACTTTACTTGCATTTATCTTTTCTTTTTGAAGTATGTACTCCATTATTTGAAATGTGATTGCTTCAATTTGAACACTAACAAAAATAGTGGCAGAATTAGCTTGAGTTCGGGTCAGGTTAAGGAACAACGTACACTAGAAACACCCCAGTGAATGTGAGACTCTGCAACTGAACGTGGAAGTCCCTGCAGAAGTCCGCTTTCTCTGGTGAGGCATGCTAAATTCACCTACAGGAGGCTAAGGTTGCTGCTAGGGCAGCCGAGATGGTTCCAGCATGACTGACTCGTCGTGGTTACACTGCGCCGGTTTGGAGGAGGTATATCACAGCAGCTGAGAGCAGGCCAGTCAGAGCTGGCACTTTGTGTGCGCTCATCCTGGTGCTGGCCAGAGATGGTTAATGAGGTCGGGCTTTAGCCGGGTGAAAAATATCCTGCTGTGCACCCTCTGCCCTATCCATGTGCAAAAGACACACACTTAATTGACAGAATGCAGAACAAATCAAAACATTCACCCACCAGTCAAGAGATCTGGGTTAAATCTATCATTCTTTTGCTCACAAGCATCCTAGGACCGGTTTCAGGGTTGGATGCTTGTTTCCGGTCCAGGGAGGACCTGGCTTGGCAGTTCGGTCTGGACTGTTCCCACGAGGCACAGGGTCAAGACTAATTTGCATATGGCTGGGTCAAACTGGGGTGGCATGGTGACCAAAAGAATGATGGATTAACCCAGATCTCTTGACTGGGGGTGAAATGTATGATTCATTCAGTATTCCGTCCATCATTTGTTTGCATAGGCCTATCCAGGTGCAGCACAATGGCCTCTTGTCTGGGTGAAGCGCGCACAGCAGGAATAAACCCATATACTGCCTGCCTGGGCCAAGGCGTTCATGCTAAAAACAAAACTGTGCCTTATTTGATACTGTGAGCACAACAGACCACGCAGGCAGATCCACTTTGCGCAATGTGGCCAGGCCAATCAGTCTAATTATTGACAGCAAATAATGTCAAAGTTGTGTGTTTGTAGCCCAGCAATTCTCACCACTTCTGGCCTGCCAGTTATGATGACCTTGCGGCTGTGCACACCAGCAGCACAGAGCCATCCCAAATAAATCATGCTAGTTGTTAGAATGCTGAAGTGTCCAAGTGCTCACACATTGGTCCCAGGAGCTTTAATATGCGCACCTTGATAGACAAATTCTTATCATGATCTGAATCACAGAGATGTGAAAGAGAGCCGTTAGTGTTTTCTAAACCAGAGTATTATTTTATTTCCCTTTATTAAAGCACGCGATCTTTAACTGTTAGTTTGCATCCCTTATCTTTGATTAGTCTTAGCCTCTCCGAAAAACTGAAATTCTCTGAAATCACCCAAGATAAAACTGCTGTCATGAAAGTGCAACTCTATAAACAAAACCTGAAACGTTCCCTAAATGCAGTTAATTCACATTACTTACCTTTTAATGTTGTTGTTGTTGTTACTATTCAGAGTTCCACACTAGCTTTTTTTGAGTGTTTGAAAGCACATACGAAAAAATGACTTCTGCTGCTTAATAAATGCAGGCAAATCATGTTTGGCCATCCCTTTTCCATCCAGAGAGGTTTGTGCTTATGGAAGGGAAGCTAAGCGTAGTGAGAGAGCAAGAGAAGGATTCACTGAATGAGCCAGATGGGAGATGAGCAAATGTTGGACTGGAAGGTCAAGAGAAGCAGTTATAATAACTGTTTCATAAATGCCTTAACTATTCATAAAAACCCGTATATGGGTGTAACTCGCTTAACAGTCCGTACCTTGTTTAGCTTCCTCTAACACTGAGGATCCTTATGGAAGTACAATGCAGTGATAGTTTGTTTGTTGCAAGAGTAAGAATTGTTTATTAATGGGAAAAGAGCAAAACATCCAAGAGAAAAGCACAGGAAAATACATAGGGATAAGATACACAGAGAAAAATGTGAATAGTTGGTCAGGTGGTGGATATAGAGAGTAGCAGGACATATGCAGAGAGCGTTCGGGAGGAGTAAGGGTATGGAAAGTAGAGTGGGAAAAACGGAGAGAGTGAATAAAGGCACATAAAGAAAGATGGGTAGAGGAGTGGTGAGACTAAAGAAGCTGGGAAGAAGAGGAAATATATTGATAAAGATGCCCAGAGATGTGAAGACGGATGAATAATAGGAAGACACAACCTGTGAAAGTAATGGAAAGATTAAGAAAAATGGAGAGTCGTGGGACGAAAAGTTGAAGATACCGGTGAGGAAAGCAATGAGTGAGGAAAGATCGAGGAAGGTGAAGAGATAAGGGAGCAGAGGAAGGTTGAGCAAAACAGAAACAGTGTGTAGTGATAACAGAAGAAGTTGGGGAGAGCTGTAAGAGGGTATGAGAAAGGATGTTCAGAGAAATGTGTATTGATATGGACTGGGGGTGAGAGAGGGTAACGAGATGAGAAGATTGGAGAGCGAAAAAGAGGGAGTATGGAGAGCAAAGATCCATGAAGAAGAGGGAGGTGAAGAAATATAAGATGATGTTGAATAGGCGTGTAAAAGGAAAGATAATTGGTGCAAAAATAACCCTAGGCATGTATCCACGTTTGTGGGCCTGGCTAAAATGCCCAAAGCAATTTTTAACCACAGTGGCTAGCAAAATCCAAACCCTTGAAAGGATGGAGTTCCTTTGCTTTTCTCACTGTGACCACCCTGAAAGGCATTTTTAAGTAATATGATGTGGAACATTATAAAGGTAATGATATTGAAATTAGAGAACCCCTTTGATTGATTGTGGATGAAACAGAACTGCTGATAGTAGTTTATCCGGTGTCTGTGCATGAACGGGTTGTCTTAATTCCTAACATTAGTCAAGATTTAATTTAGATGCATCGTCAACTTTCTCCTTAGGATCCTGAGCACTTAGACCATGCCCTTGAGTCAACAATGCTGAAACAAGGGAATGTCCATTGCATTGTGCTCCCATAGCAGCTGGTGATAGAGCGCTATCTTGTGAAGCAAAACAATGCACCTGCGTCTATTATGGTTAATATGGTAACCATAAACTGTTGCTTGGTATTTTCCATTTCCAGTGGTGTCAGTTTTTTTCCGATTACTTTGTTTCGTTACAACTTGAAAACCTTTTCTTAAAGCTAATCCACGTGGTGCCCTTTCTTCCTTGCACAATAAAGGGTTGTGTTTTCACTTTGAGCTTGCACACTCTTAAAGTTTGCCATCTTGCGCTTCACCACCATCTTTGTCGAGAATGTGTTCTCATTAATTTGGAAATCTGTAGTGGGAAGAGATTGCACCAAGGCCAGCTGGTACTTTATATAGGTGACCTCAAATCCCCCATCTCTCATCAGCACCAACTGCCGCCTGGAATGTTTAATATGTTATCAACCAGAGCTGACCTGGGGGTAAGTTCATATAGAGGGTGAAGGCACATTTGACAGTCAACTGGGTGTTAAACTTTTAACGATTTTATCCTCTTATTTATTTATATGAAATCTGAATTTGATGTGTGTAACGTGCGAGTATTTCTCCTGTTCTTAAGTGTCTGTCTGCTCAGCTGTTAAACGCAAAGCTCAGATTTTAACATTATGCGTTCTCGCTTTCAGGAACTGGTTAAACAAAAGGTTAAACGTCAGCTGACCAAACAACAAAAGGCTTCCCAGAGGCGACGGTTACAGAAAGGAGAAGCAAACGTTGTCACAAAAGAGCGTCGTGACAATATGCAGAACATTAAGTGGAGCGTGGATGCTGCAGATTTTTGGGGATAACTAGAAAAATGCAAATGTTTTACTTCATTCACCATAATCTTTTGGATATGGGAGTATTCACCATAAAAGAAGCATTTTCTGCGAAATAAATATATTTATATACATTGATTCTATAAAGCCTATTTATTTTTTAAGAACATGTTGCTTTGCTGTTGAAAATTAAACCAACTCAAAGATGCAGCGTCTCAATATTATAACCTACTGGAAACCAAACTTAGAATATTACGACACTGGTATGATCTGCTGGCACTTTGGTGGCAAAACTAGCCTGTAATAGTAGAAATCAGCCAGGCCAAATTAGTTGTTTAGAGATTGCAGAGAGCAAGTGATGTTTAGAAGCTTTTTTGTCTCCGCCATTCTGTCACGTAAACTGAAGTGGCTTATGATGGGGCTTGTTTCTGAAGAACTAAGTCAGATGGTCATTTTTAAAGTTCACCATATGTGTTCTGCCACTGAGTTAGTAGCTGCAGAAGCACCATCTTTAAAAGCTGAAAATGAGTAGGGACCGCTAAGCTTGCAGTCTTGCTTCCCCTTTGTGCTCCAGCCGGACATGGCCCACCCACTGATCACGCCCCTTCCATCACATGCCTCATTCTCGGCCTTTACTCATTCTAAAACATTATATAGCACATCCCATGGATTTTCCTATTTTGAAGTGGGCCAGTGATGTCAATTTTAAAGATGCCACACCTAACTCAGAAATTGCCATGTCTGGACCCCATTATTTGTAGGGTAGGAAGTATGCGTCTGTTGCCAGTACATCCAGTTCTGATAGAGACATTTAACTGCAGAATCCTTACCTTGCGGTGGCAGACTGGATCCAGAAACTTTAAAAGAAATTCCCTTGCGCATTGGTATGTGGCAGCGTGCTGCTTTGCGTCTGGTTTGTCGGTTACGGATGTCACACCAAAGCCACTAGGAGACTGCACCTACGCATTCTGAAGTCCGTACCTTTCTTTCTGATCCTTCAGACGGAAATCTGGAGCCACCAGTGCTGCCCCGACTGACTTTTTTCCCTCAAGAAAAAAAACGTCAACATTTGACACAGTGTGCAAATATGGCCCCTAAACCAACCTGTTTTAAGCCACGTTGTAACTGTCCCCAGTTAATGTCAGTGACGGACACCCATGATTTCTGCCTCTGGTGCCTCACTTCCTCGCATGATACTAAGTTTTACTTGTGCTGCACTAATGTGAACTGCAAAGCCACACGAGACAATAAAGCCAAGCTTGACCGCACTGAACTCCAAAGGAAGATCCCAGTGCAAGGCAAAAGTGTGTTTGCGCTCTTGCTCCTGGGATAGTTTTTGGGACCTCTCCACATAGAGGTCCAGGAGTTCATTTAAGTCACTTAAATCAAGCAAATCCCACAAAAAATGCAAAAGGTACAAGAATGGCTCTCTGCCATTCACACTGTTCAGTCACACAACGCCGCGGGTACTTATAGGTCATGGAGTCAATCCATCGAATGGACTCAAGCAGTGGTTCTGCTCCGACTTCCTGTCAAGCAGACAGCTACAGAGGCCAAACTCTGCCAGCTGAGAGAGGATAAAGAGAGATTTTTGTTAATTACTCCAAGAGAGCCTGCTGGAGCATTTTTATGGCCTCAAGGATCCGAGGTGGCAGCCTGTTGAAGGCCAGTTTACAATCCATCCTCAATGCTGACCGTACCACAGAGGTTGGTGCCGTCATCCAGCATGGTGCCACTGTCTCCTGCCTTGGTGCAACAGCCAAACCCTCTCACGGTGCCGAGACCTACACCACAGACCAATGGACACAGGCACATACGTCGGACCTAGATCCGATCATTTTATCAGATTCAGGGGCTTATCCATCTCTGAACAAACTCAGTATAGATTTCTTAACACGATCCACAATACTATGACAATGATGACAAAGGATTTTTTATTAGGAGTCCATAATATTGGAGGACTTGCAGAATGCCGGTGGGTTGGACACCTCCCTTGACATTGGACTAAATTCTCCAAACCCTATGACCATAGAGGAATTCACATCTTTTGCCACTGTCTTTAGCAAAGCATTGGAAGTGTTTGATTTGACATTGCCCATAGTGAAAGTTTAGCCAACATCTTAACAGAAGTCCTCAAACCAGGAGCCACAAACCAGGAATCTCTTCTATCTTTTAATGAATTTCTTAAGGACATACTGGTGGGCACCTGGAAAAAGCCTGGATCTGGCCCTGAGTCAGTCGAAAAGTGACAAGGCACACAGGCCTGCACCCGGAAGCGCTGTCTTCTTTGTGCAACATTCTACCCCGGAAAGCCTGGTGGTCAATGCATCGTCCAGTCGCCTCAATCTCAACTCCTTCTGTACAACACCACCCACCTGGCATGGAATTCAAGAGGAAGCAGAATGTTGCAAAACACGTTTTCTCTGCTACCAGCATTGCCTTACGATCTGTCAATACCTCCTGTCTCCTGGGACTGTATTTGCACACCTTGTGAGACAGTGGCAGACACCTTGCCAGCTATTCTAGAGGATATCCATCCGTTCTAGCATGAACACAACCAAAGGCCTGGTCAGTCGTTGCACGGAGGATGGACATGCCGTTCCATGGCCCAAAACGTTTTGAAGCGAAGTGTAGTGTAGCTCCTATTTTCCCAATAGGCTCTGCGCATTGGAATAGTACCTACAGCAGTAAAGGCCTAGGCCAGACGTTAACTAGGTCTACTACTGTCGATGCTAGACTTAATTTTTGGGTTTGCCAGCTAAGCTCAGAGTTCGCTAGAAACTTTCTCGAATGTTCAAGGAAGGATTAACTTCCCTGATTAGACAAGAAGGGATTTAGTTTCTGACAACCATAGAACATGACAACTTTGCTCTCCCCTAATCAAGAGTCAATCTCAAGAGTCGTGTGAGCACAAGGCAATTATTTTACTCAGTCAGTACGTGCATTCTTAGTCTCATCAGAATGTAGAGAAAAGGAAGAGACGGGCGTGTTCAATAAAAGATGTTATTTATTGATCAGTCTCTTTTCTCGTACAAGAGAAATGGATCGATATTATTGCAATACTTATAGTTAAGTAAAGTGCATACATTAGAAGCAATAGTATAAAATAATACTGTAAAAACATTGATATGGTTTCTGAGCCATATGATGTTTTAAAATGATTAAAATATATTTACATACACATATACATTTGACTAAACGTACTCAACTGGTGTTTCTAAATACGCCTACCCAGTGTACCTGACCTAAGTCTAATACGTGGGCGGGAATAGAAAGTTACAGTTTAAGTTAAGTTTGTTTTTGCCAAGTGAATAACTAAAGAATTCTCTAGGAGGGGTTATTCAGTTCTGTACCTGGAATTTAGGATGAGTGAGGAATGGTATCTCTTTCTCTGCTCTCGATATTCCAGGCTGCCTGCGAGGGCTACCCGGAAGCGCCGGTGCTGGGTCTCTCGGCTTGAGATAGCAGCGCGTCTCTCAGCGCGTCAGGAAGGCGGGGCTGCTGCCTGCGGGGTCTGCTTCTGCTCTCTGCTTCGGCAAGTATGGCTGCTCCGTCTTGTCACCACGCGTGTCTTTGCATAGGGCAAGGTCGGCAATATTTATACCTTAAAGGTGCCGGGATTGACGTAAGGATGGACATAGGTACGTCAATAAAGATGTCATACGACTTGCTCGTTAGCACATTCTTTACTAAAGTTCTCTGTGAAATCAAAACAATGGCCGCACGGATTATCCAGGTTGTCATAGGTTTGATTTGTTATGAGAACGTCGTATGCCTTATCAGGGGCTGGAGGAATGTCACTTGTCTAATTAGATCTCAAGCGTTATGACCTAATCAGATAACACGTTCCTGTGCTGTAGTGTGACTGCGTCAGATAACGGTATCTGCATCATGGGGGATTTCTTGCCTCATGGGCTGACTGTTAGTTGACTAGCTAGGTAGTTTAACCAGAATAGGGTCAGGAATAGGGGGATCGATTCAGAACCTATAGAAATACACGACAGAAGGCAGACTCTGGAGAGCAACTCTGCCTTGTTAGAAGAGCAAGGCCACCACTCTCTCGCTGGGCCTAGCTCAGCCTGTTCGGCAGTTGCCCCAACAGCAATGCCCCTTTCAAAGTGTCTGAAAGAGGTATCAGCAGAGGCAATGCCAACATCTGCCTCAGCAGCAACAGGTCTCCCCGCTCCTTCGAGGGCAAGGCTGGGGAGCCAGATGACAGCATTCAGGCCCCAGGAACCAAGTTCTGATCAACCTCCCCCAGCCGCTGCAAACGATTTCCATTTGTCATTTGCAGTGCACAAATTTCCGGTAGAGGGGCATCACATCAGACCAGTGGGTGCTCAAGATCATAGAACACGGATACTCCATACTTTTTTCTGTCTTATCCCACAGACCTGTCACCCACACCACAACATTTGCAAGAGGACCACTTGTCCTTACTCCATGGAGAAGTTCAAGCTCTCATGTCACTCGGCAGATAGAGAGGGTGCTGGCACCATAGATTGGGACTAGTTGTTACTCCTGTTACTGCCTGGTGCTAAAATAAAGAAGACCTAGGCCTTCACCCCATCCTAGATCTCCACTCTCTGAACTTCTTCCTTCATAAGGACATGTTTAAAATGCTTACTCTTGCCCAATTTGTGGCTACCTGGGATCCAGGAGACTGGATGGTGGCTCTTGATTTGCAGGGTGTATACTTCTACATCCCCATTCAGCAGTCCCACCAATGATACCTGCAGTTTCAGGTAAGCTAAGAGCACTTCCAGTTCTGGCTCGCTTTTGGCCTGACCAGTCACTTCAGGTGTTCTCGAAGGTGATGGTGGTTGTTGCAGCCCTTCTGCGGATGTTGGGTTTTCCAACTGAAGGTGGGCTTGCCATAAACAGGCCTAAACAACCTCCAGATGATCGCCAACCGGTTAACATATTTGGGTTTCTCCATCAACGCGCAGAAGTCACATCTAACTACTTCATAGTGGCTCCTCTTCATTGGAGTCATCTTAGATATGGTGCTTCTTCAAGCTATTCCTCCACCTCAATGAGTCCAGGACATTCGATCCATGATCCCACTGTTTCAACCCTGACCTGGTATTTATGGATAGCAGCGCTGAGTCTTCTGGGCCTCTCGACGTGCTGCATCCCTCTTGTGGACCATGGAAGGTGGCACATGCCTGTTCGGCAGTGGACTCTGAAGTCTCAGTGGGGTCAACACCAAGGCAACCTGTCGGACTCCATCCAGATGTCAGAGACTGTAAAGGTCTGCAGTGGTGGCTGCCCAATTGCAATTGGGCCAGTGGCAGGCCCCCTCCTTACTGAAAAAAACTGGGAAAAAAAACCTGAAAAAAAAGGTTTGACCCTCTGCACACCAATGCGAATCTAATATTCAATATACAATAAACACGCTGTTGCATTTAATCCTGGTAATTACGTGGTGCTGCCGCTCAAACTGACTGGCTCGCGTCAGTGTAACATCCAAAAAACCACAAACAGAGACTGTTTGAGAGCGACGCACTGTACACAAGCCCCCGTAGGATGCTCCTGTTCCGACACAGTTAACCTCTGTTATATGTTATTACACATTTCAAAGAATCAAATCAAATCAATATTTGTTTTGCCAAATTATTGTCCATACAACTTTCAATTGTTGTCTCAAAAAAAGTTCAAATGTTTGAAGACGTCATGTTTTTAATGACAATATTCTTTCTTGTGCTTTTTCTTTCTTCTTTAAGTACATTACATCATGTACAAAAGTTCATCTCAACATCATGTGCAGTTAGTCCCAATGCATTTCGGTATCACAATACCTTTATCGGGGGAATACTGAAATTGAAGCCAACACAATAAAAATAATCAAAACACTGAATATGGGAGACAAGGACTCCACCTCGTGTGCATGCGAATGTTTGTGCAATTTTGTCATAACGAGTCCCATCTCTACCAACACCATAGTGCCTCTATACCTTAATGGTAAAACCACTCACATGCTGGACTACCTTGTGACCCTCTGTGACCACAACCCAGTCTGTATCTAAATGTGCGTACCTGAACTGCTGAATCGATTGCTGACCACTTGTTGGATATAACTATGGCGTTCCTGATTGAAAAAATAAAAGCTAATGACTATCTACTGACTCTGTTCCTTTTGACATAGAAATACCTCGGTATCAAAATACCGCCTACCTCTTGACTCCACTGCCTTGCGGTGTCCCGTATGGTTAGTGTCCGCTATGGTCTTGCCGCTCGTGTTCTGAGCTGTAAATTACAATTACAAAACTGCATTAATCCCTACACGCCTCGCTCCATAAAGGCGTTAAGTGTATGTAACACAAGTGTCGCCTCTTACCTCCCTCTTCCGTATCCAACACGCTTTTCGCCGTCTCGCGTTGTATGCGGGCGATTTCCTGTATACTATAAGCGACCGCCTTCTTCCTAAACACAAAAAGCGGACTCTACATGATGAGCTACTAGCGGGCGCCATCTTAAACTGGTCTAATCTAGTCTGTTCAATATTAAATGAGGAACTTGGTTACTATGACAGCCCAAATTATAAAAGTTGATGAAAAAATGAATGGAAAAATAAATATGAACAATAAGCTCCTACCCCCTGTGCTGCTAGTGATATGGTGGGTACTCGTTATTTGGTCCTTGATTTGACAAAGTTGCATTGCATGTGTTAAACATAAAACAGTATCAAAAAGTACACGTTACAACATTCATAATTAATACAGATTATAGAAAACACGTAAATTCGATTTTATCATTGAGCCCACATGGTTCAAGCGTATTCAAACTGCGAATCCAGTGTGTTTCTCTTTGAGACAATTGGCGATTGGTATCAGCATGTACCTTCTCATCTATACTCTCTAGCACTGTGAATCGCAATTGTGGTATTGTGTGCTGCCGTTCTTTCCAGTGCATGGCCAGGTTAGACTTCAGATTACTAGTTCTTATCATACTCTTATGCTCCGTGATACGGACCTTGACTTTTCTAGTGGTTTTCCCCACGTATACCAGCCCGCAAGGGCATTTAATGGCATACAATGCCATGTTAGTGTTTGCCTGTATGTGGGTGTGGGAAAACATCCCCTACCATTACGTTACCACAATGGCCACAATTGTGGCATTTCACCATGCCTCTATGGTGAACAGTCCCTGTTCTAGTATGTGGCTGCTTCAATATTTCTTTCAAGTTCTTAGATCTAGTGTGGGCAAACAAAGGCTTGCCTACAAACACTGTTTTGAAATCGGTCTCCTGTTCGATAACCTCCCATCTTTTTAAAATGCTTTTCTTGATAGATCTGCAAGCTGTAGAGTATTTGATTACAAACACCTCCCTTTTAAGTGGTTGTTTCGTAGTCTTGACTAGTAGTTCTTGTCTGTCTTTAAGACTAGCTTTAAACTTTGCCTGTTCAAGTACCTCTTCCGGATACCCTCTGTCTTTGTATGCCTGTGCCATAATCTCCATCTCTTGGGGGTAGGAGCTTATTGTTCATATTTATTTTTCCATTCATTTTTTCATCAACTTTTATCATTTGGGCTGTCATAGTAACCAAGTTCCTCATTTAATATTGAACAGACTAGATTAGACCAGTTTAAGATGGCGCCAGCTAGTAGCTCATCATGTAGAGTCCGCTTTTTGTGTTTAGGAAGGAGAAGGCGGTCGCTTATAGTATACAGGAAATCGCCCGCATACAACGCGAGACGGCGAGAAGCGTGTTGGATACGGAAGAGGGAGGTAAGAGGCGACACTTGTGTTACATACACTTAACGCCTTTATGGAGCGAGGCGTGTTAGAGTAGGGATTATTGCAGTTTTGTAATTGTAATTTACAGCTCAGAACACGAGCGGCAAGACCATAGCGGACACTAACCATACGGGACAAGGCAGTGGAGTCAAGAGGTAGGCGGTATTTTGATACCGAGGCATTTCTATGTCAAAAGGAACAGAGTCAGTAGATAGTCATTAGCTTTTATTTTTTCAATCAGGAACGCCATAGTTATATCCAACAAGTGGTCAGCAATCGATTCAGCAGTTCAGGTACGCACATTTAGATACAGACTGGGTTGTGGTCACAGAGGGTCACAAAGTAGTCCAGCATGTGAGTGGTTTTACCATTAAGGTATAGAGGCACTATGGTGTTGGTAGAGATGGGACTCGTTATGACAAAATTGCACAACCATTCGCATGCACACGAGGTGGAGTCCTTGGCTTCCATATTCAGTGTTTTGATTATTTTTATTGTGTTGGCTTCAATTTCAGTATTCCCCTGATGAAGGTATTATGATACTGAAATGCATTGGGACTAACTGCACATGATGTTGAGATGAACTTTTGTACATGATGTAATGTACTTAAAGAAGAAAGAAAAAGCACAAGAAAGAATATTGTCATTAAAAACATGATATCTTCAAACATTTGAACTTTTTTTGAGACAACAATTGAAAGTTGTATGGACAATAATTTGGCAAAACAAATTTTGATTTGATTCTTTGAAATGTGTAATAACATATAACAGAGGTTAACTGTGTTGGAACAGGAGCATCCTACGGGGGCTTGTGTACAGTGCGTCGCTCTCAAACAGTCTCTGTTTGTGTTTTTTCAGGCCCCCTCCTTACCCCATCCAGTGCTAATGGTTGTGACTGGTATATCCTTTGCTGGGTTGGAGGAGGGTGTCATCTGGGAGAGGTGGTGAGCACAGGACTCCGGTCTCTGTAAGAAGTTACTCTCCACATCAACTTGTTGGAGTTGTGAGTCATTCTCTGAACACTGAAGGCTCCAAATCCAACTATCAACAGGGAACCAGTGCAGGTTTTCATGTACATGAACCCCATGTGGTACTGCAGCAAACGATGGAGTGCAGCTGTGGTTCCTGTTCCAAGAGGCCCTACCACGTTGGAAGTGGCTGACTGCTCAGGGCATCTCCATGATTGCCTAACATCTGGCGGGATCTTTAAATTCCAAGGTGGACGAAATAAGCCAGCGGTGCATAGAGGATCATGAATGGCTGTTACACTCTGAAGTAGAACTGGTTGTTTTCCAGCAATGGGGAGAACCCTGGCTCAATCCTTTCTCTACTGCAGGGAATGCACAGTGCCCAGACATTTGCACATTGGAGTTCCCAAGGTGGCCCTCTTTGGGAGACGCCTTTATGGTATGACAATCCTGTATGCTTTCTGCCCCTCCCTCTCCTGCTCATAGTGCTGAAAAATATCAGGATAGACCAGGCTAAGTCATCTTATTGGCTCTGGGTAGAGCCAAGAGAGTGTGGTACCCACAACTGTTGGCCATGAGCTTTTGTCCTTAAATCTGGCATCTGCGGGAGAGAACTATTGTCACAGCACCTCAGCCAGGTCTTACACCTGAGCCTGCACACCTCCATGTGTTGAGAGTGAGTGGGGAAAGTTGGTTGTCCTTCTTCCTCTGTCATCTGTATTTTTAGAGCGCAGGGAGAAGTTTGTTGCCTGTTGGTCCCTCCTTCATGTTGAACCCTTACAAGCAAGACATCCTTCTGTTTTTGTCTTTCATTGGTCCAGCAAGGCCTTGCTGTGGCTACAATTAAAGGTTATTTGTCAGTCCTTTCGGCCTTCTTGTGTTTACCGGGTCAGCCATCTTTTTTCAAGTCACCTGTTGTGATAGCTCTTTTAATGGGCTGACCCACATGTTTCCACAGACCCCCTTTATGATGGTGCAGTGGTACCTAAATGTGGTTGTCCCATATCTAATGGGTACTCCATTCAAACATATGCATAGTTCTTCCTTAACCATCTGAACTGTGTTTCTTATTGCAATCACATCTGCTAGATGAATAAGTGAACTCCAAGCTTTGTGTATCCAGCAACTATACACTTCGTCTTTCCAAGACAAATTGGTCCTTCAGACAAAGGTGGCTTTCCTGT
This sequence comes from Lissotriton helveticus, assembly GCF_964261635.1. NCBI lineage: Eukaryota > Metazoa > Chordata > Amphibia > Caudata > Salamandridae > Lissotriton > Lissotriton helveticus. The sequence continues at coordinate 707,566,242 of NC_136059.1, read as the reverse complement.
TGAAGGTGGTTACATCCTTCCATGTTTGGCAGTCCACCACCTTGCTGGATTTCTGTTCTCCAACATACTCCTCTAAAGAGGAGGAACGACTTTACCGACTTGACATCAAGAGGGCTCTTAACTATAAAAAAAATATTTAAAAAAAACCTTTTAATGAGGGAAACCGTTCAACATGTGGAGAAAAGGCAGAGGCACATATATCATGTACAGCGAGTAATGTTTCTGAGTAATACCATTATAACGCATATCACACTGTGTCTGACACAAATATATAACATTTGGCAGGTGACCCTGCATAGTTCACGAATCATTTTGCCTGGAAGATCAAGTGCCCCACATTTGTAATAGTTTACTGGCACATCTATCTCTATTTATATACCTCCTAAACAGTCCTCTCCCAGTAGTTTGTCTTTGGACCATGCCCCAGTGCCCCTCAATGCCTGCCAGTCTTTTTTGGTTTTGTGAGTCTGTTCATGCCCCCATCATCCTCACTAGTGCAACCTTAGGGTCCATCTTTGCAGATATTTGAATAAGGTCAGCCAAAATGTTGTGTGTGTTCTTCCAATAATAGCTAATTACTGGGCATGGCCATCCTATATGGTATAAGGAGCGCTGGGGATCACCAAGTGTACCTGCTGGTGATTTGGCTCTCCCCAGTTTAAAAAGTCTGTCTGGACTGTATTATGTCCTGTGAAAGTAATTTAACTGGGTCAGTCTTCGATTAGAGGGAATGGAGAACATTTAACGGCCGTCTTGGCATTCCGCCATTCGTCATCATCCCCCTCGCCTCTGTCTGGTTTCCACGCAGATCGTGTACTCTGTAATGGGTCCAGGCAATTAAGGAGAGTGGATCAGTACAACTTCAATATCCCCTTTGGGGCCAGATTGTCCAGTATTAATTTAGACTTCAGCTGCTTATATTCCAGTACATCTTCCAAGTCTGCTCTGTAAGTGTTGAACGTATGGCAGAACTGAAGGTATTTTGTTTTAGAACTTTGATTTATGCAGTTCAAATTCTTCCACTAAGTGTTCACTTGTAACTATATGGTCCCCGTTCCATAAGTCAGACAGCTTAGAGATACCAATCAAAGTAATTAGTGTTACTTGTTTGACTGGCGCCTGCCGAATGAGGAGTATGAGCAGTGAGTTTATTATTCCGATATATGTGAATCTGAGCTGCCTACCAGCACAAGAGCAGCAGCCTTGTGGGAGCAAGAATGGAGGATGTCTTCCGTATAGTAAATTAAGTATGCCTAGCTTTTTAACTGTTTCAAGCTCCAACACCAGGAAGAAGTTGTGATGGTCCCTGAACAGCCAGTCGCTAATTGGGACCACTTACCCCCCCCCCCCAGTTCCCCCCAGTAATAGATCCATACGTTTGGAGTTCTGAGGTCACCACTGTATGCTAGAAGGGGCATTTGGTAGAAGAGACCCTGGGGACTTTACCCAACTGAAGGAACTTGGAGACCAATGCCTGGGTGTTGTAAAAAAAAGGTTGGCAGAAGTATGTATGGGTAGTATTGCAGCATGTATAAAAAGTGAGGTTGATTCACGGTTTTATACAGCGCGGCTGATCCCATGATATTTTGGGGGTAGTGAGGCCCATAATTCAAAGTGAGAGCAAGTGCTACTAAGGATAGGAGAATGTTTGTGTCCCAATCCTCCTGGTGATCAAGTGTGAAGAACATACCGAAGTATTAAAAATGGCCATCTGTAGTCTTGCTTAAAAAATGCCATGTGGAAGTGGCGATCCGGTAACTTATCAGGTGAACGTACTGTGTTTTCTTCCAGTTCACTGTGAGGCTGTCCTATAAACCTCTAGCATTTGAACCTGATGAGGCCGTGTAACCCTGGCCTCTTAGTTTTTATATCAGTTGCACCAGAGAATAGACCAAGACCACCAGTTTTTCGTTGGATTTATGGAGCAAAAAAAGGGATAAGCAGTGCAGAAGACGACCATTTCCCCAGTGATTGCTCTATGCATAAAGATGTGCTATGGGCTAGCACACAGAAATCTTGTATGCTCATTCCACTGGAGTGAAGGCTGCCTCCACTGCTCTGGCCTGCAGTGTGCCAGTCATGGACATTTGCCAGGCTGTTACATGGGCATCTCTCCACACCGTCACAAAGCACTACTGCCTTGATAGCCAGGTCCGGCGATCGGGAATTTCGCCCAACTGTACTGGAGGATTTCCTGGTTTGAGCATTCCTCAGACCCACCTACCAACTGCTTTGGTGTTTGTCCACAAGATGATGAGTTTGCAGTTAGAAGTCTATATCATAACGATAAGTCCCTTCCTTCAATAGTGCCTTTTCTGGTAGAGACTGTATCTAACTGCAGAGAATTCACAGATCCACCCTCCTCCCTGTTATTTGTAATGGGGTCACATGATCCAGTAATGAGAACCTAAATCTCTGGACACAGCTCCTCTGATATCAATGGCTCTGTGTCCGACGGCACGAATGGAGATGAGAAAGAATAAATTGACCTCAGCACGAGGAGGTGGCGGTCTCAAAGTGGACCTGATGTCACATCTGTAACAGACTGACTTGATGCGGAGCAGCATGACACCACCTACCAACGCGCAAGGGAATTGCTTTTAAAGTTTCTGAATCCAGTTTGGCACTTGGAGATACTTACAAGGTGCAGAATCTGCATTTAGATTGTGTCTGTACCAGAAAAGGTGTTACTGAAGGTAAGTAACTTGTTCTTCGGGGAGCTTTTGTCGAGTACAACGGTGTTGTTTTGGAGTGTATGGCCAACACAAAATTTTTAGGGCTTTTGAGTCACATCCCATAGATGTAGCCATATTAGTAAGGTGTTTAAAATTGAGTGCCAGAACTTGTTTGGCCAGTCTTCCACAATCTCTGACTTCACCCCACTATTTTTAAAGGTTTATATCACACCCCTTGGCTGCAAAAAGATGTTTTCAATCCTCCGCATACCCCCCCTCAGACCATTACATATGGTAGCATTCAACAAGCTTTGTAAATCGGAGTGCTCCACTATATATTGCACGTTTTTTAAATAAACAGAATTTGAATCTGCAAGATAAAATTCAGCACTTGGAGATCGCAAACGTTTTCCTAGTATGCCAGCATTTTGTCCGTTAACACAAGGCATTTTTACTAGTAGGTTTAACTTTAGATCATCTATTGCGTTAACAGATATCAGTAGAAGAGTATGCAGCCTGTGCTGGTGCCTCTCTTATAGACTACTATACACCTAAGCCAAAATTCCAACTATGGGCGTTAGATTTTGGTGTACGTCTAAATGCAACACCCTTTCCTGGTGCAGTAGATTTGTGCTTCCATTATCATACATCTAGCCTTACCACAGGGTCACACACAAATTGCAGGTGTCCCATTGTTTCCTCAACACTAGGCAATATCCCACTTATCAGAATTGTTTCTGTCCCTTGCTAGTTCCAGATCATCACGTCGGACAAAACTCCAAAGCCATCATCATCACCCAGGAGACTTGGACAAAACTATTTACCCATACCAAGACCTAGATATCTCCCCCCTTTGCAAATGCATTCCAGGCAATGAGCGAAGAAGCTTGGTTTCACTTTCTGTCCAGTGCTGTATATTTGAAGGTGATAGTTGAACTGAATCAGTTGAGGCCTAGTGAACTGAATCAGTTAATGTCTATTGGAAGGAACCTCATCAATAAGCACCAATTGTGCTTCCCCCAGTCATCATGTGTCATTTCTCCAATATAAATTCCTTATCTTTTTTTACCTTGGAGCCTGGGGCATTGAACACAAGCTATTTAGACAATCGAGATTCCATGTTAATTTTATTTTATTTCCCTCAATACCTCCATTCCATTTTATTAAGCACAGAGGGTCGTTTGAGATATGTAAGAAAAACAATATAAACTGTTGTGTAGCTTATAGTCCAAGTTATAACTGTTCTTGGAAAGAGCCCTCTTTAGATATATTGATTAGGCCCCATTCTTGAAACCCCTCCGCAGTTGTCGCCTGCTTTAGCCACTTTGCCACCCATAGGGAATTTTATGCAGTTAATCTGTCGGAGTTGGCCTAAAGGCTAGGGTAGTCAACTTCAAATCTGGGGAACCGGGTTCAAGTCTCGGCAAGGACGCGCAACATCCTCTGATCCTGGGCAAATCACTTAATCTCCCTGTGCCTTACAAAAAATGAATGTGTCCTCATGTAAAGCAGCTGGTGCTCGTGTAAAGCGCTCTGATACCCGATACCTTCGGGTCAAGTTCGCGTTGTAAAAAAAGCCATCACCTTTAATTATTCGCACCAACTGTGGAGCACCACTGGTGGTGTAAGGATGCTTTTTTGGGAGCCATCTGTTATGTTATGTTATTGTTTTTTGTTGTGCGCACAGCTACTCCAGCTAAGGAGCGTCCTGGCGCATTTGACAAGGAGGAACATAACACAACGGAGGGAAGCGGAATACTAAAAAGGGACCACTCTAATAAAAGGCACATCAAAACAGGCTGGAAACTAAAAAGGAGCAACTAGAACAGAAAAGTTTTCAAGGCTTTCCGGAAAGCCATAAAATCCTCCAGCAGACGGACTTCCATCGGGAGAGAGTTCCAAGCTAATGCCGCTTTTACACTGAAGGAGCGTCCCCCCATACGGCAAAGCCTGTATCTAGGGACTACAACAAAGGCCTGGCCTTGAGAGCGAAGGATGTTGCATAGGATGTACCTGAGACTGAAGCCATCTAGCGAACAGTGTTCAAGTCACACCGCTGGCTGATCTCTCTGCATGAATGCATGATCAGGTGTACTAATTGTATTGTAAACATCTGCATCCCTAAACCTATCTTGTAAATAGATTGATGGATCTTATTGATTGATGGCTGCTTCTGTAGCTGTCAGTACACACGTCATATTCTATCCAGAGAGCAGTTTATGTTATAGTAGAGAGCCGTAATGCTTGAATATAACTTGAGGAAGCAATAAAATCCAGAGCTAGATGAGTAAAGTGCCGAATGTCCCCACTGTCATCATTTTGAGTTCAACCACATTACAAATAGCAAAGGTTCCCTGAAGGCAATCGGAATTGCTGCATTAATGGGATGGAAGCTTGATTACTGTCCAACATTCCAGATACGTATGCTGAACAGAGGTTGGGAAGTTCACTTGCTGAAAAGGCATCAATCCAGTCTGGAATGCTGAACGACCATACGGATTTTCGAAGGATGAGATGATAGTCATGCACGCTAGACAAGCATGCAATGCAGTGTGTGTTAACCGCATGCGTGCGTGCGGAATTCCGCTCGCACGCTGAGATTTGCGGTATCGCATGTTACGTGACGAGCTGGGCTCGTCATGAGCGTGCGAGGAGGCTACCTCATGACGAGCCCAGCTCGTCATGAGCGTCGAAGGGGTTAAACAGATGAGCGCCTATGTCCGCTAACAATGAGCCAAATCATTCTTCAACCTCCTTTCCATCCTTAGTACCTGATCATGATGGGGCCAGGTTAAGGCACACTTAAACTATCAATGCTTTATAAACTGCCAAGTGTCTTCTTGAAGGTGTTGTGAAGCTGGAAACAATTGGTATAATCAAGAATAGGAATAAAACCAGAGTAGTAGATAGAAGTACAATCAACATTGAATTCCTTTAGGAGAAGGAAGAAAGCAGAGAAAGGTTACGCTTACACATAAAAACACAAGCCCAAAAGATCAATAAATAATACGAGTGTACCACTGGAAAAACTAAATGAAATGATGATTGATTGGTTGATTTCTTAATTAGATTATAAATATATGATTATACAAGAGCAAACTTAAAATCCCAGTTTGATACAATAAAATGACATTAAACAAGGATGGCATTAAAAACACAACCGTTCCACAATGCTGCACACTTTGTTGTCTGTCTAGCTTTTATGCTAAAGTGCAATCGTGACAAGTAGGGAGCTCCAATGCAATACATATACGAAATAAGAGAATAGGCAAGCAACCTTAAAGAAGGTCTAAAAATCAATAGACCTTCGCCAATGTAGAGCACTTTTTAAAATAGCTCCCACAGAGTAACATGCAGTGTAGTCAGGCAGCATACAGAGAAAATAAAATGCAGGCGTCAACTGATATACTGATAAAAACCCAGGTTTTTAAAGAATCGGCACTAAGTATTTACATCTGAATGTTTGATCGAATTTGAAAAAAAAAAAAAGTGAACCAGAGCTTGAGGGGAAGATTCATCGCAAGGACAGAGTAAAATGGACTTAAAGTCGAATTGACCTTTAGGGAAGCAGAGATAGCATCTAATAGTCCCCACTCGAAATTTCGCCAGAAGTGCCCTGTTCCAAACATTGTTTACATATGAGAGATATGGCTCAGCACCCATAGCAGTTTGGATGCAAATTAACTCTCTAATATTGGGCTTCAGGATCTCCTTGCCCTCTCTGTTAGCAGCTGCCTTACTCAGGGAAATCTCATGAATCCTACCAGGGTCCCCTTTTAAGATGGCACGGGCGTGGTGAAGAATTCTGGCCTACCTAGGACTTCCACTGTTACTCCTATATAAGATTCATTAACCTGGTTGATATTATTGCCCTTGGTGGACATGGGCCTGATCTTACCCCTCTGAGAGCCACACACCATGTAGTGAGTCTTAGAAATGTTAGTGCCTAAATCCAAATTATCCCCATCAATAATAACAAAATTCTCAAGTAGGGCCCATAATCCATTAGGTGTTTGAATGAGTAGACCAGCAATTATCAAATGAGTAAATACCTTTAAAGTGACTGAGCCAGGTATGAGCACTGATGTTAGTACTCAGACCATCGCCTTTGTTTTTGGCTTGCCTATTGCCAATCACCAGAACACAAACGGTTCTGGTACCCCTTTCCTTGTATGACCCAATGACACCGGTCCAGGCTTCCTCCTTAAGGGCCAGCTTGTGATTTTTATGGGTTAATTTATAGTATTGCTTTGATCTAGCTATAAGATTCCTGTCTCTATGAATGGTATTTTAGGCGGCTCGTAGCATTTGATTAGCAGCCCTGCGATCCTTGTCAAATGAACCCAGCTTGGTGGTGTCAAGTTATTTAATAGGACTTGTCAGAATGGACTTAATAAAATTATTGAAATTGTCAAAGGCCACAATTACCTCCAATGGTGTGTCGTAGCAGACCTCAGCCAGGCCCGCTAGTGCAAGGGGTTCGCCCTTCTGAGCACAAAAGTCCGCAGACTCCAAAGGAAAAAGTTGGCACGGAAACTGGAAATACAAAACATAACGTTTATTACACCTCATGAGGTGGTGCTAAAATTCAACCAGTACCCTTCGGCACTGCGAGAAGTAGCACAAAGGGCTACTGTTTATTTATACCCACACAGGGGCTCAAAAGAAGGCGGTACAAAGCATAAGAGCACATTTTATGTCCATACATGGTAATATCGAGAAGCACAATCGATCAGTGGGTGGAGCTATCAGTCTTGGGGTCTCGGCTAACACATTCCAATCTAAGACTAACCATTAACAGATGTAGACCCTAACGGTCAGCGGAGAACACAAAGGAGCTATTAATAGCTTGTTGCCGGGCAGTTTAGAGGCCATGAGCAGAAAAGTAGGACAACGCACATGGTCGACACGAGGTAGCATGTGGCAGACAAAATGGCTGCCGTGGATTCAAAATGGATGCCATAACAAATGTCAAGATAACGGAAAAACCTAGATGTCTTTTGCTAACGCTCAACTTAATCGCTGTTTTATTTACAACAGACGATCCTTTTAGCGTTAGCTAAAGACATATGCTCTTTTTGGGGTAATCTGTGCATTCATCTCGTATATCTATGCACATTATATTGGTCACTTCTTTATCCAAGGTCTCTTGAGCTTTTGCGGCATTTCTTCTAGATGGTATACAGGCAGTTATACACATGGAACATAACATTGGGCCACAATGGATACACATACAACAGGTAAAAATTACTGCAATTGCGATACATAGAATAGTCAGTAATTTCCAACCCCAGGCGGAGATTAAAGCCCAAAACCATCCCGCAAAAGTCCAAGTGCCATTTTTCTCATGAATATCAGAAGCGATTTTATGCAGTTTAAGAATTGCCTCATATACAGAAGGTGAGTTATCTGGGATGAAAACACAACAGCTACATCCGATGACTTTACATGCTCCTCCTCTATCTGCTAACATTACATCAAGGACCATCCGATTTTGGAGGGTTACAATTCTGGCAATCTGCAACTCTTCTGTAATATTTCCTAGAGCTGCAGCAGTTTCGTTAGTGACACCTTCTACAACTCTAGTTAATCGTCGTATTTTCCTACTATTTAATGCAGCACCTACAAATGGAAACAATCCTAAATTAAAATCAACATATTGCTGCAAGCTAGTGTCGGTTTGGTCCACATCATCAATTCGTATTGTCCGTTTATAGCGATTCATAGAAATATTTCTAAACAATTTAAAATCTCGATGATATGAAGCAGGTGCCAGGAAAACAGGGGGTAATAGGTAAGAAACATAACATGTGCCAGACCACCCTATAGGTAATCTGTGGTATCCATGACTTCCACATACTAAATAGGTGTTATGTGAAGCCAGAAAAGTACTGTCATTTATTCCATCCATATTTAATACAACAACACAGTCGCTAGACCCAACTGGAATTCGTCCAGTACTTTGTACACATACATTTGCTTTAGTCCGTGTTACAGTAATTACAGATTCATTGCTCGTAGTAGATTCTCCTGTGTGGGTGAAAACATAAGGCGTAGAAGCATTGTCCGGTCGGTATTCTTCCCATTCCCATATAGTTCCATTTGCTTGGGGATACCCATGTTCATCTTGATAACACTCTTTATTCAAACGGAAGAGAAGTCCACCTTCTGCAGGTTTTCTGTTCGAAAAGAGAAGAGTGTACCAGGCTCGACAAGAACCATTATGCGAAAAAGGAAGTGGAATAAACAGTGTTCCACCTTTCTTTTGATGAGCTGGAAGCATACCACATATCCAGCAATTTGTAGTGTTTGTGGCGTTGTGAGTGTGGTGGAGCATCTGAACAAAAGTATTATTCAAGTAAGATTCTCGATGCTTATACTCATGATAAGGAAGAGTGAAATGCTGGTGTTCTTCCGGAATAGGAGTAGTAGGAACCACCACAAACCCACGAGCAGGAGTCACTATCTCAACGGACCAAGTGATCACTGCTATAATCATCAAAACAACAAAAACACTTAATACTCCTAAAATCTTTTTCTTAGTAGTATTCATAGTCACAAGAGTCATCTTCAAACTAAAAAATAGAAAAAAACAAAAATAGTCAATGAGCTCTTTACTCTGGGCAGACGTTGGTTTCTTCGCCACAGACCAAGACAGGTGTCACTACACTACGCAGGGCTGATCCCCCTCCCTTGTCATATCGGCTCTCCGTTTCCACTACCCAGAGCGGTTGCTCAACCAGTCTCGCAACAAAAAAAAAACTATAGGAATCACTTTCCTGATCTCAAATGATATTGCGTTGCTCCAGGAGTTGTCTGGTCCGGGAAGAACTCCTCAGATCCACCAGGTGATACGGCAGGGCCTTTCTCCGCAGTCAGGATGTCTCGATGATCGGTCAACACCGCAGGTTCCACCAGGGTCGGCAAGACCTTCCGGCAGTGGATGCTATGCACCCAATTCCTCTTGTTTGTAACACGAACTGCCGTTCTTGTGGCGAGGAGTACCTGTTCCGGTCCACGCCACCTCGGTTCCAGACTGCTTGACCTCTCGAAGGCTTTCACCATGACGTAGTCACCAGGACGGAGTTCATGGCCCTCACCTTGGGATTTATCAGGGAGCGCATCTCGAACCTGTTGATGAATAGAAACCAAGCTATCAGTTAATTGTGCCAAATAGTCATTCATTAAAACACAAGGTACATCATACACAGAGCTTGGTTTTGGAACTCCCCAAATATTCATCGGCCGTCCAAATACCACCTCATACGGGGTGAGACCTGTTCTAGAATGTGGTACTGATCTAATGGACAACAATGCCAACGGCAATGCATCTGGCCAAGTCAATTTCATGGAGGCTACGATTTTCGCGATTTTTAGCTTCAGAGTAGCGTTCTACCTTTCCACCAATCCTGCTGATTGTGGATGGAACTCAGCATGGAACTTTTGCTTGATTCCCAATCCTTTCAGAACATACTTGATAACTTCTCCAACAAAATGAGGTCCGTTATCATTCCATAGGAGCCTACAAACACCAAATCTGGGGAAGAATTCCTTCAGTAGCACCTTAGCAGTAGTAATCGCAGTATTGTCTTTCGTGGGGTATGCCTCAATCCATTTACTGAAAGCACAGTCCACCACTAGAACATACTTTAAATTATTACACCGATCAAGCTGGATATAGTCCATTTGCAGGGCTTCAAAAGTTGCAGTTGGTGTAACAAAACCTCCAGATGGAACTCGCGTTCCCTTTCCAGGATTGTATTGCAAACAAATCAAGCAGGACTGTACTACTCTTTTAGCTGTGCTAGCAATCTCTGGATGCTCCCAAACTTGCGTAAGCATTTTCGTTATTGCTGAAGCTCCAACATGTGCTAACCCATGTGCCATCTGGACCATAGGCTGTACGAAAGCTATAGGCAGCTTCCATCGGTCCATCTGCTTATTTCTCCAACCACCTTCGTCATCTAACTCTCCATCTTTTGACCACTGTTCTCGTTCATGGTCAGAGGCTGTTTTCTGTATCTCTCGCACTTCCTGCCTAGCATCATGCCACCTTTCAGCTTGCGAATTCACTACATACATGGAAGTAGTGTTCCTGTGCATGGCAGTTTCACGTGCTACATGATCTACAATGGCATTTCCCTGACCAATTTTATCTGTTACTTTCTTGTGTGCGCTGCATTTTATGATAGCTACTTTCTTCGGATATGTCAATGCAGTCAAAAGATTATGCACCAAATCTCCGTGCATTATCTGTATTCCATGAGATGTAAGAAAGCCTCTTTCCTTCCAGAGTAGGCCAAAATCATGTGCTACTCCAAAAGCATAGCGGCTATCCGTATACATGTTCACGCACAAACCAGTACTGAGCTCACATGCTCTCGTCAGAGCTATCAACTCAGCTGCTTGGGCTGATTTCTGTGGTATACGAGCTGTCTCCACTATTGTTTCGAGTGTGGTGATTGCATATGCGGCTGAAGTCGTACCATCTGGTAGCTTCAGGCAAGACCCATCAACCCGCAATTCACCATCCACATCTGGAAGGGGCGTATCCTGTAAATCAATGCGACCCTTTGTCTGTTCCTCAGTCAGAAAAATACAATCGTGCGTTTCTTGTGACTGAGGCTTGGTCACCGGATATGGTAACAAAGTGGCTGGGTTCAGAGTTGCGCATCTCCTCAATGTAATGTGAGGAGCTAGCAATGTCAATTCATATCCTGTGAGACGAGCACTGGTCAAGTGCTGCGTTTTCGTCTGATTCAAAAGGGCATCAACAGCATGTGGTACTAACACTAACAATTTGTGTGACAAAACTATTCCCTCACTATGTCGAATTGACACTGCTGTTGCTGCAACTGAACGAAAGCATCCAGGTAATGCTCTAGCAACAGGATCCAGAACTGCTGAGAAGTAGGCACACGGGCGTTGCTTGTCGCCGTGTAACTGAACCAACGCTGACAATGCACATGCGTATTTCTCATGTACATAAAGTGTGAAAGGTTTCGTGTAATCTGGTGTACCTAACACTGGTGCTGAGCAAAGGGCTTGTCGTAACTGTCGAAAAGCACTTTCACATTCTTCTGTCCATGGGAGAGGTACTGGGGTATCTTTCGTCAAAAGTGCTAACAAGGGTTTAACAATGTAAGAAAGTCCCAGAATCCACTGTCTACAAAAGGAAGTAAGACCCAAAAATGCACGTACTCCTTTCTGTGTGGTAGGAACTGGTGTATCTAAAATTGCTTGTATGCGGTCTGATGTCAATGCACGTCCCTCCTTAGACAAAAGGTGCCCTAAGTAGGTTACCTTTGGTCTACAATATTGCAATTTCTTCCGAGATACGTTATGATGATGTAAGGCAAGGAAGGAAAGCAAAGAGAGTGTACATGTTTCACACTGTTCTGGGGTGTCGGCTGCCAACAAGATGTCATCGACATATTGAATGAGAGCCACACCTTCGGGCAACACAAACAAATCAAGTTCCCTTTTTAATGCTTGACTGTAAATACTCGGACTCTCAGTATAGCCTTTAGGAACTCTACAAAATCGATACGATCGATTATTCAAAGTGAAACCGAACAGATATCGGCTGTCAGGATGAATAGGGATCGAAAAGAAAGCGTTATTCAAGTCTATTACAGAAAATGTAGTAGCAGTTGGGGGGACCAAAGTAAGGAGTGTCGTGATGTCGGACACCACAGGATACTGTGGTATGACAATCTTATTCACTTCCCTTAAATCAATAATGAATCTGTAAACACGCTTGTCAGTATCTCTCTTCAGAATTGGAAGAATCGGGCTATTGCAAACATTAAATGGAACTTCCTCAACAACCCCAACCCGGATAAGATCATGTACAATTTGTATGAGTGCTTCTTCTCCCTCCTGTGAAATCCGATATTGTGGCAATCGGGGTAACACAGCTCCCTCCTTAACACTGATCTGAATTGGAGGAATTACCATCTGACCCACATCGGTATCTGATGTAGCCCAGAGGGACTCCGGAAGAGTGGCCAATGCAACGTCTTCCTTAACAAGACAAATTCTGTCAAATTCGGAATGATTATCATTTCAAATGACTCGTACCCCTTCAGGAGAACATCGTATCGTGGCTCTAAAGTATTTCAGCATGTCAAGGCCTACAATATTGTCTGGTGTATTAGGGGAAAGCAAAAACGGACATGAAGCACTGAATTTATCAACATTAAGTGGAAGTGGTCGTGACAATGGGCTAAGGGAAGGTGTTCCATCGAAACCTATCGAAGTAATAGTCGTGCCAGACAGGGGAGCCCTCGGAACCAATTGTTTAGATAAAGCGCTACGAGTAGCTCCTGTATCGACCAGAAACCGATCAGTAGAACCCAAAACATGTGCTGTAACATAGGGACCCGTCTGATCTACTGGAACTTCAACTGATTCCTTACCCCATCCTAGGCAATCCTATGCATGAGCTGAATCGTACAGATCAGGCTGAACATAATCGGACATTTGATATTGATTTCGCCTATCAAAGGTGTTCTGTCTTTACTGTGGGCGTGCATTCGTATCGGATCGAACACGATCATTCACATTTCCCCGAGCATCTGAGGATCCTAAACCATTTCTCCATTGGCCCCGCCCACGAGCATCCTGTGGGGGACGCAATAATGGGCAATTACGCATCCAATGGCCGGGCTGCTTACAATATGCACATTGATTGATATTTAAATTCGTACGAGTGTAAGGAGTATTGAGAGATGTTCGTCCACCTCTATCATAATTTCTATCAGGGCCCCTATCATAACCTCTAGAAGGCGGGTATATACTTGGGCCATCATAACTTTCATTTTTAACTCTTTAGATTTCTTGTCCTCATTCCCCTTAGCTTCCGCTTCTGGGTGCTCATAATACTGAGCCATCGTTAAAACAGAGGCCGGAGAGGAGGTAGTCCAAGAACTCTCACTAGCTTTTAAACGGCTAGCTATCCCTGGTAACAGATTTGTAACATATTTATCAACAAACAGATGTCTGCCGGTATCATCTGTTAAAGACTGGCCGCTAAAATCATGAAAAGTTTCTTCAAAACGTGTGAAAAAATCTGAAACCGATTCATCTGTCTTTTGCTTACAGGACGCTAACATCGTCCAATCAATCTTTTTAGGGGGAATAATCGTTTTAAGTTTAGTTAAAATGGCTGCAGGAAGAGCTAATAATAACCGATGCGGTTTTTGGGCGGGTTCTCTATCGACATCCAACTGTTCAAGATCTTTCCATTCACCACCCAAAATAGTGCGATCGTCAATCTTACGTACTGTTCGCCACATGTCTGGGGGTAAAATTAAACCGAAAAACAAATCTATATCGCGTAAGGTCATAGTACAAGAATTTAAGGCGCCTTCAACTTCCTCATAAAAGGCCGCTGGGTTTTTACGCGGGTCAGGCAACGCATTTTTAAGCGCCATTACATCTGCTCTATTCCACAGAGTATATACCCAATTATAAATAAAATATCCCTTGGCATCAACAGAATTTTTATCATCATCGTCTCCCTTTCCTTTAGGAGGAACATACAAGGGTGCGGCTTCCCGCATAGGTTTCATTTCGGCAGATTTTATCTTATCGGACAACGGCGATACTCCATTCGGATTGGACTGTGGAACGTTGTCCGCATTCTTTTTCTGCTCCTTCATCTGGAACGCCTCATTTCGTAATTTAACCAGTCGTCTAATCGCGTCTGGTACCTGAGAAAAAACAAAAGAGCCATCACGTAAAAGTCTACGATCAGTCGCTATATCAGTTGGTTCTAACACCAAAGAGTATTTTCGAAACATTTCTACAACTTAGTCAGCAAATACCGCAGAAAAATATATCTGCTCCTTTTCTGACCAATCCTTTATGCTAGCTAAGATATCGGGAGCAGAATGAGTACTACGCTGTGCTTTGCGAGCAGCCTGCCGTAGTTCGGACGAACGTTCAGCTGATAACATGGATCGAGTATCCCGCGTTTTCTGTTGCTCAGAGTCAGAGTCCTCGTTGTCTCCGGACGGAGCGGTCGGAACGGCATACGGGGATGGAGGTCGATCTAATAACAAAAAATCATCTTGCGGTTTATTAAGGACAGGATAGAGAGGCTGTCGGACAGAATATTGGCCAGATATCTGTAATCTACGTTCCTTATCCTCTCGTTCCTGTAGTTCTCTTGTTTCTTTCTTTCGCAACTCAAGCGCTTTCTCATACACACTCTTTCGCTGCTCTTTTTCAATCAACGCTTGCTCACGCTTCTCTTGCTGCCGTACTTCTTTCTCCCACATTCGCAAACTCTCAAACATATCACGCCTAGATTTTCACTCAAACAAACATTGCTCCACATACTCAACCTTTCGCGCATCAAATGACCCATGCAGTGGCCATCGTAACTCAGGATCCTTTTTAGTGTATTTGTGCCACAACGTGCTGTACATTATGGCAGAAAGACCAAACTTCACATACATATCTATTAGGTGTCCCCTCAGGGGGAGCCGGCTGTGATTCTTCAAGTCGCAAACTGGTACCCTTACAAAAGCAGCACAACCTTCGAAGTGCGCTAAAAACAGGCATGTCAAAAGAAATAGCGCAAAATATACACTATTTATAGGGAAAGAGCGCTTAAGGTACCTTCTTAGTACATCGCGCTATACAAACAAAGGTTGAGGAAAAGTCCTCGCATTACCTGCCTATATGAGCTGCAGTTCATATATTTTCCAAATACACATACATATCCAAGTAGACTAGTCTTATTCCCAAATACGCCACGGTAAGCGTTTCCTAAAACTACCTTACCACTTAAGGGCATCCAAATTCCAAGACCTACAACAGGCGCCGCAAAACGGCTCTTACCAATCATAGGCTGTCCAGGTTCCAACTGCCAAGTTCTAAATTCGACCAAACGGTCACTGCACGGCGGACCAACAGAAGAGATCTCAGTCGAGGACCGGCGCCGCTGGATGGTCGGATCGGAAAGTAGGGAAGAACCGCCTCGGGTGTCAAGATTCGGGTCTCCTCTGGCAGCGATCGCTTCCTCAGCAAAGTTCCGAACCGTCGTCACGACCAATCCTTCGGGCATCCGAGTCGCCGATGAGCCCCACGTGCCCGCGCCAATTTGTCGTAGCAGACCTCAGCCAGGCCCGCTAGTGCAAGGGGTTCGCCCTTCTGAGCACAAAAGTCCACAGACTCCAAAGGAAAAAGTGGGCACAGAAAGTGGAAATACAAAAGATAACGTTTATCACACCTCATGAGTTGGTGCTAAAATTCAAGCAGTACCCTTCGGCACTGCGAGAAGTAGCACAAAGGGCTACTGAACACATGGTTTATTTATACCCACACAGGGGCTCAAAAGAAGGCGGTACAAAGCATAAGAGCACATTTTATGTCCATACATGGTAATATCGAGAAGCACAATCGATCAGTGGGTGGAGCTATCAGTCTTGGGGTCTCGGCTAACACATTCCAATCTAAGACTAACCATTAACAGATGTAGACCCTAACGGTCAGCGGAGAACACAAAGGAGCTATTAATAGCTTGTTGCAGGGCAGTTTAGAGGCCATGAGCAGAAAAGTAGGACAACGCACATGGTCGACACGAGGTAGCATGTGGCAGACAAAATGGCTGCCGTGGATTCAAAATGGATGCCATAACAAATGTCAAGATAACCTAGATGTCTTTTGTTAACGCTCAACTTAATCGCTGTTTTATTTACAACAGGTGGATGTTCTATGATTAATAGGTGATCTAGCATCTGACCGAGGTTCGCCCCACGGTCATGACCATCAAGGAAGAGATATTTGTCGCCTGCCATCTGAGTCCCTTGTCCTTAGGCGTTAGATTACTGACTCCTTTATACAGGGATAATTGTTGGGCCATCGGTAAAAGGAATTTAAGTTCGGATTATGGTCACTATAAACCACTAGTAATGGTGCCCCTGCAGTTACAAAGTCAGCCTGGCTCCTGGCAAAAATATCGTAATCAATGATGGTGCCTTGCCCCCTACCTAAAAAGGTGGGGACTTGAGAAGCATAGTCACCCCTAATTTTCAGCCAAGTTCCGTAGATTAAATCTTAAGAGATATCTCAAGCCGGATGGGCCTCTTTGGTCGCCCGTGGGGCCAGACACAGCAAAGGCTGTCACTGTAAAAGATCACCGAGACTTTCATGTAAACCAAGCTTGGCGTTAAAATCACCCCCAACAACCGGAGAAAACTCACTCAAGATACAATCGGCTCTATTTCACAGAATCTCAATTAAATTAACCAATGCCTTAAATTGATAGCCCAATTCAGCCTCCAGGTTATAAACATTTATCAAAAAGAAATTAAAACTGCTGGGGTGAACAATCCACAGTTCCTGAATCCCTGGGTGGCTACATACAAGTGGGGCTATTTTAAATAACTTGGACACTCGGACCATGATGGCTAGGCCTTCCTAGGCTCCTCCACCTCCCTTACCACCCAGCAGAACGAGTGGGAGGTACAGTAAAATATTCATATCCATCCCAGGGAATGTTCCCATGGTGCCAAGTTCCTGCAGCATCACAACATACTAGTTTGAAATGAAACAGCCAATTTGGGTCTGACTGCTTAGAGCTCAGACCAGTAATATTCCATCAATTCAGATTCAGAGGGGAGGCAGTGTCTTGTTGAAGCTCCCTATAGGTAGATGCATCTCTATTGCCTCTGCCCCTGCCTTCACCCCCTGAAGTCGGTGGATACAACATGAGCAATTGGGTGTCCAGCCTAATCCTCTAAATATGGCTGGGGGCTAAATCTTTTGGAAATGGCAATTGTGGCTCTGTTAGCATATTCATGATATTTTGGTAGTAGGCCGCTCCTAGCGGGCTGTGAGCAATAAAACTGGCAATAAAAATAGCCCTGAGGCAGAACTGGTATACAATTGTTCTTAAGGTTCCAGTAAGCGTCTAAGTAGCAATTCAAAATTAGACGGCCAGCTGAGGCCGAATTACTGCAATTTATAACTACACAGTCTCCAGCAAAATGCTTGCTTGATGACCCAGTCCAGCCCACCCGTCTGACAACTAAAATTTCATTATATTACAAGATGCTAAAGTCTGAGTTTTTAGATAGCCAGTGGCAAGCCTTGTTTTTGAGGTTAGCATAGGTCTCTGCCCTGGCTACTTAGATGAGTAGATTTAGTAGGGTTGGTGCAGAAAACTGTCTTCCTTAGTTAGAACCAACATCCACATCAGTCGGGTCAGTGCAATGATGGTCTCTGGTCATGTCTGGCATGGTTTCCCAAGCAATGATGGACGCTTGAGCTGCCGTAGTTGTATCCTCAAATTGCAATGAGTGTACCTTGCCTTGCCTTTTCATACCTGAGGTGGAGTTCGCACTATGTGCATTCATTGACTCAACTGCCGTGGTACGGTCCAGGTTTTTAGGGTGATTTATCTTAGAAAGTTTTGAAACTGCAAGCTATAGACTTACAATTTACTCAAGGGGGGGGGGGTGTCATGCAGGAATGGAACAGATCCTTGAACTTGTCAAAAATCATATCCCTGTTGATGTCACCATTTTTCCCCACCAAACCCTGGCAGGAAACTGGTCCTAGATGGCTGCTTGTACATACAGCTCTCCCAGCAGGTTTTGATTTTCCTAACTATCTTATCATTTATCCCAGTCTTGTGCCTGCCGACGCCCTTATGCTTGTGCTTCCTGGAGTCATGGTCAGTAGTGACTGATGGCAAAAGTTCCACTCTGCACTTGGCGTATCTCTCTCTTGAATCTCAATCAGAACTAATTGGGCTTCTTGAGCTGCCAGGATTGTGACGAGATGGAATACTCTGCAGACCAGCAGATATGTTGACTTACTCTAGAGGGAGCCGACCCTCAGCCAAGTCGATTTCTGCCTAGCTAAAAAAGTACCCCATGTGGTGTTCACATGTGAGGAAGGTGCATTAGGCTTTTCTCCCCCAGCAATTTTTGTTTCCTCATCCTGATGATTGAGTTGAGTAGGTGTGTCATACAGAAAATGATTGAGAAAACGTACAAAATAATAAAACAGGAAAGTACGTTCAGAGTATAAATGTCCGCTGGGCTAAAGTCGAATAGTATCTTCAAAATAACCAGAGGCTTTACTTACCCAAAAAAATTGGATGGCCCTGCCTGGACTCTTACGGGCGATGACATACTCGCTCTTGGCCTGGTCTTTAACTGGGCTTGTTCTGTGCTGTGGGTGGAAAAAGCACTGGAGACCCTTCTCCTTGGCTCTGAGGTGTCCTCTGGGGGATGGAGTCCCTCAGAGACAGGAAGGCTTACGTCAGCATCGCCTTTGGGGACTTCAACCAAACTCAAAGGAGTGAGGTCACGAGTAGGAGCTTTGGTGATTATCTAGGTCCTGGAATGTTCCTGCTAGACAGGTCTGAAATCCTGGTGAAGGATGTTCTCCAGATACAACCCAAGAAAAGAAAGAGGGAATTAAGATTAAAATGGTATTTGAAAGGGGATGTTAAGAGGGTGACTTTAAGGGGATAAGGGGATGCAGAACACACACATTTTTTACTCGCTGCAGACAACTGGATTTGGGATAGAAATGTAGTTTATCATGCTCCTTTTTCAGTACTTTGAACTCAGAACTAAAATGCATATTCCAGTCTTGAGACTGAATAGTCCAGAACTGTTCCACAATTTGGCTTATTAGATGAGTCCAATCTCCTGTGTGAGCATGAATATCCTCCGTGGGGTACGAAGTGTACCAATGCAGAACCTTCTGTAGGGCATCAGGCTCGATCCACAGGAATGGGTTCAATGAGACATGTACTCCTCCGGTGCCTGGTGAGCTAAGAATATGAAACAAAGGAGATTGAGATAATTTTCTCAGGAGATCTAGTATTTAAAGATGTCGTTCAAGTTTCAGTAATACAAGGAATATGAAGTTAAAAAAATTACAAAACACCGATTTTATTTAAAATTTATAGTGTTTGAATCCGATGAGTTTGAAAGGGTTGAATGAAAGACACCGATGTGTTCAAGTTTTAAAAAGGAATGAGTAAAGGAAGAAAAGGAGATCATTTGAGACCTCGTGTGAATGAGCAAAATGGGGAAGCAATCAGGATATAAAACTGATAAGATATCATAGCCTGGCCAAACAGGTGGGAATCACATGAAAAGGTTTGCCATATATATGTCAAATTTTTATTAATGCTGTCTAAGTGAGATATACTAGGCGGGCCTATATCTCTCCTTATTAGTGTCCTCCTTCTCCTTACGTTGACAGGTTGGGCCCATGGTACCCAGATAGTCCTGGGGAGTCAGATGAAGTTGGAAAACATCCTTGCTTGAAGGGTTAGCCACGGATATGACTTTTATTTATCAGGTTGTATGGTCTGTGAAATACTTAATGTACTGTCTTTTGTGCCAAGTGACCCATGGCATTTTTTGCACCTCATGACATTTGTTAACCTAATATGAAGCTGAAGGTATCATGAGATCTTCAACTGTTTCTAGTGTGGTTTCAGCCACAAATGTGTCTTCTATATTTATGGATCAATTCAGTTTTATTGCGTTTCAAAACTGTAATCAACAGAAATAAGTAAACCAAGCAAGACAAAGTGCAGTCTAAAAACTGCAACCTTAATGCCAGCTTGTACCGTATTATGAACACCAAAGAGAAAAAACAGTAACTTCCCTAACATCCAACCAACCATTTCCCCCATGCCTTCCCCCTAACACTCAGACTTCCTTTGTTAGCCACCCATCTCTTAGCCATCCCTGTCTTTGCAAGTGGAAGGCCCTTTTGTCCATATTTAACAACTTTTAATACATAGTGCTTAATACCATATTCTTATGGATACTTTTAATTGCAAATTCCCCACCTTTTGAATTCTCCCAGGTCGCAAACTCCCAGGCCAATAGTCGTGCAATTGGACTCTACATGCTGCCTCGACTAGTGACGATGTGGAGCCATTTATAGACAATCCCTCATAATAATGTAATTTCCATATTTTCCACGCCCCTTAACGTTGATCCAGAGCTCCACTCACAACATTTTGTTGGTTCTTCTATGAGTTCAGAGAACCATTAATTTTGTGCTAGGGCAGGTTCTTCCCTGAAGCCTACAGGCTTAAGCCAAGACACATCTGCTGGAAGCAGGTGTTGGTTATGGAACCACATGACGTTCACCTTTGGTGTCTTGGATACAAGCATATTTTAAAGTCATAAAATAAATTCTTCCTGATTCATCCGAAGGTGAACAGGAAGCAGGAATCGAAGCTGTATGCCACAGAGCACATGGAACAAGGCCTGTCATGCTCCAAGTTGTGGAACCATTTCCACTCCCAAGCTCCAGTCTCCGCCCAGGTACCTGGGCTCAGAAAAGTTGAACATTAAGTCAAAGGACACATTTCGGCACAATAAGTCAAGACAGGAGTTCTCTTCTTCTTCCTCCCACTCCATGGACAGTTCACTCAGTTAGCTTTCAAAATGCCCTGAATTTGTCAGACTATCTTCAACTCTGTAGCTGGTAGGAGACTTCAAGGTGGCCATGCTCTAGCCTTTCTGCACAATTTTGGGCCCCATGGATCAGCCAATGCCCCCAGTCTGTGCTAACTGATCCTGATATAGTGACTTCAGCACCGGGCTTGGTGGTGGCCATTACTTTCTTAAGGTTGGTGCCACCCCCCCCTCTGGCTCCAGAAGTGCCACTTCAAGGTCTGACCCTAACACTGATTTCACATCCAGGGCCAAGGTTAGCTATATCTCAATCAATGTCTTGTTGCAAGATTACTAAAGCACTGTGGGAGGATTCTCCAGCAGTGCCTTTGCCTTGATGCCAGTATCTTCAATGCCTTGAGGCCTTATTTGGTGCAGACGCCATGCAGGTCTTTCAGAATATCCCACATGATGAGATGATGTGGAAGAGATGAAAATATTGTTTCCCCTTTATTATATTGATGCTGGCCTGTATTTAGATCTTCAAAATGCTAGTGGTCTTGACACCTCAACAGAGACAGATTTGGACTCCCCATTGGTGACCTCCACCAAGGAAAGTGCAACCTTTGGTGTGGTAGTTCATAGGACTGCAGAGGTGTCGGGACTACAGTTTCCAACTGTGGAAACTAATGCTAATTTGCTTACAGAAATCTTGCTACCTGGCTCTTAAACCTCAGTACCTTTGCTACCTTTCAATTTAGCCCCGACAGAAACTGTGTCTTGTATGGAGACAAGGTAGATTTAGCCTTGGAGCTGTTTAAGGATGTGAAACGTCACTTTTAGCGACTGCTTTTGTACGAAAAGCCTTTCTAACGAAAGTGAAACCACGTCAGCGTCGTTACTATGTTTGTGGTTATGCTGCAATGTGCACTAGCACGAATTGCTCAGAAACTCATGTATTACAATGACATCTTTACATTGTAGTTGACCACGCATGTCACTACAACAAACATTGTTTGTTTTGGTTGACAACACAGGAACGGCAAGGAGACAGCATCATTAGTACGCCCGTAGTTGTATCACAATGTGCATTTGCACAAATGGCTCTTGCTGGAATGGCTTTTCAGCACACCACACTTGCAGCTTATGCCGAAATATACACTATTACTGTACAGTATTTCCCAATCCCCAGGGAGAGAGAGGAGGGAACCAAGGAATATGATGAGGAAGTCTAGGACTCTGAGTAATCAAATCATTACTTTCCTTGTTCGTCTCCTACTTTTGTATTTAATATAAGTGGAAAAATATTAATTAAGGAGTATTACTTTTAATTTAATCAAAACGCAGTAATACATTTTGAAACAATTGGGGCGCTCACTTTTAGGGGAAGATTCATACACCGGAAAGAACCCAGAAGACGCGAAAACAGAGCAGTGAATCCTCAGCCGGTACCGAGACGTCAACGCTGCGGTCCCTGCTCTATTCCCTGAAAGATGGAAAAAGATGCCGGTTCACTGAAGGTGTAACTACATCACGAGAGTGCGCGAAAGTCAAGCCCAAGCCATTGCTAAGGTAAACAAGGACAACATAATTTCAAGCCTGTGGCCCCCAAGAAATACACACGTACACAAGTCGTCCTTTGAAAATTTGCCACGGTACACAAGTCCTCTTTTGAAACTTCACCATCCCTGACAAAGACCGTCACAAAAAGAAGTGCCACTAAGAAGGTCGAAACGTGCTGGCTCCACTTGAGAGAGGCTCCATGCAGAACCAAGCTAAAATTAGGTCCCGAAAGCGGACAAAATAGACCCCGTAACACAGGGCTCTACCCTTGAGTTCGGAATACCACATCTGACCTCTCTTTTCGCTAGAAAAGTAAATCAGCTTGAGGACAGTAAACGTAGTAATCTGCCCTTGCCCCAGTCCTTGGTGACAGAAATTTAGTAGGACTTTATCTGACGTACTGTTCAATTTGCTATATGTACCTTAGAATCACTGTTTGATATAGTTTTCATTGTATAATACACTGTATGTTAAAGGTTTTTTTGCAATGTACATAACTGTTGGGCACGTTGTTTTATGCAAACAAATTCATCAATGTATATATACTGATAAGAGAAGGCAAGACAGCCTTGGTCTAGTTTGTTTAGTGACAGGTATGAATGTTTTGGAAATCAAATATGGAAAAAGAAGAAACATATAAATGAATATATCCCAAAGATAATAAAAAAATCGTTTGGGCAAGAAGTATGTTTTTTTGATTAATGGTGTCAGAGTTAATTTGTTTTTTTGCACACACTTTTAGGGGAAGGTCACTTACTTTCAGAGGCGGGATGCCGGAGGGGAAAAGGGGTTTTGTTATATTTTTATATCTGAGTAGTAATGTGAATATCTCGGTAACTGATTTTGAAAATAATTATGCAGCACATATTATTGTTTTAAAAAGATAGGAACATTTAGTTTAATGGATAAGGAGACTTACTTTCAGGGATAGAATGTCAGGAGAAAAGGTTTTTTTGGGAGGGTATAAGTATTCTAGCTCCAGTATTTCTTATTATACATGTGTTTCAAGCATTAAACTAATTTATAATTTTATTAAAAATGTAACTTACTTTAAGGGATAAGACAATTACATTTAGGGGCACGATGCCAGTGGACAAAGGGGTCTTTGGATGGAGAAGTGTATTAATACTCGGGCACACATTTAAATACCTGAGTATTAACATGGGAAATTTGGGGTTTGTTTTCGAAAATGTTTTTAAAAAATGAGGACAAATACTTTTAGGGATAAGAAACGTACTTTTAGGGGCAGGATGCCAGAGCGTAAAGGTTTTTTTTGGAGGGTAAGTGTATTAATAGTCCGGTACTAATTTGAATACCTGACTGTTAATATGAAAATATTGTTTTGTATAAGAATAATATATTAAGCTGTATTTATTATATTATGATTAAAAAAGGACATTTACTTTTCGGGTGAAGGCACTTTGTGTTGGGTACAGGATGCCATAGGATAGTGGGATTTTGGTTGGAGAAGTGTATTAATACAGGGGTACTAATTATAATTCTTTAGAATTAATATGTAATTATTGTTTTTGTAATAAAAAAGTAAACATTTGTAAACATTTGTTTTTAAAAAGCCTCTTGCTTTAAGAGATCACACACTTACTTTTAGGAGCGGGATGCCAGAGGAAAATGGGGCTTTGGGTGGGGAAATGTATTAATACTCGGGTACAAAATTTAATACCTATGTATTAATATGAAAATATTTGTATTTCTGAAACAAATTAAAATATGCACTTATTTGTAGAAATTTAAATTAATATTTGCTTTATTGAATTAGACACTTACCTTTAGGGGAGGGATACCAGAGAAAAAAGGGGGTTTGTTTGGGGAAGTGTAATAATACCGGGGTACTAATTGTAATACCAGAGTAATAATATGAAATTATTGATACCTTTAAAAACAAAATTATGCGGCTATTAATCTAATAAACTAATTATGGAAACTTACATTCTGGGTCGGGTTACCTTAGAAAAGAGGGATTTCGGATGGCTAAATGAACTAACACTTAGTTATTAATTTTTTTACCTAAATGATATTTATAGAAGTCTGTACATTTTTAAAATAAATGATTTAAAAAAACAAAGCAATTTTTTTCTAAAATTAAATCAAAACCAAATTAACCACAACCTTTTTGGACAAGCATATTTAAAAGAACAAAGACATTTACAAAAGACCATTAACATTAGGCAGGAAACAAGAAATCTTTTTTTAAAGTCGCATGTTTTGTTTAATATAAGTGTGAAACTGAAAAGTAAAAGGTATTTTATTACATGAAAGAATATCAATAAAGTGAACCGTTTATGCACAATCCAAAAACATGTTTACAAACTTTGTTTAAAAAACAAAACAAACACCTATATACATTCTAACAAATAGGAATAAGATACTTTTTCTAACACAACAAACAGGCTGAAGGACACCCCTGAACTTCAAAAAGTACAGTTGGGTATGGTTACCACATCAAATGGAAGAAAAACCACAGTAGTGACAGGTAAAAAAAAGTGTTTTAGGTACATATTTATAGAACATTGGTGGCTATCTTTACTGTAAGTGGAGAGGAATTTAGTTTGCGTTGTGTTACAAAAATATGTAATGTATGCTCTAACCACAAACAAATTCTAACCCATGCATGTTGCAGCAGTTAACCCACACTACAGAGTTAGGGAAATAATATATGTGTGTGCGTGTATGTGTATATATAGATAAAAATATAGCAACTAGAAACGATGTAGAATAGATGTAAACTGCTGAAAACCCAAAACAAATGCTAAATTTGGTTTACATTTTTTTCTTCAAAAAATGACAATTACATTGTGGGGAGATATGGAAACCAGCAAGCAATCTACTGGTAAAGGTAGTAGTGTTGGTAATGTAGGATGCATGAAAGACTCTCCAGGTAGTCTGTAGCCACCATCAATGAAAACTCTTGCAAATTTGCCAATAGTCGTTCAGACATTTCCTTGTTTTTTTTATATAAACACGTGGATTCAGGCTACCTGAGAGTGATTGCACATTTCTCATTTCTTGAAAACATTGTTTCTTCTTCAAAATTTCCAAGATATGGTACAGGTTGGCATGATGTTTGCCAATTGCTTTGTTGAAGCAATTGTGCCATCCCACAATGGCATTGTTCATTTTTGCTCCTCCCTCTAAACAGCAGCTCCACCATTTTCAATTGCATATTTTGGCTTCATCCTGCGACCCGGCCTGCTTAGTCCTCAAAGTAATTTAGTAAAGGGGCCCATTTTTCATCATTTTGGAGAAAATAATCCGTTTCAGAAATTTCGGTGTAAAATTCTTCCACATTTTCACGAGGTACAAAAGTTAATGCAGGTAGCTCACGTAATTAAAATTGAATTTTACTGTTTGTGCAATAATCCTCACCTAAAGATTTTTTTTGTATTTTATGCCAGAATGCCTGAGAAAAGTGGAAAAAATATCCTTGAATTTTGGTTTCTGTGTACTCTTTTTAGAGGGTTTGGTTGTCATGCAGAAGAAATGATTCAACACTTTGGGGCTGATTTCGATGTGGTGGGAAACGGCTCCAACTGTCGGTCGGAGCCGTTCTGACTGCATCTAAATGTTCTTTTTGTTTTCCTTTCATACCGACATTTATGATGTGGTAGGTCAGAAAGGGATCCAAACAAGTTTTCTGATCGGCTTCCGACAGGCTCGGAGAGCCTGTCTGCCATTCTGAAAGGGCCTGTAATCCCAAGGGCGGCTCTTTCCGCCCGAGGTATTACGATGGCAGATTCGCACAGCCTTTCTGTGCCTGCCTTTCAGACACAGAAAGGTTGTGGGAATCTGACTTTGGGGTCCTCAGCAGGGCCCACATGGTTGCAAGGCTTCCGGATGGCAGCCTAGGGGGCACCTATGGTGCCCACCTGTTGATCTCTGCACCTTAAGGATCGTGCCACCGGGTGCAGAGATGAACTGCACCTCTACTCTTTACAATGAGAGCATGCATTCCATTCAGAATGCATGCTCCCATTGTCAAGAATAAGATTGTGACCAAACAGAGTTCGGTTGCATCCTACTTGCTGGTTTGGGACCGCCGACAGGAGGTCAGTCAGTCACACTACTAGATGGATGTCCGTCCAACATCAAAATCGGCCCCTAAATGTTAATGTTAGTTCGCGGGGTATGTTAATGTTGTAGTATGTTTGAGGGGCTACACGTTTTGGATTACTAGCCTGTTTTCTTCTTTGACCATTCTATGGAGATTGGGGCTGGTGGAGGCCATACTGCTAGCAACATGCATGGAATTGTTTTGTGATACCTCCCGCAAAAAGGAGCCACAGGAATCATTGGAGGTGGATGCAAGCATTTTTTCTTGTTGCACATGTTGCACTGACTTCAAACTCCATTGCAGAGGCAGAGTGGTTATGCTCTGTTGTACTAATAACAGTCTGCTCCAGAGTAACCGTTCTGCCTGTGCAATGGAAAGAGTTAAAATGTACCACAACCAATAATTCCTGGGCACATTTATCTTCCCCTTACAGTAAAGATAGCCATTGTACTACAGGAGCCTGGGTCCATGTCTGGATTCGACATAAAATGCTTGGGCGGGAAGATGCCATTTTGTCCAGGTCTCCAAAAAAAAGAAAGAAAAGGAATTTTAATTACATTTAAGTGCTTTAACATTGATATGCCGCTCGCCGAGGAGAATCTGTGTGCTTCAAGGACTGGGAGCATTGTGAGTTGTATTGCCACCTAGGAGCCCCGTTGGAGATCGAATTCTGCGTGGGACTTTGCAAGCGCCGGAGGACGGGACTGCGAGGCCCATCAGGCTGTGCGAGTCCCACCAAGCACACCTGTTGCCTCTTCCCGTGTCTCCGCCCCCCTGCTTGCCTGTTTGCCTTTAAACTCCTCGCGGCCCCCGCTCCGCGGGAGCCGCTCGCCGAGGAGAATCTGTGTGCTTCAAGGACTGGGAGCATTGTGAGTTGTATTGCCACCTAGGAGCCCCGTTGGAGATCGAATTCTGCGTGGGACTTTGCAAGCGCCGGAGGACGGGACTGCGAGGCCCATCAGGCTGTGCGAGTCCCACCAAGCACACCTGTTGCCTCTTCCCGTGTCTCCGCCCCCCTGCTTGCCTGTTTGCCTTTAAACTCCTCGCGGCCCCGCTCCGCGGGAGCCGCTCGCCGAGGAGAATCTGTGTGCTTCAAGGACTGGGAGCATTGTGAGTTGTATTGCCACCTAGGAGCCCCGTTGGAGATCGAATTCTGCGTGGGACTTTGCAAGCGCAGGAGGACGGGACTGCGAGGCCCATCAGGCTGTGCGAGTCCCACCAAGCACACCTGTTGCCTCTTCCCGTGTCTCCGCCCCCCTGCTTGCCTGTTTGCCTTTAAACTCCTCGCGGCCCCCGCTCCGCGGGAGCCGCTCGCCGAGGAGAATCTGTGTGCTTCAAGGACTGGGAGCATTGTGAGTTGTATTGCCACCTAGGAGCCCCGTTGGAGATCGAATTCTGCGTGGGACTTTGCAAGCGCCGGAGGACGGGACTGCGAGGCCCATCAGGCTGTGCGAGTCCCACCAAGCACACCTGTTGCCTCTTCCCGTGTCTCCGCCCCCCTGCTTGCCTGTTTGCCTTTAAACTCCTCGCGGCCCCCGCTCCGCGGGAGCCGCTCGCCGAGGAGAATCTGTGTGCTTCAAGGACTGGGAGCATTGTGAGTTGTATTGCCACCTAGGAGCCCCGTTGGAGATCGAATTCTGCGTGGGACTTTGCAAGCGCCGGAGGACGGGACTGCGAGGCCCATCAGGCTGTGCGAGTCCCACCAAGCACACCTGTTGCCTCTTCCCGTGTCTCCGCCCCCCTGCTTGCCTGTTTGCCTTTAAACTCCTCGCGGCCCCCGCTCCGCGTGAGCCGCTCGCCGAGGAGAATCTGTGTGCTTCAAGGACTGGGAGCATTGTGAGTTGTATTGCCACCTAGGAGCCCCGTTGGAGATCGAATTCTGCGTGGGACTTTGCAAGCGCCGGAGGCCGGGACTGCGAGGCCCATCAGGCTGTGCGAGTCCCACCAAGCACACCTGTTGCCTCTTCCCGTGTCTCCGCCCCCCTGCTTGCCTGTTTGCCTTTAAACTCCTCGCGGCACCCGCTCCGCGGGTGACGCTCGCCGAGGAGAATCTGTGTGCTTCAAGGACTGGGAGCATTGTGAGTTGTATTGCCACCTAGGAGCCCCGTTGGAGATCGAATTCTGCGTGGGACTTTGCAAGCGCCGGAGGACGGGACTGCGAGGCCCATCAGGCTGTGCGAGTCCCACCAAGCACACCTGTTGCCTCTTCCCGTGTCTCCGCCCCCCTGCTTGCCTGTTTGCCTTTAAACTCCTCGCGGCCCCCGCTCCGCGGGAGCCGCTCGCCGAGGAGAATCTGTGTGCTTCAAGGACTGGGAGCATTGTGAGTTGTATTGCCACCTAGGAGCCCCGTTGGAGATCGAATTCTGCGTGGGACTTTGCAAGCGCCGGAGGCCGGGACTGCGAGGCCCATCAGGCTGTGCGAGTCCCACCAAGCACACCTGTTGCCTCTTCCCGTGTCTCCGCCCCCCTGCTTGCCTGTTTGCCTTTAAACTCCTCGCGGCACCCGCTCCGCGGGTGACGCTCGCCGAGGAGAATCTGTGTGCTTCAAGGACTGGGAGCATTGTGAGTTGTATTGCCACCTAGGAGCCCCGTTGGAGATCGAATTCTGCGTGGGACTTTGCAAGCGCCGGAGGACGGGACTGCGAGGCCCATCAGGCTGTGCGAGTCCCACCAAGCACACCTGTTGCCTCTTCCCGTGTCTCCGCCCCCCTGCTTGCCTGTTTGCCTTTAAACTCCTCGCGGCCCCCGCTCCGCGGGAGCCGCTCGCCGAGGAGAATCTGTGTGCTTCAAGGACTGGGAGCATTGTGAGTTGTATTGCCACCTAGGAGCCCCGTTGGAGATCGAATTCTGCGTGGGACTTTGCAAGCGCCGGAGGACGGGACTGCGAGGCCCATCAGGCTGTGCGAGTCCCACCAAGCACACCTGTTGCCTCTTCCCGTGACTCCGCCCCCTATACCTGTTAGCGTATTTAACCTGGGAGGACCACGCGTTAGCGGGACGCGTGTGCGGGACCTATCCCGGGACAAAGCCCGGACTAAGGGCGGACCCTCTGAGACCCTCCGAGAACCGAGGAAACCGGACCGGGCGTATCCCTTTGTCTTACAGGTACTGTTTGTTATTAACATTGTCCTATTTTGACTTCTTGCACCGCCATCCGTTTGTAAATGTCTACCGATATTCTAGAACAGCCCATGTCTGATAAAGCGGGAGTACTGTTGAATGGTACTTTAGACAAGTACTTCTCCAAGTCCTCAACTGACATTGCTAGGGAAAGTATCTTGGCGGAGAAGCGAGCGGATCGTCGCCGCTCGGTTGAAAGTATGAAGAACGGGTCAATTCTTTTGCCAACATCTCCCGCCATAGGGCTGATTGACATTGTCACCGAAACAACACCTGGTGAGTTGATTAATCTACTAGATTCTGACCCCTTGGATCTAAACGTAGCTGTGCTCACACCCAATGTGTCAACTAAACTAGAATTGATCAGGCCAACTACAACTTCTAAAGATATTAGCGAATGTACGCCAAAGGATGACAGCTTGCCATTGGTAACAACATCTCGTAGCAGGGCTACAAAACAAATTCCCCAGGAGAAACGCTATGGCCCACCGCCTATTAAGAAACAGCGGAAAAGGAGGGACCCGCTGCAACCCAAGTTGAGCTGTAGAGACTTTGGTAAAAAGGCAATCACTGCCTCAAAGGCATTACATAATCTTCGAGTTGAATCAGAGGGGAGCTCTACATTGCCTTCATCATCACCCCAGCCTAACCCACATATAAATAATGAGCATAGTATGGACACTATTGATGTTGTGAATGTATCAATAGTAAACAAAGGTTCTGTAACCCTATTAGACATAGAGAGTTTGATTAAATCATACTCTGCGAGTATCATTGAGAGGCTGATGGAAGTGGAAAGTAGGCTGTGTAAGATTGAACATGCATTAGGTTGTAAGGATGCTGTAATCGATCCTGGTCGGAATAATGTAGGTAAAAAACATCAGAATACTACTTCAAAAACCACATCGACCCCTGTGCATGTGTCTAAACACATCCCAAACCATACTATAATTCCTCCCACGATTGCACCTACTGTAAAGTCCATGGGGAAAACGGTAACAGCATTGGTCCATCATCATTCTCCTCCTAAGCCCCCTCAAATAAAAATTGTTGACCAACCAACTATAAGTGTCACAAATAAAATTATTGATAATACTAATACTAATACACTCCTGAGAAAACCAGCGAGGGAGGTGGGAGAAAATAGACACACCTGGGGGAAACCTAGAAGGACTCCTTTACCCGAACTCCCCCCAGAGGCCGTACCCTATGTGGTAATTTTAACAGGGGTGCCTGTGCTTGGTCATAACAAGCGGGAGGGTTTTGCCCAATTAAAAAACAAAATTATGCATTGGCTGAGTATTTACAGGCCAATTGCAAATCACATCAATGGGGAAATCACCCATGTCCGTCGTCTACAATGGCTAGGGGGCAAACCTAAAAACATCGAAGGAGATATAGTGGTTGTGCATTTTCGAGACCCCAATGCAGTACAATTCATTTTGAACTGGCAGTTGGGTAGCTCTAATAATACAATAATTCCCAAACCACTAACCTATTTCTATCCTAGGTCTTTGGTGTTTTCATCTCAACACCACCCATCCCAGTACTGCCCTCCACAGCGTATACAGCAATTACAGCAAAATAACCATCTAAGTGTCCAGGACGCTGTGAGTAACCAACATGTCCTGCACCCTTCATCATTTCAGAACATAAATAACATGTACCAAGCACCAAACCCTGTGGAAACTTCAGATCCTAGGGTATGGAACTATGTAATGCCCAAAATATACAATCCCCAGAATGGAAGGATGGATCACCTAAAACCCTTCACCCCCCTAGAAACCTTTAATAGGTTTGACATCTTTAGCGGTCTAGATGATTGTGACTGATGCCATTTGTTCAGGGGGGATGAGGGAACAAATAAAATGCTTGTGGGTGATGTGGGTACTACAGTTAAGCTTGATGTATCTGACAATAATGTGCTTCCCTGTTTGGGCAAAACTGTACTTCATGATATGAATGTTTCTGAAGATATAAATGCTATGGAAGAACAGGTATTAGCCATGACCAGCTTGGGGAGTACTTTAACTGTTGAGGTAGCGCCTTTGTTACCCCCAGCGGTGCTTTTGACCAATTTTGACGAGATCTCTGGGGCTGATGTTGAAAGGCCACCAAATCACATTACGTCGATAAAAATGATTTGTTGGAATATAGCTGGAGTTGTAAAAAATCTGAGGGATCCCGAGTGGACAAACTTTATAGAATCCTTCGATTTTTGCTTCCTTCAGGAAACTTGGGCAGTTGAGGTGCCTCATAGGGTGGGTTACAAGACATATGGAATTGATGCGATTCCCTCTAGAAGTGGAAGGGCATCGGGGGGACTTTTGATATGGGTGAAAATAAACCTAAAGGTAAAGATTGAGGTGGTGCCCACTAACTCTGTAGACATATTGGTGTTAAAAGCTACAGTATCCAACGGGAAAAATGTATTCCTTGTAAACATTTATAACAGGCCCTTACCATTATCTGGAGAATCGCCAACTATTGCAAAATTAGATTGCTTTCTGAGTGATCTGGATCCCAGCCATGATTTTGTCATCTTGGCCGGAGATTTAAATGGTAATTTTGAGCCAGTTGAGGGTCTTAGCGAAATCTTCGATGAAGAAGATCAAGTAAACAAAATCCCTACTTTAGAGAATGTTAAATCAGTTAAATGCTCAACTCTGGGTCTTCAATTGATGAGTCTATGTACGGAACACTCTCTTAGGGCTTGTAACGGAAGGTTACCATCTGACAGCTCTAAGAAACCAACATTCTCTAGAAATACTTATAAAAGTAATTTAGATTTTGTTATCGTCTCTATCCCTCTCTGGCCAAATCTCCTGGACTTTGAAGTACTGGAACGATTTGAAAGTGATCATTTTCCTTTAACTTTGACATTAGATGTCTTACTCTTTAATAATACGGTCGAACAAAGTATAACTGAGGAAGGGGTGAACTCCAATCTTGAGATTCATATTAGTAATAATAGAAGATCTCTGAAATGGCCACTCATATTGGACCGTAATGATATCCTCAGTGAAATCTATTCACTTCTGGCTGGGACGTTTGGGCCTTATTTGGCGTCAATGGGAGAGGATGCAATAACAACTGCATTCCTGCCATTACACCAAAAAAATTTTAATGAATTAAAACTATTAGTTACCAAGATGCCCAAAAAAACCCAACAGAAGATTCAGAATCTGTCCCACAGTAAACCTTGGTGCGACAGATTCTGCAGAGAATCAAAGAGGGAACTATTGACTGCAATTAAGGCTAAATCTCCTTTCGATGTAAAACAAGCGAGGAACAAGTACAAATCTGTACAAAGGGCCGCAAAGATGGCATGGGAGGAAGACAAATGGGCCAATTTGCTGCAAGCAGCCAGGGCGCGTGATAATGTCGCTTTCTGGAGGCTGGTGGCAAATGGAAATAAGGTGGGCAGGGTGGTCAAGGATGTTTTCCTAGATGAACAAACTTGGGTCACCCATTTTTCGAATTTATACAAAAAATATGATGACCCAAGTTTGGATATGCATGTAACAAACTATGAATCTCCGGCAGACCAACTGTCCTTCACTCTAGGCGAAACAGAGCTGGCAATAACCCAGATTAAATCAGGAAAAGCTCCAGGCTTGGACAAAATTCCTGGGGACCTATACAAGCATGACCTAGCTGTATGGGTACCTTATATTAATTGTCTGTGTAATGTATTTTCCGGCACTCTAGAATTTCCTGAGAGCTGGAAGGGAGCGGAAATTGTTTTAATTTTCAAAAAGGGAGATAGGATGGATCCTTGCAATTACCGGCCAATAAGTTTAATGGATATTTTACAAAAAATTTACTCACGCCATATTCTTTTACGCGTGAATAATTGGCTAGATGAAAATGCAATATTGACTAAGTTCCAAGCAGGATTTAGATCTAATATCAGCACAATAGATCAGATTTTTAGATTCTGCTGCCTCTATTGGAAGTACGTGGTGATTAAAAGGTGCCATTTATATGTTGCCTTTATCGATTTAAGGGCAGCATTTGACTTGGTGCCTCGCAATCTCCTATGGAAAACCTTGAGTGCAGCAGGCATGCCAAATAACCTTGTCACTCAGATTAGGGAGTTACACGCAGGGAACTTCGCTAGAATTAGATGGGGTCCAAATGGTGAACTAACCCAGAAGATACCCATCGAGCGTGGAGTCCGCCAGGGCTGCGTCCTGGCCCCTACGCTCTTTTCCCTGTTTATAAACGACATTCCCCAATTTCTGGAGAGATGTAAAAATGACTCCCCAAAACTGAATGGTGAGAAGGTGACATCGCTACTATTTGCTGATGATACCATTTTGATCTCTCAAATGAAAAATGGTCTGCAGATAATAATAGATACTTTTAATGAATACTGCAGCCAGAAGGGGCTGGAAATCAACGTGAAGAAGACAAAATATATGGCCCTAAATCCCATAAAACCTGACAGAGGTTGCCTTACATTAAACGGTGAAAAGCTGGAATCCGTCCCTCATTTTTCATACTTGGGGGTGACTTTGGATTCTAACTTTACCTGGAAAGCCCAATTGGATAAAAGCAAATTAATTTTTGCCCAGAATGCTAAACCTATTCTTAGGGAGCAAAGTCTAAGTACAAGTAAAGCAGTTTCTCCCGTGATGGAACTTTTTAAGGCCAAGGTTCAATCAGCGGTCCTTTATGGGGCAGAAATATGGGGTCCCGGCTCAAAGGAAACGTTCAGTCTCTTAGACAATAACTTTATGCGAAGTTTGGCAAGGGTTCCGAGAGGCACTCCCTTAGTCCCCCTGGAACTTGACCTAAACTTCAAAAGAACTGATCATCAAGTTTTGATTCGACCATTGATGTTGTGGGTCAGACTATGGCATGTCCCCGAACTTCAAGATTATAGAGATGGACTAGAAGAAGTTATGAAACTTGATAATCAGGTTGCCATCCCATGGTTAAGGCATATCAAGATTTGGTTAAGTAATATAGGGCTGAAACACTTTTGGGAGAACCCCGAACAATTACCCGCAAACCCCAAATTAATATTAAAAAGGGCCTTTTGGAGCTTCATACAAAATAGGACTATAAGTAATAGTACTAGTGGGACCCTGGTTTCAAGGTTCCTAAACTTCAAAGATGAACCTATGTATGAGACTTTTATGGATGAAATAGAGCCCCCACTAGCCAAAACTTTATTTTTAAAATTTAGATATGGAAACTTACAAATAAAAACTACCTTGGCTCGTTGGGCTAGGAACCGTGCTGCAGGAACTCCGATAATGGATGTAAATTGCTCTATGTGTACTTACAAACAGATTGAAAACGAGCAACATATCCTCCTTTTTTGTCCTTGTTATACACAGGCCAGAAAGAGATGGATTAAACCCATTTGCCTTCTTTTAGGCTTGAGCTCCAGTGCACATGCTGTGAGAATCCTAACAACTAACACATCTCAACAAATAACATTTAGTGTTAGTAGATTCCTACTTTCCATATTCTATACTAGGAAAAAATTGGGGCATCGTTTGTAATGTAATATAATTGATCTGCTTGGAATTGTTAGGATGCTCCTTATTTTGACCTATGAATGTAATGTTTCCGTTCCAACTAGCTCCCAAATTGTCGTATTTTTTTTCTTCTTTTTAAACTAATGTTTTATTTATTGTAATGTTTTATTATAATGTAATATATGCATTGCTCTTTTATGGCACTTGTGCCGAAATAAAGATTTAATGATGATGATATGTTTATTTATTTTATCTGTTAAAAGACAGGAAAAAATGAAACTTTTTACAATCTACATGAGGTGGGAAATAGAAAAAACTAATTTGTTTTGGAAGGCTATCATTTACAAGTTTTGAAATCTACAAATTGCCTAGTGATAGGGAAATGCTGTTATTTTTCTGCTCAAAACCAATGAGTTAAGTATTGTGTTTGCCTGAAAGATGTTTTGTTTTGAATAAAGTTGCAGGTTGATTGGTTGTTGATTGGCAAATTCAGACACGTGGAAGGAAAGGTGAGACTCTTCATTTGTTCTTTCGGCAAGTGGGCCATGGATTTTTGAGGAAACTGGAATGTGGAAAAAACTATTTCCTTCTGTGTGCAAAGAAAAACCAATTTCATCTTAAAATTTGTGTTTTGTTTTTAAACTACATTTTTTATTAAAAACATAGTCTACACGGAACTCCAGCCCAGATGTAAGTACCTAGAGGACTTTCAATAGCAATATTAGGGCCAGACAGTCTCCAGCACCTGCTTTGTGGGACCCCACAATTAGAGTCAGAATAATTAATAAGACCCCAGTCATACTGCCTGCCCTGAGGGATGCCCCCAGTGCAGTGGCATTAGTCAAATACATCCCCAGTCAGTGTCCAGCATCTGCCCTGAATTATGCCCCCTGCGGACTTCGAATATTTATGCCCCGCCAGTGTCCAGCACCTGCGCCGAGGTACTACCCCTTGCAGAGTTAGAATAGTAGTTAATGCCCCTGCTAACTGTCCAGCCCCAGCCCTTATTTTTGCCTCCTGCGGAGTTAGAGTAGTAAATTATGACCCATGTCACTGTCCGACACCTGCCCTGAGTTATGGTCCCTGCGGAGTTAGTATTTATGCCCTCGGTCACTTTCCAGTACCTGACCTGAGGTTTACCCCAGCAGAGTTAGAAAAGTAATTTATGCCCCCGGTCACTATCCGGCACCTTCCCTGAGTTATGTCCCTTGCAGGGTTAGAATAGGTATGTATCCCTCTGATCACTGTCCAACAGCTGCCCTGAGTTATGCCCCTAGTAGGGTTAGAATAGTAATTTATGCCCCAGTCACTGTCCAGCACCTGCCCTGAGTTATGGACCCTTGTGTATTTAGAATAGTAATTTATGCCCCTGACACTGCCCAGCACCTGCCCTGAGGTAGGTACCGGACGGTGTTGGATATATTACATCCCCATGCACTGGACAACACCTGCCTGGGGGGTGCTTCAAGCATAGCAAGATTTGGAGAAAAGAAAACCTCAGTAACTAAACACAACTAGTCCAATATAGTTCCTCTGTTTTGCATAAATGCACTACATGTGTGTTTTTTTTTGTGCTTGTTAATTATTTCAACTTAATACTTACAATGGCAGCCCATTCTTTTTCTGTGGAGAGAAGGAGTTTTGTTCCCTTGGAAAGCAGGTCTGTGGGCGGTTTACTTGCCCTATGGAGAAAAGTGGCATTTGTAGACATTGTGAAAATGTAATTCCCATATGTTATTATGACTTAATAGTAGCACCTGCACTAAAGCATGGACATAGTGCAATTTTTTTTTTAAATCTCCCAGAGGTCATATAGATCTAAATTAGCTCCCTCCTGGTGATCATAAAGTCTACCATAGTTGGGTTATATTTGTACCATAGTCATAATGGCTCTTTCTAAACCCAATGTTGGGGATGTCCTCTGCTCAATTTCTTCAGACAATTAGCTGCTTATTACCACATTACATTTAAAAGTGTCTTCCTTCCTATTAGTGTTTTTGGGTAAACATATTGTACTTCCAAATAATCTACAGTACAGGCCAAGTGGTGTATGGTAATTTTTATACAAACATTTACCTGTATTACAATTGTTCTAAAAGGTCAATTGTGTAGGGGGACATTGGATGTCCTCACTTAAGTGGTGTTTTTTTCTTGGAGGTAAAGATGAAGGAGGAGGAGTAACCGGCGCAAAAACTGGAAGGGGATTTTTTTTCTAAAAATATTTTCAATATTTATTTTAATTATAAAGGAGTTAATGCCTATGTTTTCATTATTGGTGTACTTAAATTAACCACTAGGTGGCACTGTCTCATTCTACAGCTCTTTTCTTCAGCGGAAGTCCCAAAAGCTTGGTGCTGAACAGTGGCAGACAGCAACTGATTACAAAATGAGGTTTAGCAACCATTATACATTTTAGTGCTTTTTTTAACGTAATTTACTCTTGACAGAAAATTATTGTTTTTCCTGTCTTTTGGATTGATGTTACCCTTACTGGCATTTGAAGCAATAACGTTTTACTTTGGAGAGCATTGTACAACATTCCTAGGCAGTAAGGTAGGACT
Organism: Lissotriton helveticus; assembly: GCF_964261635.1. NCBI lineage: Eukaryota > Metazoa > Chordata > Amphibia > Caudata > Salamandridae > Lissotriton > Lissotriton helveticus. Next base: position 707,528,364 of record NC_136059.1, on the reverse strand, counting down.
ACAGGCCCGTTCCCCTTTTGCATATGTACGTTGGGCACAAACGTTGGAATGGTGGTGTGTGCCAAAATTTTGCATTTCTTCAAAGCTGAAAAACCTTTTTATTGTTTGGAATTCGTCTAACAAGCACAGTGGAATGTACTTTTTATTTGAATTCCAGGACATTGCTTTGCATCGATTTCTGCTGTTAAATACCATTAATCGTTTCAAAGGTATTCAACATAAATGGGCGCGTTGAAATTGCGTTTATTGTAAATGAATTTTAATGTGTTAGTATGTTATGGCGTACTAACTGATTTTGTTGTAAAAACTGGCAGGGTAAAGCCAGCGTCGTTCTAATGTATTGGTTGAAAAATACAGCTAATTGGCTTTCGTTGTTCCATCATATATCCGTTCAAGGATAGCCATGGTAGGGTTTGTTCCTTGGGCTTGCTCTCTCAGCACACCAGTCCCCTCAACAATACTGATAGTTCATGGTTTACACCTGAGTCCTAGCATACCACCAGTGGAAGCCATATCAGTCCATTCATCAGCCTATTCATCCATTATGAGGCTGTCCTCTGCTGCAATTTTGAATTGCAGGTAGATGCCAACAACAGAGACATGTAAAAGGTGAAACCTGTGTAATGGCTGACAACTGTCAAAAAGCGAAATACTTTTCGCTTAAACTCTCATTGTGTAAGTATGGGCCAGGAGCCGCCTTTTTAGGTCAGTGTAGGAAAGTGGGTTTCTGTTGCAGTAACCCCCCCAAATTTTTTGACAGATGCACTTTGACTTGATGTGCCCTAAGTCCCTGTCAATCAGGCTCCCAGGGCTTGTGTTCTTTCCCAAAACTGTACCTTTGTACCCCCTATTTGCACCTCTCTGGCCACATGTAAGTCCCTTGTAAAAGGTACCATGGATACCAAGGGCACTGTGACCAGGGAAGGCATATATAGGCTGCAACACAGTGTGTCATCCTTAGAGGTGCTGTACCTTAACACACATACACTGCCATTGCAGGTTGCGTATTTTGGTGCAGAGAAAAGTGAGGAGTCGACATGGCACACATACCTATTTGCCATTCCTGCAACCCATTGCCTATGCTATAGGTAAGATACCTCTCTAGATTGGTGCACTAAACCACTGGTGAGGGCACAGTTGCATGAACACTATACCCCTACATCGTCTATGTCCATTTTTAGACAATGTAAGTGCACTAAAGCCATGAAAGTTATATGTTCTTGGAGTTTGTCATTACGAACTCCACAGCATCATAATGGCTTTACTGAATTCTGGGAAGTTTGGTAGCAAACTTCTCCGCATAATAAACCCACACTAATGCCAGTTTTGGGATGTATTATACCAATGATTCAGAGGGCATCTTAGAGATGCCCCCTGAAAAATTACCAGCCTCGGGAGGGTTCCCTGACTGGTAAGCACCCGCCTGCCACCACGAGGCATGTTTCTGACCTCTGGGGTGGGAGCCTTTGCTCCCTGGGCCCAGAAAAAAAGTATTTACTGGGCGGAGGTGGTCACACCTCCCCCAGGTCAGGAAGAGCCACCTGTGGCAGGGGAGCTTCAAAGGCCTTGCTGCTTTTGTAACACAACCCCCAGCCCCTCCTGCTATCAAGAGCAGGCCCCCTTCCTGTCTCAACCCCTGTTCGGTGGGAGGACAGGTGGGAAAAATTAGAACAGCTCAGAAGGTGTGCCCACCTCTGCCAACCCCACCCCTCAGGTAAGGGAGACGAGGTGAAGCCCACTTTTCAGTGCCTGCCATCTTTTAGATGGCAGGTACTCTCCAATCAGGGTTGGGGATTGTGCCCACTGCCCCATGTGGGGTGAGCACACCACGGGCGTAGTCATCCTAAGGTCAGTAGCCTATTGGCTACTGACCTCAAGACCCCTAAAATGCCCCCTAAATACAGTATTTAGGGGCAGCCCTGAACCCCGACGGCAGATTCCTGCAACCTACGAAGAAGGACGAAAGAAGACGCCCAGCAGAGGAGACTGCAGAGAAGAACTGACTTGGCCCCAGAACCTACTGGCCCATCTGTAGTTTCCAGAGATCCTGTGCCAAACGTCGGCCAGTGACCTCCAGAATCCCTGGGAGGACTGACTGCCTTCAACAAAGACTGGATCATTGTAAACAGTATCTTTGTTCAAAAGAATCTGAAAAGCAAGACTCCGAACAGGCTGAAGACAAAGAAACCTGACGCCTGGATCCACCACTAAACCCATCACCTGCAACCCGAGTCCGAGTGGCCCTCTGGTCCCAGCAAGGTCCCCCAGCACTTCAGAGTCAGAGTCCACCCTGGGTTGACCCCTCCAGGACTCCCCAATATCACCTGCAGCCTCTGCACAGAGAGCCCTCCTCAACCACGAGTGGCCCAGTAAGGTGAAATACGACCTCAAAAGGCACCACTGCATCCGGCCGCCCTGTGCAGTAGAGAAGAGGACCTGAGATGCACCTACATCCCAGAGCCTTCCAATTTAGCTGCCCAGCTGTTGGTTCCTGCCGGAAGACTTCCTGGACCGAGTCTGAAGGCAAAACCCAAAACCGGCAAGTCCCATTGAAAACAACAGGACACCCAATGCCAAATCAACACCCTGCACCGTGCCGCCCCTATGCCGCTGTGGGTGCACCTTGAGTGCTAAAGAGGATCCCCTTTACCCTGGGCTAAACCCTAGGAGCTTTGCTCCCACATCCACGTGGAGTCCCCGTGAGCAGCCACCAACTGGAGGCCCCCTATGCCCCATTGGGCCTCAGTATTCTGCACCTAACTGCCCAAGTGTCGCTGAGGGTGCTCTTTGAGTGCAGCCTTGACCCTGGGGAACCCTGGTTCTAAGCCCAGAAATTCAACTCCCAAGACTGATTACATCTAGGCAAATCACACTGAGTAGAAAAAGTAATCCTGAAAAGTAATCGAAAACAATCCAAAAGTATTTACAACTATATTTGCACATTTTAACAAACCTGTAAGAAAAGTTATTAATATCCAGCTTGCTTTTTTAGCACTCTGTCTGGAAAAGTACAATCATATTGATCTGTAACAAGTCCTTCTAGGCTCTATAAATAATATACAACAAAGAAATATCTTTGATACAAATAATTGGTCTAAGCTCAGTCTTTGAGTGTGTGATATATTTGTTTCCTGAGTGTGTACAATAACTGCCTAACACTACCCTCTGATAAAGCCTTACTACTTACTACTCACCCACACTACCACAATTAGAGAGTAAGGTATTATCTACTTTTACCTCTGTAAGCCTTTGGGGATTCCCTGGACTCTATGCACACTATACCTTACTTTGGTATAGTGTATATACAGAGTGAGGTTCCTACATTCTTGCCTAGAGACAAATGTAGATTTGACATTAGGCTTATGTAACCATAAGGAATTTCACAAATCAAAGCAATTCATACATTGAGCGACTTTGGATAAGCCTCTTCTTCAATTAGTCAATTCAATTTTTTCTACCTATTTTGCTTCAGCATACAGTGTGGGGCAATGCTTTATGCATGTGCACACCCTTGTAGATTTCAACTATGTCTTTAGGATAGATTAATTTTAAGCCAATATTACCAATTGAGTGGACCAATAAGAATTCATTTTTTCTAAGCTGTGCAATAAAACTAGGCCTGCTAGGAAGAGCCTTTACAGTTGTATTAAAATATAAGCAATGGATGGCTAATTAATTTTTAAAGTTGAAACATGCTACCATTGGCATGCTGTTTTTTTCTTTTTAATATTATGGTGTGGTATTCTAATAAAACTTTTAGAACCATAGGTGATAGCAGGTAGAAGTTTAGCTTGGATCACCTGTAGCAAAGGGGTAAAGCTGCGGCCAGCCATTTTCAGTTTGAGATTTTTCAATGCAACTGCCGTTGCAATCCCTCTCCTTGCTGTTGCTTCTTTCTGTGGTTGGATTGTACCTTTACTATCAACTATTACACCCAAATATCTATATTCTTCCACAATTTCCAGTGATAATCCTCCCAGTTGCCAGAGAAACCTGGGTGTAGACCTCTTAGAGTTTATTCTCATCACTTTTGTTTTAGAGTGGTTTATGCTTAAACCATTGTTACTGAGTACTTATGTGTTGTGTCAATTAGATATTGTAAACCAATCGGCGTACAGCTGATTAAAACAATGTCAACGGCGTACAATACGTTTCAGAGATTGAGACCTCCCAGCTTGGGAGCATGAGAGTTGCAGTCGTCTAGGTCGGGTGTGAGGTCGGACATGTAGATGTTGAAAAGGGTCGGGCCAAAACGCATCCTTGTTTAAGGCCCTTGGTCGTCTGTATTTTCCGCAACTAACAATCGCCTGATCCCAGCTTGATTTGCATCCATGTGTCCGTATGTAGTAGCATCAGTTAAGATAGTAAAGCTGATGGGATTTTTCTTTTGGAGAGCTTATCCCACAGTGTATTTCTGTTGATGTTATCGAAGGCAGAGGTAAAATCGATGAAGCAGACATAGAGTGGATAGTTGGCAGATTTGGCGGCATCTATTAGAAGTGATAAGGCCAGGATGTTTATTGTTGTTCCCGTGTGTTTGCGGAAACCTGTCTGGTTGATGGGGATCACTGCATTATCATTGGCCCAGTCCGTAAGCTCAGCCAATAGAAGGCCAGTGTAGTATTTGGCGTTGTTGTCTATTAAGGCCATAAGTCTGCAGGTTTTTGCTTTGTTTATGCTGCCTTTCTTGTGGATTGGAGCTATTATTGACCCCTTCCATGAGTCGGGAATTATCACGGTTTCAGAAATCTGTTTGGAAAGCGGTAATAATGCCGCTGCACAATTTTCCGTGTCTCGCTTATACGTGATGGGGGGTTACCATTAGGACCGGGTGCCCTCTCTGTCTTGCCTTTCGCTATCCTTCTTGTAATTTGTTTTTTCGTGAAGGCCATAGAAGCTAGCTCCGATGATAAGGCCCGAACTGACGAGCTTCTAGTGTGTTCAGATGGCCCGATTGTTTTGTTCAATGGTGCCGCGTTGAAGTGATGCCAAAGGTAATCAGCCCAAGCTTCTTCTGTCAGGTGCCAATTAATGCAAGGTGCTCTTGGCTTCTGAAGACTGTTCACAGTAAGCCAGAACCTTCCGCTACTGTTTCTTTCCACATCATGGAGCAGCTTGGCCCACAGCCTTTTCTCTGTTTCTCTTTTTGAGTGCCAGATGAGTTTCTTTTTGGAGATTTTTAGGACTTAATCGTCATCATCATACTTATGACACTGTGCTACATGGTGGCACTGATCATCTAATTTAGAGATGAGCAGAACAACAGTTGTCTATGAATACAATATACATTAAATAATACTAATACCTGCCTCCCCAGCAATTCCTTTAGCTTTGGGGACCTGGAATAATGTGAACTGTCACACTTGCAGGCGAGAGAGATGGTTGGTAGTTGTTTTGTTACCATCATTGTCAGCAATGATGGGACAATGGGTGGTGCAAGCTGCAGTAGCGTTCTGGTCAGGGTCCTGGCACTTATTTGACAAATTAAGCACTGGGTTGGAGTAGCCAACAGAAAGGGTTTTACAGAAGGTAAGAAACTTGTTTCTCTGGTGGATACTTAGAGCCACAGACTCCTCACCTATTGAATATATACCAAAGTAGTAACTCCCAAAAGCTGGAGAGGCTGGGGAGTGGTCTTCACACTGAAACATGACTGAGCAGGAAAATTGGCCCTCTATGCGAACTTGACGGTCAATGAAGTCATACCTGCTGAAGGTGTGGATGGATGCCCATGTAGCCACATGGCAGGTTACCAGTGCAGGAACACCCCTAAAAAAGGCTGTAATGGCAGCCTTGGTTCTGGTAGAGCCTCATTCTTGGCTAAGGTACAGCATATTTTTATGATGTGAACAATGCAACTGGATACTGTCCTTTTCTGGATGACTACTACCATTTTAACCCCGGTGACGTTCCCTTACCCCACTGAGAAGCTTGTCATCACGACGTTTCTTCATCTGATTGAAATAAAACCTTAGTGCTGCCTTTCGGTCCAAAGGATGAAGCAACTCATCCACCTTAGAGGTATGTGGCATTGAGAAGACAACTGGGAGTGTGATAGACTGTCCCATGACAGAAATATTGGCCTGCAGGGGATTGACCTGATAGCCCTTAAACCAGGGCACAAACGTGACCCAATGTCCAGAATCAACTTTGTGGATGGATGCAAGCTGCCAAGATGACATCCACTACTTACTTAGACAGATCAAACAAGACCATTTGAGTCTATTCGATCTGCAGACATGAAGATGTAGGTTATGATGGTTCAGGTGTGGCATCCTGCCTTTTTGTTGGGAGATGGTCTTCCCAAAGTAGTAGGTGGAGCAGAAGAGCAGAAAGGAGGCACTCTGACTCAACAGGCTGGATACCAGACCCTATGGACCATTTGAGCCTTTTCCTTTGTGACCTTCTTCAGAACCAGAGGACGCACAGAAACAGATTGAAGTCCCTCGGAAGGTGGAATAAGTCTTAATGGAAGCTAGAGGGGAGATCTACAGAGTGCAAAAGGCTCCATAATAAGCTTTATCTCTGATGTCGAAAAGATCTACCAAGACACACCCCACTAAGTGAATACACCTTAGACTACCTCTATGTGCAAGCCCGCACGTGTGTGGCTAGGTAGTATTTGGCAAGCTCATTCACCCTGGCACTGCTAGAAAGGCTGACAGTCCAGAAGATACCCTGCAGGACCAGCCAGTGCCATAGCATCATCGCATACTGGCACAGCACATGACCCCGCACACCTCATAACTGTAATACCACCTTGGTCAAGTTGTCCGGCTGTATTTGCAAAAGGCTTCCCTTGATGGGACATAAAAATGCCCTGAGAGCCAGCCGTATGTTAAGAAGCTCCAAAAAACTGATGTGGTGGTTTTGCTCCAGGAGAGACCACATGTCTCTGATCTCCACTTCATCCAGCCCAGAGTGGATGCATCCATCACCACTGTGAGCTCTGGATGGGGTAAAGTAGGGGGAGCAGCCTGTCAGAAGTCAAGCTAGTATCCTTCATCTGCCATTAAAGGTCCTGGGCCCCCCTCCTCTGAGAGTAATCTGCAGTGCTGAGGTCATTGAACGCAGAGGTTCCACTGCAGAAACTGCATAAGCCAATGCATGAGGCCCCTGCAGGATACACAATGGTTGACAGAAGATACCCTGCAGGTCCAGCCAGTGCCATAGCATCATCGCATCCTGGCACAGCACTTGACTCCTCACACCTCCCTCTTGTAATACCACCTTGGTCATGTTGTCCGGCTGTACTTGCAAAAGGTTTCCCTGGATGGGACACAAAAATGCCCTGAGAGCCAGCCGTATGTTAAGAAGCTCCAAAAAACTGATGTGATGGTTTTGCTTCAGGAGAGACCACATGTCTCTGATCTCCACTTCATCCAGCCCAGAGTGGATGCATCCATCACCACTGTGAGCTCTGGATGGGATAGGGTAGGGAGAACAGCCTGTCAGAAGTCAAGCTAGTATCCTTCATCTGCCATTGAAAGTCCTGGGCCCCCTCGTCTGAGAGGAATCTGCAGGGCTGAGGTCATTGAAGGCAGAGGTTCCACTGCGGAGACTGCATAAGCCAATGCATGAGGCCCCTGCAGGACACACAAAATCCGGAGAACTAAAAACCTCCGAAATGTCCAGCCCTGAACAAAGAATTGAGTCCAAAACATCGGACTAATATACTAAATTTCCCGGACTCACTGCTAGGGTGGAAAAGCTTTGACTGTCACTGTGTGCAGAACTGCTTCTATGAGGGTAATCCTCTGCCTGGCTGCAAATTTGGTTTTACTGATTGAAGGGGAATTCCAGTGAACCTACTGAGTGCGACCTTCATAATGACCTTATTAAACACCTAGGCCAAGGTGAGGCCAAAGGGTAGGATGGTGACCTCGAACTGTTCCATCCCCTAACAATGCAGAGGAAGCACCTGTGGGACTACAGGGTAGGTGGGCTTCCTACATATCCAAGGACACCATGAACATCATCAGGATATTAGACAGAGGGACCTGGGCCAGATCCAGCATCTTCAATGTGTTCTTCAGAAGGAACACATTCTAAGATTGGCCTGAGCCTGCCATCTTCCTCGAGCATCTAGAAGAAATGAGAGTAGCACCCTTAGATCCTCTTCTTCCTAGGGACTCTCTCAATTGACCCTTTGGCCACCAGTGACTGGACTTCTTTGTCAAGGACAGCGGCGCATTCTGCTGAAGTCAGAAGAAATATAGCAGGAGCTCGGGAGACATTTGAGAGAAACGGACGAGCATAACCAACCATGGCAATAACGCTGTTGGGCCTCCTAAATAAAAACATAACTACTGGCCGCATGTGACTCGGGTCATGGGAAATCGGAACGGCTCGGTGGCTGCGACAGGGAAGAGAAAGGTGAGGACTGGCCATGGAGACTTGTAGTCTTCCTGATTTTAGTGATGGCGTCATTTTCTTGACAATCCTATGAAATACACATAGCTATAAACAAAACCATCCAACGTAAACTGCTGCTTAGGGAATACTGAATAATCTCTACTCGAAGAGCTGCTCTGGGTTCCTTCGTGTCAAATAAAACGTCTTTGCTTTTTCTAGTCCCCATTGTTGGCCCTGTTCTGCTTCCTTTTCTTTCCAAGAATATAATGTTACTTACGTTGTACATGTTTCATGGCCGCATTCTTTGCTTCTGAAGCACCGCCTCTGTGGTCGGCCGTCGGCTGCTTGGCCCTGCGCGTGCTGCCAGTTTATTACGGCTGGGCACAAAGTGCTTTATTTTAGGAGACACGCTTTGGTATTTAAGCAAGAGAGTTACTGACTCGGATGGATTAAAAAACAACATGCTTTATCACCAGTAAAACCCATGATGAACATTATTCTTTCAGAAAAGAAGGGCGAGGTCAGTGAGACCCTGTAATCAGGGTTAAATCGCCCCTCTGTTTAATCAAAAGTGCATGGGAATGCATGCAAGCTGCCAATCCAATCAGTTTACCATCTCCCGCCAAAACCTCCTCACTGAATATTAGCTATTTCTCTTGCTAGTTACTTAGCCTTAGTGTTGTTGCTATTCAGATACTCTGGATAGCCCCATTGCTTTGCACAGCAATCTGTGTCTGATCAGTCTAGTAGGGAGTGTTCTCATAGACATAGTGCGTATGCAAGAAGTTGTGGCCAGTATCATATGTTACAGCACGGATGTCACAGGTGGTGGTATGAGTAGCAACTGGCATTCTCCTCAGTCAATGCCTATCTTGTCGGTACAGAGCTGTGTGAAAATACACACGTGGTGGGTGGAATGCTTGAATGAATAGGAATAGGCAAGCCTGAAATGCAGGGTGGCCTGTCTGAACGGGAACACAAACCACCCCAGACATAGTTAGTGAGGTATAGCTTGGTCTTATGGCACAGCTTTATTGAAAGATCAGCAAAAAATCAGTCTTTGCACAATTCCAAGATCACTACAATGCCAACCAGCTCCTGCATGATGACCTATCTGGCTTCAGACCACGATGCAGCTCATAAACAGCTACCTTACAATTCATAGACAATAATTTCATACTACAGGCAAAGATTACCCCTGTCTTCTGCTACAGCTGGAATTCTCAGCCGCCTTCGTCACTGTTGATAATTCCCTGTCCTCACCCCCACACTGGAGTCTTGAATCGGATTTGCTGTCAACATCCTCTATTAGTTCTTCTCCTACCTATCTTACCAACATCAGTTGCTTCATATGGGTAACTCCAGGTCCCAGAAGATTCTTATCACCTGTGGAGGGTTGCATCTTTCGCCCCATTCTTCTTTTATCCATACAAAGTACCCATTGGGCCTCTACTCAACAGTAACAGCATCAAAACTCATCATGAAACATAACTCCACTTGAAAGACCGGTCTGCACTCTACATTTAGTGCCTTAAATACTGCCTTCACCTCATCCTGGCTTTCGTATTCACCACCAGGAAATAGCTAGTTCAACCTGGCTCAATGACATGAACTTGGGTGGATTCACTTCCCAACTTTTACCCAACGCAGACTAGCTTGGATTCAATCTGTACAGTGATATCATCATCAAGTCAACCTCATACCAGCTGTATCTACTAAAGAAAATGCAACAATTCCATTAAGAAAGCAGCCACTAAACTGCAGTTTAAATCCTTGTACTCATGCATGTGAAGGCGGCAAAGCCCTATTTATTGGCCTGCTAGATTTCACACTGTCAACTCTTAGGGACAGAAGAAATATGATCTCGTCGCTTTTGCGTGATCTAGTTGAGTTCGGAAGAAGGTGGCATTCAAGCATCTTATGCATTTAGTGTACGTGCTTCGCAAATATCTCAAGTGGCAAATATGCTAAGGGAGGGATGCGATAGCCATTTCCTTTCTGTAAGTCTAAGATGTCTTTTTTCAGCATTAAGACTATCATTGAAGCACGGTTTGGAGCATTTAGAGGACATATACTTTGTTCTTTTTTGTGCCATGGTTTACATAGTTGAAGAAGTGCTAAATAGTAAAATTCTTCCTTTTCTCCTGTGTCACAACTTAGTTTACAATGATTAATCAGTGTAGGTATACTATCATATATTAATTGGCACCTTCCTCTCAATATTTACAAGTTTTGATATCTTCTGTCACATTGTTTCTATTTGTGTATAACTGGAAACTTCATAGAGGCATACATCTCCTGCGCAAATGAGGCTTGAATTCGGGATGCAAAAACAAGAACTGGCCTGTAAAGGAGCTATCGTTAAAACCTGGTATAAAATCAAAAAAGGGCAGCCAGAAACGTTAAACTCCTTCTTGTGGAGGGAACTAGAAGCCTCAGAGATCTGCCCAGCTAGACATTTCTTGGACAGTGCACTGGACCAGCTGGGGTTACAGCAACTCTGGAAATCGTCAGGGTCCATGGCAAGCTTAAAAAAAATCATAAACAACACTGTCAAAAATGAATCTATTATACAAGACAAAGCAGTCTTGACAGAACGCGCACACGGCTGGCTAACTGTACAGTCCTACATCAAAGCGACCACCCAAGCATACCTCCTATCTAACTTCTCCAAAGCCACCAAAGAGAAGTTTCTGAAATTTCGGTTAGGCTTACTGCCGTCTGCTTATCACCTGCCGCCATGGTTACGCCCTCCGAAGCCGGCAATTTGCCGTCTCTGCGGGGAAGGAGAGAAGGACATAGTACACATCATAACCATATGCCGGGAACTGATGCAGGAGCGCCGGTCACTACTTAGACCAATCTTTAACAAAAAACAAATACGGTCCTGTAGACAAGCGGTGCTCGCAAGTTTCTCTGGTGAAGATATACAACTAACCTGCTGCCTGGTAACATTTTTAACTGCTGCAGATCTCAGACTATAACTGATACCGTCAGATCATCAAATAAGTAGTACTGGAAATAGTACTGGAACAGGGACGGAGCCGGCCCGCTAAACCATCATGTAATAGCCTTTACAGCGCTTTGTATATCAAGCACTAAGCACTTCTGCGCAGCAAAGCCTCAAGGAAAAATATCAACAGGCAAACCTCGGCCTTTTTTTGTATTCAGCAAAAAAAGTTGATGCAGCATCATGCACTTTAAATTGGTACCCATGCGCCCACACTAATTTTGCAGCCAAGACCCTGACCAGGGGGGCAATCCTACCTCGCGAACTGCTGCTAAATGTCTGCAAACAAAAAAGACAGTAACTGGACTATGGGTCGCCAAGGCCGGAGGAGTGGTTCTTTTTCAATTTTAAGTGTGTTTTAACTGTGGCTAACTACCTTTTAAATTGATGTTTTATTGTTTTATAAAAGATGGCCAACTTTTGTAAAAGTTTTAATTAACTGTACAATAAACATATTATTATTAGAGGCATCATTTTTCAAACAATGGACTTCTCTTTGGGTAGCATGTGTCCAACATATTTGTTTTCAAAATGTCTTTGTTTGTGGGATAAACAAGTGCAAGGTGTTCAATTTCAAGAAGGCTTTTCAAAACTCTTCGATGTGGTGATAATACGCCTAAACTAAGCCACATGATTGCCTTTCATTTATCATATAAGCTTTAGCATTCAAATGCTTCATAGATACGGACCTCACAGTGAAATAGCATTTGTAGGCTAAATCTGTTTAATTTTTTTAATTTAAGGAATGTTCTTCAGTCATTTCTACCCATACTTCCTTTGTATCGGTTTTCTCTGCCTTTATAGGAAACAACAATGCGGACAACCACTGTAGAGTTATCTGCAATAAATTGTATACCAATTTTAGCATACCACACATGTAGAATTAAAGGGTTGGTGTCATTGATCCATTGTGATGCTTGTGGTCTTGTAAGGTTATACGTATTTTTTGTCTGCGATTTGCCAGTAACCACATGTATTACAGATAGCATTAAATTGTTGACTCTCCCTTTCTGTAGAATCGATTTTGGGAATCCAAAGCAACATTTTACTAATATTTAGACTTTCTCTGATATTTTTAAGCAGTATTCACCACACCTATGAGATTGGAAAAATTAAATTTGCTCACATAGTTTCTTGTTGTTTTCTTGGTGGGTTACTCTCCTCCTAGAGAGCGGGGTTTCTTAGGAGAGCGAGAGAGAGAACAGTTCCAGAGCAAGACAGAAGTGTCAGAGCTGTGATGTTATTCAAGCCAGAGACGAGCATTGGAGGCTCTGTAGTCTCTATGGCTCCCAACATTGGCTTATATCAAAAGGAGGGGAGGTAACGGATCAAGATCTGGTCCAAGGGCTCAGATTACCATTCACGGAAAAGTGTGAATGGAAGGTCCAGCCACAGTCAGAGCCCCAAAGGCAATAACTAACAAAAGCGACTAGGCTGTTCCTAAGGAAACAAGAAGAAGGGGAAGAAAGCGGTCACGAGGGGGGTAGGAATAGTGCTCAGTGGAGGACTAACCTGGGTGTCCAATTTGTTGGATTTTAATGGCCTCACACACCCTTGCGAGTGTCATGCTTCATCATCGGCAGTGCTCCTCGTTGGACAGGCGGTGCAATGTCCAACGGGCTCACCTCAAAGAGGGGCTCTTTAGCGGAGATCTTTTATCCAACTGCCTATGGGTGAAGTGTGGGTGAGGGGCCAGGAGAAGGAGGATAGTGTGAGTGAGGTTAAAATGTGGCAAAAGGTACCGGAGATCAATTTATTCTGGTGGTCCCTTGCCACAAGTAAAAACAAGAGAAAGCTCCTGTAATCGCAGGAAATTTAGGATTCCACGTCGCGATACAGGGCTATAGTGCATTACGTGTGGTCAACATGTTTCTCGCCTAAGCACAATGGCTGCGATTCTTCAGGACCTATTCTTAACTACTATCACAAAAAAAATGACCTAATAAAGTATCTGTTTGTTATATCATCAGTTGTACTACCTGTATGGTACTCCTCTTGCCTAGGGGGAGACAAAAGAGATCGTTACCAAAGAAATAGTGACAACAGGTGACCCTTTCGTGACCGTGAGCATACAGTGCTGGTGTGAATAAAGTGACATACTAGTGGTGATTTGTGACTAGTATGAGCGTATATGAACACTTTAGGATCACACATTAAAACCATTAAAACATATATACATAGCATCTATATACATGTAAACATCAGCAGGCAGCTTATTCAGGACCCCATGAGTTCAACCTGTGGCGTGGGTAAAGTGTTACTCACCTAATGGTCAAGGTGCGTAGGTGTCAACAGTACCCGGTAGATCTGACATCAAGGGGGAACCATAGGGTTTAAGGCTAAGGAAAATCAAAATCACTTGGTTACAGAGGAACAGTTCCTGGCGTGGTTGGGCCACCTGGCGTGGTTGGGCCACTTCCCTGTTCGTTTCTCATGTCTAAGGACCTGGTATCAGGTGGTTGAGTGGTATGCGATCATCATATCCATAGTGATCGATCTGTAGGGTCGAGGTTTAATATGTAACCATCGCCCTCCGGCAGTGTTGCACTACGTGTATTATCGCAGGAGGTGATGTTGCCTCTTAAGAGTAGTGGTCCCCAATGGACAAAGGCTTCACCGCTAGTCGTTGCCCCCAGCCTACTCGCCCGTTCATAACCAAAGACGTACCCTCGTTTACGCAGCCCAGAGAGAGAGCGGGTCAGTCAAAGTTAAAAGGATTCAGAGGCAACATTAAATATATGTGTCTCCCAGTTGGTTACCGCTAACTGGTCTGGTAAGGGGGGGCGTGAGTGTAGGTTACTCGTCGGGGGTAAGGAGAACATGGCGTATGGACATTCCGGCGGGAGGAGAGGGCAGGGGGAAGAGGAGGGGAAGAGGGGAGCCAGAGGGAGAGCGTGCCCTCGTGTTAGCTGGTATAGCGCTAGGAAGCCTAAGGGAATTGCACTTACTTCAGTCTGCCTATGTCAGCGCCCGTTCTGCCTACCCATATCCACCGGGTCCGGATAGTGGTGTGTCCTGGTGTGCAGCCGGGTTAACTAGAGTGGGGGGCGTGGCCAGTGCCGGGAGTGGTCCAGTCCCGCATGTCACATGACAACGACCGTGATTGTGGCGGCCATCTTAGGCCGGAATAAGGAACCCATATGTTAGTGGATAAATATATTCAATAGCCTATTGAAATGTTAGAACGTTAATAGGACTAATACAGATGAGGCAGGGCGCTCGGTCAACGTGTGTTAACAGTAGTCATTTCATCTTAGTGAAGATGGTGAGATCAGTGTGAACAGTAATACAACTCTGTATGTCACAGGGGTAATGCCGTGACTGTTGCGGCCATCTTAGAGAGGGGTGTAACAAAAGGTGGATAAACTGATGTTGGTATTGCCTCAACATGATTAGAACAGTATCGGGTCCTTCAATAAGGGGTATCATTATAGTGCACTTCATGGAATGTCCTCATTAAGCCCCCCTCTATCAGAAGACAGATGGTGTATCCACCTCTGTTCTTTTTGAAACAGATTCTGTTTGGATTTGTTACTTGGGGTCTCAAGGACTAGCCATCTTAGTGAATCAGCCGTGTGGTTTTGCTCTGAATAATGTCTACACATCTTAGTATTCGTTTTTTTGCAACGAAAGTTGCTTCTGTGTTCCGAAATACGGATCTTGATTGGGCGAGTGGTCATGCCCACATATTGTAGATCACATGGGCATCTGAGTAAGTAAATGCAATTCGATGTATTGCAATTAGTGTGGCCCCGAAGTTCCCACAGGAAGGAATCTGTCAGTTGGATGGTTTTTGATATGTTCGTAAAGGGGCATGCACTACAGGAACCACAAGGGTAATGTCCCTGTACCGGAGGTAATTGCCAGAGTGTAGTCTGTTTCTGGGTTCCAGCCTACTTAGGCCTGGTGTGGACCAGAATGTCTTTTATATTCCTAGATCTTTTGAAGGCGAATCTGGGGGTCGCCAAGTTAAGTTCCCCTGTGTTTAAGATCTGCCAGTGTTTCTTAATAATCTTTTTGATTTCATTTGAGGCTGGAGAAAAGGTGGTCACGCAGGTCAATAGATCATTGTTTTGGGGGGAAGAGGTATTGTATTGTATTCCAGCAAGGCCCCTCTATGGTTATTTTGTACCCGTTTCCGTGCTTTGTTGATTTCCCTTGTGGGGTATCCCCTGTCTCTCAGATTGCGGGATAGAATGGAAGACTCAGTCCTGTAGTCAATTAAGTTCGTGCAATTGCGCCTCACACGCAGGAACTGCCCAAAAGGAAGATTCAATCTCAAAGCCCTGGGATGATGACTTGTAACATTGGCTCCCTTGCAGTAGACATCAGGACTCAGCTCAGAACTTGGGCCCCTCCTACTCTCGAAGGCCAGGTCAGTCATAGCAGGGGCTGCACTGGTTCAGAGTGTTGGCAGGAAACTTGAGGCAGCATTGGTGAGATGAGGGCTAGAGCTGCAGCCTCCTTTCGTTGGTGAGGAAGTGGATGGCAATAGGCTGGTGCCCCTTTCACCTGCGGAGGTCCGCTCCCGCAATCCATTTTGTCACAGCACACCACTTACTGTCCTCCTTGCTGCTTGTTGCCCCCTGAATTATCCTCATCCTAGCCTCATTATCTACAGTCAGCCCTCATCTGCCACATTAAGTTGGATCTAGATAGTTAGTGGTTTATCTCTTTTTGCTTCTCCGACTCATCAGGCCATAGTGGATCTTGACCACTTGCCTTAGGTGGTGGCTGGTGCTGGGTGCTTGAGGGGGCTTGTTGACACAGGTTGGGGCTGGAGCAGAGCCCTGAACCTTTGACAGAGCAGAAGCAGATAGTGATGTGGTGCTGATGTGCAGCCGCATGAGAGATAGAGCACCAGCCTTCTCCCACAACAAACTTCGAGCGCGGTTAGAACTGGCACAGCCTCAAGTGCTAGCCCTCCAGTTCTCCAGCTCTGAGTGCCAAAATAAGCTGCAGGTAATTTACCAATGGCAACAAATAACTGTTAATCGCCATGTGCTCTGGAAAGATAAGGTGGCTCCAACAATTGTCTGGCACAGGCAAAAGCTCTCCAATGTTCCAACACATAAAAAAGTTACAATGGCCCCAGTAGAGTGTATAACAGGCACTGCTGAACAAGAAGGGAGGGAGGGGGGAGTTCCTCCTTTCCCTGTCAGAGCTGGCTGTTTTCAGTCAAGAATCACTGGTGATATTTTTGACTAAATTACATTTTATTAAAGAACCCAATGGGTACCCTGCTTTCATATAATAAAGATGTAAATGGTCTACAAACCCCCCTACAATCGCCAAGTGCCCTTGAATCATTGCCAAAAGCACCTGTGGGCAGCTTAGGGGTACAAACTCCTTTGGAAAAAGACTGCTTTCCAGTGAGAGGACTGGACAAAGAATAGTATAGATGTATGGTAAAATAGGCGATCCCAGGCAACAGTACCTTCTAAGGGAAAAGGCGGACCTGAGTTCTTGCAGTCAGTTATGCTTAACGTCCTAAAGGCAGATGTTCATGGAATTAATTGCCTAGAGCCTGCCAATTGTATCTTGGAGACTAATAAAGCCCTGACAGAACATAAGGATATTTGAGTATCAGTTGAGGTACATCATTCTTTCAATAACAACATTGAGAAAGCGCCTTCAGTAGAAACAAGCGGTATGGGGTCCGTCACAGTCAAACTTGCTTGGGAAACAGCACAGCAAACAGCCAAAGGTGTAGTTTTACCAGTCCAGCCAGGAAATAGAACATTCTCTGAGGAAACTTTAGATGAGGTCTTCCCTGCTTCTCAGGCTAAGACTGCGACATCGCAGGATGAAAGGAGGTTCTCAAAATGCTTCATTTATCGTTGCGTCCTGATACCTCAGTTCATGTGGATACCCTGTTCAATAAATCACCTCAGCTGGATGGTGAAGAAAAAAAACATGGGGCATCTTGCTTTATTCATTCCAAGCAGTAGTATAGCTTTAACATAGCAGTCAAGTAAGTTAGACCCACAGGTGGATTTTCTTAACACAATGGCTATTTAAGTCTCTGCAACGGACTCAAAAATTGGTGTGCTAAATTCATTGATACAGAGGGCTCAAGCTGAAGCTCAACTTGTCTCGGCCTGTGCATGCAGCCCGATACTTGATGATAAACTGGAAAACCGTCCGGTCTTCCTAGAATCAGTATTACCAGATATCAAACAGATGCTGAAAACAGACACCTACACAGCAGAAATACATTTGGCAACTAATCCTGCTAAAAGATAATCTACTGTTCTACAGTAGTAATCTGAGGAACAACCCTCGGGGAAAAGTCCAGCAACTAAGGCCTTTTCAATCAATAAATTGCCTGCAACAGAGGTCTCAGGTAATGCTGTACAACTGAGTGGTGGGGACTCAGATCCGCAGGGTAACTCAGCCATATGTCAACAGAATGATCCAAGCACTCAAATAGAAGGAAGCAAACAATGTTCCTAAAACAGTAAATGATTACAAGTCTACTTTAATCCATGTTCGGGCCAAAGGAGGTGTAATCCAATAGTCTTCAAATAAGAAAAACGTTGACTTTCATATAGCCAATGAAAATTCCAAACATTAATGGAATTGTACATCCACCATGGAAACATTCAGGCAACACGTGTTTAGTTGAGTAATACCTTGACTTGTTCAGGGCTAATGTCAAAGTGTCAGTCTGTTCAAAAGCCCAAGTGCGTTTCAGGATTACTCGCTCAGTAATGCCAGATTTGTATACCGTCTGATTAGTGCATTACAATAAAGCAGCAGAGTGCCGCATGCAGAGAATACCCCCCATGTGTGTTACGGCGTGGACGGGTCCATGCTACTCTTATTCAAAGACTATTGGATTGCACCTCCTTTGGCCCAAACATGGGTTAAGGTGGACTTGTAATCATTTACTGTTGGATGAAAATAGTTTCTTTCCTACTATTTGAGTGCTCGGATCATTCTGAGTAAATAGTTTGACCCTCCTTTTCTTTTTGAGGGGCATATTGGGGTTGCTTGGTAACCGACCCTGATTTCCTTTGAGTACCATTCAAGACACTTGGGTTGTTCTATTGTTGTGTTTGACCTGGTTATCAGATTGTAATAAGTAACTCCGCCACATGGCCTTCCACCAGTAAGCCCCTTGAGGAATTCAGCTGTGATGTGAGGAATAAGTACCAAACATTTTCAAATAAAAATATGGGGTCTAGCAAGACATAAATACACTCTGTGCAAGAAACTTGGCCCAAGATGTAAATGATCTTTTAGCATACTTGGGTTTCAGCAAATCAGCGGTGAAAACAAATACAATTGGACGCTCTGGAGGAGGTCTTGCCTTATATGTAGTGGCTGATCTTATTGCCAAAATAGAGGAGATTATCATTGACCATCCCAATCTGCAAGCAGTAAATGTTTGGGATTATACTTCTTCAGGTGCACTTCTTTTGCTGAAAATAAATGTTTACATACATCCATCATTGGCAAAAAAGAGAGAAACCATTGGTAATTTACTGGGTTTATGACTGCCCAATTGCAACAAATCTGGTTCCCTCTATTTTTATGACTGGTGATTTTAACACGAATTTGCTCCAGGAGGCACCCAAGGATCAAATATTGGAAACACTTGACCAGATCTGGCATATTCCATCGTTTAAACCACACAGACAGAGTAAGGATGCAAGTGGAAGACAATTTATAAGTAATGTGGAGCATCTGAGTCTGAGAGTCTTGAATGGCTGGTTTGATCCTGATATTCCAGCGCATGCAACTTACCACTCAGCAACTTCTCATTCAGTAGTGTGGCTTACTATGCGCTGGGAAGCAGGCTGGAAAGTGGCCATCAACCACAGATGATCCAACTAAATATGCATGCCACCCTGCATGAACAAGCTGAACTGGATATTAGTTGTCTTTCTATCATCAAGTATAAGAAGCTGCAGTGGTCTATAGATTCCATTGATAAAGTAAAGCTAGGCCTCAGAGGGATAAAAATATGTTACACAACATCAAACCCTCTGATACCATGGGTTCAACTTCCTAAGCTACTACTAGAGAATCAAGTTGAGACCTCCAAGGTGGGAAATTTCTTTGCCCTGACATGATCCCGGCCCAGAAGAGTCTCTTCCTAACTCATAACAGCAATAAAAAGCCGAACCAGCCTTATGGGTGCTGTGAAATAATCCAAATTGAACACACAAAGGGAAATCCTTCCTAAATTAAGATCATTATGCACAAAAAAACAGTTTGGGGCTCATCCAAATCTGAGGTAGTCCTTATTGTTGTAAAATTCTCTTTGCATCCAGAAAAAGGATGCCAGAGAATTTTGCCAGCTTGTCAATCAACCAGTAGGCTCGAAGAAGCACCCTTCGACTTTGATAATCTCGGAAGCCTCTTTGTCAGCTACTTAGAAGAAATGTAAGGGGGTCCAAAATCAACAAAGGGTACCCGGAAATAGCTTTTTTAAACTGGGAGGGAAAAGCCTTACTCAAAGCGATCTCTTTAGGAGAAGTAGAGAAAATAATTTCCAGGAACCTTCAGAATGGCGCCCCTGGTCCTAACTGATTTCCACAGGCGATTTACAAGCACAATCCACAATTGTGGGCATATAGACTGACCACCTTATTTGAGTATGTCCTAAGCAATCAAGAAATTCCAGATAGCTGGCAGGGTCTATATTCGCCCTAATTGATGATAAAGCCGTCATACCACCTTACCTTCCAACTACAGGTTGATTGCTTTATTAGCTGAACTAACAGAATGGGCCGATAGTAGTTCATTGGTGCCGAAGAATTTGACGGGGTTCATTAAGGGAAGTGGCACAAATACCAACAACCAGATGCTGCCCTTAATATTCGAATGGGCAAGGTACCGCTCTTTAACTCTACACCTATGCTACATAGATTTTACTTCAGCTTTTGATTTGGTGCAGAGAAATATCTTGTGGTCTAAGCTATTGTACTGGGAATCTCCTCCTCCTCTCCAAAGAGCTATCCAATTGCTATATACGGACACCTGGACAAGAGTTTGGCTGGGTAATGGCACTACGATTTCCCATAAAATTCCAACAAGAAATGGGTTAAAACAAGGCAGTGTATTGGCTCCTCTTTCATTTAATTTGTATCTTGCCGAAATGTCTCCTGCCTTATATAGGGTCAATTCCCATTCACCTACAGTGACTGTTTTTAATGTAATGTTTCACACATGTTGTATGTTGATGGTGTCTTGATTATTTATACAAAGGTTGGTCTTCAGCTGTTAATCAATACAAACGCTCAGTACGCTGCGGATCATGGGTTAAGAGTTAATCTTAAGAAAACAAAAATCATGCTTGCATCAAGGGGAATATCTTCACCACCAAAATTCTATATAGAAGGGACGGCTTTGGAAACTTTATCTGAGTACAAATACTTGGGGGTGATTCTCGACTCTATAGGTTCATTTACGAACCAGAGTTAAACAATTCAAAGAAGAAATAATACTCTATCAGCCATTTTCTCTTCATTACGGAACTCCTTAAAAAGCTTATCCCTCCAGCCACTCTTACAAGAAATGGCCTCTAAACATGCCCCTTCTCTGTTGTATTGAGTTGAGGTACTTGGAGGAAAAGCAGACAAATTAATAGATATTGCAATTGTAGCGACATATCGTCACCTGTATAATCTACCTCAGCAGGCTTCACCTGCCCAAATCCGCTTAGAGTTTGTCCGCAGGAGACCGTTTGTAAGTAGTTTGGGAGCTTATTTGAAGTTCTGCTACAAGCAAAAAAATATCCAAGACCTATGTTAAGCACAATTGTGTGGGAAGTAATAAATGACCCAAGAAATATTCTAGCATACAATTATTCTGACTCGACCCTAACTACTTTTAAGGCAGAGGAGCTCTGGGCCTTACCCCTTCCTCAAACTGCATAAAATAGAGTTATAAATGGATCTGGAAAAAAGATTTCATTCCTAATGGATAAACCTGTGCTATCTAAAAGAACCAATGCATGGATCATTATAGGCTCTTATGGCCCCCTAAAATGTAAATCATACTAAGAGGGTTTGAACAGTCCTAATCCAAAATAAAAACTGCTATGCTACCGACTTGGTTGTGTCCAAACTCATTTTAATTTGCCCATCTGGAGGCAATTGTCTGAAGAGTCATCATGTCTTTGGAACTATTTTAAGGAATACATTTGCCATATTGTCTGTACCTGCCCAGACCTAATTGCGGAGTGCAAAGGGCTGTTGAGACAGTTTTTATTAGAAATAAAATACAAACATGTCGGCAAGCAGTTAAAGTCTGTTTCCAAGGGAATGATTTGATATAATTCCTGAGGTTATGCATATTGCTGATTCAAATCTAGCATTATAAAGGTTATAAAGATAATTGTGAATGGTACTTGTAGCGCATAGGAGATGTCTGTCTTCCCATTTATATTGTGTTTGAAAAATGTATGGTTTTGCTATCATAACAATAGTTTTACTATGAAGTACGAATATTAGTAAAGGCATATAGCACTTTGCTTTGATTATTTTGCACAAGTTTGACATTCATGGTTATGACATTGCCAGCTGGGTTATTTTAAATGCAATTAAATTAAACTGGTCCATGCTCTGTAACGCTTGAACATTAAAACACTCTTCCTCCAACACTCAACTGGACAATGTTGGAAGGATTATATTCAATAGTTTGTGGTTTAAAGTTGGGGATCCTTATACTGTGACCTATAACATAACATGTATTTCTAAAGCGCACGTTCACCCTGAAGGGTATCTTGTCACTGAATAACAGATGTTTATTGTTAGCCAACTCAATGGTACTCCTTTTATCAACCTCAGAAGGCCGAAAGGCTGAGTGGATCCACCGGGATTTGAACCTGTGACCATGAGATCAAATACAGGCTCCTACAATGGACACATTAAGCCACTAACCCACCAGACCAGCATATGACTCAGGTTAACAATTTCTCTTTTGAGGTTTAATGAAGTAAATCTTGGGCACTCCAATTGATTGATGATGGATTGTATGCTGTTATTTATTGATGATGTTTTATTTGGTGATCATATTGTGATGTATTGCAAGTTTTAATTAACTGAACAATAAGGTCTTACTTATTGTTCTCTTTTTTGGGATGCCATAAGTCACATAACATTCAATAAAATGTAGAACTAAGTCTTCAGACTTGTATCCAAAGTTATGGGCGTCTTTGATTCAGATAAGCATATTAATGTGTGGTGCACATCTTGCTTGATACTTTTTCCGCCAAAAACAATCAAGTATTTCTCCAACAAGATTTTTCTTTTTATTGGTTAAGTAGTGAAGAATAGTTTGAAATCTCTAATTGAAATATCTGCAAACATTGTCAGAATCCAAGGAACATATTCCTGTGGGTGTTTTGCAGCTAATGTCAGGAATATTAGCATCGGGAAGAAATTGATAAAAATCGTCCCATCGGTACACAGCGCAGCTTAAAGTAATAAGCCAAGAAGATGGTCCTATATTTTTAGCATACATTTCAATTCTCCATGTCTGTGAAGCCAATATTCATCTATCCCTTGCTGACATGCTATAATGCTGATTAAGTTATAGTCCAAATATTCATCTTTTTCATGTGCCTTTTCAACAAAATCCTCTTCTGTTATATCAGTAAATTCGAAGACTACCATACTTGTGTTTTGCTGATTTTATATCAAGATCATATGACTACCATAAAACATTGTCATATAGATTGAAAACAATTTGTGTGCACTGTGACCCCGGTGAACAACGAACCACAAAGTGAATAATAAAAAAAAGGAAAGATAAGTGTGAGTTTCTTTTGACAAGAACGTGGAATTTAGTCCATAAGCCCTGTTGCGGGTAGATTTTATCTACGTTTATTTATACTTTGTGGGGCATATTCTCAAGAATGTGTGATAACCATCGCAAAAGTTACTTAATCTAGCTTCCAACATCGCAGTGTATAATGGGAAAATAACGCCGTGTTAACCAAGCATTCTCAACACGGCGGTACCATGCAATACTCTCCAGATAACGCATCAAATATCTGCGTTAAAATCAACGCCACACAGCAAAAATGCGAAATGCGAGTGCAAAAAATCATGCGATGAGGTTAATCGCGGTACAAAAAGCAGCAAAAAACAGCGACAGGCCTGCAAATCCCACGCGTCGGGTGGGAAAATGCACAAAAAAAGCTCCAAATACAACACACCAGAAACAATCCAAAGTGCGTAGCAACATGGATGCACCCTGACCGAGCGCAGAGCCCGAAGCAAACCCCACAACCCCCATAGATCACCAGCAAGGAACAACGGGATCGGGGAAGGCCACAGAGAAGAGGGAGAGGAAGACTGGGTGCAGTCCGCAGGCAAACCAAATCAGTGTCACGGAGGTGACAGAACACTACCATCAACTGACCCCCAATTAGACTACCGGAAATGCAGTCGCAGTGTTGAGGAGGCCAATCGAGGAAGCCAAGAGGCACTGGCATGATGTGAAAATCTAAAACAGGCACAAAGCCGCTGCCAACAGGAAGGCAGCAACTGCGACAGGAGGCGGGAGTCCTGCAGCACAGGAGGAGCTGGAGGAAAGGGAGGCCACAGTCATCAGTGTGGAGACGGTGCAAGGAGTCAGGATTCCAGACACAGCTCGGGAGGATCTGACACAACATCAATAGGGCGAGTAACCACCAGGGACTGGGGGAGGTGGGGATATGGGCACAATGGCACACATGTACAACGAGTTGTAGCACACTGCACACCCACAATGACCCAGGATCATTGCCATGTTCCCCGTAGCACACTTCAGCACACACACATAGCAAGAACAGCACACCCACTGTGACGACAATGTGGTACAATGCGCAAACACGACTCTGCATAACAGAGGACACAACTGGGTCTGCACACCCAAAGAAACAGGCCTACTACATCTGACAGAGCTGGAAATTGTGAAATTGAAATGGACGCATACAACCACACATCCGTCATGTAGTCCAAATGTACATGGTCCGCATCCAAATCCTCACCTCCCAGTCACAATGTACATTGTCTGACAGTCTGCATGTGAACAAGAAAAATGCGCCATCATACATGTCAACACAATGTCACAATGCATCTCCCATTCACATTGCAGATGGACACACAACACCTCCAGCATAGCAGAGAAGGCCACACATCAGTTATGCCGGAGAGGACCACCACACCTTCGACACCGACACCCTACAACAGCCCATGGACATCCCATGCAACTCACCACCAGGACCAGGGCAGCCAAGCTATGCAGATGAAAACACAGACACTGCAACAGACCACACAGCAGGAAGCTCCCGCAAGCAAGGCAGGCTCACAACACTTGACTGAGCCACACATGGCAACCCAATGCCAGGTGTCAGAATGCCAAAAGGAGGTGGCCGAACAGGTGCGGGTGGGGGCTATACCTGTGGAAGGCAAACTAGATCACAGAGGTTGGTGTCCATCATCCTTCAGTGAGCACCTACACCCCACAGAGGGGAGCCACACTACCATTGACACATGCAGATGCACATACCCAGTACATAACCAAGCACATGAGCACACAAACATCAGTCACACACCCATGTTGGCTCTGCATACAACGGCCCAGTCCACTCCCCTGACGACTTGAGTGGTTATCGACAAAGCTACATCTCCAAGCTCCAACCCGCTGCCTGCGGTGACATGGTTGCATCCGCTGTACATAACACATAGTAATGTGGTAGGGACCGGGGCCCTTATGCATACAACAAGACCACAGGGACACACGCAGATATCATGTTGAATTGGCTACGGGCACATTCGCCGGGCCCCTTTATTGGCAGGGTCACATGTACAGTGACGCCTGTGCTGGATGTGTGTAGGGTGTGTGTAAGCCAGCCCGCACGGAGTGTTTGGTTCTGGCTACAACCTGAACAATGGACACCAGTGCAACGGAAACATATAAACCTGCATAACAGTATCAACTGCTGAGCAACATGGAGGGAGCCAGAGCAAGTACAGAGGTCACCCAACATACAAACAGAAGTGTCGTGAGTTGCAGTGTACTGAGGTAGGGGCACTATAGCTGTACACACTCAAGTCAAGAAAATGTCTGGTGTCGTTTCTCGTCGGGATATTCCTGATTCAGATGCAGTGGGGTGTGTTAAACGTGCATCATCTTCCACATCAACGTACCAGGTCCCCCACTCTGCCTGAGGTAACATTGCTGCGCAACATCTCCACAGCACAACACTCAATCAGTGACAGATCATGGGTTCCGATGCACTGAGTTAGTGGCACCTGGAGTGCTGAGCAGGGTGACAGGCAGAGGATGGCATCCATGACAGGTGCGAGCAACTCCGTTAGTCTGTCAGTACCACTATTTAGACTCTTGGCAGATGGCGGTTGGAGGTGGTCCTGGTGATGGTGGCGTGTGCCTCCTGCGGTAATGCCAAGTCCGATCCAGTCTGGACTCGTTGTGATGTGTGAGCTCTGGTGGGGCCATTTGTGGCCGGAGGCAGCGGACAGCACAGGGCCACAGATACATGGTGTTGATGACCCCACAACCATCGCCTCGAAGGCCATCTAACATTTCAGAAGAAGGTGTCCCGGACCTGACCAGCACAGAGTTAGTGGCTCTGGATGCAAAGCGGCCGGCACAGGCACCCCGCTACGGGACGGTGACTTGTGGTCCACTGAGGTAGGGCCACGCAGACTGAGCGGGTCCTCGTCGAGCTCCAAGGTGAATGTGACTGAGGGTAGCGGGGAACAGTGGAAGGGGTCCTCCTGGGCATGATGCAAAGGTTTGATCTTCTCTGGAAACAGCAAATGGGGGAGTGGAAAGCGACAGACTCATTGCCACCAACAATTCGGTATCCACTACACGATGATGAAAACGACTCCCCAGTCCATAGACTCAGATGCAACCAAAGTTCAACCAGAGAGTGTCCATATTTGCCGGGGAACAGACTTAGTGGCACCCGGGCTGAGGGTATGCAGTCTACTGTTGTGAACGTATCCAGGACCCTATTTAAATATTCCCGATTTATGCCCTCATGTAATTATAACAAATTATATCCTTATAAATGCATAACAATCATATCCATATTTAGTAATAGCCAATGCAGTCCAAATATGGCAAGGCTACTCCCATAGACTCCTAGAAAGTACAACGCGTTCTTAAAAAAACCAAGCCTCCAGCAGCCCGGGAATTCCCCCTGCTTCTGTTTTGATTTGTCCAAGAACTCCTGGAGTCCTAACAGAACTGTGAGTTCTTAGTGACGTCTTATGTCCAACCTTACGTTAAACTCGGCACCTTCCAGGTATAAATATACCAACAGCTGCCCTAGCAAACACACAGTGGTTTGGAGCAGATCGGCTATCTACTTACCCGACACCCTGCTGAAACGAGTGCTGAAGGAAGCCGACCCTCCCATTGACGCACTGAGAGAGACGCTGTCTTTTCTCCTGCCGAGAAATCCAGCTCCAGTGTTTCCAGTCACCCTTGCGGGTTGCTGGGAGATCGAGTCCTGAGAAAGAGATACAAGACCTCCTTCATTCTATAACCAAGGTACGGAGCTGATTAGATCCTTAGAGAATTCTTGATTCAGATTCTTGGCAAAAAACCATCTTAACTCAAACTACATCTCACTTACTCCTTCCCTGTAGTAGGCTTAGGTTAGGTACACCGGGGTAGGCGTATTTTAGAAACACCAGTTGAGTACGTTTAGGCAACTTTTATCATTGTATGTATTTTATCAGTTTTAAGTATCTTATGGCTCAGAAACCATATCAATGCTTTTACAGTATTATTTCATAATACTCCTTTTACTGTACGCACTTTACTTTATGACAAGTATTGCAATTGTGGCAATTCACTTCTCTTGCATGAGAAAGAAGACTGCTCAATAAATAACCACTTTTATTGAAAACGCCCGTCTCTCTATTTCTCTGCACTTCTGGTGAAACTAAGCATGCACGATTGACTAAGTGAAATAGCTGTCTATTGTTTCCGCAACTCTGGAGATATACTCCTTATTCTGGAGGGAGCAAAGTTGTCATGTTTATGCGGTTGTCAGAAACTAATGGGTGGTGAAAAAATATGAGTATGTTGCTGGAGATGTGGGCCACCGTGCCACCAATGTACTTACCGGGGGAGGGTAAACACCCATTATTCCGCAACTTTCTTTCCGCATACCATCACTCCGTAAACTTTCATTATGAAAGTACCAAAGTACGAAATTCGTTGTAAATGCATGAATGGTAAAAGCATGTTTTTTTAAAAAAATGTTTGGATAAGGTAAGTATGGGTATAGAGGTATATGTTTTGGGGTACTGAGGTATATGTTTTGGGCTGTTTGGGTATTTTAAGGGTTCAGATATAGTTTTGGGTTATGGGGAACAGGGGTAGTTTTAGGGTTTAGGGATAGGTTTGGGTTTTGGGGTACAGGGGTATTTTTAGGGTTCAGGGCTAGGTTTGGGTTTTGGGGTACAGTGGTATTTTTAGGGTTCAGGGCTAGGTTTGGGTTTTGGGGTTCAGGGGTATTTTTAGGGTTCAGGGGTACGTTTGGGTTTTGAGATACAGGGGTATTTATAGGGTTCAGGGCTAGGTTTGGGTCTAGGGGTATAGGGGTATTTTTGAGTTCATGGGTAGGTTTGGGGGTACAGGGGTATTTTAAGGGTTCAGGGCTAGGTTTGGGTTTTGGGGTACAGGGGTATTTTTAGAGTTCAGGGCTATGTTTGGGTTTTGGGGTACAGGGGTATTTTAGAGTTCAGGGGTATGTTTGGGGCTACAGGGTTATTTTTAGGGTTCAGGGCTAGGTTTGGGGTACAGGGGTATTTTAAGGGTTCAGGGCTAGGTTTGGGTTTTGGGGTACAGGGGTATTTTTAGGGTTTAGGGATAAGTTTGGGTTTTGGGGTACAGGGTATATTTATAGGGTTAAGATGGGTTAGTGTTTAAGGTGTTGGGGTATTTTAAGGAGTAAGGGTGGGTTATGATTATGGGGTGCAGGGGTATTTAAAGGGAGCAGGGTGGGATTAGCACACAATATGAGACATGGCATGAAGGGAGGAACGTACCACACGCCCCCAGCATTTGTCACGCCCCCCAGCACACGCCCACAGCACAACGCAGACACGCCCACAAGGGACTACTTTGCTGGCACGGTTCTTTTACCTTTTCAATGTATATGGTGGGCGTCTGCATAGCCTATGTCCTTCTGCTGCAACTTCCCTTTCCAATGCTGTATTGGGTGTTGTGATTGGTGCTGTGGTTCCTGAGATTACCCGCCTCAAAGGTTTGGGCTCTCTCTTTATTATATTAGTATAGATCATGTAGGATGGGATGAGGATTCTCCTCACCATAAAATTCAGTAAAAAAATCAACCTACTGCACAAAGGCAGTATCCTGTTAAGCAAGAAGCTAAAAAACAAGTCAGGGAGATCTTAGATCAACTTGAATATCAGGGGGTGATCGAAACATGCAACTCACAAATGAACAATCCTTTGTTTCCAGTCTCCAAGCCAGACGATTCATATTGTCTAGTTTTGGATTACAGACACCTAAACTCTTGTTGCAAAACATTTGCAGTACAAAACTCACACAGTGCAGCACTAATGAATAACATCGTGCGCAAAAAATATAAAACGACATTAGATATTTCAAATGGATTCTTCTGTCAAAACATTGCACCAGAAAGCAGGTATTTGACCGCTTTCTCCAGTATGGGGGCCCATAAGCAATCTTGTTGTCTCCCACAGGGATTCAAGAATAGCCCAGGATTATTTTCAGCCAGGGTAACAGAGTTACTACAAATGTATGATTATGAGGCATTATCTTATGTTGATGACATCTATCTTACAGACGATGACCTGGAGACACACTTGAAAAGAGTGAACACCATCATACTTGGGTTCGCATCTGAAGGGTACAAATTCAACTTTAAAAAGTCACGAATTGCCCACCTCACGGTCCTATTTTTAGGATATGAGTTATCAAGTGAAGGAAAAAGCCTAGCAGACTCCTTCCCAGAAAAGTGTGCAGTACTCCAAGCTCCAAAAACACTGAAAAACTTACAATCAATACTAGGATTCCTGAATTTCGGAAGAACTTACATTCTAAATTATGCAGAGAGGGTTAAACCTCTCTACGAATTAATAAAACATGATTTCAAACCAATTAATTGGACTCGGAAACACACAGAAATTTTACGTTCATTACAAACAGACATGTTAACTAAAACAAAACTGCAAACACGCGCAAACGAACGCAACCTTGTAATCCGAGTCATCCCAGGAAGATGCGGATTCACATACCTGACCTCTAATGAGGGAGAAACGGTACCAATAGCTTATAAATCACACTTGTACACACAAGCTTAAATGAACTTCAGTTCTACTGAAAAAATTCTGACTGCGGTTCAAACTACTGTTGCAAAAGAAAGAGCCCTAGCCCAATGGAAGAGCATATCTGTTTTAACAGCAGTATCAGTCTTGAGGCAGTAACAAGACCGTGCATTCCAAATGCTGTGGCCTTAGATCCAAAATGGATACAATGGGAAAATTCTCTTGCTGCAACAGACGTGAAACACGCATTTGATCCGAAAATGAAAAAACTAGAAGATTTGGAATACGAACATGAATGTCCTCTGTCAATCGAAATTCTGCCTCTCGAACAGTACATCTGTGTAATCTACACGGACAGATTTGCACAACAGTACATTGTAAAAAAACAAATTTACAATGCAGCATGCGCGATTGACAAAGGTTGCTGGCGCTTAGGTAAATTCAGACCGATGGTCACTAAAACTGAATCACTCAGAAACTGTACAGCTCAGCGAGCTGAAATAAGATCTTTAAAAATGGCGCTTGAAAATGCTGATCGCGAATTCCCCACACTAATAGTGTGCGATTCGCATTACTGCGTCCAGTCTTACAATAATTCCATGCAGACCTGGATTAAAAACGGTTACAAAGATGAGACAGGTGCCACATTAAAGCATAAAAAGCTCTGGGAACAAGTAGTTCTTTTACAGAAGGAACTACAAAAGACTCACGTGATACATACACTGAGTCATCAACGTGATGGCGTTCACGTAGCAGGGAATTCATTGGCTAACAGAGCCCCAGCGGCGGCTGTTCAAACGGCTTCCGAGGCCAAAAAAAGCGTTCAAACCAAATAGATGGAGAAACCATGCTGGCAGTAAAAGCCTCATTAAAAGGTGACTATGCAGCATTACCTCTCAACTATCCAATCAATAATACATACATAGTTGATGCGAACTCCGTTCCTTTTGCTCAAATCCCTGGAGTGGGGGATAGAGTAATTCCAAACACGAAATGGAGGGCTTACTTGATTCAAGAAGCACACGTGGGAATGGGTCTGAGGCACCAAGAGATCTTGAAATCTCTAATAGAATTGCAATCACAATACTGGTGGCCGGGAATGAGCGTGCAAATTTATAACTTTACAATGAATTGTCAAAACTGCAATAGAGATCGCATTTGTGAACCGGACCAGACACCTGCCCGGACACCTCTATTAGACAACATTAGGCTATCTATACGCAGACATCCAGACGGAAAAATGCGATCCCATAATTATTAAGACGAGATTCATTTGGATGTGGCCCCAGCGCTCAGCTGACGCCAAAACTGTTAAAGATTTGCGAGTCTTTATCGGCACATACGCAATTGGCATGCTACATTCTGACCAGGGTCCTGCATTTAGCTCTCGAGCTTACAAAGAGGCCATGACCAGCATGGGCATTGCATTGCGGTACTCTAGTCCATTCCATCCAGAGGGAAATACGGTAGTGGAGAACCGTGACATAAAGCAATCTAATACAGCGAGGGTATTAGGTTCGGGGGACGGGTGGGTAAAACATCTAATAAGTGTCCAACGTAGTCTTAATAATCTGCCAAGAAATTCTCTAGGAGGTATCACTCCGTACGAACTTTTGCTTGGTACTAGAATGATCATTCATGACCTCAATTGTCAGACTTCAGTGGTGAAACAAAAACTTTTGATATCAAAGATCATTTGGCTGTCTTACAGGACTTAAATGAAACAAGAAGAAGTCTAAGTAACACAAAGCTAAAGCCAACGGCCACTGAAGAAAAACCACCTGTCCCAGCAAGACCTGTCTGGATTCCAAAGATTGGGGATCTGGTCAGAGAAAAGATCGCGGTGAAGAAGGAATTTGGGCTTTCTTACAGAAAAGCAGTACCTGTCTTAGCTATCATCGGAACAAGATCAGTAGTACTACCGCCCCTTGCTGGTAAAAAGGAGAACAGAGTTGTATCAATCGATCTGGTAAAACCACAATCATGTGGCCAATAATAAGTAGTAGGCCCAGTGGACTCCAAAGTAGTAGCAGAAGACCAAATCTTGCTACAATCCAAGAGGTTCAAACTGAGAGACTAATCACTTTTGATAAACCTGCAGTAAACAAAAAAGGACTATGCAACAAAGCCATGGAACTTGTGCCTCTTGAAACCCAAATTGCAACAGTTCGTCAAGAAACACCTGTCTACAATGATGTAGCGTCTGAACATATATATCCAAAAATTAATGAAAATCCGGAAGCTATTCCAACAATTGACAGAACTGCATCTGGCTACTTCATCAATTTCGATGACTTTTCTGATGATCCAAGTGAACATAAAGAAACGCCAGCAACAAAAACTTTCAAAGAAAAAATGACTGAACTCTTTCGTCAACTCAAAGAAACATATCTGATTTCACCATGGATTGAATTGTGGATTGTGTTAGGTGTACTTTTCCTCCTTCTAATGCTCATCTTGGTTTTAAGTTTGGGTAAATTTATTGATGGAAAATATAGTACAATGGACACAGCAAGTCAGAACATCAACTTGGTCCTAAAGCCTCACAGATCTTCTCACATTGAAAAAAGAAAACTGTCATCAGTGAACATCACAGCCAATCCTATACCCGGTGGTGTCGCATGGGACACTACTGATTATGAAATCTATGGCCCGGTTGAACTCTTGAAATATCCACACCAGTTTAAGGTTTCTTTAAGTGACTTTGTATCACCTAGTACTTTCTCTGATGATTGGGACTTTGAAAATATTAATAATATGATGTCAGATTTAGCAATGTCAGAACATGATTGTTTACACGGTTCATCAAATTATGAAGAAATGTATTGTTTTAATCATTATGGACATCACTATTTGCATAAATCTGCTAATCCTAGAAATGTTTTTACTTATAATCAATGGGAACCTTGTCCAACACCGCAAAAAGGCAGTTCAAAAACATTTTATGAGAAATTCCCATATTTCTCAGGGTTTAACATCACTGTTCCAGGAATGTTTTATTTTAAAATGTTGAATAAGACAGGAATGAAAAACATGTTGACAAATACCAAACTGATTTATTCTGAAAAATTTTATGAAAAAATGTCTACATTTGGTTTTGAATTTTGGAAAAACAAGATTGAGACAAAAACCATCTGGGGTACAAAAGACTGGCAGGTACAAGGTCTAGAATCATTATTCAGAGCCTGCATGATCCCAGTACAGACAATACTCCTGAATGACACCATTCAACAAACAACCTGTCTTGGCCTAGCCAAGATAAAAGACTTAAACAAACCGTCTATTCCATAGCCCATACCTGATAGTAATAGCACTACAGATGTGGAGATAGTCGTATCCCATATTTTACACCAAAACAGAACAAATCCTGATTGGAAAAAATGGTTGATCTGGCCCACATACACAAATAACTGTCAAGATAGATTCCTGAAGAAAACACAGGGGTTCAAACAGAACAGGCCAGACCCAAGATATTCCCAGAGACAACATCCAGGCATAATAACAACATACAGTGTAGGAAAACTATGCCTCGAGTGGCTACAGAAATCCATACTATCTGAAATTAAGCAACACTTGACTTTACTTAAAGAAGGTGGTGACTTGCGAGATTTCATATTGGGACCTCGCAAACAGCGTCAAAAACATTTCATATACGCCTGGTATATACGCTGCTTACAACAAAGCTTGGAAAGTACTGCAAATTGAAACTGCTGAAAAAATACGAGAAATTGATCGTATTCATTTGGAAAAATAACTATCTGTAGTGGACAATGGGTTAATGACTCTGTACTCCAGAATTTATTCACTGGACACATTGTATCATCTGCTATTGATATAATAGAACAGGATATGCTTATGTTACAACATGGCCTGTCTCAATTACGTTCTATTGTACAGTTAGGCTGGACGTTGCAAAACCTCAGTTCAGGCTACGTGCCCTGACGTCTAATCAACACAACGTCATTATTTTCTATCTTTAACCTTACAGATAAACAAATCTCTTTGGCACAAAAAGGAGCAGACTATACGGTACTGAGCATTGAAAAACTAGAAAAATTGCCATCGACAATGTCAGAACGACCTGTCATTGAATGGATAATACATGGTAATTTTAAAATTCCGATAACGACTTTTCAGTTTCAGTGGCAAAAGTATATACCAGCAGGCCTCTATGAAAGGTTGAGTAAAGGATACATCAAGTCAGCCTGGAATTTACCTTATACACATAGATGTTATAGTGAAGGGAAAAAAGAGGTATTTCTTAGTGGTAATAACTGTAAAAATTCACTAAGCGGTACACTTCTGTGTCAAGGTATTAGCTTGCATGGAGCCTGCGAAGGTTCATCAAATAACCTTTCATGTCACCTGCACGGCACCCCTGCAACACAGATAGAGCCTTTTTTCAGACAGCTTTCCAACGGCATCTACGTTATAATAAGTGACCACAGCTGTTGTGGCATGGTGCCAGGAATAGCTAATCTCGTGAGCGTTACTTCCAGGGTCATTTGCTGTATGCAAGTATTGTATCCAAACAGCAAACCAGACAAGGAGGCAGCAATATGGCCTTCTCTGAATATCTCTTCTATTCGAATTGATACTTTAAGCAGAATGAAGTCTATTCTTTTACAGACAACTGTGCCTTTAACCTCGTCCAAAGAGACGTATGATCTGCAAGTTGCAAGGACAGCGGCAGAGATACATACACTATTATCGACAAATTGCCCGTGCATTTCGTAGAAATGTTAAGCCAAATCTCAAACATGACAGATACCAGTGGCATCGCACATGTATTTAAGCCAATTTTTTCGGGACTATTAGCACCCTTTGAAGCAGTCCTGAGCATCTTCCCGAATTTTGTGCACTCTGTGTTCGGCGGCCTGCCTCTCATCATGGGACTTGTAGCAGGAATTTTATTTTTGTTCCTTCTGCTTCGATATGGCAAGGCAAGTCACAGACAAAACCCAGGCAACAATGGAAGACACGATCCTAGCAATGCGATACCGAGAACGGATTACTAAGGTCCTCGGCTCGGCTCGGCTAAGAGATCTGAATACCACCTGGTTTCTTTCATTCAGACCAATCTGGCAAGATTGCATCTTACCTGTTCTACGATGCCTGCTATGCAGAGAAGAATGCGTGTTGGACGTCTGTCTTACACTACCATCAGCAGTACCTATGGATATCGATACTTTGCTTGATTCGGTAACGGCTCATGCAACATGTTGTCCCCAACGGCTACCTATTCTGATGGAGGCATTCGTTGAGACCTCACCATTATGATTAGGTGGCGGTGAGGTACGAGATGAAAGCGGCACACAGGTACAACCTTCTGTGACCATTGCTGATCTAGACACCGATGACGGCAATGCTTCTCACATTTGCACTATTTCTACTTTTTCGGACTTGATCCAACTTTCACCTACTATTGTAGGCGAATTCTTTGCCAGCCTATCTGAACTTATGTTCTCCCCTAACAACGAGAATAACTTTTGAAACAAAACATGAGCACACAGCGTTCAATGAAACTCAGAATTCGGCCTTCAGTTTTTGATAAACAACACTTCTGAAAACATTGGAGCTATTTTTTCTCTCTTCCCCTGAAAGCGAAATTATTTTTTTCACTTTCCAAAATATTTACTTTTTCTTGGCACATGATACTCTGCTTAAAGTAGAACTATTCTTAGAGAACAGAATTTCTATTTTAAAGAAAAAAAACACTAGAGACAATATTTTGACTTAGCCTCTAGCACATGTACAGTCTTGTATAAATATGTGATGAAATGGTCTCGACCTTCTCTTCTGTATTAAGAGCCATTTCATAAATGTAATTTTCGCAAATTCATTCAGCAAATATTTTAAATGTACTAAATATGCATTATCTGAATGATACCACTGCTTAAAAAACGTACAGTATAATACTCATTTTTCGTGTATATACCATTTCAAATGCATTTTATGTATTTTGGGGTGGGTTGGAAAACACATGCATCGTTATATGTTTAGTATTGCTTAGTATTTAGTAATGATGGACATTATACGTAAAGTGGGTGTTGTGAACGTATCTAGGACCCTATTTAAATATTCCCAATTTATGCCCTTATGTGGATATAACAAATCACATTCTTATAAAGGCATAACAATCATATCCATATTTAGTAAGAGCCAATGCAGTCCAAATACGGCAAGGCTACTCCCATAGACTCCTAGAAAGTACAACGCGTTCTTAAACAAACCAAGCCTCCAGTAGCCCGGGAATTGCCCCTGCTTCTGTTTTGATTTGTCCAAGAACTCCTGGAGTCCTAAAAGAACTGTGAGTTCTTAGTGACGTCTTATGTCCAACCTTACGTCAAACTCTGCACCTTCCAGGTATAAATATACCAACAGCTGCCCTAGCAAACACACGGTGGTTTGGAGCAGATCGGCTATCTACTTACCCGACACCCTGCTGAAACGAGTGCTGAAGGAAGCCGACCCTCCCATTGACGCACTGAGAGAGACGCTGTCTTTTCTCCTGCCGAGAAATCCAGCTCCAGTGTTTCCAGTCACCCTTGCGGGTTGCTGGGAGATCGAGTCCTGAGAAAGAGATACAAGACCTCCTTCATTCTATAACCAAGGTACGGAGCTGATTAGATCCTTAGAGAATTCTTGATTCAGATTCTTGGCAAAAAACTATCTTAACTCAAACTACATCTCACTTACTCCTTCCCACGTACTAGGCTTAGGTTAGGTACACCGGGGTAGGCGTATTTTAGAAACACTAGTTGAGTATGTTTAGTGAACTTTTATCATTGTAAGTATTTTATCCGTTTTAAGTATCTTATGGCTCAGAAACCATATCAATGCTTTTACAGTATTATTTCATAATACTCCTTTTACTGTACACACTTTACTTTATGACAAGTATTGCAATTGTGGCAATTCACTTCTCTTGCATGAGAAAGAAGACTGCTCAATAAATAACCACTATTATTGAAAATGCCCGTCTCTCTATTTCTCTGCACTCCTGGTGAAACTAAGCATGCACGATTGACTAAGTGAAATAGCTGTCTATTGTTTCCGCGACTCTGGAGATATACTCCTTATTCTGGAGGGAGCAAAGTTGTCATGTTTATGCGGTTGTCAGAAACTAATCCCTTCTCGTCTATTCAGGAAAGTTAACACCTTGTTTTCTCGAGAAAGTTTCTAGTGACCTCTGAGCTAGCTGGCATTCATAATTAAGTCTAACATATTCAATAGAGACCTAGTCGACCTCAGTTCTACGTCTAAACTATCGTTTATGTTATTCTAATGCGCAGAGCCTATTGGGAATATAGGAACTACACTACACTACAATGATGCCCGTACACTGTTATGATCTGCGCCATTGCTAAATCAGGACTCTGTGACCCACTGGACCGCAGTGTAGGCCGGAGGCTGCAGTCCGTAGTGGCCCACAGCCACATGTCGTAGGCTCACGATGCACAGAGTTAGTGACACCAAGGCAGTTGTCCATAGTGTCCGATCACCTCTGTAACGATGATAATTTTCTCCTAGCATATGCAATGCATCATCCTCTTATGCCTCGGGTGCAGCAGTCGCACAGGATCGCAGGCAACTCCGCTCATGGAGACGGCGTCAGCCTCGTGGTGGGGTGAGATGCGCCGCCATGCCAGAGATGTTGGGCATTCCGGAAGAGGACCATGCCCAGGGTTATGTGCCTTTTATTCACACCCCTATGCTGTCCTGGCGAATGCCAGGCCAGCTCAATCCGCTCACGCTTATGGGGGAACGTAACAAGCTACAGGCCCGCGATCTTCTACCACTAAAACCACAACTTTGAAAATCCTGAAAAAAACCTTTATTAAGAATAATCTCAATACTCCAAAAAAGAGGTGGGAGGGTAATAAACAAACCACTCCCAGAGAAAAAGAATTTCAGTTCAGAGGAAGGTCTCCTCAACGGAGAGGTAGATCTCCAGAACGAGGAGGCAAGTCTCCCCACAGGGAGCCCTCTGAAAAAAGATCCAACCTTAGAAATAGGGACAATTTAAGAAAACCTGACAGTTATCAAGATATTGATACACGTCCCTCTCGATCTTTTCAGACTTCCTCACAGA
Organism: Lissotriton helveticus; assembly: GCF_964261635.1. Lineage (NCBI taxonomy): Eukaryota > Metazoa > Chordata > Amphibia > Caudata > Salamandridae > Lissotriton > Lissotriton helveticus. The sequence goes on along the minus strand of NC_136059.1, from coordinate 707,490,602 downwards.
AATCGGAAAGAAGAGGACGGTCAGAACACAAAGAAGAGCACGTCAAGTTCAAAGACAAGGAACCCGCTCATCAAAGTAAAAAATTACAATTTCCAAAAAAGAAGGTAGCTAGTATTAAAATAAAACATGCCGAGGATTTTGAGGACACAACTGAAAAACGGAGAATGGGCCCAGACAATGCTAGACAGTGCAGCAGAAGTAACCATAGCTCGCAAGATCCTGATGAATCTTCTGGAGACAGTGGACACAAATGAATACACTCAGGTGGAAACTGCAGACACCAGAGTTAGCGTGCCCCATAAATTATATGAAATAACATTGGTATAGAAGGGGACAAAACTAGGAAAATAAGGGGTCTCTTTTGGGAGAACCTATCTAAAGGCTATATAAAGGCTATGATATCCTGCTAGCAGAAAAAGACTGGCCACCAGAGTTTGTCAGGGAGTGCCCACATGGCGAAGAAATGATTATGCCTGCCTTCTCAATCACATTCCAATTCATAAAAAATACACATATGCTAGAAAATGGGCAGTAGCCCAAGCGCCTGCATTATATAAAATCATGTAGGATGGGATGAGGATTCTCCTCACCATAAAATTCACTAAAAAAATCAACCTACTGCACAAAGGCAGTATCCTGTTAAGCAAGAAGCTAAAAAACAAGTCAGGGAGATCTTAGATCAACTTGAATATCAGGGGGTGATCGAAACATGCAACTCACAAATGAACAATCCTTTGTTTCCTGTCTCCAAGCCAGACGATTCATATTGTCTAGTTTTGGATTACAGACACCTAAACTCTTGTTGCAAAAAATTTGCAGTACAAAACTCACACAGTGCAGCACTAATGAATAACATCGTGCGCAAAAAATATAAAACGACATTAGATATTTCAAATGGATTCTTCTGTCAAAACATTGCACCAGAAAGCAGGTATTTGACCGCTTTCTCCAGTATGGGGGTCCATTAGCAATTTTGTCGTCTCCCACAGGGATTCAAGAATAGCCCAGGATTATTTTCAGCCAGGGTAACAGAGTTACTACAAATGTATGATTATGAGGCATTATCTTATGTCGATGACATCTATCTTACAGACGATGACCTGGAGACACACTTGAAAAGAGTGAACACCATCATACTTGGGTTCGCATCTGAAGGGTACAAATTCAACTTTAAAAAGTCACGAATTGCCCACCTCACGGTCCTATTTTTAGGATATGAGTTATCAAGTGAAGGAAAAAGCCTAGCAGACAACTTCCTAGAAAAGTGTGCAGTACTCCAAGCTCCAAAAACACTGAAAAACTTACAATCAATACTAGGATTCCTGAATTTCGGAAGAACTTACATTCTAAATTATGCAGAGAGGGTTAAACCTCTCCACGAATTAATAAAACATGATTTCAAACCAATTAATTGGACTCAGAAACACACAGAAATTTTACGTTCATTACAAACAGACATGTTAACTAAAACAAAACTGCAAACACGCGCAAACGAACGCAACCTTGTAATCCGAGTCATCCCCGGAAAATGCGGATTCACATACCTGACCTCTAATGAGGGAGAAACGGTACCAATAGCTTATAAATCACACTTGTACACACAAGCTGAAATGAACTTCAGTTCTACTGAAAAAATTCTGACAGCGGTTCAAACTGCTGTAGCAAAAGAAAGAGCCCTAGCCCAAGGGAAGAGCATATCTGTTTTAACAGCAGTATCAGCCCTTGAGGCAGTAACAAGACCGAGCATTCCAAATGTTGTGGCCTTAGATCCAAAATGGATACAATGGGAAAATTCTCTTGCTGCAACAGACGTGAAACACGCATTTGATCCGAAAATGAAAAAACTAGAAGATCTGGAATACGAACATGAATGTCCTCTGTCAATCGAAATTCTGCCTCTCGAACAGTACACCTGTGTAATCTACACGGACAGATTTGCACAACAGTACGTTGTAAAAAAACAAATTTACAATGCAGCATGCGCGATTGACAAAGGTCGCTGGCGCTTAGGTAAATTCAGACCGATGGTCACTAAAACTGAATCACTCTGTACAGCTCAGCTCTTTAAAAATGGCACTTGAAAATGCCGATCGCGAATTCCCCACACTAATAGTGTGCGATTCGCATTACTGCGTCCAGTCTTACAATAATTCCATGAAGACCTGGATTAAAAACAGTTACAAAGATGAGACAGGTGCCACAATAAAGCATAAAAAGCTCTGGGAACAAGTAGTTCTTTTACAGAAGGAACTACAAAAGACTCACGTGATACATACACTGAGTCATCAACGTGATGGCGTTCACGTTGCAGGGAATTCATTGGCTAACAGAGCCCCAGCGGCGGCTGTTCAAACGGCTTCCGTAGCCAAAAAAAAGCGTTCAAACCAAATAGATGGAGAAACCATGCTGGCAGTAAAAGCCTCATTAAAAGGTGACTATGCAGCATTACCTCTCAACTATCCACTCAATAATACATACATAATTGATGCGAACTCCGTTCCTTATGCTCAAATCCCTGGAGTGGGGGATAGAGTAATTCCAAACACGAAATGGAGGGCTTACTTGATTCAAGAAGCACACATGGGAATGGGTCTGAGGCACCAAGAGATCTTGAAATCTCTAATAGAATTGCAATCACAATACTGGTGGCCGGGAATGAGCGTGCAAATTTATAACTTTGCAATGAATTGTCAAAACTGCAATAGAGATCGCATTTGTGAACCGGACCAGACACCTGCCCGGACACCTCTATTAGACAACATTAGGCTATCTATACGCAGACATCCAGACGGAAAAATGCGATCCCATAATTATTAAGACGAGATTCATTTGGATGTGGCCCCAGCGCTCGGCTGGCGCCAAAACTGTTAAAGATTTGCGAGTCTTTATCGGCACATACGCAATTGGCATGCTACATTCTGACCAGGGTCCAGCATTTAGCTCTCAAGCTTACAAAGAGGCCATGACCAGCATGGGCATTGCATTGCGGTACTCTAGTCCATTCCATCCAGAGGGAAATGCGGTAGTGGAGAGAAAAAACCGTGACATAAAGCAATCTATAACAGCAAGGGTATTAGGTTCGGGTGACGGGTGGGTAAAACATCTAATAAGTGTCCAACGTAGTCTTAATAATCTGCCAAGAAATTCTCTAGGAGGTATCACTCCGTACGAACTTTTGCTTGGTACTAGAATGATCATTCATGATCTCAATTGTCAGACTTCAGTGGTGAAACAAAAACTTTTGATATCAAAGATCATTTGGCTGTCTTACAGGACGTAAATGAAACAAGAAGAAGTCTAAGTAACACAAAGCTAAAGCCAACGGCCACTGAAGAAAAACCACCTGTCCCAGCAAGACCTGTCTGGATTCCAAAGATTGGGAATCTGGTAAGAGAAAAGATCGCGGTGAAGAAGGAATTTGGGCCTTCTTACAGAAAAGCAGTACCTGTCTTAGCTATCATCGGAACAAGATCAGTAGTACTACCACCCCTTGCTGGTAAAAAGGAGAACAGAGTTGTATCAATCGACCTGGTAAAACCACAATCATGTGGCCAATAATAAGTAGTAGGCCCAGTGGACTCCAAAGAAGTAGCAGAAGACCAAACCTTGCTACAATCCAAGAGGTTTAAACTGAGAGACTAATCACTTTTGATAAACCTTCAGTAAACAAAAAAGGACTATGCAACAAAGCCATGGAACTTGTGCCTCTTGAAACCCAAATTGCAACAGTTTGTCAAGAAACACCTGTCTACAATGATGTAGCATCTGAACATACATATCCAAAGATTAATGAAAATCCGGAAGCTATTCCAACAATTGACAGAACTGCATCTGGCTACTTCATCAATTTCGATGACTTTTCTGATGATCCAAGTGAACATAAAGAAACGCCAGCAACTAAAACTTTCAAAGAAAAAATGACTGAACTCTTTCATCAACTCAAAGAAACATATCTGATTTCACCATGGATTGAATTGTGGATTGTGTTAGGTGTACTTTTCCTACTTCTATGGCTCATCTTGGTTTTAAGTTTGGGTAAATTTATTGATGGAAAATATAGTACAATGGACACAGCAAGTCAGAACATCAACTTGGTCCTAAAGCCTCACAGATCTTCTCACATTGAAAAAAGAAAACTGTCATCAGTGAACATCACAGCCAATCCTATACCCGGTGGTGTCGCATGGGACACTACTGATTACGAAATCTATGGCCCGGTTGAACTCTTGAAATATCCACACCAGTTTAAGGTTTCTTTAAGTGACTTTGTATCACTTAGTACTTTCTCTGATGAGTGGGACTTTGAAAATATTAATAATATGATGTCAGATTTAGAAATGTCAGAAAAATTTACATAACATGATTATTTACAGGGTTCATTTAATTATGAAGAAATGTATTGTTTTAATCATTATGGACATCACTATTTGCATAAATCTGCTATTCCTAGAAATGTTTTTACGTATGATCAATGGTAACCTTGTCCAACACCGCAAAAAGGCAGTTCAAAAACATTTTATGAGAAATTCCCATATTTCTCAGGGTTTAACATCACTGATCCAGGAACGTTTTATTTTAAAATGTTAGATAAAACAGGAATGAAAAACATGTTGACAAATACTAAACTGATTTATTCTGAAAAATTTTATGAAAACATGTCTACATTTGGTTTTGAATTTTGGAAAAACAAGATTGAGACAAAAACCATCTGGGGTACAAAAGACTGGCAGGTACATCGTCTAGAATCATTATTCAGAGCCTGCATGATCCCAGAATAGATAATATTCCTAAATGACACCATTCAACAAACAACCTGTCTTGGCCTAGCCAAGATAAAAGACTTAAACAAACCGTCTATTCCATAGCCCATACCTGATAGTAATAGCACTACAGATGTGGAGATATACGTATCCCATATTTTACAGCAAAACAGAACAAATCCTGATTGGAAAAAATGGTTGATCTGGCCCACAGACACTAATAACTGTCAAGATAGATTCCTGAAGAAAACACAGGGGTTCAAACAGAACAGGCCAGACCCAAGATATTCCCAGAGACAACATCCAGGCATAATAACAACATCACAGTGTAGGACAAATATGCCTCGAGTGGCTACAGAAATCCACACTACCTGAAATTAAGCAACACTTGACTTTACTTAAAGAAGGTGCTGACTTGCGAGATTTCATATTGGGACCTCGCAAACAGCGTCAAAAATGTTTCATATACGCCTGGGATATACGCTGCTTACAGCAAAGCTTGGAAAGTAATGCAAATTGAAACTGCTGAAAAAATACGAGTAATTGATCGTATTAATTTGGAAAAATCACTATCTGAAGTGAACAATAGGTTAATGACTCTGTCCTCCAGCATTTATTCACTGGACAGCATTGTATCATCTGCTATTGATATAATAGAACAGGATATGCTTATGTTACAACATGGCCAGTCCCAATTACGTTCTATTGTACAGTTAGGCTGGACGTTGCAAAACGTCCGTTCAGGCTACGTGCCCTGGTGTCTAATCAACACAACGTCATTATTTTCTATCTTTAACCTTACAGATAAACAAATCTCTTTGGCACAAAAAGGAGCAGACTATATGGTACTGAGCATTGAAAAACTAGAAAAATTACCATTGACAATGTCAGAACGACCTGTCTTTGAATGGATAATACATGGTAACTTTACAATTCCGATAACGACTTTTTAGTTTCAGTGCCAAAAGTATATACCAGCAGGCCTGTATGAAAGGTTGGGTAAAGGATACATCAAGTCAGCCTGGAATTTACCTTATACACATAGATGTTATAGTGAAGAGAAAAAAGAGGTATTTCTTAGTGGTAATAACTGTAAAAATTCACTAAGCGGTACACTTCTGTGTCAAGGTATTAACTTGCATGGAGCCTGCGAAGGTTCATCAAATAACCTTTCATGTCACCTGCACTGCACCCCTGCAACACAGATAGAGCCTTTTTTCAGACAGCTTTCCAACGGCATCTACGTTATATTAAGTGACCACAGCTGTTGTGGCATGGTGCCAGGAATAGCCTATCTCATGAGCGTTACTTCCAGGGTCATTTGCTGTATGCAAGTATTGTATCCAAACAGCAAACCAGACAAGGAGGCAGCACTATGGCCTTCTCTGAATATCTCTTCTATTCTAATTGATACTTTAAGCAGAATGAAGTCTATTCTTTTACAGACAACTGTGCCTTTAACCTCGTCCAAAGAGACGTATGATCTGCAAGTTGCAAGGACAGCGGCAGAGATACATACACTATTATCGACAAATTGCATGTGCATTTCGTAGAAATGTTAAGCCAAATCTTAAACATGTCAGATACCAGTGGCATCGCACATGTATTTAAGACAATTTTTTCGGGACTATTAGCACCCTTTGAAGCAGTCCTGAGCATCTTCCAGAATTTTGTGCACTCTGTGTACGGCGGCCTGCCTCTCATCTTGGGACTTGTAGCAGGAATTTTATTTTTGTTCCTTCTGCTTCGATATGGCAAGTCAAGTCACAGACAAAACCCAGGCAACAATGGAAGACACGATCCTAGCAATGCGATACCGAGAACGGATTACTAAGGTACTCGGCTTGGCTCGGCTAAGAGATCTGAATACCACCTGGTTTCTTTCATTCGGACCAATCTGGCAAGATTGCATCTTACCTGTTCTACGATGCCTGCTATGCGGAGAAGAATGCGTGTTGGACGTCTGTCTTACACTACCATCAGCAGTACCTATGGATATCGATACTTTGCTTGGTTCGGTAACGGCTCATGCAACGTGTTGTCCCCAGCGGCTACCTATTCTGATGACGGCATTCGTTGAGACCTCACCATTACGATTAGGTGGCGGTGAGGTACGAGATGAAAGCGGCACACAGGTACAACCTTCTGTGACTATTGCTGCTCTAGACACCGATGACGGCAATGCTTCTCACATTTGCACTATTTCTACTTTTTCTGACTTGACCCAACTTTCACCTACTATTGTAGGCGAATTCTTTGCCAGCCTATCTGAACTTATGTTCTCCCCTAACAACGAGAATAACTTTTGAAACAAAACATGAGCACACAGCGTTCCCTGAAACTCAGAATTCGGCCTTCAGTTTTTGATAAACAACACTTCTGAAAACATTGGAACTATTTTTTTCTCTCTTCCCCTGAAAGCAAAATTATTTTTTTCACTACCCAAAATATTTACTTTTTTTTGGCACATGATACTCTGCTTAAAGTAGAACTATTCTTAGAGAACAGAATTTCTATTTAAAAAAAAAAAAGAAAACACTAGAGACAATATTTTGACTTAGCCTCTAGCACATGTACAGTCTTGGATAAATATGTGATGAAATGGTCTCGACCTTCTCTTTTGTATTAAGAGCCATTTCATAAATGTAATTTTCGCAAATTCATTCAGCAAATATTTTAAATGTACTAAATATGCATTATCTGAATGATACCACTGCTTAAAAAACGTACAGTAAAATACTCATATTTTCTGTATATACCATTTCAAATGCATTTTATGTATTTTGGGGTGGGTTGGAAAACACATGCATCGTTATATGTTTAGTATTGCTTAGTATTTAGTAATGATGGACATTATACGTGGAGTGGGTGTTGTGAAAGTATCTAGGACCCTATTTAAATATTCCCGATTTATGCCCTCATGTGGTTATAACAAATCATATCCTTATAAAGGCATAACACTCATATCCATATTTAGTAATAGCCAATGCAGTCCAAATACGGCAAGGCTACTCCCATAGACTCCTAGAAAGTACAACGCGTTCTTAAACAAACCAAGCCTCCAGCAGCCCGGGAATTCCCCCTGCTTCTGTTTTGATTTGTCCAAGAACTCCTGGAGTCCTAAAAGAACTGTGAGTTCTTAGTGACGTCTTATGTCCAACCTTACGTCAAACTCTGCACCTTCCAGGTATAAATATACCAACAGCTGCCCTAGCAAACACACGGTGGCTTGGAGCAGATCGGCTATCTACTTACCCGACGCCCTGCTGAAACGAATGCTGAAGGAAGCCGACCCTCTCATTGATGCACTGAGAGAGACGCTGTCTTTTCTCCTGCCGAGAAATCCAGCTCCAGTGTTTCCAGTCACCCTTGCGGGTTGCTGGGAGATCGAGTCCTGAGAAAGAGATACAAGACCTCCTTCATTCTATAACCAAGGCCGGAGCTGATTAGATCCTTAGAGAATTCTTGATTCAGATTCTTGGCAAAAAACTATCTTAACTCAAACTACATCTCACTTACTCCTTCCCACGTACTAGGCTTAGGTTAGGTACACCAGGGTAGGCGTATTTTAGAAACACCAGTTGAGTACGTTTAGTCAACTTTTATCATTGTAAGTATTTTATCTGTTTTAAATATCTTATGGCTCAGAAACCATATCAATGCTTTTACAGTATTATTTCATAATACTCCTTTTACTGTACGCACTTTACTTTATGACAAGTATTGCAATTGTGGCAATTCACTTCTCTTGCATGAGAAAGAAGAGTGCTCAATAAATAACCACTTTTTTGAAAACGCCCGTCTCTCTATTTCTCTGCACTCCTGGTGAAACTAAGCATGCACGATTGACTGAGTGAAATAGCTGTCTATTGTTTCCGCGACTCTGGAGATATACTCCTTATTCTGGAGGGAGCAAAGTTGTCATGTTTATGCGGTTGTCAGAAACTAATCCCTTCTTGTCTATTCAGGAAAGTTAACACCTTCTTGTTTACTCGAGAAAGTTTCTAGTGACCTCTGAGCTAGCTGGCATTCATAATTAAGTCTAACATATTCAATAGAGACCTAGTCGACCTCAGTCCTACGTCTAAACTATCGTTTATGTTATTCTAATGCGCAGAGCCTATTGGGAATATAGGAACTACACTACACGACAATGATGCCGGTAATTGTAATTGTAATTGTAATTTCCACTTGTATAGTGCCTATCACCCAGGAGTCTCTTAGCGCTGCACGAATACCGCTGTGGAACCCTTCCTGGCCTGTTCCTGTGAGGTGTCCACTCCTGGGCACCCCCACGGTGAAGCCAGGCATCCTAGCGTTGTTAAGGCCGGTGTGGAGATTAAGCAAGCTATTGCCCAGAGTTGCAGAGTGGAACCCATGATTAGAGTAGTCACCGAGGCGAGAATGATCGGGTCCGAAGACATTGCGCCCAAGACCCTGCCGCGACGGGAATTGAACCCTGGTCCCGGGCCAGACCTCTACCTCAGGGTCTGCCGCTCTAATCGGTGAGCCACACTTCTCCCCACTACACTGATATGATATGCGCCATTGCTAAATCAGGACTCTGTGACCCACTGGACCGCAGTGTAGGCCGGAGGCAGCAGTCCGTAGTGGCCCACAGCCACATGTCGTTGGCTCACGATGCACAGAGTTAGTGACACCAAGGCAGTTGTCCGTAGTGTCCGATCACCTCTGTAACGATGATAATTTTCTCCTCGCATATGCAATGCGTCATCCTCTTATGCCTCTCCTTGGGTGCATTGATATGCACTCTGCCTTTGAATCATCGATGTCCAGTTCCAATTCTGTGACCTACTCGAGAGCAGCGTAGGCTGTGGGCAGCAGTCTGCATGGGCCCACATGCACGTGTGGTTGTGATGCTAAGCACAGACTTGGTGGCACCACATCGAAGGGAGTATAGTTATGTAAAGTCTGCATTGCCATGTGTACCCAGTCATTGCATGTTCAAGACTCAGTTCCAAATGTGTGACCTACTCGAGCTTAATGTGGCCCGGGAGCAGTGGGCCAACATGCACGTGTGGTTGTGATGCTGAGCACAGACTTGGTGGCACCACATCGAAGGGAGTATAGTGATTTCCAGTCAGCCATAAACATCGTCCTCTGCCATAGTGTAATCAAGACTCAGTTCCAAACGTGTGACGTACTAGTCCGCCGTGTCAGCCGGTAGAGTACGTAAACGAGAAAGGAGTCCTGCACGCCTTGCTCTTGGAGGCCGTGACAGTCGTAGCAGGTTGCCAGGGTCGCGGGCCTCGAGCTTGGAGCAAGCACTGGCATGTGGTGGGCCCTCCTGGACACACGCCAGTGTCGGCAGGTGGGCATTGAGGCCTCGGTGCGCCGGGATGAGCTTGACTGGTTTGAGGACCAGCTGCCCCGGGTGCAGCAGGCGCACAGGATCGCAGGCAACTCCGCTCATGGAGACGGCGTCAGCCTCGTGGTGGGGTGAGATGCGCCGCCATGCCAGAGATGTTGGGCATTCCGGAAGAGGACCATGCCCAGGGTTATGTACCTTTTATTCACACCCCTATGCTGTCCTGGTGAATGCCAGGCCAGCTCAATCCGCTCACGCTTATGGGGGAACGTAACAAGCTACAGTCCCGCGATCTTCCACCACTAAAACCACATGTGTGACGTACTAGTCCGCCGTGTCAGCCGGTAGAGTACGTAAACGAGAAAGCAGTCCTGCGTGCCTTGCTCGTGGAGGCCGTGACAGTCGTAGCAGGTTGCCAGGGTCACGGGCCTCGAGCTTGGAGCAAGCACTGGCATGTGGTGGGCCCTCCTGGACACACGCCAGTGTCGGCAGGTGGGCATTGAGGCCTTGTTGCGCCGGGACGAGCTTGACTGGTTTGAGGACCAGCTGCCCCGGGTGCAGCAGGCGCACAGGATCGCAGGCAACTCCGCTCATGGAGACGGCGTCAGCCTCGTGGTGGGGTAAGAGGCGCCGCCATGCCAGAGATGTTGGGCATTCCGGAAGAGGACCATGCCCAGGGTTATGTGCCTTTTATTCACACCCCTATGCTGTCCTGGCGAATGCCAGGCCAGCTCAATCCGCTCACGCTTATGGGGGAACGTAACAAGCTACAGTCCCGCGATCTTCCCCACTGGCTGGGGGGACATGGTTGCGTCCACTGTCCACTAAACTCCATACACCAGCGGGGTCTGTCGACATGGATATTTGTGTGGTCTGCATACCACAGCCTCGCCGTCACATCCACGCCACACTTAGCATTGTGTTCATTCTCATTCATGCGTCACTTGCCTCCTTCACACATGCATGGTCCCCACCTCTTCAGACATCCTGCCATTGTGTGGCTAAGGTGCCATGCCATTGATGGCTAGTGTACATGGCTGGCCCAGGTTCCCACAGGCATCATGGGACAGGTTTCGGGGTAACACCCCTCATCAGCCAGGCTAGCTTGAATGCAGTGTCAAAGTGAGCAAGGGACCCACGTCTGGGAATACCCTGCCAATTTAGGGCAAACAAAGCAAACACAAGGAGATGATGGACGGAGCACTGAAACTTTTCAGACACTCACCCCCAGTCACAGATCTGGATGGGTCTGAATTGTGGTCGCAAAGTGAGCTAAAGAACGATTATGTACTCAACTCAGATCTGTGACTTGGGGTGAATGTCTGAAAAGTTTCAGCGCTCCGTCCATCATCTCCTTGTGTTTGTTTTGTAAGCCCTAATTTGGCAGGGTATGCCCAGAAATTGGTCCCTGGCTCACTTTGTCTCTGGATTCAAGCTAGCCTGGCTGATGAGGGGTGTTACCCTGAAACCGGTTCCAGGATGCTAGTTTCTGGTTCAGGGAAGACCTGGCATGGCAGTTCGGGCTGGACTATTCCCATGAGGCATGGGGTGTACTGTGCTGGGATCAGAGGCAGTGTGCTCCCTCCACCTTTGTGTTTAAAAGGCTTCCTTGAGCACGCGAGCTGGCAAGCTCACTTGGGATGCACCTGCATGCCTGTGGAGTAGTACTGTGACCTGTGAAGACGTAGGCATCATTTCAGCAACCCTACATGACCTTTCTGTTCTTGCTATTTTCATTGAAAAACATTACCAGGAAGACTTCAGTGCCAACTGTAGATATCTGTGCCGGACTGGGACACATTCAGGTGGAATGTGATGGAGCGTGAGCTGGCCACAGGAACCCAGTTAATTCAATTGAAAAGAGTACCTTAAATCTAGGTTTGCAGAGAATTGTGAGGATCCATATAGTAGATGGATTGGGCAGCCAAAGCAATGCCTCGGTCCCGAGATACGGCGAAGCTGTGATACGAGGGCCTGCGAGGGGATTCCGTTGACGAGGCTTTTGATGCGAAATCTGGTGTCAGGGATGCAGCACACAGTTGGGGCGATGCGACAGTTCCAAGGAGCTGTGAGACTACAATGCAGAGTCCAGCATTGTTGTCGAGGCTGCCGTTGACGAGGGATACTAGGGCCTCTGCTGAGGATGTGTTGTGCAGTGGCAGTTCCGATGGGCTTCAATGCGGATCTTTGTGATGGGTTGAATCCCTGCAGCAGTGATACATCAGTTCTGCTCGGGTTCGGGTCATGCAGCAAAGGAGACGCGTCTGTTCTGCTAGATCCACAGAGGCTGGTAGAGCACCTTAGGCCCACTTCCATTTCCAAGAGACCAGGACTGGGATGGCACCACTTGGCAGAGTGGACTCACAGGTGGCAAAGTCCAGGTGCAAGATTGTTTGAAACCTGTTGTGTTTTTGAGACTTCAGATGAGGAGGACAACTAACTTGACCTTGGAGTCAATCTGGAGTTCTGGGTTCAAGAGATGCAGGTCCAGTCCTTCTCACGCAGGCAAGAGGACTGGACAAGCAGCTTTTCAGCACAGCAGGGCAACAGTCCTTCAAAGCAGGAGTCCAGCGGAGTGGCAGTCCTTTCAGCAGGACAGAAGTCCTTCTACCTGACAAAGTATCCACAGGTCCAGAAGTGTACGTAAGAGTTGGTGTCTGAAGTCCAGTATTTAAACCCAGTTGTGCCTTTGAAGTGGGAAGAAGCTTCTAGAGGCATTCCTTTGAAGTGCACAGGTGGCCTGCCTTCCTGGCCCTGGCTCCAGACTGACTACGGGGGTATGCAGTCCTTTGTGCAGAGACAGGACACGGTCTATTTAAGTGAAGTGGGGCTGGGCCAGTCTCCTCACTCCCATCCTGTCAGTGATAGCCCATCCAGTCACACCTAAGCTCCCTATTTTGTGGGAAGAATGTTCAAAGTCTACCTGTCAGCTACACCCAGTCATTTGACCCAGAGATAGTCTTTAGGCATCCAATGGCTAAGGCTGGAAATTGCTGACTTTCTAAAAGTATTTTGAAAAAAGGGTTTGGCCCAAAATTCATCTCCAACAAACGGACAGATTTCCCAAAATTGAAGACAGAAGCAATTGAATTCTTCCGAAAAAACAGGGTGAGAACTCAAGAAAGCCAGCCAGTCAAGAAACCTAAAGAAGCTCCAACACCCTCTTACTCATCCCTCTGAAAACATGCAAGCAAAAAACCGCTGCACGTTCCTATGCAGGAAACGCACCCAAAATCTGGAACTCTATCCCTGTTGATATCAGGATTATTCCCTCCTCAATAAAATTCAAAAAACTCCTAAAAGACCTCTACCTCAACCGTGCCTTCCCGAACTGAAATCCGACACGCACAAGCCTCAACTCCGCAGGCACCATACAATGCTCCATCGTTCCCTACCTCATGGGTACTCATAAACTTTCTCTCGGGGCCAAATTTACAGTGTGGTTTGTGGCCGAGGGCTGCACTGGTGGGGGCTGGGTAAGAGGGGGTGGAGCGGGGCTAAAGTTTAAAAAAACTATGACCATGAGGTTGAACACAGGTCCCTGCATCAGACACCTTTGTCGACTGAGCCACCAGATCCGGCATACACACATCTCTCTCTCTCTCTCTCTCTACGTCCCTCTCTCACACACTCTCTCTCCCTCTCTCTCTCTCCCTCTCTATCTCTCCCTCTCTCTCTCCCGCTCTCTCTCTCTCTGTCTCCCTCTGTCTCACTCACTCTGTCTCCCTCTCTCTCCCTCTCTCTCTCTCTCCCTCCCTGTCTCCCTTTCTCTGTCTCCCTCCCTCTGTCTCCCTCTCTCTCTCTGTCTCCCTCTGTCTCCCTCTCTCTGTTGCCCTCTATCAGTCTCCCTACCTCTGTCGCCCTCTTCACTCTGTCTGTCTCCCTCTGTGTGTCTCCCTCCCTCTCTCCCTCTGTCTCTGTCCCTCTGTCTCCCTCCCTCTGTCTCCCTCCTGTCTCCATCCCTCTGTCTCCCTCCCTCTGTCTCCCACTCTCTCTGTATCCCTCTCTCTCTGTCCCCCACCCTCTCTCCCACTCTCTCTTTCCCTCTATCTCCCTTCCACTGTCTCCCTGCCTCTGTCTCCCTCCCTCTCTGTCTCCCTCCCTCTCTGTCTCCCTCCCTCGCTGTCTCCCTCCCTCTCTGTCTCCCTCCCTCTCTGTCTCCCTCTCTCTCTCTCTCCCTGTCTCTCTGTCTCCCTCCCTGTCTCTCTCCCCCTGTCTCCCTCCCTCTGTCTCCCTCTCCCTCCCTCTCTGCCTCCGTCTCTCTGTCTCCCTCTCTTTGTCTCTCTCTCTCCCTCCCTCTGTCCCCCTCCTTCTGTCTCCCTCTGTCTCCCTCTCTCTGTCTCCCTCTCCCACCGTCCCTCCCTCTGTCTCTCTCCCTCCGTCTCCCTTTCCCACCCTCCCTCCCTCTGTCTCCCTCCCTCTCTGTGTCCCTCCCTCCCTGTCTCCCTCACGCTCCCTCCCTCTCTCACCCTCTGTCACCTTACCCCATGCATGTGTGTGTCAGCCCGGGCTGAGACAGTTTCCCCAGCACACACACACAGCCACACCAAGTACTTCACAGGTCTTTAAAAGACCATTTACATTTTAATAAAGCTTTGTTGTATTTCACCTCTTAGCGCCCCTGCATCTCCACTCTGACAATCACTGGAATCGCCCGGCCCCCATAGAGCAGAGTCTCTCAGAGTCAGGCTGCTGCAACCAGCAGTGTTTGCGGACACTCTTTCATTTTTTTTTTTTAAACACAGTTACGATGTCTGCAAGGTCCACGGGCCGCCAAGGAAGACTCGCCGGACCACTGGCGGCTCGCGGGCCGTACTATGATTACCCATGCCCTACCTCATCCCTGTCCCCTAACCCCCTTCCTAGTGCATCATTTTTCGGAGGCAGACTTATCCTAAGACTTTGTCCATGCATTGAGACTACCTCTGGACCTCTCTACTTCAATGCACACCTCGGACGCACAGCACACTGGAACTTTTGAACATTTATGTTTACTTTTGTCTCTTTTATGTGATTTCACTCCTATCTGCTGTAAAGCGCTCCGATGCCTTCAGGTATGGCCAGTGCTATATAAACACTCGTAAATAAATAAAAATAAAAAATAAGGTTCCCAAAGAAATACTTGCATTTGAGCAAGTGGTCTTAACATCTATTCAGCAACTGGAGAAGCAATAGCCCTACATTAAGAGCAACCTCACATGGGGACAACAAAAGGCAATTCAAGAACTCAAAAAAGATGATTCCAAAGTCATCAAGGTGGCCAATAAAGGCGGAGCGTCGTAATTTGACCCAAATAAATGTACTTGAAAGAATATTGCAAGCAGGTTCTCAAGCCCATTTGGTATAGACAAATACAAGAAGACCTCACACGAGAATTCCCTGGGCTTATAAATGGAATAACAAAGGACGGTTTGGAGTCTGGAGTCCTTAGGAAGAAAGAATTTTAATATCTAACCAAAAAAAATAAGAATTCCGGTCATCTTTTTTTTACCCAAAATTCACAAACATCTCCAGGAGCCGCCAGGAAGACATATTGTCTCCGGATGCGATTCATTGATGGAGCCATTGTCAAAATATGTGGATATTTTCCTGAAACCATTCCTCCAGGACGCACCATCATACTTTAGAGACACCATTGATTTCATAAAGAAAACAGAAGGAACATACTTTGACCCTTCACAGCAATGGCTGGTATCCCTTGATGTGATATCCTTATACACAAATCCCACAGAATGAAGCATTAGAGGCATTGGAACATTATTTGGATTTGAGAATTCGTCCACACCGGGTACCCACTGAGTTCATCTTGAAACTGCCAGCATTAGCATTCAAGAAGAATTACTTCAAATTCGAAGAAACATTTTTTGGGCAAACAAAGGGGACCGTGATGGGTTGTCCCTTCGCACCAGAGATGGCCATATTGTATATGGCCCGTTCTGAGGCCAAATATATTTTCAACCATTATCCCTACTTGGAACACTTGAAACAGTGGTACCGTTATATAGATAACATCTAGTGCCTATGGAATGGCACAGAAAACAAATTGGATTTTATTCTCAAATTTAAAAACACAATAAACAGTGACACAAAACAGGTTTAAAAATATATCAATCAACAAAATTTTACAGAATAAAAATTCATAAAATCCGACATAGTACATAAAGTAATTTATACAATAACTAATACATAATATAAAACAAAAGAGAGAAACAAAATGTAACCAATATTAAAAAATGAGTGGCCTAATGGTTCTCTACGCGCGTTTCGGCGACCAGCGCCTTCTTCTGGAGTTGCCACGTGATTTTCTAAAAGAGTAGAAAAAGTCATACAAAAAATACAATTATTTATAGCCAGTGACTTGACATGTTAAAAGCAACTGTACTTTTCATCAATAATTCGGCCATTACGTGAACCCTTCTATTTTACTAAGTGACATCATATATTTAGTAGAGCTATTAGTCTTTGTTCATTTCCTTACTTATTCAGTTCCTTTCAGTGGGATATTGGTTAATTAAATAGGGTATTTACTATTCTCTGCTAAAATATGCGGTGAGGTTACAGAGAGTTAACACCCTAATTCTATCGTTTCCCATGACGTATCTGTCATTATGACTAGAAGAGACAACTATTGGATATTGATTCATCGGATATGTACTTACAAGTAGTAGTGGAATGGGATTAGTACGGTGCAGATGATATGACGTTTCGTATTGTTGTCTTTATAAAACCTCGAGGCAGTCTTTGGTAAAGCTTAGAAAAGATTTCAAAATTATAGTCACTTGTTAGATTTATTCTAATAGACACATATTTCTTCAGAGGCTTTAGAGAGTGCAAACATCTCCATGGTTTAGATATTAGAGTAATATAAAAATGTTCTTTTATTCCGGTAATTTCATTTTTTAGTATTGTACTCTCAATTCAAATAGTTTCCATTTCTTTAAAAACAACTATTTCTATTATGGAAGGAGGCATATGACATCATGCTCTTATGATAGAATACAAAATCTATATTGTTCTTTTAGCGTAATAATAAATGCAAGAGATAAGTTTAGAGGGTGCATGCATCTATGTTCCTACGTATTATGGGTAAGTTCAACCTAACTTACCCTCGATTTATGCGACAAAGCTCATTGATTTTTTCAAAAGGATGTAGTTTGTTGACGTCTCAACGGCGACGAGTGATGGATCGCAAGTATAGTTTTGGTCAAATGTAGTGTATTAAAAGATCTCCCTGCCTGAAAAAACATTGGAGATAAGTTTGAGACGAACCTGTGTTTGAGACAGGAATGTATTAATGTCATGCAGTGTTTCAAGTATGTTGAGTCCAGTCGGACTTACTCGACAATAGACGACAGGGCTCCTTCACTCACTCGAAGGGATGTACAGACTTGCGTCTTGGTCCAGGAGGCGAATCTTCAATGGGTTTATGTCAATTATTTTAAAAGATCTCCCTGCCTAAAGAGAATGGGAAGCGGATTTTAGAAAAGAGACATGTTTTCATTCTATGGCGGTGATTCAACTATTGGGCCAAGCAGAGATTTAACTAGAGGGCAAGGGGGGTCCGCTATAACTTACCCGGCGATAACCAGCAGGGCTCCTTAACTCCCTTGAAAAGATGCAAGAAGTCGCGTTTTGTTCGGGGAGGTGGGCGGCTCTTAAAAGATGTATACATCAATTGTTATTTTTTTATACGAGGTCTCCTTGCCTGTAAACAAATGTATATATGAGATGGGTTGTAGAAACTTAATTTCTTTCATTAGCGGTGATTAAACTAAGGGGCAAGGCGGGTCAAATTTAACTTACCCGGCGATAGAAAGCAGGCTCCTTAGTTCCCTCGAAGCACTACAAGGACTCGCGTTTTGATAGGGAAGGCGGACGTTTCTTGGATCGGATTTATGCCAATTAAAAACGTTATTTAAAAGATCTCCCTGCCTATAGAAAAATATACAGAAGATGGTTTTTAGAAAAAAGGCATATTTTTATTCTTTAGCGATGATTTAGCTAAGGGGCAAGGCGGGTCTGGGATAGCTTACCCGAGGATAGACGGCAGGGCTCCTTGATTCCCTCTAGGTACCGCGCAGGCTACGTCTCGCGTCTCGACGGGTAGAGATGATAAATGGATGTTTGTCCACAAGTCTCTCGCTTTTATATTGATAAATCTGGTTCAAATGACTTCCAGCTGAGAAGATGTTTGTATTGTGGAAGGGAGAGGTAGGACTTCTTTTTTAGATGGAACCTTCGGTTGTTATGATTGATCCATGGCATCCATTACTAAGAGGTGCAAGGATCGAGGCTAGAGGTAGAAAACGGACTAACTAACTTCTGTTGTTTCAATTGATCCTTGGCATCCATTACTAAGAGGTGCGAGGATCAAGACTGAAGGTAAATAATGTTTTTGCAAAATAAATTAGTCCGTGGTAGAAGATGGAGAGAAACTGATAAAGAGAAAGTGGAAAATTGGTATTATTTAACACCAAAATGTTGGCGTGCTTACACATATTCGGCATGTCATTTCCAAATCGTCATTAAACTTGAAAACAACTGGAGGGTATAAATAATTTTCTTACAAAGGGGGGTGACAACTGGAAAGTATAATTAATTTTCTTACAGAAGGTGGGTGATGAAGGTATGGAACAGCGCTTAAACAGACATAATTGTTTTTATTTATATAAGAAGTGTCTATTTTGTCTACAAAAAATTGCCCCTTTCTTTATGTGAGTAGATAAAGAGCGATGTGAAACATAGTTGCCAAAAAGCTTTCATTTTTGGCAGACGAACTCAACTTTTCCAGTGGTAATATTGTTAATAAGTGACAATTTTAC
The DNA here is from genome assembly GCF_964261635.1 of Lissotriton helveticus. NCBI lineage: Eukaryota > Metazoa > Chordata > Amphibia > Caudata > Salamandridae > Lissotriton > Lissotriton helveticus. Next base: position 707,471,691 of record NC_136059.1, on the reverse strand, counting down.
TAATGAATAGCATGTTCCCATGGGATTTCGCTGTTCAACCCCTGACTAAAGGAGTTAAAAACAAAAATCCAAAAAACTTCTCTTTTTTTACGGATTGCAGTACCACCATTGGAATCCGGGGTATGTATTTTCTCTAGGATTCTCCACTTGAAGTCTTCTACACTATGTCCTTTTTCTAGGAAGTGTTTCACCATAGGTGAGGTAATCTTTTTAGTTCTTATTGCAGAACGATGTTCACTGAGGCGGGTTTGGATCATGCGTGACGTTTCCCCTACATATCCTAAGAGGCAAGGACACTGTATGAAGTATATCACATTGGTTGTTCTGCAATTCCACATCTCTTTGGCTTTAGTTGTATGGCCATTGTGGGTGAATTCCTCTCCTCTCAGGATATTTCCACATGAAGTACATGAAGAACAGGGAAAGGTTCCTCTCACAGGATTATTGTTTAGAATTGATCGTTGTGTCCAATTCTCTTCAACTGAGGTATTTTTAAAACGAGAATGGACTATGTATTCCTTGATATTTTTATTTCTTTTATGGGCAAAGAGGGGTTTGGCCAATCTCTGTTCGTTTGAGCAATTGCTGTTTAAAATATGCCAGTTAGAGTTTATTACGTGCTTCACTTTTGCATTAACCGTCGAGTGTTTGGTTATGCAGACTATTTGATCCTTTTGTTTCGTTGATTTTGTTCTTAAAAGACAATCCCGGTCGTAAAATCGGGCTCTTTTGTAGGAGTGTCTCACTAGTCGGTGAGGATACCCTCTTTCTATGAATTTTGATCTCATTATTAGAGCTTGTCGGTCAAAATCCGCCAGATTCGTACAGTTACGTCTGACCCTTAAGAACTGAGAGAACGGGATGCTGTCTTTCTGTGTAGACGGATGGAAACTCTGGTAATGAAGCAACGTATTTCTGGCTGTCGGTTTCACATGTAGGTCAGTTATTAGGGTTCCAGCATCGTTGAGTATTTCAATGTCTAAAAACTCCACTTTCTCCTTACTAATGTGTGAAGTAAAGTTCAGGTTGGGATTTGCCGCATTGATCCATAGAATGAACTCATCTAAGGTTTCTCTCCCATCGGTCCAGATAAAAAAGATGTCGTCAATATATCTGGACCAATGGGAGATGGATTCGAAGAAAGGGGCCACTTCGTTCTGGATGAATTCCTTCTCAAATGCAGCCATGAAAATATTTGCTATTGAAGGGGCTACCGAAGCTCCCATGCTTACCCCCTTAATTTGGCGATAGATATTAGTTCCAAATTCAAATATATTTTCCGTTAGGACTATTTCCAGGCACGCCAACAAGAAAGTTTTGGGACATGGAATGTCGTGGAGATCAATGAACCAGCCTGTCGTTTTCATTGCATCTGCTAAGGGGATGTTGCTATATAAGGACTCAACATCCATAGTTACTAATAAATCATTGTTTGAATTGAAGCTAAGTCCTTCTGTTTTCTGTATCATGTCTCCTGTGTCTCTTATGTAGGATTCAATTTTTGATATGTATGGACGTAAATAGTTATCAACAAACTTGGATAATGGTTCAGTTGCTGTGCCTATGGTAGAGACAATAGGACGATAGGGAGGATTTAGAACATTTTTGTGTATCTTAGGGAGACCGTATACACATGCTATTTTCCCTTGGTTGTGGTTTAAAAAGTCAAACTCTTTTGTGGTAATGAATCCATTCTCTAAAGCCGATTTGGTCAGAGACATGATTCTTTTAGGTAAATTTATTGTTGAGTGAGTTCTAACAGGGGCATAGAAGGTGGGATCGTTAAGCATCTGAAGCATGTTGTTCTCATATTGCGAAGTGTCTAAAATAACGATACCTCCTCCCTTATCGCATCCTTTGATTGTAAGGTCTTTATTAGTTGAAAAAGATATTAGGGCCTCATGTTCTTCTCTTCCTAGATTGTAAATCGGTTTAGGGATGAATTTTAGGGCTTGATCTAGTTTCTTTAGAACCACCAACTCAAAAGTTGCAACCTCGGGTCCTAATTGTTCAAGGGAGGGACTGAATGTGGATGGTAAGCTAAGTGGTTTAATGATAGAATTTACTTCTTCTATGGTATCGTTCGATGCAAAAAACTTTTTGAGTCGAATTTTGCGGAAAAAGGAGATAATATCACTATATAACTCAAATAGATTGAGTGTAGAATGTGGGACGTAAGAGAGGCCTTTAGACAGTAATTTAGTGCTATGTTCATCTAGTCTAATATTTGTCAAATTAAAAATTGGAATCACATTCCTGGTTTCCAATACTGTCTGTTCCTTGTTTCGCGAACAAATTGCGATTGTTCCTGTTGATGGTGGTGTTGTGGTTGATAATTCCCTCTCGGCTGACTTTGGAAATGCACTCTGGGACGGCCCCGGCCTCTCCCTCGATTCCCTAAAAAAGGCTGTCTTCTAATGCCTCTATTTTGATTTTGGTTATAATTAGGGTCTGATTCGTAATAATCAGAAATGGTTTCGTTCTCGGAGTCAGAGGTTTCAGAGAATGTATTTACACGTTGTTGCTGAGGATGTTCACCTGTTTCTGTTGCGTAATGGTTTTGCTTGTAGAAATCAGGTTTCAAATAGGGGTATGTATTTTCAATAGTGGCGTACCGTTTGTCTTTTAATAATTTGTCATTTTTTCTTTTCTCCAGGGAGCTGGAAAAAGATTCTAATTCTTTATTACAGTCTTCTATCTTTTTTATAGACTCTTCTACATCCCCCATTTTCTTGATTTTATCTTCTAAATCTTCAATTTCGGACCTGACTTCTGCTGCTATTTCTTTTGATGTTTCAACGATTAACATCATTAAATCCCTAGAGCATCTACTGGCAATCCTGCTCCATTTATCTAGGAAAGCTTTATGATGGACAAAGAGGCCAGGGATGTTTCTTACTCTCAAGCCCATCGGGATAATGCCAAGCCGTAAATAGGCTAACATAAATTCACCGTGGGCTTCAATCCTTTTTAATTTTTTCTTTAATTCTAGTAGATTTTTCAAGTCATTATTATTAGGATTTGAATCTCTAGAGGTGTTAGCAAATGAAGATGATATCCCTACTAGTAGTTCAAATTCTGCATCAGTGAAACCAAATGTTTTTTGAAGGGCCATCTTGTTAGGGTGGCAGTTGGTGAAAATAAAGGAAGGAAAATAAATGAGGAAATGAACAATCTGTATTAAAATTAATATCAATCCCTCTGAGGGATAGCCCTGCACAGACAGGCTGTGGGAAGAAACAACGTATATTTAACAAGGACCCCCTGGAGACATAGATAATGTAGTTCCTAGGTCAGGGTAAGAATCTCATGTGACAAAAAACAACCTAGGCAACCTAAGATATGAAAGACAATGATTGATGTGAAGGGACACAGGCTGTCAATTATTATGAAACAGGATTTTATTCTCAAATTTAAAAACACAAAGACCTTACAATCAAAGGATGCGATAAGGGAGGAGGTATCGTTATTTTAGACACTTCGCAATATGAGAACAACATGCTTCAGATGCTTAACGATCCCACCTTCTATGCCCCTGTTAGAACTCACTCAACAATAAATTTATCTAAAAGAATCATGTCTCTGACCAAATCGGCTTTAGAGAATGGATTCATTACCACAAAAGAGTTTGACTTTTTAAACCACAACCAAGGGAAAATAGCATGTGTATACGGTCTCCCTAAGATACACAAAAATGTTCTAAATCCTCCCTATCGTCCTATTGTCTCTACCATAGGCACAGCAACTGAACCATTATCCAAGTTTGTTGATAACTATTTACGTCCATACATATCAAAAATTGAATCCTACATAAGAGACACAGGAGACATGATACAGAAAACAGAAGGACTTAGCTTCAATTCAAACAATGATTTATTAGTAACTATGGATGTTGAGTCCTTATATAGCAACATCCCCTTAGCAGATGCAATGAAAACGACAGGCTGGTTCATTGATCTCCACGACATTCCATGTCCCAAAACTTTCTTGTTGGCGTGCCTGGAAATAGTCCTAACGGAAAATATATTTGAATTTGGAACTAATATCTATCGCCAAATTAAGGGGGTAAGCATGGGAGCTTCGGTAGCCCCTTCAATAGCAAATATTTTCATGGCTGCATTTGAGAAGGAATTCATCCAGAACGAAGTGGCCCCTTTCTTCGAATCCATCTCCCATTGGTCCAGATATATTGACGACATCTTTTTTATCTGGACCGATGGGAGAGAAACCTTAGATGAGTTCATTCTATGGATCAATGCGGCAAATCCCAACCTGAACTTTACTTCACACATTAGTAAGGAGAAAGTGGAGTTTTTAGACATTGAAATACTCAACGATGCTGGAACCCTAATAACTGACCTACATGTGAAACCGACAGCCAGAAATACGTTGCTTCATTACCAGAGTTTCCATCCGTCTACACAGAAAGACAGCATCCCGTTCTCTCAGTTCTTAAGGGTCAGACGTAACTGTACGAATCTGGCGGATTTTGACCGACAAGCTCTAATAATGAGATCAAAATTCATAGAAAGAGGGTATCCTCACCGACTAGTGAGACACTCCTACAAAAGAGCCCGATTTTACGACCGGGATTGTCTTTTAAGAACAAAATCAACGAAACAAAAGGATCAAATAGTCTGCATAACCAAACACTCGACGGTTAATGCAAAAGTGAAGCACGTAATAAACTCTAACTGGCATATTTTAAACAGCAATTGCTCAAACGAACAGAGATTGGCCAAACCCCTCTTTGCCCATAAAAGAAATAAAAATATCAAGGAATACATAGTCCATTCTCGTTTTAAAAATACCTCAGTTGAAGAGAATTGGACACAACGATCAATTCTAAACAATAATCCTGTGAGAGGAACCTTTCCCTGTTCTTCATGTACTTCATGTGGAAATATCCTGAGAGGAGAGGAATTCACCCACAATGGCCATACAACTAAAGCCAAAGAGATGTGGAATTGCAGAACAACCAATGTGATATACTTCATACAGTGTCCTTGCCTCTTAGGATATGTAGGGGAAACGTCACGCATGATCCAAACCCGCCTCAGTGAACATCGTTCTGCAATAAGAACTAAAAAGATTACCTCACCTATGGTGAAACACTTCCTAGAAAAAGGACATAGTGTAGAAGACTTCAAGTGGAGAATCCTAGAGAAAATACATACCCCGGATTCCAATGGTGGTACTGCAATCCGTAAAAAAAGAGAAGTTTTTTGGATTTTTGTTTTTAACTCCTTTAGTCAGGGGTTGAACAGCGAAATCCCATGGGAACATGCTATTCATTAGTAAAATTGTCACTTATTAACAATATTACCACTGGAAAAGTTGAGTTCGTCTGCCAAAAATGAAAGCTTTTTGGCAACTATGTTTCACATCGCTCTTTATCTACTCACATAAAGAAAGGGGCAATTTTTTGTAGACAAAATAGACACTTCTTATATAAATAAAAACAATTATGTCTGTTTAAGCGCTGTTCCATACCTTCATCACCCACCTTCTGTAAGAAAATTAATTATACTTTCCAGTTGTCACCCCCCTTTGTAAGAAAATTATTTATACCCTCCAGTTGTTTTCAAGTTTAATGACGATTTGGAAATGACATGCCGAATATGTGTAAGCACGCCAACATTTTGGTGTTAAATAATACCAATTTTCCACTTTCTCTTTATCAGTTTCTCTCCATCTTCTACCACGGACTAATTTATTTTGCAAAAACATTATTTACCTTCAGTCTTGATCCTCGCACCTCTTAGTAATGGATGCCAAGGATCAATTGAAACAACAGAAGTTAGTTAGTCCGTTTTCTACCTCTAGCCTCGATCCTTGCACCTCTTAGTAATGGATGCCATGGATCAATCATAACAACCGAAGGTTCCATCTAAAAAAGAAGTCCTACCTCTCCCTTCCACAATACAAACATCTTCTCAGCTGGAAGTCATTTGAACCAGATTTATCAATATAAAAGCGAGAGACTTGTGGACAAACATCCATTTATCATCTCTACCCGTCGAGACGCGAGACGTAGCCTGCGCGGTACCTAGAGGGAATCAAGGAGCCCTGCCGTCTATCCTCGGGTAAGCTATCCCAGACCCGCCTTGCCCCTTAGCTAAATCATCGCTAAAGAATAAAAATATGCCTTTTTTCTAAAAACCATCTTCTGTATATTTTTCTATAGGCAGGGAGATCTTTTAAATAACGTTTTTAATTGGCATAAATCCGATCCAAGAAACGTCCGCCTTCCCTATCAAAACGCGAGTCCTTGTAGTGCTTCGAGGGAACTAAGGAGCCTGCTTTCTATCGCCGGGTAAGTTAAATTTGACCCGCCTTGCCCCTTAGTTTAATCACCGCTAATGAAAGAAATTAAGTTTCTACAACCCATCTCATATATACATTTGTTTACAGGCAGGGAGACCTCGTATAAAAAAATAACAATTGATGTATACATCTTTTAAGAGCCGCCCACCTCCCCGAACAAAACGCGACTTCTTGCATCTTTTCAAGGGAGTTAAGGAGCCCTGCTGGTTATCGCCGGGTAAGTTATAGCGGACCCCCCTTGCCCTCTAGTTAAATCTCTGCTTGGCCCAATAGTTGAATCACCGCCATAGAATGAAAACATGTCTCTTTTCTAAAATCCGCTTCCCATTCTCTTTAGGCAGGGAGATCTTTTAAAATAATTGACATAAACCCATTGAAGATTCGCCTCCTGGACCAAGACGCAAGTCTGTACATCCCTTCGAGTGAGTGAAGGAGCCCTGTCGTCTATTGTCGAGTAAGTCCGACTTTACTCAACATACTTGAAACACTGCATGACATTAATACATTCCTGTCTCAAACACAGGTTCGTCTCAAACTTATCTCCAATGTTTTTTCAGGCAGGGAGATCTTTTAATACACTACATTTGACCAAAACTATACTTGCGATCCATCACTCGTCGCCGTTGAGACGTCAACAAACTACATCCTTTTGAAAAAATCAATGAGCTTTGTCGCATAAATCGAGGGTAAGTTAGGTTGAACTTACCCATAATACGTAGGAACATAGATGCATGCACCCTCTAAACTTATCTCTTGCATTTATTATTACGCTAAAAGAACAATATAGATTTTGTATTCTATCATAAGAGCATGATGTCATATGCCTCCTTCCATAATAGAAATAGTTGTTTTTAAAGAAATGGAAACTATTTGAATTGAGAGTACAATACTAAAAAATGAAATTACCGGAATAAAAGAACTTTTTTATATTACTCTAATATCTAAACCATGGAGATGTTTGCACTCTCTAAAGCCTCTGAAGAAATATGTGTCTATTAGAATAAATCTAACAAGTGACTATAATTTTGAAATCTTTTCTAAGCTTTACCAAAGACTGCCTCGAGGTTTTATAAAGACAACAATACGAAACGTCATATCATCTGCACCGTACTAATCCCATTCCACTACTACTTGTAAGTACATATCCGATGAATCAATATCCAATAGTTGTCTCTTCTAGTCATAATGACAGATACGTCATGGGAAACGATAGAATTAGGGTGTTAACTCTCTGTAACCTCACCGCATATTTTAGCAGAGAATAGTAAATACCCTATTTAATTAACCAATATCCCACTGAAAGGAACTGAATAAGTAAGGAAATGAACAAAGACTAATAGCTCTACTAAATATATGATGTCACTTAGTAAAATAGAAGGGTTCACGTAATGGCCGAATTATTGATGAAAAGTACAGTTGCTTTTAACATGTCAAGTCACTGGCTATAAATAATTGTATTTTTGTATGACTTTTTCTACTCTTTTAGAAAATCACGTGGCAACTCCAGAAGAAGGCGCTGGTCGCCGAAACGCGCGTAGAGAACCATTAGGCCACTCATTTTTTAATATTGGTTACATTTTGTTTCTCTCTTTTGTTTTATATTATGTATTAGTTATTGTATAAATTACTTTATGTACTATGTCGGATTTATGAATTTTTATTCTGTAAAATTTTGTTGATTGATATATTTTTAAACCTGTTTTGTGTCACTGTTTATTGTGTTTTTAAATTTGAGAATAAAATCCTGTTTCATAATAATTGACAGCCTGTGTCCCTTCACATCAATCATTGTCTTTCATATCTTAGGTTGCCTAGGTTGTTTTTTGTCACATGAGATTCTTACCCTGACCTAGGAACTACATTATCTATGTCTCCAGGGGGTCCTTGTTAAATATACGTTGTGACAGAAAACAAATTGGACAGCTTCTTTCAATGGTTGAACTGTAGTCATCCAGACATCCAATTTACTCTCACCAAGAGCAAAAACAGCTTAACATTCCTCGATGTTGAAGTCAAACCGATTAAAAAGGAATTGATAACCACCTTGCATAAGAAACTAATGGGCAGAAATACTCTATTACATTATAGGAGTTTGGACCCTAAAAGTCTTAAGGATAATATGCCGTACAGACAACTACTAAGGATCAGATGAAACTGCACACGCCGAGAATACTATGAAATACATGCAGGATCATTTTATGACCAATTGAGAGTTCGAGGTTATCCCAAGAAGTTGCTCAAACATGCAATGAAAAGAGCACAGTAAACACCCAGAGAATGCTTATTATATAAAAAGGTTGAACAACACGAAGACATATTGGTTTGCGTTTCCACATTTGGACTACTCACAAACAAATTTCGTCAGATTATGCTAAAAAACTGGCACCTGTTACAATATGAAACGGCCATTACAACTACCACTGTTTGCCATAAAAAACAATACCAGTATAAGTCAACAGATTGTACAGGCAGAGATCACCCCAAACACAAGGAAAAAAGACAGTATATCACAGTGGAACCTCAAACCCATAGTGGGGCACCACAAGTGTGGCAATTGCTCGGTATGCGATACAACAATCGTGGGCACTGTATTTGTACAACAGAACATCAAATGGACACAGAAAGAATTTTCAAACTGTAAAACAAAAAATGACATATATGCATATAAAATGCCCCTGCCAAAAACGGTATATTGGGGAGACAAATGAAGAAATAAGACAACAGAACAGCTTGTGCAACAGCGATCACCGATAGTTAGCCATTTCATGGAAAAGAATCATAGTGAAATGGATTTCAAATGGACTTTACTATGTGTCATAAAACCTAACCCAAGGGGAGGCGACACTGAGACAGCACTACTGACGAAAGAAGTGTATTTGATACTCAAGTTTAACAGTACAATGAATGGCCTCAATGAGATGTCGGAAATAGGGAGAACCTAAACTAAAGCTCCAGAAGGAATCAAATGACTGTGCCTTTGGCTACCGCCAGGTCTTGGAAAGAAGGCCTAATCATCTGTGCAAGATTTCCCGGAAACTACAACTGCCAGAATGTATTGCATAATAAATCAGACTGTGTCACCAGCCACTGTGTTACACTATCAATGAAGAGCCTTAAACTATTCGATATTACAGAAACCACAATTCCCAGAAGTCATTGCTTTGCGAGTCCAGGAAATACACCGATAAACATAAATCCGGTTCCCAACTAATTTGAAGCATTCAGTACATCAAGGCAGACAAGAGTTCAGAAAACAAGTGAGTTTAATGCTTCCGCAAGCGCTGTTGGAAGAATCTACGCCAACGCGGCTACTTTGTAACACTCAAGCGTGGCTCCTTTTGTTTTTGCAACACATGTCAGTTAACAAATTCGGTTCGGCTTGATGTCCCTAGGCCGTGGAAGAGCCAGCAGTAAATCTATACACTGCAACTGATGATAATATTGATTAGCTACTAAGTCAACAAGAACCCAAAAGACTTTGAAAGTTAGTTATGCCCTGTACATTGCTCACAACGAACACCCCGCAATTAGCCTTATACTAAAGCCCGTTTTCTCCTCACTTACAGACTAATACTTGCAACCTGAGAGGAATATAATTTAATCCCGAACCAAAACAAAGGATGTTTGGTCACACAATGAAACACAACAGGTACCCAAATTGACGCTTTATTTACGAAATTGTAGTATTTGTGTAAACAGACTAGGAGAGGGACGAAAGTCACAATTAAATATTTGTGGACCTTTCATTCCAGATTCTATCCAGTCTAATCTCTGAAGAGAACCCTGAAAACAAATATGGGGCTCGAAATGCGTCGGCATTAACTTCTACTGGGAAAACATATATATTGAACATTACTTTCCTGTAGGGAGCAGCTTGATGTACAATTCTGCCCCGGCAGGCTTTAAAGGTGTACCCATTAGGCAACAGTCTCTCAGAAAAAATGAATAACTGAAAAAATAACCACTATAATGGCTGTTGTTTAGAGTATTAACTGGATCTAACATTATTGTAACCCTGTTCACATTGTTTATATTATATTTTGAGTTTTATGTTCACTGTTGTGTTTATATATGTTGATGAATTGCAATAGGAGGTCTGCCTTTCAGATTAACATGCTTGACAAATGATATGAACATGCAAAAGATTTAGAGAGAAGTAAATAAATACTTCAGACATTTGAATTATAGAATGATATGAGTCGGTTCAATTAAAAGCAGCACTCTGTTGTTTAAAAAACTTTCTAAAAGTGTCATTATCAGAATTGTAATTTAAAATCTGACTAACCCATGAGTTAACACTTTTCATTACATTTCCGAAGACACCAAACAGAAAATGGTTAACCTGTTCCCATTTGAAATTTACACCTCTTACATGTAATAAAGTGACTCCAATGTTATCCAATGGATGAGGTTGGCCGTGCAGTAGTGAAAAATTAATTTAAGAGTGTTTGCCTATCCGGACATGTAAGACTTAAAAGTACATGTCCTGCTTTTTAAATACATTGCACCCTGCCCTCTGGGCTATCCAGGGCCTTTACAAGGGGTGACATATGTATTAAAAAGAGATTTGAGCCTGGCAAAAGGTCTGCTTTGCCAGGTTGAAATGGCAGTTTAAAATTCCAAGCACACACAGGCTGCAATGGCAGGCCTGAGACATATTTAAGGTGCTACTTTAGTGGCTTGCACCATCAGTGCTGCAGGCCCACTAATACCATTTAATTTTCAGGTCCTGAGACCAGGCAGTACCACTTGACTAGGGACTTACAAGTAAACCAAATATGCCAATTGGGTATAAGCCAATCTAACATGTTTTAAGGAGAGAGCACAAGCACTTTAGAACTGCTGGTAAAGTGTGCAATGCCCTAAGGCCAGCAAAAAACAAAGTCAGCAAAAACAGGAGGTCTGAAGGCAAAACGTTCAGGGAAATCCATGCTAAGGATGGCAGGTCTAACAAATACCTTCAGACTGCAGGTCTGATTTAAAGTTCCCCTGTCGGGTTACTCTATCACAAACGTGGCGAGTATCCCGCCTGCTGTATTACAAGTGCCATTGGATATAATGCACTTGTAATACAGTGGACAGGATATACATCATGTTTGTGAAAGCATAACCTGTCTGCCAAACTCTAAATCAGGCTCTCAATCATATTTAGCTAACTCAGTTTTCTCCATTGACGGTCATCATTACCAGAATACTATTCACCACACTATCATGAAGGTAAGTATAGGTTTACTATTCTTAACTCCACATCTACCTGCCCTGCCAATGTATATGTATATTCACTGAAAAAAACTTAGGTTCGGTGGGGCAAGATGGCTGCCGTGCAGAAGGCTGTGTGAGCAGCTCGTTCCCTGGCTCCAGGCGTCCAGCGTCTGGGAGGAAGGAGAAAATCCGTTTTTTTCCATGAGGAGAATCTTTGCTTCGTAGCGTCCTTGAGCTTCATGATTTGAGCGGTGCTCCGTGACCGCATTCAGCTGTATTCGATTATTTACTTTGCTAGCTGCACCGGCTGGATTGGCGTTTTTCTTCTGCTGGACATTTTCAACGGACGGAGGCCGTTCGAGGTGTTGCCCGTTTCCGGTTGTTACTCTGAGTTCGAGCGTTGCAATTAGGCGGCTTCAGCGGTTTGGAGAGCGGCAAGAGGAATCATTGCTGGGCAGGTTGTTTGGAAGCCGTCAGCGTATATTAAAACGTGATACGCGATACAAAGTATCTCGTGAAAGAAAACACGAATGTTGCTGAATTTCTGCGAGCTTAAACGGCGGTCCCCGCTGTGGCGTGCAACAGTTTGTTTATTTTGGGCACGGAGCGCTGTCTTTCCTGGCAGAAGCGGAGGTGGAGGTGGCACACGGAAGGGGAAGAAAAAGGCACCGCTACCCTCATCAGTTAGCACTCGCAGTAACAAGAAAACTGACGCGGGTCAAGCAGAGAGAAACGCGGATCTGAGTCTGGGTGTTCTGGGACCTGCTATGGATGAGGCTTTGGAGTCTTCGAGCTTAATCCCTGCTAACAACGCAAGCAAACAGGGTAAGAATACTGGCAAATTACAAGCTAAATCTAATGAGACTGCAAGTGTTAAGGGCGCTATGTTACAGACTCTGCCAGCTCTGTTCGAGAAGCAAGCGGCTAGAAAAAAAACAATAATCGATAATAATGCGCAAGGTAGTGATGTGATGGCTACCCAGTATGAGCAACTTACTATTCCAGCAGCAATTGATAATGAGTCTGAAAATAATTCTTCAAATATGCCGTCGGCTAATCTCTTAACGAAGGGTATTATGGGAGAGGCAGTTCATGGTGTTGCTGGCATTACTCGCTCTTGCTCGTTGCCCACGCTATTGGTGTCAATACCTGCAGAAAGTGAACAGTCTAAGATACTTGTAGACCCGGTAGACTCGGCAGTGCATACTAATTTAGAGGCCTCGGAGAAGTTTTTTTCCCTATCAGAACTTTCTTCGGATGAGGCGACCGGACTCCACAAAGATTGGGCTGAGATCAGCTGTGAGAGCCTATCTTCGGACGGTGAATATAGTATGAGTCCTGATGTTAGCACGACCACTATCATTAAAAAAAAACTTTGGAAAAAACGGTCACTACGTGTGGGTGGCAAGGAAGTCACTGCTAATCCGTATAAAGAAGGGTCTATTCTATCTGCAAGTTTGTCTCCTGGTCTGGAACCCGCTTCTGCTACTGAAGCCACGGATTTTGTGGGAGCCACACCAGATCCTGTTTCTGTCTCCGCTTCTGACTTGATCACTGTACAAGGTAATAGTGAAGAATCTGAGGAGATAACCTTGAAGATGATTTACGACACCATGATGAACCACAGGGCTGAAAGCAAGGCAGAAAATATACGCACACAGGTTACCTGTGCCAAGGTTAAAAATTCAGTTCGCCGGGCTATCAAGATGTGCTCTGAGACCACCGACAGAGTTATAGAAACGGAGAATAGAATAGCAGTTCTGGAAGAAGAAACCATGGCACAGAGACAAGAAGTCGGTGATTTTTTGGCCTTAAAAGAGGACTTGTCTGACAAAATTGCCAACTTGGAGAACCAGGCCCGAAGAAGCAATTTACGCTTTCTGGGAATTCCGGAAAACAAAGAGGGATCTGATCCACGGCGGTTCATTGTTAGTTTATTGAAGGATGCGTTTCCTGATATGGTAGAGTGGGACTGGGCTCGAGAAGTACAACGAGCGCATAGGTTCCCTTTTAATGTGCGGAGTCCTCGCCAAGGCCAAGCAAACTATCCTAGGGCTATTCTGGTCTCATTTAATAATTTTCTTGCTCGTGAAGCTATTTATGTATTAGCGAGACCAGATAAGAAAGCGGATGGACTTGGCTGCCAGTTCTTTGTTCGACCGGATTATTGCCAGGCTACAGTGGCTCAACGATGGAGGCTGAGACAATTGATTCCCGATTTCCAAAAGAAGGAAGTTGGTGTATTTCTTCAAGGTCCTGCAAAGTTAAAGACCGTGTTTAAAGGCACAGTCAAATATTTCATCTCAGAGATTAAAGCCAAAGAATATTTGGATTCTATTTGACGTACAATCTGATATGGTCTATATGGCTAAAAAGGCTAAAAGGGCTGTTTGTTTAAGTAAACCTTGCTGAAGCTGTGTCTTTTCTCTGTTTTTCTCTTTCTCTTTTCCCTTCCTGTGGTTTCTATCTCTTTCTTTCTTTTTTCTTGTCTTTTCTCTAATCTTTCTAAATTTTTTCTTCAACTTTTCCTTTCTTTTTCTAATGGTTTCTCATTTTCCTCTCTTTGTCTGGACGTTATGGCCCAGGGACACGGCACCCATTCGTTTTAGGAACTGATAGTTCCTATGCCTCCTATAATGGGGAGGGTGGGGGGAGGGGCTCTGGGGAAATGGGTGGGGGTGGGAATGGGTAAGGGTTGGTGGTGGGGGTGTAAAGCAGAGGTATTCATTGCAAGGATGTTAATTTTGTATTCTAGTTTGTACTTAAGTTGTTGTATTGAGGACTTTATTGAGGACTTTATATTGTGGAGATTTGCTAATCTTTTTCTCTTTACTTTAAAATGGTGGGAAAGATGATTAAGGTGAAAATATGTACAATCAATATTAATGGGCTCAATGACTTTAAAAAGATTGCAGCGTTTCGCTCTTTGATACAGGCATTGTCTATCGACTTATTATGTATACAAGAAACTCATGTTGCCTGGGATAAACGTTCATTGTTAGATAAGTTGGGTCTGGATGTACTGCTTGTTTCCAAGCAGATGGGTATAAAAAGAGGTATAGCTATTTGTATGCGAAAGGGAGCTGCGAAGTGCTTGAAAACTTTAGCCGATAAATGGGGCAGATGGGGACTTGTTGAATTAGTTATTGGTGGGTCTAAATTTACTTTATGTTGTTTATACGGGCCGAATTTAGACGATGCGGAAGTTTTTAATACCATTAATGCAGAATTAGCTACTTGGGCACAACCTATGATAATATGTGGGGATTTAAACATTCATCTGCCGGCCGATTGGAATATTAATTCAGGAAGGAGGTATATCGGTCCTAAATCTAACACCTATTTTGCCCTTCGCGAGCTAGTTCTGAATAACGGATTAATGGATGTGTGGCATAAAAAGTATTCTAATGATCCGGGCTATACCTTTTATTCCTATCCACATCGTAAGTTTGCCCGATTAGATTATTTTTTTACGTCCCTGCAGTTTTTGGAGACAATTAGTCTTGAAATTCTTCCCCAAGTAATGTCAGACCATAATCCTATAATTGCCAAGATTGAGGTCTCTACAGAACTTTCGAACTCAAGTAGCTCCTGGTCATTTCAGAGAAATCTGTTACTAGATGATGATTATTTACATTTCATGGCGACTGTTATTAATGACTATTTCTCTATAAATAACGATTCAGCCTCCCCACCAGTGGTGTGGGACGCTTTTAAATCAATAATACGTGGAGAGACAATTAGCTTTGCAAACTTCAAGAGAAAAAAAACACAAACAGAATTCAAGGAGAGGTTGAATAAGATTAGGTCAGCTGAGATGGATTTAATGACGGCGTGTAAAGATAATGTTGGTATAGAAGAGGCACAATTACGTCTTGTAATTGAACGCTCTGGGTTACGGACCCATATTGCCGATAAAGTAGCATCAGACTTTAAGCTGTTCAAAACTGAACGTTATGAATATAGCGAGCGTACAGGTAAAATCTTAGCACAACGTTTACGACAGAAATCCTCTTTCAATGAAATCAAGGGTATTAATGATATTGATGGTAATTATCATGAATGTAGGGAAGGAATTCTAGAGTCATTTTTGGGGTTTTATAAAACATTGTATAATGATCTAAACAATGAAGTGGACAAGACTTTGAATCCTGTAGATTATCTTACCGGTACTAATCAATTAGCATTGGGAAGTGAAAAGACTGACTCATTTGGATGTTCAATAAGCTGGGATGAGATTGAGCAAGCTATTCTGAGCCTTGCTGCAGGTAAAGCGATGGGATTTGATCAGATACCTCTTGAATTTTATCGCACATTTCGACATATGTTGAAGCCAGAATTGGTAAAGATCTTTAATTGTGCATTTTTAGGGAAACCACCTGATTCCTGGTCTACTGCTATTATAGTGGTGTTTGTGAAGAAGAATAAGGATCCGAAAGAATTAGGCTCATATCGACCTATATCTCTCATTACGGCTGATAGTAAAATCTATTCTAAAATTCTTGCAAATAGGCTTAACCAGGTAATGCCTAGTTTAGTCTCTAATATTCAACACGGTTTCATTAGAGGGAGAGATACTACTGACCATGTGAGTCGTGTTATCACACTTTTAGATTGGGCTCAGGCAAAGGAGTCCCCAGTCGGGGTGGTCTTACTCGATGCTGAAAAAGCGTTTGATAGAGTAGACTGGGGATTCCTTTGGGCTGTGCTAGAAGAGAAGGCGTTCCCTTTACAATTCATTCAGGCGGTTCGGTCACTGTATTCGGGTCCTAAAGGCATTATAAGGCTGGGTACTGATTATTCAAAACCTTTCCCAATAACGAGAGGGACGAGACAGGGATGCCCCTGCTCCCCGCTTTTATTTGCATTATATTTGGAACCTTATTTAAGCAGACTTATTTCTGAACCGAATATTCCACCAGTTCATCTTTTTGGAGTAGACCATAAAGTTCTAGCATATGCGGATGACGTCGCAATTGTTACTTCTGACGTCTCCTCTGCGCTACCCTCAATAATCAATTTAGCCAACGAGTTTGGAAAGGTTTCTGGCTATAAGTTGAACATTACTAAAACCCAGATTATTCATTCAGAGAAGGGTAAGCCTATAGATATTCCATTAAATACTACTGGCTCTTACCTTGGTGTTACTCTATCCTCCAAGGTTGAGGATATTGTGGCACTAAATGTAGATCCTTTGCTCATATCCTCTAATAGATTGCTAGAAAGATTTAACAATCTACATTTGTCATTATATGGCCGCACTAACGTTATCAAGATGATGATTTTTCCTAAATTTTTGTATTTTTTTCGAACCATCCCTCTATTTTTCCCAATGTCTCTTTTCAATAGAATAGATAGAATGGTGTCTAGGTTCTTGTGGGGATATCATCGTGCTAGAAGATCTTTAAAATGGTGTACTCTACCATTAGAGTTTGCTGGTCTGGGGCTCCCGAATTTTAGATTATATTACTGGGCTATTGCTTTGAAAACCTTTCGGGTGTTGCTTTTTTATGATTATGCTCTAGATCCAGCGATGAGACCCTCTATTTTCGAAATGCTTCTAGGCGCTGATGCAAGGCAATGTTTGCTGAAAATTATCGAACCTAGCTATTACAAAAAAACCAAATTTAAGATAGTCCTCTCGGCAGGCTTAATATGGAGGCAAATGAACAAAACTCTATGTTTAGTTTTAAAACTGAATTATTATACACCTTTGTTTGACAATAAGTCATTACCTGTTATCTTTCAAGACATAGTAATTCAACGATGGTACTCGAGACAGATCTATTCACTTGGTCAATTGTATCAAAATGGGTGTCTCCTGCCCTTTGATAAATTACAAGAGATTTTTGGTTTATCTAGGAATGATTTTTTTAAATATCTACAGATTCGTAGTTTTTTGGGGAAAAAAAATGTTTTGCTTACGGATACTATGGAAACTGTCGATATTTTAGAAAGCTCTAGGAAAAATAGTCGTATTGGTATTATCTATCAATTAATGATTGGCAGGATGCAGAACGATCTGGATCATCATACTCGGAAATGGGAGAGGAAGCTTGGTGTCGTAGGGATCGATTTGGTAAAAACATTCGAGCTGAGTAAAAAGACGTTAATTAATAGCTCTCTTAAGAGTCAACATTTTATGTCTACCCTTGATCTTTATTATACACCTGCAAAATTGGTAAAATGGAATGCTGTAAAGGGTATCAACTGCAGTCGTTGTGGTACTTTAGCAGCCGACTCAATCCATATGTTTCATAGTTGTTCTAAACTTGCTGATTACATTACGAAAATTGAAAAGTTTTTATCCAATCTGCTACAGGTCCGGATTACGCTGCATCCTACTGTTATTATTTTCGGTGTATATTTCCCTCCTCAGGATTTTACAATAGATCAAGAACATTTTCTGTTTATCGGAATGTCTATTTATCGAGCCTGTATTACATCCAGATGGTTGGATGTAGATCCTCCAACGTTTGAGTTATGGTTGGGAAAATTACTAAATGTTTATAGAATGGATAAAGCAGTTTACAAATTGAAAGGACTCAGAAAGCAGACCTTTGGTCGGAAGTTATGGTCACCAATCGACAATTGGATTTGAATTGTTTCATTGTTTCTTTATGTAAAGAACCTTGTTTGACTTTGTATTTTCTTCTTTTTCATATTTTTTTGGTTATGTCCTTGTATGTTTTACCTCTGCTGAAAAAAAAATAAAAAATATTAAAAAAAAAAAAGAAAAAAACTTAGGTTCAGGCACGTTATAGTTAAATATAAGCATCTAAAAAACCTTAGAAATTCACTGAAAAAAACATATGTTTCAGGGATGTTAAAATTAATTGGACATTTCACTCTTACAAAACCATAGAAATTCCACCGTTATAGTTAGTTCAGCTAACTATAACTCGCGCCCCCGCAATGCACTGCTGATGACATCACATATTACATCATTCATGACATGGTCAGTGACATCACTGATGACATCTCAAATGACATCACTGATGACATCATCAACGTGAAAATATGATGCACCTCCTCACGCTCTAATATAACATTTGATACACCATTGTAAAATACAGACCACCATTTTCGAAACCATCAACACACCAATACCAGTTACTACATATGCACTCACTGATTCCTAGGTCTACACACACATCCATTCACCCATACAATCACTCATACATACTGTCACTCATCAATACAACACTATCATATGCACTCATACACCTATACAGGCACTCACACACCGCCACTCATCTATGGAGATACTCACACACCTATTCAGTCATGCAAAGAATCACTCATACTCCCATTTACTCACTTATACAGTTATACACTCACTGCCTCACTTATTCATACAGATACTAATGCATACTTACTCCCTTATACAATCACTGATACAGGTACACACTCATCCATACAGCCACTCTCACAATCACTGACTCTCACGTATAGTCATTTATATACTCCAACTCTCACATACACTGCCTTATACATATGTAGTTACTTGGACATGTACCACTGAGACATCCATTCACTCACCAACACATACATATACTCACCCACCCATAAGGCTGTTTCCACATGCACTCTTGAACCCATACACCCAGTGAATCAACCACTCACACATCTATGCACAGAGTCACACAACCTCCCACCCACCCACACACACACTCATTCTCCCATATAAATACTCATGCAACCAATCAATAACCCACATAGACACTCATGTAGCTACTGACTAACCCATGCAGCTACTGACTAACCCATGCAGCAGCTTACACAACAACCAGAAGTTGAAGACAATCGCCAATGTCATGGAAAACAATAGCCAATGTTTTAAAAGTTCGTCCTGAAATTAAAACTTGACCTGCCACAACATTTTTAATTTTGGTTTCCAATTTTGTTACATCTGCTCTACAACTTTGCAGCATTAAAATAATATATTGTCCACATCTTTGTATAAATAATGTTGACAACATTTCTGATTTGCACTGAGTACATTCCGTATGTTGATTAGCTGATTCTACTAAATCGTTGAAAGACACTGTTTTCAAATCTGGTATTGTCAAATATATAAATTGTTCAGTGTCTATTTTAGTAGTAGATGAAAATGAACAGCTGTCATATGCGTGAACCCATCTGTAACGTAGTCCAAACAGTTTTCTATTTGTATACCTTCATCTTGTAATACTGCAAGCATAAACAAAAGAAATTCCTGAGCATCTTGCTGTACATTCTGTGTAAATTGTGAAGATCCAGAACATATGTCCAGAAGATTCCGCACATCAGAAGCGGTATGGATTTTTGTTTTATCAGTTTTCAACTTCTCAAAAATATAATGTAACAAAGAACAAAATCTTTTTTCTCGATTTTCCATAATTGCATGCTGTAGATTGTCTAAAAAAACACAACGTTGACGGTTACATTAGCATAGCAGTTGATACCTGAACTATTTTCAAACTGATATCCTACAATATTAGCAACCGTGTTCCCTTGAGGTTACGTAGTTTTCGGCCCCGCTTCGCTACAGCCACCATTTTGTGTTTAGTCGCCATTTATTGTTGCCTCACTCAGGCAGCACGACTAACGCGGTAAAATGGTCTTTCTGCCTTTTCAGCTGCTCCATGTTTTTCCCGTTAAAGAGCAACCATTGTCCTTGTGTGCGATACTGATGTCAGGGTCTGGCCGAGTTCGCAAAGCCATGTCTAGACTGATTAATCCATGTCTTACTCCACTGTTTGGGTCCCACCATTCTTCTCTACCTTATCTTATTTAACTGGCCTTCACCATTCTCTTCGTGTGTTCTCTTGTTACATAGCCCTTCTCTTTGAAGCATTCTACACATGTTTTGCCACCTGCAAATTGAATTACGGGCACTAGTGTTGATTAACCTGAGGGGAGGAGAGCACACGGGGTCTGAAAGCAGGGTGTGTTTTAGATATCCGATAGCTTGTTTTTGAACTATTCCTATTTGTCAGCTTTGTGTATATTGGGAGTTGTCATTGTAAACTTGTTTTGTATAATAGACTGTGCACCACGGATTGAAGTGGCAGTCTCTTGAGAACCTACCTGTGTGGTACTTCTTAGATAACTATGCTTAGCTGCAGCTAATAAAACTACTTTTCTACGCCTAACAGAGTGTCTCGTGTCTCTGTCGGTCGAGGCAGGTGAACTCAGAGATCTTAGGCGTGCCCTGCGCCGCCTGGCCAATAAGGCTGGGTTCTCCAATTGGCGGCCCAATGTGTGGGCGACTTCAGCGGTAGTAGTTTTGCCCGAGAGTCGTGAGGAGCTTCGCAAGAAAATTCCGGAGGATTTCGCGAACCACATGAGCGACCCCTGCATGTCGAAGTGGACCGAAGGTCTTTTGAGGCGTGGCTACTCCTTCCCGACGGCTGCTGACGACTGCTACCCTGACTGTCGCCCTGCCTTGGCCCTTTGGTGATGATTGGTATCGCGAGACGTTAGACGGACATCTGTTGGCGTGAGAAAAGCATTTAGTTAAGTATTTTGTGGGTAGCGCCCACTCTTTTTGTTTTTGTATTTGTTATTCGATTAGCGGGCTAACCGAAGCCAAAGGGTAAGTACGCTTGTGCTGTGACTCTATTGTCTGAAAATCCCTTGACGTTTGTAAGGAAGTCCAGTTTGTTACGAAATGCCTGGATTCAGTAAGTTTAAGAAATGTTGTTGTTTTGGTTGTTCTAGGGATTCCCGGCTAGAGGATTCTTGTCCGATTCCTCCAGTTGGGACTCCTACTTACGAGCTGTATTCGAAACATGGTCTGGGTCCTATTGTTTTTAATGAAACATGGATCCGATACACTAGGAAGGATGGTGTTTTACAGTGGCCACAAAATGGTTCTTTTGAGCCCGATATATTAGATAATTTGGAAACGATTCTATTCAAGAGAAAAACCCGGCCGGCAATGTTTGACTCCTTTCGCCTATGGCGTAAGGAAGCCAAAATGAAAGAAATTAAGCAAATGAAGAAAGATAAGAAAGAGCAGAGTATGTTGATTCTACAGGCTGCCCAACAATTTAAAAATGACAAAACTGATCAGGTGATTGAGGTGTCGGAAAGACAACATCGTATGGCAATAGATAGATGCTATCCTGTGTTACCTACTGTATCAAAGAGTAAAACTCCTGATGAGGATTCTTTTATGTCCCATTTGTTGACATTACCTCCACCTTATGTGTTAGGTGCTAATGCACCGCCATTGCAGCCTGCTGTTAATCAGCTGCTTTAGTTCCTGCACAGTTGCCTATTCCTGTGATTCCACCTCCGTCCCCTTTACCGGCGACATCTGTACCCCAATCTCCTGTGCATCAGCCTTCCCCATCTGTCGTTTCCTTTGCTACAGATTCCTCGTCTATTTTACAAAATACGTTGTCTCCTGTTTAGGTGTCAGATTCCCCTACAGCTCGACGATGTTTAGTCGATACTGTTTCAGGTCTTTTGTCGCCTTTTCTTGGGCCTCTTTATTTTTCTCCTGCGTCGTCTAGGAGACAATCCCGTAGTCAGTTTCTGGATTTGGAAGAACGGACTAAATTAGATTCTCTTGCTCGGAATTGGATTATGAGTAGTGTACAATATAGTGTACGTGATATTTTAGATGCTTTCCTTCAATGGAACGTGCCCACACAGAGATACGTATTTAATGTTATGTGCAATACTCTGATTAAAGAATGGGGAGACGTGGATCCAGATTCACCTCCTCAGGATTTATTCGAAATACAGGATCAATTTGATAAGGGACTTACTGTGGGTCCTGCTGTAGAACATGCTATTCAAAAGCTTGTTACTTTTCGATCCGCCTTTTTCTCTCAAAATTCTCTGGAGCCTGATCCCGCGGTTCGTCGTAAGATGGCACAATACCCGATGCGAGAAGTTCCTCCAATATGAAGAGACGCGGTTCCACAAGCAGGTAATGTTCCTGGTGTCCCCGCTCATTTTCAGCGTATATGGGTACATGACCCTTGGAAAAGGTCAGAAGTATTGGCACTTAAACAGTCTTTACCGGACCCCTGTAAGAATCCTGCTGGGTATTATAGAGAGCTGTCTCAGACTGTTGACGCTTGTATTATGAATTTGGCAGATATTGACTTACTTATGGGAAATGTAGTCCCACAAGCAATATGGACTAAGATTCGTAGGCAGGATCATGCTGCAGCTTTAGGTGGTGATTGGGCTGCCATTACAGCTGCGGATGCGGGACAAGTAGGTGGTGCCAAACCGGATGTCTTGATTACGGAATTACCTGGAAGAATAATAGATTTGATGAAAACTATGATGCATGCGGTGCGCGTCAATTGGGATAAGTTAGCGGAGTGTAAACAAAAGACGGATGAAAGTGTCTCCGACTTCTTTACTCATTTCGAGGAGACTTTCATCGACCATAGTGGGCAAGACGTGAGTACTGAAGGTGGACAGCGATTATTCGTAGACAATTTTTTTTAAATTTACTTCCAGAATTATCGCATAAATTAAAACAATCGGAGAGTTCGTGGGCTGTCTCGTCCACTGCTCAGATATTGGCTACTGCTCAATATTATGAGAATAGGGATAAGGAAGATAAGGAGAAAGCGGAGAAAAAGACTAAAGACTTAAAAACGAAGGTTCTCCTGCAACAGGCTTATCCCCCCTCGTTCTGCTCAACACCAATTTCCACAGCCCCCGCAGTTTCAGAGGTTGTTACAGAAGCCAGTACCCTCAGTTCCACGAGTTCCATTGGGCCCTAATCAGTGTGCCTACTGTAAGGAAGATGGTCATTTTAAGAATACTTGTCCAATTTTATTACAGCGGTATGGTGGACCATTAGCGTCACGGGGTCGTGGTGATCCTCGATCCATATCCAGAGGTAGGGGTCGTGGTGCGTCGACGCAGGAACGACGTCCCTCTCCCCCTCAGGATCCTACAAATTACTTTGATCAGCAGAATTCTCAATCTGCACAATATTACAATGATGACTATTGTTTCGATAATGAGGACGTTGATTTTCATGCTAGCTAGGACAGCCATAGGCAAAGTAAGGGAGTTGTATCAGTTCCAGTAGATCAGGAAGGTCCTTATGTTAATGTTATGACATTAGGTGTTACAGAACCATTTCTCTTGGATACTGGTGATATGAGAAATTCCATAATGCATTCTAAACTCCCTGGGGCACCTTTGTCTGGCTTAACAAATGTTTCTGTGGGATTCTCTGGCGCCCCAGTTTCAAATCCTATTTCTTGTCCTTTGCCCATTTCCATTGGTCCGTACGATTTGGAAGCTCCACTCCTTTTAACAACAGGATGCGGAGAGAATTTATTGGGGTTTGACTTATTGAAACGTCTACATGCTACACTGTATTGTTCACCCTCTGGTGTGCACCTCACTTTGGGTGCTAAATTGACTTCCCCGATGCATGTATCTAAAGAACAGCTACCACCTGAATTACGTTCACTTCCTGCTACACTTTGGGCTACAGGTCCGAATGATGTTGGCTTATTGCAAATTCCACCATATGTGATTACTGTTAAAGACAATGTTAAGATGCCACGTGTTCCTCAATATAAAATATCTAGTGATGGTGAGAGAGCTTTGTTGGCCATTGTTCATGATTTGTTTCAGAAGGGTGTGATTGAAGAGACTAGAGGGAATGTTTGCAATAGCCCTGTTTTGCCTATTCATAAACGTACTGATCCCTCTCAGCCACCTGTGTACCGTTTCGTAATTGATCTTCGAGAGGTCAACAAAATTGTTGTCCCTCAGTTTCCTGTTGTGCCAGATATAACAGCCTTGCTTACTATGATTCCTGCTTCAGTGGTCTGGTTCTCGTTTATTGATCTTAAGAATGCTTTCTTTAGCATTCCTATTGCTGAAGAAAGTAGGGATCTTTTTGGCTTCTCTCTCGGAGGCCGAAGCTTCCGGTTTAAACGCGCACCTCAGGGCTATTGTGAAAGTCCTTCCATATATAGTCAAGCTTTAAAGTCTCAGCTTGACACCTTTTCTTTACCCTCAGGTGCTACTCTTGTCCAATATGTGGATGATTTGTTGATCGCTGCTGATTCGGAAAATGTCTGTAAAACTGCAACTGTGTCGCTCTTACGACATTTGTCTGATTTACATCATAAAGTATCATCTTCTAAGTTACAATATTGCCGACAAGAAGTTACCTATTTAGGTTATCTCTTGTCGAAAGAGGGGAGACGATTGACTCCAGAACGTATTCATGCAATTGCACGGATGCCTGTACCGTCCACACAAAGAGAGGTGCGTGCTTTCTTAGGCATTACCTCTTACTGTAGACAGTGGATTCCAAATGTTTCTTTACTTGCTAAACCTCTGTTGGCACTTACACTTAAAGATACGCCCCAGCCTCTGCCTTGGACTGATGAATGTCAAAAGAGTTTTTCAGATTTACGTACTGCCTTGTGTTCTGCTCCTGTGTTGGGTACTCCAAATTACAGTAAACCTTTCACACTCTATGTTATTGAAAGGGAAGGTTGCGCATTATCAGTACGGACGCAACAATTCGGCGACAAGCAAAGGCCGTGTGCCTATTTTTCTGCAATATTAGATCCAGTAGCTAAGGCATTACCTAGTTGCCTCAGAGCAACAGCAGCAGCGGCAATTTCTATTCGTCAATCTGCTGGACTAGTGCTAGATCATACTCTTAATGTTATGGTGCCACATGCAGTAGATACTCTTCTTAACAGGACGAAAACTCAGCACTTAACGAGTGCCCGCTTGTCTGGATATGAGTTGACACTTCTAGCTAGCCATATACACATAAAAAGACGTAATGTTCTGAATCCAGCAACATTGTTGCCTATTTTGGATGCGAACAATGTACAAGATCAGCATGATTGTTGTCTTCGCACTGAAGAAGAAATGAAGGGTCGAATAGATCTGAAGGATACACCACTTGTGGATCCGGATGGGATCCTATGGGTAGATGGGTCTTGTTTCAAACTTCCTAATGGCGAAACTACAGCCGCTTATGCAGTAACGACTTTGTACAGCGTGGTAGAAACTGCACGCATTTCGCATAATTCAGCGCAAGCTGCAGAATTGATTGCGTTGACAAGAGCATGTATGTTGGCGTAAGGGAAAAGAGTGACTGTCTATACTGACAGTCAGTATGCATTTGGTGTTGCCCATAGTTTTGGTCATTTGTGGAGGGAAAGAGGATTCTTTACCTCCCACGGCACCAAAATACAGCATGGTCAGTTGGTAACTGACCTTCTTGAATCACTTGCTCTGCCTACTCAAATAGCGATTGTGAAGTGCAGTGCACATAAGAAGATTACTGATGAAGTGGGTCAAGGAAATGCATTTGCAGAAGAGATAGCGAAGGAGACAGTGAGGAATGTTGAAAGTCGCATGTATGTTGCGGGCCCTGCTAGATGGGTCGCAGAAGCTGGTATGTGTGAAGGCACAGTGGAAAGTGTGAAAGCGATTCAGAAGGAGGCCTCCGAGAAAGAATTAAGTACGTGGAGAGAGAGTACGGGAATGTTGGAAAGTATGGGATGTTGGACGGAATTGTCAGAACATCAACGATGGTTGCTACCAGATGCGTATGTACTGCCTGTAGTTACTATGGCCCATGGACCAGCCCATATTAATGCAAGGGGTATATGTAAGCTTTTAGCTCCAATATGGCAGAATGAGGGTATTCCTAAATGTGCAGAAAATGTGGTGAAACATTGCATTGTTTGTTTAATGCACAATCCAGGAAAGGGAACCCCAACTCCAGCAGGTCACTTTGCACCCCCTACGTACCCATTCGAGGTACTGCAAATAGACTATATACATATGGAACGCTTTAATAATCTCAAGTACGTCCTGGTGGTGGTTTGTGACTTTTCCAGATGGATAGAGGCCTACCTCCTAAAGGACAACACTGCCTTGTCCACTGCAAAAGTACTTTTGAAAGAATTCTTCCCGAGATTTGGTTTGCCGCGCATTGTTTGGAGTGACAATGGAAGTGAA
The DNA here is from genome assembly GCF_964261635.1 of Lissotriton helveticus. NCBI lineage: Eukaryota > Metazoa > Chordata > Amphibia > Caudata > Salamandridae > Lissotriton > Lissotriton helveticus. The sequence goes on along the minus strand of NC_136059.1, from coordinate 707,445,186 downwards.
TTTGTAGGTCAAAATATGCAGAAGGTGTGTGTGGGTCTAGGCATTAGACAGAAATTCCATGCGGCAAACGATCCTCAGTCAGCAGGTCTGGTAGAGTGCTATAATGGCACTCTCAAACTTAAGTTAGCAAAGATTCAGGCCAGCACGGGCCTTTCTTGGCCTGATGCCTTGCCTTTGGTACTCCTTTCAACTAGAACGACTGTTCATTCTCGTTTGGGGCTTAGCCCATACGAGATTGTGTTTGGATGCCCAGCTAATGTCTGGGGAGTCCCCAGACCCAAAAAGTACTCAGATATTCCATACCCGCTGTTGGTTGACTATTTGCATGATCTCACCGCTAAATTGCATGTTATTCGTTAACAGGTCCAAAACGCTTTACCGGAGGCCTCCTCAGATCCCGGACACCCCATCCAGCCTGGGGACTGGGTGTGTCTGAAGAACTTCCAGAGGAAAAAGAACCGAGACAAGTGTTACTCACAACTCGTACAGCTGTCAAGGTCTTGGGAAAGAAAAATTGGATCCACGGCGTGCATTGCAAAAGGGTACCATTGCCTTTACCTTATGACCAGTGGGTCCAAGAAGGTATCGGTGATAGTGAGTGCGAGAAGGTACCCAGCTTCGTACCGTTCAGCAGTGCACGCCTGGATTGGACTAGCTCAGAGAAGGAGGACGATGACGTCTTACAGGAAGCTGTACCTGTGCATCTGAGACTTAACACTACAGATCCCGAACATTTATTCAAGGACCAAACAACGCCTGGAAAGAGACGATACAATCTGAGAAAGAGATTGCCTAAAGACAATTAATTTTGGTTTCCTTTAATTCTGTTTATAAAGAAACGTTCTTTCTTTTTTTCCTTTATCCATCAAGTTGCAGGGTCACGGTAGGAGTCTTGAGCTGTGACCTGAATAGTGACTAGGTCAACAGGACTTGCAGTGTCATAGGACGGCTAACAATCACAGCCAAGTGATTAAGGAAGATTATCGTGAGCAACGCCTTTAGAGTAATGGATAGTACAGGGAAAGGAAGTGATATTAAAATGATGAAGAGAGCTCATTATAAGAAATTATTATTTGGTCGTTGTGGCGTAGCACTATGGGTTTTGTTATGTTTATGTAGTTTATTAGCATGCATAGGATGGCTTATTCACGTCCTGCAGTTGGTACCTGTTCCCGCTTCTGCCCCTCTAAATCCCTCTACTACTGTTTATCCGCATACATTTTTACCCACTCCCAGACCACGAGCAAATGAGAAGAATGGAATATCTTAATAATTCGTTCATTCAACTGTTACACCAGCATCAATTGATAGTAAATGTTACTGATTGTTGGGTCTGTGGTCTCATACCACATAATACACAAAGAGGGATGCCGTATCTAGTCCTCCCCTTTTCATACGAAGGTTCTGCTTGGGCCTATCTGGATATGTTTTCCAATGCATACCAGAACTTACTTCGATACCCTTCTGGTGGATCCTATAATGGTGGAGTGGATTTCAGTCACAGTTCTTTGATAAAGGGTATTGTAACAATGGCAAAGATTGCTGACATTATCAAGATTCCCAAAGATGAGAAGAGAGCATACGATGGGTGGAATATAACTCGTTATACTCTCAGCCTCACCGACAAGCTTAGGCAACAGAGTTCTACACCGATTTGGGTACTACCCCAAAGAGGTCGTTTGTGCTTGCAAATAAATGGCCAGAAAACCAAAACTAAGCAAGAGAGGAGCAATTGCTCCCATACTTATGTCTATACTCCTTCTACCCCCGCACCATTGGTGGCATCGCAAGGTACATAGTTTATCTGTCATGACAAAGCTTATACATGGCTTCCCCCATACTTCTCGGGGACGTGTTATATAGCTTTTCTCCTCCCTCCTACATATACTGCTCCTGCTGATTATCATAAAAAGAGAGTTGCTAGAGGAGTTGTAGATTCAGAAGATACAGCAGGACAAGAAGGAGGGGATTTTCTGAAAGGGTTTCTTCCCTTTTGGGGTCCGATGTCCAATAGCAAAAATATCAGACAGTTGGTCCACGTGGTTGATGCTACCATCGATGTGACTCCTGGAGCATTAAAGAATTTGACTGCTGAGCTTCAGGCGGATCGACTTATGACTTTACAGAATAGAATGGTTTTAGACATAGTCCTTGCAGATAAAGGAGGAGTCTGTAAACCTGTAAACGGATTGGATCCAGTTGTTGCATTTATATTCCTGACAATGGCCCTACAGTATACCAAGCCATCTCTAAGCTACATGTCATCTCTGAGTCTATTCACCAAGATACTGGAGAATGGTCTGTGATGGGATGGTTTTGGGGACTACTGTCCACTTGGGGATGGAAAGTGCTAACTTTCCTTGGAATGATTTTAGCACTCGTCTTTTCTTGTTGTCTTTGTCTACAGTGTGGTCCAGCCATCTGTGGACTTTGTGCCACGATCTGTGTCTCCAAACCAGTAGCACAGCAGACAGAACACATTAAGATGATGGTGCAACAACATCTCAATGACCTCATGACCATTGATATCGACTCAGACTAACATGAGTTCCTTTGTGCATTGCCTGAGTATGGCAAAAGGAGGGTCTGAGGTTACGTAGTTTTCGGCCCCGCTTCGCTACAGCCACCATTTTGTGTTTAGTCGCCATTTATTGTTGCCTCACTCAGGCAGCACGACTAACGCGGTAAAATGGTCTTTCTGCCTTTTCAGCTGCTCCATGTTTTTCCCGTTAAAGAGCAAACATTGTCCTTGTGTGCGATACTGATGTCAGGGTCTGGCCGAGTTCGCAAAGCCATGTCTAGACTGATTAATCCATGTCTTACTCCACTGTTTGGGTCCCACCATTCTTCTCTACCTTATCTTATTTAACTGGCCTTCACCATTTTCTTTGTGTGTTCTCTTGTTACATAGCCCTTCTCTTTGAAGCATTCTACACATGTTTTGCCACCTGCAAATTGAATTACGGGCACTAGTGTTGATTAACCTGAGGGGAGGAGAGCACACGGGGTCTGAAAGGAGGGTGTATTTTAGACATCCGATAGCTTGCTTTCGAACTATTCCTATTTGTCAGTTTTGTGTATATTGGGAGTTGTCATTGTAAACTTGTGTTGTATAATAGACTGTGCGCCACGGATTGAAGTGGCAGTCTCTTGAGAACCTAACTGTGTGGTACTTCTTAGATAACTGTGCTTAGCTGCAGCTAATAAAACTACTTTTCTACACCTAACAGAGTGTCTCGTGTCTCTGTCGGTCGAGGCAGGTGAACTCGGAGATCTTAGGCGTGCCCTGCGCCGCCTGGCCAATAAGGCCGGGTTCTCCACCCTTCTATTATCTCTCCAGACTCATCATTCTTTTCAAACCTTTTTTTCTTTGCAACCTCAGTAAAATCTTTATCATATTTTCATTTTGGACGTTTTAAACTTTTTTCATAAATAGAATATTCACCTAAGCCAGGAGCATAGAGACTTCTTTAACTAATGTACTCTTTTGCACAATTTACATCTGCACTAATCTTTTCTTCATCAAAATCAATCCAATACAATCCAGATAACGTTCTTACTCGAGATAATGCAACATATGCCATACCCTCCTTAAACACACAACTTCCAATATTTACCAAAGTACTGTCTACACATAACCTTGAGATTTATGAAGTCACTGCATATGCTAAACAAACAGAAACTGTTTTCTACGAACATACAAATCTTTTACAAGCGAGAAACAAACAGAACAGCGTCCAATCTGTTTCACCTCTTTAATCAGATCAAATTTAATCTTCAAAAATTCAACCCCATCTCTACTTGCATAACTAACAAAGTCAACAACTTTCCCCATTGTTCCATTTACTAATCCTTTCTCAACATCTAAATTACGCCGTAATATTCCCCAGCAGTTTAGAGATACATATACGGTCTTTTCCAAACCAGCAGTCTTAGATATTGATTTTTCCAAAGAGTCTAATTTTAACTGCAATTTCTCTGACAAAAGAATAGTTACACCTTCATGTTCTATTTTAACAATAGCTACCATTTTCATTATCGGTTCATTCTCCAGTTTCAACAGTTCGTCATTGAATGTAGAGCATTCTTTCAGTGTTGGCATAAGGCAAATTATAGATTTCTTTTCTGCAACTCTTCAGTAGATTGTTTCAGCTGCAATATTTTCTTTTGGAAACAAGTTTCTTAGAAGCTGACTTTCTAAAGCATTTTTTCCACCCTTTGTTAGGACACCAATTCTAATATTTTGAAGAATATTTCCATAATCTTCATAATTTGTTTGCATGTTCTTTATATTCAAAATAACTCCAAATGTTCACATTTCTGATGCTTCCCAAAGATTGTTTAGTGTCTTCATGTTAACAGGTGTGAGTTGTAGTAGATCACCAAATACAATTACATGTTTTCCGCCAAATAAAACATTGTAATTTGTTTTTTTTAAATCTGCTGCATCCTCAATTGTACAAACGCAAGCATTAAGTTTGAGACCATGCTTACTTCATCAATTACCAGAAGTTTCATTTTCTTCAGTACTCTTGAAACTTTGAAACAAGCTTCTCCAGACAGCTTGTGGTATTCCAACTTATTTTCATGTTTATTTATTTATTTTTTTAAAGGTTTTATATAGCGTTGGCTAGACACAGAGGTATGGGAGCGCTTTACATGAGCATCAGATCATAGTTACAGGTTACATCGTTACAAAGGTTACACAGTTATTAGAGCATGGCAACATATACTTGTAAGGTTGAGATAAAACAATAAGCACAAATACGTAAGGGGAAAAGCAGGCAAGGAAAAGATTCAGGGGAAGGGTAATGAGGGGGGAAAGAGAAGAGGCGGGTGATGGACACAGCATGGAAAGAGGAGGGGAAGGGTGACGGGGATACAAACCGGTAGACGAGTCAAAGCAACCTCCAAAGTCCAGTAAGCTGTGATCCCAGGGGAAGTGGAATCACTTCTCTATCTCTGTTGTGGGAGGTTCCCTTTACGCAGAGGACTTTCTCAGAGGGGTCTCTGAGACTCCAAGGCCTACATACTGGATCCTTCCCCAAAAAGGGGAGAGGGAGTGCTTTGGCAAGGGTTGCCATACCATACCTCAGCTGTGAGTGGCTCCCTTGGCGCAGTGGACTCTCTCAGCGGGTTTGCTGAGACTCCAGAGTATAAATATTGGATATTTCCCCAACAAGGGAAGAAGGAGTGCTTAGTCAAAGGGTACAAAGGACAGGGGCGAGGCAGGGGGGATAGGAGCTAGGGAAGTAGACAAAGAGAGAAAGAGAACTAAATGGGAACAAATTTAAATTAATGAGTTATTATATAGCGCTGGCTAGACCCGAAGGAAACAGGGCGCTTTACATGAAAAACAATAATGTTGTAATTTACATCAGTTAAAAATTACATAAGTATCAAGAAAAGCATTTAAAGAAAATAGGGGACAAGGTGAATGGCGCAAGGAAGGGTAAGGGGATAGGGTAAAGAGGTAGGAGCAAGATAGGACGTAGAGACGAGGGGAAGGTCTGCCCAAAGTCCGGCTGGGTAGGTGATAGCAGGGGGGAGTCCACAACCCACCTCCTCTTTAGCTATATGGTAGCTCCACCGGGAATCAGCCAAATCACTTGGTCTCTACAGTCTGGGGTAAGTTTCACAGGTTCTAAGTCCTGATGTGTAAGCAGGTTAGGGGATAGGTTCAAGGTCTGATCAATGTCCAATTGTTGTCCCAGGGAAGTAAAACAATGTGGAGGGGACCACTATGGAAGCCATCTTGGGGTCAGGCAGGAGACTGTAATGTACACTGGTGGCCATCCTAACGTCAGGCCAGTGGCTGCCAAAACAAATCCAGCGTGCACACACCATCACACGCACAGACATGCACAAGCACATACACATGTGGGCACACACTCTCATATGCGCACATACGCTCACACACAAGCACATAGACAGAGACATCCAAAAACACAAGTACACATAAAATCCCTTGCTGTAATACAGAAACACCCAAGTATATGCACACGCAAACACCATCACATGCACAGACATGCACAAGCACACACAAATGCACTCGCACTCTCATACATGCACATACGCACACACACACATGTACATATACAGAAACTACTAAAAACACAAGCACACATACAATCACAAGCTCCAGAACAAAAATACCCAAGGACGTACACACAGGTACCTGCACACACCCCCATCTCACGCACAGACATGCACAAGCACTCACAAATGTGCGCGCACACTCATACGCGAACAGAGGGCGCACACAAGCACGCATACAGAAGCATCCACGCGCACAAGCACACATACAATCCCATGCCCTAGTACAAAAACACTCAAGTACATGCACACACCATCACACGCACAGACACACGCATACATACACAAATATCTGCGCACACCAACATGAGCACACATAGAATCACATGCTCTAGTACAACAATAACTTAAGTAGACAATGTAATGTAATCCTTTGAATGTTGTGAGCTGCTAACCCAGTTGGAGCAGTTACAACACAAGATAAATGTGAATCTGTTGTTTTCTGTAGATAACTTGACAAACATTTAATCAAGAAACTTTTCCCCTTTCCAGCTTGCCCACTGATGTACATAAGAGTAGGTCTAAATATGTACATTGGCACATCGGCAATCATTCTGTTCATGCAGTAATCCATGTTGTATCTGTTGTGTAACTTGGTGATATATTTCTTTTTGTTCACTATTCAAACGTTCCTCCAAATTTTTCAAATCAATATTGTCCTGTAGTGCTTGCATCACCGTTTCCTCTTCACTCATTGCTATAGCTGCTCCATTTTCAAACATGGCTTCTCTTAGTGGATCTTGACTTTGTGGAGCAGAACTCTGACTATCTTGAGAACTATCTCTAGCAATTTCAGCTGCAATAGTTCTTTCTTGATTAATCTCTTCGTTCAACATTTGGAGATGAATTGGAATTGTATGTTCAATGCTATCTTTAAATGCATTGAAAGAATCATCATAGCAGTCAAAATCTCCAAGTAATTCCATTTCAGTCCGCCTAAGTTTGAAGAGTTGCAGAACAGCTAAATCGAAAAAATCTCTTTTATCCGGAGTATCACAACTTAATTTGCTGTGACTAATCAAATTTCCTTTGTCATGCTTTACCAAACATCCTTCAGATCCAATTACAGCGTATTTACCTTCATTTATTTTTTCTATAAAAAATATTTTTTAAACTATTATGTTGTAGTATTTCATATATGTTAGGTAATTGAGAGAGACCCCTTAACACACCAGGGGAATAGGATACTCGTAAACAGTGAAAAAACAGGGAAATCCCTTGGCGGACAGAACTAAACCATTAGCCCATGTATTAGCACAGGTCTCTAACATATAATATGCGAAAAAAAGAATAATTTTTTTTGTTTGAAGCAAGGGGGATTTTTTACTTTTTATTTTTGTTAAAAAGACATTTCATACAAAATACATTTTTTATATAAATCAACTAATTATAATTTCATTAAAAACATATACAGTGCTCTCACCACCATATAACTAAAATTCATAAGTTTGCAGTTAATACACAATAATATAAACATAAAAATTGGTTGTCAAATACATCAAATAAGTAAGTTTAGAAAAGAGAAAAGAGAGACAAACACAGACAGTACTTTTTGTCATAAAGTTGCACATCTAACCAGACCAATTTAAAGCTATATCCTGGACTTATTAACTTAATCTTGTCTGCAGGATGAGCTTAGTCCCGTGATTGTGCAGATGTGGGCGTCGACGCGTTTCGATGGCTTTTAACAGTAAAGTGCCATCTTTTTCAAGACTCTTTTCTGGGTCTCTCTTAGTATAAGGTACTGGGTGGTTACCAATTTGATCAAATCCTTATCTCATATCACTTTTCTGCATTGCTCTGGATTCTATGTAGTTTGTGTGATGACATCCTGATATACGTTAAAAAGCTCAAAATCTGCTCCTGCATGAATATGCAAATCGCTTCTGCATATGTGTTCTATGTTATGTTGTCTTTTCTTATTTTAAAACCAAACTGCCATTAGGTCCGTTGTTGTTGTGCCTCAGGTAGTGCAATTCCCTGCCCCTTCGGTCTCATAAGAAGCTCACGTTTGGTAGACCTGGCTTTCTCTTTTCGAATACCAGGTCCGCTGAAATATCCTAGGGGTGAATATGAAAGCTGTCCTATGTCCCTTCCGATTCGTATGGTTGCTGGGACCACTTCTTTCCACGCCCAAACCGACTCAGCTCCAAGCTGCCTAAACCAGCCTAAAGGTTCACCATTTCCGGTTTAGGCAGCTTGGAGCTGAGTTGGTTTGGGCGTGGAAAGAAGTGGTCCCAGCAACCATACGAATCGGAAGGGACATAGGACAGCTTTCATATTCACCCCTAGGATATTTCAGCGGACCTGGTATTCGAAAAGAGAAAGCCAGGTCTACCAAACGTGAGCTTCTTATGAGACCGAAGGGGCAGGGAATTGCACTGCCTGAGGCACAACAACAACGGACCTAATGGCAGTTTGGTTTTAAAATAAGAAAAGACAACATAACATAGAACACATATGCAGAAGCGATTTGCATATTCATGCAGGAGCAGATTTTGAGCTTTTTAACGTATATCAGGATGTCATCACACAAACTACATAGAATCCAGAGCAATGCAGAAAAGTGATATGAGATAAGGATTTGATCAAATTGGTAACCACCCAGTACCTTATACTAAGAGAGACCCAGAAAAGAGTCTTGAAAAAGATGGCACTTTACTGTTAAAAGCCATCGAAACGCGTCGACGCCCACATCTGCACAATCACGGGACTAAGCTCATCCTGCAGACAAGATTAAGTTAATAAGTCCAGGATATAGCTTTAAATTGGTCTGGTTAGATGTGCAACTTTATGACAAAAAGTACTGTCTGTGTTTGTCTCTCTTTTCTCTTTTCTAAACTTACTTATTTGATGTATTTGACAACCAATTTTTATGTTTTTATTGTGTATTAACTGCAAACTTATGAATTTTAGTTATATGGTGGTGAGAGCACTGTATATGTTTTTAATGAAATTATAATTAGTTGATTTATATAAAAAATGTATTTTGTATGAAATGTCTTTTTAACAAAAATAAAAAGTAAAAAATCCCCCTTGCTTCAAACAAAACAAATTATTCTTTTTTTCCGCATATTATATGTTAGAGACCTGTGCTAATACATGGGCTAATGGTTTAGTTCTGTCCGCCAAGGGATTTCCCTGTTTTTTCATCGTAGTATTTCATATAGACATATGTTTTGCAGGTATGGACTTCTATTTGGATAGTATGTATCCAACATATTTGATTTCAGAATATCTGTACTTTCTAGTTCATTCAGTGCCAAGTATTCAATTTCTTGTACAGGCCTAGACTTATCCAGATGTTTCCTCTTGACTTTGAATATAAACTTGCAGAAGTCAATCAATTCGAACATTCGTAGGATCAAATTTCTCGATGTGAAAGCATCTTCAAGCTGAAGCTGTACAATTTTTTGCTAAGTGTCTTCTCCTGTGAAATTTCCTCCCACATTTCTTTCAATTCTGTCTTCTCAGACTTGGTAATATATGACGTGAAATAGCGAGCAACAACAATTGAGTTACCTGCAACACATTGTATGTCCATATTTGCATTCCACATCTTCAAAATCACCGGATTGTAATCATTAATGTACTTCGATTCTTCTGTTCTTTTTATATTATCAGTATTTTTGGGTTATTTTCGACTGATAATATGCCTCACTGCTGACTTAAAACTGTTCACTCTTCCTTTGGAAATTACTGGACATGGAAAGCCACATCGACATTTTGTGTAAAATGTATCCTTTGACCTATATTTCCGTCTGCAATAATTTCCACATCGATGACTCTGAAACCGTAAAACTTGCTGTCTTAAGATACTTTCTCCTCCTGTTTTCGGTACAGGTACTATACTCTTCAATAAAAAATAAAACAGTCTCATCTGAATCAGTTCTAAATTTGGGTGCATTTTTGATCCATAAAAGCATATGTATATGAGGAGCACCTCTAGCTTGGCATTCTTTTGTCCCCCAAAAATAAATAACTTCGCAAATAGGTGGATATTTTTTTATTACAGATGAAAGACATCATAGCTTCAAATCTATGATGAAAATATCTGCAGACATTTACAGGATCTAGGGAACACAGTTCTTCAGATGTCTTCAATTCAATATATTCTATATTTGAATTTGCTTCTCGTAGAAAATCCAGTAAATCATCCCATGCATACTCAGCACAGCTAAGTGTAACAAACCACGTAGGAGTTCCTACGTTTCTTAACATACATTTTAATTCCCCATGACATCAATAGCAATATTCATTAGTGCCATGTTGACATGTCATCAAATTAATTAGCTGTGATTCTAAATGTTTGTCTCTTTCTTCAACTTTGTCCATAAATTCTTTTGCAGAAACATGTGAAAGATGCATTCCAGTGTTTAATATATGGTTGACTGCATGTGAAAGTGTAGACAGATCACTCTCAAATGAAAGATGAAACAAATATGGAATACACTGACAAAATCTTGGTTTGTCTCAAACTACAATATTGTGAAGCTGAAATCTGAACTGGTCGTTCATCATATCGTCCACCTTTTCCAGTAGGGAACAGCTGTGGAAAACAACAAGCTTTCAAACTTTTTTCCCACACACTCATGGGAGTACCTTTTGCTTTTTTCATCTGGAACAATTCAATAGTATCTCCTATCAGTTCTTTTGAATGTAGAGGGTGTATAGTATAATGTTAATAAATTTCTTCTTTTCTGGAATTCTCCACGCTTTCTATTTGTCCACTTGAAATATGAGTTTCATCTTCTAAAGACATTTCCTCTTCTTCTACATGTACAGTTTTATAGTAAATATTGTTTTGCACCAGATATATTGTAGCCTTTCGGACTTTCATGACATCTACTAACTCTTGCCATATATGCTGACTATTTGTGGGTACACCGTTAACAAGAATGACTACAGGTTCAGTATCCTCTCTTTCTACACCAACAGTTTCAACATTCTTCTTAAAATCTAAAGGCAAATACACAACGATAATCTTCTAACTAATTTTCGCATATCGGAATGATGTACTGCTAACATTCTTAAAGGATGAAAACGACTTTGACACACTTTCCTAGAAAGACAAGCCAGAGAATGACCTTGCAACCCTGTATTTGTTCTCACTTTGCAAGGATCCAGTCCTTGTAATATCCTAATCTTCTGTTTCACAGTTTTTCTTCCATATTCTCTTAAGAAATCTAGTAAAATATCAATAGATTGTTGACGTATACTACAACTACTACTACAATCTTATGTAAACACTGGAGCCTGGGCACGTCTCCCTTGAACTTCCTTAGCTATTGCTTGTTCAACATTTCTAGGAACTATCTTTTCTTTCTCAATTGGACAACCATTTTTCACTTCATAACAATGACCGCAGGTATCAACTGCATGCAGTAATCCATTTTGCTGAAAATAACTTTCTTCATTAAAAAACGGTTCCGTACTAGAATTATGTTTCCATTTCCCAGAAAATATTTTACAAAAATTTGTTCTATTTACAATTCTTTTTCTTTTACATTTGTCCTTCATATGCTGAATTATTGTATTTAAAGTCTTTAATCTTTTTATAATTAAGATAAATAATTTTCTTTTCAATTCAAAGGCTTTTTCAATTTCACTTAGAATCTCCTTTTTTTGGTTGTAAAATGCTGATCTCCTTTTATATTTTTTTTATTTTTTAGTAAATTTTGGTGTACTCTACTTTTATATATTCTTTTTCGAATTTCTGAAAATTGTTTCCTCCTGCTTCCAACATAATTCTTTTTCCGATAATCCATTTTTTCCACTTTTTTGTACATTTTTCTTTTCTTTTTGTTTCACTGTCCTTGTTGTATCTGTCTGTTCTTTATTTTTTTTTTGTTGGAAACTGTTTTCGCAAGTTAAAAAAAAAAATCTTTACTTCTCTTACCAGAACACTTTTTCTTTAAAGATCCATGTTGTAGTTGATCTAATTCCTCTTTTCCTTTTAAAAAAAAATAAACCTCTTTTCTTTGTTCTCTTTTTCTTTGCTCTTTTCTTGTCATTTGTACTCTTTCTTAAAAATTATGCAAAATATCTGTAAAATAAGAAAAGTTTTGAAAACAATTTAATATAATTATATATAAATATTCACATGTATAACTATAAGAATACATACAAAGAAACTAGATCAATAATTACAGCTATGGAACAGTGCTACCTGCATAATTGTAGTAGTGTATGAGTATTGTGAAAGATACTAGAGGACAGCATTAGTAGTACACATCTAATTCTGGAACTGCATGGTTACAACCTGTGTCATTCCATGAATGGCTAGGGACTAAAAGATTACAATACTACAAGGAAAGTGCCCGAGTGCATTTATAAGTGCTTAGGTATTGGCGGAGTGATAGGATAAGTAGATAGTGCTGGGTGGGTGATCGGCGAAGTGCATAGGACTGACAAGAGGATTCCTACACTGCAATGGTACTAACGGGATATTTAGGGAAGATTACCAATACTATGTAGCTGGTTAAAGGTCTGCATGGGATAGTGCACAGAATATTGTAGTTCTACTTGTGTTAGTGTCTAGGCCATTCCATAAGTGCATGACTAGTAACTGGAATGATTACAGTGCAGCAAACAGAGTGCATAGTGTATCTATAAGTGCTTAGGTATTCGCAAAGTGATAGAATAAATAGATTGTGCTGGATGGTTGATTGGAGAAGTGCATGGGACTGACAGGAGGATTCCTACACTGTGTAGGTACTAACTGGGTATTTAGAAGACTGTATCAATAGTATGTACCTGGTTAGAGGACTGCATTCATAGTGCACAAAATATTGTATCTTTAGTAGTGTTAGTGGCTAGGCCGTTCTCTAAGTACATGACCACTAACTGGAATGAGTACAGTGCTGTAAACAGAGTGTATGTTGAAATTATAAGTACTTACGTTTTTGTGGAGTGATTGGATAGGTAGATAATGGTGGATGGCTGATTTGATTAGAAAAGTGCTTGGGACTGACAGCATTATTCCTAGACTGCATAGGTATTAACTGGGTATTTATAGCAGTGTATCACTAGTATATAGCTGGTTAAAGGTGTGCATAGATACTTCACAGAATATTATAGATGTACTTGTCTTAGTGGCTAGGCCCTTCCATAAGTACATAACTACCAACTAGAATGATTACAGTGCTGCAAACAGAGTGGATGGTGAATTTATAAGTACTTAGGTATTGCCGGAGTGATTGAATAAGTAGATAGTGCTGGGTGGATGATTAGAAAAGTGCATGGGACTGACAACATGATCCCTAGACTGCATGGGTACTAACTGGGTATTTATAGGAGTGTACCAATAGTATGTAGCTGGTTAGAGGTGTGCATAGATACTGCACAGAATATTATAGCTGAACTTGTCTTAGTGGCCAGGCCATTCCATAAGTACATAACTACTTACTAGAATTATTACAGTGCTGCAAACAGAGTGGATGGTGAATTTATAAGTGCTTAGGTATTGGCAGAGTAATAGGGTAAGTAGATAGTGCTGGATGGATGATTGGAGAAGTGCATGACACTGACAGCAGGATTGCTAAACTACATGGCACGCAGAGGGACACCTGTGGGTCAGCGAGCAGAGGAACAGCTGCCGGCCAAATACTATAGTGAAAAGTTCCAGCCGTCATTTTGCAAAGAGATAGCTACGACCGGTAATGTCGGAAGAGGGAGCATTAAGGGAATATCTTGCAGAGAGAAGTGTGGTACATTTCCAGTGTTGGCTTGCAGAGGTACAACTGCGGGCCCAACGGCTCTCAGATGAAGAGCTGCGAGCCGAACGAAGGTTTGCAGAGGGAGAGCTGCAAGCTAGCGGGATGGCTCGTAGAGGAAGACCTGCGAACCGACTGACTGGCTCGTAGAGGGAGCGCTGCAGCCCATGGGCCCCCGGCTCATAGAGGAAGAGGCACGAGCCCACCGATGGTTCGCAGAGAGAAAGCTGCGAGCCAGCAGGCTGGCTCGTAGAGGAAGACCTGTGAGCCGACTGACTGCCTCGTACAGAGAGAGCTGCGGGCCGCTTCACAGAGCAACAGTTGCGGCCCAGCAGGCTGGCTCGTAGAGAAAGGCCTGCCAGCCGACTGGCTGGCTCGTAGAGGGAGAGCTGTAGCCCGGCTCACAAAGGAACATCTGCGGGCCGAGTAGTATAGGGAGAGCTGTGGGCCGTCCACTTGCAATGGGATAGCTGCAGGAGGGTTATGTGGGGAGAAGGAGCGTGAAGGGGTATCTCGCAGAGAGAGAGCTGCGGTATATTTCAAGTGTTGGCTTGCAGAGGTACAACTGCGGGCCCGAAAACTCGCAGAGCAAGAGCTTATTCCTAAAACCATGTAATCTTTCAAACATATTTCACGTCCGTTTTGTACCATTGAAACTGATAACCACCTTGTGTATACACTACAGATCCCATGAAAATGCCAAACAAGGTATAAGTGCTATTTTTATACTAGATAAAGCTCTATTACTTAATTTTTATAAACACTACTATAGGGTGCACAAAATAAAGAATATGAAATGAGGAGAGTAAACGGAGGTGTAATTCCTAAATTTTAATTATACGATTCCTTTAATATACGTATATTCAGGGCTTGTGAACAAAATCGTATAGAAAATAGACACAGAACATTTTCATTTATTTTTCATCTCTCACATATTTATAAAAAATGTCTTCTGAAGAAACACTCCCCAACAACTTCCATTTGATAACAACACCAAAATCCCAAGCCTCCCAGTAACACACCAGTATTGAAATATACTTCTCACTATAAAAAAGAGACCACAAGTTGTCCACATAACATTTCTGGTTTTTGTTCCATCTCTGTTAAGTTAATAACACATGAATGTTCTACTCTTACCCCTTCCCGCTATTTCCACACTAAGCATAATTCAACTTACGTTCGTAGTTGGTATGCAGATTCCAAATGTCACAAACGCATGCAATTCATTCTTTGTCACAGTACATGTAATGCACCTCCCTCATCAAGAATGGAACCAGTAATGGCACAATGTCCCTGTTGCTCCACACATAAACACATGTAAAGAACAAATCAGAATAGTTCATTCTCTCTACTGGTTATTTTTTAACTTTCCATATAAAGAGTTTTAAAACAATGTAAGAGCACATACAGGTGCGAAGTTCAACGTGTTCTATCAACACACTCGCTAGAACATTCTACGACACGTGCAGGTTAAAAGTTCATAATTTTTAAAAACCTCATGATATTTGTTTGAAACATTTTCTCGAACATTTAACGCACCTGCAGGTTATAAGTTCACCATTGTTTTAAGTTCGAACAGTGCCTTCCAAATGCAAGTAGCAGGTGTGGTTGAACTGAGCAAAGTTTATCCTATCATATGTACTCCACTTTCAAGCTGCTTTTTATTAACCAATGACAAAGATGCTTTTCAACAAACTAATATGCACCCTACTTTTAAGTAAACAATGCATTTCATCTCCCAATCAGTTATGAGAAAAAAAGTATTTCCCCATCTGTAAACATATCTCTTGTTCTACGAAAGGACTGCAAGAGCTACAGACATGTATCCATATCTTCCAACTATACCTTCAAAATGCTAGTGCAGACCATTAGACATAGCTATGTTTTCTGGTGCAAGAGGTATGCAAAACAGGGACGTATTGACTTAGACCTATGTTTACAAAATGTGGACATTAAGTGGTTTGGATAGAGAGGATTGAAGTGGCACCATTTGCTCCCTTTGGTTTAAACCTGTTTACATCTCCAACACCCTGACCTCATAATTGTGCACTGTGGTGGTAACGACCTAGGCACATTGACTGGGGTAGGTTTGGAAATCCTAATGAAGGACATCTGTAGACAATTGATGTTGCTTTTGCCTCAAACTGTCTTTGTATATTCCAATATGTGCCAAAGACAGAAGTGAAAATGGTCAAACCAATTTTGTCCTCAGTTTGAACAATCTAGGAAAATGTCAACAAAGCTGTGTCTGCATACATCAGAGACCAAGCAATGGGGTCGATCTACAACAACAACATAAGTTTTGATATGGCTGATATCTACAGAAGTGATGGAGTACACTTCACAGATCAGGGAAATCGAGTTTTTCTGAATAACCTGAAGCTGTGCATCCGCACTTATATGTAACTCCATCTAATAAACGCAAAGGCTCTTTTTAGAGCCACCTTATATTACCAATATCGGTACGCAGGGTGACAGCTGTGATCCGGCTAGCACAGGGAGACCTGCGGGCCGTCGGGCAGCCTAGCAGAGGGAGAGCTGCGGCCCATGCGCTCGGCTTGCACAGAGAGAGCTACGGGCCATCGGCTCGCAAACGCAGAGCTGTGAGCCAACGGACTGGTAGTGTTTTATGGTTTAGGGTAGTACAGTAGTGTTTGGGTAGTTTAGAGGGTCATGCTGGGGGTAGCGTTTTACGGTAGTGCAGTGGTGCAGTAGTGTTTGGGTAGTGTAAGGAGTCGTGCTGGAGGTAGTGTTTTGGGGTCTAGGGAGTGCAGTAGTGATTGTGTAGTGTAGGGGGATGTGCTGGTGGTAGTGTTTTAGGGTTCAGGGTAATGCAGTGGTTTTTGTGTAGTGTAGGGGGTCATGCTGGGGGTAGTGTTTTAGGTTTTATGGTAGTGCAGTGGTGTTTGGGTAGTGTAGGGGGTTGTGTTCAGAGTAGTGTTTTAGGGTTTAAGGTAGTGCAGTGGTGTTTCTGTAGTGTAGGGGGTCGTGTAGGCAGTAGTGGTTTAGTGTTTAGTTAGGTAGTGCAGTGGTGTTTGGGTAGTGTAGAGGGTCGTACTTACAGACTGACTCACAGAGCTCCGAGCCAACTGACTGGCTTCTAAAAGCATAGCTGTGGTCTGGTGATGTCGGTAGAGACAGCGTGAAAGGGGTATCTCACACAGTCACAGATGCCAGTGTTGCCTCGCAGAGGTAAAACTACACATCCGATGGCTTCTACATGGAGAGATGTGAGCTGACGGACTAAGACATAAAATGCCTGCCAACACTTCCTAGTTTCAACCATTCACAGTTAAGGAGCCACCAGCTCATAACCCTTCAGCCAATCACATGTCAGAATTCTCAGATATCGATATCTGTAAAATGTGATATTTCTCAAAAACTACTGCAGATGTACACAATTTCAACAAAAGCGCGCTTTCTGAACCACAACCTTTCTTCTTGCCAAATTTGGCATAATTCCGTTCAGCAGTTGAGAAAATACATTTTGGGACTCCCCTTTTTTCTCAGCCCACCCTTGACCAACCACGTTATGTTATGTTATGTTATAACAATTTATAATGCGCTCAGCGACCCCAGCAAAGGGGCATCCCGGCGCAAAAGACAGCGGAGCAACACAACATAACAGAAAACAGTGCCACGGAGGGGAAGCTAGAACAAGAAAGTCTTAATGGCTCTACGGAAGGACAAGTCCTCAAGCAACCGGATTTCCACTGGGAGGGAGTTCCAAACTAGTGCTGCTTTCACCCTGAAAGAGCGACCTCCCATCCTGCTGAGCCTAAACCTAGGAACAACGGCAAGGGCCTGACCTTGAGACCGAAGATTACGGGTAGGGACATAGAAGGAGATGGATTTGGCCAGAATCTCAGGGCCTATGCCTCTTAGAATTTTAAAGGTCAAACAAAGGACCTTGAACAAAATACGTTTCCTAACCGGGAGCCAGTGCAAAGAGCGGAGGACGTTGGTCACCGGAGAGAACTTAGGCAAGCCAACAATGGCTCTCGCCGCAGCGTTCTGCACCCGCTGCATGCGGGTTAGCTCAGCCTGGTTAGCCCCAACCAGCAAAGAGCTAACATAGTCCAGGCGAGAGATGATAGTTGCCTGGACTACAAGCTGTCTGGTAGGGGCATCAAAGAACCTAAGCACAGGCCGTAAACCTCTTAGTAGTCCAAAGCAGCAGGCTGCGATTTTTTTGGTGTGCCCTATAAATGTAAGACCAGCGTCTAACCAGACCCCTAGGTTCTTCACCTCCGACACCGGGGTCGGAGTGGGGCCCAGCTCCGAAGGCCACCACTGATCGCCCCAAAGCTCCACTCCCTTCCCGACACCCCCAAACTTTCAAGATAGGAGCTGATTGAAAAAGAGAAACTTTTTGAAAGATTTCATAAAGATTCGTCAAACGATGCCAAAGTTATAAGCACATGGAGGGCTCCAGGAGAGGGGCCGCGCAACCCCCCTCCCAACATGAGTGAAGCCCCTGGACTGCGGGGACCCCAGTGGGCCTCTGCAGCCCCAGCGAGCCCCCACTATTATTTTTTAACAAATGCCCCCGGGACCTAGCCCACTCGGGGGCCTCATTAAAATAATACACAGGAACCCGCAACCACAGCGCGAATTGTGTCATTTTTTTTTAATGCTTTTTTTGGCCCTGGGGTCCTTCTGGGCCCCCTCAGCAGGCCTAGGGGTCAGGGTATTTCTACCCTGCCCCATTCTCTTGTTTTATACCTTTGTTTTTCTGTTTTCTAGGGACTCGCTTCTACCGAGCCACAAGATGGCTGCCAACACTTCCTGGTTTGGAGTGTTGGCAGCCAATCACAGTGAAGCTCGTGCATGGTACTTTTTATTTTTCTAATTTCTCAGCAACTACTGAAAGTATTTACACCATTTAAAATAAAAGGTTTCTTTCTGATCCAAGCACCACCTTTTTGCCAAATTTGGGGTAATTCCGTTCAGTAGTTTTGGCTGTAGCCTTTCACAAAGTTTCCTATGGGAAATTGATTTTTTTACTCTTATTTTTAGAATTTCCCAAAAACTACTGAACAGATTTACACTATTTAAAAAAAGGTCGCTTTCTGAACCAAGCTCTACCTTTCTGCCAAATTTGGGGTAATTTCGTTCAGCGGTTCGGACTATAGCTCGTCACAAAATTCCCTACTGAAATTAACATGGGAAAAACACGTTTTGGGACCCCCCTTTTTTCTCAGCCCCGCTTGATGAATATATATATATATATATATATCCTTGCTCGTCATCCTCAGCACAAAGGTACGGACACGGACCAAAGTTTCAAAATGCAATTATTTATTTGTGCAATTCCTGTCGCCATATATTTTCACTGAACAAAACATAGGTTTTAGGCACGTTATAGTTAGGAATTAGCATTTAAAAAACCATAGAAATTCACAAAAAAAAAACATAGGTTTCAGGGACGTTATAGTTAGTTGAACATTTGAATCATATAAATACAGAGAAATTCGAGTGTTATAGTTACTTGAGCTAACTACAACTAGCGCTCCCACAATGCCCTGCTGATGATGTCACATATTACATCACTCATGACCTGGTCAGTTACATCACTGATGACATCACTGATGACATCTCAAATGACATCACTGATGATATCACTCATGACATCACTGATTATATCACACATGACATCATCCAGTGAATGTGTGTTTCTGTTAAGGTTAAATATATTTTATATATATATATATGACAAGGTGTATTGAAGTATGAATGCATTTACAAGAGCCTAAAGGAATTATTTCGTATGTGCGTGACTGACTGTTTAAGTAAGTGATTGAACATGTCTTACTGAATGCATGGGTTAGTGATTAAACTGTGTAAAAGTCTGTATTAGTCTCTCCATTGGTGTGTAAGCGACTGCATGGATTGCTGAATAGCTACATGAGTGTCTATCTATGTTATTAATTTTTAGTCTGAGTGTCTGTGTGGGTGAGTGCGTGGGGGGTGTATGAGTTTGCGGCTGGATGTCTGAGTGGGTGATCAGTGGTTGTATGGATTGAAAAGTGCAGTATGGGTGAGTTAGTGTGTTTATGGGTGTGTTGGTAAGTAAATAAATGTCTCAGTGGTACATATGTGAGTAACTACATATGTTTTCAGGCAGTAGATGTGATAGTTGGAGTATATTAATGACTATACATGAGAGGACGTTATTTTAAGAGTGGGTGTATAAATAGGTGTCTGCTTCTATCAGTGATTGTATAAAACAGTAAATATGTGTTAGTATCTGTATAAATAAGTGATGTGGGATGTCTAAAAAGAACAAAGTTGGTGTGTATAACTGTATACATGAGTAAATGGGTATGTGATTGATTTTTTGCATGACTGACTAGGTGTGTGAGCAACTCTATGGATGAGTGGCGGATTGTGACTGTATGTATAGATGTATGAGTGCATATTTTAGTCCTGTATTGATGAGTAACTACAAGTATAAGTGACTGGATGTGTGTGTAGACATAGGAAATAGTGAGTGCTATGTACTATATGGCAATCCTCTGTGTATGGTTTCAAAAATAGTAGTCAGCATTTTAGAATGGGAGTATCAAAGTTTACATTTCAGCATCAGTATGTGCATCAGATTGTCATGTGCATGATGTCATGAGTGATGTTTTGAGTGATGTCACTGACCATGTCATGAGTGATGTAATAAGTGACATCGTCAGCAGTGCATTGCGGGCGCGCAAGTTATAGTTAGCTCAACTAACTATAACACGTGAATTTTTGTGAATTTCTAAGGTTTTTTTAAATGCTAATTCCTAACTATAACGTGCATAAAACCTATGTTTTTTTCAGTGAATTTCTAAGGCTTTTTAAATGTTCATTTCATATTTTAATGTTTCTAAAACCTATATTTTTTCAACTATTTTTTTAAATATTTTGCAACTCTATTATACTTCTTTTTTTTAACTTTAAAAATTATGTAATGTTTTATATCTTCCCCCAAAAATGTGTATATATTTCTTTTTTTGTGGAAAAAACTGCACTCCCTTACCAGTAGCATACCAAGCTCCATCACCACGCGAATCCTATCCGCCATATTGCTAAACTCGTAAATGATGTGTATTTCGTATCCGACCACTTCGTGGCACCGCATCCCGCGTAATATCATATACACATGAAGTCACCCCAATGCTCCTTTGGTATCCGACGGGTACATAGTACCAAGCCACACGTTACCTCATGTACGAATGGGGCCGCGCCCGCTGCGCGTTGCGTATGCGACAAGTACACGCTGCCAGGCCCTGTATGGCCAGACGTATGGTGTTGCACCAGGTACGCCATTCCCTCTTTTTTTTTGTTTCAAAGGTAGAACTAAATAACTTTAAACAGTATATGAGAACAAGTGATAATCTAAAATATTTCAAACATTTATATATTTCTAACTGTAATAAACTTACATTATGATAAATACATGTTGTCAAAATCGCGACTGGTGCGGCCTCATTGCGAGCTCGGTGCGCGATTGCCATGTGACCTTAAAAAAAAAGCATTTGATTGCTTCATAACATTTCCCATTGTAACAGTTGGACGACCCCACCCATTTTACTCATTCTCTCTACAGCATTTGATGAGAGGCACCTCTTCTGGTTAGAGAGCTTTTTTTTTAAGTTTAGAAAGCTTTTATTGAAAGTTAATAAACATGGTAAAACTTCATTACAAGAGCAAATGAAGTACAGTAAGTTTTGAAATGATATTAGAACATAACATTTGCAAAATCAGTCCGAAAGGGGAGATAAAACTGTACATAGGAAAGAAAAGCTTTTAAGATTTTGAAAAGGGGAGAAAGAAAGAAAGAGAGAAAAAAGAGGACGAGCAGAGAGCTTATTTGAAAAGTTTTTTTGCTGTGTACACATATCTTGTACTAGACACAACATACAACGATCATCTTGATCAGTATTCATGATCTGTACATTAGCCTTCCACGTGTGATTGCCATGCATCTCAAACGTTCCATTAAAAAACAAATATGTGCTATACGATGCCCCTGGTATGTGTGTGTGTGCACATTATTTTGCTTCCTTTAGGCCTGGGTATTCGTAGCTCTAAGAAGTATCAGGAGCCACGGGCAGAGTGCACATCCTAGATCACATGTGACAAACAGAAAACAGCAATGTGTTGATTTCTTTTGCTGTACGCTCTGTTGTCAGGCTTTACCAATATACTAATGTGTTATATGTGAGATTTCAGATTCACATTTGTCATTTATTCCTTGACTGTAATGAATGTTATCACTGTGTATGACGTAGCCTCACTGCTGATCCTCCCTCCATCTGACCACATTCACATGTGGACGCTTCGCAATAGCAACACTTTCAATAAACCACAACCTTGACAATGACATGTAATGTTCACCATTCAATCTTTCCAAACACCATCTCATTAACGAAAGTTTCCGCCCTTCCGATACATGCTACACTAATCTAAATTGCACACTCTGCGAGGTCAAAACTATAAAAGAATCACACATAAGTACACTTCCTGGCCAGACAGGAACTGAACAATGCCCAGGTCCCCGGAATAATTATTCACACCCCTACGCTGGCCTGGCGTACCCAAGCCCTGCCCACTTTGCGTACGTATAAATAGGATAACCACGACGACGCACGTCCTTCTTCTTCCACCCTGGCTCAGTTGATATGGCCGCATCCACCTCGCATATCACAATGCGCAATAACAAAAAAGAGATCCATGAGGTGTACACCATACTGGCAATAACACGGGCTTTAAATTGTGAGCCCTACTGCCCGTTGTCTATGAAAGGGATCCATGAGGTGTACACCATCCTGCAATCATCACTCCACCTGAATTGTGAGCACTGCTGCCCGTAGTGTTTGCTCACACAACAATGACAGCAGGTAAGCAGAGTGGCCTGGGTGCACAGTGCCTCCAATTTAGCACGGTGCGGCGGGACAGGTTGGGTGCTCCACCCTGGCTGCGCAGGTGCGAACAAACGATGTTGCCGTGCGCCATGATGTGATCTCTGACCTGATTCAGCCTCATCTCTGTCTCATTTCAAAGACGTGCTACACCGTACTGTAGGCCTCAGCCAGCGGGCAGCGCTGCCACCAGACACTTCTTGAGCGTGGTGCTGCAGGAGGGGTGGAATTCATCAGCCTGAGTGCGCACGTGCGAATAAGTGATGTTGCCGTGTGTAATGATGTGATCTCTGACCTCATTCCGTCACAACTCTGTCTCATTTTAAGGACCTGCTGTACCATACTGTAGGCCTGAGCCTGCGGGCAGCGCTGCCCTACAGACACCTGTTGAGCGCAATGCTGCGGGAGGGGTGGGGTGCATCACCCTGAGTGTGCACGTGTAAAAAAGCGATGTTGCTGTGCGTAATGATGTGATCTCTGACCTCATTCAGTCACATCTGTCTCATTCTAAGAACCTGCTGTACCATACTGTAGGCCTGAGCCAACGGGCAGCGCTGTCCTACAGACATGTGGCGTTGGTTTTAAGGGCAATGTAGACATCTTTTTACTAAGTGTACATGCACACAAGCTTCCGCCACTGCATTACATGTGCACATTATGCTTCTAGCATGCGCTCTGTTCCTTTCTATATAAACCTTCCTATAACGTATTATTATTTAACCTTGTGAATTCTCGAGCACTCCAACTCCTCTTTGAACCACGATTACCACTAACAGTTGGTAGATCGTACTTCAAAAACGAAGGATGCACTCAACTCCTGTTTTCTATCAAGCTTGAAATAAACCTTCATTTACCTCCAGACGTTTCCTCCATTAAATTATTTCACCCTTTTCAGACATTCAATTAATTGCCTCAAGAAGGGTGGAGCGGGAGCTGACCCCGCAATGATGCCCTGGGCATTCTGACACCTTAGATCGTGGTATCAAGACACTGTCCCCGACCGGAGACCGGGTCTACCATGCAAACTTAGCTCAAACTCGGAGCTTGCACCAACACATTGTGGGATACACCGATGGTGGTAGGTAAGCAGTGAAGCCTCGGTGTGCAAGACCTACAATTGAGCACAGTACAGGGGAAGGGGCTGGGGTGCAGCACCCTGGGTGCACAGGTGCATGCAAGCGAATTTCCCATAGCTAATAATCTAGGACTATATTATCAAAGAACGGCAATAACATTATCGCCGCTTTAGCGGCAGGAAACTGCCCCTAAAGCGGTGATATTGGGCTTGATAACATGCCTTTGTGAATTCCCATAGAAGCCCAGGTTCACACCAGAACCTGGGCTTCTATGGGAATTCACAAGGGCATATTATCAACCCCTTATCGCTGCTTTAGCGGCAGTTTCCTGCCACTAAAGCTACGATAATGTTATCGCTGGTCCTTGATAATATGGCCCCTAATCTCTGGACTAATGTGTTTCATTTTAAGGACTTGCTGAACCACACTCTTTCTCGCGGACCCAAGCGTCCTAGACAAACGGGTGAGTGTGGGTAAACACTATGGGCTGGGGCAGTAGGCCGACGCTCTGTCTCCTCGTCCCTCTCTTCTTTTGACTCTCCCTCCCTTTCTCCCTTCCACTCACTCCCCCTCCCTTCCATTCTCACTATCGTCCTTTCATTCGGACTACCTTTCTTTACCTGTTACACATAGTACACATACTTATGTTTCATTTTTGTCTTGAAGGTTTTTTACACTGCTTCCACTGGAGTCCAAGCCATGTTTTTTATATTATACTGTTTGTTCTATTAAACGTACGTTTCTATTTATTTGTGTTTTAATAAAGGTGTGTATAGGTCTTCTTTTTCCGACAACACTTGTCTATTATTTATTGTGAAAATCATCTGTTTATAGGAGATTTTAAGGACAAACTTTTCTAATATTACACTGCACCTACCAAACATAATCTAACTAACTATTAGACAAATGAAGCCTGGGTAATTCTACAAGTGCAAGAGTTCTATGAGTGTATCACTTTAAAACACCATAAGTACTGCCTGTGTGATTACCGAACAAATAATGCGCTGCCTAGGACCACCGAGGCTTAAGGGACTGCCAAGGCCCTCCCGGCATATTTAAATAAAGCCCCTGAGTGTGGCAATCCCCGGACTTCAGTTGGCCTCGAACCCGCTGAACAATTAGTAAACAATGCCTGGGAAGGTGGATGTCCCCTAGGCTGCAAAACAACTCTGTGCCATTCCGCACCTAATTTACATGTGGCATTAAGATCCCCAGACATACAGAGACCCTGCAATATAATAATTGGATTGGCCACAGAACATTACCCACCAGGTGCCTCATTTAAAAGAACGGGTGAGACACAGCTTTTTTTTTCTTTTTTTCTCTCCATTTTTACCATCCGCATCCCCTCTATTAAAGCGATACAAGGTTTTCCTCCTCTCGCTTCAAGTAGTCAAACACGTATTTGCTATCACAGGGTGGAAGCCATGCACCAGCCCTCTAATAACAAGCACAAACGTCCCGCAAATGCACACCCCACTACATTGTATGAGCTGCCCTATACATGTCGCCCTCCCTAGGATCTAGGGTGCTCCTCGGGTGACATTTTCCGTCCTTGGATAACGTCTAATATACATGAATCAGTGATGTGCTTTGATTGCATCCCTTTAGGGCACACCTTTGGTTCCTTGTAATGGAAAAGGACTCCACCACTGTTTCTTTGAAAGTTATGATTTATTTTCAAATTTTCAAATTTGTAACATTTATTCTGGATTTTTTTTCATTCCTTTTAAAGTGTTATCATTCAATCATCTTGATTAACACATTCCATTAGCTCCGATGCATTTCGGGCTATAAAGCCCTTCTTTGGGGAGCTTTTCTACAAAATACGAAAGACATTGCATCTATACATGAGCTTACAAAACAGAGTTACATAAAGTTGAGTAAAAAGTGTACACGTTTGATATTTCACATGATTGCTTTTCCTGCAGATGTCTGTGAACTTTGTAAGTGCAAATTGTGTTTGTGAACAAACACAAGTGAAAAAACATGTTAGTGGCTTGCTTCTGGGAATATCGTGAGACAGACTGTGCCTCAATTCAAACTGAAAACTTACTTGGCGCTTGGGAGCTCTAAAATAGACTTGTTAACTGTAAAACGAAAAAACACGCGAACAAAAAGATTACATTGCGATGCCACGTTTCCAAGCATCAATCTAACTACGGCAAAACTCCGCAATCGCTTGAACTTACAGTTTGTAGACGCCAAGGTGAGGTGCTGTTCTGTTCTGTCGGATATTCATTGCTGTGTTGTTGCCGGCCGGCATTAGGTGTATATAACGCTACAGAGCGCTCATTGGCTTCGTGCGTTATCACGTGTTTCAATAAAGCTTAAAGACGGACTGAGGGCACTGTGGGTTTAATGGCGGCCATTTTAAGATGGTCCCGAAATATAATGTGTGTATTTAAGAAATACGTGAACAGGCTAATGTCGTCTGGCTAAACTATAGTGGCCTGTCGGGCAAAAAAGTAAAAGGCTTTAATAAAACGGTAAAAACAAGAAAAGGTCAAATAAAACTAAAAAATTAAATAAAAGTGAACGGTTGAAAGATGTATGCATATTATAATGAAAATGATATGTGTTTGTTGTGTACCACTAATGACACCTCAGAACAGACATCTATTGCCAAGTAGGCAATTCATAAAACAAAGCTTTACATTTACAAATAGCATGCTAGTTCCATATGATCATTTAGCCCATATGGTTTCATGGAGTTTAATTTGTATATCCAGAAATTCTCCCTGCGTAGGAGATATTTATTTTTGTCTCTACCTTCCATTCTTGTGATCGCTTCTAGAACTAAAAACTTCAGTTGTGAAATGTTATGTTTATGTTCACTGAAATGCACAGCAACCGATGATTTTTCATTGTGTGTTCTAATGTTTGACTTGTGCTCATTAATACGAGTCTTTATGTTCCTTTCCATCTTCCCTACATATACCTTTCCGCACGGGCATTTTAATAGGTATATATGCCGTTAGGTATATCACAAGTTGCTGATACCTTTAGTTTTATATTGAAGCCTTTCATGGGATGTGTTATAGTGTTACCTCTTATGAAGTTGCAGTTGTTGCGGTTTGTGCAAGCTCTGGTTCCTTTAGCTACTGTTTTCTGTGGGGTGTCTTTTCACAATAGTTCTCCCAAATTGTTGTTTCTTGAATAAGCAAATATCGATGGTTGAGTAAATAAAAATGTAAAGCCTGGTTCCATGCTCAAGATTGGCCAGTGTTTCAAGATAATCTTTTTGAAGGCTGCGCTCAATGTTGAGCACGTTTTCAGTTTGAATTGAGGCACAGTCTGTCTCACGATATTCCCAGAAGCACGCCACTAACATGTTTTTTCACTTTGCGTTTGTTCACAAACACAATTTGTACTTATAAAGTTCACAGACACTGGCATGAAAAGCAATCACGTGAAATAGCAAACGTGTACACTTTTTTACTCAGCTTTATGTAACTGTTTTGTAAGCTCATGTATAGATGCTATGTCTTTCGGATTTTGTAGATAAGCTCCCCCGAAGAAGGGCTTTATAGCCCGAAATGCATTAGCGCTAATGGAACGTGTTAATCAAGATGATTGAATGATAAAACTTTAAAAGGAATGAAAAAAATTACAGAATAAATGTTACAAATTTGAAAATTTGAAACTAAATTATAACTTTCAAAGAAACAGTGGTGGAGTCCTTTTCCATTACAAGGAACCAACGGTGTGCCCTAAAGGGATGCAACCAAAGATTTTCGAAGCACAACACTGATTACATTGGAATACTACACAAAGCACATGACTTTACAGCAATGAGCTCATGGTTTCATCCACGAGTCTTGAGACCAGTAGGGGTAAGTATTTCGCTTCCCACTCCCTATATTGTGTAAACGCAAACTAACACTACTTTCACAGGTATGCTACAGCACCCAGAGCACATCACTTTACAGCAATAAGCTCACAATTTAGTCTCACAGTTTAATCCCCGAGTCTTCACACCAGTAGGGGTGAGTAGTTCGCTTTCGCTCCCACTCCCCATATACTATAAACACATACTAACAGTACTTACACACTTATACTACAGAGGCTAGTATCCTGCAGCGCCCAGAGCCCATCACTTTACAGCAATCAGCTCGGTTTGATCCCTGAGTCTTCACACCGGTAGGCGTGAGTACTTCGCTTCCCACTTCCGGTATAGTATAAATGCACGGTACCAGTCAGTAGTTCGCTTCCCACTCCCTGTATTGTATAAACGCCTACTTACACTACTTGCACACGTATACTACAGCGCACAGAGCCATTCTTTTACAGCAATCACCTTGGTTTCATCCCCAAGTCTTCACACTGGTAGACGTTACTACTTCGCTTCCCGCTTCCGGTATACTATCAACATACAGTAGTGGTCAGTAGTTCGCTTCCCACTCCCTGTATGGCAGTGTTTCCCAAACTTGGGTCCGCGGACCCCCAGGGGTCCGTGACAGATTCTCAGGGGATCCGTAGGAAACAGTTGTAAAAGCACAGAAAAGTTTCTCGTATAATTAGCAGCTTTCCAGCAACAATAAAAGTGTCAAGATAATTCCAGTGATTAATGTACCTGCTGGAGTGTGAGGAGAGCTTTGTTCAGTGGCAGCTTTGACTTAACTAATGTAGCACAGAGGGTTAATGTGCCTACTGCAAAGAACGTGTAACATGCATTTTAAAAAGCAGTATTTTATGTTCATAGGTTCGTGGTTACTGCTTTTGTCACAGAGCTTCTTTCGTTACTGTGCCCTTCATAAGTGACAACCGTAATGTAGCAGAGGGACCTATAAACTGTCATCAAAGAGATGTTTGCAAACTGTATGGTACCAGTTAGTAACATGTTTTTCCCAGTTATTCATTATCATGATGCTGCTAGAAAGATTTATTTGGGTGGAAATACATTTTTAATGTTTAAGTCAGTGCTAGCTACTGTGTTATGTTCTGAATCCTGAGTTTGTGCTTTTTCAGACCATGCACTCTTTAAACATTTTATATACACACTGATTTACATGTATGATTCAATGTCTCTATATGTGTGTGATGTAAAGTGCTCTGACATCCTACAATGGTGCTTTAAAGTAAAATGAAATACATGTAACAGAGGGGCTATTACTTCAATATAAAATACTAAGGGCCAGATGTACGATCCGTTTTTATATGCGCAAACAGGTTTCCGAACCCGTTTGTGCATGCAAAAACCTATTGGGCCATGTACATTGCCTATTTTGCGAGTCGCAATTTGTTTGCGACTCGCTAAACAGGTTTTGCAACTTGGTATTTGGAAGGAGCATTCCCCCAAAACCATGTACAAATGTTTTGCGGTCACAAAACACACGCAATTACCACCTACTTCAAGTAGATGGTAATGCATTCGCAAATGGGAAGGGGTCCCCAGGGGACCCCTTCCCCTTTGCAAATGCATGCAAAATTATTTTTTAAGGGCAGGCAGTGGTCCCAGGGACCTCTGCCTGCCCTTAGAAAATGAAACGAAAACGTTTCATTTTCTTTTTTTTTTTTTATGCATGGTAAACGGGCTGCATTTTTTTTTAACTGCTTTATTTAAAAGCAGTCCCAGACATGGTGGCCTGCAGAGCCCAGCAGGCCACTATACCTGGGAGGGCGGGCATTCCCAATGGGTTCGCAAATTGCGAGAGGCTCATTAATATTAATGAACCTTGCAATTTGCGACCCCATTGGGAATCCCAAACAGTGTTAAACACACTGTTGTACATTTCATTTAGCGACTCACAATTTACCATTCGCAATGTGTTGCCAATTGCGAGGCGCTAAATGAAATGGTCGTACATCTGGCCCCAAAATCCTTACTACTTTGAGTATTTGTCTTGTGTGCACACGTGTGTATTTTTTTCAAATTACTGTTTTAATATTTGTTATTTAACTCATACAAATTGCTTGGGGGTCCCTGGCTTCCAGTGGTGACTCAATGGGGGTCCTCGGGAGTCAAAAGTTTGGGAACCACTGCTGTATGGTATAAACGCCTACCAACACTACTTGCACATGTATGCTACAAACACCAGACCACATCACTTTACAGCAATGACCTCACGGTTTAGACTCTCGGTTTCATACCCGAGTGTAGCACCATATCATATAAGCACCATGTCACTCTGAGCAACACTGTACTTTCAGACCGGTAACAGTGACTACTTCGCTTCGCACTCCCCCACAAAGCTTACAGTGCTGCTACCCTCCTCTCCTACTTTTTTTTAACCCTTTTTTCCCCTTATTCCCCCTTATTCCCTTCAACTGAATCACAAAATGGCGGGCAACACTTCCTAGTTGCAACACCATCACAGCCAATAAGCAGCAAGCTCCTGCACGTAACGCCTCAGCCAATCAGATGGCCGAATTCCCAAATATCAACGTCTGTAAATTTCAATATTTCTCGAAAACTACTGAACAGATTTACACCAAATAAAACAAATGGCTGCTTTCAACACCAAGACCCTTCTCCCTGCTAAATTTGGGGTACTTCTGTTCACCCGTTCGACCTTTCGCCTTATCTAAACTTTCCTATGGAAATTAACATAGAGAAAACACGTTTTGGGACCCCCCTTTTATCTCGGCCCCCCTTGATGAATCACCCCCAGACTTTCAACATAGCAGCTGATATGAAGAAAGAATTAGTTATCAAAATTTCATGAAGATTCATCACATGACATCAAAGTTATAAGCAAAACAAAAGATGCTCTTCCTATGGAAACTCGGTCCTAACTCTATAACTACCTACTGGCGACCGCCAGCAGCTAATAAAGAACAAATTAGAATAGTTCATTGATTCTTTTAGCTTTCAAAACTTCTCTCTATTACTGTCTTTCTAATTTTCCATATGAACAATTTTATTAATATTCAAGTACACATAGAAGTCAGAAATGCAACGTATCCTATCAACACACTTTCTAAAACATTCTACAACACGTGGACGTTAAGTTAATCAATTTTTTTAAACCTAACAATATTTTTTTGCAACATTTTCTCGAACATTTAATGGCACGTGCAGGTTAAAAGTTCACAATCGTTTTAAGTTTGAACACTGTATTCCAAATGCAAGTAGCAGGTGTAGTTCCGTTGATCAATTTTTATCCTATAATATGTACTCCACGTTCAAAATGCTTTTTCTTAACCAATCACAAAGATGCTTTTCCACAAAACGAATGTGCACCCTACTTTTAAAAAACAATGCTTTTCATCTTCCAATTAGGTACCATTTTGTATGCGAAAAGAAACTAGTTGCCCATCTTTAAACATATTTCTTATTCTACGAAGGAACAGCATGAGCTACAGACATCTTTCCATACCTTCCAGCCATACCTTCAAAATGCTAGTGTGGATCGTAGGACATAGCTATGTTTTCTGGTGCAAGAGGTATGCAGAACAGAGACGTATTGACTTAGACCTCGGTTTACAAAATGTGGACATTGACTGGGGTTGGTTTGGAAATGCTTATGAAGGACACCTTTGGACAATTGATGTTACTTTTGCCTCAAACTGTCTTTGTATATTCTAATATAAGCCAAAGACAGAAGTGGAAATGGTCCAAACAATTGTGTCCTCAGCTTGAAATATCTTGGAGGAAAGTCAACAAAGCTGTGTCTGCATACCTCAGAGACCACAAAATGGACTCCATCTACAACAACAACATACGTTTTAATATCGGGGATATATACAGAAGTGATGGAGTACACTTCACAGATCAGGGAAACCGAGTTTTCCTGAATAACTTGAAGCTGTGCATCCACACTTATATGTAGCTCTAACTAATGAACACAAGGGTTCTTTTTAGAGCCACCCTATAACTTACAACTTAGGCCCACTATTTTAGGGCCAGATAATGGCAACTCCCGTACCCTCGCCAAAATTTATTCTCCACACAGCTGTGGCGCAGCGGCCAGACCATCTCCCTTTGCAGCACAGACCTCTCGCTTTGATCCCCAGCTCTACTCACCCATAACGGTGAGTAGTTTTCACTTCACAAATACCGTATTGATTTACCTTCGCACTCCCTATACAACACCACCTAAGCACCATATACAAGTTGAACAAGTGTGGCACAGCGCCCAGAGCACATGACTTCACAGCATAGCACACACAGTTTAGGCTCAGGGTTTCATCCCCGAGTCCAGCAGCAGCTCAATTTAATAGCATGACACTCTAGGCAATACCTCACTTAATTTCCGTACCTAGCACTTTCAGACAGGTAGGGGTCAGTAGTTCAACGGCTTTACCACAAGTCCGTCAGCATCTCAGCTTACGCCCCAAGCACCATCAGACCCACAGGAGTGAGTAGTTAGCACTTCACAAATACCTAATTTATTTGATACGTGCAAATTTACCTTCACACTCCCTCTGTAACACCCCCTAAGCACCATACACAAGCTACAATGTTTAAAACAGAAGTTCATCCAAGTAGCTATAACTACATGCTGACATTACTTGGACAGATGTGGCACAGCGGCTAGAGCACATGACTTCACAGCATACGACACACAGTTTGTCACGCTCTCATCCCCGAGTCCGGCAGCAGCTAGGCTTAGCAACATGAGACTCAAGACAGTACCTCACATATTTTCCATACCCCAGAACTTTCAGACCAGTACGGGTCAGTAGTTCATCCTAGTAGTTATAAACACATGCTGACACTACTTCCACAAGTGTAGTGCAGCGGCCACGACACATGACTTCACAGCATAAGTCACACAATTTAGGCTCACGCTTTAATCCCCGAGTCCCGCACCAGTTCACCTTAGCAGCATCAGACTCTAGGCAATAATTCACTTAATTTCCGTAGCCCACCTCTTTCACACCTGTAGGGGTGAATACTTCACTTCGCAACCCCTCTATAGCACACCCTAAACAACCCACAGAGGTTACTATGCTCCTACCCTTCTCCTTCCCACTTTTTTCACCCTTCTTTCCCCCTTACTCGCTTCAACGGAATCACAAAATGGCAGCCAACACTTCCTAGTTGCAACCACTCGCACCGCTCACAGCCAATCAGCAGCAAGCTTGTGCTCGTAATGCCTAGGCCAATCAGATGGCATAATTCCCAAATATCGATATCTGTAAATGTCGATATTTCTCCAAAACTACTGAACGAATTTACACCAAATAAACAGAAGCGTGCTTTCTAGACCAAGTCCCCTCTCCCTGCCAAATTTGGGGTAATTCCGTTCACCCTTTCGACCTGTAGCCTTGTCTAAAGTTTCCTATGGAAATTAACATGGAGAAAACACGTTTTGGGACCCCCCTTTTTTCTCGGCACCACTCGACCAATCACCCGACCAAAGAATTAGTTTTGAAAATTTTGCGAAGATTTGTCAATCGGCGCCAAAGTTATTGGAAATAGAATGTTGCCATTTTCCCATGGCAACTAGTTCCTAACTATAACAACCGACCGCCAGTAGGTTTTATATATATAATGTGAGGCGTGAGGCGTGAGGAGAAAAGGAAAATAAACGTACCTGCTATTTCAAAGCTGTCTGGTGGTCCATTGATTCCGTGTTCGCCGAAATGAGGTACAGGAAGGAGCTGCATATATATATATATATATATATATATATATATATATATATATATATATATATATAGTGTCAAGGTACATGTATGTGGGGTTAAGAAGAATAAATCTATATACTAATCTTCACTATATTTTTGTAGTCGATATTTTGGGAATTACATTCTTGTTCAAGAATATTAATACCCATGGGACTCATACATCCAGCTACTTAAATGACCTTAAAGTATGTAAAGGTTGTTATGCTACAAATAAAATCCCTTCCTCTGTACATCATTTTTAGACATTGCTAATGTATGGGCAATAGTTTCATCTCATTATTACCTGGTTAATATCTGAATGCAGCAATTTAGAGATCGAAAGTGACCAGTTAACTTCAATGTCAATGAGTTTCACTACTTATGGCAGGTGTTTAAGTAACTTTTGTTCTGTTTAAACAAGAAACAATTTTTTATACTTTGCAAATTATTCAATAGCTGTTGGCAAGTGTTATCTATATGTAAGTGGAAATCATACATAGAAATATTTGCATAATCACAGTGACTTTTATTGTAACTCCCTGGAATATTCCAGCAGATTTGCTGAAGCCGTGCCTCGTTCATATCACCACTGTAGCTGTATCTTACATGACTTATGTGATTCATTACACATAAGAACTTGAGACCAGAGTCAGAAAAATAAGCGCCTAAGCGGAGGCACAAGAAGTCAGGAAAACTTCTTGTGGTTGCATTTGGGAGATGTACTTCCTCACAAATCATGAACCCTGCACCATTTAAACAAGGGTCCCTTGAATTCACAATGCTTGTGCAAAGATAATAGTCTTATCTGGAGGGGGGTAACAAACTTACTACTGTGTATCAGGGATGTACATGCAGTATACATTGGTAAAATAAATTCACACCATCCCAAAGTGAATGAAACACTCATGCATGCCTAAATACATACACATAGCTGTCATTAGTGCTGCCGGTGTAGTGGTACTAGGGCCCAGGAAGTGTGAGGGGCCCACAGGACTCCAATTATGGCTATATTTTATTATCGACAATAACTTAGGGGCTATTTTATTTAATTGCATTAGGGCCCATGGCACTATAGCTATGTCACTCTATGTGTATATATGCACACACTCCCTCAAACACACCTCCCTCATAGGGTGAGCAGATTTTAAATACCAAATACCAGGATATTTAGGAAACATAGAAGAAAGACTACTCTGTTACATCAGCCGAGGGGCACAAAATGACTTAAATGACAGCGAGCATCAACATAGAAACACGGACAAGAGGTACTAAGGAAATAAATTAAAAGAAACTTTTAAATCTACCCTCATTGGTGTTTATTAAATTGTGTTCTGGTAAGAACTGCCAATTCGTCCTGCCTTTGAGCACATAAAAATCTCTCTCCCTCTGTTTTCATTCTATCCTCTCTAAAAACCAGGACATGAGCTAACTTTCCCAAACTCTGTTGGGACAGCTGGTGAAAAATTGGGCTTGGCATTTCGGGCTGGACTGTTCCCATGAGGCACAGGGTCAAGACTGATTTGCATATGGCCATGTCTGAACTGGGGTGGCGAGCAAAATAACGATGGATTAAACCCAGAACTGTGACTGAGGGTGAATGTTTTGCCAATGTGCAACATTCCGTCCATCACCTTGTGTGTTTTGCTGTTCGCCCTATGTGGGAAGGGTATGTCCAGACGGGTCCCATGCTCACTACGCCACTGGAGTCATGGCTCGGCAGTTCGGGCTGGACTGTTACCATGAGGCACATGGTCAAGACTGATTTGCATATGGCCATGTCTGAACTGGGGTGGCGTGGTGAGCAAAATAACGATGGATTAAACCCAGATCTGTGACCGGGGGTGAATGTTTTGCCAATGTGCAACATTCCGTCCATTACCTTGTGCGTTTTGCTGTTCGCCCTATTTGGGAAGGGTATGCCCAGATGTGGGTCAAGTGCTCACTACGCTACTGGAGTCAAGCTATCCTGGCTGATGATGGCTGATAGCCAGAAACCGGTCCTAGGATGCTTGATTCCGGTCCAGGGAAGACATGGCTTGGCAGTTTGGGCTGGACTGTTCTCATGAGGCACAGGATGAAGACTGATTTGCATATGGCCATGTCTGAACTGTTGTGGCGTGGTGAGCAAAAAACGATGGATTAAACCCAGATCTGTGACTGGGGGTGAATGTTTTGCCAATGTACAACATTCCGTCCATCACCTTGTGTGTTTTGAAAAATCGGGATTGTCACAGCAAATCAGGGACGCCTGGTCACCCTACTACCACACCACCCATTCTAGTTGTCCTGACAATAGAATCCCCAAAAATACTAAATTGCCCTGGCCCGTTTGCACAGGGTTACTGTTCTGTGTCGCAGCACACCCTCATTGGGCACTCACAGCACAGACTGTATCAGTGTGCATGAAATGCTGTCACCAGCCCAGGTGCAAGCTGGGGACAGTGCTGCAATAACAAAGAGGTGTCCTGCAGTGACAAAAAGCCTTGCAATAACAGACTGACCAGCAGGTGTGTAGCTTAATGGGGAGGTTTGGGGTGTACCACCCCGACCCCCCCCCTTCCCCCTTATAAATGTATTCTATAGTAAGTAGTTGAGTACAGTTCTTTTCAGTGCGGTATGGTGAGGAGTGAGTCAGATTTCTTCTGGGGTTTTTACATAAAAACAAACACACACACACAGAAAATGTTGGTTATTTTACAAAATATTGTTTTTTAAATACTAGTTACTATCTGCACTCCGTTCCCTTTCCGCCACCCCTTAATCTCACCTTCTGTACTGCTTCTCTAATAATATATTTTAACATGACATGCCAGCATGGTTGATGATAAACCTGAAGCTCACAACCCCCTAATCTTACTGACCAAGCTCCGCCCGTACTGACCAGTGGTTTGATCATGCTGGTCTGACTTTGACTGCAGATTTCATACAGTGCTTAATTTGTAATTTGATGGTGGCCAAGGCTCTGCATAGAAACCTGCGGCCTGTGCTTTTGAATGTCAGCACGCTCAAAACCAAGGCAGTGTGGTCCTGAGTCGCCCTCATGCCTCTTCTGTCCACTATCAGACACTCCTTGTCCCTTTACCTCACTCTACAGTGCCCTGCTATCTCCCTTTGCCACGTTTTGCCCGTCTTTCTTTTCCTACTTATTTCCCCTTTGTGCGTTTTCCCTCACATGCTCGTGGTCACTGTCTAATGAGGAAAATTAAGAGCCAGTCCCCAAAAATGAGTGCCAGTGGGCCCCACGGCTCAGAATAAGCGCTGGACCCTGGCACACAGGCTGAGTTTGATTATGGAGTCGAGATCTCCCTGCAGATTGTGCGCTACTTCACTGCTCTGCAGAGGGTGTACCTGGGGTCCCAGGAATGCCTTCCCAAAATTCACCCTCTGATGTCACACAGATTGCGTGCACGTTCCTGTGTGGTTCCATTCAAGAATCATTTTGTTCCCGCATCAGCATTATTATTAGGGGGCAGAGGCAAAGGTGTACCCCCATTTGACTAGGACCACACCCTCATACGATCGTGAATTTGTCAAATGTGCGCCTCTGTGCAGCAGGGGGGCTAACAGCTCCCTGAGCCCCAGATGCACTCTCATAATATGGCGACAGGTTGTTTAATTGGCAACGAACCCTACTCCAGGGAGCAAGCTATGTGCATGCGTCATATCGCTTGGGATATCACAAGAGCAGAATATCAGAAAATGTGGTGTACTTCGTCTTCTTATGAGTCTTAAAATGAATGCGTCAAAGAGAGTCACGTGTAGGCTTGCTGAATAGAATGGTTTTATTAGTAGATAAGTGTTTGGGGCAGAGTTCTGTAAACATCCTCTGTCCCTTCCGTCACATATTTCGCAACCACTCACAGCTCGAGTTATTGTTTCAATAGCAACGGACCGTCAAGAGGCAGAACTTGCTCTTATTGTGTTCTTATTTCAACTCAAGCGAGCAGAGCTCCGGCTTCTGCACACTCGGGGAAAGTCTGAGGGAGCGAGGGATGAATGCCTTTCACATGATTAGCTGCTGCGGGCCGGTGGGTGGGTGTGTTCAACGGGAGGGAGCGGTAGGAGCGAGCCTGTCAGCCGGCCCGAGAGCTAATTAGCTCCGCGCACAACAAAGATAAGCGAGCGGGGAAGGGGACCCCTGGGGGCTCTTTAGATTCCGGACGATGTCTGATTGGCAGATGTTAAAAGGGATTCCTTGGTAATCCGGAGCATCAATGAACTGCACAAATTCAGCCCAGAAGTGGAGGGACCCAGGCATGAGGACACTGCGCGGGAGCGCGCAGCAGCGAGATGGACCGGACGCTGGAGTCCCTGCAGCTGGTAGTGGCCCAGGTGCTTCCCCACAGAGACCCCGCCATGGTGTTCAGAGACTGTGAGTACAGAGGGGCGAGCACTGAGAGTGAATGAATGAATGAGCACGCGGCTCGGTGCAGTTCAGCGAGTTTGTTTAAGTATTCTGGGGGGACTATCACTAGCGCAGCTCTAAAATGAGCAGCGTGTTCTCGTTGTAAGGCTGCACAGTGAGCCCTTGCCTACTACATAGGGTACTCTCTCATCCTAAAGCGCTACGGAACGACCGCACAAACTGTGGTAGGCGCTATACAAATGCAAACAACACAGCAATGCATTACTTTGTGTGTTGGTCTAGTCTAGCGCTGCGGTACGCTCGATTGCGGCCATGAAAGAATAACTTTGCTGCAGGTTTCCCCTTCCCCTGTGTGTTTACTTTGCCTATCCAGTTATTTTTTTTTTTGTGTTCCAGGAAATAACCATAAGTGTTAGTTCCATTTCATTTTATAGACTCAAATGTGGGGTGATTTGAAGTTTCAATACTTTTCTACTCAATTACTTTTGAGAATAAACGTCCCTTGTTGTTCGCACCAATACACGAAATCTGGCCGATCAAGATAGTGTTTTTTTTAACTTGGATTTCTGAAAGTTAACTGTTTGAAGCTGTAGAACAACAGAGGCTAAAGAGGAGTTTCTCATGAACTTTGCTAGTTCGTGGGTTTTCCCATCAATCCTCTGATTACTTTGCAAATTGCCTTTTAGGATGTGAGGCTGAGTTATTCCGACGGCAGCCTGATATCCAGAGATAAAGCTGTGCAAGAAGCCGTTCCCACGCTGAGTAAACAAGCTGTCCGCGTGCATCCCCCGCAGTGCTGCTCTGTCCTCGGGCTCGGGGTGCCAGATATTATTTCACCATACTTTGTGGAACTTGTCTGCGGACCAAGGCTTGCATCAGAGCGCACGCAGCAAAGCTCGTCCGTCCTCTGCTGTTGGTGTGGAGTACTTTCAAACACGGCTTGGCGGGCTTTCCTCTGGCCTTTAATGCTAATGGCACCAGAACAGCATTTGAACCTGCAGCCACCAGTACTTGATCTGCATATACCGTATTCAGTATGCATGCAATATAAGCATCCTTACGCATTATGTATATGTGGCAACCCAGGCATTAGATCTCATCCTGTTCAGTGAGCTTAAGACGGCATGTGGCATTTGTGAGGTAGCCGTGCTGCCAAGTGGCCCCACATTACAAATGATGCCTTCAGTCACCGGTACTTTTTGTTGTTGTTTCAAATAGTAGTTTGCATGCTGGGCTTTGAATCTCAGACATAAAATATTAAACAAGTATTGGTACATTCAATAGATCTGTGCTTTGTTATGCATTTTCTATTCTTTGTAGTCTTATCTGCTGTGTGTTTGGTGCTGTGGGAGTGTGTGAGGTGGTTATGATCAGGCCAACTGAAATTATGCGATTTTTGCGGCTGCCACATAGCCCGCATAATTATGAATTCACTACATAATTCATCTGCTGTTTATTCTGCAGATTTTAATAAAAACATAATTTTGATTCTTGTGCAAATGGATCAACAGTTAATAAAACGGTGCTAAATGTTACAGTGCAGTGGAAGGACTTTTGTAAATGTTGGGTGGTAACTTTTTGGTTGTTTAATGCTATATTTTTGGGGTTAAACTGGTACCAATGGAGTGAGGCTTTTGCTCCCACAGTGTTAAACCTGTGTGAAAATGGCAACATAATAAAGTAATACTATCACACAATGTGCCGCAAAATACCACATCATTTGCCTCTTATTGCTGCATAATTTAGTGAACCATGCTGCACGTTTCTGGTACTCTCCTGCATAATTCCAGTGGCCTTGGTTAGGATGTAAAGAGACCACAGTCAGAGGAAAGGACTGTGTAGAAGGGAAGCCAAACAAATAATGTTGATATACAGCAATTGACAGGGTTTAGAGTGTTTGAAAGACAGGTGTAGTGTAGCTAACGCACCCAGTAGTAGGGATTGGCGGTGCATGAAGTAAACCGAGACAGCTAGTGAAAGGGGAGGTCGGGCAGTGACACCCATTGACAGGGTCTATGTTTGGGTGGAAGGACAAACATAGACAGAAGGGCAGGAAGAGACTGCCAGTGGCAGGGAGTTGGAGTGCAAGGGCAGAAAGAGTACGACTGGAAATCTGCATTAACGGATCATGGGAAGTTAAAGAACAGGTGGTACAGAAGGGCACGCAGATGCTTTCAAACGCAGCCAGTGACAGACTGAGGAAGCAGGAGGCGACATCAGGAAACAGCAAGTGACTAAAAGATGTGTAGGTCACGCGGACGCCTGCAGGGGGAGCCATTGGAAATAAGTGGGTTAGTCAAGGTCAAATAATCTTTATTTCGATCGTTAAGATCATAAAAGATGTACAGGTAAACAAACATTAACCATTGACAATAAAATTGTATAATAAGAAAAATTCATTAATTTTAAAATCCATAAAATCATTTTCTAGGTTTCAAAGTACATTTTTAAACTAGATTAGGGACAAATTAATCATGACACGGTAGAATCCTTTATAATTCTTGCTCGTACTCTCCACATTGCCGTCAGAAATTTCGCCATTACAAACACTGTTGGAGATGCAAGGTCAGTTTTAAGGACTCTGTAAGCTGGGGCATAGGTTCGAAAGCCCAAGTTCCTTAGGTAGGGGACGAGCCAGTAGGTCCTAATTTTGCAATAGGCTTTGCAAAATAAGACCACGTGTATGTCACTTTCTAGCTTGTAATTACACGCAGGGCAGTTAGGTGAGTCTTGGTTACCAGTTTTTGGTGAGCGACCTCAGAGGTAGAGAGCCATATCTCCATTGTAAAAAGATTTTTCTTACGTGCACAGGAGACATTACATCAAGGACATGTTCGAAACGAAGTCTTTTACTTTGGCGAATGTATCAGTTAGAGAGCCATCCCGGATTGAACTAATAGAACTTTGCAGCATAAAATCATAGAAAAGTTTAGCGAGTGCTTTCCGGGGAAGCCTTGCCGACATTAGTTCAGGGTTATTCCAAAGCTCTGGGACTCCAAGGGTCATACACATGTCTCTAATATACTTGAGCCATTGAATTTTGGACACTTGTATCGATCTGAGGAGCTCCTGTAATTCACTTCTATAGTGGCCCAAATCTTGGCTACTCCACAAGCGCCTCCAATAAGTCAAGGGTTTGAGGCTCAGTTCTTCGGTGATTGGGCGCAATGCCAAGTCCATTCTCAGCGGGAGTAGTGGGGTGCTCAAAGGAAGGGCCGTCAAGTGTCTAATAAAATTGTTCTCGGCCACTTGTATAGAATGAAGCGGTGTGTGTCCCCATAGTTCGGCCCCATAAGTAATGCCTCCTCGTGCTTGGGCCTTGTAAATTTGTATTGCGGGTGCCAATGGACGAAGGGGGGATTTTTTTGCGATTCTTGTGATTGCACCCGCCCTCTGGATTAATTTGGTGGTGGCTTTTGTTTTGTGTGGCAACCAGGTTAAATTTTGATTGAGTGTTATGCCCAGATACTCAATCACTTGAACTCTCTCCAGAGATGTTGACCCCAGGCGTGGGTTTGGGCAACTTTTATGCTTATGGCTCAGGATCATAAATTTAGTCTTCACTGGGTTTATTTCTAATCCCCTTTTATTACAAAAGTCCAGGAATCCATCCAGGATCCTTTGTAGCCCCATTGGTGTTTTTGACAGCAGCAGGGTGTCATCCGCGAACATAATCGCCGGCACCCATCTGCTGTTCAATTGGGGCGCATCAATATTGGGGATTCTGCACAGGTGCTCTATCACCCCGTTCGTAAATAAACAAAACAAGGTCGGCGCCAGCATGCATCCCTGTCTTACCCCGCGTTGGACAGGGAACCTATCTGTGAGCCTGCCTCCCTTTCCGTATCTTACCCGGGCATAATTATCTGTGTGGAGTCTGATAAGAATCTGGAGAATGTCTCCAGGGACACCCATGTCCTCTAGTACCGCCCACAACCTGGCCCGGATAAGTGGGTTAGTAGTGAATGGCCCCGAGGTAGCAGGACGAGGAGAAAGAGAGAGAGCTAGTGACATGGACTGAGAGGGTCGGGTTGG
Source organism: Lissotriton helveticus (assembly GCF_964261635.1). NCBI lineage: Eukaryota > Metazoa > Chordata > Amphibia > Caudata > Salamandridae > Lissotriton > Lissotriton helveticus. The sequence goes on along the minus strand of NC_136059.1, from coordinate 707,403,440 downwards.
AGACTTCACCAGATAAGATAGTCAGTGACGGGCTGGACCGATGATGTCACTTGAAGTGAGCAGAAGGATCATTTAAAACTTTACTTCGTCGAAGCACTCTTAAAAAAATGTTGTCATAAACGAGAACTGTGGAAAATGTGTGGGGAAACTCATGTTTTCCCACACTCTACATGGTAGAGACACTCTGTGCCTCTACCATGTACACTTATACTAGGGACACCTAGTATAAGTAGTATATAGTATATTGTGTGTTGCACAAATAAAACATTGTTGCACCAGAAACTAATGGGGAAGAAAAACACATACGTCCAAGATATACGCAGCATATGAGCTGTTTACACCAGAAGCACACAGGATGCACATTACTATGACAACTAAAATTGAGTACTTACCAGACGTTATTTCATTCGAGACTTAAGCCCGAATTTATTTTTAATCTATACTCGCTAGACTCAGTTGTTTCCAATTCTCCGTTGGTGCTTCTGCGGTGGAAATCCCATTTTCCTGCCACCTTTGGTCTTGTTAACAGTAGGCAATGTTTTAATTCTGTAATGTGTTCACAGTTCTAAAAAAAATAGTAAATTAGAAAGGCAGGATTCTGTTGTCAGGGTTTATAATGTGCTGATTTTTCTGCATTTATTTAATACAAAATAGCTTTACTTAATCACGATCACTATTTCTATCAGTAAAAGACATACATTCTGCTTGAGGTGGAGCGGTAAGGACAGCTGGGCAGAGAAAATATGGCATATCCTTTACTCCAGCAGCGGTCTAAACTTTGAAGGTGGGTGGGGGGCGCTTGGCTACCATTGACCGACAGCGCCATGCTTCAATGGTCGCAAACCTAAGAGCCCATAGAAGACCCGTCTGATATTCAAACTGACCTGGTTCCGAGGTCCAAACTCACGTCTGCTGAGGACCTAGGCTGATTCACATATACATGTAAACCTTAGGATATAACATCTGCCATTGTCTGTTGTGTTGATTGTCGCATTGGGACCTGTCTAACCAATAACTGAGTAGGAAGCTTCTGTGATACTGCCATTAGACTTCCTGCAGGAGGCTGCTTCTGCTTTCACACCTAATTGCTACACATCATTCTTACTGTCATCTTATGTTAGTACACAGGCATGGGCACAGGCATCAGTGTGCATGCTCTGAAAAAGCAACCCTTCTTGGAGCTATACTTTGTGGAAGAGATGGGGCTGAAAGAGAACCACGTGTTAGACTCTACTCCACCTTTAGCGCTCCATCCATCATCTCTGTGTGTTGGCTTTGTTCACAGTAAGTTGGCAGGGTATACCCAGACGTGGGTCCCTTCTTCACTTTGCCACTGGATTCAAGCTAGCCTAGCTGATGAGGGGTGTCGCCATCATCAGCTAGGCTTGTTTCCTGTCCAGAGAAGGCTTGGCAGTTCAGGCTGGACTGTTCCCATGAGGCACAGGGTCAGGACTGATTTGCATATTGCTGAGTCTGAACTGAGGTGGCAAAGGGAACTAAAGAACGATGATGGATTCAACCCAGATCTGTGACTGGGGGGAGTGTCTGAAAAGTTTCAGCTCTCCGTCCATCATCTTCTTTTGTTTGCTTTGTTCGCCCTAAGTTGGCAGGGTATGCCCAGTCGTGGGTCACTTGCTCACTTTGCCACTGGGTTCAAGCTAGCCTGGTGGTTGAAGGCTTGCTTCACCCACCCAGATCTGTGACTTGGGGTGAGTTGTTTGCCCTAAGAAGGCAGGGTATGCCCAGACGTGGGTCCCTTGCTTACTTTGCCACTGGATTCATTCTAGCCTAGCTTATCAGGGGTGTTACCCTAAAACCGGTCCCAGGACTTCCAGTTCAGGGAAGACCTGGCTTGGCAGTTCGGGCTGGACTATTCCCATGAGACACAGGGTCAAGACTGATTTGCATGTTGCTGGGTCTGAACTGAGGTGACAAAGTGAGTTAAAGAACCATGATGGATTCAAACCAGATCTGTGACTGGGGGTGAGTGTCTGAAAAGTTTCAGTGCTCCATCCATCATTTCCATGTGTTTCCTCTGTGCCACCAGCATGCCACAGAATTGTGCCGGTGCAATTTATTATGAGTTTATATATCAAAAGGGGCTACCAGAGACCACAGTGCAAGATGAATTTCTAGGTGTTCCACTTTTGACCCCCAGGATGGATTTGTTAATTGGATAAATCTGATACAGGATGTTACCTGTGAGGGAAATCTCAATTGGTTGTGACTTGTGTTTCAGGGGTGAACCATTCTTAAGGCTATGCATCTGTCTGTCTCTTCTCAAAGCGTTGATTAGACGTGCAAGTAGACGCGTAAGTTGACTTCTGCTGGTTCTTAAACTTATTGGCAGGCCACAACTTTTGAGGTAGTCAGGAGAGAGAGTTCATCCCTAATATGACCAATTCACTGATCCCTTTCTCTTCCTGGCTGTTGAGTGAACGCAAGACTGCACAACTAAATTAGAGGTGGCCCCTGGGACAGCAGGTGCTCAAATGTTATTCAAAGGCTATTCTTTTGGGAGGGGCATTCTATCCTGTATTTTCTTCATTGCTAGAACAGACCACTACGAAGAAGTTTATCCCCCTCAACACCAAGTTCCTTCCTCCTGCTCCATGCATGAGGCATGGGGATGAGTATGGAGACACACATAGCCACTGCACAGAGGATCAATTTTTCAAGTTTCCTTACTAAATTTATGTTAACAGAGTATTTGTGAATGTACATCACCCTGGTCTACCCCTAACAAGGATGTTTCTACAGTGGTGCAGATGCCCTCCACTTTCTCCAGCCTCATCACATGTGCTGAACACGACTTCCTTGAAGGTCGGTGTGTGGTAGTGTGGTTCCACAGCTGCTTCGCACTTTAAACTCCTATGTGGATTTTGACATAATGTGCTAAATGCCCTCACTCAATACACCCCAATCATAAAATGGCTATCCTGCAATATGGTCCAAAATGAAAACGGCTCCTACAACGGAACAATGGTTGATGGGGGCTCACTTGTTTCTATATACCGTAGTCTGTCATTTCTAAGCATTCTAGAAGCAAAACTGGAAGTCCCAGGCTGTAATGTAGATTTTGATAAGCCAGGGATGAGTCTCTTTTTTTAGGTACCTGTAGCAGAGATCTATACGAAACCAGCAGGGTCGCTTCCATGTTAATGCAATATTTAAATGGTCTTGGCTCACAGTACATCGCTTTACTGTTTCAGCCATAAATTGGGAGTACTCTCAAGAAGGGGTCCACAATTACCATGAAGTATAATATGTATGCCATGCTATTGAAAATGAATGTTGACAATTAAATGTATACACAGCTCAATCCTCTATTTATTATCTTTGTTGAGGGAGGAGAGGAACATCATGGCCCAATGTAGGTTTCGCCTTTCAGGAGTCATGGCCGCTCCCCACACTTAACAAAAGTAAAAAATAGCACATTGCACTCTGTATGTGTGTGTGTTTTAATATGATGAATATTGTATCAAGCTAGATGAAGAGATCCTATTTGGATCTACAATAGGCTCGCTAATGATGAAATAGATGTTTTGTGAAGGATTGCACCACCTACTTTAACCACACAATGTGACTAAAGAGGATCGACTCTCTGTAATTACACATTTCTTCCTTTCTTAAATATGCGCTCCAGATAGACTGACTTACTGCTAATAGGTCCAAACATGATGCGAGGTCCTTGGATTGGATTGAAGCAGTACTACTTTAAAATGTGTGTTTTTATTAATTTTAAGACTTACCTTTTCATATTATTATGCCAACCACTGACGAAGTCCAACATCCTACTTGATCTAGTGTCGGTGCGGTAGGTGTCATCTTCCGGCTGTCAAATCCAGGCACAGGGTTTAGAAGTAATGGCTCTTGGTTTCAAGGAGCATTTCTCCTGCCACGTTTTAAGAGTTCTCATTTTCAGCTGTGAGATACTTGCTTCCTTTCTAGCTTGTAGGACTGAAGCACTACAGCTACCAATCGTTACTTGCCAGGGCTTCCAGGTGCTTGGCTACAAGCACACAAGGCAGCCATGGAACTCCATTGATGAGGCAGAGGTATTAATAGGTCAAAGAACAAGCAGTCCAGTACACAAATTTAATTCCATTCCTATATGGGATCTTAGCAGAAAGTATATCTCTTCAGCTGGCAATGGGTCTGAAACCCCTCAAAATATTAAGAGATGTAAGCTAAGGAGAGGTATTATAGGGGAATTCTTAAAGCTAATGTATATGCTTTCTAGTCTCTTAAATACCCAATGGAAATCTTTCATGACTTGACCACCATTCTACTTTTACAACTAAGAAAGAAGGCATGAAAAACCTCCCTTCCTCGGAATCCTCAGGGATCACTGCAAGGCTATAACAAATTACAATCTGAAAAAAACATTAGACCAATGTTTGTTAAATTCTTTAGAAAATATAGGGATTCCAAACACTTTTCCAGAGCTCAATCAACAGAAACCCTCATGGATTTGGATCCACTCTGTAATTTATTTTATGTTGAGATGACTCCTTGTAAAAAAATAATTGCACCTGCCGTATTTATTTATTTATTTATAAAGTTTTATATAGCGCGAACATGATCCTGAGGGATATCAGAGCGCTTTACAATTGGAGGGATTGGAAGGTAACAGTTGCATTACATGTGTCAAATGGAAATACCAAACAGACAAAAATCAAATAGGACTCACAGAACAAGAACGGTTACAAATATCAAGGGTCAACAAAGAATAAGATGGCAAGTGTGATGTCATGCGCCTTGATTTCGCACACTGTGATATCGCACGCTGTGATGTCTCTTGCATATGGCCTAACAAGGTTAGTCCCCCACTTCTTTTTTTAGGTCATGTGCCCCCGGAACCAGGGATTGGCTTGTGCAGGTAAGAGCAGTGGGGCAAGGGGGGCTGGCGGGGGGGAGGCTAGGAGTCGCCAGACAACGATGAGGTAAACCCAAATCAAAAAACAAAAAAAAAGGGCTGTCTACTTTGCCCTATGAAGTGTAATGCCAGCAAAGCCCATTTGACAATAGGCTACTTGGTGTGATTTACTCTGACGTAAATTTGATTTAATTATCAGAAATAAAAGTTCCTTTCAAATTCTGTGTTTTATTCTAATCTCAGACCAATCTCTCAATCAACAAAGTTGCAGCCAGGCATGTTGACATGCAAGTTTAGAAATGGTGTATGGCTCCAAATACGGCTGAGTGAAAAGTTTAATAAAAATACAAATGTTGCCAAATACATTAAAAAAAAAAGTCCACCTGAAGAGTAGAATTCAGTTTGCAAATACGCCAAAATAGCTCTGCAGGTGAATTAAGGGAATATGTATATTTCTTACTCAAAGAAAGAAAAGCACCTTTGTTCAGACTGCTAAATCCTCCGTCGACCACAGCAGCTTATCAAAATGGTCTGCTCATGCTTCTGAAACTGCAGTACAATGGATTGGTAATCAAAACACATTAGCTCATACACACATCTTGGTAAATCCTTGGCTTTCATTTAATAAATACTAGTGTTTCAATAGAATAAACTAATATACTACCTATTCAGATGGTGGGCTAGCTGCATAACGGCAGAGATCTCTGTTCCCTCCTGCAGACTGTCAGTACTATGTTTTGATTCGTTCCACTATGGCTGCCATGTCCCTTTCACTTTTAGAGCTAACAAAAGCTAGCACACATTGCATTGGCTACACAGTCTGCAATGGGAATTTCCACGTATTGAAACTCCCTTGGTGAATTGCTCTGAGATACCTTACATGAACAGTGCAAGCTACAAATAGTCAATAGATCACAACACTGCAAGTGTCTAGTGCATCCCTGGTGTAGCAAAGAGACACCCATCAACTGACGGTGATGAGACATCAGAAGGTGGAGAATTAACAGAGCGAGCCAGCCACTGCAAACCATTTCGGTTACAAGATTTTTAGGCTTGACAGATTAAAATATAATGTTGGGTGTTCCAGACCTTCTAATTACCATTGTCCTACCATGTGCCACAAATTATTGGATCCATTCCCGTGGTCTCCCTGTGAAGAGAAAATACCACACTGGGGAACACAGAGTGACCTTGCAACATTGCAGAGACTGGGTTTCCAGCTTGTGTTTGAAGGCTCTGCACAGCTGATGTCCATTAACCCCTTCCCAGCGGGGCTAATTTGGGGGACGGGGGCCGCGCGCGGGACCGCAGTGCTGGTGACAAGCTCAACTCGTCATGCTGCACAGCGGAGCTGTGCTCATGACGAGCTGAGCTCATCATGACTCCGCCCACTCAATGGAACGCCCCGCACAGGAGACGAATTAGCACCGGATGGGCGTTCCATGGCCGTTGTGACGATCTCAGCTCGTCATGAGCACAGCTCCACTGTGCCTCATGACGAGCTGAGCTAGTCATGAGCGTCAAAAAGGTTAAAGGGTTTGAAACCTCCCCAAGACACTGTGGCAGCATCAGGAGCTGTTTTTGTGGTTAGCCTCAGGCTGTGAAAATCACAGGACCATCCAAGGCCTTGTCCCCTTCTCTCACAGTGGAAAATCTTTATAAGTTGGCTGGTCTGGTGCTCATGTTTGACGAAGAGATATTGTGCACCAAAACAAATGCTGCCCACAGAGGAGTAACATTTGACTTTATGGGCAAGTTGCTCTAGAGTGGTTTTAGCTAAGGGGCCAAAAAGATCCCTTATGTAGTTCCAAACATGCAGCTTCTGTTCTAGTAGGTGCTATCTTTAATGCCCCTCTATCCCTCGCATTAGAGGAGAATGGTGATTCTCAGCAACCCTTAGAGGTCTTGCCCGGAGTGAAGTCACATATGGCACTTCCCGTTGTGCAGGCACCACCTGTGTGCTTATTGCAATGCATATAACTACTTGTATGCAGTCGTAGGTTATTCCGTGAGGAATGTCCTTCTCGTTACCGTATACTAGAGTACAGGAAACCATTAAGGTTGTTAAAAGAACCCTCACCCACCAACCTAGTTGGTGGCATGCATCATCATCTGGTTCCCAGCTGGGTTGCCGAATACAACCCAGCTGTACTACAACACCTGATTACAGTGGATCTTTTTTTTGTGAAGGTGTGTGTGCGAAGAGGTGTCTTAAAAAATGCCTCTATAGTGCCCAGAAGAGTGGTGCTTTATTTAAAGGGACTTTTGGGCATATTAAAAACAGGGTGAGATATTTATGAGGATAAAATTATCTTCTATATCTCCGTCTAAAAAGAGGTCGACATGTGTCAGCCTCGCTATAATTAAATGAGGCTTTCTTCAGGACAGTGAAATGTGAATAGTGCAGTGGCAATAAAAACTGTTAGAACTTAGAACTGATGGATGCACTCCCTTTTAAATGATGGTAGCAATGTTTGGCTAGGAGATGGGTGGTGCAATAGGATGAATCCTCCTGAGTGTGAGGATAAAGTTCAACTCTCAAAAAAGCACTGACCTCTGAAAAAGAGGGATGTCTCCCACATGCACTCGAAGAAGTGTAATAAAATCTTTCTTCACTCTTGGTAAGTTTATCACAAACTACTTTATTGAATTAGTTGGTCGTTATTCATTGTTCTATGTGTTCATTCTTTGTTTCTTGATGGCAGTCGTTAATGCTTCATAACAATGATTATTACAAGAAACAGACATTCATTTTTGTCCAAAGCATTTCGGGCCAAATGCCCTTCTTCAGGGGCTGTACAGCTGTAATATAGAGGAAACTTAGGTTCAATAGAAGAAAGACTGATCAACCGTTGATCATGCGTTTGCAGAAAAAGGTGATCGACGTAGAATGATGCCTGTGAAACGAGTAAACGGGTGAAGAATGGTGAAATGCTCACAGGGTGAAAAAACGGTAAAAAATGTGGGAAAGTGTAGACACTTAGAACGGTAACAAAGGATTTGGAAACAGGGCTGGTGGGGTCAGTGAACATGATTGCACCATTCTACGTCGGATCACCTTTTCCTGCAAACGTATGACCGTTGTTACACCGGGAGCAAGGCGTTTGAAACACGACATATTTATCTCGCTTGCTGGGCCCCGTATGCATGAGTACCTTCCATCTTTTTCAACTTTTTAACTTCGGTTGATCAGCCTCTCTTGTATTGAACCTAAGTTTCCTCTATATTACAGCTGTACAGCCCCTGAAGAAGGACATTTAGCCTAAAATGCATTGGGCAAAAATGAATGTCTGTTTCTTGTAAAATCATCGTTATGAAGCAATAACAACTGCCATCAAGAAACAAAGAAAGATCACATAGAAAAAGGAATAACGAACAACTAATTCAATAAAGTAGTTTGTGAAAAACTTACCAAGAGTGAAGAAAGATTTTACTACACTTCTTCGACTGCAAGTGGGAGATGCCCCTCTTTTTCAGAGGTCAGCGCATTTTTGAAATAAAAATAGTTTGCCACATGTGTGAAAAAGTGAGTTTCAGCACACACGGTAAGGTGTGCTGTGCAAGGAGTGTGATGACCGTACTTACGGGCTCCCAGGCTGGTAACAATTTTGTATGTTACTTAGTAATGCTCAAACAGATCCCTGAAGATGGGGAACTCCTGTAGTCACACATTCGTCAAGGAGAATCTCCCTTGTGGAAACCTACTTCAGGTTCATGTGATCCCACCCGCCTCGCAGAATAACCTACGAGTGCGTCCAAGTTGTTATTTTCATTAAAGTTTGGGGAAGAGGACATACCCCTTTCCTTCCTTGCACTCTCCTTTGTTAAAAGCGGATAGTGCAATGCAGTCAGTCTCTGCATGTGCCCACCTTGATTCTGCAGTCTGGCCCCTGTTGAAGGTATGGGTAGACTCTTACAGATAGGTGGGCCTCTTGCCACTCTCTGTCTCCTGTGCTCTCCTTTGCAGGAGGCTGCACATGTGTTAAGAAATTGGATGTTTATGCGTAGTATGCCCATGTGGCACTTGTTATGGTGTGCGCATCCATAAACTTCGCTGTGTGCTCCCTTTAATACTACCAGCTAGGAGCTCATTGGCTTCTCTTGGCTTCGAGATTTAAATAGAATAACCACGTGGTATCCTCACTTCATGTTTGCCCTTGGATTGCTGATTTAGCGTCTATTTTATTCCACCAATGCAGTGTCCTCTTCAGAGACTGCGCTGCGAAGATATATGTAGGGTATGTGTGTATCTTTAAAAGTGTCAAAGCATCCTGCTGTTTTCAGTGATGCACAGGAGGAGGTATGGGACTGCAGGCTACTTTGGGTAAGATCTGGAGCTCCAACCACAAGTCCTTGTTCTCTGCCGACGAATGACCTTCTCTGTTCATCTACTCGATTGCGCATTGGTCCATCAAATGATGCCCAAAAAGCAGGTTTCCTAAAAATGAGGCAATAGATATTTTTGGATACCTGATGGAATCCTTCTTCGATGACGCTTTAAATACATATTTGATTGCTTTGAAGGATAACACCATCCCCAGGGTTTGACCTTGAGATGCCCAAGCTTGCCATAGACTGCACAAATGTGATCCCCATTACTTTCCCATGAACTGCGTGGCTGTGCAGATAAAGATGGTTTTGCATCGAATCTAGTTAGATGTTAATTTGTGTAAATAACTACCTCTCCCATTTACTAGTTATTAAAAGAAATCGATATTCCATTTTTTGGGGTATTATCCAGTGTATTGGCATGCCTGCAAATACCGCAGACAGGCTGTCCCCCTTTATAAGCGTGCACGCTGAAATTCTGCTGGCCTCTCTGAGATACTGAACACACCACAAACTTTATCTGCCTTTGATTTCTTTGACCCAGAAGAAGAGGTGCACATGAAAAGTTATACCCTTGAAAAGTAATGAAAGGCCTGCTTCATGTTCACCCAATAAAAAGCATCATCTGCAATGTATTTGTGGCTTTTTTCCTGTTCATTTGTGAGGTACGATTGATTCAGATGCTCTTCACGTCTGTGGCATGGTCTCCAGTAGGCATTTTGATTTATATTTAAGCGTGCACAACTTTCAGCGTGCACGCTTGAAAAGAAGTGGATAAACTGTCTACTGCATTTGCAAACCCACAAATACACTGAATAATCACCAGGACGTGCAACGTATTTTCGTTAATAAATACTAGTGAGGGGGATAGTTATTACAACAGAAAAAAACTTCTAACTAGATTCCATGCAGAACCATTTTCATCTGCAAAGCCTGGCAGGTCGTGAAGAAGTGTTAGGGATCTGTTTAAGATAAAACCAGAGTCATAAAACGCTGACCTGCTTTTAATTTGCTGAAGATGAAATGTTGAGCCTCTCACGGACCCCCAGACCCGCTGGGATGAATGTGTTATGTGCAAAGAGCTGTCAGCACCGCCAGCACCTGGCAGCGTGCTTCTTTGTTCACGTGGTGCGCACCTGTGGCATGTTAGCTTTCCTCTGTCCTTTGAGATGTAGTGGTTTTTACACTGTGGTCTGCCTTCCCACAGACCTGTGGTATTGGCTTCGTGTTCTGTGGGTTCTTAATGTTTAGTTTTTCGATCATTTCAGCAAAGGGACACCATTTCTCTTTAAGAACACAAGTTCGACGGGTTAGTCAGCATGGCTATGATGGTTAAAGTTTATAGTTCGATGCAGAACCCTGCAGGAAGGCTTGTGACGGAATCTTCGTGGAGGGAGCGCATGCATCATCCTGCAATTGAAAGGTTGCATTGGTAGTGAGTGAAGGAAAGACACAAAACGGTGAGTCTATTACTCAAGGTTAGAGATACATTGTATCTGAAAATAGATTTAATTGTATTAACTAAGTTAAACACACTTAGGTATCAACATTTGGAAAAACCTCTTAAAACATTACACAAGTGCGTTAGTCAATTAAAGAAGCATAAAGTCCATTGTTTCTAGAAATTAAATTAATGCGCCAATAACTTAAATGTCCTCTGTTAATAACACCTGCAAATATTGAATGTCACTGAATTGACTTAGTCCCACAGAGCAGCATTTCTTTCACTTCCATATAGCCTGCTCCCTCCCAACGATTGTAACATTTTGGCTACCGCACAGAACACATGGCCTTTATGTGAAGGTTTTAGCAAAGACCTTCTGTGAACTAGAAGAGCTTGGAGCGCAATTTAGAGTTTGACGGACAAAGTACTCCATTGGGGTGGAGTGCCCTGTTAGCCAAACCAATGGTTTGCCTGCTCTATTTAGACTCTGGATTCCCTGATGGCTTTGCTGGTGGAAATCTTCTAGTGATGGCATGCAGGACTTGGCTCTGTCGGTGTTAGGACATCAGACCGCCCACCCTATTTAGCAGTGGCGTCTCCTTCTCTAAGGCGGAGGAGTGTCGCTCCACTGCTTAGCAGCAATGAAAGAAAGGATTTTATTTGTTCCTGCTGCGGAGTGGCGGGTCTGCTCTGCTCGCAGAGGAGTAGTGGTAAGAACACTGTAAGTGCACATGACGCTTTGGCCGTCTGTCTCAGCCCGACCAAAGCATCATGCGCACTTTGCATGTTCTTCACCTAGGCTGCATTACAGACTAGGTGGAGAACATGCACAGGCCCCCATTCCCTGGCTGAGCGCCAAACCGTAGTGCTCAGACCAACCACAACGCTGCATTGCAACGTTGTGATTGGCTTAGGGGATCCTGAGTGTGCTTCCTAGTTCCTATTAATCCCAGAAGCCAAGGAGAGACAACGTGGGAGAGACTTGGCGATAAGGGATGCTCGTTGGGCTTCCTGGAAGGAGCGACGCTAAGGTAAGTTACATTTGTTTAGTTTTTTCCTTTACTTACACCCTCTTACTCTGCCCCGCCCCGCTACCCCTGATCCATGCCAGCTGCTACTGCTATTTAGAGCAGAAGGTCTGATGTATTTGGTTTCATTTTTGTTCTCTTCATGACCACTAGGCTTTAACTTCTGGACCGGAGAGAAAAAAAAATGACTCACACCCGCTTTGGGAGTTTATTTATGTAAAACAAAAAAGTTTGCTGAGCAGCTGTTGGGAACATGGCAACTCCTCTGCAAACATACATGATGTAGAGATCTCCACCAGGATGGTGTAGATCTGTACATATGGCATGCAGTATTCTGCCAGAACAGCGGAGATGACTACCTATTTTCACCTGAATGATGCTAGGCTTCCCATTAATCTCTAAATCTGGCCATTACTCTTTTAGAACCAAATATAACATAAGAGGTGTATCACACATTCACCCCAGACGATCTGGTGGTGCAACTCACAGATAGGGGAAATACATGTCTTGTTAGCTAACTCAATGCTACTCATTTTATCATCCATGGAAGGATGAAAGGCTAATTTTACCCTCCAGTGTTCTAACCTGTGATCAAGCGGACAAACACAGATCCTTGTAGTGGATGCTTTAGTCCATTGAGCTACCAGACCGTTTCATCTCTCAGTTGTCTGTCCCTTATGGGCCATTGTTAATTGGTGTGCTAGTTTGTTTGAAAACTAATATGAATTATATTTTCGATGATACCTGGTTTGTTTTGCCATCTTCAAGAGTTTAATGTGTTTTTCTTGCATTTGCTAAACTTACTTGCTTCAGAACTGTGCACAGTAAATGCTAGTCTTACGCTGTGGACAAATGGCTTTAAGAAACTCAGAAGGCCTTTATGCATTTTTGTCCTGCGCTCTAATTTGCCTTCAGTGGCTGGAGTCCACGTAAAGTGCTCCATGTTTGCAAAGCTAAGCTCTCATGGGGGTCATCCAATGTGAACTTGTAACATAGGTAACAATGACCATGGCCCTATTGGAAATGCCCCTTTCTGCTGGATTACCCCAAACCTTTTGCCTTCCTCCTCCCCTTTTTGCTGCATATGTTTTTGTTTGCCTAAGGACTCTGTGCACTTTATCACTGCTAACCAGTGCTAAAGTGCTTCTGCTCACTCCCCTAAACATGGTTTGATTGGCCTATCCCCAATTTTCATATTTAATTTTCCTAAAGGTCCCTAGTAAAGTGCACTGCATGTGCACAGGACCTGTAAATGAAATGCTACAACTGGGCCTGCAGCACTGATTGTGCCACCCACCTAAGTAGCCCACTAAACATGTTTCGGGTCTGCCACTGCAGAGCCTGTCTATGCAATTGACAGTGCCATTTCGACTTGGCATTTAAAACCCTTTGCCTAGCCTTAAACTCCCCTTCTATTCTATATAGTTCACCCATAAGGTAGACCCTAGGCAGCCCAGAAGGCAGGGTGCTGTGTAATTATAAGATAGAACATTTACTTTTAAGTTTTACATGTCCTGGAAAACTCCTCCCATGGGTTAACATTGAGGATTCCTTATTACATATAAATTATAATTCTCAATTGGAAGGAGGTAGATCTGTTATGTTTTGTACCTATGGAATTGTAATAATCATCTTTAAAGGTAAAGGAGAATTTATTGTTACAATTTTGAAAATGTCTCATTTAGAAAGTTGGCATTTTTCTGCTCTTAACCCTGGGTGCCTGTCTCCAATACACATCAGTGGAGGGGGGCATCGGGGCTTTCTACATTTTCTCTAGACAGCCACTCACAGTGGGAGGCCCGTTACGCGGAGCTTCGCGAGCAGCAGAGTACGTTAGATAAATGCAGTCACAGTGATTTTCAGTGCCATGTGCTTGTCCGCACTGTGCAATCATAGCGAACGGCACCATGCACAACGCAAGAGGGTGCTGCTTCTTTTCTGCCCCTTGAGTAGATTTTTGCTTGAGCAGCAGCTTTCTCAACGCGAATGGATGGTTTCTCAACGCGAGCGGTCTCCAGCATACGCGACCACTCGCAATGAGAAATCTGACCGCCTGCTTTGAGAAATCTTGCCTGGGAGGTGGATTTCCCTCGCTCGCGTTCGCCAACTTGACGTTGACTAAGGTGAGTGAGGACAAGAACTCCAGTCTGCAACGCGAAACTGAGTTTTTCAGAACTCCGAGAACTCCGCGTCCCACTGAGTGTGGAAAACTCTGCAAACTCCGCAAGCGGCGCGGAGTTCACCACCCAGACTTAGTCCTGTCCCAGGTAAAAAGACTGCCTAACCCCCTGCAGTGAGTTGGGAGACAGGGAAAGAAAGGAGGATCTATGTGCACTTCAAAGCCCATCTTTGAATTCTTCTCTACTTCAAAGGCACCACTGGGTATAAGAACTGGACTTGTGATCCTACCACTTCCATACCTCCGGAGACTGCCACAAAGGAGGACTGCTGTGCTGCTGAAGGACTGCCACTGCTGGACTGCTGCTCTGGAAGAACTGTTTTCTTGATGTGCTGACCTGCTGCCCCACTGGCCTGACTTAGAAGGACTTGACCTACGTCACTTAAATTCAGAGTGACTCCATGGGCTTGCTGACTTGCCTCCTGATTGAGCTCTCATGGACATAAAAGGCTTTCCCCTCACTTGCTATAGTACTTGGACTCTGCTATCTGTGCGTCTGCCCTGCAAATGGACCCTTGGAAGTGGGTGTAAAGTGCAGCTCCAGTAGAATCTAGGCATCGCCGTCGATGCAAAGGACTCAGATGCATGCGGATGCATCACTGTTGCTAGGATCGACTCTGAGGCATCAACAACTACACTGCGCATCAACCCCATTCTCGGCCCTTCATCGCCATTTCACGGCTCGGAACCAACGCATTGCCTACCTTTGTGGACTGTTGTTGGTGCATCACCTCACCTCCACCCTGCATCTCATTTTCGCCGACGCAACGATGGTACTTTGTAGCGGGCCAAGGATGGTCACTGCATTTGAGCTCGAACCCAGATCCCCAGGTCCGAGGTCGAGCGCCCTAGCCGTTAGGCCAACTCCTCTCCCTCAACAGTTACCTTTCTTTCGCACAGAAAACCAAGTACTTATGAGGAAAGTCTATATATCGGAGGAGCCCTTTTTGGAGAAATAAATGAGAGCTAAGGGCGGCATAAATTGAGGATAAGTAAGAGGATTCTGATTCTCTTATGACAGAAGAAAATCGCAGGCAATATTTGGGGGTAATTATTTTACTATTTTACTATTTCGATGATGATCAATGGCGACCCCTAAAGAATTCACTGAAGAGCCAAATGGTGGAAAAGACCTTTATAAAAGAGAGGAGAGTCAGGGTAGGATAGAAGGTTGGAGCAGTGAGGTAAAGAGGCTCAGACATTTCAGGAAAATGGCATGACGTTCAGATCCAAAATTACAAATTTGTTACTGCACAAACTTCAAAACTTTGCAGTTTGGCCATCCTTGTTATCTCCTGCATAATGCACCAACACAGTGGCGGGTGCAGTAGTGTGCAGGAGGCCCAACCTCGCAAGCACAACATTCACCGATGATCTATGAAAACAATTTGAAATCCAAATGTTGGAAATGAGGATGCATAAAAAATGAGGATATTTAACATTGACACTCTCACCCTGTAAGTGCTATTGCCGCCTTAAGTTATTTCTTTTAGTCAAAATTGTGATATCATCTGCAGTCAAAGAATATGTGATATCACTTCCGTTACAATGGTGCATTGGGCAAATTACGTCCATGAATCTGCCTTATTCCTCTTTTCTCTGAAAAGTTCTCCGACTAAACGGCAACAACAGGTAGAAGGTTTGAGACTGGTTATGGACGACCTGCCAGTTACACATAGGGAGAAATGGATGGATGAACAAAATAAGAATTTTTAAGTGTTAACTGTAAATTTTTTATTGTAATGTACTTTTATGGATGTTACATGAACATTCGAATAAAGTTTCTTGACTTGACTTGAGTAATGGATGGCGAAGAAACCGAAAATAAACAATAAAAACATACTTTTCCTTTTGTTTAAAACGCAGATTTGATTTGCTCTTGGTTGAGTTGTAAACCACCCCCACGTGGCCTTCGACTAATATGCACTGTAGTCCAGTTACTTCTGTTTAATTCACCATTTCCTTTTCTATTGAATAATTCATTTCCTGATCAGATCAGCAATTAAAACGACCATCACATTTTTGATTAAATCTCATTATATGGTTATTTTCTTATGCTTCTTAGAACACTCAATCTGTTGTTCTGTTCTATTTCTAACACATTTTATGTATGAAGCATTGGTTCTGCGGAAGCCCCTGTGACATTTTCTAGCATTGTTTTATCATTTCTTTCAACAACTTTTTACAATATACCGAGGTGCTCTGAAACTAATTTCAGCAACTTGCCTGGCGAAGTTACAGCCTTTAATGGGACCCAGATGGTGGAGAGTGCACTTGTGATTTTTTTTTGTTGTTAAAGTGATATGGGTTTCTTGATTACGTGCTATAGATTGATTTAAAGGGATGCCAGCCAACCATGGAAGTCTTTCACAGAGGAATGTTCTTTGTGCAACACATACATTGCTGAAGTTTTAATACCAAAGACTTCCTTTGTGGTAGTTTATTATCTTACCCTCTCCTCCCTTTCCCCCTTACATGCGCCAGTTGTTTTGGGAGACTCTTAAGAGTGGACGGGTCTGGAGAGTAATGCCTTTTGAACTTTTTTCTATTTAGGACCTACCCAAAATAATGCACAATAGTTTATTGATTTATTAAATTACTTTGACAACACCGTTTTAAAGTGATGTATGGAATGTAAATGGTTCAATTTAAATAAAAAGAGACGGTGTACAAAGTACAGTCGTGTATAATCATCTAGAACACAATTGGTTAATGGGAATAAACAATGTACGAATAGCGCAGAAAGCTAAAGATTTTTTATATTTATGGCATGTTTTGGCAGGTTTAGTAATTTTCTTTCATATTTTAGTTGAAAAGTATAGTTTTCCATTACTCAATGGGCTGTATAACTTCATGACAGCTACTTAGACATTGTGTAAGCAAGAATTAGCAATGCCAATAGTCCTGGCCTAAAACTGAAAGTGTCTTTTGTGTCATAGATGGGTAGAGGCACTTAATAGGTCATCATACATGCACTCTGTCACTCATCTTTGAGCCTATGCATACATCCACTGACTGATTTGTGAATTCACCCTCTGACTCAACTGCAATAAAACATACACAAACTCAACAACATATGCAAGCTAAATTAAAAGAATGTGTAGAAAAAAGAAAACCTGTTGCTGTCTAAATAGCAAGTACATATGCTTGCAATTACAAAACTTAACATCGCATCAGGTGTCCATCCTGCAAAAGCATTGTAAATAACATATTGTTGTTGAAGCATCGCTGTCACATTTAGAACCAATGTGTTGGCCGTCATGGAATGGTAAGACAATGATATACCAAGGAAAACAGCATCGGTTAATGGTCTACTGGTTTAGAGGAAGTTACCATGTGGGATAGAGCACACTGCAGATGAAATGAGCAGCAAGCAAGCATCACCCCATTAGCACTGCCTGGAGAGCTATAATATCCTCTTAAGGAACACTAAAATAACAAGAGGGGAAGCATAAACCTGAAAAGGGAAGCTTCAAAACTAGAGATCTGGCCACCCAGCCCTGACACTGACTCGGTTTCAGGTGGATGTACATATGATCACAAAATGTCATAATTCCCAGGGCAAGCGAGCCAATGACTCGTTTGCCAATGACTGATGTGGACTGAACATTTAGCCCATGCAGTTTGCTCTCATGGACGGAAGCAGAGGGTTAATGACACTCGAACAGACCAATGTCAGAACAGAGCTGACTCAAAGGCCCTCTATGTATATATGTGTGAAAATACATATCTATCTATTACCCACTGGCAGTCGCTAGTAGGTAGTTATAGTTAGGACCTTGTTTCTATTCAAAAAGCGTTTTTTCTTTTCCCAATAACTTTGGCGCCTGTTGACGAATCTTCGTGACATTTTCAAAACTAGTGGGGCGCTCTGGTCCTCTCTTATCTAGTTTCGGGGTGATTCGGCTAGTGGGGGCCGAGAAAAAAGGAGTGTCCCAAAACGTGTTTTCTCCTTGTTAATTCCCATGGGAAACTTTAGACACGTCTACAGTCCGAACTGCTGAACGGAATTACACCAAATTTTGCAAACAGTTAGCCCTTGTTTCAGAAAGAACTCTTTTTGTTAAATGGTCTAAATCCGTTCAGTAGTTCCTGAGAAATTCAAGAAAAAGAGGTGAAAAATGCATTTCCCAAGAGAAACTTTAGACATGGCTACAGCTGGAACTGCTGAACGGAATATACCAGATTTGGTAGAAAAGTAGTGCTTGGTTCAGAAAGCACTCTTTTGCTTAAATGGTGTAAATCCGTTCAGTAGTTGCTAAGAAAATCAAAAAATAAAAGTTTCGATATAAAGAGGCAAGGAGGATCTGCGCACCCTGCCGATCAAAAGCTGCATTCTAATTGGCTGTCAACACTTCAAACCAGGAAGTGTTGGCAGCCATCTGGTGCCTCTGTAGAATCGAGGCACAAGAAACCAGGGAAACAAACGTGTAAAACAAGATAAGGGGGCAGGGTAGAAACACCCTGACCCCCTAGGCCTGCTTTGGGGGTCGCACAAGGACCCCCAGTGCCCAAAAATGCATTTTATTTTAAATTGGCGAGATGCATGGAGGATCCGCAGATCCAGCCGCAAAAATAAAAAAAACAAAGCATGGGTTTCCGTGCTTCATTATTAATTAGCCCCCGGGTGGGCCAAGTCCCGGGGGCATGAAAAAAAATGTGTAAGGGGGCCCCAATCCCCTCCACACTGCTCGGGGGACCGCCACCCTCGGAGTTTTGCACAAATATTTACGGGGGCACACGGCCCCCCGCAGCCCCGGGGACTGCCACCCCCGCGGCTTTGTTTTTTTATGTGTGGGGGGACCTCCAGGCCCCCCCAAGCCTCAGGGACCGCCACTCCCAGGGCTTTCATTAATAAATTTGCAGGTCACACACTGCCCCCTCTGCCCCGGGGACCGCCACCCCCGGGGCACCTATTTTTTCAATAATACCTCTGTGGGGGGAGGGGGGGCTTGAGCCCCCCCCCACATGCTCCGGTGACCGCCACCTCTCCGGGGCTCTAATTTTTCAAATTTGGGGGTATGTGTCGGACCCCCAAGCCCCGGGGACCACCACCTCCCCGGGGCTTTGCCAATGGTGGGAGGGGGGCCGCGCCCCCCACCTGGAGCCAGTGATGGCCCTGGGGACCACCACCTCCCAGGGCCGGCTCCTGCAGTTTCTCGGGGTGCACACCCCCAGGACACTGCTGTTTGCAGTGACAGTGTCTTTGCTTCATTGAAGCGAGAGCAGGGAAACCTGTGTATGTGTGTGTGTGTATATATGTGTGTATGTGTGTGTGTGTATATATGTATGTATGTGTGTGTATATATATATATATTTTTTTTCTCTCCTACTGGCGGTCGCCAGTAGGTAGTTATAGTTAGAACCTAGTTTTCATAGGAAAAACATTTCTGGTTTTGCTAATATCTTTGGCGTTGTTTGACGAATCTTTGTGAAATTCTCCCAAAAACATGTCTATCCAGGTTAGGTCCTATCCTGAAAGTTTGGGGGTGATTAGTCAAGCGGGGGCTGAGAAAAAAGGGGGGTCCCAAAAAGTGTTTCTCTATGTTAATTCCTATAGGAAATGTTTTTACAGGCTACAGCCCAAATTGCTGAACGGAATTACACCAAATTTGGCAAAAAGGTAGAGCTTGGTTCAGAGAGCCACCTTTTTTTTAAATGGTGTAAATCCGTTCAGTAGTTGCTGAGAAATTAAAAAAATAAAAGTGAAAAAATATTTTTTCATAGGAAACTTTAGGTAAGGCTACAGTTCGAACTGCTGAACGGAATGACACCAAATTTAGCAAAAAGGTAGTGCTTGGTTCAGAAAGCGTCTTTTTTGATGGTGTAAATCCGTTCAGTAGTTGCTGAGAAATTTAAAAAATAAAAGTTTTGATATCTGGGGCAGCAGTGGGTTCGCGAACCCTCCCAACCACGTGCTGTACTGTGATTGGCTGTCACGACCACGAGCTTAACTGTGATTGGCTGCCAACACTCTAAACGAGAAAGTGTTGGCAGCCATCTTGTGACTCGGTAGAACAGAGTCAGAAGAAAACAGTGAAACAAACCTAAAAAACAAGAAAAGGGGGCAGGGTAGAATTGCCCTGACCCCCTAGTCCGGCTCACGTGGTCCAACAGGGAGCTGCAGGCCGGAAAATGTTTTTTTAATTTTTAAAAAAAAACATCCGAATGCGCGCTGGGTGCACAAATTCGGGCGAAGGAAAAAAAAATGAAGTGGGTTCCCCCAATTCATTTAAATATGCCCCCGGGAGGGGCAGGTTCCGGAGGCAGGTCTATAATTATATTACGGGGGGAGTGCGAGGCCTCTGCAGGTCCGGGGAATGCCACATCGCCGGGTCTATTCAAATTCGGTGCAGGATGGCACACGGACCTCCCATAGCTTTGGGGACCATTAACTCCATGGGGCTTGGTAAATAATTTTTGGCGACCCTCCGAGTCCTCCACAAGCCTCGGGGATCGACACCCCCTGGGGGCTTTAATTAAATATGAAGGGGGGCAGAAAAAGGAGAATCATTGATTCATCATTGAAAGTCCCCAAAAAATATCAGATTCATATGTGACTCAAAACAACTATTAGGAAGACTCATGGCAGCTCATTCCAGGACATTCTGTAAGTCATAGCCAGCCTGCAAGACAAAATCCAAGATAAGGTGTGTCATGCACTCATAAATGGACAGAGAGGGATAGGGACAGAGAGGCAGAGAGGGAGAGAGAGAGAAATAGAGAGAGAACGTACAACAAGCGCAATGGTACTCGGGCCTTTGGGACATCCATTCCAAATATTATGTGTCTATCGCTATTGGAGCAATATAATTCGAAGGCCTGGCATCAATTGCAGTGCCAAGGCCACATCATATTTATAAAATGCAAGCAATACTTAGACCAACATTAGGAAATAAAGCTGCTTTCTCTCCATACATAAGGCATTTCGTTGAGGAGTTCGGACTGTAGGCTTGGCTAAAGTTTCCTATGGAAAATTGATTTTGAAACCTTTATTTTTCCAATTTCTCAGCAACTACTGAACGGATTTACACCACTTAAAAAAGCTGCACCTGTGACCTTGGTCGTGAATGAGGCTGTTACCCCAGGAAACAGTTACCAAACTACATTTTGATGACTCCCACAACACAAACTGCGTTAATGAAAGAGCTACTTGTCCACACCCCACACACAGTATTCACTGCATGAGGCACCTCTCCATTGGATGCTCTTGACACTCGTATTAAACGCAATTTATAAGTACAATTGTAGCACACACATAGGACACATTGCTCAGAGCTGTGGCATATCAACCACACAACTGATGCCGGTCAGGAGAGTGCCGGCTCTAGGGGACCCACAAACGTAATGGCAGGCCATCCCGGGGACATGCAGAACCCCTGTCACGTGGAACTGTACCGTGCACGTATGCTGTATCTGTTGGGATCTCTGCCAATGGCAGTGCTGTGGATCAGTTACCGTCTAAGCTTCCGTCTTCCGTTTGTCACCTGCGTCCAGCCCTAGTTACACTGTCGAACATGCACATTTGAGTGGCCCATGGAGGTCTGCCTATCCAATACAACAGAATCTGAACTGGATTATCACTTGTGTCTGTGGCCCCTGTTGGCCCACAAACAGGAGTGTTATCGGGATTCCGTGCGTGGCATGCCTTGATATGTGCATTTTCTGCTGGCAGTAGTGATGGGAGATTTCACAAATCATCGTGTGCAGTGACTACATTGAGGCACTACCTTATTGGGCAGTGGTGCGGATTTGTGAAATGGCTTGCATGCAGCATATATGTCCGGACCAGTTAATGGATTGGGTCTCTCTCGTGTTCGTTGAACTCGAGAACAAAATATTTCTGGAAATGATTTCACATGAGGCTGTGCTCGCATTCATGGAGGAATGAGTACTTACCTGCAGTTATAACTGATTGTAACCCAGAGCACAGGTACCAACACCTGTTTGCATCTTGGAGGAATGGTCACATATCCCATCACAACAGTGGACATGTCAGCGTTCGCCCGGACTCAGATTGCATGCGCGTGTATCTACGAGTGATGGTAAGCTCCTTTGCAAGGTGATGCAGATCCCATGGGCTGTGACACTTGTTCCCTGACATGGGAAATGAGCAGACGGCAAACCTCACATAACTCGTCCAGGAAGGCAAGGTGGGCTGAGCGCGTTGCCACCCGTAATGATCTGTGTTCCTTTTTGCATCCCCATATAATGCACTGCAACATGTACTTATGCTTTCTATTATTGTCTGGTGCATTTGTCTGTAGTTTCTGGCACTTGCTTTGCCCGTACTGACATGCTCATGCTAATAAAATATTTGCTACTTCACCAGTGTCCAACTGTGATGAGTTCTGATGAGAACAACAAATCGTGTACCCCATTGAGCATTTTCCGTACATAGGGAGGGACTGACTGACACATGTACATTGGGGGTGAGTGCCTATAGCCAGCCCCAACTCTGTGCGATAGAGATCGTGATTGTGACAGCTGCTGATACAACTGTGCCCTTACATGTCCTCAGCAATGTGAGTATGGTGTCCAACTTCCTGCCATGTGGATCAATGTGATCAATCATAACAGGCAGTCTCTACACACATGTGTGTGATTAGGTAATGCGAGCAGATGTTATGTTGCAACATGTGATGGAGGACACTGCTTCGGGCCTGCTACCGACTTTGACATTCCTACACACAGCTCCATTTTGTACTTGTACGTGGGCATACATTGGGGATTGTGAGATTGTTGTTCATGTGCAATGAGACCACAGCTAGTTCACCCCTTCACAGTCATCTAATTGGCCATGTGTGTCAGGTTCATAGATGTGTATTGATGTCATTAACTGGGGTGTATTTTTTGTGCAATCTATGTCTCTATATTTGTCTAATATTTGAACTTTGAGTGAACATAGACATGACACATCTGTGTGATTCCGAAAGTTTTGTTCACATTCTGTGGTGTGTCAGAGCTGGAGCAGTATATGGTCATGCAAAGCCCACATTACATGTTTGCCCAGTGGTGGGCCAACCACAGTCCTTTGGGGAATAAACAGTTATATGTAAGAGGAAGGGTTTAGTCTGCAGCCGGATTGCTGTGTCAACCAGAGTAGAAATAGCAGTCCGTGTCGGGGTCCAGGTGAATTTCGCAGAGTGTTTTGAAGGACAGTGGTAGGTGTTGTTCTAGGGCATGAGGCATAGGGCTGAACCAGGCAGGGACAAGCCATTTGGCAGGGATGGATGCTGCTACCACCATCTTCACACAGTCATTACCATCCAGTCACTATCCATGTACTCATTCAATAAATGATCAGGCACTAGCTCCTGCACTGCTACAATGCTCCATGCACTACCCATCCATACCTCTAACAACCTACATACTACTGATACACTCCTCCAATTACCCAGGTAGTACACATGCAGTCCAGCAATCCCCCTGTCACTTCCCATGCAATCCTCTAATCGCCCATTGCACAGCATGTAGTTATCAAATCACTCCACCAATACTCAAGCACTTATAAATTCACCATGCACTCTTTGCAGTACTCTAATCATCCAGTCACTACGCATGTACTCATGGAAAGACCCAGGCACTAACTAATGCACCAGTACAATTCTTCATGCACTATCCATGCAGACCTCTAACCACCTACAAACTACTGATTCACTCTTCCAAGTACCCAGTAGTACCCATGCAGTCCAGCCATCTCCCTGTCACTTCACATGCACTCCTCCAATTACCTAGGCAACACCATGTACTTATTCAATCACTATGCCAATATCCAAGCACTTATAAATTCACAATGCACTCTCCTTGCAGTACTATAATCATCCAGTTACTACCCATGTAGTCATGCAGTTACTACCCATGTAGTCATGCAGTTACTTCCCATGTAGTCATGCAATGACCCAGGCAGTAACACATGCAGTGCTACAAATACCTGTGCACTGCACATGCAGACCTTTGAATCAATCAACCGCTATACATATACTCATGCAATCACCCAGATATTAGCATGCAGTTATTTCTCTTTTTTAACTAGATAAGATAGTTCTGAAAAGAATTATTTTTTTTCTATTTACATTTTGTTGTGTTTTTTTAAACTATTTGGTAATTTTTTTGTGGTGTTTTTAAAAAGCTGAAAAAAGCAACAGGCTAAATTAGCATCAACGATGCCTTGCTGCAGAACAAACAGCATCCACAGATTGTTCACCGCAACATAATATGGCTTTGCATTTTATACAGTGTTGTTGCAAGTTTGCAAACTCGGTGCGAATGTCTGGACCTCGAGACGAGATGCTTGACGCTCCAGAAGTACTTAGACCAGCTCCCTGGTCACCTTGCTGCATGTTTTTTTGTGCATGTCGCAGCTGCTCTCGTGCAAAATGCCTTGGATGAATTGTCTGCAGGTGCTTGTACATACTCAATGTCCCACATGAGTACTTTTTGTCACTTCCTCTTGACAAAATCCGAGTCATAGAGTACAGCTCACCTTCTGAGCATTAACTTTGTTTTCGCCATCTGGGATGGTGAAAAACTTCCAGACAATGGATTCAGGTCTTTTCTTGGTAGGTGGTTCTTCGATGTCTTCATCATCAAATGGAAGTTGTGGATCCGGATTTGAAAAAGCCATTTCAATAGTTTTACAGTAAAAAACACCCAAAAAATATACAGAATAGCTGCAAAACCACAAGAGAGAATGACTGAAATGGGTGGGGCCCTTCAATTGTTACGGTGGGAAAACTTATGAACCAATGAAATGCTTTCTTTTACAGTGACATGGGAGTAGCACATGTGGCGCGCAATTACCGCACATGCAGCGCGACTTCGTGAAAATATATTTAACAATAATATAAGTTTATTACAAGTACAAATATGTTATTTTTATGAATAGTTTAGATAATGTCTTGCCCACATATAAACATTAAAGTTCTATATGTGTAGTTTTGAAACATTAAAACTATTTAAGGGAGGCGCGCACCCTGCGCGACCTCATATGTACATGAAGTTACGCAGGGCCAGGCAATGCGCACTCCTCACATACCAAACGCTCAACCGGCATGACCCCATATGTATATAACATTAGAAAGGACGAGGCACCCCACACCAGTCGCCAACCAAACGTGCATTCTTCTCGACTTTACCAATTTGGCTCCTTGAATACACGCACCCACCAAGATAGGTAGGTATTATTAATATTTAAGAAAATAGAAGGCATTATATAATTTTATTAACAAAAAATATCTCTTTTTACGATATTAAACTTACAAAATATCACCCAAACAAATGGAAGATACTGAAAACACAATAGGTATAATGATCATTATAGTTAAAAATTAGCAATTAAAAAACCTTTGAAATTCACTGAAAAAGCCATAGGTTTCAGGGACGTTATAGTTAGAAATTAGCATTTAAAAAAACCTTAGAAATTCACTGAAAAAACCATAGGTTTCAGGGACGTTATAGTTAGTTGGACATTTCACTCGTACATAACCAAAGAAATTCGGCCGTTATAGTAAGCAGAGCTAACTATAACTCTCCCCCCCTGCAATGCACTGCTGATGACATCACATATTACATCACTCATGACATGGTCAGTGACATCACTGATTACATCTCAAATGACATCACTGATGACAGCATCCAGTGAAGGTGCGTTTCTGAAAAGTTTAAATGTGATATATGCAAAGGTGTATTCAAGAATGAGCGGGTGTATAAGTGTCTGGATGGATGATTTAGTAGGTGTCAGACACACTGTATAAGTGAGTGATTAATCATGTTTTAGTGAATGCATGGATTACTGACTAAACTGTGTGAATGACTATCAGTCTGTTAGTTGGTGTGTAAGCAGTAGCATGGGTTGGTGAGTAGCTACACAAGTGTCTATATGGATTATTGATTGGTTGTCTGAGTATCTATATGGGTGCCTGAGTGTCTGTGTGGGTGGGTGGGGAGTGTGCGACTCTGTGTATAGCTGTGTGAGTAGATGATTCACTGGGTATATGGGTTCAACAGTGCAAATATGAGGGGCCGCATAGGAGGGTGAGTGTGTGTTGGTGAGTAAATGGATGTCTCAGTGGGACATGTGTGAGTAACTACATATGTCAAAGGCAGTATATCTGAGTGTTGGATTATATAAAGGACTATATGTGAGAGTGACTGATTTTGAGAGTGGCTGTATAGATAAGTGTGTGCTTGTGTCACTGATTGTATAAGAGAGTAAGTATGTTGTATTATCTAAATGAATAAGTCCAGTGGTGTGTGTATAACTGTATATGTGAGTAAAATGGGAGTGTGATTGATTATTTGCATGAGTGACTAGGTGTTTGGGTAACTCTATGTGTGAGTGGTTGTGTGTGTGTGTCTGTGTAGGTGTATGAGTACATATGATAGTGCTGTATTGATGAGTGACTGCATGTATGAGTAACTGTATGAGTGGACGTGTGTGTAGACCTAGGAATCAGTGAGTGGGTATGTAGTAACTGGTATTGATGTATCTATGGTTTCGAAAATGGTAGTCTCCATTTTAGATTGGTCGCATCTAAGGTTATATTAGGGTGTGAGGAAGTGCATCAGATTATCACGTGGATGATGTCCTCAGTGATGTCATCAATGATATAATTTGAGATGTCATCAGTGATGTCACTGACCATGTCATGAGTGATGTAATATGTGACGTCATCAGCAGTGCATTGCGGGGGCGCAAATTATATTTAGCTCAACTAACTATAAAGGGCAAATTTCTCTGGTTTTGTACCAGTCAAATGTCCTACCTACTATAACATCCCTGAAACCTCTGATTTTTCAGCATATTTCTAAGGTTTTTTAAATGTTAATTTCTAACTGCAATGTCACTGGAACCTATGGTTCCTTCAATGAATTTCAAAGGCCTTTTAAAAGCTAATTCCTAGCTAAAATGTCCCTGAAGCCTCTGTTTTTTGTTCAGTGAGTTTCAAAGGTTTTTTAAATGCTAATTTCTAGATATGCCTACATAGGTAAGACCTGTGCTGAAAGATGAAGAAAGGCGCTGAAAGAAGCAAGATACGTGCAGAAAGAACCAACAGAGGTGCAGAAAGAGGCCTACTTTGACTGTACCTTACAACAGACTCCTACAAAGCAGCCTACTCACTAATCCTTCTCCCAAGATGTCCTTAACCTCACTTTTCTCTTGTAGGTTCACTATTAATTGACTGTTCAGAATGTTAGGCCTACCTACCAAATATAAAACAGCAATACTAAGCATATCTCTGTTGTAAGTTTGACCAAGTTTGTGAAGGTATGCATGTGTGTCTCTGCTTTTATGGAGTGACATGTTACATAAAAATAAACATAGAAATACTTGAATAACTATGTTTCAAACATCATACTCTGTAAATATGTGTACAAAAAGGTGTATGTATTTCTTTCTGCTCATAATACAGGGAACATGGGTATTCAATAGTATATTTGAGGGACTCTGTAAAACCTATATACATAAGACATGCCTTCCTGTGCAACTGAATGACAGAGCAGAACTGATAACATTTAAACACCTATAGAAGAAGCTACCTACTTTTAGGCTACCATCTTCAGATGCATAACACATGTGAGAATACATATACAAGTAGACCTATACCTCAGTCACAGGAGCACGCAGACATTTAAACTAAACAGCTTGCACTTCCCATTTGAGTACAGAAAGAGGCGAGAGAAGTACAGAAACAAGCAAGAGATGTGCAGAAAGAAACAAAAGAAGTGCAGAAAGAAAGAACAGAAGGGCAGAAAGAAGGAAGAGGGGTCCAAAAAGGGGTGCAGAAAGAAACAAGAGAGGCGCAGAAAGAAACAAAAGAAGTGTAGAAAGAGGGAAGAGTGGTGCAGAAAGAGGGAATAGGGTGAAGAAAGAGGACAGAGGGGTACAAAAAGAGGCACAAGAGGTGCAGAAACAAGCAAGAGAGGTGCAGAAAGAGGGATGAGGGGTGGAGAAAGAAGCAAGAGAAGTGCATAAAGAAGCTACAGATATGCCAAAAGGGGGAACAGGGGTGCAGAAAGAAGCAAGAGATGTGCAGAAAGAAACACAAGTGATGCAGAAAGAAGCAGCAGAGATGCAGAAAGAGGCGTGAGGGGTATAGAAAGAGGCACATGGGGTATAGAAAGAGGCACAAGGGGTGCAGAAAGAGACATGAGGGGTACAGAAAGAGACACGAGGGGTGCAGAAAGAAGCAAGAAAGGTGCAGAAAGAAGCAAGAGAAGTGAATAAAAATGCAACAGAGATGCAGAAAGGGGGAAGTGGGTTGGAGAAAGAGGCAAGAGGGATACAGAAGGAAGTAAGAGTTGCAAAAAAACCCAAAAGAAGTAAGTAAGTAAAGTCTTATAAAGCGCACGAATGCCGAGGCCTCTTGGCGCTGAGAGGGCAAGAAAGGTACAGAAAGTCAGGAAGGTCTCAGTTATTATTTGCGAGGGATGAGCCAGGTTTTAATGTGTCTCCTGAACTGATATCTAGAAGAGAGTTGCCTGATGTTTAATGGAAGTTCATTCCAGAGCTTTGATGACAGAAAAGAGAGGCATCTACCTCCCCACATGGTTCTTCTGACTCTGGGCACGGAGAGCAGAGCTTTATTAGCCGATCTTAACATCCGGCAAGAGCATGCCATTGGAAAAATTTGTGAAAGTCGTTGGCTGCTCCTCAATGCATGGCTTTATGTACAAGACACAAAGCTTTGAACTTAATTCGCTGCTCAACTGGGGGCCAATGTGAGTTTCTGATGGCATCTGAGTTGTGACTGTATTTAGGAATATTGAGAACTCTGTGTGTGGCCACATTCTGCAAGGATTGGACTTTGGACAATTGATGTTTATTTACACCCAGGTACAGAGCGTTACAGTAGTCCAAACGGGAAAGAATGAGGGCTGCCACCACAGTTTTCCTCTACTCCATGGGTAAGAAGGGCAGGATTTTTCTGAGTATTTTTAGGAGGAGGTAGCAGGCAGAGGTCAGTTGGTTTATTTGTCTTGAGAAGTTAAGTTGGGCATCACACAGGATTCCTAGGTTCCTGACTTTGGTGGCTGGAACCGGGCATGCATCTGCCTCTGCGGGGAACCATGACTGGGTCCAGATTGGAGATACATTACCAAATTCCATGACCTCTGTCTTATTAGCATTCAGTTTTAGGTAGTTTTTATGCATCCAGGTCATGATATGGGCAAGACAGCTATGGTATCTGTCTGCAATTGGATCTGTTGTTGATAAGTTAGATATGATGATTTGAGTATCATCTGCATATGATACAAGTGAAAAGCCATGGTCCCTGATCAGTTTGGCTAGAGGGGAGATATAAATGTTAAACAACGTTGGGGAGAGTGCCGACCCCTATGATACTCCACCTGGCAGGTAAAAGTTGCCAGATTTTAGATTGTCCCAACAAACCCTTTTATCTCTGTCAGAGACAAAAGAGGTGAGAAGAGAAATGGCGGTGTCTCCAATTCCTACTGCCTTCAGCCATTGATTGAGAACATTATGGTTAACTGTGTCAAACACGGCTGATAGGTCCAGTAGGATCAGAATAGCCCTCCCACCCCCATCGATCTGGCAGTGTATTTCTTCAGTTGCCATAATAAGTGCCGATTCTGTGGAATGGCCTGACCGGAAACCATGTTGGGATTGATCTAAGAATTTATTGTTTTCTAAGTATTCCATGAGCTCTGAATTAACAGCGTTTTCCAGAACCTTAGCTGCAAGGGCAGACATGAAGTTGGGCCATAGTTGGTCACCTCGAGATGATCCAAAGAAGGTTTATTTAGGATAGGCCTTACACATGCCTTCTTCCAGGAGTTCGGGAAATTTCCTGTTCCAATGGCAGTGTTCAGAAGAGGGGTAAGCAACGTACTGACTGTATTTGAGACCCCATGGATAATATCTGGTGGGCAAGGGTCCGTGGGGGAGCCCAATTTAATTGAAGTTAGAAGGTTGTTTACCATGTTAGTGGTCGGGGGAAAAAACTACTCAGGATACATGATGCAGAGGATAACTTCCCCTCGGGCGGCGCCTGCAGGAAGGAGGGCCCTATATTTAGGCTCTCTAATTCTTGGTATATTGTTTGGATCTTCAACTGAAAGAACGTAGCTATTTTGTCGCACGGCCCTTGATCCTGAGCAAAAGTGACGCCCTGTTTGAGTTTGAATAGTGCATTAACCGCCTTGAAGAGTTCCCTAGTAGAATGTTTAGCCCCCTCAATTTTACTGGTATAGAAGTTTTTTGGGCCCTCATAATAGCTATTTTGTAGCACGTGAGTGCTAGATTATAGCTAAGCATGGGCGTTAAATCCGTTCCGCTCGCGGATTTTGCGGATTTTCGGTAAATTCGCAATCCGCGAACTCTCGCGAACTTACCGTAAATTCGTGCGAAGCGGATTTTTTTGCTTGGTCGCACTTGCCAACTAGAATACTATACAATTTCGCGGGAGTAAACACTTGCGAAAACGTAGATGCGGCGGGCAGCGACAATCTCGCAATTGCGAGATTGAAAAATTTGCAATTTCGCACAAGAAATCCACCAGCAGGCAGCATAAACCTTGAAAATTATGATATTTTTATCAGAATAACTCCTCAGGTTGACATTTGCCTGCACTTTTTTTTGCGAGGAGTCCATTTTGGGGGGGGAGGAAGGAAGTGCCCCACAGTCTCCAACTTCCTGTTCCTGTCCAGCAGGCTCCTCTCAGTGCTTTCTTCATGTGCTGGTCACTTTGATTTGGATTTTGACCTGGAAGCACTCAGCAAGTGCAAAAGTTCAATCTTATCATTAGTAACCATTCCCTCTACTGCCTGGAAGGATTACTTTTTGTGGATGCTGCTGGATATTTGGATTTTTGCAAAACTGAAAGCACTCAGCAGGTGCAAAAGTTCAATCTTATCATTAGTAACCATTCCCTATAGTGCTTCCTGAGGGGCCCCTTCAGAGTTCAGTTGCCTACTTGCAACTATTCTATGACCCTGCTCTGACCCTCACAGCAGGCTCAGAGAAAGCAATTACAGATAAGGAAGCAGGTTGCAGCCAGGAAGTTCAAATTCAGTAACACATTAATCAGCCCCTAATTCATTTATGTCAGTTGAGGCAGGGCAGGTGTGCTTTTCCACCCATAATCTACAGTGATGAACTAGAGGGTGGCATGGGTGAGCCAGAGGGTGGCATGGGTGAGCCAGAGGGTGGCAGTGGTGAAACAGAGGGTGGCAGTGGTGAAACAGAGGGTGCTGTGATGAACCAGATGTAGAAACAACATGTTCGCGACCGTTGCTACCCGAAAAGTAAGTTCGCGTTTGCGAACTGGTACAAAATCCTCGCGAACTGGCAGAAATCCTTGCAAACACAAAAAAAATAAAAAATCCGCAAATTCGCGAGAGTTCGCGGATTTTGCGGATTGCGAATCCGTAAATACGCAATTTCACGGATTGCCAATTCGCAAAATCCGCCCATGCTTAATTATAGCTCTTTTTGGCTGATGAACTGTAGTCCACCCTCCATATTCGTTCGAGGCATCTGCAAGTTGCTTTAAGGATTTTCAACTCTAGGGTCTGCCCCAAGGGTAGTCATATTGTTATCTAACAGGATTGCTAGCTCGTCGGCTCTTCAGTTGCTTCAGGTCTGTGTTTTGGCCGGCGGTAGTAGGGGTAAGGGCGAATGGTTGTTGCGCCCAACTGATAGGTTAAAGAAAATAGCCATACTGTCAGTCCAGGTAAGTGGCGGGATCCTATCAATACTGATCAACGGGTTATTGGTAAAGATCCCATACAGGGTATGTTGAGCCTTGCGGGTAGATTTTAAGACTATCTGAATAAGACCAAAGGCTTCAAAGGTGTCTATCAGCACAGAGGTACAAGCATCATCACCCCATTCTAAGTGGAAGTTAAAACACCCTAATATGGTAAACATGGGGGAGTCAAGACATGATTCCATTAGGGATTAAACAGCTTGGGAGAAAGAAGATTTAGGTCCAGGTTCTCGATAAATCAGCAGCCCAGGAAAGGTAAGTGTGTTCCTGATGATGTTAAATGTCATTGCTTCCACTCCTGGCAATGATGCAGGATCAAAAGCTATTTTGAACTCGGACCTATATATGATAGCACTCCCACCCCCCATTTGGCCTATTCTGGGCAGGCTTACAAGCGAGTAGCCAGTTGGAAGTGTAGCTACACAGTCACGTTCCGAGGAGTCGGTGGCCAGTTTCAGTAGGAAACACTACATTAGGACTGGTGGTTTAGAGTAGGGATGCTAGTTCATATCTGTGTTTCATTGCTGACCTGGCGTTTAGCAAAATGATGCTGAGTACCAAATACTTTGGTTGTGAGGTATGAGAAACCACTGGGGAGGGTGGGAAAGGAGGTGTGCTTGCAGAAGTTGAGTTCTTAACTCTACTGGCCAAGTTAGTTAGCAAACCCCTGATTTCAGGGGATTTCAGGGGAGCCAGAGGCCGAGGGGGTAGTTGGGAGGCCCACTCTTACATACGATCACCACGGTCAGGAAAAGGGCTGAGCAAATCCCACCCGGATGTGAAACCGCAGCAAAAGTACAAATGCAATCAGCTATATGCAGGAACAAACAGCGATAAAAAAATGAGGCTTAACAAATTCAGTATTCAAGTTAGGGAGATTTAAAATTTGTTAAAAAGTTTTGGGCCAGATGTAGGTAAATCAGAAATACCGATTACTTAATAGCGAATTTTACCAATTCGCTATTAAGAAATCGGTATTTCCTATGTAGGTAAGGATTGGGTAAAAAAATACAGAATCCTTAATATTCCTTATTACCGTATCGGTAATTGAGATTCGGTAATAAGGAATACCTTCCCATTCATTTCTATGGGTTTGGAGTCCCATAGGAATGAAGCGATTCGGTACTACCGTATCAGTAAAACTGGGAGGTATTTCAAGTGTGCCAGGGTGTGCAAAGGACACCCTGTTGCACCCCTGAAATGTGCATGTGTGCACAGGTGGTGCACATACATGCCCTTAGAGCATGGATGTATGCCACATGGCACATTTCAAAAAGTAAAAAAGTGCTTTTTGAAAGGAAATCGCTACTTACCAAGTTGGTGGTAATTAGCGATTCCTTAAGGCTCAAAAACACTCTTTAATGTGCTTCCTACATTGCATTTAAGTCTCGGTATTACCGATTCCTTTAATCCAAGAGCAATAAGGAATCGGTATTAAAGAATCTGTATTTACCAATTCCTTATTTACTGATTCCTTACCTACATTAGGAATGGCTAAATACCGGTCAGTAACGCTGAAATTTACTGAATTTCGGCATTACCGACCGGTATTTAGCCACCTACATCTGGCCCTAAGATTTTAAAAGTATAGCACTTTAAAGAAATCGCAGCGGCGTGGCTTCATGGCCAAGCATACCGGATTCCTGCCTCCTGTACAATTCTATGCTGCACGGTCACATCAGCATTCCCTCTTTATCCCTCCAAAAAGCTCCAACCACTAGAACGCTGACCTGAGAGGAGGTGGGCTCGCTTTTACGTACGGCACCATGGTCAGGAATAGGGCTGAGCAACTCCTACCCGGGCGCGAAACAGCAGCCAAAGTGCAAATGCAAACAGCTATGTGCAGGTAAAACAGCAAAAAGAAGCATCATAGGTGCAGAAAGAGGCAAGAGGGGAGCAGACAGAGGGAAATGGGGGTGTAGAAAGGGGCACAAGGGTTGCAGAAAGAATGGTCAAAGGTTCAGACAGAAGCAACAGAGGTACAGAAAGGTGGATGAGGGGTGGGGAGACAGGCAAGACAAGTGCAGAAAGAAGCAACAGAGATGCAAAAATCTGGAACAGGGGTGGAGAGCGTGGCAGAGGGGTGCAGAAAGAAGCAAGAGTGGTGTAGAAATCAACAAAAGAAGAGCAGAAAGAAGGAATGGAGGTGCATAAAGATGCGAGAGGGGTGCAGAAAGTTGCAAGAGGGGTGCAGAAAGATGCAAGAGGGGTGCAGAAATAGGGAAGAAAGGTGCAGAAAGAAGCAAGAGAGGTGCAGAAAGAAGGTGCAGAAAGAAACAAGAGAGATGCAGAAAGAAGCAAGAGTGGTGCAGAAAAAAGCAACGGAGGTGCAGAAAGAGGCAAGAGGGGTGAAAAATAGAGGAAAAGGGGGTGCAGAAAGGCACGGGGTGCAGAAAGAAATAAGAGATGTGCAGCAAGAAACAAAAGAAGTGCAGAAAGAAGAAACCGAGGTGTGGGAAGAGGGGTAGAGAAAGAGTAACAGGGTACAGAAAGAAGCAAGAGAGCTGCAGAAAGAAACAAAAGAAGTACAGAAAGCAGGAACAGAGGTGCAGAAAGAGGGAAGAGGGGTGCAGAAATGGGCATTAGGGGTGCAGAAAGAAGCGAGAGGTACAGAAAGATACAAAAGAAGTACAGAAAGAAGCAACAGAGGTGCAGAAAGAGGCAAGAGGGATGCAGAAAGAGGCACAGGGGTGCAAAAAGAGGCATGCGGGGTGTAGAAAGAAGCAAGAGTGTGCCGAAAGAAGCAAGAGAAGTGCATAAAGAAGCAACAGAGATGTAAAAAGGGGAAGTGGGGTGTAGAAATATGGAAGAAGGATACAGAAAGAAACAAGAGAGGTACAGAAAGAAACAAAAGGCATGCAAAAAGAAGGAAGTGAGGTGCAGAAAGAAGCAAGAGGGGTGCAGGAAGAAGCAACAGAGATGCAGAAAGAGGGAAAACGGATGGAGAAAGAGACAAGAGAAGTGTAGAATGAAGCAACAGATGCAGAAAGAGGCAAGAGGGGTGGAGGAAGAAGCAAACGAGTTGCAGAAAGAAACAAAAGAAGTGCAGAAGGAAGAAACAGGTGCAGAAAGAAGCAAGAGGTGCAAAAACAAGAAAGGGGGTGTAGAAAGAGGTGCGTAGGGTTCAGAAAGAAGCAAGAGGGATGCAGAAAGAAGCAAAAGAGTTGCAGAAAGAAACAAAAGAAGTTCAGAAAGAAGAAAGAGAGGTGCAGAAAGAGGCAAGAGGGGTGCAAAAAGAAGAAAGGGGGTATAGAAAGAGGTATGTGGGGTGCAGAAAGAAACAAGAGGTATGCAGAAAGAAACATAAGAAGTACAGAAAGAGGGTGGATGGGTGGAGAAAGAGGCAAGGGGGTACAGAAAGAAGCAGGAGAGCTGCAGAAAGAAACAGGAGAAGTGCAGCAAGAAGGAACAGAGGTACAGAAAGAGGCAAGAGGGGTGCAGAAAGAGGCAAAAGGGGTACAGAAAGAAGTGAGAGGTACAGAAAGAAACAAAAGACATGCAAAAAGAAGGAAGAGAGGTACAGAAAGAAGCAAGAGGGGTGCGGGAAGAGGGGTGTGATAGAGGCACGAGGGATGCAGAAAGAAGCAACAGAGGTGCAAAAAGAGGGAAGAGGGGTGGAGAAAGAGACAAGAGAAGTGCAGAATGAAGCAACAGAGATGTAGAAAGAGGCAAGGGGGTGGAGAAAGAGGCAAGAGGGGTGCAGAAAGAAGCAAGAGAGGTGAAAAAAGAAACAAAGGCAGTACAGAAAGCTGGAACAGAGGTCCAGAAAGAGGCCTCAGGGGTGCAAAAAGAGGGAAGAGGGGTTCAGAAAAAGGCAAAAGGAGTGCAGAAAGAAGCACAAGGCGTGCAGAAAGAGGCATGAGGGGTGCAGACAGAAGCAAGAGAGATGCAGAAAAAAGCAAGAGAAATGCATAAAGAAGCAACAGAGATGCAGAAAGGGGAATGTGGGGTGAAGTAAGAGGCAAAAGGGATACAGAAAGAACATAGGTACAGAAAGAAGGAACAGAGGTGCAGAAAGAGGGTATGGAAAGAGGCATGAGGGTGCAGGAAGAAGCAAGAGAGGTGCAACAAGAAGCAATAGGTGCAGGAAGAGGGGTGGCGAAAGAGAAGAGAAGTGCAGAAAAAAGCAAGAGAGGTGCAGAAAGAAATAGAAAGAAGGGACAGAGGTGCAGAAAGAGTCAAGAGGGGTACAGAAAGAGGCAAGAGGGGTGCAGAAAGAGGTAAGAGGGGTGCACAGAGAAGCAAGGGAGGTACAGAAAGAGGCAAAAGAGGTGCAGAAAGTAGAAGAGATTTGCAGAAAGAGGCAAGATAAGTGCATAAAAAAAGGTACGGAAAGAAGCAACCCAAATACAGAAAGAGGCAAGGAGCAAGAGTGGCTTGCACATCATTGGTACTCATTTAACACCCACATTTAGCAATAAGTAACAGGTGACCATTCTAGGTGTGCAAAGCACCTTCCACCATGCGGTAGCACTTGTGGCTACATTTTTTTTATAACATTTGAGCTAGAAACAAGGCTTTTTTTGTTCAAATCTGCAGATTGGGGTGCAGATGATGAATTATGTGGCTATTGCGGAAAATATATAATTATACGAAAGTCGGTGCAGCGCAACAGTCGCATAATTCCAGTAGCCCTGCTCATACCTCTGACTAGGTCCAGAAGTCCCCCCGCAGTCATCCCTTCTTTCTGTTCATAGTTTAGCTTATATAGAACCAAGGAAGACTAAACCTGAGGTTACCACTCCACAACACAGACTACCATACCACGTAATTACTCTCCATAACAAATAATCCCACTCTACATAATTCCTACACACTAAATTCCACATACTTTCTATATACATTATTTCACTGCACAACATACCACATAATTCCACAACACACAATGTACATCCACTCCAAAAACATTAGTAAACAACTTTTACATGTACTTTGCCAATAGCTCCAACTCTTGCAAATGTGGGACCTACTACATTACAAATGCTTCTTTAACTGGTAGTCATATTTGCAGAGGAGAAAGAGGGCTGGACCTTCGACTAACACTCAGGAATTCCACTGTGTTGGACTTACAGGGGGTACCAGGAGGGCTTCTTGGCCCCTAAAATCCCTCCGGAGTAAAGTGGACTACGTCCTCCAACGAGTACTGTGCCAGTAGGTGTTTTTGCAGAGTGGTGGATAAAGTGGAGGCATGACCTCTGAAGACCTCCTAGCAATCCAACTGTGTGAGACTTAGTGGAGGTAATAGGATGGGTAGTTGGCCCCAAGGACAACCTTGGGGGCCAACTACCCCTCCTATTACCTCCAGTAAGTCCCCCACAGCAGCATTGCTAAGTGGTCATAGCATGCCATGCCCCCTTTCCCGACCACTCTGCAAGCATGCGCCCTGGCGGGCTCTTAGATGGGGATTAAAGTCCACTTCACTGCTGGGGTTACTTAGGGGCCAACTGGCCTACCTGATACCTCCAGTATGCCCCAGAGAGTGGGATTGCTGACAGGTGGACACAAGCCACACTCCCTTTGCCCACCACTCTGCAAACGTGTGTAGTTGGCCCCTAGGGACCCTTAAGATTCAAGTGGTGCGGGGGGGGGCGGGGCCTCTGGCAAGATGCCGGCTTCTCTTTAATTGCGTTTTTTAGAAGGGGGCTGTGTGGTTCCCTTCTCCTAGTAATTTTTGGGCCCTAGCGGCCCCATCCCCCCCGCGGGCCTGAGCCTTTTTTCCATGAAAAAAACCAGGAAAGGTGCCACATGGCCCCCCTCCCAAATACAATTTCGGCCCCGGGGACCCCATGCCGCGGGGCATGGCCTCCATTTTTTAATTTAAAAAAAAAGTATTTATACAGGAGGGCCACATGGCCACCCATCCCTTGGCCACTTTTGGCCCTGGGGACCCCATCCCCCGGGCCTGACCAGCCTTGATTTTTTTTAAATATTTTGGAGGGGGGCCGTGTGGCCTCCCTCCTGAGGCCAATTATGGCCCGAGGACCCTATCCCCGGGACCTGGCCTCATGTTGGGGGCCATAGGGGTAGCCCTAATGCCTCTGCAGTCCCAGCTGGCTCCCCGCCTCCTGCGGGAGCCGGCATTTCTTTTGGACAAGTGTAGCTGCTAACATGCAGCTCCCCATGTCCAAAAGCAATCTGTCTTGCTTTGTGTAAGCAAGAGCAGGTTTCCTGCTCTCGCTTCCATGAAGCAAAACAGTGTTTGCAATGACAGGCCGGGAGCCTTGCTCCCGCCCTGTCATTGCAAACTGCAATGTCCCGGAAGTAGGCACCCCGGGACATTGACGGACCCGGCTCTGGGGGGTGGCGGTCCCCAGGGCCATAGAGGGCTGCGAGAAAAAAAAACAGTGGAGGTGGTGGTGGAGGTGGTGCTTTTTCAATAGAAACAAGGTCCGAACAATAACTACCTACTGGCGACTGCCAATAGGTAATATATATGCATGAAAGTCCCAAAGCCCTCCAGACACTTGCAGCGGAGGTCTGTCTATCTGTCTAGATCTATCTATGTATCTAGATCTATCTATGTATCTAGATCTATCTATCTGTCTATCTGTCTAGATCTATTTATCTATCTCTGTCTAGCTATCTAGATCTATCTATCGATCTAGATATAGATCTATCTATAGATCTATCTATCTATAGATCTATCTATAGATATATATGATGTATATGTTGTTTAATGCATAGACAGACAGCTAAAAATATATTTTTGCATGAATTATTACTGTGAAAATCTTATACTCCTAGGGTTTGTCATAGACATTAACCTCATCAAAATCATTCCCTACAAAGGTAATTTGTAACAAAATACCCATCTGCAGGCTTCAATACAGAGAAATAACAATCCACACTTAAATGCCTATTGATTTTATCATATGCTTTTCACAATCAATATGTCATGCCTAATGTGTTTATCATAACCTTTCATAAAAAATAGATCAGACCTATGACAACAGAAATGTTTTCCTAGTGAACTAATCAGGCATGTGTTGAACTTTGATGGTCACACTCATGACCTTGTAAAGATATTAAAGTGTTTTGATAAATAGCTAATTTATGGTGTTTTTCTTTGACAGCAGCACAGATGGGAGGAGGGGAGTCATTGTCACAACCCCCTCATGCGGCCTCTGTGTAATGGGCCAAGCGTGCAGGGCTCATGTTGTATTACCCCGTGGCGCTCTATGATGCGCAATGATGCCATGACTGATGTTCCCCAAGACCCGTAATTCTATTGCCCTTGAATCCCTGCAAGCGTCCCCCAGAACCACAGACCCACTGCTGGGATCTGGCTGCTGGATAAATAAACAAAATTATCACTGCTGCATGGAGGACAAGCACTTTTTATTGAAGTACACATCTGCCCAATAAAAACGAATATCTTGACTACCAACATGTAGGCGGAGCCAAAGTCTCTCTCCTGGTAGTGCTTCCTGTAGCACTTTTTTAGCTTGATCTCCTAATGTCTGGCGAGAGCTGCACTGTCAGGACAGACCTAAAAAGACAGAGCACCTGGTTATATCAGCATGCACTCCACCCTGGCCTGCTCAGGCTTTACATAGCCATATAGATGTATAGCTCATTGAAACAAATGCCTGGCACTTTACTTGTAATAAGCAATCCACTTCTGTAGTCATCAAAAACAGCGTAATAACTGCCTTCTATGTTGCATGAAACATTTCAAAGTGTGCGCTGCTTGCTTAATATATTTTCCGCTTGCTTGCTCACAGGATGAGGGATTAATAATAAACGCTTCATAATGTTTATTGCTAGACCAGAGGAATCACCATCATGGAGTAAATTAACCATCTAGATTAATACATTGTTACACAACAGCAGGCTTTAAACATGAATGTAATAAAAAACAGTTATTGCTTTACCCCTCTATTTTAGGAAATGCAATTTAAAATTCTCATAAATGTGATACCACTCCAAGCTTGGCTAAAGATCAAATCTGACATTCCATGACAGATCACATTAGGGGCCAGATGTAGGTAATTCATATTTACCGACTCTTAAATACCGAATTTTACCGATTCGGTATTTAAGAGTCGGTAAATATGATTGGGGGAGATGTAGATATTACAGAATCTGTAAATACCGAATCTTTAAGATTCGGTATTTACCGATTCTGTAAATACCGAATCGCTATTGCCCATTGATTCCTATGGGCCTTGAAGCCCATAGGAATCAATGGGCAATACCGATTCTGTAATTACAGAATCGGTAAATACCGATTTTAGCAAGGGTGCAGGGGTTGTCACTTTGACACCCTCTAGCACCCCAAAGACGGGCATGTTTGCCATGTGGCACACAGACATGCCTTAAGGGCATGTCTGTCTGTCACATGGCTAGGTGTGCATGCACACATGTGCATGCACACCTGGAATCGGTATTTTACCACCCAATTGGATTGGGTGGTAAAATACCGATTCTGTAAGCCTTAGGGACTCTGAAGAGTCCCACCTACATCTGGAAGGTACCAAATCGGTAAAAATACTGATTCGGTATTTTACAGATTCTGTAAATTTACCGATTCGGTAAATTTACAGAATCTGTAAAATCTGGCCCCCTACATCTCAAGATGCCAAATACCGGTCGGAAACGGCCGAATTCGGCCGTTTCCGACCGGTATTTGCCACCTACATCGGGCCCTTAGTTTAGTCTGGGCTGCTGGATTGGTCCTCTAACACCTAGATGATTTATGATTCCAAATTCTCACACACCCCAGCAAGGGAATAACTGAAATTATTTATATCTTGAACCATTCTAATTCAGGCCATAGTGAATGAAATTCCGAACTTGGGGCTATATGTAGGTAATGTTTACCACTTCTTAAATACCGAATTTTACCGATTCGGTATTTAGGAAGTGGTAAAATAGAGGGGGGGAGATGTGGGTAATTCCAGACGTGGAATTACCGAATCGGTAATATTCGGTATTTACCGATTCGGTAAATACCGAATCGGTATTTCCTATTGATTCCTACGGGCTTCCAAATCGGTAAATACCGAATTCTGCAAGGGTGCAGGGGGTGTCACTTTGACACCCTCTGGCACCCCACAAATTGACATGTGCACCATGTTGCACACAGACATGCCCTAAGGGCATGTCTGTCTGTCACATGGCATAGGTGTGCATGCACACATGTGGATGCACACCTGAATTCGGTACTTTAACACCCAATTGGATTGGGTGGTAAAATACCGAATTTGTAGGGCCTTTGGGACTCTGAAGAGTCCCACCTACATCTGAGATTTACCGAATCGGTAAAAATACCGATTCGGTATTTTACAGAATCGGTAAATTTACCGAATCGGTAAATTTACTGATTCTGTAAAAATGTGCCCCTACATACCGAAAACCCATTTACCGGTCGGTAACGGCCGAAATCGGCCGTTACCGGTCGGTAAATGGCTCCTACATCTGGCCCTTAATCTCTAGTCCAGCAGTTCTTATCCTGTGGTCTGGGGACCCCTGGCCATCCGCAAAACCTACTCAGGGGTCCGTGACTGCTTAGAAAATTTGAAAATTATTAACAGATCAATTAAGTGTATGTAATGAACTCCGCCCCTAATATAAACTAAAGTATACCTGGGCCCCCATTTAGGAAGTATATGCTGGCAAATAAAATACCTACAGGGGCAGAAATTTTAATAATCATAAGAGCATAAGGTCTACTATTATATTACTTCGAAAAGGCAAAGTAATCCTGCTAGTAGCACTCTGGCAGATATAGATGTTTACAACTGTATGCTGTGAAATGTTATAATTTAATACTGAGAATATGTACCAACAGTACTGTACAATGCTGTGTATGACGTTTTTTTTTTTCTTTTGCTGTTCCTCCGTGTATGTCAAAAGCTTAAATAAAAATGTAAAAAACATAATAAAAAAAGAAAAAAGTGTATGTAAATAAACAGACAAAATTGGAAATGTTAACAGTTTCTGTAAATGTTTAGGAATTTGAAATTGGTGGCTAAAAATTAAGTTGGTATCTTCAGATTGATTTGTGAGCCAGTGCATCAAACAGACTGAATGTAGTATGGAGGATGAGGGGCCTCAATTTAATTTAAAAGAGCTCCATCCTTCCCACTGAAATTGTATTCTTTTAATACTTGTTTGTGAATTAAATATAATGTTTAATACTTTGTGCATTGTTTTGTGGTTCACATCATCT
The DNA here is from genome assembly GCF_964261635.1 of Lissotriton helveticus. Classification (NCBI taxonomy): domain Eukaryota; kingdom Metazoa; phylum Chordata; class Amphibia; order Caudata; family Salamandridae; genus Lissotriton; species Lissotriton helveticus. The sequence continues at coordinate 707,361,672 of NC_136059.1, read as the reverse complement.
AAATTGCTTAGGTCGGGGTCCTTGGCGTCCAGTAATGACATGGGGTGGGGGCGGGGGGCACAGGATGCCATAATTAATCACTGGGCGTCCCTGGATGCCAGTACTGATTGTCATGTTCCACTGAAGTCAAAATGTTAAAAACCACTGCTTTAGTCTATTTCATCTGTTACTTGGGTCCCGGCATTCAAATTGACTTTGATGATTTTATGAGTATTAGTAATCCTAGGGCCCTGCAAAGTGGAGAAGCTTTATAGTTGTATAGTAGCACCGACAAGCCTTGACCATGTGTCCTATGTGCCTAGGGTGTAGACTACTGTTCATTAACTGGAAACAAAGCTTCCAGTGCACACTGGATCAGGTCAATACTGCTGGTCTCTGAGGACTAAAAATCTATGTTCTCATAAAAAGTGGTCTATTTGAAGTTCTTTTCTTGTCTCCAGTGCAGTTGTGATCACAGCTGAAGAATACCTCAAGCTGCTGTTCAAGAGGCTTGACAGTGTTGGTGGGCCTAAGCATGGGCGTAAAATCCGCTCCGCTCGCGGATTTTTCGGATTTTCGGCAAATCCGCAATCCGCGAACGCTCGCGAATTTGTCGAAAATCCGTGAATCCGCTCGCGGCGGATTTTTTGCTTGGTTGCGGCGCGCGGCGTGGTGCACGGCGTTCACTTTCCGTCATTTTAGCGTTTGCCGAGTTGTTTTTCTTTGCGAGTGACGCGCCATTTTAGATCTTGCTGCGTGTTCCCGCGGGAGTTTGTCGCCCGCGAATACGTACTCGCGGCTTGCCACCTTGCACAGCACACCTCGCGAGAGTTCGCAATTGCGAACACGTAGTTGCGGCGGAAAGGAACAATCTCGCACTTGCGAAATAGAGATTTTGCAATTTCGCACAAGAAAATCACCAGCAAACAGGATAAACCTTCAGAAAATTATGATTTTTATCAGAATCACTCCTCAGGTTGACATTTGCATGGCCTTTTTTTTTTTTGCAAGGAGTCCATTTTGGGGGGGGGGGAGGAAGGAAGTGCCCCACAGTCTCCAACTTCCTGTTCCTGTCCAGCAGGCTCCTCCCAGTGCTTTGTCCATCTCCTGGTCACTTTCATTTGGATCTGGAGCTGGAAGGATTACTTTTTGTGGGTGCTGCTGGATATTTGGATTTGAGGCCTTTTTGACTGTCTTTGGATCACTTTTGGATTAGAAATCAACTTTCACAAGTAAGTTTGTTTGGGGCATTACAGTTGCTGCAAGTAAAATTTTGGAACTTTTTCAGAACATTAAATAAATTATATTGTGGGTAGCCACAGTATCCAGTAGGACCAGGGTTGGTTAGGGGTGCATGATACAACTGTTTTGTTGAATTTAAACACCATTTAGGCCATGGATGGGCTGGGATTGTGCTGATTTTTGTCCTTTTTTTGGGACTGCTGGTGGGGCCCTTTGCCCAGGGGTGGTGAGTGTTGCATGGGCCTAGTCTTTCTGTGGGGTGTCTTCTTGAATTTAAACATAATTCATGTCATGGATTGGCTGGGATTGTGCTTATTTTATTGTTTTTTGTCGTTTTTGGGGGGCTGCTGGTGTGGCCTTTTGCCCAGGGGTGGTGGGTGGTGCATGGACTGAGTGTGCCTGTGGTGTGGTCTCACTCTCTTTAATGTAAACATCATGGATGGCATTGGATTGTGGTGATTTCTGGCTGTTTTTCTGTTTTTTGGGGGTGTACTGTTGATGTGGACTGGCCATGTGGGTGGTGGTGGTGGGTGGCCATCTTGAGTGCTGGCTGCTACAGGCAACATGTGCTTGGGGTGTAAGGGGCCATTTTGAGGAGAGGCAGTGTCTGAGGCCTGCACTTATTTTGCCTACTTTTCATCCATTATGCCCAGGGGTAGTGAGTGTTGCATGGGCCTAGTGTGTTTTTGAGGGGTGTCTTCTTGAATTTAAACACCATTGAGGCCATGGATGGGCTGGGATTGTGCTGATTTTATTGTTTTTTGTCGTTTTTTTGGGCCTGCTGGTGGGGCCCTTTGCCCAGGGGTGGTGAGTGTTGCATGGGCCTAGTCTTTCTGTGGGGTGTCTTCTTGAATTTAAACATAATAGAGGCCATGGATGGGCTGGGATTGTGCTTATTTTATTGTTTTTTGTCGTTTTTGGGGGGCTGCTGGTGTGGCCTTTTGCCCAGGGGTGGTGGGTGGTGCATGGACTGAGTGTGCCTGTGGTGTGGTCTCACTCTCTTTAATGTAAACATCATGGATGGCATTGGATTGTGGTGATTTCTGGCTGTTTTTCTGTTTTTTGGGGGTGTACTGTTGATGTGGACTGGTCATGTGGGTGGTGGTGGTGGCCATCTTGAGTGCTGGCTGCTACAGGCAACATGTGCTTGGGGTGTAAGAAGGGGCCATTTTGAGGAGAGGCAGTGTCTGAGGCCTGCACTTATTTTGCCTACTTTTCATCCATTATGCCCAGGGGTAGTGAGTGTTGCATGGGCCTAGTGTTTCTGAGGGGTGTCTTCTTGAATTTAAACACCATTGAGGCCATGGATGGGCTGGGATTGTGCTGATTTTATTGTTTTTTGTCGTTTTTTTGGGCCTGCTGGTGGGGCCCTTTGCCCAGGGGTGGTGAGTGTTGCATGGGCCTAGTCTTTCTGTGGGGTGTCTTCTTGAATTTAAACATAATTGAGGCCATGGATGGGCTGGGATTGTGCTTATTTTATTGTTTTTTGTCGTTTTTGGGGGGCTGCTGGTGTGGCCTTTTGCCCAGGGGTGGTGGGTGGTGCATGGGCTGAGTGTGCCTGTGGTGTGGTCTCACTCTCTTTAATGTAAACATCATGGATGGCGTTGGATTGTGGTGATTTCTGGCTGTTTTTCTGTTTTTTGGGGGTGTACTGTTGATGTGGACTGGTCATGTGGGTGGTGGTGGTGGCCATCTTGAGTGCTGGCTGCTACAGGCAACATGTGCTTGGGGTGTAAGAAGGGGCCATTTTGAGGAGAGGCAGTGTCTGAGGCCTGCACTTATTTTGCCTACTTTTCATCCATTATGCCCAGGGGTAGTGAGTGTTGCATGGGCCTAGTGTTTCTGAGGGGTGTCTTCTTGAATTTAAACACCATTGAGGCCATGGATGGGCTGGGATTGTGCTGATTTTATTGTTTTTTGTCGTTTTTTTGGGCCTGCTGGTGGGGCCCTTTGCCCAGGGGTGGTGAGTGTTGCATGGGCCTAGTCTTTCTGTGGGGTGTCTTCTTGAATTTAAACATAATTGAGGCCATGGATGGGCTGGGATTGTGCTTATTTTATTGTTTTTTGTCGTTTTTGGGGGGCTGCTGGTGTGGCCTTTTGCCCAGGGGTGGTGGGTGGTGCATGGGCTGAGTGTGCCTGTGGTGTGGTCTCACTCTCTTTAATGTAAACATCATGGATGGCGTTGGATTGTGGTGATTTCTGGCTGTTTTTCTGTTTTTTGGGGGTGTACTGTTGATGTGGACTGGCCATGTGGGTGGTGGTGGTGGCCATCTTGAGTGCTGGCTGGTACAGGCAGGCAACATGTGCCTGGGGTGTAAGGGGCCATTTTGAGGAGAGGCAGTGTCTGAGGCCTGCACTTATTTTGCCTACTTTTCATCCATTATGCCCAGGGGTAGTGAGTGTTGCATGGGCCTAGTGTTTCTGAGGGGTGTCTTCTTGAATTTAAACACCATTGAGGCCATGGATGGGCTGGGATTGTGCTGATTTTATTGTTTTTTGTCGTTTTTTTGGGCCTGCTGGTGGGGCCCTTTGCCCAGGGGTGGTGAGTGTTGCATGGGCCTAGTCTTTCTGTGGGGTGTCTTCTTGAATTTAAACATAATTGAGGCCATGGATGGGCTGGGATTGGGCTTATTTTATTGTTTTTTGTCGTTTTTGGGGGGCTGCTGGTGTGGCCTTTTGCCCAGGGGTGGTGGGTGGTGCATGGACTGAGTGTGCCTGTGGTGTGGTCTCACTCTCTTTAATGTAAACATCATGGATGGCGTTGGATTGTGGTGATTTCTGGCTGTTTTTCTGTTTTTTGGGGGTGTACTGTTGATGTGGACTGGCCATGTGGGTGGTGGTGGTGGCCATCTTGAGTGCTGGCTGGTACAGGCAACATGTGCCTGGGGTGTAAGGGGCCATTTTGAGGAGAGGCAGTGTCTGAGGCCTGCACTTATTTTGCCTACTTTTCATCCATTATGCCCAGGGGTAGTGAGTGTTGCATACTTGCATGTCCGTAGTCTTTCTGTGGGGTGTCTTCAATGTAAACATCAAGGATGGCATGCGATTGTGCTCATTTTTCTGTGTTTTGTCGAATTTTTGGGGTGTATAACTGAACTGATGTTCCTCTGTCTTCCATTGCTTTTAGGTGCACAAGAAGACTCAAGAGAACCACCAGTGCCAGGAAGAAGTCCTGCAGCGGTGTGTGCAGCATAACGTCACGCGACGTCACGTCTGGACACAGAACCCTCTGCAACTCGTGCAACTGCTGCCTGCTGACCTGCTCTGAAGAGGATGGCCCCAAAAAAAGTAACCCGTAGCTCCTCTAGCAAGAAAGGTGCCAGTAAGGAGCAGAAGAAGCAAGTTACCAAGGAGACTGGTGTGCCGCCCGCCCCTTTTTTTGGGAGTAAAAAAAAAAGTATGCCTGCAGCAGCAGCAGCGGGATCTGCTGGGGACCAAGCTGGCAGCACCCCCCCCGCTCCATTGGGCTCAGTGCCACCACCACCACCACGCCAACTTAAGTCCAAGCCCTTGAGTGCTGCAGAGGCAGCCAGTATAGTTGTTCAATCACCATCGACCAGTGATGTTGGCTCATCGCAAGAAAGCAGCAGCAATGTCCCTCAATCAACACAGGTTGTTGTAGCTCATCTGACGAGTGTTGAACAACCACAGCCGCAACAACAATCACATGTGCAAGTACAAGCCCAAGTACATGTGGAAGGAGAGGCAGCGCAAGGAGATGCGCAAGCAGAGGTGCATGGAGGGTCACAAGTGCCCACAATAGTTGTTCCTCCCGAAGTAGGGGCACATCAGGAAATCGACAATCAAGGCGAGGTATCATTTGAGGAAGCCACTCCTCCTGCTGATCCTTCATTGTCTTCCACAACCCTAGCAAGGAAGAGATCAAGGGTGGTGTCTACATCCTCTTCAAGCACACCTCCTTCTGATGATACGGATCAAACTTGGGAACCAGCACCACAGCCGTCTGAGAGTGAGGCACACCATGATCCAACAAAGGTACTTAAGCGTAAAAGGAAGCTCGTCCAAAGTCTCAGACTTATGGAGTGTGATGAGGCTCAACAAGAAGTGGCGGATACTGCTGCTGATGAAGACTCTGCCAACGACGACCCAGTCATCATAAAGGTCACTGCAGCCCCAGCGGGCATGCAGCAAACAGACATTTTGACCCTAGCCCGAAGAGCTGCTGCGCGTGATGATGATGATGATGATGTTGTCGATGAGGAGGCAGTGGAAACACCACAATCATTGGAGTTAAGTAGTACACCAACTCGTCCCGCTTCCATATTTCTTTCTGGCAAGAAGAGACCTCCGTCAACCTCGACCTTAATTAGTGGCGGTGAAAGTGGAAAACGTACAAAAGTTGGGCAATCCAGATCCTCCACTTCATCTGGCATTAGCTTCATGACCACCACCACCAGTATCGCCGCCTCCTCCAGGTCCCACAGACACTTCAAGTCCCCAGTTTGGGACTTCTTTACTGTTTGTCTTAAAAATCCAAAGTTTGCCATTTGTACCCTTTGTAAGCTTGCAGTTAGTCGTGGTAAGTCAGGTACCAACTATCGTACCGGCGGCCAGAGTGGTCATCTTGAGAGAAAGCACGCTGTCAAATGGTTTGCGCACCTAGCTGCGATCAAGAAAGGCCAAAATCAAGGAGACGTTGATGTTTCATCTGATGTTGACGAGCAGGAAGAAGACGTGTCAAACACTTCCCTTACACCCAGTACCCCTGTCAGCAGCACACCCAATGTGAGGCACACTAAGAGTGTTGGAGCGAGTGAGACACCAACGCACAAAAGTTCACCAGCGAGCAAAATTGGGTCAACGAAGTCATTATCAGCCCGTAAATGCTTGGTCCAGGGCAACATTAGAACAATGCTTACTTCAGACGTGCCATATGAACGCAACCACCCACTGACGCGTCTGTATAACACTAAGCTGGCTAAAATGCTAGCTGTGGACCTTCTACCTTTTTCTTTTGTAGAAGCGGTAGGTTTTCTTGAATTAGTTGCAACGCTCTGCCCTAAATGGAAGGTTCCGAGCCGGTTCTATTTTGCCAGAGTGGCGGTTCCAGCACTACATGAAGATGTGCTGCAGGCGATTGGGGCAGCTTTGCAGAAGAGTGCTGTTCACACAATACATCTGACAACAGACATGTGGACCAGTGGCCCAGGCGATGATTACATGTGCATCACTGCACACTGGGTCTCTTTTTCAGGTGTTAAAGCAAAGCTAAACGCAGGTGTTGACCCGGACCAAGTTTTCAAAGCTGCTCGGAAACATGCAACACTAGCCATGTTTGGCTTGGAGAAAAGTCACACAGCAGAAAACCTTTTGGAAGAGTTTGACAAAAAGGTCTTGACAATGCTATCCCCCCTAAAACGCAAGATTGGTTATGTTTCCACGGATAATGGCGCCAATGTAGTTAAGGCCATGTTAGAGTGCCGTGTTTGGCGCACTGTATCAACCTGGTAGTTCAAAAATTCTTGAGTGATAAAGAGAGTCCAGCGTTCGAGGTAATGGCCACCTGCCGCAAAATGTGCAACCATTTCAGCCATTCTTTTAAGGCCCGGAAGCATCTGCGGAGACTGCTACTTCAACGTGGAATGCCAGTGAAAGCACTCATCCAGGAGGTGGCAACACGTTGGAACTCAACCTTCTACATGCTTGAGCGTCTGCATGAGCAGTATACGGTACTCGATCACTATTTCTTGACAGAGGCTACATCTCAGAAGGAGGACCTGCGGATGAGTAAGGCGCAATGGGACATAGTTAAAAGCCTGACAGACATGCTTCGTCCTTTTGAGTTCTTCACGCGTGCAGTCAGCCAGGAGGACTGTAATTTGGGAAAAGCTATCCCATTGTTGTGCATACTGGAGCACCAACTGATGGCGGTTTCTTCTGAGTTTGAAAAAGATGAAAAAAAAAAAAAACATTTCATTTTGTCTGAGAAATTATTACATCGCCTACGTGGTGATGAACGTCTTCAAAACATCAACTCAGATCAGCATTACATTTGTGCTACTATTCTGGATCCACGCTACAAAAAGGCGCTGGCAGACAACGCATTCTTTCCTTTCGCTGATGCAGATGTTCAAAAGTACAAACATTGGTTAGCCTGGTCAGCCAAGAGGTTTGAAAAAGAACGGCAGGTTATTGAAGGAGAAGCCAGTACATCAGCATCAGCATCAGCAGGCCATCCGCAGTCACAAGAATCCACTTCTGCACCTGTGGCTGGGGCACAAGTGACCTCTCAGCCGTTAAAGACACCGGCAACTGGATCATCTGCACCACACACAATGACAACACTAACAGTGGCTGGGGAGGAGGATTGGCTAAGTTTGATGGGGTATGGTTCTCGAAAAAATGTCACAGGCACAGCAAAAAGTAAGCAAAGTGGAGGAACAGTTGATGACCTTGAGTCGATGGTGCAGGACTATCTGAATGACTCAACAGAGGTCTTCCTTAATGATGAGCCATTGCAGTATTGGCATGGCAAAAAACAATTGTGGCCACAGCTCTTCAACCTGGCTATAAACTATTTGTCTTGCCCACTCACAAGTGTGTATTCTGAACGTGTTTTCAGTGCTGCTGGTGGCATTGTAACTCCCAAACGGAGCCGCCTCTCGCCCAAAAATGTGGAGCGGCTGACAATGATCAAGATGAATCAGCACCTCATACCACCAGATTACAAAGTACGAGAAAGCACGCCGCATGAAGACGAGGAGGACAGCAACGTAGATGAGGGGATTTTTTCTCTGTTCGGTGCCACTGACCTCATCCAGCCTGAATTCGCAGAGTATGATGACGAAATCTTGTTCTTATTCCCTGACACCGAGCCCTGAAAATGAGACAATCAATCAAGAACTTTCTTTTTCGTCCTTATTCACTTTTATTCCTGTGTGCTTTGTGTCTCTCTTTCTTTGTTTTGCACAGTTAATTTAATTCAAACTTTAATCACCTAATCCCAAAAACAAGACCATCATCAGAACTGTCTTCACTTGTTTGCTTATTGATTTGAAGGTGCCGCAGTCTACATTCCTCAGGTTCACAAGTTCTGAAGAACATGCTCCTCTATCCTCCTCCTCCAGACTGCGATTTCCCTCCAAGCAGAGTGCTGGATTACGCACAATGAAGAAAGACTCAGCACTTGTGGGGGTGTTGTACTTCTTTGCGGGTGAGTTGACGGTTTTGGGCCCATTGCTGTGAAGCTCTAATAATGGACAAAAGTGTTTTGGACCAAATATGAGGTGGAAATTTCTTGCCGTTTTTGCTGACTTGCTTGCCTTTGAGGTGCTCTTTGGCGGGGTTCCGGGGGTTTGTGTGTAATTTTTGGTGTCTGTCGAAGCACTGCTGCGACAGTCTAATCTTGATTGCATTTGCTTTTCAGGAAATCCGTGGTGGAAAACAGGAGTTATGATGATTGATGATGATGACCTAGCTGAACAGCGCCGCATTTGGAACGAAGGCCGAGAGATATTGTAAGTATGAGATTTAGCTTTTTCGCTGTTTGGGGGTGTTGTCGGGTGTTTTTTTGCGGGTGGGTTGGCGCCGGCGGGTCTTGCCTGGGGCATTCCTGGGAAGGTCTAATACCGGATAGAAGTGTTTTGGACAAAATCCATAAGGAACAGCCTTTTTTTTGCCATTTCTTCAGACATCTTGCTCAATGTAGCGTTTTGGGGGGCTTCCTGCTGTTCGTGGGTGGGTTGCGGCCGGGGTCTCTGTCGAAGCACTGCTGCGACAGTCTAATCTTGATTGCATTTGCTTTTCAGGAAATCCGTGGTGGAAAACAGGAGTTATGATGATTGATGATGATGACGACCTAGCTGCACAGCGCCGCGTTTGGACCGAAGGCCGAGAGACATTGTAAGTATGAGATTTAGCTTTTTCGCTGTTTGGGAGTGTTGTGTCGGGTGTTTTTTTGCAGGTGGGTTGGCGGGTCTTGCCTGGGGCATTCCTGGGAAGGTCTAATACCGGATACAAGTGTTTTGGACAAAATCCATAAGGAACAGCCTTTTTTTTGCCATTTCTTCAGACATCTTGCTCAATGTAGCGTTTTGGGGGGCTTCCTGCTGTTCGTGGGTGGGTTGCGGCCGGGGTCTCTGTCGAAGCACTGCTGCGACAGTCTAATCTTGATTGCATTTGCTTTTCAGGAAATCCGTGGTGGAAAACAGGAGTTATGATGATTGATGATGATGACGACCTAGCTGCACAGCGCCGCGTTTGGACCGAAGGCCGAGAGACATTGTAAGTATGAGATTTAGCTTTTTCGCTGTTTGGGGGTGTTGTGTCGGGTGTTTTTTTGCGGGTGGGTTGGCGGGTCTTGCCTGGGGCATTCCTGGGAAGGTCTAATACCGGCTAGAAGTTTGTTGGACAAAATCCATAAGGAAACACCAGTTTTGGCACTTTTTGTAAGTTAGGGTTCGTTAGGGTTAGCCCTAGCAGCAGGATTGCATGTGTTTAGGGGGGTTCTATTGCAACGCGGTTCTGTTGTTGTAGAGCACTGTTGGAGCGATGCTGGCTATGGATACTTTTGCTTGCAGGCAAGTGGTTTGAATACAATCCACGGTCTGTATTTGGGCCTACTGTTACTTTCAAAGTACGTTTTGTAACCATTTTTCTGCTAGGCATCGTTTTTGGAGATATGATTGGGTTCTTCTACATTTTTGCGACTGGCTTTAGTAAGGGTCTTGGTGGGAGCATTGCTGGGAAGGTCAAATTTTGTTCTAAAACACAGTAGTACACCCACCTTGAGGGGAAAGATCCGCTATAATATTTTGGCCATACTTATTGATCCTTAAAAAGGTGACTCAGACAGAGCACGCAATTTCAAAAATATTGTACTGTCTATTAGGGAAATCAAAGTGTCACTTTTTGAACCACACAGCGTACATACCTTTTATTTATTTATCAGTGGTATTGTAATAGCACTTCCTGTTTTCCGTTCAATAATTACAGGCCGGGTTTCAGTCAACATCCGCCAGGCAGGCAGTGGACAGGGTGTCTCTTCTGTCAGTGGTCACCACCACATTGATGGACGAAGCGTCAGCTGGAATGGAGGAGTGCCGCCAATAAGAGGAATTGTTTGCTGCATGCAACTTACTTACCAATTTCAACAGGACAACTCCAACAACATACGCAATACAGATACAGTATCCATTGTTGTCTTTTATTCTATGAGTGTGACTGCATGTGCTTACCTTTAGTTTGTAACCAAAGATTGTCTGTAAACTCTGTATCTTCAATTATTGTTTGTCCATGCTCTGCTTTTTTTTTCTTCTCTCAACAAAACCTACCCAAAAAGAAACCCCCATTCCCATCCATTTTACAAACCCTAACCCTCTTCCCCCGGGCTGTGTTGTTTTGCTTGATGTCTGACTAAAATGACATCAATAATTCCACACACTTGCTGGGGAGGATAAGGTGATAGCAGCAACAGGCTGGTGAAGGAATACGAGGATATCTTCTAGACTTACTCAGCTTCAGTACTATATCTTCTAGTAGTAGTAGCCAATGTCAAATAAATTCAACGCAAGTACTAGTTATACTTGCAAGCAAATACTTTACCATTTGTTAGGCTACATTATGGCACTGTTCTAGTGTACTGTCACCTGCTATTTTCTCGATCGTACCGTAACCGTTGTAATGCTAGAGTAAGGAGGACAAACAAGGTTTCGTTTTCTTTTTTTCCATAGGCATGCAACTGCCACTGTGTCACACCACTAGTACCACCGCAATGAGGAAATGTCACCCGCCCAGGATTGACAACGTTAATCCCCATTTCACCTGGAGCCAGCCCTGGGCCTAGCCCTAATTTCTAACACAAATTACAGGTAAGATAAGCGTTTGGTGGGAGGTAGTATAATGGAGTATTATTTCGGAGTAGACAAGAGATTGACGGTTGTACTACTAAAGTCCTACGACTGTTCAGGAAAACAAAGTTACTGTTACACCCCCGCCCCCCACCCAGCAGACTGAAAAGCAGTAAAAAACAGGTATGGTCAGATAAAGTTGAAAAATATATTTATTTAGCCCTAACAAAATAATCTCCCTCACCCACCCTAACCCCAACGATTGTCTCTGAAACGTCCCAAAACGATCCCAACTCCCAAATCCCACCCCCCAAAAGTCTATAAAAAAAGGGCAAGGGACACTCCACTACTGGAGGGTGCTGGTGCTGGTGCATGATGCGGCATGGGCATCATACTCCTTGCGGAGGGTGGCAAGCTCGGAGCGGAGGCCCTTAACCAAGTTCTTATACCTCAGGACCTCCTGCTCCAGGTTGGACATGCGGACTCGTAGGCGGCGTTGGCGTTCCTTGCAGCTCCTGTGGGGGGCAGCTGGTATTTCGGTTGCTTGGCGGTGGCGGTCGGCTTTCTTAGCCCGGCTCGGTCCCGCTGGCTTAGTCACGGAGGAGGATGCAGTGGTCACAGTCGAGGATGTTGCCCCGCTCGACTGCGTGTCCTCCTCCTCCTCCAGGGCCACCAGCCGCCGATACTCGGCGACTGTGGCCTCCAGCCTCCGTTGCCGGGCCAATCTAGCCTGCTCCCTCCTTGTTGTTGATTTGGAAGGAGCAACTATATGAAGAAAGAAAGACATAGTCTGTAACCAATGCTCCTTATTAATAACACAAAGTGATTGAGCCGAAAGTTGGGTCACAGAGTACAAGTAGCAAATTGAAAGCACAGTACATAACTATTGAGGACAGTATCTATGTAACCTCCCACTTCTGCATCCTTGCTCTAACAGTAGTGGTAGTTTAATGAACTAATTCTACGACCACTATGGACTTCCATTACAGTCGACTATGACAGTACACCAGTCTTATTCTTCTTCTTCTCTCTTGTTTAGGGAAATGGGTACGTTATCTTATGCAAGCCGGCAGAATGACATGGACACAGCACAGTGAAGTTGCACCCGAGAAAAAAAGTTGCACACCATGATGATTGAGACAGACTTGCGTTACTGTACCGGTCCAGTACATGCAGGTGGTGAAGCTATTACTTTTCTATTACGGGTGGCACTGAGAATACTCTGTTACAAGGGCTACTGCTTAATTAATTTACCTTTCACCCTACAGTGCAAATGAGTACTAGAAAAGGAAACTGAAGAAGCTAACTAATTTGATTATCTATCACTTCACATGGGACGTATTTAATGACAGATGAGATGACTTTAGGTGCTTTGCTTAATATTGAGTGAACAGTGATACACCCACACATGAATGACGTACTACAAGTAAACTAAAGTTATTAAGAGAGGTACGGAGTGTCCACCGTAATAACCAGATATATGCTGTGAATGCAAACGCAATACAAAGTACTGCTACTATTCATGGTAGTATTGGACACATTTACAATTTCTTTTCCTTGCCTTCCCTGTACTGGGACGGACGTGCGGGTGCGGTGGTACATGCTCTTCAAGGTAACACTTACTTCACCTGGCGACCATCTACTCTCTCTAGATACACATGTGCTATGTAAGAGTCAGAGAATACCATGCTCCAGGCATCCATTCAGTCAAAGTATACGCACACATACAGTTTCTGTTTCACCCACCCAGGCTGCTGTCCTTCCACCCATCCTTGCTTCATCATTGACCCAGCCATGCACCATACCATATTCTTTCCTTCCCAGCCACCTCGGGGGCCAAGCAAACACATATCGTTCTTCTTTGCCAGCCATCATACAAGTTCGCGTCCCACTTACTTACACCCTTCTTTCGCTTTTCGTTCATCCCATCCATCACGTTCGTCTAAGAACTTATTGGGATTCTTCTCACCAAAAACTTCACAGCTAAGTCGAAGTACATTTCGAGGAGGCTACTACCTGGTTGATTTGTAATTGTAATACACCCGTGCAGAAAGCACACTATGCAGTCTTCAATCTCAATAAGTAAGGAATATATAGCTTACCTGTTTCCGCCACCACCGTTTGATCCCCCACAGGAACGGCCACCAGCTCTTCTACCGCCGCCTCCTCCCCAGAGGCCTCCGAGTCCAAGTCCAACACAGCCACCTCCGCGCTGGCCCCGTCACCAGATGTTACACCTACAAAGTACATTTAAGAATGTTAATACACCACTCACTACTATATAATATTTGGTCTAGGAGAAATGTTAAAAAAACAGAATACAATGTAATAATTTGTGACTGTCTACTCCATAGTAAAAATGTCCCATTTTCCAGGGAAGGCTGTTGTCTTGCTGCACTTTTATGCACAACTGATGAATGCTTGCTTTTGATTTTTAACACGCACCACTTTTTCTCCTAACAGACAGAAGCTTGACTCCTGAGTCCTAAGAACACGACCAGGATCAAGTTCAAACTAGGTGAGAGTTCGGCTCGACCACAAGAAATGTGTCCAATTAATCGTCAGCACTAACCACTTTTCCGTTTACAGTTAAATAGTTTTATGACAAAGTAGATTTTAATAAATGTGTTTACTTTTAATAAAGCTTTTACACTTAAATAGACTCTGTGGTTTTTGTTCCTCTAGACTAGAGTGGATGAGCTAAAGGTTTTGGAATTTTTGCAAGCATGAGTGCCTCTGACACTTCTTGACTGTGCTGTGACTCCGTACTACTCTCTTGTCCTGCGTACGATAATCTAGAGATCATTGGGGATCTATAATCGGTGACTTCGGGAGCTGAATGACTCTGCCACACTATCTAGTCAGTAAGGAGACAGTGCATAGAGGTATTGCTGAATATAATGGGAGTCCAATGGAATTGCCAAATGTCCAATCTTAGTTAGCTACACAGACAGACTAATAAGAATAGTCTAGTAATACCACAGGGAGTCATATTCGAGGCAGGATAAGAATTTATATCCAGTCTACAAGAAGATCAAAGACGATTTAGAAAAAATCGAATGAGGAACGCTAGGAAAAAATAGGTACTGTTTATTAAAATGTAAACTTACTGGGGCCAGCAAAGGAGCCCTCGCCTGCCCGATCCTGGCCTGCATCCTCAGCACCCTCCTCCTGTGTCCTCTTGCCCTTGGGGGGAGCTGATGTACAACATGAAAGAAAGAAAAACCAGAAAACATGGATGAGATTTTTCAACCAAATCAAACATTTCAAAAGAACAATAACAACATATTTTGGAAAAATAGCAAATAGATAGACAACTATTCCACGGGATCTATCTCATGTGGTATACTACGTTATTCGTATTGCCTGATTTGCGGAACGTTGACTTAGAAAGTTCCTATGTAACTCAATAAACAGACTACTAAAGAGGTTTGCCTAGGCCTGGCACTGCAGGCAGCAGTGCGCAACACGTGACAGACAAAGTCCATCCTGCTTGCAGATCAGTGAATACTCAAACTATCAATCCACCCGCCACCACCGCCACTATTTCTTCTGATAGCCATGTGACTGTCTAAAGGAAGGACTGGACTTCAGTCTGTTGGGGCTGATTTATAAGTCCCTTGCGGAAGTTGCGGCTGATTTTCCTCCATTGTTGCGTGCCTTTTCTGACGCAGCGGCAGAACAAAAGACTCGCCATGGTGTTGGTGCGGCGTATATATTAAAAAAAAAAACACATATGGGCGATGCATCACGTTGTAAAGCCCTGCGCCATCAGGGGGCGTTCCGGCGCAAGGGAGGGCGTACCTGCGCAGGAACGAATCCTAAAAGTGGCTGAGGGAAATCTACAAGATGTCAATCAGTCACTTTTAGGACAATGATGCATGACTCAAACCCTGCGCGCTTGAAGCCGACGTACGGCTTGATGCAGCATTGGGGAGATAGGGTACCCCAGAGCATTGCTGGAGCTGCGCCATCGTTGGCACGCAACTCCAGCAATGCGCTGCCTTTACGGCACAGATGCGTAAGGCTTCTGTGACGTTTTGGGCCAATGGGTGGTGGTGGCATGGCACACAATTACTGCCGCATCCCTGCTACTTTGCAGGGATGCGCCGGTAATTGAAAATATGACCCTTACTGTCTAGCATTACGCAGTTCTTTTCTTTACAGTACACTCATACATAATTTCTCAGGCCAATGAAATGCTTCTGAACACAACATACAAAACAAAGAAGCATAGTAGCAAGCAAGGCTACTGAGAAGGAGAGCAGTGCACCTGAAATGCATAGAAGATTTTGAAATATAATTTACCTCAATGTAATCGGCAGCATTATTGCTCTTGGTAAAGAACAAAGATTTGCAAATAACAGAGCAGGATAAAACAGAGTAGTAAATGTACTACTACTACTACTCACCAAGCCCGGGGACCTCTACGCCGAGCGCGTCCAGCAAGTCCCGCTCCCGGTCCATGACATCGGTCCAGCGGTGGGTGGCCTGGTTATATGTGCGCCGGACCCCAGAGATCTTGTACATGGCCCGGCACACCTTCTCCCACCGCTTGCGACGCTCCCGGATGCCATAGCCGGTCGCGATCTTGCCGCCTCCCAGGATCGTCTTGGGGAGGCGGCGCTGGACGTGGAAGATCAGTGCCGCCACTTCCTCCGCGCTGAAGATCTCCCTCGGGACCACTTGCTCCCCCCTTAAACGCCCGCACGGGAGCCGGGCACGGGGTGCGGGACCCTTCCCCTTCTCAGGGTGCTTCCCGGCTCCCTTTACCATGGTCTGGGCAGAAATAAACTTAAATGATAAAGAAGAAATAGAATAGTGAAGAAGAAAAGAAAAGAGTTTAAAAAAGTAGTTTAAAAGTAACTAAAAGCTGCAGAAAACACAAAAATATAGAGCTAGAAAAATAGAGGGTTAGATAATAAGTAAAATTAGATCAAAAAAACTTCAAACAAGCAAAGGATGGCAGAGATTGAGAGAGGATAGAGAAAGCATGCCCAGAACCATAGCAATGAATGAGAAACAAGATGGCCGCGCCCGTTCACGACCGCGTGGGTAAGTTCGCGCGAGATTTTCCTTGCGAGTACGCGCGAAATTGTACTAGCGAGCAGCACACTTTGCGAGATTACACATAGCGGGCGGAAACGGAATTACGTCACGCCAACAAGATGGCCGCGCCCGTGTACGACCGATAGGGTAACTTGGCAAACGTATAGCTAGAAGCGCCTCGCGAACACGCGCAAGATCACGCGAACATACACGTCGCAACAAAAACAATTTTGTATTCGCACGTATTCGCGGCTTCCGAAATCGATCTCGCACGGATTCGCGCCCCAAAAAACGAGCGAAATTGCAGAAAAAACGATTTTAGCTAAACTGAAAGCAATGAGCAGGTGCAAAAGTTCAAACTTAACATTAGTAACATTCAAGGTAGTGCTTCCTGATGGGCCCCTCCAGAGTTTGCAACTATTCTATGACCCTGCTATGACCCAAACAGCAGGCTCATAGAATAGCACCATAAAGGTCCTGTGAAAAAAAAATTTCACTGCAACAAAAAGCAAATTACAGATAAGGAAGGAAGCAGGTGCCAGCCAGACTGGAACTTTCAAAATTACTGACACATTAATGAAACACAAATTAATTGATGGCAGTTGAAGAAGGGCAGGTGTGCTTGCTTTTTTCAACCACCATAATCTACAGTGATAAATAAACCTAATAGGTGCCAGTGAGGATGTACTAGAGGGTGGCATGGGTGTCCCAGAGGGTGGCAGTGGTGAAACAGAGGGTGCTGTGAACCTGTGATGATAAACCAGACGTAGAAACAACATAGTCGCGGCCGTTGCAAGCCGAAAAGTAAGTTCGCAATTGCGAACTTGTCCCAAAATCGGCGCGAACACGCGCCAACACAAAAAACGGAAAAATCCGCAAATCCGCTAGAGTTCGCGGATCTTCGCGGATTGCGAATCCGTAAATACGCAAGTTCGCGGATTGCCAATCCGCAAAATCCGCCCATGCTTAGGTGGGCCTCCTTTTGTCTAGGTGCTATAGGGAACTAGATGCATTGCAACACTTTTGTCCAGCGTTCTGTTGGTGTCTGGGTAGCTCTGCTATGTGCCTTTCTCTGCATTTTTCTCAAAACTGCCATCTTCTCACAATGTATTGATACCCACTGGATTCTAGCACACTGAGTTGTGAATCGTGCCCTCTCATTCCCACAGAGCTTCTAGACTCTCACACCTTCAACCATTCATTCCAATATGGATCATCCCCAATGCTCTGTGATTTCTGACTGTATGAGACTTTCTCTCTTAGAGAGAGAGGTTTTTGGCAGACTTTCTCCCTACCCTGCACTCTAGGCGGGTATTGCTCACGATATGATGCCTTTACCATGCATGCACTGACAACAGAATTTGCAGAGACTGCCCCCGAAGGGGGCCTCGAGGGCCAGTGCCACAACCAACGCCAAGCCCTGGGAGGTATAGGTTTTGAGTGCCCTAAAGCGTCCAGAATAGAAGTTGCCCAGCGCACCCCACGGGCATCAGAGAGGTGCCATGCCCCCCCCAGCCAACTGGGGGGCCTGGCGATGTACAAACCCCCCAATGGTGGGACACCGCCGGCTGAGGCAGGAAATTGGAGGGAGGTATAAGTTGCCGTTCACCCTGTGTAGCTACTTATTATAGAGCAGCGGAGTGGCGAAACAAGAATTTTGTAGGACGTGTCTTACCTGGTCGTGGCGAGGCGAAGCTTTGCTGTGGGACCTCTTAAGCGGATCGGAAGTTCCAAGGAGTGTTAACCGCCGGGGGTTCTAGTAACTTTAAAGCATTCACCCTGCGGCCCGGCGTGGAGGACAGGTTTGTGTGGGGGTCTTCGGCTCCCGGAGCACAAGGTCATGCCCCTCTACTCACCACTCCATCATGCTGAGGCACTGCCTCTGTACTGCTGCGTAGGGGCTGTAGCGGTGCACTGTGCGGACCCTGAGTGCTGCCGTCTCCTCCAATTTTGGAGTGAGAAAGGAGCGAGGCGGGCACTGCATGGAAACATTGCACGCAGCTCCTGCTCGGGCCCCTGGGCTTCTCGGGGTCATGCCCCCACTGACGACTGTGACGCAGCCACCTCTTGGTTGCTCCTCCTGTGAGGCTTCAGCGTGTGGCCTTTGATCGGCGAACAGCCTCGACCACATGAGCACTGGTGAGCTGCGCGGGGGCTTTGTTGTTGGTAAAGAGGCCCCTGATGACTGTGACGCAGCCACCTCCCTGTTGCTCCTGCCATGAGGCTCCGGCTTGTGGTAATTTGAGCGGCAAGAGTCCACGACCACCAGAGCATGGGTGAGTTGCGTGGGGGCTTTGTTCTTTGTAAAGAGGCCCCCCTGGGGACAGGAGCGATAGTCCTAAACTCTGCTGGGAGGCCGGGGTGTGCACACTGAGGAGCCCAGCACGTCCGGTAAGTAGGTGGCGCTTCAGGAGCTTTGTGAGGGGCGGAGCCTGACCAGGCGAGCCGTGACAGAAGGTCGATGCACGCACGGCATACGAGAGAACATCGTGCTGCCCAAAAAGTTAATCTAGGAGCAGTGGGAATCAACCCATGCTCGGATTGTTTAAAAAAAAAACCCATAGAAGGTAAAGGTTGGGAGACAGTGTCTCCAGACATGCGTGTTGCTTTCTGGGGGTGTATTTGAAAGTAGCTGCTGGCAGTCTCCAGTCTGCATTGGGCTGGGGAACAGGCTCAACGGTACAGCACCCAGTGGGCAAGAAGCAAGGCAACCAAGTGAGGGCCCGGTGCACGGGCCCCTGCATGGTTCTGGAGTCAGAGAGGACACAAACTGGGGAAGAAAGGGCACAGCAAGTTAGACAAGGATATTTGGTGCATAAAGAAAGGTGGCATCACCCCGCCAAGAAGGGATAACGAGGGGCAGGTTAAAGGCCCATTTGCATTGTTCAAAGTCTTGGTGCATAAGGAGGGCGGCAGCATACCGCCTAGAAGTTAGATCGGCAGGCCTCCAAAGGCATGCGTAATGGAGAGCAAATACACACTGAAATGGCAGTAAGGGATTTATCTGTTGCACCACCTGACTATACACAAGAGGTTTTTTAGTGAATATGACCACAGATGCTGCCCACCTCACTAGTCCACTGCCAAAGGACTAAACAATTATGAAAAAACCAGAGAGCACACAGAGAGGCAGCAATAAAAATACTTATACAATGCTTAAATACATCCAATGAGACACATGTCCTTCTTTTGATATGAAAAAAAGTCCTTATTTTTATTATTGATGTATCCTCTTGATAAAAAGATGCACAGATCGACAGCCAGTGTTCTTAATAAAAGAAGACCAAAGAAACAGCCAACGCGTTTCGCCCGTAGGCTTCTTCAGGGCTGTAAACATAACGTTTAACATAATAATAATAATAATCCACATTTGTAAAGCGCACAATCACCCGTTAGGGTCTCTAGGCGCTGGGGGCCGTCGGGAAGATTAAGCAAGCTATTGCCCAGAGTCACATGGTGCTGGGCTAACCTGCCGCCGGAGCGGGGGATCGAACCGTGATCCCCAGATTCCAGCGTCAGTCGCCCTGGCCGCGGCGCCACACCTCTTACAAAATCAAAAAATAAATTACAGACTTATACATAAGTTTTACAAAGTCAAATAACAAAAAATGACGGTGTTATGAGGCAATTTATAATCATATACTGATACTTAAAAGGACACCAACTAAACATCAGACAAATATTTGCCCACCATTGTTGAGGAAAATAGAAAGAAGAAGAAGAAATCAAAACACATTGGTATAAATGACGATCCATAAGACAATACTGAGGTAAAGATACAAAACACCAATAGACAATACATTGTACTCAAAAGTAACTAGAGACACCACACACATCAAAGGAAGCAAAGAAAAGAGAAGAAAAGAAAAAACTGAAAGAAAACAAAAGCAAATAATAACAATGAGAAAAGACAAATAAATATGAAACTGAATTAAGAAAAGGACAGTGACTAGAAACACACCAATATCACATCACACTTACTGCTTCAGTATAAGGGCAAAACCCACACACATTCAGACCAAAATCACAGAGGTAATACTAAAAAGCTAATTGGATTGGAAAACCAAAAGGATTCAAGATTAAAATCCTCACCTAATCCTCAAGGTAAACACAGCTAAACGTCAATTTTATAAACTTCCTGATTCAATTGGGAAAAGGTAGTCACAAACTTCAAACAATCTCTAGTCTAACACAACTGAGATCTCTTGGGTTGGAGTGTATCCCTCCTGCTCATGTTGCAGACTTTCCCAAGTGCTCGATTAATTACATGGTCTTCGTAAACTCTTTGTTTGAAGTGTTGTACAGTCTCCATGGCATGCCTTTCAAAGTGTACATCATCTGAACAATTACGGCGGACGCGAATCAGTTCACCCAAAGGGATAGCATTCTTAGTGCTGTTGGAATGCGCACTATCACAATGGAGCGTACTATTAACTGCTGTTTCTTTTCTATACATGGAAGTCGACAATCTTCCATGATTGGCATAGATTTCCACATCCAAAAAGTGAATGCTATTCTTAGAGCTGTCAATGGTCAAACGTATATTGAAAGAATTGGCATTGAGATAATTAAAAAATTCTTTCAAACCTTCCTCTGAGCCAGTCCAAACCAGAAAGACATCATCAATATAACGTCCCCAAAAATGGACGTCACCTGTCCAAGGGCTTGCATTGTGGGACCAGACATAGGTTTATTTGAACCACCCCATGAATAAATACACATAGGATGGTGCGAATTTTTAGACCATCGCTGGGCCTTGTAATTGTTTGAACCAAATATGATTGAACAAAAAAAAGTTATTACATAAAATAATGTCAATCATCTCTAAGAGCATGCCATTGTGTTCTAAGAAAGTAGCGCTTCTAGTTGATAGAAAGTGATCAATTGCCATCCTTCCAAGGTCTTTTCTGATACAGGTGTAAAGGGATTCGACATCCATGGTCACCAACCACATGGAGAGCCAGCGTAATGGAGAGCCAGCTATGGAAACGGGCAGCCAGAAGAGCTAGGGGATCTGTTACGGAAAATCTGGGCTGCATCGAAGGTCCACAGGACCAGCTGGCTGCATTCACACTTGGGCCAGGATGCAGGAGAAGGCACAAGCAACCAGCCGCCCGAGGGCGTCAGCATGCCAGCACCCAGGAAGAGACGGAGGGCAGCGGCCAAAACATTGCGTACGACGGCAGCTAAAAAAGGATGCCAGAGGACTGACCTGCCTTCTGGAGCCATCCCTGCGACGGCAGGAGCTAACAGTGACACCAGCAATGCAGCAGCAAGGGGTGAGCATATTGGTACAATAGTGCAGGAATGCTTCAAATCAATGGTACCATTGTTGCTTAAGGGGCTGGGTGCACAGGGGTTGGGGACAGTGTGGCCACAACCTCAAGGGGGAGTATCCTGGCTACCATGGCACTTGATAGACCTGGGCTGCGCGCCACAGGAGCACTTGGAAATGCAGCACACGCAGGAAACACATGGGGAGATAGGGTCTCCTGTAGCCGCATGGGGCATCACAAGCACAGTAAGCCACCCAGCTAGAATAGCCTTTGCCCCAGACGCATACACTAGGCCTTCGCCAGGTCCAGCATCAATGACCACAAGGGCCACGGGCTAGTGTGCCTTATCCCTCTGGCAGTAAAGGAGAGGATATGGAGGAAGGAATTTATTTTACAAACAATGTGGACGTACCCACTAGGAGATAAAAAAGGTTGTGGACTCACTGTGGTAGTAAACAGTACCGCAGAACCATTAGGTTTTGTTAAACGACCCCTCACACACCAACCTGGTTGGTGTCATGCTTCATCATTGGGGTTCCAACCGGGAGACCGAATGCCGCCCAGGTGTGCGACGACGCCTGATTACAGTGGAGCTGGTTGTGGTGTGTTGGTGTGATGTGATATGTGAGATGTGCAGGTTAAAAATATCTCTGGGAATCCTTGCTAAACGTGTTTATTTGTGGCGGCCCAGGATATGTTAAAATCCAAGAGTGCAACTAATGGAGTTGTTTTGACTCGTAGATGTCTGTGGTAGGTCTACATGTTTCAGCCCCAGGAGGATAATAGAGGGGGCTTTCGTCAGGACCATTTGAATAAAAGGTGAATGAGTGGCAAAATATGGCCACGTGAGAATTACAAATCTTAACACACGCACTAAGGTGTGTTGGAAAAAGTGAGAGGAGTTGATACTTACGACCCGACTGGTTGAAACCTGTAAGAGAAGAGACTAGACAAAACACATATAAGAATAAAGCAGCAACATAAAATGCAATCTTATGCGTCATCATGCGCCTGTCTATGTCTCCATAGTGGGCACAGTGGAGAGTCCTTATAGTCTGGTAGCCTGGTGGAGGAAGTACTAATGAATTATAGTAGCATATGGCAGGTAAATTGGCTATACCATGCGACAAAATAGCATGCTAGTCAGCAATGACGTGATACTATCGATAGCGAGTACTGTGGAAAACATGCAGCATGCTAAGGATGTCATCATGTGGGGCAATCGTCGTCCTGCGATGTCCCCTGGTTGCAGAGTATATCTGCAGTATAGGTAGTAGGCTTCATGGAAGCCAAGGTGGCTAGACGGATGTCCCGCTACAACCTACTTAGGTCTCCTGCAAGAGCCGCTAGCTTTCACACATTACATACCACATGGAGAACATGGCAGAAAACCAGGGACTGGGTTTCACAGTGGACGATGTCAGTCTCATCCTCTCAAACCCACCGCTTCTGGCAGACCTCAATGTAGCTTCTTCTATTGCCCAAACGGCGGATTGGGACAACCTGAGTGAAAAGAAGAAGAAAAGAATAAGCACTATCCTCCACGGAGTCATCCTCAAGGAATATTTGCGAAACAATACAGCCCCTAGAGGGCTCATAGTCACCAGTGCCCCATGCATCTTCCTCGAGGATGCCACTTTACAAAAAGATTGGGCGCAGATAGCATGGAGATGCATGCGTGACTGGATGCTTCTTATCATCCAAACGGCTAAGAGGCTATCCGATGCTATTCTTATAGAGATTCAAGCTACAGAGGCTCATTTTAAGACCACGATAACCTCTTTTAAGAAGAAACTAGAAGAGACCAACAGGGAGATGAACGAATACAAAGGGTTTACCCAAGCCAAAATAAAAAAACTTCCATAAGGATCTGAAGAAATTTTCATACCTGAAAACTTACCCGTATGCTGACAACGATGATAAACCAACAAAACACTCGGACACCTCAGGAGGCTCTTCAGATGAGGACTCATCTGCCAGCAGTAGCTCCAGCACCTGGAACTATTGTAACAGACAACGGGGAAGAGGGAGGAACAGCAGTTGACAACAACCATGGCCACAACCTCCTCCAGGTACCTACATGCAGTTCCAAACTCCATACCCCCAGATGAACCCACATTTCATGTATGGCCGGAACGCCCTCTTAGGACCTCCCCCACTGTACATGAACCAAAACCAAGGGTTCCATTTTTTAGGGGGAGGCCGCCATGGACACTGCAGGAGACGTCGACAAACCCAGGTCCATTGGGAAGACGACCAACACTCTAGAGCCCAAACAAGACAAGGGACCAACAGCCAGGCCCGAGCTCCAGGTAAATCTTGTGACCAACCTTTTTAGGGCTTGGACTCCTCCCCACTGAAAGTGGGAGGAGTTAGAGAACTAATGTTAAAGAAGAAAAAAAAGAAGTATCTCCTAGGGCTTTGGCCGAGACAAATTCCACACATTCCTTAGCGTGTTCTGTCATCTGGCCAGTGATTCATCTTCGTTGTGTTGTCGTTTTAATAGGCTTAAAGTGATAGGGTAAATGTAGTTTTGTTCCGCCATTTTGGGCATATTTCGTTCGTGCTCGCGCAAAGAAGTACATTAATTATAATTAGGAGCTGTCAGGGTGCCTCCGTAAGTGAATCCAGATGGCCGGGCGCGTTCACCATTCAGCAGCGCTCAGCGCTCCAGACTTGAGCTGGGCAGCACCAGCGAGCATTGTGCTTAAGCTAACTTCAGCCTGCATTTCTGTTTCTACCCTGCTGGCCCTGTGCTCTGTGTTCTCGGTGAGGGGGGCTACAGGCCCAGCAATAGCAGCGCACGTTCTCAGCCTTGCAATAGTTCTCAGCGATGTCAGGTTTGAAATATTTCTGCCTTTCAGCTCTCTAATCTCAGAGCAGAGCCTCTTCCTTCCGGAAGATAACTGGGCCGAGCATTTCCTCCAAGACAGTTAGAACGTCTGCTCATCGGGCCGCAGCTCCTGCCAGCAGGCTTCCCCTGGGCAGTGAGACAGTAGTGACACACACTCGCCTGTCGTGGCCTTCCCCTGAGCCGCGGCTTCCTGCCTGATGCCTCCCAGGCTCTGTCGAGGCCCAGTGTCTACGGGGCAGCGCTCACAACCAGGTCTATTCTGCAGCACTACATTGAACTTCACGACCTGCAAAAGCCAAAGAAGGCGGTCTCTTTAGCTATGCGGCTCACAACCAAACTAACTTCAATTATCAGATTTCACTGAAACACTTTTACACTTTCATAAATATATTTGTAGGGTCTAATGCTTTTACGAAGTATTCCCCCTTTGACCTGTGACAGTCATTATTGAGTCGTTGTTTAGAAATCGTTTTTATCAAGTGTCCTTGTTAAACTATGCAGGTGTGTCGAAGCCTCAGTCAATGTCGCCTAATGATCGGCAGGCTCACTGGTTTTCACATTTCCAGAAGTACTGTAAACTGCCGATCCTGCTGGATACCGAGCACGGGTATCAAGCTCCGGACTTCTTTCCTGATGCTTTTAGTCCCGCATGTCTGTTTCAGTCACTCTCTCCTCGGTAATGGCATGCCCGACCACTCCTCATGGAAAGCACACTTATGTGTGCGTCCTTGCAGTCTTACACTTCCCAAGATGCCTTTTCAGTGCTGATCACTAATCAGAGAGCCAGATTTTCTATAAAATTTAGAATCATAACTGCCAAGGTTTCAGATTGCTATGTGTGACATTGTCATAATTTTAGTGTAATTATGAGTGACATTTCAACAACTATGAGTGACACTTCCTCGTGTGCAAAATCAAGCAATGGCGATGAGGGAAAAATATAAATGTCAGTAATGACACCTATTTGAGCATTGAGATGGTCGTTAGGATCATATGTTTAATCACATGTAGTTAAGATAAAAGAGTTTAGACCAGACTGGTGGCCAAAAACTCTAAAAAGCGATAAAACAGGCAATTGACTTTCTCCATCTGTGCATGAAGGGACTGGAAAAATATCCCTGTATCCATCAGGACTGCCTCAACACTGCAGCAACTGAGGAAAGAGTTGTAGACAAACCTTTTTAAAAAACATGACAGCACAATGCAGTACTATTGCCTGTCTCCTCAAAGAACCCAGGTACCTCTCCCATCACTTGCTGACTGCACTTGTGCCTTTCTCCACTTGCCTTGGTTTGTGCTATTAAAATAGCATATACTTAGAATGATCTCCCTTCACAAACATAGAACTTCAGTGTACACTACATGGACAGGTGCAAGAATGCAAACGTGTTGCTTAGTCATATATGGCGACTACTAACTAAAATGTCATCAGCAGAGATGCGATGTTAAATACAATAATAAAATAAAACAATCTTTTTATTCACATAGTAGCACTACAGATCTGGATAACAATGTTGAACTTATTTTAAAATACTAATGTATTGTATTGTCAATGCACGCTTAAACAAATAACCTTTTCTGTTTATTTGCTATCATTCTGGTACCTGAACTCGGTTCTAACAGTGCGCGTGCCTGGAAGCCCTCGCTGCCTGTGCCCTTACTTCGCTCCAGCAGTTCCTAGAGGCCCTGGCTGCCTGTGCGCCCCGGGTGTAAACATGACATGGTGAAAGTTTTCAGGCTCCCCCTGCGGTACTATAGCCGTCCGCCGGCAGAGATAGCCTATGCCTCTAATACGGGAGATGGGCTGACCTCACAGAAACGGAGGCTTAGGTACGGGGGGGGTGGTAAGAAAGAGGGAAACATGTTTTATTTATTTACGTGAATTTTTATATAGCGTGCGGTGCACATTTATGTAAATACATGGATGGTTATAAACAGTTACAATCCTAGAATTAAAAAAATTAACAAAAGTAGGTTATACAGTAGGAATTTACTATAGTGAAACTATCGCTAAGTACAACAGTGAGCTAGTGCTACTTGTGAGCAGCAGCATCACTCACCCGATGAAGACGGAGCTGGTATCTTTCAATGCCAAGCGGCGAGTGTGACCATAATACTGCAACTATTGTCTGAAACATCCGACTGCTACTTAAAAGGTACCCAGTATGACACACGTAGTTGTGGCGTGGGGAACACTGCAGCGCTGTCACGGTAGGAGTCAGCCAGCCGCGACGAGTCATGACTTCCCCCTGCACCTTGACTCGAGGCCTGGACCCGTGGCTTCCGTCATGGTGTCACACTCGCTCGAACCCTCAGTCAGGAACTAAAACCCTGGAAACCTGAGTGACTATCCACATTGTCACAATCGACCTAAGCACGGATAGTAAGTAATCGGTAGAACTTCACTGTGAGGTCGATGTTGTGCCGTCCCGCCAGTCTAACGCCGCGGCCGGTTTAATATTATAATAAATTATTGCCCCTCCTGCGCAGGCAGCAGCCATTCAGTCTCAGACACGCGATGACTGAGAGGGACGCTGCGCACAGCAGACAGTCAGTCCAGTGCCCCGGCCCACCGCTTCTGACGGACCACTTAACTTCCTGTTACTGGAGGACTTGAGGTCGCATCCCCCCAACGCCACAGCATATAATGCAACGACCGCCCGGGGTCTCGGTATTAATTGGGCTGCAGTCAGTGGCTCACAGTGACTGAAACGAGCCGCGCAGCCGGCGCAGCGCGGGCGGGAATCTCGCAGGCACCCGGGCAGAAATTGTAACATTGTCTGAGAGCAGATATTTAACTATTGAGCTCCTGCTGCTGGCAAGTGAAGTCTGCTGCGGCCCGGGGGACGGGGGCACGCAGGTGGCGGCGCGCGCTAGCACTTAGAGTCGTGGGCAGCCAGTTTCAGCGCTGTAAGCAGAGTGTGGACAGTGACAAAAATGCGTGACAATGTATTTCACTGCGGTGTTGCGGGAACACCACAGTGAAATGCGTTAGCGTCACGCCTAATGCGTGACACTTGGCAGGACTGCAGAATAACAGCAATCTCCTACATTTCGCTAAAACAGTGAAGTGGTAATCTCTTAGATATATGTTGAATTAATCATGTCAACAGAACATGCCCTGATTTGCAACTGCATAACATGTGGTGGATACTTACGACATGAGAGCATAAAAGGGATCAACTGGGAAACGTTTAGGTACATAAAATCAGCTATTGTAATTTGAGGGATTCTAGTTGAAATTTGTCACATATAATTGAACTCTAATTTGTCTGCTAAATCTATAGTTACTTTAATCATCTGGTAGATCTTGTCAATTTACTGGTTTGCACACAGAAGGTGCTTCAGTTCGTTTGCCAATCAGAGGAAGAGGGCCCAAGTCAAATCAAAATATTTTTCCTCCTTGAGACGATTTTCGGTCTCTTAGCTGCTCTGTTTCTTCACTTCTGAACGATGCATATTAAAGCTCTTGCATCACATTTGATAAAGTTACCAATACTGGGGGCCCACTATTTTAATAGTTATACCTTGAGCTGACTTTAACTTGTATTTATCATTCTAAAAAAGTGTCCTCCAGCACTCGATGCCTTACTCAGAGGTTTTGTCAAAGACTAGTACAATGCTAAAATAATTTTGTGTTTTCCACTGGTTGTCTCTACCCTTATTCATTATGACATTTCCATAATTTGTCAACAAGATCTGCAGATCCCAAGGCAGAAATAAGAGTTTGCCACGTGGGTCTTCCTCTAACAAAAAGGTCATTTTGGAGGCTGTTTATTGCAATGTGGCACCCTCTTGTGGTGTGTCAAAAGACAGAGTGGTTAGTGTAGCACTTGTCTTGCTCTTCTCGCAACCGTATGGAGTCTGAATTTGAATTCTATTTGCATTTGGTCGAACATTGTTACTGCTGGAGATTGACATTAATAGCGCCTAAATACTTGTGTTAAAATGGTTAAACATTATTAAAAAATAGAAATGGATAACGACTAGAGGAGCCGACCTCGAAGCTGGGGATCCGGATTCGAGTTTCAGCAGGTAAGCTCAACATCCTGTGTTTCTGAGTAAATCACTTAATCTACAAGTGCCTGAATAAAATGAATGTGGCTGTCTGTAACACAACCGGTGCTCATGTAAAGCACTCTGATACCTTCGGGTCGAATTTGCGCTATAGAAAACAAAAGACGAAGGTAGAAATAGCAACCATGGTGGGTTAGGACTTCTTTTGTGGGCTAAAAAAAGGAAGCACATTCAATTGAAGAATAAAGTAAGGAGCAACAATTTTGCTTGCGAGGCAAATAACTCATCTCTCTCCACATTTATGACAGACATCTACCACTGCGTGAAGAGGGGAGCAGAGTAGGTTAGAACACAAGATAAAGTAAAGTCACATTGTAAGGTGGAAATGCCAAATCGTCTATGAACAGTGTCTGCCATCAGTTTTAGGAGTAGATCATTGGATGGATATGTCAAGGGACAGTTTCAAATTTGGTTGTGTTGGGGATACATTTGTATAAGGTAGCCTCCTCAAGATTCAAAACTTCATTTATTCAAAGCAACACCTGTTTCATTAACCTATCTCCTTAGCCGAACTAGAGAAATTGAACAGTGTGCCTGCTTAAAGGGATTGAAGAATGGGTATCGGTCTTGATCTTGTTCGTGGCTGCCATGGTCCTCTACGTTACAAAGTCGGGCCTTTTACTGCCAAATCTTCCTCTACAGCAATCTTCAACGAAAATATTCAAGCTTATATTTTTAGACTCAAGATCTGTCAGCATGGCCAGAAACGGTGGAAATGCAATCGGGCTCGGATTTATTTGAGTTTGAGCTAATGGCATTGTAAATGCCAATGTCTTTTTGCCATGTGAATGGAGTGTGTGCATGTGGTGTGTAGTAGAATTGTAATTTTACCAATGGTGGCATGCTGTGCTTTATATGAATATGTTTAAAAGTAAAGTGTACCATACTGCGATTGCTTGGTGGAAAAGTGCACTACCGGCTGGAGGTGTCTGTGCCTGGTGGAAGGGTGCACTGACGGCTGGTGGGTGTGTGCTTGGTAAAAGCGTGCACAGATGGATGATGGTTGTTGGTGTTTGTGCATGGTGAAAGCATTCATTGACGGCTGGGGGTGTGTTGTTGTGTGTGTTGTTTTCTGTGTGCTGGTGAGTGTGTGGTGGTGAGTCTGTGGGGGTGAGCCTGGGGAGTGAGTGTGGTGGTGAGTGTGTTGTGTTGAGTGGTGACAAGTGTGTGGTGTTTACCAAGCACACACCCACCAGCCGTCAGTGCACCCTTCCACCAAGCAATCGCAGTATGGTACACTTTACTTTTAAACATATTCATATAAAGCACAGCATGCCACCATTGGTAAAATTACAATTCAACCAAGATACTTCCACTACACACCACATGCACACACTCCATAACACATGGCAAAAAGACATTGGCATTTACAATGCCATTAGCTCAAACTCAAATAAATCCGAGCCCGATTGCATTTCTAATGCTTGTTTCACATGAGCTCATCCTCCACAAAGGACTAGGATTTGCATTCCAGCTGCACTGTGAACTCGCAGAATTCTTCCGCAAGCGCAAACTCCAAGCCTTCTTCGAAAATCTCTCTGGGCAACCAGTTTGGAACTACCACACTCCTAAACAATTCATTTTACAGTGTGCAATATTAGCACTCAAAGAAAAAACTTTGAATTTGAAAGCGAAATATACCTGCAAAAATACGGAACTTACATGGTAAGCGTTTTTGCTCCCAGTGTTGCTGGACTTTATGTCCACAACTTTGAAACTACTTACCTTTTCTTCAGCAGATCTCAAATTCCCCAGATCACATTCCATAAACGCTACATCTATGACATTTTACTAATCTGGGCGGGCGACGAAGATTCCCTCAAAACCATCTGTCAGTGGATCAACACCTGTGACACAAACCTCACGTTCACTCATACTGTCCATAGGCACAACATGGTTTTCTTGGATCTAGAGATCATAGTTGACAATGGAACTCTTAAGAGTAAAACACATTTCGAACCAACAGCCCGCAAATTCATTACTACACTATTCTAGTTTTCACCCGAGAACATTACGTGAAAGCCTCCCTTGCGGCCAATTTCTGCGTTTGCGCAGGAATTGTAGCGATGTACATGATTTCAAAGTTCAGGCAAATGCCCTTAGCGCCAAGTTACTGCACCAAGGATATCCTAGAAAGATAACTGCAAAACCGCACCCGCAAACAGAATCGAGAGGGCCTACTTGAGACTTTTGAATGCCCTGATGTTTCCATTCCACTCACTTGTGTGTTCCATTTTTTTTTGAAGATCTGAGACACTTTATTAGAGGCAGAGTTGTGTATGGTCACACACAACTGTCTCTAATAAAGTGTCTCAAATCATCAAAAAAAACTGCAACATATTGCACACAGGGAAACTAAAGTGGGAAAAACCGTTGCTACTTTTTAAAGGGACCAGATCTCTAAAAGACACCCTTATATCCACGCGCCCCAAATAACCACCCCAATCTAACAACACAGTTCTGAACGCATGGGGCCTGACGAGCATAGTGGGCCACTACCCATGTGGAAATTGCAGTGTTTGCCACATTACTGAAACAACCAAAAGTCTATCACTAGAACCAGGTAAAACCTGGGCCATCAGGAAGCACACCAACTGCAATACTGCACATGCCATCTACCGCATCATATTCCCCTGCGGCCTCACCTACATAGGCATGACCAACAGAAAAGTGAAGACTTGCATCAGTGAGCACCCCAGCACCTTCCACTGCAAGAAAAACACCACCAAGATGACCAACCATTTCCTAGAGGCAGGTCACACTACAAATGACACACAGTGGGTCATAATTGAAACATTGGTACCGACGATCTCCAATATCCAAAGTCGCCTTCTGGAAAAGGAACATCGATGGATTTACCGCTTATCCAGCCATTTGACTGGTTTAAACAATAACATCCCTTAGAATTCCCTCAGCAAGTAACTGTGATATCACCCAGCGCATAGACTTCAGTCACTCGCATCACATTGGGACTGATCCCCGCAATGGTCACAGCTTTACGTCTTTGTAGACTAGCCCTAATGGCACCCTTGCCCTTCACTCTCCTTGAGCACACTGATTTCCCCCTTTTTGTTCCCCCTTCAGCCATCTGGCTTCTCCTGGGGCACCTCTTTTTGACCTTTGCCTCATTCTTCTGTCAGAAGGCGCCTACTTTATCACGGTGTGCCTAGTTTGAGCTTCTTAGCTTTACCAGCCCTGGATTTGCAACACGATCCCCCGCCCTTGAGCTTATAAACTCGCCCCTTCCTTAGGTCCACACATGCCGTGCATGCATCTGTATCGTTACACATGCTTATGCATATGAACGGATGCAGAATTACGTGTGCCCGCGCATAAGCATGTTAATATCAACACATTTTTTGTTGTTGATGAATAGCATTTTTTTTTTTGCCATTTCTGCGCAGCAAAAGCATTTTCAAAACTAATAGGTGAATAAGGTGAGACATTGGCTTTTCCAATGCTTGATTTTCATTGAATTCTGGTGCTTGTTCACCTACTGGCTTTGCTAATGCTTGTTTTCCTTTGCATGCTAGTACATGTAGTCTTAATTTTATATACACAACAAGAATCCACCCAAAGGGGAAAGTGTTCACACGGTAGTGTGGAGCACTTAGTGTTCTTTAAAATACCCCTCACACACCAAAAGGACCCTTGGTGTCATGCTTCATCATCGGGGTCTTTGCACCCCTCTATGGGATGCGGCGTGCTACGATCTACGACTACGTGGGAGCACTTATAGTAGTAGACTATGTATGGTGCATGTGAGGGTAATATATAGTGCAGTTAGTGAGTGGTGGGATGAGTGAGATTAAAAAGTACCTGGCTCGTGGGATACTAGAAAAAAACTTTAATTCGGTCCCCGGGCTGGTACTAATAAAAGAAGTGAAGTACTCCGTCATGAGTAGTCCATGAAGAGCCGCTTTTATTTGTGTGCGTCTCAGGTTGATTATCTCATCCCAATCTGCTACGCTGGGCCCTGGATCAGTATTACTCAGACCCTCGAAAGGGTTGACTGCTAGGTGATTGCACCTGTTAAAAGTGTTTCGTTGAGGTTTACAATTTGTTTTTCCCTCTTTTCACAGATAATGCTATTGGCATTTGACTGAGATATACCGCTGTAGGTACATTGTAACCTTATTGCAGGCACACATCTATATATATATATATATATATGTATATATATATATATATATATATCTATATATTGTCACTTTTGTAAATACATATCACTGTTTTTTACATTGAAATACGTGAGTAAGGTGGGGAAGTTGTGCACCCTGTCCTGAAGAAGCACATGAGGTACTGTCCATAATTACGACAAAGTTTACCATTGATGGGATCCATTGACTACTACTTCTTATTAAATAGCTCTACTTCCTCTCCTTGCGTTTGTCCCTCTATTGGAGTATAACATTTTTACAATCCTTTTCATTGGATGACTTGTACCCTTACACTGTTCACTTTCAGGGAGCTACATTTTTCCCTTCAGCACTCCATGAGAATCTCTTATTTGTTCCTCTCCTGCCTCAAATAATCCCCTGTGTGATCTGTGTGGCTTGCTCCTGCCCAACCCCAGTTACTTAGTTGCTTCCTCCACTTGTTCTTGCCCTCATGTCCTGCTTTTCCCTCCCCACATGCTCAATGTGTCTTCTGCCACCTCATCCACTGCTTCCCCACCCCTGACTTTTATATTGATGTATTCCTTCCTCAGCCTCAAGCTAGTCTGTTGTTTCCACATGCCTACTACCCGTTACCTAGCCTCACTTGGTCCTTCATTGCTTGCTCACACCTTGCAGTCCTTCAAATAATTATTCCCCCCCTATTTTTGGCAGTGTCTGAAAGCTGCCATTTGCTCCCGGGCCACTCCGTTAGGAAAATGTAAACAAAAAAAACCCTGCCCTCCTAGAACGGTAAATTAAAAGTTTATATGGAGCCTATTTAATTTTGTAGGCATACGTCTGCATGGTGATGCAGGCATCTGTATCGTTACACATGCTTATGCATATGAGCGGATGCAAAATTACGTGTGCCCGCGCATAAGCATGTTAATATCAACACATTTTTTGTTGTTGATGAAAATCATTTTTTTTGCCATTGCTGCGCAGCAAAAGTATTTTCAAAACTAATAGGTCAATAAGGTGACACATTGGCTTTTCCAATGCTTGATTTTCATTGAATTCTGGTGCTTGTTAACCTACTGGCTTTGCTAATGCTTCTTTCCTTTGCATGCTAGTACATGTAGTCTTCATTTTATATATACAACAAGAATCCACCCAAAGGGGAAAGTGTTCACACGGTAGTGTGGAGCACTTAGTGTTCTTTAAAATACCCCTCACACACCAAAAGGACCCTTGGTGTCATGCTTCATCATTGGGGTCTTTGCACCCCTCTATGGGATGCGGCGTGCTACGACCTACGACTATGCGGGAGCACTTATAGTAGTAGACTATGTATGGTGCATGTGAGGGTAATATATAGTGCAGTTAGTGAGTGGTGGGATGAGTGAGATTAAAAAGTACCTGGCTCGTGGGATACTAGAAAAAACTTTAATTCGGTCCCCGGGCTGGTACTAATAAAAGAAGTGAAGTACTCCATCATGAGTAGTCCATGAAGAGCCGCTTTTATTTGTGTGCGTCTCAGGTTGACCATCTCATCCCAATCTGCTACGCTGGGACCTGGATCAGTATTACTCAGACCCTCGAAAGGGTTGACTGCTAGGTGATTGCACCTGTTAAAAGTGTTTCGTTGAGGTTTACAATTTGTTTTTCCCTCTTTTCACAGATAATGCTATTGGCATTTGACTGAGATATATGGTACGGTGGGGAAGTTGTGCACCCTGTCTTGAAGAAGGTGGTCAGCCTCCGAAACATGTCGACGCACACATAATTACGACAAAGTTTACCTCGCACTTCACTTCTTTTATTAGTACCAGCCCGGGGACCGAATTAAAGTTTTTTTCTAGTATCCCACGAGCCAGGTACTTTTAATCTCGCTCATCCCACCACTCACTAACTGCACTATATATTACCCTCACATGCACCATACATAGTCTACTACTACAAGTGCTCCCGCATAGTTGTAGGTCGTAGCACGCCGCATCCCGTAGAGGGGTGCAAAGACCCCAATGATGAAGCATGACACCAAGGGTCCTTTTGGTGTGTGAGGGGTATTTTAAAGAACACTAAGTGCTCCACACTACCGTGTGAACACTTTCCCCTTTGGGTGGATTCTTGTTGTTTATGTAATCTAACTAGGGAGTACGAATCCATCAGTAAAACTCTCTTTCCCTCCCACTGTTTTTGCACCTCTTAATTTTATATAGCATCAGGCTGAAAAGAAACAAATACCCATTGGCCTTGTCAATGCTTAATCTACTGTGCGAACCTACTTGGAATTAATTTTCAAATATAAATAATAATGAATAAATATTGACTCTCATTGACCTGTACATGTGATGCATTATTTCTTTATTAGCCTATAAGCATGGACAGAAAAATAGTTTAGTGCAGTTATCGTTGAAAGCCTCAGTTAGGTTTACCATGTCATTTAACAAATTATTATTTTATTCATACTCCCTTGCTTCAAGGGTTGGCGAGGCAACCCGTCTCTTTGTGCAGGTGTGCAGCTTTGCCATGACCTTCGCTACTGTGCTCTGTTTATACTTTGCACTTGTCTGTCGGGCCAAAGGCTCACCTGCGGGAGCTGGCTTTCTCCAGGGACCCAGCCAAACAGACTGCCAGAATATCCTATCTCACAGATGTTAGAGGCTCCTGCCTCCTGTAGCTGGCCTATCCTGAGATTATATGTTAAAGACTCAAACCACAGTTGTAGTCATAGCCATGCAGTATACCGATCTCGTAGGCTTGGACTTTAAGATTGAGGGAATGCTCCTCAAATGTTTTTACAAGTTATTTTATTTCAGGTAATAATTGGGAATATCTGAGGGGAGGACCACTGGGGCATTACAAAATGTGAGAAGCGCTTATGAGATCAAATTGGATGCCAAAACCTGCTGGCGCAGAGTTCTTTATCTAAGCTACAACAAGCACTTTTTAGTATGTTTTTATTTACTAATTACAATAACAACAAATTCTCCTTTATCCATAAATACTGCACATCTGACTCAGTTCGACTTTGAGGGGCTGATTGACAAAGAATTGCTAAAAACCTGAAATCTACACAATGTCGGTATTTCCGTGTGGCATACATTTCTGAATTCACATAAAAACCTATGAAAAGAAATGTATGCAAATCATATTAACATGCGCGCTCCGATTACCTCAAACTTACTCCTGAAGACTCTCTGCAGCCATAAGTAGTAGTAAAATATATATATTCCATGAAATTATGTTAAAATAGTGACAGCTGGTGTCCTGCCATATCCATAGAATGTCTGACCTTGGTCCAAGGTCCTTCCAATGAAAGTCCAGCCCAAAGGACACCATATTTTTGTGAGTGTGCACCCACCCCTGGGCTGCCATTTTGGAATGTCCACATTCCTTCCCAAACCTACCTTGTTTGGATTTGCCTTTTGCTTTCCCCACCACAAAAGCATCGTCATTCTGTTCTGAAACTGACAATTGTCTTGTGCACCTCATGGCAGACCCAACAGTTCAGGATGCAGAAGAGAAACTGCTTTCCTAATTTCATAGAGCTGGAAGCTATGGTCCCTGGCCCATCCATCAGTGTTCGGTGACACCCTATCTATTGAATTCACTCCACTTCTGCTGATAGGTGTTCGTTCTATCAATAACAGTAAAGTGGCACTGGTCAGAGGTATTAGTACAGCAACATTTTAAGTATAGCATCCGTCCTAGGAGGGGCCAGCCCCAAGTTATTCAAAGTCTAGTTGTTCCCCTAAAATATGCAAGCACCTTCCTCTTCAAGTACAACAGCTGTCTATTGGATATATAAAGCCATTCCTCTATTAAGTGTACGGCAGTCCTTCTAAGAAGTGTTAGAACATTGGAATGTTGGTAGCTCCATTGAAAACAATGGAGTGCTCCGGGCTTATAATGGCTGGTATAAGCCTGGAGCTCCAACATTCCAATGTTTCTTTGTTCACAGCTCTGGCTGTGAACAAAGGCTTCAGGGACCCTGAGGGGATTCCAATCCCTTCACGCTTCCATAAGGCTTTGTTCTTTTCTGTTGGAACATTCTGCTCTCTAGTGGCAGAATGTTCTAATATCCTTATAGCCCTTCGTAGTTGGGCTATACCGGCTATTAAAGTCCCTCTCCCTTGACGCTGGAGAGGACCTTTAAGGCTATATTAAAACGCGCATTACAAGTGGAACTGAAGAGCCGTTACTACAATTCTATAACAAAATCACTTTGTTCTTGAAGCAGCATAATTGATCACTCATACCCACCAGCCGTGAGAGAACATTAGGTCTCGAAGTGTGTTTATTTGCATTTGAAAGCAGTGTTGAAACATTGCCTATAATCATGTTCCGCCCCAAACAGGACTCGACCAACCCCACAATGTTTCCCTTCCTCGTATGTAGGTCGTCCAGCTGGCCAAACGAGTATTTCTCCCCTTCACTCCACAAGGACGGGGTCCTTGCGTGAGCCAGCGCTTGTTGGGTAAACCGAAGGGACTCTGGCACTGAATCTCAGTGGTGGCGGCTGATGATCTTTGAAAGTGGTGTGCATGGCAGCTGTCGCGAAGTTCAACAGGTGGTCAAGTGCTGGTTGTTAAGGTGTCGCCCCCAAATAAACTTCTAATAAATGGGGTGAAATACAGCATTGGAGACACATTTCACCCTATTTCTGCTCAAAATTACAGGCACTAAAAGGGCATTAGTCAAACATTCCATTGTTTTCGTAGTGTGACAACTGTGTCTGGTGCTCCCCAGAAGCATTGCAGGAATGCCTGCCCTAAGATAGTTTTGAGAAAAAGAGTATTTCAGCACAATTTTTCCTGAAACGATTTTAAAAAGTCGTAAATGAACTGGTTGTCCGATAAATATAATACGATGTGGCTTTTTATGTACATATCATCTGTTTACTATACTACTTTACATTCCTATGATCCTTCGACCAATCCCTTTCATTTTACGCAGCTGTTACAACTGAGAATTTCCTTGAAAAGAGCAGAGTGGAAAAATAAAAATATTTCCCAGATCATACATTCTCTGGCAGTACACAACACCGAGCAAGACCAATTTTACAAGCTCATACATCAGTGCTCAGACAGGGGTTCTGAAAACCACTTAACTATCTGCTTTAGATACATATTTGGAAAGTCAATAATTTATGCCCCCACGTATCAGCTTGTCAGTATATGAAAATAAACACATTTTTCTATTAAATACACTCTTTTCATCTTGCAACAAGAAAGTTAATACCCATAAACAAAAGCTTAATATTTACATAAAATATCCTGAAATACTGCCTTTTGATTTTTTATTAAGTATCTGTTCAGTGCCCAAACATCAGTTTATCGTTTTCTTCAAGTCATCATATGTTTCACTGCCACATATGGATGTGGCAAGAATGACCACTTTTATGATGGGCCCAGCAATTTCCATCAGCATGCAATGGCCATTGTGGTCCCCATTGTACAAGAGATTGCCCCCAACATGCCAGGAATTGGCACCTAAATGTCATGGATGGCTACTGATGCTTAAAATTCCCAGAAATATGCCGTGGTTTTAAAGAGACTGCTCATGGTCACCATGCTGCCACGGATGGCCCCAAAATGATTTAACACCAAATATGTTAGTGCCAGGAGCCAGCCAGCACACTCGCTGACTCGTACATATATAATCACGCACACACCTGTAAGTTGGTAGAAATGAACACGCACTTTCTCTCTGAAGTCCTCACATACACACACGTTCTCACCTGCACACAGAATTTGAGAAGTTGTTACATTTTCCTGCTGCCTGCTGGAATCCTTTTTTGGCTCCTTCTTAGGTACTGATGCTCCGTGCAGCTTCTGGGCAGACAATTCTGGCATGGTCATATTATCTGCATTTGCAAGGCCTGGAACCACACATGCATTGTTTTATTTTATTAAACATTAACAATAACCATATTCATTCATTGATTCACATTCAGTGGCAGTGATGGGCCTGATGCATGAAACAACACTGGGACCCCTCTTGCCTTCTCTACCCAGCTAAACCTGCCACAGTCGAGACTTAAACATTTGGATGTGATTGCAAACCAGGATTGATTGGGTTAATAAATAATTTTCAGTTTATTTGCCATGCCGCAGAAAACTAGATGAAAGCAAGTGTCATAAATAGACTACCATCCTAGAGGTTGGGCAGGGAGTACAGGTTCATCATATTTTTGATTCTGACTGAATATGATCTTGGTATACCCGGCCACTCCTGAACACTGATCCCAAAATTTTGGTTTGCCTTCAAAGTGGTGAATACATAGAGCTGGGACGTTTGTTGATGAACTGACAAGGATTGTTGGCCTTTTGATTCTGTCCTAGAAAGAATGGTTGGGCAGATTGTTGACAGTATCCTACATACACTAAGGTGGTGAGCAACTATGGAGCAGGAGCTTACCACCCTGCTTTGCTTTTTGAACCAAAATATGGTTAGTGCTGATAATTTGGGTCTTCCGCTCTGTTTTCTACTTACACAGGTGTGGTAATTGGATGACAACGTACTGAGGAGACCCCTCAAATACTTTGGGGTCGAAACATTGGCAAACTCCCACCCCTCCCCAATTGGTTGACATCTACAATTAACATGAAGGCATTGCGAACTCATTAGAACATTCCTATTTTCACTTGAACCTAGAATATTAAACCACCATTGGGTATTGCACAGTGTCTTTGTGTATTAAATGTTGTTTATATAATCATCATGTGAGCACTGTCATCTGCACTACATATTCACATTTGCACACCTTGTTTCTATATGTATGAATGCAATACAGGTATGATGGAAATTCTTACTTTGTCCAGCATAGTACTTTCTATAGCAATGTTCCTACACAATAAATTTGGAATTGAATGAGGTTGATTAAATAGAGAGCCCCCATAACTACTGATGAGCTCTCTAGGATTGAATAAGTCCCACATGATTCTGACTTGTGTAAATGGTTTTATAACTGTATAATTCTATGCCATGAGTGCATTAAGTTACAGACTGATAAACCCCACAAAAGGTTTAGAGAGTGGACAGAACAAGGTGAAGTTTATATTTGTGAACGCCCACAATCTAGTGCATTTGTGGGCATTCAGAAAAAATGATCTGACCCTTTCCCTCCCTGGAAATTGTTGGGTTTCACTTCCACAAATATCTGGATCAACTCCCCTTCAGTGATACTGGTACTAAACAAGTTATCTTCTGCCTTCTCAGTTTTAGGAATGTGAGGATTTTGGTACATTATAGGATATGGCTGTGGGGCCTTATCATGTAATAAACTCCCAAAAACAGTTCGGGTACTGTCAGGCTCGTTTGTATCACCTTTACTCAACCCTGGGTAGCTGTGGCTTCGAGCAGCATGGCTTGGCGAAATAAGAAAGTCACACAACAAGGAAGAGACTCCACAACAATTTCAATAGACAGTGGGTAGTTTTATGAATTGTTAGAGACTTTGATCATCAAAATCCACCTGAGGGTTCCGGAGATACAGATTTTTGAAGATATAAATACTTTTGAATGCAACCGTGAACAAGCATTTGTCAAAAGCATTTTTTTAAACTTATGAAAAGTTTGAAAGAGTTAGTTCAACCATTCTGGCCCAGCTTGGGCAACTAAATCCAATAGGATGGATGTCTAGGGAGCCAGAGAGGATACTTTGGATGGTTACCTGCCCACCAGAGTGTTTTTAAGGCAAGTTCCAAACTTTACAGGAAGGCCACCGTTGACTATAATGGACTGGTCCTGATGCTGAGGATATAGGTGAAAAGATGCTTAAGGATGCTGCAGTTGAGGTGCGGTTGATGGGATTATCTTTGATGGGAGTCCATGGGTGATTTTGGGCAACTTTGGCCTCAGAGATTGGGGTCCCTCAAAGTACTCTTCGTTGCAATATCAGGCCAGCCGATGCTGGGCTACTGGTCTCCTTGCATTGCAGTTGGGGCAAAATCCTTACGTGGGGGATGGTGTCCATCAGGGTTGATGAATCCAGAGTTTGACGGTACTCTCAGGTCCAACGGTGCAACTTTTGGCTGTCGAGGATCAGTCACTTTGTACGCCCAGCACCAGGTAGCAGTAAACCGTCTGAGATGGCTATCAACTTGCCGGTTTGGGCTTCTTCAGCTCTTGTGTCCCTGGAGCTGGTTCCTGGGGGGTCAGCCAATGGATCCTTAGTCACTGCTTTGACTTGGTTAGAGGAATTAACTTTTTCCTGAGTCAGGAGCCATAGACACAGTCCAAACTTCAGTAGCCCAAAGTGCAGCAGGTGCAGTCCTTCCGATGGTGCAGTCTCATTCCATGCAGTTTTAAGGGCAACAAGGCAGTCCTTTTTTTTCAGGCCTTTCTTCGAATCCAATGTGATCTGAGCTTCAGGGTGCCAGGGGTGCCCATTATATCCCAGGAAAGTACCCAGAGGGGACAACATTGTCACTAGCCAATGGGATAGTAGGTCCCCTCTACTTTGGTGAGAAAGTTGTGGTGATGTGTGGCATTTGCCAATTCCGAAGTGCAATAATCTTGTTACACTCAAGATGGCTGAATCTTCCCTCAACTGTGAGAAGCTTGTAGCCCACCCTAGAGTTGTGGCTACCCCAGGGCTACATGCCCAATGAAAAACTGGTTTAGGAACGGGTTTCCCTCTCTGTCCATGTCTCCAACTTGTCTGCAGGAACAAAAGGCATCCTGCTTGGGTGTGTTGTCACAGTCGGCAAAGGTGGCTTCTCCTTTTAGGCTCGCCTTTTGGGCTAACACCGAGTGGCCTTCTGGGAGAGGAGGTCACACCTCACTCAGTGGCAACTGCCTTTATTTCTAATTCTGGGAGTCATTCCCACACATCCACAGGCAGTCAGAAAGCTGTCTGTGTGCCAGAGCCTGTGTGAGGACACTGGGCCACACGAGGCACAGTGTAGCAACTTTCTAAAAGTTGCTTGACT
The DNA here is from genome assembly GCF_964261635.1 of Lissotriton helveticus. Classification (NCBI taxonomy): domain Eukaryota; kingdom Metazoa; phylum Chordata; class Amphibia; order Caudata; family Salamandridae; genus Lissotriton; species Lissotriton helveticus. The sequence goes on along the minus strand of NC_136059.1, from coordinate 707,320,344 downwards.
TTATTAGTGACATTAATTTTGAGTTGGGCATCAAGTCAGATTTAATGCCATGATTAATTTGATACCTTACAGTATCCAGTTAGGTAGTCCCCTTCAGAAGTTAGCCAGGTAGGGATGACAGTTGGTAACCCTGTATAAGGCAATGGGTCTACTAACCTTTCCTCTGCAAGACAACAACCTTGAGGGGTCTGCTGCTAAGATATATATAACCCCATATGTATTGCTTAACAATATACTGCTCCCTGCCAAAGGGCTCTATAGGCCTTTAAATGGAAAGTAGAACTAGCAGTGCAAAGACTGCCCTCCTAGTCTGAAGTGGCAGGCTGTGAGCCATTATGTCCTTTGTCACACAAATAGTGCTACAACCCTGGATGGACACTCTGTCTTACACGCCCTGGGTGCCATATAATATGACTTCCCAAATGGGGACTTCCAGTTCATCATACTTTCTGTAATGGGTCAGAACACTTGCACTGAGGACTGGCTAGCAGGCCTTGGTGCACTCAGAGTCGAAAAACCAGCAGCTAGTAGTCCAAATTGGGGCAGAAAACCTACCTACAAATTGCCGATTTCCTTACAAGGAGGCTTCCCAGCTCTTTGCCAAACTGTTCTCTGAACCACCTCTGTCAACCATTTCAGCTTCAATAAATAAGCCTTCAAGGCTTTCAACAAAAGAATATATGGCAAAAGTACAATGTCATTTTCTCCCAGATGAATAACCAAAAGGTTGGGACACCCCATTTTAGCACCTCTGCAGGTGTAGTTAAAAGTTGGTCCCATCTCTTAGACCTCCTGCCTCAGGCATGTGGCTGCCATGCACAACCATCAATTGTCTTGCTTTGTGCCTGCTTGCTTGGCAGCCTATCTGATCAATGAATGTCCAGTGAGCAGTATGGTAGATGTAGACGGCAATGGCTTGGAAGCACCACCTGCAAATTTAAACACATCTGTCTCAAAGTGTTGTCGGCAACAGTTTGACCTCCAGTGATCAATGTTGCTTATGTCTTTGTTCACAAATCAAACCTCTCCATCTCAGTTACAGCCTCTATTCTGAAACCATGCTATCGCTCGATATCTCTGCTTCCAGTGATCATTAAAGCTTTAGAAAAGCACATTAACTCCACCATCTCAGAATTCCTGGAAACGAACGGTCTCCTGCACACCACACAAACAGGCTTCCGGCCTTTACACGGCACGGAAACTGCACTGCTGGCCGTGGTGGAGGAATCTAAACTGATCTTCGATCAAGGGGGAGGGAACAGTGGCCATCATCTTTCTAGACTTAAGTTCACCGCTCAATACAGTGAACCTTGACATACTAGTGGAGAGACTCAGGAGGAGAGGCGTCTCAGATGAGGCCCTCAAATGGATCCAGTCATACCTAGAAAATAGGACCTTTGAGGTTTTCTCTGGGAAAGCTACGTCTCCGCATGGAGTCCCCCAGGGATTCTCTCGGAGTCCCACATTATTCAATGTGTATATGTAGCCACTGGCGGATATGATCTTGCCTTACGGGATCAAAAGAGTCACCCACGCAGATGATACCCAACTGGTAATCTCCGTTAATGGCCCACGTAACCACTCCTCTGACTTGGAAACCTGCCTGTAAGAAGTGGCTTCATGGATGGAACACTCCTGCCTCAAACTAAACGGGGGAAAGACCGAACTAATGCTTCTGGGTAACACTTCCGGTCTGGACCTTAAACAGGTCTGGTCAACCTGCCTAGGACCTTCCCCTTCCCCAAAGACCAAGATAAAAAGCCTGGGTGTTTGGCTGGACAGTTCCCTTAAATTTGAAGACCAAGTGGTAAGAGTAACAGGAACATGCTTTGGCTCCATGAGACTTCTGCACAAGATTCTCCCCATCCTGCCAATAAGTGCCAGGAGGATCCAGATTCATTCCCTGGTCCTCTCATGCCTGGACTATGGAAACTCCTTATACCTTCGAGCATCCGTCGCAACGTTAAGGAAATTCCAAGTGGCCCATGACTGTGCAGCCAGATTACTGTTGGGGGTACCGAAAAATAATTCAACCAAACCAGCCCTGAGAATGCTGCACTGGCTACCTGTCTCCAACAGAGTTACATTTAAGGCCCTGAGTATAGCCCATAGGACATTCTGGGGTAGTGGCCAAGCTATTAATAGCCCTCTGATCACCCCTTATCTCCCTTAAAAATGCCTCCGCTCTACCCATCTCCATTTAGCAGTTACCCCGAAAATAAATAGGGCAAGAAGCGGAGGTAGGTCATCAGTCTACAATGTGGCTATACTGTGGAATGCAATGCCCCCCTTCCTTCAAGCTGAATCCCATCTGCTTCACTTCTGGAAACATCTTAAGACCTGGTTCTTCCAACAACCAGTTGCACAGCCTGTTGTAAACTTTTGTCTATACGCGAGTGCTGGGACTCCTTCGGGTAGCTTCTCGCTTTATAAAAGCTAATAATAATGCATGCCTGTGAGCGTGTGGACTCCGACGCGGAGGCTGTATGTAGTGAGCAATCTTCTTTGTGTTTTATTAAGAAATGCCAATCAGTCTTAGTTATTTTAACAAAACATGAGGGCTTCTTGGTTCTTTCTCTTGGTGGTGTTCTTCCCGTTGGTCTTTTTGTCGCGGGGGTTTGAAGTGGACCCGGTGGTGGGCTCGTGGAGGCTGGCATAAGAGAGAAGAAACAAACAGGAGCCATCAGCTATAGTGTTCAATATGAAGGTGAACCTTCACCACAGCCGGTAGGTCGTAAGGTATAACGTGAGGATCAGCAGGCTTGGGCAGTGAGTTCAATATAAAGGAATTATCTTTCTTGGTAATGAGGGGTAAGGGCAAGTGGGTTGTGGGGGTAGGAAGGGGGTGATGAGAGTCGACTAACAATAGTGCAGTGCTCAGGACTTCTGTGCTGTACACCCTCCCACAAAACTCCCTCCCCCACCCTTCTGATGCGTTCCCCTCCCTCCTCTCTTGTTTCCCGCTATCCGTGTGATTCCTCTGGTGGACTCACCAGCTCTGCCGCAACTCTCCAGAGTTGCAGCCGCTCTCCAGCGTCCTCCAGAGGGCTCCACCAGTCTTCACTCCACTCCTTGTCTTCCCCTGGATCGTCTGTTTCCTCGGCTGGGCTCCCTCTCAGCTCCGGCTCCTCCCGTCGCCAATCCACTTCCTCTGCTGGGCTCCCTCCCGGCTCCAGCTCCTCCCGTCGATGATCCGCTTCCTCTGCTGGGCTCCTTCTCAAAGTTTCCACTCTCGGGTCGTAGGGCTCGTACTCCTTCTCCAAACACGTCCCAACGTCTGTTCTTTCTGGCACTCTATTTACCGGCATCAACTTTTTGGTTCCGGGGTTACGTCCGTCCCCTTCCTCCAAATCCGGACTTTCGATATGCTCCTGTGGAGACACATGACAGGGGGGCGGAGTTAGCATCACCGGCATCGGGTGGTGATCTTGCTGATTTGGCGGGGATTTCGGAAGGTCTGACTCACAGTGATCGGGATACGGATGTATTGTTTTGTCAATGTCCTTACTCCCCTCACAATGCCAAAGTACATGGGAGATAACCCCAGCTTCTGCCAAGACTTTCTCAAATAACTAAAGGCCCAATTATGAATTTGGCGGTATGGTAACTTGGCTGCCACACCACAACCCAGCTCAGACATTGCCAAAGCTGTGTGAGCACCGCCCACCAGATTATGAGTTTTCTCGTTTCCGACAAGCGTTTCTTTGGTGGTCCCATGGCGGTGCCTCTGAAAAAGGGCACTGCAATGTGAGTGTCAAAGGCAGTTCCTGCACGTCATGGACTCTGCAGTCCATGCTGTGCAGGAATTGGGGTGCATGCACACAGGAGGGCACAACATGTGCCCCCTGCATGCACCTCATGGACCTAAGGCAACAGGGGGCCTTGTAGGGCCCTCTTTGTTACCTCTCCTCCACAGTTTTCATGGTGGGCTCACTGCCATGAAAACCATGGCAGAGAGGAAACTCATTATATGCTTGGAGGTGCTGCAGCAGCACTGCCAAGCATATTGCGGCCTCAAGACCGCCACAACACCGCTAGGGCTCTTGATCCTTGGTGGTTGCGGCGGTTCCATGTCAGTCCAACTTGTAATAGGGCGGTCGGACCGCCGGTACGGCGGTGCCTGCCCAAAATACAGACAACCTGGTCCCTCCCTCATGACAAAATATTTTATCTTGGGGAAAAAACTATCATCATCAATTTCATTAAACTTCATCCAGTAATGCAACAAGTCCGTTTTAGACTGCCTCAATCAAATATGCAAAATGACCTATGGTCAGTCTTACTATTTGTATCTCGTGTCTCCCATGACAAGCAATTCTGAAATCTGAAATTCCCTGAATGCGCAACCTCAAAGTTTAGGAATACTCTTAAATTCCTAAAATATCCCTCAGCATTTCTCCATTGATAAGCCGTTTTGCACCCCTTACTAAATGTCAATTTCGCACATCCTATCAACATTCTTCTACCCAATTCAACCACTAATGGTTCACATACCATGAATGCTTATTGTAATAGGCATCACTCACCAGTTTATTTGATATTATCTTCACTGATAAATTTAACATCAAATCATTAACCTCAAGATAAAAGCATCTGATATATTATTGTCCACAACAGGCATAGGTTGATCTCTCTAAACTATATAAAGGAATGAAAACCACCTAAAATAAAAATGCTCAACACTCTTAAAATTCTAAATTCTTGTGTCTTTTCTTCATTCACCTGTGTAAACACAGACTCGTTATTCCATTCAAGGTCACCTTATCGGCCAAGGCCTACCACCACAAAAGCAGGGCTATCAACAAAGTTGATGTTTTCAAGAAGACAATGCCCCATCCTCCATTAATTCAACAAGCTTTCAGGCAAATGCTCTGCAGTCACCTCCTGTTGGAAAAGTGGGCAAAACCCCCGGGTCCTGCTGAATCTGAAAATATTTCTACCTGCCATAACCTTAGATCATCCATTGCCTACATTGTTATTCTAAAATTGGTCAAAAAGGACTTTGAAATTCTGAGCTCTGCTTGTAATCCTACAGAAAGTGTACACACCGGTGAGGCAGTAAAGTGCCAGAAATCGAAAACTCTAATCTCCTATAAAACAGCCTCCCTGTTCTAACCACTATACAGGCTTTTTTTAAATGCCAAAGCATAACCTGAACTTTCTTCAGCTCCATGTTTTGAGCCATCACCACCTCTGCCAAAAGCCTCAGCATTTCGTCAACATACACCTTTATTTTGTGCTCAAAACAGTCCACATTGTGCTCAGGCCATTCTGCTAGAAGGACACCTATTTTACTCATTAGATTCTGAAATACAGCCAGTGCACAAGTATTTCTTCTTGAACACCCTCTGTTGGACCTGGCCTCCTTGGTGTGGCTTTCACACAACGTCTTGCCTTTCAGCCACCTGTTTTTGCAAACTTAATTTTTGCTAGCTTTAAGACTCTGCACACTTCACCACTGCTAACCAGTGTTAAAGTGCTTGTGCTTTCTCCTCTAAACATGATAACATTGGCTTACACCCAATTGGCATATTGAATGTAATTGTACGCCCCTAGTAAAGTGGGACTACATGTACACAGGGCCTGTAAATTAAAGGCTGCTGGTGGGCCCACAGGACTGATTGTGACAACCAATTAAGTGGCACTTTGTCTCAGACCTGCCATTTCAGTCTGTGTGGGCAGTTTTAAACTGCCATTTGGACCTGGAAAGATGGACATCTTGCCATGCTCAAAACTCCCTTTTTAATACATAGAAGTCATCCCTAGGTTGGGCCCTGCACGGTCCAGAGGGCAGGGTGACATTGATTAAAAAACATTGAACATGTGCTTTTAAGTTTCACATGTTCTGGTAGTGAAAATCTCTTAAATTCATTTTTCACTACTGCAAGGCCGGCCTCTCCCATAGGATAGCATTGGATTCCCTTATTACTTTTGATAGGTGGTAACTTTCTATTGGGAACAGATGGGAACATCAAGTTTGGTGTCTATGGAACTGTGGTTTAAAACTCTATTTAATGTAAAGTCAGATTTATTTATTCATTTACTTTAAACTTTATTTTTCAGTTTACATGTTGCAAATACAAAAAAAACAAATTGGCATCAGATCAGCATATGTAGGCATATCGTTGACATTATTAATGGCACATAGCACAGAAGGCAGCATCAGGGGGGAAAGGTACAATAGGGAACGAAAATTATTTGCAAGCATATTACAGTGAGGAAGGAACCCAGGCATGGCACTGAGTTCCAATACGGACATTACCGGGGTCAGCCCTCTCGCTCCCCGCTGGGATTAGATCCCCTATTTATATCTTACCCACTGTCCTCACTGTCGGTTGTATCCTGCGAGGAGGGCTCCTCCTCTGCCAACCCAGAGGTACACATGTCACGCCAAGCCATTAGGTCTTCTTGCAGCTTCTCGTCCCTTCGGGTGAGTTTCATGTGGGCTTCTTGTGCCAGGGACGATTCAAGGACATCTCTAAGCCAGATGGGCACTTCTGGGGCCCTTTGCCCCATCCAAGTTATAGCTACCCTGTGCCTAGCGAGCACCAGCATTAATTATACAAGTTTATATGTGAGTTTCTTTTTCTTGGGCTTCCGGACTAATGCAAGTAAACAATGCAAGGGTTGAAGCTTCATCTGAAGGCCTGTGGCTGCAACAATCCTTCCCACCACCTCCAACCAAAACTGCCTGACCATTGGACAATCCCATGCCAAGTGTGAAAAGCATGCTTTCTCTGCGGCACATCTAGGGCATCTATAGCTCCTGTCACTAGAGATGCCTATCAGGGATACCGGGGTGAGGTAGGTGGGATGTAAGAAGTTAAATTGCGTCAACTAAAACCTGGCGTTACAGGAAACTGTCCATGTGAGGCAGCCTATGCGTGCCCCTTGTTTCTCTCCCAGCTGGGTAGTGTGATCCTTCTCCCAGGCAGCCCAAGATGGTGGTACCGGGGGTGGAATCCTTTTTCATAGCTTTGTAGAGGAGAGAAATCAATTTGCGTCCTGTACCACATGAAAGTAGGATATCTAGGGTGTGCGTCGGAGGTGGAATGTCCGGGTACTGAGGCCAGGGGATTGGCCCTGTCCAAGGCCAAAGTTCTCTTCCGCCTGTTCGTAAGTAATGAAGGTCTCGTTGGGAAAAAGGTCGGCAAGAACTTCGCATCCACCCTCCCTCCAAGGTTGAAAGGACATGTGTTGCGCAGGGTACAGTAACATGTATGGTAGGTGGAGCTCACACAGCTTCTGCTTGATGCAGAGAAAAGATTTCAATTGTTCCTGCACCTGGCGGGTGTAGTCCGGGTAAATGGACAGCTTGGCGTTGTTGAAAGTGAGGTCTGTTGCTTCTTGTGCTGCTCAGAATACCGTCTCTGTCCCGATAATTCAGGATTTTGGCAATGAGGTCCCTGGAAGGAGCTCCCACTCGGGGCAGGATTAAGTATCCTGCGTCAAAGCAGCCACCTCCTAGCTGAGCCACAGCCAGTCATTAGTGATTTATCCCCTGGGGACCCCAAGAGTAAGAGGGACCCCAGGCGCCAGCAGGGGGATCCAGGATGTCGTCACCGAAGGGGTTGAAGCAGTCCGTCGCGCCGTACCTCAGGGGTGCAGGCACACCAGTCCAGCGAGGCCGATCGCGACCCCTCGGCCTCAGAGATTCCCCAGCAGGTCAGAGGGAGAACACAACCGCCCACCACCTCCGGGCGGCAGCCGCCAAGCACCGTTCCTCTGAGGCCCTTGTCCGGGGTCATCTCGCGGTTCAGCCAGCGATCTGCAGTTTACTCCAGGGCCGGCGGGGGGCATAGGCTCACAGTTCACACAGGGACCCCCCAGCTACAGCAGGCACCTCTTCAGTGAACGTCGGGGCCTCCGGATTAGGCGATGACAGGCCCGGCCCCAAGACACACTCCAGGCCGACCCCCGATGCCTCGCGAGGCCCCTCGGGTATCGTCCTAGTCCTTAAGGCCCAACAGCGAGGGTCGGTGTCAGTAGACGTCAGGAGGCCCCCGATGACTGAGGGCGCCTCCTAGGCGGCTGCCGGGGTCACGGGTCAAGCAGAGAGGGAATCCCTGCCTTCGAGACCCTCGCAGATCTCAGGCTGGAGTAGGCCTCATACCTGGCCTCACGTGGTTTCGGCTGATCGGGTCAGCGGGCGAGGAGCCGTTGCAGCCGATTCCAGGCACTTAGTTCACCCTGCTCTCCCCCAAGGCACCCCCGCAGCTTGTAGAGTCCCAGCTGCTCAAGGGGGACTGTCGTGGGCATCAGCAGATAGGATATTTAAGGATTTGGTGGCTGGCTGTTCGGGAGCTGAAGGAGCTCACGTCCTGTCGGCCATGTTGCTTTGCCACGCTCCCAAAGTCAGATTTATTTTGTCACAATTCTGAAAGTACCACTTTCAAAAAGTTGGCATTTTCTTGTCCTAATCCTTTGATGCCTGTATCTTGACTCATATGACTAGGTGTAGCTTGCAGTTGATTTTTGTGTATTATTCCCACGTAGTGAGACAAAGTGGAATAGGTGGTAGCAGGATGGGCCATCTCTGGCTTGATGGTGGAGTAGCTGTCACCTACCACACTTGCACATCACAAAGGTTTGAGCACTCTCATAAAGGGTTTGACATTGGTCTTTTATGACAACAGACAATCTGGGGCCAGGGCAGGGAGGTAGGAAATTCCAGACACCTCTGAGTTTGAAAACCTCCAGAATCTTCTACTACTTCAAAGTGGGTATAAATATTGGACCTTCAGATCCAACTCTTTAGATCACTTCTGGGACCCTGCAAGAAGGACTGCCCTGTTGCTCAAAAATGCTTTGCAGACCAAGGACTGCTTTCTTTCTGCCCAAGGCCTGCTTTGCTGCACGGGGACTCTTCTGCTACTGAACTGCTGACTCCTGCCTGTGTGTTCCAGGATTCCCAGAAGAATCTCCAAGGGCCAATAGGCTGACCTTCTGTTCTGAAGCCACAGGGACCACAGAGGCTTCGCATCACGATGCATCTCCACACAAAGTCATTGGAACCGCCACTGTGTGATGCATTCCTGTTGCAGAGGCCTTGCATCACAGCCACTGCTCATCTGAACCGCTGATGTGTAAAGCATCCCCAGTGCCTGCCTCGACCCTTCGGAACAACGGTTGCATGATTCATCCTCGACGCAGAGCCCCGCATCCTAGCAGTCGTTCATCGGAACCGTTGCTGCGTGCGCTAACCAACGCAGGACTTTGCATCACAGTCTCAGCCGGTTGAAACAGCCACTGCGTTACACATCCCTGATGCAAGGCCTCACATCGGAATCAACGCACCCCTGTTGCAGGACTCCACATCACTGCTGCATCTCTTCAGACCTGCCACTATGCGACAAATCCTCGGTGAAGGACTTTGCACTCCACAACCAGGATTCAAGGTACTCTTGTTCAATGGGCCTACCTGGGTCCCTGTAGGTGGCCCATGCTCCATTGCAGTCTTGTGACTTAGTCCCGGTTAGGCGTGACCAGATAACTACAGTACGCTTTGTGCTTCTCAATACTATTTTTACTTAAATCTTTAAATATCTATGGTTTTACTGATTGGATTTCTGTTGTTTTGGCCTCAAATAACTTTTTACATTTCAATAATTGTTTCTAAATTGGTGTAGGATTTTTCTTGTGTTCTGTTTTCACTTTATTACTGTTTGAAGTGCTGCATTAATACTTTACACATTGCCTCCAAGTTAAGCCTGAGTGCGTTTGTGCCAAGGGTTAAGCACAAGTTAATTTGGGGTTCTCTTGTGTTTCATCCTGACAAAGTGTGGTTACTGCTTGAGTAGGGTTTCTCCCCCCTCAACCATTAACCCTATTTCCATCCCCGCAACAGCTCTCACGACCAGGCACATTTCTTGTCCTCAAAAATACCATCTCTGAAATGTAAAGCCAGAAGTAAAAAATCACAAGGCTGCTCCTGAAGTATCCTTAAAGCCAACTTTGTTACACCTGGCCAACTCTGCCCTAGACCCGGTCTTCCTTACTAGCTTGATGACATCAGTAAATATGGTATGTTCTATAGAGCATCCTGGTATGAAAGTTGCATGAATGGTCTTCTTCTTGTGCTTTAGCACTACCTACGCCCTGTCCTTAACAACACTAATTGATTCGTCCTCCGATCCCAGTGGACCACATCACATATAAAAAAAACACCAGTGGAGACCACAGAATACCCGCTGCAACTTCTCCAACCAGAAATAGCTCAGTCTGACACAGCCTCCTGTGGTGCTACCGCCGGAATAATGAAGCAATCTAGTGTAAAGGCCTAATCATCGGACTATATTCGATTAGAGGAGTTAACCCAATTTTCATAATGGATCCAAAACTTATTTCTCTTGCTTTCTGGTGCCCTGTCTAACCAGATTGTGTATTTTACAGAGATCTTCCAATCTATTTACGTCGTGGTGGATTTTATCCAATTCTTACACATTTGTCTATGAGCAAGCAATATGAAATAGAAAATCAGCTTTCTTGTGTTGATTGACAGAGATTCATAATATCCCGGGATCCCAAAAAGAACAAGAGTTTTGCTTATCTGGAGCGTCTCACAGAGTATCACTGACACTGAATTTTTCTCGTCTAGCCAGAGCCCTTGACTCTTAGGACACTTCAAGAACATGTGGATGTCATTCCCTTTTACCTGACCACATTTTGGACATCTCGGCGTGGGGCAGTTTGGATAGTCTAAGCGGAGTCCAATAAACCCTGTGAAGACCGAAAAGGTGGTTCCTCCTTAAATTTGCAGCACGCACAGTGGAGTATAGAATTGTGCAAGATACTTGCCATAGATCTTCCAGCTGCATCCCTGGCAAGCTCTTCCCCCACAGTTCCGTTGTTAAACCAAAGTATCCATCCGATAGGTCCACCAGAAGCCAGTACCAGTTCTCCACTTCATTTTTTCTAATACCGCTACTGATCATCCGGGACTCTAGCTCGTTTTAAGTACCCATTTCTGTTCCAACAGAAAGACTTCAACTTTTAATTTTAAGGTATTTAAATCTTGACAGCCTGTTATTGGTGACCCCAAGGGCTCAGGCATCCATTATCTATCAGTTAGCCCCAGGTTAATAACCCTGCTTCCCTTAGTGGAAGGGCCAGGCTGTCCTTAGACCATTCAGGAGACCCAGGGGAATCCCAGATTGGTGCCAGTCCACTGTAATAGCTGAGTTTTAATTATTTTCTAATTTTATGCCACGTGGCAGTAAAGCACTGCAGAGTCTAGAGACTTACTTTTTTAAAGATTCTGCGGTCTCCAAATATATGTATGAAGCCTAGTTCGCCCCCTTTTGCATCAGATGGCATTGCACTCTGATGCGAAAGGGGGCGAACTAGGCTTCATAGTGCGTTCTTCAGTGAGGTAATTTAATTATACCAATTGTTTATAAAAAATTCTCTTCTAGATTATTGTTTATGTAAACCGAGCATTCGCAAAAGGTAACCTTAACCTTTCATTTTTTTGGGGGGGGACCTTCTTTTTACCTAACCAATTGTGTAAAAGTTAATGGGTACAACCCTACCCAATTTTCAGTAGTTCCTGTTTGGCTTACTGCAAACAGGCCCAAAAGGCAATGTGTTAGGACATTTTCAAGATGGCAAAATACTTCATCCACATTAAACCTGGGTTGTGGGTGTTTAGGGGAGCACACTTTAATAATCAATATTGGTCCCATATTACACCCAAAGCCAGAAGTCTGGTAAGATGAAAGCCCAGTCCTTCAGAAACCAGAGAATGCATAAGAATTGCCCTAACATATACCGTTCTTTCCCTTTTAAGTGCTCCGAAGTGTTACATTTGGTTTAAAAGACCTGTCCGGGGGAGTGGCCTGGCATAGGAAGAAAGCGCATGCCTTCTAGGCAAGCTCATGGCAGCCCGTCCATTATCCATATTTAATCCTGCTGCCATACCCTAGGTGCGGGGACCGAGAGCAGTTCATAGCGGTGGAGGCTTCGAAGAGGACTGGAGATCGTGTAGATTTGGCAGCCTGGTCTGTGCGTCACAGCCTGGCCTCGCATTCTGGGGTCTGTGGTCAGCGCACGTTGGAGCTGGAGGGAGGAGCAGCCCTGTGGGTCTTGGCTTGCAAAGCTTCCAGGGCCCCAGAGAAGTGTGAGTGCAGAGGCCGGAGGTGAAGAGTGTCACTGGCCAGGACCTGTAGAGAGGGTTGGATGGGCCGCTGCAGGGCCTGTGACTGCGTGAGTTGGCACATGTTGCGGACACGGTGATTGTGCGGGGAATCGGGCTCTTGCCCAGTTCAGAATCACCCCGGTCGGGGGAACCCCGATGCGGTGTGGACTACAGGTATGTGTCCCCCCTCCTCTTTCGGTGTCTCGTGATTGCCTGAGAGAGGTGGCTTGCTTTGCCCTCTTGTGGACTGTGAGTGCTCTGTGGCAGGGCGCTGCTGCTCCCCCTCCCCCCCTGAGGAGTGTTTTGAAGCTTGGGGGAGATCTCTGCCGGCGATGCCCGGGGCCTTAGTTGTTGGCACTCTCCCTGCTACATCTTGCCATTGCCTCACTTGCCGCGTCAGTTGCAGCAGCTGCAGATACTGGCAGGCCCCTGTGCTCATGCCCCCCTCTTCCCTTTTTTCCCCCTGCGACATTGGCTCTTAGCAGCATGTTGGACTGGATAGACTCCTAGGCACTGTTCTCCGTTAAGGTGTGCAGTGCCACAGTTCCCCCCCTGGTTGTGGAGACGGCCAGGTCCTGGTGTGCTTTGTGGCTGGGTTGGACTGGGCCTGGAGTGTTTGTGAGGTGTGGCTCTTCTTGCATCCATATGATCTCTGGGCGGGTCTCTCTTGCGCCTTCTGCCTGCACGACTCCCACAACTTCTCCACAGTCCAGCAGTGTGTCCCTATCGTGGTACCAAGGGTTCTTCTTTGGTGGCATAGTATGTGAATATCTCCACAATGTTCAAAGACAAGCCTGCGACAACAACTACCAAACAGTGCACTATGGACCAATATACCAGTGCCAGATCTGGGGGTGTCGCTCGAGCAGGGTCCCTGCTGCAGTGTCCTGACAATGCTCTTCTACTCACAACCATAACTCAATCAAGAGATGCACTGAAGGCAAAGATTGGGGCAGTAGGCTCTGAAATTACATTGCTGTGTCAGGACCTGTGGAAGGCGGTGAATTGCATAACTGATGTAGAAACCAGGGTATCGGATGTCAGACTCCGTGGCGGCCCTGCAGCATAAGTTCACTACTTTAGCAACAACAACCAGGGAACTGGTGATATGCGTTGAGGTGGTGGAGGGCTGCACTAGACGGAACAACCTGCGATTTGTGGGCTTCTCGGAGGGCTATGAAGGAACCTCCATGGAAACATTTCTGACACAGTGGATTAGACCGGTGGTCCTGGCAGGGAACCTTTTGTTTTGCTTTGTGGTTGCTGGTAAAGAAGCCCCCATCTGGAGCCTGGCCCAGACCTGTTATTGCGAAACTTCTTAATTATCTGGACAGGGATACTATACTCTGATATGCTTGGAGCCAAGATAAAATCATGTACACTTCAGTCCTTATCATTATCTTTCCGGACGATACCAAGATCGTCCAGCAACAACGTTAATCCTTCCTAGCAGCAAAACAAAAACTACGGGACCTTAAAATGCAATATATGCTACTATATCCCGCCCATTTGCGAGTGGTCTACAACTCCAGTACATTGTTCTTTGCCACTCCGGAAGCAGCATGCCAATGGATGGACGAATCTGTTGTGATTAAGTCTCCTACTCCTCCAAGAATAGACTCTGATTCATCACAAAGCGACCAGCGCAACCGCTCCAAGAAGTCCAAACGCCGTAAAAGATCACGCTCCTCCTGTAGAAGTTCAAGTATTGAAGATGAGCACCGAACATTGATATATGCTCCCATCTGTATAAAGATGTCACGTGTGACTGTTACTGCATGCTTTCCATGTACTATTGCTAACTTGATATTTGCAGATTTGGGCACTGTAGGAATTGCATACTGTTTTCTTTCCTATAATAAGCCAATGTGCATTTTTCTATTGAGCTTTTACTACCTACTGCTGGGGTATTCTACATGTGCTATAGGGATTGGTATCGTGGGCACCAAATTATGACTGCTACTCTAGAGAATGATAGTTGACGTAGATTGTGCACTTGTGTATCTTTCCAGTAATCCAGATTTTTGCAAAATAACCTGATCAGCGTGCCAGGCTTTTTGTATGCCTGCCTAGCATGTATAGAATGAGTAAGGTGTGGCCAAGTTCCTAAGGCAACTTCGACTATGGCGTGCAAAGCTATAAGAGATTTACATCATTTGTGCCAAGTTGATCCTACTCCATAGTACCTAGGGGATAGGGGGTAACAGATATAAAAGTAATTTACTATTTATTGGTTTAACCCTGGCAAAGAGAGACCTTGCAAAGCTGTGGAAAGATGTAACGCCACCCACAGTGGGTACTTGGAAGAAAGAGATGGATCATTGTAAGTTTACATGATATAGTGTTTTTCCTGCATTTAATCCAAGATAGATGACAGCTTCTGGATTGATGTTTTCTATAGCTATGTCACTGAGTATGGACAATGGGTTCTACTGCCTTATATGTATCAGTGGGCCATGTTGGCCTGAATATTTCGACTGAAAACTCAATAAAATGTGTTGCGGAAAAAAAAAAGAACTATGTTGTCATCAAAAAGAGAGCGGAGAACTAGAGAGGCTAGTCCGTTTCCCCAGTTTATATGTTAGCAATCAATGAGAACTAGCTCTGGTTTAAATTGTTTGTACGTCTGCGGGTGGAGAAAAACCATTAGGTTTTATGAAGGCCCTCACCAACCAACCTAGTTGGTGGCATGCTTCATCATCGGGCCCCACCTGAGGTACCGAGTGTACCTCAGGTGTGCTTCGACGCCAGATTACTGCGGAGCGGGTTTTTTGGTTCGTGAGGGTGCTGTGAGTGTGCTCTGAGTGAGGTTTATAATACTGTCCTGGGTGTCCCAAAGACTGTTTTAATGGTGGGCACCAGGCAGTCAATAAAAACAAAGGCTTTCGGACGTGCACGGTAGGCTTATGGCCTCCGACGTCCTGTGCGGTCAACTAGTTTCAGCCAGGCCTTTTCTTCTACTGGCTTTCGTCAGGACCATATATGTGTAGGGTGTTACAGGGGTTTGTCAGTTTGTCAGTTTGAGTTTGTCAGTGCCCTGTTCTTATATGTGCAAGAGGTGTTTCCTCTCGAGTTGTACTGTTGGGGGGTAAAAAGGACAGACATAACATGTAAGTCAAGGCTCCTTGTAGCGGGCTAAATGCATTCAGTGAGGCCGCGCTGGGTGCCTAGAGGTGACCGCGGACAAGACGATGGTGTTGGCGTCAGTGGCGGGCAGTGAAAGTGTGGCCGATCTCACAATATGCGTAATTATATGTGAAATTAGACCTAAGTACCGTAACTGGAGTTGGCGTAAACAGCGGTGAAGGAATAAAAAACATTAAAATGGAGTTGCTTACACCTGATTTTAGCGAACAAATCAGCATGGAGCTCAGACGGGGGCCAGGACCATGTGCACTCCAAATTGGGAAAGAAAAGGAAAAAGGCTATTGGGGGAGGGTGGTAGTCTGGACCCAACAAGGTAACTGTAAAAGGATGCACACACAGACACGGCCTGGGGCAGCATGAATGGTGGCTGTACCGTTAACAAAGTCGAGTTCAGGTACTTACTGCGCGATGTCGCTGGGCCCGCAATGAACCTGTTGTCCGGGCAAAGGCTCCGTGAGAAGTGAGCTTCAGTGTAGAGAGCGCTTAAATACCAGTAGAAAGCACCAGGTGTTGCTTGTTAGCTGTGTCAGGTGTTCTGGCCTGGGCACGTTTAACGGGGTGTGTTCAGCTTCCTGTTGTGTCGAGGAGATGCATGTAGTAGAGGAAATAGAAGAAAGACTCGCATGCAGGTGTATGTTCAGCTTCCACATATAAGGTCCTGACAAAAGCCAGTAGAAGAAAAGGCCTGGCTGAAACTAGTTGACAGCAGAGGACGTCGGAGGCCATAAGCCTACCGTGCACGTCCGAAAGCCTTTGTTTTTATTGACTGCCTGGGGCCACCATTAAAACAGTCTTTGGGACACCCAGGACAGTATTTTAAACCTCACTCGGAGCACACTCACAGCACCTTCACAAACCAAAAAACCCGCTCCGCAGTAATCTGGCGTCGAAGCACACCTAAGGTACACTCGGTACCTTGGGTGGGGACCGATGATGAAGCATGCCACCAACTAGGTTGGTGGGTGAGGGCCTTCATAAAACCTAATGGTTTTCCTCCACCCGCAGACATACAAACAATTTAAACCAGAGCTAGTTCTCATTGATTGCTAACAAAAAAAAAGAACTGTCAGAGAAGATTTGAAACTGTGATGTCAACAGAATGCCCACAACTCCCCAAAGACCTACGACTTAACCCTTCATACGTCAGTTTAACAAAAGACCTTAAAATGCACCTGCTCCACAAATATTTGAGTCCTTAATCATTCTATTTCCATACCTGTCGTTCAATCTCTTCCTTTCTGAATCCCCTACCTTCCCCCCTCTCTCTCACCTTTCCTGTACTCTACCAACACCTGCTCCACACCTACACCGTACCCCTCCTCAACACTTGTGTCCCTCTCCTCTTCACCTCCCGCCTTACATTTTGTCCACCCCTCCTCCTCCACACTCGCCTAACCCTTCCTTTTTGACAAAAAGGAGTCTAGCTCCTTTTCACTGTTCATTAATTTGAATTTTCCCATTCTTATGTCGTAATGTAAATAGCTTCATCCTTTCACTGTGTAGCCTAATCAAGATATGTTACTCATTTTGTTCTCTTAGGCTACCATATCTTAATGTTTCATTTCGCTATTATTTGTTTTGTAATCCATGTCCTATCATCATTCCAAAGTAAAGCGGTCTGATACCTCAGGGTGAAGCTAGCGCTATATAAAACCTTTAAAATAAATAAATAACTCCCACCTTGGATATTCTATTGTGTTTAGAGAAGTCATCTCTTGCCATTTCGGTCAGCCAATTTTGTGCTTCTGGGAGGAATCTAGCGGGGAGTAGCTGGAGAATTAATGCAAATTAGCCATCCAGAACTTTAGACAGAGAAAAGGTAAATTTTCAAAAGTTACTTTTCCTTAATATCTATTAAATCCCCAATTCAATGGAGAAGTCTTATTTTTAATAACTATTAAAAATAGTTCTCACTAGTTCCATTCCCGAGGTACAGTATTAGTATTTTAATCTGTACTCTGATTTTCTACAAAGTACAGCGAGGCCTGCCACAGTGAAAATAGTTTTTAGGGCTTTGTAAATGTAGGCACATGGCAATATATATTTTATTTTTACCTGCACCACTTTTAAATACCATGCACTCTGCCTTGTGGGCTCCATGGCCTACCTAGGGGTGACTTAATAATATTTAAAAGGGACGTCTTTGCAGGTCACACTTTTTTCTCAAGTTGCACTACCACTGTAATGGATGGCACAATAGTTGCTGCAAGCAACCAGTGGCATTTAACTTCCAGACTTTCAGTGCAATTTCTACATCATAAACTACAAACTTGCATGCAAGTTAAATGTGCCAATATGGAATAGGCTGATTTAACCATGTTTAAAGTGGGGGGATAGGCACTTCACTCCTGGTTTGCAGGGGTAAGGTACACAGATTTCTAAAGCCACTGATCCAGCATTTTCTGGGTCCACTTTTTTACCATTGGTCCTCTGATGGATCTTTGTATCTATCTGTTAGGTGATGAGAGTTAGCATTAACAGTCAATCAGATTTCAATTAACAGTGCAACCATTTGGCAACACAATGAGGACCAGGAATCGGTAGTCCAGTTCAAAAGGTTTATTACAAATTAATAATCAAATTCAAATAAACTACTCTCAGTACCATGCTATAAAGATATAGAATGACAACAGGGATTCCCAGATGCCTAAAGAAATGAAGGAGAATTTTTATGAAACAGATAAGCAGTTCTGTGATGGCTATACAGAACAGCAACATCAAAATCTGATGGTCACAGAATAATTTAAGGTTCTTTTTCCTTTACATTTCCTATACATTAGTTATCTAGATTGTCATAATCCGAAA
Source organism: Lissotriton helveticus (assembly GCF_964261635.1). Lineage (NCBI taxonomy): Eukaryota > Metazoa > Chordata > Amphibia > Caudata > Salamandridae > Lissotriton > Lissotriton helveticus. Next base: position 707,302,256 of record NC_136059.1, on the reverse strand, counting down.
AATGGTTTGGGGAAAAATGGTGATTCTAGCAATCGAGGGAACTTCATAAAGGAAGTCAGGTCAAGATAAAAGAAATCAAAGAGAAAATGCTAGCATCTCAGACGCTCGGTCAAGAGCCTTCAAAGGGTCAAGAATAAGTGTCAGCCTAAGCCACACTTAAGTAAAAAATCAGAAAAAGCATTAGGGCATAAAACCTCACAAAGTCCGTCAAGCTAGCAATGTCTTAAGAAAGGAGGGAATCAAGAAAAGTTGTCTGCAGGAATCTGCAAAGTGTCAGTGAGAAATCAGGAAAGCATGCGTGAGAGAATCTGCTCCGAGCCAAAAATTGGTCTGGTCTGCATTAGGAAAGAGATCTGAGCAACAGTTCAATCGGAACGGTATGCTATAACGTGTAAAGTCCTTTGGGTGACACCACCTCGATCATACCATCAGAAGTCCATTGAAATCCGTGAATCATCACGTTGCAGACTGCGAAAAGTCCAGGTTATTCGACACTGGACATGGAAACGACTTCTTTGCCTCAAACACACGTAGGTTGCAACTCCTGGACAATAGTTAATTCAATTAGAGCTCTGTCTCTATGTGTCAAGGTCCTTTCATCAAGGTCCTTTTCTTAGGTCCTGTCCCCCATATCTCTAGTACAGTAATGCATCTATTCTAAACTAACCATGCATGTGGATACCTGCTAGAAATATTGAGTTACCAGAAAAATTAAATCCGCTCTATGCAGCATGGGGAAATACAGGCCTACTCATGTTAAGTTTAGCACTAACATCAATGCTGCACATTTAATATGCATTTGAACATTTAAACACAATCTCTATGGTGAATACATTTTCTACTAAATGAAGATGATTCTTTATTAATCACTCCAAATAAAAACAAAACATTGGTTAGTTCTTAAATCCTACAGTGAAGGCACTTTGATAAATATCATGTGAATGGAGGGAAGTCTTTGCGCTGCACGATTAGCTGAGAAGACAGGAAAAAATCTGGTGTGACCATGCAGAAAAAGGTGGTTTTCCTATGAGCAGTAAATAAGGAAAGTGTCTGCTTATGTTCTAGATACCATTTCCGTATTGGTCAAGTCGCATGTGCTGCCACACCATCTCTCAATTACAATTTTACAGTACGGTGCAAAACAGTACATTTAATAAATTTCTCGTTGTTTATTGCATTTTGCAATGTTTTGAACATACTCTCTAAAACTGATTATAGGGACAAAAACAACTTTCTTTTCTTGGAGACATTTTTGGTGAATTTGTTAAGTGAGTTAAACGCTTGCAGCCAAGAAATGTTATTAAACTTAGGGAGGGCAATTCAGACTTCCACCCTTCTGAGGTTTGTGAATTAAGTCCATTTTAAATGGGTAGTAGTTATAACGTGCTGTTTTACAGAGCTTAGAAGCAGCAAAAATCCAGTATGAAGCACTACAAAAACATATTATTTGCATCATTTCTTTCATTTTTTTTCTTTAACTGTTTTTGCCTGGGGTTGTTACAGTTTAAAATTGTAGTTTTAACCTTCCCGTAATTGCATACTTCATCACCTGTTTTGTGTTTAAACTTGTGGTTCATACTTGCCTGTGACTGTTTCCATTTAACGTGTGGAATTGTGGGATTTGCAGTCCTAACTCTGTAGTTTTTTCCCCTCCCATTCCCTGTGACTAACAGTTTTTCCCTCCGTTTTTCTCCCTTGCTCTGTGCTAAGTCCTGTATGTTAAGCAGTCCACCCTAGCTCCCATTTTGTGTTAGCAAGTGAGTTGAACCAGCCCATCTTCCCCCCGCAACAGGGATATTTCTGCATCAGAGAGAGAACAGAGGGTGCTCTGATACAGCAGTAATCTGCTGTGTAAGCTGTGTTTAATAGGGACTGTGCACTAAGTTGTTATGGCCAGGAGAGGGAGTAAAGTTTTATACAAACCGTATTGTTAGAGGACAAGTTTGTTAGGCCCTTACCTGCAGAAGTCCAAAGTGTGGATTCAGCCTGTCTGTCTCCTATTAGATTTCTTATTAGAGCAGCAGCTCCCCAGCCCCACCCCCAGTCCAGCAAACCTAGGCCTACTGAGTTGCTCTTCAGCTCCCAGGCAACCCTGAGCCCTTCTCTCACACACCTGCTCAGGCCCCTTAAAGCCTTGCTGGGTGTACCCCAAAACATTCCCTGCCATTTTTGGGAGTTGCAGTCTACCTGTGCCCCAGATTGCAGTGAAGAAGCATGGTTCAGAAAGTGGTGTGGGAGGCAGACTATTGCTGTCTCTTTCCTAACAATTTAAAAAACGATTTTCCCTACCTGTGATTACATCATTTTTTTAAATAAAATATGTATTTATTTATTTATTCTTTAACTGCCTTTGTCTGTGATTGTTACAGTTTAAAATTGTAGTTTAACCTGCCAGTGATTGAATACTTTATCACCTGTTTTGTGTTTAAACTTGTGGTTCTTCCTTGCCAGTGACTGTCTCCATTTAACCTGTTGAATTGTGGGATTTCCAGTCCTAACTCTGTCGTTTTTCCCCTCTCATTCCCTGTGACTTTCCTTTTTCCCTCCGTTTTTCTCCCTTGCTTTGTGCTAAGACCTGTATGTTAAGCAGTCCAACCTCAGCTCCCATTTTGTGTTAGCAAGTGAGTGAAACCAGCCCCCCTTGCCTACCTAGCAACAGGGAAATTTCTACATCAGAGAAAGGGGAATTGCCTGTTTGAGCCGGTTCGAGACTGGTCGGGACTAGGGCCAGAAATGCTGCCCATTTTCCCATTCAGTAATACCCAACTCACACCATCCACATCTACAAACAGAGCAACACACTCACCACACCAAATGTACACCACACACTTACTACAAACCAACACTATGCACAAATCCATGTCTCAGCACCCACTACAAAATCACACACACCACACCTTCTATCCCAGCTAGCACACATTTCCGCCATCACCTACAAACAATACATAACTCTATCCTATACTACAAACCAATCCAATCATCACTAACACAACCCCATTCCACACAATACTTCACTACATCCCATCCAAACACACACTCCCTGCTCTAATTACTCCTAACGGACCACTTTTTATCACGAACAAACATATAATCAGCCATCCATCTGTCCAACCAACACCCTTCTCTTCCTTCAACCATAATAACACCAATGCACTAACACATACACTGCACAGCGCCATCCTTTTTAACTCTTGCAACAAACCAGTCTAAGATAAACACTCTTACCTCTACTTCATACACTCCTACACAAAACATTCAACACTCTACTCATAAACACATCACCACCTCCTCTACCTTACAACCTCCTCTCACAAACAATACTATTCAAACAAATCCATCGCATGAAAAAAATAAACCAGCTCCTCTTTTCACTTCTCCTCAAAAATCAAAACACACCACCACATCAACACAACAAAATCTTCCGAGCGCAACACCTAATAAAATTTACCATCACAAAATACAAACATACACCCACCTTTCAAACCACACAAAGGAACAAACACCAATGCCAAGGTTTCTCTCTTCCACCACATCTAACACAGATACAGCAACACAGCAACTCTCTTCCAAACGCTTCTCATCCATTGGACAATTTAGAACCTTAAAACATGACCCACATGCTGCACCACCACCCCTGACTCATACACCTTCTGCCCTAAACACACGCAAACAATATAAACAGCGTGCCACACCTCACAACTACGCTTCCCCATGTCTACTGCACAACAATGTTACACCACGAAAACAACACAACTTACTCTCAAACACCGTCTCCACCACCTACACATACAGACCCATCAAAATGCCTTCTTAGCATGCTGGATGAGGAAAATTACATAGAACAGCTACACGATTGCTATCCTAACACCGCTAATACAACACTGAAAACACACCTGCTACAAACCCACACAATACTAATCACTCTTCTTCAAAACTAAGTCTCACTATCACCAAAGCCCATTCTCTAAACTGTCTACTAATAAATGCGTAATCTCTCTCTAAAAACAAACATCACATCTACGACCTTCTCACCAATGCAAAACCAGACATACTATTCATAACTGAATCATGGTTGGGAGATGATATGGCTCCAGTCCTGCATGAAGCCGTTCCTCTAAGCTATGAAACGACCACCCAAAATCATATAGGCAAAAAAGAAGGTGGTTTAGCTGTTGTGTTCAGGCATACATTACAAATCACTAAAGTTGGCGACATCACCATAAAGGATTGTGAGGCTCTTCTCACCAGATGCAATCCTACATAGTCTTCTTCCTGCTCCTTTACAGACCTCCACCTAGCAAGGTGACATTCCCAGACGCACTTGTAGACACAGTTTCAAACCTGATAACAATACACTCCAATCTATGTGTTCTGGGTGACCTCAACGTTTGGTTTGATAAACCCAATATGACCCATCCAAAAAACATAATTACTGGACTAGACGCACTAAACCTGCATCAGATTGTCCACAAACCCACACACATTGCTGGACATATCCTAGATGTCATTTTTGCTAATCCCGAACTAGTTACCCTTCAAACTATAATTCCAGTCGTATGGTCAGACCCCCACTTACTTGCTTTCCAACATAAAACAACACCAAGCGACTCATCTAAAACTACCTTACATCCATCCACCTATCGACCGTGGAACAAACTCGATTTGGAACACTTAGAAACACAACTAACATCCAGTACAAATCTGAAAAACAATAAATTCTGTCCAAAAACTATATGAGGGGCTACAGGAAGCGTTTGACATCCTGATACCACTCAAAACCACACAACAGAACAAAAGAAAAAAGCGCCTTGGAGAAACATAGAGATAAAGGACATAAAAAAACAAATTAGAAAGCTGCAACATCCCTGGCTCAAAACAAACGCCAAACAAGACAAACTTCACCTACAGAAAATTTACAGATTATACAAGTCAGCTATCAAAAAAGTTAAGAAAAGGTACTATTCAGATAGAATTCAAAATTCTAAATGTGCAAATAAAGAATTCTATAAAATACTCAATGAATTTCAATAACCAAATTGCCTAGAAGGAACTCATCCTGTTACTCAAGATTTCATAGACAACCTGGCAAATCAGTACACTGACAAAGCAGTCACGTTGGACTCATACTTAAAACGGACAAAGCACCAGCACTAACCCTGTGACAAAACAACAATCCAAGAATACTCTAACCCAGCCTCTCCGTTCCTTCCAACACATCTCACACAATAATTCATGGACCTGGTCAAAGCAAGCAGGCATGCCGGCAGCCCTTCTGACCCGTGTCCACCACAAACTTTCAAGACAATTCTTTTAACAACCTCTGCTGCCACTCCAGTAAGAAGAATCATCAACGATTCCTTAACTACCAGAATATTTCCAGAAGAACTCAAGTCATAGATACGCCGTTTACTGAAGAAAACAAACTTGGACCCGCTGAACCCTGACTACAACAGACCCATTACAAATGGACCTTTCCTGGGCAAACTGATAGAAAGAGCAGCGTTCGCCCAGATGTCACAATTCATTGAAGAGAATGACATACTTTCAGACTCCCAAAAAGGTTTCCATCCGGGAAGAGGCACGGAATCTGCCCTCCTTGCAGTCTGGGATGACCGGAAGAACACAGTAGACCACAACGGGGTTGCTGCACTTCTCCTCTCGGACCTCTTGGCTGCCTTTGACACGGTTGACTATAACACTCTGAAACAAAGACTCTATGAAGCTGGCATAGAGGGGACTGCTCTAGACGGGATTGCGTCCTACCTTCGAAACAGAACGAATGTCATCCATACCCCACCTTTCTCATCCAAACCATACTCCACAAAAGCTGGGGTCCCTCAAGGTTCTATCATCTCGCCCTTGCTTTTCAACATCTACATGAAGTGATTACCGGTACTTTTTTTTTTTTTTTTTGCAGAGTTTTATATAACGCGAACTAGACCCGAACTGAATCAGGTATCAGAGCGCTTTACATAGCACCAGTTACGTTACATGAGGACACACATTCATTTTAGGCACGGGGAGATTAAGTGATTTGCCCAGAATCACAGGAGGTTTTTGGCGTCGTTACCGAGACTCGAACCCAGATCCCCAGGTCCGAGGTCGAGCGCCCTAGCCGTTAGACCAACTCCTCTCCCCCATGGTACTGATCAATCAATTTCCCCTCACTTGCTATAACTATGCAGATGACACACAAATACTCCTACAACTAGAATGCCCCAAACACATTGGAAACTCCCCAATTTTCAGTTGTCTCAGAGCTATGGATCAGTGGATGAGCCACCTCAAATTGAATGCTTCCAAAACGGAAATACTCACCTGTGGTGATTGGAAACATTATGACCCGCTTGCCGCCAGGTCTGATGAACTGGGATCACCACCTAAAGTATCGAAGGAAGCAAGAAACCTCGGAATGACCTGAACTCTGAGCTATCAATGAATGCCCAAGTGGACAAATTAGCAAGATCAAGCTTTGTCACTATAGAAACGCTACAATGAATTTTCCCTCATTTGAGATTTCTACATAAGGTCCAAGCTACCATCTCCCTTGTTCTGTCCAAACTCGATTACGCCAATAGCCTCCACCACAGATCACCTTTAACGACCATGAAAAAACTACAACGGATTCAAAACTCGGCTGCCAGACTACTCTGGCATATCAAACCGCAAGACCATATCTCACCTGCCTTGAAAGCCCTGCATTGGTTACCGGTTGCCAGAAGATACACGTTCAAGCTGCTTTGAATCACCCAAAAAGCAATACATGGAATGGGACCGCTCTTCATCAGGAATAAAATCACCAAACCCATTGAACAAAGGAACCTCCACTCTAAAATGGCACCACGCCTCAAAATCCCAAGATACAAGAAAAAACACATGGGAGGCACATCCTTCTCTGTTCAAGCAGCCAAACTATGGAACTCTTTACCCCCAACATAAGATTCACAAACAGCCACCTTATCTTCAGAAAATGACTCAAGAATTGGCTCTTACCCACATAAGCACCAACGCAAACAGAAATTTACAGCATATCCCTCTGTATCTAACCATTTATTTTTACTATAGATATGTATCTATCTTTGTGGATTGCTTTGCATAAACATGTAGAATAATTATGTTAACCCCTTCCATGCTGCCGCGATTCTGCGCCTGTGCGGCAGAATCACGAGTGGGCGGGTTTATGACGGCCCCCAGCCGTCATCAGCACACGAGCCCCGTAGTGCATGACGGATGGGGGCCGTCATCAGCATGCAAGGAGTTAAAAAAAATTTCAAGTACAATAACACTTTGAAAACCGGAGGTTATCAGGGGCATCTTTGGTCTACATTTACTTTGTGCATCTATGTACCTTCCAGGTATTTGGATCTGTATGTTTGTTACTATATCCAATGCTCTACCTTATTTCTCATCCTGTACCTCTATCAATATCTTTAATCTACATATACCTACCTCCTTTATGCATCTATATACTTTCAATGTACTTATGGATCTATATATTTATCGCTTTCTTCTAATTCAACATATCCAATGCACTACCCTAGTTCTCACCCTATACTTTTCTCAATATATCTTCTAACCCAACTTTCTGACTCATCTCAAACTTCTTTCTACTACTCTTTCCAATGCACTACCCTATTTCTCACCCTATACATCTATCAATATATCCTCTACATCCACTCTCCCATTTATCCCAAACCCCATACCACTACTATGATCCCCAAAATAACCCTTCAAGACTCTCCCTTACTCTACCCCTCCTTGCACCATCTGACACCTCTTTTACTATACCGATCCCCAAAACAAACCTCTCTAAACACTTCTCTCTGACTTTTCCCCTCCACAACCTCCTTTTACTCATCCAAAAGACTCATCCTACTGCTATGACCTCCAAAAAAAATTCCTTTACTCTCCTATCCTTCCACTATCCTTTTCAATCAAAATAACAGACTAACACGTTCACTTCTCAAATTTCATATTCCACTATACTAATTCACACTAATCCTTTATGGGTCTAAGAGTAGAGTGCTACTTGCCAAAAAAAGTGCTTTAACACCTCATCAGAGGTAAGCAAGCATTATATAAATGCAAACCATTTTCCCTCTTCTATTCTCTGCTACCTTTCTCTATCCAACTGAATAACACATCCACCACTCAAACTACTTTCATATTTCACTATACTAATTTTCAAAACTAATCCTTTATGGGTTCCAGAGTAGTGTGCTACTTGCCAATAAAGCGCTTCAAACCCCATCAGGGGTAGCAAGCGCTATATAAATACAAACCTCTTTCCCTCTTCTATCCTGCCGCTACCCTTCTCTATCCAAATAATTGAATGACATATCCACCATTCAAATTACTGCATATTTCACTATACTAATTTTCAACACTAATCCTTTATGGGTTTCGGAGTAGCGTGCTACTCGCCAGAAAAGTGCTTCAACACCCCTTCAGGGGTAACAAGTGCTATATGAATGCAAACCTTTCTCCCCCTTCTATCCCTCCGCTGTCCTTCTCACTCCACATAACTGACTAATATCCACCACTCAAATTACTTTCATATTTCACCATACTAATTCACCACTAATCCTTTATGGGTCCCGGAGTAGCGTGCTACTTGCAGAAAAAGCGCTTAGACGCCTCTCAAGTGGTAGTAAGCGCTATATAAATGCAATTACAACACAATATTTAATTAGACCTTTTGTTTGTGCCTGCGTGACAGGTAAATCTCCTACACATTTTCAGCATGCACCCTGAGTCAAAGCTACTAGTCTGCATGACTCACGCTCTAGCGCTTTCCAGCCATTACTTGAAACTCTGACACACAAAATTGGCGCTGTTTGTAGGACAGTATGAATATCTGGATATACCGCTAGTATTAGAATGTGTTTCTCACGGCCTAGCAGACCACTGCTGGCTCGGGGAGGACTGACTTTAAGGACTCTCTTCACCACAGGAGGAGTTTGTTCACTGTGGTTTTCCGCAGATCCGCGGTGAACCACCGAAGGAACTCTTAAGTGGTTGCACATGTTTGCAGTGTTTAGTACAGAGCTGGCATCTACGGAAGGCTGCCCTGCAATCATGGCCTGCCATCATGGCAGCGTCCCTCCGCCTAAAATCTGGAATTTAAAAACAATATTCGACTCCTCAAAACTTCAATTCATTTAATGGCAAAATAAAATAACTTTAGGTTGCTGCATGAAAATAACACCTAATCCTGCACGTGAAAAAACGCGAGTTTTCACAATCTTTGTGCGAGAGGTACAGAATGAATGAATCTTTTAATAAGCACCTTGTAGAGCGCGACTGATGGTTCCTGACAATGGAGTGAGGCCTTGCCTCAGCCGGATTAGCGCTTAAATTCTGCATGACACAAAGTGAGATCTGTGTCTGTCAGGTGTGCTTTGTACCGTTCTGGCACTTTCCTGGGATTCTGCGGCGCTGTTCTTGGCAAACGTCATCATTAGGAACTTCCAAAGACATGAATGACAAAGGAAGCTCCAAACTAGAGAATGGCGCTCATTAGGGGGCCAAGCATTGAAGGCGCTCCATAGTAAGGACACGACCTCTCCAGTGAAAATGCCCATAATGATGAACATAATGGAGAAAGACTCAATGCATAGCGCCTGCACCAGGAAGCACGTGATGGACGGTGGAATAGGGCGGGGGTGGGGCAGGTAAATACAAAACCAGCATCCATCCTCTGCTGAATCCGACCCAAGGCTTGATTCTGAAGCGGTCATCGAAAAAATTCCATCTACGCATTCTTCTCTTTAATTTACGAATGACATCTGGACATGCCGTCATGGCGGCCACACAACTCTTTAACCTGCAAGGCTGTAGCGCCCCCCGCACGTTATTGTGACTCACATCTGTTAAATGCATTTTCAATGGTTTGCTGAGTTAAACTTTCTGTGTGTAGAAAAGTGAGTGGTGCAATTCCACAATATTTCACTGTATTTTTAAAAGTAAAGTTTATGCAAATGAGAATTATTATTTACAGCGAGAGTGGGACAATCTTGAGCAACGTATTTCTAAACATCAAGGGAAACATGCATCGTTAACATTTTGCAAGTAGCACGCTCACTCACCATGTGCTGCCCACGGATCAGTAAACACAAGGTCAGCTTTGAACTCTGAAAGTAGTGGGACATAAATCCCTTCCCTAAACTGTATCAAATGAGCAAAGCAAACATGACCAATTTACGCTGGAGTACACTAGTCTGGAGGAGAGTAGTATGTCGCATCCCCGTCCATGTGAAAATTTTTTGAAGACCATTCCAACGTCGTCGAATTTGCACACCATTTCCACATATACTGGCTAAAATCCAATAGAATGGAAAGGGTGATAATAAAGTACATCATACTTCCATGGTGTGCCAGCATGGAATTACTATACTAAGGAGCCTTGGGGGTTCACGTTCTTTGAAAGAAATTGAGGAAAAATTTACTTTTCAGCACACTTTTCTTAAAAATTGGCTACAGATTTCTCACTTTTACAGGAAGCTAAACTAGATATTGGTTAAACCGGTATGTTTAGGAGCAAAGCATCTACCATGTTGGAAGACTGAAGAAATAATACTATTTGCTGCACACATTCCAAGATGGCCGCTTATGTCTGATCATGCAGGTTGACACTTGGGTGGCCATCTTCGAATAGTTTTGAATAAGAAAAATCATTCAAATATGAGTATATGCTTGAGGAGGCACAGGTAGCCATCTTAATTTGTGACTTTTTATGAAATATACAATTTTATTTCTCTAAGATGACAGTTCAGTAATATGCATGCAGGCTGATACATGGATTTCCATACTGGGATGTTTTTTGTTGAAGCATAACACAAAGATTCAATGCTTGCCACTTTTGCAATGCATTCAAATATATAAACATGGATGGTCATCTTGCAATGGTGTTTAATATTCCTTGTTAATAAAAAAAGAATGTCAAATCCCTTTTCGCTCAGGTGGACTTTATTAGCAGTGCCTGCATGGGAGATGGCGCATACAACATACAACACAATGCATAACAAATAACTGAATAATCCCTGGGTTGCTCCTGATTTTGAGAAACAGAAAATTGTTCCAACCCTGTCTATGTATATCTAATATCTACTAGTGTTTGCTAAGACGCTAAATGGAAGTAATGTTGACCAGTTGACCCTGGAGTCATTCATCAGATGGGTTATCTCAAATAACTATAACTCGTGTCTTAAAGTAATGTAACTCACGTCCTCGCCATAATCTGCTTGCACCCTCATATTACATAGTTCGTGACATGTTCAGTGACTGCATTGATGACATCCCTAATGATATCTGGAATTACATAATTGATAACAACACAGTGCATGGCGGAGGCGCAAGGTATATTTACTTTAGGGCATGTGGTATAATTACATGAGAACTATAACTGTTACATTTCAGTGGTTATGTTCGTTTAAGACATGTTTTACTGACATTTTCACCTAACTATAACATCCATTTAATATGTTTTTTTCAACAAACTTTAAGGTTTTTATAATGTAAAGTAAGATATTATCACAATTTCTAACTATAGTGTCACTTTGCCGTTTGGTTTTTCAGTACATTTCTCATCTTTTTTTTTTTAAATACCCAACCCCGCCTTTTTTATTTTGATGTACCATGGATCCTCCACAATTCTCTTGGGGGCTCACTGGGACCCGTGGTGGATCTGTAACATAAAGTAAGATGTCCATTGCCGTGCTTGGGCAGGCCCTGTGCCCATCCCCCTTGGGTGCCTAACCCTATGCCGCGCACGGCCTTCAGCCATGCATGGCGTGAGGTTGGGTGTAGGGCCTGGCTTGCTGCCAGGCCATATGCCCAACCCCTTCATAGGTGCCCAAGACCCATTTTTCTTATTTTGTTGAACCATGGATTCATAGATCCAACACAATTCTTTAGGGGCCTGCATTGGGGCTCACAGTGGCTTCTTGGATCCATCTAGCCCCCTAAAAACACTTTTTTAACATTTGGCCTGCGGAGGCCCTTCTGTAACACCTCCACATGCCTAGAAGTGTCAGAGTATCCCTAAACTGCCCCCTTATATCTCATTTTAATTAATTTTTATAGGACTCAGGGACTGAGTCCAAGAGTCTGTAGATGGTGGCAGAAACTTTTCCTCCAGGTTGCAGCCAGACAATCACAACTCGTGCTTGAGCTCGCAGGTCCACCTTGGTGTGTCCGGGGTGAAACCATGGTGTGAAATATACATAAACATTGAGCCTTAATTTCTCAAAAACTACTGAATGGCAAAAAGCATGCTTTATAAATCAAGACCTATCTTTCAGCTAGATTTGGTGTAATTCTGTTCAGCCATTTTTGTGGTATTGCTATGAAATTTCCCTATGAAAAACTGCATGGGAACATGTGTTTTGAGACCTCTGCCTTTTTCTCAGCTCCCACTTGGCAGATCACTCAGAAACCTTCCAGGAAGAAGCTGATGTGAATGATTTTTTTTATGGAACGTTTTGAGAAGATTCGTCATATGGGGCCAAAGTTATTAGCAACCCAAAAAATCAATTTCCAAGCACCACTGGATAATACATCCTGAAAAAATCGAAGGTTAAAGTGATGTTAGTGCTAAGTGAAAATGTAATTTAAAACACAAACAAAAAAACATTGAAATTCACATGTTGGCTCCTGTTGGAGTATGGCCTTCCTGTGTTCATACAATGGCCCTTCGCCCAATTTCAACACTGCCTTAGGGGTCGCCTGTGCACAAAGACGGAAATTCTCATCTCCCTTTTATAACAGTATCTGGAGACTTGGGAGTTCTGCAAACTGGGCCATCCAAGACTGTTCAACAAACATACCTGCTCCTTGTGGTGGTTCGCTGGGGTGAGACTCGGTCCACCAGCATTCTGTGCAGCGCAGGAGGTCGGGGCAGCCCTCCCGCTGCTGTAAAGGTGCCTCTCCTGTCCGGCAGCGAGTGTTCTGTAAACCGGGCCGTCCAAGGCACTTCAACAAACTTACCTTCTCCTTGTGGTGGCTGGGTGTGGTGAAACTCAGTCTAAAAAAACACACAGGTCCCTGAGTAATAAAATGTCATTTAGGTCGTAATACCGTCTGCTAAAGTAAAAATATAGGAGGCAGTAACCGACTAGTACCTAACAAAAAGGTACATCAACTCCCCTCAATGTGAATATGCAGGGAATACATACAACGTCCGAGGAAATTCTGTGAGATACAATTTACTAAAGAGATAAATCAAGGTTAAAAACATCAGTTATTTATTAAAAACAATAATCCAAGGCTTTGCCCTCTGATCAATACATGGAACAACAATTTCATACAAATTAATTAAAAAACCAAAAAGTCAAAGCGGCGTTTCGGTGCTTGTAAAGATGAGACACCTTCTTCAGGACGTTTTTATCTCTAGTCTCTGACGACTAGTCTTAAATTTGCATGCAGCAGAAGGCAATATACAACTGCTTGATCATTTGCGCTGTTGTCTGAGGTTCGTGTGAGTCTATTTAACATCCACCTGTCATTAAAATTTCATTGACAAGGATGGAAGCTGTACCAGGGGTGACCACCGTATAGCTGGATGAGTATTGGGTCAACAAGACAAAGCTCTTTTTAGGATAACTAATACGATCCCATCATGGAGTCTGGCAGTGGAATGCCTTCATACTGCAGAAGGGTTTGAGGATGGATAACTTCTATATTTTTTTCTCTTATTCTGACCGTCTTTTCGTATATACAATGGGACAGTGGTCTTGTGAAAAACGGACGGCCTCCCTGTCACCGGTTGTAGGTACAGCTTCCTGGTGTCTACCTACAACCGGTCACAGGGAGGCCGTCCGTTTTTCACAAGACCACTGTCCCATTGTAGATACGAAAAGACGGTCAGAATAAGAGAAAAAATATAGAAGTTATCCATCCTCAAACCCTTCTGCAGTATGAAGACATTCCACTGCCAGACTCCATGATGGGATCGTATTAGTTATCCTAAAAAGAGCTTTGTCTTGTTGACCCGATACTCATCCAGCTATACGGTGGTCACCCCTGGTACAGCTTCCATCCTTGTCAATGAAATTTTAATTACAGGTGGATGTTAAATAGACTCACACCAACCTCAGACAACAGCGCAAATGATCAAGCAGTTGTATATTGTCTTCTGCTGCATGCAAATTTAAGACTAGTCCTCAGAGACTAGAGATAAAACCGTCCTGAAGAAGGTGTCTCATCTTTACAAGCACCGAAACGCCGCGGCGACTTTTTGTTTTTTTTATTAATTTGTATGAAATTGTTGTTCCATGTATTGATCACAGGGCAAAGCCTTGGATTATTGTTTTTAATACATAACTGATGTTTTTAACCTTGATTTATCTCTTTAGTAAATTGTATCTCACAGAATTTCCTCTGACGTTGTATGTATTCCCTGCATATTCACATTGATGGGAGTTGATGTACCTTTTTGTTAGGTACTAGTCGGTTACTGCCTCCTATATGTTTACTTTAGCAGACGGTATTACGACCTATATGACATTTTATTACTTGGGGACCTGTGTGTTTTTTTAGTCTTGCTTACCCTGTCCCTTATTGGTTCAGAGGGTACCTCCCTTTTTTGTTTGAAAGTGAAACTCAGTCTCCCAGCATTCTGAGCGGCACGCGAGGCGGGGACAGCCCTCCAGCTGCCATAAAGGCACATCTCCTGTCCCGCAGTGCGGGACGCCCGTGGGCTAAGCCCGGGCCAAGAGGGTCCTGCCTGCACCTATCAGAGCCCAAAAGAGGACATGCTAGGCCACCCCCTTTGGTCCTCATGTCTGGTCTATTTTATGTGAAGGAGGCTCACCAACACTATGAGCTAAGAAGCGCCAAGATGGGTAAAAGGAAATTGAGAGTGGGGGTGGGGGTGAACACGGGGCGAACACCCTCCATGCCCACCGCATTGGATAGAATGCTACAGCGTGCTATGACAGCAATTAACAATGAGATTAATCATACGGGGAGAAGACTGCTGCTGTGGTTGGCATCCCTAAAAGTTCTACGATTTCACCCTACTCCTTAGTTTCCTTACCATTTACTCAAGAGCCATTATCTTTGGACACAGTGGCACAGGACCAATCGGTACATCGATGCCACTGAGAGAAAGTTCTCGCGATTGCAGGCAGGCTAAGTGACTAAAGCGAATACCTAAATCTAAGGCCAATGAAGAAGTTACTTGAAGTTTCTTACCTTTAAGGTCCCCTGATGTTGCGCCAGTCTCAAAAGAGGATGACCCTCCCCTGCTACTCCCAGAACATGCCGGGAAAAAGTAAGGACAGAACATGAAGGGTAACTGATCGTTGGAGGGGGAGCTCTTGGTTAAAATTACATCGCTTTTACAGGCTGAACTACTACCAATATTTACCAACACTGGATGTTTTCAATAAT
This sequence comes from Lissotriton helveticus, assembly GCF_964261635.1. NCBI lineage: Eukaryota > Metazoa > Chordata > Amphibia > Caudata > Salamandridae > Lissotriton > Lissotriton helveticus. Next base: position 707,286,863 of record NC_136059.1, on the reverse strand, counting down.
GCTATACTGGATATCAAGAATTCGGTGGGCAACCAAGATCAAGCATGTTCTCTGTAATAAGACGGATAACGGAATGGCATGTAACAAAACTCTGTTGGATATGGTTGAGAATTATTCTCAGGGGATCTGCCACCTTGTCCCTTCAGCCGATATCACACATTTCTTGCATGGGGCATCTAAAATAGACGGGAATCTCCCTAACACTCTTCTAAATTCAGAAGGTGTCCAGAGGGTCACCATAGCACTTAAGAACAAAAACTGATCTGAAGAATCATCCCCCATGGCACTGGAGGGTCAAGGAGGTGAAGAAAATTGAAATAGGAAAGAAGTTCGAGTAGAAGTACAACCAGCAATAGGATTACCCCCAGCCTCTTACTTATCCTTGCTGGTGTCCCAGGTCTAAGGAGGGGTCAAAAGAAGTCATATGACCAGGTATTCCACAAGATTGTGAACTTTTTGGGCTTCTACAGAAGTTTTCCACATACACTGGCCAATAACATTTTGATGTTAAGGCGGTTGGGTGGATTGGCACCTGGAGGGCGAATTTACAAGGAGATTGCATTATTGTCAACTTTAATACTCCACATTTGGCTAAACGGTTATTACTCTGCATTTTGAGTACCTGGGTGGTATCCCGTAACATTGTTCTATTGTCTTTGGGTTCTTTTTATAAACCAAATGATCAAGCGATTTGGGCTCATATTAGGGCTCCCAATGTACCTAGGGGGGAGTATACATGCCGCCTCAACTGCAATTGACGGGTGCCAGGTGAGTTTGTCTTGGTTTTTTTGTATACCTAAGTACAACCGATTGATGTCCTTGCAGATGTAGACTGACTTCTCAGAGAAGAGAAGGGCCCCCCTCAGTGTGATCTTGGAGAGGAGGTGAATTTGTGTGTTCCTTATAGAACAGGGAGGATGACTGGGGAATGAGTGCTTTTGAACCCTTTAAAAAGTAACTTGACCATACTCGGCTGGAACATTGCAGGGTTAAGCTCACTATTAGTGCATGATCGGGGCTGGACCTATGCAAAACATATGGGATAGTGTGTTTTCAAGAAATTTGGGATGTAGAGTGAATTTTGTTCTTTGGGTTTATTGCCTTCTGGGGTAATGCTGTGGCCTCCCCACATGGTGGCCCAAAGGGGGGCCTGGTAAAGTTCATAAGTTTAAGATTAGATTGCACCACAAAACAAATAGTATTTGGCTCCAGAATTACCTTGGGTGTGTTACTATCTTTTCCCCACAATATTAGTGTGCTGATAATCAATATCTATAAATCATCATCTACAGAGATAGTACTGGACGTAGAGCTAAGAAATTTCTGTGAAAAAACATTGGCAACGTCGTCCTTTGCGCAAATAGGCCTGCTGGTTGGAGATTTTAATTTACATCCTTGTGAAACATTTGTCGAGAGAAGTAGGGATCAGGAGCATAGTGAGGGCTCAGAGAAGATCCGTTTTAGGCACTCAGGTCGATAATTTTAACCTTATGGTTTCAGAATTAAACCTTATTAATCTTTTATCTAAAGAAGAGTACGACTCCCCTAGGGCAGTCCCAACTTTTAAGGGTAGAGGTAATAATACAACTATTGATTATATTTTCGCATCTGAATGCTTGATTCAGTTTCTGGTAGGATTTATAATAGTATGGAGAATCTTCAGTGACCATAACCCAACCACAGCAGAATTTGCCTGGTGTGATATTGCGGCTAAGACTTCGATCATTTGTAAAGATCTGCTTACACTTAAAACACAAGTGAGGCGTATTAGCTTGGGTAAGGTCATCCCTGAGGACTTACTGAGGAATTTGGTCCATAAGTGTAGCCGGGAATTTGAGGTGTGTTTTTTTAATACTGATGCACATGATCGATCCATTGGAGACTCATTCTCTACTTTTTTCACTGAGGTCCAGGGAGCCCTGACTAGACATAACACCAAGACAATTGGCTCAGGACATACATAGTTCAATGAGAACTGCACAAGTGCTTCTAAAGAACTAAAGGCAGCCCTTCAATCAAAACCAAGGTCGATTTGCTCTGTAAAAGCAGCTTGGAGGGCATATGCGTTGACCCGCAGGAATAGAATAAGCACAATGAAGGGAGAAGCTTGGGATAAGCTAAAGGAGGCGTGTACTACTAGAAACAGTGCAGCCTTCTGTAAAGTCGATACCCAGCCATTATTTAATGAGGGAACAGTATCGGATCTGAGTGTAACTATATCTGCGCAAAAGTGGGTAGATCACTTTGGTCATATATAGGCAGGTGACAGGGATTCTAATCTTATTGCACCTCTGCCCAAAGGAAAAAAATTCTATTTTGAGTTGAAAGAGGTGAGGGAATGTATAATGGAATTGACACCTAGGAAGGCTCTGGGCCCAGAAGGGGTTCCAGGTGACCTTTTTTAATCCTGTGTAGATCTCTGGGCCCCATTAATCACCCAACTTCTGAATGCCGCACCACAAAGCCAAATTCCTTCATCACGAAAGCAATCTGTTATAGTACCTATTTTTAAAAAAGGGAACCGAGCTTACTGTTGTAAGCTGAAATAAACACTTCAAACAGCTTATCTGGTGTTGAGCTTCATCCGTTTAATCGCAGCACAGAAACAACACAGGTATCTCACCAGCTTGCCAGACTCCAACTGTCGAGACTGGAATGTCAGCTAGGTGAGGTCACAACAAAAGAGTCATAGAAGCATTCTTATCAGCATGAGGAAAACAACACTGAGAAAAGACTAAATTAACTACAAGTCTTGAAATCATATTTACAACACATCTCCTTCCCTAGGAAACTTTAAAACAGAAAAGGAAAACTACATAGCATACAAAACAACAACATAAGATCAACAAATATAATCATTCAAATAAATGGGTGGACGACGTAGTCTTGGAAATCTCATGGTGAAATTACTCACACTCACATCAGAATTCATACCACTAGAAGATTCAGAACTTCCCTCAAAGTGCTGAGAAGCATCACCACCTCCATCCTCCCTCCTATGCACTGGCGAAGCAGAGACACTCACTTCTTCCTGAGTTGGGAACATATATCCACTGTTACTAGAAAAACTTTCATCATCCTCACCCCATGACACATTGCTACCCCTCTTGTACAAAGCAACCCTACGGTAGTTCCACTTCTCACCATTCTCAAGCACAACATAATGGGGAAACACTTGTTTCACAGAAAACTGTCCTCTAAACTTTGTGAGACCTTTGGTAGCCCTACCAGGCTTAACTTTCACTAAATGTCCTGCAGAAATACGATAAGAAAACATTTCCTGAGTAGTTGGAGAAGACATAGCATAATTAAGATTCTTTAACCATGAAGGTTTCAACTTTGTACCTGTAGATCTACCCCGCATCACCTCAAACGGAGACTTGGTATCCTGCTCATGTGGAGTAGAGCGATATGCCCAAACCATTTCCTGAACTTTCTCATCAGAAAAACATCCCAAAGCACAAGTCATTTGTATCATACCTTTCACTAACCTGTTAACCCTTTCACAGATGCTGTTGCCTTGTGGGTTATATAAACAAGTACGATGATGACTAATTCCACAAATTTCTAAGAATAATTTCATCTTGTTGGACGTTAACTGTGTACAGTTGTCAGTTATGAGAATTGAGGAAAATCCCTCGTCAAGAAACATCCTTTAGAAATGTTATTTTGTTGTCAGTGGTAATCTCTTTAACAAAAGAAACAGTGAGCCATTTCGAGAACATCTACAACCACAATTGCAAAACGATGGTTGAAAGGCAGCTCATCCATAGGGCCAATAAAATCCAAGCATATACTATGCCAAAGCTGGCCTGGTGCATGTATTTTCCCAACCTGCTGACTGGACACTATCTTAAGCCTTTTTTCACCCTTTCTACAGCTCTCACAATGCTCGACACAAGATTCAGCATCCGAATAAATGGAAGGCCACCAGAAACTAACCTTTATCCTGCATTGAGTGAGTGTTTGGCCTAGATGACCCTCATGAGCCAATTTTAATAACTTGTGTCTCAACAAACATGGAGGAATAAATCTATCTCCTCTCATCAAAACCACATCGTCAGACACAGACAACTCATCTAAGACTCTTAGAAATGGTCTAACACTAGGTTCAACAGCGCTCTCACGCCTTGCACCCTTCTTTATGAGATCAACAACCTTCATTAACACCAAATCCTTCTCCATGCTTGAACACCACTCAGCTTTCGAAAAAGAGCCTTCATCAAGAGAAATCACATCGTGAACAAAAGCTGTAGCACTTTCCTTTTGAAGCTCACCCGGGCACCCACCACAAATCTCATCTGCCACAGGAAGTCTCGATAAGCAGTCCGCCTGAACAGTTCGTCAACCTTGAACAAAAGACAAATCAAATTGGTAATCTTGTAACCTTGAAGCAAGTCTTGCTAACCTGGGTGAGCCTTTACCCGCACCACCAGGAGCTAAGCCATTCACCAGGGGCTTATGATCGGATCTCAACTGAAACCTAGTGCCTCAAAGATACGTTCTAAAATAGTGTGTACCCCACACAGCAGCCAACGCTTCTCTTCCTATTATGGAATAGTTCCGCTCAGACACACTTGAGGGATGAGAAGCAAAAGCCAGTCTTTTCCTCATTCCCATGTTTTTGTAACAAGACTGCGCCTAAACCAATGCTACTGGTATCGACCATCAAGATAGAAGTACGCCTGATGTCAAACGGTGTCAGCACTTTAGCATCACACAATTCCTTTTTAATAAATTTGAAACATTTTGTATGCTCTTCGTTCCAAGAAAACCTTACACCTTTTTTTAAAAGACCACTCAGAACAGAAGTTTTGTCCGAGACATCCCTAACAAATTTCGCATAAAACTCAATCAGCCCCATAAAAGATCTCAATTGATCCTTATACACTGGGAATGGGGCCGATTCAATGGCAGACAGTACATTTTTCTTGGGTTTAATACCTTCATCTGTGATAACATAACCTAAATACTCTATTTCTTGTACCAAGAATGAGCACTTTTCCTTCCGCAAGGTCAATCCTGCCTCCTTAATTCTAGACAAAACAGCTTTAAGAACATGATTGTGCTCATCTATTGTGTCCCCAAAAATGAGCATGTCGTCCTAAAAGAACAACACCTTATCTATGCCCTTAAAAATTTCTTTTACCATCCTTTGAAATACACTGGCCGCAGATATTAAACCAAAAGGTAGCCTTGTAAATTGGAACGTTCCCTCACTAGTAATAAAAGCTGTCAGATGCTTCGATTCCTCATGAAGACGTATCTGATGGTATGCGCTCTTCAAATCAAGCTTACTAAAATATTTCGCCCCTTGTAATGTTTACACAAGCTCACCTATGTTAGGTAAAGGAAAAACATCAGCCACCACACTTTTATTCAATGATCTCAGATCAACACAAAACCTTATTTTTTATCAGCCTTCTGTGTGATCACTACCGGAGAAACCCAGGTGGCTGCTTCAACAGGCTCTATTATCCCCCCTTGGAGCATCTCTTCAATCACACTTTTCACTTCTCCTCTCACAGCAATAGGTACTCTTCTCGCTTTGTGCTGAGATGGAATAGCATTTTTCGTCAACAATATTTTGTGTTCATAGCCTTTTAGTTCCCCCAACTCATCTCTGAACACACTTTTAGGATCCAGCAAAATGTAATTTATACTGAAATCATCAATCACCATTACCTGTTCTCTAGCCCTTGGATTGACAATTATGTGTAAATCGTACTGGTGCATCCAACCTAATATGGGTAGACCATCCACAGAAACATATACCTTGCCAACCGTTGACCTATTCTTGAAACAAATCTTTCTTTCAAAATATCCTAAGAGCTCAATTTTCTCCCCTTGATACCCCGTGGGAGATATGTCACTTTCTAAAAGAAGTTTTTCACCCCACACATCTTTCAGCATAGAATGCGGAATTATTATTCATCTTGAACCCGTATCAACCATAAGGCTAATGTTTTTCTGATCAATTGTAAAATCAGCCTTTGGTCTTTTTTCTCTCTTTTCTTGACATAAGCTCACACACGAATCTTCCACTACCTATATTTTGTTCAACTCTCTTTTGATTTCACAGTCATTGCCATTAACAATAGCCACCTTTGATTAGGCTCTACCCTTACACGTTCTCGCAAAGTGCCCTATTTTGCCACAATTCAAACATTCTTTATTGTTGGCAAAACAAAACTTCGCGTCTGAATTATGTGAGTTGCTGCCACACTTCGAACAAACCCTGTTTGTGTTTTTATTAACAAAACTCTTCTTTTGCAAAATTTAACCTTTCTTTTTTACTGACGCAACAGCGCCATCATCGCTGTTGTCACTATCCCCTGCAGTTTTACTAGAAATCTCTGCTACTTTCTGATCAGAACTACATTTCTTAAGTTCTCTCATGCATTTTTCTGACTCCTCCACTACTTTAGCCAGATCTATCGCAGTTTTTAAATTCGGATTTTTTGCCGCCCACAATCTCTCTTGAATTTTCCGATTGTTACATTGAACAATCAACTGGTCTCAAATTAATTCATCTGTCATTTGCCCAAAACTGCACTTAACAGATGATTCTCGTAACCGAGCAACAAAATCATCTATAGATTCTTCCTCACGCTGTTTGTTCATGTAAAATTTGTACCTGTTCATTACCAGGTTTTCCTCTTTAGCAAATCTGATTTCTAATCTTGAGACTGCCTCTTTAAATTCATCTAAGTAGGACTGACCATTGCTGGCAAAACTTGAGGAAGACATTTAAATAGCCTTTGACCTTCCTTCCCTAATGTGGTCATTAAAATGGCTTTCTTTCTTTTGGGTGAAAAATCTTCTCCATCCAAAGCCTCAATATAATTGTGAAACATTATTATCCAATCTTCCCATGCTATATGAGGATTACCTGGTTCACTTCAAAATGTAGGTGGTAGCGCTACATTAACTTGCTGAACCATCACACTTAAAGACAAACTTTAAATAAAACCTGCTGAATCCTGAATAATAACTTATAACTAAATTTGCACTTAAAATTACGTTGTAAGATAAATGTCACCAAAAGCACAAATAAATTTCAATATTGTATTATGCTTGACTAAAGTTGTATCCTTTGAGAAATGTCTTTACATTCAGTAGGGTGTTTTTCTGCTAAAGTTCACTCTGAACAACCTCTACTACCGATTTCTTGATGAAATGTAAAACATTGCTACTGCTTAGCTAAAGTGAACACTGTGCAGATCACAAACAGTCACCTGGAGGTGAGCGCATCACCGTAGTATGCTCTTAAGATGATCCGAAATTGTGATACCTTCAATAAGATGCAATGCCTCGACGAAGTTCAGTACATCAAAATCTTCCCAAAAGGTGAGGGTATCACCGTTAAACGCTCAACGATATCAATCATTGTACTCTCTGGTTCAGAGTAGCAATCAAGCTTTGTAAAGACGTCAGTCAGCCTTTCCTAAGATGGCCGCCTACGTATGACATCACCACGCAACGCGACGTCACTCACTAGCGCTGACTCTCACCGCACGTCCCACTCTGCTTGTGCTTCACTGTGCGTCTGTGATTCCTCGCGCTGTTGCCTCCACACACGTCACCTTCTGCGAGCGCTGTCACCTGGCAAGTTTGTCGTTATGGAAACCAAGCAACAGGGATTCACCTCGCTCGCGCAGGTATTTAAATTGAGACCGAAGTTACTGCCACTTTTTGACCATTCGCGCGGAGTACCACAAATTAAATAAAATTTGATAATTTCACCTAAAGTTTTCAAAGTGTTCCGATTACTGTCCTACTTGACGTGGATTCACTCCTAAAAAAGTGTTCCGATTACTGTCCTACTTGACGTGGATTCACTCCTAGGTGGATACTGTTTGTCCTCTGAGACTTATCTTGGAATTAAGTCTTCCGCTGCAATCACGAAGCTTCTGCTGGTCTGATCAGCTTCAATAACTCTCACCAATTGTTGTAAGCTGAAATAAACACTTCAAACAGCTTATCTGGTGTTGAGCTTCATCCGTTTAATCGCAGCACAGAAACAACACAGATATCTCACCAGCTGACCAGACTCCACTGTCGAGACTGGAATGTCAGCTAGGTGAGGTCACAACAAAAAAGTAATAGAAGCATTTTTATCAGCATGAAGAAAACAACACTGAGAAAAGACTAAATTAACTACAAGACTTGAAATCATATTTACAACACTTACCCAGCCTGCTACCATCCAATCTCTTTGATAGACACACAAGAAAAAGCTTTGGGTAGGGTCTTGCTGAAGCGATTAACAGATTGGACTAATAATAAGAATATCTTGTCAGAAATTCAATACGGGTTTATGCCAGGTCGAGGCACTGTAGAACAAAACTTGAATTGATATCCTTTAGTTAATAAATACACAGTGGTCAAAAGAGAAAGTATACATCTAGCCTTCATGGACCTCAGCACAGCATTTAACATAATGGTGAGGTCTAAATTGTGGTCTGCTGAGGGACATGGGGGTGGATGATGCTCTAGTGGCGTTTTAGCATGATTTGCACACAGGGCTTGAAGTCTCATTAAGATCCAGACCATCGGGGAATCCACTATGCACTTTCGATTAGGGAAGGGGGTCTGGCATGGCTGTATTTGAGCCCCTATGCTTTTTATTTGATATATTAATCAATTAAATCCGTTTTTAAGTGAACATTGGATAGATGTACCGAAGGTTGGACATAGACTGGTCCACTCTGCTGTACGGGGATGATTCTGTTCTTATCCCGCTGTTAGACTTGGCAACTTTTGGCGTGTTTACCCTGAGTTTTTGCTTTCTGACCTCCCGGTTTTGACTCTGTTTTTGCTGGCATAGTGATTCTGCACACTTTTCTCACTGCTGATCAGTGGTAAAGTGCAAGTGCGCCTGTAGTAAAATGTGTTATGGATTGGTGTTTCCATGATTGGCCTATTTGATTTATGTGTCAGTCCCTAGTAAAGTGCTCTGCGCGTGCCAGAGCCCATAAATCAAATGCTGTTGGTGGGCTGCAGCATTGGATTGTGCCACCCACGCAAACAGCCCGTAAAGTGTAACTCTGGCCTGCCAGTGCTGAGCTTGTGGGCAGTCTGGGACTTCCATGTCGACTTGGCAAGTGCACCCACTTGCCAGTCCCTAAACCTTCCCTTTTCTACATGTTAATCACCACTAAGGTACGCCCTAGGTACCCCTGTGGGCAGGGTGCATTGTATGTGAAAGGTAGGACATTGCCAGGTGTGTGTGGCATGTCCTGATAGTGAATTACAGCCAATTTAGTTTTTCACTATTGCAAAGCTACCTGTTCTCATAGACCAGAATGGGCAGTTTGATTATAACATCTTATAATCCTCACTGACCCAGGGAACATGGTAGAAATACGAATTTAGTATGCCTGAACTCAGAATGATAAAATACATCTTTTAGTAAAGTTGGTTTTAATATTCCGTGTTTGAAAATACCACTTTTAGAAAGTAGGTATTTTCTTGCCTAACCATCCAGCCTGCCTCTGCTAGGTTGTGTATTGCATGTCTGGTTTGTGAGTGATTGGAGCTGGGGTGGCTCCAGGAGGCAGGGTGAGTCAGCATCTATCTGCATTGGGAGTGGTGGGAGGAGTAGCCCTGGACCTGAATAGGGCTGTGCCTGCCTTCCACAATGCTGGCTCCACTGCCTGTGGTGTGTCTGATTACCCTGGCCCACACTAACAAAGGAAGAAGTTGTGCACTGGCAGAATGCACCCAGAACTGGTTTGGACTAGGTACAGACACTGTCTGCCTTCAGAGAACAAAGGATCAAGAAGACTGCCACGAAGAAGAGCTGGAAAGGCTGTGAGGAGGAACTACCACTTGCTGTGTGCTTAGCTATGTTGGCCTGCAGTGGCTGCTTCTGTCTTGGGCAGTGAAAGGACTGGACTGAACTTTCTGCAATCTACTTTTGTGAGTTTCTCCAAGGGCTTGAGGTAGAGCTTGCCCCCTGTTCAAGAAGTTTCAGGAACAGCAAGACTTCAAGCTGTTCTGCCCTCAGAACTGGGGACTGTGTGTTTTGTGCTGCAACAGAAGAAACTCAACTCGACGATGTCTACGATGCCGCTGTCAACTTCGTGTCCTGACGGCACCGCAGAGGGTACCGCCGCAAAGCCGCACCGCGACCCTGATCACACAACAATGCCTGCGACCTGTGGGCACCGCACTCCGCACCACCTCGCTTCATGACAATGCCTTGGTATCCCCAACACCGCCGCTCCACGCCGGAATTAATGCCGCTGCTTGCACTGTGGTTTGAGGGCACCGCTCGTAAAGTTACACGATGCACCTCCCTCATCCCACACCGCGGCCTTGGCCTACCGACGCCGGTGCCATCGACTCCAGTACGTCAGCCGATGACAGCGCTTCAGCAACAATGACAACGCTACTTGCAACGCGACCTGCCAGCACTGTGACAAGCATCACGTTCACTTCGCACTGCGAACCTGGTCTCACAGTTGACGCCATCTGACGCCACCACGATCCGCTGCTCGTCTGCGACCTGAGGGCACCGCACACCGCACCGCTGCACTTCGCACCCCAGCACCCGACTCCTGCCGACGCCAGCGCTCCTGACTTCAGCAAAGAGGAGTTCGACCTGCAATGCGTGTGATTTCAAGGGCCCGACGACTCCTACACTGACCTGCGGACGCCATGCTTTCGGGAGCTCAACGAGAGGTCGCCGATGCCCTGCATTTCTAAAAGGTATTGTTTGCGGGTCTTCCCGACACCTTATCTGGCTCGTGACGCCACGGTCAGCCAGAACTGTTTGGATTTGTTTGCTCACTATGCAGTGATAGCCCCAGACAGAGCTATCGCCATCAAGGAACTGTTTTTCAAGGTTATTTTGATAACAGAAGATTTTTAAGTACTGTATTGTGGAGTTTTATCGTTTTTGGTCAAGTATATAAAAATATTGGACATTTTTCTAAACTGGTGTGGTGTCCTTTTGTAGTTCTTCCACTGTATTACTGCTTTACACACTGCCTCTAAGATAAGCCTGACTGCTTGTGCCAAGCTACCAAGGGGGTGAGCGGGGTTATTTTAGGAGTGTAACTCCCTTATCCTGACTAGGAAGAAGGGTCCCTATTTGGACAAAGGTGCAAACCCTTGCCAACTAGAGACCCCCCATTTCTAACACCCCCATACAGCCATTGACTTACAACTTATATTATGCCAATTTTATGGAAAATCTGGACCTGAAAATTAATTACTCCAAATCATATACCATGATAATGGGACCCATATATACCAAAACTAAAATGTATGTAATAATGGATCATAATATGGGTAAGGTGGACATGTTCTGCTACTTAGGCATCCTGCTGGATGATAAATTGTCCTGGGATCCCTTATTGTAATCACATATTCAATCTTTTAATAGGATTGCCTTTAGTATTGATGCTTTCTCTAGGTGACTAAGCTACAGCCATATAAAGTCTGTATTACAGGGGAAACAACCATCACAACGCAACTTTCACAACGCACTACCATTAAAACGAAACTTTTACAATGCAAGATCCATTACAACGCATGCTATTACAACGCATGCCATTACAACGCAGATGCTATTACAATACATGCCATTACAACGTAAGTATGGGTAAGTATTTAATTTAAATAATATTAATTTTATTTTATTTAAATTTAAATTTTTTAATAATTTATTTAAATGAATTTTAAATTGTATTTAATATATTTTAATTTACTATTCTAACTCCAGGGGGGTGAAATAGTAGGGTAAGTGTTGGATAGTGTAGTTGTTAAAATTACTATTCTAACTCCAGGGGGGTGTAATAGTAGGGTAAGTGTTGGATAGTGTAGGGGTTCAAAATACTATTCTAACTCAAAGAGGGTGTAATAGTAGGGTAAGTGTTGGATAGTGTAGAGGTTAAAATTACTATTTTAACTCCAGCTGCTTACATTCAAATATAGGATTCTTCCTCCCACCTCCTCTTAATAGCACAGTTGTGGTACTGCTGCCTTTTATTTTTGTACTGCTGCCTCCCCCACCGTGGCTCCCGATCCGTCGCTCATTTTTTTTATTTTTTATTAATCTTTTTGCACTTTCGATCTCCACTGACAGTTGGGCTTTTTCTAGTAGGTTATTTGCTTGGTTTGGGCTTCCTTTTAAGGGATATTGGGCTTGTTTTTTAAGCATCGCCTGCAAAGAGTTTACATCACGCCCTCTCTCTTCCCTGGCTTTTCATTGGTTCATGTGTGGGTCACTTACTTTTCTTCCAGTTCCATTGGCATATTTTCCAGCATTGACCAATGCTTTTTTAATTTAACTTTAATTTACATTACTCCATCTCACTGCCTTTTTATGTACATTTGAAGAATTATATAGCGTGGGCACCGGAACGATTAAGTGATTTTCCCAGATTAACAGGATATTGAGGTTTTTTTAAGTTCAAAAATGATTTTATTGAAATAAAGAAATACAAAAACACAAAAGGTACAATAGCAAAGAAAATAAAAGAATCACATGCAATATAACAATTCGAAATTAATAAAGAAAGAAAGGTTGAATGTAATACAGTCCGACATATCATAGATAAGGAAAAGAACAGCATTACAAGGAATATTGGCATGAAAAGGAAACTTACATGATATATAGAAGTTCGCTTCATAAAAGACAATATAAGTTAAAATGTACAATATCAACATCAAGGAAGTCATGAAGGTTTAGTTACTTCTTGTTGTGAAGGGTTGAGAGACAGGGAGCGCCTGGCACTTGTGTCAATAAATAACGTAACAAGTGACCACAAATCTAAACGCTTTGCTTTCATGTTTATTGGGTATACAAATGTTGTGTCAAGCCTATGATTGTAACAGACAGCATACCACCATACTTGATAACTTAAAATTGGAAGGACTTCACTAAATTATCTTATTTGTTGAAAGGCTACCGCTAGAAGCAAATTTATTATTTTGACATTAGAATTACAACTCTCCCAAATAGGGGGAAAGCTGCCTAACAAAAATATGTGAAGGAGAAAAAAGCTGATTGGAATTAAAAATGATATTAATTTGAGACCATACCTTTTTCCAAAATCTTTTTACAAGGGGGCATGTGAAAAGTAAATGATAAAGGTCAGCGCGTGGTGCGGAGCAGGACCAACAAATATCTGGAAGATGAGCGTATCTTGTATTGAGGGTGAGTGGGGAGAGTAATAGTCGATTGTATATAAAGAAGAGTGTCTGTGTGGTATTTGCGGCCCTCGAGGATTTCCGAATTTTAAGCCAAATTCTGTCCCAATAGTCTACAGGCCATGAAGCGCCTAAATCCGTTTCCCAAAGTGATTCTACCTTAGTTTTCTGTCTCAAACGAAATGGAGCATGCAAAAATTTATAGATAATGGAGGCTTTGGACTCATTGGTGATAAGGGTTCTTAATTTATCTGTATAAGATACTCCAGAAGAAGCATTTGGCAGAGAGGAAGTATATTGCGTGCGAGCACTTAGAACAGCCTCCAACAGAAGAGAATATTTGAAGCTAAAAATTGAGGGTAAAGCAAAGAGAATGTGAGCCTGCGTAAAAGGCAAAGGTCGGTCATTATCATATAATTGGTGCACCCAGATGAGTCCGCATCGTCTCCAAGACGGCCCAAATTTTTTTTTATTATTAATCAGAATATGCTCATTATGCCATATAGGAAGATTGAGAAAGGGAGTCAGGGAAGCAGGCGGTATTATCTTAGAAGTATATTTGATTATAGGGGTGGATACAGACTGTGGTTTGCAAAGAAAAGTGAGATATTCCTGAAAGGAAAACGGTGAAAGAAAGGATTGTTCAAGCCTTCTCCAAAGAGGACTACTATTGGAGGGATCAGAGAGCCATTTTGACGCCTGATGTAATAAGAAAGATTTGTAGGAAAGTCAGGAAAGTTCGTTCCACCTTCTGATTTTGGGTGAATCAATTTTGATAGAGACATACGTGACTTCTTGTTACCCCATAGAAAAGAAGATAAAATGGAATTAATTTTTAAAAAATATTTTAAAGGAATAGACAATGGAATATTGGAAATTGTGTATAACACTATGGGGGAAAGCATCATTTTTATGGTGTCTAAGCAAGCCCAACAAGACAAATATAAGGGATGCCATTTCATAGTTTAAGGAGACAGTTTTTTTATGCAATTCTCCAGACACCGACATATCTTTCCTGATATAGAAAGAGTAAAGTGTAAACCCAAATATTTAATATACTGGGGACTCCAGGTGAAGCCCGAAGCAGCAAAGTCTGCTTTAAAAGTAAATTTTGTTAGGGTTAAAATTTCGCATTTATCCTTATTATGAGGCCTATTAGGATGGCGGACGGACCTGCGTCCGACCGCCACCCCCGAGGTGGAGGGACAGTCCGGAGGGGCAGTGGCGTTCTCTCCGGTGCAATTAGGATGTGACCGCCACCCTGGCGGTCAAATCCCGTATCTTTAACCTTGCGGCAGGTGCTGCTTGAAGCAGCACCCGCTGCAAGGTTAAAAATGCATGCTTTGCATTTACATGCACAAAGCGGCAGGCACCGCGCGGTGCCTGCCCCTTTGTGCATGCAAATGCAGGGGGTACCTTAGGTACCCCCCATGTGCACCCCCCACCCAGGGCTGTACTGGCTACTGGGCAGTTGTGTGTGCTGCCGAGCTGGGGGCTAATTACTCTGTGGTGAGGGCTTATTTCGTTGATGGGGACCTGCGTGCGCATTGAAATAAAAAAAGCAAAACGAATTTCGTTTTTCACACGCAGGTCCCTATCAACGAAATCAGCCCCCAGCTCGGCAGCACACACAACTGCCCGGTAGCCAGTCCGGCCCTGCCCCCACCCCCCACCCCCTTTACCCTGGGGCCCGCAACGGGCCCCCAAAGAAAAGACTGCATACCTTTCTGTGGCGGCATTAGGAAGCACATCCTAATATGGCTGGCGGTGTCTGATTGACACCGCCACCATATTAGAGCTTTTCCGCCATGGTCGGAAGGCGACCGTGGCGGAAAGGCGGCGGACAATCTTCCCGTCCGCCGATGACCCCCCAGCCATCCTAATGTGGCGGGGGGTCTTTTCATGTACCGCACCGCCGGCCCGGAGGATGCGGATTCACCGCAATCCTAATCTACCCCTTAATTTGTAACCTGAAACAGAAGCAAAGAAATCTACTTCTTCCAAGAAAGCATGAAGAGAAGTTTGGGGTTGTGAGAGAAATAAAAGGACATCATCAGCATAGGCTGCCATTTTAACAGTGGTGTCCTTAAAAGAAAAACCGTGAATATTATTGTTATTTCGGATCCTTAGCAAGAAGGGTTCCAAGGGGAAAGAGGGCATCCTTGTCTGACACCTCTACCAAGGCGGAAATAAGATGAAATAGTACCATTTGCTGCCACAGCCGACTTTGGATTAGAATACAAAATAGATATTAAAGCAGTAATTTTGGGGCCGAAGCCAAACCACTGAAGAGTGCGAAAAAGATAGGGCCATTCAACTCTGTCGAATGCCTTTTTGGCATCTAGGGCTATGGCTGCCAAAGGATGGGAAAGATGTGAAACGTTAGAAAGGATATCAAAAAATAAACGGGTGTTATCTGTAATAAGTCATCCCTTAACAAAACCAGATTGTTCTGCTCCTAACAAGTCAGATAGATGAGATTCCAGACGCATTGCTAAGGCTTTTGAGAAAACTTTATAATCAATGTTGACCAAAGAGATGGGTCTGTTGTTTTTACAATATTGTGGGTCCTTGCCCTCTTTAAGTATGAGAAAAATAAGAGCATCTGAAAAAGAGCCTTGAGATTCACCGGCTTGTAGAAAAGTATGTATAAGGGCATGCAATTTAGGAATAATTAAATGTGCAAAATAAGTAAAAAAATTCCACAGTGAAGCCATCAGGTCCTGGGCTTTGTCTTTTTTAAGTGTTTTTAAGGCAACAAGGAGTTCTTTCTGTGTTAAGTCAGATTCTAAAAGTGAAAGGTCTGAATGCGTAGCAGGATTACATTGGATCTTGGACAGAAATTGGGATATAGAGTGATCAGAGGAGAGAGATTCAGATGTATAAAGGGACTTATAAAAATGGAGAAATTCATTAGGAATATCTTCATCGTTAGAGTGCAGTTGATTGTTCTGGCCATAAATAGATTAAATATTGAGTTTATGTTGTTTTACCTTTAAATAATTAGCTAATAATTTCCCAGCTTTATTTTGACCACCGTACAATTTTGCACTGGATTTTAACAGATAATTGGAAGCGTTATTAGTTGTGTCTTGGTTGAATTGAAATGTAGCTTTTATGAGGGCAGACAAGCATTCCTTTGATTTGGAAGAGTAGTAAGAATGTTCCAAATTTTTAATTTTGGTTAACAAGGCGTTAGTAACTTGTTCGCCTTCCTACGTTTTCCTGAAACAAATCTAATAATGAAATCTCTGGCAGGAGCTTTAAAGGCATCCCAAACCACATGAAAAGGTATATCATCCCCTTGATTAAAGAGAAAAAATTCATTAAAAAAAGAGGTAAAGGATGATGTAAAAAGTGAGTCTAGGAGTAAAGCGTTATTAAAACGCCATTTATGAGGGGTATTTGGTTTATGTAAAACATAAAGGTGTATGGTAATAGGCGCATGGTCAGATATTAAAATGGAGCCAATGTTTGCTCCTAAAAGTGATTGAGAGAGGTTATGAGGAATGAAAAAATAATCTAATCGTGACTGGGTGTGATGCACTGGTGAATAAAAGGTGTATTCTCTCAGTGTGGGTTTGCAAAAGTCTCCAGGCATCTGTAAGCCTATGCTGTCTGATTTTTGTGTAAATGATTTGTGGGATTTATGGGGAACCAAAGGAGTCGAGGAATTTCGGTCAATAAAGGGGTAAAAAATGTCCTTACAATCCCCTGCAAGGATACAATTATCACCATAAGACTCTGTAAGTTGTTGGGCCAGGGAGGTCCAAAAGGCAGGATCGCCTACCGTGGGTGTGTAAACATTCAATATTGAGAGAGGGACATTATCTATTAAAAGTTTAACAACAATCCATCTGCCAACCTGATCTGTACACTATGATAGTACTTTAACCGAAAGGGAGTTGTGAAAAAGAATAAGGACACCGTTGCGTTTGCCATCACCTGGGGAGAAAAGAACCTCACCCACCCAACCTCTCCTTAGCTTTACAGATTCGTCTGCTGACAAGTGAGACTTTTGTATGCACGCAATATCTGTTCCTAATTTGGCTAAATGTTTCAAAACTCTCTGTCGCTTAATAGGTGAGTGTAAACCTCTGACATTCCAAGATACAATTTTTAAAGGCATATGATAAAACTGTGACAATAAAATAAGTTTTGAATAGAACAAATTGAAACATATCGAACAATAAACTAACTGTATGTAAAAGGAGACAATTGAAAAGAAAAAGAAGAGAGAAAAAGAGAAGAGACATGTTGATTGCACAACGAATGTGAGGCAAAGAAGACATGAGAAGTGAAAAGAATTGGTTTTTTTTAAACATTTTTATTTGCATTTTAGTGTAACACCACAATACAATCATGTCATCTTCAGCGCACATTTCCCATTCTCCCATTCTCCACCCCCCCCCCCCCCCCAAACATCTCTCGCTAGTTCCAAGGCAGTGTAATCTAGAGACCAGAGTGCCACAATACAGTAGTCTTTCATGTTCGGCCTGCGATGTCTCCCTAGTTGGCTTAGACACATTCCTGATTCCCCGCCAAGTATATAGTCTTCATAGCCCAGCATCCAGCCCGTGATATGTTCTCCATTTACCCCAGACCTTACGGAACTTCTTCGGCATCCCCTCGCCTTGTAAGTGACCCTTTCCGCGCCCATGTACAGGTCTCCTCTCCTCCATTCCTCCAATTCTGGTGATTCTGGTGCACCCCAATGTTTAGCTATGTCCCGTTTGGCCACTAAAGTAAAAAGAATTGTTGAATGAAGTAGAGGCGAGAATAGAAAAGTGAAAATTAGATAAAGAAAAAAAGAAGAGCAAGAAAAGCAGAAAGAAAAAAGAGTAAATAAAACAAGAAACTTACATATAATCCATAACACACGAGGGGTGAAGGGATGGAAGGTCACACGAAACAATGACGTGTCCAAAACCCATGTGGGAGGGCGGGGAGGAGAACAGGACCAACGAATGTCAGCACATAGGGGATAGAAAAACACGCAGGAACATCCTGTTGGGAGAAAAAATATGTTAGGCACAAGCTTAAATGTTGAAAAAGAAATAAGGAAAAAGGAAAAATATTCACTATGTCTACAGATTAAAAAGTTAAAGTTATACTGAATGCAATATAAAGGTATGTAGAAAGATTAAAGAACAAAACAAAGCCATGGTCTCTTATTTAGAGTTTGACGAAGAAGCTGTATCCATTGAATCCCCCTGGGAAGAGTAGAGAAAGCTTTTCAGTCTTATCAGATCCTCGTAAGTGGTAGTCTTATTGTTGATAGTCTCTTTGAATAGGCAAGGGTGGAAAAGACCATATCTTGTACCCATTGACAGAAGTTGAGGGCGCACCACGAGGAACTCCTTACGACGATCTGCCGTTGATTTAGAGTAATCCTGGGCAAAAAATAAGGACTTTCCTGACCATGTAATTCTATTCATAGCTCTAGCTGCAGATAAAACCTTTAGCAGATCAGTATATTCAAGAAAATACAAGATGACTCCTCTTGGCTTTCTAATTGAAGAAGAAGATGCCATGTGAATTGGTGGACCTAACCGGTGGGCTCTTTGAATATTGGAGATAGTACCTTCCGATAAGTTGCTATTTCTATTTTCCAAATTCTCTATATGTTTGTGGAGCACCAACACTTGGGGTCATAGAGAGTCCACCTTGGAGCTAGAAGACGAGAGTGATTCAACATTCTGTTCCAGGGTAACAATACGTTCCTCCATATTTGGCCATTTGTCCGTAAGCAGTTGAAGCTTAGAATTTGTCTCCTCCATAAATGCACGTAGTGCTCTGATTTCGTCTAGCCATAAATCCATTGTAACTGTAGAGGGTTGCTTAGGAGGAGAAGGAGGGTCTTCTTTTAGTCTTTTGGATGCTGACTTGGTAGTAGTTGACGTCGGAGCAGCTGCTGTTGTAGACGCACATTTGGGTGAAATAGTCGAGGAGTCCTCCATGTCTAAACACTGATATTGTGAACTAGTTTGAAGGTTGAATCTGCGAAAGGAAGAAGTAGGCTGAGGTAAATCCTTAAGTCGTCTTCCCATAAATGAAGGAGAACCGAATCCCAAATGAGGTCAAAATAATAGTAAAAAAGTCAATGTGCTACCTCCAAAGTGCGTATAGAAATGCCGTATGTCAAATAAGTTGCTACATCATTATATGTGCACTGGTGATTTTAGTTCAAAAGTACATTGAGAGAAGGAAGCGTAATATGCATCATCGAACAATTGGCAAAAGAGATTTAGAAGAAGGCTATGTTATGCAAGTAACAAGCAGCCAGAGAAATATTACCTAAATAGAATTTGTATTTGCATTTGAGTAGTGTTTAACAAGTGAATCATAAAAACCTCTTACAGAAAGAGACTACATTTGAGCAATAACAATGAATGATAACATGACTGGAATGAGGCAAAGTATAAATACATCAGCGCGTTAAACATAATGTATAAAGCACCAGTATAACCATGCGCTAAATACAGCACCTGTGGTAACAGAAAAGATTTCATGGGTTGACGTTATGTTGCAATAATACAGTACTTGCTCTGCAAAAAAGTGATGTCACGCTGGAGAGTCAGCAATGGAAAACAAAAATAACGGCCAAATGCCCAACTAGACCGTGCAGCGTCGCATTTGTGAAACGAAAAATGTCTCAGAGCTTAAAATGTAATGTAAGACATTCCATATGGTCACATTAGTATCATACTTTAGGAGCGCCAGTGCGTTAACATTTATTCTGTGGTAGAAAGTACTGCGTTGAAAGAAAGGGCTTGTCAGCAGCCAGAGGATCACAAAATGGTGGTCACATGTCGGACGAAACGTTGGTGCATCTTGTTTGCAGGATTTAAACAAAGTCAGCACATAAAAATACAGAATATGGGTGGAAGAGCAGGTATCCACAAAACACTGCCATCAATGTGCAGAGTTACAGCACCGCATTGGAGATGTCTCCATCTGCGATGAAACCAGAATGGCGGGTAGCAGCTTCGGATAACCACGCCAAAAGTCAAATAGCTGAAAAAAGATGTTTGCAGACCTGACTTGGGCTTGCAACTGGAAACCTCAGGTGCTCGATCTGTTCACACGCCTCATCCTCTGCGCTGAGGTCGGTGAGTGTAGAAAAAACGTCGCGTTGGCCCGTCTCCGCTACCGTCACTCCAAGAGAGCTACAGAGCCACCGCCATCTTTGTTGGGCGCAAGCCACGCCCCCCGACGCTGAGTTTTGAACACTGACCTGCAGGTCCTAAGTCCGTAACTGTCATTCAGCCATCATTGGAGGAGGGGGCAGGGTACAGGCAGGGCTGCTATGTGTGCTTGTTCCGATCAGTATTGGTTTCCTTTGCTTTCGGAGATCCCATTCGCTTACCTTCTAGGATTGTAGCACTAACTGCTCTGTTACTAAGCAGTGCTGATTGATCGCTGCACCATCATTGTAGAACATCATTAATCTTCACACAAATCATCTACATTAACATACCTAAGCAACCATAAATGCACATTCACACCGCAAATATTTTAACCGCTATGTCGATGACACAGAGCCAAAAACCTGTGCATCTTTCATATCTTTTCCTCCGCATGCTGCCGCTGCTTCAACAACTCGAGAACAACTTGAACACACTCCAATATGTCCGAAGATCACCTCCGCAATCACTATGTCAACAGTACAAGCATCCACCTGCTTGCATTTTTTTCAGGCGGCACCAGTGGCAGCAAGCGCTATATAAGTGTGACTTTAATAAAAAAAATTGTTTGCGAATTGCATTACAATTCAGTATGCCTTATTGAGCCTTTTTTGTTAGCGATGCTCAATGTGAAATCCTTAGAAAATAATTAACGTCTTACTGAGCTCACATTGATTGGCTTCCGTATGCCGATTTTCTGTGAACCAAATTGGCTGGGAACATTCACTTATTTCTGTATATCCCTCAAGGCGGCATATACATCTTCAGTTTCTGAAAAAAAAGTACTATCCTAACAATATATGGGGTTATGGGTAAATACCGATCCCAGAAACAATTGCCTGCTAGTGACATATACATTATACTAAATATATCTCACTATCGTGCATATGGGTCTAGACCACAGTTTTTTTTCACTACAACATCAAGTCATACAGAAACAAAAATAGGCAGCAATTTCTGAATATCTTTCCAACACACAGATTGTTCTGTTCATATGGTATTTCTGTTTCCATGAAAACCATACACCCACATGAAGAGTTGAAGAGTTGATCAGAAGAACCAGAATAGCTAGCTGCATGTCCATGTACATATACTTACATGCACGGTGAAGCTGAACATGAAGATCAGAGCTGTTTACTCAATTACAAAGAGTGCATCGTCTTCTGGCTAGACATTCAGTCGCTTTTTATATCGGATGCTATAAAGGGTCTAAGAGTGCGGCGGATTAATATATAGCAGGATAAGCGATATAACATCGGAGGTTAGTATATATGTGATATCGGGTCTGAATATAGCGAGGAAATTTATTTAGTATGAATCTAAGATATTCTATTTATTTTTTACAGAGTTGTTATCCTCATATATCCATTGATTTTTAATTGTATGGAGCAGCTTTGATATCCCTCAAGTATCATCTAGACCTATATTTCACTCAAAAGTACTTTTTTTGTTATAAGTGAGTATAGTTGAGTGGAGGCTATTGTTAAACATTTATTACATTATAGCCCCTTCTTTTTCTCTCCCTTTTTTTCCAAATCTTTAGGCAGTTCTTTGGCAAAGACTGGTGATTTCTATTTTTAATACATGCTTACAATTAGGAGTGAAGACTATGGTCTAATTCAGGTATGAGTAGTCCTTATATTTTATACTATCTAACCGGCTGAGATGCCCTGATCTAAAACTACAAGCCAATGAACATTGCCCTAACATCAATAGGTCATGTTCAATGGATATATTTAACACAACTGATGCTAGCCTCAGGGTAACATGCCGTCATGCCTGATGGTTGTATCAGTAAGGCTTATAGTGATATAATATCAGTGCCCTTAAAGCAGTCTAGATGACATAGGGTTTATATACAGGTTGACTTGATCTGACTCGTGCTGGTCATGTATATATAAGTGATATTTGCATACTTGTGTCCTCATTCTCTCAAATTTAGATACATTCTTGACACAGAGGAGAATTCAGATCTATCCAGATAGGAGCCATATATAATAAAGAACAGATAAGATTGGGTGAGTGTTTCCTGTAGATCTAGGATTCAGTTTTAGTTAACTTAATTTCCAACTAATTGGGTTATACCCATTAGTTTGAATTTATGAAAATCTTATTTCATCTTTTAATTTGTTAGGATCTTATTTGTTTAACTGATATGTGGTGGTGGACATCTTTCTCTTGTTTTTAATAGCTTTTTCTCTGTTGTACAGTGTTAAATGTTGTTGAACACTGTCAAGGTTTGATATATAACTCATTTGATCATATTATCAACTTATCCTTAGTTAGAGGTGTTAGCTCGCCCAGGTCTAGATCTAGTTTTACAGTTGTAAGCTCATAGACCTATTGTCATTGTTCTCTTCTCGATCGTTTAAGCAGGAATGTGTATTAAATACAATTTTTTTTGTGTCCTTATTGCGACCACTGTTCAGAAAACCCTGATTGAGGCTCTGCCGAAACGCGTTGGTAGCCAACTATGACCAATTAATAGAGATTGGATTTAATAACACTGTTTGATCTCTTTCTCTTTGTTCTGTGTGCAAAATTGAGTGCTAAATTAACAGCGGTGCAAACGTAGATTCAAGAAGGGTCTCTTGTTATGTATTAATCGGTGGTTCAATAACCCATGGATGATCATGTTCTAATTTGTATATATGTATATTATGTGTTCTCTATTTAATTAATTCTCTTGTGTATATTTTTGATAAACTGATTTATAAGATATAAAAATAATAAATAAAAAAATATGTTTTCTATATATTGTTGTATGTATTATGATCATTCAACGGTCATTTTTGGTCATGAGTTTCAACTGAAATATTCAGCACTTTACCCGGTGCCCCTCCCCTTTTTCAAATAGTAGACATTCACAGTCTACAGCAACAGTGTCCATTGTTTAAATATGTCCTCAAACTCCCGTGTACATACCTCTAATTTTCAGCAATTAAGCTTCCTAGAAAAACATGTGTTTTTTTCTGTATGTGAATGTTATAGCCCCACCTCCTTCATCAAGAACGGCAGGGGCCTGGGCCAAAGCCCACTTTACACACGCCTGCATTTGGTTCCACTCTGTAAAGTATGTTATTTATTAACTCTGGTGCAGCAGGTGTCCTGTACTCTTCCCAACTAAAAGTTGGTGGTAAATATCGAAAACCTTAGAAAAAGCAAAATTGTGCTTTTCCAAAAGTGCGATGTGGCAAGCATACATGCCCTTAAGGCATATATGTGTGCCACATGTGCACACATGCACGATTCAGGGGGGCAACAGGGTGTCAATGTGACACCCTGCCACCCTTGAATATGCACGCCCTATTACCGATTCGGTATTTACAGAATCGGTAATAGTGAATGGCATCCCATTCATTCCTACGGGCCTCCAGGCCCGTAGGAATGAATGGGAATTACCAAATCGCTAAATACCGAATCAGTATTTACCGAATGTTACCAATTCGGTAAAATTTACAGAATCAATACCTACTTACCATTTACCGATTCTGAAATACTGAATCGGTAAAATTCGGTATTTTAGAATCTGTAAATTTGGATTACCTACATATGGCCCTAAGTATGCAATTACAATCCAATACATCCGTCACATGTTTGTTTTCTTCACAATATAGCAGTGCCACACATGATAAGGTCATTGTTAAGCCGTTAACCATTCTGCCATTCTCTCTCCTTCACGCCTGCACGCACACATGTATAATAATCATGTGCACACTCTCGGTCACTCATACACACCAACGCAATCAATCATTCATGCTCAATCACACACACAGACTCAACAACATGCATGGTTACACACGTAATCTTTCCTGTAGACACACACCTTGACACATGCATACCAGCTTTCGTATGACGTAACCCCAACAACACCTCCTCACTTAGCAGCAGCAGCGATGTTGTCTCCAACCTTTGCAACTCCACTATGGTTCCTATTTCCTGCCCTGCGTAGTCCCGCACTCGAGGCAGCACCTGGGTGGCGTGAGGAGGGGGGTCATTAGCATGTGGCACCAGGACACGTGGGGCACAAAAAACGGGCAGCTGCAATAGACATCCCTCTGTCTCCAGAGATATGAAGAGGTCTAATAATCTGAACTCATTGGGCAAGGGGCAGGCAGAGGATTACGGTGGACTCACTGGAAGGAGCCAGTCAAAGACATGCACATGCAACAATGGCTGCTTTGTGCTTGTCACTGTCCTGCTGATGTTCCTTCTCCCCTCAGTGGTTGAGGCCCGAAGACACTACTGATAAAATGTGGAGGCAGTGACCTGTGGAATTAGGCTCATTTAACACTGCTAATACCGTGGTGGAGCCACTGGTTTTTAGATGGAAACTTTCCCTTTGATCCCCCCCATCAGTGTCATTGCTTTCTTATGGAAATTGGTACAGATGTTTTCAGTAATGGATAGCAAAGTCACATAGGCCCTATTTCACAAATCGTTGGAACTTTACTCCTGTAAAGTTGTGCCTAAATTTGGAATTAATTTGTGACTTTTAGGAATTCTTAAAGAATTCCTGGACTAATCATGGAATTCTGAGTCCGTCTCCACTTTTCTGCAGTGCTCGCATGTTATGTTATGTGTTTTTCCTGGCTTTGGCCAAACCTTTCTACATGGAGCAACATGCATAAGTATTTACACTTACGTAAAAACATGCATAAATATAGTGCACACTTGCATTTCAATTGCTTTTTGTTGCTCCATTTAGAAACGTCTGGTTCTTCAACCCTATCAAATTTCAATGCGTTCCCTCCCCATGGATATGGACTTACTCTTACCCTTAAACAGTAAATCTCCCATCGTATTTTTGGGGGGGCTAGCGGGGGCTAGGGGGGGCGTGGGGGACTGAAGCGGCCGCAGTGCCGGCCACAGTTCTGGTAATACTCACAAACTCTCAAATTTGTAAATGTCCCGCTTCTTAGGCATCTATGCTCTGAAACACCCCAAACCTGACCCTGTTAGCAGACTTGTTCAGATGAACAATCACGCATGCTTTTATTATTTTAGGTGTGAATATGCAGTTTTACAAATATACATTTGTTTTGTGAATAGTAAGCGTGAATTTACACACACAAATCCGGGGTTTAAGAACATAGTATGCATGAATCCATGGGGAACCTCCATTGTCTTTAGGTTTGAGTTGTTTACACAGTAGTTGCCAATTGTGGTTCATTCCAGTCTTCAAGCATTGTTTGATTAGAGTAGTGAATATAATTCATCTTCAAAACGAAATGGGACAGTGTTAGACCTAGCATGGTTTCCCCCTAACCTTTTGCCTTCAGACCTCCTGTTCTTGCTGAGTTTGTTTTTGCTGGCCTTAGGGCTCTGCACACTTTACCACTGATAACCAGTGCCTAAGTGCTTGTGCGCTCTCCGTAAATGGTATGATTGGCTTGTACCCAATTGGCATAACTAATTTACTTGTCCCTAGTAAAGTGACACTACACATGCCCAGGGCCTGGAAATTAAGTGCTTCTAGTAGGTCTGCAGCACTGATTTTGCCACCCACTTAAATAGCACTTTAAAAATGTCTCAGGCCTGCCATTGCAGCCTGTGAGTGTGCTGTTAAAATGAACCTTTTCCCAGGCCCAAACCTTCCTTTTTAATGCATATATAAAGGTCACTTCTAATGTAGGCTCTGGACAGCCCCAACGGCAGGGTGCATTATATTTAAAAAGTTGAACATGTACTTTTAATTTTTACATGTGCTGGTAGTGAGAAACACTTACATTCTTTTTTCACTACTGCAAGGCCTAACTTTCACATAGGATAACATTGGAATTGCCTTATTACATTTTATAAGTGTAATTTCCAAATGGCAACAGGTAACCCCTTCATATTTAGTGTTTCTAGAATTGCAGTTTCAGATCCCAGCTCATGATGAAGTCTCATTTTAAATTGCAATTCTCAAAAGGACACTTTTAGAAAGTTTGATTTGTCTTGCCATAGCTATTTGGTGCCTGCAGACTGTCTCTGGGTCACATGCCTGGGTGAGGTTGACAGTTGGGCTATGTGTATTCCTACTAAACGGCCACACACAATGAGGAGCTTAGGTGTGACTGGGTGGGCCATCACTGGCAGGATAGGAGAGACAAACTGGACCCAGTCCCATACACATTTGTATAGGCTGTGTCCTGTCTCCCCACAAAGGGCTACATACAGCTTGTAGGTAGCTTGAAGCCAGGAAGGCAGGGCACCTGTGCACTTCAAAGGCATGCTTCTAGAAGCGTATCCCCACTTCAGAGGCACAACTGGGTATCTATACTGGGCCTCCAACATCACCACTTCAGTAAGCTTCACAACCTGTGTATACTCTGCCAGGAAGAAGAGTTGCAGTGCTGTACAAGGACTGCTACTCTGCTAGACTGCTGCTCTGAAGGAACTGCTCTCCTGCTGTGCTGACCTGCAGCCCTCTTGCTTGGGCGAGATGGACTGGACGTGCATCTCTTGAACCCAAAACACAGACTGACTCCAAGGGCGAAGGACATCTGGCTGAGGTTGTAATCAGGATCTTAAATAAATCTTTTTGAAGCAGCCTCCTGTGGATTTCCTGTGGTATACCTTTTTACACTGGCAATGAGTAGAATACCCTTGTTCCTTTCTACCTCAACAGCTGCTACTGTCAATATCTCATCTCAACTACTGAACTAATTATGCCCTTGTTTTGGCTGGGCTTGGCTGCTATTTTCGATTTTATACACTGAATAAGTTTGTTGAAGTTGTGGGAAATCTGCTGCTTATCTACTGGAATATTTTATTTCAATCCAGCCGGAAACACCATTTTTAACACTTAAAAGTCAGTTTTGAAAACTGTATTTCTTTAACTTTGTGTGCAGCTTTAACCTTCTGTTGCAGCATCTCTATGTGATTGTCACCATATTTGTGCCTGTGATAAATGTGGTACATTTATTCTCTTCAATGTTTCGATTAACCTCTGTTGTTATTATAGTTTGTGTAACCGTGCCTTTTCAGTTACGAAGCCCGAAGCAGTTAGTTACGGGACTCGCATTTTGATTGATAACCATTTGTGCCTCTCTTGCTGCTTCTATTTTTGTGTGTGTGACAACTGCTTGCGTTACTGGCACATGATGCTCAAATGCAGCCTATCTAGTGGCTTTCATTACTGTGTGCATGAGAACTACTTGTCTTATTGACAGTAGACGCACCAACACAGACACAGTCTTCTCTTTGTTGTATTGGAGAGAGAGTGTATATCTTGTGAGATCCTCTTTACTCTTGGTGTTCTCACAGATGTTAGATGTCTTCACGTTGTGCTCTATTCACGGCGGCTATTTTTGCTTGGGTAACTGTTGTAATCTTCCTCTCTCCCCTCTTTGGAACTTTCCTCTCTCCCCCGCCTCCTCCTCCCTCTTGGAACTTCCCTCTAGAGTTCACTGTAGAATGTTGGACAGCCTGTCAGTTACGGCGAGTGGATGACAGAATATAGACGTTTGTACTCACCCTGCCTCAGAGTACTTCTTTATTGCAACACTGGCAACGAATTGATGAAGGGGGCCATTTCTGTCATTTCCCCTTTCATTGCTCTCTCCTTCCTGCACTTCTGCTTTGTGATTCTTCGGTTCTGAATACCAGAGAGGCATCTCTCTTTAGAGGTGAAGAAGACTCTTTTGTTGCCGTGTCTGTGAGGAGGAAGAGGCCGCTATGCTATGAGCTTTTCCTACTTGGTTGAAGATTTGCCTCTGTGCTGTGAGCTGTTCCTGCTTGATCGACTCTCATCTGGGGTTTGCTGGGATTCGGGCACATGCGGCACTCTGGTCGTGCCAGTAAATTGCCTACCGTTTGCGGGACCTTTGGTGCATGTCCCCGCTCTGTGAGGAAGATCGTCGGAGTGCCCAGCAGCAGTTTCTGGATCATCGCTGATACCCAGAGCGCTGCGTGAGGTACCTGAAGTGTGTCACCCGCTTCTACTGCTTCCGTCTGTCGCTGCACCACTTTCCTGGGTGAGTCCCCGCTCCAGTGACAGTGTTGCTGTCAGTGGCCGGTTGTGTGCAGCGCTTCCTGTATCCTTCTGCCTCTCCTGGGCGAGGAGAGTCGGGTCTTGACGGTTCCTCTCACCGAGGTGATTTTCCGGCGCCCGGCAGTTTCTCTCTTGCCCTACTCACAGCTCCAGCCATTCCTTCTGGCGCTCCAGCCTGTGTTCTTCACTGCGCCACAGATGTGTCTTAGAGAGGTGGCCTGCATTCTGTCAACTCTTCAGGAGACATGCCACGAGGCATCGCCTGCCTCAGCCGGCTCTCCACAAGTTTGTCAGTTGCTCTCTGGAAGACGCTCCCGGCGCACCAGCCACCTCACAGCCTGGTTTTCTGTCAGTTTCCTGTCAGAAAAACACTCCCGGTGCACGAGCCACCTCATGGCCGGGTTCCAGTGAACGTTTCCCCTCGACACCGCCAGCCTCCTGCTACTTTTATTCCACAAGCTCATCAGTATCAAGCAACGAATTAGTAAGACCTTTTAATTTAAATATATGTTGCTGAAGTCTGCTCTTCTGATAGTGGGGCTAATTTTGTGGGGCTGTACACCTGTTTTCTGTTTTTGGGGTTTCCTTCGGTGATACGCACACCCATTTTACACCTTTCAACTTGGATGCATCTTGTCATTGATGACTAAATCTTCTTCAAGTTAATTACGCATCCTGTCATCTTGTGGACTGTACTCCTCTCTATGGTGCGTTCCTTCGGTGATACGCACACCTTCCTTACAGAAGCTATTTGTACAATTATTTCAGGTGGATACACTCACCTTATATGTGCTTTGTGCGTTTCTTATGGTGATACGCACACTTTTCTTACAGACAATCTCGTAATTTATGTATTTGCTATGATACTACTTGTTGGGACAGTTTTGCTATTTACTTCAGTGACATTGTATTACGCTACAAGTCTGTGTAGTTCGGATTTTACTCGGTTTTACTTATTTTCTATGTAATTTTGCATTTGCTTCCCCTTCATTTCTTATCTTCACCCCTCCCTGTCTCTGAATTAATTACATTTCACATATGTGCTTCCTTCCATTATCTAGGTTTATACCGCTCTTCTTCATAGCTGTGTGGTAACAATTACTGGTAGTACTGCTTTACTTGCAATTTTCCCTTACATGTTTCATTAAATTTAAGTGTCCAATAGTGGGACCACTACCACGTATGATTTGAATCTCTTAGATGGTATTAACTTTACTTTAGGTGGTTACTTATAGAAGTGATCATTTTCAGTAGTCCTGCAACTCTGGTCCCTTTTAGTAGTGCACCTACTGCACACTGCTGCCGCCCTACCAGTTGCAGCTGGGTATTGTGTGACCTCTTTTCCGGTGATTGAAAATTCCTGTTGCAGCTTAGCAAGGATAGCATACCTTCCCTAATATGGCTGGACAAGCTATGAGCCAACCTCCTCCATTCCTAAATGAAATCGGGGAACCGGAAATTCACTGGAAGGAATGTATACATTTAATTGCCTCATACCTCATTGCCATAGGCAGTGAAAGGTATTCAGCCGTTTGCAAACAACACATCTTGTTGCATAACCTAGGCATACAAGGTAGGAAGATGTATGACACCTTACCTGAACCGGAGCTAGAAGAGGATGAGAAGGATACGGATGAGTTTAAAGTTACCCTTTTAAAATTAGGGGCACATTTTGGTGACAGCGTAAACGTAGTTTTGGAGCGGCATAAGTTCTTTACCCGTATCCAAGGTAAACAGGAATCTGTCATCAATTACATAGCGGTACTCAGAGGCCTGA
The DNA here is from genome assembly GCF_964261635.1 of Lissotriton helveticus. NCBI lineage: Eukaryota > Metazoa > Chordata > Amphibia > Caudata > Salamandridae > Lissotriton > Lissotriton helveticus. Next base: position 707,256,757 of record NC_136059.1, on the reverse strand, counting down.
CACAACTATATGACTTTGGTGAACACACCGATTCACTTATTAGGGACCAACTAGTCAGGTGCACGAATAATAGTCGTATTCAAGAAAAGCTCCTGGCATAAAACCCTACCTTAAAAGAAGCGGTTAGCATAGCAGTCTCTGTAGAACACTGCTAAGTGCATCAAAGAAATGAAGACTCCCAATGAGCTCGTTGCCAATGTTTGTAATAGCAGTGATGCACAGGACAATTGCAGTGATAATGAGGTATTCAAGTTAGACACAGAGAAGTCAAGTATAACTATTCTGCCAGAGAAAAGGAAAGGTTAAAATGCTATGGATGTGGCAGCAGCAATCATCTGCCCGCAATGTCATGTGTGTAAAATGTAACAAGAAGGGGCACCTGGCTAGAGTTTGCAAAAACAGTAAAAACAGTCAAGTGAAAGTAGTGCACAGTGAAGGGGATTTGGCCCCTAAGTACGTTTTCGAAGTGAAAGCCAGGGACTGTCCAGCTTCTCCAATTTCTCCTGGGCACTTCAAAGACCACAGGCCTATTGATTATCCTAAATGTTCCATCTTTGTGAATAATAAGCCCATAGATGTGTTGGCTGATTCGTGTGCCCTGGTTACCTTATTTAATATTGATGTCATAAATTATATATTTGATACCTCCAGTCTCAATATGCTGGAACCTGACATTTCAGCTGTAGGGTATGCTGATGAGAACATTCCATTAGCGGGGATGATGATGGTGTGTATTAAATTCAAAGGGAGAACTACATGGGGCAAAGTGTATATGGTAAGCAAAGGTTCCAATCTATTGGGTTGACATCATCAAAGAGAGTTGGGGATTGTGCTCGATCCAAATAATAAAGATCAAGTTCTCCTAGCTGAGTGGGAGGAGGAAACGAGCAGTGATGTAAACATTTATTCTGATTTGCTCTCTGGAATAGGCCATATGTAAATAGTACTGCCTGCAGTGTAACTCCCACGGTGAACATCATTGCAAACCAAAATGCTAAAACCCCAGTAGAAGGGGGGGGGGGGGGGTGCCAGAGATGTTTTTTGCTGTATCAGGAACTGATGGTGTTAAAAGTTGGCCTGCAGAGAAAATTTGGACCTTAACAGAAAATCCTACAGCAGTTCCTAAGACACCATGGACTAAGTTGGCATTGGAAATAATCGGTCCCACGGGACAATGGGGAGTCCTGAAGAGATTTTTTATTGTACTCATTGACTACACATCTCACTGGATCAAATACAAGTGTGTTTCATGTGTTTCAACAAAAACCCTCATCGACTTCTTAAGAGACTCATTTGCATGTGAAGGTGTGCCAGCTTGCATAGTCACCAACAAAGGAATCAAATTCTCTTCTATGGAAATGAAGGCATTCCTTAAGGAGCTGGGCATCAAGTATGAGGAATCTACTTTACATTGCCATGGGGACAATGACCCCATTCAAATGTCAATTCTCTGGATCAAAAATCTCACACATCTAGCTTGTACCAACAATATGGGTGTAGATAAAAGGTTAAGAGAAGGCATTTGGGCATATCACATCTCTTCCAACTCGATAACGGAAGTAACCCCTTTTGCTTCCATCAGGGGAAGAGATTTGATTGCCAAATCTATTATCCCCTGATTTACCTTTCATAATGCCTTCATCATAAATGTAACCCTGTTGTTATCTTCCCTCCATTTGGCAGCAGTGTGCTCCTCGCACTTCTAGGCCACAGGGGATTCCCTGTACTGATATTGTTAATGCTAGTGTTCTTGCACAGGATTCTTTTGTTCTTCCACCCCTCTTCTCCTGTTTCCGCCTGATTTCCCTTTGATTACCCTTCCACTTCCGTAGGGAGATGTTGTAATCTTGTTACATAAAACACAACAGTTTCATTTGAGATGCATTATGGTATTAGTAGTGTTTTTGGTTTGTTCGATCGCACCAGAATGGGAGATTTATGGTTTATTCAGTATATTATTATCCAATGTTTTGGATATTGTTTCTATGGTTTTAAGCATGTTATTTAAGAGCACATTATGATTTACGAGTTGTCTAACTCTCAGGAGTATGAAGGCAATTTAGTTATGTTAATGTTGGCTTCCAAAATTATTTTCATAAGCTCTTGTAAGTTATTCTTCAACTTATGTACTAATTTATACAGTCTGGCCGTTTTAGGGACAGTGCGCACAGTTGATTTACACAGGCGAGCAGTCTTTCCAAATCACTCCCTCCTTTTGATCAGTACCCATTATTATTAATCAACTCTCACTTAGATTTTCCTATATCCTATTGGTTTTTTGCTCGCCTTCCTATTTAGATTTATATAGTATTCGCTCTCTAGTGGGCTTAACTTTACTGTATATTTTATTGTTTGTTTAAATAATGCTATTAATTCTCCCATTCAGACTCTATCCTATTTATACAATAAACGTGCTGGTACATAACGTTTTCAATTATGTGTTTGATTAGCAAGACATTATTCTCCCAACTTAACTTAATAAATCCTAAAGGAAACATATCATTACAATCATAAGTGTACATAAAGTTCCTCACTTTGGTTAAGGCCAAACAGAGTTGATGTCCTGAAATTGAGAATTTGTCTGGACTCCCTCTGTCTCAATTTCTTTACCCGGTTCCCCCCTCCTTCACTTGGGGGTACTGTTTCAAGAGCCCAGAAGGAGAGCAGTTTCCAATCCCCTCCATGGTCCGTCTCCATATGCTTAGCGACAGCATTACTGCGATCTTTGTTGACTGTCGCGGGTACATGTTCCAAGATCCTTTTCTTCAGCTCACAGATCGTACTCCCTATATATTTCAGTGAGCATGCACATTCGATCATAGAGACCACAAATTGGCTTTGACACGTGATCAGTTCCCTGATATGCCATAATTTTTTATTGGGTAATTCCACCTGGTTGGTATTTCTCGCAATTTGGCATACTTTGCAATTTGTACACTTTCTGACCCCCTTTGTTTTTAGCCAAGCTGTTCCTATCGATTTGTTGACCATTTGGTGGTGACTATGGACCACTTTATCCCTAATATTTGGTGCTCTGCAATATGTTACTTTGGGGTGATTTCCCATTAGTTTCCCGATGCAAATACAGCGAAGTTCTGAGCTTGGATATATCTATATATATCTCACCAAACAGATCCAGTACCTCTCTCCCGTACCCGAATGACGACACAGCAGTCTCCAACGATATAGTTAGAATTTGTATTCTTATTTGCTTCGAGCCATGACGCGTTTCGGCAGGATCCCCTGCCCTGATCACATCAGGAGTTTTTTTTCTCAAAATGCTTGCCACATCACATGACAGTATTGACATAGACAAAATACTCCGTTAGTTTTCAGAATTACCAACACTCACAAAGGTACATTTAAGTTTCATTTAAATTACATAAACGTTGCTTTCCATTTTTTTCTCTTTTTAAAATTATATCTTTTTTTGTGTGCTTTGTGATTTACTATTTTTAGATTTTCTCTCGAATGTGTATTTTTTCTTCTAATTTCTCTTTTTCTAAATTTAACTTTATTGTACCACTCTCTGACACATCCACAAGCCCGTGTCTTCTGTTCAGTTCAATTCAGTGCAATATGGCAGGTAGTTCAAAACTGTTTGGTCTCTGTAATGTAATGTTATCCTGACACTTTATGATCGTGTGTATCTGGATTTCCGGTTTAATAATATATTGTTATTTAGCATCTCAATACAGAGATGAAAACGCCTATAAAAACGGAAGTGGTCGCATGATCCACACCATATTATTTGGCAGTATTTCTGAATGATTTAAGTGTGCAAATGCTTTCCTATATATGTTTTATTTAAGCAATGTAGCAGCAGATATTAATGTGCAAAGTTGCACATTTGTAGCTGGAGCAGATACATTTATAGCAGCATACGTTTGTGCAAATTTTGCAATAACAACAGGTAGGTCTTCTTTAGCATCATAGGATCTACTTATGGTTTGTAGAATATGTTTTGTATCTGTCAGTGTTATACTGCAGATATGCAATTTAGCCAATGGGGCAGCTTGTATGTGTGTGCAAATTTACAATAGGTGGTAGCAGGTGCAAGTGCTTTCCTATAAATGTGCAAAAATACAATAGCAGCTGAGATATCCAACATAATGCAAAACCTTCTCAAAATAATAATGCATACATACGATACACAGTATAATACAGGCCTATACCCAAATGCATAGTTAGAGATACAGTACACAAATGTGTCCAAATTTTGCAAATAGCAGCTCGTAATGCCACTGTAAGGCCAATGCTTAAAACCACATATATATAATTATATAAATGTAAATACTCGTTAACTTCCAATAAAAAGACAATTGATTAAAACCTTGTTAAACTGGTTTCTATATAAAAAACAGTCATGATTTGATAGGTTTAAAATCTAAAACCCCCTCCGCACAAATGTATTTTTTTAGTGATACCAATACAAGTCTAAATACAGTACTCTAAAAACTTTTCCTAAACACCAACATATATATCTCGAACACATCCCTTCAAATGACATCCGCCTTACAGTGTTGGATTTCACTCACAGTCTATTCTAATCACTCTTCTACCCTCCATACCATATCCTAAATGTACATGTGGATCTTCATCTGAATTTAAGTCATTGGGGGACTTAGAATCAAACATTAAAATGTGCCTAGAGTCTAGTTGTCTCAATTTTTCTTTCTCGATTTCCCCCTCTCCTTCTTTTGGGAACCGAATTAATTACAAAATAAGTTAGTTCCTCACTCTTTCCACTATGTCTTTCATTTATATGGCAAGCAACCGATATGCTTGATCTTTCTTATTTATTGCTCTAAGATGCTGGAGGATCCTAACGTGGTCCATGTGTATAGTGCTGCCAATGTATCGAAGTGGACATGTACACTGCAGCATATATGCAACAAGGTCACTTCTGCAGTTTAAGAACTGTGGAATCCTCCACGGTGAGTGCATGATAGGTAAATGTACATCTTTGGTGTTTACACCATGTTTGCACACCTTGCACTTTAGACATTTCGTGAAACCTGGATTGTCTGCGAGCCAGTTTTTTTATTCAATTATCTCAGGACTACTCTTGACCAAATCTTTTCTCATTAATTTAGCTCTCCTGAAATATATCAGCGGCTTTCCAGAGACTGTGTCCCCAATCGTAGGATCCCCTTTGACCAGGTGCCAATACCTATTCATACATTTTCTCACACTAGCATGAGAGGCATTGTACCCGGTAATCCTTCTTACATCTTCTGCTGATTTTTTCTCCTCTTTTTTGGTACTCACTAGAATGTCATTCCTGGATAATTTGTCAACCTTTTTTACAGCTCGATCTAATACTGATTGACTGTATCCCCTTTCACGAAATCTATCTGTTAGGCTCTCTACAAGTAGCACAGAGAAACCTATCTCACGGGTTTCTTTTCATGCACAATTGTTCGGCATAGAGGATGCTGTATTTCAATGGGGATCGTGGCAGATTACATAAGCGGACTTAAGCAAACATCGCCCACTGGAGGGTAAGAATTGTGGGGTTTTGGAAACACACTACAATAACCAGCATGCTCTACACTGCTGCCTATCAGAGCACCCACCAGAGGGCCATTACCGAGATAATTAATTGAGAACCTGCCGGGTTATAATGGGTGTGTGTACAGCCTCAAGATATTTGCCGCTCCTCCTCTGACGAAGGCCAAGGTGGCTGAAATGCATTAGGACATGGGAGCCTCCTTTTAACTGCTGAAATAAAACTCGAATTTTACCGCGATGTGTGTGGCTCACTCTTTCCCCTCGGTAGAGGTTTTGAAAATGTATAGGGGATGTTGTATTTCAATCTTTGTGGATGGAAGCTATTGCAATGTAGAATGGAATTCCCAGCTGTGGGATTCCTAAAGGTACGTGTATGTGTTCTACCATTGTTGATAAAAACCTCCAAATCAAGAAAATGTACATTTGATTCACTGATGGAGCATATGAACTTAAAAGGTTAAGATTATTGACATTTATAGATTCAAGGAAGAGGGAGGCACTCTCTGTCGATCCATTCAGGATAATAAAAAGATCATCTATGAACTTGATCCAGACTTTTACATTCTCGTCACGTTCCTTTGCAAACTGTACTTTGAGCACCTGCTCCTATATATTTCATTTTAGTTTCCTTTTCATTTTCACTGGGGATTTTGGTATTGAATTGAATACCAGTGTTATTGGTTGGATTAGAGTATCACATCAGTTTTTTTTATTTGCTTTTGATTTAATTTCTTCTGGGTTATTCATTTCGTTTTTTGCTTTTGCCTTTTTAGGCTTAATTTCTCAGTGCTCCTATGCGGAATGTTAATGCTCTGCCATTTCTTTTTGTCTTCTCTTGGAGAACTACTGCATCACTGGTCTAGATGGAAAAAAAAATTCAATCAATATTTCAGAGTATATAACACTTCATTAAGTGAGGAGCATAATACCTCACTTCTTTCTTATGCACTCTTTACGTCCTAAAGGTTTGGAGGTACGTGAACATTTACCAGGTCTTTCTAAAGAATATGCTTCAGGGTTAAATAAAGTTGAAATATGCATAAAGAAGTTAGATGTGCAATAGCTTCATATGATAGGTACTGTGTTGGAGTGTTACCATTAGGGAACATAATGCAGAGATCTGATGAGTCTGTTGAGAAGAATATAACTTATTTGTGAAAGTTAGCTTCTACATATAATTTTGATTATTCATGTAACAAACATCTGCAGGATCAATTCATGTTGGGGTGTGTGATTGGAAAAGCTAGAAAGTCACCAGTGAAAAGATAATCCCTTGCAGAAAGTAGTTATAACCATTGCTAAAACATTTGAACATTCCATGGCATGTTGATTCTATCAAAAAGAAAATTTTCTGCATGAAAGGGGTGATTATGACAGAAGTAGGATTGGGGAAAATGAAAACATTTTAGAGAAAAATGTAAAGAGTCTTCGAAATCACAATTTAAATGTTTTTGCTGTAATAATACTTCTCATTTAGCAAATTATAACGATTGCCCAGGTTGGAAATCTATATGCAAGTAATATGGAAGAAATAGTCAAATTTACCAATCATTGTAGATCTGTGAATGACAAATGGAGAATGAGAGAGGTAGATGGTTTCTTGGAGAAAGATTGTAATGAAAATATTTTGCAAGTAATAGCAAATGATGATTGTGATCCTTTTTGAAGAAGCTCACATTGAAGGTGCTCCTGTCAAAATGCTATTTGACTTGGGGGTCAAACTTATGTTGATAACCACGATCTTTGATGATTCAATTGAAAGGGAAAGTTAAACTTTTTAAACCTGATATAAGAGCAAAGGGCTATGGGGGTGAGCATATTTAGTTATTACGTTACTTCACTGGTACCATAAAATTTGTTGGCAGAATAGCCACGTGCGAAATGTATGTCTTGATGAAAGGAGATTCTCTTATTAGTTGGTTCAACCAGAGGGATCTTATGGTTTATCTTGATCCTAATGAATCTCCTTCTGTCAGATTAAAGGAACATGTGAATATGGTCCAGGATTCCTCTATTAATGCCTGTTTATGTAAATTCTTTTCCTATTGTGTTTACGAAGAAGTTAAGATGTTTAAAGAACTATCTCCATTTTATTAAGATTTGGCCTGGCTCAGTAGCTAAAGTAATTAAAGTCAGGGATGTACCATTAAAAATAAAAGATGACAAGGCACGCAAGTTAGAAAGACTAGAGACCTAGCATAATTGAGGCAGTCAAAGGGTCTAAATGGTTGTCACCTGTAGTAATTTCACAAAAGTCAAATGGTGAAGTGGGACTATGTGCTAATCTAAGGGCACTGAACAAATGTGTGATTGTGGATCACTATCCTTTACCAAACATAGCTGAGATGTTGAGATCTTTGGGCAACTTAAAATAATTCTCATCTCTTGAGTTAAAGTCTGCATACCATTAGATTAAATTGCATCCCTTGTCTCATGAATTAACATCTTTTATTACTCTAGTTGGTAATTTTAAGTATATCAGAATGCCCTTTGTTTTGATTTCTGCTTGGTCAGTTTTCCAGAGAGCAATGAAAAAGGTACTTAAAGTTATTCCTGGAGTTAAATATATCAGGACGATATATTGGTGTTTGAAAGTAGTTCCAGTGAGCATGATTAGCATTTGCAAGAAGTTCTTGCTTGGATGGAAGTTAATGATCTTACTCTGAAGTTATAAAAATGCAAATTCAATGTGGCTAGCATACAATATTTAGGCCATTATATCTCTTCTGATGGTGTTCATCCTAAAGTGGAATTAGTAAATGCGATAAACAAAATGTCAGTCTCTAACAATAAGGAAATGTTGTTGAAATTTCATGGGATGACAGATTACTACAGCAAATGTCTTGCAGACTTTGCTGGAAAAAATAAAAATAAATGAGAGCTTTGTTGAACAAAGGTATTGAATTTATGTGGGACATGAGAATGCCCCGTAATCCAGTACTTCTGGAGTAAGGTTATCGAGGTAATGAAGGAAGTTACAGGGCTAGAAATCCAACTGGAGGCAAAGTGGCTCCTCCTGGGCATTATAAAGAACAAGAAATGGCCCAAATAACGCAGGTAGTGGGGGTGGCAAAACTTAACTTGGCCAGACTATGGGGGCAACTCGATCCCAAACGGTAAAAGAGTGAAAGGACGACTTAGACTGGTGTCAGCTGGCAGAACGAGAAACAGACCGGGTCCAGGACAGCCCCCGCATATACAAAAAGATCTGAGGGCCATGGAGGAAGTACAGGGGGTCCGCTGGGGTGGGGTGAACAGGGAGGGGAGAGGGAACTTAATCCAGCGGGGAAGGGGTCATTCACTTTCGCCCTAGACGATAGACTTCTTTCAAATCTAGGTGGAGGGAGGAGTGGCAGGTAATCGCTGATGCTTGGCCCCCTGTGTGTGGCCAGTACTGCATAGATACAATGCTGTTAATGATTTGCTGATGACGAACAATGGTATAATAAAAAGATTTATAAACAAAAAAAAGAATTTACGTGGGACGGTAAACATGAAGAGAAGTATGAACTTTTGAAGTCTGTGTTGAAGAATGCTCCTTGTTTAAGAAGTGTTGAACCTGGTCATGAAAATATTTTGATGACGGATGCCAGTTCAAAGGACCTGGGAACTGTTCTGATGCAAGTGATTGAAGTCAAAGAGAAGACCATTTTATTCATTTGTAGAAGTCTGAATGGTGCTGAGATGAATTGTTCCGTTATTAAGAAGGAAACATTGGTGGTTAATTAGGCATTATGAGAATTTAAGGACATTTTTCTGGGGTATCGTTTTTTAAATTAAAACTGACCACAAACCCTTAAGGGAAATTTTTATGAGCAAAAGTAATTTGGTTTGAAGTAGGATCTGCAAGTGAGTCGTAGCTTTTGAAGAATTTGGATTTAATCTGACTTATGTTCCTGGTGCGAAAAATGCTCTGAAGGATTGTTTATCCAGATTATGTAGTCAGAGTGTTTCATATGATGTTGAGGATATTTTTTTGATGGTGAATTTCATGGTGAGGAATTAGAAGTACAAAGTGTTATACCACTATTGGAATCTGGGCAATGGAATGTGAAAACACTGTGGAAGGAGTTTTCAATGTGAAGGAGGAACATTCTGTAAGAGGTAGACTTCTGTTAAGGGGAAGTAGATGAATTCCATGTATGAGTTTGAGAGATCGCATTATTTCCATGGCACATGAAAGCCATTTAGGGATTTAAAAAAAGAAGGAAAATATTTGTGCTGACTACTGGTGGCTAGGAATGGATATAATGGTGGAAAGGAAGGTCAGAGATTGTATTGAATTTTTGAGCAGTTACAGAATATTGAAATCTGGGACCCAACTCATGTATGTTCGTAAATTACCATCTGGTGCTTGGGAGGAAATAGCTTTAGACATAATTGGTCCTGTTCGCAGTCTAGTGAGGATCATTACATTTTGAGCTGTATGGACTTGTACTTCAGGTGGCCAGACGTCTTGATTGTTAATTCTATCAAAGGTGTATGGTAGTTAATTTTCTTGATGAAATATTTGTTTGTGAAGGAAATCTTACTATTTTGTTAAGACAATGGAGTTCAACTTTCTCGAGAGATGGAACATTTCTTGTAGGATAAAGGAATAGTGCACAAGAAGTCAGCTTTTTATCATTCAGAAACTAATAGCATGTTGACTGATTCAGTAAGGGGTTGAAAGAGGCCATAAAGCGTGCCAGAGCACGTGACAAATCCTGGATAGGGGAAGTGAAATACAAAGTGCGAGTGTATAGGTTGACTCCGCATTTCACAGCTGGTGTGACTCCCTTTGAATTATGCTGGGGTAGGAAGCCAAATTGCTTGTGTCCCAGTTGGTTGAATGAAAGGAGAGGAGAGGATGTGGAGTTGATTGCATGTCAAGTGAAAATGAGTGGATGGAGGACAAAGACAGGAAAATTATACAGACAAATGAGGAGTTTGATGATTGCAAGAGGGTCAAGGTGATTAAAGCACGGGTTGGGGATTGAGTGAAAATCAAACGTCCCGGTGCATGTACTGATGTTTTTAAATTCATTAGACCAATGAAGATCAAAAAACTGTTCAAGAATTCTACAAAGACCAATAACCACCAGATTTGGAATTTAGGGAGAGTTGTCAAATGTAGTTTGGGTAGTTCTGGCCTCATTGGAACCAAACTTGAAGATGTATTCTTACATTCTGAAGAAGGACTGATAAATCTCAAGTATTTGGGGAACGGAGCTGCAGGAGCTCGGACCGAGATGAGGAGAAGCTCTCGGAAGAGTGAAAAACCTACTTTCGTGAGAGATTGTTATGTAGCTTACTTTGTGTCTCTAAGCTGGTGGATGTACTTTATTTGTTAGGTTGAGCGTGCATCTTAACATACCTGTTGTATATGAGATTATTATGTAGAAGTGTATTTTTCCCTCTTTTCTTTCTTATGTTTGTTTATATAGGTGTAGGGTATGTGGTATTTCAAGCTGACTTTGCGTGATGAAATTCTGTGTACTGGGTGTTTTGAGAATGTATAGGTTTGACAGTGGGGAAGTTGAAGAAAAGTGCGAAGGACAGCTGACTAAGGTTGTCATCAGGATCTTAAACATATCTTTTTGAAGGAGCCTTCTTTGGATTCCCTGTGGTTTACTTTCTTACACTAGAATTTAAGGTACTTTATTCAGTGGGCCTAACTGGGTACTTGTAGCTGGCCCACACTCCATTGCGTTTGGCCTGAACTTGTGATGTTGTCCTGTCCGGTGCAACCATATAGCCACAGTTGGTGCTTTGTGCTTATATGTGCTATTTTTACTAAAATCTTTAAAAATGCATAGCTCCAGTTCCACTAAATGGATTTTTGTCGTTTTAGTCTTCCTTTATTTATTAAAGAAAGTTTACTTTTTTTTACTTGGTGCGGGATCCTTTTTGTGTGGTGTTTTCCCTGTATTACTGTTTGAAGTGCTGCAAAAATACTTTACACATTGCCTCTAAGTTAAGCCTGACTACTCTGTGACAAGCTACCAGAGGATTGAGCACAGGACCATTTTGGGTTGGCATGTGCCTCTCCCTGATAAGGATTGTGGTTGCCGCTTCACCAGGGCTCATACCCCAGCCAACCAACAATTCAGTTTGTTACGAGCAATGTCCGTGTTTATTGATTTAAAATGAACTACCTGAGCCAGCATGTCCTTTTTCTTTTAAAAAGGTCACCAATAAACATTCATCTTTAGACAAAGAAATATATGTATGTATTTTTGTGTGTGGTGCGCCAAGCATGCAGTTGGCCAACATAATCTATAATCTTTGGAAATAAAAAAACAAAGCTTGCCTCAAGTAGCAATTTTCCTTCTTTGTGTTTCTAAATGCAGAATAATCACTCTTCCCAATTCACATCGGAAAAAAGTTTACGAGAATGACGCAGATGGATTTACAATATGGGAGGAGTGAACTAAAAACAGCTATGCATGCATAAATTGTAGCATTTTTCCGGTAAACATTCAGATAATGATGGTGATTTTCAGTCTCTCGTTTGCAGTTACTCACTAGTGAATTCTTAGTTTTGGTACTGGCACCATCCATTTGAAACTGGATCTAGATGCTGCCGTTGCCCTTCACAATTCATTGGCGGTGTCATGATTGTGCCAGTGGTTCTACATTATTGCGTTATTCTGTATAGTCTCTCTACCGTGGGTAGAATGTGCTGGCAAAGATGAAATACAAACATTAAATGCTTTTTGGAGAGTTGTGCAGGATGATGCTGCCAATTGAAGAGAGAAACTGAGAGGGAACTTTTTTTAAGTATACCAGCTGAATTATACCGTCTTCAGTTGGAACTTCCCACCTCTCTCTATCGTCTCACACTTTCCTTATTGCTATCAGTGCTTGTTTAGACTCTGAACCCAATTCTCAAAGTATGACATGCTCTAGGCTTATTCGTGAATGGCGAGTATGAAGTGTCACCCATTCTTGAAAGAAGCTTTGTGTCTCGAACCCAATGTCACATGCTATGTCTCGGCTTTGTTTCTGTTGTCACTGTACAGAGAGATTGGACTCGACCCAATCGCTAGTAGGGGCCCAGTTCACAAAATATACACTCTAGCTTCACACCTCTGTTTGATTGGAGGTTTACTTTTATCTGGAATCTACAAAGGACTCCAGGAGTTCTCATGAGAAGCTGTATCAATGGGAGCAGTACCAATCACAGTTATCTCATTGTACTCTATAGTACTGGGACCATATTCCATTAAGGGCTCACTGTTCTTGTTTGCACCAGGTGCACATTTAAGTAGGTGCACCAGGCTCTAACAGGGTCAGTGCGTCTGATTACTGATAATGCACTGATGTTACTGATAATGCTCCCAAACCCACCCCGCCTGCCATAACCTGGGGCTATCCTGGGGGAAGGACATAAATGAAAGTCTGACTGGCTGATTCAGGCAGCCAGTCAGTCTTTCACAATAAGGCGGCAACCAGCCTGCACTTTCAGGGAGACAGAGCTTCCCCTGCAGACAAGTACAGAGAGCGGCTACACCCATGTGTAGGATGATGATAGGGGGTCCATAGGACCCTCTTTACCTCCTCAAAAGGTGCTTGCTCCCTTGGTGGCTACACTGACTGTGCACCACCGTATTGTGGCACATTTAGTGCACCTCCTGATGGTTTCTGTACCTCTGTGCCTGGGTCCATAATACATTGAAGGCGCAGTAGTAAAGTGTTTTATTCCTTTGTATAGTGCAGACGCTGTCCATATTGGAGAAGCGGCTGCACAAGCATCTGCGGCCCCTTCTGTAAAACAACAGTGCCCTGGTGGTGCAGAAAACTTGTTCATATCCCTATTGTGCCTCTAGGGCACTGTCTGTAATATGGCCCCTGGAATAAACTTCTGAATTACTTTTATGCTTGACCAAATACAACAGTGAACAAGGTCAGATTGGGACAGAAAATAGACTCGGGCACCAAAATAAAAGTGGCCCCTATAGTGAAATAAATGGCTATAAAAGTATTTATTTATTCATACGTTTTTATATAGCGCGTACTTTATACGAAGGTGTCAGACAGTCGCGGCCTGCATTGCTCGCGGGTAGAGAGGGGGGTGGGCACGAAGGGTCGCTGGTGGGGGGTATTTGCGGGGGGTGTCTCAGGCAGGATGAGGGGAGTTACGGGTAAATAAAAATAAAAATAATAATTACATTTAACTTACCTTCCTTTCTGCCGGGTCTGCGTCTTCTTGGCTCCTGCTCCTACTATCGTGCCTCCAACCGGAACAAGAAGCAGGCAGCCAGGCTCCCTCCAGACCCTCCCCAAAGCCAATCACAATGCTTCAAGCAGCATTGTGATTGGTCGGGACACCACCCAGCCAGGGGCTAATGCGGTGGCCATGTTCTCTATGTAGGCTGCTATGCAGCCTGCATGGACAAAGGGCAGAGTGCACATGACTGGTTTGGGTGCCCCGAGAGGGCCGACCAAACCAGTCATGCACCCTCAGGAGTGTGCAAACCACTCCACCCGCCCTGCTCAAAGAACAGAGCAGCCCGCCCACCTGCAATGGACAAAGGAAACATAAAATGGTAATAGCGTTTAGTTCTTACCATTTTATGTTTTGGCTTTCTCGCACTGCGAGAAAGCAGTGGGGTGACGCTCCTCCGCCAGAGTGGAGGGGCCACCCCTGGTCTCAGACCACTTTACAGTAGAACCAGTTACAGTACATAAGGACTTCAGAGTATATGAATTACATAAAAGATACAAACTCTAAACTCAAAAAGAATGGTAGTAAGTACATATGTCTTCTACTGATACTTGTGGTTAGAGTTACATATATACAAGTTGCAAATTCACTCAAGATTACATATCAAGAAAAGTCGAAGTGATTAGGGTTGGACAAATATATATTACATATTTACAAAATATGATCTTCTCGCCATTGCTGGGGTTTTCGCGGTGCTCTCTCAGCCAGGCCTTTAGCGTGCTTTTGCACTAACGGGTGGTGTTCTTGGGCCTGGAGGGATCCCCGAGCTGGTGCTGGCCGTGTGGATGGAAAACAGGGTTGTATTAGGGAAGGCATGTAAACCAAAAGGATATTTATGTCTTCCACATCCTCCCATGTTACTCAGCTATGCCGTAATTACTACACCAAGGACAGTGCCTCGCCCAGATATCGCCTCCCCGCGTCTGCGTCAAACACTGAAATCGTGGGGTGGGGTCTTTAAGTAGTGTTCTTAATTGTCCGAATTGCCGTCAAAAAGGTTTCCTATCGGAGCAGAACTTAACTGCTCCATGCGCCCCGGACGTAGTTTGCCCGAATAGCTTCCTGTCATGTGACTGCGTCTCAGGGAAAGGTAACTGTGATCCTTAAGGCTAGACCGCTAAACTACTTAGCGGGTGGACTGAGCTACATAGTTGTTCCAAGAGGTGCCCATAGTGCGCCGGAAGTAGTTTGTATTAGCTTCTACCAGTAGTGACCTCGCTGTAGAGGGGGATCCTGTAAATACGCTGCTATCTTCCAGTAAGGGAGGATACTGGGATCTAGTCAATTGATAGCGTGTTACAATATAGAAATGCTCTTGTGCAACGATGGCCACGTAATACGTGAAGTATTACATCCATCAACTAGACTGCTCACCTTGCGTGTGAAACCGATGGTGACGCGTCAGTTGCCCCATAACAATTAGTGCTGTCTCTCCGCAACGTATATCTGCCCCGGTTAAATAGGTTTTAGGAATTACTGTATGACACAATATAATATAGGGACTCAGGATTAATGGTAGCGCCCTTCGTAGGAGTAGTATAGAGACACTACCCAGCGTATGTAATTTTAAGATACACAGCAGGATACTTATTATGGATTATCACTGGGTACGGCATCATAATGGTAGAGGAAGGTTAATTAGTGTGTAGCTCATGTGGTTAATAACACTACTGGTCTAGAAGCAATGTCAGCTCTTCCAGCGTCCGCCTTCTAACAGGGTCAGATCGAACTGAACTCCAGGGGTCTTAGGTGAATTGGCCCCAGGGTATGTCATCATTCAGACCCCCTATTTGGGTACCCAATCGGAATAACCATCGCTGTTCTTACTCCAAGAGGACATTCTCGTAATTTAGTTGTTCTATGACGGTCCATAGTAAATCCTCAACAGTGTGTTTGGTGGTTAGGTAATGCGTTGCCATCCTAGTTGTGCTCCTCTTGCAGCAAACATTGCTCTTGTGTTCCCCAATGCGGATCTTGACTGGTCTCGTTGTCATACCAATATACTCCAAGCGCATGGGCACGTGATCATGTACAAAATGTTTCTACTATTGCAATTGGTGAATCTCCTCTGTTCCCACTCGGTGCCATTCCTGAATCTTGTGTCTACTTTTCTTCGTGAGGTGGCACTGCAATTCCTGCATGGGTGATGCCCATGCTCTGGGGAAAGCAGTGGATTGTCAATGGTCAAATCAGAGGCTTGTATTTTGAAATCCTTTAACTCTGTGCAGTTTCTCCGGAGACGAAGAGATTGCCCGTAAGGGAGATTGTCCCGGAGGTGGCGGGGGGTGGAAACTGTCGTACAGTAGTAAACAGTTCTTGGCTGTTGCCTTGAAATGTGTTGTGCTCTTCAAGGTGCCACTATCCGGATATATATTGAGATCCAGGAAGATCAAGTTGTCTTGTGAAGTCGTGTTTGTGAATTTGAGGAACGCATTCTGTTGGTTGAGCCAGACCATGAAGGTTTCAGTAGAAGGAAGGTCCACTTCCCATATCACCAAAACGTCATCAATATAAAGTTTCCAAGTTTTTATGTTGTGAAAGAATGGGCTGTCGGGGTGCTAGATCCTATTAGTCTCAAGATGGTTCATGTAGAGACCAGCTATGCTGGGAGCGAAGGTGCTCCCCTTGCTGGTCCCATGTCTCTGCAGGTAGAATGTATCCTCATACAGAAAAAGCTTCTTGGTGAAGGCCAGAGTCACACACTCCATGACCACATTTCGTGGTGTCTGGTATTCCCATGTGGTGGTGAATAGGATTTCCTCAATTATGGACAGTGTCTCATGAAGAGGCAGAGTTGTGTATAGACTCTCCACATCGAGTCCTAAGAGGACTCCGGGACAATCTCCCTTATGGGCAATTTCAGCGATGGGTATTCTAATTGGGTACCCATATAGTAGGTCTGAATGATGACATACCCTGGGGCCAATTCACCTGTGACCCTTGAAGTTCATTTTGATCCGACCCTGTTAGAAGGGACCTCTCTCTTGTGTTGAGTTACATTTAAAACTGACCACTATATGCCATCTTGAACAAACAATAGCAGTGGACCCACATGCTGTGGGGACGCTGGAAGAGCTGACTTTGCTTCTAGACCAGTAGTGTCATTAACCACATGAGCTATACACTAATTAACCTGCGTCTACCATTATGATGCCGTACCCCGTAATAATCCATAATAATTACCCTGCTGTGTATCTTAACATCACATACGCTGGGTAGTGTGTCTATACCACTCATATGATGGGCGCTACCAATAATCCTGAGCCCTTATATTGTGTTGTACACTAATTACTAAAACCGGCTTAACTGGGGCTGATATACATTGCGGAGAGGCAGCACTAATTGGTATGGGGCCACCGAGGTGTCACCATTGGTTTCACACGCAAGGTGAGCAGTCTAGTTGACGGACGTAATACTTCACGTATTACGTGGCCATCGTTGCACAAGAGTATTTCTATATTGTAACACGCTTTCAATTGACTAGATCCCAGTATCCTCCCTTACTGGAAGATAGGGGCGCATTTACAGAATCCCCCTCTACGGCGAGGTCATTACTGGTAGAAGCTAATACAAACTACTTCAGGAGAAGAATGGGCACCTCTTGAAACAATTATGTAGCTGGGTCCACCCACTAAGAAGTTTAGCGGTCTAGCCTCAAGGATCACAGTTACCTTTCCCTGAGATGAGGTTACGTGACTGGAAGCTGTTTGGGCGAAATAAGTCCAGGGCGCATTGAGCAGTTCAGTACTGCTCCTATAGGAAACCTGTTTGGCGGCAATTCAGCCAATTAATAACACTACTTAAAGACCCCTTCCCGTGATCTCAGTATTCGACTGACCCGCGGGCAGGCAATATCTGGGCAAGGCAGTGTCCTTGGTGTAGTAAGTACGGCATAACCGAGTAACACGGGAGGATGTGACAGACATAAATATCCTTTGGGCTTACATGCCTTTCCTAATACAACCCTGTTTTCCATACACAGAGTGACTATAGGCACAATTCCCACCCTGTTCTAAGGCTTGGGGCATTGTCTGCTTTGTGAACAAGTATGTACATATGTTTCTTTCTCTAGGCACAACTAACAGTCTATGACTAAGAGTGATACTTCTAGTGTTTAAAGGCCATCCTATGTATTCACTGATTTACAACTGCTGGATCATATAGAGTGTGTGTTTTATGTTCAGTGTTTGTTTGTCTTGCATTGTCATTTTTACTTGCAGGACACCAAACCAGTGTTTGCTACACAGTTAAGGCTAAGGAGAATATTTATCACTGTACATCACCTTGTTTACAGGTCACCAATAATAACGCTGGATGCAGTATATATCTTGCATTTCTAATGTTGTGTTTCTCTTTCATATAACTAAGTAGAATACCTAGTGGGTATTGTATCTTGTGCATGACAAATTGGCATGCTTATCACGTAGTAGCACTACTTGTACATACATCACTTTTAAACATTTGTTTATTTTGGACTATTCTTTCGACATTTGCTCGATATTATAGTGAGTATAGAAGGGATCTTGCTTGGTCCTGAAGAAGAAGCCTGACTGCTTCGAAACATGTTGACATACAGGAGGGATTGCCTATTAAAGCAATACCTCCAACCCGCCATTTTAATTAAAGTTTTTCAGTCCAGAAGAGCCAGGTGCTTTTTAAAATTCACTCACTCCAGACCCTTTCGCTCACTTTCCTACACAACACATAGTGTCCTGAAAACCAGTGCTCCCACGTAGTCATAAGTCGTAGCATGCCCGTCCCGAAGCGGGGCGGGTAGACCCCTATGATGAAGCATGACACCAAGTGCCTTTTTGGTGTGTGAGGGGTATTTAAACAAACACTGTGTGCTTCCAACCAACGTAGGAAACACACAATACCTGTCGGTATATGATTCTGAATCAATCTAAAGGTGGATGTTTGTGTTTCTAAAAACGTTTTAAGAGGAGGACGTATCCACCACCAGTGCTCCTTTTTGGACACTACCTCTTCACTCCCCATTTTGATTTTGTGGACTCTAGGGGAATGCCATGGGTCCAACCTTGGCCATACTCACCGAGCCAGAACTCCACAATTCTCTCACACTACATGCTTAGCAAACAGAGGTCCCTGTAGGAAAGGAGAAGTGGACAGAGAACAGTTTGCTGGGGAGAGAAGGTTTTCAAGACAGTAAGGTTGTTGAGCCTCCTGAGACTTGGAGGTATTCAGGCTCTCATCTAAACACTACGCATAAATCATATTCGATCCATGACCTCTAGGCAATAGGTGAAACATTGTTTAACTGGAGTGATTTCTTCTCTCTCTACAGCTATCTGCCCTCTAGCTTTAGTTTCTTGATTTTAGTCTGTCATAACATTAAAGGAAGGATGTAATATTTGTCAGCATATCAATAAAACACTGCAGCAAAACCCTTGTTTAGTTACACTACAATCCCCCTAACCTTAAGGAAGCAAAAGTAATTATTGAAGGATATGTTTCATTTTCTTTCAGAATAATAGCTAGTTGAAAATGATGAATTCACCCAGATATCCCGGACAGGGTGTTCATGCACAACTGTCCTCCATAAGAATTAAGGTCTTGGCCATTTACCGCTGGCTTTGAGTTGTGCACAGTTTGCAGGACTCGCTCGGGATTCCCAGATGCCGGACCTTGTAATGGCCGTCCCCCAGGACTGATCTCGGAAGGATGATCCATGGCGCCTTAGATCGACACTGTAGCCCTGATCCAAGGATGCCTACCCCTGACTCCGAGTACCCCAATGCGCCTAAGAGTCGCTCTCTATCTCCCTGCACCAGAGTCTCATGGCCACACGCTGCTGCGCCGCAAAGTTGCATGGGGGATTCGGGACAGTGGTGACGTTTCCCGGTTTGGCAGATTTCTTGAGGATTCAGATTCAGATTTATTAGCAACATTTTACTTGTCCCCGGACATTATTTGGATTGGCCGTTCCTACCGGTCATAGCAACACAAGATTTCTGGCGTAATTCTCACCCGTCGTTTTAACCTCAAGATGGCGCCTGAGAAGGAACGGACCTGCTTTTTGAATGCCTCGCAGCAGATCCATAGGAACTTTTACCGATCTACCTACCCCCTACCCCTCCCCGCTCTACTCCTCTCCTCTTTCCTGCTACTGACATTTGCCCTCACCTTTCCTTGCCCTAGTCCCCACCCTGTCTACCTGTGAATTTCTAGTGTCATTTGAGAGCTAGCTATTTTGTCTGATGCCCGATGGAGCTACCTGGTTTAGCTTTAGGGGAGGCAGTTTGGGGATTCCCTCCTTGGACGTCACCTACCCATTCGATCTTTAGCCAGACTTCCTTGCGTCTCTCCTGTCGTCTCTCCCTCTATGTCTCTCCTTCTCTCCTCTCTCAATGTATTGAGACTGAACTATTTTGTCTGATGCCCGATGGAGCGACCTGGTTTAGCTATAGGGGAGATGGGCCGTGGATTCCTTCCTTGGTCGTCACCTACCCACTCGGCCTTTAGACAGACTTCCTTTCGTCTCTACGGTTGTCTCTTCCCTTATCCTCCCTTTCTCACCTCCCCTGCCCCTCCACTACTTTTATCTCTCCTTTCTCTCCTCTCCTAGTTGTATTGCCTATTTTTTGGGATTTATTGTGTAATTGTTGAACTTTTTCTGTTACATTGCTGATTCTCATGTAAAGCGCTCTGATACCTCTGGGTCTAGCCAGCGCTATATAAAACTCTTTAAATAAAATAAATAAATAAATAAATATTGCTTTTATCACAACAGTATCTCAGTTGCGTAGCCCTCCATGTACTGTGTAATGGTACAAGTGAGTTCTGAAATTGTAGATCTGAAAGTCAAGCATGAATCCGTCATAAATGAGTCTCCAGTTCGAATTCCTAGTCTGGTAACTGCAGCATTTGCTTGTCTTTTGTGCTGCATACTGGCTTCATGTTGTCTTATACAACATTGAGATGATCCATTGTTTTCCAGACCAAATTCAGTCAGATGAAAGATATTCTGAGACTTACATGCACATAAAGCTGGATGGGGAAGAGAGCGAGCTCTGTTGTGCACTTCTTTGCCTGCTTCTAACACACAGAAGGATGGCCCTAAAACTGAAGAAATGTCACGAGGTAAACCAATTGGAGCCCACTGGTGATCCTGACAGTATGTAGCCTTCATTACTGCTTACTTTAAATTTTTTAAGACGTTGTCTTCGACATTTTCAGACTTCTCGAGAGAGAGAGGATTTAGTTTTTGGGAGGTCACATTTAAAGCTTAAGCAAAACTTTGGCAAAATTATTCAATATAAATAAAATCTTAGACCATGGGGTTACAGATGTAACTGGAACAATGGAGACGATAGATACATTTTCAAAAAACATACCAGCAAGCGTATCCGCAAAAAAATGTTTAACATCTTTAGAGGTTTTTATCACCCAAATGCTCCTAAGAGGTGAAACGCCATATTTATTTCCAATAATAGTACAACTGCTTCCAAGCATAGGAAAGAGGGCAGCTTTGAGTATGAAATTAGTATCATAATTGTGAATACCAGTGGTTAACATTGAGTTGTGCATTTACATCCATCCCCACGGTGTGCCAAAATGTTTCAGAGGGATGGTGGTGTAGTACCTCGGATTGGACTGTCTCTTTTGGGTCAGGACCAAGACTGAATTGCAAATTGTTGGTCTCTTGCTGTAATTGGACTCTCTAACAGAAAAATAATGGCTAGAAATTCTATACAGGGTGTCTACCCAGAATATCCAGCACTTGATATGTAATTCAGATCTGGTTCTTACTTGGCTAATGATAGCCTAAAATAAACAGTTTATTCTAACTTTCTTAATGTGGTAAATTGTTATTGTCTGTACCATATCAATCAATTATTGTTATTGCCACATTTGTAGTGAAAGTGGCTGTAGGGATCAAAACAATATCGGTCTACAATAACATTGCATCTACTCCATAGTCCAACCACCATATTGTAAGGTAAGTATATAGTTACTGTTCTTAACATCACCCAAGCTTGCCTTGAGAGGGTCCTATGAGGGTAATTAAGAAAAATAAATCTATACTTAGCTTAAAATGTAATATTAGGCCAATGCAGTGGATGCAATATTATTGCCATGGGATATATAACACGTGATTTTGGGACTCCCCATCTAAAAGATTATATTTAGCCTTATATAGTAATTTCACATATGGGCCCAGATGTACACATTTTCTTTGCATTTGCTAACACTGCAATTTGGAGTTTGCAACAGCAAAAAACTATATGATCATTTATGAAGACCATTTTAGGAGTCTGCAAAGTTGTACTAATCCCTAAAATGATATAATAACTGGATACCAATTCAGTATTTGGACGGGGAGTGTTTTAGGGATCTCTTCCAAATACTAAATTAGTACCAGGTGTATCAATGGTTTGCAAATGGAATTCAGATTGCACACCTTTGAAAAGTTAGTAACTCCTAAGTTGGGATGGTAACTTATTCGCAGCAGGCAGGGATCCCCTTTGGACCCCTTCCGAAGTGTAAATTGGGGTACAACCCTCAGGGGGAGTAGGTAGTGGTTGAGGGGATCACTGCAAACTCTCGCTGAAACTTTACAGACCTGTTCCCTTTAGGTAATTCAGAGTGCATTTAAAAAATATATGTTTGCTTTATTTAAAAAAAAAAACAATTACGGGGCTAGAGGTCCACTGACTCTTGCAGGCCTCCATTCCTGGGATTGTGGACAATCTATTGAATTACAATTTGTGACTAACCTAATTGATATCAATTAAGAACAAGCATTAGAAATGCAATCGGGCTCGGATTTATTTGAGTTTGAGCTAATGGCATTGTAAATGCCAATGTATTGTTGCTATGTGTTATGGAGTGTGTTCATGTGGTGTGTACTGCTAGGGATCTCCTTGTGAATGTGCCAATATTGCACCACTTGCCTGTGATGTCCTTCTTATGTGTGAGAAGCTTGCACCTCTGCTGCCTGTGGTCTCCTTGTGAGTGTAAGAAGCTTGCACTGCTGCTGCCTGTGATGTTGTTCTTGTGAGTGGGTGAAGATTGCACCTCAGCTGGCTGTGGTCTCCTTGTGAGTGTATGCACTGTCATTGCTAGCCTGTAGATATGCTTTGTCATCGCTAGCCTGTAGATATGCACTGTCATCGCTAGCCTGTAGATATGCACTGTCATCGCTAGCCTGTAGATATGCACTGTCATCGCTAGCCTGTAGATATGCATTGGCTTCACTAGCCTGTAGGTATGCACCGTCATCGCTAGCCTGTAGATATGCACTGTCATCGCTAGCCTGTAGATATGCGCTGTCATTGCTAGCCTGTAGATATGCGCTGTCGTAGCTAGCCTGTAGATATGCATTATCATCGCTAGCTTGTAGGTATGCACTGTCATCGCTAGCCTGTAGATATGCTTTGTCATCGCTAGCCTGTAGATATGCACTGTCATCGCTAGCCTGTAGATATGCACTGTCATCGCTAGCCTGTAGATATGCACTGTCATCGCTAGCCTGTAGATATGCATTGGCTTCACTAGCCTGTAGATATGCACCGTCATCGCTAACCTGTAGATATGCATTGGCTTCACTAGGCTGTAGTTATGCTCTGTCATCGCTAGCCTGTAGATATGCTCTGTCGTCGCTAGCCTGTAGATATGCACTGTCGTCGCTAGCCTGTAGATATGCGCTGTCGTCGCTAGCCTGTAGATATGCACTGTCGTCGCTAGCCTGTAGATATGCGCTGTCGTCGCTAGCCTGTAGATATGCACTGTCGTCGCTAGCCTGTAGATATGCGCTGTCGTAGCTAGCCTGTAGATATGCATTATCATCGCTAGCTTGTAGGTATGCACTGTCATCGCTAGCCTGTAGATATGCGCTGTCGTCGCTATCCTGTAGATATGCGCTGTCGTCGCTATCCTGTAGATATGCGCTGTCGTCGCTATCCTGTAGATATGCGCTGTCGTCGCTATCCTGTAGATATGCGCTGTCGTCGCTAGCCTGTAGATATGCTTTGTCATCGCTAGCCTGTAGATATGCTTTGTCATCGCTAGCCTGTAGATATGCACTGTCATCGCTAGCCTGTAGATATGCACTGTCATCGCTAGCCTGTAGATATGCACTGTCATCGCTAGCCTGTAGATATGCACTGTCATCGCTAGCCTGTAGATATGCACTGTCATCGCTAGCCTGTAGATATGCACTGTCATCGCTAGCCTGTAGATATGCACTGTCATCGCTAGCCTGTAGATATGCACTGTCATCGCTAGCCTGTAGATATGCATTGGCTTCACTAGCCTGTAGATATGCACCGTCATCGCTAGCCTGTAGATATGCACCGTCATCGCTAACCTGTAGATATGCATTGGCTTCACTAGGCTGTAGATATGCTCTGTCGTCGCTAGCCTGTAGATATGCATTGGCTTCACTAGCCTGTAGATATGCACTGTCATCTGCACTCTGCACCGCCACTCTGCACCGCCACTCTGCACCGCCACCCTGCACCGCCACCCTGCACCGCCACCCTGCACCGCCACCCTGCACCGCCACCCTGCACCGCCACCCTGCACCGCCACCCTGCTCTGCACCTCCGCACCGCCACTCTGCACCTCCGCACCGCCACTCTGCACCTCCGCACCGCCACTCTGCACCTCTGCACCGCCACTCTGCACCGCCACTCTGCACCGCCACTCTGCACCGCCACTCTGCACCGCCACCCTGCACCGCCACCCTGCACCGCCACCCTGCACCGCCACCCTGCACCGCCACCCTGCACCGCCACCCTGCACCGCCACTCTGCACCGCCACTCTGCACCGCCACTCTGCACCGCCACTCTGCACTGCACCGCCACTCTGCACCGCCACTCTGCACTGCACCGCCACTCTGCACCGCCACTCTGCACTGCACCGCCACTCTGCACCGCCACTCTGCACTGCACCGCCACTCTGCACTGCACCGCCACTCTGCACTGCACCGCCACTCTGCACTGCACCGCCACTCTGCACTGCACCGCCACTCTGCACTGCACCGCCACTCTGCACTGCACCGCCACTCTGCACTCTGCACCGCCACTCGGCACTCTGCACCGCCACTCTGCACTCTGCACCGCCACTCTGCACTCTGCACCGCCACTCTGCACCGCCACTCTGCACCGCCACTCTGCACCGCCACTCTGCACCGCCACTCTGCACCGCCACTCTGCACCACTGCACCGCCACTCTGCACTCTGCACCGCCAATCTGCACCGCCACTCTGCACCGCCACTCTGCACCGCCACTCTGCACCGCCACTCTGCACCGCCACTCTGTACCTCTGCACCGCCACTCTGCACCGCCACTCTGCACCGCCACTCTGCACCGCCACTCTGCACCGCCACTCTGCACCGCCACTCTGCACCGCCACTCTGCACCACCACTCTGCACCACCACTCTGCACCACCACTCTGCACCACCACTCTGCACCACCACTCTGCACCACCACTCTGCACCACCACTCTGCACCACCACTCTGCACCACCACTCTGCACCGCCACTATGCACTAGATGGTATCGGATATTGCTTGTTTCACCTTTGGTCAGAAATCTATAATTTTTTCCCTTCTGGCTCTTTTTTGTTGTTGTTTTTGTTTTGTTTTCAAACCAGTACTGTGGGAGTTTGAAATGCGCAAACTTTTCCCCATTGCCAGCTTACATGTGACAGTTTCCTGCAAGGTCCTACTATTCTCGTCTCACACATCGAATCCTTTTGTACCTGGTTTCCACTGTTGCATTCAAAACAAAATATTAGAGCGATTATCTTTGCTGTAAAATTGGTTTCTGTAATACTGCATATGATCATAAAGTTGTCCATGGAATCTCCAATTGACAGATGACCAAGTAGTTGAGGCACTTGGTGCCATCAAGTGTGATTTAAAGCGCGGGGCATGCCTTATGATCTATGTGCTCTCTTGAAGGCGTTTATATTGCTATTCAGGCTTGCAATGTAACTTAGAAAATCGATTTTAAAATGTGACTTTGAGAAAATGTAACACTGGTCTACGGCACCCGATTGATTAGTCTTTGCAGCATCTTAGGGTCTTCTATGCACTGCATGTATGTCATACTGAAAACATCACTCCATGCGAATAAATCTGACCTGAATTGTATGTTTACATCCGTTCTCTTATATGTGCTGGATTGCTTAGTGTGTTCTGCTGTTGAAGGAACACTTGTGCTTTTTTATGCTAATGTAGTGAGGGCGCGCGCAGTCCAGTGTCTGTCAGGAGCGGCTCTGGGAAACGAACATACACGGGAACTTAAATGTTAAAAGCGGCACCATCTGGATTGCATTACACGGCCACTCTGACAGCTCCTAATTAAGATTAATCACTCAGCCGTGCTCGTTCGCGCACACAATATGCCACATCGGCCACGCGTAAATTACTTATAGCCTATCAGGTCAACGCTACAAAAAAAACAGAACAGCGAAGACGAATCACTAGGCAGATGCCATAAAAATCTAAGGAATGTGCCTGGCAAGAGCCCTTTCTGAATTCCTTCTTCTTTTGATAGCATAAGATCTCGGGAAGCTCCGCCTCCCCACTTCGTGGAGGCGGAGGCCCGAGCCCTAAAAACTGCATCAGCTGTCTCTTGTTCTATCATGATTGCTCTGGATACTCATTATTTGGTTGTAAGTTGATACTGCTCTGCCAACTTGTAATAAGGACCGAAGCGCATGTATTGCACATTTTTAATTTCAAATCATCTGTGTTTACATATAGAGCTAGTAATATACCCTGTGTGAAAATAACATACGAACAAGTTCCATTTTAAAATACAGCCCTACAACTTTCTGAGCTTATGTCTACTCTGCTGTTTGTTGTTACTCTCCATGCACGATCAAGACTATTTTAATATTCTTTTTAGGCAAGGGTTTCCTTTCTTACTAAAGTTGCATCCTTCTCGTACCAAGAAGCCGTCTGAGGGGGAAATATCCATTACAACTCAGTCATTACAAAGACCTACCTTTACAACGTAATTCTTACAAAGCAACTGCCTTTACATCGCATTTCATTACAACGCATGCCATTACAACGCATGCCATTACAACGCATGCCATTACATCGCATTCCAGTACATCGCATTCCAGTACATCGCATGCCAGTACATCGCATGCCAGTACAACGCATGCCATTACAACGCATACCATTACAATGCATGCCATTAAAACGCATTATTAGGTAAGTAATGGAGATTTTTTTAGTATTAGGGTCGGTATTGATTTTGGGGTACATGGGACAGGTAGTTTTTGCCCCTACACTATCAAACACTTTCCCTACTGTTGCACTCTCTGGAGTGGGAATAGTAATTTTTACCCCTACACTATCCAACACTTACCCTACTATTGCCCTAAATGTTTAAAGGTTGTTTTACGCTGAAAATTGAGAAATTGTCACCTATTGTCGTTAGAAACAGCAATGCGTGTTGCCTGGCAACAGACTCGCATACCTAATTTGCTTAAAAACATACCCAAGTGTCTAAGAAACATGGCAAACTCCGTATAAAAACATAAGCATTTACAAAAGTCAGGCGCACATGCGCACCCACATCAAACATGGCTGCCAATATGTTTCACTTGAATGAATCGATATGCCCAGACAGCAATACTCGAGGAGACACACTAGCTTAATAAAACAATACGATATATTTGCTCCCGAACTGAAAGGAAATCCGTAATTCTATCCTTCCATCTCCTAAACGAAATCTTCCTCTAGAACAACACCAATAAAGGGTCTAAACTGCCTCGCTACATTGGACAAATGAAAACCTCCTTGCAAAAGAAACATATATTTTTTAAATTATACAAAACCAACATTCATTCAATCCCATACTCTAAATGACTCATGAATTGGGTTACTCCTGTAACACCATACATCAGCCAACTCACTAACTTACAATTTAAATTAGATACCTATGAAAGTACTTATTGGACAGAAACAGCAAACAAAAGAGGAAGAGGATAACAGACTGAAGGCTTTTATTGGACTATGGAGTTCTAATTTCATTGTATGGTGCTTAGTGTTCTACTTCTGATGTCTTTGAAGTGTTTGCTGCTCAGAAGTGGTGAATAAAGATGTAATCCACAATACTAGTCTCTTGTCTTGCCATAAAATCCATCATGTTATCAGCTAAGCCTTGCATGCCAGGACAATTCCTACATATTGACCCACACCTGAGAACTGGAAAAGATCAGTATAGCTGGGATATTTTTCAAAGGATGGTACCAATGCTATATACAACTGGAACTCTGGAGTAAGTCAGTGAAATTTAAATACCTGCAATGACAAAATCTATATCTAGCTTATAACCAGCTCCCCACATATTTTGCAGACAAGCTATCCGTTTCTGGTGGGTCTCAGCACACAGACAGCCAGGGGCCATGCAAATGCAGAATTAGAAGTGTAAAAAAGAAAAAACAAGACAGAAGGACCTTTCCATTTATGCACCAAAGATCTGGATCAACATCCTTGTATACATCCAGACCGCCTCAATGCTGCTCCAATGTAATAAATGGGTTGAAAACTTACCTCTTTAAAGAACACTACATTACAATGCATGAGTCATAAACAACCCAGCTACCTCTCTCCTTACTTTTTGCCTTTTTGCCAGTTTTTGGCCACGTACAGCACTCCTCTGCCTTGTGGCTACACTTGCACTATAGAAATACAATATACATGCATGCATACATACATACATAATATATGATAAAACATGGGGAGGCGGACATGTTAGCCAGCTACAGTATAGAAACCCATCTTCGGAATCCATAGGAAGGCTGTACACTGAATACAGCTTAAAGAAGTAGTTTCTCTCTGGGAGTACTTGGTTGTTTTGAATGTTTGGGCCCCAAACCCTGTTGCCCACTTGTTAAACAAGAGTGCAACACGCTGTTTAGAAACTTATATCATTAGCCAAGCAGACCTGAAAGCTTCTATGTAGTTCGTATCAATTCTGATAATTAGATCAGCACCTTAAAACTAATTGGCATATGGTGTATTGTTGTACAGTTTCCACTATCTCAATAGGAACTGTTTGTTTGTTGGACAACATAAACATTGGAATTGTGCCAGACTGATTGTAAGCACCCCCTCAAGATATGTTGGCTTATAGTCCTGTTAGCTCACAATGCCACCAGAAGTATCCCTAGACCTAGTAAGGTAGCAAATAGTTTGGGTAACGTCCGAACATGATCACCCTGACTCCCCAACAAATCATTGCAACAGATCTAGGACCTTTTTGTTCAGTCGTACATACTCTGAAAGATGCACAAGAAATACACAAAGGGTTGTTTCAATATTTATTGAACCATTGTGATTCTTGTATAGAAGATATGCACTGCAATGATAAATAGACAGAAGCAGATGAAAGCGATTAGCAGTATAAGATCAGCATAAAGGTTAAACGATTCCACATGGTGCTAAAACAGTGTATGTTTGTTGGCATAAAAGTACTGTGTTTAGTGTACTCCTACTATGCGTCCCCTAACCTAGCTGCCTAGGGTGGATGTTCTGCTAAGAATCACCTACTAGATGATCAAACTCCCCATTACCTGAAGGTAAATATATACAGGTCCCCGTTTTGGTCACAAGTTGCACATCCCTCTTCGCAGAGGGAAAGCAGGAATCGGCTGGGCTGAGACTCCGACAACCGCAACCTCGCAGTCACAGCAGAGTGCTCGTCTGATTTTAACACAGAAATACATGTGTGTGTATAATAACAGTAACCATGCTTCCGTGTTGAGGCTTCAGTCAGGCTGACATTGTTTAATTTCTTGTAATAGCCATGTCGCCCCATGGACAAATAACAAACAACAATATTTGCACAATGTGTGCTCAGGTCTTGTACTAAATGTTCAAGGTGTAGTGATGGTGTAAGTGGAATTGTAAGCAATGTGGTTTCAGATAAACTAATCCTGCACTGTCACACACGCAAATGTGTCAAAAGTCATTGTGAAGAAAAAAAAGGCAACTTAAGAAATGCTGGGGCAACTCCTCTGCTAAGGTGGAGGAGCTTCGCACCACTGCTCTCAGAGTAGTAAAAAAAGGGGGAAATAAAATGATAATAACAAAGTTATTATCATTTTATATTTTTGTTGATGCTGGGCTGGGGCTAGGGTGGGGCGGGGCTGGTGGCACAGGGAGGACTAGTATTTCATGCACACTAAGTGTGCATGACTGCTTGGCTGGCTGTATTGGGCAGGCCAAACAGTCATGCACACTTTGTATGTTCCCCACCAGGCTGTAATGCACAACCTGGTGGGGAACATGCACAGTCTCCCTGTCCCAGTCTGAGCACCAAACCACAGCGCTCAGACCAATCACAACGCTGCATTGCAGCCTTGTGGTTGCTTACGGTAGCCTGAGTGCTTCTGGGACTCGTCAGCAACAATGGAGGAGAGATGGTGGCAGCAGATAGGAGTTAAGTGTTTTAAAAATATATATATATTGTCCCACCCCCATTCTCTGCCAGCCGCTGCTGAAGAAATGTGTTTATGTAAAATGGCAGTGTTTCTTCTCGGGCCTAACCTAGCCATGTGGCTGAATGACAGTCTTAACTCCACACCACATATTTACTACCTCTGAGAGAAGAGAAGAGCCAAATGTACAACTTATATGTAACTATGTTGAATATCAATTGACTTAATTCAGATTTGTCTTTCCTTTGTAAGGAATGTTGACATTTTAATTCCAAAGAATATTGGTCTTCAGTGTTTAGTTGCTACAAGATTTGGTCACTGTCTACTTTCCTAAACATAACAAATATTTGTAAGCACGTGTTCACCCCAGAGGGGGTGTCTTGTTTTTGACTGAAATAGCAGATGTTTATTGTTACCCAACTCAATGGTACTCATTTTAGCAACCTTGGATGGATGAAAGCAATAGAAGGGTTTTGGAGAATTCAAATCTGTGATTGTGCACTCAGACAGAGATTTCTGTAGTTAATGCATTAGTTCCCTGAAAAGAGTCGGCCCTTTTCTTTAACTTAACTGTTAGTAATGCCTTGCAGCAGCACAATCTAGGCTAGATTTCTGTAAGGTTTTCCTGATAAGGCCTGACATCTAGACAGCATGTCACCCAACTTCATGTAAGAGGAATTGAGAATGCCTTGATTTGATGGTATCCTACCAGACTCTTTACTCTGGTTTGATGTTCCACTTCTGAGTTTTTAATAACTTTGAGGCCAACCACCTCTTTAGACAACCTGTTTTCATAGTAGTTTTCCCTTTGACTTTTGTCTCATTTCTTATAAGAGATTGGCATAAATGGGTCTGCAAACAACCTGTGGTGAATTATCTAATCGTTCATGCCTAAAGCTAATTCTCTACTTACAAAGGGATGTAAGTGTGATATTGATGAGACTATGAATATCCAGTCAGAGTAGAGAGGCTACTGGAAAATAATCACTGCAATATCTTCCTCTGTGAGCTTTCTAATTACAGTCTCTAATAATTTATAAGAAGATAGCAAAACCCACCAGGCTTTGACTCCAGGCTCAAAACAAACACACTCCTAACATTGTTAGTAGGTACTTGAATGGATTTTTTTCCAGACACCAATTTCACATCAATAAAACGTAAGATATTTTTAAAGCCAAGCTCCAGAGCCTTAAAGTCCCCTGCCTTCAAGCTACAAAGGGTAACATAGATCAAGGTACCCTGCAATCATTAAGGATGGTAGTTCCTCCATCTAATAAGTAACCCTAGCTCTTGTTAAACAACCCTCCATGCTTTTAAGTTAAGTCTACCCTTGATACATGTTAGCCAAGGAATTCACAGATCCGATTCATCACCCCAGAGATATAGATATTTTCAGGCCCTGTCTGTGATAGCCAAAACTGATAAACAGGACATCATGTCAATCGTTTTCTCTTGCCGGCTTCTGACAACTCAAGCCTGCCATTCTAGCACCCAAATTGTGGCGTAATGTTTCCTATGAAGAAGGCAAATGGACAAAGAAAGCGACACTTGAGTTTCTTCATTTTTATGCACACTGTAGGAAATTTTTGTATGAATGTTGGGCCATGTCTTAGTCAAGCCTGTCTGAGAAATTGCTTTGGTTTGGAACCCTTGCAACAACTCAAAATCCTGGCTTGCCTAAAAGGTGGAGTAATTTCTTGAGAGTCAAATATATTAAGAGGGAGATACGCTTTCAAGACCCTGACTAAAGACTGACCAGAACCAGATGAAACCTTCTGAATAAGAGGTGAGAGCTTCACTCTTAACATGACAGAGCAAATCTTTTCTAGTCAAACTGCAAATCATTCAATATTTACAGGTCAACCTAGGGTTTCTGCAGTACATAAATAGCAGAATACTAGATCTACATTGTGGATGTGAGCAGATCTAGGGAAGAACAATCATACAGGTTATCTATTATCTGACTTGGATCGCTGCTGCAAATTGCAGAAAATCTACCTTTTTTGCATGGTTAGCTTTGATTTTTAGGTCTAGCCTAGAGCCAGCGCGCATTCGCTGCTCTGCAAGACCTATTGTCGAGGAGTGGGGTATAGAAGCCCCGCCCACTCTCCGCCCATATTTGCCATTGGCTTATGTCATTGTCTGTCCTTAATGCCAGCTTTTGTTAATAGGCTTGTTAGTCCCTACTTAGTACCGCCACCTCTTCATTTGTCACCTCCTATGCCTACTGACCCCTTTACTTCGGTTGTTACATGGTACGTGTTAATTAGACTGTGAGCACTATTTTCTTTAATGAGGTTCTCCTACTGCAGGCACGACATGCTTTGGTGCCTTCTTTACTCACCCCCCACTGTCCATACCTTCTTAACCCGCCAGCCTGCTAGCCCTCCCATTGTCAGTGTCTTCTCTCCCCCTCAGCCCGCCCTCCCGTTATCCGTGCCTTCTCCCCCGACCGCCCTCCATGATCCCTACCATTTGCAAAGCAATAGGTCTTGTGTAAAAGCAAGACCTATTGCATTGCAAATGCTTGGGTTTTTTGTGTGCCTTATTCAGAATTCAGTTTGTGGCTGCCATTTAGCCTCTCTGCCCTATGACACTGATGTTTAATGGCACAGTATATGCATGTTTAGCCCTAAAATGTCATTGGCAGAATTGTTTTCACCCAGTTGCTCTCTTTAACTTTCCTTTAAGACCATAGTATATGGAGCAGAAAATGCTTCAATGTGTCCATGGTATATTTTGTCGATGAATTGCAGTGTGTATTTAGCCAACACTTATATGTCATATATAGGATGGTGTGTAGTAAAACATTTCGATGAAAAGGGCTTTTGCCTTGTTATAAAACCTATTTAATATATAATATGCCTCCCAATAGGCCTGTTAACTCACTGATAGGGTCCCTATTATATAAAAAAGAAATGTGCACACTTGAAACAGGTGTCCTTACAGTCACTGATGGCATAGAAGCTGCAGTTTTAGAGAATGCTGTCCTGGGTGTTAATAAAACATGTATTTAACTTTTTTTCTTCGGAAAATATTTGAAAAATAATTCAAATTTATGTTCAACTCATTTTTAAAAACAATCTAATGATGGTGAAAACAGTTCTGATACAGAAACAAAAAAGTCCCTAACTGGTGGGGATATACCCTGGGGCGTAAGATAACCTGGCCGAAGGGCTTGGGGGTTATCTACGCTTACAACAGCTAGAAATATGTCAACATACCATCATTCTAATAGCGGCCAACAGTCAGTGTAGGGACCCTATCTATATAACACACAATAGTTAAAAGACTGTAATCTTCACCAGTGTAAAATCAACAATTTATTTAAAACAATACACAATCAATTTGCATCAGAAAAAACATTACACAATAAAGTACACATTTAAAAAAACCAAAGGTCGACGCGGCGTTTCGGAGTCTTTTGTTGATGATGACACCTTCTTCAGGACAGGGTTTTTTGTTAAAAATCTCTAAAAAGGTAAAGTTACAAAAACATATAATCAATAGGGGCCTATTATACACTGACTGTTACGGTTACACTAGGTGTCACATATACTCTACATGCAATTCCATTATTTAGCATTGTACGATTATTACATTGCAATTTCTATCTAGAAGCACTCTAAAAATTCTTAAACATATATTTTATAAGCAGCGAATACATAACTACAATGGTCATCCCTATATTCCAACTTTCTTATACAGAGAGACAGAGATTCTTTTGTATACATTGATCTCGTTTGAAAACAAGAGAATGAGTAACAGTTGCTGAAACATTCGATAAACATTAGTTGTAACTATTTTTAATTAGCCTAAGCTCACGAACAACAAATGATCGGGCACCCTTCAGATTTGAGATTTATTTATATTCATAAAAAATTCTGGGTATCCTTCGCTCAAACCTATACCATTTCTTTGAGGTGATGTACTCATTCTTTAAATTCTCGGTCTATATTTATTAATAACCACTTTTTTCTTTAGGGTATACAACCTACCTCAACATTTATGAGAGATACGAAGCATATGTAATCTCATAAGGATGCAGTTTTCTTTACTCTGCCTCCCAGGGACTTATCTTCGTTGGCGGAAATATATCAATAGTTATTCCACCTAAGGGGTAAATTGCAAAGTTCAAATGTACCCGGCTTTATTTTGAAATTAACCTGCTATGCTTGTTAACTAGTCTTATCATCAAAGGCTCATTACCTGAATACAGAATTTCATATGTATGGTCTTTGCTGTATCTGGGGCGACCACCGTATATCTTTTAGGCTTTGACCACATGTAACTGCAAGAGGACAGAAATACATAGTAGTTTTGGTAAACATTGCAGAAAACGATAGAGAACCTGAGTCTTTTGATATATGGACAAAAATTTTTGGGAATTCCACAGACTATACCTTTTGTGGTGTCATCTATACAAAGCTCCAACTTATCATTTGTAGGTAGAGGCGTACGTTTTCTACTTTCCGTTTCCTTCTACCAGCTAGCATATGGCTCTACCCACTATCCAAGCCATAAAAAGTTCCGTGTGAAAACTGCCCTACCTATAATGCAGAGAAATACCAATTTATGTGATATTTAAATTTGCACGTCAGTATAAGACACAAAAATCTGAAGGAAATGTAAGACTAAATGATTTGCCTAGAAAAATAGTAAATATACAATCACGTGACGAACCACCCGAGACAGGACGTGGGTATCGTCTTCGGTTTAATAAAGTAACACATCATCTCCTGAAAACCAGGTATCGTGCTGTCATAAAATATGGAGAACTATTATGGTAGCAAACCTAGGAGTGGTGACTGGGACAGAATAACCATCCTTCGAATACAGTCCCCAAATTGCCTAAATGACTAGTCAAAGATGGCCGATGCATTTCCCCCTATATTTAACTATATGCGCCCAGCCCACCAAATGTTCACATTGATCTAGACTCAATAAAACGCAGGAAACCGCCGCTAAAGAATAAAGTATCATAAATAAATCAGGATTCGAATGAGTAGGGACTATGAAACAGCATATATGAGCAGGCGTTCTTCATAGTACGGCCCTATAGGACACAGCATAGACTAACAATTTGCACATTCAAAAATGGCGGACACATTTGCTTAGAGGATTGCGTAATGGGAACAATCACCTATTTTCAATTAGCACAAACACCGCATTCTAAGGCCCTATAAAAGAGGCCACATAGTAATGGGTAACAGTCCATGAGGAAGCTGTATCCGGAACAAGGCGACAGGGAGGCCGATAACCAGCAGAAAGGTAAGAAATGCCCCGCAACCAAATGTCGTATTTTTGCGCTAGAGAGTCAAGATAGCTAAACAAAAATAAGGGTGGGACATATGGTCAGCTCGTTTCTCTTAGAACTAATTCCTCTTTGGTATGGGGGCAATGTAGTGCAATATACAAAAAAATGCCTTAACATGTCGTTTCTTATAATGGTAGCTTAGACAAATGTAGAAACAGCGATATTTTTAAGTGTTGGGATATAATGGTCCACACTTACCTATGAACTAGAGCAGGCTCGAACAAATAGCCCGTCTCGACTTGCAATAAATGAAAAATATAACGTAGTTACAAGGAAATTGGAAATAACGTAGAAAAGTTCTAGTTATTAAAAACATCCATGTATAAGGGTTCTATGCTGCCTTTAACAGACTCGGCTGGGATCCCCTTTATCTTTTCTAGAAAAACAGCCCAAAAAAATAAGCAATCATAATGTGCCAAGAAAGGCTATCGGCCTACAAGACACCGGCCCCAATCACGAGAACAATCGCATGACTGTAAAAATGATTAGATTCTCTGCAATAAATGTGGCTAATATTCATGATTGTCGCGAATTAAGCTAGAGAGACGAGGGGAAACAACTATATATCACTGACTCGTTTTCTTTGGGTACAGATAAAACAAAAAGTTCAACTTAAGAAACCTCCAATGGAAGGAAATAACTACAAGCTGGTAGAAGGAAACGGAAAGTAGAAAACGTACGCCTCTACCTACAAATGATAAGTTGGAGCTTTGTATAGATGACACCACAAAAGGTATAGTCTGTGGAATTCAAAAATGTTTTTGTCCATATATCAAAAGACTCAGGTTCTCTATCGTTTTCTGCAATGTTTACCAAAACTACTATGTATTTCTGTCCTCTTGCAGTTACATGTGGTCAAAGCCTAAAAGATATACGGTGGTCGCCCCAGATACAGCAAAGACCATACATATGAAATTCTGTATTCAGGTAATGAGCCTTTGATGATAAGACTAGTTAACAAGCATAGCAGGTTAATTTCAAAATAAAGCCGGGTACATTTGAACTTTGCAATTTACCCCTTAGGTGGAATAACTATTGATATATTTCCGCCAACGAAGATAAGTCCCTGGGAGGCAGAGTAAAGATAGAAAAAAACTGCATCCTTATGAGATTACATATGCTTCGTATCTCTCATAAATGTTGAGGTAGGTTGTATACCCTAAAGAAAAAAGTGGTTATTAATAAATATAGACCGAGAATTTAAAGAATGAGTACATCACCTCAAAGAAATGGTATAGGTTTGAGCGAAGGATACCCAGAATTTTTTATGAATATAAATAAATCTCAAATCTGAAGGGTGCCCGATCATTTGTTGTTCGTGAGCTTAGGCTAATTAAAAATAGTTACAACTAATGTTTATCGAATGTTTCAGCAACTGTTACTCATTCTCTTGTTTTCAAACGAGATCAATGTATACAAAAGAATCTCTGTCTCTCTGTATAAGAAAGTTGGAATATAGGGATGACCATTGTAGTTATGTATTCGCTGCTTATAAAATATATGTTTAAGAATTTTTAGAGTGCTTCTAGATAGAAATTGCAATGTAATAATCGTACAATGCTAAATAATGGAATTGCATGTAGAGTATATGTGACACCTAGTGTAACCGTAACAGTCAGTGTATAATAGGCCCCTATTGATTATATGTTTTTGTAACTTTACCTTTTTAGAGATTTTTAACAAAAAACCCTGTCCTGAAGAAGGTGTCATCATCAACAAAAGACACCGAAACGCCGCGTCGACCTTTGTTTTTTTTAAATGTGTACTTTATTGTGTAATGTTTTTTCTGATGCAAATTGATTGTGTATTGTTTTAAATAAATTGTTGATTTTACACTGGTGAAGATTACAGTCTTTTAACTATTGTGTTTTATATAGATAGGGCCCCTACACTGACTGTTGGCCGCTATTAGAATGATGGTATGTTGACATATTTCTAGCTGTTGTAAGCGTAGATAACCCCCAAGCCCTTCGGCCAGGTTATCTTACGCCCCAGGGTATATCCCCACCAGTTAGGGACTTTTTTGTTTCTGTATACTGCTTACCCGGTCCCTTAAACGGTTCTAAGGGTACCTCCCTCCTTGTGTTGTGAGTATGAAAACAGTTCTGATAACAGTATTGAAAAAGCAACTTATCAAAGATGTACTTTGTTTGCCTTTGTGAAAATAGGCTGTAATTAATTTAGCCACTCATCTCACCACAAGCTTGAGGTAATCACCTTGTTTTCTATAAGAAAATGGCCAGGCCTGCAGACCCAGTGAACCACAGCACACCTTGATGTCATTAAAGTGCCCCCATGCATGCCACTGTTTGAGTTGACTACTTGTTATATAACATGGGATCTACCTGTGGGATAGGTGTTTGAAACTTTTTAATAACTAGATGTTGATGCCCATGAATTGCCCTGAAGCAGTTCTTCATAAGATAAAAACGTGTTGGCTGTCATTATGTTGAACTATTTACAACTAAAGAACTTTTTCACATGGAATAACCCATTGGGAGGATTTCTTTGATACTACATGAATGAGGATTGCTAATCTCTTATGATTGATGTACTTATTAATCAGTGCTTCTCCTTAGTTTGACTGCAGATCCTGGGATGCAGTGATGTTGTGAACAAATTGCCACTTATCAGGAATTGGGCATCTTGGAGGGGCACAGTACCATTGGCAGAACAAAGGACAGTTAACTCTTCTTTTGACTTACTGATGCCAAATGAGGCTGACGGGATCTGCTCCCATTCATCCCCAGAGCCCTCCTACAACCTATGACTCCATTCCCCAGGAGGAGATAGAATCGGTTTGGACCATGACGGAGGGGAGGTGACCTCATTGAAATAGGAAAGTCACTAGGGGCCTGCTTGGAGCCCTTCCACATATAGGAAGGGTGTATCCATCTTTAACTAACGGCTTTTGGGGATTTTCACAGTAAAACCAAGAGGAAGTGAGGCAGGCATAGGAGCATGATTGGATAGGAGTCATTCTCTATTCACTGGCTGATGCATAGGATATGACTGGCACCTCACAATCTCCACCTCTTGACATTTCTGGACCTTTGAAGACTACTCCTGATGAAGAAGGCTGGTATGGAAGAAAGAAGGCTCATGATGTCTGCATGGCACCCTGGGACTATAACTGCTCTCCAAGGATCAGGTGGTTGACCTCCTATTTGGATGATCAATGGAGGCAAAAAGCAGAATGACCCTTGACTCCAGGCTTGACCAAAAGGAACATTCCTAGTTGCTGAAGAAATGGCTGAATTTTAACTTTTTTAGCGTCTAGAGGACTGAGACAAGGTCACTCCAAAGGTGAGCAAGAAAATCCTGTTCATTGCACTTGGAGCTTTTTGCCATTCAGAAAACTGGTTCAGTAGTACCGCACAGTAAAGGTATCCAGTCTCGTGGATCCCTGACTAGTAACCACTTCCAAAAGAAAAACCAAAGGTGGTGATGGACGGAGCATTGACAATACAAACACTCACCCCCAGTCAACTGATCTGGGTTTAATCCATCACCGTTCTTTAGCTCACTCCGCCACCCCAGTTCAGACATGGCCATATGCAAATCAGTCTGACCTTGTGCCTCATGGGAACAGTCCAGCCCGAACTGCCAAGCCATGTCTTCCCTGGACCGGAATCAAGCTTCCCAGGACCGGTTTCTGTCAGTTCGGGCTGGACTGTTCCCATGAGGCACAGGGTCAGACTGATTTGCATATGGCTATGTCTGAACTGGGGTGGCGGAGTGAGCTAAAGAACGGTGATGGATTAAACCCAGATCAGTTGACTGGGGGTGAGTGTTTGTATTGTCAACGCTCCGTCCACCACCACCTTTGTTTTTTCTTTGTTAGCCCTAAGTTGGCAGGGTATGCTCAGACGCGAGTCCCTTGCTCACTTTGCCACTGGAGTCAAGCAAGCCCGGCAGAAGACGGCTGTAATGCCAGAAACCGGTCCTGGGAAGCTTGATTCCGGTCCAGGGAAGACATGGCTTGGCAGTTCGGGCTGGACTGTTCCCATGAGGCACAGGGTCAGACTGATTTGCATATGGCCATGTCTGAACTGGGGTGGCGGAGTGTGCTAAAGAACGGTGATGGGTTAAACCCAGATCAGTTGACTGGGGGTGAGTGTTTGTATTGTCAACGCTCCGTCCACCACCACCTTTGGTTTTTCCTAGTAACCACTTCCAGCCTTGCTCCACTGGAGGATTTTAAGAATTGAAAAAGTAAAATATGGAGGTAACACCTTGGAATGGGGTGGAAAATACTTCCCATTGATTAAGCAACTTGGTAGTTATAAAATTCAGGTGTGTCCCACTTGGAGTTTTTGGTGCCAAAACCAACAGCTTCATCTGGAGCTCAGCAGTGACTTTTTAGACTTTAAGGGATCCTCACTGCCTAAGCACTGCCTTTCCTTATGTAGTCAACTTTCCAATGTAAAATCTTTTACCAGGATAATGCTCTTTGTGTATCTAATCATCCCAATCAACCATGGACAGTTTTCGATGGAACTTTACTTTTTTCTGGGCACTTTTACCCTTACCACTTATCGCTGGTTCCAATATGCAATTTTAAATATTTTAGTGCTTTTTAGATCATTATTGTTTTCTATGACTTTCTAGATTTGACTGGTCATGTTTTTCTTTTGTTTTCTTGACTTTAAAGTGGTTTGTAATCTAAAGGTAATAATCCCCAGGAAAGTGAGTGTTTAGTAATACACTTCTCTTGAGATGATTACCTGCTGCATGTGCTATAGCTATCAGGAGTCAAGTGAAGATTCTCTGAACTGTGCGTTAGCTTTCACAAATTGTGTTTATTCAGTTGGTAGGGGATCCTCCCTTTCCAAATTAGGAACCCAATTCCTGACCATCTTAGTTGTCACATGGATAGTACTCCCTGACCACAAACCAAGAACAGAACAATGCTTAGTGATTGTGATTAGCCTTTAATGTGCCTCTGACGCCCTGCTCTTTTAGCCCCCCTTCCTTACCATTGAATTCTTGAAAAGCTTGACCAGTTGTGGTTACCTTGAGGATCAGGTGAGAAAGGGAAAATCCATTTATCTTCTGCTGCCTCTATTTAAGAAGCAGGAACAAGCCATTCTCGTTCAGTAAGGCATCAATGAGCTGTCTCAGGTTGGAATTTAAAGAGTACTCCGAAAATGACAAGAAGCCTAAAGGAGAACTTCTTGTTCATTGATCTTTATGCATTCTCCAATATAATTTATTTTGGAAATGACAACAATAGAGGGGATTAACTGCTTGTTGCTGTAGACTGAAAGGCGTATCTAAGTGGTCCTGAATCCATCATAGAATCTTAAAACGTCCTATGAATGGCAAAATTGATCAAATGAGAAGAGTGCTTTGCTCCATAAATCTGTGTTGTCCACCTCAGATGTGCATAGCTGACAGAAGATACTATTCGACCCTGGTCTTGATTAATACCATCATTACTACCAGCAGAATGCTGCCATGTGTGCTCCTGGTGGGACTATACCCCAAGCCGACCGTTAACCATTCATTAATTCATTTGCAGTTTTATATAGTTCAAACTAAACCCAAAAGGTATGAGTGTTTTACATAAGAACAGTTGTAAGTTTGTAAGCACTATTAGTTTCTTTATATTACATTTTGTTGATGATTTCAGGTTGCAATCAAATCATGTAAGGTTGACGGGGCCAAAAACTGCTATGAAGTTTAGCCCAATGCCATGGAGACACCGCCAGTCGTCCAGAGTCAGACCTATCATCCTAGTTGCAAAGGACGAGGCGATAAAAAGTCCAAATGAGTTGCATCCAAAAACATTGTGCAGTTCAGGTCTGTCATTTGTATGCAAATATAATATTTATATTAGATGGTAAAGTGAAAAGTTTCTTTTGAGGTGTTTACAAATGCAATTGTTAGTCAGCTGTCACATTTCCAATACAATTATTTTCAACTATTAATAGGCCTAGCTGTTGTACAGGGGAAGCTGTAGGGACTTGTAAGTGCAATAGGCATGCAGCTATTTTCTGCCAACATGCCACCCCCATAGAGACTCCGTAGTACTGTGCTTAAAGACGTGACCGCATTTTAGTTGTTATCAGGTCACCAGAGTCCAGCATGGCAGCATCCAGTGTGTACTTGATAGGATATCGACCACGCCGCAATGCGCTTACCTGTGCGAG
Source organism: Lissotriton helveticus (assembly GCF_964261635.1). NCBI lineage: Eukaryota > Metazoa > Chordata > Amphibia > Caudata > Salamandridae > Lissotriton > Lissotriton helveticus. The sequence goes on along the minus strand of NC_136059.1, from coordinate 707,215,129 downwards.
CTGCCACTGCCTGCAGGAAGTACAAATTGATAGCTCAATTATTATCTATAATTACTTGGAGCTGAATATTACGCTAGAATTCTAACACCCCCGCATTCTGAAGCAAAGTTGAGCCTCTGCATGCTGGTACCCAAGCACTTTGCTTAGACGGCCAGCCTGAACATCAAGTAGGAAGTTCAAACCAATAAAATGAAGATCCTAGGATGGAGTGAGATTAACAGCAAGTACCCCTGTTGCCTTCAGTCTCTCTGTTTTAATGTCAAACAGTGTAGAAAGCAGTTGTCCAGATATTGGTGGTCTACTATCCACTTGCTGTGGGTCACGCTCATCTGAGCATCCAGTACTTTCATGAATACTTTTGGAGGTGACTTCTGGTCAAGTACAGGATCCACAAATAAACATAGTTTTCTTTCTGAATTTCGAATTGTAGATGCTTCTGGGAAGCAATGAGGATAGGACAACTTACAGATATAGGTATAATATGAAGTCCCCTGGAAGGATTATGGCAATTATGCAGAGTAAAGGGATCGTTTTGATGTGGATTTTGTTTCCATGTCTGCTGAATGCCTGCATGGTAATAATCTCATGAAACTCCCTGAAAGTCTGAGTAAGACATGAGCAGTTTCAGTAGCAACCCGAAAATATCTTGTTTGGGATAACTGTCTTGTTTAGATTAACAGACCATGAAGAATCACCAGCGATCCCTGCTGCAACATTTGACTAGACACAGTGAAGGTAATTTTGAAATGCGGGGCACCTGTAGCACATGCTGAAAAAAACGGAGTTCACTCTAAGCATAGGCTGAAAATTCGTTACGCTCGCGGAATTTTCGAATTTTCCGCGATTTCGCATACCGCGAATCTCGCAAAATCACGGTAAAATCCGTGAATCAGCGGGGACGAATTTTCAGCCAAGCACTTACAGGGTTACAGCAGCAGGTGCAAAAGTTGAAGCTAATTTTTTGTAACCTTTTACAAAAGGGTTACAAAGAAATTAACTTCAACTTGGGCACCTGCTGCTGTAAGCCTGTAAGTGCTTCCTGGCGCCTCGATGCCTACTTGCAACTATTCTCCGACCCTGCTCTGACCCTTGAAGCAGGGTCAGAGAATAGTTAGAAGTAGGCAATGAGGCGCCTGTCACGAAAATTAAACCTCAACAGGAAGCACTGACAGATATAAAAACAAGCATTTGCAATGCAATAGGTCTCGCATTAGGAAAGTTTGAGCTATTGGTCTTGTAAATGACATTTTTTTTATTTATGTGTTGGTTTTGAAAATAGCTGAATTAATAGCTTTGTCATTTACAATGCCAATAGTTATAACTTTCGCAAATGTGACACCTATAGTATTTGTAATGCAACATGTTTTGTATTTACGTGACTTAGCTGTATTGATATTACAAATTACAATGGCTTTTAATTTTTTAAAATAATTAATACATAAATAAAAGTGATTTTAATTTATAATGGCAATAGCTTAAACTTTTGTGAAGAGTATGTTCAGTGTATTTTATTGTGACGAAAATCCAAGAACAGAAGTGAAATATTAACATTTTTTTGTGACATTTGTAATAAAGTTTGAAACATTGAGAGAACATATTTGAACCAGTTGTTGTTGAATGGTTGCGCAGATTGATGCAGGGGTGGCGCTGAGTTGTGCTGTGGTGGCGCTGAGTTGTGCTGTGGTGGTGCTGAGTGGTGCTGTGGTGATGCTGAGTGGTGCTGTGGTGGTGCTGAGTGATACTGGGATGGTGCTGAGTGATGCTGGGGTGGTGCTGAGTGATGCTGGGGTGGTGCTGAGTGGTGCTGTGGTGGTGCTGAGTGATGCTGTGGTGGTGCTGAGTGATGCTGTGGTGGTGCTGAGTGATAATGTGGTGGTGCTGAGTGATGCTGTGGTAGTGCTGAGTGATACTGTGGTGGCGCTGAGTGGTGCTGTGGTGGTGCTGATTGGTGCTGTGGTGGTGCTGAGTGATGCTGTGGTGGTGCTGAGTGATGCTGTGGTGGTGCTGAGTGATGCTGTGGTGGTGCTGAGTGATGCTGTGGTGGTGCTGAGTGATGCTGTGGTGGCGCTGAGTGATGCTGTAGTGGCGCTGAGTGATAATGTGGTGGTGCTGAGTGATGCTGTGGTGGCACTGAGTGATGCTGTGGTGGCACTGAGTGATGCTGTGGTGGCACTGAGTGGTGCTGTGGTGGTGCTGAGTGGTGCTGTGGTGGTGCTGAGTGGTGCTGTGGTGGTGCTGAGTGATGCTGTGGTGGTGCTGAGTGGTGCTGTGGTGGTGCCGAGTGGTGCTGAGTGATAATGTGGTGGTGCTGAGTGATAATGTGGTGGTGCTGAGTGATAATGTGGTGGTGCTGAGTGATAATGTGGTGGTGCTGAGTGATAATGTGGTGGTGCTGAGTGATAATGTGGTGGTGCTGAGTGATAATGTGGTGGTGCTGAGTGATAATGTGGTGGTGCTGAGTGATGCTGGGGTAGCGCTGAGTGATGATGTGATGCAGAGGGCAGAAAGGCACAAAAAGCAGTCTAACAAAGGGCAGAAGGGCAGAAAAACAAGGGAAAAACGAGTCTAACAGAGGACAGAAGGGCACAAAAACGAGTCTAATGGGGCAGAAAGGCACAAAAACGAGTCTAACAGAGGGCAGAAGGGCACAAAAAACGAGTCTAACAGAGGGCAGAAGGGCACAAAAACAAGGGAATAACAGAGGGCAGAAGGGCACAAAAAACGAGTCTAACAGAGGGCAGAAGGGCAGAAAAACAAGGGAAAAATTAGTCTAACAGAGGGCACAAGGGCACAAAAAACGAGTCTAACAGGGGGCAGAAGGGCAGAAAAACAAGGGAAAAACGAGTCTAACAGAGGGCAGAAGGGCACAAAAAACTAGTCTAACAGAGGGCAGAATGAATCCCGCCCTGCGTGTTTGTCCACGAAGATGCCACCTTTTTGTGCAATACCTCTACTCAACTGGAGTACTTTCTACTGTCTAATCAGTAAGTGCTCCCTCGTTAGCTAAATGTATAGGGGCAGATTTACAATAACTGGCGCATCCCCAGGGATGCGCCAGTTATTGTGCGCCGCAGCTCCTCCACCCATGGTGCGCCACATTTACAATGCGGCGCACCATGTGGCAAAAATGGCACAGATGCGTCACGCATCTGTGCCGTAAAAGCAGCGCATTGCTGGAGCTGCGTCGCGCTTGCGACGCAGCTCCAGCAATGCTCTGGGGGGCCCTATCTCCCCAATGCTGCATCAAGCCTTGAGCCTGCTTCAAGCAGGCGCAGGGTTTTGACGCAACATTGGCCTAAAAGTGACTGAGTGAAATCTTGTAGATTTCACTCAGCCACTTTTAGGAGGCGTTCCTGCGCAGGAACGCCCTCCCCTGCGCCAGAACGCCTCCTGATGGCGCAGGGCTTTACAACGTGACGCATCTCTCAGATGCGTCACGTTGTTAATACCCAGCACCATGGCGCATCTTTTGTGCTGCCGCTGCATCACAAAAGGTCTCGGTAGAGGGTGGCAGTGGTGAACCAGAGGGTGGCAGTGATGAACCAGAGGGTGGCAGTGATGAACCAGAGGGTGGCAGGGGTGAACCAGAGGGTGGCAGTGGTGAACCAGAAGGTGGCAGTGGTGAACCAGAGGGTGGCAGTGGTGAACCAGAGGGTGGCAGTGGTGAACCAGAGGGTGGCAGTGGTGAACCAGAGAGTGGCAGTGGTGAACCAGAGGTTCTGTGATGAACCAGAGGGTGGAAGTCATGAACCAGAGGGTGGCAGTCGTGAACCAGAGGGTGGCAGTGGTGAACCAGAGGGTGGCAGTGGTGAACCAGAGGGTGACAGTGCTGAACCAGAGGGTGCTGTGATGAACCAGAGGGTGGCAGGGGTGAACCAGAGGGTGGCAGGGGTGAACCAGAGGGTGGCAGGGGTGAACCAGAGGTGCTGTGATGAACCAGAGGGTGGCAGTCGTGAACCAGAGGGTGGCAGTGGTGAACCAGAGGGTGACAGTGCTGAACCAGAGGGTGGCAGTGCTGAACCAGAGGGTGGCAGGGGTGAACCAGAGGGTGACAGTGGTGAACCAGAGGGTGGCAGTGATGAACAAGAGGGTGGCAGTGGTGAACCAGAGGGTGCTGTGCCCAAACATGACCGCACGGGTAACTTCGCCATGCAAGCGGCCCGCGAACACGCAAAAAGCCCCGCGAACACGCAAAAAAAACCCGCGAACACGCACAAAACCCCACGAACACGCAAAAAACCAAAAATCCGCGAATTCGCGGATTTTGCGGATTGCGAATTCGATTTCGCACGAATTAGCGGAACGCGAATTCGCAAATTTCGCCCATACTTAGTTCACTCACGAGGAGTGTCGGGTCTTCCTGGCTTGGCACACAATGAAAGGACTTTAACATTTAATAACTGCCCTTTCAGAGACCATGGATTTTAGTAAATGTATGTAAAGCTTGTGCCACAGTTTTCTTAGATTCTCAGACCCATTCTGTTTCTCAGTTTTCCCCTTGAGCCCTTACTAAAAGAGGTAAAACTCACTCGCTGCATTTCAGTGCAAGTATTACGTCTCACCACTTTCAACGATCGCCAGACGCTACTGCAGGAACAGAGGGTCGACAGTGTCTTGATGAACATTGTTTACTTTATATAGCTTCCGCAAGGACTGGGGCATTACACTTTAAATTAAGCAGTGCAATGCATGCTCCTCTTGATAAATAAAAAAATAAACTATAAGGCAAACTGTGGTATAGTGAAAACCAAACAGAATATCAAAAAATGGTACTGGTGGCCAGGAATTGATATTAATGCTGAAAGAATTGTGTGAGTGTGTGTTATTTGTGCTAACTCTGACAAAGCACTTAAAACTTTGAGACTTGACATGTGTGAGCCTATCATACCTGATGGTCCCTGGCATACTGTTGCAATTGAAAAAATGGGACCCATTTGTAGCACTCCTAAATATGTTATTTCCATGATTTACATTTTTTCAAGGTAGTCTACTATTGCCATTGTAGACAAAATTGATTCTGCCTCTGTTTTACATTTCATCGACAAGATCTTCATTAATGAAGGTCTTCCTGTTCAAATTATTAGCGATAATGGTGTACAATTTTTGTCTAAGTTGGCAAAAACTTACTTTGAAAGAGTAGGTGTGAAACATAAGACCACCTTATTATACAACCCTAGTGGTAATGGTATGTGCAAGAGATTTAACAAGGAACTTAAAAATGCAATTCAAATTGCTGTGATGAAAGGGACTGATTGGGAACTTCAAGTCTTTAAAGCTGTTTGGACGTATAGAACCAATGTTCATGAGGCTTTAAAAATGTCACCTTTTGAAATTATGAGAGGACCAATAGCCAGAACTAAATGTAATCCTGAGTGGTTACTTAAAAGTTGTAGTTGTGATATTTCTGTGAGTTCTATAAAAAATAATATTCTTGAAAAACATTTACAATATAAACGAATTTTTGATGATAAATTTAGTTCAGGTTTGGTTGACATTAAGGCTGGAATGCGGGTGAAGGTTAAAAAACCCTGGAAAGTTCGCAAAGGTGAATCTCAATTTTCCAATCCCATGCAAATTAAGAAAGTTTTACGGAATGCTGTCCTTTTAAGTGATGGTAAAGTTTCGAACATCAGAAGGATACATGGGCGTCCGCAGGGGAGGGCAAGGGGGGGCACTTGCCCCCCCCTGGAACACCGGTCCGTCACTATTGACAGCCCCCACAGACAGTGGTGTTTGTCTGCAGGGCCGTCAATTTTAAAAGCGTGAGAAAGCGCTTGCAATGACGGTCCGGCTTGATGAGAGGGAAAACTGCTGCTGAAGGGCAAGAGAGAAGGTCCGACCCTGGCTGCTCCCACAGCTTGAAGCAGAGGCGCACCTAGAGTCAAATTTCGGAGGAGGGGGGGGCACATTTTTCAAGCTAAGGAAGAGTGGAGCTGCAGGGGCCCTAGGAAGGGGTGAAAACCATCAGTAGCAACCACTGTGATGCTGCAAATTGTAAGCTTTATGACCACAACATCCTTTTGTATATAAGGGCCCTAGTTATTTAGATAAAGCAGGATGTGCAGTGAAAGGAATGACGTTACAAATGAGTAGTGCCTTTAATGCTCTGGAAATGCTAGGATCTCCAATCTACCTCTCTACCTCTCTCTCTCTACCTCTTTCTCTGCCTCTCACTCTCTACCGCTACCTCTCTCTCTATCGCTCTACCTCTCTCTACCTCTGTACCTCTCTTACCTCTCTACCTCTATCTCTATGTCTCTCTACCTCTCTCTACCTCTCTACCTCTCTCTACCTCTCTCTATCTACCTCTTTCTCTACCTCTCTCTCTCTACCTCTCTACCTCTCTTACCTCTCTACCTCTCTCTCTATGTCTCTCTACCCCTCTCTACCTCTCTCTCTACGTGGTTCTACCTCTCTCTCTACCTCTCTCTCTACGTCTCTCTCTTTACCTCTCTACCTCTACCTACCTCTCTACACCATTCTCTCTACACCTCTCTACCTCTAGCTACCTCTCTCTCTCTCTACCCCTCTCTCTCTACCTCTCTCTCTACCTCTCTCTCTCTCTACCTCTCTCTCTCTACCTCTCCCTCTCTCTCTACCTCTCTCTCTCTACCTCTCTCTCCACCTCTCTCTCTCTACCTCTCTCTCTCTCTCTCTACCTCCCTTTCTCTCTACCGCTCTCTCTCCCTACCTCTCTCTCTACCTCTCTCTCTCTCTACCTCTCTCTCTCTCTACCGCTCTCTCTCTCTACCTCTCTCTCTACCTCTCTCTCTACCTCTCTCTCTACCTCTCTCTCTCTGCCTCTCTCTCTCTACCTCTCTCTCTCTACCTCTCTCTCTCTACCTCTCTCTCTACCTCTCTACCTCTCTTTCTCCCTACCTCTCTCTCTACCTCTCTCTCTCTCTACCGCTCTCTCTCCCTCTACCTCTCTCTCTATCTCTCGCTCTCTACCTCTCTCCCTCTCTACCCCCTCTCTCTCTACCTCTCTCTCTCCCTACCTCTACCTCTACCTCTCTCTCTCTACCTCTACCTCTACCTCTCTCTCTCTACCTCTCTCTCTACCCCTCTATCCCTCTCTACCCCTCTCTACCTCTCCCACTCTCTCTCTACCTTTACCTCTCTACCTCTACCTCTCGCTCTACCTCTCGCTCTACCTCTCTCCCTCTACCTCTCTCTCTCCCTACCTCTACCTCTCTCTCTCTACCTCTCTCTCTAACTCTCTTTCTCTATCTCTCTCTCTCTCCCTCTCTCTCTACCTCTCTACCTCTCTCTCTACCTCTCTCTCTCTCTACCGCTCTCTCTCCCTCTACCTCTCTCTCTATCTCTCGCTCTCTACCTCTCTCCCTCTCTACCCCCTCTCTCTCTACCTCTCTCTCTCCCTACCTCTACCTCTACCTCTCTCTCTCTACCTCTCTCTCTACCCCTCTATCCCTCTCTACCCCTCTCTACCTCTCCCACTCTCTCTCTACCTTTACCTCTCTACCTCTACCTCTCTCTACCTCTCGCTCTACCTCTCTCCCTCTACCTCTCTCTCTCCCTACCTCTACCTCTCTCTCTCTACCTCTCTCTCTAACTCTCTTTCTCTATCTCTCTCTCTCTCCCTCTCTCTCTACCTCTCTACCTCTCTCTCTACCTCTCTCTCTCTCTACCGCTCTCTCTCCCTCTACCTCTCTCTCTATCTCTCGCTCTCTACCTCTCTCCCTCTCTACCCCCTCTCTCTCTACCTCTCTCTCTCCCTACCTCTACCTCTACCTCTCTCTCTCTACCTCTCTCTCTACCCCTCTATCCCTCTCTACCCCTCTCTACCTCTCCCACTCTCTCTCTACCTTTACCTCTCTACCTCTACCTCTCTCTACCTCTCGCTCTACCTCTCTCCCTCTACCTCTCTCTCTCCCTACCTCTACCTCTCTCTCTCTACCTCTCTCTCTAACTCTCTTTCTCTATCTCTCTCTCTCTCCCTCTCTCTCTACCTCTCTCCCTCTCTCTCTACCTCTCTCTCTCTACCTCTCTCTCTACCTCTCTCTTTACCCCTCTCTCTACCTCTCTCTCTCTCTCTCTACCGCTCTCTCTCTCTACCGCTCTCTCTCTCTCTACCTCTCTCTCGCTACCTCTCTCTCTCTACCTCTCTACCTCTACCTCTCTCTCTACCTCTCTCTCTCTACCTATGTCTCTCCCTACCTGTACTTCTCTCTCTACCTCTCTCTCTACCTCTCTACCCCTCTCTACCTCTCTCTCTACCTCTCTCTCTTCCTCTCTCTTTCTACCTCTCTCTCTCTACCGCTCTCTCTCCCTACCTCTACCTCTACCTCTACCTCTCTCTCTCTACCTCTCTCTCTACCTATCTCTCTACCTATCTCTCTACCTATCTCTCTATCCCTCTCTCTCTAACCCTCTCTACCCCTATCTACCTCTCTCTCTACCTCTCTTTCTACCTCTCTCTCTTCCCCTCTCTCTCTCTCTCTCTCTTTCTCTCTCTCTACCTCTCTCTCTACCTCTCTCTCTACCTCTTTCACTACCTCTTTACCTCTCTCTCCACCTCTCCCTCTACCACTCTCTCTCTACCTTTACCTCTCTACCTCTACCTCTCTCTACCTCTCTCTCTACCTATCTCCCTCTACCTCTCTCTACCTATCTCTCTAACCCTCTCTCTCTAACCCTCTCTACCCCTCTTTACCCCTCTCTCTACCTCTCTTTCTACCTCTCTCTCTTCCTCTCTCTCTCTACCTCTCTCTCTACCTCTTTCTCTACCTCTTTACCTCTTTCTCCACCTCTCCCTCCACCACTCTCTCTCTACCTTTACCTCTCTACCTCTACCTCTCTCTACCTCTCTCTCTACCTCTCTCCCTCTACCTCTCTCTCCCTACCTCTACCTCTCTCTCTACCTCTCTTTCTCTACCTTTCCTACCTCTCTCTCTCTCTCTACCTCTCTCTCTACGTCTCTCTCTACCTCTCTCTCTCTATCTACCGCTCTCTCTCTCTCTCTACCTCTCTCTCTCTCTCTCTACCTCTCTCTTGCTACCTCTCTCTCTCTACCTCTCTCTCTCTCTCACTCTACCTCTCTACCTCTACCTCTCTACCCCTACCTCTCTCTCTACCTCTCTCTCTCTACCTCTCTCTCTCTCCCTACCTCTACCTCTCTCTCTCTACCTCTCTCTCTACCCCTCTCTACCTCTCTCTCTACCTCTCTCTTTTCCTCTCTCTCTTCTCTCTCTCTCTACCTCTCTCTCTCTACCTCTCTCTCTACCTCTTTACCTCTCTCTACCTCTCTACCTCTCCCTCTACCACTCTCTCTCTCTACCTCTACACCTCTCTCTCTACCTCTCCTCCTCTACCTCTCTCTCTCTCTACCCCTCCCTCTCTCTCTATACCTCTCTCTCTACCTTTACACCTCTACCCCTCTCTCTACCTCTCTCTCTACCTATCTCTCTCTCCCTACCTCTACCCCTCTCTACCTATCTCTACCTCTCTACCACTCTCTCTCTACCTCTCTCTCTCTCTCTACCTCTCTCTCTCTCTACCTCTGTCTCTCTACCTCTCTACACCTCTCTCTCTCTACCTCTCTACACCTGTCCACCTCTCAACCAGTTGAATTCCGGGAAGCCCAAACCATCAGTATTTCAAATCTGCGCATGAAACGTGGGTAGGATGAGCTGTGTAGCTCAGAAAGGGATGTTCTTTTTACATAATTTGTATTTAATAGAATTGGGAAGCAGTAGAGCAGTCTCACAGTTGAGATAGGGATTAACATACACTGGTGACAACTTTTGAATTGGCTTTAAAACCACTCAAAGATGGATGCAGCATCTACGTGGGATGTGGTGAACTAAGTGGCAGCCGGAGCCCTATAGCACTGCTTGTCATAAAAAAAAAAAAGCATTGACATAGCCAATAGGTCTCCCCTTTGGGACCTTACAAGTGTTTAGTTGTCCAGTACAATATCCTTGGTGCAACAACATCAAGTGTTGCATGGCTAAACAGTTATAAGGTCCCAATGGCGAGACCTTTTGGCTATGCCATTGCTTGTTTGTTTTTTCCTCTGTTTCATTGTGGTTGCCAGGTAATCTGCTGTGGAGCCTCACATGATTTTTCTCCCACCCCATGGGTTTCTTTTGTTATTTAAGCTCTTTGTCTTATTAGATTTTTTATTTGTTTATTTAATACTGTGCTCCATCATGCCGGACGATGGTGATGAAGTAAAAATGTTGCCCCCCCCCTGGAAAAATGTCTGCGAGTACGCCCATGGAAGGATAGCTATCTACCATGGAAAAAAAGAAAAACTTGCAAATTCCACTCCTTCCTTGCCTTTTGGTACTTTTGATGATGTTGATAGCCAAACCAATTCTTCTGATTTTTGGGTGTCCGATGCTCAAGAAAATGTTGTGAGCAATCCTCTTGTTGAACAATTTGTTGAGGGGGAATGAGGTGGTGTTCTAACAACATCTGAAGTAACTTCAGGAAATGAAAATATAATTTCTGAAAGTGCTAATGTTAGTTCATCTGAAAAAACGTCTGGTAAAGAAAATTTAATTTCTGAAAATGCTAATGTTGATACTGGAAATGTAACCATTGGTACATCTAATATTGAAATTATTGATTCCGGAAATGTTCTTGTTCCTGTTGAGAATTTGGAGTTTTTCAAACCTGTCACTAATGATATTTCTTTTCAAGAAAAGAGTATGATCTAACCCTAAATGGTTAGAGGATTTTGTGTGTTAAATATTTTTATGTTTTTATTTTTCTTAGGAAGAAAGATGTGTTATGTTGTAATGTTGTAATAAGTAGAATTGTTTTCATTCTAACCTTCTGTGTTCCTCGTGATCTCTGCAAGGTTCTCTATTCCTTGCAGCGTTTACTGGAACAGCTGCTGTGGTACAAGTCCTGTGCAGGGTGCGTCCTGCCTTGCTCCTGTGTTCTTTTGGAATTAACTTCTTAATTTTACCATCACGCCTGGATTTATACTTTACACAAACATTTTTTAATAAGTTGTTGCCAAGTTTCATTATTATGAATTAATGAAAAAGGATGTGCTTAAATAATACCTTCACTTCTGGTGCCTTGCAAAAGATCACAAAACAAAATGCGCTAACAATAAAAAATAATTCAAGTCAGTATCATAGTCCAGAGTCAATGTATGGCCTATAATCAAAATAATACAAGTGGACGCTACTACTATTGTTTTTTAAATCCTTATTTACCAATTCATTTCTCATTGTGACATGTAATACGGGAACTGGTATTACCCTGTGGCTTTAATAATGTTGGTTCTGTTTTGTGGTACTATTATTTCTTCAGAAAAAAACATAATTTTCATGTATGGCAAATGCAATACAATGTCACTTCCTGTAATATCATTAAGGTCACAGAGTGTGTTATGTCACATGCACTACCCCTGGCATCTTGGTTAAATGGCGTCCAGGGCGAAAATGTTTGTGGCGTATCCTGATGATCTGTGCTGTAAACATTTGTGAGACTGAAAGCAAGAATCTGAAATTCATGAATCTTTCCCTTGAAAGATTAAGCATAATTCTTCTTCAAGTCATGGTTAACTATCCCAACTATTTGAGTCGCAAACGGTCATCATCCAGGGAAGGGAGTTCCAGTCAACTTTTATTTTTAGACCCCATCATATTCCTAATGCCTTGGGTTTACCTTGAAGGCCTGTCCACCACAATCCATACTGAAGTTCACCTCCAGTCTTGCGGGTAGGCCCTAGAACAACTGTGACTCTGTCAATGAGGTCACAGGACCCTTCAGGAGGTCCGGTTCTAGGGCAGGGCGTTGTTTTTGCAAGTATAATATGGATTTAAAAGCGCTTGCTGCCTCTTTTCTGGCCTCCAGCACTTTTCAGCAACAATAAAAATGTCACGATAACCTTCGTTGATTAATATTCTTCCTAGAGAGAGATCGGAGTTTTGTCGAGTGGAAGTTTGTTTTACTCATGGAAAGGTTGCGCAGACAGTTAGTGTGCCTGCTGCAAAGAAAATGTACCATGCAGATAACAAAGTGCACGTAATATAAATAGGTCAGTGGATTAGAGCTGCAAGGTATAAATAAGAGTGTTATGGATTTTTCCCCTAGTCTTTGATCATCCTAATGTTGCAAAAGTGTTCATTTGGATAGAAATCATTACTGATTATTAAAGAGAACCCCCAACCATGGTACTACGTTTTAATTTCTGAGTTTCTGTTTCTCCAGACCAATCCCTATTAAACTATACATCCTACTAGTATGGTTGTCATGTGACTCCTACATCTTGTAGTCCTTTGTCATATGTACCATTTCCTATACAGTGATTTACACACGTATAATTGTCTGTGTTTTATGTGTGATGTAAAGTGCTCTGATACCCTACACTGGTATGAGTGATGCTGTAAATCAAATTAAACACATCTGAGAGAAAGTGTGCTTATGGAGACTTGAGGGGCACTGTTAAAGGGTGGTAGTGAGGGAATCTGTGTTGGAGGTGGTCATTGGGGGGCACCAACAAACATTGCTGCACAGGGCGCCACCAGCGCTAAAGCCAGCCCTGCCCTTAAAGCCAGTCCGTCGCACCAATCAATACCTCCATTGGTCTTGTTTCAGCACATAGTATTTGCAACTCACCAGGGATCGGCAATGCAGGATTTGAACTCACATTAAACTAAATTCGCAAACTTCACACTCTCTCTGCTTCATGCACAAGCACTCTTAACTTGTGCGGCCTACTTTGGGACCACTGGAATTAGGCGGCAAAAGAGGACAAAGTTATGCTGCAGTGTTGACTAAATTATGCAGCAAAAGAAAAGGTTGCAGCGTAATGCAGTATATTTTCTGGTGCTTTATTATTTTTACACATGCTAACAGTCTCTGGAAAGATTTTGCCTTATCCCCTTCGATGCTCAGATTCACGTTGGGCGTGGGCGTACGACGCCGGGTGCCATCCGAACCACGCCCAAGAATGGAATGTCCAGCACCGCGGCGGAATTCGCGCCACAGCCAAGGTGTTATTAGTACCAGTGTAACTTACAAATGCAGCAGTGATAAAGGTGATCAGTCAACCTTTCCAAAGGGCCATCCTCTTTGCAGAAACACAAGTCAATTTTTTTTGCAATGTTTGATCCGTTTGAGCTACAATGTATTAGTTATATGTAAGATTATGCAGCAGATGTATTGTGTTGCAAATATGGCAGAGCCATAGTTACATAGAAAGCATTTGCACCTCCTCCTCACGGCGGGTGTCAAAACGATCCTAACAAACTGGAAAGACACAGGGAAGGCATCCTTCAAAAGCTGGTTCAACTGGATCACCTTTCTAAGGGGAGCTGACAACTTAACCTCCAAACACTCACCTAGCGCTACCACAAAAGGCGAGATGTGGCTCTCCCTTGACAACTGCCTGAGCACACACAAACCGCCTTTGGCAGACCACCGGGGCTAGGTAGCTCCCACATCCAACCCCCGCGTAGCTTAGACTGGTGTAGCTTAGCGGTCAACAACAGCTCAAACCATCCTGTTCCTCTTTATCTTTCTTTTCTCTCCTTTCCCACTTTTGTTTCCTTCCTCGAGGGCAAGGCACAAGATCACTTATGACCATATACGCCAAGATCGTGATTACCTAGCGATTCATGTTTGTGCCAAGATGATGCCAATGACACGCCAAATGTAAACCCCACCGGCGCACGGTCTCACCAGCATTGCCTTCTCTATATCTGTAATGTATAACTGTACTGTATATATAAATGTTTTCCTAATAAAATCACTTGAAATAAAAAAAATAAAAAAAGAAAGCATTTGCAAACTAGGATATTTTGTCATCCATGTTTGACCTGGTCTTGTGGGAAAAGGGAGGAGAAATGCCGATGACAGAAACTCCATGGCTCAGACACAAATGGGCTTGTGCTTCCACTTGTAAGCGTGGACAATCTGTGATTGGAAACATATCCCACTTTGTGAATGTATTTTAATGTCAATAACTCATATTAAACCTTAAATAATCATGTTTATCCATCTGATTAATTAAATAACAATAAGCTGTAACTGGTTAGTGAAATGCCAAACAAATGCTAAATATTTGGATGTTTTGCATATTCTGCCCACACCTCTGACTCCGCCCACTTATCCCATCCTCTGGTTATTCCCGTCCTCGGATTCTCCGCCCACGGTTCCCCTTCTTTTTTCCCCCACTGGTAGTAAGTAGCTCAGTATTCGATGCCATGGAAAAGTCGTCTCGGTTTGAAGGACTTAAGAGGTAAACTGTAAATAACACGCTGCCCACGAGTCTGCAGACTATTTATGGCCTGGCATCTTTCTCTCGTTATAACGAAAGCAGTCAATAAAACGGTCTACAATAGTGTTATTTGAACACCCGCTAACTTGCAGCGTAATCAGCTGCAGACATGTTATTTTCTTCAGAGTTCCATGCAGCGCGTGTGCCTGCGGTGTTGCTAAATGTACATTTTACTTTTTCCTGAGTGGCTGGTCGGCCCACACGCAGTCATCCACAAGGGTTCAAGGAAGTTACTCTATTTTTACTTCGTTTTGTTAAACCGAGGCCTGGTTCACACTATCACCACAGCACAGGCACAGTGACACACGTCAACATGAGTATCAGTAGTGCTGATCGTCCCCACAGCTCATACAGTTTCTGAAGGTCGGGTTGATATTTGGCACATGTCCACCTTAAATCTGCTGGGTTGGGTATACTCGGTCGCATCCGTCTTTCGAAGCATTGCCATTCCGCAAACGTACTAATAACAGGCGACACTTTTTTAGATTCCACACAGACCGCATCAGCTATGCCTTGCTCTTGTCATCAATGCACCAGGCGGAAGTTTTAAGAAGTACCGAGAGAGAGTGGGCTTGTGTGGGCTTGTGTCGGCCCCTTCAGCCGCTGCGTTTCATGTCGGTGGTTGCTTGGATGGGCCGTCCAGCAAGGCCGTGGTATTTAGAGATGGTTTACTTGCCCCATTTGTGCTCCTCTTAGATTTTGTTGCCCTGGATTAAAGTCCTTTTGTTGTTGTTAAAATGCAGATGCACCATGGGCTGCAACTTCAAAGTGATTCGTAGTTTGTTCTCTTAGATGTATTAAGCTTGCTGGCACACACGCCATGCTGGGTTGTGGCTTTAATGCTTGCTGCCCGGACGCCTTTGCCTTTCATAAAATAAAGGCGCAGTGCTATTTACTGTTCTCCCTTAAGTGT
Organism: Lissotriton helveticus; assembly: GCF_964261635.1. Lineage (NCBI taxonomy): Eukaryota > Metazoa > Chordata > Amphibia > Caudata > Salamandridae > Lissotriton > Lissotriton helveticus. The sequence continues at coordinate 707,199,950 of NC_136059.1, read as the reverse complement.
TCATTTCTTTTCTAAGGGGACAGCAAACTCTACCAATGCAAATTTTCAGCAAAAGGCACTTTATGATGATCATTACTGTTGATATTATTGAAAATCGTCTACAAGCAATTATATTGATGCGTTATTTTTCTTCTACTTCATGACTGGATTTTTTTTACTTCTAATCCTGTGAATTGTAAGCAAGAAGCATAAACAATATGCAAATATACCGTTCACCCATAGGTAAAACGTGTGCTTTATTAACAGCAGTACATGTTTATCCTTTTCATTAACAATGCTGAGGTTTGCAAGCAGGTCTAGGAAATGCTTTCCTAGCACAAAATGTTCAATATTAACCACAATCTTAACACAGCCTATCATACCTAGCTAACTAACCTTATCTACCATAAATAACCTACCCTGACTAACCTATAAAATATACCTACCTAGCATTCCAACCTAAAATGCTGCTACAGGATACCTAACATACTAAACTACCTGCCTACCATAACTATCCTCCTTTGCCTACCATAAATATCCTACTTTGCCTACCATAAATATCCTACTTTGCCTACCATAACTATCCTACTTTGCCTACCATAAATATCCTACTTTGCCTACCATAACTATCCTACTTTGCCTAACCTACCTGGGCTAGGCGACCATACCACACATGCCTGCCATAACTAATTATTCACAGCCATGTGCCTATCATAGATAACCTAAAATATCCAATCTATCTTACCTAGCTCCGATGTCTACTTACTTATCTTACCTACTGTATCTACTTGCCTCGCATACCTCCTCAGCATACCTGTCATACTTAACCTACCTTACTTAAACAAGCATACTTACTCTAGCTAGCATGCCATACCTGCCTACTATTCCTAATTTATCATACCTAACCTACTATACACCCTATCATAGCTATCTGCCATACCTATCTACAATACCCTAGCTAGCATAGCCTACCTACTCATGACCCGTGCCAGACATACCATACCAGCCTACTACACCATACCTACTCTACCATGCCTTTTTATCATATTCTTTTACAGTACCTAACTTGCCCCACCTTACATACCTGATAACCTGATATACAATGTACGCTGAGGTGGAGTTAGGTTAGGTATGTCTGGAATGAGGTGCTATTTTGTGATAGAAGTTAAACATCATGCCGATGGGTTCTCTAGAAAGGGCCCAGACTGCTACAGGATGTACTTGTGCCTAACTCAAGGGACCTCTAGTAACACCCTTGGATAACGCCACCCGCACCGGTAAAGTGTTGATTGCATCAAAATGTAAATGTCATTGCTTTTTAAATACAGTGAAACCCATCTGCTTTGTCAATGCTTGTTCTTTATTAATCTTAATTTCAGGCCGTGTTGGAGAGGATTTGAAATTGCGATAATGTTATTTTGCTATTTTTTCTGAGGGTGGTCCAGTTCAGTCTTTGCCACGAGGTACTGTGTATCAAAATATTGGTGGTGTCGCAATGTCACCTTGGGCCCTAGTACAAGCACGGGACGTGGGCCCGAATGACCTTCGATGAGCCGCAGAATTAGCCATCATCCGGGTTCAGTCTGCATCACATCTATAAGCCCACGTCCAAATGCAAATGCTGCATTATCAAAAGCTGCACCCCTGTAATGTCTTCAACTTAAATGCAAATAATACTTGTGAATTATGTGATATCGATGACTTCGTGGCAAAACGCAATTTGCACATGAGATATACGGAATATAGTAAACTCTGGACGTGAGAACAGGAATGCCTGTAAATTAGGCAAACCACTAAACTGAATAAAAACAGTTCATGTAGCATTATTTATCAAATTATTTATTTATGAGGTGTAGACCTAGCCTGTTGGGCAGTTTAATTAATTCCATATCTCGAGGAGATACAGCTTCAGCAGCTTAAACAAGTGTTCAGAAAAGCGATGAAGGTAAACAGTGCTACTGATTGAGTGACCCTTGCATAAGCAAGGGCCACTCAATCCGTGCAGGCCACATGATGGTAGTCATTCAATAGGAACTGGTGTGAGGGACAGGAAGATGGTACGTGAATGGAGGCGAGGAGAGGCTTCATTTCTTTCCTGAAGGTCCTGGAAGAATACTTGTCTCAATCAGGGCCATCTTTAGCGCTGTTGCCGCCCGGTGCGACAGCCGTTTTTGATCCTCGGTCCCCCGAGATCCCCCTCCTTGATTTCCCTCACTGCTAGTAGGGAAAAGTTCAACTCATCTCTCCATAGCCCCTCTCTCACATACATTTAATTTGTTTTAAAGCACTGGTAAAGGCTGACTTTATTAATAAGAATGTGTATATACCCATCAGCGACATTAGGAATAGATATTGAAGGACTTGGGGGAAAAAAACAAACTTCCTAAACTATTTTATAGTTTGCATGCATCTCCCTGATGACAGTTCGTAACAGTCACTATTCTATATCAGGGCTGTATCTCATGAACTGCGGGAACAGAAGGCTCTCTGTGACAGATGCAGTAATCCACTCACCTATCCACATACATTACGGATCAGTGATCTGCAGCATGTGTTCTTTGCAGCAGGCATTAATCCTCTGCTCTTCTTTATGGCGAGTCAAAACTGCCACTAGACAAAACTCAGATCTCACTCGTAATCGTAAGTTATTGCTAAACACAGCCCCCGAAGGTAAGTATCCCCCTCCCCATGTCAACGCCCAGTGTGGCAGCCCCGGTCACACTGTTATAAAAGCCGGCCCTGGGTGAGGTAAGAAAGATTGCTCCTGAAATTCAGGGCAAAAGTGGAGAAGGGGCATCTCCTCTCTTTTCTTTTTTGAAGTCTCAAGCACCATAAGGTTTGTGTTGTTCGGGTGGGTGTGGCCAGAGAAGGTAAGTTCTTTAGCCCAGCATTGAATGGTTGTTGGGGCTCATGCCCTTGTTTAGTGTGCTGATTGGCCTGAACTAGATTTAGCTTGGAGTGGCAGCTGAAGAACCGGTTTATTTAAGACCCAGCGGCACCAGGGGCACGCCCAAAGTCTTCGGGTCCACCTGTCTTAGAATACAGAGACACGGGACTCTTCGTGGTGGCGTCAAAGATCAAATTTATTGGCTGCAGCCAGTAACAGAAGTCCTAAAAGTCATCACCGTATGAGTTCTCAGGAGACTGCTCAATTTTACAAAGCAAGTCATCCCTTTTTATGCCAAAAATCACATTCCAGACAAATACCTTACATTTACAAACTGTCCAATCACATGTATCCACACCAAAAGTATCGCATGACGGTAAAACCCACTTTTCAGTTACCCGGCCCATGATCAATCATTGGTCAAACCCAACATTCTTCTTAAGACAGGTCGAACGAACCCATAATAAAAAAAGGCACATCCCCATCGTAAACAGACCATAAAGAAAGGAGCAGAAACAGGTGTGAGTAGGATAAGGCATATTTGTGTGCAATAAAAGGTTTACGATGTCCTGTGCTCTGATCCTTAATCTTGATCAGCTAAAGGGCAGGAACTGGTTTAACAAGGTCGGCTTCAGGCAACAGGGTCAGTTTGCTCAGGTCATTCAGAAGTCAGCACGAACTGGAGGTACATGTACTTAAAGGACTTGTTCAGCCACAGTCATCGGCCTATGTGAGGGCAACCAAAAAATGGCTGCCATACACAAAATGGAACCCAAGGGTTCAGAACGAAATCCCTAAATACGTAGTGAATCCATCAGTCTAACATGACGAAAACACTCATACTTGCCGCACTAACTAGTTACGGTTCGCTAATATCAAATTCATAAGGAAACCATGACCTTTATGGAACGGGTTCAGAATTCACGGAACCTCACAGCCAACGATGGGCTTTCAGAATGTGGATGATGTGATCATGACTGCAGGGTTTTATTTATCGGTGCAATAGGAAGGAATGTATGGCCTTTGAGGCATAGTTTGATTTTTCTGAAGAAGGCCGATCTGCTTCCAAGCTCTGTGAGATTTCTTTTTTACATGGTCTTTAAAGGAGAGGAAATGTTAGTGGTTGAAAACCAGGGCCATTGTTTTTCTGGTAGGTTGTTTAGGGGGCTAGAGCAATAGGACGCTGTTGAGTAGCAATATATTTTGGTGTAGCATTCAGGTTTGGCTATGCAAATTCAGAATTTGTGGTTAGTTCGATTTTAAAGACTTTCTAATCTATGGAAGGGGTGGATAGCATCTGATCTGTTCATTTAAAAAAAAAAAAAAATGAGGCGTGGCATTACATTTCGGCAATTTATTTCTGAAGTTTTTGGTACTGCATCCAGACATATGCCACAACAATTGACATACACCTAAGAAACAAGCCTGAATTATTGGGCTTTGCCATTGCAGCTTGTTTATATTATCAAAACGGTGCTTTTGTTGTGAATAATTAGATTTGAACATGTTTCGGTTCTGAAAATGTAAGACTGAGTAGACATTGTAGCTGTCGAAGGGGTCTCTTGATCACATGTTCCTCTTCATGCCTCTTTCCTCTGTCTTTTCTCACTAAGTTGGACACGTATTACCTTTTTCTTCCTATATCTGTTTAAAATCCTCCATCTGCCTACCCCAAACTCACCATTTTCTTCTTCATACTGTTGTCTCATTCTCCTCTACACGTACATTTGTGCATCACCTCAATTGACCAACACCTCATGCAACCAACCCACCAACTTGGATTTAGGCACTTCATTTTATTTCCCTTTGCCACCGTTATTATTTTGACAACACTGTACCTCATTCTCAAACTTTCCCATACTCACCAAAGTTCAGAGTTCATCCAGGCATGTAGAAGTGACTCAGTTCACATAAGAGCCATGTGTTGCATGAGAAAACTGCAGACACTCAATACATGGAAAATACAAATGCCCTTAGGGAATGCAAGATGAAGTTAAAATGAAATGTGACACGTTGTGGATTAGCTCCAGGCTTTGTACCCTTGTGCATTTTTTTTGTCTGTAAAGGACATGACTTTATAACCCATTTCAAAGAAGGTTTTCTAAGTATTACAGCATCTGAGCTCTGACAGGACCCAAAACCACTAAGGCCTTGCAAGAAGTACACTTGCATGGAGTGAATGAGAGGCAGGGACCCAATCAGATCCATGCCCTCAGCTCTTTCTTCACATCAGATACATTTTCGTAGTTCAGTCTGCCATCCAAGGCTCAGTCATAGAGGTGAGCGAGTCACTGAAAGCTCAAGCCAGGCTTAAGTCAGAATCCTGCCTCTAGCTCATTTAGTGGTCTTCTTGGAACCTCTGCCCATGTGGCTGAGGTTCCAACCTTACGCAGCAATCATTAATAACAAAGAACTGTAAAATGAGCAACCAAATGCAATACACCCCCTAGTGGCTGAATTGCACAATGTGAAACCAGAAAATCTGAAATCAATCCTGGATTCCCCGCTTAAATAAATAGTTTGATCTTAAGAAAATATTTTATTTCACCAAACCTACTTTTTCTTCATTATTACATATGAGTATACTTTCAAATGCAAGAGTTCAGGAATCGTACTGTCCAAAAAACCTCTTGTGTTTGAGTTAACAGACTATAATGTTGCCCTCTCTATAATAAGAGTCTAGGCCTCCTATAGAGAGCACAGATCAACTGACTTACCTTTGAGTTCACTAGTGGCATTGTCATCAGTGCAGGGAGAGGGTGCATGAATATTTCAAAGTTCATATTTTAAAGCAATCACTTTTAATAAATGCCACTGAAAGCAGTGACATAATCTGATTTACTAAGGTGAGACGCTTCCGCATTAAAAATACACGTTATCATATTTTTACAGGATGATTGTTGCATGATTTACATGCAAATGTTTTCAACGCTCATCTTGTGAATGAGCTCTTGGAGTCAAGCCAGACAACTGGCTCCGTTCTGGCTCCGTTCTCCCTGTTGGTTTGTCTATTCTCCCACCTTTACACAGTATGCAGCAACAGTAAATTGAGGTTACTTTTGCTTCAGACAGTCAATTCGATTTTAACTGCCAAGCCATGACCCAACTATGAAATTATTAGGGGTGTGTCCAAACCCATAAACATTCTGTGAAGCTACATTGGTGGACATTTATCATTAAATATAATCTCAAATCTTTATAAAATCTACATCCAGCTGCAAAGAGTCTTGATACATCTTTGTGATTTCGAAGTCAGATGATATGCTGACAGAGAAACTTTCACTAGACTTTATAAGTATACAATTCTGTGCATTCGCTAATGAGAAGCAGATAAATAATTCCTGCTCGTTTATAGATTAAAGTGGTTCATTGGTGAGTTCTGGCACTCAGTAACAACTCATAAGTGCACCGTGTTATTCCTACATGGACTCATGAAACAATTTATGTACCCACTGACTCATTTTTTTCATTCTCTTTCTCACCCATAGTATTTAATATACAAACAAAACAAATTCAAACCAGCACATGGAGGATCAACTTAAAGAATAAAGGTAAAACTAAACTGCCACAGCTGAAACGTGGAAAACATTTGTTTGCAATAAAAATAAAATAAAAAAGCAGTGGGTGGTTATAAAGGAGCGAAATTGTGCACATGATATCATTGTTTTAATTCGGCGGCTTGGCTGCCAAATTTAGAAGCAACATGTCAGTCATCTTGAAATGATAAAACAAATATATTTTAGGCACTATACTAATCCAAGATTGTCCAGTCAACATTGCACTGGGCAGCCATCTAGGAATGGCGTTTTGCATAGTGTACTAACGGGTATGTTGCTTGTAAACATGGTTATAATCTTGGAAACTATACAATAATAGGGCACCTAGGACAACACACCATTCCAAGATGGCTGTCTCACTTAGAAGCTGTGGTCATGCTTGATGTCATGCATTGCAGATGGAAGGAGTGGGAAGAGAGTAGCCCAGTAGCACTGCCAAGGAAGTTGCAGGCAAGTCTAAAGATATATATATTTTTAAAAACCAAGCATTAGAATGCTATTAAGACTAGGTTTAATGTGACAGCTTAAGCAAACACAGGCAAGCAGTAATGTTTCTTTGCACTAGTGAATGAAAGCTAGATCTGCTGACTTTGCCAGTACTTGCTGGGTGTTGATAGTGTGGATTTTGTTGGCAGTAGCATGGGTGGTAATGATATTGGTGTATGTAGTATTTGTACTTCATGGCGGTGATAGTAATGGTGGTGGTGTGCTGTATTGCTAGTGTATGATATTGGTGTTTTGTGGTAGTATTAATGGAATTGTTGATTGTATGGGTAGTGGTGGTGGTGTGGTATTGGTATGTGTAGTTTTGGCATGAGATACATAATTTAATGTGACAAAGTATGATGTTGAATGTACTTGTTTGATGTAAAATAGTCCCTTGTGCATTGCAATGCAAGCACTCTATAAACGAAGGAAAGATACACTGCACCGAACAGCCAATTGCATGACGGTGAGTGGGAAATACTCCTCTGGACAGATCTAGAATATGATTGTCAATTCCTCAAGAATAAGCTAATGGTTGGTGAGGACTGACTCAAAGCCCACTCTAGATATATTGTGAACAACCCAGGCTTTAAAAGAATAAGCATAAGAGTTAAAGTAGACACATAAAATGATGGAAAACGAAAGGACTGCCACTGTCAATGAACACATTTGTGTTCAGGCACATGTGATGAAGCAAAAGTGCAATCACTCACAGGACAAAAAGCCAATGGCCAAAGTGGGTTGACCAATTGCCAAAATACAGTATTGTTAAACAAAAGGGTTCAGGCAGATCAGGTCGATTACCCCTTTCAAGGTTTGCCCGGCGTCAGCCGCTTCTCACCCAACTCACGATTATCAAATAAAGAGGCAGGCGCTGGAGACTGGAAGGCAGGAAACAGGAGTTTATTTCCGACGGAACAGAACACGTCAAATCAGACAACAGGGTATCTTCTCGAGGTGCTCTAACCGCAACTCTGAGGCCTGGCCTCTTATACACAGTGTTATGGCTTTATTACATTTGTGACATCCGTGGTATTGCTTTGAAGTACGGAAAAGGCATCTTTGGAATCCCCGGTTCAGGCCCGTTCCCACACATATCTACAGTAGGAGTCCCCACCCCATATCTCATCATGATGGCTATCGCGCAGCTGGACATTCCGCTGGGAACAGAAATGCGGGTAATCGATCGGATCTGGGGTGTGAGGGCATTGATTAATCCCCGCTCCTTTGAAGTGAGGCGAGGTCCTACTGTAGGGGCAATAAACTGCATCTGCTGGGCTAAGTGATGGCCTGGGATCAGGCCGAACAATCGGGCAAGGAGGAAGAGGTTATCAAAGGGCCTGTTTTATGAATGAGATGAAAGGGTGTGGGGGGTTCAGCACGGGATGTGGCTCGGAGGCAGGGTCGCGCTGGAGGTGTGTTTAGGGCCCAAGCAGGAGAGACCGGGGGCTGTCAAGGGGGGGGTGTGCTTGCGAGGCCGGGGAGTGAGGGGGTGAGACGCGCTGGCTATCGGCATTAGGCAGAGAGGCCATGGCACCTAAAATGGCTGCTGTGCATATTTGTGCGTGTGTCTGAGGAAAAGGACAAGATGGCGCAGATGATGTTCAGCTCACAAACTAGATTTCAACAGTACTCCCTTTTAACATGTCTCGCCAACTTGTCAATTCGGATCTATCCCCATAAGGCCACGTATTTCTACTTCATAGAGGGGACTCATATGTTCAGTTCCAAAGTCCAAAGTCTTAGGGCACATGCAGTTGGCAATGAGTGAACACAAAGGTGGCAAGCATTGAATACCTAGGCAACACCCACACAGTACCACGACCGGTATCAAGATAAATGTGAACAACCTCCATCCCCAGTCCTTCAAAGTACCCCAGAACCAGCTCCCAAGCGACCATCCTTCCTGCTCCTGGTGAACCTCCGAGGAAAGTCTGTGGAGGTGCTCGATTGCTTTGTAGACTGAGGGCGAGTTATCTGGCACGTAGGTGCAACAGCTAGACCCGATGATGCGGCATGCTCCTCCACGGTCGGCTAGAACCACATCTAGAACAAGGCGGTTCTGAAGAGCCACCAGGCGGACTGCCTGAAGCTCGGCCGTATTGTTAGTGAGGATGCCAGCCGTGATGTTCATGGTCATTTCTACTGCCTGGGTCAAGTGTCGGATGGCGCGGCTGTTTGCCATTGGGCCCCACAGAGGGACAAGTCCCTTCACTGCATCCAGGAACTGTGCTCCAGTGGAGTCGGCTTGTTCAATGTCTCTTGCGCGCTTCTGCCGGTGATGGTTTGCTGGGGCCACGTACGTTGGAGGGAGAACGAAGGCGATGTAGCAAGTACCCCCCCCAACCTTTTGGAAGCCAAGTGTAAGCTTTGGTGCCACAAACAAAGAACATATTCGGAGAAGCAACAAAGGAGGGGGGATCAATCGAGTCCAATGTTCTGGTGATGCGGCAGGAACTGTGGCCCACCAGCTGTGTTCCCAGGCCTTCGAGGCACACGAGGCCCGTGACGTTGATAACAGACAGGGCCACAGTCAGTGTGGCAGCAGTTCGTTTCCGTAGGTAGGAGAAGGTGGGTCTGGCTGGATTATGGAACACCTGCATTTCAACTCGTTCTTTGGCAGGGATGTCCATATGGAAGGAGGAACCAGAGGTCAAAGGACAAGAGGGAGCAGATGTCCTCCCGGTTTTGTTCAGCCAGAACCCATGGTAGAAGTGTGACACTGTTTGGCCAGAGGTGGCGTTGTCCTTGTAGCTCTCTTGCAAGAGGATCAACCAGGCAAGGCAGGAGCCATGAACTGAGAAAGGGGAAGGGATGAAAGGGATGGAGTGTCCGGTGGCATGCGGGAGCAACCCGCAGATCCAGCAGTTTGTGGCGTTGGCGGCAAGGTTGTGTTGGTGCAACAGTTGCACGAAGGAATTGTTCCAGAACTCCTTACGCCTTTCTCGGAGCTGAGGCGAAAGGGAGATCAGGTGATGCTCTTTGATAGTGGTTGGCTGTGCAGTGGTCAGCAATATCTGATGAGCGGGTGCGCTCTCTTCTGCGATCCAGAAGGAAGTCATGAGGAGGAGGCAAAAGTGGAGGACAATGAAAAGGGCAATTGTCTTTGATTTGTGCATACTGTCAGTCTTTGGGTTCCTGTAGTGGGTATTTCCGGTTGCTTCCATCATCTTCTTATCTGGCGCTTCCATTATCTTCGAGGTGCTCGGTAGTGGGCAGAACCGCAGACTTCGTTTAGCTTCTCTCCGGGTAACCCTTGGTTGTGTTTAGGCTACCGTTCTGAGATTCAACTTAGTCCGTGGTCTACTTAGCCGAAGCTCCCTCCTTTCGACGCAGGAAATACCCTTCCCTGGATGGCACAGTGGGATCAGAGGTTTTTGCAAGTTCAAGTGCCTCGGTATCAGGATAACAGTTCAGTGATGGCCGGTCTTTGTTCAGCAGTTCTTCTTGGGTGCTGACGTTTTCTGTCATGGCCAGGGTCGAGGAGACCTTCTTACAGTGGTGTGCGTGCAGCCAGTGTCGTTTCCCCTCCACTCGAAGAGCCATCCGGGTGGTGATCAGTACTTGCCCGGGGCCCGTCCACCGGGGTTCCAGACTCTTTGCCCGTTGGAAATTTCGGATCAGCACATAATCCCCCGGTTGGATATCGTGACCCGGACCCGGACCCCTGGAAGCATCGGGGATGGCCTGCTGCACATGCTGATGAATGACAGACAATGTTTTAGTCAATTTGCAAAAATAATCAGACAGTAGGACGTCCGGGACGTCGTGAATGGAGGTCGGTTTAGGGGCAGTCCAGAGGTTCATCGGTCGCCCAAATACAACCTCGTAGGGGGTCAAATGGTGCTTAGTGGGAGTGGAGCGCATCGATAGCAATGCCAGTGGGAGGGCATCTGGCCATTTAAGTCCTGTGGTGGCCACTATCTTCGACAGTTTTAGTTTCAGAGTGGCGTTGTGTCGCTCAACTAAGCCAGCAGATTGGGGGTGAAAGACTGCATGAAACCTCTGTTTTACACCCAACCCTTTCAAGATTAGTTGGATAACTTCAGCGATGAAGTGGGGGCCGTTGTCGCTCCATAGAATTCGACAAAGACCGTAGCGAGGGAAAAACTCTTTCAGCAGTACCTTGGCAGTGGTCATGGCAGTGTTATCACGGGTTGGATAGGCTTCTGCCCATTTGCTGAAAGCACACACAATGACTAATGCATACTTCAGGCTTTGGCATCTCTCTAGTTGGATGTAGTCCATCTGGAGGACCTCAAAAGGATGGTCGGGGACCTCAAACCCTCCCCGGGGTACCACTGTTCCTTTCCCAGGGTTATGTTGCAGGCAGATAAGGCATTGCTGGACCAGGCGTCTGGCTGCGTCGGGGATTTTGTCGTTGTGCCAGACCTTGGAGACGAGTTCGGTCATGGGGGCAGATCCTATGTGTGCAGGGGAGTGAGCCATAGTCAGTATGGGGATCAGGTATGAATTGGGTAGCAACCATTTGTTAGTGTCCTTTGTCCGTCACCAGCCTTCATCGTCTTTCATTCCCACCCGTGTCCATTCAGTTAATTCGTGTGGTGAGCTGGCCATCTGGATGTCCCTAATCGTTTCCCTAGCGTCAGTCCATTTTTCTGCTTGTGACCTGGTCACATACATGCGTGTCGTCGTCCTATTCTCAGCTGTGGTTCGGGCGGTGATGTCGGCCAGTGCGTTTCCCTGTCCGACTAAGTCTGTCACCTTCCTGTGTGCCTGGCATTTGATTACAGCTAATCGTTTGGGGAGGAGAACTGCTTCAATCAGGGCGGAGACTAGATCTCTGTGGAGGATGGGCGTGCCGTGGGACATCAGGAATCCCCTTTCTCTCCACAAGAGTCCGAAATGGTGAACCACTCCGAAGGCGTACTGGCTGTCCGTGTAAATGTTTGCCGTAGTCCCTGTCGCTATAATGCATGCTTGTGTGAGGGCAATCAGTTCTGCCGCCTGTGCGGATCGTTGCGTGATGCGGGCGGTTTCAACTACAGTTCGGGCTGTGGTAACTGCATAGGCAGCTGAGGTGGTGCCGTCGGGGAGTTTTATGCAAGAGCCGTCTACCCATAGCTCTCCGTCAGGGTCTGTGAAGGCGGTGTCTCGGAGGTCAACTCTACTCCTAGTCTGTTCGTCTGTGAGGGTCACACAGTCATGTATGGGGGGGACAAGGTGGCTGGGTTCAGTGTGGTGCATCTTTTCAGCGTGATGTGGGGTGCAAGCAGAGTCAGTTCGTATCCGGTCAGTCGTGCGCTAGTCAGGTGTTGCGTCTTAGTCTGGTTTAGGAGGGTGTCAACAGCATGGGGCACTAATACCGTGAGGGAATTCGAGAGTACGATCCCCTCACTTTGTCGGATAGAGACAGCAGCGGCAGCTACGGCTCGAAGGCAGGCAGGCAAGGCTCTCGCTACGGGGTCAAGGGTGGCAGAGAAATAGGCACATGGTCGTTGCTTGGGGCCAATAGTTTGAGTTAGGACAGACAAAGCGCACCCCTCCCTTTCGTGAGTGTAGAGAGAGAAGGGCTTGGTGTAATCGGGGGTTCCTCGGACTGGCGCAGAACAAAGGGCGTCTCGAAGTTCTTTGAAGGAGGATTGGCATTCGGGGGTCCAAGGGAGTGGGAAGGGGACATCTTTGGCTAGTAGGGAAAGTAGTGGTTTTACAATGAGGCTGAAATTTGGCAACCACTGCCGGCAGAAGGAGGTGAGGCCTACCAGGGAGCGGACTTGTTTCTGGGTCTTTGGGACAGGGGTTTCTAGAATGGCCTGAATTCGATCGGGTGTAAGCTTTCTCCCGTCTTTGGACAAGAGGTGGCCTAGGTAGGTGACCTGGGGTTGGCAGAATTGCAACTTCTTCTTGGAGACCTTGTGGCCATTTTCCGCGAGGAAGTGCAGGAGTTGGATGGTGGCTGTGACTGCAAGTGGAGTGGTGTCGGCCGCCAAAAGGATGTCATCGACGTACTGTATCAACACCACTCCCTCCGGTAGCTGAACGGCGTCCAGCTGTCTCTTGAGGGCCTGGCTATAGATGCTGGGACTTTCAGTGTAACCTTGGGGAGCCCTACAAAATCTATATGAGCGGGATTTTAACGTGAAGCCGAAAAGGTAGCGGCTGTCTGGGTGGATGGGGATGGAGAAGAAAGCGTTCTTGAGGTCTATTACAGTGAAGGTGGTGGCTGTGGAAGGAATCAGGGTCAGAATGGTGGCGATATCTGAGACTACGGGGTACTGAGGTACAACTACCTTGCTGACCTCTCGAAGGTCGATGATGAAGCGGTACGCTTTCTCATCTCCCTCGCCCTGCTTCTTCACAATGGGTAGGATAGGGCTGTTGCAAATATTGCTGACTACTTCCTCTACCACTCCTGCCTCTACCAGGGACTGGATTATCATTACCAATGCCTTCTCACCTTTGGGCGATATCCAATACTGTGGGAGTTTTGGGAGTGTCGCATCTTGGCGAACAGTTATGCGCACGGGGTCGATCATCATTCGTCCTACATCAGCGTCGGTTTTAGCCCACAGATACAGGGGTAGAGAGTCAAGTAAGGATGCGTCAGCGTCAGAGATGGAGAACATGCGTCGTGCGGGATGAGGTCTGAGCAGAGTCGGGTTATCGTACAGAATGACTCGAACTCCGTCTTGTGAACACCTGATAGTAGCTCGGAAATGTTTCAGTAAGTCAAGTCCCATAATGGCATCGGGGGTATTGGAGGAAAGCAGAAACGTCGTGTCAGTGGGGTCACTGTCCAAGTCGAAGGAGACCGGTGCGGATAAGGGGTTAGTGGAGGGCGTTCCATCAAAGCCTATTGATGTTATGTGTGAGCCAGACAAGGGTGCCCTTGGAATCAGTCGTTTAGATAACGCACTACGTGTCGCGCCAGTGTCTACCAGGAATGGAGACTTTGTACCTAGGACCTTAGCGGTGACATAAGGACCTTGCTGGTCAACATAGAGCTCGACTGGATCCCTTCCTTGCCCTTGGCAGTCCTATGCAAAGTCGCGGGCATTGTCGCAGTCAGACTGTTGGCACTGATTCTGTCGGGGACGGTCAAACGTGTTCGGTCTGCCAGGTCTGTCATTGTTGGTGTCGTGGGTGTGTCCTCATCCCTGCCCTCTAGTCCTGGGGCCATTCGTCATGTCCCTCGTCTCTTTATTTTTAATCATTTCCAGGAGAACCGGACATTGAGACTTCCAATGGCCAAATCCTTTGCAAAACGCACACTGGTTCTCATCGAGGTCTGTTCGTGGAGCACCGGGTGTGGGTGTGCGGTCTCTAGGGGGTGCATTTCTAGGGGCATTCGACTGGTAGTTTCCTCTATACTGTTCCCTTCCTGTCGTTACTCCTTGTAATTGAGCAATCATCACTCGTTCTTTCAAGTCCTTTTTCTTTTTCTCTGTCGCCCTATGGTTCTCGTTCTTTTGGTGTTCGTAGTACTGAGCCATCTGAAGGATAGCTGCAGGTTTGGAGGCCCCCCAACTACTCTCGCTCGTCTGTAACTTTTGGGAGACCTCTTGCGATAGACCCTTTATGTAGTTTTGCACGAACAGGTGTTGTCCGGTTGCAGTGGTCATGTCTTGGCCACTGTAGTCGGAGAACACTGTTTCAAATCGGGAGAAGTATTCTGATACGTCTTCCTGGGGTTTCCGACGGCAAGCCGTGACTATCGACCAGTCTACCTTCTTCTCTGGGATCAATGTCTTTAGCTTCTGAACTATTTTGTCCGGGAGTTCCAGTATGTCTTTTACAGGTTTCTTTCCGGGCTCTCGCTGTCTATCTAGTTCACTGAGTTGATTCCAGGTATGTCCGAACAGATCTGTGTGGTCGGTTTTCCGGATTTGCTTCCACACGTCAGCCGGCAGACATAGCCCGAAAAACAAGTCAATGTCCGCTAGAGTCATTATTGTTGAACCCAAGGCTGTACCTAGTTCGGTATAAAATGCTGTCGGGTTCTTCCTTAAATCGGGCAGGGTTTGCCTAAAAGTTAAAATATCTTGCCGATCCCATGGTTGATAAACCCAGTTGTACACAACCCTCCCCTTTGCATCTGCGTGGTTGATATCGTCGTTTGTTCCCTGACCTCGTGGGGGAACCCAGTAGGGGGCGGCTTCTCTGATAGGCATCATAGTGGTGGCTACTTCTGATGAGGACCCAGTCGTGTCAGGGACTGTAATCTTAACTTCTGGTTTCTGTTCCGTGAGGTGGCGGAAGACCTCAAGCGTTTGCATGAAGAGGTCCGTCACGTCATGCTCAGCCTCGTCTCCAACATTGACTTTTCTATATAAAGCTGTCAGTTTAGCAGGACCCTGATTCTGATACCTATCCTCATATGCGTTCAGAGTGTGGTAGCTAAACCGTAAAACGAAATGCCGTCTGTGACTACCGGCATGTGAATTGTGCATATCTATCGTGTATTCTTCGCTCTCCTTCCGTTCTACCAGTGTCTTTACTATCTTGTCAATTCCATCCCGCTCATCTTTGCTCAATCTACTCAGTCTGGCTGGTGGCGGTTTGCTAGTCTCGAGCTCATCTGATGTCGTTACTAATGCGGTTGGTGCGGAGGCCGTGAGGGCTGGGGTACCAGCTCCAAGGTCATTCTCATTCGCACTCGGAGCTGGCAGGCGCTGTACTAGAGGTTGGGAGGGGGCATATGGGGGGGCATGTAGATGATCGGAGGACCTAGCAGTAACTCATCGTTCGCCCGTTGTTTGGAGGGTAGCTCAGGGTAGAGCGTAGAGGGGGTCCTAACAGGGCATTGGCCTGCCGACTCAGATTCCTGCTTTTGTCTGGCCTCCTTTCTTTCTTTTATTTCTTCTTCTAGTTTCTCAGCGGTCAGGTGGGCTGCCTTTCGTAACTCTTTTCCTATTCTTGCTTCTTCTCTTTTCTTTCGTTGTTCTGTTTCTTTGCGCCACATGCCGAAACTATCAAGCATAGTGGGCGTTGTTTTATTGTTACAAAGGGCTGTTTCCAGCATGCTTATTTTTGTGTCATCGAAGGATCCTATCAGTGGCCACTGACTTTCCTGATCCTTTTTAGTATATTTATGCCATAACTTACTATAAGCTACGGCGACTAGTCCATACTTTAAAAACATGTCCTTATTAGGGGTGCCCTCCAGAGGAGCCGGATGATCCACCTCTAATAAGCGGTCCGGGCTGAACCAACTACTGAACAATGGGGAGAAGATAGGCATGACGGGTTACAATGGGGACAAAAGTCTGCACTACCTATCCTTCACTACTTTGCGAAGACTAGACAGAATATTTCTATTCTACAGTATTCGCAAATAGGGAATACCCAGAGTGAGAGAACCAATTCCAAACAGTCAATGTTCGGACAAACAATCAATCAATCAAATGAGGAATAAAAATAGGCGCGACGGGTTACAACGGGGGCAAAAGCCTGCGCTACCTACCCTTCACTATCGGCAAAGAGAGAGGTCTTCCTGTTCCTCCCTGTTTGTAGGCAGAGAAGATCCTTTCAGAGAACCAATTCCGAACGATTAATGTCCGGTCAAACAATCAATCAGTGGGGGATAAAAATAGGCACGACGGATTACAACGGGGGCAAAAGCCTGCGTTACCTACCCTTCACTATCTGCAAAGACTAAACAGAGTATGGCGACTCCGTGCTTGTTTGCAAATAGAGAATGATCCAAAGAGAACCAATTCCAAGACAATAAATGCTTGGGTAACAATCAATCGAATGGAGAGGGAAGTAGGCGCGACGGGTTACAACGGGGGCAAAAGCCTGCGCTACCCACCCTTCACTATCTGCAAAGGGAGAATACTCCTATCCTTCCCCGTTTGCAGACAGGTAATCTCTCAGAACACAACAATCAAATGCGTAATACTAGTATTTTCCAATGACAATCAAACAATCAATTCGCAATTTGTCGTGTTACACGACCTTACCCGGACCGCATGGACAGTTTCTCGTCTTCCGTTTCCAGCGCCCGATCGTCCTCTATCTTCTGTCGTGGCACTCCTGATTGTTCCCAGTCAGGACCGTAGATCACTCGAGAGAGGTCTGTTCGGAACCAGTGAAGTTCGGATGATCGGCTGCCAGACGAGGGTCTATCGGGCAGGAGCTCTTCCCGATCGTTGCAGTCGTTCACTCCGTCGTCAGGACCTCTCCCACTGGATCCACGTGTCGCTGATGGGCCCCACGTTTGGGACGCCAATTGTTAAACAAAAGGGTTCAGGCAGATCAGGTCGATTACCCCTTTCAAGGTTTGCCCGGCGTCAGCCGCTTCTCACCCAACTCACGATTATCAAATAAAGAGGCAGGCGCTGGAGACTGGAAGGCAGGAAACAGGAGTTTATTTCCGACGGAACAGAACACGTCAAATCAGACAACAGGGTATCTTCTCGAGGTGCTCTAACCGCAACTCTGAGGCCTGGCCTCTTATACACAGTTTTATGGCTTTATTACATTTGTGACATCCGTGGTATTGCTTTGAAGTACGGAAAAGGCATCTTTGGAATCCCCGGTTCAGGCCCGTTCCCACACATATCTACAGTAGGAGTCCCCACCCCTAATCTCAGCATGATGGCTATCGCGCAGCTGGACATTCCGCTGAGAACAGAAATGCGGGTAATCGATCGGATCTGGGGTGTGAGGGCATTGATTAATCCCCGCTCCTTTGAAGTGAGGCGAGGTCCTACTGTAGGGGCAATAAACTGCATCTGCTGGGCTAAGTGATTGCCTGGGATCAGGCCGAACAATCGGGCAAGGAGGAAGAGGTTATCAAAGGGCCTGTTTTATGAATGAGATGAAAGGGTGTGGGGGGTTCAGCACGGGATGTGGCTCGGAGGCAGGGTCGCGCTGGAGGTGCGTTTAGGGCCCAAGCAGGAGAGACCGGGGGCTGTCAAGGGGGGGGGGGTGTGCTTGCGAGGCCGGGGAGTGAGGGGGTGAGACGCGCTGGCTATCGGCATTAGGCAGAGAGGCCATGGCACCTAAAATGGCTGCTGTGCATATTTGTGCGTGTGTCTGAGGAAAAGGACAAGATGGCGCAGATGATGTTCAGCTCACAAACTAGATTTCAACAGTATGTGGTCATGGGCAGAAAAAGAATGTGAATAATGCTTTAACATACAAGTGGCAGAAGAGGACTTCCCACAAAGCTCCTCCATGTATGTATAAAAATGTCCCCAGATCTACCCTGCAAGGTAGACCTGAGGGGGTAATAAACTTCAAAATTTAGTAGGAGTCTGTGCCTGCAGTCCACCTGGCTGTTTAGCAGCTGGTATTGGTGCGGGCTGAAGTGTGCATGTCTGGCTGACCATCGCAAGATGGCAGGGCCAATTTCACATGTGCACTTTAGGTTTTATGCCAGTCATTCCAGCGCCAATCAGCAGTAGGAACGGCCTATCCCATGAGACCCGCATGCACTTGATGGAAATGGTCATGTCCATTTTGACCATTTTTGTGAGCTAGATATCCCTGATTTGGTTTTTAGATTGGAAGAGATTAAGGAGGGTATTGTTGGGCTGACGAGCAGCAAAGCCCCGGAACCGGATGGTATCCCACCAGATCTTTTTAAATCAGATCCCAACTTTTGGGCTCCGGTTCTTGCTGCAGTAATCAGTGCTACTGCAAAGACGGGATGCCCAGAGTCCTGGGCAACCTCGACTATAGTGCCTGTTTTCAAGAAAGGTGATCGAGATAGTACCCACTGTTATAGACCAATCTCGTTGCTGGATTCAGTGGTGAAGGTTGTGGGCTGAGTACTCTTAAGTAGGCTGACTAGCTGGGCGGCAGTACATACCATCTTATCAGACGTTCAATATGGGTTGCCTGCCCTGGCACAATTTATCCACCATGTTAGATATAGGGGTGGATGGTCTATTTTCTTGAGGATCTCCATCGTGCAACTAAGGCCCATGTCAGATTTTCACAAGACTTAAGTTTCACGCAACTTCGATATAAAGAGAGGAGTACACCAAGGATGTATGTTAGCCCCCTTTTTATTTAATTTATATATTAATGACCTGGACGAAGTCTTAATGAGGACAGGGGTAGATTAACCGCAGGTAGGCCGCCGTGGCCTGCCAGTGTTACTATATGCAGATGACGCAGTCCTTATTTCGAGGACTACCAGGGGGTTACAAACTTTACTTAATGCTTTCTCTACCTTTATGTCGGATCAGGATTTATCCATAAAATGATTCTTACGTTATGCAGGTGGGTCTTCGTCCAAAAAAGACTTTCAGTTCAGGGTGGGATCTGCTTTAGTGCCCCCGTTACGATTATTTTTCATATTTGGCTGTCGTATTGGACAAGCAGATGAAATGGGGCCCTTTAAAACAGAGAAAGAAGGGAGATTTGGTGCGGGTGAATGCGGGCATTTTTTATTTTGCGTCGAAAATTGGGTAAGAGACCGATCGTGGCTCTTTTAAAGATCTATCAGGCTAAGAGCATCGTGACGGCCTCTTACGGTAGTGAAATATGGAGGCATGTGTCTACAACTGACCTACAAGTAGTCGAGAATACATTCTTGAAGCGCTTATTGGGCGTCCCTCGTGGTACGTCCAATATAATGGTGCATGAGGAACTTGGAGTGCCCAATTTAAGTGATATATTGGCGTTCTGCCCATTAATGTTTTGGCTGAAGGTATGGTTAAGCGAAGGATTAGGGCTGAGTCAACCGATATTAAGAGAATGTATGACTCTCGACCACGCCCTTCATATTCTATGGCTTAGATACATCAATAGCAGCTTTGAAAGCCTAGGAAGAGTCTAACTGTTCCTCAACTCTGAACTGGTAACTAAAAAGGAGGTGGGGTTAATACGAGAGTCTTTTAGTAGTTTTAAGATATTAGAGAGGGAAGAACTGGAATTGAAGAAACATAGTGTTAAAAGATTTTTAATGTTGAAAATAACACCATCAGCCGAGCCATATCTTCTGGGGCCTTTTAGTATTTATGAATGTTTTTATTGATCAGGTTTCGCCTGGACTTGTTTCATTTTATGTTGGCTGTGCCAAGGGGTAGTGCACGAGGACAGCTGTTAGCACCCTGTGGCTGCGACGATGAGTCTCCACAGGATTTGTTGCACTTCATATTATTTTGTAAATTTTATGAGGTCCCTGTAAACATTTTATTACCCCATATTAAAAAGGATGAATTTTAAGCAGGCCCGCCCAGCTCTCATCTATTTACAACTGCTGCATGAAGAATGTATTATGTTTGTTATAAGCATCTTGATATCTGCGGTAAAGGCCAGGGCTTGCTTTAATTAATTGTTAGCACTTGTCTAGGTTCCTTGTAATGTGATGACATACATATATTAGTTAAGGCCTGAAAGCCTCCCCATTTATTACCCAACATTTTCTATTGGTCATTGAGGAAATAGGTATTTAAACTTAGCCCTTTTTTTTAGATTGTCTTAGATTTTTGTGGAATTAAGCTTATTGTGTTGAAATGCATACTAATTTATGAATTGTCTTGTGTTTTGACAAACGTTTATGGTTTTACACAATGAAACCGAATACAAGTTATTTGATTTGATTTGCATAATCATAACATGTGTCTTACATATCTGTGACGTACCTATGACGTGTAAAGAGTGGGCAACCTTTGCGCTGTACCAGGAGCATAATCACGAAAATTAAACGTTGCTTTTCTTTCTTCTGCTCTATTTCAATAGCTTACAAGGACAAGCCGGGACATTTTTATTTTTTTAACTCCTATGATAGAGAAAAGCTTGAATCTTTCAGAATGTTTGTACACATTCCAAACTACTTTGTCTTTTTTCTTAAAACTGACTTGTATTGAACTGTTTCTAATATATGTATGCAACAATGATCTTTTTATCTGTTTAAATTTGCACTTGAGGTTTTATTTTTAGTCTACATGTTTGCAAACATGCTCCGTCTTTCATATGAAAGAGATATGCACCAATATTTTAAGTGGTTTGTGGGAAAGGTGTTTGTTTGACCATGTATTATATGGGATAAAGGACCCACGGCATACATGTGAAGGATATTACAAGCCACCTTGGAGTTCCATAACCTTATAAAGGAACTCTGCCTTCAACCTCGTTTTCTATATGGTAATGGAACTTCTTGGTGACTTGCAAGATACTTATAATGTATGGCGGGTGTACTTTATCCCTAAGATAAAGTACACTTTAACCATAGCTTAAGGGTTTGCAATGCTGTTATACCACACCCATTGCAAAAAACACAGTTGATGGACAGAATGTAGAACAATGTCATACATTCACCCCAGTACAAGGATCTGGGCCTAAATCCATCGTTTGTTTGCACTCCACACCACCCTGGGTTAGACACTGGCTATATGCAAATCAGCTCTGACCCTGTGCCTCATGGGAACAGTCCAGTCCGAACTACCAAGCCATGTCTTTCCCAGACCGGAATCAAGCATCCAAGGACCGGTTTCTGGCTATTAGCCTTCATCAGCCTGGATAGCTTGACTCCAGTGGTGTGGAGAGCCTGGGACTCACGTCTGAGCATACCCAGCCCACTCGGGGTGGAAATTGCAAAAAACACAGTTGATGGACAGAATGTAGAACAATGTCATACATTCACCCCAGTACAAGGATCTGGGCCTAAATCCATCTTTTTTTTGCACTCCACACCACCCTGGGTTAGACACTGGCTATATGCAAATCAGCTCTGACCCTGTGCCTCATGGGAACAGTCCAGTCCGAACTACCAAGCCATGTCTTTCCCAGCCCGGAATCAAGCATCCAAGGACCGGTTTCTGGCTATCAGCCTTCATCAGCCTGGATAGCTTGACTCCAGTGGCGTGGAGAGCCTGGGACTCACGTCTGAGCATACCCAGCCCACTCGGGGTGAAAATTGCAAAAAACAGTTGATGGAGAGAATGTAGAACAATGTCATACATTCACCCCAGTACAAGGATCTGGGCCTACATCCATCGTTTTTTTGCACTCCACACCACCCTAGGTTAGACACTGGCTATATGCAAATCAGCTCTGACCCTGTGCCTCATGGGAACAGTCCAGTCCGAACTACCAAGCCATGTCTTTACCAGACCGGAATCAAGCATCCAAGGACCGGTTTCTGGCTATCAGCCTTCATCAGCCTGGATAGCTTGACTCCAGTGGTGTGGAGAGCCTGGGACTCACGTCTGAGCATACCCAGCCCACTCGGGGTGAAAATTGCAAAAAACACAGTTGATGGACAGAATGTAGAACAATGTCATACATTCACCCCAGTACAAGGATCTGGGCCTAAATCCATCGTTTTTTTGCACTCCACACCACTCTGGGTTAGACACTGGCTATATGCAAATCAGCTCTGACCCTGTGCCTCATGGGAACAGTCCAGTCCTAACTACCAAGCCATGTCTTTCCCAGACCGGAATCAAGCATCCAAGGACCGGTTTCTGGCTATCACACCCATAGCACAAGATCTTGCAAGACTCCTTTGTGCACTGCCATTTTTTAGGTCTCGCCTACGCAGCATGCATGCGCTGCTTAGGAAAAAGACTTTTAGAAATCGATTCAGTTTTGCAGTAAAAAATGTGCACGCATTGCATTGCTTTGAATGGCAACGCGTGCACGTTTGGCAATTCCCTTGCGGGAGCGAGCTTTCAAACCATCTGTTTGTAATTAACAGATGGTTCCTGCTCGCACCCGCAAGGGAAACCGGTGCAGGCCCCCTCCTCCCTCCCCTCACCCTGCTGCCTCTTGTCAAATTTTCTTTTTTTTTTATTACTTTGAGCGCGAGGCGCGCACGCTTGTTTTCTATCTCCCCACTCCTCTTTCCTCGTTCTGTTCCTATTCCCCATTTATCTCAATCTACTTTCCCGGCTTTCATCCAGTATCGTTCTGTTTTCTCTTCAATCTCACTATCATTTTTTTTCTTTCTTTCATTATTTCTGCCATCTCGCTGTCGTCTCCATTCTTTCCTTTCTCACACTGTGTCTCATTATATCTCTTCTAATTTCCTCTCTCTGTCTCGCTTTCTGCCTCAACCTTTCTTTTTTCTGTCATTTCTTTCCTCTCTTCTTCCCCTCTCTCTCTCCTCCTCCTTTCTTTCCCACTTTCCCTTCTTCGGTCTTTGTCCACCCTCTCTCCCTCTGTTCTATGACTCGGTTACAAAAGCACTAACAGTAACGAGTGGAGGGGCAGATATTAAACGCCAGAAGACTGATAGGAGGCAGAGACTTTTTAAACCCCTCCTGGGGGGTCAGTCAGTTCAGCGCTTGCTTTCGCAATTTTTAGCCTGCAGGTCACACTCAGACTGAAATACCAGATAAGAACAACTCATTCTATAATTATTATGAGATTGGTGAATTCTACGTGCTGTTCACAGTGCTATGAAATAGCAAAATACATCCTCACTATTAACCATACATGTTAAAGTCCAGGGAGTTGCCTCCTTACCTGGGAGATATTCAACTTTATGTATTCAAGTCTCTAGGAATTAGGACTGGGCATTTCTGCTTCCCGCTTACACATGGGCCAGGATTTGCAAAGAAGTCATTTTTGTGATGCAGTACAAGTCTGATCTGTGCACGAGCACCTTTATAAAGTATGGCAGATTGCCACGCTGCTTTGCAGCACTTTATCATACGAGTGCCCATGCAACACCCTAGTAAACGTGGGTCTTAATTTTATGAACTGACACAAAGCCATGCTATGACTAGCCTCAAGGGATTCAGGTGAAGTTGAGACGGCATAATTTGCGCAGCAGGCCTTTATATGCAATAGGTGAGCTTTTCTTTGTTTATTGTGAATTTCCTTTCTGTTCTCTTTGTTTCTGTGGAACACCACATTTTTTTAAATGCGTTGAAGATACACAGTGCTAGTGTCTTCTGAGGAAGAGAGGTTCACTGCACTTGTGAGGAGACGGAGTGCCACCTTGAGTGTGTTCTTTCATCTATGAATCTTTTTGGGGCATCTTACACAAAGATGTCATATATCTTTGTGGCAATGGGTTAGGGGTAGCACGTCAGTGATTCAAGGTTTGCTGCTGCGCCTGGCTGCATTAGTTGCAGGGCCATATGTGTCAATATAATGCTGTTCAAATTATATGTGCACGTCTGATCTGTAGAAATATCTCTTTTCATAAACTAATAAACATAGTTTATAAATCCCTGTGGGCTTACATCTTTAATTTGCAGAGATGTATGACCATTTGGCTGATGTTCTAGTAGTATCTGAACATTTTGTGCAACCGTTGGCGTTTGCACATGTACATTAGATAACTCTGGAAAATCCATGTAGTGTTTCACAAAAGCATTTATTATATTTTCTTTCCCATGGAAAACATTTTACTTTGTGATATATTATGAATCTGGGTTTTTTATGACCTCTTCCCACACTTTCCATGCTTTCTACTCCTGTCTTGTTTACTCTAGGCATATATTAGAAATGTAGATAATTGTGGGTAAAGTGTTGCAAAGGTTTGCGGTTTCGCAAAGCATAGGCTTCAAGGGTGTTCCGTCTATATGCATTGCACATATCTATAACATTTGGGTGAGACCACCTATTTCCCCTCCCTAGGGTGTTGATTTCAACTGCAGACAATCCTCAGATCTTGCACATTGTCTGCACTTATAGCTACATATGTGAGTACCCACGGATCCTTACTTATCAGTCATTCTGATTTTACTTGCACAAGTGCCACATTTCCCTCACATAAGTTTATGTGCAGAAAAACATTTTTGAATTGAGTCATCTGTTTCCCAGGCATTCTATGTCCCCATGTGTGTCCTGCTGCAATGCCCTTAGTGTTCCAGTCAGGTCTCGATGGCTCAGTGGACTAACGCATCCACTGCAGGGATCTGTGTTTGATGTCATGATCAGTGACTGGTACAAGTCTGCAGGACCATTCAGTTCCATTGAGTTGGGAAACCATAAACATGTTTTATCTCTCAGGAGTACTATATGCCTCTTTGTGAACATGTTGCCTGCAAGTACACTGGTTATATTACTTTATTGAGCAGAAGACTCAACTTTTTAGTTCTGCACACTGTCACACAGTGTATCATTGGACAAGAAATCTCAACATAGCAGTGCTGGCACTTACAACAAGCATTGGCATAGCCAATAGGTCTTGCCTTTGGGACCTTATAAGTGTTTAGTTATCCAGCACAATATCCTTGGTGCAGCAACGGCGACTGTTGCATGGCTAAACACTTATAGGGTCCCAAAGGCGAGGCCTATTGGCTATGTCTAAATAGGTCCTCTGAATTAATCTGTGACATGGCTTTGAACCAGGGCACATCCACACAGAATATTGCTACTTAATAAACACAGTTGTATTCCTTCTGCTTATGTGATGCTATTCTTTGGCGGCTGAACCGATGCACAACTGTCTACAGTGTTTATTTATGGGTTAGTGCTGAGCTTCTGGGTGGAACTATGAATATAACATATGACAAACGCTATTAAAATAGTCTGCAATGATGAAAAATACTTATATTGGCCTGAATGAGTGTTTTAGAATGTCTTTATGATGAGTTGCTTAGAACACACTGAGAAAGGGTAAATGGTTTTTTTCATCTGGAGATGCAATCCCCAATCCTGTAGAGAGATTCTGAAAAGCGTAAAATTGACATCTGTCCTATGATTTAAGTGATATGAAGGGAAACCTTTCTGGGGTCGTATTATGTATCAGGCACACTGTACGTCTTTGCACCATGGCACACCTTTAAACAGGTGCGCCGGGTGCAAACATGAACAGTGCACCTAATTGCAATGAATGCGCTGCCCTCACGGCTGCCGCAAACTCGGCACAGTGGATTCAGTGAAATTCGGAGTGGCTGCTTTATTCAGCTGCTCTGTTTTGCACTGTTCAGGCGGTAAGGTGTCTGCACTTTAGAGAGGAGAGATAGATTATCCTATAGACGGGTGCAGTGTGTGACTGCACCCACCTGCAGGGGGATCTCTGCGGGTGGTTAATGGGATTCCCCCACTTTCCCCTCTAGAGGGCTGACTTTAGAAGGCACAGGTAGTGCGCCGCATTTTATGATGCACAATGAGTTTGCCTTCTAAGGGCTTGTTTCCCATCTGTTCACGTGTCTATAATATGGCTCCCTCATTTGCATTCCCCTATGCAAATGAATAGATGTCCCTTCTGTAATACCATTGTGCGACTGGGGTGCACAAAGTGAGTGCAGACACCTGTAGTGCTCCCAGGGCATAAGCTACTGTATTGCCCCTGGTGTCCAATATTCCTTTTGTTTAACATTGGACAGGATCTGGCTTATCTCTGCATTTTCTCCTAATATGATTAGACTAGAGATGGGTGAGATGCTGAAAGCTCGAGCCAGGCTCAAGCCTGAAGACTGACGCTGTCTCAGCTCGATGTTCCATTGGAACTTTGAAACCATAACAAGTCGAGCTTTCATGTGTCTTTTGCCTGCCACCCTTACTCTTCTACCCTCATGCACAAAGAGGTAGAAACGAATCATTGACATTAGAGGTGAAAGGGGAAACAAATGGATTCCCATTTAGTGGCTAAGTCATTCAAATTTAAACAAGAAAAAGTTGATTAGTCATGGATTCTGTGCTTAACCTAAGTGTGTAATCTTAGGCAAATATTTTCTTTCAATGATCCTCTTGTTTAGTTCACTTTTGCATGCGAAAACCCCTTCAAATATGTAAGTTCATGGGGAGGAGCCACGCGCTGGCCCAAGATGGCCGCGTGAGTGCTTAGGTCCGTCGACCCCTTTCCCCAGCTCTAACATCCTGTCCAAAATCCTGCACTTGTGCCCCGCAGTCTGATAGAAGATACGAAGCGACTCACTTCGCGGTGTTCCCGGGTCCTCGGCGGTGTCCGTGGACCGAGCTACGCCATCGGAGAAATAGCAGCCTTCCGCTCGCCCAGACTGGGGACTGATGTGTTCACTGAGCCCGCGGCAAGAGCGATAAACACCGGGGGCGGAAACCGGAAGTTGCTGGTCCGGCCCCGTAACTGATCGGCGGACGACCAGCGGCAGTGCGGGGATTGGGCAGTCATCGGGGGGCCTGTGATCCTCCCGCGGGACACCCTCTCGGCGAGACTGAGGACGCGGCTGGCCCGGGTCCGACTGGGAGCCGACGCGAGTGGTGCGCCCCGGCCGGGGCGGGTCAGGAGAGCCAAGTCAGAGTGCTCGCAGCCGGGCGCTGAGGCCATTGTGAGCCCCTGAGTAGTGAAGGAGAGACGTTTTTGCTGCGGCCCTGATGTGATGCGGGCTGGCTGACACCCCCTGAGAGTGGGAAAAAAGCTGTTCTATATCGCCCTCAGAGAGAGAGCCCATACTGGGAGCAAGCCAGAACATGCAGAGGAGGTGAGCGGGGTCCGTGCGTCTGAGGGCAACATCGGGCGGCGAATTGTGGCTGTCACTGCCTCTGGACACCTGAGTGGTGCAACTGTCGGATCCACACGTGGCAAGACTGATTGGTGGTACTAGCCCATGGGGGGGGGGGGTGACTTTATAGCCCCCTTTGTGGCTTGATATCCTCCAGAGGTGGTATTTGTGAAATAACGTGCGCTGGTTTGCGCTCTCACTGGGGACCATGGACATAATGCACGCGCCCCCCCTTATGGCTCTTCAGTGATCGTTGGTGAGAGACTGTGAGTGCCCCTGAGGAGAGGGACGTACACGTTTGGTCCTAACACGACGATACCAGTGGAAAGCAGGCCTTGGTGGACCGAGAGCAAGAGTTGCGGAACAGGTCTATGGAGAGACGGCCACTGCCCTGCGAGTAAATCCTGTGGTGCCTGGAGTGCTGAGAGTTGTCGGCTTCCACCAGAGCGGTATTGAGGCTCCCTCCCACCCCCGGGTGTTTGAGCCTGTGAACCAGCGCTGTCTGATACCCAGGTGGGCGTTGCTTCCAGTGGTGGAGAGTGGCAGACGTCAGAATGGCAACCAAGCTGGAGACCGAGAAGCCCTCATTCAGGTCCTCGAAAGGGTTGAAGCAAACACAAGCCAACAAGCTAGATCGCTACACGATACCCCGAAATTCCCCGAAGGAGTCGAAGCGTTCTCAAGCGGTGGAAAGTGACCCCCTGGGTTCTTCCACGGAGCCTACGCTCACTGACGTCATGGCGGCCATCAGAGGGGTCCAGTCCTCCCTGGGTCAGAAGATGGAGGCATTGGACAATAAACTCGATACCGTCACCATTGAGGTTAACTTGCTACGTGCCGACCTCACGAAGACAAGCGAAAAGGTTAAATCGCTTGATAATAAAACCGCTAGTTAAATTGACGACATGGAGTTGCTGAAGTGGGAGGTACGTGATCTTAAGACTTCTAGGGATCTAACACAGGAAACTTGACAACTATGAAGGGAGAGCCAGGCGTAATAATATCCCCATCCTTGGGGTACCCGAGAAATCAGACGGGGCGGCCCTTAGACTTGTTTATAGAAGATATTATACTCAACCATCTGAAGCCTAAGGGGCTGAGCAACTTCTTTACAATTGAACGAGCCCACCGGGTGCCAGTGGGGAAACCCAAGCCTGGAGCCCCCCCCCCTCGTCCGATGATCGCGAGGGTGCTAAACTTTTGAGAGGGATGGGATCCTGCAGGCAGCACCTACTGGCGCCCCTTGAGATATGAGAATGCCACGCTCTCTTTTTTCCCTGACTTTACTCAGATGGTACAGAAACAACGGCAGAGTTTTCTCCCGGTAAAGAAGAGACTCAGGGACAAGGGGCTAAAGTATGCAATGATGTTCTCAGCTCGCCTGCTCGTAGAACTCGAGGGGAGGGCCTGTTTTTTTGATAATCCAGAGGTCGCTTTGGACTGGTTGGACAGCAAACATGCGGATGGTCCAGAAAAGAGAGACAATGGAGATATTGGCGGTCAGGAGGAGCAGGAATGAAGCCAGCTATCAGAATTTTCGCATTGGATTGGTACATCAGGTAGCGGGGTGGATCCGTGACTAGGGTCACACTAGCATCCTTGACTACAAGTCCTCTGTGGGAGACCCGGGGCTCCGGGAATATGTCTCTTGGGCTGGGGGATGGGGCGGGGCGGGGCACTGGCCACCTCCTCATTACTACTTTTAGTTAGTTTGCAGCTGGGATGTTGGGCGACAGGCACACTGCTAGTTGGGGACGGGCGTTGGCCATATGCAGGGGTGCAGGGAGGGGGGTGGGGTTTGGATTCAGTGGGGTTACTTGGTTTTGAGACTCTCTTGTTTGAAGAATTGCTTGCAGTATGTTTTATTTTGTATTCTGTATTTTTTCCTTTTTGACATCCGGCGCAAGAGCAGTGATTGTATTGACAATGTGGATTTCATGTCAGCATAAAAGTGGCAATGTCACAGTCGGACAATATTCAAGTTGGTTAAATGTCGAACGTTACCAGGGGGTCGGGATAAAGGTGCTGAGTTGGAATGTGAATGGCCTTGGAGACCGGATCAAGAGAGGAATGGTTAATCAGTTGATGAGAAGGCATTCTCCTGATGTAGTGCTTTTGCAAGAGACACATCCCATCGGTGATCGCTGCATGGCTCTCCATAGGGGAGGATATAGGTTGGTGGCACATGCTGGGTTTACCTCGGGGTCTAGCGGGGTAGGAAAATTGGTGAAGAACTCCTCTCCCTTAACAATCCAGGCCACGTGGTCTGACGGGAGGGGCCGTTACATTGGAATCTCGGTTCACTGGGGGGGGGGAAGACTGTTACCTTCTTCTCGATATATGTCCCGCCTGGCCTTCAATCTGACACTTTCTGCGACCTGGGGACTGTCTTTCTCACCCTGCCCTTGGGCCTTCTGGTGCTGGGGGGCGACTTTAATGCAGTGCTAGATGGGAAGATAGACAGGCACCCAGC
This sequence comes from Lissotriton helveticus, assembly GCF_964261635.1. Lineage (NCBI taxonomy): Eukaryota > Metazoa > Chordata > Amphibia > Caudata > Salamandridae > Lissotriton > Lissotriton helveticus. Next base: position 707,170,265 of record NC_136059.1, on the reverse strand, counting down.
AAGAATACTCAGACCAGCACATAGATGGCTCTCAGACTTTTTAGCAACGATGGGGCCTGTGGACAGCTGGCGGATACGTAATCCGACACAGGCATACTTCACACACATGTCCGCAGCGCACCACAGCATGTCAAGACTAGATTACATATTGATACCGGCGGCCCTAGCAGTTACGGTCATAGAGGCATGATATCTTGGAAGGGGGATCTCTGACCACTCTCCTATGTGGTTGAGTGTGGAACTCGGACAGCTCGCAGTTGGTAGAGTGGCTCCTATTGGTGCGTGGCACTTGAGGGACCCTGCGACTAAGAGAGAGATTGTCAAGATTTCAGATCACTATTTTCAAGAAAATGTAGGTACTGTCGAATCGGCACAGTCATTGTGGGAAGCATATAAGACGGTAGTCCGTGGGGAAGTCTTGTCTTTGATAGCAGGGAAGAAAAAGAAGCACCAGGCGGAGGTCGAGAGGGCGGAAGCAGACGTAACTCGGTTGGAAGAATTAGTGGCCAAGACGGCCGCTCCGGCGGACAGGCATCTTTTAAAATTAAGACAGGATGAATACAGAGGCCTTGCCAAAGACAGGGCGGTAGCTCAGAATAAGGTCACCCAAAGTCAGATATATGAACATGGAGACAAGGCTGGTAAATTGATTGCTTGGCTCGAACGAGGGGAATGGGCGTCGCAGCTTGTGCCGGAGTTACAAGGAGCGGATTCTATCACTGTCACAGACCCCAAGGCAGTGGCAGATGAGTTCTCCAAATATTAAAGAGGTGTATACACTTCGGTTGGTGGACATATGGAGGCTGGGAACAGTGATATGATAAAGGACATCCGTATGCCTGCACTGTCAGAGGATGATAAGGGGTACTTAGATTCCCCTTTCACGGACGATGAAGTGGCACAGACAATTAGAGGGGTAAGATCCGGGAAGGCGACTGGCCCGAACGGCATCCCAATAGAACTGTATACATTGAATGCCCATAAACTCGCTCCATATATCCGCTCCATGTTCGCCGAAATTAGAGAGAGGGGTTGACCCCCATATGACCAGCGGGTAGCGAATATAGTAGTTATACACAAGGCGGGCAAACCTAAGACTCTTTGCTCCTCATACAGGCCAATCTCGCTGTTCAATGCTGAGCCTAAAATCCTGGCGAAGCTACTAGCTACCAGACTGGTTAAGGTAATCACCACCTTGATACACCCGGATCAGTCGGGCTTCTTGCCTCGCCGAAACACAGCTCTCAATCTGCGTAGGTTGCATGGGATACTTTGCGGTTCCCCGTCGATTCAGGAGCCGGCGGTACTAGTGTCCATAGACACCACTATGGCGTTTGATAGGGTTCAGTGATCCTACCTGTTCGTGGTAGTGGTAAAGATGGGCTTTGGGCCGGAGTTTGTAAGCTGGGTAAGTTTGTTATACGCTACTCCCTTGGCCAGAGTAGTCGTCAATAACTACAAGTCGGTCGACATTCCCCTTGGAAGGGGCACGAGACAAGGATGCCCTCTGTCCCCGCTTCTCTTCGCTCTAGCCTTGGAACCTCTGGTGGCATGGGTTAGATGGGACCGATCAATACGAGGCCTGCGGTGGACACTAGAGTGGGAAGACAAAATCTCACTATATGCGGATAATATCCTGCTTTACCTCACCAACCCCAAGGTCTCTTTGATCAATTTTCTAGATGTACTTGCCATATTCGGAAGATATTCCGGATTTGCAATAATTGGTCGAAATCAGTGCTCTTCGTCCTCAGGGATGAGCCGCCAGTGCTCCCGCAGTTATGCCCTCTACAGATTGAGCTAGTGGGGTTCAAATATCTCGGTATATATGTTACACTTGACCCGAAGCTACGATATACCAATAATCTTGGACCCCCCTGGGCCGGCTCAAGAGAGACGTGGAGCACTGAAAGGCTCATCCACTTTCCCTGTTGGGTAGGGCAGTTCTGTTAAAGATGATGGCCCTTCCCCGATTTCTATATGTATTACAGAATACAATGGACCCGGTACCGGCATCCTATTTTAAAGATATTGAGGCTCTCCAGAGGCACGAGACAAGGATGCCCCCTGTCCCCGTTTCTCTTCGCTCTAGCCTTGGAACCTCTGGTGGCATGGGTTAGATGGGACCGATCAATACGAGGCCTGCGGTGGACACTAGAGTGGGAGGACAAAATCTCACTATATGCGGATGATATCCTGCTTTACCTCACCAACCCCAGGGGCTCTTTGACCAATTTTCTAGATGTACTTGTCATATTCGGAAGATATTCTGGATTTGCAATAATTGGTCGAAATCAGTGCTCTTCGTCCTCAGGGATGAGCCGCCAGTGCTCCCGCAGTTATTCCCTCTACAGATTGAGCTAGTGGGGTTCAAATATCTCGGTATATATGTTACACTTGACCCGAAGCTACGATATACCAATAATCTTGGACCCCCCTGGGCCGGCTCAAGAGAGACGTGGAGCACTGAAAGGCTCATCCACTTTCCCTGTTGGGTAGGGCAGTTCTGTTAAAGATGATGGCCCTTCCCCGATTTCTATATGTATTACAGAATACAATGGACCCGGTACCGGCATCCTAATTCAAAGATATTGAGGCTCTCCAGAGGAAGCTTTTCTGGGATGGAAGATCCCGCATAGCATTCTCTAAACTCACTCTCCCGTGATACGGCGGTGGGATTGGGCTGCAAGACCTGCAGAATCACTATTGGGCTTCTCAGCTCGCGGTAGTGAACCATGTTATTTACAGACCTCCAGGGGATCCAGGATATGCCATGGACCGTGGGCTGGCGCCAGGTGGTGATTTCACCAGGTCGCTGTATGCCAGGCCTAAGCGGTTTTCCCTGGTGGGTCCAAGGGCACATGTGATTCACGTGTGGCATGCCGCTAATAGATATCTTGCCTGGGAGCGGAGACTCACCTTGGGCCACCCCCCTATGGAATGCAGAGAGACTAGGGAGCTTGTGGAAGACCAAGGGGATCTAATCTGGATCACACAGATTAAAGATATGTGGGGAGGGGGTGCAGGGCATACATACGCCTCACTCAAGCAGCAATACAGCTAACAAGATAGCGAGTTCTATCGGTACCTCCAGATCAAACACGCACTCCTCGCACACATACCTAGAGACGACTCACTTCCTGAGGCCTCTCCTCTGGAGGATCGTGTGCTAGATGGATACCTCCCCAAGAAGACAATTTCTTTAATATATAAAAAGCTCATTAATAATATGGAGGCCCCCTGGGACATATTAGAACACAGTGGAGTGCAGATGGGATGGAGATAGATGATGAAGACTGGACGGAGGCGATCTCCTCTCCGAGAGTGGTTGCAATCCAGATGCGACTTCACTTGGTACAATTAAAGATATTGCATAAATCATATGTCACAGGGCCTTGCCTGGTACGAATGGGTCTAATGGAGAGTGGTGAGTGCCGAAGGGGGTGTGGAGAGCTCGGCACCTTTATGCATATTCTCTGTCATTGCGCAGAAGTGCAGGTGTATTGGACAAAGATTCATGACGAGATGCGAGGCGCTTTGGGTGTGAAGATACGGCCGGAGGCCCGCAGTGTGTATACTGAATGTGTGGGAACCCACGGACTTGAATGCATACGGGAAACAATAGGTAACACTGGCGTGTATGGTGGCAAAATGAAATATCGCTCAGCTGTGGAGAGCCAGTCAGCCGCCCCAGGTTTCCAAGTGGGTGGAGGACTTGGACTGATGTATGTTTCGGGAGCGGTTGGTGTATGTGGCCAGGGGTTGTCCTGAGAAATGGGGGAAGGTTTGGGGGACCTGGAATAGTTACCAAGGAGAGATTTGTGCACCCCCGGCGCGGCGAATAGAAATAGAAGTGGAAGCGCAAGAATCCCCGTGACCTGATACTTCTGTACTGTTTTTAAACTTGATGTAAACGAGACTGTCTTTGTCCGCTGCTGAAAATGTACTTCAGCAGTTGCTTTTGTTTTGTTTTGTTTATTCTTTTCTTTGTTGATTGTTAATAAAAAGATTTTCCCCCCAAAAAAATGTTCAGACTACCAGCTGTACAAAAACCTATTCTGTTGTATTTAATAGACTATAATGTTGCTGTGTCTATAAGAATCTGGGCCACATACAGGGTTCACATGACGATTGTCTTGCCGCTTAGTTCACTGATGGCACTGTCACCGTGGTGGTGGTGGTGACAGGAATGATTATATGTTCAAGTTCAAAAATTCAGCTTTAATAAGTATTTCTCAGTGCAATATATATGAAATATTAATGTCAAAGCTTCCACATGTTAAATAAATGCACTTTGCTTTATCTTTGAAGAGACTTTACCATATTTTATGTGATATTTGTTGTATAAGTTACATGGCAAGCATTTTCAGGGTTATGCTTGTGCATGGGCCCTAAGAGGCGAGCCATAGTCCCTAGGAGCCAAGCCAGATCCTTGGCTTGGATCTGCTCACCCTCTTAATTTGTTGGCTCATCCAGCATTAGCTTAGATGCATAACGAAGAAATGATACAGGACTAACCCCACATTCTCACTGGCCAACATCCCCACCACGTCCCCAGGCTGAGCTCTGAACAGGTGGTGACAAAGTGTAGCTCATTTGTGTAACCATCCGAAAATCCATTATGTGGGGCAATGTAGACAAACCTTGTTTCCTCTTCACCTTCGGAATACAGCTCCTAAAAGAACAAGCTCTCCGCATGTTTGTTACAGACCCAGTCATCAGGTGTTAGTAGGGAACTCAACAGAGTCTAGTTGCTAAATGTGTTTAGAAACTGGATCGAGGTCTGGTTCCTTTTAAGCATCAACATTTTATGTGGGTTACTTATTGGTTCTTCCATGCGCACAACCCCCCCCCCCCCAATCCCACCGACCACACCTTCCGTTATTGAAGGTTGTAATGTTAAAAGGCTTGTGGTAGTGTGTCACAGGTTTGACATGACAAGTAAATCGTTTCTAAATGTGTGGGAAATAAAATATATGTTTTTTAACATTTGATGGAAACATGAAATCTGAAAAATAATTGCAATACACATTTCATTCTAGAGAATTTATACTCCAGTACAGATCCACCAAGATTTTCAAAGCAATTAGGTTTTTCTAAATCCAGATATTTGTTGGTGATGTGGGCAGGACCAGTAGTGATAGTGCAGTACTGTAGTATTTGTATAGCGCTTACTGCAATTATGTTGGGACTTTAAGCACTTACCCACATGTATAGCAAGTTGCAAACTACAAAATGTAGGATGTGTTGTTTTCAGGGTCTTGTTTTTGTTTTGAGCCTATGTGGAAAGTGTTTTCATGTTATGTGTGATGGCCACCAATGTCAGGTTATTTTGTTATAATTTTGTGGGATGCAGCGCCTGTGTGTGCGATGGTTGGAGGTATGTGAGAGGTAGACGCACAGTGTTTAATTGTAATAGCACCTAACAGGCTTAACTATTGGGGCAATGGGATACTGTGTGCCTGTTCACCAAAAAAGGGAGGGTATTTGGAGAAGGCCCTTAATCCAGAATGCGACATTAGCCAGGCAGAAATGCTGTTAAATGAGTAAAAGGATGCTAAAATGCAAGAATGGGAAATGGTGACATAAGCAGTAGTCACACACCATTTTATTTATTTACTTTTTAAAGGCAAAAGTGGAAGAGTAATCAAGGCTGGCAACCTTATCAGAATCTCACAAACTTTAAAGGGCCCATATTCCACCTATTCCTGCTAGGCCAAATAAAGCCAAAGGTTTGAGCAGGGTTCACAGCCCAAGGTCTTTTCAATTTCCCAAGGGTTGTCAAAGGTGGACAAGTACCAGTCAGGCGAGCCGTAGTTGGGTCAAGACTCAGACCATAACCAGACTGACATCCCGCACATGAGGGTGAAACTTGAAGCACGTGGTAGGCTGCTGCCTTGACAGCTTAGGAGCACACTGGCCTGCCTTATGGCCTCACCCCTCCATGTATGCCCAATAGGTTTCTTAGATTCAAGAGACACGTATGCTTTCTAGCTTCCATAAATAGGCTTCCTCCAGACATTGTAGAATTTTCTCCCACAACAACTCCACTTTCCTTATTGATAGTGAATGACTTTTCAGGGTGAAAGAGAAACAATGCGGTGAAAGGAGGCTTAACTCTGCTTCCATTCTTTCAGCTAAAATCGCAGACTAGCAAACATTTGGTAGGTGTTATTTCGTTCAATCAGAGCCCAGCTCGTCTCAAATTATGAAAAATTGCTTCAATAGTTCTACTATTCCGTGGTCAATTTTAACACACTGCTGATTTCAGCATAATAGGCTGGCCATGATGAAGATGTGCAGGAATTTTGAATCACTATTTCAAGACCAAATGTGCATGTCTATTGCTTAGTGGCAGAGAATCAACCACCATCATTTTTCCTTGTGAGTAAATTAAATTCTTGCAAGAATTAGGAATTCTGTTGGATGCTAGCCGCACTACTGTGTGATAACAAGACGCAAAAGTTATTTGTGTATTTATTGACTAAGACTAATTGCAGTAAGGAATGTACTAGATTACAAAATGTTTGTGATTCGAGTACAACAAGAACTCGAAATAGAAAGCACTGTGAGTTCAATTTTATCAGCAAAACAAGGAACGCAGCAAGCTATGGAAATGTCAATAATCAGGAATTGTATCGAGTTCAATTGTCAATGAAGAACCCAAAAGGTTTCAATGCTGCTGAATGATCAGAGCTTTCTAAACTACTACACAAGTACGCCCCTTTATGTAATTTAAGTAGTGCAATTTGTCTCATCTTTTTAGTCCCCAAATGTATAAAATACACGTTGACGGACACTACTTTCGCGACTCGACATCAAAGTACTTGAGCCAGCTTCCTGTCAGCATTCAAAAGATGGAATGCCACCCTCTTTTTAGGTCTCAGGTGAGACACCACATGCGCTCTTACTTGCGAGATCTATTGTTAACAAAACAAAAATAAAAGGGGGTTTAGAGCCCACCTATTGCTTATCTTTGGTTTGCTTAATTGTCTCTCTCATTTGTTTGCTTCGTATTGGTCAGCACATGCAGGTTTCACTTTCTCCTTTCTGTGTTTGTCCCTTCAATGGAGACTGGACCAATTATGGATTAATCACATAATTAGTGTACTTCCGCTGCTAGTGCTGGGATCCAGATACTTTTTTTCCCTCCATTCTAATGCATCTTGATAAGTGTGTGAAGTTCTCCTCACTAGGGATGAGTTGCTCTTGGAATCACAGTTGTGTTTAGATTTAGCTGTTCCTGGAAATCACAGTGCAATGTCCTCGGTGGGAGTGGGATCCGCTTCACAGGAAAAACAACAAAAATGTCCTGCCTTATTAGTGGGTTGAAACCCTTTAATCAGGCTTTTTGGTAAAAGCTCCTTTCTTGCTACACATTGTTGTAGTAGATGGTTCTGCTTCCCTTTTCTTTTATGGACAACTGCACATGGTGATGATTGGCAGGTGAGATGGCCATTTTGCATGCAATGTCATCCACAAAATGAGTGGCTGTCCTTCCAAACGACAGTATAGTCACAGTCACTCTCATGGAGCCCAACGATTGGTTGGGAGGGCACAGGTGGAATACGCCTGTATTAGTTTCAACCTTGCAACTTGAACTCCCCAGGAACCTCGATGGGCTTGGTACCAGGGCCCAATGTAACAAAACACATTCTCCATAAACATTAATACCTCATATTATGCAGCTGAATGGTCATTAACGAGGTAAACTTGAGCATAAGGAGTTAAATCTGTGCATGAAGCTCAACATTCCTGGGTCCCTTACTGGTGCCCATAGCCGGCGTGGCTTCAGGTTACATTTGCACTATGTAGGATAGCCTCGAGGGATTGAATACAACGGATGGCGAGAGGAAGGGCCCTATGTTCCGATAGAATCATCAGCTAATATGCAATACCGGGGTAGAGGTTTCATTTCCGGGATTTATACATCTGGCAAATGTCCGTGTAGTATTGGATTAGGGTCATTGACCGTCCACACACACTCCTGAGATTTGGCCACTACTGCTGAGTTACAACCGATCCCACCGTATAAACAAGGGACTCTAACACTTAGTTTATGGTTGTTTCCTGATTATGACACTATATGATGCAAACATTGTTTTTAAACCCCCTATTACCCAGCCTATAATTCAGAGGCACCTTTTCTGCTGTACAACCCGCCGAGTATTGATGGGGCGAATAATTCCTGACCTTTAGGTGAGTTGGGAATACCTATTCTCATTAGAATAACTTGAAAGCTGCCACATTGTTTTTAATCGTTTTATCCACTCGCATGCAGCCTCTCACTCATATGCTGCACCTTAAATCCACGCTGTACCACACTGAAGCATGAAACGTGGTCCAGCTTTTAAGCAGTTACATGCTTAGCGTGCAATTGCACCATAGAGCATGTCACTTTGTATGCACCTGGTCACTGTTACTATGTCACTCATGCTCATAATCAGCCTCTTTTGTTCCCCACTGTAGGCAAGGAACAGCACCATTGAGGTAAAAAATTCTTCCCATACATTGATAATGAGCAACACAGTTTGATATAGACACAAGAACATATTGTTTTGTAGACTATACCATATAGGTCCTGACGAATCGCAAGTCATTGTTACATAGCGAGAAACATGTCGACCGTTTTTATACTTCCTAGCCTAGTCTAGAACAAGGAAACATTATTTTCCAGAAAGCCTAGTCTAGCTTCACCTTTTAATTGTAACGAGGGACCACCCGAATAAAGTAGTCTCTGGTACTCCACGTTACATTTTAACCCACATACAAGTCTACAACCCTTCTGGCCCCATACCCACACTTCACCCATAGGCAGTTGGATTCAAAAGATCTCTGCTAAAGAGCCCCTCTTTGAGGTGAGCCCGTTGGGAATTGCACCGCCTACCCAACGAGGAGCAACGCCTATGATGAAGCATGACACCTGCAAGGGTGTGTGAGGCAAACATATCCAACACAATGGATACCCAGTGGGAGACTAATACCTTTTAACCACCACTCTCTCCTTTAACCAGTGCATCACACTATCCTTTCTTCCCGAGGAACAGCCTTGTCCTATTTTTTGTTAATAATACTGACTGAGGGCACGGACCGAGGCTGGACCTTCTGCTCCACGTGAGTGGTAATTACGCCCCTATTGATCCCTCTGGATCATTCTCTCCCTCCTCTTTGAACACATTCCCAGCACGGCTAACTACCGTGGGAGTTACTTTCTGGCGGGTAAGATCGGCTCTATCCCCCAACTTACACCTAGACCAATTTGGTAGAAGGTGTAAACGCCACCCACAAAGGAGTGTCACGATTAACTCACAATTCGATCATAACACTCTCTTGTTCCTTAGGAACAACTCCTTCTCCTTGATTCCCCGGTGGTCTCCACAAGATGGACGTCCAGGGGTTGAGTTTTGGGAAAGAAGATGCAGCAGCTATTCTGAGAACCCCATCAATCCTTGGTTTAGAGACAAATACAGCCACAGGGAGTAACACAGCTGATTGGCAAGCCCTTTCCGACTTAAAAAGGGAATGGGTTAGAATAACTCTCCACTGCGCATTAATGGCAGAATATTTCAAGGCCAAAATTGCTCCAAATGGGCTGATTGTAAAGAACTTCTCCAGAATTTTCTGGGAGGACGGACAATTCAAAATTGAGTGGTCACAAATCTCATGGAAATGCACCCATGACCTGCTAATCCTGATCGTGAACACATCCAAACGTCTAGCAGATGAACTACTGACCCGCATACAAGCTGCGGAAAGTGCTCTTAAATCAGCAGTCCCCAATCCGGGTTTCAAAACCAAACTAACAGAACTCAACAAAGAGTTGGCTGAGCATAAGGAATACCTTATGAACCAGAAAGTAACACAATTACAGAAAGACATCAAACGGTTCTCTAAAGAAAAGGTATATCCATACTTAAAAGACAATTATGTTCCACCAGGAACCAATTACCAATCAGACTCGAGTACCGCCTCATCTAGAAGGGGCTCAAACAGTGGAAGTGATTCCAGTGGAGATGACTGGCAAACACAACAACAACAGCGCAGGGGGAGACGAGGGGGAGGACAGGGAGGACAAGGTAATCAAAACTTCCAACATCCTCCGTACCCAATACCACCATTGTGGCAATTCCCCCAGTTTCAACAGACTTTTACCCCCTATGGCCGACAATATCCTCCCCAGTTTGCTCCACAAGGTGGTAACCGACCTTTTTTAGGCAGAGGTTGGGGCAGAGGGCGAGGGCGAAAGCGAGGCAACGCACCAGAAAAGAGAGTGCAGTGGGAAGCAACACCCCAACAAGGGATGGACACCAGGAGCATGACGGCACGCAAATAAGCCTGGTTGTTAATCTCTCAGAACGCCAACTCTCAAAAGAGGAAGAAAAAGTATTACAGAAAGGTCTTGGTTTTGTACCAACCCCTAAAATAGACCTGTTCCAACAAACATGCGAGATACAGAAATTTTTCCGTAAAATTAGGCTGAGGGCCTTCTTTGAAGGGAGACCAAATGAACCTATTGAGGATTCTGGTCTACACAATCCTTCAACTTTCACCCCACACAGTGGGATGGTTCCTAATGAAGTCCTCACTTATGAACAGGCTGTCCTTAAAGAAATCAAGAACTTGAATTACCAACAGAGTCACCAAAACATCTCGAGAGCTGAATTACATATACTGGAATCTTTAGCCAATGATCCAGTGATTACAATCAAGCAGGCCGACAAGGGGGGTGCGACTGTACTCATGAACACCAAGGACTACGAGACAGAGTGCCTTAGACAATTGGGAGATAGGCGGTATTACACCCCCATCCCATCTGATCCCACTGAACGCCTCAGAGGCACTATCACAGGCCTTGTTGAGGAGGCAGAATGTGAGGAATGGATAAGCAAAAAGGAGGCAGAGTTTCTGGTTAAGAAGGATCCACGGATCCCCTACTTTTATGTACTCCCGAAAATCCACAAGGAGACGACCCCCATACCTGGACGCCCCATAGTATCGGGAATAGACTCAATACTCGAGCCTTTGTCCCAGTTCTGTGACCACTTCCTACAACCGCTGGTCAAACGAATACCATCCTATATACAGGACACCACAGACGTCCTGCGCACCCTTGAGACTTTTCAGGGAAACGGCCAGGCAAATGGACAGATTGATTTTCTAATCACCCTAGATGTGGAGGCCCTCTATACTAACATCCCACAGAGGGCCACACTAGGGGTGATAGAAGAAATTCTCAATAGCGAATTATGGGAGTCCAATACACCACCGGCATTCATCATGGAATGCGCAACTCTGGCTCTGACAGAGAATTATTTTGAGTTCATGGGAAAGTTTTACCACCAGACACAGGGCACCAGTATGGGCAGTACTTTTGCCCCTTCGGTAGCCTGTTTGTATATGGCAGACTTCGAGGGTAAGCACATACACCAAGAGATGAACCCCTACCACAGTAACATCAAATTGTGGAGGAGGTTCATCAATGACATTCTGATCTTTTGGACGGGAACAAGCGATTCCTACCAGGCATTCTACGATTGGATCAATACACTGAACCCCTACTTACACTTCACCATGACAGTGTCCGAAAAACACAGATCCCCTTCCTGGACTTGACGATCAAACTCACCGAGGGCCAACTGAGTACCACCATGTTCAGGAAACCAACAGACCGGAATAGCCTCTTACATTTCTCCAGCCATCACCCGAAAGCGCTACGAACGAATTTACCGTTCGGACAGTTTCTTAGAGTGAGGCGGAACTGCAGTAGCCTACCCGAATATAAGAAACATTCCGCTATTCTGTCCAGAAATCTAGTGGAGAGAGGCTACCCGGTTGGAGACATAACAAAAGCTCAGAAAAGAGCCAGAAATATTCATAGAGATGCCCTCCTTGAACATAGGGAGAGAACCCCCAGTGAAAATGAACCAATGACCTGTGTAACCACCTTTACACCGGCATCAACGCAAGTTAAAAGCATCATCAAACGCCATTGGCAAATTTTGAACACTGGGGACCTCTCCCTTGAGTTGCCTAGATTCGCATTCAAAAGATCTAGAAATGTCAAGGACATCCTGATCAAGACTAGACCCAAACCAATCAAGAAGACCACCCAATCTACCCTTTGGCATCTACCTCCGGTTACAGGACATTATCTTTGCGGGTCCTGTAGTGTATGCCCATACACTGCCATACACAAGACAATACAGCTGACAGAATCCTTTAAATGGGAGCTAAGGGGGCATATGAATTGCAACACCTAACACTGTATATACCTGCTAAGATGCCCGTGTGGACTGCAATACGTGGGCATGACCTCACGTCCCATCAAGACACGCATCACAGAACACCGCAGCAGTTTCCGCTGTAAAAAGGATAACACCAAAATGTGCAGACACTTTATTGAGCACAAACACACTGCAGACTCCCTGAAGTGGTTAGTCCTAGAAGCTAGTCCCAATTGCTCTAAACAGAGCCTATTCTTGAAAGAACAACGGTGGGTACACCGTCTGGCCACAGATAGGGAGGGATTAAATGAGGACATCCCGTGGAGTTCTCTATAAGGACGTGATACACTACATTTCCTCCTTAGCACCACACTCCAACACCCTTCCTATAAGGCGTCCTCGGGACAAGTACCAGAATTAAGATCAAACCTATAACACACTAGCCATACAGTAAAGAACGGGGGATTGATATTAATATCCCAACCTTGTGAGCCTCTACATAACAGCCATTTGAACCCAAACTCTAATCAGTAACGTTTAGAATTACCATCAGTCATCAGGAGGCCCACTTCCTCATACCATATCACCTCCCACTCACAATGGGTTAATACAGTAGACTCCCACGAACCTTAACCGACCTAAGGAATATTAAACCCAGCGGGTGATACCTACAACACACTTTTCCCCTAACCTTTAGCCACTACAAAATGGCCGCCTAGTTTTCGAACAATATCACGTGACACTCACACCCTCCACCACACCTCCAACCTCTCCGGGGGTGTGGCCACGCCCCAAACACATCGTTTTATGTGGGACAGATGGGTCAGACTGGACCTGCCCGATCTCGGCGAAATGAGGGGTAGGACACTGGCCTACTACACGGAAAGTTGTAGGTAAGTGGCGCGAGTGGCACGCGAGGAGTTGAGAAGCTGGTAAGCAGGACAGGGCATGGGTCGATAATTCCCCATAGCCGGCGTGGCTTCAAGTTACATTTGCACTATGTAGGATAGCCTCGAGGGATTGAATACAACGGATGGCGAGAGGAAGGGCCCTATGTTCCGATAGAATCATCAGCTAATATACAATACCGGGGTAGAGGTCTCCTTTCCGGGATTTATACATCTGGCAAATGTCCGTGTAGTATTGGATTAGGGTCATTGACCATCCACACACACTCCTGAGATTTGGCCACTACTGCTGAGTTACAACCGATCCCACCGTATAAACAAGGGACTCTAACACTTAGTTTATGGTTGTTTCCTGATTATGACACTATACGATGCAAACATTGTTTTTAAACCCCCTATTACCCAGCCTATAATTCAGAGGCACCTTTCCTGCTGTACAACCCGCCGAGTATTGATGGGGCGAATAATTCCTGACCTTTAGGTGAGTTGGGAATACCTATTCTCATTAGAATAACTTGAATGCTGCCACATTGTTTTTAATCGTTTTATCCACTCGCATGCAGCCTCTCACTCATATGCTGCACCTTAAATCCACGCTGTACCACACTGAAGCATGAAATATGGTCCAGCTTTTAAGCAGTTACATGCTTAGCGCGCAATTGCATCATAGAGCATGTCACTTTGTATGCACCTGGTCACTGTTACTATGTCACTCATGCTCATAATCAGCCTCTTTTGTTCCCCACTGTAGGCAAGGAACAGCACCATTGAAGTAAAAAATTCTTCCCATACATTGATAATGAGCAACACAGTTTGATATAGACACAAGAACATATTGTTTTGTAGACTATACCATATAGGTCCTGACGAATCGCAAGTCATTGTTACATAGCGAGAAACATGTCGACCATTTTTATACTTCCTAGCCTAGTCTAGAACAAGGAAACATTATTTTCCAGAAAGCCTAGTCTAGCTTCACCTTTTAATTGTAACGAGGGACCACCCGAATAAAGTAGTCTCTGGTACTCCACGTTACATTTTAACCCACATACAAGTCTACAACCCTTCTGGCCCCATACCCACACTTCACCCATAGGCAGTTGGATTCAAAAGATCTCCGCTAAAGAGCCCCTCTTTGAGGTGAGCCGGTTGGGAATTGCACCGCCTACCCAACGAGGAGCAACGCCTATGATGAAGCATGACACCTGCAAGGGTGTGTGAGGCAAACATATGAAAACACAATGGATACCCAGTGGGAGGCTAATACCTTTTAACCACCACTCTCTCCTTTGACCAGTGCATCACACTATCCTTTCTTCCCGAGAAACAGCCTTGTCCTATTTTTTGTTAATAATCCCTTACTGGTGCACCTTCTTGTGATACCTGTTGGTGGGAACTTCCTGGCTGCTCTTCCATGTAATGTGGCACGCAGGCACGCTATTAATATCATAAGAACACCACACCGATTGCATTATGTTGGTGGTGACGCCGGATGACAGTGCTGACACATCAGTATTAGCCAGCAGCTCCTCTGAGGGCGTCTCTTGCTGCCTGTACCAGCAGATGTCATTGCTTCATCATGCACCTATCCACTCCATTTGCATAGGTTATTTCCTGTGTGTCCACTGAAACAATGAATTAAACTGGAGTGCTTTCATCATTATAAAATTAGGTGATATTCTAGAGGGAATCCGAGAAAGGTAAGTGAACTCTCTTGGGTTGGTTAGTGGGTGTGCAGGAATCGGGGATGGGATGCTATTAACCTCTCTTCCCTCTGGCAACCAGGTCCTATTTACAATAAAGTCGGAGAACTCTCTCTTGGATTTAGTTGCAACTTTTTTTTAGGTCTGGCCTAAAAGATCGTTTTAGTTGTCTTGCCAGCCTCATGTTTGCCAAAATTATCATACAAAAATGCACACACATAGGGCTCCCAATCAATACTCTTTGACCATTGGTCTATTGATATGCCACTAAAATAAAAAACCTCCCGTGGTATAATTATTTATCCTACTGAAAATGAGCATAAATCATTAGAGTAGCTAGAGTGTATGTGCAGATTCTTAAGTTGAAGCCACCCCACGCACAGAATTGTGCTAGAAATCTCAACCAGTTGTATCTGTCTTGGGAAAGCCCTCTAGTGCTCCTTGTGGACAGCATCTTCTCTACTAGAGTGTTGTATGAGCACTGTCAATATGCAGAAAACACTCCTATAAAATTAAACACGAAGCTGACACCTACCGAAACAAAGTGCCAAAATAAGCTATCTACTAGTACTTCTGGAAGAATAAACGTTCCTATCAATAGTAGATTAAAAAAAAACTTAAAAAAGAAATCAAGAAATGTATTGAAATCTGTAATTTTGATTCGTTATAATGAACCAGCTTTGGCAAATAAGGAGTCTTTTGGAAAATAAATCATAAATGATTAGAATAATAAAGGTGGAGATGTATACACTAAAGCCACAGTGCCTCAGCTTGGTGCAGGTCATATGAAGGAGTTGCTTCTGACTTGAGCTGGACCTCTATTAACAACAAGTGGAATTGTACCTTCATGAAAATATTTCAATGCTTTTGCAGTTGACTTGTGAATGACAGCAAGTAGACTAGTAAAACTGCAGCTTCATGTTAACATTTCAATGCTTTTGCCTCTGACTCAATAGTGACATCTAGGAATAACTAGCGGGACTGCAGCTTAATGGAAGGGTTTTAATGCTTTTACATTTGACTTAAAAGAGAGCTGGTAACACCTTGAGGACCTGCAGCTTTGGGAAAGAATTTTGAAAATTTAGCATTTGACTTGAGGAAATGAAGGTTTGAATATATGTATATATGTTTGTGACTGTGATTGCTAGTACCTATATATACTAGGTTTATTTTACAAGTGTTCCATAGTAATCAAGAAATGTTTTTGAAAGTTGCGATATTGATTCATCAGCTTTTACCAGTGCTGGCTTATTTACTTATCCTATTGAAGTCGAGCACAATTTATTAGAGTAGTAAAAGTGGATATGCACATTTTTATGTTGAAGCCACACTCCCTTAGATTCGTGAAGGACATTTTAAGCAGTTGTGCTTTACTGAAGAAGGTAATTTAGTAACAACAGGAGTTATAGCAGTTTTGTGACAAACATGTTAAGCAGTTGCTTCTGATTTTATAGGGAGATGTAGTTAAGTTCTGAAGAGTTGCCGTCTTGTTAAAGACTTCACACTGTTTTTTCAGTCTTGAAAAGAACACCCGGTTATTACTTGATGTAACTGTAGCTATGTGAAAGATCAGACCGAACGGCTTTGGCAATGCTTGTTTTTTACTGGTATGGAGATTATGATTGTGACGAGCACAGAACAATGCTACAAAAATGGCAGCGAAAGTTACCCCTTCATCATGGGGTGAACCAGGTTTTATGTCTGTCCTGAGATGCTATTTGTTTTTTCAGTGTTTTATCTGTGGTCTAGGTGACACTCAATTTTACATCACGTTCATGTTCTCTGCTGTTATAGCCACAGTTTGGCAAAGCTCCACCAAAATGTGCCACATGCTTTGGTCACCCATGGAATTTATATACAAATTATTCTGCCTTGGCACAGTAACCCAGGCAACGAAGCAAGTCTGTCAAGGAAGTGCATTATCTGCTCACCAGTTTTCCCAATGCCCCTCTTTGTGATCATCATGCTTACATCACTCACAAGCATCTTTGGTGGGATGTCCCGATTACTCCATTATCCCTAATAACACCAACGTGGGTTCCTCATAATTGGTATGACCATCACCTGCATAAGTATCCCAGGCAGCTTAGACTAGTAGTTAATACAGGACATTCCCATATTACATGGAAGAAGGTTTCAACCTTGGATTTAAATTTGAGACAATATGGGTCTCTGCCTCTAGCCATTTCAGTTTTTTTAGGGGTGTTGAATATTCTATGAAAAAACTTCAGTTGTAATACTTGCCTGAGTATGAGCAGCCATCTTGTCTTCGGCCGACTCTTCCTATTCTAGAGGTCCCACATGTTGCTCCCTTTTATCGTGGGGATGTCTCAATGAATCACAGGTATTTACTGCCAGTGATCCATAAGTTCTGGGTTCTCCTTACCTGCCCAATTTTTCCATCGTCATTCTATACCCCTAGGGGTTTTAATCCGGCTGCTTCCAATAGTTAGTTTGTACTCCTCAGGTGCATGGTGTGGTTGTGAATATCAATAGAATTGTGAATTATGTAGCGAGCGATCTAAAGGCAGATGCTCAAAGGTTTTGATGTGATTTCCCTCCCAATTGTCAGCCAATTGGGTACCCCATTCAAAGCCCAGGATCTGAACCCCTCGAGACACTTGTATCAACCATGTGCCATTGCAGAGTTGGGTCTCATGAGTAGGGTCCCCTTCACCCCCTCATTGCATCGATCTCAACCCTCTGCGTCTACAAACACTTGAGGTTCTAATAGTTGGGGATAGAATGCATGGGCATGTGGCGCTATATAATAGTTTAGTAGGACACTTTTCAAAGGGAGGTCTTTCTCTAGCATCTTTGATGGTGTTATTGACCTTGGTTCTAAAAAACGTGCATTTCATATCCGAGTTCCAACAGAAGCTATTCTATGGTTTTGAATGTCGGGTAAGTGAAAAACAGCATGCAGAATTTTGATGGCCTGCATGTAAAGGATGCAACAGTTAGACAAAATGGCAACTACATTTCTTTTTTATATATTTCGGTATAGCTATATGTAAACATAAGCATCCACCCATCACTGACTGATCTTTTCTGAAGTCTGTCTGCTTTCTCAGGAGTATCTGTTGTTTTTCGTCCACTTTTTTCAGATCTTGCAGGCGATGTTATGCAGATTTTTCCATATCAAATCCATTTACAGAGTCTACCAACTTTCTCAAATAACAATACTCTTCTCCCATGAGTCTGGTATATTTATAGATTTCAAAGCTGAATATGCGCCCAGTTCCAACAAGACAGCTCATTTATCTAAACTGAGCTGAAGTGTTAATACTGAAATCACATGAAGACCTTGTGCCTGTGAGGGGTTAGTTGATAATATGTAACCTATTTGTTTACAATTCTGTGATGATAGATTACAGATGTCTTCTGTTAGAATGACTTATGATTAATAGCCGATTGCCCTATTATCGCTTTATCTTTCTTTTAATATGACTATATCCTCTTTATATATAAACTAGCAGCCCGCCCCAGCATTGCCCGGGGCAGAAGGGGGCTGGGGGCAGCATTTCAGGCTTGCGGCAGCATTGCCCGGGGCAGAAGGGGGCTGGGGGCAGCATTTCAGGCTTGCGTGCACCCATGGCTCTCGCACGTCCCTCCGCCCGTCCCTCGTTGCGCACCCGCGGCTCTTGGATGGTTCACTTACCTTACTCACCGCTCCTCCTCATGCTGCTGATTTTACCGCTCCACTGCTCCTCCGCTTCTCGCTGGTCATTACCGATTGTCCGCCGCTCGCCGCTCCTCCCCGCCTGTCTGCAGCTCCTCCCCACGATCATGTCCTCCGCTCTTCCTGTTGCTCCTGAACTGCGCTCCTCCCCGCGCTCCCGATGTCGTGACGCAGACGTCGCGGCCGGCGCTTCTTTCAGGGGACTACTTTGTTTTTAAAGTTAATTTTTTTAATTTACGTTTTTATTTTTATTTTATGTAGCCTATGTCCATCTACACACCCTGACAATTTCAAGGATGTATCGGGTGTGTGGATTGGCGCTGTGGTTCCCGAGTTTACCTGGCTCAAAGGGTTGTGTTCTCTCTTTATAATAGTAGTATAGATAGATTGGAGAGATATCCAACAAGCAAAATCCCATTACGGGGACTGATGTATGGGTCTACATGTCCCTAAGATATTCTCAGTTAAGCCATAAACCTTTTAACCATTTATGCAATGCTTAATCTTTTTCAGTGCTGGCCAAATTTGTTTAGACATAGCTGTTATGTTGACAGTGTGTGCTTGGACACGAGATGGTGGAATGAAAGAAGAATGCTGAACGCAAGTTTTGGAGACCTGCAATAAAATTATGACGTAAGTGAAAAGAAGTCTTGGAACAAATATTAAAAGGGAACCCAGGAAAAAAATAGGAACTAAACTAGCAAGGGACAGGGAACAGAGAAAGAAAGAATAAAACCGTGAGAGGGCACAGAGGATGGGAGATCTAGAAATAACGGAGACATGTTCACAGGCATCTGCTTAGTGCCTGAGTATCCTTTGTGCAGATGTGTTCTATAGGCCTCAGAAGTTCCACCTCTAAACCGGAAGTGAAGGTCACGCAGTTCTACGGTAGTTTTCATGTCCCCACTTCCATATTTTACACCTATTCTGATTTTAGAAAAAACTGGTTGGGACCATTTATGTTGGTATGAAGGTACCACAGTCCTGTAATATTCCATTCCATTCCTGACATCCTATCGCTGCTTACAGTTTTAGGGAACCTGTTTCCAGAAGCAGTCAGGGAAGATTTGGCTGAGGTGGATCCTTATGTCCTGATGATCCCTAATCCAGGCAAAATTGGTCTTGGGCTGGTTGTGTTCAAGTTAAGTGAGAACCTGGCTGGCAGTTTGGGCTGGCCTGTTCCTTTTGGAGCAGGGTCAAGACTGATTTGCATATGGCTGGGTCCAAACTGAAATTGCATGGTGAGCAAAAGGACAATGGGTTGGGATGCTACTCCTAGCGATTGGCAGTGTTAGACAAATTGCAAGCATTCCTCACATTTCAGTGATTCAGTTCACCATTGCATGTGATGTGGCCCATAAATAAGGTAAAAGGCTGTGGATACGAAATTGGCCTATTTCACTTTTAAGTAAAGCCCCGTGGCACAGTGCATGAAAGGCAGCACTGGCTTAAAATTAGAAAAAAGCTGTCGATAACAGAATCTCCTAACCCCAATTTGGCCATTTCTTGGTACTTTCTTGTTGCATTTTGATCAAATATTATATAATCATTAAATCCCGCCAATTAAGTTTTCATTTATTGCTGGATTGTCTTCATTGCCAAGTCATGTTTTTTACAATCCATTTTCAATCTATAAAAGGAGTCTCTCCAAGTTTGATACCTTTCTGCTGACACTATCCAAAACTGACTCTTTGCTGTGTGGAACCCTGGACTGGGAAAGCCGTGTGCTGAACTGTTCCTGTGATTTTGCTACCTGCTCCTCGCCGCACCCGCTTCGCGGGTGCCGCTTCATCCATCAGAACTGCGGGCTCAGTACCTTACCGTGGTTGAAGGTGATAAGGACTGCAGAGGCTTTACCAAACACTGCATCAGGGCTGCGAGCGTTGTTGCAGGGACTCCATCTCCCAGGAGTCCCTGCCTGACCAATAGGCAACACCTGGTCCGCTCTCCCTGTTTGCTCCGCCCACAGGTCACCCGAAGGTGTATAACCATTTGCCTTCTTCTTTTGTGTGGGGCACTATCCTAAACTGACTCTTTGCCGTGTGGAACCCTGGACTGGGGAAGCCGTGTGCTGAACTCTTCCTGTGATTTTGCTACCTGCTCCTCGCCGCACCCGCTTCGCGGGTGCTGCTTCGCGGGTGCCGCTTCGTCCATCAGAACTGCGGGCTCAGTACCTTACTGTGGTTGAAGGTGATAAGGACTGCAGAGGCTTTACTAAACACTGCATCAGGGCTGCGAGCGTTGTTGCAGGGACTCCATCTCCCAGGAGTCCCTGCCTGACCAATAGGCAACACCTGGTCCGCTCTCCCTGTTTGCTCCGCCCACAGGTCGTAACCCGCCCTATTTAGAGGTCCTAGGTAGCCGCTGCGCGGGACACGCGCGGGCGTGCGCCGGGCTAAGCCCGGGCAAAGGGTGGGCCCTCTGAGGCCCTCCGAGGCTGGAGAAGGCTGGGCTGGGGCCAACCTCTTTAGTGCCATTAGAAGTTTACCTGCTCAATTTTGTTTGTAATTAATATATGTTTCTGGCTCATTTATGGTAAATGTTGCTCTGGGTTTTTTGGGGCTAGTTGTGTTTGTTTGTGACTATTATAATTGATTTTTTGTTTGCATAAGTTAGGGAAGAACAAATTTTTGAATTATATTGGTTTACGTAGCCCTGTATTGATAAACTGATACTTATAATGACTGCTAAAAAATTGAGGTCAGGCCGACTATTGGTGGGCAGGACTTGCTCCAAGACTAAATCAAATCCCCTACGAAATAAGGACGTTTCTGTTACGCTGTTAAAAGGAAAATGTCAATTATACAGCTAATGGTAAAGGGGAAAGGGGAAAGGACAAGGTCCCTACAGAGGGGCCAAAGTCTAAAGATAATAATGAAAGAGGAGAAGTAGAGGGCCAAACTACCATGAGGGGGTACAGCAATCATGTTGTTCCAATTGATTTGGCAAACAAGGTAGAGGTTGCCGACCTTCTCTTTGCCGGAGCGGGTGGGCCCTTAGACCCTCTGAAATCCTCGGTGCTTTCATCGCAAATTCCCGGGGAAAAAAATAAAAATACTTCTTTCACCCCCCCATTAACTATCAGCCTCTATTTCTAAAACAGTGGAGGTGATAGTGCACAACCCATTACCTTCCCCCGGTAAATCGTTAAAAAAAAACCTTGGTCCATCTCAGTCTGCGGAAGCTCGGAGTAATGATTTTACCCTTCCTGATTTATATATAGAGCTCTGCAAAAGATATATCACTTATGACTCTAGTACGATTATAGACCTAGCAAACACCCCAGCAATAATAGCCCCTACAGGGCTTCAATTATATAGTAGTACTCCCTCCAACAAATCTCAATTTTTCATATCACAGTCAAACATTTCTACAAGCCCTGATCTCAACATCACAGATATAACCCTCTACGCATGATAAACCAGTTTCTGATTCCTTGTCAGCTTTAGAACATCTGCTTCTATTTTATTGTTACTGGAAAAATTTGTTGATGGCTCTGATTGTGTGCTGGAAACTGTAACTCAAATACTTAAGGTACTACTAAACAGTAAGCAGGGGAAGGAATCTAGTTTAAAATATGAGTCTACCCCAGTAAGTCGAAAGTGATTAAAGATGAGACGGTAGAGAATAAGCACGAGAATGCCCCCCAAGATTCAGTTTTAATTGGACAAGATGAGAACCACATATTTACTGATAGAAAGAAAACTGTAGTAATGTTGGGGAATACCATCGTAACCCCATCAAAAGCACCTGTGGCTAACTGTGTTATTGAGCTTGATCAAGAAATAGAACCCATGACTGACTCTGAAAAAAGAACAGATAAGGAGCTATTCCCAATTTTTAAACCCCAGATAACTGAAGGGAAAGAGGGTGTTTTGGACTTATCATACGAGGGGAATAAGGAAAAAACGGAAATTTAAAAAGAACAGAGGAAAAAAGAGGCAACCAACTCGTAGATTCGCAAAAAAGAGGCAGAGGAAAATTAATTTTGAAGAACATTCAGACACCTCTATTGGAAAAGACCTTTTTCAAGGCTCTAAGCTTAATGCCTCTCAAGATGTGATACAGCAAGTTAAATTAGACCAAGAGATCCTGAATCCTATTGATCAGGAGGCTGTTCTATTATCGATTCATAATGATTTACCCCTTAATCCTATACCTCCTATATCAGTTGCCTATAATATTATAACAGAGGGGCCCTCCAATATTATTTCATCTGTGGAGCAGATGAAACCTGCTAGTTTTGTAACAACAGCCCTCAACCCACTAGCTAAGTCGTTCCCTGACATGATTGGAGGAGAAAATGCTCCCAAGAGGCTAATTGATGTTCCTGAAAAGGAAAGTGTAGATACTCTCCATTTAGATTTTCCCCTCTGTTTG
This sequence comes from Lissotriton helveticus, assembly GCF_964261635.1. Taxonomy (NCBI): domain Eukaryota; kingdom Metazoa; phylum Chordata; class Amphibia; order Caudata; family Salamandridae; genus Lissotriton; species Lissotriton helveticus. Next base: position 707,147,368 of record NC_136059.1, on the reverse strand, counting down.
ACATGGATCTTATTCTAAATAGATCTTCGCTCCTCAAATGTTTTCGGGAGATCGAAAGTCTGAAACTTATTCAAACTAATGACATAGATGTAGTTATTATTTTAAAAACAGAGGTAGGGAATTTGACGAGGGTAAGGTTTTACTCTATACTTATTGTAAATCATATTCTGCTATGGTCAGAAGGGCTACAAAGTAGGGGGATTGATGTTATTCCATTTTTTGAGAAACCTCGAAATGGACGTCTTGTTAATAAGTTCTTGCTACCTCAGACAGTCTTGGGTAGTACATCATGTGACATACATAAATCCCCTCACTTTCCCCTCCCAACGAAATGCTGCAGAAGACTTTTCAATGGAATTGGTTGCCCGGCGTTTTGTCGAGCAAATCTAATAATAATCCCAAACCACATTCCCATTTTAAGCAACGACTTAAAAATAATATCATGGAATGCTGCCGGAATAAAGAATAGTCCAGAAAAATTTCAATTCTTGTACACATTAGAAGCGAATGTGATCTGCCTCCAAGAGACTTGGTGTGTGGAGAAATTATTTGCGGGAAAGGATTATTTTTCGTTAGATGGCAGGGCTACCCCCTCTAGGAGAGGCCATGCAAGGGGTGGAGTGGCTTGTTTGCTGTCTAATAAGATAAAATTGAATTTTGCTCATTATATCGATCCTAGCAATCTTTTCCAGGCAGTAACATTGTTTAATTTTAACAATGTGGAAATTAGTAAACCAATCGTTTTGATAAATGCTTACATTCCCCCAGAGGCTTGTTATAATGCACTTTTAAAGAAGGTTTTTTCCTTTATAAAGAAAATTTCCGTTACAGAACCTTGCCCCCATATAATTTTGTTAGGGGAATTTAATTGTAAAATGTCTAACTTTAGCCTAGAGTTGTTTAGAAATAAGCACAAAGAGGAATCTTTGCAGATTCCTCAAGCCCTTTTTCCAGGTAATATTAAAACAAACAAGAGAGGGAAATCGCTCCTTGAGGAACTGACAGAAGTTGATGGAATTATAGTAAATGGAAGGCTTTCCTCAGATACACCGGCGAACTTCACCCATAAATCAAACAATAGTGACTCCATTCTAGATTATGTGATAGTGGGAAGAACCTCTTTCTCCCTCCTGAAAGATCTCACGGTCTCCAACACATTATATAGCGATCATAAAGTATTAACAATCACTGCAAACGGATCCATGGTCATTAAACAGTGAATTGGTCAGCTTTGGAGAGAAAGCAGGGAGATGGGTTTGGGATATTAGGGCAATTAGGGGCTTGGATAGTATTTTAGAGGTTGCTGCACACAATTTGGTTAACTGGAAAGGTTCTGAAATAATATGTTTTGCTGATTTTATGAGTGCGGTGATTTCCATTGCAAAAAATTGAATCAAAAAGGAAATATCAAAGTATCTCCCTTCTCCCTTCGTTTACTCAATACTGAAATAAATAAATTAGTAAGGGCACAGTATTTGACTTATTCACCCGAAAGATACCATAGAATTGTTTTATTAAGAAGAAGGAGGAGTAGGGTGAAGGTTAAATTGAAAACACAGAAGGAAGATACCTTATGGATCAAACTACGGGAAGCTGCTTTCAAAGGTCAAGCAAGAACATTTTGGTCGCTCATTGGGGAGGGATGTGGAGCAAGATCTAGACCACTCCCTATACCCATTGAAGAGCAAATATGGGTTGGTTTCATCGAGAACCTGTATGCAAGTAACGGAGTGGTGGTTGACTATAGGAGAACAAATGAGGATAGCATTTCATACGGTCCACCTTCTGAAAAGGATATTGAATTAGCTATTAAAGGCTTGCGTTCCTCTGGGGCTATGGGCCCGGATGAGCTTCCCATCTCGGTCCTAAAACAAAATAGCGTCATGTGGAGCAAAATTCTTTTTCCAGTGTTTAGTTTTTGCTTTTCACACAAAACCGTTCTCCCTTCTTGGAAGGGGAGCATATTAGTCCCCATTTTCAAGAAGGGAGATTTGTGACGCTCTACAGAGCTACCGACAAATTGCCCTTTTGGACGCAATAGGCAAAGTTTTCGCAAAATGCCTTCTGAAGCTAGTTATTGATTGGGTGGTAAAGGGTGAAATTTTACCCCTTGAGCAGACTGGGTTCAGGCAAAGGCATGGAACCATGGACAATTTAACAGCATTGCAAATTATATCTTAAAATATATCAAGGTCCGAGGAGGGAGAGTCTATGCAGCTTTCATAGACTTCTCCACAGCATTTGATAAAGTGGACCGTCCTTTGCTGTGGAGGAAACTATCGGACCTTGGCATGCCGACCATGCTCCTGGAGCTAGGCGGGGCCCTCCACTCTGATACCTGGTGTAGAGTCTTGTTGGGAGGGGAAAGAGGCCTGTCTCAAGCTATTTCCTCAGTTAATGGTTTGAAACAAGGTTGTTTATTGGCCCCTGTATTATTTTCCCTATACATATCTGACCTCCCCTATGCCTTGTCTTTGAGCGAGGGTATTGCCCCAGTATTGGGGGGTAAACCGATTATCTGTCTGTTGTATGCAGACGATATATTAATACTGGATTTAACTCCAAAGGTATAAATAATCGTTTACAGGCATTACATGAATATGCAGTGGCCCACCACCTGAAGATAAATGTGTCAAAAAGTAAAATAATGTGCTTGACGGGAAGGAAAAAGTCGAAATATGGGAGTTTCGCTTGGTCTGTAGGTGGACAAAAGTTGGAAGTGGTAACATCTTTTGTCTTCCTAGGAAAAACAATAGCTGACAATCTAAGTGATAGGGCCCATATAGCAAATAATACCTGGAAGGCAACGGCACAAGGCAAAAGTTTATCCTCTCTTTATAGATCGACAGGTAGAAGACACTTTGCCTTTTTGCTAGAGGTCTTCCATGCAAAAATTCCAGCCTCCCTACTCTATGGTATTGAATTAGTCGATCTAGGAAAATGTTTTTTTTTAAATACTACGGAAGGCAAAATTCTGCGGTATTTATCCACAGTTAACACCACCTGTACTGTGTCCGCTCTTAGGCTGGAATTTGGTATGGGTAGTAGTTGGGTTCAGGGCCTCGCAGGGACAGTGCGATGGGTTTTTAGCCTTGCAAAGGGAGAACCTGGTACTCTAAGACATCTTATTCAAAAAGAATTACTAGGAACTCTAAAAGAGCATTCTCTAATTGTAAAGAATTTTAGAATTGCAGTTGATCTTTTACAATTAGATGAATTAGTACGTTTTACTCTATCTGCATACCAGCTGAAGGCCACTCTGAAACTGGCTTCCTGGAAATTAAGTTTTAAGATGGATAGGGAAGCCCGTATTTTAAAGAAAGGTGTTTCTCCGGCCATCGACTCCTGCCTAATAAGAAAAGTACAATCTTATGTTACTTGGAATCTCCCTCATGGTGTACGCCGTTTTTGGTTTTTATTTAGGCAGGATCTTCTCCCTTTGAACAACTTATTGTCCAGATGGCATGGTTCTTCAGATATGTGTAATCTCTGTAATAATTCAACTCAGGATATGACTCATGTGCTTTTTGTCTGTCCGGCTCTACTTTTATATCGGCGTAAGTGGTTGAGACCTATTTGTCTAAAATTAAGTATTTTGTCAGCCACCGCATTCATAGACGCCATTTACAATCCACCCAATGAAATGTTTTGTTATAAAATTTTTAACTTTTTTAAAAGCTTTTTAGAAATATATTAGTGGTCTATAAAATGTTTTTTTCTTTCTGTATTTTTTATTGCGATTGTATGAAAATGTATATTTTCTCTGTCATGCTTTTATGTGGATCTCTTTGGAGTTCCAAAATCATAAATAAATATTGAATTGATTGAATTGCTGACACTATGTATGTTGCCCGGATTTGTGGATTGATGGCTCAAAAGAAATTTTGTTGGTGCAAACTCATCTGCTAGCGAGTTTCAATCATCTGTCTCCATCCTGTGTGCACGTTTTCTGTTACTTTGCATTTGTATTTGTCTTTTTCCAAATATTTTTGTTAATTTTATGAAATGTCATTTCTTGAGTCCATTTCAATGAAAGTATAAATTAACTGAGCCCAGTTGACTTGAGGAGTTTCTGCAGGAAAGAGTGATCATGATTCATTCGGGATGATTGCCAAATCTCCCTCTTTATGACCACTGGCAAAAGACATATGCCACTCTTTCTAATATAATCTGCATGGCTTATAATTGCCCCTCTCAATTTTAATATTAAAAGCAGACAATGGTTGTGTGCAAATTCTGTTTCTATTTTATCCAAGAACACTAAATCAATATTTTTGCTTTCAATTCAGTGGGGTCGTATCTGAGAAAGATCCAAATATGTCATCAAATAGCAGATATTTAGTATCTAAACCTTGCACTTTCATTGTTATCTTATTTGAGGAGGCTGTATTAGGTACCTAGTCTCTTTCTTTCGCTCTCTCTCTTAGACTTGAGTTCTGTTGTTTTTGCAGAAATTTATCTATTTGGTCCGACAGCGATGCTTGTGTCAAATGTGCAGTCTTTTTTTTTATAATCTATTGAGGTTGTCTAGTCTAGACTGAACTCTTTTCATCCATCTGTACTTGTTCCAGTGGTTTCGTCTTGGTTTAAAGGCATATTTGTTTAAATGTGTAACTAGAAACTACAAATTCCTCTTAAGAAAGACATGCATCTCTCACTTTGCCCTTAGTAGTAGTTTCTACTTGTTAAATTTTTTCATGACTGGCTTAAACAACACAAGGACGCAATATGAAACGTATTTATTATTCACGGGAAGATCAATGGAATCATTGTATTTCACTTTCCAAAGACCTTTTCTCTTTGATTATTTTCTATTGTGATCCCATGGCTGTTTGGGTGTATTGTTTCCTTCTCTTTCTTCAGATCTAAATATTAAAAAAATTGCTTTTCCATTTCGATTGTTGCGTTCGTTTTTTTCCAGCAATCATGCTAATATTTTCGCTTACTGTTGTTTCATCAGTCTGTTGGTGTACCTCTTGAGTACAGTTCATTGTAGAAACAAGAAATTTATCATTATAAATGGATAACACTTCTATCTTCTGTTTAATATTCCTGCCCATTGTTCGAACCAACTTCTATTCCTTACCGAATCCCTTAGAAAGTCACTGTGCGTTAACCTGGGCTTAGGGTTTAGTGAATGTGTCCTCTAAATGGTCCGAATTTACAATACATTTTCCGATACCTAAACCTTGCATTCCAGTATAGATTGAATGGCCTCTAACAATAATTATTGAATGAAAGGTAGATTGTGGGAGATTTTGTCGCATCTTGATTTTAATGTTATTTGATGCATTACAGTATTTATCAGAGAACATTTTCTTTTAATTTACAAAAAATTATTGATTAAGGCACACTTACGCCGAAATAGACTCAATTGTTGTGGGTGGCAGGGTTTTTTGGTAATAAATTCATGTTACACACAGGTCAGGCCTGATTTTATGACATGAGAGCACTAAATGTTTAGGATATGTGTGTATGTCTGACTAGGGACTAGAAATCTAATATTCTTTATGGTAATGCTAACAGTATGTGTGCAAGATCACCATATTATGTTTCTGAAACCAGATTGGTAGCCACGCAGGAGATGGTTAGTACTGATCTTGCAGGTGAGTGCAGACTACTTTTTAAACCTTGACGATTTTTTTATCTTTTCAAAATAAACAGTATTTTATTATCTTTCAATACTTTTTTGCTCTTTGATAGTCTCCTATTTAGGCCTCTTTGTTTATCTTAGTCATTAAAATGATTTTAATGTAAGCTTGTGTTTTTTATGAACCTACTAATCCTTTCTGCTCCTTTTAGTTCTCTCTAATTAAAAATGTTCATTTAAGACCAGGCATGACAGGGCTCTGGGTTAAAATTCAGTTTCTTGATACCTTGGTTCTTTCAGCTAGCAATTTTAAGGGCACCAATAGATTTAAAAATGTTACGTCTAGCATTTGAGCCAGCTTCAGCTGTTTAGCCAGACCAATGATTTCATTAAACTATAGTTCATAATATACATATTTAGCAGTGATGCTGGAAAGCAAGCACATCCATTTGTTGAGTAAATTGTAATTCATATGTTGCTTTAACCCACTACATCATACATCCTAGGAAAATAAGTCAGCTCGTTTTTAGGTTTCGCCTGCACAGTTCTTGCGCTGTGTTTGTGAAATCTATTGTTAATCCATATCTCAAAAGGGGCGTACATCCCACCCCCTTGCTCCCCTTGCTTTTCATTGGTTCCTGTATTTGCCACGTACCTTCTGCCCTTTCTAATGGCTATAGCAAGCTGTTTTCTATTCTTCTTTGTGTGCTTGCTCTTATCAGTTTCCTGAGGCCCAATACTGTTTGCATCCGCTTTTGAGGAGGAACTTTATTTAGGGTTCGCTTGCACGCATAGCAGACAGCTCTCAACCCCACTCTCATACTACATAATGTGATTAACATTTGTGTCAACACGAATACTGTTGAATACTGTTGAACTGAATCACCCACGAGGATGTTTCTATAGAGTATCATACTGTGAGCATTAGCTATACTTGGACTATTAAATTAAGTTTTAACTGCAGAGTGTTGCACTTTGCATTTTTAGTTCCAAGCTGGTTTCCTGTTGACTTCTTCTACATTAGGCAGATAACGTAAGGTTTTTCTTCAGTTTTAATCACTGAGCACATAATGGCATGTCCCACAGAGGTTTGTAATCACAATAGCGCTAACTTAGCTTTCATGGACTTACTAGTGTTGCTCTCTTTCGCACGCTTGCAGTTCATTGATTCAGGTAGGGCTTTACATGATTTTTCTTGACTTTTTCACATGTATGGCAAAGTTCTTTGGGCAAGACTGGGTCTAACTACAGCTCTGTTTGCTTACTCATTCAGTCGACTGGTCTAGTGTTTCCGCTTCGTTAGCCACACTCTAAATTATTTAGGACTATGTTTTACCTGCACGAGTTCCTGGTTGTGTTCAGCCATACACAGTTAACTGGATGCTGGCTGGCTTATAATAGTGGAGTGTATCGCAGGGTAGCTTCATCCACGGTCTCCGCTCTCTCATCTCCCTTCCTTCGGCGGTGTGGGACGCTTCCACATTGGTGGTGGTTTTGGGTCGGGTCTTTGCTGGCGGAAGCCGACAGGCCGATGTGGGTTGATCTCACAGCAGGCGGCAGTGAGTAGCTGGTATGCCCCGGTCTTCTGTCCACTCTAATGCGCGCTCGAACTGCATCATTGCGAGTGGCCGCACCGGTTGGGGCACGGTGCAAGCAAAGCTTGATAAATTTGCATGGCGGAAAGATCAAGATGAGCCGTAAACTAAACCCAAATCTAAAGAGGGTCAATCGGACCCCACGCTGCAAGATATCTTAACTGCCATCACGACGATGCGCACCTCACTGGAGACACACATCGACACAGTTGTCACTGAGGTATCTCTGATCCGAGCTGACATGAGGAAAATGTCTGAACACATTAGTACAGTCGAGGCCACCACCAAGGACCTGGCGTCTGACTCGGAGCTCCTCAAAAGACAGGTGACTGAACTCCAAACTACCCAGGAGGCATTGACGCTCCAGCTCGACGACTATGAAGGCCGCATGAGACGGAACAATATACGTATTTTAGGGGTGCTGGAACGAGTCGATGGGCAGGCGGCAGATCTTTGTCGAGGAACTCATTCTTCAGCAGCTCCAGCCACGAGGTCTATACAAATGTTTTTCGATAGAAAGTGGACATCGAGAACCCGGGGGTCGGCCTAATCCCAGTGCGCCTTCCAGACCTCTACTGGCAAGAGTGTTTAACTTCCGAGACCTCTGTGCCATACTACAGACGGCGAGAGTGGCCCCGCCACTGGTGATTGATAACAGCAAAGTCACTTTCTTTCCAGACTTCACTCTGCGGGTTCAGAAACAGCGTTGCCGCTTCCTGGACATGAAGCGTGCACTGCAGGACAGAGAAATCAAATATGCCATGCTGTTACCCGACAAGCTGTGAGTTGAGTCAGATGGGAAAGCATGGTTTTTCACTATACCAGAGGATGCATGGGACTGGCTCGACAGCTGGAAAACTGTTGGTAAACGCCCATTTAAAGCTGTTGGAGAACATGGTCACAACGGTAGGCCGAGCCAGCGACTGGTATTACCACCAGGTGAAGCCTCTGATATGAAGAGATCAGGCGACTAATGACCGATGGTTTAGTAAGTCACTAGCCTACTCCTGGTTAACCTGACCTGCAGTGCGAGAACTATATAGGCGCCGTTAGTCCTGGCGTCATTTGACTTCAATTTGGACATCAATGAGATGTAACTTCCTCGTGTCTGATTCTACACTGTTGTATGCTTCCAGGGGTGCTGAAGCCGTTATTTGTTGTTTGACTTCTTTGATAAGTATCGCTTGTTGTGATTGATCCGTATACTATGGGGTCGAATGCAGGGGTTGCAAGGATTATCACAAGTTACTGACCTAGGGAGTGGGGTTTTATCACGTTCCCAATACTGTTTAAGATGGGCAACAGGCACTCTGCAAGTTTGGGGTAGCAGGTGGTTTTGTGCCAGTCGAATAGGGAGGCAGGGTGGGGGTGGGAGTGGGTGTTGGATATTGGGGGAAGAGGGGTATGTTTCGACTATGTTAGCTTTTGTTTAGAGATGATTATTACATTGGTTTTTCTTCTCATTGTGGAGTCAAGTTATTTTTGGCAGCAGTTTGTCTCGTTATTGCTTTATATATCAATGGTCACGTTTGTAACGTCTCACCAATGGGAACGTGGGAAGTCCGTAGGGCCACACTTACCCGGTTACCTGCATTTCCGTATACACAGTCCACCATGTTGTCAGGGTGAAGACCCCCGCACATTTTCCACTCTTGCTCTGTGTGCATTGATGTATACTTTGATTATTGTCTCTACACTGTACCCCTATCTATTTGCACATGGGACCGCTCTTAACAGGTAAGTTCCTTATATGGAACATTGATGGCTTGGGGGATAAGCTCAAATGGGGAATTGTGCTCCAATACTTGAAACAGAGGAACCAAAGAAGGCTTGGGTCTTGTTGCTACCTGGCCTAGTCCACTCTAACTTATTAAACAACAAAATGGCCAGATAGGTTCATTTAACAATCTTGCACCACACCTAGCCAAATAATCCTAAGCACATAATGCATGTGGGGAGCGCGGTTAGCGCTCCACTCCCGGTTGCACTGCATGAATGGATGCTAGATCCTTATCCTTCATTTCTTAACCTTAGTCCTTTTAGCCTTTTTTTTACTCAAACTCGTCCAATCTATTTCACCAAATTCATCATGTTTTCAAGCCATTTTTCGAAAGTCCACACAAAACTTTAGGTGCTTTTTTGCTCAGCTTCTCATTATCACGTGTGCCCATCCGAGCCTCTTCGCAAATAACGATTACAAAAATGCACAGATTGATTCCAAGCAGTCTTCTTTATTGACCCAATGCATTTCGGGCATATAAAAGCCCTTCTTCAGGGGTGACTGTGAATTAACAAATATATATATTACAATTTGGTCATTTCATTAATTGAATTAGAAAAATTTGAAAAATGTACGTTCTGCACTCAATAATCTATATGCTGTGGCTTCCCACCATTTCATTCGCTTTTTATTTACCCTTCACCAACCAAATGAAATAAAACAGTGCTATGAGTAACTACTACTATTCACGTGTCAAATCCTGTTTAACTTTTACTTTTTCTCGAATCTGCGTGTTCAAATATGGCAATCCCCCTTTCTTTTTACTCAGCCATGACACATATTACATCTTCATTAAACTTCACTGTTTACCACTCATCAAAGGTCCTTTGCCTGAATTACTCGAACTGCCCATTTCTTACAGACAATCTGCTATTTCTAAACTAGCATTCAAAACCTTTTATTTCAAAACCTACATGTACCGCGTACCTGTTCATTTCATGACTATTCTTGCCGCATCACGTGCGCCTGACGTTAATTCACAGTTACCCCTGAAGAAGGGCTTTTATATGCCCGAAATGCATTGGGTCAATAAAGAAGACTGCTTGGAATCAATCTGTGCATTTTTGTAATCGTTATTTGCGAAGAGGCTCGGATGGGCACACGTGATAATGAGAAGCTGAGCAAAAAAGCACCTAAAGTTTTGTGTGGACTTTCGAAAAATGGCTTGAAAACATGATGAATTTGGTGAAATAGATTGGACGAGTTTGAGTAAAAAAAAAAAGGCTAAAAGGACTAAGGTTAAAAAATGAAGGATAAGGATCTAGCATCCATTCATGCAGTTCAACCGGGAATGGAGCGCTAACCGCGCTCCCCACATGCATTATGTAATTATGATGCGGTTTGGGCAGAGCACAACCCGGTTTTGCACGCACTACGGACACATTGAGAGAAAAAACGACACGGATTAAACGCTGAATAATTAGGAGTGCAGACCACCACATGCAATGTTTAATACTTTCTGCCCATATTGGTCTTTGCACCCAAAGAAAAAACAGATATTTGAAATTGAGATCGTTTTCACTTGAAAAAACTCCACATAATTCGAGCAGCAATACTTGCAAAAATGTGAATTATTCAGAGAAAGGACATTGATTATATATGTGCTAAATAAGGTTCTTAAAACAGTGTGTTTTTGAATCACGTAAGCTGTCTGCTAATGCTGGGTTTGATTTTGATTTTTATCACAAAGTTCACGATTGTTCTGGGTGACAAAATGTAGTGTGGGAACTGAAGTTCACATCGAAAAGTAACAAAGACACGTGATTGAGAAACGTAAGAAAAGGGGAGGAGTTGAGAGGGGTAAAAATCAGAGAATCTGGTGTGAGGAATTGGGCGACGTCAGGCGCACGTGATGCGGCAAGAATAGTCATGAAATGAGCAGGTACGCGGTACATGTAGGTTTTGAAATAAAAGGTTTTGAATGCTAGTTTAGAAATAGCAGATTGTCTGTAAGAAATGGGCAGTTCGAGTAATTCAGGCAAAGGACCTTTGATGAGTGGTAAACAGTGAAGTTTAATGAAGATGTAATATGTGTCATGGCTGAGTAAAAAGAAAGGGGGATTGCCATATTTGAACACGCAGATTCGAGAAAAAGTAAAAGTTAAACAGGATTTGACACGTGAATAGTAGTAGTTACTCATAGCACTGTTTTATTTCATTTGGTTGGTGAAGGGTAAATAAAAAGCGAATGAAATGGTGGGAAGCCACAGCATATAGATTATTGAGTGCAGAACGTACATTTTTCAAATTTTTCTAATTCAATTAATGAAATGACCAAATTGTAATATATATATTCGTTAATTCACAGTTACCCCTGAAGAAGGGCTTTTATATGCCCGAAATGCATTGGGTCAATAAAGAAGACTGCTTGGAATCAATCTGTGCATTTTTGTAATCGTTATTTGCGAAGAGGCTCGGATGGGCACACGTGATAATGAGAAGCTGAGCAAAAAAGCACCTAAAGTTTTGTGTGGACTTTCGAAAAATGGCTTGAAAACATGATGAATTTGGTGAAATAGATTGGACGAGTTTGAGTAAAAAAAGGCTAAAAGGACTAAGGTTAAAAAATGAAGGATAAGGATCTAGCATCCATTCATGCAGTGCAACCGGGAGGGGAGCGCTAACCGCGCTCCCCACATGCATTATGTAATTATGATGCGGTTTGGGCAGAGCACAACCCGGTTTTGCACGCACTACGGACACATTGAGAGAAAAAACGACACGGATTAAACGCTGAATAATTAGGAGTGCAGACCACCACATGCAATGTTTAATAAATAATCCTAAGCAGGCAAAGTTTTCATTTGATCGTTTTTACTTATTAACATATATTCTTTTCAAAACATTTCAATATATCCAAAACAGAACACTGTTATCAAAAATGTATATCATAAATACAAAAGACATAATACAGACAATAAAATGAAAAACATTAATGTAGACACCAAATACAAAAGGGGGATGCCTCCAATACTTCATTTATGGGGCACCAGTCCTAATATCATATAAACAAACAAGCAACCAATGGACCGTTTACACAGGCCTGCTTGTTTACTGTGCTGGAAACTATTTTTGTGAGGGTCAAGTTGCAGGGGGGGGGGGATTTTTGTCCTATTCTTCATTCCCTGTAACACCCATTATGATTCTTGTTCCAGCACAGGGTCAACGCGTTTCGAACCCTGAATTTGTTTGAGGGTTCTCCTCAGAACGTAGACTGGAGATGGCCTAAACTGTAAAACGTAAAACAATACAAGTTGGTGTAAGTAACTAGGGACCTTCATGTTGTAATTATTTAAACTCAGACACCACCTTGGCCACCTAAATGTAGCTGTATGTCTTTTGATCCTCCCAAAACTGCTGTGTCTAATTCAGGGGGATGCGAGGAATCTCTGTAGATTGATAAGTAGATGGGGGACAATCAGTGCATCTGATTTTAGCAAGTATTTACTTTACTGGCATTTCTTGGTGTAAACAGCTCCCTACCTCGGACCGTTTGTTGTTTAATTCAGTCTCTTTATGGCAATTATTGCACTGCAGTATGGTGTATTTCGCACTGTGCGGGAATAAATGATAAATTCTTGTGAGTTCAAATGAGCTCGATATTGGCTGTTTAATTGCTTATTTTGGACTTTCGAGGTACCTCTATACTGGTAACTGCGGCGAGTTCAGGTTGCTGTAGTTTTCAGCGTGGCTGCCTTTTTGCTGGCGTGTTAATGCTTCGGTCACATTCTCAATCTGTTCTACGAGAAACAGGCGACTCGAGTTTAATGTTTACCATAGGTTTCTTCCCGAATTATCCGCTTAGTGAAGCAAGGGCTAGCAGTTAGAACTTACTTGCACAAAGCAATCCCTTCTCCGGCTTCCGAGTCTTCTACTCCTTGTTTCCCAAACCGGCACGCGTATCGTGTTTCCGACGTATGCGCTGTTGCGTATATTTAAAAGAACAATTGTTTGTAAGACACCGATCGTGATCTCAAAGGATCATGGTACTTGGAGTGTGTAAGTAGAGTGCAGCATAGATTTGTATGTAACAGCGCGACAACCAGGCACCACAGTTGGTAGCCCAGATTTCTTTGAATAATCGTACCGAGTTGGATGTAAACAGAGACCTATCGTAAATTGCTCAGTTCAGAAAGTTTGTTCAGTCCTGTCATAGCTGTGTCGAATTTCATGATCAGAAAGGCTTCTTTTTGGGCCAACTGCAAATCCGGATCCCCACCTCCTCCTGCAGACGTTATCAATTTACAGAGTCTCCTTGCATCCCCCTGAATTAGACACAGCAGTTTTGGGAGGAACAAAAGACATACAGGTACATTTAGGTGGCCAAGGTGGTGTCTGAGTTTAAATAATTACAACATGAAGGTCCCTGGTTACTTACACCAACTTGTATTGTTTTACGTTTGACAGTGAAGGCCATCTCCAGTCCACGTCCTGAGGAGAACCCTCAAACAAATTCAGGGTTCGAAACAAGAATCATAATGGGTGATACAGGGAATGAAGTATAGGACAAAAATTCCCCCCCTGCAACTTGACCCTGACAAAAATAGTTTCCAGCACAGTAAACAAGCAGGCCTGTGTAAACGGTCTATTGGTTGCTTGTTTGTTTATATGATATTAGGACTGGTGCCCCATAAATGAAGTAATTGAAGGCATCCCCCTTTTGTATTTGGTGTCTACATTAGTGTTTTTCATTTTATTGTCTGTATTATGTCTTTTGTATTGATGGTGTATATTTTTGATAACCGTGTTCTGTTTTGGATATATTGAAATGTTTTGAAAAGAATATATATAAATAAGTAGAAACGATCAAATGAAAACTTTGCCCGCTTAGGATTATTTGGCTAGGTGTGGTGCAAGATTGTTAAATGAACCTATCTGACCATTTTGTTGTTTAATAACCAATACTTGAAACGGCAGGCACCGGACATTGTTCCTATCCAGGAGACACATTTAATTGGAAATTCCTGTGGCGCATTAAACAGATGAGGTTATCGCCTAGCCTATCACTCAGGATTCACATCGAGCTCCCATGGGGTGGGGGTGCTTATACGTAGAGGATGTCCATTTATGATAAATAGTGTCTGGTCGGATGCACAGGGCAGATTTGTAGCGCTCTCTGGCACCTGGGAGGGACAGGCTCTCAACGTAGTTTCGATATACATTCCTCCTGGGCTGCAGCGTCTCACACTGCGTGACCTTGGCAAGCTCTTGCTTGATTTACCTTTGGGGCTGCTAGTGCAGAGGGGGGACTTTAATCTAGCTCTAGATGGGGCTAGGGATCATCTACCACGCGCGGGGACCTAATCGGGGGAACTCAGTTGGTGGAATTCCTGTCCTCTATGGGCCCAGTTGACATTTGGAGATGGCTTAACCCAACTACCTCGCAATTTACATTTTATTCTGGGGCCCACAATAGCCAATCACGCATTGATCATGTGCTAACTCATGCTCAAGATATACAAGCCTTTACGGAATCCAGGTGCCTTGCGTGTGGGATCTCCGACCACTCCCCCGTCCTCACGACCCTTGCGTTCGACTTACCCAGGCGGCGTACCACCCTCACTATCAATCCTTGGGTGCTTAAGATACCACACAATAAAGAAGCATTTCTTACGGAAGCTGATTTATATTTTAAAGAAAACGTAGGGTCCATTGCCTCAGCATGTACTTCATGGGGCACATTCGGCGCCGTCATGAATGGTAGAGCCTTATCATTGATGGTCGGTCACAAGCGGGAACTTACTAAACGCATCACAGAACTTGAGGATGAAATTCTGGTCCGGGAAAAAGACCAGGCACTTACCCCTGACCCAGAGACACAACACTCTCTTACGATGATGCGCCTCGACTAGCAGCAGCTTCCGACGGAGGCGGCCAGGGCACGGTACGCCTCCACTCGGTATAGGATATGTAAGCATGGTGAACGGATGGGTAAACTCCTGGCCTGGTTAGAGAAAAAAGAACAATTATCCAGATAGGTGCACTCAGTTAGATGGGCCCATGATACTTTAATCACGGATCCCCAGCAGATCGCTGCCACGTTTGCCTCTCATTTCTCGTCGGTGTATACATCCTCTGCGACGGTCCGGCCATCTGCGGCTGCGGACCTTCTTTCGACAATTAAGGTTGCATGTCTGTTCGACCATGACCGAGACTCCCTAGAGGGCGCGATCACAGAGGCTGAAATTCAGAAAGCTATTCAAGACGTCCGCTCGGGAAAAGCCATCGGGCCCAAAGGGATCCCAATTGAATTCTTGAAGCCAATGGCTGCTAGGCTCTCCCCACTTGCTGCAAATGTATACTGAGAGCCTTGATGGTTAGGACAGCATCAAACGTGGTCATCCACAAACAAGGTAAGCCGCCTGATAATTGTCGGACGTATCGACCAATCTCGCTCCTCACGGTTGAGGGGAAAATATTGGCGAAATTGTTGGCCAACAGGCTTATTCCCTGCATTGCTGAATTAGTACTCTCTGATCAAACTGGGTTCATACTGGGGAGCAATACTGCCCTCAACCTACTACGGTTGAATGGGGTTTTGGGCAGGCGTGCCACCATCAGAGAAGATGCTGCATTACTGTCGTTGGATGCATCAATGGCATTCGACACCATAGTGTGGGACTATCTATTTGCGGTGGTGGATAGGATGGGATTTGGTCCGAACTTCACCAAGAGGATTTGATTGCTTTATGCCCGCCCAACTGCACATGTGGCGGTCAACAAACACGTCTCCAGACAATGTGTGTTGGGGTAGGGGCACTAGACAGGAGTGTCTTCTGTCCCCCTTACTATTTGCTTTAGTGCTAGAGCCGCTGGCAGGCTGGGTTATGGGGGACCCGTGGATCAGGGGTTTGAAGTAGACCGAGGACCATGAAGACCGTATTTCTCTATATGCAGATGATATCTTCCTGTACATGGCCTCGCCTTCTCACTCTCTCCATCATGTTCTCCATATCTTCCACAACTTCGGTGCCCACTCGGGTGTACTATTAACTGGACTAAGTCCCAACTTTATGTGTTGTGGGTTGCACCGTCATACAATCCTAGGGGGTATGACATACCGGTAGCAACTGAGAGCTTCAAGTATCTCTGCGTCAACATAACGCCAGACCTGACCTTGTTCTATGAACGGAACCTACTTGCCCCCTTCACACATCTTCGATCTGCTGCCAAATACTGGCAGTCCCTCCCCCTTACTCTCTTGGGGCGTGCAGCCCTCTTTAGGATGTTGGCACTACCAAGCTTCCTCTACGTGTTGCAAAGCACCCCTAATGTTATCCCTGACACACTTTGCCAGTATAAATAGTGTAGTGAGGGAGCTGCTGTGGAATGGTCGGGCCCCACACATTGCTATGAAAAAGTTGACAATGGGATGGTATGACGGAGGTATCGCATTACCCGACATCATGCTTTATTATCAGGCATCCCAGTTGATGGCTATCAACAGGTGGGTGCATGGGGAGTATGAAGATCCAAACTTCTGGATGGATTGGTGGCTTCTGAGCAGGGGGACTACAGTAGGGCACTTTACACGCACCCTCGCAAGCTCAATCTCATGGGACCTACGGCTCGCACAGTGGAGGTCTGGCACGGGGTGAATAGGAAAGGGGGCTGGCATAACAAACTAACTAAAGCCACACCACTCTGGGAACCAGACCTGCTGGGACAGCTCAGCAAATGCCTGGGATTTGACAGGTAGGTGTGATCGGTATCTCGACGGTGGGCGACATGTGGGTGGGGGGACACCTAGCAACATTTGCAGACCTACAGTCTAAATACCAATTAGCCCAGACTGAGGTGTTCCGATACTTACAAATCATTCACGCGATTAGAGCATCCTTGCCTAAAGATGCCCCTCTACCTGAAGCCTCTCCTTTGGAGGATCGATTGATTCTTGACCCCATGCCCAAGAAGGCCATATCCCTCACATATAAAAAAAACTAATAAATAACCGTCCGGACCCTCTACTGCACCTAAGACAAAGTTTGGAGGCAGACTTGGAGGACTTGGAGGATGATGACTGGCGTGATGCACTGGCTTCCCCCAGAGAAGTAGCTATCCTGATGAGATTGCGCCTGGTCCAAATGAAGATACTTCATCAGATATAACTAGGCTGGGGACGCTGGTCAAGATAGGTAAAAGGGATGACCCTCTTTGTCTCCGGCAATGCCTAGGGCTGGGAACCTTTTTCCATAGCCTTTGGGAGTGCCCGTCAGTACAGTCCTATTGAAGCAAGGTCACACCACAGATGGTGAGAGCAGGTGGCAAGGCGCTGCAGGCTTCCCCCCAGCTATGTCTCTTAAATATTTGGGAAGCTACTGATCAAACACAAACTGAGCAAACATGGGACTCACTGGGGTGGGTCATCGCAAAACGAAATATCGCTCAGAAATGAGGTGTGGGAGTGGTCCCAGCTCTGCGGGACTGGGTAGCTGACCTGGATAGAGCAATGATCGCTGAGAAAGATGTTTTTAAAAACTGGCTGCCCCAAGAAATGGGATCATAAATGGGGAAACTGGAACAGGTACAGGGGTATCATCTGCTTCTCCCGTACTGTGGAACTAGGATGAGCAACAGAGTCTGCTGGATATCTCTGGCATTGATGATGTGCCCCTACCTGACACTGCATTGGGGGATCACTTCTGTATTAAGCAAGAATGGAGCGGGTATTGTTTCCCAAATTACCCCACCATGTGTGCGTTATCCGAAGGAGTTACCTGTAAATAATAATATGGCTAAAGAGTGGAGTTTGAATGATGCTTCCCAGATTTCAACTGTATTGAACAATGTACTTCTGTGCCAAGGACTTCATTATTATGTCATTGCTGCTTTATGTTTAATTTTTTTTCCTTCAATGAAAATGTTTATAAAGAAAAATAAAAAAATACACAAGTCAAATGTAATTCTGTGTCTATCCAGTTACACACAGACCTCTGCAGTGCATTAAATAATAGAGGTGTCATAATGTGCTACAGTGCATTTCCCATTGAGTAAATATTTGTCATTTAAGCTACTGATTATTTTATATGTATCTACCTGATGGTGAAAGACCTAAAAAACGAACATAATATTTTGGGGCTGATTTATGAGAAGCTTGGCTACCGGAGAATCACTTTTTTTTAAGCTTTGGCGGCACAAGCGTCTCAATCGCATCTATGAGGCGACGCAAAGTCACCCTGAGTGGCTTTGCATGGCCTCATAGATATGGAGTAAGACAAAGCAGCGCAAGTCGCTACGTTGCCTCACACTGTCAAGTAGGCATTCCATAGGCATTGCAGTGGATGTTCATATGCAACACCCATTGATTTTGACGCTGCACCAGATTTGTAAAACCATGTAAACCTGGGGCAGCGCCAAAACCCTACGCTTCCCACAGCAGGAATAACAAGGAGAAATGTTTTCATTTATCCTCGTTTTTCCTCTTTCTATGTGTGTTCCTTTTTCTATGTGTGCTGCATGCTGCAGCACACATAGAAAGAGGAAAACCCTTCTCCGGATTCTTTTTTTGCAGGAAGCTGCCCCTTCCTGCACAAAAACAATCCTGCCTATGTTGGCGTTAGGCAGCAATTTGTGTGACAACTCGGGGGGGGGGGGAGGACAGGAATGCACCATATTCCATAAATAAGGTGCATTCCTGGCCTTTGACATTGGTGTAGGCCAGCTCAGCAAGAAAACTTGCAGCGCTGCCCTACGCCAATGCCTCATAAATGAGGCCCTGTGTTTTATCCACACTTTTGTTCAAGCCCCACGCTCACTGACCTTTGGTTTGCCAAACACTGTTTAATTTGTTTCCCCAATGTAAAAATGATTTGCTGTGGAAATTTGAGTTATTTATTTTTGACGATGGTTGACAATAATGAGGAGGACCAAGTTCTAGAATTTTTTTTCAGGAGGAGGTCCTTACGCTTAAATGTTTTTGACAGGGGGGTCTCGGCAGTGTCTGGTTTTTAGGTTAATGGAAAGAACAAAGAAAATATGCTGTTGCACTACATGTAAAATGAAGCCCCTGCCTTTGTGACTGTGAGAGGGTGACATCCACAGCAGTACTTTAGATTGCACCTCATGGACCTTTCATCAATAGCAAGTTTAGTGTGTGTGTGTGTGTGTGTGTGTGTGTGTGTATGTGAGAGGCCTTTGTGGTTGGCTATATACAACAACAAAGAGCTATAATCAGAAGCAATGTCTCATTCCCATGCGCTTCATATGATGTATCATTGCAGACACATGGGGTTAACACATTCACAAACCAGTGCTACAGACTCAAATGTATTGCGTAAGGTAGGGCAGCCCTGGCGCTACTGGAATGACCCCTGAAATGTGTGAACAAAAAACGGACAACTCACCACGCCCTTCTCTGATAGCTGTTGCATGCCTGAAACACTGGGAATGAAAGTATTGTTTGTGAAAAATCGTGTGGATTTTCCTCCATTCATAATGCTAAGCATTGAAGGTCCTATTCACACAAGTAAACTTACATCTTTGTGTAAGTTTACGTTTGTTTTGGAATTCACAAACTTTGATTTAATAGTAAGTTTAGAATGGTTGTTAGGCTGAATTGCTGGACGTGTCACCGATTTGCACATTATTTCCAATACTATGCGCACTTGCAGGATTGAATTGTGAAGATTCCATGTTACGCCAGGCCACGGCGCAGCAAGTAGTGAGGAAGCCACGGAGGACACGAGGAGAGACAGAGTTGGACTTGGAGCAAGTGGGCATGTGAAGAGGGGCGATCTGCGAAGAAGCTCCAGCAGGGGTGGGCGGGGGTTGGCGCCCGACCTGCGTCACAACATAGCTGCCGCACGTGAGTGGTGCCAGTGCTGCGCCTCGAATGAAGCATCGACCCACAGTGCACTGCCTTGCATAACCCCGCGACTTCAGCAACGCCCACGAACATCCTCTACCGCTTCCATCACTCCAGCAACCCTGCCCCCTGGTAACAGGTAATTGGCCCCCAAAAGCTTCATGGCCACACTGAAAAAATTACTGTTGTTCTCCTGCTTTCGGTGCTTCAGGCACCATATCTAACAAAGGTTCCATTGCAGTACTAAAGGAGGGTAGAAATAGGTAAAGCCTTCAAAATAACCTGGGCATTTGCCCTTCGTTTTTGGCACAACCCGCATAAGAACAAGCTGCTGGCCCAACTCACTGCTCAGCAGGTAGCTCTGGTGCCTACTGATTTCTTAGAGGTACCGAAGTCAGAAGCACACTAGCATCGGTAGCAGGCTGAAGCAGGCAGACAAGGCTATTGCCTTGTCCGAGGGAGCAGGGAGGGGATTCAGAGTGGTTATTTCCCACTGTCTGATTTGGTCAAGCCCCATGCTTTGAAGCAGCCTGGCCGGGTACGGGTGCAGCGTTGTGAATCCAGGTGCTCCCACTCTTCCCCCAGGCTACAGATGTCTTCTGCCACTCCAAGATTTCAAACTGCCACAGACTTATAACCCCAGCCCGTGTCTGGGCTTTCAGTTCATCAACCTGTCCATCAACTAAACAATCGTCAATGGGCTCATGTCCCTCCCCCACTTTCACTATATAGGAAACAGCTGGGCAGGTGAGGTGGCGCTAGGCAGGGTCAAAGGGAAAATGATCCTTGCCGGGGCATTCTCCCCAAGAAGGACATGGGCTGAATTGCTAAAGCCGTGCTTATTGCTCGACCTAACTTTGCTGCACAGCCTTGCTTGCTGTCAAGGTCTACAGAGGTCTAAGGAGGCCAAGTTCAGTCAGCTGTTACCAGAAGGCAGCAGCCCTGGAAGGGGTTTAAGTGGGGTCCTGAAGCATGCTTGTGCCCTTCCCCGATCTTAAGGAAGGTGTGGAGGCGCTCTTTGGAATCATTTATTACAGCTCTGAGAAGAACCAAGAAATTTCAAACCAACTTTCTAGGGTCTCGGATGGCCTGGGAAAATCCTGAGCACTGCAAGCAGCAACCTGCATGAATAAGGCTATTTGGATCGAGGGTGATTAATCCAAACTCGCAACTGGCAGCTCTCTGGCAGAAATCCCAGGGCAGGAACCATCAGAGAGCCCAACTAAAACAAAATAAGGTTCAACTACACTTTCAACCGCAATGATGATGCCAAGAAGGAGACTGCCATCCCCTAAAAGGGAGCCGTGGAGGACACGTCCCGCTGTCTTTGCTCCTTGAAACCAACACATCTCTTGTCTGTGAGGAGGCAGACCAGAGAGAAAAGAGACGGTGCATCAAAAGCCTTTTGCCATTTGTTACATCTCCTGTAAAAGACTGAGGTGATCATGCAATATTTCCACAAAGCTATCGGTGATGACCCAAAACTTCAGATGGAATAGGACTGTGCACTGAATTAAACTTCTCAGGGCTTACTCCCAGCCCTGCAAGCATACTCCATAACACCACTCAAACTTTAAACCTCGAAGCGGCAACAATAGTTGGGTCAAAAATCTGCAGGTAGCTATCCTGTCCGAGGTACGGAGCTGATGAATTATCAGTGGAGAAACCACCTCAACCACACATGCTAATAGAATCTCCGGCACACAGGATTGGTAACACTGAGGCAGAGCCGTGGGGCACTAATTCCAAACCTCCAAATTCATTGAGGAACAAGGAGATAACTGAAGTAGACCCAAAGGATCGCGGTTCCTGTTCAAGTCTATCGAAACTTCGAGTCCACCAGCTAACCTACAGAATATATAACAGAACTCCGGAGATATACTCCCAACATTAAACACCACACCAATTATGATCAGGAAGGAGAGTCTAACTGACGAGGAACTGGCCAACATGTTATATCGATCCTAGCCACCATACAGGACTAAATAAATTAGACCCTTTGTCAAACTCCAATAGTAGGACGGGGATCGGTTGAAAAGGATTTTGGCCTAGTCCTGGACACACTGTGTGCATCCAACGTCCACTGACCGGCAGCAATAAGTGCCACGCAGGACACAATTACCAGGGTACTTCTCTGGCAATCAAACCAGATGGAGCTACAGGTTGACCAGACAGTCAGTGAGGACTCATCTGGAATAATTAGGGGACAAACTACGTTGTTTTGAGGACCCAATAAGAACATCCGGGAAGAGCTCCCTCGGTCAATGCTCACCCATCATCGATAAGTTAAGCTCTCTACCCAAAATATTATGAGCATTAGGGGGGACTGTTAAGGCTAACGCAGCAAGAAGCGAGCCAATGTCTCAGGAGATGAGCTTGAATACGAGTGAACTTTTTAGTTCATTTAACGCCAGACCAGGTGCACCCAAAGACACAGCATTCACCACCTCAGAGGTCGTGGCTGAGTCTTGCGATTCCTCGGTCCACTTAAATAGTAGTGTGGTAATTTCTACCACAATGGAATATCAGGTAGCACCCAATAGGAGAAAAATCCAGTCTGCCAAAGAGCGACCAGACAAGTGAGGACAGCAGGAGGGCTCTGCCACACTGTCAGCACTGGACCCCATGAAGGGTCCTTATCAAGGAGAGGAAAACATAGATGAATGAAACAAAGAAACAATGCTTACTATAAAGAACTTTGACACATAAGCCATCTAATGCTTCTAAGAGACAGGTGGGATCTAATTCAGCAAATTACTTCTGCATATTTGACCACTCAAATAAGTTTACACCTCAGCTGATAGAGACTAATGATAAAGTTGATAACGAAGGGCAGTCGACTCCTCCACTTTACAGGGAGGATGAGGAGCAAAGCATGACAAGGGACCCCTCGGATCTGGATGGACAGATGGCCGTGAACACAGTGACTTCTCCTATGGAACATCTTGGGGGAAATGGTAACAGGGCAGCAGGTCCCCTCTTCTATACAGGAAAAACAGAAGATCTGGCCAGGGTCGCCACAAGGAGTTCATAAGTATGTAATGGATAACAGCACACAGCCTAACGGATTGACCATCAGATTACTCCTGGGGGGGTGTACACAGGGACCTTTCACTGGCTCAAACTCAGTTGGACTCATACGACTCAGACGTGAGCAAGCAACCTCTCCTGTGGTTAATGTGGGTCGGCAGCTGGGGACAATACACTGAGGAGCATCCTCTCCTCATCCAACGAAGCCAACGCAGTCAAACAACTTCCAAGAAGGCATAGTAGCTGTCGCCAAATGGATGAAAAGCAGCTGCCTACAACTCAACACTGACAAAACAGAAGTACTCCTCAGGGGCCCACACCCCGATGCCTGGAACGGCACCTGGTGACCCTTCGCTCTCGGCAGCCCACCTGCCCCCATGGACCACGCATGCAACCTTGGAATCATCCTAGACTCGGAGCTCAAAATGGATCGCCAGATCAACTCTGTCACATCCTCCTGCTTCCACATCCTCCGCCTCCTATGTAAGACCTTCAAGCGATGGGCTAGCTCTGGGATAAAATGTCTAGGGGATTTATATGATTATAATGGGTTTATTTAGGCTGAACATTTTACATAATCTTTCATCAGATATGCATTTTAAATATTATCAGATCTGAGATTATTTCATACGTAGTATGAAATTGATAAATGTATCAGACTCTGATATATGGGAATGCCTGTACGAAATAAACGAAAAATATATGATTAGCATCGGATATAAAACCCTATGTGCTGAAGTCGCAGTATAGGGACACCAGTCTCAGTTAACTCTATATCACGTGCCTTCACCAGTATTAATAATTCAATACATTCTTCTAACTTGAGGCTGCAGCAGTTTAAAACAATCTGTCAATTATATTGTACACCTGAAAGGATATCGAAATGGTCATCTCATGATTCTTTTAGTGATCGAACTAAGTGCCCGAAGTGTGATCTAAACGCAGCTGATCTGAAACACATGCTCTTTTTATGTTCTGTACTAGCAGAATTTTGGCAGAAAGTGACTCAAATAATCTCAGGCTGTTTGTGTTCTCAACAGCAGATGTACTGAGGGGCGGGCAGAATATAGCAACCAGTCAGGCGGATTTAATTACTGTTCTACTGGTATGTGCTAGGTTGACAATTGCCCGGGTTTGGATCTCACAAGTACCTCCATCCGCTTTCGAAGGGTGGGGATTGGTGAAAGAAACATACGACATGGAATTAGCATTGGCTAAAATAAGAGGGAATCGCGCATTATGTAAACCTAAGAAAGTTTGGGCGCTATTGTTTTGAAGAATTTATGAAATAGTGGGGAATGTTTTGGTTTGATTAGCTCTGTGTTCTTTTCCCGCCTCAGTGTAAGCTAGTATTATTGCTTGTCTATGTCAAATGAATATCTTGCTATTTGTTTTTTCCCAAAAATCATTTTCATGTTGGTAAATAAAAAATAGTTAAATAATAAATAAAAAAAACCTTCAAATGGATCCCGCTCGAGCACAGAAAAACCGTAACCCACACCCTCATCACCAGCAGACTCGTCTACTGAACTGCACTCTACACCGTAATAAACAAAAACCTCACCGCAAGCTACAAAACATCCAGACTACCACCGCCTGACTGGTCCTCAACCTACCACTACACTGCCACATCTCCCAACACCTGCCCACACTCCACTGGCTCCCCATCGAGGCTAGAATCACCTTCAAGATCCTCACCCACGCACACAAAGCCCTCCACAACACCAGACCAGCATACCTCACCAGCCAAATCAACTTCCACGCACCCCAAAGAACCCTACGTTCAGCCCAGCTCTCCTACGCCGTGGTTCCCCATGCCAGAAAGACCAGACAGGAGGCTGCTCCTTCTCCTTCCTTGCGGCCAGAGCATGGAACGTCCTACCTCTCCACCTCAGGCAGACAAAATCACTCCCCATCTCAACGGGAAACCTCAAGACGTGGCTCTTCAATGATTAGACCCCCACCTCGAGGGCCTGGAGCTGCTCCTCCTTTCCCCTCTCCCCCAGCGCCTTGAGACCCTTACAGGTAAGTAGTCGCGCTTAACAAACCCAAGATAGATGGATAGAGCATTACTCCGCTATCTTTAAGGGAGCGAGACCAGTGGGTCTTTTCTCAATAGCAACAAAGCTGAGCTTTCAAAAGCCTGTAAAAGGACTCCCCCTGTTCATCCTGAGCACCAACAGCCTGCTATCCATTCCATTAGAGAGGAGGATGGGTGCGAACACCAAGAACTGGTCTACATACCCGCTATTATCCTAAAGAACCCCAGAACACACTTGATAGAGGAAACTTGTTGCTATTGTTCAGCCACTTGTAGGACCTCGAATGGGTGAGATTTGATCCTCCACTCCTAAAGTCGAACGTAGAAGTCTCTGCCTCGATATGGATAAGAGAGGCACGAAGAGACTTAGTATGGGTGGAAACAAATCACCTTTGCCAAATGGGGGATTGACCTTTACAAACCTCTACCAGAGAAATATACTTATGTCCTTATAACCCACACTCAAGACAATCTACTATGACTGTTCTGAAGGGACAATATGAGGTAATTGAGGCTGGGTCACAGAGAAGGCTGAGGAATCAGGCGCCCTAACATTCGTATGCACGCTCAACCGGAGAGAGGTGCACTCTGACATCCCAAGTAACACACACATTGAACCCCCATAACTAGGAGAAGGGCTTATCATTCCTAGCTCTGAGAGATGCCCACAAGATCATCCCCATGGGCTAAATATCACCTTCGCAGCTGTCTCATGGAAGGTGCCGGCCTTAAAAGTGTTAGCATAAACAGGGAAGCATTGTCCTTTCTGGAGTCTAGTGACATTGTTTGTCTACAGGAGGCCTGGGCTCTTGCCTGAAAACTATGCCAGGTTTCTATGACAGCTTCACCCCAGTGCACCGCACAAATCATGGGGGCTTGTCTATCTTTATCAAGCACTTAAGTTGGAGGCCACCACTCTGGATCCTGGCTGTATGGCGGCCCAAGCAGTTTCCATTAGCGGCCTGAAACTTGATCGGAAAGCAATTGGCCCGATACTGGTTCATTGTTATCTTAATGCTCAAAAAATCCATGTGAAAGACGGCAAGTTACCTGCTCGACAGCCTGGAGTCACAAAATTATAATTTCCCTTGTCACAAAATTATAATTGTAGGAGACTTTAACACTCAACGCCTGGAGCTGCCATCTAAAAGTAACACTTGGATGAGAGTAGGTCTAATATACAGGACTTGCTGTTAACCCATAAACTGATGTCAGCTCAGCTACAGACCGAGTCAAAACTATAAAGAGAAGGAATGGTCATTCCCTCCAACATATAAAGGCCTATCGATTATCAACTACATCTTTCTCTCCAAGCGCCTAGAAGCCCAGATCGCAGATTTTGAAATTGCAGCTAGAACAGAAGGTTACCACAATCTACTAAAGTGCACACTGACCCTATCATCACAACCAGCGGGCAAGAGCTCTTCAAGGGGGAAGAGAATGTGAACTTAGCCAGAAGAATTAAGTAGAGGCCTGAACACAGAGCAACAGTGTTGGAAATGGCCCTTTCTTTGGTGCTTTCCCTCATCTTTTTGCTTTTGTCCCTCCAGTTTTTCCACTGATCAACGTGCTAGCCTTAGGACCTTAGGCACTGTTGACACTGTCATTCAGTGCCACGGTGCGGTTCTTGTCATATATGTACTGGCGATTTGTATATACATGATTGGCTAATTTGGGTTAGCTGTAAATCCTTGTCTAGGGGTAAGACATATACATAGGGCATGTAACTGAAATGCTCTGCCATGGGCCTGCAGCACTGGTCGGGCCACCCACAGAGGTAGCTCTTCAAATGTGCCCAGGATTGCCATGTCGGGGCCTATGTGTGCAAGTTACTGTTATTCGGCTTGACATGTAAAAAGCTACTTACCAAGTTTCTGCATGTCTCTTGCTACATAGGAGTATTCCCTGAGGGCAGGGAGCGGTGTCAGGAAGAGGTAGGGCATGTGCACATGTGCACATGCACTGGTCGTGGGCATGCACTGGTCAGGAATCCTACCGAATGGTGTGTTAAGTGCGGTGGGGGTTTGCTTCTCGAATTGATAAACATGAAGGATCTGTGGAAATGGTATTGAGCTATATTTCCTATGTGCAGAAGAGTGATAGTATAGTGTTTGATATTGATAAGTTAGAAATTGCAAATCTTCACCGGTGGTGCGAGTAGATTCGACATTAGTAATGTGGAAATGGCACTTTTGGGAAAGTGGGTGTTTCGATGATCGGGGCTCTGTGTGCCTGTCAACCTATCTTCACTTCACATCTGGGTGCTGGGGGAAGCTACGTCTGTGCATTCCTGATACACAGCTATAAACAAGGGGCTCAAGAAAACTGGAGACCTCTGACTCTGAGATGCCTCCTGGGACGGATTAGATGGAGTGGAATTGGCACCTACATTCCAAAGAGGCACTAAATATATTGATCAAACCTCCCAGGGTAAGATGGCAGATAGGACAACATTTAGAGAGGGCCTGTGCATTTTGAAGGTGGCCTTTTGAACTGATATCATCTTCAAAGGTCATTGTGGGTATAACTACTGGGACTCTGTCCTCAGGAGTTAAAGATGCTTGGGATTGGAACTATACTACGCTGCTTTGATTCTGGGACATAAAAAATAGGAACTATTGGGACAGGAGGGACTGCGGCTGGATTATACCCAGACGTATAGTGGCCTGGGGCTTGTTGTTGTCATGATCGCATACACAGACGCAGCGAAGGACAGTAGGAAAGGGAAACAAGTACGAGGGATCCCTGTAAACTACATGTCCCAGAAGGCCAAGCGGCGCTGGAGAAAAGGAAAGAAGGCGGAGCCTTATATAACTCCTCCTTGGAAACAGATCGGCGCTTGACAATTGTTTTCTTGGTTTTGGTTGAGGCGGATGGTGATCCCCGCCGGAGTGTGAGTGAGAAAATCATCGCCGATCAAGAGCCTGCGTGTTCAGTCTCAAGGAAATCATCGCCGATCAAGAGCCTGCGTGGCCAGCCTAGTTCAAGCCCTTTGTCTGATCAAAAGCCAGCGTGGTCAATGGAGTGAAGTAACTTCCGACCAACTGCAAGTATAAACCTAGGAGAACGGGATCGTTCTTCTACTCTCTGTTTATTGTTTGTCCAAAATCCTGCTAGCATCCTGCTGCGCATTCGGATTACCAAGCGTTGTGTGTGTAGCTTGGTAGAGTGTGCTAAGACATATTCCTTTGTTTCTCAAGCTGTATTGAGGAAGCAAAATACACGGATCGAAACTACTTTTCCGCTATCCCCGGGGTAAAGCCGAGACTAAGAGAATTCTGCCATTACGAGAAAGTGACGAATAACTTTCTCACCATTCGCAGAGGACGAAGGAACCTGTTGTTATTTCCTTAATAGAACTTCTGAAGTGTTCCTTGGTAAGTGCCAGAGATTGGGGTCGGGGAAGGAAGTGTACTATTGTGGAACTGGGACTTATACCTGTCCTTTATATTTCCACGCTGCAGTACGTCCCTTCACTACGGATTCTGCCGTATCAGACCCCGAGGACCCTCCCATCGATCCGTGTGCCCCCCTGCGCCTTATCCTCCCGGCTTCTCGCAAATACCCATTCCGGAGGTGTTCTTAAAGACACCACAGGGTGCGGTGTTCAGATAAGTCAGAAGGACATTCATCGCATCGTTCCTGCTGATCAAGAAGTTCTCAGGTTAGTGGCGCGCAATAGTAGTAGCGCTGCTTGCAATCGCGACAGATTGTCAAGCCTAAGAATACGTTTCAGCCCGGACGATGGATACCGACGCTACTCTCGCTTCACTGTTGGAGAGCTTCTCGGATCTACGACAGGAGGTCATCACCTCTCGTGCCGAGAACCAAGCATTATATCTAGAGGTGGCCCAACTGCGTAAAGACATGTCTGACCTGGCACAGAAGGAGCCAGTAGTCAGGCCCATACTCAAACCGGCCACATTACCACCGCCCTCCTCTTCCCGACCCGGGGGGTTCTTCTTGCCCTTATCTACTCCAGCGGTAGGCACGGAAGCACTACCAACGGTTCAAGTGATCCAGAACCAAGGGATTCCTTTAGCCCCCCCCGGAGAGGTTTTTCGGGGATCCTCGAAAGTTCGAAACATTTTTGAACCAATGCCGGCTTCATTTCCTGTGTAAACCCGTAGTCTTTCAGGAGGAAGCAGTGAAAACGGCGTTTATGATGTCCTACATGGGTGGGAATGCCTCGAGCTGGACAATTCCCTTATTGGAGCGAGACGACCCTGTATTGCATAATTTCTCTGATTTTTGTATGGAGTTGAGAAAACTCTTCGATCGAAAATCCCATATGCTCACCCTTAACCGGGAAATCATGACTCTCAAACAAGGTTCACAGGATTTATTAACCTATATCACGACCTTCAATCGCTTGCTGGTGGAAACTGATTGGCCAGCGGAAAAACGGATTTCCCTTTTTTATCAAGGGTTACGAGGAGAACTGAAGGATGTTCTTGCTCAGGTGGTGCAACTACCTACTACGGTATCTGAATTCATTGATCTGACGGTTCAGTTAGATCATCGCCTGCTGGAAAGACGAGGGGAAAAACCAAGGGGAGAGAACCGTTTCTACTATCCCCCCATTCGATCTCGATCCGGAGGAGAAGACAAACCTAAGGTGTCTGACGAAGCCGAACCCATGCAAATTGGGGGGGTTCGAGGCCCCCTTACTACAGAAGAAAAAGACAAGACGACGCCTGAAACTGTGCCTATATTGTGGGAAAGGAGGACATTTTATCAAGGAATGCAGAGCCAGGAATTACGTTCCCGGGCGCTCTACTCTTCCCCGAGTCCAGGCAACACAGAAGGAAGCCGAACCGTCGGAAAACTGAAGATCTCGAGTTCGAAGGAGGTCTCCGACTCGAGATACCAGTTTCCTATGATCTCCCCTGTTCTTGCCAATACCCTTCATCCCGCAGTGGCCCATATAAATCTAAGTGTGACTCTCTGGATAGCTACCAACGATCCCTTGCAAGTTGATGCCCTTCTCGACTCAGGGGCCACTGGTAATTATATCGACCAGGATTTCGCGTTAAGGATGGGCATCCCGTGCGAGAAAAAGCTACGCCCGAGACGGTAAAGGCAGTTGACGGAACCATCCTTTCTTCAGGCCCGGTGGTTTACAACACCCTTTCTTTGTTAATGGAGTTTGGTGAGGATCACCGGGAACACATCCAGTTCGACCTGATAGACGCCCCGCAGTTCCGACTCATCTTGGGAATGCCGTGGCTTACGTTACATGATCCTTTAGTCAGTTGGTCAGCTCGTACGGTCAACATGACCTCTCCATTTTGCAAGGAACATTGCAGAACCCACGAACCTTTACCATCCCTCTCTGTACCCTCATCGGCCTCCTATCTGGCGAACGCCTGTACATTTGAAAGGTTCTGTTGTGTCACGGTGCTGCCCGTCGAATACCAAGAGTATAAGGCCTTGTTCGACAAACAAAAGGCCGCCCACTTACCACCTCATCGGGTCTACGACTGCCGTGTTGACCTCATTCCGGGGGCCGATATCCCTTGCAGTAGGGTTTATGCCTTAACGGAGAAGGAAACCCAGTATTTGAAATCATATATAGATGACAACCTTGCTACAGGGTTTATCCGCCACTCTACGTCCCCTGCATCGTCACCCATGTTTTTCATTTCCAAGAAGGATTGCGATGAGTTGAGACCCTGCATAGACTATCGTGCGATTAACAAAGTGACGATAAAAAAACGTTATCCTCTTCCCCTCATCCCGGTTTTGATGGACCAGTTGAAGGGTGCGAAATACTTCACGAAACTCGATCTCCGGGGAGCGTACCACCTTGTTCGCGTACAGAAGGGGGATGAATGGAAGACGGCATTCCGAACCAAATTTGGTTTATTTGAATACCGGGTAATGCCCTTTGGTCTATGCAACGCCCCTGCTGCCTTCCAATTCTTCATGGACGAAGTTCTGCGAGGATGTCTGGAAACATACTGTGTGGTATACATAGACGACATCCTGATTTACTCAACAACTATGGCGGAACATGTTGTCCATGTAAAGACCGTACTACGAAAGTTACAACAAAATTCGTTATACGCCAAGTTGGAGAAGTGTCTTTTCCATGTGCAGCAGGTCGCCTTCTTGGGATATATCATAGACGCCCAAGGGTTCCGGATGGACACCAGTAAAGTCGAGGTAATCCTTAACTGGAAAACTCCACACAATGTTAAGGCAGTCCAGAGCTTTCTTGGCTTTGCCAATTACTACCGGCGCTTTATTCAAGACTTTTCTAAAACTATTCAACCCATCACATCCCTCCTGCGAAAAAACGTCCCGTTTGTATGGGGAACTGAAGCAGACCAGGCATTTCAACTCCTCAAACGCAGATTTACGCAAGCCCCCATTCTCCGGCACCCGGATCCTCAGCTGCCATATGTCCTGGAGACCGATGCCTCTCAATCTGCCCTCGGAGGCATCTTATCACAAAGACATCCCAAAACCGGACAGCTGCACCCAGTGGCCTACTATTCGAGAAAACTCACACCCTGTGAGATTAATTACACTATCACTGATAAAGAGCTCTTGGCGATCAAAAGAGCCTGCGAGGAGTGGCGACATTATCTCCTCGGTGCGTGTCACACGGTGGAAATTATCACTGATCATCGCAACTTGTTGTTCCTCAAAACGGCGAAGGCCTTGACTCCGAGGCAGCTCCGATGGACTTTGTTTTTTTCCGATTTTGATTTCGTCATTAAGTACAGGCCAGGGTCACGCAATGGGAAGGCGGATGCCTTATCCCGTTTGGGAGTCGAGGATGCTGTTGAACTCGGAGAACCTCCTTTTATCCTCCAGGAAGCTGACAACCACAGTGCATCCCTCGCTCTCGTATCATCTGCGGACTTTCTGGAGGATCTGAAAGTAGCCATCGCCGGTCTTGATATCGCTTCTTGGATCCAGGAAGACCCGGACCATCGACATGTGGAGAATGACTTGGCGTACCATTACCAGGCGTTATATGTCCCCCAGAAACAATTGCAGCAACAAGCCCTGAAGTGGGCACATGACTCAGCATTAAGCGGACATATGGGGATATTCAAGACCACGGCTAATGTAGAACGTTCCTTCTGGTGGAAGGAGGTTCGAACCGACGTAAAGGAGTACGTGCAAACCTGTGCGATTTGTGCCCAGGGTAAATCGGTTCATACCAAACCAGCAGGTCGTCTCTGTCCGTTGCCCATTCCTCCTAAACCTTGGCACACCTTATCCATGGATTTTATAGTGGAGATGCCTCCCTGCGCTCAGCAAACCGTGGTTCTGGTGGTCGTAGACCATCTTACGAAAATGGGGCATTTCATTTCTTTGCCGGGTTTACCTACTTCTGTGGAATTGGCCAAGGTATTTCTGCAACACATAGTACGTGCTCACGGTTTGCCCAGCGTGATTATAACTGATCGTGGCACGCAGTTTACGTCACATTTCTGGAAGGCACTCTGTGCCATCTTGCAAATCGATGCCCGTCTGTCGTCTAGCTATCATCCGCAGACGGACGGAAAAACCGAACGGCTGAACCAAACGCTTGAACAGTACCTCCGCTGTTTCACCATGCAAAATGCTTCGGATTGGACCACCCTTTTGTGGTTGGCGGAGTTCGCATATAACAATGCAGTTCATACCACCTTGGGGTGTTCCCCCTTTTTCTGCCTGTATGGTTTCCATCCAAATATGCTTCCATTCGACTGGCCTGCGGAATCCTTGGTTCCCTCCATTCAGGAACATCATGCCCATCTGAGAGCCATCCTTATAGATGTAAGACATTGTTTGGAGAAGGCGCAAGCAGCTCATAAACTATTTGCGGATCGCAGGAGGTCCGAGGAGCCGACATATCAGGTTGGGGACAAGGTGTGGCTCTCCACAAAAAACATTCATTTAAAAGGTGTAAATAAACTTAAACCTAAGTTTGTGGGGCCTTACAGCATCAGTGAGGTGGTGAACTCAGTGGCCATGAGGTTGTCTCTTCCGCTTTCCTGGTCCATACATCCGGTGTTCCATGTGTCCCTCCTCAAACCTTGCCCCTTGAACATGCGATTGCCAGTACGGCCCCCCGCTCTGGAGGTGGATGGCCAGGAGGAATACGAAGTGCAACACGTCCTGGACTCCCGTATTTTGCATGGCCGGATTCAGTATCTGGTAGATTGGAAAGGGTATGGTCCGGAGGACAGAACATGGGAACCCGCTGATCATTTGCATTGCCCTGATTTGGTAGCCGCCTTTCACGAGCAGTTCCCTGGGAAACCGGGTCGACCGCCGAGTCGGCAGTCCTCGAGAGGGGGTTCTGTCATGATCGCATACACAGACGCAGCGAAGGACAGTAGGAAAGGGAAACAAGTACGAGGGATCCCTGTAAACTACATGTCCCAGAAGGCCAAGCGGCGCTGGAGAAAAGGAAAGAAGGCGGAGCCTTATATAACTCCTCCTTGGAAACAGATCGGCGCTTGACAATTGTTTTCTTGGTTTTGGTTGAGGCGGATGGTGATCCCCGCCGGAGTGTGAGTGAGAAAATCATCGCCGATCAAGAGCCTGCGTGTTCAGTCTCAAGGAAATCATCGCCGATCAAGAGCCTGCGTGGCCAGCCTAGTTCAAGCCCTTTGTCTGATCAAAAGCCAGCGTGGTCAATGGAGTGAAGTAACTTCCGACCAACTGCAAGTATAAACCTAGGAGAACGGGATCGTTCTTCTACTCTCTGTTTATTGTTTGTCCAAAATCCTGCTAGCATCCTGCTGCGCATTCGGATTACCAAGCGTTGTGTGTGTAGCTTGGTAGAGTGTGCTAAGACATATTCCTTTGTTTCTCAAGCTGTATTGAGGAAGCAAAATACACGGATCGAAACTACTTTTCCGCTATCCCCGGGGTAAAGCCGAGACTAAGAGAATTCTGCCATTACGAGAAAGTGACGAATAACTTTCTCACCATTCGCAGAGGACGAAGGAACCTGTTGTTATTTCCTTAATAGAACTTCTGAAGTGTTCCTTGGTAAGTGCCAGCGATTGGGGTCGGGGAAGGAAGTGTACTATTGTGGAACTGGGACTTATACCTGTCCTTTATATTTCCACGCTGCAGTACGTCCCTTCACTACGGATTCTGCCGTATCCGACCCCGAGGACCCTCCCATCGATCCGTGTGCCCCCCTGCGCCTTATCCTCCCGGCTTCTCGCAAATACCCATTCCGGAGGTGTTCTTAAAGACACCACTGGGTGCGGTGTTCAGATAAGTCAGAAGGACATTCATCGTATCGTTCCTGCTGATCAAGAAGTTCTCAGGTTAGTGGCGCGCAATAGTAGTAGCGCTGCTTGCAATCGCGACAGTTGTGCTCCAGGGAGGGAATTATCACTCAGTGGATTTTGCCTGGATGTTGCTGTTCTGCAGCTAATTTCCAACTGTCATGGCCCGGGTCCCTAAGCACTCTCCAAGGGCTGTTGTGCTGGCCTCCTGTCCACGAAATCCCAGGGACTGAAAGGATCTCCCAGTTTCCACAAGATCATAAGGACCACTTTGGGTGCAGTGGAAACTGGTGGAAGTGATCTTCAGCTGGGACAAGGACCATCCTGACTGTGCAGAGGAGTGTGCTCATAAAGATCAGCGGCCCACCTGGGGTGCTGTAACTTGAGGAGTTCGAGGAGTGCTGGGAAAATTTTCTTAGCCCAAGGGACCCGAACTTACAACCAGAAACCTGTGCTAGCTCTTATTTTCTAGCATGTGGTGTCCGAGGAGTGTTGGTGGAGGTTTGCTGAGACCGTGGGACCTGAGCTGCAAGCCTTGACTGTCTCCGACCTCCAGATTGGGAGGATGACATCATGGCCTCCGTCCGAGGTCGTCAGCTTCCACACCACAAGGTACTCTGTTGTTGAGAACATCGTGACTGCACCCGTTGGGTCTCGTTGTGCCTTGTGTGCACCCACAGCTGGCTGCCTAGAGCAACTCCAGCTCCCACCTCTTAAGAAGGGGAAACATTTCCAAATATACAACTATGCAGATGACACTCCGATCATCATACAAATCGACAACTCCACATCCGGCCACTATAGAGCGCAGAACATCCTTAAACTCATAATTAACTGGATGTCGGCCAACAGCCTCAAAATCAATCCAGACAAGACTGAGATACTGGCCATCACCACCGTTGCCAGCCCTTGGAATAGCCTTTTTTGGCCACGAGAGTTGGGCAAATACCCCGAGCCTGCCCCGGCAGTTAAAAGCCTGGGCATCAAGATCGATAACAAACTAACTATGGCCCTACAGGTTTCTACAACAGTAGGGGTCTGCTCAAGCATTCTAAGGCAGCTGCGGAAACTGGCCCCTCTACTCTCTTTCGAGACCCTTAAACGAGTGGTAGTTGCACTGATCTTATCCAGATTGGATTACGGAAACTCGCTCTACCTCAGACTCCCAGACTACCAATTGTCTAGACTCCAGATCATCATGAACGACGCGGCCCGCCTAGTGTTCAAGGTTCCGTGCCGTACTCATGCCTCCCCCCTCCTGCGCCAACTTCACTGGCTTCCCATCAGGCAAAGGATCAACTTCACGGGCCTCTGCATCGCTCATAAAGCCGTGTATGGCAAGGCTCCGGAATACATCAAAAAGGGCTTAACCAACTATGCCCCCATGAGAGCACTTCGCTCTTCGGAAGCTAGGATGTTGGTCTGCCCCCGCTCTCGCCTGGTATCCCTTGGAGGCAGAGCTTTCTCTACCATCATCCCACAGATCTGGAACAAACTCCCTGACAACCTCCGAAAGGAACAGTCCCTGCTTCCCTTTAGGAAATTACTCAAAACCATTCTCTTCAAGGAAGCCAGGGTCACACAGTAACGTAATGTCTCCCTACCAGTAATCTAGAGCAGGTTCTTTTCTCTCAGCGCTTAGAGACCGTTGGTGATAATGCGCTATACAAATGCAAATTACAATTACAATTTCTTCAATTTGGAAGCGCACTAGCTTCCGGTGTCTGCCTTTTGCCAAAGGGTGCCGCTAAATGCCTGCAGGCCTAATCTGAATGAACGAAAACACGTAACTGTTTCCTTCTGCTTTTGGTGGTCCCAACAATCTATTCAAAGTGTCGCCAGTGGTTGCAACGTGTACTGCTGGCTGGGGTAGTTTGAGTGGCTGGGTCACGATGCGTAGTCAAAACCTGTGATTGCTTGACTATTGAAAGTGTACGGGGTTTGCGATATTGGGAATGTTGTATTTCATGATAAGGTGTTAGCGGGAAAGTGGAATACCTCTGAAAATCCTGCTTATATGTTTCTGTCCCTTTTGATGTGCGAGGGATTGCTTGAATCATGAACACCTCGGGAAAGTATGCACATGGGTTTATGTTGCTTACGAGGTAATAACATGGCTAGTGAATGCCCATGACTAGTACATATATGTACGTGAATTTCTCCTGCTAATGGAAGAGTTTGATAATTGCCCATAACTTTAAGGTATAAATCCAATGTGTATATTATTTTGATTTCAATGTGTGTGTAATACAAAGACCAGTGTTTTATACATACGGTCTGAAGTATTTTTGTAGTGTACTCAGTGTCTTGTGAGGGTGGTGTTGTGCCGACACTTTACACTTTGACCCTGAGGATAAACCTGACTATGCCAAGCTACCCAATGGCGAGCATGGGTTATTGGGCAAGTGTATAGTAGGGGTGGGCGGAATTTGCAAATTGCCTTTCGCAACATATCGCGAAACAGCAAAAGATTTCGAGGCGGGGCTTCTTTGTGAGTTCACATGCCTCTCTTGTGTTTATAAAAGGTCAGAGACCGATCAGAGCAGCAGACGAGGAGAAAGAAGCTCCTGGTCACAGAAACCGCACGGGGACTGTGCCCGTGAAAGTCAAGGACGCAAATGTGCCCGTGAAAGTCAAGGACGCAAATGCCTACATCAAGCATCACAGCCAATTTTCGAGGGTAGATATGGGGAGAAAGCACACCTGGCAAGCCACGACGAAGCTCACGATTCCTTTGGGCCGATCAACCAGCCACTGAATTTGAGCTTGAACTTGGGCACCCACTCCATCCATACCTTCAAGTGTTTCCCATTCAGGCCTTGTGACAGGAGCGCCAGAATGAACCCTGCCCTGCATCCATCCAAGAAGACGCCATTGTTCCGCGCGACATCTCCACTCAACTAGAGTACCCTCCACTGGCCAATCAGCAAGTGCTACCTCGCTGGGCAAATGTATAGTGCCCTTCCTACATTACAGCTGCGCAAAGGGCCAAAGAGCTGTCTCCAGTGACAACACATGTGCACCATTGCCATCGTGCCGAAGGGCACCAGGGTCCCTTCAGTGAGCTGTGGGTAAATGGTGGGAAGACGGTGCACACCGCCAGTGTGTGGCGGGGCCAAACCGGCGGGGCGGGCTTCTATGCGAGTTCACATGCCTCTTGTGTTCATAAAGGGTCAGAGACCGATCTGAAAGGCAGACGAGGAGAAAGAAGCTCCTGGTCACAAGAACTGCACGGGCACTGCTCTCGTGAAATTCAACGATGCAAATGCCTCCATCAAGCATCACAGCCAATCCTCGAGGGTAGACATGGAGAGAAAGCACACCAGCCCAGCCTCGACAAAGCTCACGATCCTTTTTGGCCGATCGATGAGTCACTGAATTTGAGCTTAAACTCTGGCACATGCTTTATTTATATCGGTAAGTGCTTCCTGTTGAGCTTTAATTTGTGACAGGAGCACTGTGCCAGAAAGAATCCTGCCCTGCCAATTATGTAGGAAGATGCTTCCGTTCCTCCACAGATCGCGGAAGTTTTGACATTTTCGCGTTCCGCGCGGAACTAAAAAATGCCAGAATTTCGCAAGTTCCGTGAGCGGAACGGAATTTGCTGCCTACCCCTAGTGTATAGTACTCATCATATCTAGCCAGAAACCACTGTGTCTAAAAAACAGTCATCGTCTGGTTAGGCAATCAGGTGCCCTTACTAATCCCGAAACACTCAGTCAGCCCTCCAGATGTGGAAAAAATGCACAGAAAATCTTCGAATACTTCTGCTGGGAAATGGGATCAAGGCTAAATTCCATCTGACTGGTCTAAACAGGAGAACTGTTGTGTCCCAGTATGACAGCCATCACCTCCACACAAAAAGCTCTTGCTAAAGCTCAACTTGGTCATAGATAAAAGCCTTCAGAAGCCACAGCAGAGGCAGTAAAACTCAGAAGATTAGCCCATAAAAACAGTGTGGGAACACAAGGAGAAAAGAAAGAAACCAAAAAAATGGCCACTATTGTAAGGTTGCTCAAGGGCCCAAACCAATCGTGCTTTTGGGATTACTTCAACAATTTAAAAAACAGTGACGCAACGAGGGACCATGGTATTTCAGAAGCATCATGGATCGGGCACATAACAGAGTTATAGGAGGATTAGCCCATTGCCTCCAAGATCACCAGTTAGGCCACAACAATGGGCCCACTGCTGCTAAGAGATGTTATCTCATTATACACTGGGACATGGGTTAGAGTGAAAACTGGGCTCAACATGGTTACTCCCAAAATCAACACCAATCGAGGCCGAGGCTGCGTCCAGGCCCCCCTGCTGTTTAACCTTTATACAGCTAATCTAGAAAAATAATTGGAGTCTGGCTATCTGGTTCCTCCTCTGTAAATAATACAGTATGTGGACGACATTGTGATTATGGACGACACCGAAACTGGCATACAACGGGCATTAAACTCACTGAACACATTAAACGCACTGAACAATTCAAATCCGAACCCTCCAGGTAAATCAGGACGAAACAAAAGTCTTAACTTTTGTGAGATAACAGAAAAACAGAATGGGACTTGGCCCTTGGGAAGCAAGACAATTAACACAACAAGAACCTATAATTACCTTGGTGTGTAGTTCAGCAAACAATGGCACATCAGAGGAACAAGTGAGAGCTCTTAAAAAGAAAGGTGATGCCATTACGTATGGGGTTGACCAATTGAGTCATCTATTAAGCAGCACTTTGGTGGCCCCCACCCAAAGGCAACACTTCTCCAAGAGTTGCAATATGGTCACCACACTTACCAGGGGCTTTAGACTCAGCCTTGGAGCTAAAAAATTGATGTTCTTACAGGAAAATTTTCCAACAGCAGCGATACACAATTCGTACAAGTTTAAGGCTAGAACTGGGCCTATTGCAAAACATCCATGCTGAAATACTATATTGTGCTGAAATTCTATATCAGGTCCAGGTAGGCTCCAATGTCCTCATTAAAGAGCCACTTAAAATTCATATTTGAAGCTCCAGGTAATCGCTGGTTCAACCAAGTAAGAAGTGCTATTGCTTCCCTGCAGATTGAGGAGGCAGTCCTATAAGCTGGGGGCATCCCTATACCACCTGGAAAAACACAACCAATCAGCAACTGAAGGAGACCTCAAGGAAGTTAGACCTACTATCAGTAGGAAACTCATTGATGGTGCAGCCCCTAAATGATACCTCATTGGGAATCCTCAACCCTATTTTCTTGAAGCAATAGACGCGGAAATTAGCAGACAGATAATGTACATGCGATTACTTGTGTTTCACAAAAGACTTTAATCCAGCCTGGGTTGGCAGAGGAGGTAAAAGGGACTGTAACTACAAGGACGGTCACCCAGGCCCTCGTCAGCGGCAGGCTGGACTACGGAAACGCCCTCTACGCAGGAGCCTCGGCCAAACTCCTGAAACGGCTCCAACGCATCCAGAACGCCTCCGCATGCCTGATCCTCGACATCCCTCGCCGCA
Source organism: Lissotriton helveticus (assembly GCF_964261635.1). NCBI lineage: Eukaryota > Metazoa > Chordata > Amphibia > Caudata > Salamandridae > Lissotriton > Lissotriton helveticus. The sequence goes on along the minus strand of NC_136059.1, from coordinate 707,107,789 downwards.
GCCACCTCTCACTCCACCTGAGAGCACTGCACTGGCTCCCCGTCAACAAGAGGATAATCTTCAAACTCCTGACCCACACGCACAAGGCACTCCACAACACTGGATCAGCGTACCTCAACAGCTGACTCGGCTTCTTCACCCCCACCCGCCAGCTCCGCTCTACAGACCGCGCCCTCGCCTCTGTTCCAAGCATCCGAAGAGCGACCGCCAGCGGCAGATCATTCTCGCACCTCGCCGCCAAGACATGGAACACCCTCCCCATCCGCCTACGGCAGACCCAAGACCTACTGACCTTCAGAAGATTCCTCAAGACCTGGCTCTTCGAACAGGAGCAGCATTCCCCCCCCCCTTTAGCGCCTTGATACCCTCACGGGTATGTAGCGCGCTTTATAAATACTATGATTGATGATTGATTGATATGCTATGTAATTATATGCATGAAACATGGCTACATCTGCTATGCTGTTGCCCCTCTTTAGACAATCAAAGGAGGTTGTTGCTTGAACTGGTCATCTTGTTCCTAGGGGTGTGGGCGTGCGAATGCTAGGAAGCATCCTCCGCCTGCTTTAAGAACTTTTCTCCCTCGGTTCCTGCAAGATGTGAAAAATGTGTCACAAAACTCAGGTAACAGCTCCCCTCAACCACAGCGGCTGCCCTATGCCACAATTAAGGGTGAATCCCATTAATACGTATGTAATCCCAGTTGTGAAGTACAAGATGTAAATGGAGATACCGATCTTGGGTTCCAAGGATCTCAGTGCACTCTGACATGATCAGGCAGAATCCCAGCAAGTTAGGCTTGGCCTTATCACATGACTCTGGATCCTGGTGACTGGTTAGCTACTTTTACCCCCAAATGCTTTAGTAAAGTACTGTCTGACCACTGTAATCGTGCGTTGGTCCTTAGCACATTGCACTTTGGATATTTAAACTGCCTATTCAGCTTTGGTGATATGGTTCTCAGCGCACTTTTATACAAAATACAGCATGTCAGGTCTGGCCCCATCGTAAGACCCTGTTCCTGGTGGCTGGTTTTCTACAAAGTAGCTACCTTAGTAAACCATTGACTGCCTACTGTAACTGCACATTGGCTTATTGCATATTGCACGTTGAACATTTTATCTCTTTTAGCTGATTTTATTTAATTGTAATGGTTTTTATTAACTAAACAATAAAGCTTTGAAATCTGAAAAAAATAGTAAGTTCATGACTGCGGAGATTCACAGTTGGGGCAGAGTACTCCACAGATAAAAAGATATGACATGTCTATCTTTTTATGTGTGGAGTACTCTGCCCCGACTGCGGGGTCTCTGCTGACGTAAACGTACTATCAAATCAGTGCTTGTGAATTCCAAAACAAACGTAAACATACATAAAAGTGTACTTCACCTTTGTGAATTAGGTCCAGGCTATCTAAGGTTAAGTTCAATTTTAAAAAAAGGCAAAAAAGATACTTTGTGGATCTCAATTTACAATTGAGCAACACAGTGTAAAGTTTTTTATTCACATAGTATGGTGCAAAAATGGCGATGAATTCTCGGCCCTGTCAAATGGCTATCTAGCCTCTGGAAGAAGCATCACCGCTGTGAAGCTTGGTCAGGGCGTGTTTCTTAAGCTTTTCCATAAATAATACTGACCACAATGAACAGGCTTAGTTCTGCAGATTGAAGCATTTTGTTGTTTGGCTTGACTCACCGTAGGAGTCTCAAGGGAGCATTTGAAGTCTGTGGGAGCCTGTGCTGAGGAAGCAACTTGTGTCAGCTGTCGCTGACCCAAATGGGGTGGAATGTTAGCTCCGCTCACTTAGCAGCGATCAGTCGGGATTTTCACAGATTACTTTTGAAGCCACAAATGGATGAAGGGGCTTGAGCAGACCGCGGGCTTGCAGTGTTATTGTTCTTGGACCTATTGCTGGTGTCATGTGATACCTAAAACAGTCCACTGTACTTGTTAAATTCCTTAAGTCCAAACGGGTCTCTAGCCAAAAATCAATCCGCTGGATCTTTCCAGACCTTTAGTGTTGTCGTTTTAATCTTACTGCTCTACCTCAGGATTTGAACATGTCAGGCAGCCAGCACAATTTTCATACCAGCCTTGCACCATAATAATAAAATACCTGTACAGTATATAGCTGTTTTGTCCTTTTTAGTAAAGAAAACATTGAACAGAAGTAAGGCCGGACAGGCCGTTGATCTCATCGGCATTTCCCTGGTGGGCTGGAGCCTTTGATTGCTGCTCCTGTTGCCTCTGCACCTTTATTTCAGCAGACTCAGTGGGAAGCATAAGCAAAGAGTACGAGGAAGGGGAGATGTCCGGGAATGAGAGGAGAGGAGGGAAATAAAAATGATGGATGGAAGGAGAGTGGGGGAAGAAGTGAGAGAGCTGGTTTGAACATGTGTGCCAGGGCTGCATTTGGTTCCCCAACCAGGGCCTGAGAAGAAGTATCAGGAACTGTAGCCTTCAACAAAAACCGTTGGTTACCATAGAGAACACTGCCTTGAGCATTTCCAACATTACACGTGGTTTCACAAGCTGAAGTTGCAATGGAGCTGCTAGTTTTTCAGCATTTAAAGATATCAATAGATAATCTATTAGAACGTGAGAAGATGTAGAAGTTGTATCTCTTCCAATAGTAGAGCATCTGCCTCTTAATTTTCACAAGAATAGACTCCAATGATGTTTAAATGCATTTCTATGCATACTCTTCCTATGTGTACTGTCCGTTTCAATAGCCTAATTCGTCAGAAAGAAGTCACATTTCAATAATAAGTGTCTCTGGATAGTAAACAGTCGATTGCTGGTCAATAGAGACTTTTCATTTTGGACTGCACTTGTAGTCAGAAGGCATCGGACTCAGACATAAGATCGAAGAGTTAACTTTTTAATTTAATCTTTTAGTAAATGATCTGGCAAAAATGTACTCCTTCATAGGTGAACCTGCAAACCAGGAAACGTTCATTGATGAAACGCTTTTTTTTTAAAAAAATGTCCTGTTTTTTGGGTCTGCCTGTAGCGTAAACCCGCTGTGTGGCGCTGCTTCAACTGTTAACAAACGTCATCGAATATTTAAAATTTTCTCGAGACAAGGAAGGACCTTCTTAAGAGTTTGGAAGACCGATCAACTAGTACTTTTATACTGGTTAGTTCATTTTTCATTTCTTATCGCACTCTTACTGGCCCTCAGCAGATTTCAGAGTGCAGTGGTATAGATTGAGCAAGAGTCTGATTTTATACCGGAATCGGAAAAAAAATTCAAATTGAAAAAAAGGAACATGACTAAGCAAAAACACTGCTTGTCTTGAAGGCTGCTGGGGAGGAGTAGAGAAAAGCCCAGACAGATGCCTATCTCGCGAGGCCAAGTGAGGGCACAGTGGAAAGGATGCCTCAATGGATGAAATGCGCACAGAGGGCTGATGTTGTAAATATAAAGTCCATTAGCTAGGTGTATAAAACAGGATAGGTATATTCAGGCTTAGTTCCAGGGTAAGTTTAGTAGACGAAGAGAGGTAGATAGAAGGATGGCCCCACCAGGAGCAGCCTCCCTGCTGCTCAGCCTGCATCCACCAACTGACACTCTAGACAAAAGCAGGCACCCAAGCATTCCGTGACATCATCACACGTTCCTGCACTGATCCTGGCTGAGCAGTCGGGAAGACCAAGCTACAGAAGAGGAATGGCAACAAGTAACTTATAACAGCTGACTGTCCTCTAAGGCGGACACCTATAGTCTGAATAATGTTTCTCAATATTGTTGGCGATAACAGGGTCCAACATGTGGTGCCCCACATCTGGAAGCGGATGGAGGGCCACGCTTTGGAACGTCAGCTTTGCAACAATTGAACGAAGAAAGAGGCACGGAAATGTGCACGTACTGCATTGGTTCAGGAAACTGTAGACGGTACTGAGCACTTCCACGCTTTGAATGCAAAGCGATGGTGAATGTTTACCCTTGGAGTGAGCATGTGCACTAAAATGTTGACTGTGCTGAGAGAGGGTGCAGTATTTTTTGTTCATGCAATGCTTGTAGAGACAGGACAGAACCTGATCTTGGCGAAGTAATTCCAAAATGAGCCATGTAGTTTGCGACAGAGCTCTGTTGTACATAATGCAATCAGATCTGCAGGCTGTCTTGATTAATTTCCGTCTCTTAAATTGTCCCTTTCCATCCATTCACTCCTTTTTCCTCCCTGCTCTTTAAATATACCGCTTCGGAATGTGCATCCAAAAATAGTAATTTCAGGAACCCATGCAGGGCACCTCTAACTACCCCTCCCTCATCCTCTTAAACCCCACCCCATCACCACTTGATCAGTCCAACTTGACTCTATCCATCCTCTCACCCGTAGAACCGATTATGTAGTCGGATCAAGCTAGCGCAATGCCAGCCCTATGTGACACTTTTACTCCATTGTAGATCAAAGTGGCCACTCCTTTGTCCAGTGTTAAAACTGTTCCCACTTCAAGAACTCTCAACTCTTCATCTTCTACTCAAAGTACATCACATCAGCACTCCTCTGCCCTAACTGAAAACCCAACAGCAGATAGAAACCCACATTCAACTCCCACGGGTTTCTTCCCTTCCGTTCTGCGCCAAAACCACTGATTGACTTTTATTTTTTCATAAACTTGCTAGTGATTTGTCTTGCACAAACAGGCCGACAACACATTCAAACTCCAGTGCATCTGCTCATGATTATAATATTTTGCATATTCTTACTCTCCAAGGCCTTCAACACTGTCACTCATCGTGCTACGATAGTGACCTTCGCTTCCCTGGCAAGGAGTTAGAATGGTTTCCCCCTTTTGTACCATCTCGTGCCTCTTACTCAGCTGACTCCCTCCTGGTTAGCATTCAAGAAGACTCAGGGCCTCTTCTTGTCTCCCACTTTACTACCACTCAAGATCAATAACTTCTTTGGTTCCTTCTGTTACAAAAATACACGTATGCCTGTTATGAAGCAATCCATTCGATACCAATGCCGGGTGTACAAACCATGTTGCTGTTGCAGTTTGCAAAATCTGAGTTTGCGGCTTCATAAGGGTGTTCGCACATGTACTAAACCCCATGTGTAATTCGGAAAAGTGTTTGACTTGCAAGAGGGGATTTGTACATTATTATGAGCTACAGTAAGGAGGGGGGCATGGAAGGAACATCCTCTTCTAATTGAGAATCACATTGGTATGTATCAATCGGTTGTGATAGTAATTGTGATCACAAATGAAACGTCACCAGCACCTCAAAGAGAATGTTAACTAATTTGCAAAGGGAAATCTGTTCCTCTTGGGATTCATGTGGGGCAGTAACAAACACCGACTGATTTTAAAATAAATATATTCCAGTTTGGGAATGGAATACAAGCCACCTTCCCAGTATGAACAGCCATTTCGTAAAGGGACACAAATTGTGATCGGTTTTATTAATTTGCACTAGGAAGGTCGATTTGGAACCTTCTGTGAATGCGTAATTTGTGATTTTTTTGTACACGCATCACATCACATTGCAATGTGCATGCCCATTTGTAAACCAGACAATATATAAAGTTCACATTCTGGTTTGCAAATGAGTTTTACTATATTGCATCCGTAATATCTGATAAGGTATGTTGTTACACTGATTTTGTTTTGTAGAAAATGGATTTCTTTCAACTTAATTATTACTGTAATGTTGCAGCTTCCAACTTCTGGAGTAATTTACACCCAAATCTCAGTAAATTTGATTTACCTGGTATTAGCGTGGCATAATTTGCATTAAATCAGGTTGTTGTTGGTTAAATTGCTGATATAGGGTCCTATTGAGAGTTTGGCGCTCAGGATATTCAGTCACAAACTATGGTGGCTCTACCGTCTACCACATAACAAGTGCATTGTAGCCTATGACACTGGTATTACTGCGGATGGGATATCCACAACATTATGACAGAATATCCTGTCTGTCAAACTCTAAATAAATCCTCGGTCCCTAACAGCGGTTTAGCATTAAGCCATTTATATATTTATCAAGAGTTTTATAAACTACCTTACATCATGAATGGTGTTTCCATAGTGCTTCTCTGAGCAGATTACAGAGTACTGTTGCTGGGATGCAGAATCTAGTCAAATCCAGAAACTAATTCAAAATTGAGTATTCTGCAATCATTCCATTTTTTATACACTGAAGACACTTGTATTCAGCAGGATTGTGGAGGAGTGTGGCTCACTGATTAGAGCGGCAGACCCTGATGCAGAGGTCTGGCCCGGGACCAGGGTTCAATTCCCGACGCGGCAGGGTCCTGAGCCCAAAATGTCCACGGACTCGATAATTCTCGCCTCGGTGCCTATTCTTATCATGGGGTCCCACGCTGCAGCTCTGGGCAATAGTTGCTTAATCTCCACTACGGCGGCCCACCCGCTGCGGGATGCTTGGCTTTCACCCTGGGGATACCCAGTAGGGGTTATCTCACAGGGAAAAGCCAGGACGGGTTCCCAAGGCAAGCACCTTGATGCCTTCGGGTGATACGTGCGCTATATAAGTCGCAATACATACATACATACATTGTGGGTCTAGATTCCGGGAGCTAGGACATGAACCCAAGGTCCCAAACAAACTGCTTCAGTGCGTTGTCTCTCGAATGCCGGATGATGGACTGAGACGGGATCTTGATGCAAGTTCATGTTTTGAAATGCAGTCAGGTGAGGGAGGTAGCCAGGCAGTTTGATCCAGCAAATTTTGACCATGATGCAGATATTTTTTAATGTGATCCTTGGCTGTACTGCTAGTCAGTGATGTGATTTCCTGGATAGCTTTCCTTGGCCACATAATGCTTACGTTCAAGAACATTAGGGCAGTCAGGTTCTGTATCAGCAACAATTTGTGAGTATTTTGACGAGGAGATTTAATAAAACATTACGATCCTCAGCCAGCCGTCACGAGGGCTTATGCCATTGCCACTCAATAATTGGCTTGGAGAGGCGAGAACTATGTGTAGCATGGAGACAGATGAAACTTGTCACCAATGACCACTGCACTGGGTCACAGATGTGAGATCAGCCCTGAATATGATTTCCACAGTTCCTCCTTAGGGAATTGGAAATAAGGGGCAGCCAAAAACCTGTGCACAGCAGAGTCTGTTCCCAGAACTACTACTAATGACGTGTTAAGCAGAAGAAGCTTTCCTTTATTCAGTGGCAAATGGAGTCAAATACTTTGTGACACCCCCTAATTTCTAGGTTGTTTTCCAAGACCATGCAAATTGGATCATTGTGCATTTTGAAATATGCCTTTTTCAATCTGAACTCTGAAAAACAGGGTTGCCAGAGGGAAACCCTTTGAGAGTCTACTTGGCACTCTGAGAGGAGAGGGGTTAGTTGAACCAATTCAAATTTGCTCGATGTGTTTTAGAAAAATACTATAAAATCCAGTCTACGGCTGGTCTTGAAAACCTAACTGTATGTTTAACCCAGTGTAGAATTTTCCACCGCATTCAACACTGGTGAACGATAAAGGGGTGACAAGGCAGCTGATGATGAGGATGACCTCTCTGATGTTGGCCAGTGTGGACACTCGTCCCTTGGAGCCCTGACTGATGGTTGTGTGACCTATTATTGTAGCTGTTTGATTACCTCCTCCTTGGGATTTTCGCAGTACTATGGAATCTAGACCTCATTCTGTAGTTCACCAGAACCACTGATAGGGTTGTGCGATTGGGTTCTTCAGAAGCAGATTGAACAAGTGTTCCAGTGGGATAAAGGATGCATTTATCATGTTTGTGATCTCAAGAGATCGAAAGGAACACCGCTCCTTCATGCATGCTCTTCTGGCTGCAAATTCATTGTCAGCCTAGAGGTGCGGATGTCTTATGCTAATCTCAACACCTCCTCTTTAATCATGATTTTGAAATGTTTAAAGTAAAGGGAAAGTTAAATATTGTGATGTTTCTCTTTTTATCACAATTGATTTGAAGGTCCTAGAAATGTTGGCCTCAAAAGGTCAAAAACATCCCGAAAATTAGGCAGTGTTACATAAGGTTTACATTTGTGAGTTGATTGGTTGCGTAGAACACCACTGGGAAGGGGTATAGGTAAGTGATTCTGCAATGCATGGATTTTGGATGTCTTTTTGTTAGGCAGGTCTTCTGCAGGTTGTGTTGCCTATGAAGGATTTCTATCTGGGTGATAACTTTTTCGGGAAAAGGCCAATGCAAAATTTTCCTCCAGAGACATGAGGTTGTAACCCTAAGCATCAAAACAACCATCTTGAAGAAACATTTCATATTTAATATCCATTGAATAAGCACAGGCTGAAAGAAGGAAAAGAGCCGGTGATAGATTGGTGTACTTGTTAGACCAGTGGAGTATGGTGAGGCCACCAACTCGTGATCAGGCCTTTCAGTTAAATCAAATGAAAGATTTTCATCATGAGCAGGTCAGGCTTTGATACCAGTAGGTGATTTCATGTCTTTAGTCAATGCATAAACCACCAATGCTATTTTACGCCTCTTAAAGGTGAGCACTGCTCTTTGGGTGCCACTAAATACACATGTCCTGCAGGTGGATGTGAGAGCTCATCCCTTATTGGAGTGCCGTGATACATGCTCCTTTAAAGTAGGGATGGAACAGCATCTTTAGACAAACAGCTTTTACCTCTTTGAGGGAGTGCGGGGTCCCTCCATGGAAAAGATCAAGGCTATTTTCGGTGAACTCGTCCAACAACACATCTGTTTTAATACTATCATGTAAAACCAGCTTTGTCTTCCCATTGTTATATCGGTCATTGGGGGAATGCTGGGTAAGACGTATGCTAACAGGGATAACATCAAATTCCAGTCAAAACATAAAAGAACCCTGCAGCGATGGTTCTCAAGATAAGTTTGCTACTGCAAGGGAACTGGGCAGGTTTACTTTTAGATAATATAGGTTTTGTACACGTGGGAGGCAATCTCATGTTATCAATTACAAAGATTAGAATACACTTGAGAGAACGATGGCAGAAAAAAAATCTCCCTGCACATTTGATGTATTTCATCAAGTTATTCCATCCATGTTTGGGTGTATGCAGTGCGTTAAATGGAAATGTAGAAGTGTTGGTACTCCTGTCAAGAGTACCGGTTTGCTCCCGAAAAATCCCGGTACTTTCATTAAATGTATTTTAACACTACTGAGGAGTGCAGGTACTCTCCCTTTCAAACAAATTAAGTGCAGGTACTCTATACCGGAGTTTATATGACCATTTAAAGCACCTGGTGTGTGCCTGCATTCAGATATAAGGTTGAGTGGTGGTCAGTTGTGAGTGATTTGCGGATTCTAATAGTCTCCTTCTTCAAGGGATCTTGGGGCAGCCTCGTCCTATGTAGCTGGTACCTTCTGTATCAAAGTAGGCCCTCAGACTGTTCGGATTTAGTTGTTGTGGTGCGCTGCAAGTTTGTTATTTCTATTGGCATTAACAGGTCCTCTTGTTTGTGGTGACCCCAGTGTAGAGTTCTTTTCGTTGAACTGGAGACACTGATACCATGTCTAGGGTTATCAGGATGATCAACATCCATTTGCCAATGCACTTTTTATTAAGAGGTATTCACTGGTATTGCAAAAATGTTTCCTTAAAACTGTAGCATGGGTACTGGATTAATTGTCCCCAGAGGTTAGTTGCCTCCTTGCATTTATGCTCTTCTGTGTGTGGTGCCCATGTGTGTCCACTGTGCTAATGTGTTGGTTCTCTCGCTAGCAGGTATAACTTAATGTTATGCTGCCATGCACTTTCTCATGGTGTGTGTGTTTCTCTGGACACATTTAATTTTGTCTTTCACTTGCGTGCTATGTGTGAGATGCAACTCACAGTTGGCATCCTTTTTGAATGTACTGACTGGAATTGGACCAATCGCTTTGGGGCTGGTTGTAGGTTACGAGTGCTGCTTGTGTCCGTGTGGATTGTGTGCAGCCTCATTTTTAATGATATAGTTCAAATGCAAATTGTTAGTGTGTGTTCGCTTGCACGCTGTTTATCCATTGAAGTTTGTTCATAGTTGTAGTGTATTTGGTACCAGACGTCACTGTCTTAGTGCATTGATATCCATGTTGGTGTTGTATTTTAGGGTGTACCACCAATACTAACGCATTAATTGAGTTCTATAGATGAGGGCGTTAATCACGAGCCCAAAGAGAAGGTGAAGATCAAATGTGCACTAAATTGTAAAACAGTTTATGCAGTGTAGGGCCCTTTGTCTTTGTACAAAAACATACATCAGTAGTACTATATTGCCAGTACATAAGCGTTTTTGCAACACCTAAGGCCGATCAAAAATCAAGATGAAAGTTATCCCACAGCATGTCACTTTAAGAACTTTCATAATGGGGATCTGAATAAACTTACATACAGTGCAATAGACTGTGTACCCAACACAGTGAGAGGGGGAGATCGAGAGAAATCACTGAGGAGGTTGGAATCCAAATATAATTTGCAAATCAACACACAGAAAACTCATTGACTTAAAATCGATGAGGAAATGCATATCACTAGTAATGCTACTATGCCAACTTTATTAGATTTTGTGTTTACATTACTTTAGCAAATGTAATCTATTTTTACAATTTTAGAAATGCAGTTGGAGTAAAAGATAGGCCACACTATACATTGATGAGAAGCAGTATCACTTTATAAAGATACTGGAAAACGAAAAAATGTATGGGAAGTTTGCCCACATGGGCCATTAGTCGTTTAGAAGTATTCATTTCATACAAGGACTTTTTTCTAATATTCAAATTGAAAGTATCAAAATGTATTCTGTTCAAAACACTTATTTCGTCTTGATTTTTGGAAATAGTGTATGCCCACTGGGGCATAATAACAGTAGATAAAAAACTTATTTGGTTTCATATTACACAATCTTCAATATGATTCCACTGTTTAATGAGAATGTAACACATTTAAATAATGCTGGAAGTAGGTCTGGTATTTAATACTACTCCAAGATGGAGCTTGATCTTCCAAACTGTTTTGAGCCCTTTTTCCATGTTTAACTAAATAAAGCATGTTAAATATGGTTTAAAGTAACGGAATCGGCGTCGTCCTAAAGGCAAAGATAGTCAAAACTCTTTGAACTCTTATTATTTTCTGCCTTAAGTTTGATTTGAATGAGAATAATATTTTCACACTGCAACACCTCATAGGGGCACTGAGGTGAGTCTGCCCCTGACACCCAACTGGTCCTCACTGGAATCCACTGCACAATTGTAATGAATGCCGCAACATTTCATTTCATGATGTATCCGCTCAATCAGATTGCTTAGTCCTGTAGTACTGAATGGGCCGATGTGTACAAAAAAAAAAAAGACCCCTTTGACCAATCAGATCGCTCTTTTTTTTTTAATTCATGGAACTGCTGGAGCACCATGGTACTCTCACAGGATCAACTGTCCAGATATCAGTATATTTTGAAGCATAAGTTCTCAAAAACAGCTAATTAGATATACACCTAATCACAACAAGCATGCATTCTGAGTAAACCTTTAGCTTTCTACCCAAATTAGTGTAGCTCTGTTAGTCATTTTTTCTTTATCTCTTCCCAACATTTCTATGGGAAAAATGTGTATGGGTCCCCGCCACCCTTTTTTTCCCGTTCCCACTTTAGGGTTCACTCCGAAACTTTCCAGGAAGAAGCAGAAGTGGATGAACTTTTTGTTTTGGAAAGTTTTGCGAAGATTTGTCAAACTACGCTAACGTTTTTAGCAAAACATAAAACTCTCTCCCCATAGAAACTGAACAAACAGTTACTACACAGTGGTGACTGCCACTGTGGAGGAGAAATAGAAATAATCCTACTTATTTCATATCTATCTTTCTATCTATCTACCTACCTATCTATCTATCCATCTATAGATAGATATATATATAGAGTGAGAGAGAGATGGATATAGATTGATATTGATAGATAGAGATATTCTCCTTTGGTTATATTATATTGATGTATTCCATTTGAGTGAAGTCAGGCAAAATAGGAAAACACAACATTGTCCTGGGATAATTACACAAGTACGGATTTAAAGATAGGTATATTATCAATTCTTTCAAGATTTTCAGTGATCGGGTCTTAAAGCTGAATTTAATGTTGAAGGACCAGTGCATGTGATGACATGATGTCATTATATTCCTTATCAAATTTGGCTGTGATGCTGTCCAAATTTCTTTGTACTAAATCCATTTTGCAAGTCAGAAAAAGCTTTCTGAAACACAAAATGGGTTTTGAGATCCATTCCAAATTGCAATTACAAGGGGCATGAAAGGGGCATATCTCCTAATTATGAGTTGCAATCAAAGAGTATGTGTCAATAGGCTGTCACTGGTAACTGATTTGCACAGGGGCGGTATTCCTCTTTGGTCATCTTTCCTTTGTGAATCCTGTTGGTTTACCATGGGAACAATAAGCAGTGGTCCAGGGGACCAGTCCTGCTTGTTTTGAAGTTTTCCTAAAGGGGAAACATATTTAAAATGTTTTAAACAGAACCAGTCCTTTTAAGGAACATGGGCATTAAAAAAAAAAAATAGCAAATAGTGATGCGCCTAATTAATATTCATTAGGCAGGTCATTCTGCGACTGCAGATTTTGTGACGCGATATATTGGTGCATACGGTACATCACAATCAGAGACAGGTTGAAAAAGTTCGGTGAGCAGTTGGCAACCACTTTTTGTGACCTGTCTCTTAGTACATTCGGCTTCAATTCTTTACAGACCCCATACTGAAATCTATATAGCTCTTCCCATCATAAAACAGAAAGGCTAGATGTCCCTCTTAAATGTGTTTCTTACTGTACACATTGGATGTTAGACTATATTTCTTTTTCTTTCGATTGTGCAGTCAGTAGATTAGTACTGGTGCTGTCCTGTTCAGCCGGATCACTACTGTAAAATCTCTTCTAATTGGTGTAGTAAATGTTATATTCTGTAATGTGGTATCACTGATTAGATAATTTGCAATGTAATGTCCTCTATGCAACACTTGTCAAAAAGGGAAAGACGTAATGCCAGTGCCACCTTTTATTTTATCTAGGCGAGGCCAAACAAAGATGACTATACTCTGATGTGGGCCCTGTGCTTACTCTACCACTGGGCTCAAGCTACACCTCACTGTCGAAGCTCAAGTAGGCTGAAACTAGTCTCCTTCTGAGTGGGATATTGCCTGGAAGTTCAGAATGGACTCTTCCAATACTAATGTGCATTTGACTAGTATCGGTCTGTCTTGAGTGGCATGGAGGGCAAAGAAAGGATGGACACGAAAGCACAATGCTTTATTACTAGTGACTGAGAAGAATTCAAGCAATTCTCCCATCACATATTTTATTGTATTTCTCTGTATGAAGACATCTGCAAGAAATAGAGGACCTTAAGGCTCAATTATTCCTTTTATTTTTATTTTATTTTTTTAGATTTTCACATTTTAAAAAGTACCTTCATACTCTTTCAGCTACTTGAGAGGGAAATAATCAAAACATGGGTTTAAAGTAATGAATAAAAGCAAGAATGCTCTCCAATAGGCCATTCCTTTTTTGCTGTTCTTGGTGCAGTGTCATAAATCAGGTGGCTATATAAACCGGCCTGAATTAAACGTCGACAGCAGCACATGTCATTTAGTTCTCCTAATAAGGGTTCGTAGTATTCCATGGTATGGGGTCCTGAACTTCCATTGCCCAGCACCCCGGTGTCTGTTTTCCATTTGAAAGAGTGTTGGTGAGGCAAGTGTGAAGTGGTAGGAATGTAATAACTATTTTGATTACATTTGCTCTGTTATTTATCATGCATTTAGTGATCCCAACAAGTACACTGTGATTAATGACGAGTCTCTCTAAATTTGCCTTTGACAGTGAATGTTGTGTCAATACTTCAAGAATTCTGGGAGAACAAGGAGAAGCAGCGGTCTGTTTTTCCAAGTGAAGGCACTGTGGTTTATGAGTCTGTACCGTCGCCAGATCCCCCATTTGTATGTTACGTGACCCTTCCTGGAGGGAGCTGTTTTGGTAACTTTCAGGTAAGAAACATTTTAATGCACCTGCTGTGCTTTTTTTCAGATCTTGGATTTTGCCCTGCTCTAATGTACCTTACTTCTTACCACTATCACAATAAGAATTATTTTCTTAAACACTAGTTTGTATAATAAAGACACATTGATGCCAAAGCACCTTAGGGTTTAAGTTTCACAACTGCTGGTCCATTTTTAAAATGTAAAAGAAAGTGAGGTGTTCGTCATGAGTCACAGAGGATTTGTAAACGGTGTAACAATGTACTAACATCTAAAGGTTACATTTAGGTAGAAAAGTAACACGTAGTAATGAAGCAACCCAATCTGATGGACTTTTTTTTAAAGGCAAGAGCCTTTACATGAATACTGTAATTTCAAACTTCTCACACGCACATTCAAGACACTACACAATGAGGGCCCGACCTCTTTTAAGAACAACCACATGATCCACCAACCACCCAGGCACCTACGCTCCACAGGACTCCGACTCGCAAACATTCCATGTAAACACAGTACCAGAGCATGAGCGCGAGCGTTCTCATACTTCACGCCTAAAGCATGGAACGACCACCTATTTCGCATCAGAACCTTCTACTTTCTTCTTGAATGCCGCATGAAGAAGGCTCTTATATTAACCTGTGCGTCCAAGGCTGAGTTAGAGAAATATACCTGCTCAGCGCCAGGATACTCTCACGGGTGAGAGTGTGCTCTACAAATACACATAACATAACAAGGGGAGCACAGGCATGAACTAATAATAGTACCTCCAAAAATAGCACTAGGCTCTAATCGATGCAATCAGACAAACAAATCTTTAAGTAAACAGCTAAAAAATGTTGCTATTTCTTTGTAGAACTATCTGACTTAATACTTATTATTTGATATAGATAATTTTCTCATTCTGTTTGGAATGTGATCATCATATAATGTGAGGGATAACATGATATCCTCGCCCCTTTAAATGAATATCACTCAGTGAGTGTAGATCACACTTCACTCTTATTTTATACCTGTGTTGACTATGAACATGATTTGAGAGTAAGTACTTTTTCATTAATCATCCAGCTTTTGAAAACATACGTATATGATCGTTGTGATGAATACACTTTACTAACATAATAAAAATATTTATATTTGAAAATATATGCATTTGTGGTAAGTCACAGGAAATAAGATGGGATCAGCCTTCTCCTAATCATAAGGAAACATGATGAAAGGTTAGAGCTAGAAGAAATATGATGTGCTGAGGAGCAGGAATTCACAGTGACATAGATACGGTATTATAATGAGTTACAGATGGTGTAGGTTGAAGAAATCCGAATATTAGAGGAAGTCTTTGGATGTTAATTATGTTAAATCAAATTTTAAGTATGTCCTAACAGGACAAATTTTGTGATGCAAGAAGATTATTGCCATGTATGTTTGACATTAGCAGTAATTTGAGCAGGATACAGAAATGCAAAAACGGAGTGCTGTCACTATATGTTTGCTTCCTTTATGTGTAAAATATCATAAACGTACCAATAAAAAGAATAATGATTTTAAAATAAATGTAAGTATTTTATGGCCGTGACCTTTTTTTCTGAATACTCTCAGCAACAAATGTTAAGTCCCATGTTAGAAGTAGCTCCTGCACTATTAGAGAAATTAAATAATCACTTTGGCAAATTTTTTAGAGAGACAATTAACTGTTTAGAATCAAACCAATAATCTAATTGTAAGGTCAATACAGAATAAAATTCAAACAAAAGAGGTGCATTAAATGTGCGTTTAATAATATTTTAAAACATGGTTTGTGAACTAAATTATAATGTATCATTGATGAAAAAAAAATCTACGAATAATGGGAATGTCCAAAGCCTACACAGAAAACACATTAGACTTATAACAATATGATGTACACGCTTAACGATTTGAGAATGGTAACTCAGAAACCCTGCTGTATACTTAAACTGCATAAAGAAAATGTTGTATTAAGACAGAACTGATGATACTATGGATTATTCATAGGTTCTTTCATACACTTGCTAGCCACAAAATTTTCCGTTACCTTTTCACTGTTAACCATTACATAGGTATAAAGAAACCAAAAATATGTGGCTTTCAGGTGGAAATAGTCTATAGCAGTGCCTAATTTTTAAAAACAAGAATAAGTGCTGGGGCTCAAAGTTTTATCTTTTAACAGCACTGTGAATGCGGTGTTGACATTTGATTCAGATACTACCAGACAATTGTTTCCCCTTTATATTACCTTTGCAGGTTCTTTTCACTCCTGCTTTCATTTATCTTACCTTTGCAGGTTCTTTTCACTCCTGCTTTCATCCTTTGTCCCTCTTTTTCAGTCTCTCTTTCTCCTCCTTTACCCCTTTTCTGCCTTTTTTCTCTTGTTCACTTCTGTCCCAGTCCCTAATAAGCATTGACAAAGGCAATTGGTTTCACCTCAGCAAAATCAATTGGCTTTGTCAATGTGTTTTTTTACATGTTGCACAGCAGTTGAGCTGCTTATCAACATGGCTTAATTTAAGTAATGAAAAAAAGCACTATGACGTAGCCAGCGCTTTTTTATTTTTACTTTCAGCTATGTTTTAATCACCTCAACTGTTGTATTACATGTAAAAAAACATTGACAAGCCAATAGTTTACGCTTTGTTGAAACATAATGGCTTTGCCAATGCGTGTTCCCGAAAGGCATCTGGGCACAGACTCTGCTTGCTTGTTCATCCATTCAAATGAAAAGAAACAGCTGCTCCCTTGGCAGTTGTTTCTGTCTTTTTCTTCCCTCCATGTGTGTCAGTGTTGAACCAATATCTAAGGAAAACAAGCATTGGCATATCCAATAGGTCTCGCCTTTGGGACCTTATAAGTGTTTAGGAAGTCAGTTCCAGGATGAAGAGGAGGCAGGGGTGAGAACAGAGAAAAGGAATTCAGCCCTGAGGTGAAGATGGGGTAAGAACAGCGGAACAGCTGGTCGGTGTGTTCGTGAAGAGGATGGTTGTAAATAGAGGAAGATGTGAAGAAAAAAAACGAAGAATCGGTGGTAGTGCTGAAGTGAAACGAGTACAGGGCAGTATGTGTGAAGACTAGTGATCAGAAATGTAGTAGTATATCAGAATAAAGGGGGGGGTGCGACACAGAAAAGGAAGGACACTCTTTGTGAAAGTAAAGAGGAGGCAGCGGGACTGGGATAAGGAGCAGGGCCAGCGTGAGGAGACCCAGGGACTGAAATAAGAACAGGGCCGGGCAGTGCCATAAGGAGAGGGCCGGGCAGAGCCAGCGCGAGGATACCATGGGGCCGAAATGCAGAGCCGTGCTAGCCTGAGAGGATACTGCGGGGCTGGAATGGGGAGAGTCTGTGGCGTGCCTGGGGGGCTACACAAGATCACTGACCTACTTTTATTTGCTAACAGGGTCACCTGGCAGATATATTTAGCATCTTAGAGAGCTGCCACCAAAAAAACTTGGAACCCCTGTGCCACTTTCATGAAGCAACTTTTGGTCCATCACCATTGCTAAACAGAACCAGGTTACAACAGACGTATTAAAAAATGGAATGATTAACATGAAAAATGAAATTCCTTTAAGAATACGTGCGTTCGCCAGTTTCAAGAGAAAACTATCCAACGGTGGCGCTGTGCAGGCAGACGGTTAATGATAGATGATGTGCAGTGGCATTAGTAAGACAGTGTCTAGTGAACGGTTAGGCCTGCATAGAGGAATCATGTTACATCAGCCACTCTGAGAAAACTGTCATGCTGTGAATGTTGTGTTTGCGTGCCACTGACTGGCCGCGCTGTGTGCAAGTCTGTATAATGTTGCTGCAAGTGTAGGTGTGACTGTTGTATGCATGTCACTGACTGGCCGCGCTGTGTGCAAGTCTGTAAAATGTGGCTGCAAGTGTAGGTGTGACTGTTGTGTGCGTGTCCGGCTGCCGCGGCTGTGAGCTGCATAGGGTCGGGCCGCACATCACTGCATCATGTCATGTTCTGCAGTCTCCCCGCAGCGCCCCGATGCCTCTCATGCAGCACGGCCATGATCGATGCTGAGTGGAGGTCAACGTCTCTATAACCCATTTTCGGAAGCCCGGCGCCAGGTCAGAGGAAAGGGGAGCGCGGAGAGGGGGGAGGTGGGGGTGATGAAGCAAGGGGGGGGGAGAGGACACCGAGCAGGACAAAGGGAAGAGGAAGGCTAAGCAAGCTGGGTCAAGCAGAAAACAAGCGCGTCCGGGTGGCCAGCGCCGCATACAGGAAAGGGAGTGGTCTACTATAAAACTACAATAATAAACAAGTGGGAGGCGTGGCGGGGAGTGCGGTCGACAGCTGGGACATGCAGCGTTTACCTTGCGGGTGCGAGCACGATAATTGCTAACACATGGTGCTGCTGCTCAGTCCCGTAAGGTAAACACCAAACGTGCATGCGTTGCTATAGAAAGCAATGCAAAACGTGCACGCTTTTTGACAAAATGCTCATTGATTCCAAAAGGTTCCCTCCTATGCAGCGCATGCGCGCCACGTAGGCGAGACCTAATGATTGGGATGAAAGTTGGGTCCATAAACTGATGTTCAGATCAAACATCATTGATTTCTACTGCCCCTCCCTTGACTGTGATTGCAAAATGCAATATTAGGTAATTTGGTGGGCCTGCTATAGTGGATGACAAGTCAAAACAAGCATTTACAATGCAACGGTTTCGCCTTTGCAAAAGTTAGAGCTATTGGCACTGTAAATGACAACATTTTTATTTATGTGTTGGTTTTGAAAGCAGATAAATAAATGACATTGTCATTTACAATGGCAATAGCTTAATCTCTCGCAAATGCCACACACACAAATGCCACAGAGAACCCCCCCACACAGAGCCCCACCCACACACACACAGAGCCCCCCACACAGAGCCCCCCCACACACCTACACAGAGCCCCCCCACACACCCACACAGAGCCCCCCCACACACCCACACAGAGCCCCCCCCACACACCCACACTGAGCCCCCACACACCCACACAGAGCCCCCCCACACACTACGAGCCCCGCCTCACACACCCACACAGAGCCCCGCAGCGCTGCGCAGCCTTTCGGCGAACACCAGGGCTGTAAAGGTGTGTGAAATCTTCAATGCAGAGAGAATATGGTTCATTGAATAGCCGCCCGCGGGGCTTAAAAGATGACAGATAATATGTAGAAGACTCTTTACTCCGAGCCACGTGGCATTTTATGATAATGCTTACCCTAACATAATGCTTTCCCTGGTTTAAGGGTGGTATTCCTGGTATATTGTACTCGGCCAGATTAAAAAGTGGATGGATCGCCAGCTGATGGGTACTCTAATGGAAATAATCTGCTCTGAAAAAACAGCAATCCAGAAGCTGTACTGGCTTTCACTCTGAAAGAGCACACATGTGACGTTCTACTGCGTCCTCATGTGGTCCGGAGAAGGACTGTCGTTGCTACTCTCACCGGGTTGTTCTCTGGCCCTAATAAGTACACCTAGCCGTGGCAGGGACAGTACTCCATGCCGCCACTGCCTACAGTCAGTGACCAGGTCGAGCCTGTCGCAATTAAGTCCGGAGAAGGAGCCCGTGGCTTCCCATTGTTAATGTGTAAGGTACGGACAAGACGCCTGCTTCCTTCCAGACAGAGTATCCCTGGACAGTAAGTACCTGCTATGAGTCCCGCCTTTCGTCTCCCAACGGACTTTTGTCTCTTCATTGGATGAATTCTGCCTGCCTCTATCACGAGCAGGCACCCGGGCCTGGGCCAGCTGGAAGACCCCCTAGCACCGGTGCCGGTCAATAAACTTCCGCTGACAAAAGCCACCCGGCCTGTACATTTTGTCACGAGAGAATAGCTTCCGGTAGCCCCTTCCTGCACTCCTAGTTGTGCACTTCCACTGATGTGTGCCACCCGGGGCATACAGTATATCATACATGTCACTTCCGGTAGTCTCATTTAGCTCTGCGCCGTAAAAGAACCATGGCTTTCTTCGCAGCCGCAACATCACATACAGTGCGTGTTGCCACCGGCACAAGGGTGGTGCTTGTGAGGTGCTGTCCTCACACACACCACCTTCTCGCTCTGTGCTCAACAGTTCTCTCTTTTAGCAAACCACTTGGTTGGTGGATGAGTTCTACGATTTAAAGAAATGATTTCCAATCTTAAGATGTCCTCCCGTTGTTTTTGTTCAGGAGGCGGGGCTCTGAGACCGTGCTGGTTTTCTATTGGCTCAGGTTATAAAGGAAGAGGATTCCTAGCTGTGATTCGATAGTTGCGGTTGCTGTGGCAACAGAACGATACCATATTTTATATGATGAATAGAGATGGAGCATGCTCTCTTGCTCTTTCCACTTATGCCCATTCATGCTTTACAGCACGGTGACATTACCACTTACCTCCTTCAATACACATTATAAAAATATTTTAAAAAACAAGGAGCCCAGGCATTTCCATCAGAGTCATTGAGCTACATGGGATCATCTTTGGGGAATTTGCTGAAAATATTACTTTTTAAATAGTAACGAATCATGATTAATATGTGATGAACCGTTATCTGCTATGTAGCACCAGGCTGCTTCCTTGCATGTGTTCCTCTGTACGAGAAACCTATAACATACGTTTTTCTCTCCATATATAACCAATATAATGCATGCAATCTGCCATTGCCAAGCTGCAACAGACATCAGGTCCACCCTTGACCCCACCACACCCTGAATGTGCTTTAGCGTCACAATGTACTGCTGATCCAACATAGCATAAGAGCACAGTTAAACAGTTTCCCTCCTGTCAATCATCAATGTTAAAACACGTAGGAACTCTCTGAAGATGCCCACAACGACATAACTTATATCTATATATTTAAGAAAATGATAAAAAACACATATCAACATTTTCCAGTGTCATCTGTCATACAATGTCACAGACTGAGCTGGTAATATCCACCATGTTCCCAGAACGTGAACATCTGTAATATAATAATAAAAAGCACTGAACAGTTCTCATAATAGTGCAGTGAAAAGTCACATACAGATTTGAAGATTGACTGCTACATTAAAAAAGATATACAATAGTGGACTCTGTCATACAGTTTCCTTAAAAAAACACCTATATTGTCTACTTTCTGAAAATCCATCCACACACACACAAATGCATGAATTAAGTTTTCCAAAGTGTGCCCAGTTTGCTGCCCACCTAAAATGCTCCCAGCAGCATCTCTGTTATTGCTTATATTTCTCAGAAGCACGTGGCTACTTTCAGTGAAGAGCGAATACTGTCAAGTGAAAAAGAAGCATGAGATTTCATAGCCCTGGGATAGAATATTTTAAAGTTGACAGTGGTGAAACAGCAATGGTGGCTGCTAAAGCCGGAAGAGAGCGATTCACTCTGCACGTGCCCACAATCGACATCCCAGAATAAATAAAGCCTGGATTAGGCGCACGTGCCCCTTCCGCAATCAAGCAACGTGCTAGACATGTCTGCTGGGAGATCTGCTGAGAAGAAGACAAGCATGACAGGCCAGACTGAAAAACACCACCCAAAAGGCACGGCAGGAGAACAAAGATGGCTGACATTCCATGTGAAATAGGATAAAAACAACACATCAGGCTGAGATAGCGGCAGGAATGCAAGTTTCAAAGGCACGAACAGCGTTTTTGGATCCTTGAAATCATATTACGCTTGCACGTGCATCTCTGAAACATCGGTCTTGCAAAACTGTGCAACTTATTTCCCTGGCACAATCGAAAACGCCCTCTACAATACACACAGCTCCAAAAACAAAAAAACTGTGTAGTTCTCAGATGCAGCAATAGAAAGCTTTTTAACAACACACTCTCCCCACAGACACACGTCCAATTGTCCCTTTGGTCTGTCATGTGACGCTCAGCCATTGCGCCTCCTCGCCCTCTAATCACCAAAGCTTTGAAATTGTCATTATCCTGCCTGAATTAATTTGCTAGTGCCACGTGCCTGGCCTGCTTTGTTTTCCTTAACTGTGGCACAGAATATCGCGACACTACGACGGGGTGATGTACCCACCGGTAAACTGTTCTACCCATTCTTAAGAAATAGCATTAGCATGCTATTGTAACTCAGCATGTGTGTAAGTTAATCTTAATTATTCAGGTATATCAAAGTATTGGAGCTGAGGAGAAGGCTGGGGAGCAAAATCAGTAAATTGGCCAGGATCACTAAGTGTGTTCAAGTGGGAAGCCGGGATTAGAACTCTAGTTTCCATGTTGCACAGTAAACAACTTAATCATTGAAGCGCAACTCCTCCCACACAGGGCATGGTTTCCGTCTGCCCTTTCTTCATTGTTATGTCTAGGGTGGTACGTGGCAAGGAAGACTTTTTTTTCTTTTTCAAATGAACCCCGGTCCACAGTGCTGCAGAACCAAGAGGTTTCACCTGTGTAAGTTTTGGAACATTGCACACGAGTGAAACTCTAAGGGTGGTTGTGAAACCCGTTCCCTGTCATATAAACTGTTTCTCCAGGTGAAATCTGCCATTTCCCCCTGTTCTTCGCGTTCATAATGACACTGCCTGTACATTATGATTTTAGCCTGATATTTTACTTGGAATCGCTAGGGCTTACGAGTGTCCGTCCCTCTGAGACACATTTACGCTCCCCTACACTGCGCGCCTGTCTGTGCCTGCACTCTGGCAGAAATCACTGAATAAAAGCCTGCAGAAAGAGCTCTGCGGCGTGCAGGCAGTCACCATAGGGAACACGTTGTTTGTACTTTACAGCGAATATGTCCAGACGCGGGCGAAAGTCTCCATTTCCAAGAAAATCCATGCGGCGAGAAAACAGCCATTTCCACCTGTTTGTCCTAGGGAGTGCTATTTCTAAAGAGTGTTTGATATTTGCAAGCCGGCTTTCCTATGAGCCGTGGAAATAAATGCACGAGGAAGGGCTAGTATTTCTTGGATGGCTGATTTCTCTCTCCCCGTGGGGACCACATACACGGAGTTCCTCAGCAAAACCACCTGCCGGACTCTCCACTGTTTAGGAAATCAACGCAGTTGATAAGTTGCTCGTCCATAACAAGAGTATGTGGGTATTAAAAATATAAACACACATATGTATCTAAACGCAGAACGGTCCCAGAAAGTGAGGCAGCGAGATAGATAGAGACGCAGATAGAGAGCGAGACAGAAGGAAGGAGAGATAGAGAGAGAGAAAAGGGAGGGAGATATATGTTGACGTTCTTAAGAGATTGTACACATTGGTTTGCATAGCTATTAAGTCGGTATCAACATTTAAAAAATAAAACAAAAAGAAGAATCGACTTTTGAACATTTTTCTACGAATTCTGAGCATTTTATTCGAACTAAAACGTGTCCAAAACATGAAATCATTGTGCACACAGTGGCGATCATACCTGGACAATATTGGCATATTGTAGTCACTTGTTCCAATATAAGGTATCTAATCATTTCATGATAGGGCTGGGTGTCAAAAATGCTTAGCGGTCCCCTGCAGAAAAAGGAGCGCACGTTGTTGGTGACAAAGTAGCAACCATTTTAAACAAGTCAGGTCCCGGGCCGCACAGCCAATCACAGCGCGGCCCGGGGAATGACGTCACGGGAGTGTCCCGGGCCGGCAGCCAATGACAGCACGGCCCAGGACAAAGGGGCGGGACTTAAAAAAAGACCGAGAAACGCCCCGAATCGCGTTTTCACGGGAAATCGGTGATTGACAGCCTCTGTCTCCCAATGGCTAGCCTCCATTTATGGAGCTAGCCAATGGGAGACAGATACGGGACCAAAGCCCCATATGTAGGATTATGAGATTTCGCCCTGGGCGGAGCAACTGCTACGCAGTTGCAACGCCACGGCGAAACCTAAAAAGCCTCTTCCACTCTTAGCACTGAACCTCTTTGGTGTATTCGGTGCCCTTTCTGCAGAAGTGCTCTGAATATCTTTTATTCTGTGGCAACTGTATAGAATTCTGCAGACTTCATAAAGGCATTACAGCTTGAACAAAATGCTGGCTGCGCTCTTTATCAAAGTTCTTGTTTTACAGTCATACCATGGCAGGGCATAAGTGCTGCCTGAAGTCCATATATTGAGGTCATACCTATACTCAAAAAACTGCCAAGTGACGTCAAGGGTGTCGAATGGCCTTACAATTGCACCACTGCTGCCCACAACAGTCACCACATGATTGCTCTCTATAAACAATATCTTCACTTTAACTCTACACTTTACAATGACGTCTCTATCACCCAAACACCGTGCGATAATCCCATGACATGTGCACAATAAACACAGTTAAGGGTGCAATTAAATGTACTGGCAGCGGGGTCCGTGTCGGGAATAGGAGAGTGTCAATTCGTTTGTCCTTGTCCTACAGCTGAACTTCTCGCTGTTTCTCAGCCCCTGCTTACTCTATCTTCTACCATCTTACTCTTCTTAGAGATGCGCATACCCGCGAGGTGCATCATGGGGTGTGTAGTTTAGAGGTGACAATGCAATGTCCTGTGGTAACTTTTCACACACCCCTCCTTGCTCCTCAGATTTCACTTCTGCTGCAATTTTATTCGACACTGACACCCTTGCATTGTTTTACAATGTCAAAATACACTATCACGAAACGTGCTGCTTAATCAGATATGATTAAGCAGATATCGCCAACCACTTCACTCTCCCACTTCTTGCTCTACTTTCTCTCCATTTACCCGAGATCTGTTAGAGCCTGGGACGTGGCACACAAAACTTTTCAGAGAAGGCGGTATCAGCACATTCTCTGAAATGAAGATGTTTGGCGTGTCGCTAACCACATTCCCTGCTGTTCTGAAATGACGTGCACTTGAGATGGGGAGAAAGCTGTGGAAAAATGCCACCATTGGCTTCTTTTCCGCATAATCTACTGACTCACAGTGGGATACAAAGCATTGGAGAGTTCGAAAAAGAGAAATAGACTTCAAACAAGTGTTTATTAAACAAGCACAGCATGGAAGAGAGACGGCCTGCAGAAGCACTTGTAAGGGGTGATTGATGGGAAGTGCAAAAAGACGACCTTCCTAGTGAAGTAGCCGCTGGAAGGACACTGGCAAGTAGTCAGGGGCCAGTGTCCGGAAACTGTATTTGGTCCAAGCTCCACGCAATGGCTTGGACGGCAGAAGCAGAGCAGGAAGAACAGAAAGTGAAAGCAGACAACGTGCTCCCCAATGAGAAGCAAGTAAAGTAGAGCGAAGCAGGGAATCCATCAATGGTAAGTAGAGGTTAGTAAAGGGCGAGTTATAAGTCCCTTTTAAAAAATGTTTCAAAAATATAAAAGACTTTGCAAGCGCTGTGCAGGTAAAACCTAAAAATAAGTGCTGCTGGCCACCACCTGCAATCACCAGCTCAAATTGCTTCAGTCCCATCCTCCTTATTAGTTACTGAATGTCTGGCCCTCCTCCCTTCAGGGCATGGTACACTATCGCTAAGTAAGTGAACTCCAGCAATATCTCTACTAGTGCTTGAGGTGGGCTGCAAGAGTAGGTTTGCTGGGGGCTTACTTGTAAGAATGAAGCAAAGCTGGGAGAGCCAAAGTCAAGGCCCAAACTGTAATCAGGACTCCCATTTCCAGTGCTTAATTTGTGCTGGTGGTTGCAGGTGGTGCTCACCAGCACTCATTTGTACGGACTGGGACAGAAGTGGACGAGAGAGAAAGGCAGGAAAGGGGTAAAGAAGGAGGGAGAGAGACTGGAAAAGAGGGAAAAAGGAAGAATGTAAATGTAAATGTAAATGTACATGGATTTGTATAGCGCAAATCACCACTGGTTTCTAAGCGCTTGCTTAGGGAACCCGTCCTGGTATTCCCCTGTGAGATACCCCAGAAAGGTATCCGCAAGGTGAAAGCCAGGCATCCCGCCGCGAGGGGCCGTTGTGGAGATTAAGCAATCTATTGCCCAGAGTCGCAGAGTGTGAACCCATGAATCGATTAGGCACCGGAGCGAGAATTGTCGAGTCCATGGACATTTTAGGACTCAAGACCCCGCCGAGCCAGGAATTGAACCCTGGTCCCGGGCTGACCTCTGCTTCCAGGTCTGCCTCCTCTAACCAGTGAGCCACACTTCTCCACACCAGTGAGCCACACTTCTCCACAGCAGGGGTGAAAAGAACCTGAAAATGTGAGATAAAGGGGAAGGGATTGTGTGGTGGTAAATGAATCCAATGTCAATCCCACATTCATCAGTGGTGGCAATAAGATAAAACTTTGAGTCCCTGCACTTATTTTTTTCAGATTGGTTACTGGGTAAGATGGAGGCATCTGGTCATCCTACACAGGATCCAGAGAGCGGGGGGAGCTTCCCAGGTCTGTATTATACGTTTGCACAGCTGCAGCAGCCTTTAGGAACTTTAAGCTCTGTTGCTGAAGTCTGGAGAGATGGAGCCTGCAGGATCAGCAACAGAGTAAGCGCTGCAGGAATTTGGAGACAGTGAATTAGGGTACAGAACATTAACAGCAATGCTGCCTCTTTGGGTGTTGTTATACGATGCTGAATTTTGTGTTGGCCTTGCAGAGCCCAGATGACACCCCCAACGCATGGGCTTCTGATCAGGCGTCTGTATTCATCCAGTTATGTCACACTTGTTGACAGCACAGAAATGGAGGGCGTGTTGCTACGTATTTTGCTTCTCTGCCCATCACTTGTTTAGAATTGAGATTGTAGACGATCATGGCAATGATAAAGGGGGCTGGGGAGCATGGGCTGAGTGGGGTGCACGTGCCGGCTGGAGCATCCCCACCTGCTAGCCTGTCCACTCTGGGCGAGACAGAAAGA
This sequence comes from Lissotriton helveticus, assembly GCF_964261635.1. Classification (NCBI taxonomy): domain Eukaryota; kingdom Metazoa; phylum Chordata; class Amphibia; order Caudata; family Salamandridae; genus Lissotriton; species Lissotriton helveticus. Next base: position 707,081,037 of record NC_136059.1, on the reverse strand, counting down.
GAGGCACCTATTGGCGTATTCACACTGAAGTCCATCTCCACCATCCCGTTCAGCCCAGCACTGGCATCAGAGTGCCCAGTGGGTGTCTCGGGCAGCAGGATGTGGACACCGGCACCTCTGCACCCTACAGGCGGCGGCATCGAAAGGTCCAGTTCAGACATTGTTACTAGTTCAGCTTAGCTGGGAGACAGAGTATTGAGCCTCGGTGTAATATTCTGTTACCAGTACAGGCAGCTTTAAAGTGCCATGTGTGTCCTACCTCTGCAGTTCGAGGCCTACCTTGCTCCACCTCGGCCGTGCGCCAGCAGCTGCCTTTTATTACCCGTGGAAGGCTTGGGCAAGGCGCAGGCATAGTGAAGAATGGCTGAAAGCGAGGGCAGCTCAAAGAGGACTTGGGAAAAATACAGCTGCCCAGCTGCTTGCATTTAGGATTTTCAAAATTATCTGTACCACCACTGCCCACATGAAGGAACGTTATTGTACGGGCTCTGTAAAAGAGGTGCCACTGCTGAGCAGCAGAAACCATCGCACATATAGGTTTTGTGCCGCTTGCTATTTTCTTAAGCGCAAACTATTCAATAATGTGTGCCAGAGCACTATACTACAATAAAGGGAACAGATATTAAATACACAAATTAACCCATAGAATAAAACTAATACCAACTAGACCTATGTTCTTAAATTGTGTGCTGGAGAAGGCAACACAGATTTCTAATAGAAATGCCACAGGCATGCTTTCAACCTTTTTTGGTTGAGCCTGGGCAGCGTATGCGCTGCTCTGTGAGGCATGCTGTATTGAGTTAGGGACTTGAAGTTCCGCCCACTCTCCACCCAAATATTTCATTGGCTTGTGTCATGGTCCACTGTAAACTGTGGCAGTTTATTGGTCAAAAGGCTTAGTAGTCCCTCCTTAGTACCGCATTGTTTAATTTTGTAACCTCCTACGGCGGTACCCCCTTTAAAGTATGTTGTTGCTCCACAGCCTTTAATCACAGCCTCCAGGCATTATTCTCTGCAATAGCTTTGTCATGCCCTCCTCCCAATACTTTTCCCCAAAAATTTATAGCACGCATTTGCAATGCATTAGGTCTCGCATTTGCGAGAGTTTAAGCTATCGGCATTGTAAAGGACAATGCCTTTCATCTATCTGTTTTAAAAACAACACATAAATAAAAAACATTGTCATTTACAATGCCAATAGCTCAGACTCTCATCAATGTGGGACCTATTGCATTGCAAATGCTTCTTCTGAATGCAAAGACGTTTGTTATCCTACAGTTTACAATTCTAAAGGAGAGCCCCCAGATGGGAATTACACCCATGCAAATGATTAATTCAAGTTGGCATTTTAGGAAAATCTGGGATTTTTTAGTCTACAGATATCTCTAACCTGTCAGTCCTTGAGTGCTGCTGGAGATTTCAGTTTCTCAGTCAGAAAGCTGATTACACATGAACTTTATCCATGCAACATTTTTTTAAAGATTTCAGAAGAGGTGATGAATACGCTGCAGACCAAGGATTATGTAATGTTATTACTTCTTGTCTAGCACCAGCCTGTCAGCAGGGTGTATGCTTGCCTTCAAGGGACCAAGCGTAGACTAGAAAAGCCCAGTGATAATGACATTTCCTTAGTCAATCATGACATAATGAATGGATGCACATAAGGATACAAATTATATCTCTTTGCTCCTGATAAAAGTCAGAGTTGTTATAGTCCTCTCTGATTAATTAAAGTTTGATGAAATATCAAAATGACGAATGAACAGTTTGCTTTTTAGTGTTTTTAGGTCAGTTTTCTAGGGTCGCTGTGACTCAAGGCAGGATATATATATATCACACACAATAAATATAATGTCCAAGGAGTGTTAATCTTTTAGAAAAGTACGACTTTTGTTATTCTTAAGATAAGATAGTCAGTGGCTCCAAGTTTTATGGACCCTTCATTGTTTTGAATGGATATCTTCTTACTCCGAAAGCATCTGTGCTTCCCAGACACGCCAGGCAAGCGGCGGTCCCGTTACAAAGGTCCATCTTTTACAACTGCCAGGCACACCGTCGGAGTAGAGAGTTCACACGGTCCCACCAGCACAGTTCAGTGCCTGGTCCTGCTTTTGCTGTTGCTGTGCAGCGGCTTCTGTGGGCCACAGATCGCACTTGCCAGCCAAGCAGTCATCACACAGGTCCAGAGGAAGCTTCCCAGAAAAAGGCGGGAAGATAAGCAGCTGTGCCTGGTTCACGGACTCCTCCAAAACGGGGGGGCTTTTTCAGTGGCAAATACGGGGCTATTTAAAAAATGTGTGTGTTTAGGCAACCCTGAACCAACTGGTGGTGGGCACATACAATTAAAATTGGCTTCTGCTTACCCTTCAATATTTTGGAATTAAAGGGTTCCACCTATCTTACCTTATTACAAAAGTGCATGGATACTTACTACGTTGTTTACAGACTCGGACACTATAAAGAAAGAATTATTCTCAAAACATTTTATTCTCTTATCACGCCACAATTTTTTGTAACAATTGTGTTCAAATAGTGTTAACCGCATGTGTGTGTTAATTGTGCTAATGGAAACTTATGCTTGTATGGGGCGGTGCCCCAACTCATAGGTACAAAAGGGGCAAGAGAAATTATAAACTAGTAATGTCTTATGCTCACTTGGACATTCTTTGTTTCTAAATAGATCAAGCGTTCTTCCTGAATTATGGCTCCTAGCATTTTGATATCTTGTGTTTTACTTGGTTATTCCTTTCGCTTTAAAACTCTCTTCTAATGTTGTTGGTGCATTATTTCCACTTCTTCACTATTTTTTGGGGCTCTTCATTGAACCTGAGACCTAATCTTTCTTCTTTATGGGGTCCATACAGTTTGTTTCGGCTAAGTGTGTATTATCTTCTTTGAGAAGTTAACATAAAGAGCAGGTCCTTATTAATGGTCTGTTACCTTTTGCCCTTTGAGGACGGCTCACTGAATTCCACTTCTGGATTTAAGGAGTTTGCCATTGGAACACGGGTGTCTTTGGGCAGTGGGCTTGCTCAGAAAAAATCTCAAAATCTGAGCTGTGGGAACACTTCAATCGAGCTCATTCTTCAAGCCCAGCTTGCTAGTTTCTGTTGTTGGCATACATATGGACATCAACTAATACCCGAGGACATCTTTCCGCCTGAGACTCTGTCTCCATTGATTGTTGCACCATCAAGAGAGAACACATTTACAAGGATGATCTGTTACGTTATGCAGGTTTGTAGAGGGCACTATCACCCCATAGTGTATCCTGGCACCGAGTAGATGTGAGTCTAGCCAAGCCTAAGGCCTAGTGGGACTACTTGAAAAGCCAGGTCTTCTGCTTCTTGCAGAATTCAAGAGTGATGAGGGAGCTCTTGTGTGTAGGAGCAGGTCATTCCACACTTTAGGAGCCATGTAGGAGAATGCTGGTCCACCGCATCGGGTTTCCCACATGGGGGGATGTGGGCAAGTAGGAGTACGGACAAGCAGAGGTTTCTGAAAGGTCTGTGAAAGCAGATGAGATTTTGAGGTATGCAGAGTCATTGTTATATAGTGCCTTGAAAGTGTAGGTGAGAAGTTTGATTTGTGCTAGTTTTGTATGGGGAGCCAGTGGAGCTCCTTCAGGTGTGGTGTGATGCGAGTACAGCATCGAACGTTAATAGTAATTCTGACTGCCAAGTTCTGAATGGTCTGCATCCTTCTGGTTAGTATTTTGGGCACAGAGGGTGTTTCCTCAGTTCAGTTTGCTTGTGACCAGGGTGTGCATGATGGTTTTTCCGGTGCTCATTAGGATCCATTTCAAAATCTCCCTCAGCATCTTCAGGGTGAAGAAGCATGAGGCGGAGACGGTGTTGACTTGGGTGGTCATGTCGAGTTTGCTGCTAATGACAATGCTGAGGTTGTTGGCAAGAGTGGTGGGGGTGGGTGTCAGTCCTAACTCTGTTGGCCACCAGGTGTAGTCCCATGATGAAGTGCTCTTCTGGAAAATCACAGTTTCGGCCTTGTCTGTGTTCAGCTTCAGACAGTTGGTCTTTATCCAGTTGGTGATTTCAGTCAAACAGGCATTGAATTTGATACGGCTAATGGGTCCATAGTCCATGAGGGAAAGAATGAGTTGTGTTTGATAAGCAATGGGGAGGATATTGACGTTGTGAGAGCAGATTATGCTGGCTAGGGGGATCATGTTTTGATTGAAGAAGGTAGGTACCCGGGAGAATTTGTGCAGAACTCCGCAAACAAGATCGCAGGCTTGACTGACTGTGTCTTTCCAGTCCAGAAGGAGCAGATTAAAGTGTGTGTCCTTGGAGGGAGACAGTGGCAAATGCTGCATAGAGCTCCAGGAGTATGAGAGCCGCTGTGTCTCCTCTGGCCAGAGTCATGCGTATGTCATTATGTTTTTATATTATAAATATTTTCTATGCATAACTTTTATATATATATATGGGGGTACACCTATGCATGAGTAGTAGGAATTTATTAGTCATTTTTTGACTAATGTATATTAAACAAAAGATGAAGAATGAAACTTGTAAAAATAACATTTTATAGGAATGTACACATTTGAAAGAATATTAACATAAATTCCAACTAAGCCAAGTTGTCAACTATCTGTTTTACTCTAGTTACAATTTTGTTTTCTTGTGTTTCCATAAGTCTCTGTGGTTTTTATTTTGGGTTATCTGGACAAATCCTCTCCATTAAGTTTGAATATTATCATTACAATAAGTGGAGATCGTAAAACGACACTGTACTCCTTCACCTCTCTCAGGGGCAGGGACAGTTTTTCAAGGAGTAATATCTAATCATGAGAGGGGGTTCATCTGTCCGATGTGAACACGTAAGGTGTGGGAAAGAGTATTGGAGCTCTATTTAGGACCTCCTCATCCCCAAATGTGAAAGCCAGATTCTCAAATGAACAATCTTACTCTTTGTTAATTCTCAATTCAAAGGGGTGTCCTTGATGTCAACTATGTTATCGTGCTGCTTGGGACACCTTTCATTTTTCATACTGTCTGCCATGCCCTAGTATGCTTGTACCATAAGAAACACCAACGCCTTTCAGGCTCTTTTAATTGCGCTCTTAATGAGGGGTACAGAGGTTGAAATAGGCAAGCTTCTTTTCAAGTGTTTGGACCTATGGCAAACGAAGCCCTGTTGTCACAATTTCTTTTTCCCCTTAAGTGAACATGCCTGAGAAGCACGAAGAAACGTTAATAATACTCTAATGCTGAATTTTCTGACTCAGGAGAGCAATCTCTGTCGTCTTGAGGCCTTCATAGGAGACCTGTCAGTTGCACATGGTGGACAGGGAAGGATTTATATATTCATAAATAATAATCACAATGGAAACCATAAATGCTTAAGGGTAGTCATTCCACAGCAGTGTGGTGGGTCTTCTATTAGGGATCTAGCATCAACTGAGAAGATTCTCGTTTCAATTGAAGGAAATTGCACATGAGAACAACCCACACAGGAGTCACTTCAGTGAAAGTGGTCCCATGGGTGTATAGATGTTGTTGCTCTAATACTGCTGAGCCTCCTGAGAGCATGAGCAAAGTGAGCAGCCAGCAAGAGTCTAAGCAAATCTGCCCTTATAGCAAGTCACACAGCAAACTGCAGGAGTCTGGGGGTCTGAGCTCTTGGAGGATTGGTAAATTAAAGAAACAAAGAGGATGATGGGAGGAAAGGTGCAGCCTAGAGGCTGCTAGGCGGGCACCAGGGCATGTACCTATGGATGGATGAAAGGGCTAACTCAATGAAATATGTAATACGTATGCCGAATAGATCAAAATGCAGATTTACAAAAAAAAGCGCTGGATAAAAGGCACAGATGTACACTAAAAGTACTTGGAAAAAGGCTAGCACAACTATAATGTTTTTTATGATGTAACCTTTGTTGTGGTCTGCTGTAACATTAAGGAAGCAGCACCAAATAAATGTACAGAAATGTAGTACATGTTCCAGAATTTTCAGATGAGTGATTGTCTAGTGATCAGTGGTATCCCTTATGAGTTAGGAGGTGAGAGAAATCAAGATCCAGCACCAGCATTAGACACAGTGTGTGGTCTTTTCCATGGGATATTCACACTGATTCAGTAACTCAAGTGTAAGTAATTCCAGGCAGACATTCAGGTATATGTTCAGAGGGGCACCTAATACAACATGCAGGTTTGTAAAATAAATCCACTTGCATGGCAGAACTAAAGAAGGCAGAGGTGGTATATAGTCTGATGTTGGCACAAGGAGCATTGTAGCCTTACAGTTGTGTATATATATATATATATATATATATATGTAGCCAAAATATCTTGCTAATATGTTTTCCAGCACACAAAGTCAGCCTTGCATGACATCATAAAATAAAGATCATAGAATACACATTTCCAATCAATAAATCTTTTACAGTAGGCTAAAGTTAAAAACCATAAAGTTGGGGTCGCCACTATTTTGAAAAACGTTACATTTTGTTTTTTGAGCGAAGGATGCTTTTTAGAGCCTGAATAGAGATATATTTGAGAATGTACTACATAGGGAGTACTGTTGATGCCTTCTAACACCAAGAAAACCTCATTCTTTACTAAATTCCAAATATAATTAGGTAATATCTGAAAAGTGAATACAACTAAGCATTTTAGAATAACTGTTGGACTAAGAGATCTCAGCACCTAGAGATTCCCCAGGGATTTTTAACTTTCCAGTGAGGTGCAGAGAAAGTGTAGACTTAGAGGGCTTTGTACGTCAGGCCAACAATCTGTAACCCAATTGGCTTTTAAATGAATCCAGTTGAAGTGCTGCAGAAAAGGGATGGTGTGATCATGTGTTCTGGAACTTGTGATCAGATAGACTGTTCTGTAACTTGGATGTAGGACATAGTATGAGTAGGTACTAATACATTCCTAGGGTTGAACATGTGGCTTTATCTATTTGATTGAAATGAAGCTACATCTGAATGGGAAAAGCCAAGAGATGCAGCCAGTGAATAGAATTGAAACCTGTTGATTTCACTATATAGATTCTACACCTGTGGTTTGATTAGTAGGTGGGATAATTTAGGCGACCTTAGGAGGGATTGAACCAGTTGGGTGCTTAATTTTAGAGAATGGAGAGCCATCAAGATTTTGATCAGAACTAGACAAAACAATAGTTATTCGACGTTAGGGAAAGATTACACTTTTGATTATTGCCTGTAAATAGTACATTTCCATGCTTACATTCTCAGTTGGTATACTATAACAGTCTATGTAGAGATGGTCTGTCTCTCTGAAGTCGGCAATATTTAACTCGGGCCTCTTTTAAACTTTAACCAGTGGATTTATGGTTGTCCTTTTGTAGAACGCTCGGAGATCAGCCACCCGCGATGTCCATGAGGCACATCTAGCACCTCACTAAAGTAAGTCATTGCTCCTTTCAGGGGCACAATGGGAGGGTATAAAAACATCCTCATCCTCTCGTTCCTTCTATCCTGGTCCTGAAGAAAACAGATAATTATAACAGGTTGAAACATGTCGACCATATTCTTTTAACCACTTTCAGATACTATATGGCCAATAGCACCATGAGTAGTATCACACTTGCTTTTAATTAGGTGACACGGACTCCAGAATAAATAGTTCAAAAGGAGTATCTGGTGTTTACCATTTTAATTCACTTCACTAACAATTTCACTTTTCACCCCCACTACACAAAAACAACCGGCTCCGCTGCAGTTGCAGGCGTCGCAGCACACCTAAGTGGCATTCGGTCACTTAGGTGGGCCCCGATGATGAAGCATGTCACCGACCAGGTCGGTGAGTGAGGGGTTTCTTAAAAAAGAAATGTTTTCTTTTTTCTACCACTTATTCATCTCTTATCTGTTCTAGAACTATCAATATTTCATGTCCTGGGGACTACTCCTATCATTGTTTTTGCTATATTAACCTAGGGGTTCAAGGAGTAGGTACCTAAAAATACCCTTACTCTCTCTTTGGTACTAATATACCATAACAGTCTCCACAGACAGAATAAAAAAAAATAGATGAGATAAATCTCTGAGGAATCAGTAACTGGTCAGAAGTTGAGGCAATCCTGGTAGCTACTGATTGTTGGACTTTGATGACGATGATCTGGCAATGGTGATGGAGTGTGACCGCTTTGATTGTTTTCCACAAATAACGAAGTGATAGATGGAATGCTTCAATTAATCTCAATCATCACTGGTGTTCAATCGTCTTCTTCAGAGCCCGTTGTTTTTCACCCACCCTGTTGCACCCTTGGAGCACCATAGGAAACGTGGAAACACTGGCTCCAATGCTAGTCCACCAGTCTACACTGAATAAGAGCTGCTGTCTGAGAAGTGGATAGTATCAAGCCTGCAAATTCATATGAGGGGAAACTTGAGATGCAGAGAAAATGATAAAAAAAAACTGGAGTGGAATGACTTGTTTTGCTGATGTACAGGATGGTACACATCTCTCTCATTCTCTGGGGTATTAAATAGTCCACACTCATCACTGGTATATAACTAGACTCACCATAATGACAACATTCTATTATTAGATCTAGAAAATATGAGTGCACACATATAGCACATAATGTTTAATGACCCCTGAAAGTACCCGAAGACCTTCCCTGAGCTTGGGAGCACCAAGAAACACTGAGGAATGGCAGTAGCGATGAGGCACAATCAGGAGAACTTAGCCAAGGTTGCAGCAGATTCCTTCAATGAAGTACAAAGCGAGAGAAGAAGGAAAGGTGAGGGGAATCACATGCACAAAAAATGGTGCTAGGAATGCCAAATACAGTGAGCAAATGGAACATACAGAAAGCATACAATCAAGCAATTGCAAGGCAACTTGTTCCTGTTACTTGGCTTCTGAAATTGTCCTGGATATTGTCTGTTTGCGGATTTGATTACATGGCTGTTTCTCCAAGCACTGAAAGACCCAACTCCTGTATCTCAGCCCCAGTTGCCTTTGTCTGATTTTCCACATCACCACGTCTCTGGCCTCTGTCACTTTTTGCTGGTGCTTATGGCTCTTCTATCTGGTCTGCCTGAATCTCGAGTGCTCTTCCGATGAGTCATGACACTATTCTACTCTAGACAGAGACTAGTGTTCTGCAAATCAATACTAGCTCATTTAAAATGTCATAATTTGTAAAAACCAGCAATAACATCATAAAACCAGTACGGGTAGCAATAACAGGTGAAGCTTATGTAACATTATGCCAATGGGGAATCGCATGCTGTCGGCGCCTCGCTGAGTTTTTTAACAGCACGCTCCATGAATTTAACTAGGGCACAGTTTAATTTAGTGTTCCTAGGATCAAAGCAGGCCAGGACTGCTGTTCTACAGCTTCTGATCATTTTTATGTTCCAAAGAGGCTTGAGCAGGCCCCGTCTCTCGGTCAGCAGTTTTGGGCACAAGCAGACAATGTGGGTAATGTCTTCTTTATGGTTCCCACACAGTCGGCATAGGTCACGTCCGAACTCTCTTTTCCATTTTGGCCAATGAGTCAGCAAGTTGATAACTCCCAGTCTCAACTTTAAGAAACTTAATGTGGTTCGTACACTAAAAGATATGGTAAGGTACGGCTGTGGGATTAGCAGGGCATAGGATTGAAGGGTCATCCACCCATGACTGCTTTTTGCTAGTGTAGCTTTATCTTTATCTTCCAAAGTTGATAAATGTTTGGTACTAATTTTCGCTAGCCTTTTGAATTCCGTTTGACTAGCGTGCAAGTTCCAGAGGTCATTTAGGCATAGGGTTGTTAGACCTTTTGACCAGTAGTCGTGTCCTGCTCGCCATGAGTTATTGTCAATACTGGCCCACAGGTGGTGCCCTAGACTTCCCTCCTTTGATAGCCTCGATTTGTGACAGCACACTAGAAAGTACATCGCTCTAGCCAGTGATTGCTTGCAGATGCCTAGTTCCAACCTAATTTGTGCCGGTGATATATGGGTTGGTAATTTAAACACTGATCTATAGATCTTAGAAATGATTGTGTCCAGTTGGCAACTGTCCAATCCTTTTAGAGCTTCACTACTGTAGGTTAGGGTGGGAATAATTTTTGCCTGAGCGGCCTGTAGTGTAGGTGTAGGTGCAAGAGTTGGGCCTTGCATCTTCTTTTGAATTAATCCAATTGCAAACGCAAGTGCCGCACCCTTCCTTTTTTGTTCAAGATGGGATTTGTATTTTTCATTATTGTTAAAAGTGACTCCGAGGTACCTCTGGCAGTTTGATTCGGCGATGGTTTCATTATTCAAGGTCCAGCACTGTTTCTTGGCTTTCCTTGGATGAATTGCTAGGATTTTCGTCTTCCTGTTGTTAATTTGAAGTTCGTTATTGTTCGAATATTCCAAGATAGCATCCAGGAGCCTTTGCATTCCGATCTTTGTTTTAGTTAGCAGGATCACGTCATCGGCATAAAGTAGATTTGTCAACAAAAGACCAGATAGTTTGGGAGCATGGGAATTGACCTTATTGAGGACTTCGGGCAGGTCGGCTAGAAATAGATTAAAAAGTGTCGGGGCCAAGATGCAGCCCTGTTTGAGGCCTCTTTTTGTCAGAATAGGGCGAGATAGTCTTGAGCCATCCCCGATCTTAATCTTGACCCATGTGTCCTGGTGTAAAAGTTGTATAGCTCTTAGGAGGTCCGCTGGAATGTTAAGTCTAGCCAACTTCTGCCAAAGTTTACTTCTGTTAACGTTATCGAAGGCCGCTTGAAAGTCAATGAATCCCATATAAAGTGGACAAGAATGGAACTTCACTTGGTCAATCACGCAAGAGAGGGTCATAAGATTGACGGAGGTCCCAGTGTTTTTTCTGAAGCCTGTTTGGTTCGGAGGAATTATCGAGTTGTCATCCGCCCATGCCCTAAGTGCGTTAAGCAACACTCCCGCAAAATACTTTGCTTCATTGTCAATGAGTGCGATGAGGCGATAGTTCCCTGGGGATTTTTTATCCCCTCCTTTGAAGATCGGTGCGAGGATTGATCCTCGTCAGGAGGGCGGTATGATGTTATTTTGCAGGCTTGAAGTGAAAAGGGTGCTTAGGTTCGCAGCCCAAAAGGTTGCGTCTTCCTTGAATAAAGCTTGAGGAAATCCGCCTGGGCCAGGAGCACCATCCTTCCGTCCCTTTTTTATAATTTTTTCTATTTCGTCCTTCTGGACTGTTATGGAATTAGCCCTGCTTTTAGTCGATACTTGCTCTTTTGTTAGTGACGTTTTGTGATCTGCATAGGTGTTAAAACCTGAGTCGGGTCGTGGACAATCGATATTTGCCCGGCGGTATTGCCTCTGTGACCCTCTAGTTATTTAATCAATGAAGAGGCAGGCGCTGGAGACTGGAAAGCAGGAAACAAGGTTTTTATTTTCTCCGGAGGAGAACACAACGAAACGGACAGAAGGTATCGTTCTGAGGTGCTCTAGATACATTTCTGAGGCCTGGCCTCTTATACACTGTTTTATGACTTTATTGTAGATTACACATTCATGTTAAAGCTTTGATGTATGGAAAAGACATTCCCGGAACTCCCCTTTGAGCCCGTTCCCACACACATTTACAGTTGAAGTCCCCACCCTAGTCACAACAGGTGATGAGTATCACGCAGCTGGATATTCCGCCGATTCACGGAATGTGGGGGGTTTGATCGGATCTCATGGAGTGGGGGCTTTGATCAACCCGGGGATCCTTTGATGGGGGAAGCTTTCTATTGTACGGGGAGGGGCAAGGAATGGTATCGGCAGAGCTGGGTGTCGGCCTGGGAACGGGGAAGACAAAACGGGCACACGGGGAAAAAGGGGGTTTGCATCTAAGGGCCGGAGATCATGAAAGGGAAGCAGGGAGGTGTCGCGCTGGGAACAGGATGAGGGCCTGGGGCAGAGCAGCGCCGAAGAGGGGTTTATGACTCAAGGCAGGTGCAAGCAGGGGGTGGTCTTAGTGAAGGCGAAGGGCTATGTCAGGGGCCAGCGGCATGCAAATGGGTTCGTTCTGCTCGGGGCATCTTAAAAAATGGCGGGCGCGCACGACAAAAGTGTGGCATCAGGGGAAGAGGCAAGATGGCGCAGATAATGTTCACCAAAACGTACTAATTTTCAACAGTCCTCCCTTTAACATATTCAAGACATCTTGCTGGTTCATTTTCTACTCGGTTCTATTGTGGTGGGCATGAGAAAGAAAACGGTAGGAACCCTAGAGGAAAAGAGTTGTAAACAATACATTTTAACATTTCTAGTTTTTAGGAGGTGGGCCTATTTGATAAACTTTGATCAATTTGTTTAGCAGGAAAGTCATAGGAATGCAATACAAAAACGATTCTGTAGCGAGAGCAGCAAGCATATTTCATACTGGCAGGTTATTACATATATATCAGGTTCGGATTGGAGCATGATCAATACAATGGCGGCTGGGAGAGAAATGAGGTCTAGCAGAAACGGCGATTGGGGATGTCAAATGTTCGAAGTTTAACGAGTTCTCATCATTCTTTGTTGCCTTTCGTTGGCGCTGTTGAGCACCGGCGGTGGAGCTACAAGTCCAGCTCTGTTCTAAGTTCTGCGTTGCAGGGCACGACCCTTTCCTCGCGTTTCTGGTCGGAAAGGTCCTTATCACCCTGTGTCCTTTGAGGTGATTGTCAGAAAGTTCAGATGGAAGAAGAGCGTACAAAACAGTCCATAGGGTAGGTCAGAGGAAAAGGGGGATGGAGCAAGGCCAAATTAGGAACAAACTAGGGAAACGAGAGACTTCAAATAGGCGGGCGTGTGACCGAATTCAGAGAGCGGGGACTTGTCGACCAACACTGGACATCGAGCAGGGGCATCAGGTCGACCCTTTCTTCTCATGTTGTCGAAAACAGTGCCTCGTCCTGCAGCTCTTTTCTGTCGTGGTCTCGCCTTGGCTAATGTCGCAGGTGTTCCTTAGTCTGCAGTCAGGCCTCGTGCTCCCACATCCGGTCCTTCTCTCCTCCAACAGCAGTACCCTTAAACAAGTTTGAAAAGACAGTCTTTAGAGAATTTGCAGATGAAGATAATCAAAAAGTCTATTTCTCTCCCAGCTCCAGGCAAAGAATGAAAATGCCCGTTATATTAGTGTTCACAACTGGCATATGAATGACCGGTGACGGGCCTGTTGGATTTACTATGATTTTCCTTTACAATTATTTATTACAGTCACGACAGTTCATCTGATGGTGACCCACCTTCGTGAGACGAACCTGGCAAAGATATGCCGTTCTCTAGAGTTTTACATTTACAAAGGGTACTGTGAGTCGTCAACATGGTACTACACAGGTATTTTGCTGAGAGACGAACATGGCTACCTGGTTTTCAACTACTACGGGGTTCATTTCGATGATTTCTTTACCTTGGACTAGTCTGTTAACCTTGTAAAACATCATTCTGGATCCTACGTAACCCTTTACAGCCCGATTACTTAATTAGGAAGGACAGGGGTTTTATGGGAAACAACCAGGGACATAGGAAACTTGTGGTAAGGGCATAAATCGACCCATCTCTCACAACCGGAAATGAGGGGTAGTTTCATAATTCCAGTTTTTGGGCGGCTGATACAGGGGAGGTAACAGGGGTGATCATTTTTCCGGTTTGGGTATTGCGACAATTCGGGGAGGGGAGGGTCGCGTATTCTGAGGTCCTTGTTTTATACCATAGGAGCCGCTGACATGTGGTTCCCTTATTTCGGGTCAGATTAGGGAACCTCTGTCGTCTTACCTGTCCTTTCCCCTTACGGCCCAACCTCGGTTCATTGACTTCTAGCGGAAAAGGAGAGGTAATGACGCGGCCTCAGGGTGATTGTATTAAAGACACGTTTTTGTGCAAATACTGACGGTATTTGAAGCCAATTAGGTGGTGTGCTAGGGGTGGCAGTCTGCCAATTTCGGGGCTAATCACTCGGAAGAGTGGGAGTGCAAAAATAGAGGGAGAGAGAGAGAGAGAGAGAGAGAGAGAGAGAGAGAGAGAGAGAGAGAGAGAGAGAGAGAGAGAGAGAGAGAGAGAGAGAGAGAGAGAGAGAGAGAGAGAGAGAGTGCAACGGCAGGCTAAATAGTACACGTGCAACAGAGAGGGTGGCAGTGTATTCAAGAAAGGCTATTTAGTGCATTACACAGTAAAGGGCATTCACGGGTCTGCGTTAGAATCTTGTAATCATGCAGTTTGAGCATTAGACAGGGTAGAGGGGACGTGCCTTGAGAAAAAGGAAAGAAGAAAGGAGGTACCATTTTGTCGCACTTCTCGCATTCTCGGTCCTTCGACCAGTTGGGTCGACGCCTCAGTCACACACACACATTCCCTCATAGTTTCGCATCATACGTGACATGGGTTCATTCGTCCGGTCTGGTTTAAGGGTGATCACTTTTTATCAGGTTGTGCTAATTTTCCGGGTTTGTTCGATACGTGAGTAGTTTGCAGGCGTGCGTAGACATCACCTTGCGGCGCTAGTCCGCTTCGTGTATTAGACATGGCAAGGCTTCAGATCTTCGCCACACCTCGGCTGTAATCTCTGATGTAACCTGCAGAGGGAGGAAAAAAGGGGGTGGGGGAGACAGCATTCGCGCATATTCAAACACATGGGTTCATAAGTCCTTTACTTACCTCTTACTCGTCTTTCCTCCTCGGGGCAGGGTCCCCGGGGATATGGTTTCTGGAGTCGAGGGGGGTAGTGTGTCCATATAGGTCGTGTGCGGGGAAACGTAAAAAGGAAACCAGAGGTGCTTAGTGCGAGGTATCTAGTCAAAGGATGTATCTCACTATCGAGATCCTTAAACCTCTTTCAACGCTGTGGCGTTCTAAGGTTCTTCGGTTCTTGGGTCAGCTCCGTTCCCTGATACTTTGGAACGTTGTACTTTATCACATTTACATTATTTCATTTCACCCTCCTTTTACATTCCCTCATTTACACCGTTCGTTTTACCCATCCTTGGAAGTCAAGGTCTTCCTCTACGCGAGAGTTCATGAGTCAGTCGCGTACTTTGAAGGCGGAGTGTCGTGTTGTCGATCCGATCCGTCCTCCAGGGCTGGGCAACCATCTTCTTTTAACCTTAAAGAGAGAGCAGAGTAGGGTGCACAGAAAAGAACTTTCCCACCGATCCCACATTTTTTAAAAATAAAGCATGCAATACCCGTCCATAGTTTCAAAAACTTTATTTTGCAAAATCATTTCAGCATGAGGATTATGAGGGTGCGGTCGTATTTGGCCGGTCGTGGCAATGGCTAAAGTGCGTACAGTGGGGGGTGTCGTTTGCAGCAATAAAAACATCGGAAAGTTTTACTCATTCATTTGTAAGAGACTAAAACGTCTATTAATTGGCTGGGGGTTCGGGGGCATTTATTTTCATAATTTAGAAGCATAATCATAATAGTGGTAATCAGATTTCCTATATGCATACCGTACGTGTGCGTCGTAAATGAGGTTTACATCAGTTATAAAAATATAATACATTGTACATTTGTAATCAACATTTGTAACGGGGATCCTTTCATACTGTTCGTCGAGTGAGTTCTCCTTGTCTTTTCTAGCCAAGTGTACAAAGGATCATATAAAATCTCAGAACATCAAGTTTATATTAGTGCGAAGGAACACCACGAGGTGTTCGTAAGTTCCGATTGATACCAGCGCCATTTTGGGCGGGGCCGGCTCAGTCCGGAAGCAGCATCAGGGGGAAATGTTTCCCATTACTGGCAGTTTGGACCAGAGTCCTTTTCGGCAGTTCTAGAATTCATGCTAACAGAAGGAGTGGCAATGTCATGTTTGTTTCGTTGGCGACCAAGGCAGCCGTCCCTTACCGGAAGCCTGCAAAGGCCGAAGGTTCCGCCGGGGACCTTTGTAGGATCTTCAAGGCTGCGGAGATGCTGTCGGAGATGGGGACTCGTGCTCCAGGGGGCAAATGTTCGAGTTATATTGCTGGTCAAAGTTACTCTAGTGGCCGGGGCCCGCCTTCCAGCGGACCCAGACGCCATTTTGAGGCCCTACAGGGGCCACTCTCGTCGAGTTTGCAAGAGTGGGAGAGATCCTTCGGAGTGAAAGGAAGAGGTCCCTGTTGTGTGAAAGCGGGACGTTCAGCTGGGGTGCAGCTGTGATGCCCCCACCTGGGGGGGGGCGAGGGAGACTCGTTCGCATCGTCTCCTTCTCCCGGTGCACTCCATGCCGCTCCTTTTCATCGCCCCGCATGAAGGTCTCTCCACATCCGGTGTTTCCCAAGTCCTGTGCTCAGTGCTGTGGGAGTATGGTCACCTGTGGCGCGCATTCGGCGCGGCACGAGTATCAGTGCAGTCATTGCAGGTTCGGTGTTCCGAAAATATGGCCACCATTGCACGTTCGGTGCTGCGCAAGTACTGGGGTGCCACCATGGTGTGTTCGGTGCTGTGGAAGTATTGGCACCATCGCCTGACTGGGGGTGTTCGGCGTCGGGCCGGGGGCTGGGAGACCTCCTATCGGTGGAGGTGGGAGAGGCTCGTCCGCGTCGCCTCTCCCTCCCAGCCCAACTTGGACAAATTGTTGTGGAGGCACGTGCAGGACATCCCGCCGTCCAGAGCTGCTGCGGCTGTTACGGAAGAGAAAAGGAAGAGGTGCCTCGTTCTTCTCTGGACATGTGGCGGGACTACTTAAGTCTATCCAGGCCCGTTGCGGCTGGCTGAGGAGACATGTGGCGGGACTACCTACAACTGCCCCGGCTGCTGGCTCCTGCCTCTCCTCCGGCTCCCCCATACGTTAAGATTTCCTGACCAAGAGTTGGCGGCCGGGCCCGCCTTATATGGGTTGCCGTTGGTTGGGCGTAGCCGTAACCCTGCCCTACTTTGGAAGGTTCCAGAATGGGGGGGGGGGGGCGAATGTTCTGTTTGACTTTCATTTTCTACAGTTTACCGTTATCATTCCTTGTTTGTTGTGCTAAATTAAAAGTTCAAGTTCATTAATGGTCTACGGATTTTGTTTTACCATTTCTTTCTTCCCAGGTTGCTTTTATGCTAAGTTTCTGCTAACAGAGGTTGAGTAACACGGAAACACGTGTAGAGGGATGACGCAGATTTGTACATTACATACACACAAACTCAGACGGGGGACAGTACAAGTACGACATACAAAGACCCAAGACGAATATAAAACAGTTATTGGTCATAATTATCTCTTTCCGTCTGTGAATTTGAAACGAGGCTGGGTTCCCGTCTTGACGTTGCCCGACCTAGGAGAACTTGAGCATGCCGCTGAAATTGTCCTGGCGAAATCTGTGCCATCGGGCATAATCAAACGTGGTGGTTCTGTCTGGTCTGTCTATGTAAGTCGGGTTCTTCTTTGTCTCGCGCTTTTTCTTGTACTGCCGGTCTGTCGTTCCTGTCGGCCCTTTGCCTTTACTCACGCTCAGTAGAGTCGGGCATTGGGCTTTCCAGTGTCCGACATACCTACAAAAAGCGCATTGGTCTGGCCCTAAGTCTGGTCGTCTTTTGCATAGTGTCGGGGGATAAGTTGTGGGTAGCGATGTCCTGGGGTTGTCCTGTCGGTATATTTCTCTACTTGGTTTGTCCTCGTCTTTTCTCTGTCGTTGCATAGCCTCTCTGCGCCACATACCGAGACTGTCGAGCATAATTGGCGTTGTCTTATTATTTCGAAGGGCTATTTCTAACGTTTCTATTTTATCAAGGTCAAAGGATCCTGCCAGTGGCCACTGTTTGTCTTGACTCTCTTCGGTATACCTGTGCTACAATTTATTATAGGCTATGGTGACTAATCCATAGTTTATGAACATGTCCTTATTAGGGGTGCCTTCTAGTGGAGCTATATGGTCCACCTCTAATACACGGTCCGGGCTAAACAGGCTATTAATCAGTGGGGAGAAGACAGACATGACGGCTCGTAACGAGGGACTAAAAAGTCAGCACTGCCTATCTTATCACTAGGTGCAAAGACTGGACAGAATATTTCTATTCAACGTTGTTTGCAGGCAGTGAATACCTCATGGATCAAAAAATAACAAAAAGACCAATAAATAACAATGGGGAGAATGAGTAGGTCCGCAAAGATCTGCGTTACCTACCCTTTTCACTATCTGCAAAAAGGGTGGTCTCTTCCCTGTTTGCAGACAGGGAATCTCCAGGAAACAATAGTTTTGCGAACAACAGTTCAGTTTCAAGTAATTATTGAGTGGGGGAGAAAAAAATAAGCACGGCTGCTGCCCTACCTATCCTCCACTGCTTGCAAAGAGAGAGCCCGTTGTTTCTCCGTTTGTAGACAGTGAATCTCCAAATAAATAAAGAGCAATACTAGTATTTTTAAACAATCAAACAATCAAGCACTCATTTCGCAACTTGTCGTGATTACACGACCTTACCCGGACCATGTGGACAGTTTCTTGTCTTCCGAATCCAGCGCCCGATCGTCCTCTTTTTCTCGTATTTCTCACGGCACTCCTGATGGTCCCCAGTCAGGACCGTAGATCACTCGAGAGAGGTCTGTTCGGAACTAGTGAAGTTCGGATGATCGGCTGCCAGACGAGGGTCTATTGGGCAAGAGCTCTCCCGATCGTTGCAGTCGTTCACTCTGTCGTCGGGACCTCTCCCACTGGATCCACGAGTCGCTGATGGGCCCCACGCTTGGGACGCCAATTGTTAAAACCTGAGTCGGGTCGTGGACAATCGATATTTGCCCGGCGGTATTGCCTCTGTGACCCTCTAGTTATTTAATCAATGAAGAGGCAGGCGCTGGAGACTGGAAAGCAGGAAACAAGGTTTTTATTTTCTCCGGAGGAGAACACAACGAAACGGACAGAAGGTATCGTTCTGAGGTGCTCTAGATACATTTCTGAGGCCTGGCCTCTTATACACTGTTTTATGACTTTATTGTAGATTACACATTCATGTTAAAGCTTTGATGTATGGAAAAGACATTCCCGGAACTCCCCTTTGAGCCCGTTCCCACACACATTTACAGTTGAAGTCCCCACCCTAGTCACAACAGGTGATGAGTATCACGCAGCTGGATATTCCGCCGATTCACGGAATGTGGGGGGTTTGATCGGATCTCATGGAGTGGGGGCTTTGATCAACCCAGGGATCCTTTGATGGGGGAAGCTTTCTATTGTACGGGGAGGGGCAAGGAATGGTATCGGCAGAGCTGGGTGTCGGCCTGGGAACGGGGAAGACAAAACGGGCACACGGGGAAAAAGGGGGTTTGCATCTAAGGGCCGGAGATCATGAAAGGGAAGCAGGGAGGTGTCGCGCTGGGAACAGGATGAGGGCCTGGGGCAGAGCAGCGCCGAAGAGGGGTTTATGACTCAAGGCAGGTGCAAGCAGGGGGGTGGTCTTAGTGAAGGCGAAGGGCTATGTCAGGGGCCAGCGGCATGCAAATGGGTTCGTTCTGCTCGGGGCATCTTAAAAAATGGCGGGCGCGCACGACAAAAGTGTGGCATCAGGGGAAGAGGCAAGATGGCGCAGATAATGTTCACCAAAACGTACTAATTTTCAACATAGGGACATTCCTTTGTTGGAGAGTTTACAGTATTTAGAAGTGATGCCCGGACACTCTCTTTTTGCGTTGCTTTGGCCGAGGAGGGTGGACGTAGGTGGGTAATCGCTTCTTGATCGTTGAAGTGAGAATGGAGAAAGTCGACGCACTCTGTCTCAAGTATGCACGAGGAGGCAACTTTAGGTGCGCGCCCAGATACGCTATTGATTGTTCACCAGAACCTAGCAGAATTGTGTTTTTTGATGTCGTACTGCAGTTTGGACCAGAAAGAGTTCCATTGGCGTATTCGTAGCTCACGTTTCGCTTTCTTAGGATGGCTTCGGGCCTCTCTCAATTTTGTTAATTTAATGGGGTCCATTGGGTCAGTTTTTAAGGCCCGCCATCCCCGATTCATACTTCTTGTTGCTGATTGTATCTCTGGATTCGATCGGGATGTATGTTTTTGTCCGGTTTGGATTGTGAGCGTTATTGGTTTCGCAAATCTGTCAATGAGTTTGGTTGCAAATATTGACCAGTTGATGATTATATTTTCTGGGCTCCTGCTTTGGCGGTCAATTATTAGTTTGGCCTCTGTTGATACTAATTGAAGATTCTTGGGGGAGCATTTGATTCGTTTGAGGTTGATTGTAATACTCTCGGATGGCAAAGCCCTTTCTTCTTCATGTTGCTTGTGACCGGTCCTCAGCATAATTTCTTTGGGACAATGGTCACTTTCCGTTCTGTTTCCAAGACAATAACCTGCTATTTGATGGAACAATGAGAGGCTAACAAAGGTATAGTCAATTAGTGAAGTGCCTTTTTTTGATAGATAGGAAAATCGAGGAGGCTTGTCGGAGGAAAAACGCCAGTTTAACGCTCTAAGACCGAGGTTTTCAAGGTTGCCTTGTAGAGAGCTTCCATAGGGATCAATCTTGTGCCGTCCAGGCCGATCCTGCGGTGGTATCACCCAGATGCTGTTGTGTGATTTGGTGACCTCATTTTTTTGGAGGTCTGACATTAACCACATGTTAAAGTCACCAGTGAATAGAATTTCTGAATTTAAAGGGCCTGTTTGCACTCTCACTACTGACGCTGTGGCTTCTTCTACAAAGGATTCCCTTGATGCTGCATTTGGACGGACGTAGGCGTTCATTAAGATCAGTCTCCGACTTTGGCCACTGCTCGAAGCGTGTGAGATTCCCACACACTGGAGACTATATGATGAGCCCGAGAGGTCCCAGGAGGTGACTGCATTTTTTGTTGATATGTAGACTGCAAGGCCGCCACTCCCTCTTCCTGGACGATTAAGTTTGTTAGCTGGAATGTGATGAATTTTGAAGCCTTCTAGGTGCTGCGGTCCCATAAGCCAAGTCTCTTGTAGTAACAGTATATCAAAACCTTGGAAGTAGGAAATTGTGGCGTCGTCCTCAAGTTTACTTGTTAGACCGTTAATGTTCCATGAACAGATTCTTAAAGGAGTCGTGACTTTGCGGTCTTCCCTGTTGGACTGTCAACGTAAGAGGCGGGTTGTGTTCAGGGCGCCAGCCAACCATGACCATGTGCCGGCCTCGTCCTGATTCCTGGTTGGTGCGATCCTGTCGTCTCTTACTTTCCTCATTGAGTGGACGGGAGTGGGTGTTTTGTTGCATGCACCCCTAAGGACGGAGTATACTGAACCCCTCCCTGCACAACTGTGTTCCTCACCCACCCACTCCGCCGGTCACACGCTTGACCCCATCTTCTCCGCAAGTCCCCACATCTCCTTCAACCACACCACCGAACCCCATTGGACCGACCACCGCTGCATCCATTTCACCTTCAGGAAGCCCACCATGCACCACCGCACCCAACACATGCCCCGCCGCCGCTGGGGCAAAGTCACCTCAGACCAGCTAGCCACCACCCATGCCCAGAGCCCACCCGCCGACCCCACCGACCCCAAAACCGCCACCCGCAACCTCAGACAGTGGATCGACGACTGCGCTAACACCCTCGCCCCGTTCAAGACACCCTCCAACAACCACATCTGCAAGAAAGCCACCTGGTTCACTGAAGACCTACAGGCCTCCAAAAGAACACGCCGGAAACTGGAGAAGAACTGACTACACGAACGATCACCAGACAGCTACACAGCCCACAAGAACGCCACCAGCAGACACCATCAACTCATCAGAGCCACCAAAAGGGCCTTATTCAAGGACCGCTTAGATAACAACGCACACAACAGCAAAGAGCTCTTCAACATTGTGAAGGAACTCCCAACCCCAGCTCCAACACCAATCACATCCCGCCTTCGCAAGACCTGTGCGACTCACTGACCCCCTTCTTCCACCGCAATATCGCCGACATCCATGACAGCTTCAACTCCACGACCGCCCCGACAACCACTGCCCCCACGGCCACCACCTGCGCCAACCACCTGCTCTCTTGGACCAGCATCAATGACGTGGACACCTGCGAGATCATGAACACCATCCACTCCGGATCACCGTTAGACCCTGCCCTCACCACATCTTCAACAGATCCAGCACAACCATCGCACCCCATTTCCAGAAAGTAATCAACATCTCCTTCGAGACAGCAACCTTCCCAGAAAGCTGGAAGCACGCAGAGATCAACGCCCTACTCTAGAAACCCAAAGTGGACACCAAGGACCTCAAGAACTTCCGACCCATCTCCCTGCTCCCGTTTCTGGCGAAGGTCACTAAGAAAATCATCAAAAAACAACTGACCCGCCACCTCGAGGTGAACAACATCCTGGACCCATCCCAGTCCGGGTTTCGCAGAAACCACAGCACCGAAACCGCCCTCATGGCCGCCACCGATGACATCAGGATCCTGCTAGACAATGGAGAAACAGCGGCCCTCATCCTCTTGGACCTGTCAGCCGCCTTCAACGCGGTCTGCCACCACACTCTATGAACACGCCTTCACAACGCCGGAATCCGAGAGAAGGCCCTGGACTGGACCACCTCCTTCCTCTCCGACAGAAATCAGAGTGTCCACCTCCCACCCTTCAGCTCCAATGCCACTGAGATCATCTACCGCGTATCCCAGGGCTCTTCCCCCAGCCTGACACTGTTTAACATCTACATGGCACACCTCACCCACGTCGCCCGATAGCACGACCTCATCATTATCTCCTATGCCGACGACACCCAGCTGATCCTCTCCCTCACCAACGACCCTCACACCGCAAAATACAACCTTCACGAAGGAATGAAGGCCGTCGCCGAATGGATGAAGAACAGCTGACTGAAACTGAACTCGGACAAGATGGAGGTCCTCAGGCCCTCGTCACCAGCAGAGTGGACTACGGAAACGCCCTCTACTCAGGAGCTCCGGCCAAACTCCTGAGACGGCTGCAACTCATCCAGAACGCCTCTGCACGTCTGATCCAAGACATCCCCCGCCAAACCCACATCACACCCCACCTGAGAGACCTGCACTGGCTCCCCGTCAACAAGAGGATAACCTTCAAGCTCTTCATCCACGCACACAAAGCTCTCCACAACACCGGACCAGCATACCTCAACAAACGACTCTGCTTCTACAACCCCACCCGCCAGTTCCGCCCTGACGACCTCGCCCTTGCCACAATACCCCGCATCCGAAGAACGACCTCTGGCGGCAGATCCTTCTCTCACCTCTCCGCCAAGATCTGGAACATCCTCCCCACCAAACTACGGCAGACCCAAGACCTACTGGCTTTCAGAAGACTCCTCAAGACCTGTCTCTCCGATCAGTAGCAGCACCCCCTCTACCCCTCCTAGCGCCTTGAGACCCTCACGGGTGTGTAGTACACTCTATAAGTAATGTGATTGAATCCCTAATGATCTTGCGATTTAGCTCCAGTTCTGGGTTACACCATATAGAGATAAAAGGAGACATTTTAATTACATCGGTCACATAGCCAACAACCAGTGTGTGACTACAGGAGTGGTTCTTCCCCGGTGTGACTGCTAAGCCTGAACCCTGTAAAATTAGGGTAAGTAGATGCATCTATTGTGCATGCATACTATTGTTTTCTCACATGATCTAAGTGTGCTGTGTTCCCACAATTGTGCCACGAGTTGTGCACTAAGAAATTTCCTGTAAGCAGTGGAAGTTTGATTGGGAAATAAAAGACACAACAAACATAATAACAATTACACTATGACTTTAATATGTATAGGTTGGAAAAACACTATTGGATGGGTAGATGTAAGACTTACTTTTAGCAGTATGTACATGTGAGGAAATAGAACGGATGGTAGGGGTAGCTAGGTTGCCCTGACTAAGGCCCTATCACCGTCCGAAACATGGTGGCAGACTGTTAATAGATAGGATGCCCGAGACATAAGCTCATATTAGCATCCTGATCTGTTTTTAATCCTGGCCTTTGTACCCACGGAATAAAGGTAATGCCTTGGGTTTACACAGAGATTGTTTCATAAAACTCTCTGGATCCCTCATATGACCAGAAAGTGTTTATTCTATTCTCCTTCTTGCAGTGGTTGAGACCACCATGTTGATATTATCCTAACATGGTGGGGAGGGCTAGCCAATGATAAAGCATGTCACGAAAAAGTGGGTGAGACTTTTGTGTCCAAATCTTTTGTCTTTGTTTCCTGAGGGTATAGCCCTTTGATTCTAGTATGGCTAAACAAATAGATCAGTTGCCATTTTTTTGTGTGCTAGGATGCTCCCGCTCTCCCTCATTACATCGATGAATTGCCCATGTTGACTTGTTCCCATGTTCTCTGCATCCACTGTCTACGTGGCTTGCCTCACACCCTCCCTTCATTGTCCATGTCGGCTTGCGCCCACTCTACCACCCTCCTTTCCTTATCTGTGTTAGCATATCTCCTCCCTCCCTCCCTTGTGCTGCGTTGACTTGCTTCCATCCATGTCCGTGATAGCTTGCTCCCAAACTCCCTCTCTCCCCTCTATTCATTGTATATGTTGGCTTGTCTAGCCCCCACTCTTTTTCCATCTTTCTGTTATTTGTGTTGCCCTAAAATATCTCTTCTTTCCTCCCTCTGTTGTCCGTGTTGGCCCTCACCTGCCATAACAAAATTAAGTGCTATGACTCAGACACCCCTGACCGCGACATAACTCTTTTCCCCCACACGAGCTGTGTTGCCTCCCCACCTCCAAATTGCTTCCCCATCTCTTTTTTGCCTCCCACCACTTCTCCAGCAATAAAATACTTCAGCTTTCTGCCATGCTGAAAAGTAGCCATGCTGCTGTACAATATGGTGAAAAAAATTTAACAAAATCAATACCTCACAAAGGCGAGACCTATTGGCTTTGCTAATGGTTTTCTGAGTTCCCCTTCTATGGGGCAATGCCCAGGGCGGGACTGGGAGCACAAACCAGCCCTGGCAATTCAGTTGGACCGGCCCCAGGCGTGGGGGTCGGGGGTTTGGGTCGTAGTGCTAGTGAGAAGCAGTGCTGCCGCTTTAGTACTGCTGCCGGCTGCTTACAATTTTTTTTTTTAGAGTTTTATATAGCACGTACTAGACCCGAAGATATCAGGTATCAGATCGCTTTACATGGCGCCAATTGTGTTACACAAGGACACATTCATTTTTGTTAGGCACAGGGAGATTAAGTGATTTGCCCAGAATCACAGGATGTTGAACGTCGGTGGCGAGACTCAAACCCAGTTCCCCAGCTTCGAAGTCGACCGCTCTAGCTGTAAGGCTACATCCTCTCCGCATCCTCTGCCAGCCGCTCTAGCACCACTGCTGCCGCTTTTTTACAGTGGGCCAGTACTGCAGCACTGATGTAAAACCGGCGCCAGTAATGAAACTGCCCCCCCTCCTCTCAAAAATCAGCCCCCACCCTTCCCGCCCACTGGGAAACGCCCCATGCCCGCTACGGCCAGTCTGGCCCTGGCAATACCTGCTCCTTTCAACGGACGGGATGTAGGTGCATTGGCCCACACACTATCTCTGTTGGAGCCAAGTGGCACAGGCTAGGCTCGTTCGCTTGTTTCTCACACAGCTTCTCCTTTCAGGGCTGTCTGAAGGATAGCGGCAGGTGAGAGAAGATTGAAATACACAGCTCCCAAAGGACTGGAGAAAGATCCAGAGAGCAAGTATGTGTTTTTTTATCCCCAGCACTACAAAGCAGAAAACAAGTGACTGGCCCTATATGAAAACCATATGTGAGCGATCCCCTGCTGCAGGTCGTTTCAGGAGACCTTCTGATCTTGGCAGGCGGGACTTTAACAAGTGCCGTGCGGGGCTCTTAAATGTTCCTTCGATTGCTAGAGAACAAAGTCCACTCCACAGCAAATACTCAACACTTCCTTTTGGAAACTAAACACTTTACCATGTAGTCTACTGCCCCTTCAACTTCTGCCAGGTCGATGAAATAAACATTTATGACTTTTACTGCAGCTCAAACTGTTTTTCCATTCACTCCAGATATATACATCTCAGACAACGGCAATGCCTGATAGTTTCCCACCTTTTAACAAATGGTGCCTGCCTAGACTTGTGCCAAACCATCTTTAGGCTTCCAGGTATGGAGAGCAAGCCCAGAGTATTGGGTCCTGCCGTCGGCAGCGGCGCTGTTGTTTTTCATGTTGGGGTCTCCCTAGCTACTCACAGCGGGAAACCAAGATGAGGTAACTGGCACACTTTATGTGGTTTTCCATCTCAAGGAGTTGGCATATTTAAGAATTCTGCTCCTTATGTTTGAACAATTCAACTGAATCCCTCCCAGTGGTATTGTTAACATCCTTGCTTCAAACGGCTCCGAATTTCCTAAATGTAAAGTGCCTTTTGAAAAAGATGCCTTGATATTTGCCTGCAAAGTTATGGTGATTTGTCCCTCAGGCTGTCTGAGATATGATGTGAAAAGGGAATATGCGTGTTACTTTAAACAATTTGCTGAATTGTGTAGTGAATTTGACCTTCATCCGCGCAGTGAGTTCTGGCCAATTAACAGACTCCTTGAAATCGACACTTTTTCCCCCTCACTTTCTTATCTGGTCTTTTCTACACATTTGGGGCCTGGGGGTAGTATCGGGGCTACTAGTGACCCACTATTATCTGCCCTGCCCACTTCACTGCTTAGGGTGGATTGAAAGAGGCGATGATCAGCCGAATTTACAGACCACGAATGACGAATTGCTCTTCTGTGATCTGGGAAACTTTCCCTCAAGTTTAGCTTTCACAACCTCCACCATGACGGCCACTGGTCGCCAGTCAGACTGAAATCTGCACATTTCTGTACTACCTTGAATTGCTGGATGTGTGATTGATTATACAGTCTGTGACATTCTACGTATAATTTAGCCCCAATCTGTCTCGTTATTGGACCCACATAAAGAAATAAAGACATTTTGCAGATTTGATTGTGCCATGACCGCTGCTTTCGCTCTATGGCAAGATGTCACAGAGAACCCCGACATGAGCGCACATTGGAAGAGATGGTTTCCATATAGGAGCCTTTGCTTGTAGATATCCATCAATCTTAAGTGACTTGCATAGAATGCCAAGCGGGCACTGCCGAGTGCACAAGCAGGTTAACATGCTGCTACTTTTTATGCCTCATAGTATGACTTATCCAGGCCCTCTAGTGTGGAGAGAAATATTTCTCCAAACCTACCTGTATGATTGTATAATCCAGCACCCAAAATAGTGCCAGTAGATGCACCGCGTAGTAAGATTGCATAAGCTGGACATGCACAACCCCTGAAGTGGTTGTAGCATGGAGTTTAGAGGCCTTGAGTCTGGGTTTTGCTGAGTAAGGGTTTCTCCAGAGTCCAAAATTAGCATTTTAATTAAGGATTACGCTTCGTTCAGAAGCTGACAGAGTATCACCAAAGGGAACATGGCAAAATTTAGTAAAAATGGGGCAATATTTATTTTTACTACCGGAATCCAGCCCTTAAAGAGAGGTAGACACAAGTTCTCCTTCACCTATAGTCGCCACCCTGTCAGCTGCTAATGTAAGCACCTTATGTTTGGACCAATTGATTTGATAGCCGAAACGGGCAACATACAGGTGAATGGTGACATCAATTCTGGGATTGATGATCTAAAGTTGAATAGTGTGTGCAGTATATCACCAGCAGACAAGAAAGGTTTGTGTGTGCCCTGGGGAGCATTGCTACCTTCAGTGCCAGTTATTTGAAGATTTGACATCGATAATGCTTCAATGCTAGTAAAAATAGTACTGAGGATAATGGGGCACCCCCCCTATACCTCCTCTAACGGGTAATGGTTCTGACAAAAATCCTACTCAGTTGATCCTTGCTACATGTTTGGAGTACGACTTTATATGCAAAGTCAGGACCTAGTCTTCTCAGCATCCTTTAAAGGCGTCTCCATTCCACAAAATCAAAATCCTTCCTCTAATCCATCAATGGGATTATTTTTTAAATCAATATTTTTCCACAGTTGAAGATGTGGAAATGATCATGTTCTTACTACAAGAATGTCTGTGAACAAACATAACTTGTGAAGGACGTATACGATCAGGGATACCTGATTTAATTCTACTGACCAATATTTTGGCAAATAGATTAACCGCGAGGTGATAGCTGGTGCAAGATTTCTTGTTTCTTTTTGAGTGAGATTATGCCTCTAATAAATGTGAGACTTACAATTCCTAATGATTCAACATCCTTAAAAACCTTGCTTAGCAATGCGCCTACTCTGGTTTTGTTGAATTTGTAAAACTCCACTTGAAATGTGTCTATCTGCAACGACTTCCCAGAGGACAGGTGCTCAATGGCAATCTGGATTGCCTCGTCAGTATTAGAACCCTACAAGTTATCTCGTGCTCCAAGGAACCATTCCAACAGTTTAATAATAGTAACAAAACTCATTTGTAAGTCTTGGTCTGTCGTCGTTCTGGGCCCTATTGGTGTTTTAAAGGAATTGCATATTAACGATTCGGTATGTAAAAAACTCTGCTGGGAACTGGCCATCACTGGCACAGCCAAGCAACCCTCCCCTTTGTGTGGGGGGGTTTGTACTCTCAATGTGGTATTATTTTGCAGGAAGGACATCCAAGATGCTTCTCACTCCTTTGGACCTATCCAATATAAATTGAAGTTTCAGAGGCAGAGATTGGTATCTACAGAGGTCAACATTTTGGTCAATAACTTCAGCAGCTCCACAAAAGAAATGTCTTCAGGTGGATGATAGCTGAAAAGTAGTTTTGTGAGGTCCAGTTTTTTTTCTGTTTTTCCACCGACCAGCATGCACATGTCAGACAGTGCATAATTTGCACAAAATTAAGTTCCAGGGCCCAAAGTTATTTCTCGTAGGTCACCTACGATTGGTGCAGCCCACATGTCACTTTAAACTTTACGTTTAAGTCTTAGTTGTATCATTTTTTAAACATAAATTAAACAGTTAAAGGCTTCAATAATGACCCTTGCTTAACATTTACACACACAGCACCGCTATGTAGTGGAATTTCATTAATAGGTGCTGGTGTTATCAAACAAGTGCTGGTGCAGCTCCCCTGATAACGCCAGCACAAATTAAGCAATGATGTCAAGCTTGAAACATTTGCAGTGCTGTAACACTTTCTGTCGTTTAATTCTATCCACCTCTAGTTCTCACTAATAATTGTTATGAATTTTGATAATTTTAGTGTCACTACTCATTAAAGTGGATGAGTGAGTGCTGAAGTGATTAGCAAGCCTTGGCAACTGTAAATTAAAAACAAATACAAATTGAAACTAGGATGCGACATCACGGCAAATCACTCACTCTTGTATAAAAAATATATTTGACAAATGTGCCACATCATACAATTCTCTCTGTAAATTCTAACACAATCTAGATTTGTATTCCACTATTTACTTTTAAGTACAGTATCGGCACATGGTACCTCTGTGGCTCGAGTTTTTAATTGCACTAAGTGCCCTTAATATAGGTCGCTAACTAAGTACTTCGGGCCTCATTTATGAAAAGTGACGCATCGCTGCGTGAAAACAGCGATGCGTCACTTTTCATTGCGCCCTCCTTGCGACACCAATGATGCGTCATATTTACAGTATGACGCATCATTGCGCAAGGAGTTACAGACACGTCAGTATTTCTGACGTATCTGTATGGCGCAAAAGTGACGCATTGCTGGAGTGTGTCACAAAAGTGACGCAACTCCAGCAATGTGTTCTTTCACATGGGGCAAGCCCCATGTGAAAAGGCCTGCGTCAGTCTTACGCCTGCTGTGAGGTAGGCGTAAGAAATTTACGCATTTGCGTCCTAGAAGTGGCGCAGTGAAATCTTATAGATTTCACTGCGTCACTTCCATGACCCTTTCTTGCGTCAAAATGCCCCCCTTGCATACATTATACCAGGCGCAGGTATAATGTGGCGCAGGGGTTTACAAAGGTACGCATCTACCTAGATGCGTCACTTTGTAAATATGGCGCAACAAGGCGCATTTTTTACGCCAGTGGTGCGTCACAAAAAATGATGCACCGGCGGCGTTAAAGTGACGCAAGGGCTCATAAATAAGCCCCTTCATGTTTAAACTGCATCATCTCGGAAAGCAAATATACTGCAATATACTCACGGGTCCTACTCCTCTTCCTCAGTAAAGAAACCCTGCCCCCTTCTTCTGGCAGCTAGGTATTTAACACCAGTAGAGGCGCCAGCAAGAGGAAGTATCTAGCGGCTACATGTATTACTGCAGACAAAAATAGATACATTTTCTACACAGGCAGGCTGCTTGCACAAAAATTAATCCTAGATATAAATGCCACAGTAAATGTTCAATATGAATGTTATTCATTGTGACGCACCTCTCAAGAAGGCTGTCACAGAAACTGTTCTCGGTGCTCTCTGCAAGTTATCTTGATTAAGGAAGTGATCACTATTCTTTTGAGCTGAAGAATGATAAACTAGCTTTTCTTTGCTCACAACTCACGACTAAATCAGTGATGGATAACGCTTTGGGGGAGACTCATTCAGATAATGTTATGAATGCAATGTGCATGACCTTGTAAAAGCTACAAATGTGTAAATAATTTTTGGGATGGGAGCTCCCTTTTTAGATTGGAGTCTACCAGACGGTACCAGAAGGCACAGTTATCTGGTTAGCTAAAAAGATATCTTGGGGACATTCAGAAAGCTGACCTAGGAAAACATTCCTCCTCTCGATTACCATTGGCTTCGTGGTTTGTAACTCACATTTTCTGGCATTCTATTTGCTGGCTTTATTTGCTTTTGGCTATCCAGTTTGAGTTGTTTCTCCCATTACCCAAAACTTGTTTACCCGTATTCTTCCACGAACTTGCTTTCTGTAAATAGGCCTTTAAATCTTGTTCTTATCTTGTCACATTTACTGTGCATTCAAAGACAGAGGTCAAATTTCAAGCTCTCTCTTCCAAGGGAGTTTGGTGTTTGCTTTTTTTTCTTTGACTTAAAAGTAAGAGATTTTTTGTAACAATCCTGTGGGAGGAGAGGGTGTAGTATTTTTTTATAGCACACAACAAAGAAAATGACCAGTGCTGATGTTTCCCAATATAGTACAAATGAAGCACTTTTTTTTGTAAATCTAGAGTGTGGTGAAAATACATATTTGAATGTTATCAAAACACATCAGTACACTAGATGATGACACTTGCACACATCGTTTGTGTGCAGTAAAACTGTATTTAGGTGCAAATGTAGTGGTCATTTCAATTGAAAATATGTTTTTTGTAATGGCAGTGTGC
Organism: Lissotriton helveticus; assembly: GCF_964261635.1. Taxonomy (NCBI): domain Eukaryota; kingdom Metazoa; phylum Chordata; class Amphibia; order Caudata; family Salamandridae; genus Lissotriton; species Lissotriton helveticus. The sequence continues at coordinate 707,049,933 of NC_136059.1, read as the reverse complement.
TACCACACCATGCATACTCCACACTACTCCACTCCACGATCTTCCACTCTATGCCACACCACTCCATTCTATGACACTCCACTCCAATCCACGGCCAGGGCAGGACTGACCGTAGCGAACACAGTGCATTTTCCCGGTGGGCCACCAGGGTGGAGCCAATTTTGGGCCCCTGGGGGCCGTTTTTGTTATAGGGGCATTTTTGCAGCATACCTGCAATATCGGCCCTTGTAACAAAATTGGCCAAAACCGGCCCAGCAAACCGCTCGGCTGCACCCCCAACCCCCAGGGGGACTGGCCGAGCAGTTTGCCAGGGCTGGTTTTTGTTCCCAGTCCGGCCCTGTCTACGACATGCTTCTCCATTCTATGCCCATCCACTCAAAGACACGCCACCAGAATCTATGCCACTCCAATCTACTCCATGACACAACATGCCACCACATTCCCCTCCATATGACTTACCCCACTCCACCCCACTCCAATCTACCCACCACTAACTCCAATCTAACGTCCTCCACTCCAAACTACCCTCACTCCAATCTCCCCCACTTCATTCAAATCTACCCTACTCTAATCCGCCATACTCTAATCTACCCAATCAACTCCACTCCAATCACCCACCACACTCCACCCCACCCAATCTACCCCATCCCACTTTAATCTACCCCACTTCAATCTACTCCATTCTAACCCAACCTACCACACACAAGTATGATCCAATCTACCCCATCCTACCACAAACTACTCCAATTTACTCCACTCAATCAAGCCCACTCCAATCCACCGATCTCCACCTGAATCTACCACACTCCACTCAAATCTACCGCTCTCTGCTCCAGTCTACCCCACTCCAATTTAACCCACTCAAATCTACCCCAATCCACCCCACTTCACCCCACTCCAATGTATCCTAATCCAACCCACTCCAATCTACCTGACTCCACTCCAATCTATCCCACTCTGCTCTACTCCACTCCAATCTACCCCAGTCCAATTTACCCCACTCAATTCACCTCACTCCACTCCAAGCTTCACTGAAATCTATCCAACTCCTTTCCACTCCAATCTATCCCACTCCACCACACTCTACCCCACTCCACCACAATCTACTGCACTCCAATCTACCACGATCTACCCCACTCCAATCTATCACAATCTACTCCACTCCACTATACCAAACTTCAATTCAATCTACCACACTTCAATCTACCCCACTCCACTCTATCCCACTCCACTCTATCCCACTCCACTGTACCCAAATGTTCCCTACTGTTTAGTGAGGTTGATGGATTGACTGCAGACATTGCTAAATTAGCACAAGCTTGGCTGCCATGCTGCTGCTTTTGCGCACGTTACTACACAACTTTGTTTTTACTAAGACTTTGCTTGTGTCAGTTCACATGAGAACCGTCTGCCTTTCGCGTTCCCTGCTGTTCTCTGTGGTTTTCATCTTTACATGATGTGCAAGGTAGAAAAACAATGTCCCTTGTTATTCTGCTCTGGCCAGTCCCCTGCACCTAGACATAACACGAAGCACAGCTGCACTGCTGAAAATCAAGTGTTTTTAATATTGCATGCATGCATGCATGTTTGAGGCACTAGGAGAAAAACCTTTCCAGAGAGAAGAGCTGTGCTTGTCCGCAGATGTAAACATTTGCATCTAGACTTGGAGGTATGGGGTCCCCCTGACTAAGCTCAGAGGTCTTTTATTTTTATAAAAACTGGTTCCTTGCACGGGGAGGGTGGCAAGGCACAGTTGGCCGTTTTCCACCAACTTTATAAAATGATATCCCTGTTCATATTCTATGGAATTGTAACAATGCTCACTATATTGTGTTTATGCATTCTGCTGTTAGTAATAGCACGTGTACTGCATTTTAGAGCACGTTAGTTAAAATAAGCATTTTAAACTAAAGATTGTCTCTGATTACTCATATTGTGGACAATTATGAGTGAGTGAGCGAAAGCGTATTCATGCTCCCGTGATTCCTGAGAGAGTCGGAGTGGCATGTTCTGTGTTGTCTAATCATTGGTAGCTTCGCTGTAATACGGAGAACTAATGAGACACAATAGCTAGTCGGATTGGGATTTTGGGCACTAAGGTGGGCAGTTGGTACACCACTATACACCGAGGTCCTGGTTTCCTACGCATAGTTCTGTATCTGTGCAGAATCCCTGCAACATGGCACCGCCAACGTTTGGTCTGGTTCTTATCTGTAAGACGCTTGAGTAGTGCTTGTGCTTGTCCACAATGCCCTCACTTCTGTTTCCGGAAACAGATGTGACGGTGTAACATCCTATGTTGATATTTTCATAGGTTCTTTCAAGCTTGATATTATTAAAAGTTTTTTTATTATTTCTTAACCCTTTATAGCGCTGCCGCACATTAGGTTATTAGACCTTTCTTTGTCTTCATGGCTGCGGTGGATATTCAAGTGCATAGCCGCGTTGCACTCCGTCAACATTTGACTGCATATGGAGTGCGAAACGAGGGTGTCGATCTTATCTTTGTAGTAGAAGCTGATCCAGCTCACCACTTTGAGGTTTTTTATTCTTGGGTCACTTTTCCAGCGGTGGATGGAACTGATAATTTGTTCCATGAATACACTGCCACGGCCCTTCCTAATGTTTATCGACCCTATAGAAATATTGAAGTTCCGCTAATGGCATGGCAACACCAGATTTTGATTAATGTTGCCCTCCCACACCTAGTTACTCCGATCCGTTTAGGCCCTTTATCTATTGATGGGGCCACTTGGCCCGTTTTGGCTGGGTACACGTTATCTGGCAGTTCAAGTGGCGGAACTCCGCGTGATCCACACCTCTTTGATACGGGTGCACAGAGCAGTTGCACGATACGTCAAACGCAAAGTTCAGGTGGGACCACCTGGAATTGCTGCGCAACCAGCTGGACCTGGCAGTGTTACTGTCATGGTTAATTCGGTAATGGGCAAGCATCCTCAGAATAAGGATGATTTACCTTAATGGCTTGCTGAGAAATTTGACCTGTTGGAGGCAGTATTTCCGAATACTTCTCCTGTGGAGGAACACAGGATTTTGACTATAAGTTTGCAAAAAGACTTGATTCCAGAGTTAATCGATTGTAACAATTGGGGTGAGGTGTTCACAGCAGTATATGCAGTATAGCACTCCCTCAATGACCGTACTCCCCTCCGTAATTAAGCTTGTTCAAGATGAGCATGGCCCTGAAGCGGCTGTTGAGTTGGGGATGATGTTAGTGGAAGTGTTCGTTGTAGTTGCTGATTTCATCCTTGCAAACGTGGAGGGGGATGCAGTCAACTTTCAATTAGCTAATGCTTTAGCTCTCGCCTCAGAGGATGAGAAGCCACGCTAATTACCAAAAATTATTGCACAGGCTTATAAAACAATTGGCCGCAATAGTTTGGGAACGAAACCTCTTGCTAGAATACCACCGCAAACACAACAGAAGTCTCAGTCTGATAAAGACGAGCGTCCACTCTTTTCTAAAAAGAATTGGAGAACTAAGAAACAAGGGTCACGTGCTGCGTCACCAATACCCGAAGCTTCTGAGCGCACTTATGATTTGCGCTACAGTGCGAGAATTAGGTCTCCTGACAGGTTTCAGGTTCCTGATCAGCGTTCTCCTCGTTCTTTGCAGGAAACATCAGGCTCACAAGCCAGTGGAGGGGAACGCCAGGATCGCCGCAGAGGTCAGGGTGCACCACAAGGACTTGAGGAGCCTCTGCAGACTGAAGGAAAGGGAAAACCAGACGAATTTCCTCATCAGCACCCTCAGTTTCAGAAAAAGAAAGTTGCAGCTTTAACAACCAGATATGCCACAGACGGTGAGAACCTGGCTCCTGAATTTAACATGGGCTGTGACTCTGCTCGACAGCGCAGCGTAAGGTGCCATAGTGCGGCAGGCAGTGCTTCCATTTCTGGAGATGACGGCAACGGAAACTTTTGTTACAGTTGAAACAGCTGACACTCGAGTGGCTCCCTCTGACAGACTATATGATATAGTTCTTCTAATTGAAGGTGACATACAACATGTTATTATAGGGATTTTTTGGGAGAATCGGTCATTTTCTTATGACATTTTGTTGGCCGAGGCAGATTGGCCCCGACCTTGTGTTTTGAATGCTCCGAAAGGGAAGAAGGTGATACTTCCGAGTTTTTTTTATTCTTTATTATACATACACAGCGATTCACCTACAACCCCGGCCTATCACCTTCCCTGTATGCGCGCGCTGTGGCTTATTTCCCCAAATGTTGCACTTCGCTGTCTGCTGCCTCATGATACTCCTCCAACAACTCCTTCATTACTCCTGTGCACTCCCCATCCATCCCGGATTGCTGACTGGCCTCCACCTCACCCATTTTGCGCTCTAGCATCGACAGTCTCTGTCGAATGTCAAGAAGCACCCCTGGGTGTTTAGACATGGCCACCCCTCTAATGTACACTTTAAAAGCCTCCCATACTGTCTGTAAACTGTCGACAGATCCTATATTAGTAACAAAAAAAAATTCTATCGCTTCAGCTATTGTTTCTTTAAATAGGGGATCCAACAGCGAATAGGGGGGAAACACCATGTGAATGGAGGCATAGTCTTCTTAGGGGTGAACAAGACCAGTAGGATAGGGGAATGATTCGACAGAGTGCATGGCAGGACCTGACAAGAACGGATCTGAGATTTGAGGGGCTATGGTACAAGCCAATAATCAATACGTGTATGTAGATTATGGTAAGCAGAGTAGTGTGTGAAACCACCCTCAACAGGATGAAGTTCTCTCCATACATCAATGAGGCCTATACTGATCATAGCCCTTTCTACAGCTCTAACTGCCATCGCTGGCTTTGTCAACGGACCTTCTGATCGGTCTAAGCTCGAATTCCTGACCAGGTTGAAGTCACCACCCCAAATTATTTGTGTCTTCTCTCGTCCGCCTACAGTGTTGGACAATGTGGTGAAGATCTCCGCGCAGTCGTAGTTAGGGCCGTAGACATTAACCAGAAGCAAGTTAAGCACCCTACCCTGGCAGCTAAAAATCCCAAACCTGCCGCCAGTGTCCGCCGTCCGCAGTCGTAGCTTACAGTCGGACCTGGGATTCACCCATGTCATTACTCCGCTTGCGTGAGTGATGAAGCCCACAGCGTTAACATTACCCACTAGGCCTCTAGAGCGCATCATTGGGCTTTGCAGTGGGAGTTGCATCTCCTGCAGGAAGGCAATATCTACATTATGTCTAGTGAGATAGTTCAGCACTTTGTGCAACTTGCGATAGTCATTTAGGCCGCTCACATTCGAAGTTAGCGCTCTGAGGTAATCCACAGGTCTCTGGCGAATGGCCACTCTAGTCGTTACCATCCTGTCTGTCGTGTATGAACTGGCATCCTGAGTCCTGCAATTGACATATGTACTGTGCGATATACATCAATATGGCTGACCTTTCTAACCTCCCAACCAAGAACATTATCCCCCCCTTCCCCTCCACCCCTTCGACGGCTGACCACCCACAACTCGGTCGCGCAGCATCCCTTAAAGGACTTCCCACACCTCCCACCCCCAACTTAGTTAACAGTGGTGGTGTTTTTCACTTCCGGGCGGAGGTCTCTCTATACACAACTGCTAACTTAATGCCAGTTTTACCCTGTCTCGACCTCCACGCACGGACTTCTAGCATCTCCCCCATCACCGCATCACAATTCGTTGCCACACATGGCAGTGTGATATTCCTCAACCTGATGTCGTATACCATATAGAATCGCGCATCCTAATGGACATTTCCTGTGACCCATGCCAAGGCTGTAATAGGGTTTCCTGATTACCCTCTGGTCGTTGTATGCCTAAGTACAGTGATTAGTCCTGAAGAAGATACTTTTATTGGAGTGTCAGTAAATGTCCGCCCCAGCAAAGTAATCTATACAACTCCACCGTGCCTCCCCATTCCCCCTCAGCCCCCCCAACCCACATAATACTTATTGTGCGCATGTCACCAGTCAGGACTCAGTCTTGTTCTTCAAGTGATCCCCCAGTCGCCTCGTCTAGAAGCTGTCTTTCCGGGCTCTTTTGCTGTTCCCAGTAAAGGTCTTTAAGCGCCTTCTGCAGAGCCTTCGGGTCTGTAAAGATGTGGGAGCGTCTTTGCCTGTTCACGCTCAGCTTGGCCGGGTAAAGCATCGCATAGTCTAAACCCAACTCCCGCAACTGCTTCTTCATGTGGACAAATTGCTGACGTGCCTCCTGTACTCGGGCAGTGAAATCCGGATATAGTGAAATATTTGACCCTTCATATGGCAGCGTATGTTTGTCCCTTGCCACGAGCAGAGCAGAGTCTCTGTCTCGATAATTTAAGAGTTTCACTATGATTGGACATGGTGGGGCCCCTGGCTGGGGCTGGGGACTCAAGGAACGGTGTGCTCTTTCAACCACAAACATGCTCGAGAACACCTCTGCTCCCAACAAGTCAACCAGAAGATTCTTTTCAATACACTCCATGTTTCCAGTTTGAGTCGTGTCCGGCAGGCCCGTAATCCGTAAGTTGCAGCGTCTCAAGCGGGCCTCCAAGTCTTCTGTTTTATCCTGCAGCACCTGAATAATCCTGCCAAGTTTTTTATGATCCGTGTCCAAAGTTGTCTGAGCCTCTTCAACTTCCGTGAGCCTTCGTTCGGACATATCAAGCCGCTCCACATGCTTATCCAGCCGCTCCCCCATTCTATCCATCCGGTAGGAGAGGGCGTTGATTTTCGTGCCCAGGGATGAGATGCCGCTCTGCAAACCCTTCTCCATTGATAGCAGCAATCTTCAAATATCCTACTCGTCCTCTGTAGGAGGTGTGGGTTTTTTGGCCTCCTCCGAGGTGGGGTCGTGTGACTTAGAGCGTTTCTGTTCGAAAGTCAATTTGGAATGGGTCCTGTCCGTTTTGCCCCTTGCCTCTTCTTTTGTGGAGTAGTTGTGTTCGGGCCATTGCACGGGATCCCACTTTTAGCGAGCTGCCAGAAGCATAGACATGGAACCCCTCATGCGCAGCAGTCCGTAGGGCCTCTATCCAGAAATGGCTGTGCGTAGTTTACCTGCAGAAACACACATTTTTCCCTGCTGCGGGGGGCTTCTCCTGGAATTGCCTGTGCCACTGTCTATTTTCGTGCCAACCACTCCCCAGGGGGTGTTCGGTTAGGTCGTGCCACCGACGTCTCGTCTTCGGACTTCCAGGCCTGTCCTACAGATGACTCTTACAGCGCTATGTGCGGCTGAGTCAGCTCCACAGGGGCCAGGAAAAGCAATGTGGCATCCGTAGTCAGATTACTGTTCGTGGAGATTGCGTGCCTCCCACTGGGAGACCCCCTCCGTGACCTTCACCCCGGCTCAGCCTGAATTGGACCCCCAGGCCGCGCCACCAGTGGTCTGTTGACCTTGGATGCATGCCCCGCAGTACCGCAATGTTCAGTCCACTGCTTTTAACTCCAGGTCGACCAGCCCCCTGCGAGACCGCTGGACCCACACCCCTCTCGATCCCTAGGTCTAGCTGTTGCACATAAGTCACCTGTAGTCACTCAGAACTGCAGCGTTGCCCGGGCTAAAGCCTCCACTCGTGCAGGCTGTATGGCAGCAATCGCAAGTGCAGCTCAGTGTTAGCCTGAGGCACCCTCCACGTTGGCCTACTCAAACCTACAATGCCTGTCTGTGCCCTCAATTTCTAGTCGATCCCGGACTCAGACATGCAGTTCAACACACCGCTGCCATTGCCTACCTTCGCAGCGCTCAGATAAACTGCCAGGCACATACACAGAATGGACTCTCGTGCTTGCTGGAATCTCTGGCCCTCCCGGCAAGACCAAAATGGCGGCTACGCACGGCTTCCAGCCTCTGCCTCCTCTGTTCAGGCCGAGAACAGCAGTCTGACCCCTCTGGGCCTCTCAGCTTCGGTGTCCCCCGCAGCCCCGCAACTTCCACTGAAAACGCCTCAAGAGTCCCATAGCGGCTCTGGCTGCCTCGTTCTCACAGGGGGTAAGGGGAACCCCTCACCGCACGCTTATCCCGGACTCGTAGCGCTCACAAACTCACCGCGCAGACAGACCCAGGCTTTCTCCACAAGTCTGCGGCAACTTCATCCGCGGCACCTTCAGTCCTCACCAGTGCTCGGCCAGGCTGGCTCCCGAGATGCAGGGGACCAGCCCGACTGTACTCCTCACCGCCGCACGTATAGGGACGTAGCTCCACCCCGCAGCCTACTTCAGCGCGGGGATCAGCAGCCCAGCACTCCGCATCCCGACTGTCGCTGCAACCTCGGTCAGGAAGGGGCTAGGAGACTCGGGGTTGCATTAACTGGATGTGGCGACTCTCAGATGGCCAGGAGTCAATCCGGAATCGGAATTGCAGTAATGGGGAGCAGGATAATTTCAGGATTGGAGGTCAGTGCAATGGAGTGCAAGGCTCAGGCGGCCATCTCAGTCGCGAGCCAAGCTCTGCCCCTACTTCCGAGTTCTTCACGTAACGTCCCCTGGGAGTATGCAGAGGCTTTTACAGAAGTATGGGCTTTGGTGCTTGCACCCGTATTGTACCGTACTCATGTGGGCTGGGGTCAAGATTCTCTACCCCATAAGATACCACTGCGGTCTATGCCACATCCTCATCCCCAATATCCCCTCCGGCGGGAAGGCAAAGGTCTTGTATCTGAGATTCTAACACAGTTGGAGTATCAAGGAGGGATTGAGACTTGTGTGTCACCGATGAATAACCCTCTTTTTACTGTTACCAAACCCGATGGGGTGTACCGCATAGTTTTGGATTACCGGCATTTGAACTCTCATTCTCACACTTTTGCTGTACAAAATAGCCATAGTTCTGCTCTTGTAGACAGTCTTGTTCGTAAAAGATATAAAACGACCATAGACATTTCAAACGGCTTCTTCAGTCACAATCTGTCCCCTGCATGCAGTCAATGGACAGCATTCACAGCCGGCGGGAAACAAAAACAATTCTGGCATTTAGCAATGGGCTATAAAAACAACTTCGGGATATTCGCCGACCGTGTTGTCTCTTTACTAGACAGCATAGACCGAGATGCATACTCGTACGTTGATGATATTTATCTCACAGACGACGAGTTGTGGCCACATCTTTGCTGAGTAGACTGCACCATTTTTTTTTTTTTAAACTACGGTTACAAATTTAACTTTGCTAAATCACACATCACAGAGTATACATTGTTGTTTTTGGGCTATGAGCTCAATAATGAAGGTAGAGGCTTAGCACCTCACTTCCTGGAGAAATGTGCACGTTTGCGGCCTCCAACAATCCTGAAAAAACTTCAGTCTTTGCTGGGATTTTTGAACTTACTTAACGTTTAAAGAAGATGACACAGTACCTCAAATCACAATTGTACACTTCTGCCGAGTTGTGGTTTTCCACTGTTGAAAAAGTCTTAACAGCTGTTTGGATGGCAATTCCGAAGGAACGCGCACTGGCACAGGAGAAACGCATTTTGATGGTAATACCATCACTTGAGGGAGTGACAAAGGCGAGTGTACCAAACTCTAAGGCTTTGCATCCTCGTTGGATACAATGGCCTGCTTCTTTGATGTCTCCAGATGTCACGTTTATCTTTGACTCCTCTCTTCCGACTCAGGAGTTCTTGCAGTATGAATTTGTTCATCCTCCTCCTCTGTTTATGCACCCCCTTGAGGAGTGCGATTGTATCATTTACACCGATGGTTCGGCGCTACCAGCCACCAGGTCTAAGCATGCTTATTCGGCGGCCTGTGCTATTGTGTCAGGTACCATGGTGAACGGTGAGTTCAAGTCCAGTGTTGTTCATACACAGGCGCTAGGTGACTGTAACGCCCGATTGGCTGAGCTGCGTGCATTGGTGCTTGCTCTTGAGTTTGCTGATCCTAATGTGACTACTCTCATTGTGAGTGATTCTTATTACTCTGTTCAGTCTTTCAATGACAACTTATTCTGTTGGTCTCAGAATGACTATCATGATTCCAAAGGCAGTGCAATTAAGCACAAAATGGTTTGGGTTCGAGTGGCAGACCTTAAACAAAGTCTGACACTCACACATGTTATACATGCTCTTGGCCACCAGCGTGTTGGAGCACACGCTGGCAGTAACAGTTTGGCTGATGAAGCAGCCAATTCAGCAGTAGCCACGTGCTTAGTTGCAGCCGTTACAAGATCCATGACTAAGATAGATAATGAAATTTTGGCAGCTATTGCTGCTACTTAGAAGACCGGTAATTACCCGTAAGGGTTCCTTTTAAAGTACTCTTATCATTTAAGTCCCGACAAGGTTCTGTATGTAAGAATTAATGACGTTGGAGGTCGGCTGCTTCCCAACGCGGCCCGCAGACTTTCTGTGATAACAGCTGCACACGAAGGCTTGGCTTCAGCCCATGATGGCGTATCTGGGACCGTTTCTATCTTGCAGCAACTTTACTGGTGACGTGGTTTATATCAACAGACTCATAATTATGTACTGTCTTGTGACATTTGTCAGCAGATAAAGCTATCTGAGGTTACACGTCCACTATAAACACAGCTATTAATTTCCAATAAGCCTTTTGGCTGTGTATATCTTGAGCACTGCAGTCCATTTTCTTCAAATACTGCTTATACATTTTAGTTACAGTTAATTCGTGCACACGTTTCATTTGGCTTAGGCCTAGGCCTGGGCGGTAAATTCTATTCCGCTCGTGCAATTTGTGTAATTTCGCATTACACGGAGAATACAGAATTGCCCAAAATTCAGCGTTCGCATTCTCAAAATGCATGTTTGCGAGATATTTTCCCCCGAGCACGCTAACCGCATTTGCGAACAGGAAAAAAGCATAGCGAGCAAGCAGTTACATGTGTACACGGAATTTCTGCGTGCTCGCGGAACTTTGTGTAGCGCGCGCAAATTCTGCCCACCACTAGTTTGGCCACAACGCAGTGCTGACGCTCGAAATGTCATCAGGGATTTGCGTGTCTTTGTGGGAATTTTTGCCTGTGGCACCTTCCATTCTGACCAAGGTCCAGCGTTCGCATCCAAGGTGTACAAGGATGCGATGAAGTCTTTGGGGTTGCTGGTGCAGTTTTCGTCTCCATACAGGCCTCAGAGCAACACAATTGTGGAGCGAATGAACCATGACTTAAAGCAGTCCTTGACACCTAGAGTCTTAGGTACTGGCAGGAACTGGCTAGTCATTTGTATAGCGTGCAATGTGCACTTAATAATCTCACTAGAAGATCTCTGGATGGGTGGACCCCATACGAAATGCTCTTTGGAATAAAATGTTTGTGCCAGACCTCGATGGCCCAGACATGGCGGCAACTGCCGCAACCTTTGACGTAGATAATCATTCTACTATGTTACAGGACAATCTTGCAACTGAACACTTACCATTTGCCACAGATGCTGCACTGCAGATTCCTGTAGCCGGCTGGTTACACAAAGTTGGAGATCTGGTCCGAGAGAAGGTGGAGAACCAAAAAGAATTTGGTGTCTCTTATTGCGCACCGGTTCCATTGTTTGGCGTGAAGGGTACTTATACAGTTAACTTACTACCGCTTCCTGGTCACAAAGACAACAGATACATCTCAGTGGACAATGTCAAGCTACAACAGCTGGCCTATTCTGAATAGTGTAACACCTGCTTTGTCATGCCCAGCAGTTTCAAGGAATCCTGTGATTGGCGCATCTGACACCGCTCAAAATTACACTTCCATCGAGATGTACTCTGTTACTAATCACTTGCTAGTCCCGCAAGCTTCCCCCAGTAACGAAGAAACTGAATATGCTTATCCCACAAGTGAGTTGTTGCCTGGTTTGCAAAGAACTACACTCAACCAGTCATGTTTATCTTTCGATTCGACCTCCACCTTGTCATTTGGCCCTACAAAGTTCAGTATTTTTGTCTCCTGGTTTAAACTGACTTATTTGGTCCCTCCATGGACATACATCTGGTTGGTGTTCATCCTGGTGTTTCTGTTCATGTCCATTGGGTTTGTGACAGTTTTTTTCCTACTCATCAATGGTCACTTGCCAGAACGCTCTGCTGCTCAGTTGGTTCAGGGGACTTTGGCACCGCACTCGTCTTCTCACATCATGAACGAGACCAGACTCTTGTTAACATTACCGCCTCTCCAGTCGCTGACAGCATTGCCTGAGATGCTGTGGATTTCCAAATTCATGGTCCAACGGAGATAATCAATGTACTAAATGTACTTTGTGTTTCCATGGGAGATGTGGTGAAACAGAATATATGTTCAGATGATTGGGATGTGCAAGCAATACAATCTTTATTTTCAGATTTAAAATATTATGCTGCTATTGATGTTGAAGATTTGTATTTAAATACCTCTAATTATGCCGATTTATATTGTTATCAGCATTATGTACACCATTACCTGCATAAAGCTAATGCATTTACAAATGGTTTTAGTTACACACAGTGGTAACATTGCCCAGCTCCATTGGAAGGGAGCTCAAAAACCCTGTTAAAGAAATTTACATATTTTATGGCGTTTGACCGGTCCAAACCAGAATCCTATTACTTTAAATGAAATCCTTCTTCTACCCCTAAGGTAATGTTGACCCACACAAAACTATTGTATTCCATTTCGTTTATTGCTAATTTGACAAGAGGTGCCTAAGAACACTGGAATTCCTCGATTGATTTAAAATTTGTTTGGCCCTCTAAATCCTGGAAGGTTCGAGGCACTGAAGCTTTACATCGCGCGTGCCTCATCCTAACACAAATTCTATTTTTAAATAATGCAATTGACCAAACTACTTGTTTTGGTTTGGCAACAGCAAAACAAATGATGCCCTTGCAGATCCTGCTCTGGCTACGTATCATAACTGGAGCTTGCTTACAAATTATTCCATTGAGGACCTGCAAGCTTTAGTTCAAAATGACACATTTAATGTCTCTAGTTTGGATCCTGTGGGCTGGTTACTTTGGCAGACGTCTTCTGATGCCTGCCAATTACGTTTCCACAATACAGTCTCTGGTTACATACAGGATAGACCTGACCCACGTTTTGTGAACACACATTCGGTTACCACCTATTCCGTGGGTAAATTATGGCAACAGTGGTTGCAGCACTCAACACTATCATCTGTGAAACAACATTTATCATTGTTATACACTAACATTGATTTGGCCGACTTTATCAAGGGCCCGCCTGGTCCAAGAACAAAACAATTTATTTATGCAGCTTACAATGAAATATGTAAGCTTTCACAAATTGAAGCAGCGTCACGTTTAAGACAAATAGATCAGACACATCTAGAAAAGGTACTTGCTGTTGTTAACAATAGTATTGACACACTGTCTTCCCGCATCTACACATTAGATAATATTGTTTCATCTGTTGTTGATATTCTACAAGATTATGTGTCTGTGTTATATCATGGTCAAAATCAATTGCGTTCTGTGATGCAGTTTGCATGGACTTTACAAACTCTAAAAATGGGGAAAGTACCATGGGATTATTTAAACGCATCTGCTTTGTTTTTACTGTTTAATTTGACAGACGAACAGCAGTTTGTCCATGAAAGATGCAACATACACTCTTCTACACATAGAAAAGATAGACCCTTTACACTTCTCCATGGCTGAGACTGACTTTGCTGTCTGGCTCATACATGGTATTATAATTTTACCATTCTCATTGTTTAAATTTAGTTCCTGTATGAAGCATTACCCGCTAGGCCGCTATGAACCCTTAGGTGGCACCTTTCTCTATGAAGTGTGGTCCATGCCTTTCACATACAGATGCCTGAGGGATGAAAAAGAGGTATACCTTACCAGAGAGTCCTGTGATTCTACAGTAGGTCATTCCCTGTTTGCAGAAACATGCAATTACACGAGGCCTGCAGTATTACCGCCCGAACCTTTCATGTGTTTTAAGAGGTATTCCAGTTCCAACTATAAAGCCCGCTTTCACGCTGCTTGCTAACGGTAGCTATCTTCTTTTAAATAACCAAGAATGTTGTGGTTTGCTGGCTGGCATACCGTACGTTGTGACAGTTTCACAGCGTGTAGTTTGCTGTAAAAATGTGCTTTTTCCACTCCCGCATGGGAAGCTCAATAACTCGATTTGGCCTTCCATACCAACTGAAAGCAGACTTCAATAAGTTGAGCAAAATAAGAGCGGTATTATTCCAACAGGAAGTCCCCCTTACTTCTGCACGCAAGACCTTCGTGCTGCAGGTGGCTAGCACCCATTCTGAGATCCAGGCCCTTCTCAATACTAACCCCCCAGTGCATTTCGGTGAAATCGCATTTTCAATGCGTCTGATGCACACGGCCTGGCACATTTTTTTAAGGTGGTTAGCTCTGGCCTTGTGACCTTCTTTCAGGCTATATTTGGTATAATACTAAGCATGGGCGTAAAATCCGTTCCGCTCGCGGAATTTGCGGATTTTCGGCAAATTCGCAATCAGCGAATTCTCGTGAATTTGCCGAAAATTCGTAAATTCGCACGCAGCGGATTTTTTTTTGCTTGGTGATACAATTTTGCGGCGCGCGGCGTTCACTTACCGTCATTCAGCGTTTGCAGAGTTGTTTTTCTCCATATTTTGCGTGTGCTGCGCCATTTTGGATCTTGCTGCGGGATCCCGCGGGAGTTTGGCGACCGCGATTACGTCATCGCGGCTTGCCACCTTGCACAGCACGCATCGCGAGAGTTCGCAATTGCGAACACGTAGATGCGCGGGCAGCAACAATCTCGCACTCGCGAAATTGCAAAATTTGCAATTCTGCACAAGAAATCCACCAGCAAGCAGCATAAACCTTCTGGAAATGATGATTTTTATCAGAATAACTCCTCAGGTTGACATTTGCCTGCACTTTTTTTGCAAGGAGTCCATTTTGGGGGGGGGGAGGAAGGAAGTGCCCCACAGTCTCCAACTTCCTGTTCCTGTCCAGCAGGCTCCTCCCAGTGCTTTCTTCATGTGCTGGTCACTTTCATTTGGATCTTGACCTGGAAGGATTACTTTTTGTGGATGCTGCTGGATATTTGAATTTGAGGCCTTTTTCACTTTCTTTGGATCACTTTTGGATTAAAAATCAACTTTCACAAGTAAGTTTGTTTGGGGCATTACAGTTGCTGCAACTACAATTTTGGAACTTTTTCAGAACATTAAATAAAATATATTGTGGGTAGCCACAGTATCCAGTAGGACCAGGGTTAGTTATGGGTGCATGATACAACTGTTTTGTTGAATTTAAACATCATTGAGGGCATGGATGGCCTGGGATTGTGCGGAATTTTGTGGGGGTTTTTCGATTTTTTGGGGCTGCTGTTGGGGCCTTTTGCCCAGGGGTAGTGAGTGGTGCATGGACTGAGTCTGCCTGTGGGGTCTCTTTAATTTAAACATCCTGGATGGCATTGGATTGTGGTGATTTTTGTGTGTTTTTCGTTTTTTTGGGGTGTACTGTTGATGGGGACTAAGGGGCCATTTTGAAGACAGGCAGTGTCTGAGGCCTGCACCCATTTTGCCTAGCTTTCATCCATTATGCCCAGGGGTAGTGAGTGGTGCATGGGCCTAATCTTTCTGTGGGGTGTCTTCTTGAATTTAAACATCATTGAGGGCACGGATGGCCTGGGATTGTGCTGATTTTTGTGGGTTTTTTCGATTTTTATGGGCTGCTGTTGGGGCCTTTTGCCCAGGGGTAGTGAGTGGTGCATGGACTGAGTCTGCCTGTGGGGTCTCTTTAATGTAAACATCCTGGATGGCATTGGATTGTGGTGATTTTTGTGTGTTTTTCGTTTTTTTGGGGTGTACTGTTGATGTGGACTGGCCATGTGGGTGGTGGTGGCCATCTTGAGTGCTGGTACAGGCAGGCCCTGAACATGTGCTTGGGGTGCAAGGGGCCATTTTGAAGACAGGCAGTGTCTGAGGCCTGCACCCATTTTGCCTAGCTTTCATCCATTATGCCCAGGGGTAGTGAGTGGTGCATGGGCCTAATCTTTCTGTGGGGTGTCTTCTTGAATTTAAACATCATTGAGGGCATGGATGGCCTGAGATTGTGCTGATTTTTGTGGGTTTTTTCGATTTTTATGGGCTGCTGTTGGGGCCTTTTGCCCAGGGGTAGTGAGTGGTGCATGGACTGGGTCTGCCTGTGGGGTCTCTTTAATGTAAACATCCTGGATGGCATTGGATTGTGGTGATTTTTGTGTTTTTCGTTTTTTTGGGGTGTACTGTTGATGTGGACTGGCCATGTGGGTGGTGGTGGCCATCTTGAGACTGGTACAGGCAGGCCCTGCACATGTGCTTGGGGTGCAAGGGGCCATTTTGAAGACAGGCAGTGTCTGAGGCCTGCACCCATTTTGCCTAGCTTTCATCATTATGCCCAGGGGTAGTGAGTGGTGCATGGGCCTAGTCTTTCTGTGGGGTGTCTTCTTGAATTTAAACATCATTGAGGGCATGGATGGCCTGGGATTGTGCTGAATTTTGTGTTTTTTTTTATTTTTTTGGGCTGCTGTTGGGGCCTTTTGCCCAGGGGTAGTGAGTGGTGCATGGACTCAGTCTGCCTGTGGGGTCTCTTTAATGTAAACATCCTGGATGGCATTGGATTGTGGTGATTTTGTGTGTTTTTCGGTTTTTTGGGGTGTACTGTTGATGTGGACTTGCCATGTGGGTGGTGGTGGCCATCTTGAGTGCTGGTACAGGCAGGCCCTGCACATGTGCTTGGGGTGTAAGGGGCCATTTTGAAGACAGGCAGTGTCTGAGGCCTGTACCCATTTTGCCTAGCTTTCATCCATTATGCCCAGGGGTAGTGAGTGGTGCATGGGCCTAGTTTTTCTGTGGGGTGTCTTCTTGAATTTAAACATCATTGAGGGCATGGATGGCCTGGGATTGTGCTGAATTTTGTGGGTTTTTTCGATTTTTTTGGGCTGCTGTTGGGGCCTTTTGCCCAGGGGTAGTGAGTGGTGCATGGACTGAGTCTGCCTGTGGGGTCTCTTTAATGTAAACATCCTGGATGACATTGGATTGTGGTGATTTTTGTGTGTTTTTCGTTTTTTTGGGGTGTACTGTTGATGTGGACTGGCCATGTGGGTGGTGGTGGCCATCTTGAGTGCTGGTACAGGCAGGCCCTGCACATGTGCTTGGGGTGCAAGGGGCCATTTTGAAGACAGGCAGTGTCTGAGGCCTGCACCCATTTTGCCTAGCTTTCATCCATTATGCCCAGGGGTAGTGAGTGGTGCATGGGCCTAGTCTTTCTGTGGGGTGTCTTCTTGAATTTAAACATCATTGAGGGCATGGATGGCCTGGGATTGTGCTGATTTTGTGTGTTTTTCGACTTTTTGGGGTGTATAACTGATGTTCCTCTGTCTTCCATTGCTTCTAGGTGCACAAGAGAACCACCAGTGCCAGGAAGAAGTCCTGCTGCGGTGTGTGCAGCACAACGTCACGTGTGGCCACAGACAACTCTGCAACTTGTGCAACTGCGGCCTGCTGTTCTGAGTGACATCTGAAGAAGATGGCCCCAAAAAAAGTTGCCCGTAGCTCCTCTAGCAAGAAAGTTGCCAGTAAGGAGCAGAAGAAGCAAGTGGCGCCACTTACCAAGGAGACTGGTGTGACGACCGCCACATTTTTTGGATAAAAAAAAATACGCCTGCAGCAGCAGCGGGGTCTGCTGGGGACCAAGCTGGGAGCAGCACCTCCGCTCCATTGGGCTCAGTGCCACCACCACCACGCCAACTTAGGTCCAAGCCCTTGAGTGCTGCAGAGGCAGCCAGTATAGTTGTTCAATCACCATCGACCAGTGATGTTGGCTAATCGCAAGAAAGTAGCAGCATCCCTCAATCAACACAGGTTGTTGTAACTCATCTGACGAGTGTTGAACAACCACAGCCGCAACAACAACCACATGTGCAAGTACAAGCCCAAGTATATGTGGAAGGAGAGGCGGTGCAAGGAGAGGAGCAAGCAGAGGTGCATGGAGCGGCACAAGTGCCCACAATAGTTGTTCTTCCCGAAGTAGGGGCTCATCAGGAAATCGACATTCAAGCCGAGGTATCACATGAGGAAGCCACTCCTCCTGATGATTCATTGTCTTCCAGATCTCCAGCAAGGAAAAGATCAAGGATGGTGTCTACTTCTTCTTCAAGCCCCCTTCCTTCTGATGATATGGATAAAACTTGGGAACCACCACGGCCGTCTGAGAGTGAGGCACACCATGATCTGACAAAGGTAGCTAAGCGTAAAAGGAAGGTCCCCGAAAGTCTCAGAGTCATGGAGTGTGATGATGACGCTGAACAAGAAGGGGCGTATACTGCTCCTGCTAATGAAGACTCTCACGACGACGACGCAGTCAGCATAGGCGTCACTCCAGCCTCAGCGGACATGCAGCACACAGACATTTTCACCCTAGCCCGAAATGCTGCTGAGCGTGATGATGATAATGGCGACGTGGGAATGGGACCACCAGGAATGCAGTTAACTAGTACAGCAACACCACCACCTACAGCTTCCATATTTTCTCGCCGGAAGGGACCTCCATCCACCTCGACCTCCATGTCCTCAATTAGTGGTGCTGTAAGTGCACAACGTACTAAATTTCGGCAACACACATCCTCCAGTTCATCTGGCATTAGCAGCATTCCCAGTACCGCCTCCTCCGCTCCCCACAGACATTTGAAGTCCGCAGTTTGGGACTTCTTTAGTGTTAGCCCAACAAGGGAAAACATAGCCATTTGTACCATTTGTAAGGTTCGAGTTAGTCGTGGTAAGCTTGGTACCAACTATGGTACCGGAGGCCAGAGAGGTCATCTTGAGAGACAGCACACTGTCAAATGGCTGGCGCACCTAAGGGAGATCAAGGATGCCCGAATTGCAAGTCAACAAATAGTATCCGTTGATGTTTCATCTGCTGATGACGAGGAGGAAGAAGAAGCGTCAGACATTTCTTCACTTACACCTAGTACCCCTGTCAGCAGCAGATCTATGAGCCACACTAAGAGTGTGGGAGAGAGTGAGACACCAATGCGAAAAAGTTCATCAGCGAGCGTAACTGGGTCGAAGAAGTCATCATCATCATCCCGAAAATGGTCCAGGGCAACATTAGAACCATGTTGTTTTCAGACGTGCCATATGAGCACAACCACCCAACGGCGCGTCTGTATAACACTAAGCTGGCTAAAATGCTAGCGCTGGACCTTCTCCCTTTTTCTTTTGTAGAAGGAGTTGGTTTTCTAGAATTAGTGGCAGCACTCTGCCCTAAATGGAAGGTTCCTAGCCGGTTCTATTTTGCCCGAGTTGCGGTTCCAGCACTACATGAAGATGCGCTGGAGGTGATTGGGGCAGCTTTGCAGAAGAGTGCTGTTCACACTATACATCTGACAACAGACATGTGGACCAGTGGCGCAGGCACTGATTACATGTGCATCACTGCACACTGGGTCTCTTTTTCAGGGGTTAAAGCAAAGCTAAACTCAGGGGTTGACCCGGACCAAGTTTTTAAAGCTGCTCGGAAACATGCAACACTAGCCATGTTTGGCTTGGAGCTTCGTCATACAGCAGAAAACATTTTGAATGAGTTTAACACAAAGGTCTTTCACTGGCTGTCCACAAAAAAACGCGAGATTGGTTATGTTTCCACGGATAATGGCGCCAATGTAGTTAAGGCCATGGATCTGGGTCACTATTTCAGAGTGCCGTGTTTGGCGCACTGTATAAACCTGGTTGTTAAAAAATTCTTGAGTGAAGACAGTCCAGCGTGCGAGTTAGTGGCCACCTGTCGAAAAATGTGCAGGCCCGGAAGCATCTGAGGAGCCTGCTACATGAACGTCGAATGCCAGTGAAAGCACTCATCCAGGAGGTGCCAACACGTTGGAACTCAACCTTCTACATGCTTGAGCGTCTGTATGAGCAGTTTACGGTACTCGATCAGTATTTCTTAACACTGGGCACAGCTCAGAAGGACCTGAGGCTAGATGCGGCGGAATGGAAGCTAGTTAAAAGCCTGACAGACATGCTTTGTCCTTTTGAGGTCTTCACGCGTGCAGTCAGCAGGGAGGACTGTAATTTGCGAAAAGCTATCCCATTCTTGCGCATGCTGGAGCACAAACTGAAGGCGGTGTCTTCTAAGTTTCAAAAAGATGGAGAAAAGCAAGAAGCTTTTGTTTTGGCGGAGAAATTATTAGAGCGCCTACTTGGTGATGAACGTCTTCAAAAGATCCACTCAGAACAGCATTACATTTGTGCTACTGTGGAAAAGTAAATTTTGCCATGTTCTGTGTCCCTACGCCTCATCCATCATATGTTATGTGTGCATGACCAATATGCATATGTTATTCCCCATGTCCGATTAATGACGCAATTACAGTTGTGTCCACCTCTAGTATGTTAGTTTCCAGTCCTCGTGAATACTACGAATATCAGGCCTATGTAAAGTAATGTTGCCACGTTTCTCGGTGTGCACGTTATTCCATTATAAAATGTCCGTTTCCAGGCCTCAAAAAGGGCCCGGACCCTGGATTCAGTTCCTGTCTCCTGAAAGCCTCGCTGAGGAGCGATACAGCCCCCACCTGTATCCTCGACCCTTCACTTACTTCCTGCCTCGCAGTGCCCGGTGCAGCTTGGTTCTGCCTCTGAGTCTGCCAAAAGTATGTTATAGTTCCAGTTATCAGTTCAGTCCTCCTCCTCTGCATTCCTAAGCTACTGAACTGCATCAATAGTTTCCGTCATTGTCTAGCCTACTCGGCTCCACGTTAGAGAAATACTGTATTTAATGGTCATTTAGTATTCTTCATCACGCACTACATGTAGAATAATGCATGGTCCAGTCTTAGAATCAAGTTAGCTTTTCCCCTCATGACTTCTAGTTTATATCAACATGTTCCCTAAACATCAGATACCAGATAGGGTTTAGGTACATGTCGCTCCGACCCTCCAGACTCTAGTCTCTGCTCCTAGCACAGAGTTCGTAGCCCCCAGCTTCTCCTAGTAATACGTCATTGCTAGTTTTCGCGCACCATTAGGTTAGAGGTCCCGGCTCCTTAGGTAGCCCCCTCCTATGTTTCCGCCCATTCATGACATATTCTGTTACGTTTGCATCACATGTCTATGTATACTCCCAGTTACACCTCTTTTTACTGTTATCTTTCGCGACTGCTACGCGTCATGCCTTTCTGCTCCACCCACTGCTACGCCTACTGCAATGTAATGCTATGTGTTCGCGCTATGTATATATGCCTGTGTTTTGTTATTGAATGTTAGCGCGCTCATCCCAGACCTAGCCCCAGCAGCTGCTGGGCCTCTTTTCCCCTGTTGGGCCCCAGTTGTCCTGCTGGGCCCTGTCATTCTGTTCCTATGCAGGTTGTCCTGATCCTGTCCTTATGCTGTAATAAACCTGCAGAAACTCCTACTACCTCGAATCTTGACTCTTATTTATTGAGCTATCTGTTATGCTATAAGTCTAGTCAAAAATAGGGTATTATTTATTTATTTACCACATAATGGCGCCCGAATAGGGACTTGCCCTTTCCCCACGCGTCGGTGAAGCCACGCCGACCCCCTGACCCTCTGCAGTCGTGACGGAACTCTTCTGCGCAGTGGCAGATATTTCTGCTCAAGTATCCCTCAGGCCCACGGAGGAGACGGAGGAGGCGGTCCAGCATCCGAACGAGACGGTGGAGGAACGCGGCGAGTCCCGACCAGAGCCCAAGCCGAGAGTCCAAGGTCCGAGGTATCCGGAGGCCCACCTGTAACTGAAGTCCGAAGTCCGAAGTCCGTCGTCCGTCGTCGTAGCAGTCCAGTCCCGTCCGAGGCCCCCGTTCCGTGCTGCCCGGTGAGTACCATTGCTGGGGTAGTATCTAGACAGGACCAATCTAAATTGACTCCTGGTCCGTGGGTTGGTGGTGCCCAGACTCACAAACGAAGTGTTCACCTAGGTGGATACGGGTCTTGATGTGTCCCTTGATGGGACCGGTATGTTCCGTACTGTTACAGCAGTGCATCCAGTAACTCTAGTCTGTTCCGTTCTCGAGAAAATCTGTTCTATTTCTGTTCTCAGTATTCCAGGTAATATTCTGTTCGAACTGTTATTTATAATGTTCCTCATGTATTTTACTGTTGTGGTATGAGTGCGATGTGATTTCGTGTTTTTATTGTGTATTGTATTTTGTCCAGATTACAGTTCAGTCATGCCTATATTTTCCAAGTTACGTCAGTTAAAAACTAGAAAAGGTTTATTAGAGGAAGCAGTTCCTGTCCCGCCTAGGGACAGTCCAGGTCACTTTATGTATCAGAAACATGGCATAAGCGCCATATTATATCTAGATTTATGGGTAGAGTATACCAAACAGTTAGAAGAGAAGTATAGATGGCCCGTATCGGGTACATGGGATGCCGAATGTATCATGCGAGTAGAAGAAGCATTATGGAAAAAGAAAGCCAGACAGTCACAGAAAGATGCCATCGAGTTATGGCGTAAAGAAGCGCATAGAAGAACCGAGAAGGAAGTCAGAAAGTCAGAGTTAAGTAGAGAATCCCAAGAACGAGCCCAAGAAAGAGAATTAATCGAGATAGGTGAACAAGTCAAAGCCGAACAGTCAGACAGACAGAGGCATGCCCTTATTAAGGGTATGTATCCTCTCCTTGCCGAAGGTTTGCCAAAAGCGACCCCAGAGGCATCCAGTAATTTCCCGCCACCATTAATTCCGACCAAACTACGTCACAAACCGACCGCAGCTGATATTTTTATTTCGTCCTATCTGGACGACACAGTCCCAGAATATGCAAATCCTGTTCGCGCTCCGCTAGTCCCTGTAAATCAGGCACTTCCCGCTCCTCCAGACACCGGAGTACCTGTTACGGTACCCCCGGTCCAGCCTACAGTTCCATTTCCCACTCTGCCAGGACGTAGAGCCTCAGTAGACGACTCCAGTCTAGGGGCCGCAGGAGGAGCTACTCCTCAAACCCCGCCGCCACACAAGCGTTTATCGGCACTCGAATTACATGCTCAAGCATTACAGCGTACTCCTAAAAGTAATAAGTCTGTTACAGAAATCAGACAAGCCCTTAACGAATGTGTCTATGATCCAGTTCCAGGCGAATATACTATGGTTTTATATTCCTTACGTGTAAGGAGAGTGACCGAGTATCTAGTCACCTTGCCGAATATGAAAGAAGATCTAGACAGAATATATCGTTTCATCCGTACAGGGGATGATCCAGAAAGTATTGGCGAGATTATGTCTCAAAGGAAAGCCGAGATTCAGCTCATGATATTAAAGTTCCTGATCAATTGTCTAATAAGAGAACAAGATTACCCGTCTAAAGATCCCGCCGAAATGAGAATCCTGACAAGGTGGAGTGATAATATAGCCGAGGGTAAGCACAAGACCGTCGGTGCTATGGAGAGTATGTACAAGAAAATCCGTAAAGAGATAGTAAAGATACACGAACAGCGTAAAGCAGCACAAGTAAGCGAGAAAGAAAGTATCTCTGATCCTGAAGAGGAAGAGAACGAGAATCCCGCCAGAATAGCGTATGTAGGAAAATCCAGATTTCCAGATCGCCATTTACGTCTAGAACCCAAGTCTATTTTTCATCTAGCACCAGAACAAGGTTCTCTAGAACAAGTATTTCAAGCTACCGATCACATTCTGAAATCACGAATCGGTTACAGTGAATTAAGTACCATGCATGAACAAGAACTAGCCCGATCAGCAGTCCGATGGATTACTGATTCTACCACTTTTCCAGACGAAATAGTGGCACAAATGTTTCTGAAATTGCCCCCAGCCGAGCAACGACTGGTGGGTATGTATATGATCCAGCACCTCATCACTCTGTATGAGGGTCAACACTCTGATCCAGGTCCGTTGCACGATATCCTGAACGAGTTACTCCAGTATAGATGGAGAGGTCTAGGTACCGATTTAATTAGTGTCATTCTAGAACAGCGCCACAAATATAGAACGTTTTTGAACCCGCATTTTGTTCATGTCTCACCCCCAGAAAGTAAGCCATTCTACATAGACAGACAGAATCCGTTACGAGAAGTCCACCCAGTCCAAGGGGCGGGTGGCGTAATGCAACGAGTGTTTGTATACACTCCGATTTCAAAGATGGAACTTCTTGAAATGAAGAAATTAATCCCCTGTCATGACAAAGATCCAGCAGGGTTCCATAGAGAATTAAAAGACATGCTCCGTATGGGAGAATACACTTACCCAGATATTATTAAAATGTTAAAGGTCCTGTTACCCGCAGGGGTGTATGAAAAGTTAAAGGAAAAAGAATGGGAGGTGGGAGAGAAAAAGATCGATTGGGCAGCTCTAGAAGCTGAAGACAAGGCACGAGTACCAGGTACCGGTCTCGGAGATAAATGTAAAGATTTACCAGAATTATTGATTCAAGTTTTACCCAGATTATTGACAACTAGGAAAGAAGACTGGGATGCAATCTCAGCCTGTAAACAGAAACAAGATGAAGATATTAGTGATTTTTATTCTAGATTTGAAAAATGTTTCAGTATTATTAGTGGTCTCAAGACAAGTAGTGAGTCGTACCCTCACCTTTTCGTTACTAAATTAGTCGAGAATTCAAGTCCACAAATAAAAAATCGAGTTTTGAAAGTCGAAAGCACCTGGCAAGCAAATACTCCGTCCCAGATGCTCCAGATGCTCCAGTACCACCAGAATAGAATCAGAGAAGAGCAAGAACACGAAAGAAAACGTATGAAAGACACGAAAATGAAAGTGCTAGTTGCACAATCTGTTCCTCAAGACAGTCAGAAGAGGGGTCCCAATCAAGCCAGTCATCCTGCAGCTCCCGTTAGAGGGAACTGCAATTATTGTAAACAGCCAGGTCATTTTATAAACGAGTGTGCAGTTCTGAAACACAACATAGCTACCGGTAAGACTAAAGAAAGACCACGTCCGCCTAGACAAGAACAAGTTTCACAGATTCCTCAGTCACAGAATGCACAACAGACAGTTTCCGCACCGCAGCCTATTGCTGCAACACAGCATGTTACGTCACAGATGTACCAGTATGCACAGTCCGAGTATCCAGAGTACCAGTCATATTCATGAAACAGCCTAGAGAGGGAGGTAGGCTTGCCTCTCATCGAGATACCTGTAGATCAAGAAGGTCCCTATGTTCACAGTCAAGTATTAGGGAAAGACAGAAAATTTTTGATCGATACAGGGGCAAGTAGGACCACAATTAGTCATGCCGAAGTTCCAGGGGCTCCGCTCTCAGGCTCAAGAAATGTTTCCCTTGGATTTTCAGGAAAGCCAATAGTTAATGAAATATCAAAGCCAGTCACTCTAGAAGTAGGTCCATTGTCCCGTACTACTGATCTGTTACTTACTAAGTCATGTCCAGAAAATCTATTAGGCATTAAGACACTGAAAGAATTAGGTGCAGTTATTTGCTGTTCCCCAGAGGGAATACGTCTGTTCCTACGTGACTTTAAGGGTCACTATGTATTACGAGATTTTGATTCGAGATTGTCTAATGTTCCGCAGCACTTATGGGCGCAAGGTCCAACTGATGTAGGTTACATGCAAATCACACCCCATCGTGTGACTCTCAAGCCAGGTGTAGTGTTACCACGAATCAGACAGTACAGATTGTCACCTGAGGCTGTAGCAGCCTTATCCAAAATTATTGACGAGCTCATGGTTCAAGGAGTAGTTGTAGAAACTGACTCCAATGTATGTAATTCTCCGATCATTCCAGTCATGAAACGTACTGATCCAAATGCACCCCCAGTATATCGATTAGTGATTGATTTACGAGAGCTTAATAAATGTATTATTCCTCAGTACCCAGTTGTCCCAGATATTTCTTCCCTGTTAACAGCCATTGATTCCGAAGCCATGTTTTTCACTGTCATAGACCTCAAGAATGCATTTTTTAGTGTTCCAATTCATCCAGACAGCCAGTTTCTTTTCGGATTCTGTTTAAATGGAAGGAGCTATATGTTTACACGCGCTCCTCAAGGTTTCACAGAAAGTCCTAGTATTTACAGTCAAGCACTCAAGAGACAATTAGACAATATTCACATGCCAACTGACACTGCCCTGCTCCAGTATGTCGATGATCTACTGATCACAGCCCGTTCTGAACGTGCTTGCGAGCGAGCATCCCTTACAGTTCTGTATTTTCTCGCCGAGATGGGGCACAAAGTGTCACCTTCGAAGCTTCAATTCTGTGTCCAGCAAGTGGTATACTTAGGACACTTGCTGTCCAAGAGGGGTAGGCAGTTGACACCAGACCGTATCCAGTTAATAGCGAGTCTTCCCCAGCCCAGAACCCAGAAGGAGGTACGTGCTTTTATCGGCCTTACATCTTATTGTAGACAATGGATTCCCCAGTATGCATTTCTAGCCAAGCCACTGATACAGTTAACGACACAGGAGGCAGCCGTATCGACTGTCCTCCCTTGGACATCTGAACATACACTTAGTTTTAACGAGTTAAAGAAAGCCCTATGTCAAGCTCCAGTTCTAGCTACACCGAACTACAGTAAGCCTTTTACACTTTTCGTTACTGAACGCGAAGGTACAGCATTATCTGTTCTCACACAAGATCAAGCAGGTCAATACAAGCCCTGTGCTTATTTTTCGAGCACACTAGATCCAGTCGCCCAGGCGTTGCCTGCGTGCCTCAAGTCAGTTGCAGCCACAGCACTAGCTATCAGACAAAGTGATTCCATAGTTTTAGGACATCCCCTGACAGTACAAGTCCCACATTCCGTAGAAGTTCTTTTAAACCGAACACAAACTCAGCACTTGACAATTGCACGTTTAACGGGTTATGAGTTAACACTGTTCCAGCCACACATAGAAATTAGACGCTGCAACGTTCTGAATCCTGCTACACTGTTACCATCAGTTAATTCAAATTCTGACCCACATGACTGTGTGGAAGTAGTTAATATTACGACAAAACCAAGACAAGACCTGACAGACATTCCGTTACCAGATCCTGACCTGACACTTTATGTGGATGGTTCATGTATGAGAACTAGTACAGGAGAACTAGTCGCCGCGTATGCAGTGACTACTGACACTGAAGTTATTGAAACACACCGTATTGATACCCTGTCCGCTCAAGCAGCAGAGCTAGTCGCTCTGACACAAGCCTGTATACATGCCAAGAACCTGAAGGTTAATGTTTACACAGATTCACGTTACGCATTCGGAGTTGTACACGACTTCGGAGTACTCTGGCAGGAGAGAGGTTTCATGACTTCTCATGGAACCAAGATTCAGCATGGTCTCCTTATTCAAGCCCTGTTAGATGCCATACATTTACCGACATCTATTGCTATCATGAAATGCAAAGCACATACGAAAGTCACCGACATTATTTCCCAAGGTAATGATTTAGCAGACCGCACAGCCAAGCTTACCGCACAGACTCCAGACATTCCAGTTAATCAGACACATACTCCAGATCCGATTACATGCATGACAGTCAAGGACCCTACTCAAGATGTCATAGATATCCAGTTACATGCTACTCCCGATGAAATCAAGAAATGGTCTGAACAAGGAGGGGTCCAGACAGATCAAGGATGGTTAACAAAGGGTAGAGCCACATGGTTTCTCCCCGACTCTATGGTTCAAGTCATTATCAATACCGCACATAGTCCAGCACATTTAGGAGAAAAAGCTATGTTAGACAGTATCCAGAACATTTGGTTCAACAAGCATTTACGAGCTGCAGCCAAGCAGAAAGTCCGTACCTGTATGATATGTTGTCAGTTTAATCCAGGTAAAAGTGTCCCGGTGGAACAAGGTGGTTTCCAGCCCCCTGACCACCCTTTTGAGGTCCTCCAGATGGATTATGTTCAGATGGAGCGATGTCGAGGTTTCAAGTATGTCCTTGTAGTTGTATGCGCTTTGTCCAGGTGGACAGAAGCATATCCAGTCCCAGATTACACAGCCGCGACCACTGCCAAGCAGTTGGTTCGTGAATTTTTCCCTAGATACGGACTCCCTAGAGTCGTATATTCTGATAACGGCCAGCCATTCTCATCTGAACTCATGAAACACGTTTCCCTTTTGTTAGGGTACCAGTGGAAGTTCCATTGTGTACGCCATCCTGAAGCAGCCGGTCTCGTAGAGAGACATAATCAGACTCTGAAAATCCGCATTGCAAAAGTCTGTAAGGACAAAGGTGTGGACTGGCTAGTAGCTCTGCCAGTCGCTTTATTCTATATGCGCATGGTCGCACATTCCAGATCAGGTCTGTCCCCGTATGAGGTCGTATTCGGCCGCCCCCCTAACATGTGGGGTACTCCTAGACCCCGAAGTATTACCGATGTTTCATGTAATATGCTGACAGATTACCTAGCTTCCTTGATGTCTGCCCTCAACTCATGTCGTTCACAGGTTGCCGCCGCATTTCCAGACAATACCGAGGTGGCACCGCACGAGATCGTTCCAGGCTCCCTTGTGATGGTCCGGAATTTCGACAGATCAAGTCCGCTGGAACCACGTTGGAAGGAGCCACGCCAGGTCCTCTTGACCACCCGAACTGCCGTCAAGTTGGAAGGCAGGAAGGGGTGGGTCCACCTTTCTCATGTAAAACTTTTCAATGGATTGAAACCAGTCTCCAAGAACATTTCCAAGGATTCCCAAGATTCGAAAGATTGCCAGAACATTGTTTTAAAGGACTGTCCCGCACAAGACATTATTACAACCCCTCCCTTGTTAGAGAAAACTCCGCAACAGGAGTATAAGCTCAAATTAAGGTCTAGTAAAATAAGTCAGTCAGTTTGATTGTATAAGTCCTCCCCTAGGTGAAACGGTTAGATTGTTTCTGACATGTATAAAATAGACCCCCATAGTGAGAGAGTCAGTCGAAGTTCACTTCAATGTATCGTTTTTCTGAGTTTCATATTATTTCTCAGCATAATGATTTCCTGCACTAGTTACGCACTTTTCCTGTGTTTTCCAGTTCCTCATGTAAATATGTCTGCTAATGCTACAGTAGAGCACACGTTTAGTGATCTGCCTCCTCACGAATATTCTTACCGCCTCGCTATGCGCAACAACACATTTATCCGTATGTTACATTACTCACACCAGACCAGCAATGCCACAAATTGTTGGGTGTGTGGTCGACTCCCCCCTTTCCAGACACCGAAGGGAGTTCTGCCACTTTTTCCTTATCCATTCTCACATAATGGTTCGTGTGGAGCATGGTCCACGTTAACGTCATCCTCAACAGATATGTCTTTTCTTAACGGTACATGTTTTCCAGACAAGAAAGGTCTTCCCCACAGAACAGGTTTAGATCTAGAAAATGAAGTATATAATTTAGGAAATTATTCGTCGAATTTCATGGTCCTGAATGTTCAGTCTGATATTACTCCAGACTTACCTGCTATTTCAGTACTACCTGTCAAAGGCGAATTATGTGTCCGTAGTTATGGTTCTGTACACATAGGTCATAGTGAATGTACTACTGTTATCAAGTATAGTGACAGTGGGAAATCTATTTTCAAAGCTTCACGTCATTCTTATTTTATTTGTGGTCAAACTGCATATGTCCGTCTGCCCCTCGATTGGGAGGGAACCTGTTACATTGCCTTCCTACTGCCACCTGTTTTCCTAGCCCCATCTGATTATCACAGAAACACACATCTAGTACACATTAGACATAGAAGGGAGTCCCCAATTGTCGATTATACTGAAACTACTCTAGAACAGTATACAGATTTCAATAAAGGTTTCTTCTTTTTTGTAGGACCTGTCCAGAATAGTAAACTGATCCGTAGGTTAACAAGAACCCTTGAAGCTGTAGTTAATGAGACTGCCTCTGCTCTAGGTAACCTAACCGAAGAACAATCTGCTATGAGATTTGTCGTTTTGCAAAATCGTCTCGTCCTTGACGTCATACTGGCCGATAGGGGCGGGGCCTGTAGAGTCATCGGATCTAGTTGCTGCATTTTCATTCCAAATAACGCGCCGTCCGTTTATTCAGCTATAACCAGACTCCATAAAATTGCCCATCTGTTACACCAAGATCCAGGCACCTGGACATGGTCCGGTTGGTTCTGGAATATAATTTCCGCATGGGGATGGAAAGTCCTGTCCTTTCTAGGTATTGCAGTAGCGATCATATTCAGCTGCTGCCTCTGTATACAATGTGGCCCTGCGATTTGCAGCATGTGTGCTACCTCTTGTATTCCTAGTCCCAAGCCTCGTTCTAAATCCCGTTCCAAGACAATTCGAGACGAGCAAATGGTACTGTATGAAATGATAGACGGTATCATGAATATTGATGTTTCCTGATGGAAACGTAGTGACAAGGAGGGAATGTGGAAAAGTAAATTTTGCCATGTTCTGTGTCCCTACGCCTCATCCATCATATGTTATGTGTGCATGACCAATATGCATATGTTATTCCCCATGTCCGATTAATGACGCAATTACAGTTGTGTCCACCTCTAGTATGTTAGTTTCCAGTCCTCGTGAATACTACGAATATCAGGCCTATGTAAAGTAATGTTGCCACGTTTCTCGGTGTGCACGTTATTCCATTATAAAATGTCCGTTTCCAGGCCTCAAAAAGGGCCCGGACCCTGGATTCAGTTCCTGTCTCCTGAAAGCCTCGCTGAGGAGCGATACAGCCCCCACCTGTATCCTCGACCCTTCACTTACTTCCTGCCTCGCAGTGCCCGGTGCAGCTTGGTTCTGCCTCTGAGTCTGCCAAAAGTATGTTATAGTTCCAGTTATCAGTTCAGTCCTCCTCCTCTGCATTCCTAAGCTACTGAACTGCATCAATAGTTTCCGTCATTGTCTAGCCTACTCGGCTCCACGTTAGAGAAATACTGTATTTAATGGTCATTTAGTATTCTTCATCACGCACTACATGTAGAATAATGCATGGTCCAGTCTTAGAATCAAGTTAGCTTTTCCCCTCATGACTTCTAGTTTATATCAACATGTTCCCTAAACATCAGATACCAGATAGGGTT
The DNA here is from genome assembly GCF_964261635.1 of Lissotriton helveticus. NCBI lineage: Eukaryota > Metazoa > Chordata > Amphibia > Caudata > Salamandridae > Lissotriton > Lissotriton helveticus. Next base: position 707,019,002 of record NC_136059.1, on the reverse strand, counting down.
TAGGTACATGTCGCTCCGACCCTCCAGACTCTAGTCTCTGCTCCTAGCACAGAGTTCGTAGCCCCCAGCTTCTCCTAGTAATACGTCATTGCTAGTTTTCGCGCACCATTAGGTTAGAGGTCCCGGCTCCTTAGGTAGCCCCCTCCTATGTTTCCGCCCATTCATGACATATTCTGTTACGTTTGCATCACATGTCTATGTATACTCCCAGTTACACCTCTTTTTACTGTTATCTTTCGCGACTGCTACGCGTCATGCCTTTCTGCTCCACCCACTGCTACGCCTACTGCAATGTAATGCTATGTGTTCGCGCTATGTATATATGCCTGTGTTTTGTTATTGAATGTTAGCGCGCTCATCCCAGACCTAGCCCCAGCAGCTGCTGGGCCTCTTTTCCCCTGTTGGGCCCCAGTTGTCCTGCTGGGCCCTGTCATTCTGTTCCTATGCAGGTTGTCCTGATCCTGTCCTTATGCTGTAATAAACCTGCAGAAACTCCTACTACCTCGAATCTTGACTCTTATTTATTGAGCTATCTGTTATGCTATAAGTCTAGTCAAAAATAGGGTATTATTTATTTATTTACCACACTACTATTCTGGAACCACGCTACAAAAAGGCGCTGGCAGGCAGAGCATTATTTCCTTTTGGTGATGAAGATGTTACAAAGTACAAACGTTGGCTAGCCTTGTCAGCCATGAGGTTTTGAAAGAGAACGGCAGAAAATTGAAGGAAAAGGCAGTACATCAGCATCAGCAGGCCATCCACAGTCAAAAGAATCCACTTCTGCACCTGTGGCTGTGGCAGAAGTGACCTCTCAGCCGTTAAAGACACAGGCAACCGGATCATCTGCACCAGACACAACAGAAACATTGGGTGCAGAAGAGGATTGGCTAACTGAGCTTGGGTTTGGTTCTCAAAAGGTCAGAGCAAAAAGTAAGCAAAGTGGAGGAACCGTGGAGAACCTTCAGTCGATGGTGCAGGACTATCTGAATGACTCAACAGAGGTCTATGTTAATGGTGACCCACTGGCGTATTGGCATGGGAAAAAAGAATTGTGGCCAGAGATCACCAACCTGGCTATAAATTACTTGTCTTGCCCACTCGCAAGTGTGTCTTCTGAACGTGTTTTCAGTGCTGCTGGTGGCATTGTAACTTGCAAACGGACCCACCTCTCGCCCAAAAATGTGGAGAGGTTAACAATGATCAAGAAGAATCAGCACCTCATACCACCAGATTACAAAGTACGAGAATACACGCCGGAAGAAGATGAGGAGGACAGCAACTTAGATGAGGGAATTTCTTCTGTGTTAGGTGACACTGACCTACTCCTGCCTGAATTCGCAGAGTATGAGGACGAACTCATATTCCCTGACACCGAGCCCTGAAAATGAGCCAATGAATCAATAACTTTCTTTTTCGTCCTTATTCACTTTTATTCCTGTGTGTCTGTCTTTCTTTGTTTTGCATAGTTAATATAACTAAAACTTTAATCACCTGTACTTTTGCTTTTTGGCTGTTTGGGGGTCTTCTACTTGTTTTCGCCTGGGTTGACGGCTCTGGGGCCATAGCTGGGAAGCTCTAATACCGGATAAAAGTGGTTTGGACAAATTCCATGAGGAAAAAGTTTTTGCATTTTCTGACATTTCGCTCAATGTAGCGTTTTCGGGGGCCTGTTTGGGGGGGTTCCTGGTGTTTGTGGGTGGGTTTCGGGGTCTGGGAGCACTGCTGGGTATGGATAGTTTTGATAGCAAGAGGTTTGAAGGAAATCCATGGAGGCAGAGGGGAGTTAGGGCCTAGCTGCAGAGCGCGTGCTGAGTGATTTTGGAAATTTCCCTAAAAGTGACAAAGTCCCCATTTTTGTACTTTTGCTTTTTGGCTGTTTGGGGGTCTTCTACTTATTTTCGCCTGGGTTGACGGCTCTGGGGCCATTGCTGGGAAGCTCTAATACCGGATAAAACTGGTTTGGACAAAATCCATGAGGAAAAAGTTTTTGCATTTTCTGACATTTCGCTCAATGTAGCTTTTTCGGGGGCCTGATTGGGCGGCTTCCTGGTGTTTGTGGGTGGGTTTCGGGGTCTGGGAGCACTGCTGGGTATGGATAGTTTTGATAGCAAGAGGTTTGAAGGAAATCCATGGAGGCAGAGGGGAGTTAGGGCCTAGCTGCAGAGCGCGCGCTGAGTGATTTTGGAAATTTCCCTAAAAGTGACAAAGTCCCCATTTTTGTACTTTTGCGTTTTGGCTGTTTGGGGGTCTTCTACTTGTTTTCGCCTGGGTTGACGGCTCTGGGGCCATTGCTGGGAAGCTCTAATACCGGATAAAAGTGGTTTGGACCAAATCGGAGGCAAAATATTTTTTTGTGTTTTTGCTGACTTGCTTGTCTTTGAGGTGCTCTTTGGGGGGGTTCCGGGTGTCTGTGGGTGGGTTTTGGGGTCTGGGAGCACTGCTGGCACAGTCTAGTTTTGATTGCATTTGCTTTTCAGGAAATCCATGGTGGAAAACGGGAGTTATGACCTAGCTGCACAGCGCGTTTGGACAGAATGCAGAAAAATATTGTAAGTAATATGAGATTTTCCATTTTGGCTTTTTGCCTGTTTGGGGGTGTTGTGATTTTTGCGGGTGGGTTGGCGGGTCTTGGGGCATTGCTGGGAAGGTCTAATACCGGAAAAAACTGGTTTGGAGAAAATCCATGCGGAAAAGCCTTTTGGCACTTTTTGTTATGTTATGTTATGTTAATATGTATTTATTAAGCGCTCGTACGCCCAGGGGCTTCATGGCGCTAAAGAGAGGAAACACAACACAGCAGTTAAAAGTGAAATACAGCTCAACAGTAGGCCTGCGAGAACAGCCAGGTTTTAAGAGAGTGTCTGAAGCTAAGAAGGTCTCCGCTCAGTTTCAATTGTAAGGGAAGCGAGTTCCAAAAGGTGGCAGCAAGATGGTCAAAACAGCTGCCACCAAGGCGCTTCCTTTTGTAAGATGGAACAATCAATAAGGATTTTGGAGCAGAGCGGAGATTTAAAGATGGATTATATCTAGAGACCAGCTCTTTTATAAACTTCGGGCCTGAGTTTTGTAAGGTTTTAAAAATAATACACCCGGTTTTTAATGCGATTCGCTGCGCAACAGGTAACCAATGTAGTTGTTTCAAACCAGGTCTAATAGATTGCCATTTTGTGAGTCCCAGAATAAGCCTGGCGGCTTGATTCTGGGCCAACTGAAGTCGTTTTAACTCTCCCGCTTGGAGCCCCAAATAGAGACTATTAGAAAAGTCCAGTCGGGATAAGACAAGGGCAATAATGACCTGGATGAGAGCAGACTGCGTAAGAAAACAAGCTATTTTCCTTATTTTTTTAAGTTGAAAGAAACTGGATGACACCACAGCGCCTACCTGTCTTTTCAAGGAAAGGTCCTCACTAATTATTACTCCCAAGCTTTTAACTGAGGACGATCTCATAGGTGGAGCCCCCATGCTAGAAGGCCAGAAGCATGGGCTCCAACTTAGTTCACTCTGCCCAGGCAAGACCAGTTCAGTCTTGCCTGGGTTAAGTTTCAGATGATTACGACTCATCCATCCCTGAATGTGTGTCATGGTGTAATGAAATTCTTCCACAGAATCCTTGGTGTTCAGAGGGAAGATGAGTTGCAGATCGTCCGCATAGTTAAAGATGGTAACTTTGGCATTTCTTAGGGAGTACAGTAGTGGGCGCAAGTACAAATTAAAAAGCAAAGGTGACAAAGATGAGCCCTGAGGTACTCCACAAGTGGTGGAAATAGTAGGGGCTGTAAAAGGGCCCAATCTTACTGATTGAGTGCGGCCTGTGACAAAGGAACGGATCCAACTCAACACAGGCCCCCTAAGGCCAGCTTGTTCGACACGGTTGACCAGGATGGTATAGTCAACCGTGTCGAATGCTGCCGAAAGGTCGAGTAGTACCAGGGCCTGGTGGATTCCTTTATCCGCATTCCGCCTCAAAGTATTTTGTACCGCCAATATGACAGCCTCCGTTGAGTGACACAAACGGAAGCCAGCCTGATTGGGTTCAAGATATTCTGTTTGTTCTATGAAATTAGACACGTTTGCACAGACGTGGGCTTCCAGTAGCTTAGAACTATAAGGCAGCAGTGATATAGGCCTGTAATTTAACGGATCAAGCTGATCTGCACCAGCTTTCTTGATCAGGGGGATAAGCAGGGCCTTCTTAAGGCTATTGGGAACTTTACCCTGTAGGAGTGATCCATTTAGCAGAGGAAGCACACCCTCAGGAATGGCTGTACCCACCTCTCTGAGGATATGCGGGGGGCAGGTATCATCAGGTGAACCCGATTTAACCCTTGCAAGAAGGTTGGACAAAATCTTACTATCAATAAGGGGAAAGGCCTCTAGCGTATGAGGATTATAGTAGGTGTCATCCAAAGGAGGGGGGAGTAAAGCATTAGAGATACTCTCTTTTATAGTGCAAATTTTATTAAAGAAAAAAGAGTTCAGTGAATTGCAAAGATCCTGAGTTGGAGTGACCGATAGAGAGGTTCTACCACTGCTACTAAGCTCATTCACAATATTGAACAGATCTTTCGATGTATTATGGGAGTTTAATATTTTTTCAGAAAAATAATCAGTTTTTTGTTTTAGGACAAGTTTTTGATAGTCTTTACGGGCCTTGCAGTAATCGGCTTTTTCTTGTGTGGAGTAGCCAATTCTCCACTTCCTCTCTTTTTGACGTACTTCCAATTTTAAGGACTTCAAGTGTGGAGTAAACCACTTATGTGCGTCATTAGGGCGGGAACGAGGAATGTTTATACAAGGCGTGTAGGCGTCAGCTGCCTGACATAGCCAGTTAGAGTAGGCTTCTTCAATAGCATCGATGTCCTTGGCTATGGGGGGGAAGGGACAAAGCCAAGGTATTCAGAAAAGCTGAAGTATCAATGTCCTTCCATTTTCTGAATTTCCCGCCTGTTTGGAGAACTTGCTTTTTGCCCTTCTCAATGGTGAGCATAAAGTGTATAAGAAAATGGTCTGACCAAATACAAGGAGTTATAGAGAGAATAGAAAGGGGAATATTCTGGGACCATATTTGATCAAGGCTATGCCCTTTTTCATGGGTTGGCAGATGGATCTGTTGAGTTAAGTTCAGGTCTAGGAGTATATCCTTAAGTTCTGCTGCCTGAGCGTCCAAAGCAGTAGCATCAAACCAGAGGTTCAGATCGCCCAACAAAACAATTTTTGTGTAATTAATTACAAGAGAGGCTAGTTGTTCTGCCAATGAGGCAGCAAACTTAGGCATAAGTTGAGGGGGGCGATAAATGAGGACCATTAACAGTGTTCCACTGTCAGTGTCCATTTTAAAAACGATATTCTCTGAGTCAAGAGGTGGTAATAGGGAGAACTTGTGGGTATTACGAATAATGGCTGCGACTCCTCCACCTCTTTTATCGGCGGATCTATCAGCATTTAAAATGTAGTAATCAGATGGAACAGCCGCCAAAATGTGTGGTAATGAGTCAACATTGAGCCATGTCTCCGTAAGGAGCAGGATGTCGGGTTGCTCAGATCGCAGCATTAGAAATATGTCCATATGGTGTTTAGCCATCGACCTCGTGTTCAAATAAAAGCACTTAAGCTTGGTCTGTAATCCTAATACAGATGGAGGACAAGCGCGGATGCTAGGATGATTAACATTTCCGGCTGTGTAATTAGGCTTTAAAATACCATAAGTGGCAGTGCGTTTAAGTACATGAGGTGATAAAGGTGGGCATAAATTGTCTAATTTGTAACTTAGGCTCGTTAGGGTTAGCCCTAGCAGCAGGATTGCATGTGTTTCGGGGTGTTCTAGATTTTTGCAACTGAGTTCTGGGGTCTTAGAGCACTCGTGGGAATGTGTAATTTTGGTTGCAAGTGATTTGAAGAAAATCCATGGTGGGAAAGGGGGGATTTGGCATAGTTAAAGAAAGCGTTTGCCACTATTATTAACTTGGGGCTTGTTAGGGTTAGCAGTATTTGTATTGCATGTGTTTGGGTGGGGGGCTGTTTGTGGGGGGGTTTGCGAGTCTTGGAGCGATGCTGTGTATGGATACTTTTGCTTGCTTGCAAGTGCTTTGAATACAATCCACGGTGGGTAAGGGGGGATTTGGGCCTACTTTTACTTTCAAAGTACGTTTTGTCACCAGTTTTCTACTAGGCCTCGTTTTTTGAGATCTGATTGGGGGTCTTCTACATTTTTGCGACTGGCTTTAGTAAGGGTCTGGGTGGGAGCACTGCTGGGAAGGTCTAAGTTTGTTATAAAACACAGTTTACAGTACACCTAGCTTGAGGGGAAAGATCCGCTAAATTCATTTGCCCATACTTATTATCCTTCAAAAGGAGACTCAGACGTACGCACTTTCAAAAATATTGTACTGTCTATTAGGAAACTAAAAGTGTGACTTTTTGCACTACACAGCTTACATACCTTATATTTATTTGTCAGTGGTGTTCTAATATCACTTCCTGTTTTTCCATCAATAATTACAGGCCGGGTTTCAGTCTGTGCAATGGGAAAAAAAGGATGAATTCAGGCTTCACATTAGCGAGCCGCAATTCAGCATCCACCAGGCAGGCAGTGGACAGGGTGTCTTCTGGTCACCAACATTGATGGACGGAGCGTCATCTGGAATGGAGGAGTCCCGCTAATAAGAGGAATGGTTTGATGCATGCAACTTACCAAATTCAACAGGACAACTACAACAACATACAGATAAAGTATCCGTTCTTTTCTAATTATCTTTAAAGTAATGTTATTGCTGTGAACTTCTATGAGTGTGACTCTGCATTTCTTGGATCTCCATTCTCTGCTTCTAAATTCATCCCTACAGCCATTCTATAGGTTTTACTTCTGCTATTTTTTAAACCTAATTTAATGTAAGAAGTGTTTCTCTGAGTGCAGAGATAGGCAAGTGAAAACACTGCAGCCCTGTACTGTCTCAAATAGTACTTACTTTTCAGTAACCATGCATGCAGTCGTGCATGCACTTCCTTTATGTCACTTAAAAGATTTATGGTTAGCTTTGTACCTACAGATTTCTTAATCTTCAATTATTGTTTGTCCATGCTGTGCTTTTTTTTTCTTCTCTCAACAAAACTTACCCAAAAAAAAAAAAACATTCCCATCCATTTTCCAAACCCTAACCCTCTTCCCCCGGGCTGTGTGGTTTTGATTGATGTGTGACTAAATGACAGCAATAATTCCACACACTTGCTGGGGAGGATAAGGTCATAGCAACAGGCTGGTGAAGGAATCCGAGGATATATATTCTATTCTTACTCAGCTTGACACTCAGTCACTATTGGCAAATGAAAGCAGATTTTCATGTGCGCCATCAACTTGATAGGTCATCAAGATTAGAACATCCTCATCCTAGACGTGGCAAATTATTACGCTGCTGTGTCCTTCACCTTCGGTACTATTTCTTGTAGTAGTAGCCAATGTCAAATAAATTCAACGCAAGTACTAGTTATACTTTCAATACTTTACCATTTGTTAGGCTACATTGTGGCACTGTTCTAGTGTACTGTCACCTGCTATATTTTCTATCGTACCATTCTAATGCTACGGTAAGGACAAACAAGGTTTCATTTTCTTTTTTTTCCAGATACTGCAACTGCCACTGTGTAACACCACTAGTACCAACGCAATGATGACATTTCATCCGCCCAGGATTGCCAACCTTAATCGCCATTTGCCTTGCAGCCAGCCCTGTGCCTAGCCCTATTTCAAAACACAAATTACAGGTAAGATAAGCGTTTGGGGGGAGGAAGTATAATGGAGTATTAGGAGAGACGAGAGACTGACGCTAGTACTAGTAAAGTCCTAGGACTATTGAATTCACTTACTCTGTGAGAGGCACTTAGTTTTGAAAACATTTGGGCAATTAATTACACAACTTGAATCAAGATGCCACTTCAGTTTCACGAAAACAAAGTTACTGTTAAGCCCCCACCCACCAGCCTCAAAAGCAGTAAAAAAAAACACGTATGCTAAGATAAAGTTTAAAGTATATTTATATCCCTGACAAAAGTAATCTCCCACAAGACCCAACCCACCCCCACTCCCTAACCCCAACGAATGTCCTTGAAAAGTCCAATAAAGTGAAAAAAAACAACTCTCAATTCCCACCCCCCAGAAGTCTTTAAAAAAAGGGGCAAGGGACAGTCTCTCCTCCTACTGCTGGCTACTGCTGTTGACTTTCCGGGCCAGGTCGGAATGCTCCTTGCGGAGGGTCTCAAGCAGGGTTTTCGTGTTGAGCAGCTCCTGCTCGAGGTAGGAAACCCTCAGGGAAAGGCGGTGCATACGTTTTTGCAACTGCTGTGGGGGGCAGCTGATTTCTTTGCTGCTCGGCGGTGGCGGGTGGTGTCTCTCATCTGGACAAACCTTACGTTTTCTCACGGGGAGCACACTATGCAGTCTGAAATCTCAATAAGTAAGGAATATAAGAGCTTACCACTGCCCGCCACTACCGTGGCAACCCGCACAGCAGTTTGGTCCGGCACTTGCACCGCCTCCTCCCCAGAACTTTCCTCCTCCACCTCCGCGCTGGGCCCAGCACCAGATGTTCCACCTACAAAGTACATTTAAGAATGTTAGATGTCATAGACATACACCAATCACTAGTATTTTGTCTAGGAATGAAGAAATGTGAATACAGAAAACAATCTAATAATTTGTGACTGTCTACTCTAAAGTAAAAATGTCCCTTTTTCCAGGGAAGGGTGTTGTCTTGCTGCACTTTTTGGCACAACTGATGAATGCTTGCTTTTTAACACGCACCATTTGTCTCATAACAGACAGACGCTTCACTTCTAAGAACAAATCATCATCACTAGGACGGAGGGACCAACGATTCAGCACCAAAAAGAAAATTACGGTTCAAACCAGGTGAGGGCTCAGCTCGCCCACAATAAATGTATGAAATAAATCACTATAAGCACTTTTCCATTTTTAATCAACCGTTTGTTTTATGACAAGCTTGATTTTAATAAATATTTTTACTTTTAATAAAGCTTTAAAACTTAAATAGACTCTGTGGTTTTGGTCATGAGTGAATGAGCAAAAGGTTTTGCAATGCATGAGCCCGTACCTCTGACACTTCTGGACTCTGACTCCGTACTCTTGTCCTGCGATGGATAATCATCATTGCGCATCAATCATCGATGAATTCGGGAGCTAAATGACTCTGCCACACTATCTAGTCAGTAAGGAGATTGGGGGTTCTTCAAAGTCTGATATCACTGAGGTATGTGGAAAGTCTACCTGCGCCTATTATAATTGATAAACAATGCACTATTTAGTGTCCATAGTTCTGTTTGTACAGATTTGTCCCTGCAACAGTAGTAGTATGGATTGTCCTCCTATCCAAACCAAAAGTAAAGTAGTATCTTATTCTTTCTTGGTGGTCATTCACCTTTTTATTGTTGGTAATTGTCAAAGCATAAACATTTAGAAGACTTGAAAAGACATTATGGACAATCCCAGAGGACTGCACTCAGTGCATAGAGCTATTGCTGACTAGAATGGGAGTTTCGTTTTACACCTTTAGCCAAATGTTCAATCTTAGTTAGCTACACAGACAGACTAATAAGAATAATCTAGTAATACCACAGGGAGTCATAGTCGAGGCAGGATAAGAATTTAGGTACAGTCTACAAGATGATCAAAGACGATTTAGAAAAAATCGAATGAGGAACGCTAGGAAAAAATAGGTACTCTATATTAAAATTAAAACTTACCGGGGCCAGCAAAGGAGCCCTCGCCTGACCAATCCTGGCCTTGTTCAGCAGCAGCAGCAGCCTCCTCCAATGCCCTCTTGCCCCTGGGGGGAGCTGATGTACAACATGAAAGAAAGAAAGACCAGAAAACATGGATGATATTTGTCAACCAAATCAAAGATTTGAAAAGAACAATAACAAAATATTTTGGCAAAATAGCAAATGGACAAGTATTCCACGGGAAATATTGACCTATCTCATGTGGTCTACTACGATATTAGTATTGCTTGATTTGCGGACCGTCGACTTGGAAAGTTATGTAACTCAGTAAACAAACTACTAAAAAGGTTCGCCTAGGACTGGCAGGCAGCAGTCCGCAGCACGCAAAGTGACAGACAAAGTCCATCGTGATTGCAGATCAGCGACAACACTAAAAAGTTTCCTACTACATTAACCAGTCATTAAAATACTCAAACTTACTATCAATCCACCACCACTATTTCTTCTTATTGCCAGGTGTACAAAGGAAGGACTGGACTTGAGTCTGTAGGGGCTGATTTAGAAGCCCCTTGCGGCTCTTTTGCTCCATTGTTGCGTGACTTTTGTGACGCAGCGGCAGAACAAAAGAGGCGCCATGGTGCGGCGTATATTAACAACGTGACGCATATGAGAGATGCATCACGTTGTAAAGCCCTGCGCCATCAGGGGGCGTTCCGGCGCAAGGGAGGGCGTTCCTGCGCAGGAACGCACCCTAAAAGTGGCTGAGGGAAATCTACAAGATTTCAATCAGTCACTTTGAGGACAATGATGCGTGACTCAAACCCTGCGCCTGCTTGAAGCAGACGTACGGCTTGACGCAGCATTGGGGAGATAGAGAACCCCGGAGCATTGCTGGAGCTGCGCCATCGTTGCGACGCAACTCCAGCAATGCGCTGCCTTTACGGCACAGATGCGTAACACTTCGGTGACGTTTTGGGCCCATGGTGCGCCACATTGTAAATACGGCGCACCATGGGTGGTGGTGGCGTGGTGCACAATTACTGGCGCATCCCTGCTACTTTGCAGGGATGCGCCGGTAATGAAAAATTTGACCCTAAGTGTCTAGCATTACGCAGTTCTTTAAACTACACTCATACATAATTTCACAGGCTAATGAAATGAACACAAAATCGAAAACAAATAAGCATAGTAGCAACGCTACTGAGAAGGAGAGCAGTGCACCTGAAATGCACAGAAGATTTTGAAATATAATTTACCTACAATGTAAGCAGCAGCATTATTGCTCTTGGTAAAAAACAAAAATTTGCAATATAAACACAGAGCAGGAGAAAACAGAGTAGTAAAGAAATAGCTACTACTACTCACCAAGCCCGGGGATCTCAAGGCCGAGCAGGTCCAGCAGATTGCGTTCCCGGTCCAGGAGATCCGTCCAACGGTGGGTGGCCTGGTTGTAGGTGCGCCGGACCCGAGAGTGTTGGTACATGGCCCGGCACACCTTCTCCCACCGCTTCTGGCCTTTCCCGGATCCCGTTCCCGCTAGCGATCCTGCCGCCTGCCATGATGGTCCTGGGAATGCGGCGCTGAACATAAAAAACTAGTGCGGCCACCTCCTCCGCGCTGAAGATCTCCCGGGCTGTGACATTCTCCCCCCTCAAACGCCCGCACGGGAGCCGGGCACGGGGTGTGGGACCCTTCCCCTTCTCAGGATGCTTCCCGGCTCCCTTTACCATGGTCTGGGCAGAAAGGAAGCTAAATAATAAAGAAGAAATAGAATAGGGAAGAAGAAAAGAAAAGAGTTTTAAAAAGTAGTTTAAAATTAACCAAAAGTAGCAGAAAACACAAAAATATAGAGCTAGAAAAATAGAGGGATAGATAATAAGTAAAATAGATTTAAAAAAACTTCAAACAAGCAAAGGATGGCGGAGATTCAGAGAGGATACAGAAAGCATGCCCAGAACCATAGCAATGAATGAGAAACAAGATGGCCGCGCCGGTTCACGACCGCGTGGGTAAGTTCGCGCGAGATTTTCCTCGCGATCACACGCGAAATTGTACTAGCGAGCCGCACACTTTGCGAGATTACACATAGCGCCCGGAAACGGAAATACGTCACGCAAACAAGATGGCCGCGCCCATGTACGACCGCTAGGGTAACTTCGCAAATGTTGCGCTACAAGCGGCTTGCGAACACGCAAAAAATCACGCGAACAAACACGCCGCAAAAAAAACTGATCGTGTATTCGCACGAATTCACGGCTTCCAAAATCGATCTCGCACGAATTCGCGCCCCGCGAATCGCGCGAAATTGCAGGAAAACGATTTTTGCAAAACTGAAATCACTCAGCAGGTGCAAAAGTTCAATCTTAACATTAGTAACCATTCACTCTAGTGCTTCCTGAGGGGCCCCTCCAGAGTTCAGTTGCCTATTTGCAACTATTCTATGACCCTGCTCTGACCCTCACAGCAGGCTCGTAGAATAGCTACAAGTAGGCCACAAAGGTCCTGTGAAAAAAAATTGCACTGCAACAGAAAGCAAATTACAGATAAGGAAGCAGGTGCCAGCCAGACTGGAAGTTTAAATTCAGTGACACATTAATCAACCCCAAATTAATTCATGTCAGTTGAAGCAGGGCAGGTGTGCTTGCTTTTTTTCACCCCCATAATCTACAGTGATAAACCAACCAGAGGGTGGCAGTGATGTACCAGAGGGTGGCATGGGTGTATCAGAGGGTGGCAGTGGTGAAACAGAGGGTGCTGTGAACCTGTGATGATGAACCAGACGTAGAAACAACATAGTCGCGGCCGTTGCGAGCCGACAAGTAAGTTCGCAATTGCGAACTGGTACACAACCCTCGCGAACTGGCAGAAACCCTTGCGAACACAAAAAAAAAAAATCCATAAATTTGCGAGAGTTCGCGGATTTTGCGGATTGCGAATCCGTAAATACGCAAGTTCGCGGATTGCCAATTCTCAAAATCCGCCCATACTTCTGTAATACCAGCATTTATTCATTCTATTTTTTTCCAGCGTCTTTGGTGGTTTACCCTTAATACTTGCCATAGCTGCTGGAATCCTGCTATTGATTCGCCTGCTATGCAATGGCTGCTCCTCTTGTGGTCTTGCACAACCCAGGCCGGCTGCAAATGCTCTGGAACAGTGTGCTTGAATGCTTTAGCACACTGCCACTGGCGACAATTAGCGTGGCTTATGGATTGTCTTTCTGCTTCTTCTCATGTTTACAATGTTCCTTTTAATGGGCATTGGATATCTGCCTCTTCAATGCGTCATGTTCAGACCCGGATTACGACCTGTTAATGGGTCCCTTAGTGGCCCATAAACAAGAATGTTCCCGGGTTTGCACTAATGGCGCGTGCGGCTGCACTTGGAGTGTTGGGCCAATGGGATGTCTGTGCGGCTGCACAGAATCTCCTACAGCACAGCTACATCGAATATCATGCAAGTTGTCCTGCAATGCTCATGGACGCACCCTATTGTGAGGAACATGAATGCTCATTCAGCTTGCTGAATTGGATGGCATCACTTTTTGCTACTGAAGACAATGATTTCCTTTTGGAAGCTGTTGCGGTTTATTGCGCAAACATTGTGATGGATTAATATGGCTGGTTCACTGTACACTTCTGTGCCAGATTTTCTATTGTATTTTTCAGCAATTTCTTTTTTACCTGACCCCTATTTACACTTATTTATCTTTTTTCAAAATTCAACAAATTATAGACGCTCTTGAACTCTACTCTCACTTCTTGTAATCTGTGTTCGACCTATGTCAACATCCAAATGGAATTACCAGTGGAGGTTGTAGTGAGGTTGGTGGATTGACTGCAGACATTGCTAATTTAGCACAAGCTTGGCTGCCATGCTGCTGCTTTTGCTCACGTTACTACACAACTTTGTTTTCACTAAGACTCTGCTTGTGCCTGTTCATATGAGAACCGTCTGCCTTTCACGTCCTTGCTGTTCTCTGTGGTTTTCGTCTTTACATGATGTGCAAGGTCAAAAAACAATGTCCCTTTTTATTCTGCTCTGGTCAGTCCCTCGCACCTACACATAACAAAAAGCACAGCTGCACTGCTGAAAATCGAGTGCTTTTAATATTGCATGCATACATGTTCGAGGCACTTGGATAAAAACCTTTCCAGAGAGAAGAGCTGTGCTTGTCCGGGGATGTAAACCTGTGAATCTAGACTTGGAGTTATGGGCTCCCCCTGACAAAGCGCAGAGGCCTTCTATTTTTATAACATACTAGTTCCTAGCACGGGGAGGATGGCAAGGCACAGTAGGCTGTTTTCCACCAGCTTTATTAAATGATATCCCCGTTCATATTCTATGGAATTGTAACAATGCTCACTATATTGTATTTATGCATTCTGCTGTTAGTAATAGCACATGTACTGCATTTTAGAGTATGTTAGTGAAAATAAACATTTTAAACTAGACAGTGTCTCTGATTACTCATGTTGTGGACAAATATGAGTGAGTGAGCGAAAGAGTGTTCTTGCTCCCGTGATTCCTGAGAGAGTCGGAGTGACATATTCTGGGTTGCCTAATCATTGGTAGCTTCGCTGTAGAACGGAGAACGAATGAGACAATATAGCTAGTCGGATTGGGATTTTGGGCACTAAGGTGGGTAGTTGGTACACCACTGTACACCGAGGTCCTGGTTTCCTGCCATAGTTCCTTATAAGTGCAGAATCCCTGCAACAACTCCACTTCACTCAAATCTATCCCATTCCAATTTACCACACTCCACTAAAATCTACCCCACTCCAATATACCCCATATACCCCACCCCAATCTACCACACTCTAATCCACCCCTATCGACTCCACTTTAATCTACTCAACTCAAATCTACCACAATATACTCCATTCCACAGCAATCTGCTCTACCCCACCCCTCTCAACCCCAACCCACCCCACCCTACCCCACTGCAATCCAACCCACTCCCCTTCAATCTACCCCCTCCACTCCAATCTACCCTATGCTAATCTACCCAATCTACTCCACTCCACCTTAATCTGCCATAGTCAACTCCAATCTACCCTATTCCACTCTTACCCATTCTATCTCACTCCAATATTGACTCCACCCCAATCTATCCAACTCCACTCCAATCTAGCCCACTCCACTCTACCCCAGTCAACCCCACTCCAATCTACACACTCCAATCCACCCTATCTACCCCACTCCAGTCTATCTTAATCCACTCTACCCCAATCTACTTCACTCCATTCTACTCTACCTAACCTACCCTACTCCACTCCAATCTACCACATGCCACTCAAATGTACCCCATCCAGTCCAATCTAACCCACTCCATCCTAATCCACCCCACTTCATCCCACTCCAATCTACCCCACCTCTCCCCACCTCAAACTAACCTACTCCAATCTATATTGAGTTGAAGTATACAATGATAACATGTAATTGACAAACAAGGCCACCATTGGGCATGCAGAACTATTTATGTGCACTGCCTTATTATGCCTTGATTTCTTACCAATTGCAATAAAAGCATGCTTAAAAAACCTACTCCAGTCTACTGCAGCGAATTCCACCCACTTCAATCTACACGGCTCCAATTTACCTCAATATACTCCACTCCAATCTATTCCTTTCCAATCTACCCCACCCTAACCCAATCTACCCCATTCCAATCTACCTCAACCCACCCCTCCCAATCCACCACCCACCAATCTATCCAACTCCACTCCAATTTACTCCAATCCAGTCAACCCCACTCCACTCCAATCTACCCCACTCCTATCTCACTGCAGTCTATCCCTCTCCAGTCTACTCCACACCTCTCCAATCTACCCCACTCTTTCCCAATCTACTTCACTCCATGCCGTTCCATCCTACAATAATATGTCCAATATACCCCACTCCAATCTATCCCACTCCACTTTACTCCAATAGACCCGATTCCACCCTAGTCTACCCCACTCCACTCCACTCTTCCAAATCTATCCCACTTTTCCCAATCTACCCCACTCCATCCCAATCCACTCCAATTCAGTCTACCCCACTCCAATCTACCATGCACATCTACCCAACTACCGAACGCCACCCCACTCTAATCCACCCCACTCCCTTCTACCTCACTCTACCCTCATTACACTCTACGTCAATTTTCCCCACTACACTCTATCCCAATCTATCCCATTCTACTGTACCCCAATCTACCCCACTCCAATCTATCCCATGCCACTCCATCCCACTTTTGACATGCTGAACAGCAGCCACATTGGTGTACATAATGGCCAAAACACATTGCCAAACAAATAGCTCTGGCATAGGCGTGACCTATTGGCTTTGCCAATGCTTGTCTATTAGGGGCCTGTTGACAATGTATATATCCGCTATTAATAGTGCACCAGTGGGTTTGGTGAACCAGGGACATACCACCTTGCCCCAAAAAATAATTTCTTGTAATAATGCAGGTATTCACCATAAACTGACCAATGAGGTATGGCTAGAGTACATCAGGGGGTTCGACATCTTCTGTCTCCAAGAAACTTGGTATAAGGATGACATCGTGTTGGACGGTTACTGCTCTTTTACCGTTCCTGCAATTCCTTCTCCGGCAGGGAGGGCTAAAGGAGGGCTGGTGTTGTTGATCTCGGTAAAGTATGGGTCTATAAAAGCCCTTGACTTTGGTTCCTCACCTTGGTATCAATTAATTAGGATTTCCAATTTGACGCACCTTAAGATACTAGTGGTGAATTGGTATTATAACATATTTGACCAAAATTCCCGTCATATTATTGAAGCCCTACAGGCTGAAATTTCTAAAATCTCTGGGAAGTGGCAGCCTTTATGTATCTTATGGGTGGGGGATTTTAACTGCACTACCTGTGGGTTTAGTACCCAACGAGTCTGTGGGCTGCTGGATACAGAGGGTAAGCCCCAGCCGCACCTTACCCATACACCGCAGGGCAAGGCCTTAAATTCCATCATTATTGAGAATGACCTGACCTTATTAATAACTTGGTTTCTAGCTCCTCACCCGAGTGCCCCACATATGTTAGAGGTGGCAGGGGACGTTTTATTGATTTAATGCGTATTTCAAGGAGGTTTTTGTCTCTTGTCATTGACGTTGAGGTGGAACCCAATAATGCTAGTGATCATAACTCCCTCACAGTTCTGCTTAGTATAACAGCCCAGGTAGGGAAAGGTGTTGGCTGCCGGATTCATTATAATCCTAATAAAGGGGTAAGATTAAATTTGGGTAAAATAAATCCTCCCCAATTTGAGGTAGAAACTGTTACAGCTAATTATCAACCCATTATGAATTGTTTACAACAAGATTCTCCCCCAGAGGCTGTTATTCGGCAATTTGAGCTGATTTCTATAAATGTAGCTAAGAGACTAACTAGGCCCGCCCAGGGCACCCCAGGAGGTTCGGTGGTTTAACACTGAATGCACAAGGGCTCAATAGAACCTTAAAATGGCCCTTCACGCTAGCCCTTATGATCGAACTCAAATTAAAAGCACAAGAAAGATATATAAAACTACTTTCAGCCAAAGGAAAGTTGAATTGAGGAGATTGGCATGGGAAGAACTGGAGAGAGCTAGTTCCCTTACAGATACCAAAGGCTTCTGGGATATTATTAATCGCCCTTTATTTACGGACGATGTGAGGCAGAGGGACTCACTGATTCTGGGGGATGTCTGAGAATCCTATTTCTATGCTATATTTAACCAGAACTGCCAGCAGTTAGAGGAGAACAGTGGGGACCTGCCTCACAATTAAGTTGATCTATCTCAGTATCAGAGGTTGAGGAGGCCCTAGTGAAGGGAATATGAACGGCCCTGGCCCTGATGGGGTGCCACTTGATTTGTTCAAAAGGAATTCAAACCTTTGGGCACCCCTACGGACTAATGTCTTGAAAGCAGTGGTGATAGGCCCTATCCCAGCAACCTGGAAGAAGGCCATTGTGGTTCCTGTTTTCAAAAAGGGAAATAGGAACGACCCAGCTTGTTATAGGCCTATTTCCCTTATCGACGCCACAGCAAAGGTATTTGGGAGGGTCGTTCTTGCCCGACTGGAAGCTTGAGCGACTACTACAGGGGTCACGTCCAAATCTCAATACAGTTTTAGGGTGTGGCTATGTACTACAGAGCAGTGCCTAAATTTGTCCCTGTTTATTTGGAAGTACATGGGGGCCAGGAAGGGTTCTATCCACCTGGCCTTCATGGATTTGTCCAGTACTTTCGTTATCGTTAATGGGGAGAAATTGTGGGAACTAATGGGGAAAATGGTGATGGGGAAGCACTCCTCTCCCTTTTGCGTAGGTTACATACTAATTCCACTGTTGCCATAAGATACTGCCCCCAAGGGGAAAAGACTAAGCCAATTGTTTCTACTGAAGGTGTCCGGCAGGGGTGCATTCCAGCTCCTTTTCTCTGTTAAATCTTTACTAATGGCCTAGAGGCATTTTTATAAGATAAGGAAATTGATTTTCCCCCAATTGGTGGCTATCCCCTCCCTCTACTATCATATGCAGGTGACACAGTGCTAATGGCTTTGACTGCAAATGGCCATGAAAAATCGCCTAACGCTTTTACGGATTTTATGTTGGCGCTTGACTTGTAAGTTAACTTTATTAAATCGTATATTATGGCCCCAAACTGACCAAAACAAGAAACTTTGCTGTAAGGGGTAAAAGTATTGATAAACTGGATCATTTTACAGACTTAGGAAATCTATTTAATGATACGATGAATTTGGAACCACTTATAACTTCAAGGGTGCAACATACAGGTAGGGTTGTGGAGGGGTTATTCCATTTTGCATGTAAGCTAGGACACAAGCCGGTGACAGAGCTAGTTACTCTCTATAAAGCTAAATGTTTGTCTGTGGTAACTTATGGGGCTGAGGTGTGAGGCCACCACAAGAGCCGTCAATTACAGGTCTTGGAAAATAAATTCATAAAAAGGCCACTGATGACTCCGAACAGTGCCCCCATATTCATTTGTCGTTGGGGTTGGAATTCTTAGAGGACCGTACAGGCATTGCCCCTTTGCTCTTATGGGCAAAAATGTGGTTGTCTGATGAATTAATGTTCTCTAGGGATGTGATGAAAGACTGTACTAACATAGATAGTGGTACAAAAGGGGGTGGTGATGGACGGAGCATCAGAACCAATCAAACACTCACACCCAGTCAAAAGATCTGGGTTTGATCCATCACCGTTCTTTAGCCCACTCTGCCACCCCAGTTCAGACATGGCTATATGCAAATCAGTCTGACCCTGTGCCTCATGGGAACAGTCCAGCCCGAACTGCCAAGCCATGCCTTCCCTGGACTGGAAACAAGCTTCCGAGGACCGGTTTCTGGCATTCCAGCCGTCTTAAGCCCGGCTTGCTTGAATCCAGTGGCAAAGTGAGCAAGGGACTCACGTCTGAGCATACCCTGCCACACTTATGGCGGCCAAAAGCGGTACAAAAGGGGGTGGTGATGGACGGAGCATCAGAACCAATCAAACACTCACACCCAGTCAAAAGATCTGGGTTTGATCCATCACCGTTCTTTAGCCCACTCTGCCACCCCAGTTCAGAGTCAGACATGGCTATATGCAAATCAGTCTGACCCTGTGCCTCGTGGGAACAGTCCAGCCCGAACTGCCAAGCCATGCCTTCCCTGGACCGGAAACAAGCTTCCGAGGACCGGTTTCTGGCATTCCAGCCGTCTTCAGCCCGGCTTGCTTGAATCCAGTGGCAAAGTGAGCAAGGGACTCACGTCTGAGCATACCCTGCATAGATAGTGCCCTATTGATCCCTTGGCTTCAATTTGTGAGATACATTTCGTGAGATAGGCTTGGGGCACTTTTACGAGAATCCTGATAGTATCCTCACAAATGTAAAAGCCATTATCAAAGAGGCGTATTATTCTAGGGCAAATATGCACCACACACAATCAGAGGCGACTGGTTTCTTATGCTTGCTCCCTGCCCAACAGCAATTTTATTTAACCTTTACCACCAATGTACAGATATGATTTCTTTTAACTAGATTTTGTCTATGCACTCTACACTTTTTAGTGGCATTCCCAAGACAATCAGGGTGGGCGGACAAACTTATGCCCTGTCCGTGTGACAATTTGTCAGCTCAGAGCAGCTTGCACTTTATTTTATTTTGCCCCCTTTATAAAGAGCCAAAGGGAAAAAATGTTGTTCCGCTTTTAAGGGAAATTCGGCCTTTCACATACATTGATGGTTTTAATCTGCTGTATTTATTTGCCACTCCTGCTATTTGCAATGCCTTCTCTAATTATATAAAAGTTTCAATGACCATTAGAAAGTGCTATGAGCTACAGAAGTTGACTAAGAATGTTGTAATTTTCAATGCACAACTTTAATACCTTTGGAATTTTATGATCAGTGATATGTCTTGCCGTGCTAGGCCATTTGTATTATGGATTATATGTTTTGACCTCCCAGGTTCTTATGAACTCCTCTTTTATTGGCTTTAACTATACTATTTTACAAATATGCTATGAAATCTTAACATTGTGATGTTTTGTTTTTTAAACTTTTATGGTCTTTGAAACCAAAAACAGTTGATTTAATTGATTGACAATGAATATGCAGAATTTCATGATAAAACAGAGGAACATCTAGTTTTTAAGTTAAAAACCTAGCAGCATTAAGTACATTTTTTGGAGTAAAAAGCTTTAACTTAAGTATTTTAACTTTCATACTCAGTGTTACACTAGCATGCTAACTGGTGCCAGATTTTGCAAATCTTAAAAACATGAAGGAATTGTTTTATCGCACCCCAAGGTATAATGTGCATGTGGTCCTATTGGCGACAGGTTAATGCGTTCGCCACTAAGCTAGCTGACTATGCCATTCAATGTATATTATGACATATGTTTTTTTCTGTTTTTTCTGTGCCTTTTTTGGCAGAGCAGTTCATCTCTGCAGCCTCATACCATGACCATGAAAACGGCGCTGTAATTTCCTCTTGCCGCCAAGAGACCCACCTTAGGCCCAACTGATCATTTTCTGGCTACTTGCCACCCGCACTCTGCATTCAAGGCGCTCACGAATTCAGCAGATGTTTCCACTTTTGAAACCATTGGGGCTTGAAAGAGCATTATACACCAAGACATAGAGAGGAACGCGCGTCAGAAAGGTCCCTCTTTCCTGGTTTCTGTTGAGCACCAAGGTAGAAATTCGTCAATTTACTTATAACTTTAACACATCATGCACCTCGTTTCAGAAGTTAGTGGCCATTGAATATTCTATTCGCTTTATCTGTGGCGAGGTGACGTCAAACAGTAGATCCCTCTACATACCATTATAGAGCAACTGTTGGTGTAAAAAGAAATGGCACAAGACGGTTACTCTCTTTGGCAAAAGTTCTGGCACGCGACCTGGTTGTGTTCACCTTTTCTGTGTCACACTGGACTTGTGATGGATGGACGTGCTCTTTCTAAATTTAAATTGAGGCCATCTTTGTGTGTTCACAGCAGATCTGTTTGCTATTCAACTTTCATTATTTGCAATGTTACACGTATGTATTTCGCAGAAAGTATTACACATTTGGCTTTCAGCCTTGGATGAAACATCCTGGGAGTAATGCATGAACAGCGCCGCTTTTGGACTTCTCAAGTCCAAACAAAACTTCCAAAACTTAGAGCCAGCAGTCAAACACTTCAATAAATGGAGTTTTTTTTTTAGGTATCACTTTCCACCGCAGAGGCTCGTAAGTTTCAATACAATGTTTGGCTGACATGTTTTCCCTAATTGTCCCTGAGGTCCGACGTCCACTCACCCGGATCTGGACTCTTACTGAAACGGAAGGCAGCATAGCTCGCCATTTGTTTTCTAATTTCAAATATGAAGAGGCAATTGTTTTTGCGGTTTCTTGCTCGACTGCAAAGGCCGTGTCTTTATTGTCATGGAAGTAATTTCGAATTCCTCAAGTATGGAATGACTTCCACAGTTTTACTCATAGAATGTTATAATGTTATCATCTAAGTTAATTGAAACAGGCAGTTGGGTAGTACATGCCCTATTGTGGTAATTCCTGGGCTGACCAGTTTCGGGAGCGGATGTCAGCTGCTAAGTGTGAGTACAGAAGGATACTGCCAATGGGGACGCGGTGGTCGCATAGGAATTGAATTCCTCAAAGAGTATATACTTCAAGATTTGGCTTAGGATCTGAAAAGATTGGCTATATGGAGATATACTGTCCTGAGAGTGTTTTCGGAATTTATTTCTTGATTTGCGTATTAGCAGTGTTTATATACTTCATACAGGGCACATTACATATTTGCAGTTTCTTACAAACCATAGAAAAATACTGAAATATAACACAGCACCTTTATAATACAACAATATGAACAGTTACATAAGGTGAATAAAGTATGGTGCACCAACAAAAGGATAACATCATTTCTGACATAGTTCCCTTTTCAAAAATAACAGCAATGAGAAAGGTTTTCAATTCTGGAGGTCGCACTGAGAATGGAGTGTTCTCAATATGTTTTTTTAACACTTCATGGACATAGCATGGAAATGTCCTAATGTTTGGTGTGATGTAATTATATGCACTAGGCGCCATACCTGAGAGGGATTGCTTTACAAACTTTCGTTTTCTTACATCTTAGTTTTACAATGAGCTGATTCTCCCTGTTCCAAAGGGGCTACCTGATCTGGTCTGATTTTGGGCAAGGAATCCCAAAAACATGGTTTCATGTGTGTTGCAGACAATTTCCTGCTCCATGTTTCAAGGGGAAGCCACTTTAGATGGGAAAAAAGGGTGAAATAAGCACATATTTCAAAGTGCTGGTGGCCAGCCTGACAGATGCATTGGATATTGCTTTGAGTTGAGCGAGGTTCACTTTAGGAATTCCTATCGATAGAGATTTTGATAGTCCAGTCTCATCCAAACAGGAGATTGAATTAATATCTTAACATCTGCACCGGGCGAAAGTTTTGAATACGCATAGGAGTCTAAATTCAAATTGTGCACCCTTGGCTATTGTGTGCTTTTGGAGAGTAAGATTATTGTCTAGGTAAGAGCCACGAGATTTTGCATACTCGGGTAACAGTTTAACATTAAAAATTAGTCAAGCATGTTTTGAGGAAGTTTGTTTTGTGTGATAAGCTGTGAATGGGGATGTGATATCCAAGCCTGATGAATTCAACCTCTTTATTGGAGGAAATTTGCAGATAGAGCCAGCTGTCATCTGTGTAAAAATGTTTTGCGATGTTAAGAAATCATGATGGTGGAGGCTAGCAGTCATGTATAGAGGTTGGAAAGGATAGTTGATAGATCTCAGGGAAGCCACTGGTAGATGGCTGCAGGGTTGCAGAGGATGTTAGGTATTTATTTCTCCCCAGTTATCCATTTAAAATTAAAACCAGTGAGGACATTCTACCCATTCCATCCTTGATTTTTAAGAGGGTGGCATGGTTTGCTTAGTCAAAGGCAGCAGATGGGTCAAGGAGATCTGCTGATGCCTTAGTCACGCTTACTTAAGATGCGGAGAGCATCATCAACAATTTATTTTTAAGTTGCAGTCTTAATGCAGCATCTTCTGAAGTGAAACTGACTGTGCTGCACGCCCCCTTTTTGTGGCTCACCCGGTTAGACTTTCCTAGCCCCAGAGATGTAGGTTTCTACGGTGAAAGGGAAAATAGACAGGATCCACCCACCCCTCCTTATAGCCTATACTTTTTGAAAGAAAGGGCATTTGGAGAACATCAACCCTGATAAAGAACTATCAGAAAATATTAGAGCCCTACTCCCAGTTTTGGACCATCTAAGTTATTACATTTATAATGGATAATTACGGTAATGGGGCTTTATTATGCGCTAACCTACAGTAGAATACGTGGATTAGAACAGTCACCATAATAAAAATATTTAAAAAGGTGAATGTAATTCATGTAAAAAGATAACAAACGCCATCATTGTATTGCATTAGTGAAAATCCTAGCCTACTTTTGTACTCAGTTCTAGATGTTCTACGGTAAAAACATCTGTGCATAGCTTGTTACGATCTGTGTGACTAAGTCGCAGGTTTATCAGCAAGAATGTTCTTGGAATGGACACTGCTCCCAGGAATGTAGATGTCCCTTCTCCTTTCGGGGTGACAGGAGTTAAAAAAAAATCTTTTATTAACTTCACCAGAGAAAGTTAGACAAAAAGACATTTAAAAAATAAAGCGCTGACAAAGCTATAATCAAGGATTTGAATCAACTGTTTTGAGAAAAATTGCTTGAAAGAATCCTAGATACCCCTGTGTATGTGAGTAGCACCACAGCTCAGAGCATAAATGTCTTCTTTAGATTTAACTTTGGTCATCTTGCGACTCTAAATCTGTGAGAAGGAGAGATGTTTCCATTTATTTGTTATGGTAGACCTGACTACCTGTCAGGACTCTTCCGACCTGCACATGTGTTGTGCGCTGGCCGTAGTGTAATCCTGAAGGAAAGGCTAACTGATTAGTCTCTTCGGGTGGGTGCCGAGGTTGCACATGGGTATAGCGAGATTGTTTTTTCAGCTCTTGGCTGGATCCATCTCTTGGGTTTAGTGACTTTGTAAACTCGCATACATCTGGAGTTCCTCACCTTTTGTAGTTCCTGGTTGTCTCCAATTCTTACCCTGCGTTGTGGGGTCCTCTTGTCGCTAGCATTTTTTCCACTTGATGGGGCAGCTTCTACAGCAAAGGGAAAACACCAATATCATCATCAATCAGGCCAGTTCACTGAGTCAGTGGTGCTAATGAACTATATAGCACATGGATACACAAACTGGTGAATCATACTTTTTATTTTATTTGGATTGTCATGTCAGGATTGCCATAGTCACTTGACTATTCAAACTCAGGAGCTGGGTCTTTCTAAGAAAGCAGTTCTAAAAAAGGTAGGAAAAAATAGTTCCTAGAACAGTTCAACATCAGCAACTAGTGTCCCTGCAAGGGAGGAATGGGCGTTCTAACAAAAAGGCTTTATTAGGTTTAATAGATATCTGCATATGAGCTCCAATAGGTAGTGAGCTATTTAACCGTGGCGGGAGCTTTTCTTATGGCTACTCTCACATATCAGTCGTAAACCACTCCCTTCGGAAGGCACTATAAATATATTACTTCAAATTTCAAGCACCCAATCAAACAACATTCCAGCTAAAAGTTTCAAGAATTTTTTTTAAAATAAAAATTCTAACAATATATCAACAAATCATTTACATTAATTTGTTGTCAGATGCCAACAGTACGACACAGCAGTGAACAGCTGCAGCCAGTGAGAAACGCTCTTTATGTGCATTCACCGCTGAAGCAAACATAAGAGGAAAGCTTTTTAGCTTCCATACTTATACATACCACTGTCCATTTGAAGCTCCGCTTCACCGATTCTGGAGACGGATAGTGGAATCCTAGTATATCAGTCTCCTCAATTACACTGAGTGGTTTGACATCTTTTTAGATGCTATTTGGCTTTTTATTGATTCTGCTTAAGGACACAACACCGAAAAGGAAGGCCTTAAAGAATCTGGCAACTATTAAACACAGTTGGTGATTGGTGGGCATATACTGGCATTATCGCACAACTTAGTGCCTCTCACCAGAAGTTAATATTGATTTTCTTAAGAGGGAATAATGTTTGTTGTCCTGAAGAAGGTGATGTTATATGTTATTCCCACCGAAGCGCGTTAACGCAATAATTGTACTAAATTTGGGGAACAGAATCACATTAGAAAAGGAGATGGTTTCCTCTATGTGCTGTTTGTATTGATTCCTGCAAATTAGTTTGAATCAATGGCTTGAAATAAATGTGCTTATCTTGTTTGTTTCTTTCTTTTTATCACTGTATTTATGTTGTTTTTTGGAATGTCTGTTTTTTAACTTGTTATGAATTTTACTTATGATTTGTTTGTAAATCATTGATATAGTGATTGAATTTTGATTTAAAAAAAAAATATTTTTAAACTTTTAGATTGAATTGTTCTTGCAACCACTAAATACACTAGAAACTGGGAGTACGAATGTTGTTCGATTGGGTGTTTGGAATTTGAAGTAATTTATCTATAGTGCCTTCCAAAGGGAGTTGTTTACGACTGATAAGTCTTTCTTGGAGCCCTGTCCCTTTGAATTGTGGGGCCCTTCTCATTGCATTTATGTACTAATCTCGCCTTTGCAACTTTCATTTCAATATTTTAATTTCTTAGATTTTTTTACTTTTAAACTTATTATGAAACAATACACACAAACTAGTGCAAAACAAATGGCTTCACCGCTGCACATTTCAAACAAAAAGGACTAAACGGGCATGCCACATCCCCTCATTTTGTTGAAAATAGCACTGGAGCATTCGGTGAGGATGTCAGGGAAAATGATCAAACAGAAATCTATTGTTCAAGAGATAGATCTTTTGCTGAAGGGGCAATAACTAGAATTTTGGCATGATGTGGCACTGATCAGCACAGTGCTAAGTTCATTAACTTGTATGCCTATAAAATGACTTCATTTAAGTACACCACTTAAATAATGCATGTTACCCTCTAGCTGCCTCTATTAGAATGTATGTTCATGTGAAATGGTACAGTGTTTACACTTCTGCTCTAGCTTCATCTGTGTGATTTAGTGAAATTGGCTGGCCTATGGTTGAGCACAAGTGTTGACCGTTGGGCTGTATATGCTTCTCCGGTCTTGGTTGCACAAGGGAATGGGCTTGTTTGATGATGCACATGGGGCCTATTTACCTAGGTAAATCGGGTTGTATACATATGTTTATGAACACATTTACATTACTTTTTCCTACCCAGAATTCACAAATGGGACTGCTGGAAAGAGTACATTCATTTATATGTGTCAAATCTCTGACCACAAATATGGTCATCTGTCCACATTCACAAACTTCTTTCTTTCTCCTTTCCATCCTTGGACGGTCCATTATTTAGACCAGCGATGGGCTAGCTGAAAGGTTTTACCCTTGCTCGACAGGGAATGGATTACTCCCAGATTTCGTGGGGGTGAAGGGATTTCTTCATAGGGGAAAATATTTCCCCTATGGACAAAACAAGAGTGTGCCTTTTCACGGGGGGATAGGATCCCATGTGCAAAGTTCTCAGCTAGGAAGAATTACACAGCGAGGGAAGAGGATCCTGCTGGAAATGTCACATGGCCTTCCCAGAAGTACATCTGGAAACCTGTGCCTATATAAGTTTCCAGGCATACTCGTGGGAATGTTTTTGAATTCCAGAAAGTAGGAAAAGGATGAGCAAGTGGAGAACTCCTAGTTATTTTGTGAATCAGCTCAGAGGGTAAAGACTGCTCCTTTTGACATCTCTGTGTCTTAGTTGTGTGATATACAGCTTTTATTTCTATTAATCTGCTTGAGCTGTAGCCTTCCAGCCGATGGGAGATGTGCATGTGTGTACAAATGTTGAAGTGCAGCTGTGGATCTGGTTCCAGGTTACTGTGTACTTCAGTCACAGTGGCATGTCTTATATACATGTCACTGTGCACGTTGACCACTTGATTGTTTGTTGCCACCATAACAGCATACAGGAATCAGTTTTCTCCCAAAATGTTACATTTCCCCCTTATTATTCAGAGAACCTCATCTGCCGATTGTGGGTCAATGTGTCATTTTAAATATCTCACAACTGGAACACATATAGGCCTAATTCACACATGCACAAATAACCCCAAAGCAAGAGTAGTCCTGGCTAAAGCCAGCTGCACAGGTGCTAGTTCCACAAGGTAATGGTGGTCTGAGTTCATCCTCTGGTGGTCAAACTACTCCAAAACAATTAATACATTAAAACAGAAAGAACACACAAAAGGGAGTGCCTCAAGAGTCCAACAATTGTACTTGTTCTCTTGGTTCTCCTCTCCTCCTTTCATGAAATACACATAGTTCAAGGGTGTCAATCTCAATGTACTCTTCTCCAATATCTAAATAGCATGGGAGTTGTGGTATGAAGTCTCAAAACAATTCTCTTTATTATTCAATACATCAACGAAACAGCATGACCAATGCATTTCATCCTCCAAGAGGACTTCAGCAGGGTTAATGTATTTCTTTACAGCAATGTCACATCGAAGTCTAAGTGTAAAATGTATCAGTTCTCCCTGAAATTCTTGGAGCACTCGTAATGCTCCTATATTGTTTAAGGGAAATACCAGGTGATAATATATAAATATCACAGCTTGATATCCACAATCAATTGGGTTCTGTAAGCTCAGACTTGATAATACGACACGTCTCCACTGTCACTGACATTCTTGATTCACACAAGCATTTGAGTACAGAAAGCTGTTCCACAGGAGTACTCTTTTATGTACTCCTCTAAGCCAGTTAGCTTCAGAGCCTGTTTGTAATTGTTTTATACGGATAATCTCTGAATATCTACTTTGATGTTGGAGGCACATTTCCAGAGTCACAGATACTGTCTATCCTGGTAGCATAGACAAGCACTGGTGTTTTCCCTTTGGTGATTACTTTGCCAATGAGCTTCCCCGAAAGAGACTTCAGCTGCTAGAGAAACCTTGCCACCTCTGTGGAGAAATACAAATATGGCACATTCATTCAAACACGGGTGGGCTAAAGTTTCTTTATGATCTTCTGAGATAAACTCTAACACTAATACAAGACTCTCAGGCTTTCGAATGCAGTCCACTAGATAAATCTGTAAAAGAGGTAGTTTGAACAAAGTTTACTGATATTTTATTCATGATCACAAGCGACATTCGCTTCCCGCTTTCGTATAAGCCCCAAAATAGAGTAAGATCACAGCACATCATAACCTTACAACTAATCCTGATTAAAGCAATCATTTGAGTTAGCAAACAGACTTCATTATTAAAAATGTTTAACATCTATGGTTGCTTCATTTTTTTTTTAATGTTCCAGATTTGGGTAGTTTTCTATTTCAATATAGTGACTAAAATAGAGAACCAATTAATTCCTGTTTATATCTCATTTTAAAGATCTCAGAACTGGTTACTGATGTCTGACTGTGTGTCTTGGTTTCCTTTTTCATCTAATCGGTGTCTTTTGTGTTTTGTTTGCTGGCCACACATAATCCGGCATCCATCTGCCACAAGGGATCAATAAGTGGAACAGAATCATGAGTGATCACTTAAAATTTCAACCAAGGTTCCCCCCATTGTCTGCATTTCATTGTTTAGGTATTTATTTGTCCATGTCACAAGCCCCACATTGTCTTCATTCATTTCGCCTCTTGTCGGGTATACTCTAATTCTGCCCATCACATGGTACTGTTTATATCTGCATTACTTGGCAGAAGGGGTGATTCTTGCATACATTTCACACATTAAGACAGATGGAAGAGCATCAGTCATTCTACTCAGTTTGAGTTTCAACTGAATTATGATAAAAGTGTGCATCTTGTTTTGAACGCGCCTTGGGGTATGTTAGTAGATGATTTCCAAGCAGCGAATCATCATCATTACAGTTGTCAAATTCGTTGCTCAAAAACGGGTATGTGTGAATGACTAGGGAGTTGCCATCTGGAGTGGAAGCAACCGCCTCAAATAACTATCATTGTGTTTAAGGCTCATGCTTCACACCCTGAACTCTTTCTGGGCTGCTTTTTAGGTCTGGCTTGAATGTGCAGCTGTCTGTAGATGTACTCAACAATTCTTCAAAATATGCATAGAGCGAGTGTGGCGCTGCCCAAGGGAGTATTTCTTTGTCACCACACACTTTTGGTTTCTTGCTGTATCATTCTGCTTCCATTGGAGTGCTCATATTGCAATGCATGATGGGCTATTTTGCTTCTCACATAAACAGTGAATCATTACACGTTAAACTATTGTATCTCACTGATGCTTTGGATACAGAAAGTAAAGAATCGGTTTCTTGTTTTGCTTTTTCACTGCAGCCAGATTTTTAGTTTATGGTTTAGTCAGTACTCCACGTGCAAGAACCCAGGGCTAATGGCTTTGTCGATGCTTGCTCCGTGATGAGCTCTGCTAAGGATAGCAGATAGACAGATGTGTGCTTGTCGAATTCTGTAAGATTTCCCCCTGTTGCTTCTCTAAGTAGATGAACCTGGGGCCATTTATAGAACGTCCCCTGGGGGTGCAACAGTTGTTTGTGCCTGTTTTTTTTCACCCCCGGAGCACTTTGGTGTTACAGAAAGAGCTGCAGACACTTCCGCAGTCCCCTCTGTAATACAGATCATGCTTGCACCAAACGTGCAGCAGTCTGACCTTAAGGGGGAGTGGTCATGTGCATTAGGGCATGCCCCATGCAAATGAGAATAATTTGCTTTTGCACCCTTGCTATATACCAGAACTGTCAAGCGGTGCACTGACTGTGCACCACTTAGAATTAGCCCCCAAGGGTTCCCTTTTGAAATGGAGCAAATTGTCACAGGGTCGCCCCCCGCATCCCGTGTAGCCAGGTGCACCCACTCACTGGACATGCCCCGCTTTGAAATGAAAGGCAGACAAGTGGCTTTAAACAGTCAAAGTACATTTCACTAATGCACTGGTCCCAGTGCAAGCATGGGGTTGCCCCTGAAAAGCAAACAGTGTGTTTGCTATTCTGTGTCAGGACCGGAGGCAAGGATTATGCTGAACCATCTTCACTTTTATTAACTAGCAGCCTTTATTAAAAACACTTGCTTTAAACTTCTTTTTTGAAAAGAGAGTGAAGAAAAAACATCTTTAAGTTTCTTTTTGAAAAAGAAAGCACTGAAACTTCCAGTCCCATGAGTACTTGAGAGGGCAATCCCATAACAACCAATAGCATCACAGCCGTAGTTTGTAATGACAGCCAATCCAGGCCTCCAAATGTCTGCAATAGTTCTTCTATAACTGTAATCCCTCTCTTTCTTCGCTGCTCGGAGCCTACAGTTGTCATTTTTCTTCCTTCATTGCTGTGTTGAAGTGTGCGCGAAATTATACTGTCTGCTATTGTGTTATCCGTTTTGTTGCTCTGTCAGCGTTCATCGCTGAAATCCTCTCAGGAACATCTTTAGCTGCCAATATTTATTGTTCTGAGCTGTGGCACAGTCTAACGCCTGCCAGAGGGCGCTGTGTCTCTGGTGGCTTCACCACCAGATGCACAATTCCTGTCAGTTTTGAAGACTGACAGGATCCGTTGCGCCGGGCATTGTGCCTGCCAGAGCCTTGCCTGGAAAGAGCTGGCCCTCGTGTGGGGTCCGTACTGCATTTATTATGCTTGGAAAGGCGGGATTTCACCTCTAGAGTCTGCTTACCATTCTCCAGAATCCCGTCACAGGTCGACTAGACCTTTTTACCTGTCATAGAGTGAATTAGGCAATCTTTTCATATGGACATAAACGAATTTTCGAAATCAAAATAGCTTCCCCCAAGAACCACTGACCAAAATGTAAGTTGAAGGTTTATTACATAACCAAAAATAACTGAAGGTACAAACACCTCAGCAAGAGGTTCAAAAGATAAACAGGCACTAATACAAACATAATCCTTCGGAAAAGTCTCAAGCGACTGATGAATAATACGAGGATTAATTCCAGAATCATCAGACTGAACAGAATCGCTATAACCTGAGTTCTGGTACTCATCAGGATAATAGACATAAATTCAGGTTATTCTGTCCCTACACTGTACTGAGTGACATCCCTACTCAACGATAGCCCAAACTAATCAAAAGGTGTCAGCTGTGGTGACTTCCCGAAGAAGTTCGCCCACATTCTCTTTTAACTAGAGACTCTTTCTTCACAGCTAAGCTTCTTGACCATCCAACCGCTCTCTCTAGCTCCTCAGCCCATCTGCTCTGCCTCCACCCTCGGGGCGCTGTCCCTAATACGAAACCCCACAATGTGAATGACACGCCTTCAGGTACGCCCCTCTTGGAGGTGTTAACTTCCAAACTTTCCTGTATGGCTCTTGTCCATCTTTGTCCATGCAGACGTCCTTGGGTCTCAGGCTCTCCGTCGCTTCAAGTTGTATCTTCAAATTCCTGGTCTACTCCTCCATGTCTAAGTCTAGCATTTCTAACTCTCATACACAATGGGCCCTTCTACTCTACCGTCTACTTGATGGTGCACCTGCAAAGGAATACATATAATTCGGCTCACATTCTATAAATGTTGCAAAGTTTTCTAAAGGCATCTTTTATAAAACATTTTCATATCTAAATGCTAAGCAAAACTTTCAAACAGGCCTGCATCAGTTCTATGACCTAGGCCTCAGCTTGATTTAAAGGCCCAACATTTTACGTTAGCAATCCCTTGTTTCATTAGGCCTCCAACCTTAACAGCAAATGCATTTTCTACTTTAAGCTAATTGTCAGATATAAAGGCACAGTTATTTCCAATAAGCAGATCTAAATGCACAATAGTGCTCGTTTAAACGCACTTCTCATTAGTGAATGATTTCATTTTTTAACGACATTTCTAGGTTATACAGCAAGTGTGGATGTAATTCACAACCTTGGCTCTTCAGATTTCTAATACCAGTTTCTCTAGTTTTCCATCCCACATTGCATCTAAACATGATTAAAGTCCTCTATATATACGGGTGCTGACTACTTGTACATATGATGCACCCCTACAATTTCACTGTAAATGGCGCTCTCTCATGCTTGCCCGTAATAAATCTGATGCCCAGTGCTATTTGCCTGGGTCTGTATTGATGTGGCTGAGGCCCACTGAGGTCTGTAGATCCTGACTGTATTACAGGTCAGTTAAGGAACACAAGCTCCCAGGCAAAAATATTGAACCACTATCACATATATTTCTGGCACCAGGAGAGAGAGTTCCCAGGGCAAGCACCCTTTCTGGTACGGCTTTGCCCACACAAGAGTCTGTCATAAAACGTCAGTAAATACATTTATAGCTATAGTCTGCCTCTACAATCCTAGCGCAGAGTACTTCCTAAAGAACAGCCACCATTCTTTAGGACAAAAGGGGCTACACTACCTACCTCTCATAGAGCCCTCAGAGGAAGTGTATCAGGATCCTTTGGGCTATCTTCCCTGGCACGCCAATTTTTGTAATGCAGTGGATGCCTCTATATATTGGGCGGTTGATGAGGCTATGGAGCCCATAGAAGAGTGCCTCGTGCAGCTCATTGCTCGTGAGGGCGCCAAGAGACGGCTGGCAGTGCTAGATGCGCCTGGTCCTTACCCTGTACAGGACCCAGCCCCCCTAGACCTGGAGTCTGTGCCTGCAAAGTGCTCCTGGGAGGAAGGGCTTGAATTAGACACCTTTGAGCGCTCAAAGCATGCCTTCATTGGAAAAACGTCTCCAAGCTTTACCCCCTTCAATCTCAGAGCTCCAGCTAGAAGTCCCCCCTCCATTGTCCCCAGCCCCCAAGGAGGATGACCCTCCCTCTGATGAAGAGGCAGGATCGTCTAGGCCACGGCAACCATCCCCCCCTCCCAGTGAGGTACACTGAGGGCCAGAACAGGACATGTTAGACCCGGACCAGATCCCACACCCAGGGTCTGTTAAATGGGCTCCCTGCGACAAGGTTGCGCAGTACATGGCCAACCACCTCCACAAACCATTGGAAAAGGCAGCGCGTAGCTGCTTGAGAGCAGAATGCCAGAGACCCAATTTAGAGGGGAAAGGGGACCAAATGCCTGAGATTGACCTGAATATAGACACGTTCCTGGCTAAGTATATTAACGATCTTAAGAAAGGGACAGATCGCTCCTGGCAAGCTTGCCAGGAAAAGCTTTTGGACACAGTGGGACTTTTGACAAAGATACTGGACATGGCGCGGGATGCCAAGGCTTGAGGCGCCATAATTTCCTTGGATACCCTTTAGGCATGGACGCAAAGGGCAGTTATCTTTTTGGTTAACGCCAACTGCGCGGTGTCCACAGAATGCAGACAATCTCTTATAAAGGTGGACCAGAAGCTTGGGGACTTGGCCATCTTGGAAGTCGGAGCAGTGGCCCAAGGGGGCCTCTTCAGAGACCCTTTGGTCAAAAAACTCGGAAAGTTTGTGAATACTTTCACTTCTTTAGACAAGGCCCAGGCATCCATTAAGAAGGTGATCCCTCCCAGGTTTACCAAGGGGCCTGCCGTGGTAGGAACCGCTCAGGGTGGCCACTTTGTATCCCAGCCCTACTCCTGAGGGCAAGGCTCTATGAGAGGCAATAGCTAACTGGATCAATCCCGCTTTGCTAACTTTTACCCCACCAGGGGTTAACGTTTCTGGGGGAGAGGATCCAGAGACATGCTGCCAACTCCAATTGTGGTGAGTGTACTTTCCTCTTCAAATACACATGTGGGAGGCAGATTAGCATCCTTTACAAAGGCTTAGTGAGCTTTAACTACAGACACATGGGTCCTAAAGACTGTTCAGGGTATCCACATAGAGTTTTATGGGACCCCCTTCCAGGCGGCCAGACCGTTTCTGATTCAGTTTTCTACAGTGGAAACAGTGTTGATAGACACCAAAGTTCAGGCTCTGTTGGCCAAGGGAGTGATCCAACTAACTACAATCCACCCCACAGGCTTGTCAGCAATTTCTTCCTTGTGGACAAGGCCGTTTGGGGGTCAATGTCCTGTGATAAATTTGTGCGAGTTCAATGGGTGGTTGGCTACAGGCACTTCAAGATGGAGGGTATTCACCTTCACCTCCTGAGCGATGTCTTGCGACCATCGAATTGGATGGTGCGCTTCGACCTCAAGAACGCTTACCTAGCGATTCCCATATTTCCACCACACCGGCGTTTCCTTCCATTTCTTTGGTGCCAGCAGGCATTTGAATTTTCAAGCCTTCCTTTCAGACTCTCCTCCGCTCCTTGGTGCTTCACCAAAGTTCTCAAGCAAGTGGTGGAGCACCTTTCGGCCGTGTGGCATCCTTTTCATTGTCTACTTGGACATGATCTTGAGCGTCTTGCCAGCACTACATTCTGCCTCTAAGGCGCTGATCACGCGACTAGTCATTGGAGCTATTTGCGTGCAACTTTAACTTTTAATCGCCATATTTTTAAATTGTGTTTTTTTCACTCTGTGTGCATTCAGCATTTCAATTGACTCACTTACACTCACTTCCGCCGCATTCTCACGGTCCCTGCCGATTTCAGGGCAAGGAACCGAGTAGCAGGGTTAACATCCCCAACGGCGGACATCTGGAGTGGGGGCGAGAGCGGTGAGAGCGCTCTAGTCTCCCGCATAAAAGGACACGGTTACCCTCCGCGCTAGCGGACGCGTTTGTGGACGCGCCTCCTGGACGCTGAGTCTAGCCTGAGTCAGCCCGTCTACGTCCAGGAGGCGCTTGGGGCGCGAGCCAGGTGGGTTATCAACGTAACGATGCGGACTTACTCTAAAGAGGAGCTTACTTCCTACAACAAATATACTGCTCCCTGTCAGCGAGTCATTCCTAACTCTGCAGGGGACCTGGTTAAGTGCTCCATATGTGGGTGGTGCCCTGGCTCCACCAGTACTCCCCCTTGCAACCCCACCCCTATAAGCAGCAGATGCGCACTACTGAACACCAGGTCACTGCCCCAACACGCCCTCAACATCTATAGCCTCCTTGCTCATGAGAAAATGGACTGTCTCTTCCTCACGGAAACCTGGCTTGGCGAGGGCTCTGAGCCTGATCTGGCCATAGCCATTCCTCCGAGCCATGCGATTTTCCGTAGAGACAGAAGCAAGGGCGGGGGGGGCGGTGTGGCTCTCATTATTAATAAACACATCCCCTGCACGATCCTGCCTGTGGACAATCTACCGGGCTGTGAAATCCTAGCTTTCTCCCTGGCCCTCTCTCCCCAACAATCCTGCTTTGGGCTTTTACTTTACAGACCCCCAGGCCCTCTCGGTTCATTTACCGAGGACCTTTTCTCGATCATTTCCACACTTAGCCTTAGGGCAAGACACTGCCTGGTCCTAGGGGACTTTAACATCCACATGGACAAGGCAGAGGACCCGGAAGTGCAAAAATTTCTGGACATGACATCCTCCGCGGGGTTCAACATGTACCTACAGGCACCTACACATGAGAAAGGGCACATTTTAGATCAAATTTTCTCTACTGCCCCAGTGACCCTATCCTCCCTCGCCCCAGTCCTCTGGTCGGACCATTTCTTAGCTGACTTCCAGATAGCACATCACACAGTGACCCCACGCAATGGTCAGATGCACGAAGCACGTACTTCCAGAGCCTTCCACAAAATCTCTCCAGCCATGCTCACTCTGGCTTTAGAGACATATCCGTGTGTACTCACAGGCAGGCTAGAGGACGATGTTAAGTGCTTTCAGGATTGGCTCACTGCACGCCTGGCAGCTCTTGCGCCACCTCGCCAGGTCAGATCACAGCTGGTAAAAGCTTCTGCCCCCTGGTTTTCCGCTGCCTTGGCGGGCAAAAGAAGGCATTGCAACAAGCTCGAAAGAGACTGGCGGAGGCAGTATGATGCGACCTCTAAACAGTCCTATAGAGAAGCGGTGAAAGAATATCACCGGGACATTACAGCAGAAAAGAAGTCCTTTCTAGCCAGAAGGATTGAGGAAGCAGATAGCTCCTGTAAAGAGATTTTCAAGATTGTCAAAGAGTTTATCGCTCCCACCTGCTGTACTCCCGCGTCCTCCTTTTCGGAACCGTGGATAACTGATCTAGCAGAATTTTTCACCAACAAAATTCTCACGATCCAAGCAGCCTTGAAAGGAACATATAATGTCCCGGTTTCCAGCCCTGAGGTTGATGACCCTCTTGTTCCCTGGTTACACCAATCCGTTCCGGATAAAGTTATAACCGGTCCCATTCTTGACTGTTTCCCTGTCCTAGAGCTCCATACTTCGCTGGACCTCTTGGCCAAACTGAAATCAGGCTCTCCGCTTGACCCTTGCCCCGCCAAATGTCTTGCAACCTTGGCTCCCGTTCTTAACCCTATCATTATTTCCATCATTAATCTGTCCCTGAGCACCGGCAAGGTTCCCACTTCTTGGAAACAGGCCCTCGTCCTTCCTCTTATTAAAAAGCCCAATGTGGATCCTAAACTACACTCCAATTACAGGCCAATCTCGCTGTTGCCTGCTCTGGCGAAAATAGCGGAGAAGCATGTGCACACCACCCTATCCCACTTTGTAGAGTCGAATTCCTTACTTCACCAATCACAGTCCGGGTTCAGATCCAACCTGAGTACAGAAACCGCTTTACTCGAGGTGACCGAGACTGTGAAGGAAACTCTGGACAGTGGTGGAAAGGCCATGCTTATCATGCTAGATCTGTCGGCGGCCTTTGACACCGTTCCCCATGACCTTCTCCTTACTAGACTCTGGGAGATTGGTCTTAGGGGAACGGTGCTCAAATGGTTTCAATCTTTTCTGGCCGACCGCAGACAAACGATCTGGGCTCCCCCTTTCTCCGCCGCAATGCCGCAGCTTGAGGTAGGGGTCCCGCAGGGATCTATACTCAGCCCCTCTCTTTTTAACATCTTTATGACACCCTTAGCGGCGCTAATGGAGGAGCATGGGGCCCAGATCGTCTCCTATGCGGATGACACGCAGCTCCTGTTCACATGTGACAGGGGCTGT
Organism: Lissotriton helveticus; assembly: GCF_964261635.1. NCBI lineage: Eukaryota > Metazoa > Chordata > Amphibia > Caudata > Salamandridae > Lissotriton > Lissotriton helveticus. The sequence continues at coordinate 706,981,771 of NC_136059.1, read as the reverse complement.
GATTTCGACGGAGCCGCCATCTTGAGGTGTCTTCAGGCTGTGTTTGACTGGTTCGGGAAAAGCGGCCTCAAATGCAACTCGGACAAGTCCGAGATCCTGTTCTTTGGGTGTCCCGCCGACCCGAGATGGAAGCACTGCTGGCATTCGCCAAGTTCCCGCCAGCCAGCAATTCTGTAACAGCTAAGAATCTGGGCATTCAGGTGGATAATACTCTTTCCTTTAAGGCCCAAGTAGCAGGTCTGACGGGGAAGTGCTTTGCCATCTTAAGGATGTTGAGAAAGTTTTTGCCGTTCCTATCCTTGGAGCACAGAAAGATCACGGTGCAGGCTCTGATAGGTTCGCGCTTGGACTACTCTAACATCCTTTACTTGGGTCTTCCCGAGTATCTCCTGACCCACCTGCAGGTCGTCCAGAACTCGGTAGCCAGAGCCATATTCGGTCTAATCAGAAGAACCAGGGCCAGCGACCTTCTTAAAGCTCTGCACTGGCTGCCGATCCGCAAACGCATCACCTTCAAGACCATAACAACAGCGTTCAAGGCTCTGCATAACTTCGGTGCAGTGTATCTACAAAAAAGAGTCAATTTCTACTTTCCATCTAGACCCTTGAGGTCCGCTGCCCAGGCCAGGGCAATCGTGCCGGCAGTGCGACGTGCACGATGTGGAGGTCGTTCCTTTAGCTACCTTGCCGCTCGTCTTTGGAACACATTACCTCTGACCTTACGCGCCAGTTCCAATCTGCTCACTTTTAGAAAGGAGCTTAAGACTCTTCTCTTTGTCCAATAATTCTGTTTCCTCTGAGCACCTGGCGTCGCTGGTGGTATTTCTGTTAGTTGCTGGTATCGATGTGCAGCGCTGGGACGCTCTTCGGAGCAGCTGAGCGCTTTATAAAACCCCCAGTAACATAACATAACATAACCTGTCATGACCCAATGCCCTCAGCAGCTGTCAGTCCAGTTGAAAATTTCAGAAGACCTCATGGAAGGTTTGGGGTTTGTAATCAACCAAAAAATCCGTCCTGGTTCCAGCTCAGGTAGCAACATTTATGGGATTCATGATCTACTCCTTGCCAGCTACACTCAGCCTGCAATCACAAAAAGTTACCTAGATACGCCACAAATTGTGGCGCACTTTGGCGAAACCTCATGCTTCCCTGCACCAGATTGCCCATGTAGTCGGGCTACTGTCCCCCTCCATCCAGGCCATCTTTCCGGGCCCCTTGGATTATTGGGCCTTACAACGGCTGAAAGCATCGCACCTTCTCAAGGGTCTTACGTATTGTCAGACAGTCAACTTTACAGACAAAGTGCGAGATGTACCTTCATGGTGCCTCTCACACATTAAGGCCTGGAATGGGAGGGCGATCTTCGGATCGTCACCAGACCTCATCATAGAGTCAGATGCCAGCAGGTGCGGCTGGGGCGCGCGTTGTGGCAAGTTTTCCACAGGAGGGTCGTGGTCTCCCCAGGACCAATCGCTGCACACCTACTGTTTGGAGTTTTTGATCGGTATGTTTGTGGTCCAATGTTGGAAAAGTACAGGGCCCAATCATGCATATTGATCAAGATGAACAACGTGTTGGCAGTCAGATACATCAACCATCTTTGAGGCACATGGTCCAAAGTACTTTTGGACCGAACGACCAACTTCTGGCAATATAGCCTGGAAAATCAAGTCTCGGTTACAGCAGAGTACCTGCCGGGCCAGGACAACCATGTGACGAATTGGCACTCCCATTATCTTAGGGACTCCAGCTTTTGGAAATTGGATTCTGGAGGGTTTGCACAATTGCCGGACAGGTGGGGCTCGTTTTTGGTGGATCTGTTCGCAAACCTGCTGGACCACCAGTTGCCCTGGTTCTTCAGCTCGAGACTGGACCTGCAGGAAGCCACAGCAGATACTTTTTACAGGATTGTGTTGTGGAGAAGGGATATGCCTCCCCCTTGCGCCATGGTCACTCGAGCGTTGGCTCAGATCGGAAAGCAAAAGGCGGAAGTGGTCATGGTCACGCTGATTTGGAGGTCTCAAGTTTGGTTTTTCAGTTCTACTGGAACTTTCCTGCAATTTTCCAATCCAACTCTCCCAGTTTCCTCCCATTCTTCTTAATATAGATCAGATGCCCGATGAGTTGGTGCTGAAGGGATCCCTTCCCTTGATGGCATGGCGGAATACAGGAAACGATGGTCGATCCCAGGACTTTCACTCCTAGCTAAACAACTCCTCTCTAATGCATGGGCAAACAACATAGTCAAGCGACACAAGTCAGCTTAGACCCGATGGTCACGTTCGTGTCTGCGAAGGGGGTTCGATCCAGTGGGCATGGATGTCATTTAGATTTAGAATTTTTTTAGTGGACCTGGCCATGGAAGGTTTGGCTTATTGGTCTATCAATACCGAAGAGAAGAGAGTTCAGCCTAATACTCGCCTCTGTGTCCTTAATAGAATTGAAACTTTCCTACACGACAGTTAGGAACAATTTTCATTATTAGGGATCCTTGCCACATTCTGTCCACGTTCACACACTTGTGTGCAGGGCAGTGTGGGACAGTGCTATATCTACAACAAGGTCCTAGGTGAGTTAAGGGTCTGAGCCTGCAATATGTCTCCCTTGAATATAGTGTACAGATGGAAAATGCAATATCGACAGTTATTGTGACTTAGCTTAATCTCCAGTAAACCAGGTGCATTGAAAAATTAGGCTTCTGATTGGACACAAAGCATATTCTTTGGAACCTGTAGTGCTAATCCCAGTTTTGGCAGGAGACAGTAGTCCTTGTGTCCAGAGTAAACCACTTAATCTCCAGGGGCATTACATGGTAACCATGTGCAATTTTAAATGTGCAACAAATAACTGTACAGGCTTAGTTTTCAACTGGACCTCACACCCCATGCGGTACGAGGTATAGTTACTTCAGTTAACTAGAACTGGTGAATTTCAGTGGTCTCTTCAGTTTAAAGTCTTGCTTTTTTACTGATATTTTCACCTAATTATAAGTTCACTTTAACCTATTTTTTTCAGTGATTTTTGAGTTTAAAAAAAAGTAAAGATAATATTACCAAACCAAACTATAATGTCACTTTAACCTTTGTTTCTTTTCAGTGAATTTCTGAAATTTGTAATGTAAAGTAAAAATATAAAGGGGTATCATTTTAAGTAAGGTAGGCCTACTTGCTTAATCAAAGGGTCAGAATATCAAAATATAAAGGGCATGTTCTATCAGGATCCCAGCAAATCACCATATAGAGAAGGTGCATTGGCTTTGTCAAAAAGACATCACACTTTGTCAATAACCATAATTCAATGTATTCCTTATGAATACACTTATAGCAATGCTCAATAATAACGGTCATAAAAATATTTTGAATAAGGTATTTTTAGTCAAAATAGCCATTTGATGCAGCCATAGGACCAACCACAAGCGGTTCCACACTCTAGCTGAAGACCATATAGCTCTAGCTAGGAGTGCTTTAAAAAGGATGCTAAACTTTCCTGGGGTCATGCATTCAATAACCCAGGAGGTTTAGTGTTTGTTTTTTTAAACATTTATGGGGGCTTTTGTGCTCCCTGCAACCCCTACAACCGGGGACAATTTAAAGCATTGGCAGAGTGGGTAATTGCCCTAGGCCCCCATTTTCCAAAGGACCCCTTGGGAAAGTAAATTTATCTTGCTCTAGCTCACCTCTGTCTATTTCTATATCTAAAACTTTCTTCTTCTCTCTTTCCAGCTTTACCTCTTTTCTCTTTGCCCAGTGTCATCTTAACGATTTTTAGGGTCCTCAAAAAGACATGCCAACTGTTTTTGTGCGAAACCCACTACCGAAAGTTTGTTATCCATCATACGGGCTACAATTAGCACAATTTTATTGGGGGGAAGCAGGGGGAACCTACTTGTAGAGTGCACTGTTCCTACAAGGAAAAGAAACCCTTTTCCAATGTTACAACAACAAATTCAAAGTAATCAATACTATACAACTATATTAACTTGCATATTTAGTATTTTATTTTTCTACATATGTGTAGTGTATCCATTTTTACAGAAAAAACGTATCACAAATATAAGTCTTTTTGTACATAAAAGTAAATTTAGAGCAAATGTAAATTAGTTAATACTTTCACAGTTAATGAGTTGAAGACATATGTGTTGCTAACACATCTCTCTTTGTCAACTGAAGAAACATGATTCATAGTCACTCATAAAACTGTTGATTCAATTTTCTGACGACATGGTGCCCACAAATTTTGCATCTCCAGCTTTGCAGCCACCACGCGTCTAGGAAAGCCTAGGTTTACACATCAGAGCATAGGAATCCATTCCACAGTAGGAACAGTGCACTCTACAAGTAGGTTCCCCCTGCTTCCCCCCAATAAGGATAGCCACAGTTTGTGTTAGCCAAACACAACATCGTAGAGTAGCACCCGTGGATTAAACTAGGCAATTTTTGTTGATATTGTTGAGTGCACCTCAATTCCTATTATTTTTATTTTTATTTAACTACAATTAGCACAAACATGGGTAAGAAAATTCAAAGTTATTACCAACAGGGACCCCAAATATGTCTTGACTTAGGACTCCAAAAATCCTTAAAACTATACTGCGGGCTGCTAAGCAGAAATTATGTATGCTCCCCCTGCCCCCCCCCCCCTTGGGGTACCGTAGGAATGACAGTATTATAAAAAAAAAGCCTATGCAGGGCATTATTGTGCATTCCCGCGAAGGGGTAATGAATATTATTAGTTACCTTGGCTCTTCAATGCTGAGGCGGCGAGGCTGAGAGGATTTGTCTTTTTAATCTGGTGCCCGGGGCATCCTCAACATTACCAAACCGTACCAACATTACACAACATTACTAAACCTTGGGTGTACATATTTTTATTTTATTTTTTGGTGGATGAGTGTCCAGGTCCCACCAGTGGCATCCAAACGATTTCTAAACATTGGGGCCATGGGGGAGGCCCAAGGCCTGTCAACCCCAGCCTACTCCCCAGTCAGCACCCATCCTGGGTGCCAGTCATGTTTTTTTGTGAGTGGGTGTCCTGTTCCCACCCAGGGGACTCACACAATTTCCAAACATTGGAGGACGCAGGGGGAGGCCCATGGGCCCTGCCAGTCCCCAACCAGCACCCAGCTTGGGTGCCAGCAGGAGCCGGCTTCACCTGGCTGGAAAACATTTTTTTTCTGCTGCTGCCGAGCAGGAGCAATATATTTATACACCCATCTGGCAGGAAGGTAACAACACAGTGTCCCAGGGTGATGGGCTCCCTGGGACCCTGTTTTGCATCAGGCCCTGGGCGATAAGGTCCCCAGGGCTTGTAGGGGAGTGCCTCATGCCTTACTCCCTCCTCAAAAAGAAATGCCATGGCCCCAAGAGGATGGGATTCCTGGGGCCATAAGGTGACTCTGGGAGGAGGTCCTGTGCCCCCTCCCCAAATAAATAAATACATCAGGGTATGTGGTCCGTGGGGCCACACGCATGCACCACTTCCAATTATTGCTTTTTTAAATTAAGGAATGCATTGACCCCATTGGGGCTGGCCCACCCTGGGATGATTCTAGATGGAAAAGGGCAGGTAGACCGCCTTTAAAAAAAAATGTACAGTGGTATTGTCAAAAAAACTTTTTGGTCACAGAGACTCCCCTCACAAGGCCTGAGGGTGGGGGTGGGGAGGGGGTGGTCAGAGTATTCCTACACTCCCTGCTGTTTTTTTTCTCCAGTTTCAGAGTTCTAACATGGATGCAAAAAGAAACCTCTTTGTTGATGTGAGGTAGTCAAACAGAACTTATCTTTTGATCTGCTGGTCTGATTATACTACAGCAGCCTGAAATAGTTATACATGTTTGACCTTAACTTCTAAAAATGACTGAACGAATTAACACACAATTACAAAACCACGGTTCAGGGTAAAGAACTCGCTTTCTGACAGTTTTAACGTAATTCAGTTTGGCTGTTTTGGTTGCAGCACTGTTCAAAGTTCCTATGGAAATTTGGATGAGGAAAATGTGTTTTGAGAACCCCACCCCCTTTTCCCCGGCTCTCTCGTTATGGATCACCCTGAAAGTTGTCAGGAAGGAGCATAGGTGGAAAACATCGACTCCAGATAGTCAGCCGACAACATCGCTTTAACCACGACAAATCCGCTGCTTGCACCGTGATCTGCCAGCACCGCGACGAGCACCGCCTTCACCTCGCACTGCGACCCTGGTCTCACCGACGACGCCATCTGATGCCGCCACTGCTCGCAATGCAACCTGAGGGCACCGCAAGCCGCATCGCCTCACTTCGCATTGCAGTACCAGACGCCTGCTGACGCCAGCACTCTTGACTTCAACAGAGAGGAGATCGATCTGCAACGCGTGTGACTTCAAGGGCCCGATGACTCTTGCACCGACATCTGGAACCGACGCCTGTGGATCCCGTGCTTTCGGAAGCTCAACTACAGGTCGCCGAAGCCCTGCATTTCCAAAAGGTACTGTTTGCAGGTCCCCCCGACACCGTAGCTGGCCCGGCACGCCACGGTCAGCCAGAACTGTTTGGATTTGTTTGTTTGCTCATGACGCCGTGATAGCCCCGAACGGAGCTATCAACATCAAGGAACTATTTTTCAAGCATATTTTGATAACCAAAGATTTATAAGTACTGTATTGTAGATTTTGATCGTTTTTGGTCTTTTCTTAAGTATATAAAAATATTGGATATTTTTCTAAACTGGTGTGGTGTCCTTTTGTAGTGCTTTCACTGTATTACTGTTGGTTGTGTGCAAATGCTTTACACACAGCCTCTAAGATAAGCCTGACTGCTCGTGCCAAGCTACCAAGGGGGTGAGCAGGGGTTATTTTAGGAGTGTAACTCCCTTATCCTGACTAGAGTGGTGGAATCTGCCAGACTTTGGCACATGCCCTAGCCGTCCAAAAATCCCATTTCTAACAAGGCTGGACGTCCACCTGTTGCATTTACATCTGGGACCGTGCTACCAATGACAGAAGTGGAACTGTTTGCAACAGTCTGTATTACTTTCTCATCAGAATGGATCGGACACGTGGAGATTGAGGGACACTGGAATGAGTCTGATTCCCACCTCCTGGAAGCTCTCCTTAGAATAGTTTTTCATTTCTTATTTGTACAGAAATGCATGTAATCTTTGCTCTCTTGACTACTGAAGAATTAAAGTGTTGGAAACCCATGGTTAGGGCCCACCCTAATAACTACCAGGCCCTTGTGTTCTCCTTTAATTTAGTGACTGTTAGGGGTAATGATTCTAGCATCCTCCCTATATTGTGGTTGCATTGTCAGTTCTCTGGAATCACTAGTGATGTCTGGGAGTTGTCCATGCAGGTATACATAGACATCACAGTGAAGCATCTTGTTATAGGGGCTCCTCAAAAGCTTAGATCTGGTCTTGGAGTACCTATGGTTTTGGATGAAAGATCGAGGATTATAAGTCATCCTTGAGGATTTCTTATCAGCTTCCAGTACAGCTGACCTGTTCATGTGCAGTATCTCAATAATTATTATTTTGCTTCGTGTCATGTAGTGTATAGGCTCCAATGTGGGAGAATAGGAAGTCAAGGTCAGGAAACCCTTTCTCTCCACTGTATTCACCAGAGTTCATGCTGCAGAAGCAGTATTTGTCACAATAATGGGGATTGTGGACCATTATAAAAGATTGGGAGGAAGGGGAATGGTGAAGCAGTCTGACCTAGAAGGTTCTTCAAATATCCTAAGTATTTGTGTGGATTAATAGATAATAAGTGATAAAGAGTGTGTGTTGCGTCAGTTGAGTGACTTGGAAGAATCATATGCCATGTTTACATCTAGTTGATACAACATTTCAAGAGTTGCAGTGCACACCGTTTTTAAACATCTTCCTTCGTTTTGCCATTTGCATTCAATTGTCTTCCTTTCGCGTGCTGCCTGGATAGCGCGATTGCCCTGGTATCACGCAGTTAACAGTGCTTCTATGGGGATGGAGGGGAGTATCCCTCCATAACCAGGTGCACAGCATTATTTGCGATAATCATCAAATGTTATCAACAGTTGTCGAGATTCAACAATAATTGTTCCTTGTAATCCAGAGAATGACTGTAATCTTATTTATTTTTGTTGTTCAAATCACTCGTGCGACATGTATATTTTAACAGTTTCTCATGCCCAGATATGCCCATCCGAGCCTTTGTCTGGACACGCCATAAAACATAAAACATCCTCAGTTGTGAATTTGCTGTTACCCAATGCATTTCGGGCTTTAATCACTAGCCCTTCTTCAGGGGTTTACTACAAATGAAAAAACATCGCCATTAAAAAGTGGCCTCAAACCGCTATATTCGACATTACATATTATTTTACACAAACTGCAATACTATCTTCTCAGAATCATCCTTGTTCAGCACTTTCCCTCTAAACGCAGTGCGCTATGCTACCGCTATCTCGCATAAAAAGAACCATCATTTTAACCTCCTGCTCTTCGTATTAAGATGTTAACCCTTACATTCACTACAGATCCTTCAGTAAATCACTAATTCTCCCGCCCTAAAATTCTCCTAATTCTCCAACCCAGCAACGCAGCTGGTTTGGAGAGAGCTTCCACTGAGCATGATGGTTTGGCCGGCCGTCTCGCCATGCACAGTGATGGGAGTTCACTACCACTCCCCTCAGTGCCTTTCACTCCCAGGTCCTGCCCCCAAAATCCAGCAGTCGGCAGAAAATAAAAAATAAAACGAGCGTTAGTTTTTGTTTTATTTTTCCTTTCCTGACGTTTTTTGGGGAGGCGACGCTCCTCTGCCATAGCAGAGGAGCCGCCGCTGTCAGGGTATCTGTAATGTCATGAGTTTTGGGATATCACAGATATTGGGTGCCTGTTACTGTGTTCTCTGTACTTCACTCTCTAGTCCAGTCTGCTTGGCATCAGGGGTGGGGAAGGAATGGAGTCAATTACTACTGCAGGACACTATATGGCCTTACTAGGCTTAGGTGGCAGAGAAATACAGGCTGGGGGTGAGTGCTGGGGTTAATCGACCAAAGACTATTTTAGTGTGTGCAGGTTTCAAGACCCTAACTTGTTGCCAGAAGACAACGTTTTCGGTTCAATATTTTACTCAATTTATGCATTGTGGGAGTTGTAGGCTTGATTTGCTTAAACTGAATCCGTTTGACTTCTACACCTCCGAACATTGATTTATAAAAATGGAAGCCCAGGACTGAAGGATGCATGCCGGTTGTCCACTGTGTCCTTTAAAATAAATTTAGTTAAATTAATATTGCGATGAAAGCACTCACCTGAGGCAGCTCTTGTCTACATAGCTGCCAGATTTTCCAGATTCATGCCTAGTGTGCTACTTCAGTCCAGTTTGTTTTCTTTGAATTCTGGGACTGTTAGTCCTATTTTATTATACAATAAAGATGACTACAAGTCCCAGAATTAAGAGTAAACCCCTTGAATGGAGCAACATGTCGCACATGAACCAGGTAAACTTGGTAGGGTTGCGTCTATCAAGACACACTCCAGTGGTGCAGAATTCACTCTTTGAACCCCATGTACATTTAATTAACCTCTGTGTGCCTCAGAACTTACTTTACAGTCTCTACTCTTACCATCTACCCATATCATGGGGCTGTGACAATCAGTTTGCACCAATTGAATATTTATCCATGTCAATAAAGCACAGGTATTTATTAGATTGAGTAGAAATTCAGTAGGCAGGGCGCTATGTTGAGACTCTGGAATTACCTTGCCAAAATCCAATGCTGGATGTTAATGAAAAGACACAGTTTAAACACCAGCAAAACCGACATTTCCCTGTGGTCGTTAACCCACCTCATTTGGATTGATTGTTTTTGCCAACCTCCCTGGGCAGTGACTGTGAGCCTACTTGAGTATCTGTATTTACGGAATTCTTATTTACAGCAAAATGTCAATGGAACGTCAGATAAAGGCTGCCACCTAAGATGACTTATCCAGTTGTGGCTCCTCGGGTAGATTCTTGGCTTCCTTGACATTATAAACTGAGCAGCCAGCAGTGCTTAATTTGAGCCGGTGGTTTCCAGTGCTCAGCACCGGCACCCAATGGCCTGCACCGGGGCTTATGACAGTCTGCCCTATGGTGGCGCTGTCTGGCTAATTTAGGTTTCAGCACAATAAAAGCTGTGTGTGATGGTTAGTAGCTGTGTTTGTACTGTCATTGCCAGCTGACAGGGGCAGAGTGTGGTGCAAGATGCAGTGGCCTCCAGATGAAAGCCCCAGCATTTATTGGTTTACAAAGTAAGCACTGGCAGCCAGTCAATTATCTTTTGTCCCACGCACTCTCTTTCTTCAGTGGTCTTCAGATTGTTTAATTTTATTTAGTTTAGCTTTAAACCCTAAATTCAGATAACATGCCCATACATTGTGTCCAGTAAAAGGCAAAAAGGAATACTACATTGATCACGGTGGGGCAATGTGACCAAGACTTTATCAAACGCCATTAACCCATTGATCTTATTTGCAGACCTTCATAACCTATCACCTAGAATGTATTAATCATTTTCTCTAAAAGACTGTACATTCAGTACAGTCACATAATATTTAGTGAAAATCTGCCTGAGCCATAGACCCAGTCCAAATCTTGGTAATACTTCAACCACCAATGGCCAGTCAACAATTTTTACAGACTTTGTATCATCAAGGTATGAAGAATGTAGGCAGTTGTCTTCTTTTATTGATTTTAATGAGATTGGTCACTTTAACTTTGTTCATTACTTTCTATACTAGCTGGACATTTCTTAACGTGTCAAATGTCTAGAACCATTTATTAATCTCATCCAAGTTAACCAAATAAATTGCCCTCTCTGAGATTAAGTCGTTTGTCCTTCCGTGGTTTGGTTGCAACTATAATACCAGACTTCCCTCATCTTCCTTAATAACTTGGTGTACCATATATGGGTGTCAAGCAAAGCCTGGAAGGACAGTAAATACATATTTATATGAATTTATCTGGTCTAGTGCATCAGTCACTATGCTAAATTTAATATCTGCCAGAACGCAGCCTTTTTATGTTGGTTCCATCAACTCTCCCACATCAAACCAGGTGTGAAAACTTGGAACGATTGAAATATGAATCCTTGAATTTAGTGCCAACTTCTCAAAAGCTGTAATACTGTGGATGAACCAGTGAAATGCACCTATCAACCTTGTCATAGAATAGTGTAATGTAATTTGGGCTCTTTATTTTACATGTTTTTTTTTTTTTTAAATCTGTTTCTATTATCTTTTAATTTAGCTGCTTAAAGTTTGTTAGGGCTAGTACCATTTTTTTTATAAGAATGTATCACTTTGCATCATTTTGAGGTAGCATTCTCTTCTGCCCTTTATTAGTAGAGTTCTGCTGACAACTGTTCCCAATATCCATTTCTTATCTCTTATCACTTTGTAGTTTATTCTAACTTACAAACCACTTGTAGGTTTGTTACATGTATATTTCTCACAGTCTGATCTCCTGGCATTCTATTACATCAAGACTCCATCCCATCTGCTGCCTGCCCATCTTTAATCAACATAGACCCGCTCATTCCTGCTCCTTTCTTCAGATTTTCTCCTCCACCTTTAAACCTTACACACCTGAGGATCTCCAGTGTAGTAGCATCTAGGTAAGGCACCAGATTTCTCAAGAGTCCTCATTGTACAAACTCTGTCAGAGCATTCCCTACAACACCCAAGATAAATCCAATTGCCCTGAAGTGGTTGCCTCGAAGAAGTTCACTTGGTGTACAAGAAACAATTCTGTGCCATCAGCCTATGGTAAATCATTCCACTCCTCTAATCTCCTCTGGGTGTTCCATCAAATCAATTAGAAGCTAACTGCTCTCCTCTCCCCCCCACCCCAAAGTGGCCAATCCCAGCAAAAGGTTGATAAAGTGTATGATTAATTTCATCAAGATTAGCAATGTTTTTTTAGGTGGTCCTTTTGATCCTACGAAATGTTCCAACACAAGTGTGGAAAATATTTTCCTGAACACTTACTTTCCTTACTACTCTAACCGTACTGGGCCCTTAACAATTGTGATCAGACAATCTGCAGCACTTTCATTTACCACTGAGGCAATGATCCTCTGATGAATCTTTCTCAGCTGATAGGAAGAGTGGAAATTGTGATGACCTAAACACCACGTTTGCTGTCGAAAGCGGACCATAAATTTGCAGTCCAATCACACATTTTAAATCCGGTTTAAACACAACACCCTCAAAACCATGCTGTAGAAATAAAGAATTGCAATAGGAAGATCCAACCTCCTAAAGAAGTTAAGTTAGACTAGAATTATGCAGACCAAAAGATCTGCTAGGGCTACATAAAATAAAAGAAGCAGAACTTGATATTCCGTAAAAGCTAGCGGATTCTGCCTACAACACATTTAAATCATTAGAGAAATAGCAGTTTCAATTGAAGAATCAATAAGACTCAATCATAGGCTCAGACAGATATTACATTCATTTGTTTTTCTATTAAAGATGAAAAATTCATGAAAATAGGTAGTCTTTTAAGTAATCTGATTCAAATTATCAGAACTTGCAATATAATGGCAAACATTTGGGCCAAGCTTCAAAGGATGTTTATCGCATAAATCGATTTCCAGAGTTTCAGAGCCCTAATACCATCAAAGAAAGAAAGCGAATTCATTTTACTAAAAGCTCACAATCCTAAGGAAAATGGGAAATGATTCAGATTTAAACTCCAGTACAGGCCAGTCCATTAGCAGAAGGCAAAAAAGAAAATAAAGAAATTGAAATGGTTCGGCAAGGAAGGTCTCTGTCCATCTGCTTGCTACCAACTGTAGCATCAGCAAAGGCAGTCCAAAAGTAAAATATCAAAATGGATAGGTTGCAAAATCATCTAAAATCGTTTATCCTAGTATTCTGGTCTCAAAGTAAGAAAAATCAAAATGGCATGGCCCCTCCTTTGGGGTTTCTTCGTATAATGTCTCTGTTACAGTCCTAGTGATGCTGCATCGCCCCACTGCCGTATGATTGTCATATGTTTCCGATTTACATAATATCACCAAGGACTTTAGTAACAATAACATAGTTTCCGATGATAGTCATGAGAAACAAGAAATGTATAGTCCTCATAGGCCTAACAACATGGTAAAATAATACATTGTCTCTGTCAATGATAGCAACTGAAATCCTGATTCTCACAAGTACATTTCACTGTGAGCATTAAAGAAACATTTAGGAATGTCAAATGTTTCACATGTACTTGAACAAATAAAGTAACATTTACTATGCTGCAATGGACCATCACACTAGACTAATGAATAAAACAAATTTATAGAAATAGTACATTTTAAAATGCCTTATGTTAGCATATTAATTTTAAATGAAATAAAAGTAGAACTTCACCAAGTATTATCACATAACAATAACTAATGTTACTAATAGCATACTACCACCATCTTTCCCAACTTTCACATGAGTATATATTTTTCTAAGTTCATGTAACAAAAATACTTTTGAACTTTTTATATAAACTATAGAATCTCTAGTATTATCAGTTTAAATTTCAAATTTGTATGTTGTATTTTCAGTTTTCACTGACTTTCTACATGGTACATTCTAATGGAAAGCAATAAATACATTAGACCACTTTATTAATAGCACATTATTTCATCAGTAAATGCCAATAACTAACATTTTAATAAGTAATCTCATTAATGCAACCCATTTATACATATTAGAATTGTTTTGCATATATGCTTCTTCATCGTTCATTTTAAAGCATGCTTTCAAGGTGCTTCTACTACACGTCTTAGTTTCATGCGGTATTGCGTCTAACATGTTTTCAATCAGTAAATGTGCCGTGTATTAGGATTTTTGAAATATTGCTTCATTAGGAACAGGGTCAGTATCTCGCCTTTCGAAAGAGAGCTAACTCTTTAAGTATCATTCATATAGGGGTCCCTACTCACAATGGACTGTTTAGATTCGAAGGAGTCCTTATTTCCTGAATCTCTGTTTTACTTCTTCTGTCCTTTCCATACATTGGACCTTCTACAATGTAGCTCACTTTATCTGTTCATACCTCAACCCCAAAAGGGCAGAGGGCAGAGTGATTACTTTCTCAATGTAAACCAAAGTCAGCTATTACAATAACTAATAAAGGCAGTGTCATTGGGTGCACAGACATAATATCGACTCCAAAATATCGTTGGGACAGAATATCGAGTTTGAAATATCGTTTGGACAAAATATCGACAGGACAGAATATAGACAGCCAAAATATCGTTTTTAAGGTAAGTGAAGTAATATCGACTGTAAATAATATAGAAAGTGAAAATATCCAAGTATATAATCTAGATAGTAAAAAATATCGTTTTTTAAATAATATTTAATTATTTATAGTGTTTTTTATGTTATAATATGTGTGAAAAGTGTCATTTTATGTTATAATTATTTTTAATGAATGATTTTTTTTAATTATTGTGTAATTTTATTCTGTAGCGGGTTGTGGATTTATAGGGGAATAGGGTGGGAAGTAATTTAATTATAATTAATTAAATATGTAAATTTATTAATTGGTAGTAATAATTAATTAATTGGTAATTAAATAATATGTGTTAATTATTTAAAATTTAATTGGTAATTAATTTAATTTAATTGATTAATTGCTAATTATGTTAAATTAAAGGGGTATTTTTAGGGTTCAGGGTCAGTTTTTGGTTTTTGGGTAAAGGGGTATTTTTAGGGTTCAGGGTCAGTTTTTAGTTTTTGGGTAAAGGGGTATTTTTAGGGTTCAGGGTCAGTTTTTAGTTTTTGGGTAAAGGGGTATTTTTAGGGTTCAGGGTCAGTTTTTAGTTTGGGTAAAGGGGTATTTTTAGGGTTCAGGGTCAGTTTTTAGTTTTTGGGTAAAGGGGTATTTTTAGGGTTCAGGGTCAGTTTTTAGTTTTTGGGTAAAGGGGTATTTTTAGGGTTCAGGGTCAGTTTTTAGTTTTTGGGTAAAGGGGTATTTTTAGGGTTCAGGGTCAGTTTTTAGTTTTTGGGTAAAGGGGTATTTTTAGGGTTCAGGGTCAGTTTTGGGGTAAAGGGTTTTTTTTAGCGTTCAGGGTCAGTTTTGGATTTTTGGGGTACAGGGGTACAGTGTAAAAATAAAGTAAAATTAAATTTACATTAAATTAATTTAATGAAATTAAATTAAATTAAATTATATTAAATTAATTTTAAATAATTTAAATTAAAAAAATTATTATATACTTACCAATACTTACGTTGTAATGGTAGTGCGTTGTGAAAAGTTGCGTTGTAACGTCATATATCCACTGTTGCACTCTTTGGAGTGGGAATAGTAATTTTAACCCCTACGCTATCCAACGCTTTCCCTACTGTTGCACCCACTGGAGTGGGAATAGTAATTTTTACTCTTTTGTATTTGTACGTTAATAATATTGGCTATTATTTAATTAAATTTTGTTACTATATATATATATGTTTTAAGAAATATGATTAAAAAAATAATATTTTTTTACTTTCATTAATTATTTAATTATTAAAAGTTATTTTAAGTATTGTTAAGTATATTTTAGTAATTAATTTTTTATATTAATGTAATTAAACATTGTTTTTATTAAAGATGATATTTTTTACAACTATATTTTTGTAAACGATATTTTTAACTCGATATTTTTGTACTTACCTGTTTGTAGATAGAAACTCGATATTTTGTCTCTCGATATTTTGTCAACGATATTTTTGTTGGTCGATATTCTGTCCCTCGATATTATTTCAGTGATCCGTGTCATTAATTGCAGTCTCTATGTTCTGTTTTGTGGCACAAGTAGTATGAATGAATGAATGAATGAATGAGTGAGATATTTATAGACCGCACAGCTGTCTGATCGGCGTCCTGGTGTTATAATGCTGAAGAAGATCCATCTGGGCTTGCTACTGAGACTGAAACAGCCCATTCCAATTGTTTTTTTTTAATATTAATGTATTCTGCAAGCTATGAATTTTTAATGGAAGGGCGTTCTAGAGGTGACGGTCTAGAAAAGGGAAAGATCGACTGCACAGACGAGCCAATCATGCCGTTAGGGTTACCAAGAGAAACTGGAGAGAGGATGCAAGAGATTTAGTAAGAAGGTGTTCTCGAATTCAATCCCTCAAGTAAAGTGGGCCTCTGTTGTGAACTGCTCTGAAAGTAATAGGAAGACATTTAAAATGAATAAGTGATTTTATTGGAAACCAGTGTAGATGTCTCAGGTGCTCTGTTTCTAGGCAAGACCTAAAAATAATCACACAGTTTTGCAAGGTTTGAGTACCCAAATCAACCAATCCATTTTATACAGGCTCCATTTAATGCAAAATACTGCAGCCAGGCTTATTACTGGGCGACATCGGAGAGGGCATATGGCTCCCACTCAGGTCTCTGCAATAGCTACCATTAAGCAGAAAATAGCATTCAAGGCAATGGCAATATTGCATAAAGCGGTATACTCTCATACTACTTCGTTCTTGTCAACCAAATGTATCTGGCATATCCTTGACCACTTTCTTCAGTCAGTTAATCAATCTCCACTATGGATGGCAAAAGCATAAACTTCCACTTAGGTGATTGAGTTCTTGGGTTGCAATGGGGAAATTATGTAATCCCCGCCCCTTCATGTATGCTGTGAACAAACCTTATTGAGATTCATGGGCAACTTATATGCATTAAACCACAAACGTACCATGCTGCCTTACTGTTAAAAGCCATGCAGAGAAGGTCCCTTAGGCCCTGTTTTCAAGTGGCTGGATTTTAGTGCATAGATACTGGAGGGTTGGAATCCACGTTTCTGGCCAGTTTAAATGCATCAAAAAACAGCAAAAATACGTTTTCTTCTTGGAATGGAGAACAACTGCATGGATCCACCTCTACCTGGTCCTTTCCTGCTAGGGTGCCACGATTTCAGGAAAAAAACATGACTGACTTTTTCCGCCTGCTTTGGGCAGACGGACAGTGTCCACGTGAGGGCCGTGGAGTGCGGGGTGGGAAGGTGGACTGGTGGATGAGGGGAAGCTTCAGACTGTCTGGGGTGAGCAATGTCTGCTTCCTACTTGCTACTGCAGGGGTCGGACGGGTCCTCGGCTATTCTGCTACCCACAGTGCCTACAACAAAATAGAGAGGTTCGTGTCTCTAGTGTTTGCAGTTTTAAGAATTCAGAGCTGTTCAGAATTGCAGGCGGTGAAATTTCATCTGGAGTTATTGTTCCATGTAAAACTCCTCACTTTTAATCAGGGCATTAGAGGGTTAATATGCTTGCCTCTTTTAGCTTTGTTGACACTGCAGTTTATAGTCCTCATATCCATAGCTACGAAGTTTCTTGACTACTTACAGATAACGTTTCCATATTTTCAGTAGGTGACTTTTCAGCAAGTTAAATTGACACTTTATCACGAGTATAGCACAGCACTTATGCACATTACCCTCTTGTTTTCAAAGCAAGGCCAGCTGGTTCATGTAAGACCTGCTTCTTGTGGTGCAGCGCCAGGAGTTGGCTTTGCAGCAGCATCAAGTCCTGGCAAGGCAAGGTCACGATAAACTGCTATCAGCAGTCAAAATGATCCCCTGCCCTACCCCATCTTCAGCCAATAGTGGCTTTTTAGGCAACTGCACATGTCATTGTGACACTTGTAGTTTTACTCTTTATACAGAGCAATACATTTCCCCTTAGTGAGAGTTTGAAGCGGTCATCCGCATGTCAGTGGATTCTTGTTTCAGAGTGAGTGCGTGCTCATTCTCGCACTCTCTTGGGCAGGGTCGGATTGGGATCACAATTCGGCTCGGGCACTGACGAAGAAAGTGGCCCACATTCAAGAGGCGTGGCCCATATTTAAGGGGCGTGGCCCACATTCAAGGGGCGTGCCCTTTCATGAAACACCATTTGCACAGACAAGGAATGAAAGTGGGAGGATTCTGTTCTTGCACAGGACACAGGGCCAAGGTGACAATGGCCTACATCCTGAGCAACTAAAAAAAATAGCAAGGCCCCTTTCTGTCACAAAATTATTCCAGCCCTCCAGCACAGGAGCACCTGAAAAGCAGCAAAGCCCCTGCTATTACTAACCTACTCAGCCCTCCCAGACCTTCAGCTCAGGAGCACATGAACAGAGGTAAGGCCCCTGCAATTAGTAAATTAATCAGCTCTCCAGGCCTCTGGAAAATGTCCTGGCAGGGGAGCACAAAACACAGCTTTCTGGGTCATCCAAGGTAGCCAGGGGGGAAGCCTAAAGGCCCATAGGAATGAATGGGGAGTCATTCCTTATTTGCGATTAGCAATTAGCGATTCGCAAATAAGGAAGCAGTAGAAATTGCAAAAAATATTGCGATTTCTACATGCATCCCGTTTTGCGAGTCTTTAATAGCGATTCCTTAAAAATCGCTATTAAGGACTTGCAAAACAGGACTTTGATGAATCTGGGGGTTAATCCACTAATGGAAGTGTCATCGAGGTGGGGTGATTGGTCTTAAATGATTCCAAGTGCTTGTTTAAAAACTTTTCATAAACGCATGCCATTTTGGTCTTATAAATTGATGTACTAAGGTGAAAATGCTTCCTCGCTTTAAAGAAATACACTTCTTTGAAATATTAAGAGACGTTATCCTATTTTTACATCATGTCTGTTTCATGATTCAAATGCCAAATGTTTTCACTGCTCGCCTCGTGCACAGTCTCTTCGATCCGGTCCAGTTCCCTGCCTCGACTCGCCCTGTTTGTTTGTTGTTTCATCCACCTATATTGTGACTATCAGATTCCCGCGTTTTTCCCGCGGCGGCAGGTTTCTGCATTGCCGGATACATCGAATTTTCTATTAATGAGTAATAAGTAGACAAGCGCGGCACTGTTTGACCGGAGGGGCTTATCTTTTCCAGACCCAGAGGGGCGGGGGTGGGGGCGGAAGAGGTCCTCGAGGGAGCGTGTGGGGGGGGGGGGGTAGAGGGAAATGAACCCCATCAACGGTGGGCGCCCGGCTCTGCCTGGGCGGCGGGGCTCAAAGCCCTCCCAGCAGGGGCGGCCGCAGGTTGTCTTTTGTTGCTCGTGGGATCAGGCCCTCCTCGGTGGCTCTGGTGACGTCCTGCACAGGGGCCCTTTCATCCACCTGTCAGGGTTGGGGCCCCCCTCTCCCTTTCATCCACCTGTCAGGGCTGGGGGCCCCCTCCCCAGGTATCAGTGGCTGTGAATGAGCTG
Organism: Lissotriton helveticus; assembly: GCF_964261635.1. Taxonomy (NCBI): domain Eukaryota; kingdom Metazoa; phylum Chordata; class Amphibia; order Caudata; family Salamandridae; genus Lissotriton; species Lissotriton helveticus. Next base: position 706,962,583 of record NC_136059.1, on the reverse strand, counting down.
GCGCTGACGGCGGCTGGGCGCTGGCATTGTGTCCTGAAGTGTCTGCGGAGGGAGGGGGGGCCTCTGCAGGCGGACCCTGGCCTCGCAAAGCCTGGGTCAAGTTTTTCAACACATGGCGCTGGTTCACGGAAAGGGTGATAATGGGCCTTAATATGAGGCACTTGCAGGCAGGGTCGGATTGGGATCACAATTTGGCTCGGGCACTGACGAAAAAAGTGGCCCACATTCAAGAGGCGTGGACCATATTTAAGGGGCGTGGACCACATTCAAGGGGCTTGCCCTTTCATGAAACACCATTTGCACAGACAAGGAATGAAAGTGGGAGGATACTGTTCTTGCACAGGACACAGGGCCAAGGTGACAATGGCCTACATCCTGAGCAACTAAAAAAAATAGCAAGGCCCCTTTCTGTCACAAAATTATTCCAGCCCTCCAGCACAGGAGCACCTGAAAAGCAGCAAAGCCCCTGCTATTACTAACCTACTCAGCCCTCCCAGACCTTCAGCTCAGGAGCACATGAACAGAGGTAAGGCCCCTGCAATTAGTAAATTAATCAGCTCTCCAGGCCTCGGGAAAATGTCCTGGCAGGGGAGCACAAAACACAGCTTTCTGGGTCATCCAAGGTAGCCAGGTAGCCAGGGGGGAAGCTGAGGTGAAGCTGGTGCATGGGAAGTGCCTTCCCAGTGTGTTCTGACAGTTTGAGTGTTTACCATTTACTGTAGTATTACCCTTGTACCTGTGTATGGTACCCTTTTGTAACTTGCACAGGTCACCTTTCTCTGGTATCACACTGTATGCTACCTCTCACTTTTGTTTGCTTTAGATACTTGCACAAGTGCCACCATTGCCTACGTAACGTTTGTTCTTGTGCTGGAGTGTCTGCCATTTATTGCAGTATTATACCTCTACTTGTACTTTGTACGCTTTTGTAACCTGCACACATATCACTTTTTCCTCCTGTAATGTACCGATTGCTACCTCATGTATTTTGGTTGCTCACTATTGTCACTTTTGATTCATGTAACTTAACGTTTGCTTTTGTAATTTGTCCACTTGTAATTTTTCTCCTCATGTATTATTGATGTTCCTAGTGTGAAGCGCTCTGACACCTTCGGGTAAAGTCCGCGCTATATAAAATCGCATAAATAAATAAATAAAATAAAAAATTCCAAACATCACCTGGCCCCCACAGCAAGACCCATTCTTCCTCGCCCACTATGCCCTGAATGTGAAGGGCTGTGGGCGAGGTGTTAAGACTAACACCGTTTCTGGGCTGCATGGGCCCCAGGGGGGCCGAGGTGAAAATGGCTCAAAGGCCTGAGAAACACCTGCCCCCAGGGAGGCCGATTCTTGCAAACAATCACCCCTCCCCAGCCCAGCATCAGCTTGATTGCTTGGCAGGGCAGGGGTGAAGGAGAGGCCACAGCTGACAATCGCTTTCCGGCCGCACAGCGAGGCTGCTTTCATTTTCTCTGTCTGTCTCCGTGCACTCTGTGGGCCGTTCCTTTTCTCCCCTTTCCTAGTCCACTCTCTGTGGACTGGGACAGGGGAGAAAAAAAGGCCCACAGAGGGCACTGAGGCACCAGCCCTTCGGCCCATGCCCGAATGCCCGCCTTGCCAATCCGCCCCTGCTCTTTGGGGCCAGTCATTGGGGAGACTGCTGCTGGGCTGAGTGGGGTTTCATCCAAACAGCTGAGGCTCCGGGGTAGGCGCTCACACGGGGCAGCTCTATGATCCCCCGTTTCACACCTCCGCGGGTTGGTGACAGGCGCCCGCTGGAGGAATTACTGTCATGACGTCATTGACTCCGAGGGGGCAACCAAGCCATGATAACGTAATACTCTGCAGCAGGCAACTTATAAAAAACATTTCCTCTCCGCCACTTTCAGCAGCAAACGCTGACAGGAGGTCAGCACAGTCAAGGTTCTCATGCAAACTGGGCGCAGGCCTGCATGGTGCACTTCAGTGACCAGACTAACTGCCAAGAGAGCACTTACTTTTTCTGACAATTCTGTGATTTGTGGTGATGCAAGGAAAATAAACAGAAATGTGTTATTGTAACCCCGCTGAGGGGCTGCCATGAGGGGCCGCCATAGTCTACCAGGAGACTTCAGCATCATCCTTTTGCTGCCACTCTAGTGACTGCTGCCACTCTAGTGACTGCTGCCACTCTAGCAACTGCTGTCACTACTCATGGATGCCAATGGCTCCGGCGTTCTTGTTCTTCGGGCCTTTCTGCTGCCTTCGATACCATTAACCATGCTAGTCTTAGTTAAGACTCTCCGACATAAGGGGGAGGGGAACAGCCTTGATCTGGCTGAGTTGTTTCGGGTGAGCGACAACAATTCGCTTCACTCCCTCCCTTCTCTACTCAACCAAAATGACTTACCTGCACTCATCCTAAAGGCCCTTTCATTTCATCTCTATTCTTTAATACACATATGTGTCCCATGGCCCACCTATTACACCAGGGGCTGTATTACACAAAGTGCCCTGGGCTCAAGGGGCTTTTGCATCCACTTTCTGTGCCCCTGGAGCCCTTTGGTGTTACTGAGGGACCTGCAGACGCCCCTTTATGATAAAGGTCACTCTGGTGCACATATAGCACTGGTGCCATTCTAAAGGAACATTCCATCATTAGCATGGCAATGGGGGCCCATGCTGATGAGGAAAACACTGAGCCTCTGTGCCTGCAGCGTATTATGAGACCGGTGCTGAGGCAAGGAGCTCGTTAGGACATGCACAGACTGTACACCACAAAGAGGCAGGACATAAGTATAATTTTCCTACCAAAACCCCCACCCCCTCCCCTAAACATGGTTCCCCAAACAACAAACATGAAACCAATTAGCAAATTTCAACTCGCCTCTCTACCTAACTAAATAACCTCTTGTACTTACCACCCCCCCAGCAAAACCAGACCTCCTAAATTCTCCCAGTCCTTATGAAAAAACCGCCACCCTAACGACCGAACAACACACCTGCACCTGTTCCAGCGACAAGACCCGAACAGTAAAACCCTTCTGATGCACCGGCTCCCAAGAAAACCCTCCAACCTGCCACCTCGTACCCCCCCCCCATACCTACAACCTTGCCAGGATCCCCCACATGATACCAAACAAAAAGGGGGGGGGGGGCGGGAGGTCAAAAAGAAAGCAAAGCCCCACAGAACCACCCTATCCAGCTGCTGTGTCACTGCCACCGAAATTGTGGCTAGTGACCTAAAATGGCCGGTTATATTTACCACCAGCCCTAAAATATGTTATGTTAATAAGGCATTTGTTAAGCGCACTAACACCGATTGGTTTCTTGGCGCTGAGATCAACAGTAGCATAACATGGATGAGGAGTGAAGAGTTTATTGAAATGCTTGTCTGTAGAGCCAGGTCTTCAAGGCTTTCCGAAATGAGAGGAGGTCCTGAGAGGTCCGAATCTCAAGAGGGAAGGTGTTCCACAAGCGGGGAGCCAGAATTGCAAACCTGCGGCCACCAGAACGTTTAAGTTTAAAAGGGAGCGTCTGGAGGAGGCCCTGATGAGAAGAGCGGAGATTGCGAGATGGTACGTACTTAGTAATTAGTTGATCAATTAATTTGGGACTTTTGCAGTACAAGGATTTAAAAATCATACATCCTGTTTTAAAGGCGCAGCGTTGGGTGACAGGGAGCCAATGCAGTTTCTTGAGTAGAGGAGTAGCTGCATGCCACCTAGGTTGATTAAAAATCAACCTCGCGCCATAGTTCTGTACCAGCTGAAGCCGTTTAGACAGGTAGATGGGGAGACCTAGATATATGGAGTTCGCAAAGTCCAGATGGGACAGAATGGTGGCGATCACAACCTGGGTAATTGCCTCCAGGTAAGTAGACGCCGGACCTTCCGAATTTTTTTTAGTCGGAAAAAGCATTTGGAGACCACCTGGCCCACTTGAGCTTTTAATGAGAGATCACAGTCCACGGTGACCCCAAGTGTTTTAGCCGATAGAGAAGGGGTGGGAGCTTGACCTAAATCCGGTGGCCAATAGTGGGGGCCCCAGTACTTGGCGCTATCCCCAGTAAGGACCAACTCGGTTTTCCCCGGGTTCAGTTTCAGCTGGTTTTGATCCATCCATGCTTTGATGAACCTCATGGTCGATTGGAAGTGCAAGGTTGCGTTTTCAGAGTTGTTGATTGTGAAAAGCAGTTGTAAATCATCTGCATAGTTGAAAACCTTCACCTGCTCATCTCTGAGGTGAGGGTCTGATTCAAAGGAAGGATGTATAGATTGAACAGGTGGGGTGACAGGGAGGAGCCCTGTGGCACTCCACATGTGATGGACTGTTTGGCACCAGCTAGGTCTCCAAGACCTACTGCTTGAGTGTGATTCTCCAAAAAGGACCTCAACCAGCAGGCTGCCGTGTCCCGTATGCCGGCCTGTTCAACACGGTCGATCAAGATGTTGTGATCGACGGAGTCGAACGCAGCCGACAAATCCAGGAGCACCAGCGCCTGCAGAGAACGTCTATCTGCACTGTCCCGCAGCGCATCCAGGACTGTGGTTACCACTGCCTCTGTTGAGTGTGCCGGCCGGAAACCTGCCTGATTGGGATCAAAGCAGCAAGACTCCTCAAGGAAGTTCGAGAGGCATTTAGCTACGTGGGCCTCCAGAACTTTTGCCAAATAGGGCAACAGAGAGATGGGCCGGTAGTTAGCCTTACAGGCTGGGTCAGCCCCGAATTTTTTCAGAAGCGGAATGACTATGGCTTCCTTAAACGCTAGAGGAACTAGGCCGGAAGTCAGGGAATCATTCAAGAGTGTAAGAGCAGGGGCTGGGAAAGCGGAAAAACACTCTTTCAGGATGTAGGGGGGGCAGCTATCCGAGGGGGCACCGGATTTGACTCTTGTTAGTAGTTCCAGAAGTTGATCCTGTGTTATGAGCGGGAAGCTACTAAGATTGTCCGGACCCTTCTTAATTGCCATACCGATAGTAATAGGGGTCGCAGGCTGGGGGATGCTAGCTTTGATGTCTACTATTTTCTCACTGAAGTACGTATTAAGTGAGTCACAGAGAGACTCAGCCCAAACTGCAGCCCAACCAGCCCAAGAGAACTGAATCAGCCCAAAACCAGCCCACTTATGGTGCTGGCTGCTCCCCCCCTCCCCCCCCCAGCCCCAAAACCCCCCGGGAGGAGCAGGCCTCCCTCCGGTCGGCCGCCCCTCCTAAAGCCCTAATTTCCTTTACTGTTCAGCAGTGGAGAAAATAAGCTTGTTTATTCCTATTTACCTTTCCTGACCCCTGCAGATGCATATCTGATCAAGCTGTGATACAAAGTTTGACCAATGGAGTAGGAAAGAGTATATCTTACTATTTGTGTTTATTTTTTAAATCTGCACAGGCCCAGCGAGGCACATACTTTGTGTATGCTTCACTTAAATTGTTTTTAATCATTATAATGGCTATGGATGCAAGACAACAGTAAAAATGTCCAGGTAACTGGTGAATAATGATCCTACTGGAGAGCAATCCTTTGCCTGTTGATTGTTTTGAAATGCAGCTAAGCTGTATTTTATGTGGATAGCTCAGTGGGTTACTGCCTTTGTCACAGAGATTCTTGGGTTACTAGCAGTTCAGAAGTTACAATTTTAACATAGGACAGTGACCTATGAACTGTCATCAAAGACCTGCCTACAAACATGAATGGTGTAGTTAGAACTTCAGTTTTTAGGTCTCGCCCTGCGACGCATCGCGAAACGATGTCGCAACAAGACCTATAGTCGCCAGCTTAGCTTACAACGAGGCAAGAGGAGACAAGAGATGTGCACGCGCCGCTTGCCGTAATTGGATCAGGTCGCGTGCGCGTTCACCATCTCCTGTCTCCTTTAGCCTCCAACACACACAGGCACACCTCCCCCTGCTTTCGCACACGCACGCGCACACAGAGACACACACACACACACATGAGCGCACCTACACGCACGCACACACACGAGCGCAGACATACAGAGACACCCACCACACCTCCCCCCCACCGCCGCTGACCCCGCCCCCACACACACACACGAGCGCACACACACACACATACAGAGTCCCCCCCTCGCTACAACTAACCCCACTCACCGCATCAGCGCCACTCCGGACTCTGCAGCCTCTCCCTCAGGCATGGGAGCCCCGCGTCACCACTGCTCCTCTCTGGGCCAGCCACTCCGTGGACGTGGGCTTCAGAAGACGGAAGTCCCGCCCCATGACAGGTTTCGGTTTTGCTCACAGCTTTCTTCAATGCTTGTCTCATTTGAGATTGGTTTAACAAAGAAGGTGCTAAATACTGTTAGGTCACATTCGCTGTTCATCTCTGGGTCACTTGTCTAGGAGCTTTTTTTACTGATGGGCTGTTTGTTATACCGGTGCCACAGGAACTGGCATTGTCTCGACTCTCCTGTATATTGCATAGATTGTTCGATTCAAGCCACCTTTGTTAAAAGATTTTTACTTCACAAAATTTTATTAGTGAGCCTCTAAAGCAAAGTATAAATCAACAATGTAAAATAATAACTAGCTCAGAAAAAAGAAAAAGCATTGTCCAACCTCTTCTCAAACTTTATGGCCACACTCACTGCAGCATGGTAGTGTACAATCGCATTCCATCGGGGGGGGGGTGACTTGCCGCCTACCCCACAATGCTGTAATAGTTGACGCAAAGTGCGCACTTACGATGAACACCTGACCAGAAGACACATGGGGCTTGCCAGTGAGGACGCCTTTGAGGCGGCCGGCCAACTTGGTTGTACTCCCTTGCCTGACACCGGGGACCGCTTGCCTGTTTTGTCCTGTGCTGGCACTGACTTCGATTCAGCCCTTGAGGGATCCACCGATTCCTGCCCCCTGTTTCTGTGATTCTTGCTCTCTTGAGGCCCCCCCTCGGGTGTGGGGCTGCAGATGACGGCCTCCCTGCACCTCAAACCGGACCCCTCCTACTTTTTTTTTTGTCAAAATAATTTTTATTGCATTTTGTCAAAACTTAGACTCAAGGCACAATCCGCCAACATGCCCTCACAGGGGTATCCGCCAAGCAAAGCCCGTTGCTCAGTTCTACTGACATACACATATTCACGTTTCTTACACTCCCCAGCGTACCCAAGCACCATCTGTGTCCAAAAATAATAGGAGTTCAGCCTCGAGGTACCCCTCCTACTTTCTCAAGAGCTGGGTGTTGGCATACGGTGAACACGTTTCTAACTGTTTGGAGATGTCACGCCCCTTACAGTGGATACACGGAGTCTGGCCACTTACTCCTTTACTACTGATGACTTCAGCAGCCATTACAATGCTGCTTCCTTCTGATTGAGCAGCACCTCCTACACTCCTGTGGGTAAATCTTCAGTGGGCGCTTTTAATGTACCCTTCTTCAACTGCAAGGTGCATGGAGTCAGAGGTTTGCGAGAGCTCTGTGCAGTGTACAATATCCAGTGTGCACTTGAGAAATGGAGCAGATGAGTGAGGCCTGTAGACCGGCGGCCGGATGGAAGACACACAGCTTAGTGCCTAGCTGCCCTCGCCATCAGCAGTCTGTCTCTTATAGGCTGGCGGGCCCTCGCCATCTGACAACTTATCTCGCCGTCCGTGAAGTGGCAACAAACTTATGCACGTCTACTATGGCCAACACTGTAAAGTAAACATCAATAGCTGGCCAAGGGGACTGAGCCTTCCACCGCTGCCTTCCACGACTCTTCTTTCAAAATAACATGAGATAAGTCCAAGAGACAGCAATGCTCTTCTCTCCACCACTTGCAGAATATATGTATATATATATATTTGGGGAGTTTTATACAGCGCGAACTAGACCGGAAGGTGTGAGAGCGCTTACATGTGCACCAGTTGCGTTACAGAGGGACACATTAATTTTTTGTTAGGCATGGGGAGATTAGGTGCAATAGGTCTCGCATTTGCGAGAGTTTCAGCTATTGGCATTGTAAATGATAATGTCTTTCATTTACATGTTTATAAACCTGCAAGCGGTGTTTACCCGCCGCTTGCAGGTTTTGTAAACACATAAATAAAAGGCATTATCATTTACAAGGCCAATAGATCAAACTCTCTTTCCAGTCAGTGGCAGCTAAAAATGAAAACAAAATAACTGTATAGGCATTTCAAATTTTTTAGATTGTGTACATAGGCAATTTACTGCACTATGTTCCCTTTTCTTTGCTACAATAGCTGCATGGCGTACCATATATCATAGAAGGCAGTTATCTATGAAATACAACATTAATATAAATCTGATATTCGTCAAATTAATTTAACTGGTACAGTCCTATATGACCAAGATCGCCAACCTTGGGTACTAGGAGAGCTTCAGCAAAGAGAAGGCTTTACTATCCAGTTCAGAAAGTTTTGTGGGCTTGTTGTGTGTATGCATGTGGTCAGGTGGTTGGGGTGTCGATTTATATGCTTGCATTGTCTTTGGAATAACCAATGTTTCATGTACTTTCCCAAATGAAGATAAGTTGGCATTTTTGCCAATTAGCTCCAGGTCCTGGGGTCAGCGTTAGCCATTTTGGGGTTTTCACCCATGAGGAGCATGAAACCAAAAGCCTGATGGTGTTAGCTGAACAATCTACAGAGGATCAAAGATATGCTCAATGACACGGGGTCAGACGAGATATATGTTATGAACATTTCTCATCTGTAGTGGGAGCAAGCTCCAGAGAGCAGGGCCTCTTATGGGAGTTACTTTACTTTCAATGACATTCTTGTTTGTGTTAGTGTATAGTTAGAACTTCCCCAGTCTTTCAATATTGTAATGTTGCTAAAAAGAGTTTGGGCCGATACACATTTTTTTTAGTAAAGCCAACCCCCAACCACTGGGGTTTGCTTTAAATCCTGAGTTTGTGCTTCCCCATCCCAAACCCTATTAAAATATACTGCCCACCAGTATGGATGACGTGATTCCTACACCTTGTTGGCTTATGTTGCATTCCCTATAGGCTGATTTGCATACTTGTATGATTAATTGTCTCTGTATAATGTGTGTGTGATGTAATGTACTGTGACACCCTACACTGATATGAGTAGAGCTATTCAACAAATGAAATGCATATGAGAGTGGCTACGGAGAGATGAAGGGCACTGTTGGAAGGTGATAGTAATGGTATCTGCGGAGAAAGAGGTAATTGGTGGCGCGGCAAAAAAGACTTTCGCCCTAGCGCTAAAGTCGGCCCGGTCATGGCATTTCTGCTTTTATTTAATTAGCAGTCAGGTCATTAGGGCAACTGTGGAACACATTAACGTGTATGCTAATTATATTTACTGCTATATTCAATGTTTTAAGTTTGAAGGTGATTTTACTAACGTTTTGTACGGGAATAATGAAGTTGGAGCTGGATGGTGGCTGATATGGGGCTGTGGCTCAAGGTCAGCTGTGAGACAGGTGCACAGGAGAGGGATGGTAGACAAGTGGATAATCTGGCCTGAAAGTACTTGTTTTGAAGCCTGGCCTGTTGGAAGTTGAGGGTTTACCTTAGGTCCAGACATTGCTCTTACTTTCAAATACCTCTCCACATGCTCTTCATACACACAGAATCGATCCGTTGTATCGTGGTGACTGTTTGCAAGTAGATATTATGTAATCTAAGTCTTGTAGGCTACCACAAGAAGCGACAAATTGGGCCCGCAGTGGCCCACCCAAATGCACCCTTGGCCCACCCTCCAAAAAAGTCCTGTTGCATAGCATACGAACTACCAATCTCCTGAGAGCAGTTGTGACTGGGGTTACATTATTAGTAGGGAGGGTACTGTATGGCAAAGGCTTCACGTTTTTTAAACTCTGTTCTGAGTAGTTTGTTGCAAGGCACCCAAGAACGTGTAGTGAACAATGTGAGAAACATTGCAACGGTAAAGAAAACACAGCGTAAGAGACTTGGGCAGGGCTACAGTGTTGCGGGAGCTGGAAGTGTTTTTTCCGCCTTTAAATAGAACCTATATCTCCAACCCTCTGATGTAGTTTCATTATGGATTCTAATTTCGATAAAATAACTCCCAGCACACTGCTGCCCATAGTACAAGTGTGAAGCATATTTCTCCTTTTACACTCCACGACCTCAAATAAGAAACCAATACCCCACATGGAATTTATCAATGTACTGAGGGTGCAGATTATGGCGGGCAACTTCCTCTGCATACTGCCCCAAGAGGGGGTTTCCTGGCACCAATGAAGATAGTCTGAGCGATTCAGGCGCAGTTCATGTTTTAGTATCAAAACAAAGACACAGCCAGATCCCTTTTTCGGATAGTACACAACATCATTTTCAGATGGAGAAGCAAAGGGTTTAATTTATTATTTACACTCTTTTTGTGGGCCTAGGCGTGCTTTGCTGTGTTTCTTGTCTCCCAGTTGGGCCTGCATGTGGGTCAGAAAGGCCAGAGTGGAGCCTAGACATGGAAGATATGGATCCTGCTTTGGATATGGTGGGCACGACTGCAAAGCAGCAAAGAAGATCAGGCACCGGTGTGGGAGAAGGAATAGCGGTGCTTAATTTGAGTCAGTGGTTTCCTCTGCTTGGCACTGGCACTTAATTTTTAACACCCACACTAGTGACAGCCCACCACATGGGGACGCTGTCTGTCCGATTTTGAGATGAGCACAACAGTGTTTAATAATTCAATATACATTAATAATGACAATTCGAACAATTTCACGCCATTATTTGGTTGGCCTCAACTGACACACTTATAGGAGTAGTGAGATGGTTGGTAGTTGGATTGGTACGGTCATTGGCAGTGCTGACAGTGTGGGGTGGGCGGTGCCGGCTGCAATAGCTTCTTAAGATGTGCCCCCCGGCACTTAGCTTTTTTTTTCTTTCACAAATTAAGCACTGAAGAGGTGCCACTGAGAGCTCCTAAACTATGAGGCACATAAGAGTTCTAGAGACATGGGGCTTTGGAAGGGGCAAAAAGTGAAGAGAGTCGGTAGAGGTAGCAGACTCCGCAGCAATGCTGGGCGCAGGAGGCACAGCAGAGGGGCACAGGAAGTGCCAGGGAGGTAAAGCAGCCCAGTGATAGTGGAAGAAAGCTCTCTGATTTCACGTGGGGAGGCATCAAATTATAAAACACATATCACTACAACTTGCTTGTATAAGTACCCAATAATGTGCATGCCCAGCAGTGCAATGACCGCAATATTTGAAAGTAGGCAAGAAGTGGGGAAGAATGATGTGATGCATGTCGCCAGTGCCACATTTTTTACCTAGAAAGCAATCTTCTTGAAACATCAGTTTAGACCAGTCTTCACCAACGACTAGCTTGTGAGCTACTGGTGGCTCTCCAGTGATCTGAAAGAATCTCTCCTGTGATGAAAATGTGGCAATTTTCATAACACATAAGCTCATGTTTGGAGAAAATGGTTGAAGTTCCAAAATGATATTTAAAGTTCATATTTGAGTGATAAATCATGTGGCGTTGGGGAGACTTATTACAATTATTAATTTCTTTGTGGCAGCGCATTGAAGTTATGGCTAGTATGTGCTACACATGCAGATTAATTTCACATCGATACATTCTTTTTAGGTCGAGCCTGGGCAGCATGCGCTGCTCTGTGAACCATGCTGTATTGGAGTATGGACTTGAAGCTCTGCCCACTCTCTGCACAGATTTTTCATTGGCTTGTGTCATTGTTCTTTGTGAATGCTGGCTTCTGATTCTTTAGTAGGCTTGCTAGTCCCTCCTTGGTACTCAGGCCCGGACTGGGAACCAAAACTGGCCCTGGCAAAGTGCTTGCCCCCGCCTTCTCCACCGCGAGGGTGGAGGGGGGGTGGGGGGAGGGGGGGGGGTCGTCAAGCTCTTTGCCAGGGCCATTTTCGGTCAATTTTGTTACAGGGCCGATTTTGCAGCTATGTTGCAAAAACGGCCCTGTAACAAAAACGGTCTCCAGGGGCCCCAAACCGGCCTCCACCCGTGCGGCGCACCGACGGATTGCCCGGTGCCCGCTACGGCCAATCCAGCCCTGTTGGTACTGCCTTGTCTTCATTTGTAACCTCCCATGAGGACTGGACCTTTTACTGGTATTTTTACACGGTCTCTTTTATCTCCATATGTTGATACCCATGGCGCCTTGATGCCCATAGGCTAAGTCTGCGCAATACAAGATATCTTTCATTCATTCATTCATTCATATGTGAGCATTATTTTCTGTAATCATCTTGACCTATTCCACCCACAACGTGCTCTTCTGTAACGCAGCACGGCGCCCGCTTTTATATTGTTTATTACTAGGGCAGTCCGTCAGACAATGTACAGGTGTGCATTTATTATAAACTCAGTCTGGAGTGTCACATTACAGAAGTCTAGATAGTCTTGAATGGGTACTGGTAGACCGAATGACAGAGTCTCACCTACTCTGGAGTTAAGAGTTTTAAACTGACTCAATTCACTCTCACGTTCCAATCTGTGGTGAAAGGGTGAGCGGCACAACCTCCAGGCACATCCCCCGCCAACCGGTCTGCCTAACACATTCTTTTCCTTTTCTCTTCCAGTCTCACCTTTCCTCATCACCACAATCCTGTCTCCTACCCTGCGCCCCCTCAGTAGCACACGCGTCCTGGCCTTTGTTTCCAGAAATAGCCAGTAGCCGGCTCACCCTGGAACTATGCCTGCAATCTCAGCTCTGCTCTCTCGGACATGCCACTGCCTCTGCTTTGCTGTCATTGGCCCCGCTGCTGACCTTGCTCTCTGGGGTTGGGCGTTCCCACCAGAGGCGACCCTCAGCATTTTGAACAGGTGCAGCACTAAGCCTGCTAACGGAAGACGCTCAGTGCAGCCGCATTCAAGACATTTTTGAGAGGTTGGGACATATGTGTCTGATTCTAGTGCAATTACTTCTGATGTCCATGTTACAGCTACTCCGCAATGCATGGGAATCAAAAAATTCAACAAGTCTACAATTGTGTTTCTTTTTCACAACTAAATGTCTGTTTCATCTTAAAATGACTAATGCATCGCTTTAGGTCTACAATCCTGCTCTGAAATTTCTCTAATTGTCAATAGGGCCATTAAGTTGATTTGCCTATTTGTGTAACAGAGCTTTGATTTCACTTGAGTAAGCTTGAGCACGCATTTGCAATGAAATAGATCTCGCATTTGTATTTATTTATATTTTTTGAAAACTTAAAAGCTTGAAAACTTAAAAGCAACGACCATAAGTACAAAGTGCACATAAATAAAAGCTGTTGTCATTTACAATGCCAATAGGTCAAAGTTTAAAAAATGCGAGACCTATTGCATTGGAAATGTTTGTTTACATTATTGCTGGCAAACCTGTCTGATGCCGGGAGGTGATCACTGGTGCGACTCTTGCATATTGGGGCCACTAATGTAATCTTGTTTCTTGATGTGGTCACTATTATACCACTAATAATATTAGCAGCATGGATAGTTTTCAATTAACACAAGTAGCACTCATTAAAGAAAAGGTTGAAGACCCCTGATTTAGACTGTCTCCTAGGTGGTAGTAATGCGTCACTGTATGTAATAATGAAATCAGCTTAATTAATAAAGGGATACCATTTCATTTGTTTCCTTTTCCTTCTAACCTCCTCTTACCACCTTTTCAATTTATCTTTTCCCCATCTTCTTTGTCCTTTGCACCTTTCTTATTTTCTTTTCTTCTTTCCATTGTTCTTCTTTTGGAACTATCCTTTTCTTCACTTCTTTCTGTCCTTCTTTGCTTCCTCCTTCCTTTCTTTCCCTCCTATTCCCTTCACTTGTATGCCTGGCACTTCATCTATCTTTCTCTTTTTTCTTTTGCTTTCCCATTTCCTTTTTTCCTTTCCTTGTCCCCCTTCTCTTTCCCTCAAACCCTTTCACTTTCACCCCTTCCCTTTCTCACTTTCCCGCTAAAAGAAACCTAGAATATTTTTAGAGCCGGTACTGTGCATGTATGTAATACTGTACAAAGCCTGGTGGTTAAAACCTGTAATAGAAAAAACATGTCGGGATACAAATTGAAAGCAGGACTTTTAGGGGGAAATGCATGTTTTCTTAATGATTATGGAGAGCAGTTTTGGCTCTAATGCACCTTAAGCTAAAAGGAAGTTGTAGATTGAAAACATGTGCCTCTGTAGGTGATGATTCAGAGTGCTGTCAGGATTTAGGTGGCTGTTTTAAGAAATGCAATCAAAACTATCTGCAAGGCATAGGATGTATAAATGAATCTAGTGTTTACATAATGACTAGCCATCTGCACCAGAAAGTTGCCCTGCTTGTATGATTGTAGATAATACCGAGAGGATAGCAGCAATAAACCATTGCAGAATGGGTATGTTATCACCAACTGCCGTAAAATGTTTTATGCAGACTTAGCTTTACTGTGAATGCCCAGGATCTATATACATCGACTACGCTTAAAAGTCCTGGTATAATACCTAGTGTGAATTATTCATATTCTCACAGTCTCACTATTTAGTCCCATTTATATATTTTCGTATTTATTTATTAATAATTTTATACAGAGCAGACAAAACCCAGAGGGTGGCAGAGTGTTTTACAAAGGAACCTTTTCATGCAAGCTTTGATCAAACATTGAAATGAGTATTCCATAAAATAGCAAAAGGAACTATAATTTAAAATAATTGTGGTGTTGAAGCATATGATACCTTGGGTAAATAAAGTAGAACCATAAAAATAGAAGTTACAAATATAGGAGCAGACGGGGGCATGGCTAACAAAGCCGCCATAGCGGACTTCTTTTACTGCCACACCCAGCCAGGGCCGGACTAGAAACCCAATGCAGCCCTGGCAAGTTGTCAGACGAGCCCTCATATGGTGCATAGCGAGCGAGAGCAGCGGGCAAGCCCGACCACTGCTAGAGGAGGACAGGTGCTCCCCCACCCCCCATGAAAATTGGGGAAAAATGCGAATTCTACAACACTTTTTTCATCATAGGTTCAATTGTAATAGATTTTAAAGCATAGTAAATGATGACCTTACAGTGCACCAGGATACAGCAATCTCTATTGGGGCTCTTCAATGAGTCCATCATTATCACCCTCCAACAGTGCCTCTGATCTCTCTATAATCCCTATCTCACATCTATTTCATTTGTGTTATAGCGCCTCATACCAGTGTAGGGTGTTGGAGCATTTTACTTCACACACACATACAGAGCCATCAAATCATATGTTTGTAAATCAGTGCATAGGAAATGTTACATATGACCAAGGGGACAACAAGGTGTAGGATTTCTATGTCATCCATGCTGGTAGATATTTTTTTTAAGTCCTTTTTTGGAGGAAGCACAAACTCAGGATTCAGAACGTAAGACAGTGGTTATGGTTGGCTTTACTTAACAAGAAATTATATATACCAAAACAAACACTTTTGAGCGAAATGAGGGTAATGAAAGACTCGGAAAAATATGTAACTTCCTAACCTAATTACGATTGTAACTCATGAACTTCACTGTATCAAAAGGATCTCTGTGACAAAAGCAGTAACCCACTAAGCTACGCACATAAAATACTGTTCTGTGATCTGCGTAGTACACACTCTTTGCAGCAGGCATATTAAACTTCTGCAATTAACCCTCTTCGCTACCTTAAATTGTTCTAAACTGCCACTAGACAACATTCTGATCTCTCTTCAGCAGGCACATTAATCACCAGAGTTATCATACCAAGTCTATTGTTGCCTGACAACTGTTGGTCATACAAGGAACTCTGCTGTGCTTTTAAAACTACTGCATGCTACAAAAATGGGCCCCTACCTTTCCAACCTCCTGGGGAAATGCCTGATGCCGGGTACGGCCAGTCATGCCTTGAACCCAACAGCTGCCCAGGATCTGACTTTTTGCCCCTGTAGGAAGATTGCTCTTTATAAAGTATACCGAAAAGAGGTATACCTTGTATTCCCTCATGAGTGAACAAGGGCTGGCTCTAGCAATACCAAGGTGCTCCTCTAGAGGGTAATGTAGTCGAGCAGCCTTAGGCTTATAAGAGAAGAGTGTTAAACATCTGCAAATTCACACACAGTCACTAAATTATGCACATAGGTCAATAAGGAGATCCACACGAATTTCTAAAAATAACTCATCTTTAAATAACTTTTGCCACAAAGATCATCAAAATCAGTTCAGTACGTTTTCATTTATGAATTTTTACAGGTTTGAAAAATCCACAATTACTGCAATTTCTGACGCGGGGTTGTTCTCCTCTGGAGGCAAGACATAAACTGCATAGAGGTACTTCACAGCGACTTACGGGACCAATCTCCAGGACTTAAGCCAAACTATGGGGCAAGGTCCAAGTCTGCTCCAACAGGTCACCTCGGGCGGCACAGAGGCAGCGGGGTGCAGTGGTGCTTTTCAGCATTGGATGCCCAATGTTAGTCAATAGGGATCAGTCCTGTTGAAAAGAGGCTGCAGGCTTGGACTGGGAAACCAGTCAGGCTCAACCAACAAGTGGGCTCTGCTCTCATAATGCTCACGGGTGTGTGAGCGCCTTTGTTTCTCTTCTCCATGGGCCTGGTGTGACGGAGACAGAGGTGTCCTAAGGTGTTTGGTTTCCTTCACCAGTAACACTCACGGTAGAGGGGACCTGCATACAGAGGCTGCACGCAGCAGCGGAAAGTCCAGAGTGGGCAAGTCCAAGGTGGGCTTTGTATCTGGAGGACCACGCTGGAACCATTGGCTCACTTCAACTCGGGCTGGGTGACAGAGCCCTCAGACAATGCTCAGAACATCTATCATTTAGGAAACAACTTAAAACCTTTTTGTTTCAAATCTAGCATATATTCTAGCTAAAACTCCCATACATCTTGCTGTTGTGGTTGCCAAAGCGTGGAGATACTCCTTCGGGAGTCGAATCAAGCGCTATATAAACCCGCAAATAAATAAATAAATAAATAAAGTGGAGTTTTCGGTTGTTGGGTTTTTGCATCTGGAGTTCTCTCAGGTCTCTTTGGGGGGATGCAGGGGAGCAGCTCCACCACTCCACAGGAGTTCCTGGTTCTTGGGCGAAGGGCTGGCAGTTCTCCCTGACTTTTGGAGACCCAGCAGCTGCAGGACAAGTCATCTTTGGCACAATTGCTGCGGACAGCAGACCAGTCCGTCAGGGCTGACACCAGGTCAGTTGTTGATCTTCTGCTCTTGCTGTTTGCAACTCTCCACATCCATCTTCTTCTCTCAGGACAGCAGGTTTGGATTTCCTAGTGCCAGGTACTCGCCTAAATATAACATTTAGTGGTGTTAAGGAGAGTGTAGGGCAGTAGCCAATGGGCACCTGACCCTTGGGGTCATTACGCTCCCTTTATGAGCACCGACTCAGGGAAGTGGGCATAACCCTGCCCCAGCGTTCCTAAGTTCAAAGATGGCAGACTCTGAAAAGTCGTATCGACTTCAGGTAGCCCACCTTAGCGGTGGTACTAGCCCAAGTGAGGGCAGACTTCTCTGATTACTAGTTCCCTCACCTGTCCAGGTGCCATAGCGGATCTGGAAAAAAGGGGTTAGGATCCAGATTTGCATACCAAAGGCAGTGGGCTCTTTGAAACTCCCTGCCTTGGAATGCTGATTCACAGGCCCTCCTTTGTGAGGGCTATAAACACCCTCCGCCCCAGTAGGCTTTGTTCATAACCTCCTGAAAGCAAAGGCCCTCACCCCTGGGGGCGAGAAACTAGTCTCTGGTGGCAGGGCTGGCTTAGGCCAGTCAGTTGGTATACCAGTAGTTGGCAGGTTTTCAGGGGGAACCTCTAAGGTGCCCTCTGGGTTAATGTATTAATAAATCCATCCCTGGAATCAGTGTGGGTTAATTAATAAGAAATGTTTGATACCAAACATCCCTATTTTCAGTGAAGCCATCGTGTAGCTGGGCAACTTGTTTTTACCAGTGTCCAGTACACATTTTAAAATGGCTGACCTATCGCTTGTACTGGTAGTAATGGAACTGACCACCACTGGGGCATATCTGCTCATGCAGATATATCCTCACATGTATTATAATGCACCCTGCCTTAGGGCTGTAAGGTCTGCTGTAGAGGTGACTTATAAATATTACCTGCAGTGTTAGGGGACACAGTACACAAGTGTGTGCTATGCCGTGTTTTCACTTTTTAGAACACCTTCTCAAACAATCTGTGAGAGGTTGGTGCTGAGTCCCTTAGAGTGGCACAAGATATGCTACACCTCTTAGGGACCTATACCTATGCCCTAGATACCAGAAGAGCCACGGAGCCAGAGGCCGTATGGGTTTTGACTGAGCATCAAATGCCCTCTTCCCAGTAGTCAGAACATTGTCTGAGCCCGGGCTGTGGCACCAACTGCCACCACCACAGATTGGGGGGTGTCTAAGTCCTCAGCAATCCCTGGCTGCTCCTTCACCTGAGTAGATCTGAGACAGCAAGCAAGCAGCCTTCACCATGATGGCATCTTTTCGGTCCCTAGTCCCATTATCCACTGACTCATCTTTATCCAACTACGCTTTCTTATCCCACTATCCACCTGGTGGTCAGGGATCTCCATCAAATGTCAGATGATTTGCTTTGAACCCCCTCTCAGTCCCAAATTCACCCTCTCACTGTGGGCCTTCTCATATTTGGGGGCACCATCCACAACGAGAAGCTAGCTGCCCCCTCCCCCCTTGCTGGTCACTCTCCATCCTTCCACTTCTACACTGATTACTGCTTCATAAGACAAGTAACTTTTAAGTGCAGCCAGGCAATCTGTACTGCTACTTTTAGTTCAACATCTTGCTTACCACCTCCTTCCAATGAAGTCACACCAGTTATTATTAATGTTTGGCAGTTTTGCTGTTTACTTGCTGCCCAGTTTGGCTCTGGTTGTGTTCCTTTCTACTTTTATTCCCAGCTCTGTCCCCTCTCCCTCTAGATCCCTTCTACGTGTCATAGACCAGTGTGCTAGTCCACTGATGTTTTTTCCTGGCATCATCCAGTTGCTGATCCTAGTCCTGCTCTACCCAACTAAATATGTGCTTCTCAACACCCCGGCTTTAACCTAATCTCATGGAGCATCAGGGGTATGCATAATTCAAACCAGTGCTACAAAATACACGCATTCCTTCATCAAAAAGGGGTCCCCTTCCCCTTTTTGAAGGAGATCCACATGGCCGAAGCAGGGGGACACAGACTTTAGAAATGTTGCATGGACAGATCTACTCTAACGCTTATTGGACATTTGCTAGGGGTGCTATGTTATGGATCCATGCTGGAGTACTATTCTCCTCGGTTCCACCATTGTGGCTCCAGGGGGTAGGTTTGTGCTTGTGGAGTGCTCTCTAGACTGTTAAGAACTGGTGTTGGGTAGGATCTATACCCCAAATTCACATCAACTCACACTACTACCATGACTATCTGATTTTCTTGCACCCTGGACCCACTTCCCCTGGATCCTGGTAGGAGATTTAAATGTTGTCCTAGAGCCTAATCTGGATAAGTCCCACCCTCCATCCCAGTGGCCACTTCTAACAGCATTGCCCATTCCTTCGTAGATTGTTTGGAGCAATAGACCCTAGCAGATGTTTGAAATCACCACAACCCAGCATTCTGTCTATACTCCATTTACTCTCCCTCACAAAACCTTTTCCATACAACTGGATTGAATACTATCCTCCGCGCAAGTTAGTTCACAGTTCACTGGGAAGACACATATCTGACAACAGCCCAATGGTAACTACTTTCAATGGGGATTTGTAAATCCTGCCTCCCCACTTGGATCTTCCTGGGTATAGTCCTTAAGGATCATCTGTTCAGAGATTCCTTAGCATCTTCTATCAGCGATTATTTCAGAATCAACAGAGACTCTACTTCATCTTGCTCCATCGAGTGGGAATCCATACAAGGTCACTGTATCTGCTTGGCCTCAGTCACTCACAGGCAGATGGAGAAAGATCTTACTAATACTCAAGACGTGATTAAAACTCATGAGCTCCAGTTTGCCACTGACCTGACTTGTGAGGTCACCCTCAGAGTACCCCAGACTAACTAGGGCCACCTTATGTGCACTGCCGGTAAGCACTCTGATGGGGATAAAGCAGGTAGACTATTCGATTGGCTCACCACCTGACATACCTCTCGGAACCCTATCACTGAGCTGATAGTTCATACTCAACAGGACATTCTACTTGGTTTTCATGACTATTACAAGCCTCTTTATACTCATTCCCCAGAAAACCCAACCCCACATATAGAAGCTTTTCTCACAGAACCTCCACTCTCCCTAATCTATCCTCAAGACTGTGATGACTTAGCCATCCTCATATCCTCGCAGGTTATAAACACAGCAATCTGTGTTCTTCCAGTGGACAATTTGATGGGACAGATGCCTCCCCATGAACCTTTAGCATGCCTCCCCAGAGATTCTCCCTCCTAAATAGGCTGAACTTACGCAGTGTCTTTGGAAGAGGGCAATCTCCCACTGTTCCAGAGAGAGGCTCTTTTGTTTCCCTGCCAAAACCGGGAAGAGCTCCAAATGCCCCATCTTCCTTCAAATACATAGCGATGTTAAATCCAGATTATAAGATACTGAATAAAGTTTTGAGCTTTCCAATTCTCTGGCTCCTTCCCCAACAAATTCCCTCAGATCAGAATGGGTTTATCACCTCTAGGAATACCTTACTGAATCTCCAATATGTATACAGTATACTGGAAGCTGCTCTCTCATCCTGGCCGATATCCATGGCACTTAGCCTGGATCTCAAAATGGTATTTGATACTATTCACTATCTCTTTGGGTCCTGCAGCACTTTGGACTTGATCTTAGCATTATCCGTCTCATACAAAACTGTACTAATGCCCCAATGCATGAGTTTGGATTGAAAAAGCAATCTCTCCTTCCTTTAAGGTGGGTTGGGGAACACAGCAGGGCTGCCTCCTGTCCCCTCTCCTTTTCACCTTGAGCATGAAACCTCTGGCGATCTGGCTCCATGCTGCCTGTGCGAGGTGGGGAATTCCTTTTCCCGATGGGGTCCCTGCAGCCTGCTTATATGTGAACGATCGCCTTCTTTTGCATCAAAATCTACCATCATGCTGCACCTAAGGTAGCACAACTTCTCACTGACTTTGCGGCTTCCTCCTGCCTCTGTGTAAACTGACCAAAATTGTACGAATTTCCAATCCCTCCCAATATCCATTGGGACGAGTCCAATACGTCAACAGTTGGTGATCATTTTCTGACAATTACACTCTTCTTTGAGGAACTCACAGATACATTTGGCCTACAAAGAGTACAGTTTCTATCCTACAACCAGAGCCAGACTGGCCACAGGCATAGAGTATTTCCCCGGCAGGGTGGCAGGGTTGGTGCTATATTTTCATCGGTGGGAGCTTATTTTGTTACTGGGGGCCAGTTTTGCAGAAGTGCTGCAATATTGCCCACCAGTAACAAAAGCAGCAGTGCACACTTGGGCACCCCATCTGCCCCCAGCCCCTTCACCCGGTGGGGCTGGTCTGACAAAATTGCCAGGGCTGTTTTGGGTTCCCAGTCCGGCCCTTCCTAGCACACTATCTAGCATATGCTACATAGACTCTTGCCCTTTTCAAATACACCCCAGAGTCTTACCCCTTTGTGCAAACCCTATACACCATGGGTGCAGGCAGATTTCTGGCTTCTATAAGCCTCTAATTCCATATGTCTCTACGATATTAACTCAACTGAGGGCTAGGTGGGAGACAGAGGAGGGTAGATCCTTTTGTGATAAGGAATGTGTTGTAATGCTTAATTCCTCTCCTTTCTTTACATCAATCCTCTCTCTTCTGTTCAGTCTGCATAGCTGGAGAATGCTGTATGATGTCATGGAATGTTGCTGTGTGGACTGGTGAAAAGAGTGTCAGTTGATGATGAGAGGCTGAGCAGAGGGAGACTGCTCCTGGTGGAGCTATACTTCTATCGTATTTACCAACTTACCTTCATCTTTCTACATCTACAACTGAAACTTAATAAAGGAACTACTTGGAACTACCACCTTGTCTACAACTTGGATTATTTATTTAGAACAGAATGGACACTAGCACTTGAATTTCTCCATTCTATAACCTGCAACGCAAAGTTTATATTAATGTAGTACTTCATACTTCACAGCGCCTACCTCTCCTCAACCACCATAAATAAGTGTTTTTCATGAACAGTAGATTTTTGCCCCGACTGTTCGACCCAAGTAGCTGGCTTCATACATATGCTTTGGTCCTATCCACTCCTTATGCCGTTCTGGACCTACATTATAGACACCCTTACGCCCAAACCCATCCTGCAAGTTTGGTCCTCAGTAGGAGTATATGAATAGTCCAAGAAAGAAAAAGTGTCTATGAGGTTGGCCAATCTGGCTCTCATAGTAAAACGAACACTCACTTCTGAAAGGAAATCGAAACTCGCACCCTCCATAGCGGCTTGGCTGCGAGCCCTCCTTAATTGGACTGATGCAAAGCGTCCAGTGTTGCTCAGGTAGGTCAGATGTCTCTGTGAGCTTGCAACACAATGGGACAGGTTTCTGGAGCATTTGAAGAAGGCGATGGCCGAACCATGCCCCCGCTAAGCTCACAATAGCAACACATACCTTCGAGCTCCAAACATATGACTTAAGGTAACCAATAAGATTCGTGACAACCCCCTATTTACTCTCAACTCTGCGCACTACCCTTAATGATTGCCTACCACAGCACAGCACTTAATTTCCCCTCTTGCGTACACATTCTGGACTGAGCTGGCTACAAACAGGCCCTTAGCCTCTTCTCCCCTCTACCCCTGTCCACATTGTTTTCAATTCTTGTTGCATATCTATAATGTTAAAATAGGTCTACACAGAACAGACCTCCTTAGATTTTCTAATTTTGTATTCACACAAGAAGGACGCTGAAGTAAGTAGCCGTAGACTTTCCTTGAGCTAATATCAGATGGAGATGGCAGTGAAATACTTGGTCTCTGGTGAAGCTATAACTGTACTTTACATCTGTTAACAAAATTATCTTGCTCAGGACCCAAGCAATGTACAAGGTGATTTGTAATGGCCACAAGCAATAAAATTCTAATAAAGTTATGTTAAAAACATAAACATAGGAGCAGTCGTAAAAAGAGTTTAGAGTTCAGTCCAAGAGGCAGTTAAATGGTGATTAGAACATTTTCATTCCCAGTATCTGTTTAGGAGATTTCAGCAGAGTGGTAAATTTATTACTGTTGGAAATTATTATAAAAAAAACACATTTTTCATTATGTCTTAGGATGGAATTCTCTTGAAGGTGGAGATATGGATTCCGTATCCTTCATGCGATTTCCAAGTAGGATTGTTTAATGGTCTTCCCTTTCTTATATTTAAATATTGGCATTTCATAGAGGAGGTTGACTTTATTCCAAATGAGGTGTTGGTCACCTAGAGGTCCCATTTTGTGCAAAGTATGTCTGCATTCCCAGGAACATAGCATTATCAAAAATACAACCTTGGTCATATATGAGCCCTGCTTTTATTCGGAAGGGGGTTCAGGGAGAATAAGACAGTTGAACTGTTGTCAAACACACTCGTTCCCACTTCCGGTACGAAGCAGCATGTGCTGTAGGTACTGATTGGCAGAGTTAGAGGAAGTTTTGAAATACCTGTTGATCTGTTTTTTCACTTCCGAAAGCAAATACGGCCAGGATTTAGGAAACCTATCACTCTATAATCGCGCAGGCTTTGCCATCGTATAGACAAGTATATCAGATGAACGGCAACGCACACACCTTCCACGCCTTGCTCCTAGATAACGTGTACTGGGCAATGATCCGTCCCATGAGATGTACAGGATTCTTTTTATTGGTCGCTTCTCGACCCCTTTTCTCCACATGGAAGAACACGCACAAGAAATCCGCACAGTATATTTTAAAAGGCTTATGAAAATTAAGTCACTATCCCAATGCAGATATTATAAATAAATGTTGTAAATAATATTAACAGCATAAACGATGATATGAACACCAAAATAAAACATTATTAAAAATGGCAACATAGTTGATGGCTTTTGATATAATCAATTGAAGATGGAACCCCTCTCTTCCTAGGCCTTAGCTGAGCAAAACGTATTCAGCATCAAAAGTGATAACATGAGTTTCTCAGATGGCCTTAACAGACATGCACACGCATTATCTTACAAGATGTGTTTCAGCCTGTTTTCGACTACTGTGCCAGGCTAGAGAGACAAAGCTGCTTTGTTGTTCAATGTGGCAATCCATACTCCAAGAACACAAGGCTTTGGCCATGGCCATCAGAGCTGACACTTCTGCGTGAGCCTCTTTCTCCCTGAAAACACAAAGATGTCCTCTTCACTGGGATGCCTGTGCATCCAATTAAAAACATTTTGCATGTTTTCTTGGGGCGAATCAGACCGTGTGAACTGTGATGTGAAATGCGCGAGTTAGCATATAAGTTGTGTTGCACAGTTAAACTTAATATATATATAAATCAAATCACTATGTATAGTATATGAACTCTTTGCCATACTATCAACATAATGCATCATATACTTGTAACTGGGATAAGAGAACTCACCTTTCTCTGAGCAGGTAAAATTGAATGGAACTAGGGTCAAAATGGGCTAGTTTGTTCTATTTCCTTAGAAAGCCAAATATGTTTCATGTTTTAAGTTATCCAAAGAAACCACATGTCCAAAAAGAGCAGTGCTCAGATACTGCGTCCCATGACCCTTTAGTCATCCAAGCTAATACCATGACAAATTCCCTGGCATCATGCAGTCATAGCAGCTTTTAAGTCATCTAAACCTTTTGGTTGCTCTAGAAACCTTCAGAATTACTATTAAGAGACTACAGTCTTTTGCCCATGGGTGTTAAACTGAAGGATGACAGTAAGCTGCTTGATTGTTTAGGGATGTGCCGATAAATGTACTGCCTGCTTTATTGATGTTATAAATTGAAGGGCCCTCTTAGTTTTTCCTTTCCCTGGTTATTTTTTATATTTATCTTGAGCCACTGGCTCCTCTCACGCACCCCATGGCTGCCAATTTTATATGTACATTCTTTGGCGGACTGTGAGAGTCTCAGTGGCAGTTCTTGTTCACAATTGCATGGGTGTGGATGTTTGGAGAGGGATTTAACCGCCTCAGTCGCAAAACACTGAGTCAATAGAGATCATGATCATGGATTAAAATCTAGTGATCATCCTTCTAAATTTCCAAAATGTGTAACTGTCCTATTGAGTTAACTGAGATTAAGAACCTGGGATCCATTAATAATACTTTTCCCAGGTTAATGGTCTGTTGCCATGTTGTTAATTTCACTTCACGGTTCTCCGGTCTGGACTTGGTTATGGTAATCTAGATCAGATGGAATAATCCGCGGAGGACAGGCAAGTTGACATGTTGGTCATTGTGGTTATTTCGGCGGTACAATAAGGTTGCCTGGGTTTCCTGAAATACCTGATTCGGTTACATATGGCCGAATGTAGCTGTCGATCTCATCCTTTGAGTCCAAAGAATACATTTTCTTAAACTAACTCCCATTGGCTGCCATAACTCAGTTCAAGGTCCTCTCCATAGCTCACAGACATGTGTGAAGCTTTATTTTAAATCATGGGATTCTCTCTCATATCTGTAATCTGTAGAATATTTCCATGCACAAAGAAAACGTGCCGCCAAGAGAATATTTTCTATCTTTTTGGATTTTTGTTTTAAAACCATTCAAACTGATTATAAAGTATATTTGAATGAAGACACCAATTTTTATATCTGAAAAACAAAATGCAATGTAGGCTTCAGCACTGGCTGTAAATATGTTGGAACTGGACATTGCTCCTCCAAGAATTAGAAAGGGAGCTGTGTCATCACACCCTATAGAATCAAGCAGTCTTTTTCCAGCGTCTTCAGGAGGATCACCAAACACTGCAGCTCCTTTCAAAGGCTATTTGTGATTGTAAACGTTATTATGTGTAAAGTTATGGTTTTACTCAACATTGAGGTATTCTCTGTCAAAGCACTCCGGCAAGGCATTCAGTGTCCGGTTTTCTGTGGCCACACACACTGCTCCCTCTGCAAGCAGTGGAACCCATGTCTAAGGAGCTATAAGCCATCCCAAAAGATAATGTATAGCTTCCACAACAGCTTGATGGGATGCCTGCCCAGAAAGCAACATAACTTTTTAATCATGCACCTGTTCTACCTTGGTCTCAGAGTTACCAGACTCCACTCTTCATAACCACAGGAGATGACTGCGTAGAGCACAAGTGAGTGGGACACCCTTGAAGACTCGTCAAAGAAGAAATTACGAGCACCATAGTTGGGATCACTTGTGGGGACACTCATTCCAACATGGATAAAGACATGGCATGGGCTCTCATCCAGACAAGAACTTGTGATGCATCTTTCTTCAGAACGTTCAAGACAAGCAGTACTGATGCAAGCACCTCACTTTAGTACCTTCAGAGAAAGCATGCCCCAACTGCTCATGCTACCAATGATGACTTGTCTTAGTGAAGTACTTAGTCTCCAAGAACCCCAGGCACCCCCCCCCCCCCATCCTAGAGGTCCCTGGTAGATGATGCGGTCACTTTTCATGGAGTCACCAAATGGGCACCTTCAAACCTGAAAATTTAGGCCAATCCCCTTGTGTATGAGGTCTTGGTTACTTTTGTTCTGTAGGTCACAAACTAGATGACCGATTGTGTTGATTCTGGTGATAATAGGATGCACAGCACATACCGTGCATACTATTAACCGGCAAAATTAGATCCTTTGCTCTCTCATCATATTTCTCAACCAGATTTTCTCCTAATGCTGGCTGTGAATAAAAGCAAAAAAGTGCAAAACAAATTCTGTTGACAACTAAAATATGTATTTAAAGTCTGTGGCTATTTATCGTGTCTTCACCTCAGATGATTAGGTGCATGTCTGCAGTCCTTGCCATCAGCTTGAGTCCAGGTGAACCCCAGCAATGCTGAAGTTGTGGAAACAATCAGATTATTTGTGTTATCATAATACCATCACTCTGCGTGTGTGTCACTCCTCTCAGCTTCCCGCATCCAGACAGCTTTGGCTGATAACGCAGCAAACGTAAAAGCCAATGGCACACATTTTTTTTTTTTTTTATTTTTTTTTTTTATTTTAAAGGATTTCTATAGAGCTGGCTAGACCCAGGGGTATCAGAACACTTTACAGGAATGTGAGGAGGGACAATATTCAAAAACATGTAAACAAAACAAGAGCCAATATAACAAAGAAAGCAGATAAAATACGAAAGCTATTTACATAACAACTACATTAAGCTAACATGGGTAGTGAGAACTTAGGTTAGGGAGGGCGGGTGAGGTTGAGAGAGAAGAGAAAAGGGAGGGGAAGAAGAGAGTAGGAGTGAGGGGAGTGGCAGGAGTAGTAAATCAGTGGGCGGTCGTGCGCAGGGCTAAGAGTCATATGTAGATATAGAGAGCAGGGAGGGAGGATGGGGAAGAGTAGCGTGATGGAGGGGTGTTTGGTGGGAGAAAGTAGAGGGGATAGTATTAAAGGGCAGTAGAGGGGGACATGATGGGGTCGCAGCACGTGAGAACAGTGTCAGAGGTAGGAATTCGAGGACCCCAGTATTTGTTGAGGAGGAATAATTTGAGTTCTTTTTTGAAGAGTTTATTTTTTTATTTTTATGAAGAGTCCCTTTGAAGGCTGGACTGCAGACAGGAATGCATGCTTCTGTGAGCGCATGTCAGCCACTGACATTTCATCAGATCGGATTCTTAATTCTTACTAAAGGAGGGCACTCATGACATCTGCCAAAGTAGGCAGATCTTTAAACCATTTAGTTCCCAACATGCGACTGTGAACTCCTGATGTCCATACGTATTGTACACCAATATTTAAAGGTTAAAAACTACTCCGAGTATTATATTATAAGACAGCTAAACAATTTTGTGACAATATAGAAGCCGGGCATTGGTCGCTTAGTGCCTTCAATGTTATGGAACTTGGAGGAAATTTCAAATTGTCTTTTCATGTACATTTCCATTTTTTATATTTGTTGTAATATACAGGACCCTTCTTTTTTTGCCTAGTTGTGTTTTGGCCCGACTTTCTTTTTTGCAATTGTTTTAGCATCTTCTATTGACCCTTCTTTTTGATTGGTAAAGATGCCTCACTGTGACTAACCTCTGAGACATTTGTTGATTTTGGCGGGTTCTTCCATGTTCTGTGACCTCTGACCCTGGTTCAGGACCGGTCGCTCCACGCACCGAGCGGCTCCCCATTGGTGTGCCCCTGCTGCCAGTTATCCTGCGCTTCACTTTACTTGTGCTGGTACTTCATTTTCGTTTTTACTGTGCCCTGTGATCCTGTGCCTCTGTTGTTGTTTGCTCTGTTTCTGTTTCTGTTGCCCCTGGTTTCCTGGTTGTGTTTTGACCCCTGCCGCCCGTTTCAGGACCGTTTTTTCCCGCTCTTCGCTCCCCCCCGCCGCTGCTCACCTGCAGCCCCGCCCCCCCCTTTTCTCTTCTGTACCCTCTCCCCTCCCCATTCGCCGCTCCGCTCCCGCCTCCCAACTGCTCCTCACTCCCTCCTCGCCATTATGGCGGAGACCACACGAACGCACAGTGGTCACGCGCAGCGGGCACGCCAAAGGCAAGCCCGTCTACGCCCGTCCACGCCTGGACCCCTGGCCCTCAACGCTACCGGCCCACCCGACTGAATTACGACGACGCCACCCTCCACGCACTCAACACCGGCCGGAAACCCGCCTGCCACCGAGCCACCCCGAAACGCACCCATGGACCCTTCACCTGCCGAACCTGCCAATTCACCTGCCTCCGGACCTGCACAGAACCCGCCAGGCCAGACGCCAGCAACAACCACCTCAATTGCATCCTGCTCAACACCCGCTCCGTCCACAGGCATGCCGTCGAACTCTGGAACCTCCTCGACACAACGGCGCCGGACGTCGTCTTCCTCACAGAAACCTGGATGAACACCTCCTCAGCCCCCGACATCGCCATAGCCATCCCGGATGACTACAAGATCACCCGGAGAGACCGCATCAACCAGACTGGAGGAGGCATCGCCATCGTCCACAAAAACACCATCCGCATCACGACCAACTCTGACGACACCCTCACCACCGCTGAGCACTTTCACTTCCAGATACACACCGACCCCAAGACCACACTCAGAGGAACTCTCATCTACAGACCCCCAGGACCACGCACACAATTCAGCGAAGCCATCGCAGACTTCATCAGCCCGCACGCCCTCACCTCCCCAGACTACATCCTCCTAGGGGACCTCAACTTCCTCCTGGAAAACAACAACGACAACAACACCACCACCCTGCTGGACAACCTCGCCAACCTCGGACTCAAGCAACTGGTGAAAACCCCCACCCACTACGCCGGCCACACGCTTGACCCAGTCTTGTCCTCCAGCAACCACATCTCCTTCAGCCACTCCACCGGACTACACTGGACAGATCACAGCTGCGTCCACTTCAACTTCAGGAGAACCACGACCCACCACTACCCGCAACAGGTTCCCCGAAGATGCTGGAGCAAGATCACCGCTGACCAGCTCACCACTTCCCTGAGCCAGAACCCTCCCACCAACACGACGGACTCCAACGAAGCAGCCCGCAACCTCACACAGTGGCTCAACTACTGCGCCAATGCCCTTGCACCACTGAAGAATCCTCCCAGCAGACCCGGCAGCAAGAAAGCCTTGTGGTTCACCGACGACCTCAAAAACTCCAAGAAAACCTGCCGTACCCTCGAGAAAGCCTGGCGCCACGACCAGTCAACAGAAAACATGACAGCCCTCAAGAACGCCATCCGCAAACACCACCAGCTGATCCGCACCACCAAAAGGACAACATTCAGAGAACGACTGAACATCAACACCCACAACAGCAAGGAACTCTTCAGCAGCGTTAAAGAGCTCTCCAACCCCAGCGCCAGCAACAACGACATCACACCCTCGCAAGACCTCTGCGACTCACTCGCCTCGTTCTTCCACCGCAAGATCTCCGACATACACAACAGCTTCGACGCCCAGACCACTCACCCAACCACCGAACCAGCACCCCTCACCTCCACCCTCTGCACCTGGACCTCGGTCAGCACTGAAGACACCACCCGCGTGATGAACACCATCCACTCCGGCTCCCCAGCCGACCCCTGTCCACACCACATCTTTAACAAAGCCAACTCCATCATCGCACCCCAACTCCGGAACATCATCAACAGCTCCTTCGCATCCGCCACCTTCCCGGAGAGTTGGAAACATGCGGAGCTCAGCGCCCTCCTGAAGAAACCCACCGCGGACCCCACGGACCTCAAGAACTTCCGCCCCATCTCGCTCCTCCCTTTTCCTGCCAAAGTCATCGAGAAGACCGTCAACAAGCAACTATCCGCCTTCCTCGAGACAAACGGCTCCCTTGACCCCTCGCAGTCCGGTTTCCGAGCAAACCACAGCACCGAGACCGCCCTCACCGCAGCTACCAACGACATCAGGTCCCTGCTCGACAACGGGGAAACTGCTGCCCTCATCCTCCTCGACCTTTCGGCCGCATTCGACACAGTCTGCCACCGCACCCTAACAACCCGCCTCCACCACGCCGGGATCCAAGGCAAAGCTCTAGAATTGGTCATCTCCTTCCTCTCCGACAGAACTCAGAGAGTCCGCCTCCCCCCTTCCGCTCAGCAGCCACCAAAATCATCTGCGGCGTTCCTCAAGGCTCTTCACTCAGCCCGACCCTCTTCAACGTCTACATGAGCCCCCTCGCAGCCATCTCACGCCAACACAACCTAAACATCATCTCTTACGCTGACGACACCCAGCTGATCCTCTCCCTCACCAACGGCCCCACCACTTCAAGAGCCAACCTCCAGGAAGGAATGAAAGACGTCGCGGAATGGATGAAGCTCAGCCGTCTGAAACTGAACTCAGACAAGACGGAAGTCCTCATCCTCGGACCATCCCCCTCCGCCTGGGACAACTCCTGGTGGCCCCCCATGCTGGGCACCGCCCCCAAGCCCACGGACCACGCACGCAACCTGGGCTTCATCCTAGACTCCTCCCTCACGATGACGAAACAAGTCAACGCCGTCTCGTCATCTTGCTTCAACACCCTGCGCATGCTCCGAAAGATCTTCCGGTGGATTCCCACCGAAACCAGAAAGACGGTCACCCAGGCCCTCGTCACCAGCCGACTAGACTACGGGAACGCCCTCTACGCTGGAACCACAGCCAAACTACAGAGAAGACTCCAGCGCATACAGAACGCTTCGGCACGACTCATCCTGGACATCCCACGCCACAGCCACATCTCTGCCCATCTGAGAGACCTGAACTGGCTCCCCGTCCGCAAGAGGATCACGTTCTGACTCCTCACCCACGCACACAAGGCTCTCCACGACATGGGCCCCAACTACCTCAACAACCGCCTCACATTCTACACACCCACCCGCCAGCTCCGATCCGCCAGCCTCGCCCTCGCCACCGTCCCACGGATCCGCAGAACCACCACCGGAGGAAGATCTTTCTCCTACCTGGCGGCCAAGACATGGAACTCCCTCCCCACCCACCTCCGGCTGACCCAGGACCACCTCTCCTTCAGGAAGCAACTCAAGACCTGGCTCTTCGAGCAGTAGCAGCACTCCCCCCCCCCCTCCTCCTGGCGCCTTGAGACCCTAGCGGGTGAGTAGCGCGCTTTATAAATGTGTTTGATTGACTGTGTGCCTCTTGCACCAAAGCACCGGAAGGTAGACTGGAATCAGGAAGTACAAGCCAGCCTCCCGTAAACCAACTAAACCAAAGCTTAAGAAACTCCCCCGGTCTCCCGATACCTGTTGAAAGCAAGAGGAAGAACCAGAATGCATTTCGGTGGCGGAGCACTACAGGAGCCCTCGGGAGACTGTTCCAGTGGTGAGGAAGACTTAGGCGATGCTCCGGGCTCACTGCGTGTGATAAGAGGCGGTGAGTGAGGGGCGGGGAAGACCAGGTGGATCACTCAGAAAATGGGTAAAACAGTGAGACACCCGAAATGTACACACTGCAGTGCCTCAAAGTGGAAAAACGAGGCACAAGACACGCCTTACTTTAAAATGGTGCTGGTGCACTGACTGGAGAGCCTGTGTTGTTCCGTAGGGGGGCTGCCGTTCCGACGGACTTGGAGGTGCGTGAAAATAGCACTGGAGGCCCGCACTGCCATACTGCATGATCGCCCGTGAGGTACGGAATACGACCCGCTCTGACATATGCAGCGGCATCCCTGACTGCGGTGACCTACCGCCTTCTCTCCTTGGACTGCTGCGCTGCGAAATCTTCATCAGTGGCAGCCTTGGATGATCTACAGGGGGCGGGAGATGTGAATTGCTGTGCCTGAGCGGCTTCTCTGCCCACACTGTGCTCTGGTTGCGGAAGCAGGACGGCAGTCCCCGCCTGCTGAGCCTGCTGAACCGGGATAACGAGCAGAGCGAGACGGGCCCCCCTTTGATCTGCTTGGGGGGCACCTGGCTGTAGAGTGGACTCTAGCACCATTGCTCCGATGATCAGATTTGGCCTTAAGTCTCCGGGGGGGGGGGGCTGCCCTGGCTCACTAGGTTACCCTTAATTTTAGTGGTTCACATAACGGGGCACCCATTTTGTTAGCCTCGAATAGTGCTTTGGTGGAGGTTTGGCATCCATTTTGGCCTCCTCCCATGGGAGCTGATGAAGGGCGCCTTCCGCCATAACAGCACTAGGTACTGCCAGTCATGGAAACAGAAATGGCCTTGCTGTGTACTGCTGGGCATGGAAAGAGAGGGAAGTGTTCCTTCCCAGCATTGGCGGCCATCTTGGAGTGTGTTCTTCCTATATATTACACTCATGGCCTGCTTTGTTTGCCCCATTTGCGCATTGTTGATGGTGAATATTTCCCATATGGCCTTGTATTAAACGACCTGCCTGAACTGACTACCCTCTGAGGTTTTTTGTATGAAATGGCCTGCCTGAACTGCCTTCTCTCTGAGGATTTATAGACACAGTTTGCCTTCTTGGAGTTTGCTCTTCCACATTTATCGCACACATGTGACTGATTAGTATGCCCTATCACTGCATAGTTGGAGATGCCTCAGAGTGACGGTCCAGTTGTGGAAAAGTCAGCCCATAACGCACCTGATGCCCAGGCTGCTGGCGCAGGACGCCTCTTAGTTCCCATCTTGAACAATTACCAAATAAAGAGACGGGCGCTGGAAGCAGGAAAACAAGAATAGAGTTTTATTTCTCATGAGGAGAGCCTGTCATTTCGGACACTCGCATAGTGTCTTCAGGAGGTGCTCTAAAAAGTTTCTCTGAGGCTTCGTCTTTTATACACATGTTTATGATGCACAAACATTCCTTATTGCAATAAAGACGCTTTGAAGTAGGAAAAAGCATGCTTGGAATCCCAGCTTCAGGCCTATTCCCATACCAGTCGCTCAAATGTCATCCTCCCCTCCTGAATGTAACAAGAGATTGTGATCTCTCAGCCGGACATTCCTACCGGACACGAGGGCAGGAGGGGATGATCAGATCAAAGGTTGGGCAGGCGATAAGATCGGGCACGTTGGTTGGTGTATCACGGTTTTGTTATGCTGGGCAAGGAAAAGGGGGGGGGTGTACATTCAC
Organism: Lissotriton helveticus; assembly: GCF_964261635.1. Lineage (NCBI taxonomy): Eukaryota > Metazoa > Chordata > Amphibia > Caudata > Salamandridae > Lissotriton > Lissotriton helveticus. The sequence continues at coordinate 706,929,035 of NC_136059.1, read as the reverse complement.
GAGGCTTGGTCTTAGGACTTGGGAACGGTTCGAGAGGCCAAGTGCAGCCGGGGGGGGGTTGTCAGCTGAGGGGAAGGGTGTTCTTGGGAGGAAATGGGGGGTGTGGGTCGAGCAGGAGTGCTACTTCTAGAATAGGGTCACGCAGAGGGAGAGGGTCTTGTGGCCGATGCATGAGCAGTGCGCGTGGGGAGGGGTGCCGGGAACAGATAGGCAGAGAGGCCATGGTGTCTAAAATGGCTGTCGTGTACGTGTGTGCATGGGTCTATGCTGGCGGGATAACACAGTCAGTGTTTAGTGATATCCATTCTGCTTACAACAAGGGGGTGCAGTGAACACAAATGAACGCCGCTTATGTACATATACATTGCCATTTTCAACAGTCGCCGCTTTTTTACATAAGCTAGTTCAGTTCTATACAGTCGATACGATAGGCGGAATGCGGTACATATTATTTTACATTTGTTGGGTTATTAATACAAGTCTAGAGATCGGCATAATACTTAGTCGGGGTCAATCAAGAAAAAATGTTCCGAAACATTATAGAATCAAGTTCAGACTTTCTCTCCGGTGACATCAACATACAGTAAAAAGTGCTCTGATACCTTCGGGTCTTGTCAGTGCTATGAGAAATTTTTGGACAACTAAATACATGAGTGACCGATGAAACATTTTAGAAAACAATACAAAATGGTTGAGGGAGGAATTCAGTTCGATACAACCAATTAGTCAAGGGGGTGAGTAGAAAGTTCAGGAAGGGGGGGGGGTCTTCGTCACAATGTCTTTTTAACAGAGTCCGTCTTCTTTTGTTGGCGCTGTTGAGCACCGGCGGTGGAGCTATGGGTCCAGCTCGTATTCATCCTTACGCGTTGCAGGGTGCGATCAGTCCTCTGCTGTTAGATCACAGTCCTGTTTCCTAACTGATCTTCTTAGGGGTGCCTCATGCTGGGCACCTGTGTGTCTTTCTTCTTTCGTGGCAAAACCTTATTCTATCTAAATGTTGCTCTTTTTTTTTTTTTTTTTTTTTTCTGAGTCAAAAGTTATGCGAAAAGGGTGATGTTGTTGAATAATCGAGGGAAGAGAGGGCGGAGTGGGATCAGATCTTTGAACACACCAAGGGACCAAAGGAGCAAAGGATGACGAGCAGGCAGGCCCATCAGTCGGGCTCAAAAGGGACGGGGACTTCAGGCACGAGTGGGTCAGCAAACCAAGGGCTTCAAGGCAGCCCTTTATTCCTTCATCTGCCGAGCTTGAGAGTGGTGCCTCGTCCTGCGTCTCGTTGCTCTGCGACTCCACCTTTGGTTGCGGTCACACGTGCTTCATGATCTGTGGCCAGGCTGTGCGTCACATCCAGCTCCTCCCCTCCGGTGATTGTATCTTTGAATGGGTACAAAACAAGTTTTAGAAAAACTGGCAGGAGAATTCCGTCCCCAATCCTAAGTAGGTGGGGGATAGGTTCATCGGTCACAGTCAGAAGTCATCTTTTATGGAGTATGTAGGAGGGCATTTCCACTGTATTCATAAGCCTATTTGGCGTTCATTCGTGGCGTATGTGGAGAGAAATCGGACTCCTATTGACAGTGTATTCTATCAAACTTGAAATCGAGTCCTTAGGTAGAGACTCGCCCTTTTTTCTTTTTAACCCAAGTACTGACAATCTTACATTTCCCTTCGAGGTCGGCTAACTCTTGCAAGCAGGGGTTATCATCATGAGGGGGGGGGGCAGAGGTTAAACATGCTTTTCTTGGGGAGCGATGGTTAATCAAGGTCATCAATTATGCTTCGGGGATAGCTGATATGGAGTTGGGGTCAATCGGGAGAAGCGAGGACGCTTTGGACGCTTTGGACGGGGAGCTGGGGTCAATCGAGGGAAGCGAGGATGCTTTGGACATCCGCACTTAAGTGCAGAGGGGTGAGGCAATTTGGGCATTGGGGATTGCATTTCTAACGAACTGAAAAACAGAAGACCATTGACGTTATAGTCCCCCTATAAAAAGGCCAGATTAGGGGACATCAGTCGTCTTACCTGTCCTTTCCTTCATTACCAACTCGGGTTCTATCGTTTTGCAGAAAGGAGAGGTAGTAATATGGCAAGTTACAATCGTTTTAGTTTCTGTCAATTTTGCCGAACACCATTGTGTTCGAAGAGACCCAATTAGGTTTGTGCCGGTGGGGCACAACGTTATCATACAAGGGAGGAGGGAACAGGGGGATCCTCAGAGAGAGAGAGAGAGAGAGAGAGAGAGAGAGCCCGCACTCTAAACGAACCATTCGGTACACGTATGACATGGAGAGAGAGAGAGAGAGAGAGAGAGAGAGAGAGAGAGAAACGTGTACAATAACGGGCCATTCAGTGCGCACACAACACAGAACAGCAGGTGTCAAGTAATACGGAAAACACAGGTAGAGGGACGACGTAGACCCATACATTACGTGCACACAAACTCAGGCGGGGGAGACAGCACACGTATTATGTACAAAAATCCGAGACAAAACATAGAACAGTGACTGGTATTATATACAAAAATCCAAGACAAAACATAGAACAGTTATTGGCCAAAATGATCTCTGCCTATATGCTGCGCATCCTTAGCATCCTAAGCTCTTTTTACCTTTTTCTTCTCTTTTATCGTCGGCTGCCTTCACCGGTGGCTTTAGTTATATACACTTATATGCCTTTGGCAATTGGTCAAGAATTAACCTGGCCGGGCTAAGATGTTTCCAGGCTGAGGCAACAGTGGGTGTCAGTTGTGAGAACAATGGGGCAGCTTTGAGTTTCATGTCTATGAGGGTGCGAAAGGAGGTAGTAGATTTTAAACACTGACAATACTCCTAGTCCTCCAAGCGGAGGGTACTTGGGTAAACCTCATCTCGGAATATTCCTTAAACTCTCCCTATTTAGTTAAACGTAGGGATTTATTCATTAGTGCACGTCATTCCTGGTTGCATTGTTCGGGGTGCCAAGCGAAGTCATATTTTATAGTTTCCGCTTCAGGCTGTCCTCCCAAGCGCTAAGTTCAGGGGGAGAAATAGTATCGTTTGCTCGTTGTGTGTAGGCACCATAATCGAACCCCTTTTTCCCATCTTTGTCCGCTAGATCACCATTTTCCTTTTCGTACTTTAGTCGACGTTCCGATGTGGCCTGCAGAAAGAGGGAAAAAGAAGGGGGGCGGGGGCAGCATTTTAAAAACACATCAGCGCGCATAAACTCGAAAAAGGCTTTTACTTACTACATACTCGGGCTATCTCCACTGGACGCGGTCCCTGCCAACTTGGCGTTTGAGCCCAGGTGGACCGTTTAGTGTGGGAGAGATGATTATCGGAAGCCTGTGGATAGCATAGGTCGCCCAAGCGTGGTATTACGGATCGTGCGCAGGGGGGGGGGTCAGAACAAAGGGCAGTCGGTGCAACGTGGGGGGGGGCGAGCTCGTGCTCTCCTTTGGGGAAAAGTGATAACCTACAGTGGTACGGGGTCGTTTGTCGTTCGTACCAGGGTGGTATCAGGTGGCACTCCTTCGGGGTGACTTAGGGGCATTTTTTTAAAACAACTTCCCTGACACAGGTAGCATATAAAGTATAGGCTAAATACCAGGATCTTTAGCAGTTGCTTTAGGCTTGTACAAGAATGAGGGAACACATACAACAAAAACCTGGATCATTCATATTTGCAATATTTCTGCGTACTATACTTTTTAACCCTTAACTAGTTGAGCTGAGCCATTTCACCTGTAATCTAGTTATATCGGAAATAGTGGTCATTTATTCGAAACTTACCAATTTACGCGTGACAACTACATTTGCTTTTTCCAAAAATCTTTAATAAAAAATGTCAGTGCATAAATACGGGCCTACAACCCAGTGGGCCGGCCAGAACTGTACACGTGGGGATACTTATTAGTGGAAAACCTAATGGAGTCGGTGGTCGTTGATTTCATAATAAAAAGTGCGACAAGTGCAATAAAATCATATCGGAATTTCAGTGTGAGCGAGTATCATAAGTGTTGAAATTCGAACTTTCAATAATCATGGTGCGCCACAACTCAACAACAATTCATTGTCCGAATGTTCAATCAGTACCCATCTCACTTCAATTCATTGTCCGAACACATAATCAGTACCCATCCCATATCAATTCATTGTGTTTAAAAACTGCATACATATTTCATGACATCAAGGCTGAGCAATCGGGGTACAACAAGGAGTTGAAAGTTTCATTTGTACCAGCGCCATTTTGGGAGCAGCCAGGCAGATCCAGGCATAGTCAAAATCTCCACCTACTCGTGGTTGGCCCAGAGCCTCTTTCGGCAGTCCAAAAGTTCCGTTAAAGGGCAACAAAAAGGATCGGCCGTATGAACCATCAGTCAAAGGGGGAGGGAGGCAACAATTGTTTCCTATCGGGTCATACTGGGTTTTCACCGGAACTGATCCGAACTGTAGTCTGCAGGATTTTAGTCATTCAAACTGAGGCTGGCGCCAGCATGGGAGCACCGACGTCTCGCGGCTACATTTTCATCGTTCCGCGGGCAATCATGGCAGTCATTCCCCATCGGGGGTGTCTGCGGGGGTCGGGGGCCCCCGTGGCTTTTATAGAATCTTCAAAGTCGAGGAGAACACTTCTGATTGTGGGACTCATTTCTTAATCAACAAGCAACCGGGCCATCTCTTCACGCCGGGCCCGCTCCAGCAGGGTCGACCGCCATTTTACGAGTGGACGAACCCTCGTCGGGTGAGTGGAGCGTTGGGGGTGCCACTGGGGGCCTCCACCTGGGGAGGTGGGAGAGGCTCGTTCGCGCCGCCTCTCCCTCCCAGCGCACCCCACGCCGTTTTTCTTGGCGCTAATATTCATGATGGCCGGACCAGGCGATGAGAGGAGGGGGGGGGGGTCGGAGGCATAGGCAAGACATCCCCCCCCCGGTGGCCTGCAGGGCACCGCTTCAGGGCCGAACGGGGAGCTCATACCAAGCCGTGGCTGGACCAGGTGATGCGAGGGGGGGGGTCGGTGGCATGAGCAAGACATCCCCCCGTGTTGTCGCAGCCATTATTGAAGAAAGAAGAGGGGACGCCCGGATCCCGTCGGCCTCGGCTCCTCTTTTGGCCCACCTTACTCGATGACCTCCGGCCGACGGCTGGCAGCAGGACCCGCCCTACACGTGCCGAAGATCTCGTCTTCCGGATGGGCGTAGCCGCGAACCTGTTGCACTTCGGGAGTTTCCAGAATGGGGGTAGGTATCTGTTGACTTGTATCTGTCTCATGTTACCGTTATTGGGGCGTGGCAGGCGGTGGGACAGACATGTTTGGAGCAGTGAGGGGTGGCGAAGCCTAGTTGCCTTGTGGCTGCCGTGATGTCAAGCTTGGCTTCTCTCACCATTTTCACGTTTCTTATTACGGACTTATTTCTTAACGTTTCTTATTTCTAGCGAAATCATGTGTTTCGTCGTGAGCTATTTCTAACGTTTTCTTATTTGTAGCGAAATCAAAAACTCATCAGTGGCCTACTGATTTTGCTTTCTTATTTCTTTCTTCCCTTTTTTTTCCTAGCGTGTTTCATGCTAAAGCTTCTGTTAACAGGATACGGTTATTACTTCGTTATTGTTGCATATGTCCTTTTTATTAGGGGTGCCCTCTGGTCGAGCCAGATGACCTACCTCTAATAAATGGTCCGGGTGGAACTAGTTTTACCAATCAGTGGGGAGTAGATAGGCCCGAGAGATTACAACGGGGGACAAAGGTCCGCATTACCTACCCTTCACTACTTGTAAAGATTAGACAGACTATTTCTTTTCTACGTTATTTGCAAACAGAGGATACCTTAAAAGAACTATTCCTTGAACAATAAATGTCCAGACAATCAATCAATCAATCAATCAATGGGGAGAAAAACAGGCATGACGGATTACAATGGGGACAAAAGTCTGCATTACCTATCCTTCACTATCTGCAAAGGGGGGCAGAATATTTCTATTCTTCCCTGTTTGTAGACAGGGAATATCTCAAAGAGCAATAATCGATAAAAATCGATAACAATCAGTGGGGAGAAAAATAGGCATGACGGATTACAATAGGGGACAAACGTCTGCATTACCTATCCTTAACTATTTGCAAAGAGAGAGGAACGTTCCTATTCATCGCTGTTTGCAAATAGAAAATGTCTCAAAGAGAACCAATACTTCAAGTACAATCAATCAATCAATCAGATTGATAAAGCCATCCTACCAATCGGACGTAAAGACGTCCTACTTAACCTTACCCGGACCGGACCGTGTGGGCAATTCTTCGCCTTCCCTTTTCCAGCGCCCAATCGTTCTCTTTCTCCATGTTTTTACCGCAGCATTCCTGTGGGATTCCAGTCAGGACAGTAGGTCACTTGAGAGAGGTCCGTTCGGAATCGGTGAAGTTCATTCAATCGGCAGCCGGACGAGGGCCCTCTCAAGGCAGGTATACTCCAATCATTTAGATGTTCACCCCATCGTCTGGACCTCTCTTACCGGACCTTATGTCGCTGATGGGCCCCGCGTTGGGACGCCAATTGTGGAAAAGTCAGCCCATAACGCACCTGATACCCAGGCTGCTGGCGCAGGACGCCTCTTAGTTCCCATCTTGAACAATTACCAAATAAAGAGACGGGCGCTGGAAGCAGGAAAACAAGAATAGAGTTTTATTTCTCATGAGGAGAGCCTGTCATTTCGGACACTCGCATAGTGTCTTCAGGAGGTGCTCTAAAAAGTTTCTCTGAGGCTTCGTCTTTTATACACATGTTTATGATGCACAAACATTCCTTATTGCAATAAAGACGCTTTGAAGTAGGAAAAAGCATGCTTGGAATCCCAGCTTCAGGCCTATTCCCATACCAGTCGCTCAAATGTCATCCTCCCCTCCTGAATGTAACAAGAGATTGTGATCTCTCAGCCGGACATTCCTACCGGACACGAGGGCAGGAGGGGATGATCAGATCAAAGGTTGGGCAGGCGATAAGATCGGGCACGTTGGTTGGTGTATCACGGTTTTGTTATGCTGGGCAAGGAAAAGGGGGGGTGTACATTCACGAGGCTTGGTCTTAGGACATTTGGACCGGTTCGAGAGGCCAAGTGCAGCCGTGGGGGGGTTGTCAGCTGAGGGGAAGGGTGTTCTTGGGAGGAAATGGGGGGTGTGGGTGAAGCAGGAGTGCTACTTCTAGAATAGGGTCACGCAGAGGGAGAGGGTCTTGTGGCCGATGCATGAGCAGTGCGCGTGGGGAGGGGTGCCGGGAACAGATAGGCAGAGAGGCCATGGTGTCTAAAATGGCTGTCGTGTACGTGTGTGCATGGGTCTATGCTGGCGGGATAACACAGTCAGTGTTTAGTGATATCCATTCTGCTTACAACAAGGGGGTGCAGTGAACACAAATGAACGACGCTTATGTACATATACATTGCCATTTTCAACACAGTGATGAGTCTGGGAACTTCCGGCGTAAAATGGCAGATCGCGAACAGATCAACCATTATGTTGTTGCTTGTCCTGACCCTCGGTCCGTTGGACTTCATCCTGCCGACCCTCAGACATTGCTCCTCGGATGGACTGTCTTATCACTTTCTCCCCCACTTGGTCCCCGTCTCTTCTATCATCTATCTCATCTCCCTCCCCTCCCTCTCTTTACCCGCTTGGATATCTTATTTCTCCATTCACTCAGTTGAAAAGTAAAATACAATCATTTTTAGCCTAATCGTTGTGAAAATGGAACCCTGAGTGAATTAACTATTTTGCATACTTACAACCCTAACCACTAGTATATGTAGTAGTTCTTTGTAATTAATAATACTATTTTGTGATTCTGAGCTTTCCTGTTTGCATCTCTCTCCTAAGTGATTCTACAACGTATACATTTCCTTTTCTCCTATCCGTATCTCTTCCTTGTGGGACTCTTCAACTCGCTGACTCCCTCCCTTTGTTCTCCCTGACCCTTGCCTTTCGTGAATCCTGTCTTTTTCTGGATCGCTAATTTACCCTGGTATTGAATGTGTTACCTTTCTGTAATTAATGCAATTTTCTTTTGCCATTTGTTTCCCCTCTGTTGACCTGCCTGTTCCGACCCGCTTCCTAGCCTCCTTTCCCTTGTTGCCCTTTGACTAAGCACTCCTTCTCCCCTTGTTGGGGAAAGATCCAATATTCTTACTCTGGAGTCTCAGTGACCCCTCTGAGAGAGTCCACAGCGTCAAGGGAACCATGCACAGTTGAGGCATGGTATGCGCCCCTTACCAAAGCACTTCCTCTCCCCTTGTTGGGGAAGGATCCAGTAGGTAGGACTAGGAGTCTCAGAGACCCCTCTGAGAGATTCAACTGCGTAAAGGGAACCTCACGCAGCAGAGATGTGGGAATGAAACCACTTCCCCTGGGATTACAGCTTACCGGACCTTGGACGAGGTTTTTACCTGTTTACCGGTTTGTGCCCCCTTCACCCCCCCTCTTTCATGCTCTCTCTCACACTCCCCTACCGCTTTCCCTGTTTCATTCTTCGTCTACTTCCTTTGCTCCTATCCCCTCTCCCCTTAATCTCCGCCCTTGCCTGCTACCCCGCCTAGCCCCCTGTCTCTTGTACCCTTTAACTAAGTATTCCTTCTCCCCTTGTTGGGGAAAGATCCAATTACTTATACTCTGGAGTTTCAGTGATCCCTTGGAGAGAGTCCACAGCGCCAAGGGAGCCACTCACAGTTGAGGTATGGTATGGCACCCCTTTTCAAAGCACTCCCTCTCCCCTTTTTGGGGAAGGAACCAGTAGGTAGGCCTTGGAGTCCCAGAGACCCCTCTGAGAGAGTCCACTGCGTAAAGGGAGCCTCTCGCAACGGAGTTGCGGGAATAATACCACTTCCCCTGGGATCACAGCTTACTGGACTTTGGACGCAGCTATTACTCATCTACCGGTTTGTACCCCTGTCACCCTCTCCCTCTTCGTTCATGCTGTGTCTCTCACCCTCCCCCTCCTCTTTCCCTCCTTCATTCGCTGTCTACTTCCCCTGCTCCTACTCCCTTTTCCCTGAATCTCTCCCCGTACCTACTATTTCCCTTACGCATATGTCCTTATTGTTTGTCTCGACCTAACATGTAACTATGTAGCTACGCTCTAATAACTGTGTAACCTTTGTAACAATGTAACCTGCTACTATGGTCTGATACTCATGTAAAGCACTCTGATACCTCCGGGTCTAGCCAGCGCTATATAAAACCTTTCAAATAAATCAATAGGAGTAGGTTTGTGTTTTTTCGCCTTTGTTCCATTGAGTTTGTGACATGAGACGCAGTGGCGTAACGTAAAATGAGCAGGATGTGAAGATTGTCCCCCATATATCACAGATATTATTGGCCTTGAGTGGAATACCACCCCACCCCCGAAGAGTTGGGTGGCCCCTGCAACACAGGGGCCTGCGTTACACCTCTGGGAAGATGGTGCTCAGACACCTGAATAGTCTGTGGCGGCTGGCGCCATTTACTATCATTCACACCGTGATGAGGAGGGTAGGAAATAGCCGAGCTGCATTTTGCAAATGACAGAAAACTGTGACATATTTACAATACGGATATGCCCGATGACCGCGTGACCCGCAGGGGAACATGGGCGGGACAGCGGTTTAGTCCCACCCGGCAGAAACTCCAGCCGACACTGATAGGGCGCCCCGCGTTCACCAATCACAGGCCAGGGGAGGGCCTTCAGGTGGGAGGGGCGAACTCACTATATCCACCAAGGTGGCCAAGGCTCGGGTTCTCGTTCTCCCAGTCTCCCGCGGCTCAAGCGCTGTTGCGCTGTTGCGCTGTTCGGGTGTCGTCGTGCATCGCCCTTCGTCCGCCGTTATCCAGGTATGTGCTGCTGTCTCGCCTCCCCCCGCCCTGATTACCATGGGGGGGGGCGAGTCGTGGCCAAAGTGCGGTCTCGACCGCATGGGCAGGCGGGCCTTTGAGCACGTCGAGTGCTCCTCCTTAGCACTGGGACCACATTTAGTGGCGCGCCCTCGGGTCTGGGGAGAATGGAAAAAAGCCGTCGGTGTAGGGGCCCGTTTTGAGCGCGACGCGGAAGGCCTTGCATGACAACATTGCCGTGGTCTGGGGGTTGCGTCGAGGTTAGTCCCCCCTCCCATGTGGGCCAGGTCCATTTGTATGGAGGATTAGTTTCCACCACACCCGGCACCAGGGCCGGACGGTTTTCTGATTGACCTCTTCCAAATCTCGAAAAACATAGAGAGCAAGGTTTTTAACTAAGACCCTGGTCGAGTATTCACAATCACGAGATGTGTGACCGTACTTTCCACTAAGTCAAAGAATGCCAGATGCCTGAGCACGTGGTGTCTATGATAGGCGGCATAGCAACCGAAGTGGAGAACAGCGTTGAAAGGCAAGAACTCCCCTCACCGGGCATGAAAGAAGGGTGACGGAGTGCGGAGCTGGTAAAGCTGGCACGACAAGCTGCACGTAAATATTTAAATAAAAATGTTGCACTTTAACGTAGGCAGAGGGCAGAGGGCGCAAGGAATGACGCCACACACTGCACGCAGCCACAGCCTACGGAGTTGTGTAATTTTAAAGTGATTCCAGCGAGCTCGCATACAAGAAAGGGGCATGGCATGGGGTGCTTTAGCAAAACAAAGACAAATGCTATGTTAAGATAATTACAGCGAGACGCTGTAAAGAAAAGCGACTGCATTAAAATTAAAGTACGGCATGGGGGTGCTTTAACAATAAATATAAGAAACTTTGTTGATGTAAATACAGCGAGGGCGTGCAGCCGCCATTAAATTGGAAGCGCGAGCCATATGTTAATGTAAAGACGGCTAGGGCCCGCCAAGCTGATCTGTTGTGTGAGGTCCGTGCGAGCTTCGCTGCCCCACCTTGGAGAGAGGGGGGGTCTCAGGCCGAATGTCGCAATTGGCGTCGGGTCCTGGTTTCGATTTCCCGAGTTGCCGGCGGGCCCCCCCCTGCCTCCCCTCACGGGTGCTTCACACTTGCGGGGCCCCCCACTTCGCCGTGGGGGGTGGCCGTCCGACAGGACTGCCAGGGGCACTTTAGCTTCCCAATACGGTCATGATTAAATCCGGGCCACTGCGTTAAATCTGGACTGAGTCACGCTTGAGCAGGAGAGCTTGAGTGGGCCGGCCGACTCTTTGCTTTAGCATTCTGTTAACTGCTTATCTGGCGTCGCAAGACACACTTTACAGCCCAGGACAGCATCTTGAGGACATTGCTGTACAATAGCCTGTTGAACACGGAGCAAGCGTTAGGTGAAGATACATTAGCAGCAATGTTTACCTTAAAGGAGGAATCAAGCCATATACATGAAGGAATTTTTCCATCTCTGGCTGCTGCATCCACGTATTATTCAACCCTAGTCAGAATTGAAAAGGGCCTCCGTTGTGAAGCAGTAGTTCGCTTTGCAGCTTCTCTTTGCGGTGAACGCCGGTATATCAAGAACATCATTCAAAGGACGGGCAGAACTTTGCCTCTGCTCGCTGTACTTAACAACATATGCCACTACACACAAGGGAACCAGAAAGCCTCTGCATGCAATCTAAGGCATTAGGCATATACTCAAACATGGTTGGACCTACACACGTGAGCAGGCATAGTAACGTGGGTCCAAAAGCAGAATAATGCCAAATTAATAAACTAAACCAAGGCACAGAGACATGGAAGAAAATGGATGTATGACGTTACAACGCATACTTTTACTCCGCATACCATTACAACGCGGTATTTACAACGAATACCGTTACAACGCATAGCGCTTAGAGGTGCTGGATAGTGGTAAGTATAATTTTCTATTCCAACTCCAGTCCCCGTGGACACTAGGGAAGGTGTTGGATAGAAAATTAAACTTATTCCCTATCCTAGAGCGCCCCCCAGCGCAATGCGTTGTAATGGTATGCGGAGTAATGGTCGCGTTGTAGTGGTAGTGCGGAGTAAAAATTGCGTTGTAACAGTTGTATACCAAGAAAATTACCTAATTGATGCAATGCCTTGAAGCAGCAAATACCTGACACAGCAGTTCACTTTGCAGCCTTTGTTGCGGTGAACGCCGGGTTGTAGCGGAAATGAATGCCACCTCTTATCACGAACAAAGTGATTCCGGAGGGATCTATTCTGAAGCTTTCATCCCAGTGTCTGTTGCGACTACGGTTTCCTAAGCCATACAGCTGTTTATTATAGCTCCCGCATTTGTGTACAAGTTTGTCGCAGATTGTTTTGCAACTGTTACTACACATTGAGGAGAAATTAATTCAATCTCATATGGCTTCTTGATGCGATCGATTTTGAAATACATCTAGGAAGTGTTGAAGCACCTTTTTCAAGGCGGCACTCATTTCTCATCGCTGCCGTGGGCTGATGGCTAGGGCCCTCGACCCTGGACTTTGTGAGCTGGGTTCGAGTCTCGGTAACGACACCAGAAACCAGCTTCTGGTTAGGCCAAATCGTTTAAGCAGCGCTAGAAACCGTGAGACCCCCTCTAGACGCACAAATATTCCATGGTCTCGGAATGGGGCTTCCGTGGCAGCTCCCTCGTGGGTTCGGGGAATTCACTAGTTACACGAGGTCACAATTTTAAAGTGACCTAATGTGCAAGTACAATATATGTAACATAGTCATCAAGCAATCGACTTTTGAGCGGCGTCCGCATTAACCCACATTGGGTTACCAATTCGCCAGTAACACGAGGTCATAATTTCAAGTGACCTAATGTGCAAGTACAATATATGTAACATAGTCATCAAGCAATCGACTTTTGAGCGGCGTCCACATTAACCCACATTGGGTTACCAATTCGCCAGTAACACAAGGTCATAATTTCAAAGTGACCTAATGTGCAAGTACAATATATGTAATATAGTCATCGAGCAATCGACTTTTGCGAGCACCTTCTAGATTAAATAGGACCTTCGTTGAACATCAGGATTCTGGTTCAAATTTCTTGAAAATGCTCCTAGCAATTATGTCATATTTCCATCATGAAGGTGGAATGACATTGGCGTTCCTGCGGTTGGTCCTGCTTTTATTAAAAGGACACCGTATTTAAAACGCATTCAATAGAATAAATAAATAAAAGTAAAATAAAAGTCGTGGCCTATGTGCTGCGTTCGGCGGCAGATATGTTATCTATCGCAGCGGCTTTCCAAGTTAATCCGCGATGTTTTTCCAAATGACTTGAAAAGAGGTGTGATGTGAGGCATGATTACCGTCGTGAGCTTATTCCAGTGTTGCCTCGTGCAGTATCTAAAGGGCCTGCAGCTTTGGTAGGGCTGGTTTATGGTCTGTCAAACCTTCTGTGCTTGGCATGGGAGCCGGAATGACTAAAGAACTGTACAATTTTCCTTAGTGGTACTATTTGGTTTACACCGGGATACAGGTGCGGAGACTAGGCCGCACAAATGGTTTTGAAAACCACGAGATCCTCTCTGCATGCCGCTTTTACATCGGAGAGGAGGTGGCCTAACGGCTAGGGCGCTCGACCTCTGACCGAGAGGACCCGGGTTCGAGTCTCGGTCACATTCCCCTAAGCAGACATCAAGGCAAACGATCCATTTTGCGCTTTAGAAGCTTGGGTTTGATGACAAATTCAGCGGGTAATAAGGATGCCATGGGGCATAATGCAGGTAATAAATATGGGCCCATCCACTCAGTTGGGTATTAATAGACGAACATACTTGTGGAGGAGCAACCCTGCCACCCTCCTGAGACCTGGCGCTACAGTGCCTCTGCAATAATCTGCAACAATGATAGCGACCCTGCCACCCTCCTGAGACCTGGCGCCACAGTGCCTCTGCAATAATCTGCAATAGTGATAGCCATGCCCCTCAACAGATATTATCTTGCTCGCCACTTTACCCATGTTATTGATGCTTGTTTTCTATTACGTGCACTGGCACCGATTGACCAAAGTATTCAGAGTATGTGTAGTACTGCACAAGTACTCTTCTACCTACTCGTACATGCCCAGTCAATGGTTAAATATACAAAGACGACACAGTCCTTTTATATAAGAATATTTCCATCGTACACCAATTTTCGTTATTTTGGGACCACTTCACAAAGGCTTGCATGAGTATGTCAATTATTACTCAAGAGCGCTATTTAACAAGGGCACCGCACACCTATTCCAGTTGTTACAGAATCTCCAATTTGGTGTGAGCATTAGATATTTACATTATGTAGCTCCTATTTTCTCTCGGGTTGCTTCCATCACGAAGGCTCAGCTTCATTCAAGCACAGCCAAAGATTCTAGAGTTTTTATTTTATGTGTCTACCCATTACTTTATGTTTATAAACCCTGGGCTGATCAGCAGTCCTTGCTGAAATGGTCGTCTAGGAGTAGCCTGGCACTTGGAAGTACCCTGGCATTTGGACTGACTGCCTGATTCAAGGGCCGAGAGTCACAAGTTCGCCCCCCCCAATAATGCTCATAACTAACTCCTTCTAAGTTACTCCACCACAAAGACACTAACGCATGTACCATTAAAGTACTAATCCCTGCTTATCGATTCGGGCATTCTTGTACGTGTCAGAGTGGCCTTATTTTAGTGGAAAGACACTCCGGCACAAGAACAAACGTTACGTAGGCAATGGTGGCACTTGTGCAAGTAGCAAAGGCAAACAACATTTGAGAAGTAGCAAACAGTGTGGTACAAGTGTAAAGTGACGTGGGCAAGTTATAAAAGAGTACTACACACAGGTGCAAGGATAATACTGCAATAAATGGCAAATACTCCACAGGGACTTTTAAGAGGCATGCCTGTGACTTTGTTCACTCCATATATAAGTGCAGGCACTGTAAGATTGCCAGATGTCTTTGTCTGTCCCTTTACTTACACAAATAACGATTTGATTAGCACTATTTTATTTTCTACAGCACTACTCTTTCCAATGCAGGATGGCAGAGCGCTTTGAAGTAACATGCACACTATACATGGACAATACATTGCGTAAGTGGGTAATTACAGCAGTATACATGATGTGTTACATGAGACGGCGAGTGTTACAAGGGATAGGAGTACCACAACCCTCATAGTCTATGGTGCTATATTAGGAGGTTTCCAGTTTGTGAGCTGCAAGTCCCAAGTTACAACAAATACTAAGCAGTCATATGCATGCTACATGATGTGCTTTTCGCTGGAGGCATTAACCTTATGCCAGCGTTATCCCTGACATTGTGTGATGCCCATTGTGCCAGCACAATGCATGTAAGATAGTCATCGTGTCAATCAGCTTTCGATTGGCGTCCACATGATGGGTCGTAACCACAGGCATGCTGGACTATTACGAAAATGGCCAGTGATAATAAAACAGAGTATAACAAATAAACAATAGGCAGGTTCACCAAGGTTTTGTAGGAGTGGTATGGGTAACTTTTGTAACGCTCCGTAAACAAGAGTAAGTTACAGAAAAATCTGTGTGACTTTGGCCCCTCGACAAACTACAGAAGCAGCTTTACCTCCACGTGTTTCATAATTTAAATCCAAGGGTTGCTCACATTATGGTAGTAATGCGAAATAGTAAACTGATGTGTGTGCAGGGAAGGTGCCTAGAATTCGACAGCGAGCTGAAACCCTGTGTAAATAATTTCTCCACATATGCAATAAAAATATCGATGCATATTTCAGAAATAGGTAACTCCTTAGCTCCTACAAAAGCAAACATACTGTGCTCTATTCCAACACTGCTATGTCATAGTGTTTACAACGGTTTGCGATCTGTTCGGCTAATAAATAATTTCCCCAATATGTACATGTTAAAATGCTAAACATGCCAAGCACATGCCAGGTTACCCTCTCAATGGAAAGTACTTCAGTTCAGGTTGCCCACTGCTATTTCATAGGGATAACAACGGTTTGCGACGCCGCATCCCAAGGTAGGATGGCAGGACGCTGTCAGGTTACATGCACATTACACAGGGACAAGACATGGTGCAAGTGGGTAATCAAAGCAGTATGCAGGTGATGCATGTTGTGTTACATGGGACAGCGGAGGTCCCAAGGTTCTAGAGTCCCATATCCTCCACAGTCCACAATGTGACATTCGAAGGATTCCAGTGTGTGGAAGAAATAGCTCAGGGTATTATTTCTGGATATTAGCCAGGAAGCGAGTTTCGAAACCGGAATACAACAACCCCTGGAGTAACCGGGCCCCCTCGTTGGGGTAGGCGAAAGGAATGACTGGTCGAAATCCACCCGAACACGCATAGGTGCAAGGTGGTCCTGTTTAGACTGAGGGTAATGTACGATACTGAGCACCTGGGGTGCA
The DNA here is from genome assembly GCF_964261635.1 of Lissotriton helveticus. NCBI lineage: Eukaryota > Metazoa > Chordata > Amphibia > Caudata > Salamandridae > Lissotriton > Lissotriton helveticus. The sequence goes on along the minus strand of NC_136059.1, from coordinate 706,912,783 downwards.
TTACAGTTAACTCCGGCATCAGCAATCCCTATGCAAGGTCACCGAGCCGACTGATGTAAGCGGAAGGAATGCGATGGTAACTAGCCCTGCTAGAATTGAGACCTGCCCATGTTACATATCCAAGGGCATGCAGCGTTTGGAAGGGGTTACCACCAATGCGATGATCTTTGGATCCATTAGGTAATAAACTAAGTTAAGGGGAAACTGTAGCAGTAGACCATTCCCTAAAGGAGGTCAACAGACCCATGATGATTCATGGGGAGAGGGACTTGGGTTTCTTTAGGCAAGTACCAATACGAGAGGAAAATCGAAGGGTGCTATGACTAAGACTGGGAACACTTGGCCAGTTTGGGAGTTGACATTTCCTCCTGGAAGTACAAGAGGCACGGAAAAGCGACTGGAAGTGGCTAGGTGGGTGGGGGGCTCTGTCATCGACGGGGGGCTCCTCCAGAGCTGTGGCGGAGTTACAGGGCGATCTGGAAGCAGACGGGTACAGTAAGGGTACCTCTGCGGCAGAAGGGTACAGTAAGGGTACCTCTGCCTGGCACAGTAAGGGTGACTGAGCCAAGGACCAGGAGCCGAAGGAGGTTCCTGGAAACCACGACGGCGCCCCGTTAGTCCTTCGGGCGGTCGGGGGGCCTGAACCGACCGGGGGGGTGCTACACCGCTCCGCCCCGACAGGGGGGGGGCGGGAATATAACGAAGTTGGTAATGTGCTGCACCGTCTGAGCATCGACTCGCCGTGCAAGATGGCTCCTTAGGCATGCGGGACAGCGAGGGGCTGCCTGCTTTGGATCGCCCGTAAGATGACCCACCTAAAACGTTATACGTGTGTTGTATGAAATAAACCTGCAGCAGTTCTTTCCCATAATCATGTCTCCAGAGTTTAATTGGGGAGGAAATGTGTATTGGTACAGGCGGGCGGGAGTGAATGGCGGTGTGGGCACTATGCCCGATGACCGCGTGACCCGCAGGGGAACATGGGCGGGACAGCGGTTTAGTCCCACCCGGCAGAAACTCCAGCCGACACTGATAGGGCGCCCCGCGTTCACCAATCACAGGCCAGGGGAGGGCCTTCAGGTGGGGGGGGCGAACTCACTATATCCACCAAGGTGGCCAAGGCTCGGCCTCTCGTTCTCCCAGTCTCCCGCGGCTCAAGCGCTGTTCCCACCCTGAACCCTGACCCAGCAGCTTGAGCGGCGGCGCGAAGTGATGGATGTTGTAATGTTCTTCTTTGTGTTGCAGGCGGAGTTACAGGGCGATCTGGAAGCAGACGGGTACAGTAAGGGTACCTCTGCGGCAGAAGGGTACAGTAAGGGTACCTCTGCCTGGCACAGTAAGGGTGCCTGAGCCAAGGAGCAGGAGCCGAAGGAGGTTCCTGGAAACCGCGACAGCGCCCCGTTAGTCCTTCGGGCGGTCGGGGGGCCTGAACCGACCGGGGGTGTGCCACACCGCTCCGCCCCAACAGGGGGGGGGGGAATATAACGAAGTTGGTAATGTGCTGCACCGTCTGAGCATCGACTCGCCGTGCAAGATGGCTCCTTAGGCATGCGGGACAGCGAGGGGCTGCCTGCTTTGGATCGCCCGTAAGATGACCCACCTAAAACGTTATACGTGTGTTGTATGAAATAAATCTGCAGCAGTTCTTTCCCATAATCATGTCTCCAGAGTTTCATTGGGGAGGAAATGTGTATTGGTACAGGCGGGCGGGAGTGAATGGCGGTGTGGGCACTAAGAGGTATACATCCCAGTACGAGTTCCTCTGAGCAGATGACTGCAGAAAGGTTAAAGGCATAGGATGTGTACCCTCCATTCAGCATACATGATGCACGCTACGTTTCTGCCACCAATGACAGTTTGGCCCATCTTTTGCACCTGGTTTCACTTGGTTTTCGGTTCTGGCGCAAAGCCGGCTCACGCAATGTTAGCTGATTGACCTTTGTGTGAAAACCTAAGGCTCCTTAAGCATAAATCACCTTCGGGTTGGGTCTCAACAGCTCAAAGTGGTTGTGGAACGGCACGAGGGCGAACTTTCTCTGCAGGGAACCTTTAGCACTGGAAGATTGATTGATTGATGGACCATTTCTGCTCTGTGTAGCGCGAACTCCCATGCAAACCCTCAGTAGATGGCGGCCTCTGTGCGCCGGAAGTGGACGGATTCTCACTGCTGTGTTAGGAGACAGAATTCTGAGCCGTTTGATGCTACAAGGTACCAGAAAGGCCTTGGTGTTTTATCATTTACAGTGTCAGAAATAATAGCATCTTTTTTTCTGTGGAAGCCGGTTGAAGGTTTACCCACTTGGTATTAACATTTCATACAATACTCAATGATATTTCAATATATTTTTGGGGCAGCGCGCCCAACCAAACCAGACATTTCATAGGGCCCTTCAAAGTGATTCTTTTTGTCCCGGGCGCATTGTGATAGTAGGTGGGCCTCACAAATCTTTATTTAAAAAAAAAAATATATATATATATATATATCATAAGGGATATAGATTCTTTAATAAAATTAAGTGCTTTACCAGGGTGTATAATCGCAGCTTCTTTCAAGGAATGTTCCCGGCATCCACTTTCTGAAAGTAGCTGAAGAGCCGCTGATTTACATATTCATTTGGGTTCGCCTTGGCACTTTATGTTTTTTAATGCAGATTTGGGGAATCGTCGCTCCCTCTTTCAGAAGTTCAAGTTAACGGTATAAACCCTGTAAACTGCTGTGTGTCGTTCCTCAATGTGCTGTTGGCTATCAGCAGCCGTGCAGCGCAATGGAAAATACATTATAAAAACCCCTTTAAAAGAAATATGAAGATGTTCATTCTTCACAATAGTCACATTTCTTCTTTCCAGATTCTTTGCACAATGTGCAGGGATCGGGCAGACATCTGCAGCAAGAGCTTTCTTTTGAAAACATATCTTTATTGTATTATAATAATTCGTTTTTTAACAGCGCATCATTCCACACTTCTTCAGTTTCTTAGCGCTTTAAAAACAGATGTTACTGTTGTCTCGATAACAGTAGTCAGTCTACCAACCTAAAAGGAAGGCTGGCTGAGTTGGCCTACTGGGAGTCAAAGTCGTGACCATGAGGTCACCTCATTGGTCAAGGACTAATGCTCACGTCAGTGACTGGGACAACCTCACAAATGCCGTAGTGCTCTCGTGCTGTAATTTCCTTAGCAATGCAGTTGTGATGTCATGAATTTACTGTAATCAGTTTTGGATGGGATACCCAAGTATAAGTGTCACTGTAGCTCGGCACTCTGTGGTAGAAAACAAGTTGGAAAAACGTGCTCTCTGGGATGGTTTTTATTTATGCAATCGCTTAAAGGGAAACTTTATTGAGGTATGGGTAGCTCTCTTTTTGAGAAGTTGTACCTCTAGTCACAATCCTTCAAGAATGGAATCAAAAGAATGATGTGGAAATGTGTTTATGAAGCCAGGACGTTCAATGTTGCCCTATTTTTATTTTTAAAAAAGGGTAACATTGCTATTCAAGAATGCTATTCCCAGGCAGAACACCTCAATCGGGGCGCCCCCACCCGTGACACCTCATTTATTATGTACCGGTCTCCTGCTGTACACACCTCGCCGTGCTCGGACCACACAGGTGTCTGACATGGTGTCTGCTGAATTCAGAGGCTGTGCCAGCATGGGTATGTATGACGTGCCAGGCTGAGGGCTGCTGGGCGATGAAGGCCTGTGGCTTGGAAACAGGAGCTCTGCGGTTAGGAAACAGGGGTCTGCAGAGGCGATTGTAAAGAGCCATAGAGGCGGCTGAATATACAGCTTCCGAGGGTCTTTCCGAGAAGCAGGGAGTGCAGCATCCGACAACTCACCTCAGAGAAGGACAAGCAGGACGTTCTGAATCCGTCATTAAGTCCGGCATGTTCGAGCAGTGGATGTGAAATTATAAAATACAATTATAAGATTCAATATGATATTTTAATTTATTTAAGAACGCCTAATAACATTTGGCTGGTTCTTAATAATTGTTTAACTTTTCATTAAAGTCAAGTAAACCCTGTGCATGAGTGTCGTGGAAGTTAATTGTTATACGTGGGTAGCAGTGCATATGTGCACCACGAACATGTACGACTTTAGAGACCACTGATGTGTTCAAGCAGCAGGCTGCAGCTATAGAACCACTGCAGTAACACTTGTCAGGGAAGAGCTCTCTGTCATGCCTGTATGCCCATAATAATAGAAAGAGCATGTCACAACACTCAGGAGTACTCCTTCCTGGGAGTGAGATCAAGCTGACCAGTTCTGAGGAGACTACACTTGGTCCTGGTTACTCATGGTACCTGGAAGCATGTCCTAATGACCTGGGGCTGTAGGACAGACCAGGAGGGACTTTCCCAGCATCAAGCAATATCAGGACTTGGTCATTTCATTTTCCTGACTTCTGGAGGCTCTGGGCCAGGCAGCCAACCTCTTCAAGGAAAGGACAACCTAGTTGGCTACATATTGCAAGTGTATCCCTCTCTAAAACGTTTCCACCTGGTGCTCAAGTTATGGTGAAACTGCTGCAGAGCTCTAGTGACCTCATTGACTATTGCCATCCGCCTTGTCCCACTGAAGAAAACAAGCGTAAGGATTCTGTGCATAAAGCCAACTAGAGCTCTTGCCTTTAAAGTAATGAATCTCCCCTTCACTATAAGTGAAGATTCTTTGGGGTTTTCTCAATTGTTATCAACTGTGATTGGTTGGATAATTTTCCTTATGCAGCCCTTGTTTCTTTTCCGGCAATTGTCCAATCGTGTGATTTTTTTCTTTAAGGATGATTTGTATCAAATGCCAGTTACGTATTTTTACACGTTGAAGTATTTATTTATAAATCTTGCTGTTTGTTTTGTTTTACATAAAACCTGCTGCCTGCATCCCCTTTGCATACTGTAGTCCTGCAAAGTCTTCTATAAAGAAACATTATTCAGCAGAAATCAAACAATTGCCCGAGATTCAAAGCAAGCAAGTATAATCTGACAATGACTAAGGGTTCAGTTCCTTTTGTTGAACAGAACGGTTTCATGCTCAAACCACGTGCTCCTTATCTTTTAATATTGCAAGGCAACCTCATAGATTATATTGACTAAACCCTTTCATGATGTGGCATATATGCAAACATACTGTTACGTAAATGTTTACTAGTAGCTTGACCAATAAGTAGCACCCAGTATGTCAGATTTATGCAAATTTTCTGTAAGCATTTATTGTTTATTTACAGTGGGAAAATTGCAAAACATGAGTTGTCTGCATATTGTAATTGTAGTTGCATTTATATAGCCCCTGACAAGGCGTTAAAGCACTTTTTTGGCGAGTAGCACGCTGCTCCAGAACCCAGAGTATTAGTGGTAAATTAGTATAGGGAGGTATGAAATACATTTGAGTGGTGGATGTGTAAGTTTGTTTTTGACTTCATGATTATGAATGTTGGCGGGGCAAGATTTTACTGTGCATGAAGGTGGATGTTTCAAAGATGGATGGTTCAAAGTTTTTATATCTGCATTGGGTTAGAAAGAAGTTGTCTTCAATAAATGAAGCTGCCCCAATCTTCCGAACAAATAGAGTTTTGGCTGTGATGATTATCAGGATTTTTCTTTCTTCTTCAGCAATGGATTTCATTACAGTGTCTGACTGACATGCTGGCCTTTCCCATCATTTTCATAATTCATGTACATACCGAGGTAACTACTGGAATTTTGTCTCTGACGATGATGGTCCTGTTCTGACATCAGCACAAAAAAAATCGAATCAGTGGAACTTGAGATATTCAACGCAACAGGTTTCGGTGAAAATATCACAGAAAAGCACAAATCACCACTCACGGTTATCTAGTCATGCTAGACCTGGGGGAGGGGGAGAGTGATGGGGCCTGGGTCAGATACAAGGGTCAGGTTAGTACTGCTGAATATTTACCTTCTGAAGTGCACCACAAAGAGTACCATTTGTGTTGGAGGCAAACACCAGTAGCTCAAGTGTCACTGACAGTCATTGCTGTAGCGCGAAGAGCAGGTCAGGTGTCACAGACACTGTAACTTGATGAGCCCATCAAAGGTGATGGATGGTCAGGGTTGCGAAGAACTCAAACTTCAGAATGTTCACTGTTTCTTTTCTGGAGAAGATTCCATTGATACCAACCAAGGGATCCAGACATGGGGGCACCTCTTGGGTATCAGGACTCACTCTTTCAGAGGTCAGCAGCAAGGTTCAGGCAGTTCCAGTTGCAAGACAAGTGGCAGCAGGTCAGCTGGACAGTTGCAGATAGGCCTCTGAAGCTTGTTGTGTCCCTTTAACTCACACCAGAGGTCAGCCAACAAACCATTTGAGTCACTTAGAGGAGCCTGGGATGAAGTCAAGCACGTCCAATTTTGCTTCTTAGACAGCAAGGCAGTTCTTTAAGCAGCAGGACAATCCTTCAAATTTTCAATAGGTCCAGGAGTGTTCTGTTAAATGGCTCTGGAGGTCAAATATTTAGATCTGGTACACACCTTTGTGTGTGGGGGGACTCCCTGTCCTACCCCTACATAAGGTTCTGGAAAGTTCTTCCCATTCCTCTTTCAATGCTCTAGACTGTCTGAGGGTGACCAAAAGCTGGCAGACCGGGTGTCCGGTTCCTTTGTGTGTGTGTTGGAGGCATAGCCCTTTGAAGTGTAAGTAGAGCTGGGGACAGCCCCTCTCGGTCATTCTGTCAGGATAGCTCATCCTGTACACACTACAGCACCCTTTGTCCTTCAATCTGGAAGCAATACATAAACCCCCATAGAAGATCCATTTACAGTCATGTGGTCCAAGACACTGGCAGAAAAGCACAGACGGTTTGGGACAAGAAATGCCAACTTTCTAAAGTGCCATATTCAAAATTGTAACTCAAAATCGGACTAAATTATCAAATAGGGTTTTAAATTTCTATTCATCTAAATGTAAACATCATATCTCTATCTGCTCCCAATCCAAAGTTAGCACTTATTGAAAGTAATAAGACAATGCGTTGTTGCTGAGCCATGCAGAGCATCGTTGTCAGGCTGTGCAGGTTGTAGAACCGCTGTTGTCAAATAGCCTTTGTTTCGGCATAAAAGGGTGGCGCGTCGGTTCTGACCTTTGAAGTGGTGATAATGCATCAGTTTTGTAGCAAAACAGCTGCAAACCCAGTTCTGAGGAAAAAGACTAGAGTGGGCACCTCAGGCAAGGATAGGACACCGAGATGGCAGAGGCCAGCAGCACTAGCAGGAATGTAGGAAGTATTTTGTGTCCCTGAGACGTAAAAAGCACAGGAGGAAACCTGCAAGCCCTTGGAGTCACTCTGGGTTCAAGGGAGATGGGTCCAGTCCTTGTCCTCAGCAGGGCATAGATCAGGCAACAGGGCAGCTCCACAAAGCAGAGAAGAAATTTCTGAGAACAGTCAATCTAGGCAAAGTGGCAATCCTTACAGGACAGCAGTCTTTACTCCGGCAGAATTCCTCCCAGCGTCAGTAGTGTACAAATATGGTGGTGTCAGGGCCACAACACTTATACTCAAATGTGCCTTTCAAATGGAGGGTGACTTCAAAGCAGCCCCTTGAAATGCACAGGTCCCCTTTCATCCCAGCCATGTCTGCCAAGTTATCCGTGGGGGGAATCCCCATTCCTGCCCAGGAAGGGTATCAGAATGCAGATGAGTCCTCTGTCACATCCACCCTTCCTGTGTTTGTGACTGTCTAGAGGGAATGCACAAAGTGTAGCTGTCACCCAGCACAGACTTGTATTGGAGACAGGTTGTAGGCACACAGAGCAAAGTTAAGAGAAGAGAAAAGTCCACTTTCTGAAAGTAGCATTTCTAAAATAGTAATGTCAAATACAACTTTACAACTAAAGATGATTTATCATTACCATTGAGAAGATATGAAACATGGGTTAGGTACTCCTTTCTAATCAGGAATTACAGCTTAAACCTGTTTTAAGGAATACCCAATGCTAACCTATAAGAGAAGTAGGCTGTCTGAAGTTTTACATTTCCCGGTAGTGACAAAATACATGTCCTACCTTTTAGCTACCACCCACCCTGCCGATAGGTCTACCTAGGATCTACCTTAGGATGACCTGTGTGTAATAAAGGGGAAGTTTGAGGCTTGGCAAGTGATTTTAAATGCCAAGTTGAAGGGGCAGTAAACTGCACACACAGGCCATGCAATGGCAGGGTTAAAAGACTACTTGTGTGGGTGGCACACCCAGTGCTGCAAGCCCAATTGTGGTACAAAAGGGGGTGGTGATGGACGAAGCATCTGAACCAATCAAACACTCACACCCAGTCAAAAGATCTGGTCCAGGGAAGGCATGGCTTGGCAGTTCGGGCTGGACTGTTCCAATGAGGCACAGGGTCAGACTGATTTGCATATAGCCATGTCTGAACTGGGGTGGCAGAGTGGGCTAAAGAACGGTGATGGATTAAACCCAGATCTTTTGACTGGGTGTGAGTGTTTGATTTGTTCAGATGCTCCGTCCCTCACCACCCCCTTTTGTACCGCCCAATTGTAGCATTTAGATTACTGTCCCTGGGTATATGGTATAACACTTTACAAGGGACTTACATGTAAACTAAATATGCCAATCAGGTATACACCAATGTCACCATGTTTTAACAGAGAAGCACATGCACTTTAGCACTGGTTAGCAGTGGTAAGGTGGCCGGAGTCCCACGGCCAACAAAAAGATACAGCAAAAAATAGAGGTAGGCAGGCAAAAAGTTGGTGGAAGACCACCTTAAGGATGACAGGTCTTACACATGGCTTAGGCATTGGCAGGATGATTGGGGTCTTGTAATGCAGGCCATTCTGTGAGTGCAAGCCATGGCGATCTTTGTGGCTGTGATTCTGCATGTGCCTTTGGCATAGTGGCTCTGACATTTGTTCTTATAATGGTTGTTAATGCCGCAGATTTCTGATTTAAAAAAAATACTTTAGAAGAGCAAGAGGTTTCACTGCCAAAACCTATGGGCTTTGCAAATGCATGCTCCGCTCAGAATAGCAGGGGGATGCGAAGAAGTTAGAATATGGATGCATGCCCTGTCTCTAACTTCAGCTGGTGCTTAGGATATTATTATATTTGTGAAAACATTGACCATTCATGCTCACATTTGTGATTTAATATGTAGCTCTCATGCTGAGTAGCTATCATGCTGTTTGTGCCAGTTCACAAAATATATACCCTGTCAGGGGATAATAGTTTTTCCCCATGTTTGGCAGAGATGAGAATGTCTTTTCATAGAAATTACTTTAAAATGTTGCTCTGCTGACATGGCACAGTAGCCAGATGTCTTCTGCACCTAACAGATACACTCAACCATTCATTAGGCTGTGCACAGCAGAGGGAAAAGCTTAAGGGATGGAAGCTTGCACTTGTGTTTCATAATTTACACAATAGCACAGTGAGGCTACTTAAACAAGTGAATAATGTTCGCTGCAAAATCAGCACTGATTTGGTGACGATAAATGGCTGGGCGCACCTTTTGGCCTTATAGAAGGAAGTTATTATGCTCTCAATTCTTTGATGTACCAGATGCAAGTTGTTCTCCAGCCTCTTATTGGAACCAGTAGCGTTTCTTTTTTCCTCATCCTTGCTTTGGAATGATTGATTACACCAGGCAGCCGTAGACGTGCTGAATAGCCAGATACATTGGCTGTGCGCAATCCAGGAGTATGTGGATCAGCTAATTGTGCTACATAAAAAAGTAAGTATTTTCTTTTAAAGATTTGTTTCTGCAGACCCTTACAGACTTCTATAATGCTGGCTGGTCGGAGCGTTGCGTGGATTATCATGCATATGTGCCTGTAGTGCTGAAAGTAATATTTGCGTGTACCTTTTTCGATACGAATTAGTATTAAAATGAGTATTTGTTGTACCATTGGATTACTTCCATGTTTGTATTATTTCAATTAGGTTGGGTCCCCAAAACACATTGCTGGAGTTATTGTTTTTTCCATATAAGTTCTTTCATAAAATGAGTGATGTTAGTCTGAGAAAGTGGAATATAACCTGTACTCTCATGGCATCTACTTTATGGGGATAGTGGTGAAAGCTGAAATGAATGCCCTTGCTTTTAATCCATTCCAACAGTACTATAAGTGGAATGCTTCAGACCCGCATGAAAGGTCAGCCGCAGTCTTTGCAGGACAAGGTTACTCTTATCCTTAGAAATGTAACATCTTTGTTCAGTTGTTAGCCACTTGCAGGTTGGACTGGTGATAATCATTTTTAAAACCTGCACCTGGCCAAATTATTGACATATTGGGGAGCTTGCCAGCCTCATATCTGTGTATTAGGTCTAGTCACTGGCCTGGCATAGTCACTGGCCTGGCATGTACAGGGCTCCCTGCGTTATTGATTAGTGTGCGTACAGTATGTGACATGATTTGTTTTTATTACTTCTGAGGATCTGAAAATGTATTCAGATATATACTCAAGTTCTGATCTACATGCATGTTTGGTGTGACTAAGACAAAATAACCATTGGCAATACTTTATACGACACATTGACTTTTCAAGTATCAGGCTCTCATGATCGTGGTTATTGAGTGTACTGTTTCACCTTAATTGAACATACATTATTAATTCCATAGCGTAGATTGTTGATAAGGCCATCATGCTCCTTCTTAATATTATCCCAGTATTGATGCCTTTTTGGTAATTCCTGGATAACATTGTGTTTGTGATTGGCCTATTTTCCAATCACTTATGACACTGATCTTGTAGTGTTACCATGGGTTGTACGAAACTACACAATAACTATCCTGCTTCTAGGGTGAGGCTCTTATACCTGATTTACCAGACAGATTGATAGCATTACGTCCTGGTCAAACTAAAGCTTGTTCTCTTATGGAAAATATTAAATCTACAAATGTATTCGTGGCAAACTCAATTTAGTTAAAATGGCATGTGAAGCTCCAGTTCAAATGACAATCATAAAGTGCCAAATCTAAGAGAATTAAAAATGATTCAGTATTCGGTCATCTACCAATTGCACTGTATATTAATATTAACTGAGATTGATGGCCTACAGCGCTTCATGGATGCCAATAATAAACAGCTGAGGCATACTGATAATAGTTGGGTTGAGTCTCTGAAGTGGAACAACGCTCTGAGTTTCTTCTCAAAAGTTTGCAAGCTTGAGCTTGCCCCTTAAAATGGAAACTGAAGACCTGAAAAACAAAAATACACCAAGTAATTTAACATTGTATGGTTTGCCTGATAATAAGGAGGATTATGACATTCTCACCATGATTATTAATGGGGCAGAGTTTTCTGAACCCCTGCACAAACCCCTATTTGTGCAGGAGCTAGAATTTATGAGTTGTGTAGAATTTACAGCACCCAGTAATTACCAGGTGCATTAAAGGCTCTACCCTTTATTACATTTCGGCAATCAAACCTGCCCGAATTAAAAAAGTTAAACTTGTATGGTATTCACCGTCATGGTAGATTTTGATGGATTAAGCACCAAAGCCCTCCTATTATTCCCTCAAAACTATGCATAGGTGCAATTTAACTCACCTTATGAATTCAGAACCCTGGGAAGTAAGATTTTATTGGGTGCAACAAATTGCACCTTCCTTTCACCCACTTGTATTCAAGGCCTCTGTCTTTTCTGAAGAAAAATCTACCTAGCCTGGTCTTTCTTCAAGACTCCTTAGAATCGAATAGTCAAAGACCTCATCACCTTGGTCAGAAATCTCCCCACCGTTTAAACAAGCCTTCAGTATTATTATGCTTTTTCTAGAATACACTGATTTGCTGAGAGTATTATCTGCAGACAAGGCCAAGAAGGAATTATTTTGGTCGGGACACCAAATCTACCTTTCTCAGATCTCTCTACGATTATCATAGCTAGGAAAATAGTTTATTATCCATTAAACTAGAATTAAAGCAGTTTAATATTCTTTAAAACTATAAATTGGAAGATGTGAACATCTCTCACACAACTACTGCCTATACTTGAATTAGTGTATCATATGTATTGACTTCCTTTCCTAATGTATTGCCGTAGGTCTGTATAGTATGCTGTATTTGCATTGTCTATGTGTGCGCTTTATTTGTTTCTAGTGTTTTTCTTCAATTTGAGGTTGTGAGAAATTGGATTGTTGGTTGACTGGGGTGTGAACCCTGGTCAAGCAATAGTCACAATCCCTTGCAGGGTGTGGCACAAAAAGTCACTAAATTAACCTGTAATCAATCTTGGGTAACTTGGCACAACATTTAGTCAGGCCTAACTTAGAGGCAATGAGTAAAGTATTCATGCAGCACACAAACTGTAATAAAGTGAAAACACAGCAGAACAAAAATCCGAAACCAATTTAGAACAATAGAGTAAAGTTTGATAAATTATTTGACACCTAAATTACAAAAACCAGTAGAACCAGAATTAAGAGTTTTTAATAAAAACTAAAGCCTGAAAGTTAAAAGCAGCAATTGCGGGCATCTAGTTGAGCAAAGTCGATAAATATCGCCAAACCGCGAAGGAACACATGGATACAAAAAGTGGATTGGACTCAGTCACGTTTACCTTTGGACTTAAAAGACATTTTGAAGAAAAAGTGTCTGAGAAGGTAAAGTTCAGCAGGGCAAGGCTGCAGGAGGTGTTCATGGGGAGAGCATCATCGTTGGATGCCTTGGGTCAAAGTCGTAGTGACGATTTCTACATTCTGACTTAGTCATCGAAATGGAAGTTGAAAATCTCTCATGGGCAAAGGCAGAAGGTTGTGGCCGAAGACAGTTCCATGGTTCTGATTCCCCCCATGATAAAGGACCGCTGAAACTGATTTGCTGCTGCGGAGAAGAACATAGCTGGAGAAACCGTGAAGTCAATTGGACATGGACTGCACTTCGGATAGGCAAGCAGGTTGGTGTCGGTGTCCTCCTGGTTCTCAGAGCAGTTTTGGTCCTCAGTTTTATGAATTGGCCATCTGGGCACCTTCAGCATCACAACAAAGGGTCTAGGGCTGGTGGGACACCTCTTAGGGGTTCAGGACTCCCTCATGCTCGGTCCAGGTGGAAGATCAAGATGGTGGGAGCCTTTTATGTCCCTGTGGCTCTGAATGGGAGGCCACAAAACTAGCCCTTGGAGTCACTTCTGGTGCATGTGAAGCTATAGGGCTCAACAGCAGGGCTGGACTCTGGGGGTTCAAGGCAACCTTCAGACAGCAAAGCTGTCCTTCTATGTACAGCATCCGACTGGCAGAGTACACATCAGGTCACACCAGCAGGCAGTCCTCAGACTCATTCCATAGGTCCATTAGTAAGCATAAGAGTGGGTCAGAAGGTCCTATTTTATACCACAGTGACAACCTTCTAGAATGTGTTAGAAGCTTCTGGAAAGGTTCTTTGTGGTGCATGGAATTTTCTGACTTCCCTGACCTGGCTCTATGCTGGCTGAAGTGAGCATGGAGTCGCTAGGCCCTTCGTGTGAATGTAGATCACAGGCTATTCAGTTGCAAGTGAGGCTGGGGCTGTGCTCATCTCTGCCTCCATCCTGCCAGCAGATGGCCAATTGAGGCAAACCTAATCCCTCTACTGTGTGACTGTCTGGGAGAAATTCACAAAGTCTGTCAGCTACATCCAGTCATGTGACCCAAGACAGGCTGCAGGCACAAAAGGCTAAGGAAGGAAAATTCGAACTTTCTAAAAGTGGCATTTTCATAATTATAATGAACAATCTGATTTTACCATGAAAGAGGGTTTATCAATGCAGTTCTCCAGATACAAAACATGACATGGCGTCCCGCTCCCAATTGGAAACTACAGCTTATTAAATGTAATAAGAAATTCTTCAATGTTCTCCTACTGGAGGGGTAGGCTTCACAGTAGTGAGAAAAGGTAGGGGTTTTTCACTATTAGGACATGTTAAACTTAAAAGTACATGTCCAACCTTTTAATTGCAGAGCACCCTGTCCTGTGGGCTACCTAGGGTCTTTAATGCTTTTCAAGGGGATTTGAAAGACAAGTCGACATGGCAATTTAAAAAAAGCATTCAGGTTGCAATAGTAGTCCTGGGACAGGTTTTAAAGTGCTACTTAAGTAGCCTTTAATTTACAGGCCCTGGGTATAAGGTATACCACTGTAAAAGGGACTTATAAGTAACTTAAATATGGCAAACAGGTGTGTGCCAATCAAACCATGTTTAAAGGAGAGAGCAAAAGCACTTTAGCACAAGTTAGCAGTTCTAAGGTCAGAAAAAATGAATTTAGCAAAAAAGTGGAGGGGACAGGCAAAACGTTTGGGGGTGCCCCTGCAGAGAGAGCAAGGTCCATTATGGGTCATTGCTCTGAAATCTTTTTTTTCGATCTTCCCTCTTTAATTTTCTATTTTCTATTGTCTCTTTTGGTATGGTCTATTGTATATTCAGAATTGAACTTTCATGTTTAACCCTATTACGTTTTCTGTACATAAGACATTAGCCATCAACTCCATTATATTTACATAGTGTTTAATGGAATGCCTTAGAATGTTAGGGGCTTTAGTTACCCTGCCAAACAACAAAAAATGGCTCGCTTAGCTAAGCTTAAGGTTCCTGTTTCTCTATTTAAAAAAGGCATGGTATTAGTGATGAATCTTTTAACCTCAAAAGACAGTCAGTTGGTATTGTCATTTTTTGCCTAAATCATGAAGGTAGGATGATTATTTTGTAACACAAATCTCTTAACTTTGAATTTACTTTTCAGCAACATAATTCAGAAAATGTCTTGGATTTATTTGTGGCTCACATTTACAGTACCTCTATAACTATTTTACATTTCTATGGTACTGTTCAAGCTAACTCCATTTTGTGTGCATCTATTAAGTTAAAATTAAGGAATTATACTCATGATAATAACTTGGTTGTGGTTAATTGTAACTAAATAGTTTACCATTTTATTGAGCAATATTTGGAAAGTAAACTTACTTTAGATAAAACTGACGCCTTTAAATCTGTCATTAATTCTTAATTATTAGTCTACACTTGGAGAAAGGTAATCTTGACAACAGGGAATTTTTCTTCTCTGCTGCAAAAAAATGCAAAGTGGAATTGATTATATTTTTCTAGTCAGTCCATGTCCGCTAATTTGATTAAATTGGAAATTTGGGAAATTGTTTGTCAGATCATGCTCCTGTGTGATTTTCCTTTGAATATTTTATTAATGTTTGGATGTTCAATAATTATCTATTGTCAGATGACACTTCCATAAGGAATTTGATCTTTATATACAAGAGTTTTTTCAGTTTAATAATTTGTATAAAACATTTATTTAAAATAGTTGGGTTGATTTAAAGGACCTTGCCAAGGTTTTGTAATCTCATATGTTGCTAGGAAGAAACATATGCCTAATTATAAATAGTTGGAATCTCTTCAGCACATTAAATCTTTAGAACATGCTTACTTTACCAGTTAGTCCTCAACAATGTTACCTGCTTTTTTTTAAAGCTAAATGCGAGCTAAATACGATTGCTACTTATAACACCTGTAATGTCCCCAAGTACTATGGTGACCCAAACAATCCTAGTATGATGTTGCCTAATTATTTGGAGGCAGAAATCTATCAGATGAATTATTAACGAAGTACCTAATAGAGTTCATGTTTCCTATATAAATGTATCTTTTCATATTTGAGTAATAATTCAGATCTCTTCAGTCAGCAGACTATTGACCATCGACTTTACAGCTAGGACAGTATTTTAGTTCTAGTTCTAGGATCCATAAATCTGTATTAACGCTTAATGAATTAGAAGGGAATATCTCCTTAGATGAGGCCTTGCTTGCTATTCTATTTAAAAAAAAAAATCCATATGCTGGAAACCATGCTCGATTATGTATGATTTTGTGTTGTTTTTAGGGCTTCCTTGCCCCTACAGTACTTGATTTACAAAACTTTTTTTTTTACCTAAACATTGCATTTTGTAGAAACTCTTATTTTTATTCCTACTCCTGATAAAGACCATACTTTATAAACAAACTTTAGACTCATCACCCTCATTAATATTGATTGTGCTAAACCTCTTGTGAATAGGATTGTCCATTTATCCCTAAACTTGTATAACCTGGTCAGGTTGTCTTTGTCAACAGGAGGCGTGCCTCTGATAATAGTAAAATGTTTTGTAATATTATCCTAAAAGCATTCTCGTTAGGTACACACATAGCCATCATTCCCCTTGATGCTGGTAAAAGATTTTACAGGTAGATTTGACCTATTTTTAAATTACAACATTACCATTGTTTAGTTTTAGTCCTAATTTTAATAATATGATCACTATTATATATTCTCCCCCAAGAACCTCTGTATTATGAATGGCATGTTTTCCCCTTATTTTCTGCTATTAAGCATAATGAGGCAGGGTTGCCTCTTATCTTTTCTCCTTATTGTTTGCTTGTCATCCTTTTTAGAATATACTCAAACCAATAATCCAATGGTGTTTATCTTCAGTAGTTAAACGTTCTGCTCATGGAGACGTAATGTGAAAACTCATTTCTAATCCTGATTCTTCTTTTTCTATTTATCTTAATGCAATTAGCACTTATTTTCATGAATCAAGTTATGAACGAACTTCCACCAAAACAGAAATTCTCCCTTGAATAATACATGGTTATAACAGCTCTTTGAAGATAGACTTTCAATGGAGTGTGTAGAAAATAAATGTTTGGGTACCTGGCATTCTTGTGACTTTAAAAGTACTGTCATACAGAAAGGATTACATATGTGCTTGTTACTTGCTGTCCACTAAACCTATCATGGTAGGCAAGCTAGACTGATGGTTGTCAATATTATTTTATTTACCTTTTCTTTGCTTCCCTTTAAATTACCCAACATGCTTTTGAAAGGCTTGAGTCTTTCCTGTTCAAATTTCATTGGAAAAATAAACGTGCTAGAATAGCAGACATTGCTTAAAACATCTACATCTCAAGGAGGTGCCTGTTTTTAACATTTCAAACTACATCATATATCTTTTTGTGTAAAACAAATGTATACATTTTGGTTTCTAAAATCATGACAATGTGCTTCTACCTAAATGGACTACAGTTGAAAACTATTTATTTACTGATTTCCCGCTTAAGAAGTTATTCCATGTTGTTAATTGGCCCAGGTTTAGCAATTTACCTATATTCAAAATCTTCCATACCACCATCAACAATATAAAATGGTACAAAAAATATGTTCAATTAAGAATAGGTTAATTTTTGGGGGAACCGTGGAAAGGGATGGGCGTTTTATACAAGTGTTAATTCTTTCTGAATAGGCTATATTTTCATAATTTAAAGTGGCTCTATTAATTACCTGATTATGTGCTTCTGAATGCTTGCTATTGAAACAGTCTATATCTCCAATTCTATTGATAGCGTACTGTCAATTCTGAGCCTTATCCTGTAATAAATAATTCTCTTCTAAAATTAACAATTTTCTAGATATTGCTGTTGTCACAAGAGCTTCAGAACTGTAAAAATTACCTCGCAAAATATTAAGTTGTTGCAGAAATATGATCTTGAAATTAATCGGGCTTTCTGACATGCTGAATAAAATTTGGTGTAATTTGTTTAAAAAGTCAAAGACAATTAGGATTACTCAGACCTTGTTTTTTATATAATAGACTGCTTCTTGCCTAACGTCTCAGCATGTTGGTCTTGTAATTCTGATTTGTCATTTGCTGTTTTCCTGTAATTGTGTTAACGGCTTTTAGTATTCTGTATGGGTAAAAATGATTCAACTCTTGGGTTTAAATTTAGCATGTACATCAATAATATATTTCTGGATTCTTTGTTGAGATCTAATGCACCTGATTTATACATTTACCTGGTACAGTGTTCATGCAGGGATCGTCGGAACTTAACTCTGCCATTTCTTGAACCTACCTGCTGCCGCTTACGTTCCTGACATCACAGACCCTTGGGAGGAAGGCAGCAACTCGCCGGACCCGCTTCGCGGGTCCAGCAGCGCGGTCTTAACCACAGGAGCTGCTGCTGATAGAGTGGGGTTCTTTGCTGACAGCTAGGGGTGCACAGCGGACTCCGGCAGGGCTGCGAGCGGAAGGCAGGGACTCCGTGGACCAGGAGTCCCTGCGCGCCTGATCTTCTCCACCTGGGCTGCTCTCCCTGCCGGCTCCGCCCACCCGTCCATGGAGATAAACGGGAGCACTTGAGCTGTACCGGTGGGATCGTCGGAACTTAACTCTGCCATTTCTTGAACCTACCTGCTGCCGCTTACTTTCCTGACATCACAGACCCCTGGGAGGAAGGCAGCAACTCGCCGGACCCACTTCGCGGGTCCCGCAGCGCGGTCTTAACCGCAGGAGCTGCTGCTGATAGAGTGGGGTTCTTTGCTGACAGCTAGGGGTGCACAGCGGACTCCGGCAGGGCTGCGAGCGGAAGGCAGGGACTCCGTGGACCAGGAGTCCCTGCGCGCCTGATCTTCTCCACCTGGGCTGCTCTCCCTGCCGGCCCCGCCCATCACGCCCCTAATCGGCTACTTCAGCAGGACATGCACCCGCTGCGCGGGAGCGCGCGGGGCTAAGCCCGGGCAAAGGGCGGGCCCTCGTAGGCCTGAGTAGGCCTGAGTAGGCTGGGCTGGGCCCACTCTCTTTTATTTGCTCGCCTACGGCTTTTTTGTTGTGGACATTGCCATAAGTACTGGACATTCCATCATCGGCTATGGAGGTAACACCTGTGAAAGCGGGGGGACTTAGAAATGGGACTATAGATAACTATTTTGCACGGGCCCAGGGTGACCTGGGTAAGGAACATTCTTTGTCAGAGCGTAGAGCAGAGCGCCGCCGCTCTATTGAAAATATGAAAAATAGGCCCCTTGATGATATCCTCCCCTATTCCATTTCTCAAGAGGGAGGCTCCTGTGACATTAGCCATTACTTATCATCCCAGGAGGATGTTCCCATTCTACTACGGGATGATATTGTAAACCCTAGCTCAACTACTCAACAGACTTCTGGTGTCACCCCTATTCCCAGTTCCAGCATTTTGGCTGTTGACTTAGTCACTCAAACTCCTACTGTAGTAAGAACAAAGATAATTAAATCAAAGCAAGTAGTGGTGGCTGAGAAGCATGGCCCACCACCAAACAAGCGCAGAAGGAAACTTAGGGGAGGGCAGGGAAAAAGTAAAATTCCCCATTCTGATTTTGGAAAAGCTTCTAAGCTCTCTTCCATTTCTGATAGGATAACACTGGATGCCCATAAAGCTCTTCTCGATAAGGGCACTAATACCATGGACCCAGTAAATGTCCCCGGGGAAATTTCACACAATACATCTCTCCCCGCTATCTCTATAGGGAATATTGAATTTCTACTTAGATCACTGCTTTTGCCTATTAGTGACAGTCTGAAAAAAGTGGAGATTAGACTCACTATTTTGGAGGCAACTATCAGTAGCCTGAAAACAGCGGCTACTAAACCGGGTAGTCCTCCTGAGTCTACTCCCCTTCCTAACTATCTTCCCAATAACCAAAATGTTTCAGTAACTGCGGGATTTCCCCTGGTTCCTATCGTTGCACCCCATCCACAACCTCTCATGGCCAACTTAGCCCCAATACTATCTAGCAAACCAAATATTCCTTTTTTACAACCAGTAGGCCCTGTTCCCCCTCTGATCACTTCAGATGGGGTTGTATCCAATACTAGTGTTGCTCCCCCGCTTCCTGATAAGCCCGCCCTTAGACCGCGGAGACCAGACTTGCCACCTGAGGCTAACAGTGGTTATGGCGGGTGTTCCTCCTCTTGAAGTGGGTGAAGGAGAAAACTTCTACTCACTCAAAAGGAAAATTATCAAATGGTTGAACTGGAATAGACCTCTCCCGGTGCATCTTAACAATGAAATTATTATGGTGAGAAGGGTACCTTGGCTGGGGAAAACTAGAAAATCAATTATTGGGGACTGTATTATGGTGAGTTTTCGAGACCCTAGGACTGTTTCACATATATGTGCAGGGTCAAATAGATCTTCAGACTCTACCATACAGACTTTGCCAGTGTCTTTTTCTTCCCACCTAACCATATGCACCTTGAATCGATCAGAGGAAACTGGACGATGGTTGAACGGAGGGCTGGACATCGGAGGTATGCTGCACGATCTTTTTATCAACCTCCGGACACACCTTTTTCTGAGTACAATCGATTTACTTGTCTAAATGGACTAGATGGGGTCGATTGACTGTTTCCAACCCTTGAGTCTAATACAGATATTTCTGGCAATGGTCCTGGTGTAATATCTGGCACTGGTCCCCCTCCTATTTCTTCTTTTGTAACTTCCCCTACTGTAGTCCCGGGGCACCCATCCTCACAGGGATCAGAAATTACTACTAATATTCTAGATCAAAATAAGGACCAATGCTTACCACCTAATTTACCTAATAGGGAAATTGTCAACACTGTCAGCATAATGTATTGGAACGTGGCTGGCCTTAGGTCTAAATTATCGAACCCCATCTGGTTAAAAACAATTGAAGAGATGGAAATTCTTTGTACTCAGGAAACCTGGCCCCCAGAACCCCTCCATCTTCCAGGTTATAAAACTTTCTTTACATCTGCAGTAGAGGCTCACCATGGTAGGGCTAAAGGAGGACTGACTACGTTCATATCCAACACCTTAAATTGTAAGAAGATTTATCTACTCTCCAATAACCCGTATTACCAACTAGTGCGGATCAATGTAAGCAAGGAACTGTGTCTTTTAATTATACATTTTTATAATAACATCTCTCCTGCTGACCTGGAACCGACCCTAAAGACACTAGGTAATGATCTAAATAAAGAATCCGATAAAAACACTAGGGATGTTTGGGTAGTTTGGGGGGGTGATTTTAACTGCACTATATGCAAGAAAAGCCAGAAAGGCGCATGTGGTCTTTTGCTGGATCCGGATACTGAGTTAACTCATTTTAAACACTCCATTTGTGGAGATCTGTTAAATGAGATCCTCCACACTGAAGACCTAGGATTTGCAAATGAAATTGCCCTAACAGAGCTCCCCTTCACTCCAACGTTTAACGGTAGGGGTGTTTTGTCTACAATAGATTTTGTAATAACTTCTGTTAGGCATAGACATATGGTTAAGAGGTGCTGGACCTTAGACACCCCAGTTAGTGATCACTACCCGATAATAACTGAGATTACAAATCCCTTCCAGGCAGTGGGTATAGAGAAAAGATCCATGCAGAATACTCCTGCTATTAGCATGGCAAAACAAAATGGCTATGCATTAAAGTGGGATAGGGTAATCCCAAGTGATTTTTTATCCAATCTGGTAAACGAGTGTTTGCCTAGTTTCTTGTCTATCTTGGATGAAAGTGCTACTAGCCAGGAGATACTTAAACAATTTGAGGTTATTGCTGCACAAATTAAGGGCAATCTGTGGGTTACTCCTAAATCAAGTAAGGAAAAGATGGGAAAATGGTTTGATTGTACGTGCACAAAGGCCCATACTGAGCTCAAGAGAGCCCTACATGCTGTCCCCCGCAATCCCCTAAGAGTTAGGGAGGCGAGGAAACTTTACCAGCAAGCACTAAAAAGAAGAAAATTGGCAATTAAAACTGAAGCCTGGGAAAAGCTTTGCGAGGCCTCACTAAGTAAGGACGCTTGCGCCTTTTGGAAAGCAGTAAATGCTCCCTTCTTTGATGTGGGAAAAGCACGTATTGAAATTGCCATTTCTGAGGACTCTTGGGTGGGCCATTATTCTAGCCTGTATACTACCCTAACGGATGAGCAGGTTTCCCCAGCGCCATTATTAATGTCTAATAAGGGGGAAATGAGAGCGAATGGCTTGGAATTAAAATTTACCTTACAAGAAGTTACTGAGAGCCTCAATGCAACACGGGGCGGTAAAGCCCCAGGCCCAGACGGCATACCTTCTGACCTGTTTAAAAATAATCCTGATTTATGGGCTCCATTACTAGTGCAATTATTTAATGCATCCCTAAAGACGAACTTACCTCCATCGTGGTTTATGTCGGTTATTGTTCCAATTTTTAAAAAAGGGGACAGACAAAACCCTACCTGTTATCGCCCCATCTCCCTACTGGACAGTACTGTAAAGATATTAGGGAGAGTAATACTAGGCAGGCTGCAAGAATGGTCGGACGATAACTCTATAATTAGCGACCTACAATACGGGTTCCAAAAGGGGCTCGGGACAGTAGACCAGGGCCTAAATTTATTTATCCTACAACAGAAATATACCAAGGCAAGATGTAAACCCATTTACTTTACTTTCGTTGACCTGATGTCAGCGTTTGACTGTGTTTCACACAGCAAATTATGGGATATTATGGAATCTCTTGGTATAGAAGGAAACTTAATTACCTTTCTTAAGGATTTGTATTCTGGTGCTATCGCAACAGTGCCATATGGTAAAAAAGGTGAACGCACTAGATCCTTTGACATTGGGCGCGGGGTGAGCCAGGGCTGCGTTTCAGCACCTTTTCTCTTCCTGGTATATATCAATGGTATAGAGAATGCGCTATTGGGAACAAACTGTGATATGCCTAGGGTTGCCAAAAGACCAATCCCTGCGTTACTTTACGCAGATCACGCGGTCCTAATGGCACGCACCCCGGTGGCTTTGCAATGTCTTGTAACATCATTTAATAAATTTATGGGCAATCTAGACTTGTAAATCAACTGTTCCAAGACATTTTCCATGAATTGTGGTCCAGGTGCTAGCAGAAGAAGGAGGCGGATGTTTATTAATGCAAGTCCTATAGACTACACTGCCACCTTTCCTTACCTCGGTATTTTATTTCACGAAGATGGGATCTGGACAGAGGCGATAAAAGCAAGGAAAGGACTATTCTGTAAATCTATTACTGCCCTGAAAAATTTTGCCAAAAAGATGGGGAAAAAACCGACAGTAGAACTTTAAAAAATTTACAATGCTACCTGTGTTTCTATTGCAGTCTACGGGGCGGGACTATGGGGGTATGAAAAAGTCAAATCTATACAAGTGGCCGAAAATAAATTCCTGAGACACATCTTAGCTGTACCTGAGAGTGCCTCTAGTTATCTTTGTCACACGGAATTGGGCCAATGTTATATAGAAGATCTAATTAGAATTCAACCAGTATTACAGTGGCATAGAGCCTGGACTAGTGATGGATGTGTATTGAACCGTGCTATTTTAACTGATGGATTAAGCTTGGATCATGCTGGGAGGATAAGATGGTTCACATACATTAGGGAATTCATGGCAAAAATTGGCTGTATGGGCTATTTCGACAATCCCCTGTCCATGTGTAACATTACGAGAAAAGTTTTAAAAACTAAATGTATGACACATTTGGAAGAATGTAGAATTACAGTGGAACATAAAAAGAAAACTGTTTTAGACCATCTACCTTTATTAATTCAAGGGAAAATCCAACCATATTTGACCCTCTCCCTGTCAGAATTTTCGCGGTTCACTCTGACCCGATTTAGGTTAGGCATCCTTTTCAGGGCCCTAAGCTTTCCTGTAATGAATTGTTGGTCCCGTAACCTTACCAAATGTCCATGTGATGACCAATCGGAACAGTCCGACATCCATATCTTCTTTTTTTTGTAAATACTATACTCTACCCAGGAAAAGACTGATTATCCCAATCTTAAGGGAAATGGGGGTGAGACGTTGTAGGGAAGCCTTCCTGGAACTTCAGAAATTAGATGTCATCTTCAATGTTGCCTGCATCTCGGAATTCCTTATTAATGTTTTTAGATTACGCAAATCAATTTGTACTTGAATTTAAATTTAATTCATGTTTTATTAGAATACTTCTTTTTCTTAACTTATGTATTGATTTTGACAAATGTACTATTATGAATTGCTTTTGATATGTACTTTTATGGTTATCAACTTTTTAACCGAATAAAGTCAAATTGAATTGAATTGAAAAAAAAGTTCATGCAGTCTTGTCATGTAGTACGGGGCTTAGTCTAAAGGTCTCCCAGACTCTGGGTTTCCAGCCACTGTTGGCAAATAACAATGTGTACACCATCAAAAGGGAGAAGGTTGACCATAATGGATTCATTGCCACCACTTTGATTACTACTAGGGATGATGTGGCCACGTGTTTCAATCTGCACGCTGAGCCAGCTCCTAGTAAAAGTGCCTTTTTAGATATCTCAGCTAATATAAAGCCGTCACTAAGGTGGGATACACGTTCTACCAAGACTCATATCAGGGGTTGGTTCGATGCGAGCTGTACTAGTGTACTCAGGGAGTTCCATAAAGTTTTAAAGACAAAACCAAAGTAACGGAACACAAGTGCAATTCATTTTATTAGAGGGCTGTGGTGGTCAGAAAGTCACAGTTAAAGGAGCATGCATGGGAGGTTCTCCAAAAAGTGAGTGAATGAAAAGATAGCACACTATTTTGGAAGGTAGTTAAAGCATCATATTCTAGACAATCCTCTAATTATAGTATGGATGTCCACATACAAGAAGAAAAATGGGTGGAATACTTTACTATTATATATAACGTGCAGAACGGGGTACCGGTTCTTCCGGGTGATGTCTTGGTATATGCAACAGGGAATACTCATTTTTTTAGTTTTCAACTGGGGGAAAACAGAGGGCCTCGAAGGAAAGTAGTAGGGGCAAAGAGCCAGGCCCCGATAGGGCCCGACCCAATGTTTTCTGTGAACTGAAAAATCTTTGAGCAAATTTGATCACAAATGTTTTCAATGCTATTGCAAAGGTTGGCCCACCACCTGCTTGGAACACTTTGATTATAATTCCCATTTTTAAAAGGGTGATAAATATCTCCCAGAAAACTGCAGGCCTATATCCCTCCTTGACCCAACAATGAAGGTGTTGGGGAGTATTTTACTGAACAGACTGGAGGATTGGGCTAATAAGAATAACATTTGAACAGATACACAGTATGGTTTTAAAATAGCGCTTAGAAGCAATAAGAGCCTATTTGAGATTTCTGCACTGGGCCGGGGGAAAGTCAAAAGTGCAGGCCAACCCCAATGGAGCGCTGGCCTGATACTGGGTCCCACTTGGACCCACTGAGCAAAAGTACCTTGATCCTGGTTTGTGTCGATGTCGAGGAAGATGTGGGGTGCAGCCGAGGTGATGGGCTGAATTTGATACCGCAACAGAGGGAGATGCATCAGTTTTTCCCACAAAAGGCGGCGGTTCCAAGGGCAATGTGCTGGTCCAGAATGCAATACATTGGTTCTGCTCTTGTAGCAGAGGGTGCGTCGATTCCGAGAGCGATAAGCTGGTTCCGAACTTGATGTGCCGGGTCTGCTCTGTGCAATGATGAGGATGTGCCGGTTCCAATCCAAACAATGGTTAAGATGCGCTGGTTCCAATGAAGATGTGTGGGTTGGCTCAAGAAGCACGTCACTTCCAATGGTCCAGGACTGGGGTGGCACCACTTGGCAGAGCAGACTCACAAATGGCAGACCCCAGGTGCAGAGGAGTTTAAAGTATTTTATGTCCCTGAGACCTCAATCAAGAGGCAAGCCAGCAAGCCCTTGAATTCACACTGCATTCAAGTGATACAGGTCCAGTTCTGCTCACCCAGGCAAGGGAACAGCAAGCCAGAGGGCAGCACTGCAAGGCAGCAGTCCAGCAGAGAAGCAGTCCAGCAGAGTGCCAGTCTTTTAGCAGCACAGTAGTCCTTCCCCGTAGAGCCTTCACAGGTACAGATGTGTACCGAAGTGGTGGTGTAAGAGGTCCAGTACTTATATCCAGTTGTTCCTTTTGATGTGGGAGAGACTTCAAAGAACGTTCTATGAAGTGCACAAAGGTCGTACCGTATTGCACTGGCTCCAGACTAACTACAAGGGGGTATGCAGCCCAGGGAGGACCCGTCTTCTCAGTTCGGCCTGGACTGTTCCTCGGAGGAGCAGGGTCAAGACTGATATGCATATGGCTGGTACCAAACTGGGTGGCATAGTGAGCAAAAGACCAATGGATTTAACCCAGATCTTGTGACTGGGGGTGAATGTTTGATTCATTCAGCATTCAGTACATCATTTGTTGCCACAGCACTTTTTGCCCTAAGTGGGATGGGTATGCCCATACGTGGGTCCTTTGCTCGCTGTGCCACTGGAATCATACTATCCTGGCTGATGTGGGGTGTTGCCTCGAACCCAGTCCCAGGATTTATTTTTCTGATCCAGGAGGACCCTGCTTGGAAGTTCGGGCTGGAATATTCCCCTGAGAAGCAGGGTCAAGACTGATATGCAAATGGCTGGTTCCAAACTGGGTGGCGCAGTGAACAAAAGAACGATGGATTTAACCCAGGTCTCTTGACTGAGGGTGTATGTTTGATTCATTCAGCATTCCGCCCATCATTTGTTGCCGCAGAATATATATAAAATGTAGCATTTAAATGTAAAAGTTAAAAGTTCATGTCCTGCCTTTAAATACATTGCACCCTGCCTCCTGAGTTACCTAGGGTCCACCTTAGGGGTGACATATGTATAAAAAGGGATGGGTTCGGCCTGGCAAGAGGTTTATCTTGCCAGGTTGAAATGTAAGTGTAAACTGCACTTATAGGCTCTCCAATGTCAGGCCTGAGCCATGGTTGGAGAGCTACTTAAGTGGGCGGCACAATGAGTGCTGTTGGCCCACTATTAGCATTTAATTTACAGGCCCTGAATACTTGCAATGCCCTTTACTAGGGCTTATAAGTAAATTAAATATGCCTATTGGGGACGAGACAATATTGCCATGTTTAGGAAAGAGAGCACAAGCACTTTAACACTTTTAGCAGTGGTAAAGTGCACAGAGTCATAAAGCCAGCAAAAATGAGAACAGAAAAATTAAGGAGGTAGATAAAAAGTTGGGTGCGAAGACCACCCTCAGTCTGTCAGGTCTAACAGTCTACTCATAGACTATATATTGTGTCTATACTGTTGAAAGGAAAATAAATCAAGACTGATTTGTTTTTTATATTGTTATCCTACTTTCTCATTAGTAATTTCAATCTAAACCAGGCCTGGACTGGCGCTCCCAGGCACCAGGATTTTTCCCTGTGGGCTGGCAGTGTGGGGGCTGATTTTGTGTCTGGGGTCTGAGCCAGCCGTGTTTCTAGCTTGCAGTGCTTCAGCCCTTTAAAAATAAAGAATGCATAACAAATGGTTTTAAAGCCTCATTTCAATTCCATTTGTTATTGTGTTTGGTTTGTTCCAGTATCCGTCAGAGCTGCCTCCGTCATGGCTTCAGGGAAAGTGGGGCTTCGGGGATCTCTGTTGCTTGGATCAAATCATTCAAATCAGTATATTTCTATATAATGGAACTCATGCAATGCATTTCACTTAAATTATACTATTGCATTGAGTGACAGTTGTTAGAAGTGATATATTCTATTCATGAATTTGGAAATATTCATACCCCCACCACCACTACCCTGAAGACAATGCTGTTAGTGAACCAAGTAGAAAGTCAGCTATCTTTTGCCCCCTATAAATGTCAAAGTTGAAACTGTTTGTTTGGTCTTTTTATCTCTCTTGCATTTAAAGTTATTTTAACTTGCTGGAAAGATAATTCTAAAGCATGTACTTTAATGTGGTGGAACCTTATCTGCAATGAACATAGAATCTCTACTGTCTCATCATCAACGTTATCTCAGAAAACCAAATCTGATTTATTTTGGATTCCTTTTACTACTTTCCTATCTTCAGACCCATCTTTACCTTAACCACTACTTCTTCCCCTTCTCTTACCCTCTCCTTTTCTCTTCTTGTTTTCTCTCCTTCTTTTTGCTATTTTTCCTCCTTTTTATTTCTTATTCTTAAATATGTTTTTCTCCATCACCAGACTAGATATGTACCCTAAGCCTCTCTTACTCGTTTTCTTCCATAAGATGGTTTCTTTACCACTTATTTATTATTACCTTTGCTACAGATTGTTTTTTACAATAATATTTCTTAATAATATATGTCTTTTTATTCTACTGTTTCATCTTATGCTTCATTGTAACTTTGGTATTTTATTGTTATATCAATAAAAATTATTTTTTTCAAAAACTGTCCTAGGGTATTACTATAGATGGAGTAACATTATAGCCTTTTCCTTCTGTACAGTTTACAAACCAAACTGTATTCCAAGGTGCTCACATGTGAGGATGAACGTAAGAGAGAGGTACTTTGATAAAAGTAACTGGCTAGGATCAGATAACGTGCTCAAGTGGAAACTGCGAGTTAGGCACAATTTCCTGGTTTCATGTTGTGCAATTCGGCCATTATATGGTTGTCCCGTTCTAGGTCAAATCTAATGGTTTACGTTTAATTCTTTGAGGCGCTAAAGCAGTGCACTGTGTTAAATCCATCAGGGCTATGGATGTTGAAAAGGATTGTCGGTGATATTTGTAGAGGGTGATGTTTCAATGCAGAAACAAAAATGAAAAACAGTGATCTACCCTTGGCCAATGCATTGAGCTAATATGCTCTACGTTGATAAAATTCTTTATGCAATAATATTCATTCTTGAATTATTTAATCCACCCACTCCTTACAATTCTACTGTTTATTCATTGAGCCATGATGCTCTATCTCCTCTCTCTGTCCAGCCTCTCAATAATTAGGCACAGTTCTATATAACAAAAAAATGATGTAAACGCTCCATACTAGCAATTGTTTCAGAGTTCACTTGTGGACTCACTCGCTACATGCAGTATGTGACTCGTCTGCTAAAAAAACCAATAGGCTCCCAGTCCAGCCTTCTCTAAATACCTTAAATTTTTCAGGAGGGTGCCCTCTCTTTCATGCCTCCGTTTTGTCTCTTTTGTTATTATCCTACCAAAGTTTTTCATGCAGTGTACTTTTCACACTTTTCTTAGTTATTGTATGCATACCATTCATTCACTTTCTTTTTTCTGCTTTTTTCCTTTCTCTATTTCGGAAAATCCTATAATAAGCCTATGATACAACGCTACTTATAAATACATATATATTTCTCAAATATTTTTGGCACGTTTCATCATCTATTTTTTCGAAAATCTGCTATTTATACTGCCATACTCTCTGAATACTGACTATGCTATTTTATGATCTCCGGCCTTTGCATTGTGCCTTTTCTATTTTAATCTCCAATAACATTTTATTAAATTGCAAAAATGGTTATGAATATACCATTTGTATGAATTTTCTTTTTTTCTATGTATAAATCGTTACTTGATATATTATACCTGTAATTACCTGTCAATACTGAATGACTTAATGAATGTAATATTTTGGTGCTACCAGCACTATTCTCAGACACTCTCTGGTAATGTAGCAAAACAACAATCACTAGAATCCAAAGCGTTCATTAAAATAGGAGCTATGCAAGGAAAACACGAACTGCATGATGGTGCAAATGGTGAAAATGTAGGGAGCCATAGTCCTAGTAGAGTTGTTACAGCTAAAGTATTTATAGTTTTAAAAAGATTAATAAATAACTTTCCCTCTAATAGAATGAATTGACGTGAGAACTGATGCAATTTGAAAGGTATATATTCACCTGATGAATATTAAAAGGAGCCGTTATCGACATATTTACAAACAGTGATGGCTTCCTCGGAACGGGGGTGGTGGGGCGGGGGGTATGGATAAAAAACAAAATCAAAAAAATAAACTTACCTTTGCCAGTGCCACACGCCTCACCTCCGTCCTCATCTCTCTGGAATGGGAGCACTGGAAGCACCCAGGCTCCCGGACTCTCCAAGCTAATCACAACGCTGCCTGAGCAGTGCCGTGATTGGTCTGAGCAGCATGTTTGGCCTCTCTGGTAGTGCCCGGGCGACTGAGCATGTTCTCCAGTGGGCTGTGCAGCATAGCCTGGTGAAGAACATGCTAAATGCACATGGCTATTTGGCCGACCCTCTAATCATGTGCACTTAGGGAGTGCAAACCACTCTTCACTCTTATGGCGGCGCGCCCAGCCCTGCCCCGCCCCAACCTGTCTACAATCCCACACAAAAAAATAAAATGATAATATATTATCATTTTTTTTCTTTTTTTGCACTGCTCAAATAGCATGGGGGTGACGTTCCTCCCGCTTAGCAGAGGAGCTGCCACTGTTTACAGATCAACATGTGAAGTACACCTCATACACCATGTAAGAACCTTTCTCCATAAACATTGAAGCTGGTCTGCATGGGAAACTAAGCCTTACAAATGGCAAAGCTATCCTCTTTATCTGGTTTAGAAATCATTGATTGATGATAGTATGTTAATTTTTCTCTGCAGAAAGCCTCACATTTGTAAAGTTTGGCTAAAAAATTGTAAACACAACTTCATGAATAAGGAAGGAAGAATGAATCCATGATAAACTAGAAAGTATCCTCTAGGCCCAATACGAGGAGAGTGCCTTTTTGGTTTCTCAGCACCATTGAAGCTTTTTTTATTTTTTTATTGTGATAATTATAAATAGAGAATGAGATGGACAGATTTTGAAATGGAAGAGTCTCAAAGATGATTGAGGAAAATGCTTGACTACCTAAGAAGATGAAGACGTGTACTAATTAAAGTTTGATTAATAATGTTTTAGTGGGGTATTGGTGATCATTTAAAAATAATCAGAGGTGGGAATTTTTATTGAATGTTCAATTTTGTGTAAACTAATAATTTTGATAATGTATAAGGTCGTACTACATCATTATATGGTTTATAAGTGTGAATAATAATGTAGTATAGTTGTGCCACCTTTTCACGTGAGACTTTATTTTATTAAAATGGATCCAGTTTCTGATGTTCTGCTCATCTTGTTCCTTTTCATTCCCCCTCCCAATCAGTGACCCGCTTCAATTCTTCTATCCCCACAGTTTCTACAGAGCACAGAGTGCTATGACATAGGTGGAACTGTCCCTAGAAAGTGTTTTACGAATGAACCTTTCCTCTGTGTTCTCTATTTATCATTTTGAATGACTTCGCTGGAAGTTCTAATGTAGGCCTGCAGAAGAACATTTTATATGAATCTTTGAGAAAAGTTTCACATCGTAGGTTACATCCCTGAAGAGCAGTTACTAAGCAAGCAAATGGATGATTTATCTAACCTTAAGAAATGGGTTAGTGCTAAGAGTTTTAGTTATTATGAATTTTGGGGATTTTTCTAATGTGAGCTAACTATGATCATTTCATGCTGTATCTGCAGTTTTTGCTCATTGTTTATGCATAAAATTTGTTAAAACACCTCTGGTTTGAAGGTTTGGGGGAGACTTCTCGTATTCCTTCCAAGACTCTGTCCGATTTACTTGAGGCCTTTGTTTCTCCTTTAGAGTGTCAAATTCTTTATGCGTTTGACGCTTAGAATCTGGAGACAAAAAAAAAATAGAATCTGGAGAGAGTAAACTGCCTAAATGGGGATTATTATTCCGTTTTCTGATTTTATACTCGGTGTCCTGGGCCTTCATGGCATTTATTAAATGTTTTTTGTCTCGCTTAAATTAAGAACTCTGTAATAGAATTTTAAAACATATTTTGATCTGAATTTAGTTACTGAGTGGTCTCAGTTTCTATTTGTTTTTCACTCTACCTAATTTGTAGTTTAATAGAGGGTGGTGTCTCTTGCCGCCAGATCAACAAGGACGAACAAAGCCAAACTGCCTGTGTTAAAAATCTGAGTCTCTAAATTATTGGAGCTTGGCTCCCGCGCAGGTATGCATTTCTTCACACTTGCCAAATATAAAGTTTGCTGCATGGAGAAGCAAGTACACAAAGCTACATACAATGCCTCAGACTGACCACTCTTCATGGATATACCCAAATCTAAAACAAAATATCTTCTGTTTTATTGTACTCTTCTACAGAGCAGAGCTATTTCCCTCATCACAGGCAGGGTCAGACTGGACTATAGGACAAGCAGACTGTGCCCTAAGGGCTGGTCTGTCTGGTCAGTGTATGGGCTGTTTTTGGGCTATTTGTGGGCCTCTTTAATGATCTTCTGGGCTGCCTATTACTGTTGATTTCTCTGATATTACCGCAGTAATTGCCTGCAGCAAAGCATAAATCCATGCAGTCTTCCATACCTCGCAAAACACTTAAACAGCGTGTCTTAAAAAAAAAAAACTGCTCTAATTTATAAACATGAGCCATGTTTTAGCTATCTAATTTACTAATGTGGGCCCCTTTTATTTTAGTGCCCGGGTCTAGTTTCTGTACAAGTCCTAAGTTGATCACAGGGCGGAGCACAAAAACTCACAGGTAGAAAGCTCCTATAAATGCTATTGGAAAGGGCCGGTAACTTGTCTCGTCTAGAAGTATTTCCAATTGTTGTGTAGAGGGCAATTATGTGTGCAGTTTAAAGATCTAAAGCATAGAGCTCATGTGCACGAGTATGGTCTCATGCATCATCTTCTGCACATGAATCACTAAAGTCTGGTTCAGAGCAATTCTGTTCACAGAGTAGACATTTTTTGTGAACCCTGCTACTTTTAATGGTGGCTGTGTAGTACAGAAAGCCCTTTTACACTTGGTGGGGGGTCTAATGCTGACAAACCATAAGAAGATAGGAAAGGTGTCATCTTATCCTTACCTGGAATGTAACATCTTGAAATTGAATATCTTACTATTATTTTCAGTAAAACAGATAATTCAAACAAAGAGGTAGGTTTGACCTTTTTATGGGGGTTATTTCCCTACACAATTGGAAAAAGCCAAAGCTTTGAATTCTTTCAAGACCAATAATTGCTTCTTGATGACCATGTAAAAGCAAGCAACAGTGTTGGACTGGACCCTCTCTGCAAGGTCACCCCAAACCCTAGACTTTTTGCCTTTTACCCTGCTGTTTTACTGACTTCATTGTTGTTAGGCTTCGACTATGTACACTTTACCACAACTAACAGGTGCTAAAATGCTTGTGCTTTCTCCTCTAAACATGGTAAAATTGGCTTACACATTTAATTTACTTGTAAGTCCCTAATAAAGTGGTACTACATGTGCTTAGGGCCTGCACATTAAATGCTACAATTTAGCCTGCTGCACTTATGTGCCACAATCTTAAGTAGCCCTTTTAAACATGTCTCAGGCCTGCCATTGCAGCCTGTGTGCAGTTTTAAACTACCAATTTGACTTGACAAAAAAAATCTTTTGGCAAGCCTAAAACTCACTTTTTAATACATATGTTACCACTAATGAAGGTCCTAAACAGCCCATAGTGCAGGGTGCATTGTATATTTAAAAATTTGGACATGTATTTTTAAGTTTTATGTGTACCAGTAGGGAGAAAACTCACATTTGTTTTTCACTACTCTGAGGCACCCATCTCCCCGTGGATTACCTTAACTGATGACTTATTACATTTAATAAGTGATAACTTTTATTTGGGGCAGGTTGAAATATCATGTTGTGTGTCTAAGAAATTGCACTTTAAAATCTTCTTCATTGGTAAAGTTGGATTCTAAATTTCAATTCTGAAGATGTCGATTTTAGAAAGTTAGGACGTTTTCTTGTCCTATTTGGGGTCTACAGCTGGTTTCCTGGGTCACATGCAGTGGTAGAAGTGGGCGGGGACGGAAGGGCACGGCGTGCCTCTACTTCTAGAAATTATTCCAGTCCGTTCCTCTACTTCTTGCTTTCAAAAAAGCATCCCGGGAAGGCAGGAATAGTACTACCTAATAAAAACGAGAACTTTTTTTTGCCAGCTTTCAGGGGCTGCTTGCACTTCTCTGTTAAACTCCAGAGGCTGCAGCAGCCCCTCCCTGAGCTCTCAGACCGAGGACAGCCCCTCCCTGAGCTCTCACAGGCTGATGGCTGGCCCATTGTCATTCCGATTGAGGCTGATTACCCCCTTTAGAATGACAATACGCCCTCCGGCTTCCTTTAGCATGTCATGTGCCACTGAGATTGGAGTTAGTGATTACAGAGGAGCTTTCCCTGAAAGAGCGCTTCGACGCCTCGTTGGGGGTAGTAAGCACTATATAAATGAAATTACAATACAATGATTGTGTCATGTTATCTGAGAAGGCCTGAAAAAAATGCCTTTTCTGTGTATAGGGTTTATCTCATTTTTTTTCACTGATGCACTGACTTTTTTGCACTGTTCCTCAGGAAGGCAACCCAGTACAATCTAAAGAGACTGAGAATTATTTGTCTCAATCTCCTCGTAATGGGCCTGTGTGCTGGGGAATCTCTCGTTTTGACGCTACAGTGGCTCTGACAATAATATCCCCCTTGACAACCACACAACCAACTTTTCATGACCTTCCATCACTCACAGCACAATTGGGGCAGGGCTTTAAGTGGGATGAAAAAACTGGGGGGCTCTCAAAGGGACGTGGCCGATATAATTAAGGATGTGGCTTAAACATTTATGCTAAAAATATGTGCCCAGCGTAATGTGCTGCCCGACTTGTATTTTGCTGCTTCTGTTATTGCCTCCACATATATAATACAACAAGTAACATTACACCTACAACAAGCCAGGACTATTGGCTTTGTCAAAGGTTGTTGGTTGGAAAAGATAAATATACTACATTCATACAACTATGGCTTTGTTGAAAAGGCTTTGGTGAAAGGACAGGAGCAGTGAACTGGGCAGGAGCAGTGAACGGGGCAGGAGCAGTGACGGGGCAGGAGAAGTGATGGGGCAGGAGAAGTGACGGGACAGGAGAAGTGACGGGGAATGAGAGGCAACAGGGAAGGAGAGGTGACCGGGCAGGAGAAGTAACTGGGCAGGAGAAGTAACCGGGCAGGAGAAGTGACGGACTGGAGAAGTGACGGACTGGAGAAGTGACGGACTGGAGAAGTGACGGACTGGAGAAGTGACGGGCAGAAGAAGTGACCGGGCAGGTGACGTGACGGGCAGGTGACGTGACGGGCAGGTGACGTGACGGGCAGGTGACATGACGGGCAGGTGACGTGACAGGGCAGGAGACGTGACAGGGCAGGAGAGGAGAGGTGACTGGGCAGGAGGAGTAACGGGGCAGGAGAGGTGACGGGGCAGGAGAGGTGACGGGGCAGGAGAGGTGACGGGGCAGGAGAGGTGACGGGGCAGGAGCAGTGATTAGGCATGAGCAAGAGCGGTAACAAGGCAGGAGCGGTGAGCGGGGCAGGAGCGGTGAGCGGGGCAGGAGTGGTGAGCGGGGCAGGAGCGGTGAGCGGGGCAGGAGCGGTGAACGGGGCAGGAGCGGTGAACGGGGCAGGAGCGGTGAACGGGGCAGGAGCAGTGAATGGGGCAGGAGCAGTGAACGGGACAGTGTGAGAAGTTGGCCTGATATATGATGTCTACTATTCTAGTGGGCACCTTGCACCAGTCCAAACAACCCTTATGGTGATGGTTGTAAAGTCAACCTTATAGACCAGCTATCCTAGTGGTAGCATGGACAAAGCAGTTTTAGGCTAAAACTTCAGAGAGCATGTGAAGCCAGCTGTCTTACCATATATAATCCCTTGAATACCAAATGAAAGGACACCACACACGGTATATATCAAATATATATGTATTTATTACTAACACAACCCCTCTGCACTCTTATGAGGTCAGAGTTCGAGGTACAGCACAAGTTACTCAATAAGCATACTATAAGTTGCACAAATACAATTCTGCCCTAGGGGCCTCACTAACGATATACTGAATAAGTGGTATAAGAAGCACTTTAGGAAAGGTGAGTAGGCCTAGGGCCTAGGAAATCGCTGGGGCTACGCTGAGCAACCAAGGGATTGGAAGTAGGAGGCCCACGGGAAGCATGTGCAGTGTCTAAACACACACGCAGGTTACCATAGATTTTCAATGGGAACGTAAAAGTTACGAATTAGTAGATTTTGGACACTTCCGGATGGACTACGGGAAAACCCTGTTAAACTAGGACACTTGGATAGTTAATACCCATGGGAGCACCGGAGTACTCGAGTTACCTCACCCAGGGAAGCCGGGTGCATAGGTGTTCTTTCGTGTTGGGTTTCGTTGCTGTTTCCTATGGAGAGCTGCAAGAAAGTGCTGTAGGCGACCAGGAGAAAAGTGTCCGGGTGGATCCAAGGGTAGATCGGAGTCGAGAACAACCTGAAAGCAGAGGGGTCTCTAGCCAGTGACCAGGAAGGGACCAGGAAGGAACAAGGCGATGTCGAGATGCAATCAGGTGAAGAGGTGAAGCTTGTCTCTGCAGCCACGAGGACCAGGAGGCGTCGATGATGAGCAGGAGCTGGAGTCGAGCTGTCCCATGACGGATATAGCTGTTGGCGGTGTCGGTATCCAGATTGGACCCAACAAACCTTGGCAAATGCAATCCACGCAGGATGGGAAGATTGGCTTCAGTTCAGACCAGCAAGTCTGGGGAGCTTCTCCTTCACAGAGAAGCTGGAGCAAGCCCGGAGCAACCAGGCAAGCAGTGTAGTTTTACAAAGATGTCTTCAGAGGCCTACTAGCCAACGGGCTAGCAACCGCGAAGACGCATTGGGCTGAAATACAGGCCCCACGCGGCACTCGTGGAGTGTGGAGGGCTAAGCTTCGGTGCAAATGCTGCTCGGGTCTGGGGCTTCTCAAACCCTAATGCACAACTTCAAGGGTACCTCAGAAGATGCACAGGTAGTAAAAAGCAGGTAGTCCAGGATATCCGGTCCCACGTCTCTCGTGTCCGCCACGGGTCTCAGTTTTGCTGTGGGTGTGGGTCGGAGTCAGAGAAGTCTGGAAGTCCAGTTCCTGCGTCGCTAAGTCTTCGGGTTCTAGCGGGAGCGTCGACAAAGCAAACCGGCAAGTTACTGTTGGTGCCTGTTTGCACAGGGTGGTCACTCCTTGACCACAAGGGAGATGTCTTCAGTCTTCCAGTCGATATAGAACGTGGAAGGTCCAAGAGCTTCATTTCAGAGTTTCTTTCCAGAATAAATCTAAAGTCTCTAGACACCGCTCCTAACTTTATACTAAACTAAGGGGCTGGATTACCTGCTAGGTCCCTCCTATGGGTGGAACCTGGGAAGGGGGTGGTTACACAACTTTCCGTTTGTCCAGTTTCGCGCCAGAGCTGGGGCTGGAGTGCCCCAGCAACTGGTTTGAACCGGGCTATGCATGGAGCACCTTGTGTGCCGACGGCAGCAACGAAAGGGTTAAGGTAACATGTTGTTATATTTCACACACTTTACATAAACCTGTATTCCCTATAAGTGTTTGCTTTTTCCTGAATTAAACCTCAAATAAACATGTTTATCCATTGTTTTAATTAAATAACGTTATAAGCTGTAACTGGTCAGTGAAATGCTAAACGTACTAAAAATTGGTATGTTTTGCTATTTCTAGCCACACCCCTGACTCCGCCCACTGATTCAATCTTTGGTTATTCCTGCCCCCTGATTCTCCACCCACAGTTCCCCTACTTTTTATTTCCCACTTCGACCACTGGTCAGATGACTAGGTGTAGTTGGCAGATGGCCTTTGTGCATTCCTCCCAGGCAACCACACAATGTAGTATACTTGTAAAGCGCACAGCTGCCCCAGCAACGGGGCGTCCCGGCGCTGTATAACTCTGGGGAACCCGTCCTGGCTTTTCCCTGTGGGATGGTCCCTTGCTGGGAGTCCCCAAGGTGGAGCCAGGCATCCCCGGAATTGGTGGGGCCGTTGTGGAGATTAGGCAAGCTAATGCCCAGAGTTGCCGAGTGGAACCCCTGATTAGAGTAAGCACCGAAGCGAGAATTATCGAGTCCGCTGACCAAGGTCCACGACCCTGCCGCGTCGGGAATTGAACCCTGGTCCCAGGCTGACTTCTGCTCTCAGGCCTGCCGCCTCTAACCAGTGAGCCACACTACTCCACAGGAAATGGATTTTGGCATGATGGGCTATCCTGGCTTGGGCGGAGCTGTCACCTGTCACACTTGCAAGGCACTGCCTCAGTTCACACACAAATAACTTTAAACTAGCCTATTGTGACTGCAAACAGACTGGGGCCATGGCAGTGAGGCAGGAGATTCCAGATACTTCTGTAGAGGGGAAAATCCAGAAGTTTTATCCTCTTCAAAGCTGGCATCCAGCATAAAAATAAGACCCTCAGACCTCTTTATAGTAAGTTGCCTGAGTGACTCCAAGGGCTAGTTAGCTGGCCACCTGTTTTGAGCTACAGAGATACAAAAAACTCTAGAGGCCACCTACAACTGCCCAGCTGACCTGCTGCACAGGACCTGCCTGAGCCCTGAGACTTCTGCTGTAGTGAGTTCCTGATCCCCAAGAGGTGTCTCACAGGTCCTGTACCCTTGGCTGTGGCATCAGCTGAGCTCCTCCTGGAAACCAAGGAGAAATCCTGAGGTTTTGGTCTCTTTGCAACCATAAACGGGCACATTCGCACCAAAATCTTGCTGCCCCTGCTGACCGCCGATATGAAGCACTGGTGAACCCAACTCTTCATGCTACAGTGACCGCCAGTGCTGAACAGCAAAGTGAGATCTGCCCTTTGCACTACGCATTGACAACCTGAGGTGACCCCAAACGTGAATCTCCAGAAAGACTGTCTACAACACCTGACAGGGTCTTCGTGCTACAGCAACGACCATCTGCAATGCCTGGCCTGCACTTTGTGGCTACAGCCATAACTATCCGTGTTTTTATCCCTGCTCCTCCCACACTGGACTTTGAGAAAGTAACTTTTTCAACAGGACTAACCTAGTCCCTGTATCCGTCCCACGCTCCATTGCGGTCGGCCAGAGCTTGTGACTTTCACCCGGTCTAGCACGCCCAGATAACTGCGAGTGGCCCTTTGTGCTTGTATATGCTACACTTCCCTTAACTCTTTGAAATTGCATATCTCCAGCGATACTGATTTGGATTTTTTTCTTTTTGGTGTATAATAATGTTTCTAATTTTACCTTGTTTTTCTAAATTGGTGTGGGGTTTTATTTGTGTTGTGTTTTCACTTTATTACTGTTTGAGGGCTGCATAAATACTTTACACATTGCCTTTAAGGTAAGCCTAATTGCTTTTGTGCCAAGCTACCAGAGGGTTAAGCACAAGTACATGTAGTGACTTTTGTGGTTCACCCTGACATGGATTGTGGCTGCTGTTTGGAAAGAGCTCATACTCCCTTCAACCAGCAACCCAATATCTCAGAAACAGCAAATCAGTTGTGTGTTTTTCATGTTCAAAGTAAAGTACCCCTTTACTGTGCCATGTGTATTTGCTAGGCAGTATAAACCTTTGCTGTGCCATGTATGTTTGCTAATTACCAGGGCCTGATGAACAAAGCATTTGTTTTTTTCCATCATAGATAAGCCCTTTTATGTGTCATACTACGGATTTTGAGATGCTTTCTGATTCTAAAATAGAAGGGACGCACCTCAGAATCACAAAGGTATGTGTCAATTGTTTGACCTGAATGCCGATCGCAACCTTTTGGCGACCGCCAAGATAGAGTGCCAACTGGGGACATAAGCTTCTAAAAAAAATATGTTTTCCCTTTGGGAATTCAGATGCAATGACAGTGGTCTACTGACCCGTGCTGACCTTCTATCAGTGCATTCACAGCCAATCACATAGGGTTATAAATTGCAACCTGTCTAATCAGTATTCGAGCATGCTTTTAGACAATGTGTGTTGCGTCCTCTACATTCCACATCATTGTAAATGGTTGTTCGTACGTCAAGCCCATTAGCCTTTGTTGTGCCTCTGAATAGTTTTCTGCTCAGCAGCTTTGACTAGGCATGGTGTTTGGCATTTTCTCCTGTTAATACTACTAGCACTACAAGGGTAAAGACGCATGACAAAATGTATTTGACCATGTGACGACTATTCTGGTATTCTACAGCTCCGGTCCAGATTTACTAATGATTTGCAGAAGGTTTGCATTACTTCTGTAATGCAAACCTGACGTAAAGTGTTATGATAGATTTGCCATCAACACAAATCAGGATTTGCTTTGAATAGTTTCCCAAAGTAATGCAAAGATGCGCAAGGCACTGCTTTGCATTACACTGTGTCAAGGGGGCATTCCATGACTGGCCTGACCATGCAAACTACCAATAGGTTTTGACACAAATCCCTTTCTACAAACAATCATAGATGAGGATTTGCACCAAAATCCTAAACCTCCTTGAGGCAGGCGCCGCAAGGAGAAATGTTTCGATTTCCTCTGTTTTCCTATTTTGCATGCGTGCGGCATTGTATGCACACATACAAAACAGCAAAGGTTTTAAAGGATAGTATTTGTACTTAAAGCCCCTTTCAAGTACAAAAACTATTCTTTTTAGAATGCACACACCCTTCCACTATGGTGCAAGAGCTTGTGCGTTGGCACCTGGCAGCCAAAGGTTCACCAGCGCAGGGAGAGAGGAAAACAGATCCACATCTCAGCAGATACGGCGCTGTTCTGGTCTCTCCCTTTCACGCAATGCAGCTGCCTTACCTTTAAGTAAATCTGGGTCATTGAGCTCTATATTACATACAAGGCTATTTTTCAGCTCAACTACACCACATATGTGCACTAATAATTCTAACTGTTTAAAATACCAAGAGAAAAAGGCAAAATTCATTATGCAGACCTTTTTAGTTCTGGCTCCAGAGCCTGAACAACAGTGCCAAGGCATTTCATAATTTGCCTTATTCATTATTGTTTGGGGGGAAGCTCCCAAAACGTGTGTTTTCAAGAGGCCTCTGTTGTCTGGCTGCCAAATTTCTCTGCACTAGGGAGCCAGAGAATCATAAACCATGTTTAACATTTGTAGCTCTGTTCTGTCTCGGTTAATCTTCCACTCTGATGATGTTCAACTGTATCTTCTGTCGTATCCACGGCAGAGTTTTTACTTTTTAAAATTTTTAAATAATTACAAGAATCGTTGTGACTACGTGTTTTGATGTTATGATGTGCTTTCCTTGTAGTGCTGCTCAAGCCGAGCGGAAGCGCGCCGAGATGCAGCTAAAGTGGCCCTCATCAATTCCCTCTTCAATGAACTACCCACTCGACAGATCACCAAAGAATTTATTGCGGAGAGTGTCCAAGAAGCGGTCTCTTCCACCAGCGTAAGTGCACGACTTAAACTCTTGCGTCACCATCTTTGCAGAGCAATTGAGTCATGACACTATGTAGGACAGGCTATGGAGTTGGTTTGAAATAGGCAGCGGCGGCTCCGCTGCTAAGGCGGTGGAGCATCCCTCCACTGCTCACTGAGCAGCTCAAAATGGAAAAATTTAATAACGCAATGTTATTATCATTTTATTTAACCATACTGGTTCAGTTGTTTGGGGGGGTGGGGCTTGGCTGTTCAGAGCTAGGGGAGGAGTGGTAGGCTCTTCCTAAGTGTGCATGACAGTTTGGCCGACGGTCTTGGGCCGGCCAAACAGTCATGCGCACTTAGCATGTTCTCCACCAGGTTGTATTGCACAGCCTCCCAGCGCCTGTCTGAGAACTGAACCATGGCGCTCAGAACAATCACAACGCTGTTGACACGCAGCGTCGTGATTGGCTGAGTGTTCAGGGAGGCTATGTGCGTCTTGCTGCCAGAGAAGAGGATAGAGGAGAGGCAGCGGCTGGCCGTAGCCAGGTAATTGCTTTTTTTCCCCCTCCCCCTCCACTCACGCCCCTCCCACTGCTCCCCCGTACACCACCCCCATTCAGAAGCAGCCTCTACTGGAAATAGTATTCCTTCAAGTACAATGTAGACCAAACTGGCATTTCAGATACAAATATTTCTGTGAAGATTTAATAATAGAAATGCTTCAGTTATAATGGACACTAGAACTCACATCTTGCAAGTCTCTGATCTTCACCTATAGTCAAATGCCCGTTCTTGAGAAGAGTCATACTTGAAGACATACATGAAGCATGTGGTTCTACCAAGACAGTTGTTTTATCAAGCAAAAAAACAATACAGAAATGGCAGTTACATATAAGTTAGGAATGAAAAGCAAG
The DNA here is from genome assembly GCF_964261635.1 of Lissotriton helveticus. NCBI lineage: Eukaryota > Metazoa > Chordata > Amphibia > Caudata > Salamandridae > Lissotriton > Lissotriton helveticus. The sequence continues at coordinate 706,871,055 of NC_136059.1, read as the reverse complement.
TAAACAAGGACGGCAGCACACAGTTTGTACTGCCAGTGACTCTTGAAATATGAACCAAAATACATTAGCCGTAATTCCTCTGTCCTGTAATAAACCTCTATTTAAATCCCCGCAGAGGCAGGCACCAGGTGCCAACAATTCACGTTCCCCACCAAGGGTTCTTGGACAAATATTTTCTTCTGCATCCATTATACATTTATGCAAACTTCCCCTCTGACTAAGTGAGGGATAGAAAATATACAGTTTGATATGAAACCAAACACCATAGCACCACATTACGTACTGTCCCTGTCGGCCTACCCATTCATAATCAACTCCAGGCAACCCAGGGTAGGTCTGAAAGGTCCAGAAACACCATCAGGTCAGCCCATCATTTTATTTTGTGATGTTGCTATGTGTGCCCTAAGTGGCTGAGGGTATGCCCAGATGTGGATCTCTTGCTTGCTGCACCACTGCTAGCTTGGTTGATTAGGGGTGTCACCCCAAAACCGGTCCCAGGATGCTTGTTTCCGGTCCAGAGAGGACCTGGCTTGGCAGTTCGGACTGGACAAGTAGGGTCAAGACTGATTTGCATTTGGCTAGGTCCAAATTGGGTTGACATGGCAAGCAAAATAACGATGGATTAAACTCAGATCTTTGACTGGGGTCGGTGTTTGAAAGGTGTCAACACCCCACCCAGCTTTTTATTTTGTGATGTTGCAGTGCTCTCTTCAGCCTGTCCCGTTCCCTCCAAGATCATTCCCTGTCAAGGGAACAAAATCAGCCAATCAGTGCATTTGTTTTTGGTAACCCAGTTATCTTCTGCTCAATTTTCCACCATGTGTTCTAGGTGTGGGTGGGTTGTCTCATCCAATGAGGCCCATACTGCACGGCCAGAGCCTCTGAAAGTGTTGTCTGCCACATGGTCAAGGAACGAAGAGGAAGCTTTCGGAAGCTCTTAAGCACCCTTTGCCTCAGCCCAGTAAGATAACACCACCCCCTCGCGAGACACTGGGGGAGACCACTCACAAGCCTCTGCAATTGGAGCACCTAATTGTAGCCCTCTGCTACGTGCAGGGTGTGCTATCCCAGGATAGAAATACATTGCAGAATGCTCCATATATGTTACTAATATATTCTAGTGAATACTGTCACTCTCAATTTATCCATCAAAAGAAGATGCCTTTACCTTGTGGTTTCCTTGCTAGGTCCATACTAAACCAATACATACATAAAAATATTGTTACATCCCTGGATAAACATCAGATTGGCCAAATAAAACCATTCTATCCACGAGGCATGACATGATTCACAGTGAGCATTGTTCTGCACTCTATTTCACTCACATTTATCAAGAATTTGTAGAACGACCATACGTCAACAGTCCAGAAACTACGATGCTTCAACAGTGAAATGTTATCCTGAGTTGAAGATGAGGAGGGCCGCTTCACAAGAAGCCTCCCGCACCTCTTTGACTTCCCAAAGGGTTTTGAAGCGTCTCAACCTGAAATATTTCTGGAAACCTGCCTCAAACTCTTCTTGCCTGTCAAAATAATTTCTCTGTGCTTCTTGGTTGAGCTGGCGCTTGGACACATAAGAGGCCCCATCTCCTGGAGATTAGATGCCACTCTCTCGGGAGACGCGATTATTACACAGTCTACCTCCAGGGCTTCGCCAGAGGCCCAAGGGGGTAGTGATAATGCTCCAGAAGTATCTCTTACAGTCAGGTGCACACAGATTATCTTGGGCTGATTCATTGTCCTATGGAGAACCCTGGAAGGATCTTCCTGGTTGCTGTGCAGCATATATAGTCCACCCTCAGTGGTTTCCAGAACACTACAGAAACGGTATGATGCACTGTTACAGACACTCACTGGGACTGAGGCGGTGGGGGACTGTTTCAACCATCAGAACCTTGGAAACAAGCTCAGACATTGTAACTAGTTTATCTCAGGCATTGATGAAATGGGTGACGTCCATGAGGTTAAGTCAACATCCGTCACCAACACAACGAAGTTTTACTCACTATCTGCCCCACACAACTACAGCTCAAGGATAGTTTACTTGTTTGTTTCCCTGAGAGGGGTGGGGGGGGTTGTTGGTCATGTGTCAGGTGTCCAGATTTTCCCGCAAGCCTTTTGGACCTCTCCCCAGTTGAAGTGTTCTTCTGTACCACCTCCGGGGGTTCTTGTGATATTTGGCACCATGCATTTGGTTAAATGCATGGTGGGTCCAAGACAGCAATTTTACAGATCTTCTCTGTGATGCCATTGGTGAATACTTTGATATCAACATAATGTCCTGGCCTCTCCAGTCAGCTTATGGGAGGCATTTAAGGTGACAATAAGGCGTAAGGCTGTTTCAATGGTTCAAGTCAGATAAGGAGATAGAGCACAGGAGATCAAAGAGTTGGAGGTGAAGGTCCTCCTTCTTGAATGCACACTTGCACTGGGACAGTTGGGAGTAGACAAGATATTTTGGAGGAGCTGTGTGCAACTCTCTAGCATAAGTTAGTAGAACTGGCCAAGCATGCTTAGACAGAGGTTATATATAGGATCTATAACTATGGTATCAAAGTTGGTAAACTCATATATTAGGTAGCACAAAAAGAAAAAGCTAGAATCCTCTCCCGACTATGCTCAAACAAAGGATGATTGATTTCTATATCCTACAGGCTACTATAGTGAGCCTCATAGAGAGTAATCCCATCATAACAGTAACAGCTATATCCCATTAAGAACGATCTCTGCTATGCTCCCTTTTGGATGCAGACCAGGGAACTTCAGACGCACATCTGGCTCTGGAGGAGATCTAGGTGAAAGTGCCCTCCAGAAAGATCCCACATTCAAGTGGATTCCCCATTGAGGTTTTTAAATGCTTTTTGTTGTCGCCTCTTGAAAATGGATGTAAATGTAAATGTAGTTGAGCTTATATAGCGCACAGCTACCCGCAGTGGGTTTCCCGGCGCTTGCTTAGGGAACCCTTCCTGCTATTCCCCTGTGAGATAGCAGGGTATCCACAAGGTGAAAGTCAGGCATCCCGCCGCGAGGGGCCGTTGTGGAGATTAAGCAAGCTATTGCCCAGAGTCGCAGAGTGTGAACCCGTGAGTCGAGGAGGCACCGGGGCGAGAATTATCGAGTCCGTGGAATTTTTAGCCCAAGACCCCGCCGAGGCGGGGAATTGAACCCTGGTCCAGGACCGATCTCAGCTTCCGGGTCTGCTGCCTCTAACCCCTGAGCCACACTTCTCCACACAAGACACAAAACTCTGAATGTAGAAGCCCTTCCTCCTGAAAGCAGTCTGTCACAGCAGGAGCAACTCCAAGTCTGATAGTTCCACATCATAGACCATAGGAGTGACTAGAAGTTCACATCTGGATGGCATCCACAGTGATTTGTGTCCCAAAAGGTTTCATCAGGGCCTAGACCTTCTCTTTATGATTCTCTTATCTGCCCCACCTCCTGCCTGAGATATGTCCAGGCCCCTTCCCAGTGATTTATCTCTGAATAAAAGAGCACCCTTTGAAGTATATTGAATAGTCTGGCTCTCCTTCCTTCAATGGATGTCCTACCCACCACACAGAAATGCAGCAATCTACAAATCTGTCTCAGCATGGAGTGGGGGGTACACGGTCAGGCAGATTCATCTACATCCTCATGTTCCTCCAGATCTTCCATGTATCGTATTAATCATAAGCTTGGATATTAAAAGTCTATATACGAGCCTCCCCCAGGACGACACGATCAAAGTCATTCACAACACCCTAGAAAGAGCTGATTGGGACTTCGAAACATCAAAATCCTTCATTGTTGAATGTGCAGAATTAGTACTTAAAGAAAACTTCTTTGAGTTTGAAGGGGACCTCTTTCTGCAAACCTACGGCACCTCTATGGAGAGTACCTTTGCCCCAAATGTGGCTGTTTTCTTATGTCTTTGACTTTGAAAAAACACACATACTGAATACCAATAATCCTTTCAGAGAAAATATTACTCTTTGGAAAAGATATATAGATGATCTAGCAAGCTGAAGAGGAGACTCTTCCCCTTTATATGGAATGGATTAACAACTGTGATAAGAACTTGAAATTCCCCCCACTGCATAAATAAAAAAACATTACATTCTTAGATATTAACATATTCTCTCACTGCAACCTAATACGCAGACTCCACGACGCAGGAATCCAAGACAAGGCCATCGACTGGATCCGCTCCTTCCTCTCTGACAGAACGCAGCGGGTCAGACTCCCCCCCCCCTTTCTTCTCGGACCCTACACCTACCACCTGCGGAGTGCCCCAGGGCTCCTCCCTCAGCTCAACTCTCTTTAACGTCTACATGGCTCCGCTCGTCACCATCGTCAGAACCTACGGACTCAATATTGTGTCATACGCAGACGATACCCAACTCATCCTCTCCCTATCCAACGAACCCAACACCGCCAGACACAACTTTCGAGGTGGCATGGAAGCAGTCGCCAAATAGATGAAAAACAGCTGCCTACAACTAAACGCCAACAAAACGGAAGTACTCATTATGGGCCCAAACCATGATGCTTGGAACAACACCTGGTGGGCCTCCACCCTCGGAAACCCACGGACCACGCACGCCACCTGGGAATCACCCTGGACTAAGAGCTCAAAGTGGACCACCAGATCAACTCTGTCTTGTCCTCCTGCTTCCACACCCTCCGCCTCCTACGCAAGGCGTTCAAAAGGATCCCTCTCGAACACAGAAAAACCGTCACTCACTCCCTAGTCCCTAGCAGACTCTCCTACGGCAACACAGTCTACACCGGAATAAACAAAAACCCACTCCTACAAGGCCTTCCATGACACCGGACCAGCATACATGAACAGTCGACTAAAATTTCACGCACTCAAAAGGACCCTAAGATCAGCTCAGCTCTCCTACGCTGTGGTCTCCCGTGCCAGAAACACCAGATCGGGAGGCCGCTCCTTCTCCTTCCTCGCGGCCAAAGCCCGGAACTTCCGCTCCACCTCAGACAGACAACATCGCTCCCCATCGTCGCAAGAAACCTCAAAACCTGTCTGTTTGACAGACCCCCTCCTTGATGGACCAGAACCTGAGGCCCCCCAGCACCTTGAGAACCTTAAGGGTGAGTAGTCGCTCTTAACAAAGCCCTGATTGATTGATTGAAACCATTACCTACTACAAACCTACAGCCAGAAACACCTTATTGAAATTTGACAGCTTCCACCCAAGGGCATTAAGGGAGAATTTACCTTATGGGCAATTTCTCCCTCTCAGAAGAAACTGCAGCCAATTGGAAGATTACTGTGTACAAGCAATAGCTCTGTCTAACAAACTAATGGACCGAGGCTATCCAGATAAGATAATAAAATCTTCCCAAAAGCGTCCACATATTCAAAACAGAGATGCTCTCCTTGAAGAATTACCCAGAATGGAGAAAAAGATCTCTCTCACTTGTGTAACAACCTATAGTACTATTTCAAACAAAGTGACCAATGCCATAAATAAACATTGGCGGTTATTACAAACAGGAAAATTGAACTGTGAGAAACCCCTGTTCTCTTTCAAAAAAGCAAGAAGCTTAAAAGGCCACCTGGTATCTACCTGCCCGAAAAAATACATTGTACAACCTACCAATACGGTGCTCAATGCTTGGGGATCATCGAATGTGACAGGCCACTTTCCATGCAGCAACTGTAGTGTGTGTCATGTGACATACACCACCAAGGCTCTCGATCTAGAACCAAGTAAATCCTGGTACCTAAGGAGGCATACCAATTGTAACTCAGTAAATGTGATCTGTATGATCACTTGCTCTTGTGGACTGCGGTACAATGCAATGACTAGTAGAAAGATCAAAGTGAGAATCTGCAAACATCGCAGTTACATCAGATGCAATCGCAATACAACAAGAATGACTTTTTGAAAACAGGACATACAGCAAATGACTTTAAATGGGTTGTATAGAAGTATTGGAAAAAACTCAAGAGAAGTTACATAACTGAATCCTGAAGAAAGAACAGAGATGCGATGGATATACTGATTATCTACACATAGAAAGGGACTGAATGACAACATCCCCTGGAACACACTGAGTACTAATTAAATCCATTTAAATGACCAGTGCTTGAACTGTTGAGAACACTTTGAACAAGCACCGTATGGTCAACTTGAGGGGTTCTAACTGTTGTTGAGTTTGACTTTTTGTAGATCCTGTCAAAATGACAATTCTTCACGGGCAACACTATTCTAATAGGGTTATGCTCTTCAGGCCCCTTTATTCTGATTAAGAAGGAAAATATATCACAGAATCAGTAAAAACGATTCTCAGGAAGAATTCTCTACAATAAATGGATCCCTCCGTTGCTTATATCTTGTGAATTATCCACTTCCTAATTATGGAACAACATCTAGGCACAAATCAGCTCTCTGTATCCACTTGATATAGAGCTTGCCATTTTTGGGCCCAACCAAGAATAATATTGATATTAGGGAATATATCATGTGACATACACTTGCATAGCTTCCTCTCTTTCTATTAAGGACAAGAAAATCCTGTTTTCAAACATAACCTTTAAACACCTGTAGTCTGCATTAATCTCCAATTTGATCGAATGATGTAACTTACTCCCTTTGAGAGTGCATCAGCCCCACATGAAACGGTTAAACTAGGAGGCTGTCCGGCTCGACCAATACCAAACAGCCCTGTGACTTCAGCATGCGAACGTACGTATGTTACGGAAAGGCCAGCGAGCCCAGAACCCATGAGCGCAAGATGCTGAAACTGGAGTATCTCCGGGATCTCGTGTTAGGGCCAAAATAGGTACCGACATGGGCGGCTAAACTTGATGAAGTAAGTGGGTACGCGGAGGGAGCGCTCATTCATATTTTTTTAGGTCTCGCTGGTGATGCAGCTCAAAAGTGCTGTCGCCAGCGAGATCTATTGTTATCGTCTTGCCTGCCAAGTGATACAGACGGGGCACGCACCGATTGGTGTCTGTGGACACGTTTCTAAAGAGACATGCTTGCGCAGATGCGCTTCAATATACACACACAGCCCCTGCTTTCGCTTGGATAGCATGCACTAACGGCGTGCACACGCGCACACACACAGCCAGCCCCCCCTTGAACACACACACAAACACGCACATACACACACAGACACGCACGTGCACATACACACATACACACACACACACGCACACACATGCGCGCACACAGACACACGTGCACACACACCCGCAGCTGCCCCCGCCCCCGTACAACTAAGCCCCACTCACCGCATCAGTGGCCTCAGCCGCCACTCCTAACTTCTGCAGCCATTGCGCGACAGCCGTGACGCTCCCGAACTTCCGGTTTCGGGATGTGCACGCCCTTTTCGTGGCCTGTAGATTGACAGGGACCACAGCCTATGGAAGCTTGAGACCGTTGTAGCATCCAACGCTACGTGTACGGGAACCGGAAGCCCTGAATGGCCTGCATTGTGCCCTGGCTAGACACATTAACCAGCTGAAGGTGAGATCATAATGCCCCCTTTGTGTGCTATCATCGCAGGCGGGAGTAGGGATGGAGAGCTGCTGCAATCTAGGCATGGCGGGTACATCTCCAGCACGGTCCTATTTGCATTCCCATGTGTTTGCGGACTTCAGGCAAACATAGCATGCAAGTGAAAAAAAAATGGAATTCTACCTCGGGAATCTTGAGCAGGAGTATATTTTCATAAATCCGCACCTGACTCTGAGGGTCGGTATATCTGTTGGAGAATAGCATGTCAAAAGAGTGGGTCACCGGTTCAGAAGTATATAGAATCGTTCATTGTTTTCAGGCAAGGTTTGTCGTGATGTGCTCCACTTGCCGGTTACAGTTTCTAATATGTCAGGATCGCCTTGGTGTCTCTTCCTCCAACATCGATATCACATGACCACCATTGTGTTGTGTAAAAATAGTCCGGGCAGTTTGGGGTACTGGGAAGTAGCTGGCTGTCTCCCTTGTGGAAGACGTACATTCTATCTATTGAAAAGGGAGTAATACATCTGGTGTAATCTTTTATTCCCATCGCTGTCATTTTAGGTTTTCGAACTAAATTGATACAATAGTTAGTTACGTGGATTCACGTTGTGTGTCGCCAGACGTGTTGTTTCTGCAGCATACACAGCATCTATGAGCTGCTCTGAGCACAGCAGAGCCTTGAGAAAAGATGTAGAGTTCAAGTTTTAGCCATTCTTATCAGGTGTGATATTTAGCATGCTGTGAGCGAGAGCTTTCTTTCCCCTATAGGGCTGAAAGTTAAGTTGCGTCTCCTTTCTGCATCTCCAGAATTAGTAATGGATCCTAATGGGATCGGAGTCCTATGTTCTCAGACTGGACTTTGATGAGCCAAGTTGTGTTCTGAAAACCCTAATGAAATTGTTTCCGGCAGTTGAAAATGGAATCTGTCGAGTGCTAGAACTGGAAGCTGAGTCTGGCCGCTGTTCTGGATTTGGCCCAGAGAATAAAAGTGGAGTCACTTCCCTGTATAATTAAGTGAAGCTGAATCAGTCTGGGTCTCCCTTCCCCAGCTCCCCGCCATACGAGGGCTGAAGCCAGAGAAGTGAGTTGAGGAAAGGGAACCTTTTTCAACAGCAGCACACGAGCCACCTCCAAAGCACCGTGCCCGTAGTGAAAGATGGCTAAAATAATTAATGCTACAAGGGAACTAGGTCACTAGTAATCGTTCTTAAGATTAGAGACTGGCACAGAAGCATGAGACTGATTTACTCAAAGGCGCTTGACCGCTTATAGAGGCCAACGCAGGTACATCTAACTAATACGATCTACCAAATAACACTATCTAGACTCTTCCCTCATCTATCGCTCCTGCAGACACGCCCACTGTATCGCCGCAGGGCTGGCTGGCTTTCACTGGGTGTGCAGTGAAACGAGCAGGGGAAGCTAGTGTTGATACACACATAACCCTACACACACACACACACACACAACCATACACACACACACAATCACACCCAACCACACACCCAGAACCACACACAACTACACACACAACTACACACACAACTACACACACAACTACACACACAACTACACACACAACTACACACACAACCACACACACAACCACACACACACACAACCACACACACACACAACCACACACACCCACAACCACACACACATACAACCACACACACACACAACCACACACACCACACACATCTATCTATCGCCCTCACTCTATCGCCCTCACTTTATCTATCTGTCTATATATCGCCCTCACTCTATCTGTCTATCAATCGCCCTCACTCTATCTATCGCACTCACTCTATCTATTGCCATCACTCTATCTATCTATCTATCGCCATCACTCTATCTATATATCACCCTCACTCTATCTATATATCTATCGCCCTCACTCTATCTATATACCTATCGCCCTCACTCTATCTATATACCTATCGCCCTCACTCTATCTATCTATCGCCCTCCCTCTATTTATATATCGCCCTCCCTCTATTTATCTATCGCCCTCACTCTATCTATCTATCTATCTATCGCACCACCACAGCATCACTCAGGGGCACCACAGCATCACTCAAAGGCACCACAACATCACTATGCACTACCACACCATCACTGAATGCCACAGCATCACTTGTCGCCACCACAACATCATTCAGCGCCACCACAGCATCAATCCGTCCAACAATTCAACAACAACTGGTTCAAATATGTTCTCTCAATGTTTCAAGCTTTATTACAAATGTCACCAAAAGATGTTAATATTTCACTTCTGTTCTTGGATTTTTGTCACAATAAAATACACTGAACATAATATTCACAAAAGTTATTTACAAAAGTTTAAGCTATTGCCATTATAAATTACAATAACTTTTATTTAAGTATTAATTATTTAAAAAAATTACAAGCCATTGTTATTTGTAATATCAATACATCTAAGTCACATAAATACAAAATATGTTGCATTACAAATGCTATAGGTGTCACATTTGCAAACATTTTAAATATTGGCATTGTAAATGCCAAAGCTATTAATTTCGCTATTTTCAAAACCAACACATAAACAAAAAACTAGTCATTTACAATACCAATAGCGCAAACTTTCCTAATGCGAGACCTATTGCATTGCAAATGCTTGTTTGTTTTTAGCATTCAGACATTTACAAGACATTGTCTTCATATTGTGCGTCTCTAGTGTGAGACTACATGCTCTGCCCCCCTGCCGGGATCTTTGATTTTATTGTGATTCCCGTAGGAGAACTTCCTTTCACTTTAGCTATGTTTTAATTAACTCTGTATTTTGCAAAACATTCACCCTCTTCTCTGCCATAATTCTTTCTTTAAAAGTAGTCATATATTGATCATACATTTTGACAAATGAGAGGTTAGACCTACGACATGGTCGTATGGCCTCATGAAGCACACAACGTCAAGGAACTTTACATGCTTAATCACAAAATACCATCCTCACAAATAGCTTATAAATCAATAGTTACAATACCAATCAGAGGGGTAATACTACTTTACGATTTACACACAAGAAGCACATTATTAAAATAACCGGTGACTATAATTCTCTCATGGGTGATGTGCTCTGTTGATGACTTGCAATCAAGACCCCATCCGGCTTTTCAGAATTAGAACTAAAATGATACGCCAGTTGAGATAGGTAGTAGGCCCCATAATACGGTTGCATATGGGGCAGCCTCATTCTCCCCGCTGTGGCAGCTGCATAAAGCATGACCGAGGTGAGTCTCGGTGTTGTCAGGCACCAGGTATATTTTCTAATAAAATAGTCTATGAATTGCAAATTAGAAGCTCTTATTCTTGTGGTAGCTACTAATTACATAAGTAAATAAGTGCATAATTACCATCCTTACTGTTTGGGATCTATCCCACAGTGGCAATTGTAATGTTTTGCTCTTCCTGAAATCTATTGACATCTGGTTTAGCACCATCCTTAGATTGTTTGTCGCCGTAGCGCGGATATCTCTACTGACAAGGATTCTCAGATTCTTCCGTTTGCTTGGTATCCATTGGAAGGCTAGATAGTCTGTGGCGGTTGGTGTCATAGGCATAGCTTCATTATAGTTCAATTGATTTCATAGCCTGAGAAGCCTAAAAAGTTGGTAATCTGCATGAGGGCTGGTATGGACGCATCCACATTGGCCAGCATGAGTACTATATCATCTGCCTATTGAATTTGTTTCAGCCATCACGCTGGTGTATGAAACCCTGGATAGTGAGTGCTTCTCTAATAGCAATGGACAGGCGTTCCAGCGCTAAAATTAAAAGAAGCAGTGAAGATTCCACCCCTGCCTGGTGCCTGTGTTAATTTTGATGGTATCGGAAAGTAAGTCAATAGTTTTTGTTCGTCGTATGGTTCTGATAAAACCCACGGACCATGCTTAAAAACTTCTAACCTAGGCCAAAGCACTCCAGCATGCAAAAAAAAAAAATATATATGTATATGTGTATATACATATGCACTGGAAAAAACATAGGTTTCACACCAGTTATAGTTAGCTGGAAATGTTACCCGCATAAAACCATTGAAATTCCCACGTTATAGTTAGTTGGACTCACTATAACTTGCACGTCTGCAATGCACTGCTGATGACGTCACATATTACATCACTCATGGCAGTGTTTTTAAAAAACAAATTGATTGGTTAACTGGCTTATTAAGTGTATCTTAGTGAATACATATATTAGCGAGTAATGTTTAAATATTTAAATATATGCATGAGTGATGTAATATGTGACGTCATCAGCAGTGCATTGCAGACGTGCAAGTTATAGTGAGTCCAACTAACTATAACGTGGGAATTTCAATGGTTTTATGCGAGTAAAATTTCCAGCTAACTATAACTGGTGTGAAACCTATGGTTTTTTCAGTGAATTTCAAAGGTTTTTTAAATGCTAATTACTAACTATAACTGGTGTGTAACCTATAGTTTTTTCAGTGAATATATATATATATATATAAAATTTCTATGGCAAAATGAAACCCCTCATTTTGTTCCTTTTCAAATTACATGTTTTAAGTGTTACCACTTTATTCCAATCAAGATGATTTCAGGTGTGCCATACTTTTGTCATGAGTAAGACTGTTAGCATTCTAGTTGTTCTTTAGAACACTCTGGGATATTCTGTCATTGGGCTATAGTTGGGCTACATCTGGCTGATATTTGGGCTACATTTGGGCTCTTTTGTCTCTGGTGGCCATCTTAGGAGACTGCATATCAGAATTTTTTTAATGAAATATAAGAGGATTGGAGAAGACACTCAAAATGTGCCCTAATTTTTCTTTCTTCAGCACTAATCATAATTTCTATGGAAAAATGAACCCCCTCATTTTGTTCCTTTGCAAATTAAATGTTTAAGTGTTAACACTTTATTCCAATCAAGATGACTTCAGGTGTGCCATACTTTTGTCATAAGTAAGACTGTTAGCGCTCTAGTTGTTCTTTAGAACACTCTGGGACATTCTGTCCTTGGGCTATAGTTGGGCTACATCTGGCTGATATTTGGGCTACATTTGGTTTTTTTGGTCCCTGGTGGCCATCTTTGGGCTACATTGGGCTACATTGGGCTACATTTGGGCTCTAACATATATATAGCCCAATGTAGCCCAATATATATTTTTTCAAAGTTAACTTTCGTAAAAACCACTGGAGCATACATCTTGAGACATAGCAAAGGCACATCGAGGTACCAGTCCCTACAATTTTGCCAAGTTTGGTGGAAATCCATTCAGCCTTTCGGGCTAAAAGTGAGTCCAACCGCCCTATGGAAATTAACATGGGGAAAACACGTTTTGGGACCCCCCTTTTATCTCGGCCCCCGTTTGACGGATCCTCCCGAAACTTTCAGGGAAGGAGCGGAGCGCAGCGAGGCAAAGTTAAGGAACATTACAGGCAGATCCCTCATTCAGCGCCAAAGTTATTCCCAATAGAATGTTGCGGATTTCCTATGGAAAACGATCCTAACTATAACTACCTACTGGCGACCGCCAGTAGGTAATATATATATATATATATATATATATATAAAACACCAAAGAGTCGCCCCTGAAGAGATCGCCACACACGGAGGATCAGCGCTCACAGCACAGCAGGCAGCTTGCTCTCACAGCCGGTAGCAGCCCTCTCAAAGCGCCATACGCGTTTCGAGCTTCACGCTCTTGATCACTGGCTGGCAGAAGAAAGGAAGCGGATTTAGAAGAACTTAATTTATTCAAAATAACAGTCCCGCCTTAAATGGGCGCACAGTGGCATTATGGTTATTGCAGTTCAAAATACGCCACCATTGACTGACACAGTTCACTCCCCCAGTGGGTTCCGCTGCCTCCATTCTTTAATATCATACCCTGTAAGGTGAGGGGGCTTGCAGTCCATAAGTTGAAGCAAGCAATACGTCCCTGTAGTGCAGGCACCTCCGTTCTCTGATGCTCAAATTCGGAACACCAGAAACCCGCTCTGGCAAGCGGTGGGGCTTTCTCGCGGCCGGACCAGCCGCATTATGTAAAACACCAAAGATTCGCCCCTGAAGAGATCGCCACACACGGAGGATCAGCGCTCACAGCACAGCAGGCAGCTTGCTCTCACAGCCGGTAGCAGCCCTCTCAAAGCGCCATACGCGTTTCGAGCTTCACGCTCTTGATCACTGGCTGGCAGAAGAAAGGAAGCGGATTTAGAAGAACTTAATTTATTCAAAATAACAGTCCCGCCTTAAATGGGCGCACAGTGGCATTATGGTTATTGCAGTTCAAAATACGCCACCATTGACTGACACAGTTCACTCCCCCAGTGGGTTCCGCTGCCTCCATTCTTTAATATCATACCCTGTAAGGTGAGGGGGCTTGCAGTCCATAAGTTGAAGCAAGCAATACGTCCCTGTAGTGCAGGCACCTCCGTTCTCTGATGCTCAAATTCGGAACACCAGAAACCCGCTCTGGCAAGCGGTGGGGCTTTCTCGCGGCCGGACCAGCCGCATTATGTAAAACACCGAAGAGTCGCCCCTGAAGAGATCGCCACACACGGAGGATCAGCGCTCACAGCACAGCAGGCAGCTGCTCTCACAGCCGGTAGCAGCCCTCTCAAAGCGCCATACGCGTTTCGAGCGGGTTTCTGGTGTTCCGAATTTGAGCATCAGAGAACGGAGGTGCCTGCACTACAGGGACGTATTGCTTGCTTCAACTTATGGACTGCAAGCCCCCTCACCTTACAGGGTATGATATTGAAGAATGGAGGCAGCGGAACCCACTGGGGGAGTGAACTGTGTCAGTCAATGGTGGCGTATTTTGAACTGCAATAACCATAATGCCACTGTGCGCCCATTTAAGGCGGGACTGTTATTTTGAATAAATTAAGTTCTTCTAAATCCGCTTCCTTTTTTCTGCCAGCCAGTGATCAAGAGCGTGAAGCTCGAAACGCGTATGGCGCTTTGAGAGGGCTGCTACCGGCTGTGAGAGCAAGCTGCCTGCTGTGCTGTGAGCGCTGATCCTCCGTGTGTGGCGATCTCTTCAGGGGCGACTCTTTGGTGTTTTACATAGTGCGGCTGGTCCGGCCGCGAGAAAGCCCCACCGCTTGCCAGAGTGGGTTTCTGGTGTTCCGAATTTGAGCATCAGAGAACGGAGGTGGCTGCACTACAGGGACGTATTGCTTGCTTCAACTTATGGACTGCAAGCCCCCTCACCTTACAGGGTATGATATTAAAGAATGGAGGCAGCGGAACCCACTGGGGGAGTGAACTGTGTCAGTCAATGGTGGCGTATTTTGAACGGCAATAACCATAATGCCACTGTGCGCCCATTTAAGGCGGGACTGTTATTTTGAATAAATTAAGTTCTTCTAAATCCGCTTCCTTTCTTCTGCCAGCCAGTGATCAAGAGCGTGAAGCTCGAAACGCGTATGGCGCTTTGAGAGGGCTGCTACCGGCTGTGAGAGCAAGCTGCCTGCTGTGCTGTGAGTGCTGATCCTCTGTGTGTGGCGATCTCTTCAGGGGTGACTCTTTGGTGTTTTACATAATGCGGCTGGTCCGGCCGCGAGAAAGCCCCACCGCTTGCCAGAGCGGGTTTCTGGTGTTCCGAATTTGAGCTTTAGAGAACGGAGGTGCCTGCACTACAGGGACGTATTGCTTGCTTCAACTTATGGACTGCAAGCCCCCTCACCTTACAGGGTATGATATTAAAGAATGGAGGCAGCGGAACCCACTGGGGGAGTGAACTGTGTCAGTCAATGGTGGCGTATTTTAAACTGCAATAACCATAATGCCACTGTGCGCCCATTTAAGGCGGGACTGTTATTTTGAATAAATTAAGTTCTTCTAAATCCGCTTCCTTTCTTCTGCCAGCCAGTGATCAAGAGCGTGAAGCTCGAAACGCGTATGGCGCTTTGAGAGGGCTGCTACCGGCTGTGAGAGCAAGCTGCCTGCTGTGCTGTGAGCGCTGATCCTCCGTGTGTGGCGATCTCTTCAGGGGCGACTCTTTGGTGTTTTACATAATGCGGCTGGTCCGGCCGCGAGAAAGCCCCACCGCTTGCCAGAGCGGGTTTCTGGTGTTCCGAATTTGAGCATCAGAGAACGGAGGTGCCTGCACTACAGGGACGTATTGCTTGCTTCAACTTATGGACTGCAAGCCCCCTCACCTTACAGGGTATGATATTAAAGAATGGAGGCAGCGGAACCCACTGGGGGAGTGAACTGTGTCAGTCAATGGTGGCGTATTTTGAACTGCAATAACCATAATGCCACTGTGTGCCCATTTAAGAGGGACTGTTATTTTGAATAAATTAAGTTCTTCTAAATCCGCTTCCTTTCTTCTGCCAGCCAGTGATCAAGAGCGTGAAGCTCGAAACGCGTATGGCGCTTTGAGAGGGCTGCTACCGGCTGTGAGAGCAAGCTGCCTGCTGTGCTGTGAGCGCTGATCCTCCGTGTGTGGCGATCTCTTCAGGGGCGACTCTTTGGTGTTTTACATAATGCGGCTGGTCCGGCCGCGAGAAAGCCCCACCGCTTGCCAGAGCGGGTTTCTGGTGTTCCGAATTTGAGCATCAGAGAACGGAGGTGCCTGCACTACAGGGACGTATTGCTTGCTTCAACTTATGGACTGCAAGCCCCCTCACCTTACAGGGTATGATATTAAAGAATGGAGGCAGCGGAACCCACTGGGGGAGAGAACTGTGTCAGTCAATGGTGGCGTATTTTGAACTGCAATAACCATAATGCCACTGTGCGCCCATTTAAGGCGGGACTGTTATTTTGAATAAATTAAGTTCTTCTAAATCCGCTTCCTTTCTTCTGCCAGCCAGTGATCAAGAGCGTGAAGCTCGAAACGCGTATGGCGCTTTGAGAGGGCTGCTACCGGCTGTGAGAGCAAGCTGCCTGCTGTGCTGTGAGCGCTGATCCTCCGTGTGTGGCGATCTCTTCAGGGGCGACTCTTTGGTGTTTTATTTATATATATATATATATATATATATATATATATATATATATATATATATATATTCACTGAAAAAACCATGGGTTATAGACCATATATAGTTAGGAATTAGCATTTACAAAACCTTATTTTACTCACACAAAACCATTGAAATTCCATATATAGTTAGTTGCACTAACTATATATCGCGCACCCGCAATCCACTGCTGATGATGTCACATATTACATCATTCATGACATGGTCAGTGACATCACTGATGACATCACTGATGACATCTCAAATGACATCACTGATGACATCATCCAGCGACTGTGTGTTTCTGTAAAGTTTAAATATGTTTTACATATTGAAGAATGAGTAGATGTAGAAGTGTCTGGATGAAGGATTTAGTACGTGCGTGACTGACTGTATGAGTGAGTGATTAAATGTGTCTCACTGAATGCATGGGTTAGTGACTAAACTGTCTTAATTTGTGCATCATTATGTCTGTTGTTCTGTAAACTGCTGCATGTGTTGATCAGTAGCTATATGAGTAACTATATGGGTTATTGATTGATTGTCCAAGTATTTGTATGGGAGACTGAGTGTGTGTGTGGCTGGCTGGGAGATGTGTGACTCTGTGCAGATCAATGTGTTCTTGTATCAATGATTGTATAAGAGAGTAAGTATGTGTTAGTATATGTTGATATATGATGTAAACCAGCTCACACTGCAATCTCTGTGGCGCTGAGCACGCTTGTCTAATTTATGAACTGTAGGAGGAAAAACGGATCGTTTTTAAAACTTTTTTAATAATTGTGTGGGTTGTTTATTTTCACACTGCAATGCATACAGCATACCTCTAACCTCTGTAAAGGTATTTTCGCCACTTTGTCACGGCTCTTTCCGCCGTTAGGGCTTCAAACCGGGGACAGGATTTTCCGGCGACGGCGGCCATTTTAGAGTGGGCTAGAGTGGTGAGAGCGCTCTAGTGTCACCTATAAAAGGAGACCTGGGATTTCGCTCGCGAGATCTCTGATGTAAACCAGCTCACACTGCAATCTCTGTGGCGCTGAGCACGCTTGTCTAATTTACGAACTGTAGGAGGAAAAACGGATCGTTTTAAAAACTTTTTAAATAATTGTGTGGGTTGTTTATTTTCACACTGCAATGCATACAGCATACCTCTAACCTCTGTAAAGGTATTTTCGCCACTTTGTCACGGCTCTTTCCGCCGTTAGGGCTTCAAACCGGGGACAGGATTTTCCGGCGACGGCGGCCATTTTAGAGTGGGCTAGAGTGGTGAGAGCGCTCTAGTGTCACCTATAAAAGGAGACCTGGGATTTCGCTCGCGAGATCTCTGATGTAAACCAGCTCACACTGCAATCTCTGTGGCGCTGAGCACGCTTGTCTAATTTACGAACTGTAGGAGGAAAAACGGATCGTTTTTAAAACTTTTTTAATAATTGTGTGGGTTGTTTATTTTCACACTGCAATGCATACAGCATACCTCTAACCTCTGTAAAGGTATTTTCGCCACTTTGTCACGGCTCTTTCCGCCGTTAGGGCTTCAAACCGGGGACAGGATTTTCCGGCAACGGCGGCCATTTTAGAGTGGGCTAGAGTGGTGAGAGCGCTCTAGTGTCACCTATAAAAGGAAAGGCCTTCTCTCGCGCTAGCGGCCGCGTTTGCGGGAGCGCCGTCCCTGCGCCGGAGTCTCGCCTGAGTCAGCCCGTCTGCACCCGTCAGCATCCTGGAGGCGCTCGGGGCGCGAGCCTGGTGGTTCTTCCTGAGCTTCTGGTATGATGTATAATAGAGATGAACTTCTGTCCTATAATATACATACGGCCCTCTGTCAGCAAGTCATCCCCTACAATGTAGGGGTTATGACTAAATGTCTCACGTGTGGGTGGAGTCCTGATCCCATTGAAATTCCTCAGTGCAAGCTCCCCTCTTTAGGCAGCAAATGCGCACTGTTAAACACTAGGTCCCTTCCTCAACATGCTCTTGATATTCATGATCTTTTAGCACATGATGATATGGATTGTCTCTTTCTCACGGAGACATGGCTTGGTGAAGGATCGGAACCTGATTTGGCAATTGCCATCCCCACCTCGTACACTATTTTCAGGTGTGACAGAAGTAAAGGAAGGGGAGGTGGAGTGGCGCTCGTTATTAAGAAGCACATTCCTTGCACTATCTTGCCCGTGGACAACTTATCAAGTTGCGAGACCCTTGCCTTTTCCTTGGCCCTTTCCCCTCACCAATCTTGCATGGGAATCTTGCTTTATAGACCTCCGGGTCCTCTCGGCTCTTTCATTGAGGATTTGTTTTCGATTGTTTCCACACTATGCCTAAGGGCAAAACATTGCCTAATCCTAGGGGATTTTAATATCCACATGGATAAGGGAGAGGATCCTGAAGTGCTAAAATTCCTGGATATGACATCTTCGATGGGTTTTCATATGCACTTGCAAGCGTCGACACACGAGAAAGGGCACACGTTGGATCAAATTTTTTCAACTGTACCAGTGTCCCTCTCTTCCATTGCCCCAGTCCTCTGGTCAGACCATTTTCTGGCGAACTTTGTGATAGTACATCACCGAACGGCCGATCGTAATGTGCAGCGGCAAACAGTCCGTATGCCTAGAGCCTTCCACAAGGTCACGCCAGCTATGATTACCCGGGACTTAGAATCCTTTCCATTTATTCTTACAGGCAGGCTGGAGGACGATGTAGTGTGCTTTCAGAACTGGCTCACCGCACGTCTTGAAGCTCTGGCACCTCCCCGCCAGGTCAGGTCAGAACGGACAAGAGCATCCGCTCCGTGGTTCTCAGTTACACTGGCTGGCAAGAGAAGGCACTGTAAGAAGTTGGAGAGAATTTGGCGGAGGCAGTATGACACATCTGCTAAGCGGTCTTATAGAGAAGCAGTGAAAGAATATCATAGAGAGATTACGGCAGTGAAAAAATCCTTCTTGGCTAAAAGGATTGAGGAAGCAGACAATTCCTGCAAGGAGATCTTTAAGATTGTAAAAGAATTTATCTCTCCCGCCTGCTGTGCTCCGACATCTGTCTTTTCGGAACCATGGATTACGGAGCTTGCGGCATTTTTTTCTAATAAAATTCGTACCATCCAGTCGGCCTTGCAAGGAGCCAATAACATCTCAGATTGTGGCTCTGGGGCTGACGGCTCTTCTAAACCATGGTTATACTCATCTGTATCGGACACAAATATTCCTATCCTTGACTGCTTCCCTGTTTTAGAGCTTCAGGTTTCGCTGGATCTACTGTCCAATTTGAAATCTGGCTCTCCACTTGACCCTTGCCCTGCCAAGTGCCTTGCGACCTTGGCGCCTGCCCTTAACTCTACTATTAATCCTATGATTAACCTGTCTTTGAGCTCGGGACAAGTCCCTTCATCTTGGAAACAGGCCCTTGTTCTCCCCCTTATTAAAAAGCCGAATGCAGATGCCAAATTGCATTCCAACTATAGGCCAATCTCCCTGTTGCCCGCCCTGGCCAAAATTGCGGAAAAGCATGTGCATACCACCTTAACCAGCTTTCTAGAGGTCAATTCCTTATTACATCAGTCTCAGTCAGGGTTTAGATCTAACCTGAGTACTGAAACCGCATTACTTGAGGTAACGGAGGTTGTAAAGGAAACTCTTGACAGGGGTGGAAAGGCCTTGCTTGTCATGCTTGATCTGTCGGCGGCCTTCGACACCGTTCCCCACGACCTTCTCCTAATTAGACTCTGGGAGATTGGCCTGAGGGGAACGGTGTTCGAATGGTTTCAATCCTTTCTGGCCGACCGCAGACAAACAATCTGGGCCCCCCCATTCGCCGCCCCTATGCCGCAGCTGGAGGTTGGGGTTCCGCAGGGCTCCATACTCAGTCCCTCCCTTTTTAACATCTTTATGTCACCTTTGGCGGCTCAAGCGGAGGAGCTAGGGGCCCAGATTGTGTCTTATGCGGACGATACGCAGCTCCTGTTCACATGCGACAGGGGCTGTGATTTTGACGGAAAGGCCATCCGGAAATGTCTGGAGTTTGTGTTTGATTGGTTCGGAAAAAGCGGCCTCAAATGCAACTCGGACAAATCCGAGATATTGTTTTTTGGTTGTCCTGCAGATTCAAGATGGAGGCACTGGTGGCCTGTGAACATGTTCCCCCCTGCCAGCGATTCTGTTACAGCTAAGAACCTGGGCATGTTGATTGATAACACTCTCTCCTTCACGGCCCAGGTAGCTGGCTTGACGGGGAAGTGTTTTGCCATATTAAGGATGTTAAGAAAGTTTTTGCCGTATCTATCTTTGGAACATAAGAAGATTACGGTGCAGGCCCTGATAGGGTCACGCTTGGACTATGCTAACATCCTTTACCTTGGCCTTCCTGAATATCTGTTAACCCGTCTACAGGTAGTCCAAAATTCGGCAGCCAGGGCAATCTTTGGTCTTGCCAGAAGAGCTAGGGCAAGCAATCTCCTTGTGACTCTGCACTGGCTGCCGATTCGGAAGCGCATTGCGTTTAAGGCCTTAACTATAACCTTTAAGGCGCTCCACAATTTCGGCGCTGGTTATTTGCAGAAAAGGGTCAATTTCTATCTACCATCTAGACCCTTGAGGTCGGCTGCCCTGGCCAATGCCATCGTGCCGTCAGTGAGACGTGTGCGGTGTGGAGGCCGCTCTTTTAGCTACCTTGCCCCCCGTCTCTGGAACACTCTGCCCTTGACGCTGCGAACGTGCTCGAATCTGTTTGCTTTTAGAAAGGGACTCAAAACCTATCTCTTCGCTCTGTAAGCCGCCTGTGTTGTTTGGTGCCGTATGGCTGTTGTTGTTAGTTGCTGGTATTTGTGTGAGGATCTATAGCGCCGGGACGCTCTATGAGCAGCTGAGCGCTTTACAAAACCCCCAGTAACATAACATATGTTTGAAAATGTAAGGTACTCTATGTTTAACTGTATAGATTAGAAAATGGAAGTGTGATTGATTCTTTACAGGACTGACTAGGTGTGTGAGTAACTCCATGGATGAGTGGCAGAGTGTGAGTGTCTGTATAGGTGTATGAGTGCATATGATAGTGTTGTAAAGATGAGTGATTGTATGTATGAATGATTGTATGGGTAAATGAGTGAATGTGTGTGTAGACGTAGGAATCAGTGAGTGCGTATGTAGTTACTAGTATTGGTGTGTCAATGGTTTAAAAAATTATATTCTGTATTTAACACTGGGTGTAACAGAGGTTATATTAAAGTGTGAGGAGATGCATTGTATTGTCACATGAATGATATCATCAGTGATGTGACCATTGATGTCAAATGAGATGTCATCAGTGATGTCATCAGTGATGTCATTTGAGATGTCATCAGTGATGGCATCAGTGATGTCATTTGAGATGTCATCAGTGATGTCATTTGAGATGTCATCAGTGATGTCATCAGTGATGTCACTGACCATGTCATGAATGATGTAATATGTGACATCATCAGCAGTGGATTGCGGGTGCGCGATATATAGTTAGTGCAACTAACTATATATGGAATTTCAATGGTTTTGTGTGAGTAAAATAAGGTTTTGTAAATGCTAATTCCTAACTATATATGGTCTATAACCCATGGTTTTTTCAGTGAATTTTCAAGGTTTTGTAAATGCTAATTCCTAACTATATATGGTCTATAACCTATGGTTTTTTCAGTGAATTTCAATGGTTTTTTATTAGCAAATATCAAAAGCTTTAAAATGTCAAGTACGTTGTAGGTAAAAACATTTTCGTGTTTATGTACGCTGATGTGCTTTGAATGCTGCCCCCCCTCTTTTCTTTTAGGAGTATTCTCTCTTTGCAGATAGTGAAGGGTAGGTAACGCAGGCCTTTGCCCCCGTTGTAATCCGTCGTGCCTGCTTCCCTCTCCATTTGATTGATTGTTATCCAAGCATTTACTGTTTTGGAATTGCTTCTCTTTGGTTCATTCTCTATTTACAAACAAGCACAGAGTCGCAATACTCTGTTTAGTCTTTGCAGATAGTGAAAAATCGTTAGAAAAAATAAAAGGAATCAAGCAAAATCAGTAGGCCACTAATGGGATCTCTTTTTGACCTCGCTAAAATAGAAACATTAGGAACAACCCCTCATGAGAAATATGAAACTAGTGAGAGGAACCGAGCTCAACGCCATGATGGCTGCAAGACAGCTCGGCTCCGCCGCCCACCCCGCCCAAAATAACGACAAACCCTATGCAAATATTATAAATATATACAACACACCAGCAAAGTAACAGGGTAAAACGTTTTATTAAATAACTATTTACATGGCAGCCTGCTGCAACATCGATCCAAATACATGCCGCCGTTCCCGGGATTTCTCCCCGACTACTCTGCGGCCTACGAGATGGAGAGGCCGGGGCTTTGACTAGGCGGGGCCTCCGGACGCAACCACAGCGCCAACGATCGCTGCTGACGGAGGGGAGCCTTGCCGGTGAGACCACTGATCTGAAGAACCGCTGCCTGCGGTGCCTCCCTGAGCCGCTTGACGTAGGCGGCCGGCTCCCGAGGTCCGGCGTAACTTTTAGCCTTTTGGTGACTCTTCCATTCTGGACCTTGTCCCACAATCCGTTTGACCTGAAGACACGTCCTGCGGTGCCCTGGTCCGACCATCACATATACCTGCGCCAGGAGACGGCGTGGGGTGCACTGGAAGGGAGAGGCGGCGCGAACGAGCCTCCCCCACCTCCCCAGGTGGAGGTTTCTCAGCTGCACCCCAGCGCTTCACTCGGCAGCTGAGTTACGCCCACTCTTGCGGCACAGTGCCTCTCTCGGCCAGCTGAGTTGCGCCTGCTCTTGCTATTACAGCGTCTCACCCGCCATCCGTCTGAATTGCACCCACTCTTGCGGTACAGCGACAGGCGGCTGCCACGGAGCTCACGAAATGGCGGTCGGCTCCACAGACTTGGGCCTGGCCTGCAAGGATGGCTCTGGGCAACCCTGGAACTCGGATGCTTGACTGCTAGGGCATGGGCCCCATTCCCAAAAGCGTCCCCTCAGCCTTGAAGATTTTACAAGAGTCACCGGGGCCCCCGACTCCCGCAGACTTCCGGTGGGGAGCGACTGCCATGATTGCTCGCGGAACGGTCACGACGTAGCCACGGGGTGCTCTCATGCTGACGCCAGCTTCAGTCTGAAACATCCAGAAACACTGTAGTATCGCGTTGTCACGTAATGCGTCATATGACGCGCCGCGTTAGCGCAACCGATGCGCGAGGCGCGCAGCTTCCCGGAAGCGATCCGGGGCCGCGGCGCGGAGCGCGTAACGTAAGCATAACAGGTCATGTGACTTGTTAATAAAAATTTTCATTGGTTCATTTCACTTTTGGTTTCCTAATGATGTAAGGCTAGGTCATGTGACCTAAAAATGACACTTTTCATTGGTTTAGAACTATTTTTTTGTCCCAAATGATGAAAACCCCTCCTTGTTTCCTCACTCTGACTTTCATCTTTGTGAGAGGAAGACCTACAGTGCCTCGCTCGGCCACCTGAGTTACGCCCGCTCTTGCGGCACAGTGCCTCGCTCGGCCAGCTGAGTTACGCCCACTCTTGCGGCACAGTGCCTTGCTCGGCCAGCTGAGTTCCGCCCGCTCTTGCGGCACAGTGCCTCACTCGGCCAGCTGAGTTCCGCCCACTCTTGCGGCACAGTGCCTCGCTCGGCCAGCTGAGTTCCGCCCGCTCTTGCGGCACAGTGCCTCACTCGGCCGGTTGAGTTTCGCCTACTCTTGCGGCTACAGCGTCTCACCGCCATCCAGCTGAGTTGCGCCCACTCTTGCGGCCTACGACATGGAGAGGCCGGGGCGTTGACTAGGCTGGGCCTCCGGCCGTAACCACAGCGCCAACGATCGCTGCTGACGGAGGGGAGCCTTGCCGGTGAGAGCCACTGATCTGAAGAACCGCTGCCTGCGGTGCCTCCCTGAACCGCTTGACGGAGGCCCCCGAGGGGCGGTGTGGTGGCGCGGACTGGGAGGGGGCGCTTGGCTCCTGCCCCCTCCCCAAGTCTTGTTGCCCTGGTGTGGCCTGAGATCGCCCCCGACATAGGCGGCCGGCTCCCGGGGTCCAGCGGAACTTTTTGCCTTTTGGTGACTCTTCATTCTGGACCTTGTCCCACAATCCGTTTGACCTGAAGACACGTCTTGCGGGGCCCTCGCAATGCGGCCTGGTCCCTGAATGTGTGCAGGGGGACGGTATTGATTGGATCAAGATGGCGGCTTCACACAAAGCTGACTCAATTGTTGCTGCTGATGCTATGCAGACAAAAACTGGTTTTCAGTTTGTACATTCTTCAGGATTTTTCCATCCAAGGCTGGTTGAGAGTTTGTAGAACGATGGCTTCAGATTTTCAACATACTACTCTTCAACATTCTTCATAAATCTAACAATGTGAGACTCACTAGGAGAACGGCCGTTTATCTTTCCTTTCAAAATGCTGCCAACAATATTTTCTGAATGGAAGACACCATCTTGTAGCATAAAGGGCTGCGTCAAGGGTGGTATTGCCCAGAATGTCTTGTTTTCTAGTGCTCGTAATGACGAAGCCAGAACTGCCGAAAGGGATTCTGGTCCTGCCGCTACTTATTGGAGACATTGAACTATACTCTGGACCTGCCTGGCCTCGACCAAAATGGCGCCAGTATGGGAGCGACTTGCAACTCCTTATGACGTTCTAGTTACTTAGCCTTGACGTTATGGGGGATGTATGCGGTCTTTGTGCACATGGCAGGCGGGGAAGGGTACTGACTAGGAATACGGACAACCCTATTGATGTCGATTTTTCATTATTGATTATTGTATTAATAAAGCTTCGAAATAATGTTACCCATGATACTCGGCCATGGTGTGCGTATGAACGATTTTATTGTAACTGATCCTGTTATACTTTCAATTATAAAATCAACCTTCACTGATCCTGCAACCGTTTGTCACGTTTAGTTTTTTCAATTAAATGGCTCGCTTGTTACATACTCCTATACCCCTGGCTTTTGAAAGACACCATCTTGTAGAATAAAGGGCTGCGTCAAGGGTGGTATTGCCCAGAATGTCTTGTTTTCTAGTGCTCGTAATGACGAAGCCAGAACTGCCGAAAGGGATTCTGGTCCTGCCGCTACTTATTGGAGACATTGAACTATACTCTGGACATGCCTGGCCTCGACCAAAATGGTGCCATTATGGGAGCGACTTGCAACTCCTTATGACGTTCTAGTTACTTAGCCTTGACGTTATGGGGGATGTATGCGGTCTTTGTGCACATGGCGGGCGGGGAAGGGTACTGACTGGGAATACGGACAACCCTATTGATGTCGATTTTTCATTATTGATTATTGTATTAATAAAGCTAGAGATAAGTCAAGTACGTGGTAGATAAAAACATTTTCGTGTTTATGCACGCTGATGTGCTTTGAACGCTGCCCCCCCCGCATCATTTAGATTACCACCGCCCATTGCACAAAAGCGTACCGGGCGCTCCCCACGCAAAAAAAACGATATATTTTTTATTTATTTTTTTGCCCCGCGGGGCCCTTTTAAAGCCTCCACATCAAACCTAGAGGGTGAGGGAGGATCTACTATGCCCCCTTATGGTCATTTCCCCCTTTGTTTTGGCCTCCTCTTGTCTCTCGATCCTACCGAGAGACAAGATGGCGGCCGCTCCGGACTGTTTAGAATGTTGACAGACACCGGAGAGCCAATCCGCTTCGCTTCGCGAAGTTCCGTTACGCGTCAAGTACGCGAACCGGAGCGCTACCCGGAGCGCTGTTACAGATATATATATTTTTTTGAACGTTAATTTATCAAAATCCACTGGAGCACATATATTGAGACCTAGCAAAGGCACATCGGGCTAACAGTCCCTACAATTTTGCCAAGTTTCATGCAAATCCATTCAGCCGTTCGGGCTAAAAATTGGAAATTAACATGGGAAAAACGTGTTTTGGGACCCCCCTTTTTTCTCGGCCCCCCCTTGACGACCCCCCCCCAAATTTTCAGGGGCTGCTCAGAAACAAAATGTTCCATTTTCCTGAAAATTTCAGCCAATTCCGTCCACAAACGCCAAAGTTATTAGACATAGAATTTTCAAAAATCCCATAGAGAAAAAATCCTAACTATATATACCTACTGGCGACCGCCAGTAGGTAATATATATATATATATATATATATATATATATATATGTATATATATATGTATATATATATATATATATATATATATAATCAAGCAAAGCTGCACTTGTCTCAGCTTTCAGTTGCAGGTAATTTTTATTTTGTTTTCTCAAAAGTGCATTGCATGCGCAAAAGAACACCAGACTCGTTTCGGCGAACTCAGTCGCCTTGATCACCGGATAAAAGTGTTAAAATAAACCTTAACATTTTTAAAACACCATTGGCCAATCATGTGGATGGACTGTCATCTGACCACTGAACACAATGGAAAACAGACTTTCTATGTCATTCTTAAGGTCACGGGAAAAAAGACTCGGCAATTTACAAAAAAGATGGCTGTTTTTTCCCAAATACGCTGTAAAATACAGTACAGAGCACATTTCTTAATTTACGCATTTCAATTAAAAACGTAAAGATTATTTCACACAAAGAAATTAATGCATGTAATAATATTAACCCTTGCGCCCAAACACTAAATGGCCAGTGGCTGATTACTAACTGTTCAAATACATTGATTTACTGTTTATCATTTAGTAGTTAGCCTAACGTAACCTGTAATTAGCTGTTAACCCAATTATATTTTAAAAACGGGTTTATATCAATCACTACACAACTTAGTATGTTTAATCAGTGTTTATGGCAGCACAATAATATAGGCAAAAACCATCCAGAAAAAGTATATGCCATACCCGTAAAGATGACAGCCAAAGTGCATGCGCTAAAGTGCTGAATATAAAGTGCAAAAAGTTCCCAGCCAGGAACTTGCTTGAATAAATTAAATAAAGGGGCAGGGAAAAGGCGGAGACAGCTATCTAACTAACGTATTTCGTGGTATGGAATTAAAGGGCTTGCATTACTGTGTGGACATGATAACTAAATAGAGCTGATCCTTTATGAGCAAACAAGGCTTCACGGTGCCACTATTTGGCCCTTCAATCGATTCATAAGGTCAATAGATCCGTGCAATTGGCACCAATAAATAGCATAAAATCATAAATTCATAAAATCATATATATATTTATATATTCACTGAAATAAACATAGGTTTCAGCCACGTTATAGTTAGGAATTAGCATTTAAAAAACCTTAGAAATTCACTGAAAAAACCTTAGGTTTCACACATGATATATTTAGCTGGACATTTCACTCGTACAAAACCATTGAAATTCCCCTGTTATAGTTAGTTCAGCTAACTATAACTCGCGCGCCCGCAATGCACTGCTGATGACGTTACATATTACATCACTCATGACCTGGTCAGTGACATCACTCATGACATTACTGATGACATCACTCATGACATCATCCAGTGAATGTGTCTCTTTCTGAAAAATAAATATTTTTCATATATGTATAACTAAAGGTCGATGGAAGACTAAATGGGTAAATAAGTGTCTAAATGGATGTTTTTTTTGTAAAATTGATTGTATAACTGACTTATTAAGTGTATCTTAGTGAATACATGTGTTAATGAGTAATGTTTAAATATTGAAATATCTGTATCAGTGTCACACTTTGTGTATAAGTGGCTGCATGGGTCGGTGAGTAGCTACATGAGTGTGTATATGGGTTATTAGTTTGTTTTTTGAGTATCAGTATGAGTGTCTGTATGGTTCGGTGGGGGATATTACTTAGCGTATAGATGCATGAAAGAGTGACTCACTGTTTGTATGTGTTTTGAAGACAGCATGTGTGCAGGACTGTATGGGTGGATGGGTGTATGGGTGTGTTAGTGAGTGAATGACTGTCTCAATAGTATCTTTATGAGTAACTACATATGTTTTAATCTAGTATATGTGAGCATTGATGTATATAAGTGATTATATATGAGAGTGAGAGATTGGAAGAGTTCCTGTATAAATAAGTATGTGTTTCTATAAGTGATTGTTTAAGAGAGTAAGTATGTGTACGTTTCTGTAAAAGTAAGTGTAGTGGTGTGTGTATAGCTGTATATGCAAATAAATGGATGTTTGAGAGTTTATTTGCATGTGTGAGTATGTGTGTGAGTAACACTATGGATGAGTGTCGGTGTGTAACAGGATGTATAGGTGTATGAGTACATATGATGAGTGAGTACATGTATGAGTGACTATATAGAACTGTTGGTGAATGAGTGGATGTGTATTTAGATGGTGGAATTACTGAATAGGTTGTTGTAACTGGCATTGGTATCTCCATTTTTTTGAAAATGTTAGTTTCTATTTTTGAATGTGTGCTTCAAAGGTTATATTACGCTGAGAGGAGGTCTGCCACTCTTTCACAAGGATGATGTCATCAGTGATGTCATCAGTGATCATTAACCAAAGGTCAGGGGAGAGGGTCAACCGTATCTACAACTCTGCCACCCCGAACCCCCTAAATCACGTTTATACACACAAGGAGGGGTGGAGAGACTCAAAAACACATATAACACCACAAAACATAAAAAATGCAACTGTTTTGGAAATACTGCCCTCACTCACACACCGAAGTGTGTGACATGCTTCATCATCAGGTCTGCTTACAAAACGCCCTGGTGTAGCCACACTCAGGACGGAGCATAAGGGAGGGGATAAACATAAAAGACCAAAGGACACAATACAAAACCAAACAACGTATATATACAGAGAACGTGATCAGTGAGAGTCACCCTGTGACTAGAACTGGTGTGCGACAAAGTGCAGTTGATAGGGAAGTGCTTTAAAACTGGTTTGGGGATACCAAACAAACCTTTATTAGTAGGTTCCACAACCAGGATTAAAAAGAAAGAAAGGATGGGTAATGTTTGAAAGAGAAGATTTAAGTTCTCAAAACACCCCTCCTGATACCGCTTGTGTCAACATGTTTCGACCGACTTACTGCGCCTTAAGAGGTCACCCCGGTCTTCTTCAGGACGTATGTCGTTCCCAGTCCTGATAATGGCCTAACCGCAGTTCGGTCAAAGTGCCAAATAACTGATCACACAAGCTTTCAACTAAATCATCACGAGTGGAGGGGATCCCAACAACACGGGAAACAAAAACTGAAACAATAAATAATCACAGATCAATATGTTGTATTTAGGTGCCAGAAAGTTAAAAACTGTCTCAGGCCACCCCATGAATTATGACAACATGTGCCCTTAAGGTGGTCCACTACAACAGCCTACGAGGTTAATATATTTGTCACCCCTGGCTACGAGTAAAAGAAAAAAAGAAATGTATGTACAATGCTACAAAAAACGGGTCACTACATCTATCTAAGTCCAGACGCTCTTTCAACCTGTTTTTTTTGCAAAAGAGTATGTTTCCCACAAGCGTCTCTGTGAGACATATTACTACTACCATTCATGTACTCACCGAGTTTATTCTAGTTGTAAACTCGACATGGCGTCCTGCAGGAGGGTGTCCCAATAACACAACCTATATCCCTAGGAACAAGACAAGTACAAATGTATCACACACTGCTCTGGTCATCATGAATAATTAGTGAATAAGCCCCTTCCACGGACATCTCATCGTCAAAATAACGAGTCATGCAATGCGATATAAAATCAAAGAAAGCCCGTGGATGTGAGCCTGGATATACCGGTAAAAGAGTAAGCAAACCCCCTGCAGCCTCCTTACTGTTCCGAGGGAAAACCTCACAACACTGCCTGCTTCCGGATCACCACATGGTCTATGGCGGCCTCAGGAGTTCTGTGTGATAACGTCAGACTCCGACGTTGCCATTGGTTCCGTGCACCCCACGTGACATCACATGTGACGTAATCATGTCCCGCGTGTTACGTGAGGGTATTCTGTGTAATGAAGTCCCGGTTAGCGGCATAGTTTAGACACCTGAGGGGCATGTTAACCAACATATGCTCCTCCTGTGTATGTATCCAAATGAAAAGACAAAAAGCAAGAACGGAGGGCCAGATTTAACCGCAAAAAGGATAGAATTATGCATCAACATCAGGCCCCCACAGTAAGAAATTCAGAGGAAGAGGAAAAGAGGAAACATGTTTCTGTATATCAACAGTGAGGCAAGATATACCATCACACAATTCAGATAGCACAAAGAGACAGAAAAACTCTGCTCATACAACTCGCATAATGAGAAAGGGCATATATATGTATATGTAAATCCGTATATAAATATATATATGGAGAGTATGTACTCCCTGGGTAGGGGTAAAACAAGGAGACTGCAACCAGAACTAGAGTCCAGGCTCCTCATATTCCCAATCACAATAGTGAAACAGAAATGGAAATCCCTGAGGGATGCCACTACTCCCTCTCCACACTAGAAGCAACACCGGCCTGGTTGATATATTGCTAGAAGCATTCAGATGTTTATGTTCAAGCCCACCAAAACCAAATCATCTATGGTCTCCCCAGAGTTTGCCAAGGTATATCGTCGTTAAGACCAGTGATATGACTTCTAAGGTGATAAACCCATTTCTGTTCCCGGAGAAGCAAAATACGCTGGTCGTCTGCCATATGCCTGCCCAAGTTCAATTTTTCAATGACAGTCCACCTCAGCTCATCAGCAGAGTGTCCCATATCCAGGAAATGCGCTGTCAGTTTGGTGGTTGATCTGCCACATCTCACTGTGCTACGGTGCTCCGTTATCCTTGTTCTCACCTTCCTACTCGTCATACCCACGTAAAATTTGTTGCCAGGGGGCGCGTGGTGCAGGGAGGGGGCAGGGCTTGAGTTGACGGATTGCACCACTCTGCAAACGCACCCCCTGGCTCGTTTGCAGAGGGGGAACTAATTCCCCTTGAATACTGGGGGTCCCCGGGGGCCAACTAGCCCACCAGGAACCTCCAGTATGCGCCAGGGAGCTGCAATGCAGAGAGGTGTAAAAAGGGGCGTGGCCTCTTTACACGTCTCTGCAAGGCAGCCCCCTGGCGCGTTTGCAGGGGGGAACTAATTCCCCCTGAATACTTGGGGTCCCTGGGGGCCAACTAGCCCACCAGGAACCTCCAGTATGCGCCAGGGGGCTGCGTTGCAGAGAGTTGTAAAAAGGGGCGTGGCCTCTTTACACGTCTCTGCAAGGCAGCCCCCTGGCATGTTTGCAGAGGGGGAACTAATTCCTCTTGAATACTGGGGTTCCCTGGGGGCCAACTAGCCCACCAGGAACCTCCAATATGCGCCAGGGGGCTGCGTTGCAGAGAGGTGTAGAAAGGGGCGTGGCCTCTTTACACGTCTCTGCAACGCAGCCCCCTGGCACATACTGGAGGTTCCTGGTGGGCTACTTGGCCTCCAGGGACCCCCAGTATTCAAGGGGAATTATTTCCCCCTCTGCAAATGCGCCAGGGGATGCTTTTGCAGAGTGGTGCCTTAATTCCCCGGATTTAAAAAAAATAAATAAATTGGGGGGCCTTGGGGGTCAGGAATCTCCAGTATGTGCCAGGGGGCTGCCTTTCAGAGAGGTGTAAAAAGGGGCGTGGTCTCTTTACACGTCTCTGCAAGGCCGCCCCCTGGCGCGTTTCCAGAGGGGGAACTAATTTCCCTTGAATACAGGGGGTCCCTGGGCGCCAACTAGCCCACCAGGAACCTCCAGTAAGCGCCAGGGGGCTGCACTGCAGAGAGGTGTAAAAAGGGTCATGGCCTTTTTACACATCTCTGCAAGGCAGCCCCCTGGCGCATACTGGAGGTTCCTGGTGGGCTACTTGGGCCCAAGGACCCCCAGTATTCAAGGGGAATTATTTCCCCCTCTGCAAACGCACCAGGGGGCATGTTTGCAGAGTGGTGCCTTCATTTATTGGGGGGATCGGCAGGGACACTGCTTACATCTATGCCAAAAATTCGGATTTAGGGTAGAGCATTAGTGTTCATTACAGAAACCTGAAATCTGGATTTGATCGCATGTGCCCACTAGGATGATACAACAACTATGGGTCTAATGCTAAATGACTGGACATCTGATTTTCCATTACGCTTCTGTCTTTATCATGTTAGGGGTCAGGAAGACCAATTCTGTCTGTAACGGAATCCAACACACTATTCCAGTCTCCTCAATCATTACTTTTGTCCAGTCAATCTCTCTAAATATGCAGGCTACTGAGCAGTAGAAGAATCAACTGGGGCCAGTATGGGCATAGACAGAACACACTGTAAGTGCCACATTTTGGATCAATAGTTTGGCAAAGACAGAGTGGCCTGACCGGTTTATCCATGTTTTCTGTTTTTTCATAGCAAGCTTCTTGTGTATAAGGATATGCACTCCATTCATCCTGGACGTTGGCATCTGCCCTTGTGGGTAGTGACTCTGGTCATCATAACCAGAGGTGGAAATTACCTTTCCTATCAGGCCTCTCTTTAGTTTCTCAGACTCCCGTTTGAAGAAGTGAGTAGTATCCAGTTTCATGGAAGCCAGCTGAGCGAGGACCTTCTAACTCTTAATGAAATGTCAGTCAGTTTATGTTGAGCGACTATGGAGCAAAGTCCTTTTTTATGGGAGGGCATAGTTTAATCCATCTCTATAAGTGTGAGAGTCAAAAGGGAGAGTTGAAGAATCTCTCTACCCATCTGTAAATGTGTCGACAGAGGGTTGGACATGGAGGGTGGGCTTTCAAGCAAAAATTATTGGCTTTGTGTGGAAGAAGAAAAACTCCTTTAGTCAGATGATTGAAAACATCCGGCTCCTTCACCCTTGCATTTCGTCACTCAAAGTAGTGAAACTCTTTCAACTCACCTTACATTAAACTTGAATGGGAAAAATCGGGGGAGAGGAAAATGAGGGGAGGAAGTATAAAGAACTTCCTGTCAAGTTGGTGTGGCACAATCCAGGAGCAACTCAGTTCATATGAGAGCATAGAGGCACACGCTTTCAAACTGGATCTGTATGTGTCTATCTTTTTCTGCATAAGAACAGCCTCTGACCCATCCCCAGTCATTATTTCTATGCCTTAGGAGGGTGTTCTTGTCTTTGATACAATAATAACATAATTTCCTGAGAAGATATGTCTGTAATTGTGGACTTTGAGTCTATATTTTCCAGCACTCTCTCAAGCTCTTCTAGGTCCTAGAGTCCTTTGGTAACACCGTTCAGAGTTACCATCATCATAGCTGGGTTAAAGAAATCATATGTAATGTCTTTCAGATTAAGAGGGGCATCAGGAATGTCTTCCAAATTATATTGTGCTCTTTGTAGGACTAGGGGCATGCACTTTTAGAGACTGTAGTATCTGAAATGCATGTTGGT
Organism: Lissotriton helveticus; assembly: GCF_964261635.1. Taxonomy (NCBI): domain Eukaryota; kingdom Metazoa; phylum Chordata; class Amphibia; order Caudata; family Salamandridae; genus Lissotriton; species Lissotriton helveticus. The sequence goes on along the minus strand of NC_136059.1, from coordinate 706,837,295 downwards.
GTCTCAGTAGGCATGCTATGACTGGTCATGGGGTATCCTTCATGAATCCGCTTCTTACCCTGATTCTGTGGGTATCATAGTTCAAGCGCAACTTAGGTGAAAAGGTTGACAGAAAAGTGATCATATTGTTACCATCTTTTGCCTCCAGCAGTCCATAAACACGGATGTTATCCTACCAGGATCTGCCTGCAAGTCATTTAGGTTTAGCCATAGGTGGCAGATTTCAAGACCCCAGCCTGCAGATTCCATAGTTTTAGTTTCCAGGGCAGTAAATCTTTTGTCCGATGACTCAGGTTGCACCCTGAGCATAGGAATGCAGTCTCGGAGTGATTGAATTTCTTTGTATCTGCTGTAGATAGCTCTACTGCCAATATTGCTATCTGTATAGTCTTAAGTTTTTCCAAGATAGTGTCCAGTGTAGTCTTAGTCACAAGAGCCTTAGAGAAATGTAGTTGCCTGTTGCCTTTGTTACCAAGTGACTTTGTTGCCTAGCATGTAGGCGCATTCAAAGTTGCCCCTTCGCTGCACTGTTCTCAGAAAATCATAGAATCTATTGCAGCCTCAGTTTGGATGGAAAACAAATACATTCCATATTTCAAGGGCGTGGTCAAAGTGCAATGTTGTCAAATGTCTATCCCACATGCCCAGCAAATGAGGAATAGCGGAAAAATGGAAAGTCAAATTGGTTTTATTCATGATATCTATGCATGTGAGTTGCATGGAACATAGTCTGTCAGTAGATAATAGCACAGAGATAGTCAAGTCTCTATGGTCTCTTCAATTTAACATAGTGTATACTGACATCAGACCCAGCCTGGCTTTCCTCTCTCTGCCAGTGTCAGCAATGAGCCCTTTGGCCTCCCCTTTACTACGGCCTCACCGAGGTGGGGGTGGGCGGCGGCTGTGGAGGTGGGGCTGGGTGGCGGCTGTGGTGCTTTACTCAAAGAAGAATAGTAGGTAGTGTGTCCATATTTGGGACGCATCTTACCATGGAATTCTCAGAGGCACCTCCCATTGCACATGATCACACCTTCTCCTGCAGGCTGGGGCTCCAGCATATCTTCATCAGTGAGGTGGGTAAAGGTAAGTTTTGCTCTATTTCAATTTTTTTGTGCAACCCTCCAAGATTAAGCATGGCATGCTTGCCTTTTCCAGGGCCCCCATCTTAGGCTCTTAAGGACTCTGGTCGGTAATGTGATGTATCTCAGGGTCCAGCCTGATCTTATAACACATCTCTCTTCCCGGCTGTACCTTCATAATGCGATCCGGTCCACACACTTTGGCAATTAGTCACACACATAGGCAGAGCTCCACTAAGGAGCAGCCATTACGTACACAGCCTTCAATGTATATTTCAAAGAACTGGTAACAAGAAGTCTTGCAGACAGATGTGCCTAAAAAGAGATAAAGTGAGACAATGTTAATGTGTAAATGAGTAATTCACTCTGAAACACAGATTTATTGAGGTAAATAACTTAGCATATCTGTGAGGCCATTTTACATCCGGTAAAAGCAGAAACAAAAACAGCCAGATTGATTTTTGATAATGCATTTAGCACATGCTTTAACCCTTTGCACACCATTTTACATAAACATTTACCACCATCTACAAGCTAGGTTTACTGTAGTGAAAGTACCAGAACCAGTGAAATTTGGTCATAATTCCTCATGTGAGTGTTGGGACAGAAATGTCCCTGCATGGTAATGGATGTGCACCTTATCTTAGAGTGCCGCAGCTTCATGTGGACCTGGAACCCTAGTTACGAAATTGGTCATGCAGCACACACGGATCATGCTTGTGTGTCGTGACCTAGACCTACCTTGATGGACTGAGTCTACCATAGATTGGTAAGGGCAATAAAAGTGATTCCCTCGCAATGCGGCCCTCACCCAGAGTAGAATGGCCAGACTGTATCTCATGCCATAGAAGTGAAGCCTTCGGGCCCACTCAGTTAAAGTTCTGTGGCTGTTTTTCCAACTTACTGGGTTGTGGGCTAAATATTGCATGTATGTGTGCCTGTGAGAGTACATAACATAGAGGCCCATGGCTACCATTTTGGAAAGTCCAGGACATAGAAACTTCTAAGATGGAGGTGTGGACTAGAGACCCAGACAGGCGATGTGTATTGCTGTCATTCTGGTGGCTGATGGGAGAGCTACACTAGGAGGGGAGCAGAGCATCCCTTGTGCGCATCAAAAGCGTATTATGATTAAGGAAGGGTGCGGGGCAGGGAGGCCAGAGCACAATGTTTTTGGTAGATGGTGGGACTGATAAGGTCCACAGTACAGGAACACAGAATTATAAAGGATTGGAGGCTTAATTGTTTGAATCTTTGAGAGGCAAATGCTGCTACAGGTTGACACTCGGGTGTAACTCTTAGGTGCATCCATGACCTGGGTTGTATCCATCAGCACTGGTGCCTCCCTTGCTGGGGTAGACAGGTCCCTGGACAAAGATCAGAACAAAGAAGTAGACACTTCAAAGAGCCCAACACCCAAAACATGAATTTCAAAGGGCCGGGCACTAAATCTTATTTGTGTCTGGAGCGACTATATAAAAGTGGAAGCTGAAAACCCACTTGTTGTTCAGAGCACTGAGAAGATCACAATGACTTGAGATACTGCAGCCAGGACCAGCAGGGTGGGGTAGACTGGCAAGGGCACCAAGAGCACTTGCCCTGAGCCTGGCGCATTAGCCTGGCTGTCTGCCAAGACCAGTGTGCCCTGTGAGGAGGAGGAGAGCCTGAAGGGAGCGAGACCCTTTGGATATCTGGAGACGAGGATCCCAGTGAGGAGGTGTGCGGCGAGACCGAACATCCATGGGGACTGATTTTGCTGTGAAATTACTGAAGTGGACCAGGGTCCATTTGCCTGTGCATTGTGAGTTGTCACCCATGGACATCTATTGGGGACCACTGTCAAGTGCTTTGTCAAGACCATCGACCATTGCCAAGAAGGATTCTGCAAGATTGGGAGACTTTTGCTTTCCTTTTGGATCTGTGACTCATGCAAAGGGGACCTCCACCGCCAGAGAAGGTTCCTGCTGCGCTTAAGGTACTCTGCACAACCTGATGCAGCAGCACTTCCGTCCGTCACTTTAACATGTGCCAAAGCATGGAAAGCAACAGTTACGTTCTTGCTACTGCCTGCGAAAGACACATTGAGCAAGGGCTCATTAAGACTTAGAGATTAAGGCATAATGAACAGCATTTGTGAACTGTGTAAGAGAGTTGAATGCACTTCCTACAAACTTTGAGATTAGAAACCTAAAGCAGAGGGTTCTGCACCGCTAGAAAAGTTGCCTCACTTACGACCTAGATACTTCAGAACTGTGGAGTGGACCTAGACAGGAGGGACTCGGGTGAAATAAAGCACCATTCTTGGCTCTGCAAGGGATTGTGTTGATTATTTCACTGTGATATATTTGAACGGTTTGTAATAAATACATGTTTTCCATAAAACCCCATATTTGGCTGGACCTGATTTATTGGGGTTACTGAAGGGCGAGTTGAGTTGTGTTTACACCTACACTGACACTATACCTCCCCCTCTAAAGCCTTGGACTGCTCGACCATTGTCACGTGCTTAAGGGGTAGTACTTGGCCCAGTTGTGCGGAGCTTGTAGGGTGCTGGGCCCAGGACAGCAAGAGTCAAAGTCCCCTTCCACCACAATGGGGCCCAGTAACCTTTGCCTGCCATGTGGTCCTCTGGAAGGGGCTGTAACAGTGAGCAAATGATAAAACGGGCATCAATTATGTTTGAAGACTTTTTAGACTGATTTACTAGTTTAAATTAGCCAATTGAAAATTACAGTTTTCAAGGACAATTTATGATTAGATGTTAAATAGTTATTGCTATGTTGTTATAATATACGTTTAAATAAAATACAGCTGATCACGATTATTAATGCAAATCTATCAATAGCTGATCTAATGTTATTCCAGAGCTATGCATTTATAAAATGTAAAGGCTCTGGCACAACGTGCCTGCTTTCTATATACGGCTGTAATGCCAGAAACCGGTCCCCGGAAGCTTGTTTCCTTCCCAGTGTAAGAATTGGCTTTTGTAGTTTGGTTTGCCCTGTTCCCATCATGCACTGGGACAGTAACAGACTAATTTGCATACAGCCAGGTTCTGAAACTGGGATGGTGCAGTGAGCTAAAAAACGGTGTTGGATCTAGCCCTGATCTCTTGACTGGGTGAGAGTATTCTGCTTAATTCAGAGACTCTGTCCCTCACCACCCCTTGTTGTAAATCATTTTGTCCACCCTAAGCGTGGAAGGGTATACTCAGACATGAGTCCCTTGCTCATTGCACCATCAGGATTCAAGCAAGCCGGGCCGAAGACGGCTGTAATGCCAGAAACCGGTCCCCGGAAGCTTGTTTCCTTCCCAGTGTAAGAATTGGCTTTTGTAGTTTGGTTTGCCCTGTTCCCATCATGCACTGGGACAGGAACAGACTAATTTGCATACAGCCAGGTTCTGAAACTGGGATGGTGCAGTGAGCTAAAAAACGGTGTTGGATCTAGCCCTGATCTCTTGACTGGGTGAGAGTATTCTGCTTAATTCAGAGACTCTGTCCCTCACCACCCCTTGTTGTAAATCATTTTGTCCACCCTAAGCGTGGAAGGGTATACTCAGACATGAGTCCCTTGCTCATTGCACCATCAGGATTCATGCAAGCCAGGCCGAAGACGGCTGTAATGCCAGAAACCGGTCCCCGGAAGCTTGTTTCCTTCCCAGTGTAAGAATTGGCTTTTGTAGTTTGGTTTGCCCTGTTCCCATCATGCACTGGGACAGGAACAGACTAATTTGCATACAGCCAGGTTCTGAAACTGGGATGGTGCAGTGAGCTAAAAAACGGTGTTGGATCTAGCCCTGATCTCTTGACTGGGTGAGAGTATTCTGCTTAATTCAGAGACTCTGTCCCTCACCACCCCTTGTTGTAAATCATTTTGTCCACCCTAAGCGTGGAAGGGTATACTCAGACATGAGTCCCTTGCTCATTGCACCATCAGGATTCAAGCAAGCCGGGCCGAAGACGGCTGTAATGCCAGAAACCGGTCCCCGGAAGCTTGTTTCCTTCCCTGTGTAAGAATTGGCTTTTGTAGTTTGGTTTGCCCTGTTCCCATCATGCACTGGGACAGGAACAGACTAATTTGCCTACAGCCAGGTTCTGAAACTGGGATGGTGCAGTGAGCTAAAAAACGGTGTTGGATCTAGCCCTGATCTCTTGACTGGGTGAGAGTATTCTGCTTAATTCAGAGACTCTGTCCCTCACCACCCCTTGTTGTAAATCATTTTGTCCACCCTAAGCGTGGAAGGGTATACTCAGACATGAGTCCCTTGCTCATTGCACCATCAGGATTCAAGCAAGTCGGGCCGAAGACGGCTGTAATGCCAGAAACCGGTCCCCGGAAGCTTGTTTCCTTCCCAGTGTAAGAATTGGCTTTTGTAGTTTGGTTTGCCCTGTTCCCATCATGCACTGGGACAGGAACAGACTAATTTGCATACAGCCAGGTTCTGAAACTGGGATGGTGCAGTGAGCTAAAAAACGGTGTTGGATCTAGCCCTGATCTCTTGACTGGGTGAGAGTATTCTGCTTAATTCAGAGACTCTGTCCCTCACCACCCCTTGTTGTAAATCATTTTGTCCACCCTAAGCGTGGAAGGGTATACTCAGACATGAGTCCCTTGCTCATTGCACCATCAGGATTCAAGCAAGCCGGGCCGAAGACGGCTGTAATGCCAGAAACCGGTCCCCGGAAGCTTGTTTCCTTCCCAGTGTAAGAATTGGCTTTTGTAGTTTGGTTTGCCCTGTTCCCATCATGCACTGGGACAGGAACAGACTAATTTGCATACAGCCAGGTTCTGAAACTGGGATGGTGCAGTGAGCTAAAAAACGGTGTTGGATCTAGCCCTGATCTCTTGACTGGGTGAGAGTATTCTGCTTAATTCAGAGACTCTGTCCCTCACCACCCCTTGTTGTAAATCATTTTGTCCACCCTAAGCGTGGAAGGGTATACTCAGACATGAGTCCCTTGCTCATTGCACCATCAGGATTCAAGCAAGCCGGGCCGAAGACGGCTGTAATGCCAGAAACCGGTCCCCGGAAGCTTGTTTCCTTCCCAGTGTAAGAATTGGCTTTTGTAGTTTGGTTTGCCCTGTTCCCATCATGCACTGGGACAGGAACAGACTAATTTGCATACAGCCAGGTTCTGAAACTGGGATGGTGCAGTGAGCTAAAAAACGGTGTTGGATTTAGCCCTGATCTCTTGACTGGGTGAGAGTATTCTGCTTAATTCAGAGACTCTGTCCCTCACCACCCCTTGTTGTAAATCATTTTGTCCACCCTAAGCGTGGAAGGGTATACTCAGACATGAGTCCCTTGCTCATTGCACCATCAGGATTCAAGCAAGCCGGGCCGAAGACGGCTGTAATGCCAGAAACCGGTCCCCGGAAGCTTGTTTCCTTCCCAGTGTAAGAATTGGCTTTTGTAGTTTGGTTTGCCCTGTTCCCATCATGCACTGGGACAGGAACAGACAATTTGCATACAGCCAGGTTCTGAAACTGGGATGGTGCAGTGAGCTAAAAAACGGTGTTGGATCTAGCCCTGATCTCTTGACTGGGTGAGAGTATTCTGCTTAATTCAGAGACTCTGTCCCTCACCACCCCTTGTTGTAAATCATTTTGTCCACCCTAAGCGTGGAAGGGTATACTCAGACATGAGTCCCTTGCTCATTGCACCATCAGGATTCAAGCAAGCCGGGCCGAAGACGGCTGTAATGCCAGAAACCGGTCCCCGGAAGCTTGTTTCCTTCCCAGTGTAAGAATTGGCTTTTGTAGTTTGGTTTGCCCTGTTCCCATCATGCACTGGGACAGGAACAGACTAATTTGCATACAGCCAGGTTCTGAAACTGGGATGGTGCAGTGAGCTAAAAAACGGTGTTGGATTTAGCCCTGATCTCTTGACTGGGTGAGAGTATTCTGCTTAATTCAGAGACTCTGTCCCTCACCACCCCTTGTTGTAAATCATTTTGTCCACCCTAAGCGTGGAAGGGTATACTCAGACATGAGTCCCTTGCTCATTGCACCATCAGGATTCAAGCAAGCCGGGCCGAAGACGGCTGTAATGCCAGAAACCGGTCCCCGGAAGCTTGTTTCCTTCCCAGTGTAAGAATTGGCTTTTGTAGTTTGGTTTGCCCTGTTCCCATCATGCACTGGGACAGGAACAGACTAATTTGCATACAGCCAGGTTCTGAAACTGGGATGGTGCAGTGAGCTAAAAAACGGTGTTGGATCTAGCCCTGATCTCTTGACTGGGTGAGAGTATTCTGCTTAATTCAGAGACTCTGTCCCTCACCACCCCTTGTTGTAAATCATTCTATATATGCTACGCTTCTGAACATGCCAGGGTTCTGTGTATGGTAAGACTTTGTAAATGTCTGGACTCTGCTTATGCCAGGACCCTAAATAGTCCAGAACTCTCAGTATGGCACTTTTCGTTTTACATAAGGATGCTAATATCTGTTGGATGCAGCAGTGAGAAGGTTTTCCCAACACTCCTGGATGAATTATTTGTGAATCTGTGCCTGTGAAACAATTCAGATTTTCACTGCTTTCACATGAAGGACAGCTTGCAGATGTGTCTCCAGCAACTGGTGAGACAAATCTGCAAATTGTTGTTTTCTGTTAGCTTAATCTAATTAATTTGAATTAGGCCCTTGTGATCTTTTCAAATTAAAGTTGTACTTTTGATTATAGATTTTTCCCTTGTGAACTTGTATCTAGCTAAATAGAAGTATACTGGGAGCCACACATTTTTTGTTAATTTACCTTAGGTATTCCACAGAGAACTCATTAAACTCATTAGGATTCCATTCTCTCAACTGACATTGGCTCAATTCACTGGAATTTAAAATATCTGCCCTAATGAATATGCTGGTCCAGGTGAAAGTCTCTTGAAATTACATTGGGGGTTGAAACTATAGTCACCGTTTTAAATGTACCCATTGGTGAAGTGAAGTATTCCTATAATATACATTTCATGTCTATGTCCTTATCATTCATTTAGAATTCTTTTAAGAACCCCCCAACTTCTGCTATACGCATCTCTTTACTTGTTCAGTTTGTTGATCTGTCACCAACTTGACTAACCTCACAAAGAATGAGAGGAGCCCCCTTTATCACCAAAGGAGTAGGGAACCAAATAGACCTTAGTCAAAAACAAATCCCCTTTGGGCAACCTAGTTCACCTACACATAAACACTCATACACGTAATCATACGCAAAATCATATCACCATAACACCAACACCAACAACATCAAGGGCCAAGTGCTGAAAAAATAAAAAATAAATTATTAATAAAACATTTAAAAAAAGGTTTAAAAGCATTGTTCAGCAAATGTGTGCAAGTAAAAATATAAGAACAAAACAAATTGATACACTACTGGGAGAACCTGCAAGAAAAATAGTTTCTAATAGTCTAAACAGGCAGATACATTAGACTAAATACATTTTTATGATATTTGAGTTTTGTATAATGAATTTAACAAATAATAACAAATGTCTATCACAGTCTACAGTATGCCTGTGAACAATGAGCGTCAATGCGTTTCGGTGGATATAACTGCTTAAACACCACCTTCTTCAGGACTAAGGATAATATCTCCCAAAGCACAATCAGAATCTGTATAAGATCACACAAAAATCATAAGAAACAATTTTTTTTTAAAAACAGTTAACCATTGATGACGTATATACAAACTTCATTTCTATCCTCGTGATACAACAAACATTCCTTTCTTCCATGCTTTGGGAGATATCGTCCTTTGTCCTGAAGAAGGAGGTGTTTAAGTAGTTATACCCACCAAAACGCGTTGACGCTTATTGTTAACAGGCATACTGTAGACTGTGATAGACATGTGTTATTATTTGTTAAATTCATTATACAAAAATCAAATGTCATAAAAATGAATTTGGTCTGATATATCTGCCTGTTTAGACGATTAGAAACTATTTTTCTTGCAGATTCTCCCAGTACTGTATCAATATGTTATGTTCTTATATTCTTACTTGCACACATTTGCTGAACAATGCTTTTTAATCTTTTTAAAATGTTTTATTAATATAAAATATATATTTTTTCAGCACTTGGCCCTTGATGGTGTTGATGTTATGTTCAGGTGATATGATTTTGTGTATGATTACGTGTATGAGTGTATATGTTTAGGTGAACTAGGTTGCCTAAAGGGGATTTCTTTTTGACTACCATCTTGACTAACACAAATTCTTCTAATGCTATAAAGGGCCTTATTATAAGTTATCTGGAGCAGTATCCCCATGAGAGAGGAATACCACTCCGGGAACTAATAGGTTTTCCGGCGTTTCCATGCCTGATATTGCCTGATATTACCAGGCCTTGAAAATGTAGACCCAGAAATCCTAGGCCTGGAGACACTAGGTTCAGACATGACAGAAGGTCTTCTGCCGCTAAAGCATCTGATGCACCAGATACCCATCCACCCTCCTCTTACAGCATAGGCGAAACAGAAGATTTTCCCTCGAGCTCATCCCTCTACTACTGTACCACCTACACCGTGGGCCCAAACAGAGCCTCCATATATCACCTGCTCAAGCTAGTGGTAAATATATATGGACGTTGATTTGTGCCAATTGAATTCCCGTAATGTGGGAAAACATACAATTTGACCTGCATGTTATTCCCCATTTCAGGGTAAAAATAATAAACTCTCATGCCTCGTATTTTAGTGTAGGGCCATTCGCCAAAGGTATACCCAGACTAACATTCGGGGAACTCGCAATGTCTGTCGGTTAATCGTATGATGTCTTTATTTGTTAAACGTGTGAATTTGGTTACAGATTTTCTTGACTGTACCATACTAAATACTTGAAGATTGCTGTAATGAGTCCCCCCTCGATGCCATTATACATGGCAACCAGTTAAAATGACATCCACGTTGTGATTCCAATCAGCACTCTGATAATACTAAGACTGCTTATACAGAGTATTGTAATTGTATTGTAATTGCATTTATATAGCGCTCACTACCCATGATGAGGCGTCAAAGCGCTTTTTCGGCGGGTAGCACACTACTCCGAAATCCATAGAGGATTAGTGTTGAATTAGTATAGTGAAACATGCAAGTACATTTTAAGTGGTGGATAGGTTAGTCAGTTATTTGTATTTGGAATGATAGCAGAAGGATAGAGGAGGAAAAAAAGGTTTCTATTTATATAGCGCTTGTTAACCCTGATGGGGTGTTGAAACATGCTATTCAGGAAACCCATAAAGGATTAGTGGTGAAATATTAACGTAATTTCAGTGGTGGATTATTAGTCAGTTGTTTGGAGTGAGAAGGATAGCGGAGGGATAAAAGGGGAAGAAAGGTTTGCATTCATATAGCACTTGTTACCCCTGATGGATGTTGAAGCGATTTTCTGGCGAGTAGCACGCCACTCCGAAACTTATAAAGGATTAGTGTTGAAAATTAGTGTAGTAAAATATGAAGTAATTTGAGTAGTGGATATGTTATTCAGTTATTTTGGTAGAGAAGAGTAGGTGGAGGGATAGTGCAGGGAAAGAGGTTTGTATTTATATAGCGCTTGCTACCCCTGATGGGGTTTTGAAGCGCAAGTAGCATGCTAGTCTGGAACCCATCAGGATTAGTGTTGAATTAGTATGGTGAAACATGAAAGTAATTTTAGTGGTGGATATGTTAGTCAGTTATTTGGGTTGAGAAGGGTTGGGGAGGGGTAGAAAAGAGGGAAGAGTTTAGAAAGGTTTGTTTTGGGGGATCGGTATAGTACAAGAGATGTAAGATGATGCAAGGAGGGGTAGAGTAGGAGACAGTCTAGAAAGGGTTATTTTGGAGATCATAGTAGTGGTATGGGGTTTGGGGTTAAATGAGAGAGTGGATGTAGAGGATATATTAGGCAAAGTATAGGCTGAGAAACAGGGAAGTGCATTGGAAATGCTAAATTAGAAGAAAGAGATACTTATATAGATCCATAAGTACATTGAAAGTATACAGATTGTGCCAGGGTTTAACTTGTAGTCGAGCTCCATTTGCCATCCTTCATTTCATTGTAGCAGACTCTGAGTGTGCAAGAGTCCATTGACACAAGGACTCTGAATATCCACAGGCTGTCCTTGTGCCGGTTTACAAAGTCTGTCTGTGCAGGGTTGTGCCTCGGTTAGGTTACTTTTATTTAGCAGAGTTACTTAAAACCATTGCTACAAACAAGTCATTACAAGTTCAAAAGTTAAAATCGATTAAAAAACATTATGATATTACAGTCCGTTAATAAAAATTATTATTCTAGCAACATCAGTTTCTTTCCTTGTCAGCAGCAGTGCCAATCTGATTTAACATTTTCTTCTCCACTTTTCCTAAAAAATTTCACAAGCCTGCAGTTAAGCTGCGTGTCCACAGGAGAAAAGCACGCTAACACGGCTTGCCTCCGTGTACGGTGCCTCTCTGATTGAAAAGTGGTTTTAAAAGCGGTCTCCTTTCCTCTGTTAGGTCTTTGCACGTACAGATGAGATGCAGCATATCTTCCTCCGCTATCCCACACAGACGGCAGTTAAAATCAGATTGTTTTTTCAGCCAAAGTGGAAAGTGCTTTGTGCATGGCAACACGCCTAGTCTGTATTTTAAAATTTTAATTTTTATATGTTTGGTGAAGCCGGAAGCTAAGTACTTTTGTGCAGCCTGAGAAGAGTAAGTGCCCAGGGTCAACCAGCCATGTGACATCTTTACTAGGGCTGCCTTGTCTTTAATCCAAGATTCCATTTTTACAATTTTCTTTGTAGCTTTTTTGAAAAGACATTGGCTTGTCGGGGTTGCCCAAAGGTCAGTTAGGCCCAGGATTGAGACACTAGTAGCTAAATATTTAGCTGCTGGAGATGTCTGTTTCTGTTGTAACTCAGTCCATAAGTGCCAGTTTAAGGTGCCTGGTTTATATTTCCTGACTCTGTCTCAGAAAATAACTTCTTGCACCTTTCCTTGCAACAGTCTGTTTTTGCACGCCAAACTCAAGCCTGATTTGTGCTGGAGAGACTCGTGTAGGGAGACCTAAGACCATTCTGTATACTTTAGCAACCACGGTGTCCAAGAGGTTGGAATCCCTTCCTCTCTGTGCCTCGCTCCCGTAAGTTATTGTCGGAAGAAGTTGTGCTCGTATAACTTCGACCAAAGGGGCGAGTGAGGGGCCAGTTAATCTGGAGTTTAGGTTTCTCATTGAGACGGCTAAGACTATGCCTTTCCTTTTGATTACATCTCTTTGGGTTGCAAAATGCCCACCTTTATCAATAGTCACCCCCAGGTATTTGTACTCTGAGACTGAATCTGTGCAGGATTGTGCCTCGGTGTAGGTCTTTGTGACTTGGCCTAAGGTAGTCAGCCTATCTACTGTACAGTGTGGGTTTTACTGAAAGTTGCAAGTAATAAATCTACGAAATACATGTGGTTCGGTGCCAACTGAGGATAAAGGAGTCCTAAATTCCAGCTCAAATTTATCGGCTTACCACAGTGTGTGATCTTGGACAAATTAGTTCCTTTTACTGTGTCAGTTCACCTAATTTCCAAAACAGAGAGCACATACTACTGACAATATGTGCAATATCTATAAAGCTGTATCCGTATTTTACAAACATATGAACTATTCCATTTCCTATTAGAGAAGACATGTATGATTTTAGAATGTTATCGGCATAGTTCCACTTAACCTTGATTTTTGAAGCTTTCAAATGCTGTATTTAAGAATGGTATAGTGAAACATAATGAAAACTTGTCTTTCAGTTGTGCAGAGAATGGTAGCAAAAATATGTATGCAGCCTTGTCGGGTTGTAACTGTGATTGCAAATTGGTTATACTTTGTGATACATTTTGTTTTATAACGATAGAAACCAACCTTGAATTCATTCCTTGGAGATGTCACTCGCAGGCCAGGCATTTTGTTCAAAGACTTTGATTTTCCAGCTTCAAATAGTGTGCCTTTGTGCTTAGTATCACAGAAGAGGAAGAGCTCCTCAAGGCTTCAAGATTTACAAGGGTAAGTGAGGGTTGATCATGGCAGATGCCAGTTTTAAATTAGTGAATACCTACCTACACATCCCTTTGTTAAAAACATGTCCAGTATCTGATAAAGGGATCCTGTCGGACATTTATTGTGGAGAGCAAAAGAGTGACATTTAGTGTAGTCGATCTCTGTTCCTGGGCTACGTTACCTGCAGAGATAGGGGTCACAGATGCTTGCAGCTGGCGATCTGTGCTTTGAGGAAGCAGTAGTGATAACTGCATTGTTGCTTGCTTGCGGACTGGCTGGCATGCAGCTGAGGGAAGTGATCATCTGTAGTTTCGAACGCTGCCTGGACAAGGTCTTCCTACCCTGTTGGACATGTGGAAACTGCGCCAGCAGCTGAGGGCACCGGTGCCTCCAGCAAGTCTGCTGGTACTGCTTTGGCTCCAGAATCCTCCTCCTGCCCCCTCCTCATCCCCTCTTTTCCCTTTGCATTACCATTAATGATAAGTGGGCTAGGAGTCTTTTTTAGATGGATGATATGTTGCAGGGGATATGAATATCTATGTTGAGGACAAAAAAGGCTATAGTCCTTGATCATTACTTTCATCCTGAGCACTTTGTGCTCCTGTTCAGTGGATGCCAACAGCATAGGCACTGTCCATCTTGGGCTGGACATGCTAATCTCATGGGTGCAGTGTCTCTTCAGGGACCTGTCCTTCAACTGTGGCCAGTCTTTGCATTGGATACTTCTCTTCATTCCACTTCATCTTATTTTGCATCAATCACTGTCCCTTGCCTTGGTACCACTGCGTTTATTTTCTTACCGATAGAGCTCTATGTCTTTGAAACCATATGTCACGCCATAGGTTACTGGTCAACATTTCCAAATAATGACAGCGTGGTTGTCTCTGTGCCATTCAGATCTATATGGCAGCACATCACATACACCTCAACAAGCAGAGGTTCTGGAGTGGGCAATGATACTCTTTGCTGGTCTCACACTTGTTGTACATGCCACCCAAAAATTGAAACTTCAAAATGACTGTCTGTGTAGAACTAAGAGGTGCCAAGCTCCACATTTAGACAATTTTGAGGGACATATGCTCTCGGTTTCACTATACTCTCATTATCTCATTTAGACACCTGCATCCTAGTGTATCAAATTATAGTCATGTGACTCTAGAAGCTTACAATCTTTGCTGTAAATATTTGCTTTGCCATGTCTCTGGAGCTCACTGCTAGATTGCTGCCTGGGTGAACTTTGGAAGTTTTTTCTGTGGTCCGCTTTTAATCAACACATCATTTTGCAGAGTCATCCGAATACAGTACGGAAGTTTACTTCAATGCAGTGTGCTTCACTGCCTTCAGCCATGCAGTCCTGTGGTCAAAACTAGAGAAAGTTGGAATGGATCTGTTATGAGGTTGACAATTTTCAGTCTATACAGTCAAAACACGACTCCAATCATGAGAGACCTAAATGAACTGATGTAAAGCATTTTGAAATGTAACAGGAGAGTCGAAGTATGGTGCTTGTTGGTATCGGCCCTTAATAACCTGCATATGAATGACGTTTATCCAGTCACAACTAAAGCAATGAAGGATGTTCTGAAGCCCTGCAAAGTGAAAACTCATGTACTCCTCTATGCATAAAACTATGTACTTCTTACCAAAACCCTGAAAGAATTGACAGACCTACTGCTGATGGGAGAGAATGATAAACTAAAGAGAAGGTCAGTACCTGAATATGTCTTTTACCTAAAGAAGGAAAGGTTGGAATTTGTCTCATCTTTGCCCTATCCATGTTTGATGTTAGCCAAGAATGTATCCTGGTCGAAGTAAACCAGTGGTACTGTCAACCGTACCAAAACTGATTCAAGAGGCCTCAAAATCAAAGCTATCCAAGACAAAAATTGCAAACAGTGGCCCTCCATAAAATAAGAACCTATGGAAGAACAATAAGTGTACCTGTAGTTTGGATACACATTGGTCCTTGGAGCACATCCTGTTGCTATGCTCTCACTATAGATATCCATAGAGAAAGAAAATGTGGATACCAATGAATAATTTGGACATCAGAAGATAAGATCCTCCTTCTCTGGCAGAGTCACTAACATCTTCAAAAAAAGCTTGAAGAGCACATAAATCATAACAGTTAATAGAAACCTGAAACCATGCAACACAATTTTGCACCCAATGATGGCTCGAAGCTGGGGAGCTAGGTTCGAGTCTCGGCAACGACGCTCAACATCCTGTGATTCTGGGCCAATCACTTAATCTCCCTGTGCCTAACAAAAATGAACATGTCCTTCTGTAACAAAACTGATGCTATGTAAGGCGCTCTGATACCCGATGTCTCGGGTCTAGCTTGTGTTTTATAAAACTCTAAAAACAAAATAAAAAATACAAAAATGAAGATAACAGAAATTAAATAATAAACATGAAAGAACTACAAACCAATACAATGCTGCCAAACTAGCATAAAACACTTCAGATATTCTAATGACCATCGGAAGATGACGGTCCAAAAATAAGAAACTGCTACCTCAAAATGTAGAAACAATCACCAAAAGACCCTAGGCACAAGTCTCCAGATATATTGTGCAAAACAGGAATAATAAGGCTTTTTGCATACACATCCTTAGCAGACCTTTTCATTTCATTACTTCAAAATGTTATCTGATCACCAGCTCTTGTGCAACCCGCCAATTTGTACCTGTGTTATCAACTTCTTAATATGTTGTACTGTTTTTACTTAGTAGGCATAGGGCACTGCTGATATTAGTAAATACTTGAAATGAGATCAGATATTTGTAGCAAGCAGAGCCTTATGAGGAGACCTACATGGGTAGGAGGCATCACACACTGCTATCAAGTTGAGGGAGGCTAAAGAAACGGGTCCAATACATTTTTATGGTGGTCAGTGATTAGATTAGGGTACTCACAACTTGGAAGATTACAGTCTCTATCCTGCATTGGGAGCACAAGCTGTACTGATTGTCATGTAAGAAAGTATACGCTTCAGGACAAAACCCACTTACTTTGATGATCATTCCTACAAATGGAAAGTATGTGAGAGGTCTATAGTTGGCAATGTTGTACGAGTCTCAAGTTTTGTTTCCTCACAGGGGGAAACATCTGTCTAGTTGTAATTGCATTAAAGAAGAATCTTTGAGTGAGGCATATGTTGACAGTGTTGAGGACAGTTGAGAGAGCTTCTTGGGAGAAAATGGTGTCTTAAGTGATGCCTTTAGTACACAGTAATGATGATGCTGGTAAGTTCTATGGTTGAAAATGGTTTGAGGATGGCCGACAAGTGAAAGATGCAAGTTTGAGAGGTATTATCTTTTAGACTGTTGATGCAAAGTGTTATCTTTTGTATCATCTCCATGAAAAAATGTTGATTGTTATGTCTGTCAGCATAGTGAGGAATGGATGCATCAGGAAACGGCCTGGTGAAATATTTGGCTGCTTTGAAAGTACCTCATATTTGTTGGACACTTCCATGGTGGTCGACATGTGGTATGTTGTTTTAACTATGGAGATGACACATCAGCACTAGAACATTTGTTAGTTTCTATGGAAATATGTTATTTTTTTTAATTTAATTTCAACTTGTGGATGGAACATTTGTCATGAGATCGTTCTAATGAGTACCAAGTGAAAAGAGATTTATTTTGAATTTTCATTTTTATTGTGGTATTAACTTATACTTTGCTTATTGGGGCTGCATCCTAGGTATCCGTAAGTGTGTTCATGTTGGTAGAAGTGTGCAAATTGGTTGCTTTGCTGGAGGGATTTCCTGGGGAAATCTTTGAAGAAGCACAAGTCTTGTCTGTTGCATTTGGGTTGGCCACAAGGATACTGTAGCATAACCTTTGAAGCAAAGAGTTTGACTCAGTGGTCGATATTTGAAAGTGGCATTGATTATTTCTAATGCAAAGAGTACTACGGCAAGGATATTGCCTTTGCTGAAGTTGCGTTGTCTTGTTGTGCTCATTGTTCCGTCACTGAAGGATATTTTTCCTTTGTCTGGGGTGTTTTTCTAGGGAGGTTGAAATTTGTGAGAGATATGTTGGTGTGATGATAGCTAACGTGGTGTAAAGTGTCAGATTTATTCTTTTGGCATAGTTTTTGTTGAGACATGGAGCTTTATTTATCTGGTGGAAAGATGGTGGCCAGGAGATGGAGATGGGAAGTGGAAGGATAGGATTCCACTGAGCTGAAGGTAGTTAAGTCTTGAAGGATGCTGAGCTAGAAATATTTAGAGGTGTTGGCTAGTGCGTCTTCTGTATAATGACTATAATTAATATGTTGTATCCTGCCACTTAATGGGACAAGGATGCAGATGTTATTTGAAGACGTGGAGTGTGAGGCCAAGTCTCTGGGATAACTATCACATTGAGATTGTGTGGTGACCATGTATGTAGGTTTATTTATTTAGGAGTTTTATATATTTAGGAGTTTTGTAAAGCACTATGTGACATATGTAAAGGTTTCACTGGCACAATATACAGCTTACTGGAAAGTAGGGCAAGTTATAGTTCATTTAAGTAGGTTAAGTAACTGTCCATTTTCATCAATCGTGATCCCTGTACTATGTTGAATTTAGTTCAAATTACATCTAAATAGTTCAAATGTTAAAGGCTTCCTGAAGTACCTGCAGTTGGGTTTAGCTCTCAAGTTAAAGTGGATGGCAATCAAAGATTTGGGTTTTTGTGCTCCCTCTTTGTTTTATACTCTTAAAAGATTGATGAGAGTTGGAAGGAAAATGAAAAAGGCTTCTGAGTGATTCAATGTGGTGTCTGTTTTGGATGGTATTGTGGGCCTTCTTCTCCGTTAGCTTTATGATTTGTGCACAACACTTAAAATGTTATCCTAGCATCTGCTGGAATTTAATGAAGAGTTTAAAGGTTGGTTTGATATGGTCCCACTTACTCATGTTTAGATGTGGCCTGGTTTTCTGCTTTTGCCTTTGTAGCCTCACAATAGGTTTTTTGTTATGCGAGATCTGGTACTGAAAATCCCAAGGCAATTAGACATTACTGTGCCCCAATATTGTCAACAGGGGTCTTTATGCTCTTGTGCACTGGGCTCAGTCTTTATCCCCTCATGCACAAGGGACCCCGTACTGTGGACCCTCAAACAGAGGATAAAGTACCACCCTGAATGTACGCATTTTACTCTCAGGGTGGGGATGTAGTGCAGTCTAAGGTGGAAATGAGTGGGTAATGCTGGCTAGAGACAGACTGTAACACATAAAGAAACACTGAAAAAATCACTGTCTGACTGGAGTTAGTGCTTTTACTTTTAAAAGGAAAAGTATTAACACACCCGCACACAAGAAATACTATGCACAGAATTATAAATATTAGCAAAACAGTAGATGGTAATGGGCCTCAAAAAATAATTAGGATGCAATACACTTACATCCAACAACAAGAGAGAAAGGGTTATAACAATAAGGGATACTCCTATTCCCCTTGACAATCATAATATAAACACTAGAAGTAGTATAACCCGGAGAAATCAAAAATGAAATCCACAAGATACGACGAGAAAAAAACGAAAAAGGAAAAATTCTTCCTTTGAAAAAGACCATTCACTCACCAACCTAGTTGGTGACATGCTTCATCATAGGGGTCCCACCTGAGTAACCAAATGTTACCCAGGTGTGCTTCAGCACCTGAATTACAGTGGAGCTGGTTATTTTCACAACAGTGGTGCAAGTGAGTGACAAAGTGAGTTTAAAAATATCTTTATTGTACTCCCTGAGAGTTTAATGAGGAGCAAAAAGACAAGGTTAAACGCAGTGTGTGATACCTAAGTAGGCTTAACTGGCCTGAGGTATCTACAAAGAAAAATGATGCGGTGGTCTACATGTTTCAACCTGTAGGTGGTAATACTAGGTTTTTGTCAGGACCTAATTAATGACCCGAGCGGTATGCATACACTAAGGTGAACTACGTCTCTGGGTCACTCGTGGACCATGCAGTGTACCCACAGTATGGTATCCTCTCAGCCTTCTGTGAAAGGACAATAGTAAATTATAAATTCCCTCTCAGCCTTCTGTGAAAGGGAAAACCATCTGGAAAACAAATAAACAGTAAAACATAATATAACCCATTACATTGTGATATGGCCATCTGAAAGCAATCTAGAACTACTTAGACGTCAACAGCTGTGTAAAGTGGTAAGTCATCAAACACCTATTGCTCATCCTTTCCTAAATACTAGTATAACTTTTTTCTTTCTGTTAGATCTAAACCTCAACCAGCAAATAGTCCCTAAATATGCCATAATTGTTTTAATCCAACACACCGTTATTTGGTGGATTTACTGGTGCCTCTATGAAAGGTGCAGATGGAGTCACATTTTACATCTTGAAATTGGATTAACTATAAAATTGACAAAATGTGGAATAATGAGTAAACATATTGATTACGTGTAAGTAGAGAACTGATAAGACTATGATTTACACAAAACACGATTCGCTATAGGAAAGTGCAAAATTCCTGTACTTATTGATAAAAGTGATTGACTCACTGAAAGATCCGCAAAATGTATTGGCAGTGTATTTTTAAACATTGTTTTTTTAACGGTAGTATACAAGTCACTAACAGATTCACAAAATTCACTGACTTGACGTTCAGAATAAGTCGTACAGAGCAAACGTAGAATGGGAGTGAAGCATGTTTTCAATTGATGCAAAAGAGCAGCTCCTTCGGGTCTCTACACAGAGGCACCAAATCATGTTTTAGACAGAGTGAAACCTTGTGTGCATGCTGAGGGTGCCTCCTAGATACCCGTTCTTGATACTGCGAGGAACATAGGTACTAATTAACTTTCCCCAAATATCCTGTCGAGGTTTTATAAGCTTCAGCACAGGGCTGTCTGGAGTGGTCCACCAGCAGATATATAACACTTGCTTAGTAGCACAAAAGATGAGGATGTTCCTGACAAATTCTCAGCACTGATGCATCCAGATGTTCCACAGAGGTACGCCCAGTTGCGGCACACAATCGCAGGGCTGGAGGGAGCTGAATGTTTTGAATCAGAGCACATAAAGAAGCTTAAAAGGGGCAAGTAAAATCACAATTTAATACTCCATGTGCACCCTGAAGAGGACCAGCCACAGATATCCATGGGACCTCCTCTTTCATGGTCCTCAGCACATTCCCACCACTTAAGGCTTAAGACGGAGCCAGGGAGCTGGTGCAACCAGCCTTGGAGAGAGTCCACAAAATACAGAGTAAAACCTCGGAGTCCCCAGATTTCACCATCTTATCCACTCGGTGAGGTTTAGAGTGGGCTTAAAAAGGGAGGTGATGTTTGTTTAATTGGTGAGGCACCCATACAACCTGGTGGTACCACATCATACAACACTTCATGTCCCACCCGTGTAGTGTGCTCTAGGAAGTTTTCAAAATGGCAACTTCCTCCAACAATTGATACATCTCCACTTCTGAGTCAAGCTCTACCCACACAGGCCTTGTTTCATTTCTCCAAGACTTTAAAGAAAACTGTGTTGTTCACTAGAGCCAGAGGTCTATCTGTCTTACTTTTTTGTCATGTGAGAACTTTCTTCAAGCCAGTTTACAGAGAGGCGCTGCTAATGGATATATGGATTCCAAGCCCTCCCCTTTTCCTGGGATGCATCTGTTATGTTCTGGAGTGTCATCTACTACTTTGGGTCGCAGCACAAGTAACACTCCCAGCAAGGTAGTTAAAAGCATGAATCTCATTAAGGCTGACTCGGAGAATGGGCCTCCTATTTGGATTTTGGGCCAGATAATTTATATACAAGGCAGCAACAGCAAACTTGTATGAAAAGCATATCTAGATATACTGTAAAAACTTATTGACACTTATAGTGCACATTACACATGCTGCACTACATCTAGACTTGAATGGCCCAGTCCCTTTTGATCTCCAATCAATGCATATCATATTCAATTTAGCCTGGGCACTAATTGTCACAGTGCTACTTGTGCAAAGATGACAAACTGAGCAAGATCAGACTTCCTCACCCAGCCTGTAAGTGTGCACACGAATGTGTCCATATGTTCAAATACAACCTGCAGAGAGCTCAGCATCCCAGCTGCACAGGCGCTGTTCTTATTTTGAAAGTTTGGTCCTGGATGTTACATCTCAACGGCATCGTACCAAAGAGCTTACAGTGAGTAAAACATCATTAGTGGGGTTCCACAACAAAGGTCTGAAAACCAGAGGTCAATAAGTGAAATAAAGGGTGTTTTCACTAATTAGAACTGCGTTTCTACAGTAGGTACTACATCAGCTATGGTATGGATACTATACTGATTGGGGAGCAAAAGTGAGTTCAGTGTTGCAGTATTAGGCACATGCAAAAACCTAGTGACTAATCCCAGTGTATTGAATTGTACTCAAAATATCCTATTTCTAGATTGTCAACATTAGCTTTGTCCATCCACAAGACGCTTTCCCTTCTCCATTGGAACACATGATGTAGATTAAAAGTCGTTTTGGTTGGGTTCCATGTGCAGTTATACAAGCAGAAATAGTTTTTTTGTGTCATCTACATACAAATTGAAGTTCACCTGCTACTGATCAAGTAGTTCTACCCTTGGGCCTACAGTTCACCTGCCACTCATTGAGGCCCATATAGATGCTGAACTGTAGAATAGATATGAAAGTTTGAGGAATGCTGAAGGACGCTAGTTTGTGAAAAACTTAACTGACCTGAGCCTGACGTTTTAATTGCGGCTAATGAGAACTGATTAGATTCCTTGGAGATGAAATAATAATTTGGGGTTTGACAACATAACTGTTGTTGAATGTATTGAGAAAAAATTACATGAAATTTTGTAGTTGCGTGAAAACCAAAACCGATATTTGGTGCAGTATTTTAGCATGAAATGCTTCCTTTTATCCAATGATGATGCAAAGACTCTTTTCACCCTCAAAGAAAGTTGTGCAAATAACTATAGCACACCAAATAAAAGCTGTTCACATTGTGTTCTTCACACTGTATTTAAAGTACACTTTTACCATGAGTAGCAAATTTTTACTGCAATTACCGTATAATTACTTAAAATGGTTTAATTGCATAATTTGGTAATTCCACAAAATCACTGAAATTATTCTAGATTATGCAAGTGTAACAAAAAGTTCTCCCAGGCCTAATCCTGATACTTCTGCTTAATGTTATACCCTATTCAACATTATTTTATGGTCAACAGCGGTATAGACAACAAACGAGGGTGATGAGTGTGCACCCTATTTTTTTATTCTCATAAAAAAGAGTTGATCTAACTAAATTTTGTCTAGAGAGGGTTGGGTTTCCGCTTTCCAAGAAAAAAAGAGGTTGGAGATTGGGCACCAGTTTGCCAAAATCTTTGGGTTAGCGGATGGCCTTTTGAAAAGTGAGCTGATGATTGGGTATTTCAGAAGACCGGATATAACGCTAGAGAGGAGGAAGGTGCTAATCAAGTGTGTTGTATAACAAGAGGGGGAAACACTTATTTGTGGTATGCGGGTAGACATTGGTCCATAGGAAAACTAGGCTCTTTAGGTGAACCATACCACCTTATTGATTACAAACATTTAAAAGGCTTTAAGACAAAAGGTAATGGATGAAAAGTTAAAGGAGACCTGATCGGAATTCCGGTGATCTTGGTGACTTAGTAAGAGATTTTAGCTAATTTGGACTTAAGGAACACAAGAAAGTGTTCACCATGTCGCTGACAACTGGTTGGCTTCGTGGAGCTTTGGGATGGGACAATTCATAATAGATATTTAGCCTTTCCTTTATTTGGATAACTCACTAATACATTTGATGAGGTAAGCATTATTTGTTCGCTCTCTTTATGGCGTTGTAATAACCTATCTGATGTCTCCTGCAGCAGACGTTTTCCAAGTCAGATTGGGACTTTTGTCATTGTCATTCCCAGTTTCACTTTACACATTCCTGTTCAACAAACTCATCATTGAACTACCTGTATGTGGATTTGAATTCCACTTCATGTTTTCTGGATTAGTTGTTGCAAAAATGTATAGGGCAGACAATATGTTGAGGTAGGGTTTATCAAGCATTGTTTCAGGGTTTTCTAAGGGTTGCTTTGGTTTTGAGAACATCAAACGTTTTGTACTGGGGATAGGACTGATGGCTGTCAATTTCAAGGAGACTGAAGGTGGGAACCTGTAGGTTACTTCTGACTCTCTGCTGGTTGTTGATGGGCAGGCAAGTCAAGTTACCTTGCTCCATTTGTGCTCTACTGATTTAACTGGGGACAGGTGTAGCCGATTTCAAGGAGACTGGAAAAAGAAGGCCACTTAAGATTGCCCACTGGTGGTTTGATAGTGGGTGGGTCATTTGACTTTGCTCAACAAGGGCTCTACTAATTTGATAGTTCATTAGCCAAGGTGTGCCAATTCCAAGAAGACGTTAATTGGGAAATAGGAAACACTTCTCAGTGCCGGGTGATGGTTTGAGGGAAGGGTGGCACACACAACCATTACCTGCAGGCACTCCACTGATGAAGTACTTTTATCCTGGAGATACTCTTCTGTGTTATTTTATTTCAAATGTGACTGTTTTTTCTTGCCTACATATCTTTTTTTCTTTTGGCCTTAGATTCGTACTTTGATACACGCAGTGCTGCACGAAGGGCTCGAGGACCACACAGTGAGGGTTTTTCTGTCTTTTTGGCTTGTTACCTCAAAGATTACTTGTTTTCAACTGGCCGATAGTCAATTGAAATTGACACCACGCTTTTAAAGACTGTAATATATATTTCCAAATACGTGTTTTGGAGTTCATGTTCTAAATTCTTTCTTCTGTTTTGTTTTATTATTTATTGTCTCATAATACACTTTCACTGATACTGAGTTATGGTTTGAATTCCTGAGGCAAGTGATGTAAATCTTGGCTCCACTATACTCAAAACTGACACCTGGTGTTTTATCATCTACTCTTGTGGTCATTTATTCTGTTTGCCATTATAATTGAAATGAAAATAATATTCCACCCTGCATTTGAAGAGCGGTCCTACTTGGAGCACTAACAGGAGTTTAAAGAAATATAAGCCCTCTGCAGCGTTCTTCATCTTAGCTCTTCAGGGGTGGCATTTAGAATGGCCATCCAAGTTTTATTGATTGATGATGGATGAGTTTGCTGTGTTCAGCAGTGCGAGTTTGTCAATGATTGCTTGCCAATGCATAATTCCAATACTAGTCATGCACATACAGCTTCAGCATGTTTCATAGTCTCCTCATGGGCCTGGATACCAACATCACATGCTTTTGAAACGCATTCAACCTCACCTTCACATTTTTCTATCTAGAATCCTGTTCCAAAAACATACTTAACCCACTTGTGATTCGCTTTTCTCTCATGTGGCTTTTGGGCTATCCTCTCTTACATGTTTTAAGGTAACAACAGCAATAAAAGAATGCTCTGAACAGAGACTCTGCTAGGTCCGGCTACTTTCTTGTCATTCATTAGCATGGTTGGCTCTCCACGTCCAACTTGTATCTTCTTCTCCTCTGGAGGAGCTGTCACTAGGGGTTACAGCTGATGACGTTGAAACCTGGGGACCCAGGTCTGAATTTGGTTGGCATTAGGCTCAGCAATGTATGCTTCTGGGCAAATCACTAAATCTACCTAAAATATAAAATAATGTAGTGTAGTGTGTGAAATGTATTTGTGTTATTCACAGCAGATGAACTCAGTTGTCTCCCATTGCACCCTATGTAAGGTACAGCCCTGTGTTGCTTACTAGCTAGGTGGGCGCTATATAAATAACAATATATAATACGTAAATGAGATACAAATACTGCCAGAGAAATTTAGTTGCCCAAGACAGGACAGGATCATTGCTAAAAGATCTAGTGGTGCATAACAAATGTCATCCTTTGCTGCTTCTCATTCTCAGTGGACAACCGCTGGCAGCAGACTTCACTCTAGGTCCAAGTAAGGGAAAAGGGAAACTGATCTTACTTGTTATAGTTCCCATCAAAAGGAACATGAGTGTGGAGCGTACCAGGTAAAAGACGCAGACAATTTACAGCCTAGATCTAAGGTCAGTAGGGGATTGTCAGCATCCTCAACACTCTGTATACATAAACGTGTCGCCAACATTGCAAGATAGGGGGGGGGACATATTCGGTGCTATTCAGGTGAAAAGTCAAGACTGGGCTACAGCCTACTTCTTTTTTCTCACATTTCTTTAGTGATTTAGGGGGAAGAATTGTCAAACAGTGTATAAAACTGTCTGTAGCAGGACTTAATATTAAGTGCGATAAACAGCGTGATGTCAGTATTGATGTTGGGATAAAAGCAATACTCAATAATGGCCTTTAGCATCAGCAACTAGGACTGGGGTGTCGCATAGTTCTCGGTCATGGTATAAGCATGGAAGAAGTAGGAACAAGAGGCACCCCAGAATTAGCTTTTAAAGGCTTAGTTCGATACAAGGATATCCCGCATTAAAATCCAACAATAACACGCAATGGTTAATCGGGGGCAGAAGCACTCTCATCTGTAATATAACAACCAATAAGTAACAAGTTATAGAACATCCCCACCTGGGGGGCAAGGAGAGTCCGGTAGCATTAGCGAAAGACGCTGTGGCTGGGAACCAATTACCAGCCCCGTCTCAGTGGTTCCCGGACTCTAGGAAACCTGTCCATATCCGCCGATCTGTGGCAGCCTATTAATGATTTTATAGATTACTCTCTCGAAGGATGCCATTTCAAACATGTCCTCTAATCAGTCACTCTAAGTCCGTACTCTGTTTGTTTTCCAGTATCTCAGAGACCTTCTTTTGGCGACACTAGAGCCATCGCTATCCACCTTGTAAAGTGTGTGGGTAAGTTGTGAAGGCCGCTCATGTCATGGAAGAGCTAATTACGCCATGAGGTCTTCTGAAACCAGCAGCTCCGACTTCATGAGGGCCCATATTTGGTCCCAGTACTGGTGCTCACGTGAACATGACCATAGGATGTGTACAATATTGAAGTTTTAGGTCTGGCACCTCCAACATGCCAGAAACAAGGCTCAACTGACTCTGTAAAGTCTGGCAGGAGACAGTGCCATCTGTGCAACAATTTCTGAATGTCAGTCAGGGGGCCACTTCCTCTTAACTGCATTGCAATACTTTTAGCCCTGCTCCTCCAACATACTTACATGATTAGACAAGCACAGCAGGCTAGATATGTGATTGCAAGACTCTACAACCTCTGCTTCCTCCTCGATTTACACAGACAATGAAGCCAGGACTGGAAACTACGAGTGAGAGGGGGTGCTGTCAAGAGTGAAAAACACCTAACCCTGCATACATACAAACAATGGAGAGGGGGATAGAAAGAAAAGCATATGTGACCAATAACCTAGCAGGAAAGGCATTGATAGAACCATAGGTTCAAGATGGCTTCCACTGACTCCAAGCTTGGTGTACTTAAACTGATGGATCCCTGACATGTAGCAGAGTACAGAAGGAAGACGTTTGCTACTAGTAGAAAGGCCTGAAATGGAAGTTAAGTTACATACTGCACTCTCTTTGTCCCAGTACTATCTACCACTGCCATAACTACCTTCTCTAAAGCCTAAACATTTGATTAGCGAGAAGAGGTTTTGCTGTGAAAGAGGGCCACCAAGACTTGATGAAAGTCTTGCACCACAAAACAGCAAAGGCTGCTCTTCAACGTTTATACATGTACACACAAAGAGGAATGGCACCTGTACAGAGGGAGAGCCAGAACTGCAGCACAGGCCCCAACCTGTACTGCCAGACTCTGCCCGTCAATTCAATAGCCAGCTGGACCGGTATGCATTGGCTCATAAGCACTCTGGATTTTTTGACTCGGCTCCTTGGTGATATGCAAAGCCCACTTGTGATGCCCCTGCCAGCACTTAAAAGATTAGAGATTTACCACCTTCATTACAATGGGGTCCTAGGCTGGAGGTCTCTGCCCCCATGCTTCCAATATTGTTTTGAGCTTTCAGGGTGGATTTTCTAAGTGATTGGCACACAGTATATGGTGTGCATGCATAATTAAAAGTTATTTTTGGCTGCATGATACCTTCACCTGCCGTCTTTTACAGCAATCTGAGCTGTGCCAATAGTAAATTGGTTACACTCTTTGCATCATTCTTAATACACAAGTCCTGTCACTGCACTAACATGAGGGACTTAAGCCTCAATTTAGACAATGATGAGGAAGAGCAGCTGCACATACCCAAACTCTATCATCAACATACAATTCCCACAAAACAGCCACCCCAGGTAATTCTACGGCTGCCAGTCAGAACCTGTGCTCATTGAACACCTCAGTGAAAAGGCAATATTTTTCACAATATACTTTAAGCCCTGATTAAGTTCCCTCATGCGAACAAAATGCGTTGGTTGATGCCCGGTTTTTAAGAATTTTTCTACAATAAAGGAAACTGCTGGACTAATTTGATGACTCTGACTCCATCCCTGGTGCACCTTCCTCTTATCAACAGAATGTGTCTTCCTGGATGCTAGTTGACCTTAACTGCGGCAAGCTCAGGAAGTGGATGCACCGGACACTTACTGTTTTTATATAGAGAGTGAGGTGCAGAACCTTTGGTCAGCCGCTGTTTTTTAGACTCTTCTCATCTTAACTACTTTGACACTCATCTGGTCTAGTCCATGCTATAAAAAGCTACAAAAATAAAGATAAAAACAAATTTTACTGATATCCATCTACGTACTTCACAGATTTCGGTCAATAGAACATATTTTGAAACAGCTGCTCTTTTTACCTGCTCCTGATCCAGGGTGCTAATTTATGGATGCTGCTTGACATGAAGCAATTGAGACAAGTGAAGGAGATCCAAATAGCAACCCTGTCCCCAGATGATGCCATCAGTGTCATGGGTGCACTAAATTGTTAGTATTCGAAATATTCAGGAGTAAAGATTTCTAGTGACCAAGTTGCCCTCCCCAGAGTTACCTACGCCAGGGGTATTGATAGCCACGGGGAGCTTAAAAATCCAGACCATCGCAAGTTAAACTCAGAAGGTCCCCTCAGAAATTCTGAATTGCCAGGGGCCCAGTTCTTCTGTTAATTCCTTATTTCCCCCAGATTTTCGCACAGATTTCAATGGCTTTCAGCAGCCAAAATTTCTATTTGAAAATAAACAGACCTGCAGAAACACCATGGACCTCATAAATCCAGTGGGGCCAGTAACTGATGTTAATGGTCCCAACAGGATTAAGAGGCCAGTCGTAATGTAAGCCTAGGAGAATAATTTCTCTCGCGTTGTACATATACTTTCCCGTGACACTGTCCTTTAATTTTCTCTGCTTGGTCATTCTGCATCCATGAAATGAAAACACTCTTGATTTTCGTGCTGAAATGATGACTTCTGGCAGAAATCGTGCCTATTTGTGTTGAACAGAAAATCTAAAGGAAAAGTTGTGGGTGGAAAGTGAATGCGTTTCTATCCAGAGCGTTTCCTGCTGCAAGATAAACACTACACGCTATCCTTTTGCCACAATAACGCATTTTCTGACAAAAAGGCCCAAAGATTTGGTGGAAGCAGGGCGGCCTGTCCATGGTCCCCTAGAATAAATAAGCTCAGAGGGAATAACTTTCCCTGTTGAGCAAACCGGCAGATTTAGAAGAAAGTAGTGTGTTCTTCTTGACAATGTAGGGTGCTGGGGGTGCTGCATGATGGAGTTCCGAAGATGAACGAGCACTAAAGATGCGTTTATATTTTGTTTATATCTTGTCACATTTGCTGTACGTTTATAAAAAAGGGTCAAATGTCAGGACAAATTGCTTCTTTTTCTTTTAACTCCTTCGAAGCTGATGACGGAACTGCTTCGTCATCAGCCGCGGTGGTGCTGTGCTGATGACGGAGCAGTTCCGTCATGGCCCGCCCAACGCGCATGCGTGGCGCTGATTTCGCGCCTGCCAGCGCGTTCTATTGAGCGGGCGGGGCCATGACGGAACCACTCCGTCATCAGCACAGCTCACCCGAGGCTGGTGACGGAGCGGTTCCGTCACCAGTGTGTGAGCGCCACGCACCCCCGCCGCCCCATTAGCGCTGCGGCGGAATAGCCGCCACAGCGAAGGTGTTAAAAATGGGGATTGATGTTTGCTTTCGCTCATTGCAAAATCAAAGGATTTTGTAAAGAGAACTATTTGACAATCTGACTGCGGTACAAAAGGTGTGATAGGAAAAATTGTAGGATGGCAGTATTTTTTCTAACACACAGCACAAAATAAATGCCTATAAATAAATGTTACAAGTATTTCAAACTATATCATCAGATAAGAAAACACAAATGATGCACATTTCATGTAATTCTGAAGCGTTAGGGAATTAAAAGATTTAAAAAGGATGAAACAAATTAAGAAAATGACTCCGCAATGTGAAAATTATAAATATTTGCAGAAATTCTACACATCTTCTGTGTGTTATATATTTGTATCAGTAAAACCCCATGTCCGTGCGAATTTTGTGGCCATTTCAATGGAAAACATTCTGTTTGTAAATGACCTTATCCCACACCATGTTTATATATTTATAATAGTGTGCCAGCCCAGGTACTCACGAATAACCACGGCACACATGGACAGTAATTTTACACTTCTTTATGCCGCTGCGTGCAAGTCAGAACTCAACATTCTAAGCCTGCCTTCAACTCATCTCTGCAGTGCTTATGTTACATGCCTACGGTGTACAGTGGGAACCAAAAGAGTTTCAGCGTTCTTTTATTTACAAGACACTACAGAGTGAACTCCAAAAAACGCCACTGGCAACATATTACACCTTTATCACTCACTTGCTGAATTGGTGGGGCTAATTGTTATGCTAGTTATTTATGTAACCCATGGATTTCTCACATTCGCTATGACTTCAGTCATTTGAGTATTGTATTCAAGACAGCACCCGCAAGGTTCAGGTAAGTGGAGTACTTTATTTATACTTCAATAGGAGCAGCTGACGATGGGAACAACCTCCGGATCGCCTTTGCTCCATCAACCAGCCTCCAAAGAATCTCCCGGCCTGAGCCCTAGAACTCGCCTCTTAAGATTCCACACTGGAGCGAGACCACCCTGGGCCCAGAACAATGAGTCGATACAACAGTATCACTGATGGGAGCACCCCTACTTTGAAAATTGTTCCAGCACCACTACTTGCCATGGATTAATCAAAATTGCTAAAATAAATGGAAACCTATTACTGAGGCATTGTAAAATAGAACATATTGTCTCACATTCTGCTTAAGCACCATGTTAAACATTACTTTAGAAAACTATGGGGAAGGTTAATATTTGTGCACCAAATAATATTGCAACATATTCCCTGAAGTCCCAAAACGCAGTTGTCTCCCAAAAACATGCAATGAAGTAATGTTTGATGCTGTAGAAGAAGAAGAAGTGCACTTAAGACCTGTGATGTGGCCTAAGTCAGCCATATCCCCTAGCTCACAATCAATGTGGCTAGCCTGGTTCAGACATCAGTGACCTATTTTGTCCACAGAACTGTATCTTACTAAAAGTCCACCCAGTGAAGGACAGTCAGAAGATCAGCACAGGACATCTTAGAGGAGCTCATCTGCCAAATCAACCGAGGCTCATCAATCTAAAACATACACTGTGTATTCGCGAGGGATCACCACACATGCATCAAAGTATGAACTCTACAATGATGCCTTTGCATAATTACACTGTTTTGTTTACTAGCAAGCCGTGCCCAGATTCCTAGCAATGTTTATCTAAACATATTTTGTTGGTCATCTTCCTGGAAGATCTATAGTCTTTATGATCTTTTGCTCATCTTGGTTTTTGGACTCAGCCCTTTCTACAGGGTCATCCCCAAACCTTTTGTCTTCCTCCTTTTTTCTGAACCTGTTTTTGTCGACTTTTAGGACTTTACCACTAATTAGCAGTGATAAAGTGTGTAAAGTACTTTTGCTCTCTATAAACATGGTCTAATTGGCATATTTAATTTACTTGTAAGTCTTAGTAAATTGGTACTACATGTATCCAGGGCCTGTAAAATAATGCTACTAGTGGACCTTCAGCACGGATTGAGCCACCCACTTAAGTAGCCTTTTATACTTGTGTCAGGCCTGCCATTGCAGTTTGTGTGTCTGGTTTTAAACTGGAAGTTCGACCTGCCACGGTAAGCCTCCTGCCTAGCCGAAGCCTTCCTTTTTAATTCATATATGTCACCACTGGGGTAGAGCCTGACTTGCCCAGAGGGCAAGGTGCACTGTATTTAAAAATTAGAACATGTACTTTTAAATTGTACATGTTCTAGTGGTGAAAAACACTTACATTTGTTTGTTCACTACTGCAAGGCCTACATTTCCAATAGAATAGCATTGGATTAACTTATTACATTTAATAAATGATTATTTTAAACATGACCTGTCTACCTGCTCCCAATTGGATGTCTAATGATTTGTAATTAAAAGCCCACTTCTATGGTAAAGTCGTATTTTTAGTCACAATTCTTAAAACACTACTTTTAGAAAGTTGTTGTTTTCTTGTCCTAACCATTTGGTGCCTGCAGCCTATTCCTTAGTCACACTGCGAGGTATAGCTGGCAGTTAGTCTTTGTGTATTGCTCCCATCCACTGAAACAAAGGGAAGCTAGGTGTTGCCAGGATGGGGCACTCTGGGTTAACAAGGGGGAGAAGCCATCACCTACCACACTGGCACATCACAAAGGCTCTGCCTTAGCACTCTCAACAAAGGGTTTGTCAGTTGTCATTTGTGACCCCAGGCAAGCTGGGGCCAGGACAGAACAGAATTGGATGTCTGATACCTCAGAGTCACAGAAACCCCTAGAAACAACCCCTACTTCAAAGTGGACACCAGGTATAAATATTGGACCCAAATCTTAAGTACGCTTCTGGATCTGTAGAAGACTCTGCCAGGAAGGAGGACTGCTGTGATGCTCCTCTGCTGGACGGCTGCCCTTAAGGAATGATGACCTGCTGCCCTGCTGCCCTTTTGCCTGCGTGAGAAGGCCTGGCACCCTTAACCTGTATCCACTGCACCTCCCCAGCCCCTGTCATCCAATGCCAGACATGCAATACACAACAGGCAGGCACAAAGAAACATAGCACACAGAAATGCCCACTTCTAAAAGTGGCATTTCTAAAACAGCGATAATAAATCTGCGAGCACCATTACGCAGCATTTATTACCACTATTCCAAACTTGGTCCTGGTAGTCCTCTCATGTCAGTTATTACCACTGAAACACATATCAGGGAATCGCCAGTGCATTCCTATGAGAGGGCAGCCTCACAGTGGTGAAAAAAACAAAATGGCTGTTTGTCACTACCAGGACATGCCACAACAGTTAAGGCACATGTCCTACCTTTTACCTACATTGCACCCTGCCCATAGGGCCTACCTTGGGGGGACTGATGTGTACTGAAAGGGGAGTCACAGACCTGGCACCCACTTTATGTGCCATGTCACAGCAGCAGTAAACTGCACGAGCAGGTCAGGCAATGGCAGAGGCCTGAGACAGGTTTCAAAGGCTACTTTGGTGGGTGGCGCAAGCAGCGCTGAAAGCCCACCAGTAGCATTTAATTTACTAGCCCTGGGTATATGAGATACTTATTTACAAGGGACTGATAGGTAAATTAAATACGCCAAACAGGTGTAGACCAATCTTACCAAGTTTACGATAGAGAGCACATGCACTTTACACTGGACAGCAGTGATAAGGTGCCCAGAGTCCTAAAACCACTAGCACCATGTCAGAAAAAATACCAGGAGGAAGGCAGAAAGTACAGGGATGACCCTGCAAAAAGGGCCACATCTAAAAGG
Organism: Lissotriton helveticus; assembly: GCF_964261635.1. Taxonomy (NCBI): domain Eukaryota; kingdom Metazoa; phylum Chordata; class Amphibia; order Caudata; family Salamandridae; genus Lissotriton; species Lissotriton helveticus. The sequence goes on along the minus strand of NC_136059.1, from coordinate 706,804,438 downwards.
GGGTGTGAGGTGTTTGTACAGTTTAGGGTTGGGTAGCGTGTAGGGTTGTTGATGAGATTTAGGGTTCATGGATGGGCTGAAATTAGACCTGGGAGTGATACCTGGCTCTTGTTGGAGGCCAGAGAGGCTGAAGAGACAGACCTGTGCAGTCTTCCTTCTCGGCGCCATCTTAAGGTGCAGAAGATTTTCCAAAAGTGATTGTGAAATGTAGTATCTGTTCTAGTTCCAGAGAAAAACAGGAGGTTGCTCTCTTGAGCCCTCCTCCACCTTCCAGTCCTTCAGATCTAATGAGAAAATTACTCTGATGCCATCTGAGAAAACAAGCAGATCAAGAACAAGCTTTCATTCACTTTTAGAGGATTTTCAGATGCAAATCGCTTTAAGGAAGGGGAGTGGGACCATAAAAATGGAAAGCCTGTGTTATCATTATCCTTTCATTCTTTGGACAGGATGTTAAAGATTACCTTCTGACGTGGCGTAGAGCTGTCGAATTTGGAACTGGAGAACCAGGTTTGGGTCCCAGTGTTTATTTAGGACTGTGGCAAGGAAAACAAGAGAGAGCGGTAATCTACCTTGAGCACCAGGGGGCATATTGCACAATCGTCTTGGGGATGCAACTGGCATTTGCACCCACTTTATGTCCCCAGGGGCCCGTTGGTATTGCAGAAGGGGCTGCAATGCTTGAACGGCCCCCTTTGTAATACAGATAGTGCTATCATTAGATTTCATTACCTCATTTGTATGGGAGTGTGGCCCCATGCAAATGAGGGAATCACTTTGCCTCTGCGCCTATGCCGTATTACCGAGGTAGGCGCAGAGGGAAACATGCCTTTAGAAGGTGCACTGAAAGTGCATCACAAAAAGGTGGCGTACTTTCAGTGCACCTTCTAAATGCAGCCCTCTAAGGGGATGAAAGTGGGTCCCATGGACTCCCGACACATCCCTTTGCAGTCGGCTGCTGTCACTCACTGCACCCACCTGCAAGGTGATAACTTATCCCATTTAAAACTGGAGGTGGATGCACAGAGAACCACAGAGCAGCTTTTAAGCAGCTGTTCCATATTTCTCTTGAATGTGCTGCCCTGGGCGCAGCCTGGGGGAAGCGCGAGTCAAACATGGAAAGTGCTACCTATCTCCAATACGGGCCCAGGAGTTAAAATAATTCAAACTTTTCTTCCATCAAAATCTTGGTTTCTGAGGGAAGGGAAATGTTGCAGTCGCATGATGCAGAGGAAAATGTGCCACAAGCACAATGGATGGCAGACAGAAATCATTCTTACATGTTGGAATTATGTTGCGTTGTAGGAAAGCTCGCCAAACCCCTGTAGCACTTCTAAGTTTGCGAGGCCCATTTTACTTTGGTGGGACTAACCCTTTGAATTTAAATATTGAATTCTGGCTCCGCCTGGCAAGAGTCACTCCCACTCCCTTCATCAGAGCATGAGTGTATACTGCCATAATTCCACCATCTTGAGTGCTTTAAGAGTCTGACCACTGAAAATGCTTGAAAATTAGTTACGCCTTCTAGCATTGTTAGAAGTCAAGCCATTTTTACCAGATGTATACTTTCTTACAAGTTTGCATGTGATGCTCTCTTATAAATATATTAATGATCTCTAAATTATACAAACAGAATATATCACAACTCATTTAGGGTGTGGCTGACCTGCACGCACAGGCAGGCACAGGAACGACAATATATTTATTTGGCAAACCTTTCATTCTACAAAGTCAGCAATGTAATCACGGGGTTCATTGTCAGTGATACTGCCAATTTAACATCAACATTTCATTCCTAATGGTACACATAGCGCACACCGCTGCAAGCAGATGAAATGCTTGTCCAAGGGGACAGGACCTAACAACTGACATTTTTGCCAAATTAAATATAATAAGATCCCAGTGTGGCATAACATTTTACATCCTCAATCAATCCGACAAGATTAGGGGTGGTGGACTTTGGATGGGGCGTGCAGGTTCAAAAAAAATTCTAGACATGTAGCCAGAATTGAAGCACCTATTTTTTCTTACTTAAGATCATTACCTAAGATTTATGTAAGGACAGAACGGAAGGAATAAGAAATAAATGAAGCATAAACAGAGTGAATATAACTGAGCAGTTTTACAGTTTTATTTATCGCTACTGTAGAAACAGAAGATAAAGCATTCCATATTTATTCTTTAGGTAATATTACTTTCCGGTCTGTGTTTCTGATGTAAGTTTTGGAAACCTGAGTTTAGCCGGCTGAAAGTAAGTGCATTGATTTGTGTGTAAAATTAACATGGACATTTCTCCCACATAATTTGTCACTTTTATGGAAACGTATCTCAGTTAAAAGGTTATGCACTCAGCGGGCCCTATGGCACACTTTTCCTTGGGGATATTTAAGAGCACGCATAAATACTTCAGCAGCTCTGTGTGAATGATACCACAGAAACCCCTGTAAATTTACAGCTGTCTCTTGGCGAAAATTCAAGTTTAGCAGCAGCACCATGCATTAATAGTGTACCTACAGTATTCTATTCCAGCACATTTCTAGCTGAAACATATTATTGTTCTGCAAAAATAACCTGTTGAGTAGTTGTGCATTTACTCTATTTGTACTACTCCATTGAGATAATTGTCTTATCTAGCTCAGGCCAAAATGTCACAGAAATGAGGCAAATCATTTGAATGACATTCACTTAAAATATCAATGACATTAAGTCATAGAATGTTCCCTTCTCTTAAATGTCTGTAATTACAGTGAAATACAGTTAGAAAGCTACCTCACAAGAAAGAAGGCACTGGACAACTAAGGCTTATGTAATAAACTAGCCTGCATTTCTCTTGTTAAATGCCTACGCACTTTGTAGAATGCTTTACATTATTTCTTTAATATTTAGTTTTACCTCTACTTTTTCACCTTTTGTTTATTCACTAATATCTTGGTTATTAGTGGTGGAATTTCCTCTGGAGAAATAACTGTATGTGGAATTCTGCCACATGCAAATCCAAGGCTCTGAATTCATTTGTGTCCTCTAACTACACAACTAATAATGCTTTTCAGTTCAATAAATCTTTATTCGATGATTAAAAAACATCATAAAAGTACATATATACAGTATTAAAAGAATTCAATTAAATAACATATCTGAACTTCATTTAAAAATCACCAATACAAATAAAAACCGGTTAACAAGGATTTTATCTGCGACCATTGATTAACCCTGTCCTCTTGTGTTTCTTAACCTCACCGAGACTTTTATAAAATTCATAATGCAGCATAATGTACGCATGTCAGTTGCTCTTTGTAAGAAGAGCAAAGCAGTATTAGCATGACGGAACTTTGCCTCTTTTAAAATATGTACCAAGAATTTCCGTCTAGGCATTTTATAAAAAAGGACATAAAAGTACAAAATGAAGGGTGTCCTGCGGAGACCGATTGTCGCAGCCGCAGACACCCTTCTTCTCAATTGTTAAAGTAAAACCTGGTGGGTCAGTCAGTATATTCGGTAATAAATTGAGCCTAAAACGACACATTAAAAACCTATCCTGGGAGTTATACATCAGGTACAAATAAGGTTCTATGCCCTCGCTATTCTTGATGAGACCATGGGCACTCACTGACAGTTTGGAAAGTTCTATTCCTGCTCTACGTGTGGCAAACTGGTCAAGTAAAAATTTTTAATCTGTGGTTTGTCCTGATTTAATATTGCATTTGGGTTGGTAAAAAGATCCTCCCGGTCTAGATCCTTTAAGGTACTCTTAATGTATTTTAACCATGGGATCTGTAGACCTTTATCCCTATGTAGACAATCCCTCAAGATTAGTCTACCTAGGTCTGCCTCAGTATTTGCCCACATTCCTAACCATGCCATAATGGGGCTAAGCCTGATCTGATCCTCAATGAATGGTCTGCTCAGTTCTCTGTGCGCGATTACTGCTGGGGTGCTCTGGAGGATTTTTAGAACCCTTCGCAGGTATTTGTCTTCCTCTAGCTGTAGTTGCTTAGTATCCACAAAGCCCCACACTTCTGAACCATACGTGGCTTTTATAGTGCTTTTCAAGTCATATAGGTTCATGACCTGTTCCGGCGACCAACTACCCAGCCTTCGGGCAAAGTTTGTTATAGCACCATTTGAGGATATCATTCTTGAGCACCGTTCTTCTACCAAGGGTTTACATTTCAAAGCCCCATCAAATAGTAGCCCAAGATAAGAGAAGGACTTCACCTTCTTTGTGCGTCCCTATTTTGTATGCAAAGTTCCTACAGGGCTTCATTCCAGCCAACATCACGAAGGACTTACTCAAATTCACTGATAGATCTAAGGTGGCCATCAAATTTACAAATCCATCGATTAGGCACTGCAAGCCTCTCGGAGTACGGGCAAGTAGAACCGCGTCATCCGCGTACAAAAGCACCGGTACATGGCGCGTTCCTGCTTTTGGGCAATCAGTGTTCAGAGCAATCAAGGTTCTCTCCAGATTATTAATGTAGAGTGAGAACAAAATAGGGGCAAGAATACAACCTTGTCTTACTCCACTGGTACAAGGAAAGGATTCTGTGTCCCCCCCCTCCATGTTGTAGCGGACTTTGGTAGTAGTATCCCAATGTAGCTCTCTAAGAATATCGATCAAACCTGGGTCAATTCCCATGTTACTCATCATGACCCATAGCTTGTTCCTATTTACGGGGTCAAACGCAGCTGCTAGGTCCATAAACCCTAGGTAAATAGCTTCATTGCTGGCTTTCATGTATTTAGCTACCAGCAAATAAAGGTTAAGACACTGGTCGCTAGTAGACATTCCAGACCGAAAACCATACTGGGTGTCCAAAATAGTGTGATGCTCTTCCGTCCAATCCATTAGCCGTTCCAAGATTACCAGGCCCAGGATTTTGGCTGAGACATCAATCAATGATATTGGTCTATAGCATTTGGGGTCGTCCCTATTTCCCTTCTTAAATATAGGGACGATTGTCGCAGTAGACCAGGAGCGGGGTAATCCAGTCTTAATAGCTGCATTTAACACCCTCGTAAGGATGGGTGCCCATAGGCCTACATTGCTCAAATACAAATCCGGGGGGGTTCCATCAGGTCCTGGGGCTTTATTGCGGGTGAACCCTTGAATCGCCTTAGTTGTTTCTTCCAGAGAGAATTCTGCAACCGATCTCCGCTTACCATCCCACACCCCCTCCTGGGCAGAATCCTGGTTATGATTATAAAGACCATCAAAGTGTATCACCCATTGTTCGGGTAAGATGTTCGTTCCAATCACAGGGGCACTACTATCTTCAAAACAAGGCCTGTTGATAATCCTCCAGAATTCTGTAGTATCTCTTCCTTCGCCAGCCTGCCTTAAATCTGCCCACACTTCAGGTTGAAGAGAAACCTTTCTCTGCTTCAGCGCGGATTTATATAACTGTCTACAGAGGGCTACTCTTAATTTATCCCTGGGATTGGCTTTAAGACTAGATTTTAAGTCTCTCAAAGCTCGTGAGCAGTTGCCATCAAACCATCTAGGCTGTATTATATTTCCCCTAGGACCCTTTCCCTTCATTAGCCCCTCTACCAGGCAGGTTATTAATCCAAATGCCTTGACCAGAGAACACCCTTCTATCGTCAAATCAAGGCATTCTTCGAACAATTCTTTCCCCTTAACTATTAGGGATTTATAGAATGCCTCACTGTCAATTTTTGACCACCTCAGCTGTCTTCCCTGATCGGTTGGTCTCAGCTCAGTGCACGGCTGTAAGTTCTTCTTGGGTCGACCTCGGTATAGGAATTCCAGGAAAGGATTATGGTCGCTAAATACACTCCAATGAATCCCTACCGAACTAATCCACTTTTTTGAGAGACTGGATACTAGAATGTAATCTATAAAGGAAGAGCAACCTCTTCCTTTAAAAGTTGGTGTGAGAGACCCATCTTTTCCCAAGTTAGCCAAATCAATGGTATGTTCTAGGGCATGAGTCTTTAACACCTTGAATGCTACAACAATTCACTCTTGGTGCTGAACTCCCTTAAATCCCTTTGTTCATGACGAGCTGAGCTCGTCATGAGCACACGAGCAGTGTACTGCATGACGAGCTGAGCTCGTCATGAGCATGGAAGGGGTTAAGAGCTTGTTAAAAGCTGTTCCCTCAGCGGTATGTACAAAATGTGGACCCTTCTGAATTGCACAACCGGACCAGTCTCTATTTAGGGGAAGCAAGTTTGGGCATAGGTGGCAATTTAAATCACCCATAACTAGTACAGTGGGTTCTACAACCCCTTTCCTACAGGCTAGCTCCTGACTGAGTCTATGATCTAGTTCCTGGAATGCGAAGTTGTTTCCTTTCACAGACCCTATGTTGTAAATATTGAAAATTATCAACCTCAGCCCACTACCCGAGAATCTTACCGCCTGGAGAGTGTTTGATGACCAGGATGGAAGAGTCCAGACTCCTTCCAGATTAAGATCTACATATAGTGCTAGTCCTCCAATTGCTCTTCCTGAACTAGCATCTTGTGCTGGTACAAAAAAATACTTATAATCTGCTATTTGAAAAGGGGTACTGTCGACCGCCCAGGTCTCCTGTAAACTTATTATCTGAAACCCCAAACCCCCTGATATACTTTTGCCATTCTTTGTTATCAAATTTCCCTGCCAAACCCGCTATGTTCCAAGATAATATTTTTAGCCCTCCCTATATAAATTCTTCCCTATGTAAGACCTCCCCACTCGAATTCTGAATAACTAGCTCGTCCTCAAATAATGAAGGTACCAATTGAGCCTCCCGTCCCTGCCTAAATGGGAGTGCTCTAGCCAACCCATGCCGGAGTTCCCATGATGTTTCCTGTGGGTTAATTTTAACACCCTCCTTCTCAGTTGAGTTATCTAAGTGCTCCGGCGACCTACTTAGTCAGTCGTTCTCGTCAAGGGACAATAAGGGGCTAAATCTATTTGTCCAGTCCCCTAAACCCTGTTCTTTTATCGTCAGGCCATCCAATGTGTAGTTCCTAGCCCTAGGGCCATTTAGACCCATTCCCGTTATACCAAAGGTGTACCTTGGGTCGTGAGTGACACGTTGTACAGGGTAGAAGTAACCCAGTGGCAGCGGTCTAATAGTGCTTGTCTGATTTATATTGCCACTATTTAGTATGTATTCCACTAAACTGGTATCCCTGAAATTCACAATGATGCAATTGCCCACCGTGTCTTTTATTCGACTGCCTAACCAATTGACCCTTCTAACATGTAAAATCTCCCCACTTTTTTTGTCAGGTAGTGGCCTATTCTGGTTTAACCAATTTATTATCTTGTTTTTTAATTCTGTGTGTGTCTCTTTCTGACCAGACTTCAATTCCGGTACCCCCACGAGTACAACTACATAGGGGCATGCTTCAGGTGGTAAATTTATCGTTGGTACAGGGCTGATAGTTCTTCCATGAATCTCCCGACTGATTTGAAGAATCTCTGCCTGATTAGGAGTTGGGAGCTTTTTATTTTGCAATTGTGGTGTTAACTGGCTGGGGGTTGATCCAGCGGCCTATAGAAAATATATCATAAACTACGCTACCCAACTTCATGACCTATAAACAAAATTCTATACTAAATATGGACCCATTTATAAACCTGACATATTTTGGGCCTACTGAATCAGGTGGTCAAATTAAATCTATATACACATTATCTACAAACTATATACATTTTATACATCTGCGAAAGGAATGTTGTCATTAGAATAAAACTATACCATTTAAATGACCACCATTGGCGACGTGATCTAACTAATAGTAACCTACACTTCTGAATAACCAAGACCAGCTTGTTTGTCAAAAATAAGATTTTATTTACTAAATTATGGTATATAAGTTAATAGTTTTATAAATGAATTTTATTTGCAATAAAGCAAGCATGATTGTAAAGAAATAAGAGAAAACACAATTTAAGTAAGTGAATCAAAATTAAATGAACATTTAAAGTTTAGCATTTCTAAAACCTAATTCCCTAACTGAGCTAAATAGATAGAAATTAAAGAAAAGTTCTTTGAGGATTCTTACGTGCTCCACGCAAAGTCCAACAGCTCATCACCCTCATCGGAAAGTCAGAAAGCAGCAGCCAGCCCATCCCTAGGGGCATGACTTTTTATACCTTTCTATGCTAACTAAACTACGCAAAGGAAAGTTTTCAGAAATCTTCGACGTCCCATTGGCTGAGAGTGACAAGTGACATGTCACCCAGTTTTCAAAAAGTTCCACTAAATCATATTTCTTAGAGACCATTGTCCCTTCCACGTGAAGCCAGAAGCTTCCTCATATTGCAACAAATGTATTAAGTCATTCTCGCAGCGTCCATTGACTTTCATTAGACTTCCGCGGATGCCAAGTTAAGGCTGACAAAATGTTCACTTTCGACCTTGGCCATGTCCGACAGAATGATGACAGCATTAGTTTTTGCTTTGTGAACGCAGCTTTTGACGAATAATTTATTTCAGAATGGGCGTCTCGTGACTTTCTGCAGAATTACATGTCAGCTCTTTTCTGCAACTCAAGCGACTAGGCCCAAAAGCAGGCAACTTATGATTTCTAATATAAAACAAACACAAGAAAAGTATTAATGTAAGAAATAATGTAGATTCTGTATCCACCCCTTGGTTCACTAATTAATTAACCCACTCGATTAATCAAATGTTACCTAGCCATTGCAAACAAATAAAGCAGCGTTTATATCTACCAGTCTCCGTTTCTCCATGAGACTCATATGCACCTAGAATAGTAGAAATGACATCACACAGACAAGGAAAAGCAAAACAAGCACATGCTTCTTTTAAGTTTGCAGCAGTTAGTAATGACAAAAACGAAAACAATAATTTATTTTATTATTTTGCACGAACAAAAAGATGCAACAATTATGCACGTTTATGAGCACACATGTTAGTCCCCCCATGTGTAAAGTTTAATCTAAGTTGTATTAGCACGACATTTCACAAATCATTAATATTATTATTCATGTTATGGAAATGTGACTTCGCGAGTTTAAACAAAATTTTGTTTTCTATCTCGCTCCATCAGGGTCCTGACTAGTGACCACCATGTCACTGTTACCTAATACTCGAGTATTTAGAGTGGTGCCCTTTGTCCTTTCCTGCTTATTTAGTTCATTTATAATTTTATCTAGCCTGCTAACTAATGGTTTAATCTGGCTAGTAATAAACGGTTCTAAGTGATTTTGTAGGTCTGAGCATACTTGGGCCATCCAACTTGGTGGGACTGAGTGCTGTGATGCTTGTACTACGATAACCTCGACCTCTATACTTCTTGTCTGTGGGATAGGGGGGCTTGACTTTGTTTTCTTTGTACAGGGCTTCTTGGGGCAAGCTCTTCTCTTTCTACTAATGGGGGCTTTCTTTTCAGCCAAAGGTGTAGTATTTTCTGTTATGACAGGCAACTGCGCTCAAGAGATATCATGAGTAGGTGATTCCAGAATAACGTGTGGGGAAACTGCCCTTATCTCTATATCATCATTTACCTGTGAAAAGGTAGATAAAACAGTTACTGGCGTTAGAGATAGACGTCTCTCTGTGCGCTCAATTTCACAGGAGACAACTCCAATGGCTTTCCTCAACATGAGGTCAATCGCAGTGGGCTGTACATTGAGGGGGAGTGAAACGTTAGACTCACGTACTGTTATCCGGGGGGTGAGAGGTTTGCCCTTTGTTGAGCGGGTTTGCGCTTTACTGGCCATATTATCTATGATCAATCTAGTAGACCAGGGCTAATCCAAATGCCGCTCTTGAACACACCTGTATTTTGCCAATGCCCCAAACCTCTAACCATATAGCATACAAATCAGGCCCCCTTCCTGTCTTGAACCATTAGCTTACTTTGTGGAGACCCAGCGTCCCAGTCCATAGTGTCCTTTACTCCCCGACGTCTTGCTTTCTGTAATGTCCCAACTACAGCAAGATGTCCAGGTTTCAAAATCCCAATAGGCCAAGGGAGGTGGCCCGGCCCGGCCTCAGTCTGCCTCGGACAGGCTTAGCCCGGCGCAGCCCACGCACGGTCCCGCGACGCAGAGGCCCAGCTGTGTTTTAATGCGCCTCCGGGCTCGGTGAGGGCGTAGGCGGCTTCCGCCGCTGTGAATGCTGGGGATTGTAGTTTCCCCACTCCCTGCTCACCTCGCTACGATGCTGTGGACCGAGGCGGCGGGAGGGGACCAACACGGGCAGCGGCAGGGCAGAAAAACGAGCAGCCAACAGCTCCAAGCGCCAAACTCCAAAGTAAGTGCCCCACAATGTGAAAAGGCAGGACCCCCGCTCCACCGGGGCCCAGCTGTGTTTTATGCGCCTCCAGGCGCGGTGAGGGCGAAGGCAGCTTCTGCCGCTGTGAATGCTGGGGATTGTAGTTTCCCCACTCCCTGCTCACCTCGCTACCATGCTGTGGACCGAGGTGGCGGGAGGGGACCAACACGGGCAGCGGCAGGGCAGAAAAACGAGCAGCCAACAGCTCCAAGCGACAAACTCCAAAGTAAGTGCCCCACGATGTGAAAAGGCAGGACCCCTCTCCTTGCTTTTCATTTTTTAAAGACACAGAGGCCAAGATTATGCAACATCCTTTTATTGCTCCACTCACAGCAGCAACAATTGGAAGAACATGGAACTTTTCAACATTTCGAAACTCCTGAACATAGAGCTCTTATACTTCTGTACCTTCTTTGTGTGCTGCACAGTAGATACAAAATTTAAACTTTGAGTCTCTTTAACTGTTGTAACAATGGGAAATCTCCACCCTATCCTTCTGGAGAATAATGTCCTTTGAACAATGCTTCTTCTTCTTCAAAAAACAAATGAAGATCATTCTTACATTAGGGTGGGTTAATTAGGAGTGGTGGGAAATTCTTAGCCTCTGTGTCTTTAATAAAAGCCAGATTGTCTGCCCACCAGGCTGTGGCATATCTACATTTTATATCAAAGCATTATTTTTGTGCACCTCTTTGTCAATTCATTATCAATAGTGTTCACTACTGGTTTAAAATAAAGATTTCTAAACATGCTCGCATGTTATTTTGTGGAGACAATTTGGTGGTTTCGGAGTTCATGAGGGTGAAATTAAAGGAGCTAGCCCATGAGGGGAATATTGGAATGAGGACCATGAAAAGGAGGGTAAGAGACAGGTTTTGGTTGCCAGGACTGGGCAGAGCTGTGGAGCAATATGTGGGATAATGTAGATTTTGTGTGGCCAGTGGCAAATCCCAAGTTACTATTCCATGTTCTGTAAATAATGTTTTGGTGCCTGATTAGGCTTGGCCTAAGCTGGCCATGGATATTATAAGCACCCTTAGTGCAGGAAATCAATTTGAGTATCGTTTGGTTCTCATCAATTTTTATTCTAGATGGCCAGAAGCCATTTTCATGAATTATATCATATCTGCCAAGTTGAAGGGAGCTTAGAAAATGTGTTTTACTGTGAAGGAATACCTGATTAGATGATTACCAACAATGGGCCACAGTTCGTAATTTGTCTGAATTTGAAATGTTTCTGAAGGGACTAGGGATAAATCATTCCACCACTTTTTTATACCATCCCAGTGTTATTAAAGAAAATTTGCAGTTGCATATTACTGACGGGTGGTTTGAATTGGATGCAAGAAATGAAGAATTTGTTATGAGCCATTCATGCAACTTCCAATGCTGACACCAAGGTCCCACCATGTGTATTGTTGTAAGTGAGACTTCCAGGTTCAAAGATGAACAGATTGTGAATGGTTACAAAGTTGCCATCTTTCTGTTTTGAGTGGGGTAGCAAAAAGAAGAAGAGATGAACACATGAAGTATTACAGGGAAGAGCAGTCTATGTTTGAATGTGGAAGAGGGAAATGTGGTGAGTCAAAAGACCATTTAAAGGTGGATTGGGATCTTGGTTCTCCGAACCTAAAAAAGTAGTGATGGTGTATGAACATGCAGTTAGGTTAGAAGATGGCAAATGTTGGAACGAAGGTAAAATATCTCTGATGTGGAACAACTCCTTAGGACGAGTGATACCATCATCTTCAGTGTTGAGTACATTGAGCTCAATAAAGAATTGAATATATTTCTTTTTACTGTGGAAATGATTATCCTTTCAGTAATGTAAGGTAATGTAATGTGGATTTGGAGAGCTCTGATTGTTGCCCATGTGAGTATTCAGGCCTTCATTAATTCTGCTATAGACACTGAGATTTTTAATCAATGGAGTCTGTAACTGATCCAGATTCTCTACCCAAAGCCATACTTACTAATCCTTCTATTATCTTTTTTGAAAAATATATTTTTATTAATTTTTGCATTAAACACAGCAGTACATATACAGTATAATAGAACAGATTCAGAGTACAGCACAACACAGTGGTATAAATCATCATAGAGGAGGGATATAGTGACAAACCAGCATACAAACATAGGTGAGCAAACCATACATCCTGGTATCAATGCTGTAGACATTCCCAGCTATCCGTATAATAATAATTCAACTTTCCTTTCACATTTACATATTGTTGCTCCTCAGATATTGTCCATTTGCCTATTGCTTCTAGAAATCAGTTAACCTTACCAACTGACCAATCATAACTAAACTTGTGATCTTTCCAATATAACACAACGTCAGTCCTATTCAATTTACTTCTCAACGCCCAATCACTACATATGGCAGCCTGCTGAGTGTGACAGTGGATGTTTTAAGGTACCTTTTTCAAACAGTGAGGCTTGCCAGTTATGAGCACAAAGTGTACACTGTGCAATGGACACAGAGAGCAACAGCAGGAGTGAGAGTCTGGATAACTGGTTCAAGTGAAGCAAAGGAATGCCCCTCCTTGCATACAAGGCAGCAGTGGTAAGATCTAAGCGTGAGAGCACTTTGGAAATCAGTTGCATGAATGCCTGCTTCGTGCAATGCTTATTTTCAACTGTTAAAGTGTTGCCATACAGAATTCCTGCTAGCTCGTCCCATCGGGTTCAAATCCTCGATAAAGCAGAAATTTTGTTTAACATTTGGCAGTCATAAATCTAACAGTTTATAGAATAAAACGTGACCGTGCTTGTACTAGGGATAAAATATCTCCTCAAAGCCATACTTAAACCACTTAAGAAACCACATATATAAACATTATGAACAATACAATTTAGTCATATTAATGTTAAAAATAGCCTATATATAGATACTAGTTAACATATTAAAAATGTGATGAAAAGGAGAGCTTTACTGTTCTTGTGAGCAGCAGTAACAAAACAAGGAAGAGAGATGTGTTCAGGGGTTTTATAGCCTAACAGAACGTTGAAAACTTCCATATTCTTTCAGTTGTTGCATTGAGTAAGGCAATAAAAGGATGTTACATAATGCTGGAATCAGGAACTTTGCACACTCTTAATCAGGGCCTAAAACATTCTATATATGTTTCGTAATGTATGATTCTCATGCTGTATATATTAAGATTCCTTTATTCAACCTCAGCATCAATTCAACGGCAGCGGAGGTTACAGAAGCTGCCACTGTCTTCACTCCTGGTATTCTTCTAACTGTCCGTTCCCCAAACTTCAAGCCCTCGTAACATTCCATTAAACACATGCTATTGAGATCGCATTACTAATAAAACTAAAGCACATTAAAACACTGCCATATTACCACACATATTCCCCACTTTTAAAACAAGTATAAAACATGAATACTATTAACACTATGAAAATGAATACACAAAAATGTTCTACAGTGTTTAGTTCATTAATATACTTTTATGTACACACAAAATTCTCATTTTTTTGGTTGAAAAGTTGTTCTTTTACACCTTACATCTTGATTCTTTGTCCCAGTATTATCCTGTTGAAAACTATCATTGTCTGCAAAAATCTCCTGGTGATCTGCTCTCAATCGGTGAGCACAATCATCCCTTTCCATCAGATCCTTAACATCCATCCAATCAAACATATGACTGTGGACCTTACATTCCTTGCTCCCAGGAGTTTCATCACTAGCATGCTTGCACTTAGCCGATCTGCTTAAATCCCAAAACTCAGCAAAGCAGAATTTCCAAACAAATTGTCAACTCTTAAAGGTTCCGAAAATGTACTCTCTCCTTTCTGAATCTTCTTTTCCTTCTTTGCTTTCACTCAGTCAGCAATTCCAACCAGACACATATTCACACTTTTTTGCCTATCAGGATACTCCTTATATGACTGTTTGGCACACAATAACTTCCTTTTCACATTCTGAGGTGACCACTCGGCCAATTTGGCTGTCAACATCCAAGCAGTGTCCTTACTTATCGGTTCCCATTCATACATCTGAACAAAAGGACTTTTACATCACTGGGAGTAGTTCTGTAGGACAACAACATTTTAACATCTTCAGACTTCCAATTTATATTTTTACTAGCCGCAATTTGTATTGCACCCTTTATAACTCTATTACAGTGTTCCTAAGGACATAACCTGAGGGATGATATACTGATGTAGCTTTGTGCAAAATGCCATTTCATTCCCAAAAAACGTTAAACATGTCCGACCCAAAATTCGTATCATTATCTGGGATTGAGCATTTAGGAAAACTTTCCTTCAAGAAAATTGTCTTTAAGAATTGAATAATTTATTTATCTACTTTTCTGACAATATCTATCTCGGTCCATTTAGAGGAATGATCCATCACAACAATGATGTACTTCTTTTCAGCCACACCATTCTCAATTGGACCCATAATATCAATTCCAATTTTCTCCCAAGGCATTTTGGGGCAAGAAATAGGTAATAAAGGGGAGCAATAAGTTTATAACACCTTGTCTGAAGTATTCCATACCACACATTCCCTGACCATCTTTCAATATAATTATCTCAAACATGCCACCAATAACTATATTTAACTCTGTTTAGTTTTTGTGATGCCTTAGTGACCTTCATGACATATTTCCAGTATTTTTCTCTGCACCCCAACTGGGGATACAATCCTCCCACGCCAAAGTACTGCACCATTTTTTCACTCAATTAATTCTGTACTTCCGAAAATGCACACCCTTCTTTACTAATTTTTCTTTTCTCTGGCCAACCTTCGTTGACACTTAAGAATTCACTGCATGCTCTTATCCCTGCTCATAAGCTTCTTTTATTCATCCTTGTCAATACCGTCTGCTCCATCATTTAAACACCTGCAACACATCCATCAAATAAATATTCACATTGGTCCTAAGCAGTGGCATGCCATTAAAAAAATCTGCTATTCTATTATTCACACCATGTATATACTGTACTTCATAGTTAAAATCCATTAACTTGACAGATGTGTGCTTAATGCGGCAAAGCCAGTAGTAGTTAGAACTTTTGTCAAAGGTTTATGATCAGGTTTTAGCGACACATTGTAACCCCACACATATTGTCAAAAATGAGTAAGCCCCCACCCACAAGCTAGAGTCTCCCTTTCGATGACAGCTTAACTTTTCATCAGCTATTGAAAGAGCAGGAGATGCAAATGCTACAGTTCACTCATATCTAAGCTCATCAATTTGATATAATACATCCCCCAAACCTTTCTTACATGCATCCATTGTAAAACAAGTTCTCTGCTTGGGTTCAAAACTTCTCAGATATGGTACCTTGTAAATATCATTATTTAAATTGGCAAATTCCTTTTGACACTCTTCAGACCAATTGAATTTAACTCTATTTTTAAGTAAGTTTTTTTTATCAAATATGTTTTCTCCCCAAAATTACATACAAATTTTGATTAATATTCCACCATGCCTAAGAATGCTTTGACAACATCCTTGCTTGATAGCTATGGTGCAATACATAGAGCATCAGCTAACACTTGCTCAGGTTTGATTCCCTTACCATTGATGTTATGGCCCAAATAAATCACTTCTTCTGCGGCAAATGAGCATTTTCCAAACTTCACTGTTAGACCTTTTTGCTCTAATATCCTCAGATTTTGCCCCAATTTATCTTCATGCTCCTGCTTAGTTTCACCCACAATAAGAACGTCATCCTGAAAGAACATGATTTTTTCAATTCCATCAAACAAATTTCTCAAAATTCGCTGGAACATGGAAGCAGCCGATGCCAGTTCAAACGGTACTTGTAAAAATTTGAAGCAACCAATAAGTGTCATACAAGTGGTAAGTTTCAGGCATTTTGGATGTAATTGCACTTGGTGATACACAGATTTTAAATCCAGCATAGGAAACCATTTTGACCCTTTTGTATTCGCTAACATTTTATGGATTCTGGGTAAAGTAAATTGATCAACCAGAACATTTGTATTCAGTTCTCTCCGATCAATGCATAATCTGACTTTCCCATTGGCCCTTCTAGCTACGACCAAAAGTGAAACCCACTCAGCAGATTCTTCCTGCCCAATGATTTCTTTCTCAACTAAATCTATTAATTCCTGTGTAACGTCTTCCCTGATAAAGGAATATGTCTCACTTTGTATACACAAGTTGTTGCGGGTGACTTGAGTTAAATTTTGTGACTAAAATCCGTCCGCAGCCCCACACCACCTAAAAATACATTTGGAAATTCGCTATGCACAACTTCACCAATATCCTTTTCCATCTGTACTATTAAAACACGTTCTACATTGTTGGGATTCAAAATGTTACCCAATTCTCCTTGATCATACCATAGTAGCACAGATGAACCTTTCTCAGAAACATATCATTTCCATATGGCATTACTGCCCTTAAATAAAAATGTGGAACTTCTGAACCCAATTAAGTCAATATTTTCTCCACTATTATGTTCTAGTTTTAACATCCGGTTTCTCTACTGTAAAATTGGAAACACACCAAAACAACTCTTTCCACACATCCTTGTTGATTATGGTAAATGGTGACCCAGGAGTGCAATTCCATCTACTAATAGCTCACACATCGTTTTTTTAGGTTGAGCCTGGCGTTGGAGCGCGCATGTGCTCCTTGCCTGCGAGAGGTGTAATAAACACTACAAAAGAAGGGGACTTAAATCCACACCCCTGTGTCCGACTCGTTTCCAATTCGCTCGCGTCCTGATTTATGTTTAAATACGGCTTTTGATTGGGTGGACGTCATTTTTGTTACCCCCCCTTGCAGTTTTGTGATGCTGCTGGTAACAAGCGCATCTGTTTTCACTCAGCCCAGTATGCTGTTCAGGGTGTCAGCACGGGCTAGTTGGCTCTCTTATTCGTTGGCAACCACCAAATAAGCTTTGTGATTGGTGGACCTTGTCAACCAATCAGAGAGCCTACTGGTGCGTGCTGGCAGTGTGATCAAGACAGGTTGTATACTCGCTGTTTAATGGGCAGCAACGGTGATTATGTGCGTGTAGATATGAAGGTAACTGTTATGCTGCCTCCCACCTCTGGTTGGTCTGTCTCTCCCTCCGTGAGTGCAGCTCTCCCCCCATCTACTCCGGCCGGGCTCTCCTTCCCAGCAGTCATGCAATATTGCAAACAAAACACCTCATGTTAGTAGTGCAATACTCATTTTTTAGGTTTCGCCCTGGCCGTAGCACTGCGTAAGCAGTGCTCCGCCCAGGGCGAAATCTTATGTCCTACATATGGGGCTTTGGTCCCGCCTCTGTCTTCCATTGGCTAGCTCTATAAATGGAGGCTAGCCATTGGAAGAGATTGGCTGTCAATCACGCTTTCCCTGTGAAAACGCGATTCGGGGGCGTTTCCGTGTGTTTTTTTAAGTCCCGCCCTCTCCTCTTCCCATTGGCTGGAATTTTACCTTCCAGCCAATGGGAAGGGGAGAGCACGAAAAACACGCCCCCGAATCTGCTGGCCGGGACACCCCCGTGACGTCATTCCCCGGGCCGCGCTGTGATTGGCTGCCGGCCCGGGACCTGACTTGTTTTCTCTCGTTAGTTACCAGCTTTGTTTCCATTCACTTGGCTTCGGTTGTTTCATTCCTATGTAAATGATAACTGGTTGTGTTTAATTTATTGTGCTTCTTTGATAAGTGCACTATAGCCCCTCGGCAGAGCTCGGGCTATAGAAAGCTGCAATCACCCGTAGAATCTCAAATTCATTCTCTCTGTTTTTGGAGACAGACCTTTTTTTTTAAATAAGAAAGCAATGTAGTGTTTTGTTTATTTCTATCGAATTATCTAGTTGCGGTCCTTCTTCGCTTTTTATACGTCAGACGCAGGCCTGGTCTCAGGGCACACCTTTCAAGGTGGAAGTGACGCAGCTGCCTGTTGTGTTTGTTTTGACAGGCGGTGGAGGTGCTGCGGGTCGCCCTCACTCCGAGGATCCCAGATTGGCAAATCTCCGTGACTCAGGTGGGTGCGGCAACAGCGCGACAGTAGCCATTTGAGAGTAGGTGTTACGCTGCCGCCGGCACAGTGAGCCCTTGGACTCTGGCCCAACGATCTTTACAGTTTTCACAAATCGCGGTATTCTCGAGAGCAGTGCTCCTTTGATGGGCCGTGTCAGGGCAAATAATAACTTCAATGCTATTGGTTGGGGCCATATAATCATTGAAATGCGCAGATTTCGTCCTGGGATGGGAGGTATCCGGGTGGCGTATCCTTGAAACCTTGGGGGGTAGGTCTTAAATGTCATGCTTAGTGGATGCTCAGCGTGTGTTGCAGGCAGGTGTAGGGCTTTACTTTTGTTTAGCGTACCTCGTCTATGTAGGTGACAGGACTTCAGGCTCCCTGCCTATGCTAGTGTTTATTGCCAGTCAGAGCTGCCAACTTTTCGGTGGGCTTATTTGACATTTTCATGTTTACAGTAACGTGCACAAGGACAGCGACCCTCTGGTCCATGGTCGACAACGGTCAGAGAAACAAGCTTGCCTGACCTCCACTGTAAAATTGCAATCTGCATCCTTTCATGGTGATTATTTTGCATACTGATACCTCCTTCTCCTACGTAGATTTGTAGCTGAAAAGAAACACAATTACAGGTATCATTCTGCAACGTAAAAAAAGATGCTGGTGACTCAGTGACGGCCGACCCGAGAAATGTCAAAGCTCGGAAATTTGCAAACCCTATTTTGTGCTTAGCAGAGCAGCTGAGTAGACATCGCGGTGTTGCCCTATGTTCACTGATAGGTGTCTTTACGGTATTTCGGTGGCATGAAGTGGACCTTATTCTATTTTTTTTACTGTGCAGTCGTAACATGCGGAAAAAGTAGCCATCCTTTGTTTTGTCTCTGTGCTGAGGGAGGGGCGGATTCTTCAGTGGCACACACACTGCATGGTACTGGTGTAAGCTAGCGGTATGGCGGAGGAGGCTAGATTATTCTTTAGCAGCCTGTCACATGAGCTCACCTGGTTTTGTGACTGATCTTTATTTCTGCACTACAGTTACATAACAAGCATTTGCAATGCAATAGGTCTCGCATTTGGGAGAGTTTGAGTTATTGGCATTGTAAATGACAAAGCCTTTTATTTGTGTTTTGAAAACATGCAAGCGGTGCACAAACATGCACTTATAGTTGTTGCTTATAGCAAGCAAGGCTGACAGTAACTGTGCCTCTTTTACTGCCAGCCTTGCTTCCCATAAGCAAGGACTAGTGCAAACTGCATGTTAACGCACCACTTGCAGGTTTTCCAAATCCATGATTAAAAGGCATTGCTCTTTACAATGCCAATAGCTCAAACTCTCGGAAATGCGAGACCTATTGAATTGCAAATGTTTTTTAATTTTGGCTGCAGTTTTATATTGCACAAACTCGACCCAAAGGTAGTAAAGTGTTGTACATGAGCACCAGTTATATTACACAAGGACACAATCATTTTTGGTAAGCGCTGAGAGATTAAGTGATTTGCCCAGAATCACAGGGTGTTGAGCCGATTCCGAGACTCTGACCTGGATCCCCAGTTCAAAATTCAGCAGCTCAGGCACTTATGTCACATTCTCTGTTTTCACAAACCCACACAAATGTGACCAAACGTGTCAAGAGGTGGAATCCTTCCTAGAGTTATAGAATATCTAAGTAGAACTGTCACATCACTCGTGAGTCCTGGCACTTGATTGTCATTCTATTTCAAACGCCCCAGGTCTGTCAGACAACCCCAATAAAGGTTTTCGACAATTTTAGCCCTGACTTCTTTGGAATTAAGACCAAGAATAAAGCTAAGTTCAATAACACCAAAAAAAGTGCGTGCTTTGACGAGTTGTGTGTTGCAAGGGAATTACATTGAAGAAAAGTAACGCCAAGATCAGGGTGGTTCCAGCTAGTGCTGTGAAGGACATGCCAGGCACCGCCAGCAGCAGTCACGGCACATGTGTGATCTGAGAATTGGGGTGAAAGGGGAGAGCCAAGTCACAGGTTCCAAAGAGAAGCGAATTGGTAAAGAGGATGCGAGAGCAATTAAAGGGGTCATCCGGTGTAGAGAAAAAAAAGTATTTCTCTTTACCCAGTCATGCCATCACCAGTAAGATCGGTTCCAGCATTTACCAGTGGCACGTTTATGAAGTCTCAGGAAATGAAGGACTCGCTGGGGGCCAAAATGCCTATCTAAGTAATTCGGTATGTGCCAAGGGGCATAAGTGAGGTGAACCGCCCGCTGAAGCATCCGATGCATAAACAAGTAAATCGATCTCCTAATTTTAAGCAACGTAGACAGGGAAATTCATTGCTTTGAGTAAATAGTAAAGATCTCTTTGCGTGAAGTGAATGTCAAATATGTTGCATCCTTGGGGAAAGAGAAAACGAATGAAAAACAACTGATTAAATAATGCCCACCAGTGTCCATTTAACAAAAGATGGCAAGTAAACAAGAAAAATAAACTGTTAAATCGACTTCTAAAAACTGAATACAATTCCTGAGGAGGGAAAGACGCTCTTACGTGGTTATTTTAGACAAGTGGAATTGAGTGATTAAAACATATGATTGAAACACAGACACCCGGTCTCTGAATTTAAAGGCTTAAACGTTTCAGAATTAAAGGCGCGCGCCTTTTTTTCCACAGCAGGCTCGGTTTCTACCAAACCATAGGATTTCTGCAACTATTCAAAGACAAGCTCTGCCCAAGAGTTAACGTTTCTGCTGCTCTCTAGCCCGTTTTGTTTTTCTTCTGCAGAACTCCAAACGAGCGGTGCCAACCCTCGCTGCCTCCTGTTTCTTTAGAAGACGGGCTCCCTGGTCCGGATGATTGAAGAGGTACCTCTCAGACCTGCTCCCCATGATTTATGAGTAAAAAAAAAAAATGCATGTTTTTCCACTCCATCACAAGCCGAGGCCTGCGGTTAGGGAATGGGAGGGCGTCTTTGCAGATGAATCTGTTCTGTGATGGGTGACTGAGGGGGACAGACACATAAAAACACCAATAACAGCAGTTCCCACCCAAGAGCACTGACAGGCTAGAAATACCAGAAGTAAATGATGAGCATATATTTAAAGGGACAGTTTCTATTGTAAAAGCAACAGGCACAAATCTATCTCCAGAGTACACAACTGCCAGGACCTGTAAGCCACAGGAGGGCTGGGGGAGTTAAACGCTCGAGGATGAAATGTGAAGCAACTCCTACCCAGCCTCCCATCCAATCAAAGCCATTAAATTGACAAAAACGACATTGGCCAAATGCAATACTTGCTATTAATAGCGCAGAGAAACGGTGTGAAGCACAATCGACAAAACATTCCATTATTATTTACTAGGATACACCAGAGCCTTAGGCGCACTTTGAAGAGAGAAGATTGTAAAAATGCACCTGAGATTTAACTTTTAATTTGATGTTTTGTCAGAACTGGGTGACTCGTAACGTATCTTTGGACAGGCCCATAACTAGACTGTCCCAGTACACATTTTCAGGTCTGTGCCATTAAGCGACCGCTTTCACTTTCTTGATCGCTTAAAAAAAAATCCATCTCCTAGTAAAGATCAATCAATCTTACACATAGCATTTACTTAGTCAAATACTAACAATCCTGAACAATACACTCAATCGGACACATGCAGGAAGTGGAATTAACCCTAACTTATGAGAAAAGTGCTCTAAACAAAGCAGCAAATAACTACAAAATATTAAGACCAGGTAACCGTTGATCCCTACTACTGCCAGCGCAGTAGCTACAAGACACTCAATGTCCGCATAATCTCACCCGAACTCTCTTCCACGTAGTAAAAGCTTCAGCAATAAAACAAAAAGAAATAACCGCCGCAGCCCTGCTCCGTGAAAACCGGAAGTCAGGCACTTTTGGCTGAGACGGGGGCAGGGCCTGCAATCCGGCAGGAAGTCCCGCCCGCCGCCGCCGAGGAAGAAGTGAAGCCGGCCGACTGATGGCCTCTCCGCAGCCCGGGGCTCCCAGGTGCTGGAGGGAGCCCCGGAAGTGAAGTCCTGCCCCCTGGTGCCGCGACGAGACGAGACTGCCGCAGAGAGGAGACACGGAACACGAAAGAGCCCGGTAAGTGGGGGGTGGGGGGTGTACGCTCGTGTGTCTGTGTGTGTTCGAATGTGTCTGTGTGTGTTCGAATGCATCTGTGCGTGTGTCTGTGTGTGTGCGCGTGGGTCTGCGTGTGTGTATGCAGTGTGTGTGTGCCTGTGCATGCGTTGCGTGTGGCTGTGTATGTGCGCATGCGTGAGTGTGGATGTGTTTGCGCATGGGAATGAGGCACGAGAGGGGCACGGCGCCGTGCGCGCCCACGAGGTGAAATCTGCGCTCGTGCACCCTCTCGTGTCCACATTCCCAGAAACGGGTGACAATAGATGTCTTCGCAGACTAAGCAATGCTTGGCATTGCTTACGTCTAGCTCGACCTAAAAAGCACTTGTCATGGTTGGTCTGGCTGTATGCTTTAAGAGCTGGATGTGTCAGGACGGCATAGATTGTTGCCTCTATATGAGCGTTGTACATGACCATGGTGAAGTTGGCAGTTAGGGTCGTTACAGGCCTGTCTGGGGCTAACACCCAAAATGTGAGGTCGACCCTCATTCCCTACTCCATATATCCCACTGCACCTTACCAATGCCACAGTAAAATCTCTTACACCCTTGCTGCGACACAAACTGTTAACATTAAGCACTAGAAGAAAATATATTGCACAAGCTCAATAAAACAGAACATTTGCTCCGAGGTGTTACCCACCCCTAAATCAATAAAGTGGTAAGAAATCTGAGATACTTGATTGATGAGTATATAACACTGTATGAGCAAGTTATTGCTACCCGTGGCAAATGTTATGGTCTGTTGAAACTTCTTAAGAAATTGTTCCACTGGATTCCAGTCGATTGGCTTAGCCCCTTTAGTCGTAGCTCTTGTGTTAAGTAGATTGGACTGTTATAATGCCTTCTACCTTGATATGTCAGACCATGTTTTCCCCCCATCTGCATGTGATTCCAAATATGGTTGCTAAATGTATATGAAACAAAGATGGGTTCAGCTCGGCCTAAAACCCTGCACTGGCTACCTATTCATCTGAGGACTAAATTTAAACTTCTGTGCCATGCGCATAGGGCCCTTCACAACACAGGTCCTGTGATTCTCCGATATAAATTGGAGTTTTATGCCCCACAAGAAGTCTGATATCCACCAATCTTGCCCTTGCTAAAACTAACAAGTTAAAAAAGCAAGAACTGGGGGCCGTTCTTTCAGCCATCTAGATGCAGCACTCTGGAATTTACTGCCTCTAAATCTCCGCTGTACTAATGTCTATCTTGTATTCAGAAAGAAGCTCAAAACGTGGCTTTTCCCCAAAGAATTATAATTCTATTTCTGCCTTACACAGTACTTCTGCCTATGTTATGTGGCTTGCCATAGGGCCGTGATATACCCTTCGGGGGAGTGTAGTGCTTTACAAAAACCATACAGAAAGAATAAAATATTCATACTTGTTTCTTTGAGACAATGTACTGTACTCTGAGTGAGAGGACTGCTACTACTGTGCTTTCCCACCTATTCATGTTTAGAGACAGACCTATGAGGCATGCTACTGCATATTTTATGTCACTGGTAACTACATCGGCTTCTTAGCATTATTTTTTGCATTTTGAAGAAAGTAATAAACAGAAATATTTCAATACAGTTGTGGACCTAAAAATATAGAAGAGGGTTCATTAAGATGAGCTATGATCAATTGCTTTTCTTGGCGTTCTTGGATCGTGGTATGGTATGGAAATCATCGTAACGTAAGAACTAATCTTTTTGATAGATTTTGCCATCTTTCCTCACAGTCAGGTCACTTTTCAGCGCTGGGCCTTCCATGCCTACTATAATAAACTCTTTGAGTCATTTTACTGGTTATGTGAACTGTGATGATTCAACAACACGTTTTTTTATTTCAATTATTTGATTAATTTGGGATTTAGGACATAATTTTTTTCCCCAAAAGGTATTTTTACACAATTAGTTTGCAACCAAAGAATATACTATAATACAAAGAAAACGATGGCAGTCCTTATGGTGCAGGAGGGGTACACCTCGTGGAACTGTGTCTGCCTGGCCCCTTACGGGACAAGAGTTAGGGGCAGCAGACCACACCACATTTCTCTGTCTTGATGCAAACCAGGATATCACTGTTATTAAACTGATGTTTATTTAAGTGAGAATAGAGAAATGAGAGAGGATACCGTGTTCGTGAGTGAGCATTGACACCATAAGTAACTAGAAACTGAGAGGGACCTCAGCATATTTTACAGAGGATCGATTAATATTGCCATACAGCATTGCATAGAGCAGTCTTAGTGTGCAGATTTAAGGATACGTCATTAATAGGATGGCCCACATGAAGTCAGTTCAGGAACTAGTATTACTGTGAACACACCTGGCATTCAATCTAGTGTTGTTCACTTCAGTTAACTGATTTGGTTATAGCAGCTTATTCTTATTTTAAAATCCGGTTCATGTATTTGACGATTTGGGACAATGCTTCTTCCAAAACCTACAAGTTATGCACTAAGTTTTGTCTTCTGTCATTTCATCCTCAGAAGGAATTATACTAACTAACAGATTTCAGCATTCATAACCTATTAATGCTGTCTACTGATTGAGCATTGCAAGTGGCTGCAGTTGGTCTACATAATAGATGGTCTGAATCAAAAACCAACAATAAGACTTGCTAGATTGTCTCAGGTTGATGACTCCATTGTTTGTTTCGCCTGCCGAAAGCTGCGCAAGCAGCGTTTCTCGCAGAGCAAAATCTTATGTCTTACACTGTGTGCTTTAGTTCAGCCTCTCTCTTCCATTGGCTAGCTCCATAAATGGAGGCTAGCCATTGGAAGAGAGATCTGTCAGTCATTTCCCGAGGCGATTTGTGGGTGTTCCGCCGATTCTTTCCCTCTCCGCAACGTCATGAAGACGTGGGCACTGTGGGCGTGGACTTTTTTTTTTTTTTACACCGGTTTGTGTTCATTGTTCGTCTTGTTCCCTGTCCCGCTGGCTGTTTCCTGACCACACTCCCGCTGTCCGTGTGCCTGCCCGCCCCCCTCCCGCTGTCCGTGTGCCCGCCCGCCCGCCCGCCCCCCCTCCTGCTGTCCGTGTGCCCGCCCGCCCCCCTCCCGCTGTCCGTGTGCAAACATTAAGCAAACATTGTAGAGCACGGTGCGGTACACCACCCTTTCCAGTGAGGCACGGGGAGCAGCGTAATGAGGCGTTGAAGCGCTTTACAGCCCATTAATTATAGGGGCTAGTTGTGCATGCTCATTATATGCATTCACACGGTAACTGAAGCTATACCTGCATTTTCTGTCTCCACTGATTTCCTTGTAGACCAGTCTTCTCCAAAGAGGAGCTCGCGAGCTGCTGGTCGCCCTCGTGCCACCTGTGAGCAGGTCTCCTATGTGCAGGGACTGCAGAGTGACTGCAGAGTGCTAGGGAGTGCTAGGGAGTGCAGAGTGACTGCAGAGTGCTAGGGAGTGCTAGGGAGTGCAGAGTGACTGCAGAGTGCTAGGGAGTGCTAGGGAGTGCAGAGTGACTGCAGAGTGCTAGGGAGTGCTAGGGAGTGCAGAGTGACTGCAGAATGCTAGGGAGTGCTAGGGAGTTCAGAGTGACTAGGGAGTGCTAGGGAGTGCAGAGTGACTAGGGAGTGCTAGGGAGTGCAGAGTGACTAGGGAGTGCTAGGGAGTGCAGAGTGACTAGGGACTGCTAGGGAGTGCAAGGGAGTGCAGAGTGCAAGGGAGTGCAGAGTGCAAGGGAGTGCAGAGTGCAAGGGAGTGCAGAGTGCAAGGGAGTGCAGAGAGCAAGGGAGTGCAGAGAGCAAGGGAGTGCAGAGTGCTAGGGAGTGCAGAGTGACTAGGGAGTGCTAGGGAGTGCAGAGTGACTAGGGAGTGCAGAGTGACTAGGGAGTGCTAGGGAGTGCAGAGTGACTAGAGAGTGCTAGGGAGTGCAGAGTGACTAGGGAGTGCAGAGTGACTAGAGAGTGCTATGGAGTGCTAAGGACTGCAGAGTGACTGCAGAGATTAAGCTAATGGCAAGGTAAATGACAATGCCATTTATTTATCTGTTTTCAAAACCAACACATAAATACAAATTTTGTCATTTACAATGCCAATAGCTCTAATTTTTCCTAAGGCGAAACCATTGCATTGTAAATGCTTGTTATTGGTCTGTAAGTGTCAGTCTCGGAGTAGCCGCGAGTTTGTCAATGCCGGAGATGTAATACAGCGCCAGACACACTCAGGAAGAATCGACTGCCTTTTTTCGAGCCATTCGCAGCTCCCGAAGTCGCCGCGGAGCTGTGAGGGGGGGGCAATGCACGAGAAGCAAATTACTCACCTGTTAGTTATTTGGTTGCCCCAGGTCAAATTTAAATGCAGTTACAACAGTCAATTTACATCATTACATTCTATAAATCAATCAGCTTAAAAATGGAGCAACAGTCAAATGTTGAAATAACAACAGCATTGTCTGTGACTGTGGCGGAAAGTTACGCCTCTCTGCTACGCCGAGGATAAATACATTTTGGAGCATTCAAATAAATCTCTTTCAGGCAGAAAGAAAAAGAACCTTTCTATCAAACGCTGCATATTTTTTTCTGATGGTAGTGTTAGAGTGCAATGTATGTTAAGTTAAATGAAAAACGGGTCGGTAAATCACCTGAACGTCCCACTGACCCGGAACTGATTAGCAAACGAGGTTCCACAACTTTACAGTGTACGGTGCAAAAGGCTGAGTACCCTATAACGTCATGAATGCTCAAACTTTTTGCCAAAAACTTTAATGTACATTTCTGTTATAGTTTTGTCACAGACCCCACCAAGGATCACCTTCGTTAACAATTAAAAGCCTTATGGAAGCCGAAGAAAATAGTGAAAGAGTTTTATTTAGTAAGGCTGATTCAGTCATTCCACGTCTTATGTGGTAATATATCGTACAATATTCAGATTGCCCCTCGTTTGCTCCTGGTTTCGTTTACTGGTATAATTCCTCTCAAAGCTTGGTCAAGTTACATTAACCAGCCCTGGCAAGGTTCCTAGGACCATGCATGCCGAGCTGCTCCAGTTCAGTTTTTTCTTTGTATCCTGTGACTTGTAGCTTATTTTACTCCATTCTAAAACCAGGACTATAACTCCCAGAATTCAAAGAGAAAGAAACTGGCCTGGATCAACTCAGCACACGTGGACCTGGGAAAGTTGGCAGCTATGATAACTGAAGTGGGTTTGCTTGGAAATCTAGCTGCGCTTGCACAGTCCCACACCTTTGTTCACAATGGTTGATTGGCGCTGCTGTTGGCGTCACTTTCCATGGCACATCACCACTTTACATATATGATCCCCTTGCTTGCGTTTAGTACATCTGGGCCCAAGTGTGTACTTTTCAAACCTACCCCATATCTTTCATCCAATAAAATATTACGAGAGTAACTTCTAAACAGCCCTGGTAGTTCAACTAATAGCACATTGAGTGCTGGGGCTTGTAGGCTGTACTTATAATAGGAACGAAAGACTACACATCCCTGCATGCTCAGTTATATTGCCTGAAAGAACAAGCATTTGCAAAGCAATAGGTCTCGCACTTATGTAACTTTGAGCTATTGGCATTGTAAATGACAATGCATTTTGTTTGTGTTTTAAAAACCAAAACATAAATAAAAGGCATTGTCATTTACAATGCCAATAGCTCAAACTCGCGTAAATGCGAGACCTATTGCATTGCAAATGCTTGTTCCTAACAGTCTGTCCAACACTGAGTACACCATACTCCCTGCAAAACACACTATTAGAACCTAAATCCTCCCCCTGCTGATCAGACTCTGAATTGTCCTCTTCCTGAATAAATGTCACCTTACCATCCTTTTTCCTATTTGATACTCTAGAGAAATGTCCCAATATGCCACAATTGGAACATTTTTGATTGTTTGCTGGACATTGTTTATAATAAACAAAATGTTTAACACTTTCACATCTGTAACACTTCCTATTATTAGTATCAATTTTATTCTGTGTACCCTGATTTGTGTAAATACTACTTTTAGCTTTCTTTACCACGTTCACAATATTAATTAATTTGCTAGCACTTTGAGTCTCCTCCACCACAGCTTTGCACATCTGCCAGGAAATTCCACCTTCTTCACCAATCTTATGATGTCCTTCAAGGGAGCTTCCCCATTTACCAATAATTTTTCCGGTATGTTTGGATTACTAGCATGCATAATGATTTGGTCCCGTAACATTTCTTCTTGCTTCGCCCCAAATCTGCATGTTATCTCTAAATGTTTAAGTGTTGCAACATAGTCAGCTACACTCTCACTTTTTCCTTGCTTGTGCTGAAAATGTTTTACCTATCCACAGCTACACACACAACCTGTGACAAATGAGCATCTAGAACTTCTGGCGCATATGTGAAAATATCCCCTACTCCTTCTTGCCTGACTTTCTTTTCAATCTAACTATATGTTTTTTACTCCTCCTGGATCTAAACAATGTAAAAAAAAGTTCTTTTTCTTTACCAGCATGCATTCCTCATCATCATATGTTGAAATATAATTACAAAAGTACTCTTTCCAGTCTTGTGATCGCATTGACGTTTCCCCTTTGGCTTGCAAAAACGCTTACGGAATAGATAGATTCAATGTATTCAGAGAACACATATTTACTGGTAACCTGAATGTTTGTGCAAGCTAAATGGAACACTTGTTCAAGAATTGCAAAGCTGAGCAGTAGAGAGTCTTAAAGGAGCTTTGCTGAAAGCATCACTAACAATTACACTGTTGCATTTAACTTGGTTCTCAAATATGCCTTAAGATGCAGTATGAATATGTCCCAACAACCACTACTGGATGCTGCTCATCCAAAATTGCCACGTGAGTGTTTAATTGAGACAATGTAATGTCATGTTATTTGTTATGTTATAATATTTTTAAAGCGCTTGGTTATTCCGGAATGGAGTGTCCCCGCACTAGGATGTCCGGCTGCTATATGACTACACAGGTTATGACTGTTAAGATGTTATTAAAACAGCCAGGATTTGATTTTCTTTCGGAAGGTCAGTTCTGAGTTTTCCTGTCTTAAGTCAGGGGAGGGGAATTCCACAGTTTGGGGAGCAACAGGCTGAATGAGCAGCCCCCTCACCAAGCTTGATTCACACTTGGTACAGTCGCTAGCCTGGCTTCAGCAGATATGAGGCACCGATTTGGGCTGTAGGGCTTGATCACAATAAGTAGATAGCGTGGGCCTTTGCTATTCAGAATTCTATGGCAGAAGCAGAGGGCTTTGACTGCAATTCATTTTTTTTTATCAGGAGCCGGTACAACTTTATAAGCGCTGGACCCAGAGAGGAGCGCCTGGGGATATTCAGGAGCAGCCGGGCTGCTGCGGTGTGTACCCTTTGAAGCATCTTCAGTCTCCCTTGGGTGGCACCCAGGTAAAGAATATTACAGAAAAATTCCCTAGGCAAGAATTGATTCGATAAATATAGGAGACCATTACAATAGGAAATATCCTTCGTATACGACAGAGTAAGTGGAGCTTTGCAGCCCTTCATAGCCTCAACTTGTTGGCTTAGTGTGCCTACTATCTACGTATCTATGTGTTGATGGCTCATATAGCCACCACAGAGCAGGCAAACCTTCTTCCCTCCTCTTTCCGATGCTGGTCACATATTAGAAAAGTTGCTGTTTCTTTCCTTCGTGTTCCTCCACATAATGTGTCCACATCCAGATCAGCTATTAAGTTTCCTGATTACAGTTACAAGCCAGCTGAGAGCATTCCCTTTGCTCCCATGATGCACATTGTTGACAGTATTGCGTTTGGGCTTGGTATTTGACTCAATGTGGCTTTCCTGATGAAGGCGCTATGTTCACCAAAACATGCTTGGACATATTGAAGATCCATCATTGAATTAAATACGCCACCATACTATATCGTCAAATGTTATGTATTTTCTTTATATGTATTGTCTAGTTGATTGTCTTTATATTTTTGCATGTAGTTAATCCATTGATTGTTCATACAGTCTTTCCTATATTGGCCATTTTTATAATATCTATTTTTAAACTGTTGGTTTCTGTGATGTTATTGTCTATAGTATGTTGATCCAAACAGAACAATAGAATCTCTTGTAGTTTTTTTAATGATTTTGTATGAATAAAATG
The DNA here is from genome assembly GCF_964261635.1 of Lissotriton helveticus. Classification (NCBI taxonomy): domain Eukaryota; kingdom Metazoa; phylum Chordata; class Amphibia; order Caudata; family Salamandridae; genus Lissotriton; species Lissotriton helveticus. The sequence continues at coordinate 706,773,992 of NC_136059.1, read as the reverse complement.
AATTTTTAATGAGAATTGTGGTACACTAAGTTTTTACCTACCGTGGGAAAATAATTGTCTCGTATAGATATCAGACAAATTGTTGCCTAGGGAATTTATCTTGAACAATTGTATTTTCCCTGCCCTGGGAACAATTATTAGTAGCAGGGAGTCCTTATATTTACATTGTGAAAGAACATTACTGTAGCCTGATCTAGTGATTAGGAGTGCTTGGATTACAGTTTTCCTGGCCGCTTCTGGTAGAAGACCAAAGTTCTTGCGTAACATTTTCAATATGCCGAAACACTCCCCTGCTAGCTTGGATATCTGATTATCAAACCTGAGATTGCTGTCAAACCACATTCCCAGGTTCTCTATTTTTGTTTTAGGGGTTGGTACCGAGCCTAAGACCTCTGACCACTATGCTGTGGACCAGATGGATGGCATATTTCCCCACAGTTAATACCTCAGTTTTCTCTGCATTCAGTCTGAGGCAGCTTTGGTCCATCCATTCTGCTAGGCTCCCTAGTCAGGAGTGAAATCCAACTGCGGGGATCTCACTGTCCTGAGACAGGGTAATGATAAGTTGGGTGTCGTTGGCATATGACACTATTTTTACACCATGACGCTCAACCACATCAGCTAATAGCCGCATACACAAGTTAAAAAAGAGTTGAGCTCAACGTGGAGCCCTGTGGGACCCGCTTCTGGAGAGTGACCACCTCTGAGGAACATGTCTGTTGAACCACCTGATGGTTGCGGTTCTGAAGGAAGCTGACCAGACATTTTAGGACGAGGCCTGCGACCATGTGTGACCACAGCCATTTAACTAAAATGTCACGGGACACCGTGTCGAAGGCCGCACTCAAGTGCAGCATGATCAGTGCTGCAGTTTTGCCTTCATCCGCTATGGGCCTCAGAGATTCCGAAGCAATCAAAAGTGCAGATTCCATGCTAAACTGGGGGTGGAACCCTGATTTTGTTTCATGTAGCAGGTCCTTGGTCATAATATAATTCATCAACTGTTCATTTACATGTTTTTCTGCCACCTTTAAAAAGAACAGGAGCAGAGAGATAGGCCCAAAACATTCTGATTTGCCTGCATCCAGATTGGGGTTTTTCAACAGGGACATCACTATTGAGTGTTTCCATTTCCGGTGAAGATGGCCTAAGTTGAAAAACTGGTTAATTGGATCACATAGACTAGGTAAGATGGCCTCCAGTCCTCGCTCCAACATCGATGGAGGGGCTGGATCGAGTGACGAGCCTGATTTTACCTTAAGAGTCAGAACACACAGTTCTGGTATTGTCAGGATGTTAACCCTGGTCAGGCCACTTGTGGAATTGGATGGTTCTAACCAGATAGTACTGTTAGAGATTTCTCTGTCTTCTAAGGGGAAAGGCTCATATATCTTAGCAATTTTTTTTTTAAAGAAATTGAGCTATTTCATTACATTTCTCTGTGTCAGTGATAACTCGCTCCAAAGAGGACAGGGATTTCACTATCTGGAACAGTTCACAAGGTGAATTTGGGCTTGCTCAATTTGATGGGCAAAGAATTGACTGTGTACAATCCTGATATAAATATAGTAGGATTTCCTTGCCTTATTATAGTTGGACTTTGATGTGGTATTATATTCTTTACACCATAGGCGCCCTAGTCTCTTGCATTTTTTTTTTCAGACCGAGCTCGTCATTGAACCACTTAAGCAGAAGGTGAAGTGCGAGTAGTTTGTTTGGTGGTCATCGAGTCTATGCAGTCTAGTGTACTGCTAATCCAGTTCTCTACTTGTGTGTTTGCTACTGAGAGTCAGGCGGTTCATTTCCAGAGTTGCTGTAAAAGATGCTGGCGTGACACTAGCTCACTTCCGCCTTGGTCGGTGCTGGCTGCCTAATGGCGTGTAGATGCGGCGAGGTAATGTGACCTATCATTGCTGCTGATCCGAGGTACTGTTGTAATTGCCACCTGAATGTTTAATTAAAACAAACCTTTGCTACTGCTCGGAAGTGCTGCTAATTTAGTAATGCAGCTAATAAATACTTGTAACTGTGTCGTCGCGTAGTTGGCCCATTTCCAAAATTGCTGGCAACCACTCCTCCTTTAATGACTTCCGATCCAGCAAAGCACATACACCTAAAATGGCGGCACATAAGGACACGACGCGCTGATATCCCGGCCTTCGTTCTTTATGCCCCCACACAGAATCAAGCAGTAGCCTGATGTACAAGACATGCCCGAATATGGCGGCGCGTAAAGACTTGACAGACCAACATAAAGTCAAAGTCAAAAGTTTTTATTTGTTACGGTACTCTATTGAGGACCACACATTTGATAAAGTATAAAAATACACTTAAGTTTCCATACAAATTAATACATTTTCAGTGACATTTTCAAGAACTTAAAAATTCTGTAACAGACATATTCGTTAGGTGGATTTTTACATAGTGTTAAAAAATCTTTAGTGTTAACAATCCTACAGGACCGATAGATGGGTTCTATACATGTTAACCTTGCATTTACAATTTTCTCATTTGGACATATGAAAAGAAGGTGTTCCAAGTTCTGTATGCCCCCCTGACAGAAGGTGCATAGCGCGGAGCTATCTAGACTCCAGGAAGAACTAAAGGTTAATACTGGGAGTATGCCTAGACGCAACATCATGATTACTCGCCTTGCGCCGTGTGCCAGAGTATATCCTAGGTATGGCTGTTTTTGTTTGTATTCCTGGAGGTCTGCATAGGTCCTATACACAGATAGTTTTTTACAGTGAATATGATCAAGATCATAGCTCAGTTTGGGGGAAAAGTTTTTTAAAAAAAGTTTGTTGTGCAGGTGTCCATGTTGACAAAATTTCCAAACTGATTTTTGCAAGCTGGAATGCCTCTTTCATGTTTATAGAAAAGGTGAGATGGACAGAATCTTTATTAAATGTCTCAACTTTTAACAAGTTTCGTAAAGTTCCTTCTTTTGAATGAAGAAGATTGTAAGCCCACCTGATGATGCTTGTTATCGCTGTGGCATATGCGCTCGTGATGGAACATTCTAGTCTCAACGCCTGTACTGGTGTAGATGTAGAAACTTTCATTAATTTTTTTAATATTTTGCCTTCTTGTAGGTCCATATATGCCCATTGTTTAAAAAGGATATATTCCGAGGTGTATGACAAAACCGGTGGAATCTTGGCTTTATAGACTTGTATTAGTGCAGAAAAGTGTCTGTTCCCGGCGGCTGAGTATAAGCGTGACAGAGCCCCAGCATGTAGATCACCTTTCTTTTTAAGATGTTCAATTTGTTTGGTATTATTCATTTTATGTGAAAAAATTCTGCCAAGGTATGTATATTCCTTTACCTGCTCTAATTTCTCACCTCCCAGCTTCCATTCATACCTTACACGTTTCTTCTTTTTTGAAAATACGACCACTTTGGTTTTATTTATGTTTGGGATAAGAAAGTTCTTCCTCGAGTAGTTATGTAAAATATCCAAAAGATTTTGAAGTCCGAACGGTGTTAGGTCAAACATGACTATATCGTCCGCGTACATCAGCGTATGAATGCATTTGGTGGCAATCTTTGGAGGAGTACATAATCCTAATTGAAGTTGGGATGGCAAATCGCTTAAATACAGGGAGAATAAAATTGGAGCCAGAAGACACCCTTGTTTTAGGCCATTAAATGTCCATATTTTCTTTGTCAGGCCCTTATCTCGCCCCATTTGAACCCGGCACCAGGTGTTACTGTGTAAGTTCACTATAAGTTGTAATAGTGATTCAGGAATGCCCATCCTTCTTAATTTTGACCACAGTGTCGGTCTATCGACACGGTCAAAGGCCGTCGAATAATCGATGAACGCTGCATATATGGGTTGTTTTTTCCCTGATGCGTATTTATCTAGAATTGTCTGGAAGATTGCTATGTTATCTGTAACAGAGTGGTTCGAACGAAATCCAGACTGAAACATAGGAATTTGTCCGGTTGTAAATGCCCAAGTTTTCAATCTATCCAGAATTTCTGCTGCAAATATCTTCCCGGCTGCGTCCATGAGCGCTATTTGTCTATAATTCCCCGGTGTAGATCTTTTTCCTTTTTTATAAATCGGGATAATTATACTTCCCTTCCAGGAGTTTGGTATTTTGCCGGTGTCGAATATGTAATTAAATAGTGGTGAAAGCACCAGACCCCACTTATTTTGTTCGAGTTGGTAGATCTTAATAGGGATCTGATCAGGGCCAGAGGCACCCGTGCTTCTTGCCGTTCTTATATTCATGGCGATAGATACTGCCGAAGTTTTGTTGATTTTAGAATCATTCATTTCCATAAATCGTTCATCTGCCTCTCTTGCCTTATTGATCTGATTTGGTTTATACAGCTCGCTGAGGTATGTATCCCAGTCTTCCTCTGAAACAGGAGTTGCTTCCAGCTTTTTTTTGGTTCCAGTAAATTTCGCAATCAAGGACCAGTATTTGCGTTGGTTATTTTGCTTGGCTGCTAATTGGATATCTATCCAGTTAGCGTCCTGCTTCAGTTTTTTCTGTTTAATTTTTTCTCGTCGTATTTGGTTTTTTAATCTGTTAATTTCCGTTTTTGTTTCAGACGAGAAATTCAAATACTGGGCTCGAATCAACCGATTAAGTTTTTTTATATTGGGTTGATTCCAATTTTTATTTTTACTGCTACGTTTACTTTTTATCTGTGTATCTATGTGTAACTTACTTTGTAAGGCAAGCTTAAGCTTGTCAATGATAAGTTCAAAGTTCACAATAGGGTCATCTGAATAGATGGTAGTCAATAAATGAGTATGAGAAAGTAGAGTATTCAAATGGTCTAGTTTTTCAGTACTCCAATATATACGAGACTTCTTTGTGTTTACTTCCGTAATGGGTTTATAAAATAATAACTGATTCTGAAAAGAAGACTGTGCATTCCATTTAGTTGTTAAATTTAATAGTGCATGATCACTTTCCTCGTTAAATTTAATCGAGAGTTGGATAATTTGTTCTTTCTCTTCAATCCCACATATAAAATAATCAAGGATAGAGGGAGATCCATTTCCCCGCCTCGTGTAAGATGCCGGTTTGTCTCCGTTGGCGTTACCATTTAATATTGTCCCATTTATACTCGGAAGAAGTGATAATAATGAGCGTCCTCTCTTATCTGATTTAACTCCTTTCGGTAACTCTGGAAGAGATATTTCCAGAGATTCCTCTTTAAATAAGAGTGCCCATTTCTTAAGTTCACTATTTGAAATTTTAGCATTTAAATCTCCCATAATGATATATGGCATGTAAAGTTGATCTTCAATAATGTGCGTAATAGTCTCCATTAGATGGTCAAATAACAAGTCATAATTACTATTGGGGGGCGCATAAATATTGAAAAGTAGTACTTTTTCATAAGTAACTGCTGTTTGAGTTTTAAGTGACACCTTTACACATTGAAGATTATCAGTATTAGTATTAATTATCTCTTGTGACCAGGAATATTCTTCTTTTAGTAAAATGGCCAGACCTCCCTTGGCATGTCCTCTTTTAGATTTTTTTGCCAGAGTTTCATAAACATAGTACCCTTTTTGTATAAAGGGATCAGTTGACCATGTTTCCTGAAGGGCTATAATATCTGGGAAATCCTTAATTGCATTTTTCATTTTTTTAACAGATTTCCCAGCCAGGTTCCAAGTTAATAACGACAAACCTTTGCTAAACCTGATGTTGTTGAGGTTTATCCATGTTTTTGCTGTTTAAAGTCTCTGATAGCCATGCCCAAGATGTTATAGGGTTCTCTGTATCACTTAATCTTGGTTCCCGAGACCAAACTGACCTTTCGCCATACGTTACTTGTATTTTGAGTGTGTCTTTTCTCATGGTATTTAATACAGCTTCTCCCCTTTTTAAGCCAAAGTTATCATTTCTTCTTTGAGTTTGTCCAATTATGCAATTAGTTTGTATGTTGGTTTTGAAGTCTGGTATTGAAATTACATCGTAGCCGTTTCTATGAAGAATTTCCTTCTCTCTAATTATTATTCTAGGAAGAACTGGGGAAAAAAAGGATACCTGTACTAATTTATTATTTTCTTTATTTGGAAAGAGTACTAAGTCAATTTCTTTGCTTGTGAGAGAGGTCAAGGATGGAATTTCGTGTAAAAGATTAATTATTCTGCTGCGATTGAACGGCATTTTATCTGTTGGAAAGAGTTCTTCTATTATTATATATTTAGATGTAATTCCTTCCCATTGTTGAGATTTCTTTTCATATGAATTATTTGTATCCGTGGACTTTTGCGGAGTTGATCGGTTTTCTATCGTCGGACAATATTCTTCTGCTTTTGGATTCAATGAATTCGCCAGCGGAGTTTTTGCTTGAGGTGATTTTTTAATTATTTGAGAGCTCACAGAACTTGGTGGTGTAGATTTTTGAAATTTAAGTTTATCCCCTTTTTTCTTCTGTATTCTTCTCAAAGGCTTTCTTCTCTTTTTCTTCCCTCTTGTTTTTTCCCGCTCATTACTTTTTTCGATCTTTTCTATCTGACTGGATTCCTGCTCGGTAATAACTCTTGATGACTCTAATTTCGTATCCCGAGCTATCCTATCTGAATTGGTGTTGATTACTTTATTAGAGAAGATGGGATAGTTCTTGATATCGTTTTCGGTGGTGTTTTCCGGTTCTTCTCTAAACAGTTTTTTGAGTGAATAGGTAATAGGATGTTTTTTCTTATATTTTGTATCCTTAGTTTTGGTCTCGATTATTACCACATCAGTCGTTTGAGTACTTGCTTCCAGTTGGTTTAGATTTTTTATTCCATTAGTATGGCAGTCTTCTTTTAAAGGCGTTTTGACTGATTCATGTTCATTAGGTGTTGCTTTGGATAAATCTTTTTTCCTTTTTTCTACGACCAAAAATTTTAGGATTCCTATTTACACGTCTAGTGTATCATCAGAATTAGCTAGAATTTGACCGAGATGGGTAAGTACTGATTCTAGGATTTCCTGCAGTGAAAATAATGCTTTTGACAAGGGAGGAACAGTGTTTACAGAGTTTAAATTTAAATTTGTAAAGGTAGGGTCAATGGAGTTAGCGTGATTGAAGAAGAGTTTGGGTGATTTTTCTGGTGAACTGGTTAATGGCTGGTTTTGACTAAATAATATTTCTGATCTTTCGTGTTCTCCTTTCGTGATGTTGCTTACCGATACCTCCAAAGGTAGTGCATTATCTTGTAGTTTTGTTGGTGTTATGGACTTTATTTGGGACATATCTAGGAGCGATGTCTGGCGCTCTACGAGAAAAGAAGTCTTTGCCAAGCTGTTCTCTATAATTAAGGATTCTTGTTTGTGAAGTGTCTGATCAGAGGAAAGTAGCAATTCATGCTGTACCCTATCTATTGTGAGGTCTAACTTATCTTGTTCTTCTAATGTAGAAAAGGATGAATATTTTTTCGTAGAAAGGGTAGAAAAATATTTGTTTATGGCTGGAGTATATGATAATTGACCCGGTTTCATTGATTTATCTGTTGATTTTCTAACAGCTGCGTCAGTACCCATGCGTTTCATGTAGATTGTACGTGAGCGTAATTGTTTTAATGCCCTCATATTGGGGCCGGGTATCAGCTGTTGATTATAGTCGTCACAGCTGGTTTTCAGATGCTTTGATCAATTTATTTCGGATGTTGATGTAAGGGATATTTAATATGGATGAACTTTTTGGTTTCTGGTGATTATCCGTATATTGCTATGTAAGTTCCTCAGTTTTCGTCAGCTCCTATACATGAACATGTAATGAAGTTCTGGCTTACCTAGATTGTGTTGTTTCGAATCCTTTTTCGATTTCAAGTATTCGTGAATCCCTAGATTAGATGTAAGAGGGGTAGGCCGTCCCGTCCTCGGTCGTCCCCGGACGGCCACAGACGGCCCGCCCTTTGTCCGGGCTTAGTCCCGCGCTTGGTCCCGCGCGCGTCCCGCGTCGCGGGAGGCGATTTGATTTTTCTACGTTTCGTCAGTGGGCGTGTCCGTGGGCGTGTCGCCTGGGGGAAGAGGAACCAGCTGACCCCAGCTGGGATTTCTGGTCCTCGCAGTCCCCCAGGCTTGGCGCGCTGTAGTTTTTCACCCTGGCCTCAACCCTTCTGACTCCAGCTGGGAGCGATGGGCAGAGCGTGCAGATTGCAGCTCAAGCTCACACCAGCGAGTCAAGGGGGGGCGCGCCACGGAGCAATGAAGAAAGAGAGCGTCAGCTCAGGCACAGCAAAACGGGATACAGTCAGCAAGTAGAGATAAAGATCCCTTGCCAGGCACGAGTAAGATGCAGTTCAACAAATCCAAATACTGGTGAGTGGCGCCCGCGAAGCGGGTGTCACGAATGTTTATCCTGCCTCGTCAGTGGGCGTGTCCGTGGGCGTGTCGCCTGGGGGAAGAGGAACCAGCTGACCCCAGCTGGGATTTCTGGTCCTCGCAGTCCCCCAGGCTTGGCGCGCTGTAGTTTTTCACCCTGGCCTCAACCCTTCTGACTCCAGCTGGGAGCGATGGACAGAGCGTGCAGATTGCAGCTCAAGCTCACACCAGCGAGTCAAGGGGAGGCGCGCCACGGAGCAATGAAGAAAGAGAGCGTCAGCTCAGGCACAGCAAAACGGGATACAGTCAGCAAGTAGAGATAAAGATCCCTTGCCAGGCACGAGTAAGATGCAGTTCAACAAATCCAAATACTGGTGAGTGGCCGACCAACATAACTGATCCACACCCAGGCAGTTGATGAATATTGCTGCACAGAAGGAGCTAATTGTCTTGTGTGCTAATATCACAGCTTTCGCTCTCAGCACCCACAAGCATCCGCTGACATCACTGAACTGCACACTTGGCTTTGCTGGAATGCCACAACAACATTCAAATGACCATTAGAGAACCATCTGGGCCAAAACAGCATACAGGTACCCAAAAAGTACTTACAGTTTTCACTGTAGGTGTGCCCGCTCACCACCAAAGTGCGTTACCAGTAGCTATTGGTCCCTCAACAATTAAAGATGTCAAAAGCTCTGCCAAGTACCACGCATCAAGCATTAGACTAATGCATTTTGGTGTGGTGGTCCGCATCACCGCACTAAAATGCATAGTCACAGATTCATTGCGCACTCTAACACCATTGGCGCTGCCTGGCACTAGTGAGATGGATGTAGGAGACGTGCTCCATTAGGTAAAGCAGCGCGAGTCTGGTACAGGCAGTGCCCACACTGTGCTGCCTGACCACAACCTGCTGCTGGGAAGCATTGCAATTATCACCAGTTCGAATTGACTTTGCGCCGTGGCCTGGGGTCTGGCTGCATTCAATCAGCCACTCACTCTGAGCCTGGACTGCCGCGCAGCAGCCTCACGTGACGGCATGTGGCTGTCACAAAAGGACAACACAGTTTCTATATCTGTGGCACTGCAGCTATCAAATTGCGACAGTGTGCCTGCACTGAATGCTTCGGGGGCGGCACCTTCTTTGCGAGGTTTCCAGCATATGGAACAACCCTTGCACTGTGTTGGGATTATGGCCAAGCAATGAGTAGCAGCAGTGGGCAAATCAAACTTTCTTTTTCTGGTATAGCTGGTGCCCGCTGGAAGCAGAGAGACGGTATGAAGCTGGCGTCCTCTGGTCCAAATGGCACCTAATTGGCTTTGCACTCTGTGTGCTAACCTCAAACCTTGCAAGGGTCTTCAGCGCTCGTGACTGGCAGGATGTTTTTAACGATACTATCCTGCCAGCTCCCAGGAAGGCATCACTGGTGCCCAGGTGGGCCCACCCGAAAATAACATGCTGGAGGTCCTTTAATCAAAACTGCTGCCAACTAGAGCAAGACAATCTTGAGGAGAGCTGCCTGTGGTTCGACCGCTCTGACTTAGCTTGAAACTGCATCTGAATCACCAAGACACGTCGTACCCCAACACTGTGAAAAACAAGTTCTCTGTCGAAGTGTTCAGCGTTGAGACCCCCTCTCAGGCAGTGGTGGATGGACAGCAGCAGTCAGGTAAATCAAGCACTCTTACTAAGGTTGTCACAGTCCCAAGAGAAGTTTAATTGTTCTATCAAGTCTGCTAATGCCTAGACATATTACTAAATAGAACTGGAAACAACATCAGATTTAATAGAACTGGAAACAAAATCATATTTATTCATTTGTAAAATGCCATTTCAGTGTTTGGTTACTCTAAGCATTAGCCATGGATCAGTGCTAACACACGTTTAAAGTGCTTTCTATTTGTATTGTTCTTTGCAGTATGTTCAATCAAAGGTTGCCAATATTTACCAGCTTTTGGTGATTTTGCTTATTTTATCAAAGGCCGGAATTACAAAATATCTGCCCTGTGTTTATTTGATCTCTGCAGCATTACCTGTATGAGACCGCAAAAAAGTGCAAAGGCATGGGGAGGTGTAAAAATGTATGATAATTCCTTTACTTTCACATCTTATATGCACACAAATCATTTCGTAGCAGTATCTTAATCTTCTTTTTTTTACTTTAGTAAAACTTTTTTTCGTCCGATAGGCCATAAAAGCAATTATGCAAGTCCCCATATACAAATATGAACATGATTAAAACATTAGATAAAAACGTCTGTCCAAGTCAAGCTCCTGGGGCAGCTAGTCTGTTTGAAACGATAATGTTGGCATATATCACATTCTATTTTGTAAATTAATTTGCAGATAACAAGACTAAGAAGAAATTTTTATCAACCACGTTCATTATAGATCTATCAGCTAGTAAAATTAATACAGTGCATAAGGCTCTTAACTTGTATTAAAGTGCTATGTGCATGTGCAGCTAGAGTTGCGGCAGGGCCATACTATTTAATAAATAGCAACCATCAGGATATTTAATACAAAAGTGCAAAATGTATCATTAACTATGAACATTGGCCTACATACATGCTAGCCGGGTTAACATGTGCTAGGGAACAAAGAAACAATGTGTGGCTAACCTGCACCTCCTTATGTTATGCAAACTATTGCACTCTAAAATTTGACCGTTAATGATCACAATGTTATGGGGGACATCTTAGGTAAACTCTTTGTGTGCACCACATGGAGAACAAGAAACCTGCGACCGAATAAACTATATGAAGGCTGGCATTATATTTCAAAATCCTGTAAGCCTCTACACAGTGCCTGGTTCCCAGATTTCTGCAGATCTGTGTAAGCCATCGTTTTCTAGCTTTCTTGTACCCTGAGCAAGAGAATAATACATGTTGTTCGGTTTCAACTCCAGTATTGCATGCTGGGCAGACCGAGCATTCAGAGCCAGACCATTTGGACGTAAAAGGCACGCAAGGGGAGCACCCCATGCCTGAATTGCAGGTATCGCTTCATAGCCGCTGACGGTTTAATGTCATCCAGAGACGGCTCTAGTCTATACTGGTCTTTAATTTCTAGGAAATTAAAAGTATGCCAGTTGTGCAACTCCCCTGTATCATGGTCAATTTATGCTCCCAGTAGAGATCCTTTAACATCTTCTTTGACACAGTAGGGCCACTTGTTTCTGGACAAGATCACATATGACCCACTCCCATGGATACAAGCATGTTTCATATGTAAGATAACCATGGAATTTTTCCTGCACCGGGTAGACTGATGACCTTCTTTAGTTCTTCTCTAAAGCTAGCCAGTTAATCTTCTATTTCAGGGGTTTTTGAAGCAGTTTCAGGGTATTTTAGGGTTTCTCGTTGATCAAAATGGTCTAATTACTGATATTTATCTCTTTCCATGCACTTCATTTTACTCGAGAGAAAATGTCACCCCAAGTGTCACACATTTGGCAGTTCACTGACAACACTAAGCGCCCTTCCATTTCTGGTGTTTTCAGCAGTTTTAGGATTTTCCTAGAGTTTTTTGTAGGTGAATTGGGTGAAACTTCTGCTATTTATATGTTTCCCTGGTCTTTATTGCTAGATTTTGCTTGTGAGAAAGTGTCACTCATAATTGCACTGAAATTATGAAAATTTCACACATAAGCAATCTGAAACCTTGGCAGCTATGTGCCAAAGCTGATATCCTTGTGCTGAGGATCATTCTTGCCCTGCTTCAATACCATCCATTTTCAACTTGTTGCCAATTTCGTAATGTACCATCCTCACGCTGTCTTTATTAAGATTCCTATATTAACCCCGGCATCAATTAAATTGTAGCGGAGTTAAATTAGCTCCCACTGTCTCCACTCCCTGTTTCATTCTAACCATCCGTCCCCCGTACTTCGAACACTCATTACATCATATTATCACTACCGCATTACTGTTAAAACTGAAGCACATTAAAACACTACCACATTACCACACGATTTCTTTTGTCAGAGGTATACATGTATGGGCAGTGAAGGGGTGCTATCTTTCTGTAAAGATTCAAAACTATAATGATATATAAAAATTCCTACTTGGCACATTGGGGTTATCTTGGTAAGGGTTCTGAAACAAAACAAAAAAAATAACATCCACATTGGACCTATTCTTGTTTGGCAAAATCTAATATCTAGGATTGCGACCATACAGGCTGATGGGTATGAGGATAGAGAATGCAAGTCCCATGCATCCTGCAAGAAACACACACAACTGGAGGTTGGATTCAGTTATTACTGAAACTGGTTGAAAAGAGCAACAGGTACCCTGCATGCATCATGACTCCTACTGACTCAAAGAAGCAACCGAAAGTCTTTCCAGCACAATGGGATCCCCCACAGTCCTTTAAGCTGATATCCGAGGTACATCCACTCAAAAATATGATTGCTACTTTGGCATTCTGCCCCTCCAATTAGCTCGCTCTTCGGACTCATGTATTTTTAAACATTTCACTGAGGAGTCTGGACTGATACTGTCCATGTCTGTAGTGGCTTGTGCTGTTGTCCTCGATTCAAGGCAGTTTGGTGAGAGATTGTCACTACTGTACTAAGGCTGGGGTAGAGAGACCTCTACCTAGGCGGTGAGGGTAGAGAGGTATATCGGGTATGAATACGTCCTCCCGATTTAGACTATAAACTACTGAACGTATCCCACACAGTGTATTGGAGTTCAGCCCTAAACCCTTGTGGTGTTACCCGCTCAACGAGGGAAAGGAAGCACTTCCTTTTTGTTTAGAAACCCTCACACACCCTTGTGGTGTCATGCTTCATCATCGGGTTCACCCTGACTCCTAAAGGTGAGGGTGGGCTCAACCATATTCCAGGTAGCACTTAGGGGAGATAGGCCAGGGGGTCTACCAGGGCGTCTAAAGATAAAAATCCCTCTCTGTCTCCAGGTATCTCTTTATTGTTGGAGGCGTAGGGGATATTAAAAATATAAATACACACAGGAAGTGATGGTGCTATGACCCTCTCAGGACCACTAGGGTGTGTGAGGGTTACTAATCAAAAAGGAAGTGCTTCCTTTCCCGTGATGAAAGTGTAATTCCACGCTAGTTTAGCGCTGTGCCCCAACACACTGGGTGACAGATTGCCACTCACAGCAGTCACCCACTTTGGCCAGGCCTAAAACTCGGCCATGCTGTGCAGGCATCCATTACAGGCTATATATGGATCCCATGCAAAGAAGGAGCATTGGTGTCAGGGGGGTTCGATTACAGAGGTGTTTAACATGGCTCCACAAGGGCCCAGAGTATTCTTGTACAAATGAGGGGCCAGTGTTATGGTCCTGATGACCAGTTTCAGGTTCTGGTCTTTCTTGAATTTACAGTACTAGAAGACTCTGGTCAAATACCTTTTCTACCTTTCTTATTTAATTTGTATGGGTACTTAGTGGAGCATAATGGCAACAGCAGTGACAACCACATCATAACTTACATAAGTAGACCTGTTTACTTATGAAACATGCCCACAAAACCATTTTTTGTTAAGCATTTCAATATTCATTAGTATAATAAAATGTATGTATGCTCTTGAAAGTACTAAAACTATCCACCATCAGTAACAGGAGCAATGTAGAAGAAAATATGTGAATGAGATCTGTAAAAATGTGAAGGTTGCCAACCCTGCAAAATAAGTATTTTCATATTATTTTGGAAAGCATACTTCTAATCCTTGACCATTAAGCCATAATTTAATTAAAGTTAATTTATATATATTTTAATAAAAACATTGTTACAATATTTTTTGAATTCAAAAATGGGTATTGAAATATTTTATATTTAATATATATATGTGCTATTTGTATTTATTTTTAACACTGAATTATATTTATGTATTTATATGTTTTACTATATAAAAAATCTAGTTTAATTTAACATTATAATCTATGGAGTTTTATTTTAATTTTTCACCTCCATTATTTTCCACTGTAGGTTGTTGCTATACCAGTGGTTGGCCATGTGTGATGCTGGACTTGCTATTGTGGTTTTTAGTAGTAGGGTAAACTTGGATTTTATTAATAAGCAAAAAGTAGGAAATGTTTGAAAAAAGTTACTTTATCTCAAAATTGTAAGTTACATATGTGGATCAGATCTTTAGTGTTGTAGAATGGTCTTTAAATTGCAATACCTGCGCAGAAGGGTTTAAATATGTGCAGTGAGACAAAATGTCAGTGCAAAACACAACCTGTAGACCTTAAACTAGGCTCCTTGTGCAATGTCCTCCTCTGACAGCTTTAGTGCTAGAGATGGGAGTATGCAGCGCCCATATGGTGCAAGTCATTTATTTAATGTGTATGTATTGATGACGTTGTGTCAATTTATGGAAAGTCCTTGTTTGAGAGTGCTACAAGCATAAAACTGCTTATCAAAATCCTTTGCAAACAGCTAATTGTACAATCCAGTTTCAACAATGACGTAATTAAAATGTGGTAAAATGGAAAACTTGTGAAGATTTTCATGACAAAAGAAGGTATGAAGATTGTATGTGTCTTACTCCACATTTCCAGCAGTAAGCCATGCTTCCTTGTGAAATGAATGCTTTGCGAATAAGGCCAACAAGTAAGCATGTCCAGAGAATTCACGAGTAAGTCACATCTTAGTATGGATTAAGACACACCTACTCACAGATGATTTTTTAGTAAATAGGGAATTGTGAAGTTTTCCTGCTGCTGAAAGCACTGGACAAACCAGAGAAGATTTATGCACAAATAATTGGAACCCATGCATAATGTTTATGTAAGAGGCAGACCTTTCAGTTATGTGCAATGTGCGAAGTTTCCTAATTGTTGACCAGATGAGTAAAGAGGAAGCAAAATCCATGCAAGGTAATTGGGATGCAAGTGAAAATTAGGGCTGGAGTTATGCTTGGCAATTATGAGAACGTTCCAGTCTGTATGTAATAGGAGTTTTCTGACTACAGTTTCGCTATCATTTCCTGTGTTTGTGCTGTGATTGTCATTCTCAGGAAATAAAGTAAAGAATAATTAAAAAATAAAGTAATGCATTACTTTTAAAAAGCGAGAGTATTTCAGGTGTACATTCTATGTTGTAAACGCAAGTATAGACTATAAAGTAGTACATAACCATTTTTTTGTCTTCTTAAAGGGCGACCTAAACGATGCTGAGGACCCGAGCACAAGCATTGGAGCCTATCACTATATGCTGGAGGCAAACTTGGGGAAAACGATGTTGGAGTTCCAGGTACAGCAGTCCATTGTCTTGTCTGTTACGTTTCGCTTCATAGTGTTGCTTTCCATTCAGACACATTGTCTGAAACTGCAGTGAACGAGGAGAAATTCACAGGCAGGAGGTAGGCAGTGTGCTGCTGCACCGAGCCTTGATTTACCAGGAGGTAGTTGCACATCCTGCCTTTTGGACACCTCTTTGATTTTGGCTGCGTCAACTTATCTCTTTGTACCGCAAGGAAATAGTTAAAATACTGAAATCGGTTAGAACAACACTTTCATTGTGAAGGAAGACGCAAAATCATGGTACATTGAGACTTGGGGCAGCTTAATTGTGCTGATTTCCTGAGATTACTCAAACAAGTTATGCATAAATTAATCTCAGCCACTGGTCCACTCTCGGCCACATGTCCATCCATCATTCTTTCCCCCATACTTCCACAGACCGGAACAAGCCATATTCAAATCAGCCTTAATACTTCTCCAATAGGATCAGTCCATCACGAACTGCAAGACCAGGCTTGTTCTGAATGGAACAGGAGCAACTCAAGGTCTGGTTTGGCTTCTTCAGTTGGGTGTAGCATGAGTTCTGTGGCATAGTGAACACGAGACCCACTTCTGGGCATACCCCTCACTCACAGTGTGGATCACTGAGGGACATTATTGAGTCAGTGATGAGAGTTGCCAGACTGGCCCTATTGATGCAATATTTAAACTTCATACAATCTCAAATACTTTAAGCAAGCTATTTTCCCTTAAAACAGTGAATTATGACATTTGTCAGTAGGCATATTCCACTTTGATATGTACTCTTTTGTCTGCAAAGTTGTTAGACCAAAAGTGAAATGGTGAATATTAGAAATGGGGGTCTCTAGTTGGCAATGGTTTGCACCGTTGTCCAAGTAGGAACCCTTCTTCCTAGTCAGAGTAAAGGGGATACAATTCTAAAATAACCCCTGCTCATCCCCTTGACACCTTACTGGTGCCGGGGAGGTGACATCACGTTGGTGGCGAGGTGGCGGTTCCTTACGACGGTGCGGTGTTAGGGGATTATGGAGTCATCCATGTCGAGTATCGGCTCCTGGTTGATGAAGCACTGGTGTTGATGAGTTTGGGGCTGTAGTGTGAGTAGGAACGGTGTGATCTGTGTCACGAGCAGTGTCCTCGGCTCGGGTGCAGGCAGCTGCCTCAGAGATGGCTTTGGAGTCAATGTGGCGCGGCGGCGGCAGGCGTGGGGTCTACGGTGTAAATCAGGACGGTAAGTCGTGCTCTTCACAAGCAGTGCCCAAGGGGTCAGTGCAGGTTACGGCGTCGATAGCTGGCGTCTGTGTTGCAATTTCCCTTTGTGGCGGCTGAAACAGCAGTTCCAGATGCAGGAGAACATACGAAATGAAGTCTTTGTGTCCCTGAGACTTCACAACAGGAGGCACGCTCTACTTCAAGCCTTTATAGATCTTCTTCATGCAGGATACAAAGAATCCAGCAACGTTTTTAGTCCTCTCCTTGGCAGAAACAGCCACTGAAGGCCAACCCCAGAGAGCACACAGCAAAGGGGTAGTACTTCTCCTTCAGCTTTCCCAGCTCTTCTCCTTGGAAGAGGTTCCTCTTAAGTCCAGAAGTATTCTAAAAGGCTGGGCCCCACTTTTATAGCACAAAATCATTTTTTCTCTGGTGGCGGAGATGCTCTTTGCCCAGCCATAACCAGTTCCGTCCTCTCTGGTGCAGCTTCCTGGAAGGCGGTGGAGACAGCATTGTCCAAGGCAGACCAGGCCCATTCAGGTGTGAAAGAAACCTCCTCCCCCTACTCTAAATGCAGCCCGTGTCTGTCCAGTCAGCCCGGAACTGACTCACCCTGGACAGTAGGACACACCTCAGCCCCCCAAGTGGCTGTCTTAATAGAATGCACATCCCCTGCCCCTGTCATGCCAAAGCCAGACAGTCAATACAAAAACCTAGCAGAGGTACACAGGATGGCTAAGCAAGAAAATGCCTACTTTCTAAAAGTGGTATTTTCAAACACAGAATGTAAAAATCATCCTTACTAAAAGATGCATCTTTATATTCTGAGTTCAGGCATACTAAACATTAACTTCCTATCTTGTCCCAATGGGAAGTTATATTTATAAGATGTTATAAATGAACTAGCCTTTCAATAGTGAAAAACGAAATTGACGGTATTTCACTATCAGGACATGCCACACACATCAGGGCATGTCTTACCTTTCACATACACTGTACCCTGCCCACAGGGGTACCTTGGGCCTACCTTAACGGTGACTCACGTGTATCAAAGGGGAAGGTTAGGGCCTGGCAAGTGGGTGCATTTGCCAAGTCGACATGGCAGTACCAAACTGCGCACAGACACTGCAGTGGCAGGTCTGAGTTACATTTACAGGCTGCTTATGTGGGTGGCTCAATCAGTGCTGCAGACCCAATAGCAGCATTTGATTTACAGTCCCTGGGCACACACAGTGTACTGTACTAGGGACTGACTTGTAAATCAAATATGCCAATCATGGAATCACCAATCCATAACAACAATTTACAGGGGGAACTTGCACTTTGTCACTGACCAGCAGTGGCAAAGGCCCAAAGCATCTAGACCAGCAAAAACAAAGTCCAACACACAGCAAAATAAAAGGAGACATAGGCAAAAAATACAGGGGAAACCCTCGCCAATGATGCCAGGTCTAACACTGAAATAATTGGAGGTAAGTGGAAATTTGATGGCTAGTTTACACTTGGTTTAAAAACATGTAGTATTGGTACTTTTCTGGGATACTTTTTAAGACAACAATTGTATTGAATTCAGAACAAAACAATATGAAAGTTCCTAACAACATGAAATGCTATAAAAACTAGAAAATATTACCATCTAACCTTGAACCTATCCACTGAGCATAATAATACTATTGGGAAAAATCAATAACACGGTTTCAGTAGTTGCAACTTTTCTTTCAACCGAACTTGGGAACTGGCATGCTTCTAAATGATCTCGGAGCTCTGCTCGCGTACAGAGTCTTGTATTACATGTGTGGTCCCCTTTAAGATTCTCTGAAGACTTTGGTGTGTTCTTGGCCGATAGTTCTGATTGTACATTCTTTTCTGGAACGCAGAGAAAGAATCGGGGGTCTTTGCCTCATGCATTTTTACATCCTCGTAGCACTCATCACCGGCCTTTCCACTTCACTAGAAACTGACTCCCTCTGTTGCAGGGTAATTGCACAACGTAATGCGCCCGGATCTGTGAGTGAAAAAGAAACGTTTTCTTCTAACTAAACCTGCACCACTGCGCTTTGTTATTTCTTAGAGCTATGTATAAAGCAGGCACATTTGACTCAAATCTAGCTCCATCAGAGCCATTATCACTACAGTCATGTAGGCTTGGCAGTTGAATTCTGGCACCCTAATTTCATTCATGATCAATTATTAGTTTAACTATAATTTTCTCTGCTTGCTTAGCATAGGTCTACTGTCATTTCGTGGACCCCAGTGATCAGCTGTGTAAAGCCAATGTCTATTTAATTGTATGATATTTTTATATAATTAGATCTGATGCATTGATTTTTATGTAGCACTCGCGCTGCTGCTTCAGGAAGCTTTCACCGGGGATATGTTGGCTAGAGTCATGCCATCTACTGGCTGCTGATCACTGGAACGCAGTCAGTTGGATTAAAGGTCTAAAAGGCAGTAGCGGCTACTACCGACCAGGGTTGGTGGGTGGCAGGGCCGGACTGAGAACTAAAACCGGCCCTGGCAAAGTGCTCGGCCAGCCTCCTGGGGGTGCAACCGAGCTCTTTGCCGGGGCCGGTTATTGGCCGATTTTGTTACAGGTCCGATTTTGCAGCTATGCTGCAAAAACGGCCCTGTAACAAAAACGGCCCCCAGGGCCCAAAACCGGCCCCCACCCTTGCGGCGCACCGGGGGATTGCCCGGTGCCCGCAACGGCCAGTCCGGGCCTGGTGGGTGGGTGGCTCGGGAGGGCTGGGGGATGGACGGAAGGGGGGCAATAAAAATGAAAAAAGCACATACCTTTTTACCGCCGACCTTCGCCTTTTTTCCCTCCATCCTTCTTCCCAGGAATCACACAGCCTCTCAGAATCCCCTGGCCGATCACAATGCTGCATTGGTCTGAGCACCTTTGTTCGGCTCTCAGACAGGGCTGGCTGGCTGCGCATGTTCTCCATGTAACACAGCCCTCATGGAGAGCATGCAGAGTGCACATGACGCTTTGGCGGGCCCGTGACGTGCCACTTTAGGTGCTGCCACAACTACTAGCTTTTCCGTTTCCACGTTAATGCTCTGTTACAAAAGGTAGGCTTTGAATTTCAGTTGGATGAAAATAACAAATACGATTTGAGACCTGGACATAAACAGACAAAATTACCCAAATGCATCGGGTGAAAAATCACAAAATGTTTTCACTACCAGGACATGCAAAACTTAAAAGTACATGTCCAACTTTTTTAATACAATGCACCCTCCCCTAGAGGCTGTTTAGGGCCTACCCTGAGGGTCACTTGTATGCATTTGTGAGAAAATGGGGTATATTATATGCAGTGGTTGTGTGATCTCACCATGTAATCAACCCCTTTAGGAAAAGTAGGTTTCATTTGTCAAACATTAAGCTCAACTCTGGGAAGCTGTGGTTCTAAGCAGTACGGCGCACATAAAGGAACAAGAGTATTGTTATGCATTTTTAGACACCACAGTGAAAAGGTTAACCGGAGGGTTTCAAAAATAAGGAATTTACAGGGTATAGTAAATATGCACTTTTTCATTTAACCCCGAACAAGCATTGGTATATTCAATTAATTTGGCACTTAGAAATGATTTCAGAGAAAACTTTGGGCAAGGCTCAATGCAGTTACTTAGTCACTTTAGGCAACCAGTTCCAGTATGGAGCGAGCCAGGGAGATCAGCAAGCTCTACAGAAACCGTTACCTCAAAGGTAGAAGCAACTTTAAGTGATTTCGGGTCACTTTTATCCCCTTTGCTGTAGGTTTCTATATAGTGGTCATGATGCAATGGATTCAGCATGCTGAAGATGCTCAATGATGCCGTAGTTGTGATGGGATCAATGAGGGTCTTCCTGAATATACTCTTCGGTCCACAGGCTTGGTGTGGTAGTTCTGACTGTGGGGTTCGAAGCCCCTCGAAGTCCTCTTGGTCGTGGTAGAAGTCCACTCACCGCTGGGCAACCAGTCACCCGTATCGCGGTCACAATGGAATCCTTTCTTGTACAATAACTCACCTTCTAGCTTACCAAACTGCACTCCAACAACTGTCCCTGGTTCAGCAAACGCATGTGCAACTTTGAGCATCAGGTCCCAGTCTCTAGTGCTACTTGGCAACGAGAAACGGCAGCTTGAGGATGTGGGCTAACAGCTTGCTCCTGCAGGCTTCTTCAGCTATTGTGGCCCTGTACTCCAAACAGGAGGCCAGTCAACTGATCCTTGGAGTCTCTTGCTTTGGCTGGTCTCCGGAGACGACTTCTCCATGAGCAGGACGCAGCAGGAACAGACCCTCTACTTTGCTACCATGAGGTTCAGCAGGTGCTGTCAATGCTGGTTCAGCCTCTCTCTATGCCTATTTCATGGTGCAGCAGTGCTGTCCTTCTTCAGTTTTTCTTCCAGTCCAGATAAGATCTACTTTCAGGGTCCCACGGGTGCCCCTTTTTGGTCAGAAAATGTCTTCAAGGTGGACACGTTCCGTTGCCAATGGGCTACTAGGTTCTTGCCCTCCTAATGACCACCTCTTGAAGTGTGGCATTTGGCTACCAGAATATACACCATTCTGTCGACTTCCAATTTGGCACGGATCCTCTTGGCATGTTGAGCTCCCTAGCCCAACCCAGTTGTGTAGATACTAAGGGGGGCTACATGCCCCTGAAAAAACTATTTTGCAACTGATTTTCCCTCTCCTTCATGAGTGCCAGCCTGTCTACCTCACAACAGGGCAGGCCTCTCCCAAGTGTTCCTCATTTGCTCTTCATAAGTGAATTTATCTTTGAAGCTCACATTTTGGGCCAACGTTAGTGTGGCCACCTGTCAGAGAGAAGTAACCCCTCTCTCTCACTCATGCTTCTATTGCTTCTTTTCTTGGGAGTCGTGGCACATCTCCCCAGGAATGTAGAAATCAGTCTCAGGGACAAATCTGGTGCAGGAGCACCGGAGAGTTAAAGGCAAAAGGTGCACACAGTACACGTTACATTAATTTTGACTTGAGAATCAAGTTGGGCTTAATTTAATGAGTTGTTTGATATGTTGGCGTATTAACATTGGTCATGCCATTACAGAGTTAGCATAAATGAGGGTTCAGTGTGTAACTCTGTACTCACCTATGGGGTAACCAAATCTTTCCACAGTAAAACAGTTTTTACTGGCAGAATATGTTAACTACAATTTTCCCCCGGAAATGGGCTGTTTCCTGCCTTAGGGGTGACTTACACATATTGCAGAGGGAGGTTTTGGCTTTGCCATTCCATTAAAGGACAAAGTCCACTTAGCAGTTGAAACTGCTCGTTCAGCTTGCAGGGGTGGACTGGGAGGTAGGTTTTACTTGGGCCATACATCCAGGCAGGCTGAACAGTGCTGCAATCCCTGGAGTGATCCTCTAACTTACATGCCTTGGATACCCTGGGTACAATACGCAGGCGGCTTACAAGTGAGTTAGCCTATGCCAATCTGGTATCAGTCTGTTGACATTCATGTTTTAGGTCTGGTTAGAAGTCCTCCGTCAACAAAAAAGCAGCATAAGTCTACAAACTTGAGGGTGGTCATATAAAAAGAACCATTTCCTTACAGCATTAAAAAGAAAGGTTTAGGGCTGGCAATAGGTTAATGTTGGCAAGTCGAATGGGCAGTTTAAAACTACACACAGGCTGCAGTGGCAGGTCTGAGACATATTTTGAAGGGCTACTTATGTGGGTGGCATAAGTGCTGTAGGCGCATTAGTGGCATTCAATTTACAGTTGTTGGGTACTCTGCTAGGGACTTATATGTCCATTAAATATGCCAATTGAGTGTAAGCCAATTCTGTGAGCACAAGCACTTTGGCTCTGGTTAGCAGTAGTAATGAGTCCTAGGGCCAACAAAAACAAATTCAGAAAGAGAGGAGGTGAGAAGACAAAACGTTAGGGGAAAGACCACTCTAAAACTGGTAGATCTAACATGCTTGAAAAATAAAGTGACTTGGGACCCAGAAGCAGCCACCAGCACCCTTCGTGGAGGAACAGCTGCAAGAGCCATAACCTGCTAGCGGTAATGCTGCACAACATTTCAATATGCAGCATAAATTACCACATGACATATGCTACAAAAAAACGCCGAAGGCAGCAGTCCAGGTGGCAGATACCCCTCTAGTATAGCACCCTAAATTACATGGTAAAGCACAACAATTAGGTAAGGCATAGGCTCTGTAAATAGAACAGAGGCCCATCGACTCCAGTTTAAACTCCTTGTTAAATGGACCAAAATTCATAAACTGTCTTACAGGTCCAAAATGCTGCTGTGTGTCCGCTTATTCCTGGATAGTCCTTCTACATCTTTTGCATACGTCACCCTAAGTGGGAAGGGGATGCTCAGACGTGGGTCCCGTGCTCACTACACCACTGGATTCAAGCTAGCCTGGCTGATGATGGGTGATGCCCTGAAACCAGTCCCAGGATGCTTGTTTCCGGTGCAGGAAGTTCGGGCTGGACTATTCCCACAAGGAAAAGGGTCAAGACTGATTTTTATAAGGCTGGGTCCAAACTGGGGTGGTGAGCATAAGAATTATGGATTTAAACCAGATCCTTGTGACTGCTTACATTGTCCAGCATTCCGTCCATCAATTGTTTCTTTTGCATATGTCGCCCTAAGTGGGAAGGGTATGCCCAGACGTGGGTCCCGTGCTCACTACACCACTGGATTCAAGCTGATGAAGGGTGATGCCCTGAAACCGGTCCCAGGATGCTTGTTTCCGGTCCAGGGAGGACCTGGCTTGGCAGTTTGTGCTGGACTGTTCCCACAAGGAACAAGGTCAAGACTGATTTGCATATGACTGGGTCCAAAGTGGGGTGGTGAGCAAAATAATTATGTATTTAACCCAGATCCTTGTGACTGGGGTGAATGCTTGCATTGTCCAGCATTCCGTCCATCAATTATTTCTTTTGCATAAATTAAAAAAGAGGCACAAGGACACAGCCCTGTTTTAGACAATCACTTGTATAATTATTGAGCCATCGCCCAGTTTATTCTGACTCAAGTATTATAATAATAAAGTTGAATGGTGTGAAGCAGAACTGGAGGTATGCCCCATTTCATTAATTTAGATTATAAAATCTGCCTTGGGACCTTATCACATGCAAACTTTAGGTCAACAAAAACAGGCACAGAGAGAGGATCTACTTAAAAATGTTCTCAATAACCACTGAGTGGGCCATATGGTTTGTTATAGTGCCAGTAGCTTTTCAAAATCCCATTAGATGTAATGTTATTAGGGACTCTAATGCAGCAGTCCTCAAGATCCTTTAATAAAAGAATAAAAAAATAACTTTGCCTCAATATCAATTAAGGCAATTAGTCTATAGTTTGATGGAGCATCTCTTTTACCACTCTTATGAATAGGGTGAAGTATGTGACTCTCCAAGATTACATTACCGGCATGTTGCTAAATAAAATGCTGAAAATGCTTGACCAGAATTTAATCTCAGCCTTGAATAATGCGGATAGAATGCTGTTTAGGCCGGGTGCCCCATCAGTCTTGGCCTCTTTAATAAAATGTTGGAGTTGAAGTGAGGTATACTTAAGCTACTGTAAGATTAAGCATGATTTTGAATTGTCTGGATTAGGATCCTACGAAGTGATAGTACCATACTATTTTTCTACATGTTTGATCTAGACTAATTCAGAGATGTTCACAGTATATGCTCTCTACTCCCCCTAAGTCAGATTATTATTAACCTCTTGCGTGCTCATGAAGAGCTCAGCTTGTCATGAGGCATGGTTGCGTTGTGCTGATGACGAGCTCAGCTCGTCATGACACGCGCGGCGTTCACACGCAGGGCCCATTCCCCCGCTGTGCTGAACGTTCTGAAAAACGGGCATGGTCATGACGAGCTCAGCTCGTCATCAGCACAGCGCCACCGTGACAAAGCCCCCCCCACCCCCCGCATCGCGGGGGAATTAGGCCCGCGGCAATGGGGTTAAACTTCCAGAATGCTTTTTTTCTCCCTTCCTACAAATGTGTTGTATTGTTTTCCAGTTGTGGTTTATGTAGGCTGATTTAGCTTTTCAGATTTCTTTCTTATACTCTGACCTAACTGTCTATATTTTGTGGAGCTGGATTATCTTGTAGCTTTTGGAAGTTTCCCAAAAGCTCTTATTCCCATGTTTAAGTTACGCGAAAATGCTTTGGTGACCCATTCATTTGATTTAGCTTGAGTTTTGAAACTTCTCACTCTGAGAATAGGTAGCGGTGTAAACTTGTCCAGTAATTTAGCCTAAAGATGGTCTAGTCGTTTACAAAGATCAAAAAGAGTTCCTCACTTGCGATCCATGTGTTTAAGGATTATATGAAATATTGACTAATAAGGCCCAAATTTGATTCTTTCCACTTTAGTCTTTTTAAGAAAGAGGTGTAAGACTGAGTAATTGGAGCCTTCTCATAAATCTCAGTGCTACTCTGTTCAGATAGATTAATTATCTGCGGAAAGTGGTCACACACTGGCCTTGAATCAATTTGAAAGCTGTTTATCTTATGAAAGATGTTTCAACTTACAAGAATATTATCCAATACTGAGTGTGATTTTAACGTAATTCTAGTGGGAGCTGCTGGGTAATCTCTTTAGTGTTGGCCATTAAATACATGGCATTGTAAGTGATGCATGATATTCAACAAGGACTTTCGAAATTTGTCTTTTACACAGTGTGTGCCTAATTGTAATGGAATTTTCTGTTGATCATTTAAAATATTAACTTGTTTTGAATCTGGGATGGTAACGAATATATTGGTGTTAAAATCAACACGAAGCTGCCTGCTGGCATTAGAATACATCTATTTATCTCCCAGACAGTCTCTTCAAATGTCTTTATCATTACCTTTTTGTTTTTAAGTTTATTGAAATATTAAGATCAAAATGGAAACTTGGGGGCATATTAGGAAGAACCTCGTTAAAATTATCGCCGCTTTAGTGGCAGGAAACTGCCGCTAAAACGGCGATAATGGGCTTGCTAATATGTGTTATAGAATTCCAATAGAAGCCCAGGTTAGATGTCCTGCACATCTAACCTGGGCTTCTATTGGAATTCTATAACACATATTAGCAAGTCCATTATCGCCGTTTAAGCTGCAGTTTCCTGCTGCTAAAACGGCGATAATTTTAACGAGGTTCTTGCTAATATGCCCCTCGGTTTTTTACTTTTCCCAGTTATAAATAATTATTCCATATATCCAGGTTTTCTTTACATCCAGTGGTGCAATGTAAGATGAGATCTTATTGCCACATAAATAGCTACTCCTCCCTTGTTCTGTCCTTTTGCAAATGATCTTGTAGCCAATTGATGATACTCAATAAAACCTATAGGTGGAAATGGTTCTTCGCACCATGTTTCTTGAAAAACAAGAATATCAAAGGATTGTCAAAATGTTATAGCTCCCACATCATCGGTTGTGGGAGGAACTGTTGGATATATGGTAGTTGTGGGATTACAGGGTTTAGGGAGAGGGGTTGGCCTATTGCGGGAACAACAGTTGGAGACATGGTTTTTAGGGTTTAGGGAGAGGAGGAGGGCATGTTGAGGGAGGTGAGTGTACGACTTTAAGATTTTTGGTCAATAAACGGGTGTTTCTTTTCTTCATCATGTGTCTTCATTTTATTTAATTAACTATGTGGAATTACTGGTTAGTGTAGCATCTTGGTTAATTAAACAGGAAGCTCTTTCAATGTATTCCCAACAGAGGCTGAGGCCCGCCTTGCAATGTCCAAATGAGTACATCCCCTTCATCCTTTTTAGTCTCTCACTACCAGAGCTCCCTAACCACACTAGGTAGATTACTTCCCTTGCCTCCTCAGTCCTTCCCACTCCTTTTAATGGCTTGATCAGGATGAGCAGCATCCATTCTCCCATCAGTGAAGGTTGCTCTTGTCCCATGCTCTGTAACTATTGACTACTAATGCTGTCTGCCAACAGAGCAAAAACAATTATGTACTTTCAGTTATCACTTTTTCCACTTGGGTAAGAAAAGAAGCGCTGCCTGCAACACCCCCATACACTGCATACCCCAATGCAGGGTTTTCTAAAGGACCTTTTTAATGCTGATGGTGGGTAACCAGTTGCCAACAGGGAAGAGCTAAAAGAAAAAATAATGTTCTTTTACTGAATGATTCAGGTGAACCAGCCAAAGGATTCTCTATCAACCTCACAAGCAGCAAGACTAAAAGAAAAGTGAGTGGAAAATCCAAGACTGAGGCTATCACGATAAAACAACTAGCAATGTAGTCTAGAGTTTTTTACTAAAATTAACATAAGAAAGACTCAAGAGAAGGTTACTTCAGTGGAATCCATGCTGCATAGATATTGGTTAAAAAGCTAAGTACACGCTAACTATCCTTGCCCAATCATAGTTATATTTTATTATCTGCATTGTGTTGTCCCTTTCTTGCCTGGGTAGGAGGGGTGGCATTGGGAATTTGAACATGTTTGGTATCCTCCTGCTGTAGAACTAGGTGTTGTTTTAACAACATCTGCCTTAACAAGTGTGATATCTGTTGATAATCGAATTAACAACACAAAAAAGCACAACTTGCGAGAAGAGGCTTAATGGGTGGGCTGTGGGAATTAGGGAAATGTGTGATATAGACGAAAGCAACATTCCATGAGCAGCATGTAATGTCACTTTTGTCGCGTAAAAAAAATGACAGTTTAGTTACCAAATTCAAACAGACTTTTTCTTTATTAGCTCTCAGAAAGTTATTACCCAGGCTGGGAAAAATGCGAAATAGGGAGACCCAGCACAGTTCAGAAATATTTATGATATAAGAAAAAGGATACTGTATACAAATGGATTGTGTATCTGCATGCTTTTGGCATTTTCCCTCTTAGGTGCAGGGCTGCATCACTAAGCACGAGTGCCATAGAGATTCCTTGCATAAGAGAAGGTATCTGTAGTGCAAAATGAAAATGACAATATGGGAGAGTCAAGGTAAGCATGAGCATGAGAAATCACTATTAGAGGGCAGAGTGTAGACTAGCTTAGTGGTGAAGCATTAACAAAGAGCACATCTTGGAACAATCCCAGAGCACTGACAGCAAACTAGCTGCATGCACCAAGTTGAACACTAAAACAATGTAAAAAGTAGCTGTGCCCGCTGTGTGACACGTCGGGACCACAACCACTTAATTAGGGTTTGCCACGTCAGCCATTAGTCTGCATTGTTTGAATCAACCCACCTCTTTGCAGTCCACTGGGGTCGGCCTCAGTGTGTCCTCTAGTTTCCCGTTGAAGTAGATAGGCATTTTCCTCCTTTATGACTTCAGCCAAAAGGTAATTGACCAGTTGAACAAGAAACTGAAAAGGATTTTAGTATTAGTCTAGTCTACCTAGTTTGATTTGTCTTAGAAGAAAAATCAATAAAGAAATAAAAACCAACTAAGCACTACAACCAGCCTCCAGCACAAATACATATATCAGGAAAAAACTAAGAAAATGAATAAACATGTCAGATGTCTTCAGTCAATGTTCCTAAAAAATGGCTTTTAAAAGTGTAATAAAATGATTGATACTGGCCGCTCAAAATGGTGGTAGTTAGCCCATCCACCACATGGCCAGTGAAAAAGGAGGCATAGAAAATGAAGACAAAATATCTCTTCTAACTCTCTATCTCTCTCTCGCTCTCTCTCACTATATATATATATATATATATATATATATATATATATATATATATATATATATATATTCACTGAAAAAACCATAGGTTATAGACCATATATAGTTAGGGATTAGCATTTACAAAACCTTATTTTACTCACACAAAACCATTGAAATTCCATATATAGTTAGTTGTACTAACTATATATCGCGCACCCGCAATCCACTGCTGATCATGTCACATATTACATCATTCATGACATGGTCAGTGACATCACTGATGACATCACTGATGACATCTCAAATGACATCACTGATGACATCACTGATGACAACATCCAGTGACTGTATTTTTCTGTAAAGTTAAAATATGTCTTGAGTGGATGTATAAGTGTCTGGATGAAGGATTTAGTAGGTGCATGACTGACTGTATGAGTGAGTGATTAAATGTGTCTCACTGAGTGCATGGGTTAGTGACTAAACTGTCTTAATTTGTGCATCATTATGTCTGTTGTTCTGTAAACTGCTGCATGTGTTGATCAGTAGCTATATTAGTAACTATATGGGTTATTGATTGGTTGCCCAAGTATTTGTATGGGCGACTGAGTGTGTGTGTGGGTGGCTGGGAGGTGTATGACTCTGTGCATAGATATGTAAGCAGTTGATTCACTAGATGTATGGGTTCAAAAGTGCATGTGGAAACAGCTGTATGAGCGGTTGACTGTGTGCATGAGTGTATTGGTGAGTGAATGGATATCTCAGTGTTACATGTTAAAGTAAGTACATATGTAAAACACTGTACATGTGAGACTTGACATATATAAATAACTGTGCATAAGAGCCAGTGAATGTGTGAGTGGCTGTATGGATCATTGTGAACTTGTATCAGGGATTGTATAAGAGAGTAAATATGTTTTAGTATATATTTGAATAAGTAAGGTGTGTATAACTGTATAGTTGAGAAAATGGAGGTATGATTGATTTTTGCATGAATGACTAGGTGTGTGAGTAACTCCATGGATGAGTGACAGTCTGTGAGTGTCTGTTTACACTGAGTGTATCTAAGGTTATATTAGAGTCTGAAGAGGTTAATTGTATTATCACATGAATGATGTCATCAGTGATGTGATCAGTAATGTCAAATGAGATGTCATCAGTGATGTCATCAGTGATGTCATCAGTGATGTCATTTGAGATGTCGTCAGTGATGTCATCAGTGATGTCACTGACCATGTCATGAATGATGTAATATGTGACATGATCAGCAGTGGATTGCGGGTGCGCGATATATAGTTAGTACAACTAACTATATATGGAATTTCAATGGTTTTGTGTGAGTAAAATAAGGTTTTGTAAATGCTAATCCCTAACTATATATGGTCTATAACCTATGGTTTTTTCAGTGAATTTTCAAGGTTTTGTAAATGCTAATTCCTAACTATATATGGTCTATAACCTATGGTTTTTTCAGTGAATTTCATTGGTTTTTTAACAGCTAATATCAAAACCTTTACAATGTATTCTTCTTTAAATAGAAAAATATTTTTTACATGTTTTTAATACAATTTTTTTTAAATTATTTTTATTGTTTCGCTCCCGGTACGCGAACCGGTTAGCTTCCCGTTAGCTCAATTCGGAGGCGCGACCCGGTCCGCGAACCGGTAAACGTTCCTTTTGCGCACCTCTCGCGTTAGAAAACAACATCGTGACGCGTCGCGTCAGCATGACGTTTCGCGTTCTCGCGTAATACGTCATATTACGTGTTACGTTAGCGTACCCGGAAGCGTAGCGGTACGCGAACCGGAAGCGATCCGCGGCGCGGCGCCGACCGCGTAACGTAAACACAGCAGGTCATGTGACTCGGTAATAACACTTTTCATTGGTTCATTTCACTTTTGGTTTCCTAATGATGTAATACTAGGTCATGTGATCTAAAATGAACACTTTTCATTGGTTTAGAACTTTTGCTTTTCCCAAATGATGAAAACCCCTCCTTCTTTCCTCACTCTGACTTTCATCTTGGTGAGAGAAAGACCCTTTATTTACACTTTGACATGGCTTCATTAGTAGCTTCAGCTGGTGCTAACCCACCACCTCCACCAAATCCAAGAAAGAGAGGACCACCTGCTGAAGTAATTTTGCAAGAAGAGGAAGAACAGGAAGAGGAGGAAGAGGAGGAAGAGCCAAGGTTTTTGCCAGAGGAGCCCAGGAGGTACAATCGAAAAGAGAATTACATTTGGCAATTCTATAGAATTCCTGAGGGGCAAAAAAAAGTGAATGCACGCTATGTGTTTTGCCGTATATGCGGTGATAGATTGTCAAGGGGAACTGAAAAAAAATACAGTTACGGCAATCACACTATGCATCGGCATATGAGTAGGTGGCACCCAAATAATTATAGTGCTGCCCAGCTACGTGATGAGCAACAAAATCCCCTCCCAAAGGCAAGAAGATCGGTTGTTCCAGAGGTGTCGGGACCAGAGGCGAGGGAGATGATCCCAAACATTCAAATGTTGTTTGGGCACGTGAAGCAAGTGTGCGTGCACTGCGGTGATTTCATCTGCTACAGGGAAAGTAGCATCATTTTGATTATGAGAGCTATTCAGAATCATGTTAATGTTTGTCCGAGACGCCCCAAAGAATAAATTCTTTTTTTTTTGTTGCTCCTGTTGAGCCCTTTCCAATGGATCGTTTTTGTTCCCCCCCCCCCAAAAAAAACCAAAAAAAATATAAAAACGTTCAGAAAATACAAAAAAAGTAAAAAAATGTTTAAAAAATACTAAAAAAAATATAAAACAACAAAAACATAAAAAAAAAGTTCTTTTCAGAACTACCTCCCCATTATAAAAAAATTGGTAGAATATTTGGAACTCTGCCAACCTCTATTTCTCTTAGTTCGCTCCCGGAGCGCTACCCGGTACGCGTACCGGAAGCTAACCAAAAAAAATATTTTTTAAAAAAAAGAACAGTAAGTATAAGGTAAGCAAACAGACAGTTATGTGAAAAGAAAGACAGCTGTAGGGAGTAAACAAGAGATACTGTTACCTACAATCCACTGCTGATGATGTCACATATTACATCATGCATGACATGGTCAGTAACATCAACAGCAGTGGATTGCGGGTAACAGTAACCTTAGTTTAATCCCTATAGCTGTCTTTCTTTTAACATAACTGTCTGTTTCCTTCCCTCATACTTACTGTTCTTTTTTTTAAAAATTTTTTTTGATCAGTCATAAACAGTGACATTAATAGAAACAGAGAGAGTGAACAAGATTGAAGAACTATGGTCCTCCTCAGCCACCCTCAGAAAACCAAGGGGGTCAAGATACATCTACCGTGCCCCCTTCTACCCATTCTGAACATTATTTGCCCTCCATCTTGTATCTTGATTCGACCGAAACACAAAATGGTGGACTCCCGTAACGCTGCAGGTTTGCGAACCGGGCCACTTCCCGGGAAGCGGTCCAAAAAAAAAGGTGGGAAAGTAATTCACAGACACTAAGAGTAATAGAGACGGAGTGAGTGAACAAGACTGAGGAACTATGAGAACAGAGGGACTGAGAAAAAGAGTGGAAGGAGTTGAGTAAGTAAGAAATAGAGAAAGGAATGAGAAAAGTAGCAAAGGCAGGAAACTGAGGGTTAAAGAAGTGAAGCAGTGGATCTAATAGTAGGTGAATGTGATAGAAATGTAACGAAAAGAGTACAACTATTTACCTTATAATTGCCGTTAAATTAATCACTTTTTATTTTTATACTTTCAATCTGTGAAAGAGAGAACCAACATTTGAAAAATATTAAAACATGTATTTAAAAATTACAAAAGACAAGGGAAAAGATTGAAGGACAAATAGTTTTTCAACAACTTTGACACTGACAGAAGCTTCTGCTTCTCCAGGTCCCCTACACAGTCCTAAAGATATACATTTTAAACTAATAGTATCTTGATGCAGATGAAGTGAGGCCTATCTTAAAACATGGTGCATCTTTTGCATTGCTCTTGTTTCAGAAAAGTGTCGCTTCAGGATGCCAATAACATGTCTCCTATCCAGAGGTGAGGCCTACTCAGAGTTCAAGATGAGATTTACACTTGTTGAAGTGTACAGAGGAGATAATATCTGTGAAAGTCTACCAATGAAGTGAGTCATGTCCACTGCACTCTTCAACAAAGTAGAAACCTCCTATGTTTCCCTGGACAGACCTAAACTTGATCTGCACAATGTGATTCATAATGATAGGAAACACAGGTGATGTAATTGAAATATGTGCAATTTATTTTGCTCATTTCACAATCACATCACTTGTGTTTCCTTTGCTTAGGTATCTCATTGTGCAGATGTAGTTCAGCATATGAAAGAATACGTAGAAGTGCAGCACTGCTTGCAACAACTTTGACACTTACAGAAGCCTCACCTTCTCCATGCCTCCTACACAGTTCTACATATACATCATAAATGCAAACAGTACAGAATTAATTATACATGTTAAATGGTTTATTTTTGCTGTTCTCAGAATGTATCAAAATTCACTAAAAACAGTGACTTGAAGGTATTCATCATGTAACAGCGGGGAAAAAAAACACAATCAAAATGATTGTGTTTAAAAAACCCATACAACATCAGAAATCAAAATTCAGAACTCCTTAAAGTTAACTTACTTTCCATGACGTCCAAGGATGTCCTATGAACAGCTTACACTCTTTTGTGCTGTTATTACTTTCAGCCCGACACTTTCTGAAAGAAAACCTCCATCGTTTTTAAAAACACGTTACATGCAATAAATGACTTCTTGCTCTCTACCACTATTTTCCACAAGGCCAAATCTAGTCAGAGCCATTTATAACTCTTGCATTTCTTGTAAGCCAATCCCATCATTTGGCATTTCCGCAACTTTCAGAATTAAAATATTGAAGATCATTTTCACAATCCTGGAATAGTAATATCTTCCCCTTCTTGCTCAGTCATGTTCTACATTTCCTATGACACTGATACAGCTTAATATGAAGCAGACTTACACTACCTCTATGACTACTACAATTATTTAATTCTCTACATCACTTTTAATCACAAAGCAATGTAAAACAGTAGACAGCGTTGCAGACTTACATTCCCTCTACTCCATGTTTTGATTGGCTGCTTCAATTAGCTTATAAAAAGAAACTGTTTTTCTGAACTCATTCAAAGTGCACATATATCTCCATGATGTCCAGTCCTATGATTAGAAGTTATGTCTCTGAACTACACTTATCCTCAAGGCCAAATTGTGTAGGAGTCATTAGAACTTCTTGAAATTCCACAGAGCACATCCCGAGATTATTTCCCTAAAATTTTGGTTTTAAAAACACCAGGTAAGAGTTTTTAAGGTCATACGGCAATTTTTTTGTGAAAATTAAAACAGAATCATTGCAGAATGACCAGCCATTTCTAGACTTTATATAAGCTGTGTAATGTCCTGATGTTATTGAAGGGCCGTCATGATATATAATTGCTGTAGTTACAAAAGTCCTTCCTGATATTGTCAACTGCGAAGCTACAAATTTTTTTATTAAAGTTGTCAATTTTGTTCCATCAGGCCTACATCGTTGGAACATTAAAATGACGTACTGGCCATATGTTCGTATAAATAATGTGGACATCATTTCAGATTTACATTGGCTACACTCCATGTTGTGATTAGCAGCTTTTACTAGCTTATCAAAGGAGACTGATTTACTGTCTGGCAAAGTTAAATATATAAATCTTTCTGAGTCTACACTAGTAGTACTTGATACCATACAGTTCTCGCAGTCATGCTGCCATTGATAAGAAAGCCCAAACAACTGATCTACATCTACACCTTCAGCATGTAATACATCAAGCATATACATTAAAAACTCCTGACAATCTTGCTGAATATTTTGAGAGAATTGTGTTTGGCCTGAACATCTGTCTAACAGATTTCGAATTTCAGACACACTTTCTATGTTTCTTCTATCAGTGGTACATTTCTCTAACACAGAATTTAACAAACTGCAAAATCTTTGATCAGAATTGACCACAATCTCTTCTTTTACATTTTTTAGAGAAAACAAAACATTAATTACTACATTAGCATAGCAGTTGACACCAGAACTGTTTTCAAACTGAAAACCAACAACATCTTCAACAGAATCCTTTTTGTTTCTGCTTGTAATTTCAGGTTCATCGACTTTTCGTCTTTTTGCTACAACCTCCCCAGTATTGTTCTCATTTCTTCGTTTCCGGCCTACCACACGTTTCTCAAACAAAGTAAACTGAGGCAAATGTGGCGCATACTCTCTTCTTAACCTATTGTATTCCTTAACACAATCTAGATCTGCACAAATGTTTGTGACATCACACTCAATCAAGTACAATCCCGATAAAGTTCTAACTCGTGACAATGCCACATATGCCATACCCTCCTTGAACACAGAACTGCCAATATTCACCAATGCACTGTCTACACTTAAACCTTGCGATTTATGGATTGTCACCGCATATGCCAAGCAAACAGGAAACTGCTTACGGCGAACATATAAGTCTTTTACAAGCAAAAATCTAGCAGAACAACGACCAATTAGCTGTACTTCCTCAATGCCATCAAATTTAATTTTTAAAAATTCAATTCCATCTCTATTTCTGTATTTTACAAAATCAACAACATTACCCATTGATCCATTTACCAGACCTCTTTCAACATGTAAATTCCTTCTTAAAATTATACGGCAGTTCAAGCACACATTCAGAGTCTTTTCAAAACCTGCAGTTTTAGATATACTCTTCTCTAATGAATCCAATTTTGTTTTCAGATTCTCAGACAAAATAATTGTTGATCCCATATGCTCTACTCTATCAATAGCTTCCAGTTTCACAATCTCTTGCTTTTCTAAATGCAACATTTTGTTGTTAAATTTGGCACATTCTGCAAGAGTTGGCATCAAACATATTCCAGATTTCTTATCAGTAATTTTCTGAAAAATATTCTCAGGCACAACATCTTGTTCTGGATATAAATTTGACAGTAATCGTGCATGTAAAACTTCTTTCCCATGCTCGGTCACTTTTCCAATTCTAACATCTTGTAGAATAGTCTTGTAAACTTCATCCTTCGCCTGACGCATATTTTCATGCAGTTCAGCATAATTGAAGTTTAACCATATATTGACGTTGCCAATGCTGCCTAGGCACTTCCTGGTATCTTCATGCGTGAGCATTTTGAACACAGGTTGCCCTTTCACTGGTGTCAGCTGCAGAAGATCTCCGAAAACAATGATGTGTTTGCCACCAAATAACACATCATACTCTGTTTTGAGAACTTCTTGCATCCTCAAATGCACAAAGGCAAGCATGACATTGGAAACCATGCTTACTTCGTCAATGATAAGAAGTTTCATTTTCCTCAAGATTCTTGAAACTTCAAAACAAGCATCTCCAGATAGCTTGTGATATTGTAATTTGTTGTCATGCTCCACTGGCAGCATCAGTAAACGATGTAAAGTAATCCCTTTAATGTTATGTGCTGCCAGTCCAGTTGGAGCAGTGACAACACAAGACAGCGATGACTCTGTCCTTTCCTGCAAATAGCATGAAATTGCTTTAATGAGGAAACTTTTTCCAGTTCCCGCTTCTCCACTCACGTACAGTCGGACAGGCTTCAACGACGTACATGAGCACTCTTTCTTGTCATGACTTAATCCATGATCAATTTGCATGGTAACTTCGTCATATATTTTCCTCTGCTCAACGTTGAGTTGCCTTTCCAACTCTTCTAAGTTAACCGCATCCTCTTGAGCATGTGCCATGGCTCTTTCCACTTCATTCATAGCAGTGGCAGCTTCATTTTCGATAACAGGTCCTCCTAGTGGATCCTGACTCAATGAAGCAGAACTCTGACTGTCCTGAGAACTGTCTCTGGCAATCTCGGCTGCATTCGTTGCTTCCTGCTCAATTTCCGCATTCAACATTTCTACATATTTGGGAAAAGCAGGACATTCTATGGTCTCCTTGGCGGCATTGAAAGAGTCTTCGTAACAGAGAAAATCTCCAAGCAGTTCCTCTTCTGCACGCCAAGGCTTGAAAAGTTGCAAAAGTGCTAAATAGAAAAACTCCTTTTTTTCAGGAGATTCGCCACTCAATTTTCGATGGTTTACCAAGTGGCATTTTCTTTGCTTGACCAGACATCCCTCACTTCCTATTACAGCATACACTCCTTTCTCAGTATCTTCTTTGATGTTCCTCTTGAATATGTAATTTTGCAGAACCTCATACAGACAAACATTCTCGAGGTGACTGCTTCGATTTGGATAATATGTATCCAACATGTTTGTCTTCAAAATGTCGGTACTGTTTGGCTCCTTTTCCGCCAAATACTCAATTTCCCGCACAGGTTTGAGAACTCGATTACGCGTTGCTGCAAGACCAAGACTCGCCCAAACGATACTCCTGGACTTGGCATAGAGACTTGCTGAAGACAACCGGTCAGAACATTCGTACGCTCCGATTTCTCGATGCGACAACATCTTCAGACTGAAACTGTACAACTTCTTGCTGAGGCTCTTTTCATGGGAAATGTCCTCCCACATATCCTTCAATTCTGTCTTCTCTTTTTTGGTGATGTAAGACGTCACATACCGAGCCACAGCCATACAGTTATCAGCCACAAACTGTATATCCATGTTAGCATTCCACATGGACAAAATCACCGGGTTGTAGTCGTTGATGTACTTGGACTCTTCGTTCCTCTTCAAATTGTAAGTGTTTTTAGGTGATTTCTTCATGACATTGTGTCGCAGCGAAGACATCAAACTGTTTACTCTTCCTTTAGAAATCACCGGTCGTGGAAAGCCGAAACGACATTTGGTGTAGAACTTGTCCTTGTTTCGGAATTTACGACGGCAGTACTTTCCACATCGATGGCTTTGGAAACGCAGAACTTTTTCTCTTAGGCTTTTCTTCTCCTTTGCGTTTGGAACAGCACACGTAGAATACTGTTGGATGAAACTCATCACTGAGTCTTCTGGATCCGTTCCAAATTTAGGTGCATCCTTGATCCACAGCAACATATGTATATGAGGAGCACCTCTTGCTTGGTACTCCTTTCTCCAGAAGAAATCCAACACCTCTCCAAGAGGTGGATTCTTCTTATTCATGATGAAAGACATCATAGCTTCAAATCTATGATTGAAGTACCTACATACATTGACTGGATCCAAAGAGCACAGTTCTCCGGGTGTCTTGAATTCGATGTTATCTACGTTAGCATTTGCCTCTCGTAGAAATTCAAGTAAGTCTTCCCAGCCATACTCGGCACAGCTCAGAGTGAGGAACCATGTGGGAGTACCTAAGTTCCTCAGCATACATTTTAAATCACCATGACGACGGTACCAGTACTCATTAGTACCACGCTGACACGCCATGAGATTAATCAGGTGAGAATCCAAAATACTGTCTTGGACATTGACTTTATCCATAAAGTCACTTGCCGAGATGTTTTGCATGTGTATACCACTTTTCAAGATGTGGTTCACTGCATATGACAGTCCAGACAGATCGCTTTCAAACAGGAGATGAAACAAATAAGGAATGCATTGTCGAAACCTAGCATCTCCTGCATACAATCGCAAAGTCCGGTATTCAGAAGCAGGAATTTGATGAGGTCGCTCATCATATCTTCCTCCCTGACCTGTTGGAAAAAGCTGTGGGAAACACCGAGCTTCCAAACTTTCCTCCCAAACACTAATGGGGCTCCCTTTGGCTTGTTTCATTTGAAACAACTCAATAGCATTCCCCATGACTTCCTTGGAATGCAAAGGATGAACACTATAATGTTCATATATTTCTTCACTAGTAGAGGGTTCTACTTTCTCAATTTGACCAGTACACAAATCGCTATCCTCTTCCTCACTTACTTCCTCTTCTGCAACATATACATTCTTATAGTATTTATTATTTTTTTTCAAATACAATGTTGCCTTTTTAACTTTCCTAACATCTACTAAATCTTGCCATATTTTCTTATTCTTTGTCGGAACCCCATTAACTAAGATAACCAGAGGTTCCTCTTCCACTTTTTCTACTCCAATTGTGTTAATGTTTTTCTTGAAATCTAGAGGCAAATAAACAACTCTTCCCTTTAATCCTCTCTGTAAATCTGATGGAGGCAATTTCCCTGTCTTTGGCTCCATTCTTACAATAGCCTGAAAGGGATGGATACTTTGAATCAAAATAGATTCATAAGTATTTAAGTCCTTCAATTCAGAAGGAATCTCAACCAATTCCAGATTATTATGAACTGCTCTAGCAGGCATCTGGTTTTGTTTTAATTTGTTACAACAATAAGTACACACACGTTGATCCAATCCCAAATCAAAACAATTTTCTACCATCAAGTATGTTGCAAAATCCTTCCATTCACTATTATTTTCCCTTTCACTTTTTGCATATAAATCCACTAACTTAGTCTGATTCTTATAATAAGTGCGTCGACAACACACACAAGTGAAATTAGGCCTCTCACTTGATTTCACGTCAAACGTCGCAATTTCCCTCTGGAAATTATCTGTACTGGAAACCTGTACACTATCTTCCACATGACCCTCTACTTCTTGCTCAATTTCAACATTCTCCTCTTTACTTCCAAAGTAACAAAACTCAATTTCTTCACATATATTCTTCACATCTATTTCAGAACCATGCAAAAGAGCAGCGCATAATTGTTTCAGCATAATTGCTGGACTCTTAGCATAATACAACATTCTAACTAATTTCCTCACTTTGTTATGATGCACTGCTAGCATCCTGAAATGATGAAAAACACTCTGGCATACTCTCCTGGAAAGACAAGCCAGTGAATGACCATGCAAACCTGTCACTTCTCTTACTCTGCAAGGATCTAATTCTTGCAACAACATCATTTTCTGCTTCAAACTTTTTTTGTTAAATGACCGTACAAAATCACAAAGCAAATTGATGGAATCCTGTCGCACACTGCAAATACTACTACACTTCCAGGTGTACACAGGACCCTTAGCACGTCTTCCTAAAACCTCATTACCTAACACCTCTTCTGCCTCTGTTGTCACAAGTTTTTCTTTTTCAACTGGACAACCATCTTTCACTTCATAAGCACGACCACTGGTGTCAACTGCATGCACCAAATCATTATCCTGGAAATAACTCTCCTCATTAAAAAAAGCCTCACAGCTTGAACTATGCATCCATTCTCCAGAAAAAGCTTCACAAAAATTACTACGATTAACTATTCTCTTCCATCTACTATTTCTTTTGAAATCAAAAATTGCCTTGTTTAGCTTCCTAATTCTATTGATTATCAAAATAAATAACTTACGTTTAATTTCAAATGCCTGATCAATAACTTTCTCAACTTTTTTTTTTCTCTTATAAAAAACTCGTTTCTGTTGACCTTTCTTAATATTTTTTAACAAATTGCCAATTATCCTGTTGCGGAACATTCGTTTACGAATCTCCCTAAACTGTTGTTTCCTTCTACTATCATGCACAGATTTATCTCTTGCTCTAGCAGTAACATTTTTCATTGTCCTTTTCTTTCCATTTGATTTCCTTCTCGTTTTATGGACTGAAACATTTTCTGTAGTAATATTTTTTTTATTACAAATATTTCTTATGAAATATTTAGAGCTCTTACCCGGTGCTTTCTTCGTGGCTTGAGAAATCTTTTTGTTAGAGGACTGCTGCGTTTTTTTTTTCACCTGCTGTCTTTGACGTTTTGCAGCCTTTATCTGTCTTTCTATTGTAGGCATGCTGAAATCTTGAAATGATCTGCAGTTGAATCTGTGGAAAAATATAATAAAAAATGTTATTAAACATTATTACCAAACAGTAAATCAGTAACAGTGATCAAAAACTTAACACACTACTTGACATTTTAAATAGAAGATTTTTTAGTCCTTGCAAATTTACAATACAGAAATACCAGAAAAGAAATGACATTTATAGTTATGTTACCTATGCTATTTTATATGTGAATCTGATCTAATTTTATGAGCATATTTTAATAATTTATTGAAGACACTACACATAACCTGTTTTTGAAGGTGTCTTTATTTTTAAATTAAACGGTTTACCTTTTTACTTTTTATTAATTATAAATTTTAAAAATAAATGTTTATAGTTCCAAAGGCTCAAGCAGGTCAGCTTCCCATCCTATATCATATAATTCGGACAAATCTGCATCCTCATCACGCTCTTCTTCATCCTCAGGATTTAAATCATCCAATGGATCAACATCCACTGATGTTTCAATTACAAGTTCAATGATGAGGTCAAAATCAACTGATTGCAGATTGTCGCTCATGTTGAGGTTGTCTTTATCTTTAAAGAAAGATAACAACAATGAGATGTTGCAGAGTAAGAGACAAATCTCACAGATTATAATAGTAAAATTGTTTAACAAGAGTAACATTTTGCAGCTATTATTTAGCCATGTCCAGCGATGCTGAGCAGGTGAAGCCTATGTCTAATTTTTCACTGAACAGGACTCATCTGTTCTTAACCTTGGATAAGCCTCACCGACTTTGTGTCCCCTGCACATACTTAAATGTAAAGGGGCAGATTTATATTAAATGGCACATCCCCAAGCATGCACCAGTTAACGTGCACCACTGCTCTGCCACCCATGGTGTGCCGCATTTATAATCAGATAGGAGAAAGCTGCGTCAAAACCCTGCACCTGCTTGAAGCTGGCATAGGTCTTGACGCAGCATTGTGGAGATGGGGCACCCCTGAGCCTTGCTGGAGCTGCATCGCACTTGTGATACAACTCCAGCAATGCGCCACCTTTACGACACAGATACGTCACGCATCTGTGCCATTTTTGCCCCATGCTGCGCCGCATTGTAAATGCAGCACACCATGGGTGGCGGAACAGCGGCGCAGGATGACTGGCACATCCCTGGTGATGCGCCAGTCATCATAAATCTATCCCTAAGCTTCTTATCTTGTTACAGATGAACCGCCATATGTACCATCAAACTATTTTGCATTTCCAAAATAGCGAATTTTAAGGAATAAATAGCAATTCTTTACCATTCCTAATTTGCAATGAGCAAATTGCTAATTGCAAATTACCCATTCATTTCCATGGGCTAGGAGGCTCATAGGAATGAAGGTGCAATTTGCGATTAGCAATTAGCTCATCGCAAATTAGGAATTTTTTCAAGGGTGCAGGGGTGTCTCAAGAACACCCTGCTGCACCCCTGAAAAAGAAATTTGGGGGCATATGGCGCACATACATGCCCTAAGGGCATGTATTGGCGTCATATGGCACCTTTTGTTTTTTGGAAAAAAAGCTTTTTGAAAAGAATTCGCAAATTACCACAAACTAGAAGTTGGTGGTAGTTTCCAAATCCTTAATGTCATTTTTTACATATTTTTTGTTTGATACATTGCATTTAAGGAATCGCAAATTTTGAATTATTGACATTTTAAGTCATTTCCACATGTGCAGTGTTTTCAAAAAATGATTTGAAAATCGTTTTTGGGGAAAAGTAATGGTTTGCAAATTTATGACAAGGACATAATGGTGAATGCTTCTCTATAAGGCATTTCAGTGTCTCTGATGTCATTTTTCCCATATTACATTATAAGACCTTTCCCCATGGAGCACATTCCTTGTAAATATGCTCCCACCTGTGCATTGCGAATTTAGATTTTGACTATTTGAGTCACATAGCCATGTTAAAAGTGACCCAAAAAAATTGCAAACGTTTTAAAATAACACATTCATGTGTCTTAAGGACATTTTAAGTCATTTCCCCATGGACAATGTTTTGTAAGTGGCGCAAAAGAGGCATACACCTATCATAAATCTGTCCCTAGCATTTTAAATGATTAATACAGGATAACAATAAGATGTAGCCTATCCAGAGGTTTGTTTAAAGTGAGGCCTACTCAGGATTGCAGATTAAAGTTACGCTTGATGAAGAATACAGAGGAGATAATACATGTAAAGCTCTACCAATGAAGTAACTGATGTCTACTTCATTGAGCCAGTCAGCATAAATGAATCCATAAGCTTCTTATCTTGTTAGACATCAACCGCCATATGTATCATATAACTATTTTGCATTTCCAAAAAAGCGAATTTTAAGGAATAAATAGCGATTCTTTACCATTCCAAATTTGCGATGAGAAAATTGCTAATTGCTATTTCACCCATTCATTTCCATGGGCTAGGAGGCTCATATAAATGAAGGTGCAATTTGCGATTAACAATTTGCTCATCACAAATTAAGAATTTATTCCAAAGGTGCAGGGGTGTCTCAAGAACACCCTGCTGCACCCCTAAAAAAGAAATTTGGGGGCATATGACGCACATAAATTTAAACAACATTCCTTTACCTCAACAACGATTTTCAAATCATAACTTCAAAACACTACACATGAGAAAATTACTTAAATTGTCCTTAAGACACATAAATGTCTTTTTTGATTGGCTTTCCTGCATGGTAGGGTCACTTTTAACATGGCTATGTAACACAAACATTCAAAATCTAAATTTTCCATGCACATGTGGAAGCATATTTACAAGCAATTTGCGCCACAGAGAAATGTCTTACACTAAAATGAGAAAAATAACATCAGGGACAGTCAATTGCCTTATAAAGAACCATACACCATTATGTCCTTGTCATGAATTTAAAAACAATTCCTTTTCCCCAAAAACGATTTTCAAATCATAATTTCAAAACACTGCACATGAGAAAATGACTTAAAATGTCATTAAAACACATGAAAGCGTTTTTTGATTGCCTTTCGAGCATGGTTGGGTCACTTTTAACATGGCTATGTAACACAAACATTCAAAATCAAAATTTTCCATGCACATGTGGAAGCATATTTACAAGCAATTTGCGCCACAGAGAAAGGTCTTACACTAAAATGAGAAAAATAACATCAGGGACAGTCAATTGCCTTATAAAGAAGCATACACCATTATGTCCTTGTCATGAATTTAAAAACAATTCCTTTTCCCCAAAAACGATTTCCAAATCATAATTTCTAAACACTGCACATGGGAAAATGACTTAAAATGTAATTAAAACACATGAAAGCATTTTTTGATTGCCTTTCCACCATGGTTGGGTCACTTTTAACAT
Organism: Lissotriton helveticus; assembly: GCF_964261635.1. NCBI lineage: Eukaryota > Metazoa > Chordata > Amphibia > Caudata > Salamandridae > Lissotriton > Lissotriton helveticus. The sequence continues at coordinate 706,730,489 of NC_136059.1, read as the reverse complement.
GGCTATGTAACACAAACATTCAAAATCAAAATTTTCCATACACATGTGAGAGCATATTTACAAGCAATTTGCGCCACATAAATCATAAATTTCTCCTTAAAGCACACTATTCTCTATCTAAATTAAAGAAATATTTTCTCACCTTAGCAAATACTTTTAGTTTGAAAACAGTCTCAGAAACACACCAATTTGTCTTCAGCAGAGCAAAAGGTATGCACTCCAGAGTCTGCAGCTATCAAAAGCACAGAAATGCTGTAATTCTTCACACATATTTCTCATGTCACCCAATCAAAACTCTTCCCTCACTTTTTTTCAAATGAAAACCCTTCCCCCCTCTGCCCTTTCTGTCTTTTCTGCATGGCAACCACCTGTTGGAAGACTTCTGGTGTTTGCAAGTTCACACAACTTTGTTGCAATTGAACTCTGAACTCTCAGAGCACCTGCATATCCAGTGTATTCTTTCATTTAATGATTTTTTATTGACCACTCAAAATACATCTTTCAAAGAACACATCTGTGCACCCTAACTTTCTGTTTTCATCAATCAAAATCCACCAATCACTGTTACTGCTTCATGAACACAGAAACTCCACAGTTTTTTTTTCATTTTACACTCTCATTTTTTCAACTGCCATTTCATTGCCACACTTCATCTGACTGCAGGAGAACCTTCTCTCACCATGTTTTCTGTCTGGATTGTTGGTCATAGTTATATTCACTGGGCTCAAAGGTACGTTGAAAGCAGGAATTTACCTAACCTCAATTTACAAGATGTGGAAATTAAGTGGTTTGGCCACAGAGGATTAAAATGTCACCAATTGATACCATTGGTGAAAACCTTTATGCATTTGCCAAAACCTGACCTGTTAATTGTGCACTGTGGAGGTAATGACTTGGGCACTTTGACTGGTGTAGGTCTGGAAATGCTTTTAAAGGACACCTTTGAGCAATTAATGGCACTTTTTCCTCAGACTGCCTTGGTATATTCAAATATATGCCAAAGACAGAAATGGAGGTGGTCAAACCAATTTTGTCCACAAATTGAGAAGTCGAGGAAGCATGTAAACAAATCTGTTTCAGCTTACATGAGTGACCATGGAATGGGCTCCCTGTACAACAATAACTTGTGTTACTACATGCAAGATATCTACAGAGGAGATGGAGTTCACTTCTCAGATGAGGGCAACAGAGTTTTCACTCTGAATTTAAAAATGTGCATTGGTACCTACTTATAAGTACCTAAATGTACCATAAACCCAAAAGCTCTTCTCAGAGCTACCCTACATCTGATCACTCACAATTATTATTTTACTCTAACTTTTTTCACTAATTTTCAACAAAGTACGCACATATAAGCCTCCTCAGCCACCCTCAGAAAACCTAGGGGGTCAAGATAACTCTACCGTGCCCCCTTCTACCCATTCTGAACATTATTTGCCCTCCATCTTGTATCTTAATTCGACCGAAACACAAAATGGTGGACTCCCGGAACGCTTAAGGTCCGCGAACCGGGGCGCTCAACGGTTCGCGTACCGAGTCGCTCCCTGGGAAGATAAAGGAAATAAAAAATAATCAACAAAACCAACAATCAATTAACATACAGCATTTGAAAAGTCTATCATTCATTTTTCATTGTAGTACGCTCCCCAGAACGCTTCCCGGTTCGCGGACCGGGCGCTCCCCACGCAAAAAAACAAAAAAAAATTATTTTTTTTTTTGCCCCGTGGGGCCCTTTTAAAGCCTCCACATTAAACCTAGGGGGTCAGCGAGGATCTACTATGCCCCCTTATGGTTATTTTCCCCTTTGTTTTGGCCTCCTCTTGTCTCTCGATCCTACCGAGAGACAAGATGGCGGCCGCTCCGGACTGTTTACAATGTTGACAGACACCGGAGAGCCAATCAGCTTCGCTACGCGAAGTTCCGATACGCGTAAGGTCCGCGAACCGGGGCGCTGCCTGGTCCGCGCTTACAGATATATATCTTTTTTTAAACGTTAATTTCTCAAAATCCACTGCAGCACATATATTGAGACCTACAAAAGGCACATCGGGCTACCAGTCCCTACAATTTTGCCAAGTTTCGTGTAAATCCATTCAGCCGTTAGGGCTAAAAGTGAGGCTAACCGCCCTATGGAAAACTCAATGTTAAAAACACGTTTTGGGACCCCCCTTTTTTCTCGGCCCCCCCTGGACGAACCCCCCCCAAATTTTCAGGGGCTGCTCAGAAACAAAATGTTCCATTTTACAAAAAATTTCAGCCAATTCCGTCCACAAACGCCAAAGTTATTAGACATAGAATTTTCAAAAAACCCATAGGGAAAAAATCCTAACTATATATACCTACTGGCGACCGCCAGTAGGTAATATATATATATATATATATATATATATATATATATATATATATACAGATATATATATATATATATGAAATCTTTCTCTCTCTCTCCCCCCTCCCCACCCTATGGTTCCTGGAGCACCTCCTCCCCCAATCCAAAGGAAAATCTTGTAGCATTGCAGCAAAAGGATTGTGCAAATATATATTATATTTCCAAAATTTGTCTGGATCTACACACAGGACTTCCTGTTTCCCAACACCAGGAAAGCAGCAATATCTGAAAAGAAAGTTATTAAAAAATGGATACCCTCAGTTACTCCTCCAAAATACTTTGAAAAGTTGCAGAAGAATATAAAACTCAATATCCACCATGTCACGTAAACACACACTCACAAAAAATATTGGGGAAGCACATAGGGAAGATGGCATCTGAGGAAAAAAACCTCTAACTATGACACCGGGCTTTAGTTCGGGATGGACTGTTCCCATGAGGCACAGGGTCAAGACTGATTTGCATATAGCTGGGTCTGAACTTAGGTGGCGAAGTGAGCTAAAGAACGATGATGGATTCAACTTATATCTGTGACTGAGGGTGAGTGTCTGAAAAGTTTCAGAGCTCCGTCCATCATCTCCTTGTGTTTGCTTTGTTCGCCCTAAGTTGGCAGGGTATGCCCAGACGTGGGTCCCTTGCTCACTTTGATACTGGATTCAAGGTAGCTTGGCTGATATGGGATGTTAACGCGAAACCAGTCCCAGGATGCTTGTTTCCGGTTCAGGGAAGACCTGGCTTGGCAGTTCAGGCTGGACTGTTCCCATGAGGCATAGGGTCAAGACTGATTTGCATATAGCTGGGGTCTGAACTTAGGTGGCGAAGAGAGCTAAAGAACAATGATGGATTCAACCCAGATTTTCGACTGAGGGGGAGAGTGTTTGAAAAGTTTCAGCGCTCTGTCCATTATCTCCTTGTGTTTGCTTTGTTCGCCCTAAGTTGGCAGGGTATGCCCAGATGTGGGCCCCTTGCTCACTTTGCCATTGGATTCAAGGTAGCTTAGTTGATGAGGGATGATACCCCGAAACCGGTCCTAGGATGCTTGGTTCCAGTTCAGGGAAGACCTGGCTTGGCAGGTTGGGGGGGACTGTCCCCATGAGGCACAGGGTCAAAACTGATTTGCATATAGCTGGGTCTGAACTGAGTTGGCGAAGTGAGCTAAAAAATGATGATGGATTCAACCCAGATCTGTGACTTGGGGTGAGTGTCTAAAAAGTTTCAGTGCTCCATTCATCATCTCCTTGTGTTTGCTTTGTTCGCCCTAAGTTGACAGAGTATGCCCAGCCGTGGGTCCCTTGCTCACTTTGCCACTGGATTCAAGGTAGCTTGGCTAATGAGGGGTGTGACCCCGAAACTGGTCCCAGGATGCTTGTTTCCGGTTCAGGGAAAACCTGGCTTGGCAGTTCGGCTGGGCTGTTCCCATGAGGCACAGGGTCAAGATTGGTTTGCATATAGCTGGCTCAGAACTGAGGTGGCGAAGTGAGCTAAAGAACGATGATGGATTCAACCCAGATCTGTGACTGGAGGTGAGTGTCTGAAAAGTTTCAGTGCTCCGATCATTATCTCCTTGTGTTTGCACTGGACTTTAGGCCACCAGCATTCACATGGTGACACATTCTACATACTGCATTTAATACAACTCCATCCACCAACGCCTAAAATGATCTTTTTTTAAATCTATTGCACAGCAGCAGAGAGAATGTGAAAAACACATTAAAAATGCATTCAATAGCTAACACAGGGCAGACTAGGCCCCAAACATTAAAACTTCAACACAGTAAAAGGATTAATACACCTGTATATAAAATTCACAAAAATTAAACAAAATGAAATTTAGAAAACATATGCTATAAACCCAGGCCTTCATCATCCCAGCTATGTGCAAATGTTATTCCTTAAAAACTGAATCCCACAAGTGCCTCGTCTATAAACTCCAAGGCTCCAATCACCGAGTCATCCGACAAAAAAAAAAAAAGGGGGCAAAATAGTGGTGCCTACCCTCTCTCAAGCAATACACTTTTTGCAAGTACTAGATTGAACGTACCATATTTTTCCCAAAAAGTAAAGCTGACTAGAGTGTAGAGAGATTACAGACAAATAGAGTGATGTTTTCCCTCCAAAATGACCGAGGACTGAACAAATCAAAGGGAGGAGTCCTCAGGGATGGAAGAGGAAGTTGCTAATGTATGTACAATATCCTCTCTGTATGGTACGTACTTCTTGTTCAAAAACTTAAAAAAGAGAAATGTGTTTTGTATGGAATACAATTACCCAAACGGCCCATTAGGTTCAAACTTCAATTCAAACATGTTTTTTTTCAAATTGAATTTCCAGTTGCACGTATTAGAAACTGCTGCATGCATTCAGAATTGCATATCTCCGCTTGGGTAAAAAAATAACCAGAAATGTCTGTTGGTCACTTGCATTAAAGAATTGCCACTCACCTTAGAAGGTGCTGCTCACATTTATGTTGATATTCTGCACACATTTTTGCTAGTATTCTGGTTTCAGTACTTAATGCATTACGATTTTTCCTCTAACTGTGTTTTCGTTGTATGACATGGCATAATAGCGTGATCTTGGTCATTACATATAGATTTTATTTAATTAAATTTTCAAAAGTTTGCCGCAAATTTTTTTAATTTAAACCGGGCATAGTAAGCACAATTTTTACGCCAAGACGTTACACGTTCAACTGTGGATAATCCACCAGCTATGTGAATTTTCGCACATCTATAAATGAAATTTGAAATGGTAAAATTAAGTGATATCCTATTTTTTGTAAAACAGGACCAGTAAGTTCTGTTTCCAGTTGACATTTTATTTAAAAGCAAATTTGAAGCACAATATAATTATTGAGAATCTGCACCATTTTGCTCTTCACCAAATATCTTAAGGTTGGCCTTTTATTTGGAGTTACAACTTCTTCCATTCGCATTCATTAATATTCGGTTCATCTGTTTTCCTATATTAGACACACAGCCCTACAGTCCTTTGAAAAGCATTGACTCATCCTCTCTCTGTGTCTTTCTTCTGAACAAACCATTTTCATTATTCCCTGGAAAGAAAGCACTCCCTCCTCTGAACTGTGTCCAGCTTCTAACTCATACTTTGGCAACAACCTCCCACTTTTTGGCTGTTCCTTTGAAGACATTGTTAAGAGTAATCAACATTTCCTGATCTGCCAACCACTTTAAAGCTAGAAATTCACTTTATTGCCCAATAACACTAACCAGTCCATCGTCATCATTTGCTCTGTTGTTGGAAAGGACAACATAATAGTATATTTACTTTGGAATTCAATATTCAGTCTGTCCTTTTACAGCTATGCAGACAGCCCACATAAACTACTTAAATCAGAGAAAAAGCCATTCACAGAATTTAAAGCCTTCAAAACAAGCTTGCAGGCATGAGATCTGTGAATGTGTAGAAATGAAGAGTCCCAATTACAGCGCCATCATGAAAGGCCGGATGTGCGTTTTTTAACCACTTCTATAAATGCAACCTATGATATAGGCGTCTGCCTGCGCATTGCACCTCTGTTCACAATGTGAATGACCTAGAAGGGATATTTGATTTCAGTAGCCATGGCACTACAGGCTGGTTGGTGGAGCTGCGGAAGAAGCGGACTTAAAGGCCATTGAAAAGGTGAAAATGTCTAGCTCAGCTGTCCTCTCTCTCCTCTCTGTGGGTTTCAGGCTGAGATGCTTTGTTTGTCCTTGTTCGTCAAGTGCCTACATGGTTGTGCCAGTGAATCTATCTGGACCTCCCGTCCCGCCTTGCACGGATTTTGTGCCTTCTCTTTCCTGTATATCTCCTCAGGCCTGTTACCTCCTTTTTCAGTCCATCGGGCTATGGGCATTTCTTTTTGGTAGGAGTGTGGTTGGTGGCACACACCATTACACGTCTCAGTTATGCAAGCTCTGGTCTATGACAACTGCTTTTCTGAATCATCATGCTTTGCGCATGCGTGGTCTGTCTGACTGGGCTTTCCGTGGTGCACCCACTCAGTAAAGTTGTCCTGATTGAACAAGCCAAAGTGTCTTGGAGAAGACCTGGAGGACACCCAACGATAGCTCTTTGAAGCCACCAAGAATTGCAGAGGCAGGTGTTGCGCATGACCAAAAAAGCGGACTCCTAATAGTGAATACCACAGGCCATGTGTGTCATCGGGTCGTGAACCCTGAATATGAATACTTTATTTGCATGATTAATAACAAGCATTTGCAATGCAATAGGTCTCGCATTTACTCAAGTTTAAGCTATTGGCATTCTGAAAGACAAAGCGTATTATTTTTGTTTTTTAAAACCTAATTTAAAGGGATTGTCATTTACAATGCCAATAGCTTAAACTCGCGTAAATGCGAGCCCTATTGCATTGCAAATGCTTTTTTAAATGAAGCACCAGTCTTCCTGTTAATCGCATCTGTCTACCATGAAGGCACAAACAAAATGAATTCAAAACATCAGCATTCCAATGGGTTTGCTTTATTATTATTATTATTATTATTTAATTTTGTAGAGCGCGTAGTCACCCGTAGGTATCCCAGCGCTAGAATCAGTACATCTTGGGAGTCAGTGGGGGCAGGGGGGAGCAATTTTAAGGAAAGAGGTGTGTTTTCAGTTGCTTCCTGAACCTTAAGTAGTTGGATTCCGTTCTCAGGTAATGAGGAAGGGCATATATATAGCCCAGTGACGTCACAAGGACTCATAGGAGCCAGAATGCTCCGTAGGAGTGGGACAGCTATTGATGAGTTTCCGGATACAAACTGTATCTGGGATGTTCAGAACATGAGATAAATTTGCATGTAGAGTATACACCAGAAAGAGTTACCAAAGGTAAGCAACTATTGTTTGCGACCAAATAGTTTTGTCCTTTGTCATTTTTACACCCTGGTTACTGAGACTCCTGGCTTCCGTCACCACTGACTGCATTCATGAAGTTGATCTATATTACACAGAATTTCATCTTGAGGTGCTTGTTATAGCAAATAAATACAAAGACACAAATCCCCCTCCCCTTCGTGGTTCCGTACTTCTGCTCTTGCATCTCCCACCAAAAACGGATGTTTCCGATTCACTAAAGGGAAGTAGTTTACTATTAACAACATCATTGTCTACAATTCCATTTTGATGGGTCCCCTGTGTTCTTGCTTGTGAACTGAACATCCTGCAGTGGGTTCACTGATGTTTTTGAGTTGCTTTGTCAGCTCAGCACCAGGCGTTATTGGATGATGTGGTCCTGAACTAACCTCATTCCAAATCCAGCAGAAATCCAACATGTTTTCGTGCATTAGCACTCCAACATTTGTTGGATTTATGGTATAAGGACTCTACAGATCTTTCAAAGATACCACCTAATACGCAAATATAGCATCACTTAGTCTGTGGATTGATGCAGAGACTCTAGTTTGCAGGATTCTGGGGCAACAATAACTGCAGTCTACTTGCAGATTGTTGGCAGCTGCAAAGGACATAGGGCCACATTTATATTACCCTGACAGAGTAAAATGTACTCCACCACCGTAAGCCTTCCTCCGAACGAGTACTTGCACTCAGAGGTAAGCCACCCCTACAACTGCTTTACTTGGAATAAGCGGTTGGATGACGTTCTAAAAATAAATAAAACATTTTAACTTTTCATGACCGCCAGAAATATCTTGGTGGTGTAAGACTGTAAAAAGAAAACTACCCCACACCATGGATGAAATCTCCCATGTTGTTGAGCCCATTTTTGTTTCTTTTCCCAAAATAAACTCTTGCTTTGTGAGGTTTTTTTGTGGAAAAGTAGTGTAAGTGTCAATTGGTGCCTTGAGTAAAGGCAGATTGGTGGATGTAAAGTCCTCTACCACCCTGACTCTCTACCCTGTTCGCCAAAGTCTACATCAAACCCAAAGCGTTGATAATTGCAGTGGGTGTGAAGGATGACCTCAGCATGGACTGCCTTCCACGATGACCACATTCACATGTAGATTTTGCCTTGATTCCTTCTCAGAAAGTCTACCAGGAACAGTTTTGAAAAACGATAGCTTGGGTGTAAGGTGAATTACAAATTGTCTAATGTGCTGGTAGAACCTTCTAAAATAGAATGATTGGTTCTTTGAGCAAAACCTGGGGAGGAAGTATGGCACCTTCTACCCAGACTTGTTTTATGCCTGCATCAAGGTGCCCTAAATAGGCCTGGAAGTTAGCCCTGACTGAGATCCGCTTTGTCAAAAACAAGATACCAGGCACTTTTTAATGTTGTCGAATATAGTCCGTTCCTTGGAATGCTAGTGGCTAGCTGGTGCTTAAGGCAAAGCACAGACTTTACACAAGTGTAAAACTAATAAAGGAGTAGAGTTTTCAAAAGGCTGGCTCCCATTGCAGTTATGTTAATCCTAGCCAGAAGAAAATGTATGACCTCTTCTTCACAAGAGGGTTGAAGCACTACAGTAATAAGCATGTACTACCTGTGGATAGGCAAGTGTACAATAGGAGTGACTTGGTTTGCAAATGGTACTTCAGGCCCTTGAACACCAGCGGTAAAGCGCAACCTTCCAATGTTCACTTATTGTAGAGGGCTCCAAAGAAAATGCCTTTAATTCCTGCATTGAGATCCAGGAGAGAATGGTGCCCTCGTTTAGCAATCATACATGTTCACTGAGATCTTGCAGAGAGTTCCTACATCGTAGAGTAAATAAAAGGGAAGGAAGAAAAGGCGAGAGGCAAGATGGCAGCCTCACCGTTGGCAGAGTAAGCTCATTCTCTCCCTCCCCGTCAGTACTACCCACCCCCCTCAAATCCCCCCCTCGCTATGCCATAACCCAACACTGGAAATGTATCTACCTGTCTGAGTGTCTGGAGAGTGCCCTACAGCTATAATCTGGACCGCGTATGCGGTGAACGTGTTTCTCTGATCATTTTTGATACTCCGCCTTCATTTGAATCACTCTTATGGCTTACGGCTGGCGCTCTGTGTGTCTGGGCGTAGATCGTGTTTCCCTGCGATCCCTTTGCAGCCTGAACCCGCGAGAGGTGTGAAAGCTTGCGGCCTGGTAGAGTCAGCAAAAGGTATTGCTGGAGGGCTGCGAGGAGCGGGAGGCACTACGATGAACTCTTGGAAATGCCTCAGAGAAGCCTGGCTCTCTGGATCACGGCAAAAAAATTGTCACAGCACTGTTTACAGCAGGGGAAAAATAAACCGAGCTGGCTTGTGGAGGTGGATGGGGGAGCAACTGCTAAGGATGTCTAAGCTTCTGTTGCAGGCACCTGCCGAGTTGGCATGCAGAGCCCTGCTTGCTGGAGAACCACCCGATTGAAGCAGTGAGGTGAGCTTGGTCAAAGGGGGCCATATACTTCAGGAAATTGCTTAAAACTCACCTCTTCCCTTCCCTTGGTTAAAACTCCACTGTTCGCTTTCAACCTCACTCATTCTGTCTTAAAGCGCCAGGAAGCCTTTGGTGTTAGCGTGCTCTATAAATTGCACTTAAGATAAGATAAGATAAGATACAGAATGCTGGGGAGTCGCCGGACCCTGGAGTGGCTCTGTAGAAAGGTGGGTACCGTAGTCAGGGATTCACCCCTGTTCCGCCGAACTTCATGTGCATTGAAACAGCTGTAGAAGTTATAACCCCAGATGCACCCTTAAAAGTACCTGGGAAGAAGTTTAAACAAGCTGTGATGAGAAGACACGCCGAGCGGAGGTAGGGGATGTGAGTGTGTAAGCGCCGGGGGGGGGGGGTTCTGTATGTATGTATGTGTGTGTGTGTGTGTGTGTACGTGCATGTGTGTATGCGCAGCTGCGGGGGGGTTCTCTATGTGTGTGTGCATGCATGTGTGTATGCGCGGCGGCGGGGGGGTTCTTTATGTGTGTGTGTGTGTGCGTGTGTGCATGCGCGGTGGCGGCGGGGCGGGGGTAGTTGGGGGGTTCTCTATGTGTGTGTGTGAGTGTGTGTATGCGTGGCGGCGGGGGGGTCTGTATGTGTGTGTGTGAGTGCGTGTGTGTGTGCTTCCAAGGAGCCATGGGAGACAGGAAGCGCACGTGACCTGATCCCAGTTCGCAAGGTTGCGCATGCACATCACTTGTCTCCTGTCTCCCTTGACTCCTTGAAAGCAGAAACGATTACAATAGAGTTTTTCAGCGACGATCGCTTCGCGATAGGTTCGCAGTGCGAAACCTAAAAACCATTGACATCGATTACAAAAAAGAAATGAAAAGCATCATCAATTAACAAGTAAACTGTGGAGCCAAATGGGAAAAGATTCACAAAAGGAGTTTGACAACATCATGGTAGGCTAAAAAAAGAAAGGGGGACCTGGTCGAAAACAAACAAAAGTAAAGGGCTGCAGTGCCATGCTTCTGCTTGAGATGGAGTGGGGGGCGGAAGGCTTTATCCTGCCGAGTCCTGGAGGTATACATTTTGAAATTGTCCCTTTGTTTTGTTGCAAGGGATAAGTGCGAAAAAACTGGTGTGCTTAGTGTTCGATGTGTTCCTATAGTGCAGTGCATTTGGCTTTTGTCAAGTTTTGGTCAGGGGCGTAACAATAACCCCCCACGGTGCAAGCGGCCCCTGAGCTCCAGGAGGCCAGCTCTGGTCCTGTGCACGGGTGGCTGGAGCAAGGCCTGAGAGCTCCTTGTCTGGTTCCAGAGCACGGGGGCACACTCCAATATCTTTGCAGCGGAGGGTGGGGGGTGTGGTGGGGGGAGGGGGGTCTCGAGTTAGAAAGTGCCTATCTCAGCAGAGATGTGTATTTGAGAAAATAACTATCTAGTGCCAGTACTTGGTCCTGGAGGCCAAATTCCAGTCTAATTTGTGCCCGAGAGGTGCTTTGTGGAAGTAGGAAGAAGAGCCGGCTCTGTGCAATGTTCAAGAAACTTGCAAACTTGCAGAGGAAGATTCCATGCGTATGTTAGAGTTGTTAGAAACTTTGCCTTTATTGCTGCGAGAAGTGACTGCCAGGCAGGACTTTGCAATGTGGTTGCCAGGACTCAGAGTGCTGATATTTGTGATGCATTACAGCCCTTTTGATATGTCTATTTCAACTAAATACTATCTTAGTGCTTCTTCCTGGTAGAGGGGCACAGCATTCTTGCATGTTTAAAGTTATACTCGGACAGTCCATGCTTTTGTTATGTGTGTATAATTTGGGATCCGGACTGTTTACCTGGGCACTAACGACTTTAAGGCCTGCTTCCCACCTACAGTGCTCAAACTGAGGAAGAAAGGGAGGTTTGATGTGGCATCAAAAGACCTGAGCCCTCTCTCAGCGCAGCCGGACGGTGACCCCAGACATCACTCTATCACCCAAGGGCGAGCTCCCAAAAGTCTTTAAATCTTGTTGGGACTCTGTAATATAAATAGATACAGGGCACCGGCACTACTCCAGTTTTACAGACATTTCTTTGAAGCCACTTCAATTATTGACCTTAGTGTCACTGTATGGACTCCGAATGTCCCCCCACAGCCCCATTTCTACTTCTCTCTGCCTCTTGTCTTCCAGAATGAAGGTATTGACACTGTCTGAAGACGTATTTTGTGCTCCTATCAATTAGAAAGTGTGAATTTCTTTGTTGCTTATTAAGCTGATCAATCTGATGACTGCAGTCCTGTGCAGCTGCTAAAAATGGACCACTGAAGGACCAATCATGGTTTTGTATGACCTGGTTTCACATAGTGGGACACTGACTCTTTTAAATGTAGGCACTACATACAAAAGAGCAGAGATAACATAACATGTATTTGTAAAGTGCACGTTCACTCAGGGGTATCTTGGTGCTGAATAATGGATGTCTATTGTTACCCAACTCAATGGTACTCATTTTATCGACCTCGCAAGGACGAAAGGCTGAGGGGACCCGCCGGGATTTGAACCAATGACTATGCGGTCGAACACAAGCCACTACAGTTGACGCATTAGTCCACTAAGCCAGCAGACCCGGATAGAGTTGATACATGAAGAGGAAGGGTAGAGAGTGACTGTTCTCTATGCTGAGAGCTTCACATCCGATTAAGACCCCTCCTATCTTCTCTTGAAGCAAATGGCGGGTTAAATGCTAATAGGGACTGCACGGTTTTCACCCAGTTGAGCAATTCTTTTCTGAGAACACTTTTTTCTTCAGCACAGAGAGGGGTTGAAACAACCTAGAAGCAGAAGAGAAGACTGGGAAAAGGTTGCAAGAACCCTTGGTGAACACGCTGTGCTTCTGCTGCCTGTCCCAATCCGGTCCATTCCGTATCCGATTCCATATCAAGTTTAGCCAATAAAGCTAGGAGAACATGAGGAAGGAAACCGAACCTCCAAGATATCAGTAAAAATACTCGACGGAAGAATTCCTTCTGCACGTTGATTTAATGTTGCATGTCATTTTCATATTGCAAACATACTTACCTTAAGAAATCACCTTTTCCAACCTCCAATAGTAAACCACGGAGGTGTTGTTTGTTATATGCCTTCCTTTCCTGTCTGATTTGTTCAGGGAACACCTCTTCCTGTTGCCTTGGCAGTAGAATGTTCTGCTCTGGCTTGACACCAGAGCTGTCTGCCAAGCTCCTCTAATCGCATAAAAAAGTTTTATAAGCAGTATAGAAAGTGGGCTTTAGCACCTCCTATATGTTAATCTTTTTCCATACAATATCATCTTTGGGCAGCAGCTATGTTAAGCTTCCTAGGACGATTTTCCATTTCTCCTAGTACCTTTGCTCAATGCTGATAGAGAGCGTGTTTGCTTTGCTGGCTGTTGTAATCGAGTGCCAAATACAGTAGAATGGTTTTACATTGTGAACTCTGTGACATATAAAATAGGCAGAAGATAGTTAGCTCACTGACAAACACAATAGGAATGAGAAAATACACAGAAAGGGTAATCTTAACAGGAGGTCAACCAAATGACCTTTGAAGTCCACTTATTTTGTTTTTATTTTATTTTAAAGGTTTTATATAGCGCTGGCTAGACCCGGAGGTATCAGAGCGCTTTACATGAACATCAGATCATAGTTACAGGTTACATCATTACAAAGGTTACACAGTTCTTAGAGCATGGCAACATAGTTACTTGTAAGGTCGAGATAAACAATAAGCACAAATACGTAAGGGGAAAAGTAGGCAAGGGGCAAGATTCAGGGGAGGGGGGATGGTGTCCTGAGTACAAATGGGAAACAACCATTACAACTCAGCTGTTACCATGCACAGCCTTTATCACACGGTAGTTACAACAAGTGGACCGTTACCACGCATAGCCCTTACCATGCATGATTTATCAGCACACGTTCCTTTACCATGCATGCCTTCACAACAAATTATGTTGTAACGGTATGAATGATAAGGGCATAAATGAGACACTGGTGGTAAGGGCATTTGCATGGTACGGGCTCTCGGCGTCACTGCAGAACAAGAGACCTAGCTTCTGCTCAAGGAACATAAAAACAACCTGCACATCTGCCTCGAAGAAAAGGCATGTCCCCACGGAGGTAAGGGGGTTTGCACAGAAGGGCATGGGGTAGGGGTATTTCAGGGATGGGGCCACAGCGGGCCCAAGTTTAATGCTCTGGGCTGGGGTGTTTTTTTTTTAGTGCAGGGAGCCAGAGGGTGTGAGCACCAGGGACTGGTTTCAGGGCTCAGGGAAGGGGTTTGTATTTTATTTAAGGGCTGGCAACCAGGTGGGCTAGCTCCAGGGTCATGTTATAGGGTTTGGGGCCGGATATTTTTGTAAGGGCAGGGAGCCAGGAGGCGTTGCGATGTGGGCCTGTTTTTTTTAATGTCTTGAGGCCTGGGGGCAGGGGGGTGCTGGGGTCAGCTTTTAGGGGTCAGCAATGGGGCCGGATATTTCTTAAAAGAACTAGGGGCCAGGGGGTCTGAAACGGGATCCAATTTTAGGGCTCCAGGTTGGTGCCGGATTTTTGGGGGGACTGGGGGTCAGGTGGGGTTGCACAGGGGCCAGTTTTAGGGCTCAGGGCAGGGGATCAGGGAAAACCTTGACCATGCATATGCCTTTAACATTCATGCTTTTACAACAAAATGTATTGTAAAGGCATGCATGGTAAAGGCATAATCATTGTAAAAAAATGTGTGGTAAAGGCATTTGTGTTGTAGCAGCCGCGTTTAACAGGATGCATTACAATGGAATGCGTTGTTCCGTCATACATCCAGTACAAATGGGAGCAGGCCCAGAGTTTCAGATACCACACAGGTCTCAATAACAGGTGCAGTCATTCTTCTGTCTTCCACAGGTTCACTAGTTTTCTGAAGAGGGCGCCCAGAGGAACCATGTTTATGCCTGGGACTAGCCTGAGGGTGGTGGTGACTCATACCCACCTAACTAACAGGGAAAAAGTTCCCAGGAGTAACCCTACCCTCTACCCAGGTGTTGCCTACATCCGCATGGGGCAAAGTAGTTGCCCCATGCGGATGGAGGCAAGTTAATTAACTGAGCACTGTCCAGATGGTCATCCTGTCAGAAGCAGAACACCTCCTCATTGCCAAGGCCTTTGTCTCAGCTCTGGGAAAAAGTTCACACCTCATCAAAGGGGCTCTTCAGCTCCTGGGTGACAGTTAGAAGCTCATGCAAATTGGCTTCTAGAGGTTTATGGTAGGTAAAAGTTGACTTTCTTTAAAGCACCTTTTGGAACATATTTACTAAAAATCCAACTTTACTAATGTATTGGGCTTGTAAGAAATGTAAAAGGTCAAAGAATAAACGTTGTAGCTGTTTCCTAGGTGAAGGTAACATTTTTCATTTTTATTATATCCCAATGCTTTGCTGTGAAACAGCTATCCCTGCTACGGTGAAAATGTTTTGGGGCTTTGTCCCTGTAAGGACATGTCCTAATTTATAATATCATGCACCCTGCCTTACTAATCATTAAGGCCTACTTAAGGGTGCCTTAGTATTTAAAAGGAGGGTTTAGGCCTGTCAAAAGGGGTTATTATAGCAAGTCAAATTTTCAGTTTTAAAGCTGGACAGGCAGTCTTCTGAGGTGGTCTGCAGTCATATTTTACATTGTCACTATGTTGATGGTTCAAGGGATGCTGGAGTCCATTTAACTTACAGGCCCTGGATGCACTGTACCATATACCATGGACTTATAGGTAAGTTAAATATGTGGAAATTGGCTGTATTTCTAATTGGCATGTTTAACAGGTCAGAGCACATGCACTGGGGCCTGGTTAACAAGGTCTCAGTGCACAGAGAAAAAAAATAGAAGCATCAGTCCAAAATCAAATGTGGGTGATCATGCAAAAAGAGGCATTGTCTTATAAGGGCCACTCATAATGAGGGCCTAAGTGATACATCAATGACTAAACCTTTACATTTAATTTTGAGTACGGTAATAAAGAAAAAGAAAATCAGCACTGGATTTTACAAAGCCTCACGTTCTTGGGAGATGAATTCTTCATGCATTAATCAAGGAACTCAGAACTTTGTTTTACACAACCGTAAATGTAATAATCTGTTACAAGTTCCAGAGTACACAATATCCAGCTGTCCTGAATAATTCATACAAATGTACAATGAAAGATGCCAATGCTATAAATAATTTTCAGGGTAGTGATCTTTCAGGTCTGATGTGCCAGATACTTCTTATGAGTATAAGAGTGAGGAGTGGGTGTGGTATAAGGAACTATAGGGTCCACTACATGCATTAGAAAAAGCTTTTTGCTTTTGTACCTGTTCTTTAGGCAGCATCTGTGATTTTTGTCAGTGCTGCGCCAGCAGCAATAAATATATACACAACAGCAAGCATGTTGACGTTAGACACATGCGATGTGCTATCTGCATGGATATCACGGTACCTGCATGACTAGTAACTGGGCTACTTTCAGGGCTGACCTTACACAGATCACTGAATGAAACTCATTGTTTTACCAAGAAACGTGACTCCAGCAGTTTGAAGAGTGCATTCTCACATTTTGAAATGCTAAATTAAATTCAGCCAGGAGCAAAGTACATGGAAATATGTTAAATCGTTGTTCAATGCTTATTTTCTTGGGTTATTGAGTTTAGGTAAAAGGGGCCAATGGCACTGATGCCCAATGCTATTGCAGCAGATGACCCAGATCTGCTGGATGCCCATGAATACTACGGCTTATCACTGATTTTCAAATGCTGATGAATTCCTGCATAGTTAACTGTATGGGCCAGGGAACAAACAGGCACATTTCTGATGCATTGTCATGGAGTATGCTCTGATCTTTCCTCTGCTTTCTATGTGAGGCACACCAACCCTCCAATTCTCAACATCCTTCGCAGGTCTAACGGAAGTCTGAGAACCCTGCACCGAATTCAGGGGCCTACAGGAATATTAAAGCTTTTTTCTTTCCCTGATCTGGTCCTACTACAAGTAACGCATTTGGTGGGGAATAAGAGTAAAGCCCTGTCGCGTTGGGGGTATAAGCTTCTGGTCCATGCAGGCTTCACATCCGGGTCAAGGGGCACAGGTATTCTTGTTAAAAAAAGTCTTGCACTCATGCCAATACGGACGTGTGCAGACCCTCACGGCAGATTTGCTGTGTTGGAGGCAAGCTGGGAAGGCAGAGCTCTTAATGTCATCTCTATATATCTTCCACCAGTGTTGAGTAAGGAGGCAATTACAGACCTAGGTAAACTTATGGTAGATCTTCCTAGTGGAACCCTAATCCTAGGAGGGGATTTTAACATGACCTTTAATGATCACTTAGGCAGACAGTCAGTTCGCCCCCAGGCACGTCCCAACACACCCCTGTCAGATTTTGCAACGGCCATGGGACTGATAGATGTATGGCGATACTTTAACCCGGACCTTACCCACTTCACGTACTATTCAAACGCCCACAAAAGTTTGTCAAGAATAGACTATTTTCTGAGTCGCATGACAAACATCGATAATCTGCACAACCCTCCCTTCCTACCCAGAGGCATTTCTGATCACTCCCCAGTATGGGCGGAGCTCACCTATCACAATCAGAGACACCACAACACAATAGTGACCAACCCATGGCTACTTAAAATCTCAAATATTAAGGAGAATTTACTAATACATCAGAATACTACTTTACAGAAAATGTGGGTTCCGTTGACTCGGCACAAATAGTATGGGAGGCTTTTAAGGCGGTTTTAAAGGGGCGGGCATTGGCGCTTAAGGTGGGATATCGGGAAAAACAGCACCAGCAACTAATACAGTTAGAGAATGATCTCCAACAGCTCGAAATCGATCACACAGAGTCCCCTAGTGAAACTACGGCCCATCGCTTGGACCTTAAACAAGCAGAATATAAAACTGACTGGAGAGCGGGAACTGGCCCGTATGCTAGCTACATGGCATAGGCTTTATGAGATGGGGAACAGAGCTGGCAAACTGCTGGCGTGGTTGGAGAGAAGGAAGCAGGATGAGCATTGGGTGCCTAGATTGACACTCGACAATCAGCAACTTCTCTCAGACCTGCAAGACGTTGCGGATGCATTGCTGGATCAGTTGGAAAAAGTTTGTACCTCCTCGACTACCGCCATAGCGATAGCGGATGACTCCCGGCAATTGCTTGCTGACATCCAGCTACCTACCTTGTCCTTAGAAGACAGAGAGGTTAAGAGGAGGATCTCTCAAATTATTAAATCCACCTAGCAATAAATAGCATCCAATCAGGAAAAGCGATGGGACCCAACGAGGTTCCCATTGAATTCCTTAAACTGATGGCTCTACATGTCGCGCCACATCCGAGAAATGTATAATGAAAGCTGCCGAAAAGGGGTTCTGCCGGAAGACCAGCGGCTGGCTGCAACTGTGGTTGTCCGTAAACCAGGCAAGCCTGCGTACCACTGCGGTTTCTACAGGCCTATATCGCTTATAAACGTGGAGGCGAAAATGTTAGCAAAACTCCTATCGACTCGCCTGATCTCAAAGCTTCCATCATTAGTTCATGCAGATAAATCGGGCTTCGTGCCTGGCCGAAACACAGCATTAAATATCCGCCAACTCCATAATGTCCTTGGTCGCAAACACGTCATAGCAGAAGATGCAGTAGCATTGTCACTGGAAGCCAAAATGGCGTTTGCTTCTATAGAATGGCCATATCTCTTTGAGGTGCTTCGGCACTTGGGATTTGGCCCGAAATTTAGGAACTGAGTTAAGGTACTCTATACTCACTTGAAAGAGCGGGTTAGGGTCAACAATCGGGTGTCTCGAATGTTTTCTTTGAGAAGAGGGACCAGACAGGGTTGTCCTCTGTCTTCCCTGATTTTTACACTAATTCTTGAGCCTCTGGCCTCATGGGTGAGGAGGGATCCACTTATCAGAGGGCTGAAATGGGCGGAAGGTCAATAGGACAAAATTTCTCTGTACGGAGATGATATCCTGGTATACCTCGCATCCCCTATGAATCGGTGCATAGAATCCAAAACATATTTACAAATTCCGGTTATTCAATGAACTGGAGTAAGTCGGTGATCTTTGCAATTCAGGGATCAATACAGAAACAACCTCGGGGTGTGAGGTAGAGAAGGCCACAGTAGGATTCAGATTTCAGACCTTTTATGATAATAACCTGGCTGTTCCACTGGAGAGACTTCGGAATGATGTCAAACATTGGAGGTCGCTTCCCCTCTCCCTATTGGGTCGAGCTGCCCTTTTTAAGATGCCGGTGCTCCACTGGTTTCTGTATATTCTTCAGAACTGTTTACTAAGCATGGGCTGAAAATTTGTTCCGCTCGCGAAATTTGCGGATTTTTGGCAATTTCGCGTTCCGGAAATCGCGCGAAATTGCCAAACAATCCGCAATTCGCAAATTCACGATTTTTTTTTGCTTGTTCGCGCTTCAAAATCTTGCGCGTGCTGCGTTGACTTACCTTGATTCTGAGTTTGCCGAGTTGTTTTCCTCCCGCGAACAAGATGGTCGCGCCCAAAAACGACCACATGGGTAAGTTCGCGGTAGCCGTGCTGAAAAAAACCCCGCGAACACGCCAAAATAAAAACATTTGCAAGTTCACTCAAATTCGCGGATTTCGCGGACCGTGAATTCGCTTTCGCGCGAATTCGCGGACTGCGAATTTGGAAATTTCATCCATACTTACTGTTTACACAAGGTCTCCTACTCGTACTTTAGACATATTGAGAGTGAGGTTAGAACTTTGCTCTGGGATGGGAGGGCACCTCGGATAGCTATGTAAAATTTGACTAAGGGCTGGAATGATGGTGGTATAGCCCTCCCGGATATGCCACTATACTATTGGGCCTCCCAATTGATAGTGGTGAACCATTGTATGTATCGTTCACCGGTGGACCCAGAATATCTGGTGGATAAATATCAAATGGGCAGGGAGGGCTACTTAGAAGCCCTCTACTCAAAAGTTCGGAAAAATCGATATCTAGGTCCGACAGCCCACACAGTAGAGATATGGCACCAAGCTACTCGAAGTTTGGGATGGTCGGGCCGACTGACTCAAGCTACTCAGCTGTGGTCTACCCAACAACTGGGTTTACTATGTCACAACCAGTATTTGATAAGTGGGATACCATTGGCATCTCGTCCATAGGCCACTTAGTGAAAAAAGGTCAAATGTTAACATTCACAGAACTAAAGAACCAATATCAAGTAGCTCAAGGGGAAAACTTCCGTTATTTACAGATCGGTCATGCACTCACAGGGGCCCTCTCTGACTTTGCCAATCTCCCAGAGTCCTCCCCATTAAAGGATCGATTGCTGTCGGAACCTATATCAGAGAAAGCTGTTTCGTTGACATTCAAGAAATTATATAATAATCTACCACATCCGTTTTACACTCTTTGGGAGAGGTGGTAAGCCGATGTTGGACAGTTTGAAGACGATGACTGGCAAACAGCACTATTGTCCCCAAAGGAAGGAGCCATTTTTCTAAAGCTCCGCTTGATCCAATTAAAAGTCCTTCAAAGAACATACCTCACTGGGGGTCACGCTAGCGAAACTTGGGCACAGACCAGACTCAATGTGTTTACGTCATTGCAATCAGGGGGCAACTTTTTACTATATTATCTGGGAATGTCCCCGCATACTAATTCAATGGGAAAGAGCCACAAGACATATATCTGGTGGAAAAACCACCAGTATACTGGACGCACAGCGTAAACTAATTTATTAAGATTTCACATTATTTTATCCACTAGTACCAAAATAAATCCTGTAAATTGAACCACAATGTTAAACACACATTTTTTAGTTGTTCTTCTTGTATATTTTTTTGTACAAAAATGAACATACGAAATGTCATTACTTTACTTCAAAACGTTAACTGCATCAGACTTCAATATTGTACAAAATCATTGTCATAAACGACAAAAAAACTTTCCATTATGAATCCTGAATAATGCAGCCATGCCCAATGCATTTCAGGATTAAGCTAATCCCTTCTTCAGGTGCCACTGTTGAAAATAAAGACATTGATAAATGACCATGAATAATCTGTTGACTAAGTATCAAATGAAAAATTATACGTCTTCATCCGCGACCAGAGATTAATGATTATAAAGAGTTCCTTATATGCATGTTGCCCAAGGCAATATCCAAAGAAGACAGTGAAGTGAAAAGAAAGCTGTAAAAAACACGCCTGAACCAATTACGTTAATTCAGAATCATCTGCAAAAATTGTGACACTCTGCTTAAATGCTGAAGTGACTGTTAATACGTGCGCGTAAACCCTTAAGTGAAAGCCATTCGCAATATCGCGGAAAGCTGTTGACAAACTAATAGTCATGCTGGATAGAGTCACTTAGTCTATGGCTGTAAGCTGAGCAGGAACTTGTGTGATGAATTCCAATAATCAAAGGCTGATTCGACTCAAATAAAAAGCAGTGCCATAAATATACCTCACCTCTTAAAGTGGCATCTTTTTAGAAAGATAGATAAAAGCCTGGTCAGTGCCGGTCGCTCCACCCGCCGCGTGGCCCACCTGCGTGTGCCCAGCCCCCGTTTGCCGCCGCCACTGCTAGTAACTTTTCTTTTCACTGCTGTGCTTGTATTCTGTGATTGTATTCTGTTCTCTCCGTGCTATTGTGCCCCTGACTGTCGCCCTTGATTGTATCCTGCTCGCTCCGTGCTGTTGTGCCCCTGACTGTTGCCCTTGATTGTATTCTGCTCTCTCCGTGCTGTTGTACCCCTGACTGTTGCCCTTGATTGTAATTCGGTTCTCTCCGTGCTGTTGTGCCCCCTATTTTCACTGTTGTGCCCTTGGGTGTATTTCGGTCCTCTCCGTGCTCTCGCTGACCCACCCCGCTACCCGCTCCCTGCCGCTGCTCCCCCGCGGCCCCACCCCCGTTCCTTCAGCCTCTCCTCGCATTGCTCCCCTCCCCACTCGCCCCCCGCTCCCGCCTCCCAGCTGCTCCTCCCTCGCTCCGCCCCCCTCCACTCTCCATTTATGGCAGAGTCTGTGCGTGCGCGCAGCGTTCAGGCGCAGCGGGTGCGCCAATGGTGCGCCGAAGGTGCGCCAAAGGCAAGCCCGTCTGCGCCCGTCCGCGCCTGGACCGCGCTCAGTGCCAGTCCCCCTGGCCCCCGCAGATGCCATCCCACCCGCCGGACGTACGACGCCGCCACCCTCAGCGCACTCAACACCGGACGCCTCCCCGGATGCCACCAAGCCACCCCAGGACGCACCCACGGACCCTTCACCTGCCAATCCTGCAAGTTCACCTGCATCCGGACCCGCAACCCACTCGCACCCGCCAAGCCAAGCACCAACAGCAACCACCTGAAGTGCATCCTGCTCAACACCCGCTCCGTCCACAGACACGCCGTGGAACTATGGAACCTGCTCGACACCACATCCCCGGACGTCGCCTTCCTCGCGGAGACCTGGATGAACGCCTCCTCAGCGCCCACATTGCCATAGCCATCCCGGACGGATACAAAATCACCCGGAGGGACCGTGTCAACCAGACTGGAGGAGGCATCGCCATCGTCCACAAAAACACCATCCGCATCTCGACCAACTCCGAAGACACCCTCACAGCCGCCGAGCATCTTCACTTCCAGATACACACCGACCCCAAGACCACACTCAGAGGCACCCTCATCTACAGACCCCCAGGACCCCGTGCACAATTCAGCGAAGACATCGCAGACTTCATCAGCCCACACGCCCTCTCCTCCGCCGACTACATCCTCCTAGGGGATCTCAACTTCCACCTGGAGAACACGACAACAACACCACCACCCTACTGGACAACCTCGCTAACCTCGGACTCAAGCAACTGGTGAACACCCCCACCCACTACGCCGGACACACTCTGGACCCAATCTTCTCCTCCAGCAAGCACATCTCCTTCAGCCACTCCACCGGACTCCACTGGACTGACCACAGCTGCGTCAACTTCAGCTTCAGAAAGAACACAACTCACCACCTCCCGCAACAGGTTCCCCGCAGGAACTGGAACAAGATCACCACCGACCAGCTCACCGCATCACTGAACCAGAACCCGCCCGCCAGATCAACGGACCCCAACCAAGCAGCCCACAACCTCGCACAATGGATCAACAACTGCGCCGACGACCTCGCACCCCTGAAAACCCATCCCAGCAGGCCCGGAAGCAAGAAAGCCCCATGGTTCAACGATCGCCGAAGTCATCTGCGGCGTACCACAAGGCTCATCACTCAGCCCCACCCTCTTCAACGTGTACATGAGCCCCCTCGCAGCCATCGCACGCCAACACAGCCTCAACATCATCTCCTACGCCGACGACACCCAGCTGATCCTCTCCCTCACCAACGACCCCGCCACCGCCAGAACAAACCTACACGAAGGGATGAAAGAAGTAGCCGAGTGGATGAAGAACAGCCGCTTGAAACTGAACTCAGACAAGACGGAAGTCCTCATCCTTGGATCATCACCATCTGCCTGGGACGACTCCTGGTGGCCCCCGGCCTTAGGCAGCGCACCCAAACCAACAGACCAGGCACACAACCTGGGCTTCATCCTGGACTCCTCCCTGTCGATGACCAGACAAGTCAACGCCGTCTCGTCTTCATGCTTCAACATCCTACGCATGCTCCGAAAGATCTTCCGATGGATCCCCACCGAAACCAGGAAGACGGTCACCCAGGCACTTGTCACCAGCAGACTAGACTACGGAAACACCCTCTACACCGGAACCACAGCCAAACTGCAGAAAAGACTCCAACGCATCCGCACGACTCATCCTGGCCATCCCCCGCCACAGCCTCATCTCCGGACACCTGAAAGACCTGCACTGGCTCCCCGTCAGCAAAAGAATCACGTTCCGCCTCCTCACCCACGCACACAAAGCCCTCCACGACCTGGGCCCGAGGTACCTCAACAGCCGCCTGACCTTCTACACTCCCACCCGCCAACTGCGTTCGACCAACCACGCCCTCGCCACCGTTCCACGGATCCGGAGAGCCACCATGGGAGGAAGATCCTTCTCCTACCTGGCAGTCAAGACCTGGAATTCCCTCCCCATCCACCTCCGTCTTACCCAAGACCACCTCTCCTTCAGGAAGCAACTCAAGACCTGGCTGTTCGAGCATTAGCGGACCCACCCCCCCTAGCGCCTTGAGACCCTCCGGGTGAGTACCGCGCTATACAAATTTCTTGATTGATTGATTGATAAACTTACTGCACTGTATAGGCGCCAGTAAAGCACTGCTCCTGTGATGTAACACCAGACCTCAAACACGTGAGCTGTCGAAAAATAATAATAATTGTCCATAAACCATGGGACCCTTGATGAATGTAACCAATGCTACCTCATTCCAAAAAAAACATGATTACCTGAAATAAAAAACACTGTTCACAGCTTCATACCACCCACGGTGTCAGTTGCGAAAATGGAGCAACACAGTCTCCAGTATTCCTGGTGAAACGCGTATACCTCACTAACGCTGCTACTTCTCTGTGAATCAAGAAATACCCCGTTATAGTATGCCCTTAGTCTAACATCGCTGGACTCCACTACTCAAAAATAACCATGCGTATGAGTCGCAGGATAATCCTGTCTGTTTCCGATGTCGTCTACCACCAACTAACTGATCCTCTTGTCCCCGCTTACACGAGTGCTGACATAGAAAATGCCGAACTAGTGATTCCACATATCAGTTCCCGCGAGAACACGGGATAGACTCATAAGCATCAACAAATGACTAAATGTCAGTGACACCTAACGAGACGCCATCTTGAAATGTGCTATTACTGAAAGGATCTTAATTCAATAAGATACCAAATCTTGGTACTGGAATGCACCTAAACAGAGGGGTCCCACTAGTGTTGTATATTACCATGATTGTAAAACAAATATCATTCAACTGGTCACACTTACTACAATAAAAGGGTGCTAATGTGTTTCTGCGGTGCTAGATGAAACTTATTGAAATCGAAAAATAGACCTTCACCAGAGACCACGTGTACAAAAGTGATTCCCTTAGGAACTGCATCTTTACAATCTGCAAGAATAAAACATAGCAAAACATATTGCTCATTCAACCCGCTCAGTGTCATCCACGAGTGTGACGGTGTCCCGGTGTCCGCCCCCCCAGGATACTGTCCCCCTGCGCCTTTACCTCTTCCCGGGGTCGTCCACACGGACTCAGGCCGGTCAAATCCTCGGGTCCGCCCCCGAACCGGAACAATAACAGTGACCCACAGTCCCCCGCCTCTCTCTCCAATACAGGAGCCAATCACAGACCTGCAAGCACCGGAAGCACCACGCCGTGAACCCGGAAGTCCCGCCTCGGAGGTAGCGTCGGAAATAGTGAAAAGCCATTTGACCAGTGGAGTCGGCGTCGGAGAATCGTGGCAGGATACTCAGGCTGGAGCGGGAGACGGAGGAGACGACTTAACCGAAGTAGACGAGTGGTCGGAGGAGTGGTGGAAGCCTTAAGGAGGAAGCTGAAGAGCGGCCGTAGCTCACCTGGAGAGCTACGGCAGACCGCGTGAGTACCTGTAACCGCCCCTGGAGCGCGCTAGGTGCTCTCTGTATATATTGTACATAGTCTCCGCACTTATAGGCACTAATCACTGTGAATAAGCACTGTAACGTTTTTTGTACAGCATCTTCACCGTGCACTGTCCCGGTCCTCGTCACGTCCTGAACACCCTTTCTCATTCACTATCTTTGTCCTTGCCTGCCGTCCTTCTTCCCCGTTCCCTCCTTCCCTCACCACCATCCGCTCTGCCCTTTCACCTCCCGGTGTTGGTAGTGGCGTACTTGCCAAGTCCCTGTTCGGACTAACGGTCCCTCTCTCTCTTCTTGCCCTCCGAGGTCCCTCCACCAGCAGCAACGACCAGGAGCCCGGCAAGGACCATCTGAAGAGAGCTACGCCCCACAGACGCCAAATCCAAAGATCAGAAGACCGCTGTATTCACATCTTGCGTGACTATTGTACTACAAATAAAAACCCTAAATATAGCACACTATCTTCGGCCTCCTTGCCTGCTTTACCGGCCCGCGAACACCCCACGACCACATCTGGTGTCAGAAGTGGGATCTGCCGGTAGCATGGAGGCCGTCATGAAGAGAATGGCCGAATCCCAGGAGCAGCTGGGAAAACTTATGGAACAATTCCTGAAAACAGCCGAAGACGACAGGGGCCAGCTCCATGACGTCCTAAAAGGGCATGGTACAGTGCAAGAACAAGCATTGGGGAAATTGACTGACGTTCTGGGACAACCAAGACCCATGACCTCCCTCCCTTCTGTGGTGTTACAGAAATATGTCCCCGGCGAAGACCCCGATTACTTCTTTACTAATTTCGAGAGACTGTCCCAAGCCGCGAACTGGCCTGTGGATCGGTGGGGCCAGTACCTGGGTCCCCTGCTTACAGGAGACCTGCAGGCCGCATACCAACAGGCCAACATCCAAGGCACCACACCGTATCCGGACATTAAGAAGTGTATCCTTGAACGTTTGGGAGTGGACGACGATACGTATAGGATGAAACTCAGACAGGCCAAAGAAGGGCCCCAAGAAAATCCCCGTGCCCTGTCCTTCCGGATCAGGGATCTTGTCAACCGGTGGCTCAAACCGGAGGCAGCCACAAAAGAAGACATCATTGAAAAGATCTGTCTTGAACAGTTCCTAAACTCCCTTCATCCCGCCACGCAGAGATGGGTGCGGCAACACACCCGGCTCACCCTGGAGACGGCTGTAGAAATCGCTTGTGCGTATGGACGGGCTCAGGACCTGCATCGTGGCAAGGATGAAACCCCACACAGGCCCCACCCCTCCACCACCAACCGTTTCCCCAGGCCTCCTCAACCCCGAAGACAAGAACCGGCTCCTCTCTTACCCTCCCCCATCCTATACCGTCCTCCCAACCCTGGACCACAATGTTACCAATGTGGGAACTACGGACACATAGCCCGCACGTGTCCCCAAAAGGAGGTACCTATGGAAATCGGAATGGTACGGAATTATGTCTGCAACACGCCCGGGGCTGCTCCCCCTCCGTTTCATTGTCCCGTGGACATCGATGGACAGGAGATCCTGGCCCTCGCAGACACCGGGTGTCGTCAAAGCGTCCTCCGTCCACAGGACCTGGTTCTCCACCAGAAGACCCCAACAGGAACAGTGGCCATCCAGTGCGTGCACGGCGACACGAAAAGTTACCCCACCACGCGGGTTCGGGTACAGCACCCCGGCGATACAGGAACTGACCTCACGGTTGGTCTCATACCAGCTCTACCGGAACAGGCAATCCTGGGGAGCGACTACCCCGGCCTCCCGGCGCTACTCCAGGACACAACGGATTCCCTGGCCCAGTGGTGGAAGGAGGCCCCCTACCCCAGACACCGACCGGTACACCTACGGAACCGAAACCCCACAAAAGCAAGAGACAGAAAAGACAGGAGAAGACGTCATATGCCTCTGCGTATCCCGTTGCAGTGGACGAACACCCATGGCAAACGGACCAAGAGTTCCGCGGGGCTCAACAGGAGGATCCGCTCCTACAAGAAGCCTGGGGAAGAGCCCTAGAAAACGAAGACCCTACACAAGTAGGTCCATATTTCTTTAAGAAAAGGGGTTTGCTGTACAGAAAGGGTGGTCCACAACAACCTCCTCAATTGTTGATTCCTGGCCCCTTCAGGGACAAAGTCCTTTTTCTGGCCCACAGCCACCTATTGGGTGGACATTTCGGGGATGAAAAAACTAGCCAAACGGTCCTCGACCGCTTTTACTGGCCTGGGATTTATCAGCATATAAAAACATATTGCCGCGAATGCGCTATATGTCAAAAGAACAGTCGATACAGACCCCCTAGGGTACCCCTGTGTCCCTTGCCCCTCATCGACATACCGTTTAGCCGGGTGGGAATGGACATTATAGGGCCCCTTTTGCCCTCCCGAAGCGGTTGCCGATATGCACTCGTCATCGTGGACTATGCCACACGCTTCCCAGAAGCCTTTCCACTACGCCAGCCCACAGCCCAGAACATCGCCAAAGCACTCATCACTCTGTTTTCCCGTGTAGGCTTCCCCCGCGAGATCCTCACGGATCAGGGCACGCCCTTTGTTTCTGCCCTGATGAAACAGGTCTGCTCAAGGCTAGGGATCAAGCAAATCAGGACCTCAGCCTACCACCCCCAAACCGATGGCTTGGTCGAGCGCTACAATGCCACCTTAAAGCAGACCCTCAAGAAGATGTTGGGACTGGAGGCTAAGCGGTGGGAGGAGCTCCTCCCGCTCGCCCTTTTTGCCATCCGGTGTAAACCCCAGAGCAGTACGGGTTACTCCCCATACGAGTTGCTGTATGGTAGACCTCCTCGTACCCTGCTGGAGATGGCACAGGAAGCCTGGGAGGCAGACCCGGACCGCACTCGACCATTACCTGAATACGTCAACAATTTAAAGACCCATCTAGCCCAGATAAGAGACATAGTCACACAAAACATGGAAAAAGCCCAAGACAACCAGAAAAAACAGTACGATAAGGGCACCAAGAATAGGGCATTTACGGTTGGAGACCTGGTCCTCCTGATGATGCCCTCTTCCGACCAGAAACTCCTGGGTCAGTGGCAAGGACCCTACGCCGTCCTACGGCAGGTGACCCCGGTCACTTATGAGATCGAACTAGACCCCGCTAAAGGCACGGCCCAGATCTACCACGTGAACCATCTGAAGAAATGGGAGGGACCCCGTCCTGTACTGGTGGGACACCGTCGCCCGGTTCCCTTTCCCTTTGACCCCTGTCTGGACCCTGCCCTGAGCCCGGAACAAATCCTTGCCCTCCACAAAGCCCTGTCTCCCGTAAAGACGGTCTTCTCATCGTTCCCCGGAAGGACCACCGTCACCAAACACGCAATAGACACTGAACCAGGGAAAGTGGTGAGGTTGCGTCCATACCGTGTCCCAGAAGCACGAAGGACTGTCATAAGAAGAGAAATCGAAGACATGTTAAAAATGGGAATCATTGAACCATCGATCAGCGAGTGGAACTCCCCGATAGTTTTGGTGCCCAAACCTGACGGGTCAGTCAGGTTCTGCATAGACTTCCGCGAAGTGAACAAAGTGTCCAGATTCGACACATACCCCTTGCCGAGAGTAGACGAAATGGTCGAACGGATAGGGAAGGCCAAATACATCTCCACCCTCGACCTCTGCAAGGGTTATTGGCAGATTCCCCTCCGAGACCAAGACAAGAAAAAGACAGCCTTCTCCACCCCGGAGGGGCTGTTCCAGTTCATCGTCATGCCTTTTGGACTCCACGGGGCCCCCGCCACCTTTCAGCGCGCAATGAATCAGGTCCTGCGACCACACATGGACTATGCAGGGGCCTACCTCGATGACATCGTCATCTACAGCGACAGCTGGGAACAACACCTCGTCCACTTACACGACGTTGTCTCTTCCTTGGGCTTCTTTGGCTTTTCCATTAACCCCGCCAAAACCACCCTGGGTGCCCAAACCGTCCAGTACCTGGGGTTCCTGTTGGGCGAAGGGCTGATCAGACCCCAGAAATCCAAAACCGAAGCCATAGAGACCCTTCCCTTTCCAAGAACGAAAAAGGATCTCCGTGCATTTCTCGGGCTCCTAGGATATTACAGGAGGTTCGTGCCCAACTTCTCACAGAGAGCCGCCCCTCTTACGGACCTTCTCAAAAAAACTACCAACACCGAGCACGCCCTAGCCCAGCCTAACCCCCTCATGTGGCAGGCGTTCACTGACCTGAAGGGAGCCCTAACCTCCAGTCCTGTTCTAGTGAGTCCTGACTACACCCGGCCCTTCATTCTCCAGACAGACGCCTCCGACCAGGGATTAGGGGCAGTCCTGTCACAAAAGGACGAACAAGGGAACGAAAAACCCATTTTATACCTGAGTCGAAAATTGTTCCCCAGAGAACTTAACTATGCGGTAGTAGAGAAAGAGGCCCTTGCCATCAAATGGGCTATCGAAACACTGAGGTACTACCTGGAGGGCCGTGACTTTACGATATATACGGACCATGCCCCCTTGGAGTGGATGGCCCGGAACAAAGGACACAACGACCGGGTCCTCCGCTGGTTCCTTTCTCTCCAGCCCTTCCACTTCCATACCCAACATCGAAAAGGGACCGAACAAGGCAACGCTGATTTCTTGTCACGGTATCCCCTTTCGCCCTCTCCGACCCGTACAAGAAGGACAGCTAGGGGAAGGGGATGTGACGGTGTCCCGGTGTCCGCCCCCCCAGGATACTGTCCCCCTGCGCCTTTACCTCTTCCCGGGGTCGTCCACACGGACTCAGGCCGGTCAAATCCTCGGGTCCGCCCCCGAACCGGAACAATAACAGTGACCCACAGTCCCCCGCCTCTCTCTCCAATACAGGAGCCAATCACAGACCTGCAAGCACCGGAAGCACCACGCCGTGAACCCGGAAGTCCCGCCTCGGAGGTAGCGTCGGAAATAGTGAAAAGCCATTTGACCAGTGGAGTCGGCGTCGGAGAATCGTGGCAGGATACTCAGGCTGGAGCGGGAGACGGAGGAGACGACTTAACCGAAGTAGACGAGTGGTCGGAGGAGTGGTGGAACCCTTAAGGAGGAAGCTGAAGAGCGGCCGTAGCTCACCTGGAGAGCTACGGCAGACCGCGTGAGTACCTGTAACCGCCCCTGGAGCGCGCTAGGTGCTCTCTGTATATATTGTACATAGTCTCCGCACTTATAGGCACTAATCACTGTGAATAAGCACTGTAACGTTTTTTGTACAGCATCTTCACCGTGCACTGTCCCGGTCCTCGTCACGTCCTGAACACCCTTTCTCATTCACTATCTTTGTCCTTGCCTGCCGTCCTTCTTCCCCGTTCCCTCCTTCCCTCACCACCATCCGCTCTGCCCTTTCACCTCCCGGTGTTGGTAGTGGCGTACTTGCCAAGTCCCTGTTCGGACTAACGGTCCCTCTCTCTCTTCTTGCCCTCCGAGGTCCCTCCACCAGCAGCAACGACCAGGAGCCCGGCAAGGACCATCTGAAGAGAGCTACGCCCCACAGACGCCAAATCCAAAGATCAGAAGACCGCTGTATTCACATCTTGCGTGACTATTGTACTACAAATAAAAACCCTAAATATAGCACACTATCTTCGGCCTCCTTGCCTGCTTTACCGGCCCGCGAACACCCCACGACCACATCGAGAATAGTTGCCTTGAGAATTAAATAATTCCTGTCAACATGAAGATATTGTAGAAAACATTACAAAGCATTTTTCTTATTGCTCCCATGCAACACAATCAGCATGCAACTGCTTATAAAAATCGCTGCATTTCAATTCTATCATTAAGCCCACATGGCATTAGTGTCTGTAAAAATGTTGTCCACCACACTTCTCTTTGTGCTAACGCTCTACAATTATCAAAACCTGGTCTCAGCGGTAATGTTTCTAAAATCGTGAATCTTAACTGTGCGTTAGTGTGCTGATGTTCTGTCCAGTGTGTTGGAAAATTAGATTTTGTGCTTTTGGTACGTATGTGTAGTAATCCAAACTTTGATCTTACCAGAAGTTTTCCCTACATAAAGTAGCCCACATGGACAGTTAATGGAATAGATAACATTGCCGGTTTTGCAGTCACCATTGTACCGGAGTGTTATCGGTTTTCCAGAATTTGGGTGATTGATGATGTTTCCTGTAATCACGTTATTGCTATTGACGCAGTTGTAGCATTTGCTCATCCCTGTAAATTGTTTCTGCTTCACTGTGTTTGTTGATGTCAACATTTCCTTAATGTTTTTACTGCGAGTGTATGCGAATAAAGGTTCTTCTGCGAATAAACCTTTGAAATCTGGATCGTGTTTCAACAATTCCCACCTTGTCCTGATGATTTTTCTGATTGTTGTTGACCTGGTTGAAATTTTGGGTACAAAAACATGTCGGTTTTGGCTCGTTTTTGGTCTTGTGATCAGCAATTCTTTTCGTTGTTTTGACCGTGTTTTATTGAATGCTTGATCCAAGATGATATGAGGATACCCACGCTTTGTGAACTTCTCACTCTGTTCTGCAAGAGCCAGTTCAAACTTTTCATCCTCTGATGTTATTCTTTTTGTCCTCAACATTTGAGAGTATGGTACATTTTGTATCAATGATGGTACGTGAAAATTGGAAAATAACAGTAGGTTGTTTTTGTCTGTTGGTTTCGTGTACACAGATGTTTGAAATTGGTGATCATTTTTGGTTATTAAAACATCCAAGAATGAAATGCTGTGTTCTCTGATACTATGTGTGAATCTGATCCGTGCATTTTTTAAGTTTCGCTACACTGGGTTGCACGCATTCCTTGTTTAAAATTGATCACATCAATTATTTTCTTTTGATTAATAAGTGGGTGTGCGCAGACCCTCCCACATTCAAAGAGCTACAAGACACATGCAAAGGGCGTTAGATAAAGAAATTAGCCTTACGCCATGCTTAGGGCTTCCTAATATTTGGGAGGCAACAGACCTAACAGAGGTGGAACAAATGACCACACTGGGATATACACTAGTCAAGCGGGCTATTGTAATGAAATGGGGGTGTGAGAGGAGCCATCACCAAAAAGTTGGGCGCAGGAATTAGATAAATGTATGATACCTGAGAAAGATGTGTTTAAATCCTGGGGTTGTCCTACGAAATGGGATAGAAAATGGGGTAAATGGAACGGGTATTGAGGTGAGCTGTGTACTTAGTACTGTAGATATGAAAATGACTAAAAGGGGCAGATTTGAGTCCGAAGTGTAGACCTAAGTAATTATTGATTCCATTAACCATGTAGATGTTAATTAATGTGGTGCACTATTTGACATGCGATGTATGTTTTTTGTTTTAAATTAATCAAAATATCTCTAATAAAAAAGCTTTCTTCTTGGCACAAGAGGAAAAAATCACAGTTCTGTAGCTGAGGGTTCCCCAGGTAAGATGATACCTACGAATCGGATCTTTGCTCGACTACTTTTTGCTCAGCCTTAAAGAATAGGGCCAATAGCCCACTAGGACTTTGAATTAGCTGTAGCACATGAAGAATATATTTTATGTCATATTCAATGCGTTTAACTTAACGTAGCAAAAAATCAATAAGCTATCATGTACTTTTACAAAACAAGGCTTTAGAGAGTGACTGTGATAACTTTGGGGTAGAGGAATACACGTCTTAGGGCATGGTAAGACACCGTATTGGCAAGTCTAAACATACTAATTATAAAGATTTGTGGATAGATGTTTAAGGGAATGGAGAAATATAATTAAGTGAATAAAAAGCATATGGTAAAGGACATATGCTGAAGGATTCAAATGGGAGCCAAATTGAAGATCACTGAGGGGTGGTAAGAAGATTAATGTTCATATCTAACAAGCATTCAAAGATACCGTTCCTAAGATGTATCAATTTTGTCAGAAGAAATTGTTTCTGAAAATTGATGGAGATCAGCAGATTCCACCAAAACCTTTATCGTTGTGAGTTACATTTTAAACCATTAGCCTTACGACTTGAATAATGAATGTAAGTGTTCAATCATTCAAGTAAGGTGGGGGCAAAAAGTGTCCGTTTTAACATAGAACCCATATGCTGAAATCTTTGTGACATGCTTAGCAATCGTACGTAAAACTTCCAGGAAGTTTGAAAGAGAAAAACTTTGCACATTCACGATTTACAATTTGAACAGCTCACTTCTAGAACAATGTCTTTGAACTATGCCATGTTCAAGTAAGTACTTCTAGTTTTAATAGGTTGCACTGAAAGCACATTTGAAATGAAGCATTTGGTAATGAACATGTAGAGATATCTGATGTAACATTATGAAAAATAAGCAATTGCATGTGTGCACATTTTCACTTTCATACAACGTCATGTGTTTTAACCAGCCATGTTAAGTAACTTCCATACTTTTTAAAATATTTCTTTATTGTTTTTAAATCATATTAATTACAAAACAGCGACCACATAACATTTCAACTACTACAAGCATTTGATTCAGACGCAATACATCCTACTGACTCATCTCGCAGGACTAACTGCGTACAGATTCCCTCAGTGGAGATATGTTCCACATGGCGCCACCCTTTGCAAGTACCTGAAACGCGCAGCATTGCAAAACCGTGCTGGGCTGGTACATAAGCATATTAGTTTGTTTTGGACGTAAAACATATTTCACACTCCCTCTTTATGAGTCTGTGGCTTGCTCTCCCCTTCTTTCTCTTTTTCACACACTTTCCTCTCCTCTGCCTGGATTTCATTCACCACTTCATGCACAAACTACTTATTCCTCTCTATCTTCCTTTTTAACTATTATATGCAGCTCTCACCCCTAAGTATTCACTATGCCACACAAATCCACTAGACAAATACACTACAAACCACATATTTCCAATACAAACCACATAATCCCACTCCACACCGCATACACCCACTACCACTAAAAAAACATGGGTAAAGGGCATTATCAT
The DNA here is from genome assembly GCF_964261635.1 of Lissotriton helveticus. Taxonomy (NCBI): domain Eukaryota; kingdom Metazoa; phylum Chordata; class Amphibia; order Caudata; family Salamandridae; genus Lissotriton; species Lissotriton helveticus. Next base: position 706,696,290 of record NC_136059.1, on the reverse strand, counting down.
TTACATAGCCAATAGCTCGAGCTCCCCCAAATGCAGGACCTATTGCATTGCAAATGCTTGATAAATATTGGGAAGCATCAAACACTTTCATTAAAAATTGAAAATAATGCACTATGGTTTGGAAAGTTATCTATTTTGTAGCAAAACTGCAACCGCTGTCCATATTTTGAAGTTGCAAATATTTTGGGTCTATTGTTTGCTTTCCGTTCTTCTGCATCTATTTGCATAGAATGAAGGACCATTCTTGAGACATTAGAAATAGTCAGAAATTGTTACATTTTGCTTACTTCATTCCATCAGTGCAATGCTCACATCCACTCTGAGTGCCTCCAGTTATTCTGTGACCTTCCCAGACGCTTGGAAGCACACACCTTTCCTACCATTGCTGAAGAAACACTTTGCGGACCCTTCAATCCTCGCCAACTACAGACTGATCTCCCTGATACCATTCCCAGCCTCGGTCTTATGGAAAAAGCATCAACAGACACCTCATCAAATAACTCGTCAACACCAATCAGTCTGGCTTCCAGCCCAACCATAGCATGGAAACTGCCTCCATTGATGACATGGATGATATCTGCATGACTCTGGACAGAGGAGATACGGCGGCCCTCCTCCTCCTGGACCCCTCCTCAGCCTTTTACACAGTCCCCCACCCCATCCTCTTCCAACACCTACACGACATGTAAATCCAGAGATTCGCACTGGGATGCTTCTGCTCCTGCCTGACGGGAAGGCCCCAATCAGGCACAGTACTTCACACACCAGTGACGGCATCTGTGCAGTTATGCAAGGATCCTCCCTTTGCCTGTCCCTCTTTAATGTATAGATCATCCCTCTAGCCAGCATCATCTGCTCTTACAATATCAAAGGCCTCTCCCATGTTGATGACACTCAACTCATACTATCCCTCATGGACTAGACACCCAGTACCTGGATCAAGTTTAATGTCTGCATGACTGAAATCGCCCACTTAATGAAGACCAACTGTTTAAGGCTGAGCACCAACAAGACTGAAATTATGATCTTCAAAAAGAGCACATCACAGTGTGACTCCACCTGGTGGCTACTAGAGTTAAGTCTAGCACCTCCCACCCACACCAAGAACCTCTGGATAGTCATCGAAACCAAACTCAACATAACCTCCCAAGTCAGTGTTGTCACCACCTCATGCTTCCATACCCTGAAGATGCTGAGGAAGAATTTCAAATGGCTCCAAATGAGCACCCAGAAACCGTCCCACACTCCATGGTCACAGGTAAGCAGGATTATGGAAACTCCCTCTATTCCGGGATCAACAAAAAACTCACCAGAAGGTTACAGAACATTCAAAATTCAGCAGCCACAATCACTATTAACCTCCTATGCCACACTCCCATCACATCACACCTAAAGGACCTCCACTGGCTCCCCATTCACAAACTAGCACAATTCAAACTCCTCATCCACATTTTCAAGGCACCACATTACACTGGCCCAGCATACCTCCACAATAGCATCTGCTTCTACAAACCTTCCAGAAATCTCCGCTCATCCAGACTCCTACTTCCACAAATCTGACTCATATGGAAAATGTTATTTGTTCCTTCTCATACAATGCTCCCAAAGCAAGAAACGACCTGTGGCTACATATAAGAGCCTTCTCTTCGCTTCTTGAGTTCCTCAAGAAGTTGAAGATCTGGATTTTCGAGTAGTTCCACTAGGCCCTAAGTGTGCCTAGACTCACACTGCTCAGCTCCAGCATACCGTCACTTGTGAAAGTGCAGTCTTCAAATTTTGAAAACATTACAAGTATGTGTACACGTTTTTATACTTGAACTAGTTATTAATGCAGGCTGAGCTTACAGCTCACTGTATTTCCCTAGAACACTCACCCATACAGTACAAATTTTGCATTAATGAACCATATATTCCATTCGAACATCATCTACATACGGATGTATATTTTGCCTTTGCAGCGGACAGTCCTTTTCCCGCAAAATACTGTGACATCGTCAATTCTGAGCCAAAGGTATGTTATGCTGGTCGGTAAGCTTGCTTTACCTGTGGACAAAATAAACAAAGACTTGTTGTCCTTGATCCTAAATGATATGTCTCAGGCATGCAGGTGATAGGAATTCTAAAACCTTGTCACAAGAGGAAGAAGAGGACTCCACTTAAGAATGATTGCTGAAGCATTCTGGGCTTCAGTTGTTAAATATTTGCACAGGATGACTTGAGCATAGTCTTAATGAAAGTACAAGGGGAGCTATTAAAGCCCTGACTGAGGAAAATCAAAACACCGTAAATATAGACAGCATTCTAAAACCGTTCACAAAGCACCGGTCGCACACTACTTGAACTAGTTTTGTGCTCTCACTTACTTGCAGTCTTGTGTTACCAACAGTTCTTCCACACCCATCACAAGAGTAGTCACATATTACAGGAAGCAATCTCATCCACCTAATAAACTAGTTTTTTTTTAGTAAGACCTAAAACCTTTTGGGGAGAATGTCTGCAAGCAGGCCTGGTAGGAGACCAGACCCTCAGACAGAAGTCATAGCCGACAACAGAGACATACATTGCAAAGCCAATCCATCTGGATTATATTTTTAGTTATGAGCCAGACCACTTTCCTATGCAGTTCTCAGTCCTCCATGGCCAAATGTGGAATCTATGCCAGATTTGAAACCTGGAGGCGCCTGCATACAGTTATCACGTGCTTAGAGCAGGTGGTCAGTATTTGTTAAACTCTGTGCAATTGGAAATTCCATGTTGTGCTTCTATGACCTTTAAGTCCGGTTCCATGTGGTAATTCCCCATTCTATGGGGTTCAACAGAATTTGCAAGTACTGTATGGCTTTACTGCACAGTAACGTAAATTATGTAGTCAGATTAACTACCCTGCCAGTACTGTGCACATTTTAATCGGGCCTTAAATCTATTCTCCAAATTTCGCTTGATTTTACAGGAAGGCTAGCGGTGAACCTTTCTCTTTTTTCAGTCCTGTTTCTAAAACATGCATCGGTAAAGCTGGAACTATTTTTATTTTTAAATTAAAAAAATTCAGTGCTACAAAAACATTCCCCGGGTTTGTGATGACTTCAGTATACTTGGATGTGCGTATTATCTTTAGCAACAAATACGCCATTCCTAAAACATGCATTTGAAAATAACAGCCTACTTTGTCAAACATCGTAAACTTGCAAGAAGGCGATAACCATGAAAAACAAGATATGCTTCCAAAATACACCTCCTATGATTTGCGACCTTTCAGGGAATCCCTAAAATTCTGGAAAACACATCGTTTCTCCTTGCGATTGGAACCAGATTGTTGAAATTTAATGGAACATTCAAATACTGTTTCTAGTTATGATTTAGTACATATTTTTGTACTTTTGTTAACTTAAATTGCAACCAATCTAAAGCGTACGTGCTTTTTGTTGCAACTGAGAAATACCTTTTAGTTGCCACATATTTTCACATTTCTTTTGCCTGACGTTTGTTTTTCTTTGTATTTTTGTGAAATCTTCTGATGCTCTAGAGATCAAACTTCAAATAGCTTAGAAACGAACACATTAAACATTTCCATGCTCCTTTTTTTCTGACAAAGATGTAGTGTTAATTATGCATAAATCAATCACAAATGCTTTTTTTCTGTTAAGAACATAAAAGCTATACAAAAACTTAAAACATCCAATAATGCCCAGGTCTTCCACAGTTCATAGTATTTACAAAGTGCTTCGTGACGCAAAAGGGGCAACCAAAGGGAAAATGAGCTTATCAAGAAGGTTGAGATAATGCACGGTCGAGTGATGAAACCCTTAATTCGGGCGCTGTGTCCACCGTAAATGCTTGAAAATCTTCAGATAAGACCTATAGATCTGCTGACCTAAAGTGAGCTTTCGGGATACCCCATAGAAAAATACCTCCCATAACCTATCATACATGTGTTCTAGTCAGACAGGGTTAAGTATGTCGGGGTTCAAAAAGCCAGTGATGAACATGAAATAAGTTGCATTAGAGAGTATATTCACAATATAAAATAATAATATAACATAACCTAGCAAGAATTGATACACTCTGGGACAGTCCCCTCTTCTAGCGGGCTGTAGTTCATACCCGCTACTATTCCAATTCAGGTGACTGACTGACCCTAAAAGGAGTATTAGGCTCATGTGCCCTCACTCCAGTTACCACCTGCATATGGTGCCTGTGTGTGGTATTGGGTTTCGTCAGGTCTACATACTCTGCAAAAAACTCTCGAACACCATAGAATAGAAGTTGGCACGGAAACTGGAAATGCAAAAGACAAGTTTATTAGGACCCCATGGGGTGGTGGTACATTCCTACAACACCCTTCGGTAATGCAAGAAGTATCACCCCGAACATCGGTGCGCGACCTCTTTTATACAAGTTTGACAGCGATAAAAAGGGTAGGCGGTATACTTTTACACAGTTTAGGTACATATAAGGGCATTTTTGGAACACAGCCAACATGTGGGAGGGGTTTTAGTACCACTGGTCAGTTTTGGAGAACATTCCTGAGAGGTGACCGCTCATTAGTCTAAATGGCCGAGTACGCATGCGTGAGCTTGACCAGTGCTAGAAATAGCCAGTTGCTGGGCAAGTTAAATGGTCATTGGTACAGAGAAAGGACAAAAGGGCATGCTGACCACGAGGCCGCACGTTCATAGAAAATGGAAGCCAGAAATATTCAAAATGGCCCCCGCAAGTATGGTCAAGTTAACAACGAAAGTTCGTGTAGCTGAGCTAAATGCTAACCTAGTCACTGCCAAATTACGACATGTGCTGATCCTCGTGCAGCGTGGCCTGTGCAGCAAAAGACACAGTAACAGTTGCCTTCCCAGTGTCTCCAGTGTCACCAGCCATAGAGCTAACAGACAGTTCCTGTCGAGTCATTCCACATATTGCCACATATGTCAACCCAATTTATACTATGTTCATGCTTGTCCATCCCTTCACCAATCTTGGTTGTGTTTTTTTAGGGTTAACAGGTGTGGTCCTCATAAGAAAAGTCTGTCAGGATGGTGTCCAGTACCATGGATCTGATATCACACACTGGTATTTATGGCAACAATATTACAGCCTTCCCATTCCTTTACTGAGTGTGCAGCGCCCGGACTTGGTGCTTTGGTGATATGTGCACTCTCTCGTGATTTCAGTCCTTGACTGATGCCCTGGTGCACCCTGCTTTTAGGACACAGCCTGTCCAGTCATCTAGTCTTGACCCTCCACACCCTTCGCCTGTGCGGTGTATACATAGCTTAAGCCCCCACGTACTCTCACCCCCACTGCACACCCTGTGTGGCACCTCTTAAAACATAGGATTTGCCATCACCTGTATCAGATGTAATAGCTGTATCTGATTGGGTTAGTCTATGTAATCGAGGTTTCCCGTTTCTTTATTATGTTTTCTAATCGTATACCTTTTATAATTGTAAAAGCAAAATCCCAAAATGTGTATTGTGACCTTAAAAGAAAATTGGTAAGGGATAGATGTATGATGATGTGTCTGAATTGCAAATCCATGTAACTGAATATTATTGCCGTATTAAAAGCTTTTAAGATCATTGTGGTGCTCTTCTCAAATATTCCGTTTGTTGTTCTAACTAAATATTTGACTTTTCTTCCCCTTACCATTCTATGGGGAAAGGAAGGGTGGATGCAAATTGGATGTATTGTCTGCGCCAATGCTTGTTCCTCTGTGCCCCCAGTTGTGTGGAACTCAAACAAGAATTAATATCTAAATAAAATGAAATTGACTTGGGAATATCATTGTGTAGTTTTATGTGTATGGGTTGGTGTGCATAAGGACTTTTCTGTTTTACCCATGAGGCATGTGTCCTTTGCTCAACAAGTACATATGTTGTCTGCATATGGATCACGACCCAGGCCAATGTCTTATGATTTGTCATTGTGTATTAGAGGTTTGTTATGTTTATGCTAACGTTAGCCTCGTTTTTTCATGGTGTGTGTTGGTGTGGTGCAGGGAAGTACCATTGAAATGTCACCACTTTGCTGACAAACTGCCTTTAGTACCTTGTTGTGGACTTGTTAATGAAACTGTTCTGTCCAGCATATATTGTCTTAGTACGACGATTTCTTGGTGAGTTTGGGGTGATGGTGTGTATTTTTATTATGTTGGATGTTCTAGGAATGCCAAGTATGGGTTATTGTAGGTGGTGTGATACACGTGACACTCTTTTATTATGTACCCATTCCGAGATTGAGTTTTGATTTCAACAATTCTATATCTAAGTTGATTGATAGTTTGATGTGATGTTGCATTCTGAGGGTGATTATACAGTCCTGTAGAGACAGGGAGATAGGAAACATCATTCACACATGTAGAGTAGTTGGAACTATTTAGAGGTATTGCAGAAACTCTTCAGCCTTTAATGATGAATAATGCTGAAATTGGATATCAGCCGCTAATTGAGTGGAGGCCTTTTGCTTCCATCTCATGTGTTATGGGCTGGAACTCGGTATGTTAGCCTTCGTGAAAGCTTCCGAAGTGAGTACTGGAGACACAACATTTATCAGTTTTTGATGAGTCATTTGTTTCTCTTGTATAATGCCTATTTGACTGATGAAAGTATTTTTCAAACACCCATATGACACCATCTTGAACTCCTTACTTGAAGACAGTAGCTCACACCTGAATCCATTCGGCAGGTTCCCAGAGAGGTCCAATGACGACGCATGTCACCTGTGAGAATTTGGCCTGGCATATGATGTCCACTAATTAATGTGAGCAACTCGCATCAGTCCAAACAACCCTTACGGTGATTTAAGAGGTCAAAGATAACCTTAGAAAGCTATCCAATTGGCAGCTGTGGAGAGATGCCTTCAGGCTTAGTCTTGAAGGAATGTTAAGCAGCTTGTTTTACCAGAATGTAACCTTAATGTATTGATTAAATGCAAGGAGAACCACACAGTTGTTATAACAATATGTTTTTATTAATATAACACACTTCATACCTCACAGTATCTGCTACACGCAGGTAAACACAGGGCACACAACCCTGTAGCACAGAGATTAACGTAAGTAGCACAAATACACAGTGGGCTCCAGGGGGAGACCAAACCATATACTAAAATAGTGGTATAAGAGCCACGACACGAGTCAAGACCGTTTCTAGAGGTTGTAGAATCGCTGGGACCCCAAGGAAGGACCTAAGTTGAGTAAATAGGGACCCCACAGAGGAAGGGTGCAGTGTGAGAAAACGACCAAGTGCTACGTACAATTCAATGGGTGAGTCGCAGTTGTAGTTTTAGTATTTAAGGACCCTTCCCAGTGGATTACGTAGACACCCTTTGGAACATAGAAGGTTGGAGAGCCACCCCACCCGTGGATACCAAAGTACCAGAGTTACCTATCTCAGGGAAGCCGGATGCATAGGGTCGGAGTGGCGTCGGAAACCGCCATTGTTCTCAGTGGAAGCCTTCAAATAAATGTCACTGCTGGAAAGAAGAAAAGTGTCTCGTGGAACCCACTGGTGGATTCTTTAAGGAAGTAAACTGAAAGCAGAGGGGCACTCAGGAGTGACCTGGGGCTCCGTAGACGAATGCCCATGATGTCGGGTGCTTCAGGTCTGAAGTAGGGGACCTTGACTCTGCAGTCACGGGGACCAGGAGATGTTGAGGATAACTAGGAGCTGGATGCGAGCTATCCCATGAAGGATGTAGAGTGCTGAGGGGTTGGTATCCGCCTGGAGCACCAACAAGCCTTGGCAGCGGCAACCCACGAAGAAGAACGAGGAAGGTCACGGTCTGGCACAGCAAGGACCAGGAGACTCACCAAAGCAAGTGGAGTCAGGGCAGGCCTGGAGCAACCAGGGGAGCCCAAGAAAATTTGTGTTGTCCTTCGAATGGACCTTCAGGCCAAAGGCACAGGAGTCACAAGGGGACCTCTAGCAGTTCCACAAAGTCCCAGCTTGCAGAGCACAGAATGTGAGGAGGGCAAAGTCCTCTGTAGTAATTGTGCGCAGAGGTTGGGGCTATTGATATTCCAATGCACTTAGTTAAGGAACACAAACAAGCATATGCACTTGCAAAAGTATGCAGTGCCCAGGGGTTCGGGTTATGCGTTCTCCACGAGGGAAACTGAACTCAAACTTAGTGAGATGGCAGCGCAAACTTGAGGAACATTGGAAACCATATTCTGTATTGCTGGAGCCTTTTGAGTCCGCAGGAGCTCAGAATCAGCAGACCAGTCAGTTGCATTACGGTGCCTGCGAATGCAGGGAAGTGACTCCTTCGCCCAAAGGGAGATATTTCAGTTGTCATTGATGCTCCCAGGTCCTGCACGGAGCCTGTATGGTGCACAGGCACAGACAATGCTTTGGACGGAGACGAAGTCGGACCCAGTCGAATTCCAGTGAAGTCCAGAGTGTCCAGATGGTCAAAGTTCAGTGGTTTCTGGTTCAAAATCTTGTCCACGTTAAATCTAGGGTCCTACAACCAGGTAAGACCTTTTGTACCCATTGGAGAGGGTTGGACAGAATCAGGGAACCCTCCCAGGGGAGGGTCAGGACAGTGAGGAGGATACCCCCCTGTCCTTTGTCCAGTTTCATGCCAGAGCAGGAGCCAATGGCAGTTGACACCAGAAGTACAGCTGTGCATGCAATGGATGTACTTGCCCCTTTATTATTTAGAACATAGCTGCGCCTGATGAATAAGGATCCAGCAATATAATTAAATTAAGTTAATTATTCCTTGTTTGCATGTACTAAGTTTCTAGCATGTCTACCTGCAAATATTTTAGTAAATTAATGTGGTTTTCTGTCCAGTCTCTTGTAAATGTGGGTACAATTAGCTCCTTTCACATAATGTGACCCCTATGATAAAAATACAATTAGGCTTGGGGTTTACGAAGAATACTACTTGTAAGGTTTAGTGTATGACATTTTTAGAAAATCAGGTGGTAACCCTTTGCCTTCACTTGCCAGTTCACGAGTCGTTATTTTAGATTTTCTGTAATTGATATTTGAATGCTGCTTCAGCAAGAGAAGTTATTTTGACCACCTGGTGGTCATATTCTGTTTTGTCAATAAATTGTATCTCACCGACATATGAAGCCACTTCTGGATCTCCTTGCAAGAGTTGACTAATTCTAGAAGAGAGCGTGCCTGGACTATTGTTATATCCATTTGGTGAATGGTTAAAGGCTAATTGAGATATTGCATAGGTGAATGTCATCAAACATTGCCATTATGGAGCTATGCTTTCTCCAAAGAAGACATTTGTTATGTTAAATGTGTATTTTAAAAGTTTATATACGATTTATCACTCGCCTTCAGTTGCGTGCATTCTGATAAGAGGTCTGTAATTCAATAGTAAACAGTGTGTCCCATCAGGCTTGGAGATATTGACGTGCACATGGAGGATTGACGGGTAACAATCACTCATTGATACTGGAGCTCTGGTATTATGTTTTTTATATTCAATGTATCAGGCAGCATAATTGGATTTAGTGGTTGAACCTCAAATTCAACTCTTTCATAAGAATAATGTGTGGAACTGGCATTTCATCACAACCTCACAATTCATCAGTTGACAAGAATAACATAAACAGTGTAGTCTGAATTGACGATTTTTCTTACCTTATTTATTTATAAGAATTCTTCTAAGATGAGCATATTGATGAACACTTATGTCAGACATTCCAATGGTTATATCAGAAATTTCCATCTCAGATAAGATGTAGTACAAAATTGGCCCACCAATTGGCCACTTAACAGGAGAGTTCCTTCGCCCCAGATTACTGTGCAAGAGACTGCCAGCATCCCATTCTGAATGCTGATACTTAACCAAGTCGGGGAGGAGAAGAACTGAACCAATATGTTTTTCTTTTGAGGGAACACTTGATCCCAACTGCTGATAACTACAGCGTTTTGCTGTAAACAGCTGTGCAGTGTGTTGATTCTCCCAAACAAACTCTAGATGCAAGTCCTGCTACTCCATGCTCTCATAGTATAGCGCATAGAATTAGGGTTTAGGGTGTTAGGTTGTTATATTATACTTAATGGGTGAAATGTCCATTTTATTCTCATTGTTCGTAACATGCATTAGTGCTATTTTAATAATATATTGTGTGGTTATTTTAGATGTGCTAAGAAACAGTAGGAGATGGTTAAAATAAACACTTTTAAGCATCCAGCATCTTATTCTTAGTGCAGGTGGTGTGTTATATTGTAAAGAATGAAACTGGGTTTTTCAAATTACCACTGCATCACTGGACCCATGTTTAGGGACTGTTAGTAACCTAAACACATGGACACAATTTCAATGATGTATTGAATGAGGGTTGTGTGGGGCTACAGCATCCTGCTTCTTCATATTCAATTGCTGGTGCAGTGAACTAGGTTCTCTCATGATACCCAAGGGTGTGAAGGCAAACCTTGCAAAGTTAAACCAGAGTCTGTTTACGCAACATACTTTCACCACAAGTGTGTTGTCACTGCTGCGCATTGCATAACCCATCCCATGTGGTGAGCACTAATTGTTTGTCACACATTTACTGGCTTGACTATGGAAGCAATGCTTTGGAGCCAGGTAGTAGAAGATTAAACAAGATTTCCTTTTCTAAGTATTAAGCTTAACAAATCTTTAAAAAATGAGGGGGGTCTATTTTCTATGCAATGGAGGGAATTTGATGAGGACTGCTTTTAGTACGGTTTCTGACTGTTCTTACATTTGGGCCACAGACCTGATGCCAGAGAAAACAGGGCAGTGGCTGAACAGCTCTGATCATGGTGGATATCCTTGACATATTCCTCCATACAGTGAAAATATATCTGAGCTTAACTCATTGGAGCATATTTATCTCATGGTAATATAATATTTGAACATAAAGTTGGCCAGGTCAGACGAGGCAATAACAGATGATGGCAGTAATGGCCAACAGCTTGCTTCTATATTTATAAAACATAATGTGTGGTACGACCAAGAAAACAAATCTGGCCAGACAAAGTATGATAATTGCATGCATAGTAGTGAAAGATTAATTACAGAGCTTCCCTGTAGTCTAAAGGGAAAGGCAGTTTATATTGCATGATTATATATTCTGAGAGAGAACTTATTGTTATATAGTATTTTGATGTGGAGAAGGGGATTAACCATGGTTCAGGAATGAGTGACACCGACTGGCAAAAGGCAGGCTAATATAGTGCTAGGCAATCTAGTGGATATAATATTATTAAGTTATCAATCTAGCTATAATGACATTTAACCCTTGAAACACCACTTATTACAAAATTCCTAGACTGCCACAGCGCAATAATGTGGAAGACGAATTAAAGCGAAATAAAAAAAATGCTCTTAGAACCAATAGACTAAAGAAGGGTGGGCTGCAGGAAGCAGAACCAGCATTAATTGAGAAAAACATTAGAACATAACTAGAAGAAATGTAAACTAACAATCCACCCTAGTACATAGAAGACACCGCTTGGTCATTTATATGCTTAATAAACAATTAGCAAAATATATAACATGCCACCACGCAACAGAATATCAGTGACTGTGTCACACAATATGCAAATCTTGTTATATGCAATGGTTGTCTGTGACTTCAGACATGATGCAAGTCCTTGATAGGGGGCCATGGGTCAGGAGACTGCAACACCATGCACCCACCTGACACCTGAAGCTGGGCTCTACTGCTGAGCTTTGAAGGCATGTATGGCTGCTTGGGTCACAAACGCAGTATGTTGTCTTCTTCCAAAGTAGTCGCAATTCCATATATGTGCACTATGGTATGTATTATGTTCTCTTAAGTTTAGAAATTAAATTAGCTCCTCGTGTACAGACGAATGCCCTCAACACGCTCTGCAACATCGCGCCCCCAAGCCAGTTGTTAAATATCCATAAAGGTTTCTATGTAAATTTAGTCTAGCAGTTTGGGGGTCAACAGGGGCCCTTTGTGTTTAATATTTATTGCATTTTAGTTTGTAAATGAACATTATCAACTTAACATTTGCATAACTGCTCACATTCGTAGGAACATGTGAACATAAATACTTTGTGGACCGTCCTGAGTCTCTTATTTTTTGGGTCAGTTGTAGCTGTCCACAAATCTTGTTCTTTATGAGTATTAGTTGAAAGAGTGGTGATGGCTACAGCTCACAGAGGACAGCTATCACCCCCACCAGCCCTCCTTCGTTTCACTCTGCTGTTCTTTCTTTTACCGGGCTGGCTGGAGGGAATACCCAAGGCCATCCACCAGAGGAGCCCCATAGCAGGAATATCTGGTCATCCTGCAGTGTGGAACCACCTGAACTCCTCTCTGAAGAAGGGAACTGAGACAATCCGAATGTTTGGCACCTTGGATTTGGGAAGATTCACTACCTCTGATTTGCAGTGCGACCTGCCGACCTGCCTCGAATGCAATATTTAAACTTGTGCTTCACTCTGTCTTCTTGAACAACTTTTGGACCTGAGCAGTGTGGCTCCTTCTACCCTTGGTGCTTCAAAAATCTAAATTTGGCTCATTCATGTCTTTTCCCTTCTATGAACAAGAACATTAAGGCACTTGTTAAAGTTCTGTTCGCCTGCCCTGCTACATAGTGAGCCCCCAGCCAGCAGAAGCCATGAGTCTGGCAAACAGCCCCTGAAAGCCCTGTGAGAACGGAGTGAAGGGTAACTGAGTTGTGACTGACTGACGGGCTCACTGTACTACCCTAATACTTCAATGAGCTTTATTGAAATGTGTTAAAATAAATATAAACAGCAAGCATAGAACAACTCTTTTTGTACTTCCAAAGCTGCCCTCACAACAGCATCCTCTCAACAGTGTAGCATGCAAGATACACTTGACCTTGTTTTTCCAGTTGGCAGGGTCATATTGAAGTTAGTGTATTAAAGCTCGACCACTTGCACGATCTTAAAGTCCAAGGCAAGTCAAGCTCTTCTATCTTTAGCAAGGTATTCCAATGCTTGGCTCAATGTTTGTCGGAGTGTTTTTTCATAATCTTAGAATCCATGGGTGACTTTCTCCCTCCCTAGTATCTACTCACTCTTCCCATACCAGTCATTCAAAATGGGTGTCTGAGTTGTCCCCATTTAGTGAGAATTATTTACTTCACAGACATCAATAGTATATCTTAGTATAAAACAGGTTTCAGATGTTCCCTGTTTATTATGAACAACAACATTAAGATACCTCTCCAACCATAGATCAAGGCAAATATTTTGGTGTTGAAAGTTAATTTTATTAACTCTGAATCAAATCAATTGATATGCTTTATCTTTGTTTATATATTTCCCCCAATATATTCTGCTTCAACATACACCTCAAATGGATTATGTTATTATGTTATGTTATTATGGTTCTTCTATAGCGCAACAGCTACTCCAAAAGGAGTGTCCCGGCGCTTTGGCGAAGGAAACCTTCAAGGACGACAACACAACACAACAGCAAGGGAAAGCGGCAAGCCTATCTGGTGAAGAGCCAAGTTTTTAAAGCCTTTCTGAAAGACAGAAGGCTAGGGGTCTGTCTAAGAGAAAGCGGAAGCTCATTCCAGGCACGAGGAGCCAAGTGATGAAAGGAGCGGCCGCCCTGTCTAACGCGTTTAATGGCTGGGACTACCATTTTAGACAGAGAGGCGGACCGTAGAGCTCTGTTGGGTTTATAAAGAGACAGACGTTTCCTGATGTAACTGGGGCCGATAGCATGAAGGGCTTTAAAGGTCAACGTCAGGCTCTTAAACAGAACTCTCTTGGCTATAGGAAGCCAATGCAGCTCTTTGAGCAGATCAGAGGCACTTGCGCGTCTAGAAAGCCCATAGATGGCACGGGCAGCTGAATTTTGGACTACTTGAAGTCGCCTCACCAGATATCTAGGAAGTCCTAGATATAGGGCGTTTGCGTAGTCCAATCTTGACCCAACAAGTGCCTGAACAATGACCCTTCTGTGATTGATGGAAATCAAGGGGAGAAATTTTCTAAGCATCCGGAGGATGCCGAAACATTTCCCCGAAAGGCTAGATATTTGGGGCCCGAAAGTTAGGTCATTATCAATAATGATTCCCAAATTCTTAGCTTTAACACTTGCCTTTGCAGGTGGAAACCGGTCTTGCGGCCACCAGCTTTTCCAAGCTGGCTCAGTAGCATAGCCAAAGAATAGCAACTCCGATTTATCGGAGTTGCATTTTAGACCATGCTCTCTGAACCAACCGAAGACCGCCTCTAAGCAGCTTCTGATGCGGCTCCCGTCGAACACCTCGTTCTTTTTTTTTTTTTTTTTTTTTTAAACCTTTATTGAAAGATACGTATTATTACAAGCGCAGGCCTACAACCACGAGGGCCGGCCGCAAAATCAGGAGATTCAAAAAGAAGCAACATCAATGTGTACGATAGAATGAATACAGGATAGACGTGGAATAAAGTCGTTACACAGTCAGCGCCAGGATAAAAAAGGTTTCATTTTACGTTTTATAGAGGAGGCAGCAACCATGTCTACCAGAGCGTCATGCAACAGATACAGAGAAAGAAGGGGGGGGGGGGGCGGGAGGGAAACAGCCCCCCACGCAATCAGATAACCACAGTAGGGCAAGGCCCAGAGTCATCCCACGCCCATCAAAGATTCAAAAATAAAGGACAAATCGCAGCAAACAAATAAAGTGGACGCCACATGTACAGCCCTCCCGCCCCGAAAAAGGAGAAAGTGCAGACATTTACGAAACAAAGGATATAAAACAAAGGGACATAGCCCACCCCCTAGAAAAAGGCAAAAAAGGGACCATAGAAGAAAACAAACTAAAATAACAAACACCCCCCCACCCTACATCACTGTAATGGCTACGGCCTACCCCACTAAACAGCGTGCCTGTCGCCCAGAGTCACCCGAAATATAGAAGAAAGAGAAAGGGAATAATAACGAAGAAAGAGAAAGAAGAAAGAGAAAGAAGGAGAGGAAAAAGAAGGAAGGGAGAGGAGAGGAGCCAGCGACCGAAACATAGAACACCACCCCCCCCTGCAACAACGGATCACTAATCGAGGACGAAGAGGATATTGAGAAAAGCCTACACAAGGATAGAAACAGGAACTGTCCAAAATAACGAGGCCCGGAGATGCCATTTAAAAAGGTCCCACAGGCACCCAGGCACGATCACCCCTGTCCACTTCTATGAAGAGTCGAACTGCCAGACCCCGCCACAGCCAAAGAACCGCATGATACAGTGGGTCCATACCAGTCAGGGACGGCCAGTGGGATCTCCGCAAAACACCGTCCCGGCCAACAAGAAGCAACCAGGAGAGCTCGGCAACAGTCAGAATGCAAAAGTACCTCAAAGATACACGTGGCCAAGCACAATTTCTGGGCTGTCCAGCATGAAGCATAGAAATCAGGATATAGGAAACACTGCAGCATCGGCACCGGGTCCATTTGATCCCATTGAATCGAACACCCTGCCGGAGATCCCAGCACAGCAGCTGGAGAAGTTTCAACCATTACGACTCGGGGAGACGACTCTGCGTCACAAAATGGCGAAGCAACCATGGCGGCGATCCGCAATTCCAAGTCTCGGCATTTCAAGGACAGGTCGATCCGCAGAGCAGCCAGGACAAACAAGACAACACTCCGAGTAGGGGCCGTCCGAGTCAAACAGGGCTCAGAGAGAGCAAATGCAGCAACTTCCCTGTCTCCAGGAGAAAGAAACTCCGAGGGGGCATCCGCCATCTTGAGCACATCGCCCACCGCCATCATCGCAGCCGACTCCAAGTCCACCAGGAGCACCGGCGGCCCCAGGGCACACAGCCGATCCGCGGCGGATGGCGCTCGGCGGAGAAAGGAGAGTCACCAGAAGAACGGGCGTGCTCCCCACAGCACTCGGGGGGAGCCCAGCACCGGATCCCAGGCGGGTCAAGCAACAGGAGTGGGCTTCTCACTTGAGGGGTGCCGGACAGCGCGGCTTCTCTCCTTCGGGCCGGCAGGCAATCGGGCATACGGGGTGGTCCACCATCGGGGGTGGGTCCACTCCGGGGCTTCCGGCCCGCGGCTCTCAGGCTCTCACCATCGGGTCTCTCCACCGGTTCCGGACCGCCGGCACTCCGACCATCTCCGGGCAAACCCAGCACTCGAGGCCCCGGCGTCAGGGCCGGGAAGGCCAGCAAGGTGACAAGGGTAGAACGCAGAAATCCCTGCACGCCAGAGCCCCGGAAAAAGGATGGTAAGTGAAGGCTCTTCCTTGGTAACCAAATTCGGAACACCCCGAACAGGATTAAAGACAGGATAGGTGGCGGGGAGGAAGGGATCTCGGAGCGAGGCGGTTATGCGACTGTTCCGATCGCCATCTTGGCTCCTCGAACACCTCGTTCTTGTTATGGGTAAACAAGAGTTGGGTGTCGTCAGCGTAAGACACGATCTGGGCGCCAAAGGACTCCGCCACCTCTGCAAGGGGGGCCAGAAAGATGTTAAAAAGCAGGGGGCTAAGAATAGACCCCTGAGGGACCCCTACTTCCAGAGGTGCCATAACGGCAGAGTGTGGAGGCGCCCAGATCGTTTGTCGGCGGTCGGCTAAGAAGGATTTAAGCCAGTTCCACACCGTCCCCCGAAGACCGCATTCCCAGAGTCGTATTAGGAGGGTTTCGTGGGGAACGGTGTCGAACGCCGCCGACAGGTCCAACATAACCAACATGGCCTTTCCTCCCGCATCTAACACCTCTCTAATAGCGACAGTGACTTCCAGCAACGCGGTCTCCGTGCTGTAATTGGCACGAAAACCGGATTGGGTGTTGTGCAACAGATCGTTCTCTTCGATGAAATCTGAGATTAATCTGTGCACATGTCTTTCTGCCACTTTCGCCAGGGCGGGGAGGAGAGATATAGGCCTATAGTTGGCATGGACGGTAGGATCTAGGGCTGGTTTTTTTAGGAGTGGAAGAATGAGCGCACACTTCCACGCCGGGGGGACCACACCAGAAGACAAAGAGGAATTAAGAATGGAATTAATGGGACCATTTAGGACTGGGGCTATTTTGTTGAGACAAGAGACCGGGCAAGGATCTAAAGGTGAGCCCGACTTCAGCCCGGTCAGATAGGCTAACGAGGAATCAAGGCTTAGCGGGGGGAATTCCCAGAGAGTGGGAGCCAAAGCTGAATTGGGGAAGAAGAGGGCACCAGGTAGATCGACCTTAGTAAGATTGGAGTAACCAGCGAGGGAATCTTGGATGGTCGTTATTTTGTTGACAAAGTAGTGTGCCAATTCAATCAACCAAGGTTTTGAATGGGATTGAGCCGGGGTACCCAGGGACGGCGCAGTGAAATCCTTGACAATTTTTAAAATTTCCTTACATGTGTTTCCGGCATCATCAATACGACGTTCAAAATATGTTTTTTGTTCATTCCACATCATCTTGTGATAGGATCTAGTCAGGTTTTTAAGTTTGGCTTTTGCCAAGGGGTTGTAATCCTTCCGCCAAACTCTTTCAGCTCTCTTGCATTTTTGGCGGGCTTCCCTAAGCTGAGAGGTAAACCAGGGAGCAGAGGGCCTCTTGTTTCCCACTTTGGCTATTTTCTCAGGAACGAGAGTCGCCAATCTTGCCGTGAGCCATTCGATAAAGTAGACTAGATCTTCTTCTACGTTACCAGACAGAGTACAGGGTACGTCTTCCATAGCCTGTAGTAGCCTCTCATTAGAAAGAAGATGAAAAGGTCGGGACGTTCGCTTGGAAGGACTAGTACGTTTCCTTCTAGAGAATGAAACACAAGAAAGGAAAAAAGTAATTAAATAATGGTCTGACCACAACACCGGCTGCGGAGCTTGAGAGTCAATAGGAAGGGTGGAATAGACTTGGTCCAAGGTGTGACCTTTGTTATGCGTAGGTTCATGAATGAGCGGTGACAATCCTAGCATAGTGGTTATATCCATCAATTTCATAGTGTCTGGATTAGTATCATCATCCATGTGTATATTTAGATCACCAAGAAGTAAACAGTGCTCCGATTTAAGGCACGGGACTGAGAGTGCTACCTGCAGTTCGTCCAAAAAAGGGCCTATAGGGCCAGGGGCTCTATATAAAAGAATGCCGGTACAGGCCTGAGATGAGGAAAGATGGAGTGTAAAGCCAAGGGCCTCAGTCTCCTGAATGTTATCGACCGGAAAAATGGTGCAGTGCAGCTGTTTGTTGACTATAATAGCCACACCGCCCCCTCGCCCAGACGATCTGTCTCTCCTGAAGATGGAATAATCAGGAGGGATAGCGTTAACTAAGTCGGGGGTCGAGGAGTCATTTAGCCAGGTTTCTGTCAAAAAAAGACAGGATACATTCGAGTTGTAAAGCAGATTCCAAATGTCCGGCGCGTGACAGCCTAAGGAACGCGTGTTGAGAAGTAGACAGACAATGGGAGGTGGTTGATGGGTCGGGGTGGCTTTTTCATATTTAGGAAGGCGCCAACCGCAGTCAGGGCAACCTTTTCTTAACGCCCGACTACCGGGAAAAACAAAATGACAGCGACCTACAGGAGGACGGAATGTTAAAAGGGTCTCAGATGAGTAAGAGTACGACATAATCTGAATAAGTAATAGTAAAGCGCCTATCAGAGGGTAGAGCCAGCCAGCTGTCCTGCCCCGTCCGCTGCCGGAACGCTGACGGGCGCAGACGGGCAGGACTCTGGCACGACTCCGGCACAGAGAAGGCACCACCCTGCGCGTCACCGCTGCGCGTTGAAAAGGGTGGAGCTTTAAGTAGGCCGGCGTAAGTTGCCTAATCAGGCGCCACGACCCGCACCAATATGGCGGCGTCTGGCTTCAAAAACTAAATAAGTATGGCGCTCCCACAACACCCCAGAACCGGACCCGCAAAGTAGCGGTGCTTTAGTAAGTTTTATATGTGGGTGAGGGGCCAGTAATAGCGCTACAGCGAGCAGATAAAAAGAAAAATTATTTTTAGTACAGGATAAAAAATTAAAAGCGCTGGAACAGCAGTCTTAAATCACCGCGAATAGCGCGAGCGCACAATCCAAAGCAGCGCTAGGCAGCCTGTCCTCAAGGCACCTTTGCCAAGGAGAGCCCCTGCTTGGGTTCCGCCTTAAGTAGGCCGGCGTAAGTTGCCTAATCAGGCGCCACGACCCGCACCAATATGGCGGCGTCTGGCTTCAAAAACTAAATAAGTATGGCGCTCCCACAACACCCCAGAACCGGACCCGCAAAGTAGCGGTGCTTTATTAAGTTTTATATGTGGGTGAGGGGCCAGTAATAGCGCTACAGCGAGCAGATAAAAAGAAAAATTATTTTTTAGTACAGGATAAAAAATTAAAAGCGCTGGAACAGCAGTCTTAAATCACCGCGAATAGCGCGAGCGCACAATCCAAAGCAGCGCTAGGCAGCCTGTCCTCAAGGCACCTTTGCCAAGGTGCCAAGGTGATTATAACAGTTTATACTCGAATGTCATAGCCATTTAGCTGTATCAAATAATTTCACATTTGTTGTTTAAAAAGAACAGTGGAAAAACATTATTTACATATTGACATTATAGAAATGACAATTGATACAATGTTGAAAACTGAACTGTGACATGAATACAACAACAAGAACTGTATGTCCTTCTTTGCTTTTCTGAGTCGGGCCTAATTAATTCGTCTCCACAGTACTTTTTCTTTTTACCTAAATGGTCCTGTTGAGGTCAGAGTGCAAGTGTAAAACTCATTGTCCAAGCTAATTTAATACAGCCTAGACCAATCGTTATTTTTTAACGTGTTTCTGTATGGTCACCCTTGGCCTCAAGAAAGAAATGCCAACATGTTTCCACCTTCGTAGTAGGACCTTAAGGTATTTTTATTGAAGGTCTTCATCAGGGCAGGAAATGTTTTGGGTAGGACACTGCAAATCACTGGGTATTCTTAATAATGTTAACAGTTTGAGAGTGGTGGCCGATGTCTGTCCATGACATTGATTAGATTTCTTTCATTAGCTTCTTGTCAGCTCTATTGTCGTAACATCTTGGACCTCTTGTGAAGTCTTCCGGATACTCGTGGAGGCTCCAATCTTCTCTGTGGTCGGTTCTGCCACGCAGTATCCAGAAGACTTCACAAGAGATCCAAGATGTTGTGACAATAGAGGTGACAAGAAGCTAATGAAAGAAATGTAATCATGTCTCAAACTGTTAACATTATTAAGAATACCTGGTGATTGGCAGTGTCCTACCCAAAACTTTTTCTGCCCTGATGAATACCTTCAATCAAAATACCTTAAGGTCCTACTACGAAGGTTGAAACATGCCTAGCAACTTTCATATAGCTTTTCCCACTGTGAATGCATTTCAAAGTACTCCTATCAATGGAGAAATTAATGTGTTTCCAAGGTGGATGTGGGGAAGGAAATCCCACATATTTAATGGTGATGGCGTACGAAAAGAGCTTACTCCACTGCGAAAAATATTCCCCTTTGGGTAAGCAAAAACAAAATAAATAATTCTTTGAAAATGTAAAAATGCGAAATATGTCCTTCAAAGCTAATTCTTGAGGCTTAGCGGTCCCACTAATGTCCTAAAACTGCCACAAGACTTAAACCTTCAAATAGCTTTTTTTCACGAATGCATGCTCGTGTTTCCAGAGTCACACATGTACACTCAAAACTCAGACTCTTGTGCTCCGAACTCAATCACAAGGAGCATGCCTTTGCTTATTTGAACCCTCCTCGCCCTACACACACTCTCCTCGAAGGGGAATTGCATAAATACCACTTTTGATGGCAAAACAAATAAAAGCCTAATAGCCTTTTCTGCTCTACGGACCATTTACTTTAATGGTCATAGACTCTATGGCGCTTCCACAGTAAGCATGCAATTTGGAAAGAAAATATTCTCATCTAACAAAGGGAGGCAGAGAATACATATTTCTCTGTTAAATGTGTTTCTGTTAATAATACAAAATGTTGTTGGGAGAAGAATTTGTAATGTAACAAAACAAAACTGAGTATTCCATAGAAATATATTAAACAGTGACTAATGCTCGCCTCCTGTCTGAAATACGTTCAGAACTAATGCTTTGATTTAGCACATGCAGTAAAAGAGAATCTGCCAAAAAGTCGAGTTAACATCTCCATCATAGGCTATATAATTGCCCTATTTTTGGCCTCAGAGCAGCCCCACAGGATTCTCAATTCAGAAGCGAACAGGAATTCCCACCCAAATCCCACCCTGCTTTGACAGTCTCTCTGTTTTGCGTGGGGTAGAAGCCCCACTCCAAAGCAAAAAGAAAAGACCACCACCATGTGCTCCTTGGTTCATTAAGGCCTTATATGAGAAAAGAAAAACCCTGAGATCTCTACATAGGAAATGGAAAAAGACACCTCCCACCACTAATCTGGCATGCCTCAGCAATGCAAGATCACTTTTCCGAAAGCACATTTTTCGTGAGAAATCGACTGAAACAATCGTTTGATTTGAACAAAACAGCATGCAGTGTAGAAGTGTAAGTGTAAGCAAGCAAGTGTAAATCAGGACACTTCTCAACATTCACAAAAGGCGAAAATCGTGAATAACGCAAAATTTTGCTTGTGGTAAACATTTTAAACGCCACAGATTAACTAAATATGGCGTAATGCAATGTATAATATTAGCTTTTAATTTAATCCGTTCAAAATTGTATGAAGAGGTTTACGATAAAACGAAGTCATTATTATTTAAAGCCATAAAAACCTACTATTCAACATGCAATCAGACCATGAGTTTTCAATAATTGCCTAAGTAGCCACACATCTGACTTTAGTTCACGGTTTTGACGATGGAATGAGACTAATCCTCGAGTTAATGAGAAAGTTATAAAGTTATGAGGTACAGAAAGTGCAAAATATATTGTCTATCAAGCGATGATTTATTCAATTGTTACACTTAATTTGCAAACGGAAATGATATTTTCCCACTTCCTAAAGGTCTTCTTATAAGTATTAAACTTTCTTTATTATAGTCAAATTAGAGAAACGCATTCTGCGTTCACCAGAGAAACGTTACTTCTGAGCTGTATGCATTAATAGGGAGCTCTGTGTTTGTAATTTATTATTTTTATGAGATTTAATATTAAATTCAAAGTGCTGTAGTTAATTTGTCAGATGTTTGAAGGGCAACAAGATTACATCAGGTTAAGATCGTAAAATGACGATGTTTCGCTTTATTAGTAACGGAACTGGATTATTGCAGAAGTAACGTTGTTGACATTGTATTGGGTCTGGTACAGCCAAGGCCTTATTCCATGAATATAAATAGAGAGGGGTTTTTGGTCAACCCTCTTCAACAATGGGTTGCTTGGGGTCACCCCCCTCCGTTATTGCTTGTTTGGGGGGACTTTCGCTTTTGTACTGCACCGTTAAGTGTTTGTATTGATAGTAACAAAGAAAAGAGTGTTTTTCTGTGCTGATACAGAAAAGTATGCTGCTTGCACGGCATGTGGAGCGAACAGGTCTGTACATTGCGAGGCTGAAGTAAATTAGTCTTACAGTGTGGATGTTGTCCTTGAGCAGCACTTTGGGACTGCAGCCCCGACGACCAGTCAGAAGAAGCATCTACTTGTCATCCCCATGCCCAACCACCCCCACAGATATTGTAAAGCCGTTCACTGCCTCTTTTTAGGTCGCAGACTATGCTAAAGACATCTGAAGACATTCAGAAAGCTGACCTAGGAATGCATTCCGCTCATTGCTTACCATTGGCTTTGTGGTTTGTAATTCTCATATTATAGCTTCCTATTTGCTGGCTGTATTTGCTTTAGGTTGTCCAGTTTGGGTTTGTCCCTCTTGGTGCCTAAACTTGTTTACGGTATTCTTACACGAACTCACTTTCAGAAAACAGGTCTTTACATCTTGTTCTTATCTTGCTACACTTGCTGTGCATTCAAAGACAGAGGTCAAACGTCAGACTCTCTATTCCAGTGAACTTGGTGTTTATTTTTCATTCTCTGACTTCAAAGTGAGAGAATGTATGTGACAATCCTGCTGAGTACCCATGTACGAGGAGAAGGTGTAGGGTATTCTGTTTTTGTAGCACACAGCAACATATTTGAACTGTGTTGATGTTCTACAATATGTCAGAATTAGTACAAATGAAGCAATTTTTTGGTAACTGTGAAGTGTGGTGGTAAAAATTGAATATGATCAAAACATATCAATACACTAGCTGATGACATTGGCACACATTTGTTTGTGTGCAGTAAAATGGTATTTTCAGGACAAATCTAATGGTCATTTCAATTCAAAATGTGTTGTCTGCAATGGCAGTGCGCTGCAACACCATGCCTACTCCTCACTATGCCACTCAGGCCCGGACTGGCCGTTGCGGGCACCGAGCAATCCCCCGGTGTGCCGCAAGGGTGGGGGCCGGTTTTGGGCCCAGGGGGCCGTTTTTGTTACAGGGCCGTTTATGCAGCTTAGCTGCAAAATCGTCCCTGTAACAAAATCGGCCGAAAACCGGCCCTGGCAAAGAGCTCAGTCGCACCCCCAGGGGGCCGGCCGAGCACTTTGCCAGGGCCAGTTTTGGTTCTCAGTCCGGCCCTGATGCCACTCCACTCTACGCCCCTTCACTCTAAGACATTGCAACACGCCGCTCGACTCCACACCTCTCCATTCTACGCCACTCACTCACTCCACTCTACACCCCTCCACTCCACTCCACTCTAATGAATCTATCCTACTCCAATCTGCTTCACCCAATCTAGCCCATTCCACTCTACCCCATTCCACTCTACCCCACCTCAATTTACCCTCTCCACCCCAGTCCACCCCATTCGACTCCAATCTACCGCATTCCACTCCACTACGGTCCAATCTACCCAACTACACTCCAAATTTGCCCACTCCAATCTACCCCACTCCACTCAATCTAACCCAATCAACCCTGCCCCACTTCAGTCTATCCCAATCCACCCAATCCACAGCACTCCACTAAAATCTACCCCACTCCACTCCAATGTACCCCAATCCACCCCACTCTAGTATACAGAATCTACCCCACTCGGATATACCTCACTCCACTCCAATCTACCACAAACCACCCCGCTCCAATCTACCACACTCCAAGCCAACTGATCTAACCCACTACACTCTACCCCACTCCACTCAATCTAACCCAATCAACCCTTCCCCACTTCAGTCTATCCCAATCCACCCAATCCACAGCACTCCACTAACATCTACCCCACTCCACTCCAATGTACCCCAATCCACCCCCTCTAGTATACCGAATCTACCCCACTCGGATATACCTCACTCCACTCCAATCTACCACAAACCACCCCGCTCCAATCTACCACACTCCAAGCCACCTGATCTAACCCACTACACTCACTCCAATCTACCCCACCCCGCTTCACTTTACCATGCTCGACCCAAATGTACCACACTTCACTTCCCTGCAATCTACCCAACTTGCCTCAAATCTACCCCACTCCAATCTAACCCACTCATCCCAATCTACCCCACTTCAATCAACCCTGCCTCAATCTCCCCCACCCCAATCTACCCCTATCAACTCAACTCTAACCCAATCTACTGCACTTCACCCCACTCCACACCAACCCACCTCAATTTACCCTACCCTACTGCAATCTACATCACCCCTCTAGACCCCAATCTAGTCCACCCTAATCTACGGCACTCCGATCCAATCTACCCCATTCAGATCTATCCTACTCCAAACTACCCCACTCCGGCCATCCCTATTCAATCTGTCCCACTCCATTCCAATCTACCCTATGCTAATCCATCAAATCTACCCCACTCCACCCTAATCTCCACTCCACCCCAATCTACCCCACTCCACCCCAATCTATCTCACTTTACTTCAATCTATCCAACTCCACCCCACTTCCGGCACTCTGCTTTGCCACAATTTACTCCTACCAATCCACTCAATCTACCCCACTCCAATCTACCCTATTCTACCACACTACATTCAACTCTACCCAATCTACCCCATTGCACTTCACTCAAATCTACCAAATGCCAGTCAAATCTACCCCACTCCACCCCAAACAACCCCATTTCAATCTAGCCAACCATACTCCATCCCCAACTACCCTACTCAAATCTACCCCACTGCAGCCAACCACAATCTACTCCACTCCAATCTGACCTACCCATCACAATCTACCCCACAACACTCTATCCAAGTCCACTCCAAGTTACCCCATTCCTATCCAGCTCACTCCAATCAATCTCACTTTACTGCAAACTACCCTACCATATCCACCCAATCTACCCCATCATGATCCACCCAACCAACCCCACGATGATCCACCCAATCGACCCCACGCCACCCTAATCTTCCCTATGTTACCCTAATCTATTCAACTCCCATCTACCCCAGTCCAAACTTCCCAGCCCACTCTGCTACACTCCAATCTACCCCACTCCACTTCAATATGCTCCAATCAACTGCACTCTACATCACTCCAATATGCCCCACTCTACTCCAATCTATTCAACTCCACCCAATCTACCCATTGTCAATCTACACAGGTCTACCCTATTCCAATCTAACCCAATCTACTCCTCCACTCCAATCTACCCCAATCTACTCCACTCCAATCCAGTCATCGGCGGCATGACTTGTGGGAGGGGGTATCGTGCCGGGGTTTCTGCAGGGGGATGGTGGGGTTAAATAATATTTTTAAAAATAACTTACCTTTCCATGTCCCGCGGCTCCTGGCCGCGTCCAGTTTTCCTGCTCTCCTGCTGAACAGGAAGAAGGCAGCCTCCCTCCCCTCCCCTCGGCCAATTGCAATGCTGCAATGGCAGCGTTGTAATTGGCGGGGACGGCGCGCAGACGGGCGCCTATGGGGAGACGATTTTCTCCATGTAGGCTGCCTGCAGCCTACATTGAGAAAAGGGAGAGTGTGTATGACTGGTTTGATCGGCCCAAAAGGGCTAACCAAACAGTCTGGGCCCGCAACTTTGGGCAAGCCAATCCTCCCCAACCCACCCACCTGCCCGCCACCATCCAGGCACAACCTTCTGCTTACTCGCAGTGCGAGAGGCAGAAACATAAAATGGTAGTTTAACCATTTTATGTTTCTGCTTCTCACACTGTCGGAAAGCAGTGGGGCAACGCTCCTCCCCCCTAATGGAGGAGCCGCCCCTGTATGTATCTCTATTTTCCATAAGCCCTTGAACGAGACGGCATGTTCGGTATCCAGCCCCTTTGTTCACCTAAGAGTCCTTACAGTTGTGCCACATGTTTGGACACATTTCTGCTTTGTGACAGCTTCTGGTACTCAAATTGTGCCACATCCTTCAGATTCCCATAGGCAGGTGCAGACCAGGTTGTCGCTAGTGGTGCATGGTTGGGGCTGGCTGTGCAGAGTGGAGGAAGGATGAGCATGGTGTCTAGGAGGAGACTGCCTACAAATGAAAGACGAGACTGCAGCCCAGAGATGCGGCTCAAAGTGAGAAGGCCACCATTCTCTGCCAGTGTACTGCACTGCAGCTTGCAGAATACAGACCTGTAATCTACACAGCACCATGATGCCCGCAGCCCACATATGCTGTTCTGGGCCTAGGGAGGAGACCCTCAGGAGATCAGAGCCTATGATGAGAATGTGCCAGAAGGCTGCGGTGCAGATACCAGCTGTACCCATGGCAAGACAGTGGCAGCAGAGGAGAACCAAGCATTGGCAAAGTGAATAGATCTTGCCTATGCAAGAGATATTGGCTTTGGCAATGTTTTTAATCTATGTTGTACACCAATGCGACTGCTGTTCAGCATATCTAAACATTAGTGGCATAGAGTGGGATAGAGTGAAGTAGATTGGGGTATAGTGGAGTGGATTGGAGTGAATAGGATTGGAGTGGGGTAGGTTGGGGTGGAGTGGAGTAGATTGGAGTGGGGTAGATTGGGATGCGATATATTTGGGTTGATTGGAGTGGAATGGGGTAGATTGGAAAATAATGGAGTATAGTGGATGGGGTAGATTGGAATGTGGTAGATTGGAGAGAACTAGATTGAGTGAAGAGGAGTATTTTGGAGAGTAGATGAGTAGAGTGAAGATGGGAGAGGAGTAGATTGGAGATGGGAGGGTAGATTGGAGTGGGGTAGAGGGGAGTGGGTAGAGTGGAGTAGGGTAGATTAGGGTGGAGCGGAGTAGACAGAGTGGGTTAGATTGGAGAGGGAGAGATTGGGCGGATTATGGTAGGGCAGCTTTAAGTATCGTGAGATTGACTGGAGTTGGGTAGATTGGAATAAAATAGATAGGAGTGAGGTAGATTGGAGTGGGGTAGATTGGGCTAGATTGGGATAGACTAGGCTTGAGTGGAATAGACTAGGGTAGATTGGAGTGAGGTAGATAGATTGAGATGGGGTATATTGGAGTAGGGCGGACTGGATGGGGAAGATTAGAGTGGAGTGGGTTAGATTGGACTCCAGTGGGGTAATTTTGATTGGCATGTTGTAGCATACTCCATAGAGTGAAGTGGAGTGGGGTAGATTGGGTAGAGTAGTGTCACGTTATACAAGAAGGGGAGAGGCGTGATGCGAGTTTAGTGAAGCTGGTTTTATTTTGTTCGCCACTCAAATTAAGGCTTAAATGTCCTTTGCAGGTTCTGGGGTTATTGGCGTCTTCCCTGTCGATGCCGTCTTTCTCCCCTCAGCTGGTTCACCAGACGGGTCCTCGATACAAAGAAAACAAGAGAGCGGTTATTACCTCTGCCCAAATCTTCCTATGAAAAATAAAGCAGGCTTTCTAGTCAGCCATACAACCCGTCTTCCCAGGGGTATTGGATTCTCAACTTAAATGAAAAACTCGAGGTGAGCGGATCCGGCTGTCTGCACTAACAATCAGGGTCTCTTAGAACCAGGCGGTTCCTGAAAATAGTTGTAGACTGTCCCTCCCTTCTACCTCCTCCCTTCTCACCAAAACCGGGGTTTTCCAGCTGCCCCTCTTACCACCCGGAGTAGTTGGCCTGAACACCCCACCAACCCACCACTGTGTTCCCAGCCCGTTTCAGCACTTGCCTGAGGCCGGGACCCTCTTTCGGGATCCCGGCCGAACCGTCCATAGTGCCTTCCTCGGACCGTGTCCCTCCTCCTGGAGCTTCTCCTGTCTCGTCCCGCGCCATCCCAGTCTCCGGGTTTGTTTTCACCTCTTCGTCGGTGTCTTCTCCGTTTGCTCCGGCACCTTGTTTAGACTCTGTCCCGTTTGTGTCTCTCGCTCGTTCCGTTCCGTTCTCCTCTCCATTCACAGCACTCCTCCCCTGCTCAGCTGTTTCCAATCCTTTTGTTCTGCCCCGCCCAGGGCTCGTGAGTATGGTCTTCACGAGGTAGGGGTGGGAAGTGCCCCCGGGGTACTCAGGTGTGTCTCCTGCGCCGTTCGGACCAATCGACTCGTCACAATGTGGTAATTTGGAATAAAGTTGAGTGGGGTAGATTGGAGCCTGGTAGAGTAGAGTGGGGCAGATTAGAGTGGGTCTGAGCGGAGTTGGATAGATTGGAGTGAAGTCGAAATTGGAGTGGCGTGAGATAGATTGGTGAAGAGTGTAGTGTAGTGGGATACGTTAGGATGCAGTGAAGTGGGGTGAATTAGAGTAGTATAGATTAGGTGGGAGTAGGGTAGAATGGAGTGTAGCAGATTGAAGAGGGATGATTTAATAGAGTAGATTGTAATGAGTGAGATTGATTGGAATGAAGTGGGGTAGATTGTAATGGGTTGAAGTGGAGTGAAGTGGGGTAGATTGGGGAAGAGTAGATCGGAATAGGGTAGACTGGGGTGAGGTAGATTGGGGTGGAGTGGGTTTGAGTGAGGTGTGGTAGATTGGGGTGTCGGGTAGATTGGTGTAGTGTGTAGTAGAGTGGGTAGATTGGAGTGGGGTTGAGTGGGGTAGAGTGGAGTACAGTAAGGTAAATTTATTGGAGTAGATTTGAGCGGAGTAAATAGATGGGAATGGTGTAGATAGAATTGGGGTAAATTGGGTGGACTTGAGTGGAGTAGATTGGAGTGGAGACCAGACTAGAGTGAAGTGGAATCTATTGGGGTAGAGTGGAGTGGGGTAATTTGGGGAGCAGTGGAGTGCAGAGGAGTAGATTAGAGTGGGGTAGATTGGAGTGAAGAGCGCTAAATTGGAGTGATGTAGATTGGAAAGGGGTAGCTTGGGGAATGGTAGTTGGAGTAGGGTTGATTGGGGTGGGGTGGATTGGATTGGAGTGGTGTAGTGGGGTGAGGTAGAGTGTAGTACAATAGAGAGGGGTGGAGTAGATTGGGGTAAAGTGGGGTAGATTGAAGTAGAGTAGAGTAGATAGGAGAAGTTGGACAAGGGTAGATTGGAGTGGGAAGGGCAGGAGAAGGTGGATTGGAGTGGGGTAGAAAGTGGGGTGGAGTGCAGTGGATTGGAGTAGATTGGTGTGTGGGGGGCTCCTCAATTAGGGGTGAAGAGCATTGCCCCACTGCTTTCTCGCAGTATGAGAAGCAGAAACATATAATGGTAAAACTACCATTTTATGTTTCTGCTTCTCGCACTGCGAGAAAGCAGAAGAGTATGCCTGGTTGCGGGTGGGTGGGCGGGTTCGAGTGAAGTGGCTTGCCCAATGTTAGAGGCCCTGACTGGGCCGACCAAATCAATAATGTGCGCTCTCCTCCCTTTTCTCCATGTGGGCTCTATGCAGCTAACATTTAGAAAATGGTCTCCCCATAGGTGCCTGGCTGGGCGCCGTGCCCACCAATCACAACGCTGCCATTGCAGCATTGTGATTGGCTGAGGGGAGGGATTACAACACTGCAATGGCAGCGTTGTGATTGGTGGGGACATCGGCCAGCCGGGCGCCTATGGGGAGACCATTTTCTCCATGCAGCCTACATGGAGAAAAGAGAGAGTGCGCATGACTAGTTTGGAGAAAGCAGTGATCTGACGCTCCTCCACCCTAATGGAGGATCCTTCCCGGGGACACATACAGATTGGGCATAATCCTAGGGGGGCCCTAGTCGAGCCCACCTTTTTGAAACTCACGGGCAGAGAGGACATGCGTCTTCCTGTATGAGCCTCAATCCCTGGATTTATTTTCTACTCTGAATGTGCCATCCAGATGTGCCAATTTTCAGAAAAGTAAAGCAAACCTTCCTGTTCAGTTCAGGGTGCCAAACCTGCAAAGCAGTCTCTGCTTCTAGGCCCCCAGCTTGACCGTTGGCGTCCTCTGATTGTGTTTTCATGTTATAGATAGTGCCAGTCTACAGTGCCGCAGGTTCTTGTGCCTCCTCAGTCTGGTCTTCTTTGAGATAGATTGGCATGCAACCCAGCCACACCGGGACCAGCATCACTTGAGCTCTAAGAGCACCGGAAGTGTCAGCCACTGCAGATCACCTTCTCTTCCTGTGACAGGGCCATCACTTTCAGTCCTTAAACAGCCCCGTCGGCTTGTACCTAACCTCAGTGAGTTTTGCACACGCCCATGGCATATCAAGGGTTCATTTTCTATTATCCTGTATTGCACTTCACAGTCATTATACAAATTGGTTCCTGAACCTCTGTACATATTCAAGGTATTATTGACCAGGTCCCAGGAACAGGCTTGTCATTCACCAAATGTTGGTTGTTCAATCTACGAAAACAGTGGTTACTTTCCCTGGCTTCTTAGGGGGCACTGAACTAGTGTAGTCGACAGAACTGTCTGCTTAAATATTTGAGCTCCTGGTTGAGACAAAAAAATAACAATTGGTCTTGCTTAGAAACTGTTTGGACCGCTGCCTGCGGACAGTCGTGACTGCCGTGACCGACCACCATTTTGTACCAGCCATTGTATTGCACACAGACATGCACCTTTCTGCTCGGGCACATGAAAAGCCATCCATATGTGGTACTGGATGGATTTTGCCAAGAGGACAGTTGGTTCCTTTCCATTGGCTGCCAGTGAAAAGCAGGCACCTCTTACGATCAAACAACTGTCGCCAACGACCACTCTTTCCAGGAGAGGGGGTAAACTCCTGGATTCATGCAAAACTTGGCTTGTCAGTACTGCTTCAGTCTCAAAAACACTCTTGTTCCCCCAAGAAGTTCTCCGGCGTACGTTAAATCTTTTGTAAACCAAGGGACCATTCAGTCAGTAGCATGTTCTACCTTAAAGTTGAATATACGGCAAACATGGTACCCGTAAATCACTAGTCCAGCTGTATAATCAATAAGCAGGCTACCAACATGACTTAACATCATGTCTCCTACCATCCTCTTCCCTAGATCCTCCTTACATCTGTCATCTTATAAATTATCTGTCCGGTCCCTTCCTCTACTCTTCCCACAGCGCTTTGAAGCGCCAAACAATAGCGTTAAAGCTATCCAAGAGCTCTGCATGACATGCAGGGCGCACAGAACATTGCCTCCAAGGCCCTCCTGCAATGTTTGGCTTCGTGCACTTTTATTCAGTGCTTCCACCCTGTTATTTGAAAATACTTCTTGTTCGAGCACCACTGGCGGGAAGTTGATTGACTTTATGTGCTGTAGAAATTGCCGCTGGCACCACGACACGAAGGGGAGTATGGGGGGACAGCGCCCTAGTACCACCCAGCTGGCGAGCGCAGCCAGCAGCGCGCCCTCGTTACCGCCCCCCCCGGACAACAGCCAATAGGGAGGGCTCATTGTGGACGGGGGAGGGCGTTTCGCAAGTATATCCTGGCCAGCAGCGTGGCTCGGCCTTCTCTCCCGCGTGGCTGCTCTGCGCTGTAGGCTGCCGCTTTGGATCGCCTGTAAGATGACCCACCTACCAGTACCTGTGTTGTACGAAATAAACCTGCACCACTGCTTTCCCACAAATATGTCTCATGGTTTTCTTGGTATGTAAGTTATGCATGCAGGGCGAAGTAAGCCTGATGGTGTGGGCACTAGCGATTTTACTAACACGCCTTTACCAGATTGTAAAAGCTTAGCTTTGGGCTTGGATCATTAAGGGGGGCATCTAATCCAGCAAGGCTCGCCTTCTGCCAAAAAACAGTCTCTCTATCAAAGGGCTGAGCTAACAACTGGCCAAATATCTTTATTATATTTATTTTTTTCCACAGAGACATCTGGGAAGTTGATAAAATCCCAAACTTTCTCACTGACATTGGTAATAAAAAGAACAGAAAGGGCTTAACTAAAATGTGAGTTGGCCAAATAAAAACCAGGAACTTGGAAGGCATATGAAAGAAACTTGTGAGATTTCAAACGCGTGTTTGTGAAGCAAGAACTCAGTGGAAGACATGCCGGGTATATTTCCACGGTTATCTTGTTTTAACCTCCTCAGGCAGAACTGGATTAAGGTGGTTTTCGTGGATAGGAAAGAAAAGTTCGAGAGGAACGTGTTATTGGACTGCTAATAATCTAATTAAAGGGAGGATTTACTGAATCACAGAATACTATCTCTAGGCCACTAGTGATCTCTAGTGGCATAGCGAAACTTGAGGGGGCCCCCCTGCAAAGTACAGGGAGGGGGCCCGTCCTAGACCCAGTCATTAGCTCTCAGATCAGGGTCCCTCCATCCTTCCACAGTGCTGGATTGGCCCCCTGGAACTCGGGGACCCCCGCATGAGGGGGGAGGAGGCTGTGTGCAGGGGCCATTGTTACGCCACTGGTAATCTCCACAAAAGCATAAGCTAACTGTGCTATTGGCCTCCTAAATGTATACAATCCATCTACAATGCTCTGTGTTTAATGCTGTGTCGTTGTAAATCACAGGAAAGGATATCAAAGTACGACATTGTTTCTTTAAATGCAATGCTCAATTTGTAAAACAAGGGCTGGGGCACCAATTTTTCCTCAGAAGTACGTGGCAGGCACTATCGAAAGTGAGATTAGCGAATACCAATGCTGCCTTGCCTCTTTAATCCACCACCAGACTCGCCCTTGTGGTTCTTTTTCATTCCTGCTTCTTCCTTTGTTACTGTTTTTTCATCTTTCTCTTTATATTCGTTTCCCCTTTTTATGGTTTCCCTCTCTTGCTCTGCAAGAAAGTTTGCTGAGGAAAAATAAACGATGTTCCCACATGCAGCCACTGATTCAGATTCAGCACCATTTATATCTGGTACTTAGGACAAACTCAGCTACCAGTCAGTGGTGTGCTGAATAATAGTGTGAGTCCGTAAAATGGTAGAGAATATAAACTTCAACCAAAAGTGCTGCAAGAGGGGCACTGAACGGAATAGGAGGATTTCTGTGTGAAAATCAGTATATTATATGGTGTGATTGTGAGACGTCACTGTGTAATAAACCCACCACCTGTACTGGGTCCAATCAGATTTTTTTTGAAAAACCTCTTATCAAGCCTGGGTAGCTGTGACATTGAGCAGTCATGCTTTATTAAAGGAACACATGCAAAGCATTAAATACTACCAGAACAGTCCATTAAGAAAGACACAGAACACAACTAAAATCGAACACCAATTAGTAAAACTAGGTTGTATTTTTATCTTCAAATAGTCACTTCAAGGACAACATCCATCTGAGGGTTCCAGAGATTTGACTTTTTAAGGAACAAGAAATCACTGCTTTATCATTCAACACAAGACATCATTATAATGGAACATGCTTGCAACTTTGGAAAACTTTTGTGTAGTACTGTAGCCCACTTTGGACGGGAAACATCGTTAACAACGCGGTCACTACACCGCAATGCTGTTACAACGTGGTCGTTACAACGACCACGATGTAACCACGCTATGCCATTACAACGCAAGTCTTTACATCGACTTGCGCTAGATGGCGTGCTAACATTACAATTAGTGTAGTTTACTATCCCAACACCTTCCCTAGTGTTAAGTGGACTGAAGTTGGAATAGTAAATTACACTTTTCTAATGTTAGCACGCCATCTAGCGCAAGTCGATGTAAAGACTTGCGTTGTAATGGCATAGCGTGGTAACATCGCAGTCGTTGTAACGACCGCGATGTAACGGCACGCGTTGTAATAACTAGCGTTGTTCGGTCATACATCCCTTTGGACTACCAACTCTTATAGAGAGCAAGTCACAGTAACGAAAGAGGTTTGGTTGAACAGTTACCTCTTAGTCAGAGCAGTATCCAGTGCAGTATTAATCTCTTTGAACGAACGGCCATAGACTATAAACGAGTGGTCTTGATGCAAGGGATGCAGAATGCTTAAGGATGGATAGTATCCTCCTCTGGTGATGGGCGTTTTCCGTGGGCAAATCCTTGGTCCACTGTCATGGTGGGGTGACTTTGGCCGCTGGTGTCGATGTTCCTCGAAGTCAAGTTCTCTACTGTTCTCCGGTTACATCCAAACCTTCAGTCTACTTTAACTGGTGATAACTTCCATCTTTTGCGACCATACTGCACTCTAATGACTCTTCCAGGTCCAGCAGGCTTGAGTGCAACATTTGAGGGATGGGACTCACTCTCCCAGTCTGCACTTTGGCGGTCAAACATTCTTGGCTACCAACTCAGGCTACTTAAGCTTTTGTGGCCCTGTGGCTGTAACAAAAAGTCAGCAACTGACTCTTAAAGCCACCCTGTTTAAGGCTCAGGGATGACTTTTCCTCACGTGGGTTGCCACAGTCCTCTTTGCTAGCCCAAGGAGCAGCAGGTGCTGTCTAGTTTTAGTGCAGCCTGTCTTTGCTGGGTCCAGGGAAGCCAGATAGTCCTTCTTTTGTCCACTCTTCATCGTAGTCTGAGGTCTGGGTGCCAGAAGTGCCACTTTTATGCCTAGGTTGTGCCCGTGGGGGATATGGTAGCTACTAGCCAATGAGATAACAGGTTCCTTCCCACCTGGTAATGACTTCCTGTGAAGTATGGATCTAGCCATCCCAGAATGCGCCATTCTATCCACTACCTAGATGGCTGAACCCTTCTCTTGGTGTGTGGTCCTTCCTAACCCACCCCAGAGGTATGGCTACCTGGAGGCTACACACCCACAGAAAAAAACTGTTTGGAAACTGTTTTCCCCTCTCTGTCTCCAACACCAACCTGGCTGCAAGAACAAAGGGGCAGCCACTCTTGTGTGTGTCCACCATTTTCCCTTCAAAGGTGGCTTCCGATTTGAAGCTTACCTTTTGGGCTCACACCCTGTTTGGCCTTCCTGCTTAGGAGAGGTCTCATCTCTTCCAAATGCGGGTCCTTTATGTCAAACGTCAACCAAGAAGGCAGACGTCTGCCTTGTAGCCAGCAACCATAAACAATCACTGGAAAGATTTGGGCAACAAAGTAGCTACTTACTAAAGATGCCAGATGGGCATAAGCTATATTAAATTCGACTTGATCATCAAGGCGGGTTTATTACAACAATTCTTTTGATACCTTGAAGTATCAAATGTAATAGTCCCATTCAGAAGTTAGCACTGCTGAGTTGTCAGCGTGTAACTCTGTGCTCGCCAATAGGGCTACTACAGTGCTTAATTTGAGCTGGTGGTTTCCGGTACTTGGCACCTGTACTTATTTGTCAACACAGGCACTTATAGAAGTCTGCCACATTTGTTTAATAAAAAAATACATTAAAATCACTAATACTTGCTGCCCAAGCGGTTCTTATAGCTCTGGGGGCATGGAATAATCTGGATTGTAACACTTGTATGAGTGTGAAGGTCAGTAGTTGCGTTGGTTCTCTCATTGGCAGCACTGGCAGGGACAATGGGTGGTGCAAACTGCAGTGACCTCCTGACGATGGCCCTGGCACTCTTTGTTTTACAAAATAAGCACTGAGCTACTGACCTTTCCACACTAAAAATGGAAATGCAGGGTTTTTACTGTCAAGACATGTTAAGTTGAGAAAAAGCATTGCCAATTTTTTTATATAATGCACCCTGCCTTTAGGGCACCTGCCTTAGAGGTGACATATAAATAATAAAAATGAAGTTTTGGGCTTTTCCCTTTATTTAAATAGCAAAGTCACGTTAGCCGTCGACAACTGCTCTGCCATTCACCAATGGTGGGCTGGGTGTCATTCTTTGCTTTGTCTCACTCGTGGTGGCATAAGTGCTGCAGTCCATGAGAGACACTTTAACTTACAGTTAAAATCAATCAATCAATTTTAGTTGTAAAGTGCTGCTAATTGCCCATAAGGGTATCCTTTTGCTGGACTCATTTGAAAAGCCAGGTCCTGAGTCGCTTCCTAAATTCTGCCAGTGAAGGTGATGTCTAGAGGTGGAGGCTGTTCCAGGACATGGCAGTGAGGTAGGAGAAGGAACAGACTCCACTGTGGCTTCGGCGAATTTGAGATGTCTGTGCGAGGGAGGTGGAGCGAAGGTTTCTTAGTTGGTAAAAGTTCAGGTGAGGGTTAATGTGTGCTGGTCCTAGGTCATGGAGGGCTTTGTAGGCGTGTGTCAGTATCTTGAATTGACACTTTTTCTGCCTCCAGAACCAGGAGAAGTTCCCAAGGAATGGGATGATGTGGGTCTGTTTGAGCAGGTTGAGGATGCGTCTGGCCCCTGAGTACTAAATAGTCTGAAGTCTCCTCATGAGTTCGGTGGGGGTTCCTGAATACAGTGCATTTCGGTAGTCTAGTTTGCTGGTGACTTGGGCGACAGTTTTTCTTCTGTCGATTTGGAGCCATTTGAAGATTCTTTTGGCAGGAGGAAGAGACTGCATTGATCTGTTGTTTCATGGTGAGTTTGCTGTCCAGGATGATGCAAGGTTGTGGGCATGGTCTGTCGTATGGGAGTGGGTTCGAGTTCGGCAGGCCACCAGGTGTCATTCCAAGGGGAGACGTTATTGCCAAAGATCAGCACTTCGCTCTTGTCTATAGACTAGGAACTTATCAGTAATTTAACTAATGTCAATTGCAGGTGAACCATTCAGACATACATTCTTTTAATGGTCAGAGCACTGGCACAGAGGCTTGTTTTGCAAGACTCCATGCACCTTCAGATTTCGAAAAACTAGCAGCATGAGTCCAAAGTTTGGGGGTGACCATGCAAATAGAGGCGTTTCCTTACAATTTCAAAGAGGGTGTTCAGGGGAGAAGATTGAGGTTCCATTCTTAATTTGTACAAGAAATGGGCACTAGCTCCGGTACTTCCTTTTCACCATCAGACTCGCTTCCGGAACAAGCGAGAGAAAGGAGAAAAAGTAGGACTTGTGACCTACGGGTTACACTTCAATCTCTGCACCAAAAGCATTAGCTCATTGAGTAAGATTTCAAGGATTCACACCATTGGCCTGAAATTACAGAAAACACTTAAGCAGTCACATTTGCCCCAGAACCAGTTTGTGGTAGTTTAGCATGCTGGTGACTTGGGCAACAGTTTTCCTTCTGTCGATTTGGAGCCATTTGAGGATTCTTTTGGCAGAAGGAAGAGACTGCATTGATCTGTTGTTTCATGGTGTGTTTGCTGTCCAGGATGATGCATGGTTGTGGGCATGGTCTGTCGTGTGGGAGTAGGTTCAATTTCGCAGGCCACCAGGTGTCATTCCAAGGGGAGACGTTATTGCCAAAGATCAGCACTTCGCTCTTGTCTATATACTAGGAACTTATAAGTAATTTAACTTATGTAAATTGCAGGTGAACCAATCAGACATACATTCTTTTAATGGTCAGAGCACTGGCACAGAGGCTTGTTTTGCAAGACTCCAAACAGCTTCAGATTAGAAAAACTAGCAGCATGAGTCCAAAGTTCGGGGGGTGACCATGCAAATAGAGGGGTTTCCTTACAATTTCAAAGAGGGTGTTCAGGGGAAAAGATTGAGGTCCCATTCTTAATTTGTACAAGAAATGGGCACTAGCTCCGGTACTTCTTTTTCACCATCAGACTCGCTTCCAGAGCAAGTGAGAGAAAGGGGGAAAGAAGTAGGATTTGTGACCTGCAGGTTACACTTCAATCTCTGCACCAAAAGCATTACCTCATTGAGTAGGATTTCAAGGATTCACACAATTGGCCTGCAAATTACAGAAAGCAATTGTCCAGTCACATTTGCCCCAGAGCAAGTTTACTACTGCTAGAAGCTGAGACTTGGAAAATACACACATCTCTGCAGTGGTTGTCTGCACAAGTCACACAATATTCCACGGGACATTACGTTTTGAAACTGTCATTATTGCAAATGTGGATCGGCACCGTTGAATTTTTGACACCTTGCTTAGATTGTCTTTTCTTCTCTGCTTTAATTCCCGCATAAAGGCTGAAAATACAATCCACTAGCTACTGTTCATCTGCATTAAGAAAACCAACAGACAGCATAATTAATCAACTCCTCGTTAGCAGGTTTAAATGATCTCTTGTTTCAAAGTATCAGAATTCTTGGATGTGGTTTGTCTTTGGGCTACCCTCTTAATATGTTGTATCCTGAATGGAGAAGAATGGATGTCAGCTTCATTGTCGACATCCTAGAGCGACTGACAATGGTGTGTTAAAACTGCAGCCTTGAGCGAAACAACATGTTTGGGCTGGGGAAATGGATAATCTCTGCAGGTGGATTTGGAAGGTTGAAAATGTGTTGTGCTGTATTTTTAAGGTGTTGGTATTGTACTTCTGACCACCGGATAACTAAAAAGGAGGAGATTTCCGCCCTTACCATTAAGAGCCATTCTACCTTCCACAGAAGTCGTTTTAGAAGCTTGCTATGGTTTAGATCCTGGCAGAATGGAAGACCCCCAGATGTGCCTCGTAAGAGTGCATTAACTCAATGAACTACCTTAACAAATTATATGTTTCACACAAATATAGCTATTAAGAAATTGGACTAATATTCCTCCATTAGAAATATGTAGACAACTAGCAGATCATGGTTAAAATTTCATTAAGGATAACGCAGGTTATTAACCTTCTAAAGTCCATCAAACAAGTAGTACTGTGGAGGAATACAATAACCCCATATTACTTATAGTAGTACATTAACAGCAAGAGTGTAATAGTGAGTATCAGAGCCATATAAACACAAAATAAATCGGACACTCATGCATCTATATTATACTAACAGAAATGTATGAATTTCGATGCTGGAAAGGGGCTGTCACTTTTTCCCATGGGTGGTGCTTTGTCTACATTACAAAGCTGTTAATTAAACATCAAATGTTATAACTGTAGTGTATCACACCGCTTAAATTCTATATACACCTTGTCCAATATTTTATAGTTAATGGCAAGGTGAAGGATGCTATTAAACATCTTGGTGGCTATTCCTAAAGGCACATTTATATGTGAGTAAATCTATACGTGTAAATTTACTCCTACACTTTGTAGTAAACTTACTACTTTCGGATAGTCACCATTTACCAGTGTAAGTTTACTACAAGGTAGACTTAAATGTCTCAACCCCACCTCCCCCCTTAATTCAGCACCTGTGGGAGCCTAATTCACAAGTGAAAAATTACTGCTAGTAACATTCCACTCATAGGTGGACATCTCTGCCACAAGGCATGAACTTTCTCTATGGTAAAGTGTAGGGAAATGTAAACAAGTAAACATATTTTTATGATAAGTATTAATGTACATTAATTTATTTTGAATGATGAACAAAATAAAACAGAATTTAATTCTGAAATAAATATTTCTTAATGCAATTATATTAAACAAAAATTATTATTTTTTAAATACCAGATGAAGTAAATGTTTATTTTGTATTTATATTTGATCTTTAGCATAAAAATACATGTATATCCATTTTTAAAATACTAATATAAATGAATTAATGTTGACATTATTTGATATGGGTTCTAGTTTAAGTCCCTGACTTCATTACTTTCTATTGAAGGGTGTAGGGTTGGCCATCTGAAGTGCTGAACTTATTTAAAGTCTGAGCTAGAGGACATATATGACTGTTTTGAGTCTGCCTAGGCTGTTGTAACTATAGAGGTGCAGTTTCTGAATAACAATGGGTTTACTCTTTTGTGTTTGTCCTTCCCTAAACCCCTCCTTAAACCTTCCTTTCTCATCCTAAACCTATACCATTTAGTGCTAGGTATTCACCATTTTCCATCCACTCTGTTGTCCCTAATACATTTTCTACAAAAATGTAGGCATATGTGTGTGGAGATGTCCACACAAGATAGGAGAGGCGGAGACCGCTGCATGTAGGTTACAGAATAGAATTTTGTAGCAGGTGAGAAGTACCATTGTAGTACTACCAAAAGTATTATAAAATAGATTTGTCTGCAGTTTATAGTTATTTTTGCAA
Source organism: Lissotriton helveticus (assembly GCF_964261635.1). Classification (NCBI taxonomy): domain Eukaryota; kingdom Metazoa; phylum Chordata; class Amphibia; order Caudata; family Salamandridae; genus Lissotriton; species Lissotriton helveticus. The sequence goes on along the minus strand of NC_136059.1, from coordinate 706,656,284 downwards.
AGAGAGGCGTGCTGTGAATTTGTGTACGGAAATCTGGTCCACATGATTGGAGCTTTATCATTTGCTACTTAGACCACACCTCTTTTGAAATACCCCCTATAGATATGCCCCACATTCTTCACCCCACTAAATTGTATTCATTTGATTTTATATTTATTGAGCATATCTTCAAATCAAGAGACATCTTGGCACCAGCAACACATGTCTAGAAGTGTGAAAAATAGTATGATGCCAGCATTAAATATCAAGTGTAACAGAAAGCTAATGGCCTGCCTGAAGTGGTTAGCAAAATAAGTGCACATTAAGGCATTCTTAAAGGCCAGGTGAGAATGTTTGACTCTGAATTACGAAGGAAGGTTGTTTCAACAGTGAGGGCCCAGGAATCTGAGATGCAGTGCACTTTTACGCAATCTCCAAAATCTCTGGATGGCAAGCAGTACTTGAAATTAGGACACAGGTTTCTCTTCAAGAGGGGGTATTTGAGTCATTTTTGTGTGCAAGATTGCTTGATTTTATAAAAATGTTAATGAATGAGGCAAATGGATTTGAAAGAAGCAATTTCCGTGACTAACAGCAAGTGTAGTTTTGTTCTAGCTTATGAACATGACGAAACATGATCTAACCTTTTAAGGAGTGCCACTTTCTGGACTGCGTTTATGGATAACAAGGGAAGCCAAGTGTTGTCTGGGACCTTGGGTAAGCTTGTGCATAAGAACAGTGGTCTCAAGACCACAGATATCACAATCCATGTTCAAATGATGAATTTCTGGACTACAACATTCCAAATCTTCTGTAGTTTGAGAAACATAGGGTTAAGGGCACCAATGTAAAGGATGTTAACAGTGATCTGTTCTTGAGAGAATACAAGAAAAGTCCACATGGACAAGATATTCATGAGGCAAGAAACTTTCCTCAGCATGTTAATTTATAGAAACTGGCATAGGAGACAGCACTGCCCTATGCATTCAGAGGCAGGTTCTTGTTGATGGTCACTATAGAAAGTGGATTTTTAATTGGGGTGGGAGGTCTTTTGCAGCACAGCTGTGTCACTTCGAAGGAGCTCAGAACCGCCCTTAGAGGCCTGAACTTACTCCAACAGAGTCCGCCAGTAATGCCCAGTCCAGGTCCAGTAAGGCCCAGTCCAGGTCAACTAGTCACTTCAGGAGAAAGGCTTTTTACAGCTTGTTGTATCACTGTAGTTGCACACAAGACGAGCCATCTGAAACTTGGGAGTTCACTTCTTTATCCTGGATACAAGAGGGAGCAGGTCCAGTTCTTCTGGGCTCCTCTCAGGTCACAGACAGCAGGTCCAGTCCTCTTCTAATCTTTCATTGGTCCAGAAAGTGTTCTGAGGAGTATTCCATGGAGTACCACTTTTATGTTTGGCACTAGACAGTGGATGGGGGTTACTCCAGTACTCTCCCCAACCAATAGGGGAAATTATCTTATCCACTTTTTCAGCAGTTCTTTTTGTCCTGCTGCAAACAATACCGCAGTGCCCTCACTTTAAAAATCCGAGATGTGAAAGCCTTTCTCCCTTGCACAGAGCTATTGTGTCCATCCAGAGGTTTGGCCAGGGAAATAAGCAGTCCCATCCCTGAAGTCAATCAAAACTGGTTTCCACTGTGATTGGTGCAAGCCTGATTTGGATGACAACAGGTTTACATTTCCAAGTCTCACCTTTCATTTACTTCTGAAAGTGCAGGTCCCTTTACAAGTTAATGTAACGCCACTGCAACGGATGTTCCTGTAAGGGGAAAAACACCTCCCCATAGCTAGACCATTGTTCCTGCTCTGAGATCAGTTTTCACACCTCGTACAGGCAAAACACTTGCTGGACAGCTGCTAATACAAAGTAGATGCCTGGAGTTCCAGGCACGGAAAAAGTCGCTTTTTAAAAGTTACTCTACCTAATTATTAAAACTCTAGCTTCACCAATGAATTGCACTTTTAATAACTAGGAAAAAAGTCATTAAGTGACTATTTTATCCATTTTGTGCCAAAGTTACAGATTAAAGTTTATAATCTGTATTTTGACTTTTTCTAGGTTCTGGACAGAGCCCTGCCAGTGAAGGTAATTTTTGTTTGCTAGTCACTACTCAATGAACATACATCATTAATTTTGCACGTGTCCCATGTTTAAATATCGAGCACCCTACTTCGTGGGTGTCAAGCTATACTTAGGGGTAACTTACTAATGTTTAAAATAAGGTTTTTTACTCCTGTCAAAAAGGATTGTTTTGATAGGTTTATCAGCAGGTTTTTAAGCTGCTACAGTCAGGCTATATAGTGCAGCCTGAAACCATGTTTTAAAGGCCCATTCTTTGGATGGCACAATAGGAGGTACAGTCCACAGGTGGCATTTAACTTCTTGGGGAGGGTGGGGCCGCACCTAGAGATGATGGCCACATACTGTTGTACAAACATGAAGGTGTTGTAGCATTTTCAGAAATATGCAAAGTGTGCAAATGTCAAGGGAAAAGTATTGTTGATAATTAGTGTGATAAATGTTGCATAGAGTTCTTACCAATGAATGAATGTTGTTGCACCTCGTCATGAGGCACGGTGCTCCGGTGCTCATGACGAGCTCAGGTCGTCATGAGCCGTGGAACACTCACACGCGGGGATAATTCCCCTGCTGTGCTGAGCGTTCCACGGGAACGGGTGCAGCTGTGACGAGCTGAGCTCGTCATGAGCACCGGAGCGCCGTGCCTCATGACGAGCTGAGCTCGTCATGAGCATGGGGGCGCTGTGCGCCCCCCCACCCCCCAGCACAGCGGGGGAATTACCCCCCGCAGCGAAGGGGTTAAAGTTATCTCAGTCAATTAGAGGTGTGAATAATGCCATGAAAAGTTAGGCCTCATTTTCGTGTAATACACCATTTTTTTTCTTTAATCGATGCAGTTTCTGGTGTTCTGTTCAACTTGCTCCTGTTCATTGCCCCTCTTAATCAGTGTTTCACGGCAAAGCCTTCTCTCTTCTTATTTCAGTGGAGCATCGGGTAAATGACATAAATGTATTAGGAATATACAACAATGTTAGCAAAAATGTATTGCCAATGGAACTTCTATCATGTGCTTCACTTCACTTCTTCAAGAGTTACTAGTCACAAAAACTGCTTTCAAGTGCAATGTCTCCACCATAACTGTCTGAACAATTCAAACGTTGTAGCGCCTACAGAGCTCATGACAGAAAGCAATCTACTGAGTGCGTGCACTGTATACAACAGGGCTCTAGTCACAGAAGCAATGTCTTCAGCTGGTTTAAAGAAACTGCTGCGCCCTTTCTGTACCCGTTTCTCACCATTATTAGTGTAGCTCGAGGTGGATTCGATTTGAGTGCAGATTTTTTGAGATGCTTTAGCTTAGGTTATTTCTTTGGTGACTGCTGAGTTCTGGTGTGTGAAGTTTTTGTCTGACGGAGAGGTGCACGTGTGAGTACAGGAAAAGCGATGTGTCTTTGTCAATTGTGAGCTGGATTGTGTTCCTCCCTGGTGACAGCTGCCTGCTGGATTGTGTAGAGTGAAAATAGAGGAAGTGGTCTGAATTTTAGATGGGAACATTCACATTACAAGCAACTTAATTGTTAATTGACAATTATAAACATACAGAGGGCAAATTCTATTTGTTTCAAATGTGAATGTCACCATATAATATCCAAGACCAGATTTTCATTTTTCAGGGCTGTGTAGCATTGTGCATGTGTGCTTTCTCTCTACACACTCCAGCAGGATTACATTCCAACTCCACATCTATGACCTCCGGGTAATCGTGCGCTATATAAGTTATCATACCATAACATAACTAATTGTTAATCATTCTTTGCAGAGGCACTGCTCCCAATAGCAGGTTTTGCGCTATGGTGGTGATCTGACAGTCTACGTGTTTGATGGATCCATCGCATATGAGGAGGTTGTCAAAGGAGAGCTTCCTTGTAATGTATGCACATTAAAGCAACAGTGGGGTGTGTTGGCTGCCCTATTGATAGCCTTTATGTGAATGGTTTGTGAACGTGCACCAGGAGGCAGTCATCGGAAGTAATAATATCTGCAACAGCTTTCCAATTCCAGTCCTTTAATATCAATGACCGCTGTGCATGTTACTGAAAGTGACCCATCTCTTGCACTGCCACACGGCTTCATGTGTGGAGGTCTCTGACCGCTGTGCATGTTACTAAAAGTGACCCATCTCTTGCACTGCCACACGGCTTCATGAGTGGAGGTCTCTGACTGCTGTGCATGTGTTTAGGAGGGACCCTTCTCCGGCACTACTGCAAGGCTTCATGAGTGGAGGTCTCTGACTGCTGTGCATGTGGCTAGAAGTGACCCATCTCCGGCACTGCTGCAAGGCTTTATGAGTGGAAGTCTCTGACTGCTGTGCATGTGACTAGAAGTGACCCATCTCCGGCACTGCCCAAGGCTTCATGAGTGGAGGTCTCTGACTGCTGTGCATGTGGCTAGAAGTGACCCATCTCCAGCACTGCCGCAAGGCTTTATGAGTGGAAGTCTCTGACTGCTGTGCATGTGACTAGAAGTGACCCATCTCCGGCACTGCTGCAAGGCTTTATTAGTGGAGGTCTCTGACTGCTGTGCATGTGACTAGAAGTGACCCATCTCCGGCACTGCCGCAAGGCTTCATGAGTGGAAGTCTCTGACTGCTGTGCATGTGGCTAGAAGTGACCCATCTCCGGCACTGCCGCAAGGCTTCATGAGTGGAGGTCTCTGACTGCTGTGAATGTGACTAGAAGTGACTTATCTCCGGCACTGCCGCAAGGCTTCATGAGTGGAGGTCTCTGACTGCTGTGCATGTGACTAGAAGTGAGCCATCTCCGGCACTGCTGCAAGGCTTCATGAGTTGAGCTCTCTGACTGCTGTGCATGTGACTAGAAGTGACCCATCTCCAGCACTGCCACACGGCTTCATGAGTGGAGCTCTCTGACTGCTGTGCATGTGGCTAGAAGTGACCCATCTCCGGCACTGCTGCAAGGCTTCATGAGTGGAGGTGTCTGACTGCTGTGCATGTGGCTAGAAGTGACCCATCTCCGGCACTGCTGCAAGGCTTCATGAGTGGAGGTCTCTGACTGCTGTGCATGTGACAAGAAGTGACCCATCTCCGGCACTGCTGCAAGGCTTCATGAGTGGCGGTCTCTGACTGCTGTGCATGTGGCTAGAAGTGACCCATCTCCGGCACTGCCGCAAGGCTTCATGAGTGGAGGTCTCTGACCGCTGTGCATGTGTTTAGAAGTAACTCATATCCGGCACTGCCCCAGGCTTTATGAGTGGAGGTCTCTGAATGCTGTGCATGTGACTAGAAGTGACCCATCTCTGGCACTGCCGCAAGGCTTCATGAGTGGAGGTCTCTGACCGCTGTGCATGTGGCTAGAAGTGACCCATCTCCGGCACTGCCGCAAGGCTTCATGAGTGGAGGTCTCTGACTGCTGTGCATGTGGCTAGAAGTGACCCATCTCCGGCACTGCCGCCAGGCTTCATGAGTGGAGGTCTCTGACTGCTGTGCATGTGACTTGAAGTGACCCATCTCCGTCACTGCTGCAAGGCTTCATGAGTGGAGGTCTCTGACTGCTGTGCATGTGACTAGAAGTGACCCATCTCCAGCACTGCTGCAAGGCTTCATGAGTGGAGGTCTCTGACCGCTGTGCATGTGGCTACAAGTGACTCATCTCCGGCACTGCTGCAAGGCATCATGAGTGGAGGTCTCTGACCGCTGTGCATGTGGCTACAAGTGACCCATCTCCGGCACTGCTGCAAGGCTTCATGAGTGGAGGTCTCTGACCGCTGTGCATGTGACTAGAAGTGATCCATCTCTGGCACTGCTGCAAGGCTTCATGAGTGGAGGTCTCTGACTGCTGTGCATGTGGCTAGAAGTGACCCATCTCCGGCACTGTCGCAAGGCTTCATGAGTGGAGGTCTCTGACTGCTGTGCATGTGACTGGAAGTGACCCATCTCTGGCACTGCCCAAGGCTTTATGAGTGGCGGTCTCTGACTGCTGTGCATGTGGCTAGAAGTGACCCATCTCTGGCACTGCCCAAGGCTTTATGAGTGGAGGTCTCTGACTGCTGTGCATGTGGCTAGAAGTGACCCATCTCCGGCACTGCCACAAGGCTTTGAGTGGAGGTCTCTGACTGCTGTGCATGTGGCTAGAAGTGACCCATCTCCGGCACTGCCCAAGGCTTTATAAGTGGAGATCTCTGACTGCTGTGCATGTGGCTAGAAGTGACCCATCTCCGGCACTGCCCAAGGCTTTATGAGTGGAGTACTCTGACCGCTGTGCCTGTGGCTAGAAGTGACCCATCTCCGGCACTGCTGCAAGGCTTCATGTGTGGAGGTCTCCGACCGCTGTGCATGTGATTAGAAGTGACCCATCTCCGGCACTGCTGCAAGGCTTCATGAGTGGAGGTCTCTGACTGCTGTGCATGTGGCTAGAAGTGACCCATTTAAGGCACTGCTGCAAGGCTTCATGAGTGGAGGTCTCTGACTGCTGTGCATGTGGCTAGAAGTGACCCATCTCCGGCACTGCCGCAAGGCTTCATGAGTGGAGGTCTCTGACTGCTGTGCATGTGTTTAGAAGTGACTCATCTCCGGCACTGCCCAAGGCTTTATGAGTGGAGGTCTCAGACTGCTGTGCATGTGACTGGAAGTGACCCATCTCTGGCACTGCCCAAGGCTTTATGAGTGGAGGTCTCTGACTGCTGTGCATGTGGCTAGAAGTGACCCCTCTCCGGCACTGCCGCAAGGCTTTGAGTGGAGGTCTCTGGCTGCTGTACATATGGCTAGAAGTGACCTATCTCCGGCACTGCCGCCAGGCTTCATGAGTGGAGGTCTCTGACTGCTGTGCATGTGACTAGAAGTGACCCATCTCCGGCACTGCTGCAAGGCTTCATGAGTGGAGGTCTCTGACTGCTGTGCATGTGGCTAGAAGTGACCCATCTCCGGCACTGCTGCAAGGCTTCATGAGTGGAGGTCTCTGACTGCTGTGAATGTGACTAGAAGTGACCCATCTCCGGCACTGCTGCAACTCTTCATGAGTGGAGGTCTCTTGACTGCTGTGCATGTGGCTAGAACTGACCCATCTCTGGCACTGCCCAAGGCTTCATGAGTGGAGGTCTCTGACCGCTGTGCATGTGACTAGAAGTGACTCATCTCCGGCACTGCCCAAGGCTTTATGAGTGGAGGTCTCTGACCGCTGTGCATGTGGCTAGAAGTGACCCATCTCCGGCACTGCCATACGGCTTCAGGAGTGGAGGTCTCTTAATGCTGTGCATATAGCTAAAAGTGACCCATCCCCGGCATTGCCACAAGGCTTCATGAGTGAAGGTCTCTGGTACACTACTAAGAATCCTTCTGTCACTGCTGAAAGAGCTATCCAGCTAGTCCCCTACTGTTCCAAAATACATGAGCCAAATGTGCCCTCCTGGCAAATGGAAGAAGTGGAATGGGGAATGTGGCAACCACAGAGCAAGACCAGCAAGCTGCTCCGCACTGCTTCCTCTGCAAAAGCAAGAGCATGCCAGCAGCTTTGCGAGTCTGAAGTCTCCACAAATGAAGCAGCAATGCACAAGCCACACGGCAGGTTCAAATAATCATGCAGTGCCCCCTTTGAGATGGCTCTAAAGGTGGGCCTGCTGCAGACTGAGTCCTTGATGCCTCCACCAAGCGGAAGACCCAGAGGGTAAGCGATGGTGAGCACTGCAGTACAGAAGCATGGGTGGGATTGCTTCTGATTTGCCACATGGAGATGGGGAAGTAGGAGTTCACAAGATCGGTATAAAGCAGGAATATTGACGGGATAATATCGACTAGCATAAATATCGAGGTAAGAATATCGAATTTAAAAAATATCGTTGAAGTAAATATCGTTGTTGTAAATATCGATTTTGTATAATGACAAAAATATCGTCAAAATAAAATATCGTTGTATAGAATATTGTTTAGAGAAATATCGTGGAATATAATATCGACAAAATAATTGAATGTGTTATATGAGTGTAGAAAAATTTGTTTTATGTTTAAATATTATTAATTAAATGTCTATTTTTATTATTATAGGGATCAAAATGTAAAAAAAAATTAAATGTTTGTAAATATTTTAGGAGCGGGTTATTGGTATTATAGGGGATAAGGGTGGGTAGTAATTTAAAAAAGTAGTGGAAATAATATGTATAGAATGGTAAAAAATTAGACAATTTTAATTTATTTTTTATTTTGAATGGCGAAATTAGAAATTTATGAGTGGAGGTCTCTGACTGCTGTGCATGTGTTTAGGAGGGACCCTTCTCCGGCACTGCTGCAAGGCTTCATGAGTGGAGGTCTCTGACTGCTGTGCATGTGGCTAGAAGTGACCCATCTCCGGCACTGCCGCAAAGCTTTATGAGTGGAAGTCTCTGACTGCTGTGCATGTGACTAGAAGTGACCCATCTCCGGCACTGCCGCAAGGCTTCATGAGTGGAGGTCTCTGACTGCTGTGAATGTGACTAGAAGTGACCCATCTCCGGCACTGCCGCAAGGCTTCATGAGTGGAGGTCTCTGACTGCTGTGCATGTGACTAGAAGTGACCCATCTCCGGCACTGCTGCAAGGCTTCATGAGTGGAGCTCTCTGACTGCTGTGCATGTGACTAGAAGTGACTCATCTCCAGCACTGCCACACAGCTTCATGAGTGGAGGTCTCTGACTGCTGTGCATGTGGCTAGAAGTGACCCATCTCCGGCACTGCTGCAAGGCTTCATGAGTGGAGGTGTCTGACTGCTGTGCATGTGGCTAGAAGTGACCCATCTCCGGCACTGCTGCAAGGCTTCATGAGTGGAGGTCTCTGACTGCTGTGCATGTGACAAGAAGTGACCCATCTCCGGCACTGCTGCCAGGCTTCATGAGTGGCGGTCTCTGACTGCTGTGCATGTGGCTAGAAGTGACCCATCTCCGGCACTGCCGCAAGGCTTCATGAGTGGAGGTCTCTGACCGCTGTGCATGTGTTTAGAAGTAACTCATATCCGGCACTGCCCCAGGCTTTATGAGTGGAGGTCTCTGACTGCTGTGCATGTGACTAGAAGTGACCCATCTCTGGCCCTGCCGCAAGGCTTCATGAGTGGAGGTCTCTGACCGCTGTGCATGTGGCTAGAAGTGACCCATCTCCGGCACTGCCGCAAGGCTTCATGAGTGGAGGTCTCTGACTGCTGTGCATGTGGCTAGAAGTGACCCATCTCCGGCACTGCCGCCAGGCTTCATGAGTGGAGGTCTCTGACTGCTGTGCATGTGACTAGAAGTGACCCATCTCCGTCACTGCTGCAAGGCTTCATGAGTGGAGGTCTCTGACTGCTGTGCATGTGACTAGAAGTGACCCATCTCCAGCACTGCTGCAAGGCTTCATGAGTGGAGGTCTCTGACCGCTGTGCATGTGGCTACAAGTGACTCATCTCCGGCACTGCTGCAAGGCTTCATGAGTGGAGGTCTCTGACCGCTGTGCATGTGGCTACAAGTGACCCATCTCCGGCACTGCTGCAAGGCTTCATGAGTGGAGGTCTCTGACCGCTGTGCATGTGACTAGAAGTGATCCATCTCCGGCACTGCTGCAAGGCTTCATGAGTGGAGGTCTCTGACTGCTGTGCATGTGGCTAGAAGTGACCCATCTCCGGCACTGCCGCAAGGCTTCATGAGTGGAGGTCTCTGACTGCTGTGCATGTGTTTAGAAGTGACTCATCTCCGGCACTGCCCAAGGCTTTATGAGTGAAGGTCTCTGACTGCTGTGCATGTGACTGGAAGTGACCCATCTCTGGCACTGCCCAAGGCATTATGAGTGGAGGTCTCTGACTGCTGTGCATGTGGCTAGAAGTGACCAATCTCTGGCACTGCCCAAGGCTTTATGAGTGGAGGTCTCTGACTGCTGTGCATGTGGCTAGAAGTGACCCATCTCCGGCACTGCCACAAGGCTTTGAGTGGAGGTCTCTGACTGCTGTGCATGTGGCTAGAAGTGACCCATCTCCGGCACTGCCCAAGGCTCTATAAGTGGAGATCTCTGACTGCTGTGCATGTGGCTAGAAGTGACCCATCTCCGGCACTGCCCAAGGCTTTATGAGTGGAGGTCTCTGACCGCTGTGCCTGTGGCTAGAAGTGACCCATCTCCGGCACTGCTGCAAGGCTTCATGAGTGGAGGTCTCCGACCGCTGTGCATGTGACTAGAAGTGACCCATCTCCGGCACTGCTCTAAGGCTTCATGAGTGGAGGTCTCTGACTGCTGTGCATGTGGCTAGAAGTGACCCATTTAAGGCACTGCTGCAAGGCTTCATGAGTGGAGGTCTCTGACTGCTGTGCATGTGGCTAGAAGTGACCCATCTCCGGCACTGCCGCAAGGCTTTGAGTGGAGGTCTCTGGCTGCTGTACATGTGGCTAGAAGTGACCCATCTCCGGCACTGCCGCCAGGCTTCATGAGTGGAGGTCTCTGACTGCTGTGCATGTGACTAGAAGTGACCCATCTCCGGCACTGCTGCAAGGCTTCATGAGTGGCGGTCTCTGACTGCTGTGCATGTGGCTAGAAGTGACCCATCTCCGGCACTGCTGCAAGGCTTCATGAGTGGAGGTCTCCGACTGCTGTGAATGTGACTAGAAGTGACCCATCTCCGGCACTGCTGCAACTCTTCATGAGTGGAGGTGTCTGACTGCTGTGCATGTGACTAGAAGTGACTCATCTCCGGCACTGCTGCAAGGCTTCATGAGTGGAGGTCTCTGACTGCTGTGCATGTGGCTAGAACTGACCCATCTCTGGCACTGCCCAAGGCTTCATGAGTGGAGGTCTCTGACCGCTGTGCATGTGACTAGAAGTGACTCATATCCGGCACTGCCCAAGGCTTTATGAGTGGAGGTCTCTGACCGCTGTGCATGTGGCTAGAAGTGACCCATCTCCGGCACTGCCATACGGCTTCAGGAGTGGAGGTCTCTTAATGCTGTGCATATAGCTAAAAGTGACCCATCCCCGGCATTGCCACAAGGCTTCATGAGTGAAGGTCTCTGGTACACTACTAAGAATCCTTCTGTCACTGCTGAAAGAGCTATCCAGCTAGTCCCCTACTGTTCCAAAATACATGAGCCAAATGTGCCCTCCTGGCAAATGGAAGAAGTGGAATGGGGAATGTGGCAACCACAGAGCAAGCCCAGCAAGCTGCTCCGCACTGCTTCCTCTGCAAAAGCAAGAGCATGCCAGCAGCTTTGCGAGTCTGAAGTCTCCACAAATGAAGCAGCAATGCACAAGCCACACGGCAGGTTCAAATAATCATGCAGTGCCCCCTTTGAGATGGCTCTAAAGGTGGGCCTGCTGCAGACTGAGTCCTTGATGCCTCCACCAAGCGGAAGACCCAGAGGGTAAGCGATGGTGAGCACTGCAGTACAGAAGCATGGGTGGGATTGCTTCTGATTTGCCACATGGAGAAGGGGAAGTAGGAGTTCACAAGATCGGTATAAAGCAGGAATATTGACGGGATAATATCGACTAGCATAAATATCGAGGTAAGGATATCGAATTTAAAAAATATCGTTGAAGTAAATATCGTTGTTGTAAATATCGATTTTGTATAATGACAAAAATATCGTCAAAATAAAATATCGTTGTATAGAATATCATTTAGAGAAATATTGTGGAATATAATATCGACAAAATAATTGAATGTGTTATATAAGTGTAGAAAAATGTGTTTTATGTTTAAATATTATTAATTAAATGTCTATTTTTATTATTATAGGGATCAAAATGTAAAAAAAAATTAAATGTTTGTAAATATTTTAGGAGCGGGTTATTGGAATCATAGGGGATAAGGGTGGGTAGTAATTTAAAAAAGTAGTGTAAATAATATGTATAGAATGGTAAAAAATTAGAAAATTTAAATTTATTTTTTATTTTGAATGGCGAAATTTGAAATTTATTTTAAATAACAGAATTATTTATTTAATGGGTTTTTAAAAAGATTTAGTAGCGGGTTGTTGGTGATATAGGGGATAAGGGTGGGTAGTATATTAAAATATGTTTCATAAAATTTAAATTTAATTAAAAAAAATTATAAATTGAAATACGAAAAAATATTAGATTTAATTGAAATTGAATGTATTATATAATAATTTTGTAATTAAGTGTGGGTTTTATTTATATAGTGTTTAATAAAAAATTAAATTGCTATAAAAAATACGAAATTTGAAATTTCAATATTTAAATTTGAAATTTGAAATTAGAAAATTGATTTTTAAATTATATTAAAATAAGTCAAGTGTGTAATATTTTATGTTTGTGTATTTGTTATAATATATGGTAAGAATGATTCCAAAAACACAAAAACAAAGTTTGGGTTAAAAATTATAAAATTGTGAAAATTATGTAAAAATTTATAAAAAATTCGAAATTTGAAATTTCAATATTTAAATTTGAAATTTGAAATTCAGGGTTCAGGGTCAGTTTTCAGTTTTTGGGTAAAGGGGTATTTTTAGGGTTCAGGGTCAGTTTTCAGTTTTTGGGTAAAGGGGTATTTTTAGGGTTCAGGATCAGTTTTCAGTTTTTGGGTAAAGGGGTATTTTTAGGGTTCAGGGTCAGTTTTCAGTTTTTGGGTAAAGGGGAATTTTTAGAGTTCAGGGTCAGTTTTCAGTTTTTGGGTAAAGGGGTATTTTTAGGGTTCAGGGTCAGTTTTCAGTTTTTGGGTAAAGGGGTATTTTTAGGGTTCAGGGTCAGTTTTCAGTTTTTGGGTAAAGGGGTATTTTTAAGGTTCAGGGTCAGTTTTCAGTTTTTGGGTAGAGGGGTATTTTTAGGGGTCAGGGTCAGTTTTCAGTTTTTGGGTAAAGGGGTATTTTTAGGGTTCAGGGTCAGTTTTCTGTTTTTGGGTAAAGGGGTATTTTTAGGGTTTAGGGTCAGTTTTCAGTTTTTGGTTAAAGGGGCATTTTTAGGGTTCAGGGTCAGTTTTCTGTTTTTGGGTAAAGGGGTATTTTTAGGGTTCAAGGTCAGTTTTCAGTTTTTGGTTAAAGGGGAATTTTTAGGGTTCAGGGTCAGTTTTCAGTTTTTGGGTAAAGGGGTATTTTTGGGTTCAGGGTCAGTTTTTACTTTTTGGGTAAAGGGGTATTTTAAGGGGTCAGGGTCAGTTTTTAGTTTTTGGGTAAAGGGGTATTTTTAGGGTTCAGGCTCAGTTTTGTGTTTTTGGGGTACAGGGGTACAGGGTAAAAAAAAATAATATATTAATTAAATAAATTAAATTAAATTACATTAAATTTAATTAAAATCTATTCATTTTAATTAATTCATATTAAAAAAATTATTATATATTTACTAATACTTACGTTGTAATGGTATGCGTTGTAAAGGTACCTGTGTTGTAAAAACATGTGTTGTAAATACATGCGTTCTAATGGTTTTTGCGTTGTAAAAATTTCGTTGTAAAGGTATGTGTTGTAAAAGTATGCGTTGTAACGTCATACATACTTTATATTACTAATGTATTTTTTCTTATTATATATAAATAAATAATACATATTGTATATACATATATGTTAGAAAAGCTTTTTTTGAATTTAAATAACTATGAAAAAGTGAATAACAGAAAGGTAATGTGTATATAAGGTTATAAAGAAAATGACGATATTTTTTTTATATTAATATAAGTAGAAAGGTAGTCGATATTAGTGTTGTCGATATTAGTGTAGAAGGTAATGTTATTTTAAATATTGTCGATAATGTAGTAGTCGATATTTATGTAGTCGATATAATTGTTAACGATATTAGAGTAGTCGATAAAAAAATATCGATATTTGTGTAAATCCTTGTTTAAGTATATGGTTACGATATTTTTGTAGACGATGTATTTGTGGCGATATTTTTGTAGGTCGATGTTTTAGTAATCGATATTTCATCATGGAACCCACAAGATCAACTGACCAGGAGAGTAATTGTCATAGTTAGGACAAGAGGCACGGGAAGGCTCGGGGGACATACACGATAAGCAACAGTGGCAATGCAAGTTCATTTCTACACTCAACAGATAATGCTTATGCAGCATACGTGCGTGCTTTACCACACAATGCAGGCAGCGGCAGTGCAACCCCGAGGACCGACTGACACAGGCATGTATAATACAGCCAGCTTTAATGCAGCGTTCCTACAGAAGGGTCCATCTGTAGGACTGACAATTCGGTGTCAAAGTGGTAAATTTAGAGCTGCGCTTATAATATTCAACATGCGGTTTATCAAATATTATATATTTTTCTTATTTGAAGAGTGGTTTATATAGCACAAGTTCCACTCCACCCGGTTTCAGAGTACTCTACAGTGCATCAGTCTTATTATAAATTGACTTAACGGGAATTAGTTCAAAAGTGTCACAGTTCGCACCAGTGCTCTAAAGTAAATGAAACGGGGCACAAAGCACTATATAAAACCTCTGATTTAATACGGAGCACTGCTGTGAAAGTAAGGCAAGAAAGTGCATAGATCTTTTGTTAAACCTTTTCAACAATACAGTTCAGTAGAGTGGGGTACAAAAAAAGCCCACGCTCTGCGTCATTCCAGACCTGGCTAAAAGTAAATCGAATATGACAAAAGTAAATCCCTAACTACAGAGATCAGCAGAAAACCTGCTTATTGGCTTTTTCTGTCCAACGATCCTGGAGACAGAGGAGAATTTCTTGTTCTTCTGCCCAGGATACCTGACCTCAAGGAAAAGGTGGATTGACCCTATTAGTAGGCTTTTAGGCATAACACTTTATTTGGGAGGCGGCTAGGCTCATGAGGTGTGACACTACCGAGCAACTTGTTTTTGCCACCTCTAGATATTTATTCTGGGCCTGGAGAATTACATCAGGAAAACTTTATAAACCCCTCGATAATTCCACCTAAACATCGATCCCCCTTTTGCCTCGTTATCTAGTTCCAGTTAAACATATTGGCATTAATTCGATGTTTGAGCAACTTGGGTACCCAGTAAAAGACTCCAACGATCTGTGTTTGCTTACTACCTCTATTATTGTCCTGATTCTGCCTGTTGGGCCAGAAAAACAGACATTCTATAGACAGACGTATGCATGACAGGGAGAGAATAATCTACTGTCAGACCCAGGCTCTTTGTATAGCAACTAATAATCAGAAACAAACAATTTGCTGTTTTTGAATGTTGCATATGCATTTAAAGATTTTACTTATTTTTGTAATTGGCAGCTATAGGTCGACAGTTGCATTTTAATTGACCACTCTTTTATAAATCTTTATGCTACAATGTAGAATAGATGTTATATGTTGTATGTGTTTTTAATAATATTGTATTATGTCTTGCTAGTATGGTTTTACAAACCGAAATAAAGCGAATAATGAGATCAGTAGAAATAGCATGATGAAGGCAATACATCACTAAAGAAGGAAGTAGATCAGGAATGAATATACATTTGGAGGGATACCATCTATACACTAATAGGTACTATGGAAGGCAAAGCAGTGATCACCTAAAGAAACAGGCGCACCGTTTGTATGTCGTCGCTAATACAATGAAACAAAAATAATGTACTGAAAATGTGAAATGTGGGGAGGGATAAATGTGTTTGTAAGACCAGGAACAGCAAATTATGATACAAATCTAAGTTATGCTTTTTGGAAAGAGCATTTTTAGTGGATGTTGATTTATTGGGATTTTCTTGAGCAAGCAACAGGCTATAAATATTTGGAATCCCCTTTGACAATAAGAGGAAATGGAGGTCGTTTGTTGAGAAAAAAAACATTTCATACAAATAATTGCTAATGCTCTGTGGGTTTAACCATATGTTTGGTGATAATTCCTCACAACAGTTCATCGAGGTTTGTCTTACAAAAATAACTCTGATCTTAACACATGAGGCTCCAGTCTAGTTACTGACTTTGATTCAGCCTATACTGCTAGCAGAAGGAACACATTACAGAAAATCTTTGATTTATGCATGCTCTAATCCACTAGAGCTAATGCAACTAGAACTCGTTTTAATGTATAGCTGAGATATTGAACTAACTCCCATTTGATTATTAACCTGCAACAGAGCCCCACAACTCTTTGGGACAGCATATCTGTATGGAACTTATGTCTGTAGTACACCGTCACGTTGAACACTATTGTTCATTTTGTAGAAAAAGGTGGAGAGTTCAATATTTAGAAGCAGCTTTATGTGATTTAAGAGCCTCACGTACTAATATTCCAAATTCGAAATAAAAAAATGCAAAAAATATAGATTTGCAATTAATGATTTTAAATTTATTATAATCGATTCAGTACAAGTGGTCACATTTTGTGCCCAGATTTCTTGCAAATGTTTGGTGTTTTGCGAACCGGCATATGTATTAATAGGTTGATTTATAAAATTCTGATTCTTAGTGGATTTCAATTCTTTATATTTCATTAGTATGCATGAGGTAGATCACAAATTGCGACCGAGTATGATTGGCTAGAGTCACAGCCATGGAAGCCTGCTGGGGTCACAGACCACCATATCTGTGATTGCTTTTTGTTTAAAAAAAAACAACAACATTTTAACAAACATATTTTAGGAGTAGGCAGGGCCCACTGACTGCTTTTAAAATTGGTTTTGTCTACATTTACAAAAGAGTTTTCTGTTGGTGAATGGTTACCGCCTCCTTTGATTTGGTGGTAAAATATTGTTTTGTGACTGGATTTCGGCCGCAAAACATTAATACATAACTCAAGGAATTAGTATTTGGAAGAGATGACCTCTACATTCCAAGCCTAAATACAGATTTCTTATTTACGCACAAACACGCGAACCCAAATTTCACTTCAGTAACGTGTTACTGTATCGTAATTTGGGTTCTGTAAAATTTTAAAAGGCCATTTTGCGGTCGCAAATGCGCCAATTTGACCATTGCCATCATAAAAATAGTATGTAGGAGGGCCTTCGATACTACTTAGGAATTGTTTATAAGGAAGTTGACAAGCTACAAATAGGCTATCAGTATTGCCAAGTCATTGGTCGAGTCAATAAGGCAAGAATACAATGTAGATATATCGGTTATTACATGAGAAATTCCGACGTGAAACAATATTACGTTTTGAAACGTCCCACTGAGACCTACAAATGATTGCAAATTAGATTTAAGCATATGTCTTTGCGCAAGATGATCGGAGGTCGGGACGGAATGCCCTGAAGTATACCACTTTTGTTGTTTCTATGGCAATGGAATTGAAACTATTAAACTTGGAGTCAGTAGGAAAATTGCTAAAATAATTAAATAAAAACAATACTTTTGAGGGAAGAACTTATAACAGCTTTTCACTTCTTATACATGAACAAAAACAATATGATATGCTGTTTTTGCTGGCTGAAATCTAGGAGAACGTTACATATATATGTGGCTATTTTACAGAATACGTTTCTGATTTCAGTGATTCGAAACACTGAGATAAATAGATTGACTAAATATTCTATTCTTTCTTTCTGGGGGCCTCACTAGACTTTATTGTTTCACAGTTTCTAATTGGGTGCCACGAATGCTACATTGCCTCTCTTCAGTGGAATACAATACTGGGAGCCGGCTACATCCATGAAGTGTATTTGGATCATGTGGAACAGCATGTGTGCTCGATTTAACGCCTAAATGATTTCCCACAAACCAGAGCTTTAGCATAGGTGTTTAGTATGTCCATACGAGGAGCTTTTGCTACATTTTTAGCAAAGTAATACAACAAATTATTCAATGCTACTATTTTAACATCACCCAAAGAATGGACTGGTGCATGGGCATCTTTGCATTAGAGGAACAAAGGGGTAATTCTAGTCGGGCATAATAATATGAAAATAGAATAGCCCTAATACTGATAGTGGCGTGTGCCGAAAGAATTTTACAGATTCCATTGTTCATGGACATACATATAGAGTGGTTATTTTCCAGCATTGCCACATTATTTGAAGATTTTCCCAGGGTTTGGATCAACATGGCACCAGTCAATCAATCATTACACTTTTAAAGCGCGCTACTTACCCGTGAGGGTCTCAAGGCGCTGTGGGGAGGGGGCGCTGCTACTGCTCGAAGAGCCAGGTCATGTGGAGTTTTCTGAAGGTGAGCAGGTCCTGGGTATGCCATAGGTGGGTAGGGAGGGTGTTCCAGGTCCTGGCGTCGAGGAAGGAGAAGGATCTGCTGCCGGAGGTAATTCGTTGGATGAAGGGAACAGCTGCGAGTGCGAGGCTGGCAGAGCGGAGCTGGCGGGTAGGGGTGTAGAAGCTGAGTCGGTTGTTGAGGTAGGCTGATCCGGTGTTGTGGAGTGCTTTGTGTGCGTGGGTGAGTCGTTTGAAGGTGATCCTCTTTTCGACTGGGAGCCAGTGTAGGTCTCTCAGGTGGGGGGTGATGTGGCTGCGGCGAGTAACATTGAGGATCAGTCAGGCGAAGGAGTTTTGGATGCGTTGAAGTCGTCGCAGGTGTTTGGCCGAGATGCCTGTGAAGAGTGCGTTGCCGTAGTCTAACCTGCTGCTGACCAGGGCCTGGGTCACCGTTCTTCTTGTTTCAGTGGGGATCCACTTGTAGATCCTGCGGAGTATGCGGAGGGTGTTGAAGCAGGAGGAGGAGACGGCGTTGACCTGCTTTGACATGGAGAGGGAGGAGTCTAGGATGATTCCCAGGTTGCGTGCGTGGTCGGTGGGTGTTGGTGCCGTTCCCAGCGTGGTTGGCCACCAGGAATCGTCCCAGGCAGAGGGGGTGGTTCCGAGGATGAGGACCTCTGTCTTGTCCGAGTTCAGCTTCAGTCGGCTGTTCTTCATCCATTCTGAGATGGCCTTCATTCTCTCGTAGAGGTTGGTTTTGGCAGTGTGTGGGTCCTTGGTGAGGGAGAGGATCAGCTGGGTGTCGTTGGCGTAGGAAATGATGTTGAGATCGTGCTGGCGGGCGATGTAGGCGAGGGGGGCCATGTAGATATTGAACAGCGTCAGGCTGAGGGATGAGCCCTGGGGTACGCCGCAGGTGATGTTGGTGGCCTTCTCTTGGATTCTGGCTTCTTGGAGGCGTGTCTTTAGTGTACGCTGGCAGACTGTGTAGAAGGCAGCTGACAGGTCCAGGAGGATGAGGGCTGATGTTTCGCTGTTGTCTAGTTGGATCCTGAGGTCTTCTGTGGCAGCGATGAGGGCTGTCTCGGTGCTGTGGTTTCTTTGGAATCCAGACTGGAACGGGTCTAGGATGTGGTTGTCCTCGAGGTAGCTGGTGAGTTGCGTGTTGACGATTTTCTCGATGACCTTCGCCGGGAACGGAAGCAGGGAGATGGGCTGGAAATTGTTGAGGTCCTTGGGGTCCGCCTTGGGTTTTTTGAGGAGGGCGTTGATCTCGGCGTGCTTCCAGCTTTCCGGAAAAGTGGCTGTATCGAGGGAGATGTTGATTACCTTCCGTAGTTGGGGTGCGATGGCTGCGCCTGCTTTGTTTAATATGTGGTGTGGGCAGGGGTCAGACGGAGATCCTGAGTGGATGGAGTTCATGATCTTGCATGTTTCGTCGTCGTTGACGTTGGTCCAGGAGGTCAGGTGTTTGAGGCGGGTGGTGTTCGCAGGGGGGGTGTAGTCTGGCATAGTCGGGGAGGTTTTGGTGTTGAAGCTGTTGTGGATGTCCGCGATCTTGCGGTGGAAGAAGGTGGCCAGCGAGTCGCACAGTTCTTGAGAGGACGGGATGTCATTGGTGTTGGCGCTGGGGTTGGAGAGTTCCTTCACGATGCTGAAGAGCTCTTTGCTGTCGTGTGCGTTGTTGTCCAGGCTAGTTTTGAAAGAAGATCTCTTGGCTGATCTGATGAGGTGGTGATGTCTGCGGGTGGCGTCTGTGTGGGCTGCGTAGTGGTCTGATGTTCGTTCGTGGACCCATTTCTTCTCAAGTTTCCGGCATGCTCGTTTGGAGGTCTGGAGCTCATCGGTGGACCAGGTGGCTTTTTTGCTGGAGCGGCTGTTGAAGGGTTTCTTGAGTAGGGGAGGGTGTTGGCGAAGTCATTGATCCATTGTCCAAAGTTGCGTGCAGTGGTGTGTGGGGTCAGTGAGTGGGGTCTGTGCGAGGGTTGTGGTCAGCTATTCTTTGGTGACTTTGCTGCAGCAGCGGCTGGGAAGCTGTTGGGTGTGGTGGTGCGTGGCGGTCATGGGGTCCAGGGGTTCTGGCACTGGGCACGGTCCAGGCACGGGCGGGCGCATACGGGCTTGCCTATGGCGCGCCTTCGGCGCTGCGCACGGCCGCCATAAGAAGGGGAGGTGGGAGCGAGGAGCAGCTGGGAGGGGGGAGAGCAGTGAATGGGAGCAAGGGGGGGCGGGGCCACAGGGGACGCAGCGGTGGGAAAACAGCAAAAGGAGACTCAGGCCAGGGAGGCGGCGGGCGGGGACGCAGGGGACGCAGCGGCAGGTGAGCGGAGGGCAGTGGCGGCAAGGGGAACAAGGCACAAGGGTAATACAATACAACAATACTAGCAAACAGGCAGAGAGGCAGTACAAAACAAAGACAGCACACAGGAAGGTGACAGGCAAACAGAACAGGTGGCAGAGACCAGTGATCAGAAAAGAAACCTTCCCAGCAGCAGCAATCAGCTGGGAGATGACACGGGCACAGTCGGGTGGAGCTGCGCGGCATAGGGAGCGGCTGCCCTGGCAACGGGGTCAGGTGGTCGCTCCAGGGGAAAAAGATGGGGTGGGAGAGATCAACAACAAGGGAACGAGGGAGGCATGAGATCAACAAGTAGTATACAGATCGGAGTACATTCAAAACTACATAAGTAACATAATAGAACATTTTCACTTAAAGTAAAATAAAAAAATGATTGAAAATGCAGTTAAAGTTTTCATTTTCAAGAAAATTATTCCTTTTTGAAGTGACTTTTTCACACACAACACTATTCCCCTCAACATTAAGACCTGAGCAGTATTATGATGCATTTGTGTTTACTTAGATACATCTTATTTCGAGTAAGCATTACTGTCGCATGCCCATATGTTGCTTTTAGTGGCAAAAAGCTTTAATTCCAAGCTGCTTCAGCATTCACCAAATACTCCCTGCCTATGTCTGACAACAATGCACCTCATGCAAGGCAATACATGCAGTGCCTAGGGGACAGCATTATACACTTCACAGTTGGTATTATATAGTGAGAGTTGCTTGCTCTTAAGCCGACTCTATGTATATATTTTAATGACAAATTACGTGAAAGTCTGCTACTCAGTCAAGCCAGCCATAAAAATGATAAATGCAACCAATGACCCATGACGGAGCAACATGGCTCCTAACACAAGGTTTTCAAACACAACGTAAAGCATCTCTCCACTGAAATGTCGCACAGATGAGGGTTGTGTCCAGGGGTGTTGCAGCGGCCCTCAGTTGCAAGTGTAAATTCTAATGAGTACCCTCAAGCTATTATGTAGGAAAGGAATAGTTTACGAGAAACCTACCCACTGGGGAAATATTGATTAGTAGTTTGGGTTTGGCAAGGCAGCACATACTTTGATCTTACATTTGCTCCACCCACTAACAGATGAGTGGGAAAACAGGCCTACTGCTTATGCACATCATTTAGACAGCCTCTTCTGCCTCCTTCAACTGATAGGTTTTCTATTTGATTGGTAAGCAATTTCTTACCAATCAAATATTAATTAATACTGAGAAATTGTGGCCAAAGCTTATAGTAATTTGTATTTAATTTTATTGAACTTTCGGGTGCCTTGATCAAAGTGTCATAGACCACATTGAAAAAAGTTGCACTTAATAAGGAGCATGAAGCGTACAGTATGCCATCTTGATTTACAAGAAAAAAGTTCAGAAGAAGTAATTAGGAGGGGCTCAGAGAAGCTCTATGAAATCGTTTGGATAGAATATAGGCAAACAAGCAGAGAAAGGCCTAGAGATGTAAAACACCAGTACTTTCAGGAATAAAGAGCAAAAACAATGAGCCTGAGAACAGTGTTGGCAATTAAAAAGAATAAGAAACTAAAACACAGAGTAAATGTTTCGAAGGAGAGGAGAGGTAGAAATAAGAATTAGAGAAGAAAGATGTGGGCCCTGGTTAGGAATGGGCCACAAGTCCTGTGCTGAAGGCAAACCCTTGTTTTAACCCACAATAGGGATTACAAGTTGCACACAAATTGCGTTTGGCTCTGGAGCAAAAGGAAGAGAAAGTTGATTTGTAGACTCCGATATGGGTGAAATCATATGCAAGTTGCACGCCAATCCACTACTCTTGGATGTACAAACTGTATTCGGGTGCAAATAGATCACCAGCTAATTTGCACACCTCATGCTAACCTAAATTATTGCGAGCATCGTTTTCACCTGCTACAGTGTGGGACTTAAAGTACACAATACAAAATATATGAATAGACTTTAATTTAATAGGTTAAACTTAGGCAAGAAATATAAGTCCACTGTCCTAAATAAATAGTTAATGAGGGAGTATGAAGGTCATTGTCTGGAGCACCCTTTGGTGTGAAAGTAAAGTCCTTTAGTAACCTGCAGAGTGAAATTATGGCTCTGCAGGAATACCAGTTGTTAAATTGAGGTGCGTTCTTTACAACAACGCAAGACTCGTCTCCTTCTCCCACATGCATCATTTTGTCTTCAAATATACAGCAAAGCACGAACACAGAGAACAGTAGTGTTGCTTTGACCTTACAGCTCTTCTCTTCTAATGACCACTTAGTTTTGAGTGCTACACGAGTCCTTCCTTCCGAAACTTTGCCACATTTTATAATGGAAAAGGATCTCGGTGTTGGAGGTGCTGAGCAGTACACTGAAATCCCCACATGTTCCAAAAGAGCACATCTCTGTGCATTAGAGTTTAATAAAGGCATATTACAGTTAATGCCACTAAGGTCAACTAATGGAAACAGAAATAACTAACCAGGTAAAAAGTGTTAGCTGACCCACACACAGGGAAGAGGTTGAATCATGAGTTATCAAAATAAAAGCAAAGAAATTGCAGGCAACAAACTAGAGGGCAAAGCTACGACCCAGAAATTCAGCAAAGCATAAGACCTCAATTGAGACGCTGAATATTAAAAGTAAACTCAACAGGCACTGCCTTTAACGATCTAAACACTGAGATAAATAGATAGACTAGATATTCCGTTCTAGTTTGCCATACTTTTAAACATGCAATAACCCATTAATGTTCTAGACTGATGTTAGGGTCTTAAAATAGGAGTATATGGCTGACATGCTCAAAGGATTTGACAAAGGGGCACATTTTCATTGTGGACAGGAAAACAGATTCTGCTAAATGGACATTTGCGGTTTAACTTTTTGTTTCTGCCCCAAACTTCTTTTGTCCTACCTAGAAATAATTAAGAATCGAAGTATGTACATAATATATGACAACACTATGAAATTTATTTCGGATAAAAACATATATTTTAAGAAGAAATGCCATGATCTACTAGAGAATCTGACTTGAGGTTTTAAGTACGTTGCCAATGAAGAAGCCAACCTAATCAGGTAAGGACAATGTCTGCCTATGTCAGCCCATTCATGCAATCAACATTGCACAGAAGGTTTAGTGAAAGATACATCTGAAAGTGTTTCCTTCGTCATCATTCTCAATGCATGGACTTCTAGATTTTTCTAGATTTTACAGTGTTTCGTCATTTGTTACTGGTGGGTAAGATGCTAGGATAAAGTAAAGCCCGGGTTTATTTAATTTTCAAAAAAATAAAGATACACTCAGTGTCAATGAATATGCATTAGGATACGCGGACAAAGCAGACAAAAGTATGTCACTTAAAAATGGAACAATTCTGGATAGTACTCTCTGGAAAGCCATGATGGAATTAAACCACATCTATAAAAGATGCCATAGTGTTAAAAAGCCTTTCTAAAATGGTTCTATACCAATGCTAAGCTAGAGACCCATTGAGAGAAGTTGGAAAAGTCTTCTGGGTGAAAGTAGGATTCAGTTTTAGTTCCTGCTCCATTTTAGTCTATCTGAAGTCACAGGTGACAAACTGTCATATGCAAAGCAAATGAACTCAGTTACATATAAAGGACAGAAAGCGTCTAGATATTAGTCATAGCCCATATGAACACTTGCTGCATTTGCAATTCTACTGTAGCAAATGAGAGCTGATAATTTGTATTTTAACTAATCCCCAGTTCAACTTTTTCACATGTACATTTTCAAGACCTCGTGTATGCAATATTCTACAACAAAAATTATATAAACTTTCAGACTTGCAATTCAAGTGAAAATTAGGCCCACGACAGAAGTCCATTGGCAGGTCAGATGCATCATGTACAACTGTCTGGGTGCTCCTGGGATTTGAATCTCAATATAATTTGGTTGTTGCTGCATATTTGGATAGTATTATGTTTTATGGACTGGAAATATTGGCCTACTCTGATTTCCCAAATAAAAAATGTTTCATTAAAATTCACTTTAGAGCAGTCTGCGAAGAAAGTGGCTTTTGAAAAAACGCATCTCATGAAATCGTGCCAGACATCAAATATCATACTAATATGAATCTCTTCTGTCACTTTTTCACCAACAGAACTAG
Source organism: Lissotriton helveticus (assembly GCF_964261635.1). NCBI lineage: Eukaryota > Metazoa > Chordata > Amphibia > Caudata > Salamandridae > Lissotriton > Lissotriton helveticus. The sequence continues at coordinate 706,631,795 of NC_136059.1, read as the reverse complement.
TCACTCAGCTTATTAAAGAAAAAACGCAGTGCTTCATAAGTATGAATAAAATAAAATAGAAGAGCAAGGGCCCAAAGATTTACTTAGGAGGCTGCCAACGGTGCTACCTAATGGTAGGGTAGCTGAATTCCAAGGCTGCCAATTTTTTATCCCACCTAATGCCTCTTTCTTCCACCATCATATATATTCTCCCTCTTTATTTTGCTGGTTCTTTTTCATCCCTGCTGTCTTCCTTCATTACTGTTTTCCTACCTTTCTCTTCCCCCTAACTTGCCCCCTTTTGATCTTTTTCTCTCCAAAAATGAGTGTTGATAACGGCTACCTGCAATCACCTGCACAAATGAACCGGTGAATACTGTGGGACAGTATTTGCAGGAATCCTTTAAAACCATTACTTAAAATGATTAGGAATTCGCTTTGGAACACATTGCTCTCTTATAATTAAACTTTTGTAATAACAATAGTTCCGCGTATTGCCGCTGTTATCTCCATCATTCCTGATGGGAGAATAGTTAGTATTTTATCTTTGGTAGTCTAAAGTGAGCATGTATCCCAATATAGAAGTCCTCCACGCTTCTTCTCCACTGGTTCTTGTTCAGAGCCCTAACCAAATGCGGATTCCTCTGCCTGACCTTCAAATGAATATATGACATAGAGTGGTGCTGGAACAATTTTCAGAGTGGAGGTGCTGCCATCAATATTACATCAGTGAAGAGAAACGGTGGCAGTCCTGAACTGGAAACATTTTAAAATGACACCTACGCCCTGGGAGAAAACTCTCAGGGTATCATAATCATTCATGTTTTGTTCTTGAAAAACAAACTCCTGTTTTGGTAGCTTATTTTTGATTTTTAAAGTTTGCTCACTGGTTACCTGAAGCATGGTGGCAACTCAAAACTATTTCTGTGCCTTCAGTGGAGCTGCCATGGTTGCGCCTCACCTGACGGTACAGAGATCTCCCCAGGGCTGTCAGATATTTTTAAATTTGGTGGGCAGTAATGCGACTAGGATGGGAGAGGTAATTACCTCTGCTGCCCTAACAGACCGCAGACCACCCGCAATAGTTTAAATGGGGCCCTGTTAGACCTGGCATCTTTTGGCGTGTTTCCCCGGTCTTTTTGCTTTCTGAGCCTTCTGGTTTTGACTCTGTTTTTGCGGGCTTAGTGACTCTGTGCACTTTCTCACTGATGTTAAGTGTTAAAATGCAAGTGCTCCTATTGTAAATTATATTATGGATTGGTGTTTCCATGATTGGCATATTTGATTTACTGGTAAGCCCCTGATAAAGTGCACTGAGAGTGCCGGGACCTATAAATCAAAGGCTGCTAGTGGGCCTGCAAAAACCCAAAACAGTAGATGGTTGTGTTTCTTTTACTTTTTTACTTTTTTCACAAGATCATTCTATTTAATAAACATGACCTGTAAAGAGTGATACCTAAAACATTGCAAACCTATACAAAACATTTTTCTCATCACAAATGAAATCACATTTGTAAAACATAATGACACAAATCAAAACTAGAATAAATCAATATTCAACCAGTCCACAGTTATAAGCCAGAGTGATTTCTCTTAATACTCCTGGTATCAGTGAAGGGTTCCAAAGGCATCAAATATGGAAAAAGAAAGACAAAATGTATTTTCATTGGAAGTCCTTAGTCATCCTCCATATTAGTGTTGGTTGAACATGGAGACCCTAGGTTAATAGTTTACACGTTTCGAACCACAATCATTATAGGTTCTCCTCAGGACCAGGGCTAGGTGATTTCTTAGGGGCTTTAATGTGATGTAAGAGGAGGAGCCTCTTTCAACAACGTCCGTATTTATTGTAAATTTGGATGGTATAGCTGAATAGTAGCAGAATTTCAGTTCTAAACCATGGCTGCACTTCGACTCTTCATGAGGGAACAAAATTAGTGGCTTTACATTCAAAGACAGCGGATCAGGACCTTAGTTTTCTTTCTCTCCAACTTCAGCTAGGCTTGCAAACTAGCGACCTGTAACACACTGGCTGGCCTTCAAATCAAGTAGGTCCTAAATCATCACAGCAAGGCCAAATAAGAACAGAAAATGACAGAAGGTGATACAGAACTAGGTGAGATGGATTAGACTTTCCTAGAATTAAGAAAGCTACAGACAAGGCATTCAGTACTAAAGAAGGGAATAAAAGAAGCAGCTACTCGCCCATTAACAACTTTTTGTGCCAACCACACTAGCAGCCTTTCACAGGGGTTTCAGACCTGCCAATGCACTGTCTGCCTGTAGTTTTTACTGCCATGTTGACTTGGCAAGTGCATCCTCTTGCCAAGTACTAACCTTCCCTTTTATTACACGAGTCACCCCTAAGGTAGGCCCAAAGTACCCCTATGGGCAGGGTGCAGTATATGTGAAAGGTAGGACATGTCCTGGTGTGTGTGGTATATTCTGATATTGAAATACAGTGTAAATCATTTCTCATTGTTGAAAGGCTATCTGTTCCATGGGATAGAATGGGGTAACATTTTACAAGTATATCTAACCATTGGGACAGGATAGAGAAATGGAGTTTAGTATGCCTGAGGTCAGAATGTCGAAATGCATATTTTAGTAAAGATGCTTTTTATCTTCTGTGTTTCAAAATACCACTTTTATAAAGTAGGCATTTTCTTGCTTGGCCGTCCTGTTGGCCTCTGCTGGGTTGTGGAATGACTGGCTTTGGAGTGACGGAAGCACGGGATGTGCATTCTCTTCAGACAGCCACCGGGGTGTTGAGGTGTGTCCTGTCTTTCCTGGATGAGTCAGGACTGGGCTAAATAGACCTGGGCTGCATTTTGAGTAGTGGGTGTAGATTACCTTGCACCTGAAAGGGCCTGGTCTGCCTTGGACAATGCTGTCTCCACCTCCTGCTGGGAAGCTTTGACAGAGAGGACCAAACTGGTTTGGATTAAGCACCAACACTCTCTGCCCAAGAGACCAAAGATAAACTGAGTATAAATATTGGGGTACAGACCTCAGAAGTTTGGAAATCACTTGGATCAATGAATCTGCCAAGAAGAAGAGCTGGAAGAACTGCCAGGAGGAGTACTGCCCCTTTCTTGTGTTGTTACTGTGTTGGATTGGCCTGCAGTTGCTGCTTCTGCCTTGGGCAGTTAAGGACTGGAGTAAACATTCTTCACTTGTCACTGAGTATCTCCAAGATATTGAAAAAGAGCATGTCTCCTGTTCACGAAGTCTCAGGGACAGCAAAGCCTAAACTTACCTCTGGGTACTGCCTCTGTAAACATGGGTTTCAATTGCCACAGAGGGGGAAAGCAGCAGACACCATCAGCGACACCGCTGCTGGCTCCGTGTCCAGAAGGCACCGCTGAGGGCACCGCCGCACTTCGCACCCCAACCATGTCCTCACCAGTGACATAGCTGCATGCTGACCTCGACCCCTGTAAGTCACACGATGCACCGCCCCTTCCCACACCACCCTCTGGGCTGGCCGATGCTAGCTCCCATCAACCAGCACTGCTGCTTGCACCGTGACCTGTCAGCACTGCACAAGCACTGCCTCTCTCCTCACCGCAGCCCTGGTCTCACTGATGCCGCTGGATGACCATCACCGAGCCGTTGCCTGAGCCCAACTGGAGGGCACCGCACACCGCAGCACTACGCGTCACATTGCAACCATGATGGTTGCCATGACCTGCCTGCACCCACATGGTTGGCTGAAACCAAAAGGTACTGTTTACGAGTCTGCTGACACTAATGTTGGTCTGCACCATTGTGGTCGGCCGGAACTGTTAGATTCTGTTGTTTTAAACACCACAGTAGTCCCAGAAGGCGGTACTGGCCTTTAGGGAACTGCATATTAAAGTCATACTTGTAAAGTGCCTATTTTTGATTACCGTATGTTGGTCTTTTATCATGTTGGCCGTGTTTGCACAGATAAATATTGGTTATTTTTCTAAAATGGGTGTGGTGTCCTTTTGTAGTGTTTTCACTGTATTACTGTTGGTTATGTGCACATGCTTCACAAACTGCCTCTGAGATAAGCCTTACTGCTCATGCCAAGCTACCAAAGGGTTGAGCAGGGGATATTTCAGTAGTGTATCCACCTTATCCTGACTAGAAGGAAAGGTCCCTATTTGGACAAATGTGCAAACCATTACCAACTAGAGACCCCAATTTCTAACAGGCCCTAAGTAAATATTGACGTGGAAGGCACTAGTCAGAAAACATGTCTCACAGGATGGTGTGAACTTATGTTGTTTGTCAATGCTCATTAGACATCCACAACCGAGAAGCTCAGGAAGCATGTATTCTTTGTGTTTTATTCCCCCTCCATTACGAAGATCTAAACCTCCAGCGTAGAGATGGCGCTGCACACTAAGATTTCAGACCCTGGATTGGTAGGCAGATATGCTGGTAAGGCAGGGCCAAAACACACTAATGGAGTAGCTGTACCTGCACAAGTGATTTCCAGAGATTTTATGCATGCCTACACTCCAGACACACACTCCACTTCAGTTGTAAGAATCAAATGGTTAAGTTCACTTTGAGTCCCACTAAGCCAATCACCTCCGCACCTATGAACTAGATTGGGTCCTTCAATACCCTGTTTCTAATGTAATCTTCAGAACCATGCTGTAATGGATAGTACTAATAACCTAGAATATGAGCTATACAAAGGGCATCATTTAAATATGGAGAGAGAGAGCGAGAGAGAGAGAGCGAGAGAGAGAGAGCGAGCGAGAGAGAGAGAGCAAGAGAGAGAGAGCGAGAGAGAGAGAGAGAGAGAGAGAGAGTTATACATACTGAAGAAACGTACAATATATGCTTGCTTAGCCTGCGGCAGCGCTTTCTGTTTTACTTATATGTTTATTCGGGTGGTGTGGGCACAGTATTCTCAGATAAATCTGACCGACTACACTTAGAAGAAGAAAACATCTACAGTATGCAACCATCAAAAGATTTCTGTCATGCTTTGCATTATTTTGAATGAGCAATTCCTGGCTGAACTTGAATCATAACGAAGCTTACAGTAGATCAGACTTGACTGTTAAGAGCTGTAAGGGGCCATATCTGCTAACTCAACAGCTCTCTGAGGAAATTGGTGTCAATTTAAATTATATGTATAAGCAAATTTAGGAGTGGATGTTTTTTACATGATAAGATCGATATAGAGTGGAAATTTTGAGGAGAGGGAGCAGGATCCAGCAAACCTGATGGTGCCCATAGTGCAGAATATCGCTTTATTGCCTTTTTCCCCCTAAAAATGTCTCGGTTGTCGACTGGCCACACTAACTTCACCCCCAGCGTGCGTTGCACCTAAATACAGTATGCGCTCCATCCTGCTAAGTGTTATGGAACTATTTAAAGGTAACAAATACAAAATGTATCGACTGTATGATGTGAATGATGGAAATGATGCGATTACAGTTGTTGGCAGTGTTAAGGAGAATCATTTTGCAGTGAAATTCCAGACAGATGGTCTTGCTTTGGCTTAGGTACAACATCTGTTGGATATAAATATTCTGAGAACTGTGAGACACCACACAGATCTTTTTACTCCTATCCAAATGGTATGAATTTTGTCTGGTCTGTGCAACACTTTGGATACAGTGCCAGGTACTTCTGTATGCCAGGTGGCATGTTAGACATGTTCAGAAATATTCTGAGCACAGCGCCGAGGTCTAGCACACTTTATGTGGAATCTAACACAGACATTTTGAAGCATTCCTACGAAGGTGTCCGTCTGCTTTAAGCAAGCGTGTGTGTACCTCTGCCAATCTAAAACTCAGCCTATACCCATCTCACCTCTATACATCTGTTTTCACATAAAGGACTTCCTTGATCTTTCTACTGCTCTTGGTAGAGAAAACATGTGTCGGGCAATAACACATAAATTGCACCAGTGCCAGGCAATTTTATTTATTTTATAGCAGTATGTATATTTATAGATCTATTCATCTGGCAGAGAAAATTCGTAGGGCCCAGTTCAAAAAGCCATCAGCGTACCTAAGTTGCACTTAGGTGGACTAATGTCTTTTTTTACAAGTGTTAGTTCATATTTTGTGACTGACTGACTACATTTATAGTGCACACACTAAATAATCCATTGGTACTGGTCTAAAAGAAAAGTAACTTGGAACAAGCAGGCCTTCACAGTCTATATAAAGATTGGTAGTGGTCCGCACACAGGGGTCCTTCACAACTCAAGGATGATGACATGGCCGCCATTCGGTTCAATACGTGGCCGTGCCTTTATTTGATAAACAACACAAACACTTGAGTAATATTCGACACATGATTCAGTTCTACCTCAGACTGAGAAAATAACAAGCTATCACAAAGAGTTTAACACAAATGGAGAAAACCTACAAAATGAAGTGAGAAGTGTGGAAAATGTAAACACAGCAGACATGAAACCAAAACCGCACCCTGATCAAGATGGTGAGAGATGAGTAATAAACTACCGACTGATGATGCAACCCTGGCAGCAAATTGTAGACTTCAATGAAGCACTGCATGCAGCACCCTATTAAATAAGTTAATGGAGAAATTAGCTCTCCCATCATTAGTTGCAGATAGACACAAAAAGTGAACTCAACCTTTTAGGATCAAATACATTGGGAAGGGGGACGGCATTAATGAAGAGTGAGAAAGCATCTGGACTGAATGTCTCGCTGACAGAACTTTTGAAACACATATTCCAGAATATCATAGTGCATTTTTCTGGATGACGTTTTCTCTGTCAGGTACCGCTCTGGAATCATGGCAAAAAGTCTCTTTTAGTTTACAGTAATAACAGATGAAGACTCCACCATTTGTTCTTCATACAGAGCTATATCACTCCTTAACCACTTCCCTGCTGCAGTTGGCCGTCGCGAGCACTACCTCGCTGGTGCTACGAACGTCCAACGGCCAACGCGGCCCCACCTGTTTTGCGGAAGTGCCGCACTGCCGCGAAATCGCAGCCGTGGCAAAGGGGTTAATACCAATAGTAAAGTCTATTCAGAGACATTAGCTGACACATTACAGAGTACACTCACAAACTTGTTTCACCCGGACCAGCAACCCTTTAGATGCGGTCATCGTAAGTGTAAGAAAATAGTGAAATGTTTTACCTCTATAGACTCCTAGATTGCAGTCTCTCATCCTCTGGTAGCCATCCTGCAGAGAAAGCTCTTGATTGAGTACAATGGAAACCTATGTAGGAGGGTACGGTTTGATTGAAATAACCCTGCACTTTATTAAACCAGTATAAGCTTTACACCAAAACCTGAATACTTTCTTAGTCCTAAATGGTGTCCAATATTTCCGATATCCTGGGGGGTTTGCCAAAGATGCCTACAGCCGCCAAAGATATTTTTCGACCTTAATACAACCAAAAGTGGCTACTCTAAAAAATAACTCAACTGTATAAAGGTGTAAGTTAGGATTGTCAATAGACAGAATGAAACCTATGCAGATGACTTACTGGTAGGCTATCAAAGAATTTGTAGACACTCTAAAAAGATTTGGGAATGTGGTAGGATTTAGTATTGATGTCATCGAATTGGAAGCTATGACATGGAACTTCCCATTTACTGAAAAAACCTAACTTTTCACTCTAGTTATGAGTCAAGAAGAAGCGAGTTATATTGAGATTAAAATTTCCAATGAAACAGAAGGATCTATCATGTTAATAACATAAACGAAACAGGCAGGGATTAAGCAACAGCTGAATCAAAATCTTCAAGTATCCATCTTCTAAAGAATCAATTACATTATCATGATTTTTCTACCCAAATTGCTCTAGCTATTTAAGCAGTTGCCTATTGATATCCATGATTTGTATGGCAAATGAAAAAATGGCAAAGAGAAGTTTTATGTGAAAGGTTAAAACTTCCAGAACGTGCAGGAGAAAAAACTGTATGGAAGCATAGAGGAAGCTGGTCTGAGCTGTCCTAACTTTGAGAAATATTATTGGGCCCCATCTGCTGAGTATAAATACCTTACAGATGTGAATATGCCTGAAATATGTTTCTCTCCGATATCGTATATTGAAGTCCATCTACGGCGTTGGTAACTAAATTTAATACGCACACATGTTTTAAAAACTAATGATAATTCAGTACCTTTCACTTCACTGGTGTGATATCCAATCTTTTCTTAAAAACCAAAAATGTCATTTGTACACAGCACTTTAGGGTAACAAAGAATTCGTGTTAGTACAGATCTTGTCCTAATCTAAAATCCCAGAACCTATTTTATTTGTAGAGGTGTCCTAGATGAAGTGGAGAATTTTACTAAGTTCCAACAAGTAAGGTAAGAGACTAGGAATGACTTCCACTGTGTAATAAGCTGAAATAAACTTTTACACATTTTAGGACAAGAGAAACTCTGGATCCTGCAGAAAATAGTTTTATCAGAGCAATATGTTCTTCTGAATATTGCTATCAGACAATGGCACAAATGCATCAGAAATTGCAATATGAGAACAATGACTGGACTCAAGAACTAATAGATCTTTGCGCATCTGAAGACATTCGTGCTAACAGTAAACCTTGGAAGGCTGCATTTTTTATATATTAATTTTTTTCGTATGTAAGATATGGCAGAGAGCACGTTTTGATGTCACATCATGAATATTATATGTCAAAAAGGCAGTCTAAAATGTGTCCTAGTTCTATGCCCAGATATCCAAGATGTAATGAACTAGAAGGGGACTATGCACATGTTTTGTCCATGCCAACTATTACACCATACTGGTCATAGATCAGCATGACCTTATTATCACAGGACACGGTTCGGGTTTTATTTGGCAGAGATGAATGACCACTCATTGATGTGAGCCGGTTGTTTCTTGAGCTCGGCACCAGCACTTCATTGCAGGAATCTGCACTTACGAAAGCTGTTTCATTGTAGGCAGGTCTGTGCAATTTACAGGTGAGTAGAAAGCAGTTGTTTGTTAGTTCAATATTCATTAAAAACAACCATGCTTGTCACCCATGCCATTCTTAAAGTTTTGGCAGCTTGTCACACTTGAAGCAGTGTGATGGTTAGTAGTTGTGTAAGTACAGTGGCAATGTGTGGTGCAAACTACGGTGCCTCCTGACTAGGACCGCAGCATTTTTTTTTTTACAAATGAAGCACTGCTGTGCATGCGGCCATATCTGGCCTGTTATTCGCGGACTCCTCTTCCTAGTGATTCATGTTATGTACGATCAGGAATGTACTGGGTTGCTTCATCTAGATTAAGCCTGGAAGGTAACATATTAGTCCAGGCACTAGGGGGCGCAGCATAAGGACCCCAATCCTCTCTGCCTATTGCTCCCTTTGTCTTCAGCTGTAACAATTGTTGTGCACACCGCCGTGATGTCTGATTATTTGGAGGGGAGGAGGCTGATGGTGTGGTGGTTGATAGAATCCTAAATCCATTCACAGAAACGAAATATATAACCAGTGGGCATCTTGAGCGTAATCGTATCTCGCAAGCAGTTTGCCTTTCTTTAAGAAGGCATGCTTGCTGTTTTGTGGGCTGCTGTTTTGCTTTACTGTGCTTCTTAAACTTGTTGACATGCAGCCTGTGTGCTCTGCAGAAGAAGCATGCATGCTGGAGCTTGCAGCCGCAGGACGCCCCTTTTGACCCTACTCTTTTTTTGAAATGATGATGTGCATTTCTATTTCTTTTGTTGCTAAATTCATCATTGGGGCTAAATGAGTGCTTTACATTATAATGAAATCTAGTGTTCCCCAGAAATGTGCAATGTTTATTATGAATTATAGGCGCATATCTAAACTAAGTTGATGATGAGCACTGACACATTTCACACAGCACGACCACATATATCGAGACCCAGTTACCTATTGTGCCAGATGAAGAAACAGAAGGGGCATTATTTACTACCATATTATACAGTGTGTACCCCATTCCTGCTCTCCTGGCATTCAAGGACTGTTGTATAGATGCACTGATGCACCATCTCTCTCCTATTCCACAGGGGCCCCTGTGGGTGCCGTGTGTTTCTCAGTATATTGGGGTTTGCCTTGCTTTGTCAAGCTTTAGATTACTTTCAGAATGGCCTGGCTCTATGCCTTGGAGCACCATGATTTCCCTACCCATGCCAGCTCACACTTATTAATAATGCTTATTGGAAGGTCTGAGCAGGTCCTGGTTGGTCAGCGCCTTTGTGCTGAGTGTTGTACATAGTGGGCCTTCATAGATGTGCTCTTTTCCTTGAGCCAATAGGTTTGGCTTCACCCATTGCACTTACTTTTGGCGGTTGCAACTGGTGAAATACCGCTCAAGGAAGGTGTTATTGGGGGGCACTGCTTTGAGAATTCTAAGAACATCTGACGTGTGTGTACATGAGATGTACCTAAACTAGCTGTCTTCACTCAGATACCTGCCTCTAATTGTGTGCTTACAGCTAGAAGGGGCGAGCCGCTCAGAGTCCGTCTCAAGACAAATGCCTGGATTTGGGTTAACTTGAAGTCCTCTGGGATCCTCAAGCCCAAAAGGAGCTGAGTTTTCACGGCAAACATTGTGGACTGGTGGCTACAGCTGCTGACCATGTATATTCAGGAGCCTGGTTCAAATCCCAACCTCGGCTCAGCATTCTGTGAAACCTTGCAAATTTCCCTGTGCCCTAAAAATTGTAACCTAGTATGTATCTGTTGCAAAGCATCATGTCCTTGGGCAAGGTTTGCACAATGTAAAACTGCCCAAAATATAATGGGATTCTGCCTGTCACACAAACTCAAATCTCATCTACTAAGATTGAGCATAAACATTATTATTTTTGGCACAAAGAGATACCAATCTAGTGGTTGAATTGCACTGTGTGAAACTTGGAAAAGCTGGGATCAATCCATCTTCCCTGCTTTACAACGTTGTGTGATCATAGGCCAATACTTTATTTCACTGACCATCCTTTTTGATCGTTATTACTTCTGAGAACATCATCAAATACCTTCGTTTAGGATGTGTGCTATACAAAAATGGTGTTGGATTTAATGTAATAGCCTATGCTGGTGTTACATCTATAATCAGAATCTAGACCATGTATACTGCATATATGAGAACTGACTTGCCTCTTAGTCCATTAATACAATTGTCATCAGGGCAGGATCATGAATGTTTCTCAGCTCCTGTTTAAAAACACTAACTTTTATTAAATACGTTTAAAATTATCTGGTGCACTAAGGTAAAATGCTGCTCTGTATCAACAAAATTCACTTTCTTGAAATTTGAAGTAAATTCATCATTCTTTAGCCTTGTGTTTGTTGCATGATTTACATGTCAAACATTTTCAGGGTTTTGCTCATGCACAGGCTGTTTAAGCCAGGCTGGGCTTTGGCTGGGATCTCCCCGTTATTTTGCTGGCACGCCCACTTCTACTTACATCCATATGAAACCTCTCTTACTCGTAGGTGGGTCCATGCGACCCTGAATGCAATGTCCCAAAAATCTTACCACACTGAGCTCTGCTAGACCTACCCCTTGAAGCTAGTCATCAAAATTAATTGCACATTTAAAGAATAAAAATTACTGATTTAATGAGACTCTGTGGGTGGAATACAAACAATCATAGCCATTGTTACTGATGACAGTCCAGCTGTGATGTGACAGGTATTTCCAATACTAGTGACTACAAGTTGTGTAAAGAAGTAGGAGAATCAGTCTTAACTTATGGACACACGACTGAATGAATGAGCGGTCTAAATCAAAGTACATCACCAAGTTTGTTTCTTACATTGGTTGACATTGGGGTGTGTTCAGCATATTTTAGTAACAACAATAAAAATTTCAAGATAACTCTGGCAATTAATGTTCTAGCTGGATAGGGTTCAGAGTTTTGTCTAGTGGCAGTTCCATTCATGACAAAGTAGCGCAGAGGGTTAATATGCCTGCTACAAAGAATGTGTACCATGCAAGTCACCAAACTGTGTTGTCTGTGGACCGCTCAGTAGGTTACTGCCTTTCCATCGACGAGCTGCATGCACGTTATGTTTTTCCCCCAGACTTTTATTATCCCAATTTTGCTAAAAAGGGTTTATTTGGGTAGAAATACACTCTTATTAGTAAAGCCAAACACTTTGGTACGTCTTAAATCCTGAGTTTGTGTTTCTCCTAACCAAACACTCTTAAAATATACTGCATACTAGTATCGGAGACATGACTCCTACACCTTGAACTCCTCATTGTTTGTAACCTTTCCTGTAGACTGATTTACACACATATGATTCATTGGCTCTGTATAACATATGTGTGATGCAAAGTGCACTGGCACTCTACACTGGTATAAGTAGAACTACATAACAAATTAAATATATTTGATAGAGAGGCTATGGATAGACTTAGTGTACTGGTGGAGCATGGTATTTAGGGAATTTGTAGATAAGGTGTTTTTGTGGGTGGGGCAACAAAGATTGTCGCACTGGGTGCCAACATCGCTAAGCTGGCCCTGGGTGTGCTGATCAAAGAGAGTTTGTGGGGTACTGATGCCAGTGCTGGACTTTATTTAGTGATGTCGATAGTAGGCTCTTTTTTGGAGCTGTTGAGATGAAGGCTGTTTACTGACATCTTTTCGCCGACCCTGCTGTTGAATCCTTTGAGAATACATCATTACTATCATCAGCACAGGATTGTGCAGAGAAAGGATGATAAAAAATTATGTTAAAATAGGTGCCAGTGAGGTATTGGATTAGATGGGGCATTGGAAGGAACCCTGAAGAACTCTGCAAGTATTAATATCTGAGGATGTAAAAGGACTAAACGTTACACTTTGGCACTGCTGGGCTGGAAATTATTAGGACCATTTAAGAATTGTGGGAGATACCCATCTTTTAACAACCAATCCAGACAGACTGGCCTCTGTATGAAATGATGAGCAGGCCAGTGTTCTTTAAACTCATTTGTACACTAAAGGGAGGCTATCAATCTAGATTGACTGGGGTAGGAATCATGTTTATCATGATACTCAAAAGATTAAGTGATGCTTGTCCATAGATTTAGTCTCACATAGTAGAAAAGTGTACGTAGGAAAGCGCCCCTTTATGAAATGGTCACACCCATTTTTTGGCTGGTATTTGATGCAACTTTGGCTGAAGTGTACTGGGTTTCTGCTAATCAGGTACTCCGTGCTATTGATCTTTCCCAAAAACTAGGTACATGTACTATTGTTCCACAGTTGGCAAGCCCTTTAGCACCCCTGTAAGTCTCTAGATAATGGTACCCCTTGTACCTAGGGCATGGGTACTAAAGAACTGCAGCATGTATTGAGCCACCCTAAGAGACCCACCACCAAACTCATGCAGACTGCCATTGCAGGCTGTGTGAAATGGTGCAGACAAACGTGAAAACACAAAATGATACACACCCTGTGTGCCATGCCCACTGACACTACATACAATATTTGTATAGCCATTAGGCAGGGTGCATTATATTACATGTAAGGATATATCTGCATGAACAGATATGACCCTGTGCTAGCCAGTACAGTTGTGAGATTGTGCTAGCCAGTACAATTGTGAGATGGTACAAGTTAACAGGGAAGCCATCCTGAGTACATGTACGGGAAACTGGTCATTACGAGTTCCCCAGCTTCATGATGACTTCAGTGAAACCTATGGGGTTTGATACTAAACACCTCATCTTAATAAATATGTACTGATGCCAGTAGTAGATGTATTATGATATACACCCAGAGGGCAACCTAGTGGTGCACTCTGAAACCTACCAACCTCTATGGTGCTGGCTGACTGGTATTCACCAGCCTGCCACCACAGGAGCATTTCTGAGCCCTTAAAGGTGAGAACATGCGCTTTCTGAAGTCGGAAACAATGCCTTCCCTTTCCAGAGGTGTTTTCATCTCCTCCAAGCAGGCTGGCTAGTAATCAGCATATCAAGGTAGGAGGCTTTAAAGGTCTCTTTTGCCTTTGATATGCAACCCAGGCTTTTCCCAGTAAGGGGAAATGTCACCCCTTTTCCAGGGCTAATTTGCCACTGAGACAGGTAATAAAATTAGCTAGTCAGGAGGCGTGTTTACTATCAGGCTAGAGGCACCCCCCAAGGTGAGCTCCCTGAAGTGAACACGGAAATGAGAATTCCACCATATTGTTTTTTGGTGAAATTAGATACACTGGGTCAGGATTATGCCCACTCCCAACTGGAAGTGGTAATATAGGGGGCGTAGGCACCCTAAAGGTAAGTAGCCATTTGTTTTTACCTTACACTCCCCATACCACCCCTAACTTAGCATCTAGGTGGCACGCCTGCCACCAGGAACTCCGATTGAATGGGCAAAAGAAGAAGAGAACAAACACGAGCAAAGAAATGAGAACTGAGGACCAGCTGCTGACTTTCTGGTGCCAAACCCTGCCTACTTGCATTTGTCCTGATAATCCTGACAAACCGACTCCTACTGCCACTGTGCATCTGTCAAAAAACCCAGTGAGCTGCCAACAATTTGCAAATTGCCAGAAATCTCCCTTGGAGAAGAGGAGCTACTCCCCTGCAGCTTGCAGGCACCAGATAGCACAGTCCTGTCCACAGTTCTGCCCCCCCCAGTTTCACCAATGGAGCTGCCGCCCAGGAAGAGGTCTCCGTGCTCCCCAAGTGTGAATGTGCCAGTGCCGGTTGGCGCAACACAACACCAATACCCAGGGTACCAGACTCTTGTAGCAACCATAGCATGTTTGAGTCCAATCCAGACTCCAATGACTCCAAGACCGAGCAGGCATTGAGGGACATGAGCACTGCAGAGACCCATTTTAAGAGTGGTCCAGCTGTCCTGTTTTTGTCCCATCAGTCGGCGAGACCGACAACCGTCAGCGCCTGTGTCACACAAGCTTAACCGGCCTAACCACTCTGTAACCAAGTGCCCCAGCCCGGGGGCCAGAGAACAGGCTGTGCTTCTTTGCACCCAGAGTCCTCATGAACTGAGCACCCCATTGGGAGCTCCCGGAGTTGTCCCCAAGTTCCCCCCTGAAGCCTGTTTCTGGGGGCCACTCCTCCTCTCCTTTGGTGTAGCGCACAAAGCTACCAACTCAACCAGCACCACTGCACTTGGATGCTCCAGGGCAGGTAAAGACTAACTGCTGTTGGTTCTTTGGACTTTAAGTCCTGAAGGGGATCGCCAGAAACCTTTAGTAACTGTATGGACTATGTCTTTTTTCGCATAGGAAAGGATTGCCTCGTAAGGATGCATTTAAGTGAACCTTCTATTTACCTGTAAAAATCAACAACTCAAAGTACTTACTTGATCCTGAAGTTCTTGGTGTTGAAATTTATATATAAATATGTGTTATTTTTCTAAATTGGTCTCAGGTTTATTCTTGAGTGTGTGTTTCAATTATTGGCTCTGTTGAGTTCAACAAATGCTTAGTACTACCCTCTGATAAACCTATTATGCTTGTCCACAGTACCACAAAAGAGAGCATTTAAGATTATTACTTGTACCTCTGTAAACCAATAAGGTTCAACTGGACTCCCTGCACAGTGTACTTCGTTTTGGTGTACTGTAGAGAGAGCCAGCTTCCTACAGTGTAAAATTATGTTTGTGTAAATCTGCTCATATTGGTATGAAGTGGGTCTTCCTGAGTAGGGATGCCTTGACAAATTTGTGAACCCGAATCATTTTAAATTCGTTTTCTCTCCCTGGATCCTGTTGGGGATTGACTATGATTAAGGGACGGAAAACATCAGTATCCAAGGTGAGAATGGTGAGAGAAAACATCCCCAGCATTATTGAGAATATAGGAGAAGAGATTTCTTAACAGGGAAAATATTTTCCCAATGCAGAAAATTCACATAGGAATTCCACAGCTACTCCTCAGTTGTCTCATATTCATGAATTACTTTGTGAATTCCACATTGGACAGAAATTCCTGTAAAACCTGAATGAAACCAAGGGACGTACATTTCAAGCACTTTTTGTGAACCATGTCCCTCTTCTGTAAATTGTTTATTCCTTTTATATTTACCATCTCTCACAGAATATATAGGCATATGAATATTATGCTTCTGAGAGATAAATATACATATGCCCTTTCCTTTCATCCTAGCAACTTCTAAGACCACTACAATTAAATTTACGATTGCAAACTGTTAAAGGTAGGCAACATTTGTTTAATTCTAAAAATGTGGGTCCTTTCATTTTAAGAAGGGGTGGAGGGCGTGTTTCAGAATGTGGATGAGCCAGCAGACTGTCAGAGACTTGTAGCACAGAGAGGGTGATCACAATGCAACTAATAGCCACTGCAGATACCTTCATCAATGAAGAGCTATCTCTGGCATTGTTCGGCATTCTTTAGCTCACAGTTCCTTATTAATAATGTCTCTATCCAACTAGCTGTCATCCGAAGCCCTTGCAACTCCAACACGAAAATGTTGGTCTGTGATGGGGTTAAAAACGTTTCTTTTTCTACTTTCTTTCAGAAATCAGTGCCTGCTACATTCATAGGTGCACATGGAGGTATTATTAGAACATTTTAGCATCACATCACATTGCAGTAGGCCCAATAGGACCATTTTGTATAGCACCTACAAAGCCTAAGAGCAGAACTATATAGGGAGGATAATAAGGGCAATAATAAGTGGTAAAAGAACCAAGTTCCAAAAAACACATAGAACTGAATGAAAAACTGAGCTAATTGTTTACAAAAAGTAGGCCTGTCATTCAAAGGAAGACAGTCTAGAATCTGCAGTTCGGAAGTAACCTGATCAAAACTGCCAATTGTGAAATCACCTGTGCTTTTGGAGTATGTAAAAACAAATTCCTGTAGACTCATTTCCATACTTTCCATCAAAACATCTAAAATGGGAATATTTTTGGAATATTCATATATAATTAGTAGAAAAAGTAATGGCTGTGTCTTTTCTTACACTTTAATTAATAGGAAGTTGAACACTTTGGGGCTGATTCACAAACGTGTGTAAGTGTCAACAAAGGAGTACGTGTTTACATATTCTAAAATGCCTTTGTGAATAGGCCTCACAGTGTTTATTGAGGTTTACTCAGTAATATCTCCAACCCCCTGCTGTTTGAAGTTAAGGTCTTGCCTTGAGATCGGTATTTGTGGGGTTGATGGTTATAGTTTACTTATGTCATCAATATCTATTTGCTTTCAAAGGGTGAGTCTTAGACGATGGCACTCTCGGTACACTCGACAATTAATCACATTGGTACCTTCAAATGTGTTGGTTTTAGCAATATCATATTTTTCAAACTAACTTTAAAAGTAATTACATTTGTAATCAAGTATATTGAATCTGAATTTCATGTTCAAGCTTGTTGGAAATCCTAATGTCCAATAATTCCGTATATAACACTGATAAAAAGTAACCACTTGTATTACAGGATATGCCTCGATTTAAGAATTTGAAGGGATCTTGTTGATGCGTGTAACAAATATTTGTCCCCACTGCAAAATTTTATATACGTCTACAAAAATATAAATTGTATTTGACATTTTAATTGTACATAAGAAATGGTCCATTTACGTTAATCATTTTAATTCAATTAACATACATTTTATAACCCATTTTCCAGAGGTCACTCATGCTAATTTTCATGACAAGACTATATACCCCTATTAACATTAATATTCAGTTAGTGAGAGAAGACTGGTATCCGAATTTTTTTTGCCGCTAGGGATTTCTGGGTGCAGTTTTTAGGACTGGCATGACTGTGTTAGCGGTTTGTCAGACATTTTGCGATAAATATATAATAGTACATGAGGTGCCTAGTTTAGCCCTCTTTATCTTTTGAACTATTGGAGTCTTATTCAGTTTTTGGATCATCCCAAACGACTGCATAGATGGTATGGGTCAATAGATTGACCCCCACCCTTCACCCACCCCATAAACCATGTTTTGTTGTCGCTTACATTGCGAGCAGCTCACATCAATGTCCTTCTGTAATTGGAGTGTCAATTGAACTGAGTGACGACATTTTGTCCATTTCCTTCTGAGTCCACAACAGAAAAGTGTGAACACCAAAAAAAGTGCCCTCTGCAAGCATAAGAAGGAAATGTTTTGTCTACTCTAGAACATTATAAACACAAAGAGAGGAGTCTGCCACATGGCAGAGGGTTGGATTGCTCACTCTTCCATGCCCTTCACAAACAAGCATTTCATGGAGCAGGGGGACCAGTGTGTGGGATCAAGAGGGCTGTCATGCCCTTGCACACAGGAGCAGGCAACGTAGCCATTCATGACTCTGTAACCCAAAGGAATCACTTTGCTACTTCGAAAGTCCCTGCTCTGGTAATGATCTTGATGGCTGCAGTTTTCAGGCATGTGACCGGCTGCACTATCCTTCTGGGAATCATTCATCTTATTCATTAGTTTGAGAATAACTCCATCATGTGGTCCAGTGTGTCAGGAACAGGCAGGAGTGAGGCATTCACATATTTTCTGTTCTGTCTCAACATTATTCATCTGTCCCTCAGCATGTTCTCTTTAGTGTGAGATGTCATCAGAGGTTTTATACATCCCTACTAACAACCTGCAAGATAGCTGTCTCCAAGTCAAAAGTGGTGTCTGAAGGTGCCAATGAACTAATGACTTTTGCTTATAAAAATTAAATAAAGACTTTGTCATCCATTAGTGGATTGCACATCATAAGTCCTCCTCAAAAGAGCTCTACTTTGGCTCCTCTTGGTAGCAGGTTGAATATGTCCCATGCAGTGATTACTTCATCATTAATCCCTTAAGTGCTGAGGCTTTTCATCCACCAGTGGTGAGTTTCTAAGTCTGGCGTTGACCAAAACCACTTCATTTTACAAAACTATGTGTAATATATTTACATTTAGGCGCTTTCAGTACCTCTCTTCATCCATTTGTCTGTAGGTGTGTCATTCTCATTTTGCCTCCACCCACTACAGCATGTAGCATGGGTCAGTTAAGCCACTGGTTAACTTCACTTAGAGTGACTGCATTTTGCTCTCACAAGGAATACATCTGCAAACAAGGTAGTACCCCTCAGTGGTAGTGCTTTTGTTTTTATTAATTACTTTAGTAATACCTTTATGGTTAGATTCTGATGTGATAGTGGGTGACACCTGCTGCACATTCCATCTTTATCAGATTCCAATGCCTGCTAATGCTGTTGTAAATTTCTTTTGGAGTGTTTTGCTTTTCTGGAGGCTGCTATTTCACAACATGCCAGCTTGTGTCTAATTGCAACTGTTCTTTGTGAAGTTATCCTCTTTTTTACCTTCATCTCTTCATCTCTTTCTCTCTCTCTCTCTCTTTGTTTCTCTCTCAAAGGCAAGAAGCTTGCAGCCAATGCCAGACTTTTTAGGTCTGTGTTAGCCAAGACCTTTCGATTTTACTAAAATTATATGTATAGCATATTTATTTATGGGGGTTTCAGACAGACATTTTTCTTTCGACCTCTCCAGCATACATTAAAGGGCAATTTATCATTGGCTGAATAAACTGTTACAACATGCCACCCTTTTACAAGGAACACACACACACACAAAGCAGTTTCCTTCAGTGCCAGGGATTCCTATGGTAATGCGTGATTTCTTTTACACTCAAAAAGCTTTCTTGAATTTGCCAATGCTTGTTTATATTTGAGCCAGTTTAAGCTTAAAACTTCCTTAATCTTTTCCTACACATGATATCCAGGGCAAATGTGCATACTTTCCCCCACATCTTGGGTCTCTAATGGTACCCAGGGTTTGTGGAGTCGCTAGACAGCACCAAGAATAGAGGGTAGAAGGGAGCAACATGTTGGGGTAACTATATCCTATGCCCTAAACTAACTATAACTCACGGCTCACCATGCCCAGTGTTGTCATCAATGGTGTAATTCCAGATGTGTCCTAGAACATGTCATGAGTCATGAACTATGTGAGGGAAATGCCAGTGCATGGTAAGGGTGTGAGTTATAGTTAATTTAGAGCAAAATTTATAGTTACTTAAGATAACTGTAACCAGTGAATTTCAGTGGTTTTGTTTGTTTGAAGTGTTGTTTTGACTAACATTTTCACCAAACTATAATGTTCCTTTAACCTTTATTTTTTTCAGTGAATTTCTAAGAATATTTTTTAATGTAAAGTGACATGTTATTACAATTCCCACTTCGAACTTTATTTAAACTTGTGTTTTTTCAGTGAATTTCTATGTTTTTTTAAGGTAATGTAAGATGTCAATAGTCAAGCACGGCTCCTGCCGGCACCCAAACACCCACTGCATGGCCTTTGGCCGAGCACATCGTGGAGTTGGTCTCAGGGCCTGCTGCAGACAGGCCCTTCACCCAATTTCCGACTGCCTCACACGGTTGGCATAGTCATGTAACAATATAAAGGGTATCATTTTAAGTAAGGCAGCTCTACTGGCGTTCCCAAATGTCAAAATACAAAAAGCGGTGGCCATATTGGCTTCATCAAAGGGGTCAGCACATCAACATATAAATAGTAGGCCTATTGGCTTTGTCAAAAACTCACCAATAAATGTAATCAAATGTATATTTCATAAATTCAGCCGTTGCAATGTTTAACAATAGTGATTGCGTCAAATTATTCTAATTAAGCATTTTAATAAAAGCATTAAACTAGTGTTTAATTAGTTTGTTTATTATTTTTCAAGCTACAAATTGCATTCCAAGAACCAAACATAAGTGGCCTTTGCACACCAGCTGATTTAATGATCCAGGAGACTTAATGTGGTTTTTAATGTTGCTGGGAGGCTGTGGCACTATTTCCAGCCTACAACATTAACAAAATGCCTGGTGGTGCCCCTGCCCCTTCCAGGGGAACAACTAGCATCCACAAATATAAACAAATACTCATTGCAGGGCATTATGGGGTGTTTCTTGTCTGGAGGAGTGAATAAGTAAAACGTTGGGTACTGTAAACAGTGTTTGCTCTATGGAGAAAGTTTATTGCACACTGTTTGCAGACAGTGAAACTCTCATGAGAAATTCACCAAAGAGAATTAAGAAGTATTTACTAAGAACATGACCATGCCATGAGCGATGTAATATGTGAGGTCATAAGCAGTGCATTGCTGGGGCGTAAGTTATAGTTAGCTCAGGTAAGTTTAACTGCTGAATTTCAATGGTTTTGCGCAAGTAAAATCTGAGTCTAAATATAACGTCCTTGTAACCTTTGATTATGTCAGTGAACATATATATATATATATATATTTATATATTCACTAAAAAACCAAAGGTTACAGGGATGTTATAGTTAAGAAATAGAATTACAAAAACCTTTGAAATTCACACAAAGAAAAATGTTAAAGGTACTTTTTAGTTGGGATCCTATTTTACACACACAAAACCATTGAAATTCAGGAGTTATAGTTCCACTCATCCCAATAAACTATCACTCATGCCCTAAGGTAACTATAACTGACACCCCAGCCATGCACAGTTTACATATCAATAATTGTATTACAAATGTTGCAGTGATATTATGAATGATGTCATATAAGATGTCATGACTGATGTAATATGTGGGGTAATTAGCAGTGCATGAAAAAGGTATGAGTTACAGTTATAGTTTTGGGGTCTACAGGCCCCAGCCATATTGTAAATGGGGAGGGGGCACGCAGTCCCTTGCCCCAGGGTGAGAACCCAGGGGCCCCATCTCCTGGGGCCTAGCCATATTATAAAGGTGGTGGGGGCACAAAGCCCCCACCCTGGGCGCTCCACTTTTTTTAAATAGGGAGGGAGCGTGGAGCCTCCCTCCCCAAGCAATATCAGCCCTGGGGACCCCATCCCATGGCGCATAAATAATTTTAAATGATGGGGAGGGGCCATACGGGCACCACTCTGGGGTGATCTCAGCCCAGGAGCTCCACTCCCTTGGGCACGGCTAATTACTTAAGGGGTAGGGGGACTGCAAGCACCCCTCCCCGGACCGATTTCGTCCCCTGGGACACCATCCCCATGGTGGGTGCCATGGAGTCCCACTCAGGGCACGCCCCCAGAGGAGCCCCAGTGCCCCCTTGACCCCAGCTGGATTCTCATCACCAGCGGAAGCCGGCATTGCACCTGCCTGCAGGTAGCAGCTACATATGCTGCTCCCTGCAGGCGGGAGAAATATTTTCATCTGATTTCCGGCCTGCTTCAGTGCAGGCAGTGAAAAAGATGAAACGTTTGCTCCCAGCAGGTGGGAGCATTTTTCATGCTCCTGCCTGCTGGTTGCTGCTTGGTGTTTGCTCTCACTTGGCGGGAGCTTTGAAACTGCTCCTGCCAAGCAAGAGTAAACACAGGTTTCTCTGCTCGCACCAGTGCGTCCATGGAAACTGCTGTGTCCCGGGGGTGGGCCCCCGGGACATAGCAGGAGCTGGCCCTTGGGAATGGGGTCCCCAGGGCCATTTATGGCTTCAGGAGTGGGGCCGTGTGGCACCCTCACTATTTAAAGTATGGCCAGGCCCCATGGGATGGGGTTCCCAGGGCTGAATGCGGCACCACTTTTTTTGTTAAGTCCGGGCCCCAGTGGATGACATCCGGGGGTCAAAATTGGCTTGGGCGGGGGTCGGCAGGGCCCCCAAACCCTCTCATTTTGAGGGATGTGCCATGAGGGATGGGGTACCCAGGGCCAAAAGCAGCCCATGGAGGGGGGCCACGTGTGCCCCCTGCCCATTAAATATTAATATAATTTTACCTGGGACCTGGCCCACCCAGGGGCACATAAAAATAAGCACGGGAAACCACACTTGTTTTCTTTTTATATTTTCCTGTAGATCCTCGGGGTAAAAAATCTTTTGGGACCCCATCACAACACCAAAAGGGTCAGCGTATTCTTGCCACCTTGTCTAGTTTTTTATGTGTTATCTTTGGACTCAGCGGAGTTCGAATCCCTAGATGGCTGCCACCACTTCCTGGTTGAAGAGGTGGTAGCCAATCAGGTCTCATAATGAGATCTGTCTGATCCGTGGAGGCTCTGCGTCCCTAGATGTACATAAACCTTTTTTATTTAATAACTCCAAAACGACTAAAAGATTTACACCAAATCACAAAAAGAGATGTTTCTGGACCAAGATCTAGCTTTCCGCCAATTTTGATGTAATTCCGTTTAGCGGTTCAGGCTTTAGTCGTGTCTAAAATCCCAATGAGAAATTGCATGGGGAAAACATGTTTTGGGACCCCCCTTTTTCTCTGCCCCCTCTTAACGAATCACCCCAAAAATTTTTAGCCAGCAGCTGAAGTGATTGGCATACTAGTTTTAAAAATTTCATGAAGCTTCGTCAAATGGAGTCAAAGCTGTTAGGAAAACAAAAAACACTTTGTCTACGGAAACTAGGTCCTAACTATAACTACCTTGGTGACTTGCCATGCGCGCTATAAGTATGCATTTTAAAAGCACCAAAAAATGCATGAGTTGTAAAGGCACTGCATGGTTAAATCTGTGTTGAAAATGATGTATCCCGTAATGGGGAGAAGCATTTTAATTTCTCCTTGTTACTTAATCACAAACAAATCCTGCTTCTAATGCAGACAGTCTAGCAAGGGTGCCTGCTTTAGTCCTAAGCTGCACACAGTGTCCCAGCGCTGGTAGACAACTGAAATGCGCCAAATCTTAGGAGGTATGGGGCATTTCTCCTGTCTCCCTTTCCTGCAATGGAGCGCAGCAACTTAGCTTGCTGGCCTTCATTGCCTGAACTGTTAGTTAATATGCCCATCAATGCATAGGATATTTGGACTGCAGTTAAGGAATATGGTAAATGGTATTTTTTTATACGTGAAATTTATGTGTTGTCATGTAAGGTGGCATAATAAGCGAGGGAGTGAATGATAACTGATATCGTCTGTTAAATAATGTTTAAAAGTGAAGGGGAAAACAGTTAGCTTGGGAACAAATTTTCAGGTTGTTGTCAATAGACCATTATAGTCAATGAGACAAATGCCTAATAGCCATTCTGAAAGGTGTTGTGCTTCTTGCACAATTTGGGAGAAAACGTTGTAGGAAAGACCTAAGCTCCTTTTCAAATCTAGGAGCAGGAAAACGAGCAGAAGCAATGGCCCACATGCATCATTGTGTCTTTTTGCATTTCTTAATTTGCGAAAAATAAGGAATCGCAAATTAAGAAATGCAAAATGATATGCATCAATATTTTCGGTATTCTTGTGGGATTCGGTAAAAATCGCATTTTTTACCGAATCCCAAAGAAATACCGATTTCTTAACTTAATTTTCGCAATTCCCATTGATTCCTATGGGCCAAAAGGCCCATAGGAGTCAATGGAAATTGCGAGTGGCACTTAGAAAATTTCATGGGTGCAGGGGGGGGTCCATGCACCCCTGAAATGTACTTTTCAGCATAAGTTACTTACACACATGTCCTAAGGACATGTGTGTGTGTAACTTTACAGTTTAAAAAATGCATTTTTGTGCATTTTTAATCAATTTCGCAATTTACCACGAAGTTGAACTTCGTGGTAATTTGCACTTCCAATTTTAAAAAACGCATATTTTTCTATAATGATGCATAGCATTTAAGAAATCGCACAATTGCGATTTCTTAAATGCTAACGCAATTTTAGAAATCGTAAAAAAGATGCGACTTCTAAAATGGCATGATGCATCCCAACAAGCACTTTTGCATTTGCAAACGGCCGATTTTAAGGAATCGCACCGTCTGCGACTGCAAAAATGCTTGATGCATGTGGGCCAATGCATCTACATACGATGGTTATTTTGTTTACAATCACTTTTTTCTCTGTGCTGCAGTTTCTATGCTGGGGCGCAGCTCTGTCTCTGAGCAGAGCGATTATACTGTAATTTCATTTGCTAATCAATTTAACAGCTACTTTTTACATTTATTTTAAGAAGACTAGAGAGGCCTACTTATTGCAACTGACACTCTGATGTAGCATACATAGCATCTTTGCCTACTAAACTAAGTGCATGTAATTGGGGTTTCTATCGCTTCTATTTGGAGCAACTGGTTGCGCTGTGAGTCTGCTCAGAAAGATGGTGCGTTGGCTCTATTGAAACGTCTGTGTTTATAACTAAAGCACAAACGCACTTGAAAAACACTAAGCATGCATGCAGAGCTGCAGGATGAATATGCTACTGCAATTGTATGGAGAGCGGAAGAACCAACTATCGACCTTCTTCACCCTCAAAACAGGTAATAAATAGCATATTACACTCTAATATAAATATTTTATATGCATTTGTGTAGAGAGTCGGTTATGTCTCGGATTTTATTTAAAAAGCATTTATCAATTTGCTTAAAAGTTGTGCGCAGTTTGGTTTGCCCGCATGGAGGATTGGCCGCACAGGAGTTTGGTGCAGGCCCTGTGTCATGCTCTTGCTGTTGGTCTCATGTGTGGTTTGACTCATTAGAGAGCTTATTTCTCTCTATAAGAGTAAGTGCATTTCCCAAGGGACTTATGGGGCTGGTGTCTAGGGCTACTCTTGGATAGGCAACCTTCAAACAATGGAAAATCAATTCCTCTGCAGGATACTTCTCTACCAAAGATTACGACAACTTTTGTTAACCATACGGAAGTTGGATTGGCCTTTTTGGAGGATCTAGTTCAGTTTGCCCCACTGTTGTTATGGTTAAAGATCTGGCACGCGCCCCATCATTGAATCAAATGATTCTTTCAGAGTGTCTTATATTAGATCATGCAGCCGCAATCCCATGACTCGTCCTTTTTCGCAACTACAGGACTTTCTAACAGCCTGATTCATCAACGGGACGTTTTGCGTGGCCCTAATAGCGAATAATAGCAACTCGCTATCAAGGACACGCAAAACGGTATTCATGAATAATTTAGAGAAAATAAAGCGAATCGCACGCGGCCGCAAATACCGGTTGCGACTATCGAAAATCGCATAAAAAACGCTATTTCCGGCAACATCCGTGTCGGAATTGCGAATTCTCTAATAGCGAGATCGTCAATAGCGGGACCTCAAATAGCGCGAGATCGGGAAAACGGGAAGTCGCATGTCGAGCACAGCGATGACATCACAACCAGGAAGCAGCCAGGGCCCACCCCCATACACCACAGTGAGGCAGACCTCAAGTCAGCAACTGGGAGAGCTCCAGCAAATCTGTCAGGAAACTACTCAGCAAGTACAGTGCAGCAATGTCTGAGGAGGCTGTTCCTGGGCCCAGCAACACCACAGGGCGGAAGAGAAAGTTAAAATTCTCCGAGCAGGAGCTGGAGCATTTAATAGAGGGGGTGGTGGCCAACCACTCCAAACTGTTTGGGAAGGACTCTAGGAGGGTGGCAGAACAGGAAAAACGCAGGATCTGGCAGGGTATAGCGTCCACGGTGAACTCCGTGGGTGTGGCGGACAGGTCACTGGACGAACTGAAAAAACGCTGGTACGACCTCCGAGGTCGTGCCAAAGAGAGGGTGGCTGAGCGCCTTGGAGAATCATCGGGCACAGGAGGGGGAGAGCCTACAGTCCCTGGAAACACCCCCATGGAGGACCAAGTAGAGAACACCCTGGAGACAGAGGCGGTCATCGGAGTGACTCATATGGACTCATCCCGCACCACCCAAGACACCCGAGGTAAGTGGCATGCGACTGCGACCCTGTCCCCTATGAATGTCCATGACCAATTAGCCTCCCATATTGTTCCATAGTCATGCCATCGTTCCACATCAGGTAATGCCCTGAAGCATTGTGGGACATGTAGTGTGGCCACAATGTAGATTTACCACAATGCAGCCAGACAGGTTCCAAAGTACGCAAAGCCATAGCCAGTCAGGGAATGTCACCCAGCATGCATGTAGCAACTGCACGTGTGACAGATACATGCAACTAATGAACGTCCACTTCCCCTCACAGGTGGTGCAGACAGCAGCGACAGCGAGAGGCTGCAAATAGATGAGGAGGCACCGGATGAGGAGGAGGTGCCGCCACATACACAGCCACCAGCCCCTGCCCCAGCAACTACTCCTGCAGCCAGGTCCACCACCAGGGTGCCTCCTGCGTCTGGCGCAGCAAATACTTCCGCAGCCAGGTCCACCACCAGTGTGCCTCCTGCGTCTGGCGCAGCAAATACTTCCGCAGCCAGGTCCACCACCAGTGTGCCACCAGCCCCTGCCCCAGCAAATACTTCCGCAGCCAGGTCCACCACCAGGGTGCCTCCAGCCCCTGCCGCACTAACAATGCCTGCCGTGACACCACCAGCAGCTGGTGCTTCTACATCAGGGTCTGCGACAGCGGCAACACAGCGGCCACCCACTGTGTCAGGCCAGCAGAGCAGGCGTGGCACGCCTCGCCTGCAGACCAATGCACCTAGCAGCAGGAGGGGGAATGGACCGGAGCTGGTGAGAGTGAGCGTGGAAAGATGCATGCTCCATATACATCAGCTGCAAGCACGGCAGCAAGGTGCCATACAGCTACAGCTGTACAACATTGGGCGCAATGTTGCCGGAGTGGGGGACCGGATGGACCGCATGACGGCAGCCATGGAAGGTGTGGGTGAGGGAATGGCCAGCATGACTGCAGCCATGGCAGGTGTGGGGGAGGGTATGGTCCGCATGACTGCAGCCATGGTGGCCAGCACTGCTGCAAATACATCGCAGCGCAACGCAGCACGCCGCCGCCACCGGCAGCTATTGACCAGGCTGACCGCCTACACCAGGTCCAATTATATCATTAGCAATGCCACAGCACAGTTGTCGCGGCGGTCCCTTGCGCAGCAGCAGCAGCTCATCCAGTGCTGCGAGGATGTGGCCAGGGTCCTTGAGCACCTGACCAGTGCCGTGACAGCACTACACCGTCCTGCTCTACCTGCCACTGTTGGGGGTGATGATGCCAGTGAGGGGACATCTAGTGTGAGCAGCCACTCTGCCTCACACGTAGGGGCACTCAGACGCAGCACCAGGCCCACAGCAGCTGCACGTGCCATGGATGAGGATGAGCCACAGAGGCGTTTGGGTGGTACGCGCAGGAGGCGCACATGACTTTCTATGACTCTTACAGGCACAGGCTGAGTATAAGCCTGCCCTGTCCTTTCACACAGCAGTATGCTGAAATACTGTTAGCAAAGACAACATTTAAAGTGGTACCATTATTGTGAATGAAACAATTATATTTATTTTAGCAGCACACATTGGCGTAGTGTCATTATTGATTTCTGCATGCATTTGTGATTTGTGGGGTGAGGGTAGAGGGTGCATCAGAAACTGTTCAGTGTGATGTGGTTGCGACTTCTGTGGCCTTCAGCAGGATTCTTCCCGTGTGCATGGCGCGCATGAGCAGGTGGCCGGTCGTCCCCTTCAGATTCACTGCCAGATATGTCGACCGGTATCCGGCGCTTGGTTGCAATGTTATGAAGTATTGCGCAGACAGCCACATGCGGCAGCACATTGCAGGACTGTAATACATGGCCCCACCTGTCTTGTGCAGTATGCGGAACCTGCTTTTGAGCAACCCAAATGTCCTTTCTATGCAGTTCCTTGTCCGAATGTGCGCAACATTGTAGCGCCGTTGCTGGGGTGTAGCAGGGTTGAGGTATGGGGTGAGGAGGTAATCACGGAGGGCGTAGCCACTGTCACCTGAATGAGAGGAGCAGAGGGTGAGCGCCTGTGCTGCGCTGCTACTTCATAGCAATGTGACATTGTCGACAAAGTGTACTTACCAAGTAGGTGTCCTTCCCCAAAGTCTCCCCTGGCCAGTCGTGTGTGGAGGCCGCTGTGCCGGAATATATAGGAGTCATGGGTACTCCCTGGGTACTGGGCCACAATGTCAGTGATGTAAGTCTTGGCATTGCAGACCATCTGTATGTTGAGGGAGTGGTAGGACTTCCGATTGCGGAACATATACTCCGTGGCAGCTGGTGGGCAGATGGCGACGTGGGTACAGTCTATGCATCCGAGTACATGTGGAAAATGTGCTACATTGTAGAATTGTAGCTTGGTCAAGTCCAATTCCTGTTGGCTGGTGGGAAATTTTATGTATCGGTGTAGCTGGGTAAGCATAGCGTCAACAAAAGTCTTGAGGCAGCGTGACATGGTGGGCTGGGATATCACCCCAGCAGCCGCTACTATCCCCTGGAAGCTCCCAGAGGCCAGGAGGTGCAGGCTACACAATACCTGCACATGTGTAGGCACCGCATTGGTACGCCTTGTTGGGTGCTGCATCAGGGGGTCAAGGTCGTGTATGAGCTGGATTATCATTTCCCCATTCAGCCTGTATTTTGCATATATCTGCTCTCTTGTTTGGCCCAGCAAGGTGACCCGCTCGCGGAATATCCTCTCCTGGATCTGGCCTCTCCTCCGTGCTGCTCGCTGTAGCCTTCGGCGCCTGACGACCATGTACATTCCTGGCATTGTGGAACTCCTAATGCAGCTGCTGATTATCCTTATGTGTGATTGGTCAGGCCTGAACCTGTTACTGATTGGCCAACTGTTTTTTGAAAAAAATAAATCCATGGCTTTTATGGTTACCACCTGCTTTGAGTTGTTATTAATTTGCGCCGCGCAAACAGCGATTTTTGGGTTTTTCTCTATTTGCGGTATTTCATGAATACCGATTGCGATTGTATAGCGAAACCGCAATTTATTTCGCATAATCCGTGGATTGTCGCATTTTCCGATTCGCTAATGCTCTCCTACCGGGATTCTGCGAATAATTTAGCTTCATGAATCAGGCTGTAAGTCCTTTCACAAACCTCAAGAAATCATTGGACGCTCTAAAAAATTGGTAAAATCATTTTTCACTTCCCATTGTTCACATTTCAGGTTTGTAAAACATCAGTCCATGACCTCAGTCACTTGTTATTTAGATCTGACGAAGACTGAGTACCAGAAACGCTACCTTACCTGGATTACAAATTTGGAAAGCAGATTTTCTCTGACCTGTTTTAGACTGGGTACTTTCTATTTCCTGGTAGCCCACCCTAAGCAGGCTTTGTGGTTCTCTTTTTTTCCTCCTGTCCTTGTGATGGTTTTTCTAAACAATCTCTGGCCCATTCTATGTTTTTTTGTAGTTTTTATTCCAGACCAAGGGCGATTTTTATTCATGTACATTACTGCACTCTTTTCGTTCTTTTTCTGCCTCTTTGCTCTGTCTCCAACTGCTAGAATCTGAATTTTGTTGTGCAGCAGTATTGTGTTATATTCGTCAAGCATTCAAAATCAGGAAGACTGTTTCCTCTTTTATTGAATAATACTCTGTATATTCAATTTGTATTGCGGAAGGAATTTAAAAATGGTATTATGAATGGCTTGAGATTACACTGTAATGTTATTTATTTTTATAATTTGTATGTATGTTATTTATTCTTTTATGGCCTTGTGCCGAATAATGCTTTGAATCGGAATAAATATGGTTTAAGCACATTGCCTTGACAAAGGCCAGATCTTTTGGCCGGCCCCCATGTCCATGGTCGAAAGTTGTATGTCATCAGACTTGGGCAAAGCAAACACAAGGAGATGATGGACGGAGTGCTGAAACTTTCAAACACTTGGACACTCAGTGGGTTAGGGACACAGCCTGATTACAGGCCACGTCCTACAACCAACCCAAACTAGCAGGGATCACCTGCACATTAGGCTAGGAAGGCTCATTGGTCAACACTCACAGTAAATGATCAGCAGGTTTGCCTTCACTGGAGGTTGGGTACAGGACAATGGGTTTTGATCAAGCATTCCACCTAACACCTGGGATTGTATTATGGGAAGTGCCCTGTGGCACCTTGGTATCACAGAAGGCACTTTGGTATTACAGAAGGGGCCGCGGACACCTGTGCAGCCCTTTCTGTAATACAGTTAGCATTGGTGCATATATTGCGCCAAGCTATCACCAAAGGTGTTTCCTCATTTGCATGGGGGCATGGCAATCTCCGTGACCATGCACCATATTACAGAGGCAAGGAAGCTGTCAGGAGGCACACTGATAGTGTGCCACCTAAATGGTGGTGCTCTATCA
This sequence comes from Lissotriton helveticus, assembly GCF_964261635.1. Lineage (NCBI taxonomy): Eukaryota > Metazoa > Chordata > Amphibia > Caudata > Salamandridae > Lissotriton > Lissotriton helveticus. Next base: position 706,600,971 of record NC_136059.1, on the reverse strand, counting down.
GTGCACCCCTAATGATAGCACTCTGGAAGGGGAAAAGGGATGCCTCAGACATCCCCTTGCAGGCAGGTGCAGTCACTCAGTGCACCTGCCTGCAAGGGGATATCACTCCCTTCCTAAAAGTGCAGGAGGGTAGCTGCTTCCACCGTGAAACGAAGTGCTACTGCTTAAAAGTCTTTCCATATTTCTTTTGAATGCACTGCCCCAGGGCAGCACGGATTTACGACTGCCCTGGGGCCAGAGCACTCAATATAATAGGGTGTACTTTCCCTGTTTGCGCCTGGTGTGCCTGTTTTAAAGTGTGCCATGGCACAAACAGGAAAAAGTGTAACCTATTTGTAATTGGGTCCTTGGTGTGCCCCAAAGAAGGCCATTCACAGGGGGAGTTGGCCACATAGTGGGGTTCCATTCACAATATGTACCCACTTTCTTTAACATCATTATTCACTCTCACAATTTCAGGCACTAGCTGACACAAAAGTGGGACCATGACCACGCTGGATAAAACACACATTTTTGATCATAACCTTTAAATTTCAACAAAACCTGACCTCACCTCTGACCCCAACCCTTAACATGAGCCTATTCTTAATCTTACTGTCCTAATTTCCCTGAAACATGTTTTTCTGACTAACAAATTCAAATCTACCTGACAACCAGCTGGCATCAGTCCACCCATAGTAGTTTGCTAGAAAGGTATTCAAGAGCACAGATATTTGTCATGAAACCACAGAGTTGTAACTGAATGGGAAATGGTACTGTTACTGTGAAATTATGTGTCTACAGAATTTAAATGTAATGTAGAGCATGTTGCTGTATTATGGCATCCAAGAAAATATAATGAGATTCCCCCATGGTCTATCCATAATTACTCCAAAAGCATAGCTTGAATATTTCAATACTGAGATTTCAGGTTAGCACAGACACACAAGTTTTTCCAATATTTTTGTTTTTTTATTCATTTTATAGAGATATATCAAAAAATACTTTTTTTCCATTTTTCCATATGTATTTCTCAATTCATTCAGGATATTTATGTTCATTTCTACATTAAATACAAACAGCAATCCGTTTGTCTTAACAAAACATTATATACAAAATTTATCTTGTTAAAAAGAGAAACAAGCACCCTGTGTGACCCACACCTGTCAACATTCACACCTACTCATACATACAGCACTACACATTTCGAAATTACAATCCAAACACTTTCTGAGGTTGAGGTAACACGAATATTAGTTGTGAGATTCCACGCCAGGTCTACGCGCGTTTCGGTGGGTTTGTACCACCTTCCTCAGGACCAGCAAAGAAAGGGTTTTTTCTCCTTAAAGTGTGTGCAGGGCACCTGGAATTACAAATATAACATAATGTATCTGTGATAGATTCTAACTGAAAGACAGTTCTTTTAATCTAGCGAATTTCTTTTACATCTTGTTCTCATCACTGTGAGGAATGCTAGCATACCAGAAATAACACAACGCAAACTAGGTGTGTGAAATTTTTATACTTAATTTTAAACATATCACTACATACCAATGTGACACTACCATTAATTCAGTTGTCACACTTGTTCTCGATTAAAGGGCTCTTTAAAGTGGACTCTAAGGTCTCTAGCAGGCTTCTAATTTTTATTCAAAAGGTACATAGACCAGTATCCCAAAAAGATTAAAGGGTGTGGGAACATTCTCACCTTTAGTTGGATACTGACGGTATATTTATTGTCTATTTCGTCTATAATCATATGTTGATTCTAGATCTTTATCATTCGGTCATCTCAGAGGTCAAATCTAATTTATCTGAAAGGAATTATAACAATTTTAAGGCCAATTATAGAGTTCTATACAGATCAGTAATTCAAGGTCTGTCAAAAAGATTTTTCCTTACCCACAAAAGTGTTACAATTCAGTCATGCTCATTAATCTTCATATTAAAGACAGGGAAGAGGTATTTTTGGAAGAGGCTCCAGTCATATTCGGTAAATCAAGTTAAATCACATGAATTCTACAGTCATTTACAAAAGAGGCCTACTTGCTGTTGTAGTCTCATTAATACATCTATGTGACTGACCTTTTTATTGTCATAGACTTATTCTCTATAACTTTGGTTCTTTGATGTCGGCCAACAACACTACGTCATCCTGTATTTCACAGGGTCACAGTCCTGATGGTCTATGGAAACAAATTGATTTTTAGAATTTGATGTTTGAAAATTTCCTTAACATTTTTATACTATCTATAGTAAGACACTTGTTGCCCCATAGTACCTATTTTTTTTAATCTTTTTCTGCCAATTCCCATTCATGTTAATGATGTTAAAACATGAGGTCATGTCACGATATATAATCCCATTATCTGTTTAACATGTATACTATCTACCTATGAATTGCCTGTGTGGACAGACTAAAGTTAGTACCTACAACCCAGTTACTCTATAACATAGGAAACTAAGTTATAAGCCTGTCTGCTGTTGGGAGCCTTTGCTGGTTTGGGAAATATCCCTACCATTTTCCATTGGTGACACTAAATTTAGTCAATAAGTGAATCGGTAAGCACCTATTTGGATAAGTGAATCGGTAAGGACCTATTTGGATAGGCGCCACTATTGTTCTGTAATCATAGAAGTGAAACTACTCTCCTTGGAATACGACACATTTCCTTTGCATATGAGACAATTATTACAATGGAAGCGGTATGCTCCCAGAAAAATGCCTCTCGCATAACGTTGGTACTAATTCATTATAAAATTCGAGCTCTATTTAATTTATCCACTAAATACGGGAAGTGGCTTTCCAAATACGATCATATCTTTCTCTTCGTAATGACGAACGTCTAAGTATCAAACCCGTCTCTTCCGATCTGAGAACGCCGTAGTTATTTGTTTGTTTTACTATAGACTTTATATACGGGCGAAAAACGCGGGAGCCTCAGTCCTTGAGTATTGTAACCCGGAAAAAGTGTAGCCCGGAAGTCATGTGCCGTGTATACTACCGGTTCATGATGAAAACGACGGGCGCCATCTTAAAGTGGGCTACAAAGCCACCTACTCTGTGTTATCGTATCTTTACTTGTCCCTAAAATCATATACGAAAACGCTATGATAGTGTTTATTATATTATTTAAAAAGAAGGGCAATTTAGATGACAATTTTGAATGTATTTAAAAATTGTCCAATATACTTTCTGATCACAATGGTTGTTTAATATATTCGTAATGGTCTTGTCTAAACTAGTGCTATGATTCAACAGAGAATGGAGATATGATCTAGCAATAGTATTGTTTCTAGTTACATTCAATATTTATTTGTTTAAGATGTTATTCCTCTAAATTATAGGGGTACACCAAATATTATCAGGAGTATGGCTATCTCCACAATGTTCACACTATGATTTATATCTTTTAAGATATAATAAAGGATATTTCCCTGTTCTTATGGAGGAGGACCATAATTATTATGACACTATACTAGACGAAATGTATGATGGTAGTTGCAAGGGGAAATCCTCTCAACAATTCAGTTATAAGTTATATAGTATGTGCCTGATGGAGTTTGCAAATGGTATGTCACACATTCTTTGTGACATACCAGGCTATGCTTTCATTAAGTCCCTTCCGAACACTGTCAAACTGAAAAATCCAAAAACTCTCACGTTTTCTGCAAATGTTTTCCATCAACTGTCCCATTTTTATGTTCAACCTTTTCAAGTATACACCACCGTAATTCCGCCTCACTGTGATCAAAGTCTAGACAGTGTTGTACGATAGGCGCTGCTATTTTTCTCAGTCTCACTGCTGATTTATGTTCACTAAATCTGGGGCGGAATTCTCGTCCAGTCTCGCCGATGTAAGCAAGGCCACACGGACATATGATTGTGTAAATGACATTACTGCTCCTACAGTTTGTCAATGATTTTAAGTTGACTTGAAAATTATTGTAGTGCATTGAATCAGTTCTGATTGCAGCATCACATGCATGGCACGATCCACATCTATAAATACCCAAGATGGGTGTCAGTCCTGTAATAGATGTCTGGATAGTTCTTGCCTTGCATCTACTTCTTGTGTGGACTAGACGATCTTTTAAGTTTCTATTCCGTCTGTATGCCACCAAGGGCTTCAAAAGATGAGCCTCATTATCTTCTGTCTCTAATATGCTCCAATTTGTATTTATAAGGTTTTTAATCTTATAATTCAATGTCAAGTGATTGATCACACAAGTGATTCTGTCTTCAGATTCGCGTTTTGTGCCCCTCAATAAAGAGTCGCGGCCATAATATTTGGCTCTTTTGAACGCTTGTCTGATCAGACGATGAGGATAACCCCTTAGAAGGAGTCTCGCCTTGAGTCCTTCACCATGGACTTTCATATTCTGTCAAGTTTCTAAACGTGAATCTGAAGACAGAATCACTTGTGTGATCAATCACTCGACATTGAATTGTAAGATTAAAAACCTTATAAATAGAAATTGGAGCATATTAGAGACAGAAGATAATGAGACTCATCTTTTGAAACCCTTGGTGGCATACAGACGGAATAGAAACTTAAAAGATCGTCTAGTCCACACAAGAAGTAGATGCAAGGCAAGAACTAGCCAGACATCTATTACAGGACTGACACCCATCTTGGGTATTTATAGATGTGGATCGTGCCATGCATGTGATGCTGCAATCAGAACTGATTCAATGAACTACAATAATTTTCAAGTCAACTTAAAATCATTGACAAACTGTAGGAGCAGTAATGTCATTTACACAATCATATGTCCGTGTGTCCTTGCTTACATCGGCGAGACTGGATGAGAATTCCGCACCAGATTTAGTGAACATAAGTCAGCAATGACACTGAGAAAAATAACAGCGCCTATCGTACAACACTGTCTAGACTTTGATCACAGTGAGGCGGAATTACGGTGGTGTATACTTGAAAAGGTTGAACATAAAATGGGACAGTTGATGGAAAACACTCGCAGACAACGTGAGAGTTTTTGGATTTTTCAGTTTGACAGTGTTCGGAAGGGACTTAATGAAAGCATAGCCTGGTATGTCACAAAGAATGTGTGACATACCATTTGCAAACTCCATCAGGCACATACTATATAACTTATAACTGAATTGTTGAGAGGATTTCCCCTTGCAACTACCATCATATATTTCGTCTAGTATAGTGTCATAATAATTATGGTCCTCCTCCATAAGAACAGGGAAATATCCTTTATTATATCTTAAAAGATATAAATCATAGTGTGAACATTGTGGAGATAGCCATACTCCTGATAATATTCGGTGTACACCTATAATTTAGAGGAATAACATCTTAACAAACAAATAAATATTGAATGTAACTAGAAACAATACTATTGCTAGATCATATCTCCATTCTCTGTTGAATCATAGCACTAGTTTAGACAAGACCATTACGAATATATTAAACAACCATTGTGATCAGAAAGTATATTGGACAATTTTTAAATACATTCAAAATTGTCATCTAAATTGCCCTTCTTTTTAAATAATATAATAAACACTATCATAGCGTTTACGTATATGATTTTGGGGACAAGTAAAGATACGATAACACAGAGTAGGTGGCTTTGTAGCCCACTTTAAGATGGCGCCCGTCGTTTTCATCATGAACCGGTAGTATACACGGCACATGACTTCCGGGCTACACTTTTTCCGGGTTACAATACTCAAGGACTGAGGCTCCCGCGTTTTTCGCCCGTATATAAAGTCTATTGTAAAACAAACAAACAACTACGGCGTTCTCAGATCGGAAGAGACGGGTTTGATGCTTAGACGTTCGTCATTACGAAGAGAAAGGTATGATCGTATTTGGAAAGCCACTTCCCGTATTTAGTGGATAAATTAAATAGAGCTCGAATTTTATAATGAATTAGTACCAACGTTATGCGAGAGGCATTTTTCTGGGAGCATATCGCTTCCATTGTAATAATTGTCTCATATGGAAAGGAAATGTGTCATATTCCAAGGAGAGTAGTTTCACTTCTATGATTACAGAACAATAGTGGCGCCTATCCAAATGGGTCCTTACCGATTCACTTATCCAAATAGGTCCTTACTGATTCACTTATTGACTAAATTTAGTGTCACCAATGGAAAATGGTAGGGATATTTCCCAAACCAGCAAAGGCTCCCAACAGCAGACAGGCTTATAACTTAGTTTCCTATGTTATAGAGTAACTGGGTTGTAGGTACAAACTTTAGTCTGTCCACACAGGTAATTCATAGGTAGATAGTATACATGTTAAATAGATAATGGGATTATATATCTTGACATGACCTCATGTTTTAACATCGTTAACATGAATGGGAATTGGCAGAAAAAGATCAAAAAGATAGGTACTATGGGGCAACAAGTGTCTAACTATAGATAGTATAAAAATGTTAAGGAAATTTTCAAACATCAAATTCTAAAAATCAATTTGTTTCCATAGACCATCAGGATTGTGACCCTGTGAAATACATGATGACGTAGCGTTGTTGGCCGACATCAAAGAACCAAAGTTATAGAGAATAAGTCTATGACAATAAAAAGGTCAGTCACATAGATTTATTAATGAGACTACAACAGCAAGTAGGCCTCTTTTGTAAATGACTGTAGAATTCATGTGATTTAACTTGATTTACAGAATATGACTGGAGGCTCTTCCAAAAATACCTCTTCCCTGTCTTTAATATGAAGATTAATGAGCATGACTGAATTGTAACACTTTTGTGGGTAAGGAAAAATCTTTTTGACAGACCTTGAATCACTGATCTGTATAGAACTCTATAATTGGCCTTAAAATTGTTATAATTCCTTTCAGATAAATTAATTTTGACCTCTGAGACGACCGAATGATAAAGATCTAGAATCAACATATGATTATAGACGAAATAGACAATAAATATACCGTCAGTATCCAACTAAAGGTGAGAATGTTCCCACAACCTTTAATCTTTTTGGGATACTGGTCTACGTATCTTTTGAATAAAAATTAGAAGCCTGCTAGAGACCTTAGAGTCCACTTTAAAGAGCCCTTTAATCGAGAACAAGTGTGACAACTGTATTAATGGTAGTGTCACATTGGTATGTAGTGATATGTTTAAAATTAAGTATAAAAATGTCACACACCTAGTTTGCGTTGTGTTATTTCTGGTATGCTAGCATTCCTCACAGTGATGAGAACAAGATGTAAAAGAAATTCGCTAGATTAAAAGAACTGTCTTTCAATTAGAATCCATCACAGATACATTATGTTATATTTGTAATTCCAGGTGCCCTGCACACACTTTAAGGAGAAAAAAACCCTTTCTTTGCTGGTCCTGAGGAAGGTGGTACAAACCCACCGAAACGCTCGTAGACCTGGCGTGGAATCTCACAACTAATATTCGTGTTACCTCAACCTCAGAAAGTGTTTGGATTGTAAATTCGAAATGTGTAGTGCTGTATGTATGAGTAGGTGTGAATGTTGACAGGTGTGGGTCAGACAGGGTGCTTGTTTCTCTTTGTAACAAGATACATTTTGTATATAATGTTTTGATAAGACAAACGGATTGCTGTTTGTATTTTAATGTAGAAATGAACATAATTATCCTGAATGAATTGATAAATACATAGGAAAAATATTTAAAAAGTATTTTTTGATATATCTCTATACAATGAATAAAAAACCAAAAATATTGGAAAAACTTGTGTGTCTGTGCTAACCTGAAATCTCAGTATTGAAATATTCAAGCTATGCTTTTGGAGTAATTATGGATAGACCATGGGGGAATCTCATTATATTTTCTTAGTTGTTTTCCTCTCCTTTCCCTGGTCATAAAGTAAATATAGAGGGGGTCCCAATTTTATGCTATTGTATTATGGCATCCATCCTTCGCTCACTTTTAGTATGAGAAGCTTTAAAAGTTGTTGTTTGCATGTAACTTCTGTCTGTAAAACACAAAGAAACAGAGCTATCTTGGCAATGGATGGTAGATGTTTGTTCTCTAACTCAACACCATGTATTATCAACCTTTAAACATGAATGACTGAGTAGACCTGCAGAGGTCTGATACTGGGGCCATGGGATCCAATACAGATCCGTGCTATTGATACATTAGCACACTGTGCCTTCATCCCAGCTTTACATGTTGTGTGTGTGTGAGGGAAGCTTGCACTGCTAATCACCCTTAATAGCTGTTTAGTTGCAATAATAGGAAGTCTACACTTTCCAGCTACAAAATAACAAATCTCATTATAATCATTAATTTTGGTCTTACTCGCCAAATCATTAATCTATTGACTAATTCATGCACACTTTTAGATACTAACCCATCCATTCCTTTAAACCATATACTCACTCAGCTATCCAATCCTCCAGTCGCTGGCTCATTCACATATACCCAAACTCGACAATCCAGGAAGAAGCACATTTCTATAAATATGCCAGGTTTATTGCCTTTATCAATGCATGTTCATAAATGTTTTTCTGATAGTGCTTCGTGTGACTCCAAGTACCCTAAATGCTGCAAAATAAGGGAAAAATTGCACAGAATGTTATAATAAGTTTTTAAGAGTCACGTAATTTTAGTCAAATTAGGATATAAGAATAAGAACTCAGATCTCCCACAGTAAGCATTTTGTAGATGGGAAAATGACTCGGCGAGAAGGATGCCGAAACATGTGGTGATCTGAAGGTCACAAATCCAGGACCCAGCAAGGGTAATTCAGCTTTCCATTCTTCCAAGGTTGATAAATAACTCTTAGTGTATTGCGGTTAGAAATAGCAGAAAAACAAGTTGGTGTTATTTTATATATTATTTCAACTGTTTTATAGTCCTGTTCACGTCTATTTGTGAATTTTTTTACCACGCCTGGAATTTAATCCAAGCGCAGCATGCAGTCTCTAGAACAGAGTCTTTCAAACTGTATTGTGGCGAGCCCCACTAAACAAAAATGTTTTTAAGTCCGTCTCTCTACCCGTTTCAAATGTAAGATTAGAAAGGGTGCAGAGAGGGCTAGGCAGAAGAGGTAGAGAAGGAGGGGGCACCGTTTATTAAATTAGATTTCCGCTGACAAAAATGGGACAAAAATCCCTTATATGTTGTGTTTTCTCCTTTGAACTATAAACTCAATACAACACATACTTTATAAGTTATTTCTTCTGAATGTTAGTGCTGTGTAAACTGGTCCTAAAACCAGTTAAAGCAAACAGATGCAGTACTAACACATGAAGCAGAGCGTTTCAAAGTTAAGGTATGATGTATCCTTCTCAAACTATGTAGTCTGCGCCGGAAGAACACAAAGAGTCCGCCTCCTCCCGTTCCGATCCGAGGCCACCGAAGTCATCTGCGGCGTACCCCAAGGATCTTCGCTCAGCCCAACCCTCTTCAACGTCTACATGAGACCTCTTGCAACCATCGCACGCCAACACAACCTCAACATCATCTCCTACGCTGACGACACACAGCTGATCCTCTCTCTCACCCGAGACCCCGACACCACCAGAACGAGCCTACACGAAGGGATGAAAGACGTCGCCGAATGGATGAAGAACAGCCGCCTGAAACTGAACTCAGACAAGACGGAAGTCCTCATCCTGGGACCATCGCCCTCCGCCTGGGACGACTCATGGTGGCCTCCCGCCCTGGGCACCGCTCCCAAGCCAACAGACCACGCACGCAACCTGGGCTTCATCCTGGACTCCTCCCTCTCGATGACCAGACCAGTCAACGCCGTCTCCTCATCGTGCTTCAACACCCTGCGTATGCTCCGTAAGATCTTCCGATGGATCCCCACCGAGACCAGGAAGACCCTCACCCAGGCACTCGTCACCAGCCGACTGGACTACGGGAACACCCTCTACACGGGAACCACAGCCAAACTACAGAAAAAACTCCAGCGCATACAGAACGCCTCCGCCTGACTCATCTTGGACATCCCCTGACGCAGCCACATCTCCGGACACCTGCACTGGCTCCCCGTCAGCAAAAGGATCACGTTCAGGCTTCTCACCCACGCACACAAGTCTCTCCACGACCTGGGCCCCAAGTACCTCAATGACCGCCTGACCTTCTACACACCCACCCGCCAGCTACGCTCTACAAACCTCGCCCTCGCCGCCGTACCACGCATCCGTAGAGCCACCGCCGGAGGAAGATCCTTCTCCTACCTGGCAGCCAAGACATGGAACTCCCTCCCCATCCACCTCCGGCTGACACAGGACCACCTCGCCTTCAGGAAACAACTCAAGACCCGGCTGTTCGAGCAGTAGCAACCCCCTCCCCCCAGCGCCTTGATACCCTTCCGGGTGAGTACCGCGCGATACAAATGCCATGATTGATTGATTGATTGATTGAGGTAGACATTCACGGGTTCTGGGCAGTGACCCCACCGATATCAATGGAAATTAGCTTTTTTGAAGGGTGAAGAAGGTTTTCAGGGCAGGTGAGCCAATTCAAGTCAATGGGGGCACGTACCTTTATAGAAGAAATTAAAATGAGTCTAGAGAGGAGGACGCCTCCAATGGAGGGTGCGTTGCAGGGAATTTAGGATGCTCACAGCTACACTGCGACATAGACAGCATCCATGGGTAGACAGAAAACATAGATCTCAGAGCTGCTTTTCCTTACCAAGTGCTCTTTCACTTATAGCCATTTCACTCTGTTTACAACACGTCCTTGAACAAAGCATTGTAAGACAAAGCCCTTTATATCTGCTGCTCCAATCCGTGCATGCTGCACCAGCTCTGGGACCCCCATCTTTCACCAGTCCCCTAAACAGGGATCTGTTATTCCAGACTGTTATTACAAAGTGTGACTTAAGTAGAGCATGTCGCTGGACCCTGAGACAAGGTGAACTGATATTGCAATCGGCAGGAAATGCACACTCCTCACCTCCTTTCAACTGGGATATTGATGTCGAGTCCCGCATGGCCAGTATCCTCCACCTAACTGTAAAAAAAATAAAAAACAATAGAAAGCAATGAGCTCCAGCACCCTCCTCCTATGGTTTATTGGAAGTCCCCAACAATCAGTATTCCCTGACCACTTCTATATTAAAACAGTGAGCCCCCACGCCTCACCTGCCTCCTCTGGCCCATCTCTCCAAGGACTCTAGGAGTCCCAGATTTGGGCAGATGTGCTGTGGTGGGGTTCTCCTCAGTGGCGTTACAAAAGCCCCCACTGGTGCCTCTGCAGTCTGGGGCATCAGTGAAACTACCTCCTCTTCCACTCGCCCTGCCCTTCTCACTTGATCAATTCTGTGTTTATGAAGACAGTTTGGAAACACACGTTACCTACAAACACTACTGCCATTCCTCCAATCCCACCAAACACTTTCTGTCCTAAAGTTGCTTCAGCATCAACTTTGTCAGAGGATGTGTGCCCCAAAGAAATGAAGCTACAGGACCCCAGGGGTTGCATCTCACAGTTTGTAGATGTCTGCTCTAGAGGAGCAGTGGCAGTGCTGATGGGCTAAAACAACACTTATAAGAAAAAATGATACAAAATTATGTTTTGTAATTGCTATATAATATAATGTCATTCTTTTAGGTTTCTAATTGGACACCTTGGATTGTTCTGTATTTAAAATGGCAACTTGTCATATGTGAATCTCTACCAATTACCAAGACTGAGGGCCTGATACAGAGATTCGTGGATATGTTACCCTATCACAAATATAATGGAAATCCTGTGTGCCTTATTACAAGTGCATCATATACTATGGCACTTGTACTAAGCCTCAATGATATTGATATCACATCACGCTTGTGATGGAGTAGCTTGCCACCAAACTTTAAATCAAGCCCTTAGTCTTAATAGGTTTAACTTCAAACAATTCCATCTTTTTAATGAATTGTAAATATGATGCTTCAAAAAACTTCAAGCATTGAAAAACAGACTTTCTAATCTTCCATGTCATAGGAACTGATGATCGTCTTTCAGCTCCTGCACTGGAATGGAAGCCTCAAAGCCCTACGGGAAACAAAGTGCTCCCGCCAGGTAAGATGTCAACTAATGCTTGGTGCTTGTTTTATAAACTGGTACTGACCCCTCAACTACCACCCTAAGTATTGCCTCATTTGAAAAATGTAATTGATGGTGTTTTACATCTCACATATGGTTGCATGCTAACACCAGATGTATTATCTATGGTTCTCTGCAAATTTTTACTTTTTACAGATGGCTGCCCTGATTTATTAAGGTATTCATGAATGGCTGCTTGAGAATATTTGACAGCAAGAGCAGTCTCAGTGAAGGGAATTGTTGAATGTCCGGAGCAATGCTTAATTTGAGCGAGTGGTTTCTGGTGCTCCGCACTTCCACTTAATTGTTTGTCAACACCGGCACTTATGATAGTCTGCCACATGGTGGCGCTGTTTGAAGTGCACAACAACAGTTCTTTAATAAATTAATCTACATAAAAAATGACTAATACCTGCCACCCAAGCCATTACTATAGCTTAGGGGACCTGGAATAGTCAGAATTTTCACACTTGTTGGAATGTGATGCTTTGTAGTTGTAGTTGTAATGGACTGGAATTGGCCGCCCTGACAGGGGCAGTGGGTGGTGCAAGCTCCAGTTTTTTTTACAAACTAAGCACTGGGCCAGAGGCTGCAAAGTCCGCTTCCTACTAAGTAATAGACTATTTAGGGGTAAGCTAGCCAAGCAGGCAGAGTTAAAGCCGGTAGCCAGGCATTGCTGCCCTGGCGTATCTCCACTGGCAGCCATTTGGACTATCAGAACAAAATGATGGGCCTTCCCGTACGTTGTTCTTCCACTACATTATGTTGTATCTTAATTACCTTATTTGTTTGGGACTGGGCCTCCTTCTGCTCTCCCTAGGAGCACCTCCGGAACGCCTCCCCTCTTTTAAACCAATACGCAGCGAGGAAATGATCAAGGAGGCGGGGCTATCATCAGGGTGTGCCCCATCCATGCACATCACTGAATGGATAAGAACCTTGTTTGCTTAAATGGAGACAAGACCGTAAACACTGGAAGAGGCACGCCCTGCTCTTTTACATAGTCCAGAAGTCTAGATGTGCCTAATTATTTCATAGAAGACAAAAAATTCGACGCAGATCTCATTTTTATCCCCCAAGTCAATGCATTAACCTGCAAAGTCGTACCTTCAACATCAACAACCACTGCCTAGAGCTGACAAGAACTCAGATGACCAGAGGAAAGACCCCTTCTGGGAGGGGTGGGGCGTGGGTCGCACCCCTAAGAGTCCACAGTGGTTATTTGTATTTTAAGCAGAGCTGATTTCATTGAACCAAAAGGATTACAATTGTAAAACCTGCCTAGTCAATTGTGAATCCGTTTTTTATGTTTATTTTTTTAAGAATGCACTGTTTGATTCACTGGTGGTGGGTCATAATGAAACGCACTGTATTTTATGTTTTCGTATCTTTTCTTAGTATGTATAATATAAGGTACCTGAATGTGAAATTAAAGTCGCACTCAACTGCCAATTCCCCATTCCGGTTTTGTTCACAAGGAAGCCAGCCTCTGCATACCAGGTAAAATTACTTTATTGTTCTCAAACGAGTTTCGAGGCAGCAGCCTCTTATTCCGTGGGCAAGCTGTAAACCATGTGACACAGAATGCATGCTCTTTTGTATGCTGCCCTCAGTGGGTCCTTTTTGGTGCATGCAGGGACATGTGGTTCTCTGTTCCATGTTACATTTAATTCACTCACAGCAATCTTAATTTCTTTGAAAAACCCTCCAGTGCTCCCCATGATGCAGGACAGGCTCATTAATTCCAAATTGGCAGTGCTATGTCGCAAGTCGGCAAAGTTCCTGTTTGCGCAGCCTCTTCTTTTATCAGATGGTGCAGCAGTCCGTTTTCCTTAAAGGAAAAAGTGATGCTTTACAAAAAGAAAAATGAAAAGATTTAAAGAGCAGGCAGTGGTCTGTGGGACCCCTGCCTGCTCTTAAAAAATGCTTTTACAAACATTCCCAAAAGGGAAGGTGTCCCTTGGGGACCCCTACCCATTTGCGAATGGGTTACTACCACCTTCTTTGAAGGAGGTGGTGAATGCCGAATATTTTGCAACCACATTTCGGCCGCAAAACATTCATACATACCTATGAAATTCTGTATTAGGAAGGGACGTCCTAAACATGCCCCTTCCTAATATTGAATCGCAAACCCAAATGGCTGTTTGGTAACCGGTTACCAAATCGCAATTTGAGTTTCATACAAGTGAAAAGGCTTTTTTGCGTTCGCAAACAGGCCGATTCTGTGAATCGGCCCATTTGCGACCTAAAAAAGGGTTCATATATGTGGCCCAGAGAGTGATAGTCACATACATGCCAACTGTAAATAACATTTTATGTGAAAGTGGGTGAAGGAGATACACAAATGACAAAATACTGGCAGTCCCAAAGGAATAGAAAATGCCTTGTTTACAGGTGAGGATAAAACGTGGGGGTGTGAGAGATGGTGAAGGAGAGGTTATGTGAGGATGTACATACAGTAGGAAGAGTGAAAAGGCAGTGATGTGCGTGAGATATAAAAGTGGGTGATTTCAAGAAGATATGGAGAGAAAGGGGTCATAAATGTCTCACAAAGTGAGAGACTGCTGAGGAAAGTGGGCGAAGGGGAGAACGGGGGTAACTGAGATTACTTACCCCTTCCCCTAATCTTAATAATGGGGACAATAGATTGCCCTTATTCATTAAAATAAAGTTTCTGTCTTTTCTGTTCTAAAACGTAGGCATGTGTGATAGTGCATTTGAAATACATATTTGTCGTTGTTTTCCACAATTTGTCACCAGACAGCGTCACCATTTGATTGACGTGAATACATTTCAGTGATGATAGGAGTAGCTCATATTGTAGCATGGTCACTATTCTAATTTGTAACTTTAAAACCCGAAAAAGCCCACCTTCTTTTGGTCACAATATGTTGGAAAGTAAACATTCACTCTCATGTTTTCAATACCAAATCTCTACTTTTTTGGGATATGAAGTGAACAAGTTATCACTGCATACGTTCCATTAGTATTGCTAAACGCCCCGTCTTCCAAAGAGCTGCGTAATAATATGTCGGATTGTGACAAATTATGAGACCCCGCCCCTTACTCTGAAACTGAGGTGATATGAAATGGCCATCTTGTGACTTGAACACTTGCAGCTTCTACAATTGTGCTATTTAAAACCTAAGTATGTATTAGAATAATAATGGAGTATACTCATTCATTTACATTTCTCGGTCGCCTATCCTGTTACTTTGTACATCAAAAGAGATGTATTATCGTACCAATGTAAATAAACCTGCGCCATAAAACGTTTGGACGAATCTGAATACTATTGTAACAATATAAGTACTCAGTGATTGCCACATGCTAGCTTTATCTTCAGTCGTAAGACGACCCTAGACACTAAGACATGGTCGCTACCTCCTCGCGCAGCTCTTGCGAGGGCGCTAGCCCGCTGTCAGGAGTGGCTACAAGGGTGTGCCTCAGTCCTAGCAGCAGTTTTTGCCTGGACCGAGCGCTTCCTGCACGAGATGGCATCAGTTCTGTGCTGCTTCAGGTGTTGCATGGATGGGTGCCCTGGGCACATCCCCTTGAAGGAGATGCCATCGGTGCAGTTGGACACGCAGCACATGGGTGAGAAAAGCTGACATTGGCTTCTAGATAGGTGCAGTTTTCCCCTTACACCTTCATATCTCTTCGTTGACAACTCAAGTCCTGTGTTTTTTCCAGTATTTACATATTAAAACAAATGTTAGCAGTCATGGCAGTGAAGTGAAGGAAAACATGAGGATGTTTGTAGGAGGTCTTCATACTCGAGCGCATGAAGGATGACACATGGGATACAAACTGTGACGCTGAGTGCACAGCTCCAAGTTTCCGAGGTCCTCACATGAATAGCTCACGCAGGCCAGGATATCCCGTTTTAAAATCAGGAACTCCGACTACAGGTCATAGGAAGCAAATAAACAAGAGCTCGGTGGTGGAGCACTGCGTTCTAGTTGGGGAGATGTGGGGATTCGAGTCTCTGCATCGGCTCCAACATCCTGTGATTCTAGGCAAAGCACGTAATCTACCCGTGCCTAGCAAAAACAAGCTCTTGGCGTTGGGAAAAATATAGTGCATCGCAGATAATGAGTGTGTAACGCCGCAAGTGAGAGATCCAATCCCGGTGGGTGGGGCTAAAAGAAGACAAGGCGGCAACAAGGAGGGACTAAGAAGCATCCTTTTCAATCGTGAGCCCTCGTTTTGCATGCAGGATGACTCCAGCCAATGAGGAAGATTGGCGGGGCTTCAACTCCGCCTCAGAGAGCTTTGGAATCTGTATTGATTCCAAGAAGCTCTCGTATGACGAGGGCAGCCCGTGCACGCTGCTTTCGCCAGCGGAGACCTAACTAGGGAGAATTGATCATGTGTCTTTTCAGTAAGACGAGCCGCACATTTTTATTGCTATTAATCCTTTATTGGATATTATTAGATTGTGCAAGTGTTAATCAAGTGATGAAGGGAATTTTCTTATTTTTTTTCTCCAAGGTATTTGTCTAGGGCAATAATTACAAGCTTCAAGGCATATATGTTCTGTTTTAATTAATGTGCGTATCAACTCTCACACAACTAGAGCAGTATGCTGCCTTTTTTTCCTGGGAAAACAAGAAACGATGAAAATGATTTGTACTTAATGTCTAGTAATCTCTGCAGTATTCCATATCATCGTGGTTTACCCTGTCTGTTCAAAATGGGGAAAACCATGTGCAAGTAAGTCTTGAACCGTGAACAACAGGAGCATCCAAGTAAACTGCTAGGAGATGTCAACTCTTCACTAGAACACAGACAACCCCAGATGCATTCTGGCCCCATGCACTTTTTTTTGATGAGGCGTGGCAAGAGGGCCTTTTTTTGTGTACCTCTTCCTTCACAGGAGACTCTTGAAGACAACTAAATAGTGATTTATGAAAATACTTGAACCAAGTCTTCAGCTTTATTCCACCTTCACTGTGAAATCAGTGTCAAGGAGCAGCTACTTTCAGATCACCAATCCGGATTCCAATCCTGCTGTTGCATTAAGGTGGCCACGCTAAACATCATGATGAGCACTGACTATTGGATTAGGGAGACTCCTGCCTCCGTGTACTACTAATTCTCATGGTGACTTTTGATACACAAAATAACTACCAGCTAATTACTTGGAATACTGAATGGACTTTCACAAACTTTTTCTGAACTGGTCCCCTTCTTTCGTACCAACCAATCCCACTTGGTGAAGAATATTCGCCGTTCATCAAGCTGTGCTGCCACACTCTGTGAGATACCTATGGGTTCCATCTTCGCTCTCAGGCTAATTAATTTCGGTCTTGAGCCCTTGAGTTTGCCAATCAAGGGATTGAGTCTCCATTCACCCGGAAAGAACGTAATCTCTATCAATGCAAAAAATAACAAATTTAAGGTTGTGTCTTTGGCAATCTTAAAGATATGCACTTCTCACTTTCCTTATCTTCTTCCTATGACATCTTTTGCTTTTCACTTTTTATGATTTTATGTAAAAAAAAAATAATTGGCAAAGCTCCAAGCTTTCCCTCTCTGTCAAAAACAAATCTCTGCTGTCAGCCGCGAAGCTAAGAACTGCAATCTAGTCCATGATTATCTTACAGTCGGATTTCGACAACACTATTCTCGCAGAGGTGTCTCAAACCTTGCTCAACCCTCTCCTGATAGTTTTTCATTCCTCTGCAAGACTCACATCTTCATGCAATAAGATTTGATCCTCGTTACAGTCACGGCCCGTGCAGGTAAGAGCAGTCGGGCGGTGGGGCCGGGTGGGGGGATGTCAACAAATGACTGAGAGGGAAAAATAAATCAATAATTGATTTTCCTTCGTGGTCGTATGATGCAATACCCCCCACCGCTCTTACCTGTGCGGACCACGGCTGGTTGCTGATTGAAAATACAGTCAAATTTAAAATAGAATATCTAACCCACAAAGAGCTAAAATTGAATATGCCACGTCAAGATGGTGGCTAAAGTGGGTTTCGAAGCAGGAACTCTTTGAATTTAACTAAACTTGAACTTAACAAAATCACTAGAGACTAATATTTTTGTGGAGTTATTACTTCTCTCAGTAGCTCTCTACCAGTCGCTCCAGAAGCCGAGGTTCTCTCATGTAGTTGAGATCACATTGGAAATGACACTCAAAATGTCAGTAATGCACGAAATCTACATAAACTGATTACATAAAAATAAACATGTTTCTGTTTCCTTCTATTATAGATTTCAGGTTTTTTCCCTTGACGTTATAAATTGGACAGAACAGTATTTCGTCTTGGTGGCATAAAGGGGCTAATGATTCATTAAAATATTAGTAGGCAATAAGACAGTCCCAAATGTACACAGCATTGAATTTAGACCGCAACCTACAAAAATACAAATGTATGACTCTGGGCTATCAAACTGAATCATCACTATAAAAGTTAAACGTGGCAAATGGCAGCTGCCGACTTTATTCATTGTTGGAGCTGCACAGGGGACAGTCGGTTCTCTGTATCATGTTTGTGCAGCACATGCTATTTCACCTTTTAGCCAGACCTAAACACTACACACAAGAAGCGCTCCTCCACTAATCCCTTTCTTTAAATAAATATTGTTGAGATGGAATTACCAAAGCAGAGGCGTACACTTTAGGATATAACGAATGCATTCATTTCCTTTTGAAGGTCGTGGAATGCAGGGCAGTTCCCATTATCTTTTTTACTGCTGTACCACCACTTTACACCATTTACATCATGGGGAACCTCCTTCTCTCCCCTCTGCCTGGATTCCTGGTTCCCCTTAGACCCAGGAGATACTTTGGGTAAAGACAAACAGAAAAAGAAAGTCCACGTGAAAAGAATATGGAAAGGCCATCTATTCCTTGCATTATTTGAAAGTGAGTTATTATAAACCTGAGCTGATGCAATTGCATTCAAGGTTCTGCTGGCAGACACGGTGGCATTCTTCTCTCAAAAGATACTACAGTAGCAATGTGATGTGGGTTCCTTATTACTAGTGATGTCACAACTAGAAGTCTGCAGGAAGTTATGTTAGGGGTTAATGTGTCACTGCACTGATCCCCTGTATTATATTAGGCCTGGAAGTAATTTTAATTACGTTGAAATATTAGTAGTAATTGCGGTAATGAGGTATTACTGCCCATGAACCTCTAAAGGGTGTGCAATAAAGTGTTTAAGAACATCTAAGGGACTTGGACCCTGGTGCATTAAAGGGGATATGTCTATGGGAGTATGCGTTGCTACATATAGTAATTTGTTCCTTATAAATCATTCCTCGCTGTGTTGTTTCTGAATTGTAGTAGAAATTAGGTACTGTGTTCCTCATCTCCTTTATACTTTCTGCAATTACTGAAAACTAATATAAATACTTTGATAACAAATATATAATGTGTCATTAAACGTTTGATAAAGAAATTGAAAAGTAACGTATTTTACAGAATATAATTTAATTTAATATAAAAAGATGAAATAGGAATTTAGTAAGAATAAGTGGTCACCAAAGAACAATCTGTAGAATTTGTGATTATTTACTTAATACGTTAGTCCATAAAGTACAGATTTGGAAGAGTTTTGGCAGTAATGGGAATTGAGGGAGTGAGCTAGTCTAACCTTCACTTTCATTACTTAGGTATTTTAACAATTCTTATTTAAACCGATAACACACACAAAGGTTCACATTTACCAACAAATAATAGCAAAACAAACAAATATATTGCACTGTGCTAGGGGCAATCTTCTTCAACATTGTATCTCCACATGGGGTGACCCCTCTGTGTAGGGAGAGGTGAGTGTGATGAAAGACGTTGACTGGGAGAGTGCACTGATTCACCCCCACTGGTGCAGAAACTGGCTGCCTATCACCATAGTTCAAAGGTTATTTGCATTACGTTAAGGGCTACTTTTCAGCTCAAAATAGGTTTTGCACTAGAAAGTAGACTTCATCAGCTCTATGCTGCCTCAGGTTGCTAATAGTTGTTCATATGCAAGTAGTGCCTGCAGTGGGACTGTCGGGCCACACTGACCTGCAGCGTATGCATCCTGCAGAGCTATGGAGAGGGGAGAAGTCAGTCCTGGCCCTGGACTAATCAAGAATTTCCAATTAGCAAGGCAAGTGCCTGCGCTGACAATACTATTGACATGGGGAAGCACCAGCACTAGTTGAGGGGCAACAGCTCTGTGGTGGTGCTACTTGGAGTCCTGGTCGTCCTAGGCCGGAATACTTCCTCAAGGTCAATCGCAAAACCTGCTTATCAGAAAAGGTCTGCGCCAGCTCTAAGTCACAGTGGCCTGTTCTGATGTTGACCTCATCTTGGTCTTGTATTTTTTTGTATCTTCAAGTGCGGATGAAGGTCACTGGTCTCTGTCACTCAGAGGCTTCTTGGCACTATAGACTCCGATTGCAACTCAAACCCAGTCAAGTGCCATGGTGCACTCTTTCTTCATCATCAATGCATTCTCCCACACTGTCTAGACAGGACAGAACTCCAGAGCCCAATCCTTGCACAGTAATGCAGGTCTCCCACAGTGTCCCTGTGGTGGCTTCAAGTCAGCATTTTTTCAAATGTACCCCCACAGTCTTGCTCTGAACATTCTGGGACAATTCAGACAGGTTTTCCTGAGTATCTATATTAGTACTCTTCTAATACTACTTCACGTACCCATAAATGCAATTCCAAAAGGCTAGAGTGCAGATCTATGCCCAAGCTAATCCGATTTCTCATGTGCAGAGTTATCTGCCAAGAGTGTGTTAAACTACTATGTTTCAGATATAAATGTGGACGTGTCAAGAGGGAGCCGCTGGAAATGAGAGAATATCTACTACAAAGTGGGTGGAGGAATGCACAAGGAGAACATCCAAATACAAAAACACAACTACACAAAGGTAAATCACTTGTAATTTGTCAAAAAATATACCAACATTTACTCCAGTACTATACTCGGCCAAACAGGCTCAAGCCTAGTCTAGCTAAGCCTTTGAGCGTCGTGCACAACACAAATCCCATTAGCAAGTACTACAAAGGAATTAATCTTAGATTGGGGGAGGAAGGAGATTCCACTTTGAGCACAAAGACCTGCATCTTAAAAAAAAATATATGGAAAACCTGGCCATTTAACTGTAGACGTTGCAAGCACCTGCACAATTCACATTGTAAAAATATTTAAAAGGTAATAAACAATATATTAAGAAAAATGGCAATTTAACTTTAGACATTGTAGCCACCCATACAACTTTCATTGAAAAATTGTAAACATGCCAGCTGTAGATACTCAGAGAATAAAAACTATGTAATATGTTAATGCGTTATAAAGACATGTCTCCTCTCACACCATCCTACATACACTCAAATACATCTCATAACACACACAGACATTGAACTCAAATGTAGCTAATGTCTGGTTCCACAACGCCTCACAGCACAAGGGGAAAAGAGCAGAGCCTAGAGCGTGATACGTATTTATGTGCCTCCTCTTGGGATGAATGTCAAATGTTTAATATTCTCCTCAAGTGATACATTTTCCCTATTCTGTTCAATTCACAGTTCTACATAGAGTAGGTGGAGATCTTTGTATAGTTTTTGCAGAAGTACATTTGGCCAATTTAAATCTAAAAACCATCAGTAAGTTCACTAGTAGTATCTCTACACCATATTATAAGTTGTATGACCCTCATCCCCCGCATGTACGAGAGTGGTGACACACAAGCCTGTTCATCTGTGGACATATCTACTTATTTGTTAATTACATCTAAGTGGAATTTTCCGCCCAAATGTATAAACAAATGTATCCACACTGAGATCTTTACATGTAGATTACCTTTCTAAATTGCGCCCCTGGTGTTTTGACCTATGCAGTCGCCCCAGCTTGCTAAACATGCTTAGCCTCTTCGACTCTGTATAGTATCACTGCAACATATGTGGGAAGTGAAAAATTGGAGTGGAGCTTAACTTTGTCCCACATACATCTAAAAACATAACATGTTATTTTAGGTATTTCCTAGGAAACTCTGCAACAGGAAATATTCCAATTGTGTAAAATGTAATAGAACCCTAAATTCATAGTTTTTGATAAAACCTATTTCCAAATCTGAATTCACAGTATGTGCATAGCCTTGGTTAAATGACCATTTATGATTTTAAGTTCTTGTTATCTATTCTATTTATAACAGTTCTCTAACATCAAAGACATTCCATCAAAGTTCTGCTGAAGTGCATTGCAAAAGGTGTTAGTCTGAGATCAAACCCATTCACACGTTTGTGGCCTCTGCCCGTTAGCTGTTACCTCAAAGGACTGGCCCCATATTTCTCAGAATGATAGAGGGCAAAGCCTCTGGGGTCTGCAAGGACATCTGCGTTTGAAATAATTCTAGTAATATCTTTTGCGTCCGAAGAAGGGAACCAGGAGAGTCATTGGAACCAGGGTATACACAAAATCCTAACTAAGGTGTACATCAGGGAACATTTCCTTTGAACCCCAAGAGTATGAACTGGGAATGATAACGATAGAGTAGAAAGTCAGGGGCCGCTCCAACAGTTGAGGCAAGGAATGTAGGTTCACCTGTTGGAAATGAACATTGTCTTGCGGATCTGAACGTAGAGTGAATGCTTAGGACCTAGTGGGGCCAATTTCATCTTTTTCTTCAAAGTACCAGTGCTACCATTACTTGTAGAAGCAGCTTATCGAAGACTGCACTCACCCTCCCCCAAAGGAGTCACTCACGCAAAGGCCCTTGAGCGGGCCCTGTGGAGCCCGGCTGGAGGAGAAGGTAGGTGGGTGGGTTTATGGCACAGGTACATAAACACAGAGGGGTTGGTGAATCCCCAATACAAGTTTCTCCCCTGTGCTGTCCTCCATTTTTAATTCTTGGAGTTGTTAATGGGAGACAATACACTGGAACAGACCATATGATCAGCCACAAACTGCGACCATGCACCAGTAATATGCCCCCAGATCTCTTTCCCAATCTTGAACCCCAGATGTGCACCTCAGTGGGTTGAGTTTGCTTTTAATAATAAAAATAGGAGGCTTACAGTTTACTAACTAAGGGTGGACAGCCCAGTGATGGGTGCACAGTGTGACCAACCTGAAAATAAATCCTTGGAACAATAACATTAATTGTAGAAATGTTATAAAGGGGTTCATTATACAATGAAATGTTCAATTTGGCCCTTGCAAAATGCAAAATGGTGCAAGCGATTGCTAGCACCATTTAAAAGTGTGCCTTCCACATAACAAATTGTAATAGAAAACAGCTGGGAAAAATACATTGATAGGAAAGGCAGATGGGAGATTAGTCCAGCAGTCAGGCTGCCTCTACTGCTTCGAATTATGAACGAGTTCTGCTTTAAGAAAGGTTCTCCCACCCGGGATCAGTGTATGTGTGTCTTTCTTTTGTTTTATATTTTTTTAAGGAAAAGAAAATAAAAAAGCTATTTTTATTTCAAGTTAAATCACATATTTAAAAGTGTTTGTGGTTGGCTGTATGTTTACATTGGAGACTTTACGGGCAGTGGTAAATTCAGTGGTTAGACAGCTCGACCATCAGCCTGTGTCTGGCAGCGATCACTGGCTTACGGAACCATCCCAAGGTGGCCATAAAAATGCAAAAAAGCCTGACAAAAGGATTTTTTTAGTTTTTCATGTGAGTGGTTCTGTTTTAAGATTTAGCATAAGACCATTAGGTATCTAAAACAAAACCTGTGCAGCAAACCTGGTCATAGATGAGACTGCTTACCATATATAAAAGAGGGCACCTCAACTCATAAGAGCCTTTTAGGGATGGAGATTTGCATTTCGAAGTGTTGTTTTTCGCCGTAACAAATGTTAAGTGATTTTAAATACACTAATTTAACTGCAGATTTTGACCACTTTTTTACTTTTCATTACTGGGCAAAAACATTCATTTGTTTTAATGCAAGGCAATGCTTGCATGTGCTTCGTAAATAAGAGTTAACAGTATGAGTAGTGTGGTATGTCTATGCCTGTAATCACTCCACATAGCTTCAATATAGGAGGCGGACTCTGCCTTTGGCCCGATATAAAAAAAACTGATGCCAATACAGACCAGTTATTAGGTCACATATAGGAATTCCAATAAACGTTTCACTCGCCTGCAACCATCTCCTGGCCATCTGCTGCTGGGTAGTCCAGTGTGCACTCAGTTTGCCAGTCCACTGGAGCTAGCCATACCTCACTTTATGAAGGTGCATCGAAAGGTCATCCCACCCAGTCTCCAAATATTCTTGTGCCCCGTTGTGTTACTATGTGCATTACTTCTGACAGAAGGGAATCTCAAATTCACGTTCATATTAATAGACTAAAATTAAGTAAATCATTTAGGAATGGATAAAGTCCCTTGCATGGGTCTGAAGAGGGTGTGCCGCATCAGATTCCCCAGGGCAAGCTTTATTGTTTTTGAACCCGACGCAGCACCCACGAAGATCTTGCATGCACACTGAGGCATTTCTTTGATGTGGAGAGATATCCAGAGTGGGACTCTGTTTAGAAGGGAGCATCACATACTAATAAATAGTGCTGAATGCAACAGAACGCGCTAAATGTGCTCTTGGGTAAGATTTTCCCCCAAATTACTGCTGGCAATTAGTGCTATTTTATTCGTGCAAAATGCACCATCACGCCCAAAATGGACACAAGGATGCATTTTGCGCTTGGACACATCACTAAATGTAGCAGAACATTAGTGAGCTGTTAAAATCCTTTGGTGAGGGCCACGGGGCCCACAGGGGCAACTGGGCTCAACCATGGTGATTGAGGCCTTTTACTCCTGATGTACCGGGGCCCAACCTACTATGGATTCTGCTCAACTCAGTTGAGAACCCCTTCTGCACGTGACTCTCAGTGGTAGCTGTGATTCCGAAGTCAAGACTCCCTCGGGGGTAGGGTGTGTGTAGATTCAAGTCAGTGAACATAACTTCATAACTGAAAAGGCAAGCTATATGAACAATATGTCACTGTCCAGCCAAATACTTGCTTTTATAGGAAAAAGTAGTATTTTATTTCTAATTCTACTCCTGTAAAGGGATGCAACATTAAAATGCAATAAAACAGTTCCTCTTGAGACCGGTGCTCTTGTAAGGTGAATACCTGTCCCACCTTCCTTTGTGTAATGTGTTTAGGATTATTCCCCATTCACTGGTCTCGCATCAGGGAGTGCAAACTATTAGGCCAAAATCAAGAGTTCTCCCTTCTGACCTTTTAGGAATTTAGTCAAATGTATCTATGTTACCGCAGCACTGTTAGCAGCAAGTCACATGTCTGTCTTGGGGATTCCTCTTGTCCTCATGTCTTCACCAGGCAGGCCTGGGCTTCCCAAAATAGAATCTAGGGACCTCCATACAATGTAGCATTGCAGGCACACTCCCTCTGTGTACTTTCACAGCACACTTTGGGTCCAGCACTGTTACCTTTATGCATTGTACCCTTACATGTACACATGCTCCCAGTACACAGACTCAAACTGTGTGCCCTGTTCAGCACTGAGGCTTTCCTTTATTTAACCAGGGTGTGCTCTTTACAATCACACACTCTACCAGCACACACTCACTATCTGCACGCTGAACAGCACTTCTCCTTTCATGTATTGTACTTCGCGGAAGCACACAAAAAGGACAAGCTTTTGCAATGCAATAGGTCTCGCATTATTAAAGTTTGAGCTATTGGCATTGCTAAATAATGCAACACCAATAACTTTTGTTGCAGTTGGTGTTGCAATATTCAGCAATGCCAATAGCTCAAACTTAATTAACCCGAGACCTATTGCATTGTAAATGCTTGTTATTAAAGGCATCGTAGAATGAACGTGTAAAAAATGAGATAAAGTCTCTTCAACATTTTTAAAAAGTGTATTTCATTAACACGTGGAAGCGTTTCACCATAGTAAATCAGATCAAATTGCTGCGTTTAGAGCTTTCTAAAAAAAATAATTCTTGCTTCCACCCACCCAGACACAATGCCAATAGGGAATTAGGAGGCAAGTTGGTTGTCGTGGGCATCCTATGGGTGGCCTGGAGTGCTATAAAACATGGACAACATTATAATGTGATAAATCAAACTCAAGAGAAGGTTTTGTACAGCACACATCCTGAACTTATGTATGTTGAGGTTCTCTTTTCACCCCTACCGCGCTACAGCGTTTTCCCGCTGTGCGCTAAAATTTAAAAAATGGCTTGTTTATGACAAAGCCAGCTCGTCATCCGCGCAGCGCAGGTAACGTTGATGACGAGCTGGCTTTGTCATCAGCGCCGAAGGGGTTAAGTGAAGATGAAGAAAAAGGAGGCAAAGTGAAAAATATAACTGCCAACAATCACACAAGTTGGTCAATTGGGGAAGCCAGGATTGATCCTCGGTTTTTCGATTACACATTGTGCAATTAAGCCACTAGATGTACATGCTTCGCCTCCCCTACATCCACCTTACACACATTCCTCACCCCAACATACACCTTGCTGGCATCAGTGTGCCCCTCACTCACTTCATAGACCATACTTTGTGGCTCTTAGAGAAATGTTTGAGTACCTATGATCTAGAAGACGTTCAATTTATGCAGCACTGTGAAGAACTGAAATCTTCATTCTCAGGGGTCTCACTAATACAAAAGAACTTGGCACATAAGCTGAAATATTAAAATACATCTTTATTAAACTTAATAAATGAGGCCACGTCACACAGAAGCCGTAGCAATTGAATGAGGTAGTCTAAAGAATACAGAACACAGAGGTCTTTTATATGCTTAGGATTTACAAACTCAGCATAAAAGAAAGGGGCAGTCCTAGCTTCTGCAAGCATACAAAATACCTAATATGGACATACAAGATCTGCAAAATGTTAGCCAATAGAAAAACACCATGTAACCAGAATGTCCCCTTTACGTCGTGTTTCTGCCCAACCCATAAGTCAATCAATTACAGCACTTATAAGTCAATCAGTAATGGCAGAACATGTCTGTATGCAGTTAGGCCAGCTAGTGTCTGAGATTGCTTTCAAAGCAAGGACAAAGGGGGGTTTTCTACACATTGCAGACCAAAGGGCAGAAACACTTCATGAATAGAGCAGTCTGTGTAAAGGCAACACAAATTGATGACAAATGTAAGATGGAGTCAAAATTAAAGAACCTCAGACCCCCTTTTTGCCATTACACAGGCAAATCCTAAAATTATTTTGCAAACATTATGTATTTCAGTGACTATTGACAATGCCAATAAAACAATAAGAATCAGTCTCCAAACTCCAATTCTATACAATCGCACGGAAAATACCCAGAGTCCATCAAAGCCTCTTCTGGCAGGCTTCTATTGTCCATCAAATCCTATTTCTGTTATTTTCTTCCGCATGGGCCTCTTCATTCAAGCCTTTCATGAAAATGATGTTACTCAGTATCCGTTGGAGTGCCTTCCTGGCAAACACTCACAGCTCCCTTGAAAGTCTCAATGTCTCAATGCAGTGCACCAATATCTCTCCTCTGCGGCAGACACTACAGATAGTGTGCTCTTCATTGATCTGTGGAAAAGTAAATTTTGCCATGTTCTGTGTCCCTACGTGTCCCCCATCTTATGTTATGTGTGCATGATTAATATGCATATGTATTCCCCATGTTCGATTAAAGACGCAATTACAGTTGTGTCCATCTCTAGTATGCCAGTTTCCAGTTCTCGTGAAAGCTACGAGCATTAGGCCTATGTAAAGTTACGTTGCCACGTTTCTCAGTGTGCACGTTATTTCATTGAAAAGTCCCCGTTTCTAGGCCTCAAAAGGGCCCGGACACCAGATTCAGCTCCTGTCTCCTGAGCCCTCGCTGAGGAGCGATACAGCCCCCACCTGTATTCCTGACCCTTCACTTACTTCCTGCCTCACAGTGCCCGGCTCGGCCTGGCTCTGCCTGCTAGTCTGCCAAGAGTATGTTATGATTCTAGTTATCAGTCCAGCCCTCCTTCTCTGCATTCCTAAGCTACTGAATCGCATCAATAGTTTCCGTCATCGTCTAGCCTTTACGTCTCCATGTAAGAGAAATACTGCATTTAATGGTCATTTAATATTCCTCAACACGCACTACATGTAGAATAATGCATGCACCAGTCTTAGAATCTGTTAGCCTTTACCCCGATAACTTTTGGATTCTATCAACATGTTCTCCAAACATCAGATACTAGATAGTGTTTAGGTACATGTCGCCCTGACTCTCCAGACTTCAGTCTCTGCTCCTAGCGCAGAAGTCGTAGCCCCCAGCTTCTCCTAGTAACACGTCAATGTTAGTTTGCGCGCACCATTAGGTTAGAGGTCCCGGCTCCTTAGGTAGCCCCCTCCATGTTTCCGCCCCATTTATGACATATTCTGTTACGTTTACATCACATGTCTATGTATACGCCTCCTGTTACACCCACTTTCACCCTTATCTTTCGCGACTGCTATGCACCCCACCCACTGCTCCGCCTATCGTATGTACTGTAATGCAATTGTTTTAGTATATATACTTGTGCACTGTTATTAAATGTTACGCCGATTCCGATCCTGCCCCCGGCAGCGCTGCCATTCTATTCCTGTGCAGGTTGTCCTGTTCCTGTCCTTTATGCTGTATTAAACCTGCAAACTCCTACTACCTCGAATCTTGACTCTTATTTATTGAGCTATCTGTTATTACTATATCCAGTCAAAAATAGATCCGGTATTATTTATTTATATACCACATAATGGCGCCCGAATAGGGACTTGCCCTTTCCCCACGCGCCGGTGAAGCCACGTATGCCCCCTGATCCTCTGCAGCCGTGACGGAACCATACCGTGCACGTGCAGATATTTCTGCTTCAAGTATCCCTCAGGCCCACGGAGGAGACGGAGGTTGCGGTCCAGCATCCAGACGAGGCGGTGGAGGAACGCGGCGAGTCCCGACCAGAGCCCAAGCCGAGAGTCCAAGGTCCGAGGTATCCGGAGGCCCACCCGTAACTGAAGTCCGAAGTTCGTCCGTCCGGCGTCGAAGCAGTCCAGTCCAGTCCGAGGCCTTCCGTTCTTGCTGCCCGGTGAGTACCGTTGCTGGGGTAGTATCTAGACAGGGTCAATCTAATTGACTCTGGTCCGTGGGTTTTGGTGGTACACAGACCCAACACGAAGTGTCCACTCCGGTGGATGCGGGTCCTGACGTGTCTCTTTATGAGACCGGTAAGTTCGTACTGTTTTAGCAGTGCATCTAGTTTCTGTTCTAGTCAGTTCTGTTCTCGAGAAAATTCATGTATTCTGTTTTCAGTATTCCAGGTAGTATTCTGTTCGAACTGTTATTTTAAATGTTCTTCATGTATTTTAATGTCGTGGTATGAAAGTGGTGTAATTATCGTGTTCATTGTGTATTGTATTGTGTCTAGATTACAGTCCAGTCATGCCTTTGTTTTCCAAATTACGTCAGTTAAAAACCAGAAAAGGTCTGTTAGAAGCAGCAGTTCCTGTCCCGCCTAGGGACAGTCCAGGTCACTTTATGTATCAAAAGCATGGCATAAGTGCCATATTGTATCTAGATTTATGGGTGGAGTACACCAAAGAGTTAGAAGAAAAGTATAGATGGCCCGTATCAGGTACGTGGAATGCCGAGTGCATCATGCGAGTAGAAGAAGCATTATGGAAAAAGAAAGCCAGACAGTCACAGAAAGATGCCATCGAGTTATGGCGCAAAGAATCTCATAAAAGAACCGAAAAAGAAATCAGAAAGTCAGAATTAAGTAGAGAATCCATAGAAAGAGCCCAAGAAAGGGAATTAATCGAGATAGGTGAACGAGTTAAAACCGAACAGTCAGACAGACAGAGGAATGCCCTCATTAAGGGTATGTATCCTCTTCTTGCCGAGGGCTTGTCAAAAGCAACCCCGGAGGCATCCAGTAATTATCCGCCACCCTTAGTTCCGACCAAGCTACGTCACAAACCGACCGCAGCTGATATTTTTATTTCGTCCTACTTGGACGACACAGTCCCAGAATATGCAAATCCTGTTCCGCCAGTTCCTGTAAATAATGTAAATCCTCCTCCAGTCACCGGGGCACCTGCTACGGTGCCCCCGGTCCAGCCCACATTACAATTTCCCGCCGCGCCAGCACGAAGAGTATCAGTCGACGATTCTAGTTTAGGGGCCGCAGGAGGAGGTCCTCCTGGTACCCCGCCACCACACCAACGTGTAACGTTGGTCGAGTTACATGAACGTGCGTTACAGCGTACGCCCAAATATAAGTCCGTTGCAGAAATCCGACGAGCCCTTACTGAATGCCGCTATGATCCAGTCCCAGGCGATGATAGTACGGTTATATATTCCATACGTGTAAGACGGGTGACCGGGTATTTGGACACCCTACCGGATATGAAAGCGGATCTAGACAGAATATATCGTTTCATCCGTACAGGGGATGATCCAGAAAGTATTGGCGAAACCATGTCTCAAAGGAAAGCTGAGATCCAGCTCATGATATTAAAGTTTCTGATTAATTGTTTAATAAGGGAACAAGATTACCCGTCCAAAGATCCGACAGAAATGAGAACCCTGACAAGGTGGAGTGATAATATAGCCGAGGGTAAGCACAGAACCATCAGTAGTATAGAGAGTATGTACAAGAAAATTCGTAAGGAAATAATAAGGTTACACGAACAACGTAAAACAGCACAAGTAAGCGAGAAAGAGAATGACTCTCCTACAGAAGAGGTAGAGGACGAGAATCCCGCCAGAATAGCGTATGTAGGTAGAACTAGACTTTCCGACCGACATTCACGTCTGGAACACAAGAAAGTCTTTCATCATCCAGCACCAGAACAAGGTTCTCTAGAACAAGTATTTCAAGCTACCGATCACATTTTGAAATCACGAATTGGTTATAGTGAGTTAAGTACTATGCATGAACAAGAACTAGTCCGATCAGCAGTCCGATGGACTACCGATTCTACCACTTTTCCAGACGAAATAGTGGCACAAATGTTTCTGAAATTTCCCCCAGCCGAGCAGCGACTGGTGGGTATGTATATGATCCAGCACCTCATTACGTTGTATGAGGGTCAACATTCTGATCCAGGTCCGTTACATGATGTCCTGAACGAGTTACTCCAGTATAGATGGAAAGGTTTAGGTACCGATTTAATTAGTGTCATTCTAGAACAGCGTCACAAATATAGAACGTTTTTGAACCCGCATTTTGTTCATGTCTCACCTCCAGAAAGTAAACCGTTTTACATAGATAGACAGAATCCGCTACGAGAAGTACACCCAGTCAGGACAGCAGATGGTGAAATGCAACGAGTATTTGTTTACACCCCGATTACAAAGATGGAACTCTTAGAGATGAAGAAATTAATTCCTTGTCATGACAAGGATCCAGCAGGGTTCCACCGAGAATTAAAGGACATGCTCCGTATGGGAGAATACACGTATCCAGATATTATTAAAATGTTAAAAGTCCTATTGCCCGCAGGGGTATACGAAAAACTCAAGGAAAAAGAATGGGAGGTGGGAGAGAAAAAGATCGATTGGGCAGTTCTAGAAGCTGAAGATAAGATACGAGTACCAGGTACCGGTCTTGGAGAGAAATGTAAAGAATTACCAGAACTGTTAATATAAGTTTTACCTAGATTATTAGCCACTAAAAAGGAAGACTGGGATGCAATCTCAGCCTGTAAACAGAAACAAGACGAAGACACTGGTGATTTTTATTCCAGATTTGAGAAATGTTTCATTATAAACAGTGGCTTGAAGACGAGTAGCGAGTCATACCCTCATCTTTTTGTTACTAAATTAGTCGAGAATTCCAGTCCACAAGTTAAGAATAGAGTTTTAAAAGTCGAAAGTACATGGCAAGCTAGTACCCCGTCCCAGATGTTACAGATGCTCCAGTACCACCAGAATAGAATCAGAGAAGAGCAAGAACACGAGAGAAAACGTATGAAAGACACGAAAATGAAAGTACTAGTTGCACAATCTGTTCCACAAGACAGTCAGAAGAGGGGTCCGAATCAAGCCAGTCATCCTGCAGCTCCTGTTAAAGGGACATGCAATTATTGTAAACAGCCAGGTCATTTCATAAACGAGTGTGCAGTTCTGAAACATAATATAGCTACTGGTAAGACTAAAGAAAGACCACGTCCGCCTAGACAAGAACAAGTTTCACAAACTTCTCAGCCACAGAATGCACAACAGACAGTTCCAGCACCGCAGCCTATTGCTGCAACACAGCATGTTACAGAGCAGATGGACCAGTATGCTCAGACAGAGTATCCAGAGTACCAACAGTATTCATGAAACAGCCTAGAGAGGGAGGTAGGTTTGCCTCTCATCGAGATTCCTGTAGATCAAGAAGGTCCCTATGTTCATAGTCAAGTATTAGGGAAAGACAGAAAGTTTCTGATTGATACAGGGGCAAGTAGGACTACCATAAGTCACGCCGAAGTTCCAGGGGCTCCGCTCTCAGGCTCTAGAAATGTTTCCCTTGGATTTTCAGGAAAGCCTATTGTAAACGAGATATCTAAGCCAGTTACTCTAGAAGTAGGTCCATTGTCCCGTACTACTGATCTATTACTTACGAAATCATGTCCAGAAAATCTGTTACGCATTAAGACACTGAAAGAATTAGGTGCAGTTATTTGCTGTTCCCCAGAGGGAATACGTTTGTTTTTACGTGACTTCAAGGGTCACTATGTATTACGAGATTTTGATCCAAGGTTGTCTAATGTTCCGCAGCATCTATGGGCGCAAGGTCCAACTGATGTAGGTTTCATGCAAATCACACCCCACCGTGTGACTCTCAAACCAGGTGTAGTGTTACCACGAATCAGACAGTACAGATTACCACCTGAGGCTGTAGCAGCCTCATCCAAAATTATTGACGAGCTCATTGCTCAAGGAGTAGTTGTAGAAACTGACTCCAATGTATGTAATTCTCCGATCATTCCAGTCATGAAACGTACTGATCCAAATGCACCCCCAGTATATCGATTGGTGATTGACCTTCGAGAACTCAATAAATGTATTATTCCCCAGTATCCAGTTGTCCCAGATATCTCTTCCCTATTGACAGCCATTGATTCCGAAGCCTCATTTTTCACAGTCATAGACCTCAAGAACACGTTTTTCAGTGTCCCCATTCATCCAGACAGCCAGTTTCTTTTCGGTTTTTGTTTAAATGGAAGGAGCTATAAATTCACACGAGCTCCTCAAGGTTTCACAGAAAGTCCTAGCATTTACAGTCAAGCACTTAAGAGACAACTAGACAACATTCACATGCCAACTGACACTGCCCTGCTCCAGTATGTCGATGATCTACTGATCACAGCCCGTTCTGAACGTGCTTGCGAGCGAGCATCACTTACAGTCTTGTATTTCCTTGCCGAGATGGGGCACAAGGTGTCCCCTTCGAAGCTTCAATTCTGTGTCCAGCAAGTGATCTACTTAGGCCACTTACTGTCCAAGTGGGGTAGGCAGTTGACACCAGACCGTATCCAGTTAATAGCGAGTCTTCCTCAGCCCAAGACACAGAAGGAGGTACGTGCTTTTATAGGCCTTACTTCTTACTGCAGACAATGGATTCCTCAGTATGCATTTCTAGCCAAGCCACTGATACAGTTAACGACACAGGAGGCAGCCGTATCGACTGTCCTCCCTTGGACATCTGAACATACACTTAGTTTCAATGAGTTAAAGAAAGCTCTATGCCAAGCTCCTGTTCTAGCTACACCGAACTACAGTAAGCCTTTTACACTTTTCGTCACAGAACGTGATGGTACAGCATTATCTGTTCTCACGCAAGATCAAGCAGGACAATACAAGCCTTGTGCTTATTTTTCTAGCACCCTAGATCCTGTAGCCCAGGCTCTGCCTGCGTGCCTCAAGTCAGTTGCAGCCACAGCACTAGCTATCAGACAAAGTGATTCCATAGTATTAGGACACTCCTTGACAGTACAAGTTCCACACTCCGTGGAAGTTCTTTTAAACCGAACACAGACTCAGCACTTGACAATTGCACGTTTGACAGGTTATGAACTGACACTGTTCCAGCCACACATAGAAATCAGACGCTGCAACGTTCTAAATCCTGCTACACTGTTACCGTCAGTTAATTCGAATCCTGCCACACATGACTGTGTGGAAGTAGTTAATACCATGACTAAGCCAAGACAAGATCTGACAGATATTCCATTACCAGATCCTGACCTGACACTTTATGTGGATGGTTCATGTATGAGAACAAGTACAGGAGATCTAGTAACCGCGTATGCAGTGACTACTGACACTGAAGTTATAGAAACACACCGTATTGACACCCTGTCTGCTCAAGCAGCAGAGCTAGTTGCTCTGACACAAGCCTGCATACACGCCAAGAACCTGAAAGTCAATGTTTACACAGATTCACGCTACGCATTTGGAGTCGTACACGACCTTGGAGTGCTCTGGCAGGAGAGAGGTTTCATGACTTCTCATGGAACCAAGATTCAGCATGGTCTCCTTATTCAAGCTCTGTTAGATGCTATACATTTACCGACATCTATCGCTATCATGAAATGCAAAGCACATACGAAAGTTACTGACACTATTTCCCAAGGTAATGATCTAGCAGATCGCACAGCCAAGCTTACAGCACAGACTCTAGACATTTCAGTTAATCCGACACAGGCACATACTCCAGATCCGATTACATGTATGACAGTTAAGGACCCTACTCAAGATGTCATAGATATCCAGTTACATGCTACTCCCGATGAAATCAAGAAGTGGTCCGAACAAGGAGGGGTCCAGACAGATCAGGGATGGTTGACGAAGGGAAAAGCCACATGGTTTCTCCCCGACTCTATGGTTCAAGTCATTATCAATACCGCACATAGTCCAGCACACTTAGGAGAAAAAGCTATGTTAGACAGTATCCAGAACATTTGGTTCAACAAGCATTTACGAGCTGCAGCCAAGCAGAAAGTCCGTACCTGTATGATATGTTGCCAGTTCAATCCAGGTAAAAGTGTCCCGGTGGAACAAGGTGGATTCCAGCCCCCTGACCACCCTTTTGAAGTCCTCCAGATGGATTATATTCAGATGGAGCGATGTCGAGGTTTCAAGTATGTCCTTGTAGTTGTATGCGCTTTGTCCAGGTGGACAGAAGCATATCCAGTCCCAGATTACACAGCCGCGACCACTGCCAAGCAGTTGGTTCGTGAATTCTTCCCCCGCTATGGACTCCCTAGGGTCGTATATTCTGATAACGGCCAGCCATTCTCATCTGAGCTCATGAAACATATTTCCCTTTTGTTAGGATACCAGTGGAAGTTCCATTGTGTACGCCATCCTGAAGCAGCCGGTCTAGTAGAGAGACATAACCAAACCCTGAAAATCCGCATTGCTAAAGTTTGTAAAGAGAAAGGTGTGGACTGGCTAGTAGCTCTGCCAGTCGCTCTGTTTTATATGCGCATGGTCGCACATTCCAGATCAGGTCTGTCCCCCTATGAGGTCGTATTTGGCCGCCCCCCTAATATGTGGGGTACACCTAGACCCCGAAGTATTACAGATGTTTCAAGTAATATGCTGACAGATTACCTAGCTTCCTTGATGTCTGCCCTACACTCTTGTCGTTCACAGGTTGCCGCCGCATTTCCAGACAATACCGAGGTGGCACCGCATGAAATCGTTCCCGGAAGTTTGGTTCTTGTAAGGAACTTTGATCGTTCAAGTCCGCTGGAGCCTCGCTGGAAGGAGCCAAAGCAGGTCCTCCTGGCCACCCGTACTGCCGTCAAGCTGGAAGGCAGGAAGGGCTGGGTGCATTTGTCGCATGTAAAGAAATTTTATGGACTAAAGACTGTTTCCAAGAACATTTCCGAGGATTTTAAAGACTGCCAAAGTACTATTCTCTAGGACTGTCCCGCAAATAACATTGATACAAAACCCTCCCTGTTAGAGAAAACTCCGCAGCAGGAGTATAAGAAGAAATTAAGGTCCAGTAAAATAAGTCAGCCAGTTTGATTGTCTAAGTCCTCCCCTAGGTGAAACGGTTAGACAGGTTTCTGACATGTATAAAGTAGACCCCCATAGAGAGAGAGTTAGTCAAAACTCAATCCGATGTATCGTTTTTCTAAGTTTCATATTGTTTTTCAGCCTTATGATTACCTGCACGAGTTATGCATTGCATTTATGTTTTCCAATTTCTCATGTAAATAAGACTTCTAATACTACAGTAGAGCACACGTTTAGTGATCTGCCTCCTCATGAACTCTCTTATCGTCTTGCTATGCGAAATAATTCCTTTATCCGCATGTTACATTATTCACACCAGACCAGCAATGCCACTAATTGTTGGGTGTGTGGTCGACTCCCCCCTTTCCAGACACCTAAGGGAGTTCTGCCACTCTTTCCTTATCCATTTTCACATAATGGTTCATGTGGAGCATGGTCCACGTTAACATTATCCTCAAATGATATGTCCTTTCTTAACAGTACATGTTTTCCAGACAAGCAAGGTCTTCCCCACAGAACAGGGTTAGATCTAGAAAAGGAAGTTTATAATTTGGGTAATTATTCTTCGAATTTTATGGTCCTGAATGTTCAGTCTGATACTACTCCAGACTTACCCTCTATGTCAGTACTACCAGTCAAAGGCGAATTATGTGTCAGAAATAATGGTTCCGTACATGTAGGACATAGTGATTGTACTACTATTGTCAAGTATAGTGACAGTAGGAAATCTATTTTCAAAGCTTCACGTCATTCTTATTTTGTTTGTGGTCAGACCGCATATGTTCGTCTGCCCCTTGATTGGGATGGTACCTGTTACATTGCATTTCTACTGCCACCAGTTTTTCTAGCCCCACCTGACTATCATAGGAATTCCCACCTAGTACATACTAGACACAAGAGAGACCTCCCGATTGTCGATTATACTGAAACTGCTCTAGAACAATACATAGATATCAATAAAGGTGTCTTTCCCTACTTAGGTACTGTCGTGAATAGTAAACTGATACGTAGATTAACCAGAACCCTTGAAGCAGTAGTGATTGAGACTACCTCTGCTCTAGGTAACTTAACCGAAGAGCAATCTTTTATGAGAATTGTCGTGCTCCAGAATCGTCTCGTCCTTGACGTCATACTGGCCGATAGGGGCGGGGCATGTAGAGTCATCGGATCTAGTTGCTGCATTTTCATTCCTAATAACGCGCCGTCTGTTTATTCGGCTATAACCAGACTCCATAAAATTGCCCATCTGTTACACCAAGATCCAGGCACCTGGACATGGTCCGGTTGGTTCTGGAATATAATTTCTGCCTGGGGATGGAAAGTATTGTCCTTTCTAGGTATTGCAGTAGCGATCATATTCAGTTGCTGCCTCTGTATACAATGTGGCCCTGCGATTTGCGGCATTTGTGCTACCGCTTGTATTCCTAGTCCCAAGTCTCGTTCTAAATCCAGTTCCAAGAAAATTCGAGACGAGCAAATGATACTATATGAAATGATAGATGGTATCATGAATATTGATGTTTCCTGATGGAAACGAAGTGACAAGGAGGGAATGTGGAAAAGTAAATTTTGCCATGTTCTGTGTCCCTACGTGTCCCCCATCTTATGTTATGTGTGCATGATTAATATGCATATGTATTCCCCATGTTTGATTAAAGACGCAATTACAGTTGTGTCCATCTCTAGTATGCCAGTTTCCAGTTCTCGTGAAAGCTACGAGTATTAGGCCTATGTAAAGTTACGTTGCCACGTTTCTCAGTGTGCACGTTATTTCATTGAAAAGTCCCCGTTTCTAGGCCTCAAAAGGGCCCGGACACCAGATTCAGCTCCTGTCTCCTGAGCCCTCGCTGAGGAGCGATACAGCCCCCACCTGTATTCCTGACCCTTCACTTACTTCCTGCCTCACAGTGCCCGGCTCGGCCTGGCTCTGCCTGCTAGTCTGCCAAGAGTATGTTATGATTCTAGTTATCAGTCCAGCCCTCCTTCTCTGCATTCCTAAGCTACTGAATCGCATCAATAGTTTCCGTCATCGTCTAGCCTTTACGTCTCCATGTAAGAGAAATACTGCATTTAATGGTCATTTAATATTCCTCAACACGCACTACATGTAGAATAATGCATGCACCAGTCTTAGAATCTGTTAGCCTTTACCCCGATAACTTTTGGATTCTATCAACATGTTCTCCAAACATCAGATACTAGATAGTGTTTAGGTACATGTCGCCCTGACTCTCCAGACTTCAGTCTCTGCTCCTAGCGCAGAAGTCGTAGCCCCCAGCTTCTCCTAGTAACACGTCAATGTTAGTTTGCGCGCACCATTAGGTTAGAGGTCCCGGCTCCTTAGGTAGCCCCCTCCATGTTTCCGCCCCATTTATGACATATTCTGTTACGTTTACATCACATGTCTATGTATACGCCTCCTGTTACACCCACTTTCACCCTTATCTTTCGCGACTGCTATGCACCCCACCCACTGCTCCGCCTATCGTATGTACTGTAATGCAATTGTTTTAGTATATATACTTGTGCACTGTTATTAAATGTTACGCCGATTCCGATCCTGCCCCCGGCAGCGCTGCCATTCTATTCCTGTGCAGGTTGTCCTGTTCCTGTCCTTTATGCTGTATTAAACCTGCAAACTCCTACTACCTCGAATCTTGACTCTTATTTATTGAGCTATCTGTTATTACTATATCCAGTCAAAAATAGATCCGGTATTATTTATTTATATACCACAGACCAAGGGCACAGATCATCTCATGCAGACCCAAGTACTATTAATCGGGGAAGAGCAACAGACTGTCACTCTCAGCAACACTTTCAGGCGCCAACACTCTATTCAGTGTCAGAGGATGCTCGGGCTGCTCGTTCATGGGCACCATAATGTAGTGCCCTTTGCCAATCTCAAATCCTCCGGTGCACTGCACTTCCGTTGGAGCAAAGGAAAAGGGGGTGTTTGGCCAAAACTCAGGCCAAGGGGCTCAAGGGACTGCACACTGTCAGAGGTTAACCAGCACATGACAGGTGGGTGGAAAACTGAAGCCTCAAACACAACAAGAATCCTTCTCTTTCGCTCTTTGCACTGAAATTCTGGTTCTGTGGCAAAACCAGATCCTCCTTCTTTGATGTTCAACGCCTTCTGATGAAGCAAGCACAATAGTTGGAGATATCACTGATGGCACGCTGGCGATAGCTGTCCAATCTTGCTACTTTTCTGGGTGCTGGGACTGTAGGGTCAAGGTATGTAGCCCTCATCTGTAGCTGACACTGATGAGAATTAGAACTCATCTTTATCACCGTTCTGCCGGGTATCATTCTCCCTTTGACTCTGGAAGATCCCGCAGAACCTAGTGACGTAGGAAATGTGACACAGTTGTTTCCTTCAATTAAGTACAAAAACAGTTCATTGTACAACAAGGGACTGCAAGCAAGTGGCCTGCAATCTTTAAAGGAGTGGCCATACGTCATGGGACATTTCTGGTCTAGAACACACTGTCATTCTCAAAGGCAATACAAAGACAAAGGCAGTAGGTAAAACAGTGCCTCTAGCCTCTTTAATTGGGTTTCCATGTGAGAGCATATCCTCTACCGTCTAAGGGTAGATAGTGACATGGGAATTCTATCTGAATGGATGTCCTCACACATAGTGGCATTGTCTAATGGGGCAAACACATTTTTTGTCTCAATGATTACATATAGGTGTTCCTAAATTCCTTATCTAGAGCACCTCAAAAGAGAGATCACATCATACATATTATCAGGGACATGTAGATACCTCCCTTTAATAATTGTGCATCAGGTGGACTATACAATACAAAAGCTAATGATCAAAATGTGGAAACAAAAGACAAGAACTAAAGAGTCCTGGTATTTTCATTATTTAAAATACATCTGGTCCATCAAAAAATAAAGCAGCAGAAAAAAGAAACTAAAAACCAAATTGGAATAGGCATTGAATTTGTCATATTCAAAAAAACGTAAGGTGTCTCCTATTGAGGTGGAAAACGTATCTTACTATAGTATTGAGTCAGTTAACCAGTCCATCACTACCCTAACAGTCAGACTAAAAAAAACATCAGAGTAGGCCTAAAGAACATTTTTGAAAACCAGACTGGTCATACAAAAGGGAATTATACATAATATGGGGTCTCTGGTACATTACTGCAGTCTGGAAGTGTGAACCTGAGCAATACACCAACTGGTGAAAGGAATTTGGAAAAGGGAAATGGGACTAGGTAAAAATGAAGCCTTGTTTCCTTTATGGTACAAAGCCATACACTACTTAGGAAGCAGAACAAAACTGACTAATGTAATATAGAAATTAGGTCACCATGTACAAGAGTCACAAATCTATAATTTATCCTTACGTCCAATCAAGGACACATAATTTTAGGGCTGCCTGTTCCTTAAAGGAAGAGGACAGTATCGTGACTAATTGCAGATGACACACTTTAATTCTGTATATCTCTTTTTTATTTTCCTTCAAATACCATTAAAGCCAAATTTGACATACACCGGTAAAGTGTTGTCTTGTTTTGTTCACAGCATGAAAAACCATATCTGTGAAATTTAGTATCAGCGCAAAAAAAAACAACAAAAAACACACATATGCCAAGCCATCAGATATACGCGCTGTATATCAAGCACGAAAAGCATAGACAAAGCAATAGCATATGTAAATAAGCGGTAACACACAACACTATTGCGTGCATTTTTATGCACTGTGAACCTGCAGCTCAAAACAGAATATTCAGGCCTGCTTAATTTGTCAGGCTTAAAATCCTGTGTCGCTTCTGACACACAGGACCAGCAGGAACAATTCATAAAAGGATAAAAATG
Organism: Lissotriton helveticus; assembly: GCF_964261635.1. Taxonomy (NCBI): domain Eukaryota; kingdom Metazoa; phylum Chordata; class Amphibia; order Caudata; family Salamandridae; genus Lissotriton; species Lissotriton helveticus. Next base: position 706,560,158 of record NC_136059.1, on the reverse strand, counting down.
CAAAAATATGTAAAACGCACGAACATTTCTGCACATAACACACAAAATATCAACTGTACCAACCATCTTTTGAAAACATGCTAAACCTTTTTAACTTTCCAAAAACTTTTTCACAGACACTCTGTGTGTCCCCTGCGCCAACACCCTTTGAGGCCCTGCTTTTCCAAGCAATAATTTCTCCATCTCTTTACACTTACTCCTAACTCCCACCTCACTCTAAGGCTGAAAAAGACAAAAAAACCTTCCCAACTCTTTCTAACCTGCAATAACCAACCCTATTTAAAAACACATGATATATATATTACTCCTGTTAGGGGCTACAATTTATTTCTATACTTAGATTATTAAAACAGTTACTGTGAATAATTCGCAGAATATAATAACACACATACCAGTTTTTAGAACAAATGCTTGTTTGCAATGGTACTCATTTCATCTACCTTAAATGGATGAAGGCTCAGTTAGGTCCAGCAAAAGTTAAAACCTTCCACCCTGATATTAAACTCAAACCTCTGCACCAGGCACATTGGCTCACTGACCTATTTAAAAGGAAACCCAAATGGGAATAACCTGCAAATTTGTATTATACCTAAATGTATGCATTTACTGAAGCCTAAAGCACTTTAAAGCTATTATAAATGGCAAAAATGCCCACATTTTACCCAAATTCGACTTTGATATTTGGGGCACTAAAAAATAAATATCCTATAATAATGTTACATATTAATCATCCTCAGAATGTTCTTTACAAATTGCAGAGCTTGGGCATTAAAGATATCTCCTGCAAATCCTGAGAAAAATGAGTTTTTCACGCCTGGTCAAGTGAAAATCTATATGCTAATGTCCTTATTATGCAGTATACCATACCTTAAATTAAATTATAATGCTAGGAGGTCACAGTATAAGTATTAAGCTTCATGAATAGTAAAAAACGAATTTTGTAGCACTTATTTTTATAACCCTATCAGTTTTGATGATTCCACATATTAAGGCTCTGTAATTCCTTGAATCTGACTTCATTTTCTTTTTTTTTTTTTTTTTCTCTGTGCCACATAGGCCTGCAAAGAACAAAGTGGCCCGGCCTCCCCAGGTCATTTACACATTAACCAGTTTAAACTGTAAGAAACTAACTTTCGTCACCCGAAACTGACCTGCAAAGCCAATTTCCCTGATTGATCTTTATCTGAGATTGCCAATCAATGTTCAAGACATCGTTAACTTTTTAGTATCCTGGGACTTGCTCTATCTTGTTTCCGCATCTTTTACGGTTTCTTTCTTTTTAAATGTTTCTTCATTACATGGGTTAATTATTACTTATCAACTGAGCCAAGAATTTGCTTACAGAAATGCTTAAAGAGAGGAAAACCCTTAATTAAAATTTCTTCCTATAATACAAAATAATGAACCTTAGTTTTAGTAACCTTTTTAAAACAACATTCTGAAATGCAAAGTTTTCACCTGTGCAACTGAGGGGAAAATCCTGGCTGAATAAATATTCCTGCTTATTTTAGCTTGTCTCTAAGTGCTTGTAACAAGCTGGCAGTCTTTTTCAAACTAAAACATATCAATGCATGTTCTATATTATTTTGAGTGCAGCAGGAATTTACTTCAGCTGATCTGTTTGCCTGTTAATACCTAACACAATGTATCTAAGGAAAATGCTGTAAGTTTATTTATTTTTTTGCAAAACACCCAATTTCGTTTTTGGGGGCTTTTTATTCCTAGTGAATGTGAATTTACATTTTAGTTTTTAAACATTTAGACATCTTGCTTAATAGACTGAAAACATCAAAAAGAAACACAAACACACATTTGAGCTCATTTCAGACAAACAGAAAGGGGTCAAACACTCAGGACACACAATACGGCGCGCTTTTAGCCATGTATTTCGTGAATAGCGCCAACGCCATTTACTTACAGAAATTGCACTAATGGGAAAACCACATAGACATTTAAACGCACATTTAACCCACATATCAATACTCAGGACAGAAATAAAGGACAGCCCACAGACTGTACTTAAACCAAACCATTTGTAAATACTAGTTGTAAGTCATATTTACAAGAAACGCTTCTCAATTGTGTTCCAAAAGACTGCAAAAACAGCCCAACAGACAGATGTATGTCCAAGAAACGAAAATACACTCAATTCACTAGCTTTGACTAGCAGAACACCAAAAATCGCTCTGCATATCTTCATTCATAAAATTGCACAGAACAAAGGATCCTTGTATGCATTATGTCCATATTTTAATTCCCTGGGGATACAAAATCACCAAGGAAGAAATATGTTTGCAAATCTAAACCTATTTAGATATTCACTCTAGGGAAGCCGGCTAATTTACTTCACATCACAACATGGTACCTTCCAAAATAAAGCAACACATTCTTCTTATGTGAACTTTCAAACAGGCATGCCCAAAAATATTGCAAAATATACAATATTATAATCAAAATAGTGCTTAATGTACTTTTCGTACGTGCACCGTTCAACTAAACCAAATAGAGAAAATTCTCCTCATTACCTGTCTACACAAATTGCAATTCGCATATACAAACCTATAAAAATCCAAAGTTGGCCAACACAAATTCCAAAGTTCCAAAGCTACAGTCCCAAATTTGCTAAGATTAGGCCTTTTATAGCTCACTAATCTAGCTTCAAACTTCAAGGGGTTATCTCTACCAATACACTCGCAAATATACGAGCCCCTCTGCTTTGGTAATTTGCAATAACCAAATCAAAAACCAAGAAACCAAACCCCTCGGCTTTGGTAATTGCAATAACCAAATCGAAACCGAACAAAGTCGTGGGAGCGACCCACTTGTACTTCTTATTTTTACTAATCAAAAGGTTATCCAAATTCTAACTGTCAAGTTCTAAATTACCTAACGGTCTCTTTGTTTTTTGTTTTTTTAATACTAACGCCAAAAAGGTTTCTTAGTCAGGAGTGACATCATGTGGAGGATCAAAATCAGGAAGAGCAGAAATACACTGGGCTGCAGAGACGAAGAATCCCCAGAATCCCTGTGCACGGAGTACCTTCTTAGTAGAATCCTGTCTTGTCCTCCTCAGTAGCTTTCTGTCTCCTGACAAGATCACTCCCACAGAAAGTCACTTCTCTGATGAAGCCCGCGTTGGCCGCGCCATCTGAAGAACTGAAATCTTCATTCTCCGGGGTCTCACTAATACAAAAGAACTTGGCACAGAAGCTGAAATATTAAAATACATCTTTATTAAACTTAATAAGTGAGGCCACGTCACACAGAAGCCGTAGCAATTGAATGAGGTAGTCTAAAGAATACAGAACACAGAGGTCTTTCATATGCTTAGGATTTACAAACTCAGCATAAAAGAAAGGGGCAGTCCTAGCTTCTGCAAGCATACAAAATACCTAATATGGACATACAAGATCTGCAAAACGTTAGCCAATAGAAAAACACCATGTAACCAGAATGTCCCCTTTACGTCGTGTTTCTGCCCAACCCATAAGTCAATCAATTACAGCACTTATAAGTCAATCAGTAATGGCAGAACATGTCTGTATGCAGTTAGGCCAGCTAGTGTCTGAGATTGCTTTCAAAGCAAGGACAGAGGGGGGGTTTCTACACGTTGCAGTCCAAAGGGCAGAAACACTTCATGAATAGAGCAGTCTGTGTAAAGGCAACACAAATTGATGACAAATGTAAGATGGAGTCAAAATTAAAGAATCTCAACTGAAACCAGTCACGTTTTAAGTCAATACTCATCCAGACGCAGGCTCTGGAGTGCAGTGAAACAGACTTGCACCTAAGCAAAGTGCTCCCACAGGTCTGCAGTTTGATACTTAAGTTAATGGCTGCAGCAGAGGAGTGGCATTCACTCATGATGCACCAAAGATGGGTGATCCCATTGGGCTACACTATGATACTTGAGCCAATGGCTGCAGCTGAGGAGTGCCATCCACTCACGATGCGGCAATGCTGGGTGCTCCGACTGGTCTGCAAATTGACACCTAGATGGCGGACCGAATCTCTGGCAGGTTTTCCTCATCTAGGCCTACCACATGAGCACTAGTCAAACGAACACTGCATATAGTTCATAGAATCTAGGAAACTGAAGGAATGGCGAACTCAATGCGCCCAAAAATCCGGCTCGCCAGCACAGACTTCTGCCATCTCTTCGTCAGTAACTGTACAATCAGAAAAAAAACACCAATGTAGGAGATGTCCGCCGATCAGACAATATTCAGTTTTTCCCCCCCAATATTTACAGGTTCAGGAATATTTGGCCTGATATACTATTCTCTGCCTGCAAACCAGAGCATTCAAATTGCAAACAGACTTGTCGGCGAACAGGATGCAGTTTGTGATGTGATATATATGCACTATTAGGTCACACTGCAAAGTGCGTATCCTTAGAGGGTCTCAAAATAACCTGCCTAATGAATAATAATCAGGCAGGTCACTATTCACAACCTACTTCAATTGGCTATGAATGAAGGCAAGGTGGCATGTAAAGGGCACAGCCAGACCTTCATCCCTGTATTCGCTTTCCCAAATGAGAAAATGTTTTTTTAAAGCAGCTCTTGCTGATTTAAGAAATAGGTGTTGCTGATAAAAAAGAAGATAAAAAGAAACTATGTTTCCAATTTGGAACTTCCGGTGAGGGGGGTTGAGGTGGATAGCAGCTTTCCTGCGGTCTCCAAGCAAGATTATGAAATGGAAAATTGACCCATGATGACAGCTTCTCCTCAGCAAATTGTCTACCACTCCAAATCAGGTGCCAGTATCCAATCAATGGCGTGCAATTGCAAAGGAGGTTAAAAAAACACCAATATATCCCACCATAACTCTCCCTTTCATATCTCTCTCTTAACTGCAAACCGGAGAGGGTCGTAGTAGCCCCTTTTCGGAGTTCAGAGGACTTTTTTGACCCACAAAATGAGTTTTGTAATCCTTACACTCCCAGCAGGCAGTGCAGCTGCGGGCAGTGCTTTAAGTGAGATGAAAAAATACAGGGGATCTCTCAAAGGGGCGTTGCCAATGTAAATAAGGGTGTGGCTTAAAAACACATAAGCAAAAAAAACTGGGATTAGCATAATGTGCCGCCCGACTTGCATTTTGCTGTTTTTGTCACTGTATCCGGATATATGATACAACAAGTAATATCATACCTACAACAAGTCAGGACTATTGGCTTTGTCACTGGTTGTTAGCTGCACAAGATAAATAAGCAGCAACTATAGCTTGTATATGATATTTAAAAAGCTTCCACTTAAAGCTCTGGTGACACCAGAACAGTGTTGCTGCTCCGGAGTTTCAAAAAGAGAAGGGAAATCCGGAGAGAAAATGACTCTCTTTAAAGGATTTCCCTTCACCTACAATGCTCACCTGGAATGACGTCATGCTGTGACATCTCCACTAGTAAGAAGTGAGCAGTGTGAGCGCGTGCACATCGAGGTGCCTGTGCCAGGGCACAAAACATAGCCTGATAGAGACCCGTTTCGAGCCCCGCTTGAAAGAACTACCGGTGCCCAGCACCGGTGAGACCCGGCCCATTTAAAGCCCACGAAGCGGGAGAAGCATTTCCCGCACGCCATGTCCACTTTCTGGTTCCGGTGATCTCCGCACCCTGCACAATATAGTAACTCAGGAACAGGTGACAACTTAGCTACACCAAGAGGAAAAAAAGACAAGGAAAACTGGGCAACACTGCAAATATAGATCAAGAGAATCCCATTTCCAAACAGAAGATAAACCTGCTGCTGCTCTTCAAGACGAGAAAAACAGTACGGTGGATTCACACTCGACAAAAGTTATTTATTCCTCTGGGTATTTCTGCCCCGGCCGTTATCACAATACATCATGCCAAACGCTGTTCTCCTACAAAAGAAACACAAGAAACCAAGGCGCCTTTGATGGCTGTGCCAAACTGCAATGAAATACGTCAAATGGGGGCGCCGAGGTTTAAAATATAACTACACGCTGCTCTGCCTCGAAGAGCAATGGCACGTACGGGAAGCACAGAAAAATCCCTGCCCGAAGGCAAACACGCCCGTCACTTTAATCAAAAATACTCAAACTAAACAACAGCATTATGAGTATTCAGCGTGAGATTAAACCCTCTACTCACCCTGCACGGCATTAAAGACGACATAAAAGAAAGAACATTGCAGCTCGAAAACTGTTCAATTAGCTTCAGAAATAAAGTTGGTCTTTGAACACACTGCGCACCGTACTCCATAAAGCATGGCGGCTGCTTGGAGAGGGGGGTAATTCACGACTAGCAAACATACATACTTACCTCTTTATCTGCCACAAACTTGCATTTTCTCTGTCGCTGTTAAACTCGGAGAAATCCCCCATGAATATTTTAGCAAAGGAAAAAATCTTAAATTAATAACTTAATAAATAAACAAGACGTGTGCGTGAGGGAAACTGCCGTGGGGCGGGGCTTCCGTTTCCTGCTGGAAGCCCGCGCCCACGGATTGGCTGGCTAGGAGAGGAGCAGTGGTGACACGGGGCTCCCATGCCCGAGGGAGAGCCCCGCGGTGGCGGCTGAACTCCGGAGTTGCGCCGATGCGGTAAGTGGGGTTGGCGGCAGGGGAGGGGGTGTGTGCGCGCGTGTGTATGTATATGTGTGGCTGTGTGTCTGTTAGCTGTGTGTGTGTATATGTGTGGCTGTGTGTCCCGATGCATTGTGCCTGCGTGGGTGTATGTGTGTGTGCGCATGCATGAGTGTGGCTGTGTGTGATTGAGAGAGGCTGTGAATCGGAGGCAGGGGATGTGCACGGCGCCGTGCGCGCCCTCGAGGACAAATCTGAGACAGCAGAGGCGCGTGGCCGACCGCTGTCTCAGATTCCCAGGAAAGTGAAAACAATAGGTCTTTCGCTGACGCTCGACCTAAAAAGGAATAAAGGGATAAAGGAAAACATCATCGCATCTTAAAGGGTATGGCTCGGTTGTACTGTCTCCCTTTCATGCAATGCAATGACATTAGGCTGCCCATCAAATTTAGAAATGACCACTGGCCCAGTAGTCATCTCTGTAAATTGAAAGGACCTACTGCCAAAGTGGCTCCATTCAGTGTACAAAACATATGGTGGCAGCCACCGTAATTTTTGACGGAAGTACACCAACTTTTTCCAGAGGTTGTTTCAGAAAAACAAATGCTCCCCACACCCTCGGAGTTTTCTCCTTGGCTTTGGAGGTCATTATTGTATTTTTTTCTGTCCCAACCGGAAAAAAAGACAATACACCATTCATACTACGTAGGGCGGCTGCAATAATGTTCTTCCTCTGAATGTCCCAACTCTTTCACGCCCTCAGAGGAAGTTTTCCATCAACAGAGCCAATGGGAGAATCAGTCGATGGAAACATTAAGGCCTAGCTATTTCTAAATGAGGTGGACAAACCAAGAATTTGGTGGGAAGGTTACTCTATTTCATTGCAGACAGAATACCCTATCCACCAGACTCTAAAGAGGGCCCCAATTTCATTTTCAGTTTATAATTACATTTGTATTTGTGTTTCTATTAATCTTCATGTATGTGCTCTGTGTACAGCACACTGACGTAATATATGTACCCAGGGCCTGTAAAATAAATGCTACTAGCAGGTCTGCCACCCACTCAAGTGGACCCACTCAATGTGTCTCAGCCTGCATTCTCAGCCTGTGTGTAGTTTCAAACTGTAATTTCAACCTAGCAAAATAAACCTTTTGCCAGGTTTAAACCTTCTTTTTGTAATACATATATGTTACCCCTAGGGTAGGTCCTAAGCAGCCTATACAGCAGAGGGCAGTGTATTTAAAAAGTTGGACATGTACTTTAAATGTGTACGTGTCCTGGTAGTGAAATACTCAAACATTTGTTTTTCATTACTACAAGGCCTACCTCTCCCATTAGATAACATTGGGTTACCTTATTACATTTAATAAGTGATAACATTTGATTGGGAGAAGGTAGGAATTCCGGATTTGGTCTCTAATGAATTGTAATTTAAAACCCTCTTTAAGGATAAAGCCAGATTTTAAGTCACAATTCTGAAAATTCCACTTTTAGAAAGTTGGCATTTTCTAGTTGGCAGTTGGCCTCTGTGTGTTCCTCCGAGACAGTATCACAAAGAGGGACTGGGTGTTGGCAGAATTGGCCAACCTGGCTAGAGGGAGGGGCAGAGCTGTCACCTACCACACATGCACTTCAAAAAAGCTGCCTCAGCATATACATAAAGAACTTCACACTAGTTTTTCTAATCAAAAACATCCCTTGGACCAGGGCTGGGGAAGGAAGTAAATTCCAGCAATAGATGTCGGGGGTATCTAGAAGTTTCTCCCACTTCAAAGCTGGCACCATGTATTAATACTAGACCCTCAGACCAACGCTTCAGTACACTCCTTGACCTGTGGATACTACAGAAGAAGGACGACCCCGCTGCCAGAGGAGTTCTCAGTTGCTTGAGGCATACCGTGCTGTCTGTGAAGGAAGACTGGACCTGCTCCCTTCATACCAGGCAGAGTGACTCCAAGGGTCATCTGACTGACATCCTATTCTAAGCTGCAGAGACACAACAAGATCCTAAGGCCTCCCTTCAACTTCCCAGCTGACCTGCTGCACTGGACCTACAGCTAGACCTGTCTGAGCCCTGTTGGCCTCTTCTGGAGTGCGTTCCTGACCCCTTGAAGGTGCCTCCCCAGGTCCTCATTTAATTAAATGTTTAACCAAACCCAGCGTGTAGCAAAGCAAAGCTTCATCAGTCAGCTGTAAGCTTCATCGGAACTGATGCCATGCAACGCCTCACCACACAGCTGCCAGTTTCCTTAGAATCAACACTGAGAAATGCAAAGCCTGCAAGGCCTCACTACACAGCTGCCACTCAGAACTAATGCAAAGTGATGCAAAGCCTCGCTGCACAGCTCATTAGAACCAATACAGAGTGACTCAAAACCTCGCCACACAGATTCATCGGAACCGACGAGGAAAAAAGAAGCATCGCAAAGCAACGCTGCGTAGACTGCACACCAAGGACATAAGGTTCAATCTTCAGTGGACCAATCTTTGTCCTATGTCTGGCCTGCACTCCATCGTGGCCAGCCTGAACTTTTGCCGAGTTCAGCGAGACCAGATACCCTCAGTTGGGGTTGGCGCTTTTTGGCGCTACGGTTATCAATCTCTAAACATTTAAAATTCAATATCTCCAGTTCTACTGAATGGATCTTTGTCATTTTGGCCTCATTGTATTTTTTAAACCATAATCTATTTTTCTAACTTGGTTTAGGAGTTTTCCTTTGTTGGGTTTTCACTTTATTACCGGTTGTGTTCTAAGTTAAGCCTGACTGATTTTGGGCCAAGCTACCAGAGGAGTAACCACAGGTTAATTTAATGACATTTGTGGTTTACCCTGACTAGGATTGCGGCTGTTGCTTAATGAGGGCTCACAACCCCCTCAACCAACAACATTTCTCACAGTAGCAAATAAAATTTCTGTAGGAAACCAGATTATTTCGTTTTACCAAGGACTGGTGTGACTTCATTTCACGGTATTGAATAGTCTAATTGTTTCAACTACTGTGAAGCAAGCCAACCCTATAGTTTCCAGAATGTATTGCTGTTACTGGAGCTAGACTGGATCAATGTTTTTCCTAGGAAATGGAGGCATGTGATCACCCTATCTTTGGAGTTGTGGAGGATGTCCGCCTATTGACTAGAATGTCCTTCAGTAGACCGTTCAGATCGTGTTTAATCAATAAATCAATCAAGATTTCAAAAGCACAACTAATCACCCAATAGGGTATCCTGGCGCTTGCAGGCCCCAGAGACTTTTTTGAACAGGCAGGTCTTGAGAAACCATTCAGAATTCCTGAAGGGATGGGATGGTCCGAAGATGTGTGGGGAGGCTGTTCCATGCCTCGGTTGCAATGTGGGGTAAGGAGCGTCCTCCACTTCTGCTTTGGTTGATGCAGGGAGTATCGGCAATTGAAAGGGAGGCAAAGCACCTGTCTTCTCGATGGTTGGTAGAAGTTCAGGCAGTGATTAATGTAGGCTGGCCCTTGGGTATGTAGAGCCTTGTGTGCATGCCCCAGTGGCGTAACGAAAGTTTAAGGGACCCCCCTGCAATGTACATGGAGTGGCCCCCTCTCCGGATTTTATCAGAAGCGCTCAGACCTGAGTACTGTGCTCAGCGGGCCCCTCTGCAGCTGGGGGCCCCCGCACCACGGGGGATGCAGGGGCCTGTGTTACACCCCTGCGTGGGCCAGAAGCTTGAATTGGAATCTCTGGTATAGCGGTAGATCATGATTACAAACTTGCTGCCAATTCTTCTTCAAGGGCAAACTCCCAAGTCTGCCGGATTTCCTTATGCACTAATTGCTCATGTGCTATTTTCCCATGTTTGAATTGCCCCCGCTGCATTCTTTGCCCACGTGTGTTCCAATTTGGGCAGCCTTGGACTCCCATGAACGCTTCATGGTGCACAAATCGGAATTTCGTGCAATTTTCTAAAAGATTCTTGCCAGGTTTCACTTGCCGAAAATGTGCCCGCATTTAGCATGGCCTGGAAAATGTGAACACAGACAAATAGCATATGTGCAAATAGCGCATAATCAAATGCCTCCAGAATTGGGAGTTTGCACCTGAAAGGGAATTAGCAGCAAGCTTGCAATCAATACCAGAGTGAGCAGAGAGTCTGTCATTCTGTGACATTAGTTACACTGTGCCACACCCGCGTCAAGAGGAAGTTAGAACTGCAGGGCTGTGGGCATCTGTGGACCGTGGATACTGGTGATCAGGCCATGGACATAAAATCAGGACTGATGGCTTTCTGTTTATGTTGACATAATGGCTGTTTATTGTATGGCCATTATATGACACTGGGTCTGTTTTTGCCTTTAATCTGCGATAACATCATGAATAAATACCATGTGCGCAAAGAAAGAAAATAACTTGTGTAGGCCATGTGGTATTAAAAGCCCGGAGTCTGTCTTAATTAACTCCGTTTCTAAAAATACCTGGAAACGCACTCATTTGTTTGTAGTTTTGCCACGGGAAAGCCCATATTAAATATTTAGATGTTTTGAAGTGTTTTAAGTGCTTTCGCATTTCTTGGCATCAACAGCTAATTAAAAAGGCCCTTTGTGACATTATTATCTCATCCCAAGATACAGAACTCCCATTGTTCATTTTCTCAATAAGTAAACCCTTCATCGAAACAGGATCTTTTGACTGGTTTATTCCAGTTCATTCTTCTTCAAAGTATGAACTAATGTGTTTTCATTTCCTTCAGTTGCAATGTATTGGCCACATGAGAGTTCCTACTGTAAACTGCACTGAGACATCTTAAAGGAATCACATTATTGGCAAACTGGTTAGAAATAATTGTATCAGCAAACGAGCACTGGCAAAGCCAATAGGTCTGGCCTTACAACCCTGCAGTTTTTTAAAATCTTTTGCAAACATAATAGGGCTTTGGGGGGGCGGCTGACCAGCGAGAGGCCTGCCCCTGTGGGTTTTTGAGCCAGGGGGGAGCCAGAGCCCATTAGGCTGGTTGGGCTCCATTGGGCTGGCGTTGGGCTTGTTGGGCTTGGGGTTGGGCTAGTTTTGGGCTTGGCAACCAGAGCCATTGGGCTGGTTGGGCTCTGTTGGTCTTGGGTTGAGCTAGTTTTGGGCTTGGGGGTTTTATAACCGGCCATCTTGTGTCACAAGCCACCATTTTGGTGTTTGTGACACAACAACTAAGCAGCTTAGCTTTGTTGACTTTAGCTTTGTTTAGCTTTGTGGTGGGTGTGGTGGCGTTCTGTTGTGCGTTTTGCGGTGATAGTTGCAGCGGGAGCCTTTGGTCACCAGCTGCGAGGGTCAATGCATGGTGTCAGCGAGGATATCTGAGGAGCGTCTCTGCACGGGGCCCATTGACGGAGAGGGATGGCGCTCTTGCAGGATCCGCGTGTCCTAGATGCCATCCGTCTCTATGAGGATGCGGGCCGCACTGACATGCTGCGGCCCGACGTGAAGGTGAGGCCAGGGGGTGGCGTGGCATCTTTGGTAATTGCCTGCGAGCGCAGAAGCGGGTGATAGCGGAGGCGGGGGGCACGGCTGCAAGGTGCACGCGGCCACACCTGTCAAACGCCCGCGAGATGGAAATCGGGGAGCTGCTTCGCTGCCTACCTTGGTGTTTAGGGAGGGGGCAGAGGGGGAGGCACGGCCCAGGGAGGGGCAGGGGACGCGGGGGTGAAGCAGGCGATTGGGGGTGTCACCCACAAAGCAAAAACAGGGCAATAAGAGGGGTGCGGTGGTCCCAGAACAGGGGCGGAGCAGTGGGAGGATACGCCCACCCCCGGGGAACAACGGGGGGTCTTCCCCCTTGCTTATTGACAGCACGGAGGAGGGGGAATGGGCAGGGGAGGGGGCAAGGGGGGACATGGGGCATTAGAGGGTCTGAGGGGGGATACAGGCCCGGCCAACGAGTCTGGGTGTGTGGGGGAGGGGCCAAGTGGGAGGGAGGTGGGGGGCTCCCCAAGAATATCGGGGGAGGGAGAAGCCGGGCGACAGGTGGGGGAGAGGCAGGGGGCGAGCAGGGATTTTCCACATTGGGGGTCCATGGCGGCTTTGGAGCGGTGCGGGAGGGCATCTGAGGACCGGCGCAATCGGTGGCCGGCCGCAGAGGCCTCACGGGAGCTGGCGGGATTGTCGGATGTCAGAGGGGTGCAGGGGTGCCGGGGGGACCGGGGGTGGCGTGGTCCGCCAGTAGCTGGAGTCCTGGGTCCTTGGAAAGTGCAGGCGGGTGGAGAGCTCATGGCAGGGGAGTGGGGCCTGGGGCCTGGTGGTCTACCGCGGCGCGGGGCCATTAGTCCGGTGCGGTGGGGGTGGGGGGGTCCCATGGGGATGCAGGTGTGTTTGGCGGCTTAGGTAACAGGTTTAACGCCGGCATGTTGGACTCCACCTCTTTCTTTTGGCAGGACAGCAAGGCGAGGTGCTCGGGAGAGCAGCATGCGGCTCCAATCCACTGAGAGGATGGGCCGGCTCTGCCTCATGCAGGATGTCGCGCTCCCACAAGGGACCTGTCAGTAGCGTCCTACAGGAGGCAGGGCAGTAAGTCTCCACCAGCCTCCCCCCCCCGACGGGTTGATGCGGCCACCGGTGGACAGAGGCGGAGGTCCGTCAGTTCAGATCAGGACCCAGAGGAGTGGCGCATAGGGCAGAGGGGAGAGAGTTTGGATTTGGGTGACCTGCTCCGCTCATGTAGGGAATGGGCAGGGCTGAGCAGGCTGGAACCTGCTCAGGCTATAGGCTCTGGAGGACGGCCTATGGCAAGAATGCATGCGGCTAACAGGGCTGGAGTCTGAGGTGGACGGCTCGTCACAGTTGGATTACCTGCAGGGAGCGGGCAGGGCTGAGCAGGCTGGAGCCCGCGGAGGGCGGCCTATGGCAAGAACGCATGGGGCTAACAGGGCTGGAGTCCGAGGTGGATGGCCCGTCACAGTTGGATTACGATGAGGAGAGTGTGGAGGAAGGATAAATATTGTAGCAGAGGAGGGAGGAGGGTCAGGATGGGAGGGGATCAGAGTAATGCTGTTCCTTGTTTCTTGCGGACGCCGACCTTGACGCCAGGTAAGGCACGTAGGACAAGGTTTCGGTCGGCATGGAAGCGAGGGGGGGAGGATGAGGGGGTGCATTTGAATAAAGGAACGTACGTGCGGGACACGGGGTTGGGGCCGGAGGAGACGGGTCCAGGAGCGAGCGAGGCCACGGGTGGAAAGGCAGATGGGCGGATATCCAAGGAGGGCAGGGAGGGTAAGGAAGATAAGGAGAGTCATGAGGTCCCGGTGCGCTAGCTGCTGTATATGGGCATTACAAAGCCCTTGGGGGTACACTTGTCGTTGGCCACCAAGGAGAGGATATGGAAAGGGGAGTATACGTGGATATCTTAAAGCTCCTGCATCGTGAGCTGACGGCCAAAGATGGGTCTAAGGAGGAGGAGCTGGAGTTGGCTAAGCGGCTCTTGAACATTGAAAATTGGTCGGCGTGTTTCTTGATTTTTGCCAGTGAGTACTGCGAAAAGTACCCGGACCGGTCTGTCACGCTCTTTAAATAAATGGACATCATCCAGCGGGCGCAGGTCACGTACGGGGGTTATGCGTGGTCGCACTATGACGAAGAGTTTAGAGCGAGTTTGGCCTGGGACCCCAGAGGCAAAATGGGGGGATATCGATTCGGATCTATACCAGCAGACCATGGGGGGGCAAAGTTTGGCAAAATGATATACACGGCCAGTGGTTAACTGCTCACGCCTCGCCCCTTTCAAACCCACTCCACCCACGGTGGGGTGGGGCAGGGAGGGAATACCGTTGATGCCATAGTGGGAGCATGTTGAGACTACAACAAGAGCGCTTGTGCAAGACAATATTGCAGGTTCCGGCACAAATGCTCCAAATGCCCAGGGTGGCACCCAGTGGTGCAATGCTGGGGGACGGGAGGCGGCAGTCAGGGTCAGTAGTCCGCGCTGTTGATGCAACAGTCGGGGGGCAGGGAAGGTAGGGGAGGACAGGGATCTCTGGGAAAGGCTCATACACCAGTTAAACTGGACCGGCAGGAAACCTTCTTGGTGTCTTATCCACGGACCAAAGACACAGGACTTCTCCGGCAGGGGTTTCGGGAGGGTTTCCGGTGGAGGTACAAGGGTCCGAGTGCTATCAGATGGGCCGAAAATCTGAAATCTGCCAGCACACACGGGGCGGTGGTATGGGATAAACTGGGAAAGGAAGTCCGGGAAGGGCGGATGACAAGGCCTTTTCAAGTGACCCCTATTCGGGACCTGATTATCTCCCCTATCGGAGTGGTGCCGAAGAAGGAGCCCAGACAGTATCGGCTGATTCAGCATCTGTCAAGGCCGGAGGGGGCGTCGGTCAATGATTACATAGCGGCCGATCTGTCGTTGGTTTCTTACTCCTCCGTGGACGTGGCATGGTGGCTGGTCGCGACGGTGGGGACAGGCGCCCTCATGGCAAAATGCGACATCAAGCTAGCTCTTCCCTGCTCCCGGTACACCCGGAGGATTTTCAACTATTGGGGATTCAGTTCAAGGGGTCCATCTTCGTGGACAAAGCTTTGCCCATGGGATGTTCCATCTCTTGGGCTTTGTTTGAGCGGTTCAGCACCTTCTTGCAGTGGGTTTTTCTTGGCACACAGGCAAATAGACGGTGACGCACTACCTGGATGACTTTTTCCTGGTGGGACAGCCCAGTTCGGCGGACTGCCAGCACCAGCTGGACAGTTTTACAGAGCTCATGGGCTACCTGGGTGTGCCCCTGGCGCCAGAGAAGACACAAGGTTCCAGCACGGTGCTGTCATTTCTGGGTATAGAATTAGACTCTGTAGCCATAGAGGCCCGTTTGCCGGGAGATAAGAAGGTGCACATGCTGCTGTTGATCGACACCATGTTGGCCAAGCAGAAAGTGACGGTATGGGAGGTGCAGGTTCTCTTAGGGCACTTGAACTTTGCCTACCCGGTGGTGCGAGCGAGGCAAACCTTTTGCATACATCTGGGCGTGTCCCTGTCCAGTTTGACACTACCGCACCATCATCTGCGCCTTTCTGCGGGTACGAAGGAAGACCTGCGCATCTGGCGGGCGTTCTTGGGACAATTTAATGGTATTCCCCTGGCCCCTCCGGAGGAGTGGGAATGGGACGCAATCATCTCCTCGGAGGCGGCGGGGGTGGGTGGTTTTGGACTGTATTGGCAGGGGAAGTGGTGCACTGAGGTTTGGCCCCACAGTGGCAGAATGTTGTATCTTGAATCTCCCTGCTGCTCAGCTAGAATGCATGTCTTATGGAATGTTAGATGATTAGAATGTGAGGAGTTTATGAATGTCAGTTGAGTGAGGGCTGAGCAGCAGGACAGCTGCTCCTGATGGGGTTTTGTATTTTACAACTTATGATCTTAACATCTTAATCAATAAAGTAACTGAAGAATCAATCATGGAGTTTCCTTCATCTTATTGATTACAACATTTTGGCGTCATCTTTGGAGAGTCTACGCGTGCAAAATTGTAGAAAATGAAAAGCAAAGGAGTACTGATAAGAAACAAGCAGAGAAATCCAAGTCAGAAGTGAAAAGGAACATGATAAGTAAAGGAAGCTGAACCAAGATATCTCAAGGTAAAGGAATCTTATTATTAGTGTGTGTGATGCAGTCTGGCAAACTAACCCCATCAGTGACCAGTACATCGGTCGCCCTGAAAGCGAAATTTGCCAGATTCAACACCGTGTGTTAGTTGTATTCGGGGGCAGTAAATCGAGCCTCAGTGTAAAGCATTTACACTTTGACAGCTGTTGTGTCATTGTATGTGGATCGGGGGCAGTTAAATCGAGCCTCAGTGGAGAGCGATGTTAACTGCAGCTCTGCTGTTTATTTGTAATCGGGGGCGAAAAACGAGCCTCAGAGGGTTGTGTGAGCATTTGGAGAGAGGAGGATTATTGACTGCCGCTTTGCCGTCTATATGTACATGGGGGCAAAAAAAAATCGGGCCTCAGTGAGAAGTCTGTGTACGGGCGTTCAGGAGCAAAGATCGTCACTTGCTGACCTTTATTTAGTTTGAACTTCGGGGGCAGAGAATCGAGCCTTGTGAGGAAATGACACCGAGTTTTGAAAAAGCAATTTGTTGTTCTAGTTGGAAGAAGGAGGATTTACTAGGAAAATACTCTGTGTGGAACGAAATTAAAAAAACGAATGACTTATAAGGTGTGTGAGCCTGAGGAACAATAGTTAAAAAAAAAACAGTGAATTTGAAGGGAAATACTGTGGTTTAGACTTGCGCGAGCGATCCTACTTTGCTCCAACTATCAACTGCTGTGTTCTTCGTTCTCGGAGAGATCCTTTCGCTGGGAAGTCATCTGTTGTCTGATGACGCGTCAGAACTTTCGGGGCTCATGGTGGACAAGCTGCGTGCCCTACGTCACACGCTTTCTCTGTTCTGTTCCCTTCGTTGCCTAGCTGCCGAAGTCTTCCTTGTTAGTAGCTTCTTGTTGCCTAGCTGCTGAAGTCTGCCTAGTTACCAGTTTTTGCCCGTGATTAGGTTTCAGCACGTTTTTGCAAATGTCGTCAAGCGCACAACAAATCTCCCCTGCCAGCGTCAGGGCAATGACAAACACACTTATGCTCCTGGACAGGTGAGAAACACAAGCTATTTAGCGACGTGTTTGTTGTTTGGGCAGTGGGAACGGTAACAGTGCTTAATTTAAAGTTAAAGAACCCGGAAGAAGAGCAAAGTAGACAGTTCTTCAAATGAAAGTTGGTCTTTGAGCCCAGAAGGTGTTTTTTAACAGTCTTAAGGTCAAAGTGATGGAAGCGGGTCTGTGAACCCAGTGGATGCTGTGGCAGTACGAAGCTCCTGTTGCTGGAAAGTGTTTGAAAGACCATGTTGGTGGAAAATGTCCCAAAACTTCCAATGCAACGGAGAGCACTAAAGTTGGAGTCGATGAGCACACCTTGGAGACAAGACTATCGAGACTTGATCACTTCTGTTCTAAGATGACTAACGTGTTATTTATGAGAGGTTCATTGTTTGTGAAGTTTGGTTGTTGCTGTTGAAGTCTCCTGGAGCGAAAGTTTGTGACAATTATCCAGTAACTTTGTCCACAACAGGTGTTTTGTGTGCATTGTGTTGTTTGGTTGTATGTGATGTAATCACCAAGAGCTGTTCAACAACAAATCTTGTATGTGAGGTGATGTCTAGATTCTAAGCCACTACATTTGTAGGTTGGTAATGGCTATGTGGTGTGTGGTCACATGGTTATTTGAGGGCTATGCTGTATATAGTCACTCATTAGTTATTTTGTTTTAGTGTTAGCGATTGTTTCACCAAGAGTTGTTCCACAACTGGTATTGTGTGTGAGTGTGTCTAGATATTAGGCAACTCATTAACTCTTATTTCTGGGGAGCTATGTGGTATATGGTCACCCCTTGGTTGTGTTTGGGTGTTGATGCTAATTTAACTAGAGTTGATTCACAACCAGTGTTGTGTGTGAGTGTGTCTAGATATTAGGCAACTCATTAACTCTTATTTCTGGGGAGCTATGTGGTATATGGTCACCCCTTGGTTGTGTTTGGGTGTTGATGCTAATTTAACTAGAGTTGATTCACAACCAGTGTTGTGTGTGAGTGTGTCCAGATGTTAGGCGACTCATTAACTCATATTTTTGGGGACTATGTGGTATATGGTCACCCCTTGGTTGTGTTTAGGTGTTGTTTTTTTTTTTTAGCAGGAGTTGTTCCACAACTAGTGTTGTGTGTGAGTATGTCTAGACGTTAGGCGACTCATTAGCTCATGTTGCGGGGGCTATGTGGTATATGGTCACCCCTTAGTTATGTTGTTTCAGTGTTGATGATTATATTAACAAACTTTGTTCCCAATGGGTGTTGTGTATGAGTTGGCGTCAAGTTATTGAGCCACTTATTAGCTTGTTTACAAGTTGTTTGCCGCATATATCCAGTTGGGTTTGTTGTGTGCACGGTGTTTTAATGTGCTTGTCGTGTACACGTGTGGTACTGAGGTGTACTTGATGGTGTGTGTGTAGTTTCCTGTAGTATGGATGAGCTATGCGAGTACTTGTTCTCAGTCTATGGTGTCCGCGTTGTTTCCTGATATTTGTTGTGTTAAGTTTGTTCCTTTGTGTCGTGCTTATTATGCTGGTCTGGCCAACTTGTATGATTAGTGGCATAAGGATGTAGGATGAAGATAGTCGTTCATTTCGGGAAGTAATGTGGTGCGAGATGTGTTAAAATATTTAATTTGTGTTGTCTAATTGTACAGTAGTGCACTGTTTTAATATCCTCGACTTAGTGTACTAGAGTACATCTTATTGACAACTATTTTATTGCTTTATGCAATTGTACCCATAACGAAGGGAGATATGTTGTATCTTGAATCTCCCTGCTGCTCAGCTAGAATGCATGTCTTATGGAATGTTAGATGATTAGAATGTGAGGAGTTTATGAATGTCAGTTGAGTGAGGGCTGAGCAGCAGGACAGCTGCTCCTGATGGGGTTTTGTATTTTACAACTTATGATCTTAACATCTTAATCAATAAAGTAACTGAAGAATCAATCCTGGAGTTTCCTTCATCTTATTGATTACAACACAGAACAGGGAAGGAGCATTGCATTTTTTGAACGGTTTCCCCTGGTGGTGGTGGTGACGGTGTGGGCAGGGAAGCTGGCACACAAAAAAGTGATTTTTAAGGTGGATAACATGTCGATGGTACATGTCGTGAATAAGCAGTCGACCAGGGACCCACAGGTGCTCAAGTTGTTGAGAATATTTGTGCTGCAATGTTTGGAACATGACATTTTGTTTCAAGCCCGGCATGTGCCAGGGGTGGACAATGACATTGCGGATGCTTTGTCTCATTCACAGTGGCAAAAGTTCCATGGGCTAGCCACGGAGGCAAGACGCCGGTGCCGACAGGGATGTGGTCAGTAGGAGAGAAAGGGTCGTTCAACTGGTAAGAGGGTCAGTGGTCGTTTCAACATGGAGGGCGTACGAGCAGGCGTGGTGGGACTTTTTGGACAGTGGGGTGACGCGGCATGACAGTGGGGTGAGCAGGTAGTGCACTTTAATTTGGCAATGATGGATAAAGGAATGCCCAAGGTGACAATCGCTGGCAAGCTGTCAGCCATACCATTCATGGGAAAATTGTGGTGGGGCTATGCGCCGTCGGCAGGTGAACTGGTTGCGCATTTATTGGAAGGATGGGTGTGGGAATGAGGTGCCAATGACTCGCAGCGCCGCACCATAACGGCGGGGATTCTTGTCGGCTTGATAAGGCTCATGCCGAAGATATGCCACAACAGAGAGGAAGCTATTCTGTTTTCCACGCTAATGTCGTGGATGTATTTCGAGGCTTTTCGGGGTTCAGAGCTCCTGGGGATAAGAGGGAAACAGGGGGTACGGTGGGGGGAGGTGGAGTTGCGGACCGGGGAGGTGGCGGTCCTTTAGCGGTGCTTGAAGACTGATCAACGAGGAGTGGGGAAGTGGGTTGTCATGGGACCCGTGGCGGATCAGGCGGTGTGCCCCATGGTGTGGGGTGAGATGCTGGCGCCCAGGGCGGGTGATGAGGCGGGTGAGTTTTTTTGACGGGCTGAGGGTAGCCGGGTATCAGCGGCACAACTACTTTGGTTGGGTTCTGCGGCACGCCCTTCGCGCTGTGGGTGGGAACCCCAAACTGTTTGGGGCTCACTCCTTTCGTATAGGCGCTGCAACAGACGCGATGAAGAAGGGGTGAGGGAGGATTTAATGCGACTGGAGGCGCTGGAAGTCGGACTGTTATAAGACATACATCAGGATGCGGGGTTTCGGGGAGGAGGAGGCTTGATTTGTTGTTGCTTGTCTCACATATGTTTCTTTTCAGGTTCGGTGGCGGGACCGACCGTAGCAGAATTGTCCATCCTCATCTTAGGACACTCTTTCGTGAAACAAGCGGGGAGATATGAATGGGACAAGACCAGGAATTTGAATCTAGAAATGGATCCTAGGCTTTTTTGTTGTTATTGGCAAGGGAAGGGAGGCATGAGGTGGCATGAGTTAATTCCAGCATGAGGTGGCATGAGTTAATTCCAGCACTCAGTAAGGTAGTTAAGGGGGGAGTTTGCCCGGATGTTCTAGTTATTCATTTAGGGGAAAATGATCTGGTGCAATGCAAAGGCTTGGCATTGTTGAAACAAATGAAGCAGGATTTGCTGGAGATTCAGCAGCAATGGTTTGGTTGTCAAGTGATATGGTCTGAGTTCATACCGAGGAGATGTTGGAGAGGGGCTGAACTGCCGGTGGCCATAGATAGGGCGCGGAGGAAGAATAATAGGGTCATGAGACTTTTTTGCGACAAATAAGGGTTTGGAAGGATGGAACATCCGGAGCTGCGCTATGCGGCAGTGTATTTATTCAGGAAAGATGGGGTGCATCTGTCCCGCTGTGGCATGGAATTGTATATAGTGCAGTTGAAGGAGGCTTTGGACAGGGCGATAGGGGTGTCCAGATACCCGAAGCATCAGGAGTCCTAGTGGGGGGGGTCGGAAAGCCGCTGGGGTCGACTTTTCGAGTGGCGTTTTTCCTAGGTCAGTTGTGGTATAATGATGTATTTTTACAGTTATGAAAGAACATAAGAAGTTTACCTAGTTAGGTAGTTGTAGAAAGGTTAGGAAATTGCAAGTTGTGTTTATAATTGTTACAGGGGGAACATGTTTAGGGGACGGGGTGGGGGTAAAGTAGGAAGACAATATTTAGTGAGGTTTAGTTTTGTACAGCACAGGCCAAGGGAACTTGTATGTAAGGTGCACCTGTTTCCAATAAAGCGGCCTTTTTCCCACCAACAAGCTAGTCTGTGGTCTGAGCTTCCCCCCTTTTTGGCCCAGTAGGGCTTTGGGGGGGGCGGCCGACCAGTGGGAGGCCTACCCTCCCCGGGGGTTTTGGGCCGGGGGCAGCCAGAGCCCATTGGGCTGGTTGGGCTCCATTGGGCTGGTGTTGGGCTTGTTGGGCTTGTGGTTGGGCTAGTTTTGGGCTTGGCAACAAGAGCCCATTGGGCTGGTTGGGCTCTGTTGATCTTGGGTTGGGCTAATTTTGGGCTTGGGGGTTTTATAACCGGCCATCTTGTGTCACAAGCCACCATTTTGGTGTATGCGACACAACAGCCGGTCAGGGAGGACACTGGGCAGTTTAGCTTTGTCCCGCCCTCCCTCCCTAAGGAACGAGCTTCCGGCTGGTTTTTGCAGGGTTTGTTGTTGGATAGCTCATTACTTTTTTCAGCTAGGAAGTTTTCTTGACAGCAGGTGCCTCGGGGGCAGGAATTTTGTATTGGGGTAGTCGCTGGAACAGGTGCTGGGTTGGTGCGCTATGTTTCTTTGGGGCGTTTTTCCTAGGTCAGTTGTGGTATAATGATGTATTGTTACAGGGATGAAAGAACATAAGAAGTTTACCTAGTTAGGTAGTTGTTGAAAGGTTAGGAAATTGCAAGTTGTGTTTATAATTGTTGCAGGGGGGAACATGTTTAGGGGAGGGGGTGGGTGGTAAAGTAGGAAGACAATATTTAGTGAGGTTTAGTTTTGTACGGCACACGCCAAGGGAACTTGTATGTAAGGTGCACCTGTTTCCAATAAAGCAGACTTTTTCAGACCAACAAGCTAGTCTGTGGTCTGTGCTGCCCCCCTTTTTGGCCCAAAATAGGCAAAATATATTTAAAAGAAATAAAAATAAAAAACATTCCAGCATCTAAAGGAGGCATTTATAAGTTTGTAAAAATAAAAACGATCCATCAAAATAAAAATAAACGAACAAACCATGAAATGAGAACTGTAATGAAATCAGAGATTGATCCACCAGCATTGGCACTTAAGTGGACTACTTTGTAGGCAGATGTGTATGAAGAAGTGATGTCACTTTTAAATGCTTCTGGCCAGAAAGCGCAAAGTAAAAACTGCTCCCACAAGCTGAGAGCAATGCCGGCTTCTGCTGCACCCGCAAGGGGTCCAAGTGTGGATCCGTCAGGGGTGCGCATGCCCTCTGGCTCCCCCCTACAGCCCCCAACAAAATTGTCTGGGGTGCACTGGTTGGGCACTGGGGAAGGCGCTTGTTTATTTTTCACTGCTACTTCAAGATGTGCCCCATAATGCCCTGCAAGGGCTATATACATATTTTTTTTTTGGGCGACGTCCTAGAAGGGACAGCACCAGAATTGTTTTTAGTGCTGTGGGGGACTGCAGGGAGTTTTGCAGCCCCCCAGCAACACAAGAACACGAGACAGTAAATCCCCTTGGTAATTTAAACCATGATTTCTGAAGAACTATATTTTTCTGAAGCATTTCCCAAGCTGGAGCTTTTGCTCTACTTTCTGGAATGTAGCACCAAGAAAAAAGAATTATTTGGCTATTTTACAAGAAATTGTCATGGGCATGGTTTTAAATAAAACTTTATTAAATAGGTGTTTAAGTAATCAATATTAGCAAACCTTTATTTGTTTGTATTGTTGATTACATTTATTGGGGATTATGGAGAAATATTAGCATAATACATATCGGTTGGTTGGGGTGAGTGCCTACGATGATCTGAGGGTGGGGGTTGGGTGCCTGGTAGGTTGCTTTGTCCATAGGCCAAGCCCTGTGTCAACCCTGTGCTCTGCATGGCCGAAGGCTGTGCGCAGTGGCTGTCAACATGGAGTTTGATGCAAGGCCGGGTCGCAGGTGCGACCAACTTCCTGTGATGGGGGAGGGGGGTGTTGGGTTTACATATGGTAATAAAAAATAATTTTATGTTCAACAAGCCCTAGAAATGTATTGAAAAAAAGCCAAAGGTTAAAGTGATGTTATAGTTGGGTATAATAATATCTTACTTTGCATTAAAAAATAAACTAAGAGATTCCTTGGAAAAAAAAAAGCTAAAGGAATGTTCTAGTTGGCTGAAAATGTCAGTTAAAACATAAATGAAAAAAAACACTGACATTTACCAGTTATAGTTTTATAGTTATCTCAAGTAACTATAACTGGTGCTGCAAGTTAACTATAACTTTTGCAATACCCTACTAATTACCACATGTATTATATCACTCATGACATCTTCTATGACATCATTGATAACATCACTGCAACATCTAAAATTATATCACATCTCCACAAAACTTCCCAAAAAGGGCTATTTTTTGCTTAGCTTGTGCATGGAAGGTTTTGGGGTGATCAGTCAAGTGGGGGCTGAGATAAAAGGGAGGACCCAGAACGCAAAATCCACATACATTTTCCAAAGAATTCAGAAAGAAGCACCACTGCAAAAACTGCTAAACAGAATTACACCTAATTTAGCAAGATGCTAACTCTTGGTCCACAGATTGTGCTTTTCATGATTTGCTGTACATCCATTTAGAAGTATTTGTGAAATTAAGGTAAAATACAATTGTATATCTGGACAGTTGTGTGCGAGGTACCCTCAGGAGACTCCATTGAACCCAATTAAAAACAATTGTGTGTTCAATTTGGCCATAGGAGTTTTTTTTCCCATGGACCAATTTGCTTGCATGAGAGTCACTCTGCGGATATTTCCTGAAAAAAAATATATTTGGAAAAACGAAACTTAGATATTCACCAAAAAAAAGGTTAAAGTGATGTGAAAGTTAGCTGAATATGTCAGTTGTAGATAGCAGAGCTAATTATAAATTGCTCCACTGCCATGCCCTGCTTATGACCTCACACATTACATCACTCATAACATGTTCTATAACATAATTTATGGCATCACTTATGACATCTCAAACTTCACTTTAACCTTTGTTTTTTTCAGTAAATTTCTAAGGTTCTATTTTATGTAAAGTAAAATATAATAACAATTCCTAACTATAACATCACTTAGCCTTTTGATTTTTCGCAATGGAAAAAATAAATAAATATATATATTATTTATTTAGATCTAGAGGTTTACATTAAGGACTCGGGGATCTTGACACAACTTTATAGAAAACCAATTGCTGGGAACGCTTTGCTTCATGCCAAAAGCTTCCACCCTAAAAGTTTGATCTATAACATTCCCTATAGGAACTTTTGCGCATGAATCAAAACTGCTCATCAGAAGAAGACTACAATACAGCACAAATGGAGGCATGCGTATGCTTAAAGGCACGAGGCTATTCGGATAGCTCTCTAGATACTGCAAGTAAGAAAGTTGAAAAAACGACAAAAAGGGAACTTCTGGCTGTTAAAACAAGTATAAAGGGCAGTGTCACGAACCAGTCAGAACCTACACGTATGATCACCTGCTAAATTAGTACAACTGTTTCGCAAGAACTGGCATATTCTCAAAACTGATAGCATCCACAAAAATCAGGTTCCAACACAGCAACTAATAAAATATAGAAGGTCTAAATTCATCAGGGATTTATTGGTTTATAGCCACTATGAATCCACAGCTAAACCCAAAGCACCATTAAATGGGCTCATTCCCTGCAAGAAATGCAAGGTGTGCAAATACAGTTGCAAAAAGACCTCATATGAGATACACGGCAAGAGTGCTAAGACTGTGAGAAGCATAAATAAATGCTGAATTGCAACTCGAATTTACTGTGAACTGCTTAGAATGTCCTTGCATGAAAAAATACATTGGTAGCACTATAAATGCAACTAAGAAGCGAGTGCTAGAACACATGCAGGCGATAACCAAAAAGGATAAAACATATCCAGTGGCACGCCACTTTGAGGAATGTCACTCAAGTAACCGTGATCTTATAACTTTTTACTGCTTCAGTGATGTCATTTGAAATGTCATGAGTGATGTCATGAGTGATGTCACTGACCATGTCATGAGTGATGTAATATGTGACGTCATCAGCAGTGCATTGCGGGCGCGCAAGTTATAGTTAGCTGAACTAACTATAATGGGGGAATTTCAATGGTTTTGTATGAGTGAAATATCCAGCTAACTATAACATGTGTAAAACCTATGGTTTTTTCGGTGAATTTCTAAGGTTTTTTAAATGCTAATTCCTAACTATAACGTGGCTAAAACCTATGGTTTTTTCAATGAATTTCAAAGGTTTTTTAAATGCTAATTCCTAACTATAACGTGGCTGAAACCTATGGTTTTTTCAGTGAATTTCAAAGGTTTTGTAAATGATAATTTTTAAATGTATGAATTGTTTTTTTCATACTAATTTAATACATTATTTTAAAGTATTTTTATTTTTAGATATTTTATTTTTTAAATGACATTACATATTTTTTTATATAAATTAAAAAAAATGTTTTAAAAAATATTAAAATTGTAATTTTTTTTATTTTCGATTTTTTAAATTTATATATATTTTATATAGCAGGCAATGATATCCTATGGAAGGAAATTCAAGTTACTGGTTAGTACAGTTAAATTTACTTTTCAGGAACAGTAGTGAGCTGAAAGATGCAGCACTGAGGTCTCTCCAGATAACAGGTGAGTAAATCGGAATTCGTAGTTCGGCTGATTTTAGAGGAATTTTTTAAACTTCCAAAACTCCACACTTGAAAATTTTTCCAAGTGAAATATGTCAATGTTAGCCTATGGAAGGAAATCCAAGTTAATGTAACTACAATTAGAATTACTTTTCAGAGTCAGTAGTGGGCTGAAAGATGCAGCACTGAGGTCTCTCCAGATAACAGGTGAGTAAATTGGAATTCGTAGTTCCGCTGATTTTAGAGGAAATTTTTTAAAGTTCCAAAATTCCACACTTAGAAGAATTTCCAAGTAAAACATGTCAATGTTAGCCTACGGAAGGAAATTCAAGTTACTGTAAGTATGGTTACATTTACTTTTCAGGGTCTGTCCTGGGCTCAAAGATGCAGCACTGAAGTCTCTCATGATAACAGGTGAGTAAATCAGAATTCGTAGTTCGGCTGATTTTACAGGAATTTTTTTAACTTCCAAAACTCCACACTTAGATTAATTTCCATGTGAAACCAGTCAATGTTTGCCTATGGACGGAAATTTATGTTACTGTAAGTATGGTTACATTTACTTTTCAGGGTCGGTCCTGGGCTCAAAGATGCAGCACTGACGTCTCTCGTGATAACAGGTGAGTAAATCGGAATTCGTACTTAGGCTGATTTTAGAGGAATATTTCGCTCAATAGTGAAGGAAGGGGGCGGGGCCTGAGGAGACATGTGTGCAAACACGCCCTGTGGCGCGTTTTAGGTTGGGGAATATATTCTTCTTCAATCCTGAGGTCACCTGTGAGCCAACTAGCCCATCAGGTACCTCCAGTTTGCGCCAGGGAGCTGCGTTGCAGAGAGGTGTTAAGAGGGCACGCCCCCTTTTTACAACACTCTGCAACGCAGCTCCGTGGCGCTTACTAGAGGTACTCGTTGGACTAGTTGGCCCCTAGGGGACCTCTGGATTGAAGAGGAATATATTCCCCAACCTAAAACGCGCCACAGGGCTTGTTTGCACACATGTCACCTCAAGCCCTGCCCCCTACCTTCACCACTGTGCAAACATGCCCTGTAACGCGTTCTAAGTTGGGGGATTAAGTCCCCTTGCATACTGGGGGTCCCTGGGGGTCAACTAGCACACCAGGAACCTCCAGTATGTGCCAGGGGGCTACGTTGCAGAGAGGTGTAAAGAGGCCACACCCCTTTTTACACCTCTCTGCAACACAGCCCCCTGGGGCTTTTTCAGAGGGGGAACTAATTCCCCTTGCATACTGGGGGTCCCTGAGGGCCAACTAGCCCACCAGGAACCTCCAGTATGCACCAGGGGGCTTCGATGCAGAGAGGTGTAAAAACGTGAGCCCCCCGCATACTTAGTAAGAAAGCCCCAGGTGGTGGCGGTCCCCGGGGCCCTTAGAGGCCCCCCATCATTAATATCAAAGCCCCAGGGGTGGCGATCCCCGGGGCTGTGGGGGGCTGTATGCCCCCTGCTATCATAATTACTTTGCCCCGAGGGATGGCGGGCGGTCTCCGGAGCAGTGTGGGGGGGATTGGGACCCCCCACACACTTTTTTTTCATTATGCCCCCGGGATTTGGTTCCCCCCGGGGCTGATTTCCAAAAAAGCAGACCGGGGTTTTTTTTCCCCACAGGGTACGCGTATCCCACGATTTAAAAAAATATATATATATTTTTGGGCCTTTTGGGTCCTTGTGGGACCCCCTGAGCAGGCCTAGGGGGTCAGGGTGTGTCTACCCTGCCCCCTTTGCATGTTTTGCACGTTTGTTTTCTGCTTTCTTGTGCCTCCGTTCTACCGAGGCACAAGATGGCTGCCAACACTTCCTGGTTTGGAGTGTTGACAGACAGTTGACATCCAATCAGCATGCAGCTCGTGCTTGGGAAGGTACGTGTACTGTACAGAGTACGGTACTTCACATATAGATATATCTATGATTTTACTTTTGAATTTCTCAGGAACTACTGAACGGATTGACACCATTCAACAACAAGCATTAGAAATGCAATCGGGCTCGGATTTATTTGAGTTTGAGCTAATGGCATTGTAAATGCCAATGTATTGTTGCTATGTCGTTCTTGTGAGTGTGAGAAGCTTGCACCGCTGCTGCTTGTGATGTCCTTGTGAGTGGGAGAAGCTTGCACCTCAGCTGCCTGTGGTCTCCTTGTGAGTGTAAGAAGCTTGCACAGCTGCTGCCTGTGATGTCCTTCGTGCGAGTGTGAGAAGCTTGCACCGCTGCTGTCTGTGAGTATGAGAAGATTGCATTGAGCATCTCTGTGCTGTGCCTGTTCTTTGTAAGGGACTCTTGCTCTGTTGCTGCTGCTGCCTTGGCACAGTACCTGCTGTGAGTGTGTAAGGGAAGCTTGCACCACTGCTGCTTGTGATGTCGTTCTTGCGAGTGTGAGAAGCTTGCACCTCTGCTGCCTGTGGTCTCCTTGTGAGTGTAAGAAGCTTGCACTGCTGCTGCCTGTGATGTCGTTCTTGTGAGTGTGAGAAGCTTGCACCGCTGCTGCTTGTGATGTCCTTCTTGTGAGTGGGAGAAGCTTGCACCTCAGCTGCCTGTGGTCTCCTTGTGAGTGTAAGAAGCTTGCACAGCTGCTGCCTGTGATGTCCTTCTTGTGAGTGTGAGAAACTTGCACCGCTGCTGCCTGTGAGTATGAGAAGATTGCATTGTGCATCTCTGTGCTGTTCCTGTTCTTTGTAAGGGACTCTTGCTCTGTTGCTGCTGCTGCCTTGGCACAGTACCTGCTGTCAGTGTGTAAGGGAAGCTTGCACCACTGCTGCTTGTGATGTATTTCTTGCGAGTGTGAGAAGCTTGTACCTCTGCTGCTTGTGGTCTCCTTGTGAGTGTAAGAAGCTTGCACTGCTGCTGCCTGTGATGTCGTTCTTGTGAGTGTGAGAAGCTTGCACCGCTGCTGCTTGTGATGTCCTTCTTGTGAGTGGGAGAAGCTTGCACCTCAAGTGCCTGTAGTCTCCTTGTGAGTGTAAGAAGCTTGCACAGCTGCTGCCTGTGATGTACTACTCACTACTCTACTCTACTCACTACTCTACTCACTACTCTGCACTCACTACTCACTACTCTGCACTCACTACTCACTACTCTACTCACTACTCTACTCACTACTCTGCACTCACTACTCTACTCACTACTCACTACTCTACTCACTACTCTACTGACTACTCTACTCACTAGTCTACTCACTACTCACTACTCTGCACTCACTACTCACTACTCTCCACTCACTACTCTACTCACTACTCACTACTCTACTCACTACTTGCTACTCACTACTCTACTCACTACTCATTACTCTGCACTCACTACTTTACTCACTACTCTACTCTACTCACCTCACTACTCTACTCACTACTAAATACTCTACTCACTACTCTGCACTCACTACTCACCTCACTACACTACTCACTACTCTCTTCTCACTACTCACTACTCTGCACTCACTACTTTACTCACTACTCTACTCTACTCACCTCACTACTCTACTCACTACTCACTACTCTGCACTCACTACTCACTACTCACCTCACTACTCTATTCACTACTCACTACTCTACTCACTACTCTACTCACTACTCTACTCACTACTCACTACTCTACTCACTACTCTGCACTCACAACTCACTACTCTAGTCACTACTCTGCACTCACTACTCACTACTCTACTCACTTCTCACTACCCTACTCACTACTCTGTACTCACTACTCACTACTCTACTCACTACTCACTACTCTACTCTCTACTCACTACTCTACTACTCTACTCACTACTCTACTCTCTACTCTACTCACTACTCTACTCACTACTCTACTCACTACTCACTACTCTACACACTACTCTGCACTCACATCTCTGCACTCACTACTCACTACTCTACTCACTACTCTACTCACTACTCTGCACTCACTACTCTGCACTCACTACTCACTACTCTGCACTCACTACTCACTACTCTGCACTCACTACTAACTACTCTACTCACTACTCACTACTCTACTACTCTACTCACTACTCTACTCACTACTCTACTCACTACTCACTACTCTGCACTCACATCTCTGCACTCACTACTCACTACTCTGCACTCACTACTCTGCACTCACTACCCTGCACTCACTACTCACTACTCTGCACACTCACTCTGCACTCACTACTCACTACTCTGCACACTCACTCTGCACTCACTACGAGCCGGCTGCGGTACCAGCGAGGCAGAACAACAGGTCACCACGGAGAATCCTAAAACTGCAAGAAAACAAACACCACAAATGTCCAGCCATGAAGAATCGCCTGCGCAGTCTTAAGTACAAGATTCTGTTAGCAGCGCTAATAATTGCAAGACGGAAATGTGTTCTTCTGGTCTTAAAAAATAGACAATTGAGGAGGATTGTGCCTGGGGGAAGGATCGGTTATTTTAAGCTACGGCTGTGGACGCCCTCAACAGCCTGGAGTCACAAGTGCAGCCCTTGCAGGGCTCACTCAGGCTTTTATCCTCCTAGAGCCGTACAATCTGTAAGACTGATTGTGTAAAGAGCCTCGTATGAAATTCCCCTGAGAGATCCCCAGCGCATACCAAAAGGTGCATACAGTTACTAAAAGTCATAAATGCTAAAGATGGAAAGGCCAGCCAGGCATGAGAGATTTTAAAAAAAATGCACGGGGTCCGTCTTTACCCCGAGACAGGTGCAAAATGGAGAAGTACAAGAAATATACTCAACCCACACTTAAACTTCAAACTAGGTCATTTCTCGCTCATTTATCAGGTTCGGTCAGCTGAAACCTTAGCAGGGCGGGCACAGGTTTGAATGTGCAGTTTCTCGCTGGTTTTTACTCAGTAGACAATATATTTATGTTTAAAATGTTAAGACCGTAACTTTTTGTGCGGGTTTATAGGTGCATGTGCCATGCTCCTCGAAATCCTGCGAGTGCTTTCCTTGCCCCCATCCTCAACACACACACACACACACACACTTAATTTCCTATTATGCCCTAGTCGCTTATTTCCAAACTTGGGGATTGAGTGGCCGGGAGATGAACGATCTGTTTGTGCTTGGGACTGGAGTGACACTTTTTTATTGTGTATGATATATTTATTTTCGGAGGAAAAGAGTGCCTTTCTCGGGGCGATAAAATCTGCCAGCAGAGACATTTGTTTTCGTTGTTTGAAGGAACATTGCGATGTTGGAGGCGTCATGTCACTTCGTGTTCGTGGGGAGACGGGGGCTCCTTCTCGTACTGCTGGAAGGGGCGTGGGCAGGAATGGGGGCGCCGTGGGGATGGGACTGTGCAGGGCCTGTGAAGTCACTGGCCCGAGCTTTCCGGGGCGGTGTGTGCAGGGCGCGCTGACAGCCCGGCCGCGGCCGCCCTTCTTTGCCGCTTACCGGGGCTGTTTCTCCAAACGGAATAGCTTTGTTTCCTAGATGGATCCGGCTGGCGGCAGATTCTTATAATCACAAATATAGTCATGAAAATGAGATACAAAAAATGCCGATATTACAATAAAAGCGGGGTTCCCGTAACGGAAGAGAAGGGAGCCAGGCAGCGCGCTGCCCGGGTCCTGGACTGGTAATTGAGCCCGAGCCGGTGATGTCTAAATCAGGCGGGGAGACGGGGAGTGAGCCAGAGAGCGGCAGAGCAGCTCCCCGGGCCGGCAGGAAGGAGCCGCACACGGCGTCTATGCCTGTGTGCACGTGAGGAGGACGCGCGCCCGACAAACACACTGCTAGATGGTGAACGCGCGCACACCATCTGGAATGCATTACACGGCCACCCTGACAGCTCCTAATTAAGATGAATGCACTTTCGAGCACGTAACCGCACGAAATATGCCCAAATGGCGCCCGAAAATTACAACTGCCCAATAGCATCAAGACTACTAAAAATACATCACCGCGAACACCAATGACCATTCAGATAATAAAAAAATTCAGGAATGTCTTTCCCGAGGCCTTAACACACTTTTTTTTCTTTCTGTAGTAATAGGATCTCGGGCTCCACCCGAGCCCTAAAAAGCATGATCTGCGAACAGAACTCTACCTTTTTGCCAAATTTGGTGTAATTTCGTTCAGCCGTTCGGGCTGTAGCCCTGGCTAAAGGTCCTATGGAAAATTGCATGGGGAAAAAACGTTTTGGGACCCCCCTTTTTTCTCGGCCCCCACTTGACGAATCACCCCCAAACTTCCAGGGAAGGAGCGGAGCAGGCCATTTTCTTGGAGAAATTCACGAAGATTCGTCCACCAGCGCCAAAGTTATTCCAAATAGAATGTTGCGGATTTCCAATGGAAACTACGTCCTAACTATAACTACCTAGTAGGTAATATATATATATATATATATATATAAATATATATATATATATATATATATATATAAATATATATATATATATATATATATATATATATATATATATATATATATACACACATACATACACGCAGGAGGGAGGATGTGCTCTTTTGTATACACATAGAACAATTTTGTCTGGGTAAGTAAAGTACATAGGATTTTCAGAGGGGCTCAAAACAAGTTCAATTCCTTTCAAAACTTCATAGGAATATTTCCCAAACTAAGCAAAACTCCCTGTATGGATCAACACCAACATTTGACATAAAGACTCAGGTTATTGCCAGTACTGACTGCCTTAGTTGATTCATTGTACAATCAGTGCAAAAGTTTTTGTAAAAAGGTAGAATACAAAAGTATAGCTAGTTGTTAGTTGGAAATTTGATTGTCCATCAGGACCCACAGAATTTGGTCATATGAAACATGGGACCAATGTGCAGCGGGTAGTGGAGAGCTACAGCAAGGATTTAGTGTTGAAAAATGTAATTTCCTCTGAATAAACTAATATATATATATATAGCCACTGGATCTGTGTATCTAACTTTAGTTCAACGAAGCAATATGCACATTTTTGGAGTTTATCACACCTATGATGAGATTACATTAACATAGATCCCTAACCATGACATTTTATGTAGTCCCGTTATTTTGAATGACAGCACCGTGTGCAGAGCATATAGTTGAGTTATATGATCTGTTTCCTGTACCAGACTGGAGTTACATTTGTTTGGATCACATTTAACATTGGCCTAAATTGATGAAGATGCATAAAACTGCTCAACAGAAAGCTGGATGCAAGACCTGGATGATGGCTATGTCCTGTATCCAGACTACTGAGTAGTGTAACGGTCACGCCCAGGAGGTACTTAGTTCAGAGGTATTGAGCACAAGGCTAGTACCTGCGGAACCATGCCTGGTGGGTTAGCAATGTTCCTGCTCTTGGTCCTACACCATTTGGAAGGGGTACTGCAAGAAATGCTCTTGGGTTCAAGAGGTACTGCAGGAAGTGGTGATAGACATTGGGCATGCTGAAAAATTATGACCTTTGCCTATTACAAATGCCCCTCCTTTAGGGTGGCTATTTGAGTACAGGGCACAGTGTTTCTAAACGGTCACTCCTTGTGCCGACTGGTGAGCCTCCATGCAAGAAGATTAGACACACGGCATCACTTAAGGCCAGGCTCTGTGCTTAATGGCTCAAGAACACACAAATAGTCTGTGCCCATCAGGCTACCTGTATGACTGATTCCTCCTCGTATGCCTTATTCCCAGCTGTATACTGGTTGTATTTTGCTTTTAAATAGTTATCACTTGTTCGCTGCCATATTCATATACTGCTAGCAATAAAAGGTTCTTACCGATCTTAAGTTGTTTGTATTAGATGTATTGGTAGTTACCCACCTTAATTGATATTCTAAATTCCTAACAATGGTCGACACTCAACTCTCCTTTGTGACTTAAACTGATAAATTATCATCAACCTGCTTTTTGATGTTGTCAATAAGTAAATCTTTCCCATATAACCTGGGCACTCACATAAAGCCTGTCCGGGCACTTATCACACACCTGAACTATTGAAACGCCCTTTATTTCAACCCGCGGTCTTATGAGATGGCCAGCATCCAGCATAATGAAAATGCTGAAGAGAGGCTCGGCCTTGGGCTGAATCCCTGCTGTAGGATGTATGGCCACTTAATATTCATTAAATTCAAGTCCATAAGTGCTCCACTTTCGAGGTGCTCTGTGTTACAAAGCTCTCACTTGTGTCTTCTTTTATAAAATGTCTGCAGTCCTTCAATTGCTACACAACGTTTTGTAAAGAATTGAAACCTGATTTGTAGCCTAGCTTCTTTCTTTCCCTTCTTTACGCTTCGTCTGCTAGCACAAGGGCACCTTTTTCTTTGGTAAGTGCATGCTTTACAAATCCATTTATTTATGCAAGGGTGCAATTGCATTGAACAATCCAGTGAAAGCAATGTTTTGGGTGTCAGTATACATAGGAGCCAACAGAGGCTCACACAAAGATTCCCTGGGGAGCCAAACCTGAAATTCCACTGACTGATGTCATAACAGGTAATCCATAGAGAATAAAGAGTGCAGTTTGTGGAACTGACAGGCAGCAGATATCCAAAGAAAATAAAGCTTCTGCTACACAGAGTGCAAATAGACATGCTGACAGACAGTACATATAAAGTCATGTTCCAACTTCAGTCACACCCAGCAGATGTCATCACAGTGAAGTAATCCACAGTTCCACCAGCAAACATCACATACCCTCATCTGGATTTCATACATATAAAAGGCTGCAGCTCCACTCTCAGGAAAGATGCCTCTTCACAGAGATTGCATGCCGATTTCCACTGACAACCAAAATGTCCTCACAAAGATTATCCTGAGATGAAATGCTGCAGTACATTGATATCCAACAGATGTCATCATAGAGATATAATCAGAAAAGGCAATCAAATGCAGAAGGTCTTTCAAGTGCCAACAGATTATTTGTATTTCCTGTGAGAGTGGGTTGCACGGCCCAAACGTTCTATCATTGTCCCAACAAAGTGTGATAATTTGCCTAAGAAGTGTTGCTATATGCCAGAGAAGTGACAGGGAGTTTACTTAAAGTTCACCACTTGGTACCCTTGTAGTATTTGGTCACCCATGTTTTATTTATTGGCTGTGCGTTGTCAGAATTACCGATTTTATGGCCATTTGTACCATTACTTGCTATTCTAACATAAGAGCAGAATGTCAAGATCTATTTCTTCGCAGGCTGACAAAAGGCTGAGTCACAAAAAAATTATGTGATGGGAGAACCTATAATAATTCGTTCTTCTATGATGTTTTCAACTGAACAGTCTCTCAGGCGAGTCTAAAACCTAAAATAGTGGTCATAGTTCT
The DNA here is from genome assembly GCF_964261635.1 of Lissotriton helveticus. NCBI lineage: Eukaryota > Metazoa > Chordata > Amphibia > Caudata > Salamandridae > Lissotriton > Lissotriton helveticus. Next base: position 706,524,987 of record NC_136059.1, on the reverse strand, counting down.
TTCTGAGGGATTTGAGTTATTACCATTTCAGGATGTTAAAGGGTATCTTTCTGGTATCAGTATTTTTTGGCAGAAGTGAGCTATAGAACCATGCTCAAAGGAATTAATGACTTTACGCCGAAGATGGAATGTCTTCAAAAGCTTGTTTGATTCAGGAGATTCAAAAAAAGGTCTTTGGACTGGGCAGACATCTGATGACAAACTGGGGAGGCTATTTTCCTAAGTTTAAAATTAAGTTAATGGCCATCGGTTTAAAGGGAGAGGAAAGGGCTTGTAGAGCAAGATACCAAGGAAATCTAGGGATTGACTAGCTGTGGTCATATTAACTTTTCCCTCTTATATGAAAAAATCATAAGTCTTCCTTCTCAGTGTAATTGTTTGATGCAAAGTTTGACCCAGACCTCCCCATGATGACTGACATCCTGAAAGCGATCATCCCAGTGACTGTCGACACAGATAAAGAGTGGTGGAGCAGGTGGAGTGGGTGCGGGAGCACACAACGGGGGCTTTAATTATAAGAAAATATTAAAAACGTACCTGGTGCTTCTGGCTCCCTCGCGCACCTCTGCTCGCAGTTCCTGGTCCCAGCAGTCCCTGGGACAACATCATGGACTCCCCAACCAATCTCCATGCTGCTCTCAAGCATGAGAGCAGAGCAGCCTGGGTATTGGCTTGAGTGGGCTGGATTAACGGTCGCTCAGACACAGGAAGTATGTGCTATTTCTCCAACCCAGCTGTGCAATACGGCTAGTTTGGAGAAACATAAGTGTGCATGTCATTTTGGCTGGCCTAAGAGGGCTGGCCAAACTGACATACGCCACTACTCCTCCCCCCCTCCGATGGCCCAGCCCTGCCCCTCCCTTCACACGCTGGCTCAGCCACAGCTGAAAAATAAAATGATAAAGTATGGTTTTATTTTTCAGCTGCTGGCTCTGATCCCGTGGGGTGACACTCCTCTGCCATTGTGGAGTTGCTGCCGCTGCAGACTCCATCCACGAGCTATGATGCCCCCTCCTACCCCTCATGTCCCCAATGAATTGTTTGTGGAACAATGGATTCTCGAAACCAAAGAAACTGTTTAACCTGTTCCTTATCAAAAGAGCCCATCGAACTATGATGCCCCCTACTACCCCTGCTGACCCCAGTGGCGGTATGTAACGTTTACAACTAAATTTTTACAACGCACTACCATTACAACGCAGGCATTACCACGCATACCATTACAACGCATTGCGCTGGGGGGCGCTCTAGGATAGGGAATAAGTTTAATTTTCTATCCAACACCTTCCCTAGTGTCCACGGGGACTGGAGTTGGAATAGAAAATTATACTTACCACTATCCAGCACCTCAAAGCGCTATGCGTTGTAACGGTATTCGTTGTAAATACCGCGTTGTAAAGGTATGCGTGGTAAAAGTATGCGTTGTAACGTCATACATCCCCCAGTGGCCAGTGATGAACAGATTTCTGAGTTTTAGGGTCAGAGGGATCGCTGCTACAGGTGGAATGAGCTGTAAATGAGGCACAATATGAAGGACTCAAGACCTTCAATAATAAGGACTTCGATAATATTCCAGGAATTGGAAACTCTGGGCACAGATAGTAAACCTTTGAGAAATACCCTGGGGATATGACACTCTGCCACTTGCTCCTCACTTTGTAGAAGGAATTCCCTACCAGATATGTCTGATGTTGTGATATGGAACTGGGTCTAAAACGATTGTCAGGAGACCCCCTTTGCAGAACAGACTTCATTGTGATCTTTCGGCAGCTCTGTGGGATCCAGCGGGAGGTCAGTGGGAAGGCTGGGTTCAGCAGGTCTGGGACCTGATAGGACACATACACAATATCGACGCGCTTCACACTTTCAATGTGGCATGAAAAAATCCGAGAACTAGTAGAGGGTAGGTCTTTTTGTAAGTGAATGTAAGTATAACATGATATGTGAGAGGGATTCATGTGTAGACTCCCAAAATCTAGAACACTAGTTCAGAGGCTGTCCCTAGCATGGTGAGGATACCAGTGTCATACGTGTATGAAGCACTGTGCAGGAACAGGCGGAATCAAGACCTCACAATGTGGTGGCAGATGGGACACAAACTGTGGGTCACTCTTTGGAACAAAAAATTAGCAAAAGCCATAGGATATAAAAAGGGAGTGTCCATCAATGCAAGATTTAGCTTTACTCTATTCAAATTTTGCATAAAACCAATCTTAAACCTACCATGTTACATATCATATGCTATGACACGGAGATGCCACACTGACATTGCAGAATGAGTACATATGATACAGACATATGGGATGGTTCACATGTACCAGGGCAAAGTGGTTAGTACATAGCAGAGAGTGGTTCGAACTCTTAAAGAAATTTGGTGCTGCATTGAAATTCTAAGGACAAAATATGTATACACAACCGTATGGCTGCTCTGGGCTTGACACTAGGCAAAAGGTGAATAGGCATACATTGATTGCAATCATGGGGGCCTGTGTACAACTTTGTCTTAAGGACCATCAAGAAAATACATTAGCTGTGAAAATCCATGTGTCATTGGTCCGTACATGCCTAAAGCTGGCCATGGATTTCGAATGTTGGAGAGAAATGTGTATAAACTAGAGGCTGATGGCAAGCCTTGCACTCCAGCTGAACAGACTGGATATCCTGACGCTGAACTAGGAAGCGGCGATGTATCATAAGCCTGTATATCCCTGTTAAGTTGGTTCTACTGACAGTCTGCACTTGGGTTGGAAATGTTTGACAAATGGTAGCGATGCACATTTCTAAAAATCAATAAAATAAACAAAAATACGTATCATTGTAGTACCTGGGTAGGGGAAAGAGACAATGCACCGTTTTCAAAAGGCAAGGGACATCCCATGAAATGTTAATTAAAGTGACCAGAGTTTCAATTTCTTTAAACTAATCCATGTAGTCACCATTACATTCGGGTATTTAATTTGATCTTCTATTAAACTCTGTGCTCACATGCGATAATTAGGTAATGCGTCTGCAGTGCATTCAGAAAATGTAGAGCATACAAAACTGATGATTGCACCCGCAGCATCCACTATAAATGTGAAGTTGGCACACTACCAGATTTCTTTTACTCAGACATATTTTAACAATGTTTCAGCTGAACAATGAAGGTTTTGTGATCAGTACTTATAGATAAAATCCAGTACCACAGAATACAGATATTCTCTAACTGTATCAGCTAGTGGGTGTAACGTTACAAATAGAAGACAGATTAAGAGCCTTATCAACGTGAATTCACACACACAACTGACTAAAACAATGGAAATAGTAGCCATCTTGCTCTTCTTGCCTCTTCAATTAAGGAGTCAGCTGGAAGGTTAAGAGTTAGGATGAAGAGTTTGCCTGGGTGGTGGAGTGGTCTATAGAGGCTCGCTCCAGCAGGAAAAATTGCACTGTGGTGCAATCTAGAAACAGAAGAAAGTCTGCACCAGCTAACACTAAGTCAAGGAGCCAGTGAGAGTTGACACTTATGTGGTGCTAAACAAACTCCCCCTGAGGTATCACTGGGAAGGGAACTAGAGTCTATGGGGTCTCCAGGGTGAGCTGGCCTCCAACCTGCTGTATGCACACAAGTTTAGCTACCTGAGAATTATATTCAGTTACAGTGTCCTACTTATTTGTTGCTGGCATATCTTCTCCTGTTTTGTTGTTACAAAATACCTTGGTTTATTGAGCATCCTAAGGCTGAAATAAATTATTTAGAAAAGTATACCCAAGATGTTTCACACTAGCAGCCCTGTCAGGAAGGATCATACAATGTTCTTCATATAAATTTCTACATTGTGGTAATAAATGTTCTTATAAAACGCTACAGTGCATTATTTAATATGTTTACAAAACACTTCATGAGATCTAAAGCCACTTCTTAAATTGTGATATATGGATGATTTCAAAATGAGCATTCTCTCACTGATGGGGAAGAAGACTAATTTATGAAAGCAGAGTATGTGTATTTGTTTTTAATAACTCTGTTTTTTTGTTTTTGTTTTGGTCAATAGGAAGTTATCGCCTATTATTCAGAATACTCCTTAGATGAAAGGATGAGAAGTCATATGGCACTCGACTGGATTATGAAGGAACGCGAAACTCCAGGGATTATTTCTCAAGAGCTGCAAGTTGCGCTGAGAGAGATGGAGGAAGCTCGGAAGGCTGGGCGAGAGTTACGTTTTTACAAGGAAAAGAAAGAAATCTTGAGTTTAGCTCTAAGCCAGATCTACAGTGATTGCCTCGACTCATTGAGAGACAGTGACCAAATGAACTTGACTCCAAACGGGTACCATTAGACAATCACACAATATACTGATAAGGACTTGCGAGTAGATGGAGAAATCTCATTTGATGAGAACTTTATGGTACATATGGCAACAGATTGTCAAATCGCCGAGTGGTGCACGCAGGTTTCAGGGCCTTGGGGTGGACTCTAATCCTCAGAGGCAAATCTGATTTTGTGGTACTTCACTCTAACTAAACGCCCTAGCAGAAGCCTCTGTTTGACATGGTGCATCAAGAGATATTAATTATAACAGACAAACCACTGCCACCAAATTTCAAATATTACAGTATGATCTTTGAAGTGACACCCTCATAATTAAGAGACACATTTTCTCAACCTCAAGAGATTCATTTTATGCTATCATTAGAAGTGCACTGCCTTAGTGTACATTTTCAGGTTTTCAGTTAGCACTTAATACCAGAATACAAACTACTTTTAGGAACTCCCCAAAGTCTGTTTAGAAAAGGCAATAGAGGTAATATGGGCTTATAATAACTGGCCATGTTTCACACCTTCTGACATATGGTGTAGGTAGGAATTGACCATAGATGTGACTATTTACAGTCGATGAACTAGCCACCAAATTACATTGATATTTTGAAGACCCTGGATTACATAATGTTTCTCCTTTCATTGAAACCGTGATAGCAGTATTACTGGAATGGGGGCATGTTCTATGCTGAAGGTCATGCTCATGTTTCAAAGGCTGTAAGCCGGGGACACTTTGATAAGGTTCTAGCCTTCTTTTGGTTTTGGCATTCTTATGAGCATGGTGTATGTCAGATCCTGATTTCTTTTTGTATACATTTGCTTACCAGCTCTAATAGCTTTTAAAAACTTTAATTGGTAATGTAAGCACACAAACTGGCGTGTAATAAAAGGTACATTAATGGTGATCAGTTATTTGGTCGGTTTATTACATGTAAACTCACATATCTCAGTCTTTCTCTGGGATCTACATCCCGAGGCAAGGATGAGGACAGTGGGTGCTATGGTTTCCCCTCTGTTGGGGCCTATCAATATACATATATTTTCAGTGTGTCAATGACTGTAATCAGGTTTTAGGCTCACTCTGACATGTTCTGCACTATGGATCATAACATTGCTCTATGATCTTACTTGCAGACTCCATACTCTGACCACCAATGTCTCAAGAGATGAGGAACAACCTATCTTGACTGTTCAGTTCTTATTCTAAAACAGATGACACAGCCAATCACAGCTGGTGAAATGTTGAAACAATGTCTAAGGTAATATGCTTGGGGCAGAAACTGTTTATTTGAATTGACTGAATGTTCCCGGAGTCCATTAGTACCGTAAAAATAACTGTAATGTATAGGATCAATACAGCCCTGAAATACCATATTATGGGCAATCCGTGTACTCCACAGCATTGATTACTAAGAAACACAACCTACACAACTCCATTACAAGGCAAGTCAATGGGTATATGTAGAAACCTGAAAGATGTATAAGCAATGGCAAAGTCCTCCAGTCTTAAGCCAGAAACACCAAAATTATACAATAGCCACTGAATAAATGTGACCTACACATTAATTGTTGAATACGACCAGAAGGCATAACGCATCAAAGAAAGCATATTCAGAACTCCAGGCCCTGATGATAATACCCAACCTACATGTGGAATGTCAACGACCATTTGAAGGCACTCTTGCTGAAGGAGACTGTGCTGCACACAAGCCAGTGCCATAACTTAACTTTGCAGAATCTTAGGGCCCAGAATTGCTACACTTTTGTTTCAGATTTGTCACAAAACGGACACAAACCAACACAAAGTGCTATGCTGGTATTTACTTTGTAGCACAAAATGTGTTGTGCACATGAAAGTAGCCCTAAAGAAATTCAAAGTAGCACTAGGTGATACTTTGTATCAAGGGAGTGTACCTTGTGTGATATATAGCCATTTTGCCCCCCAATGTTTTCGCATAAGTTCCTGTCTGTTAGAAAAAAAAATATGAAGACCAGGATCTGTGTATGAAAATTATGCCTATTCGCGGCCGGTGTAAGCGTGAAAACATTTGCTGTTCTCAAAACGTTTCTAAATTTGCATGTGTGCTGTAATGTACAGCATGCATGCAAAGTTAGAAAACGTTTTAACTATGGCAAAGCCTAATATTTTGTATTTAAAAGGTTTCCTTTCAAGTACTAAACCTATAGTAGACATTGTGCATGCAACCTTGCACTATGGTAGTCAAGGCAGCCAAAAATGCACCAGTGCTGTGGGTGAAAGGAACAGCAGCATATCTCAGTTGATATGGTGCAATTCTACTCTCCCACTGTGAAGCAATGAAGCACAGCATATTTGGTTGCTGCACTACAGTGTGTCAAATCGTAGTAAACTTGGTCCAAATTTTCCAGCTTAGATGCACTAGAAAGTTCTATCATGCTCAATTAATACACTGCTCTGACCCACATCCCTTACCTAACAGGGACTTGAGCTTTGGTCTAATATCATATACTTTTTTGGTCCTGGATCCCTTACGTGGTCTTCCCGGAATGTGCATATTTAGCATCAACACCGTCTGGTTTAACAGAACCCCCCCCCCCCCCCAAATAAATGACACCTTGAAGTGAGTTATAAGGTAATGGGGCAAGCCTTTTTCTAAACACCAGGAAAACCCACATTACCTCTTTATGTTTCAACTACTTCAGCCTGAGGAATCAATAATTCAGCCTGAGGAATCAATAACTGCACTGTATTACTTGTTATTTTTCACCTCTTTATCTGGTTGGTTCTGAAACTGAAATTGTGGAATTCACTAGTTTGTTTTTACCCATGATTACTTTTTAGTACACACCACTCCCGAAAACCTGTGTCTTATCCAGCAATACAATATACATTATTAGCAATAGACTATATTTTGCCCCTATTGCAATTTTATGGACATAGGTGCATCAGACTAAAACACCTACTTTAGAGAAGTCAACAATATGCTCCCATGGGTTTACTTTTGCACATGCAGCAAATGTTGGACTTTCTTGAAAAGAGAAGGAGTACTTTAGGAGACCTACGACAGACATAGATTTCCTGAAGTGGCAAATGCTTAAATGTTTGAAGGCCAAATTTCTTCCAGGTGAAAGGTTCTGCTGCTGTACATGGTCAGGGTAAATCTCAAACTCAGTCCCCACTACCAGAAAGTATGCAGTTGAGTATCCCGCATTTGAAGACATCTTGTGGTCAGCACATCCAAAGTATAATAGGTGAGCCTCACCTTGGTGCAAATTTTTTTTTTAGGTTTCAAAAACCTTCACTCATTACAAAGACCAAAATGCATTTTAGCCAATCTATGTTTCAGGTGGCAAGGCATAAGCCAATGTAAAGACCGTACACTAGTAAGTTCTATGTGAGGTTTCCATAGATGCTATTGCATTATGCGTGTTCATGTGAATTAAAAGAAACATAAGCAAGAATATTTTAAAACATATCAAATAAAAGGTAATTTATGAAGCAAGAAGCAAGTAAATCAATAAACACAATAATGCCTTCCAGTGTTTTAAATCATTAAATAATTATTACCCATGATCACCCGCAAACCATTCAGAATTAGCTCTCATCTTGCCTTTATTTAATATTACTTATATATAGTATATATATATATAGTATAGTATAGTATATTAATACTAACTGGTATTTGTAGCTGTTCCCCAGTGACCTTTGTTGTTTTTAAATAATCTTAGGTGAAATCGAAACCAATGGAATCCCATTTAAATTGTTCTTCTTAATGAACTTTTTAGCATAAAAGTAAAGAAATTGGGCAGGATTCTGAATGAGGTATGCTATTGGATACTACCATGCCCCATGTCCTACATTCCCCCGTTTACCAAACACTATTTAAAAACATTACCATTTAATTTCTTCCTTGTCTTGAGAAATGCTTTATCATGTTGCAGATAAGCAACGATTGTAAGCTGAGGTCAATATTTAGAGTATTCTTGCCACCTGAAACTACAGATTTAAACATGGAAACACGAGCAACTCGTTCTTGCTTATACCTAAATGAACTGAAAACCCACCAAATATAAATTTTCTGAAATCTTTCTTCGTGGAACACCACACGTTTGTTTAGATTCATTGACTGTGAAAATTACAGGCCTTAATTGAAGAAACACAGTTTTAGACAATATTAAGTAGGCTAATTGGACGCCACTTTTCCAAATCATTTATATCACCTTCTTTTTATAGATTAGCTTAATACATCCCCCTCACAAAGAATTTGGAAGCAGACCATCCCTCATAGAGTTCTTATAGACATCAAATTAATCAGAGCCAACTGCATCCCAAAAGGTTGCATATAACTCTTGAGGTAAACCATCTGAACTAGGGGCTCGCCACTTGGGAAAGCTTTGCATAGTTCTTTCAATATAGTCAATTGGTGTCCTAGTTCTTCTTTGACCTCTTCAGACAAAACAACTGCAAATGCGGTAAGAAAAAGTTTGCAGTTGCATTGTCTGAAACTTTAGGACCATAATGTTCTTCATAAAAGCTATGTACACTTTCTTTGATACCTTCAGTTGTGCTTTTCTTGTCAACAATGGAGTCCAACATGCTATGCGTAATTCAACCCCCAGCTTTAGCTTTCAGAAAGAAGAATCAAGAGCACATATAATTTTCCATCAAGAGTTGAGCTCTGCTGCAGAAAATCAAACCTTTGTAAAATCATTGTGCAATGACGATATTTTCTGCTTGCACAACATAATGTTGTTTGTACAACAAACCCATGCTCCAATAGCTTGGAAAATTCTTGAAGCTGGATTTGTAAATTGTTGATTGTTGTACTTTTTTTCCTAACAACGCTAGTTCCCTTATGAATAAAGAGGAACCTTGTACGAATCTCAATGTCCTCTCACCAATTACTTATTGACAGAAAAATACTTTTTAGGTATTGCTAATTCTGGTAATTGACTTTTCACAGGTAACCTTGTCTTCCATTAACTTATTATTTAGCTTCCACAGCTCTTTCCCTCAAAGAGGTATCTCGGCTATGGACATGCCAACTTTAATGAGGTCTTTTCAGATGGGCTTGCAAAGATAAAATCACTGCGTGTCTTTCTAGAAGCATTTGACCTAATCCAGGTACATCCTGGCTCATCCTGGCTCATTAGGGTGTAAAACATTGTAGGTATCCTACAAATTAAACTCTGCATGATGTTGAGTAATGCTTAGGAGCTACTGTCAAGCTACACTGTCTTTAACATCCAATAAATATACCCCGCTCAGCAAACAAAAAATTCTGTTACATACGAGAAGCTGGGCTAGGAAAGTCAAAACATTGCCCCTGCATGTTAATGAGGTAGAGCAATATACATTGACGCAAATTTCACGTCTGAACCACACACCATCCACACATAATAATCTCCCTTTAACTATCTGTTGTACTTTTTGAATGGAAAAGTCAGATTTGCAAAATAAAATGCCTATTCCTGCATTACTGTCAGAATGGCAACTCAACTAGATTGAAGGGCCACAATTCCGCATTTCCTTTAGATTTGTTATCCTTAGAAAGTTTTGCAAGAGTACATTCTTGTAAAAATGTTCATCTATGTTGTGTTGCTTCAAAAAATCAAAAACTGGACAACATTTAGGGGTCTATTATAATAGTGGGCAGATCGCCACCGCCTGTATGGCGGTGGCGATCCGCCGCCCTTATCCACTGTCCGCATGCAATTTACCCCCTGCCTGATTATGTTGCCGGGGGTACCGCGGAGGATGGGAAGACTGCCCGCTGCTTTTCCGCCCGGTCAATGAGTTGACCGGCCGGAAAAGGTTTGAATATGGTGGCGTGTCTGTTAGACACCGCCATCCATATTACTATGCATGCGGGGATCAGCCTGCCGCCACGGAAAGGCATACAGATTTTGCAGTTGAGGTCCCGTTGTGGGCCCCCAGGATGTTGGGGGGTGGGGGGCACATGGGGAGTACCTATGGTGCCCCCTTGCCTTTGCATGCACAAGGTGGCAGGCACCGCGCAGTGCCTGCCGCGTTGTGCATGTAAATGCACAGTGTGCAGCTACAGCATTGTGGCGGGTGGTGCTGTGTGCACTGCCCGCCACAATGATGTGGATGAGGGACGCCACCGTGGCGGTGGCTTCCTAAGTGCCAGTGCAGGACCACCCCACCACTGGCTGCCAGTCCAAGCACCGCAAGGGTGGCGGGCAGACGTAAGTCCGCTCGCCATCCTAATAGACCCCTAACTATTGTTGCCTAAACACCTAACAATAATACTTTCTAAGAAAAGCATCAGAAAACATTCACATAGAATAGCCTCTATCATATTTACTAATTGTCCAATTTCAGGTATGTTTTCATGGGCATCCTCTTTATTACAGGGACAATAGCATCTTCTGGTTTCCCCTTAAGTTGACCTATTTCACCCTGAGCACCAGTCTTTTAATTCATTGCTCTCAAAATCATTCTCTTCATCCCCCATGTTCCTTTGTTTTTAATGAGGTTGACATATCCATGGCTGGTACATCTTGGTCCACATTTATAGTCATCCTTATCGCCATTCAATGGTCAAAGCACTAGATACAGAAGCAGAGAAAGATGACTGTTCCAGGGCTTTAAAAGCATAGTCTATCTCGGCAGAAGAATCCTTTATGGAAACTGCAGACACCTTCCTGATCGTCGCAGTGTTCACAGTACTAGATTAATCTGTTTCTACTATTTGTTGACTTAAAGTAGAACATATCTTTGCTGTGTCATACAAACTGTAATCCTTAGCAGTATCTTTTGACTAGATGAGGGTCAAGTTTCACCTTGATATATCAATAGCTGAATGTGTGTACTTCACGTCAGTTGGATAAAGTTGTTGCTTTTCAATACTCCCCTTAGCGGTGTTAGAAAATGTTTGCTGTGATTGGACAAGCAAATCTTTATCAGGTGCGGGAACCAAGATTGCTTTATCAGGAGCACCTAGTGAAGCTCCATCATTGGGTTTAATGTTCTTTCCAGTCTCAGTAATAACTCCAGTTTACTTTCTCTTCTCAAACTGAGTTTCTTTTTCTGAGGTTTCATTTTCCACAGTAATAGACATCTTTGTTTCAACCACAGAAAAAAGAGTTTTGTAATCAAAACATTCTACTACACCAAGTCTCATTAGTTGCTCCTCTTCTGCCTCAATGTCCTACCTTGACCCACAGCTACTTTGATAGGGACGAAATCATTCCTACTTTTGTGCAGTGTGGATTTTTAAAGGCAAAAGAAGAGGGGCAGTTTCTAAACACATGCTCCTTTGAGCCACAAAGATTACACGTCTTCTCAACCACACAGACAGCTGCACTCTCTGCAGAAAGGCTCAGAACAATGTTTATCCAAATGACCCTAAAAATTACAATTCCTTCATCTTTTTTGTTTGACCTATATAGAATACCATACTTTGGGCTTTTCCGATCTGATAACACTTTATATACGTGTTAGGTCCTCTGTGGCAGGGTTTTGCAACAAAAGTTTAAAACTAGATGATATGTATTGTCTGGTTTGGAGACAGGAAACAAAGCATTGTTCATTGACGAGGTGCATGTTTCAATCACCCCTTGGTATTCAAGTTGATCTAATATCTCCTTGACCTGTTTTTTTTAGCTTCTTGCTTAACTGGGTACTGCCTTTGTTCAGTTGGTTGATTTTTAGTTGGATTTTATGGCGAGGCGAGTCCTCATCCCATCCTATATGATTTTTGTATAATGCAGGAGCTTGGGCTACTGCCCATTTACTGGCATAGGTATATTTTAAATGAATTGGAATGTGGTTGGAGAAGGCTGGCATAATGATGTCTTCGCCATGTGGGAACTCCCTGACAAATTGTGGCGGCCAGTCTTGTTCAGCTAGAAGAATGTCATACCCCTTAGAAAGTTGCTCCCAAAGAGTGCTTCCACTTTTCTTGGTATGTCCCCCTACATCTGGAGTGTTCTTTCATATAACTTATGTGGACAACTAACCCTGGTATCTGCAGTTCCCACTTGAATTAATTAATTCAAGTCCACTGTCTCCAGATGATCCTTCAAGTTCTTGCGAGCTATGGTGACTTTTGCTGCGCTGTTCAACACTGTCTGAGCCCATTCCCCGTTCTTGAGTTGAGTCCTCAAGAACCTCGGCATGTCTGATTTTTAGACCTGCTACCTTCTTTTTGGTGAATTGAGGTTTCTTGTTTTTCTGAATGTGCTGATCGTCTTTGGACTTCACGCGTTCTTCCTTGTTTTCTGACCGTCCTCTTCTTTCGGATTTCTGTGACGAAGTCTGAAAGGTACGAGAGGAGCGTGTATCAGTATCTTGATATCTGTCAGGTTTTCTCTAATTATCCTTATTCCTGAGGTTATACCTCCTTTCAGAGGGCTCCTTTTGAGGAGGTCTACCTCAGGATTGAGAACGCTTCTCTTTAGAAGTTTGTTTAGTGCTTTCCCACTTCTTTTTAGATGTAGTAGGAGTGTTTTTAGTAAAGACCTTTAAATATGTAATTCTATTAATTTTTGTATATTATTAAGTAATTGTTCATCCGACATTGATTCAATGTCTGGGTCAGGTCTGTAGTTGGCTAAAGCTAGCCATGTTGCTCCTGGTCTACCTAGTGGACCGAGCCTGGTAATGTGATTTATATGTTTTAGAGCGCCTTTAAACCAGAGCGCATGCTCTTGGTAAGTTAGTGGAATTTCAATATCCTCGAAAGGAATGTATTCTGCTGATCGTTCATCTTCTTTGTAGAAGTGAAACACATGTGTTCTTGGATCTGCTTCAGGGAAAACTATCCACGAATAGAATACCTCTGTCTGGTGATATTCATGTGCCTCTATCACAAAAACTGCCCTACCACCTCTTGCTGATATGCCATTTTTTATAAGTTTTATAGTGATGGCTTTCCTTAAATTTGGAGGAATGATTATAGCATCCTCGTCGGTTTCTTGGAAACCTGTTATGTTAAAAGCTGCACTGGCTGGATCAGCCGCAGCTCCACTGGCCCCGGGAAGTACTTTGTTGGCCATTTTGTTGACTGAAAGTTTGCAAAGCAAGTTTTCAAGGAAACAAAGATAAGGTGCACAATATTTTGAAACACTGTATCCTTCAACGTTGAACAAACCAAAAAGCTAATACATAGGATTTTCGTCCTACTCAGCTATGGCGGATATTATCCTATTACCCTCTCCAGATGTCAATTGGAGTATTACGGAAAAAGGGGTCTCTGAGAAAAGCACGACTGAGTTACTTTAGTATCTAGTGTTAAATTAGTGCCTTACCAAACGTTGGGCGCCATGTAGTGTAGTTCCTATGTTCCCAATAGGCTCTGCGCCTTAGAATAATACATCCTATAGATATGACGTAGGACTTAGGTCAGTAGGCCTCTATCGAATATACTAAACTTAATTGTGAGTGCCAGCTAGCTCAGAGGTCACTAAAAACTTTCTTGAATTCACAAGAAGGGAGTAGTTTCTGACAACCGTATAAAAATGACAACTTTGTTTCTCTAGGACTGGAATAACTATCTTCAGAGTTGTAGAAACAATAGATAAGTATTTCACTCAGTCAATCGTGCATGCTTCGTTTCTTCAGAGTTTGCAGAGAAATTGTGAGAGAGGCGTTTTCAATAAAAGGTTTATTGATCAGTCTTCTTTCTCATGCAAGAGAGGTGAACTGCTACAATCATTAGACAGAATGCAAAGTATAATGCGTACAGCGAGAATAGTATTATAAAATAATACTGTAATAGCATTGTATGGTTTCTAAGCCATATAAAAATACATACATAAATAACACAGGCTATCCCCACACAAAACTTACGAGAGCAGGTGAGGATCAGATATTCGAGTCAAGCATTACGCTTACTTAGTACTAATGCCAGCTGCCCTGCAATAGAGATGCATCTAGAAACCAAACTATGTCCAGTCTGCTCTCACACCTTCATTTTCTCACCCATTGCTGGATCGGCCACATCCATCACACAGCCCAACAGATTAGAGTTCAAACTCAACATCATCAAGGCCGGATTAATTAATGCCAGATCAATGGTCAAACATAACACTCAGATGGTGGAGCTAATAGAGAGCCAAAACTTAGATCTGCTGTTTATTACAGAAACCTGGGCAGACGAGGCCTCGGACATAGATTTGGCCATGACTATCCCAGAGGGGTTTTCCATCTGTAGAGTGGACAGGACAGAGAAATGAGGGGGAGGACTAGCAAATATATTTAGAGATAGGTTTAGGGTCAAAAGCTCAGATAAGGGAAGCAATTGGGATTGTGAGACATTATCCTTCTAGATCAAGGTCACTAACAACTACACCTTTAACGGCCTTCTAATATACAGGCCTCCCAGAGCTAACTCACCACTGATCGATCTACTCTGTCCATTCTTAGAATCAAGTGTGAAAGGCCCCGATTATACCATCTTGGGAGATTTTAACTTACACTTAGAAAAAAGCTCAGACACATTGGTATCATCATTTAGGAACTCGCTGGCCAATTTTGCCCTGGAACAATGGGTTCTTCAAGATACTCATAGTGCTGGTCACACCCTTGATGGGATTTTTACCTCCTGTGGGGGTATAATTAAAGTGGATACTCTACAAGTGCCTTGGTCAGACCATAAGGTGATCACCTTCTCATTGGAAGTAAAGGAAGAAATAAGCAGGTCTACTGATTTACCTAGGAGTGTCACATATCTGGATTGGTCGAGGACCAATTCACAGTCTCTTTTAGATAAACTACAGTCATCATGCCCCGATCTTTCCCCAGACAGCAAAGCAGCCAATGGTGAAATCATGGATTGGATAAACACCGCAGTTAATGTCGCAGTCCCACTAAGAAAGGTCACCTTTAAGAGGAAAACTCCTTCTTAGCCATGGTTCTCGGAAGTTCTTAGGTCACAAAAGCAGAACTGTAGAAGAGCTTAAAAAAATGGAGGACCAATTATGATTCAGGGCTAAAAGAAGACTAAAAAGCTGCCTTGGCCGTTCATAAAAATCTGATTATGGCAGAAAAAAGCAGCTTTTTTATGCAAAAAATTAATGAGACAAAAAACTCCAGCAAAGCGCTTTTTGCCACAGTAAAAAAACAAAAATAGAGAACAATAGTACAGCAGCAATGACGTCGGACTTCTGCAATACTCTGGGCAAATTTTTCGTTAATAACGTTTCATTAGTATATGATTCCTTTAAAAGACTCAAAATAGTTACACCCGCCCAGGTACCCTTAGAACCTATTAAAGAATCCGGGATGATATCGCAGAGTCCATGGTTTCAATTCACACCACCCTCAGCAGATCAGATTCTGCAAGTGGTGAAGACCACTAGATCCGGCAGCCCATTGGACCCGTGTCCTCCCAAGGTGATGCATCTTTTCCCGGAACTGCTGAGTTTACAACTAGAGAAACTATTCACACAAATATTGAAATCTGAGATTTTTCCAGTTGGCTGGAAAACCACCTCGGTGAGGCCACTTTTAAAAAAATCAAATTTAGATTCTGAAGAGCCGGGTAACTAGAGACCCATTGCCAGGATACCCTTAGCCGCTAAAACTCTAGAAAAACTTTTGAACAAGCAGATGTCACAATTCCTCTTGGAGGGAAATTTACTAGACCACTCACAATTTGTTTTCTGAGAGGGACATGGGACAGAAACGGCACTGCTAACGGCGGTGGAAGAACTCAGGAGTGTTCTGGATAACGGAGGGAAGGCCGCCTTGGTACTTCTGGACCTATCGGCGACCTTCAATACGGTTAGCCATGAGACACTCCTGACCCGTTTGGCAGAAGTCAGAGTTCATAGTTCGGCACGTGCTCTTCTGGCATCCTACTTGTGCAATAGAACTTTCTCAGTAGAGCTGGGGGAGGCAAGATCCAAATCATTTAGCTCACCGTGTGGGGTGCCCCATGGGTCATCTTTAAGCCATACCCTTTTTAATCTGTATGTAGCCCCGTTAGCAGGATTTATAAGGGAAAGCGGCTTTATCACAGTTTCCTATGCTGACGACACCCAGATAGCGGTATCTATTAGCAAGGATGTTAAAGAGATTGCGGATAAATTCAGATCATGTATGACGCAAGTCAGACAATGGATGCTGAATAACTGCTTGAAGTTAAATGGGGATAAAAGCAAAGTACTGGTGCTTGGGGCTGATCCAAACACCTGGTCCCCGGAGTGGTGGCCAGACAGCCTTGGTAACTGTCCGGCCCAGGTAGAAAAATTGAAAAATCTGGGTATGACTCTAGACACCAAACTCTCATTTGATGCTCAGGCCAGTAAACTGGCTTCATCAGTCTGGTACATTCTGAAAATGATTAGAAAACTTCTGCCCTACATTCCAGCTGATGCTCGGAAAACGGTGGTGACTGCCCTGGCCTTGTCAAGGATAGACTATGGAAATGCCTTGTATGCTGGGGCCAAGGTCCAAATTCTAGCAAAACTACAACGGTTGCAGAATGCAGCCGCAAGGCTGGTGCTGGACATTCCCAAATATGAGCCAATTGCCCATGAATTAAAAACCCTTCATTGGCTCCCCATCGCCAAAAGAGTGCAGTTTAAATCGCTATGCCTGGCTTATAAGGCGCTTCACGGATTTGGCTTGCGGTTCTTAAAATCCCATCTGAAACTGTACGAACCTACCAGGCTTCTTAGATCCAGCCAAGCCAAATTAATCCGGGTTCCGAAACATAGAAGGGCCAGATGGGGCGGGAGAAGTTTCCTACTGCACACAGCAAAGGTATGGAATCTGCTCCCAATCTCCATTAAAAACAGTCCATCCCAGCTCTCTTTTAGAAAAGCAGTGAAAACTTGGCTCTTCACTGCCTGCTAGAGTCTGTACTGTCGGCCTAGAAGTCTCTGACTGTCATAGCGCCAAGACGCCCATGGGCTCTATAAAATTATAAATCAAATCAAATCAAATACTCAACTGGTGCTTCTACAATATGCCTACCCCAATGTACCTAACCTAGGTCTAGTACGAGGGAAGAAGTAAGTATGGTCTTTAGCATAGGTTTAGTTTTTGCCAAGAATCTACCAAAGGTTTCTCTAGGTTCTAATCAGCTCAATACCCTAGAATGAAGGCGGTCTAGTATCTTTGTCTCGGGACTCGATTTCCCAACACCCCACAAGGGGAGTCAGAAATACTGGAGCTGGATTTCTCAGCAGAGGAGGGCAGCTTCCTGATCAGTGCTTCAGCTGGAGAGTCGGCTTCCTTCGGCACTTGCTGTAGCAAGCTGCGTCTGGCAAGTAGGTCGTCAAACTGCTCCGCACCACCGTGCTTTGCTATAGCAAGTGAAGGGATATTTATACCTTGAAGGTGCTTAGGAATGACATGTTTGACGTAAAGTCGGGCATATGAACGTCATGAATGAACCCCTAAGGAATAGATGTTCATTGTAAATCTAACTGAGTTCTTGGAGAAATCAATATTCAAGCAAGGGGAAGTCCCTAATGGCTTAAGCTGGTTTTCCAAGAAATCGTTGTGACTTTTGGTGAACGGATGGAAGTAGCCATGCCTGTATTTGGGTTGCATGGGCTATGCCTAAATAAGGACTTGATTTCTATGCCTATATAAGGGCAACATGAATTGTACCTATATAAGGGCATGAATCTGGAAAATCCATACAGAATCTAAAATGCCAAACAACAGAATCTGTTTGTTGGGGGGAATATTGGCCAACAGGGCGTGCTGCAGCTGTCGGTATTTATGGAACTGGGTATGGGTGAGCTGATAATGCTCCTGTAGCTCCCGAAATGCCAGCACATCAGTGCCCACCCAAACATCTCTGAGGTGTGCGATGCCTATTCTACCCCATCGCACAAAGCCCTCCAGACCCAGGGTATTGTGCAACCACGTCCCCCACCACCAGGGGAGGGTCAGCCCAGTGTGTTTATGATACTAACCCATAAAGCGAAGTGTCATCCTCCAACACAGTAGTGCTACCTGGGTACAGTCGGGGAGGTCCTAGAGAATTGGGCCACAGAGAGCAGGCTTCTTCTGGCCAAACAAGGTCAGTTCCACCCAGTAGGCAGGGTCCTCCCACTCCCCTTTATACCAGTGTGACCAGCTGCAAGGCCAAGAAATAATATAAGTCTGCCATACCCATTCCTCTATCATAAGGGGATTGCCCGTTATTGACAAAAGTCATCTGACGGCGGCCACCAGCCAAGAGAAAAGTGTTGATGTTTGAAGCCAGGGTTTGGAACCATTGTCTAGGAACTGGGTGGGAAATGTTTAAGAAGCTATACAAAAAACAGGGCAGATCATAATTTTAAAAAGGGCCACCCAACCTGGGACTTTCAACAGTAGACAACCCCACTAATTCTATTGACTAAGGTATCATATTAAGGCTCCAGGCTAAGTGCGTGACATGAGATATAAATACCAAGGTATTTAACGTACAGGTGGAGTGAAGGGATCGGTGAGTGCAAGAAACCTATATGTGTCCCCAGCAATGGAGATCAACAAGGATTTTGATTAATTCACCCTGAGGCCGGATTCCTCCCCATATTTCTGTAGGATCTAATAGAGTCTTGAGGTCTGTGCTTCGCTAAGAACACAAAGATGTCATCTGTGTATAGTACAATGCGCTCTGCCAGGTCTTCAACCAAGACCACACCTGAATACGAGTGTTGCAGTGAATGAGGTGTGCCAGGGGCTCGATAACCAGTATGATTAAATGAGGAGAGAAGGGGCAGCCCTGCCGGGTGCTTCTATGCTAGGGAATAGAGGTGAAAGGGCTCTGTTGACCCAAACTGGGGCGGTCAGGCTGGCATAAAGGAGAAAAGTGTGCAAAAATCATGCCACAAACCGGCCCTCAGCAGTACTGTACCCAGGAAGGACCAGTCAAAAATGTCAAAGGCCTTCTCAAAATTCACCTGGAGCAACACTGAGGGGCACTGAAGGCGATGTGCCTGGGAGAGGGCCAACTGGGCCCTTTGAATACAATGCAGAGTACTGCAACTTGACATGAAGGCATATTGATCTGGGTGAATCAAATAGGGCAGTGTGTGGCGTAGCTGGTTAGGTAAGACTTTGGCAAAAAACCTTAACATCCGAATTAATCAGGGAGATAGGCCGATACGAGGAGCATCTGTTCAGCAGTTGGCTCGGTTTAGGGATCATGACAATCATGGCCATATCCAACACAGAGGGGAATGTCCCCCGAACTGCCGCCTCATTGTAAATAGCTAGCAGGTTAGGAAGCAGGAGAGGCCAAAATCTTTAACCAGGAATCGGTCTGGACCGGGGTTCTTCCTGGAGTCATATTTAAGATCGCAGCTCCAGTCTCTTCCATCATGAACAGCTGTTCATGATCCTTATCCTAGGACAAGGGATCGAGGGCAGTGGAATATCGTGCAGCACCTGAGGCCGTATTAGATATGTGGCACATTTTCCTGCTTAGTGCTGGGCGCATCTGTCAAAAGGTGCACCCAGTTCTAACCAGAGAATGCGTTGTATTATATTGAATGCGCTGCCCCAAGGGCAGCCACGAACCCGCACTCCCCCAAGGGCAGTGCATTCAGGTGAAAAACAGGGCGGCTGCTTTGAAACCGCTCTGTGCTTCACAGTGCTGGTGACAACCCACCTGCACTTTGAAGGGGGATTAGAGATACCCTTGCTGGTGTGTACAGTGAGTGACTGCACCCGCCTGCAAGGGGATATTTGCGGGGGTCCATGGGACCACCTTCTCCCACCCAAAGGGCTGCCATGAGGGGGTGCACTGACAATGCGCCACCTTTTTGGCGCGCCTCCTGCCAGCTTCTTTGTCTCTGTGTTTGCGTCTTTAATGTGGAGCGAGCACAGAGTCAAAAGGATTCACGCCCCATAAAATGAGGGAACGGCCTTTGATCATATCGCTGGTGCTTTGTGTGCGCCATCACTGTCAGTATTACAGAAGGGGCGCACAAGTGTCTGCGGCCCCGTCTGTAATACCAAATTGCCCCGGGGCACGCAAAGCGGACGCAAACAGACGTTGCGCCCCCAGGGCACTCCGGTAATACGGCCTCAGGTGTCAGTCTCTTGCATCTTGCATCAGTCTGGCATCTTGAATATTGTAGCGCTGCTGTCGCTGTTGTCTGCCTGATCTCACCGGTGCCTTTGTTGGTCAGATCGCGCTATTCGACTTCTGTGCCCCATTCTGGTTAGATATCGGCTGAGGCCATTTTGGGATTGCTGTTGTTGTTGTTGTTTGCTTCCTGTGCCTTCCCCGACCAGTCCCCGCCCAGCTCCCGCCTCCCTGCTGACCACCCCTCACCCCTCACCCTCTCCATCCTCTTATGACAGTTGTAGTTTCGCGCAGCGTTCACGCGCAGCGATCGCGCCCCAGTCGCGCCGAAGGTGCGCCAAAGGTAAGCCCGTCTACGCCCGTCCGCGCCTGGACCGTGCCCAGAGCCAGACCCCCTGTTCTTCGTAATGCCCACCCTTCCCGCATTACTTACGATGCCACCACCCTCCTAGCCCTTAACCCCGACCGCTCCCCCAACTGCGTCCAAGCCGCTCCTGGACACACCCACGGACCTTTCTCATGCAACTCCTGCAAATTCAACGGTACCGACAACAACTCCGCTACGATCACACAACAGTTATCCGTACCCAACCACCTACAATGCATCTTGCTCAACACCCGCTCGGTCCACAGGCACGCCATTGACCTCTGGAATCTACTAGACACCATCTCTCCGGACGTCGCCTTGCTAACAGAAACATGGATGAACGCCTCTTCTGCCCCAGACATCACCATTGCCATCCCAGAAGACTATAAGATCATACGCAAGGACCGTACCGGCCACACTGGAGGAGGTATCGCTATCGTACATAAGAAATCCATCCACATCTCTACCAGCTCAGACGTCAACCTCGCCAACTCTGAACACCTTCACTTCCAGATCCACATCGACCCCAAAACCACACTCAGAGGCACCCTCCTTTCTAGGCCACCAGGACCCCGCGCAAAGTTTAGTGAGGACATCACGGACTTCATCACTCCACACGCGCTCCCCTCCAAGGATTACATCCTTTTGGGCGACCTCAACTTTCACCTTGAAAAGAACAACGACCGCAACACCACCACCCTTTTGGACAACCTCGCCAACCTCGGACTTAGACAACTTGTCACCACCTCCACCCACATAGCAGGTCACACACTCGACCCTATCTTCACCTCCAGCAAACATGTCTCGTTCAGCCACACCACAGCTCTTCTTTGGACTGACCACAGCTGCGTTCACTTCACCTACAACAGACCCACTTCCAACAACCACCCCCAACCCACTCTGCAAAGAAACTGGAACAAAATCACCATCGACCAGATCTCCTCATCGCTTCTTCTAAACCCCCCAGCCCACTCTTCAAACCCAGACCAAGCAGCCAGCAACCTCACACAATGGTTATCCAACAGCGCCGACATCTTAGCACCACTGAAAAAACGACAAATCAAACTAGGTAGCAAGAAGGCCTCCTGGTTCAACGATGATCTTAAGAAATCCAAGAAACTCTGCCGCGCCCTTGAGAAGGCCTGGAAAAAAGACCCAACCACCAGCACCAAGGACACCTTTAAAAACGCCACCCGCATACACCACCAACTGATCCGAACCGCCAAAAAAGCCGCTTTCAAGGACAGACTAGACAGCAACGCACACAACAGTAAGGAATTATTCAACATCGTCAAGGAATTTACCAACCCCTCGGCCAACTCCAACGACATCACCCCCTCTCAAGCCCTCTGCGACTCCCTAGCCTCATTCTTCCACAACAAAATTGCAGACATCCACAACAGCTTCGACAACCGACCCGAAGACCAACCCTCCCAACCCCCTTCAGGACCCCCACCCCCCCTGAACATCCTCAACGACTGGAAGCCTATCTCCACTGAGGACACCATCCGTCTGATGAACTCTATCCACTCAGGATCCCCCACAGACCCATGCCCTCACCACATTTTTAACAAAGCAGACTCCATTATAGCACCGCACCTCCGAGACGTCATCAACTGCTCCCTCAACTCTGCAACCTTCCCGGAAAGCTGGAAACATGCCGAACTCAGCGCCCTCTTGAAGAAACCCACAGCTGACCCCACCGAACTCAAAAACTACCGCCCTATCTCACTCCTTCCATTCCCGGCCAAAGTCATCGAGAAAGCGGTCAACAACCAGCTCGCTGCTTTCCTCGAAACCAACAAATCCCTCGACTCCTCACAATCCGGCTTCCGAGCCAAGCACAGCACTGAAACCGCCCTCATCGCAGCAACAGACGACATTCGAACTCTACTGGACAATGGAGACACAGTAGCCCTCATCCTCCTCGACCTCTCCGCAGCCTTCGACACGGTCTGTCATAGTACCCTTTTACAGCGCCTCAGAAACATCGGAATCCAAGGAAAAGCACTGGAATGGATCACTTCGTTCCTCACCGGAAGAACCCAGAGAGTCCGCCTCCCACCATTCAAGTCAGAGTCCACTGAAGTCATTTGTGGCGTGCCACAAGGATCTTCTCTCAGCCCCACCCTCTTCAACGTATACATGAGCCCCCTCGCGACCATCGCACGCCATCACAACCTCAACATCATCTCCTACGCTGATGACACTCAACTGATCCTCTCACTCACAAAAGACCCTAACACCGCCAAAACCAACTTACACGAAGGAATGAAAGAAGTAGCCGAGTGGATGAAGCCCAGCCGTCTGAAACTGAACTCCGACAAAACAGAAGTCCTCATCTTAGGCACCTCCCCCTCCGCCTGGGATGACTCTTGGTGGCCAGAGGCCCTCGGAAAGGCCCCCATCCCTACAGACCACGCACGAAACCTGGGCATCATCCTGGACTCCTCACTCTCGATGACCAGACAAGTCAACGCCGTTTCATCTTCTTGTTTCAACATTCTTCGCATGCTCAAAAAAACATTTCGCTGGATCCCCACCGAAACTCGTAAAACGGTCACCCACGCACTGGTCACTAGCCGCCTGGACTACGGAAACACCCTCTACGCCGGTACCACCGCAAAACTCCAGAAAAAACTCCAACGCATCCAGAACGCCTCTGCCAGGCTCATTTTAGACATCCCGCGTAAAGAACACATCTCTGGTCATCTGAAAACCCTCCACTTGCTCCCTGTAAATAAGAGGATTACTTTCCGCCTCCTAACCCACGCACACAAAGCACTCTACGAACTGGGACCTGAATGCCTCAACACACGACTGTCCTTCTACACCCCCTCCCGTCAGCTGCGATCCTCCAACCAAGCTCTTGCCACTGTACCTCGCATCAACAAAACAACCATGGGAGGCAGATCCTTCTCCTACCTGGCAGCTAAAACTTGGAACTCCCTTCCCACTCACCTTCGCCTTACTCAGAACCACCTAGCGTTCAGAAAGCAACTTAAAACTTGGATATTCGACAAGTAATTCCCCACCCCTCCGTAAGCGCCTTGAGACCCTATGGGTATGTAGTGCGCTATATAAATCTTTTTGACTTGACTTGACTTGAGTCTCAGGAAGGAGTCGGGGCACCCACGCATATAATGTATGGTAATAGTCTGCAAAGACTTGTGCCATTGTGGGAGCCTGCTCGTATTGGGATCCGTTTGGTTGATGACCCTTTGTGTCAATGTTCTCCAGCCTTGCCTGTCTTCTTCTACCAGGAACCAACACAATTGTGATCTCGCCAATGCTAGCTGACAATATAGGTTGATAGAGGGGCGCCGTTGTGTCCTCCCCTCCAGGAAGAGTATTTGGGCCGCCAGAACAACTTCTACACATCTTTACCTCGAGAATACCCTTTGACCAACCCCATAAGAGTAGGTTTGCTGGCCGCCAGCCACAGCCCGTGCAAGTAAGCGCAGTGGGGCTGTGTGGGGGGATTACAACAGACGATGAGGAAAAAATAATTAATTTAATTTTCCCTCGTGGTCTTCTGTTGAGTCCCCCCCCCCCCAACCCGCCTCACAGCTCTTACCTGCATGGGCTGCTGCTGGTCATCTGCAGTGTACCTGCTGATTGCAACGTACCTCTGTCCACCTTTGAAATAAAAGCAGATCTCTGCTTCAACAGAGTTGGAGCATTCTTGCTCAGTGAAATACCGAGTGTTAATACGCCACATATGTTGTAGTGTTGCTGTTGGGGGCCAAATTGAAGCAAAATCGGGGCATGGTCCGATATACCCCAGGGGAAGGCCTTGATCTTTGAGAGCTGGAGGACAACTGCCACTGGAAGTCAAATCAGGTCAATGGTGGACAGAGTTTTGTGTGCCCCTGATGTGTGAGTATGGGTATTGAAGGAAGTGACCCTATTAGGGCCACCTGGGTCACTCGTGACCACCTCTCAGCCTTCCATACAAATGAAGAGTCGGTCAGACAGTAGAGAATACAAATCAAAGTGACTTATTAGTCATACACTCGAGCAGAGTCCAGTCTGACCAGCCTTCTTTGATTGCTGCAGAGGGGACTGACCTCCAACAACATGGTAAGGTATAAAGTACATTTCCAGTACCCATAAAGACACGCCCGGACTGGATTTTTCAAGTTGGGAGCTAATGAACAAACGAGATACAGAAAGATGAGTTACAATCCTTGGACCGGGCACACATTATCCTGTATTCAAGGTTACTCTGCCTGTCCTCACCGCTCTGAGCGGTGGGAGCTTGCCTATCTAGTCAGAATTGTATGCACTAATTAAACAGTCTATTCATTAGCACAGCAAACTCAGCCTTGAATAAATACACATACAGAGGACACATTGGCAGCTGCTTTCCAGTGAGGCAGACACAAAGTGAGACAGGAGTTAGTTTCGATCATGGCGCAAAATGGCGACTAATACAAAATGGTGCCGCAAATGCTGACTTAATTCGTAAAAATCGTACAAATCGTAAAGGGAAATCGCCCAAAAACATTTTCCATTCCAACAGATGCTCCTTTTAGCATTATCTAACATTTTGTTACCGTCTAGAGCAAACAACTCCTTACAGAATGAAAGGGCTACCAATTGCAAACTAATATATGTGTTATCAATACTGAAAAATACCTTCATCGATTGACATGAAATCTTATATATCCTGCATCATCATGGCGGTTGTCTTAGTGTCAGATACTAAACCCTTCGCTTTGGGTGTTAGAGTCTTTGCACAATGAGCACAGCAAGCAGGGAGACAATGTATGCACAGGCAACATGTGACAAGTAGGCCAGCAACTACAGCTAAGAAAATGAGAATCTTCCAACCCCAGGACGCGAACAGACCCCAGAACCATCCAGAGAGAGATCAAGTACCATTCTCTTGGTGGATGTCGGGTTCATGTCTGTGCACTTCTGAATGGCAGAGTATACATTAGGGGCATGGTCAGGTATGTATGAGCAGCAACTACTGCTACTGAAGCGGCAGGCTCCTATTGTTCATCAACATTGTCGCTGTTGAGCACCAGCGGTGGAGCTGTCGGACCAGCTCTTGAAATAAATCCCACAGGATACAGTACCCCCCTCCAAGGGGAGTCCGTTCGAACTATCCTGTCCAATGTCTGAACAATGCACCAATTTTGCCTTTCTCTAAACTACTGTTCGTACCATCAGCAAGGTACACCCTAACTGTCGCAGTCCATTCTTACTAATCTGACTTCTCGTTTGGTGCACTGTTCCTCCGTCGATGGCGCAAATTTAACCTAGCTACTCCAGCCAAAGAGGGGTCAACAAACAAAGGCTTATATTCTAAGGGCCAATGGACTGGGGCTCAGGCACAGGTGGGCCAGCAGAATGGGGCTCCTGAATGGCCCGGACCACAGGGGGCACTGCCGCATTCAACACTGCAGCATTTTCATCCTCTGTTTGGGCCCACGTTAGCTGGGCATCTGAAAAAGGGACAAAGCAGGGCACCTGCTCTCCTTCTGAATCCCCGATGCCATCAAGGGCCCACTGGTCGTAAGGCAGAGGAAGAGGTACTTTGCAGCAATGCTGGCTGTGAATCAAGTTCTTTCAGCCGGGGACCTTCACAACGGTGTGGGTGGAAAGGAGCACCTGGACTGGCCCCTTCCACCTCGGCTCCAAGGCCTTCTTCCTCTGGAAATTACATGTTAAAAAAGGCCGAATATTGTGCCCAGGCCCCTTAGGTACTGGTGTGCGTGTGTTCTGAATCTGTTGATGAATAGAATGCAGACTTTTAGTAAACTCATACAAATAATCTACCAACAGAGGATATTCAGAGAACCTTCAAGGTCGCGGGATGCCCCAAACATTTGCCGGGCGCCCAAACACAACCTCTTAAGGTGACAGTCCTGTTCTAGAGTGGGCCGTCGTTCTTGTAGACAAGAGGGCTAATGGTAAAGCATCTGGCCACTGCAACCCTGTGCTCTCCTGGATCTTTGCCAATTTCAGTTTGAGAGTACCATTGTAATTCTCAACCAAACCCGCTGACTGGGGGTGATTTGCAGCATGAAACTTTTGTTTGATTTCCCTCACACATCAACTGAATCACTTTTGCATTGAAGTGACTGCCATTGCCACTCCAAATCAAATGGGACAAGCAGAAACTAGGAAAGCGCTCCTTCATGAGTGCCTTTGTTGCCTTTGAGTCAAGCTATCCAGGCTGAAGAAGGCTGATAGCCAGAAACCGGTCCTTGGATGCTTGATTCCGGTCTGGGAAAGACATGGCTTGGTAGTTCGGACTGGACTGTTCCCATGAGGCACAGGGTCAGAGCTGATTTGCATATAGCCAGTGTCTAACCCAGGGTGGTGTGGAGTGCAAAAAAACGATGGATTTAGGCCCAGATCCTTGTGCTGGGGTGAATGTATGACATTGTTCTACATTCTGTCCATCAACTGTGTTTTTTGCTATTTCACCCAGAGTGGGCTGGGGATGCTCAGACGTGAGTCCCAGGCTCTCCACACCACTGGAGTCAAGCTATCCAGGCGGAAGAAGGCTGATAGCCAGAAACCGGTCCTTGGATGCTTGATTCCGGTCTGGGAAAGACATGGCTTGGTAGTTCGGACTGGACTGTTCCCATGAGGCACAGGGTCAGAGCTGATTTGCATATAGCCAGTGTCTAACCCAGGGTGGTGTGGAGTGCAAAAAAACCCCAAAAAAAACGATGGATTTAGGCCCAGATCCTTGTACTGGGGTGAATGTATGACATTGTTCTACATTCTGTCCATCAACTGTGTTTTTTGTTGCCTCTATGGCTGTATTCTTTTTAGCCTCTTCATTGCTCGTGATGGCCAGGAACCGTCACGCGTCACGGTGGGCGTGTGCACAGGGCTGCCCCCAGCCGGCCGAATCCCCACCCACTAATGAAAACTCCCGCACAGCGCAGAACTTTCACGCACACGGAAGGGGTTAGTGGACTAAGCCTCAACCCATTTACTGAATACACAAACAACCACTAACACATACATCAAATTATTGACTCTGTCCATCTCTATATAATCTAGCTGGGGGACCTCAAAAGGGAAAGTGGGAGGTACTAAATCACTAGATGGTGTAGGGGTCCCATTCCCAGGATTGTGCATCATACAATATTTAACTAAAGGAGCAGCTGTCTTTGGGATACTGTCATTCTGTCATACAGGGTCATACAGGGTCTAACAACTTACAAATGCCCATTGCACTGATATGAGCTGGCCCATGCGCCATAGTGACTACGGGAAGAACATATGCATCTGGTAACATCAATCTCTGTTTTACATGACTTATCAGTCCAACACCCATCCTCCTCCAAATGTGCTGTGCTATCCTGCCATATTGTTAATTCCTCCATTCTTGCCTCACTTTGAATCTCCTTCACATTTGCCAATGTGCCCTCAAACATTCTAACCTCGAGCACCCACCCAGTGGTATCTGCTACAAACATCCATTTCATCTTCGTTTGAGCTGTCTCCTTAGCTGTCTGATTTGCAAATGCATTCCCTCTGCCCACGTCATCAGTTATTGCCTTGTGGGCACTACACTTCACTACCACTAATTTCTTGGGAAGTGTCAACGCTGACAAAAGCCCATGTATCTGGGGGGCCATGGTGGATCCTCATCCCATGGGAAGTGAGAAACTCTTTCTCTGCCCAGAGCTGTCCAAAAATAGGGAACTTGTGATATCTCAACTACAGTATGCAGTGTCGTTATTGCATACGAAGCTATTGTAGTGCCATCTGGTAACTTGAAACAAGAGCCATCGACGTATAGTTCCTCTGGGGGGTCAGATAAGGGAATGCCAGTCAGGTCTACCTGTCCTTTCGTCTCTTCCTCTGTCCGGAAGATACAATCATGCATGTCAATTTTCTCACTCTCAGAAGGGAGGGGTAGTAACGTGGCTGGGTTCAGAATGGCACATCTTTTTAGTGTGATATGCAGGGCAAAGATAGTTAGCTCATAACAGGTTTGACCTGCACTGGTAAGGTGCTGCATCTTGGTCTTATTCAAAAGTGTGTCCACAACATGGGGCACCATAACTGTGAGGTCAGTATCAAGTACGAGCCCAGCCGATTGTCTTATTGAAATGGCCACAGCCGTGACCGCTCTTAGACAGCTCGGGAGGGCTCTGGCAACAAGATCAAGCAAAGCCGAAAAATAAGTACACGCCCGTTGCTTACCTCCAAAGGCCTGTGTTAAGACAGAAAGAACAAAACCAGCCATCTCGTGTATGTACAGCACGAACGGCTTTATATAATCAGGCGTACCAGGCACAGGTGCTGAGCAAAGCGCAACTTTTAATTGCTCAAAAGACTGCTGATATTCAATTGTCCAGGGCAAGGGATCATGCACATCTTTAGTAATCAAAGCAAGCAGGGGTTTGATTAGTAGGGAAGAGTTTTGGATCCAGTGGTGACAGTAAAAAGTAATGGCAATAAAAGCATGCACATCCTTTTGAGTTTCAGGGATGGGCAATTTAACAATGGTACTAATGCTCTCAGGAGTCAATCTCCTACCCTCCTTCGACAGTAGGTGACCTAAACAGGTGACCTCCTGTCAACAATATTGCAATTTGGACAGGGACACTTTATCTCCATGATTTGCCAAATGCAATAACAATTTGACTGTGCTGTCTGTGCAACCCTTTTCAGTGTCAGAAGCAATGAGAAGATCATCGACATACTGGAGCAACAAATTATCTGAGGGAAAATAATTGGGCTTTTAAAGCTTGATTATATATACTAGGGCTCACTATATAGCCCTGAGGAGTGGGACCGAATCTAAAGCTTCTGCCATCCAGTGTAAACCAAACAAATGTCTACTGTCTGGATGGATCAGAAAGCTGAAGAATGCCAGATAAATGCCAGAAAAGTATTTAGCAGAGGAAGTTATCATCGTCATAAGGGCAGTAATGTCAGGGACCACCGGAAACTGAAGAACCACTATTTTGTTAACTTCGCGCAAGTTAATCACAAAACGATAAACATCTGATGGTCATCGGAGGAGCCTAAATGGGCCCTCTTAAGAATGGGAAGAATAGGGCTATTGCATAAATTTGCAGTCGTCTCCTCAACAACCAATGACTTAATCAAGTCCTGTATAATTTACAACAAGGCTTGCTCCCCTGCCTGTGGTATCTTGTAATGAGGAATACGGGGCAGGATGGCATTGTCTTTTATTTTGATTAAAACCAGGGGAATCTGCAATAGTCCTACGTTCGTATCACCCGTTGCCCACAACAGGGACGGCAGGTCTTTGAATTCAGTAGGGAGTGGCTCATCCCTGGACAGACACTGTTTAGCATTAACCACATTAGGGCCCTTTGTCATGTATACACGTTCAGGGGAATAAAAAAAGTGTTGCATGCAACTTCTTTAACAAATCTAAACCCATCAGATTTTCTCCTGTGTGGGATGTCAACGAAAACGGCAAATCTACAGTAAAAGGACCTATAGTCAGTGCAAGAGGTTTGGAACTGGGGCTCACAACCGGCACACCAGAAAAACCTACTGAAACGTTATTTTGGCCAGACAGAACTGCCCCGGGGACCAGTGAACGAGAAATGGAGCTATTCATTGCACCTATATCCACCAGAAATTCCTTAGCTGAGCTATGCAAATCCACAGTAACATAAGGACCGTGCTGATCTACAGGTATCCAAACTGGTCCCTCACTCTGCCCTTAGCTGTCCTAACTGTGAGACATCCCCGTCACCTCACCTCATCCATGTCATAATCATCATGATAATACTGTCCACCCCTAGTGTTGTCAAAGTATTTACCACCCATACTATTCTGTGAGGCTGCGGGATGCTGAGCTCTGTCCTGTCCACCAGCTCCATGACCACGTCCACGAGAATCTCCTTCTCTAGGGGCTGCAACTTTCTGCAACAACAATGGACACTCGCTACGCCAGTGTCCCTAATCTTTACAATATGCACACTGATTTGGCCCTACAGGTGTAGTAGTCTAGCTAGTATGCGGAAGCACCACATCCTCTACCATTCCCCCTAGAAGCCTGCTGCAACGACACCTTCATCTTCCACTCCTTACGCTTTTTCCTCATGTTCTTTGTGCTCATGGTACTGAGCCATACTGAGTACTACAGAAGGGGAGGAGGTAGTCCAAGTGTTCTCCGCAGCCTGCAACCGAGTTACTTCTCAGGAAGAAAGTTTGTAACAAATCTATTAACAAACAATTGAACAACCCCTTCCACCGACAAATCCTGTCCACTAAAATCCCAAAAGACACCTTCAAACCGGGTGAAGACATCTGACACTTTCATCTTTCTTCTGATGACATGCCGTTAATGTGTCCCAATCTACCCTTCTTGGTAGGATGAGAGAGTGCATGTACGTAATTATTAGGCCAGGCAAAGCTAGTATCTCAGCCTTGGGCTTCTCACCAGGCTTTCTCTCCTGATCCCATGCTTTAATCTGATCCCAGGTGCCACACAATTCCACAACGTGGTTTATTTATTTTATTTATTTATTCAAAGTTTTATATAGCGCGAACAAGATCCTTACAGATATCAGAGCGCTTCACAAAGACAGGGTAGGGGCAGTAGGACTGAACAGAGGTAATGGGAGCAGAATAGTAGTCACTAACATGATAGGATAATAATAACATACATAAAACATATCAATATACAATCAGGTAAACAAGTAATATAAGACGTCACAAGTCATTGATCCCACTACCGAGGTGTTCAGGTACACCTTGGGTGTGTGGAAGGCTTATACCAATGTTTTAGTATAGAGAGAGCAATGAGTGGGGGCATCGGGAGAGTGAATCAGTGAACCAACGTGTATCATATATTGGTCGGTAGTACGAAAGTAGCGTAGTAGTGTCCCCATCAAGTAGAAGTATAGTGCCAAAGGACAAGGTGAGCAGTGATACAAAGCAATGCAGGGTCTCTGATCCAGCACCTATAAGGTTCAGGAGATCTTGGCCAGAAGGATGTTTTTCACCTCTTTCTTGAAGAGTGCAGTGGAGGAGATACGCCTGGTTTCAGGAGGGAGCGCATTCCAGATCCTGGGTGCCATTCCTGAGAAGGAGCGCTTGTATGTTTTCTCTTTCCGGAATCTACGAGGTTTCAAGAGTAGATTTTTTGAACTTCTATTGGATCTCAAACCTCCTGATATAGACAACTTTTGAGCGAGGTAGTTGGGTGCATTGTGGTGCACGGCCGCATGTGTCATAACTGCAATTTTTAGCTGTATTCTGGCTTCAAAAGGCAGCCATTTTAGGGACTTTAAGTCTGGGGATATATGCGAATGTTTTCTTGAGCCAGTAATGAGTCTCGCGGCAGCGTTCAGGGAGGCTCTTAAGGGTGCTGTTGTGGATAGCGGGAGTCCGCTGAGGGCCACAATTCCGTAGTCTATTCGAGGGATGACTAACGCTTGTACAGTAGTTTGGAAATCTTCAGCAGGAAGGAAGGGTTTAATTTTCCTCAGTGTGTTGATTTGAAAATTAGCTGCTTTTGGCGCTTTGCTGACGTGCTGCTGCATGTTGAGCTTGGCGTCGAGTGTGATGCCTAAGGATTTCGCTGAGTCCACGATGGTAGGTTGGACATTGAGTGCTGTTAAGTTATTGAGCCATGTTTGGGTGGTGGAAATTTTCGCCGGGGTGAGAAGAGTAGGAACTCAGTTTTCAGAGCATTTAGTTTGAGGTGATTATCGGCCAGCCAAGATTGAGTGTTAATAAGCGTGGAATTCAGATGTTTGATATCTTCCGGGGATTGAAGCTTTAGGTAAAGTTGTGTGTCGTCGGCGTACATATGGAATTGGACATTGGAAGCTTGGAGCAAGGTGGCGAGCGGTTCCATGACGAGGTTGAACAATGTGGGGGAGAGGGAGGATCCTTGTGGAACACCTAGATCTACAGGCACAGGTGAAGATAGCACATTGTCGATCTTGAACTTCTGAGACCGGTTGTGAAGGAAGGACGAAAACCATTTGAGAACAGTTCCCGATAGACCCATTCTAGTGCCTAGCAGCTCCAGCAAGTTCTCATGTTTGACCGTGTCAAATGCTGACGAGAGGTCAAGAAGGATGAGGAGGCAGGAATTTGGAGGGCGTCATCAATAATGTGTGTCATAGCTGTTTCCGTGCTATGTTTCGCTCAGAAGCCTGATTGATGAGAGTTGAGGAGGTCAAATTGGTCAATGTGTTTTGTTAGTTGGAGTTGGACACATTTCTCCAGCAGTTTGGCCAGGGTGGGGATATTGGTGATGGGCCGGTAATTGTTTAGGTCAGACGGATCAGCTGTAGGTTTCTTGAGTATAGGCGTGACTTGCCCCACCTTGAGGGAGTCTGGAATGAGGCCTTGTTGCAGGGAGCAGTTGATGATTTTGGTCCAGAGAGGGAGGAGCAAGGGGATGAAGTCTTTTACAGCATTAGCAGGTAGAGGGTCTGTGAGGTGATTAGAGGGCTTCAAGGTGCAGAGCAGTTTGTGTATTGCTTCTTCCGAGTAGGTATCGAAGTACAGCCAAGATGCCTTGTTTTTAGGTTGAGTGTTAGCCATTCTGGTGTGGTTGGGGAATCGGCTTACATCCATGATGAGGTCATTTCTTATGTTGTCAGTCTTTAGCTTAAAGAAAGCAGAGAAGGCTTCACAGTGTGGGGTGTCGCTTGTTGTGCTGTTTGATTGTAAGGGTTGTGTCTTTGTTTGGGTCTTGATTAGTTCGAACAGTTTTCTTGGCCTGTTTTTTGCTTGGTCCAACTGGCGGCTGAAGAAGTCCAACTTTGTGCGCTTTATTTTCCTGAAGTAGGCATTTCTCTTGTTCTTAAGCCTTTTGAGGTGCAGTGCTGAAGGGTCCGATCTCCAGGTGCGCTCTGCCATTCGCATAGTACGCCTGTCGTCATTGAGTCTATCGTCATACCAGGGGTTAGAACTTTTGGTGGAGACTCTCTTCAGTTGCAGTGGGGCGACTTCATTGACTATTGTATTCATAGATTCAAGGTAGTGGTCAGTCAGTGATTGAACATCCGAGGCACCTGAAGGGGGAAGGAGGAGATTGCCGATGTGGGGGGGGTGCAGGGTAGAGGGGTTAAGATTCTTCATGTCCCTTTTCCATGTTTTGGATTTGATTGGTTGAGCCGGGTTAGGTTTAACTTTTTCATTGATGAAGAAGGTGATAATGTGGTGATCTGACCAGTCGCAGGGTAGAATCGCCTCCAGTTGTGTAGAATTCTCTTTGGCAATGATGAGATCAAGTATCGAGCCTTTGTCGTGTGTTGGTCTGTCGCATATTTGGGTGAGGTCAAGCGCATTAAGGAAAGTTTTGAGACTATTCACCACTGTGTCTTTCTGATCGTTCCAGTGGAGATTGAAGTCACCCAGGTAGACTTGGGTGGTCTGCCGACCGGCATTGGAAGTGATCATGTCCATGAGTTGTTGGGTAAATATGAGATTATCACCAGGCGGGTGATAGATGAGATGTAAGGCACAAACTTGTTTGCCCTCGCTGGTGATGTCGAGGCAGAGGAGTTCACAGGAGGAAAGGGAGGGGGAGGTGACTTTAGTAACGGAGAGGTTGCTCCTAAAAATGCATGCAATTCCCCCGCCCGTCTTGCCTGGAGACCTGTCTAGCCTAATGATGTGATAGTTGGGGGGGACTAGTATGTCCATAATCGGGGTAGAGGCTTCAGTAATCCAAGTTTCTGTTAGAATGGCTAGGTCCAGATCCCTAGCTGAGACGAGATCAGCGATGTCGGAGGAGTGTCTCTGGGCCGATCTGCAGTTGAGTAGGATGCATTTGAGTTTGGGAGAGAGAAGGGTGGTCGAGCTTTCTAGAGTGAGGGGAACTTTTCTGAGGTTGTTAGGGACGGAACCTCTGTTGTTGAGTGTTGGGAGCCTCAGAGGGTTTGTAAGAATTGTGGGTATGGGGATGTGTGTGTTGGATATGTGTTTTACCGGACCTGGGCCATGAGAGCGTAGGAGAGAGCATAGGTCGCGGTCCGACAATGGGTTGAGGACACGACGGGGGCGGTGGGAGTTATTGCGAACAGGGATAGTCAGCCAACGCGGGTGTCGTTGGAGGCGAGAGTATGTAGGGCGGGTGCGTCGTTTGTAGGGTAGAGGGATGGTGGGAGGTAGACTAGGCTGTGATGAGAGAAGGTCTTTGATTGCATGGACATCTTTTTTGATTTGTAGAATATCCTCTTTGACTTGTTGGAGGGTGGATAAAGTCAGGTCAGGAGGTGCATTGGGTAAGGCGTTGGTGGTGAGAGCCATTGGTGAATAGTTGTGTAGTGAGCTGGAAAGCGGGCAGGGTATCGAAGGGGGGGATATACTAGCGTTGTTGGAAGGTTCTGCGGTGCTAATGAGTGGGATGGCCTTCAAAGTGTGGGCGTGTTTGTGGGCGAGGGGTGTGGGTGAAGTAGGTGAAGTAGGCGGTGGGTGGGAGGCATAGGTAGTGACGTCAGTGGGAGACGGTGCCGGTGAATAGAAGAGTGAGTGAAGGCTGAAGACAGTGGGGGAGACAGGAGGGTAGTGAGGGCTGAGAATAGGAGGTAGGAGAGAGGGGGATGCTAAGGTAAAGGAGACGGTATGTTCTGTATCTTTTGTTGGGAGGGTGAGAGTGTCATGGGTGGGAGTGGGGAGGGAGCTGGGGAGGGACCTGGGGAGGGAGGGAGGGGGATGGGAGGGGGGGTGGATAGACTCCGAATGGTGGTGTGTCCAGATGGTGGCGTGTTGTGGGTGAGAGTTGTTGTGTCAGGTGTGAGACACTCGTGGGTGGGAGTGGGGAGGGAGCTGGGGAGGGAGCGGGGTCTGCCGTGGGGGGATGGGAGGGGGGGGTGGATAAACTCCGAGCGGTGGTGTGTTCAGATGGTGGCGTGATGTGGGTGGGAGTTGTTATGTCAGGGGGGAGAGGGATGGAGGGAGTCTGAGTGGGGATAAGAGGGGTCATGTTAGAGGGGCGGCTAGTATATGAGGTGGGGGGAATTGTGACTGTCCTAGTGGAGTGTGGGGCGTTAACAGCAGGTGGGCCATTTACTGGGGTGCTGGGGGTAGAGGTGTTGTAGGTGGAGGCTGCGACGTCAGGGGTGATAGTGCTGGTGGAGTTTTGGGTGGGGGTCGTCAGCTTGGAAAGGTGCTCTTTGAACTTGGGGAACAGGTTGTCTAGTAGTTCCAGGTTCTTGTCCGTAGATTGAATTAGGACAATCCCGTTATTGTAGATAGTAATGGTAGTCCTGCCAGGGAAGAGGTGGGAAGGTGTGATAGAGAGAGTTAGGCCATGAGTTGTTTTCCTGGTGGTGGAGACGGTGAGTAGGGATAGGAACGCTTTTCTCCATTGGGCTCTGCGTGAGGTGTGGAAGATGATATCAGTATTCAGGGCTCCTTTACCCGGTGAGAAGTAGGTGTCAGCAAAGGGTGTTTCAGGGTGCAACCTCAAGAAGTTATGTTTAAAACGTTTGGTGGCTTTTTTGGAGAGTGTGGAAGGGTAGTTAATTCTAAAAGTGTGCTTGCCGTTGAGCTCCATTTTAGAAAGGCTGTGATGTTGGGTGCAGGAGATAGGACGACAATAAAAACTGTCAGCCGCTAGTTACAGGGCAAAGGAATGACATTAGTGAGTGATCAAATGTATAAGAGGTAGAAGTCAGTGCAATCCAAAACAAAACAGTGCGTAGGTGCAGCTTACCTAATGTATCCTATATGCGAGGTAGCAGTCAGCTTACACCATGTACAAAATATGAGAGGTAGAACCGGTTAGGTGGAATCAAAATTTACACATCAGAATGTACTAGGTAACAGCAGTGTAGTCTAGGTGTAGAAAGTGGCTGGGTGCAGCCACATGACTACATGACTCAACAATCAAAAAGTGACATTAGTGAGCAACCTAAAATATATGAGGTAGCAATATGTGCAGTAACGTGAACTGAGTATAGGTTACAGGAATGTACAAAATACACGTAGGAGTATAATACTGCAATAAAAGGCAAACATTTTGGCCCAAAATGCAAGTAGGAGTCTAATACTGAAATAAAAATGCAGTAAAGGTGACAATAGTGGCAATAGTGAGCGACCAAAATGTATGAGGTAGCAGTCGGTGCATTACAGGAGAGAAGAGTGAAGATGGGTGCAGTTGCAGAATTGTGCAGAGTAGTGCAAAATACAATTGGAAGTATAGTACTGATAAAGTATAAGAACAGAATACAAATGCATACCATCCATAATCCATTTAATTAACTCCTGTGTAAGACTTTCCTAAGATACAACTGAAAGGGGGCTGGGATGTAAGAGATAGTACAAGTGGCTTACAGTGGTTCTGTGTGTGCACCTGTCTCCAAATGTTAACGGGCACCAATAAACCAAAGAACATCTGAAGAACCGGGTTTTCTAGTACCCAGCGGCGTCAGGGACACGCCCAGAGTCCTCGAGGTTCCCTTGCCTTGGTATACAGAGACACGGAATACTTCTAGGTGGCGTCAGAGATCAAATTTATTAGCTGCAGCTAGTAGCAGAAATCCCAGTAATACAGCACGATGTACAACTCAAGAAACTGCTCAATTTTACTAAGGCGAGACATCCCTATTTATACACAAAAAGGTACATTTAAAATGCACACCCCTGCACCAAAATTCAACCAATAGAAAGTACATAACATCACACAGCATCATACAGTAAAGCTAATTTTACAGTGTCCCAACCCATAAGTTAATATTTAGGCATATCTAAAATAATAATCTGGAAGGCCCGCACAAACCTTTAATAGAAAGCGTAACCCATGAAATGAAGGAACAATAAAGAAAAGTAGTTTCAGATAATGTGCAAGATTAACAGAGACGTAAAGAAACTTAAAAGTTAACAAATGTCTTGAATAGTGATTGGAAAAAGTAAATAACGATCTTGCAGGGAAATTGGCTTGGCAGGGTCAATTCCTAGGTGAAAGGCCAGCTTCTAAAATTAACTCCAGCGCACGAAGAAATCCCTGGTTAATGTGTATATGTGATTCACAACAGGTCAGACTGCTTTGCTCACAAACTAACTTCTGAAGCCTACATAAAAAGTAACACTAGATGGCAGTCACGACACATAGCCAAAAAAAACACGTTTCAGAAAAGAAAGTCTTTAAGGAAAGTAACCATTTAGATGTTGTTTAAGATAACACATGCGCAAGGAAACTTAATGGTTAACAAGGTCCTAATCAGTAATTGAAAAACTCAGACAACGATCAGCTAGCGAAACTAGTTTTACAAAAGGTCAGTTCCAGGTGAAAAGGGTTACTCTCTGCAGTTCATTCAGAGACCGAGAAACCCAAATTAATATATGCACGAAAAGCCACTTGTTCATTGGGCCCACAGCACTGGCCTACGTGAGGGCAAGATTAAAATGCAGACAGGTTTGAGAATTTCAGAACCACAGGCCCTCCTTTTGCCATTACGTAGGCAATAACCTAAACTCATGTCAATCTGAATCTAGGTCTATATCTATTCTCATCAGGTCATCAAGGTGTTGCTGTAACATCATCTTATTATCCTTCACTTCTCTCGGGACTGGTCTTCTCACACAGATCGTAGCACAAAGACTACAAATGGCGGGACCACACTGTATGCATAAACAACACGAGAAAAGGATAGCTAACGCCATACCAAGGAACGTCAGAATCTTCCATCCCCATTTGGACAACGACTCCCATAACCATCCCATCAACGACCAGTCTCCTTCGTCCACATGAATAGACTCAGAGATCTTATGTAGTCTAGAGATGGCTTGGTACACTGTCGGGGCATTATCTGGTATGAAAACGCAGCAACTAGATCTAATCAATTTGCATACCCCACCTCTATCTGCAAGTATAATATCTAAAACAAAACGGTTCTGTAATGTCATAAGGCGATCCGCTTGAAGCTCAGCTGTAATATTGCTAAGGGCACCTGCAGTCTCATTTATAGTGGCCTCAACCACTCTCGTAAGCTGACGAATATTCCTACTATTAGCCATAGGACCCCAAAAGGGTAGGAAACCCTTAAAGAAGTCTCCAGCTTCTTGTGCGACAGTATCTTTCGCATCGATTACACCTCTACCATATCTTGTCTTATGGTAGTCGAAAACAGCAGTGTATGTAGGGGGAAGCAAAAATGGCACATAACATGTGCCAGAAAAATCAGATGGCAACCATGTG
Source organism: Lissotriton helveticus (assembly GCF_964261635.1). Taxonomy (NCBI): domain Eukaryota; kingdom Metazoa; phylum Chordata; class Amphibia; order Caudata; family Salamandridae; genus Lissotriton; species Lissotriton helveticus. The sequence goes on along the minus strand of NC_136059.1, from coordinate 706,486,201 downwards.
TATGCTCTATCATGACAAACAAAATACGTGCCTTTAGCTGGCACGAACGGAGGGGATTTCTGGGACGTATAAACGTATGTGTGAACACACACACTCTTACCAAGCTGAGCTCTCGGATTCTGACCATTACCTTGCAAACAAAGATGACCTCGGTGGGGTACAATCCAAATAGGAGGGGACCTTCACTGTCTTTCTTTCTCCGTCAAGCTAACACTATATGTCGTCTTATTCCAACCAACATATGCTCGTACCTCATCTCTAGGGATAGCGTTATACGCATCGATATCTCTAATCATATCAACTATTCCCCGTATCAAGGCATTATTACTTGCATTGTCTTTGACGGAACGTACAGGAGAGGCTTCATTCGCATAGATAACATTGATTGGAGTGCCCAAACTGACCCGTTAGGCGAAAAAGGCAAAACCAAATATGGCATTCCCTTATCTGTAGTATGTGGCATAAGACCACACACCCAACAATTCGTGGTATTTATGACTAGCTGATGCTGATGCAACATCTGTATAAATGAATTGTACACAAATTCTGATCTTCGTGTCTGTTCATGTTCAGGTAACGTATGAAACTCATGTGAAGAAACAGTAGAAAAAGAAAGAGTAGGTTGAGAAGTTGGTGCAGACGTCAATTGTGTAGGAGAAACAAACCAGAATATAGTAGCTAATAGAATACATAAAAGTATTAAAATAGATAAAGCTATACCACACTTAGAGAACAACATTCTGTAATATCGGTTTTTCATCTCTTGCTTTTTATCGTCATTCCTCAATACAATCTCCATTTTCTAATGTCGCTCACGCAATCTTGATAGAGTACTTCAGCTGTGATTATTAGCAGGTCGTAGGGACACTGCAAGTCCTGCAGACCTACTGCCACTACTCAGGTCACAAACTGAACCGTTGGTACTCCTACGTGACCCTGCAACTGGCAAATGGTAACCAATCAAAAATTTAACAGAAAACCATAATACAATTTCAGAAAAAAGCAAGAGAAAAAGAAAAACAAAAGTCAAAATGCTAAATACTTGAAGAAATTGTTACTTTTTGGTCTCAGTGTGGGAAAAAAAAATGTAATGATCAAAGTCCCTTTATTTATTTCGAGATCGGAGGTTGTAACGTGATTTAGTCGGCACACTTTGGTCGGTAAACAAAAGTTCAGGTTCGGTAGTGTCCAATCTCAAACGTGGAGGAACAGCTTCTTGCAGCACATTGTCATCCTCGCGTTCTGACCGTGTCCATGTCAAATGAGCATCACTAAAAGGAACAAATCTAGGAGTTTTTTCACATTCAGAATTGGCTATACCTTCCCTCACCCACTTGTCATATGGTAAGGGCAATGGAACTTTTTTTGTATGGGTGGCATGCACCCAGTTTTTCTTGCCAGCTACTCTAACAGCAGTTCGAGTCACTAACAAAACTAAATGCGGTCCAGTCCACCTCGGCTCCAAATTCTTTGTTCGTTGAAAATTCTTCGTACGAATGTAGTCGCCGGGTTGAATTGTGTGTCCTGGATCCGCAGTTGCTGTCGGTAGACTGTCATAGACCTGTTGGTGGAGAACACGTAATTTAGCAGTCAAGTCATGTAAGTAATCCACCAACATAGGGTACTCAATACTGCTGTATTCTTTAGGACGAGGCACACCCCAAACATTCGCAGGACGACCAAACACAATTTCATACTGACTAAGTCCCACTCGAGAATGCACAGTCGTCCTTGTTGACAAAAGAGCCAACGGCAAGGCATCCGGCCATGTAAGGCCAGTGCTTGCTTGTACCGTAGCTAATTTCAGCTTCAAGGTACCATTGTAACATTCAACAAGTCCAGCAGACTGGGGGTGATTCGCTGCATGGAACTTCTGATTTATTCCTAATCCAGCACACACTTTCTTCATGATTTGACCCACAAATTCACTCCCATTGTCCGACCATACGATTCTCGGCAAACCATACCTAGGGAAGTACTCTCTCAGCAAAACCTTGGCTGTAGACAAGGCAGTATTATCCTTTAGGGGGTAGGCCTCTATCCACCTGGAAAAGGCACACACAACCACAAGGACATACTTCAAATTGTTGCATCTCTCCATATGTATATAATCTAGCTGTATCACCTCAAACGGATACGTAGGAGGAGCAAAATGACCAGCTGGAGTTGGAGTTCCCTTACCAGGATTATACTTCAAACAAATCATACAATGTTTCACCACGTTCTCTGCACATTTCGGGATTCCAGCATTCTGCCAAACTGGAGCCAACAACTTGCATATTCCCTTCGAACTTATGTGAGCCATTCCATGAGCCATTGTAACCCCTGGGAGCACATACGCATCTGGCAACAGCCATCGCTGGTGTTCTGACAACTAAACCCAACAACCTGTTGAATCCAACATACCCGTAGTTTCTCTCCAAACACTCACTTCTTTCTCAGTTGCTTCAGCCTGAATCATTTTCACACTTTCTATTGTGTCTTCACACATTCCACCAGCCATAACCCAATTAGCTGGGCCTGCAACATACATACGGCTCACCATGTCTTTCGCCGTTTCCTTCGCAACTTCATCCGCAAACGCATTCCCTCGACCAACATCGTCCACAACTTTCTTATGCGCACTACACTTCACAATTGCAATCTGCTTCGGGAGAGTGAGAGATTCCAAAAGTTCATTCACCAACTGCCCATGCTGTATTTTGGTTCCGTGCGAAGTAAGGAACCCACGCTCTCTCCACAAACGCCCAAAACTATGGGCAACTCCAAACGCGTACTGGCTGTCGGTGTAAACATTCACTCGCTTTCCTTCTGACAACACGCACGCTCTAGTCAATGCAATCAATTCTGCTGCTTGCGCAGAATTCTGTGGTATGCGTGCTGTCTCAACAACTGTATGTAAAGTTGTAATAGCATACGCTGCAGTCGTTTCACCATTCGGAAGCTTAAAACACGAACCATCTACCCATAGGGTACCATCAACATTCGTAATGGGAGTATCCCTTAGGTCAACTCTAGCTTTCGTTTCTTCCTCTGTACGAAGAAAACAATCATGCTGTTCTTGAGGATCCGTCTCTGTAGAGATCGGTAACAACGTAGCTGGATTCAGCACATTACATCTTTTAATGTGCACATGACTAGCCAATAATGTCAACTCGTAACCTGACAGACGTGCACTAGTAAGGTGCTGTGTCTTAGTCCTGTTTAATAAGGTATCCACTGCATGTGGGACCATTACAATCAACGTATTGTCCAATACCAAACCAGCAGACTGTCGGATAGAAACAGCCGCTGCAGCTGTAGCTCTCAGACAACTCGGCAACGCCTTAGTAACTGGGTCTAACGTAGAGGAGAAATACGCGCATGGACGTTGCTTGTCCCCAAACGTCTGTGTCAACACTGACAATGCACAACCTTCTCTCTCGTGCACGTACAACGTGAAAGGCTTACTATAGTCTGGAGTACCCAACACAGGAGCCAAACACAATGCATCACGTAGTTCAGAAAAACTTTTCTGACATTCGTCAGACCAAGGAAGAGGATGCGGAGTATCTTTCAGAGTCAATGCTAACAAAGGTTTCGCCAACAGTGAAAAATTGGGGATCTACTGTCTACAATACGATGTAATACCTAAAAAGGCACGCACTTCTCTCTGTGTGGATGGTACATTCATTTGCACAATTGCTTGAATTCGTTCTGGGGTCAATCTCCTTCCCTCCTTCGACAAGAGATGACCTAAGTAGGTCACTTCTTAGCGACAATACTGTAACTTTGAAGGTGACACTTTATGATGAAGGTCAGACGAATACCGCAACAAAGAAAGAGTAGCCTCTTTACAAATCTGTTCATCATCAGCAGTAATCAACAAGTCATCAACGTACTGAATAAGAGTAGCACCAACAGGTAACACAAAACCGTCAAGCTGAGTTTTCAACGCCTGACTATAGATGGAGGGGCTTTCACAATAACCTTGGGGAGCTCTCTTAAACCGGAAGCTTCGGCCTCCTAATGAGAAGCCAAAAATATCCCTGCTCTCCTCAGCAATAGGAATACTGAAGAAAGCATTCTTCAAATCGATGACAGAAAACCAAGCTGCCGAAGCAGGAATCAAAGTCAACAAAGCAGTGATATCAGGTACCACAGGAAACTGTGGCACGACTATCTTGTTTACCTCTCGAAGGTCAATCACAAACCGGTACACAGGTGGCTGAGAAGCATCAGTATGTTTAAGGATAGGCAAAACAGGACTGTTACAAACCTTACCTCTCGTTTCCTCAACTACACCCTTCTCAACCAGATCATAAACAATCGCTAAAAGAGCTCTCTCACCATCACTCGAGATCTTGTATTGGGGAATACGAGGTAGCCTAGCATTCGATTTAAGTGTGACAACATAAGGTGGAATCTGCAAAAGACCAACATCATTTGGACCTGTAGCCCAAAGTGTATCAGGAAGCGAACGTAATTCCAGTGGCAAACAATCCTTAGACAAATACATTGGAGAAATCACTTTCCTACCAAGGGTAAGTTGTACTCCTGAAGGAGAACAATGTAATGTCGCATACAATCTTTTCAGCAAGTCCAAACCCAACAGATTCTCACCACAACCAGTCGTTAAAATAAGTGGAGCTTCCAATTCACAAGGGCCAATCGAAAGGGACAAAGGACTAGAAACCGGATTACGAACTGGGGCGCCTGAAAATCCTACTGAAACATTGGTCAAGCCAGACAAAGGTGCGCCAGGAAGTTTAGAGTGCATAATAGAACTCTTCATCGCACCAGTATCCAAAAGAAAAGGTTCTACCACACCTGATGTATTCACTTCAACATAAGGTCCACTCTGGTCTACTGGAACTGACACTACTCCCTCACTTTGTCCTTGGCTGTCCTAGTTATCATTAAAACCAGAACTCTCACCTTCGACATAGTAATCCTCAACATAATACTGGGCAGACTGACCACTCGGAGCATTCTGTCTGTCAAAATAATTCGTAGAATTCTGTAGGGAAGAGGAACGCTCATTCTGAGGGATCACACCACGTCCCCTACCCCTAGGAGCTTGCTGAAAACTACCACGACCTCTTTGACCAGATACACCATTCGCACGCTGTAACAAAGCCGGGCAACTATTCTTGTAATGACCTTCCTCTCTGCAATAAGCACACTGATTAGGGCCAGGAAAGAATCCCTGTACATAAGGCTCGGGCTTCTATAACAATCTCTGAAATTGTGGAGGTTGCTGAAACTGAGGCTGATTCTGACGAGGCGGATAAGCTTGCTGCAAAAGAACTTTCGTCTTTAACTCTTTAGTTTTTTTCTCCACTTTATCCTTCTCATCTTTATCCCTATTCTCGTAATATTGTGCAGTAGCCAATATCTGGGCCGACGAAGAGACAGCCCATGAACTCTCAGAGTCCTTTAACTTATTAGAAAGTTCAGGAAGCAAATTAAAGACAAATGTATCCACAAACAACCTTTGACCACCCTCCGTACTCATATCCTGACCACTATGATCAATAAACGTCTCTTCAAACCTAGTGAAGAAATCAGATACACTCTCGTCTTTCTTCTGCTTACATGCTGCTAACTTACCCCAATTCACTCGTAAAGCGGGCATCATCCTTTTCATCAGATTAATAATTCTACCTGGTAATTCTGAAACTAGAGGTTCAGGTTTAGCACCTCCCTCCTGTCTACCATCTGCAGCAACAATATTCGCCCAGGTATCACCTAATTCAGCAGCATGATTCTCATGACGAGTCTTCGCCCACAAGGGTTGAGGGACTACATTACCCATCAACATATCGATGTCAGCTAAATTCATAATACACGCTTCAACTGTCTGGGACAACTCCTTGTAATAACCAGCAGGATTCTTACGAGGGTCAGGTAAGTTCTGCTTAAGAGCCAAGACCTCTGCTCTCTTCCAAGGGACATGTACCCATACTCGCTGAAAATGAGCCGGAGCGACCTGAATACCCAAATTTACATTAGCCTGAACTGCTTCTTTCCATACTGGAGGAACTTCTCTCATAGGGTACTGTTTCACTTTCCTCCTAACAGAGGAATCAGGTTCATACAATGTCTGAGGCGGAAGTCTAGATCTGAAAGCAAGTATTGTCTCTACGGCATCTGTAACATCAGATTCCACTATCATCCCTTTGGCAAAATCTGACTGAACATCGAGCACATCCTGCGGAATCGGACCCAACTCATTATCTTCCCATTCCTGACGCAGAAAAGTACACATTACATCAAAAACATACCTTTGCTTAGGCGGTTCCCACTGAAAGAAAACATCCATAACTGCTGGCAAATTATACCTCGAAGCATTTAAAATCCACCTACGAGCCAACAAATCCAATACTGTCCGTTCTTCAGAACTAGGAAGCTGACTACGACTCTGCTTACGTTCCGAAACAGGGGTCATATTCAGTGACCCAAACAATGGTGACAATAAATTAGAAACAGTTTCTGTCATTCGTTTTCGAACAGAAGGAGAAGAAGTAGACATAAGAACAGGAGAATAAGTATTCTGAGGCAAGGAAGGTGTAGGGACAAGAACAGCAGAAATCGAAGATGCAGAAGCAGAAGGCAAAGGAGTTTGAGGCAAAGCTGATAGCAAGGCTGGCGACCCTAGAATGGGTTGCGCAGGAGAAGGCAAAACCATCTGTGGAGCACCGGGTGGCTGAACAACAGCAGGAGGTTGAACAACAAAGGGTGGAACAACAGGGGGTAATAGAGGCGCAGTAGCACCCTGCACATAGGGAGGAGGCAATCTTAGTAAATGAGAGATCAAAGGATCTTTTTCAGGGTCTTCCATCACTTTCGGAGGAGAAGACGGCAAGGCCGGATAACATTTATCTATGGCCATGCAACGCTGTCTATCTAAGACTTCACTCGCACGCTCTTCTCCATCTTCCTTAAACTGTCTAGCAGCTTGTAGTACTGACATATTTTTATCTTTCCTATCTCTCTTTGCTTGCTTAATTTCTCTCTGTTTGGCTTCCTTACGCCAAAGGTGGAAAGAGTCAAACATTGCCGGCCGGGCTTTCTTCTTAAATAGCTTAATTTCTAGATTGTCTAAAATCTCTGTTTCAAAACTACCATGTGGGGGCCATTGTAAAACACCATCTTTTTTAGTGTAGCGGACCCATACTTCATTATAAGTAATAGGGCCCACTCCATGTTTTGAGTACAATTCATAAGTCGGAGTTCCAACCGGAGGTATCGGACATGAATCCTCCAATCGGGAATCCCTGTTACTACCACAAACAAACCAATTACCAATTTTACCAAAACCAGGCATCTTGCTCACTAGTCTGGTTTCAAACTTCAAAGAGAATCAAAAAATGATATACTTGTAAATATACAAGCCCTTCGGCTTTGGATACTGCAGCAGCCAAATCAAAACCAAGAAAGCAAACAAAGTCGTGGGAGCGACCCACTTATACTTAACTAAATATCTGTCACACCACCAGAAGACCGTCTACCGTCTCGCTTTACAGACATCAATCGGAGGGTCCAAGACAAGGCGACAGTAAGGGCAGCAGTCCTTCGCAGCTGTTGGAAAGCGGGAAGCCTCGCAGAAAAGTCCTTTGGTCCACGCCGACATGCAGGGGTCGATGAAGTTGGGGCCCTCCTCCAGAATTTCCTCACGTGGCTCCTCGCAAACTTCGGGCTTGGACCGGTACCACTGAAGTCGGCCCGGGTTGGTCGCGCCAACTGAAGAACCGGGTTTTCAAGTACCCAGCGGCGTCAGGGACACGCCCAAAGTCCTCGAGGTTCCCTTGCCTAGGTATACAGAGACACGGAATACTTCTAGGTGGCGTCAGAGATCAAATTTATTAGCTGCAGCTAGTAGCAGAAATCCCAGTAATACAGCACGATGTACAACTCAAGAAACTGCTCAATTTTACTAAGGCGAGACATCCCTATTTATACACAAAAAGGTACATTTAAAATGCACACCCCTGCACCAAAATTCAACCAATAGAAAGTACATAACATCACACAGCAGCATACAGTAAAGCTCATTTTACACTGTCCCAACCCATAAGTTAATATTTAGGCATATCTAAAATAATAATCTGGAAGGCCCGCACAAACCTTTAATTGAAAGCGTAACCCATGAAATGAAGGAACAATAAAGAAAAGTAGTTTCAGATAATGTGCAAGATTAACAGAGACGTAAAGAAACTTAAAAGTTAACAAATGTCTTGAATAGTGATTGGAAAAAGTAAATAACGATCTTGCAGGGAAATTGGCTTGGCAGGGTCAATTCCTAGGTGAAAGGCCAGCTTCTAAAATTAACTCCAGCGCACGAAGAAATCCCTGGTTAATGTGTATATGTGATTCACAACAGGTCAGACTGCTTTGCTCACAAACTAACTTCTGAAGCCTACATAAAAAGTAACACTAGATGGCAGTCACGACACATAGCAAAAAAAAAAACAAGTTTCAGAAAAGAAAGTCTTTAAGGAAAGAAACCATTTAGATGTTGTTTAAGATAACACATGCGCAAGGAAACTTAATGGTTAACAAGGTCCTAATCAGTAATTGAAAAACTCAGACAACGATCAGCTAGCGAAACTAGTTTTACAAAAGGTCAGTTCCAGGTGAAAAGGGTTACTCTCTGCAGTTCATTCAGAGACAGAGAAACCCAAATTAATATATGCACGAAAAGCCACTTGTTCGTTGGGCCCACAGCACTGGCCTACGTGAGGGCAAGATTAAAATGCAGACAGGTTTGAGAATTTCAGAACCACACATCTCAATGTCTGCTAGCGTCATCACCGTCGATGAAGCAGCCTCTGTCAATTCCTTTTATATGCAGTAGGATATTTCCTACGATTGGGTAACTGAGTCTTAAGAGACAAAACCTCACTCCTCTTCCATGGAGTACAAACCCAGTGTTATTGGAACCGGGCCTCTACCCTTGGTCTAATAACAACATGATACTGCTCTCGTTTCTCTGGAATTCCAGGGTAATATACGGGGTGCAGCTCCCTCATCGGAAACTGAGACACCATTTTCGGGCTCTTATCAAGCAGCCTACTCCGATAGGCAACAAACTACGCAACATTACCAAACACCTGACCAGTAGCCATATCTGCTACGTAGACATGATCCTTAATATCGTATATAATCTGCGGTGCTGCCTCATTAAACACAGCTCCCAAAACCCAATCAAAGTAGCCGACATGTGCTAAAGGGCATGCTGCTGGACAAAAGGCTCCTAATCGTTTATCACTTCCTACACATACTCCACGCTGTAAATGGGTTTATGATCCCACTGAGCTGCCTGATTAGCCACCACCTTTTTCTCGGCTTCACCCACAACAGATCGTATCAATGTCCGTCCTTAGTGATCCTTGAATTTCATCAACTCCCTGTCCTCAGGGCCACGTACTGGTGTCTCAATATTTTGTGATATCGGGAAATAGGGGAAAGCAGTGGGAGTGATAACAGACTTACCGGGCAATTAAGTTACTATTGGCTGGGTCGTGGGAGGAAGAGGTGGCGAGAGGGATGCAGAAGCAATAGGTGTCACCGGAATGCCATCAGACGTAGTTACCACAGAAGGTGGAGACAAAGAAAGGACAGGAGGTGCCGTGGCCAAGGCAGATGGAGCAACAGTAGCAGAGACAGAAGGACCGGGCAGCTGGGGCTGCGGGGGAAGGACAGGGTATAACCTCTGTGGGGCATACGGAGGTGGGGGTTGAGCATCCAACAATTCCTCCACAAAAGTATTGTTCTCATCTCGGGCAACATAAGACTTATCAACTTGTAATCGGAACTTCCTATCAGCTCACTCTATTCCTTTTTCTATGTTCTCCCTATCATGTGTTATAGTTTTTTGAGTCAATGTCTGCATTCTCCCCTTCTGGACTTCTTTCTCTGCCTTCATTCGTCTCCGTTTAGCCTCCTTCTGCCACATTCTGAGGGAATCAAACATCGACTGCCTACTCCTTCTCACAAACAATTTTTCCTGCAGGAAATACATTTTCTGTTCATCAAAAGTGCCTGTCAATGGCCACTGCAACTCTGCATTGTCCCTCACATATTTGTGCCATGGTGTACTAAACATAATAGAGCCAATGCCATGTTTCACATACAAGTTAAAATTTGGGGTGCCTTCAGGAGGCGCTGGCTGACTCTTCTCCAATCGAGCATCAGTAGAACAGCAACAGCTCAAACAAAGCAATTTGCTACAACAAGGCATTTTTAAGAGAAACAAGTTTACTACTTATGTCTAGCCAATATTTGCAAATATCTTTACCCAAGTCGGTCCTCTGACCTCATCAAATACAAAACAAAGTGGTACCATGTTCATAAAGAACCCAAATTCAAGTGCTTGTCCAAAGACTGTCCTCAGACCGTGCCAAATACAAAGCAAAATGCCTACATGTTATGTTATATGGGTATTTATAACCCGCGCGACTACTCTTGAGTATCCTGACGCGGAGCAAAACCACATAGAAATCGAGAGTAACGGCATTTTAGTAAGCTTGATTGAATAAGTGGGTTTTAAGGAGCTTTTTAAAGCAGCTAAGGTCTCTGGTGTATCTGAGTGTCAGTGGAAGGGAGTACCAAAGGGTAGCCGCTTTCACCGAAAATGATTGACCGCCCAGCCTGGTTTGCCGGAAGCGGGGAATTACCATCCGACGTTGGGAGGCCGACCTAAGGCTTTGACTGGAGAGGTGTGGCGCCGCGGCCAGGGCGACTGACGCTGGAATCTGGGGACCACGGTTCAATCCCCGGCTCCGGCGGCAGGTTAGCCCAGCACCATGTGACTCTGGGCAATAGCTCGCTTAATCTTCCCGACGGCCCCCCAGCGCCTAGAGACCCTTACGTGTGATTGTGCGCTTTACAAATGTGGACTTTACTTTACTTTACTGGGGACATGGAAAGCCACTCTCCTCTTGAGATAGGCGGGGCCAATATCATGTAAGGCTCTATGAGTGAGAACCAGAGCCTTGAATTGAACTCTTTGGGCCACCGGCAGCCAGTGGAGTGCGGCCATTTGCGATCTTATGCTGATGCATCTGGGAATGCCCAGCAAAAGTCTCGCAGTCGCATTCTGGATGAGTTGCAGCTTGTTCAGCAGAAAGGAGGGAGAGCCCAAATAAAGAGCGTTAGCATAGTCTAGGCGGGACAATATGAGGGCTCTAGCGACCGTCTCTTTGGCCGGCTGGGGCAGTAAAGGAAAGAATCTGCCCAGAGATTTAAGGGTCCCAAAGCAGGCACCCGTCAGTCTTTTTATGTGCTCTGAGAACCTTAAATCATCGTTGAACCAAATGCCCAGATTCTTGGCTGGGCCGCCTTCAGATAGAGGACGGGGGAAATCAGGAGGCCATATTAAATTTGTAAATTGGTTCGGAAATTGGCCATATAGTATGATCTCCGATTTACCCTCGTTACATTTAAGTTTGGCTTGGGCCAGCCAGGTAAATACGGCCGCAAGGCATTTTTGTGCCGCATCCGTTTCTACTTTCGAGTTACCCCAGGTAAACAGGAGCTGGTTGTCATCGGCGTAGGACATAATTTTTGCACCCAGCTCCTCGGCCAGGTAGATCAGCGGGGTCATATAGATGTTGAAAAGAAGTGGGCTCAGTGTTGAGCCCTGTGGGACCCCTGTCTGAACTGACCTGGCCGAGGAGGAGTACGGGGGCATCCAGACTTGCTGGGAGCGGGAGTCCAGAAAAGACTCCAGCCAAGACCACATAGCCCCAGTAAGGCCGATAGAGGTGAGGCGAGCCAGAAGGAGTTGATGGGGGACCGTATCAAAGGCGGCAAAGAGGTCCAATAAAATTAGCGCCGCTCTGCCACCCTTGTCCATACACTCCCTAATGGCCTCCACCACCTCTGCCAAGGCTGTCTCCGTGCTAAAGGAGGCCCTAAAACCAGACTGGGCCGGGTGAAGCACCCCGGAATCTTCCACAAAGGCGTTCAGCTGCCGAAAAACAACCTTTTCGCAGACTTTGGCCAGTGCAGGAAGCAGGGAGATGGGACGGTAGTTGGCTGCAATGAGGGGATCCGCCAATGGCTTCTTCAGGGGAGGCAGGAGGTTAGCTTGTTTCCACTGCCTAGGCACCACTGCAGATTGCAGTGACCAATTGACCATAGCTGTAACTTCAGACCCGACACAATCTGCTACTCCCGCAAGAACTCTTGCCGGGCAGGGGTCCGAGGGGGAGCCCGATTTGAGAGATCTCAAAAGAGCAAGAATGTCCGATTCATCAGCTTTATCAAATTGGGCAAGGCAACTGCTAGAAAGAGTTCCGGGTGTCTCAGACAGAGGGCGTGAGGTGGCATTGCTCAAGGCTAATTCCTCCTCAATGAGCTTGATCTTATTAATGAAAAAAGAGGAGAGCTCCTCACACCAGCCAGCGGATATCGGGATCCTTTTTTGCTCCGCCAAAGGCGACAGAAAACTTAGGGCTATAGCGAAAATCTCCTTGTCATTATTATCCGCCTCCATGATTCTAGTCGCAAAGTAGGCACTTTTCGCAGTCTTAACTGCGGTATAGTATTCTCTTTGGGATGAGCGGAGGTCAGCTTTGGCTTGCGGAGAATATGCAGCCCTCCAAAGCCGCTCAAGCTTCTTACATGTCCTCTTTAGCTCTTTAGGCGCTGGCGTGTACCAAGGTTGGGAAGGCAGCACACGCCAGGGGATTTTTGAGGCAGGTTTGGAAATGGCCTCAACCCCCAGACTGACGCAGGCGTTAAAGAGGTCAACTTGCCCCTCTAGATTACTAGCGAGAGCCATCTGGGAGTGCGTAAGGGCTTCTGCCAACTCAGGAATGTTAATTTTCCGTGCTAAGGGACCTGACAGAGGAGGGGGTGGCAAGATGGCAGTGCCACGGCCCAGGAGAAGTTGATTACAGTGTGGTCTGACCAGGTGACCGGCTGGGGTCTTTAATGACCAGTGCAAAATTGGAGCATACCAGATCTAACACATGCCCGCGGGAGTGCGTGGGTTTGGAGATCCACTGTGTCAGCTGAGTTCTCCCCAGGAGGTCTTGAAGGCCCAGTGTTTCCGGGGAACTGGGGGAATCTAAATGTATATTAAAATCTCCAAGAAGGAGAAATTTCGGAAAGCGTAACACTCGTTCCGCCAGTGCATCTCCTAGGGAGCTAAGAAAGGAACCAATCGGCCCCGGCGGTCTATAGATCAGGGTTCCCCCTAAGGTGAAATGAGGGGTGAGGATAAAGGAGAAGTCGAAGGCTTCTCCCTCCAGCACACTAATAGATTTGTCACAGGAGAAAGCCCAGGCTTCCCTGAACACTACTGCAGTGCCACCCCCTCTACCTGAGGTGCGATCGGCCCTAGCCAGGCGGTAGCCACGTTGGACTGCCAGTTCTACCACTGGAGCGCAGGATTCACTAAGCCACATTTCTGTGACAAACAGGATGTCCAGGTTGTTGTCCCCAATGAGCTCAAAGATGTTATCGGCGTGTTTCACCATCGAGCGGGCATTGATGAAAGCAGCCTTAATCGGAAGCTCGTTCTGGACTTTGGGCGGTGGATGTGTTAATAGGGGAGGGATGTGGAAGTAGCAATCCTGGCATTCCCACACCATATCGGAGCTCGGAATGCACCTTTTCAGACCCATATGTGAACCAGGGTTCAGGGAAAGCAGGGCTTCACGACTATGGACAAGGGAGCTCGAGATACTTGGGTCAGAATGGGCAGCCTGACCGGGCCTGGGCTTGGTCCAGGCGCGGATGGGCGCAGACGGGCTTACCTTAGGCGTGCCACCGTCGCGCCCGCTGCGCCCGACCGCTGCGCCTCGGCCAACACATTATGATAAATAAGGGGGGGTAGCGGGAGGCGCGGGCTCCTGGCTCCGCCCTCTGGCTTGCTGGGAATTCCCTGATTGGTCTGCCTACCTCCCCATGAGCTCTCCACTCAATCGGCACACAGCCGTGGTGGAACGAAGCTCGGGATTCGGCGACCAAAGAGCTAGTGGAACAGAGGAGCAGCCTGACTCGCTGGCGTCCTCGCAGATGTGGCCAATGAAAGGAGCATGTGACAAGGTTCACAATATCTATCTAAAATAAGAGGAGCAGCCTAACTCGCTGTCGTCCTCTGTGCAAAAGTTCAGAATGTGCAAAATAAGCAAAAGCTGGTTTTTAAAATTATTTTCACAAATAGTACAATATAATCAGATTTCTAAAATGCAAGCACTCGCACAGCGGCGGCAGCGGCTTCTGTGTGGTAGGCTGCGCGCTCGCCAATGCCTGGCTTGAAATAGCGGGTGGCGCGGGCTCCTGTCTCCGCCCTCCGGCTTGCAGGGATGTCCCTGATTGGTCCGCCTACCTCCCCATGAGCTCTCCACTCAATCGGCACACAGCCGTGGTGGAATGAAGCTTGGGATTCGGCGACCAAAGAGCTAGTGGAACAGAGGAGCAGCCTGACTCGCTGACGTCCTCGCAGATGTGGCCAATGAACAGAGCGTGTGACAAGGTTCACAATATCTATCTAAAATATGAGGAGCCTAACTCGCTGTCGTCGTCTGTGCAAAAGTTGAGAATGTGCAAAATAAGCAAAAGCTGTTTTTTTTAAATTATTTTCACAAATAGTACAATATAATCAGATTTCTAAAATGCAAGCGCTCGCACAGCGGCAGCAGCGGCTTCTGTGTGGTAGGCTGCGCGCTCGCCGATGCCTGGCTTGAAATAGCGGGAGGCGCGGACTCCTGTCTCCACCCTCCAGCTTGCTGGGATGTCCCTGATTGGTCCGCCTACCTCCCCATGAGCTCTCCCCTCAATCGGCACACAGCCGTGGTAGAACGAAGCTCGGGATTCGGCGACCAAAGAGCTAGTGGAACAGAGGAGCAGCCTGACTCGCTGACGTCCTCGCAGATGTGGCCAATGAACAGAGCGTGTGACAAGGTTCACAATATCTATCTAAAATATGAGGAGCAGCCTAACTCGCTGTCGTCCTCTGTGCAAAAGTTCAGAATGTGCAAAATAAGCAAAAGCTGGTTTTTAAAATTATTTTCACAAATAGTACAATATAATCAGATTTCTAAAATGCAAGCGCTCGCACAGCGGCAGCAGCGGCTTCTGTGTGGTAGGCTGCGCGCTCGCTGATGCCTGGCTTGAAATAGCGGGAGGCGCGGGCTCCTGTCTCCGCCCTCCGGCTTGCTGGGATGTCCCTGATTGGTCCGCCTACCTCCCCATGAGCTCTCCACTCAATCGGCACACAGCCGTGGTGGAACGAAGCTCAGGATTCGGCGACCAAAGAGCTAGTGGAACAGAGGAGCAGCCTGACTCGCTGACGTCCTCGCAGATGTGGCCAATGAACAGAGCGTGTGACAAGGTTCACAATATCTATCTAAAATATGAGGAGCAGCCTAACTCGCCGTCAGAATGTGCAAAATAAGCAAAAGCTGGTTTTTAAAATTATTTTCACAAATAGTACAATATAATCAGATTTCTAAAATGCAAGTGCTCGCACAGCGGCAGCAGCGGCTTCTGTGTGGTAGCTGTCAACAAAGAACCAAAGCAAACTCACCTGGTGCACACAGGTCAAACAAATGTATTCTCCACTGCTGACTCTTCGGACCAAACAATCAGATCCAAGGGTTTCGCCGTTCAGGACCCCAGTCAGGATGACTACTGGATGAGGCACCGCCCAATCAGACTGACGGGGCAGCTGCGAGTTGTAGACTCTCTCATGCAGGGATCCCCGGTCCGCCAGTCTGACCCGACGTGGCCCCGACCTCCTCACCCGTCCCCGGGCAAGGATGGGTCACTCACCCAATGGGGTTCCTGTTCGGGCACCAACTGAAGGAAGTGACCCGATTAGGGCCACCCGGGTCACTCGCGACCACCTCTCAGCCTTCCATACAAATGAAGAGTCTGTCAGACAGTAGAGAAAACAAACCAAAGTGATTTATTAGTCATACACTCGAGCAGAGTCCAGTCTGAACAGCCTCCTTGGGTTGCTGCAGACGGTACTGACCTCCAACAACATGGTAAGGTATAAAGTACATTTCCAGTACCCCTAAAGACACGCCCGGACTGGATTTTTCCAGTTGGGAGCTAATGAAAAAATGAGATACAGAAATATGAGTTACAATCCTGCGACCGGGCACACATTATCTTGTATTCAAGGTTACTATGCCACCCTTCACCACTCTGAGTGGTAGGAGCGGGCCTATCTAGTCAGAAAGGTAATCACTAATAAAACATTCTATTCATTAGCACAGCAAACTCAGCCTTGAAGAAATACACGTACACGTACACATTGGCAGCTGCTTTCTGGTGAGGCAGCGAAAACTGAGACAGGAGCTAGTTTCTTTCATGGCTCAAAATGGCAGCTAATACAAAATGGTGACGCAAATGCGAACTTAATACGTATAATTCTAATGGGAAATTGACCCAAAACATTTTCCATTCCAGCAGCATATTTGCGTGGTGCCACGTGCCCCACAAGTCGCAAAGCCCCATAGAGTTGGCCCAAGCGGATAGATATCGGGAGCACAACTGACGCTGCGGAGGGCTGCAGGTGTCCATTTCGGGATCAGGAATGGCTTTGAAGTAATCCGCCACCCTCAAACTCTGGGGAGGGAAGCGACCCATGAGATTGTATCATGTTTTTGAGCTGTTGGTGTAGCACATAGTCTGATAGGAAATTGTAAGGCCTGCCCTCCAGCAGATTCTCTATCCCCATATATCACCCCTAGGAGTCTGAGTGGGCGACAGACACCACTAACTGAATTCCTCTATGTAACAGGATAGCCACACCCCTGGATCCCAGGGAGACCCCCGCGTGGTAAACTCTATCATAGCCAAAATGGCCCAAAAAAGGACAGTCGGCACCAAGCAGAGGGGTTTCCTGAAACAGAAGAACCACCGGCTGGAATTGTTTAACATACTGGAGAACAGCGGACCTCTTGATACGATCCAGCAGGCCATTGACGTTCCAGGACAGTATCTTAACAGGCATCATCAGGGCAGAAATCAATGGGGCCATGTCGAAGGACAAGGATTCCTATGTGCCTGGTGAGAACAAAATCACAGGAGGGGTACCAGAGGCGTAGGTTCAGACTGTGTGACACTGGTGTGTAATAAAAGTATCAGTGAGCTGTGTGGTCAAACCTTCTAAAACGAACATAACAACCAACCCCCCAACTCACTCTAACCCCACACATAACTGTAACAAAACAGTAGCCTAGGTCGACAGCGCTAAGAGCCACATTGGGCCTCCAGTATGCTAGGATTGTAGCTCCTGTCAGCAATTATTGTTCTATATGTACAGTAGATCTGCAAAGAGGAACTTCAAAACTAAAAAATGTAACAGTCTGTGTAAAGCAGACAGAAATAAAACAAGTACGTACACCCACACACTCCAATCACAAGAATCCAGGATGCACCCAATTCCCCACTCAGGACCTCACAGGGGTGCTGCGGTCCTCGTCCCGGATCTGGAAGAGTTCAGGCCTGCACACCACCAAGGTGTTTTGAACAGTGTCCTTCTCCTCTGCCTCCTCCTGGTCTGAGCCCGATGAGCCCCATCGTCCAAAGGGGCAGGGACAAGTCCTCTGGGAATGAGCCTGCCTTTTCCTGGATCGTTTTTGAGGGGGGTGGGGTGAGGGCTCCCACTGCCAGGGAACTGTGCTCCCCATGCCCATCAGGCCGCATACTCTGCCTCCTCTCTGCCACCCACTCCCAGGCCTGCTCCTGTGTATCAAAAAGTAAGTGGTAGAGTCAAAGATTACCTTCAGTCGTACTGTGAAGATGAGCATGTGTTGCAAGTTGAGGGCTTGAAGCATCTGCTTAATGTCTTTGAAGGAGCATCTGCTGGACCACCTGGGTTTAGTCAGGAATGACCATAATCCCCATATTCTGAAAGCAGATCTTCGTTTGGACTGATGCCGAGGGAGGCGGCCTGCCACACCCCATCTTTGCCAGTTCATCCTTGGTTGCAGTGGAAGAGGGCTTTCACCACCACTCGTGGCCCGCTTACCCCAGAGTCGCAGCAGTGACTTCGTCAAAGCACGGGGTTGACCAGTCACAGCAGTACCAGCCAGAGAGAGGCAACCGAGCACCAGGTATGGAATTTCAAGCTGCCAGCAGCACCGCCATCACAGGTGATGCCAGGCCTCGATGGAGTTGGAGGTCAACAGCAGAGGACACCAAGACATGGCCACCCCATAGCGATCCATCCAGGGGTTCTATGGAGCATCGAGGGAAGGAGGGGGAAGAAGAATCCGAAAAGCAGCCCCAGTCAAGGCCCACACCTCGAAGCGGGATGATTACGCAAGGGGGGGTAGGGCCCCCTGCAGCGATCAGTAGCAATGCAGGCTTGGGACTCCAACCCCGTCTGTACAGCCCTCTGCTTCTCAGTGGCTGGAAATGAGCGAGAGGGCACGCTTCCCTCAGGTGCAGTTCAAAGGCCGTCGGCACAACTCGGCATAGAGCTGAATACAGAGGCCGTCTTGGCATGTAGCTCCTTGCCTCCAGTCTAGCGGGGCAAGAGTGGACCACCACAGGAAGGGGACATGCTCACCGCCAGCCTCATGGCCAATCCACCCACCCCGGACGGAATGGAAATTTGGCGAGGGTGCCCCCAGCCTCGAGCTTTCGCTCGTGCACACCCACGTACTCAATCATGGAGAGGGCTGGTCAGGTCCGTCCCAGCCTGGGAACCACCTTACAGTTCCCCCCAGGCATATGTCCTTCTCTTTTGCCTGCCGGGCCCCTCCTAAAGCTGTGTTTCCTACCGCAGCAGCCCCTCGCCATCATCTCTGCCGGGCTTCACTGTCTCTCACCTCTTTTTCTTGTGGGTAGTGAAACGCGCAGCGGCTGCACCCGCGCAGGTCGGTGGCAGTGCCTTCTCCCACTACCTCACGGTCTGATATCAGGTCTCTGCGGCCCGACCTACACGTCCCCGCAAGGAACTCTCGTAAGAGGGCGGCCCCCTTAGTGCCACAAGATGGCACACGGGGCAGCCCAGTGTTACGCGACCCCTGTATGGGTCCCGCTCGTCACTTCCGGCCGGGTTGGGGGCCAGGGGAGAGGTATAAATTCCTCCCCCGCCCATGAAGACCACAATGACCACAGGGGGCAAATTAGCAACCAGTGGGGGACAGGTAAACGTCAGTGGTCGGAAATCACCCCTGGCTCCTGTGGCAGGGAGCTTGACAGGGGAGGCGTTGAGCTTGCGCGCTGGAAGTTCTGCGCTATGCGTAAATTCACTGGGCAGAGGAGACTTGGCCTCATTAGACCTGGGTGCTACACGCCAAATTCACAGGGTGTGTTGTGAACGAGGGGTACATCTGCCCAGTATAAGCATGGACCGATTCTTACTGGTTAGGGGAGTGGCCCTAGAAATAGCAGGATGTAAGTAGGAATGCCGCCCTTGGTGGGGGGCCCTGGCTGCGACGGTCGCCACACCCAGGGCTGTGGCGGAGTTACAGGGCGATCCGGAGGTGGAAAGGTACTCAGGGGTACCCTCTTCAGGAGCACAAAGGTTGCGGAGGCCTAATATCCCCAGGAAGTCTGTGCGGTGGACCCTGGGGTGCGACGGCACCCCGCTATACTACGGGCAGTTGGAAACCTGTACAACCTGTCACTTGAACGCTCCGCCCCTCGTAGGGGGGGGCCTGAGCTAGAGGGTGGACCAATGGTTCACCGGAAGTGGGAGTGGCTATCCCCCACCACAACCGCTAAGCAACGATTGCTAAGGCCACGATGCAAGTTGGCCCTTCAGGTGGTAGACCGCGAGGGGCGGCTTGCCTTTGGATCGCCTGTAAGATAACCCACCATGTTGGCATATGTGTATGCTCATAAACCTGCAGCAATTTTCTCTCCAACAAAAAGTTGTCTTGTCTGCTTATTTATGCTTCATGTATGTTGCTGCAAGAGGGCTGGTGAGTGGGCCGATATTGGCACTATGCTCTGGGTCCACAACAGCCCGCTGCAGCGCTCCAGGCCTGCAGTCCTCCGCAGCCACTTCGGCCTAATAGCAGGCCAGACCATGTTGTATGGGCTGCCCGATGTCCGCAGCAGCTCCAGAGCTCCTGGTGCGGTTTGCCAGCGCTCTGCACCGTCAGTTGCTGGTCTTCTAAAACCCCTGCCACCCCTAGATGTGGGGGTAATGCTGTCAGGTAGCAGATGAGTGCGGATCAAATTGAGGGCTCGTGTACAGCTCTAATTGAAAGCCGCTGTCTTGGCTGCCGTGCCCACACCTCACTTTTCCAGGCACAGATTGATGTGCATTCCCAAGATGTAAAGATACCAACAGGTAAAAACATCCAACATACAAAGTTGGTATGTTCAACTGCTTATTCAGGGTGCCCCACCCATAACTTCCCCAATCTTGTTTCTCAACCTTAAACTTGCAAATATAGAAATGCTTCTATGTGGGCAGATTTTCTAACGCGTATGTCCACCTTAAAAACATCAAATTCTATCAGTCTTGATTCTGTGAGTAAGCATGTGGAATGTATGTCCACAAAGTACATTTCTGTGCAATTTATTACCACTAAAATGTGTAAGACGTCTGTGAATCTGGGGCTGTATCATTTATTTAGTTTTTTGGCATCTTGAGTGTATGCATTAACTCCAAATATCTTTGGTTTAATAGATGGTTTTCTAACAGAGCCTGGAAAGACAAAGAATTAGTCCCTGTGTTTCTAAGCTGTGCAGTCAGAAACAGCCCACCGTGTTTGATGAGCACACATTAACTTTGTCTTAGAGACTCAATTCACAAAGATATATGCACACCCAGTTACGACTTTAAATTGCATTTAAGTGTGTAAATGAATTGAATTAGAAGCGTAAATGTATGAGTTATTCTCAAAATCTAAATTTACAAGCACAAATAGACTTACTCAGATTGAAAATGACACCTGCATGGTGAAATATTATATCTGAGTCAATCATCTCACAAGGGCAGGGAGTCGGTAATTTAGCATTAGATTTTCTGCAATGCCTTAAAATCTCACCTTCTGTAATAGGGCAGGTGAAACTTTACCCAACCTCCCACTAGTGTCTGGATTTCCCTAGGTTACAAATCATGAAAATAATAAAGTGGGTGAACACCAACAAACTTTAACTTTTTTTAATATTTACAATCCTTTCAGTCAGTGGATATGGAGGAAATTTACCTCTGAAAAATCCAGTGGTAAACCTGTGTCAAGAGAGAGATGGGTAACAGCCGCGGGCCGTGGAGGGAGTTACGGTGGGGCAGGGAGGCGAGGAGGGGGAGGGGCTGGGTGGAGAGGGCTAAAAGCCGGCATATGGATAATTACAGGTAAGTAAACAATTTGATACAAAATTCGTTTTATTATTTAAATTGTTTACTTACCTGTAATTATCCATATGTTGGTTTTTAGCCCTCTCCACCCTGCCCCTCCCCCTCCCCGCCTCCCTGCCCCACCGTAACTCCCTCCACGGCCCGCGGCTGATGGGTAAGAGAGGAAAGGGGGTTCCTCCCGGAAACAAAAATATGTTCACAGTGGAAACGGAAAGAAAAAAAAAGCTTTAAAGAGTCAATGCACTTTTTCAAAGCATTTACACTTTTGTAAATGTACGCCTGCTACATTTAATCATGCATAATTGCCTATTAAGTGCGTGAGGGCTGCTGTCACCAGGGACCTGACTTTGGTAATGAGTCTGGCGGTCGGGTGTTCTCTTGGGGGGTGTAGTACATTGTGTCACTAAACTGCCATAGGCATTCTGTTCTGTAGTCTGTGGTGCACACGATGACTATGGCACCCCCTTTGTGACAAAACAGCAGCCCTCACGCAAGGATGGATATCCAAAAATGAATCTGAATTCTTCATGAATGACAACCCCTGTATCCCTTACTTCTAATCCTTGACAAAAATTCACAAGGGCACTATACCACCACCTGGGAGGCCCATTGTGTCAGGGATCGGGTCTGTTCTAGAACCCCTGTTGAAATTCTGCGACCACTTCTTCAGACCTTTAGTAACAGAAACTCCAAGGTTTTACAAGACAGAAGGGATGTTCTGAACAACATAAAACTCAAAAATAATGAGGGCCCCGATCTGGACACTTTATTAATCCTTGATGTGGAGGCCCTCTACACCAACATCCCACAACTGGCTACACTAGAGGGAGTAGAGGAAATACTACACTCTTCTAAATGGGTAGCTCCTACTCCTATCTCATTCATTTTGGAGTGTGCACACATCACACTGACTGAAAATGATTTTCAATTTGAAGAACAAATTTAACACCACACCCAAGGGACGTCCATGGGGAGCACATTTGCCCCAAGTCTGGTGTGTCTCTACATGTTGCACTTTGAAGCGAAACACATTTTGATGAGCACCAATATATACAAAGACCACGTCGTCCTTTGGTGTTGGTACATCAATGACGTCCTAGTCTTCTGGAAAGGAAGCTTAAATACAATACCCCTGTTCGTAACATGGGTTAATAGTTTGGACCCTTACCTTCACTTTCCTGCCAATACATCAGAACAAGAAATACCCTTTCTGGATCTGCTTCCTAGCTGCACCACCACAGGGCTAGTTACTAAGACCTACAAAAAACCGACTGCCAGTCACAGTCCGCTACTCTTCAGTAGTTTCCACGCCAAAGCATTACGCAATAACCTACCCTATGGGCAATACTTAAGGCTCAGACGTAACTGCAGCAAGCTGGAAGATTTCAACACACAGGCTTCTGAGCTGACTACCCATCTGCTAGACGGGAATATCTGACAAAGACTATAAAGAGCGCTTGCAAGAGAGCACGCAACAAAAACAGGGAGGTACTCCTAAAGACCAATGAAAAACCTAACACCTAACAAATAACATGTGTAACCACCTATACCCCTATATCAAATATGATCAAGAAGATCATAAACAAGCAGTGGAAGCTCCTTAATATAGGCGACTGCAGTAGAACCCCCTAGATTCGCCTTTAAAAGAACAAATAACTTTAAAAACCTACTAACCCAAACAAGACCTAAGAAAGAACCCCTGCAGACCAACCAACTTTGGACCTACCACCGGTTGTGGGCCACTATCCTTGTGGCCAATGTATAGTTTGCCCTCTGACATATGCTAGCAAATTAGTTACTTTATAAGACACTATTTCCTGGGTTCAAAAGACACACACCAATTGCAACAGCCGCAATTGCATATATTTAATGACATACCCATGCAAACGTATGTATGTGGGCATGACGACTCGCCCCGTGAAAATTAGAATCTCCGAACACTGCAGCAATATCAGGTGTAGGAGAAATAACACGAAGATGTGCACACACTATACTGAGGCCAATCATACTGCCAACGACATCTGTTGGAACATCTTGGAGTCACACCCAGTGATCAGTAAATAAGCCCTTTTTAGAAAGGAGCAAAAATAGATTTTTAAAATTTCCAGCAACACCAGGGGCCTCAATGATGACATCCCATGGGTGGTTTTAAATAACTCTTAACCCACCTGCACTTTCATACTTGAGGTCCACTGCACATATCACCACAGGTATCAGTACTTCCCTAAATTTTATACATACCACGGCCGTAATCCACAACACTTAAGACAGTGTAGCGCTCAACGCGCGTTTACTGCCCTAGGTATAATACACTTTAGCTATCCTAGTCTCCTTCTTCACAGTCTGTCACATGAGGAATTAATTATTGCCTAAGCCATCCTGCCAATATGCCAATAGATACTGAAGGTTGGAGGGCCGAGTAATGTGTCTACATACACTCTTAGCCAATGTCAATATTAATTCACACTTCCAGTGTAGTTTTCCTACACGTTCGCTGATTAGTCTCAATAAAGTTGTATTGTGAAAAATTCACTCCCAATATGGCCACCCGCCGTGTTGGTCTAATGCTCCTGCTATCGCGTATTGACGTAAGATACTTAATCGCCAAAGCGGAAGGGCCAGCCGTGGGAGCCTGAGCAAGGGTAGGAGCACCGCTAGTTGCTCGCCCCCCTCTATGTGAGTACCAACCTTTTGGCTTCACTTCAGATTCCGATTCTCACCACCATATATCGGTAAGACCAAACATGCTGGCAGCCCCCGGCTGGATGCTGTTATTATTTGTTATCTGTTTTTTCAGAGTGAGCAACGTAGTGCTCGCAAGGCAACCCTGTTCACCGGACATTCCGTTATCAGGGGTGAGTTGTTACATGTCTCTGTCTTGATCACGCCACATTTACCAGAACGCATGGAAATGGGTTGATTATCGCATCTTGTTTGTGCATAAACACGGCGTTATACTTTCTAAACTCTCGAGTGCCTTGATATTATTTTGCGCTCGTACTTTAGTGCATGCTGCCAATGATTTGCCAGATACACACATGTTATCGGCAAAAACGTTTTCTCCATCATATATCGTTGTCACAATGTCACTCAATGATATAGTCTACCTTTCACTTGCAATAGCGTCTTCTCGACAATTGACTACACCCTGTGATGTTCATTGCTTCTTTTCTTTATTGTATATCCTCACTCACCTACAGTCTGTCCACCAATATCTTCCTTCTGGCAATAGTTGACTATGCATGGAAGTCACTGCACTATTGGTGGGTAGTACTGTCTTCCAGACGTGTTCTGGATTTTAACTTTTGATAACTCTTATAGGTCTCAACAATCCGGGTTTTCCCCCCTGGATCCCTCAAACAACACTGGTGACGTTCACAATATATAGCACTGCCCTTGTAGTAGTGTTAGAGTTCGAGAGTATTCACTTTTATAGACATTTGGCCCTGAAGAATTGCTGAGTGACCCGTTAGGGGCAGCAGGCAAGAAACATGTCGACCACACTTACACACTAGACCCTGTGGGATCATTGTTATTCCAAACAGGGCTCACACATTTTAATTATGTTAGCACACCCCGTGTATAAAGTGTATTCCCTCAGGGCAGTACTAAACCTATTTTAATCCACCACTCACACTACTTTGACCACTCGCCCTCACGCACTAAACAGCTGTATCTAAAAAATCTCCGGCAAAGAGCCCCTCTGCGGGAGCCCGTCGGGCATTACAGCGCCGGCCCGACGAGGAGCACAGCCCAATGATGAAGCATGACACCCTTCTGGGTGTGTGAGGGCAATCCATGAGAGACCTGTTCTCTCCCGTCACTGTTAGGAACTGCACATACTTTTGATTTATTATGTAAGCACTCCTGGAAAGCTAAGCCGTGACAGTCATTTTTAAGTATTCAAAAAACATTGTGATTTTAAATGTAGTAGTAAGCGTATTTAATCCTTTGCAGATTACTTAACTATGGGGGTTTAAGTAACCAAATACACACAGAGATTAACGCTGTGCCATTGTGTCTCTTTTTAATAGTGTAGACTCTGCAATTCACTGGTACACATATGGGCCTGTGTGTGTCCTGAAACCTTATTCATCCTGCACATGTGACTGTGGCCAAATCTTCTCGTCTGAGGAGAAGTATTTCCCTGCCCCACGCCTGAGAGGCTAATTTTATCCTGTACCACATATGTTTTCGAATGCAGTGAATTGAACATTTCAGTCTGAAATACTTTGTTTATCCCATTAAAACCGAAATCTTGCTTCCTCACCAACTCAGTGGAGCGTCTGAGGCTGCTTTGACAGATGTATGCACTATGCCTACAGGGCCGGGCTCTGAAAGTCCCAGGGCATGGTATGTAATAGCAGCAGTGCAAGTGCTTAGAACAGGACTCACGGTTGAGCCACAGCACGTCGCTGGTAAGCAGACCCAGATGAACCGGCGTATTACAGTCATGTCAATTAGGCAGAATTGTATATACAGTATAATTAGCTCTTTGCCCGTGGGTGGTACAGGCACCCAGGGTCAGGCAGCAGATGTCTACAATTCTTGTCTGTAAAGAAAAATAGATTGTGCTTCCTCTGTGTATGGTAAGAGGAAACAGATAAGACTGCCGTACCCCCAGGTTATTTTATTTTTAGCTTAACGAGAACTATAAAAACGGTACAGTTTAATAAAGATTTTGGAAAAAAAAGATTATGTCCACATATAAATGTCTAATCGAGCCTAGGTGTTTTAGATGGAGTCGTGCAGGTTTCTAATCTTCGGTTTGTGCGCTCTACCATGCTGCAGTGCAATGCTCCATTTTTATTTCGAATTTCATTTGTCTCGGAGTTCTCTGTTAGGAGATTGGGTAAACATTTTCTTCTGTTAAGTGAGTTGTAAGATTACGACGATCTACCTACAAATGTAATTTCTTTTTATTGAGTTAAATTGTAACTGGAGTAACTTTCGGGATACTTGTCAGCCGTAATCCGATTTTTTAAGGATATTATCAGAAGCAATGCAATACTTTGTTTGTGTAATAGCTTAAATGAAGTTGCGAAATTGGTTTGGTGGATAAATTAAATGCAGTCTCACCAAATCCTAAAAACTAGCAGAAATATTTGCTAATTGCATTAACAGCACCAGAATAAACAATGTTTATATCCAATTTACTGAACATTGCACAAACACTGACTACATATGATTGTTGGCTTTAGACGAATAGCGAATAAATGTCTGTCTAGCGCTCTTGCTGTGATCCTTAAAGGTTTCACCAATCTTATTCCCAATATTATATCAATAAGTGTGTTTGCACCGTGATGTCAGTCTGGAAGTAAAGATACTCTGCCCAGGCTGCTGCCAGCTTGGTAGGGAATAAATTAACATTGTTTTCTAGATTTGGGCTGGAGGCGAGGGTATATTCATGGGTCGAGACGCTGGAATCTCCTTTATCGATAGATGTTGGGGTACTCCCTGAAGAAGTGGGTCTTCCGCTCTAGTCTGACCAGCAGGTGATAAGAAGCAAGGTACAACTTTCATCACAGTCTTGCGCTCAGGCCTGACTTTTATTTATCACCATCAGTGTCTATAATTCTTACAAGTAGCAGCAGCCACACTGTAGATACATTTTTACAACTAGTTTTATGAAATAATTAATTACCAATAGTACGTCGTCTCAAAATTCCTGATTAGCAGATGTTTCTGAATCTCGACAACAGTAACACAAACATAATTGTGTTCACTGGTGATTAACAATAAAAATACTTAATTTTGAGTTTACTATGATTAAATAAACGAATAATTCTTGCTCACACAATAAATAGTTATTTGCCCAGGGGAACTCTCTCGACGCCAGTGCAATAATAGTGTGCACTTCAACTAAAGGACCCAGTGGAAAGTTTAGGAATGTCTTGTTTTGGGAACCACGGACACAGGACCTAGAATAATTCAGTCCGTTCTTATCTGCATGGTCTGGATTTGCCAGAGTTTACAGATCGCGCCACTATAAAAAGTGGCTGCTCTTCATAAATTCAGCAATACCTCTTCCTCTAGGGAGACTTCTCTGCTGGAGGTCTCTGCCATTGTGACATCTTTGAATCCCACTGTCGGAAAGAATGCCAGGGATACCTCTACTGCTAACCTGGTAAAGTGGTATGTAAAGAGGTAGCCCCATTTGTGAGAATGGTTGTCAACAGTTCCTTCACGGAAGGGGTGATCCCTTCTAACTTGAATAATTTCGAGAATGGCCACTTATTAGACCTAATAAGTATACAAAACAGTGATGGATGGAATGTTTGAATTAATGTCAGCCACTGTCAATCCATCGTTATTCTGCACATCCGATGTCACATCGGTTTGCACCCAGCCATATACAAATCAGTCTTGACCCAGGTCCAATAGGAACAGTCCAGCCCGTACTGTCAAGCCAGGTCCTCCCTGAACCAGAACACAAGAAACCCAGGACCAGCTGTGCCTAGGCAGGTTCTCCCTGAATCAAAACACAAGCAGCCCAGGACCGGTTATGGGCGAAACCGGTCTTGGGCTACTTGTGTTCTGATTCAGGGAGAACCTGGCTTGGCAGTTTGGGTGGACTGTTCCTATGACGAACAGGGTCATGCCTGATTTGCATTTGGCTGGGTACAAACTGAGGTGGCATGGTGAGCAAAAGAAAAATGGGTTAGAGTGCTACCCCAAGCGGTTGCCAGTCATATGGGCAGTGTAATAAATGCACAAAATGAGATGGGAGGCTTCTCGCAATAAGTCTAAGTGGCATGGGTATGCCCAGACATGGGTCCCATGCTCACTGTGTCACTGGAACCAAGTTGCACCTCTCTGATGAGCCTATAACTAGGGAGTACCGGTCCTGGGTTGTTTGTGCTTGTGTTCGGGTTCAGGGACAGTCTGGCTTGGCAGTGAAGGCTGGACTGTTCCAATGAGAAACAGGGTCAACACTGATGTACATTTGGCGGAGTCCAAACTCAGATGGCCTGGTGAGCCAAAGAACGATGATATGCTGCCTAGAATGCTTGCCAGTGGCTAGAGGTATTGCAAGCAACCTCCCACCAACTTTTGTGTGTCTTGTATTACACCTGTCAGCCTGAGGGAGGTCTTTCCTTGAACATTTTACCTTTACCTTCTACTTTGTTCTGAAATTCGTTTTTGTGGATCTAGGAATCTTTGCAAATTAGCAAGCCCCACAGCTCCTTCAGAACCAGCTGGTGAACGACGCATCTTAAAAGCAGGGCTTTGCATCTCAAGCCCTCATCAATGGCATCCTCTAGGACCACACAGGACCTTGATTTGCAGCTTCTAGGAACCACCGATCTGCAACCTGGATTTAAACTACTTTGATCAGCAGGCCTAACTAGGTTTCTGCAACCAGCCCACGGTCCACAGTCAGTTGGCCTGAACTTATGACTTTGTCTCGGTCCAGTGCGACCAGACTACCAGAGTTGGTGCATTGTGCATTTGCTGCTATTTTCACTTAAATTTTTTTAAATTGCATTTCTCAGGTTCTACTATTAAAATTTGTGTTGTTTTGATTTAAAATTATTTGTTAAATTGTACTCTTTTCTTCTAAATTGGTGTTGGAATTATCTTCTGTGTTTCACTTTATTATGTGTGACTTGCTGCACAAATGCTTTACACATTGCTTCTAAGTTTACCCTGACTGCTCTTTGCCAAGTAACCTAGGGATGAGCACAGGTTAATTTGGGGTTTCGTTGTGACTTACCCTGATAAGGACTGTGGTTGTTGCTTGAGTAGGGTTTTAACCCCCCCTCAACCAGTCACCCAGGGGCATATTATCAAGGGGGTTTATCTCCGCATTTTTGGCTTTAAAAGCCAAGAAAGCGGAGATAAAATTATCTCCCTATTACCTAGCTGTCGCTAACACCAGTTAGCGACAACTAGTAGGAGATAGCGACCATCTTGGGCCCCGCTTCGCATGTCAGTGATATTTATCACTAATGACATGCACAGTGGGCATGCCAAGATGTTAGCGACTGGAAACAGTCGCTAACATCGCTATCTCCTATTACCAACTTTTGGAGATATTCGCGCTAAGCGCGAATATCTCCAAAAGCTAACACCTGCCCCGAGCAGTTCTTAGCCATGTTATCCAATGGTAGGTGGATAACATGGCTAAGAGCATTAGCTCGGTAATCCATGAATATCGCTGACTTTTCAGCGATATTCATGTATTTCGGCCGATTTTTATCGCTTAGGAGATAAACCTTGATAATAGCAAGGTTCCTAAGCGATAAAAATCGCCGCAGCTCGGCGATAAAAATATCGCCGCTAAACCAACATAGCGATAATTATCGCTAGTTGTTGGTAATATGCCCCCCAGTTTCTTACGTTGGTGTTCAGCAGTGAAAATTAGGACTTGTGTTTGTGGCGTGCCATACAGTTATTTTGTGGTACACTAAAACTCCTAAGTGATTAATCTTAGACCAATTTGAGCCTTTTTAAATCCTCCTTACTTTCTGATTGGCTGTTTTTCTTTTTTTCTAAAATGGAGTTTCCTACCTCTTTTTCTTTTACCATGGTGATGGGGATGCTCAATGGACAGCCTCAACAGGGCTTAGCTATAGAAACTCTGTATGGAGAGGGGGCTAAGTGCGAAAAGTAAGGCCACCTTCAGGCAGTCCTCCTTGCCTATGACGAGGCCTTAGGGATCCGATCCAATCTTGAGGAGTCTGAGGAAGAGGATCTTAACAAGGATGATCCTGATGAGTGGAGGACTTGATTTGGGATTGGAGTGGTGGAGGGCCTGGCTGTAGGCCCTGATTAGTAGATCCCAGAGGAAGGAGGCCATCAGCCCACTGACTGAGCCCAGTATGAGGGCAGGGAGAGGGGTTGCTTCAAGGTACTTGCCCTAAGGGCAGCAGGAGGACAGGAAGGCAGAAAGAGAGTTCAGGTTGCCCAAGCTAAAAATGGAGGAGAGGAAATGACAATTGAGCGAAATCTCAGGGAGCTGGGCATAAGAACTAGGCAAGCGGAGTCCAGCAATGTTGGTTGCAGCAAATTTGCAGTGTCTGCATCCCTAAACATCCGATTCGGTATTTAAGAGTAGGTAAATGGGATGTAGGTAATTACTATTTTTCAATTACCGAATCAGTAAGATTCGGTAATTACCAAATCTGTATTTACCGATTCGGTAATTGCCATTAATTCCTATGGGCCTTGAGACCCATAGGAATCAATGCCAATTACCGAATCGGTAAATACCGATTAGGTAAAATTACCGAATTTGCAAGGGGGACAGGGTGTCACTTTGACACCCTGTTGCACCCCTCAATTGTGCATGGGTGCACATGTTGCTGACATACATGCCCTTAGGGCATGTATGTCTGCAACATGGCACATTTTTTAAAGCAAAAAAAGGCTTTTTGAAGGGTTTTCATTATTTACCACCAACTTCTAGTTGGTGGTAAATAACAAATTATTAAACCCTTGTAGCACTGATTACAGTGCTATCTACATGTTAAATTACAGAATCTGTAATTTTATCGATTCGGTATTTTACCAAATCGGAAAAATTACAGATTCTGTAAAATTACCGATTCTGTAATTTACCATGCCCCTACATCTCAATATCCAAATACCGGTCGGAGCCCCTGGTGCCCAATT
Organism: Lissotriton helveticus; assembly: GCF_964261635.1. Lineage (NCBI taxonomy): Eukaryota > Metazoa > Chordata > Amphibia > Caudata > Salamandridae > Lissotriton > Lissotriton helveticus. The sequence continues at coordinate 706,455,306 of NC_136059.1, read as the reverse complement.
ATGTTCTGGGAGATGATATAGACAGGTTCAAGTGGGAATGATCCCAGAAAGCTTGTCGAGAAGGCCGACTTCTGGGTCCATACCAGGTTGTCCGAAAAGGCTTCTGGGGGCACTACCGAAGGGGTGGTCAGGGTTCCCACCAGAGGAAGGAGTGGGAGATAAAAACAAGAAAAAGTTCTCTAAAGGCCCCCAAAATAGTTCACAGGGGAAAGGCGACCATACCCAATCTGGCCACCAGAAAAAAAGGCTTCACATATAATAATACTGGTAGGGTTGTCCCTAATTGCTTGAGTATAGGCACATCAAAGAAGATGCCAGGTGCTCTAAGAGAGCACAGCCATCCTGTGGTGGGCAGTCCCAGGGATTGGCCAGTGTAGCACTTGAGGAGGAGATGGGCCCAGTCAGAATGGGAGGAGACAGCTAAGGTTACCTTAGTGTCCTGGGTGACAGAGAGCTAGTGACTAAGGCCCACATGCCTGCCATTACTTCCAAGTATAGGCAGCGGGTCACTCTCAGTGGACAAAAGGTTGAGGCTCTGCGAGACACAAAAGCCCGTATGAATACCATCATGTGTCATCTGGTATCCTCAGAACAAGTAATACCAAATACAATTTTCCAGATTGTGGTAGCAGACAACAGTGAGAGCCACAACTTGGTGGCTCTGGTTCCTTTTGAGTTGGGCAGGCGGTCTCAGGTTCTATTAAAGTAGCTATGAGCTCTGCCATGCTGTGGATTGTTTGCTACACTCTGGCCATGACTGCTCAGGAGGAGAGTCAAGAGAGTATGGAAGTATGGCCCAGGCAGCTGCAAAGGAGAGGAAGGTGTGCAAAATTACAATGGATTGGGATGCGGCCCGAAGAATTACCAGTGGCTGAGATTAATTCAAGCATTCCATCCATCAATTTTTGTAGAGCTTCTTTTGTCACCCTAAGTGGAACGGGTATGCCCAGACATGGGTCCTGTGCACACTGTCACTGGAACCAAGTTGAGCATGGTTGATGAGCCCATAACTAGGCAAAACCAGTCCTGGATTGTGTGTTTCCCAATTCAGGGAGGACCTGGCTTGGCAGTTCAGGCTGGACTGTTCTGTTTTGAGCAGATTCAAGACTGGTTTGCATATTGTTGGGTCCAAAATGAGATGACTTGGTGTACAAAATAACAATGGATTGGGGTGTGGCCCTAGTAATTTCCAGTGTCTGAGATTAATTCAAACTTTCCATCCATCACTTTTTATCAAAGATGAAGAAGGGCAGTGGGCGTGGTACACCAGCCCCTAACCTTCCATGGTACCAGTGGATGGGGCACTGGAGGAGGCGGCCCCAGAGCCGATCGGGGAGGACATTGCCTTCCTAGGAGACCTATCTGGACAGCAAGCTGAAGGTGGTCCCTCCAGGACAGAGTTCTGCAAGGCGCAGAGGCCTGGCTTTGGCGGGCACCGGTGATTTCCCGAGTGGGCCACCAGGGTGGGATGGCTGGCTTTAGACCCCTGGGAAGCTGTGTTTATTACTGGGACTGGCAATATCGGCCCCATGTAACAAAAGTGGCTGAAAATGGCTGTAGCAAACAGCTGGGCCGCAAACCACCCTACTACAGGGGCCAGCCGAGCAGTTTGACAGGGCCGGTTTCGGTTCCCAGTCCGGCCCTGGCCCTGTTTGAGTTAGACATAGTAGTAATTTCCGCATGCAGGGGTAAATAGCACAGGACAAATTGTATAATCAGGAGTTCAAAAACATGATATTTACCATGTACTAAATGCTGCATGTCTGTAGTCCATATACCCTTTTTAACATATTTAACAACCATATGCAAAAAAGAATGTATTAGGTAAATAATAGCCAATTACAAATATTAGTGCTTATTAAAAACATTGGAAAATACCACCTAAAAACACCACTAGTCAAAAGCAGGTGGTAAAAATACATGAATGTGTAGGGAATGAAAGAAAAGTTGTAAAACAATAGAAAAATTCAAAGCTCAACACAATAATGCAAAAATAGATAGGGGTCAGTTACGAAGTGGTCGAAATAGGTTCCAACCGTCAGTTGGAGCCTTTCTGACCGCACAACCGCATCGTAATATGCCAGTCTAATTCCTTTTCGACCGCCTCATTATGATGGAGGAGGTCAGAAAGGAATCCGAACGGTCATTCCGACTGGCTTCCAACTCAGAGAGCACGTTCGCCAGTCGAGATGCACCCAGTAATCTCAAGGGCTACTCTTCCCACCATAGGGATTATGATGTCGGGTTCAGCAGCCTTTCTGTGCCGGCCTTTACGACACAGAAAGGCTGTCGGAAGTCGACTTTGGGTGCCCTCAGCAGGGCACCCTTGGGTGCACGGCCTCCGTTTGGAGGCCGAGGGGTTAATTTCTGAACCCCGTGAAAGGCACCTTAAGAAGCCTGCCATGGGGTGCAGGGAGGAACTGTACCTCCTAATTTACAATGGGAGCACGCATTCTGGCAGGAATACATGCTCCCATTGTAAAGTATAGGAATGTGACCGAACAGTAATCGCATCCTAATTAGTCGGTCTGGACTGCGGAATAGGTGTCGGTTGGTCCCATTACCAAGATGATGTCAGGCGGAGTACACTCTGTCCGACATCGTAATAGGGCCCATAGTACGTACACACACAGGGCCAGACCTACATTAACAATCTGGGACAGGTGCAGGTGAAGCTCGCAAAAGATGATTGCAGCAGTTCACACTTCTATTCTGCAGTACACCACCATGGATGCAGCACTGTTGGCCCACTATATCATACAATACCAGATCTGTGTTCTTCCACAACAAACCATGCAGTATGAGGATGGAAACCTGGCCACCAATCAATGATCCCAAATGGTGCAGCAACACAGAATAAGAGCCTGGATTGATGGAGTAAGGCTGGAAACCCATTAACATGAGTTTGCTTGAGATCCAGAAGATACACAGGCTTGAAATGCCACCATGCAAAATGTATTTTCAGCATTATTGATACCCTGTAGCCCAACATGGGGATCTAGTTCCCCCCTCCCCTTTTTGACAATGCTATAATTCTTTGCAACAGGCACTACACAGCAGACAATGGTTTTGGTGCATGGCATTTCTTAGTGGCCTTTATCAAAATACTGGAAGTGATGGATGCTTTGCAGAAAGTGAGTGGGCAGCATATACAGCTCCCCTTGGACACCCACATGGCTAATGCCAGCAAAACAAACATCTGTGCTACAGAAGGATTTCTTGATACCCTAGCAGCAGTTGGCTGCACTCAGGCACATGCGGTGAACAGGAATAACTGTGCTGAATCTATAAAATGAAACACACTATTTATGGGTAAATTCTGTGTGATGTGGGCCTGTGAATACTAAACTGGTCTGTGAGGTGCTCTGGACGAAATCACAATGTTATGATGCTGACAAGAAGTAACATTAGTGGAGTTCCTGGATTCAGTCCAGGCTACTGTTGCACTGCTATAATCACTCGCAATGAGTGTAAATCCAAAATTTCAAAAAGTATACAAACTATTTCATGTTAATTCGTTACTTGTACACATTGTAATCATGCATAGTTCCACAATTTAACTCATTTTCATTTTATTCAATTGATTATTTCTTATATAAATTCACAAGAAAGCGCAATATGTGACGTTGTTGCAAATTCACAAGCATCTACATGTAAACAACAATATGATTATGCGCATCCCAATGCATTTCGGGCAGATAACAGTGCCCTTCATCAGGGGAATCTGTGGAATGATATAACATAATGTAAGTATCTATTGGCGGCAGAATATACAAGGAGACATTCAAGAGATTGTCAGGATTTATCAAACTCAACTATCTGTGCCAAAGTAACTGAAACAGTGTTTGAAAACATAAAAAAATAAAGCATGACCTGTTCAGTACGTGGTTGGTGATTACTTAAGCATGAGAGCTTACTCTTCATAAACACAACAAGTGTAGTGTGCTGTGTCCTGTGTTAGTATCCTTAGTCGAAATGTTTAATATGTGCCATGCAATTTCATGCTTCAGGTGACTAAAGTTTTGTGCCATGCAGGTCTTGACTTGGTTGGAAACGGTGTCAAGCAATTTTGGTAGCCCGAGGTGAGCATGCATGAAGTGAAACTTAGGCGCTTATAGAAAGCCTTACTTCAGTGCGCTAATTCGATTGCCGGATATCAGGAGATACCCTTCTGTGGTTCCAGCCCTATTATGGATAAAAATAACCCAACATGTTTTAACTAATGACCATGAGGTGTACACCCGTATTATTAAAAAGCAGACAGACGCGATTACCGTATAGGCAGATGTACACGATCCTCTGTGAAAAAACGGACAGCACGGATCAGTTAGTTATCGTATGCTGCTAAGGCGGTGCTCGACATATAACGTGTGCCATTGTTGAGCTTACCGTGAATGTTAAACGCGGGTGCTCTTCAGCGTGAACGACGGTGCCGGTATGATGGAAAACGCTGACAGGAAGTGACTGTTTATGTGGTGGATAATAAACATAAATGACGGACCGCGGTCGCGCCATGTTGGAAGAATGAATAAGGCTAAAGAAATCTCTACCAAACATACAAACTAGTCTGGATATGAAAACCCAATTGTGCGCAATGTGCCGGTCCTTGTCCAATTCATTGCAAAAAACTTTAGTATGATATCTGCCACTACCAGTGTGCACAATCTACTTAACTAAGTCGGATACTTGGCTCTCTGTCAGACAAAGGTAAACATTAATGACAGACTGTAATAAAGGTTGTGTCATCATGGAAGGTGAATGGATGGAAGCATTTTAACCTTTTAAATCATTGCGATACTGTTGAAAAAAAAGTGGTCAGCTACGTTTTTAATACAGAAGCTTAAGTGATAAATTAAATTAAATTAAATTAAAAGAGTCACAGCAGGAAACACAGAATTGCTGGTGTAACACTGAACAGTATTAATGTATAAGCACTAGTATGCAGAATGTGTCGATTCATATCTGTTACATTAAAAAACCACTTACTGGTACAATGTGGAAGAATCTGCCACTACTGGTGTGCACAATCTAAATGATTGAATGGAATATACATGTGGTTACATAAAGCATGACAGTTCAAACTTATCATTGAGCCCTGTCGGTGTCAAGGTTTGTAAAAACCATATCCAATGTGTCTCACGTTGAGACAAAAGCTTCGCTCGGTCATGTTCTGAACTAGGTTCAATAGCTTGAAGAACCCCGAATCTTAGTTGGGATATGTTGTGTTTGGCAGTAACCCAATGCATGGCCAAAGGAGAAGTGGTGTTCTGCGTGCGTATACGGCTTTTGTGCTCTGTAATTCTTATGCGCACACTGCGTTCTGTTTTTCCAACGTAATATAAGTCGCACGGACATTTGATGTAATAAACTACAAAATCACTATTACAATTTGTGGTGTGTGAAAACGTAATGGTTTTGCCCGATCTTGGGTGGTTCATTGACTTGCCGATTACTGCATTATTACAATTAGAACAATTGTAACATTTACTGAACCCTCTGTGCGTAACCTTGGGTTGAGATTGTTTTTTGTTCAGGATCTCCTTCAAATTACTTGCCCTTTTGTATGCAAATAATGGGGGAGTGTTAAATATTCCAACGAAATCAGGTTCTGATTGCATCAGACTCCATCGATTAAGAATGATCGATTTTACTTGTCGTGATTGGGTTGAATATGTTGATACAAAAACTTCTCTAGATGAAGTCTTGGTCATTTGTTTCTTCTCAAGAAGTGACTCTCGGGTCACTGGTGCAATTCTGTCAGTGGCTTGATCTAAAACAGGGTCAGGGTAACCTCTCTGCCTGTATTTACTTTTGGCGACTTCAACCATCTGCAAGCCCTCACTATCTTCTGAGTGGATCCTTTTGATTCGGAGAAACTGGGAGTACGGGAGATGTTTTTTCAAAGGCCAGGGGTGAAAGCTATGGTACTGTAAAGCGTTATTCCTGTCAGTGGGTTTGATATAAATGGAGGTGGTTACATTTGAATCTGATAGTTTAACCAATACATCTAGGAATGCTATTTGCTCATTGGAAATGTGGTGGGTGAACTGGATCCGAGGGTTGATGCTATTGAGTTGCAGAATGTTTTGTTCCAACTCATTTTTGGTGCCCTGCCACATGATGAAAATATCATCGATGTAGCGCTTATAAATAAGCAATTTGGTGTTCCATTGTGGGCGGGAGAGAATGTTCTCCTGCTCGTACTTCATCATGAAGATGTTCGCATAGCTGGGAGCTCCGGAAAACCCCATAGAGGTCCCATTGGACTGGAGGAAATAACATTCCTTCCACTTAAAATAACTGTGGAACAAACAAAACTGTAAAATTTCCATCAAGAAAATTTGGTTTGCTTTCAAAGTGTCCGTTCTCAAGAGTGCCCATTCTACAGCCTCCATTCCCTCAAGGTGAGGGATGGAGGTGTAGAGGGCAACAACATCAATTGTGCACAAAAGGATGTTTCTGTTGTTAGTGATATTGATATCTTTCAGGATATTCAAAAAATGGGTTGTGTCCTCTATATACGTGTCTCCTGCTTGAACAATGGGTTGTAAAAATGTATCCAAATAACGTCCCAATGAGTCATGGATCGAACCACACCCTGAGACAATGGGTCTTAGGGGGGGGTCCTGTAGAGATTTGTGAATTTTAGGCACCATATACAGCCTGGGTCGACGTGGAAATGTGGTGTGTAAATACTCCTTAGTTTTGGGACTTATCCACTTCATTTCTAATGCGTGCTCTAAGATGGTGTTCAAGACCGTCTGAAATTCATGGGTAGGATCTTTAGGTAATGGTAGGTATGTGTTGGTGTCAGCTATCATAGTCTCAACTTTGGTTTCATATTTGTCTTTGTCCATAATCACCAGTGCTCCACCTTTGTCTGCCTTAGTAAAGTGTAAAGTTTGGTTGTTCTGCAAAGAACGTAAGGCTAACTTTTCACCTAAACTCATATTAGGCGAAGATTTAGTTTCTTTTGGTAGTTTGGTGATATCTTGTTTGACGAGAGACTCAAACATGTCAATGGTCTTGTGGGAGATGGGAGAGATAAACGTGCTTTTTGGTTTAAATTCTTGGTATTCTGTCTCTTTCTCACTAAAATTGGTGGTGTCAATGGTGGAAAAAAAGTGTCTTAATCTTAATTTTCTGGTGAATTTAAACACATCAATCTGTGCATCCAGACTCTTTGCTTGATTTGTGGGTACGAATGAACAACCTTTTTCTAACACCTGTGTTTGAAGTGGTGTGAGTGATTTACCCGAGAGTCACTTCTTGAGAAGAAACAAATGACCAAGACTTCATCTAGAGAAGTTTTTGTATCAACATATTCAACCCAATCACGACAAGTAAAATCGATCATTCTTAATCGATGGAGTCTGATGCAATCAGAACCTGATTTCGTTGGAATATTTAACACTCCCCCATTATTTGCATACAAAAGGGCAAGTAATTTGAAGGAGATCCTGAACAAAAAACAATCTCAACCCAAGGTTACGCACAGAGGGTTCAGTAAATGTTACAATTGTTCTAATTGTAATAATGCAGTAATCGGCAAGTCAATGAACCACCCAAGATCGGGCAAAACCATTACGTTTTCACACACCACAAATTGTAATAGTGATTTTGTAGTTTATTACATCAAATGTCCGTGCGACTTATATTACGTTGGAAAAACAGAACGCAGTGTGCGCATAAGAATTACAGAGCACAAAAGCCGTATACGCACGCAGAACACCACTTCTCCTTTGGCCATGCATTGGGTTACTGCCAAACACAACATATCCCAACTAAGATTCGGGGTTCTTCAAGCTATTGAACCTAGTTCAGAACATGACCGAGCGAAGCTTTTGTCTCAACGTGAGACACATTGGATATGGTTTTTACAAACCTTGACACCGACAGGGCTCAATGATAAGTTTGAACTGTCATGCTTTATGTAACCACATGTATATTCCATTCAATCATTTAGATTGTGCACACCAGTAGTGGCAGATTCTTCCACATTGTACCAGTAAGTGGTTTTTTAATGTAACAGATATGAATCGACACATTCTGCATACTAGTGCTTATACATTAATACTGTTCAGTGTTACACCAGCAATTCTGCGTTTCCTGCTGTGACTTTTTTAATTTAATTTAATTTAATTTATCACTTAAGCTTCTGTATTAAAAACGTAGCTGACCACTTTTTTTTCAACAGTATCGCAATGATTTAAAAGGTTAAAATGCTTCCATCCATTCACCTTCCATGATGACACAACCTTTATTACAGTCTGTCATTAATGTTTACCTTTGTCTGACAGAGAGCCAAGTATCCGACTTAGTTAAGTAGATTGTGCACACTGGTAGTGGCAGATATCATACTAAAGTTTTTTGCAATGAATTGGACAAGGACCGGCACATTGCGCACAATTGGGTTTTCATATCCAGACTAGTTTGTATGTTTGGTAGAGATTTCTTTAGCCTTATTCATTCTTCCAACATGGCGCGACCGCGGTCCGTCATTTATGTTTATTATCCACCACATAAACAGTCACTTCCTGTCAGCGTTTTCCATCATACCGGCACCGTCGTTCACGCTGAAGAGCACCCGCGTTTAACATTCACGGTAAGCTCAACAATGGCACACGTTATATGTCGAGCACCGCCTTAGCAGCATACGATAACTAACTGATCCGTGCTGTCCGTTTTTTCACAGAGGATCGTGTACATCTGCCTATACGGTAATCGCGTCTGTCTGCTTTTTAATAATACGGGTGTACACCTCATGGTCATTAGTTAAAACATGTTGGGTTATTTTTATCCATAATAGGGCTGGAACCACAGAAGGGTATCTCCTGATATCCGGCAATCGAATTAGCGCACTGAAGTAAGGCTTTCTATAAGCGCCTAAGTTTCACTTCATGCATGCTCACCTCGGGCTACCAAAATTGCTTGACACCGTTTCCAACCAAGTCAAGACCTGCATGGCACAAAACTTTAGTCACCTGAAGCATGAAATTGCATGGCACATATTAAACATTTCGACTAAGGATACTAACACAGGACACAGCACACTACACTTGTTGTGTTTATGAAGAGTAAGCTCTCATGCTTAAGTAATCACCAACCACGTACTGAACAGGTCATGCTTTATTTTTTTATGTTTTCAAACACTGTTTCAGTTACTTTGGCACAGATAGTTGAGTTTGATAAATCCTGACAATCTCTTGAATGTCTCCTTGTATATTCTGCCGCCAATAGATACTTACATTATGGTATATCATTACACAGATTCCCCTGATGAAGGGCACTGTTATCTGCCCGAAATGCATTGGGATGCGCATAATCATATTGTTGTTTACATGTAGATGCTTGTGAATTTGCAACAACGTCACATATTGCGCTTTCTTGTGAATTTATATAAGAAATAATCAATTGAATAAAATGAAAATGAGTTAAATTGTGGAACTATGCATGATTACAATGTGTACAAGTAACGAATTAACATGAAATAGTTTGTATACTTTTTGAAATTTTGGATTTACACTCATTGCGAGTGATTATAGCAGTGCAACAGTAGCCTGGACTGAATCCAGGAACTCCACTAATATTTTCAAAACAAGGGCTCTAGCAGAATCCCTAAGACTGCTGCACGCCACTGTTAAGTTATTACACGCAAAACAATAAGCTAAAATTAGATTAATTAGATTATCGAGTGCAAACGCTGCTGCGTTACCCTCTTGTTTTACGTATACTGCTCAGCAGACAGCAACTGCACCACTCCGTACAGAGCCTCAACATGGCCACTTTTGAGGATATTTTACATTTAACAGAGAATAAAGCACAAACTAAAGTATATTCAACAGAAGACGCGACAGATATATATGGTCTCATCAAAGAGGTCAGGAAATTTGATGTCACAGCAGGTCCAATTCAACAACAAATAAAACAACTGGAATATCTTATGAGACGCGAAATCAACCAACGCCTGCACGCCACCACATTAATTCAATATCACAGAGCCAGCCGCATCCCTAGAGGATTACGCCTGGCCATTAAGCCCATGTTGTTCAAGATGAACAAGAAATTCATGGATAAATGGTACGCCATTTTGAACAAGTGTTCACTTGATCTTATTCTTTTAATTGTAGAGGAGTTATCCCAAGTACTTGTAGGACTAGAGACTGAAATTAAAGATTTACAAAACGCACTCACACAGCGCATGGAAAGTGATGATTTGAAAACTACACTAGAAGAGATTAACAATAGATTAGATGGGTATGCAAAAGATATCCATGAACGCAAAGTACGAAAGTTCCGTCGGGACACTATCGATTATAAGCTTGACGAGGTATACTCGTGGGCTGAGGTTTACGCGCAAAAAAGAACCTGGAATCAACCAGAAAAGACCTCATCAGAGGAAAGTGTAGCATCTGATAGTGATACCCGTATGACACGCCCACCACCTAAAGTAGGACCTAACATAACTAAGGATCCTCCGACAACCTCAACTACAGCCCAACCGGCTTTTTTGGCGAAAAGCCCAGCCTCCAACGAACCACCGCAAGGGTCAAACACCAAACAAGGAGAGGTGGCAGGTTCAGGAAAGCCCAGCAGGAAAAAGAATCGCTAGTAGTTAACATTTCATCTAAATCACTCACACCACTTCAAACACAGGTGTTAGAAAAAGGTTGTTCATTCGTACCCACAAATCAAGCAAAGAGTCTGGATGCACAGATTGATGTGTTTAAATTCACCAGAAAATTAAGATTAAGACACTTTTTTTCCACCATTGACACCACCAATTTTAGTGAGAAAGAGACAGAATACCAAGAATTTAAACCAAAAAGCACGTTTATCTCTCCCATCTCCCACAAGACCATTGACATGTTTGAGTCTCTCGTCAAACAAGATATCACCAAACTACCAAAAGAAACTAAATCTTCGCCTAATATGAGTTTAGGTGAAAAGTTAGCCTTACGTTCTTTGCAGAACAACCAAACTTTACACTTTACTAAGGCAGACAAAGGTGGAGCACTGGTGATTATGGACAAAGACAAATATGAAACCAAAGTTGAGACTATGATAGCTGACACCAACACATACCTACCATTACCTAAAGATCCTACCCATGAATTTCAGACGGTCTTGAACACCATCTTAGAGCACGCATTAGAAATGAAGTGGATAAGTCCCAAAACTAAGGAGTATTTACACACCACATTTCCACGTCGACCCAGGCTGTATATGGTGCCTAAAATTCACAAATCTCTACAGGACCCCCCCCTAAGACCCATTGTCTCAGGGTGTGGTTCGATCCATGACTCATTGGGACGTTATTTGGATACATTTTTACAACCCATTGTTCAAGCAGGAGACACGTATATACAGGACACAACCCATTTTTTGAATATCCTGAAAGATATCAATATCACTAACAACAGAAACATCCTTTTGTGCACAATTGATGTTGTTGCCCTCTACACCTCCATCCCTCACCTTGAGGGAATGGAGGCTGTAGAATGGGCACTCTTGAGAACGGACACTTTGAAAGCAAACCAAATTTTCTTGATGGAAATTTTACAGTTTTGTTTGTTCCACAGTTATTTTAAGTGGAAGGAATGTTATTTCCTCCAGTCCAATGGGACCTCTATGGGGTTTTCCAGAGCTCCCAGCTATGCGAACATCTTCATGATGAAGTACGAGCAGGAGAACATTCTCTCCCGCCCACAATGGAACACCAAATTGCTTATTTATAAGCGCTACATCGATGATATTTTCATCATGTGGCAGGGCACCAAAAATGAGTTGGAACAAAACATTCTGCAACTCAATAGCATCAACCCTCGGATCCAGTTCACCCACCACATTTCCAATGAGCAAATAGCATTCCTAGATGTATTGGTTAAACTATCAGATTCAAATGTAACCACCTCCATTTATATCAAACCCACTGACAGGAATAACGCTTTACAGTACCATAGCTTTCACCCCTGGCCTTTGAAAAAACATCTCCCGTACTCCCAGTTTCTCCGAATCAAAAGGATCCACTCAGAAGATAGTGAGGGCTTGCAGATGGTTGAAGTCGCCAAAAGTAAATACAGGCAGAGAGGTTACCCTGACCCTGTTTTAGATCAAGCCACTGACAGAATTGCACCAGTGACCCGAGAGTCACTTCTTGAGAAGAAACAAATGACCAAGACTTCATCTAGAGAAGTTTTTGTATCAACATATTCAACCCAATCACGACAAGTAAAATCGATCATTCTTAATCGATGGAGTCTGATGCAATCAGAACCTGATTTCGTTGGAATATTTAACACTCCCCCATTATTTGCATACAAAAGGGCAAGTAATTTGAAGGAGATCCTGAACAAAAAACAATCTCAACCCAAGGTTACGCACAGAGGGTTCAGTAAATGTTACAATTGTTCTAATTGTAATAATGCAGTAATCGGCAAGTCAATGAACCACCCAAGATCGGGCAAAACCATTACGTTTTCACACACCACAAATTGTAATAGTGATTTTGTAGTTTATTACATCAAATGTCCGTGCGACTTATATTACGTTGGAAAAACAGAACGCAGTGTGCGCATAAGAATTACAGAGCACAAAAGCCGTATACGCACGCAGAACACCACTTCTCCTTTGGCCATGCATTGGGTTACTGCCAAACACAACATATCCCAACTAAGATTCGGGGTTCTTCAAGCTATTGAACCTAGTTCAGAACATGACCGAGCGAAGCTTTTGTCTCAACGTGAGACACATTGGATATGGTTTTTACAAACCTTGACACCGACAGGGCTCAATGATAAGTTTGAACTGTCATGCTTTATGTAACCACATGTATATTCCATTCAATCATTTAGATTGTGCACACCAGTAGTGGCAGATTCTTCCACATTGTACCAGTAAGTGGTTTTTTAATGTAACAGATATGAATCGACACATTCTGCATACTAGTGCTTATACATTAATACTGTTCAGTGTTACACCAGCAATTCTGCGTTTCCTGCTGTGACTCTTTTAATTTAATTTAATTTAATTTATCACTTAAGCTTCTGTATTAAAAACGTAGCTGACCACTTTTTTTTCAACAGTATCGCAATGATTTAAAAGGTTAAAATGCTTCCATCCATTCACCTTCCATGATGACACAACCTTTATTACAGTCTGTCATTAATGTTTACCTTTGTCTGACAGAGAGCCAAGTATCCGACTTAGTTAAGTAGATTGTGCACACTGGTAGTGGCAGATATCATACTAAAGTTTTTTGCAATGAATTGGACAAGGACCGGCACATTGCGCACAATTGGGTTTTCATATCCAGACTAGTGTGTATGTTTGGTAGAGATTTCTTTAGCCTTATTCATTCTTCCAACATGGCGCGACCGCGGTCCGTCATTTATGTTTATTATTCACCACATAAACAGTCACTTCCTGTCAGCGTTTTCCATCATACCGGCACCGTCGTTCATGCTGAAGAGCACCCGCGTTTAACATTCACGGTAAGATCAACAATGGCACACGTTATATGTCGAGCACCGCCTTAGCAGCATACGATAACTAACTGATCCGTGCTGTCCGTTTTTTCACAGAGGATCGTGTACATCTGCCTATACGGTAATCGCGTCTGTCTGCTTTTTAATAATACGGGTGTACACCTCATGGTCATTAGTTAAAACATGTTGGGTTATTTTTATCCATAATAGGGCTGGAACCACAGAAGGGTATCTCCTGATATCCGGCAATCGAATTAGCGCACTGAAGTAAGGCTTTCTATAAGCGCCTAAGTTTCACTTCATGCATGCTCACCTCGGGCTACCAAAATTGCTTGACACCGTTTCCAACCAAGTCAAGACCTGCATGGCACAAAACTTTAGTCACCTGAAGCATGAAATTGCATGGCACATATTAAACATTTCGACTAAGGATACTAACACAGGACACAGCACACTACACTTGTTGTGTTTATGAAGAGTAAGCTCTCATGCTTAAGTAATCACCAACCACGTACTGAACAGGTCATGCTTTATTTTTTTATGTTTTCAAACACTGTTTCAGTTACTTTGGCACAGATAGTTGAGTTTGATAAATCCTGACAATCTCTTGAATGTCTCCTTGTATATTCTGCCGCCAATAGATACTTACATTATGTTATATCATTCCACAGATTCCCCTGATGAAGGGCACTGTTATCTGCCCGAAATGCATTGGGATGCGCATAATCATATTGTTGTTTACATGTAGATGCTTGTGAATTTGCAACAACGTCACATATTGCGCTTTCTTGTGAATTTATATAAGAAATAATCAATTGAATAAAATGAAAATGAGTTAAATTGTGGAACTATGCATGATTACAATGTGTACAAGTAACGAATTAACATGAAATAGTTTGTATACTTTTTGAAATTTTGGATTTACACTCATTGCGAGTGATTATAGCAGTGCAACAGTAGCCTGGACTGAATCCAGGAACTCCACTAATATTTTCAAAACAAGGGCTCTAGCAGAATCCCTAAGACTGCTGCACGCCACTGTTAAGTTATTACACGCAAAACAATAAGCTAAAATTAGATTAATTAGATTATCGAGTGCAAACGCTGCTGCGTTACCCTCTTGTAAGAAGTAACATTAGCCATACTGTGGTAACACATCAACCTTAAGGTAATGGACAGGCAAATCAACCCTATATCATCAGGATTACAGTGCACTATGAATGTTGTAGCCAGATCTCGGTACATGTCAGCAGTACTTTTAACCACATGGATGCTGTAAATATTTCTCTGCTGTGCTGCAGATCCCAGAGTCCCATTGTTCATGACGAGCTCAGCTCGTCAAGAGCATGGAAGGGGTTAAAGAGTTGTTAGCCCCTATGACATATATATGAGTCAATATGAATATGTGTAAAAACTTACATTGGCCACTCTTCACAACGATGATGATTGTCAGGCAAGTCAACTTTTTAACAACCACAGTACTTCTATTACCAACAAATGTAATGACTGTTAGCTTGGATTCCTCCGACCTTGAGACACTCTTTCATGTCTTTCACTCCTAACATGTTGAGTATGGTTATAATCAGTGGCGGCTCCACCACTACGGTGAATGAGCGTCGCCCCCCCCCCGATGAAAGCCAGCAGAGGGAAAGAAATAAATTTTAATGATAATAAAATGGTTTTATTATCATTTTTATTTAACGTCCTGCAGACTGCCTGCCAGCTGAGCTGAGGGAGGGCAGGGACAGCCACATTGACTCTGCAGCTGCAGCACCAGGGAGGTGGGGGGAGTGGTGGGCACTACAAAATGTGCATGATGGTTTGGCCAGCCCGGGAGGGCTGCCCAAACCATCATGCGCACTTAGCCTTTATCCACTTAGCTGTGTTATACAACTGGGTGGAGAAACCAACACAGGCTCCCAGTCTATGTCTGAGCGCCGAACTGAGGCGCTCACACAAATCCTAGCACTGCTGACATGCTGGGAATTGAATTTCCAGCATGTAAGCAGTGCTGAGATTAGGAACTGGGAGCCTGCCAAGTGTGCAGCAGTTCCCATAGGACATGGGGATCGGGACCAAGGTTTCAGCCGATCGGAGCAAGGCAAGAGAAATTTTTTTTTTTTTTTTAAATGCCTTTTTTTGTGTTCTCCCCTATCTTTGCACCACTACTTCACAGTATGAGCGGCCGCTCCTGGTTATAATTGTTTCTTCCCCCAGCTTGAGATGAGCTGAAGTGGAGAACTACCACGAGTTGCCATGCCTTGCTTTAGTGCTTGTGCTTGGCAACTTGCTTAAGTACCTGGTATTTCAAGATTTAGACCTGTTTTTTTGATGTTCTCAACATTGTGGATATATTGATTCAGTATCCCTTTTGGCCATTATCTCCTACAAGCATGTTTTTGTTTGTTTTTAGTGGCATTTTCAGCATGAAATGGCACATTAGACAGTCATGGTGTCACCACTGTTGCACTGTTCACAAAGCCATATAGAAATCTCGGCCCGCCTATCTTGCTGAGAAATTTACGCCGTACATGCCCTCCAGGTCCCTTCGCTCTGAAACGAAATCCCTTCTCGTGGTCCCCTGAGTTAGGAAAGCTAGGTTGGCCCTCTTTACTGGAATCAACTCCCTATTTACTTGAGACAATGCCCTGACCACCTCCAATTCAGGAAGCACCTTAACACCATTCTTTTCTGTTTTTGTTCCATTTTCTCAGTTTTCCTTGTTGCCTGTCCAAAGCGCAGAGATACCCCTCCGGGGGTCGATTCAAGCACTATATAAATAAACAAATAAATAAAAAATAAATGAACACCTCTTTGGCTAGGACCTCCAGCTCAGGGTTTGTAACATTTTACTTCATCTTCTTGCCTGGGCCCATGATAAAAGCGTTTGGCAGGGTTCTAATGAGTGATGGCAGGGTGCTTTCAGAATGTAGCAGTGGATTTAGTTTGTGTTGTTTCAAAGTGTTTTGTCCACACAAAATGAATGTCTACACACTCCCAAATAGGAAGGAGTTGTTGGTGTACTTTTGAGTTGTCCTAAAGTCTTTCTGTGTGTTGCTCTCGCTGTTTCTGTTTTCTAGGGATTCATTTCCACACTACAGGAGCTTCCAATCCCAGAAAATAGCTACTTCCTGATGTTTTATGCACGTGCTGTTCCTCGGGTGAGTTATTTGTCGCATGTGTTAAACAACACATTCGGTATTTACTAAATGCGATAAATAAACGCTCGCTATTCATCACATGCGATAAATAACGATTGCGTGGTACACAGCAAAAACTCATAATCAGTGCTGTTTCACACATATTATTTACTGAACCCGTGGTATCACTATGTACTGTACCTGCAACTTTGGTGATGTTTACCACCAAACTCGTAATCAAGGGTTTAGTAGGGTGCAACTTTCTACTTTTCTGAAACGATCCAGTTTCATCCTAAAATCTCATTGAATTTTGGATCCAGTTAGGGCATGACAGACTAATTTGCTATAAGACAATATCCAACACAGCACATAGCTAGTTTGAATTAATATCTTACTATTCCTGTAAATACTTGGGTACAGGGCTTATAGCAAGGAAGCCTCACACTCCAGTGAGTTATATATGCATGCCTTTCTGGTTCCTCTGTTATCTTAAACTATGTTGGCACCAGGTTTTTAGGCTTCTTGCTACTTGATGATTCTGAAAAAAAGGCAGGCAGGATACCAACTGTAGGGAGCCGTACAGGATTTTGGAAAGATCATGAGCATTCTTTCTCATAAACTGCTAGTACAAGCAATGTGGAAAGCCTTACATTTTTAGGACAAGCCCAATAGGTGTAATTATCAAGCCTTAAAGGCACCAATTGTAGTTTTTTCCCTAAGCTTCCATTTTATTACAGTGTTCCAAAAGCTAAAAACGTTTGGTTTAGGGCCCCCAGGAAAGACATTTCCAAGATGACTTGTCTTTTTATATACTGGTTGATCTACCAGTCAGTCAGAGGCAGTGGGAGATGCCATTCATAAGTATTGGAATTAAAGGTCTGGTTTACTTCATCTAGGAAAAAACTACCTAGCCAGGAAAATCTTATGCAGGTTTATTAGGATTCACGTAAACATGTTCAATGCTGTCCCAAACAGAGGAATGTGTACTGGCCTGGGTGGATGAAAGAAAGGTATTATTACTCTCTAATACCAAATATACTTCAGGAAAAAGATGATAACATAAAATCCAATGTATGTGTACATATCAATTACTCATGGTAACGTGTATTCAATATTTGGAATAGTTAAGTGTTCGACCTATTTACAGAAATATTGGATTGCAACACAGATTTCACTGCTTCAAGGCAATTTAAAAGGCTCCAGTATTGGAATGACTAAACATGAAACCAATACCCAAACGTGGTTGTACGTTGTATTCCCTTCTCTTATCTGTACGATATTGTTCATTGTGTTGGTGATAACCATGCAACAGAATGAGAAAAACCTCTATCAATGCTTCTGGAAGAAGGGCGATTGGCCACATCTTCTTATAGATTTTTGCTTCTTTAATTTACAGTACAACTCAACAGGGAGTCACTCAACTTCCTACACAACGGTGTACAGTCATAATATCGAGTCAATTATTTCGACTGGACAGAATATCGAGCAAAAAATATAGAATGGACATAATATCGACTAGACATAATATAGACAACAAAAATATCGACTAGAGAAAATTAATATCGAATAGAATGGACATAATATCGAATCAAAAATATAGAATGGACATAATATCGACTAGACATAATATAGACAACAAAAATATCGAATTTAAGGTAAGTTAATAATAATTTTTATTTTTTGTGTAATATAAGTCTGTAGCGGGTTGTGGGTTTATAGGGGAATAGGGTGGGAAGTAATTTAATTCTAATTATTAAATATGTTAATTTATTTATTGATATATATTTAGAATTAATTGTTAATTAATTATTAATTGGTAATTAATTAAAATATAATTGGTAATTAATTATAATTGATTAATTGATAAATATTTTAATTTTAGTAATTTATTTTCTGTAGCGGGTTGTGGGTTTATAGGGGAATAGGGTGGGAAGTAATTTAATTATAATTAATTAAATATGTTAATTTATTTATTGATAATAATTTAGAATTAATTGTTAATTAATTATTAATTGGTAATTAATTAAAATATAATTGGTAATTAATTATAATTGATTAATTGATAAATATTTTAATTTTAGTAATTTATTTTCTGTAGCGGGTTGTGGGTTTATAGGGGAATAGGGTGGGAAGTAATTTAATTATAATTAATTAAATATGTTAATTTATTTATTGATATTTTTTAAAAATTAATTGTTAATTAATTATTAATTGGTAATTAATTAAAATATAATTGGTAATTAATTATAATTGATTAATTGATAAATATTTTAATTTTAGGGTTCAGGGTCAGTTTTCAGTTTTTGGGTAAAGGGGTATTTTTAGGGTTCAGGGTCAGTTTTCAGTTTTTGGGTAAAGGGGTATTTTTAGGGTTCAGGGTCAGTTTTCAGTTTTTGGGGTAAAGGGGTATTTTTAGGGTTCAGGGTCAGTTTTCAGTTTGTAGGTAAAGGGGTATTTTTAGGGTTCAGGGTCAGTTTTCAGTTTTTGGGTAAAGGGGTATTTTTAGGGTTCAGGGTCAGTTTTCAGTTTTTGGGGTAAAGGGGTATTTTTAGGGTTCAGGGTCAGTTTTCAGTTTGTAGGTAAAGGGGTATTTTTAGGGTTCAGGGTCAGTTTTCAGTTTTTGGGTAAAGGGGTATTTTTAGGGTTCAGGGTCAGTTTTCAGTTTTTGGGGTAAAGGGGTATTTTTAGGGTTCAGGGTCAGTTTTCAGTTTGTAGGTAAAGGGGTATTTTTAGGGTTCAGGGTCAGTTTTCAGTTTTTGGGTAAAGGGGTATTTTTAGGGTTCAGGGTCAGTTTTCAGTTTTCGGGTAAAGGGGTATTTTTAGGGTTCAGGGTCAGTTTTCAGTTTATGGGTAAAGGGGTATTTTTAGGGTTCAGGGTCAGTTTTGGGTTTTTGGGGTACAGGGGTACTTTGTAAAAATAAAGTAAAATTACATTTAAATTACATTTATTTAATAAAATTAAATTATATTAAATTATATTATAATATTTTTTATTAATTTATATTCAAAAAATTATTATATACTTACCAATACTTATGTTGTAATGGTATGCGTTGTAAAGGTATATGCGTTGTAAAATCTTGCGTTGTAAATGTATGCGTTGTAAAAGTTTTTGCGTTGTAAAAGTTTTGTTGTAATGGTAGGCGTTGTAAAAGTATGCGTTGTAACGTCATACATCCCTGGAGTGGGAATAGTAATTTTAACCTCTACGCTATCCAGCGCTTTCCCTACTGTTGCACCCACTGGAGTGGGAGTAGTAAATTTTACCTCTACGCTATCCAACACTTTTGATAATGTTGAACTCACTATAGTTGTAACAATAAATTTTAAACATTTTCTAAAATGTTATATATGTTTATTTAATAATATGTTTAAATATATATATATATATATATATATATATATATATATATATATATATATATATATGTGTGTGTGTAATTTTTGGTGATATAATTTTTTTAATTATATAAATTATTTATTAAAATTATATTTTTTTAATAATTATTTCTAAGTTTATATTAAATATATGTATTACTATATTAGTTTTAACTTAATTTTAAGACATTTTAAAAAATCGATATTTTGACAGTCTATATTTTTGTAAGTCGATATTTTGGAGTCGATATTTTGGTACTTACCTGTTTGAAGATAGGGAGTCGATATTTTGTCAATCGATATTTTTGACTCGATATTTGTGTATCTCGATATTTGTGTCGTCGATATTATGTCAGTGATCCCTACACAACATTGTAAGAGTTAGATTAAAATGTTTTGGTTAGTAAAAAAAAATCTCTCACACACACACACACACACAAAACAGTGAAAATGACATGGGAAAAGTCCCTTTCAAGATACTTCGAAAACTGTGTATGACGGAAATGGGCTTTCATTAGCGCTCTTGAATGCTCCTCTTGGGCCGCATTTATGAGGTCGTGCGTCACTTTTACGCCGCCGGTGCGTCACAAAAAGTGACACACCAGCAGCGTAAAAAATGTGCCTTGTTGCACCATATTTACAAAGTGACGCATCTAGGTAGATGCGTCACTTTGTAAACCCCTGCGCTACATTATACCTACGCCAGGTATAATGTATGCAGGGGGGGGCGTTCTGACGCAAGAAAAGGTCATAGAAGTGACGCAGTGAAATCTTTAAGATTTCACTGCGCCACTTCTAGGACACAAATGCGTCAATTTCTTACGCCTGCCTCACAGCAAGCGTAAGACTGACGCAGGCCCTTTCACATGGGGCTGCCCCATGTGAGAGGACACATTGCTGGAGTTGCGTCACTTTTGTGACACACTCCAGCAATGCGTCACTTTTGCGCCATACAGATACGTCAGAAATACTGACGTATCTGTAACTCCTTGCGCCATGATGCGTCATACTGTAAATATGACGCATCATTGGTGTCGCAAGGAGGGCGCAGTGAAAAGTGACGCATCGCTGTTTTGACGCAGCGATGCGTCACTTTTCATAAATGAGGCCCCTTGTCTTCAAATCCCAAGTACATTTGTGGTCTAAACAGAAAGAGGACAAAATGGGACAGAAAGGCCATGGTGAAGGCAGAAAAGAATGCAGCTCCAGTGTTTACAGAGAAAGAGACAAATCTAATATGTTTGGCAATGTATGGTCATAGTAAATATTTTAATTTAAAAGCACAGAGAGTGAGCTTACGGGCTGTCAAATTGATAATGCAAATAGCTGATGAATATACTCATTATTTCAAAATGTTTTACAGAGGACCTGCACTGGTATGCATATAGTGGCAGAGAAGTGTACTATCCTTTAAAAGGCTAGTGAGCTCTATGTTGGTGTTTGAAGAAATAAAAACACCCTCCGTGGAGCAGAGGTGGAATATTGCTCGTGAATGCACAGAAATGTCCATTGTAAATGTTGCTATGGATTGGCTTGCCTATGGTTTTATCAACCGTAGTCATATTGCTTGTAGGATGATTGATACGCTGTTGCTGCTTACCATTCACACTGGCAAGTCAGCTTCCCCCACACTAATGTGCGCCTAGAGCCGAACATGAGGTTGCGATTGTGTTTACTTCCTGAGAAGCACGTCTTATGGAGGCAAAATTCTATTCATGAGAAAAGAATTATGGTCCTTCAGGGTGAATCCAACCGCATACTCCGTAGTTCCATCATGAATAATCATGTAGTATCAGTGCATGCCATGGGCTTGAGTGGAGGCTATGCACATATGAGTTACATATTCAGAAAACGATTGCGTTGCCAGGAGTATGCATAAAAGTGTTTTCTTTTCCTTTCCAGGAATCTCCAAAAAAGAATGTAATGCCACAAATGAGCACTCCTGGCAGGCCCATTCGTTGGGGAGGCAGGGCAGAGAGAAGCTACGGGGCCACAACCATTGGTTAGAAGGCGTTTGCAACTCATGTCCCAGTATCGGCCTGACTAGGGCTCTGCAAACTGAGCCAAGTACACCCTTCCACACGTAATTCCCAGGATAGTGAGGGCGAGCAGTCAATGGCTTCTCAGGGAGCAAGTGTTGGGGGGACGGAGAGCTCCTAAACCAACAAACAGACCCAAAAACATACTATACATGTAAACCTGAGGCAATGGTGGCCACAGAGATAAAGACAGATGGGGCGGGGGTAGAAGGGGCTGGGGGGAAGCGCGCGGGGAGAGCACGGTGGGGTGGGTTCATTATACATTAAGAAAACAAGACTTAACTGGTGCTGCAGGCCGCCTCGCGCTCCTCTGTTCCT
Source organism: Lissotriton helveticus (assembly GCF_964261635.1). Taxonomy (NCBI): domain Eukaryota; kingdom Metazoa; phylum Chordata; class Amphibia; order Caudata; family Salamandridae; genus Lissotriton; species Lissotriton helveticus. Next base: position 706,432,944 of record NC_136059.1, on the reverse strand, counting down.
GCTCCCAGCAGTCCCTGCGACAGCATTGGACTCCACATCCAATTCCCATGCTGCTCTCAAGCATGAGAGCAGCGTGGGGCTTGCCCTGAGTGAGCTAGATCAATGCTCGCTCAGGAACTGTGCTGTTTCTCCAACCCGGCTGTACAACACAGCCAAGCTGTCGGTCGGCCAAACTGACATGTGCACTTAAAAGTGCATATTTACCACTCCTCATCCTCCCTCTCATGGCCCAACCCTGCCCCTCCATGCACACGCTGGCTCAGAGCCAGCAGCTGAAAAATAAAACAATAGCAAAATATTGTTTTCTTTTTCAGTCGCTGGCTCTGAGCCAGTGGGACGACGCTCCTCCACCACTGCCCCAAGGAGCCAAGATGGCAGACACCTGATATCTTGGGTCAGCGCTGATTCCCATTTATCTGCCACTCATTGGCCCTGATGGAGGTCATCTGGCCCTGATCTTGGCCCCCTACTGCAGTGGCGAATGACACACAGGATGGATTTGCAGGGCATTGGAGGCTCTCAGGCTGAGCTGCCTTTCCCTTCGGGTCTGACTGCGGCCCCACTCTTCTGTGTGCCACATTGTACAGCTGCAGCGGACAGGTATGGATTATCGTTCCCCCACCCATGCATCACACTATTGGAGATAAGCGCTGTTGGTGGGGCCCTATGAGGAATGGCATTGACTGATGGAAGACTGCCCCTGACCCTAAGGACCCCTGAGGAAGTGGCTAGGCAGGGCCTTGTGGTGCCGGGAGCCTTGTGCCATGGACTGGACTGCTGCTGCCTCCACACTCGGGCCTGTCTATGGCCCAGCAACTTGTAGACTTTGGAGTTGAACCGCTCCTGTGGGTGGGACCACAGCACTTATCTCCTGCTTGTCTCACTGCTACAGCACTCATACGCTGCCATGCTGCCACTGACCCTCCGTTGCTCCTCATTGGTAGCCTGGGGAGCACCTTGTACTGTGTGCTGCTAGGCTGTTTCCGCCAGGGGGACACATTCTATCTGCATCACCATTGCTTCCACTGGGGGGTGGACTGTTTGCACCCGGTCCTGCGAGCTGGATGCTACTGCAAGCGGCTGTGCATCGCAATTGGACTCTGACACCGGGAGGTCTGACTGCAAACTTTCAAGGCACCATATCTCTCTATTAGCTTCCTTATTGGAAATGGGGGCTTCCCAGCATTAAGATACGGCCTCAGTTTGCATTTCCTAAGTGAGACCCCCCTTGGGGAGATGATCTGCATGTGCCTGGGCTCACGTGAAGTCTGCATGCCCATCACCCCCAAGGACATTTCTCCTGATGCTGAAGACGTTTGCCCTTTATCGTTAATGGACACCTGACTGGGGATTTCCCCAGACCTTTGTGGTGGGGATGCTCCATTGTGCTGACCTTAGCTCTTTTATTGCCAATATGTACCAGGCGGCAGAAGAGACGGCCTCCCCTGACGTACTGTTCGCCTGCACCACACTTGCTGCTTTTTTGGGTGTATCCCAGCGGCCAATGACTACTGCGAGATGGCCAGTCCCCTACACCATTATTCATTAAGGATGGGGCCCGGGCCTGCAACTCAGGAGCAAAATGCACTTCTTGCACAGCTGGGCAGCTTTGCTCCAGGTAAGACCAATATCCGCCTGTTAGTGGGCCCATTTGCGACACTTCATTCCTTGCCTCCTGCCATGATTGAAAACCTGCATTCCAAAGCAGCTGTGCAGTCACCTGGGGCAACGGGCAAGGCCACAGCAGCAGATCTTACTCAGGTAGGTGCCTCGGAGAAACTGGATTCTATCCTAGTCACCATCAGACATACCAGACATCACCAGAGCAGAACATTGATCCTGGCACATTGTACCTTGGTCTGCTGCATGATGACTATAAGAAGCTCACATATCATGCCACACGTGCAAAAAAAAAAAAAAAATTGCAGTACCACAATTTGAATCCAAGGAAGAGCACCGACTGGTCATGGATCTGCGATACCAAGTCGATCGTCTCAAGAAACACATGGAGGGTGTGGAGGGGCATTTCTGTAGGAGCAATATCTGCATGTGGTACTCGTGGAGTGCCTCAATGCAGTCTCCTTTTTGGAAACCTGAACTAAAAGCTTCATGCCAAGGGACAGGTTCTCCCCTTTTTTCTCCATTGACTGTGTACATAGAATCCCTACACACAGACCGGCCACCAGGATCTGCACCTCGGCTTCTGATGGCTCAGATACTTTATTAGAGAGATCAGGATGTGGTACTGAAGGAGGCTTGCAAACAATCACAGCTATGTTTGACAATGCCCACATGATGCTGTTTCTGAACTATAACATTGCTTTCCAGTGTCAGAGAGCATCTAAGGCATATTATCAAGGACAGCGTTAAAATTATCGCCGGTTTAGTGGCAGAAAACTGCCGATAAAGCGGCGATAATGGGCTTGATAATATGCCCCAGAGAATTCCAATAGAAGCCCATGTTCACACCAGAACATGGGCTTCTATGGGAATTCACAAGGGCATATTATCAAACCCATTATCTCCGCTTTAGCAGCAGTTTTCTGCCGCTAAACCGGCGATAATTTTTAACGCCGTCCTTGATAATATGCCCCTTACACAGCAGTCAAATGCAGGCTGCGTGAGCTGAATGTCACCTATTCTCTTTTGTTCTCAGTTCGGCTTGAAGTGGTCCATGGCAACAACTCACATTTTTTCATGCCCCTACAGCTGCCTAGGAAATTTTTTTTTTTTTGTGAAAAGTTTTATATAGCGCTGGCTAGACCCGGGGGTATCAGAGCGCTTTACATGAGGATCAGAGATTACAGGATACATAGTTACATCAATTTGAATCAAAGAATCACAGAGGGAGGAGAAGGGGGAGGGAGGGAGACACGAACGGGGAGACGGGGAAAAACAATATCAGAAGACTGGCTGGGTAGGGGACGGCCAAGGGGCCAGACTCCTCTATAGCTGTATCGGACAGCTCCACCGGGCATCGGCCAAAGTTGCTCGGGCTCCGCGGTAGGTAAAAACTGTTTTAGTGTCCGCCCAGGGGGCATCGTCATAGTTCCATTGAACGGGGAGGGAAAGACACACATACGGGGAGACAAGGAAAAACAATGTCAGATGACCAGCTGGGTAGGTGACGGCCAAGGGGCCAGACTCCTCTGTAGCTGCATAGGACAGCTCCACCAGGCATCGGCCAAGGTTGCTCAGTCTCCGCGGAGGGTACAAACAGTTTTGGTATCCTCCCAGGGGGCGTTGTCATCATTCCATCGAAGGGGAAGAGAAGGAGACACAAATGGGGAGACGAGGAAAAACAATGTCAGATGACCGGCTGGGTAGGTGACGGCCAAGGGGCCAGACTCCGCTACAGCTGCATAGGACAGCTCCTCAGGGCATCAGCCAAGGTTGCTCAGGCTCGGTGGTAGGTACAAACAGTTTTGTTATCTACTTCAGTTGAATCAGCGAGTTACGGGTTACATAGTTACATCAGTTTGAATCAAAGAATCACAGAGGGAGGCGGAGGGAGAGGGAAGGAGACACAAACGGGGAGACAGGGAAAACAATGACAGATGTTGATGTTGGTCCAGAGGGTGCAGTGCAGGCAAGCTGCTTCCTCTCTGTGATAAAACTGATTTACATTGGCAGGTGTAAGATAAGCCCGGTGTACTAATTAAAGCTGAATAAGCTTGTAGCGGGCATTGTGCAGCACTTGCCATGGGCCCTGCAGCAAGGCCGCCCATTCCTTACCAGTACATGTTTAGTTCGCGTTGTGAGGAGCTATGGAATAGTGTGGTAGCGGAGTGAATCAGCGAACCAACGTAGGAGGTTTCTGTCCCTACCCACCACGTGTAAATATTGGATTTTGAACTGGATGGGCAGTTTGGTGGCCTTGTCTCCCCAGTGGTTCCTCAGTGGGACAATCAATAAGTTGTGAAACAAAAATTGACCTGGGGCATGCCATCCTCCTCCATTAACATCTCATATGTTGCCAAGGTACTGCTCCATACAGGTCCCCCAGCATGAGTGGCTTGCAACGCTGCCAGTTCGGTTGTTAATGTGGACCCACCAGTAGCAAGTCAGGCACCCACGCTCATGTGCAAAGGTGAAACAGATGCAGAATATCTGGCAGGTTCTAACTAGGTTAGAATGTGGCTGTGTCTGACAGGTGCAAACCTGCAAGCCACTTAGCAATCCATTGGATTTGGACAGCAAGGTAGTACTGCTCGAAATGTGGAGCAGCTAGGCCTCCCTTGTTCGTGGGCGAGCAGAGCTTTGTTAAAGCCACTCTAAACCTGGGCTTCTTCCAAATAAATTCTCAAGTCTGTTGTTCGACCGCATGGGCAAATGCAACAGGGATGTGAATAGGAAGATCAGTAAAGAAATATAGAAGGTGGGGCAAAACCACTTTGTTATTAACACCACCCTCCCCGCTACCACTAGTGGCAGTGTGCGTCAGAAGGATATCTGGGCACGCAATGATGTTACTACACAAGCGACATCACCATAAAAAAGATCAGTCATGGAGTGGTAAACCCTCATCCCCAAGTATCTAAATGTGCGCTAACGGGGCGGAGAAGGTAGTAGGTTACCGGCCAGAGTCCTCGCTGCCTAACTAATACGTTTCAATGCGATGGTAACCTCCCCTGCCCTATGAAGTCTTCGAACACTCCATTGAGAGCATTTTGATTTTTGGAGCTCACCCACTGTGGTGCGAGCTGATACCACGGGCACACTTTTGCCATCCAGTGGTCCCAGATGGTAGGATTGGGTGCGTCTTTTAGGGGACATAGACGGTCCACCATTTTGGTTTTAAGGTCCTGAAGAAAACCTGGTTTGTTATAACCCCCATGGTTGAAACATGTAGACCTAACACATACAGAGATACACGGGCTCATTACTGCCCTCACTCTATCTCGCCACGATTTTAACATTGTCCAGTTGCTTGCCAATAAAAAATTTATTTTCCTCAAGTTCAAACCAGGACAATTTTTAACACACTTACCTTTTTTCACGCACCATCACTCACAACCTGCTCCACTGTAATCAGGTGTTGTAGCACACCCTGATGACGCTAGGTCATTAGGGTGGACCCCGATGATGAAGCATGTCATCACTAGGTGATGAGTGAGGGGTTTCTAACAAAAGGAGACTCTCTCCCTTTTGTCTAAACCTTCCACCCCAATAGGAATCTGTGAATTCTTGCTGGTGGTACTCCTTCATTTGTTTTCTACAGTTATACCCGGGGGTACAGGAGTACTCCCCGTTCACCTTGGTGAACATAACACTTGCTCTCCTTTTTGTTCCTCTATGTAAATGTGTAAATGTAGTTGCTTATATAGCGCACAGCTACCCGCAGTGGGTTTCCCGGTGCTTGCTTAGGGAACCCTTCCTGGTATTCCCCTGTGAGATAGCAGGGTATCCACAAGGTGAAAGTCAGGCATCCCGCCGCGAGGGGCCGTTGTGGAGATTAAGCAAGCTATTGCCCAGAGTCGCAGAGGTGAACCCGTGAGTCGAGGAGGCACCGGGGCGAGAATTATCAAGTCCGTGGAATTTTTAGCCCAAGACCCGCCGAGGCGGGGAATTGAACCCTGGTCCAGGACCGATCTCAGCTTCCGGGTCTGCCACCTCTAACCCCTGAGCCACACTTCTCCACGTTACTACTCTCTATGTTACTACACAAGCGACATCACCATCAAAAAGATCAGTCATGGAGTGGTAAACCCTCATCCCCAAGTATCTAAATGTGCGCTCTCCCAGTCCAATTGCGGCGCCCCAAGAACAAAGCATGGATTGGGGACATCAGAGAGGAAGGGGAATAGTCAAGATTTTGTCCAATTTACTCGCAGCCCCTAAATGATTGCAAAATGGGCCAGAGTTGAAGCAATCGTGACATGAACGTTGTGTGTGTCCCTGAGGTAAAGTAGCATATCATATGCATGTAAGGATATCAAATACATCCCATCGCCTGGGGGATGCCCCACTGCGTCCCCCGGTGTCACATTGCCAGATCTAGCTGTTCAATTGGCAATGAAAACAATAGAGGCGACAGCCGGCAGCCCTGTCTTGTCCTCCTGTGTTTGGGTATGGCTCGTGAGAGAAGGGGTCCAGTCTTGACCCTGATTAGGTAGTAAGTGTAGAAAATTGTTACCAACTGGAGAAAGTGATGTCCAATGCCATATCAGGACAGCACAGCAAAACCGTCACCCCATTTCAAGGAGTCAAAGGCCTTTTCTTGGTCTAAGACCACGCATCCAGCACGAGGCCAGGTGTGATGGGCATAAGTCACAACCCTAAAAAAGTGACAGAAATCCAGTGAATTATTGCGGTTGGGGATAAACCCAGTTTGGTATGGGTGGGCCAAGGATGAGACCTGGAATGCTAGTTGATCTATATTTTTCGCTAGGACCTTATAATCAGTGTTGAGTAGAGCTAATGCTCTGTAGAAGCTGATGAGCATGGGGTCTTTCTTGGGTTTGGGCAAGGAGATGACCATTGCCTCTCTCTGGGAGGCAGAGAGACTGCCAATGCAGAGCGCCTCTTTGTACATTGTCAACAAGTGTGGGGCTAATTGATATTCAGAAGCCTTGTATAGTTCTGCCAGCAGACCACCAGGTCCTGGGGACCAACCAATGGCCAATGCCTTAATTGCATCTTTAATTTTGACCAGCATAATGAGATCATCTAGTTGTCCCTGCTGGTCAATGGAATGTGGAGCAGTGTCAGTTTGACAAAGAAGGAGTTGTAGCCATCCGAACTGACGTCCATAACTGACTGGTACACCTGTATAGAGTGTTGTGTTAGTTCATCGTGGATAGCCCGTAGTGCATAGAGGATGGAGCCAACATCAGAGAGTAGTGCCATTATGGGCCATTGAGGCTGATCCTGACAGATAAGCCAGGCCAAGAGCCATTCAGCTCTGTCAGCATGGCATGTGTGCGAGCCGAGTTTGCAGCATAGTTAAGGTAGAGCAGTGCATTCTTTCTAATACTGTGACATATCCGCGCCGCATCTCTGCTTGTTCCCTTGCGACAGCGGAATCATCAGCCTGCTGAGTTTCCAGGTCCAGGAGTGTGTGTTCTAACCTAGAAATGTCCCTGTTAATCAGCTACCTCATGTGTCTTAGTATGCCTAGACAGCGTCCCCAGAGCTTCACCTTGAAGGCATCCCATTCAATTAATTTAGTAGAGACCATTTTAACATTGTTGTTGAAATATTCCGTGATCACGAACTCAAGGGAGGCTTTGAATGGGGGGTCTTCTAGCAGGGTCTGATGTAAGTGCCAGGTAGAGATAGGAGGCGGGCCAGCTGTCCATCAGTGGTGGCAGACAGAGACAAAGATAGGTGGGGCGGGTTGAGAGGGTACCGACGTGGAAAGAGGGGGCTGGCAGGAAGCACTTGGGGGAGAGCAAGGCGGGGGTTAATAATACATTTTTAAAAAACAAGACTTACCTGGTGCTGCCGGCCGTCTCGCGCTCCATTGTTCCTGCTCCCAACAGTCCCTGGGACAGCATTGGACTCCCCATCCAATTACCACGCTGCTCTCAAGCATGAGAGCAGCAAAGGAAGTGGCCTGAGCAGGCTGGATCAACTTCGCTCAGGCACAGGGAGTCTGTGCTGTTTCTCAAACCCGGCAGTACAATACAGCCAGGTTGGATAAACCGCTGGCCAAACTGACATGCACATTTAAAAGTGCACATTTAACACTCCTCCTCCCCACTCCTTCCTCCCCTGTCCCGGCCTCACCCCACAAAACAACAAAACCTGTTCATAACAATACAAAAAAAACTCTACCACATGAGTATTATGCATTACTCCTAGGTGAGTCTATACGTACTTATTTAGTCATGCCCACCCATCTGTGCTCCTCATTATTAAAAAGTAATCAACCACCCATATCAAGTCACACACCCATCAACTAATGATGTCAAGGATAAATTGTGAGGTGGGTCAGAAAGTGTCTCATGTAAGCACCATCCATGGAGCTACTGCTTGGTACTCACCAGTTTGCTCGTTCTGTCATCATTGGCACTTTCTTGACAGAAGTAGAAATGTGACCTAACTCCTAAAGTAATGTGAGAAATAAAGAAGTGAAAGAGTGAGATGCAAACGATAATATCTTCTATCTACCATCTAAGCCCTGTAATGTGAAAAAAGAGTAAATTAACCTCCTCATTAAAATAAAGTTGTGAAAAACTATACCATATATTTCTTTAATGTATTAGTATTCACACTCAGCAGGTTAACGGCCGACATGTTTCATTTCCCTAAAATGTTTGGCAATTTCATCAGGGCACAGGGACGCACCTCCACCTCTATGATGCACTGGGCCTGTAGTAGTTGATGAAAGTAAAAGAAGGAATGATAGTACCAGAGACAAAAGATGCAGGACCCACCTCAACCTGCACATGCTGACTCAGAGCCAGCAGCTGAAAAATAAAAAAATTGTAAAATATTGTTTTATTTTTCAGCTGCTGGCTCTGAGCCAGTTGGGCGACGCTTCTCCACCATTGCGGAGGAGCCGCCGCTGCTGTTTATTGTAATTGCAAAATTTGGGGATTGTGATCAGAGTGGGTGTGCCCCACATACTCCACATGTATAATAGAGGGGAGCAACGATGGTGTGCCCAATAGTCTGTCAATGCAGACATGCAATTTGTATGCTGCAGAATAGATTTAATATGCCTTCGTATCTGGATTACAGAAATGCCAAATGTCGACCAGCCACCTCTGTTGAAGCCAATCTGTCAACATTTGTGCATTGAAGGTAAATATGTGTCCTTTTCACGCAGAACACTGCATGAAAGGGACATTCCATGGGTGTTGCTGCGGGTGTCCCCATGCCTCATCCATGGATTTTGAAGCATAGCCAGATATACGGGGAATTCTAAATTTGGGAATGCGTCAGATTATAACGCCGCTCCAAGGGTGGCGTTAGGGAGGCGCAACAAGGAGAAATATCCTTGATTCCAGCACATGTAGAAAGAGGAAACCCCTGTTGTGTCGGTTTTTGTGCAGAAAGGAATTAATCTGTGCCGCGCTGCGTCATTTAAAAAATACGGGGATGAGCCGTATTTACTAGAATACAATGCATGCCTATGTTTACCCTTGCGCCGGAGCTAAAAGAAACTGCCTAGCGCCAGCCCAGGCCCCCTTCACCACGGTGCAAAGGTACCTGTGTTGCAGGGCGTGATTGTGTTTTGTGCAGGAAGGGAAAACTTCCTGCACAAAAACAATCATTAATGGCGTTTTGCTTCTATGTGTGCTGCAGAAACGCAGCACACATAGAAAGAGCAAAAAACGAGGAGAAATACAAGTCCTTGTTGCACCAATCTAACGCCTCTTTTTCAAAGGCATTAGTTTTTGGCACTGCCTCATATCTACAGATCCTTGTAAATCTGGAGCTGTGTCAAAAAGCAATGGGTGTTGCATGGAAAAGCCCACAGCGACACCCATTGCGTGCCTTGTAACTATGGAGCAGGGCATTGTGCCACTGAAGCATCGGAAAAAGCAACGTTCCTTTGGCACAATGCTCTTGTAAATATGCCCCACAGTGTTCTCCTCTGTACAATTAGGTCAGCCTTTCAGGTTTAGGATCTGCCTTACCTGCTCATGTGGCACTGGTGGGTGCAGTTATCAGACCTGCTGCGTCAGCTCTAGTGACAGCCGACCATAATAGTGTCCTTACGGTAGATTCTGACCACCTGCGGGGGCCCATATATAATTTTGAAGCATCCCCCTCCCTTTGCTTGGAGCTATTCAGAGTTGCACTGTTACACACTTATGCGCTCTGGCACCCCCATGAAAACAAGTGACCATAGTAGGGTCATACGTTTACTGTATCTGTTTAACAATTGCTTTAGTTGGGGGAGGAGCTACGCTTGCACACAAGATGGCCGCATAAGCCCCCGGCTCCGCTGACCTCCGCCAGCCACTCGACAATCCTGACAAATATCCTGAATTTGCACCGGGCACCCACGTGGCTGAAGGTTTCCTGAGTCTGGAGATGCAATCCCGAGATTTCCATCTTCTTGGATAATGAAGATATGCCGTGTTTCATTCTCGGCCTAACCCAGCGCTGAAGCCGGGGCCTCTATTTTGAATCCATCCGGGTTGGTAGTGAACAACATCGGCTGCGAGACTTGGGCCGTGTCCGGTCCCCCGAAGGGGAGCATATCCTGCCTGGTTTGAATGGCGATTTGATGGTCGGTTGAATCCGAACTACAACGGCGAGTTGCACCGGTTGCCGTGGTCGGGGGTCCGCTGCCCGGAGGCTTTGCTGCCCGCCCTGGGTCGACGGGCTCGGGCCCTCGCAGGGGGCGACGGTGTTGATATTGCGATATTGAGAGCCCCCACTGTCTCCAACGGCACCACCTATGCCTGTTACCCCGGAGTAGTCGACCTCCAGGGTTCAAAACCTGCTCGGTTGTTTTGCCTGAGGGGATGGAGCGGGTGGAGACTGAGCCGTCGTTGCTGACCGTAATGGCCGCCATTGGGGCGTTCCACTCGAGGGTCACCGCCATCATCCAGAAACTTATTGACAAAGCTGACTCTATCAGTCATATACCGGACACCGGCCCTTCGATTTGTCTCCAACAAGTTTTGCTACCTGCGGAACAGATTATGCCCGTGATTGAGGACCCCGTGCCGCAGCCAGATCTGGCGTTTTCAGCAACGGATAGTGAGCCCGTGACTACCACACGCTCAGTACGTTTAATGCCGACACCGCCCGAGATGGACAGAGAAGTTCCTTTGCGTTTTACCAAGTCTATCAGAGACCAAGGGAGTGATTCACCGTCCTTTCCCCCCTTATTGTTGCAATTTCTCTCCTTAGACCTTGCTTTTGCGGACGATTGCCTTTTGACTTGTGGCCTTCCAGCACAGATGTCTTGGCTTCTTTCCGGCCGAATTGACTTTGATTTTGTTAAACATTTCACCTTTACTATTAGTATGGCTGTCCGAGCGGAGAGGGTTCGTACGATAAGTCGACGTGGCCAAGGTTGATTTGATTGACTGGGTGTGACGAGAGGGTTTCATTCGACGCGGGATTTGTAGTTTGTAATAATGTGGGAGTCTGGCGATCCTTTTAAACTCCCCCGATGTCGCTAACTGTTGCTTAATATTGTCCTGTTGATGATAGGGGGTGGTTTGCTTCTGGCCTGGGGTACGGGAGACCGGGGGCCTGTTTGTTCTCTCCTCCTCCACTTTCTTTCTCCCTTCTTTTAGGGCATGTTTCTGGGGTGACAGGCACGCTGCTAGTGGGGTAAGGCTGTAGCCATTGCAGGGGTGCAGGGTGGGGGGTTTGGGGGGGGTTGTTATTTTGTCTTGTTTAGTTCTATGGCCTCTTTTTCTTTTCTTTTACCTCTTTGCGGGAGGTGCTTCGAATATCCTGAATCGTGTTCTCTCACTCATCTAGGTTTCTACTCTGGTCCTAACTTTTCTGAGTCGCGGGTGGAAGGGTTCTGCAGACTGTAATTTATCGAATTGATTGACCGTATTGACTCTCCTGTTCATATAATACATTCAGTTGGTATAGTTTACTTACATGTACTGCTTTCTCTGCATTTCCTCACACGCCTGCCGAATATTGTAATGTAATTGAATATGACACCAGATTTGTGTAACGTTTACTCCTGCTTTCTTCATTAAAAATATATATTAAAAAAACAATTGCTTTAGTTATATTGTTTCACAAATGTTTTATACTCCTTTTGCCTACAGAAACTCATCTGAACACTTCTGGTCCTTTTCTATTTCCTCCACATTTGCACTCAATAAGCCTTTAGTCCCACCCAACAAGGCACCCATCCTTTGACAATATTAGCACTGCAGTCCTTTGGTTTTTCAGGCCTCCCATTGCAGAACTGCAATCCCCACACAGAACATGGCTCCCGCCTTAACGCACCCGCGTCAAGAGCCGCAAGCTACCCAGGCCCCACCAAACATCACATAACATACCATCGTTCCCTTGTGCTTTGCGCCTTGCGGTGGGCATTTAGGTGGGCATTTAGGTAGATCTCCCAGCCTGCCCCACCTCACTTCTGACATGGTGGATCACTAGGTAGGTCTCAAACTCATCAGCGACTGCTGAACTGTAAGTACTTCGCTGATGTCGCTATTCGCTTTACAGCTCACTATGACTCCGGGATGCCTCTCTCCACCACTAAGAGATCCCGGATCTCCAGTCCTCATCTCGTTTTCACTAGTTTCTGTGTTTTATTTCTGTTACTGCACTTTTTTGTGGACACTAATAATTATAGTGTTTTTTCTCTGCTAATGATTCGAAGGAGCCAGCCATTCTCCCCAATAGGGTGAGTGTCCCTACAAGAAACAAACCACAGTGGTTGCTTTACCACCACTTGCAATTGTACCTATGGTTGTACCCCACGTGTGCCACTGCACCTCCTGTTTTAAAATGCACCTCATAAAATCACTAGTGTGTTTTTTGCACTTCTTCAGCACCTAGCCACGAGGAGGCCAGTATCAATAATAAGTATGCAGTCCTATTCAAATAATTATGCATTTTACCTATTGTCCTTTTAGGTTGGTCTACATAAACAAGGTACCTCAGGTTTTGTTTGTTGGGTTCACATACAACACTATGAGTGAACCAACCATTATGTAGATAGTACATAGAGATTGGTACTGAAGAATTGCCATGTGATCTGCTTGACACACCAGGCACGAAAGATGTTGACCTCAAACTCATAGGCATAATTATCACAACAATTCTCAACCTGAGCAACTCTAGAGATTGTAAATGTCCAATGAATAAATTTTCCAAAATGATGCGGTTTACTGTATCTTCTTTATTTCATCCAAAATAGCTTCTTAATTTCAATACATTCACTGGGTACAAATCATCAAATTTTTCTTCATGTACAAATAGCCAAATAGATGCAGAGATCTGATGTGAACAGCAGAAACACGCGATCAATTCGAACGGGTCCACTATTTTGGAAACTAACATATCCTGAATTTCTTAACATGAGACCTATAGGAGGATTTACCTCTAGTCGAGATCTGCATTTATTCTAAATTAGAAATCAGCCGCTAAAAACGTGTTTGGAGCATAGAAAATATAAAACAAGATTAAAAGGAATTCGCTATTGAGAATTTCATCCATTAGGAATTTCAATCTAAAATATAGTAAGATTGCCCTGACAAAGTCTTTTGGCTGTAAAGCCTGACGAAACGGGAGACAACCTTTACAACGCAACTTTTACTACGCAGTGCAATTACGACGCAACTTTTACAACGCATACCATTACAACGCATTGCGCTGGGGGGCGCTCTAGGATAGGGAATAGGTTTAATTTACTATCCAACACCTTCCCTACTATCCACGGGGACTGGAGTTGGAATAGTAAATTAAACTATTCACTAACCAGCGCCCCAAAGCACTATGCGTTGTAATGGTATGCGTTGTAAAAGTTGCGTCATAATGGCATGCGTTGTGAAAGTATGCGTTGTGATGTCATACATCCGACGAAACACATGTTGGCAAGACCAATTGGCTATTTGTATATGAAGAAGGCAAGATCAATTGGCTATTTGTATATGAAGAAAAACTTGATGATTTGTACCCAGTGACTGGTTTGAAATTAAGAAGCTATTTTGGATGAAATAAAGAAGATACAGTAAACTGCACCATTTTGGAAATGTTATTGATTGGACATTTACAATCTCTAGAGTTGCTCAGGTTGAGATTTGTTGTGATAATTATTGGCATACATTGTATAGCTATTGTTACAACCCATGGCAGGAGTTGTATCTCTACCTTAGAGCATATACTAGATTTACATGTAAGAAAAAGATATTGATGTACACTATTTTGCGCATCGTTCCCCACTGCCATAAATTGTATATAGCATAGGCAGGACCCTACTCCTGAAGTAGCCCGCACTATCTGTTTTTAACTGGGGCCATGCTCACACACATCTACGCCTGAAGGCCCTCTACAGGAAGCGTACCCAACAGCTTAGGATAAAATTATCTCCTAAAAAGATCTCCGAAAAAGGCCCCTCATAGGGTGGCTGTGAGACATTGCACCGCCGGCCTGACGAGGAGCATGCCCTATGATGAAGCATGACACCCAGCTGGGTGTGTGAGTGCTCCACTTCCCAAACTGGTAGACACCCTGCCTCCGCCATAGGGTCAGGGAACAGACCTTCCTAACCTCCTCCCACTCCAATGCTTTCCTCATCAGGAACTGCATGGTCATTTAATTCACTTGCCTCTACGGGGGCACGTATGCTGGAGCTTTAAGTGCCCTCTGTCCCTCTACCTTTGTTGATATATTAGTGTGAAGTACTAGCCTGTTCACTGTGATGTGCAAGGGTGTATCCTGGCATTTTCATGACTCACACTTATCCGCAAGGGAGTAGCTGGAAAATTTACCTCGAACCACAACTCTAATCACACAGAACATGAAGGAGGCAAACCGGACCCTTCTTAGAAGAGTTCCCTTCACTCTTCCATCCTTAGACCCTCCTATCTATTCAATTCCATTGATTCACTCATCTTTCCATCCATCTTTTCATCCATCTATTCAATCATACTTCCTTCTATCCACCCATCCTTTCTTATACACAGTCTTCTTTTCAATGATCCACCCATCAATATATTTATTAATCAACATTTTCACTCAACCATCCTTTCACTATCCCTTCGTCCATCATTTCCCTCATCTGCCAATCCTTCTCTTCAGTCACCTTTTCACCTAGCGATCTTTTCACTGTTTCATCAATCTTTTCACCCTTCCAGCTATCCATCCTTTGCACCCTTCAATTATAAATTTCTCCTTTTTCTTCCTTCATTCATTAATTTCATGTTTCCTTCCTTTCTTTTACGTCTTCCTCTATTTCCTTTATCTCTCATGCCTATTATTTGCTTTTATCCCCTGCTCTTTGTTTTCCCCTATTTTCATCATTCCTATTTTTTAGTTTCCTTTTCTGTGCAGCAGCCCATAGGCCATATCCCTCTGTCGTGGTTTTCCCTGGTAGTTATATTTATGAGAATTTTGCCTTCAAACAGAAGAGGCCACAAATAAGGAATCAATGTTCTAAAGGGAGACCTTTCGCCAGCCCATCAAGCCAAGAATCAGCTCCCTCTTAAGTTTGCTAGAGTTTCACAGAGCCACTTCCTATCCCTTTAGATCATAGGTCTTCAAACTGTGGGGCGCGCCTCCCTGGGGGGGCGCGCACTTCACCCCACCACTTCACCTTCGCGAGTCGTGTGTCTCAGCCCGGGCTGCTGCTGCTCCAGTTGCTGGGGGCTCGGCTGAGAGTGTCTGGAGTCAGAGGCCAGAGGCACAACAGTTGGGGAGGGGGCTAATTTTTCCAGCAATAGGAAGAGTAGACATGCAGGGGCTCTAAGAAGGGGTGATAAAAAACAAAGCATTGTTAACGCCAAATGGTCTTTTAAAGACCAGCTTCTGAATTGCACAGATTTTGATTGTAGTTTAGCCCTGCAGTAGTAGTCTGTGATGGCGAACGATCATGTTTGCAACACCTTAGCAACTTTCACATGATTCAGTGAATTGTATTGTACCTTCCACTGCATCTACTACTTCACGAATGGCATTGTTTGTAAACGTGGTCATAGAAATGTAATTTTTAAATTAACTTGCTTTGACCAAGCCATGGTCGGCTGAGAGTGTCTGGAGTCACAGGTCAGAGGTCAGAGGCCAGAGGCGCAACAGTTGGGGAGGGGCGTGGCGGGGTCTAATTCTTCCAGAAATAGGAAGAGTAGACATGCAGGGGCTCTAAGAAGGGGTGAAAAAAGAAATGCCTTGTTAACACGAAATGGTCTTTTAAAGAATAGCTTCTGAATTACACAGATTTGGATTGTAGCTTAGTCCTGCAGTAGTAGTCTGTGATGGCGAATCATGTTTGTGTGAAGTACTCTGGTGCCGCTGGCAGCTCCAAAACTCTGTGTGTGCCCGGGAAGCTGTCTCATCCTGGGCTGACACACATGACGAAGCCCTTTGAGCCCTATGGGCGTGGCACACCTGATGTGAAGGCATTTGTATCCCCCAGGTCTTAGTCAGAAGCCCCTTTATGGGCAGCGCCCTTATCTGGTCAAAATACACCACTGGGCCCAGCAGCTACCTCATCCTTTGGTCTTCGCAACTGAAACTTGTCAAAAGAGCATGCCTTTGTTCCGGATTTCTCTTATCTCTGATCCACACTTTTGGGACCCTCCTGCACCCACAGGGTGTGTCCGAACTGCGACCCTTTGCAAGTCGAAACTGGCCATACAGGAGGTCCTTTATGTTTTTTAAGGCCTTTGACATGGCTGCAGACACCAATTCAGATTCTGCCACTTCTCACATGATGATAAAATCCGTGTCCATAACATATCTTACTGTTGTGTCCTGCCTCATGTACCCATGCTCTTCAGCCATGTCTGCGTGGAGGTGAGTGACAAAGGGGGACTACAGATTATCAGTGTTTAGCAATGCAATCAGACCCCACCGCCCTAGCTGCTGTGGAAACTTGCAGGGAGGGCAGAGATTGAAATGGGACAGCTCACAGGGGAGACTGCCCACTGGAGCTCTCCTCGAGCCATGTGACGTCTAAAACTGGAAGCATGGCAACACCTGGCCGTACTCCACATAATCATGGATTTTTCAATTGTGTCAGAAAGCATTGTTTTGTGGAACTTCTTTTTCTGATATCTTGTTTAGGGGCAAGGATGTGGCACAACAGCCAGAGCTGATGACTGTAGAGCTGGGAAACCAGGCTCAATTCTTGATGTCTGCTCAACATCCTGTGATTCTGGGCAAATCACTTAATTTCCCTGTGCTTTCAAAAAATGAATGTGTGCTTGTGTAATGTAAAAGATGGTCCTGTAAAGCTTTTCAATACCTTTGGGTCATGTTCGCACTATATGAAACTGCAAAAAATACATTACAACATTTGCTGAGCACACTCGTTTCAAGGCACTGCTCAAGACTGGAACTGGATTTCAACCTAAGTACGGCAGAAGCAAGAACCCATCCACACATTGTCTCTGTGGATAAAAACATGCACTCCCACACCTGTGCTTTGGGAGTGTTTTTGCTAATCTAGCCTAAATGTTGTGTTTTATGTGAAAAATAAAGCACCAATGTAATTTTTTGTGCTTATCTTTTTCTTGGAGACTTTTTATTTGAACTTTAGAATAAGCACATGGACTACCAAAAACTTCAGTTTACTAAACACTCTAACTTTATTTAATATTATTTGCCCTATACGACCTGGGCTCTGCAGGAGGGAATGGCCATCAATGATGCAGAGTGCCAGCTTCCAGAACTTTTTTGTCAGGTGGTGGTGGTGGAGGTGGGGGGGGCTCAACATGTAAAAAGGTTTAGATGGGGGGGCTCGGCCGACAAAAGTTTGAGGACCTCTGCTTTAGATGAAGGGCAACCCTCTACCTATTGAAAGAGAGTAATGGAAGAAACTACAACCTAATGGCAGGAATGTATGAAGAAAGGTCCCCTGATTTTGAGCAAATGAATATAATTTTGCTGATCAACACAATATTGGTGTTCCTACGTGCTTTGGATATCTATATTCTCTTGGAGGGACTAGACATTCATATATTTGCTATTGTCAATACTTGACATGGTAACTGCACTAGGGTAGATATAACACATTTTACAATGATAAAATAGAAATATAGGTCTTTGAGGAGATAGGTTATCGCAGTATATACCAGAAACATCTGAAAATTAAACCAAGTCTATTACTCGTTTAACTCAAAATGTTAATCTTTTATGTGGTTGTGTCATAGAAGCGATCTATACACCACCGAAAATACAAATAACTCATGCGTGGTTTTAGTTCATGGGTTGAAAATGATGGAGGATTTCCGAGGCAAACAGGAAGAACATATCGGAAGGTAATTCTTGCAACAAAAATGAATGCTAATATTCCTTCAAAAATCAAAATAGTCGGTTCTCTTCCTGGGAACTATTTAACAATCTTCATGCAACAGAGGTCCCTGTCAAAAAAGGTCGCAAACATTCATGACTTAGTAGAACTAGCTAGTGAAATGGTTCAGAACTTTTTCAAAGCCTAAATTCACAAAACTAGAGATATATATATTTTTTTATTTGGGGCATGCATAACGATTGGGCAAATCCACATTTATTCAATGGTGCTGTTTTAGCTCAATGAGCAATAATATTTTGATAAAACGTAGGCTACATTTGAAAATGGGCACGTTTTACACCTCAGCACGTTATAAACGAAACCTCTTTTTAATCAGTTACTGAAAATGTTCCATCTACTTCTATATTAACCTGGAGCAAGGAACCTGCAAGTTTAAGCTTATGACACCCTTTATTTAATGCCTTCTAAATTACCATTTCGATTTTCAAACCATATTTTTCTCCAATTTGTACGTGTCGTGATACGAGTTGCATACATAGATTCTATGGAACTAGCTCGTCATTTTCTTTTGCCATTCTTTTACGGTGGTTACAATATCTGATTTCCAGTGTAATTGTTCTTGGCACTAACATTTATATAAAAATTTAGTTTGCTTGATTCTGCTCTGTGCCTTCTAGATGCTCCCAAGTAACCGCAAAGGACTAGTTTTGGATCGGGGTAGTAAATTCCTATTTGCTAGCCTGAAACATTACACATTTCTAACAAATATAAATGTAGCAGGCCCAGACCATGAGCAACTGTGAGAAATGTGGTTGTTGGTTGACTGGGGCGTTAATCATGGTCAAACAGCAGTCACTATCCCTGTCTGGGTGAACCACAAAAGTCACAAAATTAACCTGTTCTTAACCCTATGGTATCTTGGAACAAAAGCATTCAGGCTCAACTTAAAGGCAATGTGTAGCACGTTTATGCAGCCCACAAACAGTAATAAAGTGAAAACACAACACAAGAAAAATCCCACACCAATTTAGAAAAATAGAACACATTTTTGAAATTATTTTACACCAAAACAAAAAAATCCAGTCAGTAGAACCAGAATTATTAATTTTTAAAAATTAAGGTAAAGACTAGCTCCTAAAAAAACATACTGCCAAGCGCAGACATCTTGTCACACGATGACAGACTGAGAGGCCCAGGGTTGTGGACACTGCACCATCTCAAAGCGGCATTGACAAACGTATTGGTACTTACTTTCCATCGCAAAAGGCATTTTGTGTAGGTAAGGTACCCTTTTTTTCAGCATCAAAAGAGCTTTGTATGGCTTTTTGTCAAGGGGCATCATTGAGGTGTTGCAGTGCAAACACCCATAGCTTGTGATGCAAAGCTCGATCTATTAAGAAAACTGGGCTTTACATTAAAAAGCTAACACCTATTAGAAGCAGGAGTATTCCGATGACCTGTGACTTTGGATATTACGGGATGGATGCACTGCACTGCACATTGCTATTTGAAGTGTACATTCTATGAATAGTCATTCCATGCAAGACACCTAGGGAAATTGTGATCTAACATGAAAGATGAAGGGAAACATTCTACTGTCTTCGTAAGAAAACAGTTGTGGTGGATGGACGCAAGGGCCACAGTCGTCCAGAGCCACTGTGAGAGCCAAAAGCTACCCGCTGAGAAACCATGGAAGGTTGTCTTTTTCCTCCAAGGGACACTTGCAGACGATGTATTTCTCCTGATGGGCAAAACACCACATTATTAATCTTTGAATTGCTCCTCATGTTTTTCCCATTATTCCGTGAGCTTCCTGAGCGCAGGGAAATGCTCGACTCCTTTGTTGAGTGATTTGCCTGCGCTAACAGCATCATGAAACTCTCAAGTACTTTGTTAGCTGGCTGTGTTCTGAAGTCTGTCTCTTCTTATTACTCTGAGGAGTCTTTACTCTCATGTCAGGGTACAACCAGGCACATCCCTCTCGACAACAAACGTGGACTATCCTGTAAATGTCTCTTACTTAAAAGAGACACGGGATACACAATGCCGTGATCGCTTTAAAATGAGCATGAAGTGAATACCCAGACACAATAGGTCTGTAAAAAATATATGGTTGGCATCCGCAGCTAAACACTTCAAGACTGCCTTCAAAATCCATGAGTGGTTTGTGTTTTAAGCATGAACGCCTTGCAGATGTATACAAATAACCGATATGCCTGGTCTTTCTCTTTTTCTACTGAGACCATTCTCATTCCATTCAAAATCTTTATTTCAGCCAAATGTATTGACCATAAAAGCACATACGGAGCAGTAAGCAATAAACATCACATGACCTAGAAGTTAAAACCACTATATACAGATAATAGAAACATGGTCAATACCCAAGCAAAAAAATGCTAACAATCGATCAAATATCAGTTAAAATAGCCGGGAGTAACGGAGTGTTACTGTGGAAGTTAAGAAAATACCCATTATAAATAAGGCTCCCTGTTTTCCGTTTTTACTGATTTTTACAGATAAATACAGACAAAAAAACATTTATTTTCTTCTCTGGATTTATTTGTAAATGTGGCAAAAAATGGAAATTGTGTTGCTTTTTGAGTGATCCGAAATACTCTGCCCGGACTGCTAGGCCAATAGCTGTGTGCATTGATAGGTAAGGGCGTTAGAAAACAAAGGAAGTTTAGTAAAGAGTCTTCAACAGCAGTAGATATGCAAAAGGATTTTACTGAAATTTTCATAATTTCATGTAAGTGCATTGAATTATCTTCTGCGGGTGTTCATATCACTGAAATCAGGCAGGCATTCAAGCATCAGTGCATATTTATTGTTAAATAAAAGTGTACATTTACTAGATGCAGCTTAATTTTTTTCACAACCCCCCCCCCAAAAAAAATGTGAATTAATACAGATAAAATTTGCAAAAAAATAAATATGGATAAATACAGACGGAAAAGGCAAAAAAATAAATACCATGGAACAGGGATCCCTAATTGTAAAGCAGAAGTCCTGAGATGACAATGACTGAAGATAGAGAAACGCTGCTCTATATTTCTTTATCTTAGCTCTCCGCAGAACTGGAATGAATAATCCCCTAACAGGGCTCTACAGTACCAGCAGAAAACAGGGAGTGCAGTAATGTTTGCTCAGATGATTCATCGCAGGGGCAATGACAAATAGGAGAAACATCATACTGAACTAGGGGGGGACACAGTTTCCACCTAACAGAGCCCAGACGAAATCTGGTGAGAAGTGATCTTTCCAAGGGGCTTTTAACCCACTCTAGATAAGGTTCTATTCCAAGACATCTTTTAATCATCGAGTATTGTTCGTAAGAGTCCGAGGAGAAAATGAGCAGTTCCCTAGCCTTGGACTGTGCCAGAAGGAAACTTTCCTTGACCCACCTCTTGTCTCCCTTCTTAATGGATATGGGATCGTTAAAGACTATGGGTCTACCAAGTTTAGAAGGGTTATTTATTTTGTATATATGTTATCCTGGGCAGCAAAAGATCCCATACACACTGCAGACAATCCTCAACTACAGCTCTTTTGAGAGAAGCCTGGTCGTTAGTCCAGATAAAACACCAGAGTAACAAGGGAGCTGGCTTAATGCAATCTTTAACAAACCTAAACCAAGCTCCTCATGCACCTTAATATTACTACTGGTGAAAGGAACCCCTAAAAGCTTACACAACACCCTCTTTTCTTCCAGCTACATGTTGCCTGTGGTTGAGCAGACCCTGATCCCAGCACCATACATCAAAACAGGAATACATCTGCGATTATGAATTTCAAGAAGTGGATGAATGAGCTTATTCCCTATGCTTGCCAAGACTTACAAGATTGACGCAGTGGCACGTGTAAAGCTGGAACACCTATTAGCCATACAAGATGAGCAACTAAGAGTTTTATCAAAGGTAATCCCTAAGTAGGGAAATGGTCGCACTCGCTCTACTCGGTGGGCTTTAATATTTATTGTCCGGATCCTCACAACCCTGGGGCCACAAATCATTATAAAAGTTTTAGATTTATTAGTCTCCAGGTTGGGACTCTCCATGAAGTCGACAAAGCCATCGATGAGAATCTTCAACCCATTAGAAGTTCTGGCCATTAAAACGGCGTCATCGGCGTAAAATAGTGCCGGCGCCATCTTACTCTTGATTTTAGGGACCTCAGTGCCTAAGCCTGTAAGGCTGTCTCTAACTTGTTCCTGTACAGTAGAAAGAGGATTGGTGCCAGTCACACCCCTGCTGGACCCCTCTCTGCAGGCATTACTTGGGTCCAGTTAGATATAGAAGACGTGTGAAAGGGGCCGTTATTGGAATATGACCATTTACAAAAAATAAATGAACAGATTTTGCACACTACTTGTTTTTAGGCTATGTTGTTTCTGTTCTTTTCGGAGAATTTTAATTATTGTTTATCATTCTCCCACTTCCTAGCCCCTAGTTATTCTGGCCTGTTACAGAACATTTTATGGGCCCAGACTTAGAGTTGGGTGGTTTCTGAAGTGCTAAATCTGGGAGAGAATCCTACAGTGGAAGGTCCTTTGACATATGTACACAATTCTTCACAGTCACATTTTGAAAAGAACTGTATTTAATACTAGCGTAGTGTGCATAATTCACACAAATTCATATTTTGAGAAATTCTGGAAACTGTGCAAGAACGTAATTTGGCACACTTTTTTACTCTTGGGATTGGGTCGAGCAGGAAAAGCTTTTAGGGAACACTCTTTCGAACAGAAATGTATTGCATGATACATATTCTCATCAACCCAGTCCCCTTGACTTTTGAATGCAAGTTTTGCACGTGCATTCACTTTTCTCTCGAAATTCCCTAGAGTGCAATTCTTACAATTTACTCATAATTTAACGAAATGCTGCAGTGCTTTAAAAAACTGCTGATTTGCGCAGCAGAGATTCAGTGTGATAATACCGCATGTGAGAAACGCCATAAGGCAGGTAAATCATATCGCATGGAACATATATATGTCATGCAAAACAGTCAAAGGCAGATGCAGCTCTGAACTTGGAAGCAGATAACGTTCTCCATGGCAAACCGAGACTCGGTGAGTGGAAGATTAGAGGCCAGAATATCATTGAAGCAGCAATCCATTCACAGCATTGCTCCTTCATGTAGAGTTGGCTCTGCATTGGAATGGGGCCAGCAATAGCAGCCAGATTTTCCACAGCATTGGCGCCCCACCACAAGAGAACATATTGACAGTAGCTCTTTACCTAAAGATTGGTCACCGGCACGTGACCAATAGTAAAATTGTTGTAAAATTCATGTTGAAATCATTTTAGGCAGCAGAATGTTGTGTGGCTTCCACTGCCGGACTAGGACCCGAAAACGGCCCCGGTAAACAGGACAGCCACCCCTAAGGGGGCAAGGGGTGCTGGTTGAAAGCACCACTTCCATCTCACTGCTGCCTCTTTTGTTACAAGGGGCGGATATTGCAGCTAAGCTGCAAAACTGGCCCCCGGTAACATAAACAACCCCCCAGGGGTCCAGAACCAGCCCCCAGCCTGGCAGCCCACTGGGTAAAAATCTGGTGGCCGCTATGGCCAGTCCGGCTCTTGTGGCTTCAGTAGTCCAAAGCTCACTGTATCCCATATGAGAGAAAGTATTTATTCAATGGTGGCAGCACCCACAGTAAGACAGTGGTGGGTGCATGGTATGTCCCAGTGGTGACGAGGAACAGGTGAGTTCCTGGTGATTAGATATGCTTTATACTAATCACACCATTTCTTTGCAGCGTCTCCCACCATGAGGACCATTATAGGGATAAGGAACACTCCACCCATCTCACGTCATCACCTTCTACTGCAAGTAGCCACCAGACAGCTACACATTCTCTACTACTCACACTTCCACTTCTGACACCAGCAGACCAGACAACATAACCACCACAAGAACCATCAGCATTCTGCCTCTCTCTCTCCACAGCAGCAACTTCTGCCATCAAACTAGTAGGCACTACCATCACACCAGCAGACTCTGCCAACCCTGTGGAGATCATCAAGATCAGCAAGGAGGTGCAGAGGCTACCAGGACCAATAAATGCCCTATCCTTTTCTGATACAAACCTGCACTGATGTACTTTGATGATGCAGAGCCTTTGAGTACACCCTATCTACAGGATAAAACCTGTCCCTGTGCAGCAGATAGTAATGGCAGCAAAGGTGGGCATGATCTCACACAGTGGATGAGCGACATTGAGCCAGAGTAGGAACTGCTCCTCCAAACAAGAGGGAAACTGGCACCTGCCAGACATTGGGGATATTATGTGGGTGGATTTGAGACTGGCGCAGAGAAGAGCAGACATGCACTGGAAGTAACACTTAGAAAACCATCAACAGGATGAGAGAATCTGAACTCTCCCTCCCTCGCTTTGTACAGCTGGGATAGTTGGGGTTATGTTGGGTGGTGTGATAGAGTGGTCAAAGTTCAGAGTAAAGGGCATCTTACCACAATAAACATTCCAAATTTAACAACTTAAGCAAGCGGGTAACATTGTGAGGCAAATCAGTTCATAAGTAATCATCAATGATTTTTTAATCTTATGCTAGTAGCATTGGCTTTCTGTCAATGGCAGGCACGCCGTACTTCTTCCTCATTATTATCACATGTGTTGCAATGTTATGCAGCATGTAACAAATTAGACTGTGCAACATACCTTATCTAGCTTGTGGGGGGTGGGGTCTTGGGAACTGGTGGAAAACACTGCTGCTGCTTTTGTTGCAGGGGGGGGCGATATTGCAGCACTGCTGCTAAACCGGTCCTTAGTAGCAGAAACGTTCCCCATGGCCAAAGCCGGCACCACCCTTCTGCCTCAACGGGAAAATGCCTGGTGCCCAATACGGCCAGTCCAGCCCTGCCACTGGTGTGGTGCAGATACCATAGGCAGCCCTTCTCCTTTACATATGTAATCTCAATATTGTCTGTTCCGATGTGTGCACCATTTAATGATTGGTCTTAAACAGTCAATGGTTCTCGCAGAGGGCTGGCAAGCCATGGCATTGGGCAGGTATGGCTGGTCACCTGTATGGGATGCCCAGAGGAGTACATATAATCAACAATGATGATTACACACATTTACAAGCATCTCCATTCAGGCTACACATGCATAGCAATTTCAGTTGAGATGGAATGCATGTATCCATGTCCTGAGTTGGCAACGTGTCTCCCTGGTGAGAGCAAGAACCAGCGATACTAAATCGTAGTGTCATGCTTGGCAACATTTGAAAGTGGTGGGGTGTAAAAGTTGGGTATGACATTTATGTAGGGAGCGAAGTGAGCAAGGCTAATGGACAAATGGGGGCACTGGAGGTCCTCCTTCTGAGAAACAATGGAAAAAGATTGTCAAATGGAGCATGTTAAAGCAAATACATTTTGTGTGAAAACAAGGGGCCATATATACAATGAAAGTTACTCAGTACATGCCGCGTCACTTTCAAAGCACAGGGATGTGACATATTTATGTTGCATCCCTGTGCTTTCCCCTGTACCATGGTGCAAGCATGACTGCATCATGGGGAGATTGTTTTTGGGACACCTGCCTGCACAACAACAATCAATTGGGTTAATTTCCTCTTTCCATGCGTGCTGTAGAATGCAGCAGGCACTGAAAGAGGAAAAATCCTACAACACACATTGAAATAGGAAAAAAACGAGGAAAATGTAAACATGTCTCCTTGTTGCTCCTTGCTATGGCACCACTAGGGTGGCGTGGCATTCTGAAGCATTTCCAGGTTTATGATTTCTTGCAAACCTGGAAATGCATCCGAATACATGGTTGTTGAATGGAAACACCCACAGCAACACCCATGTAACGCCCCTTCCACGGAAAGTGTTGTGTGAGAAGGGGCTATAATTACAAGCACACGTAAAGCCATGTAGGGTGGGTATACGTGGCCTTGTAAATATCGGGCAGAAAGTTGCACCACCAGAGCGTCATGCAACATGTCGTACCGGTGGTGCAAGGGGCTTGTAAATAAGCCCCAAAGTTTATAAAGCAGTGGGAATGTATAGTCTTGAAATATTAAACACATTAAAAATCTGCCGGATACCTTATTGCAATAATATGCTCAGCTGTTACTATAATGTCCAAATTGTATAGTGCAACAACTTCAGGCCCTTTAAATGTGGATTTGCCGAGTGTCTTGCACTGCATGTTGCATCGACTTTCAAAGGAAATGCTCTAACCAGGTTTCGGGAAGCACCCACAGCTGCTGGGTGCAATCAGTCATATAGAAATATGTGCAGATAGGTCTTTAATTAGGATTAAAAAAAGTGTGAGTTCTCTAAAAGCAAACAAGCAAAATTAATTTCTGCGATTCCCTTAGTGTGCCAACTGACTGGTATTTTATTTTCTCTCTGAGATGCTTTTGCATCCAGATATATAACACAACAACTGACATAAACCTAATACTTACCAGTATTATTGGCTTTGTCAGGGGTTGTTAGCTGTTTAAGATAAATAAGTAACAATGATTTGTTATAAATACTTAACATTGGAAATGTTTCAATTCTGAAATTGTGAGACGGAGAAATGACATCTGTGTATCCCTTTCTGCCACATTTACAAAAAATGTAAATTGCAACTGGAGTACATGACTGCTGTTCTGTGTGCTCTGCAGACAGGCCAACCCACTGACAGGAACTTTGCTTTGCCTTCAGCCTCAGCACCAGAACTCTCAATCAAAGCCCCTCATAAACATCTGGCATGACTCAAAGTATGCACTACACAAGAGTAATAAGATGCACAAACAAAATACAAAAACACAGCGTGATGAAATAGCTAACACTCTTGGGGAAAGCAAGATTAAGTAAAATGTGAAATACAAGAGAAGTAAATCACTGACATGCATTACCTTAACATTTGTATAATTCATTGCAAATCAATCCATGTTTTTATAATTAATGTTTAAGGCATGAAGATAGGGCCAGTTTTAATGCCATACAGCATGCAACTGTCTTTACTTAAGCATATATTTCTTACTTTGTATTTGATTTAGATTTTTGGATCAACTTAGCGAGGGAAAAAAAAGCTTGCTCATCTCTTGGATCAATTTTGCTGGGAAACAAATACAGCAGCTCCACTTCTAGGCCACTGTAGGCCAGTGACGCTGACAGCCTCACTGGCCTACAGTGGATACCACCATAGACTACAATGACAATGAAAGGCTTTATAAAGGTAAGCCAAGCATCACACTGCAGAAAGGTTAATTACTACATGGATTCTATCTCCTGCTTTAGACCAAGGTGAGACAGGCAGCCTGGGACAGATTGCCCAGACTTAATTACATTGATTTGTTTAGAGATACAATCATTTCTCCAAACAAATTTCAGATGGTGCGGTCCCACAGCCCTTTGGAGAAACCACCCCTGGGGCCTTAGTTATGGTATTTTTGTGCAGGAGCTGCGCTGGCCTACCTTAAAGTGAGCATCATTGTGAAAGGCAAGAATGCACCGTATTTATCCAATACTGGGCCTTCCTGTCCTTTCCCCCTGTGCTGGCGCCATTTTGTCAGCCTAGGGCCAATGCAGACATCCTTATACCATGGTGCAAGAGTGCCTGTGTTGTTGTACAGATTGTTTTTGTGCAGTAAGGGGCACCTTCCTGTACAAAAACAAACCAATCTATTTAATATTTTTAAGGCACATGTGTAGGAATTTCAGAAAGGTGCAGTTCCACAGCCGTTTGGAGAAACCACCCCTGGGACCTTATGTATGGTATTTTTGTGTAGGGCAGTGCAGCAAGCCGCCTTGCTGCGCTGGCCTACCTCAAAGTGAAAGGGCAAGAATACACCATAATTATCCAAACATGATTAATTATACATAGTCCTTCTTGAATTTAGGAGCATCCACAAATTGTCTACTTCATCTTGAGTCACTCTCTTCACACAAGTATGAATGGTTGTCCTCACAAATAGGATAGTGATGTGTCACCACAATTCTATTCAAATTCCACATGTGGTTGTCATTAACTTTAACTGAATTGAAAAATAGCAACCATAAACTGTTAGGAAAATTTCGAAGCTCCGCTTTTCGGAGGAATTTTTACTGACACCCTGTCACCCACTTTTACATTGGTGCGACAAGTTGATTTTTTTTGTCAACATTTTGTTTCCTCTTCCAAACCCTTTCTCGCTGAACTTTTCTCCACTCATCTTTATCCAGTGATGCGACCAAGGACTTAAACCTCATCCAAGAGGGATTTATCATTGTGTTACGCCTCCTGCCCCTAAATATTTCAAAGGGCTCTTTACCTGTGACCGAATGTGGTGTTCAATGATAAACATCCACCATTTCAAGTATGTCTTTTCCCAATCATTAGTTTGAGTTTTTGCAATCTGATGAACTTCAATAAATCTTTGTTTAAATACATCCCTCTGAGTGCAGCCATCTTTATCATGCACTCACTCTCATTCTCCCTCACAGTACCACTCACTCTCATTCGCCCTAGCTCACTATCATTCATTCTTACTCATACTCACTCTTTCTATCACAGATTCTCAATCACTGACTTCCTCCACTGATTCTCTCATCTTCACTCACACACATTCTACCTGCACATGCCATCTCTCACAGAGACACTCTCAACCACAAACACAAGCTCTTACACAAGTGCACAGTACTGTGTTACATATTCATGTTCTGTTTCATCTCGTACTTGCATGCACGCTTTTGGTAAAAAAAATTCTATTCAAATGTCTTGGCTCATGGCACGATCGGGATGTTCTAGACTAGATCATCTAATCAGGCCTGTGAGCCAAGTTTGTCAGTTGTACAGAGTCAGACGGTGGTAGAAGACTTGTAGCCGGTGGTACTTCCTTTTTTTGGATTAAACCTTATTTTATTCATCAAATTGACTACGACTTCTTCCTAACAACTTGGCGACGGGCTAAGGAAGCACCACATTCACGAACCCTATATGTGGATTTTCTTTTTCTTTTCTACGTTACTTTCCATATTTTATACTGGATTAATGGCTTTGGAGACAGCTCTTTGTGTCATCTTGCATTATGACCTGAAGTTCCGTGGTGATTGCCTTCAAGCTGTGTTTCCCGATTGGTTTGGGTTTGGAAGATTGTTCTGTGGATTTCTCCACTTTCCTTCGTGTGCTTCATTTCACTATCCGTGGATTTCCCTGCCTTGTTTAATTTGGAGGAAGACGTGTCTTCTGGAAGTGTGTATGCCTCAGTGTGGAGTGTTCATGAGAGTTTGCCTCCGAGGTGCGAGCAGTCACTGCCTTGTTATGTTTCAAACATAACCAACGTTCCACTCACCTCCTTTCTCTACGAACTCACAATGCCATTCCATCTTCTTCACAGGACTTCTCCACGGGATCCTTCTTCCTGGTCGTTCTTGTGACGTTACCCTTCCAGTAACCAACGCATTATGTCTTACTTCGCGCTGGCATTCCCTCCCTGTGCATTGACATGCTTCTTTGGTTGCCATAGCAACATAATTACTTCACTTCTATGTGCCAATTTCAGGTGTCGCATCACCATAGCAACCACTTCGGTACTGTGGGCTATTTTCTACAGCTGCTGGTCTTCTCAGAAGATTTATTTCTAGTTCGTTCAACCAATTTTTGGAATGTATACGTTTTTGTGATCCTTCTGAGATGGTAATATACTGGCATTCCTTGTTTCTGCATGAGTGTTGATACTTTCTGCTGATTTGTTCAAGTTTCATTCCGGTAGAAATCTTTTCACATGGTGAAGATTGGACACTTATTTATTTATTTATTATTCCTCTTGCCTTCTTCAAGCTTTTCTCACCGAACTATTCCCCGTGTTTCTTCGGATACGTATTTTCAAGGAACTTAATTTTCGTAGTTTTTTTTGTTGCTTTGTTTTTTTCATAATGTGTGCACACGGCTATTCTCTTGCTCCTCCAAAATGTTTTTGGTCTGCTGATAGTTCACCTTGCATGCCATGGATTGAATGGAAAGCGTATTTTTTTTAAATTATATTGAAACTTTAGACTCTAATGGTAAAATTAAGGCTGCTGAAAAAAAAGACATTTTCTTACACTCTTTGGGTCCTGAGGGACTCAAGGCGTTTAATCAATTGCCTAGGGTGAAAAGTGAAGGGGATAGAAATGTTTTTGATGAAGCTATTTCAGATTTTGATTGTTACTTTTCACCCAGAGTGTGCATAGGTATCTTGAGGTACACATTTTTTTCAAAGGAAACAGCTTACTTATGAACCTGTTGATAGTTATGTCTCTGCACTTAAGACTTTGTCTTTGGATTGTAAGTTTGGTACCCTAGAGGAAGACTTTAGCAGAGATCATGTCGTTATGCATGTTAACAATTCTACCATTAAAGATAGGTTGTGGATTAATGGTGATGCCGATCTTGAAAGTATTCTAGCTATTGTGAGGAAATCTGAAATGTCGTGCAGGAGTGCCAAACAGGTCAAGGGTGATAGTAACAGTAAAACAGTTTCTAAGGTTAATGCTAAACATTCTGCCAAGGAGGAAGATCTTAAAAAGAAGAAACAATCCAACTCTTACAAAGGTAAAAAGGAAGATAACAGAGATAGTTGGAGATGTTACAGATGTAACAGTAAGTCGCATCTTGCTAATTATAAACTTTGTCCAGCTATTAAACAGAAGTGTTCAAACTGTGGTGTTCTTGGACACTTTGCCAAAGCATGCAATAGGAAAATAAAAATAACAAAGTCAAATGTATCGACCAGAGTGATGGTAGTGATGATTAAGAGCTCAACACATATTGTAGTGATGGGAACTCTTTTGTTCTCAATATTAAGGATTCTGACCACCCCATTCCTAATATTGTTAATTCTGTTGTAAAAAAGAAATCTGTCTGTGATATGCTTATTGGAGGTTTAAGCACCAAAGTGAATGCTTATTCAGGGTCACCTTATTCTATCGTAAATAAGACCGTGTGGAATTCCCAATTTGCCAAGAAGTTAGGAGTTGATTTGGAAATTCCTGACATCAGCCCAGAAGGTTATTCGGGAGAAAGGATTGAGATTCTTGGTTTTAGAACTCTAATCTTCAGGTTCAAAAATCGTGAATGCACTGCTAAACTATATGTTTCAAAAAAGGGACCTTCTGTCCTTAGCTGGTTTGAGCAAGGTAAGTTAGATATCATTCTCAATCCCAATAGTTCAGATCATGTCATGGTTATTAACAAAACTAATGGCTTTGGGAATCTTTTGTTGCAAACATTTCTTAGTGTGTTTAGAACTGAAATTGGTACATTAATTGGTTTCAAACACTAGATACGTTTGAAAAAGAACGCCTATACCAAAATTTACAAAGCTCGCCTCATCCCCATAGCTGTACGTGAAGAAGTTAAGAAAGAGCTTGAAACTCTTCTTAAAGAAGGCATCGTTGAGAGGATCAAATCCTCTGAATGGATTTCACCCACTGTAGTGGCCAAATGTGCGAACGGTAAGATCAGGTTGTGTATAGACTTGCGCCATCTCAGTAATAATATTGTGATAGATCAGTTTCCTTTACAACGTATTTCTGAAAAGTTAACCAGTGTTGGAGGAGCTAAATTCTTTTCTACTATTGATTTATCTGCAGCTTATCACCAGATTGAGCTACATGATAATAGCAAGGACTACACTGCATTCATCACTCCTTTCGGGTGCTTTCGGTACAATAGAACGCCTTTCGGATTAGCCTCCACGGCAGCCAATCTCCAACATGTCATGCAAGAAATTTTGAAGAATTACAAAAATGCCATCTATTATCAAGATGACATCCTTGTTTTTGGAGATGATGCTCAAGAACATATTTCAGCGTTGGAAAATATGCTTAGTGTCCTCAGTGACCATGGTTTGACCATAAAACACTCCAAGTGCAAATTTGGAGTGAAATCTGTAACTTATCTAGAACATGAACTGTGTTAAGAAGGAATAATACCTAAAACTAACTTAGTTGAGGCTATACAAGCAGCACCTCATCCAAAACCTGAAGATGACGTCAGATCTTTCTTGGTTTTAACTGAGTTCTTTTCGAAGTATGTTCCAAATTTTTCATTTCGTACATTTAACATAAGACAATTGGTTAAGAACAAGAACAAATTTGTGTGGTCTAATGATTGCGAAACAGAATTTATTGATGTCAAAAAAGCAATTTGTGCTGCTACTGCTCTCTCGGGTTTTTACCCATCACTCTCTTGCATCATTACCACTGACGCTAGTTCGAAAGGTCTAGTGGCTGTTCTGGCCCAAAGATCCAATTCTGGTAAGGAATGCATTATTGCTCACGTGTCCAGAGCACTCACACCTGCAGCAGAGAAATATTCTACCATAGAAAGGGAAACCTTGGCATGTGTGTGGGGTCTGGAACACATTAGAGCATTTGTATGGGCTAAAGAATGTCTGATAAGAAGTGACCATAAACCCTTAGTGCGTTTATTAACCATTGAGGGCATGTTGAAAGCATCCGCGTGCATAGCACCCATGTCTATGCGTCTTCAAGATTTTATCTACACGATTGTTTATGTTCCTGGCAAAGATAATGTTACTGCCGATTTTCTCTCTAGAATGCCTTTACCTCTCAAGGAAAGTACTCACAATGAATGGGGTGATTTTCAAATTGCTTTGGTGCATAACGAAGACTCTATGCCGATTGACCAAAGTGTATGGCGAGAAGAGTTTGCCAAAGATCTTTTATTAAAGGAAGTTGAAAATTAAATTTTGTGTGGGTAGCCACACAAAAAACCCATCAATCTGAAACTTAGATGGTTTTGGGAAATAAGAAACGAATTATCCTGCATAGATGGTTTGCTTAAAAGAGGTGATTGTGCCATTCCCCCATGTAAATTAAGGCATAGTATTGTTTTACATGGTCATGAGGGTCATAGTAGTATTATTAGAACCAAGCAAAAGTTGAAGTATAGATTTTGGTGGCCAGGCACAGATATTTTCATTGAACGCATCGTTAGAAACTGCATCACATGTGCCAATTCTAACAAGTCTCTCATTACTCTTAAACCCAATATGGGAGATCATGTTCTTCCTGATGACCCATGGCATACCATCGCCATGAATATCATGGGGCCTGTGGGACCACATTCCAAGTTCATTCTTGAAGCTATTGATGTTTTACTCAAAATGACCTGTTATTAAGATTGTTGAAAAAATGTATACTGACGCTGTGTTGTTTTTTTTGGGATGAAACTTTCACTGAAGAAGGGTTACCTGTACGTCTCATCACAGACAATGGTGTGCAGTTTCTATCCAATAAAGCCAAAGCGTACTTCAATAGAGTTGGTATAACCCATTGTACCACTTCTTTATATAATCCCAGTGGGAACGGTGTTATTGAAAGGTTTCATAGAGTTCTCAAGAGAACTGTACAGGTTGCTAGTGTTGACAATGACAAATGGGAACTGCAAATTTTCAAAACTGTGTGGATGTATAGAACCACTACCAATGTCATGCCTGTTGCTCTCCTTTTGAGATTATGAGTGGTAAGCTACCCAGAACCAAATGCAATCCCACGTGGTTAGCTCCCTCTACCTCATCCAATCTAGACTTAGAGGCTGTTAAAGAAAGACTCACTCAAAATCATGCTATCAGTAAGGAATATTTTGACAAGAAAAAGGGTTCGAAACAGGATTCCATTATCAAAGTTGGAATGTTTGTAAAGGTAAAGAAACCTTGGAAAGTTAAAATAGGTGAGAGCCAATTCATGGGGCCTTTTGAAATTAAAGAAGTCCTCAAAAATTCAGTGAGACTAACTAATATTAAAGTCTGAAATTTGAGCAGAATTGCTGTCCTCAAAGCTAACAAAGGTGTATATCTTGATTCTGATGATGAACCCAAGTCTCTAGACTGTTTAGACGATGAAGACCTAGTTGAAAGTCCAGTTCCTATTCCCAATGTTATCAATGTTTCCAGTAATATTGTAAATACTAAAGAACGTGGTAAACTTCTACGGATAAAACCTGGTTGGATGTCTGAATTTGTCTCTCTCATCAGAAACAAACTTGTGAATTAACTGGTTTGTGTGCTATTTTTTGTTTTTTTCATTAAAGGGGGAAGATGTGTTACATATTCATGTTCTGTTTTGCCTTGTGCTTGCATGCACGCTTTTGTTCAATTTGTTTCTTTTCAAATGTCTAGGCTCATGGCATGATCAGGATGTTCTAGAATAGAGCATCTGATTGGGCCTGTGAGCCAAGTTTATCAGTTGTACGGAGTCAGCCGGTGCTAGAAGACTTGTAGCAGGTGGTGCTTCCTTTCTTTGGATTAAACCTTATTTTATTCATCAAATTGGCTATGACTTCTACATAACATGCACTCCATTTAAAAGCATTTTTTTCTTTTCTTTAACTTATCTTGCTGCAGGTACCATTTGTACTCTTCCCTGTGACCCCTGCCCACACCACATCTTCAACAAAGCCGACTCCATCATCGCACCCCGACCCCGGAACATCATCAACAGCTCCTTCGCATCCGTCACCTTCCCGGAGAGCTGGAAACATGCCGAGCTGAGCGCCCTCCTGAAGAAACCCACCGAAGACCCCACGGCACTCAAGAACATCCGCCCAATCTCACTCCTCCCCTTTCCAGCCAAAGTCATCGAGAAATCCATCAACAGAACACTCTCCGCCTTCCTCGAGACCAACGGATCCCTCGACCCCTCACAGTCCGGCTTCCAAGCAAACGACAGCACCGAGACCGCCCTCATCGCAGCCACCGACGACATCAGGTCCCTGCTCGACAACGGGGAAACTGCTGCCCTCATCCTCCTGGACCTCTCAGCAGCCTTCGACACCGTATGCCACCGCACCCTGATACAGCGCCTCAGCAACAACGGAATCCAAGGAGCGGCCCTGGAGTGGATCATCTCGTTCCTCACCGGAAGAACCCAGAGAGTCCGCCTCCTCCCGTTCCGATCCGCGGCCACCAAAGTCATCTGCAGCGTCCCGCAAGGATCCTCACTCAGCCCCACCCTCTTCAACGTCTACATGAGCCCTCTCGCAGCCATCGCACGCCAACACAACCTTAACATCATCTCCTACGCAGATGACACCCAGCTGATCCTCTCCCTCACCAACGACCCCGCCACCGCCAAAGCCAACCTCGAGGAAGGAATGAAACACGTCGCAGAATGGATGAAGATCAGCCGTCTGAAACTGAACTCAGACAAGATGGAAGTCCTCATCCTCGGACCATCTCCCTCCGCCTGGGACGACTCCTGGTGTCCCCCCGCCCTGGGCACCGCACCCAAGCCAACGGACCACGCACGCAACCTGGGCTTCATCCTGGACTCCTCCCTCACGATGACCAAGCAAGTCAACGCCGTCTCGTCATCCTGCTTCAACACCCTGCGCATGCTCCGAAAGATCTTCCGATGGATCCCCACCGAAACCAGGAAGACGGTCACACAGGCCCTCGTCACCAGCCGTGTGGAATACGGGAACACCCTCTACGCTGGAACCACAGCCAAACTCCAGAAAAGACTCCAGCGCATTCAGAACGCGTCAGCACGACTAATCCTGGACATACCTCGCCATAGCCACATCTCTGCCCACCTGAAAGACCTGCACTGGCTCCCCGTTAACAAGAGGATCACGTTCAGACTCCTCACCCACGCACACAAGGCTCTCCACGACAAGGGCCCGAAGTACCTCAACAGCCGCCTCACATTCTACACACCCACCCGCCAGCTCCGATCCGCTAGCCTCGCCCTCGCCTCCGTCCCACGAATTCACGAATTCGGAAATCCACCGTCGGAGGAAGATCCTTCTCCTACCTGGCAGCCAAGACATGGAACTCCCTCCCCACTCACCTACGGCTGACCCTGGACCATCTCTCCTTCAGGAAACAACTCAAGCCCTGGCTGGTCGAGCAGTAGCGTCCCCCCCCTCAGCGCCTTGAGACCCTTACGGGTGAGTAGCACGCTATACAAATTCTGTTGATTGATTGATGTGATGCATTAAGAGGAGCCGTTACTGGACATATGTAAGATAACAAATCTATTGACAGTGAATACCGCGCCCTTGTAGTGTAAAAAGATCTATGCCCAGAAAGATGGCCCAACAAGCTTTAATAACAATAGCTATGAATAAATAATGCTGTACAATACACTGGAAAGACCTTCAGAGTCAACTAATATAACGGGCAATATACAGTGAGATATTACTTGTCATGTGCATGTTTACTCCTGCATCCATGATTTTTGTCATTCTACTACTTACAAGTGAGAACCAGGAAAGACAGACATTTGCAAATCCATTCAGATGTGCACAACTGTTCCTCAGGCAAGCAACTTTGTTTGTACTAGGGTATAAGTGAGATCTGTGTACTGCACACCAAATGTGAAAATCCTTAATGGAGGTACATTGCATGGATGAGGATGATAGAAATGTGAGTTTTCGATGAAGTGTTTTATCACAAATTATAGTTTTACTGCATCGGCACTCTGAGGTAAAGCACAAAAAAATGAACAAGAGGTAATAAAAATATTTTTGCTCCTGGTGATCTTCATAGACGTGGAAGGTAGCCGACCATCAGGCAGGTATGAGACACAGGTACTCTAGATGAGATTTACACCCTGTTCTGGACAGGAGAATACAAATCAATGTAATAGTTCTGAGGCAGTAGGACCTCCAGAAGAGGCCACTCTAAATGTTTACCTACCCCCCAAATCACAGCCCTTATCTCATCTAGACTAGATATTATACATTGTTAATGCATTAACTTTATTTACATTTTACAGTACTTCACTGAGCCTGAAAGTTGGCTTAAGACTTCAGTTTTGTATTGTTCAATGGGAGCTGGGTCCCTTTTTCAGGAAAAGTCCACGTCAGGGGACTGTACTTGCACTAGTGCAATGAGTCCTCACACTACAGCGGTGAGGCCTGGACCAGCTGCCTCTTATGGGGCTCGAGTGACTTTGGCACACTGGCACCACGCATTGGTCTGTGTATTCACACCACATTAGTGACTGGCATTTTTTAGCAAATTGTAGCCCTCTAGGACAAACATGTACTGTCATCTAAGTGTTGGTGCTGCACTGAAGTACATCCATGTTACATCACAATTTCAGTTAAAGTTATTTCTGAAGGCAAAGGGCAAGTATGCAGTGACCTGCATGTCATGCATTTGAATTCCCAGCAGGGCCAGAATGTGGAATGGCATAATTTTACTATTAGATGCTACGTACAAGATAAGTATTGGCAATGCCAATCATTGTGCTTTTAGTTTTAGTATAGTGAAAATCGTGTTATCAAGCTCCAAACACTCAGGTTCAGCATGGGAAACAGCAATGTGAGCACACTGAACACAAACATGTACAGGGCAGGTGGTGGCACAGAAGTGCAAGGTTTCGTTGCATAGACACAGAACACAGGTACAACAAAAGCAGTGTATGTTTCTCTCACCTTCACAGAAGAGCAAGTATAGGTAGATGCAGAGAATGCGGTCTCCCAGAACTTTAAACTGCCAGATGCAGAAAATACTTCAAAAATCCCACCATCATTTTCCGTTCTTCACAGTAATTTACATGGTCAGGTAGGACTGGTTATGGATCCTGTAGCTCACTGTCCCATAGGAATCAAGCTGCAACTCATTGATGAAGCACTGGAATATGTCTTGGTGATCTTCCCATATCGCAAGGAAATGGCCAGCAGTTTAGGCTAGACTGGCTCTTTTGGTGTGGAGCAAAGAATAATTGGCATATGGTCAGTCCTTGTATGTAGTAGCACAGTGAGCAAAATAAATGAAGTGGTGGAATGAAGCCCACAATAATTGTCAATGTCTGAGACAAAATCAAACATTCCACCAATCAATTTTTGGTATTTCCACTAAAAACATGTGCGGCAAACATGTGTGATTGTGTGATTGCGATGGATGAGTTTTCAAGGGTGCGGTTGCTCTTGGAGAGCATGTCTGATAGAGATGGTGAAGATGTAATTGTTGCGTGAAGATGCAATTGTGTATGTTGATGCTTGTAGTGGTAGTGTTAGAGGGCCATGGAGTTATAGAGGGCCTTTGAAATGGCCTATCGAAGAAAAAGATGAGATGGTTAAAATGTGGTTGATGGAAATGTACAATAATTGAATCCTACTTAACCGACAAAACAGCCATAGTGAGAATAGGGGTTTCAAACAAACAATGCAAGGAGGGCCTTGTGAGGGGACAAGGTACTGAGAAAGAGAGCAGAACAAAAGAATGAGAAACAGACAGAGGAAATTACAATTAAAATAGAATTAGCCAGGGAGATACCTAGAGAAAACAAATGTTGACATTTCAAGAAGGGCGGTAGGGCATGTTAGGAATAAAAGCAAATTGAGGAAAAAGTATTGGTGAGGAGAGATACTAGGGCACAGGGATTGCACAGATCGACAAGTGGAAGGTGGCAAAGTGCAAAGGAGGGAAAGGGTGACAGGGTGAAGAGTAGGTTGAAGAGTAATGGATGAGGCAAAGAGTGGTATTTAGAGCAGAAGCGTTCAAGTAGATTAGGGAATAGTCGGTCAGATACGAAATGAGGTGCTCAGTATGCAGATCTCATAATTAGAATCTGTGTCT
The DNA here is from genome assembly GCF_964261635.1 of Lissotriton helveticus. Lineage (NCBI taxonomy): Eukaryota > Metazoa > Chordata > Amphibia > Caudata > Salamandridae > Lissotriton > Lissotriton helveticus. The sequence continues at coordinate 706,394,538 of NC_136059.1, read as the reverse complement.
GGCAATGTGTTTAAAAATGCAAAATTTGTCATACAATGTCCACATCGCTGTGAAGCAAATAAAGCCATAACAAAAATACAAAAGGACATATATGTTCTTTAAAAGTTTATTATTTTTTTTATTCTTTTACAAGGTTTTCCACGATTTAGATCATTGCAAATACCTCCCCTTGCCTCATCCCACAATCTGTATGTTGTCTTATTTGGGAAGGGCAATGCATGTCTTCCCAAAACATTTACTCCTGTATTCAGCTTTCTTTTTAAGGTAATGTACTCTCAGATATCGGAGACAAGAAACATTCTTTGTTTTAAGAACTATGTGAAGTTGGTTAACAGTCTCCCATACAGGCAAAACACGTTAATAGGTGTAGGGGAAAAAGAGCAATACTTTATATAAAAACCACAGAAGGCTTAACTGCTATATCATACATAACTACTTTACCATATTACAATAACTCAAGGGAGACATGCTGTAAATGGTCTCTTCAGTGGTATGCACATTTCCTTTACCAGTGGTTGGTAAAAAGCCAGGGTTCCTTGGCCGGCACACCATTAAATAATGGTTTAATGAGACTCAACCTTGCGACATGAGCCACTTCATCCCATGCATTGCTGTTTTCACACACATTAAAAGTGGGATTCGCCGGATCGAGTATGAAGGGTCTGTAGGAAAAAACAACACTGCCGATCATTATGGATTGTACATTACATTGTAGCAGTACAAGTTGTAACTTAGTTTTGTAAGTTCTTGAAACAGACATTGATGCCACTTAGGGGTAGCCACAGGTGCTACCCTTTGCTTTACCTTTTGTACCCCAGTTCTCACAGGTCATGGCCTACCAAGATGAGTCTCCTCAAGCTAATTGAATTTGTTTGTCTTGAACATCAATTAAGCACATCAGTTTTCAGTGGAGAAGAGTTGTTAGAAGGATCTATAGTGCACTCACAACTGCTGTCAGGATAGGCCCATGCTGCATGTAACGAACCTATTTTGGTCTGAGGCTTGCCGAAGACTTACTAGAAACAGGCATCTGTTACAATCAATAATGCCACAAACCAAGACCCGTTCATTCACAGACAGAACTATAGACTAAAAGCATGTGGATTACCTTATGTTATAAATAACCCACAATTCCATGATGATGCAAACCTACACTACTATATCTTCAGAGGTTCCATCAATTCTAGTCCAGCAAATGAAAGGACCAAACCCTTACTGCAATCACAACTATTGCCTATGAACCCTCTTAGGATTCACAAAGAAATAATTGTGCCTTTAGAAAAAGTTTCAAGTATGGAGCAAACGTGTTGGCAGGCTATTCTAATGTACATGAATAAGGCTGTTTTTGATACAAATACAAGTAATTATTCATACCTACCTTAAAACTTCTGCTTGATAAATTGCCCGCCCGTGGACAGTTAATCTATGATGCTATTATTTGTGTATAGCAAAGTTAATTGTTACATCACAGAAATGGGAGTGTCTGGTGGACTGCTGAACGGACCTTCCGCCACAATCCTTGCTGGACACACCATAGGGTTCGCCCACTACTTTCCCCCCTCCTTAGCTGCATTAATAAAGCTCCCTAGATGCAAATATCCTCAACCTCCATTATGCAGAATATGCGTCAACTATACCTCCGGGTTGAATGGGTCACGGACATATTACTGTCTTGAATTGTTCCACAGACAATGGAAATAATATTGGGCTCACTATGGGAAGGGAGGGAATTGCTGGTAAATTGGGGAATTGACAGTTTAGTGTCTGTAGACTACTGAGCATGACAAAACACACAAAAAAGCTCCCCCCTCTACTCTCTCACTTTCAATATCAGGCTTAGGACCAGAGGGAAAAGTAAAAAATGCCTTACAGAGAGGTCCTACTAACCTGCTGGACTTGTCACTTTGGAAAATCACACTGTGAGATGATTAAAATGAGTTTTAAAAATGTATTTGTATACACCTCTGTTTCCTTAAATTTTTTACACAAACATTTCATGATTTTTTCATAACATTGTTTATGTTTATATATAGTTTTTCTTTCATTACAATAGACACAAAACATTCATTTATTTACAAAGGTGGACCACAACACTACAAATCTCTATATACCCCATGTGCTCTCCTGCACCATACTCATCTCACATTTATACCATATCCATCTCACATGCCATTCATTCCACCTTCCACACATCCAACACATACACATTCCAGAAAAAAACATATGAATCATATACCAGCCAAATCTGAATTATTTTCTACTTTTAGTGTATGGGTCAGACTAAACACACCAATAGTCAGTCGACGCACGTTTCAGTGGATATATATTTCTTTTCTACCACCACCTTCAGGACAGGATTGATTTACACTGGAGAATTCCCATCAATGTATGGTTTGAAAACACAGATCCTTTAGAAATGTCCTGGTTTTGAGAGAAATGTTAAGTCTCAGCCAAGCTTCAATTGCATAAACACGCACTCCTATTTCTTCTGAGTAAAACCTTTGCCTTCGATGTCAAAATCAAACCGCATTTGTCTTTAATTAGACCGCCTTCACTTTGGATCCGTCTGAAATTGAACCAGTCACAAAATTTTCTACTTCTTGTGAAGGAGCCAAAAGTCCCTGGAGTTTCTCTTGTTCACTGCCACAGCCACGGGCGTCCACATCTCGATTGATTCCAAAATGACCAGTCAAGCAGGATAGTAGGACCTCTCTTTAAGGCAAGACTCCCCAGTATGATTCTGAGATATCTTTCAAACTATAGTATGACAACTGATTGCTAATGTATGAATCACAATAAAATCTGTTTAAACCAAAGTTAATGGTTGATTCCTAACCATTTCAGATGACACCATTGGTATCTGGATAGAGCATGGTCAGAGCACCCATTTATGTTGTTCCTTAGTAAAAATGTCTAGTTGTTTGGAACTGTGGTTTACCTGCTGTAGATGAGCAACAGCAATCATTTAAGATAATAGTTTTGTTGCAGAATATCAGTAATTTTACCCTACCAGACTAGCCTAACATATACTTTCATATCAAGCTGCACAACAGTTTTGACATAACTTTTAACACCAAAAAGAGCATCCATTTCTTAAGAATGCTATTAACATTGAAGTCAGCATTTCCAATTTGCGGGATAAAAATTGTAAAACGGCTGTTGTGGTAGGGGAATAAGTAAAGTCATCACCTTAAGTGATATAAAGTGGAAATTTCGGTGTGATTCAAAAGAAAGCATGGGCCTGCTAGTGAAGTGTGCGGCATCCTAAGTCTGATGTGTGTGGCCTGACCATAAACCAATCTTCGCAGTCAGTATGAAAACACCTCATTTGGTTAAAAGGGTGTACAAACACAATAAGAAGAGGATAAAAGCGAGTTCCAGACGTTCATAATTTGAGTGGGGATTGCTTGTTGGGACGCTGGTGCTGTGAGCATCAAGATATCAATGTGGCAAGGAATGCTCAAGTGATGGATGGGAACTTTGGTGACAGAAGAATGGTGTAAATGCTTGAAATGCTTGGAGCAAGAATTTATATTAGCCAGAGTAAACATAGGGCAAAGGGTTGGCCCAAGAAAGTTTGTTTGTTTCGCAAGTTTAAAGGATAATTTTACTATATGGTCTGAACTGTCTGGTGATGAAGGTACCAAAAGGTAGCAGGGCAAACCGGTTGCCCCAAGAGTTTTGTAGTGGCGCTTACTAGTTGATGCACGTCACGTAATGACGTGACGTGCGGCGGCCATTTTAGGACGATGTGCGCGCAGCTCATTAGGAGGCGCGGCAGCGGACATTCAACAGCGCCGGCTCGGCGCTCTTCAGGAAAGTTATATTATTAATAAAGAAACGTTATTAATGCAGTTCGAGTCAGCGGTTTCATTTGGAAGGGAACCACCACAGTGGCGACGAGGTCGGGATCCGACCAGCAACCTTCAGAAACAAAAAAAAAACGGGAATGAAAACGGAACCACCACGTGGGCACAGAGAGGGCTAGCAGAGCTCCAACCAACCCAGACAGACCCAGTCCGAGGTCCGACCAGGACAGCCAAGCAACACAGTGCAGCGAAAAACGGACACAACAGTACTGTAAGCACCACTCAAGGTACTGTACCCTGAAGAGCGCGGCAGAGCCATAACTGCCCACACAATAGGAAAGGTGGCACAGAGACCCCAGAGCAGCCAGAACAGCGCGCCAAGCCCAGACCACCCAAATCCACGTGGGGATCCGAGCTGGCTACCTTAAAGGAGGGGGAGGGGACTGACACTGAGAGTCCCCAGGTACAACCCAGTAAAGAAGAAACGGATAGCACCCCAGGTAGCCCCACCGGAAAAGGGAACAGAGCACCCACAGTCAAGGAAGAAAAGATGAGCACACCAGCGGGATACGCTATAGCGCCAGTCCAGTTCCTATCGAAACCAGGGGAACCACTGATGAAGTGGGAGGACTGGCGAGAATATACAGACAACTTCATAGGGGTCCTGGAGGACGAGAATGAAGAGACTTTCAATCCCAAAAGGAAACAACGCATACTACTACTCAATCTGGGGCCAGAAGGACTCAGAATCTACAAAAGCCTGGTACCCAAACAGAGAGGAAGCACGGACGACGACGTGTACGCCCACGCCATCGACGACCTGAACGAACACTACCGACCCACTGTATGTGTGTCAGTCGACAGATTCAACTTCCAGCAGAGGAAACAACGGGCTGGAGAGTCGATTGAGGAATACGTCGCGGCCCTGAAGAAACTAGCGACCACGTGCAGGTATGGAGCGTGGGAGGAGGAGTTTATCAAAGACCAGATAGTGATGCACACCTCCAGCACGAATGTTCAGGACAAGCTATGGGCAAGCGGAGACACCACACTCAAGGATGTAATGGTCATCGTCAAGAGGGCAGAACTCGCACGCAGGTGCGCCGAAGCAACCAAGAAAGACACGGCAACCAGTGCCATGGTAAACAGGGTATATGAAGAGGAACCTCGCAGGGACCAGAAGTACAAGGGCCCCGCACCAAAAGGATCCAACAAATGGCAGGGCAACGCAGGACTGCAAGGAAGACAAGCAGGTAACGACAACAAGAAACCGTGCTACAGGTGCGGAAGTTGGTCCCATGAGGCGCACGGCAGAAGATGTCCCGCGTTCAGGGCCAAGTGTTTGCACTGCGGAATCATCGGCCATTATGAGAAAGTGTGCCGGAAGAAAATGTCCAAAAGCGTGGTGAAATACATCGACCAAGGGGAAGAAAACCAGGAAGAGACCGCAGAGGAAGAAGTAGTCACGGTCTTATGCATATATGACCAGATATTATGTGTGGACGGGAAAAGGACAAACAAACCGGTATTGGAAATGAAAATGGGCGGAATAACCATCAGCGTAGTGGCGGATACAGGCTCCCCCTACACTATAGTTCAAAGAGCGGTGTGGGACGAAACATTCAGACCGAGGCTAGGACCAGAGTTGGAGAAACTGGACATCCGACCAGTCACATATAATGGCGATCGCATCCCAATGGTGGGATTCCGACTCTTGAAGTTTGAGTTCAGAGGCCGGTCAGCGTTCTGCAAGCTGTACATCTCAGAGAGGGGACCGTCCGTCTTGGGATGGCTGGACCAGGGCGACCTGGGAATCAAATTAGACCCAGGAGGAAAGGAACAGATCCTGCTCACGGAACCGGAAACATGGCCCAATCTGACTAAATGGAAAGAAGACTACCCAAAAGTGTTCGGAGGTACAGTGGGGAAACTGGAGAGATTCCAACACAAGATTGTACTCAAGGAGGACGCCATTCCCGTCGCCCACAAAGTGAGGAATGTACCCATAGTAAGAGTAATAGTAAGAGAGGCAGTCCAAACAGAGCTTCAAGAATTGGAGAGGAAAGGGATAATTGAACCCATCACCTGTGCAGAATGGCTCGCACCGTTGGTGGTAGTCATGAAGCCCAATGGGAAGGTCAGGCTCTGTGTTGACCTGAGAGAATTAAATAAGAACATTGTCGTGGAGAAATTCCCCCTCCCAAGGATCGACGAAATGTTGGCAAAAACCAGGGGGGTCAAATGGTACTCCACCATCGATTTGACCTCCGCCTACCACCAAATAGTATTGCACCCAGAATGCAGAAAACTCACGTCATTCATCACCCCATTCGGATGCTATCAGTTCTGCCGCATGCCGTTTGGATTGGCCTCGGCAGCCGCAGTGTTCCAGAAGCTAATGCACCAGCTGTTCGGGAACATAACAGGTATCCAATATTTCCAGGACGACATTCTTGTAATGGGGCGAGACAAAATGGACCATGATCAGAAGCTCGGAAAAGTGCTGGAAACCCTGGAAATCAAAGGCCTCACAGCAGAATGGACAAAATGCCGATTGGGCCTGGAGTCGGTGACCTATCTAGGCTATGAAATTGGGGTACAAGGCATCACACCAAAAGCAGAGAATGTAAAGGCAATCGCTGAAGCTCCGCCCCCCACCAACAAGGAGGAGGTTAGATCATTTTTGGGTATGGCGGAGTACTACAGTAAATTTGTGGTGCACTTTGCCTCAAAGACACACCATATGAGGATGCTGACCAGGGAAAGCACCAGTTTCCAATGGACACCAGAGACACAAAGTGAGTTCGAGACAATGAAGAAGGACGTCACGGGAGCAGTGCCGCTAAAAGGATACGACCCACAGGGCACCACTGTGCTCACAACTGACGCCAGCGACAAGGGCCTGGGCGCAGTGCTCATGCAAGATCGCGGACAAGGACAGATGGAGACGATCAGTTTTGCGTCCCGAGCATTGAATGCTACCGAAATCAAATACAGCGTAATCGAGAAGGAGATGTTGGCCGTGGTGTGGGCCATGTCGAGATTTCGGCAATTTCTATGGGGAACCCGATTCCTGCTCAAGACAGATCATAAGCCGTTGGTGAAGGTGCTAACATCTAGTGGACACACCAACGCCACTCCTAGAATATCCAAAATGACTTTGAAACTAATTGAGTTCAGGTATGATGTGGAGTACATTCCAGGAAATCGGAATCGAGTAGCAGACTACCTGAGCAGGGCAGCGGCCATGGAGCCAGGGGAAGAAGACCCTACAGACCAAAGGGAATTGGTAGCTCTAGTGGAGGATCAGGAGAAAATCATCAGCTACCAGGAGTGGACAGAGGAATACGAGGAGGACAGCGTCATGAAAGAAGTGAAGATGCACATTGTCAAGGGCTGGCCAGACAAAAGACACGTGAGTGAACATATCAAGCCATACTATGAAGTAAGGGAAGAATTGTCGGTAGGGGACAAAGGAGTGTTCACATATAGAGGAGACAAAGTGATCCCCCCAAGGAACCTCATTACCAGGTTACTGAACATGTTACACGAGGGCCACCTTGGCATCGGAAAATTGAAGTTAAGGGCCAAACAAAACTACTGGTGGCCAGGCATGGACATAAGAGCAGAGAGGCACGTCAGAGAGTGTCCACAGTGCCAAGGAGCTGACAAGACGCTCAAACCCCTGCGTCCTGCGCTAGGACAGTCCGAAACCCAGCAGAACCCGTGGGAAGAACTATCAATAGACATATTAGGACCCATCCTTGATGACCAGGGTACTCAGAAGTATGTATGTGTCCTCATGGATCGATACTCCAAATGGCCGGAGGTGAAGGTGGATGATACCATGGACACTGGGAACATTCTAAAATTTTTGTCGGACACTTTTGTGAGAGAGGGCATCCCCAAGTCCATCCTGAGTGACAATGGCCCCCAATTCACGTCAGAAAAGTGGAACAAATTTATGCAGAGGAACGGCATTACAATCAAACACACGGCGATCTACCATTCAGCTGGAAATGGCTTGGTGGAACGTTTTAACAGGGTTGTGATGGGTGCCGTACAAGCTGCTATTTCCTGCAACAAGGATTGGGAGAAAGCCATAGAGAACATGGTATGGGCCTACAGGATCACTCCCACTGAAACTGGATACAGCCCATTCCAGATTTTGAGAGGGCGTGAACCCTTCACACATGACAACCGGATTTGGAAGGAGAAGGTTATCACCAGCGAATGGTCTCCCGCGGTGGTGCGTGCCAACCTGGAAAAGGCACAGTCCATCTATACCAACCACTACAACAAACGGAAGAATGTTAAAGGAGCAAGTTTGGAAAAGGGCGAGTGGGTAAGAGTAAAGTTGGCGACGTTACAGAAGAAAGGAGACAGTAAATACAGCAGGCCCATGCAAGTCAAGGAAGTGTATGACCGAGCGGCCCTGCTGAGTGACGGGAATGTGTGGTCCCAAGACCGCATGGCCAGGTGTAACAAGATCTTGCAATGGGAGCAAAATGGAACTGAATGGGAAGACAGGGAAGAGCCGAACGTAGAGATGGAACAATGCGCTGGTGAGCAGCAAGGAGGAGGAAGTGCAAGAGATGAACTGATAGAGGAGAGGAGAGTGAATGGTCACCAAGGAACTGACATGGACTTACAAAGGAGGAGTACGGAGGAGGGCGCGGCTGCGCAGAGAGAAGAAAGAGGTAACGAGGTGCAGAGCCAAGGGCCCCCGGAGAACCCTACCAGGGTGACCAGGAGTGGAAGGTCTGTGGTGAGGCCCTCCAGGTTTCGAGATTACGATATGAACAGTGAACTGTAAGTGACTCTATTGTTGTTTGGAAAAAGGGGAGATATGTAGTGGCGCTTACTAGTTGATGCACGTCACGTAATGACGTGACGTGCGGCGGCCATTTTAGGACGATGCGCGCGCAGCTCATTAGGAGGCGCGGCAGCGGACATTCAACAGCGCCGGCTCGGCGCTCTTCAGGAAAGTTATATTATTAATAAAGAAACGTTATTAATGCAGTTCGAGTCAGCGGTTTCATTTGGAAGGGAACCACCACAAGTTTATGCATCTAATTGCTAGAAAGTTTGCATGAGGGTCATAGCTGTATGTCTCGCATAGAGCAGAAAGTAACTCATACTTTTGCTGTTTAAAGCTGGTGGACTCTGTTGTAGCCACGCCCAGCCTTGCCTTGCCGCATCACTCAACACGTCGGACTCGGAAGCCGGACTCGAGCAGAGGAGAGCAGAGAGCAGGCCGAGAGACAGGAGAGGTGCATAGACCTGCGCAGACTGGACAATCGAGCGCCGAGGAGCGGAGCGCCGAGGGGCGTGTGTGTGCCGCGGCTGTATGCCGCGGGTGCCGAGAATTAAGGTCGGCACGAAAAAGGAACAAAAAACAACGGAGGAGCAGCCCTAAGCCCCCATACTACAGCACTCAAGCACCTCGACTGTTGACTGGCCCCTTTACAGAGCTGTCATCCTCATTGTCTTGAATCCCTGACCTCTGAAGCTCCACAGACAGAGGGGCTGAGAGACAGAACAGCGAGTTGAACTCGGACACCTTAAGGATCTTGTTCTGCAGGAGGCGAGGAAATCCTCGTGTTAAATAACCTAGCGCGAGGAACACAGAAAGCCAGAGGTGAGACTGGACATATGGCTGCTCCTCCACGTGTGTCTTCGTTCGTTGATCCCCTCAGAGGTGACCATCTTTACAGGACTCTTTTCTCCGGGTGTGCGGACACTACTAAGTAAAGCCCGCACCAACACCACTAACCACCGCGGGGCCCCTCGCGCCACGCCGGGATCCCCCTGGGTGTGGCGCGGTGGCCTGCAGGTACGGAGCAGGAAGAAAGAAGCAGGTTTGGAGTGAGCCAGCAGTAGGGTAGGAAGGAAGCCGCAGTACCCTGGTGTGGCGGTGCCCCGGCTCCAGTAAGGAGAAGGAGGGGCAGATAGGGCGTAATTGAGTGATTACAACTCAGCCCAGCCCAACCACTAAGAATGTGATACCCAATACAGGGGCAGGAGACGACAAAGGGAGGCAGTCCCTGGGCGAGAACATCAAACAGGGAAAAAGTGCAGTTTTCCCTTCCATCTTCGGCATGGCGGGCTGGCGGATAGCGGCACAACAGAGGTAAGTGAGAGTGAGTGCATGAACAAAACCGGATTATACCAGTAGTGTCCCCCTTTCTTGTTAAAAATTGTTTAGAAAGTTAGAACATTTTAGGGGAGAACCGCAGAGATAAGTCCCGAACTTCGTTCCACACTAATACTTAAGTAAAATTACAATGGGCCCAAAACGCAAGCAAAAACAACGGAAAGTAACCCCAGAAGATAGCCCGGAGACGAGTGAGATACTGGCGGGATCAAGGTCTTGGGAAGAGAGCCAGGAAAGCCGGGTCTCCCACGAGGATAATACCAAGGGGCAACGTAAGAAGAGGAAAGTTAAAAGAATAATTAAACAGGCCCCGCAAGCTAAAAAGGGGTGTACATCAATATCGACCATAAAAAAGACCACTACAACCTCTAATCCCATTAAGGACTTTGTTGGCAAATATTATAAAGTACTAAATGTACCTGTAATAAACTTGGAAAGTGGAGAAGAGCCCCGGACAGAGAACGAAATAAATATAGAAACGGAGGAGGTGGACCAGGTGGACAAGAGGGGAGCCCCAGATGAAGAAGAATTGGAAGAAGAAATAGGGGATCCCTTGCTAATAAATCTCTCCCACCAGAGTCAAAACTTAATAATGGCAGCACCTCGGCTCTCATCCTCCCCAAAACTATTTTCCCTGCAGACCTCGGAAAATGAAGGGCCGTTGGGAAGGGAAAGCCTGGAGTCTAGCTTTGTTTGGAGGGCTTCATCTAGTCAAGTACGACATTGTCGCAAAGGGAAAAACAATCCAAACCAGCAGAACTCAGGACGGACAGGGAGCCAAGGAGCCCTAGAAAGGAATAGCCCACAGGACTCGGACCAGTCAGCAGTACCCACATCGTCAATGTTGGACATACTATTGATCCTCCAGAAAACCCTCCAGGGAATATTAGAAGTATCAATGCTAAATAATGGTGTATTAAATGCTCAAAAGATGTCTCTAAAAAAGATCGAAGGGGAACTGGCAGGAATCAATGGGCAAATGCCTTCCATGCTAAGACCCGTAGAGACCCCACAAACAACTGATCTAAGTATAAGGTGTGAACAGGCAGAGCCACTAGGAAATGTGTATATATCAAAGTGCCCAATGCTGGTAAAAAGGAGATGTGAACATGTAAGGGGGCGTACAAAAGGCAGGGCAAGCAAAAAGCAAGCACCGCAAATAGTGTCCAAGGAAAATAGGAAGAAAAAGGAAGCCGAGGGTATGTTAAATGTCTCGGCCCAGTCCTTTGTACCCTCTGGACCCCCGGCAACAGAAGTCAAAAGAATGGTGCCAAAAACACAAAGGAAGAACCAGAGTAATAAGAACCCAAAAGAGACAGTACCAAAAAGCAAACCCGTAAACCTGAGGATAAACCCACCGCGCAAAAGCCAAATGCAGAACACTCAGAGGTCTAGTAACCTGGAGGCAACACCTCAGCCACATGGGCTATTAGCAGGGTCCCAAGGGAGGGAAGAGATCCTTCAGTTAAACCTAGCTACCCCCGAGAAAGGTGGTGAATGGGGGGCTAATAATAAATGGGTCTATTTGGAACCGGCCCAAACAGGCCAAAGGGGTAAGAAACTGAGGAAAATGAACCCTCTAAATAGGTCACAAGTCCTGGCAGTCTTCTCCAAATGTACAAGCCTGAGTGGGATTGGTTCAAAATATTTGAAACAGGTGGGATTTATAGAAAGTACAAATGGCAGGGAAATAACAAAAGTACTACTCTACTCGGACCTGGTAAAAATGGCAATTATGAAAGCAGCCAGTGAGATACACCAAGGGGGAGTAAGGGTGATCACTGAAAAAGATTTAAGGGATGTACTACAACCAGGAAGGAATTTTCTAAAGTGCCATGCAGGTCTGGGGAGGAGACAGGTGAGGCTACAAAAGGATAATGAAGAAGAGGGGAGCCGCCTGAATATAGTGATAAATAATACTGCAAAAGAGGACTCGTGGGGTAACTGGAGCTAATGTAGCTACCTAGGTAACCCCTCAGAGAGATATTTGGATGTAATGGGTGAAGTCGACGGTCTAAGTGAGATAGATTAGGAGGGGGGTGCCGCATTACCTAGGTCTCCTTTCGTGGAATATAAATGGGTTAGGCAATGAGTTAAAACAGGAAAATATAAAGAAGCAAGTAAATAAGGTAGCAATTGCCTGCCTACAGGAGACCTGGGCATGCGGCGAAACCCCAAACTTCGAGGGCTACCATCAATTAAATCGATTGGCCAAGAGGCAAAGATTTGGCCGCCCATCGGGGGGAACCATGACACTCATTTCCACAAAAATATTAAGCAATGTAGTACTGTTAAAAGTGAAATGTAAATGTTTACTGGCTTGCAGGTTAAATCTTTTGACCCTGGATAAGACATGTGAAACGTTAATTGTTATAAACGTTTATATGCAGTGGGACAATGCGGGAGAATATATAACCGAGATGAGAAATTTTAAACAGGATATTGATGCCATCTTAGAAATGTATGCTTCAGATGTTTTTTAATCATGGGGGATTTTAACCACAAATTGCAACCTATGAAGGCAGACCACTGGTATACAGAATTGTTGGATGCTTATGGAATTAATTTTGCCAGTTTCCCAGTAAGTGTCCCCTTGAAATAGGATTTGGATTTGATAAACTATTTAGGGGTAAAGGGCCTCTTTTGCTTAAATGGCAGGTTCAAAACAGACTGCCCGGCAAAAAAGACCTTTAAAAAAGGCTCACAAAATTCCCCAATCGACTATGTCTTTATGTTAGCCTGGAACTTCCCCCTAGTGCGGGAATTTAAGGTACAGCAAAGTGATAGTAGTGACCATAATCCGCTTCAATTGTTGATAAAAGGGGTAAAGGTTGGAACCAGAGAAAAGGTGATTGCACAAGATGTGGATTACCCAAAACGAGCGACAACAAGACTAACAGAGGAGTACCAGGAAAAGTTAAAATTATTTCAACTAAAGCTCGATTTAGTAAATCTTGAGAGGAAAAACTTGTAATGGTATGAGGATAAGATAGCCCAGGTAGTCCAGTGCCTTAAGATAGAATTAAAAAAGGGTAAAAGAAGAGGTACAATAAACCGAGCTAGTCGATTGAAATGGTTTTCAATGGACTGCCAAAATAAAAAAAGAGAAATAAGGATAGAAGCTAGAAGGCTGAGGAAAGAGTTTAACCAAGAGAGACAAAGTTATATTACTAAATTGAAAGTTGAGTTCAAAAAGATGATCTCCGACGCAAAAAGGGTATATAAAGAGAAATGCTGGGGCGATCTGCTAGAATCAATCGAGGCTAAGAACTTGAGACAATTCTGGAAATTGATAAAATCAGCATCGGCTCCCCCAGCAGGAGAAATGATCTGCGTCGTAATTGAGTCAGCCTGGGATAAATATCTAAGGGAACTGTATGGAGCCCGAATACCCCGAGGAGACACAGTATCCAAAGTCTGGCAGGAAATCGCAGAAGAGTTTAAAGTAGATTTTACTGTAGAGAGAGTAGAAGAAATGATCAAAAAGCTGAACCTAACCTGGGCCGCTGGGCCAGATAACCTCCCAGCGAGAATATTAAAGTCACAAACAAAGTGGTGGGCAAGATTCCTCTCTCAACTGTTTCAAGTAATTTTAACAGAAGGTAAAATGCCATTAAATTGGAAGGGTGCAATAATCAGACCAATCCACAAAAAAGGCAGTATGGGTGAACCCCAAAATTACAGATTGATAAACCTCCTGGACATAGGGGAAAAGGTCTTTTCAAAACTTGTTTTAAATAAACTAAATGCCTGGGTAGATGAGTACTCTATTGTACCCACTGAACAGGGGGGATTTAGAGAGGGGCACTCCACAATAGACCACTGTTTCTCATTAAGGGCTATGGCAAGAAAGTCAACGGAACAGAACGGAAAGCTCTGTTGCTGTTTCGTGGACTTCCGAGCCGCCTTTGATTGAGTGGATAGGAACTGCCTCTGGGAAACACGAACTAGTAAAAATATCCCAAAAGACCTGTTGACAATAATAAAAGAATTACACCAAGGCAATTGGGCCCAAGTAATTAGGGATACCGAGGGGTCATTAACACCAAAAATACCCATTGAAAATGGTTTAAGACAAGGCTGTGTATTGGCCCGCCAGCTATTTTCCATATTTCTATCAGATTTACCAGAATGCCTTGAAGTGGAGGGTAGTGTCTTTTATACGCGGACGACCTTGTAATAGTGGACCAAACGGAAAGAGGACTTCAAAGGAAGCTGAATGCTTTTAATGAATACTGTGTAAATAAATTTTTAACGGTAAATTTAGACAAGACAAAAATTCTATGCTTTGGGAAAAAAGCGACTACGTTTAATTGGTTTTCAGGTGATCTTAAATTAGAATCCGTGAACGAATACCGCTACCTAGGGGTGTGGTTTGACAGAACACCAAATTGGCATACACACCTAGAAGCCCAAAAAGCGATGGCACAAACATCAATCGCTGGTTTAAAAATGTTTAACCGTGACTATGGGGATATGTCTCATCGACCATTATTAAAGGCTTTCAATGCAACGATTCCATCACAAGTACTCTATGGAACAGAAATCCTTTATTTGAGCGGTAAGGGAGACTGGGACTTAGAGGAAGGAAGATGCCTGAAAAAACTTTTATCCCTGCCCCCATCAGCAATGGTGCAAGCAATTAGAACAGAATTAGGAACAACGGCTTGGGGGGTACAATCACAAGTAGCAGCGATTAGATTTTGGAAACGACTTGAAAACGAAAAAGGACAAAAAGTCGCACAATGGTGTCGGAAAGAGATACAATTAAGTAACTTAAACTGGGCAAAAATGTGTAGGAAGAAAATAGTACAGGCCAGCGGGAATATAAAAGTGGACATATGCCGTGATACGTTAAAGGTAGAGTGTACAAAAAAAGAGCTTAAGTCTAATGGACAAGAAACTACTAGAAGCGCTGATAGGGAATATCTCGGCAAGAAAAGATCAGTAGAGTTCATGATGAACGCATGGGCAAAGGAAAACGGGTTCCCTTATTTGGACACCCTACCAAATCCGTGGTTTAGACAAGAGATCCTAAGGTTGCGCATCGGGATTAATCCATGGGTAATAAATAAAGAAATTAGAACTAAAATGCTGGACCCTAATGGGTGATGTAAATGTAGGTTGGGCACAAAAGGGGATTCAGTGCATATCCTGTTGGACGGTTTAGACATTTTAGATTAGCGTAAACTTTGGTTGCGCCCAATATTTTTAAAATATGGTATAAGAACTCGGGTGCAAGCAATTGATCTTATCACAGAATTGCCCAGTATTGACATCGCAATTGCACAAGGGAAGTTCCTAAAGGTAGTACAGAGATCTATAACAAGTTAGAATTAATATTTTTAGAATTTTACAATGAAGGAATTTAATCTAGTCTAGGAGAATTGGTTGATTTTATTAAACCAGTACGGGGTAGGATTTTATTAAGGAAGTAATTTTAAGGAGCATTCATTTCTAAATGTTATGAGGTTAGAGTAAGGATATTGTATAAAGTGTGGAAGAATATTTTTCTTTTTATCAGAAATTAGCCAGTGAGATTGCTGTGGAATATCTTAAATCAATTTTAATTCCTATGTATTTGTTTAAAGATTACGATCTAAATAAACATACACTTTGACTTTGACTTTGAACTCATAATTTTGAGTCAATGGGCAAGGAAATATTTATAGGTTTCTGTGAGTGAAGACCTATTGTGGCAAAATGCAGCGAGTTAGGGGGCCTGAAAATTGTGACATTACACAAAACATGGTAAATTTTGGGACTTGGGAATTTCGGGGGGTTTGCACCAACAAATGGCTTTTTTTGAATGATTAGTTTTCAGTGTTACTTAAGTAAAATTTGTAGATAATGTTGCAAATGCAAAAATGATTAGTTTCTTGAAGGAAGCGTTCATGTAGGATATCCAGCTAGAATCAGCTACGATGAATGACTAACCATAACCTGTGTTCGCTGAAATGGCAGGGTATTTCCAGACACTCTTGAATCTACCACTGGTGTGTACTGTGTCATGCAAGGGACAACTCACTGGTTGAAAGATTTTACTGTGTTGTGAAGGACTGTGGATTTTCCATTGTAGGGGGTTAGCATTGGAAATAAGAGCTTGATATTGTCATCATTGATTTCATACTGCAATTACAAAGTGATGTTTCTGCTAAAGTTATATAAGGACCGGGAGTAGAATGTACACAAAGTTTGCAAATAGCAAGTGGCGTATGATAGGGTTGCGTCCTGACTCACCTCCTTTTAATTATATGTACAAACCAATTGGAGATCTGGTGATGGTATGAGGACAGGACTCTCTTCAGCTAGGTAGGAAAACAATTCCTGTATTACTATACTGCAGTGATGTACTTCACATGTCTATAACTCAGAATGAGTTAACTAAAGAATACTATTGATAGTTATGTATATTTTGTAATATCTTTTCTGTCAGCCACAATACCCTACTAGAAATCCTGAAGGATTGCTAGGATGAAGAGGGCAAAATAAGAACTCAGTTCAACTCTTAATATTACCAAGCATTCACAGGAAATCAAGGTCAGTGGTTCTCACTCTGACCCTGCATCACTCCACCAAGGGGCTTCTCAAGGTTGTGCATCAGCCCTCTCAGTCTTCATCTTGTACTTACAATCATTCTCAGATCTACTGAGTAAATCCATCATTCTATACTACTATTGTGCCAAGGGCACTCATACTTACATGGAAGTCTCCATATACTGGTAGTAGACATCCAGGCTTGAATTACTGAACTACACCTAAAACTAAATCTCCTTCAGTTTGCGGCCTTACTCATTGCTATTCCTCTCTCCTCCATCTCAGTGCAAACATGGGTGTGTGCATCACACCACCTTGAGTGATAAACAACAATTATTGGAAGCTCCGAAATCCTTGAATTCATCCTAGACAAGAACCTCAACCTCCAAAAATATCTTGATCTTTATGTAATAAAAATGCGCAGTATCAGCTCGGGGTTACAAAAGGTCGTGAGTGTGACGCTTCTATCAGAACAGGACTTTAAAATAAAGAATGCAATTCAAGGTCCTTTCCAGATTTCACCACAGAAAGGCAGTTCTGACAGAGATCCCCAAAATCCATCTAGATCTCTTTTAAAAAATGTCCTGGGTTCACATCGTGGGCACACACAGTTACTAAATGGTGTGCATACACCGCAAATGGCTGCATTACAAATCTAATACCCCACTTCTTACATAGCACATACAATCTGCTCTTAGAAACCCTCTCGTCAACAAAAAACATACCCTAAAATCAATGGCTCTCAGGATGCGCAGCAGAATCTGGAACTCTATTCCTCCCTTCTTCTGTGTCAAGCATGAAGGGCGATATGTAGATCTTCTCTGCTCCAGTCTGTGGTTCTTGGCCATGATTCCTCCCTCCAGTCTCTGACACTTGATGATAAGTCTTATAGTTATTGAATTGGCTATGGGGATTATTTTCTCCAAGGTTTTCTTGTTATGTACACTTAGGGGCAGATTTACCAATATTTCACGCAAACAATGCAGCAAGACAACTTGCGTTGTGTGAATGGAAGAGAGCAGAAATGCACCTCTGCTAAACTATAGCTCATTCCTTCTATCTCCTGGCCATCAAGTGGCTGTGCGTGCGAGACTTAGTAAATACCAGCTAAGGGCTTGTGTTGTCCTTGCGTCACCTTGTGTGACACACGCCCTTAGTAAATATGCCCTTATTCTGTAAATACAGTATCAGTTTGGTTTCAGTTCATTTCGGTTTTTTCCCAATTTGTGTGTATTTTGCAATATGTATTTGATACTCTCTGTCCTATTCTACTTTGTTAACTTGTTTATTCAAATTTTGTAAACTCAATTTCATGCCAAATCTGTAAATCGCTCTGTCGACCATCGTCCCTTATAGACAACTATGCAAAATCTAAAATAAAAAATAAAAAAAGGAATTTTGAATTGAAAAGTTACAAGAACTGTTCGAACACAACGAATAATGTATGTTCTGCCAGGTACTGCTTTTAGATTTGCGAAAAGACTGCCATGACATAGGCCCAGATGGTCAAGCAAAAAAAACCGGTATTTTTGCATTTGGGATGCATCATTCCAAATGCAAAAATCACAATTTAAGAAATCGCAGAATTGCGATTACTTAAATTGCTATTGCATTTAAGGAATGTCAAATTGAGATTCCTTAAATGCAATGCATTAAAGTTAAAAAATTCGCGATTTCGCTAATAGGGGGCGCAAATTACCATGAAGTTGAGCTTCATGGTAATTTGCAAAAACTTTGAAAGATGCACTAAAGTGCATTTTTCAAAGTTCCATTTTACACACAGACATGCCCTTAGGGCATGTGTGAGTGAAAGATGTACCCATATGCAGATTTCAGGGGTGCAACAGGGTGTCCTTTTGACACCCTGGCACCCTTGAAATTGCAATCTCAATTTGCGATTCTCTAATTGAGGATCACAAATTGAGATTGTCTTCCCATTCATTCCTATGGACCTCTAGGCCCATAGGAATGAATGGGGAGGTATTCCTTAATTGCGACTCGCAATGAAGGAATTTTAAGAAATCGCTAATTTTTTAAGCGAGTTCTTCATGCATGGAACTTTGCTATTCCTTATTAGCGATTCCTTATTTTTCGCTAATAAGGAATCGCAAAATGGATGCTTGATGCATCTGGGGGATAGCTTCCAGTGAAGTGGGATTCAGACTTCAGGGCTCCGTGCCCTGCTGAGCATCGGGCACCTGTGCGACCGTGCTGGGAGATGAATTATGAAGCCAGGGAACGGGCTCACAGAATGTTAACTACTAACTCATGCCAGTCTTCTGACCTTGGGTTACAATGACCGGAATGAGACGTCAAGAGCCAGTATTTGTAAGTTACAGGACGGAGCCAGCGCACGTGCATTCAGACTAGCTCACCTAACTATGTGCAGTAGTAAATGTGCTGCTCAGGAGATGATTGGCATAACTAGACTCTAACATCTGTCGAATACAACATCTGGGGGATTTCTAGAGGTCATCAAAGGAGCCTCGCCTGCGATTTACTGCTCTCCAGTGACAGTAACAGACACACGGCCCTTTTACAGCGCCAGCAATGCAGAGGGCAGCAACCCTGCAGGATGGAAACACTTGGGCCTGCGGAGTTTTCAAAGCAGCCAGGGGTAGACTCCTGGCAGAGGGGAGCACGTGCTGGGCCACAACGCTTGGTGCGGAGTGTGCTGAAGCCAAGGACACACTTGCTTTATCTGCCATATGTGCATCTGTGAATGTATCTGTCGGATCATGGAAATATGTGACACTTCTCAGAATAGCTTGAAGTCAAAGGATTGCTATGGTTACTAGTCAGTCTGTGCTAGCCAGCCGCAAGTGTTTTTCTACATCCCCAAGACTACCACTAGAGGGCCGATTGCGCTGTCTGCAGAACTTCATGGACATCCTGGGAATGAGCAGAAAGCAACCAGGAGAGCACAGGGGATGCCGCGGAATCCATTGAAGGGAGGACGTGTGCATTTATGGCGCAGGTGAAGTGCACTGTACAACTTCAGCTGAGAAACAGTGAAGCATGTATGTCAGGGGGACAGATATGTGCTGAAGAACATCTGTCCAGCACTGCGTTTATTTTTCATTTATTTTTTAGCTTTTTCCATATTCAAAACTTCCCCCCTGGCTGCTGAACAATGTAGGCCATCACAAAGACATTCTAGCTCTCTTTGGCAAAGTCCCAAACTGTTGCTGGCTGAGGATTCAGCAAAGGATTCACTAGTTTGTGGGTGTAACTAAAGAAAACTTGCTTGTTGGCAGACCTCTTGTTGTCATTCTTGGATGGTACATAGAGTCTGCCTTGGCTCCACACAGAGGAGTATTTCTCGCTCACAATATTCTATTGGCTGATTTTTTTTCACTTCAGAAGACTTTCTTTTCAAGTTTGAGCCAGGACTCCTGTGTGAGCGTGACTTGAAGGTGGCCACTCTATTTCTTTGTACCATTGCAGATCGAGACAGTATGATGGCAATATGGCCACCTCCCACCCCCTTCCCCGAGTCTCACAAAATGAATAACAATAGTCATGATTGTGTAAGACTACAGGGCCCTTTTGAGGTCAGGCCATCCTGACTAGTTAACCACTGCAGACTGTCTACATTCAAGCATCCTTCGCCGGAGAGCTGCTCTCAGAGTGAACATGCCCAGCCGCCCCTCCCCCTGGCACAGATTTACACAGCAGCAGGATCTCCTTAAAGGGTTCGCACTGTACTAACCACCTTGCCATTGTTTCATTTCTAAAAAAAAAAAAACTACCCCCTTCACCACTGACATCCCCCAATTGGGTTTAAATATTGTCATTGGGGTCTGAGCTTTCAATTCAACTCAGCTGTTGCCTGGCCTGTTACAAACTGTTCTCGCCAGTCCCTATGACCAGCGCCGAAGCAGTATAAAGGTAGCTAGTATATAAAACACTTATGTAAATACATTATTTAGAAACGGTCTGACTAATCACATTTCCTCAATAGCAGCCAGGTAAACTCCTTAGGGTGAAACGTTGCACCTTTATGCACTAAGACTCCCTCCTTTCTGTTGCTATCCCTTTGTTTCTCGTTTTGAAAGCTTTCCTGGCAGCTTGAATCTACTCAACCACTGGTGCTTTCTCCCATTCGATATTACTGCCATACTATCATCTACATGTGACAACTTGTTAAGATATATAATCTCACCAGAGCTATTACTCAGGATGTATTCCTTTTGCCTATGATTATAACTCCCTTTTTAAGTGTCAACCGAAACTAGCACTGACAAAAACAATAGGTCTGGCTTTAAAGTGCTGACCTTGCAAAATGCCTTTATTCATGCTGTGTTTGGATATGTTAGCTCAATAAAGCCAGAGGTTTTGCCAACGCTTATTCCACAAAAGAGTAATAACTCTTCCCTTGGTATGGGGACGACTGCCTGATTTGTGGCATTATATCAAGTAACAGAGGTACAGCATTTTATTCTACTCTTAGACCCCTTGTCAAGAACTCATGAAGTCTTCCATTAAATGGACTTTCCTTTTACCACCAAGTTTGTGGGTAAAACTTAATGTATGGTTGAGTAGTTCCCTGCTTAAGGGATGCAGACCTTGAATACGGTGCTTCCTCAATAGCAGTACAGCCTGTGACCATGCCCCTCTATCACCTTTGCCAGGAATTCTCTGCACTTAAAAGGAGTAGCTGTTCGGAGACCTGACTGCGGGTGGACTCCACTGTCCTGTCTGTTAACAACAGGTTTTCTAGGAGAGCTCCAGTAAAATGCTCCCTATCATATGTGACGTGTCATCTAAAATTTCAAATCACTATTCTTCCAGATGGTAGGACTGGACTGGATTACAGTGACTAATGAATCTATTTAGGCCACAGGGCTAGATGTGTGCACCACTAGTCATAAAATACTAGTCACAATTTGCAACCAGTATTTTTGCAACCAGTCTGGTAATTTGCGCACCAATCTATGTACTAATAGGTCGTTTTACAATTTACTGATTTGTAGTGGGTTGCAATTAGACCTACCTCATTAATCAGGTAGGTCGTGAACCACTGGGATTCGCTACCATCTCAAGGATGGTGGCCTGCTGGGGTCAGCAAATTGCCAGGTCTGTGATTGCTCTATTTAAAAGCAATCATTTATTTTAAAATGCGGCTCGTTTTCCTTTAAGGAAAACGGGATGCGTTTGGAGATAAAAAATGAAATGTTTTATTTTTAAAGAGTAGGCAGTGGTCTGTGGGACCACTGTCTGCTCTTAAAAATATATTCTTTAAACATTCTCAAAGGGTAAGGGATTCCCAAGGGGCCTCTTCCCATTAGTGAATGTGTTACCACCAACTGGTTGGTGGTAAAGTACGAATGTTTTGCAAACATATTTTGATCCTAAAACATTAGTACATACCACTATGATTAGGACTTTGGAAGGGGGGCCCTAAACACGCCCATTCCAAATACTGAAATGTTATTAGGTCGCAAACCCAAATTGCGATTCGGTAATGTGTTTCCAAATCGTAAATTAGGTTTGACACTTTAGAAAAAGCTTTTTTACATTCGCGAATCAGGAGGTTTACGACTGCAAAAAAGCTTCGCACATCCAGCCCCTAGTTTAATGAAACCACTCGATAGAATAATATTTCCTCCAATCATTTTATAGACATCAGCCGACTGCTAGCTGTAGCATACTATGTTATGGTAAATATTTTGAGTCGTATGGGCCAAGACCTCTGATTTTCACCATAGATCATTATTACAATCTGTTTTATTAATCTGCATGTTTAACAAGGAGGTATTTTTAAAAAATATGACCGGACATTCAACTTTACAGATTTTGATGTGGTTGTGTTACAAAGAAGCTCCAGCACCATTTAGCATACAATGGATTTGTACATGAAGGTGGCTAATGGCATTTTTTACGATAATTATATGTACTGTGTGAAATACATTCCACTGTTTATCTTTGTGAAACTGAATGATGATTGAATTTTAACTGATTTTTCGATTAATGTCGAATGAAGGGACCGTCCATACACAAACTCTATGGATGGCTGTTTTACAACCAGAATACTGACTAGATAGGCACAAATATTTCCTGTCTTATACGAAAATCTGTCCTGAGCACAACATGCTCTATATGGAAAATAGTATAGACTTCAAGAAGAATTACATTGTAGCACACTCATTGCCCTATCAGCGGTGATCTCACAAGGAACACTGTCTTTTGTGACACTAAATGCAATAGGTTGAAGTACACAAACCAGAGCAAACGCATAGATTTAAATAGAACAAAATAAATTGGAACAAGCAGGAGAGAATATTCAAAGACACTGAGAAAAATACACTTAAATGATTTTGATTGCAGCCCTCTGCAAAGAAAAACACTCGGAATTCCTAAGACAGGATGTGCTCGATACCATCTGTGCTGCTGTGGTACAAGGTACTGGTGACTGAAGTGTTATTCCATTATAAGAACACCCAGCCAATCCCTGAGCTAGGACACGGTTTAGAACATGCTTAGTGGTGCGGATGCAACTCTTTTCTTTGATGGGGAAGATTGGATCCCCTTAAAGTCGGAGCAGTTCATCTCATCTAAAAGCCAGTGGAGACATCCTCCTGTTCTTCCCTGTTCACCTCAGCGCTGGTGCTCAGCTCAGCAGCAGCAGACAATCCTGTAGGTAGGTATTCGCATGCAAGGGGCTTGAATCAGGAATAGCAAATGCCACGTGATGTAACGTTAAAAAAAGAAAGGACAAAAAAAGACAATGTAACAATCTTTCACGGGACCTCCAAATAAAATTAACCACATCTTGATAGTTCCCTGAAAACAAAATTCATTAGCGAACACTTATTTATTTATTTGTAAGAATTTTGTATAGAGCTGGCAAGACCCGGGGGTATCAGAGCGCTTTACAGCTACGACGCAACAATTATTAGTCAAACACAGTCCAATAGAAACTCTCCCTCCTCTTGTGCCTGTAACCCCAAAACTGAAATATGTATATGGAACTATATATGTTCCCTTACACACTGTTTATTTCCAATAAAACCGCTCAACATCATAACTCGACTACTTTTTCATGAATCGTCCCCATGGTAGTGGGTGGCGCCCTATAAATCATGTAGAAGACATATGCACGTTCTGCATATAAACCATCCCATGTCAGCACACATGCTTGGCAAGTCTTGTGTAGTCTGGACCTTCAGTGTATCACTAAACCAGGTACCTTCAGGGCTCGTATGAGGTTGTACCTGACGCAGACCTCTGGCCACGAGACGGCATACAGGCCATCCCCAGTACACAGAATGGACTCCCTGGAGTGATTTATTGTAGCTTTGCTTGAATGAGCTTCCTTTGCTGTTACAGGGAAGAAATGGACTGAATCCCAGCCAGGTTTCAGTCCTCTGCCTTTCACTCCCCAGGCACCTTTCTTTCCCCATTGGCCCTGCCATAGGACACAGTCCCCTCCAGGCATCCATCTGACATCCACATCTGTTTCCCCTAATTCACCCAACACCCAGCCATCATGTTTTTTTACCAGTGATGGGGAGGTTGTGGCACAATTCTTTACAACCCAATCCTCGGTTCAATTGTACAAGTACATGTTTTGAGTAATTATGAAGGATGAAAGACTGAATTGGCGGCTTTGGGGATGGGGGGGGGGGGCAAGGGGGAGCAGAAGCGAAAGTGTGTTCAGCTGACAGTAATTTTCCATTTCAGAAAATCAATTTTTTTCTTAAAAGCAATTATGGCAAATATATCTATTTTACATCGTTTATCATAAAATGGGCATCTTTCCAGCAGTATTAGTAAGGGAATGAAACGTGCATGTCTTTCATTTAAGCAGTGTTTATATGTTTCCTCTGTGGATCATTCTGCAAACTCCAAGGATGTCCTTTGGGCTTTATGCTGAATGGAAAATCGCTTGTCTCGGGGTAAAATAGCCAGGCAGAGCAAGCAGTGCCGTGACCTGGTATATAAATAAATGATATCACAGCATAAATATACTTTATGAAGAGCTTGTGATGACCCGGCTCCCTGGAGATGCATCCATTGAGGCCTACATCTCACCTTTAGATAAGACATGCGGATGCGCCATCTACGTTTTTGTAAAAATATCCCAAATGTCAGACTTTGTTAGGGCTGTGATGTTTGGGACAGGCAGGACGTGTACTCTGTTCAACTTGGAACATGTGGGTCCCGATTTAGGATATCCCACAAGTCACGACTACAGAAATTGGGTAGAGGATGTAGCCTTAAGGCTAGAGTGCTCGACCTGGAAGCTGGGGAACCTGGTTCTAGTCACGACAAAGATGCTCAACCATTCTGTGATTCTGGAAAATCACTTAGTCTCCCCGTGCCCAACAAAACTGAATGTGTCCATCTGTAACGAAAATGGTACCATGTAAAGCGCTCTAATGTCTTCGGGTCTAGTTTGCGCTATTTAAAACTCTAAAAAAAAAAAGGTCGGCTTTCTGGCAACATAGAGGAAAGGTAAACTTATTCCATCTTTGAACAATACTACCTGTTATTACAGCATTAATGCAGCATAGCAACATTATTTATTTACTGCCACAGGATTGAATCTCTGATGCACTATAACACGAAATTGTTTCCTATTGTTGAACTTGGAATGATGAAAGTGGAAGGGTGCCTTAGAGGACTCTAGACACTGGCTTGCATGCTGCACACAAATATCAGGCACATTAACCATCTAAGCTAGCCTACCAGTTGTATAGTCACATGTAATTCTAGGTGTAAAATCAAGATCAAAACATCTCACATGCATCATTTATTTATTTTCATTTGTGGCACCATAAAGCTGTCCTAACAGTAATTCATGTTTGTGCATTGCAGTGGCATTATCCTATCTTCCAAAATCCTCTGGCCACTCTCTGCCTTCCTTCTGCCCCAAGCTCCACTTCTTTCTGTCTGATAAGGGAGTCTGCGCTTGCCCGAGGCCACGCAGTGGCCATCAGGAGGGTGGGCTCCTAGTCACGTAGGGCTGACCCCGCCCCTTGTGGCCAACCACTCCTCGCCGGGCAGGACGCGCCCAGTAGGAGGCGGGCTGCTGACACACGTCCGGGGCAGCTAGGAGGAGCCTCTGGGGGGTATTTGACCCCTGGGCACCATCTTGGAGCCCTCTTTGCTGCTCCGGACGTCGCGCTACAACGTCGGGACACTCTTTCGCCGAGGACACTCTAACGGTGAGTGAGGCCTACGGGCCTTACCCCCCCTCCGCCTGCTCCCTCCCTGTGGAGGTGCGAGTCATGGCTAGGCGGCCCGCTTAGCGTCGGGCCGCTGTGGAGGTGGGGGTCGCAATGCGGCAAAGATTAACCCCCGTCCCGCCCCTTGCTTCGGGGTGCGGGCTATGTTGTTTGCCCTCGTGGCCGATGGAGCTGCACATGGGGTTTGTGTCCCTTTCGGCGGCTGCAATACGGCAAAGATTTACTCCCGCCCCGTGCCTTTCTTTGGGTGCGGGCGATAACGTTAGCCCACACGGTTGCTGGCGCTGCCCGGGGGTTTTGTGTCCCTTTCCCCCACCAAGCCCTCGTCTCCTCGGGAGCTGGGCGACGCGAGTGGCCAATCTTCGGGCCTCAGTGGGAAGGGTGAGCTGGTGCGCTGGCCGTGTGGGTCCCCGACGATTTATGGCAACATGGGCTCGAGAGGCATGCCGAGTTCGCCAGGTGAGGGGTAGTCTCTAGGACTGTCCGGTGCGACGAGGGCCTTACTTTAAATAAGTGAAGAGTATGGGGGGGACGCCTAGGGCCTGTCCATTGCTTTGCCATCCGCTCCTCTTCGTGCGGGTGTGGTGTTGCTTGCTGCAGATTATCAAGGCAGGCTGATACGGTCCGCTGCGGGGTCCATTTACAAAGGATTCATGGCGGATGCTGCCTTGGTAGCGCCCTGACGTCTTCGGGTAAAGTCCGTGCTACATAAACGCATAAATACATGGGGGGGGGGGTCGCAGTGCATTAGTATACAGAGTGCACCAGCCCCGGACAACCGGGGCGGCCGTGCAGGACATCGGCCAGCACAGCGTCGCATTGCCCGCCGTGTCTCCGAGGCAGGACAGACCTCCCCTCACACTAGCGCCCATATACCAACCCCACCCACGGCTGCCCCGATCGCCCCCCCCCCTTTTACCCCAAGATGGCGGTATGAGGGAGAAAAATGATTAATCGGGCAACTCTCCGGGCCTCCTGTCGGGTGGGCAGGATCTGAGGCCACCCGTTTCACGGGTGGCTGCGTCTCGGTGTATTTTGCGTACTATGTGGCAGGGTGCAGGCACGCCGCTTGCGCACCTCCGTAACCGCGAGGCTTCCACTCGCCGGCGGGATCCCTGCAACACTGCTGGCAACCTGGTTACCGCTTTTAGCGGGCGGTGGCCCCCTTATTTGGCGATGCGAGGGGCAGGCACCGACGCTGTGCCTCGGGCCCCCCTGCAGTCAAGCCCACCAACTTCTTCGCGGGGCTCCCACTTGCCCCGGGAGCCCCGCAACACGTTTGCCATCAGTTTCCAGCTCTCGCGGGCTATACATCCACTGCGGCTTGCAGGCCACGCCACAGTGAAGCGATATTGCCGTGAGCCGCTATGGGGGGCTAGGCCTCCTTATCCCTCATCCCTTTGGGAATCGGGCCGCTACCGGCCACGAAGTGCCAGCGAACTACCTTAATGGAGGCAGCACGAAACTAAACGGGTTTGGCGGTAAGCACAGTAAGGCTGCGCCACTACGTAGTAAACAAGAAAAATGCCAATACTGTGCACTAGTTTTCAACCAGTTGAAGAAGACACTCCTAGTCGTTGCCTCAAAAAAGACCACTTTTTCAGTCAAAATTATTCATGGAAAATTATTCATGGAAAATTAGAAATTTTTTATTTTTATTTTACTTTTACTTGTGGTTTAATTTGTTTTTTTGCATTTCAAAGGAGAAATTTATACATGTAAATGTCTGTACATCTATTTACAACATCACACTATCATCGTAATTAATGATAGACGAGGAATAAAGTTCTTTGGGGGGCAAGAGGAAATAAATGTGAAAAGTGGTTTGTCACAATAATAACAACACAGATAGACATAAGACACGTGTACACAAGACAGTGAACATATATCAAAACATTTCTGATACGTGGTGGTAATTGGTGTCAATTTATTTCAAAGTATTCGCCAAAGTTAGAAGCCACACCTATTTACAATCATAGGAGTGGTATAATGCAATCAATGGGCTCCATAGATCAACACAGTAATAAAGACCAAAAACTCTATTTCGCAATCGTTTCTAATCACTCTAAATTATATATAAATTGATTTAGAGCCAAAACTTGGCACAACACCCGACTACCACCTCGGTCGACGCGTTTCGAATCCTAAATCAATGTAAAGGATTCTCTTCAGGACCAAACACAATTAATCTGAAAGACACAATAAGTGATAAAGATTCTATCAGTCAAACATTAAAATCAAAGAGAGACTCTCAACTGTCATTCAGCCACCACATACTCTCCATAAGCTTACCTGTCGCTGGTTCTTAGTGGAGTTAAAGTGGTGGAGGTTCTAGTCAGCTACAAAACAGAATGTATTGAACACCACGAATTAATACACGGTCTTAGACTGCGCCCTACGTCGAATTTACTAAGGCAAAGGGTTTTTTTTATACTCACTGGTGAGTTTCAGTATCCTGTCCAGCTATAGGTAAAGTTCTCTTTGCACCCTCGGTGTTGATACACCAGTTGACGGTGAATTTGGATTAATTCCCAATGATTATTCTGTTGGAAAAAAACCAGGTAAGCTGTTAGGTTGGCCTCTCAAAAACCAGGGTGGCTGCCCCTAACGAGAGCGTCTAGTTTGATTGTCTGAGCTGCTCGTGAAAGGAGCCGTTTCTAAAACAAATTCTGGGTGACATCCCCTAAAGAGAGCATTATGGCAGATTCTCTAAACCGGTCGTGCAGGGAGCCGTTTCTTAGACGAATTCTGTTTGAGAAACCTGCCGGGTCTCCCGACCCGGACCTAGTGAGCTTTTGCGGTCGCGCAGCGAGAGTGAGTCTTCCCGCCCTTGCTTCTGTGAATCAGTTTGTCAAAAGATATGTGGGTGTTAATTCGATCATCTAGGCTATTTGATGCACGCGCCGGGGGTCGCGCTGCGTAGTGCCGGCTTGCAATCTTCACTTACTTTTCAAAAGACGTCCGTCTCCTCCTGATTACTCCGCCATCGTGTGTTTACGCGATGTGGGACAGTTCCTGGTTCGCCTCATTTCAGTAAACGCCGTTTCCGGGTCAGTTCGCGAGGCTCATGGGAGTTGTGGTTTCATTTACTGTGAGCCACGGGCGTTGGTGCATTAGATGCTAGAATTGCGCTATATTTCGGAGTCTTATTAGTTTCATGAAAAAACGGAGTTCCAAGGTCGTTTTAAATGTTCTGCTTGCCGCCACTTGGCGTACAGTTTATGAGAGGCTGAAAATGGAGCTGTACTTTAAAGGGTTGTGCACACCGTCTGGTTGGGGGAGCTGGAGGTTTCTCACATGGGGCTCAGGTGCCAACAAATCTGGTACTGCTGGACAAGGGACTGTTAAAGTGAAAGATCAGCATGTTCGTTGTGCACGTGTGCTCAAGGGCATTATTTACAGATTATACAATTCAAACATTTCATTAAGGCCTTGTATTGTAGTGTTAAACTTCAATATCAACATTGCCTCTCGTTGTCGCAACTTGGCCTCTACATCTCCACCTCTTGGGTCAGTTTCAATTTTAGAGATTATCGTCCATTTAAAATCCTGTTCACTGTGCGCTTTGTCTATCCAATGTTGGACTAATGGAGCTGTCAGGACTTTTTTCTTGATTCTGGACTTGTGTTGAGACATTCTCTGTCTCACTTCTTGCGTTGTCTTACCTATATATAGTTTGTCACAAGGACATAGTAGGCCATAAACAACGTTTTTTGTTTTACAGTTAGTAAACTGATCATGTTTCCAAAAGATCCCTGCATGCTGGAAAAGGTTACCTTCAATGGTCGATGAGCAGCAAAGACATGTGCCGCATTTGTGGTGGCCAGTTATAGGTGGCAGGCTCAAATAATCACGTAATGTCGGATTTTTCGGTTTGGGAATGGCTGCTCGGACGATATGGTTTGCAATACTTTGATCCTTTTTGTATGCAAAAAGGGGGACATCTGTCAATTGGTTGTCCAGGTCTTTGACTAAATGCCAGTTCTGATGGATCAATTTTTTCAGGATGTTAGATGAGGGGCAGTATGTAGATACACACACTGTTCGTTGTTGATTACTTTTTTGTTTTTTGGTCAATAGTTCCTCACGAGGTGTCCACCATGCTCTTTTGATCGCTTGTTTGAGCAATTTGGCTGGGTAGCCTCGGGCCAGAAGTTTCTCCTTTAGGGCATCGGCATGGTCCATGAATTCATCTTTGAAGGTGCAGTTTCTGCGGATACGCAAAAACTGCCCTATTGGGAGGTTTTGTTTTAAACTTCTGGGATGACTACTTGAAAAGTCCAATGCCTTATTGCGGTCAGTCTTCTTTTTGAATAAAGTGGTGACCAGTTGTCCATTAACACAGTAAACCTCTACATCTAGAAATGACATCCTTGTCTCAGAGGTCTGGAGTGTAAATTTAATGTCTTCTGTCCTGTTATTGATCCAATCGTGGAACTGTCCTAGTTGTTCTGTGGTCCCCGACCAGGTGAAAAAAACATCGTCGATATATCGCACCCATCCACCAATCCATTGGTGGAATGGGTTGTCATTGTGAATGAAGGTATCTTCGTATTGGCTCATAAAAAGGATCGCTAGTTCTGGGGCAAAAGGACAGCCCATAGCGACTCCTTTAATCTGGAAGTAGAAGTCTTCACCAAACTTAAAATAATTTTTTGTGAGTGCAAGTTTGGCCAGTTTGAGAATAAATTCTGTGGGAATTTTAGATGGTCTCTCCCGTTTGTTCAAGAAGATTTCAAGGACCTCCAATGCTTGGTCTTGGGGGATCTGAGTGTAGAGCGATACAATATCCATGCTCACTAAAAGGTCATGATTTTCTGTGAATGGTAATTGATCCAGTTTTGTCAAGAAGTCCGTAGTGTCCAACAGGAACGATTTAACAGTCAGTGTGAATGGTTTAAGGAAGAAATCTATGAATTTTGAGACTGGTTCAAATAGAGAATCACACCCAGAGATTATGGGTCGTCCTGGTGGTGTGGTTTCATTTTTATGTACTTTCGGAAGTACATAAAATAATGGGATTCGTGGGTGTTTATTTAACAGAAAATTCTACTCTTTTTTGCCGAGGAATCCTTGGTCAAATCCATTTTGAAGAATTATGCCAAGTTCTTTCTGTAAATCAGCAGTAGGGTCCATATTGATTTTGCGGTAGCACTTTGGGTCAGAAAGTTGTCGGTTGACTTCGTGAATATATTCCTCTATTCCCCATACAACAATTGATCCGCCTTTATCGGCTTGCTTAATGATAATCTTTTCATCCTGTTTGAGTGATTGTAATGCCAATTTCTGTTCGTGAGAGAGATTAGATTTAACAAATCCTTTCTTTTTCTTTTCTTGAGCTGTCAAAGCAGACAGGATAGTCTTCTCGAAGTAGATGACTTCTTTAGGTATTTTGTTTGCCGGCGGACAAAACTTAGATTTTTTCTTGAGTCCAGTTGTTTCAAATTGAGGTTGTGGTTCCTTGCCAGAAAAAAATGTACCCAAACGGATTTTGCGGCAAAATTCAATAAATTCTAATTTCAATCGGACGAAGTCGGTGAATTTTGCTGGTACAAATGATAATCCCTTTTCTAGGACACTGATTTCTACAGGCGTCAAAACTTTTTTCGAGAGATTATAAATTGGAGAGTTTTCGTATGTGACTAGTTCTTGTAGTTGTGTCTCCTTGTTGACATCTCCCATGGTTGGTTGAACCTTGTTTTTCCTCGGGGTTTTTGCTGGCCCTGTCCTAAAAAAGGTTGTTGTTGTTGGTTTTGATAGTTTGGTTGGTAGTTGGCCTGATATTGTTGCTGGTTGCTTCTTTGGAAACCACCTCTTTGATTGAACTGGGGGCGGGAGGGCCCTTGTTCAGACTCACTTCCTCCTGAAGATGAAGTGTCGGAGAATGTGAGGTATTTTGTCCTTGATCTACCTTGGTTGTCAGATAAATACCGTCTTGCTTCAGATCTAGTATAGAAATCCTGTTGGAGATAAGGATAGGCTCTCTCGAAAGTAAAATTGCGTTTGTCTCTCTCAAAGTTGTTATCTTATTGTTGTACTGTATAATCTTTGAATTCGAGGATGTCTTTCTCTACTTTATCAAGTAAGATCTTCGAATCTTGTATTAGGGGATTCACTTTTATTTCCGCCTCTAATTTCTCAATTTCTTCAAGTTGGGATTTAGATAACCGTTGAGCTGTTTCTATAGTTAGGACCATAAGGTCTCGGCTACATTTAGTCTCTATAAAACTAAAACCTTTTTTATAGACACTGTCTTCCGTGAATATCACCGGTATGTTTTTAACAATCAGTCCAGATGGTATAGTGCCTGACCTAAGATGTTTGAGTAAGTAGTGGCCATGTAAGTCTGTCCGTATCTGCTTCTTTTTAAGTCGGACTAATTTGTCTGATTCATTATTTACCTGGGCAGAGTTACTGAGAGTAGCTGAGCCGAACGCAGGAGGGTCTCTCAATAAGTTTTTGATATGATCTTCGCTATATGCAAATGTTTGCTCCTCTGACATTCTCTTGACCTTAGAACTTTGGTAAAGATTTTATACAGTATGTCTACTCAGACTACACACATACATACAGCCGTGCTTTACAAGAAAAAATCAAAATAATAAAGTGCAGATATACATAGTGCAGGGAGAAACAAATGATCACGTGAAAGTTCACCACAGTCCACAACCAGTGGACACAACAGAATTCAAACCAGAGACTCCTTTAGTGTCTCTCATACAACCTCGCGGGCCGGCGCCCGCGATATGTACCACGAAACTAAACGGGTTTGGCGGTAAGCACAGTAAGGCTGCGCCACTACGTAGTAAACAAGAAAAATGCCAATACTGTGCACTAGTTTTCAACCAGTTGAAGAAGACACTCCTAGTCGTTGCCTCAAAAAAGACCACTTTTTCAGTCAAAATTATTCATGGAAAATTATTCATGGAAAATTAGAAATTTTTTATTTTTATTTTACTTTTACTTGTGGTTTAATTTGTTTTTTTGCATTTCAAAGGAGAAATTTATACATGTAAATGTCTGTACATCTATTTACAACATCACACTATCATCGTAATTAATGATAGACGAGGAATAAAGTTCTTTGGGGGGCAAGAGGAAATAAATGTGAAAAGTGGTTTGTCACAATAATAACAACACAGATAGACATAAGACACGTGTACACAAGACAGTGAACATATATCAAAACATTTCTGATACGTGGTGGTAATTGGTGTCAATTTATTTCAAAGTATTCGCCAAAGTTAGAAGCCACACCTATTTACAATCACAGTCAAACATTAAAATCAAAGAGAGACTCTCAACTGTCATTCTGTATCGCTCTACACTCAGATCCCCCAAGACCAAGCATTGGAGGTCCTTGAAATCTTCTTGAACAAACGGGAGAGACCATCTAAAATTCCCACAGAATTTATTCTCAAACTGGCCAAACTTGCACTCACAAAAAATTATTTTAAGTTTGGTGAAGACTTCTACTTCCAGATTAAAGGAGTCGCTATGGGCTGTCCTTTTGCCCCAGAACTAGCGATCCTTTTTATGAGCCAATACGAAGATACCTTCATTCACAATGACAACCCATTCCACCAATGGATTGGTGGATGGGTGCGATATATCGACGATGTTTTTTTCACCTGGTCGGGGACCACAGAACAACTAGGACAGTTCCACGATTGGATCAATAACAGGACAGAAGACATTAAATTTACACTCCAGACCTCTGAGACAAGGATGTCATTTCTAGATGTAGAGGTTTACTGTGTTAATGGACAACTGGTCACCACTTTATTCAAAAAGAAGACTGACCGCAATAAGGCATTGGACTTTTCAAGTAGTCATCCCAGAAGTTTAAAACAAAACCTCCCAATAGGGCAATTTTTGCGTATCCGCAGAAACTGCACCTTCAAAGATGAATTCATGGACCATGCCGATGCCCTAAAGGAGAAACTTCTGGCCCGAGGCTACCCAGCCAAATTGCTCAAACAAGCGATCAAAAGAGCATGGTGGACACCTCGTGAGGAACTATTGACCAAAAAACAAAAAAGTAATCAACAACGAACAGTGTGTGTATCTACATACTGCCCCTCATCTAACATCCTGAAAAAATTGATCCATCAGAACTGGCATTTAGTCAAAGACCTGGACAACCAATTGACAGATGTCCCCCTTTTTGCATACAAAAAGGATCAAAGTATTGCAAACCATATCGTCCGAGCAGCCATTCCCAAACCGAAAAATCCGACATTACGTGATTATTTGAGCCTGCCACCTATAACTGGCCACCACAAATGCGGCACATGTCTTTGCTGCTCATCGACCATTGAAGGTAACCTTTTCCAGCATGCAGGGATCTTTTGGAAACATGATCAGTTTACTAACTGTAAAACAAAAAACGTTGTTTATGGCCTACTATGTCCTTGTGACAAACTATATATAGGTAAGACAACGCAAGAAGTGAGACAGAGAATGTCTCAACACAAGTCCAGAATCAAGAAAAAAGTCCTGACAGCTCCATTAGTCCAACATTGGATAGACAAAGCGCACAGTGAACAGGATTTTAAATGGACGATAATCTCTAAAATTGAAACTGACCCAAGAGGTGGAGATGTAGAGGCCAAGTTGCGACAACGAGAGGCAATGTTGATATTGAAGTTTAACACTACAATACAAGGCCTTAATGAAATGTCTGAATTGTATAATCTGTAAATAATGCCCTTGAGCACACGTGCACAACGAACATGCTGATCTTTCACTTTAACAGTCCCTTGTCCAGCAGTACCAGATTTGTTGGCACCTGAGCCCCATGTGAGAAACCTCCAGCTCCCCCAACCAGACGGTGTGCACAACCCTTTAAAGTACAGCTCCATTTTCAGCCTCTCATAAACTGTACGCCAAGTGGCGGCAAGCAGAACATTTAAAACGACCTTGGAACTCCGTTTTTTCATGAAACTAATAAGACTCCGAAATATAGCGCAATTCTAGCATCTAATGCACCAACGCCCGTGGCTCACAGTAAATGAAACCACAACTCCCATGAGCCTCGCGAACTGACCCGGAAACGGCGTTTACTGAAATGAGGCGAACCAGGAACTGTCCCACATCGCGTAAACACACGATGGCGGAGTAATCAGGAGGAGACGGACGTCTTTTGAAAAGTAAGTGAAGATTGCAAGCCGGCACTACGCAGCGCGACCCCTGGCGCGTGCATCAAATAGCCTAGATGATCGAATTAACACCCACATATCTTTTGACAAACTGATTCACAGAAGCAAGGGCGGGAAGACTCACTCTCGCTGCGCGACCGCAAAAGCTCACTAGGTCCGGGTCGGGAGACCCGGCAGGTTTCTCAAACAGAATTTGTCTAAGAAACGGCTCCCTGCACGACCGGTTTAGAGAATCTGCCATAATGCTCTCTTTAGGGGATGTCACCCAGAATTTGTTTTAGAAACGGCTCCTTTCACGAGCAGCTCAGACAATCAAACTAGACGCTCTCGTTAGGGGCAGTCACCCCGGTTTTTGAGAGGCCAACCTAACAGCTTACCTGGTTTTTTTCCAACAGAATAATCATTGGGAATTAATCCAAATTCACCGTCAACTGGTGTATCAACACCGAGGGTGCAAAGAGAACTTTACCTATAGCTGGACAGGATACTGAAACTCACCAGTGAGTATAAAAAAAACCCTTTGCCTTAGTAAATTCGACGTAGGGCGCAGTCTAAGACCGTGTATTAATTCGTGGTGTTCAATACATTCTGTTTTGTAGCTGACTAGAACCTCCACCACTTTAACTCCACTAAGAACCAGCGACAGGTAAGCTTATGGAGAGTATGTGGTGGCTGAATGACAGTTGAGAGTCTCTCTTTGATTTTAATGTTTGACTGATAGAATCTTTATCACTTATTGTGTCTTTCAGATTAATTGTGTTTGGTCCTGAAGAGAATCCTTTACATTGATTTAGGATTCGAAACGCGTCGACCGAGGTGGTAGTCGGGTGTTGTGCCAAGTTTTGGCTCTAAATCAATTTATATATAATTTAGAGTGATTAGAAACGATTGCGAAATAGAGTTTTTGGTCTTTATTACTGTGTTGATCTATGGAGCCCATTGATTGCATTATACCACTCCTATGATTGTAAATAGGTGTGGCTTCTAACTTTGGCGAATACTTTGAAATAAATTGACACCAATTACCACCACGTATCAGAAATGTTTTGATATATGTTCACTGTCTTGTGTACACGTGTCTTATGTCTATCTGTGTTGTTATTATTGTGACAAACCACTTTTCACATTTATTTCCTCTTGCCCCCCAAAGAACTTTATTCCTCGTCTATCATTAATTACGATGATAGTGTGATGTTGTAAATAGATGTACAGACATTTACATGTATAAATTTCTCCTTTGAAATGCAAAAAAACAAATTAAACCACAAGTAAAAGTAAAATAAAAATAAAAAATTTCTAATTTTCCATGAATAATTTTGACTGAAAAAGTGGTCTTTTTTGAGGCAACGACTAGGAGTGTCTTCTTCAACTGGTTGAAAACTAGTGCACAGTATTGGCATTTTTCTTGTTTACTACGTAGTGGCGCAGCCTTACTGTGCTTACCGCCAAACCCGTTTAGTTTCGTGGTACATATCGCGGGCGCCGGCCCGCGAGGTTGTATGAGAGACACTAAAGGAGTCTCTGGTTTGAATTCTGTTGTGTCCACTGGTTGTGGACTGTGGTGAACTTTCACGTGATCATTTGTTTCTCCCTGCACTATGTATATCTGCACTTTATTATTTTGATTTTTTCTTGTAAAGCACGGCTGTATGTATGTGTGTAGTCTGAGTAGACATACTGTATAAAATCTTTACCAAAGTTCTAAGGTCAAGAGAATGTCAGAGGAGCAAACATTTGCATATAGCGAAGATCATATCAAAAACTTATTGAGAGACCCTCCTGCGTTCGGCTCAGCTACTCTCAGTAACTCTGCCCAGGTAAATAATGAATCAGACAAATTAGTCCGACTTAAAAAGAAGCAGATACGGACAGACTTACATGGCCACTACTTACTCAAACATCTTAGGTCAGGCACTATACCATCTGGACTGATTGTTAAAAACATACCGGTGATATTCACGGAAGACAGTGTCTATAAAAAAGGTTTTAGTTTTATAGAGACTAAATGTAGCCGAGACCTTATGGTCCTAACTATAGAAACAGCTCAACGGTTATCTAAATCCCAACTTGAAGAAATTGAGAAATTAGAGGCGGAAATAAAAGTGAATCCCCTAATACAAGATTCGAAGATCTTACTTGATAAAGTAGAGAAAGACATCCTCGAATTCAAAGATTATACAGTACAACAAAAAGATAATAACTTTGAGAGAGACAAACGCAATTTTACTTTCGAGAGAGCCTATCCTTATCTCCAACAGGATTTCTATACTAGATCTGAAGCAAGACGGTATTTATCTGACAACCAAGGTAGATCAAGGACAAAATACCTCACATTCTCCGACACTTCATCTTCAGGAGGAAGTGAGTCTGAACAAGGGCCCTCCCGCCCCCAGTTCAATCAAAGAGGTGGTTTCCAAAGAAGCAACCAGCAACAATATCAGGCCAACTACCAACCAAACTATCAAAACCAACAACAACAACCTTTTTTAGGACAGGGCCAGCAAAAACCCCGAGGAAAAACAAGGTTCAACCAACCATGGGAGATGTCAACAAGGAGACACAACTACAAGAACTAGTCACATACGAAAACTCTCCAATTTATAATCTCTCGAAAAAAGTTTTGACGCCTGTAGAAATCAGTGTCCTAGAAAAGGGATTATCATTTGTACCAGCAAAATTCACCGACTTCGTCCGATTGAAATTAGAATTTATTGAATTTTGCCGCAAAATCCGTTTGGTTACATTTTTTTCTGGCAAGGAACCACAACCTCAATTTGAAACAACTGGACTCAAGAAAAAATCTAAGTTTTGTCCGCCGGCAAACAAAATACCTAAAGAAGTCATCTACTTCGAGAAGACTATCCTGTCTGCTTTGACAGCTCAAGAAAAGAAAAAGAAAGGATTTGTTAAATCTAATCTCTCTCACGAACAGAAATTGGCATTACAATCACTCAAACAGGATGAAAAGATTATCATTAAGCAAGCCGATAAAGGCGGATCAATTGTTGTATGGGGAATAGAGGAATATATTCACGAAGTCAACCGACAACTTTCTGACCCAAAGTGCTACCGCAAAATCAATATGGACCCTACTGCTGATTTACAGAAAGAACTTGGCATAATTCTTCAAAATGATTTGACCAAGGATTCCTCGGCAAAAAAGAGTATAATTTTCTGTTAAATAAACACCCACGAATCCCATTATTTTATGTACTTCCGAAAGTACATAAAAATGAAACCACACCACCAGGACGACCCATAATCTCTGGGTGTGATTCTCTATTTGAACCAGTCTCAAAATTCATAGATTTCTTCCTTAAACCATTCACACTGACTGTTAAATCGTTCCTGTTGGACACTACGGACTTCTTGACAAAACTGGATCAATTACCATTCACAGAAAATCATGACCTTTTAGTGAGCATGGATATTGTATCGCTCTACACTCAGATCCCCCAAGACCAAGCATTGGAGGTCCTTGAAATCTTCTTGAACAAACGGGAGAGACCATCTAAAATTCCCACAGAATTTATTCTCAAACTGGCCAAACTTGCACTCACAAAAAATTATTTTAAGTTTGGTGAAGACTTCTACTTCCAGATTAAAGGAGTCGCTATGGGCTGTCCTTTTGCCCCAGAACTAGCGATCCTTTTTATGAGCCAATACGAAGATACCTTCATTCACAATGACAACCCATTCCACCAATGGATTGGTGGATGGGTGCGATATATCGACGATGTTTTTTTCACCTGGTCGGGGACCACAGAACAACTAGGACAGTTCCACGATTGGATCAATAACAGGACAGAAGACATTAAATTTACACTCCAGACCTCTGAGACAAGGATGTCATTTCTAGATGTAGAGGTTTACTGTGTTAATGGACAACTGGTCACCACTTTATTCAAAAAGAAGACTGACCGCAATAAGGCATTGGACTTTTCAAGTAGTCATCCCAGAAGTTTAAAACAAAACCTCCCAATAGGGCAGTTTTTGCGTATCCGCAGAAACTGCACCTTCAAAGATGAATTCATGGACCATGCCAATGCCCTAAAGGAGAAACTTCTGGCCCGAGGCTACCCAGCCAAATTGCTCAAACAAGCGATCAAAAGAGCATGGTGGACACCTCGTGAGGAACTATTGACCAAAAAACAAAAAAGTAATCAACAACGAACAGTGTGTGTATCTACATACTGCCCCTCATCTAACATCCTGAAAAAATTGATCCATCAGAACTGGCATTTAGTCAAAGACCTGGACAACCAATTGACAGATGTCCCCCTTTTTGCATACAAAAAGGATCAAAGTATTGCAAACCATATCGTCCGAGCAGCCATTCCCAAACCGAAAAATCCGACAATACGTGATTATTTGAGCCTGCCACCTATAACTGGCCACCACAAATGCGGCACATGTCTTTGCTGCTCATCGACCATTGAAGGTAACCTTTTCCAGCATGCAGGGATCTTTTGGAAACATGATCAGTTTACTAACTGTAAAACAAAAAACGTTGTTTATGGCCTACTATGTCCTTGTGACAAACTATATATAGGTAAGACAACGCAAGAAGTGAGACAGAGAATGTCTCAACACAAGTCCAGAATCAAGAAAAAAGTCCTGACAGCTCCATTAGTCCAACATTGGATAGACAAAGCGCACAGTGAACAGGATTTTAAATGGACGATAATCTCTAAAATTGAAACTGACCCAAGAGGTGGAGATGTAGAGGCCAAGTTGCGACAACGAGAGGCAATGTTGATATTGAAGTTTAACACTACAATACAAGGCCTTAATGAAATGTCTGAATTGTATAATCTGTAAATAATGCCCTTGAGCACACGTGCACAACGAACATGCTGATCTTTCACTTTAACAGTCCCTTGTCCAGCAGTACCAGATTTGTTGGCACCTGAGCCCCATGTGAGAAACCTCCAGCTCCCCCAACCAGACGGTGTGCACAACCCTTTAAAGTACAGCTCCATTTTCAGCCTCTCATAAACTGTACGCCAAGTGGCGGCAAGCAGAACATTTAAAACGACCTTGGAACTCCGTTTTTTCATGAAACTAATAAGACTCCGAAATATAGCGCAATTCTAGCATCTAATGCACCAACGCCCGTGGCTCACAGTAAATGAAACCACAACTCCCATGAGCCTCGCGAACTGACCCGGAAACGGCGTTTACTGAAATGAGGCGAACCAGGAACTGTCCCACATCGCGTAAACACACGATGGCGGAGTAATCAGGAGGAGACGGACGTCTTTTGAAAAGTAAGTGAAGATTGCAAGCCGGCACTACGCAGCGCGACCCCCGGCGCGTGCATCAAATAGCCTAGATGATCGAATTAACACCCACATATCTTTTGACAAACTGATTCACAGAAGCAAGGGCGGGAAGACTCACTCTCGCTGCGCGACCGCAAAAGCTCACTAGGTCCGGGTCGGGAGACCCGGCAGGTTTCTCAAACAGAATTCGTCTAAGAAACGGCTCCCTGCACGACCGGTTTAGAGAATCTGCCATAATGCTCTCTTTAGGGGATGTCACCCAGAATTTGTTTTAGAAACGGCTCCTTTCACGAGCAGCTCAGACAATCAAACTAGACGCTCTCGTTAGGGGCAGTCACCCCGGTTTTTGAGAGGCCAACCTAACAGCTTACCTGGTTTTTTTCCAACAGAATAATCATTGGGAATTAATCCAAATTCACCGTCAACTGGTGTATCAACACCGAGGGTGCAAAGAGAACTTTACCTATAGCTGGACAGGATACTGAAACTCACCAGTGAGTATAAAAAAAACCCTTTGCCTTAGTAAATTCGACGTAGGGCGCAGTCTAAGACCGTGTATTAATTCGTGGTGTTCAATACATTCTGTTTTGTAGCTGACTAGAACCTCCACCACTTTAACTCCACTAAGAACCAGCGACAGGTAAGCTTATGGAGAGTATGTGGTGGCTGAATGACAGTTGAGAGTCTCTCTTTGATTTTAATGTTTGACTGATAGAATCTTTATCACTTATTGTGTCTTTCAGATTAATTGTGTTTGGTCCTGAAGAGAATCCTTTACATTGATTTAGGATTCGAAACGCGTCGACCGAGGTGGTAGTCGGGTGTTGTGCCAAGTTTTGGCTCTAAATCAATTTATATATAATTTAGAGTGATTAGAAACGATTGCGAAATAGAGTTTTTGGTCTTTATTACTGTGTTGATCTATGGAGCCCATTGATTGCATTATACCACTCCTATGATTGTAAATAGGTGTGGCTTCTAACTTTGGCGAATACTTTGAAATAAATTGACACCAATTACCACCACATATCAGAAATGTTTTGATATATGTTCACTGTCTTGTGTACACGTGTCTTATGTCTATCTGTGTTGTTATTATTGTGACAAACCACTTTTCACATTTATTTCCTCTTGCCCCCCAAAGAACTTTATTCCTCGTCTATCATTAATTACGATGATAGTGTGATGTTGTAAATAGATGTACAGACATTTACATGTATAAATTTCTCCTTTGAAATGCAAAAAAACAAATTAAACCACAAGTAAAAGTAAAATAAAAATAAAAAATTTCTAATTTTCCATGAATAATTTTCCATGAATAATTTTGACTGAAAAAGTGGTCTTTTTTGAGGCAACGACTAGGAGTGTCTTCTTCAACTGGTTGAAAACTAGTGCACAGTATTGGCATTTTTCTTGTTTAATGGAGGCAGGGCAGGAGGCCCCGTCCCTACCCCATCGTAAATCTAAGAGGGCAGCTGGTCTTCCCAGTGTTCGTGCCCCTGGAGGGGGGGTAATCGGTTTCTTTGCAGCGCCGGTTCTGGGGACTCAGGCGCAGAGAGAAAGCTGCCTCTGCCCGGCTTAGCTATCGGAAAGTGGATGTGGTCTGTCGGCTAGATTGCTGACTTTGGAAGTGAAGACAGGGTCCGAGCCTTGGGGTCTCACCCTCATCCTGTGATCTGGGGCAAAACACTTGATCTCCCTGTGCATGAACGCCTCCTTGTGTAACGTAACCGGTGCTCACACTAAGCGCTCCAACACCTCGGTGCGAGTCACACTATATAAATCTGCATCATTCTCCAGGGACCCCCCCTCACTCCTTCCCTGCGGACAAACACCCCGAGGTCCATGAAGGGGGGTAGGCGTAGGGGGCATGCCGCTCTCCTTGGTGACGCTTATCGGGAGAAGCTCCGGGGCTGTGCTTGGTCTCTGCACCCTGCAGACCAGGTGTTGGGGCGCTTCTGAATAGGACAGTAATGATGTGATGAGTAGATTACAAGGGAACAAATTATAAAAGCACACGTCACATTACAGGAGGCAATAGTGGCAATGAGGAGCAAACATAACACAAGAGGTGCAATCGGGTAGAGGTAGAATACGGCCACTAATGAGCGAGGTTATTGTTTTCAGGGCAATTGGGGGAATTTTGAGTGCTTTCTCCAAAAGCCATTGTCGCTCTCCGGTGCCTGGCTGCTTTACCCATTCTCCCGGGGCGAGTCGTCATATTTCTATGCGACGGATGCTTCAGTCGGGTCTGTCATCAGGGGGTGAGGCGAAAGGACTTCCTGACCTTGCTGCCATCCTTTAAGAGCGCTCTCTCTGGTGCAGTTCGGGTAGAGCTTTAGCGGAGCCTAGAGCGCATCGGAGATATGGGGCCTTAATGCGTAAGCGGTCGACTGCTGCGGCGGAAACGGGGTCGAGTCTTGCTATGACGCTCCGCATACCGCTGTAGTTGTAATTCCCTTGACGATTGAGCAGACTTTTCCCGTTCGTGTCAGTGTCTTTACTATATCAATACAATAGGTGGCTAGCTGCACATTTGAGAGCGCTTAACAATAGTAACTGCATGGGAGCACCATAGGTGAGCACGTTTCAAGCAAACGCCAAGTTACATGTAGCAAGTGTCAAGCGTGCGCATCAGTATAAGAGGTGCATTACAAGAGGAAAGGGGACACGTGCGCAAGTTCCTTTGATTCCATATTACAAGTATGAGTATATCATTGCAAAGTATGGAGGACACTCAACAACTAGAGGTAGCAAGCTTGTGTTACAAGAGAAAAGTGAAGTGTGCATATTACATTGGAGTGCCAACCGCAGGAAGAGGGATTCTTCTTCTTAATTAGCAGATTCGCTTACCTCTGGAACACACTGGGAGGACACTTCCATAGTCTTGGGGTATAGAACTTTGTTTAAGATAGGTCTCTCTCAGGTAGTAGAGAGGGCATGTCATTGGCACGGGACGATTTTATTGTAATAGTAATATTAGACTGCCATGTGATTAGTTATACGTCAGAGCTCGGGAGGCATAGGTGTCATATTCCCACAGGGACATTTACATGAGCATGCACCCTGGTGCCACTGCAAAGCAGATTTTATTGGTATAATATCTGTACTAATCAATACTGACAGATATCAATGGTCACTACAAGTTGTCTTTCAAGAAAAAAGTGGTGTGTGTATGCTACACAAGCATATCAAGCTCAGGCGCGATCATTGCTCTAGGTGGCAGAGCGCCGCATAGAAGAACCATTTTCAAGTAATACAAGCCATGGTGGAAGCTTCCATCATGCTGCGGGGCAGGAACTGTAGCTCTGTCTTTATAAGTGCTCCATATAGCGCGGCCTCTGCACATAGGTGTCAGGGCGCATTACAGAGAATCAGTTTCACTACAGGGGCGCTGAGCTAATAATTCAATTAGACAGAAACGTCTACAGTTGCTTAGAAAGAGTTCAATCTACACAAGCTATGTTCTGCTATGTGGTTCGTGTACACCTGTATTGGTAGTGCTTCGGTGTGTGTGAGGCAACCGGGCAGGCGGCAAGCCGATACCGCATGGCATGAGGTTACTAATGTGTATGTGTAACTGTGTGCCCATATTAGAGATTTGTATTACTCCAGACTAACAGTAAGCCAACCATGCATGAGGTAATTGGTATTCAGGTGACCGCATATCCAGTTCTAAGATTTTATGCGATACACCAGCCAAGCAAATGCTACTGCATAGTGTGACTATATGTACATACAACCGTTTGCTGGTGTACAAGAGATGGGCAGTGTTTCTGGCCTCCAGTGCACAGATACAGTATGTGGTGGCTTAAATATTAAAGGGAGTAGGTGCCCATCTTTAGGGGGCCTCTACTAGAGCAAGCCATCCTCTGCATGATATATGTTCAGGTGTCTGAGGCATGTTTGTTAGAGATGTGCTACGCACCATACCCTGCATGCTGTGGCCGGAGGGCATGCAAATAAGGCAAATAAATGAGTGGCCATACACAGGAGTTGAATGGAACAGAAATGGTGTGAGGGGTACGCTGCGTACATGTGATTGAGCGCCTGTCACCCGCAGGAGGATACTGAGCAATGGGTCATGTGGGCACACCTGTCTCATGAATGACTGCTCGGTCCAGGAGAAGCGCGTAGTTGTGCGCGTAGGGTATACGTATGGGATTGGACGCCTGCTGTTTCGCAGTCGTAAGGCCATTTTTAGCGTTGGTTGGACCCCATCTATCATTTATCCCAAAACGAGACAGTGCGACTGTCCAAACAAATGTACGTAGAATACTACAGTGTGGCATCAGTGTGCCAAAGGTGTTAATTTTCAGTCACGTATGTCATTGCCGTCCTTTGGG
Source organism: Lissotriton helveticus (assembly GCF_964261635.1). Classification (NCBI taxonomy): domain Eukaryota; kingdom Metazoa; phylum Chordata; class Amphibia; order Caudata; family Salamandridae; genus Lissotriton; species Lissotriton helveticus. The sequence goes on along the minus strand of NC_136059.1, from coordinate 706,350,049 downwards.
TCTGTTCTAATACAGTAGAGTAGCCACCCCATAGAATTACACGTCTATGGTGCTAGGGGGAGCCCCGCGACGCGTTGTGACTCTCTAATGGCGGTGTGGTAATTTTTCATTGGCTCCTGAACAGCCTACAGATTGTAGTTGGCTGTTGTGCTTATTCCTGTGGCCCTCAAGTGGGAGGGGCCCTCTCTGTTGGGGTATTATCTTTCTGTACTGTCTTGGCAAGGTATGACCGTATGGGTGTCCGTCTAGAATGTGCCACAATTTGGATATTTAGTTAGTTCTAGGCTGGCCCTAAGCTGATAAGTTCATAATAACCCATGGCGCATAGCAATCACCGGGGGCATTGACCAAGAGGTATAGTTAGTTTGTCTTTGTACAACCCGGGGTCCTGCACTGTTTACTTAACCTATGAGAAGAATAGGCCCCATTACAATATTCCATTTGCTTCCATAATACTGCTGTTGCTTGTCTGTCCTTCCAAGGCTCTGGAATCTGGAGCAGCTTATCCGAGAAGAAAGGTCCCATGACATTAGGCAATTTGCTCCATATTACTGCTTTGTCTGCCTGTTCTTCCAAGGCTCTGGAATCTGTGAAGGCAGCCTATCTGCTGAGCCATCAGTTCGGGAGCTCCTGCTGCCTCTCAGTAGTATGTAGTGACTACAGCCGGCAGTGTTTCACTAATTTCACTTATAGTGGAGCCACTGTGCTACCTCTGCCTGAGCCTGGTCGGCCTATGTTACCTATGGAAGTGGGCCCCTAGAAGACTCTAAACAGAGATTTCTCTAGAAGTGAAGTAACATCTGGTATGGAAACTCAGCATGCTATCTGGTATTCCAACCCCCCCTCCCCCCCCTTCTTTGCTCGTTTTCTTTATTATGGGTGGTGGCTTTGCACGATGGGCTCCTATCAGTAATCAAACACACGGCGTCTCGTTCACAGTTAATGTGGTTGGGCTCCCCTGCCTTGCGTTGGTACAGCCTCGGGAATGAACCGGGGTAATTTTGATCCCTTGTGCTCCTCTCAAGGCGAGAAGTGGCCTGAGGTTTGATATCGCCAATATGGGGAGCACCTTGGTGCAGCTTTGAAATCCCTTATGGCGGGGGTCATAAGGCAACCTTGTAGACAAGCTATTCTTAGGTAGCGTGGTATATGTTGCCTCCAGGCTGGGGGGGGGGCATGTGTTGCCAGCTGTTTACCTGTGCAGTCCTGTTATCAAATGTAAGTTCACCACGCAAGTTATACTAAATTGTGCATTTCGCACTGATTTATCCCTCTCTACTTCTCTTCTTAGAGTTGCACAGTCAGTTGAATTTGGAGAAACTATGTTTTGGCAGCAGTTGTACATTCTTGGTGTAGTCTGCTGAGGCTTGAGTGAAGGTATGTGGTGGAGATCTTGGTTCAGCTTACTCATCCCTGGGCGGGGGTTGTCAAGTCAACTTTTAGACAAGCTATTTATTGTTGGCAGCAGGGTCTAAGCAGTCTTCGGCCTCCAGGGGGCATGTGTCTTTGGCTGCTTACCTAAATGTGAGTTCACCACTCAAGCTATACTATTTTGCACCGAGCACCTAAAATAGCCCGCTGTACCTTGCTTGAGGATAGTTGCTCAAGCGTACACATAGCACAGTTTACAGTTGTAATTTGTGCATGGCATTTCAGCAGAAGTAGTACATTACTGGGTGTAGTCTGCTGATGCTTCGTGCGAAGGTGTGTGGGGGGTATCAGTGTCATGCGCTGGTCCTACTATGGTTTGATCAGGGAACGATATCAGCAGGGGAGGTCCCCTCATCGCTTGGGCTCTCTCCAGGGGTATTACCTCTAGAACCTGGGATAGTCTACACTATTGCTGTAGAGGGATTCGTTCCCTTGGGTATTTGCTGACTAGTTTCAGTGGGCTTCTGGTGTCAGCGGGCGTGTCATGTTGCAGGTCGGGATCTTAAGGGGGCACCTGGTTGCTGTCCCAGCAATCCCTTGGTTGTGGTCTTAAGTCATTCTTACAGACAAGCTATCTACTGGTAGCGTGGCCTATACTGCTTCCAGACTAAACCAGAGAGGGCAGGTGATGCCCGCTGTTTATACTTGTTCAATCCTGTATTGGCATATGCAAAGTCATCGCCCAAGTATATAGTATAATATGTATTTATCCCTTTATGCCCTTGTGCTCTTTCGAGTATAGCTGCACAAGCGTCATTGTAAGCACACTTTCTCCATGTGATGCGGAGAACGGCGTACAGCAGGAGTGGTAACTTGCGGGGTAGAGCCTGCTGACGCTTGGTGTGATGGGTGTGGTTGAGTTGCAGGGCATGTGCTGGAACGCCTATTGCTCGAATCGAAGCACCTTCAGTAGTAGGGGCCCCTCCTCATCACTTTGTCATTCACCTGGAAGTATGACTTCAAGTATCTGCAGAATAGGGGCAGAGGGGCCTGGGTACTTCAGGCATGTAATTTTCATGTCTGGATCAGGTCGCTTCGAGGTGGAAAGGGTCCACCGCTCACCTGTCCTTTTGTCTTGGTCCTTGGACCGTCAAAATGTTCTGCAGAGCAAGGGTTGCAGGTTTCCCAATAAAGCAAAGTGGTGGGGGGCCGTGTAAAGATTCATTCAGCGGAGGGGCCTGGGTTTCATCAAACACGAGATGATTCAGGACAAAGTCAAGGGGTACTTTGAAGCTGATGAGGTTCATCTCACGCCAGTAGGCTTTGACCTGTTCCTCCTAGATCTTAAAGAAGCATTGATGAGCAAAGGTTGCAGGTAATGTGGAGTAGCAGTGGTGGGGGGCCCGTGCGGCGGCGGGTACCACCGCACGGGCTGTGGCGGAGTTACTGGGCGATCCGGAAGAAGAGAGGTGCAAACACTGTACTTCAGCAGGCACATAGGGGTGCCAGAGCCTAACCTGTCACCTCATGGGAGGCGCAGGAACTCGTGTAGGCGCCCCAGTAGTCCTTCGGGCGGTTGTGGGCCTGTGCAGCCGGGGGTTTGCCTAGTCACGCCCTGCAAGGGGCGTGTGTAGTATAATTATAATTGTGCAGCAGTTGGGTGGTTCGCCACTATGCTGATTGGCTCAACAGGCGGGCAGGTGGCGAGAATGCGGCCTGCCCTTGGATCGCCCGTAAGATAACCCACCATCATTACATATGTTGTATGTAATAAACCTGCAGCAAATTTTCCCAAACTTAACACTTGTGTCAGTGTGTTATTTGCGGGTTTGGGCATCACGGGGGCGGGGGGGTTCTGTGGCCCTGAAGTGACTATGCGCTTGCCCGAGGCCACGCAGTGGCCATCAGGAGGGCGGGCTCCTAGTCACGTAGGGCTGACCCCGCCCCTTGTGGCCAGCCACTCCTCGCCGGGCAGGACGCGCCCAGTAGGAGGCGGGCTGCTGACGCACGTCCGGGGCAGCTAGGAGGAGCCTCTTGGGGGTATTTGACCCCTGGGCACCATCTTGGAGCCCTCTTTGCTGCTCCGGACGTCGCGCTACAACGTCGGGACACTCTTTCCCCACCCTACCTCAAACCCAGAGTGTCTGCTTGAGGGGGGCTCCATGGGGAGTGTTAATGTGTTCTTTTTTCGTTGCAGGCGGAGTTACTGGGCGATCCGGAAGAAGAGAGGTGCAAACACTGTACTTCAGCGGGCACATAGGGGTGCCAGAGCCTAACCTGTCACCTCATGGGAGGCGCAGGAACTCGTGTCGGCGCCCCAGTAGTCCTTCGGGCGGTTGTGGGCCTGTGCAGCCGGGGGTTTGCCTAGTCACGCCCTGCAAGGGGCGTGTGTAGTATAATTATAATTGTGCAGCAGTTGGGTGGTTCGCCACTATGCTGATTGGCTCAACAGGCGGGCAGGTGACGAGAATGCGGCCTGCCCTTGGATCGCCCGTAAGATAACCCACCATCATTACATATGTTGTATGTAATAAACCTGCAGCAAATTTTCCCAAACTTAACACTTGTGTCAGTGTGTTATTTGCGGGTTTGGGCATCACGGGGGCGGGGGGGTTCTGTGGCCCTGAAGTGACTATGAACAGAAAGATATTTTTTCCCAAACAAAAGTCAAGAAGTCTTGCATTGTCAATGCTTGCTGAACTGAAAAAGACAAGTGCACACTGCAGTGCAGCCTGCACGACAGTGTGCACATTCTGCATGAAATTGTTCCACACGGAGAGCTGCGTCTTTCCTTCCACCCTCCAAAAATAACTGGGCCTGCCTGGTTCAATCAAAGCACGTTCCACCCGGAAGTGAAAATCGGAAGCTCATGGCTAAGCCTGGTTGCCTTCTTTGTATTGTGAGCCATTCTTCTTCACAATAATTCTCCGCTTGAGGGAGGGCCTGCCTAGAGATGGCTCAGGTTAAGTAGTCCCTGCCGCCCCCACCCAGTGACAAAGCTGCATCTACTCTGCATCACTTACAAAGAGCACCAATGCGGCCTCACACTCACACGCCCGAGCATATTGGGTGCCTGCTCGGCCAGTGTATGATTTGACTCCCACATTAATGAGTGAATTTGGTCACTCCCACCAAGGAGCAGAAGAGCTCTGAACAATAAGGTTGTTGGAAATATTTATCTCGCCTGTAAAACTCCGTGCCTAGGGGTCACTAAAGTCCAACTCTTGACGTTGTTGTGCTGGGCTAGCTTTCTTAGTTGCCTGTTTTGACTTTCGGACATGCTGGTTAGACACCTAAAAACTGTCCAGCACCCACATTACTGCGCCACTTGTGACTCTATTGACGCTTACATATGACTAGGGGGCCGAGAGCATGCCCATGCATGGAGCCCTTGCTCTTGGTGATGCTGGATGCAAACTATAACTAAATGATGGGGTCTAAAAAGACTGAAAATGGTTGGAGGTGCTTGTGGTCCATCTGGAGGAGTCCTCGTCTGGCAGTTTCAAATGGACAGTGCCTATGAATTGCAATATTATATTTGGTTTGGATAAGGTGGACCTCTATCCGAAGTTGCACACTTGATGAATGACCATTACTAATGGATAACACTATTTGCATGTATTGTGCCCATCATGCTTTGTGTTTGATGTCATTCAGCATTGTGACCTCGTTGGACCTGTCATCCCTCCACTTTTTGCTGTATCTTTATGTTGGCTTAAGGACTCTGAGCACTTTGTCACTGCTAACCAGTGCAAAAGTGCATGTGTTTCTTCCCTAAACATTTTGGCCTTGGTGTATACCCGACTGGCATATTTAATTTACATGCAAGTCCTCTGTAAAGTGGTATACCATGTCCCCATTGCCTGTAATCTAAATGCTACCAGTGGACATACATCACTGGTTGTGCCACCCACCCAAGTAGCCTTTCAAACCAGTCTCAGGCCTGTCATCACCAGGCCTGTGTGTGCTGTTTACTGCGACTTCGACTTGTCATTTAATACCACTTGCCAAGCCTTAAACTCCCCTTTAGTTACACACAAGCCACCAGTAAGGTAGGCCATAAGTGACCCTAAGGGCAGGGTGCTGTGTTACTGAAAGGCAGGACATGTACTTTCAGTTTTACATGTCCTGGAAGTGACTAACAGCTAAATTCGTTTTTCACTGCTGAGTCCTATTCCTTCCATTGGCTAGCATTGGGGATTTCTTAAAAAAACCTTTAAGCTGTAATTCTGGATTGAAAAGGAGTAGCTACGTCATGTTTAATTTATTTGGAATGGTGGTGATAAATCCTCTTTAATGGTAAAGCTGGAAATGACATTACCATTTTAGAAATGTCACTTTTAGAAAGTGTTAAACTAAACACAATAAATTGTGCTCATATAGTCAGTCAGGCTGAGCCACCAAAAACTAGCACAATCACACAATGCCAAAACTGATAGCACCTTTATAACCTCGGTTCATTTATGACCACCATATTCAATAAAAGTAACCACCAATATTTTTTTGAACCTCATAAGAAGATTTTTTGTTTTTTTGTCACAAAGGACCAATGCAAAACAAATCATCAATGTTCTTCCCTTCCACCTACATAAATGAACACTTAACAGTGGATACAAACAAAAAGTACACAAATATGCACAACAATAAACAAAAACAAAAAGTATGCACAGTAATGAATCAGTTCTGATTTTTTTCATTGTCCAAAACAAGAGCTGAACATCATTGGAATATACATGATACTACACTCAATTCATAAGCTCTTATTCATGGACGGTTTACCAGTAACACAAAAACACTGCTGTATCCAGGAGAATACTTCACTTTACAATTGTTAATTTCATGGTTCTCGGTGTCACTCTTTTATGCTCGTGAAGTGCACAGATACTGGTCTGTGCATTTCAAACCCACTACAAAACTTTTTGGGGGTTCTCCTCGGGACACAGAACTGCTATCCACTCTCATGAAACTTAGAGCATTGGCATCAACACAGTGATCAAATTCTTTTGATACGAAGGGACCGATGCCCCTCCTTCATATTGCGGTCACTGGTTAATTTCCAAAGCCACATTCAGGCATGAAGAATTTCTTTATTCATCAGTAGTTACAGTACAGTCATGAATGAACCGAGGTTGTAAAGGTGCAGTCAGTTTTGGCAATATGTGTTTGTGCCAACTTTTAGAAAGTGGACATTTCTCTGCTCTTACTGTTCTGTGTGCCTTGCAGCCTTTCTCCAATCCCGTCTTGGCTGGTGGCAGCTACACTTTGTACACTCCCTCTAGACAGCCACAACATAGGAGGGATAGGGTGTGACAGATGATTCATCTGCATAGTGATAGCCTTCCTGGGCAAGAAGGAGGAGAGGTGCCTCACACTTACATCTGAATAGGTTGTGTTCTGCCCTCACACAAAGGGCTGATTTCCCCCTACTGGTAGTCTGGAGCCCGGGCTGGGTTGAAAAGTATCCTAGTGCACTACAAAGAGTTCAATTAAAGTTGCGCCCTACATCGAAGGCATGGTTGGGTAGAAATACTAGGGCTCTGGCCTTACCAAATCTGTACACTACTGGACTTAATAGAACTATGCTGGAGTAAAGACTGCTGTGCGGTAAGGATTGCCACTCTACAGTCACTGGCTGTTCCAAGGAACTGCTTCTCTGCTTTGCTAAGCTGCCTTGCTGAGGACAAGGACTGGACCCATCTCACTTGAACCCAGAGTGACTCAGGAGGCAAGATGGCACCTGAGTAGCCGCCGCTTCTGCACAACTCCGCCAGTCTGACCCTCAAAATATGTCTAAAGCCCTTGGTAAGCTACCTTAAACCACCTCAAAATACACAGCTTCACTACCTGCAGATCTTGGTGACACTCACCAGACGGAGAGAGCTCCTTACGGCACTGGATGTTTCTCCTTGGTCAGCGGCGGTGTCGGCTCACTCCGATCCTGCATCTACGATGCTCACTGCTCTGTGGCTGGATTCCCCGAGATGCGCTCTCTGGCAAGGATATTCTTGGCAATCCACAAAGTCCTGCTGACCTCGAGTGAGGCAACTTTGACGCACAGGAGCTGCGGCGGCTCCCGGCTCGTTGTCTGTGCACGGAGGATACATTGTTTCCAGGACTCTGAAGCCAGACAAGTAAGGATGGCAGGGCAGGGGCGAAACCGTTTAAGGGAAGATCTATGCAGTTGACAACCTCCACTGCTAATGAATCATTGCAGCCCAATTCCGCATCATCCGAAAATCGTCAGAAACTTTCTGAGAGGTGTGGGGCAAAAAACAAGAGCACCGAGCAGATTGAAAAAGCGTATTCTATAGAAATAATTGACAAGACTATTAAGCAGAAAAAAATGAAAGTGAAATGTCCTAAAGTCACTGATATCTGCCAAGCCACTCACAACAGCCAGCCACTTATTTCCAAAATAGTTGGCCCGATTGATGGAAAAGCTCCCATTCTGCCAATGGTTGAAACAGCTGGCGTAGGGGCCCTGAATTAACAAACTGAGGCTATTAATGTTGTTGTTACCCCCGTAGCCATATCAGGGATTCCTGCTGTTCCTATTTTACAGTCAACTCCAGCTCCTATCCTTGAAATGACTCACGAAGAGACCAGGTTCAAACCTCCCACCTCTTGCTCCCTAGATGACCTACAAAAATCTAATATTAGGGCTGCAGGGAAATCTGGTGCATTCAACAAAGATCCTGCCACCTCCCTTAAAATCAAAGAAAATTAAAAGACCCATGGCCCCGCGCCAAAAACGCCAGATAATGTGGAAAATTTGTATTCATTAACGGAGGAATCTGAAATCCCAGACGTAAGTGCAACTGCTTCCAGCAAAGGAGGGAGTCATAATTGGAACAGCAGCACAGACTGGAGAAGTGTGGCTCACTGGTTAGAGGAGGCAGACCTGGAAGCAGAGGTCAGCCCGGGACCAGGGTTCAATTCCCGGCTCGGCGGGGTCTTGAGTCCTAAAATGTCCATGGACTCGACAATTCTCGCTCCGGTGCCTACTCGATTCACGGGTTCACACTCTGCGACTCTGGGCAATAGCTTGCTTAATCTCCACAACGGCCCCTCGCGGCGGGATGCCTGGCTTTCACCTTGGGGATACCCTGCCGGGGTTATCTCACAGGGGAATACCAGGATGGGTTCCCTAAGCAAGCGCTTAGAAACCGCTTGGTGATTTGCGCTATATAAATTCCTGTACATTTACATTTACTCAGAACTGTCCATAAAGGCCCACGTACAAAAAAATCTTTGATGAAAAAAGCTAGTCGGCACAAGAGGGGGGAGACCCCCGATCGAGGAATCATGGCTGATCTCAGATGGGACTACTCTGCCTCACAATTATCAAATTTGTCTGACCCAACGGTTTGCTCAGGGGGCAATCGCACATTTACAGGCAGTGCAGGGGATACCAAGAGTAAACCTACGCTTGAAGTAGTACTACATTTAATTAAGAGCTTTCAAGAGGAGATCAAACTAGACAACCGAAGGTCACGTCTTGCCACGCAAAAACTACAAGGAACTGTAAGGAAAATGGGTAGGACATGTGTCGAAATTGCGGACAGAGTGGCCTCAGCCGAAGTACGAACTGAAAATCTTGAGATGGATGTTGCCTCTTTGAAGATGCAAGGAGATGAACATGATGGCATTGTAAAAGATCTAATGTTGAAACTCGAGGAGAACAGATTACGACGCAATAACCTACACGTTCTTGGCATCCCGGAGGGAGTGGAAGGGAACGACCCCAGGTCCTTTATGATCACGCTCCTTAAGGGAGCCTTCCTGGATCTACATTCCTGGTACTGGGACAAGGTGATACAACGTGCTCATCAGTTCCCACTAATTCCATCCAAATGCCCCACTTCTTCTCCGCAATACCTACGAGCAATGCTCCTATACTTTGGAAATTTTGTCCTGCACCAGCTACTCTATGATCTAGCAAGACCAACACCTAAGAAAGAATTTAATGGTATCACCTTCTTTACTAGGCCTGACTTTGCTCATGCCACTTTTGAGCGCAGATGGAGATTGAGACAGCTTTTTGCTCCCTTTCAACAAACTGGTGTGGCTGTTTATCTATAGAATCTGGCCCGCCTAAAGGTTATATTCAAAGGGACTACGCGCAGTTTCATGTCTGAAATTCAGGCTCAGGCTTACTTACGAGAGATCACTGATCGAAAAGGGGACAAAAACTAAGGATCAAAGATCCAAGAACAGTTTTTTTCCTTATTGTAGAACTCTTACACTGTTTATAGTCCCTGGTTTTAACAACCTATCCCTTCTTTTCTCTCAGTAGCTTTTCTGTCTTGTTCACTGAGAGGAAAATTAAGGGAAAAAGAAAACAAAAGAAGAAAAAGTTTTCTTAACTTGTGGAATGGAAGGTGGGGTGCTATAATTAAAAGGAAAAAAATATATACTAGTAATAGCAAAGGCAGTGAAAATAACTAGCTAGTTAAGGCTGATTCACAGAGGGGGGATGAGTAGAGGATAGGGGCAGACCGTTGGGAAGCGCAGCATTACGACTGCTCAGAGGCCTTTGTCCTGGCTCATGCAGAGCCCGGTAACCTCAGTGGTCGGTGGTCGGCGGGCTCTGAGGGGGGGTCCAGGCTCATGGGGGTGAAGGGGTTGGCACTTTGGGGGCTAGTTTGTTGGGTTTTTGTTTTCTTTTTTTGGGCAAAACAGCTATTAATAATGAGTAAACTACGTATAGCTACAATTAACATTTGCGGCCTCAATAATCTTAAAAAATGGCGGAATACCGCAGCGGGGCTTAGCTTATTGAAGGCCGGTGTTATTTGTATGCCGGAAACGCATGTCAAAAGAGCTCAGATACATTTATTGGAAACAGCAGTGTCTACCTTGGTAGGGGCCACGACACAAAATTCATGGACACGTGGGGTAGCAATCTTGACAGCTCATCATTCTGTTCAATTTTCTCAAACGTCAGCTGATCAGAATGGGAGGTGGGTAATCACAGAATGTCGGAGAGATAATGGGGATCCACTCACTATATGTACTATTTATGGAAGCACTTTAGATGACCCAGCAGTATTAAAACATATAAATAGAGAATTGGCTGCCTGGCCACTACCCATAATGATGTGAGGTGATTTTAATATAAATTTGCTAATCGAAATATAACCCGTGATAATGACTGTATCTACAGTGGCCGGAAACGAAAAAGGTATTTAGAGCATTTAAGATACTATGTTGTGAGCAGGCACTTTCAGATATCTGAAATTGGCAGCACCCCATGCACCCTGGCTTCACATTTTTTTCTTATCCACACAATAAGCATGCAAGATTAGATTTTATACTAGCATCTCATACTATTCTTCATGCTTGCTCAGTTGAGAAAGTCCCACGATTATTGGCCGTCCATAATTCCCTAGTAGTAGAACTTAAAGGGATAGTTTCTAAGAATTTGGGCATGACCAATTGGAGTTTTGAACAATCTCTACTCTTTAACGAATAATACTGTGAACATATGAGGACTTGGATTCCCCAATTTCTTAATGAAAACATAGGGAGTGTAGGGATCGAAGTGGTGTGGGATACGTTGAAAGTAAGAATATGGGGGGGGGAGACACTTAGCTTTGCATTATCTTTGAATAAGAAAAAGCGCAGCTCGTTAAATGATATGCAGGGTAGTTTGGCCGCTGCAGAAGATTTGATTACAGTGCTTCACAATGGGGGTGACCCCACGGAAGCACTGGCAAAAGTGACGGTAGCTAAGTCATCAATTATGGAGACAATTGCAAAAAGAGCTGCAGATAGATTAGCAGCGTGGAGGGAGGGAGGAAGCATATGAGTGTAGCGAGCAGGTCGGACATCATCTCGCAACTAGAGCTAGACAAAAAGTCACTCGAACATAATAGCAGAAATCAATGATCCTGGGCGAGGGAGAACCACAGACCCAGAGGGAATTCACAATGTGTTTTATTCATATTACCAAAACCTATACCTCGAGGTTACAACATATCTTAATCAGATTTCAATGGAACAATTTTCCCAGGAGGATCAGCAAGAACTGGGGGAACTCCCCCAATGGGTGGATATCTTGCTATGTATTAACAGCCTCCCAAGTGGCAAGGCCACTGGCCTAGATAAAAAACCTCTAAAGTTTTACAAGAAATTAGCGACCCAGCTGAGAGATTGTATGCTACAATTATTTATGCAATTATTTAAGAGGGGCAGACCGCCGGAATCTTGGACGCAGGCCAAAATTATTGTTTTTCTTAAAAATCATAAATCACCATTGGAACGTGGCTCCTATCGCCCTATAACATTGATAAACCTGGTTAGCAAGATCTACTCCAAAATCCTTGCTATCCGTTTAGCCGCTGTAGTTCACAAGGTAGTCTCAAACCGGCAACATGGATTCATACCAGGGTGCGGCACGACAGACCATATTAGAATGGTCATTTCACTATTTGATGCCGCTAACATCTCTGGGGATCCAATTGCACTAATTTTGCTGGACGCTGAAAAGGCCTTTGACAGGGTCTCCCGGTCTTTCTCATGGGAGACCCAGGCAAGGGTTGGAATAGGCAAGGGACTTATTCAGGGATTTAAAATGCTCTATGTTCAGCCTAGTGCAAGGCTCTATTTAAATGGTGCACTCACAGACACGTTTAAAATAACCAGCGGTACCCGACAGGGCTGCTCGAGTTCGCCGCTTTTGTTCACAATATATATAGATCCTTTTCTACGACAACTGGAATCCAATGTGATTATTCGACCTATCCTATCTCATGGCTAGGAAACCAAAGTTTTTGCATATGCCGATGATATTGCTCTAGTGACCTCCGATCCTGAAACAGCTATAGTTGAGATTGAGACAGAGGCGGCGAGATATGGGCAGCTCTCGGGTTATTCCCTCAATCGCACTAAAACCCAAATTTTATGCAATAATATCAGCATAAGTAATGACATAAGGCAGGTAGAAAAGGCAACATATCTCAGAGTCGATATCATGGCCAACGTAGTTAGCATTGTTGATGTTAACATCGATCCTCTGATCTCCAAAACATAAACCGAACTAATAAGATTACATAATCTACACCTGTTGATTATTGGCAGATGTAATATTATTAAAATGATATTTTTCCCTACGTTTTTGTATTTATTAAGGGTAATCCTGTTGGAATTTACCACTAACTACTTAAAAAGAATTGAAGACTGATTTTCCCTGTTTATCTGGGCCAATGAGAAACCCAGAAGGGCATATAAATATTTATCTCTACCAAAAAAAAGGGAGGATTGGCCTTACCAAATATAAGACTATATTATTGGGCCACCACTTTATTATTTAATTCAGTCCTTATACAAGAAAAGCCAGGACATAGCAGTACGGAAGAAGTACCAACACCATTAGAACGTGGATGTAGACGCATGGAGCTGGGTCTGGAGATTTTTGAATGACAGTCATTACAAAAAGGTTCGGTTCAAAACCTTAATAGAAGGGCACAGAATCATGAGATCAGTTCGGTAATTGCTAGGTATCAGTTGCCTGAATTACTATACACTGCTCTGTAATAACCCTAATCTACCAGACATTTTTAAAGACCTTATCATTAAAGATGGCATGATGTGGGTTTGTCCAAGCTTGGTGGTTTTTATTCTCCAACTGGTATAGTCTCTTTCAAACATCTTAAAGAGCTAAGTGAATTAGGTCAGAAGGATTTCTACACATACCTCCAAATCCGGTATTTTCTGTATAAGAAAGGTGGTGGTCCAATCGGATTCACCAATAACAATATAATAGATAACTTAAGAAAGAATAGACAGCTATCTATAGGAGCTGTGTATAACTTTTTCAACTGTTTAATGCAGGATGACATGGAGGCACAAGCTTTAAAATGGAAAACGTAGATAGAAATTCTGGAAAATCTATTCTTTTACTCAGCGGAGTTAGCACCGAAAATTTTTATTCCAACAAGGCTCTAGGCTCAATATTATAAATCTTGTTTTTCGCTTTACTACACCCTAAAAAAGATTGTTAAATGGGGGAGTGGGAGAGGAACTCTATGCCCCCGGGGTGCATTATTTCAGGCAGATCTAAATCACATCTTCGCTTCCTGTGATGCTCTAAGCAAATTAAAACAAGAGATCATTAACTTTTTCAAGGAGGTGCTAGAGGTTGACTGTCTCCTTTCCCCGTCCCTGATCGGGCTTGGGGTGGACCAGGAACTGCAAAGGAAGCCAGGAGAAGAACTTTTGTTTATTGGCATGGCGATATTTCGCTCATGCCTTGCCTCTGCCTGGTTGGATCCAACCCCTCCCGGTTTTCATCAGTGGCTTTCTCGACTACTGGCAAACTATCACTTCGAAAAAGCCATTTATGAAAATAGGGGATTGCGGTCTCGAATTAGGGCTCATAAATTTGGGTACCATGGTCTAGATGGCTTGAAAAGAATAGGTAAACTCCATGTCCATTTCATTTATCTTTTTTTGTTTCTTTTCTAGTTCCTATTTTTACCCAAAAACTAAGATAATTGAGTGAGTCCAACTAGCTGTGGGTGGGTTGGGAGGGAGGGGTGGGATTTATTTGTGGGGAGGGCGGAAAAAAAATAGTGAATAATTTCCTTTTCTCTCTTTTTCATATTTTTTAGTTTGCTTTCTTCGTTGTGTGATAGCGATTTGTGATTTATGGCATATATTATTGTCAAATTATTCACTAATAAAAAAAAAGTGAACCCAGAGTGACACCAAAGGCTAGCTGGCCTGTCTCCTGAAGTCATCAAAGACTTAGGGGCAGATCTACAAAGAAGTGCTGCAGCGTGGCACCGCAAGCCATTTGGCTGGGCCACGCTGTGGCACTTCCAAAGCACAGGGATGCAACATATTTACAAGAATATGTTGCATCACTGTGCTTCCCCCTCCGCTGGTGCACAAACTGCAGCCATGCGCTGGCGCAGGCACCCTTGCACCATGGTGCAAGGATGCCTGTGTCGTGGGGAAATTGTTTTTGTGCAGGAAGGGGCACCTTCCTGCACAAAAACAATCACTGCAGGCATTTTCCTGATTCAATGTGTGCTGTAGAATGCAGCACACATTGAAAGAGGAAAGAACGAGTCGAAATGAAAACATGTCTCCTCGTTGCGTCTCACTACGCCACCTCTAGGGTGGCGTAGCATTCAGACGTAGCTCCAGATTTACGATTTCTCGTCAATCTGGAGATGTGTTTTGTTCCATGTATGTTGCGTGGGAACACCCACAGCAACACACATGGAACGCCCCTTTAACGCAAAGTACTATGTGTGAAGGGGCCGTATTTACAAAGAGAGGAAATGTCACGCTGGTTGGCTTTTCCTGTCCTTGTAAATATGGAGGAGCCCCCTGCGCCACCAGTACGTCATGAAAAGTGACGTACTTGTGGCACACGGGGCTTGTAAATCTACCCCCTAATTTCTGTGCTTTTCTTATTTCCCCACTGCAAGAGCTGTTCTGAGAGAACCATGGCACCCGCAGCGCTTTGCAGAAGGAAAGGACTTTGTCTCTCGCGATCGAGCGATACACTTCGCCAGCACCAAGCGCTCTCATGTGTCCTGTAATCTACAAAGTTCAGCGCCACGGCCTGACCACAAGCACAGCCTTGGAGTCCAAGCCGACACCGCAGAGCTGAGAGAAGCTCTTCTGAAATGGCACCCGTGTTGTTGTAGCACCTGAGCTTCCCCGTGATGACATGTCTACAGAGGTTGCAAGGCATGCCGTAACGTGCAATAGGAGATTAGTGTGACTTCGCTGGGCCAGCTCTGATCAACGAGGGCAACCCAGCACAACCCAGCACTGTACCATTTTTCAACTAGGAGGGTCTCCAAGACCACGAGGACTGTTCCCTCAGCAAAAAGGTGCTGTTCTCTGGTTCGGGACACACAAGGTCCTCTTTGGTCATCTGGCCTTGAGTGGCGACTCATAACTGTTGTGACTTACCGGTCCCGAAGGACCCGTGACTGATTCCTCGTTTGGGGTGTCTGAGCAGCACAGTATGGCACCCGTACCTGCTGATCTCCTGCCGGGATCCCTGTCAGTTACCTCGGTCTAGAAAGACCTCAACAAAGGCATCAACCCCAAGTGCTTTTTTTAAGCAAGGCAAGGGCACTTAGCTGAAGGGACAAATTGCGCTTCACTGGATATTTGGTTCGGTTGCTAGGACTTGTTCTGATGAAGTGGTGCTACTCGGAAAGGGGTGACCCTAACAACCCCTTGACAATGCATTACTAAGCAAACATCTACAAATTGTGGGACAAAAACCTGTGCACACACAAACTGAATACAGATAATTGATAATTTTTTTGTCTTTTTTTGAAACAACGACGAGGAGCAGTTGGTATATGTAGCACTTGTATTTATTGCGCCAGCCGACACGTGTTTCAATGAAGTGGGGTGCACTCCAAATCTTCAGGGCTAGATCCTAATGGGAAAGGTGGGTAATCCCCCACGACTGGTGATAATTCCAACCCAGTCAGGGTGTCGGCAGATAATTCGGTGAAACAGGCCAGGGAAGTCTAGGCGCACTTTGGTGAAAATCCAAGAGAAATGGTCTTACGCCGATAATGCGCCAGGACAGGTAGGGGCGGTACTTAGGTGAGGACTGATAGGTAGTCGGTGAAGAATGTTAGGAAACTGCCCAAATATTTCTTAATCGTGACGTAACTGTGTCTCATGAAAATGATCCAAATAATAATCCTGGCGGAAGGATGCTGCCACAGTGGGCGCTCTATTCCAGCAAGTGCCCTCTAGCACTGTCCCGCGACTCCTCTCTGCGTCCTACGCGTTGGTGATGGGTGCATCCATCACCAACGCGTAGGTGTGCACCCCACTTCAATGAAACACGTGTCGGCTGGCGCAATAAATACAAGTGCTACATATACCAACTGCTCCTCGTCGTTGTTTCAAAAAAAGACAAAAAAATTATCAATTATCTGTATTCAGTTTGTGTGTGTACAGGTTTTTGTCCCACAATCAACCCCAAGTGCCTTTCCTGCACTCTCAGTGAACACTCACGTAAGTAACCTAAAAGAAGCAAATACATTTCTAGCACAGTGATTTTCCAAGCATATTTTTGAAAATGTTAAAACTTAAGAAGTCTTGATTTTATTTTTGTTGTTTTAGTTTTGTTTTTATCAGATAAAGATTCTTAAATTTTATAAACCTGCATGGAGTCTTTTTGGTCGTGTATTCATTGTGCCTCTTTTGATAAGCCGCCAATCTAACAGAGGGTGAGCATACGGTATCTATCAGTGTGTACTTCGCTTACCCTGACTAGAGTGGTACTCCTTGCCTGGCCTGGGTACATACCTCAGCCAACCAGGAACACCATTTCTAATATTGGTGGCAGCAGTGAAATAGGACATGTGTTTGTGCAATACCATATAGCAATTCAGTGTACACTACAACACTAAGACCAATTCAAACCTATTTCTCCTGATTGGCAAAATATTTGTTTGTCCTGTGCTAATTGGCATTTTTTAATTTTCAGTCCTCCCTGATTGGCCTTTATATTTTTTCTGCTAAAACATGTCTCAATCTGGAGAAGCAGCACCAACACCCGAAGTTGTAGAATTTGGTCTTGCTCGGTTGAAGTCTTATACCATGGCTCAGATTAAGGTTTCAATGAGTGGGTTTACCAGGAAGGTGCACCTGCAGAAAGCCTTAAGGACCTGGGCAGAGTCCCAGGGTGCCGGGGGTGATGACCTGGATGAGGAGCAGGAAATTCCTGAGGAGGATGAGGTACTGACCCTAGATACCAATGTGGATTTGGGACTGCCTGTGGAAGGATCCAACAACGTGTCCGTGGTAGTAGTTGTTCCTAGAGCATGGAGAAGTGTCTCATCAAGGAACTTGCCCGCAGAGTAGCTGGAGAAAAGGAAACAAGAGAGGAAATTGAAATTGGAGCTTGCCAAGTTAGAGAAGTGGCAGGCTCTGGAGGAGAAAAGGCTGGCCATGGAGGGTAGGAGGTTGGCCCATGAGCTCAGCCTGAGAGATCTGGACTTTAGAGCCCTACAAGTGGGGTCCAGCAACAGTAGTAATGGTGACAGGACCCTGGGTTTCATATTTCCAAATACATGGTGCCCAGTTACAATGTGGGGGAAGATGTAGATAAATGGCTGGAAGCCTATAAAGTGGCTTTAAAAGGGCACAGGGGCTCAGAGGTAGTCTTTGGCGAAAGGAGAAATTGCTCTCTTTTGAGCGATTTTCTCCTTCAGTCCGATATCCTAAAAGAGAAGTTGTCGCAGAGGGGATATCCACGCCTTTTGATCAGAGAATCATTCAAGAGAGCAAGATACTTTAATAGGGACAGCATGTTCCTGGAGCGAGACCACACGGATAATGACTGCATTGTATGCATCACGAAACATTCGGTAATGAACAACAAGATCCGACAAGTTGTCAACTCGCTGTGGCATATTCTTAACGCAAATGACTCTGAAAAACAGATTCCTAAACCCATCTTTGCATTTCGACGCAATAAAAATCTGCATAATCATCTGGTAAGAGGAACTGTGAAAACCACGAGGGATTCTAAGCAAGTTGGATTGCTGGGTCTTCCCCCTGTGATTGGGAACCACCGTTGCGGGAACTGCCATGCATGCCCGCAAGCGTTGACGGGCAGCACACTACAGATTGGTAACCGGACCATTAAACTAAATGGTATGAGCAACTGTCGGAGCGCAAACGTTATTTATGTTATCATCTGCCCCTGTGGGCTCCCCTATGTGGGTGAGACGGGACGTGAGTGCAGAACCAGGATTGGCGAGCACAAATCCTGTATTCGAAATCTTAAAAGTGGGGCCCCACTTGTAGCCCATTGGGGCACTGCCAACCATAGTGACTGTGACCTCAGATGGTCTATACTTGAGAAAATCCGCGTCATCGCTGGCAAAGATTTGACTGCGATAAGGAAGAAAAGAGAAGTTTTTTGGATTTTCCTCCTTGACTCGGTTAGGACGGGTCTGAACGACTGGTGCCCCTGGGAAAATGCCATATTGTGAGTTGCCTTTATCTTATCGGTCATATTCTTTAAATCCTGAAATTAATGGCCTTGTTTCCTGCAGCCATAATCCATCTTTTGTATGGCTGAAATTTAAAGAGCCTTTTTGACCTCCTTTAATTACCTAGCTCTAACTGGTGTTGATTATCGGACCCTATGCTACCGAGGCAATAGTTTGCTACCTCTGTCTGATTTCCTGCAGAGTTGCCATTCTTCACAGACTCACTGTTGTTGTGGGTCCATGACCCGATTGTTATACTGACCCGTGCCGGGTCTTGTCGCTAACCCTGAAGAACCTGAGAGGGGCGGGCCAGGTGTTTCAAATCAAAGATGAGGGGCGTGTCCTCACCCTTTTTTAATGGCGGGAAGACGCGAGCTGAGGTCGCTTGAAACCCGCGAGTACCCGGTCCCAAGAGGAGAGTCTGACCTTCAGTGTCTGACTTGAGGTAAGAAGGGCTCACTTACGACTGGCGGAGCACCCCCCTTCTCTGTAACTGTAGCGAATATGGCCTTTTGAAGGCAGTATGCTTGTAGGGGGGTTCCCCTTCTCGGATCTTGTCCGTATATCCTTGACCATCGGTTTTCCTGGTGGCGAAGGTTGTTTAACGTAATGATCTATTTCTGTAATTTATTGGCGGAAAACCGTATCTAGTTCCACTATCTTCATTTTTCTTCCGTGTTCCTTTTATCATTTTACAGAACACATGGTAGTTAAAGCCATAGGCGAAAACCCAGCTAACTCTCCTCAATCGACTGTCTGAAAGAGTAAAGCATGCCGTGCCAGTAATCATATGGTATGTTGTATCCGACTTACTCAGCCGTACTAAACAGCTGCCTGTTGATCTATTCTGACTGGCTTTACTGTGGTTGTTTTTCTTCCTTCTTGTTTTAAATAAAAGGAAGAATTAGGTGACTTCGTAACCCGTTTAAGTCTAGCACATTGATATGTCATAACTTCTTAACGATTTCCTAATCGGGTGAACGATGTACCAAGAGGTAATACTTACGGATGTACATTTCTGTTTAGGCATCCATATACGATGCCGCCTGTAATTTGAAGCTGAATTCCTTGCGAGATCTTTGAAATACGCATTCTAAAAGAAACTTCCACAGCGGGTAAGTCGTGTGAGAAAGACTGTCTGCAGGTGGCCTCTTGGTGTATTTGTAAATCATTTTACCTATTGAACCCTGTGGAAACATTCCTTTTTTTGCTAAATTCCAACTAGGTTCCAACTGGATTAGTACATTTTCCCTCGCCACCTGTATTGGGCCTGTGATATCGATAACCGATAATACAGCGGCGATATTTTGACCTAGGAACCTCGGGCAGAGGTAAATTGACTACATTGAAAGATCGAGTTAAATGCCTCCCTTTAACTTAAATGTTGCCTCTTGACCATTCGGATATTTATGAGCAGTATGGTGCTAGTATGATTGGTGATGTATGAGATGTGTGAGATTTCTTGTTTACAGGGATTCCTACTAGTGTATTGATTGCACGTTTTTTATTTTTCATTATTCTAGTATCTATTCCAGCAACATTGGAGCTCACCATTTAAGGGGCGATGCCTCAGAACAAATTGTGTTATATATTAGAATTCATATAATGTGGAACTATAGATGTATATTTAACTGAACGAAATGTATGCAAATATCACCTGAATCTGTGGATCTTATGAAAAGTACAAGGTTCCATATTGGATCTTATATATATGAAGTATAACTTTGGATAATTAAGTAACAGTTTATGAGGTTGCTGATTCTAAATTTAAATTTTTTTTTTGTTTATAACAGATTGGCCACGGGTTATTTCTTATGTGTTGTGTCCCCCCCACTCCCTCGGCGTGAGAGCCATGATGAAGGTGCGCCCGTAGTCCTGGGCTGTGCACCGTATGCATTACGTGTTTCTTGGATCCTGTTTTATCAACCTGGACTCTCTGGCAGTTTGCTACGAAGATTCCGCAGGATCCTAATATTGTTGTCACTCTGGGGATTACGTTGAGGAATGTGTATTTAGTGTCTGGTATATCAGTGAGTGCTTGTGTGTGATTGAAAGAGAAGGATGTGTGTGTTTGCTGAGAGGCGATGTGGGGTGTTCGTATTGTGTATTTATTGAAGTATGTTTTATGAATTAATCAATTAATGTATTATGGTACGAAATATTTCGGATGAAATATGTGCAAACAAAATATGACAAAAAGAAAATAAAGATTTTGTACATTCATATCTGATATTTATTGTACCGTGTGACCTTTCTGCCGCCCCTTGGTGAGTTCCTTGTTGTATGTTAAAAGTATTGGACTCTTCATGGGCCATTGCTTGATCCGCTTGGGTGGACTTTTTCCCTTGCAGTAACGTAGTCTTTGGCGGTACATGTTCACGGTGGGGAGGTACACACTCCTTACATTAGAGGTGGGAGACCAGACCAACGACACTGTCATGAAGACCATTTTAGTCAGTAAGTTTGGTTTGACACCTGAAAAGTACAGGCAACGGTTCAGGGCTAGTCACAAACTCTCCACACAGCCATGGATGGATATCCTGGACTACGATGGTAAGGCACTCAAGGGCTGGCTGAGGGGCAGCAATGTTGATGATTTTGAAGGGTGGTACAACTTATTTCTGAAGGAGCACATTCATGATAATTGTTCTCCAGAACTGTAACAACACCTAGTGGATAGCAAGTTGACTGACTCTATGAAGCTTGCTGAGGAAGCGGCCTCTGGGTCAGCACCATCGTGCCCAAGAATGTATCGGGTGGGGGGACTCACAAAAGGGTGGTCAGGGTTCCCAACAGAAAAAAGAGTGGGGAGATAAAAAGAAGGAGTTCTCTAAAGGCCCCTAAAATGACTCACGGGGAAAGGGTTTGGTTATCATTCCCAATCTGGTCACCAGACACAAAACTACCCTGACAAAAGTCAGCAATCCAAAATTCCTAAGTGCTCTGAGTTGGTATGAACTCTACAAAGGAGATCCCAAATGTCCACAAAGAGCACACCTTCCCACTGGAGTTAAGAACCCTGGGGTGGCTAGCATAGTGGTGAGGGAGGAGTTTGTCCCAGTTAATAAGGGAGAGGTAAGTGGGGTTACGCTATTATACTTGGGTAACAGTGAGATGGTTCCGAAGATCCATGTGACATCAAATACTACAAAGTAGGGAGGAGCTTCGTGCGCAACTGTGATGGCCGCGTGAGCACAGGGCTCCCGGACCTTCGCCATCTCCTGCACTTATCCTGAATACTATCCTGGTTATGACGACGGGTCATTGAAGATGCAACCCAGCTGATATAATAGCTGTTTTCAGAAATCGATTTGGACTCCGGGAACCGATCTTACAATACTCTGAACTTTTGTGGCCTGCTCCACGGACCTGCCCCGGGCTCGAGTCAATGGCCTGCCCGGGCAGTAATTGAACAACATCGGCCTGCCTGATCCTGCTCTCTACCCAGGTCTTAGCTTTCGGTTTCGCTTTTGGCCTTGGACCCTCTCCCGCCTCGGTCTCGCTCCTGCTACCCATGGCGTAATCAACTCCGCAACTTCGCTCCAGTATCGTGATCGAATGTCACTGGTCGTCATATGGCAAGTTGTAACCAGCTCTTCTAGCGGACCCCTTTGGGTGAACTGAACGGAGCCATTTTCACCAGGTCTTGAGGACCCCTCGGGGGCGCAACTTCTAAGATGGCCGACAAACCGGAGACCGAGAAGCGAAAGACCAAGTCCGTCCACCG
This sequence comes from Lissotriton helveticus, assembly GCF_964261635.1. Lineage (NCBI taxonomy): Eukaryota > Metazoa > Chordata > Amphibia > Caudata > Salamandridae > Lissotriton > Lissotriton helveticus. The sequence goes on along the minus strand of NC_136059.1, from coordinate 706,327,954 downwards.
TGGGGGCACTGTACATTCGAATGTTATGGACCGATACACGCATCCTAAGGGATCCCCCGGTGGTGTGAGTAAGTCCCTGTGAGATGCGGGAGATGACTCGATGGCGGGAGACGATTTGACCTTACATGATGTCATGGGCGCCATTGCCAGCATGAAGACCTCTATTGGCCAACAATATGAGACTCTGGCCCTAAAACTTGACACTGTGGCAATCGATGTCAACCTGATCAGGGCAGATTTAGCTAAGACCAATTAAAAAGTAAAATCTCTGGATTTGAAGACCTCCAGCCTCACGACTGATGTCTCCGATCTACAAACGGAGGTCCGCAATCTACGGTCTTCCAACGATTTCTTTTCTCACCGACTGGAGGATTTTGAAAGTCGAGCAAGACGAAACAACATTCGTATTGTTGGGGTCCCTGAAAAAACAGAAAGCCCAACTGTGGATCTCCTCGTTGAGGACCTCATCGTAAACCATCTTGCACCTAAAGGCTTGAGCAACTTCTTTGCCGTGGAACGTGCCCACAGGGTGCCGGGAGGAAAGCCTAAGCTGGGTGCTACCCCACGACCCATAATCGCCAGGATCTTCAACTTTCGAGATAGAGATGCTATCCTGCTGGAGTCGCGGCTGGGTGGCCCCACGAAATTCAAAAATACCACGGTGAGCTTCTACCCGGATTTCACCCAGCTCGTGCAGAAGCAAAGGATGGGGTTCCAGGGGGTGAAGAGACGATTGAGGGACAGGGACATGAAATAAGCAATGCTCTTTCCAGCTCGGCTGCGTGTGGAATATGGAGATCGGACGTTTTTCATTGATCACCCTGAGGCCGCTAGTGACTGGCTCGACACGCTGCCCAGGCAGCAGGAACATTCTGGCGGAGCTGAAGGTGGCCCGATGGAGCAGGAATGAGAAATAGACCTGGTTTTCTGGATTACATACAGATCTTCCAACTGTGGTTTGCTGACTCTTAAACAGGCTTGATAGTGGTAATTACCCAGGGTTGGCGGGGGTGGGGGTGATGGGTCTCTTCCTCCTTCGGGGTTTCTTTTCGTAGATTAGTTATATGTTAGGGCGACAGGCACACTGCAAGTTGGGGTGGCCTTTGAGTCTAACGTAGGGGTGCAGGGTGGTGGGTCGGGTTTTTGGAATTTGTTGGGGGGTGGAGGGGGGGAAGTTGTTGGTGTTTTGTTTATTTCAAGGCAATGTATTGATTGACTTCTGGATTTGGATGTCGCGTTCGTTGTGGGGTGGATGCAGCAATTATTCCTGGGATGGGGGTAGGGGATTGAAATTACTGTGCTGGAATGTTAATGGGTTGGGGGATAGGATAAAAAGGGGGGTGGTGTTACAACTGTTGAGATGCCTGTCCCCCGATGTTGTACTACTGCAGGAGACACATCTGATAGGAAACACATGCCATGCTATGAATCGGCGGGGCTACCGTCTTCTGGCACATTCTGAATTCACCACTGGCTCTAGGGGGGTGGGCATACTGGTCAGGAGTTCCCTCCCTCTGGAGGTGGATGATATCATCCTTGATGATAGGGGGCGGTACGGCGCCATTACTGGAAGATGGGAAGGGAGGACTATCAATCAAGATAAGCACTGTTTGCCTATCGCTCCTTGGAGTAACTGGCTTTTGTTTTTTATTCTGTACCATTTGTTTTTTTCCTATGGTAATATGTTCTTGATTTTATTCTGGTTATACGCACTTGCGTGGCACTTCTGGATAATTCTCTAGTGTTTTCATACAATTATTATCTGTTTGCACTTCTTGTTTGCCGTTTACCCTTGCGGTTATTGTGCCAGTTTTTTTCTATTTATTGCTTCTTTTCTCGTAGTGTGGGACCTTTGGGAGCCATTCATTCGCTCTGCTCTCGGTCCCTTAGAGGCACAGTGCAGTGCCACGCCCTTGGTGACAGGGTACGCGTGTCCGTGTCTCTCTGATCCGCGACACTCTTGAAGCGTCAGGATCAGAGAGCGCCAACTGCCCTCCCAGTGAAAACGGCCTCGGGGCTCTGGGAACCGTGACGCCTGCTTCGGGCAGGTCTGTAGTGCAACACGCTTATCTCCCCTACGCGCACAAAGCGGGTCCGTATTAACACTGGGAGGTGAGTTTTTTGCTCTGTGCAGGACAGACGCGGCGATTCAGGCTGCCAATGTGTTGCAAACTCTCTCATAGCTGATTACAAGCTTTTAACGCGGCTCCTCCGCAATTCTTATTGTGTTTGTGTTTTAAAACTTTGTGTATTTTTCTAATCGCTATTTACACTTGAATAGTTCATTTGCACAACTTACCTGTTATTCCGCTCCAGACCCCGTTCCGCCCCGGCTGTGTGCCGTTTGCGCGGAGGGTCGAACTGGTGAGCGCCATTCCCCGCCTCCTTCTTGATCCACTTCCGCCCTGACGCATTCAGCGCAGGTCAGCGGTCTAGTGGTTTTGGACCTCGTGTATTTAATGGGGCCAAACGCGGGACACAGTTGACAGACGCGGCGATTCAGGCTGCCCATGTGTTGCAAACTCTCTCATAGCTGATTACAAGCTTTTAACGCGGCTCCTCCGCAATTCTTATTGTGTTTGTGTTTTAAAACTTTGTGTATTTTTCTAATCGCTATTTACACTTGAATAGTTCATTTGCACAACTTACCTGTTATTCCGCTCCAGACCCCGTTCCGCCCCGGCTGTGTGCCGTTTGCGCGGAGGGTCGAACTGGTGAGCGCCATTCCCCGCCTCCTTCTTGATCCACTTCCGCCCTGACGCATTCAGCGCAGGTCAGCGGTCTAGTGGTTTTGGACCTCGTGTATTTAATGGGGCCAAACGCGGGACACAGTTGACAGACGCGGCGATTCAGGCTGCCAATGTGTTGCAAACTCTCTCATAGCTGATTACAAGCTTTTAACGCGGCTCCTCCGCAATTCTTATTGTGTTTGTGTTTTAAAACTTTGTGTATTTTTCTAATCGCTATTTACACTTGAATAGTTCATTTGCACAACTTACCTGTTATTCCGCTCCAGACCCCGTTCCGCCCCGGCTGTGTGCCGTTTGCGCGGAGGGTCGAACTGGTGAGCGCCATTCCCCGCCTCCTTCTTGATCCACTTCCGCCCTGACGCATTCAGCGCAGGTCAGCGGTCTAGTGGTTTTACGTTCCTCAGCTATATCATGACGGTGTGGCGGAAGCGCAGCGGACGAGCGCAGCGGGAGCGCCGACGTCGCGCCGAAGTCAAGCCTAAGTCCTGCCCGTCTGCGCCCGTCCGCGCCAGCACGGGCCTAGGGCCTAACCCCCCTGTTTCTACTTTTATGTCCTATTCACGCTCTGCTTTATTGCAGATGCGAGGTTCTTATTGCCCTTCGCACTCTGTCATAAATTGCCAAAATGCGCCCTTTTCTTGCCCTCACTGCGCTCTCACTTTGGTCTCCCTCAAATCATGCACAGACAGCAGATCTTCCACGTTTTGGAATTCCTCGGTTCCTAGGTGTACCCCCACGCCCCTCCTTCACCATTCTTCCCCGGCTTTCAGTTTCATCAGTATTAATTGTCGGTCTCTCTCAAAACATAAGAGAGACATTTTTGACCTCTTGGAGAATGCTAGCCCCGCTGCCATGTTTACCACCGAAACTTGGTTAAATGATAGCTCGGGCCCTGACATAGCCATGGCTCTCCCCAACAATTACACCTATGTTGGGCGTAACCGTGTTCTCAAAGATGGTGGGGGAATTGCTATCATCTTCAAGAGAGAATTTTCTTGCAAGTGGGAAGATCTTGACTTTCCCAATTGCGAAGCTGGTCTGTTCAAACTCTCCCTTTCTCCTCAATTCACACTAACGGGCACTCTGATTTACCGTCCACCAGGCTCTGCTAGCAGCTGGGCAGCTGCACTCCCTGAGCTTGTGGCCCCATTCTTAGTACAGTCTCCCAACTTCACGATTCTCGGTGATTTAAATATTCATTTCACCTCGTCCTCTTGTGCTATCGCTAAACGTCTCCGACAGGATCTGGAAGCATTAGACCTTCATCTTTACAACTCCGACCCTACTCATAAGGCCGGCAACCTTTTAGATCCTATCTTCTCTAATCTAACTAGCATGTCCTATCTGTCGTCCACTCCTGTCCTCTGGTCTGACCATTTTATTGTTAATTTTGCTATTAAAGCGTCTGTGGCTGATTCCCCTAGGCCCGATCTTCCCCACAAAGCCAGTAGAAACTGGAAACGTCTTGACTTGAATAAATTAAACTCTCTTCTTGGCAACTCCAAACCCATGATCCCTAAGATTACTATTAAAGAGCTCCCCGATGTTACATCATGGTTAACCACTGCCCTGGATTCCTGTATCCCGATCCAAAATAACAAAGCTCAAATCCATCACCCCCCTGCTCCCTGGTTTAACGACTCTCTCCGGGCTGAGAAATCTAACTGTAAAAAACTGGAGCGCAGATGGCGTTCCAACTATGACCCCTCCCATAAAATTGAATACAAGTCCGCCCTTAAAATGTATCATGCGGCCTGCGATACTGCCAGAGCTGACTTTGCGAACAGCACCATTCTAACAGCGCAAAATAGACCCAAAGCCCTATTCAAAATAGTCAAGGAGCTCTCGGGTGCTTCCTCGGTTCCCAAGGATCCCTGTTTAGACACTGCTCAGTGTAATGTCTTAGCCAACTTCTTTCTCGCAAAAATTGATAAGATTTATGCTGCTTTTGACCTCACCTCTGCCTCCTCCACTCACTCTGCTCAAGATTCATGTAACTCCTCGCCTGATATCATCCCCGGTTCACTGCTCACTGCCTCCCCACTTCTTGCTTGGGATCCGATCTCCCCTGCGCTGCTAAATAAGTATCTTCAAGACATCAAATCTGGTTCCCCCATGGACCCTATGCCCCCTCAAATTTTGCGCTCCTTGGACCCAGTTTCCCTTCACATTATTTTAGATGTCTTGAATGCTTCCCTGACAGAAGCGACGGTTCCAAACGAATGGAAACACGCAATGGTGGTCCCTCTATTAAAAAAGGCAAATGCAGACCCAGACAACCCCTCCAATTTTCGCCCTATTTCTTTGCTCCCTTGCTTTTCCAAGATTTTGGAGAAACATGTTAATTTTTTACTTAACTCCTTTGTCGAATCCTCCAATTTTCTTCATGGCTCCCAATCCGGGTTCCGGGCGGGTTTTTCCACGGAAACCACCCTTCTGGGCGTGTCAGAGACCATCAGGCGCCAAGTGGATAAGGGGGAGACGGTGGCACTCATTCTGCTTGATTTGAGTGCAGCATTCGACACCGTCTCCCATTCCATCTTACTGTCCACGCTGGAGGGAGTTGGCGTCGGTGGTACCGCCCTGGCCTGGATTGCTAATTTTCTTTCTGACCGCACGTTCCAAGTTTTTTCCTCCACTTCTGTTTCATCTGTTTTTTCCTCCACTCACGGTGTCCCCCAAGGGTCTATTCTTAGTCCCCTTTTCTTTAACCTGTATGTGAGGCCGCTTGCTTTTTTAGCGGAACAGGCTGGCCTCACAATTTATTCGTATGCCGATGACACTCAAGTCATCTACTCCCTCTCTACCAATAAAAATCTCCCCTCGTCTTCTCTTAAATCCGGGCTAAAACAAATATCGGATTGGATGCTGAAGCACAAGTTAAAATTAAATGGGGACAAGACAGAACTCCTCCTGTTTGGCCCAGACACCTCACTCTGGGGCCCACACCATTGGCCATCGGAGATGGGTCCTGTACCCAATCCATCAGAGTCTGCACGCAATCTTGGGGTGCTCTTTGATAGCCAGCTTACCTTCAAGCAGCACGCTGTGAAAGTCTCCGCCACCTGTACCACCATCATCAGGTGGCTAAGAAAAATCACATGGATGCTACCGGCGGACACCTTGAGGACTGTAGTCCAGGCTCTTGTCATCTCCCGCCTGGACTATGGGAACATCCTTCTCTTGGGCGCCGCAAAGGAGGTTACCAGGAAGTACCAGGTGGTGCAGAATATGGCAGTTCGCCTCATCTGCCACCTCCCTGCTAGATCCCCGGTTACTCCCCATATGCGGAAATTGCACTGGTTGCGTATCGAGAACAGAGTTAAGTTTAAAGCACTCTGCTATATGCATAAAATCATGACTGGTAAGGCCCCCCATTATCTGTCTGCCTTAGTGCACCATTACGTTCCTCCCCGGACACTCAGGTCTTCTACGCAGAACAAGTACATGATTCCTCGCACCAACAGAGCCAAAATGGGGGGACGTTCGTTTGCCCTATTGGCCCCTTCCTTATGGAATGCCCTGCCTCAACTGTTGCGCTCCGAATCTTGCTTCCTTACTTTCCGTAAGGGAATTAAAACCTGGCTTTTTAACTCCTGATCCCCATTGTTTATTATTTTCTCTTACTTTCTCTGACCGCCTAGTCTGCCTCAGCGCCGGGAAACCTTCGGGTAGCTGCGCGCTTAACAAATGTAATTATAAATAAATAAATAAATCTGCTTTCTGTCTATGTCCCGCCTGGCCTTCAGACTACGACCTTTGCCGACTTGGGGAGAGTGATTTTGGAGCTTCCGGAGGGTATCCTAGTGGTGATTTCAACTCGGTTGTCTCCGGAGGTGACGATCGCTACCCCCCCAGGGAACTCGTAAGATCACGGTCCTGGCTGGGTGGCTTCTTGGATACGTTGGGGTTAATAGATTGCAGGAGGCTTCTTCACCCGGGGCAGTTACAATACACGTTTCACTCTGGTGCATACAGTAGTCTCTCGAGACTCGATTACAATCTGATGCCTGCGACACAGGCCTCTTCTGTCAGGGAGATTAGACATTTGGCTAGGGGTATTTTGGACCACTCCCCGCTATGGCTTGTGATGGAAGCGAGGCAGGGAACTGAGGGCCGGGTAGCCCCGATTAACCCTTGGTATCTCCGCGATCCTAGGACCCGTGCAGAGTTGATCAACTCACGGGATCGATACTTCACGGAAAATGTGGGATCTGTGTCATCTTCTATCTCTCTGTGGGAAGCCTTTAAGACTGTTATCCGTGGCCAGGCGCTATCATTAATCAATGGCGCTAAGAAACGTAAATACGAGGCTGTGGTCCGACTTGAGACCGAAATAACTGACTTGGAAGGGGAATTGGAGCTTGGTGTCACTCAGGACAAGCTCCACCCCCTCAGTCTCAAGCAACTCGACTATAGGGCACTGGTGACGGACGCCGCCAAAGTGATGAGTAGAGAGCAGCAAGGACGTTTGTATGATGTGGGAGATAACGCGAGAAAGTTGATTGCCTGGCTAGACAAGAAGGAGAGGGCGAGTCGTGTGGTCCCTTTGATTGAGAGAGTGGATGGAGTGAGAGTGACAGACCCTATTGAGATTGTGGAGTGTTTTGCGGAACACTTCCAAACTGTATATTCCCCTGTCTCCGACAGGCTGGAGCAGGACTCGCATTTGCTGTTAAGAGACATTACACTGCCCCGCTTGTCGGATTTAGACAGGGAATCTATGGATGCGACGCTTTCTGTAGAGGAGGTGGCGACTGCTATTCGCTCTGTGCGATTTGGAAAGGCCATGGGCCCTAACGGACTCCCCATTGAGCTCTACAAACTGCGCCCTGATAGAGTAGCACAGTATCTTCGGTCTATGTTTTTGGAGTCGTTAGAGGTGGGCTCCCTCCCTTCTGATCAATGACTTGCATCTATTGTCGTGGTTCATAAGGAGGGGAAACCACGAGATCGTTGTGTATCGTACAGACCTCTTTCGCTCTTAAACGCTGAGCCCAAGATCCTCGCGAAAGTGCTTGCAAACCGCTTGATAACTGTAATTGGTGACCTGATCCATCCAGATCAATCCAGTTTCATTCAATTCAGTTTCATAGTTGTTTTCGTTCTGCTCACTATTTCAGCTGACAACACACGGTCATCACTCAGCGCTTGGACGCCTCTGGGCAGCTATGTGCGCTTTACAAGACTCATTTTCATTTCATTTCATTCCACACCGTAACACGGCATTGAATCTGCGGCGCTTATATGGCGCCCTTGCAAGGGCTGCGTCGCTATGTGAGCCGGCCATATTGGCCTCCTTGGATGCCCCAATGGCGTTCGATACGCTAGAATGGCCGTACCTATGGGCAGCCCTTGCGAAGTTTGGTTTTGGCACTGTTTTTATCGGCTGGGTGAGATTGCTGTACGAGGAACCATTGGCCCAGGTGGTCGTGAATGGTCGAGTTTCTGGGCCGTTTACCCTCGGAAGGGGTACGCGCCAGGGGTGTCCGTTGTCTCCGCTTCTTTTTGCCCTCGCCTTGGAACCCTTGACAGCCTGGCTGAGGTGAGAGCCATCGATGAAAGGTATTCGGTGGACCCCGGATTTTGAGGACCGAGTGTCACTTTACGCGGATGATATCCTGTTGTACCTCACGTCACCTCGGAAGTCGCTGATAGTGTTATTTGATGTTTTAAATTCTTTCGGGAAGAATTCCGGACTCGTAATTAACTGGTCTAAGTCTTGTGTATATGTCCTTTCGGGTGAATCTCCTCCCTTGCCGCGTGGTTGTCCCATACAGGTGGTGCAGGCGGGATTCAAATACTTGGGGGTCTTTATTGCCCTAGATCCTATGGTCCGCTATGAACGTAACTTGCTCCCCCCGCTTCAATGCCTAAAGACTGATGTTGTGGCATGGCTCAAACTTCTGTTGTCCCCCCTCGGACGAGCAGCATTATTTAAGATGATGTCACTGCCCCGGTTCTTATATGCGTTACAAAATACATTTGACGTTATCCCAGCGAGCTACTTTCGAGAGGTAGAAAGTCTACAGAGACAACTGATGGGGGGCGGGCGATCCCGCATTGCCCTTGCCAAGCTGACGCTCCCCTGGTATGATGGTGGAATCGCACTCCCAGATATCAGGCGCTATTATTGGGCCTCCCAGCTGGGGGCAATTAATCATGGCACGTATGGTCCTGCGTCGAACCCCGCGTTCGAAATGGACAAGTGGCTGTCGCCTGGCGGGGATTACAACAGGGCGCTCTATACAAAATCTGCCGGGAAGATGCTCACGGGTCCAACTAAGATAGCGGTGCAAGCATGGTATCATGCAAATGCTGCAATGGGATGGAAGGATAGATTGACTCGAGCGACTCCACTTTACGCATCCGAGAGGCTTGGCTCCCTGTGGAAGACGAAAGGCTTTGATAGGTGGGACGTGATTGGTATATCCAGAGTGAATGATGTCTGGGTCAAGGACAGGGTCAAGACTTTTGAGGAGTTGAAGGCGGAATACGAGTTGAGTGATAGGGAGTTTTTCCGTTATGTGCAGATCCGCCATGCGTTGACCTCGGGTTTTCCATCGGGTACCACTATCCCGGAGGCATCCCCACTTGAAGACCGGGTACTGGACGGGCACGTCCCCGACAGTACAATTTTGCTGATCTATAAAAAGTTGATAAATAATCGGGTTGACCTCTTAGACCGTCTCAGAGAGGCCTGGACCGGCGATGGTCTGGAGTTGGACGATGAAGACTGGCAGTCGGCGGTATCTTCGCCGAAGGAGGTTGCAATTCCGGCGCTCGTCTCCGGTTTGTGCAACTTAAAATCCTCCACCAGATCTATGTGACTGGTCCTCGCCTTATTAGTATGGGATATTCCTAGGACGGGATGTGTAGGCGTGGATGCGGTCTACTGGGCACCTTTCTTCACATACTCTGGGAGTGCCCGGCGGTTGTGCGTTATTGCAACCGAGTGCATGCGGTTATGGAAGAGGTCACGGGTGTTGCGTTGTTGCCTGAAGCTAGGAGATGTTTGTTGAATGTTTGGGAGCCTACTGACTATGATGTGGCTCAGACTCAGTGGGTGACCCTCGGGAATATGATTGCCAAAAGAGATATTACGCAGTTGTGGGGTTCTCAGAGGCCACGCACTGTTCTGGCATGGAAGGAAAACATGGACTGGTGTATGTTTAGAGAGAAGACAACATACATGGCACGTGGCAGGCCCCGAAAATGGGGGAAAGTCTGGGGCCAGTGGAACTCCAATCGAGGTGAAATATGTACACCTCCCTTCACACATGTCGAGACCACTCCACCTTCCCCCTGACCCGACATTCCTACTACTGTTTCAGCTAAAATGCCTCCTGACTTGCAATTCCCCTCGCTCTCCCCCATCCTGTATTGTTGACTGTACCAAAGTTGTATGCTTTCCTTCCTCACGGGACGCTTCACCATTTGCAACGATTGTATTGCCTCGTTTCTTTATTGTTTATTGTTTATGTTTTAAAATTTTAATAAAAAGATATATAAAAAAAAATACTACAAAGTATAGGCAATGGGTCAGCATCACTGGGCAAGGTATTGAGGCTCTGAAGGACACAGGTGCCAGCACGACTATGGTAAGAAGTCAGCTGGTGTCCCCAGAGCAGGTGATTTCCAATGCATTCCACCAAGTTGTGGTAGCTGACAATAGAGAGCGTCACTATCCAGTGGCTCTGGTTCCATTTGAGTGGTAGCGGGGGTTACAGATCTTCTAAAAGTTACTTTGAGCCCTGCCATACCTATGGACTGTTTGTTGCGTATTGACTTGGAGCACACTATCTGGAAAGAAGTGGAGTTCAAGGCTTGTGTGGAGATGTTGCGGTTACCTGAGTGGGTCTGTGCCATGGCAAGGTCCATGGCTGCATGGAAGGGAGTCAAATAGGGCTGGAGCCTGGAATAATGGCCCAGCCAGCTGTTAAAAAGGGAGAAGCAGAGGGCTTGGGAAACCAGTCCCTGAATGTACCTCCAGTAAGAAGGAAGGGGCACCTACTGTGGCCCCCACGGAGTTCACTTAGGAGGATATTGCTCCCCTTGGTGACCTATGATTGGCTTGGAGAAGGAGGACCCACCAGGGAAGAGTTCCGCAAGGGCACAGATGGAGTGCCCAACCCTTGAGGACATGAGGCGCCAGGCCAAAGCCCAAGCAGCACGAGAGCTATCACATTTACTGGGAGGACAACCTTCTTTACAGTGAGCCTTAAGGCTCCTGTGCATGGAACATCAAGGGCCCTTGTGATCCCCCAATGCTACAGGGCCTTCCTACTGGTGCTGGCTCATGAAATTCCCCTGGAAAGACACTTGGGCCAAGGCAAGACCTTTGTAAATCTTGCCCCACATTTCTGTTGGCCATCCTTCAGGACATCCTCAGACGTTCTGTAGGACCTATGTGACCTGCCAGGCTAGTGGGAAAACAGGGACAAAGCTAAAAGCTCCCCTGGAACCACTACTTGTCATTAGCACCCCCTTTGAAAGGTTGGGCATCAACAATTAGCATGGGGGGGCAAGATGGCCGCTGAAGAGTTGAGCTGAGCAGTCGCATCACTTTTCTCTCCTGCTCAATATGACTCAACAGGTTAGGACGCTGTGCTTACCCTGATGGCTTTTGAGTTATTGTGGCAAGGCGGAGTGAAAGAGTACTGCCGATTCAAAAAACAGCTTCGATTGAACAGGGCGGCTTTGAACTGGATAAAGTCGAGTATCTACAGGCTGGTGAGAGAGATAAGAGGTGAAGAGTACCTGGCGATCGAGATGCCCCCCAGACCGCCACGACAGGATAAGCCCAGAGAGTTGGCGGATCCGGCGATAAAAGGAGCGGTGACTGGGGAGGCACTGGCAGGAAAAACTCCCGGAGCAATCCGCAAGGTGCCTGCTATACCGGTGAAAAGAAAAGCAGAAGTGCGCGGTAAAACTCCGGTGCTCCCAAAGAATGCGCCGGACAATCGTACAACATCAAGAAGCGTTAATTCAACGGAACTAATTCGAAAAGAAGGCAATGCGAGCAAAAGCAAAAGCAAAGACAGCGGGATGCGCCAACGTACCTTGATGGAAGTTTTTTCCACGATTGCCCCCGGACAGCCTGAGGAATTGCTGGAGACGCAGGCATCAGGAAAGAGCGTCCGCGTGGACGTTGCGGGAGCGGCCGACGCCGCTGAGAATCTGGTTGCCAGGCAACCAAGTCAGAGCGCTGAGGCGGCAGGGTTGACAGACGCGAGAGCAGAGGCTACCGCAGCAGTGATAGAAGGAGCAGCTCACACACCGCTGCAAGGGAATCACAGTCCTGCACCAGAGTCCACAGAGAATCGAGCGGCGGAGTCAGCAGGTATAGCGCCATCGCAGGTAAAAGTGATGTTGGGGAGAGACATGGAGAGGCCCCTTGGGAACGCTGATATGCTGGGGGCTCTGATGTTGGTGGAGGCTGAGATGAAAGAAGGGAAATGAAATACCCAACACCAAAGAGTAAAAACCTGGGGCAGCACTGAAAGCCTGGCAGACAATAGCGGGCAGGGGAGGAGCAGTAAGAGTAAGCACTTAACAGAAAAGCTGGAAGGGGGCTCAATAGAAGGCGAGTGCTTCTTTTCAGTAAATGAAGACTCAGAGTCAATCATATCTTCTGAAGGGAGCCTGGAAGAGGATGTAGATGAGGAGGTTACAGACTCCGGGTCCAGCACCTCCGGCAAAGTGTCCACGCAAAAGAAAAGGCTTTCAAAATTAAGGAGTCGCACTAAAGGGTCTCCCCCCCATCATGATAGACGATTACTATGGGACTATTCAGCTACATCCCAGGTCTATAAGGATAATGGCAATAGTAGGGGTCCTACTCCTGACACTGTACCCCAGCATAATTCTTTCGAAGTACTATTTGATACCCTGAAGGAGATGCAAGCAGAGGCAAGAACAGAAAGTCGGTGAGCAAGACAGGCCTCAAAAAAGATCCAGGGGTCGCTGAGGAAAATAAATAAACTGTATAAGGAAGTAGAGGTGAGAGTCACAGAAGTAGAAGAGCGCACAGGCAAATTGGAGGACGACGTGGGAAACTGGGAGGCATTCAAGACAGAGCAAGAGAAACTGGCAGAAGACATGAGCTGGAAGATGGAGGATTTCGAAAATAGGCAGAGACGGAACAATGTTAGACTTTTGGGTGTGGCAGAAGGGGCAGAAGGGCAGGATGTCAGACAATTTGTTGTTAATCTCTTAAAAGGAGCCTTTCCGGAGTCCCAGTGGCAGTGGGAAAGGGAAGTACAGAGGGCACATAGATTCCCCTTTACAATGAGGAAAACCCGAGGCACGGGAGGCACAGGTGGTGACGGCCAGGAAAACCTGTCCAGGGCAATCTTGGTTAATATAGGGAACTTTTTACTGAGAGAGGAGATAATTGGCAAGGCAAGGCCGGATAGCAGAAGGTCTTTTGAAGGTATTACTTTCTTCGCCAGGCCCGATTTCTGTCATGTCACCATAGAGAGGAGATGGAAGCTTAGACAGATGATTGCTCCTTTTCAGGCTCTAGGCTTTGAAGCATATCTCCTCTTCCCCGCTAAGCTCAAGGTAGTTGTAAGGGGAAAGGCCTGGATGTTCTCTTCAGAGGTTAAAGCCCAGCAATTTTTTAAAGAAATGAGGAAACAGAAAGGCGGTTAAAATGGGAAGGGCCTAGGTGTTTGTATATAACGTACTCCACAAAGTTTGCTGAATTCAGGTATAAGAAGGAAGGGTAGCACAGCACATCAAAAGGAGAAGCAGGAGAGGGATGCGTTTGGCACAATTCAAGGCGGGCACTCATAGGTCTATTGACCTATTTGCCTGTAAGGGGGAAGGGAGGGTGCAGGGGGGGGAGAAGGGGGAGGGAGGCGGGGGGAGGGGTAGGGAGGAAGGGGGGTGAAAAAGGGGCACGTAGTTTTGTTTCTTTTTTGGCATATCACACTTGTGGAAAAAATGTATTAGAATGTACACAATATGAGAATAGCAATGCATTAGAACTAGAATGTATACAGTACATGAGGAGGATTGTATGGAAGCAGCAGACGCAGAATTTTCTTAAACATTTAGTAGTCTCACTGAAAGGACAAGGGGTGTAGCTGTATGGCGTGTAGAATTGCCTCGATAAATGTATGTGGGCTCAATGAAGTAAACAAAAGATTTACAGTAGCTGCTTTCCTCAAAACATTGCGCCTGGATTTAGTATGTTTGCAGGAGACCCACATAGAGGGTGTTAAAGGTCATCTCTTGGAACACTTGGGTTTCTCGTTACTAGCGAATTCCAAGCAAGGGACTAAGACCAGAGGGGTGGCAGTTTTAGGGAGGAGTGGGGACGCAATAGTGCAAAGGAAGAAGGAAGATCAGTGGGGGAGGTGGGTTATATTGGAACTGGTTTTTAAGGGAGATACTTTCACGCTGGTTACGATTTATGGGTCAACAGAGGATGACCCAGATGTTTTTCAGTACCTGGATGTCGAGTTAGCTCCATGGCCCGAACCAATTGTCTGCTGCGGAGATCTCAATTTGCACGACCTTAGTAGCTCATTTGTTCAACCTGGGGGACACTATACAGGGAGGGAAAAAAAGGTGTATAGAGCACTCTCAGACATGGTGTTTCATAACTCCCTGGAAGATCCCTGGATGAAGTGGCATCCACACTTAGACGGTAGTACATTTTATTCAGCTCCACACAAGGTATTGGTTCGATTGGACTACTTTTTAATCTCGAATAATCTGATCACTGGCTCAAAAATTGAAAGACATCCACGACTAGTCTCAGACCACAGTCCATTGGTAGTGACACTTAAGCTGGGTCAGAATCAAAAGAGAGATTGTTCTTGGACTTTTGAACGAGCACTACTACAAGACCAGGCATATCGGGACTATATGAGCATATGGATAAAGGATTTTTGGGATATAAATAGAGGGACAGCACCACCGGGGGTTGTTTGGGATTCATTTAAAGCGGAGGTTAGGGGGGAGACACTGAGTTTTGTGTTATTTAATCAAAAGAAGGAGAAATTAAGGTCTGAAGAAATTCGACAAAATCTTCTAAAACTTGAAGCAGACTTAGCAGTAGCTATAACGCAGAATTCCCCGCTCGACCAGCTATTGCTTAGGATTACCATAACTAGAGCAGAAGCCCTTGAAGGGATGGCCAAAAAAGTAGTGGAGAAGTATCTGACTCAAAGGGAGAAGGCATATGAGTTCAGTGAGAGGGTGAGCCATATTTTAGCGGCGCAGAGTAGACAGAGGGCAGCAAATTCTGATGTCAAGCAGATTGTTGATGCACAGGGCAACTCTTCTACAGAGGCTGGTCAAGTGAGGGAAGTTTTTAGACAGTTTTATGTAGATCTTTATTCCTCTGATAACGTAGGGGGTGTGGAAGAGATAGAGGGATATCTGAGGGGTGTCCTCCCTCCTGAAATTGAGACGGATGACAAGGAGGAGTTAGAAGCCACATTCCAACTGGAAGAATTTCTTATGGCGCTTGGTAGCCTACCCTCAGGGAAGGCAGCGGGCCCAGACCAAATCCCGATGGAATTTTTAAAGTGTTCCAAACGGTGTTAGCAGCTGATATGTTTAATATTATGTCACTTGCCCAGAAGGGGGAATCGATACCTGACTCCTGGGGGGCTGCTGACATCACAGTGATAGCCAAAAAGGGTAAACCACCAACGGCCCCAGGCTCGTATCGACCTATCACATTAATGAATGCCGATGTGAAAGTGTACTCTAAAATGTTGGCTAAAAGACTATCAAGGGTAATTGAGAGATTGGTTAGTCCCTCCCAGCATGGGTTTATCCCAGGAAAGGGCACAACGCAACATGTCAGGCAAGTAATTACTATGTTTGACGCAGCAGGTACTCTAGGAGACCCTATGGCAGCACTATTCTTAGATGCTGAGAAAGCAATCGATAGGGTCTCCTGGAGTTATCTATGGGCTGTAACAACAAGAACACTTGAAGGTCTACAAAGTTGAGAAAAAGAAGTAGCCACAAGGAAAAATCACATACCACTATCACGACTAACGGTGAAGGACCATCAGGTGTAAAGGAGTCCTATCAGCCCACCCATATGGCGGAACATCGTCATCTAGGACCTTATCAGCAGGTTCTTATATGGCCAAGCCCATAGTTTATTGCTTGGTACCAGTAGATCCTGATCTGAAAGAAGATGTGTCCTCACTGAGAGTGGTACTGATAGGGTGCAGTGCTCAAAAAGGTAAGCGAGTGATTAAAATGACGGCCAGGGTAGAAAAATATGTTTATTAGTATCTCCCCGGACGTCAGATAAAAGAAGTGAAATGACAGTGTAAAAATATCACTGTACAGTAAGCATATATAATCTAGGCCAACATGTTTCTGCCGTTGTGGTATCAGTTTACCGGCATTCTTCAGGGCCAGGCTGGAATATCAGCTATTGCAACATCCACTATTATTAGTGTGAAAGTGTAAAATAGAAATTATATAACATGGTTCAAGCAAGTAGAATTGTGTGGCTCGATGAACCACCCTACCGTATCCTCGTTAATAACCATGTAACGAGCAATCCTTTCCTGCGAACATCAAGAAAAAGGAAAAAGAACAATTTTGTGACAACAAAAAAACTCTTTTTAAACACATGTGTGAACAAAAATTGTGGCATTCATTTGCTCAGTGGGCCAGTTAATTATATAACGGCCAAGTGGAAACCTGTGCATAATATAAAGTCACATCTAGATAATCTAAGTACAAAGAAATGATAAATCAGACATACACTTACCCAGCTTTGTGTGGGAAGTAAGCCTCACCTCACCCGGCAACGGCTCGGATAAAGAGGCCCCGCTCTATTAGACATATGGAGAAGGACAAATTCAGGGCATGATATCTGTCACTGTCCCAATATGTATTGTAAGTTATAAAGAAAACTAAAAAAACTTGGTTGTTCAAATATAGCCCGTAGGTCCCAAAGAAGCAATATGCTGCACTCAGAGGGCTGCATTCAACTAGGAATCTTATTGTTAAATCATATACCCCATTCCTGTCATATTTAAATATAAGGGTTTAGGAAATTGGAATTGAAAAATATATATGACAAACAACTCTAGAGTCTGAATGTAGACTGCAAAAAATAATTCTATTGTCAAAATCAAGTGTCTACTCACCACAGCAACCCCTTTTTCCACCAGGTGTTGCTGTGGAGAAGATATATTGATGACGTGATAGTCATCTGGAGAGGTTCTACCAATGACGCAGAGTCATTCCATACTTGGCTCAACTCACAAAATCAATATCTGAATTTTACTATGGAATCAAGCAAAGAGAAACTTCCATTTTTAGATATTCTGATTTTTCCAGGAACAGGAGGCCTACAAAGTGAACTTTATCGTAAACCGATGTCACGCAATTCCCTGTTGTCCTATGACAGTTTTCACCCCCAGGCACTCCGGGACAACCTACCGGTAGGCCAATTCTTAAGAATCAGAAGGAATTGTTCCTCCAAGACCCTATTCCAACAACATGCTAAAGACTTGACGATACAGCTTAAGGAACGACATTATCCGAACCATTTGGTCAGACGCGCTTGCAAAAGAGCGTCTAACAATAATCGGGAAGCGCTAATGGAACCCAAGAATAGACAAACAACTGCAGATCGCATGACCATGGTACATACCTTTAACACCCTTTCCAATGATGTGAATAAAATTGTCCTCAAACATGGGAAAATATTGAACACAGCTTCGGGAGATATTCCACGTCCCCTGTTTGCCTTAAAAAGAGGTCCTAGCATCAGGGATAATCTGGTCCACACCAGGCCTAAATACCATCGTAAAGAAGTCATCATTACCCTTTGGAACACAGAACCGGTACGTGGTCATTACCCCTGTGGAGGGTGCACCGTCTGTCCACAGACATGCAAAACCCTGACAATAGACATAGGGACTGACAGACCTTGGCGATTAAATAACCACACTAATTGCAATTCAGACAAGTTGATCTATATGTTCACATGCCCGTGCAAGCTGATGTACATCGGACATACTACCAGGAAGATTAAGCTCCGTATAAGCGAGCACAAAAGCACCATCCGGTGCAATAAACAATCTACTCGCTTAACCAATCACTTTTTGGAGCTTAAACATAAAGCCGATGAAATTAAGTGGGTAGTGTTAGAACAACCGTTCATTCCCCCACACGTAACTGATCACGTTTTCTATTCATCAGGGAACAGCGTTGGATTTTCAAACTTAGGACGGACGTCCAGGGGCTGAATGACAATATACCCTGGGTGTCTCTTTGAAAGATGTCAAATTTAGTTACAGCACCTGGCACAGTCCACATATTACCTACTTACTTTCTCACAGTCGAAGATGAGTGCTATACCTCTAGACACGCACCTCTTCTTACAACCTGGTAAATTGTTTGCGTCTCCTTTAGACGCAAACTGTATGTTGTAAGAACAAGGTCTTGCATCCCATGAATACATACATCTTTTAGGAGCATACTAAGAGTATTGAAACCGACATATGATAGGTCATCTTGTGGTTTCTTTTTCTATAATTCTTTATACTTAATGTGCAGTTATCTAGTATGTACATCAGCTAGGTTACTTCACAATGGCAATAAGTGAGCGCAAGATTTAATTCTATCTTCCAACACATGAGAAGATCTTTAAACATAAATATTTAATTATATATGTTAACCGCTCACCTTGAGGTTTCGAGCGTCTGTCTTTGCCTATTGCTACAGGAGTAGCTGTCTGCTTTCCAGCTCTTTGTGTCCACGGAGGGAGAGGAGAACGATCCGCGAGGCCGCAGAGGAGGCGAGAGGCGCGGCCCCGGGACTGCGAGGTACAGCGTTCATTACCATCAGCTGTTTCCTCTTCCCGCGTGAGCCGCGCCCCCTCCCAGTGCCCGCCCCCATCAAGGTGCTCATAACCTCTCGCGGCCCCCGCTTCGCGGGAGCCGCTCGCCTTGAGGTTTCGAGCGTCTGTCTTTGCCTATTGCTACAGGAGTAGCTGTCTGCTTTCCAGCTCTTTATGTCCACGGAGGGAGAGGAGAACGATCCGCGAGGCCGCAGAGGAGGCGAGAGGCGCGGCCCCAGGACTGCGAGGTACAGCGTTCATTACCATCAGCTGTTTCCTCTTCCCGCGTGAGCCGCGCCCCCTCCCAGTGCCCGCCCCCATCAAGGTGCTCATAACCTCTCGCGGCCCCCGCTTCGCGGGGGCCGCTCGCCTTGAGGTTTCGAGCGTCTGTCTTTGCCTATTGCTACAGGAGTAGCTGTCTGCTTTCCAGCTCTTTGTGTCCACGGAGGGAGAGGAGAACGATCCGCGAGGCCGCAGAGGAGGCGAGAGGCGCGGCCCCGGGACTGCGAGGTACAGCGTTCATTACCATCAGCTGTTTCCTCTTCCCGCGTGAGCCGCGCCCCCTCCCAGTGCCACGCCCCCTTATCCTCCACAGAGACTTAAGCAAGGCGACCAACGCGCATCGCGGGACGCGCGCGGGTCGTAGCCCGGGGCGAAGCCCGGGCAAAGGGCGGGCCCGTTGTTGCCGATAGAGACCGGACCGGGCCACCCCCCTTGGTTTACATTCCCCAACCTTCAACTGTTCCAACTGTTACTACTGGCATCTCTTAGAGCATAGGCCTTCAAAAATGTCCACCATGCATGGTAGAACTAGAAGTAATACCAAAAAAGCAATGGCTGTAGCACAGGTCATTGGGCCTATAGACCAATTTATCTCCCGTTTAATGAGACAATTGATCATAGCATTATTTTATTGGAGAAACGGGTATCTTTGGACCTTATGAATGCCAAACGCTCGTCCCTGGGACATCTAGCAACTGTAAGCTCACCTTTCCAGCAACCCCTAATTAACTGTTCCCTCCCCTTACCTTCGCCTGCTGTGGGCACACATACAGTCCCTAACGCAGTCGATCTATCGGTAACCCATTCAGACTCTGACCCGTCATACGTTGATCTTGAGGCCACTCCAGACCTAGAAGCCTGCCAATCATCTGAAAAGTCAGAGTTAATTGCAGATAAACTTCCCCAAGTATCAAGGGTAGGAGCTATTCCTGCATCACCAGAATTAGGGAACTCAGGCTCTGTTAAAAACGCGCCTAAGATTAAGGAAAAGAATAAAACTAAAATCAGGAATCACAACCTGGTTTCACCTACCCCTAACTCTGCATCAGGGATACCTTGCTGGGTCGAAAACATGGTATTAGATCTGAAATCGGACCTCGAAGCTACGATAGCGGCTCAAATCAAGCCCTTAATATCCAAAATAGATAGACTGACGTCGCTAATTAATACAAAATGGGCTAGCATGGCAAGTGGGAATGCGCCTATTCAGATGCCCGGGAAAACAAAAGATGTGCCCCTGGCAAACACATCTGGTAGCAAGCCTCCGAGAGATTCTTCCACTAAGGCCAAAATTTTATCAGATAACCGAGGAACAATAATACAGCATCCGATTCAACCAGGGGGCAAATCTGTTGTATCTCCCCCAACCCTCCCCCAACCCTTAGTGTGACTGGTCCCACCCCGGGGATGCAGACATCCTCTGGCCCAAAAAAAGTGAGCAATCAGCCAGCAAAGGGACCTAACGGTTTGGATGCAAACCCAACATCAACTTCTTCCTCGAATAAGTCTCAGGATCCAGGGATAAGGCCGGCTCGCTTCAAAACAATCAACTTACCACCGGAAGTCTCCCCCTTCGTGGTTGTCTTGACGGGTGTACCCCCACTGAAGGAGGGTAGAAGAGAAACCTTCTCTGAATTGAGAAACAAATGTGCCCAGTGGCTTCAGTTGCATAAACCTCTACCCATTCGCAGAGGCGAGTGGGTGGGTAGGAATACTAAGAACATAGCAGGGGATGTTATTACTATCAAATTCAGGGACATAGGGGCGGTGAATTATATATGTAATGCACCCTCTTGTGGACCTGCTACCCAAATTAATCCTTTTCCCCTGTCTTACTTTCTACCTATGCCCCCAAGACAAAATCCCCCTAGATTTAGCTTCCCAACTAATAGAGGGTATACGCATGCTCCACATCATATCACTCACCAGTGGCAGCAACCATGGCATGGACTACCTCATCCATTTGACCCCTTTGTTTCCCAGTTTGCCCACTGGAATAGATTCTGCGCACTGGATGAAGTTGACTGACTCAATTCTGACGAAGCATCCTCCACACACCTTGATATCAATAGGGGTGAGGAGGAGGCCCCTTCGGTCACATCTCACCCCTTATGCCCTAATCCCCCAATTGTGGTGGCTACCAGCCTGACCAAGCCAACGCCTTTAGTTTTAGATGTAGTCAGTACAGCTCCCCATAATCCTAGAGATACCAATGGTATTGGAGGAGAAACCACTAAGGACAAAATAAAAATTTTCAGTTGGAATCTCGCGGGGATTCACAGGAAATTAGGTCTGCCTGAGTGGAGCAATTTGGTTGAAGCACACAAGATATGTGTGTTTCAGGAGACCTGGAGCACTGAGCCACTCTATCGAGTTGGGTTTGTCACCTATTTTGTTTCAGCAGAAAAACCCAAGCAAGGGAAGGGGCGTCCCTCGGGGGGGCTCATTATTTGGGTAAGTGTCTCCCTTAATTGCCGGATTACCTCTAAGCAGACAAATAACCCAGACATCTTGGGTATTTCTCTGTCTAACCATCGTAGAGGTTTGACTTTAGATCTCTACAACGTCTATGCTAGAGGCACTAAAAATGGGTGCACCTCGTCTGTAATATCTGATCTTGAGGTGCAACTTAGGGACTATAAAGAAGCTGACCACACCATAGTAGCAGGCGATTTTAACTGCACATATGAGCCACTTCCCTTGGATGGAATCCCCGACCTGGGTGAGGAAGATAGCAGATGGGGTATTCCTATACTCTCCATCCCCCCGATTAAACGGTGGACCCGTAGTGCAGTGCAGTTAAATGCACTGACCTTGGAGTTTGGGTTAAGAGCCACCAATGGCCGTACATCTTCTGACCGGATGGGCGCCCCAACGTTCAACAGGGTTGGTCATACTTCAAGGATTGACTACATCCTGCTGGACTTGGGGCTCTGGAGATCGGGTGATGATATGGTAATTACACCGACTGTGGAGAGCGACCATAATTCGCTCTCCTTAACCATAACGAACCCCTGGTCCAATGGAACATTGTTAGCACCATCTAAATGCAGACATAGGGACACTGTCTCCTCTTGTGGGAGACGCCCAAAGTGGAACAAAGTTGCCAGCAATGCTGACAAACGTTCCTCCATAGAAGAGGTCCTCATAGCCTCACAAGCAGAGATCAATGCCATTGATTTAACCACGGTAGCTAATAGGGCAACACCCATTTTTGAGGCAGCTGTTAAGGCCATAGGAGAAGTCTTTTGGGTAAAGAGCACTACGGGGAAGAATATGTCCCAGAACAAATCTAAAGGGACACATGATTGGTACACTGTAGCATGCAGGAAAGCCAAGACTAGATTAATTGAGGCCGTCAAGGGCAAGTCCCAACCCCTAATACAGATAGCCAGGAAAGAACACAAGAGAACACTGGGGCTAGCAAAAAAGGAGTGGGAAGAGGCCTATTGGTCTACCCTCAAAGAAGCTAGCACCAAGAAAGATTCTAAATGGTTTTGGGATACTATAAGAGCCCGTAATAGGCCAGACAGTGACCTGATAACTTGCAGCATTTCAAGTCAGGCGTGGGTCCAACACTTCTCAAACCTATATACCCGCCAAGACGATCATATTATTCCTATTGTATCTTGTGATCCTGATGGAGGGCTGGAGGCTCCACTATTGTCCACCCCAATTTGGGTCATTCAGCCTAATGACTTTGATTTTACAACTAAGGAAGTGGACTATGCAATAAGCACCATCATTCCCCAAAAAGCGGCTGGTCCGGATGGCATCCCCGGTGACCTCTTGAAATCTGATACCACGAAATGGGGGAAACTGATCCACTCTCTGCTTGTTGCCATCTGTAGGGGCGCCCCCATACCCTCCTCATGGAAAGGAGCTGAGGTGGTCCCTATTTATAAAAAAGGCCCCAGAGACGACCCATCTAATTACAGGCCCATCAGCCTGTTAGATATTAGTCAAAAAGTAGTCGGCAAGGTTTTGTTGGTCAGAATCTTAAACTGGATAGAGGAAAACAAAATCCTCTCTGACTATCAGGCGGGCTTTAGAGTGGGCACCGGGACAGTCGAACAAGCTTTTAGACTCATGATGGTGTATTGGAAAGTTGTGGTCATAGGCAAGGGCAGTCTTTATCTCGCTTTCATCGACTTAAAGACTGCCTTTGACCTTTTACCCAGGGAGACCCTTTGGACCGTACTGGCTGATATGGGGTTGCCCCACTACTTGCTATCCCTACTCGTAAGGCTGCATCAAGATAACTTTGCCCAGGTTAGGTGGGGCCCTGGGGGGGAAAAAACAAATAGTATCCCGGTTGAGAGAGGTGTCCGCCAGGGATGTGTGCTAGCCCCCACCCTTTTCTCCCTCTACATCAATGGGGTGGTCGAGCATCTTCGGAAACATCCCTCAGATGAACCATCCCTGGCCGGCGAACGCATACCAACCCTCCTCTTCGCGGATGATACGCTTTTAATTTCTAAAACCCCCACAGGACTCCAAAGGCTCCTAGACAACTTCCAATCCTTTTGCACCAAACGCGGCCTGGTAATCAACACAAACAAAACCAAATACCTTGTGCTGAACCCTCCCAAAAAACAAGCCCGCCCTCCTACCCTGAATGCTGAACTCTTGGAGAGGGTAGAAGTTTTCGACTATCTTGGGATACGCCTTTCTCACAAAATGGATTGGACCCCCCACCTGGACAAAATGCTGCTATCGCACAAAAGGATCACAGGAGCTCTTCTGAAAGAACAACGCTCCTGTACAATAAGACCAATAGCTACTGTTCTCGAGATCTATTCGGCCAAAGGGGTTAGCTCTGCCCTTTATGGGGCCGAACTTTGGGGGTCATCCATTACCGACGCTTTGCCAGGATCAGAGAGGAAATTTTGTAGAGCGATTATGTCTCTCCCGCAAGGTACTCCCACAGTTCCCCTAATGTTGGATCTAGGTTGCCGCCCAATTGACGACCTTGCTAAATTTCGTCCACTACTGCTATGGGCACGCCTGTGGCGTGTGGAGGAACTCAGCAGATATGCGCAAGGCCTAGCAGAAATCATGTCACTACCAGGGTGGCACAAAATTAAATGGTTAAGGGACATGAAGATGCTGCTAGCAAATTTGGGCTTGAACGAAGCATGGGCAAATAGAACTTCACCCCCGAAGCTAGCTCTTAAGAAACTCTATTGGGACTGGATCCTTTCCCACAGGAATACCAGCTCCACTATGGGCAGACTCACGGAGGACTTCCTGAAGTTTAAAGATCAACCTAAACGGGAAGTGTATCTTGACATCATTGAAAAACCCTTCGATAGGGCTCTGTATTTTAGATTCAGAATAGGAACTCTTCCCCTCTATTCTTTTACTTCACGCTGGAAATCTCGTGCACAAATTACAGAGCTTTGCCCTGCATGCCTAGACAAACCAGAGTCATTGGCACATCTTATGTTTGAGTGCAGAGAATATACAACACCCAGGAGGATTTGGCTCAAAAACTTATGTCGGCAGCTGGGCACTAGGAGCCACGCGGCTGCAATCAGGATACTAATGTCCTACAGCCGTGCATCCTACGCTTGTGCTATAGCTAAATTTTTATCATGGACTTGGTCCATTCGAGCTAAAAGGCTAAAATTGTCTGTTTAATTCTATTTTTAATTTACTGTTTGAATGAACTTTTTTATGTACTGCTTTGCAAATTGGAAAAACCAAAACATCAAATGGACTACAAAAGGTTAATATTGATTGTCAAAATTTTCCAACATATTGATTACCTATTGCACTGTTTGATAAACTTTTTAAATAGGTCACATTCTTATCGAACGTTCATGTTTGCTTTTAATTGTTTTAATTGTTGCACTGTGATTTCTGTCTTGCTTTTATGATAACTTTTTATCGAAATAAAGCAGACTTGACTTGACTTGACTTGACTTGATATGTTAACCTTCTCTATGACAATTTTATTCCACCTATATTGGTGTTAGAATATATATTTATTAACATCTAGCGAAACCGGGCTCATTCCCATAATATTCGTCAAACACTCAGCCTTGACAGTAGTACACACCGTTTTTTCCACTAATCGGAGCTTGCGCTATTCTGAGACGATTGTTCTCGGCTTAACGTAGCGTCTGCTCCGCGCGCATGCACCGAATTACACTGGCCTGCGCCGCACCGGGATTGGCTGTTCCAGGGCCAATCCCCTGCTCCGCCATACAGAATACAGCACACTGCGCATGCGCTAGGCAAAGACAACGGCCTCGCGGCATGCGCGCTATATCGAACACTATACGGTCGCGCCTTTGACCTGCAGGTGTGGATAATTTACGAGCGCCATTGCCAATTAACAGGCGCATAAATACGTGTTTCCTCCCGTCCATCGGCACCTCCCCTTCGGTTCAGGCACACTACTGGAGGCACCGACGGACAGGTAAGGACACGAGGACACCAGAGACCCGGGTGTTGTCTTTAGACTCTTGAGCCGCCCTAGTCTTTTCTGGCAGCTCCACTAAGGCTAGTTTACATGACCAAATGGTTTAGCTTGGGAGGCTTTGAGTAGACACTTGATTTTGACAATAGAATTATTTTTTGCAGTCTACATTCAGACTCTAGAGTTGTTTGTCATATATATTTTCCAATTCCAATTTCCTGAACCCTTATATTTAAATATGACAGGAATGGGGTATATGATTTAACAATAAGATTCCTAGTTGAATGCAGCCCTCTGAGTGCAGCATATCGCTTCTTTGGGACCTATGGGCTATATTTGAACAACCAAGTTTTTTTAGTTTTCTTTATAACTTACAATACATATTGGGACAGTGACAGATATCATGCCCTGAATTTGTCCTTCTCCATATGTCCAATAGAGCGGGGCCTCTTTATCCGAGCCGTTGCCGGGTGAGGTGAGGCTTACTTCCCACACAAAGCTGGGTAAGTGTATGTCTGATTTATCATTTCTTTGTACTTAGATTATCTAGATGTGACTTTATATTATGCACAGGTTTCCACTTGGCCGTTATATAATTAACTGGCCCACTGAGCAAATGAATGCCACAATTTTTGTTCACACATGTGTTTAAAAAGAGTTTTTTTGTTGTCACAAAATTGTTCTTTTTCCTTTTTCTTGATGTTCGCAGGAAAAGGATTGCTCGTTACATGGTTATTAACGAGGATACGGTAGGGTGGTTCATCGAGCCACACAATTCTACTTGCTTCAACCATGTTATATAATTTCTATTTTACACTTTCACACTAATAATAGTGGATGTTGCAGTAGCTGATATTCCAGCCTGGCCCTGAAGAATGCCGGTAAACTGATACCACAACGGCAGAAACATGTTGGCCTAGATTATATATGCTTACTGTACAGTGATATTTTTACACTGTCATTTAACTTCTTTTATCTGACGTCCGGGGAGATACTAATAAACATATTTTTCTACCCTGACCGTCATTTTAATCACTCACTTACCTTTTTGGACACTGCACCCTATCAGTACCACTCTCAGTGAGGACACATCTTCTTTCAGATCAGGATCTACTGGTACCAAGCAATAAACTATGGGCTTGGCCATATAAGAATCTGCTGATAAGGTCCTAGATGACGATGTTCCGCCATATGGGTGGGCTGATAGGATTCCTTTACAACTGATGGTCCTTCACCGTTAGTCGTGATAGTGGTGTGTGATTTTTCCTTGTGGCCACATCTTTTTCTCAACTTTGTAGACCTTCAAGTTTTCTTGTTGTTACAGTACAGTTCATTGGGGGTATGAGCTTGACAGGTCGGTAAATATTGTCCCCTAGACCCTCCTTTAAAAGTTATATTTCCAGTTATCTATGGGCTGTCATGAGATGGAGTGGTATAGGGGATGGATTTATAAAGGCCACACAAACCTTTTATAAAGAACCAAAAGATAAGATCAGGGTCAACAGGGGGCACTCTGCTTGGGTTAAAATTAGTAGAGGGACCAGGCAGGGCTGTCCCTCCTCTCCCATATTATTTGCGCTTTATTTAGATCCTTTTCTCCGCCGACTGGAACAAAATCCGAAGATACCGGCAATGCTGATGAATAGCTGATCAATAAAAACTTTGGCGTGTGCTGACGACGTGGCCATTTTGACACCCAACCCGGCAGGGGCTATTAGGGAGGTGGAACTGGAAGCCAAAAAGTTGGGCCTGGTATCGGGTTATAGTTTAAACTCCTCGAAAACACAGATCGTAGAGAATAGGTATGTAGACTGCAATGATGACAGGGTGGTTGGCTCAGCAGTATACCTGGGAATTGTGATCTCCGCAAATCTAGAGGGCGTAGTAGAAAATAATATGACTCCTTTAATGACACGAGTAAAAGAAGACCTGGACAGACTGAACAATCTACATTTGTCATTAGTGGGCTGTACGAATATAATTAAGATGTTGATCCTCCCCAAGTTTCTCTTTCTTTTTAGATCCATTCCATTATTATTTGAAACAAGCTGGTTTAATGCGCTAGAGGTGATTATGAATAGATTCATATGGGCGCAGGGGAAGACACGGAGGGCTTATAGGTTCATCTCTCTCCCGAGAGAGAAAGGTGGGTGGGGAGCACCGGATTTTAGATTGTATTATATGGCCGCATCCTTACAATACATGCAGGGATTAATTGGACGGGCAAACCTTGACAGAAGAGTGTCCAGCTTCTCCACGGAGGTATATGCAACAGTACTCGGGGCAGAAGCGGGAAACTGCTTGTTAAATAGTATCGATTTTGGATACTTTAAAAGAACAAGGTATAAAACAATAGCTGCCGCAGTAAACATTTGGAGTGCTTTTTTGAAAAAGTCTAAATTAGGTAGATACAATAGATATGTTATGATGTATAAAAATAGGTCATTTCCTCCAGATGTATTCTCAGACACAATAATGGCAGACTGGGTGGCAAGGGGGATCACACAGATTGGTGATATTGTTAACTCTGACGGGATGATGCAGTTCAGCGATATGAGGAATAAGTACGGTTTGGATAACAGATGTTTTTTAAGTATCTTAAAATTAGGAGTTTTTTAGGTAACAAGCAGGGTGGCGCTGCTGGGTTCAGTAGAAATGACATTCTTGAGAAAATAAAGATGTCCGGGGACTGTACGATACGATCCTTCTATGCAAGTCTCGTAAAAGGAAAAAAAGATGATTTGGAAAAACACAGTAATAAGTGGGTTGAGAAATTGGGTGGCGAGCAGGTTTGGTTTCAGGAATCCCTAGAATTAGGTCGAACAGTTCTGTAAATCCCCTTTGCAATCACAACACTATAAAACCCTTTTCTCATTGTACTTCACGCCAGCCAGGATTGCAAAGTGGGGTGGTAATACGGGTATTTTTTGTCCCAGATGTAATTCCCTAGAAGCAGACAGTGTCCACATCTTTGCCACCTGCCCTCAACTGCACACTCTAGTGAGGGATATAGAGATGTTTTTGAACAGGTCACTGGGAATACAAATTGTGCTCACCCCACCTTGGATTCTTTTAGGGGTTGGTGCAGATGAGGAAGCGATACCACGGGAATTCTTGTTTGTAACTATGGCAGTTTACAGATTAACCATAGCCAGGGCATGGCTTGATAAAAATCCTCCGGGAATGCAATCCTGGCTGGCCAACTTTTTATCCGTATATAATTTGGAAAAGAATATCTATGCTCGGAAGGGCAGGAGGAAGAGGACCTTGGGTTTAAGAATATGGGACCCAGTAAATAAGTGGAAAGAAAGATTGGGTAATCACTAAACATCTGGAAAAATATCTGTATGTGTTTTTGTTAAGACTGATAAAAGTTTAATACACTTTGATTATGTACTGTACACAGGTAAAGGTTTTGATTTGTTGAAATAATATGTGGAATATACATGTTGAATTGTATAAAAGTAAAAGTGTGTATAATTTGGAAAATAAAAATATATTTAAAAAAAAAAGAAAGGTTGGGCATCGACATTGTTGCGCCTATGGATCCCCAGACAGCTTCAGGCAACTGGTTCATCCTGGTCTTGGTGGATCCTGCCACCAGTACCCAAAGGCCGTCCTTCTGAGGACCACCACTGCACCTGCGGTGGTAAAGGCCCTGATAAGGATTTTTACCTGAGTGGGTTTCACCAAGGAAGTTGTGTCTGACAGGGGCACACAGTTCATGTCTGCATATATGCAGTCAATGTGGAAAAAACATGGGTTTACTTACAAGCACCTTACCACTCTCAGACAAATGGGCTTGTTGAGAGAGTCAACAAGACCCTAAAGGCATGATCAGACGTCTGCCAGAGGAAAAAGTGTGATACACTCTTGCCCTGCCAGTTGTTTTCCAACAGGGAGGTACCGCAGAAGGGATTAGGCTTTAGCCGCTTTGAGCTTCTGTATGGTCACCCTGTCAGAGGACCTCTCAGTTCAATGAAGGAATGGTAGGAGCATGCTCCCAGGAAAGTACCACAGGATGTAGTGAGCTACATGCTGACCTTTCGTATCCAAATGGCTAAATTGTGGAATCAAGCTTCCGACAACTTGGAAGCCAGTCAGACTCTATTGAAGGAGTGGTATTACCAAAATTCTACCACTTTGGAATTACAGCCTGGACTGAAGTATGGGTTATGAAACACATGGAGCCCATTGTCCTTCTGGACCATTGGACTGGGCCTTACAATGTATTTGAGAAGAAGGGTAAGGTCACTTATGTGGTGGACCGCCAGCAACCCCAGTGGGTGTTTCACATCAATCGCCTCAAACCACACTTTGAGAGGTGTAAGATCACCATGCTGATGGTGACAGATTGAGCAGAGGAATGAGAGAGTGAACCCCTGCCTGGCTTCTTGGCCTCCAAGGAGAAGGATGGGTCTGTGATAGGAGTAATCCTTTACCCCACTCTGTCTCCTGAACACCAGAGGGACTGTCACCAAGTTTTTTAACAGCACTCCTCTCTCTTCACCTTACTTCTGTGATTACCCACCAGTGTACCCATGATGTGGACACAGGGGATAACTTCCCTGACAAGAAACATCTTACAGGTTGTCAGATAAGGTGGGTGCCAGCATCAACAGTGAAGTCTCCAAGATGCTGGAGTTGGGGGTGATAGAACCCTCTGGTAGCCTCTAGTCCAGTCCTGTGGTTCTGGTACCAAAAACTGCCCCACCAGGCACCACACCTAAACTGAGGTTCTGTGTATATTACAGAGGGCTAAATTCTGTGACCATGACTGATGCTCATCCAATCCCTAGGGCGGATGAGCTCATTGACAGGCTAGGGGCTGCCCAGTACTTAAGTATATTTGATCTTACATCAGTGTACTGGCAGATCGCCCTCACAGAGGGAGCCAAAGAGAGGTCAGCCTTCTCCACTCTAGAGGGCCACTATCAGTTTAAAGTGATGCCCTCTCAATTAAAGAATACTCCTGCCACCTTCCAGAGGCTGGTGAACCAGGTCCTTGGTGGTTCGTAAGCCTTCTCTGCTGCCTACCTGGCTGACATAGCTGTCTTCAGCAACAGCTGGGAAGTCCACCTTTTTCACCCCTGGGCAGTGCTTCAGGCCCTGCAACAGGCAGTTTCATTGTAAATAAGGGGGAAGCTCGGGGATGTTTTACGTACAAGAGACAGGACACTTTCATTTTGATCCAAGCTTGGGCAGCCTCTCAGGTTGATACACCCCTAGATTACACCAAATAATCCACACAAAAATTTAAAGTAGAGAGGCTGTACCTAAAACTTAGTTATTTTTAGGAATAAATGTCCAAATGCTCTTTGGTTATTCCAATGTTTTTATTGTGATCATCAGGATTTGAGCATGATGTAAGAGATACAGCTGACACGTTTTGCACGTATTGCAAGCATGCCTAGGGTTTTCTAAAGGCAACAATCAAAATTAAAAGGTTAATTAGGCAGCTGGCAAGGGAGGTCTTGGACTAGTCTGAGCAAATGAAGGCTCATTAGCAGATAAAAGCCACCAGGCCATGTGAGATACATGCTCCTTTCTCTGCTTGCTGCTTTCTCAAGATTTTTAGATAATTGCCTGTTGCATGCTGGGAGTCTTACAGCATTCTAACACAGATACCAATAATGTCCCACAATATAACGAGATAAAGCCCATCGGGAGACTGAAGGCCCCATACATGACAGAGCTATGATGCAGCAAAGCACAATATCTAGCTTTAGTCCACTTTCTGTTTCACTGAATAGGCAATTTAGAGAGAGCTTGACAGCATTCGAGGGCCTTCACTTCTTTCCTGGCTTCTGCTATGTTATTGCTAATTTCAGATCGTCTTTTATTACCGTCTTGGTTTGCTTTTAACTAGTGTACTAAAATCGCCTCTTCTCATATCCATCCAATAACATACCCCCCCCCCCCCCTCACCCCTCCCCCCAAACTGATTCGTTGAATTTCAGGAGTATTTCATGAGTTCTTTTTTACAGCTTATGGATTTGTAGCAAATTTA
Source organism: Lissotriton helveticus (assembly GCF_964261635.1). NCBI lineage: Eukaryota > Metazoa > Chordata > Amphibia > Caudata > Salamandridae > Lissotriton > Lissotriton helveticus. Next base: position 706,296,644 of record NC_136059.1, on the reverse strand, counting down.
ACAGCAATTATTTGCTGTAAAATTGACTATTCGAGTGCATTATCTTTCAGGGGAGACCCCTCGAATCTCCCTTAAGGAAGGTTGGCTTGATGCAATCCAGCTTTGAGCATTTTCTATATAGGCACCGGGTGGTGGTGTTGTACCAGTAGTGTAAGTGGGTAGTGACCCTGGTGAAAGTCGGTGGCACCAGTGAAACAAAGGGGCAGTGGCCTTCTATATTAAAATGTATGCACCTTGATGTATGTTTTCCTTTTAAGAATTAAGATGGTGCTTCGCTACCCTGCCATTTTGGTGGAAAGATGTGCCTGGTAGCAGCCTTTACAAAAATTCAACATAAAATCAAAGACATAAATATCTTCTGGTCACTGCTGGTGTAGTCTGTCACTTTCTTCTTGCAGTCTGATGATGTGGTCCCAGCACTGTGGATTTCTAATGTCTACGATTCAGATTGTACAATCCGGGAATGTCATTGGATTGGAAATGCAACCAGTCCTATAGCTCATCCTATAAAAATTTAAATCTGCTTCTGCTTGCAGAAGAGTTGCCGTGTCCAGGGAGCAATATTACAAGATGCGTTGCAGGTCAAACGTGAAGTCCTATTCAGGGCATCCATCCTAGTCTCCAGTAGACTATGGGAGAAACAAATCTATAAAAGCAGATCCTTGAGGGAAATTATGCACGGGCTCTCTGGTATTTAGCTGATTTACTGGGACGAAATAGGTCAAAGGCTCAAATTCATCTGCAATAATTTTAGATTATTTCCATTCTTTTATCCCCTATCTCCTCTTGTTCAACCAAAAATGCAGAGCTAATTTGTGCGTTTTCAATATTGAAGTGCCAAGATTTGCTGGTATTATTAGAAATAAAAATTAAGGGCATATTTATCAATATTTCACGCAGTGCAATGTAGCAAGCCGCTGCGCTAAGGGAAAGGGCAAGAATGCGGCAAATTTAACATTATATGCTCGTTCTTGTCCTTTCATAGTGCTAGCGTACTTTTGGCTGCCTGGTGCCAAACATACCTCAACAGGGTGCAAGGGTGCCTGAGTTGTAGGCAGGATTGTTTTCCTGTACAAAAACAATCCTGCAAGGCATTTTCCTCTTTCTATGTGTACTGCAAAATGCAGCACATTTGGATAGTAGAAACAACAAAGAGAAATAAAGATATTCCTCCTCGTTACGCCTCACCTGGGGTGGAGTAGCTTTTGACACATTCCTAGGTCTAACACTAATGGCAACTCTAAAAATGCACCAAAATCCATGGGTGGAAGCCTAGGAACACCCACGCACAACCCATGGAACGCCTCCTTGCTGCACAGTAACGCATGGCAGCGATTTGCGCTGCCAGTGTTACTCAAGGTTTATCAAACCATGCAGGGGCAGGCAAGGTGGCCTTGTGTAGCTTGATAACTCTCACTTAAGTTTGCCATCGCCCTTACGCCCCCTTGCGTGGCACAAGGGGGGACCCAGGGAGAGCCGTGCGCGAGCCGGTCTCTCCCTGGGTAGGTTCGCGCAGACGGAGTGGCCACAGGTGAGGTTGATTAGGGAGAGAGACCGAGGCTATATTTAGGGCCAGGGCAGGGTTTAGAGAGGGCTTTTCGGCGGGAGGCGGACAGCGGAGTTTGTTTTGCGGAGGTGGGGTGGGGCTCGCCTAGTCCTTTCCGGTAGTGCCCCCCCCCCCCTTGCGGCTGTCGCGTCTGGTGTCCCTGGTTGGGGGCGCGCGTCCTTGCAGGACGGCGGCTGGAGGCGTGGCTTAGGCGGTCTCTGCCTGCCTGTCTATGCCGTCGACTCGACGGACGGCGCTGCTGCCATGCCCCATGAGCTGGTAAGTGGGGGGGCCGGGTGCAAGTTGGTTGGTGATGCCCCTGCGCTGTCGGGCGCTCCTCCAGAGGTCTGTTCTGCCCCCCCCTCGGGGGCGGGGAGGCCGCTGGGGGGTGTCTGGTGTGTGGCGGGGGGGCGGTCCTTTGGGCGGGCTGTTCTGTGGGTGGGTGGGTGGGTGGGTGGGTGGGAGCGAGCGAGCCCTGTCGTTGTGAGCAGCTTTCCCTTCACTGTTTCCCACCTCCCAATGCCCCTGCGTCACTTCACTGTTTCCCACCTCCCAATGCCCCTGCGTCACTTCACTGTTTCCCACCTCCCAATGCCCTGCTTCACGGTTTGTCTTGGTCCTGGCCGGGGTTTTTGCTCCGGCCATTCAGTGTATTTCAGGACTTCTGTTGTGTCTCCTTTCCGCCCTTGGTATTTGGTATTTGTCTGTGGGAGGGCCCTTTCGTGTGGAGAATTTCTAGTCTCCATGCCCCCCCCTTTTGCTGTGTTTGGTGCTCTTTTGTACTGTGCACTCGTCTTTGTTCTCTTGTGACATGCTGTTTGCTGCCTCTTATCTTTGTTTTTCGATACTGGCTCAGGTGCCAGCATTGCCTACGTACGTGGGTTCTTGTGTTTGAGTGTATTCCATTTCATGCGGTGTTCTACTGCTACTTGTCCTTGGTACGCTTTTGGGAACCTGCACATGGCATTTTCTTCCTGTTATGCACTGTTTGCTACTTCTTGTATTTTGTTTGCCCACGATTGACACTTTCGCCTCATGTACTGTACCTTTTGTTTTGTGATTTGTCCTTTTCTCATTTTCAGCTGTTCCTATGGTAGAGCGCTCTGACACCTTGGGGTAGGGTCCGCGCTCTATAACCACGCATAAATAAATAAAGGTAACCTCTGTTTCCCCAGCTGGCTTGGTTGTGGGGCATGGGGGGGGGGGGATTTGCCGCTTCAGGGTGAGCCTCTTCCGTTGGGAGGGGTGGTAGGGGCTGCCTTTTTGGCCGCCTGCGGTGCCGTTGTCAGTTTCTTTGTGAAGACATTGCGGACTGCGCATGAGGCGGTTCGGCCTGGGGAGGTGGCTCAGGAGAGGGATCTGGAGCGGATTCCTCTTCTGGGGTGTGAGGCGCAGTGCGCAATGACGATTTTATGGCATTTTTTCGGACATTGTTGCAGTTGCCTACAGGTATGGGGGGTTGGTGGTGGGTGTGGCAATATGGGGAGAGTCTCCCCGTCAGAGCTTTCGATCTATTGATTGGGGATGGGGCTGTTGGTGAGCAAGTTGCTCTTATGACGCTGCCGGTGCGGCAAGCTGATGTGCATGCTGCGTCTGGAGGGGACGCCACCGCCGTTCCGCATGGGCGGACAGGGGATGCTACTACACCTATGGTTCATGACGAAGGGGACAAGAACATGTACTACAAATTACCATATACAGGAATTGGTTCAGTCTGAGGCGGGGGGGGGGTACAGAAGGGGGATCTGGAGCGGATTTCCCTTCTGGGGTGTGAGGCGCAGTGCGCAATGCCGATATTTTTCTGGCACTTTCACGATGGTGGGAGTGGAAACTGGCCCAGGGGCAGGGGTTTATGCTGGGCATGCAGATGACCTGATTATGGTTGTTTATGTTGATGATCTGGAGGGGGGTGCATTACGAGAAGTGGAAGTTCCGCTGGTGACAGTCATGACTCGGAGGGGAGTTTTGGGGCATTCTGGTTCACTTAGTCTTTTGCAGGAGTCTCGTGCGGACCATGCACAGGCAGGTTTTTTGCGGAGTCTCGTGCGGACCACGCAACGGCACGTTTTTGCAAGAGTCTCGTGCGGACCACGCAACGGCACGTTTTTTGCAAGAGTCTCGTGCGGACCACGCAACGGCACGTTTTTTTTGCGGGAGTCTAGTGCGGACCACGCAAAGGCACGTGTTTCATAGTTTTCTCTTCGTCCAGCTAAGCCGCGACAAGGGGACCCTGTGGTGTTTCGACGGACATTGGTTGACAAGGGGAGAGTCTCCCAGTTATGTGTACTTGTTGGGACTGGGGATGAGCATGTTGGGGAGCAAGTTGCTATTACACCGCTGCCTGTGCGGCGCGCTGTTGTGAATGGTACGTCTCGAGGGGATGATGCCGCCATTTTACATGAGCGGACAGGGGACTCTGATCACCACAAGGCCCAGGAGGGAGAGGATACGCTAAACCGTATGCAATGGCCTTCTTCAGGTATTGGTATGCCCTTGGTTTCTCACTTGTCAGGCAACACAAAAATCCAGGATTTGGTATCATGCTGTTGTTGATGTGTCACCTGACAGTACGGTAGGTATAAACATGTGTTCACAATGTGGGGTAGGCATCCTTTCGCATACTGCTTCCTGGGACAGATTTTTGGATTTCAAGGGGGGGGGGGACAAGGGGGCAGAGGCCAGTTCTTTTGGTTGTCCCGAAGTGCTCCTACTCCTTTCCAGGTGACGGTCTTGGAACAGTGGTTTCAGGATTTCTCTGGACTTTGATTCAGCAGTGCGCTTGTTATGGGGCTTCGCGGTAGGTTTCACGATTGGTTACAGGGGACCCGGCAGGGTAGGGGTCGGATGACTTGCACTCCGCATACAAGAGTCCCCAGGTTGTGGGGAATGACTTGGAACTTGACCTTGTTGGCATTTGCATCTTCTGGGTGGGGCGCTGGTGAGCTGCACGTTGGCCTGTTCACTGCATCGTCAGGGTCGCAGTGTTGTATTTTTAGAGTTGTTCCGTTTGCTGGTGGCCCTGTACATCTGAGGCGCGGAATTCCAGAACAGGACTGGGTTCTTCCATGTTGATAATTTGGCATTTGTGGAATTGGTTCCCGGGCGAGGAGCAAGGGATTTGTGCGTGCTGCAGCTGTTGTGTGCTTTCCGTTGCGGTGACTGCAGCTGCATATTGTTGTCAAAGCGCAACATATTCCGGGGACCCCTCATTACACTTGGTGGACACCGGTTTTTCGCACACCACTATCCTGGTTCCATGGCCGGGTTTTCTTTTTATGGGCAGCTTAGGTGGAGGAGGGATCCGATGGGGGGTGTTTTTCGGTTGAACAGGTTTTTTGAATGTTTTGGGTAGACTACAGGCTGGTTCTAAGCGGCTGCGGCAGCCTGTCCTTTTGCCTTACTTCGGCGCATGTTGTCCTGGTTGCCTTCTTGCTGTTCTGATGATTTTGAGTGCGTTCTGTTTCGGTTCTGTTTTGTATGGTTCTTTTTGGGGCGTTTTGTGCTTCCGAACTCGGGTTTGCATCGGGTCGGGCATGTCCAGTACAGAGGTATTTGTGGAGGGGTATGGATTGCGCCTTTGGCTCAGTGTCTGAGATGGATCAGCTGGGTGGGATACGCGGATTTTCCTGGGGAGGAGTGGTTTTGGAATGGGAGGTTTTTCTGGATTCCTCTGGTTTAGGCCGGGAGTTCATTTTGCTGTGAGGAGGCCAGCCCGATTTTTTGTTGCCCAGTTGTTGACTGTTTTCAGGAAGGTACTTTTGGGGTTGGGGTTGACTCCTTTCCACTTTAGCACTCATTTCTTTTAGGCTTGGGGCGGTTCTGAGGCTGCAAGTTTGGGGGGGGGGGATTGGTCTCAGATACGCGGCATTGGGTGATGGAGGTCGAGATGCTGTGAGAAGTTTGTCGGTCGGTGGTGCACCTTCTTTTGTTGATATGTGTTTTTTATCCTCGGTCCTTTTGCACAGGATGGTCACAGTTACACGGAGGGTTTGGTTTGTTGGTCGCTCCTTGCAATGGGCCGCAATCCCTGCAGAATGCCATACTTGGTGGGAGGTCTCTTGGTCTCAGCAGTTCACGCATGACTGTATTGGCATGGTAATTGGGGACTGTGTTGGGGGGACTGTTTCATTTTTGTCTCTGCTCTGTGAGGGGGGGGGGGGTTCCGCCAGTCTTGCTAGAACTTCACTGGGTGAAAATGATCTAGTTTTCTCTATCTGGTCTGTCTTTGTTAAGAATGCTGCAGATGGATCCGGACGTCATCAAGGACGCCTGGGCGAGCACCATGGTGATCTGGACGACATTTGTGACACGTTTCCACTGGAATGAAGCTCTACGTCGCACAGCTGTGGGCAGAGCGGGGGACACTGAACAACTCTATGCAACTGTTTTGTAATGGCATGATGTTTTCATTTGGGCTCCTCCTCACTTACAGGTTTCTGAGCGTCACTTGTTTCATGAGGATGGGGTTCACCTTTATCAGATGGGTCAGTCCTTCTCTATTTTGGTATTGCGGGGTTTGATCACGAAAGTTCTGGATGTGCAGTTGTGGTGTTCTCGGGCGTTGTTTATTTTACTGTTTTGGTGGGGCAGGAAAACTCTAAAGGTTTTCCTGGGTGGCGGTTTTTAGTGGGGGGTGGGCAGCCTGGAGCGGGTTGGTCCATCCTCAAAGGGCAGGTAAAGGACAGGAGGGGATAGTACAGGATTCAGTTGCCTGGGTTTGTTAGGTTTTATTTGGTGGGGGGTTGACTTCTTATCAGGGTTGCTCAGTGAGCTGAAGGATTTGAGTATTATTAAATAAATAATCGAAATATGTTGAGATGTTTTGCCTACACCTGTCTTAATAAAGTGGCCTTTCTTGCTTACCAAGAAGTTGTGGACAGTGAGTTCTTGCGCGAGGGGGGACCCAGGGAGAGCCGTGCGCGAGCCGGTCTCTCCCTGGGTAGGTTCGCGCAGACGGAGTGGCCACAGGTGAGGTTGATTAGGGAGAGAGACCGAGGCTATATTTAGGGCCAGGGCAGGGTTTAGAGAGGGCTTTTCGGCGGGAGGCGGACAGCGGAGTTTGTTTTGCCCCACCCACCCTCCCCTCTTTTTTGTTTTTAGGCCTTTTTTCTTGCGATTGTGCTTTAGATAATTTTGTTGTTAGGTTTGCCACGATAAGACAGGTTGTAATCTTTTATTTGTATGCGGTTTTTAGTGGGGGGTGGGCAGCCTGGAGCGGGTTGGTCCATCCTCAAAGGGCAGGTAAAGGACAGGAGGGGATAGTACAGGATTCAGTTGCCTGGGTTTGTTAGGTTTTATTTGGTGGGGGGTTGACTTCTTATCAGGGTTGCTCAGTGAGCTGAAGGATTTGAGTATTATTAAATAAATAATCGAAATATGTTGAGATGTTTTGCCTACACCTGTCTTAATAAAGTGGCCTTTCTTGCTTACTAAGAAGTTGTGGACAGTGAGTTCTTGCGCGACTGCAGCTAAAATGTTAATAAATAAGCCCCTGTGTATTAATTTCTTTCACCTTAACCGGACAAAATACTAAAATAGCAATCTGTTTTAAAAGAAGAGCATAGATTTACGTTTTCTGGGCGATACTGCCCTCCAGTGGCTAATTTCTAGAATGTCCGTGTGAATTTTCAATTGATGTACTTTTATTGTTTCAATGTTAAACGCATTGCAGGGCATACTTGTAATGCCCTACTTACTGGTGTAATGTTAAAGTAGCGGTCCTTTAAAATTTAAAAACTCTGAGTGAATTACGTATAATGGAAAGTGTTTCCTCCCAAATAGATGATACAATTTAAAATGACAACCTTTATAATTTCCGGTCACCATGATAGATCATAGCCTAGGCTACTTTGATGTGCTGGATGTTCGAAATCGGCGCCAGGCCCCTTCCTAACAAGCAAAAATACTCGCAGTGATACTTCATTTAATATGAAGTAATGTGAGAGTACAAGATGGCAAAACCATACGCAGATAGAATCCTTTCAATTTATTCTGAATACCTGACCTTTCTGAAAAAACACCCATGTATGTTTTGAAATGATGAGCGAAAAAACGATGGATTTAGGCCCAGATCTCTGTACTGGGGTGAATGTATGACATTGTTCTGCATCCTGTCCATCAATTGTTCTTTTTGAATGTGTCAACCCAAGTGGGACAGGTATGCTCAGACGTGAGTCCCGTGCTCTCCATGCCACTGGAGTCAAGCTATCCTGGCTGATGAGGGCTGAAAGCCCGCAACCGGTCCTAGGATGCTTGATTCCAGTCCAGGGAGGACCTGGCCTGGCAGTTCGGGCTGGACTGTTCCCATTGGGTGCAGGGTCAAGACTGATTTGCATATGGCTGGGTCCAAATTGGAATGGCATGGTGAGCAAAACAACGATGGATTTAGGCCCAGATCTCTGTACTGGGGTGAATTTATGACATTGTTCTGCATTCTGTCCATCGACAGTTTTTTTTTCATTTGTCACCCCGAGTGGGACGGGTATGCTCAGACATGATTCCCAGGCTCTCATTGCCACTGGAGTCAAGCTATCCTGTCTGATGAGGGCAGAAAGCCCGAAACCGGTCCTAGGATGCTTGTTTCCAGTCCAGGGAGGACCTGGCCTGGCAGTTCAGGCTGGACTGTTCCCATTGGGTGCAGGGTCAAGACTGATTTACATATGGCTGGGTCCAAACTGGAATGTCATGGTGAGCAAATAAACGATGGATTGAGGGCCAGATCTCTGTACTGGGGTAAATGTATGACATTGTTTTGCATTCTGTCCCTCAATTGCTCTTTTTGGTATGTTTGGCCAAGCAGAAAACACTCTACATCCGTTTGATCAGAAGAGTCTGATGGACATAGTAGTATATTACATTTGAAGATCAACCACTGGGCAAAATATTGCAGATCAAATACTGTCATCTATTTTTATTTTTCTACCCATATTCACTACTCATCATTGGCAAATCTTGAGTGATTTACACAACTGACTTATTTGTGAATTCAGAATTGCGCCTACTTGTCAGAAATATACAGCTTTATTAGTTCATCAATGGGTGTCATACTTGTTTCCACCACAAAATGCAAGCAGGTAAAATCCACAAAAATAGTAAAAATAGACCACCAGTTGGAAAACGGCAAAAACGGTGGTAAAAAAAGTGAGTGCTGTATGTTATGTTATGTTATGTAACATTTTTAATGCGCACAGATGCTCCAGCAAAGGAGCGTCCTGGCGCAGGGAAAGGCAGACACAACCCAACACTAAAACCAGCACCAAAAAACAGAGCACTTAAAACAGGGGGAGTTTAAAACAGAAAAGTTTTCAAGGCCCTACGGAAAGATATTAGATCATCCAGAAGACGGATTTCCAGGGGGAGCGCATTCCAGAGAACTGCAGCTTTCACTCGGAAGGAGCGTCCTCCCATCCGGCTGAGTCTGAACCGAGGCACAACCACCAAGGATTGTCCAAGGGAGCGAAGTGAGCGAGTTGGCACATAAGGAGAAATCAAATTATTAAGTAACAAAGGATCCGACTCACGAAGAATTTTAAAAACCATGCTGAGGGCTTTAAATTGGATTCGCTTATTCATCGGGAGCCAATGTAGGGACCGCAGAGTGTTGGAGGTAGGGCAAGCCCGAGGCAAGCCGACCACCGCCCTAGCCGCAGCATTCTGGACTCGCTGTAAACGGAGAATCTCAGCTTGGTTCACTCCTAAAAGGAGTGAACTAGCATAGTCCAGGCGAGAAATAATCATCGCTTGAATGACCAGCTGTCTTGTAGGAGCATCGAAGAATTTGAGCAGGGGTCTTAGCCCGCGTAGTACTCCAAAACAGCAGGCCGCCACTCTCTTCGTGTGAGTCACAAAGCTTAACGTATGGTCAAGCCATACTCCCAAATTCCTGAGTTCCAGGACAGGGGCTGGCGCTGTTCCCAGCTCAGAAGGCCACCATCCATCTCCCCAGAGGTCCGCATCCCTTCCAACGATCATCACCTCCGTTTTTGATGCGTTCAGCTGGAGACAGTTGTTATTCATCCAGCTGGCCACCTCTCTCAGTCCACTGCGGAACCTGAGGGCATCCTTCTTGGCATCCCCGCTGATCGTAACCGCCAGCTGAGTGTCGTCGGCATAGGAGACCATGGTTAGGCCCCATTGCCTGGCGACTTCAGCCAGCGGCTGCACGTACAGATTAAAAAGCGTGGGACTCAGCGAGGAGCCTTGAGGCACCCCCAGGTCCAACGGATGGAATTTGGACTGAAAGGGAGGGGTGGCAACGCAGAAGGAGCGATCACTAAGGAAGGAGCGGAACCACTGCAGAGCTGAACCACCAAGGCCAATGTCCTGCAAGCGGTGTAGAAGGATGCGATGGGAAACAGTGTCAAAGGCAGCGCTCAGGTCTAATAAAATAAGCGCTGCCGTTTGACCTGCATCCAATACAATCCGCAAGTGCTCAACCATTGCCAGAAGGGCCGTCTCGGTGCTGTGACCAGCACGGAACCCATTCTGCACGGGATCCAGGACATTAACTTGGGTCATATGCTCTGTGAGGGCCAGATTTACATGGGCCTCCATGACCTTGGCCGGCCAAGGGAGCAAAGATATCGGGCGGTAGTTTTCAGGTTTCGACGGATCCAAAGATGGTTTTTTCAGGATCGGGGAAACTACCGCTTGCTTCCACTTGGCAGGAACAAGGCCAGAAGTCAGGGAGAGGTTGATCAGAGAACACACTATTGTGCGTCCCTGAAAGGCAGCATCCCTGAAAAGGGCCGATCTTACCGGATCTGCAGGCGAGCCAGATTTGACTCGCAAGGCCCATTTCGCAAACTCCTCATTAGAAAGAGTTGGAAGGGAATGCAGCGATGGACAATTGCTAGAGCCACTCCAAGGAATCACAGGTGGTAGTGGACTCGGAAACGCCTGGTAGATTTTTTTAACTTTGTCCAGAAAAAAAGTGGCTAATGCTTCACAGTGGGAGGTAGAGCTGTCCAACTGCGGAGGAACCCTCTTTGCCATCAGATCTTTTATGGTTTTAAAGATGGTTTTTGTGGGGTTGAGGCTGTTACAAAATTCTGCTGCGTAAAACGCCGCCCGGGCCCTACATACGGCTCGATGGTAGAGCTTAACTAGGGCCTGGTAGGCGGATTTCCTATCGGCGTCATACGTCCTGCGCCACTCCCTTTCTGCCCGTCTACAAGAGGACTTCATGGCACGCAACGCACTGTCATACCAGGGGCTGGCCTGCCGAGGTCTGGACTTACTGGAGATGATAGGTACCAGGGCATCAAGCGCTCTGGTAATCCAGTTACAGAATCGATCATAGCCCGAGGTGACGTTCAGCAATGGACCCAGAGGCTCAGCACCCATGATGCAGTGAAGATCCTCCAGCCTAAGTTTATTCCAGTGGCGCCGAGGTAACCGCAGAGGAGGTGGAATAATAGGGTTGGCAGGAAGAGGAAGCCAGGCAGACACCAAGTAGTGGTCAGACCAAACCACAGGATCAACCGCCACGATCTGGACATCCAAGAGGGTCGTAAAAAACGGGTCGAGGATGTGACCAGCCACGTGTGTAGGCTGGGTGACAAGCTGGATCAGCTGCAGAGCCTCTAAGTCGGCCAAAAAACCACTGATGGCCAGAGACTCCAACCTATCGAAGTGGAGGTTGAGGTCGCCTAAGATCGAAAAATTGGCGCAGCCACTAGCCAATGGGCTCACGGCCTCCGGAAAGGCACCTCTAAAAGCTACATCGCTGCCTGGGGGGCGATAGACAACCATTCCCGACAGCGAGAACTGGGGGCTGATGGTAACTTTGAACAGCGCACTCTCGCAACCAGCAATCTGCAAGACCGTCCAGGTGCAAGTATAATCAGATTTAATGAATAAGGCAATACCTCCACCTCTCGAATGGCGATTAGATCTAAAACATAGGTAACCCAGGGGACAAGCAAGGTTGACTATGGCGTCATCAGTGTCTTGAAGCCAGGTTTCAGTTAAAGCCAGCAAATCTGGTTTCTCATCCAGGATAAGGTCCGCCACAGATAGGTGGTGCTTTACTAGAGATCTGGTATTAAGATTTAAAAATCGTAGACCAGATCCCAGGCGGCCAGATGCAGGAGAGACACCGGGACGAACTCGTGGAGCAGGGGAGGAGGCAAGTTCGCGAATACCTCCAGGCCGGTCAAGCGACCACCCATTACAAACACATTGACACGGGCCACATAACGGGTGGGATAGTGCGGCCGAGCAACGTGGGAGAGAATCCCTAATGGCTCGAAGCGAGGCACTGCAATAGACAATCATCCTGACAAATCAAGGATGAAAGCGTACAGCGATTCCACAAAGTAAATCCCCCAGCGTCCCGCGCGTCCTTAGCGCGGACGGGCGCAGACGGGCAGACTCTGGCTCGACTCCGGCGCGAGTCAGGCGCGACCGCTGCGCGTCACCGCTGCGCGACCGGAGTGAGCATTAAGTAGCAGCTCACCTGTGCTGCAGAAGCGCTAGAGCGCTCAGACAAAAGGCGGAAGGAGGCAGAGACCACCCCAAGATGGCGACCAGGCGCCACGAGGAAGCTGCCAAGAGGACGGTAGGCTCCGCGCTAAGCGCGGTGGGGGCACTCTTTAAAATGCAAGTATGTGGGCAGAATAATTGTGCAGTTAAAATCAAGGCTCACCAAAGAAAAATAAACAATATGAAAAACGAGCGTTTTAAAATGCTAATATCAAGCGCAGCACGCTTAAAAGAATGCCAAGCACAGCGCGCATGCAGGCGCCTTTCCCAAGAAGGAACAGTGGGAGAGCTCGCCTTAAGTAGCAGCTCACCTGTGCTGCAGAAGCGCTAGAGCGCTCAGACAAAAGGCGGAAGGAGGCAGAGACCACCCCAAGATGGCGACCAGGCGCCACGAGGAAGCTGCCAAGAGGACGGTAGGCTCCGCGCTAAGCGCGGTGGGGGCACTCTTTAAAATGCAAGTATGTGGGCAGAATAATTGTGCAGTTAAAATCAAGGCTCACCAAAGAAAAATAAACAATATGAAAAACGAGCGTTTTAAAATGCTAATATCAAGCGCAGCACGCTTAAAAGAATGCCAAGCACAGCGCGCATGCAGGCGCCTTTCCCAAGAAGGAACAGTGGGAGAGCTCGCCTTAAGTAGCAGCTCACCTGTGCTGCAGAAGCGCTAGAGCGCTCAGACAAAAGTGGAAGGAGGCAGAGACCACCCCAAGATGGCGACCAGGCGCCACGAGGAAGCTGCCAAGAGGACGGTAGGCTCCGCGCTAAGCGCGGTGGGGGCACTCTTTAAAATGCAAGTATGTGGGCAGAATAATTGTGCAGTTAAAATCAAGGCTCACCAAAGAAAAATAAACAATATGAAAAACGAGCGTTTTAAAATGCTAATATCAAGCGCAGCACGCTTAAAAGAATGCCAAGCACAGCGCGCATGCAGGCGCCTTTCCCAAGGACCTCAACACTTTAAGGCTTAATAGTGAGACAGTTAACACAGCTGATGCCTCTAAATGGCAACATACACTGGAGCTGAAGTATATTCTATTTTCCTAAAGGATAGTTTGTAACTTAGAAGCAGGTGCTCATGTTGTGTGGGGCCCGCATTAAGTGTTTTACCCAAGCCCTTCAAACACATCACAGATGTCTGACCCCATCTGAGAAATGGATACTCGCAATATTTGTGTTGCATGCTCTCTACATTGTGAAGTGGTAACTGTTCCTCTTTAGTTGGAAAGATAATGTTTCTCTCCCTATGATTCACTGAACAACATCCGTTTTAATGCATATAGTGAATGGATTTAGGAACAAAAGTCTGTTAGCTGGACAGTCATTTTGTTAGTCACTGTGATGGAAGCTTTAGCCACAAATGCAGTTTCTGAAGTGATTATTTCGAACCTTGCTGGTCTCTTTTGTTATAACATGAGAGGCTTGGAGCAGGTCTGTATTCAGCTATGGGTGGCACAATGGGCTGCACATCCCTCAGATTATATCTTTCTTTGATGGTGTTGCTTTACGATATATAAAAAAAACTAAATGCTATGATGAGTTGCTTGTCTCACCTTATGGTGCAGCAGGCCCTTCTCTAACAATTCTCTAAGACTTCACACAGCAATTTCTCTGTTTATTGGTCTAGCAAAGTCCCCTTGTTAGGTGAAATGTTTGCACAGACAAGGAATATATTGATCTCTGGTCTTTCAGTAATTAAATGCTTCTGCTTTGTGGTATCTGCTACCCTGACTGAAAGCTACAGGCTTCCTTGTGATTGCAAGAAAATAGTAGTTGTGTAAATACCAGTTTGTGTCCGTGGGGTCCTCCTACATGTCGACCCTGTCTTCTGAATCCAATCCTGTCAAGTGAGTTGGTTGCAATGGTGAAATGCTCAAAGGTGATTTTGTCGAAGAGTGGGTGTTATATAAATCTTACTGAAACTGCTTTAGTGAGGCAAACATGTCATGCCCACTGATGACTATCAACTCTATGCAATAACAGTAGGAAAGAGTGTTGGAACTACTTGTGGACATTTTGTCGCTCTTCAAAGGACACTTGTGCGGGAATGCATTTGGTGAGTTTGGTGTATTTAGAGCTGTCCTGACACCTATGTCTGCTTCTTCTAGAGGACATTTCTGGCAGGCATCAGTACATTTTCTGTTAGTAGAAGCAAATATATCTAGCACACTTTACAGCAAAAATATCTGACATCTGTCCTACTTTTTTAATTTACTTGTGGAAGAGTGAAATTAACATGAAAAGCACTATCAAGTTATCACAGAAGAACGAGGTAAACCTCCATTGCATAACCCCTCTTCAAAGCCTTTTTTTATGCCTTCACCTTACTGTTCCTTAACCTCAAGCATATCTTTTTCTCGACTGAGATACACCCAGCCCCTAAATTATGGGATTTACTGACTCAATTGTCCATAAAACTGTCATGTGTGGAGTCATCAGGAAACCTATCCCCCACAAATTAGGAGATACTTAACAAGCTATTAGCATTATGATAATATGATGGCATAACATCTCCACCCTTAAATATTTCCTTAGTTAGGACCTGTGGAACTGCTCCACAAGCTTGACATCCTACTGGACCCACACAAAATAGAAACAAGAGGTAAAGCATACACGATATATGACTTAACTAAATACTTACCCTTTTAGTGAGGGACAATAGTAACAGATATGACCTACCTCACAAACTCAGTTACTAAATTACCGATCAAGTGATCTAACCTGGGTCACGTACCAATTCGCCCCATAAACTGATAAGGTCTAATTTGACTGCAAATTTACATGTACAATCATTTTCTACAAATATGTCTTTACAATGTGCTGTATCACTCCTCCACAGATGGCTTACTTAACGCTCTCAGTCTAATATCTACATTTTACTTTTAGATTAGATCATGATTCCTCTGGTATGACTTTCTGCCCTGAAAATGGGATCCACTTTAGTGTTTGTGATGGCTTTGGGTTGCATTTGGTTTGCTTTCGTTGTTTTTCTGGAATCGTTATGTATGGACACACCTCACCTGAGTGCCATAGTTTCACATTCACCCAGTTACACATGATATGGGCACGAGTGGAGTGACTGGCAAGGTTGTTCGCCATTATTTACCATGCCCAGAATAGAACTGTAATCATGGTCAAAATCTGATGTTATAAACCCTGGAAAAAGCATTATACCTACACACCAGCACAGGCAAACAAGTGCTGGCAGGCCAGAACTGCTCAATATACTGTGCATTTTTAAACAAATCAAATGTCTTTGATCGACTGCTGCGTAGTCCTAATCACAATTAAATTTGTATCGCAGTATTCTCCCGTTTACATTCATCTTATGTCAAAAATTTGCTTTTTAATGCAAACCTGCCAGTGCTTTTCCACCTCCTGAAGTGCCTTTGTGATTGGTACTGCACAAAAGTCGGTCAAGGACATTTTATTTGTTTCAAAATGCGCACTCTTAAGAGAGAATGTGACTGGTGTCTTTAATGGTCATGCCAGAAGTAAAGAGACTCACCTTCTCACCTGTGATCAAGTCCCATTTAGAGCTGAAATGCGTAAGGATTATGAGCAACCTCTGCATATTCTGTGTGAAATAAAAGTGCCTGCAGCCTTTTGAAATTTGACACCGGATTACTTCTTTTGAGGAGAAGTGGGTGAAGCGTTCATTTGATGCAGGAGGTTCAGTGCCCGCAACACTGAGGCCTCCCTCCTTGGTTCTGGGCTCCTGAAATTGGAGCATAGTTGTGGAAAAACAAAAATATATGTATATATTACCTGCTGGCGGTCAGCAGTAGGTAGTTATAGTGAGGACCAAGTTTTCATTGAAAAAGCGTTTGTTGTTTTGCTAATAACTTAGGTGCCATTAGATGAATCTTCAAAAATAATTCAAAACTATTTTTCCAGTCACTTCATCTACTGAATGGAAAGTTTTGGGGTGATCCGTCACGTAGGGGCAGAGAAAAGGGGGGAGTCTCAAAATACATTTGCCCCATGAAATTTCCATAGGGATTTTAGACCCAACTAATCGAACCGCTGAACTGAATTAGACCAAATTTGGCAGAAAGCTAGATCTTGGTCCAGAAAGAATGCTTTTTGTAATTTGGTGTACATCTGTTCTCTAGTTTTGGAGTTATTAAAGTAATAAGATTTATGTTTATCTAGAGAGGCAGATCTGCCGCGGCTCCGGGCAGATTTACAGATCCATGCGCTAACAGCAATGTCGTTATTGGCTGGTCGCAACCTGAGAGTAAAATTACGTCTGCCATTTTTGCATCGGGACATGGTTCCCAGGAGGAAAATAAAATGTAAAAGTGATAGAAGGGGTCAGGATAGAGGTACCCTGACCCCATGGGACTGATGGAGGGGGTCTGTGAGGGACACCTCATGGACAAGAAATTGTCCAAAGATTTGTTTTTTTGGGCACAAGAGGATCCATGGATCCACCTGGATCCTCATGAATTCGGGCAGATTTGTGTGACTTTATGGATCCAGACCCCACTTAAAAAAATACACATGCACTCACTCACAAACCCACACACTCACTCACACACCCACACAACCAATCCAATCCAATCAAAACGTGCTTTATTCGATTTCAAGTAGTAAAATCATAAAAGCGTATATGCATATAAAAATAAATTCATCTTCTGGGAACACAATCTAAAAACATCTATATACACCAATCGGCTAGATTACAATAATAATTTCAGACATTACTTTCAGACAAATAAATCGTCCTTTAAAAGAGTTATCAAGCAACCACTCCCCGAAGTTCACAGGTTGTTGACTTTCCTGATTCTTATTACATTCTTTAAAAACCCTGCCATAGAGCCAATACAGTAGAAGCTATCCAACATCTGCAGGTGAATGAAGGCAGGCCGACATTGTCTCCATCCTCCCTTTTTTAATAAATGTTTTAACCACCTTGCCTCTCTGTAAGATAACATTTACAGAATAAAACCACGTGAATCGTACTTTGTTGCAATACGTTGTCGCACGGGCAATGGCATAAAACCATTTTCACACCCATATAGCCACTCTCAAACCTACCCACAGACCCATAAAACCGAGCACACACACACTCACTCACAGACCCACACAGATTCTTGCATATCCACTCACACACCCAGACAACCACTCACGCTCCCATACAGCCATTCAGACACCCACTCACAAACCCACTCACAAAAATACCCACACACCCAGTCACAAACCCACTCAAAGATCCACAAAACCAATCACACACCCTCAAGCTACTCCTACACCCACACAGACACTCCCTCACCCACCTACACACACACACACACAGCCACTCACACACCCACCCACCTACACACACACCCATGCACGTATACAGAGGGGGTGATAAACATACAGAAATTGCAATAGCATATATTTGTATTAAATGTGTTGTATTTCCAGTATAGAATGTCTGTAATATAACTGGCAGACAGGCCCCTTACTGTTCCGAAGATTTGTGACAGATCCACGGATCCATAAAATGAATTTAAAAAAAAGAAAAAGGAAAGACTTGGTGTATTGCATTTATAGAAAGATTACATAAGTACATTTTTACATTTTTTGTTTTTAATTGTATAACTAGAATGAATGTGTGAATAAAATGTATTTATAAACTTGCGAAAAGGTACATGAGTAAATTAAACTTATGGGTCAAATCGTAGTACAATTTATATATATTTTTTAAACTGTGAATTTAACTAAAAAAAAGGTTACACACACATTATAAAGAGGAAATGGCATTAAAACATACACATTCACTAAAAAAACAAAGGTGAAAGTGATGTTATAGTTAGGCGATCGAATTAAAAAAAACTTGGATATTCACTGAAAAAAACAAAGGTTACAGGGATGTTATAGTTAGATTTAGATTTTCACACACAAAGCCATAGGAATTCAGCAGTTATAGTTCTCTCAAGTAACTATATCTCGTGCCCTAAGGTCACTATAACTCGCGCCCTCACCATGCACTACTAATTACCCCACATATTACATCACTCATGACATCTTCTGTGACATCATTGATAATATAACTGCAAGATTTGCAGTGAAATTATTGATGAGAAATGTATGCATGACATGGGCACAAGATATAGTTACCTTAGGGCACGAGTTATAGTTACTTGTGATAACTATAACTGCTGGATTGTTAAGGTTTTGTGTGTGTAAAATCTGAATCTTACTATAACGTCCTCATAACCTTAGGCTTTTGCAGTGAATCTCTAAGTTTTTTAAAATTCTATTTCCAAACTGTAATGTCTCAGTAGCCTTTGTTTTTTTCAGTGAATATACATATGATTTCAATTGAGAAGCAGTGATTTGGCAAAGTAGCTTCTATGGCCTTCTCTCAATTCAAAAACGTTAATTTCCTCTCTTGCAGCGTTGATGCAGTCACAAACAGCGATGCAAACAATACATTTAGATATATTTTCTGTAGGTTTTGTGTATGCATATTGCTCGTAATTGGATAGCTTTTTTCCAATATCAACTCCCAGCACTTGCTTAATTGGTTTTGTGTTCTTGTGGTTGTTCCTTTCATATAGCTACTCTGCAGCCATTTTGGAACCATTAAAATAGCTTTCCAAGATGGCATAAAGTTATTTTTCATACTTCTAAGATGGAAGCCACATTGCATTTACATGCAACATGATGGCCATCATGGAAGTATAGAAACAGCAATTCCAAAATGCTCCACCGCCACTATCGACTTTGCAAACAATCTGACTAGCACTGGCAAAACCAGTTGCGGCAAAAAAACAAGCTCTGGAAAAGCAAGACTGATTTGTTTTGCCAGTGTTTCTTTTAGCAGGGAGCCATACCCTATCCTCAGGGTCATTTTATTCCATTGTTAAGTCATGTAACAAACCATTCAAACTATATGATGTGCTGAGAAAAGTTCCCGCCTCTTCATCTTATATTTGCAGATGCAGCTAAACTCACTAGCTTGTGACATCTTACCCAGTCGAATGACTTATTCGACACTGTTCAGTTCTTCAAATAGCATTTTCAACACAGTAATCTAATCATCTAGCTCTAAAGAGTATAGCAAAGCCTTGCAATCTTGTTGTAAACCTTCAAATAAGTAATTATCAATAGATATTTGACCAGGCTGGTGTTCCATGCATCAACTCCCAACTGTTAGTGAAAAGCAAGGTTGCAGCTTCATTCAATTGACCCACACGAGTGAAAGGCAATAAAAAAAGACTAGGCGACTAAACATGTAGCCTTTTTCTTCAGCCTGAGCACTGCCAACAAGGAGGAAAGTGGCATCCTTTCTAATAAAGTACTAAGATATTTTTCTTGCCCTGAATAACAGTCAACCTTGGGGGTCCCAAATGTAGCGGGTAATAGGTCATTACTGGCATAACAAAAGCACTAGTAACTTATTTTTTTAATGGCATGAATGGTCATCCCCTATAACAATCATACATTTAAATAGATGAAAGATTAACATTGACCAAAAGGACTTCCACTCACCTTGTTTGCAAGTGATTGGTCTTTTTGAGAAACCGGAGGTTTGAGCTGTACTGCTCATACCATATAATACAGATATCTGAATAGTGAGTCAACAGTTTGAGAACAGCTCTGAATCCCTGGTGAAGACTGAAAAATATAGGTTTCCCAGCCAGCTGCCAGACGTAAATCGAGATGAGCTCCAGTGTATAGGAAGATGGAAGCCTGCGAAATCTAAAGTAGCATATTGTTAGGTAATTTCTCATCAAAGCCAATAAACTTAAAATAATGTTATTTGAATTAACTCTTGAAACTTTGAAGAGCGTTTGCTGCTGTTAAAAATGAGAACCATTGAATTTAATGGGGTTGACCCGTGTCCCACAGAATCTGGGAATACAGTTATCAACTACAAACAGTTATGTCAGGTAACACAGTTCTATCAAAAGAATTGATTGAGCACGATAGTGCTCTAAAATTGTAGGGGTGCATCATAATCATGGATAGTCCGCACCCGCATATATTCCTGTGTTATATAAACTTTGATCATTAGAAATGTGTCGTAATAATAAAAATGTGCAAGTGAACTGATAGAGAAGTATTTTGTGCCATGGAAGAGAAATGAAATGGCATTTATGTTTGGAAACAGTAACCTTTAGTATATTGCATTTGCCTAATGAAAAGTCTAAGTGTAATGTAGTGCATTTTGATTTAAACGTGCACCATGCTGAAGATTACGCATGGAAATGAGAAGTTGTGCTCAACGTGTAATAATTGTAGATGTTTGCAAAGCAAAGCTTTATTAACATGTGTATAATTTGATGTGTAAAGGCCTAAATGACATGTTCACATTGTGTAAATGAAAGGCCTATTCGTTTATCCTTATGTTGGCCGAATTATGTAGGCCTGAAGTACTTTCCCTGGTAAGCTCTCGCACTTGAAGGTAGTCAGCGAATTTCATGTGCATGCAAGGTTGTTCTGTTCTCACGTTTTAGTTGCATGTGGGAGAAGCTGCCTTTGTTTGTTAGAAATAAAGCCTTTTGTTTTAGGAGTTAGGCATAGAGGAGAGAAGTTACATTGTCTGCGGAGTGTAGATAATTGGAAGTTGGTGTTCCTTCTCACCGAGGAGACCTGGGAATCAAGGTCATACAGCTGAACAGTGGACGAAGTGTGGAACACGGTGGAAAACTACCTAGAGAGGTGTTTGTTGAGATGAGGTGATCTGTGGGTGTGTTTACCTCTTTGCATTTTGCATTAGGGACAGTGCCCCGAGGGAGGAGAGGCAGAAGTAGACAGGATGAGTTGGGAGAAGGGACAAGAAGATCGATTTGGAAAGAGCATCTTAGAACGAGCTCTGTACCTACGGCTACCTGATTTACACAGTGAATGTACTTCTTAGGTAGTCTTCACGAGCTGACACCTTTGACTGATCTTGCCTAGGGAACACTAAGGAGGAATGTCACTTAGAGAGAGAGTAGGGATAGTCTAATGCTTTTCACTTTTCAGCCAAAGATGAAGTTTGACTTAAATATTGGAGCAGTCCTTGGTTGTGTCTTATTTTTGGAACTTTTCATTCTTTACATGATCCATCAGATTAAGCTCACTCGTAGATATGGTTTTGTATTAGTTCCTATGTACTTTTACAACCTCGTCTTGAGGTGCTTGTACATTCAGTTGTTTTTGGCTTTATAATAAACCCACTAACTTGGAACTCAGAGTCTGTTATCCTTTTTGAAACACAGTTATTACAGATTGTTGGATTTTCCTAAAATGAGTTATTTCTTCCCTTTACACTTCTCAGCAGGTAATAAAGACCCATCAACCCAGGGTTCCTGGTTAGTTTTAGGTAGTGGAACCCGGCTTAATCAGTTGGTAGCGAGAGGACGGTTACCTCTGTAGTAAAGGGAGAATCTAAGGAAGAGTTAGTTACAAGCCCCATAGAGTTCAAGAGATGGTTGTCCAGAGGATTGTGAGCGCAGAACAACAGCGTTTGGCAGAGACAGACGGAGAGTGACAGTGCGGCAGAAACAGCAGTTCGTGGGGGAGTGAGTATAATAAGGATGTTTGTTAGATTGCGGTGATGATTTGATTGTGTGATTCTTGCAGAGTTGGAATTAGAGTTGAGTGATTGTGGTTTTGGACTGTGAGCACGCACGGTCCATGTGATTTCTTGATGTCAGGCTCGACGAGTACCCTAGGATCCTGAGATAGATAGATTGTGGTGTAGCAGACACCCAGGGCCATAATTGTCTGACCATTAATTGTGGGAGTTGTGAGACGCCATCGACAAACCCACCTGAGATAGGGAACAACAGAGTGAGTGTTTGAGTGACCAATGCAGGTCATGGGTTACTGTTTGCAAGATCGAGTGATTGGATCCTATCTATTATTTATATGACTGTCCGGCCGTTCGTGGGCAGATGGTCAAAGGTAGTTGTCCGGTCATTTCGCGGACAGACAATTGTCAGATTGAGATAGATAATTACGAGTGACTGTCCGGTCGTTTGGTGGACAGACAGTCGACTAAGTGCCTGTTCAGTCGTATGGTGGACAAACAGTTACTTGGTTGCAAGTGAGTTGTGCGAGAGTGAGATACGAATTGTGAAGGAGGGGAACTGCTGAGAGAGGAGGAAAAGTGACGTCAGAGTGTGCTGCGCTGTGATAGGTCGGTTGGTGTAAAGACATGCTGAGATTGGCGAATTTGACATCAGGAAGTAGAACGAAAACGTTGTGGGTAAAAGAGTTGATTTCATCATGAAATGTTTTAAGGTGTTGTGAGATCTTTGTAGAGGAGACAGAGGAGTGGTAACTTGAGTGGGGGAAGAGGCACCACCGAGGATACCCCAGCTCTTACATGGCTACGAACGTAGGGCTCCATACCATAATGTGGTTTCAAAATTGGCACAAGATTATTGAAAAGGAGGGAAATTTTGCTTTCCCACGTTATGGTTCATTTAGATTTGACGTGTTGTACCTATTGAGGGCAGTAATGCCTGCGTTGCGACCTCTACCTAGACCAACACAGTTTGAGGCACTAGACGTATGGATGAGAGCAGCACATGCAAGCAAAAGAGATCCAAGTCAAGAAAGGGTGAAAAAGTTGATCAGGGTGTTTCAAGATGCACGATGGCACGCATTGGCGAAAAGATGGAGGGTAGATACAATTGAGGGAGATAGACTGTTTCCTTTGCTAGTAAAAGTGGGAGATGCTCAGAAGAGAAGAAAAGAAGATGATAGTGATACACATGACAATCTACTGGAAAGGTTACTAGCAGACTGTCCACCTCCATATAATCCAAGCTCAGAGGAGGGTAGGGTACCAATTACAGAGGAACCTGTAGAACCACAGACAAGCTCCAGTGTAGGAATAAGGGGAAAGATTTCAACGGGAACAGAGGGAATGGGAGCACAGCTACCGAAGAGTGCAGAAGCAAGTGGAGCTAACACAATTACCAGACTACCGGAATCTCTTACAGTGCCGGTCACCATTGGTCATATAGTACCAGTGTATGATCCAGATCAGGAAGGAAATGGGAGTCTAATGCGACCAGCAATGGGAGGGAGCACTGGTTCTGGAGGGAATGGCACAGTGAGTAGAGCAGGTCACCCTTTGAGACTCATAGAATCGAGTACACCTTTGCCAACCACTGCAGATTCTTCTAGAGGACATGGGGAGTCGAGAGCAGCAAGATCAGGGTCTTTGACTGATTCACGGTTCAATTTAAGGATGTGGGAACCCACAGTGAGAGTTCCTAGGGGAAGGATGACTCGAGGAGATAGTGATCAGGGAGCTTCGGGGAGTCAAATGATCTCATGGAACAGTTTGGAAGGGAATCAGTGTGGAGATCAGTGTAGTGAGAGTGGAGAGTCGAGTAGTGCATCAAGTCAAGAAACGATTAAAGCTGCTATGAGAGCTAAAGTGTTGGATGTGGTGAGGCTAAAGGCAGAAGTAGAGCAAATAATCAGTGGGAATTTGCCTTTAGAAAGGGTGGAACTCTATGAGCCATATGAATTGCTGTTTGTGGCGAAGGATGTAACTCATAAGGCAAGGAGGGCACTTGAGAAATTTTCTGAATTGGCACAGAGGTATAATGTGGATTTGTCCATAACAAAGATGTTACAGGGAAACCACAGGCTACACTACAGTGACCAGGAATTAGAAGAGAAAAGGGTTATTGGTCTGAAGACGCATATTCGAGAACTGATTGTAGGGATACGTGCATGGAGCATGCTTGATAAGTGGGAAGAAAGGTGGTCTAAGAAGAAGAATGTCAGAAAGAGCATCGGAGAAACACCGCCTCCAGGAGGGGGTACAGTAGGAGTAGAGACTTTTCCTTTGCGAGAAGTACCAAATGGAGGGTATGTGCATGTGCCATGGAATAGAGGTGATTTAGCAGCATTTACAAATGATTTTCCTCGGCTGAGGGAAAAACCTGTTGAGTGGTACAAGCAGGTTGATTGATTTGTCAAAATTCTGAAGGTACTGTGGATCGATTTGAATACATTGTTTCACATTGTAGTACCGAGTGATATGTGGTCTGCATGTAAAATTGCTGTTGATTGGCCGTTGCCGTTGTTGAACCAGAGCTGGATCCAGTTACCCATGGTCCTTCACTTGTGGTCATGAAAAAGTTTGAGCAGGTAATCACATGGTTGCAATCCAAAATTTCACCACAAGACATTGATTGGGTTAAGATAGACAGAACTGTTCAGGAGCCAAAGGAAACTGTACATGCCTATTATGAGAGGTTCTTGCAGGCCTTCAAGCAGTACAGTGGGCTAGATACTCTTGATCCAAACAATATGGGACAGCTCGTCTCTAAATTTGTTCAGAGGTTAAGACCAGAAGTTAGCTTTATGATTCAACAGCATTTGATCTGCTTGTAGAATAAATTAGTGGACCATATTCTGCGGTATGCCAGGTATTGTAGTGATGAAGTGGACTCTAAGCATAGAAAGCTCAAGGATAAGTTAATGCTGGTCCAAATGCAGAATGCGGAAAAGAAGGATCAGACACAGTCAGGCAGAGAAACATTAGGAAGAAGAGAGGGAAACAATCAAGGAGGGACCCAGAATGTGACGGGTCAAGGAAGAGGGAAACCCATTGATCCTAAGACTGGGGTGGATGTTGCCACATTAAAGAAAACCACTGCATGTCATACCTGTCACAAGATCGGGCATTGGAAGCACGAGTGTAGGTCCAATCCAGCTAATCAGACTAAAGGGGATGAAGTGGTACAGGTAACCTGAGGTCGCCAATATGGTAACGGGACCCATATCTATGCAAGGGGGAACACAAGGTCCGCAAGTGCAAGTTCCCCAACTACCGAGGATTCCACAGGGAGGTCGAACATATCAGCAGATTCCCCTTATTGAGGCCTCTGATGAACCCCGACCCAGATCCATTGCAATGGTGTTACCTGAGGGGGAAGAAAGACTGTACCCTTGGAGCAGTTTTGAAGGTAGACCAGAGAGGACAGTATGTAGAGGAGGATGTTGACTATCATCCCACCACCTTTTTGGTTGATACCGGTGCTACCCGATCTACTGTGAGATCTGTAGTAGTTCCTAACCTACCCCTTTCGGTACAATCAATCCAAGTTGTAGGAGCGGAGAATAAGAAAATGACTAATCCATTGACTGACACAATACCTGTGGGAATAGGGACTTTCCACGACCGAAACCAATTTGTGGTATGTAACTCAAGTCCAGTCTGTTTGTTGGGTCGTGATCTTTTGTGCGAATTGAACTGCACCATCTATTGCACACCCAAAGGAGTGGAATTGCTGACAAATGATGATAATGCTGCATTTAAATTGGCAAATCAGAATCTGTGTACAGAGATATTCCCGATGTTGGCAGTCGAGGAACCCACACTCGAACTGACAGATTATGTTTCTTTGGACGTATGCTAATTCATAGGAGAAGAGATTGGATTGAACAAAGGAGTTGAGCCAGTGAAGATCCAAATTAAGCCAAATGCTGAGTTCCCGAGAACACCCCAGTACAACTTGTCACCGGAAACTGTTGCCGGAATTAAGCCTGTAATTAAGTCTATGATCGAACAGGGAATTTTTAAGGAGATAATGGGAAGTCCATGTAACTTGCCCATTAGGGGACTGCAGAAACCCAGTGGGAAGTACATAATCATGCAGGACCTGCGAAAGGTCAACACGATTGTAGGTCTTTGTTGTTCGGTGGTACCGAATCCATTAGTGATACTGTTCCAGATCCCATGCAAAGCTGAGTGGTTCACAATGATTGATCTATGTCAGGCATTCTTTTCAATACCATTGCATGAGGAGAGCCAATTTGTATTTGCTTTCCGGCTGGAAGATTGTGTGTTAACATGGTGTTGTATCTCTCAAGGGTATACAGAGAGTCTTCAATCAGCTTTCGAAGAAGAATCCTGAGTATCGTGCTGCCACAAAACTCAGATCTTGTGCAGTACAATGATGACCTCTTGATTGCATCCAAGACGGAGGATGCTTGAAGGATCGATACTGTAGCTTTACTGAACCATTTAGCAGAAAATGGACACAAGGTGTCTCCAACCAAGTTACAGTATTGTCTGACTGAGGCTCAGTATTTGGGTCATCGTATCAAAAAAAGGCAAGAGAAAGGTGTCACCCAATCGAATTGAGGAGATCATGAATATGACTGTGCCTACCACTCAGAACGCAGTCAGGATGTTTCTGGGAATGGTTGGGTACTGTCGTCAATGGATCCTCAACTTTTCTTTGAAGGCGAAGCCTTTGCAGAGGCTGACCACAAGGATGTGAGCGATCCGGTACCGTGGGATCATGACTGTCTGATTGCGTTCTTGGAGTTGAGAGAGGGCCTGTGTCGTGTTCCAGCTCTAGGGGTGCCAGACTATAACAAGTCATTTTCATTGTTCTGTTATGAGCGAGAAGGCTGCGCATTGCCAGTTCTTACTCAAAGTCATGGAGGTGTCCATAGGACAGTTGCTTTAGATCCAGTAGCTTCAGCATTGCCCGGATGTCTCAATTCCGTTGCTGCAACCGGTGTCGGCATTGGGAGATGTGAGAGTATTGTTATGGGTCACCCACTTACGTTTTTTGTTCCACATTCATTTGAGCTCCTGATGATCAGAACGAAGACAAAACATATGACAAATAATTGACTCACACATTAGGAGCAGGTCATACATGCCTCGGAGAATGTGACTTTGAAACATTGTTCTGTGCTGAACCCTGCAACTTTGATACCTTTGTCAAATGTAAGTGATGAAGATTGTTAGGATCATGACTGTAGAAGCTGCTTGTTAACAGGGAGTGTACTCCACACAGGTAGCTGAAATCATTGTTTTGACTCATGCCTGTTTGGTTGCTGATCAAATCCGAATCACCACCTATACCGACAGCCGGTACGGGTTAGGTGTGGTTCATGACTTCGGACAGCTATGGTCACCGAGGGTTTTTTAACGTCATCAGGATCTCCTATCAGGAACGGGGAATATGTGCGACAGTTGTTGGAAGCTTTATAGCGTCCACAAGAAATTGCTGTGGTAAAATGTACAGCCCATGGGAGGGGAAATGACTTTGTCTCTCCAGGAAATCGATATGCAGACGAAGTTGCAGGTTTTTGCGTTTATGAAGGATGCATTTTCATTGGGGATTATACAGGAGAGAGCCCAGAAAGAACCGAGCTCATCATGATGTTAGCCATGGCAGACACTCGGGATGAGCTAAAGCGTCTGCAGAGAGAAGTTTCAGAGCAGGAAGAGGCTACATGGGTTAGAGCAGGATGTGAGAAAAGGGATGATGACATTTGGGTTTCAAGTGATGGTCGAGGAGTGTTACCTGATGATTTATTGAGTCCTATGGCAAGACAGATTCATGGAGCAGTGCACATTGGACGGGACGCTATGGTGTGGGTGTTCAGAAAAACGTGATACAATCCACGGTTCAAAGCGTTTGCTGAAGCAGTGTATCACAGGTGTGTTACGTGTCAGCAAATGAAGCTAGAAAGAAAACTGTAGTTGCATAGAGTCACATTGGAAGGTCTGGAGGGCCTTTCAATAGAATCCAGCTCGATTTTAGAGAAATGTCTAAGTGCAATGGCTTGAGGTACATTTTGCTTGTGGTGTGTGTTTTCTCACGATGGGTGGAAGCGTACCCAACAAGAAAATGTGATTGCCTCACAGTAGCAAAATTGTTACTTAGGAAATTGATTCCGCGGTTTGGTTTTCCAACTTCATTGGAGTCGGATAAATGAACACACTTCCACAGTGAAATCATGAAGTTACTTTGTGCTGCCTTAAATGTTGATCAAAGACTGTATTGTAGCTATCAACCAGAGGCTTCTGGTATTGTGGAACAGATTAATAGGACTTTAAAGATGAGGATGGCAAAAGTGTACTGGTCTACATCTTTGAAATGGCCAGATGCATTTCCACTGGTGTTGATGAGTGTTTGTAGTATTTCCGTAAGGAAAACTGGCCTTTCACCACATGAGATCCTGATGGGAAGGGCGATGCGGTTACCAGCAGTGCCATCCACAGCCTTGATTAACAACACAGATGATTTGATCCTTGAAAATTGTAAAGGACTGGCTGACGTGGTCCGTTCTGTGTCTCACCAGGTTGAAGCTGCAACTGCCCCGACCTCGAGCGACCTCTGCCATGACCTGTGTCTGGGTGACTGGGTGTTGGTTTGCAAGCACGTGAGAAAGAGTTGCCTTGATGCCTGTTGGAGAGGCCCTTACCAAGTGATTATGGTGACAAATACATCGGTGAAGTGTGGAGGCTTGCCGAACTGGATACACACCTCCCATACTCGCAGAGTTTCAGAACCCTTGGAAGAAAAAGCTCCTCTCATAGAAGAAAATCCAGCTGTTGCAGCAAGGCCACTCCGGGGGACAAGCCAAGCTGTGGATGTTGCTGATGAAGCTGGTTGCCCACCAGAGCAAGCTGAGGGGGGTCACGCTACACAAGACCCAGGTATTGACTCTGAGGTAGAAGGTAACGTAGCGAATGGTATGAAGTCAGACTCAGCTGAGGGATCTGGTGCGCAAAGTGGTCGGGGCAGAGGAGAAAGGCTGATATTGCAAAATAATCTTAGCCTGGGAGACAAAGAAGGCTGAATCTGAGACCAACTCCCAAGAGAGATCTTGCTCCTGTGTCGGAGACATATGAAACTTAATTGAGTGACGCAGAGCAAACTCAAGAAGGTCGAAGAAGTTCAAAGAGAGTAAGAGTGCCTTGCCAGAGATACGCTGCCCCAGAGTGGACTTACATGATTACTGATGCCAGGAGTAGTGGGGACCGGGAGACTGAGGTCTTCCCAAGAGATCAGCAGAACACCAGAGTTGAAAATTGATGACCGACTGATAGTTCCTGGATTGGAAATAGAAGGAGTACTGACAATAACTATTCAGAGACCTCCGATATTGAGCTGAGTGCGAATTCTGATCCTTCAGGAACTGTCCTTTCCAACTTTTGAATATCAGCCACCAGCTCAGGAAATTGCAACTTTTCGCCTTGAAATTTAGCTGCGTGTACTAATTTAAATCCGTTCTGAGCTTATAAGAGACTGTGATTGAACTGTGGACTGTAAATAAGCGTTAAAGAAGACAACCTATGTCCGAGTGGAAGAAGAATACATTTAGGGATCTTTCCGTAGAAGAAAAAAGAGGGCTAAGGAAGTCTTTCTGAACTGTGTAAATAAAACCTGAGTAACAAACAGTAAAGGAATTTCGAGTACTTCAATTGACTGTGTTTGAACTGGTTGGACAGCAATCTGAGGTGAAAGAAGACCTCTAGTGTATCCTCTTGCTGAATCATACCGACTAGCTGAAAATGGAGTCTGGAAATGTGAACCGTAGGTCTATAAAAGTTTCACATCATGCAGAAGTTGAGGAAGTGGGAGTACAAGGGACATCCACACCTATTACTGTAGCACAAAAGAGGGTATCGTAGGAGCTGAAAAAGCTAGGCTAGATCTGACTAGTTGTATGTTACATGTAGATTTGTCTAGAGGCGATTACACACTTGATGCATATGCAAAGCTGCTAAATGAATACATGAACACAATGGATGTCAGAGACTTATGTGTGTATGCAGTTGCCTGCGTCTGTAGAGGAGGGTATTCAATACCATCATCTCCCTTTGACGTATGGTATTACATGTAGTTTATTGCTTAGTATGTTTTATGATAAGGGTCACTATGAGTATTACTTTTCCAATTATGATGTAGTGCTTTCTGAGGTTCGAGCTTATAAGCATTTGAACAAGTATGATTATTAAAAGCAGGAAGATAGAATAGGGAAGTTTGTCATACCCACTGTAACTTTAGAAACAGCTTATGCACATCGTCACAACTTAACATGCTTATTAACAGATGTAGAGAAAAAATTTATGGATCAGGTAGAGATAGACAGACAATTAACTGGAAATTGTTATGACAAGGAAGGGAAAGGTGAGTGGACTAAGGAAGAGTTAGCACATAAAGCGAAAGGGAGTAGTGGTCCAATAGCATTGGATTTTGAGCAGAGAGGAAAACTGTGTGTGAAACAAGTTCAGACCTAATATGATAGGGTCTTTGTGGGACAGAGTGCGTGTAATCATACTTTCACTATTGAGGCTACAGCGAATAAGTTTTTGCAGGATGCAGTACAAGTGGTTCCAAGCGTTTATTTTGTGTGTGGGAAAAATGCCTATGTGCGATTGCCATTGAATTGGTATGGTATGTGCTATATAGCAGTGGTGTTTATGAAGATTTATCATGTAGAGGATTTAGCACTATTGGATAGGGGATTACACCCTAGAAGGAAGCGAGGTACAAGTGCTGGAGAGATTGTGGGGGATATTTTTGGAGCATTAATACCAAATGTGGGAGTAGTGCTAAATGATAGTAAGATTAGGAAGTTATCAGCAATTGTGGACAAGTTGTCAGCAAACACAGCGCAGTCGTTGTTGCTTGTAGACGGAGAAATGGTGTTGATAAGAGCGATGGTGCTGCAGAATCATCTTGCTTTAGATGTTTTACTGGCAAAAGAGGGCAGAGTCTATAAAATGCTGAAAATTCAACAGTGCTGTACTTATACACCTGGTAAGAGTAAAGATCTGGAGAAGTATATAAGTAACATTACTGAAATCAATCATGAGGTACATGATTTAGCCACAGAAGGAGTTTGGGACATAGTGGGAAAAGGATTTGGTAAGGTAGGAAGTTTGTTTGCTTCCCTTGGAAAGGAAGATCTTGGTTACATCTTGAAGCCTATTATCATAGTGGTGGTTTGTGTGATTATATTGTAGGGATTAGTTAGAGTTTACACGTGGCATAAAGCAAACCGAAATGAGAGATCACTTAGAGAGCAAGAGCGAAGGATGGAGAGACTGCAGGACAGTCATTCAAGAATATCAAAAGACTGGAGAGGTTCAGACAAGGAAGATGGGCTAAAAGTTCTGTTTAGGTCGGTTCTTTCTCCAGGGAGTGTGAATTGTTGTGATGACACTTGTCATCAGAGGAGGGAACTGATGGAGTGCGATAGTGCTCTAAAACTGTAGGGGTGCATCATAATCATGGATAGTCCGCACCCACATATATTACTGTGTTATATTAACTATGATCATTAGAAATGTGTCGTTATAATAAAAATGTGCAAGCGAATGGATAGGGAAGTATTTCGTGCCATGCAAGAGAAATGAAATGGCATTTATGTTTGGAAAGAGTAACCTTTAGTATATTGTATTTGCCTAATGAAAAGTGTAATGTGGTGCATTTTGATTTAAACGTGCACCATGATGAAGATTGCACGTGGAAATGATATGTTGTGCTTAAAGTGTAATAATTGTAGATGTTTGCAAAGCATTATTAACACATGTATAATTTGATGTGTAAAGGCCTAAATGAAATGTTCACATCATGTAAATGAAAAGTCTATTTGTTTATCCTTATGTTGGCTGAATTATGTAGGCCTGAAAATGTAATTTCCCTGATAAGCTCTCACATTTGGAGGTAGTCAGCAAATTTCATGTGCAATGCAAGGTTGTCCTGTTCTCACGTTTCAGTAGCAGGTGGAAGAAGCTGCCTTTGTTAGTTAGAACTAACGCTTTCTGTTTTAGTAGTTAGGCATGGAGGAGAGAAGTTACATTGTCTGCGGAATGTCGATAACTGGAAGTTGGTGTTCTTTCTCACCGATGAGGCCTGGGAATCAAGGTCATAGAGCTGAACACTGGACGAAGTGTGGAACACGGTGGAAAACTACCTAGGAGAGGTGTTCGTTGAGATGAGGTGATCTGTGGGCGTGTTTTACATCTTTGCATTTTGTATTAGGGACAGTGCCCCAAGGGAGGAAAGGCAGAAAGAGACCGAATGAGTTAGGAGAAGGGACAAGAAGGTCTATTTGGATAGAGCATCTAAAACGAGCTCTGTAACTTTGGCTACCTTATTTACACGGTGAATGTACTTCTTAGAAAGTCTTCACGAGCTGACACCTTTTGCTGATCTTGCCTAGGGAATGCTAAGTAGGAATGTCACTTTAGAGAGAGAGTAGGGATAGTCTAATGCTTTTCACTTTTCAGCCACAGATGAAGTTTGACTTAAATATTGGAGCAGTCCTTGCTTGCCTCTTATTTTTAGAACATTCTTTACATGATCCATCGATTAAGCTCACTCGTAGATATGGTTCTGTATTAGTTCCTATGTACTTTTACAACCTCATCTTGAGGTGCTTGTACATTCAGTTGTTTTTGGCTTTGTAATAAACCCACTAACTTGGAACTCGGAGTCTGTGGTCTTTTTCAGACACAGTTATTACAGATTGTTGGATTTTCCTAAAATGAGTTATTTCCTCTCTTTACACTTCTCAGCAGGTAATTAAGACCCATCGACCCAGGGTTCCTAGTTAATTTTTGGTAGTGGAACCCAGCATAATCAGAATTATGAATGATGTTCAACTTGCAACATCAATGCGAAAGAGTCAAGAAATGATCCTTTTGTGAAAAAAGGGGAGAGTTTCTATTGACAGAAAAACTTTACATTTTCATCCCGTATCCATAAACGATAAAACATGTGTCAGCATTTCTGAAGACAATTCTGAAGAACATAAACCACTGAAAACAGCACAATCACGACACAAAGAACTCTTTCTAATTTGGTGTATTCATTGTCATATACCAAACATTGCATCCAGTACAAAAATTATGTTTACTTTCTGTATTTTTCAATATGCTTCCCGAAAATATACAAAACATTCATTATATCAAAAGACACGTACATGGTAAACATGAAATAATCCCAGGGTACACACAGAGAAAACATGAAAAAATGATACATAAAACGTCTGAAGTCCCAAAACTCAAGATATAATAAATCAAAATATTAAAATTAATATTTATTTGTAAAAATATATTTTACTCTGCATTAACTATAACAGTAGGGGAAAAGTTGGATAGCGGAGGGTAAACATTTACTACTCCCACTCCACGGAGTGTAACAGTAGGGAAAGTGTTGGATAGCGGAGGGGTTACAATTACTATTCCTACTCCAGTAAGTGCAACAGTAGGGAAAGTGTTGGATAGAGGGTGGGTAAAAATTACTATTTCCACTCAAGTGATTGCAATTGTAGGGAAAGTGTTGGATAGCGGTGAGGTATAAATTAGTATTCCCACTCCAACAAGTGTAACAGTAGGGAAAGTGTTAGATAGTGGAGGGGTAAAATGTACTATTCGTACTCCAGTGAGTGCAACAGTAGGGAAAGTGTTGGATAGCAGAAGGGTAAAAAATGACTATTCCCACTCCAGTAATTGCACAGTAGGGAAAGTGATGGATAGCGGGTAGGTAAAAATGACTATTTCCACTCCACTATTTCCACTCCAGTGAGTGCAACAGCAGAGAAAGTGTTGGATAGCGGGTGGGTAAAATTTACTAATCCCACTCCAGCGAGTGCAACAGTAGGGAAAGTGTTTGATAATGGGGGGTAAAAATTACTATTCCCACTCCAGTGAGTGCAACAGTAGGGAAAGTATTGGATAGCGGGTAGGTAAAAATAACAATTCCCACTCCAACGAGTGCAACAGTAGGGAAAGTGTTGGATAGCGGGTGGGAATGATGTACTGTTCCCACTCCAGCGAATGCAACAGTAGGGAAAGTGTTGGATAGTGGAGGGGAATAATTTAGTATTCCCACTCCTGCAAAATAATTAACATTAATTAAGAAATGATTAATTGGTCAAAAATATTTTACCTCCCACCATATTCCCGTATAAACAACACCACCAATATGGTAAAATAATACACAATTAACAACATTATTTATTTAACTAATTAATTAATAACAATTAACAAGCAATTTAGAAACCATCAAAAATAAATTATATCACACAATTAACACTATAAAATAACTTTAAATATTATACAAAAAAAAGAATAAAAAATGTTTTAAAATAAAGGGGCTCATTACGATCGTTCCGCCATCGTCATGAGATTTACCCCCGCCACATTATGATGGTGGTGGTTATTGCGGCGGACGGAAAGTCCGACCGCCGCTTTTCCGCCAGTAGCAATCATCACAATTGCCTGGCGGAGCGGTCAGCATGTTCACAATGGCGGCAGAGCCATTGTGAAGCCTTAGTTAGCCTTAGTTATTTGGTGTTTTTTTTTTTAGACTTTGTTGTCCTCGTGTTTGCTGTTGAGACTATTGTTTGGGTTAGTCATGTGGACCTTGTAAAAAGAATTACATTTCCAGAAACCAATGAGAAAAAAAAGAAGAAGAAAAAAGATTTTCAGAACTAACGAAATATCTCAAAAGATAAGCAGGCACATGCATCAAAAGAAAAACCGGTCTCAAACGGGCAGATTCTCAGAATCTGCCCC
Organism: Lissotriton helveticus; assembly: GCF_964261635.1. Lineage (NCBI taxonomy): Eukaryota > Metazoa > Chordata > Amphibia > Caudata > Salamandridae > Lissotriton > Lissotriton helveticus. Next base: position 706,262,316 of record NC_136059.1, on the reverse strand, counting down.
TTTGGGACTGGTATTTTTGCATTTGGGCTGCATCATCTAAATTGTGATTACTTAAATTGCAATTACATTTAAGGAATCGCAAATTGAGATTCCTTAAATGGAATACATTAAAGTAAAAAAAAATTGTGATTTCGCTAATAGGGGGCGCAAATTACCATGAAGCTGAATTTCATGGTAATTTGCAAAAACTTTGAAAAATGAACTTTTGTGCATTTTTCAAAGTTTCATGTTGCGCACACACATGCCCTTAATTTTCCATTCATTCCTACGGGCCTGTAGGCCCATAGGAATGTGTAGGAATCGCTATTTTTCCGGTGATTCCTACATGCATAGGCTTTTGCTAGCCCTTAATTGCGATTCCTTAAATATCGCAATTAAGGACTCGCAAAATCAAACCTTGATGCATGTGCCTGAAGTAGCTTAAAGCAAAGTTAACAATTTTTTTTTCAGGTATCAGAAACACTACATTGTAATTCATATAGACATAAATGGTAAGTGTAAAATAAGTTAAACTTGTGCCTTATGGGGGTTTCATTGTAGATGGTAAGTTAATAATAGAGTACTACAGTGATATGTGACTTACCTTAATGATTCTTCGGTCTCCACCAACTGGGAGAGATGGTTGGCAGGTTCTTATATATTTTCTTCATAGAGGTCTCAACATTCTTCAGCCTGGTAGCCCTGGGTTGGTGAGCTACCGATCACTTGGTCTGTACAGTTCCACTGAGAAGCGTGGAGCAGAGATTCGATTCGCGCATGCTTGCAGCATCCTCTAAGTTCTCGCACTGTGCTATCACCAGGTCGTTCTTGTTTCCTGTCAGTGACTTGCTTCTGGGGATGAATGCAGTCCATCAGTGTCCGGAGTGTTCTCTGGTGTGTCATTCAGGACTGGTCACTCTTGATTTTCCCTTTCTGGGCTTGGTCAGTCATCAAGTTTCCAAGTTTGAACCAGCAGGTCACCCTTCTCTTCCTGATGCGAAAGCATGCACCTTTTTTCTATTTATATTGCTGAGATTCTCAGTGCTCAAATCTCGCCTCCTTTTTCTTGGTGCAGTGGTGTCCACCTTTTTTTTGGGACTGGTCAACAGAGGCCCTTCTGTGGTCAACTGTTTTTGTAGTCCCGGCACCGGCCTTAAGTGCTGGCCTGGCTTTGTGATGATCAGGGTAGTTGCTGATTCAATTCTCCTCGTATTTGTTGGTGCTAAATTAATAATAGCGTATTAGAAAGTACCTGCATTCCTTCTTGGGTCTCGGGCAACTAGAAGTAATGGTGGACAGGTGCTTACATCTTTTTTTCATTGAGGCCTCTGCATCCTACAGCCTGGATGCCCTGGGTTGGTGAGCCACCAGTTACTGTATCTGGATGTTTGCGCTGGGAAGTGTGGGGTATGCACAAGCTTGTGGCTAACTCTTTGTTCTGCCTCTGTGCTGTCAGCTGGCCATCCTTGCTTCCTCTCAGTGGCTTGCTTCTGGGGATGAATGCAGTCGGCCAGCAGCCAAAGCCATCTGTAGTATGCCTTTCAGGACTGACCACTCTTGATCTTCCCTCCTGGGCTTGGTCAGTCATCAGATTTCCCAGTTTCAACCAGCAGGTCACACTTCCTTCTTTTCCGATGCAACAGCATGCACCTTCTTTTCATTTATATCGAAAAGTCCTCTGTGTTTCCTTTCCTTCTTCTGGGTGCAGCAGTGTGCACCATCTTCGAGACCGGCCACAGGGCCTCTTCAGTGGTCAAGTGTCTTTGTAGTCCAGGCCTCGGTCTAGGGTTTTGGGTTATGACTTTGTGATGATCAGAGTAGTTCCTGAATTAAGTCTCCTCATGCTCATTGGTGCTGTGGGGCGCCTGGCCACGAGTTGCATGTTACCTGTCCTGCGACTTTGTTGGAGCTCCTAATCCATGGTGTTCCCTCTTCCAGGACCTTCTTCCATTGGGGTAGTATCTCTTGGGCTGTGAGTGCTGGTGAGGTCCTCAGGGAAGCACCTGGACTGGTCAGCAGGGATCAGTGAACTCAACCTCATGCTCTGTCCTTCTATTTAGTGAGTCACTACTCTTGTAGGGCAGTGGCCACAGTGCAGTTCCTTCCTGCGTATGGTGCTGTGTCTCTCCCCGCATGCGAGTAATTGAAGTCTGTTGCAGCGGAAGAGAAACAGTCTTTTCATCTTCCTGCAGTGCTGGCATATGACCACTAGCTCTACTCGAACGGAGGCTTTCATCAAGAGCAGAGACGGAAAGATGTATTTGAGCCGCGAGGCCCGCTTCCAATAACCAAATACTTCTGGATTAATTTCCCGAGTACCAAGACCTTTTCCTTTTTATCAGCACAACCCAACTTATCCGGCATAATACAAGTTAAAGCTTTCATTATAGGAAATGCCTTGGTCACTCTCTTGCCATAGGAGCCAGCGCGCCCTTCTACGCCCCTAGCCTGTGGGCAGAGGCTCTATGACCAGACCCTCCCCCACCCCCACTCCTTTGTCCTGAAGAAGACCCTGACGTAAGGGATGCAACAACCTACAGTTCCATAGGGGTCAAAACATCGACATTTTACTGCACAGCCAGCAATCAACAGATATCTCATACTGTGCAACTGTTGAAAACATGGTTTTATATTGTTTATATTGAAATGGAGATTTATTGGCTCGAGGAATAAGCCTCATGTATCATAAATAACACACTGTTTTTGACTGGCACTTTATCCTGCATCACTTTCCTACCTCACTTAAGCACCGATACCCGATCCTCCCTTTTTCCCATCCCTCAGCATGCTCCGTCCTAGGGACATTGTCACATTTAATAATATGTAAATATTTTCATTAAGAGAACATCGCCCAATGTGAATTAAACACTGCGTATAACAAAATACCTTGTGTTTTATGTTCTGTTTGAAATTTTTGTTTTGAATTGATTTACAGTGTATTGTCGCTTTCTGGGACCATTGCCCCCACGTAAGGTCCCAGAGACTAATTTTGGGTATACCCTTCTTAGGTAACCATGCGACCACTAGGGGCTGCATGATGTGTACTAGCTCTGGTACAGCCTCTCACTTGTGCCAGTAATCACAGGCCTCAACGTCTGGATGCTTTAGTCCCGCTATCATGAGGGCGGCAGGAGGTGGGCTGTTCCCAATACTGCAAATACTTGGGTTGAGTTGGATGGAGATAGTGTGGATCTGTATTTCTACTATTATGGAGCCACCAGCAACTTTGGAAGGCAGTGGGGAACTGGCATGCAGCACATGACGTTCTTAGCAGTGTCCAGCTGTCTGTCCATTGCATATCACTTATTTTCTTAGTTTTGTATATAAGGTGAGTGTGCCCTCTAGTGGCCAGCTGTGTGCATCATGATGCCTCCTGCCACGTTGTCATGCTCTCCACACCACTGGAGTCAAGCTATCCTGGATGAAGAAGGCTGATAGCCAGAAACCTGTCCTAGGATGCTTGATTCCGGTCCAGGAAAGACATGGCTTGGCAGTTGGGGCTGGACTGTTCCCAAGAGGCACAGGGTCAAGGCTGATTTGCATATGGCCATGTCTGAACTGGGGTGGTGTGGAGTGCAAAAAAACGATGGATTTAGGCCCAGATCTCTGTACTGGGGTGAATGTATGACATTTTTCTGCATTCTGTCCATCAATTGTTGTTTTTGCACGTTACTGTTTATGAGCGCAGTGGGCTCTGGAATTGTCCATGGGGTGCAGCAGCCTGCTGCTGCCTACTATGGGCTTCCTGTAACCCAGTGCTGCTTGTCCTGCGGGCGCACATCACAGGCCCCAAAACTTCCACCTTGCTTCAATCTGTATTTTCCCCACCAACTCCAGCACACATCATGTAGGCTCTTCAGCCATTGTGGCAGCTTCAACCCTTGGTGCCTCCTCACTGTCAGGGCTGCAGTTGCTTTTGGAGCTGTCCTCTCTTGCATGGGTATGGTGGCCTCAGGCATGATGAGCAGTGGGGCTGCAATGACGGTGGCGAAATTTTCTCCTCTCGGGGCAGGACAAGGTACTTTGTCTACACCTCTCACAATTAGGCGCAACCGTCAGTATGTTCGAGACCCTGTGGAGGCCGGCTCCAAACCACCTCATCGACAATGTAGTGTCAGCAGACCCTAGGCCATTCGTAATTAATGAATGGCACAAACTCTAGTCATGTAGTTGGATAAGTTGTGCAGGATACACAAGTCCGGCCCCTTTTATTCACAGGGTCACCTGACTGGTGACACCTGTAATGGATGGGCATGGGGAGGGTGTTACTGAAGCCTCTGGGGAGAAGCTGCATTGTTATGTGTCCGGCAGGTCACTACAAGAGCCACTCTATATTGGGTCTAATTTTATTTAGTCATATATATATTTTTTTTGTATTTCAATAAGTACCACAAAACTTTGTAGATACTTTCAGGGAAGTACTACTGTACTTTTCCATATTTTTACACAATTCACTAAACTACCTAATTTCTTCCTCTACTTAAATAAGAATAATACCCTATATTTCATGTTAAAACACAAAAAGACAAAGTGTGGTCTAAACAATATCGTTGCCTTTTCATTTTGCAATGGCTTTCATTAACCAATAATATTGTGTTTCGCCATCACCAAGTACAGCAGTATGCCGCAAAGGCACCGTAGTATACCTCAGCCCAAAGTATCACTAGCTTTTTGTACCTAATTACTAAAAAACTCAACAAATGTAATTCAAATAACAAAAAGGACCCTTTCCATCACATATTCTATATTCCTGTCAAATTTCATAAAAATCAAAGAGAGAGAAATAGATAGCATTTACCACTGAAGAAGCAGTTTTAAAAGATCTTTAAGTTTCTTGGCCCTGAAGTTAAAAAAGCATTTAATATTGGAAGCCATAGAAAATCAGCTACAAAAAAGTCAGTTAAAGGGATGTTGTGGTTATGACGCAGTATCTAAAAACCAGCTAAACATGTGAGAAACACAAATAAAACCACATACACTTTCCATTACCTCCAACATCATATGAAAAATATCATCAATTATGACACCACTGAATGTGCTGATTGCACCTACATCCCAGAATCCATTGGACTCCCTTTAAACCCAAGGATCTCACATGAGTTCCACAGATCAAACATGACACTTACCTTGATTTCATAGTAGTACAGGCTAACCAGATTGACTGTTTGAATTCACATTTCCCCATTTATTGCCACTGATCAAACGACAATGTATTTTCAATTCTGAGGTCATGATCTGTCAATTGATCCCCCACATATTCCATTGATTTGGGGGTTGCCACTCTATACCTTGCAAATTTTAGTTTTTGTAATGCAGAACTTACAAATATTTGTGGTTTCCTCACATCGTATACTGACGACTGCTACAACACACAGTTCCCTATTTGGCTCAACCGATATCAAAGTAGAAAATAGCTTTCTACTTTGATATCCAAGACAGGATCTGATTTTCTATGATCTCTTCACATCCTCTCGAGTTTGGGCAATGCTCTCCCAGCTTCTCTTTATCCTCATTTGTTGCTCCAAACAGAACAAAGACCTCAGGGAAAGTTACTATCTCATACCCTATCTTCTGCTGACTCAATGCAACCGTCCAACCGTGCACATCAACCCAAAAATATATTTCTTGACTTATTTATACTTCCCTAATATCAGAGGAGGTTTTGAAGATTTTGAAATGTATCCACTCTCACATGGGTTACCATCAACTTCTGATACTGAGACACTTTCAGATCTAGGCAGTGGAGAAGGCTAAAGTGTCCTCCTTTTTAAATTCTTCTGAGGCATCTGGATTAAAACAATAAGTCATCGGTCTGGACATACCAAAGGGCATCCTTAGATTGGATTCTTATTTCTGCGAATGTCTCAGAGGAACATCTTAACTTAGTTTCATCCATGGTTAGATTACACTCTTGTTTTGCTCTTTCTTCTCTATAGAGTTAAGCCAAGGAGCACTATTATGGAAAGTGCCCTTGGGGCGCTATGGGTATGTGTGCCCACTTTGCCCAGGGGTGGGGTCCTTTGTTATTACAGAAAGGGCAGCTGACGCTTGTGCTGCCAATTCTGTAATACAGATAGCGCTGGCCCACCTATAGTGCCAGCGCTATCAACTGAGGGTGTGTCCTCATTTGCATGGGGGGTGCCCCATACATATGAGGGAATCCCTCTGCCTCTGCTCCCACGCCTTATTATGAACGTGGGCACAGAGGCAAAGAAGCTGTCAGGAAACAGCCTATAGACCCTCCTAGACATCTCCTTACAAGCAGGTGCAGTCACTCACTGCACCCGCCTGCAAGAGGATCCATCTACCCTTTTAAAAGTGCTGGCGGGTTGACGCCTGCACAGTGAAACACAAAGCGGCTGCTTCAAAGCTGCTCCGTTTTTCTCTTGAAGGCACTGCCTCCTCGGTCGCACGACTTTGCCAATGCCCTGGGGCCAGCACATTAAATGTAATAGGGTACACTTTCCCTGTTTGCGCCCAGCGCACTCGTTTTTTAAGGTGTATTGTGGGGCAAACAGGCAAAGTGGACACTATGTGTAATAGGGCGCCTGGTGGAATAGCAGGAATCATACCACCATCAGCAGAAGTAAATCTGGAGGCAGCTGAGGAAGGATGTAAATCATCTTGCCATTGATCCTCTTCTTGTTGGGGCAGTTTATTTGTTCTCATTAAAACAAACTGAGGATTGAGTCTAATTGTAACATGCCACTATCAGCATCATATGTGATTAACTAACCACATTCAAACTGGGCTTAAAGAGAGAAAACCTTGTCTGTCCAAAAAAAGGTACGTGACAAAATGAAAATAGAACAGATTATGTTCAAGACTGAGCCAAAGAGGCTGTGAATTTGTTCAGGAATGTAAAATATCAGTATGTCAGTATATGAATTTTTTAGGTCTTTAAAAGCATGTGACTACTGTAAGAGCCTTGAACGACTCCTCTCACTGAGCTTTTTCTGCTCAGGTCGTTCATGACTTTTCTGTGCAGAAAGTTCAAGACATTAGAACTGAGATCTATTTAGCTGGGAACAAATGTAGGACTTTCAAGTCTTCACTCTTTTGCTCGCATGGGCCAATCTGGTAACTGCCTGGTATTTTGACACCCACGGAGATTGGAGAGATATTGAGGGAAAGACGGTCACCAACTGCCAGGTGATCTTGGCCCATTGACATTGATCAGTCCCTTGCCAGTCATTACAAGACTTGTAAACAGTTCATTGTCTAGGACCACTTGAAAGATGCCTAAATACTGTGCTACTTCTAAACCTTCATTGAATATCACTGAACTAGCAAGACACAAAACCATAGTGAGGATCCACTTTCTTAGTAAGATCCTTTATATGGTGGTAACTAAACAAATATTTACATTTCTGGAGACACACGACCATGTAGGTCAATTCTAATTGCACTTTGGACTTGTTGAAGTATGGAGACCGCTTTATTAGGCATGTAGGAGAGAATGTAATAGCTGCACATTACTAAGTCGAGCAGCACAAAACCTAGGCTGAGTCAGTTTGATATCAGTTAATATGGTATTTGAGGCACGTGTCCCCATTCTCCAACTTTTGATTTAAAATTATCTGGCAAATAAAAGATTGCAGATGATTAGATGGGACCGCTATCCTTATAATTAAACTGAACTGTCTCTGAGGGCCTTCTTTCCACCAGTGATTCTTAACATTCATTTAAAGACCATCCCTGATTTGCTGGAAGAAAGAGGCACATAGTTTTATAACTATGAAGAAAACACTTTGGTTTGCCACGAACTAGATATTTTTCTGTCAATGCCAGAAGGCTGGTCAAGCAAATTTATAATTAGAAAGCGGATGCATGAACTGTAGCTTACAATAAGCATCAACAAATTGGAACTGATTATATTGGGATCTTGTGCATCATTAAAAAAGCCTGAAATCTCACAATTCTGCTAGATCCTTCATGATTCTGACTCCAGCATCTCCAAGAAAGCTAAAAAGAAAATTGATTGGTGTGGTGTTTGCTGACATTTTAAGGACAGGCCAGCAAGTTGGCTAAGGACCTGGTTTAGAGTTTGCCTCTTGTCTTGTCAGTCTCATTTGGAGTCTCAGAATATGAGACTGAGGTCTCAGAATATGAGCCTGCTTGAGATACCAAGAATGAAATAAACTAGGTTAAAAAGTAGGCTCTTCTGGTGTTGGGGACAAACTAGCAGAACCAATTCCCAACTTGATATTTGCAGAAGCCATTTTTGTTATAGTTAATGAGCCTGAAAATGTATTTGTTAGCAAACATTGTCACTTTTGGTCAAATGTTGCTGCTTTGCGCCAGCACTATGATACCCACAGGTTTCAGTGCCCAACAAATCTTTGACACTTAATGGTTAACTTGCGTTAATGGGATCTGAAAGCATTCATGTTTCCAGTGAATTGTATAATACCAGACACAACATTTTCCAGTCATGGCCAACTAACCAAATTGCTTAGGTCTGAAAATCTATCCGGCATCTGCTGTTACTGAATGGTCGATGGGAGTCAGTGCTCCCTCATCCACTAAGGTGTGACGGTTTTTAAAGGTTTTATCCTCAGTTCTTCAGCGGAAGTGAATTGCCTGATAGTTTTACAATTAACATTACTTATAAACATATTAACTCTTTGGATCACATTATTTTTTTTGTAACATAGTTCCCCATCAACCCCACCCTGAGTAATTGGCGCAATACTTGAAGTGAAGAATCCAAACTCACCAGGGCTGGCATCTGTTAAATCTCACGCAGACTCATAAAAATGCATCAAATTAAACGTACAAATAACAGCCACCAAATAGTCACTCTCAATGGGTAGAAAGGGATTGACTGGAAATCTGTTGTTCCGTGTTTTTTCATGGACATTTACTTAATTGTAATTTCTAGCACATTTTAGACTGGAATAAACAAATTGATATAAAACAGCACAATCCTTGAGGAAGGTGCTATTTCTTGTGGCAATTCAAAAATGTAAAACCCAAAAGAAGAAGCATGTTCTGATTTAGATACATTTATATTTGTTATTTAAAGATTTTGTTTTCTGCTTCCTGCGGAAGCTACTTACTTGTTGTCATCAGTTGATATGGCAAATGAAGTCTGTAGCCAATGCTTTACTAAGCGGATCAATGTCTTCACACTTGGAGTAGAGATCTTCACAAAATCAACCTGGTACTGCAGCAGGCACATAGCATACAGCTGGACCTCTTCGCTGTCGATGCAGTGGTACAACTTATAATAGAGGCTATTCTTTGAACCTGTCGACGGAATGCAATACTGTTAAAAATAAATAATTAATTTGTTAGACTGTTCATTTTACAAACCTATAATTACCTTACCTTTAGAATATACATATAATGAATGACTGTGTTGGTGCACTGTACGAGGATATATTGTAGTGATCAAGGTTCACTCAAACGAATTGCTTTAATGAGATTTGGAATTCTAAGTCAAAAGCAAGATTCCATTTCATTGAAATGAGATTATAAAAAATGTTTACAATTATGTGGATTAGCTGAGATTAATTAGAAGGCAGTTGTGCCGAAGAAACTGGTGTACAGCGGTGTGGCTGTAGGAATAGTTCCATGCTGGTGCCCTGTCCCACGACACAGCACTGCTGGAAGACCTTCAGTGTGGCTGACAGAAGGGCTCAAGACACACCCATGCTCAGGACTCTTAGCACTCACTTACACACGACAGGATGGAGGAGGGGGAATCACAGATGGTCCCTCAGCCCAGGGGCATAGGCAATCCCTTTAATTAGGTTTCAGTGGAACTGTACTCACCAAAGGGATGTCACAGAGATTCCCTCCGATCTTTTGCATACAAATCCCGCTCGTAGAAATGCACAGACACCCAGGCTTCTCCACTGCAGGTGCCAGTCTGTTCCCTGGTAGGTATTGAGGCGTATAGGTATTGAGGCGTGGGTTACATCTAGGATGCTACTGCAAGATATGCCAGCCTCCATCATCGACCACTATACTTAAAAGCTCGTGGTGAGTACTCATGAATGATTTTAACTTAGCAGGTGTGTGAAAGTTCAGAGGCAGAGAACTGTATTCTGTCTCAAGTATGAAGGCAACACGGGATTTATGTACTAACATTTTGCACAAGGTTTGCATCGCACGCGTGATGTAAATTGGGGCAAAAGGTTTATCTGTAATTTATTTCTAAGTGCCAAACATGTTTTGCGTTGGACGGTGACTTGAAAATAATGCGAAGCAGGTCCGAGCACTGGTTTACATTACTTAGCAGCAAGGGACCATTCCTTGAGTGGGACATGGGAATTTCCAAGCAACCACACATGATTTTTGACACAAAACTCTTTCTACAACAAAAAAAGTAGACCAGGTTTTACATAAAAGAAATAACACATTTTTGACATTGGCCTTATTTTATTTCTCCACTCTTTTCCAACATTGCATGCATTCTGCACTGTACAGCATCCATACAAAAGTAGATATAGTTTCAAAATTGGTCTAAGTATAGTATTTTGTACTGGAAGAGTATTCTTCCAGTGCAACACATATGCCAAACATCATTCACAAACTCTTGCACTAAAGTGCAAAGGTGTGTGGGTGGCATAGGCAGGATGATTGTTCATCTGCGCTGGAAAGAGAGCATAACAGTGCCATATTTCTGTAGATATGGTGCTGTCCTGCTCTCTTCCTCCCTTGCTATGTAACACAGCAACTTTGGCTGCTGCACTGCACTGCAAGACATATTAGTTAATGTACTCATACATCTCATGCCCACCAATAAATGAACTGCCAGGATAGCAGGTTATGTAAGTTTTACAAGAGGTGGCTGTACTCTCTGCCCACTAAAGTCTTAGAGCTCAAATCATAGAGTTTTTTGCACACCCAGGTTTACACGCTAAGAATCAATAATATGCACAAAATTTGTAAGAGATCAGCATGTGTGCTTTTGTGTTGCAGCTGTTATTTGTGTGATCATTTGCTAGATTCCAACAGTTATATTCTCACAGAGATAAATATGCAAATATTGGATGCCCTAAACATTGAAGGCACACTAAACACACACAACCACAGAGTAGGTGTTGATGGATGTATGGGAATGGGCAACAGCGGAGAAAATCAGGATGAAACGGGTCAGAAGAGATGATAAATTAGAAGACGACATCAGGGCATGGACGGCAATGATCACTGATATAAAACTCCACCAGTTAGTAAATAGCGGTGGAAAGAAATACATGCATGATATAGCAGGAGACACAAAGACGCACAACAGACATTTACTCGGGGGCAGAGGGGAGTTAAGTTACAAAGTAAATATCACACAAAAATCTCGTGAAATAATGAACATAGATCTCAACGATGTAATTCCATTTGAGTACTAATCGGTAATCCAAAGTAGGATGCTATTTATGCATACAACTGTCAGTGGTATGCATACCACTGTCAGTGGTATGCATAAATAGCATCCTACTTTGCTTGTATTTCTATTTTTGATTGGGTTCACTGAGTAAAGAATAAAGTTGTTGCGAGTTGAGTGAATCCTCTCAATTTTAATCACTTATTGCCACACCGTGGAGTGTGATTCATAGTCACGTCACTGCACGCACGTTTGTACACTTATATTTTGGACACTTTTTCTTTGGGCAAAATGACCGCTAATGATGAGAAAAATGGGCATATCTGGTGAGTACCTACCAGTTACCCTATTGGTGGTGCGCCCGTGAGGGGTCATTTTGCCTTTTCACATTTTTTGCACAACATTTGTGTGTATGGGACTGTAAGAAAGAGGATTTGAATGATCTATATGCTATATGAGTCCCAGATTTCTTAAAAACTGTCAACAAAGTGTAGAAAGGGTCTTTTATGTAATATACTGAAACTGTTTATAAACTTAAGTAGAGTGAGGGTTATGTAGAAGACTACAAAGGTTCACGTGGACTACAAATAGAAATACAATAAAATAAGATTTTTGTAGTCTCAGGAGCCTGGTCATTTTTGTTGTTGATGACTTTTGAGTGGAGGGCAACAAGGGCTCCTTCTTTCCCTCTATGCTCCGTATTGTATGAAAGAAAAGAAATGAGCCAATTAAGAGCCGAGCCACTAATGCCCAGTGATCTTAAGGTTTCTACTAACACGGTGTGTGACACCACGTCGAAGGCTGTGCTTAAATCAAGTAATATAAGAGCCACCGTGTCTCTCGAATCTAGATGACGGCGCAGTCTTTCCGTTACTCCGAGGAGTGTTGTTTCCGTCGAAAAAACAGCTCTGAAGCCCGATTGAGATGGAAACTTTTGTGACTCTACAAATTTAGACAGCTGTAAGTTAATATGCCTCTACAAAATCTTTGAAAAAGCCAGTAACAAAGAAATTGGCCGATAGTTGGAGGGTATCTCAGGATCTGCGTTAGCCTTCTTCAGAAGGGGGAGCACCATCGCATGTTTCCACTCTGGTGGAACTATTGCTTCCTGAAGGAGGCATTTAGGAGTTCCATAATTACCATCAATGATGGCGGCTCAAGCTGCTTGAGCACAGAGATAGGGGAGAGGATCCTTAGGAGATCCTGATTTAACACTGTCTAAAAGACGCTTAAGGGAATCCATATCTAATAGAGGCCATGTATCCATCTTGGTTGTGGGTTCATGAGCACCCTGTCTTGATCAAGGGAAATGGCAGATTGTGATTGGCAGGTTTGGCTGGTGTTCATGGGTGAGATGGGTGCCGCCCTGCCACCCTTGGAGGATTAAAAAAATGTGAGGAGGAACACCGAGCAGCTACCAATAAATTGTGCTGGCTTTTCGATGAACAAATATGGGCAAATCTGGGTTTTCCTTGAGGGGGTGGGGGATTATGGCTCTTGGCTCTGCTGCCCATACTTTAGGCTGGGCGAAGATTTCTTCGATCTGCAGCCAGAAAGCAGAGCAGTGACGACACACAGGTGGGTAGGATCTGTGTATCACTGTCAGAATACAGCTTTTAATTTGGGCGTTATTGGAAAAGCACAGGGAGGAGTCAAAAGCTCCCCATTAACTCCAATGGCTGGGGTCAGGCTAGTCCGGCTTCGGGAAAGTAGTGGGGTGTGGCAGTGGCCTCTGTCTCTTCCTCGAGAGAGACCCAGTAACAGTTGTTGTTTATTAAAGTCACAGTGATTGGTGTGCTGGGGTCTGGGGGAGGGGTCAATCCAGCATTTTCCAGTTTTTATGCCTGCGTCATTGCCACGATGTCTTCTGCAGTCACGAGTTACTCCTGGAATCGGAGCCCGGCGAGAGAGAACATAATCATATCAAGCCCGTAGGAATGATTGAGGTAGGCAAGAGCTGTCCTTGTGTTCTTCTGATAGAAAACCGTCTCCGAGAGTGCATGGCTCGAGCTTTCCTGACATTTAGCTCTGGGTTAACAGAGGAGGGCATTCAGCCTGGAAGGAACTAGCCTAGAAGTCGCTGCAAATGTCACAAAATGCTGACCTGGCCAGCAGCAGTGAGGATGGCAGCTCCTCTGCCTGAGATTGTTCGGCCTCAATAGGCGGCTGGTCTCGCAGGGCACCCACCAAGCGGTGCTGACCTTCCCTGTGCCCCCTCCTGAGCCGGCCCTTTGATCAAGATTGCTGCTGGCCCCTAAAAACAACATCCCTTGTCTGCCCATTAGAGGGGCTGGCTAACCATGAGATTCTTTATACTGGCAATTAGCAATAGTTGCAGATGCTTCCCTGAAAAGTCACTTGGCCCAAACTGTAGGGTTGCGGGAGGCCAGAGAAGGCCGGAGGCCCCCATTTCCACCAGCGTGCAGGGTTACTCAGTTAGCAAAGGACCCAACATGTTAGGGAACTAGTAAACGTTTTCTAAGAAGTCTTAGAAATACATAGGCGAAACTGCCGTACTTGTTAACGGTAATTGTGAAGGGGAAGAAGTTAAATATTCAAATACTCGATATTGCTGCAGAAACCAGTTGCAATGTTTCTCTCTGGTCACCTAGAAAGTTCATCTTTCATGTAAAAGAGCAACTGCATCGATCAGGAATAATTTTATCACTGGTGACCAGCGCTGGTTAGTTTAATACAGACGACCCACTGGAGAAAATGCCTAATATGCATTCTCTCGGTAAAGAATGCACGGGCTCCTGGAGAATTCCATATTGGTGCCAGTGCACTATAGTAGGGAATTTTTAAAGTCTGTCTAATTTGTGACCAGAGTTTTAGTGCTTCTTTAAGGACCTTTAGTTTAACTTTTTTAAAGTATTTTTGATGTCCGAATTTGTACAAATAATGATCCTCTGCTTCTGTAATTATTTGCAAATATTCTGGGTAGTATTGGTGTATCCCCAGAAGATTCCTTATGTTTTTGAATTGGAATGCTTTGCAATATTCCATTAGATCCGGACTTGCAATACCTCCTTTCTCTTTTTTTCTCCTTAGCTTCCTCCATGATATTCTGGTTCCCTTAGATGCCCATATGAAACTTGATAGTTCTCCCTGTAATTTTCTGAGTTCAGTTTTTTTGAATTGCAGTGGAATGTTATTAAACAAAAAGGTAAATTTTGGGAGGATGTTCATTTTTATAATGTTTGACTTCCCTATAAAACTTAAGGGCAGACTAGACCATACTTTAAGTAGTTTCCTTACGTCTCGGGCTACTCTGTTTAGATTGTTTTGTGCTATTTTGTCTATGTTTTGATTTATCAAAATGCCCAAGTATCTTATCTCTTTTTTTATGTAGGGGCTTTGAAAATCGGTATTCCATGTCATTACTTCTGTTTTAGTATGGTTTACCAAATAACCAGAAACTTGTCCAAAATCAGACATGATTTTTTCTATAGCTGGTTTAGATTTCTCATATTCCTCTGTAAATAGCATGAGATCGTCTGCGTATAATGCTAATTTTTTCTCCCAACCCTGATATTTAAAGGGGATTATATCATTACAGTTTCTAATTTTAGTAGCTAGGGGTTATATATACAGGTTAAAAAGTAAAGGGGAAAGAGGACACCCCTGTCTCGTACCTCTAGCAATTTTTATGTTATTTGTAAGATTTCCATTTACCAAAATTCTGGATCTAGGGTTTTTATATATTTCACCTATCACATGAAGAAAGGGTTCCCCTAAATTATTAGCCATTATACTATTTAGGAAAGCCCAGTTCACTCTATCGAATGCTTTAGCAGCATCGACCGTTAGTATTGTTAGAGGATTGTTATTCGATACAGCTAAATCTATGGTGCTTATAAGTTCATGTGATAATTCATGTAGTTGTCTTCCCTTTGTAAACCCTTTCTGATCTGTATGTATGAGTTGAGGTATGATCTTTCCTAATCTTGTTGACATGATTTTAGTGAAAATTTTATAATCTGCATTGAGCAGAGATATCGGTCGATATGATTCGCATTTTTTAGGGTCTTTTCCTGGCTTTAGTAGTATTGTTATTATTGCATCGTTCCATGTATCTGGCAATGTTTCCTTCTGTGTTAATATTAAATTTGTTAATTCTGTTAATTGTGGAGCTAGTGTGTCTGTTAACATCTGATATAATTCATTTGGCAGTGTATCAGGTCCCGCTGCTTTCCCTTTTTTCAGCGATTTTATTATCTCTTTAACCTCATTAGGTGTAATTTCCTTATTCAGCTCCCTTTTCTCCTCCTCTGATAATTTCAATATGGGCAAGTCTTGTATGTATTTTTCTATTTGATCTTTAGATGGATTTATATCTTCCGTGTACAACTCTGAGAAGAAAGTCTCAAACTCTTTTCTAATTTCATCCTCCTTCGTAGTTTGTCCTGTTTGATCCTGTTTACTTATGATGTTTATTTTGTTTCTTATACAGTCTGTCTTTAATTTCCATGCAAGCCATTTCCCGCATCCTTCTCCGAATTCATGTTTAGCCAACTTGCTTGCTTCCCATTTTGCTTTCATTCTGTCGTCAAGAATATCATTTAAACATTCTTTTTGTTTCTGTCTCTCTTTCTGCAGATTCTCCTTCCTTGTCAAATCCATTTCTGTGTGTATTTGTGTGCCTAAGATGTTGATACCTCTCTCTATATCCAGTAATTCTTGTTTGAATTTCTTATTTCTGTACGCTCCCAAACTAAGTAGTTTACCCCTAATTACTGCCTTATACGTGTCCCAGGCTATTTGTTTGGAAGTTCCTGTAACGACGTAATGGCAAATCCACTAAGACAAAACAACATCAACTATTGGGGTCAACTACTAAATGGCTCAACATTGATCTCCTGGGAAGAAATAAATAAAATTACTAATGGGACAATATCCAAATTTAAATATTATCAGTTGAACAGTTGGGTAAGAACAATACCATCACAGGATAAAGACAGCAAAAATCTGGAAAAAGAAATGACAAAAACCTTACCCATAAAAAAGGAGGTAGCAAAATGGTATTGGACATTTTTAACAGAAGAAGAAGAAAGCTACCAAATAGCAGAACAAACGTGGGGAAAAGATTTGGAAACGGATGATTTAGAGAACCTATGGGAAGAGTCAGTAGAGAAATGCTGGTCAACACTAAAATCTGTAAGACTGAAAAGAAATCACTTGTACACCCTGCATAGAGCTTATTGGACCCCGAAAAGACTCTCAAAATTTAAAAATGCAGGAATTAAGAAATGCCCGAAGTGCGGGGAGGAAAGGGCAGATGACATCCACATGTTCTGGAGATGCCCAACAATAAGAACATTCTGGGAAGCAGTTGGTAAGACGCTAAACCTGATATTCAGAAAACACCCGGAAGCTTGTTTCCTTCCCAGTATAAGAATTGGCTTGGTAGTTTGGTTTGCCCTGTTCCCATCATGCACTGGGACAGGAACAAACTAATTTGCATATAGCCAGGTTCTGAGCTGGGATGGTGCAGTGAGCTAAAAAACGGTGATGGATTAAAACCATGATCTCTTGACTTGGTAAGAGTATTCTGCATCATTCAGAAACTCTGTCCATCACCACCCCCCTTTTCCAAAATCGGTTTTATCCACACTATGTGTGGGAGGGTATACTCAGACGTGAGTCCCTTGCTCATTGCACCATCAGGATTCAAGCAAGCCGGGCCGAAGAAGGCTGTGATGCCAGAAACCGGTCTCTAGAAGTAAGTGAATTTCTTATTCTTTTTGGGATTGGTAACACAACAGATCAAATAGGGCTGACAATAATGGAAAGAAAGCTACTTTTTGTATTAATGGTAATAGCAAGAAGAGAAATATGCATTAAGTGGATTGTTCCAACAGCCCCCTCACATGAGGAATGGATGAATTCTGTTATCAAAACAAACAAACTGGATAGAAGGGGTCATAGGAGTAAAAGGTTTAATTATTGGGAAATTATGGAAAAACACGTAAATCCATAAAAAAAAAGATATAACACTCTGTCCTATGATTAAGCGAATACACAGTCTGGATTATGAGTATGATACTCATAAGAGTAGCCAAGGTGGCTAAGCTCCCTCTTCCCTCGCCTACAGACTTGTGGATATGTAATGGCAAAGGGGTCTCCTCTGAGAAAACAAGGAGAAGGAACATCATATGGCAAGTGAGAAACGGGCGGTGACGGTACGGAAAATATTTCCAGAGGTAGAAACCAAATTTTCCATATACATAGAAATTTCGCAATATGAGGATTAAAAAAAAAAAAAAAAAAAAAAAAAAAAAAAGAATGCACGGGCTTTGAAAGAGAATCCTCCAGGTTTAACAAAACCCAGCCCTTCAGCTATTTAGCAATGGGATCACAGCAGCCATTAATTAATAGGTTCAGGGTGACAAGGTAAAGGAAATTGCAAAGACCCCTGGAATGTCCCTGTGGTTGAAAGGGCCGCGCTGCGCACAATGAAAAATGCTTCTTTTGGGGACGCCATAGAAAACTGAGTGTTTGCTGCCGAGGATCGAGGGCTTTCCTGGACCCCTATTTTGCATAAACAACTTGCGGAACCCGCTTCGCGGGTCCCGCTGCACTCCTGTGCCACTGGGGAGTCTGACTGTGCTGCGTGGGCTGGACCAGGGCTGCGAGCGTGCGGAGCAGGACTTCTAAGACCAGAAGCCTCTGCACACCGCGCCTACCTACACCTGGCCGCTCTCCCTGTCCACCACGCCCCGCCTGCAATCCTATTAAAGGGCTGAGTGGAGAGATCGACGTCGGACGCCATAGAAAACGGACTGTTTGCTGCCGAGGATCGAGGGCTTTCCTGGACCCCTATTTTGCATAAACAACTTGCGGAACCCGCTTCGCGGGTCACGCTGCGCTCCTGTGCCACTGGGGAGTCTGACTGTGCTGCGTGGGCTGGACCAGGGCTGCGACCGTGCGGAGCAGGACTTCTAAGACCAGAAGCCTCTGCACACCGCGCCTACCTACACCTGGCCGCTCTCCCTGTCCACCACGCCCCGCCTACAACCCAACGGTCTATTTATTTAAGGGAAGGCCATTACCCGCTAGTGGGAGCGTGCGGGAGCGTCCCGGGAGAAGCCCGGGACAAGGGCGGGTCCGTCTGTGGCCGTCCGGGGCCGAAGGAGGTCGGGCAGGGCCATTTCTCTAACATTTTCTTCATACTTTTATGGTAATTCATGGTATCATTTATTTGATGTACCCTCTGTTGCTTTCTTATCATAGCTCCAGGCTAAAGTTATTGTAGTGCCTCCATTGTTGGTAGAGCTTATTCGGCCTGGTTGTACCTTGTTGTTTGCACATTGAGGTTGGCGCTAATTTTGTTTTTATACGTTTAAAAATAAAAATGACCTTACGGTCAGGTAAAGAAAGGCAAGTTCAGGTCTCCACCTCCAATGGTACTTTTACTGGAAAGATTTACCAATTTTTTAAACGCACCACTACTATATTGGAGAAGGAGATCGCTCTAGCTGAAAAACGCCTCTCGCTTGATATAATCACAGGCAAGCGATCTTCTCTTGGAAAAATTAATGAGGCTGTCTCCCCTGTCCCACTTCCCTTGTTGAACTACGATAGTCACAACACTAATGTAGACTCAGTGATAGTAATTGCTCCTGAGAGTCAAACTTTGGAGCAAGAAGGGACTGGCCAAGTAAGTGCATATGACACTGCACATGACAATTTACTAAATGGAAGGACTATTTACCTAGACCAGTCTGGTGAGAAATCAGGTCTCTCAGACTCCCCAAATCTTAATATAAGTACTGAGCAAGTGAATTCTCCTATCCATTCACAACATCCACCCCCTCATAATCCAGGGAAACGTAAAAGGATAGATTCGCCTGATCAAGGGGAACACATTGAGGGATTGGGAAATTCCACAATATCCCCCACACAGCTATCTAACCTTAAGGCGGTTGTCCAGCCAGAGGATTATAACACCACAGTTAGCATTGTAGAAGGAATATTCCTGGCTAAGATAGAGTTGCTAATTAAATCTTTACTCTTACCACTATTTGAAAGGACAAGATTATTGAATACTAAAATGGACTCTTTAGACATGTTGGTTAAAGATAACATAGCGACTTCCAATAGAATTCTTGACACCCTAGCCTCTAAAGGTTTAGCTCCCTCTGCCCAAACTCTTCCGAAGACTACCATTGTGAATAACAAAGCAGGGGGTAACAGTTCTAAAGTGGGATCTTTCACAGTAAAAGCCCCGCAGAAAATTCCCATACCTGTTACAAAGAAAACAACTATTGCTGAGAGCATACCCCAGCACAAGGCCACTAAGCATCCCCAGGCCAAGAAAAACCCCATTCCCACCAGTAGTCATGATCAAAGTATTCGGCCCAGTATTAAACCTATCCCGAGGAAGCAATGTGTGAACCTCCCCCCAGAGTCACTACCATACACTATTATCTTAACAGGCGTGGCACCTCTTGGAGATGGCAAGAGAGAAACGCACAAGGATCTTTATAATAAGGTAACATTCTGGCGAAACAAAAATCGCCCACTTCCTCCTAACTGAAACCCTGAAATCCTTAATGTAAGGAGGGTGGACTGGGTAGGCTACAGTAAGAAAGATCTTGAGGGGGATTGCGTGGTAATCAGCTTTAGAGAGCCATGGGTGGCTGAATTCATTAGTAGGGAACCAAGATTTGGAAGAGTCGGGGATGTGCAAACATTATCGTTGCACTATTTTTATCCCGCCTTATATGCAAATAGAGCCCAAACACCGTCTCATCATTCCAGAAGGGATAGACCAAGAGGAAGATTCCATTTTGGAACACCCATCTACCCGATGTTCCAACCCCACCTTTCGAACCGGTTTGCTCCCCTATCCGGTCTGGAAGGTGTGGACTGACATGATAATGAACCTCCGGTTTTTGGGTCGACTGGAACAAAAGTGAATTGCTCCCTTAAAAATTTTACATCCTTTAGGGAAGAGACTGTCCTAGGGACTAGTGAAAGCATCCAGGGGGGGAAAGGAAGGGTTAAACCCTCAAATCACATCCCTAGACCTTTGATCTCTGGGGGGACTGTGAATCCAGCTGTCAATTTGCCAATGAAATCCACTTATACCCTTACGGTCTTGTCATGGAATATAGCGGGACTAAAGGGGAAAATGTCAGAGGATGATTGGGGCTCCTATGTGGATTCTCATGATGTAATTATATTACAGGAAAGCTGGTCAATTGATGCCATCTTCCGGGTTGGTTACCTTAATTATTATAAACCAGCCTGTAAAGGCCCTAAAGGTCGTCCATCTGGAGGTCTGGTCATTTGGATCAGACAATCCTTAGCACTTAAAATCACTGACCTTCACACGTCAAGTAATGATATATTAGCCTTGAAGCTATCCAGTAAAAATAACCAGGATTTTTTCCTGATTAATATTTATGCAAGAGGGCAGCCTGGTGGGAAACCCATGAGTGTGGCAGATGATTTAGATCATCTACTGAATAACATTAGCAGAGATAAATGTGTTATGGTGGCAGGGGACTTTAACTGTTCTTTTGAACCACTTCCCGATCTTGATAACGGGGGATATGGGGAAGTCGATCAAATCTGGAACATCCCCCCTTTATCTATCCCTCCAGTTAAAAAAGTAACTGAGGCTGCTATGCAGTGGTTAGGTCTTTGTCTTGAATGGGATCTACGAGCAGCAAACGGTAGGACTAAATCAGATACGATGGGAAAGGTTACATTTGACAATTCCCTCCATTCCAGCCGTATTGATTATTTTCTAATAAGGTTAGAGTTTTGGAATTTACTGGAGGACATGGAAGTGGTCACAAGACCAGAAAGCGACCACAATCCTCTGGCAATAAAGCTACTAATGAATGGGGGTTTTCTTATGGATTCTGCAACCAATTTAGCCACAGCTGAGACTGCCCTTACAAACGATTACAGAAGGGTACGCTGGGCTAGGTTTTTAGATGATCCCTTCACTATTGATAGGGTTGCAGTTGAGGTTTTAGCAGCCAGAAATTTGATGGAACCCATATTAAACGAAGGTACATCACTAGATCAAATTGGGATGATCCATGAGTCCCTCTTTAAAAAAATTAAAACTTTATTTATCGAACCCGTATAAGGAAGAAAAAATGGCACAGCTCAAACCGGGGCAAAATGGTATAACAAAACCTGCCGCCTCGCCCACAGCTCCCTGATAGCTGCTATTAAATCTAAGTCAGCTATGGATATAAAGTTAGAAAGGGTTAATTACAGGAAAGTGCTTAAAGAGGCTAAAATTAATTGGGATGAACAGCACTGGCTAGACTTATACCAAGCAAGTACCTCAACCGACCAACAAAAATTTTGGGAGGTTGTTAAATGGGGAGGGTCTGGGGATCAGCGAATTCCTGTCAACCATGTCCCTGCAGAGCAATGGGTCAAGCATTATGCGGCACAGTTTAGCAACACGGAACGGATCTCCCTTACTACTAGGGAAGATGCCAGTGTTCGGACTGTGGTGCCCTTACTTGATCACATTGTTTTTACTGAAATAGAAGCCACTATTGCTCTAAAACAAGTGCAGAATGGTAAAGCCCCCGGAATGGACTGTGTCCCTGCGGATCTTTTTAAGTTTGACCAAGCGCACTGGGTACCGTACATAACCACCTTAGCGAATGCTATAGCTAGAGGGGCTAGGATACCAAACTCGTGGAAAGGTGCTGAGATTCTGCCCGTGTATAAAAAAGGGGATAGATCTGATGCAGGAAACTATCGACCTATTAGTCTTATCGACGCCCTTCAAAAGGTAATAGCCAGAATGCTGCTAGGAAAAATCCAGCTATGGATGACGGAAGCTGACATTTTGTCTCCATTACAGGCTGGGTTCAGGGCTAACATTAGCACAGTTGATCAGATACTTAGATTTGTCATGATCTACTGGAAAACTGTGTTTTTGAGAGGAGGCACGATCTACGCTGCATTTGTGGATCTCAAATCAGCGTTTGATTTGGTCCCCAGAGGAAAAATGTGGGCAGCTTTGAGAGGGATGGGCGTTCCAACTGCACTCTTAGAACTCACCATCAGGATGCACGAGGGAAACTTTGCTAGAGTCAGATGGGGCCGCCAGGGCCAGGTTACAGACTCCTTCCCCGTGACCCGTGGAGTGAGACAGGGCTGTGTCCTGGCCCCCACCCTATTTATACTTTTTATCAACCAGGTGGTTAAGTTCCTCTCAGCTACCCCCACGGATGCTCCATCACTGGGCGGGACCAAATTTCCCCTTTTAATCTTCGCTGACGACACCCTCATACTGGCTAAAACTCAGAAGGGCCTACAGGTAGCTATTAATAAATTTGTGGACTTCTGTAATCAGAATGACCTTGAAATTAATATCACAAAAACTAAGTTCATGGTCCTGACAAAAAATAAACCATTGAGGGGCCATGTAACGATGAATGGGTCTAGTCTTGAACAGGTTGAAGTCATGACCTACCTCGGTGTCACAATGGATTATAGGTTACGCTGGAAAGAGCAGATAGCGGCACTTAGTTTGAAATTCGCTCGTCTGTCCGGTTGCTTAGTGAAGGAGCAACGGTGTTCTTTGACCAAAAGAGTTTTGCCCGTGCTTAAAATTTATAGTGCAAAAATTAGCTCAGCCATACTATACGGGGCTGACATATGGGGCTGTGTGGACCTGGCTGTCCTAGATAAGATACAGAATAAATTCTTCCGAAATTTAGTCAGTCTCCCACCCTCAACGCCAGCACTACCACTCATGATGGACATGGGCTTTTATTCTATTAGCTCTGTAAGGACCTGGTGTAACCAGGTCTGACTGGGAGCTCAACCTAAGTCCATTCAAGGTTTCAGAAATGTATAAACAAATTTGTATATCACTTGTCCCAATTTAAACATAATGTACCGTGCAAAGGTTCTGGTTCAAAATATTCGTTTGTTTACTGTACATAATACAACATATTCATGAAGTTTAAACAAATCTGGAGATTGTGATTTCATAAAATACACTTTGGCTTAATACATTGTTAAATCACATATGTATATGTCATTCCTTGCATCTTTTCAAAAATACTTAAATAAATGATAAACATCAAAACATATCCCAATGCATTTCGGGTCACTACTGGACCCTTCTTCAGGGGTTGGTCCTTTCCAATCGGTGTTGATCCTTGATATTCAATGAATGTTCTATTTGTGAGCACTTCAAAGTTGTGTTTCAGACACTGTGAAAATAGTAATCGCCATAATGGGAATGTAAGTATCTTAATGTGAAAGTCACAACTGCACTGTATCAAATGTGATTAATAATGAAGAAATGAAATAAAGAAACAAAGTAGTGAGGATACTGTGGAACTAACTAGGCAAGGTGGAAATGTGAGTGGAAGCTCTTTTAAAAGGTTAACCGTGACTGTGCTGAGGTACCGACTTTTTTAGAAAAAACCTACTACCACATATGAATTTGCCATTCACCAAACACCAAGTGATGGAGAAACTACAAACCAAGTGTGACTCGTGTACACCTAATTAAGAAATACCAGCTTACCCACCAAGCAGAAACAATAGTGGACGGTCTCAAGGATTCAACGAAAGTATCCGGTTCTGAAAATTACATGTATACATATGTCAATCAACCCATGACATGAGGAAAGAAACGTCTCCAAAACACAATATTTATCTGCTGGCTTACCAAAAAGACGAGTGTTGTGAATGAAAATTCCATAATTCCCGCAATCTGCGGTGCATCAGAAACACGGTGGCCAGAAACTCCCTGTAATGTAAAGGGGCGAGTACATAAGTAACCCGCCTTCGTTTTACCCGTGTGATGAAAAATCAAAAGCAGCGATAAGCGCTTAAACGGTTCCTACCTTCAATATCGCAGCGTGCTCTGACCCTCGACCTCGTAACTGCTTCCGGAAACAACATCCGGTCCAACGCAACCTCCATTAAATAGTCTTACGCCCTGTCCTTTGCCTAATGTCCGATTCTCTGTGCATGTGATCTTAAAGGGCTAGATGCTGTTTAAAGACTCGAACGCTAACGGAGAAGTGTTAAAGGACATGGTTGCCTATGATGTATGTCTTTAATTAAACCCAGTGATATTCAGATGCAGCGGTTTGCTAAAGAAGACTCAACGCTTAACCAAAGCCGTAAGTGGTGTAAAAAGGTGCCAATATTTCTAAATCCCATGGTGAAAAAATAATGATATTGATGAAAAGGTGTGCGCTCATCATATTATCAAATAAGCATAGTGGAAAATACTGAACAAGAAAATATGGAACTGAAGTGTACCCTATAGAAATCGTTATGTTGCTCCTGACCAAAAAATTTAAGAGGTGTGCACTCATGATGTCTTGGAAAGAGGAACATAGAAGAAAATAATAAACAATACAATGTGCAACTGGAGTGAACACAATCGGAATTGTTATCGTGCTCTTAACCTAGCTGTGCAAATAACACTAATACGGTCCCAATGACTACGTATAAACAATGAGTTAAACAGTTGTCAATGAAATAGGCGATAAGAGCTATATTTAACAGTGTCCGCGAAACTACTGAATCATATTATAACAGTACATGTTGAATCAACTAATTATATGCAGTCTCTTTCATAATTCGTCACAAAATGACAGTATAGTCAGGCATGTATTACCACAAGAACAGTATAAACATTGCAAAACATATTTACATTGTATACAAAACATATATGGATCTGATCATATGATAAGGCCTCATGATGGCATGATAACGATGCCAATCCTTTCAAATCATTTGCATAAAACCATATTCATATTGAGTCTGTTCATAAAAAACAAAGCATCTCATATTGATCATTAAGCCCCCCCGGTGTGAGGGTGCCTAATTTCTTAATCCAAAAGGTTTCTCTACGAGACAAAGCCACGTTGTGATCTGTTCCTGAGTGTTTTTCTACCACTTCTAGTACTGTGTATCTCAATTGTGGTATAGTGTGTGATGCACTGATCCAATGTGTCGCTAGACTGGAGGTAGTGGATTTGTTGCGTATTGTGCTTTTATGCTCTATAATTCGAGTCTTAATTTTTCTCGATGTCTGTCCCACGTACGTGAGTCCACATGGACATTGTATAGCATAAATGACTCCTACAGAGTTGCAATCAGCACTGAACTTCAAAACAATGTCTTTACCAGTTTGTGGATGTGAAAAGGTTTTACTCACTATTGTGTTGTTGCACTGTCCACAATTATAACACTTTCTCATCCCTTTGAAAGTGACCATCTGGTTTCTTTGAGGTTTTTTGAGTATCTCCCTTATGTTCTTAGCACGGGTGTGTGCTATTATAGGAAATTTTTTGAATATGTGGATAAAGTCAGGGTTCATTCGCAATCATTTCCCACCGCTTCTTCAATATTTGTCTGATCCTATGTGATTGAGTGGAGTGTTTCATAACGAAAACTATGCGTTCGTTAGGTGACTTTTCAGTTTTTTTCAACAAACTCTCACGATCGATTTGTCGTACTCGTAGATCTGCGTCTTCTAGTACCTTTTGAGGGTAGCCTCTATCAGTGTACCTCTTTAGTTGCTCTTTGATTGAACTTTCACATTCCCCTGCATCCGATGAAATTCTTTTGATGCGCATCAATTGGGATGTAGGCAAATGGTTCTTCAAGTTTCTTGGATGTGCACTGGTGTAGTGCAACGCATTGTTAACATCCGTGGCTTTTCGGTAGACAGTGGTTGAAATACCTTGTGATGTTTTTTGTATTTCTATATCCAAGAAATGTATCCTTGAATCTTGAATGTCATAGGTGAATTTGATTCGTGGGTTGCGTTCATTAAGTTCTTGAATTCTTTCAACAAGTTCCTGTTTGGTGCCCCGCCAGAGGACCAAAATGTCATCGATATACCTTAAAAAAAGTGTCAAATTGTTCATCCATCTGTGGTCTGTAAGTATATACTGTTGTTCAAAATATGCCATGAACGTGTTAGCATACGATGGTGCTCCTGAAAACCCCATAGAGGTACCTGTTTTCTGCAGAAAGAAATCCGATTTCCAATTGAAATAACTGTGAAATAGTGAAAAGTGTAACAATTCAAGTAAAAACACACACAATTGTTGATCTATCTCTGATTGTAACAGTCTCCATTCTATGGCTTCCAGACCTTCCATGTGAGCAATAGACGTATAAAGTGCCACCACGTCTATGGTGCACAGTATTTCCTGTCGTCAATAAGATCGTTTACTTCTGATAATTTGATTAAGCAATCTGTGGTGTCTTTCAAATAAGTTCCCCATGATTGTACTAGGGGCTGTAAATAGAAATCCACATAACGTCCAACTGGTTCATGTATAGATCCGCATCCAGCTACGATAGGTCGAAAAGGTGGGTCCTCTAAGCTCTTATGAATTTTAGGGAGCATGTATATATGTGGCACTTGCGGTTCAGTGGTTTTCAAGTATCTGGCCGTGTTGGTATTAATCGTACCAGCATTTTCTGCTTTGGTGATGATCTCATCTAGAAATACACTGAATTCCTGAGTAGGATCCTTTTCAAGTTGAATATATGTGGATGTGTCATGCACATGCTCCTCTACCTTTCGATCATAAAAGGTAGTGTCCATAATTACAAGCGCTCCTCCCTTGTCCGCTGGTTGAAAAGTGATGGACGTGTCCTGTCTCAAATTATTCAAAATACGTTTTTCTCTTTTCGAAAGATTAGAGTGCTTGGGTGTTTCATACTTGATGGATTCTAAATCCTTTTTTACAAGAGTTTCAAAATTATCCAAAATTTTGTGCGAGATGGGGGACATTTCTGAAACCTTGAATGGACTTAGGTTGAGCTCCCAGTCAGACCTGGTTACACCAGGTCCTTACAGAGCTGTTGCACAAGGGATTGTGGGCACAATTCATACTGGGATAGCTCCCATACACAAGCAAGCTTGATTTACACTTCGAAGAATTGGTTGAAACTAGGTAGGTGTGCAGGCTAGTTAATTACATTGCACTTTTATTCTATTAAACATCAAGCCCATTATAGGATGGTGGCGTTATGGAGACGCATATGGTCTACCCCGGATCTTGCCATGTTTGCCCAAGAGCTACAGGATGTTAGAGTGCAACAGGGGGCAAGTGAAATACCATGGTTTAAGCTAATTAGGAATACTCTTATTGGAATGGGCCTTCCTTTGTTTTGGTCCGAGCCGGGTTCTCATACTTTTCCCTCAAAGAAAGACTTTAAACTCCTCTTTTGGTCCATGGTGAAAGAAGAACACGTTGCTCTTTCGGAGAAACCGAACTTGACAGGCCTGTTTTTGCTCTATAAAGCAGTTCCCCATACTGAGACCTATTGGGATGTAATCCTTAAAACCTTAGACAGGAAACTTTACCATCAGTTTCGTCTAGGTACACTGCCACTAAGGGCTTTCACTAGTGGTTGGCAGAAGTCGGAGTCCTCTTCTTGTCCCTGTTGTACCGAAAGCAAAGAAACAATAGGCCATTTTTTATTTGTATGCACTGCTTACCACGAGCCTCGTTGTAAGTGGTTAAAGCCGATATGCAATAGATTAAACACCCGGGTGAGTAGCGAAGCATTGTTCATCCTGAGAACTAATACTTCTGAATGGTTATCCATTGGACTGGCTAAATTCCTCGGGTGGGCCTGGTTAATTAGAACTAGGTCAGTTCGTATTACTTCGACCTGAAAAATTTAACCAGTTTGTTAGCTTACCTTATTTTGGCCAGTATTGATGATTTGTCTTTTTATACTAAATTGTTTTAAAAACCTTTTATAGACGTCTTCATATGCACATTTAATTGAGTTTTTTAAACAATTGCTTTATCTCTTTCTAGTTTGTTTAAAAGTGTTTATGACTATGTTATATCGTTTATATTATTATGTTTGTATATATGTATGTCTTTTATGAAGAAAATTCGAAATAAAGACGTTAAAAAACTGAAACTGCTTCTTTTTTGAAGCAACGTGGCTCATACCCCCAAAAGCTGCTTGAAATATGAGCAAAAAAGCACTTACAAAGTGACATGTAAGGGACCTCAGTTACTTAAGTGAAAAAGTGTACTGCTTTATCTGCGCACCTCTAGCAACAACCAGAGGACATGAATGCATTTTGTTCAGTGAGAGAGACAAGGAAGGGAGGGTGAGAAGTGGGATATGCGTCTGAAATTTCCCAACATTTACCACGAGTACCAAACTAAGGTGCAACAGCTGAGAGCAGGTGGTTATGGAAATGGTGTAACCTCCACGTTACAGGCTCCACTACCAATTAGATAACTCAGGAGGTTGAGTGGCTGCTGCAGTGGTCTGAGTGAAATCTGTAGGTTGCATGTTGCAATGTGTAAAATGATTCAGAAAAGGGGGTGGTGATGAACAGAGTGTCTGAATTAAGCAGACCACTCTTACCCAGTTCAAAGATCAGGGCTTGATCCATCACCGTTATTTAGCTCACTGCCCCATCCCAGCTCAGAACCTGGCTATATGCAAATTAGTCTGTCCCTGGCCCAGTGCATCATGGGAACAGGGCAGACCAAACTACCAAGCCAATTCTTCACCAGAAAGGAGACAAGCTACCGGGGACCGGTTTCTGGCATTTCAGCCTCGTCGGCCCGGCTTGCTTGAATCCTGATGGAGCAGTGAGCAAGGGATTCATGTCTGAGTATACCCTGCCACACCTATAGTGGCCAAAAACGATTCAGAAAAGGGGGTGGTGATGAACAGAGTGTCTGAATTAAGCAGACCACTCTTACCCAGTCCAAAGATCAGGGCTTGATCCATCACCGTTATTTAGCTCACTGCCCCATCCCAGCTCAGAACCTGGCTATATGCAAATTAGTCTGTCCCTGGCCCAGTGCATCATTGGAACAGGGCAGACCAAACTACCAAGCCAATTCTTCACCACAATGTGTAAAATAGCTTGATGGATTGTATTGTAGCATTTATATAGACCTTCATGCCCCGTTGTGGGTGGCTGAAGCGAATTTTTGGATGGGCACTAAAAGTAACGGTAATCGTCATTCCTCACAGTAGAAAATCACACAGCAAGTCCGTATTTAAAGAAGGATTGCATCAACACAGGCATGTCAGATGTTCTTTCGGTCTGGTGCCATCATTTTGAAGCCAGACCCTTCGAAGGAGGAGAATGTGTTTTTTTAGTTTACAAATATGTCCGTTAGTGATGGAAAATACACGGCAAACCTGTATAAGGCGTCATCTACTGGCATTTGACTTTTCAAAAGGTTTGTTATTATTAAAGACAGCAGCAGTATTTTATTTTTTTAACAATCTTGTAGCATGAGTGAGGCGGCCCTCAAAACCGCATGGGTTGTGGAGGAAAATGTCCACTGCCCACCCTGCCTTCTGACACACTGAATTGACCTTTAAACATTGTGACATGTGGAAATATGGGCCTATTTCATGAACAGTTTTTCTGGCACAGCACAGAGCCGATCGCCGGTAGCGTCTAAAAGGAATTCACTTATCACAGTATTTTTCTGAATTTGTGTTTTATTTTCAGATAGTGCAGTTTAGAAACGATAACCAAGGTTTGCCTCTGTCCATTTCAGTTCTGTGCTGTCTAGAAATATAGCACAAACTCTGTTATTTATCAGGCTACGTGAAATCTTGTTATGCCCTGATGGGGCATGAAGCAGGCGCTGGACCCTGCGTCATAAAAACTCATAAATATACGATTTACTGTGTCACTTTATGCAGTGCTATTGTGTTTTAAAATGCTATATTTGGACCCCATGTGTGCAACAATTTGCAGTAAATATGTAGTGTAAAAGCCACCATTTGAATCAATTTTTTGAAAAAATTTCCTACCAGGGGAATATCCCCCCCGCACCCTCCTTTTGTAGTTCCGTTTACTCGCTTGCTCGTTATACTAGGATACAATTCTTCGTCTCACCACTTTCAAAATTCACCAGCCGCCTCTGGTGTAGAGTGAAAATAAAGAAGGGAAAGGCGAAAGCTTGTCTGAGGTGACATTCACATTTGGAGCAATTAAGTTGCTTTTTGTGAGCTTTTAGGCCTTTTAATTGCTAATTGGTGATCTGACAGTCAAAGTGTTTATTTACAGCTGCCAAGTCTTCAGATTGCTTACGTGTGACAGTTCCAGAGTTTTGGTGTACTTATGTCCACTTGTACAAGTGGCTCACTACAGAAACTGTTGAATGTTTTTAATGCAATAAGATATGGGGCAATTCTGATATGTTTAAATATTTTAACACCACACGTTCACAATTGCTATATAAACTTTCTTCCATTCTCAAATTTGCTTTCAAATGTACTATTTGCCAGTGTTTTCTTCAAACCTTTCTCTGGGGAAGAACCCCCAAACACCCTTTCTGTTGGTTCGGCTTCTATGCTATGCACGTATGCGACATAACACTTATACCCAGCTTTTACGGCTTACCACCTTCAAATGTCACCAGCCGCCACTGGTGATTGGAAGGAATTAATAGACTGCAACCCTTCAATTTTAGCATATATTTTCTCTACTTTCTGGAGGAAGAATTGAGCTAAATCTTCGCATTGCCGATTATTTAACGAAGGGGGCCTAGATTGAATTTCTGAGCCAGAAAGCTCCTTGACCATTTTAAATAAAGTTGTGGTGCAGTTCAAGGCACTGAAAACAGTGACGGACACATATTCCGCACGAGCAGATTTACAAGATTATGGTAATTTCTTTTCGCCCTCTTATAAGCAAATTTGGAATAAGGTTTGTAGTGTTACATACATATTTAAACATCTCTTTTATGATGTGCCATTTGTACTGTACATTATTTTCCATTTCTACAAGATTAATTTTTTTATTTTCAAGAATTTTTTTTTTTTTTAATTCAGGATAGTTGTAATTACATATATGATATAGTTCTAGTGTACATGCATTTTTATTTGTTGGTATACCATTTTTTTCAACATATACAGTACCTTTTAACAAACATGTCGTTATTTACATTATTTATATTTGTTAAACACTTAAATTTTACATGTACAGAAAACATTGGTTACATACAAATGAATTCATGCTACAAGATTGTTTTTTTAAAAAAAATACTTACGTGTTATTCACTATTTTATAAACATTAATACATTAAGGTTTTTTTAACATTTATTTTTATAGGTTGAAAGTAATTTTCAAATTTTCCAGTCTCTTTGATTTTGCATCCTTTTTTGACATTTTGAGTTGTTCCTGGAGTTTGCAGTCATGGTTTCCCAATGTTGAGCTCTGGTTTTGGTAAAACTATTTAAAAATAATTACATTTGTATAGGCTTATTGGTAACAGGTGTGTGTAGACTTATGCTAGTATTTGTAACAGAATGTTGCTTCAGTGTATTTTTTAGTGTATTATGTGTGACTTTACAGCATTGCAGTAAGTTTTGTGAAATGTAATATTTAATTGTATTTTATATGGATATCCTTTGTGTTTAAGAGTCAGTTTAATGCTCTTTTAATGTGCTTTGGTTTGTGGTAGAGCGGGGTGTTTTGGAGTAGGTTTATATAGATTCTCCATTACAGGTTATTTTCAGACATTGGAGTTTATTTTTTATCTGGAGCATTTTGTTTTTTATTCAATGATAAAAGCTTTGTTTTTTCTAACTAAACTAATTTTTGATGTTTTTCTTGATTTTCCGTTTTCTCGGAGGGTTTATTTATTTTGTTTCTAATTTTTCACCTTTTGGTTAGTTTCCTTGGATTTTTGGCCTCTTTCTAATAATGTTTGAGTTTGTATTTTTTGGATCATCATTGTATTTATTTGTTTTTGAGCAGCAGATGTTAATTCTTTGAAACACTGTTTCTTTACTCATTGTCTATATATGATTATTGTATGGCGTTTGCATATTTTGATAGGTGGTAGAAAAGTGTTTGTTTAGTTAAAATAATGTTGGTTGTTTGCATTTTATATTTATATATTTCTAAATATTTATTTATTTTATACATTAAATTGATTAGTAAAGCATAAGTTTTGCTGTGCTGAATTAAGCTCACTATCCTCAACTAGTCAGGAGCCATAGAAGCTACAATATTAGTGTAGTACATTTTAATTATCAATCTGAGTTTTCGTTTTTTTCAAATATAGATTGGTATTTAAAATTTGCTTTAATAATATTTAGAAATACATATTGATAAATTATGAGTTTGTGTTCTAGGCAGGTTAAATGGTGGTGGGTGTAATGTAGAGGGTTTGAAAAAAGTAGGGTTGGGCGTGGTCTCGCTACGAATGGGCCTGACTGTAGTGGCCTCCATCTTGCCTGCTATGTTGCTGAGGCCCGCCGAGCTCCGAGCACTGTTGTTCACTCTCATGGGCCCCGCTGAAGACTTTGCCACCCTGTGAGGGACGTCTGGCCCTGTGTGGACGCCTGCTGCGACTGGGGAGCTGATGGGAGCTCGCTCCTACGTCATCTTCCGCAGCGGACGCCATCTTGGGCCTGTCCACTGCACCGGGCGAGGCAGGGCCGATCTGTTTGCTGTGGTGCTCTTCGGGGCCTAAAGCCTTTCCCTACATCACCTGGTGCACCCGGGCGGCCTCGACGACCAGAGGGTGTGCGCCTGGAGGGCGCTAGCCTGCGGAGGAACCGGCTGCTTCTTCGCTGGCGCTTGGCCTGAGATAGCCGACCCTCCGAACTGGTGAGTCTGCGGCCGGACACGGGCCTGCATCTTCCCCTGCCCGCCTCACGCGGTCTCTGTGCTGGGCCCCCATAGCACTGGCGCTCTGTATGCAAGGCTCGTCACACACAATAGCTCCCCTGGGCAGTAATTACTGGGCCGGGTGCTGCGGGGAAGGACTGGGACCTACCTTAGCGGTGTGCTGGTGATTCCCCCTACAGCCTGCTGCCTGAGCTCTTGGAGGATCGGCTACCTCTAGGAGCGTGAGGCTCTCCAATTCTATGCCTTTCGCTACTGGGGGTTCCTTGCGTGCCTCGGACACCTCGGCTCACGCTTGTCTGGGCTTTGAAACTACCACCTTGCCAGTTTGCCTTGTGGCTGTGCTGTCTGTCTTGGAGCGTGGGACTCGGGCTGCAGGGGCTTGCCGATGACAACTTTTGCTCAAAAAAGGGACCTGTGATATGCTTTATTATCCTCCAGTAACCAGCGCTTCTCTGGCTGGGATCTTCCTCTCCGCCCCTATCCCACCTAGTGCAGCCAATGCTGTGGCACGTCCTGCGGCCCTAGACATTTTAGCTCCGAACTGGCACTCACCTCCTGGACCCTCTTTTTGACTCGCCAGCATTATGCTTGGCTTGGGGAACACAGCCGCTCCAGTCCTCAATCTTCGATCATTCGGAACTAAACGCTCTGGTGGCGTGGCACCCACTGTAGCACCGACTCCTGCACGGTCACTTGCCCTCCCTCCTGCCGGTGGGACCTCACTCATCATGCCATTCGTGGGACCTTACGTCTTGCTGTCCGTTGATCTTTGCTGGATGCTGTTGGCTCCCCTGATTGATCTCCCGTGCCCCCTCGCCCAATTGTGCCATCTTACCTGGTGCCGGAGTGCATTGGGTTGCGAAGTGTGATGATGGGCACTAAGGCAGTGAAGGAATCTGCGGTCCCCCCAATGGACCATCCGGTTACGGCGCGTTGGCCCTGCCACTCCTGGAGATATGGCATCATCGGCTGGAGGAGATTCGGCACCAGTCACCCAGTCGTTCATGGCCAACTTCATGTTAGAGCTCAAATCTGAAATCGGCTCCTTATGCTCAGAGGTCCACTCCTGTGTTTGTGAACTCAGAAAGGAAGTTACTGAAATTGGGGAAAGAGTGTCTCGAAAAGACTGTTGACATGAGAACGGAGGAGCAAAAACACCTCTGGCAGCGCTTGCCCGCCCTAGAAGAACAACATATTGACCTACAGTTAAAGCAGGAGGATTTGGATTCAGGAGCCGCCGGAATAATCTCCGCATTAGGGGGATTCCTGTTGGGGCTGAAGGAACGGACATCATGACATTCATTGCCCAGCTATTACATGAGATCTGGGGTGACAACGATGCCTCCCCACCAGCTCTGGACTGGGTGCACCGTGTGTCGGGCCCCTCCAATCGAGCGGGCCTTATCCCTGATTTCTAACCCGGGTCCATTTCTTCACTGAAAAGGAGGCAATTCTTAAAGATCATGGAGCAACAGCAGTGTTAGTACTGTTGGATTTATCGGCGGCCTTCGACACGGTTGACCATAAGATCTTGGTCGACCGTGTCGAAAAGAAAGCCGTTCTCCTTACTGCAAGAGATCTAATCGCATCTTTCCTGGCTGCTAGATCTCAGGCAGTCACCTTGGGCCCATATCAATCTGTCAAGATGTCACTTCCGTGTGGGGTTCCTCAAGGCTCATCCCTAAGTCCGACACTATTTAACATATATGTGTCGGACCTTCCTAATGTCATCAAAGCATACGGGATGAGCATAACCTCATACGCTGATGACACACAACTAGTCTTAGCCATTAAAGACAATGGACCTGAGGTGGCAGAGCGCTTCCAACGCGGAATGCTAGCAATTGGAGAGTGGATGGCAGCAAACTGCCTTAAACTTAACTCCGAAAAAACGGAGGTGCTTATCTTTGGACCTCTTTTTCCCGATTGGTCAGCAACCTGGTGTCCTTCAGCTCTTGGTGAGCCCCCCAGGCCAGCCCTTAAGGTTAGGAACCTGGGAGTAATCTTCGATGGTGACCTTAACTTTTTAGCACATGCAAACAAGGTAGCGGCAACAGCCCACCATAAATTAAGGTTGATCAGGAAAATCATTCCGTTTTTGCCAGACTCTGCCGCCAAAACCCTGGTTACTTCCTTAGTGTTATCGTCCCTCGATTATTGTAATGGACTGTTTTTAAATGCACAGGTAAGGGTAACCACTAAGCTTCAGACAATTCAGAACGCAGCAGCACGTCTGCTCTCGAGAACACCCAAGTTCTCATCCATATCAGATACCATCAGGAAATATCACTGGCTGACAATCCGCAACCGAATTAAATTTAAGTCCATGTGCATAGTATATAAAACACTTAATGATCTAGGTCCACAGTACTTTAAGGATCAGTTTAGACCTTATAAACCGGCCAGACAGCTTTGATCGGCCAATCTCAACCAACTAGTGACCCCACGATCTAAATCAGTTTCGTGGGGGGACCGTCGCTTCTCAGTTGCCGCATCCAAGTTATGGAATACCTTGCCGCAGCATATCAGGACCTGTTCTTCCCTGTTGCAATTTCGTAGGGGATTGAAGACGTGGCTCTTCGATCAATAATTTAACTAGCCTCCTCTGAGCCTTCTGGGTAAGAATTAGGGAATTATCTTGCGCCGAGACGCCTACGGGTATTCGCCGCGCTTAACAAATGGCAAAAATAAATAAATAAAGCGGCGGGCTCCAAACCGGAGCTCACTTATAAAGGTGCCAGCATACAGATATTTCAAGACCTTGCACCCACCACGCCTCAGCGGCGCCGGGATTTCACAGTTTGCGCTTATCTTTCAGTGGGAGTCTAAACGCCGGATGGTATGATCCTTTCAGGAAGCTGCACGACTTCTACATCTCTCCCTTATGCCCTCACCTAGCCCTACACGCCTACCACTCTTTAGTCGGGAGCCTGCAAAGCCGTTCTTGTCCAATGTACGCCACCACCGACATACATCACACCCAGGAGAGCAATCTTCTTAGCAGGACATTATCCAGCACATCTGCTCTATGGAGGAGAGTCGTTCCCCGACTAGCTCTTGGCCCTCTACATCCTGAAATAATGGATGTCCACCTCCCCTCGAATTGGTTTGCTTGGACGCTCACACCTGAAGCTTTGAACAGGTATGTCGGCACCTCACCCTCCGAAATGATGTCTTCCCAGCTCCACATTGGCAGCGCTGGTGGCACTGGGCTACCTTCCCAGATGGCATGCTTCAAGCTTGGAGACCCACCCACTTTATCCTGCTCCTGGGAGAGTGACTTCTCCGGGAAAACCCGTGCCCTTGGGCCTCGTTTGTCCCCGGACTGGAACAGGAGACTGTGACCCTGTTGGTCGATGTTGCATTTTTTCTACTTCTCTTTTTTGCCCCCTCCTTTCTTCTTTTCTTCCTTCTCCTTTTTTTCTTCCCCTGCGGAGGGTGGGCTTCCCTTTCACTTACCTCTCCCTTTCCACGAGGGTGACCTACAGCTGTCCCTTCCTCTTGTGGCGCCGCCCTGCTTCTTAATATGGCAAAACAGATTGCATACAACCTTGACCCAAGCATGGCTTCTGACCCCTGCTTGAAAATTCTGTCCCTTAACGCTAAGGGACTTAACTCTCCCAATAAGCAACTCCAGATATGGTGTTACCCCCTGCAGCACAATCCTGATGTAATCCTCCTATAGGAGACTCACCTGGTAAAAGCTGATGTCTCCCACTTGGCCCAGCTTCGTTACCCTTTTCAATTCTGGGCCACGGCCCCTTCCAAGATAGCTGGAGTGTCGATACTCTGTGGGCCTGGCATCGGGCAGGGGGAATCCAAAGTATTTCTCAGCAAAGATGGTCGCTTCATTAAAGTCGGGGTCAAGATCGGACACTGGTCTCTCACTCTGTGCAATGTAAACGCTCCTAATCAGGCACAGGACTCCTATCTCCGGGCACTCCTGAGGGACCATATACCGCAGGCGGATCCTTCACTTATCATAGGGGGAGATTTCAACATGGTGTGGGATGCGACGGTTCCTTTCAAGGGACGGGGCTATGTCATCTGCCCTCAAGAGGCAGTTGTCAGACCTTGGTCTGCTGGATACCAGGCGCTATCACTCACCCGACACACGCGACTATTCCTATTACTCCCATGTGCACCGCTCGCACTCACTCATTGACTGCATTTTTATCTCTCACGCTCTGATCAGTGAGACACTATTGGCCTCTATGACTGACATGTCTGTCTCTGATCATGCCCATGTTGAACTTCATCTGCGGTATCGGGCTACATGCGCTCCCCAGACACCCCGCTGGTGCCTACCTCCACACATTCTTCGAGACCCAGTAGATGTAGCAGAACAAAGCGCCACTATTGAGTCTTATTTTGAAACTAACGACATTATCGAAACTCACTTCCCCATAGTGTGGGACACATTCAAGGCCACGATCCACGGTCATATCACATCTATTGCGACTGCACGTGTGCGTAAAGCGCGCCTTCTGGAGAACCTTTCCAGAGATATAAAAGCTCTTGAAAAGCAGGACCAGAAGCGCCCCTTACTCACACATAAAAGATGACTGGCAACTCTCCGAGGGCAGCTGCGCGCCCATAGAACTAATAAAGCTGAATGGGCTCTCCTGGCGCTGAAGCAACGTTACTACGAAGGGGGGGACAAAGGGAGTGTGGTTCTGGCTAGACACCCGTGGGCATGGGCAACTAAGGCACACATAGCTAAGATCTAATGCGGCAATGGCACGCGGGCTACTATTGAGGTGTCCAAGCGCAACGCCTTTCATACCTACTACTCGTCGCTTTATGCCAAAGCCATACCCTCTCCAGATCAGGCACAAGCTATTCTAAATGAATGCACCTGGACACCGATCAGTAAATGTCACGACCAACAACTGGAGGATCCACTCACCCAAGAAGAGCTTGCAAGTGCGCTAAAGGATCTTCCACTCAGGAAGTCTCCGGGCCCGGATGGCCTCCCCAATCCTTCTATTGCATCTTCTTGCCACAGCTTCAGAACACACCTATTACGTCTTTTCAACTCTTTCACCGACACTGCCGGGCCATCTCCTTCTATGGGGCTGGTGGAAACCGCCCTCCTTCCTAAGCCGGGTAAGGATCCCACTCTTTGTTCATCTTTCCACCTCATAGCTCTCTTAAACATGGATCCAAATATTTACACTAAAATATTAGCTAAGCGACTGGATCCCCACTTATTGAGTCTGACCAGGTTGGATTCATCCGCCACCATCAGGGCACGGACAACGTGCGTCGTTTTGCGCATCTAGTGGGGAAGGCCCACCACTGGAACATACCTGCATGTTTGTGGTCTCTCGATGCGGAGAAAGCGTTAGAGCGGGTCGATTGGACCTTACTTCGGGCAGTCCTTCATAAAATCGGGCTGGGCCCGTTAATGATAGCCCGGATCATGGCCGCCTATCTTTCCCCACAGGTCCAGGTGAGGGTCAATGGTCAACTCACACATCCCATATCCATACATAGAGGCATGCAGCAGGGATGCCCTCTTTCTCCCCTGTTGTTCACCCTTGTGGTGGAACTTCTGGCTTTAATGATCCGCCAAGCCCCTGACATCCATGGCATCCCCCTTGAATACCAGCAACACAAAGTGGCTCTCGGATGACCTGAT
This sequence comes from Lissotriton helveticus, assembly GCF_964261635.1. Classification (NCBI taxonomy): domain Eukaryota; kingdom Metazoa; phylum Chordata; class Amphibia; order Caudata; family Salamandridae; genus Lissotriton; species Lissotriton helveticus. The sequence goes on along the minus strand of NC_136059.1, from coordinate 706,223,736 downwards.
TCTTACGCTCACCCGTCTGCACACTTCCCTCCCAGCCCTTCTCTCCCTGCTACGGGTTCTTTGAATTGCCTTCTGGCCTTAAAATTAACCACGAGAAGTCCTGGGCACTGAACCTCACGATCCCGAAGGAGGAAATCCCTACACTTCAGTCCCTTGCCCCTTACCAGTGGGCTACCGACTTTATTTGATACCTGGGGCTTCAATTAACTCCCACGCTTGCCACATAGTCCCAAGTCGGGACTGCAGGAGGGCTGTACTGGAAGACCTGCGAGTCTGGTAGCCTCTTACCCTCTCTTGGTTGGGCCACCTGCATGCAGTTAAGATGTCAGTGCTCCCCAAAGTCCTATATCTATTTCAATGTCTCCCTACTCCTATCCCTCAACACCAGATCCAAAGTCTCCAACACAAAATCACTAACTTCATCTGGGGCGGAAGCAGGCCGCGTTTTTCTAACAAAATTCTTATGCTGTCTCGGGATAGGGTTGGCATGCCCAAATTTGTTGGAGTACTACTGGGCCTCCCATCTCCGTTCCATCTCTGAGTGGATGGTGCGTGAGAGCGAGAAGGTCTGGTTCCATATGGACAGAGCGGTCACTGGAAGATCCATGTGGGACCTCCCCTGGCTGCCCCGGACCTCACGCTCCCGTGGTGCCTACGTGGCCCTCCCCACCAAAACAGTACTTGACATTTGGGAAAAAGTAGCAGTTTCCAAGGGCCTTACCACTTTTCCGTCCCCTCATACCCCCATCGCTGGGAACTCACAGTTCCCACCTGCTATCAATCAATCAATCAATCAATCAATCATGGCATTTGTATAGCGCGCTACTCACCCGGAGGGGTCTCAAGGCGCTGGGGGGGAGGGTCTGCTACTGCTCGAAGAGCCAGGTCTTGAGTTGCTTCCTGAAGGATAGATGGTCCTGGGTCAGCCGGAGGTGGATGGGGAGGGAGTTCCATGTTTTGGCTGCCAGGTAGGAGAAGGATCTTCCTCCGGTGGTGGCTCTGCGGATGCGTGGAAACGGCGGCGAGGGCGAGGCTGGTGGATCGTAGCTGGCGGGTGGGAGTGTAGAAGGTCAGGCGGTTGTTGAGGTACATGGGGCCCAGGTCGTGGAGAGCCATGAGTGCGTGGGTGAGGAGTCTGAACGTGATCCTCTTGCCGACGGGAAGCCAGTGCAGGTCTCTCAGGTGTCCGGAGATTTGGCTGTGTCGTGGGATGTCCAGGATGAGTCGTGCGGAGGCGTTCTGGATGCGTTGGAGTCTTTTCTGAAGTTTGGTTGCGGTTCCGGCGTAGAGGGTGTTTCCGTAGTCCAGTCGGCTGGTGACGAGTGCCTGGGTGACCGTCTTCCTGGTTTCGGTGGGGATCCACCGGAAGATCTTTCGGAGCATACGCAGGGTGTTGAAGCACGACGACGAGACGGCGTTGACTTGTCTGGTCATCGAGAGGGAGGAGTCCAGGATGAAGCCCAGGTTAGTGCGTGGTCCGTTGGCTTGGGAGCGGTGCCCAGTGCAGGGGGCCACCAGGAGTCGTCCCATGCGGAGGGCGATGATCCCAGGATGAGGACTTCCGTCTTGTCTGAGTTCAGTTTCAGGCGGCTGTTCTTCATCCACTCGGCGACGTCTTTCATCCCTTCGTGTAGGCTGGTACTGGCGGTGGTGGGGTCGTTTGTGAGGGAGAGGATCAGCTGGGTGTCATCGGCGTAGGAGATGATGTTGAGGTTGTGTTGGCGTGCGATGGCTGCGAGGGGGCTCATGTAGACATTGAAGAGGGTGGGGCTGAGTGATGATCCTTGTGGTACGCCACAGATGACTTCGGTGGCCTCGGATCTGAACATGGGGAGGCGGACTCTCTGGGTTGTTCCGGTGAGGAACGAGATGATCCACTCTAATGCCTTCTCTTGGATTCCGATGTTGTTGAGGCGCTGTACTAGGGTGCGGTGGCAGACCGTGTTGAACGCTGCGGAGAGGTCCAGGAGGATGAGGGCAGCCGTTTACCCGTTGTCGAGCAGGGATCTGATGTCGTCTGTGGCTGTGATGAGGGCGGTCTCTGTGCTGAGTTTGGCTCGGAAGCCAGACTGCGACTGGTCGAGGGATCCGTTCGTCTCGAGGAAGGCGGCAAGCTGTATGTTGGCGGTCTTTTCGATGACCTTGGCAGGAAAAGGGAGGAGCGGGATGGGACGGTAGTTCTTGAGGTCGGTGGGGTACGCTGTTGGTTTCTTCAGGAGGGCGCTGAGCTCGGCGTGCTTCCAGCTCTCCGGGAAGGTGGCGGTGTTGAAGGAGGCGTTGATGATGTCCCGGAGTTGGGGTGCGATTATGGAGTCGGCTTTGTTGAAGACATGGTGGGGGCAGGGGTCGGTTGGTGATCCGAAGTGGATGGTGTTCATCACGCGGGTGGTGTCTTCGGTGCTGATCGGGGTCCAGGCGCGGAGGGTGGTGGTGGGGGGCGTTGGCTTGGTGGTTGGGTGCGTGGTCTGTGCGCTGAAGCTGTTGTGTATGTCGGCGATCTTGCTGTGAAAGAACGAGGCAAGTGAGTCGCAGAGGTCTTGCGAGGGAGTTATGTCGTTGTTTCCGGCGCTGGGGTTGGAGAGCTCTTTGACGATGCTGAAGAGTTCCTTGCTGTTGTGGGCGTTGTTGTCCAGTCATTCCTTGTATGCTGTCTTCTTGGTGGTGCGGATCAGCTGGTGGTGTTTGCGGGTGGCGTGCTTGAGGGCAGTCATGTTGTCTGTGGTCTGGTTGTTGCTCCAGGCTTTCTCGAGGGTACGGCAGTTCTTCTTGGAGTTCTTGAGTTCGTCTGTGAACCAGGAGGTTTTCTTGCTGCCGGGTCTGCTGGGAGGGGTCTTCAGTGGTGCGAGGTTGTCTGCGCAGATGGTGATCCAACGTGTGAGGTTGCTGGCTGCTTCGTTGGGGTCCGTTGTGCTGGCGGGAGGGTTCTGGCTGAGGGAGGTGGTGAGCTGGTCGGCGGTGATCTTGTTCCAGCTCCTGCAAGGACCCTTTTGCGGGTGGTGGTGGGTCATAGTTCTTCTGAAGCTGAAGTGGATGCAGCTGTGGTCCGTCCAATGAAGTACGGTGGAGTGGCTGAAGAAGATGTGCTTGCTGGAGGAGAAGACGGGGTCGAGCGTGTGGCCGGTGTAGTGGGTGGGGGTGTTCACCAGTTGCTTGAGTCCGAGGTTGGCGAGGTTTACTAGCAGGGTGATGGTGTTGGTGTCGTTGTTGTTCTCCAGGTGGAAGTTGAAGTCCCCTAGGAGGATGTAGTCAGCGGAGGGGAGGGCGTGCGGGCTGATGAAGTCTGCGATTTCTTCGCTGAACCGTGTGCGTGGTCCCGGGGGTCTGTAGATGAGGGTGCCTCTGAGGGTCGTCTTGGGGTCGGTGTGTATCTGGAATTGGAGGTGTTTGGCGGCAGTGAGGGTGTCGTCGGAGTTGGTCGTGATGCGGATGGTGTTCTTGTGTACGATGGCGATGCCTCCTCCGATCTGTTTGACGCGGTCCCTCCTGGTGATCTTGTACCCGTCCGGGATGGCGATGGCGATGTCAGGCGCTGAGGAAGCATTCATCCAGGTTTCTGTGAGGAAGGCGACGTCCGGTGATGTGGTGTCGAGCAAGTTCCAGAGTTCGACGGCGGAGCGGGTGTTTAGCAAGATGCACTTGAGGTGGTTGCTGCTGGTTTTTGGCTTGTCGGGTGCGGAACAGGTCCGGAGGCAGGTGAACTTGCAGGCTTGGCAGGTGAAGGTTCCGTGGGTGCGTTTCGGGGTGGCTCGGTAGCAGGCGGAGTTCCAGTCGGCGTTGAGTGAGTGGAGGGTGGCGGCGTCGTAGGACCGTCGGGAGGGTTGGTGGTGATGTGGACCAGGGGTCCTGGCGCTGGGCGCGGTCCAGGCACGGACGGGCGCAGACGGCCTTGCCTTTGCGCACAATCGACGTGCCTGCTGCGCGTGACCGCTGCGCGTGCGCACGGGCTCCATATAAGGCCAAGTGGGAGGGAGGAGCAGCTGGGAGGCGGGAGCGGGGCGGCCAACGGGGACACAGAAATGAAAGGGGGCGGGGCCGCAAGGGAGCAGCGGCGGGAAGCGGGGAGTGGAGGGGGGGTCACAACAGGGGAAAAATACCGGCAGAATCGCAGAGAGCACTACGAGTCCAACACTACTGTGAAACAGGGATGAAGGCACAGATGGGGGAGGTAAAACGGAGTACAATGAAGGCACAGAAGGGGGAAATGCAAATGAAATACAATGAGGCACAGATGGGAAAAATACTAACGAAACACAATGAGGCACAGATGGGGGAAATACAAATGAAATACAGTAAGGCACAGATGGGGGAAGTACAAATGAATACAATGAGGCACAGATGGGGGAAATACAAACGAGATACAGTGAGGCACAGATGGGGGCAGCGGCGGAAGGGAGAGCGAGCAGCAGCGAGGGGATGCCTACAGCTGGAGGTCCGTGCGGCGTGGGGGTGTCCTGAGGTCGGGACACCCTCAACCCCTAAGTTTTGTCTGATTGGCTGGATGCAGAACAATTAGAGACCTCTTCCTGGGTGATACATTTAAGTCCTTTGATCAGTGCAAAGAAGAGTTCCAACTCCCGAAAGGTGCCAAACTACAATACATATAGCTCCGTCATTGGGTGCACACATCCTCTGCAACAGGCCGCCACCCGAGCGCTCACCCCTTTTGAACGCTTAATGTGCTCCTTTCATGACTCTAATATCCCGCTAATATCCCGGACTTAGCATGTTTTGCAACACCCCTCATTTGTTGCCCTTCATCCATATCAGCATCAATGGCAATCGGCCGCCCCTTCTGAAATCACCCCCGCCAATGGACCCGCCTGTGGTGAGCTATTCCGAAAGTCTATTGCTGCATCTCCCAACGGGAAACTGCATACAAGATTATGACTCATTGGTATTATACCCCCCCTTAGACTGCACAATATGTTTCCCGCTACCTCCCTTCTGTGTTGGAGGTGTTCAAATTCCCCGGGTGACTTTCTACATATCTGGTGGACTTGTCCGCACTTGACCCTATACTGGAAAGAGGTCCTAGATCATATCAAAATGGTGCTTGGTTTCCCCTTGTCTGAAACTCCAGCTACAGTACTCTTGGGCCTTAAACCTGACAATCTGCGTGCACTAACCCGCAGTGATTGGCATATCACCCTCCACATGCTAGACGCTGCTAAACAACTTATTCCCTATACTGGAAGAAAGCAGGAACTCCTCCAATTAATGTTTGGTTCACGCGTTTGTGGCATACTGTGAATATGGAATTACTTACCTGCGCTTGCATCTCGCGACACTCACTTCACCAAACTATGGCAGCCGCTAGTCACCTACCTCTGTAAAATGGAGCATGCCCGTCTCTTACCTCCGAAACTTTGGCCCTGCACTTCTTTGATGATGCTGTGTATCCTCCAGGTCTTGAGGGATCCTCTGCACATTCTGACTGTACCCTCCTCTCCATTTGCCCCCACCCCCCTCCGTCTTGGTGTCCTTCTTTTCGTCCTCCTTTTTTCTCTTCAAGATCTCCTGTTCTCTATCTTTCCTTTGTTTCTCTTTTCATGTATATCTTTTTATTTGCATTTACTTTGATTTAGTTCTATTCATTCTTTTGGATTAAAGGCTCCTCTTATTTGAGATTTGAGGCTCTGTCTAATTACCACTCGGCCGGCCCATCTTGGGTTGTAGGCGACTTGCTATGTAACCTTTACATCGACTAAATTCACCTGCGTTATGCTTATTTAAACTACGCAGCCGGCCCTCTAGAGGGTTGTAGACGACACGCTGTGTACGTGTGGAAAATTCTTCTGGTTTCTTCTTGTAAATAAAAAATTGTTATAAGTGAAAAAAAGAAGGGTTTTTGCTATTGAGTCTATATATGGAAGGCATGGTTTGTTAGTTAAGAGTCTTTCTATGAATGTTAGAAGTTCATGCATTTTTTTAGTTTGTTTGGAGCCTTTTGGTTTGATTGGGGTAGGGATTGTTCAAGTCTTAGCTCCTGGTATCTGTTATATTTTTGTGAATTGGTAGAATGTAGGGTGGTTTCTTCCTAGTGTCTCTTGGAAGGAATTGTACCAAACTTCCACTGCATTATTTGTCTTGGCTTCTTGAGACATGGTACTGTCATAGAAATTTCACCATGAAATGTGATACTTGGATTAGCATTTGTTGCCTGATCAGTGCAAGTGATGAACCAAAAGTATCCTCAAAACAATCCGTTCGTGGAGCTAGTGGCATTCATCTTCCATGAGTTACATTGAGTAAAATTAGTAAATTGTTACTCGCAACATAAATAATTTTTGTAAGATGATTTTGTTTGTCATATAGTGCAAATGGAGTCTGTGTTATGTGTAATTAGTAAGTGTTGGAGTATGTCTATATCTGTATTTATTTTAGGTCCTACTGATGTTTCTCAGATTATTCTGTGTGTTTTGACAATTCATCATTTTTGGGGTGGTTTTGGCAATGACTATTTATTGTTCAGGAGCATTTGGTATAATTTTATTATGTATCGTTCCGGTCGCCTCTTGAGAGCTTATAATGCCCTCTTTTAGGTCCTGTAAAGTATTTCTGACTTCTAGTTCAGTAATATTAGGGGGTGGCAAATTTCTTTAATGCCTTTAATTTCATTTTTAGTCGTAGCCCTGCCATAGCATGCATTTGAATAACATTTGGTGCATTTCCTTATGTATTTTGACTGTTTCTGCTCTCCTTCTATATCTATACCCTCTATGAATTAATAAGAGCTTCCCTTTCAGGGCTTTAATGCATTTTGCTTTTTTACAGCACTTTATCTACGGGTTATAGAGTTTAGAAAACCTATATATATTTGTTAAGAAAAAAAGAAGTTATACTAATTTTAACTATTTTACATTTCAGATGGACATTTTAACTTATGTTCTGCACATTGTTTTTTCTTAGCTGTAGTTGTAGAACTTTGCTTTTCAGATCTGTTTTGGCATTGTTTTCTTTTGTTGGAGTCTGTGTAGAAGAGAATTATGTTAAGCTGTGTCGGTTTATTTTCTAAGCAAACATTAGATGGAGGTTTGTTTGTTTTATTGTATAATTTATTAAAGTGTTGTTTTTATGTCAGTGTTACATTTGTGCTTTGGTTGCTATACTTACTTTCGAGATAGTCTTTTTTCAATTTTGAGAGATTTTTTGTGTGTGTGTATTTTCTTAGCGTTTTTGTGTTTTTCCTACTTGTAGATGTTGTACCTGTTATCAGGAGAAATAAACATGTAGCATAGTTCTTATTGTTTGGTATATCAAAATACTGTAGGTTAATTATTCTTTTTTTAGCTTTCATTGATTGTTAAGATTACTTTGTAGTCTTTAGTGGTTTGTTGAAGGGCTGTAATGTTCTTTTGTATCTTTGCAATTAGGCAAAGTGATGCTGTCTTGCTCTACTTCTTTTTAAAAAAGCATGTTGTTGTGTGTTTTTGTGGCCTTTTTAGACTTTTTGTTAACTGGAAAACCATTCCTATTTGTTAACTGTATTTTATTTTAAATTTGATTGGAGACTATTTTGAATTTTTTGTTGCACATTTTATGATAAATGCTAATTAGAGTTTTCACTATTTGTTTTAATGTACATTCATTTTATTGTGAGTTATTTTGTATGTATACATTTAATATAATATTGTGTGTTTTATTTAGAAATATGATGATTTTCCAGTGTTCAATATTTTGTTATGAATGATTTTTGTTATGTTTCATTAGTTTTAATGTGTGGTTGATATTTGTTATTTCTGTATATGATATTTGTTTTCTTGATATTTCTGTTTACACTGTTTAAGTATAGGATCACACTATTTATGTTTTTGATATTTTATATTGGAAAATACCAAACTTTCTAACAGTTTCTTTGTGGATCCACCATGACTGGATTTCAAATGTATTACTGCAATGCTCTGTACCTTGGCATAAATAAATCTCTGCCGCATCACTTCCAAATTCTCTACACTCAAGAAGCTGGAATGGTGGTATCTATCATTAAAGTCTGTTTAGCTTACTCCATCTTCAATGACTTATGCAGCTCCCATGACATGTTAGAATATCGTGCAAGGAGCTCTGACTAGAGTATCTTTTCCTTTATTGGCAATCCTCTGGTTTCTCCAGTCTCAACTGATTGGCTAGGTGTCCAAGTCTGTTCCTTTGCTTCTTAAATTCTGGCACACTGAAAGTACCTGTTATTCAAAAAATCCCCGCTTGGTGGTTGTTCCTCTCAGGGACTCTTGACTACTCTTTGAAGTCATCTCTGACTGACTTGGAGAAACCTCTGCTTCTTTTTTTCAGAAAAAATGGTAAGCATCACCAATTAATTAACATTCTCCATTACAGCTGCAAATGAAGTACTCATCTTGGTCCTTGTCTCAGCTATTTTGTATAGTAATTGATTCCCTTTTATAGCCACAAGAGACCCTATGGGTGAATTTGCACACCATTTCGACCACATAACATCATATTTCTGGGACAACACTTTGCAAGGAAGGATAGCACAATTGTCAACCTCATTAGACTTTTATGTTTTTACATATCCAGAAAGCTGATTTTATTTTAGTTAAATCATCGATAAACGTAGAAAGATTTGCTTGGATTTGAGCAAACATAATTGTAATTCAATTCTGATAGCATAGGAAGCACATATGGTGCAAAATATATTTTGTCTAAACCTTAAGGAGGTCATTAGGATGGCGGACAGACTTTCATCTGTCTGCCATCCAATCATATTTGGGACCGCCTGCCTACAAGGCGGCAGTCCCATAGGGCAAATTAGGATGCAACCACCACCGTAGTGGTAGCATTGCCCATGTTTTGAATGCGCTCTGCAGCACCTGCCACAAGACAAAACAGACACCCCACACATATCCCTGCACTGCATAGCAGGCACCATGTGGTGCCTACCACATGTAGGGATATGTAGGGGGGCACCATAGGTTCCCCCAGGTCCTTTGTCCCTGGCAAGGGGATAAAGGCTGCCCGTTATGGGCTCCCAAATCAGTTTCCGCCTGCTGTTTTGCTGCAGTTTGACTGCCGCAGAACAATTGGCAGAAAGGGATATTGTAATCTCTACGGCAGTGCCTGACAGGCACCACCTCCAGTCAGGGAATACAGGGAGTTCAGACAAGCGGGCAGATAAAGAACACCTGTCGGGACAGTGGCAGTCGGTGTTTGACACGTCTAAATGCCATAATAATCTGGTGGACGGAGATCACTGGTTAGATGGCCGAAGGACCGCCACTGACAGCCTGTCAGTGGTGCTCCTTCGGCCATCGTAATGAGGCCCTAAATCTCTACAAAAATGGTTTAAAGAGTTTAGGCCAATTTTTATTGTATAATTGCAAATGTTAGATAATTAGCCTACGTCTACTATAATTCAATGGGCTTATTCAGATTCATGGTTGCTTGTGAAAGAGCAGAGGACTCGAGTCAAGAGTAAGGAGGACAAGTCATAAGAAAATAATGTAAAGATCTTGAAAAAGCTGCATATACACAATATTGTTGCACACTCGATTTTCTGTAAAGCTGCTACATCTCTGATTTCTTATTCCTACTACGTAATATCTCTGGGTAAAAACTAAAGCGAAATTAAGTACCTTTGGAAGGGTGAAGTCCCAGTGCATCATAGCAAGGCATGACATCAAAGTGATGAATATGAGTATTTTTATAACAATTAAATTGGAATCTCAATGAAAAAGCTGTTCTCCTTTCCATCATAATCCTAAAAAGGAAAACATAATAAACAACATATGAGCATACCGTTCTGATGCATTCAACAATTACAACTCTGCACATTGTTAAACAGAGTGCATGAATGGTTTATTGTCACTATTCTTCATTTAGCAGGCTGTTGTACATGATTCAAGGCTACAATAATAGGAACACAAGAGTGTGTTAAATTTTTCATGAAGAATGGTCTTCCTTGGAGTCAGTTGTCATGTAATCGCCTGGGCAGGCATGTATTACAGAACTTTTTGAGGGTTGCAACAGACAGGTGCACCTGTTGTTTGTGCCCCTTGGTACTTTGGTATTACAGAAGAAGCTGCACACTTTTGGTACACATTTGGTGATAGGGATTGTGCAGTCAAAAGGTGTGTGCCGGAGTGTTCACTAGAGGATGTTACCTCATTTCCTTGGAGGTATAGCCCATGCAAATAAGAGATTGCTTTGCCTCTGCACCCATGCAGTATCAGATAATCAACTGCAACAAAGCTGTCAGGAAGTGCACAGATTGTGTACCATATAGAAGGACAATCCTTGTGACAGGGTTACAAGGGTCCCAAGGACCCCCAGGCATCCCTATGCTTTTGGTTATGGATGTCTTTCATTAACGGTCTAACTGTCATAATTCATGCCTGCTCTGCAGACAGCCATTTTTCAGTGTAATTGGGCTCACTGTCTTGGTCTTCGCGGAGTGCACCAAGTTAAGGTGAGCCATGGCACCAACCGAAAACAATTCACCCTATGTGTAATATGATCTGCAGGCTCCATTTGCAAGACCCGAATACATTTTTCCTAATGAAATACTATAAGAATCATAAAGAGCCCTCCTGCCACATCCACACACAATCTCCTTCAAAAGATCATCATTAATCTCATAATGTGGGTCTTAATATTTATTTGCTATTGTTGGACTTGTTCCCCTTTCAACATAGTTAGCCCAACCTGTCTCAGGCCAAAACTTTAAAATCTCTCTTCGTCAGTACGAATCGAGGTCTGCACCCCCTTCTATAGAAAAGAAAATAATAACATTTTGGTGAAAGCAGGCTGTTGAACATCTGTGCCGATTTGCATTATTACATCACTCATGACATGGTCAGTGGCATCACTGATTAATTACATCATCCATAGAAGCCCTGACACACCCACTCACACTCCTAGAGCTAACTGTAATTACACCCCAGTAATGCACTGTAGGACCTCACATATTGCATCACTCATGACATGGTCAGTGACATCATTCATGACATCATCCATAGAAGCACTGACACACCCACTCACTCTCCTATACCAGGAGTGAGTGGGTGTGTCGGGGCTTCTATGGATGATGTAATATGTGAGGTCATAAGTAGTGCATTATGGGGGTGTAAGTTATAGTTAGCTCAGGTAACTATAACTGCTCAATTTCACTGGTTTTGTACAAGTGAAATGTGAACCTAACTATAACGTCACTGTAACCATTGTTTTTTTCCATACATTTCTAAGCTTTTTTTAATTCATTTTCCTAATTATAACGTCCCTGTAACCTTTGGTATATTCAGTGAATTTCTAAGGTTTTTTTTTATAACAATTTTTATTAAAAGTGAGAGCACAGAGTCATCATTGCAATATCAATTACATTTCAAGTTCAGTGAAACACAGTGCATCAATATTCACATACTACATAAATTAAGCAGTTGTAGGTTACTGTTCCGGTCTTGTCCGCATCGCCATATCTTCTGTCAGTGACGTACAAATATCTCCCCCAAAGGTATTCCATCTCCCCCATTTTCTTTCCCATTTCTTGGGGCAACCCTGCAGTTTGTAGACCTCCTTCTCCGCTATCATGCATCTATCCATCTCCGCCACCCATCCGATCATCAAAGACCGTTTATTGGATCCCCAATGCATTGCTATAGCCCTTTTCACTAGTAGGTACCCCAATGCCACCCATTGTTGCTCGATTTCCGTCAGGTCGGTGGCTTCCCAGATATTCAAAATTCCCAACCGTGGCGACAGTTGGAGCTACTTACCCAAGGTGTACCTCATTTTTTTGGTTGCATTGTTCCACAGAGGACGTATCTCTGGACAGTCCCACAAGACATGGAAAAAGATGCTATCTTGGCCACATCGTCTAAGGCATAGTGCATCCACACGGCTGCCTATTTTGGCCAGGAGCACCCCGGAGAGGTAGGACCTGTATAGGATTTTTAGTTGTATGAGGCGGAAGCAATGGTTCATCGCCGTTTCCCGGGGGGACATTAATGCTGTCTGTCAGTCGTCGTCTTCTATTGGCCCTATGTCCGTCTGCCAGTGGTCCCGTAGAGTCTGAAAGGAGTCAGGTAAGTTGTTACAGAGTTTACGATATGTGCAGGAGACAGCCTTCATCAACAGCGGTTCTGAAAGCAGGCGGTCCTCCAAAGGGGAGAAGTCTGGTAAGGAGGCTATGTCTGGAATATTTGTGAGAAGTGCATGTCTGATCTGTAACTATCGAAAAACTTTGCCTGGTGTGAGAGCATGTTTGGTTTGCAACTCTTTGAAGGTTAGAAGTTTGCCCCTGTATATTAGGTCTCCTATGTTAGTTATACCAATGGTGTCCCATTTATCGAACCCTGTGTGGTCGCAGAGCAATCCCAGCCACTGAGAGGACCAGATTGGTGTGGCTTTTGTGAGTTTATCCGCCCATCCCAGGCACTTGGTGGCCTGATGCCAAAGGGCTACCATTTGTGACATAGGTCCCAAGTAACGGCCCCTTCGGACCTTGCTATAGAGAGCGCCTAGATAACTTTCTCGCCCAGTCTGATAGTGTTCTAGGTGAAAGGCCGGATTGGATGGGGAGCCATGAATCCAATGGTTAGTTGCTACTAGTTGTGAGGCCCAATAATGTAGATGCAAGTCTGGAAGGGCAATCGCCCCATCGTACCACCCCTTTGTCAGTTTCTGGAGGGCAATGCGAGGCGCCCTCCCATCCCATAACAGGGTGCAGATCTCTCCTTCAATGGTAATAAAATAAGTGTCAGCAAAGTGGGAATGGACAGTTTTGGAGCATGTACAAAAATCTAGGGAGTGCAAGCATTTAAAATAGGGCTGCCCTTTCCAGTAGGGACAAGGGCAGCGATCTCCAGTGTTTAACATCGTCCTGTAGCCTTCGGAGGGGGCCGAAGAGATTTTGATCATAAAATGCTTTGGGGTAGGGAGTGATATAGATTCCTAAGTATTTGAAACCGCCAGTGGCCACTTCAATTGCATAACCATGCAGCAGTTTAGGTGGGGGACCATGTAAGACGTATAATACAGATTTGGACCAATTGAAGGTGTAACCCGCATATTTGCTAAAGTTAGTGATGACGTTGAAAAAGGCTGTTAATAGAGGCCCGTGGGGATGCCAAGTATATTAGAATATCGGCACCTATAACGATATTTTGTCTTTCTTATCTTCACTCCATCGCAGTCCACGTATCGAAATATCACGCCTTATCCAGTGTGCTAGTGGCTCAAGAGTCAACGCGAATAGTAGGGGGGACAGGGGACAACTCTGTGTGGTCCCTTTCTGTAGAAATTGCTAAGTTTTTTTATTCTATTTCCTAACTATAACCTTTGAAAATGAGTGTGTGAGTGAGTGTAACAGTGTCTCAGTGGGTGTGTGACTGGGTGTGAGAGTGTCTGAGTTGGTCTGGGTGTACCTGCATACGTGTTTAAAGGGTGTGTGACTGGGTGCATGACTGACTGGGTCTGTGAATGAGTGCATGAGTGTCTGAGTGAGTGTATTATTTTGTCTGTGAGTGGGTGCAGGAGCCGATGAGTGAGTCTGTGAGTGGGTGTTGCAGTCTGCGAGTGGTTTTGTGATTGGATGAATGTGCGTCTAAGTAGGTCTGTAGGTTAGTGCATGAGTGTCTGAGTGGGTCTGTGAGTAGATGTGTGCGCCTCTGAGAGGCTCTGTGACTGGGTGTGTGAGTTTCAGAGTGGGTCTGGGAGTCAGTGAATGAGTCTCTGGGTAGCTCTGTAAGTGTATGAGAGAGTATGAGTAAGTGGGTGAATGAGTGCCTGACTAGATCTGTGAGTGGGTGTATGCTTTTCTGTTCAACTGTGAATGGGTGGAGGAGTGTCTGAATGGGTCGTTGAGTAGCAGTGGGAGTACATGAGTAATTATCTACCTTTTTTCTGCTCGTTTCTGGCCTTTATTCTGCCTCTTCCTGCTAATTTCTGACCTCTATTTTGCCTCTTTCTGCTTGTTTTTTACCTTTATTTTGCCCCATTCTGCTAGTTTCTGACCTTTACTATGCCTCTGTCTGCTAACTGCTGGCCTTTATTTTGCCCCTTTCTGCTTGTTACTGATCTCTTTGTGACCTTTATCTTGCCTCTTTCCGCTCGTTGCTGACCTCTATTTGGCCTCTTTCTGCTCGTTTCTGACCTCAATTTTGCCTCTTTCTGCTCATTTCTCAGCTTTATTTTGCTCTTTGTGCTCGTTTTCCACCTTTATTTTTCCTCTTTCTGCTTTTTTGTCACCTTTATCTCTGAGGACCCCCATAAACAAATTAGCCCCGTGGAGGTGGTGCTCCTTGGGGCAGAAGGGGTTCAAACCTCCCCATTTATTTCCAATTAGCCCATGCAACCCCCCCTTAACATTTCATTTAAGACTGTGTGCAACTGTCCCACCCGGGGGCTACATAATAGAGAAGCGCAGAAGCCTGCGAAATGTATTCTTAAAATGTCAGCAGGAGCCTTGGATCAAGCGTGGTTCCCGCAGGGTCCCCCAAGAGGCCTAGGAGGTCAGGGTATTCCTACCCTGCCTCCTCCTCTATTTTCACATATTTTTGAGGGGACTCAGGTGAAGCAGAATCCCAAGATGGCTACCAACACTTCCTGGTTTGAAGTGTTGGCATCTTTGAGCACAGGAACTGTCGGATTCTCAAAGGTTCTGTGTCCCTATATATATATGTACAAATTTGGATTTCTTTTAGTAACTCAACACCTACTGAACTGATTCACACCAAGTCAGAAGAAAACACCTCTCTGGACCAACAGCTACGATTCTGCCAATTGTGGTGTAATTCCATTCAGCGATTCGGGTTGTCGCTGTGTCTAAAATCACCATGGGAAATTGCATGATGAAAACGTGTTTTGGGACCCCCCTTTTTCTCTGCCCCCACTCGACAGATCACCCCAAGACTTTCAAGCCCAGTAGCTGAAGTGAGTGTCATACTAGTTTCAAAACTTTTGCGAGGATTCATAAAATGGCGCCTAAGTTATTGGCAAAACAAAAACGCTCTCACTATGGAAACTGGGTCGTAACTATAACTACCAACTGGTGACCGCCAGTAGAAAATATATATATATATTTATGTATTTTTTCCACAAAATGAGCAACTTTTCAAAGGCTGTTCATATCCAGTGATTCATAAACGGCATAAGTGCCTTCTCTGCCACTTACTGTTATATTTTATTATTGTTTTTAAATTTGGGGTTTGTCTTTTTAGTGGCTGAGGTACATCTTTGTATGGTTGTTGGAATACTTCTGCTATTTTGAAGAAACTTACAAAAAAAACTACAATATGATAATTTTGCCATGCTACCTCTTCCTATTTAGGTCTATTTTCTTGCACCTTTGCAATAGTTTTGTTTAAAGAGTTGAAAGCAGTTGACAGAAAATGATATGGCAATGTAAGAAACCCAAATGTGCTTCAAGGTATCTTCAACTATCACGTAATGGGGGGGGGGGGGTGTTGGCACTTCAATCATTAGGGAGCTATTGCTTAGTGGCTTTTATGTTTAGACTGTTTGAGTTTCTTGGGACAGGCACCTGCGAACTTGTCAGGTTATTTCCAGAGTATTTGACCTTTTCTTTTTGGTACTGCTTACTTTTAGCACACTTGGTTTAAGACTCTCTTATGTTATCATACGGTGTGGCAGGATATCCAGTCAGTATGGCACATACCACGGTTTCATTGGTACACCTCGCTGGGAAAAAAAATCCTTGCCTCCCCCGGCTGCGGCAAGACACCTATTGTATGTGCTGCTGTGAGGGGATCTGCGGTCCATTGGCCATCTTTACAGCGATGGTAATCTTCTAATCTTCGCGCTTTTTTCAGATATCAGTAGCAACAATCTACTTCCTAAAGTAAGCTTATTTATTTTGCTAATTACAACTAAGAGAATTTCTCTCACACCCTCCTTCACCCCCCAATGAAATCAAAATGAGCCATAATACATTCCTACAAAGCTTCGTCATCATATCCAGACATGGGTATATTCACACTTTCTACCAGATTCCTTGGGGCTAGCAAAATGTGATTAATACATTTGGTGCCATGTTGGTCAGATGGTCGCCTAGGTTACATTGTAAAGTTTCCATAGCTGATCTGCATGAGCAAATCTGATTTTTGAACTGCCTTGAATATAATGTATCTATATGAAGGCACCAGCTGTTACATCTGATTGTGGGGTTGTGATAGAATTTCTAATGACGCAGTGCTACTCCCTGCACCAGTTGTGATTTCTGGTGCTATACCGACCCATGTGCTGTGCTAGAGCTGATATATTTAGTGATGCATGTGCATCATACATCACTTGAGATGTGGCTCATTTACAAAGATTGTGCTCTCAATTTGTGTTTTTATTGCCCAACCAGCAACACCAATGTCATGTTTTGCTCGGTACACATTCATTATTAACAGTTTCAAAGGGTATGCTGTCATGGTTGTGGTTCCTGCCTACTGTTGAGCATATTTGCAGCATCACCAATTTATTTTCAATTTATGCTTAAAAACACACATTCCAGATGGTGGTATTCACAGAGAAGCCATGTGATTGGATGGCATGTATAATTTATATTCATCATTACCAATACATATCTTATTTTGCCATGCCAAACTAAAATCCTGACCTGTTGGTCAATGAAGATCTCTTCAGCCTTTTTTCCAGTTCTTTCAAGACTTCAGTCAGATTCCTTTTGCAGTCCTCCAGACTCCCAAATGCATCACTAAACAGCACCAGATCAATATCCGACCAGTCTTGGGTATCTGTTCCTTTGACATAAGAGCCTCCCTGAGCAATAATAGTTTATTGTGAAATTGTTAAAACGTAAACATGCAAATCAATAGACACCATCAAAACAACAAAGATTGGCAAAGGCAATAGATCGGTCATTTATTGCCAGCTTTCTGTCAAATCTTGTTTTGTTATGGTTTTTGCAAACCTTTACTGTTTGCGAAAATGCCAGGCCTCATGTATTTAAAAATTAAATGCTACAGGCAAAAAAGTATTTGGGTCTAAAATATACACATTACCGTTGTACTCTCTGGCATTGAAGAGAACTACTTAAAACGCCAATCATTCTGACATTGGCTGCAAGCCTCTCGCCTTAAAGACAGAAAGAGAGAGAGAAAGAGGGCAAGAAAGAAAAGAGAGAAAAAAAATGAATGAAAGAGAGGGCAAGAAGAAAGAAAGAGGGCAAAAAAGAAAGAAAGGGCAAGAAAGGGCAAGAAAGAGTGCAAGAAAAAAGGCCAGAAAAAAGACGGTAAGAAAGAAAGAGCAAGCAGGCAAGAAAGAAATGGAGCAAAAAAGATGGTAAGTAGGGAGGCAGTAAGGAAACCAAGAAGGAAAGAAGCAAGAAAAGGTAAGAAAGAGCAATGAAATGAGAAGGAAAGAAAGAGAATGGAAGGAAGCAAAAGAAGGAATAAAAGAAGGTAAGAATGAAAGAAGGCAATGATGAAAGAAAGCAAATGTAGGAAAGAGAAGGACAAAAAGAGAGAAGGAATGAAAGAGAGAAGGAAAGAGAGAATGAAAGGAAAAAGAATGAATGGAAAGAGAGAAGGAAATTAAAGTTAGAACAAAAGGAAAGAAGGAAGGAAGTGAAGAGGAGAAATGGAAAGAAAAAGACCCATGTGCAGTGCTCCAGCAGAAAGGAAGGGAAGAGGAGGAAATTAAGGACGGAGAAGGAAAAGAAAGAAAGAGAAGGAAAGGAAAGGTACGATAAAAAGAGAAAGAAAAGAAAGAAGGGAGGAAGGAAAGAGAAGGAAAGAAAGAAAGAGAGAAGTAATGACAAAACCAATAATTTAAAAAGGCAAGAAAGAAAGTTA
This sequence comes from Lissotriton helveticus, assembly GCF_964261635.1. Lineage (NCBI taxonomy): Eukaryota > Metazoa > Chordata > Amphibia > Caudata > Salamandridae > Lissotriton > Lissotriton helveticus. The sequence goes on along the minus strand of NC_136059.1, from coordinate 706,205,968 downwards.
AAAAGCGAAAGAAAGAGAAGCAAAAAAGAAGGAAAAAGAAAGATGATCAGAACGAATGAAAGAGAAATGAAGATAAGGGAAGAAAGAAAGACGGAAGGAATGAATTAAGGATAGAAAGATGTCGAAAGAGAATATCATATACAAAAAATACAGAACAGGATTGAATGGACACAATCTAGTACATTGTGAAATAGCAGCAGCCAGAAAAGGAAAACACTCCAAAAGGGATTTACAACAGAATTGGCAGGATGTTGGATCTGGGATGTGCATCGGAAGTGTCCTGCTATCACATCAGGCTCTAAACATAAAGACAACACTAAAGTAATTATAAATTAAAAGCAAAAACACTGGCTCTCAAGGGAAGTAGCTAGTGTACGGATGTGCTCCTTTTGAGAGAGCAAAATGCAGTCACTCAAAGTGAAGTTAACAGTGGCTTATGTAGGTAGGCTGAGTCACTGCCACATTCTATATGCAATAGTGGGCGGAAGCAAAATGTGAGTAACACAATGCCAGACACACAATGAATGATGAGAGGTAGCAGAAAACACATGTATGTGTGCTTGTCTTGAGTATGTTCTCTCAACTAAAAAATAAATTGACTGAAAATATAGGAAAGACATTCAAGTCAGCTTCTCCTCTAGATCCCGCCCCTATTGACATCTTACTGAAAGAAGGTGATATCATTTCTCAGCTCTGACCAATTTATTTAACCTCTCCTTTGAAAAAGGTCAGGTACCCGATCGGTGGAAACACGCAATCATCAATCCACTGCTGAAAAAAACCCTTCTTAGATCCCAATAAGACAGAGAACTATAGACCTATCTCTTTGCTTCCAGGTGTAAGCGAAATTCTAGAGAAGTCAGTCAATAACAAGCTGGCCAACTTCCTGGAATCTCATGATTTGCTACATTCAACTCAAACAGGATGTAGAACAGGATACAAGACAGAAACAGCTCTTCTAGCAGCCACTGAAGATTGCAGGAGAATTTTGGACCAAGGGGGCTCAGCTGCATTCATCTTTTTAGATCTGAGCGCAGCCTTTAACACGGTTTCCTACCGGATACTGCAAAGCAGGCTGGAGATGTTATGAAATTAAAGGATAAAGTATTGAGCTAGCTGGTCTCCTGTCGGGAAAACAGAAGCTTTCAAGTCTTGGAGGGACAGTCTCTTTCAGAAGTACATCAGCTTAAGTGTAGAGTTCCTCAAGGCTCGTCCTTGATCCCTACTCTTTTCAATGTACAGATGCATCCTCTAGCTGATATCATCAATCTAGTAGGCTTTGCGGTGGTCTCATATGCCGACAACACAGATCGTCTGTTTCTCGTCCAATATTATACTTTCAATAAGTAGCAGTGGACGGCAAGAACGTGCCACATCACCCTCCAATCAACATCTATCCATACATCAAAGATCTGGCATTAGTATGCACTTTCTCAATCATTTATTGTCTAAAGGACAGTACGACCGAATCCTCCGTGCCCACTTGATTTAAAAAAAGTTGCAAAAAAAGGAAGGAAAGAGAAGTGGTCAGTCAATTCACTCAAAAGATAACATACCCCCACTGTTTAAGTGTATGTGTACTACAACAAATGTGTAGAGAAAAGAGAAAGGTTCTCACGAGTGCACCACCAGAGGAGCTACTAATAGGTTCTCACCAGCTTGCCCACGTTTTTGTCATAATGAAAACGAGTGTGATGTGCCCAGTGAAGGAAAAAAGTGTAGAAGAAAGAATCAAGACCCAGTCATAAAATGAGACTCAAGAAATCTCTATTAAAATTGGGCTAGACTCACACACAGACGAATAGACACAAAAAGTGGTGGAGGGCCTGAGGGGAAATGTTTTTATAGACCTTCTGGTCACCTCCCCCTCGGCTCAGTTCCGGAACCGAGGCAACGACGGAGAGTGCGTGGCCTCCTTTATCCTGAGCGGTTGCCAGGTGAGGCGAGGTTTTTCCTCCCTTCAATTTGGGAGAAGACACACCAATTCTCATGGAGAATTGGAAATGATCTGTAGATTTTCAATCACAGCACGATAAGTAAGTGTTGCAGTAGTGCATCATAGGTCCTGACGAAAGCCTATCAAGGCTGAAACATGTTGACCAGATAACACTCATGGTGAATAGCAATTCCTTGCATGCTATTATCACTCTGCTTTTAATCATACCACCTTGATGGACAGACTTAATAAAATTTTCTTATGACATCAAGATAGGTATTTTTAATCACTTGGATTATGTTTCTTTCCTTCCTCTTTTTCACAATCTTTGAGCACTGCAACTTTGCCCCTCTAGCATATACTCGGTCATCCACCTTGGTTGAGGGTTCAACCATTGGGTCCAAGAACTGCTAGCCTCAGGTTTGTCCTGAGGAAGGGCATATTGGACACAATTTTTTCAATGAAAAAAACCCAGATGACGAAGTTCCACTAATGAGTGGGCTGATGGGTACACTTTCCAGCTTAGGACTCTGTACCTTTTCTCCTGGTCTCTTCTGTACATATGTTTTTCTTTTGCATTAACCTTTTGGTTTTGTCTTCCATGTGGGACACTCTATAGGTTCCATCCAATTACTCTAGCTAATTCAGACTTCCGGTACCTTTCGTGTGTTTAATAGACTCACACACAACCTTGTCACTTTTATTCCGAATTGTGAGTCTGCACAAGGTTAAAAACACAGCACGTTGTAGACAAGCTCCAAACCCAACCCAGGTGGAACTACTGTTTGGAGTCCCTGGGGAGTGCGATAAAGTTGTAAGCAATGACAGTGCTATATGAAGGGACAGAAAGTATATGATATACATCCCTACGACTCAGTGGGAGCTGGTATGTGGGCCCATGGCTCCCGCAAGGGTGCCCAAAATGGCTACAACCTTAAATGGAGCAGACTGGTCCCGGATGATTTCCAGCATAAAATATTGAGTAAATGCATGAGTAGTTTCTCGATCTGCCTAGATGAACATGCAGAGAACCGTGATATATTAACACATTTTAATATCATCTCTAGTACAATTAAGGAAGCTTTATGGGTTGAAAGAAAAAATTCCCTAAAGTCCAATAGGAAATGGTTTGATAGGAATTGCACCAGAGCCTTAACAAAGCTCAGACATGCAATTCATAAAAGACCACGGGACGTAATCCTAATTAGAACTGCAAGGAAGAACTATAATTCAGTATTGAAGGATAGGAAGGCCTCGATAAAAAGAGAGGCTTGGGACAATCTATGCGCTGCCTCTAATTCAAAGGATCCGGCGGCTTTTTGGAGGGTTATTAATACCCCCCTTTTACATGAACAAAAAGCACGCATGGAAATTGCCATCACAGAAGATGAGTGGGTGGCTCATTTTTCCTCCCTTTATAGGGTTGTGGAACCCACCCCTGAAATAGGTCAGGATGTGGGGTTGCTAAATTTAGATACATCGAGAACTCTAATTGTAACCCTTCCTGAAGTTATAGCAAGCTTGAGGGCGACCAAGGGGGGCAAGGCAGCAGGACCAGACGGTATACCAGCCGACCTCTACAAGGCTAACACAGAGTTATGGGGGCCACTGTTGGTTCAGCTTTTTAATGCCGCTCTGGAAAATAGCCTAATTCCTACCTGGTTTACTTCGGTAATAGTCCCAATCTTCAAGAAAGGGGATAGGCTTAGTTGTACTTGCTATAGGCCAATTTCCTTATTGGACTCTTCTATAAAAATTTTGGGGAGAGTGATTTTAGCCAAATTGCAAAGCTGGGCTGAGGATAACGGGGTTTTAAGTGATTTCCAATTTGGGTTTCAAAAAGGTTTAGGGACCATAGAGCAAGGTTTGAACTTATTCACCTTGCAACAGAAGTATATAAAGGTTAAAAAACAACGTCTATACCTCACCTTTGTCGATTTAACATCAGCCTTCGACTGTGTGTCACACACTAGATTATGGTCAATCATGGCCGAACTGGGGGTAGACAATGCCATTATATGCTTCTTGAGAGAGCTCTATTCCGGGGCCACTGCTTGTGTTAGATACGGGAACAATGGCGAATGCAGCCGACAATTTGGGATTGGTCGGGGTGTGCGCCAAGGGTGCGTCCTAGCCCCCTTCCTATTTTTATTATATATAAATGGAATGGAGAAACACCTCGTGCGGGAGGGCAGAGACATGCCTATGGTGAGAGGTAGGCCTGTCCCTGCACTGATGTACGCCGATGATGCGGTTCTGATGGCACGCACCCCAGTGGCCTTACAAACTCTGGTTACAGCTTTTAACACTTTTATGCTTGGTTTGGATTTGAAAATTAACTGTTCTAAAACATTATCCATGTACTGTGGGTCTAGAACAAACAAGCACCTGAAGCCAATCTTTGTAAACTCCAACCCCTTAGAAAGGACCCCTACTTTCCCGTATTTGGGGATTCTGTTCCATGAAAGTGGCTCATGGACTACAGCAATCCATGCTAGATCTTTGTTATTTTCTAAGACCATTATGGCCCTAAAATGCTTTATGAAAAAATTAGGTAAAAAACCCATAAAGGAGATTTTAACTGTTTACAATGCGACCTGTATATCTGTTGTAACCTATGGTGCAGGATTATGGGGGTATTCAAATACTAGTGCAATTCAGATCATGGAAAATAAGTTTTTATGCCACATTCTGTCCGTACCCCAAAGTACCGCAACGATGATATGCCATGCTGAATTGGGTACACCTTATGTTACCGATATTATTAAAATTCAGCCAGTCCTTCTTTGGCATAGGGTCTGGACAAATGATGAATGTGTTGTCAATCGGGCTATTTTAGAGGACATCATGGTATTGGACAATATCTGTGATTTTAAATGGATAGGCTATGTTAGAAACTTTCTTGAAAAAATATGTTGCCTCCAATATTTCGAGGACCCACAATCAATGGAACATATCTCTAGAAGAGATTTGAAAAATCTGTGTATGGTGTACCTCAGGGAAAATAGACTTATTGAAGAGGCAAGAAAAAAGACTGTTTCCGTCCACCAGGGGACTCTATGTGGTGAAAAATTGCAGCCATATCTTTCATTGCACATGTCCAATCATGAACGTTACCTTTTGACTCGTTTTAGATTGAGTATTGTTTTTAGGACATTATCGTTCCCCGTGATGAATTGCTGGTCGAAGAATTTATGTCTTTGTCCATGTGATGATGTATCCCAACAATCCGATATACATATTTTATTTTTTTGTAAATTTTATACCCTTCCACGAAAGAAACTTATCATCCCTATCCTCAAGGATTTAAATGTATATAGATGTCGCCTAGCGTTTACAGAGTGCCAGAAAATGGAAACTGTTTTTATGGTTGCCTCAATTGCAGAATTTTTAAAATTAGTTTTTAAATGTCGTAAATTAATTTATATAGATTGATTGTTTTTTGTATATATGAACTTAATTTTGCTGTTTTCCTTTTCTTTTTGTGATTTTAAAAATAAGCATACTCGACCTCTTGTAAATTGTACCTTTCATGCTACTTTCATGGTTATTTTGTTTTTAACCGAATAAAGTAATTTTGAATCTTGAAGTCACTCTTTTTGTTGTTAGATGTCCAGGGAGGTGTTTTATGACCTTTGTTGCCCTGATAAAACTGCGGCTAATATGTAACTGGGAATGAAACATGTAGGCCATCCTTGAAGTGGTCCACAACATTAAAATGTGTGCAATACTGCACATCACTCACACACTAGCAGAGTATGCCTAATCGAACCACAGCAATCGCCATTTTGGAAAGCGTCTCACTTTTTGGAATAACAGTCTTCATGAGCCACATAACTCATTAAAAGAAGGTATCGTTCTGAGCATCTTCATTTCAGTGATTTCAGACAAATCGTTGTCTAGGATGAGGCACCTGCAGCCCCAGAACATGAGGCCTGATAGAGCTCACTATAGAATAATTCATCATTGACTTTGGTTGACTTTGTTCTTTATCCTGGTTTTCAGTCACTGCTGAAGACTCCTGTGCCCCTTATTGCATTACCTTTTGCCATCCCTGTTATATTCCACGATAACAATATTTGCTGACCAGTTTTTCTGAGTCTCTTCTGCTGGGTGCCTCAAAATGATCTGTCTTCTTCAAGAACATCAACTGGGGTGGCACCTGCTACTCATGACATCCCCTTTAGAGCATCCTGGCTCAATTCTTGCATCACCCATTCGGAGGAGTCATGAAGGCAGCAAAATAAGGAGAAAGAAAATATTGCTCCAAATGCCCTGTTTACTCTGTAATTCTCACTCCTTACCACCCCGACTCACAGTAGCATAAAGAAAGGTTGTAAGGGTTTACGAATGGGCAACAAGTTAAAGCTTTTGATTTCATCAGCAGTCAGTGTGTGTTGTCACTTCCGCAACTGTGGCGTTTTGTTGAATTGACATCCATGTCAGTGGTGTAGTCTAGATGTCATGTACCATAATGTAAGCAAATAAAATGAACCCCCATGCTGGTATTAAAATGCCTATATCATTGGTGTGCTATGGGCCCTTCAAACCTCTGCACCCTGACTCCGTTGTATTTGCTGCATTAACCTTAGCTGTGTCTCAGCTTACATATTTCTAAATTCGTTATTCTATACAGCTTTCCTTTTTCTTCAGCCTAGTCTCCTCTCATTTCCTTCCTCCTTTTCACTCATCCCTAACCTTTTCCTTGTTCTCTCTCTTTTTCTCTGTCTTCCTTAATACGGACCCTTTTTTAACAGGGTGTATGGGGCAAGCAGCAATGAGCTTGGCTGGACTGGACACGCAACAACGTAGGAGGAGAGTGTAGATAGGGCAATCAACAATGTGGGAGGGGGAGATAGTCAGTCTCTCTGTCTGTCAGTCAGTCAGTCTCTCTGTCAGTCAGTCCCTCTCTCTCAGTATCTCTCTCTCAGTCAGTCTCTCTCGCAGTCAGTTTCTCTCTCTGTCAGGCTCTCTCTCAGCCAGCCTCTCTCTCAGTCAGCCTCTCTCTCAGTCAGCCTCTCTCTCAGTCAGCCTCTCTCTCAGCCAGCCTCTCTCTCAGCCAGCCTCTCTCAGCCAGCCTCTCTCTCAGTCAGCTTCTCTCTCAGTCAGTCTTTCTCTTAGTCAGTCTCCCTCTCTGGCAGTCTCCCTCTCTGGCAGTCTCCCTCTCTGTCAGTCTCCCTCTCTGTCAGTCTCCCTCTCTGTCAGTCTCCCTCTCTGTCAGTCTCCCTCTCTGTCAGTGTCTCTCTCTGTCAGTGTCTCTCTCTGTCAGTGTCTCTCTCTCTGTGTCAGTTAGTCTCTCAGTCTCTCTCAGTCAGACAGTCAGTCTCCCTCTCAGTCAGTCTCTCTGTCAATCAGTCTCTCTGTCAGTCTCTCTCTCTCTGTCAGTCTCTCTCTGTCAGTCAGTCTCTCTCTCTTTCTCTGTCAGTCAGTCTATCTCTCTGTCTGACTGCCTCTGTCAGTCAGTCTGTCTGTCTCCCTCTGTCAGTCAGTCCCTATGTCAGTCAGTCTCTCTCTCAGTCAGTCTCTCTCTCAGTCAGTCAGTCTCTCTCTCTCTCTCTCTCAGTCTCTCTCTGTCAGTCAGTCTCTCTGTCAGTCAGTCTCTCTCTCTGTCTCTGTGTCAGTCAGTCAGTCTGTCTCCCTCTGTCAGTCAGTCAGTCTGTCTCCCTCTGTCAGTCAGTCTCCCTCTGTCAGTCAGTCTCTCTCTGTCAGGCAGTCTCTCTCTGTCAGTCAATCTCTCTCTCTCTGTCAGGCAGTCTCTCTCTCAGTCAGTCTCTCTCTCTCTCTCTCTCTCTCTCTCTCTGTCAGTCAGTCTCTCTTTCTCTGTCAGTCAGTATCTCTCTCTCCCTCAGTCAGTCAGTCTCTCCCTCAGTCAGTCAGTCTCTCTCTCTCTGTCAGTCAGCCTCTCTGTCAGCCAGTCTCTCTGTCAGTCAGTCTCCCTGTCAGTCAGCCTGTCAGTCAGTCTGTCTGTCAGTCAGTCTCTCTCTCTCAGTTTCTCTATGTCAGTCAGTCTCTCTTTCTCGGTCTGGCTCTCTGTCAGTCAGTCTGTCTCCCTCTGTCAGTCAGTGTCTCTGTCAGTCAGTATTTATCTCTGTCAGTCAATCTCTCTCTCTGTCAGTCAGTCTCTTTCTCTCTCAGTCACAGTCAGTGTCTCTCTCAGTCAGTCTCTTTCTGTCAGTCAGTCTCTCTCTCTTTCTCTCTCTCTCTCTCTCTCTCTCAGTCAGTCAGTCTCTCATTGTCAGTCAGTCTCTCTTTCTCTGTCACTCAGTCTCTCTCTCAGTCAGTCAGTCTCTCTCTCAGTCAGTCAGTCTCTCTCTGTCAGCCAGTCTCTCCCTGTCAGCCAGTCTCTCTCTCTTTCTCTGTCATTCAGCCTCTCTCTCTCTGTCTGTCAGTCAGTCTCTCTCTCAGCCAGTCTCTCCGTCAGTCAGCCTCTGTCAGTCAGTCTCTCTGTCAGTCAGCCTCTCTCTCTGTCAGTCAGTCTCTCTCTCTTTCAGTCAGTCTGTCTGTCTCATTCTGTCAGTCATTCCCTCTGTAAGTCAGTCCCTTTGTCAGTCAGTCTCTCTCTCAGTCAGTTTCTCATTGTCAGCCTCTCTGTTAGTCAATTGTACAGAACAGAGGACCCTAGTGATTAAGGATCAAGCGAATAATAGACATATACTGAATAGTATATATGACCTCTGTCCAGCCGGACAGGTATTTATTTTTCAATTTTTCTGTTATATTTATGAATATAGCACTTATACAAAAGTGGGCACAGCCTGTGACCCACAGAGGACAAGACAAAACAGGTGACAAAACAATTATGTAAAAACGCACAAAAGCGGTCTGTACTATTATTCACTTTTACAGACTAGGATTCATTCATAGCAACCCATTGTTTTACACAATTCGTAAGTTCAAACAAACATATGGTGCAGTAGAGTCGACGACGTTTCGATGCAGTTAGAGAATACATGCATCATCATCAGGACAAAAAGTAATATGTCGTGTTTGTCTTTAGAGTTATTTTTCAAGTTACATTACCCCTATGGCAATTTACATAACGTTGAAACCACATTTAGAAAGGGAGAAAAGATGGGGGAAAAAACATAAACAAAAGAATATTCATTAAAACTTGACTAGGCATGTATACATTTTCAATTCAAAGAACCTACAGTGGAATTCTTAGTGCTGTGGTGAGGTAGTGCGGAGTAATGACTGGTTGTGGCACATGCTTGTGACCATACAACAAAGAGACCGTGACAGTGTCCAGTGTATTCCGGGATTTGAAAAAGCGGCGCAGTGAAAATAAAAGTGTAAGTTTCAACTTCGGCGCGTTAAGTTCTGGTGCATGCAAATAGCAGCGTATTTAAATGTTTCCTGACGGACTGCGCAGTGAGGATGGCAAGTGTTTTTAACATGCAGCGCAGTGTATTGAACTAAATTCAGGGTTAACGATAGGCGGTGAAGGTGACCATTTGAATCCCCATTGGAGTCAGAGTATCTATTGAAAGGCGGTCTATAGTTTCTTAATTTACCTCATGGAAGCATAATTTCGTTATTGTAATCCAGGGGGAATCAATACAGAAATGCATCTGTGGAGAATCGTAAAATACCCGTTAGGTTAAGTCCGCGTTAAAGGCGCGAGTAGTGCGCAAGGAAAGCAAACCTGCATACTCACAACAGCATCGCCCATAGGAGGAATAATGCGGGAAACTACGGGTGAGAATTACTGAAATTAGTCGAAGATATTACGGGCAGAGAGGGGCGGCTGATTACCAATCCGGAACTTACTTAGAATGGTGGATTGATGCTCGTTCTAGCGGCGGTCCAATAATCCATAATAAAAATCCTAGGGAGGAAAGGGGTGTACATGAGCTAGACGGTCGGGGCCAGCCTTGGCTGGAATGTGGAGATTGCTGGAGCGATACTCACAATTCAGTTGTGCATGATAGCCGGGCGGTGGGGTTCTGGCGGTGATCGCTGCCGGGAAGAGGGAGGGAACTGGTAGTTATAGTCAAGGAAGGACTTGACGCGGAAGTGCAGTGGCTAAGGCGGCCATCTTACAGTGGTGAATGTGAAACAACCCAAGTGTGGTGGAGTGCTCAGTGAACTATTCAGGGGATATCATAATCTACAATCTGTGAACTGGGGTAATCCATCAATAAGGCGTTTATTGCGAGATGTTTCGTAGCAGTGGAGTTCTGTTGATGGTCACAGCTGGGCAGGGGGAGGCGACCTACATAGTTAGAGAGGCATTAAAACGCGGAAGTACAATGGCAGCGGCGGCCATCTTAGAGCGATCAATTGTGAAACAACCTAAGTGAAGTGAAGTGCTCAGTGACCAATTCAGGGCATTTCATAATATACATTCTAGAAGTAGAACATATTTAAACAAATAACTGTTCATTAGGGAAGCTGCACAGAATTGCTTCATAGCAGGGAGGTCCAATCCTCAACTCTGTTGAGTCCCTTTCGTATACTGTCTGTTCTCAGGATCCAATGCAACTCTTCTTTGTTTAAAATTTGCGAAATGTCTGCTCCTCTTGGAGGGGCCTTGACCTGTGTGATTACAGTCCACGTAAAGTCATTCTCTGAGTGCCCTTTGTCCATAAAGTGTTCTACCAATGGTGCATTTGCAGTTTGACATCGGATTCGGCTTCTATGTTGTCCCATCAGCAGCTTGATCTTCTGGCTGGTCTGTCCTATATATATCATCATACATGGACATAGAATTGCATACACTACATTATGTGAATTGCAGTTTGTAAAGTGATGTCTCTCATATTTGATTGTACCATAGGAGAAAGTTTTGCCTTCTATAGTTGAGTCACAAGAGACACATTGACCACATTTGGCATGCCCCTTCAAGGTAGGTAAATTCCACATATCATTTATAGTATTTCTTGTATCAGATTGAGGGAGTGAAGCACAAACCAGGTGATCTTTTATGTTTTTAGCCCTCTTGAAAGCAAACGACGGTCGTTCCAGGTTAAGAATACCGGCATTTAGAACTGGCCAATGTTTTAGAACACTTTTTTTGATAGCATTAGATGAGGGCGAGAATGTGGTCACACAGGTAATTCTTTCCTGGTTTTTTTTAATGCGGGGTTCTAGTAGTATCTCCCTGGGACAGTACCATGCTCTTTTTAATGAGCGGCGTACCAGTTTGCGTGGGTAGCCTCGCTGTCTCAATTTTTGGCTCAGTGTTTTGGCTTCTGCAAAATAGTCCTGTTTGTAGTAGCAATTCCTCCGTATACGGAGGAACTGTGAATAGGGCAGTGAATCTTTGAGGGCACGGGGGTGGTGACTTGTGTAGTTTAGTAAGGTGTTCCTTTCTGTGGGTTTACGGTGGAGACTTGTTATTAGTCGTCCTTCAGAGTGTATTATTTCGATATCCAAAAAAGGCAATGACTCTTTACTGGTAGACATGGTGTATTTAAGTCCTCCACTGTTATTGTTAAGCCAGTGGGTAAATTGGTTTAGGGAAGTCTCTGAATCTGTCCAGATCATAAAGATGCCATCAATATACCTCTTCCACAGGGCAATGCCACTGTGGAAGGGGTTCGATGCATCCAGGATGGTGTGATTCTCAATGTGGTCCATATACAGAATAGCCAAGTTGGGGGCAAAAATAGCCCCCATAGATGTCCCGCGGACTTGCCCATAGAATTGTCCCTCAAAAAGGAAGAAATTTTTGGTTAGGCATATCTCTAAGAGCTGAAGAATGAAATTAGATGGAACATTGTGGGGTCTCGGACGCGTGTCTAGAATAGTCTCGATCACGCGGAGGGACTCAAATTGAGGGATGTTGGTATAAAGAGATTCCACATCCAGCGTGCACATGGTGCTGGATGTGGGATCAAATGGGTGCTCCTCAATGAGGTTGATCATTGACATTGTGTCCCTGATATAGCAGGTAGTAGTGGGAACAAAAGGCTTAATAAAATGATCAATGTAATGTCCTAATGGTTCCAGGATCGAGCCACAACCAGAAACTATAGGCCGTCCTGGTGGTTGTTCCGAATTTTTATGAACTTTTGGGAGGCAGTATATTACTGGAATTCTCGGGGCTTTTATATTAAGGAAGTCAAATTCTTTTTTGGATAGAAAACCAGCTTCCAAGCCTTCATTAGTAACTGCAGTTATCATTTTCTGTATTTCAAGAGTAGGATTGCGTGGCAATTTGCAGTAATGTTCATGATTGCCAAGTTGGCGTAAAATTTCTTGTTTGTATTGCTCGATTTCCTGAATAACAATTCCTCCGCCTTTATCGGCTGGTTTTATGACCAATGTTTGGTTATGCTTTAGAGTGGATATGGCATTCTTCTCTTGGGCAGTGATATTGTAGGGGATAAAGGCTTTTTTGTTTTCTAATGCAGTCAGGTCATTGAGAATTAATTTCTCAAAAGTGAGAATTTCAGGTGGAACCATAGCGCTTGTCGGTGAGAACTTGGATGGAGGCTTAAATGGAGTATTGGTGACTTTCTGAGGACATGGGTTCAATAGAAAGTAGCTGTGTAATCTTACTTTTCTAAAGAACCTTAAGAGTTCGGTCTGGGCGTCAAGAAAGTTGGGGCGAACAGTAGGGACAAATGAGAGGCCCTTACTTAAAAGTGAAATTTCGCTGCTGGATAATGTATGTTTTGTCAGATTGAAAATAGGAAGAACATGAGTATCAGTCTGCATGGTTGAAGCAGCATCCTCATACAGGTTGTTATCAACTACCATTGATAATGCTGGCGACGGGTGGATCGCTCGCCCGGGGGGTTCGGCCATCTTTGTGGTTGTTTGCCTCTGCCCTTCCCTGGGGGTTCTGGTTGTCCTTAGCCTCTCCCTAAAAAATTCCTGTTAGAGGGACCCGGACTTTCACTTTGGTCAGAGTTTCCAGATGATCCTGCTGAGCTATCTGAAAAAACCCACAAAATTTCTCCGTCTGTTAAATCTACCCCACGGTCTTTGGTTCTGGGGCCCGTTGTATTGGCGGTTTGTATAGTAGTCTTTAGCAAGATAGGGATATGCTCTTTCTTGACTAAAGCTTTTTATATCCTTTCTAACTTTGTTGGTTTTTTTGTCAGTTTCGAATTTATGGAAATCATCCACAGTTTTCTGGATTTGTTCTAGAAGTTTTTTCGCCTCAGTATTTGTGTTATCATCATTTATTTGTTTTTTGTGGGTTTTTCAGATAGCTCAGCAGGATCATCTGGAAACTCTGACCAAAGTGAAAGTCCGGGTCCCTCTAACAGGAATTTTTTAGGGAGAGGCCAAGGACAACCAGAACCCCCAGGGAAGGGCAGAGGCAAACAACCACAAAGATGGCCGGACCCCCCCGGGCGAGCGATCCACCCGTCGCCAGCATTATCAATGGTAGTTGATAACAACCTGTATGAGGATGCTGCTTCAACCATGCAGACTGATACTCATGTTCTTCCTATTTTCAATCTGACAAAACATACATTATCCAGCAGCGAAATTTCACTTTTAAGTAAGGGCCTCTCATTTGTCCCTACTGTTCGCCCCAACTTTCTTGACGCCCAGACCGAACTCTTAAGGTTCTTTAGAAAAGTAAGATTACACAGCTACTTTCTATTGAACCCATGTCCTCAGAAAGTCACCAATACTCCATTTAAGCCTCCATCCAAGTTCTCACCGACAAGCGCTATGGTTCCACCTGAAATTCTCACTTTTGAGAAATTAATTCTCAATGACCTGACTGCATTAGAAAACAAAAAAGCCTTTATCCCCTACAATATCACTGCCCAAGAGAAGAATGCCATATCCACTCTAAAGCATAACCAAACATTGGTCATAAAACCAGCCGATAAAGGCGGAGGAATTGTTATTCAGGAAATCGAGCAATACAAACAAGAAATTTTACGCCAACTTGGCAATCATGAACATTACTGCAAATTGCCACGCAATCCTACTCTTGAAATACAGAAAATGATAACTGCAGTTACTAATGAAGGCTTGGAAGCTGGTTTTCTATCCAAAAAAGAATTTGACTTCCTTAATATAAAAGCCCCGAGAATTCCAGTAATATACTGCCTCCCAAAAGTTCATAAAAATTCGGAACAACCACCAGGACGGCCTATAGTTTCTGGTTGTGGCTCGATCCTGGAACCATTAGGACATTACATTGATCATTTTATTAAGCCTTTTGTTCCCACTACTACCTGCTATATCAGGGACACAATGTCAATGATCAACCTCATTGAGGAGCACCCATTTGATCCCACATCCAGCACCATGTGCACGCTGGATGTGGAATCTCTTTATACCAACATCCCTCAATTTGAGTCCCTCCGCGTGATCGAGACTATTCTAGACACGCGTCCGAGACCCCACAATGTTCCATCTAATTTCATTCTTCAGCTCTTAGAGATATGCCTAACCAAAAATGTCTTCCTTTTTGAGGGACAATTCTATGGGCAAGTCCGCGGGACATCTATGGGGGCTATTTTTGCCCCCAACTTGGCTATTCTGTATATGGACCACATTGAGAATCACACCATCCTGGATGCATCGAACCCCTTCCACAGTGGCATTGCCCTGTGGAAGAGGTATATTGATGACATCTTTATGATCTGGACAGATTCAGAGACTTCCCTAAACCAATTTACCCACTGGCTTAACAATAACAGTGGAGGACTTAAATACACCATGTCTACCAGTAAAGAGTCATTGCCTTTTTTGGATATCGAAATAATACACTCTGAAGGACGACTAATAACAAGTCTCCACCGTAAACCCACAGAAAGGAACACCTTACTAAACTACACAAGTCACCACCCCCGTGCCCTCAAAGATTCACTGCCCTATTCACAGTTCCTCCGTATACGGAGGAATTGCTACTACAAACAGGACTATTTTGCAGAAGCCAAAACACTGAGCCAAAAATTGAGACAGCGAGGCTACCCACGCAAACTGGTACGCCGCTCATTAAAAAGAGCATGGTACTGTCCCAGGGAGATACTACTAGAACCCCGCATTAAAAAAAAACAGGAAAGAATTACCTGTGTGACCACATTCTCGCCCTCATCTAATGCTATCAAAAAAGTGTTCTAAAACATTGGCCAGTTCTAAATGCCGGTATTCTTAACCTGGAACGACCGTTGTTTGCTTTCAAGAGGGCTAAAAACATAAAAGATCACCTGGTTTGTGCTTCACTCCCTCAATCTGATACAAGAAATACTATAAATGATATGTGGAATTTACCTACCTTGAAGGGGCATGCCAAATGTGGTCAATGTGTCTCTTGTGACTCAACTATAGAAGGCAAAACTTTCTCCTATGGTACAATCAAATATGAGAGACATCACTTTACAAACTGCAATTCACATAATGTAGTGTATGCAATTCTATGTCCATGTATGATGATATATATAGGACAGACCAGCCAGAAGATCAAGCTGCGGATGGGACAACATAGAAGCCGAATCCGATGTCAAACTGCAAATGCACCATTGGTAGAACACTTTATGGACAAAGGGCACTCAGAGAATGACTTTACGTGGACTGTAATCACACAGGTCAAGGCCCCTCCAAGAGGAGCAGACATTTCGCAAATTTTAAACAAAGAAGAGTTGCATTGGATCCTGAGAACAGACAGTATACGAAAGGGACTCAACAGAGTTGAGGATTGGACCTCCCTGCTATGAAGCAATTCTGTGCAGCTTCCCTAATGAACAGTTATTTGTTTAAATATGTTCTACTTCTAGAATGTATATTATGAAATGCCCTGAATTGGTCACTGAGCACTTCACTTCACTTAGGTTGTTTCACAATTGATCGCTCTAAGATGGCCGCCGCTGCCATTGTACTTCCGCGTTTTAATGCCTCTCTAACTATGTAGGTCGCCTCCCCCTGCCCAGCTGTGACCATCAACAGAACCCCACTGCTACGAAACATCTCGCAATAAACGCCTTATTGATGGATTACCCCAGTTCACAGATTGTAGATTATGATATCCCCTGAATAGTTCACTGAGCACTCCACCACACTTGGGTTGTTTCACATTCACCACTGTAAGATGGCCGCCTTAGCCACTGCACTTCCGCGTCAAGTCCTTCCTTGACTATAACTACCAGTTCCCTCCCTCTTCCCGGCAGCGATCACCGCCAGAACCCCACCGCCCGGCTATCATGCACAACTGAATTGTGAGTATCGCTCCAGCAATCTCCACATTCCAGCCAAGGCTGGCCCCGACCGTCTAGCTCATGTACACCCCTTTCCTCCCTAGGATTTTTATTATGGATTATTGGACCGCCGCTAGAACGAGCATCAATCCACCATTCTAAGTAAGTTCCGGATTGGTAATCAGCCGCCCCTCTCTGCCCGTAATATCTTCGACTAATTTCAGTAATTCTCACCCGTAGTTTCCCGCATTATTCCTCTTATGGGCGATGCTGTTGTGAGTATGCAGGTTTGCTTTCCTTGCGCACTACTCGCGCCTTTAACGCGGACTTAACCTAACGGGTATTTTACGATTCTCCACAGATGCATTTCTGTATTGATTCCCCCTGGATTGCAATAACAAAATTATGCTTCCATGAGGTAAATTAAGAAACTATAGACCGCCTTTAGATAGATACTCTGACTCCAATGGGGATTCAAATGGTCACCTTCACCGCCTATCGTTAACCCTGAATTTAGTTCAATACACTGCGCTGCATGTTAAAAACACTTGCCATCCTCACTGCGCAGTCCGTCAGGAAACATTTAAATACGCTGCTATTTGCATGCACCAGAACTTAACGCGCCGAAGTTGAAACTTACACTTTTATTTTCACTGCGCCGCTTTTTCAAATCCCGGAATACACTGGACACTGTCACGGTCTCTTTGTTGTATGGTCACAAGCATGTGCCACAACCAGTCATTACTCCGCACTACCTCACCACAGCACTAAGAATTCCACTGTAGGTTCTTTGAATTGAAAATGTATACATGCCTAGTCAAGTTTTAATGAATATTCTTTTGTTTATGTTTTTTCCCCCATCTTTTCTCCCTTTCTAAATGTGGTTTCAACGTTATGTAAATTGCCATAGGGGTAATGTAACTTGAAAAATAACTCTAAAGACAAACACGACATATTACTTTTTGTCCTGATGATGATGCATGTATTCTCTAACTGCATCGAAACGTCGTCGACTCTACTGCACCATATGTTTGTTTGAACTTACGAATTGTGTAAAACAATGGGTTGCTATGAATGAATCCTAGTCTGTAAAAGTGAATAATAGTACAGACCGCTTTTGTGCGTTTTTACATAATTGTTTTGTCACCTGTTTTGTCTTGTCCTCTGTGGGTCACAGGCTGTGCCCACTTTTGTATAAGTGCTATATTCATAAATATAACAGAAAAATTGAAAAATAAATACCTGTCCGGCTGGACAGAGGTCATATATACTATTCAGTATATGTCTATTATTCGCTTGATCCTTAATCACTAGGGTCCTCTGTTCTGTACAATAGCTTACTGCCCAAGGACCCTAGCTCTAATCCTTTTGGGTTTCCCTTGTCCTGTTAAAATAAAATTTCTCTCTTAGTCAAGTCAGTCTTTCTCTTAGTCAGTCTCTCTCTCTCTGTCAGTGTCTCTCTCTCTCGGTCAGTGTCTCTCTCTCTTTGTCAGTTAGTCTCTCTGTCTCTCTCAATCAGTCTCTCAGTCACTCTCAGACAGGCAGTCTCTCTCTCCGTCAGTCAGTCTCTCTCTCAGTTAGTCAGTCTCTGTCAGTCAGGCTCTCTGACCGCGCACCCCCCTGTGAGTGCACCTAAGTGATCACCGCTGATGCCCGAGTTCGCCGCTACCCTTTGCTAAGTATTTAGTACTTCTGCTGTTTTTTATGTATTTTTGTGCCCTGTAATTGTGTCACTGTATTTGTATATTGTGCCACCTCGCTGCCCTTTAGCGACCGTCTTTTTCCCGCTCTGTGACCCCCCCCCCCAGCTCCCTGCCGCTGCTCCCCTGTGGCCCGCCCCTTTTTCTCCTCTGTACCCTCTCCCCCCTCCGATTCGCTGTCCTGCTCCCGCCCCCCAGCTGCTCCTCCCTCCCACTTGGTCATTTATGGTGAGGACCGCGTGTACGTGCAGCGGAATCGTGCAGTGGCCGTGCCGTTTGCGTGCCGAAGGCACGCAAAAGGCAAGCTTGTCTGCGCCCGTCCGCGCCTGGACCGCGTCCAGCGCCAGGACCCCTGGCCCCCGATGGTGCCAGCCCACACGACGAACTTATGACGCCGCCACCCTCCACGCACTCAACACCGGCCGGAACCCCGCCTGCTACCGAGCCATCCCGAAAAGCACCCACGGAACCTTCACCTGCCAAGCCTGCAAATTCACCTGCCTCCGAACCTGCACCGCACCCGCCAAGCCAGGCGCCAGCAACAATCACCTCAAGTGCATCCTGCTCAACACCCGTTCCGTCCACAGACACGCCGTCGAACTCTGGAACCTCCTCGACACAACATCACAAGACGTCGCCTTCCTCACAGAAACCTGGATGGACGCCTCTTCAGCCCCCGACATCGCCATAGCCATCCCAAATGGCTACAAGATCACCCGGAGGGACCGCATCAACCAAACCGGAGGAGGCATCGCCATCGTCCACAGAAACACCATCCGAATCACGACCAACTCCGACGACACCCTCACCGCCGCCGAGCACCTTCACTTACAGATACACACCGACCCCAAGACCACCCTCAGAGGCACTCTCATCTACAGACCCCCGGGACCACGCACACAATTCAGCGAAGCCAGCGCAGACTTCGTCAGCCAGCACGCCCTAACCTCCTCAGACTACATCCTCCTAGGGGACCTCAACTTCCACCTGGAGAACAACAATGACAGCAACACCTCCGCCCTGCTGGACAACCTCGCCAACCTCAGACTCAAGCAACTGGTGAACACCCCCACCCACTACGCCGGCCACACGCTAGACCCCATCTTCTCCTCTAGCAAGCACATCTCCTTCAGCCACTCCACCGGACTACACTGGACAGATCACAGCTGCGTCCACTTCAACTTCAGGGGAACCACGACCCACCACCACCCGCAACAGGTTCCCTGCAGAAGCTGGAGCAAGATCACTGCCGACCAGCTCACCACCTCCCTCCGCCAGAACCCTCCCACCAACACGAGGGACCCCAACGTAGCAGCCCGCAACCTCACACAGTGGCTCACCAACTGCGCCGATGACCTCGCACCACTGAAGAACCCTCTCAGCAGACCCGGCAGCAAGAAAGCCTCGTGGTTCACCAACGACCTCAAAAACTCCAAGAAAACCTGCTGCACCCTCGAGAAAGCCTGGCGCCACGACCAGACAACAGAAAACATGACAGCCCTCGAACGCCACCCGCAAACACCACCAGCTGATCTGCACCACCAAAAGGACAACATTCAAAGAACGACTGGACAACAACACCCACAACAGCAAGGAACTCTTCAGCATCGTTAAAGAGCTCTCTAACCCCAGTGCCTGCAACAACAACATCATACCCTCGCAAGATCTCTGCGACTCACTCGCCTCATTCTTTCACCGCAAGATCGCCGACATACACAACAGCTTCGGCGCACAGACCACGCACCCAACCACCGAACCAGCGCCCCCACCACCACCCTATGCACCTGGACCCCGGTCAGCACCGAATACACCACCCGCACGATGAACACCATCCACTCCGGCTCCCCAACCGACCCCTGTCCACACCACATCTTCAACAAAGCCGACTCCATCATCGCATCCCAACTCCGGAACATCATTAACAGCTCCTTCGCATCCGCCACGGTACCCGGAGAGCTGGAAACATGCCAAGCTCAGCGCCCTCCTGAAGAAACCCACCATGGACCCCACGAACCTCAAGAACTTCCGCCCCATCTCGCTCCTCCCTTTTCCTGCCAAAGTCATCGAGAAGACCATCAACAAACAACTCTCCACCTTCCTCGAGACGAACGGATCCCTCAACCCCTCGCAGTCCGGTTTCCGAGCAAACCGCAGCACCGAGACCGCCCTTATCGCAGCTACCGACGACATCAGGTCCCTGCTCGACAACAGGGAAAGAGCTGCCCTCATCCTCCTGGACCTCTCAGCAGCCTTCGACACCGTATGCCATCGCACCCTGATACAGCGCCTCAGCAACACCGGAATTCAAGGAACGGCCTAGGATTGGATCATCTCGTTCCTCGCCGGAAGAACCCAGAGAGTCCGCCTCCCCCCGTTCCGATCCGCAGCCACCGAAGTCATCTGCGGCGTTCCGCAAGGATCCTCGCTCATCCCCACCCTCTTCCACGTCTACATGAGCCCCCTTGCAGCCATTGCACACCAACACAACCTAAACATCATCTCCTATGCTAACGACACCCAGCTGATCCTCTCCCTCTCCAATGACCCCGGCACTGCCAGAGCCAGCCTCCAGGAAAGTATGAAAGACGTTGCGGAATGGATGAGGCTCAGCCGTCTGAAACTGAACTCAGACAAGACGGAAGTCCTCCTCCTGGGACCATCCCCCTCTGCCTGGAACAACTCCTGGTGGCCCCCTGCCCTCGGCACTGCCCCCAAGCCAACGGCCATGCACACAACCTGGGCTTCATCCTGGACTCCTCCCTCACGATGACCAAGCAAGTCAACGCCGTCTCGTCATCCTGTTTCAACACCCTGCGCATGCTCCGAAAGATCTTCCGGTGGATCCCCACAGAAACCAGGAAGACGGTCGCCCAGGCCCTCGTCACCAGCCAACTGGACAATGGGAACACACTCTATGCTGGAACCACAGCCAAACTCCAGAAAAGACTCCAGCGCATACAGAATGCTTCTGCACGACTCATCCTGGACATCCCCCGTAACGGCCACATCTCTGCCCACCTGAGAGACCTGCACTGGCTCCCCGTCAGCAAAAGGATCACGATCAGACTCCTCACCCACGCACACAAGGCTCTCCACGACATGGGCCTCAAATACCTCAACAGCCGCCTCACATTCTACACACCCACCCGCCAGCTCCGATCCTCCAGCCTCGCCCTCGCCACCATCCCACGAATTCGCAGAACCACCGCCGGAGGACGATCCTTCTCCTACCTGGCAGCCAAGACATGGAGCTCACTCCCCACCCACCTACGGCTGACTCATGACCATCTCTCCTTCAGGAAACAACTCAAGACCTGGCTGTTCGAGCAGTAGCGACTCCCCCTCCTCCCAGCGCCTTGAGACCCTAGCGGGTGAGTAGCGCGCTAAACAAATTTGTTTGATTGATTGATTGATTGATCTCTTTCTCAGTCAGTCAGTCTCTCTCTGTCAGTCAGTCTCTCTTTATCTGTCAGTCAGTATTCCTCTCTCTCAGTCAGTTTCTCTCTCTGTCAGCCTCTCTCTCAGTCAGTCTGTCTCTTAGTCAGTCTCTCTCTCAGTCTCTCAGTCATTCTCTCAGCCAGTCTCTCTCAGTCTCCCTCTGTCAGTCTCCCTCCCTGCCAGTCTCTCTCTCTGTCAGTCTCTCTGTCAGTGTCTCTCTCTCTGTGTCAGTTAGTCTCTCTGTCTCTCTCTCTCTCTCAATCAGTCTCTCAGTCACTCTCAGTCAGACAGGCAGTCTCTTTCTCCATCAGTCAGTCTCTCTCTCAGTTAGTCTCTCTGTCAGTCAGTCGCTCTATCAGTCAGTTTCTCTCTCAGCCAGTCTCTCTGTCAGTCAGTCTCTCTCTCTGTCAGTCAGTCTCTCTCTCTCTCTGTCAGTCAGTCTCTGTCAGTCAGTCTCTCTCTCTCTCAGTCAGCCAGTCTCTCTTTCTCTGTTAGTCAGTCTCTCTGTCAGTCAGTCTATCTCTCTGTCAGTCAGTCTGTCTCTCTGTCAGTCAGTATGTCTCCTTCTGTCAGTCAGTCTGTCTCCCTCTGTCAGTCAGTCCCTCTGTCAGTCAGTCTCTCTCTCAGTCCAGTCAGTCTCTCTCAGTCTCCCTCTATCAGTCAGTCTCTCTCTGTCAGACAGTCTCTCTCTTTCAGTATGTCCAGTGTCAGTCAGTCTGTCTCCCTCTGTCAGTCAGTCTCTCTCTGTCAGTCAATCTCTCTCTGTCACTCAATCTCTCTCTGTCACTGAATCTCTCTCTCTGTCAGTCAGTCTCTCTCTCAGCCAGTCAGTCAGTCAGTCTCTCGCTCTGTCAGTCAGTCTCTATTTCTCTGTCAGTCAGTATCTCTTTCAGTCAGTCAGTCTCACTCTGTCAGTCAGACTCTCTCTCTTTCTCTGTCAGTCAGTCTCTCTGTCAGTCAGTCTCCCTCTGTCAGTCAGTCCCTCTGTCACTCAGTCCCTCTGTCAGTCAGTCCCTCTGTCAGTCAGTCCCTCTGTCAGTCAGTCAGTCCCTCTGTCAGTCAGTCTCTTTCTCTCTCTCAGTATCTCTCTGCCAGTCAGTCTCTTTGTCAGTCAGTCTCTCTCTCTCGGTCTGTCTCTGTGTCAGTCAGTCTGTCTCCCCCTGTCAGTCACTCTCTCTCTCTGTCAGTCAGTCTCTCAGTCAGTCTCTCTCTCAGTCAGTCTCTCTCTCTCTCTCTGACAGTCAGTCAGTCTCTCTCTGTCAGTCAGTCTCGCACTGTCAGTCAGTCTCTCTTTCTCTGTCAGTCAGTCTCTCTCTCAGTCAGTCTCTCTCTCAGTCAGTCAGCCTCTCTCTGTCAGCCAGTCTCTCTCTCGTTCTCTGTCAGTCAGCCGCTCTCTCTCTGTCTGTCAGTCAGTCTCGCTCTCTCTCTGTCAGTCTCTCTCAGCCAGTCAGTCTCTCTATCAGTCTTTCAGTCAGTCTCCCCAGTCAGTCTCTCTCTCAGTCTCCCTCTGTCAGTCTCCCTCCCTGTCAGTCTCTCTCTCTGTGTCAGTTAGTCTCTCTGTCTCTCTCTCTCAATCAGTCTCTCAGTCACTCTCAGTCAGACAGGCAGTCTCTCTCTCTCAGTTAGTCTCTCTGTCAGACAGTCGCTCTGTCAGTCAGTCTCTCTCTCAGCCAGTCTCTCTGTCAGTCAGTCTCTCTCTCTCTCTGTCAGTCAGTCTCTCTCTCTCAGTCAGTCAGTTTCTCTGTCAGTCAGTCTATCTCTCTGTCAGTCAGTCTGTCTCTCTGTCAGTTAGTATGTCTCCTTCTGTCAGTCAGTCTGTCTCCCTCTGTCAGTCAGTCCCTCTGTCAGTCGGTCTTTCTCTCTCAGTCCAGTCAGTCTCTCTCAGTCTCCCTCTGTCAGTCAGTCTCTCTCAGTATGTCTCAGTGACAGTCAGTCTGTCTCACTCTGTCAGTCAGTCTCTCTCTGTCACTCAATCTCTCTCTCTGTCAGTCAGTATCTCTCTCTCAGTCAGTCAGTCTCGCTCTGTCAGTCAGAATCTCTCTCTTTCTCTGTCAGTCTCTCTGTCAGTCAGTCTGTCTCTCTGTCAGTCAGTCTGTCTGCCTCTGTCAGTCAGTCCCTCTGTCAGTCAGTCCCTCTGTCAGTCAGTCCCTCTGTCAGTCAGTCCCTCTGTCAGTCAGTCCCTCTGCCAGTCAGTCTCCCTCTGTCAGTCAGTCCCTCTGTCAGTCAGTCTCTCTCTGTCAGTCAGTCTCTTTCTCTCTCTCTCTCAGTCTCTCTCTGCCAGTCAGTCTCTTTGTCAGTCAGTCTCTCTCTCTCTCTCTCTCGGTCGGTCTGTCTCTGTGTCAGTCAGTCTGTCTCCCTCTGTCAGTCACTCTCTCTCTCCGTCAGTCAGTCTCTCAGTCAGTCTCTCTCTCTCTCGGTCAGTCTCTCTCTGTCAGTCTCTCTCTCTCTCTCTCTGACAGTCAGTCAGTCTCTCTCTGTCAGTCAGTCTCTCTTTCTCTGTCAGTCAGTCTCTCTCTCAGTCAGTCAGCCTCTCTCTGTCAGCCAGTCTTTCTCCCAGCCAGTCTCTCTGTCAGTCAGTCAGTCTCTCTCTGTCAGTCAGTCTCTCTCTCTCTGTCTCTCAGTCAGTCTCGCTCTCTCTCAGCCAGTCAGTCTCTCTCTCAGCCAGTCAGTCTCTCTCTCTCAGCCAGTCTCTCTGTCAGTCA
Source organism: Lissotriton helveticus (assembly GCF_964261635.1). Classification (NCBI taxonomy): domain Eukaryota; kingdom Metazoa; phylum Chordata; class Amphibia; order Caudata; family Salamandridae; genus Lissotriton; species Lissotriton helveticus. The sequence continues at coordinate 706,182,078 of NC_136059.1, read as the reverse complement.
GTCTCTCTGTCACTCAGTCTCTCTCTGTCAGTCAGTCTCTCTGTCAGTCTCTCTGTCAGTCAGTCTCTCTCTCTGTCAGTCAGTCTCTCTGTCAGTCAGCCTCTCTCTCTCTCTCTGTCTGTCAGTCAGTCTCGCTCTGTCTCTGTCGGTCTCTCTCAGCCAGTCAGTCTCTCGCTCAGCCAGTCAGTCTCTCTCTCAGCCAGTCTCTCTGTCAGTCAGTCTCTCTGTCAGTCAGTCTCTCTGTCAGTCAGTCTCTCTGTCAGTCAGCCAGTCTCTCTCTGTCAGTCAGTCTCTCTGTCAGTCAGTCTCTCTCTCTGTCAGTCAGTCTCTTTCTCTCTCTCAGTCTCTCTCTGTCAGTCAGTCTGTCTACCTCTGTCAGTCAGTCTCTCTGTCAGTCAGTCTCTATCTCTGTCAGTCAATCTCTCTCTCTGTCAGTCAGTCTCTCAGTCAGTGTCTCTCTCTTAGTCAGTCTCTCTCTCTTAGTCAGTCTCTCTCTCTCTCAGTCAGTCTCTCTCTCTCAGTCAGTCTCTCTCTCAGTCAGTCTCTCTGTCAATCAGTCTCTCTCTCTCTCTCAGCCAGTCTCTCTGTCAGTCAGTCTCTCTGTCAGTCAGTCTGTCTCCCTTTGTCAGTCAGGCTCTCTGTCAGTCAGTCTCTATCTCTGTCAGTCAATCTCTCAGTCAGTGTCTCTCTCTCAGTCAGTCTCTCTCTCTTAGTCAGTCTCTCTCTCCGTCAGTCTCTCTCTCTCTCTCTCTCTCTCTCTCTCTCTCTCTCAGTAAGTCAGTCAGTCTCTCTCTGTCAGTCAGTCTCCCTCTGTCAGTCAGTCTCTCTTTCTCTGTCAGTCAGTCTCTCTCTCTCAGTCAGTCAGCCTCTCTGTCAGCCAGTCTCTCTCTCTTTCTCTGTCAGTCAGCCTCTCTCTCTCTGTCTGTCAGTCAGCCTCGCTCTCTCTCCGGCAGTCTCTCTCTCACCCAGTCAGTCTCTCTCTCAGCCAGCCTCTCTCTGTCAGTCAGCCTCTCTCTCCGTCAGTCACTCTCTCTCTCTTTCAGTCAGTCAGTCAGTCTGTCTCCCTCTGTCAGCCAGTCTCTCTCTCTCAGTCAGTCTCTCTATCTCTCTCTCTCTCGCTCTCTGTCAGTCTCTCTCTGTCAGTCAATCTCTCTCTGTCAATCAGTCTCTCTTGCTCTGTCAGTCAGTCTCTCTCTCAGTCAGTCAGCCTCTCTCTGTCAGCCAGTCTCTCTCTCTTTCTCTGTCAGTCAGCCTCTCTCTCTCTCTGTCAGTCAGTCTCGCTCTGTCTCTGTCAGTATCTCTCTCAGCCAGTCAGTCTCTTTCCCAGCCAGTCAGCCTCTCTCTCAGTCAGTCTTTCTCTTAGTGAGTCAGTCTCTCAGTCTGTCTCCCTCTCTGTCAGTTCCCTCTCTGTCAGTCCCCCTTTCTGTCAGTCCCCCTCTCTGTCAGTTTCTCTCTCTCTGTCAGTGTCTCCCTCTCTCTGTGTCAGTTAGTCTCTCTGTCTCTCTCTCTCTCTCAATCAGTCTCTCAGTCTCTCACAGTCAGACAGGCAGTCTCTCTCTCACCCAGTCAGTCTCTCTCTCAGCCAGTCTCTATGTCAGTCAGCCTCTCTCTGTCAGTCAGTCTCTCTCTCTGACAGTCAGTCAGCCCCTTTTTCAGTCAGTCTCTCTGTCAGCCAGTCTCTCTCTCTGTCAGTCAGTCCCTCTGTCAGTCACTCTCTCTTTCAGTGTGTCTCTCTCTGAGTCTCTCTATGTCAGTCAGTCAGTCTCTCTCTGTCAGTCTCTATCTCTTTCTGTCAGTCAGTCTCCCTGTCAGTCAGTCCCTCTGTCAGTCTCTTTCTCTATCTCTCAGTCTCTCTCTCAGTCTCTCTATGTCAGTCAGTCTCTCTCTCTCTGTGAGTCTCTCTCTCTTTCTGTCAGTCAGTCTCCCTGTCAGTCAGTCAGTCTTTCTGCCAGCCAGTCTCTCTCTCTCTCTCGGTCTGGCTCTCTGTCAGTCAGTCTCTATCTCTGTTAGTCAATCTCTGTCTCAGTCAGTCAGTCTCTCTCTGTCAGTCAATCTCTCTCTGTCAGTCAATCTCTCTCTCTTAGTCTCTCTATCTCAATCAGTCTCTCTCTCTCTCTGCTCTCTCAGTCAGTCTCTCTCTGCCAGTCAGTCTCTCTTTCACAGCCAGTCAGTATCTCTCTCTCTCAGACAGTTTCTCTCTCTGTCAGTCTCTCTGCCAGTCTCTCAGTCAGTCTCTCCCTCAGTCTCCCTCGGTCAGTCTCCCTCTCGGTCAGTTTCTCTCTCTGTCAGTCTCTCTCTCTGTCAGTGTGACTCTCTCTGTGTCAGTTAGTCGCTCAGTCTCTCTCTCTCAGTCAGTCTCCCAGTCGCTCTCAGTCAGACAGGCAGTCTCTCTCTCTCTCTGTCAGTCAGTCTGTCTCTCAGCCAGCCTCTCTGTCAGTCAGTCTCTGTCTCTGTCAGCCAGTCTCTGTCTCTGTCAGTCAGTCTCTGTCAGTCAGTCTGTCTCTCCGTCAGTCAGTCTGTCGCCCTCTGTCAGTCAGTCCCTCTGTCAGTCAGTGTCTCACTCAGTCAGTCTCTCTCAATCTCTCTCTGTCAGTCAGTCTCTATCTGTCAGTCAATCTCTCTCTCTGTCAGTCAGTCTCTCTCTCAATCAGTCTATCTCTCTCTGTCAGTCAGTCAGTCCGTCTGTCTCTCTGTCAGTCAGTCAGTCCGTCTATTTCTCTGTCAGACAGTCAGTCTCTCTCTGTCAGTCAGTCTCTCTCTCTGTCAGTCACTCTCTCTCCGTCAGTCACTCTCTCTCCGTCAGTCAGTCTCTCTCTCTGTCAGTCATTCAGTCTCTCTCTTTCTGTCATTCAGTCAGTCAATCTCTCTCTGTTAGTCAGTCTCTCTCTGTCAGTCAGTCTCTCTCTGTCAGTCAGTCAGTCTCTCTCACTTTCTCTGTCAGTCTGTCTCTCTGTCAGTCAGTCTCTCTCAGTCAGTCTCTCTCTCAGCCAGTCAAGTTTCTCTCTGTCAGTCATTCTCTCTCTGTCAGTCAGTCTCTCTGTTAGTCAGTCTCTCTCTCTCTCTGTTAGTCAGTCTCTCTCTGTCAGTCAGTCTCTCTCTCTTTCTCTGTCAGTCTCTCTCTCTCAGTCAGTCAGTTTCTCTGTCAGTCAGTCTATCTCTCTGTCAGTCAGTCTGTCTCTCTGTCAGTTAGTATGTCTCCTTCTGTCAGTCAGTCTGTCTCCCTCTGTCAGTCAGTCCCTCTGTCAGTCGGTCTTTCTCTCTCAGTCCAGTCAGTCTCTCTCAGTCTCCCTCTGTCAGTCAGTCTCTCTCAGTATGTCTCAGGGACAGTCAGTCTGTCTCACTCTGTCAGTCAGTCTCTCTCTGTCACTCAATCTCTCTCTCTGTCAGTCAGTATCTCTCTCTCAGTCAGTCAGTCTCGCTCTGTCAGTCAGAATCTCTCTCTTTCTCTGTCAGTCTCTCTGTCAGTCAGTCTGTCTCTCTGTCAGTCAGTCTGTCTGCCTCTGTCAGTCAGTCCCTCTGTCAGTCAGTCCCTCTGTCAGTCAGTCCCTCTGTCAGTCAGTCCCTCTGCCAGTCAGTCTCCCTCTGTCAGTCAGTCCCTCTGTCAGTCAGTCTCTCTCTGTCAGTCAGTCTCTTTCTCTCTCTCTCAGTCTCTCTCTGCCAGTCAGTCTCTTTGTCAGTCAGTCTCTCTCTCTCTCTCTCTCTCGGTCGGTCTGTCTCTGTGTCAGTCAGTCTGTCTCCCTCTGTCAGTCACTCTCTCTCTCCGTCAGTCAGTCTCTCAGTCAGTCTCTCTCTCTCTCGGTCAGTCTCTCTCTGTCAGTCTCTCTCTCTCTCTCTCTGACAGTCAGTCAGTCTCTCTCTGTCAGTCAGTCTCTCTTTCTCTGTCAGTCAGTCTCTCTCTCAGTCAGTCAGCCTCTCTCTGTCAGCCAGTCTTTCTCCCAGCCAGTCTCTCTGTCAGTCAGTCAGTCTCTCTCTGTCAGTCAGTCTCTCTCTCTCTGTCTCTCAGTCAGTCTCGCTCTCTCTCAGCCAGTCAGTCTCTCTCTCAGCCAGTCAGTCTCTCTCTCTCAGCCAGTCTCTCTGTCAGTCAGTCTCTCTGTCAGTCAGTCTCTCTCTGTCAGTCAGTCTCTCTGTCAGTCTCTCTGTCAGTCAGTCTCTCTCTCTGTCAGTCAGTCTCTCTGTCAGTCAGCCTCTCTCTCTCTCTCTGTCTGTCAGTCAGTCTCGCTCTGTCTCTGTCGGTCTCTCTCAGCCAGTCAGTCTCTCGCTCAGCCAGTCAGTCTCTCTCTCAGCCAGTCTCTCTGTCAGTCAGTCTCTCTGTCAGTCAGTCTCTCTGTCAGTCAGTCTCTCTGTCAGTCAGCCAGTCTCTCTCTGTCAGTCAGTCTCTCTGTCAGTCAGTCTCTCTCTCTGTCAGTCAGTCTCTTTCTCTCTCTCAGTCTCTCTCTGTCAGTCAGTCTGTCTACCTCTGTCAGTCAGTCTCTCTGTCAGTCAGTCTCTATCTCTGTCAGTCAATCTCTCTCTCTGTCAGTCAGTCTCTCAGTCAGTGTCTCTCTCTTAGTCAGTCTCTCTCTCTTAGTCAGTCTCTCTCTCTCAGTCAGTCTCTCTCTCTCAGTCAGTCTCTCTCTCTCAGTCAGTCTCTCTCTCTCAGTCAGTCTCTCTCTCTGTCAGTCTCTCTCTCTCTCTATCTCTCTCTCTCTGTCAGTCAGTCGCCCTCTGTCAGTCAGCCTCTCTCTCTCTCTCTCTGTCTCTCAGTCAGTCTCGCTCTCTTTCAGCCAGTCTCTCTCTCAGCCAGTCAGTCTCTCTCTCAGCCAGTCTCTCTGTCAGTCAGTCTCTCTGTCAGTCAGTCAGTCTCTCTCTGTCAGTCAGTCTCTCTGTCAGTCTCTCTGTCAGTCAATCTCTCTCTCTGTCAGTAAGTCTCTCTGTCAATCAGTCTCTCTCTCTCTCTCGGTCTGGCTCTCTGTCAGTCAGTCTGTCTCCCTTTGTCAGTCAGGCTCTCTGTCAGTCAGTCTCTATCTCTGTCAGTCAATCTCTCAGTCAGTGTCTCTCTCTCAGTCAGTCTCTCTCTCTTAGTCAGTCTCTCTCTCCGTCAGTCTCTCTCTCTCTCTCTCTCTTTCTCTCTCTCTCAGTAAGTCAGTCAGTCTCTCTCTGTCAGTCAGTCTCCCTCTGTCAGTCAGTCTCTCTTTCTCTGTCAGTCAGTCTCTCTCTCAGTCAGTCAGCCTCTCTGTCAGCCAGTCTCTCTCTCTTTCTCTGTCAGTCAGCCTCTCTCTCTCTGTCTGTCAGTCAGCCTCGCTCTCTCTCCGGCAGTCTCTCTCTCACCCAGTCAGTCTCTCTCTCAGCCAGCCTCTCTCTGTCAGTCAGCCTCTCTCTCCGTCAGTCACTCTCTCTCTCTTTCAGTCAGTCAGTCAGTCTGTCTCCCTCTGTCAGCCAGTCTCTCTCTCTCAGTCAGTCTCTCTATCTCTCTCTCTCTCTCGCTCTCTGTCAGTCTCTCTCTGTCAGTCAATCTCTCTCTGTCAATCAGTCTCTCTTGCTCTGTCAGTCAGTCTCTCTCTCAGTCAGTCAGCCTCTCTCTGTCAGCCAGTCTCTCTCTCTTTCTCTGTCAGTCAGCCTCTCTCTCTCTCTGTCAGTCAGTCTCGCTCTGTCTCTGTCAGTATCTCTCTCAGCCAGTCAGTCTCTTTCCCAGCCAGTCAGCCTCTCTCTCAGTCAGTCTTTCTCTTAGTGAGTCAGTCTCTCAGTCTGTCTCCCTCTCTGTCAGTTCCCTCTCTGTCAGTCCCCCTTTCTGTCAGTCCCCCTCTCTGTCAGTTTCTCTCTCTCTGTCAGTGTCTCCCTCTCTCTGTGTCAGTTAGTCTCTCTGTCTCTCTCTCTCTCTCAATCAGTCTCTCAGTCTCTCACAGTCAGACAGGCAGTCTCTCTCTCACCCAGTCAGTCTCTCTCTCAGCCAGTCTCTATGTCAGTCAGCCTCTCTCTGTCAGTCAGTCTCTCTCTCTGACAGTCAGTCAGCCCCTTTTTCAGTCAGTCTCTCTGTCAGCCAGTCTCTCTCTCTGTCAGTCAGTCCCTCTGTCAGTCACTCTCTCTTTCAGTGTGTCTCTCTCTGAGTCTCTCTATGTCAGTCAGTCAGTCTCTCTCTGTCAGTCTCTATCTCTTTCTGTCAGTCAGTCTCCCTGTCAGTCAGTCCCTCTGTCAGTCTCTTTCTCTATCTCTCAGTCTCTCTCTCAGTCTCTCTATGTCAGTCAGTCTCTCTCTCTCTGTGAGTCTCTCTCTCTTTCTGTCAGTCAGTCTCCCTGTCAGTCAGTCAGTCTTTCTGCCAGCCAGTCTCTCTCTCTCTCTCGGTCTGGCTCTCTGTCAGTCAGTCTCTATCTCTGTTAGTCAATCTCTGTCTCAGTCAGTCAGTCTCTCTCTGTCAGTCAATCTCTCTCTGTCAGTCAATCTCTCTCTCTTAGTCTCTCTATCTCAATCAGTCTCTCTCTCTCTCTGCTCTCTCAGTCAGTCCCTCTCTGCCAGTCAGTCTCTCTTTCACAGCCAGTCAGTATCTCTCTCTCTCAGACAGTTTCTCTCTCTGTCAGTCTCTCTGCCAGTCTCTCAGTCAGTCTCTCCCTCAGTCTCCCTCGGTCAGTCTCCCTCTCGGTCAGTTTCTCTCTCTGTCAGTCTCTCTCTCTGTCAGTGTGACTCTCTCTGTGTCAGTTAGTCGCTCAGTCTCTCTCTCTCAGTCAGTCTCCCAGTCGCTCTCAGTCAGACAGGCAGTCTCTCTCTCTCTCTGTCAGTCAGTCTCTCTCTCAGCCAGCCTCTCTGTCAGTCAGTCTCTGTCTCTGTCAGCCAGTCTCTGTCTCTGTCAGTCAGTCTCTGTCAGTCAGTCTGTCTCTCCGTCAGTCAGTCTGTCGCCCTCTGTCAGTCAGTCCCTCTGTCAGTCAGTGTCTCACTCAGTCAGTCTCTCTCAATCTCTCTCTGTCAGTCAGTCTCTATCTGTCAGTCAATCTCTCTCTCTGTCAGTCAGTCTCTCTCTCAATCAGTCTATCTCTCTCTGTCAGTCAGTCAGTCCGTCTGTCTCTCTGTCAGTCAGTCAGTCCGTCTATTTCTCTGTCAGACAGTCAGTCTCTCTCTGTCAGTCAGTCTCTCTCTCTGTCAGTCACTCTCTCTCCGTCAGTCAGTCTCTCTCTCTGTCAGTCATTCAGTCTCTCTCTTTCTGTCATTCAGTCAGTCAATCTCTCTCTGTTAGTCAGTCTCTCTCTGTCAGTCAGTCTCTCTCTGTCAGTCAGTCAGTCTCTCTCACTTTCTCTGTCAGTCTGTCTCTCTGTCAGTCAGTCCCTCTGTCAGTCAGTCTCTCTCAGTCAGTCTCTCTCTCAGCCAGTCAAGTTTCTCTCTGTCAGTCATTCTCTCTCTGTCAGTCAGTCTCTCTGTTAGTCAGTCTCTCTCTCTCTCTGTTAGTCAGTCTCTCTCTGTCAGTCAGTCTCTCTCTCTTTCTCTGTCAGTCAATCTCTCTGTCAGTCTCTCTTTGTCAGCCAGTCTCTCTCTCTGTCTCTCTCTCTGTCTGTCAGTCAGTCTTGCGCTCTCTCTCTATCAGTCTCTCTCAGTCAGTCAGTGATTATCTCAGTTGGTCAGTCTCTCTGTCAGCCAGTCAGTCTCTCTCTCAGCCAGTCAGTCTCTCTCTTTCAGCCAGTCAGTTTCTCTCTCAGCCAGTCAGTCTCTCTGTCAGTCTGTCTCTCTGTCCATCTGTCAGTCAATCTCTCTCTCGGTCAGTCAGTCTCTTTCTTGGTCAGTCAGCCTCTCTCTCTCAGTCAGTGTCTCTCAGTTAGTCTCTCTCTCTCTCTCTCTCTCTCTCTCTCTCTCTCTCAGTCAGTCTCTCTCACTGTCAGTCAGTCTCTCTCACTGTCAGTCAGTCTCTCTCTCTGTCAGCCAGTCTCTCTCTCTGTCTCTCTCTCTGTCTGTCAGTCAGTCTCGCGCTCTCTCTCTATCAGTATCTCTCAGTCAGTCAGTGATTATCTCAGTTGGTCAGTCTCTCTGTCAGCCAGTCAGTCTCTCTCTCAGCCAGTCAGTCTCTCTCTCAGCCAGTCAGTCTCTCTCTTTCAGCCAGTCAGTTTCTCTCTGAGCCACTCAGTCTCTCTGTCAGTCTGTCTCTCCGTCCATCTGTCAGTCAATCTCTTTCTCGGTCAGTCAGTCTCTTTCTCGGTCAGTCAGCCTCTCTCTCTCAGTCAGTGTCTCTCAGTTAGTTAGTTAGTCTCTCTCTCTCTCTCTCTCTCTCTCTCTCTCTCTCTCTCTCTCTCTCTCTCTCTCTCTCTCTCTCTGTCAGTCTCTCTCACTGTCAGTCAGTCTATCTCTCTGTCAGTCGGTCTCTCTCGCTCTCTGTCAGTCAGTCTCTCTCTTTGTCTGTTAGCCAGTCTCTCTCTCTTTCTCTCTCTCTGTCAGTCAGTCTCTATCTCTCAGTCAGTCTCTCTCTTTCAGCCAATCAATCACTCTCTGTCAGTCAGTCTCTGTCAGTCAGTCTCTATCAGTCAGTCTCTATCAGTCAGTCTCTCTGTCAGTCAGTCTGTCTCCCTCTGCCAGTTAGTCTCTCTCTGTCAGTCAATCTCTCTCTCTGTCAGCCAGTCTCTCTCTCTCTCTCTCTCTCTCTCAGTCAGTCTCTCTCCCGCAGTCAGTCTATCTCTCTCTCTGTCATTCAGTCAGTCAGTCTCTCTCTGTCAGCCAAGCTCTCTCTCTTTCTCTGTCAGCCTCTCTCTGTCTGTCAGTCAGTCTCGCTCTCTCTCTCTCTACCAGTCTCTCTCTCAGCCAGTCAGTTTCTCTCTCAGCTAGTCTCTCTCTGTCAGTCGGTCTCTCTGTCAGTCAGTCAGTCTCTCTGTCAGTCAGTCAGTCTCTCTGTCAGTCAGTCATTCTCTGTCAGTCAGTCAGTCCCTATCAGTCAGTCTCTCGTGCTCTGTCAGTCAGTCTCTCTCTGTCAGCCAGCCTCTCTTTCTTCCTCTGTCAGTCAGCCTCTCTCTCTCTCTGTCAGTCAGTCTCGCTCTCTCTCTGTCAGTCTCTCTCTCAGCCAGTCAGTCTCTCTCTCAGGCAGTCAGTCTCTCTCTCAGCCAGTCTCTCTGTCAGTCAGTCCCTCTGTCAGTCAGTCTCTCTGTCAGTCAGTCTCGCTCTGTCAGTCAGTCTCGCTCTGTCAGTCAGTCTCGCTCTGTCAGTCAGTCTCTCTCTGTCAGCCAGTCAGTCAGTCTGTCTCTCTCTCTATCAGTCAGTCTATCTCTCTGTCAGTCAGTCTGACTCTCTGTCAGTCTGTCTGTCTCCCTCTGTCAGTCAGTCCCCCTTTGTTAGTCAGTCCCTCTGTCAGTCAGTCTCTCTCTCAGTCAGTCTCTCTCTCTCACAGTCTCTCTATCTGTCAGTCTCTCTCTCTCTCAGACTGTCTCTCTGTCAGTCAGTATGTCTCCCTCTGTCAGTTAGTCTCTCTCTGTTACTCTCTCTCTCAGTCAGTCTCTCTCTCTCTGTCAGTCAATCTCTCTCTAGGTCAGTCAGTCTCTCTCTCAGTCAGTCTCTCTCTCAGTCAGTCTCTCTTTCTCAGTCAGTCTCTCTCTCTCTGTCATTCAGTCAGTCAGTCTCTCTGTCAGTCAGTCTCTCTTTCTCTGTCAGTCTCTCTCTCTCTCACTCAGTCAGTCATTCTCTCTCTGTCAGCCAGTCTCTCTCTCTTTCTCTGTCAGACTCTCTCTGTCTGTCAGTCAGTCTCGCTCTCTCTCTACCAGTCTCTCTCTCAGCCAGTCTCTCTCTGTCAGTCAGTCTCTCTGTCAGTCAGTCTCTCTGTCAGTCAGTCAGTCAGTCTGTCAGTCAGTCTCCCTGTCAGTCAGTCCGTCTGTCTCTGTCAGTCAGTCAGCCTCTGTCAGTCAGTCAGTCTCTCTCTGTCAGTCACTCATTCTCCATCAGTCAGTCTCTCTCTCTGTCAGTCATTCAGTCTCTCTCTTTCTGTCATTCAGTCAGTCAATCTCTCTCCGTTAGTCAGTCTCTCTCTGTCAGTCAGTCTCTCTCTGTCAGTCAGTCAGTCTCTCTCACTTTCTCTGTCAGTCTGTCTCTCTGTCAGTCAGTCCCTCTGTCAGTCAGTCTCTCTCTCAGTCAGTCTCTCTCTCTCAGTCAGTCTGTCTCTCTCTCTCAGCCAGTCATTCTCTCTCTGTCAGTCAGTCTCTCTGTTAGTCAGTCTCTCTCTCTGTCAGTCAGTCTCTCTGTTAGTCAGTCTCTCTCTCTGTTAGTCAGTCTCTCTCTCTTTCTCTGTCAGTCAATCTCTCTGTCAGTCAATCTCTCTGTCAGTCAATCTCTCTGTCAGTCTCTCTTTGTCAGCCAGTCTCTCTCTCTGTCTCTCTCTCTGTCTGTCAGTCAGTCTCGCGCTCTCTCTCTATCAGTATCTCTCAGTCAGTCAGTGATTATCTCAGTTGGTCAGTCTCTCTGTCAGCCAGTCAGTCTCTCTCTCAGCCAGTCAGTCTCTCTCTCAGCCAGTCAGTCTCTCTCTTTCAGCCAGTCAGTTTCTCTCTGAGCCACTCAGTCTCTCTGTCAGTCTGTCTCTCCGTCCATCTGTCAGTCAATCTCTTTCTCGGTCAGTCAGTCTCTTTCTCGGTCAGTCAGCCTCTCTCTCTCAGTCAGTGTCTCTCAGTTAGTTAGTTAGTCTCTCTCTCTCTCTCTCTCTCTCTCTCTCTCTCTCTCTCTCTCTCTCTCTCTCTCTCTCTCTCTCTCTCTGTCAGTCTCTCTCACTGTCAGTCAGTCTATCTCTCTGTCAGTCGGTCTCTCTCGCTCTCTGTCAGTCAGTCTCTCTCTTTCTCTGTTTGCCAGTCTCTCTCTCTTTCTCTCTCTCTGTCAGTCAGTCTCTATCGCTCAGTCAGTCTCTCTCTCTCAGCCAATCAATCGCTCTCTGTCAGTCAGTCTCTCTGTCAGTCAGTCTCTATCAGTCAGTCTCTGTCAGTCAGTCTGTCTCCCTCTGCCAGTTAGTCTCTCTCTGTCAGTCTCTCTCTCTCTGTCAGTCAATCTCTCTCTCTGTCAGCCAGTCTCTCTCTCAGTCAGTCTCTCTCTCTCTCTCTCTCTCTCTCTCTCTCTCTCTCTCTCTCTCTCTCTCTCTCTGTCAGTCTCTCTCTCGCATTCAGTCTCTCTCTCTCTGTCATTCAGTCAGTCAGTCTCTCTCTGTCAGCCAAGCTCTCTCTCTTTCTCTGTCAGCCTCTCTCTGTCTGTCAGTCAGTCTCGCTCTCTCTCTCTACCAGTCTCTCTCTCAGCCAGTCAGTTTCTCTCTCAGCTAGTCTCTCACTGTCAGTTAGTCTCTCTGTCAGTCAGTCAGTCTCTCTGTCAGTCAGTCAGTCAGTCTCTCTGTCAGTCAGTCATTCTCTGTCAGTCAGTCAGTCAGTCTCTGTCAGTCAGTCTCTCTGTCAGTCAGTCTCACTCTTTCTCTGTCAGTCAGTCTCTCTGTCAGTCACTCTCTCTCTGTCAGTCTCTCTCTCAGCCAGTCAGTCTCTCTCTGTCAGCCAGTGTCTCTCTCTGTCAGTCTCTCTCTCTCTCTCTCTCTCTCTGTCAGTCTCTCTCTCTGTCAGTCTCTCTCTCAGCCAGTCATTCTCTCTCTGTCAGTCTCTCTCTCTCAGCCAGTCATTCTCTCTCTGTCAGTCAGTCTCTCTGTGTCAGTCAGTCTCTCTCTGTCAGTCTCTCTCTCTCAGCCAGTCATTCTCTCTCTGTCAGTCAGTCTCTCTGTTAGTCAGTCAGTCTCTCTCTCAGTCAGTCTCTCTTTCTCTGTCAGTCAGTCTCTCTCTCTTTCTCTGTCAGTCAATATCTCTGTTAGTCTCTGTCAGCCAGTCTCTCTCTCTCTTTCTCTGTCAGTCAGTCTCTCTCTCCGTCTGTCAGTCAGTCTCGCCCTCTCTCTCCGTCAGTCTCTCTCTCAGTCGGTCAGTCTCTATCTCAGTTGGTCAGTCTCTCTCTCAGCCAGTCAGTCTCTCTCTCAGCCGGTGAGTCTCTCTCTCAGCCAGTCAGTGTCTCTCTCAGCCAGTCAGTCTCTCTGTCAGTCTGTATCTCTGTCTCTCTGTCAGTCTGTCTCTCTGTCAGTCACTCTGTCTCTCTGTCAGTCAGTATGTCTCTCTGTCAGTCAGTATGTCTCTCTGTCAGTCAGTATGTCTCTCTGTCAGTCAGTATGTCTCCCTATGTCAGTCAGTCTCTCTCTTGGTCAGTCAGTCTCTTTCTCGGTCAGTCAGTCTCTTTCTAGGTCAGTCAGTCTCTCTCTCTGTCAGTCAGTCTCTCTCTGTCAGTCAGTCTCTCTCTTAGTCAGTCAATCTCTCTCAGTCAGTCAATCTCTCTCTCAGTCAGTCTCTCTCTCTCAGTCAGTCTCTCTCTCAGTCAGTCTGTCTCTCTCCCTCTGTCAGTCAGTCTCTCTCTGCCAGCCAGTCTCTCTTTCTCTGTCAGTTAGTATCTCTCTCTCAGACAGTTTCTCTCTCCGTCAGCCTCTCTCTCAGTCAGTCTCTCAGTCAGTCTCTCTCAGTCTCCCTCTGTCAGTCTCCCTCTCTGTCAGTCTCTCCCACTGTCAGTCAGTCTCTCTCTGTCAGTCAGACTCTCTCGCTCTCTCTCTGTCAGTCTCTCTCTCAACCAGTCAGTCTCTCTCTCTTAGTCAGTCAATCTCTCTCTCAGTCAGTCAATCTCTCTCTCAGTCAGTCTCTCTCTCTCTCTCAGTCAGTCTCTCTCTCAGTCAGTCTGTCTCTCTCTCTCTGTCAGTCAGTCTCTCTCTGCCAGTCAGTCTCTCTTTCTCTGTCAGTCAGTATCTCTCTCAGACAGTTTCTCTCATTGTGAGACTATCTCTCAGTCAGTCTCTCAGTCAGTCTCCTAGTCAGTCTCTCTCTCTCAGTCTCCCTCTGTCCGTCTCCCTCATTGTCAGTCTCTCTCTCTCTGTCAGTCTCTCTCACTGTCAGTCTCTCTCACTGTCAGTCTCTCTCACTGTCAGTCTCTCTCACTGTCAGTCTCTCTCACTGTCAGTCTCTCTCACTGTCAGTCTCTCTCTCAGTCAGTCTCTCTCTCAGTCAGTCAAGTCTCTCTCTGTCAGTCTCTCTCTCTCTCTGTCAGTCTCTCTCTGCCAGTCTCTCTCTCTCAGCCAGTCATTCTCTCTCTGTCAGTCAGTCTCTCTGGGAGTCATTCTCTCTCTCTCTCTCTCTGTCATTCAGTTAGTCTCTCTCTCTTTCTCTGTCAGTCAATCTCTCTGTCAGTCTCTCTCTGTCAGTCAGTCTCGCTCTCTCTCTCTATCAGTCTCTCTCTCAATCAGTCCGTGTCTATCTCAGTTGGCCAGTCTCTCTCTCAGCCAGTCAGTCTCTCTCTCTGCCAGTCAGTCTCTCTCCCTCAGCCAGTCAGTGTCTCTCCCAGCCAGTCAGTCAGTCTCTCTGTCAGTCTGTCTCTCTGTCAGTCAGTATGTCTCCCTATGTCAGTCAGTCTCTCTCTGTCAGTCAGTCTCTCTGTCAGTCAGTCTCTATCTCTGTCAGTCAATCTCTCAGTCAGTGTCTCTCTCTAAGTCAGTCTCTCTCTCAGTCAGTCTCTCTCTCAGTCAGTCTCTCTATCTCTCTCTCTCTCTCTCAGTCAGTCAGTCAGTCTCTCTTGCTCTGTCAGTCTCTCTCGGTCAGTCAGCCTCTCTCTGTCAGCCAGTCTCTCTCTCTATTCCTCTGTCAGTCAGCCTCTCTCTCTGTGTCTGTCAGTCAGTCTCGCTCTCTCTCTGTCAGTCTCTCTCTCAACCAGTCAGTCTCTCTCTCTCAGCCAGTCAGTCTCTCTCTCAGCCAGTCAGTCTCTCTCTGTCAGCCTGTCAGTCAGTCTGTCTCTCTCTACAGTCAGTCTATCTCTCTGTCAGTCAGTCTGACTCTCTGCCAGTCTGTCTGTCTCCCTCTGTCAGTCAGTCCCTCTGTTAGTCAGTCCCTCTGTCAGTCAGTCTCTCTCTCAGTCAGTCCCTCTCTCTCTCACAGTCTCTCTCTCTCTGTCAGTCTCTCTCTCTCAGACTGTCCCTCTGTCAGTCAGTCTGTCTCCCTCTGTCAGTTAGTCTCTCTCTGTCAGTCTCTCTGTCAGTCAGTCTCTCTCTCAGTCAGTCTCTCTCTCTCTCTCTCTCTCACAGTCTCTCTCTCTCTGTCAGTCTCTCTCTCTCAGACTGTCTCTCTGTCAGTCAGTCTGTCTCCCTCTGTCAGTTAGTCTCTCTCTGTCAGTCTCTCTGTCAGTCAGTCTCTCTCTCTGTCAGTCAATCTCTCTCAATGTCAGTCAGTCTCTCTCTCAGTCAGTCTCTCTCTCAGTCAGTCTCTCTCTCTCAGTCAGTCTCTCTCTCTCTGTCAGCCAGTCTCTCTTTCTCTGTCAGTCTCTCTCGCACTCAGTCAGTCAGTCTCTCTCTGTCAGCCAGTCTCTCTCTCTTTCTCTGTCAGCCTCTCTCTGTCTGTCAGTCAGTCTCGCTCTCTCTCTACCAGTCTCTCTCTCAGCCAGTCAGTCTCTCTCTCAGCTAGTTAGTCTCTCTCTCAGCTAGTTAGTCTCTCTCTCAGCCAGTCTCTCTCAGTCAGTCAGTGATTATCTCAGTTGGTCAGTCTCTCTGTCAGCCAGTCAGTCTCTCTCTCAGCCAGTCAGTCTCTCTCTGTCAGTCAGTCTCTCTGTCAGTCAGTCACTCTGTCAGTCAATCAGTCTCTCTGTCAGTCAGTCAGTCTCTGTCAGTCAGTCTCTCTGCCAGTCAGTCCGTCTCTCTGTGTCAGTCACTCTCTCTCCGTCAGTCAGTCTCTCTCTCTGTCAGTCATTCAGTCTCTCTCTTTCTGTCATTCAGTCAGTCAATCTCTCTCTGTTAGTCAGTCTCTCTCTGTCAGTCAGTCTCTCTCTGTCAGTCAGTCTCTCTCACTTTCTCTGTCAGTCTGTCTCTCTGTCAGTCAGTCCCTCTGTTAGTCAGTCCCTCTGTCAGTCAGTCTCTCTCTCAGTCAGTTTCTCTCTCAGCCAGTCAAATCTCTCTCTGTCAGTCAGTCTCTCTCTGTCAGTTAGTCTCTCTCTGTCAGTCTCTCTCTCTCTCAGTAAGTCAGACTCTCTCTCTCTCAGCCAGTCATTCTCTCTCAGCCAGTCATTCTCTCTCTGTCAGTCAGTCTCTCTGTCAGTCAGTCTCTCTCTCTTTCTCTGTCAGTCAATCGCTCTGTCAGTCTCTCTTTGTCAGCCAGTCTCTCTCTCTGTCTCTCTCTCTGTCTGTCAGTCAGTCTCGCGCTCTCTCTCTATCAGTCTCAGTCAGTCAGTGATTATCTCAGTTGGTCAGTCTCTCTGTCAGCCAGTCAGTCTCTCTCTCAGCCAGTCAGTCTCTCTCTGTCAGTCAGTCTCTCTGTCAGTCAGTCACTCTGTCAGTCAATCAGTCTCTCTGTCAGTCAGTCAGTATCTGTCAGTCAGTCTCTCTGCCAGTCAGTCCGTCTCTCTGTGTCAGTCACTCTCTCTCCGTCAGTCAGTCTCTCTCTCTGTCAGTCATTCAGTCTCTCTCTTTCTGTCATTCAGTCAGTCAATCTCTCTCTGTTAGTCAGTCTCTCTCTGTCAGCCAGTCAGTCTCTCTCTCAGCCAGTCAGTCTCTCTGTCAGTCTGTCTCTCTGTTCATCTGTCAGTCAATCTCTCTCTCGGTCAGTCAGTCTCTTTTTCAGGCAGTCAGTCTCTTTCTCGGTCAGTCAGCCTCTCTCTCTCAGTCAGTGTCTCTCAGTTAGTCTTTCTCTCTCTCTCTCTCTCTCTCTCTCTCTCTCTCTCTCTCTCTCTCAGTCAGTCTCTCTCACTGTCAGTCAGTCTCTCTCTCTGTCAGTCGGTCTCTCTCACTCTCTGTCAGTCAGTCTCTCTCTTTCTCTGTTAGCCAGTCTCTCTCTCTTTCTCTCTCTCTGTCAGTCAGTCTCTATCTCTCGGTCAGTCTCTCTGTCTCAGCCATTCAATCACTCTCTGTCAGTCAGTCTCTCTGTCAGTCAGTCTCTATCAGTCAGTCTCTCTGTCAGTCAGTCTGTCTCCCTCTGCCAGTTAGTCTCTCTCTGTCAGTCTCTCTCTCTGCCAGTCAATCTCTCTCTCTGTCAGCCAGTCTCTCTCTCAGCCAGTCTCTCTATCTCTCTCTCTCAGTCAGTCTCTCTCTCGCAGTCAGTCTGTCTCTCTCTCTCTCTGTCATTCAGTCAGTCAGTCTCTCTCTCACAGCCAAGCTCTCTCTTTTTCTCTGTCAGCCTCTCTCGGTCTGTCAGTCAGTCTCGCTCTCTCTCTCTCAACCAGTCTCCCTCTCAGCCAGTCAGTTTCTCTCTCAGCTAGTCTCTCTCTGTCAGTCAGTCTCTCTGTCAGTCAGTCAGTCTCTCTGTCAGTCAGTCAGTCAGTCTCTCTGTCAGTCAGTCATTCTCTGTCAGTCAGTCAGTCAGTCTCTGTCAGTCAGTCTCTCTGTCAGTCAGTCTGTCTGTCTGTCTCTCTGTCATTCAGTCAGTCCGTCTATTTCTCTGTCAGACTGTCAGTCTCTCTCTGTCAGTCAGTCAGTCAGTCAGTCTCTCTCTCAGTCAGTCTCTCTTTCTCTGTCAGTCTGTCTCTCTGTCAGTCAGTCTCACTCTTTCTCTGTCAGTCAGTCTCTCTGTCAGTCAGTCATTCTCTCTCTGTCAGTCTCACTCGCAGCCAGTCAGTCTCTCTCTGTCAGCCAGTGTCTCTCTCTGTCAGTCTCTCTCTCTCTCTATCTCTATCTCTCTCTGTGTCAGTCTCTCTCTCTGTCAGTCTCTCTCTCTCAGCCAGTCATTCTCTCTCTGTCAGTCTCTCTCTCAGCAGTCATTCTCTCTCTGTCAGTCAGTCTCTCTGTGAGTCAGTCAGTCTCTCTCTCAGTCAGTCTCTCTTTCTCTGTCAGTCAGTCTCTCTCTGTCAGTCAGTCTCTCTCTCTTTCTCTGTCAGTCAATATCTCTGTCAGTCTCTCTCTGTCAGCCAGTCTCTCTCTCTTTCTCTGTCAGTCAGTATCTCTCTCTCTCTGTCAGTCAGTCTCGCGCTCTCTCTTGTCAGTCTCTCTCTCAGTCGGTCAGTCTCTATCTCAGTTGGTCAGTCTCTCTCTCAGCCAGTCAGGGTTTTTCAGGTTTTTAATGTCTTTATTTCGATAATAAAATCATAAAAGACAAATTTAAAAAACAAATACGAAACATTTCAACCATAATACAATAAATTGGGAGAAAAAAACATTAAACATGTTATTACACTAAAATCACAGCTAAAACAAATTATTAAACCATCGGGATATACAAAGACATAATTTAACCTGGACCTAAAATAAACTAAGTTTACACATTTCAAAGTACCAAATTAGTAAGCTCTTGCCTAGAGCAGTTTAGTGAGAGTTCCTTCTTGCCCTTATTGCCCACGCCCAGCCCAGAAATTTAGCCAAGCATACCACAACGGTTTCCGAGGTATTAGTTTTCAAGACCCATATTGCTTCTGAAGACCTTTTACAGGATAGGCGCTGGAACAAAGGTTTTAGCCATGTAATGCGAGCTTCTAAGTACTGCGGGCAAGCAAACAATAGATGACCCTCTGTTTCCTTTTGACCTGGGCACCAGCAACAAGAACTTGAGGATGTTTTTCCCCAAGATGATGTAAATGAATTCAATGGTAGGGCACCTACTCGAAACTGGTGATATAGTTTCTTGTCCAGTGATCGGGTGATGATATCCCAGTAAGTCTCCCGGGAAGAGTCCTGCTTAAAGCTTAGGAATCTTCCTGTTAGGCTACCAGAACTGGAAGCGATTACCAAAGATTGACGCCTTGAGGCCCAAAATAGTTCTTTGAATTCTTTTTTAGAGGGGAATGTGTTGGTGCCTGGGGAAACCCAAAGATGATTTAGCCCCATATCTTGTAAACTCTTTTTCACTGAATTTAGCCATGGGATTCTTTCTGAACCCCCCATCGCCCTCACCTCTGCTACCTCTTTTGCAAATAATGTAAGATCCGGGGAGGTCCACAAACGCCTCCAGAGAGCCACTACTCTGAATTTTGCCATATCGTTAATAGGAAGGCTTCCCATGTCATGGCAGAGAGGTATCGATGGAGAGGATTGTGGTAACCCTACCAAGTTTCGAAGGAATTTACACTGAATTTTATAGAGACTTGACAGGTCCATAAATCCCCATAAGTCAGCCCCATAAAGTATAGCTGCATTTATTTTGGTATCATAAATTTTCATGGCAGGGATGACCCGTTTAGTTATTGATCTCTTCTGCTCACGCAAAAGACAGCCCGTCAATTGAGCAAATTTTATCTGTTGGGCCGCGATTTGCTCTTTCCATGACAAACGGCGATCCAAAGTGACCCCCAAGTAGGTCATGGTTTCAACCTGTTCCAGGTTGACCCCACTCATTTTTACGTTACTACGTACAAAGTTATTCCTGGTTAAAACCATGAACTTGGTTTTACCCACGTTTATTTGGAGATCATTATTTACACAAAACTCCTCAAAACGGTTCA
Organism: Lissotriton helveticus; assembly: GCF_964261635.1. Classification (NCBI taxonomy): domain Eukaryota; kingdom Metazoa; phylum Chordata; class Amphibia; order Caudata; family Salamandridae; genus Lissotriton; species Lissotriton helveticus. Next base: position 706,163,697 of record NC_136059.1, on the reverse strand, counting down.
AGGCCCGCTCTAGGCCTGACCGTGTCTTAGATAGGAGTAAGGTGTCGTCCGCGAAGATGAGCATGGGGAATTTAATCCCTGCCAGAGATGGGGCATCAGTGTGGGTATCCGAGAAAATGTTTACTACCTGATCTATAAAGAGCAGGAAAAGAGTGGGCGCGAGGACACAACCCTGGCGAACTCCACGGGTTACCAGGAAAGAGTCTGTATGTTGTCCTTGTCCTCCCCACCTTACCCTTGCATGGTTCTCTTCATGCATTCTAATAATTAACTCTAGTAGTTCTACCGGTAGCCCCAAATCCCTCAATACCTGCCACAATTTGCCTCTAGATACCAAATCAAAGGCTGATTTCAGGTCAATAAATGCGGCGAAAATGGTACCACCGCCGAGCGTAACCACCTTCCAGAAGATCATACAAAATCGAAACACCTGGTCGATGGTGCTCGTCCCAGATCTAAAACCTGCCTGCATTGGAGACAATATATTTTCTGAGTCCATCCACCCCTGCACTCTGGCCAAGATCATTTGGGCAAAAACTTTTTGGAGACAGTCAATTAAGCTAATCGGGCGATAGTTGCCCGGATTAGACCTGACTCCTTTTTTAGGTTTTGACTAGCGATGCATGCGTACGAAGTACGCATGCGCTAGCAAAATCTAATGATATCCTCTAATCCTCTATGTGGGGTCGGGTATCTGCCCCCTCCTCCCATTGGCTAGCTCCATAAATGGAGGCTAGCCATTGGGAGCCGGATCTGTCCGTCAAAGGCCGGACCAGATTCGGGGGCGTTCCCGAGAATTTTTCCCTTTCTGCTCACGTCATGTAGACGTGTTCACTCGGTGGGCGGGGCGTTTTTTCGGGCTCGCCGAGGTTTGTTTAGGCCGGCCGAGGAAGTCCAGGTGAGTCTTCCCTTTCCTGTCCCCCCTCCCGCTGTTGGTTCGTTTCCCGCCCCCCGTCAGTGTGTGGCCGTTCCCGCCCCCCTCCCGCTCTCCCGTCAGTGTTTGGCCGTTCCCGCCCCCCTCCCGCTCTCCCGTGGCCGTTCCCGCCCCCCTCCCGCTCTCCCGTCACTGTGTGGCCGTTCCCGCTCTCCCGTGGCCGTTCCCGCCCCCCTCCCGCTCTCCCGTCACTGTGTGGCCGTTCCCGCTCTCCCGTGGCCGTTCCCGCCCCCCTCCCGCTCTCCCGTCACTGTGTGGCCGTTCCCGCTCTCCCGTGGCCGTTCCCGCCCCCCTCCCGCTCTCCCGTGGCCGTTCCCGCCCCCTCCCGCTCTACCGCACACAGTCAGATCTGTGTGCGGTCATAGCGCCTCGGTGCCGCGAGCAAGTCAAATCCGTGTGCGGTCATAGCGCCGCGGTACTGTAAGCATGTCAGATCTGGTTGCTGTCATAGCGCCGCGGTACCAGGCGGGGAGATGTGTTGGGTTAATACAAGATCACAGGCTGCTAGAGGCAGATCGTAACCCAAGATCACACTGAGTGCAGTTAAAATAGAAATGAATACACACAGTGGAAGTCACAGACACCAAGATCACACACACTCACACAGCCAGGCGAGGATCACAGCCCAAGATCACACAGCGAGGCCGTTGCACAGAAACGAGTGTACAGAATGGGAATCACAGACACAAAGATAACACACAGCCAGACTCAGATCAAAGCCCAAGATGAGACAGAGTGGCAGCTGAATAGAAATGAGTGTACACAGTGGGAGTCACAGACACGCAAGATCGCAACCTGCCAGACCAAGCTCAAATGTAGTGTGTTAGCTGCACAGACACTAAGGCCACCCTCTGTGTCATCTTCACTGATGAATACTGTAAGCTGCAGAGAGCTCATACCAGAGTCCCGGCTGCACAGATTCCAAGAGACAGAGGTATAAAGACCAAGATCACACAGTGTTAGAGCAAAACTGACGAACATCACACATGGCGTCAGCTCCATAGAAAACACAATGACACTCAGACTGAGGGTCGCAAACGCCTAGATCACACTGTGTTAGAGCAAACTGACGAATACCACACATGGCGTCAGCTACATAGAAAACACAAGGACGCTCAGACAGAGGGTCACAAACGCCTAGATCGGCCACTGCCAGACGAAGACCACGCACAGATACCAAGATCACACATACTGTCAACAGGATAGGATCATAGCGTCAGCGGCACAGAACTGAAGGTCAGGCACAGTATCACGCGCATAGATAACACGAACAAACACCAAGATCACACAGTGACAGAGCACCCTGTTAAAGATTAGACATGGTGGCGGATTCACAGACACCAGACCAGGATCAAACTTGGTGTCAGAGTCTCATATAGGATCTGCGGCACCGCTGAGTAAAACTCGGCTCACCCTGGGGCATTGCTGGAAGAGACCGAAGCAGGGCATGTTCTCTTAGCCTGTGCTGGGGAGAGGTCCCATGTTCATCCAAGATCATACACTGTCAGACGAAGATCACACAGAGTGTGATCCACAATCAATTGTGCTGCAACAACCTTCAGAGTGGGGGAGGGAGCTAGAGGGCGCTGCCGTTACTGTTAGCGAGTGTGAAAAATCTGTTTTACACAAAGAACAAGTGAAGCAAATCAGCGCGGTGAGAGCGGCGTGTGTCCCAGGGTGCATTTTAGCGCAGTCTGTCCTGAATATACAAGTGCGGGAGATTACCTGTCATGTACAAAGGCGAGAAACCATAACGTCTGGAAATCGGGGCTCAGCATATATTTTCCTTTGCTCCTCACGCAACTAAAGTGCCTTGATGTGTTGTGTTCTTATCACATGCTTTGTTTGTTTCCCTCAAAATCAGAATTACAAAAATGCCTTATTTGTACTTTCATTGCTGCTGCTATATTTTGAAATATGTATAGATTTCACTTTACATTTATAAATGTTGTTGCATGGTAGAAAACATTACCACCTACATCCTTTCCCTTTTCACCCCCTGTTCACTTGGTTCAAATTACAAAAGTACATGCAACATGATACAGTCAAAATGTAAAGGCACTTTTATTGCTCATTCTCGTCCTGCTAGGTTATTTTGGGGGGTGTCGCAGCACCCGTGCACCCCTACTTCCAGGACTCATGGGTACAGTGCAATAAACACATGCATCTTCACAACACCTGCATAGATAGCAAAATCAAAGTGTCAATGTCACATACGTAACACACACTACGAGTGGACCCGTTAATGTCCGATCCCGGTGCAAACTCCTTTTTGCACCGGGATCTGTGTGATGACGAGCACGCCCTTGCAGTTTTCCCTGTATAGGTTCCAGCATTTATAGGGGGAAAAGGACTGATAGTATGAGAATCGTTACTTCTTCCCAGTTATTTTCCCTTCAGTGGTTGGTGATGAGGCTTCACTTAGTCCTTTTGTTGGTCTGCGGATACGACATAACGTGCAGCTTGTGATATTTATTGCATATATTTCTATTTTTTTCTTTAGGAAGTGTGTTGTTGGTATGCCTTAGACTGTCATAAAAACACAGCGTTGTTCACTATTTGCCTTTGCACCCGAATTTAAAGTAAAGTAAAGTCCACATTTGTAAAGCGCACAATCACCCGTAAGGGTCTCTAGGCGCTGGGGGCCGTCGGGAAGATTAAGCGAGCTATTGCCCAGAGTCACATGGTGCTGGGCTAACCTGCCGCCGGAGCCGGGGATCGAACCGTGGTCCCCAGATTCCAGCGTCAGTCGCCCTGGCCGCGGCGCCACACCTCTGTACTTTATTGTCACAGAAGCTCATTGTTGAATTTATGGCTTTCTTGCACACTGTAGAAACGTTTGCGATCATGGACTGTCTTAAAAATCAACCAAGATAGTAGCCTGTTATGTTCCACTGCTATTGCTGACTTATTTGGTTATCAGCAGTGTTTGAGAACATGCATAGTTTGTGTCTTTTAGTGGCAGCGTCTATCTTATCCTGCCATTTTTACTTGGGAGCATCATCTTAGTTGCCTCCTGATATGAGGGACAGATACAACAAAAACAGCTTAATTGGCCATCTATTAATAGTCAGACATGATCTATTAAGAAGCCCAATCATTAATAACTAGCTAGAACGATTGCATTTGTCAATGCTTGTTTACCCTAAACCTAAGGTGACCCATTTCATTAACTCAAATTGATTGAACTTGCTTTTTAGGTTTTGACTAGCGATGCATGCGTACGAAGTACGCATGCGCTAGCAAAATCTAATGATATCCTCTAATCCTCTATGTGGGGTCGGGTATCTGCCCCCTCCTCCCATTGGCTAGCTCCATAAATGGAGGCTAGCCATTGGGAGCCGGATCTGTCCGTCAAAGGCCGGACCAGATTCGGGGGCGTTCCCGAGAATTTTTCCCTTTCTGCTCACGTCATGTAGACGTGTTCACTCGGTGGGTGGGGCGTTTTTTCGGGCTCGTCGAGGTTTGTTTAGGCCGGCCGAGGAAGTCCAGGTGAGTCTTCCCTTTCCTGTCCCCCCTCCCGCTGTTGGTTCGTTTCCCGCCCCCCGTCAGTGTGTGGCCGTTCCCGCCCCCCTCCCGCTCTCCCGTCAGTGTTTGGCCGTTCCCGCCCCCCTCCCGCTCTCCCGTGGCCGTTCCCGCCCCCCTCCCGCTCTCCCGTCACTGTGTGGCCGTTCCCGCTCTCCCGTGGCCGTTCCCGCCCCCCTCCCGCTCTCCCGTCAGTGTGTGGCCGTTCCCGCTCTCCCGTGGCCGTTCCCGCCCCCTCCCGCTCTCCCGTCAGTGTGTGGCCGTTCCCGCTCTCCTGTGGCCGTTCCCGCCCCCCTCCCGCTCTCCCGTCAGTGTGTGGCCGTGTGTGGCCGTGGTTTTGGCTCACTCGTGCTGCACAGCAGTTTCACAAATAGGCCGCCTCTGTGATACCTGTACTCATGACCCCTGGTTCGAAGCCCACACCTCCCCCTAGTTCATGTACATCTCAGAGATATTTAAATACCTGCCACCAGCACTATCATCTTCTTTATCTTTTCTACATTTAAAACTTTACATCTCCCATCACGTGATTTCTGGTGCATATTACACCATCTTGGAGTATTAATTTTGGACAACATGCAATCTACTTTTATGTTCCTGCCAAGGTAGCTCCGTAGAAAAAACACAACCGTCAAAGCGTGGCTAGAGAAATTGCTTATACAATGGTAAATACCCAAGTTTAGGAAAAACAAAATAAAAGACGTTTCCTTAACTGATATTCAGCGCAAGATGCAAAATAATGGCATTTAGACAGGGCAACCTTTTGTACCATGGGGTAACAAATATATTACAAGGAAAGGAATATGACAGACTAACCTCTCTAGTTTTATTGTATTGGCCCCTCCTCCTCCTTTAGCTCTCCCCTATCCCACCATCCCTCCATCTGCAGTCCGCTAGCAGATTCATAATGAATATTCAAACGTTTGATGGGTTCAATCAAGAGCGTGATGACAATCTAAATGAACCGCATCTTGGCATATAGAAATTAGGGCATTCCCGAGCACTATTATTCCATGTAAAAATAGTTTACACAGCCCGGGAGACCCATTTGAAGGGGGCAGGTGAGGTTGATAAGGGTCAGTCAATGTCATCAAAAAAGAACTTCACCGTTCCATGTAAAGAGGAAGAGTGGCTCAATTTTTCCTTATAAAACTGCTTCCGTAACATAAAGGAAAGACATTGCAAACTTTTTTTTACAAATTAAAGGAAACCCTGTGTAATTGGATTTAAATGTGGCTTCGTCTTATGTCTAGTGCCTGACAGCGCAAGGGTGACATGTTATAGTGAACCAGAACAATGTTATAGGCAAACTGTGATTATTTAGGATATTTAGACTCTTGTGCTGCTCTTACAATGATAGTATACATTACGGGGAAGACCATCTCAAGTAATTCTGAAGAACGCTAACTATGCTTGATTGATCGGATAATGAGATTACAAGAACTGACAGGCTTTGATTATTAAAATAATGAGCTTGTAAAGATGTCAGCCTGGAAGCTCTGACACAGATCCAGAGGGGAAGTTAATAAGAAGCCGCTTACCCTCGGTCACAAAATGCTCCTTTTGTAACCGAGAATCGTGTGCACATTGAACAAGGTTTACAAAAACAAATTTGACAATCAAGGATCCAAACAAACAAGGTTTTGCAACAAATCCCTCTGTCAATGTGCCTGTGTCATTGCTGCTCAACTAATTAGAGCCCCAGGTTATCCCAGGTATTAATGCAGCGTTTTCCAAGGGAACTTTTAATTCATAGCTGGATGCGTTTCCTTTCTTTCAGTGAAGTTTGCTATTTTAGAATATTCACACAGTTTGCATTTGAATTACCCGGAGGTGTCCTGGCGCTGATTATTATTCCTCTGTGTGCCCCTGTTGCCTGCTTGTGCCCCTGTTGACTGCTTGTGCCTCCGTGTGCCCCTGTTGCCTGCTTGTGCCTCCGTGTGCCCCTGTTGCCTGCTTGTGCCTCCGTGTGCCCCTGTTGCCTGCTTGTGCCTCCGTGTGCCCCTGTTGCCTGCTTGTGCCTCCGTGTGCCCCTGTTGCCTGCTTGTGCCTGTTTTCGTGCCCCTGTCGCCTGCTTGTGCCTCCGTGTGCCCCTGTTGCCTGCTTGTGGCTCCGTGTGCCCCATTTGCCTGCTTGTGCCTCCGTGTGCCCCTGTTGCCTGCTTGTGCCTCCGTTTTCGTGCCCCTGTTGCCTGCTTGTGCCTCCGTGTGCCCCTGTTGCCTGCTTGTGCCTCCGTGTGCCCCTGTTGCCTGCTTGTGCTGTGTGGGTGTCTGTGGAAGGCTCTGTGTGGGTGTGTGGAGGGTTCTGTGTGGCTGTGTGTGTGGGGAGCTTTGTGTGGCTGTGTGTGTGGGGGGCTTTGTGTGGCTGTGTGTGTGGGGGGCTCTGTGTGGCTGTGTGTGTGGGGGGCTCTGTGTGGCTGTGTGTGTGGGGGGGCTCTGTGTGGGTGTATGTGTGGGGGGGCTCTGTGTGTGTTTGTGTGTGTCATTTGCGAGAGATAAAGCTAGTGGCATTGTAAATGACAATGCCATTTATTTATGTTAAAAAAAAACATAAATAAAAATAATGTCAAGAGCAATGCCAATAGCTCTAACTTTAACAAAGGCAAAACCATTGCATTGTAAATGCTTGTTATATATAGGGATGATCTCAGCCCCCTTCCATGTTTTAGGGATGCATGCACCCTTTGCTAATGCGTTGGCTATGTTAGTTATGTATGTCACCCAGAGATCTGTGTTTGATTTAAACAAATCCGCTGGTATTTGGTCCAACCCTGGGGCTTTCCCCCGCTGAGTCAGGCCGAGGGCAAACTCTGTCTCAGTGTTAGTAAAGGTCAGAGTTTCTCCACAAGTGGGCGTTGCATACAGCTTGTTCAATGTGGGAAGGGGATCAGTGCCCACCATGCAAAATTGGGACGAATAGTGTGTTATCCAGGCTTCTGGGGACACATGATTAGTTGGGGTGTGGGAATCAACATCCTTCCCCCATTTAACTATATCCCAAAATCTAGCCTGGTTGTTTGACTTAGTAGCATCTAGCAGATCGGCCCAATAACCATCCTCCCACGTCCTTTTAGCCTCCCACTGAACTCTTTTGTACCGTTTCCTGGCCTCCTTTACATCACACATATTCCTAGATTTAACTGTATCTACTAGGTTACTGTGAGCCACCCTGCATTCCTTATTGTACCACTTTGCCCGAATGGCGAGTGGTCGTCCAGTTCCATTCTGACAAGGTTTCGAGAGAAGTAACTTGAGCTCATCAAAACATTGTTCATGTATGTCCAGGATTTTGTTTGGTTCTAAGATACCCTTCCCAGTGTCATCTGTAAGCATTTTGTTTAGTGCAAGCATAACCACTTTCTCTATATTAGTCTGGAGGGATTCATCCCCTGAAATGTTGGACCATTTCAGCCTCCTACGCTCATTCGATAGAATTACAACCCCCTGCCCCGTTGGAACAGGATCTTCCGTTCTTACCAAACCATCCATCCTTAATTTCAATGACAGCGGGTTATGGTCGCTTTCTGGGCGGGGGACGGCTTCCATATCGACCATCAGTGACCAAAATTCCATTTTTAAAAGAAAATAGTCTATACGACTTTTCCTTAGTCCGTTGTCAAAAGTAAAATTGGCACCAAGGTCAGAGGGTGAACGTCCATTTACTGCCCTTAGCCCCCAAGTAAGACATAGTGCAGTCCAGTTCAGAGCAGCCTCCGTTGCTTTCACCGGTTTACTAGTCAGTAGGTCCGGTATATTCCATGTTACATCCTCCGCGGACCCCCAACTGTCCCCTGCAACGTAGAGCGGCTCTATGGTACAGTTCAAGTCGCCAGCTAGAAGGATTAAGGATCCTTTATTCCATCCCGCTAATTGTCTATCCAGAACATCCACAATCGGGGGACACCGACCACCAGGGAGGCCACAGGAGTAGATGTTACAGATGAGCATATCTTGACCACCTTCCTTGCTCAGCTTGATGGTCAATAGGTCGGGGTTGTCCTCATAGAGTTCTGTGATTTTAAATCCCCATGCCTGTTTGACCCATGTTGACAATCCCCCTGATGCTCGCCCTTTGCTACTTTTAATTGCTGGTTTAAAGAAGTTTATAAAACCAATTATATGTACAGGTTCGGTTGCCCATGTCTCTTGTAATAGCACAACATCATATTTAGTGATAAAGTCCAGCCAATCCTCCGAAACCATGCGAGCTTTTACTCCCGCAACATTCCAGGACACAATATTAAATGTTGTTGTAGATTCTGCAATATTGTTACATGGAATGGGCGAAAAGGGGGCATTTGTTGGGGTAGGCCTAATGGACAGGTTTCTATCCCCTATTGCATCTACATTACTTTTTTGCAAACATTCCCCCTGTACCATAGCCACTATTTCTGCTATTTTGTCTGGTGCGATCTTATCACCTATTTCAGATATCAATGGAATTTGGTGTGGAGTTTGTACTTCCCTCTCATCAACAACAATGGGGCCACTCATCAAACCGGGAGAACACCGTCAATCTACCATCTCCAGGTCAGACAATGGTCCAAAGTGGTTGAAGAGTAGGGGGTACTGAAATTGGTGAGGTGTTCTAGGTCCTTTGTACCTCCCGTCTCTCACTCTCCACTGGCTTGGACCTGTAGGGCGATTACTATTTGTATGAGGGTAAAAATAGGAAAGGTCTAGGGATTGGACATCGCCCTGATGGGCAAATCTAGCTTTCCGTCGTATGAGCTCCACAACCCATGGGTCTTTGAATGAGATCAAAATACAGTCCCCTTCCAAGTCTTTGGTACCATAACCCACCCAGTCTACTCTTCTCACATATAGAATTTCTGTTGGTGATGATGGTGGTAGGGGACGGTTTTTATTTAACCAATATATTGCTTTGTTGCGCAATTCCCCTTGCGTCTCCTTAATACCATCTCTTAAGGGCGCTACACCAGTTAAAACTATGGTATATTGGGCCGCTTCTGGGGGCAAATTTGCTCGGGGTGTTGGGCGCATCTTTTGTTTACCCTCCAACGGTGTCCTAGAGGACTGAGGATTGGGTTTTCCCCTACTAAATGTCTGAGCTGGGGTACTGTCAGATTGCTTTGGCCTGCTATCTAACATGGACGGATTCACTTTGTCTGGGTGAGATTTGGGTGGGTATTTTTTCCCTAGTACGCTAGTTGAGGTACTTCCATTAGCAGTGGTAGCAGTATTGGTGGTCCTAGCCCCAGCTATCAGTTTATTAATAGCTACCCCTGACGATACGGGCTTGATTGCCTGATTCACAATTGGATTACTAGCCATTTGTGTTTTGCCTAATGTCGAATTACGTGCCCCCACCACAGGACTAGGTGTGGATAGTTTTTGCAGAATGCCCATATTGAAATTAACCACTGTTTCCATTGCGTCGATTTTGGAGGTCATCAGCCTGGTTCTCTCCAAAACTGGAAGCAAAATGGTTTTTAGCATAGCCTCAATCTTGACCAACAAAATGTCGTCACTATTGAGGCAGGTTGGACAAGTATTAGAAGGCCCCAGAGAAGCGTATGATGGACAAAACACATTAGGAAAACCATGGGGTGATTGTGGGGCTGGTATTGTCCCGCTGCAATTATCATTCAGTTTGGGCTGTTTTTGATCTTTTTCCCCCTGGGGGCTCGAAACATGTTTCCTCTTTCGGGATATCAATTTTGGGCTCATTTGAATCACCTCTGTTAAATTAGGTGGGGTAAAGTCGATGAGTTGAGGTGGGGTAACCAAGTTATATTCGTCTTCCCCTGTTATTGGGCAATCATCCCCATCCCTTGACAGATTTACACTAAGTTTCTGGGCCCCGCAATCCAATGGTGAAGGTGGCAACACCCCTTCTCCATCTACATGGACTATTGCCTCTGTCTCGATGGAATAAATGCAGTTAGATGCTGCATGAGGAACAGGGCTTTTCACTAATGCTAGTCCACCTATGGAAGAGCGCTTTCCAGAAACTAAATCTAGCGACAGCCTTTTTTCTACCATTTCAATTTCTTTTTCAAGGATCCCAGTGGCTCTGGTAATGAAAGCATCTAGGGGGCCTGAAACTACACCCTTTGATGTTTGCAGCTGAACTAGACGTTCTTTCCCTGATCTCAGTGTCATGATGAAATACAAGTTAGAATTTTCTTCCGTACTTTGCAGAACTGTCTATAACCTTCCCATGAGATAACAGTCAATGATGATAATATACCTTTAGGTCCTGCACTAGTAATGTACATTCATGTCAGGAGGTGTTTTTAGCAGGGGTCCTGGCCCAACCAAACCTCGGTCGACCACGGACGGCCACAGACGGTCCCGCCCTTGTCCCGGGCTTCTCCCGGGCGCGCTCCCGCGCAGCGGCACAATTAGCTCCTTCAATAATAAGGGGGAGAGTTAATGGGCGGGAGGGCGGGGCCAGCAGGGAGAGCAGCCCAGGTGTTGTGAATTGGGCTCGCAGGGACTCCTGGTAGGTTAAGTCCCTGCCTCCACGCTCGCAACCCTGCCGGCAACTCCACGCACCCCAAGGACCTCAGCAAGCCCAGCTCCTCTCCCAGGTCAGCTCCGCTTCGATGAGGGACGCTGCGGGACCCGCGAAGCGGGTCCGGCGAGGTGTAGGCTCCCCACAAAGACAAAGTCAAATGGCCAGCAAAGAAACAGCTAATCCGGTAAGGAAGGTCCCGTCAGCACAGATTCCCAGCCCGCTTTTCACTCAGTGGGCGGGGGGGCGGGGCCAGCAGGGAGAGCAGCCCAGGTGTTGTGAATTGGGCTCGCAGGGACTCCTGGTAGGTTGAGTCCCTGCCTCCACGCTCGCAACCCTGCCGGCAACTCCACGCACCCCAAGGACCTCAGCAAGCCCAGCTCCTCTCCCAGGTCAGCTCCACTTCGATGAGGGACGCTGCGGGACCCGCGAAGCGGGTCCGGCGAGGTGTAGGCTCCCCACAAAGACAAAGTCAAATGGCCAGCAAAGAAACAGCTAATCCGGTAAGGAAGGTCCCGTCAGCACAGATTCCCAGCCCGCTTTTCACTCAGTGGGCGGGGGGGGCGGGGCCAGCAGGGAGAGCAGCCCAGGTGTTGTGAATTGGGCTCGCAGGGACTCCTGGTAGGTTGAGTCCCTGCCTCCACGCTCGCAACCCTGCCGGCAACTCCACGCACCCCAAGGACCTCAGCAAGCCCAGCTCCTCTCCCAGGTCAGCTCCGCTTCGATGAGGGACGCTGCGGGACCCACGAAGCGGGTCCGGCGAGGTGTAGGCTCCCCACAAAGACAAAGTCAAATGGCCAGCAAAGAAACAGCTAATCCGGTAAGGAAGGTCCCCTCTCAGCCAGTCAGTCTCTCTCTCAGCCAGTCAGTCTCTCCCTCAGCCGGTGAGTCTCTCTCTCAGCTAGTCAGTGTCTCTCTCAGCCAGTCAGTCTCTCTGTCAGTCTGTCTCTATGTCAGTCTGTATCTCTGTCAGTCTGTATCTCTGTCAGTCTGTATCTCTGTCAGTCTGTCTCTCTGTCAGTCTGTCTCTGTCAGTCAGTCTGTCTCTGTCAGTCAGTCTGTCTCTCTGTCAGTCAGTATGTCTCCCTATGTCAGTCAGTCTCTCTCTTGGTCAGTCAGTCTCTTTCTCGGTCAATCAGTCTCTTTCTCGGTCAGTCAGTCTCTCTCTCTGTCAGTCAGTCTCTCTCTTAGTCAGTCAATCTCTCTCTCAGTCAGTCAATCTCTCTCTCAGTCAGTCAATCTCTCTCTCAGTCAGTCAATCTCTCTCTCAGTCAGTCTCTCTCTCTCTCTCAGTCAGTCTGTCTCTCTCTCTCTCTGTCAGTCAGTCAGTCTCTCTCTCTCTCTCTGTCAGTCAGTCTCTCTCTGCCAGTCAGTCTCTCTTTCTCTGTCAGTTAGTATCTCTCTCTCTCAGACAGTTTCTCTCTCTGTCAGCCTCTCTCTCAGTCTCTCAGTCAGTCTCTCTCTCAGTCTCCCTCTGTCAGTCTCCCTCTCTGTCAGTCTCTCTCTCTATCAGTCTCTCTCATTGTCAGTCAGTCTCTCTCTGTCAGTCAGACTCTCTCGCTCTCTCTCGGTCAGTCTCTCTCTCAACCAGTCAGTCTCTCTCTCACCCAGTCAGTCTCTCTCTCTCTGTCAGTCAGTCAGTCAGTCTCTGTCAGTCAGTCTCTCTCTGTCAGTCAGTCAGTCTCTCTCTATCAGTCAGTCAGTCTCGCTCTGTTAGTCTCTCTCTGTCAGTCAGTCAGTCTCTCTCTGTCAGTCAGTCTCTCTCTCTTTCTCAGTCAGTCTCCCTCTCTATCTGTCAGTCAGTCTCTCTCTCAGTCAGCTTGTCTCTCTGTCAATCAGTCAGTCTCTCTGTCAGTCAGTCAGTCTCTCTGTCAGTCAGTCAGTCAGTCTCTCTGTCAGTCAGTGAGTCTCTCTGTCAGTCAGTCAGTCTCTCTCTGTCAGTCTCTCTCAGTCAGTCTCTCTCTCAGTCAGTTTCTTTCTCAGTCAGTCTCCCTCTCTGTCATTCTCTCTCTCTGTCAGTCTCTCTCTCTGTCAGTCTCCCTGTAGTGTCTCTCTCTGTCAGTGTCTCTCTGTCAGTGTCTCTGTCTCTCTCTGTCAGTGTCTCTCTCTCTCAGTCAGTCAGTCTCTCAGTCACTCAGTCAGACAGGCAGTCTCTCTCTCTCTGTGTCAGTCAGTCAGTCTCTCTCTCAGTCAGTCTCTCTTTCAGTCAGTCTCTCTTAGTCAGTCAGTCCTCAGTCTCTCTCTCCACACATTCTCTCTCTTTCTTCCCCCACTTTCTCTCTCTCCACTCTCTCCCCACTCACAGTCTCTCTCTCTCTAAACAAAAGCTGGGGGGCCATAAGTACATTACTTGCAAGGGCTGCAGGCCGCCAAGGAAAGCCTGCCAGGCCGCTGCCGGCCCGCGGGTCGTACTATGAGTACCACGGCCTCAATCCCTCCACTCTCTAACTCCACTCTCTCTAAACTCACCTCTGTCTCCAACTCATGTCTCTCTTCCTCACATCTCTCTTCATCCTATTTCTCTCTCTCTACATAACATCAGGAGGTCTCAAAGTATGTCCAGCCCAGGTCCCAAAAATGAAGTTGGCACTATATGTGTGACCCGAGATGCATAATGTTCAGGTCCAGTGTTTTGGGATGCAGTCATGTGAACGCCCCTCTACAAACTGCTATAAACGTTACCTTGGTCAGGCGACTCACTGGAAGCGGAAAGCATTCCCTGATCGCACAGATCACAGCCTCCATTTCCGATTCACAGGCAGATCTCAAGGCTTTTGGCACCGGTGGAAGAGACGTTTCAATAAATTCTTTCAGTTGCTTGGGACTTTTGTAATATAAAATGGAGTCCGATGAGAACCCTGCAGACATTTGTGCTGGACAAATAAAGAAATGTTAAATAATTAACGCTGAAGTATGTACTGGGAAAATAACCCACTCAATTGCTAAACTAAGTGAAAAACAACCTGTATCTCCACTGTGAAGCTCCATTCTAAAGTTGGCAGTTTTCGCAGATCAGCAGCCAGATTGCAAAAATGCTGAACTGATACAAATATGTAGTTAATGCTCTTTTGCAACTATATTGCTTCTTGCATAATAAGTAATGGAGCAAAACAAAATTTGCACCAGTATACATATCATAAAGATCAAGATCCAATCAAATAATGAAGCAAACTTAAATTGCTCTATTATTTGCTAGATTGGCATAATAATAAAACATCAGTTTTAAAGTAGGAAAGATTAAGAGCCTGATTACAAGTTTGGCGGGGTGGCAGTCGGCTGCCACAAAAGCGCCCCGCTGTCAACCCACAAGACCCGTAATCAGACCGACCTCCGGATTACAAATGTAATCCTGGCGGGCGGTCCTGCAGCAGCGGTCCCATGGTGGTGCCTTTCAAGGGCTCATATCTGAGCCGTAGAAAGGCACTGTAATGGGAGCACCACATCACGTTCCTGCATGGCATGGAGTACTAAATCCATGACGTGCAGGAACTGGGGGTGCATGCATACATGGGGGAACAACATGTGCCACCCTGCAAGCATCTTGTGGCCCGAGGCAACAGACGGCCCTGTAGAGCACCCTTAGTATCCTCAAGCCACACTTTCTTTCTTGGCTGGCTTATCACCATAAAAATTGAGGTGGTGAGGAAGCTCGTAATATGCTTGGCAGTACTGCACCGGCACCCCCAGCATATTGCGGGCTTCAGACCGCTGCAAGACCCCCAGGGACCACGGATCCCTGGCGGTAGCAGCGGTTGTATGGCTGTCCAATAGCCCGTTCTTAACACGATGTTGGACCCCTGGTGCGGAGTAGCCGCACAGCTAATGCAGGTTTGGCAGTCCATCACACCACCAAACTCGTAATTGGCCCCTAAATTAAACTTAAAGCAAAATCAGTTTACTCCATTTCTTATGACAAAAGCAGCATGCACATATAAAATACGTTTGCTGTATGTTTTTTAAGATCCTGAAAGGATCATGATCCTTATGCAGACACTTTCAACTGGTGCAAAAAACAGGGCAACTCCATTTGCACCTTCCTTGCTGCAAAGGGCGTGCAGAGCACAATGTGATTTCACACTTTTGTTTATGTGCATATCTAAGAAGCAGAGCAAATATGTTTTTTGACTTTTCAAATGCAGAACATGTTACTGTATTTTAAGCAAAGGAGTTTCATTTTTTATTACTTAACTAACAGTCAGTGAAAATATTTTTTGTTGGATTGTTTTAGAGGGGTTGCTAATAGATGAGGGTTTCATCAATAATTTATCAATTATTCACTAAAAATAATATGTAAGTAAAGCTATTTGGTACTTACAGTTTCTTGATGCATTTTCTTAATTCAGTGAAAATATTTTTGTTGAATTGTTTTAAAGGGGTTACTCATGGATGAGGATTTAATCAATTTATCAATTATTCACTAAAGATTATATGTAAGTAAAGCTATGTGGTACTTTACAGTTTAATGCATTCATTTTTGAAATGGTTAAAAAATTCTTGACCAAATTATGTGTACCTGCATCAGATCACATTCAAAAGGTTTCAGAAAATGCACAAAATGCACTTTCTACCAGCTCATTTCACACAAGAGTCATGACATCTATTTCACAGGAGCGGCTCTTTCGCTAAGTCTAGAGTGACGCCCCACTGAGCAGGTCGAAATAGGAAAAAATGAAATGAAAATAACTTATTGTTAGTATTATTTTATTATAATTTAATGTTTCCCCTTGCTCAGGTGGGTTGGGGCAGGACTGCTCTGCTTACAGAGCAGGGCAGGGGAGGAGTGGTTTGCCCACTCCAACTGCGCAGGTCGCTATGGCTGGCCGTCTCGGGCCAGCTAAACCGTCATGCGCACTTTGCATGTTCTCTATCGAGACTGCATTGCATTCTCTGGCTAAGCGCCAACCCACGGCGCTCAGATCAATCATAAGCTGTGTTTGTAGGAGAGTAGGGTCTGCTTCCTATGGTCACCCCCCCTTTTTGCTGTGATTTTCTGGTTTTTCGACTTTAGTGTGGCTGTGGGTCTACTAATCATACCCACAGCCCAGCTGTTCTCTCTCTAAATTGATACCATGTACATTAGGTACATACCAGATTGGGTATTGGGCCACCTTTTGTGAGCCCCTCTAAAGTATACCATAGGTACCCAGGGCATAGGTGCACCCAAGGCCTACCAGGGGCTGCAGCATGTATTATGCACCCCTGGCTGGCCCTCCAAACTGACACCACAGGATGATCACTCAGCTTGGGTAAGGTGGTGTAATCACCCCTTACTTAGATATAGTATACCTATAACTACCTTATATATAGACACATATACACCTATAAGTCACTCCTATGGTAGGCCTCGACAATCCTGGAGGCAGAGTGCATGGTTTTATGTGAGAGGGTGCCCTAGCATGAGCTGAGCCCCTCTGCAGCTTTTGGAACCATCTCCTTATAGCTGTTCTATGATATGGCCATACCATATACTCTTAA
This sequence comes from Lissotriton helveticus, assembly GCF_964261635.1. Lineage (NCBI taxonomy): Eukaryota > Metazoa > Chordata > Amphibia > Caudata > Salamandridae > Lissotriton > Lissotriton helveticus. The sequence continues at coordinate 706,147,283 of NC_136059.1, read as the reverse complement.
GTTCATTATAATCCTTGTGGTTAAAGCTACGTTTGGTTTGGCTTTATCAAAACATGTCGTGTAAGGTGTCAAACACTTTGGAATACTACCCCCCCCCCCTGCCAATTCTGGTGGCGGGGGTAGCAATCCACCCTTCTCTGAGAGAAAAGACGTGTATGTTACTGCTTTACCCTGTTAAAGTTCAACAGAGCCCCAGCATCACAAAATGGATGCTGCTGCCACAGACACAAGTCTGGCCTCCTGTTGCTGGACGAAACTCCGGCAGGGGCGGCCTGGACAATAGGTTTCCTGTCCAGTGAGGTGCCAGCACCTCCCCGGACAGGCAGATGTGTATTGGGGCAGGGAGGGCTGCATCAGCAGATGCTTTTTGAGACACTGCCTGGGGCACACAAGGAGCTCCATGCATAGCACGGTTCAAACCAGTTGCTGGGGCACTCCAGCCCCAGCTCTGGTGCGAAACTGGACAAAGGGAAAGGGGTGTAACCACCCCTTACCAGGTCCACCCATAGGAGGGACCTAGGCAGGTAATCCAGTCCCTTCACTTAGTATAAGTATAGGAGCTCTGTCCCCAGGACTTTAGATTATCCATGAAAGAAACTTTGATACAGAACTCTTGGACCTGCAACATTCTATTCTGACTAGAAGACGGAAGACATCTCCCTAGTGGTCAAGGAGTGACCACCCTGTGCAAACAGGCACCACCAGTAACTTGCCAGTCTGATTTGTCGACACTCCTGCCGGAACCGAAAGACTCAGCGACACAGGAACTGGACTTTCAGATTTCTCGAACTCCGACCCACATCCACAGCAAAGCTGAGACCCGTGGCAAACACGAGAGACGTGGGACTGGACATCCTGCATTTTGCTAACTGCTCAACTACCAAGTTACCCTCGCAGTTGTGCATTGGGGTACGAGAAGCCCCAGACCCCAGCATCATTTGCTTTGAAGTTCAACCCTCCACACTTCACGAGTGCTACGTGGAGCCTGCTCTTGCATTTTAGCTTGACGCGTCTTCCCAGTTGCTAGCTTGTTGGCTAGTGAGCCCCCTAAATACTTTTCTTTTGAACTAAACTGCTTTCCTTGTTGCTCCAGGCTTGCTCCAGCTTCCCTTCAAAGGAGAAGTGCCACAGACCTTGCTGGTCTGCAACAGAGCCAATCTCGACATCCTGCGTGGGTTGCGCTTGCTAAGGCTTGTTGGGTCCAGTCCGGATACCGACACCGTAGTCAACTAGATCCTTTGTGGGACAGCTCGAATCCAGCGCCTGGTCAATGTCGATGCCTCCTGGACCTCGTGGCTGAAGAGACAAACTCACCTTCTTCACCTTCAAGCACGCAACATCGCCTGGTTCCTTCCTGGTCACTGGCTAGTGACCCAGACCCTGTCCCCTCTGCTTTCAGGTTCTTCACATCGCCGATCCACCCTTTGATCCACCGGACACTTTTCCTCTGGTTGCCTGCAGCACTTCTTTGCAGATCTCCATAGAAAACGACGCGAAACCCGACAGGAAAAGACACCTATGCACCCGGCTTCCCTGTAACACGAGTACTCCGGTGCTCCCGTCGGTCTTGACTCTCGAAGTGTCCTCGTTTAAAAGGGTTCCATCCTAGTCCATCCGCAAGTGTCCTTAAACAGTTACTTTGTAACTTCTTCGTTTCCCATTATAAGTCAAAGGTAACTCGCGACTGTGTTTAGACTCTGCACGCGTCTCCCATGGGCCTCCTACTTCCTAACCTTTGGTTGTTTAGTGTAGTCCCAGCGATTCTACAGGCCCTAGTCCTGCTGTCTAACTCTCACATGGTTCTTATACCACTTTCTTAGTATATGGTTCATGAGGCCCCTAGGGCATAACGGTATATGTGCAACTTATCATATGCTAATGGAGTAACTTGTGATGTACTTTGACCTCTGACCTCATAAAGACTGCAGAGGGGTTGTGTTAGAAATAAATACATATATATTTGATATATACATTGTGTGGTGTCCTTTCATTTGGTATTCAAGGGATTATAATTGGTAAAACAGCTTGCTTCACATGCTCTCTGAAGTCTTAGCCTATGACTGCTCGTCCATGCTACCGCTAGGATAGCTTGTCTATAAGTTGACTTTACAACCACCATCAATAAGGGTCGATTAGACTGGTGCAAGGTGCCCACTAGAATAGTGGACATCATATGCCAGGCTAACTTCTCACAGTGTTGTGATTGGCTTTTGGGAGGCTGGGAGCCGGGTGCATCCTGCTGCCTGCCCTGGAAATGGGGAAGAGGACTGAGAGAAGGCAGCGACGGCGGGCGGCAGCAGCAGATAGTTAAGTGTGTATTCATGTTTTTATTTCATTCCCTCCTCTCTTCCCTCCCGCCCCCACAACCTGCCCTCCCAATGCCTTCAAATACCAGTCTCCACTGTCATTTCAACTAAGGCTTTATTCAAACCACAAGTACACTTCCCCTAAAGCAAGAGCAGAGCTGTAAGAAACAAAAGGCCATACTGCAGAATCGCTGCCTTGGTGTAAAATTGAAAAGATCTATATTGCAATATTTGCAGCTTGGTTGTTATGGAAGGGAGCAAGCACATTTTGCTCTTGTCCATATCACAAAACTTTACAAAACAAAATGGCTGCTTAAACCATGTAACACAGTATTGGTTATAAGCATTTAAAACATGTAATCAAGATATTAACAAAGAAATAGGAGTCCAGGAATAACCTTTTTAAAAAATAAAAAAAATCGGATGCTCAATGCTTCAAGTTCTAAAATCCATACAGACATTTGAAAGATGAGAAAAAACATTTCCTGATGAAAAAGGCAGAGACTCAATTAACTTTTTTATGCAAGGATAACCTCATTCCTCACAGTCAAAAGAGTAAGGCTCCAACCACACACTTCAGAACCCAAGAAACTCATCCGTGGAGTCCCACAAGGATCGTCTCTCAGCCCAACCTTCTTCAACATGGGTGATACTTCTCGCAAATATCATCAGAACCCACAGGATCAGCGTTATCTTGTACAACAATGACATGCAGCTCAACTTTTCCTTGACGGACGTCTCCAACTCCACCAACTTTTTGAACTGCATGAACAGCGTGGCGAACTGCCTGAAGCTCAATATCAACAAGACAGGAGTACTGATCTTTGGGAACAAGAGCTCACCCAGGGATTCCTCTGGGTGGCACATGGAACTAGGAGCCACTTCTATCCATCAGATCACACCAGAAACTGAGGACTCATCTTGGGCAACAAACTCAGCATGACATCGCAGATCAATGCTGTCACCACCTAATTTTTCCTCATCCTACAAATGCGGAGTAAGATCTTCAAATGGCTCCGCAGACCACCAGATGAACCATCACATAAGTCCTCTTTACGAGCAGACTAGACTACGCTAACACACTCTACGCTGGAATCTCAACCCACCTCATACACAGACCCCAGAACATTCAGTATGCCACTACAAGAATCCTCCCAAACCTCCACTGCAGCTCCCACATCTCGTCTTCCCTCATGGAGCTCCATTAGCTCCCCATCCAGAAAAGCAGTCAGTTCATGTTTCTCACCCATGCATTCAACGCACTTCACAACATAGGACCTGCAAAATGAACTGCAAGAGGTCGTTCATTTTGATACATCCCACCCAAGATGTGGAACAACCTCCAGCCAACACGTAAAGACCTCAATTTCTCGAATTCCGCAAGAAGCTAAAGACCTGCCTTTTCAACTATCCCCTTGGTACATCGAAGATACAGTTGCGTATAAGTTCGTCCAACTCACCCTCTCAGCACCTGGATACCCTTGCGGATAACAAGATTGCATTACGCATGTATATAACATCAACAATCACCGACAAATATTTTTTCATTGAGGAAATTAAGACACATGGTAATGTTAGCAACCAAGACCGACAGGCCACGCATGATTGGTGCAATAATGTAGAACACATTAAAGATGTCACATTTATAATATAACATTAATATCAAGAGTCCTGGACATAGCCGGAAGAGAAGGTAAGCAGACCCCTTTCTGCAGTTTGCTCTTTTTGTCCTTAGCCCCACAGAAGATAACAGACGGCTTTTAAGGGATGTAGAGCAGCACTAGAGAGACCACATGTGATGTCTTCGTGGGACCAAAGAAAATATGTCTGGCACTTTGGTGAATCTACTTCTATACATGGCTGTACCTCTTTTGGTGGCTGTAAAGTGATGGTCTTGCTTCTCATGTTGCTGTCTGCTGTGTATGGTCCCAGACTGTCTCCGGCACATCCTGCATGAGGCACATGTTTCAGGAGCCACAAATTGGGCTGGTCTTCTCAGATGACTGGAAGATGTGAAAGCTTGTTGAAGCACAGACTTCCTTCCATTTGTTAGCTGGGAAGAGCAAGATACATCAAACATGTTAGCATATTCCATAACAAATCTCTGCGAAATCATGGATATGTCTGAACTACTCAGCACAATGCACTTATAGCAGGAGACTTTAATGAAAATGACAATAAGCCTGATTCACAAATATTTGGAAATGTACTCCAATTGGTTATCCCTATATGTTGAGTACATTTAAGCCTACCATTTAATTCTACTACTAGTAATTTGCAAGTCAAAGATTTCCAGAAGCAGTTGTGGAATTCTTTGAGAAGTCCATGCCACACATGTGTTACCATAAATACATGGATATAGCAAACATTTATTCATGCCTATGTTTCACTCTGACAATCCACTTCCATTAGACAACCACCAATTTTGTAAATCGATTCCTCCCTATGTCCAACCTCCCACCCCCAAGATACAGATGCACTCCTGCCTCAAAAAGTGAAAATATGCAATTGTATTCCCCGCCCTGGAGTGCTGACTCCCCCGCTGGTGGCACATTTGCTCAGACATAATATTATAAAGATTTGCCTCTTGCCTCCATTAGTATAACTCCATCACAGGCACTTTGCACTTTCTAGTGGCCTTTCCAAGACCACCTCGGTGGGCTGACAAACTCATTCCTTGTCATTGTGACAATATGGCAACGCAAGGCACGCTGAACTTCATGTTATTTTGTTCACTCTACAAAGAACCAAGGGGAACATTTTAGCACCACTTTTAGGGGATATCCGGCCCTGTACACACATTGTTGGGTTCCAATATTTGCAATCATTGGTTACTCCTGTTATCTGTATTGCAGTCTCAATTATACCAAAGTTGCAATGGCCATTAGAAAGTGGCATGAACAATAGAAAACAAACAGGATGAGAAAAATCTTTTAACATATAATTTTCATTATTATGAAATGTTATGGTTGATGATATCATTTTTTTAATGTATCTGATTTTATGAATGGAGATATGTAAACTTTTAACTTGTAACGTCTGTTTGTCAAACGTTTGTGGTCCTGGTACCGAATAAAGTTATTTTGACTTGACTCCATCACATAGTCAATGGTGAACCAATCACACCAATAATGGTGAAGCAATTCAAGTCAATGCAACTCATTGGTTTACATTGAGCAAATGGTTATCCGAAACGGGCTTCCCAGAAACCTAGCACCAAGTGTACTCCACTAGTTTGGTCCATTAGTAGACTATCACCTGGAAACACTTCTGCTTGCCTTCAGAGTGCTTCACAGCAGCTCCTTTCGTGGCAACCTAATCGTGAGCCAAGATTGAATGGAGGAGGTAAGTACAAAAATTTAGAGCTACTCTTATAGTCTTTCACTGTTCTTCATCACTGGCACACTAATGAGCAGTAAGCATCAAGTCTGCAATGACAAGACTGGTGTGCCCCCAAGGTCCTCACAATTCACACCATCTACAAGCCAGGCATATAAACCTGGTATTGCATTCTAGACTAGGCAATACTGTGCTTTACGGCCATACCAATGGCAGTAAGGCTTTACATAAATTATAAATACGATAGAGTACTATAGTGGTGTAATATTATGTGTGAATAAATTGAACTGGGAGTGGATAGTCACATTTTCTGCACACTTACCTTCATACCCAGAAGCATCATCAACCCTTTCCTTTAGCAGTCACCTAAGGGTCGAGTTCCTTATGGACCTCTTCTGTCTGCAGCTTGGCAGACAAAGCTCCTAATTAGCGCTATAAAGAAATGCTGGTGTCAATAGGAGAGCAAGGGGGATCATGGTGGAATGAAAGATTGGGAGATAGGAAAGGGGAAGAAGGAAGAAATATCGAATGTAAAAAAGGGTGGAAAGAAGGGTGATAAGAAGGGCTATAGGAAGAATGGATGGATGACTGAGTGGGTGGATGAATAAGTGGGTAGATGCATAAGCAAGTGAAAAGATGAGAGAATGGATAAGTGGATGAACATGTGGAAGGATGGCAGAGAAATGGAAATCAGAGTATGGATGGATAGATAGCGGGCTGGCTGGTTTTATTGATCAATGCTTAAGTCAAAGGAAGGATGGATTAATGCATAGAGGATGAATGGGTGAAAGGATGGATGGATGGAATGGGGAAAGATTGCTTGATGGATGAAAGAATGAATGGATGGATGACAAAGTAAAGGTGAAATAGTGGATAACAGCAAGTGGATAAAAGAATGAATGGATCGATGCTTAGATGGAAGATATAAGGAAGTGTTGTAGGGAGGGTCAGGTTCCCTTGCTTCATTTGCGTGTTGCCATCAGAACTAGCACTGTGTGGCATGTCCTGGTAGTGACAAACAGCCATTTTGGTTTTTCACTACTGTGAGGCTGCCCTCTCATAGGAATGCATTGGGGATTCCCTGATAAATGTTTCGTGTTAATTTCTGATCTGAGAGGAGTAGAGTGGTCACGTTTGGTATGTTTGGAATAGTGGTAATAAATGCTGTGCAATGGCGTTTGCAGATTTATTATTACTATTTTAGAATTGCCACTTTTAGAAGTGAGCATTTCTGGGTGCTATGTGTCTTTGTGGCTGCCTGATGTGAAGCGCATGTCTGGCTCTGGAGTGACAGGGGCTGGGTGAGTCAGCACTAGGCTGAATAGGCCAATCTGCATTGGGAGTGGTGGGAGGAGTAGCCCCTGGGACTGAATGGGGCTGTGCCTAGCTTCCACAATGCTGGCCCCCTGTGGTGTGTCTGGGGCTAGAGCCTACACTGACAAAGGGGGTAGTGGTGTACCCTTAGAGAAAGGTGTGAGTGCCCCCAGAACTGGCTTGGACCAGGCGCAGAGCCCTGGACAATGGGGAGAGCAAAGGCATAAGGAGTATAAGTACTGGGTCTGTGACCCATGTAAGTGTGCTGCTTGGTGCTACTTGAGAACAGCAGGCTACCGGTCTGCCAGGAGGAACCGCCGCTGGGGCTTGACCTGCTGCCCTTCTTGGCAGCTGAGGGGTCTGCTGTCTGTCTTGGAGCCCCAGTGCGCTGGCCTGTCTATGCACTTCTTGGATGGGAGGGCTTATTGCTCTCTGCGGATGTCTGCAGATGGAAGCCTCTTAGAATATTGCCCAGACTTCCAGGTGGTAATTTGGCAGCAAACGAGTGGTGAGCATTTTTTCCTGAGCCTTAGAAAGGGGGGCCTCCTACTGACCAGCACCTCGTGTGCGCTCTGTCTTCTTTGCCCCTGCAAGCCAGTGCCAAGGAGCAGCGTGTGGCCATGCTGTGGATGACGGTGAAGGGTCAGCCATCCCCAAACCTAGAAGTGGGAGAGGCACTGCTCCGCATTGTGTGGCAGAGGAGGCGGAAGGAGCAACGGAGACCATGCTTTGTGAAACCACAGGAGCAGAAGCCAGGCGAGGAAGAAACAGGAAGCCAGGCGGGGCTTGCCTAACTTTGGGCGGGGCTCCCATGAGAGAAGAGAGAGCCATGCGTGTTATCTAAAGCCCATCAGGCAGCAGAGAGAAAGTCCACAAGATGTAAGGAGGGGAGAGCTGCAGTGAGGGAGAGCTCTCCTTCCCTTTGTTTTAGAGGAAGAGTGCGGGGGAAGCCGGAAGTCAGTCAAATTTCGTGCCCGACTGTGTGCGAGACGACTGGCCAGAGAGACGAAGCCTCACAAGCATTCAGTGCCTGAGGAAGGGAGAAGTCAGCGCGGGCATCTGCAACGTGGAGCTGAGCTTCGCTTTCCCGCTTCTACCTGGGCTGCAGTGTGGTGATGTCAGAGAGCCCGACCAAAGGAGAGATCGAGTCGCCGAAAGGAAGGAGTCAGCCTGGTTGTGGGCACGGCCGCATCACCAGAACAACGTTGCCGGAGAGTTGACCAAAGAGACCCTGGTGAGTAGGGCCAGCCTGGCATACTTGTTTTTCCTGAATTTTGTCACAGCTGCTCTGCAGACTCGCGGCAGCTGCAACTTCGTGAACAGACTCCAAGGAAGGAGTCAAGTGTGAGTGGCACCCGACCCCCTCGCATTACGGGCATTGTTCTTGGGGACTTGCAGGGCGAGCACAGGAAACGGCCCCTATAGACTGTCCTGACTTTGGGGGCAGATTGTCAGCTGGGAAACTTGAGGGCTCCCGGGGTGATGGGGGCATCTTGTGGGCACACTGTGGGGAAGCCTTAAGGGATTGGGAATCGGATGCAGGCTGGGGGGGAAACTCTCGCCAGACATCCCAGTCCTGCTGAGTAGCAGCGCCCTAGTTACGGCGAGGAACGTTGACGATATCAGGGTGTCCTACTTATGGTGACTACAGTTATTTCAACACCTGATACCAGGAGTTGTTCCTGTGCTGGGGACCTAGTTGTTGCCCGATTGGCCCAGGGATTCATGATTTATGTTATGCCCTGATGTGATCAGGCTTTAGGGTTACATTGGCCAGGGTTGATACTCTACGCATCATATCGTGATTACAGTGTTCTCGGGGGCATATTCTCAGTATTTCTAAGGCCCTACTGTGATGTGATGCAGTGGTTACTTCAGCATGTAACTCCCTTGCCCTGACTAGAGTGGTGGTTTCTGCCTGGCTTAGGCACATGCCCTAGTCAACCAGAAATCCCATTCCTAACAACAGGTCATTGCTTGTTTGCTTATCTCAGCATTTGAAGACAAATGCCTGTTTGGAGGCGCCTTCTGGTGAGGAAGGCAACTTTGTTAGAGGGAGAAATGGAGTGGTAGGTAATCTTCCTCCATCAATTACACAGTGGAAAAACAAATCAAAGAATGCTGGAATGAGACCATTTGTATTGCACAATCACAGCATGTGCAACATCTAACAAATGTCCAAGGGATCCATTGCAAAAGATAGCAGCACATGTAGGTCTTGTTTGCCAACACAGCTGTTTTAGTTGGATACTTCTGACTTTTGAAGGCAAAAATGGCTTTATTAGAGCGGTTTACTGCCTAAAATTGCCTCCGCTATAATATATGTCAATTGGGGAAATAAATGTCCCTGTTTTTTCTTTCTCAATCTCTCACCTCCTGATTTCAAAACGTTGGCATTTATGACTTAGTTGAATGATAGGATATGGTCGGATGGCCAAATTGGACACCTTAAATATGATGATACACGGTTTACTACTTTTCTTTATCCTCTGCATCATCCATGCTGAATCCTTTTCAGTACTGATGGTTTTGAAACTACTCCTCTTCCTAAAATAATAATTAGAAAAGAAAATGCAGGTTTTGTACTATCAAAGCCTCCATTTAATGCCCCCCAGAAGTGCATTCTTTTCCCAGCTACTGAAACAAATATTGACATTGTGCTGCAAGCTACAAACATTGTAGATGCTGGTTTGTGCACTGGGAAGCACGCATAGACAAAAGCATCTGTAAATGGATAATACAGAAAACCATTGTCAAACCTGGTAATTCTGGCTTTAATGCCAATGCGTGAATGCATGTGGTTTTACAAATACCGTTTACATGTGTTGCATGCATAAATGCTGTTTATCAAATTAAAGCCTGCCCTATTGTCTTTGCCAGTGCTGGGAAAAGTAGCAAAAAATAATTTCTTTCTGTATGAATACAGAAAGCAATCACACCGGAGGGGCAGAGCGTGAGCTGATGCGGGCTGGACTGCGACCCCGTGCTGCAAGCACTTCGGAGACAGAGCACCGTGAACAGCCAGCTGCAGGAGAGGCAACGCCCGCTACGGATACACTCGTGGAGAGTGAGCACATCAGAGACGGGAGCAGAGGCGACGGCTCCTACCGCGCTCAGTATGGAGGCAACATTGAGCAGTTGAGGAGAGAGTGAGAGCATGGGTTGTGAGAGCGATGACTGCCGCCCCTGCTTTAATGGACGTGGGGACAACAGCGGTCAAACACGGAATGTGGGAAACGGCAGTCTAGCTGGTTAGTGTACATGATTCGCGACGAAACCGTGGACCTATTTCCACACATGCACTGTTCCACCTCAGCCAGCACAGGACAGCGTTTGGGTCCGATACAAGCTGAAGCAAAGAATTGCTATTCCGAAAAGGCTAATTTAGATGCAAGATGACTGCACTGCGGGTCGAAGAGAAACTTAAGCAACAAGCTTTGGGCGGGAGATTTTTTTTTAGGTTTTTTTTTAGCATTAATCCCTTGGTGTCCGCAAAAAGGCCGAGCTATAAGAGACCCTCTAACACAGGGGTGCCCAAACCTGTCCTGGCGGGCCGTATCCATGCCAGATTTTTGGGATATCCCCATCTGGTGATCACGGTTCGATCCCCGGCGCCGGCGGCAGATCAGAGTGCCCAGGACGGGGTCCATGTGACCCGGGCAGTCCTATCCCCTGGGTGTACGTGGTTGTCCGACATGTCGGTCGTATTTGCTTTTACGTACCGGATCGGAATCGGCCCCCATAAAATCGTACGTAAAGTATATAGCAAATCAACCTGATATCTGCTGGGTCAGAAAGGGCTCGATTCCGATCCGTGTCGGAAGGTTAGGAGTCCGTACGAATTTGTCGGGACGGCATGGCAGAGTGCCCGGGATGGGCTCCATGGCTCTTGGGCAGTCGTCCCCCGGGCGTCCGGGGCTCCATCCAGGCCGGCGGCAAGGCACTGTGCCCGGGTCGGGCTCCATGCGTCCCGGGCATTCGTCCCCCGGGCGCCTGAAACTGCTGGGTCAGAGAGGGCTCGATTCCGATCCGTGTCGTAAGGTTAGGAGTCCGTACGAATTTGTCGGGACGGCATGGCAGAGTGCCCGGGACGGGCTCCATGCGTCCCGGGCATTCGTCCCCCGGGCGTCCGGGGCTACATCCAGGCTGACGGTATGGCAGAGTGCCCGGGTCGGGCTCCATGGTTTTCACGGTGGTCCTCCCCTGGGTGTCAGGGGGCTCCTGGCCGACGGCATGGAAAAGTACCCAGGACGGGCTCCATGCGTCCCGGGCATTTGTCCCCCGGGCGTCCGGGGCTCCATCCAGGCCGACGGCATGGCAGAGTGCCCGGGTCGGGCTCCATGGTTTCCAGGGTGGTCCTCCCCAGGGTGTCGGGGCGCTCCATGCCGAAGGCATGGAAAAGTGCCCAGGACGGGCTCCATGCGTCCCGGGCATTTGTCCCCCGGGCGTCCGGGGCTCCATCCAGGCCGACGGCATAGCAGAGTGCCCGGGTCGGGCTCCATGGCTTTCACGGTGGTCCTCCCCTGGGTGTCTGGGGGCTCCAGGCCGAAGGCATGGAAAAGTGCCCAGGACGGGCTCCATGCGTCCCGGGCACGGGCACGGGGACGGGGACAGGGTCGGGAGAGTCCAGGCGGCTTCACTTCCGTGTCCAGCCATCTGATCGCCCAGATTCCCTCGGCCATCTGGTCGCCCGGATCCCCTCGGGCATCTGGTCGCCCGCAACGCTTTCCTATGGGGCGACCAGATGGCCGAACTTCCCTGGAAGTCCCGATGAGGTGCCATTCGCCGCCCGGATCCCAGCGAGGGCTCCAGGAGGTTGGGTACATTCGCGCCTTGGGTCCCCTCTGTCACCTCGCGTGCACAGATTACAAGAAAAGGGGGTAATTTTCCTCCGGATTACTAGGGAGAAGGGTACGCCCGGACACCCCTCCGAGGCTGGTGGTTCTCTGCCATGGGGACCAGATGGGCTATGCCTGGGCAACACCTCCCTAGGCCACCCGGGGCTTCCTTCCTCCAGGCCAACTGCATGTCAAATTGCCCAGGACGGGCTCCATGGCTCCTGGGCAGTCGTCCCCCGGGCGTCCGGGGCTCCATCCAGGCTGACGGCATTGAAAAGTGCCCAGGACGGGCTCCATGCGTCCCGGGCATTCGTCCCCTGGGCGTCCGGGGCTCCATCTAGGCTGACGGTATGGCAGAGTGCCCGGGTCGGGCTCCATGGTTTTCACGGTGGTCCTCCCCTGGGTGTCTGGGGGCTCCAGGCCGAAGGCATGGAAAAGTGCCCAGGACGGGCTCCATGCGTCCCGGGCATTCGTCCCCCGGGCGTCCGGGGCACCCATCTCCATGAGGCCAACGGCATTGGCAAAGTACCCAGGACGGGCTCCATGGGTCCCGGGCAGACCTCCCCCCGGGCGTCCGGGGCTCCCACCTCCAGGCCGACGGAATGTCAAAGTACCCAGGACGGGCTCCATGGGTCCCGGGCAGCTTCCCTCGGGGCGTCCGGGGCACCCACCTCCAGGCCGACGGCATGTCAAAGTACCCAGGACGGGCTCCACGGGTCCCGGGCATTCCTCCCCCAGGTCGTCCGGGCCCTAGAGCTCCGGTGGTCCAACCTGCGCCTGAGGCCCAGCCGGGGTCCAAGAGCCCTGCCTTGCGTGGGCAGGCAGTCAGGAACCCTACCGCGAAGGCTTGGGATGGATGGGGAGCTGGGAGTCCTTTCGATCCCGGCCCTCTGGTCGCCCGCGATGCTTTCCAATGGGGCGACCAGATGGCCGGGCTTCCCTGGAAGTCCCGATGAGGTGCCATTCGGCTCCTGGATCCCAGCTAGGGCTCCATGAGGTCGGGTTCTTTTACGCCTTGGGTCCCCTCTGTCACCTCGCGTGCACGGATTGCAAGAAAGGGGGGTAATTTCCCTCCGGATTACTAGGGGCAGGGTACGCCCGGACACCTCTCCAGGGCTGGTGGTTCTCTGCCCGGGGGACCAGATGAGATATGCCTGGGCAACACCTCCCCCGGGCGTCTGGGGGCTCCATTCTCCGGGCCAACGGCATGGCTCAATGCCCAGGACGGGCTCCACGTGTCCCGGACAGACCTCCCCTGGGCGTCCGGGGCACCCATCTCCATGAGGCCAACGGGATGGCAAAGTACCCGGGAAGGGCTCCACGGGTCCCGGGCAGCCTTCCCCCGGGCGTCCGGGGCTCCCACCTTTAGGCCGACGGCATGTCACACTGCCCAGGACGGGCTGCATGGGCCCCGGACAGACCTCCCCCGGGCGTCCGGGGCACCCATCTCCAGGAGGCCAACGGGATGGCAAAGTACCCGGGAAGGGCTCCACGGGTCCCGGGCAGCCTTCCCCCGGGCGTCCGGGGCTCCCACCTCCAGGCCGACGGCATGTCACAGTGCCCAGGACGGGCTCCATGGGCCCCGGACAGCCCTCCCCCCGGGCGTTCGGGGCACATATCTCCAGGAGGCCAACGGCGTTGCAAAGTACCCGGAAAGGACTCCACGGGTACCGGGCAGTCCTCCCCCCGGGCGTCCGGGGCACCCATCTCCATGAGGCCAATGGCATTGGCAAAGTACCCGGGAGGGGCTCCACGGGTCCCGGGCAGGCCTCCCCCGGGCGTCCAGGGCACCCACCTCCAGGCCGACGGCATGTAAAAGTGCCCAGGACGGGCTCCATGGGTCCCGGGCAGCCCACCCCCGGGCATCTGGGGCACCCATCTCCAGGAGGCCAACGGCGTTGCAAAGTACCCGGGAAGGGCTACACGGGTACCGGGCAGTCCTCCCCCGGGCGTCCGGGGGCTCCCTTCTCCAGGCCGACGGCATGGTTCAATGCCCAGGACGGGACGTCAAGTGGCCAGGACGGGCTCCATGCGTCCCGGGCATTCGTCCCGGGACGGGGACGGGGTGGGGAAGAGTCCAGGCGGCTTCACCTCCATGCCCAGCCATCTGGTCGCCCGGATTCCCTCGGCCATCTGGTCGCCCGGATCCCCTCGGGCATCTGGTCGCCCGCAACGCTTTACTATGGGGGGGACCAGATGGCCGAACTTCCCTGGAAGTCTTAATGAGGTGCCATTCGCCTCCCGGATCCCAGCGAGGGCTCCATGAGGACGGGTTCTTTCACGCCTTGGGTCCCCTCTGTCACCTCGCGTGCACAGATTGCAAGAAAGGGGGGTAATTTGCCTCCGGATTACTATGGGGCAGGGTATGCCCGGACACCCCTCCAGGGTTGGTGGTTCTCTGCCATGGGGACCAGATGGGATATGCCTGGGCAACACCTCCCTAGGCCACCCGGAGCTTCCTTCCTCCAGGCCAACTGCATGTCAAATTGCCCAGGACGGGCTCCATGGCTCTTGGGCAGTCGTCCCCCGGGCGTCCGGTGCTCCATCCAGGCCGACGGCATGGCAGAGTGCCCGGGACAGGCTCCATGCGTCCCGGGCCTTCGCCCCCCCGGGCGTCCGGGGCTCCATCCAGGCTGACGGCATGGCAGAGTGCCCGGGACGGGCTCCACGGGCCCCGGGCGTCCGGGGCTCCCTTCCCCGGGCCAGCGGCATGTCAGAGTGCCCAGGACGGGCTCCACGGGCCCCGGTCATCCGGGGCACCCTTCCCCGGGCCAGCGGCATGTCAGAGTGCCCAGGACCAGTTCCACGGGTCCCGGGCAGTCCTCCCCCGGGCGTCCGGGTCTCCCTTCCCCGGGCCAAAGCATTTCAGAGTGCCCAGGACGGGCTCCACGGGTTCCGGGCCTCCAGGTCTCCCTTCCCCGGGCCAACGGCTTGTCAGAGTGCCCAGGACGGGCTCCACGGGCCCCGGGCGTCCGGGGCACCCTTCCCCGGGCCAGCGGCATGTCAGAGTGCCCAGGACGAGTTCCACGGGTCCCGGGCAGTCCTCCCCCCCGGGTGTCCGGGGCTCCCTTCCCCGGGCCAAAGCATTTCAGAGTGCCCAGGACGGGCTCCACGGGTCCCGGACGTCCGGGGCTCCCTTCCCCGGGCCAACGGCATACAGGAGTGCCCAGGACGGGCTCCACGGGTCCCGGACGTCCGGGGCTCCCTTCCCCGGGCAAACGGCATACAGGAGTGCCCAGGACGGGCTCCACAGGTCCCGGTCGTCTGGGGCTCCCTTCACCGGGCCAACGGCTTGTCAGAGTGCCAAGGACGGGCTCCACGGGTCCCGGTCGTCTGGGGTCCCTCCCCCGGGCCAACAGCAGGTCAGAGTGCCCAGGATGGGCTCCACGGGTCCCGGGCAGCCCACCCCCCGGGCGTTCGGGGCACCCATCTCCAGGAGGCCAACGGCGTTGCAAAGTACCCGGGAAGGGCTCCACGGGTACCGGGCAGTCCTCCCCCGGGCGTCCGGGGCTCCCTTCTCCAGGCCAACGGCATGGTTCAATGCCCAGGACGGGCTCCATGTGTCCCAGACAGACCTCCCCCCGGGCGTCCGGGGCACCCATCTCCAGGCCAACGGCATGGCTCAATGCCCAGGACGGGCTCCATGGGTCCGGGGAGGCGTCCCATGCGCCTCCGGGCTTGGGAGCCCCGGCTGGGTCCAGGGGCCCGGGCGGGCCCCGGGTCGGGTGCTCCGGCCCTGGTCCCTGTCTCCCAGCCTACCGCACTGCCAAGGGCCTAGGAATGGGTTCCGTTGTTCCCGGGGAGCCTCCCCTTGCTTGGCTGGGTTCAGGAGCAGTGGCTAGGGCCCCTGAGGGCCCGGGGAGGGCGGCCTCCCCACCCCGGGCTCTGTCCTTGGTCCTGCTGCATGGCAGGGTGCCCGGGACGGGGTCCGGAGGGACCGGGGAGGCGTCCCATGCACCTCCGGGCTTGGGAGCCCCGGCTGGGTCCAGGGGCCCGGCCGGGCCCCGGGTCGGGTGCTCCGGCCCTGGGCCCTGTCTCCCAGCCTGCCGCACTGCCAAGGGCCCGGGAAGGGGTTCCGATGTGCCCGGGGAGCCTCCCCTTGCTTGGCTGGGTTCAGGAGCAGTGGCTAGGGCCCCTGAGGGCCCGGGGAGGGCGGCCTCCCCACCCCGGGCTCTGTCCTTGGTCCTGCTGCGTGGCAGGGTGCCCGGGACGGGGTCCGGAGGGACCGGGGAGGCGTCCCATGCACCTCCGGGCTTGGGAGCCCCGGCTGCGTCCAGGGGCCCGGCCGGGCCCCGGGTCGGGTGCTCCGGCCCTGGGCCCTGTCTCCCAGCCTGCCGCACTGCCAAGGGCCCGGGAAGGGGTTCCGATGTGCCCGGGGAGCCTCCCCTTGCTTGGCTGGGTTCAGGAGCAGTGGCTAGGGCCCCTGAGGGCCCGGGGAGGGCGGCCTCCCCACCCCGGGCTCTGTCCTTGGTCCTGCTGCGTGGCAGGGTGCCCGGGACGGGGTCCGGAGGGACCGGGGAGGCGTCCCATGCGCCTCCGGGCTTGGGAGCCCCGGCTGGGTCCAGGGGCCCGGGCGGGCCCCGGGTCGGGTGCTCAGGCCCTGGGCCCTGTCTCCCAGCCTGCCGCACTGCCAAGGGCCCGGAAAGGGGTTCCGATGTGCCCGGGGAGCCTCCCCTTGCTTGTCTGTGTTCAGGAGCTCCATCCGGGGCCCCTGAGGGCCCCGGGGAGGGTGGCCTCCCCACCCCGGGCTCCGTCCTGGGTCCTGCCGCGGGGCAGGGTGCCCGGGACGGGGTCCGGCGGGCCCGGGGAGGCTTCCCCTGTGCCTCCGGGCCTGGGAGCCCCGGCTGGGTCCAGGGGCCCGGTCGGGGCCCCGGGTCGGGCGCTCCGGCCCTGGGCCCGGTCCCCCGGGCTGCCGCTCCACCCAGGGCCCAGGACAGGGGTCCGTCGGTCCCTTGCAGGCCTCCCCTGCTTGTCAAGGTGTAAGCGGGCCCCGGGTCGGAGGGCCCGCCGGCCCCTGGCAGCCTCCATGGCTGTGGCCCGGCTGGGGCCCCGGGCCTCCGGCCCGCCATGCCCCGGGCGCCCGCTCCCTCCTTCGTGGGGGCACGGGGCGACCGGATGGCGTCCCTTTCGTGCCCGGCCATCTGGTCGCCCGGATCCCCTCGGCCATCTGGTCTCCCGGATCCCCTCGGCCATCTGGTCTCCAGGATCCCCTCGGCCATCTGGTCTCCCGGATCGCCTCGGCCATCTGGTCGCCCGCAATGCTTTCCAATGGGGGCGACCAGATGGCCGAACTTCCCTGGAAGTCCCGATGAGGTGCCATTTGCCTCCCGGATCCCAGCGAGGGCTCCAGGAGGTCGGGTACTTTCGCGCCTTGGGTCCCCTCTGTCACCTCTAGTGCACGGATTACAAGAAAGGGGGGTAATTTTCCTCCGGATTACTAGGGAGAGGGTCAGTCAGACCTCCGTGTGGTCTGGCGATTCTGAATCAGGGGAAGGCAGGACCCGGGCCCTCCCGCCGGGGCCCCCAGGGGCCTGGGTACGCACCTGCTGCTTAGCCCCCTTGCCAATGGGCCTTTTCCTCCGAGTTTGCTCAGGCAGGTCCCCGCGAGGTCTGGCCATGCTGAGACGGGGCCAGGCAGCACCCGGGCCCGCCCGCCGGGGCCCCCAGGGGCCCGGGAATGCACCTGCCTCTCAGCCCTTTCCCGATGGTCCTTTTTCTCCGAGTTTTTTTCCACAGTCTGACCTCCGAAAGGTCCGGCGGTTCCGAATCAGGGGAAGGCAGGACCCGGGCCCGCCCGCCGGGGCCCCCAGGGGCCCGGGTACGCACCTGCCGCTCAGCCCCCTTGCCGATGGGCCTTTTCCTCCGAGTTTTCTCAGGCAGGCC